>NC_079492.1:30197541-35197541 GCF_020520425.1 Spinacia oleracea
GCCGTAGTTTCTTTGTAGCCCAAACCAAGGCGATGCTGAGTTTCTAGAGCTGAGTGTATTTGGTCTCGTACTCGACCAGCTTTTTCCTTATGTAGTATACGGCGTTCTCTTTGCCTTCAATTTCCTGGGCAAGCATAGCCCCCACTGATGAATCGGTTGTTGTGAGGTAGAGCCTGAGGGGAATCCCTTGCATGGCTGGCTTTAGTACTGGTGGGTTGGAAAGGTAGCTCTTGATTGTGTCGAATGCATGCTGACAGTCGTCATCCCACACTTTGGGCTCGCTTTTTCGGAGCTTTCGAAATACTGGTTCACATATCATTGTGAGTCTTGAAATGAACCTGCTGATATATTGTAGTCTGCCGAGAAAACCCCGAATTTCTTTTTCATTTGTTGGTGGTTGCATCTCGAGAATTGCCTTGATTTTTGAAGGATCAGCCTCTATGCCTCGAGAGCTGATAACATATCCGAGTAACTTGCCTGACGTTACCCCGAATGCACACTTTTGAGGATTGCGCCTCATGTTGTATTGTCTTAGCCTGTTGAAAAACTTTCGAAGTACCGAGGTATGCTCGTGCCGTTCTTTAGATTTGACAATCATGTCGTCGACATATACCTCAATTTCCCTGTGAATCATATTGCTCATGATGGTTGTGGTTGTTCTTTGATAAGTTGCTCCTGCGTTCTTTAGTCCGAACGGCATAACTGTATAGCAATATGTACCCCACTGAGTGATGAACGTTGTCTTCTCTATGTCTTCCTCTGCCATGGGAATCTGATTGTAGCCTGCGTACCCGTCCATAAAAGAGAGTAAGGCGTGATTTGCGGTGTTGTCGGCCAAGATGTCGATGTGAGGCAATGGAAAACCGTCTTTAGGGCTGGCCCTGTTAAGATCCCTGTAGTCCACACACATCCGTAATTTGCCGTCTTTCTTTGGAACTGGAACGATATTTGCGATCCATTCTGGATATTTTGCTTCTCGAATAAACCTGGCCTTTAGCTGCTTGGAGACCTCTTCTTGAATTTTGAGGGAAACATCCGGTTTCATGTGACGGAGTTTCTGCTTGATGGGTTTTGAACCTGGAATAAGGGGAATTTTGTGCTGACCGATGCTTGGATCAACCCCTCGCATATCATGATAGGACCATGCGAAGACGTCTATATACTCTGAAAGCAGCTTGATAAGATCGTCCCGCTCTGCTTGAGAAAGAGTTAAACCAATCTGAACTACTTTTGAGTCACTGTTGTTAGAAAGGCTGATTTTTTCTGTTTCCTCAATTATGGGCGTCCTGTTTTCATGATTTTCGGTAGCTTTTAGAAATTCAAAGTCAGTTTCTTGTAAAGCAAAGTTGTTTGGATTAGGATTGTGTTTTGAATCAGCAATCATTACATCGACTGTTTTGACTTGAAGCTCAGCCTTTAGAGGCTCTTGATTGATGCAAGACTCTAGTTCTAGACACTTAGACTCATTGCTAGACTCAGATCCAGACTCATCCTCAGACTCGGACTCGCTCATCATAGATCCTTCGCCCACAGTAATCTTGAACATTTTGCCATTTCGAGCAGTTATCTTGAGAGACTTTCTCCAGCCATTGACCATCTTCTCACTTTGAGTAATTAGCTTAGATGGGTCGAAATCTTCGATTTGAGTGATCATTTGAACCATGGAGTCTTCGGAAATGATTGGGGTTATTTCCTGGCCAAATAGCAGACCAAAAGCTGATGAGTCAAGGCATTCAGGGGAAGCCTTGTCTTGTATTGGAGGAGCATCCTCTAGAAAGTGACAGTCTTGAAAAATCTCCAACCCAGGGTAAATGATCCATTTTGAAGAGTCATAGAAAGGTTCTGGAAAGTCAAAGTATAAGTCATCCTCTCGTTCTTTCACGAATTGCCCATTGAGTGTGAGTTGATGAGGAGGTATTTTGAATTGATCATTGCCAACTCGACGGGCCTTTAGCTTAGCCTTTGCTTGTCATCGAACTTAGTCGGCTTGTATCCCAGTCAGCAATAGTTAGTCTGTCCTTGGGCCTTGAAAGGAGATTCGGTGGGCGGTGGCAGAGTAGTGCCCAAGAAGCGCCCACACATCATCATTATGCGCTTTGACATGGGATTCATTCTGGATTCGATGGCTCCAACTTTAGCACTGAATCCCCAAAGGTCTTCGTCGTTGTCATCATGTTCGATTAATATCAGAGCCTTGTCGGCTACGTTGGTCCTTGGATGGGACGCATACAGGGTAATGACGTTTCCTTGGACCTCCATTCGAACTTTCTGGTGGAGTGAGGATGGCACTGCCTTGAGGTCATGGATCCAAGGTCTTCCCAATACGAGATTGAAACTTGCTTTGATGTTGAGAACTTGAAAGATCACTTTCCGCTCGATCGGCCCTGTGCGGAGTAGTAGAGTGAGAGTTCCCATTGCTTCCCGGCGAGTGTTGTCATAGGCACGAACACCTTGGGAGGAACTAGAAAAGTCACTAGGGGTGAAACCCAGATTTTCAGCAGTGCGGAGAGGACACACATTGATGGTTGATCCATTGTCTACTAGAGTCATGGGGATGATCTTGTGTTTGTATTCGACAGTCGGATAGAGAGCCTTGTGATGGCCTGCCCCCTCAGGTGGGAGGTCTTCATTAGTAAAGGTGATTCCTTCTTCCAGATTTGTAAGCAACCCGATCAATTCGTCAGGAGTGACTTCTGGGGTGACATTCAAATTGACAAGAGCATTGATAAGAGCAGTGCGGTGCTCCACAGAGGAAGCCATGAGTTGCCAAATATTAACCTCTGCCTTAGTGCGCTTCAATTGCTTGATTAGAGGGTTCTCCTCGGTGGGTAGAGGAACATTAGTTGCCGGTACCGTTCTGTTGGCTGGCTCTTGAATTCGTCCCGACCTAGTCATGACATGAACACTGTTTTCTGCCTTGGGGTCCAAGTACCAGTCGGCGCTCACGATCTCTCGGCATTCATCATCAGAGATGTTTTCAATAGGAGGGTCCTGATATGTGTCTTCATCATCGCTGGCCTAGATCCCGCAAATGTCTCCTTGAGGTAACCCAAATTCCGAGTTTTCGCTTGGCTGCACCAGGTGTGGCACAGACCTTTGGTTATGAAATATTTCCTCTACCTCGAATGGGCCCACAACATGGAAAAGAGTTTCTTGATTGTCCTCGAGAGCCCTTATGCGAGCCTCCACTTCCTCAACACGATCATAGAGCTCTGCTACAGCTGCTGCTAGTGAAGTCATCTTGAATAGGATTTTGAGAGGACGAGTCTGAGCACCTAGTTAGGACATGATTTTGAACTTTAGAACTTGAACTTCCCGACACATGATATGATATGCATGCAATGAATGAGACCTAGACTTTGACTCTAAGTGCCACTCCGAAGATTCGGGAATTTGGATTTTGTACTTGTTATTCGGGATTTGCAACCCGTTGGAAATGTTTGTTAGGAGCCTTCATTCTTTTGTAAGAGTTAACTCTTTGTACTAGAACTTGGAATATCAAAAAAAGAATATTTCGACCTATTGGAAATTAGACTTATTTGAAGGGAATTTCAACCCGCTTAAGAATTTTGGAAATTGGACTTGTACTATGAAATTGAATTTTGTATTATTTCAAGGGAATTTCAACCCGTCAATATTTTAGGGGGATTTCAACCCATTGAACTTGGAGTATTTGAAGGGAATTTCAACCCGATTGAAAAGGGAATTGACTTTGTATTATTTAAAGGGAATTTCAACCCGTCAATATTTTAGGGGAGTTTCAACCCATTGGATCTGGAGTATTTGAAGGGAATTTCAACCCCGCGGGAGAATTGGAATTTGTATTATTTCAGGGGATTTTCAACCCGTTGGAGGATTGAACTTGTATTATTTCAGGGGAGTTTCAACCCGTTGGATAGAATTTGAACTTGTATTATTTCAGGGGATTTTCAACCCGTTGAATGGAATCTCGAACTTGTATTATTTCTGGGGAGTTTCAACCCGTCGAAAATGTCTTTAATTTTTTATTGGGGAGCAATGGAAAGACAGATTTCCTTGTAGCTTGAAGATGAATTTGGAATTTGAATTTGACTCGAAGTTTGAACTTTGAAATGGAAAGGACGCACTTTTGTATGTAGAACATGAGGCTTTGTATTTGGAAAATCCGGCATTATGCCGCCGTGGATTTGCAACATTGAATTTGGGAATTTGAAAGTCCGGCATTATGTCGCCGTGGACTTAGAATCTTGAAGTATATGACCTGAGGTTTGAAATATAGAATAGAAAAGTCGGCGTTACGACAGCATGAATTTGGAATTTGACTCTTGAAGCTTGAAATTTTGAAAGGTCGAGTTGGAAAGTTGGCATTATGGCGGTATGGGCTCGGACGTTTGAACTTGAGACTTTGATATTAGAATTGAGTTTGATGTTTGAAGACTTAAATGTTTGAAATAGGAAATCCGGCATGACGCCGTTGGATTTGGGTTTTGAACTTGAAATTTGAAACTCGAAATTTGAACTAGAAAATCCAGCATTATGGCGTCGTTGGATTGAGTCTTGACTTGAAACTTGGAACTCGAAATTTGAATTAGAAAATCCGGCATTATGACGTCGTTGGATTTGGACTTGAAAATTGAGGTTTTGGTCTAGAAAATTTGGATTTGAACTTGAAACTCATATTTGGACTAGAATATCCGGCATTATGACGCCGTTGGATTGAATTTTGAATTTTGAGGTTTTGGATTTGAAAATTTGGATTTGAACTTGAAACTCGAAATGTGGACTAGAAAATCCGGCATTATGACGCCATTGGATTTGAACCTTGAAAATTGAGGTTTGGATTTGAAAATTTGGACTGAACTTGAAACTCGAAATTTGGACTAGAAAATCCGGCATTATGACGCCGTTGGATTTGAACTTTGACTTGGAAACTTGAGGTTTGGACTTGAAAATCCGACATTATGACGCCGTTGGATTTGGACTTGAAAATTGAATTTGGAATTTGCACTTGAAAATCCGACATTATGACGCCGTTGGATTGAATTTTGAACTTGGAACTTGGAATTTGGACTCGAAAATCCGGCATTATGACGCCGTTGGATTGAATTTGGAATTTGGACTTGAAAATCCTTCATTATAACGTCGTTGGATTGAATTTTGAATTTGACATTTGTGCGTGAGTCGTGTTTAAGGGTTTTGAATCAAATGGAGTGACACTCCTAAAGACCCTAAAATCGGCGATTTAGATGCATGAGGTTTGAATGATGCTCCTAGGGGTTTGGTTTCCTAGTTGGAGGCTAATTGGTTTTGGCAAGCTAGAACTCGAGGTTAGCCATTCACGCGTGCAAAGACTCCCACACAATGCACAAGTAGCACGTTGTCACACTAATCATGAATATGAATGCGACATGCAAAGTTCTCAACCTAAGGCCGGTCTAAGTTTTGTATGATGCAAGTGGTCGGCCTTGGGTGTCAAAAGGTACTCGGCTAAGAGACGGATCCGGCGACAAGCTTGCACATCCGTCTAAGGGAAGTGTGTGTCGGCAGCCGGCCTCCATACTTGACATCGGGAATGTAAAGTAAATGCCAAGTTTCGGTAGGCGCGGAAATGGTCACACACTTTGGTCGGGAACCGTATGGAGAGTCACCATTTCGTTTCCCCCGGGGCTAGCCCGAATGTAGAACACATCCGTTTGGGCAAAGGTAGAAATTCATTTTGCACAATATGGTTTTCGAAAAATGCATGAAATGCCTAGAAATTGAAATTGAAATCGTACTTGAATTTGTATTTGTAAAGTTCGTTTTTCGGCACTTGTTCACGAGGTTTGGGAGCGTCCTTCCAGATTCACAAATAGACTAACTCCTAACACGAAAATTTGAGCAAAAGTGGGAGACAAGCCACTGTGAGCCACTGTCCTGGATGCAGGCAGTGGCGTTGGGCGCTGTGGCTGCGCCTGGCGCTAGTGCTGGCATCCAGTACTTAAGCAGATCAGTGGCTTGTTGCTCGAAATTTGCCCGCATTTTCGAATTGAAATTAGTATGTTCCCCAGTTGAGTCGCCAGAATTGTAGGGGGTTTTTTTTGTGCAAAAACTTGTTTCCCGTTCTACAAGAGGGGCGGTTCTTTATAAAACCATAGAATTTTTGT
Source organism: Spinacia oleracea (assembly GCF_020520425.1). Classification (NCBI taxonomy): domain Eukaryota; kingdom Viridiplantae; phylum Streptophyta; class Magnoliopsida; order Caryophyllales; family Amaranthaceae; genus Spinacia; species Spinacia oleracea. Next base: position 30,203,667 of record NC_079492.1, read on the forward strand.
ACTTCGAAGGAGTCGCCACCAAACATTGTTTAAAGTCTCGTTTGGAAAGACCGCAAGTGACTCTATTTTGGGTGAGATCCGGGCACGGGAACAAAATGCTTATTCCGCGAGCTTTAGAAATATTCAAGTACGTTGGCACAACACTTTTTCTAAAATATATCCTAGATTAAACTATGTGGGTTTGAATTTAGAGCAAATAGAATCTCTAATTGTATGGTGGTCACTTTGCTTTAAAGATTAATTTAGGGAAACTTAGGCCGGTTTGTCCAAGAAATTATCTTTGTTAAGCGTGATGTAATCTTTGTATTTTGTTGTATTTAGCATGTGTGGTGATGAAAGCAATAAAGCAAATAAAGCAACATCACAATACTAAATAAAGTGCGGAATTAGTAAATACAAGACCCCCTAGAAAAGGACTAGGGAGTAGGTCCACATTGCCTAGAAATGGAATAGGCAAGTAAAGATGCGGAATTGAAAGTGCGAAATTGAAATTGCGATATTGAAATTGCGGTATTGAAATTGCGGTATTGAAAGTGCGATATTGAAATTGCAATATTGAAAGGTGCATAATTGAAATTTGTACTTGGGCACATGAGATTCGAACGCCAAGCGGCTCCTTAAAAATAAGTGCGCCCGACACGAATTCAAACCCAAAAATCTCAACTTGGGAGAGGTTGCTCAACCCAAATATCCTAGATTTTGCATTTGAAACTTGAACTTGGAAGCTTGAATATTGAAGTTTTGAACTTGAAATAATTGAAATTTGAACTTGAAAGGATCCTAGTTTAGGGAAGTAACCATGATCAACCCTAAACATTGTGAGATCTTGAAAATTGAAAACTTGAACTTGTATATTGAAAAATGGAGTTTTAAACATTTAAATGTTAAATGGTGTCATCTTTGATTACCCCATACTTGAAGGTGATTCTAGTCCAAAGAGGTGATTGTAATCAACTTGGACATCCTTGAATCTTGAAAGTTTACATTTTGTATTTTGAAAAAGTTTGTATTTTTGGAAAACATGTATGATTGTTGCAAGTGGTGTTTTTAATGGGTTGAAAAAAACACCAACTTGCTAATCATTTGGAAATCAAAGAAACATAGTTGATTAGAATGGATTCGTATTTACCTAGTTAGGTTTAGGCAAGAGCTCCTAATTGCTTTTGAATTTAGGAATTTTGTATGTGTTTTTGAGGAGTTTTTGAGTTGTATTTTGAGGCGTAATGTCAAAGTTACGACGTTGTATTCTTGTTCTCCTCCCCATTTTGCTGAAAATGAGGGGTATTTATAGGAAGAATGGGTGCAAGGCGCCAGCACACGCCAGCGCAGCACGCTGGACCAACGCAGTGCACTGCTGACATGGCTTGAATACCGCCAAAGCAAGGACGCGGGCTCCGTCCTTGTTTCGTCTTGTTGTGTTGTACCTGTTGTACGAATAGTACTAGGTTTGGTGTTTTGTATTTGCTTGGAGTTTAAGGCATCATTTAGCGTTTAAAACAAGCCTTTCTCGGGTTTTGAATTCCGGTATTACGGGACGGGGCCCGGCATGCTCGGTTTTGTGGGTCGGCGCCCGAATTTGACTTGCCTTATATGATTTTGAGTGGAAAAGGCCTAGTAAAACCAATGGGATGGTCTACTAGATGAGATTGTACTTGGATTTTGAAATTGGATTTGGAAATTTGTATTTCGTACCGAGAACCGAAAGGGGAACGGTCTCGGGGGTTGGATTTTGGATCTTGAATTTTGGAAGTATTCTTAGCAATTGGGATTTTCGCTTGGAGTTATTCCAATCACCTAATAAGGATAATGGTATCGTCATCATCCCAAAGGGGAGACACAAATTAGGTGTCTACAAATATTTATTGAGGCCTCCTATAAGTTGGAACCATAACGGCCCAAAAACCAGAGTATTAAAAATCCAACAAACTCAAAACATGATTAAAGTATAATTTAAAATAGTTTCAAAGCACAAAAGAATGCAACTCTCTCAACCATCCCAAGATACATGATTTCGATCCTACTTTGATCTACCACCCTTCTAAATTAATCTACTCCTCAACAATGCAAGTGCAAATGATGGATCATCATAGGGTTATTAAGGCGAAGGCCATGACCAAAAGACACAAAGCACATAGTCAACAAAAGCTGAGTACTTACAAGGCTAGAGTGAAATAAAGCTATAAACATGCATCACTCACTAAAGTACTAATCAACATACAAAAGCCATTTAATAATTAACAAACAAATCATGAATACAAGACTCGACTCTTGACTCGACTCTTGACTCACAATTTAATTAGAATAAGCTTAGAACAGGCAAAAAGAATATTCCATAAAGGCAGGGTGTTGGGAGCCCACCAAACACCATAATAAATGATAAATATCGGACCATACCGAGTGTCGGGCCATACCGACGGAATTCCACCGCATAAAATGAATGAAACGACGTCTTGTATCATTAGTAGGAGATCAAGCTTTCCGGCAAGTCTCCCCCCATTGTTCATACTCAAGGTATATACGTTCCAAGAGTTTTGAAGCTTGTTCTGGTTGCACTTTACGTTTATTAATATTTTATTAATGGTGAACTCGAGACTCGAACACACACGTACATACATACAATTAATAAACGACAACCAAAACAATCTCATTTTAATCCTTTAGGACTTGTGATCAATAAATCAAGACGTAGTGAAATTACTACCAAGTTCCTTCTCACAAAATGTGAGATTCCACATCATGCCTATTAACATGAGGGTTGTGCCCTTGCACGACAATTCCTAATTCATTTCATATAAAATATTCCCAACTGAACCCTACATGTGCGGTGGCTTAAGTGAGCTAACCCTTCACATGTGGTAAAATAAATAGTACGACGTGGCACGAATAATTGGCTCAAAAGTATGCTAGACATCCCGTACAATAGCATAACAATAAATAATTCATCCCTTGCATGTGAAACAAACCATACATGCATAAATATTGAACAACATGATTGACAATGAAATCCATACTCATAATAATCCCAACATGCTTGGTCAACCAATAATTTAATAAATCCAATATAATAATCCACATGATCGTTCACCAAAAGAAATATGCATTCACCAAGTTCACGTAATATGATTCACATCTATAAATAATCACGTAATTTCCCTTGACAAATAATGTGGTCGCCCTAGACTTGTACGTACCTTGAATACCTAAGCGTAGGGGCCACTTTGCAAAACGAGCACTTACTTAGAAATCACCTCCGATCATCAAAATAATGAAACTTTAATTATTTCCATGTTCATTAAATTTCCAGCAACTTTATAAAATATTAAACCTTGTTTAAACTTTAGAATTCAATCGTCCTTTAATATCTCAATTTGTAAAACTAATCCCTAGTATGAAAACATACTTTTCCCACCCTTAAAATGAATAAAAATCAACACTTTAGACCTTTTTATAAATCTGAAAATATAATTGATTATCATAATTAAATTCATCACCTAATTATGCTAATCAATTGACCCATTAAGTCTAGATTAAAACCCTAACTTGAAATTCTCAATAAAACCAATTTAACATCATAAAAATCAAACCTTTATTAAATAAACCAATCTGAAAATTCATGCTTTAATAATTAAAATACGCCTCATGAATCAAAACATATAAATCCTCAAAGTACGGTGTTCACAACCGATTCCCAACATTTTAATTATTCAAAACAATAATAATAATAATAATAATATAATTTAAAATACGGAATTGAAATAGAATAGGTAAGGAAGAAGATAATTATACCAATCCGGCCTATAGCACGGAACAACCACGAATTAATGTGATTGGGCGAAAGAATTGAACGAATGAAACAAGACAACACACACACACACGCAATCGTGTATGCGCGGCAGAGGGGCGACGAGCAGGGGCACACCGCGCGCTAACGCGAGGGCTGGGCGACGAGGGCTGGCGCGAGGGCGAGAGGGCGAGGCTGGGCGTGAGCGCGAGGCACGCAGTAGCAACAAGCAGAGCAGCAGTGCATGCCACTCGAGTGCACGCTGCGGGCTGCGAGCAAGAGAGGGAGTGTGCGAGAGTGATGGGCGAGCAACGAGGCACGCAGCATGGTACTCGAGTGTTGTGCGGTGCGGGTGAGGAACCGGGCACAAGGAGATAGAAAAGAGATGAAGAATGTGGGGCAAGAAAAAGAGAGAGGCTTTAATGAAAAACAAGGGGGTCATTTAATGAGGAGAGTCCTATTTATAGGCTCTTATATCCCTAGTGGGCTAGGCTTGGCAATTTGACATTGGGCTTAGCATTTAAATGATTGGGCTAGCCTTAAGCTTAGAATTAAATTCTTTTCAATGGGCTCGATTTATAAAACGAGTTGGACTTTTCATTTAAAACCCAAACCTTTTAAAAATTACTTGCGACCCATTAAATTTCCCGACTCGAAAATTAAATTCGTTTCGTAATTAATTAAAATAATAAATATTCTAATTAATTAAAATACATTTAAATAATATTTATATGCGAAATAAATTCTAAAAATCGTAAAATGCTAATAAAATATATTTATAATTATTATAAAAATACGAGGTATTACAGCTGTTGTGTTGCTGTGCCTTTGTGCGTGCTGCCGAGGCCCTTGCGGGCTGGCTTGCTTGCTGCATTGCGAGCTCGCTGGCTCGTTGGACGTTGCGCGTATGCGCGCTTGGCTCGACGGGCCTGCAGCTCCGATGTGGCACGTATTCGCGACGAACGCCTTGCGGCTATTATTTATCATATGGTACACGACGAATCACCGTCGTACGATACGATTATTCGTTTCGCCTAGCTTACGAATATTCGCGATACAATATACGATTCCGATACAAGGTCGTATCGTTTAATACGTTTTTCCAAACTAATTCCCGAAAAGCTATTAAATGAATTTCCGATTCATTTAATCCGATGATCTGTTACATGTCATTGGTGTGACCTTATAGGTTCAGTCAAGAGTAAGTTGTGAGCCTAATATGGATTAGAACTCACTGATCGGAATCATTGCTCCAGCTAGCTGTTCCAATCACTTGATCTTACTGAATTAATTGTTCGCAATTAATCTGAACCTTGGTATTAGACTTAATGCACCTTGGGTGAAGGACATATTTCCTTTAGTCTCCCACTTGTCATTCTGACAAGTGTGCATTCACATTCCTTTGTCGCTTAGTGTTACTTGCTGAACATACGGTAAGATCCAAGCCATCTTTATTAGGTCCAGAAGTGTTTCTCGGATTACAGAGCTCAACTGTTAAACTTTTACAGAAGGTTAAGCCTTAACCATTCTGAGCACGGACATGCATTTTCACAGTATCTAACTCTCCGAGAGGCCTTGTTACACAACAACACCATATCCTATCAAAGATAGTAGGACAATCCATTCTTGCAATCTATGAACCCTCACTTTGATTCATAGTATGCCCAATAACTGCTTTTATAGCCTCTTTTTACGGTGCGTCGTTTAGCTAGCATTAGAGCGAACTAATTCTCAAAACGAGCAGACATAATCACTCATGTTTTGAGGAATGGTTATAATCACCATTAATGAGAACTACTTATGACATGCCTTTAATCTCTTAAAGTGTTCTCATGGTCAATCCGATTCAAGATTCGATAAGTATCTATGCAAATGATTTCTGACATCCAGTCCATCTAGTTCAAGAAACAGAACTATAAATCAACTTGCAATCTAATCTTCATTAGTCATTGGTCGTCCAACCTTTCAATGACCTGGATTAGGGATCCTTTTGTGATTTCAATATTCAAGTTCACTTATGGGTGTTTCTTTGTCAAAGAATCCATCTTGACACCCCATTTGAATGTTTTGAATCACTTGGACTTTCAATGACCTCAAACCATTTTGTATGGCCTTGAATCATAGTTATGTTTCTGATGGCCTCAAACCATACTTGGGAATTTTTAATTCGTCGTAGCTAACCTGTAATTCGTATGTTCTTAAAGCACTTTCCAAAGTCTTCATAGTTTTCATTCTTCAAGATATCTATGTATCTATCTTGGTTGAATTCTATCCCTTATACGCTTTACCTAGGTATTGAACATCAAACGTTAATGTCGATAAAGACATTACTCAAGTCCTTTGAGTATTAGGATTCTTTTGAAGCACTTCTAAAGTCTTCCTGAAGTTCTTCCAAAGGATTCTAAGTACGAAGCTTTTCCAAAGACTCCTAAATATCCTACATTTGTTTGTTTCTTGACTCGATGTTCACTTCGAGGTCATTTTTCTCCGACTTGCCTTTTTGGAAATATGATGGTTTCCTAAAAGACATTATCTAGAGCAACAACCATATGTTCTCAGATTTGTGGTAGAATCAATACCTTTTGTTTCTATGAGTAGCTCATAAAAAAACATATATCTATTTTTGAGTTTGTTTGATGTAAACACTAGCTCCCACTTGGTTTGACAACCCTAGATATATATGTACTTAAAATATGTACTAAACCGAAGTTCAATCCTTATGACATCTTATCCTTACCTTTGACAACTTTGTTTAGTATGATAGTCACTTGAGAGTATCATTTAGAAACTATATAGGAAAATAGTCGTGATTATCGTTAATCGAATAGATTCCGATTTCTCCATTTGGACATACCATATTCTTGTGGAGCTTCAATTTTCATAATGCCATGTAAACAATCTAGATAATCTCCCTTTGCTAATGCAAACATGACCTTGACCTAGCCTAGATGGTCCAAAATTCTTGACAAGTTGATTTTATACCCTTTTGTGAATTGCATTGAAGCATTTCACATATTTCACCTTGAGTAAATATAGCCATATTTTCTCAAATTCTTGTGAAATAGGTAAGTCATAAAATCCATCTTTGGCCCGTGAACATAATTGTCTAGACTCTTCTAACAATATATAGTCAATTCTGATGTCAGGTTCAACAAGCAAGACCCTCATGTCTTAAATTAACCAACTTTCAGAAATCCATGCCATGGAATGTTAGAATGTTGTCTATGGTCGTATGACATTGCCAAAGATATGTAGAACAAAAATAAAAATGTTTGATTTGAACCTTCTGAAGTTTGAGTATGAAGAGATTCGTTTGTTTATTAATCAATCATATGACTCAACCCTTAAATGACCATTTCATTCAAATAAACACTCAACGAATGTTTTTGTTTACTTTGAATGTTAGTCTTTCTGTTGTCAAACAGAAATTGTTTATGATGATTAATGGAACATAATACCATTAAATTCCAGCCTATAGAAGGACTTTAACTCAATACTTCATTATTCCAAAACTACCCAGTATTCTGAATATATGAGGTCTAATTGGTATACCATTCAAAATTTAGTTTGAAAACAACCATGAAGATCACTATAAGAAAATAGCATTCAAGATACGCTATGACTTTCCTTTTCTTTGAGAATCGCTCTCAAAATTAGTTACCAATCGATCGAGGAAATATCGCAGTTCTATTGTCCGAACGCAATAAAATTGAAGATTTACGATTCTACAAAGTGAACTAGCAAAGAAAACATTTATCATACTTTAATAACTTGAAATAAAAGCATTCATGCAATCATCAAAGCTATTAAACATTTCATTCATGCAAAAGAAAAACATGGGCCAAAAATGAATGAAACGATTCCAAGACCCTAAAAGTCCTAAATCCTTAAGCAGCTTTGGCATGTCTTACGTATTTTAAGATTCTAGGTAAGCAAAACCTATTGCTAGTAATCTCCAAATTACTCTTGGTTAATAAATTAATACCATAATTTATCCCATTGCCACAACATAATGCCATTGTTGTTTGAGTTGAAACCACAATCAACGTGCTCCTTTGGAATACCTTACCATCTAAGTCAACTAATATAGCACCTCGCTTTGGCGTAAACCTACTACGTTAGATCCTTAGATTTTTGTAAGTGCTTGATTTGGAAGGCAAGTTCTGAACTCAATATTACTTTGGACCTATTTGTTTCTATGTTGGTTCGATTATTTAGTGAACTAAATCTAATCGAGCATACAAACAACATTCATTCATAATATATTCATACATTCACAATATATAGTGCATAAATAAATTGGTGAACTAGTATGGCCCAAAACTCTTGTCTTGAAGCATCCAATCTTCTTCACCGTCTTGTTAGCTTGGCATCGTCTTGAATCTTCATTCAATGCTAACTTAAAGTTCTAAACTTAGAAATACTTGAAACAATAAAATTACATCAAAATTTCAATGGTACGCAGACCATATTTATATTTTATATTCAAAGATAAAACGGTTCGCATACCGTATTTAACTATCCTAGATTGTCCATACTAGTCACTTGGAGTACCTGCATTACATAAAATATATATATTCTATGCATTCACCCATTCGTATCCTAAAATGAATGGGCTATTTAATTATGCAAGTATTTACGTGAAGTATTTAAAATTTACGGTTACATAAACGCGTCCTAAAAGATTAATCAATTTCCAAATTATTAATCCTTAGAATTTATTCTAATTAAAAATTAATTTAATTAAAATAAAGCGACCTACGAAAATAATTAAAATAATGATTTAATTTTAATTTCATTCAGCGGCTCCCACTCAAACCAATAATTATTCCGGATAATTAATTATTTAAATATTAAATTAAACTCACGGCCCGACCCAAGTTAAATAAAATAATTATTAATTATCCCGTTAGCCATTTTAATGCAAACATAAATTTTCAAGCCCAACGAAAATAAAAAAAATGCCCAAGTGCAATGTGGGCTAGGCTTGCGCCCAGCCCAGCAATGCTCGTGGTGTGTGGCCTACGAGGCACACGAGCATGCGCCCTTGCCCCCGCAGCCAGCGCGCACACGTATCGCAGCTCATCGCTGCCCGTGCTGCTGTTGTGCTCGACGCAGCGCGCAAGACAAGGTAGCCTTGTCCTTTGCTTTCTCGCAGCTCGCAATCCAAGGCATGCCTTCCTTGCTCGCTCTCCTCGCCCAGCGCGCGCGGCACGCAACATGCTTGATGCTGCCCGCGTTGTTGTGGCTCGACAGTGGTGAGGTAGCCCGCATGGCTACGACGAGCCACACGTCCACACACACCCCTCGTGTTCGTGCCTTTGGTTCGTGCCTACGGACCAACTAATTAAAAAATAATAATTTCACGAACAAATTTGCATTAAGTTGTTTTTCACAAAATTTACGATTTTTATTTTCGATAAATAACGACTTTACGGTTTAATTAATTTTTAACAACAATCTGATTTTGTTAAATTTATTAAATCTAGGCTAACTTTATTCAAATTTTAAGAACGAACAATTTTAACCAAAAATTTGAACTTTTAAATAATCGAATCTAAAACTTTAAATCGTTCTAAACATTTAAATTTCAGATTTTTACGAATTTGGTTTAAGTATTAACGAATCTAATCAAAATTTAAATCCAATAATTTTTAAAATCTTCCACTTTACATGAAATTATACTCTGTTTCCCAATTAACCAAATTTCTAGATCCAAATTATTTAAAAAATCAATTAGCGATCTAAAATTTATGAAATTAGGGTTTATACTTAACAAAAAATAACCGAAATTTTTACCATAATTTTAAAGTATACCCAACAGCATTGTGTCAAAATTTCAATCAATTCCGAGTAGTTTAGGTCGACCAATTAATTGAAAAACTTTCCGAATTTGTTAATTTTAATACGAAAATTAACAAAAACGCCCAAAAACACATACTTCGAGGCCTTTTATGCAATTCCGTTCTCATGAGTTGATCTTAGAAAATCGTTTTCAATCAGATTAGGTTCAGAAAAGTTGAAAATACGAAACGTTTTGAATTCAGAACCTATTACTCATTTATCCAATAATCCATAATAATTCGAAAAATTCAATAAAAAATCTCAAAAAATTTGACAATCAGCAAAAACAATAAATCATGCTAAAAAATGCTTTGAATACATAAGGCTCATGATACCACTATAAGGGAATACAGTTAAACATACATAACATGTGCGGAACATCCCCAAAGCCAGGAAACATGTATAAAGCACAGATTAAGCATACTTTACATTTGAAGCGTGTTTTCCCGAGTATAGTATCAACAAACACGAATAAAGAACTCCACTTGTCGTTCCTCTATTTGGTTCACCGACACGTTCAGATCCGTCTTGATTATTGTAGCTTAGACAACGCACAAGATAGTTTGCTTTTCGGGATGAACAGTTTTTGAGCAGAGAGAAAAACCGAACTACATTCTTTTGGAATTAGGTTTTGGTTACTGGAAAAACTAATTGTGTTGTTGTGTGAAAAATATAACCTAATTGTTATATTAGGTGTAACCGGCCAAGACCAATGACCTTGACCGGCCACACATCACACACTCAAGCACAGCCCGCGCACAGCACACGCACTGCAGGCTGAAGCCCACAGCGCAGCCGAGCACCATGGGCCGTGGGCCTTGCTTTGCCCGCTGCTGTGTTGCTGTGCCTTTGTGCGCGCTGTCGAGGCCCTTGCGGGCTGGCTTGCTTGCTGCATTGCGAGCTCGCTGGCTCGTTGGCCCTTGCGCGCATGCGCGCTTGGCTCGACAGGCCGACACCTCCGATGCGGCACGTATTCACGACGAATGCCTTACGGCTATTATTTATCGTATCATACACGACGAATCACCGTCATAAAATATGATTATTCGTTTCGCCTAGCTTACGAATATTCGCGATACGATATACGATTCCGATACAAGGTCGAATCGTATAATACGTTTTTCCAAACTAATTCCCGAAAAGCTATTAAATGAATTTCCGATTCATTTAATCCGATGATATGTTACATGTCATTGGTGTGACCTTATAGGTTCAGTCAAGAGTAAGTTGTGAGCCTAATATGGATTAGAACTCACTGATTGGAAGCATTGCTCCAGCTAGCTGTTCCGATCACGTGATCTTACTGAATTAATTGTTCGCAATTAATCTGAACCTTGGTATTAGACTTAATGCACCTTGGGCAAAGGACATATTTCCTTCAATATTCAGACTCAGACTCGCTTATCATAGATCCTTCGCCCACAGTCATCTTGAACATCTTGCCATTTGGAGCAGTAATCTTGAGGGACTTCCTCCACTCGATGACCATCTTCTCACTGGGAGCAATAAGCTTGGATGGGTCAAAACTTTCGATTTGAGTGAAAATTTGGACCATATTATCTTCTGAGATGATAGGTGTTGTTTTTTGGCCGAAGTGAAGACCAAAAGATGATAAATCAAGGCATTTAGAGACAACCTTGTTTTGTATTGGAAGAGCATCTTCGAGGAAGTGGCAGTCTTGAAAGGTCTCGAACCCAGAGTAGAGGATCCCTTTTGAAGTATCATAGAAAGGCTCTGGAAACTCAAAGTACAAGTCATCTTCGATCTCCTTCTTTCATGAATTGCCCGTTGAGTGTACGCTGATGGGGAAGTATATCGAATTGGTCGTTATCGGCTCGACGGGCCCTTATCTTGGCCTCTTGTTGCTTGTTGTCATGCTTAGTTGGCTTGTACCCCAGACCAAAGAAACTATTCTGTCCCTACGTCTTGAAAGGAGACTCGATAGGTGGTAGGAGAGTGGTGCCCAAGAAGAGTCCATATTTGATCATCATATGCCTTGTCATGGGATTCATTTTGGATTCGATGGCTCCTACCTCAACACTGAACCCCCAAAGGTCTTCATCATTGTCATCATGTTCTATCAATATCAGAGCTTTTTCAGCTATTTTAGTTCTTGGATGAGATGCATTCAGGGTGATGATATTCCCATTGACCTTCATTCGAACTTTCTGATGGAGTGAAGATGGTACGGCTTTAAGATCATGGATCCAAGGTCATCTTAGGAGGAGATTGAAACTTGCTTTGATGTTGAGCACTTGAAAGCTTACTTGGCGTTAAATTGGGCCTGTTCGTAATAGAAGGGTGAGGGTCTCCATTGCTTCCCGAAGAGTGTTGTCGTAGGCGCGGACGCCCTGGGAGTAGCTAGAAATGTCATTTGGAGTAAAACCCAAATTACCAGCAGTGCGAAGAGGACACACGTTGATGGCTGATCCATTGTCCACTAGAGTCATGGGAATGATCTTGTCCTTGTATTCAACAGTCAAATAGAGCGTCTTGTGGTTGCTCGCGCCGTCAAGCGGGAGGTCTTTATTTGTAAAGGTAATCCCTTCTTCCATACTTGTTAGTAACCTGGTCAGTTCATCAGGACTAACTTCCAGAGTGACGTTCAGTTTGACTAGAGTATTGATCAGAGCGGTGCGATTCTCAACAAAGGAAGCCATGAGTTGCCAAATATTAACCTCTGCTTTTGTACGCTTCAATTGTTTGATCAGGGGATTCTCCTCAGTGAGTGGAGGGATATTATTTGTTGGGACAGTCTTGTTGACTGGTTCTTGAATTCGGTCGGATCGGGTCATAACCTGAACACATTTTTCTGCCTTTGTGCCCAACTACCAATCAACATTCGTGATCTCTTGGCATTCATCATCGGAGATGTTCTCAATAGGGGGGGCAATGGTATACATCTTCATCATCGCTAGCCCATATTCCACAAATATCCTCTTGAGGTAACCCAGTAACGAACCCAGATTCTGAATTTTCATTAGACTGCACAAGGTCAAATGCAGGTCCTTGGTTGTTGAGATAGTTCGCAGGGGTATGAAGGATTTCCTCCACTTCGAAAGGACCCACAACACTGAAAAGAGTCTCTTGATTGTCTTTGAGTGCGCTTATGCGAGCCTCATCTTCCTCGACACGGTCATAGAGCTCAGCAATAGCCGCTGCTAGTGATGTCATCTTGATTTTTATTTTGAGAGAATGAGTCCGAGCACCTATTTGACACATGACTTGGATTTAGAACTTGAACTTCCGAACAAATGGTATGATATGCATGCAATGAATAAGGCCTAAACTTGACTCTAAGTGCCACTTCGAAGATTCGGGATTTTGGATTTTGTACTCGTATTGGGATTTGCGACCCATTGGAAATATATCAAAGGGGTTTCAACCTATTGGAATTTGTACTTGTATCGGGATTTACATCCCGTTGGAAATATTTGGCCGGTTGCCGTGTGCGCGCTGCTCGTGGGCTTTGTGCGTGAGCTGGCCAGTTGAGGCCTTGTGCCTTTGCCGGTAATGTTATAACCCTAAGGGTTGTAACACCTCACCTCATTCATTATATTTTTCAACACACATCTAATTACGTACATCAGTTTAACCTAAATCAAAAAGAGAAACCCTATCTTGAGTGACGTCTAAGCTACGAATCTCAAGACGGATCTGAACGTGTTAGTGAACCAAGTAGAGAAACGACATTTGGAGTTCTTGTTCGTGTTCGTGATTCATTGAACTAGGGAAAACACGCTACAAACGTAAGTCTGCTTGATCTGTACTTTATACATGGTTCCAAGCTTTGGGGATTATTCCCTTGCGTTAATATGCATTTAACTGCATTCCACTACAATGGTATCATGAGCAACATGTATTTTAAAGTACTTTTTTGCATCTTAATATGTTTGTGATTTTGTCGATTTTTTCTGAATTTTTCATGAATTTACGAAATATTTCTGGATTATTGGATAAACCGTAGAATATGTTCTGAATTCGTAAAAGGTTGGAAATTCGATTTTTCTGACCTTGATCTGATTGGAAACGGCGTTTTAAGATCATATCATGTGAACAGAATCGCAAAAACAGGCCCCGAAATTTGAGTTTTAGGGTGTTTTTGTTAATTAATGAATTAAATTAACAATTATGGAAAGTTTTTCAATTAATTGCTCGACCTAAACTACTCGGAATTAATTGAAATTTTTCCCTACTGTTCTTGGGTATATTTTAAAATTTTGGTAAACTTTTCGGCCATAAATGTTAAGTATAAACCCTAATTTTATTTTTCCCTAAATTAGTGAGTTTTAGATCGTAAATTGATTTTAATAATAATTTAGATCTGTAAATTTGTTTAATTGGCAAAGGGAATATAATTTAATGTTAACTGGGAGTTTTTCAAAATTTATGTATTAAAATTTTGATTAGATACGTTAATTTTAATCGTCACTTAAACCAAATTTGATAAAAATCTGAAATTTAAATGTTTAGAACGATTTAAAATTTTGGATTGGATTATCAAACATATTCAAATTTTTGTTGATATTGATCGTTCTTTAAATTTGAATGTTGTTAGCCAAGATTTATAAATTTCTCAAAATTGGATTGTTGGAAAATTAATTAAATCGCCCACTTTGTTATTTTTCGAAAAATAAAACGATTAATTTTGTTTATTTTAAGAAAAATAACGTTATGCAAATAACGTTCCGTGAAATTAAAAATTAATTAATTTTTTGGTTAATTGGCTCGTATGGCACGAGTCAAAGGCGCGGAACAAAGGGTGTGCGGCGTGTGTGGCTGGGCGTAGCCCATGCGCGCTGTACCCCGCAACTGGGCGCAGCAACGCGAGGCAGCCAGCGCGTGCTGGCCACAACAGCGAGCAAGGCAGCAACAGTGCCTTGGCTCAGGTACGAAGCGGCGAGCAAGCAAGGCAGCAGCGCTGGCCTTGGCTTGCTAGCAACGACGAGCAAAGCAGCAGCTGTAGTAGCGTAGCTGCGGGCTGTGCAATGTGCTATGCGGGCGAGGGGCGATGCTCCTCGAGGCCTCGTGTTGCACGCAATGCAGGCGGCATTGGGCTGGGCCCAAGCCTAGCCCATGTTGCACAAATTGGCTATTCTGCTTCGTTTGGGCTTTGAATTTAATTTTTGCATGAAATGACTAACGGTGGATTTTTTATTTAATTTACTTTATTTGACTAGGGATGGGCCGTAAGTTTAAATATTTAAAATTAAATTATCCAAAGTAAAATATTGGTTTAAGTGGGATCCTTTTAATGAAATTAAATGAAATAAGTAATTTGAATTATTTTCATAGGGCACCATTATTTTAATTAAATTAAATTTTGATTAGAATAATTCTAAGGATTAACAATTTGGAATTGATTAATCTTTTAGGACGCGTTTTATGTGAACGTGATTTTTATATAAATAATGTAAATACTTGCATATTTATTTGGGAATTCGTTTTGGGACACGAATGGATAAATGCATAGAATATATTATATTTTATATATTGCAGGTACTCAAGGTGACTAGTATGGCCAATCTTAAAGTTTTAAGTATGGTCTGCGTACCATTGAAATTTTGATGTAATTATTTAATTATTTCAAGTATTTCTAGGAAGTTTAGAACGTTAAGTTACCTTTGGAATGAAGTGCAAGACGATGCCAAGCTAACAAGGTAAAGAAGATTGGATGCTTCAAGATAAAGTTGTGGGCCATACTAGTTCACCAAAAATAAATTTATGCTCTATATATATTGTAAATGAATGTGTATTACGCATGAATGTGTTTGTATGCTCGATTAGATTAAGTTAACTAAATAATCGAACAAACATAGAAACAACTAGGTCGAAAGTAATATTGAGTTTAAAATTGCCTTCCAAATCAAGCATTTACATAAATCTAAGGATCTAAGGTAGTAGGTTTCCACCAAAGCGAGGTGCTATTTTAGTTGACTTAGATGGTAAGGTATCCCAAAGGAACACGTTCATTGTGGTCTTAACTCAAACAACAATGGCATATTTGTGGCAAAGGAAAAAATTATTGAATTAATTTTTTAACCAAGAGTAATTTGGAGATTACTAGCAATAGGCTTTGCGTACCTAGAATCTTAAAAGACTTAAGACATGCCAAAGCTGCTTAAGAATTTAGGACTTTTAGGGTCTTGTAATCTTTTCATTCATTTTGGACCACGTTTTATTTTTCATGAATGAAATGTTTAATAGCTTTAATGATTGCATGATCACATTTATTTCAAAGTTATTAAAGATTATGAATGGTTACTTATTGTGAATTCTTTTCAAATGTAGAATGTCTAAAACAACACTCAAAGTAACAGAAATTTTGGATGTAAAATTGAACCTATCAAAATTTCTTGATTGGGAGAGAAAGCTTCGGCGAGTCCTCAGGTGGAACAACGTTGAATATGTTGTTGACAATCCCATCCCCAACTATTAATCAAAGGATATGACTTCAGAAAAGCATTGTGTATGGGCGAACCACATGTCACTAGTGATGGATATTATTCTTCGCTCAATCCCCAAGGGGTTAAGTGCAACATTTAGGGGAATACAGTTAAACATAATAACATGTGCGTAAACAATCCCCAAAGCCAGGAAACATGTATAGAGCACAGATTAAGCAAACTTACATTTGAAGCGTGTTTTCCGGAGTAATCTGTCAACGAACACGAACATAGAACTCCACTAGTCGTTCCTCTACTTGGTTCACCGACACGATTAGATCCGTCTTGATAACGTACCGTAGCTTAGACAATCAATCAAGAGTTTTTAGCTTTTTGGGAAGAACAGTTTTCACAGAAAGAAAATTGAAGAACGTAATATCTAGAATTAGGTTTAGGGTTGCAAAACTGATGTGTACTGTGTTGTGTGAAAATAAAAAAACCTAATTGTATTAAACGATGTAACCGGCCAAGACCAAGAGGCTTTGACCGGCCACACCAAACACACGAACACCCGCGCACAGCCCAACGCCCAACCACACGCTGCAGGCCGAAGCCCAGAGCGCGTGTAGCCGAGCAGCTGGGCCATGGGCCTTGCTCGCTCGTAGCCGCTATGCTGCCGCTCCTGTTGCGTGCTCGTGCCACACGCGGGCTGGCTTGCTCGCCTTGCTCACGAGCTCGCTGGCTCGTTGGGCCTTGCACGCTTGCGTGCTTGGCTCGACGGACCGGCAGCTCCGATGCCCTTCGTATTCGCGACTAATGCCTTACGGCTATTATTTATCGTATCGTATACGACGAATCACCGTCGTACGATACGATTTATTCGTCTCTCCCACCTTATGAATATTCGCGATACGATATACGATTCCGACGCAAGGTCATATCGTATAATACGTTTTCCAAAACTAATTCCCGAAAAGCTACTAAATGAATTTCCGATTCATTTAATCTGGTGATCTGTTACATGCCATTGATGTGACCTTGTAGGTTCAGTCAAGAGTAAGTTGTGAGCTTAATATTCATTAGAACTCACTGATCAGAAGCATTGCTCCAGCTAGCTATTCCGATCACTTGATCTCACTGAATTAATTGTTCGCAATTAATCTGAACCTTGGTATTAGACTAAATGCACCTTGGGTGAAGGACATATTTCCTTTAGTCTCCCACTTGTCATTCAGACAAGTGTGCATTCACATTCCTTTGTCACTTAGTTTTACTTACTGAACATAAGGTAAGATCCAAGCCATCCTTATTAGGTCCAGAAGTGTTTCTCGGATTACAGAGCTCAACTGTTAAACTTTTACAGAAGGTTAAGCCTTAACCATTCTGAGCACCGCCACGCATTTTACAGTATCTAACTCTTCGAGAGGCCTTGTTACACAACAACACCATATCTTATCAAAGATAGGAGGACAATCCATTCTTGCAATCTATGAACACTCACTTTGATGCATAGTACGCCGAATAACTGCTTTTATAGCCTCCTTTTACGGTGCGACGTTTAGCTAGCATCAAAGAAAACTAATTCTCAAAGGAGCAGACATAATCACTGAAGTTCCGAGGAATGGTTCTAATCACCATTAATGAGAACTACTTATGACATGACTTTAATCTCTTAAAGTGTCCTCATGGTCAATCCGATTCAAGATCCAATAAGTATCTATGCAATTGATTTCTGACATCCAGTCCATCTAGTTCAAGAAACAGAACTATAAATCAACTTGCAATCTAATCTTCATTAGTCATTGGTCGTCCAACCTTTCAATGACCTGGATTTAGGATACTTTGTGACTTCAATATTCAAGTTCACTTATGGATGTTTCTTTGTCGAAGAATCCATCTTGACATCCAATTTGAATGTTTTGAATCACTTGGACTTATAATTTAATACTAAACCAAGATTAAATGATCTATGAAATGTAATTTCATAAATGATAAATGTTTAAACCAAATTCTTACCAATTTGTGGGCCTCTAACCCAAAACCAATTCCATATGCTTCGGCTATTGGATCCATTATGTATGCTATGATTTGTACAAGGCCGGATGTTTCGTTCGCACTCAGTGCAACGAGCAGGTACCAGTCAGAACCAGGTGAGGCGCATTGGACTGCTGCCAAGAACATCCTAAAGTACCTGAAAAGGACTAAGGATCAATTTCTGATTTATGGTGGTACAGATGAGTTGATTGTTAAGGGCTATATGGACGTAAGTTTCTAAACCGAAAAAGATGATTTCAGATCACAGTCTGGGTTTTTGTTCTGCCTCAACGGCGGAGCAGTAAGCTGGAAAAGTGCTAAGCAAAGCACTATTGCGGATTCTACAACTGAAGCCGAGTACATTGCTGCCTCTGAAGCAGCAAAGGAAGCTGTTTGGATTCGGAAGTTCATCGAAGAACTTGGTGTTGTCCCCTCCATTAAAGGACCAGTGAATTTGTATTGCGAAAATAGCGGAGCCATTGCCCAGGCAAAGGAGCCTAGGAGCCACCTGAAGTCCAAGCACGTACTGCGGCGATTTCATATACTTCCAGTGATCGTTGAAAGAAAGGAAATCGAGATTTGCAAGGTTGGAACTGACGACAACGTCGCGGATCCATTGACTAAACCGTTGCCACAAGTGAAACACAACGCACATGTAGCAACCATGGGAATCAAGCATGTTGGAGAATGGCTTTGATTTTCTAAGTATTGTTTTAGAACATCTGTTAGATCTATGTTTAAAACCATTGGTTATGAAATTTATTTATTTCATATTCATTTAATTGTGGTTTAGAATTAAATGATAAGTCCATGTGATTCAAATCATTCAAATGGGATGTCAAGATGGATTCCTTGACAAAGAAACACCCATAAGTGAACTTGAATATTGAAGTCACAAAGGATCCCTAATCCAGGTCATTAAAGGTGGACGACCAATGAATAATGAAGATTAGATTGCAAGTAGATTACTTAGTTCTGTTTCTTGAACTAGAGTGACTGGATGTCAGAATCTTTTGCATAGATACTTATTGGATCTTGTATCGGATTGACCATGAGAACTCTTTAAGAGATTAAAGTCATGTCATAGGTAGTTCTCAATAATGGTCATTAGAAACCATCCCTCAAAACATGAGCGATTATGTCTGCTCGTTTGAGAATTAGTTCACTTTGATACTAGCTAAACGACGTCGCACCGTAAAAGGAGGCTATAAAAGCAGTTATTGGACGTACTATGAATCAAAGTGAGTGTTCATAGATTGCAAGAATGGATTGTCCTCCTATCTTTGATAGGATATGGTGTTGTTGTGTAACAAGGCCTCTCGGAGAGTTAGATACTGTGAAATGCATGGCCGTGCTCAGAATGGTTAGGCTTAACCTTCTACAAAAGTTTGACAGTTGAACTCTGTAATCCGAGAAACACTTCTGGACCTAATAAGGATGGCTTGGATCTTACCTTATGTTCAGTAAGTAACACTAAGTGACAAAGGAATGTGGATGCACACTTGTCTGAATGACAAGTGGGAGATTGAAGGAAATATGTCCTTCACCCAAGGTGCATGAAGTCTAATACCAAGGTTCAGATTAATTGCGAACAATTAATTCAGTGAGATCAAGTGATCGGAACAGCTAGCTAGAGAAACGCTTCCGATCAGTGAGTTCTAATGGATACGATACGATAAATAATATATCGGAAATATATTAAATCGCGAAATACGAAGGGCATTTGGAGTTGCCGGCCCGTCGAGCCAAGCACGTAAGCGTGCAAGGCCCAACGAGCCAGCAAGTTTGCGAGCAAGCAAGGCAAGCCCATTGGGCGCGAGCACGCAACAGCAAGCATTAGCGTACAGCACGACGAGCGAGCAAGGCCCACGGCCCAACTGCTCGGCGCGGGCGCTGTGGGCTTCGGCCTGCAGTGTGTCGCTGGGCGAAGGCGTGTGTCCATGTTGCTTGGCTCGCACGGCTTGTTATCCGGCCTTGCTTCTTGCTTCGTCGGTTAGTAAGGTTAATGATATAACCTTACAACCTTGTTTCCAACACACACACAATTCATACACTCAAACCCTAGAGACACATAGAACCCTAATTCTCTATGTGCCTCCAAAGTAAGTTCTTCCCAAAAGCAAAGTATCTTGATCAATTGTCTAAGCTACGATTATCAAGACGGATCTGGTCGTGTCGGTGAACCAAGTAGAGGAACGACAAGTGGAGTTCTTTGTTCGTGTTCGTTGACAGACTATTGTGGAAAACACGCTTCGAATGTAAGTTTGCTTAATCTGTGCTTTATACATGTTTCCTGGCTTTGGGGATTGTTCCGCACATGTTATTATGTTTAACTGTATTCCCCTACACGTTCGACGCAACTGGACTTATGTAATTTCCAATGCTGACCGCCGTAGCATAGTGGTGGCTTGCTTTCATGAAGAGCGTTTGTTTATGCGCGCTCTAGTACGTACGTGCAGTGGTACTACGTATATGGCTTATTAGGAGGAAGTAATTGGTGATGACTATCGTTAAATGGTAGCAACGGTACCAATGATGTCTTGGCCTAGTGATTAAGACCGAGAGCCTGTGTACAATAGGTCTCAGGTTCGAATCCCGCATCCTCATTTGTAATATATATTGCCCTTGTGGCTCATTTGCACCCAAAAAAAAATGGTAACAACGGTCATGATTAATTATTTTATCGTTTATTAGGCGGTCATAAATAGTGACAATAAAAATGACTCACGTACTATTATTAGTGAGTTTTGTTATATGATATGATATGGGCCTTGATCATTCATATCATATCCCTAATGGTTATACCACGGTATAGCCATCTATAAGTGTACCCCCTCCCAAAGAAAATAAAGAAGCTAGATAGGCATGTGATTTCTTTTAAAAAAATTGCATATGAATTTTTCAAAAACCAGAATTCTCTCATTTTTGTTTTCTCTCTCCTCAATTTCTCTCTCCTCAAAAGTTTATCTCTCCTCATTTATACGTGATTTTTTTTAATCTCAAAAAACAATGTCAATCGGAAAATCCGTTTGCGTTTGCGCTGCCATTATCATTCACGACAACGAAGTCTTTGCCACTAGCTGTAAACTTCTTTTCTCCTTTTTTTGCTGTTAATTTTCTTATTTTTTCGTGATTTTTGATTGAATTTACATGTTGATTAGAAGCATGTATTTGATAACTCAATATATTTTTTCCTTTTATGTTCTACATTTGTGCGCACGTCAATTTTTAAGTGATTTAGAAATTTCCTAGTTGAATCTCCATATTCTCACTCCATTTTCTTGCAAAATTTCTTCAAAAATCGGATCTAGACATTTTTTATGTTCAGATCCAGATTTTTCAAAATGTTCATATTTAAAAATAGTTATGTTCATTTTGTAAGATTCTGATGTTCATATCACTTTATTATGAAGATTAAATACATAATTGTTGATTAAGTTATGGAACTTTATAATGTTCATATTATGAAAATAAAATGTTCATTTTGTTGTGTATAATATTTTATTTTCCTTAAAATTGATTTTGTTAATATGTAAGTGATTTAAAATAAAATCTGGTTGACATCTCAATTTCTTGCCAACTTCTTTTCCCAAAAAAGTTCTAGAATGTTGTTTATTGTTTAGATCTATATTTTTTTCGAGGTTCATATGATCGAATGCATGATTATGTTCATTTTGTAATATTCAAATGCTTATAAATATTCTTATTTATTAAGATTGAAATTGTGTTTGTTGACTAAGTAATGCAACTTAATAATGTTCATTTTCTGAGAAAATTATGTTCCATTATCAAAAAAAAATTTGTTCAAATTATTAAAAAGTAAGAGGTATGATGTTAATATCTACTTATTATAAAGAATAAACTTATCATGGTTAACTTGATTAAGTTGTGGAACTTAAAAATGTTCATTTTCTGATAATAAAATGTTCATTTTCGGATAATAAAATGTTCATTTTCTGACATAAAGTTTTATGTTCAAATTATGAAAAAGTAAGAGGTATGATGTTCAATGTATAACTATTTAAGTTCATTTTTTTTTACAAGTTCTCTCTTTATTTTCAAAAACACATTTTCATATTGATTTTAGTAAATAATACATATATAAATTGTGTATATTCATTTTGAGGAAGTGTTATGTTCATTTATAAAATGATCATGATGTTAATTGTGCTTGATTTATATGATACTAGTTCAACGTGTTAAAATTCATTTTAAGCATGTACATTTATAAGCTGTTGAATGTTCGATCAAGTATAAGCACATTTTATATATGTATTTTTTTAATTCACATTGATTATTCTTGCATATTATCATTTAAATATTTTGCATGCTCATCATTTTCAAATCAGTAAATGTTCATTTTTAAATTAGTTGTGATCATCATATCAAATTACCTACTATTTTCATTTTCAGCCTGCAACAATGAGGAAATTGAAACCATGAAGGTCAAATATTGTGTTCAAATCACACTTCATAAACACATTAAGAAGTATGAGAACTCAAGACTGCATCAAAAGCAAGATTCAAAATTGAAGATATAGAAAAATAAGAGGATGATTTGTACCATCATCTTGTAATTCAACAACAATTTTACACAGGCAATGGCTTAAACGTTCATTTTTTTGTAAAATATGTCATTTGACATGATTCAATGCACCTTATATGTAAATATAATGCTCAATGTAATAACATAGTAATACATTAACTCTGTTCATTTGACAATTAGTAAATACTCATTTCACAATCAGTAATATTCATTTCTAAATTGGTTGAATATATGCGGATTTTCAAATAATTAGATAAATGTTCATCTTTGAAAGAGTAAATAAGTGTTCATTTCTAAAATAGTCAATTTTTATTTCCAGAATAGTAATTGCTCATTTCCAAATAAATAAATAAATGTTCATTTTTATACCAGTATATTAATGTTCATTTTAAACGGCACAAAACGACGTCGTTTTAGATGGGTTACAGCCAGCTCTGGTTGTACATGGGTACATCCAAAAATTAATCCATTCATATATGCAATAGGCTATAGGCCTGATACATATACATAAATTGGACTGTCAAAATGGGCCCCGCTTCACTGCATTATAGAAGTACGGAGTACTATGGTTTAATTTATTTCTTCCTAAAACGTTAGGTTTTCAGATTTATATACAGAGTATTGGCGAAAATAGAAATACTATTTTTTTATGTGAATATTTAATTCCGTTCCATACTGATGTTTCAGTTTTTTTTTTTTTTCTTTACGTTTGACAATGTATATTTATATGGGGTATCATTCTTATCTCTAATTACACATAAGATTATTATAAAATTTTGATATTCTTAATCATTGAGACAAATTAAACAAGATACCACATAAATATGTTTTCTCTTATAAATTGGAAATAATTTAGAAGATTATTTGCAATTGTTAATAGTATCAGAATTCTAACTTTGAACATCATTGTGAAACGGATGGAGGAATATATAGAATCCAAAAAATAAAATAAAAATACAACCTTCATTTTTTTAAAAATATATAACTTACATTGGCATTTATTTTTATGAGTCTCATTCATAATTATTACTATATTAAAATATGCAATTGCACAAGTACATAATTTATTTATTGAATATAAACAATAATGGGGAGAATGATAGTGATAGCATGCAAAAGATAATAATTTTTTAATAATTTAAGTGGGGTCATGAGAGAGAGAAACAATAAATTATTTTAGGTGATGATTAATTATAAAATATGGTATAATTTAACAAATGTAGAAGTGATTTACTCCCTCCATATAGAATTAATTTAGCATTTTGACCAGCACGGAGTTTAATGAAGGTGAGTTGATTTTATCAAAATAAAATGTAAATTGGTGAATGAAAATAAACAATTAAAATAAAAGATAGTGGGGGTATTAAAATATTTAAAGGCAAGAAAAAACAAGGAATAAATAGTAAAATATTGCTCATAGGGTCCTTGTGGTAAGAAGAACATTATAAAATAAGAGAGAAATTTTCCATAAATAAAAATTAATTATTGAAAATGCACAAATTAATTATTACAAACTTTTAGCAAAGACGATCTAACGGTTAGACCACTTTTATGCACTTTAATTAGACCTGTCAAACGCGTTGGTCGGGTCGGGTTGTAAAAAATTATTTTCGGGTTCGGGTTGAATCGGGTCGGTCACTTTCGGGTTCGGGTTTACAAATGCTTGTTCATGACAGAACTTTCGGGTTCGGTCGACCCAACGGGTTGAGAAATTTTAAAACGCACATTATATTTTCATTAATTTAGGTGATAAATATACAAAATATGGGCACAAATTAACAAATTTTCCTAGACAAGTTTATATTTAGTCAAATTCAACCTTATATGGCGTATAATTCAAATTAAAATCTTATTACACACAACAATGGTAAAAATAACGTGTTTATTATGCTTAAATTTTCTCATAATCTCATTTATTACTATAAATACGATGATTTTCAGTCGGTCGGGTAAAAAAGGGGTTCGATCGGTTTCGACCAATTACTTTTCGGGTTGTTCGGGTTCGGATAAAATCGGGTTACGGGTCACAAAATCTTGTTCAAGACTCAGTATTTTCGGGTCGGGTTCGGGTCGGTTTTCGGGTCGGGTCTATTCTATAATGTTTCTCATCATGGGCGGTGTTTCTTCGAAGAAAATACTATGTATAAAAATAGGGGAAGTTTCGTCAACTAGGTTATTTTTTTCTTCAATCGGGCTGTTGTTTTTGAGTATTTGGCTGATGTTTTTCCCTACCAAAGGACAAACGTAAACTGGCTCGGGGAGGTTCCCGTGAAAACCCTCTCTGAGCTCAAGTCAGTTCTTGTAGAGACAGAAAGTAGTGAGAGAGTAAGTTTGGAAATAATCGCATACCTGAGTAATGATTAGGTGAGACATATTTATAGTAATGCAGGATGACACTATTAGTAAATATGAGAAATTGTAGGAGTATGAAATCTTGGGCCTGCTGAAGGCTGCGACCTGTGCCCCGAGCAATTGTAGGGGTTTGGACTCTAGTCTAAGCCCATATGAGGGTTTTTTGTTAGGTGTATTTGAGTAATTCCCCGTATGAGGGATATTTTGGTAATTTTCTAGAATGCAGGTCCCATTGGGGGCCCGAACATTAGCCCCACACCAAATTTGTGAGTTTGGTCGAAGATTCGGAAGTTTACCGAAATAAAATATAGTAATTGGTGGGGTAACAATGTAACATGTGGCTGATGATAATACTCCTTAGAGTTGAAAAATTAGGTGAAGAATATTCTAAGGAATACATCTGTGGCGGTTGGTTGATGAGAAAATATTCAATGTAGTATATTTTATGGCAGATAATTTTGTTTTTTGGGCGAACGAGGCTCTAGACGCCAAATAAACAAAGCCCAATGTTGGGCGTTTGATTCGTGCCCGGGCGGGTTGCCTTGCAGCCAAGCCTTGTCGTGAAAGAATTGCCTCACATCAAGTTTGGGACAGCATTTTGATTGTGACGTTTTTTTTAACTTGGGCATTTATAACGACGAAAATTTTCATTGGACTTGTCGACGACTTTTAAACTTACACCTATGCATTTAGAAAATAATTTTCGCGTAGGAGTAAGACAAGACAACATCACTTAGGACTATACACAAATAGACGAACTCAACGGGGGAAGGGTATACTATACATGGCTTTTAATGTGCTTGTAAGAGCTAATGAGCCTCATGCTTGGCAAGAGATGAATCACCATGCTTAAAAGACTTAGATTATTTTTCTAAGTATGAGAATGGGCTTCTATTCCCCAATAGAGGCTAATGAGCCCCATGCTTGGGCGAATGATGAAGAGCCATGCTTGAAATACTTAGATTATTTTTCTAAGTATGAGAATGAGCTTCTATTCTCCAAAGGGACTAATGAGCTCCATGCTTGGGCGAACGACGAATCTCCATGCTTGAAAGACTTAGATTATTTTTCTAAGTACAAGAATAGGCTTCTATTCTCCAAAGGGACTAATGACTTCCATGCTTGAATTGGGCGAACGATGAAGCGCCATGCTTGAATAGACTTAGATTATTTTTCTAAGTATGAGACTGGGCTTCTATTCTCCAAAGGGACTAATGAGCCCCGTACTTGGAAAAACGATGAAGCGCCATGCTTGAAGACTTAGATTATTTTTCTAAGTGTGTGAATGAGCTTCTATTATCCAAAGGGACTAATGAGCCCCATGCTTTGGGGAACGATGAATTGAAGCGCCATGCTTGAAAGACTTAGATTATTTTTCTAAGTATGAGACTGGACTTCTATTCTCCAAAGGGTCTAATGAGCCTCATTCTTGGGCAAACGATGAAGCGCCATGTTTAAAAGACTTAGATTATTTTTCTAAGTATGAGACTGGACTTCTATTCGATCTCCAATGGACTAATGATCCCCATGCTTGGGCTAACGATGAAGCGCCATACTTGAAAGACTTGGATTATTTTCCTAAGTATGAGATTGAGCTTCTATTCTCCAAAGGTACTAATGAGCCCCATGCTTGGGCGAACGATGAAGCACCTTGCTTAACAGACTTATATTATTTTTCTAAGTATGGGATGAGCTTTTATCCTCCAATAGAAGCTAATAAGCCCCACGCTTGGGCGAATGATGAAGCGCCATGCTTGAAAGACTTAGATTATTTTTCTAAGTATTGGATGGGCTTTTGTTCTCCAAAGAGGCTAATGAGCCCCATGCTTGTGCGAACGGTGAAGGTTTATGCTTGAAAGACTTAGATTATTTGTCTAAGTATGAGATGGTCAGCCTTTTGTTCTCCAATAGGGGCTAATGAGCCTGTGCGAACGGTGAAGCTTTATGCTTGAAAGACTTAGATTATTTGTCTAAGTATGAGATGGTCAGCCTTTTGTTCTCCAATAGGGGCTAATGAGCCTCATTCTTGGGCGAAAAATGAAGCTCTATGCTTAAAAGACTTATATAATTTTGCTAAGTATAAGAGGCGAGTTTCTATTTGTCAATAGGAGCTAATGAGCCCCATGCTTGACTTCAGCTTGCCATTCGCTCGACTTTTGATGTACCATAATCTTGACCTACCATTGTTTGGCTTTTGTTTCATGAGAAAGGAGTTACCTCGCACTAATTGAAAAGGGATGTATCTTACGTTGGTGGGCGACCCAATGCTTCACATTGTGGAGCGAGAGGTTGTCTCGCGTTGGGGACGAAGGGTGCCCCATCCATCTCTTGTGTAGTGGGTCTAGGAATCCTTTTATCTTCTATGTAACCATTTCTTGGCTTTTGATGTACTTAAACTTCTTTGACCATTTGTTTGTCTTTTGGTGTGTTTTGAAAATGTTTGACCATGGCTTGGCTTCTTGCTTCTCCTGCGTTTTGAATTAGATTATTTTGCTAATTAAGTATGGGAGGTGGACTTCTATTGTGTGGTAGGCCTAGAAACCTTTGTTTCTTTGCATTGAAAGTTGTTTACAACAACGGTGTGATATCGATGTGACACGTTTGTAATGTGCTCCCTTGCCCCCATTACATGGTTGTAAACTTATTATTTACGAGGATTACTTAGCATCTTCTAAGTATGAGAATGGGCTTCTATTCTCCAATAGGATTTAATGAGCCCCCTGCTTGGGCGAACAATGCAACACCAACGAATTTGGATTTTGATCTTGTACATAACTTATTGATCGACTCCTAACCCTTCGCTTCCAATACAAGCATGCAAGTTGGCACAAGGTGAACTCTTGCTTGTGGGGCTGCCAATGCACACATGTAAGGCGGACAAGGTGCGCATCATGGGCGATCCAGTCGTGCACTTGATGCTCGCATGTTGGTTAAAGTTGTCGCCCTTGGTGTGTGTTAAATGGGCGAGGCTTGTTAAGTTCATTGGCTTGCAAATTTCATAGCTGGTGCCCGCTGGCTGCATACGCATGCAGATTGGGATGCAAACATAAGCACATTGGGCGTTTGATGCAGGCCCAATGGATGTCGTTGAGTTTTGGGCTGTTATTTCGCGCATATAGTACGTTTGCTGCGTTGGCCGGTTAATATGCGCGATTAGGAACACTAGGCTCATGTTGTTGGGTGGTTGATGTTCATTCATTGCCACAACGTTTTTCCTTAGCGTGCGCACGAGGAACATTTCTTAGGGTGCAGTTGGATGTGGGGACGACACATACAAGGACGCAGGGTGCCAGGTATGTCCGCTGAGTGCTGAAGAGTGGAGCTCTTGGATTGGGCGTTTATGTTGCGCGCACAAACCCAAGGAGGCTAAGCCATATTGGTGGTTGATTTATTTTCCGTGCGTTGGGACGCTGGGTGAGTCAACCCATTTAGGCTTTTGGTTTACTTCGAATTCGACTTACCATTTGCTTGGCTTTCCATTCACTTTTAACTTAGTTTGCCATTGTTTGGCTTTTCATGCACCTCAATCTTAGCTTGTTACTTGCATGGCTTTTAAGACTTAGAAATTTTTTCTAAGTATGAGAATGGGATTTTGTTCTCCAACGGGACTATCAGCCCCATGCTTGGGCAAACGATGATGCACCATTCTTGAAAAGACTTAGATTATTTTGCTAAGTATAGGAGTGAGTTCATATGCTTGAGCTTTGCTTGTCTTTCCCTTCTGATGTACGTTGAGCTTGATTAGCCTATGTTTGGCTTTTATTTACAAAATTCGAAAAAGGAACAATATCTATGAAGTAATTTTCCACCAAGTAAATATTCACCGAGCACTTTACTTTTCCCTTGAAAATTTGAAAATTCGTTTTACAATGACGGAACATTATTTAGCCTATGGCGAGCTTCCATGTATCTTTCCCCCAATTTGATCATTGAAAACTATGGCTAAGAGTTATAAAACTAAGTACTTTTAAGAACGCGAAAATTACTTAGGAGACTCATGAAGGAAATAATGCCATTGGTCCAAGTTTGCATTTAATGCATTTTATACCAAGTCTAATAAATGTGGTTCAGTATTAATTAACAAGTTAATAATTTAGTAAGATCAAGTGAACTGAATGCCTAGCTAGACGCGCTTCAGTTCATGTCGGATTAATAATATTAATCCACAACTTACTCTTGACTGAACCCGTAGGGTCACACACATAGCACGTGAACGGATCAAGTATTTAAGTGAATATATAATTCATTAAGTACTCTATTTATAATAATTCGGAAATGATGGATCTCGGTTCCAGTGGGAGCTGAAATCGTCAAAAATCAAAGTAAAGAATATTCCGGAAATGAAGATATTGCCGGAAACGAAAATATGTTTCATGACGGAAATATAAATATTATCCAAGTCGTAGATGTTGCCGGAAACAGAAACATGGTTCGTATCGGAAAATATTATCGAAAATAGAAATATTGCCGGAATCGGAAATATTTCTGGAAACGTAAATATTACCGGAATCAGAAATATTGTCGGAATAGGAAATTATTTTCGGAATCGGAAATATTAACGGAAATGTAAATATTTGTACGAAACGGAAATAGATTCCGAAATCGGAAAAAGAATCGGAAGCTCGACGAGCGACAAGCCGACAAGCGAGCCGACTTATAGCTCGGCAAGCAAATGGCCGAGCGTACACCACTAGGCCCGAAGCACAGCATCAGCTAGCGCCCAGCCGTGTGCGATGGGGGTGGAGCGATGTGGGCCGCAAAAGCCAAGGCAAGCAGTAGCGCACATGGCCGAGGCCAAACTGCAGCGCGCGCTGGGCCTTGGGCCACCAGCGACTGCGTTTGGGCCTATCCAGGCACGCGCGCCAGCGTGTCCCTTGTGGCTGCATCTGTTGTTTCGTCTTGGGCTTCAAGCAATATTCGATTACTTAGTCGCCAAGTAACTTTGCTTTGAGTGTTAGTTTTCCTAGTCCTACTAGAATTGGATTATTTAAGAGTTTAATTATTGCTACAATTCTAAATTTGTTAAGAAATTCAATCCTAAGGATTGGTAATTGTTTTCCTAGTAAGACTCAAATTCCTTATTTCCTACTGTATAAATATGAGGCTAGCCCTCATAATTTAACACATGAAATCATATTCTTTACTTAGATTGTGTTCAAGGGAGAACATAGTCATAGCCTAACCCGAGTGCATAAAACCTTAGTAATATCCTAGTTGGTTGAACCTTAGGCGGAACAGAATGTGTTGTGGACGTTCTACGAAGGGGCGACACTTTGAGCTCTAAAGACTTGTTCTTGTTCGGTTCGGGAGCAGCTAGGGAAGGCACGCATCACATTGTATGTAACCTAAATCATGCTAATTGACTATGTGGAAATTAATTTGGATTCTTGGCTTTATGGTTTTTCTGCATGAATTATATTGTTTGTATTATTCATAACACTACAGTGGTATAACAAGCCTCTAATTAATTCCATAATCAGCTATAGTTAACACGGATTAAATTTTATAAATTTGCAATGAATTAAAGGGGTGATTAGTTTCGTGATTGTAATTAATTGCAAATTCATGCGATTATTTGATTATATGTTCGCATGATTTTCGGCAGTTTTGTCAATAATGTTCGAAATATTATGTTTTTATAGTGAATTTCACATGTAAACGACGCTTTAAAATTTTGACAAAAATCATAGATTTGATGTCGAACCCAGAATTCCCAAATTCGAAGCCTAACTATGAATTTTCGGAGGTTTTAATTTTTCGAATGCAAAATTTGTAATTTTTATGATGTTAAATTAAATATTTGCGAATCTTGTTTGTAAATCTTGAATTTATGATTGACCTACTGTATATGTTTAACGATTTTAAGGTATAATTTTGTTAATTATACAACCTAATTTGTAATAATAATTAATTTGTTGAATTTCAAATAATTTACAATTTTATTGATTTTCATAATTAATTGATAATATAATTAGAATCCTATGATTAAAAGCCACCATAAAATTTGTTATATAAAATTGAAATTTTTTAAAATTTTATGACCTAGACTTTAATCCCTAAGAAATCATGTTATCGGAAATTAATTTGACTAATAAATTTTCGATTTTTCGCCTAAATTTAGTGAAACTAATATTGGTTATTAATTTGTCGTTAAATTTAAATATAATTTTTTTAAAATTTTATGAATCGTTCCCAATCTTGCACGCACGAAGCAATGGAAGCTAAGTGTTACCCTTAAGTGGTGTTGCATGGTGCAGGCATGCGACGACGAGCAATGGAGCTCGTCGCCCATGCGGTACTAGGCAGCGAGCAATGCACAAGCATGCGCGCACGGACACAGGGCATGTGCGGTGTGTGCTGTGAGAGTGATCGGGCAAGGCGACGAGCATCAAGCGCGAGGCAAGAGGCAGGGCGAGCAACACGACGAGCAAGGGAGCTCGCATGCCGCTGCGCCTAGCCCCCTGCCCAGCGCACAAGAGCAAGCATAGCGTTAGCTGTTGCGTTGCTCGCTGTGATGCATCACACAACCATAAACAGAGCAGGCCATGGGCGCTGCTACTATACGGCTGGGGTGAGGCGTGGGCTTTGGCCTACGACCTTGCCTTAGTTTGTTGGGTCGTTTCATTTTAATTTTTCCGTTGAACAACGATTTTAATTAATTTTATTTCGTAATTTTATTTTTTCTCGGAATTTTATTTTGATTATTTTAATTATTATAATTTATTTTATACTAATTATTTTAATAAAATTAAAACCTTGGTAAAATTATAATTAATAAATTTTACTCAACTGGAAAATACTTAAGGGATTTAAAATCATTTTATGTGAGCTTTAAGTTTTAATTAAATTTGTAAGTTTCCGGTTGGACTAGGAAATACAATTTTATGTTTAAAATTAGTAAAGCATGTAAATTTTGGTTTTAGTTGGAGATTTTTGTCATTAAGCTCTTGATTAGGTCATTATTCCTTTAAGATTAAAACAACTTGATTAGAACTAATAAGGTTGAATAATTGGTAGTTTATTGGAACCTTTGATTAGTTGCTGCAAATGTTTATGTGATGCATATTTTTCTACTAACTTGTTATGTGGGCCATTCATTGATAAATTAATGGATGAATTGTATATTGTAAATGTATTGTTTTGCAGGTTGTGGAAAGTGACTAGTATGGCCCAAATAGGATAGTAAATATGGTCTGCGTACCATTAATTTGAATGTAAAATTGGCCTAATGCACCAAAGTTTTTATTTAAATATGGTATGCGTACGATCAAATAGTTGTAATTAGTTTAATTATAGCATATCATATTTGAAGAAAATGGCGCCTCCCATCGTGAAATTCAAGACGGAGTTTCCAATCCATTTTCAAGACGGAGTTTGAACTTGAAGCTTCAAGATGAAGTCAGGCCATACTAGATCACATTTAAATCTTATGCATGCTTTAAGATATTTATTGCTTTAAATATGTCTTGATATTATGCATGAGATTGTGGCTTGATTATGTTGCATGATTAAGGATTTTAGTTCACTTAAAATCTAACCAACATAGTAAGAGCCCTAAGTTCCAAACATTAAAATTGAGTTAAAAGGTGCCATGCCAAAATAACGCTTGCTTGGATAACCTTTACATCAATCTAGTAATAGTTTTCGCCATAGCGAGGTGTTACTTATTTATTCTAAAGGGGTAAGGTACACAATAGTTAATTGTGATCGAGTACATGTTAGTTTTGGTAAAACTCAACGATATAAGTAAGGAGTCTTTTTATGTCGTGGCAAATGGGATATGTTTACCTAATAAGTTCTTAGATGTACCTATCAACCAAGAGTAGTTTCTAGACTATTAGCAAAGTATTTTCTTACCTAAAATATTTTAGAATTGAGTCAAAATACATAATGTGCTTAATTCTTCAATGATTTAAGGATATTGGATTCATTTTATTCACACCTGTCGGAACATAAAAACTCGAATAAAATGCTTAATAAATTTTGAATTATGCATGTATGCTAGAATTTAAGTTTATTAAGAGAATGTATGAATGGTTATTTATTTGTTTATTCTTTTCAATTGTAGTTTTGACTATGGCAAACAACAATTCATTCAACATCCGATCAATTCTCGAAAAGGAGATGTTGAATGGGAAAAACTTCCTTGACTGGCAAAGGAATTTGCTAATACTTCTTATGCAGGAAGAAAAGGAGTATGTCCTGGAAGAGGCGATGCCCGAAGCCGCGGGCGACGGGGTCACTCAGGAAACCCTCCATCGTTGGATTGATGCCAACAAGGATGTAAAATGTCTAATGCTTGCAACCATGAGTTCAGATCTACATAAAACGTTCATCAACTCAGATGCTTACACGATCATCAGTGAGTTGAAAAACATGTTCCAAGATCTGGCTCGAGTCGAAAGATTTGAGACTCATAGGCAAATTCTTGACACCAAGCTCAAGAATGGTGAGCCCGTACGTCCACATGTTCTCAAGATGGTTGGATTAATTGAGAATATGAGTCGGTTGGATCGACAGTTCACTCAAGAAATGGATGTAGACACCATCCTCCACTCTCTTCATAGCGGGTATGATCAGTTCAAACTAAATTACAGCATGAATCGTCTGGACAAAACGCTGACTGAGCTTCACGGTATGCTCAAGACCTCTGAAAAGACACTCAAAAGTGATAAGCAGGATGTGCTTATGGTGCGTGGGGGCAAGTTCAAGAAATCTGGCAAGAAGAGGAATGCTAAGAAGGGTGGCAAGAAAGCCAGCCCAACTAAGCAAACTGGCGGCACTAAGTCTGAAAAGAAGAAGGTGAGCCAACCCACTTCTGAGTCTGAATGCTTCTACTGTAAGAAGAAGGGGCATTCGAAGAGAGATTGCTTGAAGCTAAAGGAAAATTAGAAGAACGGAACTGTCGTTCTATCTTCAGGTATATTCGTTATAGACTGTATACTTGCTAATTCAACTTATTGGGTATTAGATACAGGTTGTGGCTCACACTTCTGTTCCAATTCACAGGGACTAAGAAGAAGTAGAAGGTTAAGCAAGGGTGAAGTCGATCTACGAGTGGGATATAGAGCAAGGATTGCTGCATTAGCTGTAGGAACTTATTATTTGTCGTTGCCCTCTGGGCTAGTTTTGGAACTGGAAGAATGTTTCCATGTTCCAAGTCTTACTAAAACCATCATTTCTGTTTCTTGCTTAGATGCTAAGGGATTTAGCTTTTATAATAAAAGACAATAGTTGCTCGTTTTATTTTAAAGAGATGTTTTATGGATCTGCTAGATTAGTCAATGGACTTTATGTGCTAGATCACGACAAATAAGTTTATAACATAAATACCAAAAAGGCCAAAAAGAATGATTCAGATCTCACATATTTGTGGCATTGTCGATCAGGCCATATAAACATGAAACGCATAGAAAAACTTAAGAAAGAAGGAATTCTAGAACCATTTGACTTAGAGGATTTTGGTAAATGTGAATCATGCTTACTTGGCAAAATGACAAAGCAAACTTTCTCTAGAGTTGGAGAAAGAGCAATTGATCTATTGGGTTTAATCCATACAGATGTATGTGGACCAATGAGTTCAAATGCTAGAGATGGTTTCAGCTACTTTATCACTTTCACTGATGACTTAAGTAGATATGGTTATATCTACCTTATAAAGCATAATTCTGAGTCCTTTGATAAATTCAAGGAATTTCATAGTGAAGTAGAGAATCAACTTGGAAAAAAGATTAAAGCACTGCGGTCTAATAGAGGCGGTGAATATCTGAGCTATGAATTTGATGACCATCTGAAAGATTGTGGAATCTTGTCAGAATTGAGTCCTCCTGGAACACCTCAATGGAACGGTGTGTTAGAACGGAAGAACATGACCTTGCTAGACATGGTTCGATCAATGATGAGTCAGGTCGAACTTCCAATAGAATTTTGGGGACATGCACTAAACACAGCTGCGGTCACACTAAATAGAGCTCTGTCTAAAGTTGTCGAAAAGACTCCATATGAGTTATGGTTTGGAAAGCCTCCAAAAGTTCCTTTTTCTTAAGATTTGGGGTTGTGAAGTATACGTCAAACGATTAATTTCAGACAAACTTCAATCGAAATCTGACAAATGTATCCTTGTGGGCTACCCAAAGGAAACAAAAGGGTATTACTTCTATAATACTTTTGAGAACAAGGTGTTTGTTGCTCGAGATGGTATCTTTTTGGAAAGAGATCACATTTCCAAAATGACAAGTGGGAGAAAAGTAGACCTCGAAGAAATTTGAGTCTAACAACAAACTCTAGAGAATGATCAAGATGACATTCAGGTTGAAACTCAGAGATCTTTAGAAGTATTTGGTGAGAATCATGAACCAACTAGAAATGTAACCCCGCGTAGATCGCAGAGATATAGGTCTCAACCAGAAAAATACATAGGTATTTTGACGAATGAAAGCATGAAATTCTACTGTTGGAAAGCGATGAGCCTGCGACTTACAAAAAAGCTATGACGAGCCCTAGCTCCAAGCAGTGGCAAGAAGCCATGCAATCTGAATTAGACTCCATATCTGAAAACCAAGTTTGGGATTTGGTCGATTTGCCAGATGGCTACCAAGCCATAGGAAGCAAATGGGTTTTCAAACTAAAAAAGGACAAGGATGGGAAACTAGAAGTTTTCAAAGATAGATTGGTTGCAAAAGGTTACAGGGAAGTCCACGGCGTGGATTATGATGAAACCTTTTCACCAGTTGCTATGCTAAAGTCTATTCGGATAATGTTAGAACTTGTTGCATATTACGATTACGAAATATGGCAGATGGATGTCAAAACCGCTTTCTTAAACGTCGTTTTAACAGAAACTGTGTTTATGACACAACCTGAGGGTTTTGAGGATCCAAAGAATGCTAAAAAGGTATGCAAGCTTAAGAAATCCATTGATGGATTGAAGCAAGCATCAAGGAGCTCGAATATACGGTTTGATGAAGCAGTCAGTTACTTTTGCTTCGTCAAGAACGCAGACAAGTATTGTGTATACAAGAAAGTCAGTGGGGCAAAATTGCTTTCCTAGTATTGTATGTCGACGACATATTACTTATCGAAAATGACATTCCTATGTTGAACTCTGTCAAGATTTGGCTTGGGAAATGTTTTTTGATGAAGGATCTAGGAGAAGCACAGTACATACTGGGATCTACAGAGATAGATCTAAAAAGATGATTGGACTTAGTCAAAGCACTTATATCAGTAAGGTGCCTGAAAGGTTCAATATGGCTGAATCGAAGCGAGGCTACCTACCCATGTCTCATGGAATGACTCTAAGAAACCCTCAGTGCCAAAAAACACCGGATGAGCAAAGACGAATGAATGGGATTCCATATGCATCATTGATTAGTTCAATAATGTATGCAATGATATGTACACGCCCGGATGTTGCGTACGCACTCAGTGCTACGAGAAGATACTAGTCAGACCCAGGAGAGGCACATCGGACTGCTGCCAAGAACATTCTGAAGTACCTGAAAAGGCACAAAGATGATTTCCTGGTCTATGGTGGAGATGACGAATTAATTGTTAAAGGCTATACGGACGCAAGTTTCTAAACCGAAAAAGATGATTTCAGATCACATTCTGGGTTTATCTTCTGCCTCAACGGAGGTGCAGTAAGCAGGAAAAGTGCTAAACAGAGCACCATTGTAGATTCTACAACTGAAGCGGAGTACATTGTTGCACATGAAGCAGCTAAGGAATCTATTTAGCTAAGGAAGTTTATAGGTGAACTTGGTGTAGTCCCCTCCATTAAAGGACCAATAGCTCTATATTGTGACAATAACGGAGCTATTGAATAGCAAAGGAGCCTAGACACCACCAGATAGTCAAGCATGTACTTTGTAGATTTCACCTTCTACGAGAGTTCGTGGAGAGAATAGAAGTTGAGATAAGCCAGATTGGAACTGACGACAACATCTCAGATCCATTAACTAAACCTCTGCCGCAAGCGAAGCACAACTCGCACACTGCAACTATGAAAATCAAGGATGTTGGAGAATGGCTTTGATGTCCTTAATGAATGCTTTAATGTTTTAGAGTTTAATACTTTGTAAAACATTTATGGTTAACCATTCATAGAAATGAATAGAATTCAATTTTCCATTTAATTTTGTGGTTTATTAAATGATGAGTCCTTTTAATTTGACAATATATTCAAGATAGACTGTCAGGACCAGTCCTGTGACTAAGAAATTTCTATCAAGTGAACTTTAATGTCAAAAGTTGAAAATGGTCCCTGGTCGGAAGTTTTCTATAAAGGTGGATGCATAGAAAACACTAGACGACTAGAATGCAAGATGACTAGTAGTTATGTTTCTTGAACTATGTGGACATGGCAAGGTCGCAATAATTTGCATAGATACTTACTTGAGAAGATTAGTATCACACAGACCTATAAAACTTTATTGTAAGAGACGAAAATCTGTCATGAGTAAATTTCATTATATTATTAGACACTAATCCTCCATACCCGAGTGATTTGAGATTACTTGTTTGAGAACTGGTTACTTTGACGTTGTCAACCGTCGTACCGTAAAAGGAAACTATAACGGCAACACTCAGGTAATCACCTATCAAATGAAGTCTAACCTCAAGATCACAAGATTGGGATGGTCCTCCCATAAATCGGGATGAGATGTCGAAAGTTGTACAAGGGCACTTGGAGAGCTAGAAACTTAAAAATGCATGGCCGTGCTTAGATGAATGATAGGCTATGATTATCTGTTTATTTAATTAGTTGCACTCTGAAACCGAGAAATACCTCTGGACATAATAAGGAAGACTACTCTTACCTTATGTTCATGAGCAGGCATCAAGCGACAAATGAATTAGGAAATGCACACTTGTCCCTAAGGACAAGTTGGGGACTGAAGGAAAAATGCCCTTGGTCCAAGTTTTCATTTAGTGCATTTAATGCTAATTCTAATAAATGTGGTTCAGTATTAATTTACAAGTTAATAATTCAGTAAGATCAAGTGAACTGAATGCCTAGCTAGAGGCCGCTTCAGTTCAAGTGGAATTAATAATATTAATCCACAACTTACTCTTGACTGAACCCGTAAGGTCAAGCAAATAGCACATGAACGGATCAAGTATTTAATTGAATATATTATTCATTAAGTACTCTATTTATGATCATTCGGAAATGACGGATCTCGGTTCAAGTGGGAGCTGAAATCGTCAAAAGGCAAAGTAAAGAATATTCCGGAAATGAAGATATTGCCGGAAACGGAAATATGATTTATAACGGAAATATAAATATTATCCAAGTCTTAGATGTTGCCGGAAACGGAAACATGGTTCGTATCGGAAATAGAAATATTGCCGAAATCGGAAATATTGCCGGAAACTTAAATATTACCGGAATCGGAAATATTGTCGGAATAGGAATTATTTTCGGAATCGGAAATATTAACGGAAATGTAAATATTTGTTCGAAACAGAATTAGATTTCGGAATCGGAAAACAAATCGGAAGCTCGACGAGCGACAAGCCGACAAGCGAGCTGGCCCATCGCTCGACAAGCAAAAGTTCGAGCGCACATCACTAGGCGCGAAGCCCAGCACCAACGCACAACTGTGTGCGATGGGCCGCAACAAGCCAAGGCAAGAAGCAACAACGCACATGGCCGAGGCCAAACTGCAGCGCGCGCTGGGCCTTAGGCCATCATCGACTGCGTTTGGGCCTAGCCAGGCACGCGCCAGCGTGTCCCTTGTGGTTGCGTTGGTTTTTTCGTGTTGGACTAAAAGAAATGTTTGATTACTTAGTCGCCTAGTAACTTTTTCTTTGAGTGTTAGTTTTCCTAGTCCTATTATAATTGGATTAATTAAGATTTTAATTATTGCCACAATTCTAAATTTGTTAAGCATTTCAATCCTAATAGGATTTGTAATTGTTTTCCTAGTAAGACTCAATTTCCTTATTTCCTACTCTAAGAATATGAGGCTAGCCCTCATAATTTAACACATCAAATCATATTCTTTACTTAGATTGTGTTCAAGGGAGAACATAGTTATAGCCTAACCCGAGTGCAAAAAACCTTAGTAATATCCTAGTTGGTTGAACCTAAGGCGAATCCGAAAGTGGTGTGGACTTTGTACGGAAGGGCGACACTTGGAGCTCTAAAGACTTTTTCTTGTTCGGTTCGAGAGCAGCTAGAGAAGGCACACATCACATTGTATGTAACCTAAATTATGGTAATTGACTATGTTGCAATTAATTTGGATTCCTGGCTTTATGGTTTTTCCGCATGAATTATATTGTTTGTATTATTCATAAACCTACGATTCAACCATAAAACCAGGTTGTCGGCATTCTATGGACGAGGCAGGGCCTTCCTTTGGGGGTTCTAGTCTCTTCTGGCTTGGCTTTCTTGGCCGGTGGCTAGGGGATGCTTGCTTCTCTCTTGAGGCCGTTGACATAGCATCGCCTGCCCACTCGTTGATCCCCGAAGATTTTTCCTATGGTGCCATTTTCCAACTCAAACTGCATGAGGAGTTGGTAAACAGAGATTTTGGCTTTTATTTTGTAAAGTAGAGGTTGACCTAGGATGATGTTGTATGGTAGAGAGATATCAACGACAAGAAAGTCCACTAGCAGTCGCCTTCCTTTATTCTTGGGACCCAAACTGACGGGTTGTTTGACATTACCTTGGGGATATACGACTTGACCACTGAACCCAATGAGTGGCTGGGAGATGGCTTTCAAATCGTCTTTGCTATACTTGAGTCTTTTCAGGCATTTTAGAGTGATTATATCGGCGGATGATCCACTATCCACTAACACTCTCCTTACTGTTGAGTTGGCAACTTTCATTTGGATGACTAGGGGATCGTCATGGGACTCCTGAATTAGTGGCAAGTGTTCACGCCTAATGTCATTACCAGACCTGTTTGAGAAATCGAGAATACTTTCAAGACTTAGTGCTCAAGTGCCCACAAGCTATCTTTTTCTTTGCTCACAGATCCGCCCATTGCTAAGCCTCTGGCTATCACTCCAATGTAGTCTCCCGTATCATCAATAGGGGACTCCTTTTCCTTGGCTTTTGCTTTTGGTGGAGGATTTTTCCTTAAGTAATCGTTTAGCTTTCCCTTATGAGCAAAGTGATCCAATTCCCTCTTCAGCTCCCTAAAGTTCCTGTGTGGTGTGCCCGCACTTCGTGGTGAAACTCACACTAAAGTGACTTATCTAGCTTTTCCTCGAGCGTACAAATTGCAGGTGGCTTAGGAAGGATGTCTTTTCCTTTGAGATCGAGGTAAATTTCCCTCCTGTTGCGGTTGTACCTCGGGTCCTTGCCATGGTCTTCAATTGTAGCTGATTTCTTAGGCGTGGTGTGAATCTGCTGATGGTTGTCATTCTCTTTCTTCTTTTTGTCAGGATTTAAGATTTCTACCTAGTTAGGATTTTGTTTTAGCCACACGCCATGCTCACCTCCCTAGTTGATTTCACAAGCATCTATGGCTTGAATGTGCATATGGGCCTTCTCCATGGCTTCTTCGAGGTTCGACACCCCAGACTTGATCAATTCAAATTGGAAGTCATCTGGCTGTAGCCCCGCCAAGAGAGCTACAAACTAGGTCTCATCCTTGAGATTATGTATCTTTAGGACCTCTTCATTGAACCTCTTGATGTAATTGTGGAGGGTCTCGGTTTCCCTGTCTGATTGCCATCAAGTTGACACTGGTCTTTTAGTGTCTTGAGCCCGCGCCGAATTGGCTGATGAACGATGTCTCGAGTTCGTTGTAGCTCTTGATACTCCCCTTTTCAATATGCTTGTTGAACTAGATAAGGGCGAACCCCTTCAAGGTGGTGGGGAAATACCTGCACGAAGTAGATCCACATCCGATTTGGACATTCATTTGTGCTGCGTAGGCATACATGTGCTCTTCTAGATCACTAGTTCCATCAAAAGGCTCGATAGTAGGTACTTTCACTTTGTCTCGACGGGGAGTGTTCATTATCTCTTGACAGGAGAGGGTGAGGGTCTCTTATAGTTATGAGGCATGGTCACTCCTATCGTGAGGGCAGCTCCATCTTCCCCTTGGCGAGGGGTGTCTATCTCTGCTCTCTTGGAAAGGAGAGTATGTTCTCTCACGGCGAGGTGGGATCCTTGTGGTTCTTGAGGATGAACGACCCCTTGGCCGATGGGGAGATGATTGAGCCCTTGGCTGTAGAATGGGGGATGAAGCTCTTGCCCAAGGGAGAGGGGAGTGACCTCTGACCTGGGTGGGAGGCGAGTAATGTCTACTCATGGGGGGAGATGAGTATCTCCTAGGTGACGTCCTTAGGCGTGCTTCACTGGGAGGTATTCTTTGGCTTGCCTCTCGGGTGGATTTCTTGCGAGAGCTAACTTCGATTGGATCGACTTGCCCTGGTGGAGTGGTGTAGACGCCTACATTTGTCCCTAGGACCGACACAATGTGTTCAATGATGAAACGAAACACCGCTTGACTAAGCTTTCCTAAGTATGCAACGAACGATCCATGACTGACTACTAATCCCGTAAGCCATATTTCCATTTTTAGAAACTATTATTTATAGTAACTACTATGCTTAAACGCTGCCCAGAATAACAAACATGTA
This sequence comes from Spinacia oleracea, assembly GCF_020520425.1. Lineage (NCBI taxonomy): Eukaryota > Viridiplantae > Streptophyta > Magnoliopsida > Caryophyllales > Amaranthaceae > Spinacia > Spinacia oleracea. Next base: position 30,245,221 of record NC_079492.1, read on the forward strand.
TAATAAAATATCTACGTGTTTGAATCACATTACGTTTCATCATAAGGTAAGGACTAAGAGTTGCAGTCCAACTCGTGTTGCTAAAGAATACAAACGTTAGTAACAAACCGAGAGGACTGGAAAATGAAATAAAACACCAGCGCTGGAAAATTCCATCGCTGGTAACTTGAGCGTTATTTTATTCCAGCGCTCAAACCATAAGTGATGCTTTATTCCAGCGCTGTAGTTTGCTTCTTACACAATCACGCATAAGATAGAATTAATCCAGCTGTCACCAGAACAAATCTGGCGCACCAAATGCAAGCGCTAGAAATAACCAGCACTCCTGATCCAAGCGCTGGAATTATCTAGCGCTCGACAGATCTCAGTTGGAAAATTCCCATTCCGAAATTTATCTTATTCTGGCCTATTTTACTATAAATAGGCCTCTGAAAACCGGAAAATAATACACAATTCCAAACTTAAACCCGGCCATAAGCTTGAGTATTGACCGAAGATTTTCTCTTTCCCGTATTCGTGCGTCTGTCGCTTTAACACACTGTTAAGCAGACCCTGCCCGCACGACCGCCTGCTCACTGTATACTGTGGAAGTGCCGCTGAAACCTAAACACAATACTAAATCCTAAAATACTCAAAACTCTAGAAGAATCCCGTCCAATAGTCATTCAGTCATCGGAAAGTTCTAAAACCAAACGAAAAGCTAGTAAAGTCAAGTGGTAGGTGTTCCCGACAGCCGCAGTAAAGCCTACGCTTTGCTGTAACGTGAATCTATATTTTATTGCATTCCCCCACCATATAAATTTGCTAACTTTAACCTGTTATATTGCCCACGCTTAAATCAGATAACTCGTGGACAAATCGGTATTGTTAAGCTCCTTTAATCAACCTAAATCAGTGTTTGGACATCTGCTTTGTAATATCTGTGCATTAAAATCAATCAAGAGTAGTAATGTAGCATAACACATGTCCCATCATCATCACAATTGAACTAGTAAGGACCACGCCGCGTGGGCTAATGTTGGGCACTCCCCGTATTAGTAAACGTCTCCCGAATTCTCAATCTCTGCTCCGCTGGATGTACGTCGAGGGATCTCCATACCAGGGATCACAAGGGAATATATGGCCGTCGTGAATCAAATATGTTTGCACTCCAAGCATATCACGATAATCGGGGTTTTTCAGTTTTTTAAACTGAATGACGACACCTAAAGACTAGTAAAAAGAGGCCAACGCCCACAGTTAGTTCCTATTTATTTAATATGTTTGCCACATCCATAGGGGAAAGTCGTGTGGGTCGTACACTCTTTCTAAGAGGCGCCCCGTCGTGTGTTTTGACCCCCTCACAAGTGGGGTGGCCTCATGCGGACAAAGTGGACTCAACGCTAGAGGGGGGGGGGGGGAGTCCACGGGCGATCCTATCCCTCCTGATTGCGGCTATGGCCTGATCGAGGTGCGTCTTGGTTAAGAGATCTCGAGCATCAAGGTCTCCTCTACGTAGTTGTCTCTCTTCAATCAGCCGACGAGTATCGTGGATGGCTCGGGTGAGGGGGAGGTTATGCCCGTACCTGCCACCTAGCCTTGACCTTACACCTTGGGGTTGTGCCCTCTGGACGGTGCGGGATGATGTACTTACTGTCGAGCCAATAAGACGAGTTGGTGGCCTTCTCGAAGGCCCCTCCCCAACTCCTTGGAGTTGTGGAATTGCTTCATTGAATTGAGTGGTCATATGGTCCAGGTCCCTTCGGGTGACCAGATTCTCGGGATGACCTTCTGCATGGGGCTAGTGGTTCTCGTGCTCTTTATCACCATCGTGATCATCTCTATTGCGCGGTGTGGGAATTAACACTTAGTTGGGATGAGATTCCATTCGATGAGAGGAAAAGTGTGGCCTGGTTGGTCGAGTAATAACCATGGCTTGTAGTTGGCTTCCCCACAAATAGCGCCAACTGTTTATGCTAATAAAATGCTAATTAAGTATATATAGAAATACGGGAAGCTTCGTCAACCAGGCTGTTGTTTCCTTCAATCGGGTTGTTGTTTTTAAGTATTCTGTTGTTATTTTTAAGTATTTGGCTGTTGTTTTCCCCAACAAAGGACAAACATAAACTGGCTCAGGGGGTTCCCGAGTAAACCTCTCTCCGACGCTCAAGTCAGTTCTTGTAAAGAGAGAAAGTAGTGAGAGAGTAAGTTTGGAAATAATTGCATACCTGAGTGATGATCAGGTGAGACATATTTATGGTAATGCAGGATGACACTATTATTAAATACATGTAGGGGTATGAATTCATAGGCCAGCTGGAGGCTGAGACTTAGGCCCCGAGATTATGGTCTGAGCCCATCATAGGGTTTGTGTTCAGGGGGTAATTGAGTAATTTCCCTTATGAGGGGTATTTTGGTAATTTTCTAGAATGTGGGTCCCATTGGGGGGCCCTAACACACGAAATTAGTGGAGCTGGCGGGGGCCTTGGCCCCCCTATGATACGTTTAAAAATTAAATATGCATTATAAAGAACATATATAATATAGCTCAAGTAGTACTTTTACCTTGAAAGTTAGAAGTTGTTTGAAGTATAAGGTTCAAATCTTGCTTCTGTTACTTTTATACTACCTCTTTCCCAAATTATTTGCACCATTTTGAATTTTTGCACTATTCACACAATTTACTTTGACCATATTTTATTTCTAGTACATGAAAATATATGTTAATATATATTATATTGTTGTCCAAAAATATATTGCCTATTTTCCTAATCAGGTGTCCCTAAATGATGTGCTTATTTCTATGTTAAGCGCCACTTTTGTCCATTGTACTCTCATATATAAATTGTAAATCTAATAGTGTACAAAAAAGTCAAAAAAATTACTTCGAAAATTGTACTTTATAACTTTTGTTCAACATATTTGATCGATTTTTTAGGCCCATTTATTACTTTGTTAATATCTTCTCTTTCTATTGTATATTGAAATTTGTACGAAATCTCATTATGAAATGTATTGTTGGCCCTCTTCCTTTGTTGTTTCTCCCCTCAACAACAAATTTTTTTACTAGCCACCACAAACGCACCTAAAAACACACCTAAAGTCCCATGTTCATCTCACAATTTTCTCTCTTCCTCTACGCCATTACCATAATTTTGAGCTCCCTCTCTCCAATTTTCAGCGCCTCTCGTTTTTTTTTCTCGATTTTTTTTAGATATCATTCCTTCATCTAGAAAATACTCAGATCCTCAATTTAATTTGAAGAAAATCTCTCCAAAAATCTTGATGTGTTTTCCTTTGTTATTCTTTTTCAAAAAAATCTGGGTTTGTGTTCAAAAAATAATTTATAGCTTTGTGTTCTTTGTGTTCATTAATTGTTCATAATTTATTGGGTTGTGTTCACAAATATGGATTCGTATTCTCTAACTTCACAAAAATCTTGAAATGGATGTGATATGGTAGTGTGTGCGATTTGGTGATGGGTGGTGGCGTGATTTATGGTGGGTGTCACTAGTGGAAAACTCTTCATTTGCGCCACTGTATTTACCTCGCACTTCTAAACACGTGACGCAATTATTGAATTTTAGCCTGAAATTTTATCATTTGCGTCGCAGTTTAATTTCGAGGAACGCAAATTACTGATTATCTTTAAAGTAGGTCAATTGCGTCGCTGATTTACTAAACTACGACGCAATATTAATTAATTATGCGTCGTAGATTAATAAACCAGCGACGCAGTTGATAAATAGAAATAAATTCAGTCAATTGCGTCGCTGGTTTATCAATCTGCGACGCACTGACTTAGTCATATATTGAAAAATTCTTTTTTCAATTTACGTTTTTTTCCCATTTACACACGTACGTACTCAACCTACCTTCTCCAAACCTCTCTTTCTTTCTCATCTGCTTCATTCCAAAGCTTGAAACCTCAACAGTCAAAACCTCTCTTTCTCCGCCACCCTCCTTATCCGGTTGAAGGCTCCTACAACTTTCTCTCTCCTCCAAATTTCCAATCACTAGCATTAAGACCGAAAATTCCAAAATCCTTGAAAAGATCTCTGCGAAAATAACAAGAGGAAAAACGCTAGGTTCCGGCGCGACGATAAAGGCGAAATACCAAAGCAGTATGAATGGTTTGCAGTTCCGGTACTTTCTCTCTTTCATAACCTAGTTCCAAAGTTTATCATGTTTATGTTGATTTTAGTGAACCTAGGGTTTCAGTTTTTTGTTATTGATTGATTTAAGATTGTTTAAATTTGAGATGTTATCTAATGCTTGTTTTTTTTATTATGTTGAATCTAGCAGGGTTTTAGCCAATCAACTAGTTTTGTTGTCGTCTTTAAATCAAGAGGTGAATTACTGTATTTTTAGTTTTCTTTTCTCATGTTTTTGTTGATTTTAATTTCTATTTCTAGGTTTGTTTTTTATGGGTTTTAATTTTGGTGGGTTTCTTCAAATGTTGTGTGTTCGTTTTTCTTTTCTTTCTTTAAACTGTAATTGAGAAGAGATCTGTTGGAATTCACGTCCAATAAATTATTGAATAACGACCTTTTTTTAAGCATGCTCAAAATTCATTTGCGTCGCACTTTAGCTAAAGTGCGACGCAAATGACTTTTCAGCATGTTAAAAAAAAAGTCATTTGCGTCGCTGTTTTAGCAAATCTGCGACGCGAATGACTTTTCAGTATGTTAAAAAAAAGGTCGTTTACGTCACAGGTTATCTAATCTGCGAGGCAAATGACTCATATTTGCGTCGCCCAATAGTGCGACGCAAATGACCTTTTTCATTTGCGTCGCAGCCAGTTGCGTCGCACCAATGTGCGACGCAAATGGGCTAAAATGACCGACGCAAATGTTTGTTTTTCCACTAGTGTGTTGTTATGGTTTTCTGTCGTATTTTTGTTACGACCAGCACGGTGTTGGTGGTGGTTGTCGACTTGTCGTGGTTAATGGTGGGAGGCAAGTTGGTATATTGGGGGTTGTTTATATTCTGGGTTGAAGAGGAGAGAGGAGAGAGGGGAGATGAGAGAAAAGTTGATGTTTTTTGTTTAAAGATTAAAAATAAATGTTTAGTTTTCAATAAATGTACAACAACTTAAAGACACAATCATGTCATGTATTATTTTTCTTATTTCCCGTGCTTTTAGTCAAATGGGCACTATATTTCGAAACGGAATGAATATTTATTTTCAAACTATTAATATTTTTAAGCTTATATAATATGTTGTTAAGGATATCAGTGGTAAAAGTTGTGCATTTGCAAACGTGTCCAGTCAAACTAGGGGTAGTAATTTGGGATAGAGGGGGCACTGGTTTTTTCCAATTTTACTTTTTTTCATTGTTATAAAAATCGTACGTTATGTTTTGGCTTCCCCCTATGCATAATTTCTGGTTCTGCTATTGTTTCTCATGTTTACTATTCATATTGTCAAAGTTTAAAAACTTTGATCGTAATTAGTAGTAAAAATCCTAACACTTACAAAGCTTTGAACTTTGATTCCTATTTATGTGACAGTGGTATTACTGAAATACCCCCTAATTCCTTCTTTGCTTTTTTGTCTTTTCCTTAAGAATAGTGCATTTACGTTTTTCTCATTCTCTCTTATTACATTTTCATAATAGTTGTTTTACCCTACCCTCTTATTACACTTAATAATTTATTTGCTTTTTTTTGTTGCCTTTTCCTTAAACACGTACAGTGTTATATATCGATATGATTTTATATTAGGGTTTTCCCTAGACTAAGATGTATTTAAATTGTAGAATGATCAAGGGGCATTCAAGTTTATCCAAGAGTTTATTCACACTATGCATTTACTGAACGAAATAGGACCAACAACTCTTTTTAGAGGAACGATATTGTGTAGTGGACCCTCAAGCAAGTTGTAGTGGAAGACAAAAGATGGTGAATGAGTGCGGTTTGGGGATGATGTCCAGCTCTATGTGGCTAAGCATCAATGTTAGTTTTTATATGTATAAATTAAAGAGTAGTTTGACATGTACTAGAAGATAATGTCTCATCACCCTGACTCCTCAACTTTAATGTAGTATGTACTGAGGAATTCTGCAAGGGAATGCTTCATGTTCTTGGCCAATACTCTTTGCCTTTACTCTTTTTGTAAAACTTAAAGAATCTTAGTTGCCAAGCACATCTAAAGTATAATATCTATTACATATGTGTTTGTGTTTAAAATTTGTAAATTTGTAATTTTCATATTTTGTTTTCTCTAGCCTTTACTAAACAAGTTTTACAAATTTATTTTCATTACTCGGGTTTACATCCCTTGGGGGACTGCGAGCGCCAGCTCGTTGTCCAACAACTTGGGCCCCCTCCAATGAGAAGATTCTTATAATGGGAAGAATCGGATCATTCTACCTTGGTTATCATAAAAGTGACCATTGTTTAGAATTAATATGGGCCAAACAAAATTCTTTTCTTTTGTCTTTAAATTTAATAAAAATCATATATTTTATTGAATTTAATTATTTTATCTTTATATATAATTACACATTTTCTTTTACGAAAATACCTTTTGTAATTTCTGAATTCCCAAAAATACCTTTTGTATTATCTGAAATTAATAAATAAATTAATTAGGAAACTTAATTAACAATTAATTTTATTTATCTCTCCTTTTGCTTAAGCTAATCCAAGGTTTCACCGGAGTGCAGATTGCCGGCAAATTGGCCTGCAGTGAAGGACCTCGCAAAGCTCTTTCGCCGTTCATCGTTCGTCGTTCATCGTTCATGGGTGTCGTCGGAGTTCTTTAATATTCTCATAGGTTCGTCCTTGTTTCTTACCACGAAATTCTGGGTTCTACGTTGTTAGATCTGGAAATCAGAAGAGGGAGATGTTGTGAAGCAAAGAGGAATGAATTTCGGTGCTTGTTCCATAAAATTGGCAACGATTATTGGTAGCCATGGTCGTAGAAACGAGAAATGACAGGCTTTGGTGGCCGCCGGAAAAAATGGAGATTCGTCGGGAGTGTTAAATATGTTGAAGAATAATAATGTTTTACTATTAAATCTGGAATTTCCGTCGATTTAAAGGATGCCATGGCTGGAATTGTTTTGGCAAAAGTTACAGGTCTGCCGCTGCCATGGGAGAAGGAAGAAACCGAGGTTTTTACTGAATATCCTCATGTTCTTTTGGACATTATCAACATCATTTAAGGATAGTATCCAAACACTTTGGTCGTTCTTACCATCCTTATGTCTTTATAAAATTACTAACATCTGCAGGGGTAGTATCCGTAAACATTGTTGGCAGCTACCTCTCTTAAGGTATCACGAAAACTACCAACATAAATCACGGATAGTACCAAAACACAATTAAAAATGATTATTTAGTGAAACGTGTCCGTAATTTCCCCCTTTTTCTCCCAACATTGAAACCGTTCTTCTCTGTTTCCCGCTTTCTCTCTTTTCCTTTCTTGTTTAACCCACTCCCAAAATTGTACATTGAAACCCTAAATTCTACTCTTCAAAAACCTAATTTCGCTTTCTTCAACCACTCCACCCTAAATTCTATTATTCTAAAACCTACACTACTACAAAAACACATTTTCGTGTCGCCTCTAAATTGCCTTTAGTGTCGCCTATGGTGTGACTCTGAAGCTAGGGACTCTAAATTTTTTTGTTGTTTTGGAGTCGCCCCTTTGAGGCGACACGAATATTATTATACATGTCGCCTGTTATGTAAGAAGCGACATTGAAGATATATTTTTCAAAAAAATTTATTTATTAATTAATCATTCTGAGTCGCCTATTATAATAAAAGGCGACACGAAAGGTACTTTTTAATTATTATAGAAGAATTAATTAACCTTTAATGTCGCCTCTAATCTCTATAGGCGACACGGAAAATATTTTTCGGAATTATTTTTATAAATTTTTTAATTATACGAGTCGCCTCTAAGTTTGTAGGCGACACTAAAAAATATTTTTCCGTACATTTTTATTAAATTTATTTAATAATCGAGTCGCCTACCATACTAAGAGGCGACACGAAAGATGTTTTGCAAATTTATTTTTATTAAACTAATTACCTTTAGAGTCGCCTCTTAAGTTTCCAAGCGACACGAAAAGTATTTTCCGAATTATTTTTTAAACGTTTTCCCATTTTGAGTCGCCTATTATACCAAAAGGCGACACGGAAAGTATTCTTTTAAATTTTTTAAAAAAAGTTAATTAACCATTAGGACTTAGGAGTCGCACGTAATTATAGGAGGCGACACCTAAAGTGTGTTTTTTGTTTTTTTTAGTTCTCACTTAATTAAATTATTTCTACGTACGTAATAAAATAAATAATAAATTCACAAAATACATAAATAGAGAGTCGTAGAATTGCGAAAAGAATTTTTATTAATTCAAACAAGAAAGTTGGTTTAACAAGTATAAATAATGTATTCCAAAAAATTAACCTACAATTTGTTATAGTTTTCTATCTTTGAAAACGAGACAATGACTACAAACAACTACTAAAAAATATCTGCTCCATTTTTCTCGAACATCATCAATCTCCTCTTGAGTGTACGACGAGTTTGCAGAAAATATCTGTACTTCAACAAAATAATGTATAATTAGTAAAGTTAGGATAAAACTTAAAAGTTAGCGCATAGTAAAAAAATGAGATACACCTATAATAACAAAAATACACGTACCTCTTCCAGATTACCAATACTTTGTAATTCAAGTAAAACTATTTGATACATGTACTCATGACGTAATAGCCACATTCAAGCATTTTCGGTTGGCGAGAACAATAAGACACAAACATAATACACATTAAATTAAAGATTAACACATATATGAATAAAATTACGATAAAAATAATAATCAAACTAATTAAATCTTACGTAATTTATTTCCATCTTAGAGACTTGAAAGATCCTTTGTTCTTGGCTTGCCAAGTTCGATAAGTCCTAAATATGAGAACAATTAATTTGTCACCAACAATAGTCGAGCATGTAACTCAGTAAGCCATCATCGTTGAGCATGTAACTCAGTAAGCCATCAGTAATCTAGGATCAATTCAACCTTTAAGAAGCAGAACAGAGAGAAGTTTATTCTAATCTAAAACTTACACAAATATATGTCCTTTTACTTGCACGCTATCTAATCCACCACCCGCTGAAGCGAACAAGATTTTTCTGATACTGAATCCTTGATTCCTATATATATGATACAGAGTACTAATTTACTAATAATAGTAAATACTCCGTACCGGTTAAACCGCTATCTACATGGCCAATTTAATGTTGATACATATTTCAGCAATGCCAATAAGAGGTTAACCCGTTGTTGTTGAGAAAAGAAGCTGTTTCCATCAAGTAAAAGCACCTTTCAATTATGTGGCAATCAGAGATACATGATTCAGACCTGTTGCAGCGTACAAGCTGAACCTACGTACTGTTCAGTCACATCAATCTATATCAAATTGAGTCACATCTGGGAGAACACGAGAATGATTAATACAAGATTCAAAGTAACTAGAATAAGTGGATCATAACAAATTAAACTATATAGGAGTAACATACATAGGCAAACAGGCGACAACTGTTTTATGGCTTCTCAGCAAAAACTTACTAATAATTGGACCAATCTGTAACGTTACTGAAGGCATTGGGTTTTCAGTAAAAAAAATGATACAAAGCACTACTGATCTTACACATCAAGTCCTGATCTACTTTGGAGAGTTAAGACAACAAATCACTACAGATTTTACACATCAAGTCCTGATCTAGTATAGAGAGTTAAGACAAAATCAAGAGTTATCAACACAATTCTTGATAGAGTCTGTTCTCTGTTGTTATGCATCAATTGGCACATGAGTATAGCAGGGTATACAATCCCTACTATAAGGGTAAAACCAAGTACATGCTTCGTTAACTTTGTAAAGGTGTCTAATTATCTTAGCAAAATATGACATACTCTTCCAAGGAAAGATATAGATGCTGCATGTAAAAAGCCAAATTTAGAGAATTTGATTACTGCATAGCCCTTGTCCAAAATTAGTACTGAAGTTCAGAGTTTTGAGTTATAAACCATCTCAGTTAGTCATATCGCATTCACAAACTAAATATATGAGACATCATACTTTGAATTTTTTGTAATGTAAAGATAATCTTACTTGATCCTGTTTTGAGCTAATTCTATATTTTGTGCTTTCAGACATTTTTATCAGTACCATATACAGTTTCGGCGGCAGCTCCTTCAGTTGTGTTCTGGAAGATACTCTGATACTACATGGTTGTTGTCAATACCAAATTAGTTCAGCTCCTGAAGGGAAAATTCTTTCCTGTGATCAATAGTGTACAGATAAGAAGATTTAGAAGTTTAGTCTTACACAAAAAACATTGCTCTTATTTTTTTTGAATAATTTTGAAGAACATTCAAGGAAAATATCAACGTGGGAAAGCAAAATTTTAGACATCAATTACAAAAGCTTTGTCACCTCTGCTAGATATAAACATCTGTTAAGGTTAATGCAATAAGGTAACAGTGTTGAAATTCTGTTGTAATACTCTTCATGTCATTGTAGTCACTAAATTACTTATGCTCCACTACCAGCCACCCAGAAAATATGTAATCTTCATCTTCAGCGTCTAACGAATACCAGCCTCCTTAAAAGCCAATATCCTACTAGGCACTACGATAACTCTTCTAACCTCGTCAAACTGTCTACATTCTAGGCACTACCATAATACTTCTAACCTCGTCAAACTGTCTACATTCTAAGTACTACCATAAATCTTCTAACCTCGTCAAACTGTCTACTTTCCAAAGCAATATACAACTAGCACTTACACAAATCTTCCCCTAAAATGAGCATTTTTAACCCAAATCTAATCTTCAGATACCAATCCTATTACTACAACACCTGAAAGTGTTAATGGAAATGTTATTACTCTTACCATCCAAAATTAGTTGCCACCAACGCTTTTTCAAGGTCTCCAAGACACAAAATTTGGGCATTAATTATAGAACAAATCAATGTTATACAAACTTTCACAGGACAATTATCTCAACAACAACAACAAAAAACACAACAACCTCTCACAAGCATTTCATCAAATACCTTATGAACAACAAACTGAATATAAAAGAAGGCAAATTCTTCACCTCTTAAGGGTCTCAATTGGCTCATCCACCATCGACTCATCAACATCTATACACCCATCGTATATAAGTTTATTCTAATCTAACACTTAACTCAATCATATCAATTCAATAAGTTTTAGATAAAAACGCCAAATCTGATAACAGAGAAAAAATAATAATAACGGAAACACAAAAAATTAAGATTAACACTTAAGTTTCACGAATCAAAGAAATGCCTTAACTTCTTTTTTTGTGTTCGCTTTGCGTAGAAAACCAGCAGTTATTGCGCGTTTGTAAGATGATGAATTGCTGGAGATGATGAGCGTACTGCTCTAATAGATCTTGAGAGAGGATGACTGGTTGTGACTTGTGAGAATTGCAGGATTACTTAGAGGTTTTAGGGGAGGAAATTGTGATGAGATGATGAATTACGAGAGAAAGATTGTTGAGGGAAGGAAGATGAAGACTGGGGTTGTGTGAGAACCGCATGATTAGAGAAGCTTGAGGGATTGAGTGTAGGTTACGGCCGGTTCAATTCCTTGGAAATCTTTACAAAGTTTTTAGTTTTGTTATGGGAAAATCGTTAGGAATATTCGTCCCTCAAATTTATTTTTTTAATTAGTTTTTCGGGTTTTAATCTCGTAATTTTATTTTTTAATTATTTTCTCTAATGTAATGTATGTTAGTAAATAGTAATTATAATATAGTCTTGCTTATATTTCATAATATAATTAACAGGCGACACTAAAACTATTTCGTATGACTTTTAAGAAAAAAATCGAGGGATAGGTGTCGCCTATTTTGATGTGTGACACCTACGCTTTTAGAGTCCCATTTTATATCACAGACGACACTAACAATGTTTCATTTTAATTTTTAAAACAAAATTAGGTGTCGTCTGTTATCAATGTGCGACACCAAAACGTTTTGAGTCTAAGTTTTGAACACATGCGACACTGGAAGTATTTAATTTGATTTATTAAAAAATAATGAAAAGAAATTTCAGAAGAAATAGGTGTCGCCTGTTACTAATGTGCGACACCAAAACTTTTAGAGTCCCATTTTAAAACACAGGCGACACGCTAGTCTCTTTAAAATATCTGCTAGCAACTTTATGTGTCGCCTGTTTTATAAAATGAGACACTAAATGTTTTGGTGTCGCACATTAATTTGAGGCGACTCTAAAAGGGCGACTTATATAGGTGTTTTTGTAGTAGTGTAGCTACTTTCTCTCTCCTTAATCTCAATTTAAGCCCCTTCTGAGGTGAATTGGGCACTAAACCCTGAATGAATTGTACATTAATTTATAATTTGTAGAATTTATAATGATTATGGGTCCTTGTTTCTTTATAAATGCAGGCGGAGGAATCCGGGTTACTTCCCAAATACAGGTTAGTAACGACGAACTACGGTGTTGGTCATGTCCGAAGGGATATAAGATACAAATGGAAAAGGTTCCCTTGAAATTGTTTTAGACGTAAGTAGATTAAATTTTGAATTACAAAAGTCTTTCATTTGTTTCTGCGTTTAGATAATTGCTTATTTGTTTTCTCTTCTCTTATGTCATGGTTCCTTGAATAGAGAATGAGTGTTATAGAAAACCATGTGAATCAACACAATTGGAGGGTTGAAAACTTGGATTGAACATTGAATCAAGTGAAGGACCTCATAATTAAGTCGATGAAAACAGGGGATGGTAATCGAGGATGTTCTCCAAATTCCCCATTCTTTATCAACGACGACAGCCTAAAGGGTAATCAAGGATGTTCTCCGGGGTAATCGAGGACATTCTCCGTTTTTAACTCCATTCGGGAATTCTATGAAAAGGAAATTGATTATTGACCCGGATGAAAACGGAGTAGACCCGGGTGATGATGATGGTCTAACAATCAACAATAGAGATGTTCGCTTCACGACATCCCAACTCCCTGATGGGATGGACACTTTAATGGAATTCCCAATTCTTGATGTGGTCAATAAAAAGAAAAAAGATCATGTGACGAGTCCGGTGGAAAAGAAAACAACCGAGAAGGCTCCAACTAAGAAGACTCTTGACAATACAGGCGGCATAACGTACGATGCTAATCAGCCAGAGAGAAAAATTAAAAAAAGAAGAGGAACTCGTCGTGGTAACAAAGATAAACAACTAGTAACTTACTCACTTGTGCACTATGTTCATCTTTCGTAATTATAACAGGGTATTGGCCATCACTGAATATCTATATGCCATCCAATTATGAGGTGGATATGACCAAATGTTTTCTATGAATTACATTGTTGGCATTTGATTAATGTAAAAGCGAATTGACTCTTGGTCGTTTGATATATGTGGGAGAACAGAAAGAGGAGACTAATGTTGGTTCAGAGCTATCAGGAGAAAATGAAGTCATTATGGAACATGTACCTCCAGAAAAACCAAAGAGGGGCAGACCATCCAAAACTCCTGCAGTTACGAAGAAAGGTCTACCTCTAGAAAAACCAAAGAGGGGAAGACCACCAAAAATTCCTGTTGTTATTAAGCCTAGAGAGGAGGTATATCCCTGTTTTATTTTCACAGTAAAAGTTGTAGGAATCATGTTTTTTTTCTTGTAATTTTGATCACCACCTAATATATAAGGAACACAGTTTGGCCATTGGATGTGCTTCTTTTTGAGCTGTGGAGGATGGGCCACAACTTAGCGAAGTATTCTCATCACCCCAGGTAGATTTGAGAAATCTAAATATGGTAATTTCCGTGAACATACTTGGTCATCACCTAGAGAATGTGGATTTTATTTAACATTCACTTTTTATACGCTTTGATTAGGATAAGAACAATGATCTGCATGAAGCATCAACTCCAATTCAAACTCTGCAACAAATAAAGCAGGTGAACCAGGTTCTTTATACAAGTGATCATACCAACATAACATCGGAAGCCGCAAGTCCTATCTACCTAGACTTCTTGAGTTCCCTAACTCCATTGGAAAGACTAATATGCAAACATATAGCTCGAGAGAACACCGACTACCATGCATATTGTCCCCCAGGTTATCCTATGTACCTCACATTTGGAGAATCGTATGTTGTTTACCCAGACTCAAGAGTTACAAGCCACATACGTATTACTATTGGCGTTGAATAATCTAATAGTATCAAATTGTTTGTTAACACAATTTTTTAATTGAAGTTTATTGACATGTACTTGTATGATCTGGAACATCGCGCGACGCATGAAGGGAATACGAAGTTGATTTTGTCGACTTTATTCCAGGTGGTAAAATCTGTAAACGATCTATTAAGAATACTATATTTGGGTCGTTTTATTTAAGCGTGAGTTCTTTTGACCAACAAACCAAACGTTTCTTATAGGTTGTTGTTCTGAAAAATGATGTACGTAACGCGTATGTGGCTAACAAAAACTTAATTCTACATGCTTGGGAATGTACCTCTTCATATCTACCTGATGATTTTAGTTAGATTAGCACGGTTTGTACAATTGATTAATGCCGTTCCTTAAATTGTAACTAGTTATTGTAATAATTTTGTTTGTTTGGTGATTGTAGGTGTACATTCCTGCATATGATTTTGAAAATGAATCCAGCGAGCATTGGTTTTTGTTGGTCGTCAAAATACATGATAAAGAGGTGTGGATTATGGATTCTATTGGTGTTTCAAGTTCACGATTCACTCTCGCATTAGATCTCGTCAGTAAGAAATAAATTTTGCCTTGTTTACATTTTTCTGTAGTCGTTTAGAACAATTGAAATTGTTTCTTTAGTGAATACCAGGGATACTTTAGGTACTTACCAACCTACATATTGGTCAATGTACAAATCAACACTCTAGTAAAATTGCTAACAAATCAATGCTATATTCTAATAGATGAGGAAGGCATCAGAAATATTCAACAATTCTAGGTTCAATGCACTTTTTCAAGATGTTTCACACTTTTCTTATCATAAACCTCAATGCAAGATCCAACCGAACGGGTATGAATTATGATTTTCATATGTCACACTAGTCGTATCTTATTTAACATTCTCATACTAATCATTTGGTTGATGATGATTGATAATTTAATGTTTGTTTGTTCAAACATGATCGTGGCATGTACGTAATCAAGTATATCGAAGCTGGAAACGGTGATGATATACCAAACATATTCTATACGGTAACAACTCTTTTTACGATATTATTCCTTGGAAATTTTAACTATATGAAACACTGTAACTAAAAAAGTTCGAACTGCTTTTCCATTGATCGGTGTACAATATAACCAAATTGCACACAACCGAGATGCGGGTGGAACAACTAAAATGTTTGGCCAAGCTCGTTTCAAGTAAGTTCAATGAAGTTTTCAAGTAATTTCCAGTTTCTGGTTTCAGCGAGTAGGAAAATTTGTACGTACATGTATATTTTGGACATCAACGTAGCATGTTATACTGTAACCATTTTGGAATGATAGTTAAACTGATACCTTTTGGATCCATAGTTAGAATAATGATACCTTTTGCAAAGCAACGTCCTTGTATGATTTGGAAACAATGTAAACAAAGTAACTTACTGATCAATTTAATAGAAGCCAAGTACATGTTAATGTGTTTATGGTGGTTACCACTCAAAGATTTGGTTATTTCCAAGCACCTTCAATAATAAATATAGTTTTAATGTGGCAGTGTTAGTTGGCGAATTAATGCTTTCTTTGAATAACCCCACCCACGAAGTGTTATTAAATATGTCGGCCCTCTACTTCATTTGCTTCCTCTATTCCTCAAAATTCTGTATCTTTTTTATATAATTACATAACGTTCTAGTATGACATTGTATTATTTTTTTTACATTCACAGCGGGACGACTGCGGTTTTTTCGAGTGGATTCCAAATAGCGGTGGTATTGAAGAGCGTGAATATCATATCTTGCAGATCTTGGAGAATGACAAAATCATAGCTGATTTGGAGTTGGAAAAGAATCTTTTGGAAGAAAAAATAAAGAAGCTGCAAATAAAGAAGGAGAATTTGGAGGATGTTCAAGAAATGAAGAACAAGCTATGCCAAACACGAATTGAGCTAATGAACTGTGCTAGGAACGAGAAGAATTTATCAATGGCACTTGTTTTTTGGTGGCTATTTTTTGCCATTTTTATCTTTTATCTTGAATAAATATATCAGAAACGAATTGTTTTGTTGTTGGTTAGTGGCAACGTTAGACAAAATTCAGTTCATCACTGATTCATGAACACTTCTTTATTTTAGGTGTCCAATATTTGTTATGGTAATTATCAATATGCATCCGCAAGAGTATTAACATTATGTTGTGTATTCCTGGCGATTACCACTCTTGGAACTGGTACCTCGTATGCTTTATTTTTGTGTTAGTCCTTCTTTTATGAAATATATAAGTATTGTCTTACCTTTCCTTTATCATTTCAAATGATAACATCCCCCATCCCGGTAAAGTCACCCATAAATCGCAAACAATCAAAGCTTGATTAATGAATACGGAGTAAATGAAGAGGCAAATAAATTTCAACAATAGTGGTAAAGTCACTCATACTATATTAGTAAGTTTGTACACAACCCAAATAATTTGAAATGTTACCTGGTTAGTGGGTTCCTTTTCCGAAATTCACTTCCTCGTCGATTCATTAACACTTCTTTTTCTTGGTCGTGACCAACAAAGTGAAAGGTAATTACCGTTTTGTATCACAGGTCAATTAAATTCACTTCCTCGCCGATTCATTAACACTTCTATATCTTCTTTATTGAATGTACCTAGTAACTACCACTCTTAGATATGGTACCTAATAAAGGGTGAGTTATATATGAACACGGTTTAAGTTTCTTAGGTGTAGTTAATCTTTTTTCAATGGTTGTATACTTCTATCAAAAATGGTTTGTGAAATAATTTATTTTTTAAAGCAGTTGAAACCGTTTTCCCCTGAATTCAATATAAGAAACCAAACTTATAAAGGATATTATCACGTAAAGAACAAGCGGCGAGAAAGGCATTGTCCAATTTGAACATGGTCTAAGAACTAATCAATACGCATCCTTTTGAACTGGTTCGTACCAAGATAGTCAATGGTAATTACCAATATTGAAAAATATTTTGTTTAATATCTTTAGATGTCCGTTTTTTAGTTAGCCAACATATTGCTTCCATTATGTATGGAAATGACCAAAGGAATAATTGATACTGACCAAGGTTTCAAAATATTTGGTTCTAGATCTTTAATTCCTTTATGTGGTAATGATCAATCCTCCAAAAAATTTGTAATACATCTTGAAATATATACGTTATTTAAGTTTTATATTAATCGGTAGCTATTTTTTGAATTATTTTGTTGGTTGTTAGTGGGTACCTTAGCCGAAATTCTAATTTGAATTATTTAGTTGTTAGTTAGTAAATATATCATGAACACTTTTCATTGTTGGTAGTCACCAGATTAAGTAGAAGGTAATCACCCTACATCCCCAGGTTATTAACATTATGATGTGTGTACATGGGAATTACCAAACGCTGACTAGGTACCAGCCAGGCATCCAACGGTTCTATCAAATCACGACCTATTTACATATTCCGTTTGTGGGGCCCACATCATAGGGTTCTAAGAGCTTTTGCTCTTGTTTTCCTTTCGTCTACTTCTATTTAAACCGTTGTTCCATTAACAAACCTAGCTCAAAAACAAATTTGTCAAATTCCACAAATTTAATCAAGTTGTCTTCGAATTTTCCAATTAAAATTCCTTAACTAACAAAATTCGGCAATTTCCCCCTATTATCAGCATGGTTCGCGTAGTGAAACATGTATTTTTTGAAAATCTTAAAGTAGTGTTCTTCGTTTATTAAATTTGGGGGATTCTTAATCTGGTGTTTAAAGGTCAATTAATTGTTGCAGGTTGATGTACCACGGGATTATTGTTATTGTGGAGCTCCTGTTTCAAGGCTACCTGCTTGGACTCATAACAATCCAAGTAGAAAATTCATTGCTTGCAAGTACTATGATCGAGAAACGGAAACAAGGAGATGCACGTATTTCTGGTGGATAGATTTGGATAACACTACATGGAAGAGGGATGTCATTAACCAGCTCTTGTTGGAAAAAAGGTTGATGAAAATCGAGTTGAATGCTATGAACAAAGAGATTGAAGAGTTGAGGTACCTAAAAATGAGGTTCATGAATAGGAAAGGGGGAGCAGATCATATGTTACTATTCATGGGTTTCTTCATGTTTGTAGTCATTGTAGTTGCATTAGTGGTTTTATTCAAGTAGAATTAAGATGTTGTTCGAGTATTAGTGATTAGAATTTAGGATGTTATGTTCGAATTTTTTGTGTAATACTGGAACGAATGCAGTTTGATTGAAATACCCTTCCGTTGGAATTTCAAATTGTAAGTTTCCCATTTCGGTAAAGTCACTCATAAAACCAGTCAACTTTTTAAAATTTAAAGGATGGGTGGTGAAAAAATGATGAATCTGTAGTTATATCGAGAAAGAAGTGATTTTTGTCAAATTTATGAACTCCGACGAATCAAATAACTTAAAATGGTACCTGTATTTTCATATTAGCAAACATATTTATGGAATATTTTAGTTGTTAACTAGTGGGGTACCTTATCCGAAATTAACTTCTCGAGTCATTCATGGGATACCTACACTTATTTTACTTGGTAGGTGCCAAGATAAGTTGTGGAAATTACCTTCATGTTGTGTAAACCACCTGGCTATTACCACTCTCTAATAAGGTACCAACGATGCATTATTTATATGTAAACATTTGGCAACGTGTTAATGGATTAAAGTTCGGTATTTTTTGAACAACCATGTATGTATTTCCTGAGGGGCACGATTTTATTTTATGAGGGGTAGTTAATATTTTTCTTAATGTTTTTATTTGATAACTGCCATGTTTAAGTTGGTTGGTTTTTGAAATAACCTTTTTTGCAAGCGGTTGAAACCGTTTTCTGACTTCTATATAAGAAACCAAACGTATAAACAATTTGATCTTGTAAATAACAAGCGGCAACAATGAGGTTGTTCAATTTCAAGCATTTTATTCTTTTCTTTGACAGTGAGAGAAATAGAGAGACAGTGGTATACTAAAGTTTCCCCTAACTTTGCTTGTGATTATGCAATTGTTCCCATGTAATTTTTTTTATATGGTACTGCTGTTTGTGATGGAAATCTACAATTTTTTGCGTGTTTTGATAGCATATACCGCCCAACTTCTGTTATATGGTGCGTGACATTGTTCTTAGAAACATGGATCATGGGTTCCTTCGAACGACGCATACAGCAAGGAGGTGGCACGTACATTTGTGGCATTCCAAGGGGACCGTGGTTATCGGACTTGGATGGCAACAATTCGTTCTTGATTTCACTACAAGAAAAAAGGGCTTTCGTGGTGATTATTTTGGCCTTTAGTAGCGAATATATTCGCTACGAAAACATTCCCCATCAATTAGCTATTCGAGGCGGTAGCCACCGTTGCCATAGCCTTTAGTAGCGATTAGTACATTCAATGGGGTAGACCAAAGCAATCAATACGAAATACTATGTATAATAGTATCCATTATTGTAGCGATTATAATCGCTATAGTTCCCTAATTTCACATACCAAATACATTAGTTTTAGCGGGAAAAGAATCGATGCTATTGGTAGTTATAGTAGCAAATGCAATAGACGCTATTAGATACTTATCGTATCGATTATAATCACTACTATAGGTTACTTATTGTTGCAAATTTAAGTGATAGTATTAATTTAGTAATTGATACATTTGCTAAGATAACAATCCAAATTGACAATCTATAGCGGCGATTATAATCGCTACAAAATGGATCATACTATAATTTAGTTTTACAATGGCTTGTCAAAAGTTGCCACTATCGAGCATATTAACAATTATATTTATACATGAGTATAAATTTAAAATCACATATAATTATAAGATAAAAATAATATTATAAATAAATAACTCATACAAAGTAAGTCATAAATCATTACATAGGTGATATACACTGTCTAATAGTCTTAACAATTTAACAAAATGTTATCTAATAATATGCAGATGACAAGATAAATAACTAATTAACTACTACAATGCGACAAAGAAACAACTAATCTAGTATAAGTCGATAACATCTTGTGCTTCCCCAAATAAGTCTGAGTCAGCGTTTGCCAAATAAAGAGTTATATGCAAGTCAAAAGAATGTACGATAATTAATATCACGGGTATGGTAATATTTCTATTTAATACACCGCAACATACCATACCATACAAATAGAAAACCAAACGATTAGCATAAATTGGGATGAAATTACATTGTTGTATAATAGGCCAAAATTCCCTTTTATATATGGTAAGATACAATTAACAATTGGTTGCATGGTGTTGTGTGATTATTAATTATCAATTGAATTCTGACTCTAACTTATTACTTTCCATTTCCTGATTACATTTCATTCTTCTAGCAGCGAAAGGTCAGATTCTAAAAACAATTAGGATCTAAGCTAGTACTAAGGTGTTTTTTTTATAAATACTCTGTATCACCAGAGAGACCAGGAACTATGGCCCTGACCTAGTATTATTTGGGCATTCCTTTTCAAATCCAATAACTCCCATCTTAGGTTCTAATGCAAGCTAGGCAATATAATATTAAATACATATATGTTGTATTTTGTCATTGACATTCACATAAATATATGCTAATGTTGTTTTCTATATTTGGGAAAGTGTTAATGTTCTTGTTCTTACTAATTGAAAGGGCAAGAATACTATCTGTTTGTGAATCTTTCTCTTTAAAATGGAACTGTTTTATAAGTTTTAAGCTTTAAGACAATTTCTGTAAATCAGCTGGAGTTTCTTACACCATTTAACTCATAATATGTAGGCATGATTTAATTTTACCCTATGCTCAAAGCACATTGTCCCAACATCATCACCGCTCAATCTGTACAACACCAAGATTATTTAAGCTAGTACTTTTCATGATTTCAGACCTACAGCACCAGGATACAGCCCTGGTGCTGGTCACTGTTTCATGACTAACACAGATAAGACCTCAACAAACCAGCAAACTAAAAGTCCTAGAATGTGGAATAGCTTAACAGCATTAGAAGACGATTTTAGACGTACGTACTACACCAGGTCACAACCCAGGTGCTGGGCATGCTGAAGAAGACAGGGACCCAAACCTTACAACTTCAGTTCTCTCCAAATATTGAAATATCATCCAACTTAAAAATAAAGAGTCTCCTTCTCTAAGCATGGCCAGAATTCTGTGCATGATTACTCATGCATTCCTATTAATTTTCTTCACATGTCAAATGCGTTCTAGTGAAGGGAGACATATAATAAGGTCACAAAGTGGAAAAGCGGTCAACTATGTCAAGAGCCCCTCGCATAGAGGCATCAGAAAGCTAAGCAGCCAAATTCACAAGTCTGGCAACAGTGAAAAATCACCAAAGAAAAATACTCAACAAAAGATATCTGCAAAATCTCCTCAAACTGAAATACGTAAAAAGAACTTCCCCTCCTTGAAACCTACTCCATGCTCCCAAAGAAGCAGTCACAAAGTCACATAGGTCCCTGGATCGAGATGTGTGCACATGTAATGTTGGGGAAGGGATTCCCTGGAGATTTAAGGATGAAGAGTTGATAAAGTTTAGCACACTACAATTCCTGATATGGACTTTGTGTGAATGAATATGTAAAAACTTGTAGCCATGAAAATGTGATTTACCTGGCTGAAAGAGAAACGAGGACTCTGATGACACGTTACTGATCGTTGATTGTTAGTATAAGCCAACATATCTAATTTTAATGTTTGATCAAATGGCTCAGTTGGAACAAGATATTATAACTTTGAGGTGATATCTGACTATGTTAGATCTTTAAAGCCAATCTTGGAAGAATTGTTGGTTGTGGCGGTTTTCATTCTTAGGCTCTATGCTTGTATTTCAGATTTTAAGAAACTTAACATTATGTATCTTTGTCGTGCCCCATACAGGTGGGTAGTTGATCCTGAGGCCTATACCTATGATGATGAGGTGATTAAGAAAGCTGAAGCTATGGGGAAGTCGAGGCTTGTTGAGATTTACCCGAAAGAGGATAGATTTATATTTACTGTTGAATTCACTGGTGCAGTCAAGGCTCCTCTACTTTTGCTTAATGTAATTGAAGTCTTGAAGCAGAAGTTCGATGCAATTCGATTGCCTGATAACTCTGCAGATGCTGATGATTTTGGAGAATTAGGTGCTCACGTGTAGGTGGAATAAGTGTGCTTTCACTCAGCATCTGGTTCTTTCACTCAGTGTTTTTACCCCTTGTTATTAGTACTGTCCTTAAACAACCAACAACAAGTATTTAGAGCAGAAGTAAACAATTCTTACCGTCCTTAGGCGTTGCTACATAAGCTTTGCTTTTCATGACCCCCATGCCGAAGTGTCATCATCCTATAAGATTTGACAACAACTTATATTTATGTATAGAAATGGATTACAAATTGCAAATGCCAAACACAAGAATGTTTTTCTAAAAAAAGGCAGAATTTCAATAAAAAAAAGCAGCAAACTAGTACAAATTTAAGTAATGGAAAACAAATTTAAACTAGTACACATTTTGATTTGCACACCTCTAACAAATGCCAAATCATACAAACAAGTGGACAAGCAGGAATAATGATTAGTATTCTAACAGTTTATAACTTAGAACTCAATGCCAGTTTATAAGTGTTCTAACAATCACAATTTTTTTTGACTATTTTTTGCATTTTTTCCAGATTTTGATTGTCACACGTGCTCATTGAAGGTGAGAATGATGAGAAAAAGATTGCTTAAGAAGGCCTTTGACATGATCCGTGGCATATCAATGAGTGAGAACAAAGATGTAAGTAAATACGTACCATTGTTGTCAATCCTGCTTTTTCAAGTAATTGTTTCTTATATTGGTCTATGTACTAATTATATTTAACATCCAATGATGTAATTTTGTTAACCTGCACAACAGTTTTCCAATAATATCTTGCCTTTATTTTTATTTTTTGAGCAATTAAAGCCTTCTCTTATTTTGAGAAATACTGTATAGAGAGTGATATATAAACATGAACTTAATTGAAGATATACCTGATGGAATTGATTTTACAGCACCAGCAAGAAACTGGAGAAAGAACTCAAAAAGCAGTCAGAAGAGTGTTCTGATAATATGGCTTCAGTAAAGGAACTTGAAGCTCATGTCCAGAACCTTGAAGAAGATCTAGAGAAATAGGCAGAAGGCTAGGTTTGAAGCTGATCTGGAGGCGGTTACTCATGCCAAAGTGGAGCAGGAGCAGCGAGCAATACGCGCAGAAGAAACCCTGAGATTGATGAGGTGGAAAAATGCTAATACAGCTGCAAGAATTCAAGATGAATTCAAAAGACTGTCCTCACAAATGCAGCCCTCATTTGATGCTAATGAGAAGCTTGCTAACAAAGCATTGACCGAAGCTAGTGAATTACGAATGCAGAATCGTCAGCTTCAGGATATGCTTCAGAAGGCCAATGAAGAGCTTGAGTCAGCTAAAAATGAATATGAAATGAACTGCATGAAATGTACAGTCAAATAAAGACAAAATCAACTCGGGTGAAGCAGATGGAGGAGGAAATTAAAGAGAAGTCCAAACAGGTGGAAACCCAGAAAAAACAAAGTGATGAATTCCAGAGAAGTGTTTCAGCTCAGCAACTGGATCATAGATCAGAGATACAGAGACTTATCTCTGAAAACAAGTCACTGGCTGAACAGATGAAAGCAAAGAAAGAGATATTCTTTTTCTAAGGGAGAATACAGAATGTGACAATCCAGTGGAGGGATTTTATAGTTATCAAAGTACATCACCATGTCATGAATTATTTTCTTTCACCACTATGACTCTAAGGAAATCTGAAAACTACGCGGTATGCTTTACTCCTTAAACCTGAAAATCAGTGTCGACCACTAGTACAGGGATAACACATACGAAGTATAAATTATAATTCCTTAGCTTGGTATAAACTGTATAATATCGGCTTGTAACAAGGTCACTATTAAACTAGTTTTAACATGGTCACTTAGAGAATAGCTTAGAAGTCTAGAACAGAGTACAAGATCAAAGATACCGTCATTGGTCTGTAATATTATCACCCTTCCAGTTGTCCTAGAGCTGATAAATGGGTAGTTGAGTTTAGGTCTACTCATTTCCAGAATTCCAGACATAGTCAATCAACTTGTTATGATAAATTCAGAAATGCTAGTCAAACTAATTTTTGAAGTTAGGTCATTATCCTGTCAAATAATTCGGGCAGTCAGGCACAGCTTGACAATAGGTCAGATACTCATATCAAATGATCGGGACACATCGTGGTTTTGCTAATTCAACCTTCCACACGTGTTTGAAGTTTGAACTTCTAGATTTTGATTAGGTAATAATACAACATCCACCTTTAAAGTTTGAATGTGCTTGACTAAAGATGAACTAAAGAAAATTAAGTAATTCCTAACAAAATAGAAAACCTGTGTTTTAGCAGTACACACTTAATCGAGTTCCCAAAGCACTGATTGTCATAATTTTGGTATAACACTTAACCAGTTAACTAACTGGTAAGGGAGAGCTTACCAATATATCCTTCAATTCATTAATACAATGCGTTTTCCAAAATTCGAATAGAAATAGGAAAAATTCATCCAAATATAAAAAAGAATCAGGAAAAATCAAAACATTTGATAAGATTTAGTATATAATGCAGGAAAATTAGAAATCACCAGAGAATGGCGAATTCTTTTGCTCTGAATACGGAGAGAAGGGATGACAAAGGAACAACCACAACCGTATTCATTTGTAATTATCATCCAAAATACCGAATAGAATTAGGAAAATTCAACCAAACTTCGAAAAGAAATAGACTATTTAAGAGGAAAATTACCTAATATGCTTCGTAAAATCATCAGAGAATGGCGAATTTGTTTGCTCTTAATACCTCAATTTGGGGAAGGAGCGAAGTGATGACAAAGGAACAACCCAACCGAATTAATATGTAATTACACCCAAAAATCAAAACGAATTAGGAAATTTCAATCAAAATTTGAAAAGGATTGGGAAAATTCAACTAAATTTCGAAAATAATTAGAAAGCTAGCCAAATTTAGAAAAGAATTAAAATAAAAAAGAGGAAAATTACCTTAAAAAACCGCTGGAATGGAGTTTCGTGTAATCAGGTTAAGAATCAAGGATGAAAAACCCGATCAATGTTTGCGCGAGTTGTTCACACCCTCTCCTAGAATCCCGCGCTTCTGAGTTCAAGATTTTGGTATCAACTGGTGTCACCTATGGAGGATTGGAGGATGAGAGAAAACTAATCTTAAACCTAATTGAGAAGATGGAAGGTAATGTGGAGGGAACCGAAATTTCTGAGCGAAAAAATTGTGAGCGAAAAGTTTTGAGCGAAAGTTTTGACTGAAAATTTAAGCGCAATTGGTGAAAATGGGGAGGTATACTTGAGAATAATATCTAATTATTTTTTCGTCATGATTAATTAAAGGCTAATGTAGCGATTATAAAATGTGATAATTGTCTACATTATCTAACACACGTTATTGACTTATAGTAGCGATTATACATTCAGTACTAAATATTCGCCACGAAAAGGTAAATTTCTTGTAGGGTTTGGATATCAAGAATGGAGATTTTATATAATTCTATTACCCTAAGGGTGGGAGATTTAATGTGAGGGTCTTCAACAAGAACAGGGTGGAGAGGTGGTTTGTAGTGCCTGAAGACGAAGATGACGCTGGACCTGCTGGTGAAGAAGGGGATGGACCTGCTGCCGAAGATGGGGCGGGACCTGCTGCCAAAGATGGCGTTGGACCTGTTGGATTCCGCTGCCCCCCCTATCGATTCAGCCGCTGCACCCCCTGCACCTATTGCCCAATAAGTGTGTGTTTACCATATCCCCATTCAGTGGCTGTATTCCGTATCCCCATCCAGTGTGTGTGTTTGTGTGTTGTGTATAACAATTAAGTGTGTGTAATCTGAATCCTCAGTAAGTGTGTGTATTTCGTATTCCAAGACAATTAAAATTCAGTCTTTGTATTCCATTAATAGATTTAATACCGTAAGGGAAATTTTTGAATTCCGTTTATAATGCATTGTTTAAAACAACTGAATGGGAAGACTATTAACATGAAATTGTGCCTTGTTTACATTTGTGTATTGTCATGTAGAACAACTGAAGTTGTTTGTTCGGTAACTACCGGATACACGAAGGGTAATTACCAACTTAACATCAATAGAACTTAGAATTAATCAATACGCATCTTTTCCTCCTGGTACGTACCAAGAGAATAATATGTAATTCCACATATGCAAAATATTTTGTACTCCGCATTTTAGTTAGCCAACATTTTTCTTGCATTAGATATGGAAATCACCAAAGTAATATTTGATAATGACCATGGTTTCAAAATATTTGGTTATGGATCTTTAATTACTTTTTTTCTATATTCTATTGTTCTCTCTTTTTAAGAAATATTTTGATTCCTATATGCTTTCCACTTACCACATAATTATTTGGAAATGACAAAAAATTTCTACCACATCATGCAATATTTACGATATTTATGTAATTGGTTAATAGGTAAATTATGTTTGGAATTATTTTGTGGTAAGTTAGTAGTTATATCATGAACACTTTATAATCATGGTAGTCACCATGTAAGGTCGAAGGTAAGTACCTTCCTGTATCCCCAGGTAATTACCATCTATGGGTAACAAAAACAGTTACCTATAAATAGTTATTATTATTCACCAACAGTTATTATTATTCAATTTATCATCAATAGGTTATTATTATTCAACATTTACAACAACAATTAATTGAAATTTTGGCCCTATTGTTCTTGGGTATATTTTAAAATTATTGTAAAATATTCGGCCATAAATGTTAAGTATAAAACGTAATTTGATTTTTCCCTAATTTAATTATTTTTAGATCGTAAGTTGATTTTTATTATTTATTTAGATTTGGAAATTTATTTAGTTGGAAAGGGGAATGTAATTTCATGGTTAAATGGCAGATTTATGAATTTTTGTATTAAAATTTTGATTAGATTCGTTAATTTTAATCGATCACCTAAACCAAATTTGATAAAAATTTGAAATTTAAATGTTTACAACGATTTAAAATTTTGGATTGGATTATCATACTTATTCAAATTTTTTTTGATATTGATCGTTCGTTAAATTTGAATAATTTGTTAGCCTAGATTTATTATATTTCATTAATTAGATTGTTTGAAATTTAATAAAATCGATCAAACGTCATTTTTTCGTAATCAAAACGAATAATTTTGTTAAAATTATGGAAAATTATTTTTTTGTGCAATTTCGTTTCGAATATTAAAAAGGATGATTTTTTTTTAATAAAAGTCGGACAGTAAGCCGCTTGCACGAAGCAAGGGCTGTTGCCCGTATGCGAGACGAAGGGGGTGCGCGCACACGAAGGTAGCAAGGCGTTGCTCTTGTGTGCGCCGCCTGCTACTCGACAAAGCAGTGGGTGCGCGCAGAGCTCTGGAGAGCTCGCGGCACGCCACACGCCAAGGCCAGCAGCGGCTGGGCCAAGGTAGCAAGCAGCGAGCAGCGACGAAGGCAGCATGGCAGTGGACACGGGCATTGCGCCTGTGCGCTGCTGCGGTGCTCGTGCTTGCGCAATGGGCTTGCACCCTCGTATAGGTGCGATGTTGGCACGCACCCAGCGCGTCGTTGGGCTGGGCACTCGTCTAGCCCACGATGCATCCAAATGTGCATGTTTTCTTCGTTTAATATCAAGGCCCAAAATTTGGGCTTTGGAATTCATTATGCACGAAATGGGCTAAAGGTGGAATTTAATTATTTTATTTTATTTGACTTGGGCCGGGCCGTGAGTTTAAATATTTAAAATTAAATTGTCCAAATCAAAATATTGGTTTAAATGGAAGCCATGTAATGAAATTAAATGAAATAATTAATTCTAATTATTTTCGTAGGGCACCATTATTTTTCGGAATTGATTAATCTTTTAGGACGCGTTTTACGTGAACGTGATTTTAAATAAATCATGTTATTACTTACATATTTATTTGGGCCATTCGTTTAAGGACACAAATGGATGAACGCATAAAAATTATTTTATGTATTGCAGGTATTCAAGGTGACTAGTATGGCCAATCTAGGATAGTTAAATACGGTCTGCGTACCGTTTTATCTTTGAATGTAAAGTTTTTAAATATGGTTTGCTTACCATTGAAGTTTTAATGTAATTATTTATTATTTCAAGTTCTTTTAGGAAATTTAGAACTTGAAGTTAGCTTTTAAATGAAGTTCAAGACGATGCCAAGATAACAAGGTGAAGGAAGATTGGATCCTTCATGACCAAGTTTTGGGTCATACTAGTTCACCAGAGTTAAATTTATGCACTTATATATATATATTATGAATGAATGTAGATTATGCATGAATGTTGTTTGTATGTTCGATTAGATTTAGTTCACTAAATAATCAAACCGACATACAAAAAACTAGGTCCAAAGTAATATTGAGTTTATAATTGCCTTCCAAATCAAGAACTTACAAAAATCTAAGGATCTAAGGTAGTAGGTTTTTGCCAAAGCGAGGTGTTATTTTAGTTGACTTAGATGGTAAGGTATCCCAAAGGAACACGTTGATTTTGGTTGTAACTCAAACAACAATGGCATATGTTGTGGCAAAGGGATAAATTATGGCATTAATTTATTAACCAAGAGTAATTTGGAGATTGCTAGCAATTGGTTTTTCTTACCTAGAATCTTAAAACACTTAAGACATGCCAAAGCTGCTTAAGAATTTAGGACTTTTAGGGTCTTGGAATCGTTTCATTCATTATGGACCATGTTTTGTTTTTGTGTGAATGAAATGTTTAATAGCTTTAATGATTGCATGATTGCTTTTATTTCAAAGTTATTAAAAGATTATGAATGGTTATTTATTGCAAATTCTTTTCAAATGAAGTAATCAAATGGCCGCAAACAATAACAACTCATTCAACTTGCGTTCAATTATCGATAAAGAGAAGTTGAATGGCAATAACTTCCTCGATTGGAAAAGTAACTTGCAAATAGTTATAATGCATGAGGAAAAAGAGTATGTACTTGAGGAAGAGTTACCAGAGGCTGCCGGGCCGAAG
Organism: Spinacia oleracea; assembly: GCF_020520425.1. Classification (NCBI taxonomy): domain Eukaryota; kingdom Viridiplantae; phylum Streptophyta; class Magnoliopsida; order Caryophyllales; family Amaranthaceae; genus Spinacia; species Spinacia oleracea. The sequence goes on from NC_079492.1 coordinate 30,274,494, forward strand.
GTAACTCAAGCAGCCCTTAACCGTTGGATCCAGGCCAACATGGATGTCAAATGTGTGATGCTTGCATCCATGAATCCTGAACTTCAGAAAAACGTTCATTAACTCGGATGCTTGACGAATAATCTCAGAGTTGAAGAACAAGTTTCAGGATCAGGCTAGAATCGAAAGATTCGAGACTCAGAGGCTGATCCTCGAGACTAAGCTCAAGAAAGGAGAACCAGTGAGCCCACACGTTCTCAAAATGATTGGATTGTTTGAGAACATGAGAATTCTAGATTCTGACGTTTCAAATGAAATGGCCATTGAAATCATTCTACATTCGCATCATAGTGGATATGATCAGTTCAAGTTAAATTACAACGTGAACAGTATGGAGAAAACTCTTACTAAGCTTCACAGTATACTGAAACCCGCTGAAAAGACGCTCAAGCAAGAGAATAAACACGACATGCTTATGGTGCGTAAGGGCAAGGGTTTCAAGAAATCTGGCAAGGGAAAGGGCAAGAAGGGTAAGGGGAAGGTTGCGCCCACACCAAAGTCCAACGGCACCAGTTCTGGTAAACAAAAAAGGGTGACTTGTTCTCCTGCCGACTCTGAATGCTTCTACTGCAAGAAGAAGGGGAATTGGAAGAGGGATTGCTTGAAGAGAATGGAAGATGAGAAGAATGGGAATGTTGCTTCTGTTAGGTTATGACAAATATAGACAGTATATTTCATGCGGAAAAACCATAAAGCCAGGAATCCAAATTAATTGCCACATAGTCAATTAGCATAATTAGGATACATACAATGTAATTCGTGCCTTCCCTAGCTGCTCCTGAAATGAACAAGAACAAGTTTAGGACTCCAAATGTTGCCCCTCCGTAGATAGTCCACAGCACGTTTGGATCCGCCTTGGATTCAATTAACTAGAATATTATCTAAGGTTTTATGTTTACTCGTAAAGCTTTATTATTAATTTGGGCAAATTATTTATATCTCTCTTGAACTTAATGTATGTGAATACTTATTGAATTGCATTATAAATTGTGATCATGAACCACATATTTATAGGGTGGAAATAATGGAGTTAGAATTCTACTAGGATTCCAATAACTAAATCCATTAGGATTCTAGTTAAATTATATCATTAGAATTTAATGTTTAATCAAACACCTAAGTATTTCAGATGTAACAAAATATCCAATTTGAGTAGAATTAGGAAAACGAGATTACTTCACAAGGAAGTAATCCTAACCGGCCAAGGGAATGGCCATGGAACCGCACAGCCCACCCCTTTGCACAGCCCAAGGGCGCTGCTGCTTGCTCATTGGCCCAAGGGCGCTGGCAGCAAGCACACGGCCCACTGGGCGCTGCTGCTGCTCGGCCTTCTTACTCGGCGCGCGCGCGGGCTTGCTGGGCGCTGGGCCTGGCTCCATGTTGGGCCTTGCGTCTTGCAAGCTCGTCCGTCGATCGTTTCGTACGTCGCGCTTCCTATTCATTTTCCGATTCCGGAATTCATTTCCGATTCGAACAAATATTTAATATTTTCGATTCCGATTCCGATTCCGGAATTTATTCCCGATTCTAATAAATATTTAATATTTCCGATTCCGGAATTTATTTCCGATTCCGACAATATTTCTGATTCCGGTAATATTTCCGTTACCGACAATATTTCCGATTCCGGCAATATTTCTATTTCCGATAGTATTTTCCGATACGTACCATGTTTCCGTTTCCGGCAACATCTACGACTTGGACAATATTTATATTTCCGTCACGATCCATATTTCTGTTTCCGGCAATATCATCATTTCTAGAGCATTCTTTATTTTTCCTTATGACGGTTTCAGCTCCCACTGGAACCGAGATCCGTCATTTCCGAATGTTCATAAATAGAGTATTTAACTCACTTAAATACTTGATCCGTTCACGTACTATTTGTGTGACCCTACGGGTTCAGTGAAGAGTAAGTTTTGGATTAATATTATTTATTCCACGTGAACTGAAGCGGGCTCTAGCTAGGCATACAGCTCACTTGGTCTCACTCAATTATTAACTTGCATAATTAATTAATACTAAACCGCATTTATTAGACTTAGCGTTGAATGCATACTTGGACCAAGGGCATTATTTCCTTCAGTCTCCCACAATCCCGCTTTTCCTTAGGGACAAGTGTGCATTGCCTAATTCCTTTGTCGCTTGATGCTTGCTCATGAACATAAGGTAAGAGTAGTTATCCTTATTATGTCCACAGGTATTTCTCGGTTTCAGAGTTCAATTGATCAAATAAACAGATAATCATAGCCTATGATTCATCTGAGCACGGCCATGCATTTTTCAGTTTCTAGCTCCCCGAATGGCCTTTGTACAACTTTCAGCATCTCATCCCGATTTATGGGATCGACAATCCCAATCTTGTGATCTTGAGTTTAGACTTCGTTTGATAGGTGATTACCTGGGCGTTGTCGTTATAGTCTCCTTTTACGGTGCGACGCTTGACCACGTAAAAGTAACCCGTTCTCAAACAAGTAATCTCAAATCACTCAGGTATTGAGGATTAGTGTCTAATAATGTAATGAAATTTACGTATGATAGATTTTCATCTCTTAAAATAATGTATCGGATTAGTTTCTGTCCGATACTAATCTTCTCAAGTAGGAATCCATGCAAATGATTGCGACATTGCCATATCCACATAGTTCAAGAAACAGAACTACTAGTCATCTTGCACTCTAGTCGTCTAGCGTTTTCTATGCGTCCACCTTTATAGAAAACTTCCGACCAGGGACCATTTTAAACTTTTGACATTCAAGTTCACTTGATAGACATTTCTTAGTCACAGGACTGATCCTGACAGTCTATCTTGATTATATTTGTCAAATTTGAATGGACTCATCATTTAATACTTAACCAAGATTAAATGGAATATGAAAATACATTTCATATATGATAAATGTTCAACCCCAATGTTTTACAACCATGGGCCTCGAACCCATCTTTAAAACAATTAATGGAATTCAAAACTATGTTCGACTTCCAATGCCACAATGTGAGTGTTGTATTTTACTTGTTGCATAGGTTTAGTTATGATGCTTTGCCAATCTTAATATCCTTTTCATGGAATATCTTTCGAGATAGGATGATAAGATCTTTTGAGTTTGTTTATTATGTGATCTAGTCTTTCTTACTTCAATAGTGGTTCTACGCATTTTGCAATGAAGAACCATCAAGCCAGCAGACATGTGATCTACCCAAGTTCAGTGAAGAACTAATTAACTTAAACAACTCTGTTTCATTAATTCTTAGACAATAATTACTTTTACTTCAGCTGTATAGGTTGCTAGTGATGCTTTGTTTGCATTTTCTTATCCAAGCAGTTCACGGATATGTGGAAGAATTTCCAACTGTATCTTAGAACATAGAAATTAATATTTAATTTCCCACGCAACAACTCATGGTCTTCAATCCATGTTTCCATTTCAAAACACGATGATTTGTAGCTCGTCTTTGCCAATGGTTAACTCCAAAGGGATCTTGCTTGATCCTTTGCCAGTGTTTATGCGTGTAACATCAATATTTAGCATATCTTTATTTCCTTGAATCAAGAATTATTCCTATGTACATTTTCAAGTACCATGGGTTTTTCTTGATCTCAATCTACTTGATCTTTACTTAGACCAATAGAGATTGGTATATGTTCGTTATGCTTAAAGCCATACGATACATTTTGGCGATCCTTATATTATATGATACATGATAAATTCTTTTGCAGAATAATTCCCAATTGAAATCTATTCATGTAACTTTAGCTTTCTAATTTCAGCAAACATTGAATCCAGCTAAATTCTTTGACATATAATATAGGTGAAGAATCTCATTAGATTCTTTGATGTTTAACTCAGTAAATGCTTATACATAGTTCAAACATTCATTACTTAGATTTATTCACATGGATCGAATATCTCCAATGGAGTCTTTCATGTTTGATTTAGTAAATGCCATTACTTAATCCAAAACAATATTCTAAGATCTTTGTAAATAGATCTTAATACCAGTATGTACTAAGTTTCGCCTTGGTCCATCATTGATGAATATTTTCAAATCGAAGTCATTAGTATTTGAATGTTATTTCACAATAGAGAGATATGTGTGTGATACACATAGGACCAATTAAGTTTTACGTACTCCCACTAAACTTCTTATACATCTATAAGAATCATGTACATTTTATGAAACTAAAATACTTATTAGCTTCACTAAAATACAGTTCCAATTCCCAATTGCTTGCTTAAATCTGTACTTAGATTTTAAAAGCTAGCTTTCCTTTTCAAGCATTATTTGTATCCGCAAATCCTATGGCATACCATGTACATAGTTTCTTGTAACATTTGATTGAGGAATACGTTTCGTCATCCAATCGCCATATGTACCAATATGCAATCATTGCTTGATTTATAGACTGGAGCATTACGATTTTGCATGAGGTTTCAATACAATCCACGCCATGAATTTTCTTGATAATTTTAGCAACTAATCTAGCTTTGTGTGTGAACACAATTCCATGTTTGATGGTTTTTATCCTTAAAACCAATTTGCAACCAATAGATGTAAACCATTATTGAAAATCAACAAAATTTCAATTTTGTCATAAAAACATTGAGTATGTTTTATGGCCTCTAACCATTTAAAACATTTGAGTCTATATATGGCCTCTACCCATTTTAGGGAATCTGGCTTTTGTCATAGCTTTCTTACAAGTCACAAACTCATTAATCTACATGATAATAGTTTGACTGCAAGTTGTAGGTTTCTTCACTATCTAATAGAAGAATCTCATAGTTTTAGTGACCTGAACTCTATGTATCTTCACTATCTAATAGAAGAATCTCATAGTTTCAGTGACTTGAACTCTATGCCTACTTGAGTATAGAACTTCAATCAAAGAATACCAATAGATACTTTGGAAGTCCTTTGAATATTCTGTTCTCCTTGAAGCACTTGTAAAGTCTTATAAGAGATGTCTATTCTTTAAAGCCACTTCTAAAGTCCTTAAAGAATAAGTGTTCAGATTTTCTGAAGAACTTCGAAAAAGCCTCCGGAATATCTGTTTATATTTGTTGTTCGCCTCGAAGACTTTCGAGGTCTATTTTCTCCCACTTGAATTTTTTAAAACGAATCTCCAAAAGGACATTATTTCGAGCAAACAAACATTATGTTCTCAAAATTCGTGGTAGAAACAATACCCTTGTGTCTCATTTGAATAAATCACAATGAAACATATATCTACACTTGGGCCTTAGTTTGTTGAATAACAAACACTAAGCTCCCACTGAGTTTAGCAACTCTTTAGATATATATATATATATATATATATATATATTATTGAAAAGATATTCTGAAATTACTTTTCAATAGCTTTGACGAATTTGGTTTAGGTTTGTGGTAGTTGAGCATTTTGTTTTAGAAATTATAGGAAAAGTCTTTATAATTCATCATTGAACGAATCAAGTACTAATTGACTTCGATCATTCCAACGTAGATATGCAATATCTTATGGAGCTAGATCGTGAAATTACAACACAAAATCATTGATGATCATTTTGGTCTTAAAGTAATCATCGTCATGATCTAATCTAGATCTTTATGATTTCTTTCCATGTGGATTTTATACTTCTGAATCTTTGAACTAGCCAAACAGATTCAAACTTATATCACATTAAGTAAATAAATCCATATTCACTCAAAACCAGGTGATATACTAAAGTCATAAAATCTTTCTTTAGCTTTGAACTCTATTGTCTAGGTGTTCTAACAATAGTTCATATCTTTTGTTACTTTCAACAAGTAAGACCAGCTTGTCTTGAATGATCTAGAAATCAATCAACTTTCAAAGTCCATTAAAATAGAGCTTTTGAATGTTAACTTGTTGATATGGTCTAAGTAACATTGCGAAAGATTTGTGGAACTCAAATCAAGAGATTGTTAAAGAGTTGTTTGTTTTAATCAGGCATATTGACTCAACCCATAAATGACAATTTCATTCAAATAAACAAACAAACAAACATTGTTTTTGTTCTTCTGAATGTGAGTCTTTCTGTGTTTGAAAATAGAAATTTAGGTATGCTGATTATGGAACAAAATAGCCATTAAGTTCCATCCTTAAAAGGTCTTAAAACAAACTAGATGACCCTACAACTAATGTAGCATTTCCATGCTTCATATCCCACTTGTAGGTCATTAGTGTAGCCTAGATTCCATCATTTGAGTTATTACTGAAGTAAGAACCTCAGGCGGTATATGATACCAAAGAAGTTTGATTGCTAGGTTACTTTTTCTTTAAACATAAACTTATAGGTAGAAACGGAATTGTAAGTTCCTTTCACTTGTTCCTTGTTTTCCTATTTCTTGTACCCTTTCTTATAGTCTTAAGAATTGAAATCTAGTGTTGACTTTTATACTTTGTTAGACACGTCCAATGTCACTCCAACAAGGTTCTTACCATTTAATTTATGTTCAATAGTTTTCTTCAACTAGATGATCTTACCAGAATCTTCTAAAGTTCTCTAAGCATCGGTCTATTCGAATGTCTAGAAACTAAACCCATTCGAGAATTAAATGGACAAAGATATTTGGTTGTTAACAATTGGTAAAGCTGAGAGTTTAAACTCAATGCTTTACAATCTCAAAACTACATTGTATTTTGAATTCACAAGCACCAATCGGTTTTCCATTCAACTTTGATATTCGAAAACAACCATAAAAGTCGCTAAAAGAAACGTACATTTTAAATTGCTCACTTTCTCTCATTTCCGTGAATTGTTCTTGGATTCACTACCAATCTAGGAAATTTACTGTTACCTTTCTAAAAGGATTTACTGCAGTGCAACATATTTAATTATAAACAATAATTAAAACATACATTGAAGCATGCAAAGTCTAAACATTTATCATCAGTAATAACTTGAAAATTAACGCAATCATGCAATCTAAACAAGTTATTGGCATTTTATTCGAATTTATTGTTCCGGCAGGTGTGAATAAAATGAATCCAAGATCCTTAAATCATTGAAGAATTCAGAACATTATGTATTTACACTCAATTCAAAAATATTTTAGGTAAGCAAATCCTTTGCTAATAGTCTAGAAACTACTCTTAGTTGATAGGTACGTCTAAGAACTTCTTAGGTAAACCTATCTCGTTTGCCATGGCATAAAAGGAATCCTTACTTATATCGTTGAGATTCACCAAAACTAACATGTACTCACAATAATTTGTGTACCTTGCCCCTTTAGGATCAATAAGTAACACCTCTCTATGGCGGAAAACTATTACTAAGATTGATGTAAAGTTTATCCAAGTAAGTGTTATTTTGGCATGGCACCTTTTAACTCAATTTTTAATGTTTGGAACATAAGTCTCTTACTATGTTGGTTAGATTTTAAGTGAACTAAAATCCTTAATCATGCAACATAATCAAGCCAAAATCTCATGCATAATTGATACAAATTTAAAGCAATAAATAACTTAAAATATGCATAAGATATAAAAGTGATCTAGTATGGCCCGACTTCATCTTGAAGCTTCAACTTCAAATTCCGTCTTGAAAATGGATTGGAAACTCCGTCATGAATTTCACCATGGCAGGCGCCATTTTCTTCAAATAGGATAAGCTATAATTGAAACTAATTACAACTATTTGATGGTACATACCATATTTAAAATAAAAACTTTGGTGCATTAGACCAATTTTACATTCAAATTAATGGTACGCAGACCATATTTTCAATCCTATTTGGGCCATACTAGTCACTTTCCATAAGCTGCAAAACAGTACATTTACAATATACCATTCACCCATTCTTTTATCAATGAATGACCCACATAGCAAGTTAGTAGAACATATTATGCATCACATAAACATTTGCAACAACTAATCATGGGTTCTAATAATTTACAAATTATTCAATCCTTATTAGTTCTAATCGAGTTGTTTTAACCTTAAAGGAATGTAGACCTAATCAAGAGTTTGATGACTAAAAGCTCCCACTAAAACCAAGAAATTTACATGCTTTACAAATTTTAAACATAAAATTGTATTTCCTAGTCCAACCGGAAACTTACAAATTTTATTAAAATTTAAAGCTCATATAAAATAATATTTAAATCCTTTAATTTTATTTTCAGTTGATTAAATTTAATTAATTTAACTTTTATCAAGGTTTTAATTTTAGTAAAAAAATTAGTATAAATATATTTATTATAATTAAATTAATCAAAATTAAATTCCGAGAAAAAATTAAATTACGAATTTAAATTTAATTAAAATCGTTTTCAACCGAAACATAAATAAAATGGCCCTTACGTACTAAGGCAAGGCCTTAGGCCGAAGCCCAAGCCTCGCCCAAACATCAAACAACCGCAGCGCCATGGGCCGCGTGCACGAAGCAGCGCCCAGGCCCGCGTTGTATGGTCGAGTGATGCACCATCGCAATGCACAACCTCGTGATGTGCTTGCTGCGCGCTGCTCGATGGCTTGCGCAGCGGCATGCGAGCTCCCTTGCCTCGTGCCTTGCGCTACGATGCATCGCTGCCCCTTGTTTGCTCGACCATCCACACGTCACACACGGCAAAGCCCTTGCCTGCCGCGCATGCCTCGTTGCTCATTGCCTCGCACCGCATGGGCGACGAGCTCCCTTGCTCGTCGTCGCATGCCCGCACAATGCAATACCCCTTAAGGTAACACTAAGCTTCCATTGCTTCGTGCATGCAACATTGGTGATCGGTTTTATAAAAATTAATAATTTTTATACTTTAATTTAATTGACAAATTAATAAATCATATTAATTTTATTAAATTTGGGCAAAAATCGAAAATTTATTATTCAAATTAATTTCCGATTATATTTATTTTCATGGATTCAAATCTAGGACATAAAATTTTAAAATTTTCAATTTTAACAAATTTTATGGTGGTTTTAAATCATAGGATCCTAATTAAATTGCTAATTAATTATGAAAATCAAAACAAATTCTAAATTATTAGAATTTCAAAGAAATTAATTACAATTACAAATTAGGTTGTATAATTAAAAAGATTAGGCTTGAAAATTGTTAAACATATACTGTAGGTCAATCATAGATTCAAGATTTACATACAATATTTAATTTAACATCATAAAAATTATAAATTTTGCTTTCGAAAAACTAAAACCTCCGAAAAGTCAAAGTTAAGCTTCGAATTTGGGAATTCTGGGTTCGGCGATAAATCTATGATTTTTGTCAAAATTTTAAAACGTCGTTTATATGCGAAATTCACTATAAAATTATAAGATTCCGACCATTATTGACAAAACTGCCTGAAAATCCTGCGAACATATAATTAAATAATCGCACGAATTTGCAATTAATTACATACACGAAATCAATCAACCCTTTAATTCATTGCAAATTTATAAAATTTAACCATGTTAACTATAATTGATTATGGAATTAATTAGAGGCTCGTGATACCCCTGTTAGGTTATGACAAATATAAACAGTATATTTCGTGCGGAAAAACCATAAAGCCAGGAATCCAAATTAATTGCCACATATTCAATTAGCATATTTAGTATACATACAATGTGATGCTTGCCTTCCCTAGCTGCTCCCGAACCGAACAAGAACAAGTTTAGGACTCTAAATGTCGCCCCTCCGTAGATAGTCCACAAAATGTTCGGATTCGCCTTAGATTCAATTAACTAGATTATTATCTAAGGTTTTATGTTTACTCGGAAAACTTTATTATTAATTTAGGCAAATTATTAAATTTTCTCTTGAACTTAATGTATGTGAATACTTATTGAATTGCATTATAAATTGTGATCATGAACCACATATTTATTGGGTGGAAATAACGGAGTTAGAATTCTACTAGGATTCCAATAACTAAATCCATTAGGATTCTAGTTAAATTATATCATTAGAATTTAATGTTTAATCAAACACCTAAGTATTTCAGATTTAACAAAATATCCAATTTTAGTAGAATTAGGAAAACGAGAATACTTCACAAGGAAGTAATCCTAACCGGCCAAGGGAATGGCCATGGCACCGCATAGTCCACCCCATTGCACAGCCCGCAGCACGCAGGCCCAAGGGTGTTGTTGCTTGCTCGCTGGCCCAAGGGCGCTGGCAGCAAGCACGCGGCGCACTGGGCGCTGCTGCTGCTCGGCCTTCTTATTCGGCGCGCACGCAGGTTTGCTGGGCGCTGGGCCTGGCTTCGTGTTGGTCCTTGGGTCTTGCAAGCTCGTCCGTCGAACGTTTCTTACGTCGCGCTTCCTATTCGTTTTACGATTCCGAAATTCATTTCCGATTCGAACAAATATTTAATATTTTCGATTCGAACAAATATTTAATATTTCCAATTATGGAATTTATTTCCGATTCCAACAATATTTCTAATTCTGGTAATATTTCCGATTCCGGCAATATTTCTATTTCCGATAATGTTTTCCGATACGTACCATGTTTCCGTTTCCGGCAACATCTACGACTTTGACAATATTTATATTTCCGTCACGATCCATATTTCTGTTTCTGGCAATATCATCATTTCCGGACCATTCAATATTTTACCTTTTGACGATTTCAGCTCCCACTGGAACCGAGATCCGTCGTTTCCGAATGTTCATAAATAGATTATTTAATTCACTTAAATACTTGATCCGTTCACGTACTATTTGTGTGACCCTACGGGTTCAGTGAAGAGTAAGCTGTGGATTAATATTATTAATTCCACTTGAACTGAAGCGGCCTCTAGCTAGGCATACAGCTCACTTGATCTCACTGGATTATTAACTTGCATATTTAATTAATACTGAACCGCATTTGTTAGACTTAGCATTCAATGCATAATTGGACCAAGGGCATTATTTCCTTCATCTTCTGCTTCAAGTATGTATGTTATGCATTGTAATCTTGCAAATTCTACTTCTTGGGTATTAGATACTGGTTGTGGCTCACACTTATGTTCCAATTCGCAAGGACTAAGGAGAAGTAGAAAGCTTGATAAAGGCGAGATGGATGTACGCGTGGGAAACGGAGCACAGATTCCTGCATTAGCCGTAGGATCTTATTTTATATCTTTGCCTAATGGTTTTCTTTTGGAACTAGAAATCTATTACTATGTTCCTAGTATCACAAGAAACATCATTTCCGTTTCAATTTTGGATTCTAAAGGTTTTAGTTTTCAATTTAAAGACAATAGTTATTCTTTTTCTTTGAATGGAATGTTTTATGGTTCAACACAACAAGAAAATAGTCTATATGTGCTAGATATTTGGCACATATAGACTTAGGAGAGGCACAGTACATATTGGGCATCAAGATCTATAGGGATAGATCCAAGAGGATGATTGGACTAAGCCAGAGCACTTACATTGACAAAGTGCTAGCAAGGTTCAGTATAATGGAAGCCAAGGGAGGCCATCTACCCATGTCACATGGTATATATCTAAGCAAGACTCAGTGTGCCAAGACATATGATGAGCGTAAAAAGATGAGTGGAATTCCATACGCTTCGGCTATTGGATCCATCATGAATTCTATGATTTGTACGAGGCCGGATGTTTCGTTCGCACTCGGTGAAACAAGCAGGTACCGGTCAGACCCAAGTGAGGCGCATTGGACTGCTGCCAATATTATCCTAAAGTACTTGAAAAGGACAAAGGATCAGTTTCTGGTCTATGGTGGTAAAAATGAGTTGATTGTTAAAGGCTATACGGACGCAAGCTTTCAAACCGACAGAGATGATTTCAGATCACAATCTGGTTTTGTGTTCTGCCTCAATGGCGGAGCAGTAAGCTGGAAAAGTGCTAAGCAAAGCACTATTGCGGATTCTACAACTGATGCCGAGTACATTGCTGCCTCAGAAGCAGCAAAGGAAGCTGTTTGGATTCGGAAGTTCATCGAAGAACTTGGGGTTGTTGATGAGTGACATTTATGTCGCTCATAGGGTAGTGATTAGGCAATTATTTGAGTCGTTTTATCCTATTTTTAGTATTTTTTTAATCTTTATTTTCCTTAATTTCTTATTTTGATTATTTATAACTTAGTTTAGCATTTTTAGCAATTTTTGTTAGTTTTAGATCTTAATTCCGTAATTTATTTATTTTATTTGTTTTATAATTTATTTATAATTATTTTAGTTTTCGTTATTAATTTTTTCTTTTTATTTCTATTATTATTATTATTATTATTATTATTATTATTATGATTATTATTATTATTATTATTATTATTATTATTATTATTTTTATTATTAGTTTTATTATTAGTTTTGTTTTCTTTTATTTTTCTTTTTCTCGTTTCTACCCTCGTGTTTGTCCTTATGTGTGTAGGTGAGAATATCAGGGTCCGGGATTGAGTTGCACGAATCAAGAAAGCAACGGACATAAAAGAATTGGAGCTTGGGCTTTGTCATTAATGGGCCTAGACCATTTGACCCAAATGCTGCCCAAGAGTCCAAGACATACAAACACCAGCCATACTGAAACTCCTACCTCTTAACCTCCACCACTCTCCTATTCTATCCTACACCCCACCAAGCAGCTTCGTTCCTTCTACCTCCCTTATCCACCATCGCATTCTTGCCACAACTCAACACCAAACGCTAAACCATGCCACCATCTCCCTCTCCAGCAAAGCACTGCCAACCCAACATCAAACAAATCAGCCTAAAAAGTCACGCAAAACATAGAAAAAAAACAGAGGAATTGGGTTCGTTCGAACCCGTAATTATGTTCGACCGAACTCGTTTACAATAGTTCCTGTAAGTATGAGGTCCGGTCGAACCTCAGTAGAGTTCGCCCAAACCGAAATTACGTTCGGTCGAACTTCCCATGTGTTCGGACGAACAATTGAGCGCGGATTTTTGGTACGGATTAATGAAGCTCAACGGCTGTGATTTGATCAATGGTTTCGATGGTTGAGATTGGTGATGCTGAAATTGAGAACCGTTGATGATTGATTGACCGTGATGATGAACGGTGATGGACGGGGTTTATCGGCCGTTGATGATGAACGATTAATGAATAGATGATGGATGATGATCGCTGATGATGATGATGGCCGTTGATGTTGGTGAGGGTTGATGATTGATTAACGATGGAGATGAGGGAATTAGAGGAGGAGAAAGAGCTGCAAGAAAGGACGAAATAGGGGAGTTCATTTTTGGGGGGTTTTTGAAGAGGAGAGCACGGGGTCTGCTCCCATTAATTCCTCTCTTTTTCATTTTCTTTCCTCTTTTTTTTTTTAATTCTTTTCTTTTCTATTTAATTCTTTTTCTTTTTTTCTATTGGTTTTCTTATCTTTTATTAACCTACTAGTTTAGGGCCCGTGCAACGCACGGTTACTACTAAAATAATTTATCATTTTAATACTAACTAAAAAACTTGTGATATTAGGAAAACATGAGAGTAAAAAGGATATATGAAAAAGTATAAATTCAAAGTTGTGTAAAAAAATATTCAAATGAACTGAATTTGCATATTACTTTGCAAAGTTAAAAATTATAGTCGTTACTTGTATGTAGAACGATCTAACAACGTTAACCAAACCCGAATGGCTCAAGACAAATTTTTGAAAAGACCTGAGCATAACCGAGTTAGTCAAATACAACATGTTTTGAATTGAGTAAAATTTTGATAAATAAACTTATATGTTAGTCTACTTACCATGTATTACTATTTTAATTAACATTCTTATTTACCAGTTACCATGTATTATGTTATTAATAGTAGACTAACATTAGAAGTTCATTTATCAATATTTTTTATATTTCTTATCAGATTAAAAAGTTATAATAATACATAAATAAAATTATATCATAAAGGAAAAAATATTATTGATTTAGCTTTCCTCCAATAATATATTATGCAGTACACACCTATGGTAATTAAAATATATTTTTATCTTAGTTTCCTAAAAAAACGTAATTTGATTTATTTATTTTAAAGTAAAAGATAAAAAAACGTTTTGGCGGGAAAAAATTGCACCAGGAAATGACACGTGTCATTCCTGGTGTCTCTTTTAGTATATAGTAAATTAATTGTTTAAATACTTCCTTTTCTATCAATTAGGGGGACTCATTTTTCAGAATGTACATAATTAGACTTAGAATATTTTTAGGGTTTATGTTTAGCTTTTAGAGAGATAAAGTGAGGAAAATAAATGAAAAATTGGGGCTTTTGAATTCAAGTGTGGCAATTTTGTTCAAGATTTCCACCATTAATCAATGAGAAATTTCTTACTCTCTCTCCTCATTTATTTCTTTATTTATTGTTTTATTTATTGTTTTAATTAGTTTAATTGTTTTGGTTTAGTTTAATGATTCATGTTTAGATTAGTTGTTATTAATGTTTAGAATCATGTTTTTAGTTGTTAATTTCGTTAAATTTCATATTTTTAGGATTATGGAGTAGTTTATTGATTAGGGTTTGGTGAAAACTCAATATTGATTGGTTTGGGTGTTTGTGATTGTAATTAGGGATTTTCATGATTAAATTATTACATGTTTAGGCATTTCCAATACATGTTGCATTTAACTTGATCAATTAAGTGTTTCATGATTGCTTGGAGTAGTTTAGTTGGGTTGGAAAGGGATTAAAGACCTAAACTTGAATATTTGGTTGAATTGGGACTTTGATTTACCTCGGGTATGATAGGGTAGAACGGGAGTTCATCATTGATGCTTAGGGAAATTGCTCGCATGTCGGGAGATAGTTGGAGTTATTTGTGAATTCAACGCTTATCATGTAGTGCTTGTGAATCTTCCCCGTTTTCAATTCTTTTATGTCCATTCCATGATTTGTTGTTGTTTGACCCATTCCCTAATCTCGTTTACTTTTGGTTTCTTAGTTTAGTTAATTTAGTTTAGTTAGTTAGTTGACTTTCCAAAACCCCGTTTCGACCTAGCTTGTTGTTCGATTAACATAGATTAGTGCACCTTAGTCCTTGTGGATTCCGACCCTTGCTTACCGCTTTACTTGTGTTTAGTGGTTAGTTTAGGTAATTTGTTTGATTAGGAGAGACTAGTAACGACCTAGTTTTCCCCTTGATCAGTTGTCCCCTCCATTAAAGGACCAATGTCTTTGTATTGCGACAATAATGGAGTCATTGTCCAGGCAAAGGAGCGTAGGAGCCACCAAAATTCCAAGCACGTACTGTGGCGATTTCACATATTTCGAGAAATCGTTGAAAGGAAAGAAATCGAGATTTGCAAGGTTGGAACCGATGACAACGTCGCGGATCCATTGACTAAATCGTTGCCACAAGTGAAGCACAACGCACATGTAGCAGCCATGGGAATCAAGCATGTTGGAAAATGGCTCTGATTTTCTAAGTTTTGTTTTAGAACATCTGTTAGATCTGTGTTTAAAACAATTGGTTTAACCATTTCATGTTTATGAAATTTTTTATTTCATATTCATTTAATTTTGGTTTAGTATTAAATGAAAAGTTCAAGTGGTTCAAAACATTCAAATGGGATGTTAAGATGGATTCTTCGACAAAGAAACACACATAAGTGAACTTGAATATTGAAGTTACAAAGGATCCCTAATCCAGGTCATTGAAAGGTTGGACGACGAATGACTAATGAAGATTAGATTTTAAGTAGATTTGTAGTTCGGTTTCTTGAACTAGATGGACTGGATGTCAGAAATCTTTTGAATAGATGCTTATTGGATCTCGTATCGGATTGACAATGATAACACTTTAAGAGATTAAAGTCATGTCATAATTAGTTCTCATTAATGGTGATTAGAACCGTTCCTCAAAACATGAGTAACTATGATTGCTCGTTTGAAGATTAGTTCTCTTTAATGCTCGCTAAACGTCGCACCATAAAAGGAGACTATAAAAGCAGTTATTGGGTGTACTATGAATCAAAGTGAGTGTTCATAGATTGCAACACTGGATTGTACTCTTATCTTTGATAGGATATGGTGTTGTTATGTAACAAGGCCGTGCTCCCAATGGTTAAGGTGAAGGAAAAAATGTCCTTGGTCCAAGTATGCATTTAATGATAAGTCTAATAAATGCGGTTCAGTATTAATTAACAAGTTAATAATTCAGTGAGATCAAGTGAGCTGAATGCCTAGCTAGAGGCCGCTTCAGTTCAAGTGGAATTAATGATATTAATCCACAACTTACTCTTGACTGAACCCGTAGGGTCACACAAATAGTACGTAAACGGATCAAGTATTTAATGGCATTAAATACTCCATCTATGGATATTCGGAATCGACGGATCTTGGTTTCAGTGGGAGCTGAGATCGTCAAAGGCAAGTAAATGAATACTCCGGAAACGATGATATTGCCGGAAACGGAAATATGGATCGTATCGGAAATATAAATATTATCCAAGTCGTAGATGTTGCCGGAAACGGAAACATGGTACGTATCGGAAAATATTATCGGAAATAATTCCGGAAACGGAAATATTAAATATTTGTTCGAAACAGAAATTAATTCCGGAATCGGAAATATTAAATATTGTTCGTATCGAAAATGAATTCCAGAATCGAGAATTTAATCGGATGCGTATCGTACGAATTAGCATCGGACGAGGCCTGCCAGACGAAGGCCCAGCACGAAGTCGGGCCATCGCCCAGCAAAGCCACACGCATCACACACAGCCAAGCCTCGCCAGGCCCAGCGCAAGGCCAGGCCCAGCAAGGCCTTGGCTCGCGCGGAGCAATCAAGTGGGCTGCGACATTGGGCTGCGAGCGAGTGCAGACTCGCATGGGCTGTAAGGCTTGCGCGGGTGGTGCTCGTGCTCGTGCTCGTGTACAGTTGTGTGCAATACAAATCCTAAGGCTATTAGAATTTGTTCTACGATTAAATCCTAATCCTAGTAGATAGGTTTATTTAATAAGAGTCCTAACAAGATTCTAATTAAACTAAATTGGTATTCTAATAGGATTATAATTCCTTTGCATAAACTCTATAAATAAGGGCCTAGGGTCACATATTTAAAGAGACGATTTGAAGTATTCAAAGGTAAGATTTTGGAGCAAAAATCAGCCAAACACTTGTGGCCTATTAGCCGAAATTCTTAGTACCTTAAGGGCGATTCTAGTTGGTCAAGCTTAAGGCGGATTCGGACGTGCTGTGGACTATCTACGGAGGGACGACACTTGGAGTCCTAAAGACTTGTTCTTGTTCGGTTCGGGCGCAGCTAGGGAGGGCACGCTACAAAGTGTATGCATCTGAATTATGCTAAATGATTATGTGTAAATAATATGTTTCCTGGCATTAAGGTTTTCCGCATGATTTATGTTTTGTCATATGTATCGCTGCATATTACGTTTTAACAGAAACTGTGTTTATGACACAGCCTAAGGGTTTTGAGGATCCAAAGAATGCTAAAAAGGTATGCAAGCTAAAGAAATCAATCTACGGATTGAAGCAGGCATCAAGGAGCTGCAATATACGTTTTGATGAAGCAGTCAGTGACTTTGGTTTCATCAAGAACGCAGACGAATCTTGTGTATACAAGAAGGTCAGTGGGAGCAAAAATGCTTTTCTAGTACTATATGTCGACGACATATTAATTACTTATCGGAAATGACATTCCTATGTTGAACTCTGTCAAGATTTGGCTTGGGAAATGTTTTTCGATGAAGGATATAGGAGAAGCACAGTACATATTGGGCATCAAGATTTACAGAGATAGATCTAAAAAGATGATTGGACTTAGTCAAAGCAATTATATCAATAAGGTGCTTGAAAGGTTCAAGATAGCAGACTCCAAATGAGGCTACCTACCCATGTCTCATGGAATGACTCTAAGCAAGACTCGGTGCCCAAAAACACTTGATGAGCGTAGACGAATGAATGGGATTCCGTATGCATCATTGATTGGTTCAGTAATGTATGCTATGATATGTACACGCCCGAATGTTGCGTACGCACTTAGTGCTACGAGCAGATACCAGTCAGACCCAGGAGAGGCACATTGGACTGCTGCCAAGAATATTCTGAAGTACCTGAAAAGGCACAAAGATGACTTCCTGGTCTATGGTAGAGATGATGAATTAATTGTTAAAGGCTATACGGACGCAAGTTTCCGAACCGACAAAGATGATTTCAAATCATAGTCTGGGTTTGTCTTCTGCCTCAACGGAGGTGCAGTAAGCTGGAAAAGTGCTAAGCAAAGCACCATTGCGGATTCTACAACTGAAGCGGAGCACATTGCTGCACATGAAGCAGCAAAGGAAGCTATATGGCTAAGGAAGTTCATAGGTGAACTTGGTGTAGTCCCCTCCATTAAAGGACCAATAGCCCTATATTGTGATAATAACGGAGCTATTGCACAGGCAAAGGAGCCTAGACACCACCAAAGAGTCAAGCATGTACTTCGTAGATTTCACCTTCTACGAGAGTTCGTTGAAAGAAAAGAAGTCGAGATAAGCAAGATTGGAACTTATGACAACATCTCAGATCCATTATCTAAACCTCTGCCGCAGGCGAAGCACAACTCGCACACTACAGCTATGGGAATCAAGCATATTGGAGAATAGCTTTGATGTCCTTGTTTAATGTTTTAATGTTTTAGATTTTAATTCTTTGTAAAACATTATTGGTTTATCATTCACATAAATGAATAGAATTCATTTTTTCCATTTAATTTGTGGTTTATTAAATGATGAGTCCCTTAAATTTAACAAAATATTCAAGATAGACTGTCAGGACCAGTCTTGTGACATAGAAATGTTTATCAAGTGAACTTGAATGTCAAAAGTTGAAAAAGGTCCCTGGTCGGAGTTTTCTATAAAATTGGACGCATAGAAAACGTTAGACGACTAGAATGCAAGATGACTAGTAGTTCTGTTTCTTGAACTATGTGGACATGGCAATGTCATAATCATTTGCATAGATACTTACTTTGGGTAGACTAGTATCGGACAGACCTATGAAACTTTACTGTAAGAGATGAAAATCTGTCATAAGTAAATTTCATTAAAATTATTAGACACTAAATCCTCAATACTTGAGTGATTTGAGATTACTTGTTTGAGAACTGCTTACTTTGACGTTGACCAACCGTCGCACCGTAAAAGGAGGCTATAAAGACAACGCTCAGGTAATCACCTATCAAACGAAGTCTAATCTTAATATCGCAAGATTGGGATTGTCCTCCCATAAATCGGGATGAGATGCTTAAAAGTTGTACAAGGCCACTCGGAGAGCTAGAAACTGTGAAATGCATGGCCGTGCTCGGATGAATCATAGGCTATGATTATCTGTCTATTTGATCAGTTGAACTCTGAAACTGAGGAACACCTCTGGACATAATAAGGATGACAACTCTTACCTTATGTTCAAGAGCAAGCATCGAGCGACAAAGGAATTAGGAAATGCACACTTGTCCCTAAGGACAAGTGGGAGACTGAAAGAAATAATGCCCTTGGTCTAAGTATGCATTTAATGATAAGTCTAATAAATGCGGTTCAGTATTAATTAACAAGTTAATTATTCAGTGAGATCAAGTGAGCTGAATGCCTAGCTAGAGGCCGCTTCAGTTCAAGTGGAATTAATGATATTAATCCACAGCTTACTCTTGACTGAACCCGTAGGGTCACACAAATAGTACGTAAACGGATCAAGTATTTAATGGCATTAAATACTCCATCTATGGATATTCGGAATCGACGGATCTTGGTTTCAGTAGGA
Organism: Spinacia oleracea; assembly: GCF_020520425.1. NCBI lineage: Eukaryota > Viridiplantae > Streptophyta > Magnoliopsida > Caryophyllales > Amaranthaceae > Spinacia > Spinacia oleracea. The sequence continues at coordinate 30,294,199 of NC_079492.1, forward strand.
GATGAGATCGTCATAGGCGAGTAAATGAATACTCCGGAAACGATGATATTGCCGGAAACGGAAATATGGATCGTATCGGAAATATAAATATTATCCAAGTCGTAGATGTTGCCGGAAACGGAAACATGGTACGTATCGGAAAATATTATCGCAAATGGAAATATTGCCGAAATCGGAAATAATTCCGGAAACGGAAATATTAAATATTTGTTCGAAACGGAAATTAATTCCGGAATCGGAAATATTAAATATTTTTCGTATTGGAAATGAATTCCGGAATCGAGAATTTAATCGGAAGCGTATCGTACGAATTAGCATCGGACGAGGCCTGCCAGACGAAGGCCCAGCACGAAGCCGGGCCATCGCCCAGCAAAGCCACACGCATCACACACAGCCAAGCCTCGTCAGGCCCAGCGCAAGGCCAGGCCCAGCAAGGCCTTGGCGCGCGCGGAGCAATCAAGTGGGCTGCGACATTGGGCTGCGAGCGAGTGCAGACTCGCGTGGGCCGTAAGGCTTGCGCGGGTAGTGCTCGTGCTCGTGCTCGTGTACGGTTGTGTGCAATACAAATCCTAAGGCTATTAGAATTTGTTCTACGATTAAATCCTAATCCTAGTAGATAGGTTTATTTAATAAGAGTCCTAACATGATTCTAATTAAACTAAATTGGTATTCTAATAGGATAATAATTCCTTTCCATAAACTCTATAAATAAGGGCCTAGGGTCACATATTTAAAGAGACGATTTGAAGTATTCAAAGGTAAGATTTTGGAGCAAAAATCGGCCAAACACTTGTAGCCTATTAGCCGAAATTCTTAGTACCTTAAGGGCGATTCTAGTTGGTCAAGCTTAAGGCGGATCCGGACGTGCTGTGGACTATCTACGGAGGGACGACACTTGGAGTCCTAAAGACTTGTTCTTGTTCAGTTCGGGCGCAGCTAGGGAGGGCACGGTACAAAGTGTATGCATCTGAACTATGCTAAATGATTATGTGTAAATAATATGTTTCCTGGCATTAAGGTTTTCCGCATGATTTATGTTTTGTCATATGTATCATAACCTAACATAAGGCTTAACCTTCTATAAAAGTTTAACAGTTGAACTCAGTAATCCAAAAAACACTTCTGGACCTAATAAGGATGGCTTGGATCATACCTTATGTTCAGCAAGTAACACTAAGCGACAAAGGAATGTGAATGGACACTTGTCTAAATGACAAGTGGGAGACTGAAGGAAATATGTCCTTCACCCTAGGTGCATTAGTCTAATACCAAGGTTCAGATTAATTACGAACAATTAATTCAGTGAGATCAAGTGATCGGAACAGCTGGCTGGAGCAATGCTTCCGATCAGTGAGTTCTAATCTATATTAGGCTCACATCTTACTCTTGACATAACCTATAAGGTCACACCATTGACATGTAACAGATCACCGGATTAAATGAATCGGAAATTCATTTAATAACATTTCGGGAATTAGTTCGGAAAAACATAAATATACTACATGACGTTGGATCGGAATCGTATATCGTATCGCGTATATTTGTAAGCTAGGCGAAACGAATAATCGTATAGTAAGACGGTGATTCGTCAAGTATTAAACGATAAAAATAGTCGTAAGGCATTGGTCGCGAATACGAGCAAGGAAAAGTTGTTGGCCCGACGAGCCAAGCGTGCAAGGCCCATCGAGTGCAGCAGCTCGCCAGCGAGGAGCAAGGCCCATGGCCTGCAGCTGGGAGCGTGCGGGACAGTTGCAGCGGCAGCGCACAACAGCGAGGCCCAAGTCCCACAGTTGTATGTGGTTGTGCGCGTGCTCGTGGGCTTGTGCGAGAATGCTTGCCGGCCTAATGCATTTGTTCTTTCCCATTATGTTTTTCCAACATTCACTTTACGTAATTCAGTTTAACCTAAATCAAAACAGAAACCCTAATCTCTTTTGATCCTCCGTTCAAACTGTTCTTCCCTAAAAGCAAAAATATCTTGAGTGACTTCTAAGCCATCGATATCAAGAGGGATCTGAACGTGTCTGTAAACCAAGTAGAGGAACGACATCTGGAGTTCTTATTTGTGTTCGTGGTACGTTGAATCTAGGGAAAACACGCTTAAAACGTAAGTCTTCTTGATCTGTACTTTATACATGGTTCCTGGCTTTGGGGATTATTCCGCTGCGTTAATATGTTTTTAATTGTATTCCCCTACACAAACAATGATAACATGTAATTCACATGATCCCTAAGTGGCTTACCAACTCTTTGTTTAGAGCGAAGGACTTGAGCATGTGTTTCCTGGACTTCTTGCCTAAAACATATGTTATGAAGATCAACCTTTAGCCCTTTCATTGATTCAATCAATTCATGGACATTAAGGTCTCTTTCCTCCATGCTTCCACAACAGACTTTCTATGCCAATCGTCATGGATGTTGCTCAGCATGAGACTCATGACCTTGTTGAGATCCGCTTCCCAGGTGGCGTATCATTCATAAGTCATGACTCTTGCATAATAGCTTGGCATGGGGTAGAACAGTGCATACTCAATGTCATTGATTTTGACCACCTCTACCGGTTTCCCTTCCCATTCAAGAAAATTTGTTAGGTTCAACTTGATCATAAGTTCAGAACCCTTGATGATGTTTTGATTGTTGTTTTCCATAGTAAAAACTAAAATTGAATTGAATAAACAAATAAATAACCATTCATACATTCTCTTAATAAACTTAAAATCTAGTATACATGCATAATTCAAAATTTATGAAGCATTTTATACGATTTTTTTTGTTCCGACGGGTGTGAATAAAATGAATCCAAGATCCTTAAATCATTGAAGAATTAAGCACATTATGTATTTTCAATTCTAAAATATTTTAGGCAAGCAAATCCTTTGCTAATAGTCTAGAAACTACTCTTGGTTGATATGTACGTCTAAGAACTTATTAGGTAAACCTATCCCATTTGCCACGACATAAAAGGACTCCTTACTTATATCGTTGAGTTTTACCAAAACTAACATGTACTCACAATAAACTATTGTGTACCTTACCCCTTTAGAATCAATAAGTAACACCTCGCTATGGCGGAAAACTATTACTAGATTGATGTAAAGGTTATCCAAGTAAACGTTATTTTGGCATGGCACCTTTTAACTCAATTTTAAAGCTTGGAACTTAGGGCTCTTACTATGTTGGTTAGATTTTAAGTGAACTAAAATCCTTAATCTTGCAACATAATCAAGCCACAATCTCATGCATAATATTAAGACATATTTAAAGCAATAAATAACTTTAAACAGGCATAAGATTTAAATGTGATCTAGTATGGCCCGACTAGATGGATTGGAAACTTCAAACTCCGTCTTCAAAATGGATTGGAAACTCCGTCTTGAATTTCACCATGGGAGGCGCCATTTTCTTCAAATAAGATATGCTATAATTAAACTAATTACAACTATTTGATGGTACGCATACCATATTTAAATAAAAACATTGGTGCATTAGACCAATTTAACATTCAAATTAATGGTACGCAGGCCATATTCATTATTTGGGCCATACTAGTCAATTTCCACAACCTGCAAAATAGTACATTTACAATATACCATTCATGCATTCATTTATCAATGAATGGCCCACATAACAAGTTAGTAGAAAAATATGCATCACATAAACATTTGTACCAACTAATCAAAGATTCCATTAATCTACCAATTATTCAACCTTATTAGTTCTAATCGAGTTGTTTTAACCTTAAAGGAAAAAATACCTAATCAAGAGTTTAATGATTAAAGCTCCCACTAAAACCAAGAATTTACATGCTCTACTAATTTTAAACATCAAATTGTATTTCCTAGTCCAACCGGAAACTTACAATTTTAATTATAATTTAAAGCTCACATAAAATTAATATTAAATCCCTTCATCATTTTCTACTTGATTAAAATTAATTAAATATAATTTTACCAAGGTTTTAATTTTATTAAAATAATTAGTATAAAATAAATTATAAATCATTAAAATAATCAAAATTAAATTCGAGAAAAATTAAAATTAAAAATTAAATTTAATTAAAATCATTGTTAAACCGAATATTAAAAAATAAAACAAGTCATTGGGGCCAAGGCAAGGCTCAGGGGTGCAAGGCTCATGCCTTGCCAAGGCTGTAGCGTCGCAAGAGCTGACCGCACGCATGGGCGAGGCCGTCGCACAACCAAGCCCCTAGCCAACGATCGTTGGCTCGACGCCATCGCTCGTTGTCACTGATTCTTGCTACATATTCGCGCATGGCACGAGGGCATCCATCGATGCCTCATCGCCATCGCTCGCTGGGCACGACACGGGGCTGGCAGACGCGCATGGCTCGAAGGCCATCGCTCGCTGCCTCGACGCCAGCGCTTGTTGGGCGTGTGCACGCATTGCCCTTTTTCCTTGCTCAATCACCCGCACAGCACACACCACATAGGCCCTATGCCCGCGCACGCATGATCATGCCTTGCTCGTTGCCTAGTACCGCATGGGCGACGAGCTCCCTTGCTCGTCGTCGCATGCCCGCACTATGCAACACCCCTTAAGGGTAACACTTAGCTTCCATTGCTTCGTGCGCGCAAGATTGTGAACCATTCATAAAAATCAAAATTTTTATATTTAAATTTAACGACGAATTAATAACTCATATTAATTTCACTAAATTTAGGCGAAAAATCAAAAATTTAATAGTCAAATTAGTTTCCGATTACATGATTTCTTAGGGATTAAAATCTTAGTCATAAAATTTTAAAATTTTTCAACTTTGACAAATTTTATGGTGGTTTTTAATCATAGTATCCTAATTAAATTATCAATTAATTATGAAAATCAAAGCAAATTCTAAATTATTTGAAATTCAACAAATTAATTATAACTAAAAATTAGGTTGTATAATTAACAAAGTTAGACCTTAAATTGTTAAACATATAAAGTAGGTAAATCATAAATTCAAGATTTACATACAAGATTCGCAAATATTTAATTTAACATCATAAAAATTACAAATTTTGCATTCGAAAAACTAAAACCTCCGAAACGTCATAGTTAGGCTTCGAATTTGGGAATTCTGGGTTCGGAATCAAATCTAAGATTTTTGTCAAAATTTTAAAACATCGTTTACATGCGAAATTCACTATAAAGACAAAAGATTTCGACCTTTTTTGACAAAACTGCCAAAAATCCTACGAACATATAATCAAATAATCGCACGAATTTGCAATTAATTACAATCACGAAATTAATCACCCCTTTAATTCATTGCAAATTTATAAAATTTAATCCATGTTAACTATAATTGATTATGGAATTAATTAGAGGCTCGTAATACCACTGTAAGGTTATGAATAATACAACAATATAATTCATGCGGAAAAACCATAATTTAGGTTACATACAATGTGATGCGTGCCTTCCCTAGCTGCTCCCGAACCGAACAAGAACAAGTCTTTAGAGCTCCAAGTGTCGCCCCTCTGTAGAAAGTCCACTGCACGTTCGGATCCGCCTTAGGTTCAACCAACTAGGATATTACTTAAGGTTGTATGCACTCTGGTTAGGCTATAAACTATGTTCTCCCTTGAACACAATATATGTAACGAAAATGATATGGTGTGTTAAATTATGAGGGTTAGCCTCATATTTATAGAGTAGGAAATAAGGAATTTGAGTCTCACTAGGAAAACAATTACCAATCCTATTCGGATTGAAATTCTTAACCAATTAGAATTGTAGCAATAATTAAACTCTTAATTAATCCAATTCTTGTAGGACTAGGAAAACTAATACCTAAAGCCAAAGTTACTTGGCGACTAAGTAATTGAACATTTCTTGAAGCCCAAGACGAAACAACCAACGCAGCCACAAGGGCCACGCTGGTGCGCGTGCCTGGCTATGCCCAAACGCAGTCGCTGCTGGGCCAAGGCCCAGCGCGCGCTGCAGTTTGGCCTTGGCCATGTGCGCTGCTGCTTACCTTGCCTTGTGCTGCTTATCTTGGCTCGTTGCGGCCCACAGCGCTCCAGGCCCATCGCACACGGCTGGGCGCTGGTGCTGGGCTTCGCACCTAGTGCTGTGCGCTCGGCCTTTTGCTTGTCGAGCGATGGGCCGACTCGCTTGTTTGATTCCTAGTTTTCGTTTGATTCCAGAATCTATTTCCATTTCGAACAAATATTTACGTTTCCGTTAATATTTCCGATTCCGGAAATAATTTTCTATTCCGACAATATTTCCGATTCCGATAATATTTCTTTTTCCGGCAACATTTCTGATTTCGGAAATATTTCTATTTCCGATAATATTTTCCGATACGAACCATGTTTCCGTTTCCGGCAACATCTATGACTTGGATAATATTTATATTTCCGTCATGAACCATATTTCCGTTTCCGGCAATATCATCATTTCCGGAATATTCTTTACTTTTCCTTTTGACGATTTCAGCTCACACTGGAACCGAGATCCGTCATTTCCGAATGATCATAAATAGAGTACTTAATGAATAATATATTCACTCAAATACTTGATCCGTTCATGTGCTATTTGTGTAACCCTACGGGTTCAGTCAAGAGTAAGTTGTGGATTAATGTTATTAACTCCACTTGAACTGAAGCGGCCCCTAGCTAGGCATTCAGTTCACTTGATCTCACTGAATTATTAACTTGTTAATTAATACTGAACCGCATTTATTAGACTTAGAATTAAATACATAAATGCAAACTTGGACCAAGGGCATTATTTCCTTCACTTCTTAGGCTTTAATTAGTTAGATTTTTATCTTCATTTGCGAAGTGTTATGGTTTAGGTCGGTAATAAACTAAAAGCAGATAGGACACTCTTATACATGACCGTCAGAGGCCATGTTTTCTAAAAGATGTATTTCTTGAGGTTGTAGGTGCGGAGATGGGATGTCCTTGCATATCCTAAATACGATAGCTTCCATCCCTTACTTCGTCATACATCTCATATGGACCCTCCCTAGTGGGACTCAGCTTCCCCTGCTCCTTGGCTGTCCTACCGACTCCATTTTCCTGAGGAAGAAATCCCCAACCTTCAGTACTCGCTTTGAGACCTTCTTGTTATACTCTCTTGCCATGCGCAGCTTGTATAACTGTTGCCTCAACGGCATTTCCTCTTACTTCCGGTAGAAAGTCCAGGGCGACTTTCATCATCTACCAGTTAGCGTCCTCGTCATACAACATGACTCGGAGAATTAGTAGAATTTTTAGTTGTTGTACGAATAGACCACAAGACATTTGGCAACTCATCTACCCATAAACCTTTAGCCTCATCCAGCTTCTTCTTCATTCCTTAAGAAATGCATTTTTTAAAGGTTTTCCGATTGCCCATTTTCCTGCGGCCGTCCCACTGAAGCAAAGTGACCGGAAATACCGTGCTCCGCTAACATTATGTGAGTTTGGGCGTTTCAAATTGAGGGACATTGTCAAAAACAATGGGCCGAGGTACGCCAAAGCGAGTGATGATGTTTATCGAGATGAATGCTTTCACATCGTAAGTTTTGATGTTTTTCAGTGCTTCCGTCTCCACCCACTTGGTGAAGTAATCAACAGCAACAATAACATAACGCCTCCCTCCTGATTCCTGAAGGAAATATGTCCTTCGCCCAAGGTGCATTAGTCTAATACCAAGGTTCATATTAATTACGAATAATTAATTCAGCAAGATCAAGTGATTGGAATAGCTAGCTAGAGAAATGCTTCCGATCAATGAGTTATAATCCTTGTTAGGCTCACAGCTTACTCTTGACTGAACCTACAAGGTCACACCAGTGACAGGAAAAAGATCACCGAATTAAATGAATCGGAAATTCATTTAATGGTTTTTCGGGAAATTAGTCTGGAAAACATAACTATACGATTAAACATTGGATCGTGAAATCGTATACCGTGTTGTGTATATTCGTAAGCTAGGTGAGACGAATATTTGTATCGTACGACATTGGATCTTAAAGTACGAAACCATAAATAAATTATCGTGAGATAATTTAACCACAAAATGAAAGCAACCCACGAGCCGGAGCGCACAAGCGCAAGGCCCATGGGCGCAGCGCACATGGAAATCCAGCGTTGGCCCATAGGCCTCGCTGTTGTGTGGTGCGCGCGGACAAAGCACAAGGCAACACAGCAAGCACGTGGCCCGCGACCCAGCTCACTGTGTGCGTGCCTATGCCCTTAGTAGGCTTGCTGGCCAGCGAACGACATTAGGCCTTGGTCGGTTGGCTTGCTTAATGTTTATGTTATTTTAATAACGTAAATACATTTTTTCCAAATAAAAAATTTAGATTGTACACACAACCCTAGAGGAAAAGTAAAACCCTAATTCTACTTTTCCTCCAAAGTGTGTTCTTCCCAAAAACCAAAAGAACCTTAATCAAGATCTAAGCTATTAACAATCAAGGCGAATCAATGTCGGAGAACCAAGTAGAGGAACTACAATTGGACTTCTTGTTCGTGTTCGTAGATCTAAGGGGAAAACACTCTACAAACGTATGTATTGTTTAATCTGTGCTTTATACATGCTTCCTGGCTTTGGGGTTATTCTGCTATCATGTTATGTATTGAACTGTAAACCCGTACAGTGGTATCATTAGCTTCATGTAATTAAGTACTTTTTAGCATGTTTATATGTTTGTGATAATGTTGAAATTTTCGTGAATTTTCGAATTTTTTTTATTTTTATTGGATGAATCGTAGAAAAGGGTTCTGAATTCGTAAAGTGTCGGAATTTTGACTTTTCTGACCCCAATCTGATTGAAAACGGCGTTTTAAAATCAACTCATGTGGACAGAAAATCAAAAACAGGCCCCGGAGTTGGATTTTATGGGTGTTTTTGTTGTTTAATGAATTAAATCATTAATTTCAATGCGTTTTTTAATTAATTATATGAGTGAATAAACTTATAATTAATTACATGGAATACTTGACACACATGCAAATAAAACTTCCTCTTTACATGGAATACCTTGACACATGCAACTGAAAACTTCCTTGACTTTAGCATGAATTAGACACTAAAATAATCCACACCACATGCTTGCATATATTAAAATAATGACAAACAGGCTCTACTAAAAATTATTACACAATATTATGAATCGTAAACTTGTCTTTGAATCAAGTAACCACCACATTCACATATAACATGTGCTACAAGATTAAATATAACTTCCTATGCATTATAATACAAACTTAAGCATGTTCAAAACATGTAAAAACCTAGAGTATGTTCTCAAAGGTGCTACTTTTCTAAATTGATCAACTAATCCAGTTTCCTCCTAAAATTAATAGTAAATTAATCATTATTCACCCATTATTGAATTTCCAGCAATTATTTTAAACATTGAAGTGTCATTAAGACCTTAATTAATTAGTCTTCCTTTAGCCCAAATTAAATATTATGCATAAACCCTAAGTCAATAATGTATTAAAAACATTAAAAATCCATACTTTAGGGCTAAAAACATGCATACTTCAATTAATTTATAAATCTGGATTTGTATGCATGAAAACTATAAAATATAAATATTCTAATTAAGATACTAATCTGAAAATTAATTAAATTAATCAAAGCTTGATTTTTTTTAATAAAAAAATTAGAACCAAAAAGAGGAGAAAAGGGAGGAAGAAAACTCACGGCCTGACGGCGGTGGTGGGCTGTGAAGGAAATAATGCCGTTGGTCCAAGTATGCATTCTATGTTAAGTCTAATAAGTGCGGTTCAGTATTAATTAACAAGTTAATAATTCAGTGAGATCAAGTGAGCTGAATGCCTAGCTAGAGGTCGCTTCAGTTCAAGTGGAATTAATGATATTAATCCACAGCTTACTCTTGACTGAACCCGTAGGGTCACACAAATAGTACGTAAACGGATCAAGTATTTAATGGCATTAAATACTCCATCTATGCATATTCGGAATCGACGGATCTTGGTTTCAGTGGGAGCAAAGATCGTCACAGGCAAGAAATGAATGCTCCAGAAACGATGATATTGCCGGAAACGGAAATATGGATCGTATCGGAAATATAAATATTATCCAAGTCGTAGATGTTGCCGGAAACGGAAACATGGTACGTATCGGAAAATATTATCGGAAATGGAAATATTGCCGGAATCGGAAATATTGCCGGAAACGGAAATATTGTCAGAATCGGAAATATTATCGGAATCGGAAAATAATTCCGGAAACGGAAATATTAAATATTTGTTCGAAACGGAAATTAATTCCGGAATCGGAAATATTAAATATTGTTCGTATCGGAAATGAATTCCGGAATCGGGAAATTAATCGGAAGCGTATCGTACGAATTAGCATCGGACGAGGCCTGCCAGACGAAGGCCCAACACGAAGTCGGGCCATCGCCCAGCAAGCCAGCGCGCCACAACGCACCAGCCAAGGCTGCGCCAAGCCCAACGCAAGGCAGGCCCAGCGCGCGCCAACGCTGCGGCAGCGTGTGGGCCTCGCAGCAATGGGCTGCGAGCTCGCGGGCTGCGCGCGCGCGCATGGCGCCCCTCGTGGGCTGCTGTGCCTGCGTGTGTGTTGGTGTGCTAAACGAATCCTAAAGCTATCAGGTTTCGACTAATGATTAAATTTCTAAACCTAAAAGGATGAATTAATTAAATAAGAATTCTATTAGGATTCTAGTTTAATTAATTCGTATCCTAATAGGATTAAAATTCCCTTTCCATACCTCTATAAATAAAGGCCTAGGGTCATTATTTTGAATAGAGTATTCAAGTATTCAAAGTGATTTTTGAGAGCAAAAATCCAGTCATACAATTGCCTATATGTGCCGAAAATTCTAAGTACCTTAAGGGCGATCCTAGTTGGTCAAGCTTAAGGCGGATCCGGACGTGCTGTGGACTATCTACGGAGGGACGACACTTGGAGTCCTAAAGACTTGTTCTTGTTCGGTTCGGGCGCAGCTAGGGAAGGCACGCAACAAAGTGTATGCATCTAAACTATGCTAAATGATAATGTGTAAATAATATGCTTTCCTGGCTTTATGGTTTTTCCACATGATTTATGAATTGTCATATGTATCATAACCTAACAGTGGTATCACGAGCCTCTTATTATTTACATAATCTAAATTGCATGAACATGGTTAAATATTACAAATTTGCAAGAATTAAAAGGGGTGATTAATTTTCGTAATTGTTAATTAATTGCAAATTGCGTTTATTTAATTATACGTACGCAGTTTTTCTGCAGTTTCTTCGTTACTCATCCAAATCGAGTGATTTTTGTGTCAATTCCGCATGTAAAAGGCATTCTAAAATTTTGACAAAAATAATTTTTTTCGGCCGAACCCAGAATTCTCAAATTCGAAGCCTAACTATGACTTTTCGGAGGTTTTAGTTTTTCGAATGCAAAATTTCGTAAATTTAAGATGTTAAATTAAATATTTGCGATTCTTGTTGATAAATCTTGAATTTTTTATTGACCTACTGTATATGTTTAACAAGTTTGAATGCCTAGCCTTGTTAATTATGCAATCTACTTTGTAATTATGATTAATTTGCTGAAAATTGGAATAATTTAGAATAAATTTGATTTTCATAATTAGTTATAATTTAATTAGACACCCATGATTAAAAACCACCATAAAATTGTAAATTTATGTTAAATTTTAAATTTTTATGACCTAGACTTGAATCCATGTTAATCGGAAATCAATTAAATAATAAATTTTTGATTTTTCGCCCTAAAATTATGAAATTAATATTATTTATTAATTTGTCATTAATTTTGAATATAAATTTTAAATTTTTATGCGATTCGCTCATATAACTTGCACGCACAAAGCAATGGACGCTACGTGTTACCCTTAAGGGGTGTTGTATAGTGCGGGCATGTGACGACGAGCAAGGGAGCTCGTCGCCCATGCGGTACGAATGCAATGAGCAAGGCCATGGTGCACGAGCACAAGGCAGCAGCCCTGCCTTGTGTCGTGGGCTGTGTGCGATGGGCGAATGGGCGAGGGCGAGAGCAAGGCACGAGCAGTCGCGTGTGGGCAGCAAGCGAGCTGCGCCACAGCGCGCACTGCCTCGCACAAGCGTGCAGAGCCTCGCGCGCAGCGAGCGCAAGCTCGCGTGCCACGAGTGCTACGCCCAGCATCGATGGCTCGCACGCAGCGAGCGCTATTGTGCGTGCGACGAACGCTGCGCCCAGCGATGGCGTGCAGCGTGCTTGTTGCGACGTGCGACGAGCGCTGCGCCCAGCGATGGCAAGCAGCTTGCTTGTTGCGACGTGCGACGAGCGCTGCGCCCAGCGATGGGCTGCGGCAGCATGCTTGTTGCGTCGAGCGCTGGCGCGCGCAGCGAGCACCAGCTCGCGTGATGCCTTGCGATGGTGAGCAGCAGCGATGCGACGCAGCGCATGGGCTGCGCGCACATGGCCAGCGATGGCTGTGTGCGTGTGGCCCATGGGCATGCGTTGCGTGGGATTGTTGCATTGCGATTAGATCGTTTTGAAATTTTAATTTGAAATTTTCAGTTTACGTAATTTTAATTAAATTTAAAATTAATAATTTAAATTATTTTCTTGGATTTTAATTTTGAATATTGTAATTATAATAAATTTTATTTATTCTAATTATTTTACTAAAATTAAAATCATGAATTAATTTAAATACGACTGAAATTAAATTAAACTTTTTGGATTCAATTATAAATTTATATGAGCTTTAAATTTTAATTAAATTTGTATGTTTCCGGTTAGACTAGAAATACATTTTATGTTTAAAATTAGTAAAGCATATGAATTTATTGGTTTAAGTGGGAGCCCTTTTTAGTCATAAACTCTTGATTAGGTCTACAAATCCTTAAGGTTAAAACAACTTGATTAGAATTAATAAGGACTGAATAATTTGTAGATTATTGGTGCCCTTGATTAATTGCTGCAAATGTTTATGTGATGCATAATGTGTTTTACTAACCAGCTATGTGGGCCATTCATGATAATGAATGGGTGAATGGTATATATTGTATATGTACTGTTTTGCAGGTTATGAAGTGACTAGTATGGCCCAAATAGGATAGAAAATATGGTCTGCGTACCATTAATTTGAATGTAATTGGTCTAAAGTACCAAAGTTGTTTTTCAATTCAAATATGGTCTGCGTACCATCAAATAGTTGTAATTAGTTTTAATTATAGCTTATTCTATTTGAAGAAAATGGTGCCTCCCACGGAGATTTTCAAGACGGACTTTGAAGTTAAAGCTTCAAGATGAAGTCGGGCCATACTAGATCACATTTATCTTATGCATGTTTTAAGTTATTTATTGCTTTTAAATATGTCTTAAAATGCATGAGATCAAAAGCTTGATTATGTCGCATGATTAAGGATTTTAGTTCACTTAAAATCTAACCAACATAGTAAGAGCCTTAAGTTCCAAACTTAAAAATTGAGTTAAAAGGTGCCATGCCAAAATATACACTTGCTTGGATATCCTTTACATCAATCTAGTAATAGTTTTCGCTCAGCGAGGTGTTACTTATTGGTCCTAAAGGGGCAAGGTACACAAATAATTGTGAGTACATGTTAGTTTTGGTGAAACTCAACGATATAAGTAAGGAGTCCTTTTATGTCGTGGCAAAATCGATAGGTTTACCTAATAAGTTCTTAGACGTACCTATCAACCAAGAATAGTTTCTAGACTATTAGCAAAAGGCTTTTGCTTACCTAAGATGTTTTAGGACTAAGTCGACAAACTGTGCTTAGTTCTTCAATGATTTTAGGATCTTGGAATCATTTTATTCACACCTGCCGGAACACATAACTTGAATAAAATGCTTAATGAACATTGAATTATGCATGTATGCTAGAATTTAAGTTTATTAAGAGAAACTGTGAATGGTTATTTATTTTTTTATTCTTTTCAATTATAGTTTTAACTATGGCAAACAACAATTCATTCAACATTCGATCAATTCTCGAAAAGGAGAAGTTGAACGGAAAAAAATTCCTTGACTGGCAAAGGAACTTGCAAATAGTTCTTATGCAGGAAGAAAAGGAGTATGTCCTAGAAGAGGCGATGCCCGAAGCCGCAGGCGACGGGGTCACTCAGGCAGCCCTCAATCGTTGGATTGATGCCAACAAGGATGTGAAATGTCTAATGCTCGCCACCATGAGTGCAGATCTGCAGAAAACGTTCATCAACTCAGATGCTTTCACAATCATCAGTGAGTTGAAGAACATGTTCCAAGATCTGGCTCGAGTCGAAAGATTCGAGACTCATAGGAAAATTCTTAAGACCAAGCTTAAGAAAGGCGAGCCCGTAAGTCCACATGTTCTCAAAATGATTGGACTCATTGAGAATATGAGTCGGCTGGATCAACAATTTTCTCAGGAAATGGCTATAGATACCATCCTCCATTCTCCTCATAGCGGGTATGATCAGTTCAAACTGAACTACAATATGAATAGTCTGGACAAAACGCTCACTGAGCTTCACGGTATGCTGAAGACCGCTGAAAAGACGCTCAAAAGTGATAAGCAGGATGTGCTTATGGTGCGTGGGGGCAAGTTCAAGAAATCTGGAAAGAAGAGGAATGCTAAGAAAGGTGGCAACAAGGCCAGCCCAACTAAGCAAACTGGCGCCAAATCTGTAAAGAGGAAGGTCAGTCAACCCACTTCTGAATCCGAATGCTTCTACTGCAAGAAGAAGGGGCATTGGAAGAGAGATTGCTTGAAGCTAAAGGAAGATCAGAAGAACGGAACAGTCGTTCCATCTTCAGGTATTTTCGTTATAGACTGTATACTTGCTAATTCAACTTCTTGGGTATTAGATACAGGTTGTGGCTCACACTTATGTTCCAATCCATAGGGACTAAGAAGAAGTAGAAAGTTAAGCAAGGGTGAAGTCGACCTACGAGTGGGAAATGGAGCACGGATTGCTGCATTAGCTGTAGGAACTTATTATTTGTCGTTGCCCTCCGGGCTAGTTTTGGAACTAGAAGAGTGTTTCCATGTTCCAAGTCTTACTAAAAACATCATTTCAGTTTCTTGCTTAGATGCTAAGGGATTTTCCTTTTTAATAAAAGACAATAGTTGTTCATTTTATTTTAAAGAGATGTTTTATGGATCTTCTAGATTAGTCAATGGACTTTATTTATTAGATCACGAAAAACAAGTATATAACATAAATACCAAAAAGGCCAAAAAGGATGATTCAGATCTCACCTATCTGTGGCATTGTCGATTAGGCCATATAAACTTGAAACGCTTAGAAAGACTTCAAAAGGAAGGAATTCTAGAACCATTTGACTTAGAGGATTATGGTAAATGCGAATCATGTTTACTTGGCAAAATGACAAAGCAACCTTTCTCTAAAGTTGGAGAAAGAGCAAATGAACTATTGGGTTTAATCCATACAGATGTATGTGGACCAATGAGTACAAATGCTAGAGGTGGTTTCAGCTACTTTATCACTTTCACTGATGACTTCAGTAGATATGGTTATCTCTACCTAATGAACCATAAGTCTGAATCTTTTGACAAATTCAAGGAATTTCAGAGTGAAGTAGAGAATCAATTAGGCAAGAAGATTAAGGCACTGCGGTCTGACAGAGGCGGTGAATATCTGAGCTATGAATTTGATGACCATCTGAAAGAATGTGGAATTCTATCAGAATTGACTCCTCCTGGAACACCACAGTGGAACGGTGTATCGGAACGGAGGAACAGAACCTTGCTAGACATGGTCAGGTCAATGATGGGTCAGGCCAAACTTCCATTAGAATTTTGGGGACATGCACTAAATACAGCTGCACTCACTATAAATAGAGCTCCGTCTAAAGCTGTCGAAAAGACTCCATATGAATTATGGTTTGGAAAGCCTCCAAATGTGTCTTTTCTTAAGATTTGGGGATGTGAAGTATACGTCAAACGATTAATTTCAGACAAACTTCATCCAAAATCTGACAAATGTATCCTTGTGGGCTATCCAAAGGAAACAAAGGGGTATTACTTCTACAATACATCTGAGAACAAGGTGTTTGTTGCTCGAGATTGTGTCTTTTTGGAGAAAGATCACATTTCTAAAATGACAAGTGGGAGAAAAGTAGACCTCGAAGAAATTCGAGTCGAACAACAAACTCTAGAGAATGCTCAAAATGACATTTAGGATAAAACTCAGAGATCTTTAGAAGAAACTGGTGAGAATCATGGTCAATCTAGAAATGTTACCCCGCGTAGATCGCAAAGATATAGATCTCAACCGGAAAGGTACTTAGTTATTTTGACGAACGAGAGCTATGACGTTTTATTACTTGAAAGTGATGAACCTGCGACTTACAAACAAGCTATGACGAGCCCTAGCTCCAAGCAATGGTAAGAAGCCATGCAATCTGAATTAGACTCCATGTCTGAAAACCAAGTATGGGATTTGGTCGATTTTCCAGATGGCTACCAAGCCATTGGAAGCAAATGGGTTTTCAAACTGAAAAAGGACAAGGATGGGAAACTTGAAGTTTTCAAAGCTAGATTGGTTGCAAAAGGTTACAGGCAAGTCCACGGTGTGGATTACGATGAAACCTTTTCACCAGTTGCAATGCTAAAAGTCTATTCGGATAATGTTAGCAATCGTTGCATATTACGATTACGAAATATGGCAGATGGATGTCAAAACTGCTTTCTTAAACGGCGTTTTAACAGAAATTGTGTTTATGACACAGCCTGAAGGTTTTGAGGATCCAAACAATGCTAAAAAGGTATGCAAGCTAAAGAAGTCAATCTACGGATTGAAGCAGGCATCCAGGAGCTGGGATATACGTTTTGATGAAGCAGTCAGTGACTTTGGTTTCATCAAGAACGCAGACGAATCTTGTGTATACAAGAAGGTCAGTGGGAGCGAAATTGCTTTTCTAGTATTATATGTCGACGACATATTACTTATCGGAAATGACATTCCTATGTTGAACTCTGTCAAGATTTGGCTTGGGAAATGTTTTTCGATGAAAGATCTAGGAGAAGCACAGTACATATTGGGCATCAAGATTTACAGAGATAGATCTAAAAAGATGATTGGACTTAGTCAAAGCACTTATATCAATAAGGTGCTTGATAGGTTCAAGATGGCAGACTCCAAGCGAGGCTACCTACCCATGTCTCATGGAATAACTCTAAGCAAGACTCAGTGCCCAAAAACACTTGATGAGCGTAGACGAATGAATGGGATTCCATATGCATCATTGATTGGTTCAATAATGTATGCTATGATATGTACACGCCCGGATGTTGCGTACGCACTCAGTGCTACGAGCAGATACCAATCAGACCCAGGAGAGGCGCATTGGACTGCTGCCAAGAATATTACGAAGTACCTGAAAAGGCACAAAGATGACTTCCTGGTCTATGGTGGAGATGATGAATTAATTGTTAAAGGCTATACGGACGCAAGTTTCCAAACCGACAAAGATGATTTCAGATCACAGTCTGGGTTTTTCTTCTGCCTCAACAGAGGTGCAGTAAGCTGGAAAAGTGCTAAGCAAAGCACCATTGCGGATTCTACAACTGAAGCGGAGTACATTGCTGCACATGAAGCAGCAAAGGAAGCTATATGGCTAAGGAAGTTCATAGGTGAACTTGGTGTAGTCCCCTCCATTAAAGGACCAATAGCCCTGTATTGTGATAATAACGGAGCTATTGCATAGGCAAAGGAGCCTAGACACCACCAGAGAGTCAAGCATGTACTTCGTAGATTTCACCTTCTACGAGAGTTCGTTGAAAGAAAAGAAGTCGAGATAAACAAGATTGGAACTGATGACAACATATCAGATCCATTGACTAAACCTCTGCCGCAGGCGAAGCACAACTCGCACACTGCAGCTATGGGAATCAAGCATATTGGAGAATGGCTTTGATATCCCTGTTTAATGTTTTAAAGTTTTAGAGTTTAAATCTTTGTAAAACATTATTGGTTAATCATTCACAATAAATGAAAAGAATTCATTTTTCCATTTAATTTAAGGTTTATTAAATGATGAGCCCTTCAATTTGACGATATATTCAAGATAGACTGTCAGGACCAGTCCTGTGACTAAGAAATATCTATCAAGTGAACTTGAATGTCAAAGGTTGAAAATGGTCCCTAGTCGGAGTTTTCTATAAAATTGGACGCATAGAAAACGTTAGACGATTAGAATGCAAGATGACTAGTAGTTCTGTTTCTTGAACTATGTGGACATGGCAATGTCATAATCATTTGCATAGATACTTACTTTGGGAAGACTAGTATCGGACAAGACCTATGAAACTTTACAGTAAGAGATGAAAATCTGTCATAAGTAAATTTCATTAAAATTATTAGACACTAAATCCTCAATACCTGAGTGATTTGAGATTACTTGTTGGAGAACTGGTTTCTTTGACGTTGACCAACCGTCGCACCGTAAAAGGAGGCTATAAAGGCAACGCTCAGGTAATCACCTATCAAACGAAGTCTAATCTCAAGATCGCAAGATTGGGATTGTCCTCCCATAAATCGGGATGAGATGCTTAAAAGTTGTACAAGGCCACTCGGAGAGCTAGAAACTGTGAAATGCATGGCCGTGCTCGGATGAATCATAGGCTATGATTATCTGTCTATTTGATCAGTTGAACTCTGAAACCGAGGAACACCTCTGGACATAATAAGGATGACAACTCTTACCTTATGTTCAAGAGCAAGCATCGAGCGACAAAGGAATTAGGAAATGCACACTTGTCCCTAAGGACAAGTGGGAGACTGAAGGAAATAATGCCCTTGGTCCAAGTATGCATTCTATGTTAAGTCTAATAAGTGCGGTTCAGTATTAATTAACAAGTTAATAATTCAGTGAGATCAAGTGAGCTGAATGCCTAGCTAGAGGCCGCTTCAGTTCAAGTGGAATTAATGATATTAATCCACAGCTTACTCTTGACTGAACCCGTAGGGTCACACAAATAGTATGTAAACCGATCAAGTATTTAATGGAATTAAATACTCCATTTATGGATATTCGGAATCGACGGATCTTGGTTTCAGTGGGAGCTGAGATCGTCACAGGCAAGAAATGAATGCTCCAGAAACGATGATATTGCCGGAAACGGAAATATGGATCGTATCGGAAATATAAATATTATCCAAGTCGTAGATGTTGCCGGAAACGGAAACATGGTACGTATCGGAAAATATTATCGGAAATGGAAATATTGCCGGAATCGGAAATATTGCCGGAAACGGAAATATTGTCAGAATCGGAAATATTATCGGAATCGGAAAATAATTTCGGAAACGGAAATATTAAATATTTGTTCGAAACGGAAATTAATTCCGGAATCGGAAATATTAAATATTGTTCGTATCGGAAATGAATTCCGGAATCGGGAAATTAATCGGAAGCGTATCGTACGAATTAGCGTCGGACGAGGCCTGCCAGACGAAGGCCCGGCACGAAGCCGGGCCATCGCCCAGCAAGCCAGCGCGCCACAACGCACCAGCCAAGGCTGCGCCAGGCCCACCGCAAGGCAGGCCCAGCGCACGCCAACGCTGCGGCAACGTGTGGGCCTCGCAGCAATGGGCTGCGAGCTCGCAGGCTGCGCGCGCGCGCATGGCGCCCCTCGTGGGCTGCTGTGCGTGTGTGTGTGTTGGTGTGCTATACGAATCCTAAAGCTATCAGGTTTCGACTAATGATTAAATTCCTAAACCTAAAAGGATGAATTAATTAAATAAGAATTCTATTAGGATTCTAGTTTAATTAATTCGTATCCTAATAGGATTAAAATTCCATTTCCATACCTCTATAAATAAAGGCCTAGGGTCATTATTTTGAATAGAGCATTCAAGTATTCAAAGTGATTTTTGAGAGCAAAAATTCAGTCATACAATTGCCTATATGTGCCGAAAATTCTAAGTACCTTAAGGGCGATCCTAGTTGGTCAAGCTTAAGGCGGATCCGGACGTGCTGTGGACTATCTACGGAGGGACGACACTTGGAGTCCTAAAGACTTGTTCTTGTTCGGTTCCGGCGCAGCTAGGGAAGGCACGCAACAAAGTGTATGCATCTAAACTATGCTAAATGATTATGTGTAAATAATATGCTTTCCTGGCTTTATGGTTTTTCTGCATGATTTATGAATTGTCATATGTATCATAACCTAACAGGCTGCGGTGATCAGCTAGGGCGCGGCACATTACATGCGGTTGTGGACTCCTACGATGTCTCGCGGCTGGTCCGAAGAGGGAGGGAGAGAGAGAGAGAGAGAGATAGAGAGAGAGAGAGAGAGAGAGAGAGAGAGAGAGAGAGAGAGAGAGAGAGAGAGAGAGAGAAAAGTGATTTTAGGGTTTGGTTTTTCCATGATTCCTTTATATTTACAGGTTTTCAACCTTCAAGGTTGAAGTAGGATTGGAAAACTAGATTTGAAAAGACCTTAGCACCCTTAATGATAATTGTCATCTTTTCCCCTTTTTGGACTCTGCATCCATTTTATAAAAGTATTTCCATTTGAGAAAATGAAATTAATTAATATTAAATGCATTTAAATCTTCTTTATAATTTATATGATTAATAATCATATAAATGATTTTTAAAATGCTTAATGAAATTACAAATATATTGAAACTATATTTATAAAATAATAAAAATACGGGGTATTACGTAGACCACGGATATATTGTGATTTGGTGGTGAGAGATTGAGTTCAACATTTGATCAAAGGTGGACAACTTCAGAAACGAGAAGGAAGGTGAAAAGGAGGTGGTTTGGTTGGCGGTGTTGACCCCTTGGAGGAGACTTGCATGGCATCAATGGAGAAAAGGGTCAAAGGACTGAGTAGAGAGAAAAAGAAAAAAATGGGTTAATTGGGTTGATGATGTCATTGATGATATTTAGTGTATTAAGTTTTGAAATATGTGTATTTGATGAATTTTTTAAACTTGAGGGTTACTTGGTGAACTTCCTCACAACTCATGTGCCATAAGAAAAGTGGGTATTGGGGACGGTAGATTAACATAATTGGGAGTACAAGGACCATGGCATACCAAAAATATAATGTCCGCTTTTATAAACTTTAACAAATATTAAAGTACGGTGGGAGTAGTAGAAGAGCAAGTAAATTCCAACATAAGAGATGTTTCAAATTACATATCAACCAACAAACAGATAAAATAGGGAAAAGCAAGGAACTAAAGGACAAAACACAATAATAAAATTGTGCTTATTATGTGAAAAATGACGTTTGTTTTTTTAAAAATGGCGTTTATTTTTTAAAAAATGGCTTTTGTTTTTAGTGCTTGTCTTTTTTCTATTTTTTCCTTTTGTTAGCTGATGTGTATTTTGTAATACATATCTGATATTGGCTTCGCGGTTCTCTAGAGGTGAAGTTGATTCCCTGATGGGAATTCAGAGTTGGTATGTGTTATATCGCATTGGATCACCATAGTTCCATGATTAGTTACACTAGTAAATTATTCATCTAACTCCTTGCATTTGTGAAAGTCCAATCACACTTTAATTACTGGTGTTCAAATTAATTGATCACTTACATCCTTTTTTATTAATTCCAACTTGGAGAATTACATAAGGTTAGATTAATTGTGTGAGTCACTCTCTGTGAATTCGACTCTACTTACCTACGGGTATCACATATTCACAAACTGAAAAATGTATGTCGACGAAACTCCAATGCAGTCCTATCATGATGCAAACAATATTAATAAGTTTTAGAATCCATTTTTTGTTTATTTTTTATTATCCTTTGTATTTTCAGAGTTTGCAGAAAATGTCAAAGTTCACGCTGTAGGGGAATACAGTTAAATACATTATTAACATAACAGAACAATCCCCAAAGCCAAGAAGCATGTATAAAGTACAAATTAAGCAAACTTACATTCGAAGTGTGTTTTCCCTAGTTCAACGATTCACGAACATGAAAAAAGAACTCCAATTGTCGTTCCTCTATTTGGTTCACCGACACGTTCAGATCCGTCTTGAGATTCGTACATTTGACGTCACTCAAGAATTTTTAACTTTTAGGGAAGAACAGTATGAAAGGAGGCAAAGAGAGAATTAGGGTGTCTCTTTGATTAGGTTTTTACTGAACTCACGTAGAATTAGAATTGTAGTAGGGTAGGAAAAACATAATGAATGGTGGTGTGATATAACCCTAAGGTTATAACATGACCGGCCAAGGCACAAGGCCTAAACCGGCCACACACGCACCAAGCCCACAAGCAGGGCGCACAAGGGCATCGCAGCCATGGGCCTTGAGCCTCGCTACTTTGCTTGCTTCCTTCGTTGCTCTCCGCACGCGTGCCCAGCCATGCCTTGCGAGCTGGCTTCTCGCTGCTGGCGAGCTGCTGGCTCGTTGGGCCTTGCGCGCATGCGCGCTTGGCTCGATGGGCTTGCAGCCTCGTCTCGGCTCATATTCGCGACCAACGCCTTACGGCTATTGTTTATCGTATAGTACTTGACGAATCACCGTCGTACGATACGATTATTTGTTTCGCCTAGCTTACGAATATTCGCAATACGATATACGATTCTGACCCGACGTCATATCATATATTTATGTTTTCCGAACTAATTCCGAAAAGCTATTCAATGAATTTCCGATTCATTTAATCCGGTGATCTGTTACATGCCATTGGTGTGACCTTATAGGTTCAGTCAAGAGTAAGTCGTGAGCCTAATATAGATTAGAACTCACTGATCGAAAGCATTGCTTCAGCTAGCTGTTCTGATCACTTGATCTCACTGAATTAATTGTTCGTAATTAATCTGAACCTTGGTATTAGACTAATGCACCTTGGGTAAAGGACACATTTCCTTCAGTCTCCTACTTGTCATTCAGACAAGTGTGCATTCACATTCCTTTGTCGCTTAGTGTTACTTGTCGAATATAAGGTAAGATCCAAGCCATCCTTACTAGGTCTACAAGTGTTTCTCGGATTACTGAGTTCAACTATTAAACTTTACAGAAGGTAAAGTCTTAACCATTCTGAGCACGGCCATGCATTTTCACAGTATCTAACTCTCGGAGAGGCCTTGTTACACAACAACACCATATCCTATCAAAGATAGGAGGACAATCCATTCTTGAAATCTATGAATACTCACTTTGATTCATATTACGCCTAATAACTGCTTTTATAGCCTCCTTTTACGGTGCGACATTTTGCGAGCATTAGAGCGAACTAATCTTTAAACGAGCAATCATAATTACTCAGGTTATGAGGAATGGTTCTAATCACCATTAATGAGAACTTCT
This sequence comes from Spinacia oleracea, assembly GCF_020520425.1. NCBI lineage: Eukaryota > Viridiplantae > Streptophyta > Magnoliopsida > Caryophyllales > Amaranthaceae > Spinacia > Spinacia oleracea. Next base: position 30,317,454 of record NC_079492.1, read on the forward strand.
TATGACATGAATTTAATCTCCTAAAGTGTTCTCATGGTCAATCTGATACAAGATCCAATAAGTATTTATGCAAAAGATTTTGACATCTAGTCAATCTAGTTCAAGAAACCGAACTACAAATCTACTTGCAATCTAATCTTCATTAGGCATTGGTCGTCCACCTTTCAATGACCTGGATTAGGTATCTTTTGTGACTTCAATATTCAAGTTCACTTATGGGTGTCTCTTTGTCGAAGAATCCATCTTTGCATCCCATTTGAATGTTTTGAATCACTTGGAGTTTTTCATTTAATTCTAAACCAAATTAAATGAATATGAAACAAAGAATTTTATAAACATGAAATGGTTATCCCAATTGTTTTAAACAAAGATCTAACAGATGTTCTAAAACAAACTTAGAAAATCAAAGCAATTCTCCAACATGCTTGATTCCCATGGTTGCTACATGTGCATTGTGCTTCACTTGTGACAACGGTTTAGTTAATGGATCCGCGACGTTGTCGTCAGTTCCAACCTTGAAAATCTAGATTTCTTTATTTTCAACGATTTCTCAAAGTATGTGAAATCTCCGCAATACCTGATTGAACTTCTGGTGGATCCTAGGCCCCTTTTCCTAGGCAATGGCTCCGCTATTGTCGCAATACAAAGCCATTGGTTCTATAATGGAGGGGACAACCCCAAGCTCTTCGATGAACTTCCGAATCCAAACAGCTTCCTTTGCTGCTTCTGAAGCGGCAATGTACTCGGCCTCAGTTGTAGAATCCGCAATAGTGCTTTTCTTAGCACTTTTCCAGCTTACTGCTCCGCCATTGAGGCAGAACACAAAACCAGCCTGTGATCTGAAATCATCTCTGTCTGTTTGAAAGATTACGTCCGTATAGCCTCTAACAATCAACTCATCTGTACCACCAGAGACCAGAAACTTATCCTTAGTCCTTTTCAAGTACTTCATTTTTTTTAAAAATGGCTTTTATTTTTAGTGCTTGTCTTTTATCTATTTTGTCGTTTTGTTAGCTGATATGTATTTTGTAATACATATCAGATATTGGCCTCGCGGTTCTCTAGAGGTGAAGTTGATTCCCTGATGGTATTTTAGAGTTGGTATGTGTTATGTCGCATTGGATCACAGTGTAGTTCCATGATTAGTTACACTAGTAAATAATTCATCTAACTCCTTGCATTTGTGGAATTCCAGTCACCCTTTAATTACTGGTGTTCAAATTAATTGATCACTAACATCCTTTTATATTAATTCCAACTTGGAGAATTACATAAGGTTAGATTAATTGTGTGAGTCACTCTCTGTGAATTTGACTCTACTTACCTACGGGTATCACATATTCACCAACGGAAGAATGTATGTCGACGAAACTCCAATGCAGTCCTTTCAGGATGCAAACAATATTAATAAGTTTTAGAATCCCTTTTTTTGTTTATTTTTTTATTATCCTTTGTATTTTCAGAGTTTGCAGAGAATGACAAAGTTTACGTTGTAGGGGAATACAGTTAAATACATATTAACATAGCGGAACAATCCCCAAAGTCAGGAAGCATGTATAAAGTACAGATTAAGCAAACTTACATTCGAAGCGTGTTTTCCGTAGTTCAACGATTCACGAACACGAACCAAGAACTCCAATTTTCGTTCCTCTATTTGGTTCAATAACACGTTCAGAACCATCTAGAGATTCGTAGCTTAGACGTCACTCAAGAGTTTTTAGCTTTTAGGGAAGAACAGTATGAAAGGAGGCAAAGAGAGAAATAGGGTCTCTCTTTGATTAGGTTTTTACTGAACTAACGTAGAATTAGAATTGTAGTAGGGTAGGAAAAACATAATATATGGTGGTGTGTTATAACCCCAAGGTTATAACATGACCGACCAAGGCACAAGGCCTCAACCGGCCACACACGCACCAAGCCCACGAGCTGCGCGCACAAGGGCATCGCATCCATGGGCCTTGGGCCTCGCTGCTTTGCTTGTTGCCTTCGCTGCTCTTCGCACGCGCGCCCTGCCATGCCTTGCGGGCTGGTTTCTCGCTGCTGGCGAGCTGCTGGCTCGTTGGGCCTTGCGCGCATGCGCGCTTGGGTCGATGGGCTGGCAGCCTCGTCTCGGCTCGTATTCGCGACCAACGCCTTACGGCTATATTTTATCGTATAGCACTTGACGAATCACCTTCATACGATACGATTATTCGTTTTTCCTAGCTTACAAATATTCGCGATACGATATACAATTCTGATCCAACGTCATATCGTATATTTATGTTTTTCCGAACTAATTACCGAAAAGCTATTAAATGAATTTCCGATTCATTTAATCCAGTGATCTGTTACATGCCATTGGTGTGACCTTATAGGTTCAGTCAAGAGTAAGATGTGAGCCTAATATAGATTAGAACTCACTGATCGAAAGCATTGGTCCAGCTAGCTGTTCCGATCACTTGATCTCACTGAATTAATTGTTCGTAATTAATCTGAACCTTGGTATTAGACTAATTCACCTTGGGTGAACGACACATTTCCTTCAGACGTCACTTCAAAAGTTGTGAAATATACCTAGTCAATTACAGGCATTTGTTTTATGTATTAAAATGTACATTAGGAACGCCGCATGCCATTTCCTTATGCAAAACTTTCCCGCCAAAAAACCATTTTCCTAAACAAACATATCTACTTTATTTATTATTTTATTTTCTCTCCTTCTGTATAAACTACTATACATCGAAAAAATATAAGATTATAGAATATTATAGTATTAGACGATTTTCGTAATATTTTAGTCAAATCGACATATCAATTATAGAGAATATATTTACTCAATATTTTGGTCAAATTATCATATTCAACATCTAAAATATATAATACGTATTAGGGAGAAAAATTCATAGTAGAGAATCAATGCGTAAGTTCAAGATTTATTAATTACTCGTTAACTTTAACGGATAAATATTTCAGTTAAATATTTTATAAAAAAGATGGTCAAATAATAATTTTTGAATATATGTGCGCTCACGGCACCTAATCTAGTAAATAATATAATTGTAACCATGGGTTGCACCAGCCCTAAACTATTTGAAAAATATTTTTTATTTTTATTTTCACTGTCATTCTTTCCTTTCCCTTTATTTTCTTTATCGTCGAGTAAAGTAAACATTGAATACACTTTTATTCCTTCTATTAAATTTAAAACACAGTGTATTATTAAGTATTAGATTTTCTCTTCTTGATGATCACATTTCCTTTATCTTTCCCATCCCTTTTACAAATTATATATATATAAATAATAATATATGATATATTAATTTAACTGTACTTGATGAAATATGAGGTGTCGTCGTTATAATTGTTTTCTTGGAGCACAACATAATGGGTTATATACATAGAAAAACCTTTAGTGTTAAAAGAGTAAAATAAATATCCGAAATATAAAAAAGAAATGTAAAGTTGATTTAAGATAACAACTACATGAAACAAAGTCAACTAAAAACAAAATTAGAAACTTTTGAATCCTAAATCCTCCAAAAATAGGAATTCCACAAAGTACGGCATATATTAATAATGAGAATGTAAATCTCAATCAAACTTTTGACATATTATTTACCTTTTAATTTCTTTATTTATAAAAAAGTGCCTATATATTGAATAGCTTTTTCATATACCTCAAAAATCTCTACCCAATATCTCTTGCATTACATTTCATCATGTCTAACATTCATATTACATACTTTATCTTTATTTTACCCTTTACTTTCCTTCTCCAAACAAGCCTTAGAGTTTCAGCGGTACCACCACTCTATCATTCTTGTTCATCAACCACCGGGAATTTCACTTCTAATACCATCTATGAAAAGAACCTTAACACACTCTTGGATAATTTACAGAGAGATATCTCTCCTTTGAGATTTTCGCGCGCCGTATCTCGTATACGTCCGTCTTTGTTTTTTGGAATCGCTCTCTGCCGAGGGGATGTAAAATCCTCGAAGTGTGACGCATGTGTTCGGCATGCTAGTATTGAACTTCGCAAGAGTTGCCCTTATAACAAAGGGGCAATTATATGGTATGACGATTGCTTGTTGAAGTACTTAGACCAAAGTTTCTTTGGTAAAATTGATAGCAAAAACAAATTTTATTTGTTGAATGTTGCTAACGTAAGTCATGATCCTAATTTGTTTAACCAGGAGGTTAAGGGATTATTGAGTAAGTTAGCTCTCGAGAGTGCTAACACTAAGGAACTTTTCTCATTTGGAAAAACGAAGCTCGATGAATTTACAAACTTGTATGGATCAACTCAATGTACCCAAGATTTGTCGAATAAAGTTTGCAAAATTTGCTTGGATGAAGCCATACGTGAGCTACCAAGTTGTTGTTATGGAAAAAGAGGAGGGAGGATAATAGGTGGGAGTTGTAACGTGAGATATGAGTTATACCCTTTTATCAATTCCTAGGAAAATGAGATTCTATCATTAACCTTTGTTATATGGCTGGATGTATTTTATTCTTTATTTTTCAACTCTTTCAGAGATTTTTCAATGATTAATTTCAAGAAATTTACTTTTGGATACACCCTACCTATAATAAAGGGTAATGTGTTTGTCTTAATTGATAAAATTATGGTTCCGGTTGATGATTTAGAATAGTGTCGGTTTGATCCGATTTTACCTGTCTTGTGTGCCGACTATAACCTACACAATGAAAGCGTTAACTAGACTCGGGGTTGATTTGATAACCCCCTTCGAAACTTAAGTCAGTTAATGCAGATTGCTTTCTCATAAATGTATACTAGAATGATTGGGTGTGATCACGTACTTTTAGCAATTAATGACGGTTCATATATATAGACAAGTGACCTATACAAATGATACGGTATGTGATCTATGAGGTTATGACTCATGTATTTAGGGCTAATGTGAAAAGAGGGCTATATATGATGTTGAAGCTATCAGTGGTGTTCTAGAGAAGTAATGAACGATGCCATTTGGAACCTCAAAGTTTTGCATATTGATTCAACAGTAAGGTAGTGTTTGGTAACATTGATTTCATTTCGATTACATCATTTCAGATTCTGGAAATTGAAGTACCTACATTAATTTACAAATACATGCTTGGGAAAATAAAAAAGGAAAATTTTGTATTTAATAGCTTAAATATAATCCACTTTTGTATTTACTACATTATGAAAATTTTATTTTAATTTACTACCTTAAACTATGTTTTTGTTTGGAATCACTATCATTTTTATCGTATCCTCATTTTAAAATTAAGCTATCCCTTTCGTTTATTAATCGTTTAAAGTGATTCAAAGTTCATTATTTTCCTTTTTGAATAGGAATTTCATTGTAAATGACATTACAAAACAATTCGTTTGATAATTAAAAAATATTTTAATATTTTACAAATATTATTTAATTCGTTTTACCTTTTATAAAAATTTAAAAGCAAGATTTCTATTGAATCCTTACGCATAAATGAGAAGAATGGGTTTTGAATCACTTTAAACGATTAAGAAATCAAAGGTATTACAAAAAAAAACATACTTTAGGGTAGTAAATTAAAATAAAATTTCATAACATAATAAATACAAAAGTAATGTATTTTTAAAGTAGTAAATACCAAAAAAATACATACAAAATTTAAATCCATAATTTCAAGTCAGCATAGTGTTTGGCCAAACTTTGGAGTTAAATACATCCCATAGGTTTATCCTGGATTTCTCATTGTATTTTACAGACATAAAGACATTATCTTCATCATCATCCGTCAAAAAAAAAAACCACTCTTCATTATCATAATTTCGGTAGATTATGTCTAAAAACCAATTATGTTTGTGGAGGGAAATAAAATCTACAATTATTCGACCATTCAATCTCCCCTTTTCACAAGTTTAATTTTCCCATAAAATTCTCAATTTCAAAGAAAACTTTGGACCCAAATTAGTTTTTACATTTATGATTGCCGATATACCCTTGTGCATAATAAGATCGTCGGATATGGAAAATTGGCGAGTACCCGATGGTTATGGTGCAAGGAAGAAAGAGGAGAGAGAAAAATCAAACATGGCTTTGTGAGACGAGAGACATAAATCAAATATGGCTTCATGAGAGGAGAGAGAAACATAGTTGAGAAAGATGATGGAGGGTATAGTCCAGATTAAGGATGGGAATGGGCCGGATCTGGGTTGGGTTTTGTGAGACCCAGACCCAAACCCATAATTTTTAGGCGGACCCCGACCCGCCCCAGATCCATTGAGTCTTAAAAGTTCAGACGCATACCCAGATCCAATGGGTCTAATGGGTCTCGGGTTAAAATGGGTCTAGTAATTTTTTTTTTAAAACATTTTTGTCTTAGAAAATTTCCCGCGCCATTAATTTAACCGTCATTTACCATCACATATTCACATTCGATATATAAAATATCACAATTCGCAAATTAGTGCCAAAATACTAATGTAGGCATGTATCTAATTAGACTATTTCTAATTTCTAATAATTGACCGGGTCCTTGGGCCGGATCTGGACCGGGTCTGGGTCTGAGAATATTGGACCCAACCCGTTTTTAAATACATGGATCCAGATCCTCCCCAGATCCATTGGGTCTCAAATAATTAGACCCAGACCCTTAAAAATGGGTTGTGTCTAACCGGGTTTGGGTCGAGTCCTAGACCCATGCCCATCCCTAGTCAGGATAATGCGGTGTGAGCGTTAACTTCAATGTAGATAATTTTAAATGACAACAATTGAATTGTTATTTAATATTCTTAAAATGATGGGCTTTTAATCCAGATTTTAAATTCTTAGTCATTCAAACCCATAAATTGACCCAATTCTAGAACTTTAAATGAAATTCTAGTATCCAAACCCACACTAAAGGAAATTGTAAATAATATGATAGAAAGCATTGTACGAAAGACAGTGAATACTTAATTTTCCGTACTATGAATATAGATTGGTTTTGAGGGTTGTAAACTAGTTGTGTCTTTTAAATGATTTTGTTATTTTGGTTTGTGTTTTAGATGTTGTAATGTCTTAATTTATATCCATACAAGTTGTTTCAATTAAGAACCTTGGCTTTCTCCCAAGGTTTTCTCTCGGCGCACGATACCTTATCGTGCACCGTCGCCATGGCACGAAAATCTGGGGGAAAATCTCAAGGTAGTAAGAAAGATAATGTGAAGAAGAAGCCTCGTGGACCTTCATCTGATTCTCAAGCACTCAGAACTCGCCCTATTGATTAATTTTTAGGCGTGGAATCGTTGGATTTTCGGATGGAAAATGAAGTTCTAACACCGAAATAGGGATTGCAACATCTTCAACTGTGATCGGAGGTACGAAATTCATTCAACGAGTGGATGCAGCAGATTAACCACTCATCTGGTTTTGTGCGCAATTCTCAGAACATAGCGAATGTGGATATTGGTATGATTTCTGTCCCTATTTTGCAACAGTTTGATGAAATAGTTGTGAATGAAAATGATAAAGTTGCTAGTATTACTGTTATTCAGACTCAGATAATTCGAATGGAATGTTAGGTCATGTTCAGATAGATTTTGATGATATTCATGTTAGGTTATGATACATATGAAAAACATAAATCATGCGGAAAAACCTTAATGCCAGGAATCATATTAATTGCACATAATCATATAATTAGTCTAGGATGCATACACTTTGTAGCGTGCCCTCCCTAGTTGCGCCCAAACCGAACAAGAACAAGTCTTTAGGACTCCAAGTGTCGTCCCTCCGTAGAAAGTCCACAGCACGTCCGGATCCGCCTTAAGATTGACCAACTAGAATCGCCCTTAAGGTACTACTTATTTTTAGCTAAATAGGGCAAGTGTTTTGACTGATTTTTCTGCTTAAAAATCCTAGCTTTGAATACTTGAAAACTTGTATATAAATTTGTGACCCTAGGCACATATTTATAGAGTATGGAAAAGGATTTAGAATCCTATTAGAATACCAATTAGTTTAATTAGAATCCCTTTAGGACTCTATTAAATAAATTCATTTACTAGGATTAGGATTTAATCATAGAACGAATTCCAATAGCTTTAGGATTCGTATCGCACACAACCGCACACGAGCACAAGCACTGCACAGCCCGCGCAAGACTCTCGGCCCACGCGAGCTGCAGAGCTCGCAGTCCATGAGCATTGCTCGCAGCCCACGATGCGCGCGCGCCATGCCTTGTTGGGCCTGGCCTTGCGCTGGGCCTGGCGAGGCTTTGGCAGCGTGTGTTGGGCGCTTTAGCTTGCTGGGCGCGGGCCTGGCTTCGTTTTGGGCCTTCGTCTAGCAAGTCTCGTCCGGTGCTACTTCGTACGACGAAGCGCTTCCGATTAAATTCCCGATTCCGGAATTTATTTCCGATACGAACAATATTTAACATTTCCGATTCCGGTATTAATTTCCGTTTCGAACAAATATTTAATATTTCCTTTTCCGGAATTATTTTCAGATTCCGATAATATTTCCGTTTCCGGCAATATTTCCGATTCCAGCAATATTTCCATTTCCGATAATATTTTCCGATACGTACCATGTATTCATTTACTTGCCTTTGACGATCTTAGCTCCCACTGAAACCAAGATCCGTCGATTCTGAATATCCATAGATGGAGTATTTAATGCCATTAAATACTTGATCCGTTTACGTACTATTTGTGTGACCCTACGGGTTCAGTCAAGAGTAAGCTGTGGATTAATATCATTAATTCCACTTGAACTGAAGCGGCCTCTAGCTAGGCATTCAGCTCACTTGATCTCACTGAATTATTAACTTGTTAATTAATACTGAACCGCATTTATTAGACTTATCATTAAATGCATACTTGGACCAAGGGAATTATTTCCTTCAATTCAGGAGTAGGTAGAGTTTTGGAATTCTGCTGTGGTGTGTTATGTGGTTGGAGCTAATCCTCCCATTCATGATATGGAGGGTTTCATTAGGAGAATATGGAGGAATTTTAAGGTTGATAAAGTAGTCATGGTGAAAAAGGGGATATTCTTAGTTCGTTTTCTTACTATGGATATGAGGGACAAAGTGTTAGCATGGCATTTTTTCTTTAATGGCAAACCACGGATAATGAAACCATATGAACAACATAAATCATGCGGAAAAACCTTAATGCCAGGAATCATATTAATTGCACATAATCATATACTTAGTCTAGGATGCATACACTTTGTAGCGTGCCCTCCCTACACTAATACAAAAAAGGGCATAGAGTACTGTTGAAATACACTTTATAGGACGCCTTAGAGGCGTTCTCCAACTTAACGCGCTATAAAGTTTATAAAACGGGTAAAAGAAGCGTTTTATATAGATAGTCATAAAGTACAGTGATAAGAGATAAGCGTCCTCTATTCCCTTCCTAAAATCAGAAAATAAAGAAGAAATATAGAACGGTTAACGTACATAGCCGTCTCTTTACTCTATAATAATGCGCGCCTTCCGTACATAACCGTCCTCTATTCTTCCTGTTAAATATTGAGATACATAACACGTTGCGTACATAGGCGTATTATATACTTCCTGTTTAATATAAAAATAGAAAGCAGTTTCCTTACACAACCGTTCTATATTCTACCCTTTTTTTTTATATATTATAGTTGCACACGCGTCCCTAAAATAGGATATTACGATTCTAGGTCCTATATGTAAACCAAATCTTAATAGATAAAATAGAAATGATATCCACGCGATCTTTCTGAAAATAATTTCATTCAATAATAAAATAATATTGTTCATTCAATAACAAGATCCTATTATTCATTGACAAAATATAAATGATCTACCCAAGTACGGCAAAAACAAAATCCAATATCAATAAAAAAAATAAAAAAATTGTAGCGGAAGAGCTTTGGTAGAATGGTAGCAGCAACAACGTATTGGGGATTGTATAGCAGCAGCAACTGGGGATGGTGTAGCAGCAACAATAGCAGCTTCTGAAGCAAGAACAACTTCTGCAGCAACATCAACTTCTACAGCAACAGTAGGGACAATATCGGTGCAATTGTCTACTGGTGGTAGACTAGCTTGGCAGTTCGTCTGCAGGACTGAACTGAGGTAATTAACCATCTCCTTGAGCTAGCTTAAGTCACACTAGATCATCGTCAAAAAGGATATCAAATATACTAATTAGTAATTACTAAACCTAACATAAGATAGAAAATGCACCTTAAGATGAATGGAGTTTTCAATTTTGATGGGACTGTATCACCAAAAAGGCTGGCCTCATCTGCCATCCTATGCAAGACTCTTCGCACAATCTGACCCAAGTACATTCCTGATATCATTTTCTCAAATATCTGTCACAATATGTGGATATTGTTTAGAGTTTGTAAGATAAAAGGAATACGCAGATTTGAGGGTCACGAGAGAAATAAAGAGGACAGAAAAAGAAGAGGATAAATTTGGAACGTTGAGGGGGAAACAAAGAATCAAGGATAGCAGAAAAGACTCACCATCTCCCCTGATTTGGGAAAAGGACCATGCCAATATTCCACTTGTGAATTTCACTAGCACGTTCGACATAAGCTGCGTTTATTCCAGTACCCAATATAACAGCAGCAATTACATCTTTATGGTACCTACCTCTAGCTAGGGTTCCAACTGTATCGTTGACCTGAACCATTATAGAAGGTAAAATGATATCAAATATACTGTAAGTTAAAAACATCTACTTATAGAGGAGAAAGTAAAAACTAAAAGAGAAAGGACCATCACAATTTTGTTCAAGCAAAGAACTCTTTACAAAAAGAACAAGACTACAATGATTGATTGCTAGGATATAATCTAATCACCAGAAAGAACATAGCAAGTACTCGTATTAGTCCACTACAGGCAACCATGCCTCCAAAGACATCTCAAAGCACAACTTGGTACAATAATCATAACATGAATTTACCATAACTTATCTGTTATTTGTAAATGTTAACCTGAACCCAAATAATTCACAATAATAGAAAATTTAAGGCAACTAACCATTGGAGAAGCGCAAAAAACAAAGGAGGTCGTGATTTACCAATGCGAGTTTTGTTTTATCAGCAGAAAATATCACTTGCTGTAAATTTAAGAAAGAAAAATCAGATTGAAATTTTGGGCACACGATCATATTCAGGCATGAGAGCGCCCACTAAGGCATGGCCGGCCTCTACACAAAAAGGAAAGCTTAAAACAGTTACAACCTATAGGTTAGCACTATCAGGCGAGAAGTTTACTAGGCTTGATCATTTTATCTTAACCCACCATGATATGCTACTAAATGCTTCGTCTCCTCGGAAACATCTGCGTTTTTCTTCTCTGGACCAGCAATGTTCTCTCCGAGCACATTATTCTCATCACTGTAAATAGCAAGAATGCAAATTACAATGATCCTAGCACATTGCAGTATTAGAACCTGGGAGCAACCAACATTGTAATTTGTAAACATCATATTAACCTCAACAAGACAACCACCTTTATAACAGACCACCTCAACTCAAGGCAAGGGCAGAAAAAGGGTTATGAGGATTGGATACGTGCATTCCCTTTCATCAACCAAACTGGTTACTTTCCCCCCTAACACATTTTGTATAATAACCAGGTGTCTTAATTGAAACAGATGAAAACAACTAGGTGCCTTAATTGAAACAGATGAAAACAAAAGACAAAGAAATCCCACCTTTAGGTTTACAGAACTAATTTGACAGGAGTTTGTAAAATGAAAAATGCAGATTCAAAATCCCTTGTGAACCTCAAGGCTACAGTTTCATCTATAAGCATAGTTATGGTAAAATGACAAGCTTGCATCATCATCATCATCTACACAAACTAATTTTCGTAATATGTTGCTAGAATTACACAAATTTCTTCGTTAATGCCTAAAACTTCAGATAAACAAATCATCTGATCTAATATAAAATTTATTCTTAAAAAGTATTTCCCCCTCCTCCTCTTTCTTTCTTTAACTGGGAATTTCAATATAACTCGACTTAAATCATATAAACTTAAAACTAAATCAGTTTAAAGGACTTAGTTTATCAGATTCATTCGGTAAAAAATCATGAATTGTTCGGCTTAATTATTAATCAAGCATCAATGATTCGATCTAAAACTTGAATGAAAGTTTCTTCCACATATAAAATTCCATACTTTGACATTGTAATTTGATAATTAACAATATTCATAATCCCTAGGGTTATTAGTTGAAGGATAAATATGCAGAACAAAATTAAGGATACCAACCTTGAAATTTGGAGTGGTGGGGAGTCGATCGGCGTTCACCGGATGTTGAAAAGGAGCGGCGGCGGTATTGCAGTACGGCAGTACAACGGCACAGCGAGGGAGAACGGGTAGTGGTGCGCGGTTTTGGGATTTGGTTTTGCGGGAGATGGATTTTGGGGTTTATATTCTGTGAAACACTAGTAATACGAGTAGTTGAGTTTTACTGATTAGAGTTTCATTTGTATTTGGTTTTGGGTTAACCCTAAAATTTAAATTTTTGTTCAGTTAATTAGATTTGGTTTTAATTTCATTCTGCCGTCAAGGTTAATAGTACGCATATATCATTACCGCTTTATATGTTATGAGTCGTATATATGTATTTATTTATTTTAAATTTTTTTTTTATCGTGGTAAAAAATACGAAACTGTTACGTAAGGCAAGAGCTCTATATTCTTTTTCCACGGAACAGTTATCTGGGAAAGGCGTTCTATAGTCTCCTGAGAAACGCCTACCACACTTAAGCGTTCTCTATCCAGTGTCACTTATTCTAACTTTTGTAGTAGTGCTAGATGCACCCGAACCGAACAAGAACAAGTCTTTAGGACTCCAAGTGTCGTCCCTCCGTAGAAAGTCCACAGCACGTCCGGATCCGCCTTAAGATTGACCAACTAGAATCGCCCTTAAGGTACTACTTATGTTCGGCTAAATAGGGCAAGTGTTTTGACTGATTTTTCTGCTAAAAAATCCTAGCTTTGAATACTTGAAAACTTGTATATAAATTTGTGGCCCTAGGAACATATTTATAGAGTATGGAAAAGGATTTAGAATCCTATTAGAATACCAATTAGTTTAATTAGAATCCCTTTAGGACTCTATTAAATAAATTCTATCTACTAGGATTAGGATTTAATCATAGAACGAATTCCAATAGCTTTAGGATTCGTATCGCACACAACCGCACACGAGCACGAGCACCGCACAGCCCGCGCAAGCCTCGCGGCCCACGCGAGCTGCACAGCTCGCAGCCCATGAGCATTGCTCGCAGCCCACGATGCGCGCGCGCCATGCCTTGCTGGGCCTGGCCTTGCGTTGGGCCTGGCGAGGCTTTGGCAGCGTGTGTTGGGCTCTTTAGCTTGCTGGGCGCTGGCCTGGCTTCGTGCTGGGCCTTCGTCTAGCAAGTCTCGTCCGATGCTAATTCGTACGACGCGCTTCCGATTAAATTCCCGATTCCGGAATTTATTTCCGATACGAACAATATTTAACATTTCTGATTCCGGAATTAATTTCCGTTTCGAACAAATATTTAATATTTCCGTTTCCGGAATTATTTTCCGATTCCGATAATATTTCCGATGCTGACAATATTTCCGTTTCCGGCAATATTTCCGATTCCGGCAATATTTCCATTTCCGATAATATTTTCCGATACGTACCATGTTTCCGCTTCCGACAACATCTACGACTTGGATAATATTTATATTTCCGATACGATCCATATTTCCGTTTCCGGCAATTTCATCGTTTCCGGAGTATTCATTTACTTGCCTTTGACGATCTTAGCTCCCACTGAAACCAAGATCCGTCGATTCTGAATATCCATAGATGGAGTATTTAATGCCATTAAATACTTGATCCGTTAACGTACTATTTGTGTGACCCTACGGGTTCAGTCAAGAGTAAGTTGTGGATTAATATCATTAATTCCACTTGAACTGAAGCGGCCTCTAGCTAGGCATTCAGCTCACTTGATCTCACTGAATTATTAACTTGTTAATTAATACTGAACCGCATTTATTAGACTTATCATTAAATGCATACTTGGACCAAGGGTATTATTTCCTTCAATTCAGGAGTAGGTAGAGTTTTGGAATTCTGCTGTGGTGTGTTATGTGGTTGGAGCTAATCCTCCCATTCATGATATGGAGGGTTTCATTAGGAGAATATGGAGGAATTTTAAGGTTGATAAAGTAGTCATGGTGAAAAAGGGGATATTCTTAGTTCGTTTTCTTACTATGGATATGAGGGACAAAGTGTTAGCATGGCATTTTTTCTTTAATGGCAAACCACGGATAATGAAACCATGGAGTGTTGAGATGGATATGGAGAAGGAGGAAATTAAGTCTGTCCCTATTTGGATACAACTACAACTTAATTTCAAATATTGGTGGGAGAAGGCTTTGTTCAAAATTATGAGTCAAGTTGGTAAACCTATTAAGAGGGATGTTGTTACTGCTAGTAGAGATAAGATTCAATTTGCTAGAGTTCTAGTGGATATGCCACTTACTAAGAAACTGCCTGATGAAGACTCATTCATGGATGACCATGGGATCTGATTGAGGTGGGAATTACTTATGAGTGGAAGCCTAACATTTGTGGAATATGTAAGATGATAGGGCACCATGATATTGAGTGTAGAATGGGTACTAGAAGGGTCTCGGTTCAGAAGAAACAACCAGTTGTGCAAGCAGTGGTTCATACACCTGAGGTTGATCAAGAAAGCTTTTAAAGAGCTCTTCGAACATTGAGGGCGAGAACCTCTATTGCAACACCAACCCAGGTCACTAATGCTTTTCAAGTATTGAATGATGAAGCTCCTGATGATCATACAACTGTAGATATAGGGGGTGAGGTTGCACATGAGGTCGTTGATTTAGGAAGAGGAGACTCTTCCCATCCTTATGGATATAATCTTAACTTGGAATGTCAGGGGTCTTAATCTAACTCACAAACAAGGTGTTGTGAAACAATTCATTCACAAGCATCATGTTAGGCTAGTGGGGCTTCTGGAGCACAAAGTGAAGGTTGCTAAACTTGGCAGTCTTTACCAGCGTGTTTTCTTGAATTGGTGTTTCACTAGTAATAGTAGCTATCATGATGGGGTAGGATTGTTCTTTCTTAGAATCTTAGTATTATTTAGTGAGTATTCTTAAAGTGACTAGTCATCTCATTCATTGTCTAGTCAAGCCAGTGAGTGGCTCACAGAGTTTTTATTGTACTTTCATTTATGCTTTCAATGAAAGTCATAAGAGGGTTGATATGTGGCAAAATCTTAAAGCTTTGCAGACTTAGGAAGCTTGTATGGTATGTGGTGATTTCAGTTGTGTTATGTCCATCGAGGAGAGAATAGGAGCTCCCGTTAGGAATACAGAAATAGCAGATATGTATGAGTGTATGAATTTTTGTGGGATGGAGGATGTTAAAAGTATTGGGAATCTTTACACTTGGAATAACAAGCAGCAAGATGCAGCTAGGGTGTTCTCAAAGCTAGATAGAATTATGGCAAATACCACTTGGCAAGACACTTTCCCTACAGCTGAGGTGTGTTTTATGAATGAAGGAACTTTTGATCATTCCCCTGGTCTTCTCACTGTGTACCCTAGATATGGTGGAGGTAAAAAGGCATTCAAGTATTTCACTACGTGGAAGACTTCTTCAGTTTTTTCAACTATTGTCCAAGAGCAATGGGATAATCAGTTCCATGGTAGTAAAATGTATGTGGTTGTCAGTAAGTTGAAAAAAGTTAAGAATGCTTTGAAAGAGCTAAACATAGTTGGTTTCTCTAATATACAGGCTGCAGACTTAAAATCTTCTCATGATATGAGTGCAGCTCAAAATTCTATGCATTTGCATCCTTCAGATCAGGTTCTTGCATATTTGGAACTAAAGGCCATTCATGATTATAAGTAAAACATCAAGTTTACTTGGAGTTCCTGAGGCAAAAGGCAAAGTTGGACTAGGTTAGGGCTGGAGATGAAAATACTGCTCTTTTTCATCAAGGTATTAGACAGAGGAACTCTCAGAATCAAATCGATAGTATTCATGATATGCATGGGATTTGGAAGGATAAGTCTGCTAATGTGTCTCATGCTTTTCTTGAGTTTTACACTACTTTATTGGGTTCAACACACCCTAATAGAAGTACAGTGCTCAGTCATATTGTTCATTCAGGCCCTTGTATTAATGACCATCATAAAGCAATCCTCATTGCTCCATATACCGCTGCTGAGGTGAAGAAAGCTTTGTTTTCAATCCCTGGTGTTAATGCCCCAGGTCCTGATAGGTTAGGTTCTTTTTTCTTTAAGGATGCTTGGAATATAGTAGGTGATGAGTTGGTCTTTATTGTCTTAGACGTTCAGCAGCATGGGAAATTACTAAAAGAGCTCAATCACACAGTGATTACTCTTATTCCTAAGACTAAGTGTCCCTATAATGTGAGTGATTTTCATCCTATCTCTTATTGTAATACTCTCTATAAGTGTATTACCAAAGTGCTATGTGGGAGACTCAAACAAGTGTTGCCTGCTTTAATTCTGGAGAATCAGGGAGGGTTTGTGCATGGTAGATATATAGTTCACAACATTATGGTGGTGCAGGATTTGGTGAAACACTATGGTAGAAAATATGCTAAGCCTAGTTGTTTAATGAAAATAGACTTGCAAAAGGCTTATGAACTGTGGATTGGACTTTTCTACAAGAAATGTTGGAACATTTAGGGTTCCCTGATGGGTTTGTGCACATGGTGATGGAATGTGTTATAACACCCATGTTTTCTTTGATGATTAATGGGTCTATGCAGGGGTTTTTTAAGTCTCAAAGAGGACTGAGGCAAGGAGATCCCATTTCCCCTCTTCTTTTTGTAATTTGAATGGAGTAATTGTCCAGAATTCTTCATAATATGAGTGAGTTGCCCCTGTTTCAGTTTCACCCAAGGTGCTAAGATTTTAAGCTCGCACACTTATGTTTTGCAGATGACTTGATTCTCTGTTGTAAAGGTGAGTATCCCGCTGTGTATCTGTTGCTGCAAGCTTTAATTTTAAGCTCTTTTCGACACATCTCGTCTTCTTGACAGTAGACAGAAATCATCTATCTATTGATATGGCATGTCTGAAAATGATGTGAGAAGGGTGGAATTGGCATCTGGTTTCACTAGGGTACTCTACCATTTAATTATTTGGGAGTCCCTATTTGCTCCAAAAAAATTACAGTTGCTCAATGTGATATGTTGGTGGATAAAATGGTTGCAAGAATCAAACTCTAGAGTTCCAGAAGCTTGTCTTATACAGCTAGAATGCAGCTGATCAATTCAGTTCATCTTGGGTTGCATATGTATTGGGCTCAAGTTTATGTGCTCCATAGGAAAGTGCTCCATGAAATTAATAAAGTCTGCATATCCTTTCTTTGGAGTGGTAAGGCTTATAGTTCTAAGCCTAGCAACATATCCTAGGAGAACTGTTGTTGTGACAAGAGAGAGGGTGGCCTTGGGTTTAGGGACATCATTAAGTGGAATACAGCAATGATGGGAAAATATGTATGGGCTATTGCTTCCAAACAAGATAATGTTTGGATAAAATGGGTCAATTCTGTGTATGTCAAGGATGGGGTATGGTGGGATTATCAGCCAAATGCATCTGCTATCTGGTATTGGAGGAAAGTTTGTGCAACTAAAGAGAGTTTGAAGCAGGTTTATACTCAAGTTGACTTCAGTTCCATGCCTCATTATTCAGTTAAAGAAGTGTATGAGAAGCTTGTTGGTTTTAAACCTCGGGTTGTTTGGGACAGATTAGTCTGGAATAGGTTAAATATTCCTATACATACATTCATTTGTTGGATGGCGATTCAAGCTAGGCTTCAAACAATAGCAAGACTTGCCAAAATTGGTATAAGTGTGTCTCATTTATGTCTACTGTGTGGGAAGCAGGTTGAAGATCATAAACATCTCTTCTTCTCTTGTCCTTATAGATGTCAGTGCCTTCAAGGTATTAAAACTTAGTTAGGTTTATCTATTATTTCTCTTGATCTGCAACAACTCGCTAGAGGGATTGGCCATAGTAGGCAGTCTAAATTCAAGAAGCATGTGTGGTACGTATGCAGGATTGGCAGCAGCAGTGTACTTTGTCTGG
The DNA here is from genome assembly GCF_020520425.1 of Spinacia oleracea. Classification (NCBI taxonomy): domain Eukaryota; kingdom Viridiplantae; phylum Streptophyta; class Magnoliopsida; order Caryophyllales; family Amaranthaceae; genus Spinacia; species Spinacia oleracea. The sequence goes on from NC_079492.1 coordinate 30,335,556, forward strand.
AAGTGCAGGAATGGTAGCTTCTAGGATAGTTGTAACCCTACAGTTCAGAATACTATAAAGAGTATTAAACATATTGTTAGAGATAGAATTTTGGTAGTTATGTCTAAAAAGGTTAGCAGGGAGGATAGTGACTGGTTTATGGCTCTTTGAGTTTGTTTTAGTTGTGTTTGGCTTGCTCTTTGGTGTTAGGGTCCAACCTAGTTGGTTCGTTTCCCTTTGAGTGAAGCTTAGGTTGTAATTTGTTTGTGCATTAATATTATCCTTTCTTGCCTAGCAAAAAAAAAGTTGTTTTAATTGAGATTTTGTGAGATGTGATGATAAAGGTTGCAAGTTGTGACAAATAAATTGTATCACAATCTTATGTATCTCTTCCAATGGTACCACAAATTTGCCAAATAGGCGAAGAATCATCAAATTGTTTTTTCTATGAACATATTTAAATAATATAGTCTATAAAAATGAAGGAAATATAATTATTTTTGTAGTATAGTAAATCCAAATTTCCTTTTATCTTATAAATTAAAATTTTAAAAATACAATCTAATAATATATTTTTATAAATTAAAAAAATAGTTGCAACACAAATAATTTGTCGTAAATTCACTTGCTTTTGGAGATGATATAGCAACTCTAATGGTTGTAGTTAGGGAGTTGCTTGTAATTTGTAAAACTTTCAAGCTGCTAGTTTAACCATTGGAGTGATTTTAAAAAATTAACTTGCCCAACCTAATTTGCTTGAAAAAAGTGGTCCAATAGAGATATAAGTAATAATTAAAATTATATGGTTAATTGTAAAATTGGACCCATTTAAATATTAATCTAGTTTAGTAAATTAGTTTGGCGTTGGAATACAAAATAGCTAGAAAGTTAATTAGCTTAAAATCTTATGTAACCTAACAAACTAATTTGACAATTAATTTATCATTGGAGTTACTCTAAAATAGCATTTACTTGTGTTTCAAAGAAAAAAATTAGATAATTTTTATTTCTGGAAAAATTATGTTTTAGATCGTTAGAAACATCTTTGTATTAGGACAACCCCATCCTAGTCATGATCTGAAACTAAGAGCTCGTTTGTTTAGAATGATATTGAGTAGGGATAAGGATTAGTTATCACACCTTTTCCTAATCCCATGTGTGTTTAGATGGAGTTGATGTATTTGTAAGGATAGAGATATGGATAAAAGAAGCTCTTATCCCTCCAATCTTGTACCTAATGAGGGTAGGTACAAAGATGGAGATTTCTCATTAAAATATGAAATGACAACCCAACAATTATAAGAATGGCTTCCCCATTCCAAATTCCATTTTTATCGATTAGGAAAACTACGCCCCTTTTTTTATATATTGCTATTGTGACCATATTTTTCCATCTCATCTTTTCTTTATACAACATCATCATCCATTCATTCCAATCATATTTTCTCCTCATTCCAATCATCAAACTCTACATTGTTCACTGTGTGAAATTTGGAAAATCTACAATTTGTAAGTTAGTGTAATTCTTTTTTGTTTAAAAAAATAATCAAATCCAAGGGATGTAGAATGTTATAGGAGAAGAATAATTACATGGAAATGGAGAACAAAGGTTCAACAATGATATTTACTAAAAAATATAGAGAGGAATGAGGATCTGAAGATAGAGAGTTGAATATAGAGGAAAATTTGAAGAAGATGGGTATTGTATGTGTAATCACAGAAATGGGGACTTGAAAAGGAAAGATGATAGTAAGTTTGTTGTTTCATCCCTAATATATATCCACCACCATGCCAAATATGGGATAGTGCTAAAATTGATGAACTCCCTATGAGAAATTCCGTATTCCTATCCCAATTTATATTCTTATTCCTATCTCCTCTTATACCAAACGAGCCGTAAAGCTGGACTTGGAATCTTCTTGTTAAGTTGTCTTGTTGCATCAAGCTTTTTTTCTGTGTCATTGAGCTTTGTTGTTGTTTCAACTAGGACTACTTTTGTTTCTTCAATCTTCTTCGTTTGTTGCAAATTTTCCGAAGAGAGTTGTTCAACGTTACTAGTCAAATTAGTCACTAATCTTAGGCAGCTAGAGAAAATAGTTTGACGTTTCCTTGACTTTTAGCAGCCATAATCACTAGGCTGCCACTCTTCCAACAAACTGCACTAATGAAGTGCGATCCTGATCCTCGTTAGCATCATGCATTTCTGATGCATTGAACTTGTACCGAGCAACGGGCTTCGAGATAGCCTACAAGTAAGAGCAAAATTGAATTGGCCACAAAATGGCTAAAGATATAACGGCTTTTTTAGGGGTAATTCGAATTACCTTGTGATAAAAAAATACCTCATTTGTTTTGCTGCCACAAGAAATGTATTCGATGTTAGTTGTGAGGCCTACAAAATACTTTTCGTTCGTATGACCTCTATACACCTGTATCTGCAACACATTGGAAAGAAGCAAATGAGTGTAGTTGATAGAGTATTTTTTTGGCAAAAATGAACGTCATGTTTCCAATGAATAAATGATTAAGACCACTTTCAGCCATATTTAATTAGAAAAACACACCACTCTTCTGAAATTACTAAGGCATGCATAACGCATAAGCCCCACTTTCAGCCATATCATTTAGATATTAAAGTTGAAGAGAAACCATTTCACTTCAATCCTTCAAATGGCTGCCTATTAAGTTCTAATTTCCCCATGAGTAACTAGTTAGCACAAAATAGAGATATTTTTGTTTTCCTTGACACCCATTACTGGCTTATTTTCCTCGACACCCCATAAGCGCAAATGCTATCAGTTGATGCAGAAGCTAGCTCGTTGGCAGACAAGAAATGAACATATGAAACAACTTTTCTTTGACCAGAGAAGACATGAACAGGCTAGCTAATGTTTCTCAGGTCAAAGTAGTGAACATTATAATCTGCAGAGCCCACATGTACAATACCAGCCATCATCTACGGGTTAAACTAACGAAATACAAGCATGAAGAAGACAAATAGAATAATACTCACTCCGTCTGGAATTGATTGTCACAATGTGCCTAGCTCTCAGTAATTTATTGTATATAGCTAATATAAAACTCAATAGTCATTGTCTACCTAAATTTTACTCGTTTTGATACTGATCTGGTTCTTGAATTTGAAAAGAGCATTCAGTTCCCAATACATGAAGATGTCATGATACTGACCTGGTTCTTTTAAAACAACATGATTTCAAACACAAGGACGAGATTAACATCTTACCTTGGCAAACAACAAAGATAATGAATCAGGAAACTCTTTTGTTTCTACAATGAGAAACAGAAGAAGTAAATTTGATAAAAAGCTGTTATAGAACATAATCTCCACCGATGAGAGCCCATCTTCTGCACCAGACTTCTCAACTAAGACTAGCTACATTGTAACATAGTTTCTTTATGAAAAAGGTGACACTGAAAACTACTACTTCCTTGTATGCTACCTTGGGGACACAATTCTGATCCAACAAACACATTATAGGCATGTAAAAGAAGTATAATTTTCAAACTGTCTCAATTAAAGGCACAACGCCATAAGCTTGCATTACAGATCTAGCCGAGAATTGCAGGGCAAGCAAACCTTTTTCATATCAGGGCATGCTTGGATTGAGGGTAACACATTAAGGGGGTAATAAAAGTCAAACTAAAAAATATAAGGTAATTGAAGGTGATGATGAGAGGATGAAGTGGTGGCAAAGAAAATAAGCTAGTGTTGGAAAGAAGAAAATAAAAGAAAAGGGGGAACAAATACCCTTATTATGGAGGGAATAGTTACCCACCTCCCACTAGGGTGATTATTACCCTCATTTGGGGGTAATAACTCCCTCCCTTCCTCCCTTCTCCTCACAACACCACCACTACCACAACTTCTCATCACAATACCACCACACCATCCTCCTTGCAACCACCTCAATTCACCTTCATTGGCGTTTTATTAAGGTAGTTTGACTTTTATTACCCCCATAACCCATTACACCCAGCATGCCCGAAGATGTAAGGTGGTTTCTGAATTGGGCGCCTAAATAAGTTCTATGAATTCATGGATTCATTCTGCACACAAATTAAGGTTTATTTTTATTGTAAAATAGTTTTGTAAAGAATACAAAACTGTTATATTGAGAACAATTTTATTTTTATTAAGTATTTTAAATTTAATATTTTATTATTATTATTATGTTAAAGAATATAAAATATTTCACAAATTCTTATTTACAATGGGTGTACAATAAATATTGTACACCGGAGTAAAAGTTAACGCAAAATGCTTAAAAGTTAAGCATATATATGTAAAAGTTATCTATTTTCCAGTGATAAATTTTTTCATTTCAGTAAAACTTATATCTTCAAAATAACTAATAATGTATAAAATTAATCATTTAACCCTTTAAAATATTTATCTATCAAATTCATTTTTACGAATATAAAAGTTAATCAAAACTAAGTTAAAGTTACAAAAAAAAAGCGTTAAAGTTATCTTGGTGTACAATAAATTTATTGTACACCTTGTGCGCGCAAGACCTTTTGAAAACATTTAGGTAAGGTAACCGTCCTCTATTCTTTTGTCACACAACTGTTAGGAAAGAAATGCGTTCTCTATACTCCTAGACAACGCTTAACAAACTTAACCGTTCTCTATTCAACGCTTTATATTCCCTATTTTGTAGTAGTAATTCTTACCACCTTCTTTGGCGCATATTCAGATCTTTCTATGTGAAAATGTACTTCAAACTCTTATGATCCGTGAATATCTTACATTTCACACCATACAGATAGTGTCTCCATATCTTTAATGCAAACACTATGGCAGCTAGCTCTAAATTATGGGTAGGGTAATTGGATTCATACGGTTTCAACTGTCTCGATGCGTACGCAATCACCTTCCCGTTCTGCATCAAAACGCACCCTAAGCCATTCTGAGATGCATCACTATACACATCAAAAGTACCACTTTCATTTGGCATAGTTAACACCGGCGCGGTTGTCAATCGCGTCTTCAAGGCTTGGAATGCTTCTTCACACTGCTCATTCCACTCAAACTTTGCTTCCTTTTTCATCAAAGTTGTCATTGGTTTGGCAATTCTACGAAAGTATTGCACAAAGAGTCTATAATAACCTGCTAAACCAAGAAAACTCCGAATATCGGTGACACTCTTAGGTGTAGGCCACTCACTAACAACTTTTATCTTTGCAGGATCCACTACAACTCCTTCCTAAGACACAAAATAAATGTCCCAAAAATGCAACCTTTTCCAGCCATAATTCGCACTTCGAGAATTTGGCGTACAACTGGTTGTCTCTTACCGTACTCAACACCGATCTTAAGTGTTCGGCATGTTCTTCTTCACTCTTTGAATATACAAAAATATCATCTATGAAAACCACTACAAACTTGTCCATGAATGCATGGAATACTCGGTTCATTAAGTCCATAAAGATTGTAGGTGCATTGGTTAACCCAAAAGGCATATCAGTGAACTCAAAATGACCGTATCTAGTCCTGAATGCAGTTTTTGGTATATCGTGCTCCGCGATTCTCAACTGATGATAACCTGATCTCAAATTTATCTTTTAAAAGATTCCTGCTCCTTTCAATTGGTCAAACAGATCATCTATCCTAGGCAAATGATACTTATTATTGATTGTGACTTTATTAAGCTCCATGTAGTCTATACAGAGTCTCATACTTCCGTCCTTCTTCTTCACAAACAAGACTGGCGCTCCACAAGGCGATGCACTTGGTCTAATATAACCTTTCTCCAGTAAATCCTCCAGCTGACCTTTCAACACATCATCTCTGCTAGAGCCATTCGACATGGGGCTTTCGAAATAGGTGCGGTTCCAGAGATTAACTCTTCGGTAAAGAGCGTTTATTAAATCTTGTTCGAGAATCTGGTCAATAAGTCGGTTGGGCGGCATTCTCGGGTTCTCTTCCGGAAACACGTCCATGAATTCATTTACTACTGCAATATCCGCAGATTGATCCTTCATCACATGCTCTAGGTTTCTCACATTGCATAAGAAAACAGGGTTACCTTTATTGACTAAATTCACAAGTTCCAGTGCCGTGATGATTTCTACACTTCTAGGCTTCCCAAAACGACAATAGGATACTACCTTGCCTAAGCTAGACTTCAAGTGAATCTTCTGCTTCTCATAATCAATCTTGGCTTTGAACATTGCCAACCAATCCATTCCCAAAATCACGTCTAGGTATCCTAATTCAAATTCAATTAGGCTAGATAAAAATACGATGTTGGCTATGGTCAAAGACACGCCTCTATGAATCTGGGTACACTTCACTATCTCACTGGTTGGTATCACTATAGGTACTTTGATTGGTTCAGGTTCTTTCAAACCTAACCTCTCTAAGATACCCTTTGATATAAACGAATAAGTTGAACCAGAATTAAATAGTACTTTAACTAAAGTGGAGTTAATAGAAAAAGTACCGGCTATGACGTCGGACGAGGTTTCAGCTTCCTGCCTAGTGATCACAATCATCTTTCCTTGGGCAATTTCTTTGTTATAGCCACCTCCGTTGGCATTTCCATTGGTGTTTCGATTCCAATTCTGCTGATAGTTTCCCCCAGACTTTCCATTGCTTTGGCCATTGTTGCTGTTGTTACCATTCTGGTAAATTCTTTGGTTCGCACCATTATTTCCATTGTTCCCTCCATTCCGGTTATGGTTATTCCGGTTGTTGTTCTGGCGGTTGACATGGTTGGGTTTCCCATTGTTAGCCCAACACTGAAATTCTCTATGGCCTTATTTCTCACAGAACCTACAAATGACTGGGTTCCCATCACAATCCTTTCCGAGGTGATTATTATGGCAACGTCTGCACTTATACACTCTCGTTCCATTCCCTGCAGACTGATTCCTGTTACCATTGTTGTTGTGGAAGTTGTTCCTGTTTCCACCATTGTTCCCCTTGAACTGAAAGTGATTGTTCCCTTTATTCTTCTTAAAATTCCCTTGATTCTGTTGGCCACCACCCTGATTCTGGTTACTAACATCCTTCATCTTTTCACCAACTCCATTATTCCTTTGTTGTAATCCATACAGAAGTGCAGCTTTTCCATACTGGGTGCTGATGAGCGACATTTATGTCGCTCTTAGCTTAGGATTTTATGTTAGTTTTTATACTTTTTTTTTTATAGTTTTTATAGCTTTTTGTGTGAGATTTATAATTTTTGTTCCATCTTGTGCTTTATAGGTGATCTTGATGAAAAATGATGCAAAACAAGTGAATTCGAGCCAAAACAGGGCTTGTGCGGTCGAGTGGTGTTTTGTACGCCCGAATGGAGTAGTGCAAATGGAGTTCATGGAATTTCCAGTTTTGGGCGATCGAATGCCCTCTGTTGTTCGGTCGCACAGAATAGAATTCTGAGACAGAATGTCCCAAGATTATAAAACGACCGCACAACCCTGGTAATTCGACAGCACAGGTTTTGTGCGATCGAACGTGCTCTGTTGTTCGACCACACAGGAGTTGTGCGCCCACACAAGGCATTTCGTTCGAGAGAATCGTGCTGCAGAGGAATTATGAGCCAAAGAAACCCCATTCGACCAAACAGGGTTCTTCGTTCGGTCGCACATGACGAAGGAAATGTTCTTCGCTGCCTTCGCTCGCACAGGACCCAGCATGTGCTCGAATGACTCTTTTACGTTCGGTCGCACAAAAGGTCTGTGCGACCGAATGGTTGCGCGGGCTGCTCTTATTCGAATTTTGGCTTCTATTTGGGGAAACTTATAAATAGATTTTTCGATTATTTTGTTAAGTGTAGAATTTTAGTTGATAATTGGAGATTCTAAAAGTAGATTTTCAGCAATTCTAGAGAGAGAAACTCTCCTCCATTCAAGCTTCAATTTGTAATCCTTCTTAACTCTTCTTCAATTTTGCAATTTAATTATCAGTTTCTTAATTCTTGCTCTTGCTTTGTTGTTGATTGTTCTTCAATTCCTTAATTTCTTGAATTCTTGATTTCATTGATTGAAGTTACTTTGATTTTCAATTTGTGATTTGATTGTGCAATTGAACTCTTAATTCTCTTCTCCTACTCCATCATTATCATGCTTGCTAGCTTATTCTTAATGGATTGCTTGATTTCTAGAATGACTAGTGAGTAGAATTAGGTTAGGGTAAGGGGAGAATCTAGGGGCTTAATTAGGGGAAATTGTTGATTGATTGTTGGTTGATTCATGTGATTAAATATGATTTGATGATAGGATATCCATGCTAGTTGAGTGGTAGTTGCAAATGCTATTCGATTAGAGTCACGTGGAACCATAGGATAGATTTGGCAAGAGATTGTGGGCCTATCTTGTGTGATCAAATGGCGGTGCCTATTATATGCTAGTTAGTTTAATCTAGGATTAGGCGAAAGCTCTTCCGTGGGTTAGACGCTTAGCGTTCCCTATCCGAGAGGTGGCGGGTTCGTCTTTAGATGCCATTTGCCTAATCACCATTTCGTTGCATGATCACCATTGCTAAATAGTTGAATTCATTTCCCTCGGTTTCCCTAGCCTATCCCCGACTCCCTAACGTTTCCCTTTCTTAATTCAATTTAGCATAATTCTTCGTTTTTAGATTCTTAAAAGTGACAATTCAAAACGAAATCCTTGTTCGAACTAGATTGACTTTTCAAACTCATTAACCACCGTTTCTTTGGGACGATCCCTTTGCTTACCGCTAGCCGGTAGTTGAGTGGTTTTATAAATATTGTTTGCATAGGTTGTTTTCTATCAACGACGGAAAATACACCTATCAAAATGGCGCCGTTGCCGGGGAACGGTTGTTGTTTTTGAGTTTTAGTTGAGACTAGTTCATCATTAGAAAATACAAAAACATTGCAATTTCGCTTAGCTTTCTTTTTCCTTGGCATTGGTCACGGTTTTTCTTGAGTGTTTATGCTTGATAGGGGACGTGCTCGTCAAAGGATCCTCCATCCTCTTGACCTTGAATTGGAAAGGACTCTAAGGAGACTTAGGCGTGCTCGAACTAGCTCATCAAGTCATAATCGGTTTGAAGCTTTGAGTGTTGACACGGAGCAAGAAGAGAGTGAGCAGGATTTTGAGACTATGGCGCTCCCGGTTAAGAACTTGGGAGTACCGGGCGCGTTTGCAGCTACATGCGGTATCCAAGCACCCACAACAAGTGCTAACAACTTCGAAATCAAGCCCGCCTTGATTAATTTGGTGCAAAGCCACCCCTTTTGCGGGAAGAGTAACGAATCACCTCATGAGCATCTCAAGCAATTCGAGTACTATTGTGACACCATAAAGCATAATGGTGTTACATTGGACTACGTGAGGTTGACATTGTTTCGGTTCTCTCTCCTTGGGAGGGCGAGTGATTGGCTTGACAAGGAGGTCAAGCCCAACTCACTCCGCACTTGGAACGAGGTGACTAGTGCATTCTTGCACAAGTTTTACTCGCATGGGATGACGGCGGAAATTCGCCACAAGATCCAATCCTTTGAGCAAAGGCGAGATGAGTCACTCTTCGAAGCTTGGGATCGCTTTAAAGAGTACTAAAGGAAATGCCCACACCATGGGTTTCCTAAATGGTTGTTGCTCCAAACATTTTACTTGGGGTTGAGTCCAAGTCCGAAGACAAGTCTTGATGCGGGCGCGGGAGGCCCCATTATGAATAAAACTGAGGATCAAATAGAGGATATCATTCAGGATGTAGTTCAAAACTACCAATCTTGGCATGTAGGCACAAGGGATTATGATGGGAAAGGTAGGAGTGAAGATGGTAAGGGTTCGGTGTACGCCATAGAGCAAGCATGGATGATAGAGAAGCGTACCTCGCGCTTGGAGAAGCTTGAAAACACACCATTCGCGGGGAGAGCTTTGAGCCAACCGCCATCACCGTCTACAATCCCTCCTCCCTTGGCCACTCTTCTCTCTAAGGGGAAGGGCAAGGTTGGTTCTTATGGCTCAATGCCTCCGGGCACATTCTTTTGTGAAAATTGCCAAGACTATAGTCATTCCCCCGATGCATGCCCCTTAGTTCATAACTTGTCATTTGTGGATTAAGGCCCTTCGTATGAAGGAGAGTTTGATGTAGAGTATGCTAATGCCATCAATGAGAGGTCTAGGAATGATAACCCTAACAATCCTAATTTTGCTAGGCAACCTAGAGGGCCCTCCATGTATGGTTCCCACCAAGGCTATGGCCAAGGAAGTGGGTATGATAGCCAAAATCGAGGTGGCTATAGAGAACAAGGCTATCAAAGCCAAGCGCCCTATGGTCAAGCTCAAGGTTTTGGAAATCAAGGCCAATACAACCAAGGGGGTTATAATCCCAACCATCAAGGTGGAGGGGGTTATAACTATTGTGCCTCAAGTGGGGGTTATCCTTTGAACTCGGGAGTTCCTTATGGTGCATCTCAATTGCCACCTCCCGGATTCAATGGGCCGAGGACCTTTGGCAACCAATATCAAGCAAACCTTAGTGGTTATGGCGCTGCACCTCCACCACTCCCGCCTCTCAAGTCTAATCTTGAGGCTCTCATGGAGTCGTTTGTGGGGGCGCAAGCCAAGAAGAATATCGAGTTTGAGGATGGATTCAAACAATCCAACACTCACTTGAAAATGATTGAGACCCAACTAGCTCAACTTGCAAATACCTTTAGGGAACATCATGCGCATGCTAGTCTCACACCCCCAAAGTCATACTCCAACGCAAATGAATGCCATAGTGACAAGGAGTGGGAAAATCTTAGATGATGTTCCTCGAGCTAGTAAGGTTTCTAAGCCTAATGGGAAGGATCAAGGGGGAGTCATTGAGTCTAGTGACAATGATGTGGTAGAAGAGGAGCCTCCCATCAATGATGTAGGTGAAACTCCTATACCAAAGGAGGCAACTCTCCTACCTCTCCCCACTCCTAAACTTCCCTATCCCCAAAGATTCATAAGGCACAAGTTGGACGTGCAATTCTCAAAATTCCTTGATGTTCTTCGAAATTTTCACATCACCCTCCCCTTTACGGAAGCATTGAAACAAATGCCTACCTACTCAAGATTTCTCAAGGAAATCTTGAGTGGGAAGCGGGATTGCGACGTAAAGGAGACGGTGAACCCAACCGAGAATTGTAGTGCTATCATTCTCAACCAAATGCCACCCAAACTCAAGGACCCGGGTAGTTTTTCTATCCCTTGTGCTATTAAGGAGCTTGAAATAAGCAATGCCTTGTGTAATTTGGGTGCTAGCGTTAGTCTAATGCCTCACTCGGTGTTCTCCAAGCTTGAAGTTGGTGATCTTGTCCCAACTAACATGACCTTGCAACTTGCCGACCGTTTGGTCAAGTACCCTATTGGCAAGGTTGAGGATGTACCCTTGAGGGTTGGTGGATTAGTGATCCCCGTCGACTTTGTAGTCCTAGACATAGATGAGGACGTGCATGTCCCTATTATTCTAGGCTGCCCATTCTTGGCTATGGCGGGGGAAATTATTGATGTCAAGCAAGGGAACATTACCTTGAAATTTGGAAAGGATAGCTTATTTTTTTACTTGAACAAAGCCATGCGTTATCCTAGTTCCATTAACAAGAAATGTCTCTTTGTTGACTCTTTTGATCCCATTGTGAATGACATGCACATCTATTCGCTATCTTATGGCGAAAAAGGAGGCCAAACCGAGACTCATTCGTTGCGTTCTACTCCTTCAAGAATTCGATATTGAGATAAGAGATAAGAAAGGAGCCGAGAATGTGGTGGCCAACCACCTATCTAGGCTAGAACTTGGGAGTGTTGCTCCGGATGATGTCCCAATCGAGGATGCTTTGAGAGATGATACTTTGTATATGGTTGGGAGTTCCCAACTCCCTTGGTTTGTAGACATCGTTAATTACTTGGCTTATGGGGCGATCCCGGAAGATCTCACCACTCAAGAGCGCCGCAAGTTGAAGTATGATTCTAGGCGCTATATTTGGGATGAGCCCACTTTGTTGAGGCGGTGCCCGGATGGCCTCTTACGGAGATGTGTTCCGGATGAAGAGTTCCCTAGTGTCCTTCGTATGTGTCCCTCCTCCCCTTGTGGTGGCCATATGGGAGGTGATAGAACCGCTTCCAAGATTCTTCAAAGCATGTTGTGGTGGCCTACCCTTTTTCGGGATGCTTGGGCATTTGTCAAATCTTGTGATCGTTGTCAAAGATCGGGTAATATTTCCAAGAGACATGAAATGCCACAAAATCCCATCCTAGAGTTGGAAGTGTTCGATGTGTGGGAAATCGACTTCATGGGTCCCTTCCCTTCTTCTTATGGCAACCTCTACATTCTTGTAGCGGTTGAATATGTCTCCAAGTGGGCGGAAGCCATTGCATCTCCCACTAATGATCATAAAGTGGTAGTCAACCTCTTCAAAAAGCTCATCTTTCTGCGTTTTTGGGTTTCTAGGGCTTTGATTAGTGATGGAGGGTCCCATTTTGCCCATGGTAAGTTCAAGTCTCTCTTGCGGAAGTATGGTGTCCGTCACAAAGTTGGTGTGGGCTATCAGCCTCAAACTAGCGGTCAAGTGGAAGTCACCAATAGGGAGATCAAGTCTATCTTGGAGAAGTCGGTTGCCAAAAACCGCAAGGATTGGTCAATCAAACTTGATGACGCCTTATGGGCGTATAGAACGGCTTTCAAGACGCCAATTGGGATGACTCCCTACAAACTTGTTTATGGAAAGAATTTCCACTTGCCGGTGGAGCTTGAGCACAAGGCCATGTGGGCCATCAAAACTTTGAATTTTGAGCTCACTAGTGCGGGTGAGCGGCGTTTGCTCGATCTCCATGAGTTAGAAGAACTCCGCATGAATGCCTATGACTCGGCAAGCATCTACAAGGCGCGTTCTAAACAATATCATGACGCCAAGATTGAGAAGAGAGAGTTCAAGGAGGGGGAGAAATTAAAGTCCCGGTGGAGCGGTCCGTTCGATGTTGTTCGGGTTTTCCCCCATGGTGCTATCGAGATTCGGAATGATGATTCCGGGTCCTTCAAAGTGAATGGGCATCGGCTCAAACACTATTTCTTGGGAGACTCTATTGGATCTTTTGCTTCCTTGGATCTCAAGGACCCCCATGAATTTGGGGGGGATTCGTCAAGCTAATGACGTTAAACGAGCGCTCCCGGGAGGCACCCCGCGGCTTCTATGCATTGTTTTGGTATGTTTCATTGCGGTGGGTTCACACTTTCCACCTTTTGCGTTACCCGTCTTTATTTTGGTGAGTTTGTTCGGGTTTTAACGGCTCTTTGCGGGACTTGCTCCCACGACAATTCCGGTAACATCCTTCTAACTCTATTGCATACTTTGGGGGACGGGCATACATCATGTTGTGGCATTTGGTTGGATAGGTAGCTGTGCCCCTCATTGCTTGGTTTTAGGCCGTGAGGACATGGCCTAATTCTAGCTTGGGGGGAGTTTTGTTGTGTGGTTGGCTACTTGTTGATGCTCATTGCTATAAATCATACCATTATGTGCTTGTTTATTTGTTTTTAGATTGATTTTGATTTTAGTTTCTTTTCTTTTTGTTTGTTTTGTTTGTTTCTTTTTGTTTCCCTTTTTGGTGTGTTTCCCTTTTTGGTGTGTTTTCTTATTTTCTTCCTTTTTCTTTTGTTTTGATTTCCTTTTTGTCAAGGCAAGTTTTTAGAATTCTTGATTGGGGCATATAAAATTGGAACTTGTAGATTAGAATGCTTTTATTCCTAATTGGTTGATTTTTACACGGTTCTTAATGTCTTGGGTCGAGTCTAGGATTTGGTGTCAAGAAAGTTGGTTGAACTATGGGTAGCATGCGTCATGAACTCTTGGCTTGTGGTAAGATGGTGTCGATTTCTCTAGTGATTTGAAGCCATAGAGAATGGTATTTGCTCCCTTGTGAGGTTCATGCTCAAAAATAAGCCCAAACACATTTTCATATATTGAGTGGCATGGATCCTTAGCATTGACTTTCTTGTCTCCCGAGTTTGACCATATCCTTCCCGAGACCGCGACCGAACTACTTTAGGGGACGATAGAGGCATTTCTTTCGGTGACTATTTTTCTTTTTAGTTTAGGACTCTATTTTCTTATTTTTCTCATATGTGTTTGCATTTGCCCCTTTGCTAGCCATTTGAGCCTTGACCCTTCATTTCTTATAAGCACATTACAAGCCTAATAGCCTTTGTTTTGTTTTCACCCTTAGAAGTGATAGTGAAGCTTTGTGTTATGATGTTTGTTGGTTTTGAATGAATATGAAAAGATGAGGAATGATTGTTATTGGCATGAATGGAAAAGTTTGTGAAGTATGTTGTATATAGTGAATAAATAAGCAAAAGAAAAAGTTTTGAAAAAGCCAAAAATAGAGAAAAATAAGGCATGAGAAAAGTTTCATTTGAAACACAAAAAAAAAAGAGAAAATCAAATCAAGAAAAGTGCAAAAAGAGTTGTAGTTTAGAATTGTTGTTGAATAAGCTTGGGGGTACCCCAAATAAGTGGTACGAGTTTGTGTTTGGTTCAACATGCTTGAGTTTAGTTCTATCATTGCGCTTCACTTTAGGTATGAGCACCAAATGGCCAAATTTGTTCCGCGCCTTACCCCTAGCCTACGTTACACCCTAAAAGCCCTCTTGACCCTTTAGAGTTGAGTCATTGTCGGTGGAGGGAGGATTTGGTCAAGCTTAAAGAACAAGGTTGTCATGCTAAGATGTCGGGTAGCCTAATGTTTATTTTCTGGCGCCTTTGCGGTGTCTTGAGACGCTATTCTCAAGGGTGGAATAAGATCTAGAGATTTGACGTGGTATGCCCGGATGTAGGGGGATGGACTAGTGCTTGCCCTTAGTTCACTTTGCTTGATGCTCGAATCTTTCACTCGGTTTAGGACATTAGTTAGCGTGTACTCATTTATTTGATTAGTAATATTAGTGTTCTTCTATACTTGTTCCATAATAAAGCCCATCTTGAATTTTGCAGTTTAATTTCTTTTCTTCTCTTTTCTTTTCTTCTTCTTTTCTTTCTTTCTTTTCTTGGTTTGTGTTTTCCATTTTAGTCTTTCCTTGATCAGATTTGCTAGATTTTGATTTTGGTAAATTTTTAGAATATGATTAGTTGCTCATTCTTCCTTAGTTGAGTTTAGTTTGCTAGAGACTAGCAAACGCTTAGCTTGGGGGAGTTTGATGAGAGACATTTATGTCACTCTTAGCTTAGGATTTTATGTTAGTTTTTATGCTTTTTTTTTTAGTTTTTATATCTTTTTGTGTGAGATTTATAAGTTTTGTTCCATCCTGTGCTTTATAGGTGATCTTGATGAAAAATGATGGAAAACAAGTGAATTCGAGCCAAAACAGGGCTTGTGCGGTCGAGTGGCGTTTTGTGCGCCCGAATGGAGTAGTGTAAATGGAGTTCATGGAATTTCCAGTTTTGTGCGATCGAATGCCCTCTGTTGTTCGGTCGCACAGAATGGATTTCTGAGACAGAATGTCCCAAGATTGTAAAACGACCGTACAACCCTGGTAATTCGACAGCACAGGTTTTGTGCGATCGAACGTGCTCTGTTGTTCGACCGCACAGGAGTTGTGCGCCCACACAAGGCATTTCGTTCGAGCGAATCGTGCTGCAGAGGAATTATGAGCCAAAGAAACCCCATTCGACCGAACAGGGTTCTTTGTTCGGTCGCACATGACGAAGGAAATGTTCTTCGCTTGCCTTCGCTCGCACAGGACCCAGCATGTGCTCGAATGACTCTTTTACGTTCGGTCGCACAAAAGGTCTGTGCGACCGAATGGTTGCGCGGGCTGCTCTTATTCGAATTTTGGCTTCTATTTGGGGAAACTTATAAATAGATTTTTCGATTATTTTGTTAAGTGTAGAATTTTAGTTGATAATTGGAGATTCTAAAAGTAGATTTTCAGCAATTCTAGAGAGAGAAACTCTCCTCCATTCAAGCTCAATTTGTAATCCTTCTTAACTCTTCTTCAATTTTGCAATTTAATTCTTAGTTTCTTAATTCTTGCTCTTGCTTTGTTGCTGATTGTTCTTCAATTCCTTAATTTCTTGAATTCTTGATTTCATTGATTGAAGTTACTTTGATTTTCAATTTGTGATTTGATTGTGCAATTGAACTCTTAATTCTCTTCTCCTACTCCATCATTATCATGCTTGCTAGCTTATTCTTAATGGATTGCTTGATTTCTAGAATGACTAGTGAGTAGAATTAGGTTAGGGTAAGGGGAGAATCTAGGGGCTTAATTAGGGGAAATTGTTGATTGATTGTTGGTTGATTCATGTGATTAAATATGATTTGATGATAGTATATCCATGCTAGTTGAGTGGTAGTTGCAAATGCTATTCGATTAGAGTTACGTGGAACCATAGGATAGATTTGGCAAGAGATTGTGGGCCTATCTTGTGTGATCAAATGGCGGTGCCTATTATATGCTAGTTAGTTTAATCTAGGATTAGGCGAAAGCTCTTCCGTGGATTAGACGCTTAGCGTTCCCTATACGAGAGGTGGCGGGTTCGTATTTTGATGCCATTTGCCTAATCACCATTTCTTTGCATGATCACCATTGCTAAATAGTTGAATTCATTTCCCCCGGTTTCCCTAGCCTATCCCCGACTCCCTAACGTTTCCCTTTCTTGATTCAATTCAGCATAATTCTTCGTTTTTAGATTCTTAAAAGTGACAATTCAAAACCAAATCCTTGTTCGAACTAGATTGACTTTTCAAACTCATTAACCACCGTTTCTTTGGGACGATCCCTTTGCTTACCGCTAGCCGGTAGTTGAGTGGTTTTATAAATATTGTTTGCATAGGTTGTTTTCTATCAACGACGGAAAATACACCTATCAGGTGCCGAGAGAGGTAAAGGTTTCTCCAGCAAGCATCATTTGTAAATCCATAGTTAGTCCACTCTCGAACCTTTGAGCTTTAAGCTCCTCCGTTGCCACCACTTCAGGTGCAAATCTAGATAGTTCTATGAACTTGGAGTAGTACTCAGTCACGGACATCCCGCCCATCCTTAGCTCAATGAATTCTAGGATCTTCTGCTTTTTCAGGTATGGCGGATGTAACTTATTCCTTAAGGAAACCTTAAACGATTCCCATCCAAAGTTAGGTGTAGCTCTCAAGGTTTCTTCACACCTTTGCCACCACAGATCGGCTTCTTCCCTAAGGTACTATACAACACTATTAACCCTAAGGTTTTCCGAACAACTCACAGCTACTATAAGCTTATCGAACTCTCTTAATCAGTTCTCAAGTACACTTGGGTCAATTTACCCTTGGTACAGAGGAGGCTTACTCTGGGCCACCTTCTTAAACATTTCCACAGATGGATCATGTCCTTGGTTATTTCTATTATGTGCTAAGTTCTGCACTACTTCATCTAATTGCCTAACCACATCAGCAAACCCTTGGGTAGTCATGTCCCTTCTCCTGAATAAAACAAAAGACTAACTTTCACAACTGGGATTGGACACGACCTTACTAAAGTACTGTACTTAACCAAGCAAGTCAAACAATAGCACAACTAGTCACGAAATTTCGGGCTGTAAGGGGAAATTGGCGCCTACTTTTAAGCCAATCCCCGCTTTCGTTCGCATCATAAATTTTTTATTTTTTTGCTAAGCAAGTAAGGATAATATTAATTTCCACAAAACAGAATACAACCTAGGCTAACTCAAGGGGAACAAACCAACTAGGTTGGACCATTCCTCACAAGAGCAAGCACAAAACAACTAAGTTTCAGAGATTCTGAAACCACAAACTATCCTTCCTACTTACATTCTTTGGCATTACATCCATCACTCTACTCTTAACAATCTGCTTTAATAGTGTCATTACATTTAATACAGTAGGGAAAGCTTTATCCCAGAAACTACTATTTCTACTCCTCCAGATCAGATAGATCAAAGCAACTATGCTAGCATACATAACACTTTTCCTAAATTTGGAACTGTTGCAGTTAGACAGTTGTCTAATCCCTCTCTGTAAGGTAGTAAGGGAGCTTTGAATCCCCAACCAACTCTTCAAATCAGTGAGACATATGCTACTGTAAGGACACTTGAAGAACAAGTGTTCATGATCTTCAGGAGCTTGACCACAGAGGAGACAATCTGAAGTTGAGCTAACTCCAATTCTTGCCATTTTTGTTGTTGTTTGCAGTCTGTGCTGAATTGCCAACCAAGAGATAAACCTATGTTTTGGCACAGTAAGCCTATTCCAGACCATCTTATCCCAGTTAACCATAGGCTTGAAATCAATGAGCTTATTATACACCCATTTCACAGAATATTTAGGCATATTGCAGAATTCAGTAGCAGTAAACGCTTGCTTAATCTGTTCCTTAGTATCCCAGATTTTCTTCCAGTACCAGCTAGAAGAACTAGTGGGGACAAAATCCCACCAATCCCTATCCTTAACATAAACTGAATTGATCCATTTTATCCAGATGTTATCTTGCTTATTGGCTACAGCCCAAACATACTTCCCCAGGTTAGCCACATTCCACACCTCCACATTCCTAAAACCAAGACCACCTTGATTCTTATCACAGCAAGTCTGCTCCCAAGCTATGTAACTTGGCTTAGAGCTATAGGCCTGTCCACTCCATAAGAAGGATCTACAAATTTTGGTAATCTCTTTTAGAACACTCTTGGGCAGAATATAAATCTGGGACCAATACATATGGATACTAAGCAAAACAACATTGTTCAACTGCATCCTAGCTGTATAAGAGAGATTCCTAGAACTCCACACTTTGATTCTAGCAGTCATTTTATCCACCAACATCTCACACTGAGCTGCTGTAATTTTCTTTGAACAAATTTGAACTCCCAAATACCTAAAAGGTAAAGCACTTCTAGTGAAACCAGAAGCAGCAATCACTCTAGTTACATCAGATTCAGTCATACCATGACAGTAAACAGAGGATTTTTGAATGTTAGCAGACAAACCAGAGGTTGTGGAGAATAATTTGAAAGCTTGCAACAGAAGATAAATGGAAGGAAAGTCACCTTTGCTACACAGGATCAGATCATCAGCAAAACACAAGTGAGTGAGCTTAATATCTCTGCACCTTGGGTGAAACTGAAACTGAGGGAGAGCACTCATTTTCTGAAGAATTCTTGATAAATATTCCATGCAGATGACAAATAACAAGGGTGACATGGGATCACCTTGTCTCAATCCTCTTTTGGATTTGAAAAAACCTTGCATTGAGCCATTCACCATCAAAGAAAACATGGGAGTAGTGACACACTCCATAACAATCTGCACAAAAGAATTGGGGAAACCCAACTGCTCAAGCATAGATTTCAGAAACCCCCAGTCCACTGTATCATATGCCTTCTGTAAATCTATTTTCATCAAACAGCTAGGCTTTACTGATTTCCTACCATACTGCTTAACCAAATCTTGAATCACCATGATATTGTGAACAATGTACCTCCCATGTACAAAACCACCCTGATTCACCTGGATAAGATCAGGCAAGATCTGTCTCATTCTCCCACATAATACCTTGGTAACACATTTATATAAGGTATTACAGCAAGATATAGGTCTGTATTCACTCACATTTTTTGGGCATTTAGTTTTAGGAATCAGAGTAATAATAGTATGATTCAGCTCCTTCAACAATTTACCACTCTGCAACACATCTAAAACAGCAGTAATCACATCATCCCCCACTATGTGCCAAGCATCTCTGTAAAAGAATGATCCAAATCCATCTGGCCCTGGTGCTTTAACACCTGGAATAGACCATAAAGCATTCTTCACCTCTTCTCTAGTGTAAGGAGCATTTAGAATAGCTCTGTGAGCATCTGTAACCAGTGGACCTGTTTGAACTATATGAGAAAGAACTTCAGCTCTTTGAGTACCATTACCTCCCAATAAACATTCATAATACTCCAAGAAAGCACTAGTAACCTCAGTAGGATTATCTCTGCAAACTCCATTCTTATCATGAATATTGTACACTTGATTCTGCAAATTCCTTCTTTTTATACTCTGGTGAAACAAAGCAGTATTCTCATCCCCACTCTTGATCCACTCAACTTTAGCTTTTTGCCTCAAAAAATCCAAATAAACCTGATGTTTATCTTTGTATGTCTTAATAGCATCTAACTCTTCATTAGCAAGTGAATGATCAACAGGATGGAGATGCATAGCTTCTTGAGCAGCTAATAAGTCATGATAGGCCTTCAAGTCTGCAGCATGTACAAAACCAGTCTTATTAAGCTCTTTCAAAGCCAACTTCACTCTCTTTAACTTAGACACCACTACAAACATTTTACTTCCAGAAATGGGTCTATCCCATTGAGTTTTAACATTCTCACTAAACTTTGGATCACTTTTCCACATAGTGAAGTACTTAAAAGGTTTCTTCCCCCCATTATTCTTAGGGTATACAGTGAGCAACCCAGGTGAGTGATCAAAAGAACCTTCACTCAGGAAACACACCTCAGCAGCAGAATAAGAATCAAACCATTTAGGGTTAGCAAGAACCCTATCCAATTTAGAAAAGACCCTATTTGTTCCTTCCTGCTTATTGTTCCAAGTAAAGAAGTGACCACTACTTTTGATATTTTCCATGCTACAGCAGTGCATACAAGCATTAATGTCAACAATTTCAGATTGTCTAACAGCAGAACCAATTCTCTCCTCTGTGTTCATCACACAGTTAAAATCTCCACAAAGAATCCAAGGTTCCTGAGTATTCAAAACTCTCAAATCACTCCATAAACTCTCTCTCTGCTTACTATCATTGAAAGCATACACAAAAGTGCAAAAGAAAGCTGGCATACCACTCATAGGAGTGACATGGCAGTGAATATGCTGAGCTATAACAGACAAAATACTGACAGTGAAACTACCAGGATTCCAAGCCACAATTATTCTACCTCCAGTATGGAAGCTTGAGTTGCTAGTGAAACACCAACCAGAGAAAATCTTCTGATAAAGTTTGCCCAGATTTGGCAACTTTACCTTGTGCTCTATGAGACCAACCAATCCAATTCCATGCTGCTGAATGAATCTACACACTTCACTCTGCTTCTGGGTTGAATTGAGCCCCCTAACATTCCAACTTAATATCCTATCCATGAGGAGAAGAAGAGTTCCCTCTTCCAATTAAACTTCCCATTTGTTCACTGACACATCTGTGATCACCAGAACTGTCTTGCAGCTGTGGAGAGGCTTGCTCCTGTTGCTCATCATTAAGTAACTGGAAAGGATTTGTAGTTTGAGTGGGTTCCAAAGAAGAAACTCTCACCCTTATTGGTCTAAGTGCCCTCTGAAACCCCTCTTGATCCACTTCCACCACTTGAGATCTTACTTGATGCACAGGTTGTACCTGTTTCTGCACCCACACTTTCTTAGCTTTGTTCTGTCTACATTCTGATTCGGTATGCCCTATCAACTGACATTTCTCACAGAGTGTTGGCCTCCATTCATATCTCAATTCCACCTGAGTTATCATGCCATGCTCATTCACAAAAGAAACAGACTCAGGTAATTTCTGATTCATTGGCACTTCCACCATAACTCTAGCAAAATGTAGCTTGTCCCTATTAATAGTGGCTGAATCTCTTTTAACTGGTGTGCCGATTTGCCCCACTATTTTAAACAGAGCTTTTTCACCCCAATATTTGAAGTTCAATCTCAATTGAATCCAAATAGGGATAACCTGTACTTCTTCCTTTTCCATGTCCATATCCACAGACCAAGGTCTAACAATTAGGGGTTTCTTATCAAAGAAGTAATGGCCAGTTATCACTGTATCCCTTGCCTCCATTGTCATAAATCGCACCAGAAATACTCCTTTCTTCACCATCACCACTTTATCCACTTTAAAATTCCTCCATATTCTCCTAAAATATCCCTCCATCACATGAACAGGAGGTTTGCACCCACTACATAACAAACAACAGCAGAATTCCAGAAATCAATCTCATCCTGTATATCATCTATTTCAATACGAACTGAATTCACTATGGGTGGAATCGCATCATTATGATCAGTAGTTGATTCACTATGATTATCACTATGCTCAGATTTAGCAGCATCATCAAATTGTTGTAAAATGGGTATTGAAACCATACCAATGTCCAGATTAGATCGAGTAGTACCTGCATTCACCTGTTATGCTGAACCATGGATGACTTCCATGAATTCATTGAATGAATGTCGAACTTCTGATCGAACTTGGAGATGTCGCAACCCAGATTTCGGAGTGAAAACTTCATTCTCAACCCCAAAATCCAAAACCTCTACGCCCAGAACTTTGTCCATCGAACGAGTTTTCAGCGCTTGGGAATCCGAAGATGGTCTGTTAGGTTATGATACATATGACAATTCATAAATCATGCGGAAAAACCATTTAGCCAGGAATACATATTATTTACACATAATCATATAGCATAGTTTAGATGCATACTCTTTGTTGCGTGCCTTCCCTAGCTGCGCCCGAACCGAACAAGAACAAGTCTTTAGGACTCCAAGTGTCGTCCCTCCGTAGATAGTCCACAGCACGTCCGGATCCGCCTTAAGATTGACAACCTAGAATCGCCCTTAAGGTACTAAAAATTTCGGCACTTTTGAGCAAGGAATGTGTCTGAATTTTTCTCTCAAAAACTCACTTTGAATACTTCAAAAACTCGTTATAAATTGTGAACCCAGGCCACATATTTATAGGGGTATGGAAAGAGAATTGGAATCCTATTAGGATACGAATTAATTAAATTAGAATCCTAATGAAACTCTTATTTAATTAATTTATCAAATAGAATTAGGAATTTAATCATTAAACGAATCCTGTACGTTTTAGGTTTCGTATGTGAACACAAACACCCACGCACGCACAGCAGCCCACGAGGGGCGCCATGCGCGCGCGCGCACAGCCCGAGCATCGCAGCCCACGACTGCCGCAGCCTTTTAGCGCACGCTGGGCCTGCCTTGCGGTGGGCCTGGCGCAGCCTTGGGCTGGCGTGTTGTGGCGCGCGTTTCCCTTGCTGGACGTGGGCCTGGCTTCGTGCTGGGCCTTCGTCTAGCAAGCTCGTCCGATGCTAATTCGTACGACGCGCTTCCGATTAATTTTTCGATTCCGGAATTCATTTCCGATACGAACAATATTTAACATTTCCGATTCCGGAATTAATTTCCGTTTCGAACAAATATTTAATATTTCCGTTTCCGGAATTATTTTCCGATTCCGATAATATTTCCGATTCAGACAATATTTCCGTTTCCGGCAATATTTCCTATTCCGGAAATATTTCTATTTCCGATAATATTTCCCGATACGTACCATGTTTCCGTTTCCGGCAACATCTACGACTTGGATAATATTTATATTTCCGATACGATCCATATTTCCGTTTCCGGCAATATCATCGTTTCCGGAGTATTCATTTCTTGCCTGTGACGATCTCAGCTCCCACTGAAACCAAGATCCGTCGATTCCGAACATCCATAGTTGGAGTATTTAATGCCATTAAATACTTGATCCGTTTACGTACTATTTGTGTGACCCTACGGGTTCAGTCAAGAGTAAGCTGTGGATTAATATCATTAATTCCACTTGAACTGAAGCGGCCTCTAGCTAGGCATTCAGCTCACTTGATCTCACTGAATTATTAACTTGTTAATTAATATTGAACCGCATTTATTAGACTTAACATTGAATGCATACTTGGACCAAGGGCATTATTTCCTTCAGTCTCCCACTTGTCCTTAGGGACAAGTGTGCATTTCCTAATTCCTTTGTCGCTCGATGCTTGCTCTTGAACATAAGGTAAGAGTTGTCATCCTTATTATGTCCAGTGGTGTTCCTCGGTTTCAGAGTTCAACTGATCAAATAAACAGATAATCATAGCCTATGATTCATCCGAGCACGGCCATGCATTTCACAGTTTCTAGCTCTCCGAGTGGCCTTGTACAACTTTTAAGCATCTCATCCCGATTTATGGGAGGACAATCCCAATCTTGTGATCTTGAGATTAGACTTCGTTTGATAGGTGATTACCTGAGCGTTGCCTTTATAGCCTCCTTTTACGGTGCGACGGTTGGTCAACGTCAAAGCAACCAGTTCTCAAACAAGTAATCTCAAATCACTCAGGTATTGAGGATTTAGTGTCTAATAATTTTAATGAAATTTACTTATGACAGATTTTCATCTCTTACAGTAAAGTTTCATAGGTCTTGTCCGATACTAGTCTTCCCAAAGTAAGTATCTATGCAAATGATTATGACATTGCCATGTCCACATAGTTCAAGAAACAGAACTACTAGTCATCTTGCATTCTAGTCGTCTAACGTTTTCTATGCGTCCAATTTTATAGAAAACTCCGACTAGGGACCATTTTCAACTTTTGACATTCAAGTTCACTTGATAGACATTTCTTAGTCAAAGGACTGGTCCTGACAGTCTATCTTGAATATATTGTCAAATTGAAGGGACTCATCATTTAATACTAAACCAAGATTAAATGGAATATGAAAACACATTTCATATATGATAAATGTTCAACCCCAATGTTTTATAGCCATGGGCCTCAAACCCATCTTTAAAACAGTTCATGGAATTCAAAGCTATGCTTGATTTCCAGTGCCACAATGTGAGTGTTGTTTCTCACTTGTTGCATAGGTTTAGTTATCATGCTTTGCCAATCTTAATATCCTTTCATCGAATTTTCTTCGAGATATGATGATAAGATCTTTTGAGTGTGTTTATTTTGTGATCTATTCCTTCTAGCTACAAGAGTAGTTCTACGCATCTTGCAATGAAGAACCATCAAGTCAGAAGACATATGATCTACCCAAGTTCAGTGAAGAACTCTTTAACATAAACAAACAACCCTGTTTTATTGCTTCTTAGGCAATAAGTACTTTTACTTCAACTGTTTAGGTTGCTAGTGATGCTTTGTTTGGATTTACTTATCCAAGCAGTTCACAGATATGTGGAAGACTTTCCAGTTGTATCTTAGAACATATAAATTAATATTTAATTTCCCACGCAACAACTCATGGTCTCCAATCCATGTTGCCATTTCAAAACACGATGCTCTATAGCTCGTCCTTATCAATGGTTAACTCCAAAGGGTCTTGCTTGATCCTTTAACAGTGTTTATGCGTGTAGCATCAATATTTAGCATATCTTTATTTGCTTGAATCAAGAACTATTCCTATGTACCTTTTCAAGTACCATAAGTATTCTTGATCTCAATCTAGTTGATCTTCACTTAGATCAATAGAGATTGGTATATGTTCGTCATGCCTAAAGTCATACGATACGTTTTTGGCGATCCTCATATTATATCATACATGATAAATTCTTTTGCAGAACAATTCCCAATTGAATTCTATTCATGTAACTTTAGCTTATCTAGTTTCAGTAGATACTAAATTCGGCTAAATTCTTTGACATATAATATAGGTTATGAATCTCATTTAGACTCTTTGATGTTTAACTTAGTAAATGCTTATACATAGTTCAAACATCCTTTACTTAGATTTATTCACATGGGTCGAATATCTCCAATGGAGACTTTCGTGTTTGATTTAGTAAATGCCATTACTTAATCCAAAATAATATCATAAGATTTTTGTAAATAGATCTTAATACCCAGTATGTACTAAGTTTCGCCTTGGTCCATCATTGATGAATAATTTCAAATCTAAGTCATTAGCATTTGAATGTTATTTCACAATAGAGAGATATGTGTGTGATACACATAGGACCAATTAAGTTTTATGTACTCCCACTAAACTTCTTATATATCTATAAGAATCATGTACATTTTATGAAACTAAAATACTTATTAGCTTCACTAAAATACATTTCTAATTCCCAATTGCTTGCTTTAAATCTGTACTTAGATTTTATAAACCAGCTTTTCTTTTCAAGCATTTATTTGGATCCACAAATCCTATGACATACCATGTACATAGTTTATTCCAACATTTGATTGAGGTTTTGTCATCCAATATGCAATCATTATGATCAGTAGTTGATTCACTATGATTATCACTATGCTCAGATTTAGCAGCATCATCAAATTGTTGTAAAATGGGTATTGAAACCATACCAATGTCCAGATTAGATCGAGTAGTACCTGCATTCACCTGTTATGCTGAACCATGGATGACTTCCATGAATTCATTGAATGAATGTCGAACTTCTGATCGAACTTGGAGATGTCGCAACCCAGATTTCGGAGTGAAAACTTCATTCTCAACCCCAAAATCCAAAACCTCTACGCCCAGAACTTCGTCCATCGAACGAGTTTTCAGCGCTTGGGAATCCGAAGATGGTCTGTTAGGTTATGATACATATGACAATTCATAAATCATGCGGAAAAACCATTTAGCCAGGAATACATATTATTTACACATAATCATATAGCATAGTTTAGATGCATACTCTTTGTTGTGTGCCTTCCCTAGCTGCGCCCGAACCGAACAAGAACAAGTCTTTAGGACTCCAAGTGTCGTCCCTCCGTAGATAGTCCACAGCACGTCCGGATCCGCCTTAAGATTGACCAACTAGAATCGCCCTTAAGGTACTAAAAATTTCGGCACTTTTGAGCAAGGAATGTGTCCGAATTTTTCTCTCAAAAACTCACTTTGAATACTTCAAAAACTCGTTATAAATTGTGAACCCAGGCCACATATTTATAGGGGTATGGAAAGAGAATTGGAATCCTATTAGGATACGAATTAATTAAATTAGAATCCTAATGAAACTCTTATTTAATTAATTTATCAAATAGAATTAGGAATTTAATCATTAAACGAATCCTGTACGTTTTAGGTTTCGTATGTGAACACAAACACCCACGCACGCACAGCAGCCCACGAGGGGCGCCATGCGCGCGCGCGCACAGCCCGAGCATCGCAGCCCACGACTGCCGCAGCCTTGGGCGCGCGCTGGGCCTGCCTTGCGGTGGGCCTGGCGCAGCCTTGGGCTGGCGTGTTGTGGCGCGCGTTTCCCTTGCTGGACGTGGGCCTGGCTTCGTGCTGGGCCTTCGTCTAGCAAGCTCGTCCGATGCTAATTCGTACGACGCGCTTCCGATTAATTTTCTGATTCCGGAATTCATTTCCGATACGAACAATATTTAACATTTCCGATTCCGGAATTAATTTCCGTTTCTAACAAATATTTAATATTTCCGTTTCCGGAATTATTTTCCGATTCCGATAATATTTCCGATTCAGACAATATTTCCGTTTCCGGCAATATTTCCGATTCCGGCAATATTTCTATTTCCGATAATATTTCCCGATACGTACCATGTTTCCGTTTCCGGCAACATCTACGACTTGGATAATATTTATATTTCCGATACGATCCATATTTCCTTTTCCGGCAATATCATCGTTTCCGGAGTATTCATTTCTTGCCTGTGACGATCTCAACTCCTACTGAAACCAAGATCCGTCGATTCCGAACATCCATATTTGGAGTATTTAATGCCATTAAATACTTGATCCGTTTACGTACTATTTGTGTGACCCTACGGGTTCAGTCAAGAGTAAGCTGTGGATTAATATCATTAATTCCACTTGAACTGAAGCGGCCTCTAGCTAGGCATTCAGCTCACTTGATCTCACTGAATTATTAACTTGTTAATTAATACTGAACCGCATTTATTAGACTTAACATTGAATGCATACTTGGACCAAGGGCATTATTTCCTTCATGGTACTCGTGGTCTTCCAATGCCATTTCCATACTTGTTTCCTTGAGCTTTCGACCCAGTTTTTCTTTCCATGGCTACGGCTCACGTTAAGCTAACGTGCACCGAGAGAGGAACTTGGGAGAAAAGGAAACTAGAAGGCAAGCACCCCTAGATTGCCCATAAGAGTAGTTGTCGCATCATAAAATTTAGGTGGTGAAAAAGTGAACCACCCTACAAGTAAAATTTCATTGAAGAAATACATGGAATTCCTTTGCGATAACCACTCAACTCAAACTTAAAACTTGGAATTAAGGGTAACGAAAAGAATCTAAAGATTTTATTACTTAAGGGATAGAATACTACATCCTTTGGATAGTACTTTATTCGCGAAACCATAAAAGGAATGAACTACTAAAACCATAAATAGTAGCTTGCTACTATATTATTCAACTAAAACAAGTACTAGCTATTACAAGTTTAAATGCTAGAGTCATGTTGACGGTCCTTTCTCTCATTATAGTACTCCGGAGTGAAGTCTTGGTCATTAGGATCATCAAAGTCTTCTTCAGGGTTAGACTCATGCTCCATATCTTCATTATCATCCTGTTGTGGACTGCTATTGTCCTTTTCATTGTCTTCAGGATCAACTTCGGTGTCACTAGAGATCTCGATTGTTGGTTCAGGAATAATGGGGTTAGGATTTTCAATCTCAACATCATCATAATCACTGTCCTCATTCATATGGGTTTCCACATCACTATCAAATTCCTTGTGGTTGATACTTTATACCATTTTACCATCCTTAAAACATTTTTCTGCCATCTCTAGAATAGTGGTCATGATCTCCATATCATACCTCCATCTACCATCTGGAGTACCATACTTAAAGTAATTAGGAATGCCACTGTCGAAATGCATATCGTGAAATTGGTACTTAAGAGTAATATATGGGTTCTTATGAGGCAAGCTGTAATACCCCGAATTTTTAAAACTCGATTAATTATGCTTAATTATTTTTATTTAGCTTAAAATCGTTTTAAATCCTAAATTTGAACTTTATTTTAATTAACGAAGTTTTATTTCGCTTGAAATTTTAATATTGCTACACGATTTATTTTTCAGTTTATAATTTAATTTTCATATTTACGAGCTTAACGACCTTTTGAAATTTTAATTATTTTCGGATTTCTTAATTTATTTTATTCGGAAACTAAATTTATTTTTCGTTAACAATATGTTTATAAAGAATTATTTGAAAACTTGATTTTAATTAAACATTACTATTCTAATTAATTTCCTAAAATAGCAACAATTTCAGAAATCATGCCTAACTTAGTGAAATTACGAAAATGCCCTCCATGAACCAAAATTCCATTTTTGCTCTCTTCCCTTGCTTTCCACGTACAAAGCAGGAAGTCAAGAATTTCCTTCCTTCCCTCAATTCAGTCCAAATTCAGATACTTGGACCCCAAGCACCTCCCATTGTTCTTCAATCTTCCTATATACAAATTTCATTTCCATTTTAGGAAATTCAACATCAAAAACCAAAACCAAAAACCAATTTCTCTCATTTTCATCTTCTCTGTTCGAGCAACCACCACCAACGACCACTGTATCACCGCCGTTCACCACCCATCAAGCACCGCCTGCAACCACCCTGACCACCTTCCACAACCGCACGCACCACCCTTGCCTCCCTTGCTCTTCGCGCATCCCCTGCCTACCTCCTCCCTCTTCCTTCCCCTGCTTTACTACACTACACCCGCACCCACCAACGCAGCACCACCACCTGCAGCCACCACTACCACCATCTCTTCACCTCGCTACAACCACCACTCAATCACCCGACCACCCAGAACCACCGTACACCCACCGTAGCCCCTGCCTCCCCTCCTTCGAACTCCCCTGTCTCTCTCCCTTTCTCTGCCTCGATGCACCACCACCATCACCACCTTGTACACCCACCTCCGCCGTCCCACAATTCCCGGCGAGCTGTTATTGCGCCGCCCAAAACTGACCGCAAACACCCTCAAACTTCCCCTGTATTTCTCTGTTATGTGCGACCACCCTCTCTCCTCCCCTTGCGGTTCCGCCGCCGCAGAACCAACCACCATCATCAGCACGAATTCTCGCCGATGTGCCGATCAAACCTCCGGTCACCCCCCCCTCCATCCTCTCTTTCCTCTCCTTCGCAGCTTCCCCTGCTCCTCCGTTCTCCTCCCTTGTCGTGCTCCAGTTATGCGAGGAGCAGGTTCCAAATTGGAACTTGTTCCCCTTAATTTTCCCACACCCAAGCCCAAAACAAGTTGGCCCAAATTTCCCAAAGTGAGTTTTACCATTTAATTTAAGCTCTATTTTCTTATTTAAACACTCATGTAAATCGATTATTTATTTCAACCTTAAAAATTTAAATGATAATTTCAGATTTACACTTTGACTGAAAATTTAATTTAAATAACATTTTTGTTAGTTTATAAAATTAAATAATATTTCATGCATGTCGATTTATGAGTTATAAATTTATATTTGTGAAATTTCAATTAATAAGATTTTTATAAAATCATGAAATTATATTTATTTATTTATTTATTTAAAATTCATTATTTATAAAATCATTACTTATAAAATTATTTAGTTATAAATTATCAATTTTAGATTATTTTAATACTAATTCAGTAATTTATTATTTTGAAAGAAATTGGACTCGGAGCTCAGGACGAACGAACCAACGAAAATCCTTAGCAAAATCGTGGAAGTGAGGTAACGGCTATTGCTAGTACCCGCAATCCCCTTATAAATGTATTATGAAATTATGACGTTATGATTGAATTTATGAATTAAATGTTTTGATGTGTTTTATGGATTGAGGAATGAAATATGATTTGTTTGAATTGTTTATTATAATATGATTTGATTGAGTTTTCTCATAAAATTATGTTTATGCAATGCTTTGAAAGAAATAATATGTTTATTGATCCCAGGATCAAAATGATGTTTTATGAGCTAAATGAGTTATGTTATTTCAACTGAAATACAAGCCAAGGCTTGGTAAAATTACATACAACATGATAAATGAAAGTGAAAGACCTGGTTTGTCTGGCGGTATATAAACTACCATCTTCCTATCTACCAGTCATGCATGCACCACGGACATCTGTCCACCCATGGATTACGAGCCCAGGCTCCCATGGTTTATGAGCCCAGGCTCAGGGCCCAGGCCCCATGTTACGATGATGAGCCCAGGCTCTTATGGGCCCAGGCCCAGTGGAGAATTCCTTCACGGTTCGTACTTGCCGACAACTAGCATGTTAATTAAAATTTCATGAATGACGTTTTAATTAAAAGTTTATGAATGAAGTTTTCATTAAAAGTTATGAATGAATTAAATATGATGTTTTATTAAATGTTTTACTTATTCTATTCTCCCTGTGTTATTAAATAAAATGAGTTGAAATGAATTTTACGTAGCTAGGGTAGTCGTTACTGAGTCTTCGGCTCACCGTTTTGTTTTCCGTTTTAGGTACTGCGGGGAACGATGGAAACGAGTAGTGGCGAGGAATTTCACTTTAATATTATTCACCCAGTTTATGCTTAATGTCTTAATAGTTTAATTAAAGACTTTTAGTAATTTATGTACTTGTATTTTGGGAATATAAAGGATTATTATATTAAATTGGAGGTTTTTATGGCTTATGTATGATGTTGCCTTGTAATTTCCAAGAGGGAATTACGGCAGGTAATGTCCCGACCAAATTAGGTTAATTCCGCTGCTAATTATGCTTTAATAATTGATTTAGAGGTCGGGGCGTTACAGTTTGGTATCAGAGCAAAGGTTCTGGACCATAAGTGCTAAACCTTACGGGTTTTGCGCATAGTAGAACTCAATAGGCTTTAAGCAAAGAGTTTTAAGGAATAAGTTAAAAAGAATATGTTAAAATCAAGTCAAGTTAAAATGAAATGAGTGTGAGCGTAGGAACGCACGGGATAAAAGGGATTCATTTCTCCTTTTATGTATGTTTTCTTGATTGAATATGTTATGCGAAATATCGATTATCAAGGTATTAATGATGCCACGAACGAAGCTCACATCAAGCGCAACATTTACGATGACGTCGCCCACAATGATGTTTCCCATGACGATTTCTATGACGACCAATCTATAAGAGACCACAAGGAGATGATGGAACGATTAGGAACGGAATGTACGATGTCAACTGAATTAGTCAAAGATTCTCGAAAAACGAAAGTCACTAATGCGAACGAAAATGCGTCACTATTTAAGAAGTTTTCACCTCCGAATTCACCAATCTATGATCGCAAGCCGATTCGATGGAATTTGAAGACTAGATTAATCATATGGATCAACTACTCGAGACTTTCGACATGCTCTAACGAATGGAAGCGAATATCGTGCGAAAAAAGAATACTTGTTATTGATATCAAGGAAAAGATCATTTTGTTAAAGATTGTCCTAAACCACCTCCAACAAATACCGGAACATCAACCTCGACCAATCATGAACGAAACAACAACAATGCTAAATCGATCACGCCCGTCAACATACGTAAGAGATTACATGATAAAGGATAAAGATGACGCCAACGCTGATATTATTTGATTTGCTCTCTCTCGCTTTAGAATCGAACTTCCCTTGATTTTATGTTTATCGTCACATGTCATGTTATGAGTTTTCTACCCTAGATAGACTAGGCAAAGTTTAAGCATTTCCTTGGAAGAAGTTAAGTTAAGCACGGTGCGAACTCAAAGATTTTGTGGATATGAATGGTTTTGAGGAATTTTGATGGTTGTGAAATCTTTAAGGATGGTATAAACGTTAGGAGTACCAAGCGAACATAAGGTTGTGGTTGATCACTAATTAAGTTAAGATTATTCGAATTTTAAAATATTAAAGTTATGAACAAAAGTGATTCTTGGGTTACCTTTCCGATGAATATTTTGATGTTTATAAGTACTAAAGTCTATTATCTAGAATTATTGAGTAAGGAAGCTAAGAAGTTATACAGAAAAGTTATGAACCCAACATGAGTTATGATAAGAGACCCAATTGAGTTGACCCATGAATAAGTTCTTGAGGATTTTACCAAAATAAGCTATCATGAATTAGTCTGTCGATAAGGTTTAATGATAGGGTACCGAAAGAACATAAGTTTGTGTTTTGAGTGGCGAGTCACCGATTAAATCAAGGATTATTCAAGGTTTAAAGCATGCGAGTAGAATTTATTTTTGAGTTACTATTCCGCACTCTTTATAATGATTGCTCTATGGTTGTAAGTATCTAAGTGTATTTTCAGATATGTGAAGGAAGCTAAGCTAGAATTTTAAAGTTATGTAAGAATATTATGCGAAACAAAACATGACTGAGGTTACACATGAAGTTCTGAGAATTATAAAAGAAGTTATCAAGAATTAGTCTTTCAGTAAGGTTGATGGTATTCTTGGTTTACCTTTTCACATATTTGATAGGGATTATTTTTGGTATTTATGAAAAAGGATGTTTGATAGTCTCCATAAGGAAAGTTGAACTAAGAGAAAGTAATGTTTGCAAAATGTTATGTGGAATTTTTTTTTTTGGTGAAATTGAGTTTGCATATAAAGCTTTGAGGACCTTACCAAAATAAGTTATCGAGAATTAGTCTGTCTATTAGGTTGATGATATCAATGGATGTTATCGAAAAGAATTATGAATGATTGAGGAATGCAATGGAGTTGGGAATAGAGAATCGACAAAATGACATGTCTATAGGACCAGGTAGTCTGAACTGAGTTTTCTAGGAGCTAGATTGTTTCTAATAAAGGCACACTTGGTGGCTTAATGTTATCCGCAAAATACGAGATTCACTAACTTAAAATATTAAGGATAAGTAACGAAGTTCTATGTCTGACGATGTATTCCTAGTCACGTGATTGGACTCGAACCCCTGCAACGAACACAGTTAACCAAGTCACTCAACATAGACGAAAGACCGGAGATCGAAATCAAAAGGAATCGAATAATGAAAGTCAACGACAAAGATTTCTGCAGCAAAGGAGCCAATAGCAAATGAAAGTGAAATGTCTCTAATTATTCGCCCACGAGCGATATGATGTATGAATGACTATGTTTTCGATGAATGATTATGTTATGAATCAACCATGCTCACGTGTTAGATCAAATGATTATGAATGTTATGCTTATGTTGAATATGAAAATTTTCAGTTTATGAATTATGTCCTTATGACATGAATTATGTTTATGCTGACATGACTGTACTGGTAATCTAATTGTTATACATGGAAGCCGTCTCCGATGGAAGTTCTCCTGAGCTTAAAGTACGAGATTGATATAACAAATAACTTTTACAACTATTTGAGTATTACAATTGATAGATAAATATTTATTTTCATTATATATATACATATATTTTCAGAATTATAATTTTGCATTAAAAACTACTACTTTTGATGGAAAATATTTTCAAACAGGATCTCGCAAAGTAAAATAGGAGCCTAGTCCATGCTAACAAGTTTGCCCCTTTTATGTTCTTTGCTCCTCGATCCTATTATATGAAATCAAGTGGAGATACAAAAGACGATGGCGAAATGTAATTGACCTTAATGACGATTAAGGATCAAAATATAATTTTGTCCCTTTTGCATTCTTTACTCTTCGATTCTAGGTCTCGAGTTGAAGCGGAGTCCTAAAAGATGATGGCGGAATGAAGGCTAGACATTGTCGGGATTGAAATAAAATTTTGAGATCTTGGTTTTAAAATAAAACATCATACTTTTATTCGAGCGTTTTCAATTTTCAACAAACATTTTATAAATCTAGAACCATTAAGGCCCAAAACCAAACATTAAATAGTTTAGAAATCCATTAACTAACGTTTAAATAAGGTTTATAATCATGACTTGGAAAATAATTGTAGAGTTTATAAAGTACGGAAGAGAAAACATAATCTCTCACACAATTCCCATGATAAATTCTGCCGCAAGTTATCTCTACAAACCTGTTTATTAAGATTCTACTCCCCGACAACGCATATGCAATGATGGATCATAGGGTTATTAAGGCAAAGGCCATGACTAAAAGACATAAAGCACGAAGTCAGCAAAAGCTAAGTACGAACAAGCTAGAATAACATTTTATCCTAACATGCTTCACTCAACTAAATAATAATCCACATGCAAAAGCTATTTAATAACGAAGAAACATAGAGACAAGACTCGACACTTGACACGACTCTTGACTCACGGTTTAATTTGGGAAGTAGCTTCGAACGGGTAAAAGAAAGTGTCCTCAAAAGGAAAGAAAATGGTGATGGGAGCCAACCATACACCAAAATAATAAAGAGTCGGACTCCTACCGGCAGTCAGGTCATACCGACGGAATTCTAATGCATAAAAGCATAAAAAGAAAGAATGAAACAACGTCTTGTATCATTCAAGGAGTACAAGTTTTCCAGGAAGACTCCCTCCATTGTTCATACTAAAGGTATATACGTTCCAAGAGTTTTGAAGCTCATTCCGAGTTGTATTTTACGTTAATTAATATCTTATGTACAAGGCGACTCACAATTCAACAACAAAGCAAGAAATCAAACATTAACCACTTCATTTTAATCCTTTAGGACTTGTGATCAAACATAGGACTCAAGTGATACTACTCCCATTGTTCCTTCTCAAAACACTGTTTGAGATAACCTAACATTGCCAGTTAACAAGCGGGGTGGGCTCATATCACGAATAGTCCTTAGTTCAATTCACATAGACTTCCCAAACATACCCTACATGGCGGTAGGATAAAATAATGCACTGCGGCATAACCACTTGGCTCAAAGTGTTAGGTTAAGATACATATAAAGCATATATTTTTCATGCGGAAAAACCATAAAGCTAGGAATCCAAATTAATTGCCACATAACAATTAGCATAATTTAGAATGCATACATTTGTAGAGCGCCCTCCCTAGCTACTCCGGAACCGAAGAAGAACAAGTTTACGACTCCAAGTGTAGTCCCTCCGTAGATAGTCCACAGCACGTTGAGATCCACCTTAGATTTAATTAACTAGATTTGTACCAAAGGTTTTAAGTTTATTCGAATAATTTGTGGCAAATTAACGTTAGTTTTAATCCTTAAAACTTTTGTGAATACTTGAATTATGTGTCTATAAATTGTGAATGCCATCACATAGTTATAGGGTTGGAATAATGGAATTAGAAGTCTACCAGGTTTCAATTAATCTAATCCTATTAGAATTAAACATTAATTAAAACTAATAAAGTTATTGTTTAATTAAACAACTAATTCTAGTAACTATAGGAAATTTAATCTTTTAATCTAATCCTAATTGCTTAAGGATTCGACGTATGCACGAACTCTACGCACACACGCACGCACAGCCCACGAGGGGGGTTGGGCATGTCGCGCGCGGAGCAGCTCGGCCCACAGCAGTCCACTGCCTTGGGCACGCCAGTGGCCTTGCGCGTTGGGCCTGGCCATGCGTGCTTGCTTGGCTGGGCCTGCGCGCCTTGGCTTGCTGTGTTGCGCGCATGGGTTTGCTAGGCGCAGGCCTGGCTTCGTGCTGGGCCTTGCGTCTAGCAAGCTCGTCCGATGTTTATTTCGTACGACGTGCTTCCGATTAATTTTCCGATTTCGAAATTCATTCCCGATTCGAACAATATTTAATATTTCCGATTCCGGAATTAATTTCCGTTTCGAACAAATATTTAATATTTCCGATCCCGGAATTATTTTCCGATTCCAATAATATTTCCGATTATGACAATATTTCCTTTTCCGGCAATATTTCCTATTCCGGCAATATTTCCATTTCCGATAATATTTTCCGATACGTACCATGTTTCCGTTTCCGGCAACATCTACGACTTGGATAATATTTATATTTTTGATACGATCCATATTTCCGTTTCCGGCAATATCATCGTTTCCGTAGTATTCATAATTTGCCTTTGACGATTTCAGCTCCCACTGGAACCGAGATCCGTCGATTCCGAATATCCATAAATGGAGTATTTAATTCCTTTAAATACTTGATCCGTTCACGTACTATCTGTATGACCCCTACGGGTTCAGTCAAGATTAAGCTGTGAATTAATATTATTAATTCCACTTGAACTGAAGCGACCTCTAGCTAGGCATACAGTTCACTTGATCTCCCTGAATTATTAACTTGTATAATTAATTAATACTGAACCTCTTTTATTAGACTTAGAATTGAATGCATACTTGGACCAAGGGCATTATTTCCTTCAGTCTCCCACTTGTCCTTAGGGACAAGTGTGCATTGCCTAATTCCTTTGTCGCTTGATGCTTGCTCTTGAACATAAGGTAAGATTTGTCATCCTTATTATGTCCAGAGGTATTTCTCGGTTTCAGAGTTCAACTGATCTAATAAACAGATAATCATAGCCTATGATTCATCTGAGCACGGCCATGCATTTTACAGTTTCTAGCTCTCCGAGTGGCCTTGTACAACTTTCAGCATCTCATCCCTATTTATGGGAAGACAATCCCAATCTTGCGATCTTGATATTAGACTTCGTTTGATAGGTGATTACCCGAGCGTTGCCGTTATAGCCTCCTTTTACGGTGCGACGGTTGACAACGTCAAAGTAACCAGTTCTCAAACAAGTAATCTCAAATCACTCAGGTATTGAGGATTAGTGTATAATAATTTTAATGAATTTTACTTATGATAGATTTTCATTTCTTACAGTAAAGTTTCATAGGTCTGTCCGATACTAGTCTTCCCAAAGTAAGTATCTATGCAAATGATTGCGACATTGCCATGTCCACATAGTTCAAGAAACAGAACTACTAGTCATCTTGCATTTTAGTCGTCTAGCGTTTTCTATGCGTCCAACTTTATAGAAAACTTCGACCAGGGACCATTTTTAACTTTTGACATTCAAGTTCACTTGATAGACATTTCTTAGTCACATGACTGGTCCTGACAGTCTATCTTGAATATATCGTCAATTTGAAGGGACTCGTCATTTAATACTAAACCAAGATTAAATGGAATATGAAAATACATTTCATATATGATAAATGTTCAACCCCAATGTTTTACAACCATGGGCCTCTAACCCATCTTTAAAAAAATTAATGGAATTCAAGCTATGCTTGATTTCTAGTGCCACAATGTGAGTGTTGTTTCTCACTTGTTGCATAGGTTTAGTTATCATGCTTTGCCAATCTTAATATCCTTTTCATCGAATGTTCTTCGAGATAAATGATAAGATCTTTTGAGTATGTTTATTTTGTGATCTAGTCTTTCTTGCTACAATAGTGGTTCTACGCATTTTGCAATAAAGAACCATCAAGTCAGCAGACGTGTGATCTGCCCAAGTTCAGTGAAGAACTCTTTAACATAAACAACCATGTTTTATTGCTTCTTAGGAAATAAGTACTTTTACTTCAACTGTATAGGTTGCTAGTGATTCTCTGTTTGGATTTACTTATCCAAGCAGTTCATAGATATGTGGAAGACTTTCCATCTGTATATCAGAACATTAATGTTTAATTTCCCATGCAACAACTCATGGTCTCTAATCCATGTTGCCATTTAAAAACACGTTGCTCTATAGCTCGTCCTTGCCAATGGTTACCTCCAAAGGGATCTTGCTTGATCCTTTGCCATTGTTTATGCGTGTAGCATCAATATTTAGCATATCTTTATTTCCTTGAATCAAGAACTATTCTTATGTACCTTTTCAAGTACCATAAGTTTTTGATATCAATCTAGTTGATCTTCACTTAGATCAATAGAGATTGGTATATGTTCGTCATGCCTAAAGCCTTACGATACGTTTTTGGCGATCCTCATATTATATCATACACGATAAATTCTTTCGCAGAATAATTCTCAAGTGAATTCTATTCATGTAACCTTAGCTATCCAATTTCAGTAGATACTAAATCCAGCTAAATTCTTTGACATATAATATAGGTGAAGAATCTCATTAGATTCTTTGATGTTTAACTTATCAAACATTCATTACTTAGATTTATTCATATGGGTCGAATATCTCCAATGTAATCTTTCGTGTTTGATTTAGTAAATGCCATTACTTAATCCAAAACAATATTATAAGATCTTTGTAAATAGATCTTAGTACCCAGTATGTACTAAGTTTCGCCTTGGTCCATTATTGATGAATAATTTCAAATCTAAGTCATTAGCATTTGAATGTTTTTTCACAATAGAGAGATATGTGTGTGATGCACATAAGACCAATTGAGGTTTATGTACTC
The DNA here is from genome assembly GCF_020520425.1 of Spinacia oleracea. Classification (NCBI taxonomy): domain Eukaryota; kingdom Viridiplantae; phylum Streptophyta; class Magnoliopsida; order Caryophyllales; family Amaranthaceae; genus Spinacia; species Spinacia oleracea. Next base: position 30,374,491 of record NC_079492.1, read on the forward strand.
CCACTAAACTTCTTATATATCTATAAGAATTATGTACCTTTTATGAAACTAATATACTTATTAGCTTCACTAAAATACAGTTTCAATTCCCAATCGCTTGCTTAAATCTGTACTTAGATCTCATAAGCTAGCTTTCCTTTTCAAGTATTTTATTTGGATCCACAAATCCTATGACATGCTATGTACATAGTTTCTTCCAACATTTAATTGAGAAGATGTTTTGTCGTCTAATTGCCATATGTAACAATATGCAATCATTGCTTGATTTATAGACTTGAGCATTACGATTATGCATGAGGTTTCAACATAATCCACGTCGTTAATTTTCTTGTAACCTTTACCAACTAATCTAGCTTTGTGCGTGAACACAATTCCATGTTTGATGGTTTTTATCCTTAAAACCAATTTGCAACCAATAGGTGGTAACCTATTCTTGCAAATCAACAAAATTTCAATTTTGTCATCAAAACATTGATTCTGTTTTATGGCTTTTAACCATCTAAAACATTTGAGTCTATATATGGCCTCTAACCATTTTAGGGAATCTGGGTTTTGTCATAGCTTTCTTACAAGTCACAAACTACGTGATAATAGTTTGACTGCAAGTTGTAGGTTTCTTCACTATCTAATAGAAGAATCTCATAGTTTCATTGACCCGAACTCTATGTTCCTTCACTATCTAATAGAATAATCTCATAGTTTCAGTGACTTGAACTCTATGCCTACTTGGGTATAGAACATCAAACAATAGAATATCAACAGGCACTTTGAGAGTCTTTTGAATATTCTATTCTCCTTGAAGCACTTGTAAAGTCTTCTAAGAGATGTCTATCTTTAAAGCTGGCCACTTCTAAAGTCCTTAAAGAATACGTGTCCGGATTTTCTAAAGAAATTCGAAAAGCCTCCGGAATGTCCGTTTATGTTTGTTGTTCGCCTCGAATACTTTCGAGGTCTATTTTCTCCCACTTGTCATTTTGGAAACGAATCTCCAAAAGGACATTATTTCGAGTAAACAAACATTATCTTCTCAAAAATTCGTGGTAGAAACAATACCTTTGTTTCTCATTTGAATAAATCACAATGAAACATATATCTATTCTTGGGCCTTAGTTTGCTGAATAACAAACACTAAGCTCCCACTGAGTTTAGCAACTCTTTAGATATATTATATATTATTGAAAAGATATTATGAAATTACTTTTCAATAGCTTTGACGAATTTGGTTTAGTTTGGTGGTAGTTGAGCACTTTGTTTAGAAATTATAGGAAAAATCTTTATGATTCATCTATGATCGAATCAAGTACTAATTGACTTCGATCATTCCAACATAGATATACCATATCTTATGGAGCTCGATCGTGAAATTATAACACACAATCATTGATGATCATTCTTGACTTAAGTAATCATCAACATGATCTAACCTAGATCTTTATGATTTCTTGCCAAGTGGGTTTTATACTTCTGAATCTTTGAACTAGCCAAACAGATTCAATCTGTTCTAACAATAGTTCATATCTTTTGTTACTTTCAACATGTAAGACGAGCTTGTCTTGAATGATCTAGAAATCAATTAACTTTCAAAAGTCCATCAAAATAGATCCTTTGAATGTTAACTTGTTGATATGGTCTAAGCAACAATGCCAAAGATTAGTGGAACTCAAATCAAGGGATTGATTTGAACCTAGTAAAGTTTTTATTGTTAAAGATTTGTTTGTTTTAATCAAGCATATTGACTCAACCCGTAAATGACCATTTTATTCAAATAAACAAACAAAAATTGTTTTTTTTTTTCTTGAATGTGAGTCTTTCGGTGTTTGAAGCAGAAATTTAGGTATGCTGATTATGGAACAAAATAGCCATTAAGTTCCAGCCTTTGAAAGGACTTAAAACAAACTAGATGACCCTACAACTAATGTAGCATTTCCATGCTTCATTTCCAACTTGTAGGCCATTAGTGTAGCCTAGCTTCCATTGTTTGAGTTTTTACCGAAGTAAGAACCTCAAGCGGTATATGATACCAAGGAAGTTTGATTGATAGGTCACTTCTCTTTAAACATAAACTTATAGGTAGAAACGGAATCCTAAATTCCTTTCATTTGTTCCCTGTTTTCCTATTTCTTGTACCATTTCTTATAGTCTTAAGAATTGACTTCTCTAGTGTTGACTTTTGTACTTTGTTAGACATGTCCAATGTCACTCCAACAAAGTTGATCTTACCAGAAGCTTCTAAAGTTCTCTAAGCATCGATCTATTCGAATGTCTAGGGACTAGACTCATTCGAGAATTAAATGGACAAAGATATTAGGTTGTTAACCATTGGTAAAGCTGAGCGTTTAAACTCAATGCTTTATGATCTCAAAACTACATCGTATTTTGAATTCACAAGCACCAATCGGTTTGCCATTCGACTTTGATACTCGAAAACAACCATAAAAGTCGCTAAAAGAAACGTACATTTTAAATTGCTCACTATCTCTCATTTCCATGAATCGTTTATGGATTCACTACCAATCGAGGAAATTTTTGTTAGGTAATGATACATATGAACAACATAAATCATGCAGAAAAACTTGTATGCCAGGATTCAAATTAATTGCACATAACCAATTAATATAGTTTAGAATGCATACTCTTTGTAGCGTGCCCTCCCTAGCTGCGCCCGAACCGAACAAGAACAAGTCTTTAGGACTCCAAGTGTCGTCCCTCCGTAGAAAGTCCACAGCACGTCTGGATCCGCCTTAAGATTGACTAACTAGAATCTCCCTCAAGGTACTATTATTTTCGGCTATTATGGGGAAATTATTTGACTGAATTTTTGCTCTCAAAAACTCACTTTGAATACTTGAAAACTTGTATAAAATTGTGAACCAGGGCCACATATTTATAGGGGTATGGAAAGGAAATTAGAATCCTACCAGGAAACTAATTAGCTTAATTATAATTTTATTAAAACTCTTATTAACTAATTTATCCATTTAGGATTAGGAATTTAATCATTAAACGAATCCCATCAGATTTAGAATTTGTATCGGACACAAACACACACACAAGCATGGCCCGCATGCGCGTAGGCCATGCCCGTGCACAGCCCGCATGCGCGCAGGCCATGCCCGCACACAGCCCGCATGCGCGCAGGCCATGCCCGCGCACAGCCAACGCAAGCCTTGCGGCCCACGCGAGCCACGCAGCCCACGCGAGCAGCCATGCTCGCAGCCCATTGCGCGGGCAGCCATGCTGGCAGCCTTGGCCTGCTGGGCCTGGCCTTGCGCTGGGCCTGGTGTGGCCTTGGTTGTCTTGTGTGGCACCCTAGCTTGCTGGACGCGGGCCTGGCTTCGTGACGGGCCTTCGTCTAGCAAGTCTCGTCTGATGCTAATTCGTACGACGCGCTTCCGATTAGTTTCCCGATTCCGGAATTCATTTCCGATACGAACAATATTTAACATTTCCGTTTCGAACAAATATTTAATATTTTCGTTTCCTGAATTATTTTTCGATTCCAATAATATTTCCGATTCTGACAATATTTCCGTTTCCGGCAATATTTCAGATTCCGGCAATATTTCCATTTCCGATAATATTTTCCGATACGTACCATGTTTCCGTTTCCGACAACATCTACGACTTGGATAATATTTATATTTCCGATACGATCCATATTTCCGTTTCCGGTAATATCATCGTTTCCGGTGTATTCGTTATTTGCCTTTGACGAACTTAGCTCCCACTGAAACCAAGATTCGTCGATTCCGAATATCCATAGATGGAGTATTTAATGCCATTAAATACTTGATCCGTTTACGTACTATTTGTGTGACCCTATGGGTTCAGTCAAGAATAAGCTGTGGATTAATATCATTAATCCACTTGAAATGAAGCGGCCTCTAGCTAGGCATTCAGTTCACTTGATCTCACTTGCCCCATCGCTGCCCATACGCGTCTCGCTCGCTCGCTTGTGCCTTGCCCCATCGCCCTCGCCCATCGCACAGCACACACGCCCAGGCGCTGGGCCTTGCGCGCGCGCCTTGCTTGTTGCTCGCTGCATTCGTACCGCACGAGCGACGAGCTCCCTTGCTCGTCGTCGCGTGCCCGCATTATACAACACCCCTTAAGGGTAACACGTAGCGCCATTGCTTTGTGCGTGCAACATTTACGAGCGTTTTTCATAAAAATTAAAGTTTTTTTAATTCAAAATTAATGACAAATTAATAAATCATATTAATTTCATAATTTTTAGGGCGAAAAATCGAAAATTTATTAATCAATTAATTTCCGATTATCATGGATTCAAATCTAGGTCATAAAAATTTAAAATTTATCATAAATTAAAATTTTTTATGGTGGTTTTTAATCATGGATACCTAATTAAATCGTCAATTAATTATGAAACTCAAATCAATTCTAAATTATTCGAATTTCAACAAATTAATTACAATTACAAATTAGGTTGTATAATTAACAAGCTTAGGCATTCAAATTGTTATACATATACGGTAGGTCAATCAAAGATTCAAGATTTAACAACAAGAATCGCAAATATTTAAATTTAACATCTTAAAATTATAAACTTTGCATTCGAAAAACTAAAACCTCCAAAAAGTCATAGTTAGGCTTCGAATTTGGGAATTCTGGGTTCGGCTGAAAATTAGTATTTTTGTCAAAATTTTAGAATGCCTTTTACATGCGGATTTGACATAAAAATCACTTGATTTCGTTGAGTAACGAATAAACTGCCGAAAAACTGCGTACATATAATTAAATAAACGCAATTTGCAATTAATTAACAATTACGAAAATTAATCACCCCATTTAATTCCTTGCAAATTTATAGAAATTAACCATGTTAACTATAATTGATTATGCAATTAATTAGAGGCTCGTGATACCACTGTTAGGTTATGATACATATGAACAACATAAATCATGCGGAAAAACCTATATGTCAGGATTCAAATTAATTGCACATAACTAATTAATATAGTTTAGAATGCATACTCTTTGTAACGTGCCCTCCCTAGCTGCGCCCGAACCGAACAATAACAAGTCTTTAGGACTCCAAGTGTCGTCCCTCCGTAGAAAGTCCACAGCACGTCCGTATCCGCCTTAAGATTGACTAACTAGAATCTCCCTCAAGGTACTATTATTTTCGGCTATTATGGGGCAATTATTTGACTGAATTTTTGTTCTCAAAAACTCACTTTGAATACTTGAAAACTTGTATATAAATTGTGAACCAGGGCCACATATTTATAGGGGTATGGAAAGGAAATTGGAACCCTACCAGGAAACTAATTAGCTTAATTAGAATTTTATTAAAACTCTTATTAACTAATTTATCCATTTAAGATTAGGAATTTAATCATTAAACGAATCCCATTAGATTTAGGATTTGTATCGGACACAAACACACACACGAGCATGGCCCGCATGCGCGCTGGCCATGCCCGCGCACAGCCCTTGCGGGCGCTCAGCCCACACAAGCCTTGCGGCCCACGCGAGCCTCGCTGCCCACGGGAGCAGCCATGCTCGCAGCCCATTGCGCGCGCAGCCATGCTGGCAGCCTTGGTCTGCTGGTCATGGCCTGGCGCTGGGCCTAGTGTGGCCTTGGTTGTCTTGTGTCGCGCGCTTGCTTGCTGGACGCGGGCATGGCTTCGTGCTGGGCCTTCGTCTAGCAAGTCTCGTCCGATGCTAATTCGTACGACGCGCTTCCGATTAATTTCCCGATTCCGTAATTCATTTCCGATACGAACAATATTTAACATTTCCGATTCCAGAATTAATTTCCGTTTCGAACAAATATTTAATATTTCCGTTTCCGGATTATTTTCCGATTCCAATAATATTTCCAATTCCGACAATGTTTCCGTTTCAGCAATATTTTAGATTCCGGCAATATTTCCATTTCCGATAATATTTTCCGATAGGTACCATGTTTCCGTTTCCGACAACAGCTACGACTTGGATAATATTTATATTTCTGATACGATCCATATTTCCGTTTCTGGTAAAATCAGCGTTTTCGGTGTATTCATTATTTGCCTTTGACGAACTTAGCTCCAACTGAAACCAAGATCCGTCGATTCCGAATATCCATAGATGGAGTATTTAATGCCATTAAATACTTGATCCGTTTACGTACTATTTGTGTGACGGCCTCTAGCTAGGCATTCAGTTCACTTGATCTCACTGAATTATTAACTTGTTAATTAATACTGAACCGCATTTATTAGACTTAACATTAAATGCATACTTGGACCAAGGGCATTATTTCCTTCAATTTACTATTACCCTTTTAAAAGGATTTAATGCAGTGCAAGACATTTAATTATAAACAATAATTAAAACATACATTGAAGCATGCAAAGTCTAAACATTTATCATGAGTAATAACTTGAAAATTAAATCAATCATGCAATTTAAACAAGTCATTGGCATTTTATTCGAATTTATTTTTCCGGCAGTTGTGAATAAAATGATTCCAAGACCCTAAAATCATTGAAGAATTAAGCACATTATGTATTTAGACTCAATTCTAAAATATTTTAGGTCAGCAAAGCCTTTGCTATTAGTCTAGAAACTACTCTTGGTTGATAGGTACGTTTAAGAACTTATTAGGTAAACCTATCTCATTTGCCACGACATAAAAGGACTCCTTACTTATATCGTTGAGTTTCACCAAAACTAACATGTACTCACAATTATTTGTGTACCTTACCCCTTTAGGATCAATGAGTAACACCTCGCTTAGGCGTAAATTAAACTATTACTAAGATTGATGTAAAGGTTATCCAAGTAAGTGTTATTTTATGGCACCTTTTAACTCAATTTTTTAAAGTTTGGAACTTAAGGCTCTTACTTTGTTGGTTAGATTTTAAGTGAACTAAAATCCTTAATCATGCATGAAACATAATCAAGCCACAATCTCATGCATAATTAAGACATATTTAAAGCAATAAATAACTTAAAGCATGCATAAGATATAATTGTGATCTAGTATGGCCCGACTTCATCTTGAAGCTTCAACTTCAAACTCCGTCTTGAAAATGGATTGGAAACTCCGTCTTGAATTTCACCATGGGAGGCACCATTTTCTTCAAATAGGATAAACTATAATTGAAACTAATTACAACTATTTGATGGTACGCATACCATATTTAAATTAAAAACTTTGGTGCATTAGACCAATTTTACATTCAAATTAATGGTACGCAGACCATATTTTCTATCCTATTTGCGCCATGCTAGTCACTTTCCATAACCTGCAAACCAGTACATTTACAATATACCATTCACTCATTCATTTATCAAAGAATGGCCCACATAGCTGGTTAGTAGAACATATTATGCATCATATAAATATTTGCCGCAATTAATCAAGGCTTCCAATAATCTAACCGGAAACATACAAATTTAATTTACATGCTTTACTAATTTTAAACATAAAATTGTATTTCCTAGTCTAACCGGAAACATACAAATTTAATTAAAATCTAAAGCTCATATAAATAATTATTTGAATCCTTTTAATTTATTTTCAGTTTATTAAATTATTTATTTTAAATTTAATCAAGGTTTTAATTTTAGTAAAATAATTAGTATAAAGAAAATCTATAATAATTAAATTATTCAAAATTAAATTCCGAGAAAAAATTAAATTACGAATTTTAAATTTAATTAACATCGTTTTCTAACTGAAAATCAAAATTAAATTCAAAGCGCATCAATCAGGTCAAGACGAGGCCATGGGCTTGCGCCCACGCCCCGTCGAGTCCACGAGGCAGCATCGCCCCTTACGAGTGATCGCACAACAAGGCACGAGCAGCAGCCACGCGCAAACGCAGCAAGCCAAGCCACGCTTGCGCGCAGCATTGCTCGCTGGCTTCGTAGCGCAACAGCTGCTTGGTGAAGCGCTCGCTATGCGCGAGCCATCGCTCGCTGGGCGAGGCAACGCTCACTACTGTAAGGCATCCCTCGCTGCCCGCGCGCGCGCGTGCCTTGCCTACTTGCCTTGTTTCTTCGCCCCACCCGCCCATGCGCATAGTAGGACTCGACACAAGGTAGGGCCACTGCCTTGTGCTCGCGTGCCATATGCTTGCTCGCTGCATTCTTACCGCATGGGCGACGAGCTCCCTTGCTCGTCATCGCATGCCCGCACTATACAACACCCTTTAAGGGTAACACTTAGCGTCCATTTCTTTGTGCGTGCAAGATTCATGAGCGGATTTTATAAAAATCAAAAATTTATAATTTAAATTTATCGACGAATTAATAAATCATATTAATTTCATAAATTTAGGGCGAAAAATCGAAAATTTATTATTCAAATTTATTTCCGATCATGTTTATTTTCATGAATTCAAATCTAGGTCATAAAATTTTAAAATTTTCCAAATTTTCCAAATTTTATGGTGGTTTTTAATCATGGATTCCTAATTAAATTGTCAATTAATTATGAAAATCAAATCAAATTCTAAATTATTCGAATTTCAAACAAATTAATTACAATTAGAAATCAGGTTGTATAATTAACAAGCTTAGGCATTAAAATTGTTAAACATATACAGTAGGTCAATGATAGATTTAAGATTTACAAACAAGAATCCCAAATATTTAATTTAACATCTTAAAAATTACAAATTTTGCGTTCGAAAAACTAAAACCTCCGAAAATTCATAGTTAGTCTTCGAATTTGGGAATTCTGGGTTCTGCATCAAATCTTTGATTTTAGTCAAAATTTTAAAACGCCGTTTACATGCGAAATTCACTATAAAATTATTCGATTCCGACCATTATTGACTAAACTGCCGAAAATTCTGCGAACATATAATTAAATAATCGCACGAATTTGCAATTAATTACACAAAACGAAATTAATCACCCCTTTAATTTATTACAAATTTATAAAATTTAACCATGTTAACTATAATTATTATGGGATTAATTAGAGGCTCGTGATACCACTGTTAGGTTATGATACATATAAAGCATATATATTTCATGCGGAAAAACCATAAAGCCAGGAATCCAAATTAATTGCCACATAACAATTAGCATAATTTAGGATGCATACATTTGTAGCGTGCCCTCCCTAGCTGCTCCCGAACCGAAAAAGAACAAGTTTAGGACTCCAAGTGTAGTCCCTCCGTAGATAGTCCACAGCACGTTCGGATCCGCCTTAGATTTAATTAACTAGAATTGCACCAATGGTTTTAAGTTTATTCGAAAAATTTGTGGCAAATTAACGTTAGTTTTAATCCTTAAAATTTATGTGAATACTTGAATTATGTGTCTATAAATTGTGAATGCCATCACATATTTATAGGGTTGGAATAATGGAATTAGAAGTCTACTAGGTTTCAATTAATCAATTACTATTAGAATTAAACATTAATTAAAACTAATAAAGTTATTGTTTAATTAAACAACTAACTCTAGTTACTTTAGGAAATTTAATCTTTTAATCTAATCCTAATTGCTTAAGGATTCGACGTATGCACGAACTCTACGCACAGACGCACGCACAGCCCACGAGGGGCGTTGGGCATGTCGCGCGCGGAGCAGCTCGGCCCACAGCGCTGCGCAGCCCACTGCCTTGGGCGCGCCAATGGCCTTGCGCGTTGGGCCTGGCCTTGCGAGCTTGCTTGGCTGGGCCTGCGTGCCTTGGCTTGCTGTGTTGCGCGCATGGGTTTGCTAGGCGCAGGCCTTGCTTCGTGATGGGCCTTGCGTCTAGCAAGCTCGCCCGATGTTTATTTCGTACGATGCGCTTCCGATTAATTTTCCGATTTCGGAATTCATTTTCGATTCGAACAATATTTAATATTTCCGATTCCGGAATTAATTTCCGTTTCGAACAAATATTTAATATTTTCGATTCCGGAATTATTTTCCGATTCCGATAATATTTCCGATTCCGACAATATTTCCGTTTCCGGCAATATTTCCGATTCCGGCAATATTTCCATTTCCGATAATATTTTCCGATACGTACCATGTTTCCGTTTCCGGCAACATCTACGACTTGGATAATATTTATATTTTCAATACGATCCATATTTCCGTTTCCGGCAATATCATCGTTTCCGGAGTATTCATAATTTGCCTTTGACGATTTCAGCTCCCACTGGAAACGAGATCCGTCGATTCTGAATATCCATAAATGGAGTATTTAATTCCTTTAAATACTTGATCCGTTCACGTACTATTTGTGTGACCCTACGGGTTCAGTCAAGAGTAAGCTGTGGATTAATATTATTAATTCCACTTGAACTGAAGCGGCCTCTAGCTAGGCATACAGTTCACTTGATCTCACTGAATTATTAACTTGTATAATTAATTAATACTGAACCGCTTTTATTAGACTTAGCATTGAATGCATACTTGGACCAAGGGCATTATTTCCTTCACAATGTATGCTAGACATTCCGTACAATAGCATAAACATAAACTTGCATGTTAAACACTCAAACAGGCATATAAATTTGAACAACTTGCTTGACATAATTCAACGATTATTAAAGATCACATCATAATTGTTCACAAGGCTTCGTAAAGCAATAATAACTTATAACATGCTTGTTCACACATCAAACATGAATTCACAACACTTCGAGTCCACATTATTTACAACCAATAAACATCACATAATCGTCATGGAATAGGTGGTCACCCTAGTCATGTACGTACCTTGAATACCTAAGTACGGGGTCACTTTGCGAATCACGACTCAAAGCTAGAAATCACCTCCTATACTTAAAATAAGGAACTTAATCATTATCCATGTTTACTAAATTTCCAGCAACTTTTATAGATTCTAAAACCCTGTTTTAATTAGGAATTAATGGTACTTTATTAAATTAATAGTCTCAATTGGTCAATTCAAGTCCTAGTACAAAAACATGGACTTTTGATCTTAAAAATTATTAAAACCAACACTTTAGGGCCTTACAATAAGTATGAAAATTTAAGTTGATTCCCATAATTTAAGTTTACATTAAGTTGGGATTAAAACCCTACCAATAAACAATCATAAAAATCATATTTTGGTCAAAACAATTGACACTTTAATTAATTATTAAATATGAAAATAATAGTTTATCTAAATAAAATCATCCTAATGAATTCAAATACGAAAAAACATTACAATACGGTGTTCATAACCGTTCCAAACAATTTTATAATCAAAATCAATAATAATATTATAATTTTAAAATACGGAATTGAAATAGAATAGGTAAGGAAGAAGAGCAATATACCAAACAAGCCTATAGCACGGTACAATTACCAATTTGATGTGATTAGGCGCAAAAGGGCTAAAATATACGGAGTATACGGAACAAAAACCACACACGAACACACAAGGGTGTGTGTCGTGTGCGGTACAACAGCATCGAACACACAACGCACGAGCACGGGGTTAGCGCGCACGAGAGAGCTACGACGAGCGTGTGCAAGGGAAGCAACGAGACGAGGCTTCGGCTAGGCTGGGCTAGGAGATCGTCGCTTGAGGCAACAACAACAACACCACACAACAACACACTAGGCGTGGCTGTGAGCGAGCGAAGGTGAGAGAGCAAGGGGCGCGGGTGAGCGGTGCGCTGTGCGAGAGGCACGAGCGGCACGCAAGGGGCGCGGGGCGAGGGCACGAGGCACATCGAGCATTGATGCTCTACTTGTGCACGGGTGCGGGGAAACGGGCACGAAGAGGAGAGAGCAGAAGGGACGAGAGAGAGGTTTAATGAAATTTCAGATTTTTGTGAAGGGGATCAATTGTGAGGGAGGGTTATATTTATAGCTTTACCATCCCTTGTGGGCTTAGGTTTTATGAAAAAGAGTTGGGCTTGAAGGTTGGGTTTAATTAGAATTAAATTCTTAAAAGCTTAGTCGGGGTTATCAACGGAATTGGGCTGGGCTCGGAATGTAATTAAAACATGACCAAATAAATTCCCGAACGAATGAGATAATATATTCATTTAATTTATTTAATAAATCCGGTTTTCGTAAATAATAATAATTAAATTATTTAAAATAAAATACATTTAAATCATATTGAATGTAATTAATTCATCAAATACTTTATAAATATAATAAAATATATTTATAAATTCCGAAAAATACGAGGTATTACATTCGGAATAAAAACCAAAAAAGTCTGGAAAAATTAGATGTGATCTAATGCTTTGACGTCCCAGCGCTACAATTTTCCAGCGCACGAAAGAGAGCGCAATAATATTTAAGCGCTACAGTTTGGTTCTCATCCAATCACGACAAAGATAATATTTCAAGACAGTTGTTACTGACTCAACATGCATCTGATCTGGTGCATACCTTACATGCGCTTGAAATATCCAACACACGAAATGTATGCGCTAGAAAAATCCAGCGCATAAAATGTGTGCGCTAGAAATATCCAGCGCACGAAATGTGTGCGCTAGAATATTCTGGTTATGCTGGTTAACTTACAATGAAATTCTATCTCTTCCAACGTCTATCCTATTTCGACCTGTTACACAATAAATACAACCCTCCACGGAAACGACACCAATTTTGAATTACCAAACACCTAAAATCTCGAGTATTGACCGAAGCTTCTAAACCGCCCGTATCGGCAAACCGTGTGCCGTATTAACACACTGTTATGCAAACCCTATTCGTATAATCACTCCGGCCAGTTCTAATCATATCGAAGCTTTGGCCAAATCCTAATCCTAAACTCTGGAAGAATCCCACCATACAGCCAGTTAGCTGGAAGTTTGAAACATAAAAGAAAGGCTAGAAAAGACAAGTGGTTAGTGTTCCTGAGAACCGCACGCTATACTGTAACGTCAAATCTACAATTTATTTCTTTCAGCACCTCTATAAATTTGTTCACTTCATCTGCTATATTATTCACGCCTAATAAGATAATCTCTGGACAAACTGATATTGCTAAGTACCTTTAATTGATCTAAATCACTATTTTGACGACCATTAGTTAATTACTTGTGCATTAAAACCACTCAAATTAGTAACGTAGCGTAAGGCATGTCCCTTTATTAGTCACATTGACCTAGTAAGGACCGCTGCTTGGGATAATGCTAGGCACTCCCCGTATTAACAAACGCCCCCGGAACTCTCAATCTCTACTCCGCTGGATGTATGTTGAGAAATTTCCATAATAGGGATCCCAAGGGAACCTATGGCCTTTGTGAGTCAAATATGTTTTCTCTTCAGACATATCAAGATAATCGGGGTTGTCAGTAATCTTCAATGTAGTTGTGAAACTGGATGACGACTTCTACAGAGTAGTAAAAGGAAGCTAACGCCCAAAATTAGTTCCTATTTACTTAATATGATTGCAACATCCAGAGGGGAAGGTCGTTTGGGCCATTTTGTTAATGCCTGTCCCATTTTTCAACCCCTTCAGAGTGGCGACTCCACTGGGGACGATATTGAAATAATTTTGTGCAAGTAGTGCATCAGTGAGGAAGTCGTATAACAGAAACGGAATGCTACGCTGCAGTTATTTACTTATTAAATTGGGACAACCTGAAATATTCAATGTGACGAATGATCGCGACAGAACCACATACCACTCTTGGCTTCCTTAGCAGGTTTCATCTTGGAAGTTAGGAATAAGGAAACTTGTCAGCCCCCAGGGGGTTCACACGCTTCGGATGTTGTCAACTCGACACTTTCACGATGTGGCACATTGACGCAACTCAAACCGTTTATATCCTAGGTCCATTCTCGATGTATTCCATTCTAGTGTATACCGAATAGGCTTTGATAAAATTCGTTCATGAACCCGACTACTTTAACAAAGGCTTGTTGGGGAATTGGCGATAGGTTTGATACACTTTTAACACCCAGCTTATTGCACTTTAAAGACATAGCATAAAACTAAATGCGCATTTGTATCTGAATCCATGTTTGATGTTAGCTTTGTGTAGAAATCTTACGTGCTATGTGAACTAACTAAAGGGACATAGAGTTCAAGGTCAACAACGTCATTAGAGTCGACAAAAACGCTTGAAAAACGTCAAAAATGATTAAAAGCTACGAATTGTACAATCGAAACTACACATTTTGCAGCCCTGGAATAAGCTCAAAAAAATAGCAGCGCTTACCAGGGCAGCGGTATAATATTCCAGCGCGCCTCTGAAAAGCGCAAGAATATTGTAGCGCATACATCAAGGGGATAATAAATAAGGCTCTAACATGCGCCAGAAAATAACACCGCATGTCCTTTGAGCGCAACAAAATTCCAGCGCTGGTTACTACAACACAATTATATTCCAGTGCGGTGCCCTGCTTATTCCTTGCAATTATAGTCAGTAAATTGGTTGCCTAAGAAAGTTGGATATTCGTGCGACTAATTCAAAAAGGCTGAAAAACGTTGGTGCCTCAAAAGAATTACGTAAGTCTGATTGAAAACTACATACTTTAAAAACGCGCATATCAAAATTGCGCCAAAGGAATTTTCACGGTGTTAAGATCAATCAAGTACAGTCATGGAAAACTAAACCAAAATTAAAATTTGTGAATCAATCCCAAAGTCTAGTACACGCGAACTCATTATCGTGCCGGAGCGCTGAATGTTTGAGTGCACAAACGCTTAAACAAAGGGGTTAAATTAGTGAAATTTAAAGATGTGGGCAATCCTGATTGGCCAAAAAACCAGCTGCACGAACAAAACTCAAAAGAATTTGCAAGCGCAGGAAATAACCAGCACACAACAAGTCAGCGCTTCTCTTCTGAGGGCTAGAATATTTTGGCGCATAATGGCCCAGTTCCTACCAACAGCTTCCTATAACTGTCGGCTAAAAACAATTCGTGAAATAAGTTATTGGTCTTCTAAATAACACTTTTTTTTTGGCATAATACCATTCAAGCCAAAATAGTATTGAAGTTCACGTAAGCTACATTTTCCAAAATCACTTGTACAAAAATCAAATCGTTCCGAGTCTGAAGCAAAATTCTTTCCAAAAGTAGAATACATCATCCTAAAATAGTTGTCTTATACATAGGGCCGATTCCACTGCTTGGCGTCGGGCTTAAGGTCAAAGATTAACATATCTCGATTCTTCCACTCCAATTGCTAATCGGATTACATAAATAGTCACTCATGTTTCCTGAAGGAAATAATGCCCTTGGTCCAAGTATGCATTCTATGTTAAGTCTAATAAATGCGGTTCAGTATTAATTAACAAGTTGATAATTCAGTGAGATCAAGTGAGCTGAATGCCTAGCTAGAGGCCGCTTCAGTTCAAGTGGAATTAATGATATTAATCCACAGCTTACTCTTGACTGAACCCGTAGGGTCACACAAATAGTACGTAAACGGATCAAGTATTTAATGGCATTAAATACTCCATCTATGGATATTCGGAATCGACGGATCTTGGTTTCAGTGGGAGCTGAGATCGTCACAGGCAAGAAATGAATACTCCGGAAACGATGATATTGCCGGAAACGGAAATATGGATCGTATCGGAAATTTAAATATTATCCAAGTTGTAGATGTTGCCGGAAACGGAAACATGGTACGTATAGGAAAATATTATTGGAAATGGAAATATTACCAGAATCGGAAATATTGCCGGAAACGGAAATATTGTCAGAATCGGAAATATTATCGGAATCGGAATATAATTCCGGAAACGGAAATATTAAATATTTGTTCTAACCGGAAATTGATTCCGGAATCGGAAATATTAAATATTGTTCGTATCGGAATTGAATTCCGGAACCGAGAATTTAATCGGAAGCGTATCGTACGAATTAGCATCGGACGAGGCCTGCCGGACGAAGGCCCAGCACGAAGTTGGGCCATCGCCCAGCAAGCCAAAACGCGCGCCCAGCCAAACGCGCGCCCAGCCAAACGAGCGCCCAGCCAAGGCAGCGCCCAGGCCCACCACAAGGCAAGCCCAGCGCGCGCCAAGGCCATGGCCTCGCTGCGTGGGCTGCTGCTCGCACGCACGCGCATGGGCGGCCCATCGTGGTTGCCGTGTGTGTGTGTGTGAGTTTGTGTTCGTGCACGATTCCTGAAACGTGCAGAGTTCGGTTAATGATTAAATTCCTAATTCTATTTGATAAATTAATTAATTAGAGTTCTTGTAGGATTCTAAGTTTAATTAATTCGTATCCTAATAGGATTCCAATTCTCTTTCCATACCCCTATAAATATGTGGCCTGGGTTCACAATTTATAACGAGTTTTCAAGTATTCAAAGTGAATTTTTGAGAGAAAAATTCAGCCACATTCCTTGCTCAAAAGTGCCGAAAATTCTAGTACCTTAGGGGCGATTCTAGTTGGTCAATCTTAAGGCGGATCCGGACGTGCTGTGGACTATCTACGGAGGGACGACACTTGGAGTCCTAAAGAATTGTTCTTGTTCGGTTCGGGCGCAGCTAGGGAGGGCACGCAACAAAGAGTATGCATCTAAATTATGCTATATGATTATGTGTAAATAATATGTATTCCTGGGTTAATGGTTGTTTCCGCATGATTTATGTAATATCATATGTATCATAACCTAACAGTGGTATCACGAGCCCCTTATTATTTTCATAATCTAAATTGCATGAACATGGTTAAATATTACAAATTTGCAAGAATTAAAAGGGGTGATTAATTTTCGTAATTGTTAATTAATTGCAAATTGCGTTTATTTAATTATACGTACGCAGATTTTCGGCAGTTTCTTCGTTACTCATCCAAATCGAGTGATTTTTGTGTCAATTCCGCATGTAAAAGGCATTCTAAAATTTTGACAAAAATAGTGTTTTCCTGCCGAACCCAGAATTCTCAAATTCGAAGCATAACTATGACTTTTCGAAGGTTTTAGTTTTTCGAATGCAAAATTTCGTAAATTTAAGATGTTAAATTAAATATTTGCGATTCTTGTTGATAAATCTTGAATTTTTGATTGACCTACTGTATATGTTTAACAAGTTTGAATGCCTAGCCTTGTTAATTATGCAATCTAATTTGTAATTATGATTAATTTGTTGAAAATTAGAATAATTTAGAATTAATTTGATTTTCATAATTAATTATAATTTAATTAGAAACCTATGATTAAAAACCACCATAAAAATTGTAAATTTATGATAAATTTTAAATTTTTTATGACCTAGACTTGAATCCATGACAATCGGAAATCAATTGAATAATAAATTTTCGATTTTTCGCCCTAAAATTATGAAATTAATATTATTTATTAATTTGTCATTAATTTTAAATATAAATTTTAAATTTTTATGCGATTCGTTCATATAACTTGCACGCACAAAGCAATGGACGCTTCGTGTTACCCTTAAGGGGTGTTGTATAGGGCGGGCATGCGGCACGAATGCAATGAGCAAGGCATGGTGCACGAGCACAAGGCAGCAGCCCTGCCTTGTGTCGTGGGCCACGAGCTATGAACAAATGGGCATGGGCGAAAGGCAAGCCAAGGCAGTCGCGTGTGGGCAGCAAGCGAGCTGCGCCACAACGCGCACTGCCTCGCGCAAGGGCGCGCAGCGAGCGCAAGCGAGCGTGCCACGAGCGCTGCGCCCAGCGTTGATCGCGCGGAATTGCTCGCGCACAGCGAGCGATGGCTCGCGCGCACAGCGAGCGATGCCTCGCGCGCACAGCGAGCGATGGCTCGCGCGCACAGCGAGCGCTGGCGAGCGCGCACAGCGAGCGATGGCTCGCGTGCGACGAGCACTGGCGCGCGCGCAGCGAGCGCCACAGCGTGCGATGGCTTGCGATGGAAGATGCAGCAGCTATGCGACGAGCGCATGGGCTGCGCGCACATGGCCAGCGATGGCTGTGTGCGTGCGGCCCATGGGCGTGCAATGCGTAGGGTGTTTGCGTTGCGATTAGATCGTTTTGAATGTTTAATTTGAAAATTTCAGTTCACGTAATTTTAATTAATTTTAAAATTAATAATTTAAATTATTTTCTTGGATTTTAATTTTGAATATTGTAATTATAATAAATTTTTTTTATTCTAATTATTTTACTAAAATTAAAATCATGAATTAATTTAAATAACGACTGAAATTAAATTAAACTTTTTGGATTCAATTATAAATTTATATGAGCTGTAAATTTTAATTAAATTTGTATGTTTCCGGTTAGACTAGAAATACATTTTTATGTTTAAAATTAGTAAAGCATATGAATTTATTGGTTTAAGTGGAAGCGCTTTTTAGTCATAAACTCTTGATTAGGTCTACAAATCCTTAAGGTTAAAACAACTTGATTAGAATTAATAAGGACTGAATAATTGGTAGATTATTGGTGCCCTTGATTAATTGCTGCAAATGTTTACGTGATGCATAATGTGTTTTACTAACCAGCTATGTGGGCCATTCATGATAATGAATGGGTGAATGGTATATATTGTATATGTACTGTTTTGCAGGTTATGAAGTGACTAGTATGGCCCAAATAGGATAGAAAATATGGTCTGCGTACCATTAATTTGAATGTAATTGGTCTAAAGTACCAAAGTTATTTTTCAATTCAAATATGGTCTGCGAACCATCAAATAGTTGTAATTAGTTATAGCTTATCCTATTTGAAGAAAATGGTGCCTCCCACGGAGATTTTCAAGACGCACTTTGAAGTCAAAGCTTCAAGATGAAGTCGGGCCATACTAGATCACATTTATCTTATGCATGTTTTAAGTTATTTATTGCTTTTAAATATGTCTTAAAATGCATGAGATCAAAAGCTTGATTATGTTGCATGATTAAGGATTTTAGTTCACATAAAATCTAACCAACATAGTAAGAGCCTTAAGTTCCAAACTTAAAAATTGAGTTAAAAGGTGCCATGCCAAAATATACACTTGCTTGGATATCCTTTACATCAATCTAGTAATAGTTTTCGCTCAGCGAGGTGTTACTTATTGGTTCTAAAGGGGCAAGGTACACAAATAATTGTGAGTACATGTTAGTTTTGGTGAAACTCAACGATATAAGTAAGGAGTCCTTTTATGTCGTGGAAAAATCGATAGGTTTACCTAATAAGTTCTTAGACGTACCTATCAACCAAGAGTAGTTTCTAGACTATTAGCAAAAGGCTTTTGCTTACCTAAGATGTTTTAGGATTAAGTCGACAAACTGTGCTTAGTTCTTCAATGATTTTAGGATCTTGGAATCATTTTATTCACACCTGCCGGAACAATTAAATCGAATAAAATGCTAATAACTTGTTTGAATTGCATGGTTGCTTTAATTTCAAGTTATTATTCATGATAAATGTTTAGACTTTGCATGCTTCAATGTATGTTTTAATTATTGTTTATAATTAAATATCTTGCACTGCGGTAAATCCTTTTAGAAAGGTAACAGTAAATTTCCTCGATTGGTAGTGAATCCAAGAACGATTCACGAAAAAGAGAGAAAGTGAGCAATTTAAAATGTACGTTTCTTATATCAACTTTTATGGTTGTTTTCGAATATTAAAATCGAATGGCAAACCAATTGGTGCTTGTGAAATCAAAATACACTGTAGTTTTGAGATCATAAAGCATTGAGCTTAAACGCTCAGCTTTACCAATGGTTAACAACCTAATATCTTTGTCCATTTAATTCTCGAATGAGTCTAGTCCCTAGACATTCGAATAGATCGATGCTTAGAGAACTTTAGAAGCTTCTGGTAAGATCATCTAGTTGAAACAAAATATTCAACATAAATTAAAATGGTAAAGAACCTTGTTGGTGACATTGGACATGTCTAACAAAGTATAAAAGTCAACACTAAAGAATTCAATTCTTAAGACTATAAGAAAAGGTACAAGAAATAGGAAAACGAGGAACAAATGAAAGGAATATACGATTTCGTTTCTACCTATAAGTTTATGTTTAAAGAGAAGTGACCTAGCAATCAAACTTCCTTGGTATCATATACCGCTTGAGGTTCTTACTTCGGTAATAACTCAAACAATGGAAGCTAGGATACACTAATGACCTACAAGTGGGAAATGAAGCATGGCAATGCTACATTAGTTGTAGGGTCATCTAGTTTGTTTTAAGTCCTTTCAAAGGCTGGAACTAAATGGCTATTTTGTTCCATAATCAACATACCTAAATTTCTGTTTTCAAACACAGAAAGACTCACATTCAAGAAAAACAAAAACAATGTTTGTATGTTTATTTGAATGAAATGGTCAATTACAGGTTGAGTCAATATGCTTGATTAAAACAGACAACTCTTTAAAGAACTTTACTAGGTTCAAATCAACCCCTTGATTTGAGTTCCACTAATCTTTGGCATTATTGCTTAGACCATATCAACAAGTTAACATTCAAAAGCTCTATTTTAATGGACTTTTGAAAATTGGTTGATTTCTAGATCAACTTAAGACAAGCTAGTCTTACTTGTTGAAAGTAACACAAGAAATGAACTATTGTTAGAACGCCTAGACGATAGAGTTCAAAGCTAAAGAAAGGTTTTATGACTTTATTATTTCACATAGATTTGAGTGAATATAGGTTTATTTACTCAATGTGATATAAGTTTGAATCTGTTTGGCTAGTTCAAAGATTCAGAAGTATAAATCCCACTTGGTAAGAAATCATAAAGATCTAGGTTAGATCATGTTGATGATTACTTGAGACCAAATATGATCATCAATGATTCTGTGTTGTAATTTCACAATCTAGGTCCATAAGATATGGCATATCTTAGTTGGAATAATCGAAGTCAATTAGTACTTGATTCGATTAATGATGAATCATAAAGACTTTTCCTATAATTTCTAAAACAAAATGCTCAACTACCACCAAACTAAACCAAATTCGTCAAAGCTATAGAAAAGAAATTTCAGAATATCTTTTCGATAATATATATCTAGAGAGTTGCTAAACTCAGTGGGAGCTTAGTGTTTGTTATTCAACAAACTAAGGCCCAAGTATAGATATATGTTTCATTGTGATTTATTCAAATGAGACACAAGGGTATTGTTTCTACCACGAATTTTTGAGAACATAATGTTTGTTTGCTCGAAATAATGTCCTTTTGGAGATTCGTTTCCAAAATGACAAGTGGGAGAAAATAGACCTCGAAAGTCTTCGAGGCGAACAACAAACATAAACGGACATTCCGGAGGCTTTTCGAAGTGCTTCAGAAAATCCGAACTTATTCTTTAAGGACTTTAGAAGTGGCTTTAAAGAATAGACATCTCTTAGAAAACTTTACAAGTGCTTCAAGGAGAATAGAATATTCAAAGGACTCTCAAAGTGCCTGTTGATATTCTATTGTTTGATGTTCTATACCCAAGTAGGCATAGAGTTCAAGTCACTGGAACTATGAGATTCTTCTATTAGATAGAAAAGAAACATAGAGTTCTGGTCGATGAAACTATGATATTCTTCTATTAGATAGTGAAGAAACCTACAACTTGCAGTCAAACTATTATCATATAGATTAATGAGTTTGTAATCTGTAAGAAAGCTATGACGAAACCCAGATTCCCTAAAATGGTTAGAGGCCATATATAGACTATATGTTTAATTGGTTAAAGGCCATAAAACATACTCAATGTTTTGATGACAAAATTGAAATTTTGTTGATTTGCAAGAATAGTTTCACACCTATTGGTTGCAAGTTTGTTTTAAGGATAAAAACAATCAAACATGAAATTGTGTTCACACACAAAGCGAGATTAGTTGCTAAAGGTTACAAGCAAATTCATGGCATGGATTGTGTTGAAACCTCATGCAAAATCGTTATGCTTAAGTCTATAAATCAAGCAATGATTGCATATTGGTACATATGGCAATTGGATGACAAAACATATTCCTCAATCAAATGTTGGAAGAAAACTATGTACATGGCATGTCATAGGATTTGTGGATCCAAATAATGCTTGAAATGAATGCCAGCTTAGGAAATCTAAGTACAGATTTAAGCAAGCAATTGGGAATTGGAATTGTATTTTAGTGAAGCTAATAAGTATTTTAGTTTCATAAAATATACATGATTCTTATAGATATATAAGAAGTTTAGTGGGAGTACTTAAAACTTAATTGGTCTTATGTGTATTACACACATATCTCTCTATTGTGAAACAACATTCAAATGCTAATGACTTAGATTTGAAATTATTCATCAATGATGGACCATGGCGAAACTTAGTACATACTGGGTATTAAGATCTATTTACAAAGATCTTATGATATTGTTTTGGATTAAGTAATGGCATTTACTAAATCAAACACGAAAGACTCCATTGGAGATATTCGACCCATATGAATAAATCTAAGTAAAGGATGTTTGAACTATGTATAAGCATTTACTAAGTTAAACATCAAAGATTCTAAATGAGATTCTTAACCTATATTATATGTCAAAGAATTTAGCTGAATTTAGTATCTACTGAAACTAGATAAGCTAAAGTTACATGAATAGAATTCAATTGGGAATTATTCTGCAAAAGAATTTATCATGTATGATATAATATGAGGATCGCCAAAAACGTATCGTATGACTTTAGGCATGACGAACATATACCAATCTCTATTGATCTAAGTGAAGATCAACTAGATTGAGATCAAGAACACTTATGGTACTTGAAAAGGTACATAGGAATAGTTCTTGATTCAAGGAAATAAAGATATGCTAAAATATTGATGCTACACGCATAAACACTGGCAAGGGATCAAGCAAGATTCCCTTGGAGTTAACCATTGATAAGGACGAGCTATAGAGCATCGTGTTTTGAAATGGCAACATGGATTGGAGACCATGAGTTGTTGCGTGGGATATTAAAATATTAATTTCTATGTTCTAAGATACAGTTGGAAAGTAATCCACATATCTGTGAACTGCTTGGATGAGTAATTCCAAACAAAGCATCACTAGCAACCTATAAAGTTGAAGTAAAAGTACTTATTGCCTAAGAAGCAATAAAACAGGGTTGTTTAAAGTTCTTCACTGAACTTGGGTAGATCACCTATCTGCTGGCTTGATGGTTCTTCATTGAAAAATGCGTATAACCACTCTTGAAGCAAGAAAAACGTCTGCTAACTTGATGGTTCTTCATTGCAAAATAAGTAAAACCACCATCGAAGTAAGAAAGACTAGATCACATAATAAACAAACTCGAAAAGATCTTATCATCATATCTCAAAGAACATTCGATGAAAAGGATGTTAAGATTGGCAAAGCATGATAACTAAACCTATGCATCAAGTGAGAAACAACACTCACATTGTAGCACTGGAAATCAAGCATAGCTTTGAATTCCATGAACTGTTTTAAAGATGGGTTTGAGG
The DNA here is from genome assembly GCF_020520425.1 of Spinacia oleracea. Lineage (NCBI taxonomy): Eukaryota > Viridiplantae > Streptophyta > Magnoliopsida > Caryophyllales > Amaranthaceae > Spinacia > Spinacia oleracea. The sequence continues at coordinate 30,397,743 of NC_079492.1, forward strand.
CCCATGGTTATAAAACATTGGGGTTGAACATTTATCATATATGAAATGTATTTTCATATTCCATTTAATCTTGGTTTAGTATTAAATGATGAGTCCCTTCAAATTTGACGATATATTCAAGATAGACTGTCAGGACCAGTCCTGTGACTAAGAAATGTCTATCAAGTGAACTTGAATGTCAAAGGTTGAAAATGGTCCCTAGTCGGAGTTTTCTATAAAATTGGACGCATAGAAAACGTTAGACGATTAGAATGCAAGATGACTAGTAGTTCTGTTTCTTGAACTATGTGGACATGGCAATGTCATAATCATTTGCATAGATACTTACTTTGGGAAGACTAGTATCGGACAAGACCTATGAAACTTTACTGTAGGAGATGAAAATCTGTCATAAGTAAATTTCATTAAATTATTAGACACTAAATCCTCAATACCTGAGTGATTTGAGATTACTTGTTTGAGAACTAGTTGCTTTGACGTTGACCAACCGTCGCACCGTAAAAGGAGGCTATAAAGGCAACGCTCAGGTAATCACCTATCAAACGAAGTCTAATCTCAAGATCGCAAGATTGGGATCGTCCTCCCATAAATCGGGATGAGATGCTTAAAAGTTGTACAAGGCCACTCGGAGAGCTAGAAACTGTGAAATGCATGGCCGTGCTCGGATGAATCATAGGCTATGATTATCTGTTTATTTGATCAGTTGAACTCTGAAACCGAGGAACACCTCTGGACATAATAAGGATGACAACTCTTACCTTATGTTCAAGAGCAAGCATCGAGCGACAAAGGAATTAGGAAATGCACACTTGTCCCTAAGGACAAGTGGGAGACTGAAGGAAATAATGCCCTTGGTCCAAGTATGCATTCTATGTTAAGTCTAATAAATGCGGTTCAGTATTAATTAACAAGTTGATAATTCAGTGAGATCAAGTGAGCTGAATGCCTAGCTAGAGGCCGCTTCAGTTCAAGTGGAATTAATGATATTAATCCACAGCTTACTCTTGACTGAACCCGTAGGGTCACACAAATAGTACGTAAACGGATCAAGTATTTAATGGCATTAAATACTCCATCTATGGATATTCGGAATCGACGGATCTTGGTTTCAGTGGGAGCTGAGATCGTCACAGGCAAGAAATGAATACTCCGGAAACGATGATATTGCTGGAAACGGAAATATGGATCGTATCGGAAATTTAAATATTATCCAAGTCGTAGATGTTGCCGGAAACGGAAACATGGTACGTATAGGAAAATATTATTGGAAATGGAAATATTACCAGAATCGGAAATATTGCCGGAATCGGAAATATTGTCAGAATCGGAAATATTATCGGAATCGGAAAATAATTCCGGAAACGGAAATATTAAATATTTGTTCGAAACGGAAATTGATTCCGGAATCGGAAATATTAAATATTGTTCGTATCGGAAATGAATTCCGGAACCGGGAATTTAATCGGAAGCGTATCGTACGAATTAGCATCGGACGAGGCCTGCCGGACGAAGGCCCAGCACGAAGTTGGGCCATCGCCCAGCAAGCCAAAACGAGCGCCCAGCCAAACGCGCGCCCAGCCAAACGAGCGCCCAGCCAAGGCAGCGCCCAGGCCCACCGCAAGGCAGGCCCAGCGCGCGCCAAGGCCATGGCCTCGCTGCGTGGGCTGATGCTCGCACGCACGCGCATGGGCGGCCCATCGTGGTTGCCGTGTGTGTGTGTGTGAGTTTGTGTTCGTGCACGATTCCTGAAACGTGCAGAGTTCGGTTAATGATTAAATTCCTAATTCTATTTGATAAATTAATTAATTAGAGTTCTTGTAGGATTCTAAGTTTAATTAATCCGTATCCTAATAGGATTCCAATTCTCTTTCCATACCCCTATAAATATGTGGCCTGGGTTCACAATTTATAACGAGTTTTCAAGTATTCAAAGTGAATTTTTGAGAGAAAAATTCAGCCACATTCCTTGCTCAAAAGTGCCGAAAATTCTAGTACCTTCGGGGCGATTCTAGTTGGTCAATCTTAAGGCGGATCCGGACGTGCTGTGGACTATCTACGGAGGGACGACACTTGGATTCCTAAAGACTTGTTCTTGTTCGGTTCGGGCGCAGCTAGGGAGGGCACGCAACAAAGAGTATGCATCTAAATTATGCTATATGATTATGTGTAAATAATATGTATTCCTGGGTTAATGGTTGTTTCCGCATGATTTATGTAATATCATATGTATCATAACCTAACATTTCCACCCATCATTCTCCTTTTGTAGGGTCTCCAATCTTCCAACCTCAGTTTTCTCCTGCACTGACCTCGAGGACGTGCAAGCACATCTCAAGCTAATGGCTACTTCTATGGAACAGCGCTGCATAGAAAATCGAAACATAACAGCTACCAGTTCCAAGATGAGCTCGACAACAAAAAGAAACTCGAGAAAATGGTCCTTCAGCAGACCACGGGAAGAAAGTTCTTCTCAATCGATCCCCAACCTCTTTCTGGCAAACTACCAGAAAAGTTCAATATATCTGATATTCCCAAGTTCAAGGTGACTGATACCCCAGGAACCACATGTTAAGCTTTGTAAGAGCGATGGACCTCAAGGGCATGGACAAGTCTATGTACTTACCAGCCTTCCCTTTGTCCTTGGAATCAACTTCACTTCAATGGTTTTATCACTAGGACCCTAAAACCTTTTCCACTTGGGAAGATTTCAACAACATCTTAATACAGAAATACTCATCCAACATGGACTTCCATGTAACCATGCTTGAATTAGAAGTTCTTTCTCAGAAAAAGAATGAAGAATTCACCAACTACTTCGCCAGCTGGAGAGATCAGGCTGCCAAAATAATACAAAGGCCTCCCGAACCTGAACTAGTCCAAAATTTAACTGATAACTTATATCTAATTTACAAGAATCACGTTTGGTACCTTGGTCTAGATTCTTTAAAAAGAGTCTACGATGTAGGAATTAAAATTAAGGATGACATCTTGAAGAATGCCCAAAATAGTGCGGCAAAACCTCAATATGCGCCCAGAGACAACACATACACAAAAGGCGAATCGTCTCCACCGCAAAACGTCCACGCTGTTGAGGGAAATACTCAAAGGACTAAACGCTGGGTTAGAGACCGGAAATTCACCCTACTTAGGTCTACTCTAGAGGCGGCCTACGACCGACTCTCCGCTCAAGGAAAAATGGCTCCCATAGGGCCAACACCGTAGCCTACAATCAAAATAGATAATGGAACGCCTCTGCCCACTGCAAATACCACAGAGGCAACGACCACACTACCGAAGATTGATGGTATCTCAAAATACAATCCAAGATATGATAGAGGAAAACATTATTCCTCTATCCAGTGTCAGCAAGCCAAGTAACGACAAGAGTCCTCTAGGAACTTGATACATATCACTGGACCCCCTTGAGTGCGCAACATTTGATCCTTTGATCTACATCAAACCTCAAGGAAAGCCGTTAGCTAAACTACCAGTAGTCGATTATGCCGAAAAAAATCCGCGGCATATGGGACGACGATACTGAAGACGTCTTCCTATTCTAGACTAAGACCACAGGCCGAAATTACTTCACCGAATCCTGGCCAGCACAAGGTCTCTATTCTTATACAGAGGAAGGTGAGATCGAGAACCTGGCTCGATCCAGAAGAATGTACCAGTCAGATATCAACCCACCACCCGTAGGGAGTATCCTAGTTCGGCAGAATCCCAAAAACGCCGAGACTAATACCGTGGCCGATGTCATAGAAGACCCTTTTCCGAGGCAGCTAAAGAAAACCAAGGCGGAAATAAACATCTGGGATCTAATGTGCACCTCAAAAGTACATCGCGACAAGGTGAAACAGAAACGGAACGCTACGCCGCAGTTATTTACTTATTAAGTTGGGAAAACCTGAAACATTCAATGTGACGAATGATCGCAGCAGAACCGCATACCACTCTTAGCTTCCTTGGCATGTTTCATCTCGGAAGTTAGGAATAAGGACACATATCAGCCCTTAGGGGGTTGACGCTTCGGATGTTGTCAACTCGACACCTTCACAATGTGGCACATTCACCCAAATCAAACCGTTTATATCCTAAGTTCATTCTTGGTGTATGCCACTCCAGTGTATACCGAATAGGCTTTGATAAAATTCATTCATGAACCCGGCTACTTTGACAAAGGCCTGTTGGGGAATTGGCGATGGGTTTGGTACACTTTTACACCCAACCTATTGCACTTTAGAGACTCAGCATAAAACTAAATGAGCATTTGTATCTGAATCCATGTTTGATGTTAGCTTTGTGTAGAAATCTTACGTTCTATGTGAACTAACTAAAGTGACATAGAGTTTAAGGTCAACAACGTCATAAGAGTCGACAAAAATGCTTGAAAAACGTCAAAAATGATTAAAACCTACTAATTGTACAATCGGAACTACACATTTTTCAGCCCTGAAATAAGCGGCAAAAAAATAGTAGCGCTTACCAGGGCAGCGTTATAATATCCCAGCGCGCCTCTGAAAAGCGCAAGAGTATTGTAGCGCATACATCAAGGGGATAATAAATAAGGCTCTGACATGCGCCAGAAAATAACACCGCCTATCCTTTGAGCGCAACAAAATTCCAGCGTTGGTTACTGCAGCACAATTATATTCCAGTGCGGTGCCCTGCTTATTCCTTGCAATTAGAGTCAGTAAATTGGATGCCTAAAAAAGTTGGATATTCGTGCGACTAATTTAAAAAGGCTGAAAAAGTTGGTGCCTCAAAAGCATTACGTAAGTCTGACAGAAAAATACACACTTTGAAAACAACTATATCAAAATTGCGCCAAAGGCATTTTCACGGTATTAAGATCAATCGAGTACAGTCATGGTAAACTAACCAAAAATTAGAATTTGTGAATCAATCCCAAAGTCTAGTACGCGCGGATTCATTATTGTGTCAGAGCGCTGAATGTTTGAGTACATAGACGCATAAACGAAGGGGTTAATTTAGTGAAATTTAAATATGTGGGCAATCCTGACTGACCAAAAAACCAATTGCATGAACAAACCTCAAAAGAACTTGCAAGCGCAGGAAATAACCAGCGCACAACAAGTCAGCGCAATAATATTCCAGCGCCTCTATGTAAACTATAATAATAATGTGGAAATACTATATTAATTTTGGGTTTTTGGTGATTATGTCTATAAAAACGATCGATTATGGTTTTAAAATAGGGTACTGAATTAGGGACTTGTTATGGTGGATTAGAAATATTTTGGCGCATAATGGTCCTGTTTCAACCAACAACTTCCAATAACTGTCGACTAAAAACGATTTGTAAAATAAGTTATTTGTCTTCTAAATAACACTTGTCTTTGGCATAATACCATTCAAGCTGAAATAGTTTTGAAGTTCACCTAAGCTACATTTTCAAAAATCACTTGTACAAAAACCAAATTGTTCCGAGTCTGAACCAAAATTCTGCCTAAAAGTAAAATCCATCATCCTAAAATAGTTATCTTATACATAGGGCCGGTTCCACTGCTTGGCTTCGGGATGAAGGTCAAAGATTAACACCTCTCGAGTCTTCCACTCCAATTGCTAATCGGATTGCAGAAATTATAACTCATGTCTCCACCCGTCATTCTCCTTTTAAAGGGTCTCCAATCTTCCAACCTCAGTTCTCTCCTACACCGACCAACAACATGTCGCTCGAGGACGTGCAAGCACATCTCAAGCTAATGGCTACTTCTATAAAACAGCTCTGCATAGAAAATCAAAACATAGCAGCTACTCAGTTCCAGAATGAGCTCGACAACAAAAAGAAACTCGAGAAATGGTCCTTCTGCAGACCAAGGGAAGAAAATACTTCTCAATCGATCCCGAACCTCTTTCTGGCAAACTACCAGAATGTAGGGGAATACAGTTAAACATAATAACATGTGCGGAACAATCCCCAAAGCCAGGAAACATGTATAAAGCACAGATTAAGCAAACTTACATTCGAAGCGTGTTTTCCACAATAATCTGTCAACGAACACGAAAAAAGAACTCCACTTTTCGTTCCTCTACTTGGTTCACCGAAACGATCAGATCCTGTAGACACCTACTTTTGTCCCCATTCCCGAAAGGGAAGGTTCGATGATGAGAACATAAATCTCCACTTGGCAACGCATCTCCTATAAAATAAACGAATCTCAATCACCTTTTCATTTCAGCCAAAACTGCTATTTATGGAAACCTGCTAAGAATAGTAACTTCCGTAAAAGGTAGTTGTTAAAAGTGGCAAATTTATAAAAGATAGAAACCTGTCAGAATTAGGTGTTGCACTCCAACATAAATCCTAAAAGAGATAGAATTTGCAATCCTGGTGTAAATTCGAAAATAAGAGTTACGTATTAATTAAAATCCTAACAAACCTAGAGTTCATAACGGGCCCAGACGCATTCGGTCATAAAGTTAATACGCACTAAAAGACTCGGATAAGTCTCAAAAGCTCCGCATTCTAAGAGTCCAAATCTGACAAAGAACGCGGCCCAGATCCCATTAGCTCTGGGCGCTGAAAATGCCTGGGTCCGTGTCGTCTCCGAATTATTTTTGGATTCGTATTCTAAAAATCTATCTTTCCACAAACTCTTTCCCTATAAATACAGCCTCAAAACTGACGTGAAAAGGACACACAATTCCATAACCTGAGTATTGACTCTAGCCTTAAGCCTAGCCTCACGCTGCGAAATTGCTCCGGCGTTCTGTCGCAATCGACCCAAAAGTCGAACAGAACGCATCCTGCCCCTTGTAGCTAATGAATTAAGCCTAAATACTGGAACATTGCTTGGAAACCCGAGATTCGTTAAATAAAAGGAGAAATAGCAAAGCCAAGTGGTTAGTTTTCTGAGAACCGTAACGCACCTCTCAAGGGTGCGTTGTAATCTGTCCCTCATATGATTTAATCGCTTTCATCACCCTTTTAGAAAATTGTCAAACTATTAACTTGATTGATCTATCACGCCTAATAAGATAATACCTTGGACAATTGAATTATCATGCTAGGTACCTTAAATCAATCTAAATAAGATAATCACGATCGATTTAGTGTTATGTGTTGCATATTGCTAAAATTAATTCAGAATAGTTTAATAGTTTAACGCATGTACCTTCAATTATTTATGATGAGCTAGTAAGGATAACCTGCCTCTGGAGTTATAAATGAGCACTCCTCTCGGTAGTTACAGTCCCCCGAACTCTCAATCTCTGCCCTGCCGGTGTACATTAAGCGATCTCCACACCAGGGATCACAAGGAAACCTATGGCCGTCGTGGTCGAACATAATTGCACTCCCTTTATGTCACGATAACCGGGTTTTGTCAGTTTTTCTCATTGTCGTTAAAAACTGAACGGCGACTCCTATATCACTAGTCGATTGGGTGTAAACTCACAGGAAATCCAACTACACTTGATCTGACGACGTCACGCCCACGAGGGACGAGGTCATGCATTAGCCTCGTGCTTTTTCGACCCCCTCAAAGTGGCGACTCCGCTGGGGAACGTTAATGAAATAATCGTGCTCGTAGGTAATCAAAATAGCCGAAGGGTGAAACGATCCTACTCTCCGTTTATTTCCTTATCAAGTTGGGACGACCTGAAAATCAGCATATTAATGTGAACGGACATAACCGCATAACGAATCTTGGCTCCCTTGGTGTGTTTCATCTCGGGAGTTGGGACTAAGGATACCCATCGCCACTCGGGGGGTGCATACGCTTCGAATGTTGTCCACTCGGCACTTTCGCTAGTAGTACACATGTCCCAAACCCAATCGCTCGCCCACTACGTCCCTCTCATTGGTGCATGCCCCCTTGGCTTATATCGTGATTGGCCTCTTGGGACAAAATTCGTCTGTTGAATGCACTACCTCGACCGGGGCACGTGTTGGATTTACGATAGAAGCGGTACCAAGCCGGCGCAAATATTACCCATAGAAGCCTATCATAAACTATGTGACATATTATTCTTGTTTCATGTTGTAATGCTAGTTATGTGTAGCGAATTATGTGATTGTGTTGAGATTGTGTGTGACAAATAATACCGGAAAAACCAACGACCCTAAAAATTGCCCAAACATTCATAAACACCGATTGGCCAAAGAGTTATACCAAAATACGTGTTCCGCAACCCCGTGCGATCGCCACCAAAATAAGCGACGCCTAGGACGGCTTGTAACGGATCCCACAACGCTGCACAACGCGTAAAGGACGTTATTAGACAAGCACGCAAAATCAAGTCGTACGAAAAAAGGATAGCCGAACAGAATATGAGTACCAGTCAGGGACGCATTTTCAACGCCCCTGGCTGGGCGCCAATTATTTTCAACGCCCAGAGCTGGGCGCCGAAGTTGCTGCCTGGCCTTTTGGTCAGGCACAACAGCCTCGGTGCCCACGCGTGAAATATACATAGCAATAAAAAAAATTCGCAACAAATTCGCTACGAGGACGTATGAAAAAAAGGCACTCGATTCTAAGAACGACTTAAAAAATAAATAACTCCTTGTGTCGTTGTTAGGCTTCCCATAACGACAATGTTCGGCACCAAAACCGAGCATGCTAATTAAAATAACCTTGAATGTCACACGGGAAAATGTTTCGAAAATCCAAAGAATGACCAATAGAAGAGCCAAAAGTGTACCAACAAAAGCGAGAATAGAAAACCAATAGAAAGAGCCAGAAGTCTAGACTAAGTAATGCTTAACTTTGGGCCTAAACTGTAGTTTGTCTTATGCATAGGGCTGGTTCTGCCACTTGGCGTCGATCTGAAAATCAAAGGTTAGTGCGTCTCGAAGCTACATCACCAACACAAGGTTTAGTAACCCCAAGCTCCATCCGTCATTCCCCCTTTCAAGGATCTCCGCTTCTCCAACCTCGATTCGCACCCTCAAACACGTCCATGGAAGAATTACGAGACCAGATGTTCCAAATGACCCAACTTATGAATCAACTGAAAATGGAAAACGAATCCTTAGCAGCCGCGCAAGCCGAAAATGACCTCGATAACGAGAAGAAGATCGAAAAAATGGTTCTGCAGCAAACCATGGGGAGAAAGTACTTCTCGCTTGATCCTAAACCTTTTCCCGGCAAACTACCGGAAAAGTTCAGTTCATCTGACTTACCAAAGTTCAAAGCCACGGATAATCCCCGTGATCATCTCTTGAGCTTCGTGAATGCCATGAACTTGAAAGGTGTGGACAAGTCCATGTATTTGCCCGCCTTTCCTTTGTCCTTGGAACATGTGCCACTCAAATGGTACTACCACCAGGACCCTAAGCTCTTCCCCACTTGGGAGGATTTTGTCAATGTCTTCGTCAAGCAATACTCGTCGAACATGGATTTTCAAGTCACCATGCGCGAGCTGGAAGTACTCTTCCAAAAAGAAAAATGAAGGTTTCACGACCTATTTTGCTAGATGGAGAGACCAAGCGGCCCAACTAATCAATAGGCCTCCTGAAACTGAATTGGTCCAAAAATTCATTGACAACCTAGACCCAGCTTATAAACAACACCTTAGGTACTTGGGCCTTGATACCTTCAAAAGGGTTTATGACGTAGAAATAAAGATCGAGGATGACCTTGCAAAAACAGTACAAAGCAAGTCTGCATAGAAAAGTAACACCTACAACAGGGGCCACACGCCTCAAGCCCAAGAGGTCCACGCTTTAGAGGAAACCCCAACCTGAAGGAGCCCTGGAAGGTGGACCCGAGATCGAAAGTTTACCCCATTCGGGTCGACTCTGGTACAAGCCTTCCAAAGACTAACCAATCAAGGAAAGCTAAGGCCCATAGGCCCCACACCCGACCCTCCATTCAAAAAAAAATTTTGGGTCGAGGGCACCTATTGCAAATTCCATCAAGGAAATGGGAACGATACTGAAAACTGCTGGAAACTAAAAAACTGTTAGGTTATGATACATATGATATTACATAAATCATGCGGAAATAACCATTAATCCAGGAATACATATTATTTACACATAATCATATAGCATAATTTAGATGCATACTCTTTGTTGCGTGCCCTCCCTAGCTGCGCCCGAACCGAGCAAGAACAAGTCTTTAGGACTCCAAGTGTCGTCCCTCCGTAGATAGTCCACAGCACGTCCGGGTCCGCCTTAAGATTGACCAACTAGAATCGCCCTTAAGGTACTAGAATTTTCGGCACTTTTGAGCAAGATGTGTGGCTGAATTTTTCTCTCAAAAACTCACTTTGAATACTTTTAAAACTCATTATAAATTGTGAACCCAGGCCACATATTTAAAGGGGTATGGAAAGGGAATTGGAATCCTATTCAGATACAAATTAATTAAACCTAGAATCCTACAAGAACTCTAATTAAATAATTTATCAAATAGAATTAGGAATTTAATCATTAACCGAACTCTGCACGTTTTAGGAATCGTGCATGAACACAAACTCACACACACACACACGGCAGCCACGATGGGCCGCCCATGCGCGTGCGTGCGAGCAGCAGCCCACGCAGCGAGGCCTACGCGAGCTACAAGCCCACGCAAGCACCTGCGCGCGCTGTGCGCACTGCCACGGCCTGCTGGGCCTGGCCTTGCGCTGGGCCTGGCGTGGCCTTGGCTGTTCGTGTGGCGCGATTGGCTTGCTGGGCGATGGCCTGGCTTCGTGCTGGGCCCTCGTCCGGCAGGCCTCGTCCGATGCTTATTCGTACGATACGCTTCCGATTAATTTCCCGATTCCGGAATTCATTTCCGATACGAACAATATTTAATATTTCCGATTCCGGAATCAATTTCCGTTTTGAACAAATATTTAATATTTCCGTTTCCGGAATTATTTTCCGATTCCGATAAATATTTCCGATTCTGACAATATTTCCGTTTCCGGCAATATTTCCGATTCTGGTAATATTTCCATTTCCGATAATATTTTCCGATACGTACCATGTTTCCGTTTCCGGCAACATCTACGACTTGGATAATATTTATATTTCCGATACGATCCATATTTCCGTTTCCGGCAATATCATCGTTTCCGGAGTATTCATTTCTTGCCTGTGACGATCTCAGCTCCCACTGAAACCAAGATCCGTCGATTCCGAATATTCATAGATGGAGTATTTAATGCTATTAAATACTTGATCCGTTTACGTACTATTTGTGTGACCCTACGGGTTCAGTCAAGAGTAAGCTGTGGATTAATATCATTAATTCCACTTGAACTGAAGCGGCCTCTAGCTAGGCATTCAGCTCACTTGATCTCACTGAATTATTAACTTGTTTAATTAATACTGAACCACATTTATTAGACTTAACATAGAATGCATACTTGGACCAAGGGCATTATTTCCTTCAGTCTCCCACTTGTCCTTAGGGACAAGTGTGCATTTCCTAATTCCTTTGTCGCTCGATGCTTGCTCTTGAACATAAGGTAAGAGTTGTCATCCTTATTATGTCCAGAGGTGTTCCTCGGTTTCAGAGTTCAACTGATCAAATAAACAGATAATCATAGCCTATGATTCATCCGAGCACGGCCATGCATTTCACAGTTTCTAGCTCTCCGAGTGGCCTTGTACAAATTTTAAGCATCTCATCCCGATTTATGGGAGGACAATCCCAATCTTGCGATCTTGAGATTAGACTTCGTTTGATAGGTGATTACCTGAGCGTTGCCTTTATAGCCTCCTTTTACGGTGCGACGGTTGGTCAACGTCAAAGCAACCAGTTCTCAAACAAGTAATCTCAAATCACTCAGGTATTGAGGATTTAGTGTCTAATAATTTAATGAAATTTACTTATGACAGATTTTCATCTCTTACAGTAAAGTTTCATAGGTCTTGTCCGATACTAGTCTTCCCAAAGTAAGTATCTATGCAAATGATTATGACATTGCCATGTCCACATAGTTCAAGAAACAGAACTACTAGTCATCTTGCATTCTAATCGTCTAACGTTTTCTATGCGTCCAATTTTATAGAAAACTCCGACTAGGGACCATTTTCAACCTTTGACATTCAAGTTCACTTGAATATATTGTCAAATTGAAGGGACTCATCATTTAATACTAAACCAAGATTAAATGGAATATGAAAATACATTTCATATATGATAAATGTTTAACCCCATTGTTTTACAACCATGGGCCTCAAACACATCTTTAAAACAGTTCATGTAATTCAAAGCTATGCTTGATTTCCAGTGCTACAACGTGAGTGTTGCTTCTCACTTGTTGCATAGGTTTAGTTATCATGCTTTGCCAATCTTAATATCCTTTTCATCGAATGTTCTTCGAGATATGATGATAAGATCTTTTCGAGTTTGTTTATTATGTGATCTAGTCTTTCTTACTTCGATGGTGGTTTTACTCATTTTGCAATGAAGAACCATTAAGTTAGCAGACGTTTTTCTTGCTTCAAGAGTGGTTCTACACATTTTTCAATGAAGAACCATCAAGCCAGCAGATAGGTGATCTACCCAAGTTCAGTGAAGAACTTTAAACAACCCTGTTTTATTGCTTCTTAGGCAATAATAACTTTTACTTCAACTGTTTAGGTTGCTAGTGATGCTTTGTTTGGATTTATTATCCAAGCAGTTCACAGACACGTGGAAGACTTTCCAGCTGTATCTTAGAACATAGAAATTAATATTTTAATTTCCCACGCAACAACTCATGGTCTCCAATCCATGTTGCCATTTCGAAACACGATGCTCTATAGCTCGTCCTTATCAATGGTTAACTCCAAGGGAATCTTGCTTGATCCTTTGCCAGTGTTTTATGCGTGTAGCATCAATATTTAGCATATCTTTATTTCCTTGAATCAAGAACTATTCCTATGTACCTTTTCAAGCACCATAAGTATTCTTGATCTCAATCTAGTTGATCTTCACTTAGATCAATAGAGATTGGTATATGTTCGTCATTCCTAAAGTCATACGATACGTTTTTGGCGATCCTCATATTATATCATACATGATAAATTCTTTTGCAGAATATTTCCCAATTGAATTCTATTCATGTAACTTTAGCTTATCTAGTTTCAGTAGATACTAAATTCAGCTAAATTCTTTGACATGTAATATAGGTTAAGAATCTCATTTAGACTCTTTGATGTTTAACTTAGTAAATGCTTATACATAGTTCAAACATCCTTTACTTAGATTTATTCACATGGGTTGAATATCTCCAATGGAGACTTTCGTGTTTGATTTAGTAAATGTCATTACTTAATCTAAAACAATATTATAAGATCTTTGTAAATAGATCTTAATACCCAATATGTACTAAGTTTCGCCATGGTCCATTATTGATGAATAATTTCAAATCTAAGTCATTAGCATTTGAATGTTATTTCACAATAGAGAGATATGTGTGTGATACACATAGGACCAATTAAGTTTTAAGTACTCCCACTAAACTTCTTATATATCTATAAGAATCATGTATATTTTATGAAACTAAAATACTTATTAGTTTCACTAAAATACAGTTCCAATTCCCAATTGCTTGCTTAAATCTGTACTTAGATTTTATAAGCTAGCTTTCCTTTTCAAGCATTTATTTGGATCCACAAATTCTATGACATACCATGTACATATTATATTCCATCATTTGATTGAGGAATACGTTTTGTCATCCAATTGCCATATGTACCAATATGCAATCATTGCTTGAATTATAGACTTAAGCATTACGATTTTGTATGAGGTTTCAACACAATCCATGCCATGAATTTGCTTGTAACCTTTAGCAACTAATCTAGCTTTGTGTGTGAACACAATTCCATGTTTGATGGTTTTTATCCTTAAAACAAACTTGCAACCAATAGGTGTGAAACTATTCTTGCAAATCAACAAAATTTCAATTTTGTCATCAAAACATTGAGTATGTTTTATGGCCTCTAACCATTTAAAACATTTGAATCTATATATGGCCTCTAACCATTTTAGGGAATCTGGGTTTCGTCATATCTTTCTTACAAGTCACAAACTCATTAATCACACGATAATAGTTTGACTGCAAGTTGTAGGTTTCTTCACTATTTAATAGAAGAATCTCATAGTTTCATTGACCTGATCTCTATGTTTCTTCACTATCTAATAGAAGAATCTCATAGTTTCAGTGACTTGAATTCTATGCCTACTTGGGTATAGAACATCAAACAATAGAATATCAATAGCCACTTGAAAGTCCTTTGAATATTCTGTTCTCCTTGAAGCACTTGTAAAGTCTTCTAAGAGATGTGTATTCTTTAAAGCCACTTCTAAAGTCCTTAAAGAATAAGTTCGGATTTTCTGAAGCACTTCGAAAAGCCTCCGGAATGTCCGTTTATGTTTGTTGTTCGCCTCGAAAACTTTCGAGGTCTATTTTCTCCCACTTGTCATTTTGGAAACGAATCTCCAAAAGGACATTATTTCGAGCAAACAAACATTATGTTCTCAAAAATTCGTGGTAGAAACAATACCCTTGTGTTTCATTTGAATAAATCACAATGAAACATATATCTATACTTGGGCCTTAGTTTGTTGAATAACAAACAGTAAGCTCCCACTGAGTTTAGGAACTCTTTAGATATATTATGAAAAGATATTCTGAAATTACTTTTCAATAGCTTTGACGAATTTGGTTTAGTTTGGTGGTAGTTGAGCATTTTGTTTTAGAAATTATAGGAAAAGTCTTTATGATTCATCATTGATTGAATCAAGTACTAATTGACTTCGATCATTCCAACGTAGATATGCCATATCTTATGGAGCTAGATTGTGAAATTACAACACACAATCATTGATGATCATATTTGGTCTCAAGTAATCATTAACATGATCTAACCTAGATCTTTATGATATCTTGCCAAGTGGAGTTTATACTTCTGAATCTTTGAACTAGCCAAACAGATTCAACTTATATCACATTTGAGTAAATAAACCTATATTCACTCAAATCCATGTGAAATAATAAAGTCATAAAACCTTTCTTTAGCTTTGAACTCTATCGTCTAGGCGTTCTAACAATATATTCTTTGTTACTTTCAACAAGTAAGACTAGCTTGTCTTAAGTTGATCTAGAAATCAACCAAATTTCAAAAAGTCCATCAAAATAGAGCTTATGAATGTTAACTTGTTGATATGGTCTAAGCAACAATGCCAAAGATTAATGGAACTCAAATCAAGGGTTTGATTTGAACCTAGTAAAGTTCTTTAAAGAATTGTTTGTTTTAATCAAGCATATTGACTCAACCTGTAATTGACCATTTCATTCAAATAAACAAACAAACATTGTTTTTGTTTTTCTTGAATGTGAGTCTTCCTGTGTTTGAAAACAGAAATTTAGGTATGCTGATTATGGAACAAAATAGCCATTTAGTTCCAGCCTTTGAAAGGACTTAAAACAAACTAGATGACCCTACAACTAATGTAGCATTGCCATGCTTCATTTCCCACTTGTAGGTCATTAGTGTATCCTAGCTTCCATTGTTTGAGTTATTACCGAAGTAAGAACCTCAAGCGGTATATGATACCAAGGAAGTTTGATTGCTAGGTACTTCTCTTTAAACATAAACTTATAGGTAGAAACGAAATTGTAAATTCCTTTCATTTGTTCCTCGTTTTCCTATTTCTTGTACCTTTTCTTATAGTCTTAAGAATTGAATTCTTTAGTGTTGACTTTTATACTTTGTTAGACATGTCCAATGTCACCAACAAGGTTCTTTACCATTTTAATTTATGTTGAATATTTTGTTTCAACTAGATGATCTTACCAGAAGCTTCTAAAGTTCTCTAACCATCGATCTATTCGAATGTCTAGGGACTAGACTCATTAGAGAATTAAATGGACAAAGATATTAGGTTGTTAACCATTGGTAAAGCTGAGCGTATTAAACTCAATGCTTCATGATTTCAAAACTACAGTGTATTTTGAATTCACAAGCACCAATTGGTTTGCCATTCGATTTTGATATTCGAAAACAACCATAAATGTCGATATAAGAAACGTACATTTTAAATTGCTCACTTTCTCTCTTTTCCGTGAATCGTTCTTGGATTCACTACCAATCGAGGAAATTTACTGTTACCTTTCTAAAAGGATTTATTGCAGTGCAAGATATTTAATTATAAACAATTGCAGTGCGCGCGAGCCATCGCTCGCTGTGCGCGCGACATCGCTCGCTGTGCGCGCGACATCGCTCGCTGGGCGCGCGACATCGCTCGCTGTGCGCGCGAGCCATCGCTCGCTGTGCGCGCGACATCGCTCGCTGGGCGCGCGACATCGCTCGCTGGGCGCGCGACATCGCTCGCTGTGCGCGCGAGCAACGCTGGGCGCAGCGCTCGTGGCACGCGAGCTTGCGCTCGCTGCGCGCGAGGCTGCGCGCTCTTGCGCGAGGCAGTGCGCGTTGTGGCGCAGCTCGCTTGCTGCCCACACGCGACTGCCTTGGCTTGCCTTTCGCCCATGCCCATTTGTTCATAGCTCGTGGCCCACGACACAAGGCAGGGCTGCTGCCTTGTGCTCGTGCACTACGCCCTTGCTCATTGCATTCGTGCCGCACGGGCGACGAGCTCCCTTGCTCGTCGTCGCATGCCCGCACTATACAACACCCCTTAAGGGTAACACGTAGCGTCCATTGCTTTGTGCGTGCAAGTTATATGAACGAATCGCATAAAAATTTAAAATTTGTATTTAAAATTAATGACAAATTAATAAATAATATTAATTTCATAATTTTAGGGCGAAAAATCGAAAATTTATTATCCAATTGATTTCCGATTATTATGGATTCAAGTCTAGGTCATAAAAATTTAAAATTTATTATAAATTTACAATTTTTATGGTGGTTTTTAATCATAGGTTTCTAATTAAATTATAATTAATTATGAAAATCAAATTAATTCTAAATTATTCTAATTTTCAACAAATTAATCATAATTACAAATTAGATTGCATAATTAACAAGGCTAGGCATTCAAACTTGTTAAACATATACAGTAGGTCAATCAAAAATTCAAGATTTATCAACAAGAATCGCAAATATTTAATTTAACATCTTAAATTTACGAAATTTTGCATTCGAAAAACTAAAACCTTCGAAAAGTCATAGTTAGGCTTCGAATTTGAGAATTCTGGGTTCGGCAGAAAAATACTATTTTTGTCAAAATTTTAGAATGCCTTTTACATGCGGAATTGACACAAAAATCACTCGATTTGGATGAGTAACGAAGAAACTACCGAAAAACTGCGTACGTATAATTAAATAAACGCAATTTGCAATTAATTAACAATTACGAAAATTAATCACCCCTTTTAATTCTTGCAAATTTGTAATATTTAACCATGTTCATGCAATTTAGATTATGAAAATAATAAGGGGCTCGTGATACCAGTGTTAGGTTATGATACATATGATATTACATAAATCATGCGGAAACAACCATTAACCCAGGAATACATATTATTTACACATAATCATATAGCATAATTTAGATGCATACTCTTTGTTGCGTGCCTTCCCTAGCTGCGCCCGAACCGAGCAAGAACAAGTCTTTAGGACTCCAAGTGTCGTCCCTCCGTAGATAGTCCACAGCACGTCCGGATCCGCCTTAAGATTGACCAACTAGAATCGCCCTTAAGGTACTAGAATTTTCGGCACTTTTGAGCAAGATGTGTGGCTGAATTTTTCTCTCAAAAACTCACTTTGAATACTTTTAAAACTCATTATAAATTGTGAACCCAGGCCACATATTTATAGGGGTATGGAAAGGGAATTGGAATCCTATTCAGATACAAATTAATTAAACCTAGAATCCTACAAGAACTCTAATTAATTAATTTATCAAATAGAATTAGGAATTTAATCATTAACCGAACTCTGCACGTTTTAGGAATCGTGCATGAACACAAACTCACACACACACACACACGGCAGCCACGATGGGCCGCCCATGCGCGTGCGTGCGAGCAGCAGCCCACGCAGCGAGGCCTACGCGAGCTACAAGCCCACGCAAGCACCTGCGCGCGCTGCGCGCGCTGTGCGCGCTGCCACGGCCTGCTGGGCCTGGCCTTGCGATGGGCCTGGCGTGGCCTTGGCTGTTCGTGTGGCGCGCTTGGCTTGCTGGGCGATGGCCTGGCTTCGTGCTGGGCCCTCGTCCGGCAGGCCTCGTCCGATGCTTATTCGTACGATACGCTTCCGATTAATTTCCCGATTCCGGAATTCATTTCCGATACGAACAATATTTAATATTTCCGATTCCGGAATCAATTTCCGTTTCGAACAAATATTTAATATTTCCGTTTCCGGAATTATTTTCCGATTCCGATAATATTTCCGATTCTGACAATATTTCCGTTTCCGGCAATATTTCCGATTCTGGTAATATTTCCATTTCCGATAATATTTTCCGATACGTACCATGTTTCCGTTTCCGGCAACATCTACGACTTGGATAATATTTATATTTCCGATACGATCTATATTTCCGTTTCCGGCAATATCATCGTTTCCGGAGTATTCATTTCTTGCCTGTGACGATCTCAGCTCCCACTGAAACCAAGATCCGTCGATTCCGAATATTCATAGATGGGGTATTTAATGCTATTAAATACTTGATCCGTTTACGTACTATTTGTGTGACCCTACGGGTTCAGTCAAGAGTAAGCTGTGGATTAATATCATTAATTCCACTTGAACTGAAGCGGCCTCTAGCTAGGCATTCAGCTCACTTGATCTCACTGAATTATTAACTTGTTTAATTAATACTGAACCGCATTTATTAGACTTAACATAGAATGCATACTTGGACCAAGGGCATTATTTCCTTCAAAAACGATCCAAGATATGATAGAGGACGAAGTAATACCTCTCCCTAACGTTGGCAAACCCAACAACAACAAGAGCCCACTCGGTTCTTGTCACATCTCTCTCGATCAACTAGAAAATAAAAACTTTGACCCTACGGTGTTAATTACGCCTCAAAGTGCGCCACTCGCCATGGTCCCTGTAGATCAAATCGAGAGAGAAGTGTGCGGTGTGTGGGATGATGATGCGGAAGATGTCTACCTGTCTCAAGTATCGGACCAGGACCTCTTTACTGAAACTTGGCCCGGGCATGCTCCCATTGACACCACCCCTCAAGAGCCCGAAGTTGACAACCTCACTCGGTCCGGAAGGGTATACCAACAGGATATTCGCCCACCTCCCGGGGACGACATCCCAGTCAGACAGACTCCTGAAAATGTACGGCACACCACCGTCGCAGAAGTCATCGAAAATCCTCTCTTGAAGCAACTAAAAAGAACTAAAGCCGAGATTACCATCTGGGATCTCATGTGCACTTCAAAGGAACATCGTGAAAAACTCATTCGCTCACTTGACCTCATCTCAGTCCCTACGGATATCACACCCGACTCGTTGGTTAACCACGTCACAAGAGATGTTGAGGAAAAAACAATAGTTTTTACTGACAAAGACTTACCCAAAGAAGGAGGCGCCCACAACAAGGCCCTCTATCTAGTGGTTGGATGCAAAGGACAAAACATCCCCCTAGCACTCGTAGATAACGGTTAAGTAGTAAACGTTTGCCCATTGCGAACCGCCCATTGCTTGGGGCTAGGAAGCGATGACTTCCAAACCTCCACGCAAGGAGTACGAGCTTATGATAACTCTCGAAGGCCTGTGTTGGGAAAAATCAACCTCACAATACAAACCGGGCCCGTGGCACGTACCACGGAGTTTCAAATAATCGACATCAAGCCCACTTTCAACCTCCTCTTAGGACGCCCTTGGCTCCATGACTTAGGAGGTGTGGCTTCTTCCCTGCATCAAATGGTTAAGCTTAACCATAACGGGGTAATTCTGGAAATACGCGCCCCTCCTCTCGACGTCAGCTGTACTATGGTTGGAACAGCCAACACTGCGGAAGACCTTTACGGTTTTCAAGTGGATGAAGCCATCCAATTCATTGAGGACTATAATTTAGCATTTCTAGATCCGCGTGTATCCCGGGTCATCCCTAAAATATTGCTAGCTCAGGGCTATTTTCCGGGAACTCCATTGGGCATAAGGAAGAAGAACTACATGTTCCATCCCCCACCCAACAAATCTACTCCCTTTGGCCTAGGTTATGAACCAACGGAGGAAGTTATTGCTGATCACTTGTCTAGGCTACGCCTTAAGCCAGCCAAGACAAAACGAGCCACCCTCCTTTCCCCATATCAAAGAACCCTTAACGGTATGTTTGTCCGGGAAGGAGAAGAACACCCATGCTGCGACTTCCCTGAACCCTTCGTTCAGAATGGTCTGCTAAAGCCAGGATTCGAAATTTTCCGTGACTGTCATACTTTGGATGAGGCACCCCACCTCGCCAAAACTGAAACCGCTGAAATATTGGACAACCAAGCTCTATGGACATTGTTTAACGAATCGAAGCCTATGGAGGACGAGACTGTGATGACTACCCTAGCTCTACAAGATGAAAGTTTCGATCCAACTTGGTTAATCACTCCTACATCAACACTAGAAGAGGCCAAGCACGGATGGGTGAAGACATGTCAGTGGGTCAACGCAAAGGGAATAGAGTTTAAGATGAGTACAGGCGAAGGACCAAAGTTCTACGAGACTAAACCCAAGGCTTGAGCCGTAGAGAGCACTTTAGCAAAACGCCTATTAGTTCTTTAGATGATAGAAAGAATAAAGCCCCAGATATGGTCCCCTAGAATATTGATTAATTTATTTCAGCGTGTTTTCCTTACTTTCCAAATTAATAAAGGCGTAAGATTTCTCCTAAAATTTTGTTCTAACACTAAACAAGCACTAATCATATTCGCAAATATAAAATCAAAAAATATAAGGAAGCGGCACATCTTAGGCCCAATAGCAAGGCTCACTCGGTCTTGAATCGTGACATCAAAACCAATTCTCGAAATCCACAAAATAAACCGTACCATCCCCTTCATATCTCCAAGACATAAAGGTCAACTCGTGAAATCATAAAAGTCAACCCATGCAACCCAAAGAAATCAAAGGAAATCAAATCCAAAACAAATGCAAATGTTGCTTAAAAAGAAAATTAATAAAACGTAACCCCACCATACCCTTCATTAACAACACGCACCTCAACCCACCCAAAAAACCTACGCAAAGATCTTCATATCTACCGCACCCTAGCTCCATTTTCAAAGCCGTTTCGAGTCACGAATAGAAAAAATTAATCCGGACGAAAATGCGTCTAACGCTAACAGTCCAAAAAGCTTCCAAAATAGCGTCAAAATTGATTCCTGCCGAACAAAGAGTAAAACAGAACAAAGAAAAAGAAATAAATGCAAGAACATGTCAAGGAAAAGAAGTAACGCGCCAAAAAAAACTTGCCCCGGAATCATTTTCAGCGCCCAGGGCTGGGCGCCGAAATCTTTAACGCCCCAGCCTGGGCGCTGAATCTCTCTGCTTGCCGACTTTTGCCCAGAAGTGCTCATCATTTTATCCGCACATACACGGAAAAATAACGAACACTTGGGGGGGTAAGCACGTATACGTACCACAAAAAAAAACACATGAAAAAATGGTGCGCAAAATACGTATACTCAAAAAAAAATGCACTCGAAAAATAAAAACAATTTTTTGTTTTTCGGCAAAGCAACAGATTAAAAATAAATAATAAACTTCACTTATTCTACCGTTTCAAATAATATGTTTCCATCTCAAAACATACTTATCGAATTCGTCATCCTAGAATCTATTTTTGCTAGAACTACGCGCGACCTGATTCTAAGTTAAAGTAATTTAACAAGGATACGTAGGCAATCCTGTTTAAGGATTCGTTCCAATCAAATAAAAAAAATATAACGTGCATAAGTGTTAGAAATGAGCAAATAAAAAAGAGAAACAAAAGGAAAATAAGGAAAATAAAATCACGCCTTTATTAATATTTAAAAATAAATAGGAAAGAAAACAAAAGTGCTGAGGAATGAAAAACAAACACAACTGAAATAAATAAAGGGCACCTACACCCTAACAAGAACTACACTACTCGAGTTCTTCCGGATCATCAAACAAAGTCTTGTAGAGGGCAATGTTCGTAGGATCCACCTCCACAGGCTTCTGCGCTACCCCTATATAGATCTCCATAAGAACATGCTCCTTGACACTAACTTCCAAGGATGCCAAGGCCTCAGAAACATTTTCGGTTTGAACAGCTATAGCCCGCTCAGCCTCAAGGGCACAAACAATGGGAGGGGAAGGATTATCAACATCAATTGGATTAGCCACTAGTTCTACTAGGGGCTGAACTTTCCTAACCCATACATTATTCTGACGACGATCTCCGCGAGAGCTTGCATTTCTTTTGTGAACAGCAGGCCCCTTCATGTTAGGCACCTTTTTAGGCCTAGAACTGGAACGGGGAGGAACTTCCTTTCGCTTTCGATCAGGACGAGCTTTTACAGTCTTAATACCATGGTCACGAGGATTAGCAGCATCACAGCTCTCATACTTAGCCCTACCTCGAGGTATCAAAAGCTCAGCCGACTCTTCATTTCGAGCCTTAGTTCTCACAGCCTTATCATCGGAACTCATCCACAACTTGTAGTTTTCAGAAAGACCCACAAAGCCATCGGTGGCCACGGTCCAACGCGGGAGGCCACCGTAATACTTAGCCCACGCTTGAACCCGCGCTTCAGAAAAGACCGCTACTTTAGATGGTAAGGTATCTGAAAACGGGATAGTCTGCCTTAGGCCGTACTGTCGCATGACTCGGTAAGGAAAGATGTAAATGGGCCGAGATAACCCCAACAAAGAAACATAAACTAATGCCTCTGAACCCCCCGTCATATTAGTCAAACCCCACCATGGTACCACCCACTTAATAGAGCATATGCCATGAGTAAAATAGGAGGCCGACTCGGCCTCGTTCTGGACTTGGTGCAAATACTTCCGGTTACGCAAGGCTATAGGGCGATAACGTTTAGGATCGGCGGGAGCTTCTAAAAGCCTAAGCCGTTCCATGAGCCAAATCTGCAAAAAAAACGGGTACGATCAGAAAAATAATAATGCCTGAGACGCACTTTCAACGCCCAGGACCAGGCGCCAGAATATACGACGCCCAGCCCTGGGCGCTGAAAATCAGCTTCAGGCAGGGGCAAACAAAAAAAAATAAAAATAAATATATGTGCACAAATAAACGATCGATTACCTGCAGCAATAGGGGGCTCCCCTTAAAAATTTCAGACTTAGCATCCTTCTTTAACTCATCCGCACTCAGCAAGGTCTCGGCAACAACCAACGGCATAATGGAATAACAACTCTCCATCTGGCTGATCAAGGGGAACAACCTTATGTCACCGAACTCGCCATTATTATTCGACAGTAAATACTGGTTCAACAAGCAGAATACAAATGCTCGAATATTCAATTTCTGTTCGGTCATATTTTTACTAGGTCTAAAGTGATGTTTTGCAAGCTTTGCCAAATTAACCTTATCACCCACAACGATCTCAGTGAGCATGTTAGCATCTAGTCCTAGGAAAGCCCCTATGGTTGTTTTACCCTCTTCAACAGTGCCAGGGGTAGCAGGAGTAGCATTGGTAGGATAACCAAGGATCGCGGCAAACTCATCTGGCAGAGGGAATACTTCACTGCCCCGAAAAACAAAAACATAGTGATCAGAATCCCAAAAGTCTAGGGCCGCAAACAGAAAGTTATAATCAATATTAATTTGTTGTTAGCCTAAGAATGCCTCTAAGTGGTATCCTTTCAACAAAGCCTTTTCTGTGGGATTAAGGGCTCTTAGCCAACGCCTAACAACTCGTTGGAGGGAAAAAGGAGGAATCGTCATGGCAAGAATAGGAAAGAGTAAAAGCTAGGCAATTGTGAGAGAAAGGAAGATGGAGAGTGGTGAAAAAGAAAGACGTACTTGACCACTATATATACACGAAAGCATCAAGTGACATCCTGATCCCATTCGGAAACGTGTTAAGAAATCCGGAATTAAAAAAAGAAAACTGTCGAAATAGCATTTCCAGCGCCCAAGGATGGGCGCTGAATTTATTAACGCCTTGCCAGGGGCGCCGAAAATCTAGTCCAAGACCCGGACCCTTCAAAACGCGGAGCAGGAAAGGAATTAAAATCGTACGAGGCTCTGTTGTAATCAAGATCAAGCCCAAAGCACCTTTAGAGCCCGAATAGTGAAAACAAATGTTAAATCTTGTCGAGACTTAGACTCATCTGAAGGAAAAAATATGTGTACATTTTTTTAAGGCAATATAGAGAAAATAAAAAAATCAAGGTCATTCTTCGAAACGAAAAAAATCAAAATTAAAAAAATCAAGTCGTTGGTTTCTCAAATTAAAAAGAATTTATTTGTCAAAAAGATCAATCCGGGCCAAAGTAAGCTCGATGTATTAATTATTGAAAAAAATAAAGCAAACTCCGTGGCCTGGAAAATGAAGTCGCACTCCACCACTTCATCAAAGTAGCATACCACTAAAAAGATCGCTCGCACTTACGACCACGATCCCAAACACGATCAAGAACATTACAAAATGCGTATCCCCAAGGAACCTCTTTCACAAGAAATGACCGTCAAGCACAAATGCTTGGGGGCTCGAAAGAAAATAAACATTTCAAAAGAGAGTATGCAAAGTTAAAACAACATTCCCAGACTACGCTGTACGAAGTCCCGTGTTTGGATAATCTCAAAAGATAAAAAACCGGATTACGACCTCAAGACAAAGGTGCGTCTAAGCACGTTGTCAACCCACGTTCAGGTTACAACTAAATCCGAGCATCCCTCGAAAGAATTCGCTCTTACAAGAATGAATAAAAGGAAATTCTCAAAAGAAATCACAAGAACAAATGAAATAGGGACTTGCCCACCTCAATCGGGCAAGATCGCGGTATGTACCACGCGAGTCCCAAGTTGAAAAGACGAATTCAGGTTCGCCCACCTTCAGCGGGCGGGGTCTGCGCCACTAACCGCGCAGGTCCTCAGTTTTCGAAAATGAAAAGAGAATAAATTCTTCAAAAACTAAAAAACAAGCTCGCCATCCTCAGCCGGCGGAGTCTACGTCACAAACCGCGTAGGTCCTTGTTTTCAAAAAACATCAAAACAGATTCGTCCACTTCTATCGGACGCCCGCGGACAGGCTCGCCCACCTTCAGCGGCTGGGGTCTGCGTCACTAACCACGCAGGTCCTTAGTCGCTGCAGCGATAACTTTTCCCGGTTTATCTTTTTCCAAAAATCAAAAGATGGTTTATCTTTTTCCAAAAATCAAAGGATGGTTTATCTTTTTCCAAAAATCAAAGGATGGTTTATCTTTTTCCAAAAATCAAAAGATAGTTTATCTTTTTCCAAAAATCAAAGGATGGTTTATCTTTTTCCAAAAATCAAAAGATGGATTCCCTATTCCAAAAATCAAAGCATTGGTTTTCCGCTTTTCCAAAAAAGAGCGTTGTGCTGGATTTTCCTTCATTTTACGTCCTATAAAAACAAGGGGGTTTTCTCGTTTAAGTTAACCTTGAAAATGTGAATCTTTAAAAAAAAATTTACCTCGTGATTGGGCTTGGCCAGGCCTAGTTACACTTTATAGCTTTGATTTCAAAAACATCTTAGATACTTCCAATGACAAAGTGAGGGAGTTTCTATACTATCAGTTAACAAATTCCAATGACACGTGAGGAATGTGTTAACACTCCAAGTGATGACCCTTAAGTCAAATGTTATCACTCGGGGGCTCGTGAGACCCTCGCAAAACAGGTCACATACGCCATGGCTTGTATGACGCACCCCGTCTAGTACTTTGACCATCGTCTCATCTCGAGACTCAGTCAAAGTGGGGGCTAACTGTAGACACCTACTTTTGTCCCCATTCCCGAAAGGGAAGGTTCGATGACGAGAACATAAATCTCCACTTGGCAACGCATCTCCTATAAAGTAAACGAATCTCAATCACCTTTTCATTTCATCCAAAACTGCTATTTATGGAAACCTGCTAAGAATAGTAACTGCCGTAAAAGGTAGTTGTTAAAAGTGGCAGAGTCATAAAAGATAGAAACCTGTCAGAATTAGGTGTTGCACTCCAACATAAATCCTAAAAGAGATAGAATTTGCAATCCTGGTGTAAATTCAAAAATAAGAGTTACGTATTAATTAAAATCCTAACGAACCTAGAGTTCGTAACGGGTCCAGACGCATTCCGTCATAAATTTAATACGCACTAAAAGACTCGGGTAAGTCTCAAAAGCTCCGTATTCTAAAAGTCCAAATCTGACAAAGAACTCGGCCCAGATCCCATTTTCAACGCCTGGATCTGCGCGCCGAAATCTTCGGCGCCCAGCTCTGGGCGCTGAAAATGCCTGGGGCCGCGTCGTCTCCGAATTCTTTTTGGATTCGTATTCTAAAAATCTATCTTTCCACAAACTCTTTCCCTATAAATACAGCCTCAAAACCGACGTGAAAAGGACACACAATTCCATAACCTGAGTATTGACTCTAGCCTTAAGCCTAGCCTCACGCTGCGAAATTGCTCCGGCGTTCTGTCGCAATCGACCCGAAAGTCGAACAGAACGCATCCTGCCCCTTGTAGCTGATGAATTAAGCCTAAATACTGGAACATTGCTTGGAAACCCGAGATTCGTTAAATAAAAGGAGTAATAGCAAAGCCAAGTGGTTAGTTTTCTAAGAACCGTAACGCACCTCTCAAGGGTGCGTTGTAATGTGTCCCTCATATGATTTAATCGGTTTCATCACCCTTTTATAAAATTGTCAAACTATTAACTTGATTGATCTATCACGCCTAGTAAGATAATACCTTGGACAATTGAATTATCATGATAGGTACCTTAAATCAATCTAAATAAGATAATCACGATCGATTTAGTGTTATGTGTTGCATATTGCTAAAATCAATTCAGAATAGTTTAATTGTTTAACGCATGTCCCTTCAATTATTTATGCTGAGCTAGTAAGGATAACCTGCCTCTGGAGTTATCGATGAGCACTTCTCTCGGTAGTTATAGTCCCCCGAACTCTCAATCTCTGCCCTGCGGGTGTACGTTGAGCGATCCCCACAACAGGGATCACAAGGGAACCTATGGCCGTCGTGGTCGAACATAATTGCACTCCCTTTATGTCACGATAACCGGGTTTTGTCAGTTTTTCTCATTGCCGTTAAAAACTGAATGGCTACTCCTATATCACTAGTCGATTGGGTGTAAACTCACAGGAAATCCAACTACACTTGATCTGACGACGTCATGCCCACGAGGGATGAGGTCATGCATTAGCCTCGTGCTTTTTCGACCCCCTCACAGATCCGTCTTGATTATCGTAGCTTAGACAATTGATCAAGATACTTTGCCTTTTGGGATGAACACACTATGGATGCACAGAGAGAATTAGGGTTCTCTGTTTTCTGCTAGGGTTGTGTGTATTGTGTTATGATTTTACTAAGTTGGAAAATAGGTTGTAAGGTTATTTACATAACCTTACTAACCGACCAAGCCAAGAGGCAAGGCTGGTAGCAAGCCCGCAAGCCAAACACACGGACACGCACAGCCAGTGGGCCGTGGGCCGCGCTGCTGTTGTGTCGTGGTCTCAGCCCGCATACACGCGCACAGCTCCGCCCCACAAGGGCCTCGCTGCTGCTGCGTTGCTTTTCTTGCTCGCCTAGTCGTGTGTTCCCCCATGGGCCTCGAGTGCTTCGTGCACTCGGCTCGTGGGCCGCTCCTCGTATTCGCAATTAAATATATTTCCGATATATTATTTTATCGTTTCGTATACGACGAATCACCGTCGTACGATAAGATTTATTCGTCTCGCCTAGCTTAGGAATATTCGCGATACGATATACGATTCCGATGCAAGGTCGTATCGTATAATACGTTTCCAACTTAAATCCCGGAAAGCTATTAAATGAATTTCCGATTCATTTAATCCGGTGATATGTTACGTGTCATTGGTGTGACCTTGTAGGTTTAGTCAAGAGTAAGTTGTGAGTTTAATATCCATTAGAACTCACTGATCTGAAGCATTACTCCAGCTAGCTGTTCCGATCACTTGATCTCACTGAATTAATTGTTCGCAATTAATCTGAACCTTGGTATTAGACTTAATGCACCTTGGGTGAAGGACATATTTCCTTTAATCTCCCACTTGTCATTCAGACAAGTGTGCATCCACATTCTTTTGTCACTTAGTGTTACTTACTGAACATAAGGTAAGATCCAAGACATCCTTATTAGGTCCAGAAGTGTTTCTCGGATTACAGAGTTCAACTGTCAAACTTTTGCAGAAGGTTAAGCCTAACCATTCTGAGCACGGCCATGCATTTTACAGTATCTAACTCTCCGAGAGGCCTTGTTACACAACAACACCATATCCTATCAAAGATAGGAGGACAATCCATTCTTGCAATCTATGAACACTCACTTTGATTCATAGTACGCCCAATAACTGCTTTTATAGCCTGCTTTTACGGTGCGACGTTTAGCTAGTATCAAAGGGAACTAATTCTCAAACGAGCAGACATAATCGCTCATGTTCTGAGGAACGGTTTCTAATCACCATTAATGAGAACTACCTATGACATAACTTTAATCTCTTAAAGTGTTCTCATGGTCAATCCGATACAAGATCCAATAAGTATCTATGCAAAAGATTCTGACATCCAGTCACTCTAGTTCAAGAAACAGAACTAAGTAATCTACTTGTAATCTAATCTTCATTAGTCATTGGTTGTCCACCTTTCAATGACCTGGATTAGGGATCCTTTGTGACTTCAATATTCAAGTTCACTTATGGGTGTTTCTTTGTCAAAGAATCTATCTTGACATCCCATTTGAATGATTTGAATCACATGGACTTATCATTTAATTCTAAACCACAATTAAATGAATATGAAATGAATAGATTTCATAAATATGAAATTGGTAAACCAATTATTTTAAACATAGATCTAACAGATGTTCTAAAATAATACATAGAAAATCAAAGCCATTCTCCAACATGCTTGATTCCCATGGTTGCTACATGTGCATTGTGTTTCACTTGTGGCATTGGTTTAGTCAATGGATCCGCGACGTTGTCGTCAGTTCCAACCTTGCAAATCTCGATTTCCTTTCATTCAACGATCTCTCGCAGTATATGAAATCGCCGCAGTACGTGCTTGGACTTCTGGTGGCTCCTAGGCTCCTTTGCCTGGGCAATGGCTCCGCTATTGTCGCAATACAAAGCCACTGGTCCTTTAATGGAGGGGACAACACCAAGTTCTTCGATGAACTTCCGAATCCAAACAGCTTCCTTTGCTGCTTCTGAGGCAGCAATGTACTCGGCTTCAGTTGTAGAATCCGCAATGGTGCTTTGCTTAGCAATTTTCCAGCTTACTGCTCCGCCGTTGAGGCAGAATACAAACCCAGACTGTGATCTGAAATCATCTCTATCGGTTTGAAAGCTTGCGTTCGTATAGCCCTTAACAATCAACTCATCTGTACCACCATAAACCAGAAACTGATCCTTGGTCCTTTTCAGGTACTTTAGGATGTTCTTGGCAGCAGTCCAATGCGCCTCACCTGGTCCTGACTGGTACCTGCTCGTTGCACTGAGTGCGAACGAAACATCCGGCCTTGTACAAATCATAGCATACATGATGGATCCAATAGCCGAAGCGTATGGAATTCCACTCATCTTTCTACGCTCATCAGATGTTTTGGGACACTGATTCTTGCTTAGATATATGCCATGTGACATGTGTAGATGGCCTCTCTTGGCTTCCATCATATTGAACCTAGCTAGCACTTTGTCAATGTAAGTGCTTTGGCTTAGTCCAATCATCCTCTTAGATCTATCCCTATAGATCTTGATGCCCAATATGTACTGTGCCTCTCCTAAGTCCTTCATTGAGAAACACTTCCCGAGCCAAGTCTTTACAGACTCCAACATAGGAATGTCGTTTCCAATAAGTAGTATGTCGTCAACATACAAGACTAGGAATGTAATTTTACTCCCACTGACCTTCTTGTATACACAAGATTCGTCCTGATTCTTGATGAAGCCAAACTTATTGACTGCTTCATCAAATCGTTTATTCCAACTCCTTGATGTCTGCTTTAGTCCGTAGATGGACTTCTTAAGCTTGCATACCTTTCCTTGGTTCTTTTGATCGACAAAACCCTCCGGCTGTGTCATGAACACAGTTTCTTCAAGAACACCGTTCAAGAAGGAAGTTTTGACATCCATTTTCCATATTTCATAGTCATGAAACACGGCAATCGCAAGGATTATCCGAATAGACTTAAGCATCGCGACTGGAGAAAAGGTTTCATCGTAGTTCACGCCGTGAACTTGCCTGTAACCTTTTGCTACCAATCTAGCCTTGTATATGTATAAAATTCCATCTATGTCTTTCTTCAACTTGAAGACCCATTTGCATCCGATAGGTGTGAACCCATATGGAAAATCAACCAAATCCCAGACTTGATTTTCAGACATGGAGTCTGTTAGGGGGAAAAATACCCTCTTGGTCACATGGGCATACGTGGCAAGCATTGCTTACGTGGCTGCCAACAAGGCGCAAGGTGGCATTATTCGAACGGTATTCCCAACTACTGGGCTCAAAACGGACGTTACAAACCCTTGATGAAGCCGGCCTTCATTACGTATTTATTATCTAATTATGGGCAATTATTCCATAAACGTTACATTCTTATTGTAAATGCCTATAAAATGGCTTAGTCTTGTCTATTTTACATACAAGATTTCCGAATAATAAACCTACGATTATCTTATGCTATTACAACTTGGTCTCACCATTTTCAATTATCTAGCTCGATCGATTGTTAGCACCTTCATCAAGGCAAGTTCGTCTCTAAGTCGAATTTGCCCAAAACAATTTGGTGCCCACCGTGGGGCTGACAATCAAAAGCAGCTCGATAATACCATTCCAATCACCATGGATGTAAATGCTAGCTCATCCGATGATATCACTCGTCGCTTCGAAGCCATGGAGCAGCGCATCAACATCCTCCAAAAGGAGAACGAAGCGTTGCACTCTCAAGTTAGATCCACCGCCTCCATCGCCACCGGATCCAGGTTCCAGTACTGGCAAGACACCTCTGGGTTAAACCGCCGCTTGGATCTTGACGCCGCTCCAGATCACCCCCTCCATGTACCCTTTGGCGAACCTGGGGGTCCTGTTCTTCAGCAGATCCGCGAATTCGATCCATTACCGAATCAACCCCGTTCTAACCCGAGTTGGCTTCCCCCGCCTCCGACTCAACCATCTTCTGCAGGTACATCGGCGACAGTTGTCACCACGACGGCTGCCCGGGTAACCCCACCTCAGGTCGGCATGACGACATCCACCATGGTGACGGCTCCCGCCTCCGCTCCGGTGTCCCGTCCGCTGCCTCCCCCAATGGTGACCATGTCAATGCCCCTGCCTGTGACGCTCCCGGCGCAAGAATCAACGCCAGCAATTCAAATGCCATGGGATCAACTCTTCTCTCAACAAGTCGTCCAACCTGTTGTCAACCTGGGCACTTCGGCGCCCAGAGCACCTCCCCAGTTGATGAAGATTCCTTTAGCGAGCCAGGCGCCGCAAGCAGCATTTCCCAATGCCCTAATGCGACCTGACTCTTCTCGAAACTATTCTCCATACACTCCTCTTAACATGTCAGTCGCTCCAGTTAGTCACGGTTTCGTAACTCCCTTCTCTTATGTTACAGGTACCCACGCTACTCAAGGAACGCCCCCTTACATGCAACAAGTGGTACCGCAGTTTACTCCTCACCAACCTCATGGCGTATACCCGCAGAGTACCTATTATCAACATCTCCAAGCCAGCCTTCCCGAAACGTTTAGCCCCCTCGTCCCGGTGCTCAACAACATATGTGAGAACACCAATCACCATCTCCAACAAATCATGACTATGATAAACAAAATCCCTGGTGTACCAACACCAATCAAAGAAGCTAGCCTAGACAGTTATGCCGACTCCCCATATGCTGATCCCATTTATGCAATAGACATCCCAAAACGATTTAGCCCACCCAACATGCCCATGTACGACGGGACGATCGACCCAAGACAACATATCTTGACCTACAAGCAACGGATGATGACCATTCCAGTCCCCAAACACATGAGAGAAGCCAGCCTTTGCAAAGGGTTCAGTTCGACATTGGTTGGGCCCGCCTTGAAGTGGTTGACTAGCCTGCCAAATGGATGCATTACCTCTTTTGCTCACCTCGACAACATATTCAACCAACAGTTTGCTAGCAGCAGGTGTTTAGAGAAGCAGACAAGCGACTTATACCGAGTAATCCAACGTCCTGACGAACCCCTGAAGGATTATATAGCCCGGTTCATCACGGAGAAGGTGACTGTTCCTGAATGTGATGTCCCGACAGCCATCGAAGCGTTCAGACAGGGATTATATGGCGAAAGCGACCTCTGGAGGGATTTAATCAAATACCCCTGCAAGACGTTCGAAGACGCTCAAGCCAAAGAAATGGCCCAAGTTAGGTTGGAAGAAACTCTCCGGCCATTCTCGGAAAGGGGGCAATGATTACTCAAAGACGAAAAGACGGTTGCCCTACCCCAAGAGGAGCAACGACCGCCCTGCTCCTTATTCCCGACCTCAACATGTAGCAGTGGTGGAGGAAGACGACGACTCCGACTAGAAGAACAGCCCGGACCTGCCTCCAACAATTAACGAATATTCTTTCTGTGTTGACACTGTAGGTTTGATGAACCAACTCTCGAAGATGGGGAAAGCAGTGCAATGGCCGCCGAAGTCCAACAAACCCGAGTCGAAGAAGGATCCCTCTAAATGGTGTGATTTCCATGCCGACATCTGTCACACAACCAACGACTGCGTCGCGTTGAGGAGAGAAGTAGCCTACCTGCTGAAAAATGGTTACCTCAAGGACGTCATGTCAGATAAAGCTCGTGGCGTTGTCAACAAAGACAAGTCTAACTCCCCATCTCGACCTCCTCCACCTCCCCCTCATACTAAAACTGTGAATTTCATTGCTGGAGGTTCTGACATTTGTGGTTTAACCTATTCTGCAACGAAGAGACACGCCCGAGAAAATGAGATAGACAGACCAATCCGAGTTGTAGCTGCCAAATACCTAACCCCTATATCTTTTGATGAATTTGATGTAGGGGACATCTCGGACAAACATCACGACGGCTTGGTGATATCTATTCCTGTTGGAAACTGCATGATCAAACGAGTCCTTGTCGACATTGGTAGCTCAACTAACGTGATGATGCTCGATGCCCTCAAGGAGATGGGGCTCAACCCCGACACAGACGTCGTCAAAAAATCTACCGTGCTAATAGGGTTCAGTGGCGAAGCAAAAACCACCTTCGGAGAAGTTACCCTGCCCGTTTACGCACAAGGAATCAACCAACAGGTGAAGTTCTGTGTTATTGATTGCCCTTCATCTTACAGCATTATTTTGGGCAGGCCCTGGATTCACGACATGAAGGCCATCCCTTCGACATATAACCAAACCATCAAATTCCCGACTCGATGGGGGGTTCAAGAAATCAAAGAAGATCAGCAAGAGTCCAAAAAATGCTATAAAGCGGCCCTAAAGCCACCGACCACAAATAAATCCTCATTATAGCAATTACAGTCCAACTCCGAACCAGCGAGCTACGAAGAACCCAAATCTGAACAACTCGACGAGATCATCTTGGATCTTGCGAAACCAGAACAGGTCGTCTTTATTGGATGTGATGTACCCGACGACATCAGGTCGGAGCTTGTTACATTTCTTAAAGCCAACGCGGATTGCTTCGCATGGTCACATGAAGATATGCAAGGCATCAGCCTAGACGTCATCACTCACAAACTCAGTGTCGACCCCCGACATAAGCCCGTCAAACAAAAGCGGCGGAAGTTCGCTCCAGAACGCAACCAAATTATCAACGATGAAGTTCAGCAGCTACTAGACACAGGAAAGATCACGAAGGTGACATATCCAGACTGGTTGGCCAATGTCGTCGCAGTCAGAAAAAAGAATGGGAAATGGCGGGTGTGCATAGATTTCACCGACATCAACAAAGCATGCCCTAAAGATTCTTTTCCCTTACCCCACATCAACGCCATGGTTGATGCTACTGCGGGACACGAGATGCTCACATTCATGGACGCGTTCAGTGGCTACAACCAGATTTTAATGCACACAGAAGACCAAGAGAAAACCGCCTTCATCACGGAGCGGGGAACTTATTGCTACAAGGTCATGCCATTCGGTTTAAGGAACGCAGGCGCCACCTATAAGCGCCTAGTCAACAAAATGTTCAGAACATAGCTGGGCGACACAATGGAAGTCTACATCGACGACATGCTTGTGAAATCCAAGAAAGCCTCGGATCACATCACACATCTTCAGCAAGCCTTCGACGTGTTGCGAGAGTACAACATGAAACTCAACCCCACCAAATGTTCGTTCGGAGTCTCTTCTGGAAATTGTTTAGGTTACATGGTTACTCAAAGAGGCATCGAAGCTAGTCCTGATCAGATCCGCGCAATCATCAACCTACAATCACCTCGAAACCAGAAGGACGTACAAAAATTAGTAGGCAGAGTGGCTGCCCTCAACCGCTTCATCCCCAGGTCGTCCGACAAGTGCAAATTATTCTACGACATCCTCAGGAAGAATGAGAAGTTCAGCTGGACTGACCGACACGAAGCCGCATTACAGCAACTCAAGCAATACAAATCAAACCCCCCGTTACTGTCCAAACCAAAAAAACAATGAAGTGCTACAAGTATACCTCGCAGTTACAGAGTCGACCATCAGTGCAGTGTTGGTCCGGGAAGAAGACGGAAAGCAGCTACCTGTTTATTACGTCAGTAAGTCTTTACTTAGCGCCGAAACAAGGTACTCTCATCTCGAAAAACTTGTCCTT
This sequence comes from Spinacia oleracea, assembly GCF_020520425.1. NCBI lineage: Eukaryota > Viridiplantae > Streptophyta > Magnoliopsida > Caryophyllales > Amaranthaceae > Spinacia > Spinacia oleracea. Next base: position 30,432,648 of record NC_079492.1, read on the forward strand.
GCTTTAGTCGTTGCTTCTGTTAAATTGCGTCCTTATTTCGAATGTCATCCTATCACTGTTAGAACTAACTATCCCATGAAGTCAATCATGAGGAAACCCGAGTTGTCTGGCAGGATGTCCAAATGGGCAATACAATTAGGTTGTTACGACATCAGGTACGAACCTCGCACAGCCATCAAGTCGCAAGCCCTGGCTGATTTTGTGGCTGACTTCAGCCCGAGCCTCCAACACGAAGTCGATCACGAAGTCAACACACTGACCGATAATGGATCCTCGTCAACATTGACCCTACATACTGACGGCTCCTCCAACATACGGGGGACAGGCCTCGGCATCGTGCTAAAGTCGCCACAAGGGGACACCATAGTACAATCTGTCTGTTGCGAGTTCAAAGCTACCAACAACGAAGCTTTGATCTTGGGGTTGTCATTAGCACTCGACATGAATATCCGCCGACTTGAGGTACGTTGCGATTCTTTATTAATTATCAGCCAGATTAACGGTTCGTATGCAGCAAAGGATTCAAAAATGCAGGCCTACTTGGAAATAGCAAAAAGGCTCGTGAAAAAGTTCGACTCATGCACCTTACAACAAATACCAAGAGACCAAAACACCCAGGCTGACGCCTTAGCCAATCTTGGCTCAAACATCAAACCTAAACTCACCTCCATCCCCGTAGTCCACTTAATGTATCCATCCATCACCAAAGATAACCTACCCATCACCGAACAGTCTCGACATACTCAAATGCCCTCATGGCGCGACCCTTACATACACTGGCTTAAACACAACACTACCCCACCTGGAGTCACCCACGAAAAAACCTTCTGCATGGAAGCCTCCAGATTTATCTTAATCCATGGAGTATTGTTCAAAAAGTCGGTTGCAGGACCGTACCTGAGATGCCTTGATCATGACGAGATTGTGTCGACATTGCGCAACATACATGATGGGGAATGTGGAAACCACGCCGGAGGAAGAAGCTTATCCCACAAAACCCTTACCATGGGATATTTCTGGCCCACCATGAAGAGAGACGCAATCACCTTTGCTAAGAAGTGCGACTCCTGCCAGCGGTTCGCTTCCATCTCTCATCAACCTTGTGAAGTACTCCACCCTATCTTGTCCCCTTGGCCCTTCACGAAATGGGGGATGGACATAGTAGGTCCCTTACCACAAGCATCAGGATAACGCGTCTTCATGTTGGCAATGACTGATTACTTCTCCAAATGGATCGAAGCAGAAGCTTTTAAGCGAGTTCGAGATACTGAAGTCATCTCGTTCATCAAACGAAATGTCCTTAGTCGGTTATGTATCCCTTCCGAGATCGTCTGCGACAATGGTTCTCAGTTCATCAGCAACAAAACCAAAGAATTCTGCAGTAGATATAACATCACCTTGCACACCTCAACACCAAGATATCCTCAAGCGAATGGCCAAGCCGAGTCAAGTAACAAAATCATCATCAACAACCTCAAGAAGCGCCTCGACGACGCCAAAGGAAGATGGGCAGACGAGTTACCTATGATCCTTTGGGCCGACAGGACGACGCCCAAGACGGTAACCAATCACACTCCTTTCTCCTTGGTCTTCGGTTGCGAGGAAGTCATTCCTCCCGAAGTCGAGCTCCCCACAGCGAGAAGTAGTTTCATGGCTCCAGGAATGAACGACTCAGTCTTGGCTTACGACATCGATACTGTTGACGAACTTAGGGAAGCAGCACTGGTCAGGATGGCGTCCTACCAACAAGCAGTTGCAAAAAGCTACAACAAGAACCTGAGGGTTCGAGTATTTCAGCAGGGAGATTGGGTCATACGCAAGGTCTTCCCAAACAAAAAGGATCCTCGACACGGCAAATTGGCCCCGACATGGGAAGGTCCCTACCAGATCGTGAGACGAACAGGACATGGCGCATACGAGTTGGTCGACAAAGACGGCACACCCATCCCAAGAAGTTGGAATGCGACACACCTAAAACTGTACCATTTATGAACACTTGAATAATTTTTTCTTTCTAGTTTTTCTAACGCAACAGGTACTCTAGCATTCATCACCATTATGTCGACATCCCCGAGACAGAGCTGGCATGACATATTACGAAGTCGAGAACATCTCGAACTATATACACTCACGAGTAACCAAAGTTAAGTCCCTTTCCTCTATCTTTTTTACCTCTTTTCCTCTCTATATATTATTATCCTTACTAACTTAGGCATCGGAGGGCCGTTGACTACACCAACGGCCAATCCTCACGCCATCGTCTTGTTTTGCAGACAACATCGTGGCAACATCATAAGTATACACTTAGAAGGAATAACGAACATAACGACTCGACTCGACTTCGTCCCGTATTTCTCTTTGAACTCTCTCTTTCACTTTTCTCCTTGTCGTAATTTCCTCTCATTTTTATGTTGCTCCATACTGACTTAAGCATCGGAGGGCCGTTGGCTGCACCAACGGCCATTCCTCACGCTCTGCTGTGTTGACAGTATGGTGCCCACATGGTGACGGATTCAACAAGGAGAAAACAGATGAAGCAGAGTGTACAACACAGCATACAGGAAAACGAAAGTCGAAATTGCGCACGCATGTTTAGAAAAACGAAGTGAAAGGAAAACAGTGTTCTTTTATTCAAAATGCTTGTATACATTACATATTACAAATCTTACAAACTACAAAACACAATTTAGGCCATTACAAAAACGCCTGGTACACTACAATGTACACTACATACATAATGGAACACAGATCTGCATTTTTCTACAGCATACATTTCTTGCAGGTTCCCCTTTGACAGGCTGGAGGCGTCACCAAAGTCGAACTCGAGGTATGTGCCCAACCTGCAAAACAAAACACCAAACCAAACATATTTTTCCAAAAACAAAGCAAGCAACACAGAATTCGCAAACCAAAAATATTTACATGACTTGCCCCCTTGGACAAGCCCAAAAACATTCAAAAGACTGCCGCCTTCAAGGCGAAACACAACCACAAATATCTTTGCGACCTTCCCAAAGGCCGAACGCACAAAACATTGTTTAAAAACCCATTGTTTGACAAACACAACATTCAAATTGTAAATTTTTAAGGAGGGGGGACATAACTACTCCTGATGGTATGCTGGGCCTGCATTCTCCCCTTGTTCGCCATCGCCTGGTGCCGCCATCGTCTCGACATCGGGGCTGGTTGCAGTTGCACCCTCCTCGACGTCTTCTTCATCGCTAACGGCACCAGGGGGGATATAGTCCTCGGGGAATGCAGTGTTGAACTGAGCAATGTCTTCGTCAGAAGTCCAGTTAACATGTTTGCCCGCCTTAAAATCCTCCATCATCTCGGCCTTCATTTTCCAAGTGTAGTAACCAGCACACTCGTAAATCCTCGCCTTGACTTTGGAGAGAGACGTCTTCAGCTCGTCGACCTCAGCAACCAGCGTCTCCTTCTCATCGTTCAACTGTGCGACCTCAGCAGCCCCCTTCTCTTGGCTCACCTGCAGCGCCTCAGCCCTTGCTGTCGCCTCCTTGGCCACACCGCCAAGACGACCAGCCTCCTGCTTTGCCTTCTTCATGCCATTTTCAGTTTTACTATTTGATCTTCTAACATGATGACATGATGGCGTATGGCTAGAGCAGATTGCAGGGCCTATGCGAAAGCAAATTATTTAAAGTTTCTAAAGTGACGAGATGAGGATGGCAGAGGCGAAGAAATTAAAAAGGAAAAGCAAACACATACCCTCCATGCATCCGAGACGCTCTCGACAGTTGCAGCTACTGGGGACAAAGATTCCTGGCGCTCTCGGCTTGACGGCATCCAGAGGCGGTCGACTTCGGGCCAAAGCTAAAACCGTGGCGCATCTGCCGACCTGTAGTCGTCAGGGAACTCCACTGCAAGCTTCCTCTTCCGAGATGGAGGCGGCAACTTTTTCTCAGCAGGTAGAAGCGAGCTGGTCTCCCCCGTCACCGTGGTGTCAGTTGAAGCCTTTGGCGGCCTCGGTGGTAACAACACAGTGATGGGTTTGGCTCGAGACACACTTCCCAGTGACTCCAGCCTCTTCCTCAGCAATGCATCCGCAGATGGGGCCTTGCCAGAGCGTGTCGACGGGCCAGTACCTGTTGACAACATTTATTTGACGACTCAGTCTCGTCACAACAGTTGTAAATTGTATTTCGTCTTGAAAAGGGCGACGAACCCAAACAAAATGTAAACTAACCCTAATCCATGTTTACCTGTTGATGTTGACATGTTCGCAGGTTCAGAAACTTCTTCTTCTTGAGAAGGGTCTTCGCGTTCGAACTTGAGGCCGATGAAAGCTGTGTCCTTTAGAGGAACCCCCAACAGCACTACAGTCGTTTTTATGGCTTCGGCACCAACACCAACTGTGTCGAAAGATGCACCTGCAAAAACACAAAAGTGAGACAAAGTCAAATCAACAAGCCCAAAAAACACCAAAAATCAAACAAAGTACCTCTAGCCATCCACTCCCCCGTCAAGAAGTCAGAGTCGGGCCCTAAACTAGCCAACTCCACAAAAAAGAACCGACCCATCCACCCGCGGTCGTTCGACTTGTCCGCACCAAGAAGAGCCTCCCTGTCGTCCTTGACATGCAGCAAGTACCTACCAGCCCCATAATTTTGGACCTTGTAGGTGTACACAAGGTCCTCAACCCGGAACTCCATGTCCAGTTTGCCGGCCAGATGGTCGACCAAGTGCATCACCCTCCAGACCTGCGGCATCAGTTGCGCCGGCGGCACAACCAGTGCCCTTAGAACTCCTCGCACCAGTGGCGAGAAGGGATAAGTATACCCAATTCTGAAGGGATACTCATAGAAGCACACCCAGCCGTCTGATACCCAATCGGCCCGTTCGTCGGGCTGCGGAAAACGAATTACCGCCGACGGAGGAAAACCACACTCCTCCCTGAGCGCCTCTACATCCTGCTTCCCCCAAGTGGCCGGCCGGGCATTCTTTCTGTCCAGAATGTGGGTAGGGCTGAAAATCGACCCCTCAACCAGATCGCATTCCACCACCACTCTCTTGTTCTTCGCGCGGGTGGATTTCGCCCCCATTCGTTGCGACATAGAAGAAATCGAAGAAAGAAAGAAGAAGAGAAGAAGATGGAAGCCGAGCAGTTACCTGAAAAAAGAGAGAGAAAGAGCGCCGATCGTTTTTTTCTGGGAAAGAGAAGAGAGAGATTGCAGAAGTGATTGCGGATGGTTGGAAGCGTAGTCCTATTTATTGGCGCAGATGGACGGTTGGCTTCTCCAAGGCAAAAGTCATCATGATCCTAACGCCGTCAGTGTTGGGGAGGTTAAGAGGCGGTTTCCCTTTTTTCCTTCCGTGAAACCCATTTCTCCTTTTTTGAACTTCCCGGAATAAATTCAAAATGGGTTTGGGGACAATTGTTAGGGGGAAAAATACCCTCTTGGTGACATGGGCATACGTGGCAAGCATTGCTTACGTGGCTTCCAACAAGGCGCAAGGTGGCATTATTCGAACGGTATTCCCAACTGCTAGGCTCAAAACGGACGTTACAAACCCTTGATGAAGCCGGCCTTCATTACGTATTTATTATCTAATTATGGGCAATTATTCCATAAACGTTACATTCTTGTAGTAAATGCCTATAAAATGGCTTAGTCTTGTCTATTTCACATACAAGATTTCCGAATAAATAAACCTACAATTATCTTATGCTATTACAACTTGCTCTCACCATTTTCAATTATCTAGCTCGATCGATTGTTAGCACCTTCATCAAGGCAAGTTCGTCACTAAGTCGAATTTGCCCAAAACAGAGTCTATTTCATATTGCATGGCCTCTAACCATTTAGTGGAGCTTGGGCTCGTCATATCTTGCTTGTAAGTCATAGGTTCATCACTATCCAATATGAGAACGTCTAAGTTTTTAGTCAAGAGGACGCCTGTCCATCTGTCCGGCTGAAAAATAGTTCTATTTGACCTACGATGGGCAACAACGTTTTGAGGAACTACTCCCACTGGCTCTTCTAAAGACCTTGGAGGTTCATCAACCTGAACTGCTTCTAAAGAGTTCTGAGTTCGTTGTTCGTCTCGAATCTCTTCGAGGTCTATTATTCTCCCACTTGTCAATTTGGAAATATGATTTCTTTCCAAAAAGACACCGTCACGAGCAACGAAAACCTTGTTGTCTGACTTGTTGTAGAAAAAATACCCCATAGTTTCTTTTGGATACCCAACGAAGAAACATTTGTCAGATTTAGGTTGTAGCTTGTCCGAAATTAATCGCTTGACATATGCTTTGCAACCCCAAATCTTCAGAAAAGACAACTTTGGAAGTTTCCCAGTCCATAATTCGTATGGAGTCTTTTCAACAGCTTTTGACGGAGCACGATTCAGTGTGAGTGCTGCAGTTTGCAACGCATGTCCCCAGAACTGTAAAGGAAGTTTGGCCTGACCCATCATTGACCTGACCATATCGAGTAAGGTCCTGTTTCTCCGTTCCGACACTCCATTCCATTGAGGTGTCCCCGGAGCAGTCAATTCAGAAAGAATACCGCATTCTTTTAGATGGTCATCAAACTCGTGGCTAAGATATTCACCTCCTCGATCCGATCTTAGAGCTTTGATTTTCTTGTCATGTTGATTCTCTACTTCATTTTGAAACTCTCTGAATTTCTCAAACGATTCAGACTTGTGCTTCATTAAGTAAATATAGCCATATCTACTGAAGTCGTCCGTAAACGTTATGAAATAGCTGAACTCACCTCTAGCTTTCGTACTCATAGGCCCACATACGTCCGTATGTATTATCCCTAGTAGTTCGCTTGCTCTTTCTCCCACCTTTGAGAAAGGTTGCTTTGTCATTTTGCCAAGTAAACAAGATTCGCATTGATCAATCTTCTCTAAGTCGAATGATTCTAGAATTCCTTCCGTTGAAGTAATTCCATGCGCTTTATGTTTATATGGCCTAATCGACAATGCCACAGAAATGTGAGATCCGAATCACCAGTTTTAGCCTTTTTGGTATTTATGTTATAAATGTGTTTCCTCGTATCTAGCACATAAAGACCGTTTTCTTGTTGTGCTGAACCATATCCATTCAAAGAAGAACAACTATTGTCTTTAAATTGAAAACTAAAACCTTTAGAATCCAAACTTGAAACGGAAATGATGTTTCTGGTGATACTAGGAACATAGTAACAGTTTTCTAGTTCCAAAACAAACCCACTAGGAAAAGAAATAAAATAAGATCCTACGGCTAATGCAGCAATCCGTGCTCCATTTCCCACGTGTAGATCCATCTCGCCTTTATCAAGCTTTCTACTTCTCCTTAGTCCCTGCGAATTGGAACATAAGTGTGAGCCACAACCAGTATCTAATACCCAAGAAGTAGAATTAGCAAGATTACAATGTATAACATACATACCTGAAGTAGAAGCAACGTTCCCGTTCTTCTCATCTTCCTTCTTCTTCAAGCAATCCCTGTTCCAATGCCCCTTCTTCTTGCAGTAGAAGCATTCAGAGTCGGCAGGAGAACGAGTCGCCCTTTTCTGTTTACCAGAACTGGCGCCGTTGGAGTTGGATGAGGGCGAAGCCTTGCCCTTACCCTTCTTGCCCTTATTCTTGCCTGATTTCTTGAAGTTCTTACCCTTACGCACCATAAGCATATCGTGCTTGTTCTCTTGCTTGAGCGTCTTTTCAGCGGTTTTCAGCATACCGTGAAGCTCAGTAAGAGATTTCTCCATGTTGTTCATGTTGTAATTCAACTTGAACTGATCATAGCCATTATGAAGCGAATGGATAATGATGTCAATAGCCATTTCATTTGAGACGTCAGAATCTAGAGCTCTCATGTTCTCAAAGAGTCCAATCATTTCAAGAACATGTGGGCTCACTGGTTCTCCTTTCTTGAGCTTAGTCTCAAGGATCAACCTCTGAGTCTCGAATCTTTCGATTCTGGCTTGGTCCTGAAACATGTTCTTCAACTCCGAGATGATTTGGTAAGCATCCGAGTTAATGAACGTTTTCTGAAGTTCAGGACTCATGGATGCAAGCATCACACATTTGACATCCCTGTTGGCCTGAATCCAACGATTAAGGGCAGCTTGAGTTACCTCCGGGCCAGCCTCTTGTGGTAACTCTTCCTCAAGGACATATTCCTTTTCTTCATGCATAAGAACTATTTGTAAGCTCCTTTACCAGTCGAGGAAATTGTTGCCATTCAACTTCTCCTTGTCGAGAATTGAACGCAGATTGAAAGTGTTATTGTTTGCGGCCATTTTGATTACTACAATCGAAAATAATTTGCAATAAATAACCATTCATACAATTCAATAATTTTGAAATAAAAGCAAAAACATGCAATCATTAAAGCTATTAAAACATTTCATTCATGCAAAAAGCAAAAACATGGTCCAAAATGAATGAAACGATTCCAAGTCCCCAAAAGTCCTAAATCCTTAAGCAGCTTTAGCATGTCTTAAGTAGTTTAAGATTTTAGGTAAGCAAAACCTATTGCTAGTAATCTCCAAATTACTCTTGGTTAATAAATTAATGCCATAATTTATCCCATTGCCACAACTTAATGCCATTGTTGTTTGAGTTGTAACCACAATCAACGTGCTCCTTTAGGACGCCTTACCACCTAAGTCAACTAAAATAGCACCTCGCTTTAGCGTAAACCTACTATCTTAGATCCCTAGATTTTTGTAAGTGTTGATTTGGAAGGCAATTTTTAAACTCAATATTACTTGGACCTAGTTGTTTCTATGTTGGTTCGATTATTTAGTGAACTTAAAACCAATCGATTCATAGGAAACAACCTGTTCATGCAAAGCATACATACATTCATACATTCACGCATAATATATATATAGAAGTGCATAAATAAATGGTGATCTAGTATGGCCCAAAACTTCTTGTCTTGAAGCATCCAATCTTCATCACCTCCTTGTTAGCTTGGCATCGTCTTGAATCTTCGTTCAAATGCTAACTTAAAGTTCTAAACTTAGAAATACTTGAAAATAATAAAATTACATCAAAATTTCCATGGTACGCAGACCCAATTTAAAACTATACATTCAAAGATAGAACGGTACGCAGACCGTATTTAACTATCCTAAATTGGCCATACTAGTCACTTGGAGTACCTACATTACATAAAAAATATATTCTATGCATTCACCCATTCGTATGCTAAAACGAATGGCCCATATTAGTATGCAAGTATTTACGTGAATTAATTAAAATTCACGTTCACATAAACGCGTCCTAAAAGATTAATCAATTTCCAAATTATTAATCCTTAGACTTTATTCTAATTAAAATTGAATTTAATTAAAATAATGCGACCTTCGAAAATAATTAAAATTAATTATTTCATTTTAATTTCATTTTGTGGCTCCCACTCAAACCAATAATTATTCCGGATAATTAATTATGAAATATTAAATTAAAACTCGCGGCCCGGCCCAAGCAAATAAAATATTAAATTAAATATCCCGTTAGCCCAAATTAATGCAAATATACGAAGGCCAACGAAATAAACAATTTTCAACTAAAAAAGTCTGATTACGTAGTCGGGCTAGGCTTGCGCCCAGCCCCATGCCTTGCGTGAGGCCCAAGAGCGCACGAGCAAGGCTCGCACAGCCGCAGCCCCGCGCACGCATCGCGTCCCCGTAGCTATGTGGCCCTGCGTGCGTGTTGTGCGTCGTGTGTGTGCTGGACGTCGCATGGCTCACGCCTTGCTTCGTCGCAGCCCCGCAAGCAATGCCGCCTGCCCCTTCCTCGCCCAGCGCGCATGAGGCACGCAGCGTACCTGCTGTTGCCTGTGTCGCATGCGGCTCGGTCAAGCACAATGGCCCCACATGGCTCGACGAGCGATACGTCCACCATGCTCATGTCCATGCCTTTGGTTCGTGATACGGACCAACTTAATTAAAATTAAATTTAATTTCATGAACTTGCATTAATTTTTATTTTTCAAAAAGTTACGATTTTTATTTTCGAAAAAAAACGATTTTTAACGATTCAATAAACTTTAACGACAATCCAATTTCGTAAAATTATTAAATCAAGGGATAACAATATTCAAACTTTTAAGAACGAACGAATCAACATTTAAAGTTTGAACTTTTAATTAATAAAATCCGAATCTTTAAATCGTTCATAAACAATTAAATTTCAGATTTTTAATAATTTGGTTTAAGTGCGATTAAAATTAACAAAACCATTAAAAATTTTAATCCAATAATTTTTAAAATTAGCCACTGACCCATGAAATTATATCCCCTTTCCCAATTAACCTAATTATTAAACCAAAATTAATTAAAATTCAATTAGGGTTTCAAATTTTACGAATTGGAGAAAGGCAAAATTAGGGTTTATACGTATCGGAAAAATCTGAAATTTTTACCATAGATCAACCATATACCCGGAAACATTTTGTCAAAATTTCAAGCAATTCCAAGTAGTTTAGGTCGACCTTTTAATTGAATTAATGTCCGACCCTTTTAATTTTTAATGAAAAATTAACAAAAACGCCCAAAAAACGACACTTCGAGGCCTGTTTTTGCAATTCCGTTTTCAATCAAATCAGGGTTTTAAAACTCGAAAAAACAAAAAAAAATTATTTCGGACCTGATTATTACGCAATTCATCCAATAATTCGTAAAAATTCCAAAAATTCAACAAAAAAATCCAAATTTTCGACAGATGCAAAAACAATAATAATCATGCTAATTCATGCTTTAAATACATAAGGCTCATGATACCACTGTAGGGGAATACAGTTAAACATAATAACATGTGCGGAAAAATCTCCAAAGCCAGGAAACATGTATAAACCACAGATTAAGCAAACTTACATTCGAAGCGTGTTTTCCACAATAATCTGTCAACGAACACGAACAAAGAACTCCACTTGTCATTCCTCTACTTGGTTCACCGACACGATCAGATCCGTGTTGTTTATCGTAGCTTAGACAATTGATCAAGATACTTTGCCTTTTGGGATTAACACACTATGGAGGCACAGAGAGAATTAGGGTTCTCTGTTTTCTCCTAGGGTTGTGTGTATTGTGTTATGATTGTACTAAGTTGGAAAATAGGTTGTAAGGTTATTTACATAACCTTACTAACCGACCAAGCCAAGAGGCAAGGCCGGCTAGCAAGCCCGCAAGCCAAACACACGGACACGCACAGCCAGTGGGCCGTGGGCCGCGCTGCTACTATGTCGTGGTCTCGGCCCGCATGCACGCGCACTGCTCCGCGTCACAAGGGCCTCGCTGCTACTGCGTTGCTTTGCTTGCTCGCCTAGTCGTGTGCGCGCCCATGGGTCTCGAGTGCTTCGTTCACTCGGCCGTGGGCCGCTCCTCGTATTCGCAATTAAATATATTTCCGATATATTAATTATCGTTTCGTATACGACGAATCACCGTCGTACGATACGATTTATTCGTCTCGCCTAGCTTACGAATATTCGCGATACGATATACGATTCCGATGCAAGGTCGTATCGTATAATACATTTCCTACTTAAATCCCGAAAAGCTATTAAATGAATTTCCGATTCATTTAATCCGGTGATCTGTTACGTGTCATTGGTGTGACCTTGTAGGTTCAGTCAAGAGTAAGTTATGAGTTTAATATCCATTAGAACTCACTGATCGGAAGCATTGCTCCAGCTAGCTGTTCCGATCCCTTGATCTCACTGAATTAATTGTTCGCAATTAATCTGAACCTTGGTATTAGACTTAATGCACCTTGGGTGAAGGACATATTTCCTTCACAGAAAAGTTCAATACATCTGATATTCCAAACCTTTTTCTATGTACTTATTAGCCATCCCTTTGTCCTTGGAATCAACTCCACTTTAATGGTTTTATCACCAGGACCCGAAAACCTTCCCCACTTGGGTAGATTTCAGCAACATCTTAATACACCAATACTCATCCAACATGGACTTCCAAGTAACCATGCGCGAATTAGAAGTTCTTTCTCAGAAAAAGAATGATACAAAGGCCTCCTGAACCTGAACTTGTCCAAAGGTTAATTGATAACTTAGATCTAATTTACGAAAATCACGTTTGGGACCTTGGTCTAGATTCTTTCAAAAGAGTCTACGATGTAGGAATTAAAATTGAGGTTGACATCTTCAAGAATTCCCAAAATATTGCGGCAAAACCTCAGTATGCGCCCAAAAACAACACATACAAAAAAGGTGAATCGTCTCAAGCGCAAAAAGTCCACGCTGTTGAGGGAAATACTCAAAGGACTAAATGCTGGGTTAGAGACCGGAAATTCACCCCACTCCGGTCTACTCTAAAGGCGGCCTACGACCGACTCTACGCTCAAGGAAAAATGGCTCCCATAGGGCCAATACCTGAGCCTACAATCAAAAATAGATATTGGAACGCCTCTGCCCACTTCAAATACCACAGAGGCAACAACCACACTACCGAGGATTGATGGCATCTCAAAATACAATCCAAGATATGATAGAGGAAAACATCATTCCTCTACCCAGTGTCAGCAAGCTAAGTAACGACAAATGTCCTCTGGGAACTTGCTGCATATCACTGGACCCCCTTGAGTGCGCAACATTTTATCCTTTGATCTACATCATAACTCCGCCTGTGAGTGTCTCTTACGCGGCATTTACTTGTGAGTGTCGCTTACGCGGCATTTAATTGTGAGTGTCGCGTATGCGACATTCACTGCTGGTCCCAAGCCCAGATAAAGGAGGAGGGTTGCTGTAGGTTGGTGGCGGCCAGCGTAAAACTAAGTCACATATCATGACATAAATCGACAATGGAAAATCGTGGGGGCGTCCTCTTCTCAACGATGCGCTACACCTCTTAAGCCCGGGTGTAGTGAAAAATATGTGAGGGTTTCTAGGTCGTCGCCCAAAAGCGGCGCGCCACCCCTACACCTGGGGGTTGTGTCAAATGTGCAAGGGTGAGCTACACTTCCTAGGCCCGGGTGTAGTGGAAAATATGCAAGGGTTGCTAGGCCGTCGCCTAGAGCGGCGCGCCACCCAAGGGTGGTGTTAACTATCCAAGGTTTCATGATAAGGGTAGGGGTAAGGGTAAGGGTAGTAGGATGCGTTTTGGGACTTGGAACATTAGTTCTTTGACAGGGAGATTAGTCGAAGTAGCAGAGGTTATGAGAAGGAGGAGAATTAACATATTATGTTTGCAGGAGACTAAGTGGGTTGGAAACAAGGCAAGAGAAATAGCTCCATGGGGTTATAAGCTTTGGTATTCGGGAAAAACTAGGGGTAGGAATGGGGTAGGTATCCTTATTGACCGATAATATATTGATGATGTAGTGGACGTGTCCCGAAAGAGTGATGGAATTATGAGTATTAAGCTTGTGATAGGGGATGAAGTTGTAAATATTGTGAGTGCCTATGCACCACAAGCAGGACTAGATGCTTCAACTAGACAAGAATTTCGGGAGGATTTAGAAGAAGTGGTGCAACGTGTCCCTAGAAGTGAGAAATTAATCATTGGTGGGGATCTCAACGGGCATGTAGGCTCGAGTTGCGATGGATTTGAAAGCATTCATGGTGGTTTTGGGTATGGGGAGCGGAAGGAAGCGGGAAATGCTATTTTGGATTTTGCATTGGCATATGACTTGGGTATAATGAACACTTGGTTTGAGAAAAGTGACTCTCACCTAGTAACCTATAGGAGTGGAGATAATACGAGCCAAATTGACCTCTTTTTAGTAAGGAATGCTTTGAGACAGTGTTACACCAATTGTAAGGTGATTCCGGGTGAGAGTACAGCAACCCAACATAACCTTGTGGTACATGATTCTCGAGGTAGAAGTTATATAAGGAGGAGAAGACCACTAGTAGAGCCTAGGATCAAGTGGTGGAAACTTCAAGGGGAGCAACAACTAAAATTTTTGGAAAAGGTGGCAAGTGAAGGTATTTGGGCCGGGGATATGGATTTGGATATAGACTCATGATGGACAAGAATGGAGCACACGATAAAGGGAGTGGCGAAAGAGGTCCTAGGGGAATCTAAAGGAATCATGCCACCAAGTAAGGACATATCTTGGTGGAACGAAGTTGTGCAACAAGTTATAAAGAGAAAACGAGAATGCTATAAGGAGTTGGGAAAATGTAGAAGTGATGAGAACTACGAGAAGTACAAGGAGGCTAAAAGGGAAGCAAAGAAGGCCGTAAGAGGGGCTAGAGCAAAGGTGAATCAGGATCTTTACACAAGATTGGATAAAAAAGAAGGGGAAAAAGACATCTATAGAGTTGCTCGAATGAGAGATAGAAAGACACGAGACATCGGGAGGATTAAATGTGTGAAAGATGTTTATCAAAAAGTTTTGGTGGGAGATAAGGAAATCAAGGATAGATGGAGGTTCTACTTTGATAACTTGTTCAACGGGGATCAAGGGTCGATATTGGGGATACAAATATCCCTAGGGAATGGTTAACCTAGAGTTTATGCGAAGAATTCAAAAGAGAGAAGTTGAAATGGCACTGAAAAAGATGGGACGCAAGAGGGCAGTGGGGCCCGATGGTATACCTATCGAAGTCTGGAGATGTTTGGGAGAGAGAGGGGTTGTATGGTTAACAACTCTTTACAACAAGATTTGGGGAAGTAATAGGATACCAGTAGAGTGGAGGAAAAGTACTATCATCCCCTTGTACAAGAATAAGGGTGATGTCCAGGATTGTGCCAACTATCGAGGAATCAAACTAATGAGTCATACTATGAAACTTTGGGAGCGGATTATTGGGCAAAAATTGAGGAGAACTGTGAAAATTTCGGAGAACTAGTTTGGATTTATGCCTGGGAGATCGACTATGGAGGCCATTCATCTTATAAGTAACTAATGGAGAATTATCGGGATAGGAAGAAGGATTTGCATATGGTTTTCATTGATTTGGAGAAGGCGTATGATAAGGTACCAAGGGAAATTCTTTGGTGGGCATTAAGTAGGAAAGGAATTCCGAGGAAGTATATTGATATCATCAAGGACATGTATGAGGGAGTTAGCACGAGTGTGAGAACTAGTGTTGGTAAGACTGAAGAATTCCCCATTAAGATTGGTGTGCATCAAGGTTCCGCACTTAGTCCGTTTCTTTTTGCTATAGTCATGGACGAATTGACGAGGTCAATCCAAGATGGTATACCCTGGTGCATGATGTTTGCAAATGATATTGTGTTGATTGACGAAACAAAAGGAGTGGAAAGTAAGTTGGAGTTATGGAGACAAACTTTGGAATCTCGGGGTTTTAGGCTGAGTAGAAACAAGACGGAATATATGCAGTGCAAGTTCAGTGGAGTCCAAGATAGAGAGACAGGGGGGATTACCTTAGATTGGAAAATTGTCCAAGGCTCTGAAATGTTCCGTTATTTAGGATCTATTATCCAAAAGGATGGAGAATTGGATGGCGATGTGGCCAATAGAATCAAAGCAGGTTGGTTGAAGTGGAAAAGTGCCACAGGGTTCTATGTGATTCAGGCATGCCCCAAAGATTGAAGGGAAAATTTTACCGCACGACAATTCGACCGGCTTTGTTATACGGCACAGAATGTTGGGCAGTGAAACATTGTCACGTGCACAAGATGAATGTGGCAGAGATGCGCATGTTACGTTACATGTGTGGGCATACAAGAAAGGATCGTTTGAGGAATGAGATTATTAGGAAGAAAGTAGGGGTTACACCGATTGAGCTTAAGATGATGGAAAATCGTTTAAGATGGTTTGAACATGTAAGCAGAAGATCAAGTGATTCCCCGGTTTGGAAGATAGAAGGGTGGCAAAATGATAGAATTGCAAGGGGTAGGGGAAGACCTAAGAAAACTTGGAGGAAGGTGATTGAGCACGATATGAGCTTTCTTGGGATTGAGGAAAATATGGCGTTGGATAGGACAGCGTGGAGGGGGAGAATATATATTGATGACTTCATTTGACTTATATAACTTTCATGTTTCTGTTTCTTTCTTTTTTTAATTTATTTTTTATTTTATTTTTAAAAATCTTTTGAATTTTTTATTTTTACATGCTATTTTGAAATGTACTTATTTTACTTACTCCTTTATTTTAAACTTTACTTATTTTTTTATTATCTCTTACAATATTTCTTCTATATTATATATATTTTTATTTTTCTCTTATCTTACTTTCATTAATTCCACCTTCTCTTCCTTGCTTTTTCTTTTTACTTCCTGCTCCTTTCTGGTTTTATTGGTGACAATGACGATCTCCTACGACGATTCATGTTAGCCGACCCCAAATCATTTTGGGATTAAGGCGTTTTTGTTGTTGTTGTTGTTGTTGTATTTACATCACACCTCAAGGAAATCCATTAGCTAAACTACTAGTAGTCGATTATGCTGGAAAAATCCGCTGGATATGGGACGACGATACTGAAGACGTCTACCTATTATAGGCTGACACCACAGGCCGAAATTACTTCACCGAATCCTGGCCAGTAGAGGATCTCTATTCTGATACAGAAGAAGCTGAGATCGACAACCTGATTCGATCCAGAAGAATATACCAGTCGGATATCAACCCACCACCCGTAGGGAGTATCCCAGTTCGGCAGAATCCCAAAAACGTCGAGCCTAATACCGTGGCTGGAGTCATAGAAGACCCTTTTATGAGGCAGGTAAAGAAAACCAAGGCGGAAATACCCATCTGGAATCTAATGTGCACCTCAAAAGTAAATCACGACAAGGTGATCAAGTCTCTCGACCACCTATCAGTCCCTACTGAAATCATTCCAGACTCACTGGTAAACCAAGTTACTCGGGACATAGAGGATCAGGAATAAGTATTTGTTGAGAAAGACTTACCCAAGGAAGGAAGTGAACACAACAAAGCACTTTATCTAGTAATTGGATGCAAAGGGCAAAACATCCCTCTCGGGCTAGTAGACAACGGTTCAGCCGTAAACATCTTCCCACTCCGTACAACCAGGTTCCTAGGCCTAAAAGATGCCAACTTTCAATCATCTAACCAAGGAATAAGGGCTTACGAAAATTCCAAGCGAACATTGTATGGAAAAGTCAAACTTACCATTCAAATCGGACCTTCTAAACTAGAACATATGAACAAGATTTTCTCTTTACAACAATCATCATACAATCTTACAAAATCCAAACCGTTTTCAAAAGTTCAAGGATGTTTATGAAAAGGGCAATCCCTTTTGTAAACAATATCATATGAACATTCAAGTTAATAATACAAAATTCAATGTTCAAGTTCAATGATGTTTAAATGAGAGAAAACTCTCTTTAACCTAGAACATTTCAAATCATGGAGTATGTTAAAGACGAGATTTTCCTAGCATGAAATCTCTTAATCTTTGATGTTGAACCTCCCTTTTCAAGTTCATGTTCCATTTCAAGTTCTATTTCAATGTTCAAAAGCAATGACACTTTAAAATGAGTAACTCATCTAAAGTTAATAGTTTTAGAGAATTGAATCCGTTTCGGGCACACTTATTATTAAGAAGTTGCTTGGAATTCGGATTTCAAATACAATAGTGCTATTTCAATATTGCAATTTCAATAACGCACCTGTATCCGCTTAATTTTCTTAAATGATGATTGCTTTTACTATTGCTCTTATTATTACTATGATTGGAATTTCAATATCGCACCCTATACTCGCCATTTTCAAGGCGATGTGGTTTGGCACCTAAACGGTGTTGTACGCATTTGAATAATTCCTTTTCTACCTGTGATAGTTACTTGTTTATTGCATTCATCACCCAACATGCTAAATACAACAAAATACAAAAGGTTACATCAAGCTTAACGAAGATAATTTTTGGACAAACCGGCCTTAGGTTCCTTAAATTAACTTTAAAGCAAAATGATCACGTACAAGTAGCAATTTCAATGATTCTAAAATACATGATTCAACCAACCTAGTGCCATGATTAGGATTTTGCAAAATAATGTTTCTCTTGTATTTGAATGTATTTCAGAAGCCCACCAAAATAAGCGGTTCATTCCTGTACCCAATTTTCACACATTTGGTTTCAAGATTCAATGACTTGTCCAAAAAGATAGTCAACTTTGTCCTTCCAAATAGGACCCTTAATATGTTTAGTGGCGACTCCGTCAAAGGTAAATATTTAAAATTCCTAGGGGTCTTTACGTAAACTTTTATATATTAAGTTTTAATATTTCAAATGTTCAAAACCGGTTAATGTCATTACGACAACTCTAGACTTTGGCTCCCTTTTATCGGGTGGGATTGTAAAAAACCAAGTCAAAACTACGAATTTTCCTCTTTGATAAACCGGGAAAATTTTAGGTCTTTGATGTGTCCTAATTGGGGTTCATCAAATTCCCCTAACTTGCATTTCGAAATTCTGAAATACAACATATACAATTTTATGAAAAGCAAAGTACAATGTACGAAAATAAAACCCCTACAATATGGTGAATCAACTAGGGAGTCCTTACCTTCAAATTCGAACAACAAGCAATTTTGAGCAAACTGCCACTGTTACGCTCAAGCGCTGAGCGCTGGCAAGAGCGCTGGGCGCTGGTACAACACCTAACGCTGCTGACTGCACTTGGCGCAGTGGCCCTTTGCCAATTCCACCCAAACATTCGAATGGGAGTTTAGCGCAAATCTTGAACTTTGAAAGAGCGCTCCCAAACTTCGAGAACGAACACCGAAAGGTAGGATTTTCAAATACAAAATTCAAATAAAATTGTGATTGTAGGCATCTCATGCATGTTTTCGAAAATATGATTTGTGCAAAATGAATTTCTACTTTCTCCCATACGAATGTGTTCTGCATTCGGGCTAGCCTCGGGGGTAAAGGAGTGGTCACTCTTCATATGTTTCCCGACCAAAGTGTTTGACCATTTCCGAGCCCACCAAACTTTGACATTTTTTTGATGTTTCTGACATCTTCCATGAGGGTCGTCCGCCAACAAACACATCCCTTGGGTAGAGGTACTTTGTTACTAGAACCACCTCTCAGTCAATGACCTTTTTCCTCCTAAGCCGACCACTTGCATTATACAAAACTTAGACCGACCTTAGGTTGAGAACTTTGCATATCGTATTCATATTCATGCTAGTGTGACAACGTGCTTTTTGTGCATTGTTTTGGGGTCTTTGTACGCATAAATGGCTAACCCCGTGTTCTAGCGCCTTTGCCAAAACCATTAGCCTCCAACAAGGAAACCTAACCCCTAGGAGCATCATTCAAACCTCATGCATCTAAAATTTCCAATTTAGGGTCTTCTAGGAGTGCCACTCCATTTGATTAAAAATCCCTAAACACGCCTCACACACAAATGCCAAATTCAAAAATCCAATCCAATGGTGTTAATTATAATGTCGGATTTACAAGTCAAATTCTAAAAAAATCAAATGACGTCATAATGCCGGATTTCCGAGTCAAATTTCTAAATCCAAGTTTCAAAAAACCCAAACGGCGTCGTAATGCTTGATTTTCGAGAAACATTTGTAGGCGTTTACAGTTAAATACATAACATGATAGAGGAATAACCCCAATGTTAGGTTATGACAAATATAAAACATATATTTCATGCGGAAAAACTATAAAACCAGGAATCCAAATTTATTGCCACATAGTCAATTAGCATAATCTAGGATACATACATGTGACGCGTGCCTTCCCTAACTGCTCCCGAACCGAACAAGAATAAGTTTAGGACTCCGAGTGTCGTCCATCCGTAGATAGTCCACAACACGTTCGGATCCGCCTTAGATTCAATTAACTAGAATTTAGCCTAAGGTTTTATGTTATTCGTACTTAATTATTTGGGAAATTATTAAGCTTAGTTTAATCGTAAAACTATATGAATACTTGAGAATATGATATATAAATTGTGATTATTCATCACCTATTTATAGGGTGGGATTATCGGAACTAGAAATCTACTAGGATTCAATTTATCTAATTCAATTAGAATTAGACTTAAATTAAACCCTTGTTTTTAGTGTTTAGTTAAACGACTAACTCTAGTAGATTTAGGAAAATAATCTACGGACAAAAGCTAAGCAACTAAGGATTCGAAGCTTGCATGAATACAACCACACACACAAACAACCCACAAGGGGCGCTGTCTGCGCGCGTGGGTTGGCTTGGCCCAGCAGCGCTAGTACGCGGCCCACAATGGGCGCGCCAGCCTACTGCCTCGCCTTGGCTGGGCCTGGCCTTGCCTTGTGCTCGGCTGGGCCTTGTCTTGGTGGGGCGGGCTGTTTTTTGTGCTTGCGCGGGCTTCGCTAGGCGCGGGCCTAGCGTCTAGCAAGCTCGTTCGATGTTTATTTCGCACGTCGCGCTTCCGATTTATTTTCCGATTCCGGAATTCATTTCCGATTCGAACAATATTTAATATTTTCGAATCCAGAATTAATTTCCGTTTCGAACAAATATTTAATATTTCCAATTCCAGAATTTATTTCCGATTCCGATAATATTTTCGATTCCGGTAATATTCCCGTTTCCGGCAATATTTTCGATTCCGACAATATTTCCATTTCCGATAATATTTTTCGATACGTACCATGTTTTCGTTTCCGGCAACATCTACGACTTGGATAATATTTATACTTCCGATACGATATATTTGCGTTTCCGGCAATAACATTGTTTCTGGAGTATTCATAATTTTCCTTTTGACGATTTCAGCTCCCACTGGAACCGAGATCTGTCGATTCCAAATATCCATAAATGGAGTATTTGATTCACTTAAATACTTGATCCGTTCACGTACTATTTGTTTGACCCTACGGGTTCAGTCAAGAGTAAGCTGTGGATTAATATTATTAATTCCACTTGAACTGAAGCGGCCTCTAACTAGGCATACAGTTCACTTGATCTCATTGAATTATTAACTTGTATAATTAATTAATACTGAACTGCATTTATTAGACTTAGCATTTAATGCATACTTGGACCAAAGGCATTATTTCCTTCAGTCTCCCACTTGTCCTTGGGGACAAGTGTGCATTGCCTAATTCCTTTGTCGCTTGATGCTTGCTCATGAACATAAGGTAAGAGTTGTCATCCTTATTATGTCCAGAGGTATTTCTCGGTTTAAGAATTCAACTGATCATATAAACAGATAATCATAGCCTATCATTCATCTGATCACGGCCATGAATTTTACAGTGTCTAGCTCTCCGAGTGGCCTTGTACAACTTTCAGCATCTCATCCCGATTTATGGGAGGACACTCCCAATCTTGCGATCTTGAGATTAGACTTCGTTTGATAGGTGATTACCTGAGCGTTGCCGTTATATCCTCCTTTTACGGTGCGACGGTTGGCAATGTCAAAGTAACCAGTTCTCAAACAAGTAATCTCAAATCACCTAGGTATTGAGGATAAGTGTCTAATAAATTTAATGAAGTTTACTTATGACAGATTTTCATCTCTTACAGTAAAGTTTCATAGGTCTGTCCGATACTAGTGTTCTCAAAGTAAGTATTTATGCAAATGATTACGACATCGCCATGTCCACATAGTTCATGAAACAGAACTACTAGTCATCTTGCATTCTAGTCGTCTAGCGTTTTCTATGCGTCCACCTTTATAGAAAACTTCCGACCAGGGACCATTTTCAACTTTTGACATTCAAGTTCACTTGATAGACATTTCTTAGTCACATGACTGGTCCTGACAGTCTATCTTGAATATATCGTCAAATTGAATGGACTCATCATTTAAAAAACCACAAATTAAATGGAAAATGAATTCTATTCATTTATATGAATGGTTAACCAAAAACTTTTTACAAAGTATTAAACTCTAAAACTATGAAACATTAAATAAGGACATCAAAGCCATTCTCCAACATGCTTAATTCCCATAGCTGCAGTGTGCGAGTTGTGCTTCGCTTGTGGCATAGGTTTAGTTAATGGATATGAGATGTTGTCGTCAGTTCCAATCTTGGTTAGCTCGACATCTTTTCTTTCAACGAACTCTTGTAGAAGGTGAAATCTACAAAGTACATGCTTGACTCTCTGGTGGTGTCTAGGCTCCTTTGCTTGTCCAATAGCTCCATTATTATCACAATACAGAGCTATTGGTCCTTTAATGGAGGGGACTACACCAAGTTCACCTATGAACTTCCTTAGCCAAATAGCTTCCTTTGCTGCTTCATGTGCATCAATGTACTCCGCTTCAGTTGTAGAATCCGCAATGGTACTTTGCTTAGCACTTCTCCAGCTTACTGCACCTCCGTTGAGGCAGAAGACAAACCAAGACTGTGATCTGAAATCATCCTTGTCGGTTTGGAAACTTGCGTCCGTATAGCCTTTAACAAATAATTCATCATCTCCACCATAGACCAGGAAATCATCTTTGTGCCTTTTCAAGTACTTCAGAATATTCTTGGCAGCAGTCCAATGTGTGTCTCCTGGATCTGACTGGTATCTGCTCGTAGCACTCAGTGCGTACGCAACATCCGAGCGTGTACATATCATAGCATACATTATTGAACCAATCAATGATGCATATGGAATCCCACAAATTCATCTACGCCCATCCAGTGTTTTTGGGTACCGAGTCTTGCTTAGAGTCATTCCATGAGACATGGGTAGGTAGACTCGCTTGGAATCTGCCATATTGAACCTTTCAAGAAACTTATTGATATAAGTGCTTTGACTGAGTCCAATCATCTTTTTAGATCTATCTCTGTAAATCTTGATGCCCAGTATGTACTGTGCTTCTCCTAGATCCTTCATCGAAAAACATTTCCCAAGACAAATCTTGACAGAGTTCAACATAGGAATGTCATTTCCGATAAGTAATATGTCGTCGACATATAATACTAGAAAAGCAATTTTGCTCCCACTGACCTTCTTGTATGCACAAGATTCGTCTGCGTTCTTGACGAAGCCAAAGTCACTGACTGCTTCATCAAAACTTATATTCCAGCTCCTTGATGCTTGCTTTAATCCGTAAATGGATTTCTTAAGCTTACATACCTTTTTAGCATTCTTTGGATCCTCAAACCTTCAGGCTGTGTCATAAACACAATTTATGTTAAAACACCGTTTAAGAAAGCGGTTTTGACATCCATCTGCCATATTTCATAATCGTAATATGCAGCGATTGCTAACATTATCCTAATAGATTTTAGCATTGCAACAGGTGAAAAGGTTTCATCGTAGTCCACCCCATGGACTTGTCTGTAACCTTTTGCAACCAATCTAGCTTTGAAAACTTCTAGTTTCCCATCCTTGTCCTTTTTCATTTTGAAAACCCATTTGCTTCCTATGGCTTGGTAGCCATCTGGCAAATCGACCAAATCCCAAACTTGGTTTTCAGACATGGAGTCTAATTCAGATTGCATGGCTTCTTGCCATTGCTTGGAGCTAGGCCTCGTCATAGCTTGTTTGTAAGTCGCAGGTTTATCACTTTCAAGTAATAGAACTTCATGGTTGTCGTTCGTCAAAATACCTAAGTACCTTTCCGGTTGAGACCTATATCTCAGCGATCTACGCGGGGTTACATTTCTAGATGGTTCCTGATTCTCACCAGATACTTATAAAGATCTCTGAGTTTCATCCTGAATGTCATCTTGAACATTCTCTAGAGTTTGTTGTTCGACTCGAATTTCTTCGAGGTGTACTTTTCTCCCACTTGTCATTTTGGAAATGTGATCTCTTTCCAAAAAGATACCATCTTGAGCAACAAAAACCTTGTTCTCAGATGTATTGTAGAAGTAATACCCCTTTGTTTCCTTTGGTTGAAGTTTGTCTGAAATTAATTGTTTAACGTATACTTCACAACCCCAAATCTTAAGAAAAGACACATTTGGAGGCTTTCCAAACCATAACTCATATGGAGTCTTTTCAACAGCTTTAGACGGAGCTCTATTTATAGTGAGTACAGCTGTGTTTAGTGCATGTCCCCGAAATTCTATTGGAAGTTCGGCCTGACCCGTCATTGATCTAACCATGTCTAGCAAGGTTCTGTTCCTCCGTTCTGACACACCGTTCCATTGAGGTGTTCCGGGAGGAGTCAATTCTGATAGAATTCCACATTCTTTCAGATGGTCATCAAAGTCATAGCTAAGATATTCACCGCCTCTATCAGACCGCAGTGCCTTAATCTTCTTGCCTAACTGATTCTCTACTTCACTCTGAAATTCCTTGAAATTGTCAAAGGATTCAGACTTATGCTTCGTTAGGTAGACATAACCATATCTACTGAAGTCATCAGTGAAAGTGATAAAGTAGATGAAACCACCTCTAGCATTTGTACTCATTGGTCCACATACATCTGTATGGATTAAACCCAATAGTTCAGTTGCTCTTTCTCCAACTTTAGAAAAAGGTTGCTTTGTCATTTTGCCAAGTAAACATGATTCGCACTTACCATAATCCTCTAAGTCAAATGGTTCTAGAATGTCTTCCTTTTGAAGTCTTTCTATGCTCTTCATGTTAATATGGCCTAATCGACAATGCCACAAATAGGTGAGATCTGAATCATTCTTTTTGGCCTTTTTGGTATTTATCTTATAAACTTGTTTGTCGTGATCTAATAAATAAAGCCCATTGACTAATCTAGGAGATCCATAAAATATCTCTTTAAAATTAAACGAGCAACTATTGTCTTTTATTAAAAAGGAAAATCCCTTAGCATCTAAGCAAGAAACTAAAATGATGTTTTTAGTAAGACTTGGAACATGGAAACATTTTTCTAGTTCCAAAACTAGCTCAGAGGGCAACGACAAATAATAAGTTCCTACAGCTAATGCAGCAATCCGTGCTCCATTTCCCACTCGTAGGTCGACTTCACCCTTGCTTAACCTTCTACTTCTTCTTAGTTCCTGCGAATTGGAACATAAGTGTGAGCCACAACCTGTATCTAATACCCAAGAAGTTAAATTAGCAAGTATACAGTCTATAATGAAAATACTTGAAGATGGAACGATCCTTCCGTTCTTTTGATCTTCCTTAAGCTTCAAGAAATATTTCTTCCAATGCCCTTTCTTCTTGCAGTAGAAGCATTCAGATTCAGAAGTGGGTTGGCTCACCTTCTACTTTTCAGACTTGGTGCCGCCAGCTTGCTTAATTGGGCTGGCCTTCTTGCCACCTTTCTTAGCATTCCTCTTCTTACCAGATTTCTTGAACTTGCCCCCACGCACCATAAGCACATCTTGCGTATCACTTTTGAGCGTCTTTTCAGTGGTCTTTAGCATGCCGTGAAGCTCAGTGAGCGTTTTGTCCAGACTATTCATACTGCAGTTCAGCTTGAACTGATCATACCCGCTATGAAGAGAATGGAGGATGGTCTCTACAGCCATTTCCTGAGAGAATTGCTGATCCAGCCGACTCATATTCTCAATGAGTCCAATCATTTTGAGAACATGTGGACTTACGGGCTCGCCTGTCTTAAGCTTGGTCTCAAGAATTTGCCTATGAGTCTCGAATCTTTCGACTCGAGCCAGATCTTGGAACATGTTCTTTAACTCACTGATGATGGTGAAAGCTTCTGAGTTGATGAACATTTTCTGTAGATCTGCACTCATGGTTCCAAGCATTAGACATTTTACATCCTTGTTGGCATCAATCCAACGATTGAGGGCTGCCTTAGTGACCCCGTCGCCTGCGGCTTCGGGCATCGCCTCTTCCAGGACATACTCCTTTTCTTCCTGCATAAGAACTATTTGCAAGTTCCTTTGCCAGTCAAGGAATTTTCCCGCTCAACTTCTCCTTTTCGAGAATTCATCGGATGTTGAAAGAATTGTTGTTTGCCATAGTTAAAATTACAATTAAAGAATAAACAAATAAATAACCATTTTATTCATAATAAACATAAATTCTAACATGCATGCATAATTCAATATTTATTAAGCATTTTATTCAAGTTATGTGTTCCGACATGTGTGAATAAAATGATTCCAAGATCCTTAAATCATTGAAAAATTAAGCATATTATGTATTTAGACTCAATTCTAAAATATTTTAGGTAAGCAAAGCCTTTGCTAATAGTCTAGACACTACTCTTGGTTGATAGGTACGCCTAAGATCTTATTAGGTAAACTTATCTGTTTTACCACGACATAAAAGGACTCGTTACTTATATAGGTGAGTTTCACCAAAACTAACATGTACTCACAAACCTTACCCCTTTAGGATCAATAAGTAACACCTCGCTATGGCGGAAAACTATTACTAAGATTGATGTAAAGGTTATCCAAGTAAGTGTTATTTTGGCATGGAACCTTTTAACTCAATTTTTAAAGTTTGGAACTTAAGGCTCTTACTATGTTGGTTAGATTTTAAGTGAACTAAAATCCTTAATCATGCAACATAATCAAGCCACAATCTCATGCATGCATAAGATATAAATGTGATCTAGTATGGCCCGACTTCATCTTGAAGCTTCAACTTAAAACTCCGTCTTGAAAATGGATTGGAAACTTCGTCTTGAATTTCACCATGGGAGGCACCATTTTCTTCAAAAAGGATAAGCTATAATTGAAACTAAGTACAACTATTTGATGGTACGCAGACCATATTTGAATTAAAAACTTTGGTGCATTAGACCAATTTTACATTCAAATTAATGGTACGCAGACCATATTTTCTATCCTATTTGGGCCATACTAGTAACTTTACATAACCTGCAAAACAGTACATATACAATATACCATTCACCCATTCATTTATCAATGAATGGCCCACATAGCTGGTTAGTAGATCATATTATGCATCACATAAATAGTTGCATCTCATAAATATTTGCTTCAATTAATCAAGGCTTCCAATAATCTACAAAGGAATGTAGACCTAATCAAGAGTTTATGATTAAAACGCTCCCACTAAAACCAAGAAATTTACATGCTTTACGAATTTTATGCATAAAATTGTATTTCCTAGTCCAACCGGAAACTTACAAATTTAATAAAAATACAAAGCTCATATAATTATTATTTAAATCCTTTGATTTTTTTTCAGTTGATTAAATTAATTAATTTAAATTTAATCAAGGTTTTAATTTTAGTAAAATAATTAGTATAAATGAATTTATAATAATCAAATTATTCAAAATTAAATTCCGAGAAAAAATTAAATTACGAATTTGAAATTTAATTAAAATCGTTTTTCAACCGAAAAATTAAACTTAAAACGAACCAATCGGGCCAGACAAGGCCATGGGCTCGCACCCATGCCTCGTCGAGGCCTCGTAGAATTCCTTGCCACTCGACTGATCGTATCGCAAGCGACGAGCAAGCCACGCGCAAACACAGCAAGCCGAGCAAGCCACGCTTGCGCGCAACCCACTTGCCCACTGTGTCGAGGCAACGCTGCTGGCCAAGCCAGCTATCGCTGCCCGCGCGCGCGTTGTGTTGTGCTCGCTACCTTGCTCTCCTCGCCGTTCCAGCCTACTTCTCGCAGCACATGGCGCATGGCAAGGCTGCTGCCTTGCGCGCATGTGCCACACCCCTTGCTCGCTGCATCGTACCGCATGGGCGACGAGCTCCCTTGCTCGTCGTCGCATGCCCGCACTATACAACACCCCTTAAGGGTAACACTTAGCGTCCATTGCTTCGTGCGTGCAAGATTCGTGAACGGATTTCATAAAAATTAAAACTTTTAATATTTAAATTTATCGACGAATTAATAAATCATATTAATTTCACAATTTTTGGGCGAAAAGTCGAAAATTAATTCAAATTAATTTCCCATTATATTTATTATCATGGATTAAAATCTAGGTCATAAAATTTTAAAACTTTTCAATTTTAACAAATTTCATGGTGGTTTTTAATCATAAGATCCTAATTAAATTGCTAATTAATTATGAAAATCAAATTAAATTCTAAATTATTTGAATTTCAACAAATTAATTACAATTACAAATTAGGTAGTATAATTAACAAGTTTAGGCATTAAATTTGTTAAACATATACAGTAGGTCAATCATAGATTCAAGATTTATAAACAACAATCGCAAATATTTAATTTAACATCCAAAAAATTATAAATTTTGCGTTCGAAAAACTAAAACCTCCGAAAAGTCATAGTTAGGCTTCGAATTTAGGAATTCGGGGTTCGACATCAGATCTCTGATTATACGATTATACGATTCGACCATTATTGACTAAACTGCCAAAATCCTGCGAACATATAATTAAATAATCGCACGAATTCGCAATTAATTACAAAGATCGAAATTAATCACCCCTTTAATTCATTGCAAATTTATAAAATTTAACCATGTTAACTATAATTGATTATGGAATTAATTAGAGGCTCGTGATACCACTGTTAGGTTATGAAAAATATAAAACATATATTTCATGTGGAAAAACCATAAAGCCAGGAATCCAAATTAATTTCCACATAGTCAATTAGCATCTCTAGGATACATACATGTGACGCGTGCCTTCCCTAGCTGCTCCCGAACCGAACAAGAACAAGTTTAGGACTCCAAGTGTCATCCCTCCGTACATAGTCCACAGCACGTTCGGATCCGCCTTAGATTCAAGTAACTAGAATTTAGCCTAAGGTTTTATGTTATTCGTACATAATTATTTGGAAAATTATTAAGCTTAGTTTAATCTTAAAACAATATGAATACTTGAGAATATGATATATAAATTGTGATGATTCATGACCTATTTATAGGGTGGGATTATCGGAACTAGAAATCTACTAGGATTCAATTTATCTAATTCAATTAAAATTAGACTTAAATTAAACCTTTGTTTTTAGTGTTTAGTTAAACGACTAACTCTAGTAGATTTAGGAAAATAATCTAACCGGACAAATCCTAAGTAACTAAGGATTCGAAGCTTGCACGAACACAACCACACACACGAACAACCCACAAGGGGCGGTGTCCGCGCGTGTGGGTTGGCTTGGCCCAGCAGCGCTGGTACATGGCCCACGTTAGGTGCGCCAGTCTGCTGCCTCGCCTTGGCTGGGCCTGGCCTTGTCTTGTGCTCGGTTGGGCCTTGCCTTGGTGGGGCGGGCTGTATGATGTGCTTGCTTGCCTTGCTCGAGCATCGCTAGGCGCGGGCCTAGCTTCGTGCTGGGCCTTGCGTCTAGCAAGCTCGTCCGATGTTTATTTCGCACGTCGCGCTTCCGATTTATTTTATTTTCCGATTCCGGAATTCATTTCCGATTCGAACAATATTTAATATTTCCGATTCCGGAATTAATTTCCGTTTCGAACAAATATTTAATATTTCGGATTCCGGAATTTATTTCCGATTCCGATAATATTTCCGATTCCGGCAATATTTCCGTTTCCGGCAATATTTCCGATTCCGACAATATTTCCATTTCCGATAATATTTTCCGATACGTACCATGTTTCAGTTCCCGGCTTTATATTTCCGACTTGGATAATATTTATATTTCCGATACGATCCATATTTCCGTTTCCAGCAATATCATCGTTTCCCGAGTATTCATAATTTTCCTTTTGACGATTTCAGCTCCCACTAGAACCGAGATCCGTCGATTCCGAATATCCATAAATGGAGTATTTAATTCACTTAAATACTTGATCCATTCACGTACTATTTGTGTGACCCTACGGGTTCAGTCAAGAGTAAGTTGTGGATTAATTTTATTAATTCCACTTGAACTGAAGCGACCTCTAGCTAGGCATACAGTTCACTTTATCTCACTGAATTATTAACTTGTATAATTAATTAATACTGAACCGCATTTATTAGACTTAGCATTGAATGCATACTTGGACCAAGGGCATTATTTCCTTTACCCAAAGCCAGGAAGCATGTATAGAGTACATATCAAGCAATACTTACGTTCGTAGCGTGTTTTCCCTAGTTTCAACTAATCACGAACACGAACAAAAAATCCATATGTCGTTCCTCTACTTGGATCACCGACGTGTTCAGATCCGTTATGAGATCGATGGCTTAGAAGTCACTCAAGATTGTTTTCTTTGGGAAGAACACTTCTGAGGGAGGCATATAAAGAATTAGGGTTTTCTCTATGTCTGGGTTAAAGTGTATATTGAGTTGTTGTTGGAAAAACATAAGGTTGGAATTGGTGTTATAACCTTTCCGCTATAACACCAACCAACCGACCATGGCACAAGGCCAAAGACGACCAGCTCCTCGCAAGGCCATACACGCGCATTGCCACACAGCCGCTGGGCCTTGGGCCGCGTTGAAGGAAATAATTCCCTTGGTGCAAGTTTTCATTTAATGCTTAGTCCAATAAATGCGGTTCAATATTAATTAAGAAAGTGAATTATTTAGTGAGATCAAGTGATATGAATGCCTAGCTAGAGGTTGTTTCAGTTCGAGTGGAATTAATATAATTAATGCCACAACTTAATCTTGAATGAACCCGTTGGGTCACACAAATAGTACTTGAATGGATCAAGTATTTAGTTGTATATTATATTCAATAAATTCTCTAATTATGGATATTCGGAAATGATGGATGTTGGTTTTAATGGGAGCTAAACAAACTGTCAAAAAGGGAAGAAAGAATATTTGCCAGAAATGAAGCTATTACCAGAAACGGAAATATGGTTCATAACGGAAATATAAATATTATTGAAGTCGGAGATATTGCCAAAAACGGAAATATGGTTCGTATCGGAAATATTATCCGAAATAGAAATATTGTCGGAATCGGAAATATTGCCGGAAAAGGAAATATTATCGGAATCGAAAATATTGTCGAAATCGGAAATATTATCGGAATCGTAAATATTATCGGAAATGTAAATATTGTTCGATTCGGAAACAATATTTTCCGGAATCGGCAAACGAATCGGAAGCACGAAACGAGCGATGACCCATCGCTCGATGGGCCGTGGCAGCAGCACAAGTAGTTGGGCTTATGCGCCACCAAGCAAAGGCCAGCAATGCTGGCCAGCGCGCATGGCAACAAGCAAGCTGGCCAGAGCTAATGGGCTGGGCCGATGGTTAGTCCAGCACGCATGGCAGCTTGCGTGCCAAGCTTGCTTGCTACGCAAGCAGCTTGTGCACCAAGTAGTCGGTTGCCTTAAAGATTTTGTGCATGTTTCCTAAAATCAAATGTTTCCTAAACTTTATTGTTAAAGTTATGGAAACTTAGGGTTTTCCTATTTCCTATATATATGTGATCTATGATCATAATATACACATGAGTTTTAATGATTTTGCCTATCACATTAAAATTGAGATCCCGAATTAATAATACCTTAGATTAAATCCTAGTTGGTTGAACCTAAGGCGGATCTAAACGTGATGTGGACTTTCTACGGAGGGACGACGTTTGGCGTTCTAACTTGTTCTTGTTCGGTTCGGGAGCAGCA
Source organism: Spinacia oleracea (assembly GCF_020520425.1). Lineage (NCBI taxonomy): Eukaryota > Viridiplantae > Streptophyta > Magnoliopsida > Caryophyllales > Amaranthaceae > Spinacia > Spinacia oleracea. The sequence continues at coordinate 30,463,910 of NC_079492.1, forward strand.
AGGGAAGGAACGCATCACAAAGTGTGCTCACTAAATTAATCTAAATGATTGTGTGCATTTAATTTGGATTCTAGCATTTAATGGTTTTTCCGCATGACACTAGACTGTTCATAACCTAACAGTGGTATCACGAGCCTCTAGTTAATTGCATAATCATTTAAATTAATATGGATTAATATTATCAATTTGTAAAGAATGAAAGGGGTGAATGAATTTTTTATAATTAATTGCAAATTCGTGCGATTAGTAGTTAATATGTTCGCAGGATTTTCGGCAGTATTGTCAATAAGTCTCGGAATCTTATGATTTTATAGTGTATTCCACATGTAAACGGCATTTTAAAATTTTGACAACCCAGAATTCTCAAATTTGAAGCCTCACTATTACTTTTTGGACGTTTTAGTTTTTCGATTGCATAATTATAATTTTAATGATATTAAAAATTAATATTTTCTAATCTTGTATGTAAATCTTAAATCTATGATTGACCTATTGTATATGTTTAACCATTTTAAGGCTTAAACATGTTAATTATGACACCTAATTTGTAATTATAATGAAGTTAATAATTTAGATTTTTTTTTTATTTTCATAATTAATTGATAATTTAATTGGGAAACTATAATTAAAAACCACCATAAATTTTGTCAAAGTTTAGAAATTTTAAAATTTTATGACCTAGATTTTTATCCCTGATAATTGATTTGATTAATAAATTTTCGAATTTATCGCCTAAATTTACGAAATTAATACGAGTTATTAATCTGTCATTAAATTTAATTATAAAAATTTCAATTTTATAAAGTTAGTTTTAAAATATTTTACGCACAAAGCAATGGATAGCTAAGTGTTACCCTTAAGGGGTGTTGCATTGATGCGGGCATACGAGGACGAGTAAAGGAGCTTGCCGCCCATGCGGTACTAGGCAACAAGCAAGTGAACGTGGGCGACGATGCAAGCAAGACATGGCAGGAGGCAAGGCGGGAAGTACGCCGAGCAAGGGAGCTCGCGTACCACTGCGCCGAGCACACACGTAGGCCGCGGGCTGTGCGGTGTGTGCTCTGGCTTGCTTATACGACCATCGACAAGCAACAGGCCATGGGCGCTGTACACGTGCACACGACCCATGGGCGCTGCTGCTGCCAGCTAGGGTGAGGCGTGGGCTTTGGCCTACGACCTTGCCTTGGCTTGTTGGATCGTCCGTTTTTAGTTTTTCGTTGAGTAACGATTTTAATTTATTTTAATTTCGTACTTATAATTTCTTAGACGTACCTATCAACCAACAGTAGTTTCTAGACTATTAGCAATGGAGTTGCTTACCTAAAATATTTTTGATTAAGACAAGCCAAAGCATGCTTAATCCTTTAATGATTTTGAGGGTCCTGGATTCATTTTATTCACACTTGCTGGAACAATAAATATTTCGAAAAAATGTTAATAACTTATTTAAATTGCATGTTTGATTTTTCAAGTTATTACTCAAGATAAATGTTTAGACTTTGCATGCTTCAATGTATGTTTTCATTATTATTTTAATTAATTATCTTGCACTGCAATAAATCCTTCTAGAGAGGTAATAGTAAATTTCCTCGATTGGTAGTGAATCTAAGAACGATTCATGAAAACGAGATAAAATGAGCAATTTAAAATGGTCGTTTCTTATAGCGACTTTTATGGTTGTTTTCCACTATCAATGTCGAATGGAAAACCGATTGGTGCTTGCGAATTCAAAATACAATGTAGTTTTGATATCATAAAGCATTGAGTTTAGCACTCAACTTTAGCAATGGTTAACAACCTTAAATCTTTGTCCATTTAATTCTCGAATGAGTCTAGTTCCTAGACATTCGAATAGATCGAGGCTTAGAGAACATTAGAAGCTTCTAGTAAGATCGGCGACAGTTGTCACCACGACGGTTGCCCAGGTAACCCCACCTCAGGTTGGCATGACGACATCCACCATGGTGACGGCTCCCGCCTCCGCTCCGGTGTCCCGTCCGCCGCCTCCCCCAATGGTGACCATGTCAATGCCCCTGCCTGTGACGCTCCCGGCGCAAGGATCAACGCCAACAATTCAAATGCCATGGGATCAGCTCTTCTCTCAGCAAGTCGTCCAACCTGTTGTCAACCTGGGCACTTCGGCGCCAGCAGCACCTCCCCAGTTGATGACGATTCCTTTAGCGAGCCAGGCGCCGCAAGCAGCATTTCCCAATGCCCTAATGCGACCTAACTCTTCTCGAAACTATTCTCCATACACTCCTCTTAACAGGTCAGTCGCTCCAGTTAGTCACGGTTTCGTAACTCCCTTCCCTTATGTTGCAGGTACCCACGCTACTCAAGGAACGCCCCCTTACATGCAACAAGTGGTACCGCAGTTCACTCCTCACCAACCTCATGGCGTATACCCGTAGAGTACCTATTATCAACATCTCCAAGCCAGCCTTCCCGAAACGTTTAGCCCCCTCGTCCCGGTGCTCAACAACATCTGTGAGAACACCAATCACCAACTCCAACAAATCATGACTATGATAAACAAAATCCCTGGTGTACTAACACCAATCAAAGAAGCTAGCCTAGACAGTTATGCCGACTCCCCATATGCTGATCCCATTGATGCAATAGACATCCCAAAACGATTTAGCCCACCCAACATGCCCATGTACGACGGGACGACCGACCCAAGAGAACATATCTTGACCTACAAGCAACGGATGATGACCATTCCAGTCCCCAAACACATGAGAGAAGCCAGCCTTTGCAAAGGGTAGGGTTCGGTTCGACATTGGTTGGGCCCGCCTTGAAGTGGTTGACTAGCCTGCTAAATGGATGCATTACCTCTTTTGCTCACCTCGACAACATGTTCAACCAACAGTTTGCTAGCAGCAGGTGTTTAGAGAAGCAGACAAGCGACTTATACCGAGTAATCCAACGTCCTGACGAACCCCTGAAGGATTATATAGCCCGGTTCATCAGGGAGTTCGCTCCAGAACGCAACCAAATTATCAACGATGAAGTTCAGCAGCTACTGGATACAGGAAAGATCAGGGAGGTGAAATATCCATACTGCATGGTTGGCCAATGTCGTTGTAGTCAGAAAAAAGAATGGGAAATGGTGAGTGTGCATAGATTTCACCGACATCAACAAAGCATGCCCTAAAGATTCTTTTCCCTTACCCCACATCGACGCCATGGTTGACGCTACTGCGGGACACGAGATGCTCACATTCATGGATGCGTTCAATGGCTACAACCATATTTTGATGCACCCAGAAGACCAAGAGAAAACCGCCTTCATCACGGAGTGGGGAACTTATTGCTACAAGGTCATGCCGTTCGGTTTAAGGAACGCAGGCGCCACCTATCAACGACTAGTCAACAAAATGTTCAGAAAACAGCTGGGCGACACAATGGAAGTCTACATCGACGACATGCTTGTGAAATCTAAGAAAGCCTCGGATCACATCACGCATCTTCAGCAAGCCATCGACGTGTTGCGAGAGTGAAACATGAAACTCAACCCCACCAAATGTTCGTTCGGAGTCTCTTCTGGAAAAAAATTAGGTTACATGGTTACTCAAAGAGGCATCGAAGCTAGTCCTGATCAGATCCGCGCAATCATCAACTTACAATCACCTCGAAACCAGAAGGATGTACAAAAATTAGCAGGCAGAGTGGCTGCCCTCAACCGCTTCATCTCCAGGTCGTCCGACAAGTGCAAATTGTTCTACGACATCCTCAGGAAGAATGAGAAGTTCAGCTGGACTGACCGACACCAAGCCGCATTACAGCAACTCAAGCAATACCTGTCAAACCCCCCGTTACTGTCCAAACCAAAAAACAATGAAGTGCTACAAGTATACCTCGCAGTTACAGAGTCGACCATCAGTGCAGTGTTAGTCCGGGAAGAAGACGGAAAGCAGCTACCTGTTTATTACGTCAGTAAGTCTTTACTTAGCGCCGAAACAAGGTACTCTCATCTCGAAAAACTTGTCGTTGCTTCTGTTAAATTGCGTCCTTATTTCGAATGTCATCCTATCACTGTTAGAACTAACTATCCCATGAAGTCAATCATGAGGAAACCCGAGTTGTCTGGCAGGATGTCCAAATGGGCAATACAATTAGGTTGTTACGACATCAGGTACGAACCTCGCACAACCATCAAGTCGCAAGCCCTGGCTGATTTTGTGGCTGACTTCAGCCCGAGCCTCCAACACGAAGTCGATCACGAAGTCAACACACTGACCGACAATGGATCCTCGTCAACATGGACCCTACATATTGACGGCTCCTCCAACATACGGGGGACAGGCCTCGGCATCGTGCTAAAGTCGCCACAAGGGGACACCATAGTACAATCTGTCTGTTGTGAGTTCAAAGCTACCAACAACGAAGCAGAGTACGAAGCTTTGATCTTGGGGTTGTCATTAGCACTCGACATGAATATCCGCCGACTAGAGGTACGTTGCGATTCTTTATTAATTATCAGCCAGATTAACGGTTCGTATGCAGCAAAGGATTCAAAGATGCAGGCCTACTTGGAAATAGCAAAAAGGCTCGTGACCAAGTTCGACTCATGCACCTTACAACAAATACCAAGAGACCAAAACACCCAGGCTGACGCCTTAGCCAATCTTGGCTCAAACATCAAACCTAAACTCACCTCCATCCCCGTAGTCCACGTAATGTACCCAGCCATCACCAAAGATAACTTACCCATCACCGAACAGTCTCGACATACTCAAATTCCCTCATGGCGCGACCCTTATATACACTTGCTTAAACAAAACACTACCCCACCTGGAGTCACCCACGAAAAATCCTTCCGCATTAAAGCCTCCAGATTTATCCTAATCCATGGAGTATTGTTCAGAAAGTCGGTTGCAGGACCGTACCTGAGATGCCTTGATCATGACGAGATTGTGTCGACATTGCGCAACATACATGATGGGGAATGTGGAAACCACGCCGGAGGAAGAAGCTTAGCCCACAAAACCCTTACCATGGGATATTTCTGGCCCACCATGAAGAAAGACGCAATTACCTTTGCTAAGAAGTGCGACTCCTGCCAGCGGTTCGCTTCCATCTCTCATCAACCTTGTGAAGTACTCCACCTTATCTTGTCCCCTTGGCCTTTCACGAAATGGGGGATGGACATAGTAGGTCCCTTACCACAAGTATCAGGACAACGCGTCTTCATGTTGGCAATGACTGATTACTTCTCCAAATGGATCGAAGCAGAAGCTTTCAAGCGAGTTCGAGATACTGAAGTCATCTCGTTCATCAAACGAAATATCCTTAGTCGGTTCAGTATCCCTTCCGAGATCGTCTGCGACAATGGTTCTCAGTTCATCAGCAACAAAACCAAAGAATTCTGCAGTAGATATAACATCACCTTGCACACCTCAACACCAAGATATCCTCAAGCGAATAGCCAAGCCGAGTCAAGTAACAAAATCATCATCAACAACCTCAAGAAGCGCCTCGACGACGCCAAAGGAAGATGGGCAGACGAGTTACCTATGATCCTTTGGGCCGACAGGACGACGCCCAAGACGGCAACCAATCACACTCCTTTCTCTTTGGTCTTCGGTTGCGAGGCAGTCATTCCTCTCGAAGTCGAGCTCCCCACAGCGAGAAGTAGTTTCATGGCTCCAGGAATGAACGACTCAGTCTTGGCTTACGACATCGATACTGTTGACGAACTCAGAGAAGCAGCGTTGGTTAGGATGACGTCCTACCAACAAGCAGTTGCAAGTAGCTACAACAAGGACGTGAGGGTTCGAGTATTTCAGCAGGGAGATTGGGTCCTACGCAAGGTCTTCCCAAACAAAAAGGATCCTCGACACGGCAAATTGGCCCCGACATGGGAAGGTCCCTACCAGATCGTGAGACGAACAGGACATGCCGCATACGAGTTGGTCGACAAAGACGGCACACCCATCCCAAGAAGTTGGAATGCGACACACCTAAAACTGTACCATTTCTGAACACTTGAATAATTTTTGCTTTCTAGTTTTTCTAACACAACAGGTACTCTAGCATTCATCACCATTATGTCGATACCCCGAGACAGATTGGGCATGACATATTACGAAGTCGAGAACATCTCGAACTATATACACTTATAAGTAACAAGAAGACTTAGGAGGAATAACGAATACAAAGACTCGACTTGACTTCGTCCCGTATTTCTCCTTGAACTCTTTCTTTCTTTTTTCTCCTTGTCGTAATTTCCTCTCATTTTTATGTTGCTCCATACTGACTTAAGCATCGGAGTGCCGTTGGCTCCACCAACGGCCAATCCTCACGCTCTGTTGTGTTGACAGTATGGTGCCCACATGGTGACGGATTCGACGAGGAGAAAACAAATGAAGAAGAGTGTACAACACAGCATACAGGAAAACAAAAGTCGAAATTGCGCACGCATGTTTAGAAAAACGAAGTGAAAGGAAAACAGTGTTCTTTTATTCAAAATGCTTATATACATTACATATTACAAATCTTACAAACTACAAAACACAATTTAGGCCATTACAAAAACGCCTGGTACACTACAATGTACACTACATACATAATGGAACACAGATCTGCATTTTTCTACAGCATACATTTCTTGCAGGTTCCCCTTTGACAGGCTAGAGGCGTCACCAAAGTCGAACTCGAGGTATGTGCCCAACCTGCAAAACAAAACACCAAACCAAACACATTTTTCCAAAAACAAAGCAAGCAACACAGAATTCGCAAACCACAAATATTTACATGACTTGCCCCCTTGGACAAGCCCAAAAACATTCAAAAGACTGCCGCCTTCAAGGCGAAACACAGCCACAAATATCTTTTCGACCTTCCCAAAGGCCGAACACACAAAACATTGTTTAAAAAGCCATTGTTTGACAAACACAACATTCAAATTTTGGGCCTGCATTCTCCCCTTGTTCGCCATCGCCTGGTTCCGCCATCGTCTCGACATCGGGGCTGGTTGCAGTTGCACCCTCCTCGACGTCTTCTTCATCGCTAACGGCACCAGGGGGGATATATTCCTCGGGGAATGCAGTATTGAACTGAGCAATGTCTTCGTCAGGAGTCCAGTTCACATGTTTGCCCTCCTTAAAATCCTCCATCATCTCGGCCTTCATTTTCCAAGTGTAGTAACCAGCACACTCGTAAATCCTCGCCTTGACTTTGGAAAGAGACGTCTTCAGCTCGTCGACCTCAGCAACCAGGGTCTCCTTCTCAGCGTTCAACTGTGCGACCTCAGCAGCCCCCTTCTCTTGGCTCACCTGCAGCGCCTCAGCCCTTACTGTCGCCTCCTTGGCCACACCGCCAAGACGACCAGCCTCCTGCTTTGCCTTCTTCATGTGATTTTTCAGTTTTACTATTTGATCTTCTAACATGATTACATGATGACGTATGGCTAGAGCAGATTGCAGGGCCTGTGCGAAAGCAAATTATTTAAAGTTTCTAAAAGTGACGAGATGAGGATGGCAGAGGCGAAGAAATTAAAAAGAAAAAGCAAACACATACCCTCCATGCATCCGAGACGCTCTCGACAGTTGCAGCTACTAGGGACAAAGATTCCTGGAGCTCCCGGCTTGACGGCATCCAGAGGGGGTCGACCTCAGGCCAAAGCTGAACCCGTGGCGCATCTGTAGACCCATAGTCGTCAGGGAACTCCACTGCAAGCTTCCTCTTCCGAGATGGAGGCGGCAGCTTTTTCTCAGCAGGCAGAAGCGAGCTGGTCTCCCCCGTCACCGTGGCGTCAGTTGAAGCCTTTGGCGTCCTCGGTGGTGAAAACACAGTGATGGGTTTGGCCCGAGACACACTTCCCAGTGACTCCAGCCTCTTCCTCAGCAATGCATCCGCAGATGGGGCCTTGCCAGAGCGTGTCGACGGGCCAGTACCTGTTGGCAGCATTTATTTGACGAATCATTCTCGTCACAGCAGTTGTAAATTGTATTTCGTATTAGAAAGGGCAACGAACCCGAAAACTGTAAACTAACCCTAATCCATGTTTACCTGTTGATGTCGACATGTTCGCAGGTTCAGAAACTTCTTCTTCTTGAGAAGGCTCTTCGCGTTCGAACTTGAGGCCGATGAAAGCTTTGTCCTTTAGAGGGACCCCCAACAACACAGCACTCTTTTCTATGGCTTCGGCACCGACACCAACTGTGTCGAAAGATGCACCTGCAAAAACACAAAAGTGAGACAAAGTAAAATCAACAAGCCCAAAAAACACCAAAAATCAAACAAAGTACCTCTAGCCATCCACTCCCCCGTCAAGAAGTCAGAGTCGGGCCCTAAACTAGCCAACTCCACAAAAAAGAACTGACCCATCCACCCGCGGTCGTTCGACTTGTCCGCACCAAGAAGAGCCTCCCTGTCGTCCTTGACATGCAGAAAGTACCTACCAACCCCATAATTTTGGACCTTGTAGGTGTACACAAGGTCCTCAACCCCGAACTCCATGTCCAGTTTGCCGGCCAGATGGTCAACCAAGTGCATCACCCTCCAAACCTGCGGCATCAGTTGCGCCGGCGGCAGAGCCAGTGCCCTTAGAACTCCTCGCACCAGTGGCGAGAAGGGATAAGTATACCCAATTCTGAAGGGATACTCATAGAAGCACACCCAGACGTCCGATACCCAATCGGCCCGTTCGTCGAGCTGCGGCAAACGAATTACCGCCGACGGAGGAAAACCACACTCCTCTCTGAGCGCCTCCACATCCTGCTTCCCCCAAGTGGCCGGCCGGGCATTCTTTCTGTCCAGAATGTGGGTAGGGCTGAAAATTGGCCCCTCAACCAGATCGCATTCCACAACCACTCTCTTGTTCTTTGCGCGGGTGGATTTCGTCCCCATTCGTTGCGACATAGAAGAAATCGAAGAAAGAAAAAAGAAGAGAAGAAGATGGAAGCCGAGCAGTAACCTAAAAAAGGAGAGAGAAAGAGCGCCGGTCATTTTTTCTGGGAAAGAGAAGAGAGAGATTGCAGAAGTGATTGCGGAAGGTTGGAAGCGCAGTCCTATTTATTGGCACAGATGGACGGTTGGCTTCTCCAAGGCAAAAGTCATCATGATCCTAACGCCGTCAGTGTTGGGGAGGTTAAGAGGCGGTTTCCGTTTTTTCCTTCCGTGAAACCCATTTCTCCTTTTTTGAACTTCCCAGAATAAATTCAAAATGGGTTGGGGACAATTGTTAGGGGGAAAAACACCCTTTTGGTGACATGGGCATACGTGCCAAGCATTGCTTACGTGACTGCCAACAAGGCGCAAGGTGGCATTATTCCAACGGTATTCCCAACTGCTGGGCTCAAAACGGACGTTACAAACCCTTGATGAAGCCGGCCTTCATTACGTATTTATTATCTAATTATGGTCAATTATTCCATAAACGTTACATTCTTGATGTAAATGCCTATAAAATGGCTTAGTCTTGTCTATTTTACATACAAGATTTCCGAATAACAAACCTACGATTATCTTATGCTATTACAACTTGCTCTCACCATTTTCAATTATCTAGCTCGATCGATTGTTAGCACCTTCATCAAGGCAAGTTTGTCTCTAAGTCGAATTTGCCCAAAACAGTCACCGGCGGCACAAAGAGAACAGGGGGAGCAAGCCTCGACAGAAGGTCTTCATAGCTGGCACTCTTGTCTAAAAAATTCTCCCATGGGAGACAAATGGAATCGCCACCAGCCTCCGCATAAACTCGGGCGGCATCAACAGCTTTCAACAACATGGACTCTGGGGGATCCAAAGCAACAAACCTACCTCCTGCATGGTGCTGAGGAGTCACTCGCTCACCCAGATACCACATGGGGCGATAGACCCCCAAGAACAGCACCCGCCTTCTAGACAAGTAGAAGGCTCGCATAGCCGAAGCGGGCGTGAGCGTAACAGCAAAAGGGCGCCAAAGCACCTATAAGACAGACATCTCAGTCAATATACAAAATATAAATGGGATAAGATCCGACACAATACAAAAACGCACCTCTCTGGAAGGCAAAACTCTCAAAGTTCTGAGGAAGGTCGCCAAAGACACCTGCGTGCGCGCCGCTCCTTTCCTAGAGGCAGCAAACGGGTAACCGTACCTCCAGGGCAAGCAGGTGCCAAGCTAGGAAAATGCTCATACACCAAAATCTTCAAAAGCAAACGAGAAATCAGTCAGTCTTGTGCATATAAAATAAAACATTCAAGTACAAAATACAAAATACAAGGAGTCCCAAATACCTCCAGCACTATCCACAAGGCAGCTATCCTTGCCGAACTCTACTGGGCCGTCCGTGAAGCGTTCTTCATCTCGTATAAGAGGTGGCCATATGCTAAGCCACCCCAGTTAAGGCTCGAAACAAACCTCAGGTTGCCCAAGGATCCCAAAAAGCCTACAAGTACGCGACTATTCCTGCCAGGGGCGACTACTCGACCTACTAGGGCCATAAGGAAGAGCCGAACCCTCTGCTCCGCTGTCATGCCAGCCATGCGAAGCGCAGTAAAAATCACCTCCACGGAAATGGAGGAATCACTATCTCTGATCAAATCAACGACAAGGTTGATCCAGTCCCTGACACCTTCAGAACGCAATTACAAGGCAGCTTCGAAAACCACCTCTCTCTCAGAAAATGGGAGGCCGGTAATCATGGTGAACTCGAAAGGAGTAATAGTAATTGTTTATGCCAAATTTCCTCTAGGGGAGACACTTGGCTTGGGTCAACACTAACTAAGTAATGAATGCAAAAAAGCGAATAACGAGAGAGACACGACACAGGGAGATGTTGACGCGGAAAACCCAGGAATAAGGTAAAAAACCGCGGATAGCTATGAGGCTATCAATCCACTAAGTATTCTAAGTAATTTATATAGTTATTTGTGCTTCGTAAGAAAAAAATAAAAGATGTAATGAATTCTTAAAGTATGAAAGTATGGCTATTGCTTGATTGCTTGAATGCTTGAGATAACGCGTGCCTCCTGGTATTGCTGCTACGTGCTTTTACACATAAGATTCAACGGCATCATTGGTTGGAAGAATCCCCCAAAGATAGGGATCTTCTTATGCCCGTTGCCGCATGACCTTTTCCCAGTCTTCAACTACCTCCGTAATCAAGCAATTAACCGGACTTGTTCTGCTTATGTGACGGCGCGCCACACCTTGGGACTTGGGCTCAGGTCTTGACCTATTTCTACTTATTCGCCTGTCCTTCATCGCTGGTTCTTTGTCGCTCATGCCTTCTCGTTAGTCCTTTGTCGCGTGTGCTATGTCGCATGATGTTACACTCGACCTGTTCACTCGACACGACGTTACCTGCGACACGACAGTACCTGGTCGACACGACATAGAAAGACGTCAAAGTAATTATGTCGTTAGTACAAAAATTGGGATAACAATTTGCCCCCAACTGTGATTTTGCGGGGTCTTGCGGAGCGAAAGAAACAATTTAATTTAAAAAAACACAACTGTCTACAATCGCCTCGATCGTGGGGAACCGCTACGGACTCTAAAAGGCAATACATAGGAATCAAAAGCATGCAATAAATTTTCCACACAGAAAACTTCGAAAACTTTCTAGATCTAAACACAAGAGAGAGAGAGGAAGGAAGAGGCGGAAGTGGAATCGTTTTCTGCTTTAAGTCTTCCCGAATTCAGGTAAATTCCGTTCATTTCCTTTGACTTTCCTGTAGAATTCCATAAGAACAATGGTTAGATCTAAGTCATTTGCGGTTAAAGAGAAAGGGGAGGTCGGATCTAGCCGGGCTAAGTCGCTCAACCCGATATACTCCACTGTTGAAAGTCCGGTGGCTTTTGTTAAGCTTATCGGTTTGCCGCCGTTGGCGGAAGTAAAGATTCCTGGTCAAGACGATGAAGCTAGGTTTAAGTTTCCTTTCACACCTTTAGCTAGGTCGTTCGTCGAGGTTTTTTACCTGAGCCAGGTCAGATAATGCTTCAGATCTGGCGAATTTTCGCTGTGGTGCAAGGGGTTACCTCAGACTGGCAGGTGCCGTTTGATTTGGCTGATCTGATGTATTCCTATAACTTAGGTGTTGGGTTCGCTGTAAATGATAGAAGCTGGCAAAGTCGTTTTGTCTATGTCGACAAGGACCCGTTGGGAGAAATGGGAAAAAATTAGGTCTAAGGGTGGACGTCGAAAAGTAATTTTGGTTTTCATTTTTGGTTTTTTCTATTTTACTGAACGTCGCCTTACTTGGCTGTGTTTTGCAGTTGTCAAGACGTCGCTGGCTGAGTTAAACTCAGACTCCCACGACAAGTATACTAAGTTCTTAAGTTATTCCCTCGAAGAGAGGTCGTTTAGTCGTGACGGTGGTCGCTTGGAAATTCAGGAGGTAGGCGAGTCAGGCGACGCTGACGAGGAGGAATACAGGAGGAGTCGGGTGATTTGACTCGTCGGAGGAAGAGGTTTGATTTGCTCGAGGAGGTAATAGCAAACTCATCGTCTACCAAAGGGGAGGCAGGTGACATGGCTGACACTTCAGGTATTTATCGTTTGTTTAGTTTGGGTATTTTAGGTTTGGTGATGTTTTGTTTATGAGTGGGGTTTTTATTGTGTTGTATTTTGGGTGAAGAACACACTTTGTCGTCCAAAACGGTGTCGAGGACGTCGCAAAGCGAAATACAGGAACGTGCGAGGAAACGGCTAAGGTCGTCTTCGACTTCTGGTGGACAAAGCTTAACGTTCGTCCCTCGATACTCCAAGATAGGTGCGTCGCCTGAAACGCCTGTGATTATTGGGGTTGAAGGTCATCACCCTATTGTGTCGTCGACGCCCTTAAAGCCTTTCAAAGCGTCGTCGACTGTTGTCACTCGGCGTAGTGTTGCTGCTGCGTCGGCCAAAAAGTGCCCTGTTGAGAAAGCTGCTGCTGCTGAGAATATAAATATCTCGTTGCCCCCGAACTTCTTGGGTGACGATGAAACTGATGTCGTCTGGCCTATGCCGATCGTCTGATTTTGCCTTCGACGTATCGACGTTATTATGAGGCGGCACTGATGTCTGTTGCGTCGGACGCTGCTGAACTTAGCTTTCGGGTAAGTGTTTATTATTTTAATTTTTACATTTGTATTTCTAATCGTCGTGTGTTATTTATGTCGTGACATCTCTGTGTATAGGCGTTCCAAGCTCCGATGGCTGCTCGCAAGTTCTGCACGCAACTGTGTGATGAGTTGGCTGATGCTGGTAAGTCGATCGTGGCGACCAAGAAGGCGTCGTCGTCCTAGGATTCTAAGTACAAGGTCGCATAGAAGAAGGATTGTTGCCCTTGTTTCTGTTGTGAAGGCGAAGGATGGTTTGTTGAAGGCCAAGGAGGCGACGAAAGAGGTCAAGGAGGTGTGCGAAGAGTTAGCTTCGAAGGTGGTGGAGATGGATGGGCTACAAAGTTTGTATGATGCCTTGTAGGAGGAGATTAAGGATTGCGAGGCATTGGCCATATGGAAGACAAGGGATCAGATAATGTATTCGCATCTGATTAGGGAAACCAGTATTTGGCCTTGCCAAAAGGAGGTGGACGACTTCTTGGCTAACGGTGGCACTATGGTGGACTTGTCGGTTCCAGTGGTGGACGTGGATGAGTTAGAAACGGTGGCCGACACCGCCAGAACTGGTGTGATTGAGGCTGACGCTACTCTGTTGGTTGAGGATGCCCCCGCTACAGAGCCGGAGGAGGAGGTTCCCACTGCGCAGCGAGAGGGAGATGTCCCCATCGTCGCCCATCAAGAGGAGATGTTGGAGAAGGATTCAGCAACGGCGACAGACGTTGTCGACGTTTTCGTGCCCCCAGAGCAAGAGCAAGAGACCCTAGCCTCCACCCAAGATGAAGTGTAATAGTTGGTAGTTTGAATATTTGTCGTTTTTGTGTTTTTTCTGGATGTTTTTACTCGTCGTCGATGGCGACGACGAGGTGTTTGGATAATTTGTGTGTTCAAAATGACTGGTGTTTAAAAGTCGCGGCCTTTGAGGTCGTGCATTTTGTTTGATGTATGACATGTGTGTGTGGTTTTTTAACTACGTTTCGTTTGTGGACATGTGATATTTCATTGTGTTTCGAAGTCATTGTCGTGTGTAGTGTGTAAGATGTCACAAAGAGTAGGTATTCAAAATAAATAGTGAGGTGCATGTGAATTAGTACATGTGTTGTGTATGTTCTTCGTGTTTCGGACGCGACTCGTCGTTGTTTAGGTTACAATTTGCTTAAGTGTCATTGTTTCTGGGAAGCGTTGTCGTCTATTTTTACTCTACGTCGTTGCTTATTTCCACGTGTCGCTGTGCCTGTCTGTCGTACTTCCTGCGAAATGAACATGGGTCGCTAGGAGAATAGGCCGTTGGTGGTGCCAACGGCCCTCCGATGCCTAAGTCAGTAATGGTTTAGATAAAAAGAAAGCGATAAAAATGCAGTAAAAATGAGACGACGATGTGGCAACTGATGAAGGTCGCGATGATGAATGTTCAAAATGATAAAGTTTAAGGTGGGAGGCGTTCCAGCTTCGGGGGACCGACTTTCCGTCTTTGGTGACCAGTCTGTATGCCCCCTTTCGATGATCTTATCGATCAAGTATGGTCCTTCCCAAGCTGGTGCCAATTTACCTGTGTTTAGCTCTCTCGTATTTTCGAATACTTTGCGTAGCACCCAGCCGCCTTCCTTGAACATTTTCACCGTGACGTTTTTGTTGAAACACTTTACGACAATCTGCTGTTGTGATGCCATCCTTATCAGCGCTGCTTCCCTTAGATCTTCCGTGTTTTCGAGATTCTCACTTAGTTCCACGTCGTTCTGCTCTGGCGTTTTACTTCTGGGGGCGGTACCGCTTCGCACCCATAGACGAGTGAGAAAGAGGCCGGGTCTACCCCGTCTCCGTCCCAGGCGTCATCCTGTTGGCCCATAGGATGGAAGGAAACTCTTCTGCCCATCTCCCCTTCTTGTCGTCCAAGCGCTTCTTTAGTGATCCGATTATCGTCTTGTTGCTGGATTCTGCTTGGCCAATTGCTTGGGGGTATCTTGGCATCGACATCTTTAGTTCGATGTTCCACGTCTTGCAGAAAGCCCTTGCCTTGTCACTTATGAATTGCGATCTGTTGTCGCATATGATTTCTGAGGGTACGCCAAACCTGCATATTATGTTAGTCCAAATAAATGAGCATACTTCTTTGTCCCTTACTTGTTGGAACGCGCCTGCTTCTATCCACTTAGAAAAATAATCCGGTAGAGCTGACATAAAGACCTTTTGTCCTAGGGCGACGGGTAATTTAACGACGATGTCCATTCCCCATTTCATGAACGGCCATGGTGTTAAAGTTTGATGTAAGAATTCTGATGGTTTATGCGTCATACCTGCGTGTCTTTGACATTTGTCGCACTTGGCAACGTACCTCATGGCATCTTTGAACATCGTCGGCCAATAGTATATGTTCCTTTTGATCCTTGTAGACAAGCTTCGTCCGCCCTCGTGTCCTTCGCATTCTCCTTTGTGGTATTGCTGGAGTAGCCCTTCCCATTCTGTCTTTTCTACGCATCGCATCATCATTCCGTTGGCTGATTTTTTAAATAGCACATCCTGCAAAATAACATTTCGTAATGCTTTGAAGAGAATTTTTCTGGCTCCGAGCTTGTCGACGGGAAGGGTTTCGTGCGTTACGTAGTCGAGAATGGGTTTGGTCCAGCTGTCAGTGTTTGTGGTTGATAGGACGAGGCTGGCTGTAGGGGTTTTTTTTTGTGCAAAACTTGTTTCCCGTTCTACAAGAGGGGCGGTTCTTTAGAAAACCGTAGAATTTTTGTACCTCGAAGGAGTCGCCACCAAACATTGTTTAAAGTCTCGTTTGGAAAGACCGCAAGTGACTATATTTTGGATAAGGCCTTGAATCCTTGAAACGGATGGGTGAGATCCGGGCACGGGCACAAAAATGCTTATTCCGCGAGCTTTAGAAATATTCAAGTACGTTGGCACAACATTTTTTCGAAAATATACCCTAGATTAAACTATGTGGGTTTGAATTTAGAGCAAATTGAATCTCTAATTGTATGGTGGTCACTTTGCTTTAAAGATTGATTTAAGGAACCTAAGGTCGGTTTGTCCAAAAATATCTTTGTTAAGCGTGATGTAACCTTTGTATTTTGTTGTATTTAGCATGTGCGGTGATGAAAGCAATAAAGAAAATAAAGCAACATCACAATACTAAATAAAGTGCGGAATTAGTAAATACAAGACCCCCTAGAAAAGGACTAGGGAGTAGGTCCACATTGTCTAGAAATGGACTAGGCAAGTAAAGATGCGGAATTGAAAGTGCGGAATTGAAATTGCGGTATTGAAATTGCGGTATTGAAATTGCGATATTGAAATTGCGGTATTGAAAGGTGCGATATTGAAATTGCAATATTGAAAGGTGCATAATTGAAATTTGTACTTGGGCACATGAGATTCAAACGCCAAGCGGCTCCTTAAAAATAAGTGCGCCCTGCACGAATTCAAAGCCAAAAATCTCAACTTGGGAGAGGTTGCTCAACCCAAATATCCTAGATTTTTTATGTTAAACTTGAATTTGAAAGCTTGAATATTGAAGTTTTGAACTTGAAATAATTGAAATTTGAACTTGAAATAATTGAAATTTGAACTTGAAATGATCCTAGTTTAGGGAAATAACCATGAACAACCCTAAACATGGTGGGATCTTGAAAATTGAAAATTTGAACTTGTATATCGAAAATGGAGTTTTGAATCTCAAAAGACTAAACCTTTAAATGTTAAAAGGTGTCATCTTCCATTACCCCATGTTTGAAGGTGATTCTAGTCCAAGAGGTGATTGTAAAAATCTTGGACATCCTTGAATCTTGAATATTTGTATTTTGTATTTTGAAAAAGTTTGTATTTTTGGAAAACATGTATGATTGTTGCAAGTGGTGTTTTTTAATGATTAAAAACACTAACTTGCTAATCATTTAGAAATCAAAGCAACATAGTTGATTAGAATGGGAAACGGATTTACCTAGTTAAGTTTAGGCAAGAGCTCCCAATTGCTTTTGAATTTAGGAATTTTGTATGTGTTTTTGAGGAGTTTTTGAGTTGTATTTTGAGGAGTTTTTGAGTTGTATTTTGAGGCGTAATTACGAAATTACGACGTTGTATTGTTGTTTTCCTCCCCATTATGCTGAAAATGAGGGGTATTTATAGGGAAAATGGATGCAAGGTGCCAGCAAACGTCAGCGCAGGGCGCTGGACTAGCGCTGGGCGCTGGTGACGTGGCTTGAATGCCGCCAAAGCAAGGACGCGGCTCCGTCCTTGTTTCGTCTTGTAGTATTGTACCTGTTGTACGAATAGTACTAGGTTTGGCGTTTTTTATTTTCTTGGAGGTTAAGGCATCATTTAGCGTCTAAAAACAAGCCTTTCTCGGGTTTTGAATTCCGGTTTTACGGGACGGGGCCCGGCATGCTCGGTTTTGTGGGTCGGCGCCCGAATTTGACTTGCCTTATATGATTTTGAGTGGAAAATGCCTAGTAAAATCAATGGGATGGTCTACTAGATGAGTTTGTACTTGGATTTTGAAATTAGATTTGGAAAGTTGTATTTTGCACCGAGAACCGAAAGGGGAACGGTCTCGGGGGTTGGATTTTGGATCTTGAATTTTGGAAGCATTCCTAGCAATTGGGATTTCTGCCTGGACTTATTCCAATCACCTAATAAGGATAATGGTATCATCATCATCCCAAAGGGGAGACACAAATTAGGTGTCTACAGAAGCCCCCACTTTGACTGAGCGTTCGGTTAGGAAAGCGTAAGTCAAAGTATTTCGAAAGGGACGAAGAATGATCAAGATGTTCTGCAATCGAGACCACTCTTTGTACGCCGGTACCAGCATAAAACAAGCGTTAGAAAAAAGGATAGAATCTACCTCAGTGCGGTTGGTGATGACTCCGGTTTGTACTTGTATTTTTCCGCCTTTAGTTCAGGACGGAGCTTGGCATCGAAAATTTTGAATCTTGAATTTTTGAATACCCGGAGTTGATCCGTGCGGGATGTGCTTTGCTGAGGATAAGAGCTTTTCGCTGGCCCTTAAAATTTGGAATTTCGACTGACTTTCCCGGAGCTTGGGTCCGTTGGGAGTTGAACGCCTGAGTCGTTGTATTTTTTGGACTTTGTATTCTTGAAATATGCATCTGTTTGTACTTGGAGATACAGGTGTATACCCGTATTTTCGATGGATGGCTTGGTGCGGAAGACCGTAGCAGCAAAGGACGTACAATCAGCACGGGAGACCGCTTGCTGAAGATTCGCGCATGCAGGGGGGCAGCGCTGGGCGCTGGGGCTGCGTGTGGCGCGGGGCTGCACTATATAAGTGCCCCTTGCCGTGCCATTTTGAGGAGCAACATCTTGCTTTCTTGCTCTCTTTCTCTCTCAAAGGTCGAATTGTCTTCCCCTGGTCTTGTTCTTGCCTTATCCACGTAAGTAATTCATGTTTTTGCTTATGAAATAACTCTAGGATTGCATGTAGTTTTGATTTTCTTGTACATTGAAATGGTGCTTGTATGCTTAAGCTTTTTGAATCTTGTAGAATCTTGTTTGATAGCCACTTGAACTTGAACTGTTGGAACTTGTAGTTTTAAATTTTTGAAATATTTCTTGAATGTATATTTTTTTGTATCGGCTTCGGCATGGATAGCCTATGCGTTGGTGTGGAATTTGTATACCTGCTTTGGCATGGATAGCCTAGGAGTTGGTATTTGAACTTGTATACCTGCTTTGGCATGGGTAGCCTAGGCGTTGGTGTTGAACTTGTATACCTGCTTTGGCATGGGTAGCCTAGGCGGTGGTGTTGAACTTGTACCTTGAACTAGAGGTCCACTGGGGATTCGTCTTGAATTCTTTGACTTTGTTTAGGCTAGTATAGGATAGCCCCCAGTTTAGAATTTTGACACCTTTTGATTTAGTATGCCTTGTCACACTCGGAGGAAGCTCGCCGAATCATCGGTAGTTCGAGCTGCTGAGGAGGACGCTTCGGATGATGAAGCGGCTGCAATAAACGCGCCCAACGGGGGTATGGTTCCCCGGGATGCGCCTACTTTTAGTGGTACTGGTTGGAGTCCTTCCGATCTGGTGTTTCAGCCGGAGTGGCACTTGTCTCAACAGCCTCGCGCTGGCATGGTGAGTCTTGTATTGTGCCTTGAATTTGTATCTTGTATTTGTATAGGTTTGAAGTTAACTCGTTCACCTATAGGCCGATGGAAAGTCGTTTTGTACTTTCTGGTCCTTGGTTGAGGTTCAGAGGGCTTTTAAAGCTCTTCGTGCTGATGAGGAGGCCATGGAGATTTGGTCGCAGACGATCCTGACCGACTTCTGGCGTACCATGGGAGGCTCTTCGAGGAGAACGGGGATCAAGCCCCGACTGTGGGCTTTGTTGGAGCGGTGGTGGGATACCACCAACACTTTCCACATGGCATGGGAAGAGATCACCATTACCCCCTTTGAGTTTGCTATGACCACGGGTCTTCCTTTTTCTGAGAGGAATGTGACCTTTGATCCGGAGCTGACGTGGCGCTCTGCCGCTGCCAGGGACTTGCTTGGCCCTGTTGTTCACTTGTCAGATGACGATGCCCATGCTTATGTGACGGTGATCGTGGAGGCTATTTGCGGTGTGGGTGTATCTGCGGAGCAGAGGGTTAGGCTCTTCCTCCTAGCCTTGGTGAGCAAAGTGATTGTCCGAGTAGGAACAGTCGGGTGCACATCCGGTTCCTGTCCGTTCTGGGGGACTTGAGAGTTGTTTCGAGCTATAACTGGGGTGGCTTGGCATATAGCCACCTTTTGTATGAGATGAAGCGGGAGTCCCGGACTGCGGTGGGGAGTGACCCGAGCATGGCTGCTCTGTGGAGTGTGCTGGAGGTATTTAAGACTCCTTGTACCTTGTACTTTGTACTTGTATGATTGTATTTTAACTTGACTGATGTTTTGCTTGCTTCTTGACAGATTTGGATATATGAGCACTTTCCGACTTTGGCGCCGGATCATACTAGAGATGCGACTTACCCGTATACTGCCTCTTGCATAGGAGCGGTACGCAGCAGTGTGCCTCTGGCGGCCTCTCGCAAAGCTAGGAGAGTCCTAACTGTTGACGAGGTAATATTCTTGTACTATTGTGCCCTCTTTGTATTTGTATTTGTGTTGTTGCCTGAGTTGTCTGTTTTGCAGGTGGTATGGCGTCCTTTTGCCAACGCGCTTATACCTGCATCGGCTGCACGTGCCCATTTCCTGTCTGGGCGGCGGGTTTTGCTTCTAGGTGTGTACCGCCATATGTGGTACCTAGGAGAGAGAGTGTCCCCTCAGCACAATTCGGGGGAGATACTTATCCCCAAGGACCCACCAGGGTCCATGCTGGCGTTGGATGAAGAGTTGGCCCGGCTCTATGTGGAGGCTAGGGGCGATGCTGTTTGCCGTTCTTGGAGGGATTTTGTACACAGGGAGGGGAGATATGACAACTTCCTCAGGAGGCTAGCTCCACCAGTACGCTTTGTACTACCGATGATCTTGTATTCTTGTATTCTTGTATTGATTGGATGATTGTATGATTGTATGATTGTATATAGGAAGAGGAGGTTGATCCTGAGGAAATTCCCCATGCTGATAGGATCCTCCACTATGAGAACTCGGACGGGGAAGAGGTGGTGGAGACCATCCCTTTTGCTTCTCCTCCGCACCGGAAATCATATGATGTTGTACCTGAGCATTATGCTGCTGTAAGTACTGTTGCATTTTTTAAAACTGTTTGTAATCTTGTACCGGGAAATTGATCTTGGATTTTGTATGCAGGCGCCTCGGGCGAGAGTGTGTCGCTGGATGCTCTTGCTTGATTCTTGGAAGAGGTATTGTGCCAAGCTAACCCGGAAGCTTTCTGGCCGGGACAGAGAGGTGCCTTTCTTGATGTTGAAATTTGTATTCTGAAAATTTGAACTTGGATGTTAATTCTTGAAATTGTAGTTTGTATAGGAGCGCCGTCGAGACCGTAGAGGATCCGTTGACAGAGAACCCCAGGCGGAGACGTCCTTGAGGCAGGAGGGACCGAGCTTGGATCTAGGACAGGGGTCCGGTGCTGGTACTCATCAGAGGCATTCTGATGCTGAGCGGGGAGCTTCCCCTTTTGTACATGTTGATCCCACCAGGCATTCGTTTGGAGGTGCAGGTAGTTCACAGCCCTTTGTTTCTTCCCCTGGTTACTATTTTGGAGGAAGTGGTCCTCAGCCCTAGGGTGCATATTCCTGGGCTTACTATGCAGAGATGGAGAGTATGCGCCAGGCTCAGATGTTTAGGTCGTACCAGTATATGCCGATGCCGATGCCGCCGCCGTATCAGTATTCCTCTCCTCAGCAGGGAGTTCATCCCTCCACTAGCACACTTCGTATCTAGGAGCAGGATCCTAATACCCTTGGGACGGAGCTGGATCAGGAGCTGAAGCGCCTCAGGAGGCGGAACAGGGACAAGGCACCTGTGGTTGATATCACTGCTGGTGACGACTCGGACTGACCCTGCATGGTAGCGAGTTCCAGTTTGCTTGGGTTGATTTTGTATAGGCTGGGTTGTATTGTATTTGTATGGATTGAAACTTGAATTTTTGTATGGTTTGTATGGCTTTGAACTTTGAATTGGTTTGCAAAATTTGAAGATTGGTTTTTTGTATGCTTGAATTTTTGGAATTGTATGCGTTGTGTGTGCCTTGAGATTTGTGGCTAGATGCATGCATGAGAATTTTGCCAAAAAATTTTGAAAAAATTTGCCCCATTTTTTCGGGTGTATATACCCACTATAAGCCCCCACTTTGAGTGAGGTTTTTTGGTTAGGAAAAGCGCAAGTCAAAGTATATTCAACTCTTGCTATGCATATGAAAACTCGACTTAGGAGCCGATCTAGGACTAGGATGCTTGAATTTTGAAATGACCCGAAATCTGCCCGAAGCGTTGATTCGGACTGCTTGAAGTTGCGCGGTTTGCGGCTTTGGAATCTTGAATAATGGAGGTTGTACTCTGCTGTGCGAAACGCTAAAGAGTGTGTACTCGGAGCCATAAGAGAGGACGGTGGCCTTGTCCTTAGATGCAGGCGCCTGGCGCAGGCTTGGCGCCTGGCGCTCGTGGGCTGTCGTGCAAGCCGACTCATGTATAAATAGGGAGCTTGTTGGATCATTTCTTGCATCAATCCTTCCCTTCTATCATTGCATACTTCTTCCTCTCGAAAAGAAAAGAAAATATGGTTGTGTCCTTTGAGAGTGCCTTGAACTCGTGGCTTGGTTCGCTAGGCAAATTGGAGAAAAGGGAGCTTGATGGCATGCATCTTGGGGTGCTCGTCTCTTTCCGGTTTGTAAAATTGGATTTGCACTTCATTCTTGTTGCTCTGGAGGCTTGGGATCCGAATCATCATGTCTTCCTTTTTGGAAATAATGAGGTGTGTCCCCTCCCTGAGGAATTTAGTGCTATATTGGGGTGGCCCATCATGCTGGAGCCATGCATGCCCAGTGTTGAAGAACACTTTTTCTTGAGTTTTGAAAGGTATTTGGGCTTGAAGCCCCCACTTTTGAGTGCTGTTGTATATGGAAGAGGGGTGGATTTGTCCCTCTTTGTCACCTACTTTGCTGGGCTTGATGTTCCCAAAGTATTCCGCCCGAGAGCCTTGAGTTTTTTTATATTCGCTCGCTTTCTCTTTTCGAAACAGGGGTTTGGCAACGGTGATGCCTCCCTAATAGAAATTGTAGAGCAGTTTGCTAATGGTCGGGACCCAATGCCTCTTGTGATTGGCGAAACATCGACGGGTCTTGATATGCTGAAGTCGGACCCCTCTTCCTTGCCATCGGGAAGTCCGGTGTTACTCCAAGTAAGGATCTAGAGCTCTCTTGAATTTGTACTTGTATTTGAATTTAAATGTTGAATTTGGAAATGCGCTTCTTGTATACTCCCCAAGGTTTGGCTTATGGAGAGGCTCATGTTGGTGGCACCACCGGAGAACATGGCGAGCTATAATAGAAAGGGATTCATTGTGCGACCCACGTTGCATGGCCAACTTTCATTGGATGAGTGGCGGTGCGCACTCTCTAGGATTGAATCTTGTATAAGGTGGGTAGTTCCTTGGTGGGGAATTGCTGCTATGAGACATGCCCCTGGTTCTACTGCTTTGAGGGTGCCAAGCCTCACAATGCTGGTCTTCTACTCACCCGCTCGAGTGATGAGACAATATGGCTTGAAACAGGAGATCCCATATTGTACTGAAGAGAACCCGAAACCTGTTGTGCTGAATGCGAGTCGACTTGAAGTTTGGAGGGGGTATTGGGTTGCCAAACCATTCCTAAGTATCAAGTTTCCACCTGAGTTAGTTACTCTGTCTGCGGGGTATATTGTATGTATGAGAGGCCTAAGCCAGAGGGACATTTCTTTCTCCGGACCAGCTAGAGTCCGAGGTTCTAGAGCTAGACGTCCTGCATCAACTGACTATTAGGAAGGTGACGGGAGTGTGGCCCATCCGGTGCTTGACCATTCAGAATTCAAAGGAGGTTCGTCGTCCTCCCGTCTTGGAAGGCTTGCAAGTTCCTTCACCCGCCGCTTGGGCAAAGGGAAGATTGATGATTAATTGAGGGAGGAGCCAGGGGATAGTACTCAAGGTGCCAAGACTCGAGAGCATAGTCGCCCGACCCTAGATCTTTGTAGGCTAAATGTGTTTGGAATGAATTGTGTTTGGAATGTGTTTGGAAGATGTGTTTAGGAAGTGAAAAGACTTTTGAACTTTGCTTCACTTGATCCTGACTTTGTATTTGAATTAGCTTTGAAGGCCTTAGGGCCAGATAAAGAGTTATTGTGTTAAATTCCGCTTGAACATGCTTTGCTTTGAATTGGCACATTTGGAATAAAAACAACAACAATTTTGAATTTTGAATTTTGATTTGATTTGATTTTTATGATGCCCTTAATTGAGGAAATTTTGAATTTTTTTGTATTAGAGTGGTCGGGCCTCGAAATGAGGTTGCCTACGTGTCCCGTTAGGGAATCAGGCCGAACGTAGTTCTGACGACCTTACCGGACTTTGAATTGGATTCATGAATTTGAACATGGAACTTAGACACAGAACTTCCGCTACGGAAAAACAAGGGACTTTTCGACGCTTTTTTGGTCATATATCGACGTTGTAAAGCGTCGAGATTTTGTATATCGACGCTTCTTTGAACCGTCGAAATATTCACAGTCGATATTTTTCGTCGCTTTTAAGCGTCGCTATTTTCTCCTTTTAGACGCTTTTCCTAGTCACTATTGTCAATATTTCGGCGCTTCATTTAGTTGAAATATTTCGACTCTCTATTGCGTCGCTATATATTCCACTTTCGCGCAATACAAATGCAACTTTCGACCCTTTGCTTCGTCATTTCTCGTGTTTACTTTTTTGTTCCTCCAAATCTAGACCCTTCTAAGGGTCACAATTTCATACTATATTTTTACCGCCAAAGAAATTTAGACCCTACTAAGCGTCACAATTTGATACTATATCTAAACAATGAATTTTCTCTAAAAATATATATTGAGCACAAATAAAAGAACCATCAAATATAAATATTAATATACTAATGTTATCATAAAGCTGCTTTAATTTATACTTAGCAATAATGTAGCATACAAATAGTGATAATACCATCTGTACAATAATTTGCACCGTCTAATGAAGCTGAAATAAAAACAATTACTTGCATGATTTTTTATAAATTAATCAAGATAGTCCAAAATTAGAATAAAAATAACTTCCTAATTAACTAGGCACTAATTAACCGAAATCTTATCCCCATGCTAGATTACTTCAAGACAACTTGTTGATCTCTTGATCACGTTTTATCATAGTACTTAAATCAACAATATCTGCAAAGAAAATTGAATGTGTCAAACATATATTTCTTTGGTAAATAAGCAATCTAATAACCAATGTAAAAAGCAAAACATCGTTTTTCCAGTCTCAAAACAACCTTAGGCAATCAAAAAAAGCATCCATCCAAAAAGAAAACTACCCGACTAAGCTAAACAAAATAACAAAACCAAAGAAACCAACTAGTGCCTAAACTAGGGCCTAAGCGTTAAAAACAAACTGAAGGCCAAACATCAAAATCCTTGCATTAGTACTCCAACCTTATTACCAGTCACTACATCAACAATAACTCTCAACACATAGATGTTGAGCAGAAACCAGTAGAGCCGAAAAGAAGGGCAAACAAAGGCAACCTCTAACCTGCACATTACCAGAAACTAAACAGCACAAACCACAACAGAAAAAAGACAACAAATCCTAAAAACCTATATGAACAAGACTGCATTTATTCAGACGGTAACAAAGTCACAACAAATGCAGCAGAAACAGTTCTAAAAAAGGAACCATACTGCATCAATCCACAATCAAACAGTAGAAATCACTCGGAAATTCTAATTTATAGTGCTAATTGGTGTGCTAGGCTGTCTCATCAAAACATTTTCCAGAAATTTAACACAAATATGTCAAAAATACTATAAAGCATTACTAACACATCAAAATCAAATCACCTTAGCTTGTGAAAATATAACAGTCAAATAAGTGAGTAGGATTCTAACCATACCAAAATCGACTCCAAAAACCTTACAACTTGCATACTTTTTGACAAAGTAAAAAATAGAGATTGAATATCATCAAAATTACTAAGCTTAAATTAGTGAAGAGTGGTTAGAGAACTCTTCAAAAAGAAGAGTTTGTAAACTTGCATAATAAGATACAAGTTGTCGGGGGGATCTTGAAGATATTCAATCTCTACTCCAACATGATTTAACAAATATCTCGTTACATGATCAAGAGAAAATGAGGCTTCAGCCTCTTCGAATATGGACTTAAGGTTGAAGAGAGTGCACCTAAGAAAAATATCAAGAGTAAAGTGGTTGAAGGAGTGGCAATTCCAAATACTTTTACGCAGCAGTCGAAAATGACAGATGTATTTTGAAGGAGGTAAACAGTTCACTAATCATGCAGGTGCAACAAGAAAATATTCTGAGCTCCTTCTCTAGCTAAGAACTGGCTATCGATCTTCTCGCTGTCAGAAAGGGTTCCTAGATTGTCAAGGCTTCAAGTGAGTTGATAATTGCTCATGTCACTTACACAGAAATTGGTCAAGCTCTATATGCTACTGATGATTCAAAATCCTTGGGTAATGGCGGTTAATTCTATTTTCTTAAAGAAGTTAGGAATATTGTGAAGTATGATGTTTATTTAGTTGTTATGGATTTTTTTCGTAAATATATAATGCATCCAACTATTAATTACTCCTATAATGATTTCTTTAATGGAAGGTTAAATTCTAGATGTGTTAGGTTAATCTAAACTTCCTACAGAATCAGCTGACCTGATTCAAAGATAAGTTAGTACCTATTGTGGGTCTGTCTATGAAAGGAGGTGGCCAATTAAGGGAGGTGGCAGTTAAGGGTGTATAATCCTATTTTTGCCATTTCAATCCAAGTGGAAATATAATTTCCTTATTATAAGCCATATATGGACAAGACCTGTAACAAGATACAAACTCAACCATTGACTAAGTACAGTTTTCATGATTTTAAATGCAGATGGAACTGGTATATTGTCTTAGTGTGGTTAGGAGTGAAGAGCATAGTATTATTCGGTGTAAGTCTTATTTATACATAATGGTTTTGACCACCTTTTTTGTTATATGCATTTTCTAACTCCTAACAAGTCAGCAAGCAACTGTATAGAAAGTGTTTAGGTCAGGCAGAATTTGGTTCTTACAATAGGGGAAGCCTAAGGCCCTTTCCATCTTTATGCTTTGTTTTCAAAAAAAAACATGATTAGTAAGTTGAAGCTTTCATCCTTGAAATTATTCCTTACAACAATCATCATCAAATATTAAAAAACCCCAACTTTATACAAGTTCAAGGATGTTTGAGAAAGTGAAAACCCTTTTCCAAACTAGAACATATGAGCATTTCAATTTCTATCATCGATATTCAAGTTCTATATTCAATATTCAATGATGTTTAAGTGAGATCAACTTCTCCTTAAACTAGAATCAATTTCAAGTTATGGAGCATATTAAAGGTGAGGCCTTTTTAACATTAAAAGGTCTAACTTTAAGAACCAAGCCTCCTTATTTCAATATTCAATGTTCAAGTTCAATATTCAAACTTCAATATTCAAGTTCAATACTCAAGTTCTATTTCAATAATCAAAGTTAAGGATGCTTTATGATGAGCAACTCATCTAAAGTTGAGACTTTTAGAGAATTGATCGAATCCGTGTCGAGCACACTTATTATTAAGTAGTTGTTTGGCGTTCGGATCTCAAGTACAATAATACAATTTCAATATCGTCATTTAAATATTGTCAGTTCAATACCGCAATTTCAATATTTCACTTTTAATACCGCAGTTTCAATACCGCAATTTCAATGTCGCACTTTCAATATCGCAATTTCAATGACACACTTTCAATATTGCACCTTTATTCTATATGATTGCTATTTCAATTCCACACTCTTTACTCACCTTTTTTAAGGTGATGTGGTTTTGTACGCATTTCAATAATTCCTTCATTTCTTGTGATGATGCTTTACATGTTTATTGCTTTCATCACCTCACATGATAAATTCAACAACATACAAAAGGTTACATCACGCTTAACAAAGATAATTTTTTGGACAAACCGGCTTTAGATTCCTTCAAGTAACTTTAAAGCGAAGTGATCACATAGAAATAACAATTTCTATGATCTAAAATGCATGATCCAACCGACTTAGTGTCATGATTAGGATATCTCAGAAACAATCCTTGTCTTCTATCCTAATGTACTTTTAAATCTTGCCAAATAAGCGGTTCGCTCCCGTGCCCCGGATCTCACCCGTTCGGATTCCAAGATTCAATGCCTTATCCCAAGGAGTCAACTTTGGTCTTTCCAAACCGGACCCTTAAATATTGTTTGGTGGCGACTCCTTCGAAATTCAAAATCTCAAAACCCGTAGGGGAAAAAGGCCGAGTGCGGGAAAAATTACAAAACACCCCCTACAGTTCCCGTACCCGAATCTCATAGATATTCGGTTTGAAGATTCAATGCCTTGTCCAAAAAGAGAGTCAACTTTGGTCCTTCCAAATCCTTCAAAGTTCAATATTTGAAAGTCGTAGGGATATTTACGTAGACTTTTATATATTGAGTTTTGATATTTAAAATTTTCAAAACCGGTTAACGTCATTAGGACAACTCTAGATTTTGGCTCATTTTGATCGGGGGGATTGTAAAAAAACCAAGTCTAAACTAGGGTTTTCCTCTTCGATGAACCAGCCAAAATTTAGGTCTTTGATGTGTCATAATCGGGGTTCGTCAAATTCCCTTAACTTGCATTTCGAAATTCAAAAATACAACATATATAATTTTACGAAAAGCAAAGTACAATGTACGAAAAAAACACCCTACAGACACCTGTTGACTTATCACCATAATTAAAAGACTAAAATATGGGTCACACAGGGTTGATAAGGAATACCCTGATCTACTGGTAATTTGCATATTTTTTGAGCCATTAGAGACTCTTTTATGTACATATTATTATAGTTTAGGTGCATATGGGTTGAATTTAGACCAAATCTTATTTCTTAACCTTTCTTTTCTAGTTTTATATGGAAAGATTCTATCCCTAATTTCAGGTCAAGTCAAGACGACGGGTTGGAATAAAGAGTCCCACTAATCCAAAAGAGATAAGAGCTACATTCATGAGGAACGAGCATAACCTTGAGGCTCATTGGTTCCCTCTCATCACCATCTTCAAAAGACTTACATGAAGGGTGATCAAGAAAAGGAAGCTCCCACAACGTCAAACACATTGGCCAAGGAAATATTTTATGCAAAAGAGAAATGCCCGGGATAGTTTAAAGTCATTGCGGAAAGATTCAGGAGAGTAATTGCACAAGGGTTAACTTTAATTTCCAATAAGGCCATTAATCCTAATATAATCAAGATTTTAAGGAGATTCAAGTTGGAAATGATAGCTTATCTCAATAGCTTTCCAAAGAGTGGTGACATGCCCTTTTCCGATGAGTAGAAATGGAGTTATGACGTTTTTAAAAGAACTAGTACAGCGTAGGCCGCAGCAAGGGTCGTGCAGCTTTACCAGGGGACGTGGGGCAGTAGCAAATGATTAAATCTCAGCAAGGGCCGTGCAACTCTACACGGGCCGTGCAACTTTTCGGGCCCAATTATAATAGCTCTTTTAAGTTTTGTTTTAGCATTTCTTTTAACTCTTAACCACTATAGTAAAAATACTTTCAAACCGTAACTATTCATTAACTCTTCTTCCCAATTTAGAGGTGTAGCCTCCATGGGAGGATTTTAGAGAGAGGGGGGAAATTTCTAGAGAGAGAAAGTAAGGTTTTATTTTTTATGTTTGGATTTTCATGGTGATACTCCACACTTGAAGCTTCCATGAAAATCTAAATGAGTTTTTCATACTTTCTCCTATACCCATCCTCATACTTGCTTTCTTTTATTTCTTTAATTTCCTTCTTGCAACCGAACTTGCTTTATTTACTTGCTTTCATTTCTTACATTGCTTGCCCTTAATTTTATTATGTGTGAATAGTCAACCAACTAGTGGTTGGGTGACCCCAATTTTAGGTTTGGATGAATCAAATTGGATTCTCTCTTTCTCTCTCTCTCTCTCTCTCTCTCTCTCTCTCTCGTGCTATTTTCGTTTCTATGAGTTGTAGGGATGATTTTTGCAATTTTTTAGTAGCATGACCGTACAAATTCCAACTTAATGCTTTTATTCCTACACCCCTTATGAGGCCTGAAAGTGGCACCAAGGAGGGTCTGAGGGTCTTGATTGCTCGTTCTAGGGGGATGTTACTAAGTGGATTTTGTAGTCTAGTCGTTAGTGAAAGTCCGGGGCTAGGTAGGATTATATGTTCAACCATGTCGATATTCACTTACTTCGAAATTGAGATGACCAAAGTGTTGCTCAATGTCTTAGAAGTGTTCTGACCATAGATCGGGGAACGTTCACTTGTAGGAAGTGAATATTACCAATGAAAGTTTGGGGTCATATTTATAGGGTGCATAGGTCCCTTTCATTATTCGATCCTTATTTATGAGAGTTGTGAGTTGCCATGTTAATTAATATTCCTAACATTGAAACCCCATTTCCTAGTATCTTTACCATTAGGATATCAACCAACAAAAACCCCCTCGTCTGTCTTCTTGCAACTTATTCGTGTATTGACCATCGTCTTAGTACTAAATTTATTAGCGTTCTACGGTGTCACTTTAGTTCTTGTGGTTTGACCCTTTCTTACCGATTTACTTGTTTTAGTGGGTAATTAGGTATTTATTTGTTTGATTAGGGAAAATTAGTAACAACCTAGTTTTCTCCTATCATAGGCCATGACCAAGACAAACAAGAAAGCGCGAATTAGCAAAGCCGAGTACATATATGAAATAGAAATGCGACAAACATGCTTATATTAACAATTACTATATTCACAAACAACCTACTTGCTTGACAATTTAACATGCATGACATCATTTAATAAATAATAATACTCTTGACTTGCTACTAAAACAAACTTCTTCCTTGCTACTAGATGGAATATAAACGTTCTTTGATTGGATTAAGCAATGAATCGGGTCCCCTCTCCTTGTGTCCTCTTAGGACTATAGCACAGAAGCTACCATGCTATAAAACTATTTCTCAATTCTGTGAAGGAATCCCGACGCAAATAATAATAAATGGTACAGCATCCTGAACCACAACGGATGGCCAAAGGGCGGTGCCTAAGGACCTTCCCCATATGTTCACTCTAGCTATACGTTCCTAAAGCTTTTAGTACTTATGATTATTATAAAACCTTCCCTATAAGACCTTAATTTACTTAGGGGACGAAGCCCTTACTTTCCATCAAGTATCTTTGTCAAAAACCCTTTTTACACGGAGTACTTGACACACATGAAAATAAAACTAGCTTCTTCTTTGCATGGAGTACCTCGACACACATGCAATAAAGAACTTCCTTGAATATAGCTTGAATTACACACTAGAATTCACACCACATGCTCTACTAAAAATGATTACACAATAATATGAATCATACACTTCTTTTTGAATCAAGTAACCACCACATTTACCTGTGATATGATACTAGAAGATTAAATATAACTTCCTATGCATGATACTACACACATAAGCATATTCTAAATATGTACAAACCTTGAGTATGCTCTCAAATTCTACTTTGCTCAATTGATCAACTAATCAAAGTTTCCTCCTAATATAAATAATAAATTAATCATTATTCATACCTTATTAAATTTCTAGCAAATATTAAAAACATTAAAGTGTCATTAAGACCTTAATTAATTAATCTTCATTTATCCCTAATTAAATATTATGCGTAAACCCTATGTCAATCATGTATTTAAAACATTAAAAATTCATACTTTAGGGCTAAATACATGCATAATTCAATTAATTTATAAATCTTAATTTTTATGCGTGGAAACTATAAAATATAATTAATTTAATAATTATACTAACACAAGCGGCTACGGGCTCCTGCGATGGCTCGCGCCTGGTCTCAAGAGTAGAGAGAGAGAGAGAGAGAGAGAGATTTGGGTGAGAGGAAAACGTGATTATAAGGTTTGGTTTTTCCTTGGTTCCTTTATATTTATAGGTTTCCAAACCTTCGGGGTTCAAGTAGGATTAGCAAACTAAATTTGAAGACCTTAGAACCATTAATGATGATAGTTATCTTTTCCCCTTTATAGACTCAACCTTTTGTAAAACTATTTCCACTTGAGGAAATAGAATTAATAAATATTAAATACATTTAAAATCTCCTTTATAATTTATATGATCGATAATCATATAAATGATTTAAAAATGTTTAATTAAATTATAAATATATTGAAACTATATTTATAAAATAATAAAAATATGGGGTATTACATAGACCACATATAGATTGTGATTTGGTGGTGAGGAATTGAGTTCAACATTTCGTCAAAGGTGGGCAGTTTCAGAAACGAGAATGAAGGTGAAGATAAGGTGGTTTGGTTGGACGTTGTTGATCCCTTGGAGGAAGCTTCCATGGCATCAATGGAGAAAAGGGTAAAAGGAATGAGGGGAGAGAAAAAGAACAAAATTTGCTAATTGGGGTTGATGTTGTCATTGAGGGTATTTAGTGTATTAAGTTTTGAAACATAGGTATTTGGTGAATTTTTGAAACTCCGGGCCAGGTTACTTGGTGAACTTCGTCACAACTCAGGGGCCATAAGAAAAGTGGGTATTAGGGACTGTAGATTAACATAATTAGGAGTACAGGGACCATGACGTACCAAAAATAGAATGTGTAACTCATATTAAAGTACGACCGCTTTCATAAAGTGTAACTCATATTAACATATGGTGGGAGTAGTAGAGAAGTTGATTCGCTAATAGGAACTGAGAGTTGGTATTTGTTCTGTCGCATTGGATCATCTTAGTTCCTCCATTAGTTACAATAGTAAATAATTCATCTAGCTCAAGGAATTTGTGGAAGGACAATCACCCTTTAATTACTAGTGTTCAAATTAATTGATGAATAACATTATTTTTTTAATTAATTCCAACTTGGAGAATTACAGGTTAGATTAATTGTTTGATTCACTCTCCGTGAATTTGACTCTACTTAGCTAAAAGCTGTCACATATTCACCTACTGAAGAATGTATGTCAATGAAACTCCAATGAAGTCCTTTCATGATGAAAACTATATTAATAAGGTTACGGATCCATTTTTTATGTTTATTTTTTTAATTATATATCCTGTGGATTTTCAGAGTTTATTTTATGTATTAAAATATACATCATGAATAATGCACATTTTTTTATTGTGCAAAATTTTCCCCCCAGAAAACCACTTTCCTTATAAAACATAGCTACTTTATTTATTATTTTATTTTCTCTCCATTTGTATAAAATTCTATGTAGGAAAAAAATATAAGATTATAGAATATGAAAGTATTAGACGATTTTGGTAATATTTTTATCAAATCGACATATCAATTATAGAAAATATATTTACTAAATAATTTGATCAAATTAACATAGTAAGCATATCAAATATTTTGATCAAATTGTCATATTCAACATCTAAAATATAAAATAAAGTATAGGGAGAAAAGTTCATATTAGATGATAACTGCGTACGTTCAAGATTTATTTATTACTCGTTAACTTTAATGGATAAATATTTCAGTTAAATATTTTATCAAAAACAGATGGTCAAATAATAATTTTTGAATACATGTGCGTACACAAGACATAATCTAGTAAATTATATAATTGTAACCACGAGTTGCACCAGCCCTAAACTATTTGATTTTTTTCACTATCATTCTTTCCTTTTCCCTTTGTTTTCTTTACTCTCGAGTAAAGTAAACATTGAATACACTTTAATTCCTCTTGCTAAATTTAAAACACTGTGTATTATTAATTACTAGTTTTTCTATTCTCGACGATCACCCTTTCCTTTTTTTCCGTCATGTTTACAGATTTTATATATATAAAAAAAATAGAATATGTTATTAATTTAACTATACTAATGAAATATGAAGTGTCGTCATTATAGTTGTTTGCTTGGAACACAAATTAATGGGTTATATACTTAGAAAACCTTTAGTGTTTAAAAAGTGAAATAATTACCCGGAATAAAAGGAGATCAATATAATTAGTTGGAAACAAAATTACAAAAATCCTAAACCCTTTTAAAAGTAAGAAGTTCTCATTTTGAACAGTACATTTACTGCATTGCCCCTCAAACCCTCAATTTCTCTTAAGAATAGTGTAATGACCGATTTACCCTTATACACTAGTACTCTTCCTTTTCCTTTCATCCATTCTCAGTTTCCCAACTTCCATTTGCAACCCTTTAACAAGAAAGCATGTGCACGTAATGTATTAATTAATATTTTTGATAATTTTATCTTTTTATATTATGTGATTTTATAGGAAAAGCATAGGATGTCAATTTTTAGTTATTATAGTTGTGTTTGCATGAATGTCGAGTAAAATAGTAGCATTACAAATGTTTTACTAAGTCCAATTATATTGCATATCTATAATACGACAAGACTTGACACAAAATTTTAAATTTACATATTAATTCCTAAGAATAATATTTGTAGATAATCATTCATCAACTTGATGCTTATATAAATAATTATTAATATATTTCTACAAAAATTTTTTACCCCAAGATATCTCTCGCGTACGCGCTGTCAATCAACACTAGTTTCATTAAGTTTGAATTATGTATAATCACATAAATTTTAGAGGATAAATTTTTAAGGGAATATTAGAAATGTAAAGTTGATTTTTCCTTCGCAAAAAAGAAAATAAATGTAAACTTAATTTTAAGATAACCACTAATTAGATGAAACAAATTCAACTAAAAAAAATTAGAAACTTTTGAATCCTAAATCCTCCAAAAATAGAAATGCCACAAAGTACGGCATATATTAATAATCTATATGTAAATCTGAATCAAACTTTTGATGTATTATTTACCTTTTAATATATTTATTTATAAAAAAAGTGCCTATATATTGAACAGGTTTTTCATATAACCTCAAAATCTCTACCAAATATCTCTTGCAATACATTTCATCATGTCTAACATTAATATTACATACTTTATTTTGTTATTATCCTTTACTTTCCTTCTCCAAACTAGCATTAGAGTTTCAGCGGTACAACCACTCTATCACTTTTGTTCATCCACCACCGGAAATTTCACTTCCAATACCATCTATGAAAAGAACCTTAACACACTCTTGGGTAATTTGCAGAGAGATATTTCTCCTCTAGGATTTTCGCACGCAGTATCTCGAATACGTCCGTCTTGGTTCTTTGGAATTTCTCTCTGCCGAGGAGATGTAAAATCCCCGAAGTGTAACGCATGTGTTCGACATGCTAGTATCGAACTTCGCAAGATTTGCCCTTATAACAAAGGGGCAATTATATGGTATGACGATTGCTTGTTGAAGTATTTAGACCAAAGTTTCTTTGGTAAAATTGATACCAAAAACAAATTTTATTTGTTGAATGTTGCTAACGTAAGTCATGATCCTAATTTATTTAACCAAAACGTTAAGGGGTTATTGAGTAAGTTAGCTCTCGAGAGTGCTAACACTAAGGAACGTTTCTCATTTGGAAGCATGAAGCTCGATACATTTACAAACTTATATGGATCAACTCAGTGTACCCAAGATTTGTCGAATAAAGCTTGCAAAATTTGTTTGGATGAAGCCATACGTGAGCTGCCAAATTGTTGTTATGGAAAAAGAGGAGGGAGGATAATAGGTGGGAGTTGTAACATGAGATATGAGTTATACCCTTTTGTCAATTCCTAGGAAATTAAGATTCTATCATAAACCTTTGTTATATGGATGGATGTAATTTATTCTTTATTGTTCAACTCATTGAGAGATTTTTCAATGATTAATTAAGAAATTTACTTTTGGATCCACCCTACCTATAATAAAGGGTAATGTGTTTGTCTTAATTGATATAAAATTATTGTTCTGATTAAGTATTTATAATAGTGTCGTTGATACGATTTTATCTGTCTTGTGTGCCGACTATACCCTACACAATGAAAGCGTTAACTAGACTCGGGGGTGATTCGATGATCCCCTCTGATTCTTAAGTCAATTAGTGAAGTTTGCTCTCAAATAAATGTATACTAGAATGATTGGTTGTGATCACATACATTTATACAATTAATGACAGTCCATACATATAGACAGGTGACCTGTACAAATGATACGGTATGTGATCTACAGCGGTTATGACGCATATCTTTAGGGATCATGTGAAAAGGGGGCCATAAATGATGTTGCAGCTAGCAGTGGTACGTATTCTAGAGAAGTAATGAATGAGGCCATTTAGAACCTCAAAGTTTCGCATAGATTCAACTGTAAAAAATGTAAGGTATGTTTGGTAACATTGATTTTATTTCGATCACATCATTTAAAATTTTGGAAATTGAACTCCTTACATTCATTTACAAATTACGTGTAAAAATAAAAATAAAAGGAAAATTTGGTATTTACTACCTTAAAAATAAATCACTTTTGTATTTACTACTTTATGAAATTTTTATTTTTATTTACTACCTTAAAGTATTTTTTTTTTCAAAATCACTACCATTTTACAGTTTTCTCATTTTAAAATTAAGATATTTATTTCGTTCTTTAATCGTTTAAATTGATTCAAATTTTATTATTTTTCTTTTTCTATATGGATTTCATTGCGAACGACATTAAAAAAAATACGTACGATAATTCACAAATATTTTAAAATTTTACAAATATTATTCATTTCAGTTTACCTTTTACAAAATTTTAAAAGCAAGATATCTATGGAATCCTTGCACATAAATGACAAGAATGAGTATTGAATCACTTTAAACAAGAAAACTATAAAGTGGTAGTGATTAAAAACAAAAATATGCTTTAAGGTAGTAAATAATATAATTTTCACAAGGTAGTGAATACAAAAATTGTGTATTTTTAAGGTAGTTACCAAAAATTTTAATCCATAATTTCAAGTCAGCATGGTGTTTCGTAACACTTTGGAATTAAATAGATCACATATGTTTATCCTTGATTTCTCATTGTATTATAAAGACATAAATACATTATCTTCATCATCATCATCATCCGGAAATAAAAACACTCTTTTTATCATAATTTCATTAGATAATGTCCAAAAATCAATTATATTTGTGGAGGGAAATAAAACCCAAAATTATTCGGCCATTCAATCTCCCCTTTCCACGAGTTTAATTTTCCCATAAAATTCTCAAGTTCAAAGAAAAATTTGGACCCAAATTAGTTTTAGAAGTTACAATTGCCGATATAACCTTGTGCATAATAAGATCGGCGGGTATGGAAATTTGGCGAGTACCCGGTAGTTGTGGTCAAATGAAGAAAGAGGAGAGAGAAAACTCAAATATGGCTTCATGAGAGGAGAGAGAAAGAGAGTCGGGGAAGATGATGGGGGGTATAGCCCGGATAATGCAATGTGACCGTAACTTCGATGTAGATAATTTCAAATGACAACAATTGATTTGTAATTTCAAATTCTTAAAATGATGGGCTTTCCAGATTTCAAATTCTTAGTCATTCAAACACATGAATCGACTCCATCCGAAAAAACCAATACACCATAAAGGAAATTGTAAATAATACTTCGTATTATAGAAACCATTGTAGGAAAGAAAGTGAATACTAACTTTTCCGTACTACGAATAGAGATTTGTTAAACTAGTTGTGTCTTTTAAATGATTTTTTTTTTTTGGCTTGTGTTTTAGTTACTCCTATTTCGGACATATGACTTCAACCTACCAAGATACCTCTCAATAAAGTACATCCATCGATATTGCACAGGTCCACCAAATTTGATTTCCTCTACTAAATGAACGGGTAAATGCATCATAATATCAAAGAAAGCAGGAGGAAATATCATTTCGAATTGACAAATTACATCAACCACTTCAGATGCTAATCTGTCTAATTCTTTAAGATCGACAATTTTACTACATATACCCCGAAAAAAATTACCCAATCTAATCAAAGGTACTGCTACAGGTTTTGGCAATGTTTTTCTAACAGCAACTTGAAGCAAGTGATGAAGCACAACGTGTGCATCATGAGTTTTGTAACCAGCAAACTTTCTTTCTTTAACTTGTACACATCTCCCTATATTCGATGCATACCCAGAAGGTAACTTTGTTTCTTTAATAACTTTAAGGAACAAATCCTTCTCTTCATTACCCATTGTATAAGGTGCCGGTGGAAATAACATGTGGTTGCCATCATCAGAAAGATAAGGGTGGAGATTTGGCTTTAGGCCAAGGGCCACTAAATCAAGACGCGCATTGTTGTGGTCCTTAGACTTTCCTGGAATTTCTAACAACGTGCCAACAATATTGTCAAAAACATTTTTCTCAATATGCATGACGTCAAGATTATGACGACATTTGATATTAGGCCAATATGACAATTGAAGAAAAGCTGGTTTCTTTTTCCATGGACCTTTACTTCCTCCACCTTTCTTTGGTTTCCCGAAATCATTTACAAAGTTCTCTAACTCATTTACTAGGTCAGTGCCTGATAACGGAGAAGGTCCACACCTATCCTCTGTTTCTCCATTAAATGATTTCTTATCCTTTCGCCATGGATGACTTGCATCAAGAAGCCTACGGGTGTCCATATAACAATTTTTTTTGCTGTGAGGCAAATATTTCGGTGTCACATCATGGTTACAATTAGGACATGCATAATTTCCTTTAGTAGACCATCCAGATAACATAGCGTAAGCCGGGAAATCATTTATCGTCCCCATTAAAGCAGCATGCAATTGAAATGATTGCTTTTTAAATGCATCATATGTCTCAACCCCATACTCCCATAATTCCTTCAGTTCATCAATCAACGGTTGCAAATAAACATCTATGTCATTTCCAGGAGACTTAGGGCCCGAAATTAACAAAGACAGCATAAAATATTCAGGTTTCATAGAAAACCAGGGTGGAAGGTTATAATTAATCAACACAACAGGCCATGTGCTATGAGCAACACTCATAGTTCCAAATGGATTAAATCCATCGCTGGCAAGAGCTAGTCGAACATTTCTTGGTTCCTTTTTAAAGTCAGGATACGTCTCATCAAAGTCCTTCCAAGATTGTGCATCTGCTGGATGTCTAATTTTGTCATCTTTTGTTCGCTCTTTATCATGCCAAACCATTGACTCAGCTGTTTTAGAACACATGAAAAGTCTTTGGAGTCTAGGATTCAAAGGAAAATGCCTCAAAACCTTTGCAGGGACGTTCTTAGACTTCCACCTTGATGTTTCACACTTGGGACAAACATCAGCTCCTTCATACTCCTTCCTGTAAAGAATGCAATCGTTGGGACAAGCATGTATCTTTTTATAATCAAGACCCAAATCCTTGATTATATTCTTAGATTCGTTATAGGATTTTGGAAGTCGAGCCATAGGAAACGCCTCTCTTAATAACTCTAAGAGATCCCCAAAGGCCGCATTGCTTAAGCCATTAAGGACCTGGAAGAGAAATAAACGGATTATGAAGGATAACATTGAGAAAGTTTTACAACCCGGATAAAGCTCTTGCTTCCCTTCTTCTACTAGCTTATAAAACTTTCTAGCCTCCTCATTTGGCTCACTTGGAACACCTTGATCTCCATCTAAACCTTCTTCCACCTCAATAAAAGTATCATGTAATAAACCATCGATATCATCATATGTATTTTGATCATTAATTCCAGACATATCGTTACTTGTAGATGAAGATGCTTCCCTTTGAACGACCCACTCCCTGAATCCCTTTACAAATCCGTCAACA
The DNA here is from genome assembly GCF_020520425.1 of Spinacia oleracea. Classification (NCBI taxonomy): domain Eukaryota; kingdom Viridiplantae; phylum Streptophyta; class Magnoliopsida; order Caryophyllales; family Amaranthaceae; genus Spinacia; species Spinacia oleracea. Next base: position 30,503,332 of record NC_079492.1, read on the forward strand.
ATCAAATGATCATAAATGACGTCTCTAGAATGGCAAAAACGCCTAGAACACTTTTTACAAGGGCAAAAGGTTTGTCCTCCAATAGCATCCTTTGCAAAATAACCATCAAGAAAAATATTCAAAGCAGCTTTAAAACCTTCTGACCCTCTAGGGAAGTTCATCCAATTTTGATCCATTGTTAAATATATTTCACAACGACAATGCCTAAATTACACAAAAAAAAGTCTATAGATCACAAAAAAGTCTATAAAAAGTCAAGAGATCTAGAGCATACAAAAACAGGAAAAGGGCATAAGAAGTAGAATAGGGAATCAATTCAAAACATCAACTTCAACATAGATACCAAAATAATTATGGGCAAAAATAACGAGTAACTTAAGTTACAACCAATTTAAATAACAAGTAATTTCAGTTACAACAAACCAAAAAATAATCAAAACAATAAAGTTAGTCAAAAACCCAATAAAGAAAGCACAAATCAATGAGTGGAAGTACCTTTGATTCCAAGAGAATTTTTGCCCAAAACCAACAGCAGTCAAAATGTGCTCAGTCTGCACCAGCTTAACGGAAGGGCTGCTTCATAGCAGAATTTCAAAATCAAAAAATCAATACCAAAAACCAAGTTCAGAATCATTATTGTTGAATTAGAGAGTATGATATTGATCGAGCATATAAAAACAAGAACAGAGTCATAAATAAGTAAAATAGGGAATCGACACTATGGTTTTACTTGGAATTAATTAATTAGTATCCTTAACAACATACACGATACACAAAAACATTGCAATAAAAGCAATTCCCCAAGTGAGCTTTTCTCTCTTTGTCTACATCACAACTCAGTTATTCTTTTCAATTAATAGATAACAGTAGCCAAGACAGTCATGTTCTCCCAACCGTGTCCTAAATATATCCCCCGCATTCAAGCTGCTGGCAATCAGATTGGAAAAAAACTAAGCAATAATAGTTTCTATTGATGTCAAAATATTGCACACCAACATCTGAAAATACAGAGTAGTTGTTTCACTTAGATATGGATAGTTCAATAACAACCAACTAGGACAGCAACCCAACTTACAAGAAGAACATATCAAGTTGAACAAACAAACAAGTGTTAAGTAGCATACCCAACAGCTACATTAGAACCAGACCCAACAACAGTGCAACATCAAACCCAGACCCAGAACCACAGCTACACCCAACCAGCTGCAAAACACACACAACCTAGCAAGAACAGCACAGTCTGCAGAAGCAGCAGAACCCCAACCAACTACACAAAACACAGCAGTTACCATACCTATCCATCAGACTATACCAACAACAACACATCATCAAAGAGCTAGCACCCAACACCTGAATAGAACGAAACCATCAGCCACGCACCAGCAACACCCAAGCACCCAAAAAAAAAAAACTAGCAGCATCATATGTGAAGTTATTTGCTCGTGGCATTACTAATCAGGTCTGTGACTCTAAAAAGGGAAACACCGAATTTGAAGCATAGTGCAGTAGCATTTAGTATTAGAAATTTTAAGATTAAGAACTCATAGGAAACAAACTTGCATTTAGAAGAGAAATAGATGCAACTGCATACACAGAAGTAAGAACACAGAGGAACAAGTTCAGAAAACGAAGAAGGAGACATTAAAGAACAAATAAATTACAGCGGAAAGTACCAAAATTCAGAATAAAATCATCCAAAAATAACCATCGATCGATAATACAGTTGATTGATATTGTGGAATCAACAAAAACAAATTGTAAATAAATCATACGCACATAATAAAAATCAACAGAATTCCCGAATTAAGAAACAGACTCAAAACCACACAAAAAAATTCCAATTTTAACCAGTTAATTAAGCAGCATAATTCTGAAATTTAAGACAAAATTCGATGAAATATATACAAACTTACCTTGTATGTCCTTCTAGCCAATTCACAAAAGCAATTTGCGGGTTTCTACTTTTCTCCGATGCAAAGGACCCAATTCTTAATTCAGAAACGCTAATATCCAATTCGCCTGGCTTCGGGAAACGATGATGGAGAGGATTGACAAGAACGAATCAGGTGGAAGAGAACAGAGAAGAAGAATGAAGCAACGAAAGAGACGAAGGCTTTGGGTGAAACAGAAGGGTTTGGGACTTTGGGGTGAAACGTAAGGGTTTGGGATTGAAGGAGGGAAACCAAAAATAATTAGCGCTCAACAAAAAGTTCCAAAAACTTTTCAGCATTTTTAATTTTTGATTTTTAATTTTTAATGTTGTTTAGATATTTGACAAAAAAAACCGTTGCAATATTTCATCAAAATATTATATAAATAAAATCTGTTGCAATAAATAATTAAATTATACAACTGTTGCAATAGATTTTCTATAGTAACACTTTTCTAAAGTTAAAGTCTACTCAAATTAATAATTATTTAACTGTTGCAATAAGTATGATATAGCAACGCCATTGAAACTGTTGCATAAAAGGGCGTTGCTATAAGCCTATTTTGTAGTAGTGAGACAAGTTGTTTTAATTGGTATTTTGTGACGTGTGATGATAAAGGCTGCAAGTTGTAACAAATAAAATGCGTCACAATCCTATGAATCTCTTCCAATGGTACCACAAATTTTCCAAAGAAGGGGTGATTCATCAATTGTTTTTACTACAAACATATTTAAATAATATGGTCTATATAAAAAAGAAGGAAATATCATTATTTTTGTAGTATGGTAAATACACATTTCCTTTTATTCTTGTAAATTAAAATTTTAAAAATAGAAATTACAATTTAACAATATAGTTTAATGAATTAAAAATATTTTCAATACAAATAATTTATTATAAATTGCAATTTTTATCACTTCTCTTTTGGAGATAATATAGCAACTCTAATGGTTGTAGTTAGGGAGTTGCTTGCAATTTGCAAAAGTTTCAAGTTACTAGTTTAACCATTGAAGTGATTTTTAGAAAATAACTTGGCCAAGCTAATTTTCTTGAAACAAAGTGGTTGAATAGGGACATAACTATATCACTAATAATTAAAATTAAATGGTTAATTGTGAAAGTGGACCCATTTAAATATTGAGCTACTTTAGTAAATAAGCTTGTCGTTGGAATACAAACTAGATAGAAAGTTAATTAACTTAAAATCTTATGTAATGTAACAAACTAATTTGACAATTAGCTTTCCATTGAAGTTACTCTAAAACAACATTTACTTGTGTTTTAACAAAAAAAAAGATAATATTTTTTTCTGAAAAATTATGTTTTAGATTTATCGTTAGAAACATCGATCTTTGCATTAGGACTACCACATTATATGATCTGAAACTATAGTTTGTTTAGAAGGATGTTGAGTAGGGATAAGGATTAACTATCACAACTTTTCGTTTTCTCATGTTTGTTTAGATGGAATTTATGTTTTTGTAAGGATAGGGATATGGATAGGGAGAAAAGAGGCTATTATTCCTCCAATCTTATACATGATGGAGGCAGGTACAAAGATGGGGATTTCTCATTAAAATGTAAAATGACAGTCCCACCCCTGTAACAATGGCTTCCTCATTCTAAATTCCATTTTTACCGATTAAGAAAACCACGCCCCTTTTTTTATATTATTGCTATTGTGAACTAGATTTTTCAATCTCATATTTTATTTGTACAACACCATCATCCATTCATCCCAATAATATTTTCTCCTCATTCCAATCATCAAACTATACACTATTCACTTTGTGAAATCTGGAAAATCCACAATGTGTAAGTTAGTGTAATTCTTTCATTTTTTTTAAAAAAAATTTAATAAATCCGAGGAATATAGAATTTTATAGGAGAAGAAGTAATTACATGGAAATGGGGATCAAAGGTTGAACACTAATATTTGCTGAAAATGTAAAGAGAAATGAAGATATGAAGATAGATAGTTGAAGATAGAGGAAAATTTAAAGAAGATGGGTATTGTGTCTGTAATCACAAAAATGGGGACTTGAAAAGGAAAGTTGTTATTTTTTCTTTTTAATAAATAGGGTAATATAGTAAGTTTGTTGTTTCATCCCTAATATATATCCACCATCATGTCAACCAAGGGATTGTGCTTAAATTAATGAATTCCCTATGATAAATTTCGTATCACTATCCCGATTCATATCCTTATCCCTATGAACCTCTCATATCAAACGAACCGTAAATCTGAACTTGGAATCTTCTCACTCCACAATCCACTAAGAGAAGCTAACAAACTAAAGGTGGCTCAATTTTTCCATAACCCTCTCGCAACGCGTAGTGAGAGGTTTATAAATGCTTTTAGAGGATCGATAGATGCTTGAGGTTTGCGTGATTTGGGATTCATGGTAGTATTTTATGTGGAAAAATGGTACTTCTCCGGCTAGTTTTGGAGAGAATAATTTGACCGTTTTTGGGTTGACTCTGCTTGGTGTGAGGCTTTTCTGAATTATAATGTTTGTAATTTCCCTATGTATTGATCGAATCATGCTCCATTCTACTATTAAATATCATTTACTGCGAGAGAGGGAGATATACGAAATATTTCAAGTTTGGGGCTTTGTGGCTATCGAAACTGGAATGTGAGGTGACGGTGAAGGAAGCGTGATCTGGGTGTGCGGGTGATCTCTTTGTGCAGTGTATAGCTAGGTGAGTAGAAATCTTGAGTACATGAGAACAACAACCTTCGGGAATATCAAGGAGTAATAAAACAAGTGGAAGGGAAATAAAAGTTGGCACAAGAAAAGTATCCAGATGTTGCAATGTTAAGCTTATGCAATTTTTTGACGACTGAATTAGATACTCTACAGCAACAAGAAGAGTCGTATTGGCATTCTCAGGCTCTGGAAAATGAGTTACGTGATGGGGATAAAAATACCTCTTATTTTTTACCACGAGGCTAGCCAACGGAAGCATATGAATAAAATCTCAGGCTTGATGGATGATAATGACGTATGGTGCTCTAAAATGGATGATTTGGATTCTATGGTTTCATCTTAATTTAGCACTATTTTTCTTCTTATGTCCCACTTGAGTTTGAGGAAGCTATGGCTGGTATGTAGTGTGTAATAACAGAGGATATGAACGTTATTCTTGATACGGAGGCTACTGATAAAGATATAAAAGTTGTGTTGTTTCAAATACACCCTAATAAGGCCCCAGGCCCGGATGTACGTGATGAGCGGCATTTATGTCGCTCTAGGCCTAGGATTTTATAGGATTTTATTATGCTTTTTGATAGTTTTGTATTGTTTTGTTTCTTTTTTATCCCCTTATTCCATCTATGAACTTTTCAGGTAAAAATGTTGGAAATGATGGAAAACACTTGAAGAATGCTCGAAATAAGCCCGTGCGATCGCACATAATTTCTGTGTGTTCGCACGGGTCGGCAGCTTTGCTTCCAAAGTCAAGCAAGCTTGTGCGCTCGTGCTCCCAGATCGTGTGCTCGCACGAAATCGAAAAAACGATGCAGGAACTATTTGGGATTTCGTGCGATCGCACAGAAGAAGAGCCCGCTCGCACGGATTTTTGGTGGGCTCGCACTGAATTTCCGTGCGAGCACATGAAGATTTCTGAGAATTTGGCTAAGTCAGGCCCGTGCGATCGCACGACTTGTGGGCACAATCGCACGGATCGAAGAAAAGAATTCGTCGCTGAGCTCGCTCGCACTGAACCACAGCCCGCTCGCACTGATGCGATCGCATCTGGGTATGCCCGTTCGCACGGCTACGCGGGATTCCCTTTTCGAGTTTAAACTTATTTTTTTTAGGGGTTAATATAAATAGATTTTTCATTATTTTTATTAGTTATTTAATTTCAGAAATATAATTTAGGAAGTTTTAGAAGGTTTGCTCTTCAAGCTAGTGCTCTAGAGAGAGAAACTCATTGATTTCAAGCTTCAAATCTGTAATTTCTTCAACTCTTCTCTTTTTCTTGCAATTTAATTCAAGTTCTTAGTATTTTGTTCATGCTAATTTTTCATAGTTCTTTGATTGTTCTTCAACTTCTTGAATTTCTTTTGCTTTGATTTTAATTCTCAAGTCTCTAATTGTTGATTTTAGTTTGCAATTGAATTCTTGATTCTCTCCTTTTATTCCTTCAATTTCATGCTTGCTAGCCTAGTATTAATGGATTTCTTGATTTGTAGAATGATTAGTGAGTATAATTAGGTTAGGGAAAGGGGAGAATCTAGGGGCTTAATTAGGGGAAATAGATGATTGAATTGATGAATGATTGATGTTATTAAATTGATTTAGTAATAGGATTTTCCATGACCAATTGAGTAGTAGTTGCAAATGCTAGTTGATTGGATTAGATTGGAATGTATCATTTAGGTTTGGCAAGACATTATGAGCCTAATTCATGCAAGTGAATGATAGTTCCTATTATATGCAAGCCTATCTAGCTTAGGACTATGCGAAAGCTTTTCTATAGGCTAGGTTGCTTCGCGTGCTCTATCCGAGAGGTGACGAGCACGTCATTTGGTTTCATTCCCCTATGTGCTATGTCTTTACATCATTCATGATTATTAGATGGTAGTTCATTTCCCCCGATTTCCTTTGCCTATCCCCAACTCCCTAACGTTTCCCTTCCTTGATTCAATCTAGTTTAATTGTTAGTTTTAGTTTCTTAGCGATAATTCAAACCAAATTCTTGTTCGAACTAGCTTAACTCTAAACTCGATAACCACCTTTACTTTGGGACGATCCCTATACTTGCCACTATAGTCCATATAGTTGGTTAGTCTAGCGGTTTTATGAATTTTGTTTGGTGAGGTGTTGTTCTATTCAACGACGGAAAAACACCCTATCAAAATGGCGCCGTTGCCGGGGAACGGTTGTTTTTTGTTGAGTTAGTTGAGACTAGTTCATTATTAGAAAATACAAAAAAACATTGCAATTTTGCTTAGCTTTCTTTTTCCTTGGCATTGCTCACGGTTTTTCTTGAGTTTGTATAGTTGTTAGGGAGCGTGCTCGTCAAAGGACCCTCCATCCTCTTGACCTCGAATTGGAGAGGACACTTAGGAGACTAAGGCGTGCACGGTCTAGCTCATCAAGCCATAAAAGATTCGAATCGTTGAGTGTTGGTGAGGAACAACAAGAGAGTGAGCAAGTTTTTGAGAATATGGCGCTCCCGGTTAAGAACTTGGGAATACCGGGGGCATTCGAAGCTACATGCGGTATTCAAGCCCCCACAACAAATTCCAACAACTTTGAGATCAAGCCCGCCTTGATCAATTTGGTCCAAAGCCACCCCTTTTGTGGGAAGAGCAATGAATCACCTCACGAACATCTCAAACAGTTCGAGCACTATTGTGACATAATCAAGCACAATGGTGTCACATCGGATTACGTGAGGTTGACATTGTTTCGGTTCTCTCTACTTGGGCGAGCAAGTTATTGGCTTGACAAGGAGGTCAAGCCCAACTCACTTCGCACTTGGACCGAGGTGACGAGTGCATTCTTAAACAAGTTATATTCGCATGGGAAGACGGCGGAGTATCGCCACAAGATTCAATCCTTTGAGCAAAGGCGAGATGAGTCACTCTTCGAAGCTTGGGATCGTTTTAAGGAGTATCAAAGGGAATGCCCTCACCATGGGATCCCTAAATGTTTGTTGCTTCAAACATTCTACTTGGGGTTGAGTCCAAGTTCAAAGACAAGTCTTGATGCGGTCGTGAGAGGCCCCATCATGAACAAAACTAAGGATCAAATAGAGGAAATCATTGAGGATGTTGTTCAGAACTACCAATCTTAGCATGTAGGCACAAGGAATTATGATGGGAAAGGTATGAGTACGTGATGATGGGAAGGGTTCGGTGTACGCCATAGAGCAAGCATGGATGATAGAGAAGCTTAGCTCGCGATTGGAGAAGCTTGAAAACACACCTATACCATTCGTGGGAAGAGCTTCAAGCCAACCGCCATCACCATCTACAATCCCACCTCCTTCAGCCACTCTTCTCACTAAGGTGAAGAGCAAGGTTAGTTCTTATGATACAATGCCTCCGGGCACTTCCTTTTGCAAAAATTGCCAAGACTATAGTCATTCCCCCAATGCATGCCCCCTAGTTCATAATTTGTCTTTTGTGGATTATTGCCCTTCGTATGAAGGCGATTTTGATGTGGAGTATGCTAATGCCTTAAATGAGAGGTCTAGGAATGATAACCCTAACAATCAGAATTTTGCTAGGCAACCTAGAGGGCCCCCCATGTATGGTTCCCACCAAGGCTACGGCCAAGGAAGTGGGTATGATAGCCAAAATCGAGGTGGCTATAGAGCACAAGGCTATCAAAGCCAAGCGCCCTATGGTCAACCACAAGGTTTTGGAAATCAAGGCCAATACAACCAAGGTAGTTATAATCCCAACCATCAAGGTGGAGGGGGTTATAACTACTCTTATGGGAAATTTAGGGGTGCCTCAAGTGGGGGGGTTATCCTTTGAACTCGGGAGGTCCTTATGGTGCATCTCAAATCCCACCTCCCGGATTCAATGGACCGAGGACCTTTGGCAACCAATATCAATCAAACATTAGTGGTTATGGCATTGTACCTCCATCACTCCCGCCTCTCAAGTCTAATCTTGAGGCTCTCATGGAGTCGTTTGTGTGGGCGCAAGCCAAGAAGAATGTCGAGTTTGAGGATGGATTCAAACAATCCACCACTCAATTGAAGATGATTGAAAACCAATTATCTCAACTTGCTAATACCATTAGGGAACATCATGCGCATGCTAGACTCCCACCTCAAAGTCATGCTCCAAAGTAAATGAATGCCATAGTGACAAGGAGTGGGAGGATTTTAGATGATGTTTCTAGAGCTAATAAGGTCTCTAAGCCTAATGGGAAGGATCAAGAGGGAGTCAATGAGTCTAGTGACAATGATATGGTAGAAGAGGAGCCTCCCATCAATGATGAAGGTGAAACTCCTATCCCAAAGGAGGCAACTCTCCTACCTCTCCCCACTCCTAAACTTCCCTATCCTCAAAGATTCATAAGGCACAAGTTAGATGTGCAATTCTTAAAATTCCTTGATGTTCTTCGAAAATTGCACATCACTCTCCCCTTTACGGACGCATTGAAACAAATGCCTACCTACTCAAGGTTCCTTAAGGAAATCTTGAGTGGGAAGCGGGATTGCGACGTAAAGGAGACGGTGAACCTCACCGAGAATTTTAGTGCTATCATTCTTAACCAAATGCCACCCAAACTCAAAGACCCGGGTAGTTTTTCTATCCCTTGTGCTATTAAGGAGCTTGAAATAAGCAATGCCTTGTGTGATTTGGGTGCCAGCGTTAGTCTAATGCCTTATTCGGTGTTCGCCAAGCTTGAAGTTGGTGATCTTGTCCCAACTAACATCACCTTGCAACTTGCCGACCGTTCGGTCAAGTACCCTATTGGCAAGGTTGAGGATGTACCCTTGAGAGTTGGTGGCCTAGTGATCCCCGTCGATTTTGTAGTCCTAGACATAGATGAGGATGTGCATGTCCCTATTATTCTAAGCCGCCCATTCTTAGCTACGGCGGGGGCCATTATTGATATCAAGCAAGGGAACATTACTTTGAAAGTTGGGAAGGATAGTTTGTTTTTTGACTTGAATAAGGCCATGGATTATCCAAGTTCCACTAATGAGAAATGTTTCTTGGTGGACTCTTTTGATCCCATAGTGAATGACATGCATGAGCATTTTCTCACCACTAATGATCCACTTGAGCTTATTCTTTTGAATAGGCATGGCTTAGGTAATTTAGGGATTGAAGTGGCTAAGTACGAGGAGCTTTTGGATGCCCCATCACCTTGTGCTCAACCCGAGCAATGCATGCTTGTGATTGATGGAAAGATGCTTTTGATGACGCCCGATTGGTAAGGAAGCTCCCAAGGTAGAGCTAAAACCTCTACCTTTGAGCTTGAGGTACGTGTTTCTCGGTCCAAACTCTTCTTACCCCGTGATTATCAATTCCTCTTTAGATGACGAGCAAGTGCTCAAGCTCACTCATGTCTTGAAAAGTCATCAAAGGACTTTGGGCTACACCATTGGTGATTTAAAAGGTGTTAGCCCAACCCTTTGCATGCATCATATAGAGCTTGAGGACGGTGCCGTCCCACATCGTGAAAGGCAAAGAAAACTTAATCCACCTATGGGAGAGGTGGTTAAGAAGGAAATAATGAAGCTTTTGGCGGCCGGGATTATCTATCCTATTTCTAATAGTCGATGGGTATCCCCAGTCCATGTGGTTCCAAAAAAGGGTGGGATGACGGTAGTCAAGAATTCACATGGAGAGCTCATTTCCACCCGGACGGTAACCGGGTGGCGCATGTGTATTGACTATCGCCAACTCAATCTTTCCACTAACAAAAACCACTTTCCTCTCCCATTTATTGATCAAATGCTTGAACGTCTAACCAAACACAAGTATTTTAGCTTTCTTGATGGATATTCCGGGTTCTTTCAAATCCCCATTAACCCGGAAGACCAAGAGAAAACTACATTTACTTGACCTTATGGGACCTTTGCCTAAAGGAGGATGCCATTCGGGCTTTGCAATGCCCCCGAGACGTTCCAAAGGTGTATGATGAGTATTTTTGGTGATATGCTCGAAGAAGAAATGGAGGTGTTCATGGATGACTTTTTGGTGGGAGGCTCCACCGATGATGAATGCCTCATCAATCTTGGGAAGTTCCTTGCGAGGTGTGAGAAAGTCAACTTGGTGCTCAATTGGGAAAAATGCCACTTCATGGTGGAGGAAGGAATTGTTCTAGGTCACAAGGTCTCTCACCATGGGATTGAGGTAGATAGAGCGAAAATCGAAGTCATAGAGAAGTTTCCTCCCCCGGTGAATGTTAAGGGGATCCGATCCTTTCTTGGGCATGCCGGATTCTATAGGCGATTCATTAAAGACTTTTCCTCGATTGCTCGACCTCTCACTAACCTCCTCCAAAAGGAGTGTGACTTTCACTTTGATTCCGCATGTCTCAAGGCCTTTAACACAATCAAGAGTGCCCTTATTTCTACTCCTATAGTTCAAGCTCCGGATTGGTCTCTACCTTTCGAGTTGATGTGCAACGCAAGTGATTTCTCGGTTGGGGGAGTTCTTGGTGAATGAAAGGACAAAAAGCTCCATGTGATCTATTATATGTCAAAGACTCTTAATCAAGCTCAAGACAACTACACCACGACCGAGAAAGAATTTCTCGCCATTGTGCATGCATTTGAGAAGTTTAGGACCTATTTGGTAGGGTCAAAGACAATTGTGTACACGGATCATGCGGCTATTCGCTATCTTATGGAGAAAAAAGAGGCAAAACCGAGACTCATTCGTTGGGTGTTACTCCTTCAAGAATTCGACATCGAGATTAGAGATAAGAAAGGAGCCGAGAATGTGGTGGCCGACCACCTATCTAGGCTAGAACTTGGGAGTGAGGCTCCGGATGATGTTCCAATTTAGGATGCTTTGAGAGATGGTACCTTGTACATGGTTGGGAGTTCCCAACTCCCTTGGTTTGTTGACATAGTGAATTACTTGGCTTGTGGGGCGATCCCCGAAGATCCACAACTCAAGAGCGCCGCAAGTTGAACTATGATTCTAGACGCTATATTTGGGATGAGCCCACATTGTTGAGACGGTGCCCGGATGGCCTTTTAAGGAGGTGTGTTCCGGATGAGGAGTTCCCTAGTGTTCTTCGTATGTGCCACTCCTCCCCTTGTGGTGGGCATATGGGAGGTGATAGAACCGCTTCCAAGATTCTTCAAAGCATGTTGTGGTGGCCTACCCTTTTTCAGGGATGCTTGGGCATTTGTCAAGTCTTGTGATCGTTGTCAAAGAACGGGTAATATTTCCAAGACACATGAAATTCCACAAAATCCTATCCTAGAGTTGGAGGTGTTCGATGTGTGGGGAATCGACTTCATGGGTCCCTTCCCTTCTTCTTATGACAACCTATACATTCTTGTCACGGTTGACTATGTTTCCAAGTGGGCGGAAGCCATTGCATCTCCCACTAACGATCACAAAGTGGTGGTCAACCTCTTCAAGAAGATCATATTTCCGCGTTTTGGGGTTCCTAGGGCTTTGATTACTGATGGTGGGTCCCATTTTTGCCCATGGTAAGTTCAAGGCTCTCTTGCGGAAGTATGGTGTTCATCACAAAGTTGGTGTGGGCTATCATCCTTAAACTAGAGGCCAAGTGGAAGTCACCAATAGGGAGATCAGGTCTATTTTGGAGAAGTCGGTTTCCAAGAACCGCAAGGATTGGTCAATCAAACTTGATGACGCCTTAGGGGCGTATAGAACGGCTTTCAAGACGCCAATTGGGATGACTCCATACAAACTTGTTTATGGCAAGAATTTCCACTTGCCGGTGGAGCTTGAGCACAAGGCCATGTGGGCCATCAAAATTTTGAATTTCGAGCTCACTAGTGCGGGTGAGCGGCGCTTGCTCGATCTCCATGAGTTAGAAGAGCTCCGCATGAATGCCTATGACTCAGCAAGAATTTATAAGGCGCGTTCTAAACAATATCACGACGCCAAGATTAAGAAGAGAGAGTTCAAGGAGGGGGAGAAGGTCCTCCTTTATAACTCTCGCTTGAAGTTGTTCTCGGGAAAACTCAAATCCCGGTGGAGCGGTCCGTTCGATGTTGTTCGGGTTTTCCCCCATGGTGCTATCAAGATTCGGAATGATGATTCCGAGTCCTTCAAAGTGAATGGCCATCGGCTCAAACACTATTACTTGGGAGACTCTATTGGATCTTTTGCTACCTTGGACCTCAAGGACCCCCCCATGCATTTGGGGGGATTCGTCAAGCTAATGACGTTAAACGAGCACTTCCGGGAGGCACCCGGCGGCTTCTTTGCATTCTTTGTGGTTTGGTTTCATTGCGGTGGGTTCACACTTCCCACCAATGCTTTGTTCGTCGATTCTTTGGTGAGTTTTTTTGGTTTCTACAAGTTCTTTGCGGGACTTGCTCCCACGACATTTCCGGTAATATCCTTCTATCTCACATGCATTATTTGGGACGGGCATCTTGCATATGGGGAATTTGGTTGGATGGGTAGTTGTGCCCCTCCTTGTTTAGTTTTAGGCCTTGAGGACATGGCCTATTTCTAGCTTGGGGGGAGTTTTGTTGTGTGGTTGCCTACTTGTGATTCTCATTTCTTTGAAACCATACCATTTTGTGCACTTGTATATATTAGCTTCTTTGTTTTTAGTTTGATTTTAGTTTCTTTTCTTTTCGTTTGTTTTGTTTGTTTCTTTTTTGTTTTCCTTTTTGGTGTGTTTTCTTATTCTTTTCCTTTTTCTTTCTTTTTCTTCTTTTTCCTTTCCTTTTGACAAGGCAAGTTTTTCTAGGTTTTCGTAGGCAATATTCTTGACTTGGGCAAATAAAATTGGAACTTGTAGACTAGAATGCTTTTATTCCTAATTGGTAGATGGGTGCACGGTTTTCAATGTCTTGGGTCGAATCTAGGATTTAGGTGTCAAGAAAGTTGGTTGAACTTTGGGTAGCATGCGTCTTAAACCCTTGGCTTGTGGTAAGATGGTGTCGATTCTCTCTAGTGATTTGAAACCGGAGAGAGTGGTATTTTCTCCCATGTGAGGTTCATGTTCAAATTAGCTTAAACACATATACATATATTGAGTGGCATGGATCCTTAGCATTGACTTTCTTATCTCCCGAATTTGACTATTTCCTTCCCGAGACCGCGACCGAACTACTTTAGGGGACGACAGAGGCATTTCTTTCGGTTACTATTTTTCTTTTTAGTTTAGGACTTTATTTTCTATTTTTCTCATATGTTTTTTGTTTGCATTTGCCCCCTTGCTAGCCATTTGAGCCTTGCCCTTCATTTCTTATGAGCACATTACAAGCCTATTAGCCTTTGTTTTATTTTCACCCTTAGAAGTGATAGTGAAGCTTTGTGTTATGATGCTTGAGGTTTTGAATGAATATGCAAAGTTGAGGAATGATATTTATTGGTATGAATGGCAATGTTTGGGAAGTATGGTGTATATAGTGAATAAATGATGTAAAAGCAAAAAGAGAAAGTAAAAGTTTTGAAAAAGCCAAAAACAGAGAAAAACAAGGCATTAAGAAAAGTTTCAATTAAAACACAAAAAAAGAAAAAACCAAATCAAGAAAAAGTGCAAAAAAGAGTTGTAGTCTAGAGTAGTTGTTGAATAAGCTTGGGGGTACCCCAAATAAGTGGTATGAGTTTGTTTTTTGTTCTATTTGCTTGAGTTGGGTTCTATCATTGCGCTTCACTTTAGGTATGAGCACCAAATCCCAAATTTGTTCCACACCTTACCCCTAGCCTACGTTACACCCTAAAAAGTCCTCTTTACCCTTTTGAGTTGAGTCATTGCGGTGGAGGGAGGATTTGGTCAAGTTTATGGAATAAGATTGTCATGCTAAGATGTCGGGTAGCCTAATGTTGATTTTCTGGCGCCTTCGCGGTGTCTTGAGACGCTATTCTCAAGGGTGGATAAGATCTAGAGATTTGACGTGGTATGCTTGGTTGAAGGGGAATTGGCTAGTGTTTACCCTTAGTTCGCTCTGCTTGACTCTTGAATATTTCACTCGATTTAGGACATTGGTTAGCGTGTATTCATCTATTTAGTTATTAATATTAGAATTCCTTTGTGCTCGTTCCATAATAAAGGCCCTTATCTTGAGTTTTGTAGTTTCATTTTTTGTTTTCTTTCTTTTCTTTTCCTTTTCTTTCTTTTCTTTTTGTTTTGTTTTCTTTCTTTTTCTTGGTTTGTTTTCCATTTTTAGGTCTTGCCTTGATTCAATTTTTGGAAGAGTTATGGGTGTTTCTCTTTGGAAACCCTTGCGAGATCCCACTCCCCCTCATGAGCGATTGGGGGGTTCAAATAGCTTATTGCATGCGCTTAAATGCAACCGTGATTCCTACGAAAGTGAGTTAGTGTGCATTCTTGTAGTTCTTGTTTTCTTAGTTTTAGATTTTGAATAATGGCTCATTCTCTCCTATTTTCATGTTTGGTTTGCTAGGGACTAGCAAACGCTTAGCTTGGGGGAGTTTGATGAGCGGCATTTATGTCGCTCTAGGCCTAGGATTTTATAGGATTTTATTATGCTTTTTGATAGTTTTGTATTGTTTTGTTGCTTCTTTATCCCCTTATTCCATCTATGAACTTTTCAGGTAAAAATGTTGGAAAAGATGGAAAACACATGAAGAATGCTCGAAATAAGCCCGTGCGATCGCACAGAATTTCTGTGTGTTCGCACGGGTCAACAGCTTTGCCTCCAAAGTCAAGCAAGCTTGTGCGCTCGTGCTCCTAGATCATGTGCTCGCACGAAATCGAAAAAACGATGCAGGAACTATTTGGGATTTCGTCCGATCGCACAGAAGAAGAGCCCGCTCGCACGTATTTTAGGTGGGCTCGCACTGAATTTCCATGCGAGCACATGAAGATTTCTGAGAATTTGGCTAAGTCAGTCCCGTGCGATCGCACGGCTTGTGGGAACGATCGCACGGATCGAAGGAAACGTAGGCAACCTCATTTAGAGGCCCGGTCACCTTAATAAAAAAAATTCAAAGTTTCTTTAATTAAGGGCATCCAAAAAATTAAATCAATTTCAAAATTCAATTGTCGTTGTTGTTCTTATTCCAAATGTGCAGGCATGTTCAAGCGGAATCTGGCACAATCTTCAAATAACTTTATTTGGCTCTAAGGCCTCCATCAAAGCTAATTCGATTAAAGGGTTGGAATCAATTGTAGCAAAGTTCAAAGCCTTTTCCCTTCCACTAAACACACTTCCTAAACACATTTCTAAACACACTCTAAGACATATTTGAAGGAAATAATGCCCTTGGTCCAAGTATGCATTTAATACTAAGTCTAAAAAATACGGTTCATTATTAATTAACAAGTTAATAATTCAGTGAGATCAAGTGAACTGAGTGCCTAGCTAGGGGCCGCTTCAATTCAAGTGGAATTAATCAACAACTAACTCTTGACTAAACCTGTAGGGTCACACAAATAGTCCGTGAACGGATCAATTATTTAAGTGAATATATTATTCATTAAGTACTCCATTTATGATCGTTCGGAAATGACGAATCTCGGTTCCAGTGGTAGCTGAAATCGTCAAAAGGCAAAGTAAAGAATACTCCGGAAATGAAGATATTGCCGGAAACGGAATTATGGTTCATGACGGAAATATAAACATTATCCAAGTCGTAGATGTTGCCGGAAAAGGAAACATGGTTCGTATTGGAAATATTGCCGGAAACGAAAATATTATCGGAATCGGAAATATTGTCGGAAAAGGAAATTATTTCTGAAATCGGAAATATTAACGGAAACATAAATATGTGTTCGAAACGGAAATGGATTCCGGAATCGGAAAACGAATCGGAAGCTCGACGAGCGACAAGCCGGAAAGCGTGCCAGGCCATCGCTCGACAAGCAAAAGGCCGAGCGCATAGCACTGAGCACGAAGCCCAACGCCAGCGCCCAGCCGATGGTCCTGGAAGCGCAGTGGGCCGCGAGCACCAAGGAAGGCAGCAGCAGCGAAGCAGCCCGCCAGGCCAGCAGCAGCCTGCCAAGGCAAGGCTGCAGCGCGCTGGGCCTTTGGCCAGCTGCGGCTGCGGTTGGGCCTAGGCAGGCACGCGCACCAGCGTGACCCATTGTGGCTGCGTTGGTTACTTCGTCTTGGGCTGTAACACCCCGACAATTCTCTCTTTTCTAAAATAACCTTTTAATACAAAACGTAGAGAATTATCAAGGCATTATCGCCCGTGTGAAAACGTAACGGCTTATTTAGAATTTTGCAGCGGAAAACATAAAACTAACTTTAGGTTTATAAATGATCGATTACAGGTTTAGTCCCAAAAATCAACCAACGAAAATAAGGAAATATAAATAGTACGACAAGTTTAAAGTCCAATTAAACGAACCCAAGTCAACTTAGCAAATCAAAACTAAATACAAGCTCTCTATTCCCGATCCCAATGATGCAACATCTTCAAACCTGCAGATGGACAATGGTTATTGATCCTTAAAGACTGCTCACCAAAGATTGGGTCATCACAGGATCAAGAAGGCATAGCCATGATCAACATGCACAAGCAAAAGCACGTAATCAGCAAAGCTGAGTACTACATACTAAATCAATAATAATCCTAACATGATTCTATTAAACGAACAACCCTAACATGATACTAGTGAACATAATTAAGGGCAGACAAAACAAGATAATTTGACGACCATACTTGACTAGACTAGGCTAGACTTATAACAATAATATTATTTTAGTTGAAATAGACAAAGGACCGAGTTGTCCGTCCGGATGTCTTCACTAAGGAAGACGAGGTACGGGCGCGACTCCGTAACCTCAGAACCCTGCGATATCGAGGAACATTTGAATAAAAATAGAACACGGTGATCAATCCGGTCCCAGAAAAGGCCATGGGCTACCACCATGAACCCCAACTCCTGTTTGTCCGTCACTTTAAACGTGCACATTCTAAGCTATTGCTACTCAGTTTCACTTTACATGATTTACAAATTGAGACTCTGTTATGACTCAACAATCACATAAGGCATACAATCCACATTCGTTCACAACTGTTTTTATCTTGGAATTAAGTAAGTGATCATAAAGGCATCAATCAAGACTCATTCCAATTTACCCAACCTTTTCTTTAACCATGATCAACCCTGTATATGGGTATAAAGTTTCAACTTACTAAACAAGGTCCACCGCCCTCATAAAGTAGTGAAAAGCTAAAAAGGGAACAATAATCAATCGATCCAAACCAACATATAGAATAATCTAGTGTTCCCAACCAACATGTTTGTATCAATCATCCATACTAACATGTTACAATTCTCATAATGCAATATAAGTTCAATATGTCCGTCCAACAGTATTAAACACACAATTTCAACATAACCAAGTTCGTCAATAATATCAACATCACCAAGTTCAACAATAATATCAACATAACCAAGTTCATCAACAATTTCAACATGGTTTCAACAAATAGCACGCATTCCAAGCACACAGGTATGTACGTACCTTGTGTAAACAAATTGATAGGCCACTTTAACATTTTCAAAAGTCGCCTAAAGAGAATTCCCCGCCTAAAACAACCAACAAATAATCCCAATGAATCTCTAATCATTCGCAACTATAATAAAACATTCTAAATACATCCTAAACATACTTAGAACCTTCCCCAATATCAAAACTTGAACATTTGATTTCCTAGCATCATAATTATCGAATTCAATGTTTGAAATTCGTTAAAACTTTTTGCAAATATCATACTTAAATTTCAGCAATATAAATTCGTTTCAAACTACTCCAAAATATATCCAACATGCTTAAAATCATAAAAATAATAACTTTCATAATTTATAATCATCCTACTATGATTTTAAAACTATTAAAGCCTTAAAATTCATGCTTTAATAATTAAAAATCATTATTTCAATGCAATTACATAATCTAAAAATTAATTTTATTATTCAAACATAATGTATAATCTGAAATTATAATTTAATCATAATAACTTATAATTCACATTCAATAAACATGAATTAAATCACTAAACTAATTAAAACCCTAACTTACATATTAATCAACCAAAACTGAAAATAATTAATTTATAACATCAACACCAAATCTAAAAATTATAATTTATCTATAAAGATTAATAATTTAATTCAAGAAACATAAATTCAAATTAATAAACTTAATCAAAACATTTAAATAACTTAGGGTTTAAGAAATAACCAAATGGAGAGAGAACAAGAAGCTGCCGGCGGACAAGGTGGTGCGGCGGCGTGAAGGTGGTCGCGGCTGTGCAGCGGTGAAGGTAGTCACCCTGTGGTGGCTGTGCGAGCAAAAGGGAACCACGAGTGTGGAGGGTGCTTGCACGAAGGAGAAGGGAGAGAGAAGGGTGGCCGACGGCTGGTGGCACGACAACAGGAGGTCGGGCAACAGGCAGGAGGTCGACGCAGTGGCTGGTGGTGGTGGCGACGAGGTGGTTGATGGGGCAATAAATAGAAACAGCCAAGTGAAGAGATTAAAAAAAAGAACGAGAGAAGAAGAAGAAGAAGAACGAAGAGAGGAGGAGTTACCAGCGGTGCGACTCGCCGGTGGCTGGTGGCCGGAAGTCGGTGCGGCGGCTGGGCATCAGCTACGAACGTGGAGGATGGGTTTTGCTGTTTATTCTCTTTTGGGTTTTCACGTGAAATTCAAAGGGGTTTTGCCTTGCTTTTATTTTTACGTGAAATAGGAAGAGAAGATAGGAAGGAAGGAGTTTTGGGCTTATTATGATGGGCTTCACCAGATTGGGCTAGCATTAAGATTGAGTTGTTTGAATTCAAAAAAAGTGGTTAGGATTGTTTTTCAAAATTCAATCGAACGTGTTTTCGTAATTCGAATTCTTTTCAACGTAAAATTCTAAAATTATTTTCGATTTCATAAATTCTTAAAATATTTAAAATGCATTTGAATAAATAAATATACATTAAAATTCACCAATACAATTTAAATATCGTTAATTATACGTAAAACTATATTAATAAGCTTTATAAATATACGGGGGATTACAATCTACCCTCTTAAAAGAAGTTTTGTCCCGAAACTTGACACAAGAACTCACACATTTTCCGAAAGTCTTTAATTCATTCTTACTAGAGAAATACTTGTGCCACTCATGTGCACTATTTTGTCAACTTAAAGTTGTTTGTGTTACTCATGAACACCTTTTTCTTATGCGGAGAATCTATTTACTTGCATCAAAATTCATAAGTTGCTAAAAATGGGCATAAAATGCATAAAATTGCTATAAAAATAGGTTAAAAGCGCGAATTTCTATCGCATTCTACCCCTCTTAAAGAAAACGAGTTACGCCCTCGTAACTCATCTCAGGGAATCATTTTGTATATTTCTATTTCAACGAATCATGTCCCCAATTCTATATTTCCACTAAAATCGTAGCTAGTAGGATTTATACCCTTCTTTCCACACAATGCCTCAACAGGTGCCATCTTAATGCTCGCATGGTAACTATTGTTGTAAGAAAATTGAATCAAATCTATGTGGTTCTCAACTACCCTTAGAGTCAATAGCACAGGCTCTCAACATATATTCCATAGTTTGCTTAGTCCTCTCAGGCTGACCGTTAATTGCAGGGTGGAAAGCAATACTCTTTTTCAATGTTGTCCCCGAGATTCAACTTGACCTTATTGCCAAAATTTCAGACTTTTGTTCTTGGTAAGGATCTTACATGTTGCCCTATAAAGGTAATGTCTCCAAATATTCGCAGATAACATAATATCCTCGTAAGTTTTCAACTGACGCGACAACGAGTGTGGAGGTCAAATGCTCCTTTAAAATCTGGAAAGCTTCCTCACATTTCTCACTCCACTTGAATTTTGATTCCTTTTTCAACAAGTTGGTCATTGGTTTTGCTTTCTTCCAAAAGTCTTTCACAACCTCCTTTAATGGTCATCTAGGCCTAGAAAACTTTAGATATTCGACACGTTCTTGGAATAGGTCACTCACTCACAGCTTGAATCTTAGCAGGAATTACAGAGACTTTTTCTGGTCAACTTTCCCTTTTTACCAAACCTCATTATGCCTTTCATGGATGTATAACTTTTGGGCTTAACTCTTAGCTCTTGCACTAATTCATGTATTTCTTTTAATCTTTTCCAGACAACAAATGATTTCTAACGATCCTGGACCACTCGAATCTTCTCTTAATTTTATTCCCTTAAGTAACGTAGTTTCAATCAATTTAGTCCCTCACTTTTCCATCGATGTCACTTATACACACATTACTTCAAGATTTGTATACTTCATTCACATAAAAATAAATTCTTTCTAAGCGTCTCCAATATAATTCTCAAGTGTTTATCATGTTCTTTCTCATTCCTTGAATAAATCGGGATATCATCAATAACATACTTATGGCAGTGCATTGGTTAACCCAAAAGACATTATTCTAAACCCATAATGACAATAACGAGTCCTAATGAGGTCTTAGGCCCTTATTAGTTATTCTCAATTGGTGGTACTTCAAACACAAATCAGTCTTCAAGAACATACTCGCCCAATTCAATTGATCCAATATGCCATCTATCCTAGGCAAAGGATACATGTTCTTGATGGTGTTTAGTTCCCTAAAATCGATGCATAATTCCATACTCTTATCTTTATCTGTAACAAACAACGCAAGAGCTTCCCATGGTGATGCACTAGGCCTAATATACCCCTTAACGAAACAACTTTTGCAATTGTGTCTTAATTCGCTCATTTCGGGAGGTGTCATTCTATATGGTGCTTTAGATATAGGCGTCTTTCCAGGAACTAAGTCTATAGTGAACTCAAAGGCTCTAACAGGTAACATACTTGCAATTTTACCAGGAAACACATCAATGAATCCACTCATAATGGCAACATCCTCGGTTTCCACTCCAACTTCGTTACTCACCTCTAACACACTACAGAAAAATAGTTCACACTCCTTATTCATCAATTTCCTCACTTGCATTACCGAAATAACTAAAGGTTCTTGGTCTTCTCACAACATCTATATGAGGTCAACCTTCCAATAGGGTTCCTTAAACTTACTTTCTGAATTTCACAATCTACCTCAGCCTTGTACAAACTTAGCCAGTCCATCCCCAGAATTACATCTAGGTTTCCCAGGTTAAACTTTATCAAATCAGAAGGAAAAATGAAGTCTTTTATCCCCAAAGGCAAGTTCTTCAACAATTTGGTACACCTTGTGGTTACACCAATAGGAATACTAACGGGTAAATCAATCACCTCAAAATCTACTAACTTCAGACTCTTAATAAGAGATGACGAAACGAAAGAATAAGCTTTCCCCGAATCAAATAACTTTCTAACTAGCACGTAGGTAATAGAAAAGTAAGATAAACTAAGTCAGCAGGTCGTTCAGCTTTATTTCGACTTATCACAGACAGTTTATCCGGGGCCTTGTGATGGTTGTTATTCTAATCCGCATACCTATGGAGGTTTCCTTGGTTGTCTTGCGCCCTTATAGGCTTCGGACCCTGATTTCCTGATTGGTTGTACCCTGACTACTCACTGTTACCACTCTCATTACAATTTTGCCCCTTTTTCTGCTCAGTTGTAGGTCGCTAATCCTCCCCTACAGTTTCTACCAGGATGGTTGTTATTGCACATCTTACAGTGATACACTCTTTCAGATTGGTTCCTATTGTTGTTCCCCTGATTGTTCCTTCCTTGAAAATTTTCATTTCCATTTCCATTCCCATTCCTATTCTCATTCATATTCCTCTTAAAATTCCCTTGGTTTTTCCAGCATTAAACTCTTTTGTTTTCTCCCCAACAACATTTTTCTTGTCCATTCTGGACTACAGGCCATAAATATGAGCAGCTCCCCCATACACAATATATAAAGACGTAAAGGTTTCCCCACCTAATCCTAAGGTGGTCATGATATAAGTCTGCATAGTATTCAGCTATGGTCATGCTCCCTATGCTAAGGTTTATGAATTCCTAAGCTTTTTTCTTTCTCATAAAAGGTAGGGTAAAACTTTCCCCTTAAGGCAGTAACAATTGAATCCTAATTGAATCTCTCAGCAGCGCTAAGCCTAGCTCTATTTTCTCTCCACCATAAATCAGCTTCATCTTTCAAGTACATGACAACTTGACCCACTCTCATGTTCTCAAGACATTTCACATCCCCAAAAAGTTTCTCAAACTCTCTAACCTAGTTCTCTAAAAAAAGTAGGATTAACTTGCCCCTTAAATCATGGTGGCTTAACTTTGGCTAGTCTCTCAAACATGTCCTCAGCAGGATCGGGACGCTCAATTCTCTCCTGGGTCAGCTTTTCCGCCAATAGGCGAATAACAACAACTAGGTCATTATTGTTGGTCATCCTAGAGCGCGACCTGAGATTAATATACTCTACTTTAGGTATAAACATCACTTAATAGTATCCTATACCACGTAATATCGCCTCAACAGACATAATTCACGTAAATCAAACAATCATTTACGAATATGCAACAATCATCTACGAAGGTACAACAATTATTTCAAGGTAATCTCCTTGAACAGTCCTGAACAATATTCACATAAGAGACATTCAATTGAGGAACAAGGAACGAAATTCAATCATCACGAATAATAAGGTAGAATAAAGGAAGAAAACATTCTTCATCACGTCCCAAAATGAACTCTTGATCCTTTGAATAATCAATAATCTAACTTTTATTCCTCAAAAGAGTGTGAAGAACAATTTCTAAACCGTAATAACGCATTTGTCCTCAAAATACCATAAAGGTTCTATTACATCCTTGAAAAGAATAAAGAATAACTCAAACTCCTATTGCTTTAACTTTAAACTGTTGTAGCTTTGCTACTTATTCTTTAAAACATAAAAGAACTAACTAACTTTACAACTTCAAATACTTGTGGCATCTTGCCTATCTGTTCTTTCCTAGGAAACTTGCGGAGTGAAATCTAGATCTTCAAGATTCGTCGAACTCTTCCCCTAGCTCCCTATCTGAATCACTAGAGATCTCAATGGTAGGCTCATGGGCCCCTGGGTTAGGGTTTTATGCCTCAACCCCTACATTCTCATCCTCAACGGCTACATCATTTCCCTCTAGATCATTATTTACACCCACTCGCATAGGTTCCTCAAATAATGCGTCCCAAGCATGACTCCCTATGTCGTCTTTACCCTCCCTATGGTGGTCATAATCTCTGAATCGTATCTCCAACTACCATCCTAGTCCCATACTTAGCCAAATTTGGTGTCCCATCATTAGAATGCAAGTCTTTAAACCTATCTTGGAGTTCTAGGTATGGCATTTGGTTAGGTAAGAAATGAACAATAGTGGATGATATGATGTCCTCTCTCATTAAGGTGGGTTGGTCTTGTATCCTAGCAAAATACTCACATCCAAACACGACTTGGAATCCTATGGTGGTGTACTTGGAAAACCACATCTTATTCCTAAAAGAAACAACTTAAAGTCTCACTAACGATTTCCAGACTAAACTATAGTCAAAGTTCAACAAAGCAATAAGTTAGGTGGAATCAAACAATTTATTTAATGCACATTTAAATGCAACACTTGAACATTTAACACATGCATATAACAATTAACTTCTTATGCTAGAATTAACTAGCTACTAATGCACACATAATTCTATCCTATATGCCCTTCTTATACTACCCATCGTCTCTCAAAATATAATTAAAATAAACTAAAGCATTTAAGTAATTTGAATGATAAAATAAAACAAAGATAATAGTGAGAAAGGAAGAAAATAAAATAAAACTAAAAGTTTAATTTATTTATGTTTTTGTTACTTTTCATATAACAATGAAAGTAGGTTAGAAAATGAAGATTAATTCGAAGAAAATAATAATAATTTCCAAAAAACAAAATTCTACCCTTTTTCCTTTTCCTTTCTTTTTTTTTTAAAAAAAATTCCGAAAAAATTAAAATAAATTCGAAGAAAAGAAATTAATTAACTCGTACAAAGAGAAATTAAATTTTTATATAATTTCGAAGAAAAAGAAATTAACTAACTCGAATAATTTAAAATAAATTCGAAGAAAATTAATTAATTCAAACCAATAAGAAAGTTTTGAATTTATAAAATTTCAGATTTAGGCCAAATAAAATAAATTCAGATTCTTTGGAAAATGAAAAAGATATTTCAATCCATTTAATTTAATTATTTGGAGCTTAATTCAACGAAATTCATTTTAAGTAAACAATTAGTTAGTTAGGCGCCTAAAAATTTAAAAGGTAGACACGAAATATCAGTAAAACCTTTAGCTCTGATACCACTTTGTAACACCCCGACAATTCTCTCTTTTCTAAAATAACCTTTTAATACAAAACGTAGAGAATTATCAAGGCATTATCGCCCGTGTGAAAAGTAACGGCTTATTCAGAATTTTGCAGCGGAAAACATAAAACTAACTTTAGATTTATAAATGATCGATTACAGGTTTAGTCCCAAAAATCAACCAACGAAAATAAGGAAATATAAATAGTACGACAAGTTTAAAGTCCAATTAAACGAACCCAAGTCAACTTACACTACTACAAAAGTTGGAATAAGAAACGTTGAATAGAGAACGGTTAAGTTTGCTAAGCGTTTTCTAGAAGTATAGAGTACGCATTTCTCTTATAACGGTTGTGTGAATAATAGAATAGACAACGGTTACCTTACCTAACCCTCTTGTATTTTTTATCATAATAAAAAGAATTAATTAAATTATAAATATTTAATCAAATATAAAGCAATGTGCATGGCAACCGCCTTCTATGTACAAAAAATATAAAACATATAGAATACCATGATCATTTTCAAATTTCAATCCTTTTGTTTCCCAAAACTTTGAATACCAGGCCCAGTCAAATAATTCAAAATTTATGACAATACTCCTTTTACATTTAACCTTTTCTACCAATTAATTTTATAAATCATGCAATTACCCTAGTATCCCAATCCAAGTCCCAACCCCACTACTCCACTAGCCGCCTTAGTTATACGGTTATACCTCAACTGCTCCGCCTTAAAATTACATAATCTCTATCTCTTTCATTTATTCATAGGATCACCATTCAAATGGCCAAATTGATCGAAGAAGAGGTAATAAGCGAAGTTCATATAGGATACCCCTTAATTTCTATGGCCCTTCTTATAGATCTCTCTGATTCAAGTGGATAGTTTTAGATAGACGACAATAGCGAATAAGTTTTTCGAATTAGCCGATGAAGCTGGCTAGAGACATCAACGACAATGATTGAAATCACCAAATGTCATCGACTTAATAAGGTATTTCACTTCTTTTTACTCCAAAATCCTCAATTTCAATTTATTTTATTCATATTGATACGAATTTATTGATTCTAGGTGTTGTTGTAACTTTTTTTTATTGAAATTGGTATTGAAATAGTTATTTGAATTTTTCCGATTTTACGAATGCCATTTTCTTAATGATATGAGTATGATACTTCTGCTAACTTTTAGTTTGATTTGGGTGATACTTGGTTATTTTGTTTGTTGGATTCGTAAGATATCAAATTTGATTTATTATTTAAGTTTTATTTTATAAATCGGTATATGGATTTTTTATATGGATTTGAAAGTTTTTATGGTGTTCTTATGAATTTAGTTATTCACCTTAGTCTGATTTCATTCATTAAATTTTATTGCTTCAATTACTTGTATACAAACATTTGAGTTGAAACTAATTTAATCATTATGTTTATTTTGTTGTTGGAGATTTACAGGTGATGGTGTGAAGAAGAGAAGTTATCCATTAATCACTTTGTACTTTAATTCAATTGTTAAGTTCTATCGGACTAGAGGAGGAAAACTACCTCATGCGTTTTTAATATAGTAATTGTAAATTTGAGTAGTAATGCAAGATGTGTTTGGATTTTTTAACTTTAATTAGTTACAATTTTTTTGGCAACTGAAATGTAAGAGTGTTTGGAATATTATTTATGAAATACAAAATTGAAATACTTTGTACGTTTTAGTGGTGTGTATACGAGTATTTTTTTTTTTTAACCATCGGCATATACGAGTATTCGTAAAAGTACACGTATTATTAAAAAAAATACTATTCTCACAAATTCATATTTTGCGTATTTTATATTATTTTTTTAAAAAAAATACAAGGAATAGAGAACGGTTATCTATGATAATAGTTCTCTATGCCAAAGGAATATATAACTGTTAACTGTTGGTAACCGTTGTCTATTCCATCTATATTTTATGATTTAAAGAAAGGAATAGATGACGGTTATCTGAGACCACTATACTCTATAACTATGTATATAAAACGCCTCTTTGAACCGTCCTATATACTATAGAGATCGCTTAGCAGGAGAACGGTCCTCAGGCGTCCTCTAAAGCCTATTTCAACAGTTCACTATTCCCTTTTTTGTAGTAGTGTTAGCAAATCAAAACTAAATACAAGCTCTCTATTCCCGATCCCAATGATGCAACATCTTCAAACCTGCAGATGGACAATGCTTATTGATCCTTAGAGACTGCTCACCAAAGATTGGGTCATCACAGGATCAATAAGGCATAGCCATGATCAACATGCACAAGCAAAAGCACGTAATCAGCAAAGCTGAGTACTACATACTAAATCAATAATAATCCTAACATGATTCTATTAAACGAACAACCCTAACATGATACTAGTGAACATAATTAAGGGCAGACAAAACAAGATAATTTGACGACCATACTTGACTAGACTAGGCTAGACTTCTAACAATAATATTATTTTAGTTGAAATAGACAATGGACCGAGTTGTCCGTCCGGCAGTCTTCACTAGGGAAGACGAGGTACGGGCGCGACTCCGTAACCTCAGAGACCTGCGATAAAAATAGAACACGGTGATCAATCCGGTCCCAGAAAAGGCCATGGGCTACCACCATGAACCCTAACTCCTGTTTGTCCGTCACTTTAGACGTGCACAGTCTAAAGCTATTGCTACTCAGTTTCACTTTACATGATTTACAAATTGAGACTCTGTTATGACTCAACAATCACATAAGGCATACAATCCACATTCGTTCACAACTGTTTTTATATTGGAATTAAGTAAGTGATCATAAAGGCATCAATCAAGACTTATTCCAATTTACCCAACCTTTCCTTTAACCATGATCAACCCTGTATATGGGTATAAAGTTTCAACTTACTAAACAAGGTCCACCGCCCTTATAAAGTAGTGAAAAGCTAAAAAGGGAACAATAATCAATCGATCCAAACCAACATATAGAATAATCTAGTGTTCCCAACCAACATGTTTGTATCAATCATCCATACTAACATGTTACAATTCTCATAATGCAATATAAGTTCAATATGTCCGTCCAACAGTATTAAACACACAATTTCAACATAACCAAGTTCGTCAATAATATCAACATCACCAAGTTCAACAATAATATAAACATAACCAAGTTCATCAACAATTTCAACATGGTTTCAACAAATAGCACGCATTCCAAGCACACAGGTATGTACGTACCTTGTGTAAACAAACTGATAGGCCACTTTAACATTTTCAAAAGTCGCCTAAAGAGAATCCCCCGCCTAAAACAACCAACAGATAATCCCAATGAATCTCTAATCATTCGCAACTATAATAAAACATTCTAAATACATCCTAAACATACTTAGAACCTTCCCCAATATCAAAACTTGAACATTTGATTTCCTAGCATCATAATTATCGAATTCGATGTTTGAAATTCGTTAAAACTTTTTGCAAATATCATACTTAAATTTCAGTAATATAAATTCGTTTCAGACTACTCCAAAATATATCCAACATGCTTAAAATCATAAAAAATAATAACTTTCATAATTTATAATCATCCTACTATGATTTTAAAACTATTAAAACCTTAAAATTCATGTTTTAATAATTAAAAATCATTATTTCAATGCAATTACATAATCTGAAAATTAACTTTATTATTTAAACATAATGTATAATCTGAAAATATAATTTAATCATAATAACTTATAATTCACATTCAATAAACATGAATTAAATCACTAAACTAATTAAAACCCTAACTTATATATTAATCAACCAAAACTGAAAATAATTAATTTATAACATCAACACCAAATCTGAAAATTATAATTTATCTATAAAGATTAATAATTTAATTCAAGAAACATAAATTCAAATTAATAAACTTAATTAAAACATTTAAATAACTTAGGGTTTAAGAAATAACCAAATGGAGAGAGAACAAGAAGCTGCCGGCGGACAAGGTGGTGCGGCGGCGTGAAGGTGGCCGCGGCTGTGCAGCGGTGAAGGTAGTCACCCTGTGGTGGCTGTGCGAGCAAAAGGGAACCACGAGTGTGGAGGGTGCTTGCACGAAGGAGAAGGGAGAGAGAAGGGTGGCCGACGGCTGGTGGCACGACAACAGGAGGTCGGGCAGCAGGCAGGAGGTCGACGCAGTGGCTGGTGGTGGTGGCGACGAGGTGGTTGCTGGGGCAATAAATAGAAACAGCCAAGTGAAGAGATTAAAAAAAAGAACGAGAGAAGAAGAAGAAGAACGAAGAAAAGAGGAGTTACCAGAGGTGCGACTCGCCGGTGGCTGGTGGCCGGAAGTCGGTGCGGCGGCTGGGCATCAGCTACGAACGCGGAGGATGGGTTTTGCTGTTTATTCTCTTTTGGGTTTTCACGTGAAATTCAAAGGGGTTTTGGCTTGCTTTTGTTTTTACGTGAAATAGGAAGAGAAGATAGGAAGGAAGGAGTTTTGGGCTTATTATGATGGGCTTCACCAGATTGGGCTAGCATTAAGATTGAGTTGTTTGAATTCAAAAAAAATGGTTAGGATTGTTTTTCAAAATTCAATCGAACGTGTTTTCGTAATTCGAATTCTTTTCAACGTAAAATTCTAAAATTATTTTCGATTTCATAAATTCTTAAAATATTTAAAATGCATTTGAATAAATAAATATACATTAAGTATGTATATTTTTACTAAAATTCACCAATACAATTTAAATATCGTTAATTATACGTAAAACTATATTAATAAGCTTTATAAATATACGGGGGATTACATGGGCTCCAAGAGAATTTCGATTACTTAGTTGCCAAGTAACTTTGGGATTAAGTATTAGTTTTCCTAGTCCTACTAGAATTGGTTTAATTAAGAGTTTAATCAATGTTACAATTCTAATTGGATAAGAATTTCAATCCTAGTAGGGTTGGTAATGCTTTTCCTAGTAAGACTCAAATTCCTTATTTCCTTTTCTATAAATATAAGGCTAGGCCCTTATATTTTCATACATAGAAAATCATATTCTTTACTTACATTGTGTTTAAGGGATAACATAATATAGCCTAACCCGAATACATAAAACCTTAAGTAAAATCCTAGTTGGTTGAACCTAAGGCAGATCCGAACGTGCTGCGGACTTTCTATGCAGGGGAAACATTTCGGGCTCTAAAGACTTGCTCTTGTTCGGTCCAGGAGCAGCTAGGGAAAGAACGCCTCACATTGTATGTAACCTAAATTATGCTAATTGACTATGTGGCAATTAATTTGGATTCTGGCTTTATGGTTTTTCTGCATGAATTATATTATTGTATTATTCATAACCTAACAACATTTCCTACAAATACAATTTCAAACACATCAAGCTTACTTGAGTCTTGGGACCTTGAGTACTATCCCCTTGACCTTCCTGTAATCATTCATCAATCTTCCCCTTGCCCAAGTGATGGGAGAAGGAACCAGCTAATCTTCCAAGACGGGAGGATGACGAACCTCCTTTGGACCCAGAACGGTAAAGCACCGGACGGGCAACACTCCCGTCACCTTCATCATAATCAATGGATGCAGGGCGTCCAGCTCTAGAACCTCGGTCTCCCACGGACCCGGAGAGAGAAATGTCCCTTTATCTTGGACCTTTCATCCATACAATATACCCCGCAAACAGAGTAACAAGCTCAGGTGGGAAGTGAATATTCAAGAAGGGCTTGGCGACCCAATACGTCCTCTAAACTTCCAGCCGATCATCATTCAGTACAACAGGTTTCGGATGCTCCACAGCGCAATCCGGGATTTCTTGTCTGAAGACATATTGTCTCATCACTCGAGCCGGAGAGTAGTGGACTAATATAGAATGGCTAGGAACCCTCAAAGAAGTAGAGCCAGATGCATGTCTCGTAACAGCGATTCCCCACCATGGAATTACCCACCTTATTAAAGATCCAATCTCCAAGAGTGTGCAGCGCCACTGATCTAGTGAAAGCCGACTATACATCATGGGTCGCACGGTGAATCCCTTCCTATTATAGCTTGCCATGTTCTCTGGTGGTGCCACCAACATGAGTCTCTCCATAAGCCAGGCCTTGGGGAAAATACAAGAAATAAAAACAAAATTCAATGTTCTAAATTCAAATAAAAATTTCAATATACAAGTAACTACATATCCTTACTTGGAGTAGCACCAGGCTTCCCAATAGCATGGAAGAGGGGTTTCACTAGATGACACTACAAGAATTTGTATCTTTAACGACAATCTAATTACGACGGGTCAAAAATCCCGTCGCAAAATCCTTTTGCGACGGGGATAACAACCAAACAATGACGGGAATAACCGTCGCAAATGTCTTTTACGACGGGTTTATGACGGATTTAGGACGGGATTTCTATTAACGACGGCCCCCTTTTATGACGGGTTCGCGAGAGGAAATCTCGTCGTTAATCAACGATATTGGCCTTTCGCGACGGGATTTCCCGTCGTTAATAGTACAATTTCTTGTAGTGTGAGTGGCTGGAAGAGGGGTCCGACTTCAGCATCAAGGCCCAATCACGAGCGGCATTGGGTCCCTACCCCAAGAAAACGACTTCACAATCTCTATTAGAGAGGCATCGCCATTGCCAAACCCCTGCTTCGAAATGAGGGAGCGAGCTAAGATACAAAAACTCAAAGCCCTCAAGCGGTAGACCTTGGGGATGTCAAGTCCAGCAAAATAGGTGATAAAGAGGGACAAATCAACCTCTCGATCATATACAACAGAACTCAAGAGTGGGGGTTTAAGGCTGAGATACCTCTCGAACTTCAAAAAGAAGTGTTCCTCAACACTAGGTAGACAAGGCTCTATCATAAGGGGCCAGCTCAATATGGCACTAAACTCTTCGGGGAGGGGACATACTGTAAGGGAATACAGTTAAACATAATAACATGTGCGGAAACAATCCCCAAAGCCAGGAAGCATGTATAAAGCACAGATTAAGCAGACATACGTTAGAAGCGTGTTTTCCACAAATTGTCAACGAACACGAACTTAGAACTCCACTTGTTGTTCCTCTACTTGGTTCACCGACACGATCAGATCCGTCTTGATTATTGTAGCTTAGACAATCGATCAAGAGATTTTCTTTTTGGGATGAACACACTTTGGAGGCACAGAGAGAAATAGGGTTCTCTGTGACTCTAGGGTTTTTGTGTGTGACTGAATTGTGTTGTGTTGGAAAAAGGGTTAGAAGGTTATTAACATAACCTTACTATTCGACCAAGCCATAAGGCAAGGCCGGCCAGGAAGCCCGCGTAAGACCACACGAGCACGCACAGCGAGCTGGGCCACGGGCCGCGCAGCTGCTGCTGTGTCGTTGCCTTGGCCCGCGCGCACACACACGCAGCTGCTCGGCCATGGGCCAGCGCTGCTGTGTCATGGCCTGCTTGCTTGCCCAGCGCGCCCATGGGCCTTGAGTGCTTCGTGCACTCGGATCGTGCGCCGCTCTTCGTATCCGCGATTAAATATATTTCCGATATATTATTTATCGTTTTGTATACGACGAATCACCGTCGTAAGATACGATTTATTCGTTTCGCCTAGGTTACGAATATTCGCGATACGATTTATGATTCTGATGCAAGGTCGTATCGTATAATACGTTTTCCAACTAATTCCCGAAAAGCTATTAAATGAATTTCCGATTCATTTAATCCGGTGATCTGTTACGTGTCATTGGTGTGACCTTGTAGGTTCAGTCAAGAGTAAGATATGAGTTGAATATTCATTAGAACTCACTGATCGGAAGCATTGCTCCAGCTAGTTGTTGCGATTACTTGATCTCACTGAATTAATTGTTTGCAATTAGTCTGAACCTTGGTATTAGACTTGTCATTCAGAGAAGTGTGCATTCACATTCCCACTTGTCATTCAGACAAGTGTGCATTCACATTCCCACTTGTCATTCAGACAAGTGTGCATTCACAATCCTTTGTCACTTAGTGTTACTTACTGAACATAAGGTAAGATCCAAGCCATCCTTATTAGGTCCAGAAGTGTTTCTCGGATTACAGAGCTCAACTGTTAAACTTTTGCAGAAGGTTAAGCCTTAACCATTCTGAGCACGGCCATGCATTTTACAGTATCTAACTCTCCGAGAGGCCTTGTTACACAACAACACCATATCCTATCAAAGATAGGAGGACAATCCATTCTTGCAATCTATGAACACTCACTTTGATTCATAGTACGTCCAATAACTGCTTTTATAGCCTCCTTTTATGGTGCGACGTTTAGCTAGTATCAAAGCGAACTAATTCTTAAACGAGCAGACATAATCGCTCATGTTCTGAGGAACGGTTTCTAATCACCATTAATGAGAATTACCTATGACATGCCTTTAATCTCTTAAAGTGTTCTCATGGTTAATCCGATACAAGATCCAATAAGTATCTATGCAAAAGATTCTGACATCCAGTCACTCTAGTTCAAGAAACAGAACTAAGTAATCTACTTGCAATCTAATCTTCATTAGTCATTGGTCGTCCACCTTTCAATGACCTGGATTAGGGATCCTTTTGTGACTTCAATATTCAAGTTCACTTATGGGTGTTTCTTTGTCGAAGAATCCATCTTGACATCCCATTTGAATGATTTGAATCACATGGACTTATCATTTAATGCTAAAACCAAAATTAAATGAATATGAAATAATAAATTTCATAAATATGAAATGATTAAACCAATTGTTTTAAACATAGAGCTAACAGATGTTCTAAAACAATACTTAGAAAATCAAAGTCATTCTCCAACATGCTTCATTCCCATGGTTGCTACATGTGCGTTGTGTTTCACTTGTGGCAACGGTTTAGTCAATGGATCCGCGACGTTGTCGTCAGTTCCAACCTTGCAAATCTCGATTTCCTTTCTTTCAACGATCTCTCAAAGCATATGAAATCGCCGCAGTACGTGCTTGAACTTCTGGTGGCTCCTAGGCTCCTTTGCCTGGGCAATGGCTCCACTATTCTCACAATACAAATCCACTGGTCCTTTAATGGAGGGGACAACCCCAAGTTCTTCGATGAACTTCCGAATCCAAACAGCTTCCTTTGCTGCTTCTGAGGCAGCAATGTACTCGGCTTCAGTTGTAGAATCCGCAATAGTGCTTTGCTTAGCACTTTTCCAGCTTACTAGTCCGCCGTTCAGGCAGAACACAAACCCAGACTGTGATCTGAAATCATCTCTGTCGGTTTGAAAGCTTGTGTCCGTATAGCCCTTAACAATCAACTTATTTGTACCACCATAAACCAGAAATTGATCCTTAGTCCTTTTCAAGTACTTTAGGATGTTCTTGGCCGCAGTCTAATGCGCCTCACCTGGTTCTGATTGGTACCTGCTCGTTGCACTGAGTGCGAACAAAACATCCGGCCTTGTACAAATCATAGCATACATGATGGATTCAATAGCCGAAGTGTATGGAATTCCACTCATCTTTCTACGCTCATCAGATGTTCTAGGACACTGATTCTTGCTTAGATATGTGCCATGTGACATGGGTAGATGGCCTCTCTTGGCTTCCATCATATTGAACCTAGCTAGCACTTTGTCAATGTAAGTGCTTTGGCTTAGTCCAATCATCCTCTTAGATCTATCCCTATAGATCTTGATGCCCAATATGTATTGTGCCTCTCCTAAGTCCTTCATTGAGAAACACTTTCCAAGCCAAGTCTTTACAGACTCCAACATAGGAATGTCGTTTCCAATAAGCAGTATGTCATCAACATACAAGACTAGGAATGCAATTTTACTCCCACTGACCTTCTTGTATACACAAGATTCGTCCTGATTCTTGATGAAGCCAAACTTATTGACTGCTTCATCAAATCGTTTATTCCAACTCCTTGATGTCTGCTTTAGTCCGTAGATGGACATCTTAAGCTTGCATACCTTTCCTTGGTTCTTTTGATCGACAAAATCCTCCGGCTGCATCATAAACACAGTCTCTTAAAGAACACCATTCAAGAACGCAGTTTTGACATCCATTTGCCATATTTCATAGTCATGAAAAGCGGCAATCGCAAGGATTATCCGAATAGACTTAAGCATCGTGACTGGAGAAAAGGTTTCATCGTAGTCAACGCGGTGAACTTGCATGTAACCTTTTGTTACCAATCTAGCCTTGTATATGTATCCAATTCCATCTTTGTCTTTCTTCAACTTGAAGACCCATTTGCATCCGATAGGTGTGAACCCATCCGGAAAATCAACCAAATCCCAGACTTGATTTTCAGACATGGAGTCTATTTCATATTGCATGGCCTCTAACCATTTAATGGAGGTTGGGCTCGTCATAGCTTGCTTGTAAGTGATAGGTTCATCACTATCCAATATGAGAACGTCTAAGTTTTCAGTCAAGAGGACGCCTGTCCATCTGTCCGGCTGAAAAATAGTTCTACTTGACTTACGAGGGGCAACAATGTTTTGAGGAACTACCCCTTTGTTTCTTTTGGATACCCAACGAAGAAACATTTTTCAGATTTAGATTGTAGCTTGTCCGAAATTAATCGCTTGACATATGCTTCGCAACCCCAAATTTTCAGAAAAGACAACTTTGGAAGTTTCCCAGTCCATAATTCGTATGGAGTCTTTTCAACAGCTTTTGACGGAGCACGATTCAGTGTGAGTGTTGCAGTTTGCAACGCATGTCCCCAAAACTATAAAGGAAGTTCAGCCTGACCCATCATTGACCTGACCATATCGAGTAAGGTCCAGTTTCTCCGTTCCGACGCTCCATTCCATTGAGGTGTCCCTGGAGCAGTCAATTCATAAAGAATACCGCATTCTTTTAGATGGTCGTCAAAACTCGTGGCTAAGATCCGATCTTAGAGCTTTGATTTTCTTGCCATGTTGATTCTCTACTTCATTTTGAAATTCTCGGAATTTCTCAAACGATTCAGACTTGTGCTTCATTAAGCAAATATAGCCATATCTACTGAAGTCGTCCGTAAACGTTATGAAATAGCTGAACTCACCTCTAGCTTTCGTACTCATAGGCCCACATACGTCCGTATGTATTAGCTCTAGTAGTTCGCTTGCTCTTTCTCCCAACTTTGAGAAAGGTTGCTTTGTCATTTTTCCAAGTAAACAAGATTCGCATTAGTAAACAAGATTCGCATTGATCAATCTTCTCTAAGTCGAATGATTCTAGAATTCCTTTCCGTTGAAGTAATTCTATGCGCTTTGTGTTTATATGGCCTAATCGACAGTGCCACAGAAATGTGAGATCCGAATCACCAGTTTTAGCCTTTTTGGTATTTATGTTATAAATGTGTGTGCTCGTATCTAGCACATAAAGACCATTTTCTTGTTGTGCTGAACCATAAAACATTCCATTCAAAGAAAAATAACAACTATTGTCATTAAATTGAAAACTAAAACCTTTAGAATCCAAACTTGAAATGGAAATGATGTTTCTGGTGGTACTAGGAACATTGTAACAGTTTTCTAGTTCCAGAACAAAAGCACTAGGCAAAGAAATAAAATAAGATCCTACGGCTAATGCAGCAATCCGTGCTCCATTTCCCACGCGTAGATCCATCTCGCCTTTATCAAGCTTTCTACTTCTCCTTAGGCCCTGCGAATTGGAACATAAGTGTGAGCCACAACCAGTATCTAATACCCAAGAAGTATAATTAGCAAGATTACAATGTATAACATATATACCTGAAGTAGAAGCAACGTTTTCGTCCTTCTTCTCTTCCTTTAGTTTGGGGCAATCTCGCTTGTAAGGACCAATTTCACTACAATTGAAGCATTGCGATGTGGAAGGAGAAGAATTCTTCTTCATCTTGCTCTTGGAAGGCTCCAGATGCCCTCCGGGAGTGGACGAAGATGCAGCCTTGCTTTTCTTCCCCTTGCCTACTTTCTTGAATTTAGTGCACCTCACATTCAAAAGGTCTTGATTGAACTTAAGGATTTTCTCGAATTTCATGAGTAATTCCATAAGTTCAAAGAATGTGCTCTCTTTCTGATTAAAGAGATAGTGCATCTTGAAACCCTCATAATCCTTATGAAGAGAATTCAGCACTAGTGCAATAGCTATCGACTCTTTGATGGAACCACCAAGTCTCTCGATTGTGAAAAATAATCCATACATCATATTCACATGAGATAGAATTGGTGTGTTTTTATCCATCTTGACAGAGTAAATTCACTTTTGTGCCTCTAGAAGTTCGATTTCTAGGCACGACTTGTGTGGGGTAATGAGCTTGAGATTGCTCATTGAATTAGCCAATTCATCAACCCTTTTGCCACTAGTTTGGCACATAGGTTGAAAACCCGCACAACTTCTATCCTCAAGGCGACTTAGGAGAGCATGAGGCTCAAAAGTAATGAACCTCCCTCTCCAACTCTCAGGATTAGACTTAAGGATGAACTCCGTGACAAGGTACTTGTGAAGTGCCTAACTTCTATACTTTTCAGGAGTCATGCCTCGCGCATCATAGTGTATGCACTTAACTTTCAAAACTTCGACAAGTTTCCCTTTCCATTCAAGAAAATTAGTCAAGTCTAACTCGACTTCCAGAATTTCAGCTGATATGATTGTTGTTATGTATGCGACCATTTTGATTATTACAATCGAAAAGAATTTGTAATAAATAACCATTCATAAACTTCAATAACATTGAAATAAAAGCAAACATGCAATCATTAAAGCTATTAAAACATTTCCTTCATGGAAAAGCAAAAACATGGTCCAAAATGAATGAAACGATTCCAAGACCCCAAAAGTCCTAAATCCTTAAGCAACTTTGGCATGTCTTAAGTAGTTTAAGATTTTAGGTAAGCAAAACCTATTTCTAGTAATCTCCAAATTACTCTTGGTTAATAAATTAATACCATAATTTATCCCATTGCCACAACATAATGCCATTGTTGTTTGAGTTGAAACCACAATAAACGTGCTCCTTTGGGATGCCTTACTACCTAAGTCAACTAAAATAGCACCCCGCTTTGGCGTAAACCTACTACCTTAGATCCTTAGATTTTTGTAAGTGCTTGATTTGGAAGGCAATTTTTAAACTCAATATTACTTTGGACCTAGTTGTTTCTATGTTGGTTCGATTATTTAGTGAACTTAATCTAATCGAGTCATATGAAACAACCTATTCATGCAAAACATACATACATTCATACATTCACGCATAATATATATATATATATATATATGTATATATATATATATATATATATATATATATATATATATATATATATTAAATTGCATAAATAAATGGTGATCTAGTATGGCCCAAAACATCTTGTCTTGAAGCATCCAATCTTCATCACCTCCTTCTTATCTTGGCATTGTCTTGAATCTTCGTTCAAATGCTAACTTAAAGTTCTAAACTTAGAAATACTTGAAATAATAAATTACATCAAAATTTCCATGGTACGCAAACCATATTTAGAACTTTACATTCAAAGATCGAACATTTCACATACCATATTTAACTATCCTAAATGGCCATACTAGTCACTTGGAGTACCTGCATTACATAAAATATATATTCTATGCATTCATCCATTCGTGTACTAAAACGAATGGCCCATATGCAAGTATTTACGTGAATTAATTAAAATTCACGTTCACATAAACGCGTCCTAAAAGATTAATCAATTTCCAAATTATTAATCCTTAGACTTTATTCTAATTAAAATCGAATTTAATTAAAATAATGCGACCTACGAAAATAATTAAAAAATAATTATTTCATTTTTAATTTCATTTATTGGCTCCCGCTCAAACTAATAATTATTCCGGATAATTAGTTGTGAAATATTAAATTAAAACTCGCGGCCCGGCCCAAGCAAATAAAATATTAAATTAAATATCCCGTTAACCCAAATTAATGCAAATAAGTCAAGCCCAACAAAAAAAATGTCATGTGCTTACTTGGGCTAGGCTTGCGCCCAGCCCGTTAGCATTGTGTGGCCTACGAG
The DNA here is from genome assembly GCF_020520425.1 of Spinacia oleracea. Lineage (NCBI taxonomy): Eukaryota > Viridiplantae > Streptophyta > Magnoliopsida > Caryophyllales > Amaranthaceae > Spinacia > Spinacia oleracea. The sequence continues at coordinate 30,542,136 of NC_079492.1, forward strand.
GCACACGAGCATAGCCCGCAGCCATCGCAGCCATCGCATGGCCTACGAGGCATGCGAGCATAGCCCGCAGCCCGCAGCCATCGCACGCCAGTGCACGCGTACCCGCAGCATCGCTGCTGCTCCTGCATGCCTTTCTCGACTCGTCGCAGCGCATCGCTGCACCATCGCAAGGCTTGCGCCCTGCTATGCGCGCAGCACACGCCCCTTACCTCTCGCCCAGCGCGCGCGGCACGCTGCGTGCATGCTGCTGCCCGCGTCGCTGCGACTCGATTGCGCATGGTAGCTCGCGTGGCTCGTCGAGCCACACGCCCACCACACACACGTGTTCGTGCCTTTGGTTCGTGCTACGGACCAACTCAATTAAAAATAAATTCAATTTCTCGAACTTGCATTAATATTATTTTTCAAAAAGTTACGATTTTATTTTCGAAAAACAACGATTTTTAACGATTTAATAAACTTCAACGACAATCCAATTTCGTAAAATATTAAATCAAAGGCTAACAATATTCAAAATTTTAAGAACGAACGAATCAACATTAAAAATTTGAACTTTTAAATTAAAAAATCCAAAAATTTAAATCGTTCATTAACATTTAAATTTCAGATTTTTAATAATTAGGTTTAAGTGCGATTAAAATTAACGAAACCATTCAAAATTTTAATCCAATATTTTTTAAAATTAGTCACTGACCCATGAAATTATATCCTCTTTCCCAATTAACCGAATTATTAAACCAAAATTATTTAAAATTCAATTAGGGTTCCAAATTTTACGAATTGGGGAAAGGCAAAATTAGGGTTTATACTTATCGGAAAAATCTGAAATTTTACCATAGATCAAGAATATACCCAGCAACATTGTGTCAAAATTTCAAGCAATTCCATTTAGTTAAGGTCGACCTTTTAATTGAATTACTGTCCGACACTTTTAATTTTTATTAAAAAATTATCACAAACGCCCAAAAAACAAAACTTCGAGGCCTGTGTTTGCAATTCCGTTCCCATGAGTTGATCTTAGAAAATCGTTTTCAACCAGAATAGGGTTTTAAAAATCAAAAAAACGAATCTTTTTTATTTCGGAACAGATTATTACGCAATTCATCCAATAATTCGTAAAAAATTCCGAAAATTCAATAAAAAATTCCAAAATTTCGACAGATGCAAAAAAAAAATAATCATGCTAAAACATGCTTTGAATACATAAGGCTCTGATACCACTGTAGGGGAATACAGTTAAACATAATAACATGTGCGGAAACAATCCCCAAAGCCAGGAAGCATGTATAAAGCACAGATTAAGCAGACTTACGTTAGAAGCGTGTTTTCCACAAATTGTCAACGAACACGAACTTAGAACTCCACTTGTCGTTCCTCTGCTTGGTTCACCGACACGATCAGATCCGTCTTGATTATCGTAGCTTAGACAGTCGATCAAGAGATTTGCTTTTTGGGATGAACACACTTTGGAGGCACGGAGAGAATTAGGGTTCTCTGTGACTCTAGGATTTTTGTGTGTGACTGAATTGTGTTGTGTTGGAAAAGGGGTTAGAAGGTTATTAACATAACCTTACTAATCGACCAAGCCATAAGGCAAGGCCGGCCAGCAAGCCCGCGCAAGACCACACAAGCACGCACAGCTAGCTGGGCCGTGGGCCGCGCTGCTGCTACTGTGTCGTTGCCTTGGCCCGCGCGCACACACACGCAGCTGCTCGGCCATGGGCCAGTGCTGTTGTGTCGTGGCCTGCTTGCTTGCCCAGCGCGCCCATGGGCCTTAATTGCTTCGTGCACTCAGCTCGTGGGCCGCTCTTCGTATCCGCGATTAAATATATTTCCGATATATTATTTATCGTTTCGTATACGACGAATCACCGTCGTATGATACGATTTATTCGTTTCGCCTAGCTTACGAATATTCGCGATACGATATACGATTCCGATGCAACGTCGTATCGTATAATACGTTTTCCAACTAATTCCCGAAAAGCTATTAAATGAATTTCCGATTCATTTTTAATCCGGTGATCTGTTGCGTGTCATTGGTGTGACCTTGTAGGTTCAGTCAAGAGTAAGCTGTGAGTTTAATATTCATTAGAACTCAGTGATCGGAAGCATTGCTCCAGCTAGCTGTTCCGATCACTTGATCTCACTGAATTAATTGTTCGCAATTAATCTGAACCTTGGTATTAAACTTAATGCACCTTGGGTGAAGGACATATTTCCTTCACATGCCTTGTTGTTATCAAAGCGGAAAACGTGTGAATCAGATCCCAAGCCTCCAAAGCATCATGGATGAAATGCATATCAAGTTTCACAAACTGGAAGGAGACGAGCACCCCAAGATGCATGCCATCTAGCTCCCTTTTCTCCAGTTTGCCTAGCGAACCAACCCAAGAGTTCAAGGCATTTTCAAAAGACATAGCCATTCGCTTTCTTGTTTGAGAAGAATTAATGATGAAGAAGACCAGGGAATGATTGGTGCAAGGAAATTGATCCGGAAAGCTCTCTATTTATACGAAAATCAGAAGTTATGGCGGTACTTCTAAGTACCACTGGCGCTGAGCGCCAAAGCCTGCGCAAGGCGAAGGGCTTGCAAGAAGGACAAACCCAACGTCCCCCTTTATGACATCAAGTGTGCAATCCTCATGGCATTGTACAACCAAATCAGCTCCAATGATTTATGCCGGGTATTTCAGAAGCCGCAAGCTGCGCAATTTAAGCAGTTCAAATCAGCATCCAGGTCCATTTTGGGTCAATTTGTTCAAAATTCAAGCATTCTAGTGCTAGATGGCGTCCTAAGTCGAGTCAGCATGTGCATAAGCAAAAGTTGAATATACTTTGACTTGCGCTTTTTCTAACCAAAAAACCTCAGTCAAAGTGGGGGCTTATAATGGGTATATACACCCAAAAAAATGGGCAAATTTTTTTTTTCTCATTTTACATGCATACATGTAGCCACAAATTTCAAAATGCACACACAACCCTTACAAAATTCAATTCAAGCCTAGCAAAAACACACATAGAAAAATTCAAACCATACAAGTCCAAACCATACTAATTCAAACCGTTCAAATACAAAATCCAAGTTTCAAACCGTACAAATCCAAATACAAATACAACTACAAATATTCGTACAAAAATCCACATACAAAATCCCAACCAAGGCAAAGCTAGAACTCGCTACCATGCAGGATCAGTCCGAGTCATCTTCGACCACAGTCTCGAACACAGGCTCCTTGTTCCTGTTCCGACTCATGTACCGCTCCAGCTCCTGGTCAAACTCTCTCTCGGGGGTAGATGGATCCTCCTTAGAAATGCATAGGGTACTAGAACACCGTTAAGGTCCCTACTGATGGGAAGGAAACTGATAAGACTCATGAGTCGCAGCAAGCCGACGCTGCATCTCCATATCCTGAAATTGGCGCATCAGCTCCAGCTCGTACCACTGAGCCCAAGACGCCGTACCCCAGGGCTGAGAACTTCTCGCTCCTAAGTGGACGCCATGAGAAGTCATGAAAGGCATCTGACCGCCGGTACCACCGAAAGAATATGAATGCCTACCAGGCTGAGCAGAAGAAGAGGGAATATCTCCTCAACCCGCATCCGAGTCCCTCTGGCGAGTCTCAGCGCCAAAGTCCGGGCCCCGACCTAAGCTACGCCCGGTCTGCTCCATCGACATACTGGCTCGAGGACCCCTATCCTCAGATTTATGGCCTCGACGACGCTCCTTTTCAAAGTTTAAAATTCGAGCGTTAGATATCCATATACAAGTTTCAAGAGTACAAACACCTCAGAATCGGTAAACTAATATCTCTGTCTCGCCCAGCAAACTTCTTGGTCAAATTGATACAATACTTCTTCAAAGAATCAATCACGAGCATCCAACGACGCAATCTCACCCGAGGCGCCTGCATACAAAATTCAAAATCAAAACCCAGATACAAAATTCCAACCAATTTCAAGAAAATACAAAGGCACTTACGGCTGTATAGTACTCCGGAATGGCATTGGTCGCCATTCGATCTAAAGGAGAGGCCATAGGAACGTTAACCTCTACCTACTTCCCATCTGAGTCCATATAGCGGAGGACCATGTCTGCATAGCGAACATCCTTCGGGTCCTTCTCCTCGGCCTACAAGCACACATACAATGATCCCGTTATACAAGATTCAATAATACAAAGATACATAATACAAGACTACAAGATTCAAATCCAAAGCTCACCGGCGGCACGAAGCGAACAGGTGGAGCACACCTCGACAAGTGGTCCTTATAACTGGCCCTCCTGTCTACAAAATTCTCCCATGGGAGACAAATGGAATCCCCACCAGCCTCCACAACATCCGCATAGACTCGGGCGGCATCAAAAGCTTTCAACAACATGGACTCCGGGGGATCCAAAGGGACAAACCTACCCCCTGCACTATGCTGAGGAGTCACTCGCTCACCCAGATACCATATGGGGTGATAAACCCCCAGGAACAGCACCCGCAGTCCAGACAAGTAGAAGGCTCGCAAAGCCGAAGCGGGTGTAGGCACAGCAGCAAAAGGGCGCCAATGCACCTACAAGACAGGCAGCTCAATCAATATACAAAATACAAACTGATACGATCCTACACAATATAAAAACGCATTTCCCAGGAAGGCAAAACTCTCAAAGATTTGCGAAAGGTCGCCAAAGACACTTGCGTGCCACCAATCCTTCCCAAGAGGCAGCAAACAGGTAAGCCGCCACCCCAGAGCAAGCATGTGCCAAGCTAGGAAAATGCTCAAACGCCTTAATCTTGAAAAGCAAACGAGACATCAGTAAGTCTTATGCATACAACATACAACATACAAATACAAAGTACAAGGAGTCCCAAATACCTTCAACACTCTCCACAAGGCAGCTATGCTCGCCGAACTCTCCTGAGCAGTCCGTGAAGCATTCTTCATCTCGTACAAAAGGTCGCCATATGCTAAGCCACCCCAGTTGAGGCTCGAAAAAGCCCTCAAGATGCCCAAGGATGCCAAGAAGCCCATCAGTACTCGGCTATTCGTGCCAGGGGATACTACTCGACCTACCAGGGCCAAAAGGAAGAGATGAACCCTCTGCTCCGCTGTCAAGCCGACCATTCGAAGCCTTGTCATAATCACCTCCATGGAAGCGGAGGAATCACTATCTCTGATCAAATCAACGATAGGGCCGATTCGGTCCCTGACACCTTTATAACGCCATTTCAAAGCGGCGTCGAAAACCCCCTCTCTCTCAAAAAATGGGAGGCCGGTAATCATGGCAAACTCGAAGGGAGTAATAGTAATCTTCCCCCATCCCATGTGAAATGTGTTGGTGTTATCCCACCACCGCTCCCGCAAGGCTTTTGTCCGGGCTTTGACCCCACCTTCCCTCTAAATCCTCTCGTCGCCTCCCAGAAAGGAGCAAAGCCAATTTGATCCCAAATCGCTCGGGTCTCCTTGATGCCAAGAATGGTCAGAGTGATAGCCCAAAGCTCCTCCAAAGAACAAAATGCTCGCATCCCGTCCCTATCTGTCTACAAAAAGGGTGGATCAATACAAACCTATACAATTTCAAGTACCAAGTTCAAAGAAGAGTACAAGGCATACCAAACCAGCGCCTGGCCGCTGAGACAAATGAAACCCCGGGTGGAATATAAGGTCCGTGGGCTGCCAGTCGTGACCCCCAAAAACAGGTCTTCCTCTCGGAACCATGCCAGCGGGCGGTGGATCTACCTCAGCATCTTCATTGTCTGAAGCGTCCTCCATGGCAGCTCGACTGCTCGAGCATTCGGAAAGTTTCCTCCGAGTGTGGCAAGGCATACTAAAGCATTAAAAATAAAAAAAAAATCAACATCGAAGTCTGGGGGCTATCTTATACTAGCCCGTACAAAAATTCAAGAGTCTAAAAATCCCCAGTGGCCATACAAGTTTAGCCAGGGACCTCTATTTCAAGAGAGTATACAAGTTCTACACCAACGCCTAGGCTATCCATGCCAAAGCAGGTATTCGAGTTCTACACCAACGCCTAGGCTATCCATGCCGAAGCGAGTATTCAAATTCTACACCAATGCCTAGGCTATCCGTGCCGAAGCAGGTATTCAAATTCTACACCAACGCCTAGGCTATCCCAGTGGACATATTCCCCATCGGGTCAAGCCTCAGACGGCACTTCGTACAAAAGCCCAGCGGATTAACTCCGGATATTCAAAATTCAAAATTCAAGATTCAAAGATTCAAAACTCAAGACTCAAGAGTCAAAATTCAAAATTTTCGATGCCAAGCTCCGTTCTAAGTCAAAGGTGGAATAGAAATACAAATACAAAAAATCAGAGTCGTCAAAACCGCCCGGAGGTAGACTCTATCATTTTGTTTCTAACACCTGTCTTGTGCAGGTACCGGCGTACAAAGAATGGTCTTGATTGCAGAGCATCTTGACCGTTCTCCGTCCCTATTCAAAAAATTTGACTTTTGCTTTCCTAACCGAACGCTCAGTCAAAGTGGTTTCTTTTGTAGACACCTAATTCGTGTCTCACCTAATGGGATGATGACGATACTATTATCCTTGCTAGGTGGTTGGTGAAACTCCGTGCGTAAGTCCCAATTGCTAAGGTATATTTCAAAATTCAAAATCCAAAATACAAAGTCCAATTCCCGAGCCCGTTCCCCTTTCGGAACTCGGTACAAAATTCAATTTCCAAAAATTAATTTCATAATCCAAACACAATCTCACCTAATGGACCTCTCCATTGGTTTTACAAGGCCCTTTCCGGTCAAAATGACATTAAGCAATCCAAAATAAGGCCCTTTCAATCTTTATGCTTTGTTTTTAAAAAAAAACATAATTAGTAAGTTGAAGCTTTCATCCTTGAAATTATTCCTTACAACAATCATCATCAAATCTTCAAAAACCCCAACTTTATACAAGTTCAAGGATGTTTGAGAAAGTGCAACCCCTTTTCCAAACTAGAACATATGAGCATTTCAATTTCTATCATCGATATTCAAGTTCTATATTCAATATTCAATGATGTTTAAGTGAGATCAACTTCTCCTTAAACTAGAATCAATTTCAAGTTATGGAGCATATTAAAGGTGAGGCCTTTTTAACATTAAAAGGTCTAACTTTAAGAACGTAACCAAGCCTCCTTGTTTCAATATTCAATGTTCAAGTTCAATATTCAAAGTTCAATATTCAAGTTCAATATTCAAAGTTCAATATTCAAGTTCAATACTCAAGTTCTATTTCAATAATCAAAGTTAAGGATGCTTTATGATGAGCAACTCATCTAAAGCTGAGACTTTTAGAGAATTGATCGAATCCGTGTCGAGCACACTTATTATTAAGTAGTTGTTTGGCGTTCGGATCTCAAGTACAATAATACAATTTCAATATCGTCATTTAAATATTGTCAGTTCAATACCGCAATTTCAATATTTCACTTTCAATACCGCAGTTTCAATACCGCTATTTCAATGTCGCACTTTCAATATCGCAATTTCAATGACGCACTTTCAATATTGCACCTTTATTCTATATGATTGCTATTCCAATTCCGCACTCTTTACTCACCTTTTTTAAGGTGATGTGGTTTTCTACGCATTTCAATAATTCCTTCATTTCTTGTGATGATGCTTTACATGTTTATTGCTTTCATCACCTCACATGCTAAATTCAACAACATACAAAAGGTTACATCACGCTTAACAAAAATAACTTTTTGGACAAACCAGCTTTAGGTTCCTTCAAGTAACTTTAAAGGGAAGTGATCACATACAAATAGCAATTTCGATGTTCTAAAATGCATGATCCAACCGACTTAGTGTCATGATTAGGATTTCTCAGAAACAATCCTTGTCTTCTATCCTAATGTACTTATAAATCTTGCCAAATAAGCGGTTCGTTCCCGTGCCCCGGATCTCACCCGTTCGGATTCTAAGATTCAATGCCTTATCCACAGGAGTCAACTTTTGTCTTTCCAAACCGGACCCTTAAATATTGTTTGGTGGCGACTCCTTCGAAATTCAAAATCTCAAAACCCCCTACAGTTCCCGTACCCGAATCTCATAGATATTCGGTTTCAAGATTCAATGCCTTGTCCAAAAAGAGAGTCAACTTTGGTCCTTCCAAATCCTTCAAAGTTCAATATTTGAAAGTCGTAGGGATATTTACGTAGACTTTTATATATTGAGTTTTGATATTTAAAATTTTCAAAACCGATTAACGTCATTAGGACAACTCTAGATTTTGGCTCATTTTGATCAGGGGGATTGTAAAAAAACCAAGTCTAAACTAGGGTTTTCCTCTTCGATGAACCAGCCAAAGTTTAGGTCTTTGATGTGTTCTAATCGGGGTTCATCAAATTCCCTTAACTTGCATTTCGAAATTCAAAAATACAACATATATAATTTTACGAAAAGCAAAGTATAATGTACGAAAAAAACACCCTACAGACACCTGTTGACTTATCACCATAATTAAAAGACTAAAATATGGGTCACACAGGGTTGATAAGGAATACGCTGATGTACTAGTAATTTGCATATTTTTTGAGCCATTAGAGACTCTTTTATGTACATATTATTATAGTTTAGGTGCATATGGGTTGCATTTAGACCAAATCTTATTTCTTAACCTTTCTTTGCTTGTTTTATTTTTTATTTTTTATGTTTAGATTTTCATGGTGATACTCCACACTTGAAGCTTCCATGAAAATCTAAATGAGTTTTTCATACTTTCTCCTATACCCATCCTCATACTTGATTTCTTTCATTTCCTTCTTGCAACCAAACTTGCTTTCTTTCCTTGCTTTCATTTCTTACATTGCTTGCCCTTAATTTTATTATGTATGAATAGTCAACCAACTAGGGGTTGGGTGACCCCAATTTTAGGTGTGGATGAATCAAATTGGATTTTCTCTCTCTCTCTCTCTCTCTATCTCTCTCTCTCTCTCTCGCGCGCGCTCTCTCTCTCTCTCTCTCGTGCTATTTTTGTTTCTATGAGTTGTTGGGATGATTTTTGCAATTTTTTAGTAGCATGACCGTACAAATTCCAACTTAATGCTTTTATTCCTACACCTCTTATGAGGCCTGAAAGTGGCACCAAGGAGGGTCTGAGGGTCTTGATTGCCCGTTCTAGGGGGATGTTACTAAGTGGATTTTGTAGTCTAGTCGTTAGTGAAAGTCTGGGGTTAGGTAGGATTATATGTTCACCCATGTCGATATTCACTTACTTCGGAATTGAGATGACCAAAGTGTTGCTCAATGTCTTAGAAGTGTTCTGACCATAGATCGGGGAGCGTTCACTTGTAGGAAGTGAATATCACCAATGAAAGTTTGGGGTTATATTTATAGGGTGCATAGGTCCCTTTCATTATTCGATCCTTATTTATGTGAGTTGTGAGTTGCCATGTTAATTAATATTCCTAACATTGAAACCCCATTCCCTAGTATCTTTACCAATAGGATTTCAACCAACAAAAACCCCCTCGTCTGTCTTCTTGCAACTTATTCGTGTATTGACCATCGTCTTAGTACTAAATTTATTAGCGTTCTACGGTGTCACTTTAGTTCTTGTGGTTTGACCCTTTCTTACCGATTTACTTGTTTTAGTGGGTAATTAGGTATTTATTTGTTTGATTAGGGAAAATTAGTAACAACCTAGTTTTCTCCTATCATAGGCCATGACCAAGACAAACAAGAAAGCGCGAATTAGCAAAGCCGAGTACATATATGAAATACAAATGCGACTAACATGCTTATATTAACAATTACTATATTCACAAACAACCTACTTGCTTGACAATTTAACATGCATGACATCATTTAATAAATAACAATACTCTTGACTTGCTACTAAAACAAACTTCTTCCTTGCTACTAGATGGAATATAAACGTTCTTTGATTGGATTAAGCAATGAATCGGGTTCCCTCTCCTTGTGTCCTCTTAGGACTATAGCACAGAAGCGACCATGCTATAAACCTATTTCTCAATTCTGTGAAGGAATCCCGACGCAAATAATAATAAATGGTACAGCGTCCTGAACCACAATGGATGGCCAAAGGGCAGTGCCTAAGGACCTTCCCCGTATGTTCACTCTAGCTATATGTTCTTAGAGCTTTTAGTACTTATCGTTATTATAAAAACTTCCCTATAAGACCTTAATTTACTTAGGGGACGAAGCCCTTACTTTCCATCAAGTATCTTTGTTAAAAACCCTTTTTACACGGAGTACTTGACACACATGAAAATAAAACTAGCTTCTTCTTTGCGTGGAGTACCTTGACACATGCAATAAAGAACTTCCTTGACTATAGCATGAATTACACACTAGAATTAACACCACATGCTCTACTAAAAATGATTACACAATAATATGAATCATAAACTTCTATTTGAATCAAGTAACCACCACATTTACCTATGATATGATACTACAAGATTAAATATAACTTCCTATGCATGATACTACACACATAAGCATATTCTAAATGTGTACGAACCTTGAGTATGCTCTCAAATTCTACTTTGCTCAATTGATCAACTAATCAAAGTTTCCTCCTAACATAAATAATAAATTAATCATTATTCATACCTTATTAAATTTCTAGCAAATATTAAAAACATTAAAGTGTCATTAAGACCTTAATTAATTAATCTTCCTTTAGCCATAATTAAATATTATGCGTAAACCCTATGTCAATCATGTATTTAAAACATTAAAAATTCATACTTTAGGGCTAAATACATGCACAATTCAATGAATTTATAAATCTTAATTTTTATGCGTGGAAACTATAAAATATAATTAATTTAATTATTATACTACCACCAGCGGCTACGGGCTCCTGCGATGGCTCGCACCTGGTCTCAAGAGTAGAGAGAGAGAGAGAGAGAGAGAGAGATTTGGGTGAGCGGAAAACGTGATTATAAGGTTTGGTTTTTCCTTGGTTCTTTTATATTTATAGGTTTCCAAACCTTCGGGGTTCAAGTAGGATTAGGAAACTAAATTTGAAGACCTTAGAACCATTAATGATGATAGTTATCTTTTCCCCTTTATAGACTCAACCTTTTGTAAAACTATTTCCACTTGAGGAAATGGAATTAATAAATATTAAATACATTTAAAATCTCCTTTATAATTTATATGATTAATAATCATATAAATGATTTAAAAATGTTTAATTAAATTATAAATATATTGAAACTATATTTATAAAATAATAAAAATATGGGGTATTACATAGACCACAGATAGATTGTGATTTGGTGGTGAGGAATTGAGTTTAACATTTCGTCAAAGGTGGGCAATTTCAGAAACGAGAATGAAGGTGAAGATGTGGTGGTTTGGTTGGACGTTGTTGATCCCTTGGAGGAAGCTTCCATGGCATCAATGGAGAAAAGGGTAAAAGGAATGAGGGGAGAGAAAAAGAACAAAATTTGCTAATTGGGTTGATGTTGTCATTGAGGGTATTTAGTGTATTAAGTTTTGAAACATAGGTATTTGGTGAATTTTTGAAACTCCGGGCCAGGTTACTTGGTGAACTTCGTCACAGCTCAGGGGCCATAAGAAAAGTGGGTATTAGGGATTGTAGATTAACATAATTAGGAGTACAGGGACTATGACATACCAAAAATAGAATGTGTAACTCATATTAAAGTACGACCGCTTTCATAAAGTGTAACTCATATTAACATATGGTGGGAGTAGTAGAGAAGTTGATTCGCTAATAGGAACTGAGAGTTGGTATTTGTTCTGTCGCATTGGATCATCTTAGTTCCTCGATTAGTTACAATAGTAAATAATTCATCTAGCTCAAGGAATTTGTGGAAGGACAATCACCCTTTAATTACTAGTGTTCAAATTAATTGATGAATAACATCATTTTTTTAATTAATTCCAACTTGGAGAATTACAGGTTAGATTAATTGTTTGAGTCACTCTCTGTGAATTTGACTCTACTTAGCTAAAATCTGTCACATATTCACCTACTGAAGAATGTATGTCGATGAAACTCCAATGAAGTCCTTTCATAATGCAAACAATATTAATAAGGTTACGGATCCATTTTTTATGTTTATTTTTTTAATTATCCTTTGGATTTTTAGAGTTTGCAGAGAATGACAATTTTGAAGTCACTTAAAATTTTGTGAAATATACCTAGTCAATACAGTCCTTTATTTTATGTATTCAAATATACATCATAAATAATGCACACATTTTTATTGTGCAAAATTTTCCCCCCAGAAAATCACTTTCCTAAAAAAACATAGCTACTTTATTTATTATTTTATTTTCTCTCCATTTGTATAAAATTCTATGTAGGAAAAAAATATAAGATTATAGAATATGAAAGTATTAGACGATTTTGGTAATATTTTTATCAAATCGACATATCAATTATAGAAAATATATTTACTAAATAATTTGATCAAATTAACATAGTAAGCATATCAAATATATTTGTCAAATTGTCATATTCAACATCTAAAATATATAATAAAGTATAGGGAGAAAAGTTCATATTAGATGACAACTGCGTACGTTCAAGATTTATTTATTACTCGTTAACTTTAATGGATAAATATTTCAGTTAAATATTTTATCAAAAAAAGATGGTCAAATAATAATTTTTGAATATATGTGCGTACACAAGACATAATCTAGTAAATAATATAATTGTGACCACGAGTTGCACAAGCCCTAAACTATTTGGTTTTTTTTCACTATCATTCTTTCCTTTTCCCTTTGTTTTCTTTACTGTCGAGTAAAGTAAACATTAAATACACTTTAATTCCTCTTGCTAAATTTAAAACACTGTGTATTATTAATTACTAGTTTTTCTATTCTCGACGATCACCATTATACACTAATACTCTTCCTTTTCTTTCATCCATTCTCAGTTTCCCAACTTCCATTTGCAACCCTTTAACAAGAAAGCATGTGCACGTAATGTATTAATTAATATGTTTGATAATTTTATCTTTTTATATTATGTGATTTTATAAAAGGAAAAGCATAGGATGTTAATTTTTAGTTATTATAGTTGTGTTTGCATGAATGTCGAGTAAAATAGTAGCATTACAAATGTTTTACTAAGTCCAATTATATTGCATATCTATAATACGACAAGACTTGACACAAAATTTTAAATTTACATATTAATTCCTAAGAATAATATTTGTAGATAATCATTAATCAACTTGATGCTTATATAAATAATTATTAATATATTTCTACAACATTTTTTTACCCCAAGATATCTCTCGCGTACGCGCTGTCAATCAACACTAGTTTCATTAAGTTTGAATTATGTATAATCACACAAATTTTAGAGGATAAATTTTTAAGGGAATATTAGAAATGTAAAGTTGATTTTTCCTTCGAAAAAAAGAAAATAAATGTAAACTTAATTTAAGATAACCACTAATTAGATGAAACAAATTCAACTAAAAAAAATTAGAAACTTTTGAATCCTAAATCCTCCAAAAATAGAAATGCCACAAAGTACGGCATATATTAATAATCTATATGTAAATCTGAATCAAACTTTTGATGTATTATTTACCTTTTAATATATTTATTTATGAAAAAAGTGCCTATATATTGAACAGGTTTTTCATATAACCTCAAAATCGCTACCAAATATCTCTTGCAATACATTTCATCATGTCTAACATTAATATTACATACTTTATTTTGTTATTATCCTTTACTTTCCTTCTCCAAACTAGCATTAGAGTTTCAGCGGTACAACCACTCTATCACTTTTGTTCATCCACCACCGGAAATTTCACTTCCAATACCATCTATGAAAAGAACCTTAACTCACTCTTGGGTAATTTGCAGAGAGATATTTCTCCTCTAGGATTTTCGCACGCAGTATCTCGAATACGTCCGTCTTGGTTCTTTGGAATTTCTCTCTGCCGAGGAGATGTAAAATCCCCGAAGTGTAACGCATGTGTTCGACATGCTAGTATCGAACTTCGCAAGATTTGCCCTTATAACAAAGGGGCAATTATATGGTATGACGATTGCTTGTTGAAGTATTTAGACCAAAGTTTCTTTGGTAAAATTGATACCAAAAACAAATTTTATTTGTTGAATGTTGCTAACGTAAGTCATGATCCTAATTTATTTAACCAAAACGTTAAGGGGTTATTGAGTAAGTTAGCTCTCGAGAGTGCTAACACTAAGGAACGTTTCTCATTTGGAAGCATGAAGCTCGATACATTTACAAACTTATATGGATCAACTCAGTGTACCCAAGATTTGTCGAATAAAGCTTGCAAAATTTGTTTGGATGAAGCCATACGTGAGCTGCCAAATTGTTGTTATGGAAAAAGAGGAGGGAGGATAATAGGTGGGAGTTGTAACATGAGATATGAGTTATACCCTTTTGTCAATTCCTAGGAAATTAAGATTCTATCATAAACCTTTGTTATATGGATGGATGTAATTTATTCTTTATTGTTCAACTCATTGAGAGATTTTTCAATGATTAATTAAGAAATTTACTTTTGGATCCACCCTACCTATAATAAAGGGTAATGTGTTTGTCTTAATTGATATAAAATTATTGTTCTGATTAAGTATTTATAATAGTGTCGTTGATACGATTTTATCTGTCTTGTGTGCCGACTATACCCTACACAATGAAAGCGTTAACTAGACTCGGGGGTGATTCGATGATCCCCTCTGATTCTTAAGTCAATTAGTGAAGTTTGCTCTCAAATAAATGTATACTAGAATGATTGGTTGTGATCACATACATTTATACAATTAATGACAGTCCATACATATAGACCGGTGACCTGTACAAATGATACGGTATGTGATCTACAGCGGTTATGACGCATATCTTTAGGGATCACGTGAAAAGGGGGCCATAAATGATGTTGCAGCTAGCAGTGGTATTCTAGGGAAGTAATGAATGAGGCCATTTAGAACCTCAAAGTTTCGCATATTGATTCAACTGTAAAAAATGTAAGGTATGTTTGGTAACATTGATTTCATTTCGATCACATCATTTAAAATTTTGGAAATTGAACTCCTTACATTCATTTACAAATTACGTGTAAAAATAAAAATAAAAGGAAAATTTGGTATTTACTACCTTAAAAATAAATCACTTTTGTATTTACTACTTTATGAAATTTTTATTTTTATTTACTACCTTAAAGCATTTTTTTATTCAAAATCACTACCATTTTACAGTTTTCTCATTTTAAAATTAAGATATCTATTTTGTTCTTTAATCGTTTAAATTGATTCAAATTTTATTATTTTTCTTTTTCTATATGGATTTCATTGCGAACGACATTAAAAAAAAAATCGTACGATAATTCACAAATATTTTAAAATTTTACAAATATTATTCATTTCAGTTTACCTTTTACAAAATTTTAAAAGCAAGATATCTATGGAATCCTTGCACATAAATGACAAGAATGAGTATTGAATCACTTTAAACAAGAAAACTATAAAGTGGTAGTGATTAAAAACAAAAATATGCTTTAAGGTAGTAAATAATATAATTTTCACAAGGTAGTGAATACAAAAGTTGTGTATTTTTAAGGTAGTTACCAAAAAATTTAATCCATAATTTCAAGTCAGCATGGTGTTTCGTAACACTTTAGAATTAAATAGATCACATATGTTTATCCTTGATTTCTCATTGTATTATAAAGACATAAATACATTATCTTCATCATCATCATCATCCGGAAATAAAAACACTCTTTTTTATCATAATTTCATTAGATAATGTCCAAAAATCAATTATATTTGTGGAGGGAAATAAAACCCAAAATTATTCGGCCATCAATCTCCCATTTCCACGAGTTTAATTTTCCCATAAAATTCTCAAGTTCAAAGAAAAATTTGGACCCAAATTAGTTTTACAAGTTACAATTGCCGATATAACCTTGTGCATAATAAGATCGGCGGGTATGGAAATTTGGCGAGTACCCGGTAGTTGTGGTCAAATGAAGAAAGAGGAGAGAGAAAACTCAAATATGGCTTCATGAGAGGAGAGAGAAAGAGAGTTGGGGAAGATGATGGGGGGTATAGCCCGGATAATGCAATGTGACCGTAACTTCGATGTAGATAATTTCAAATGACAACAATTGATTTGTAATTTCAAATTCTTAAAATGATGGGCTTTCCAGATTTCAAATTCTTAGTCATTCAAACACATGAATCGACCCTATCCAAAAAAACCAATACACCATCAAGGAAATTGTAAATAATACTTCGTATTATAGAAACCATTGTAGGAAAGAAAGTGAATACTAACTTTTCCGTACTACGAATAGAGATTTGTTAAACTAGTTGTGTCTTTTAAATGATTTTTTTTTTTTGGCTTGTGTTTTAGATGTAGTAAAGTCTTGAATTTTATCTAGACAAGTTGTTTTAATTGTTATTTTGTGACGTGTGATGATAAAGGCTGCAAGTTGTAACAAATAAAATGTGTCACAATCCTATGAATCTCTTCCAATGATACCACAAATTTTCCAAAGAAGTGGTGATTCATCAATTGTTTTTACTACGAACATATTTAAATAATATAGTCTGTATAAAAAAGAAGGAAATATCATTATTTTTGTAGTATCGTAAATACACATTTCCTTTTATTCTTGTAAATTAAAATTTTAAAAATAGAAATTACAATTTAACAATATAGTTTAATGAATTATAAAATATTTTCAATACAAATAATTTATCATAAATTGCGATTTTTATCACTTCTCTTTTGGAGATAATATAGCAACTCTAATGGTTGTAGTTAGGGAGTTGCTTGCAATTTGCAAATGTTTCAAGTTACTAGTTTAACCATTGAAGTGATTTTTAAAAAATAACTTGGCCAAGCTAATTTTCTTGAAAGAAAGTGGTTGAATAGGGATATAACTATATAAGTAATAACTAAATTAAATGGTTAATTGTGAAAGTGGACCCATTTAAATATTGAGCTACTTTAGTAAATAAGCTTGTCGTTGGAATACAAACTAGATAGAAAGTTAATTAACTTAAAATCTTATGTAATGTAACAAACTAATTTGACAATTAGCTTTCCATTGAAGTTACTCTAAAACAACATTTACTTGTGTTTTAAAAAAAAAAAAAAAATATTTTTTCTGAAAAATTATGTTTTAGATTTATCGTTAGAAACATCGATCTTGGCATTAGGACTACCACATTCTATGATCTGAAACTATAGTTTGTTTAGAAGGATGTTGAGTAGGGATAAGGATTAACTATCACAACTTTCCGTTTCCTAATGTTTGTTTAGATGGAATTTATGTTTTTGTAAGGATAGGGATATGGATAGGGAGAAAAGAGGCTATTATTCCTCCAATCTTGTACCTGATGAAGGCAGGTACAAAGATGGGGATTTCTCATTAAAATGTAAAATCACAGTCCCACCCCTGTAACAATGGCTTCCTCATTCTAAATTCCATTTTTACCGATTAAGAAAACCACGCCCCTTTTTTTATATTATTGCTATTGTGAACTAGATTTTTCAATCTCATATTTTATTTGTACAACACCATCATCCATTCATCCCAATAATATTTTCTCCTCATTCCAATCATCAAACTATACACTATTCACTTTGTGAAATCTGGAAAATCCACAATTTGTAAGTTAGTGTAATTCTTTCATTTTTTTAAAAAAAATTTAATCAATCCGAGGAATATAGAATGTTATAGGAGAAGAAGTAATTACATAGAAATGGAGATCAAAGGTTGAACACTGATATTTGCTGAAAATGTAAAGAGAAATGAAGATATGAAGATAGATAGTTGAAGATAGAGGAAAATTTAAAGAAGATGGGTATTGTGTCTGTAATCACAAAAATGGGGACTTGAAAAGGAAAGTTGTTATTTTTTCTTTTTAATAAATAGGGTAATATAGTAAGTTTGTTGTTTCATCCCTAATATATATCCACCATCATGTCAACCAAGTGATGGTGCTTAAATTAATGAATTCCCTATGATAAATTTCGTATCACTATCCCGATTCATATCCTTATCCCTATGAACCTCTCATATCAAACAAACCGTAAATCTGTTTTTGGAATCTTCTCACTCCACAATCCACTAAGAGAAGCTAACAAACTAAAGGTGGCTCAATTTTTCCATAACCCTCTCGCAACTCGTAGTGAGAGGTTTATAAATGCTTTTAGAGGATCGATAGATGCTTGAGGTTTGCGTGATTTGGGATTCATGGTAGTATTTTATGTGGAAAAAAGGTACTTCTCCGGCTAGTTTTGGAGAGAACAATTTGACCGTTTTTGGGTTGACTCTGCTTGGTGTGAGGCTTTTCTGAATTATAATGTTTGTAATTTCCCTATGTATTGATCGAAGCATGCTCCATTCTACTATTAACTATCATTTACTACGACAGAGGGAGATATACGAAATATTTCAAGTTTGGGGCTTTGTGGCTATCGAAACTGGAATGTGAGGTGACGGTGAAGGAAGCGTGATCTGGGTGTGCGGGTGATCTCTTTGTGCAGTATATACCTAGGTGAGTAGAAATCTTGAGTACATGAGAACAACAACCTTCGGGAATATCAAGGAGTAATAAAACAAGTGGAAGGGAAATAAAAGTTGGCACAAGCAAAGTATCCAGATGTTGCAATGTTAAGCTTATGCAATTTTTTGACGACTGGATTAGATACTCTACAGCAACAAGAAGAGTCGTATTGGCATTCTCAGGCTCTGGAAAATGAGTTACGTGATGGGGATAAAAATACCTCTTATTTTTACCACGAAGCTAGCCAACGGAAGCATATGAATAAAATCTCAGGCTTGATGAATGATAATGACGTATGGTGCTCTAAAATGGATGATTTGGATTATATGGTTTCATCTTAATTTAGCACTATTTTTCTTCTTATGTCCCACTTGAGTTTGAGGAAGCTATGGCTGGTATGTAGTGTGTAATAACAGAGGATATGAACGTTATTCTTGATACGGAGGCTACTGATAAAGATATAAAAGTTGTGTTGTTTCAAATGCACCCTAATAAGGCCCCAGGCCCGGATGTACGTGATGAGCGGCATTTATGTCGCTCTAGGCCTAGGATTTTATAGGATTTTATTATGCTTTTTGATAGTCTTGTATTGTTTTGTTGCTTTTTTATCCCCTTATTCCATCTATGAACTTTTCAGGTAAAAATGTTGGAAATGATGGAAAACACTTGAAGAATGCTCGAAATAAGCTCGTGCGATCGCACAGAATTTCTGTGTGTTCGCACGGGTGAGCAGCTTTGCCTCCAAAGTCAAGAAAGCTTGTGCGCTCGTGCTCCCAGATCGTGTGCTCGCACGAAATCGAAAAAACGATGCAGGAACCATTTGGGATTTCGTGCGATCGCACAGAAGAAGAGCCGGCTCGCACGGATTTTTGGTGGGCTCGCACTGAATTTCCGTGCGAGCACATGAAGATTTCTGAGAATTTGGCTAAGTTATTCCCGTGCGATCGCACAGCTTGTGGGCACGATCGCACGGATCGAAGAAAAGAATTCGTCGCTGAGCTCGCTCGCACTGAACCACAGCCCGCTCGCACTGATGCGATCGCATCTGGGTATGCCCGTTCGTACGGGTACGCGGGATTCCCTTTTCGAGTTTAAACTTATTTTTTTTAGGTGTTAATATAAATAGATTTTTCATTATTTTTATTAGTTAGTTAATTTCAGAAATATAATTTAGGAAGTTTTAGAAGGTTTGCTCTTCAAGCTAGTGCTCTAGAGAGAGAAACTCATTGATTTCAAGCTTCAAATCTGTAATCTCTTCAACTCTTCTCTTTTTCTTGCAATTTAATTCAATTTCTTAGTATTTTGTTCATGCTAATTTTTCATAGTTCTTTGATTGTTCTTCAACTTCTTGAATTTCTTTTGCTTTGATTTTAATTCTCAATTCTCTAGTTGTTGATTTTAGTTTGCAATTGAATTCTTGATTCTCTCCTCTTATTCCTTCAATTTCATGCTTGCTAGCCTAGTATTAATGGATTTCTTGATTTGTAGAATGATTAGTGATTAGAATTAGGTTAGGGAAAGGGGAGAATCTAGGGGCTTAATTAGGGGAAATAGATGATTGAATTGATGAACGATTGATGTGATTAAATTGATTTAGTGCTAGGATTTTCCATGACCAATTGAGTAGTAGTTGCAAATGCTAGTTGATTGGATTAGATTGAAATGTATGATTTAGGTTTGGCAAGACATTGTGAGCCTAATTCATGCAAGTGAATGATAGTTCCTATTATATGCAAGCTTATCTAGCTTACGCCTATGCGAAAGCTTTTCTATAGGCTAGGTTGCTTCGCGTGCTCTATCCGAGAGGTGGCGAGCACGTCATTTGGTTTCATTCCCCTATGTGATATGTCTTTACACTCATTCATGATTATTATATGGTATTTCATTTCCCCCGATTTCCCTAGCCTATCCCCAACTCCCTAACGTTTTCTTTCCTTGATTCAATCTAGTTTAATTGTTAGATTTAGTTTCTTAGCGATAATTCAAACTAAATTCTTGTTCGAACTAGCTTAACTCTAAACTCGATAACCACCGTTTCTTTGGGACGATCCCTATACTTCCCACTATAGTCCATATAGTTGGTCAGTCTAGCGGTTTTATATATTTTGTTTGGTGAGGTGTTGTTCTTTTCAACGACGGAAAAACACCCTATCAAAATGGCGCCGTTGCCGGGGAACGGTTGTTTTTTGTTGAGTTAGTTGAGACTAGTTCATTATTAGAAAATACAAAAAAACATTGCAATTTTGCTTAGCTTTCTTTTTCCTTGGCATTGCTCACGGTTTTTCTTGAGTTGGTATGCTTGTTAGGAGGCGGGCTCGTCAAAGGACCCTCCATCCTCTTGACCTCGAATTGGAGAGGACACTTAGGAGACTAAGGCGTGCACGGTCCAGCTCATCAAGCCATAACAGATTCGAATCGTTGAGTGTTGGTGAGGAACAACAAGAGAGTGAGCAAGTTTTTGAGAATATGGCGCTTCCGGTTAAGAACTTGGGAATACCGGGGGCATTCAAAGCTACATGCGGTATTCAAGCCCCCACAACAAATGCCAACAAATTTGAGATCAAGCCCGCCTTGATCAATTTGGTCCAAAGCCACCCCTTTTTTGGGAAGAGCAATGAACCACCTCACGAACATCTCAAACGGTTCGAGCACTATTGTGACACAATCAAGCACAATGGTGTCACATCGGATTACGTGAGGTTGACATTGTTTCGGTTCTCTCTACTTGGACGAGCAAGTGATTGGCTTGACAAGGAGGTCAAGCCCCACTCACTTCGCACTTGGACCGAGGTGACGAGTGCATTCTTAAACAAGTTCTATTCGCATGGGAAGATGGCGGAGTATCACCACAATATTCAATCCTTTGAGGAAAGGCGAGATGAGTCACTCTTCGAAGCTTGGGATCGTTTTAAGGAGTACCAAAGGGAATGCCCTCACCCTGGGATCCCTAAATGGTTGTTGCTTCAAACATTCTACTTGGGGTTCAGTCCAAGTTCAAAGACAAGTCTTGATGCGGGCGCGGGAGGCCCCATCATGAACAAAACTGAGGATCAAATAGAGGAAATCATTAAGGATGTAGTTCAAAACTACCAATCTTGGCATGTAGGCACAAGGAATTATGATGGGAAAGGTATGAGTGATGATGGGAAGGGTTCGGTGTACGCCATAGAGCAAGCACGGATGATAGAGAAGCTTAGCTCGCGATTGGAGAAGCTTGAAAACACACCTACACCATTCGCGGGAAGATCTTCAAGCCAACCGCCATCACCATCTACAATCCCACCTCCTTCGGCCACTCTTCTCACTAAAGGGAAGAGCAAGGTTAGTTCTTATGATACAATGCCTCCGGGCACTTCCTTTTGCGAAAATTGCCAAGACTATAGTCATTCCCACAATGCATGCCCCCTAGTTCGTAATTTGTCTATTGTGGATTATGGCCCTTCGTATGAAGGCGATTTTGATGTGGAGTATGCTAATGCCTTAAATGAGAGGTCTAGGAATGATAACCCTAACAATCACAATTTTGCTTGGCAACCTAGAGGGCCCCCCATGTATGGTTCCCACCAAGGCTACGGCCAAGGAAGTGGGTATGCTAGCCAAAATCGAGGTGGCTATAGAGCACAAGGCTATCAAAGCCAAGCGCCCTATGGTCAACCACAAGGTTTTGGCAATCAAGGCCAAGACAACCAAGGTAGTTATAATCCCAACCATCAAGGTGGAGGGGGTTATAACTATTCCTATGGGCAATTTAGGGGTGCCTCAAGTGGGGGTTATCCTTTGAACTCGGGAGGTTCTTATGGTGCATCTCAAATCCCACCTCCCGGATTCAATGGACCGAGGACCTTTGGCAACCAATATCAATCAAACCTTAGTGGTTATGGCATTGCACCTCCATCACTCCCGCCTCTCAAGTCTAATCTTGAGGCTCTCATGGAGTCGTTTGTGGGGGCGCAAGCCAAGAAGAATGTCGAGTTTGAGGATGGATTCAAACAATACACCACTCAATTGAAGATGATTGAAAACCAATTAGCTCAACTTGCTAATACCATTAGGGAACATCATGCGCATGCTAGTCTCCCACCCCAAAGTCATGCTCCAAAGCAAATGAATGCCATAGTGGCAAGGAGTGGGAGGATTTTAGATGATGTTTCTAGAGCTAATAAGGTCTCTAAGCCCAATGGGAAGGATGAAGAGGGAGTCATTGAGTCTAGTGACAATGATATGGTAGAAGAGGAGCCTCCCATCAATGATGAAGCTGAAACTCCTATCCCAAAGGAGGCAACTCTCCTACCTCTCTCCACTCCTAAACTTCCCTATCCTCAAAGATTCATAAGGCACAAGTTAGATGTGCAATTCTCAAAATTCCTTGATGTTCTTCGAAAATTGCACATCACTCTCCCCTTTACGGACGCATTGAAACAAATGCCTACCTACTCAAGGTTCCTTAAGGAAATCTTGAGTGGGAAGCGGGATTGCGACGTAAAGGATACGGTGAACCTCACCGAGAATTTTAGTGCTACCATTCTTAACCAAATGCCACCCAAACTCAAAGACCCGGGTAGTTTTTCTATCCCTTGTGCTATTAAGGAGCTTGAAATAAGCAATGCCTTGTGTGATTTGGGTGCTAGCGTTAGTCTAATGCCTTATTCGGTGTTCGCCAAGCTTGAAGTTGGTGATCTTGTCCCAACTAACATCACCTTGCAACTTGCCGACCGTTCGGTCAAGTACCCTATTGGCAAGGTTGAGGATGTACCCTTGAGAGTTGGTGGCCTAGTGATCCCCGTCGATTTTTTAGTCCTAGATATAGATGAGGATGTGCATGTCCCTATTATTCTAAGCCGCCCATTCTTGGATACAGCGGGGGCCATTATTGATGTCAAGCAAGGGAACATTACTTTGAAAGTTGGGAAGGATAGTTTGTTTTTTGACTTGAATAAGGCCATGCATTATCCTAGTTCCACTAATGAGAAATGTTTCTTGGTGGACTCTTTTGATCCCATAGTGAATGACATGCATGAGCATTTGCTCACCACTAATGATCCACTTGAGCTTGTTTTTTTGAATAGGCATGGCTTAGGTAATTTAGGGATTGAAGTGGCTAAGTACGAGGAGCTTTTGGATGCCCCATCACCTTGTGCTCAACCCGAGCAATGCATGCTTGTGTTTGATGGAAAGATGCTTTTGATGAAGCCCGGATTGGTAAGGAAGCTCCCAAGGTAGAGCTAAAACCTCTACCTTCGAGCTTGAGGTACGTGTTTCTCGGTCCAAACTCTTCTTACCCCGTGATTATCAATTCCTCTTTAGATGACGAGCAAGTGCTCAAGCTCACTCATGTCTTGAAACGTCATCAAAGGGCTTTGGGCTACACCATTGGTGATTTGAAAGGTGTTAGCCCAACCCTTTGCATGCATTATATAGAGCTTGAGGATGGTGCCGTCCCACATCGTGAAAGGCAAAGAAAACTTAATCCACCTATGGGAGAGGTGGTTAAGAAGGAAATAATGAAGCTTTTGGCGGCCGGGATTATCTATCCTATTTCTAATAGTCGATGGGTATCCCCGGTCCATGTGGTTCCAAAAAAGGGTGGGATGACGGTAGTCAAGAATTCACATGGAGAGCCCATTTCCACCCGGACGGTAACCGGTTGGCGCATGTGTATTGACTATCGCCAACTCAATCTTTCCACTAAGAAAGACCACTTTCCTCTCCCATTTACCTATGATATGATACTACAAGATTAAATATAACTTCCTATGCATGATACTACACACATAAGCATATTCTAAATATGTACGAACCTTGAGTATGCTCTCAAATTCTACTTTGCTCAATTGATCAACTAATCAAAGTTTCCTCCTAACATAAATAATAAATTAATCATTATTTATACCTTATTAAATTTCTAGCAAATATTAAAAACATTAAAGTGTCATTAAGACCTTAATTAATTAATCTTCCTTTAGCCATAATTAAATATTATGCGTAAACCCTATGTCAATCATGTATTTAAAACATTAAAAATTCATACTTTAGGGCTAAATACATGCACAATTCAATGAATTTATAAATCTTAATTTTTATGCGTGGAAACTATAAAATATAATTAATTTAATTATTATACTACCACCAGCGGCTACGGGCTCCTGCGATGGCTCGCACCTGGTCTCAAGAGTAGAGAGAGAGAGAGAGAGAGAGAGAGAGAGAGAGATTTGGGTGAGAGGAAAACGTGATTATAAGGTTTGGTTTTTCCTTGGTTCTTTTATATTTATAGGTTTCCAAACCTTCGGGGTTCAAGTAGGATTAGGAAACTAAATTTGAAGACCTTAGAACCATTAATGATGATAGTTATCTTTTCCCCTTTATAGACTCAACCTTTTGTAAAACTATTTCCACTTGAGGAAATGGAATTAATAAATATTAAATACATTTAAAATCTCCTTTATAATTTATATGATTAATAATCATATAAATGATGTAAAAATGTTTAATTAAATTATAAATATATTGAAACTATATTTATAAAATAATAAAAATATGGGGTATTACATAGACCACAGATAGATTGTGATTTGGTGGTGAGGAATTGAGTTTAACATTTCGTCAAAGGTGGGCAATTTCAGAAACGAGAATGAAGGTGAAGATGTGGTGGTTTGGTTGGACGTTGTTGATCCCTTGGAGGAAGCTTCCATGGCATCAATGGAGAAAAGGGTAAAAGGAATGAGGGGAGAGAAAAAGAAAAAAAAATTGCTAATTGGGTTGATGTTGTCATTGAGGGTATTTAGTGTATTAAGTTTTGAAACATAGGTATTTGGTGAATTTTTGAAACTCCGGGCCAGGTTACTTGGTGAACTTCGTCACAGCTCAGGGGCCATAAGAAAAGTGGGTATTAGGGATTGTAGATTAACATAATTAGGAGTACAGGGACTATGACATACCAAAAATAGAATGTGTAACTCATATTAAAGTACGACCGCTTTCATAAAGTGTAACTCATATTAACATATGGTGGGAGTAGTAGAGAAGTTGATTCGCTAATAGGAACTGAGAGTTGGTATTTGTTCTGTCGCATTGGATCATCTTAGTTCCTCGATTAGTTACAATAGTAAATAATTCATCTAGCTCAACGAATTTGTGGAAGGACAATCACCCTTTAATTACTAGTGTTCAAATTAATTGATGAATAACATCATTTTTTTAATTAATTCCAACTTGGAGAATTACAGGTTAGATTAATTGTTTGAGTCACTCTCTGTGAATTTGACTCTACTGAGCTAAAAGCTGTCACATATTCACCTACTGAAGAATGTATGTCGATGAAACTCCAATGAAGTCCTTTCATGATGCAAACAATATTAATAAGGTTACGGATCCATTTTTTATGTTTATTTTTTTAATTATCCTTTGGATTTTTAGAGTTTGCAGAGAATGATATTTTGAAGTCACTTAAAATTTTGTGAAATATACCTAGTCAATACAGTCCTTTATTTTATGTATTAAAATATACATCATAAATAATGCACACATTTTTATTGTGCAAAATTTTACCCCCAGAAAATCACTTTCCTAAAAAAACATAGCTACTTTATTTATTATTTTATTTTCTTTCCATTTGTATAAAATTCTATGTAGGAAAAAAATATAAGATTATAGAATATGAAAGTATTAGACGATTTTGGTAATATTTTTATCAAATCGACATATCAATTATAGAAAATATATTTACTAAATAATTTGATCAAATTAACATAGTAAGCATATCAAATATTTTTGTCAAATTGTCATATTCAACATCTAAAATATATAATAAAGTATAGGGAGAAAAGTTCATATTAGATGACAACTGCGTACGTTCAAGATTTATTTATTACTCGTTAACTTTAATGGATAAATATTTCAGTTAAATATTTTATCAAAAAAAGATGGTCAAATAATAATTTTTGAATATATGTGCGTACACAAGACATAATCTAGTAAATAATATAATTGTGACCACGAGTTGCACCAGCCCTAAACTATTTGGTTTTTTTTCACTATCATTCTTTCCTTTTCCCTTTGTTTTCTTTACTGTCGAGTAAAGTAAACATTAAATACACTTTAATTCCTCTTGCTAAATTTAAAACACTGTGTATTATTAATTACTAGTTTTTCTATTCTCGACGATCACCCTTTCCTTTTTTTTCCGTCATGTTTACAGATTTTATATATATAAGAAAATAGAATATGTTATTAATTTAACTATACTAATGAAGTATGAAGTGTCGTCATTATAATTGTTTGCTTGGAACACAACTTAATGGGTTATATACTTAGTTGGAAACAAAATTACAAAAATTACCCGGAATAAAAGGAGATCAATATAATTAGTTGGAAACAAAATTACAAAAATCCTAAACCCTTTTAAATGTAAGAAGTTCTCATTTTGAACAGTACATTTACTGCATTGCCCCTCAAACCCTCAATTTATCTTAAGAATAGTGTAATGACCGATTTACCCTTATACACTAGTACTCTTCCTTTTCTTTCATCCATTCTCAGTTTCCCAACTTCCATTTGCAACCCTTTAACAAGAAAGCATGTGCACGTAATGTATTAATTAATATGTTTGATAATTTTATCTTTTTATATTATGTGATTTTATAAAAGGAAAAGCATAGGATGTTAATTTTTAGTTATTATAGTTGTGTTTGCATTAATGTCGAGTAAAATAGTAGCATTACAAATGTTTTACTAAGTCCAATTATATTGCATATCTATAATACGACAAGACTTGACACAAAATTTTAAATTTACATATTAATTCCTAAGAATAATATTTGTAGATAATCATTCATCAACTTGATGCTTATATAAATAATTATTAATATATTTCTACAATATTTTTTTACCCCAAGATATCTCTCGCGTACGCGCTGTCAATCAACACTAGTTCATTAAGTTTGAATTATGTATAATCACACAAATTTTAGAGGATAAATTTTTAAGGGAATATTAGAAATGTAAAGTTGATTTTTCCTTCGAAAAAAAGAAAATAAATGTAAACTTAATTTAAGATAACCACTAATTAGATGAAACAAATTCAACTAAAAAATATTAGAAACTTTTGAATCCTAAATCCTCCAAAAATAGAAATGCCACAAAGTACGGCATATATTAATAATCTATATGTAAATCTGAATCAAACTTTTGATGTATTATTTACCTTTTAATATATTTATTTATAAAAAAAGTGCCTATATATTGAACAGGTTTTTCATATAACCTCAAAATCTCTACCAAATATCTCTTGCAATACATTTCATCATGTCTAACATTAATATTACATACTTTATTTTGTTATTATCCTTTACTTTCCTTCTCCAAACTAGCATTAGAGTTTCAGCGGTACAACCACTCTATCACTTTTGTTCATCCACCACCGGAAATTTCACTTCCAATACCATCTATGAAAAGAACCTTAACACACTCTTGGGTAATTTGGAGAGAGATATTTCTCCTCTAGGATTTTCGCACGCAGTATCTCGAATACGTCCGTCTTGGTTCTTTGGAATTTCTCTCTGCCGAGGAGATGTAAAATCCCCGAAGTGTAACGCATGTGTTCGACATGCTAGTATCGAACTTCGCAAGATTTGCCCTTATAACAAAGGGGCAATTATATGGTATGACGATTGCTTGTTGAAGTATTTAGACCAAAGTTTCTTTGGTAAAATTGATACCAAAAACAAATTTTATTTGTTGAATGTTGCTAACGTAAGTCATGATCCTAATTTATTTAACCAAAACGTTAAGGGGTTATTGAGTAAGTTAGCTCTCGAGAGTGCTAACACTAAGGAACGTTTCTCATTTGGAAGCATGAAGCTCGATACATTTACAAACTTATATGGATCAACTCAGTGTACCCAAGATTTGTCGAATAAAGCTTGCAAAATTTGTTTGGATGAAGCCATACGTGAGCTGCCAAATTGTTGTTATGGAAAAAGAGGAGGGAGGATAATAGGTGGGAGTTGTAACATGAGATATGAGTTATACCCTTTTGTCAATTCCTAGGAAATTAAGATTCTATCATAAACCTTTGTTATATGGATGGATGTAATTTATTCTTTATTGTTCAACTCATTGAGAGATTTTTCAATGATTAATTAAGAAATTTACTTTTGGATCCACCCTACCTATAATAAAGGGTAATGTGTTTGTCTTAATTGATATAAAATTATTGTTCTGATTAAGTATTTATAATAGTGTCGTTGATACGATTTTATCTGTCTTGTGTGCCGACTATACCCTACACAATGAAAGCGTTAACTAGACTCGGGGGTGATTCGATGATCCCCTCTGATTCTTAAGTCAATTAGTGAAGTTTGCTCTCAAATAAATGTATACTAGAATGATTGGTTGTGATCACATACATTTATACAATTAATGACAGTCCATACATATAGACCGGTGACCTGTACAAATGATACGGTATGTGATCTACAGCGGTTATGACGCATATCTTTAGGGATCACGTGAAAAGGGGGCCATAAATGATGTTGCAGCTAGCAGTGGTATTCTAGAGAAGTAATGAATGAGGCCATTTAGAACCTCAAAGTTTCGCATATTGATTCAACTGTAAAAAATGTAAGGTATGTTTGGTAACATTGATTTCATTTCGATCACATCATTTAAAATTTTGGAAATTGAACTCCTTACATTCATTTACAAATTACGTGTAAAAATAAAAATAAAAGGAAAATTTGGTATTTACTACCTTAAAAATAAATCACTTTTGTATTTACTACTTTATGAAATTTTTATTTTTATTTACTACCTTAAAGCATTTTTTTATTCAAAATCACTACCATTTTACAGTTTTCTCATTTTAAAATTAAGATATCTATTTCGTTCTTTAATCGTTTAAATTGATTCAAATTTTATTATTTTTCTTTTTCTATATGGATTTCATTGCGAACGACATTAAAAAAAATTCGTACGATAATTCACAAATATTTTAAAATTTTACAAATATTATTCATTTCAGTTTACCTTTTACAAAATTTTAAAAGCAAGATATCTATGGAATCCTTGCACATAAATGACAAGAATGAGTATTGAATCACTTTAAACAAGAAAACTATAAAGTGGTAGTGATTAAAAACAAAAATATGCTTTAAGGTAGTAAATAATATAATTTTCACAAGGTAGTGAATACAAAAGTTGTGTATTTTTAAGGTAGTTACCAAAAATTTTAATCCATAATTTCAAGTCAGCATGGTGTTTCGTAACACTTTAGAATTAAATAGATCACATATGTTTATCCTTGATTTCTCATTGTATTATAAAGACATAAATACATTATCTTCATCATCATCATCATCCGGAAATAAAAACACTCTTTTTTATCATAATTTCATTAGATAATGTCCAAAAATCAATTATATTTGTGGAGGGAAATAAAACCCAAAATTATTCGGCCATTCAATCTCCCATTTCCACGAGTTTAATTTTCCCATAAAATTCTCAAGTTCAAAGAAAAATTTGGACCCAAATTAGTTTTACAAGTTACAATTGCCGATATAACCTTGTGCATAATAAGATCGGCGGGTATGGAAATTTGGCGAGTACCCGGTAGTTGTGGTCAAATGAAGAAAGAGGAGAGAGAAAACTCAAATATGGCTTCATGAGAGGAGAGAGAAAGAGAGTTGGGGAAGATGATGGGGGGTATAGCCCGGATAATGCAATGTGACCGTAACTTCGATGTAGATAATTTCAAATGACAACAATTGATTTGTAATTTCAAATTCTTAAAATGATGGGCTTTCCAGATTTCAAATTCTTAGTCATTCAAACACATGAATCGACCCTATCCAAAAAAACCAATACACCATCAAGGAAATTGTAAATAATACTTCGTATTATAGAAACCATTGTAGGAAAGAAAGTGAATACTAACTTTTCCGTACTACGAATAGAGATTTGTTAAACTAGTTGTGTCTTTTAAATGATTTTTTTTTTGGCTTGTGTTTTAGATGTAGTAAAGTCTTGAATTTTATCTAGACAAGTTGTTTTAATTGTTATTTTGTGACGTGTGATGATAAAGGCTGCAAGTTGTAACAAATAAAATGTGTCACAATCCTATGAATCTCTTCCAATGATACCACAAATTTTCCAAAGAAGTGGTGATTCATCAATTGTTTTTACTACGAACATATTTAAATAATATAGTCTGTATAAAAAAGAAGGAAATATCATTATTTTTGTAGTATCGTAAATACACATTTCCTTTTATTCTTGTAAATTAAAATTTTAAAAATAGAAATTACAATTTAACAATATAGTTTAATGAATTATAAAATATTTTCAATACAAATAATTTATCATAAATTGCGATTTTTATCACTTCTCTTTTGGAGATAATATAGCAACTCTAATGGTTGTAGTTAGGGAGTTGCTTGCAATTTGCAAATGTTTCAAGTTACTAGTTTAACCATTGAAGTGATTTTTAAAAAATAACTTGGCCAAGCTAATTTTCTTGAAAGAAAGTGGTTGAATAGGGATATAACTATATAAGTAATAACTAAATTAAATGGTTAATTGTGAAAGTGGATCCATTTAAATATTGAGCTACTTTAGTAAATAAGCTTGTCGTTGGAATACAAACTAGATAGAAAGTTAATTAACTTAAAATCTTATGTAATGTAACAAACTAATTTGACAATTAGCTTTCCATTGAAGTTACTCTAAAACAACATTTACTTGTATTTTAACAAAAAAAAAAGATAATATTTTTTTCTGACAAATTATGTTTTAGATTTATCGTTAGAAACATCGATCTTGGCATTAGGACTACCACATTCTATGATCTGAAACTATAGTTTGTTTAGAAGGATGTTGAGTAGGGATAAGGATTAACTATCACAACTTTCCGTTTTCTAATGTTTGTTTAGATG
Source organism: Spinacia oleracea (assembly GCF_020520425.1). Taxonomy (NCBI): domain Eukaryota; kingdom Viridiplantae; phylum Streptophyta; class Magnoliopsida; order Caryophyllales; family Amaranthaceae; genus Spinacia; species Spinacia oleracea. The sequence continues at coordinate 30,573,599 of NC_079492.1, forward strand.
GAATTTATGTTTTTGTAAGGATAGGGATATGGATAGGGAGAAAAGAGGCTATTATTCCTCCAATCTTGTACCTGATGAAGGCAGGTACAAAGATGGGGATTTCTCATTAAAATGTAAAATCACAGTCCCACCCCTGTAACAATGGCTTCCTCATTCTAAATTCCATTTTTACCGATTAAGAAAACCACGCCCCTTTTTTTATATTATTGCTATTGTGAACTAGATTTTTCAATCTCATATTTTATTTGTACAACACCATCATCCATTCATCCCAATAATATTTTCTCCTCATTCCAATCATCAAACTATACACTATTCACTTTGTGAAATCTGGAAAATCCACAATTTGTAAGTTAGTGTAATTCTTTCATTTTTTTAAAAAAAAATTAATCAATCCGAGGAATATAGAATGTTATAGGAGAAGAAGTAATTACATGGAAATGGAGATCAAAGGTTGAACACTGATATTTGCTGAAAATGTAAAGAGAAATGAAGATATGAAGATAGATAGTTGAAGATAGAGGAAAATTTAAAGAAGATGGGTATTGTGTCTGTAATCACAAAAATGCGGACTTGAAAAGGAAAGTTGTTATTTTTTCTTTTTAATAAATAGGGTAATATAGTAAGTTTGTTGTTTCATCCCTAATATATATCCACCATCATGTCAACCAATGGATGGTGCTTAAATTAATGAATTCCCTATGATAAATTTCGTATCACTATCCCGATTCATATCCTTATCCCTATGAACCTCTCATATCAAACGAACTGTAAATCTGAACTTGGAATCTTCTCACTCCACAATCCACTAAGAGAAGCTAACAAACTAAAGGTGGCTCAATTTTTCCATAACCCTCTCGCAACTCGTAGTGAGAGGTTTATAAATGCTTTTAGAGGATCGATAGATGCTTGAGGTTTGCGTGATTTGGGATTCATGGTAGTATTTTATGTGGAAAAAAGGTACTTCTCCGGCTAGTTTTGGAGAGAACAATTTGACCGTTTTTTGGTTGACTCTGCTTGGTGTGAGGCTTTTCTGAATTATAATGTTTGTAATTTCCCTATGTATTGATCGAAGCATGCTCCATTCTACTATTAACTATCATTTACTACGAGAGAGGGAGATATACGAAATATTTCAAGTTTGGGGCTTTTTGGCTATCGAAACTGGAATGTGAGGTGACGGTGAAGGAAGCGTGATCTGGGTGTGCGGGTGATCTCTTTGTGCAGTATATAGCTAGGTGAGTAGAAATCTTGAGTACATGAGAACAACAACCTTCGGGAATATCAAGGAGTAATAAAACAAGTGGAAGGGAAATAAAAGTTGGCACAAGCAAAGTATCCAGATGTTGCAATGTTAAGCTTATGCAATTTTTTGACGACTGGATTAGATACTCTACAGCAACAAGAAGAGTCGTATTGGCATTCTCAGGCTCTGGAAAATGAGTTACGTGATGGGGATAAAAATACCTCTTATTTTTACCACGAGGCTAGCCAACGGAAGCATATGAATAAAATCTCAGGCTTGATGGATGATAATGACGTATGGTGCTCTAAAATGGATGATTTGGATTCTATGGTTTCATCTTAATTTAGCACTATTTTTCTTCTTATGTCCCACTTGAGTTTGAGGAAGCTATGGCTGGTATGTAGTGTGTAATAACAGAAGATATGAACGTTATTCTTGATACGGAGGCTACTGATAAAGATATAAAAGTTGTGTTGTTTCAAATGCACCCTAATAAGGCCCCAGGCCCGGATGTACGTGATGAGCGGCATTTATGTCGCTCTAGGCCTAGGATTTTATAGGATTTTATTATGCTTTTTGATAGTTTTATATTGTTTTGTTGCTTTTTTATCCCCTTATTCCATCTATTAACTTTTCAGGTAAAAATGTTGGAAATGATGGAAAACACTTGAAGAATGCTCGAAATAAGCTCGTGCGATCGCACAGAATTTCTGTGTGTTCGCACGGGTCAGCAGCTTTGCCTCCAAAGTCAAGCAAGCTTGTGCGCTCGTGCTCCCAGATCATGTGCTCGCACGAAATCGAAAAAACGATGCAGGAACTATTTGGGATTTCGTGCGATCGCACAGAAGAAGAGCCGGCTCGCACGGATTTTTGGTGGGCTCGCACTGAATTTCCGTGCGAGCACATGAAGATTTCTGAGAATTTGGCTAAGTCATTCCCGTGCGATCGCACGGCTTGTGGGCACGATCGCACGGATCGAAGAAAAGAATTTGTCGCTGAGCTCGCTCGCACTGAACCACAGCCCGCTCGCACTGATGCGATCGCATCTTGGTATGCCCGTTCGCACGGGTACGCGGGATTCCCTTTTCGAGTTTAAACTTATTTTTTTAGGTGTTAATATAAATAGATTTTTCATTATTTTTATTAGTTAGTTAATTTCAGAAATATAATTTAGGAAGTTTTAGAAGGTTTGCTCTTCAAGCTAGTGCTATAGAGAGAGAAACTCATTGATTTCAAGCTTCAAATCTGTAATCTCTTCAACTCTTCTCTTTTTCTTGCAATTTAATTCAAGTTCTTAGTATTTTGTTCATGCTAATTTTTCATAGTTCTTTGATTGTTCTTCAACTTCTTGAATTTCTTTTGCTTTGATTTTAATTCTCAATTCTCTAGTTGTTGATTTTAGTTTGCAATTGAATTCTTGATTCTCTCCTCTTATTCCTTCAATTTCATGCTTGCTAGCCTAGTATTAATGGATTTCTTGATTTATAGAATGATTAGTGAGTAGAATTAGGTTTGGGAAAGGGGAGAATCTAGGGGCTTAATTAGGGGAAATAGATGATTGAATTGATGAACGATTGATGTGATTAAATTGATTTAGTGCTAGGATTTTCCATGACCAATTGAGTAGTAGTTGCAAATGCTAGTTGATTGGATTAGATTAAAATGTATGATTTAGGTTTGGCAAGACATTGTGAGCCTAATTCATGCAAGTGAATGATAGTTCCTATTATATGCAAGCTTATCTAGCTTACGCCTATGCGAAAGCTTTTCTATAGGCTAGGTTGCTTCGCGTGCTCTATCCGAGAGGTGGCGAGCACGTCATTTGGTTTCATTCCCCTATGTGATATGTCTTTACACTCATTCATGATTATTAGATGGTATTTCATTTCCCCCGATTTCCCTAGCCTATCCCCAACTCCCTAACGTTTCCTTTCCTTGGTTCAATCTAGTTTAATTGTTAGATTTAGTTTCTTAGCGATAATTCAAACTAAATTCTTGTTCGAACTAGCTTAACTCTAAACTCGATAACCACCGTTTCTTTGGGACGATCCCTATACTTCCCACTATAGTCCATATAGTTGGTCAGTCTAGCGGTTTTATATATTTTGTTTGGTGAGGTGTTGTTCTTTTCAACGACGGAAAAACACCCTATCAAAATGGCGCCGTTGCCGGGGAACGGTTGTTTTTTGTTGAGTTAGTTGAGACTAGTTCATTATTAGAAAATACAAAAAAACATTGCAATTTTGCTTAGCTTTCTTTTTCATTGGCATTGCTCACGGTTTTTCTTGAGTTTGTATGCTTGTTAGGGGGCGGGCTCGTCAAAGGACCCTCCATCCTCTTGACCTCGAATTGGAGAGGAAACTTAGGAGACTAAGGCGTGCACGGTCCAGCTCATCAAGCCATAACAGATACGAATCGTTGAGTGTTGGTGAGGAACAACAAGAGAGTGAGCAAGTTTTTGAGAATATGGCGCTCCCGGTTAAGAACTTGGGAATACCGGGGGCATTCGAAGCTACATGCGGTATTCAAGCCCCCACAACAAATGCCAACAAATTTGAGATCAAGCACGCCTTGATCAATTTGGTCCAAAGCCACCCCTTTTTTGGGAAGAGCAATGAACCACCTCACGAACATCTCAAACGGGTCGGGCACTATTGTGACACAATCAAGCACAATGGTGTCACATCGGATTACGTGAGGTTGACATTGTTTCGGTTCTCTCTACTTGGGCGAGCAAGTGATTGGCTTGACAAGGAGGTCAAGCCCCACTCACTTCGCACTTGGACCGAGGTGACGAGTGCATTCTTAAACAAGTTCTATTCGCATGGGAAGACGGCGGAGTATCGCCACAATATTCAATCCTTTGAGGAAAGGCGAGATGAGTCACTCTTCGAAGCTTGGGATCGTTTTAAGGAGTACCAAAGGGAATGCCCTCACCCTGGGATCCCTAAATGGTTGTTGCTTCAAACATTCTACTTGGGGTTCAGTCCAAGTTCAAAGACAAGTCTTGATGCGGGCGCGGGAGGCCCCATCATGAACAAAACTGAGGATCAAATAGAGGAAATCATTGAGGATGTAGTTCAAAACTACCAATCTTGGCATGTAGGCACAAGGAATTATGATGGGAAAGGTATGAGTGATGATGGGAAGGGTTCGGTGTACGCCATAGAGCAAGCACGGATGATAGAGAAGCTTAGCTCGCGATTGGAGAAGCTTGAAAACACACCTACACCATTCGCGGGAAGATCTTCAAGCCAATCGCCATCACCATCTACAATCCCACCTCCTTCGGCCACTCTTCTCACTAAAGGGAAGAGCAAGGTTAGTTCTTATGATACAATGCCTCCGGGCACTTCCTTTTGCGAAAATTGCCAAGACTATAGTCATTCCCACAATGCATGCCCCCTAGTTCGTAATTTGTCTTTTGTGGATTATGGCCCTTCGTATGAAGGCGATTTTGATGTGGAGTATGCTAATGCCTTAAATGAGAGGTCTAGGAATGATAACCCTAACAATCAGAATTTTGCTTGGCAACCTAGAGGGCCCCCCATGTATGGTTCCCACCAAGGCTACGGCCAAGGAAGTGGGTATGCTAGCCAAAATCGAGGTGGCTATAGAGCACAAGGCTATCAAAGCCAAGCGCCCTATGGTCAACCACAAGGTTTTGGCAATCAAGGCCAAGACAACCAAGGTAGTTATAATCCCAACCATCAAGGTGGAGGGGGTTATAACTATTCCTATGGGCAATTTAGGGGTGCCTCAAGTGGGGGTTATCCTTTGAACTCGGGAGGTCCTTATGGTGCATCTCAAATCCCACCTCCCGGATTCAATGGACCGAGGACCTTTGGCAACCAATATCAATCAAACCTTAGTGGTTATGGCATTGCACCTCCATCACTCCCGCCTCTCAAGTCTAATCTTGAGGCTCTCATGGAGTCGTTTGTGGGGGCGCAAGCCAAGAAGAATGTCGAGTTTGAGGATGGATTCAAACAATCCACCACTCAATTGAAGATGATTGAAAACCAATTAGCTCAACTTGCTAATACCATTAGGGAACATCATGCGCATGCTAGTCTCCCACCCCAAAGTCATGCTCCAAAGCAAATGAATGCCATAGTGGCAAGGAGTGGGAGGATTTTAGATGATGTTTCTAGAGATAATAAGGTCTCTAAGCCCAATGGGAAGGATGAAGAGGGAGTCATTGAGTCTAGTGACAATGATATGGTAGAAGAGGAGCCTCCCATCAATGATGAAGCTGAAACTCCTATCCCAAAGGAGGCAACTCTCCTACCTCTCCCCACTCCTAAACTTCCCTATCCTCAAAGATTCATAAGGCACAAGTTAGATGTGCAATTCTCAAAATTCCTTGATGTTCTTCGAAAATTGCACATCACTCTCCCCTTTACGGACGCATTGAAACAAATGCCTACCTACTCAAGGTTCCTTAAGGAAATCTTGAGTACGAAGCGGGATTGCGACGTAAAGGATACGGTGAACCTCACCGAGAATTTTAGTGCTACCATTCTTAACCAAATGCCACCCAAACTCAAAGACCCGGGTAGTTTTTCTATCCCTTGTGCTATTAAGGAGCTTGAAATAAGCAATGCCTTGTGTGATTTGGGTGCTAGTGTTAGTCTAATGCCTTATTCGGTGTTCGCCAAGCTTGAAGTTGGTGATCTTGTCCCAACTAACATCACCTTGCAACTTGCCGACCGTTCGGTCAAGTACCCTATTGGCAAGGTTGAGGATGTACCCTTGAGAGTTGGTGGCCTAGTGATCCCCGTCGATTTTGTAGTCCTAGATATAGATGAGGATGTGCATGTCCCTATTATTCTAAGCCGCCCATTCTTGGATACAGCGGGGGCCATTATTGATGTCAAGCAAGGGAACATTACTTTGAAAGTTGGGAAGGATAGTTTGTTTTTTGACTTGAATAAGGCCATGCATTATCCTAGTTCCACTAATGAGAAATGTTTCTTGGTGGACTCTTTTGATCCCATAGTGAATGACATGCATGAGCATTTTCTCACCACTAATGATCCACTTGAGCTTGTTTTTTTGAATAGGCATGGCTTAGGTAATTTAGGGATTGAAGTGGCTAAGTACGAGGAGCTTTTGGATGCCCCATCACCTTGTGCTCAACCCGAGCAATGCACGCTTGTGTTTGATGGAAAGATGCTTTTGATGACGCCCGGATTGGTAAGGAAGCTCCCAAGGTAGAGCTAAAACCTCTACCTTCGAGCTTGAGGTACGTGTTTCTCGGTCCAAACTCTTCTTACCCCGTGATTATCAATTCCTCTTTAGATGACGAGCAAGTGCTCAAACTCACTCATGTCTTGAAACGTCATCAAAGGGCTTTGGGCTACACCATTGGTGATTTGAAAGGTGTTAGCCCAACCCTTTGCATGCATCATATAGAGCTTGAGGATGGTGCCGTCCCACATCGTGAAAGGCAAAGAAAACTTAATCCACCTATGGGAGAGGTGGTTAAGAAGGAAATAATGAAGCTTTTGGCGGCCGGGATTATCTATCCTATTTCTAATAGTCGATGGGTATCCCCGGTCCATGTGGTTCCAAAAAAGGGTGGGATGACGGTAGTCAAGAATTCACATGGAGAGCTCATTTCCACCCGGACGGTAACCGGTTGGCGCATGTGTATTGACTATCGCCAACTCAATCTTTCCACTAAGAAAGACCACTTTCCTCTCCCATTTATTGATCAAATGCTTGAACGTCTAACCAAACACAAGTATTTTAGCTTTCTTGTTGGATATTCCGGGTTCTTTCAAATCCCCATTAACCCGGAAGACCAAGAGAAAACTACATTTACTTGCCCTTATGGGACCTTTGCCTATAGGAGGATGCCATTCGGGGTTTGCAATGCCCCCGGGACGTTCCAAAGGTGTATGATGAGTATTTTTGGTGATATGATCGAAGAAGAAATGGAGGTGTTCATGGATGACTTTTCGGTGGGAGGCTCCACCTATGATGAATGCCTCATCAATCTTGGGAAGTGCCTTGCGAGGTGTGAGAAAGTCAACTTGGTGCTCAATTGGGAAAAATGCCACTTCATGGTGAAGGAAGGAATTGTTCTAGGTCGCAAGGTCTCTCACAATGGGATTGAGGTAGATAGAGCGAAAATCGAAGTCATAGAGAAGTTGCCTCCCCCAGTGAATGTTAAGGGGATCCGATCCTTTCTTGGGCATGCCGGATTCTATAGGCGATTCATTAAAGAATTTTCCTCGATTGCTCGACCTCTCACTAACCTCCTCCAAAAGGAGTGTGACTTTCACTTTGATTCCGCATGTCTCAAGGCCTTTAACACAATCAAGAGTGCCCTTATTTCTACTCCTATAGTTCAAGCTCCGGATTGGTCTCTACCTTTCGAGTTGATGTGCGACGCAAGTGATTTCTCGGTTGGGGGATTTCTTGGTCAACGAAAGGACAAAAAGCTCCATGTGATCTATTATATGTAAAAAACTCTTAATCAAGCTCAAGACAACTACACCACGACCGATAAAGAATTTCTCTCCATTGTGCATGCATTTGAGAAGTTTAGGACCTATTTGGTAGGGTCAAAGACAATTGTGTACACGGATCATACGGCTATTCCCTATCTTATGGCAAAAAAAGAGGCCAAACCGAGACGCATTCGTTGGGTGTTACTCCTTCAAGAATTCGACATCGAGATTAGAGATAAGAAAAGAGCCGAGAATGTGGTGGCCGACCACCTATCTAGGCTAGAACTTGGGAGTGAGGCTCCGGATGATGTTCCAATTGAGGATGCTTTGAGAGATGATACCTTGTACATGGTTCGGAGTTCCCAACTCCCTTGGTTTGTTGACATAGTGAATTACTTGGCTTGTGGGGCGATCCCCCAAGATCCCACAACTCAAGAGCGCCGCAAGTTGAAGTATGATTCTAGACGCTATATTTGGGATGAGCCCACATTGTTGAGACGGTGCCCTGATGGCCTTTTAAGGAGGTGTGTTCCGGATGAGGAGTTCCCTAGTGTTCTTCGTATGTGCCACTCCTCCCCTTGTGGTGGGCATATGGGAGGTGATAGAACCACTTCCAAGATTCTTCAAAGCATGTTATGGTGGCCTACCCTTTTTCGGGATGCTTGGGCATTTGTCAAGTCTTGTGATCGTTGTCAAAGAACGGGTAATATTTCCAAGAGACATGAAATTCCACCAAATCCTATCCTAGAGTTGGAGGTGTTCGATGTGTGGGGAATCGACTTCATGGGTCCCTTCCCTTCTTCTTATGGCAACCTATACATTCTTGTCGCGGTTGACTATGTTTCCAAGTGGGCGGAAGCCATTGCATCTCCCACTAATGATCACAAAGTGGTGGTCAACCTCTTCAAGAAGATCATCTTTCCGTGTTTTGGGGTTCCTAGGGCTTTGATTAGTGATGGTGGGTACCATTTTGCCCATGGTAAGTTCAAGGCTCTCTTCAGGAAGTATGGTGTTCATCACAAAGTTGGTGTGGCCTATCATCCTCAAACTAGCGGCCAAGTGGAAGTCACCAATAGGGAGATCAAGTCTATTTTGGAGAAGTCGGTTGCCAAGAACCGCAAGGATTGGTCAATCAAACTTGATGACGCCTTATGGGCGTATAGAACGGCTTTCAAGACGCCAATTGGGATGACTCCCTACAAACTTGTTTATGGCAAGAATTTCCACTTGCCGATGGAGCTTGAGCACAAGGCCATGTGGGCCATCAAAACTTTGAATTTCGAGCTCACTAGTGCGGGTGAGCGGCGCTTGCTCGATCTCCTTGAGTTAGAAGAGCTCCCCATGAATGCCTATGACTCAGCAAGCATTTATAAGGCGCGTTCTAAACAATATCACGACGCTAAGATTGAGAAGAGATAGTTCAAGGAGAGGGAGAAGGTCCTCCTTTATAACTCTCGCTTGAAGTTATTCCCGGGAAAACTCAAATCCCGGTGGAGGGGTCCGTTCGATGTTGTTCGGTTTTTCCCCCATGGTGCTATCGAGATTCGGAATGATGATTCCGGGTCCTTCAAAGTGAATGGGCACCGACTCAAACACTATTACTTGGGAGACTCTATTGGATCTTTTGCTACCTTGGACCTCAAGGACCCCCCATGAATTTGGGGGGATTCGTCAAGATAATGACATTAAACGAGCGCTTCCGGGAGGCACCCGGCGGCTTCTTTGCATTCTTTGTGGTTTGGTTTCATTGCGGTGGGTTCACACTTCCCACCAATGCCTTGTTCGTCGATCTTTGGTGAGTTTGTTCGGTTTCTACAAGTTCTTTGCGGGACTTGCTCCCACGACATTTCCGGTAATGTCCTTCTATCTCACATGCATTCTTTGGGACGGGCATCTTGCATATGGGGCATTTGGTTGGATGGGTAGATGTGCCCCTCCTTGTTTAGTTTTAGGCCTTGAGGACATTGCCTATTTCTAGCTTGGGGGGAGTTTTGTTGTGTGGTTGCCTACTTGTGATTCTCATTTCTTTGAAACCATACCATTTTGTGCACTTGTATATATTAGCTTCTTTGTTTTAGTTTGATTTTAGTTTCTTTTCTTTTCGTTTGTTTTGTTTGTTTCTTTTTTGTTTTCCTTTTTGGTGTGTTTTCTTATTCTTTTCCTTTTTCTTTCTTTTTCTTCTTTTTCCTTTCCTTTTGACAAGGCAAGTTTTTCTAGGTTTTCTTAGGCAATATTCTTGACTTGGACAAATAAAATTGGAACTTGTAGACTAGAATGCTTTTATTCCTAATTGGTAGATGGGTGCACGGTTTTCAATGTCTTGGGTCGAATCTAGGATTTAGGTGTCAAGAAAGTTGGTTGAACTTTGGGTAGCATGCGTCTTGAACCCTTGGCTTGTGGTAAGATGGTGTCGATTCTCTCTAGTGATTTGAAACCGGAGAGAGTGGTATTTGCTCCCATGTGAGGTTCATGTTCAAATTAGCCCAAACACATATACATATATTGAGTGGCATGGATCTTTAGCATTGAATTTCTTATCTCCCGAATTTGACTATTTCCTTCCCGAGACCGCGACCGAACTACTTTAGGGGACGATAGAGGCATTTCTTTCGGTGACTATTTTTCTTTTTAGTTTAGGACTTTATTTTCTATTTTTCTCATATGTTTTTTGTTTGCATTTGCCCCCTTGCTAGCCATTTGAGCCTTGCCCTTCATTTCTTATGAGCACATTACAAGCCTATTAGCCTTTGTTTTATTTTCACCCTTAGAAGTGATAGTGAAGCTTTGTGTTATGATGCTTGAGGTTTTGAATGAATATGCAAAGTTGAGGAATGATATTTATTGGTATGAATGGAAATGTTTGGGAAGTATGGTGTATATAGTGAATAAATGATGCAAAAGCAAAAAGAGAAAGTAAAAGTTTTGAAAAAGCCAAAAACAGAGAAAAATAAGGCATTAAGAAAAGTTTCAATTAAAACACAAAAAAAGAGAAAACCAAATCAAGAAAAAGTGCAAAAAAGAGTTGTAGTCTAGAGTAGTTGTTGAATAAGCTTGGGGGTACCGCAAATAAGTGGTATGAGTTTGTTTTTGGTTCGATTTGCTTGAGTTGGGTTCTATCATTGCGCTTCACTTTAGGTATGAGCACCAAATCCCAAATTTGTTCCACACCTTACCCCTAGCCTACGTTACACCCTAAAAAGTCATCTTGACCCTTTTGAGTTGAGTCATTGTCGGTGGAGGGAGGATTTGGTCAAGTTTATGGAATGGGATTGTCATGCTAAGATGTCGGGTAGCCTAATCTTAATTTTTCTGACGCCTTCGCGGATTCTCGAGACGCTATTCTCAAGGGTGGATAAGATCTAGAGATTTGACGCGGTATGCTTGGTTGAAGGGGAATTTGCTAGTGTTTACCCTTAGTTCGCTTTGCTTGACTCTTGAATCTTTCACTCGATTTAGGACATTGGTTAGCGTGCATTCGTCTATTTAGTTAGTAATATTAGAATTCTTTAGTGCTCGTTCCATAATAAAGGCCCTTATCTTGAGTTTTGTAGTTTCATTTTTTGTTTTCTTTTCTTTCTTTTCCTTTTCTTTCTTTTCTTTTTGTTTTCTTTTCTTTCTTTTTCTTGGATTGTTTTCCATTTTTAGGTTTTGCCTTGATTCAATTTTTGGAAGAGTTATGGGTTTTTCTCTTTGGAAACCTTTGCGAGATCCCACTCGCCCTCATGAGCGATTGTGGGGTTCAAAGAGCTTATTGCATGCGCTTAAATGCAACCGTGATTCCTACGAAAGTGAGTTAGTGTGCATTCTTGTAGTTCTTGTTTTCTTAGTTTTAGATTTTGAATAATGGCTCATTCTCTCCTATTCATGTTTGGTTTGCTAGGGACTAGCAAACGCTTAGCTTTGGGGAGTTTGATGAGCGGCATTTATGTCGCTCTAGGCCTAGGATTTTATAGGATTTTATTATGCTTTTTGATAGTTTTGTATTGTTTTGTTGCTTTTTTATCCCCTTATTCCATCTTTGAACTTTTCAGGTAAAAATGTTGGAAATGATGGAAAACACTTGAAGAATGCTCGAAATAAGCCTGTGCGATCGCACAGAATTTCTGTGTGTTCGCACGGGTCAGCATCTTTGCCTCCAAAGTCAAGCAAGCTTGTGCGCTCGTGCTCCTAGATCGTGTGCTCGCACGAAATCAAAAAAACGATGCAGGAACTATTTGGGATTTCGTGCGATCGCACAGAAGAAGAGCCCGCTCGCACGGATTTTTGGTGGGCTCGCACTGAATTTCCGTGCGAACACATGAAGATTTCTGAGAATTTGGCTAAGTTAGTCCCGTGCGATCGCACGGCTTGTGGGCACGATCGCACAGATCGAAGAAAAAAATTCGTCGCTGAGCTCGCTCGCACTGAACCACAGCCCACTCGCACTGATGCGATCGCATCTGGGTATGCCCGTTCGCACGGCTGCGCGGGATTCCCTTTTCGAGTTTAAACTTCTCATTTTTTAGGGGTTAATATAAATAGGTTTTTCATTATTTTTATTAGTTAGTTAATTTCAGAAATAGAATTTAGGAAGTTTTAGAAGGTTTGCTCTTCAAGCTAGTGCTATAGAGAGAGAAACTCATTGATTTCAAGCTTCAAATCTGTAATCTCTTCAACTCTTCTCTTTTTCTTGCAATTTAATTCAAGTTCTTAGTATTTTGTTCATGCTAATTTTTCATAGTTCTTTGATTGTTCTTCAACTTCTTGAATTTCTTTTGCTTTGATTTTAATTCTCAATTCTCTAGTTGTTGATTTTAGTTTGCAATTGAATTCTTGATTCTCTCCTCTTATTCCTTCAATTTCATGCTTGCTAGCCTAGTATCAATGGATTTCTTGATTTTTGGAATGATTAGTGAGTAGAATTAGGTTAGGGAAAGGGGAGAATCTAGGGGCTTAATTAGGGGAAATAGATGATTGAATTGATGAATGATTGATGTGATTAAATTGATTTAGTGCTAGGATTTTCCATGACTAATTGAGTAGTAGTTGCAAATGCTAGTTGATTGGATTAGATTGGAATGTATGATTTAGGTTTGGCAAGACATTGTGAGCCTAATTCATGCAAGTGAATGATAGTTCCTATTATATGCAAGCTTATCTAGCTTAGGACTATGCGAAAGCTTTTCTATAGACTAGGTTGCTTCACGTGCTCTATCCGAGAGGTGGCGAGCACGTGATTTGGTTTCATTCCCCTATGTGCTATGTCTTTACATCATTCATGATTATTAGATGGTAGTTCATTTCCTCCTATTTCCCTAGCCTATCCCCAACTCCCTAACGTTTCCCTCCCTTGATTCAATCTAGTTTAATTGTTAGTTTTAGTTTCTTAGGGATAATTGAAACCAAATTCTTGTTCGAACTAGCTTAACTCTAAACTCGATAACCACCGTTTCTTTGGGACGATCCCTATACTTGCCACTATAGTCCATATAGTTGGTTAGTCTAGCGGTTTTATAAATTTTGTTTCGTGAGGTTTTGTTCTATTCAACGACGGAAAAACACCCTATCAGTACGGTACATTCATGCTCTATTTCTTCAAAAAAATTGCATATTGTCATTAGTGATATTATCATGTTTGTAAGGCAATGGTGGCGTGGATAGGTGGACTTAACTATGGTAAACAATACTTGTAGGTCTTAATCCCAAAAGGTCTAAATCCGAAGCGCTTACGGAATTTATGCATATATGTTGCTGCAATGTTTTATAAAAAAACATCTCAAAAACTATGACAGATAAATTAAAGTCGTTTCTGGGTAATATTATATATGTGCAACATAGTGCTTTTGTGTCGGAAAGCCTGTAAATAGATAATGTACTGGTTGCTTTCGAGATTTTCCACGCTATGAAAAGGAAGGGTGAGGAAAAAGAGGGGTCTGTAGCTCAGAATCGGACATGAAAAAGGCATACTACGGGGTTGAGTGGATTTTTCTGGATAAGGTGATGTATAAGTTGGGTTTTGGTGATAAGTGGGTACAAAGAATTATGAACATCCTATCTAATGGGTTTCTTTTGCATTCAAGATTAATGGATAGATTTATGGGGATATTATCTAGACGTTTACGCCAAGGTGGTCCTATCTCCCCCTATTTATTTATTGTTGTTGATTGTAGACGCCTACATTTGTCCCTAGGCCCAAAGCGATGTGTTCTATGATGAAACCAAACACTGGTTGTCTATGCCTTTCTAAGTATGCGACAAACAATCTATGACTGACTGACTATCTAAAAAGCCATTTTCATTTTTAGTAATTGCTATTTATAGTAACTTCCATGCTTAACCGCTACCCGGGATAGTAACTATATAAGATAGATTTCAAGTGATTGCATTGCATTATGATTGATCCTTTATAAGAAAATACGATAGTTGCACTCCAGCTAGTAATTTTAGAAAAGATAAAACCGTGGATGAGATAGATATTCGGAATAAAAACCAAAATAGTCTGGAAAAGTACATGTGATCTAGCACTTTGGCGTCCCAGCGCTACAATTTTCCAGCACACCAAAGAGAGCGCAAGAATATTTAAGTGCTACAGTTTGGTTCTCACCCAATCATGGCCAAGATAAGATTTCAAGACAGTTGTCACTGACTCAACATGCATTAGATCTGGCGCATACCTTAAATGCGCTAGAAATATCCAGCGCATGAAATGTGTGAGCTAGAATATTATGGCGATGCTAATTAACTTATAATAAAATTCAATCTCTTCCAATGTCTATCCTATTACGACTTGTTACACAATAAATACAACCCTCTTAAAATCGAAAACGACACCAATTTGAAATTACCAAACCTAAAAGCATAAGTATTGACGGAAGCTTCTAAACCGCCCGTATCTGCAAATTGTGTGCCGTATTAACATAGTGTTAAGCAAACCCTGTTCGTATAATCACTCCGACCAGTCCTAATCATATCGAAGCTCTGGAAAAATCCTAAGCCTAAACTCTGGAAGAATCCCGCCATACATTCCGCTAGCAAGAAGCTTGAAACATAAAAGAAAGGCTAGAAAAGACAAGGTGTTAGTGTTCTTGAGAATCTCACGCTATATTGTAACCTGAAATCTACATTTATTGCTTTCATCACCTCTATAAATCTGTTCACTTAATCTGATATATTATTCACGCCTAATAACTCAATCTCTAGACAAACTGCTATTCCTAAACACCTTTAATTAATCTAAATCACTATTTTGACGATCATTAGTTAATTACTTGTGCATTAAAACCAATTAGTAACATAGAATAAGGCATGTCCCTTTCGTTGTCATGTTGAACTAGTAAGGACCGTTGCGTGGGCTAATGCTGGGCACTCCCCATATTAACAAACATCCTCCGAACTCTCAATCTCTACTCCGCTTGATGTATGTTGAGAAATTACCATAATAGGGATCAAAAGGGGAACCTATGGCGTTGTGAGTCAAATATGTTTGCCCTTCGAACATATCACATAACTGGGTTTGTCAGTTTTCTTCAATGTAGTTGTGAAACTTAATGACGACTCCTACAGACTAATAAAAGGAGGATAACTCCCAAAATTAGTTCCTATTTACTTAATATGATTTTGACAACTAGAGGGGAAGGTCGTTTGGGCCATTTGGTTAATGCCTGTCCCATTTATCAACTCCTGCACAGCGGCGACTCCACTGGGGAAAATATTGAAAAAAAATTGTGCAAGTAGTGCGTCAGTGAGGAGGTCGTATAACAGAAACGGAACGCTACGCCGCAGTTATTTACTTATTAAGTTGCGACAACCTAAAATATTCAATGTGATGAATGATCGCGATAGAACCACAAACCACTCTTGGCTTCCTTGGCATGTTTCCTTTTGGAAGTTAGGAATAAGGACACCTATTAGCCCCTAGGTGGTTCACGCGCTTCGGATGTTGTCAACTGGGCACCTTCACAATGTGGCACATCCACCCAAATCAAATCTTTTATATCCTAAATCCATTCTCGGTGTATGCCACTCCAGTGTATACCGAATAGGCTTTGATAAAATTCGTTCATGAACCCGGCTACTTTGACAAAGGCTTGTTAAGGAATTGGCGATAGGTTTGGTACACTTTTAACACCTAGTCTATTGCACTTTACAGACTCAGCATAAAACTAAATGCGCATTTGTATCTGAATCCATGTTTGATTTTAGATTTGTGTAGAAATCTTACGTGCTATGTGAACTAACTAAAGGGACATAGAGTTTAAGGCCAACAACGTCATTAGTGTCGACAAAAACGCTTGAAAAATGATTAAAAGCTACGAATTGTACAATCGGAACTACACATTCTGCAGCCCTAGAATAAGCGCCAAAAAAATAGTAGCGCTTACCAGGGCATCGTTATAATATTCCAGCGCGCCTCTGAAAAGCGCAAGAATATTGTAACGCATACATCAAGGGGGTAATAAATAAGGCTCTGACATGCGCCAGAAAACACCGCTTGTCCTTTGAGCGCAAAAAAATTCCAGTGTTGGTTACTTCACCATAATTATATTCCTGTGCACGCCCTGCTTATTCTTTGCAATTAGAGTCAGTAAATTGGATGCCTAAAAAAGTTGGATATTCGTGCGACTAATTCAAAAAGACTGAAAAACGTTGGTGCCTCAAAAGCATTACGTAAGTCTTACTGAAAAATACCCACTTTAAAAACGCGCATATTCAAAATTGCGCCAAAGGTATTTTCACGGAATTAAGATCAATCGAGTACTGTCATGGAAAACTAACCCAAAATTAGCATTTATGAATCAATCCCAAAGTCTAGTACGCATGAATTCATTATCGTGACGGAGCTCTGAATGTTTGACTGCACAGACGCTTAAACAAAGGGGTTAATTTAGTGAAATTTAAAGATGTGGGTGATCCTGACTGGCTAGAAAACCAACTACACGAACAAACCTCAAAAGAACTTGCAAGCGCATCAAATAACCAACACACAACAAGTTAGCGCTAGAATATTGCAGCGCTGCACTTCTGAGCGCTCGAATATTTTGGCGGATAATGGTCCATTTCCTGCCAACAGCTTCCAATAATTTGAAGGAAATATGTCCTTCACCCAAGGTGCATTAAGTCTAATACCAAGGATCAGATTAATTGCGAACAATTAATTCAGTGAGATCAAGTGATCGGAACAGCTAGCTGGAGCAATGCTTCCGATCAGTGAGTTCTAATGGATATTGAACTCACAACTTACTCTTGACTGAACCTACAAGGTCACACCAATGACACGTAACAGATCACCGGATTAAATGAATCTGAAATTCATTTAATAGCTTTTCGGGATTTAAGTTGGAAACGTAGTATACGATACGACCTTGCATCGGAATTATATATCGTATCGCGAATATTCGTAAGCTAGGCGAAACGAATAAATCGTATCGTACGACGGTGATTCGTCGTATACGAAACGATAAATAATATATCGGATATATATTTAACGCGAATACGAGGAGCGGCCCACGAGCCGAGTGCACGAAGAACTCAAGGCCCATGGGCGCGCGCGCTAGGCAAGCAAGCAAGGCGACACAACAGCGCTGGCCCATGGCCGAGCAGCTGTGTGCGCGTGCGGGCCAAGACCACGACAGAGCAGCAGCAGCGCGACCCACGGCCCAGCTCGCTGTGCGTGTCCGTGTGATGCTGCGCGGGCTTGCTAGCCTGCCTTGCCTTATGGCTTGGTCGGTTAGTAAGGTTATGTAAATAACCTTATGACCTAATTTCCAACTTACTGCAATCACAATTCAGATTATACACAACCCTAGGAGAAAACAGAGAACCCTAATTCTCTCTATGCCTCCATAGTGTGTTCATCCCAAAAGGCAAATCTCTTGATATATTGTCTAAGCTACGATAATCAAGACGGATCTGATCGTGTCGGTGAACCAAGTAGAGGAACGACAAGTGGAGTTCTTTGTTCGTGTTCGTTGACGGATTATTGTGGAAAACACGCTTCGAATGTAAGTTTGCTTAATCTGTGCTTTATACATGTTTCCTGGCTTTGGGGATTGTTTCGCACATGTTATTATGTTTAACTGTATTCCCCAACAGTGGGATCATGAGCCTTATGTATTCAAAGCATGAATTAGCATGATTATTATTATTTTTTCATTGTCGAAATTTTGGAATTTTTGTTGATTTTTCGGTATTTTTTCGAATTATGGGATTAATTGCGAAATTGGCAGTTCCGAAATCAAAAATATTCGCTTTTTCGATTTTTAAAACCCTAATCTGATGGAAAACGATTTTCTAAGATCAACTCATGTGAATAGAATTGCGAAAACAGGCCTCGAAGCATCAGGTTTTGGGCGTTTTTGTTAAATTTTTATTAAAAATTAAATGTGTCGGACAGTAATTCAATTAAAAGGTCGACCTAAACTACTCGGAATTACTTGAAATTTTGACACAATGTTTCTGGCTACATGCTTGATCAATGGTAAAAATTTCAGATTTTTACGATAGGTATAAACCCTAATTTTGCCTTTCCCCAATTCGTAAAATTTACAACCCTAATTGAATTTTAATTAATTTTGGATTAATAATTCGGTTAATTGGGGAAGGGGGTATAATTTCATGGGTCAGTGGCTAATTTTAAAAATTATTGGATTAAAATTTTGAATGGTTTTGTTAATTTTAATCGCACTTAAACCAAATTATTAATAATCTGAAATTTAATTGTTTATGAACGATATAAAGTTTCGGATTTTATTAATAAAAAGTTCAAACTTTAAATGTTGATTCGTTGGTTATTAAAAGTTTGAATATTGTTAGCCCTTGATTTAATAATTTTACGAAATTAGATTCTCGTTAAAGTTTATTGAAACGTTAAAAATCGTTGTTTTTCGAAAATAAAAATCGTAACTTTTTGAAAAATAAAATTAATGCAAGTTCGTGAAATTAAATTTAATTTTAATTAAGTTGGTCCGTATCACGAACCAAAGGCACGAACACATGTGTGTGGTGGGCGTGTGGCTCGACGAGCCATGCGAGCTACCGTGCGCAATCGAGTCGCAGCAACGCGGGCAGCAGCATGCACGCTGCGTGCCGCGCGCGCTGGGCGTGAGGTCAAGGGCGTGTGTTGCGCGCATTGCAGGGCGCAAGCCCTTGCGATGGTGCAGCGATGCGCTACGACGAGTCGAGCAAGGCACGTAGGGCGGCAGCGATGCTGCGGGTACGCGTGCGCTGGCATGCGATGGGTGCAGGCTATGCTCGCATGCCTCGTAGGCCATGTGACGGCTGCGATGGCTGCGGGCTATGCTCGTATGCATCGTAGGCCACACAATGCTAATGGGCTGGGCGCAAGCCTAGCACAAGTAAGCACATGACAATTTTTTTTTTTGGGCTTGACTTATTTGCATTAATTTGGGCTAACGGGATATTTAATTTAATATTTTATTTGCTTGGGCCGGGCCGCGAGTTTTAATTTAATATTTCATAATTAATTATCCGGAATAATTATTGGTTTGAGTGGGAGCCACTAAATGAAATTAAAATGAAATAATTATTTTAATTATTACGTAGGTCGCATTATTTTAATTAAATTCAATTTTAATTAGAATAAAGTCTAAGGATTAATAATTTGGAAATTGATTAATCTTTTAGGACGCGTTTATGTGAACGTGAATTTTAATTACTTCACGTAAATACTTGCATATTAACATGGGCCATTCGTTTTAGCATACGAATGGGTGAATGCGTAGAATATATATTTTATGTAATGCAGGTACTCCAAGTGACTATGGCCAAATTTAGGATAGTTAAATACGGTCTGCGCACCGTTCTATCTTTGAATGTAAAGTTTTAAAATATGGTCTGCGTACCATGGAAATTTTGATGTAATTTATTATTTTGAAGTATTTCTAGTTTAGAACTTTAAGTTAGCATTTGAACGAAGATTCAAGACGATGCCAAGTTTACAAGGAGGTGATGAAGATTGGATGCTTCAAGACAAGAAGTTTTGGGCCATACTAGATCACCAATTATTTATGAAATTTAATATATATATATTATGCGTGAATGTATGAATGTATGTATGCTTTGCATGAACAGGTTGTTTACTATGAATCGATTAGTTTTAAGTTCACTAAATAATCGAACCAACCTAGAAACAACTAGGTCCAAGTAATATTGAATTTTAAAAATTGCCTTTCAAATCAACACTTACAAAAATCTAGGGATCTAAGATAGTAGGTTTACGCTAAAGCGAGGTGCTATTTTAGTTGACTTAGGTGGTAAGGCATCCTAAAGGAGCACGTTGATTGTGGTTACAACTCAAACAACAATGGCATTAAGTTGTGGCAATGGGATAAATTATGGCATTAATTTATTAACCAAGAGTAATTTGGAGATTACTAGCAATAGGTTTTGCTTACCTAAAATCTTCAACTACTTAAGACATGCTAAAGCTGCTTAAGGATTTAGGACTTTTGGGGTCTTGGAATCGTTTCATTCATTTCGGACCATGTTTTTGCTTTTTGCCTGAATGAAATGTTTTAATAGCTTTAATGATTGCATGTTTTTCTTTTATTTCAAAGTTATTGAATTGTATGAATGGTTATTTATTGCAAATTCTTTTCGATTGTAGTAATCAAAATGGTCGCAAACATAACAACAATCATATCATCTGAAATTCTGGATGTCGAGTTAGACTTGACTAATTTTCTTGAATGGAAAGGGAAACTTGTCGAAGTTTTGAAAGTTAATGGCATACATTATGTCATTGAACAACCTTTCCCTAGCTATGATGCGCGAGGCATGACTCCTGAAAGGTACAGAAGTTGGGCACTTCACAAGTACCTTGTCACGGAGTTCATCCTTAAGTCTATCCCTGAGAGTTGGAGAGGGAGGTTCATTACTTTTGAACCTCAAGCTCTCCTAAGTAGCCTCGAGGATAAGTGTGCGGGTTTTCGACCCTTGTGCCAAACTGATGGCAATGGGGTTGACGAATTGGCTAATTCGATGAGCAATCTCAAGCTCGTAACCCCACGCAAGTCGTGCCTAGAAATCGAACTTTTGGAGGCACAAAGGCGCATCTACTCTGTCAAGATGGACAAAAACACATCAATTCGGTCTCATGTGGATATGATGTCTGGATTATTTTTCACAATTGAGAGACTTGGTGGTTCCATCAAAGAGTCGGTAGCTATTGCACTAGTGCTGAATTCTCTTCATAAGGATTATGAGGGTTTTAAGATGCACTATCTCTTTCATCAGAAAGAGAGCACATTCTCTGAACTTGTGGAATTACTCATGAAATGTGAGAAAATCCTTAAGTTCAATCAAGACCCTTTGAATGTGAGGTGCACTAAATTCAAGAAAGTAGGCAAGGGGAAGAAAAGCAAGGCTACATCTTCGTCCACTCCCGGAGGGCATCTGGAGCCTTCCAAGAGCAAGATGAAGAAGAATGCTTCTCCTTCCACATCGCAATGCTTCAATTGTAGTGAAATTGGTCATTATAAGCGAGATTGCCCCAAACTAAAGGAAGAGAAGAAGGACGGAAACGTTGCTTCTCCTTCTGGTATGTATGTTATACATTGTAATCTAGCTAATTCTACTTCTTGGGTATTAGATACTGGTTGTGGCTCACACTTATGTTCCAATCCACAGGGACTAAGGAGAAGTAGAAATCTTGATAAAGGCGAGATGGATCTACGCGTGGGAAATGGAGCACGGATTGTTGCATTAGCCGTAGGATCTTATTTTATTTCTTTGCCTAGTGGGTTTGTTTTGGAACTAGAAAACTGTTACTATGTTCCTAGTATCACCAGAAACATCATTTCCGTTTCAAGTTTGGATTCTAAAGGTTTTAGTTTTCAATTTAAAGACAATAGTTGTTCTTTTGCTTTGAATGGAATGTTTTATGGTTCAGCACAACAAGAAAAACGGTCTTTACGTGCTAGATACGAGCAAACACATTTATAACATAAATACCAAAAAGGCTAAAACTGGTGATTTGAATCTCACATTTCTGTGGCATTGTCGATTAGGCCATATAAACATAAAGCGCATGGAATTACTTCAACGCAAAGGAATTCTAGAATCATTCGACTTAGAGAAGATTGATCAATGCGAATCTTGTTTACTTGGCAAAATGACAAAGCAACCTTTCTCAAAGGTAGGAGAAAGAGCAAGCGAACTACTAGGGCTAATACATACCGACGTATGTGGGCCTATGAGTACGAAAGCTAGAGGTGAGTTCAGCTATTTCATAACGTTTACGGACGACTTCAGTAGATATATGGCTATATTTACTTAATGAAGCACAAGTCTGAATCGTTTGAGAAATTCCGAGAATTTCAAAATGAAGTAGAGAATCAACATGGCAATAAAATCAAAGCTCTAAGATCGGATCGAGGAGGTGAATATCTTAGCCACGAGTTTGATGACCATCTAAAAGAATGTGGTATTCTTTCTGAATTGACTGCTCCGGGGACACCTCAATGGAGTGTCGGAACGGAGAAACAGGACCTTACTCGATATGGTCAGGTCAATGATGCGTCAGGCCGAACTTCCTTTACAGTTCTAGGGACATGCGTTGCAAACTGCAGCACTCACACTGAATCGTGCTCCGTCAAAAGCTGTTGAAAAAACTCCACACGAATTATGGACTGGGAAACTTCCAAAGTTATCTTTTCTGAAGATTTGGGGTTGCGAAGCATATGTCAAGCGATTAATTTCGGACAAGCTAAAACCTAAATCTGACAAATGTTTCTTCGTTGGGTATCCAAAAGAAACTATGGGGTATTACTTCTACAACAAGTCAGACAACAAGGTATACGTTGCTCGTGATGGTGTCTTTTTGGAAAGAAATCATATTTCCAAATTGACAAGTGGGAGAATAATAGACCTCGAAGAGATTCGAGACGAACAACGAACTCAGAACTCTTTAGAAGCAGTTCAAGTTGATGAACCTCCAAGGTCTTTAGAAGAGACAGTTGGAGTAGTTCCTCAAAACGTTGTTGCCCCTCGTAGGTCAAATAGAACTATTTTTCAGCCGGACAGATGGACATGCGTCCTCTTGACTGAAAACTTAGACGTTCTCATATTGGATAGTGATGAACCTTTGACTTAAAAGTAAGCTATGACGAGCCCAAGCTCCATTAAATGGTTAGAGGCCATGCAATCTGAAATAGACTCCATGTCTGAAAATCAAGTCTGGGATTTGGTTGATTTGCCGGATGGGTTCACACCTATCGGATGCAAATGGGTCTTCAAATTGAAGAAAGACAAAGATGGAATTCTATACATATACAAGGCTAGATTGGTAGCAAAAGGTTACAGGCAAGTTCACGGCGTTGACTACGATGAAACCTTTTCTCCAGTCGCGATGCTTAAGTCTATTCGGATAATCCTTGCGATTGCCGCTTTTCATGACTATGAAATATGGCAAATGGATGTCAAAACTGCCTTCTTGAACGGTGTTCTTGAAGAGACTGTGTTCATGACACAGCCGGAGGGTTTTGTTGATCAAAAGAACCAAGGAAAGATATGCAAGCTTAAGAAGTCCATCTACGGACTAAAGCAGGCATCAAGGAGTTGGAATAAACGATTTGATGAAGCAGTAAATAAGTTTGGCTTCATCAAGAATCAGGACGAATCTTGTGTATACAAGAAGGTCAGTGGGAGTAAAATTGCATTCCTAGTCTTGTATGTTGACGACACACTGCTTATTGGAAACGACATTCCTATGTTGGAGTCTGTAAAGACTTGGCTCGGGAAGTGTTTCTCAATGAAGGACTTAGAAGAGGCACAGTACATATTGGGCATCAAGATCTATAGGGATAGATCTAAAAGGATGATTGGACTAAGCCAAAGAACTTACATTGACAAAGTGCTAGCTAGGTTCAATATGATGGAAGCCAAGAGAGGACATCTACCCATGTCACATGGCGTATATCTAAGCAAGAATCAGTGTCCCAAAACATCTGATGAGCGTAGAAAGATGAGTGGAATTCCATACGCTTCGGCTATTGGATCCATCATGTATGCTTTGATTTGTACAAGGCCGGATGTTTCGTTCGCACTCAGTGCAACGAGCAGGTACCAGTCAGAATCAGGTGAGGCGCATTGGACTGCTGCCAAGAACATCCTAAAGTACCTGAAAAGGACCAAGGATCAGTTTCTGGTTTATGGTGGTACAGATGAGTTGATTGTTAAGGGCTATGCGGACGCAAGCTTTCAAACCGACAAAGATGATTTCAGATCACAGTCTGGGTTTGTGTTCTGCCTCAACGGCGGAGCAGTAAGCTGGAAAAGTGCTAAGCAAAGTACTATTGCGGATTCTACAACTAAAGCCGAGTACATTGCTACCTTAGAAGCAGCAAAGGAAGTTGTTTGGATTCGGAAGTTCATCGAAGAACTTGGTGTTGTCCCCTCCATTAAAGGACCAGTGGCTTTGTATTGTGACAATAGCGGAGCCATTGCCCAGGCAAAGGAGCCTAGGAGCCACCAGAAGTCCAATCACGTACTGCGGCTCGATTTCATATACTTCGAGAGATCGTTGAAAGAAAAGAAATCGAGATTTGCAAGGTTGGAACTGACGACAACGTCGCGGATCCATTGACTAAACCGTTGCCACAAGTGAAACACAACGCACATGTAGCAACCATGGGAATCAAGCATGCTGGAGAATGGCTTTGATTTTCTAAGTATTATTTTAGAACATCTGTTAGATCTATGTTTAAAACAATTGGTTTAACCATTTCATATTTATGAAATTTATTATTTCATATTCATTTAATTGTGGTTTAGAATTAAATGATAAGTCCATGTGATTCAAATCATTCAAATGGGATGTCAAGATGGATTCTTTGACAAAGAAACACCCATAAGTGAACTTGAATATTGAAGTCACAAAGGATCCCTAATCCAGGTCATTAAAAAGTGGACGACCAATGAGTAATGAAGATTCGATTGCAAGTAGATTACTTAGTTCTTTTTCTTAAACTAGAGTGACTGGATGTCAGAATCTTTTGCATAGATACTTATTGGCTCTTGTATCGGATTGACCATGAGAACGCTTTAAGAGATTAAAGTCATGTCATAGGTAGTTCTCATTAATGGTGATTAGAAACCGTTCCTCGGAACATGAGCGATTATGTCTGCTCGTTTGAGAATTAGTTCGCTTTGATACTAGCTAAACGTCGCACCGTAAAAGGAGGCTATGAAAGCAGTTATTGGGCGTACTATGAATCAAAGTGAGTGTTCATAGATTGCAAGAATGGATTGTCCTCCTATCTTTGATAGGATATGGTGTTGTTGTGTAACAAGGCCTCTTGGAGAGTTAGATACTGTAAAATGCATGGCCGTGCTCAGAATGGTTAGGCTTAACCTTCTGCAAAAGTTTGACAGTTGAACTCTGTAATCCGAGAAACACTTTTGGACCTAATAAGGATGGCTTGGATCTTACCTTATGTTCAGTAAGTAACACTAAGCGACAAAGGAATGTGGATGCACACTTGTCTGAATTACAAGTGGGAGATTGAAGGAAATATGTCCTTGACCCAAGGTGCATTAAGTCTAATACCAAGGTTCAGATTAATTGCAAACAATTAATTCAGTGAGATCAAGTGATCGGAACAGCTAGCTGGAGCAATGCTTCCGATCAGTGAGTTCTAATGGATATTGAACTCACAACTTACTCTTGACTGAACCTACAAGGTCACACCAATGACACGTAACAGATCACCGGATTAAATGAATATGAAATTCATTTAATAGCTTTTCGGGATTTAAGTTGGAAACGTATTATACGATACGACCTTGCATCGGAATCATATATTGTATCGCGAATATTCGTAAGCTAGGCGAAACGAATAAATCGTATCGTACGACGGTGATTCGTCGTATACGAAACGATAAATAATATTTCGGAAATATATTAAACGCGAATACGAGGAGCGGCCCACGAGCCGAGTGCACGAAGCACTCAAGGCCCATGGGCGCGCGCGCTTGGCAAGCAAGCAAGGCGACACAACAGCGTTGGCCCATGGCCGAGCAGCTGTGTGCGCGCGCGGGCCAAGACCACGACACAGCAGCAGCAGCGCGGCCCACGGCCCAGCTCGCTATGCGTGTCCGTGTGATGCTGCGTGGGCTTGCTAGCCGGCCTTGCCTTATGGCTTGGTCGGTTAGTAAGGTTATGTAAATAACCTTATGACCTAATTTCCAACTTACTGCAATCACAATTCAGATTACACACAACCCTAGGAGAAAACAGAGAACCCTAATTCTCTCTGTGCCTCCATAGTGTGTTCATCCCAAAAAGCAAATCTCTTGATCAATTGTCTAAGCTACGATAATCAAGACGGATCTGATCGTGTCGGTGAACCATGTAGAGGAACGACAAGTGGAGTTCTTTGTTCGTGTTCGTTGACGGATTATTGTGGAAAACACGCTTCGAATGTAAGTTTGCTTAATCTGTGCTTTATACATGTTTCCTGGCTTTGGGGATTGTTCCGCACATGTTATTATGTTTAACTGTATTCCCCAACATAATTGTCGACTAAAAACGATTCCTAAAATAAGTTATTGGTCTTCTAAATAAAACTTGTGTTTGGAATAATACCATTCATAAAATAGTTTTGAAGTTCACCTAAGCTACATTTTCCAAAATCACTTGTACAAAAATCAAATCATTCTGAGTCTGAACCAAAATTTAGTCCAAATGTAAAATCCATTATCCTGAAATAGTTGTTTTATACATAGCACCAGTTTTACTGCTTGGCGTCCGGCTGAAGGTCAACGATTAACACGTGTCAAGTCTTCCACTCCAATTGCTAATCGGATTGCAGAAATAGTAACTCTTGTCTCCACCCGTCATTCTCCTTTTCCAGGGCCTCCAATCTTCCAACCTCATTTCTCTCCTACACCAACCAACAACATGTCGCTCGATTACATGCAACCACAGCTCAAACTAATGGCTACGTCTATGGAACAGCTCTGCATACAAAATCAAAACATAGAATCTACTCAGTTCCAGAATTAACAAAAAGAAACTCGAGAAAATGGTCCTTCAGCAGACCATGGGAAGAAAATACTACTCAATCGATATCCAACCTCTTTTTGCCAAACTACCAGAAAAGTTCAATACATCTGATATTCCCAAATTCAAGGTGACTGATACCCCAGGAACCACATGTTAAGCTTTGTGGGTGCGATGAACCTCAAGGGCATGGACAAGTCTATGTACTTACCAGCCTTCCCTTTTTCCTTGGAATCAACTCCACTTCAGCGGTTTTATCACCAGGACCCTAAAACCTTCCCCGCTTGGGAAGATTTTACCAACATCTTAATACAGCAATACTCATCCAACATGGACTTCCAAGTAACCATGCACGAATTAGAAGTTCTTTCTCAGAAGAAAAAAAAATCAAGGATTCACCACCTACTTCGCCAGTTAGAGAGATCAGGCTGCCCATGAAGGAAATATGTCCTTCACCCAAGGTGCATTAAGTCTAATACCAAGGTTCATATTAATTGCGAACAATTAATTCAGTGAGATCAAGTGATCGGAACAGCTAGCTGGAGCAATGCTTCCGATCAGTGAGTTCTAATGGATATTGAACTCACAGCTTACTCTTGACTGAACCTACAAGGTCACACCAATGACACGTAACAGATCACCGGATTAAATGAATCGGAAATTCATTTAATAGCTTTTCGGGAATTAGTTGGAAAACGTATTATACGATACGACCTTGCATCGGAATCGTATATCGTATCGCGAATATTCGTAAGCTGGGCGACACGAATAAATCGTATTGTACGACGGTGATTCGTCGTATAAGAAACGATAAATAATATATCGGAAATATATTAAATCGCGAATACGAAGGGCATCGGAGTTGCCGGCCCGTCGAGCCAAGCACGTAAGCGTGCAAGGCCCAACGAGCCAGCAAGCTCGCGAGCAAAACCGAGCAAGGCCAGCCCATTGGGCGCGAGCACGCAACAGCACCCAACAGCAGCAACGCATCGACGAGGGAGCAGGCCCATGGCCCAGCTGCTCGGCGCGCGCGCTGTGGGCTTCGGCCTACAGTGCGTGTTGCTGGGCGGCTGGCTGTGTGGTCCGTGTGCTCGTATGTGGCCGGTCAAGGCTCTTTAGTCTTGGCCGGTTATGTCATTAATACAATAGGTCAATTGTATTATTCCAACACACATAATTCATTTACTCAAACCCTAGACACAGAGAACCCTAATTCTCTCTGTGCCTCCAAAGTGAGTTCTTCCCAAAAGCACAAACTCTTGATCGATTGTCTAAGCTACGATAATAAAGACGGATCTGATCGTGTCGGTGAACCGAGTAGAGGAACGACAAGTGGAGTTCTTTATTCGTGTTCGTTGACAGATTATTGTGGAAAACGCGCTTGATGTAAGTTTGCTTAATCTGTGCTTTATACATGTTTCCTTGCTTTGGGGATTGTTTCCGCACATGTTATTATGTTTAACTGTATTCCCCTACAGCCCAAATAATTCAAACGCTTCCCAAACCTAAACTTTTCGAAAATCTTATTGATAACTTAGATCAAATTTACAAGAATCTCGTTTGGTACCTTGGTCTAGATTCTTTCAAAAGATTCTACAACGTAGGCATCAAAAATGAGGATGAAATCTTCAAGAATGCCAAAAATACTACGACAAAACCTAAGTATGCGCCCAGAAACAACAAATACAAAAAAGGCGAATCGTCTCAAGCACAAAAAGTCCATGTTGTTGAGGGAAATATTCAAAGGACTTAACGCTGGGTTAGAGACCGGAAATTAACCCCACTCAGGTCTACTCTAGAGACGGCTTACGATCGACTCTACGCTCAAGGCAAAATGGCTCCCATAGGGTCAACACTTGATCCTACAAATAAAAATAGATGATGGAACGCCTCTGCCCACTGCAAATACCAAAGAGGCAACGACCACACCACCGAGGATTGTTGGTATCTCAAAATACAATCCAAGATATAATAGAGGAAAACAGCATTCCTTGACCCAGTGTTAGCAAGCCAAGTAACGAAAAGAGTCCTCTGGGAATTTGCTGCAAATCACTGGACCCCCTTGAGTGCGTAAAATTTGATCCTTTGATCTACATCACACCTCAAGGAAAGCCATTAGCTAAAGTACCAGTATTCGATTATGCCGGAAACATCTGCGGCATATGGGATGACGATACTGAAGACGACTACCTATTCCAGGCTGAGACCACATGCCGAAATTACTTCACCGAATCCTGGCCAGCACAGGGTCTCTATTCTTATATTGAGCAAGCTGAGATCGACAACCTGGCTCGATCTGGAAGAATATACCAGCCGGATATCAACCCACCACCCGTAAGGAGTATCCCAGTTCGGCAGAACCCCGAAAACGCCGGGCCTAATACTGTGGCTGAAGTCACAGAGGACCCTTTTATGAAGCAGCTAAAGAAAACCAAAGCGGAAATAACCATTTGGGATCTGACGTGCACCTCAAAAGTACATCGTGACAAGGTGATTAGGTCACTCGACCACGTCTCAGTCCCTACTGACATCATTTCAGACTCACTGGTAAACCAAGTTCCTGGGGACATAGAGGATTGGGTAATAGTACTGAGAATGGAAGTGCGCACAAGTAAGGAAGGAAGTGCGCACAATAAAGTACTTTATCTAGTAATTGAATGCAAAGGGAAAAACATCCCCCTCGGGCTAGTAGACAACGATTCAGCCGTAAACATCTGCCCCCTCCGTACAACCAGGTTCCTAGGCCAAAAAGATGCCGACTTTCAAACGTCTAACCAAGGAATAAGGGCTTACGACAATTCCAAGCGAACAGTGTGTGGAAAAGTCAAACTTACCATTCAAACCGGACCCGTAGCAAGGACTACCGAATTTCAAGTAGTGGACATCAAACCGACATTGAATCTCCTACTAGGACGCCCATGGCTCCACGATTTAGGAGGTGTAGCATCAATTCTGCACCAAATGGTTAAATTTAACCACCACGGAGTAACAATATCCATCCATGCCCCTCCACTTGACGTCAGTTGTTCCATGACTGAAGTCACGGGCAAAGTAGATGACTTATATGGCTTCCAAATGGAAAAATCCGTCTAAGCCATCGAGTCATACGATCCGACATTCTTGGATCCACGAGCATCATAAATCATAGTTGCGAAGGGGTCAAAAAACACGACGGGGCGCCTTTAAAAGAGTATAAGGCCCACAAAACTTTTCCCCTCTGGTTGTGGCAAGCATATTAAGTAAATAGGAACTAACTGTTGGTGTTAGCCTCTTTTTACTAGCCTATAGGAGTCTCCATTCAGTTTAAGAAAACTGACAACCCCCGGTTATCGTGATATGCTTGGAGTGCAAACATATTTGACTAACAACGGGCATAGGTTCCCTTGTGATACCTGGTGTTGAGATCCCTCAACGTACATCCAGCGGAGCAGAGATTGAGAATTCGGGGAACGTTTACTAATACGGGGAGTGCCCAGCATTAGCCCACGCGGCGGTCCTTACTAGTTCAATGTGACGATGATGGGACGTGCGTTATGCTACATTACTACTCTGAGTTGATTTTAATGCACATACATGAAGTAAAAACAGTCATCAAACTAGTGATTTAGGTTAATTCAAGGTGCTTAACAAGAATCAGATTTGTCTAGAGATTATCTTATTAGGCGTGATTAAATAAACAGATTAAGTGAATAGATTTATAAAGGTGGTGAAAGCAATAAAAAAAAAGGTAGATTTCAGGTTACAGTATAGCGTAGGCTATACTACGGTTCTCTGGAACACCTACCACTCGCCTTAGCAGAGCCTCCTTTTAGCTTTAGAACGACCTTTATACTGACTTTCAGATTCTTATCCTTCCTTCAACTCCGGCAGATTTTTCTCTTAGATTTCTTGGTTTTGGCTTATGAATTGGCTAAAACTTCTGTAGTAGTTGGGATGGTTTGAATAATTATACGGACAGAGTTCTGCTTGACAAGAGTTAATACGGCAGAACTATTACGAATACGGGGTGGGACGTCAACAGAATTTTAGTATATCGGAGAGGCAAGAGAGAAATCAGAATATCAGAGGAGTGAAACTGAATTGATGATTGAAAACGGGGTGCATAATGGTTGTATTTATAGTGTAGGTAGTCAAAATAGGATAGATATGGATGCGCTAGAAAAAAGTAGCGCTCGCTATGTGAGCGCTGGAAAAAAGCAGCACTGCCACTGTGCACGCTAGAAATTTCTAGCGCGCATAAAGTGAAAGTCAAAATGAAGCGCTAGAAAAAATTTGCGCTGACATGTGAAGCGCTAAAAAATAACAGCGCTTCTAATCCAAGCGCTGGAAATTTCCAGCGCAGGCAGATCTGCGGGTTTACTAAAAATTCAAACTTTAACAGCTCATAACTTCTTTATACGAACTCAGATTCTTGCAAATAATATCTTTTTGGAATTCTACAAAATCTAGCTTTCTAATGCCGCCGTTCTCACATCAATGAGATTCGTAAATCTTAAGTTATGACCCAAAGAGAGGAGGTCGGTCTGTTTTGGCGAAGCCCAAGTAAAAGTCTTATAACTTATTCGTTTTAAATCGGATTTGGGCATATGATAAGTCTATGGAATGATTATTCTAAGGCATATTCAATCATGTGATGTTCGTGATCCAAATCATAATTTATAAGACAGACTTTGATTTCTTAAGCACGTATCATTTGTTAAACGGGCTAACGAGCGTATTATAGGCACTCGTAAGCATTTTTAAGTAACTTGGGTTAAAATTTACATGTATTGTGCCCAATAATTATGATTTAGAGAAGTTCTATTGTTCGAGCTATGTTATTCTAGAGTCTGGAGGCAGGCACTAGAACATTGTGGCGAGTACAGGTGTGTTGTAATGCGGATAATCATATTCTATATTTCTATTAACGTAACCACATATTAAGTCGTATAGGGATGCGAATGAGACTAAATATATTTCCAATCTATTTCAGAATGCTTTCTATTTATGAAAGTTATTATATTTAACAGGTTTCGCTCTGGATGGTCTCTTCAGTCAGTTGAGGGTCTTTCTTCAGCTAATAAGAGTGTTTTGTTGGCGAGCGGGTTATGGTTTCATCATCGAACATACCTCTTTGGGCCTAGGGGAAAATGTAGGCGTCTATAGTTAGCCCTCACTTTGATTGAGTCTGGGCAAGACGATAATCAAAGTATTGGTAAACGGAGTGCCTCTGGGAACTTAGTCTGATTAAGACTAAGTTGAGGCGAGGGTCTCACAAGCCCCAGAGTGATAACATTTGACTTAAGTGTCATCACTAGGAATGTCAATAGTTCCCTCACGAATTATTGGGAATCTATTGACTTTAACTGACTTCTCACAAAGTCATCAAAGAGGTCCAAATAGTGAATGGAGTTTTTCGAAAACAGATACTTAACTTTGACTTGGGATGACGGGATATAAAGTAAAAGATCAGAAATGAAGACGGGTAACGAGTAAACTTTTTAAACTGGAAATGAGGAATCTGGCGACCTCTAACTGGGACGTTAGTTATCCGTAAGTAATATGAGGTGTCTGGTAACCTAGATCTAGGACTTCTGGTAATCCGTAAATAGGAATGAGGTATCTGGTAACCTCGGTCTAGGATTTTAGGTAATCCTTAAATGGGAATGAGGTATCTGGTAACCTCGGTCTGGGACTTCTGGTAATCCTTAAATGTGAATGAGGTATCTGGTAACCTCGATCTG
Source organism: Spinacia oleracea (assembly GCF_020520425.1). Classification (NCBI taxonomy): domain Eukaryota; kingdom Viridiplantae; phylum Streptophyta; class Magnoliopsida; order Caryophyllales; family Amaranthaceae; genus Spinacia; species Spinacia oleracea. Next base: position 30,606,029 of record NC_079492.1, read on the forward strand.
GGACTTCTGGTAATCCTTAAATGAAAATGAGGCGTCTAGTACCTCGATCTGGGACATCTGGTCATCCTTAAGTGGGAGTGAGGCATCTGATACCTCGATCTAGGACTTCTGGTTAACCTTAAATGAAAAGGAGGCATCTAGTTACCTCAATCTGGGACTTCTGGTCATTCTTAAGTGAAAAGGAGGCATCTAGTTACCTTGATCTGGGACTTCTGGTCATCCTTAAGTAAAAAGGAGACATATAATTACCTCGATTTGGGACTTCTAGTCATCCGTAAGTGGGAGTGAGGCATCTGGTACCTCGGTCTGGGACTTCTAGTCATCCTTAAATGAAAAGGAGGCATCTAGTTACCTCAATCTGGGACTTCTTGTCATCCTTAAATGAAAAGGAGGCATCTAGTTACCTCGATTTCGGACTTCTGGTCATCCTTAAGTGAAAAGGAGGCATCTAGTTACCTTGATCTGGGACTTCTGGTCATCCTTAAGTGGGGAGAAAATCTAGATTTATAATTTCTAGGGATCTGGTCCTTTAATTTCTGAGGATCGGGACCTTGAATTTCTAAGGATTGGGACCTTTAATTTTGGAAAAGATCAGGACTCCTAACTTGAACTTGAAAATGAGGAGTACTTTAAGAAAATTGTTACCTAAAGTGGGCCACGGAATTTCCCGAAGTGTCGTTGCATGTCGGTGGGCCAATGGAATAACTTATTATTATAGAAAATAATAATTTGAAAAACCGTTACTGTTTCTGCGGGAGAAAAATATAGCAAAAGGTCTTGCGCGCACAAGGTGTACAATAAATTTATTGTACACCAAGATAACTTTTACCCATTTTTTCGTAACTTTAACCTAGTTTTAATTAACTTTTATATTAGTAAAAAAGAAAGTTGATAGAAATGATTAAATTATTAATTTTATACATTATAAGTGATTTTGAAGAAATAAGTTTTATTAAAATGAAAAAATTAATCACTTAAAAATAGATAACTTTTACATATATAAGCTTAACTTTTAAGCATTTTGAGTTAACTTTTACTTCGGTGTACAATATTTATTGTACACCCATTGTAAATAAGAATTTGTGAAAATATAGTAAAGTTGACGGTTATTCGCAGTATACGAAGGGCGAGGTGGCCCGACAGTTTTCTGAATGAGAATAATTATGCGCCAGAATATTTTGGCGCGTGCATTCGTTGCACTTGAATTTTCAAGCGCGTGCATTTTTTATATACGGGCAACAACGACGGTTTCTTTGTCGTTACTATAAGGATTGAGGTGTAACCGGCCGAATAAGAGTGACATTTGAAGAGATTGAGCTTTTTGTGAAACAACTAGCAGCGCCAGAATATTATAACGCTCTGATCAGGAGCTTTTATTATTTCCTGGCGCTAGCTAGATAAGCGCCCGATATTATGCATGTTGGGCTGTTTAAATATCTTTGTCGTGATTAGGTGAGAACCAAACTGTAGCTCCAGAACTTCTGGCGTTGGCTTTGGTGCGCGGGAATATTAGTGGCGTATGTGTGCCTAGTGCTAGAAATATCTAACGCTGGTCTTTAATTCCACTTTTCCAGACTTAATCGGTTTTATTCCGAATCTTACATCTTATTCACGGTTTAATCTCTTTTAAGGATATCGGTTGGAGTGCAACCTTTATCTTTCCTCAAGGATTAATTGTAATGCAATGTAATCACTTTGAATATTTATCTTACTAGTCTTATATGCACGCGATGCGTGCGAAATTTTTAAAAAACTTAAATTTGTGTTGTTACAACTAATATATCACAACAAAAAAATCAAAATTTCATTACTAATTGTTCCAACAAATCGAATTCAGAAATTGAACTCTACACAACAACTATTCTTCACAATGACTGCTGACACCAGTTATAGGCTTCATCCCCAACTTCTAAATAGCTTATCGATCGGCTCTTCTTTTGACTAAAGAAACACCATCACTGTTAGCTACAAAGAATCAAATAAAGGATGAGAAAAAGAATGAAGGAAAAATCGAAAAGAGCAGATCAACACATCAGAGAAAGAAATAGAAGGGAAAAGGGAGAAGGAAAATCTTGCAACAAATATGAAGTTGTAATTACCCAAATTCCACTGATTAGGATAGAAAATTACGAACTGGGCGAATTCGCAGCCACCATTGAAGTTGCTTCAAAAACTGCAAACTACGAACTTTGAAATTACCTGAAAAATAAATGCCGAACTGGAGACAATCAGGTTTAGTCTGGGTGTGCATAAGAAATTTTACAGCGGAAGAAAAGCAGACAAATTTTAGATTCACTAAGAAGTGAGCTGATAAAATTCAGAATATACTCATAAGTGTTACAACTGCCCCCTAAAACTATAGCCTCAATTGAGCTCCCACTAAAATTATAGCCTCATCTGGTCAAGATGGAACGAACTTGTTACTAAACTGCCCCCACATTTACATACTATATTACTATACTAAGTAGACCTCTAAACCCTTACAGATAGTCAATACATTCGCCAAAAATTGCAAAGTATTATTTATAGCCTAATCACTACTATAATCACTTGAAGCATCAGATTAATAAGTGTCATCTTGGTCCCTATGATCATCACACATTCGCATTCTATCTCATCTCAGTTTATCTCAATCCTCATCATCTGAATCAGCATTCAAATATCATCCAACATCTTCTTCTAATTCACCTTGTTCATATTCACCGCAATCAACATCAACATCTAAGAAGGAAAGAAATGGAGAGAGAAGTCCTGAAGTACAGAACAACTAAGAAGGAAAGAAAAGAAAACTCAATTCCTCTCAGTCAGATCATCAAAACTACAAATTGATTCATCACTAAATTAATCAATACCTAAAACAAATAAAAAAATCCAATCCCAAAATACAGAGCAAATAATAACAAAAATATCGAGGCTCTAATCATCAAAATAACTCATAAAATCCAAAAAGAAATCCATAAAAACAGAAAATTAAATCAATCTAAAATATAAATCACAAACCCAGATCATCAAAACTACATATTGATTGAATTAGTTCAGTGGAGAAAGGTGGATCTCAGAATAACAGGGTTTTGTTGATACTTTTTTTCCTGCAACCAACAGAACCAACAGGGCAAGTAAAATTGAGGTTTCAGCCTTGAGGAGGAAGACCCAAACGAAAGCCATCATCTCTTTATAAAAAAAAAATCAAACAAAAAAATAAAATCCAATCAAAACAAAAACAAAAATACAGGCCAAACGGACTGAGCACATTATATTGGCGAAAAAATTAACATACCTGAGAACAATTCCGAAGAAGATCGAAGTAGAGGTTTTGAGGAAGGAGAGAGAAAACGCAGAAGATCAGAAAACGCAGAAGATCGAAGGAGAGAGAAAACGCAGAAGATCAGAAAACGCGGAAGATCGAAGGAGAGAGAAAACGGGAGGAAAGAGAGAAAAAAGAAGGAAGGGTTGACCGGTTTAAAGGATGTTTTAATTAGGGGTGGGGTTTTTGGGGTTTGGAATGGTGGGCTGGGGGTTTTTTGGTCTTTTACTTGGGGACACCAAAAGTATTTTTACGAAATTAACCCTCCCCTCTTGGCTTATATAATAGAGATTATAAAGTTAACACCTAAATTTTCTCCAATTTCTTGATTATAAGAAAACTAATTGATGTACTTCTGATGTAATTATATGTTGGGATGTTAAGTGGATGATACTAAAATATCCCAATCAGTCCTCAAGACACCTCTTGGCTTATATCCCAATCAGTCCTCAAAATATTGGATATAATCAATTTTATCGTGGTATAATGTAGAACAAATCCTAAAAAGTTTTATACCACAATATTACAAATTGAATGACATCAAAGAGTATAACCATATAGTCTTGTATTCACGCGATAGACTGTCGTAGAATGACTATAGAAGCAGAACTGCAATTTTAACAAAATCACAACGATATTAAGTTATTAACATACATGAATATCAATTGTCTAAGAAAATTCGGCATAAACTAAATAGATTGTTACTAATAAAAATTGCTTCCACTGGTATGATAGATGGTCCGAAAACAGATATGATGTTGGTTTCACCAAAGCCAAACCAATTCAATCTCAACATAATTGCAATACACCAAAGAATAACCAATTCCATGTCATATCAGTTCCCTTTCTATTCAAATTACGACCCCGAACACGAAAATGACAACCCCACTTCCAATCTTATATTGGTTCCCTTTCTACTGGAATCACACCAAAGCATAATCAATCCAAACTAAAAAATGTAAACAATTACAAAGAATACAAACCCAAAACCAATAGATTATACACAAACTAATGCACCACTTAAAATTTAAAATATTGGACTTTTGAAAACTTTATCGTAGAAGCAAATTATTCTGTAATGTGAAAGTGGTGTTAAAACATAACCCAGAAAGTACATGGACATAGTTACTTACCCCGTCAGTTGCCAACACGATGAACTGGTCTTTGGTGGTAATATTCTTCTGTGTCACTTCAGGCACTGATATAAGGCCAAAATCCTTGATGCAGTAATCCCCAAAATCTCTAGACATTGCTAGGCCTAGCACCTCCTAATCAGGTAGCCACACCCTATGCACTCCTGGCTCATCGTCTAAGCAGAATACTCGCCATTACATTGCATTATTCACTCAGCTTCCTCTATTTGAAACAAACAATAAATAAGTATTGAAACACCGTCACCATCTAAAAACTACCAAGCGCTTTCTTATTGAAACTACCTATTGTTACTTGAAAAAACAATCACTCTTTTTTCTCTAACTGCAAATGATCTTTCTCCAAGTCCAAATGAAATATCAGAGAAAACTGTCAAATCCATAGATAATATGAAAACAAAGACTGATAGTTTTGGCATTGCAGTTGGATGATTACAAAATCACCCTCCACTGAACGGAAAGCTATTTAAATAGTTAAACTTGGCCGGACAACAATTTTGCGGTTTGGTTTGAGGGCTAAACCACACCAAACCGGACCCCGTGAACATCCTAAGATATATTGTTCATCAATAGCAACCAACGGAAGAACCAGCAACATTACAATTCAAAATTAAAGTTTCAAATAAACGCAATTTAATGTAAGTGGAAGATATTACAAAAAAAACAAACAAAAAAGGTCCGATAACAGAAAATCAAAAACCAATTCAACACCCAAGTTCTCTTTTAATCAAAAAATCCAAATCCCCAAAATTTTTGAACACCCAAGTTCATAATTTTCAAAAGAAATATCCAGAAGAACTTCAAACCTCCAAATTCCGACTTTTTGGACAAAATTAAAAGTTCCACCATATCTACATTCAAATCAAACAAATTAACTTCAAATCAAATTCAAAATTAAAAATTATAGGAGAGATAAGCAAACAATTCCATAAAATAAAACAAAAAAAATCAAAACAAAAATAAAAACCATATGAGAGGGAAAGGTTACAAAGCAATCACTCTTCTTTCTCTAACTGCATCATCATTTATTGACAAAAATAAAAACCATATTGTTTTTTCAAAAATAAAAACCATATTGTTACTTGAAAAAACAATCACTCTGAGTACGTTTCACGAATTTGGCTAATGGATCCGTGCTTTCCGAAAATGTCGTACATCTCTTCGCTGGTGATGTTGAAGGGCATGTCAGAGGAAAAATTAACCAAAATGCGTCAATTGCAATGGACCTAAAACCCTAAAAATAAGTTTAAAAATACCTTTTTGCAGCATCAGCAGCGGTCGTTGACGCAGTGGTGAAGGAATTCGCTGCCGCCAATAAATCTCTGCATTTCCCTCCGATTGACCTTAGAGCCGCCATTGATGAGGGACGACGGCGAGGAAGTGTTACCTAGGAAGTCTAACCCTAGAAACGAAGGTGAGAGGAGAGAGAAAAGTGAGAGGGGGAGAGAGGCTCGGCTCTCCTCAGACCAAGCACCGAGAAATGAAGGTGAGAGGAGAGAGAAAAGTGAGAGGGGGCGAGAGGCGGGAGGGAGGCAGGTGAGAGGAGAGAGATGGGGTAAATGAAATCTAACCCTAGAAACGAAGAACCAGCAAGGCTCCGATAAACAACAAAATGAGGGTATTTTTGTCTTTTTGCTTGGGGACACGAAAAGTTAATTTACCGAAACGCCCTCAGCTGTTGGCTTATATAATAGAGATACGGTTACTATTTCTGGTAGTTGTTTAAGCATGGAAGCTACTATAAATGGCAGTTACTAAAAATGGACATACAGGTTTCGGGTTCTCGTCGGTCATTTGTTTTTCGTGATTTCGCGTTTTCTCTTAACTCTTGCTGCCCATTTTTTCGTATTTTGTCGATTTCCTCACCAAATTCATTCCCAAGTCACTGGATGGCTAGTATGTAAGTAATTCATATTTTGCCATTTGTTTCGTGCATCGAATAATTTTCCTTTTGTTTTTTTATTGCTTTTTAAAACTTTTTTGGTAAGACAATCAATGATGTACTTTAAAGAGAAACTTTATTGATCTTTTGGTAAAAGTACATGATAGAACGCTTGACAGCAATTTGACCTCTTATTCTATTTTATGAAAGAAATGAAAGGGAGAATGACATAGAATTAGTTTGTAGTGCTATATTCTAAGTCTAAGCTTCTTTAAACTTTGAGTCTGCATCTTCGAGCTTTGAACAATCTTTAGTCTTCAGTGCAGCCAACAGTCTAGTTCGTAGTTGTACATTTCCAGTCCAGGAGAGATTTGCTTATGAGCTTGTCATTTTGAACATTCTGGTGGTGAATGTTCGATATGGTAGAGGGTAATCATGCCATAGTTGCCCCAAATGTTGTTTGGTACTAAAGGAATGCTATGAGAATTCAATTAAGTTTTAAAACACTGAAGGTGAGTATTTGATCTTAATTGAAGTGTAATGCTCTTAACTTCATATCTTATACGGGAAGGGTCAAGACCCGATCCTCAATTAGATCTTGTATTGCATTATTTAGGTGCCACCACTGTTGGATAAGATGGCCTTTTCCCTGATGATACTCGCAATATGAGTTAGGGTTCTAATACTTGTTTTTAACACGAGGGTCTGGGGTGGGACCTATTGGACGTAGTATTCCTTGAGTAGTGAGTTTTGCAAGCATTTTTGTCTATGACTCGCCTACCGGAGTGAATTTTTTGTCTTTAATCCATCTTTTAACCTTTTTCGATTGGCAAGCAAGCTCATTAATTGTCTTCCTTTTTTTGAAGGGGGAACTCCGTCTCGTTAGAGAGTTTAGTTAGTTTATCCTTTGATGGTTATGCTACGTTACAAATCTGAGTTGATTTTAATACACATATATTAAATAAACAGTCGTCAAAATAGTAATTTAGGTTAATTCAACGTGCTTAACAATAATCGAATTTGTCTAGATATTATCTTATTAGGCGTGATTAAATAAACAGATTAAGTGAACATATTTATAAGGGTAGTGAAAGCAATAAAAAAGGTAGATTTCAGGTTTCATTATAGAGTAGGCTATACTGCGGTTCTCAGAACAACCACCACTCGCCTTAGCAGGGCCTCCTTTTAGCTTTAGAACGACCTTTATACTGACTTACAAATCCTTATCCTTCCTTCAATTCCGGAAGAGTTTCCTCTTAGATTCCTTGGTTTTTGCATATGAATTAGCTAGAACTTCTGTAGTAGTCGGGATGGTTTGATTACTAGTACGGACAGAGTTCTGCTTAACAAGAGTTAATACGGCAGAACTATTACGAATACGGGGCGGGACTTCACAAGAATTTTAGTATACCAGAGAGGGAAGAGAGAATTCAGAATATCATAGGAGTGAAACAAAATTCATGATTGAAATGGGGTGCAGAAGGGCTGTATTTATAGTGTAAGTAGTCGAAATAAGATAGGTATGGATGCGCCAGAAAAAAGTAGCGCTCGCCATGTGAGCGCTGGAAAAAATCAGCGCTGCCACTGTGCACGCTAGAAATTTCTAGCGCGCATAAGATAGAACTTAAAGGGATTGAGTTTTAGTGAACTTCAAAATGAAGCGCTAGAAAAAAGTGTCGTTGACATGTGAAGCCCTAGAAAATAACAGCGCTTCTGATCAGAGCGCTGGAAATTTCCAGCGTAGGCAGATCTGCGGATTTACTGAAAATTCAAACTTTAACAGCTCATAACTTCTTTATAAAAACCCGCATTCTTGCAAAAAAATATCTTGTTGGAAAGCTACGGAATCCAGCTTTCTAATGCCGCCATTCTCACATCAATGAGGTTCGTAAATCTATAGTTATGGCCCAAAGAGTGGACATGGGTTTGACTCATAACACAAAAACGGATTTTGTAGAAGCTATAACTTTCACTCTACTAATTTCTTTGGGCTGAAACTGACTATGGAAGATAGACTAAGGTTAGACCTACGGATTGATAGGTTATGGATCTCACAGTTCTTAGTAAAACTCTTTTTATGACCGTTTTAGTGTTTTTACTTTGGCTATACGGGTTGCACTTTAAGTTACGGGATGAGGATTAAGGGAACTATCCTTGGTGTAAGTAAACACTAGGGGAAGGACTTTAAGGGTGTGAAAATTCCATGAAAGGTAATTCTAAGTGTACGATGACTCTAACGGTTGGTTTTTACTTGGTTTAGACTTTTAGGAAATAACTTTGGTTTAGACTAGGTGAATGATGGACTCAAGGAAAGACTCGCATAAATGGTGACAGGCTCGGTTAGGGTTCTTGACTCGACTTGACTCGTCCTTTGCCTCGAATATTATTAAGAGATTACAACGAGCAATTTGGTATAAATCCAACGTTATTAACTGATTTTTGAAAACAGACTCTTTTCTTTGTTTTTTGGAAACTTTTGCTTTTAGTGAACGTCAAAGATTATTTTAGCATGAACGGTGTTATGCTGGACATTAGTGTTATTAGAGGACTAATAACTACTTTACGAATCATTTTTTATTTTAAGGCAGGAGTATGTGAAAGTTGTCGGGAGTTGAACCAGTGGCTCCAGAAATTTCCAGCGCTGAAGAGTGCAGCGTGGGAATTTTCTAGCGCTTGTCTGTTGTTCGCTGGAAATTTCCAGCGCCTGCAGGTGTTTATGCAGTTGGCCTTTTTTAGTCGATTTATTGTTCTGTAGCTTGAATTTTACCAAACCGCGCCCTTCATTTGAGCGTTTGTGCACCCAAACGTTCAACATTCCGACGCAAACGAAAAGTAATTTGCGTACTAGCCTTTGGGCTTGATTGGTAAAAGCTAATCCGGATTTTTGATAATTTTGACTTAATGAGGCTTAATTCCGTGAGAATACCTTCGACACAATTTTGAATATGCGTTCCGTAATGGGTATTTTCAGCCAGACCTACGTAATGCTTAAGGCAGATGCGTATTTTGGTCTTTCGAATTGGTTGCACGATACACTGGACTCTTAACTTTTAAGTTCTAATTTGTAGGCTTAAATGCGAGGAATAAGAAGGCGTGCGCTGGAATAAAAGCTGTGCACCGCATCGCAACGCTGGATTTTTCCAGCACTGGCTTGGTCAGCGTAATTGTTTCTGGGGCTGACCGTTTTGGCATATTGATTTCCTCGTCGCAGGCGTTAGAAATTTCTGGCGCTTAAAGGATGCGCGCTGGAACTTTCTAGCACTGCCCAGGGAAGCGTTGGTTTATTCTGGCGCTTTGCTCTTGGTTGCGGAATTTTATTCTGATTCGTAGCTTCATAATTATTTCGACGTTTTAAAGCGTTTTTTGAATTTTGAAAGCGTTGTTGACCTTAAACTGAGTGTCTGGTTGGTTAGTTTCACATAGCACATAAGAATTCTACACAAAACGAACAACAAGCATGATTTCGAGTATAATGCGCATTTAGTTTATGCTAGTCTCTAAGGTTCAATAGACTTGGGTGTCAAAGTGTACCAAACCTATCGACAAGCCCTTGTCGGAGTAGCCAAGTTCATGACGAATTTTATCAAGGCCTATCTGGTACGTGCTGGAGTGGCATATACCGTGAATGGACCTAGGAGATAAGCGGTTCGATTTTGGTGGATGTGTTACATTGCGAATGCATCGAGTGGAAATAATTGTGGCGTAGCTTCGATTTCTGCTATACGGCTTCCTCACCGACGCACTACCTGCACGGATTATTTCAATATTGTCCCCAGTGGAGTTGCCACTGTGAGGGGGTCGAAAAACACGACAGGGCCCCTCTAAAAGAGTATACGGCTGGCACGACTTTTCCCCTCTAGATGTGGCAAGCATATTAAGTAAATAGGAACTAACCGTGGGTGTTAACCTCTTTTTACTAGTCTATAGGAGTTGCCATTCGGTTTAAGAAAACTGACAAAACCCGGTTATCGTGATATGCCTGGAATGAAAACATATTTGACTCACAACGGCCATAGGTTCCCTTGTGATCCCTAGTGTGGAGATCCCTCAACGTACATCCAGCGGAGCAGAGATTGAAAATTCGGGGTACGTTTACTAATACGGGGAGTACCCAGCGTTAGCCCACGTGGCGATCCTTTCTAATTCAATGTGACGACGATGGGACATGTGTTATGCTACGTTACAAATCTGAGTTGATTTTAATACACATATATTAAATAAACAGTCGTCAAAATAGTAATTTAGGTTAATTCAACGTGCTTAACAATAATCGAATTTATCCAGATATTATCTTATTAGGCGTGATTAAATAAACAGATTAAGTGAACATATTTATAAGGGTAGTGAAAGCAATAAAAAAGGTAGATTTCAGGTTTCATTATAGAGTAGGCTATACTGCGGTTCTCAGAACAACCACCACTCGCCTTAGCAGGGCCTCCTTTTAGCTTTAGAACGACCTTTATACTGACTTACAAATCCTTATCCTTCCTTCAATTCCGGCAGAGTTTCCTCTTCGATTCCTTGGTTTTTGCATATGAATTAGCTAGAACTTCTGTAGTAGTCGGGATGGTTTGATTACTAGTACGGACAGAGTTCAGCTTAACAAGAGTTAATACGGCAGAACTATTACGAATACGGGGCGGGACTTCACAAGAATTTTAGTATACCAGAGAGGGAAGAGAGAATTCAGAATATCATAGGAGTGAAACAAAATTCATGATTGAAATGGGGTGCAGAAGGGCTGTATTTATAGTGTAAGTAGTCGAAATAAGATAGGTATGGATGCGCCAGAAAAAAGTAGCGCTCGCCATGTGAGCGCTGGAAAAAATCAGCACTGCCACTGTGCACGCTAGAAATTTCTAGCGCGCATAAGATAGAACTTAAAGGGATTGAGTTTCAGTGAACTTCAAAATGAAGCGCTAGAAAAAAGTGTCGTTGACATGTGAAGCCCTAGAAAATAACAGCGCTTCTGATCAGAGCGCTGGAAATTTCCAGCGTAGGCAGATCTGCGGATTTACTGAAAATTCAAACTTTAACAGCTCATAACTTCTTTATAGAAACCCGCATTCTTGCAAATAAATATCTTGTTGGAAAGCTACGGAATCCAGCTTTCTAATGCCGCCATTCTCACATCAATGAGGTTCGTAAATCTATAGTTATGGCCCAAAGAGTGGAGGTCGGTCCGTTTTGGCGAAGCCCAAGTAAAAGTCTTATAACTTATTCGTTTTAAATCGGATTTGGGCTTATGATAAGTCTATGGAAATCTTATTCCTAGGCTTATTCAATCATATGATTTGCATGATCTAAATAATAATTTATACGACAGACTTTGACTTTGTAAGGACATACTATTTGCTAAACTGGCTAACGAGCGTATTCTAGGCACTCGTTAGCATTTTTAAGTAAGTTGAGTTAACATTTACATGTATTGTGCCCAATAATTATGAGTTTGAGAAGTTCTATCGTTCGAGATATGTTATTCTAGAGTTAGAAGGCAGGCACTAGAATATTCTGGCGCGTACAGGTGTGATGTAATGCGGGTAATCATATTCTATCTTTCTATTGACGTAACCACATATTAAGCCGTATCGGGATGCGGATGTGAATAAATATGTGTCCAATATATTTAAGGAATCTTTCTATTTATGGAAGTTACTATATTTAACAGGTTCTGCTCTGGATGGTCTCTTCAGTCAGTCAAGGGTCGTTCTTCAGCTAATTAGAGTGCTTTTTTGGCTAGCGGGTTATAGTTTCATCATCGAACATATCGCTTCGGGCCTAGGGACAAATGTAGGCGTCTACAATACCAAAAATGATGCTATCCTAAGGCTACTTCCCCGGGATTCCGCTAGGCATAAGGGAGAAAGACATGACTTACCTCCCTTTTCTGAATTCCTCTCCCCTCTTTGGATTGGGTTATCAACACGTGATGATTGGGATCCCAGAATTTCAGGGCAGCTTAAATGAAATTAAAGTCGATTTTTATTTGTTGTAAACCTAAGAAAGAATCTAAAGCATATTCTTTAAGCAATATCTTTTCGGTCAGGGTAACTGAACAGCGCCACTTGCTAACAACAAATTTCAAGGAAACAAGGGGAACGGGGGTCGACATGATTGCAATGAAAAGAAATGAAGACTCAGGAAATTCTCAAACAATAAATAGCAGTGAAGGGTGAAGATTAACGAACGTCACAGGCCTTTATTATAGCTACGCCAAGAAGAATTCGAGACGGTTTAAAACAGACAAATAACTTGTACTTCTGCAGTAAAAGGAAACCTGCGCTTGGAAAATTCTAGCACTCTGTTTTATACGCTAGAAAATTCTAGCGCTCAAATGCTATGCGCCAGAATATTCTAGAGCTTGTGGTTCAGTTTCCAGCAAACTCTCTAGGCTAATATAATTATATAAGAATTGGATTTAAAATCTATTTTTTATGTAAACTATGACGTAACTCAGCTATTCCAGGACAATTAGGATTCTATCTTTTTCATAGGATTTGTAATTCTACACGTATTCGATTTCTAAGATAAAAGTTTTCAAATTCGACAATGACTCTGAACACCGGTGTTGACCCTAAAACTTGAAATGTGTCATTTTCTTTTATGTGTTTATTTTATTCTTTTAGAGAGTCAGTATTCCTCAGAGAAAGGCAATACCTCCAACTAAAGAAAGAACTGGAAAAATTACTATAATTTTTGCCATTGGAATCAATGCACAAACAGACAAAATAATAAAGGTACAAAAATGCTAAATATATACAAAAGTCTGACAAAATTGCGACTACCAATACAAAAAATAATACATGTAATGGTCTAAAGCTAGGACCCACTAAACCCCGGAGGATAAGGCCCATCCTCGTCATTTAGAGCACCTCAACTCGGACCCTCGCCGCTAAACAGGGCATCAAACTGGGAGGACCTCCAACTTTGCGACTGCCCAACAGACCAAAGAGGCAAATGAGTAGTCTGCGTGGGCATCGGCATCCACCTAGTTCCAAATAGCGGTGGCTGCCACCCAGGCTACGACGGCTGCTGAAACGATTGAGGCTGCCAACTAGCCTGGAACGGCTGAAAATGAGGAGGTTGTTAACCCATCTGAGACACTGTCACACCAAACGAACCGGTATCACTCCTCCTAGGATCCACCTACTGTGGGGGAGGCCTCTGACCCGACCCAACGTCAGACATATAAGGCCTAGCCTACGGGCCCGAGAAGCCACGACCACCCGCAAAAGAATGGTGGTCTCTCTTAACTGTTAGGTTATGAACAATATAATTCATGCGGAAAAATCCATAAATCCAGGAATCCAAATTAATTTCCACATAATCAATTATCATAATTTAGTATACATACTATGTGATGTGTTCCTTCCCTAGCTGCTCCCGAATCGAACAAGAACAAGTATAGAGCTCCAAATGTCGCTCGTCCGTAGATAGTCCACAGCACGTTCGGATCCGCCTTAAGTTCAACCTATTAGGATATAATCTAAGGTTTTATGTGCACTCGGGAACTCACAATAAGTGATACAAATTAATAAATTCGGTTGAATTTAATGTGTGTTTTATGTTCTATAATTTGTGATCGTGGATCACATATATATAGGGGAGGAAATAGAATAGTCATATCCTACTAAGATTGGATTTACTAAAGCCATTAGGATTCTAGTTAATCTTAAACTCTTAGGATTTTAGAAATAATCAAACACTATTACTATTATATTTATTCCAAATTTTGGTTTGCGTAGGATTAGGAAAATAGTTAGCTTGAGGCCCAAGATACTTTCCGCGAAATAGACTTGGCGCCCAAGCCAACAAGTGCACGAGGTTGGGCCACGCATGGTGCTGCTGCTGCTCGTCGCCCATGCAAGGCTTTCCACCCACGCCATGGCGCGCTGCTGGCCCATCGATAACGCTCGAGTGTGCATGCCTACTGGCCTCGTGCCTTACGGGATTGCTCGTCGAGCAATTGCTCGTTGTTCTTCCGTTTTGTTTTCCGATTTCGGAATTTACTTTCGATTCGAACAAAATTTACGTTTTCGATAATACTTCTTATTCCGGCAATATTTTCCAATTTCGACAATATTTTCGATTCCGGTAATATTTCCGATTCTGCCAATATTTCTATTTCCATTAATATTTTCCGAAACGAACCATATTTCCGCTTCCGGCAATATCTTCATTTCTGGAAAATATTCTTTCTTTGCCTTTTGTTGATTTCAGCTCCCACTGGAACCAAGACCCATCTTTTTCGAATGTCCATAAACAGAGTATTTACTGAATATTATATTCACCTAAATACTTGATTCGTTTGCGCACTATTTGTGTGACCCTATGGGTTCAGTCAAGAGTAAGCTATGGATTAATATTATTAATTCCACTTGAACTGAAGCAGCCTCTAGCTAGGCATTTATATCACTTGATCTCACTGAAATATGAACTTTTTAATTAATACTGAACCGCATTTATTAGACTTAGCATTAAATACAAACTTGGACCAAAGGCATTATTTCTTTCAGTCTCCCACTTGTCCTTAGGAACAAGTGTGCATTTCCTAATTTCTTTGACGCTTGATGCCTGCTCATGAACATAAGGCATCCTTATTATGTCCAGAAGCATTTCTTAGTGTCTGAGTTCAACTGATCGAATGAACAGATATTCATAGCATATGATTCATCTGAGCACGGCCATGCATTTTACAGTTTCTAGCTCTCGGAGTGGCCTTGTACAACTTTCGGCATCTCATCCAGATTTATGGGAGGACGATCCCAATCTTGTGATCTTGAGGTTAGACTTCGTTTGATAGGTGATTACCTATGCGACTCTTGACAATGTCAAAGTAACCAATTCTCAAACAAGTAATCTCAAATCACTCAGGTATTGAGGATTACTGTCTAATAATATAATGAAATTTACTTATAATAGATTTTCATCTCTTACAGCAAAGTTTCATAGGTCTATCGGATACCAATCTCATCAAGTAAGTATCTATGCAAATGATTGTGACATTTTCATGTCCACATAGTTCAAGAAAAAGAACTACTAGTCATCTTGCATTCTAGTCGTTTAGCGTTTTCTATGCGTCCACTTTTATAGAAAACTTCCAACCAGGGACCATTTTCAACTTTTGACATTCAAGTTCAATTGATTATCTATCTTGAATACTTGTCAAATTGAAAGGAATCGTCATTTAATAAACCACGAAATTAAATGGTAAAATGAAATTAATCATTTATATAAATGGTTAACCAAAAATGTTTTACAAAGTATTAAACTCTAAAACTTTAAAACATTTAACAAGGACATCAAAGTCATTCTCCAACATGCTTGATTCCCATAGATGCAGTGTACAAGTTGTGCTATGCTTGCGGCAGAGGTTTAGTTAATGGATCTGAGATGTTGTCGTCAGTTCCAATCTTGCTTATCTCGACTTCTTTTCTCTCTACGAATTCTTTAGAATGTGAAATCTACAAAGTACATGTTTGACTCTCAGGTGGTGGCTAGGCTTCTTTTCCTGTGCAATAGCTCCGTTATTGTCACAATATAGAGCTATTGGTCCTTTAATGGAGGAAACTTCACCAAGTTCACCAATGAACTTCCTTAGCCGAATAACTTCCTTTACTGCTTCATGTACAGAAATTCAGTTGTAGAATCCGCAATAGTGCTTTGCTTAGCAGTTTTCCAGCTTACTGCACCTCCATTGAAGCAGATGACAAACCCAGACTGTGATCTAAATACCTAGATAGAGGCCGCTTAATTTCAAGTGAAATTAATATAATTAATGCCACAACTTACTCTTGACTGAACCCGTAAGGTCACACAAATAGTACGTGAACTGATCAAGTGTTTAGTTGAATATTATATTCAATAAATACTCTAATTATGGATATTCAGAAATGACTGATGTTGGTTTCAGTGGGAGCTAAAAAAACTGCCAAAAGGCAAAGAAATAATATTTGCCGGAAAATAAGTTATTACCGGAAACGGAAAGATGGGTTATAACGGAAATACAAATTTTATAGAAGTCGAAGATATTGCCGGAAACGAAAATATGGTTCGTATCGGAAATATTATCGGAAATATTACCGGAAACGGAAATATTATCGGAATCGGAAATATTGTCAAAATCGAAAATATTATCAGAATCGAAAATATTATCGGAAACGTAAATATTGTTCGAATCGGAAAGAAATTCCGGAATCCGAAGCACGAAGCGAGCGACAAACCATTGCACGAAGCAACGGCCCATCGCTCGATGAGCTAAAGCACAGCGCCAGGCACCAAGGCCTGGCGCCAACTCTAGCACGCCAAGCATAAGGCCCAGCGCATAGTTGCTGCCTTGCGCGTTGCTTGGCCCATGGTGCCAAGCTTGCTTGCATTGCAAGCTTGCTTGGGCCATAAGGCACTTGGTCGGTTGGCTTGCCTTGCAAGCTGCCGGCCAGCCCTAGATTTTTTGGAATATTGGTTTTTGGTAAATTTCCTTGACTTTCCTAAAACCGTGCTAGGGTTTTGGCTCCTAGGGTTTTTCCTATTTCCTATAAATACATGGCCTATGGTCATGAATAAATACATCAATTGAAATAAAATTCAATACACTTTGCCTATCACCTAAAAGTGAGATCTCGAAATCATAAACCTTATATTATATCCTAGTTGGTACGATATAAGGCGGATCCGAATGTACTGTGGACTTTCTACGGAGGGACGATGTTTGGCGTTCTAACTTGTTCTTGTTCGGTTCGGGAGCAGCTAGGGAAGGCATGCATCACAAAGTGTGTTCACTAAATTATGCTAAATGATTATGTGCATTTAATTTGGATTATGGCATTCATGGTTTTTCCGCATGACATTGGATTATTCATAACCAAACAGTGGTATCACGAGCCTCTAATTAATTGCATAATCATTTAAATTAATTTGGGTTAATATTATAAATTTGCAAAGAATTAAAGGGGTGAATTAAATTGGAATAATTAAATGCAAATTCATGCGATTATTAATTAATACGTTCGCAGGATTTTCACATTTTTGTCAATAATTCTCGGAATCTTATGTTTTTATAGTAAATTCTGCATGTAAACAACGTTTTAAAACTTTGACGAAAATCAAAGATTTTGTGCCGAACCCAGAATTCCCAAATTCGAAGCCTAACTATGACTTTTCAGAGGTTTTAGTTTTTCGGATGCATAATTATAATTTTAATGATAATAAAAATTAATATTTGCGAATCTTGTTTAATAATCTTGAGTTAATAAAAGACCTACAACATAAGATTAACAATTTTAAGTTTTAAATTCGTTAATTATGCTACCTAATAGCTTGAGAGAGGGTTCGAAGAGGCGACTCGTCGACGCCATGGCTACCACTCGAAAGCAAGCTAAACGCAACAACAATGGCGGAAAATCGAAGCCAACTGTGAAGGGGTCGAAAAAGCACGAGGCTAATGCATGACCTCGTCCCTCGTGGGCGTGACGTCGTCAGATCAAGTGTATTTAGATTCCCTGTGAGTTTACACCCAATCGACTAGTAATATAGGAGTCGCCATTCAGTTTTTAACGACAATGAGAAAAACTAACAAAACCCAGTTATCGTGACATAAAGGGAGTGCAATTATGTTCGACCACGACGGCCATAGGTTCCCTTGTGATCCCTGGTGTGGGGATCGCTCAACATACACCCGCAGGGCAGAGATTGAGAGTTCGGGGGACTGTAACTGCCGAGAGGAGTGCTCATCGATAACTCTAGAGGCAAGTTATCCTAACTAGCTCAGCATAAATAATTGAAAGGACATGCGTTAACTATTAAACTATTCTGAATTGATTTTAGCAATATGCAACACATAATACTAAATCGATCGTGATTATCTTGTTTAGATTGATTTAAGGTACCTAGCATGATAGTTCAATTGTCCAAGGTATTATCTTTATTAGGCGTGATAGATCAATCAAATTAATGGTTTAACAATTTTATAAAAGGGTGATGAAAGCGATTAAATCATGCGGAGGGACACATTACGACGCACACTTGAGAGATGCGTCACGGTTCTCAGAAAACTAACCACTTGGCTTTGCTATTTCTCCTTTTATTTAACGAATCTCGGGTTTCTGAGCAGTGTTCCAGTATTTAGGCTTAATTATTCAGCCACAAGGGACAGTATACGTTCTGTTCGACTTTTGGGTCGATTGCGACAGAACGCGGGATCAATTTCGCAGCGTGAGGCTTAAGCTTAGGGTTGTTGACAATACTCAGATTATAAATTATGTGTCCTGTTCACGTCGTCTTTAGGGGTCTATTTATATGAAAAAGTGGCGTAGAAAGATAGATTTTCAGGATTATGAATACGAAACGGATTAGGAAAAGAATCCGTCCCAGGTATTTTCGGCGCCCAGCACTGGGCGTCAAAGATTTAGGCACACAGGGCTGGGCGTTGAAAATAGGATCTGGGCAGAATTCTTTGTCAGACTGGACTCTAGAGTACGGAGTCCATTAAGAGACTTAATCCGAGTTATTTGGTGCGTATCAATTTACGACGGAATGCGTCTGGGCCCTTTACGAACTTTAAGTTCGTTATGAGTTTAATTAATACGTTAACTCTTTTATCGAATTGCAATAGGAATAGAATTCCTTTTACAATTTCTATCTCTTTTAGGATTTCTGTTGGAGTGCAACACCTAATTCTGACAGGTTTCTATCTTTTTATTCTTACTACTTTTAGCAATTTCCTTTTACGGCAGCTACTATTTTTAGCAGGTTTCTATAAATGGAAGCTTTGGCTGAAATGAAAGGGTGATTTGAGATTCGTTATTTTATAGGAGATGCGTTGCCCAGTGGATATTAATGTTCTCATCATCGAACCTTCCCTTTCGGGAATGGGGACAAAAGTAGGTGTCTACAGTTAGCCGCCACTTGACTGAGTCTCGAGATGAGACGATGGTCAAAGTACTAGACGGAGTGCGTCATACAAGCCATGGTGTATGTGACTTGTTTTGTGAGGGTCTCACGAGCCCCCGAGTGATAACATTTGACTTAAGGGTCATCACTTGAAGTGTTAACACATTCCTCACGTGTCATTGGAATCTGTTAACCAATAGTATAGAAACTCCCTCACTTTGTCATTGGAAGTATCTACAGATGTTTTCGAAATCAAAGCTATAAATTGTAACCAGGCCTGGCCCAATCACGAGGTAAAAATGTTTTTAAAGATTCTCATTTTCAGGGTTAGCTAAACGAGAAAACCCCCTTGTTTTTATAGGACGTAAAACGAAGGAAAATCCAGTACATCGCTCTTTTTTTATGGAAAAGCGGAAAAACCAATCCTTTGATTTTTGGAAAAGGGAAACCATCTTTTGATTTTTGGAAAAAGATAAACCATCCTTTGATTTTTGGAAAAAGATAAACCATCTTTTGATTTTTGGAAAAAGATAAATCATCCTTTGATTTTTGGAAAAGGGAAACCAGGAAAAGTTATCGCTGCAATGACTAAAGACCTGCGCGGTTAGTGGCGCAGACCCCGCCCGCTGAAGGTGGGCGAGCCTGTCCTGCTGAGGGTGGACGCCCCGTCCAATAGAAGTGGACGAATCTTTTTTGGTGTTTTGAAAATAAGGACCTACGCGGTTTGTGACGTAGACCCCGCCGGCTGAAGATGGCGAGCCTGTTTTGTGTTTTTGAAGATTTCATTTTCGAAAAATGAGGACATGCGCGGTTAGTGACGCAGACCTCGCCGGCTGAAGATGGCGAGCCTGTTTTTGTTTTTGAAGAATTTTATTTTCTTTTCATTTTCGAAAACTGAGGACCTGCGCGGTTAGTGACACAGACCCCGCCGACTGAAGATGGCGAGCCTGTTTTTGGTTTTTTGAAGGATTTATTTTCTTTCGATGGATGCTCGGATTTAGTTGCAACCTGAATGTGGGTTGACAACGTGCTTAGACGGACCGTTGTCTCGTGGTCATCATCTTTCATGGTTTTGAGCTAGTCTGTACGGCTAAATTTTGCCACTACCTGGGTCCTTGATTAGGGGACTATGTGTAAGTATCAACGGAGACCTTTGTCTTGAGGTCGTAATCTGGTTTTATCTTTTGAGATTATCCAAACACGGGACTTCGTACAGCGTAGTCTGGGAATATTGTTTTAACTTTGCATACTCTCTTTTGAGATATATTTTTCTTTCGAGCCCCCAAGCACTCGTGCTTGACGGTCATTTCTTGTCAAAGAGGTTCCTTGGGGATACGCATTTTGTAATGTTCTTGATCGTGTTTGGGATCGTGCTCGTAAGTGAGAGCGATCTTTGTAGTGGTGTGCTACTCTTAACAATGCCGTGAGGTGCGACTTTCAGTAAGGAATCGGAAATTTTCAAGTCGAATGGATACGGCAGGACCCTATAGAAATCAGAGCTTCTTTTGGGCCTGGGCTCATTTTCGGCGCCCAGGCCTGGGCGTTAGAAATATTTCACGCCCAAGTGGGGCGTTGAAAATATTGCTTGGGCTGGTCTTTTGATGACACAGTTGGCCTCTCGTTCGTCCGTTTACGTATTCTCTTCTCTTTTATTTTTCTTTATTTTGATTTTCAGCGTCCAGAGCTGGGCGTCGGTATATCTGGCGCCTGGTCCTGGGCGTTGAAAGTGCTTCCCAGGCAGGACTTTCTCGTGATGATTTCTCGAGAAGCCGTAGCCGATTGGTGGACTACGGTGTTTGTCGCTTTGGGGAGATTATTTAAAGGAACTGTTGCTCTTAAGGTGTACAGTTATTGCAAAAGTCGGGCGAGTCTATATGGCCCGAGTGTGAGGGGGTCAAAAAAGCGCGAGGCTAATGCGTGACCTCATCACTCGTGGGTGTGACGTTTCTTTTTGTCAAATCAAGTGTAATTGGATTTCCTGTGAGTTTACACCCAATTGACTAGTAATATAGGAGTCGCCATTCAGTTTTTAACGACAATGAGAAAAACTGACAAAACCCGGTTATCGTGACATAAAGGGAGTGCAATTATGTTTGACCACGACGGCCGTAGGTTCCCTTGTGATCCCTGGTGTGGGGATCTCTCAACATACACCCGCAAGGTAGAGATTGAGGGTTCGGGGGACTGTAACTACCGAGAGGAGTACTCGCTCTTCGATAACTCCAGAGGCAGGATATCCTTACTAGCTCAGCATAAATAATTGAAGGGACATGCGTTAACTATTAAACTAATCTGAGTTGATTTTAACAATATGCAACATATAATACTAGATCGATCGCGATTATCTGATTTAGATTGTTTCAAGGGACCTAGCATGATAATCCAATTTCCCAAAATATTATCTTTATTAGGCGTGATAGAACAATCAGATTTAATTAGTTTAACAGTTCTTAAAAGGTGAGGAAAGCAATTAAATCCCGAGAAGGGGCACATTACGACGCACCCTTGAGAGGTGCGTCACGGTTCTCAGAAAACTAACCACTTTGACTTTGCTATTTCTCCTTTTATTTAACGAATCTCAAACTACGGGACAGGATACGTTCTGTTCGATTTTTGGATCGATTGCGACAGAACACGTGATCAATTTCGCAGCGTGAGGCTTAGGCTTAGGGGTTGGAGTCAATACTCAGAATATGAATTGTGTGTGTTTCTTTCACGTCGAACTTGGGGCTATATTTATAGAAAAGAGTTCGTGGAAAGATAGAATTGTAGAACTCTAATCCACGAGGAATTAGGAAAGAACACGCCCCAGGTAATTTCAGCGCCCAGGGCTGGGCGCCGAAGATTTCGGCGCCCAGAGCCAGGCGTTGAAAATAGGGTCTAGGCCGTTTCTTTGTCAGATTCGGACTCTTAGAATCCGGAGTGTATGAGACTTAATCGAGTCTTTTAGTGGCGTATTAGTTTTATGACGGGATGGGTCTGGGCCCGTTACGAACTCTAGGCTCGTTAGGATTTTAATTTAATACGTAACTCTTGTTTTCGAATCGTATTAGGAATAGGATTCTCTCGCAACTTCTATCTCATTTAGGATTTATGTTGGAGTGCAACACCTAATTCTGACAGGTTTCTATCTTTTATGACTTGCCACTTTTAACAACTACCCATTACGGCAGTTACTATTTTTAGCAGGTTTCCATAAATAGCAGGTTTCTATAAATAGCAGGTTTCGGGTGAAATGAAAAGGGTGATTAAGATTCGTTATTTTATAGGAGATGCGTTGTCAAGTGGAGATTTATGTTCTCATCATCGAACCTTCCCTTTCGGGAATGGGGACAAAAGTAGGTGTCTACACCGAGGAACATACTTTGAGGCGTAAGACTTTGATCGCTCTTGTTGCTATTTTGAACGTATATTTTTTTTCTTTTGAACGTGTTCGTGAATGTTCGATACTTAGAATGCATGTGCGAACGAGCGTTCATAGAATGGCCGTTGCGTGCGGTCCATTAATCAGTTCGCTTGAATCATTTTTTTTTTAAGCAATGACTGATGTTGAATAGTTTGCTTAGAAGCTTGATAGGGTTCGGGCCCATTCCTGAAGTGGGATCAAGCATTGTGCCCTTTTGATCGTTCAAACATTTGCTTTGAGACTTTTTTTTATTTCGCTATGGTCGTTTCGTAGCTTGGAGCCCCCAAGTATGCATGTTGGGATGCTTCCTTTTGGCGTACGATTTTTGTAGGTTCTTTCGAGAAAGATGCCTTGGGGTTCCGCTCGTGTAGGTGCGAGCTATCCCTTCCTTTAATCCTTAATGTAGAAGTCGTGTGGCTTGCATTTTGAATTTGGGCGATAAGTAGTCTTTGCCTCTTTTACACATGCTTTTGGTCGTGCCCGCATTAGTGCAATATTCCTCCAGGTTATGGGATATTATTATTATTTTTTGCATTGGAGTACTTCATCACGCCTCGTTCAGGTGCTTAAACAAGTGTAGCACCTTCTGCGTAGGTGTGCACGGCTTATTACTTCGTTCGATGCGAGGATTCATAGATGTTTCTTTCTTCTTCTTTTTTACCCTTGATTTTTCTTTCGTTTTTGCTTTGGAACGACGTAAACTGTGTAACGGGCGCTTGTAGGGCGAGCATTATGTGCAGTAGTTTGATCGGAGTTTTGGTGACTCGCGATTTTCAGTTACCCTTGTTAGTGGGGTGACTTTATATATTCTAAGTAGCGCTTAGAATTTGGGAGGGGTTGTAGCCATTCTAAGGTTCGTTTTACACGATCAAACCTTAGGATTGTGCCTCTATGATGTATGTATAGCATTAGCGTCGAGAATTTGCGATAAAATCGTCATTTCGAGCATTTTTAGAGTGTTTTTCTCAAGCCCCCAATTGTAGCTACGGGATTGGCTTGGTGCTATAATGCTTGGCATACGTTTTTATGCATTCATGGTGACATGGATCATGAATAGTTTGAACCAGACTCGTTTAGTGCGAGGTACGTTCGAGTAGTGATTTGCTACTTCTCTTGTAAATGTCGTATTGTGCGACATTGCCATGGTCAAGGTAGTGACTGAAGGAAATAATGCCCTTGGTCCAAGTATGCATTCTATGTTGAGTCTAATAAATGCGGTTCAGTATTAATTAACAAGTTAATAATTCAGTGAGATCAAGTGAGCTGAATGCCTAGCTAGAGGCCGCTTCAGTTCAAGTGGAATTAATGATATTAATCTACAGCTTACTCTTGACTGAACCCGTAGGGTCACACAAATAGTACGTAAACAGATCAAGTATTTAATGGCATTAAATACTCCATCTATGGATATTCGGAATCGACGGATCTTGGTTTCAGTGGGAGCTGAGATCGTCACAGGCAAGAAATGAATACTCCGGAAACGATGATATTGCCGGAAACGGAAATATGGATCGTATCGGAAATATAAATATTATCCAAGTCGTAGATGTTGCCGGAAACGGAAACATGGTACGTATCGGAAAATATTATCGGAAATGGAAATATTGCCGGAATCGGAAATATTGCCGGAAACGGAAATATTGTCAGAAACGGAAATATTATCGGAATCGGAAAATAATTCCGGAAACGGAAATATTAAATATTTGTTCGAAACGGAAATCAATTCCGGAATCGGAAATATTAAATGTTGTTCGTATCGGAAATGAATTCCGGAATCGGGAATTTAATCGGAAGCGTATCGTACGAATTAGCATCGGACGAGGCCCGCTAGACGAAGGCCCAGCACGAAGCCAGGCCATCGCCCAGCGAGCCGCACGCAACGCACGCCTCGACCAGGCCCAGCGCAAGGCCAGGCCCAGCCAAGGGCGCGCGCGCGCGCACGCAGCACCGCACATGGGCTGTGCGCTTGTCGTGGGCCGCAAGGCCTGCGCGGGTGCACGGCTTGTGCGATGCGTATGCCGGAAATCCTAATTCTATTGGGATTCGTGCGAAGATTAAAATCCTAATCTTATTAGAATTGCTTTGTTATTTAGAGTCCTAATAAAGTTCTAATTAACAAATCCACATCCTAGTAGGATTACAATTCCTTTTCCATACCTCTATAAATAAGGGCCTAGGGGTCATTATTTATACAATAAGTTTTCAAGTATTCAAAACTAGGATTTTTAAGCAGAAAAATCAGCCATAACTCTTGCCCATTTAGCCGAAAATAATAGTACCTTAAGGGCGATTCTAGTTAGTCAATCTTAAGGCGGATCCGGACGTGCTGTGGACTATCTACGGAGGGACGACACTTGGAGTCCGAAAGACTTGTTCTTGTTCGGTTCGGGCGCAGCTAGGGAAGGCACGCAACAAAGAGTATGCATCTAAATTATGCTATATGATTATGTGTAAATAATATGTATTCCTGGCTTAATGGTTTTTTCCGCATGATTTATGAATTGTCATATGTATCATAACCTAACAGTGACATGTTGAAGTGTGCCTTGACCAAAATCTAGGTGCATTTCTTTACCCATAATCATATTTAGAAATCTTTTTGACTCTCTTGCAACATCGAGATAAACACACACTTAGCTTAAACCAACGACACTTTATTATGTTCGAAGAAGTCTTAAAAAATTATTTGAAATCCGAGTCCTACTGTGTACAATCCGAGGTGTCCTAGGTAAGTTGACTTATAGAAGGGTTCGTACAGGATTACATGAGTGAATCAAAATACTGTTACGATTTTTGGAATGCTGTCTAAGGATTTGCTGGAAGCCAGGGTGCAGGCGTCAAGATATTACTTGTGCCCGTGTGGCACATGCTTTAGGCTTTTAAGGCCATCTTTTCCAGAATTGTGGGAATATAAACCGTTTTCAAATTGACTTAGATTTACTTGGTGTATGTCTGAACAAAAGGTCAAGATATAGTTAGTTCTTTCCCTAGCTCTTTCATTTCAATTTTTAGCCCTCATTTGCTATTATGTCTTCTCATTAATGATGCTTTCAGATTTCGATTTTAGATGCCCGTGTCATATGTTTGAGTAGGGTGAGCCTTGGTTAAGTGCCAAGTCCTATTGACAATGTCTGATTTTTTCAAAGGGGATTCGCAAGCATTTGAATGAACGGGTGCCCTGAGTTCGAAGGAACGATGGGGCGATGCTGTAGAACAATCCTCTTTATTGCAAGCTTACTGCCTTTACTACTTGTTGGCGGTTATGACTGTGTCTAGTGGTGAAAGAAGGTCTTTAAGTGAGTTATTTTGCTTTAGGGAGGGTCAAGTCGAGTACTTTAGAGGTCATGGACGGTCGCGCTAGCCCCCATTCAACTGAGGCAAAGCGATCTTTTGAGTATTGGCTAAGTGCCTAGGAGTGTGAGTGCTCTTTCTGGCAAGGGTACGTGCCCCTTATTATTTTTCGATGTGTGCTCATTTTGGCATCTTGATGACTTGGATTCTTCCTTTCACTTAAGTTTTGTTTCGATTTGGATTGCAAGTAATTAAATTTCAATAAGGGACTCTATTTTTTTATTCTTGTTATTCTATAGGCTTTAACATTTTTGCAAATTGGTTGGACCGAATCATGGATTGCCTACGTATCCGCCTTAAATAGACTTAATTTGGAATCAGGTCTTGCGTAGTTCTTAGCAAGAAAATGGTTTCTTAGAATGCCTATTTTAAACAAGTACGTTCGAGTGGAATCGTAATGTTTGAAATAGGGTGAAATAAGTGAAGTTTATTATTATTTTAATCTGCTGCTTTGCCGTAAGCCAAAATTTGTTTTATTTTTTAAGTACTTGTATTTGCACAAAAATCTTTTCATGTGTTTTTTAGTACGTATACCCCTCCAAGTGTTCGTTATTTTTCCGTGTATGTGCGGATAAAATGACCAGCACTTCTGGGCAAAATTTGGCAAGCAAAGAGATTCAGCGCCCAGGCTGGGGCGCTAGAGATTCCGGCGCCCAGCTCTGGGCGCTGAAAATGATTTCTGGGCAGGTTTTTTTTGGCGCGTTGCTTCTTTTCGTTTTGTGCCAAATATTTGCGAATCTTTTTTTGTGCGCTAAATGCTTTTTTTTAGACGAACTTTAAAGGCGCTTTGCAAAGTTTATTTTAATTATTTACATTTTTTTTACGTTAAGCGTAGAATGTACTTTTTCATTTGTCTCTTTTTTTTATTTGTGACTCAAGACGGCTTGAAAGATGGGTTGAATGAGATAGGATAATTTGTATAGGTATTAGTCAAGCATGAGGATTGGAAAGGGTAGAAGATCGTAGAACTTTATGTAGTTTTTGTGGTATGATTTGGATTGGTTGACTCAATTCTTTTCCTTCGTTTTACTTGAGTAAATTTCGCACTATGGGAGGTACGGGCTAGGTATTTCATGGCTCGCTCTTTTCGCTCTCCCTTTTCTCTTTCTCTTTTTTCTTTTTTGCTTGGGATTTCTCCCCTTTTTTCTTTGGGATAAAAGGTAGATGGTTGTGGTCTTTGAGTCACGAGGCGAGATTGAGTGAGCCTCGTTTGGTAGGCCTATAGTGGACCTTTTAATTGTCTTACTTTGCAAGCGTATTTAGTCGTTTCTTAAAATGTGCAAATAGCGTAGATTCAAAACGTTGTTTTTACTTTATTGAAATTTAACGAAAGAATTACATCGAAAATAATTTTTTGCTTCTTTTCAGATTCCAGTTTCCCGGATTTAATTGGTAGTTACGATTTAGACTCGAACTTTCATTAATCTTTTCTGATTATAACCCGTGTATGAATACAAGGAGGTGGCCTAGACTCAAAATAATGAAGTGGCGTAAGCCTATAATACTTGACTAAGCGACTCTCAGACTTAGGCTAATTGGACCATAACTTTGGTTGGTTGACACTTTAGATTTTAACCCTTGGATGTTCATTCGTCATGCGCCATTTTTCTTAATGTTGGCAAGGTAGTTAGTTGGGGAGATCGAATTTTCATATTTGCAAGACTAGAATCATTAGTGCAGCTTCCCTCTTAGTGTGTATTGCTTTACCCCGATGGCAGCCTTATGGCATGCCGATTTGGGTATTTTCATGGTTCGTCATGTTGCATTCGTGGAAAATCTTTTAGTCCGGATTTAGGAGTATTTCAAGGAGCGAGTGGCTCGAGAGGACTATGATAGTCGTGACCCAATGTGATCATAAGCCTTGAGGCCATTAATTTTTTTATGCCAATGGTATTGACACCTTAGGCTCACTTTGGGGGTTGTGCGACTATGGAGGAATGATTTTCAGAATGTGACTGTTTCCATTTTGCAAATACTTGAATTACATAATATATTCCTTTTATTGGTGAGAGAGAGTGTTGAGGCCGTAGATTCTTAGCAAGGGATGACAATTACATATGGGTGCTTATTGATTTAAATGTTAGGAAGGGAGACTCGATATGTTTAACCTTTTAACTTGCAGAACGACACCAAGCATTAGGACCGATTCTATGTATAAACAACTAAGACTTAGGATTTAGATTGTACTCTGGCATAGCCTAGTCTAGACTCGGATTTATTTATTTTTTATTCTAGACATTATTTTTCCTTGAAGACTCTATTTGAACATTATTTTTTGAATACCTTTGCCCATGTGACATTCAAGGTTATTTTAATTAGCATGCTCGGTTTTGGTTCCCAACATTGTCGTTATAGGAGGCCTAATGACGACACAAGGAGTTATTTATTTTATAAGTCGTTCTTAGAATTGAGTGCCTTTTCCATACGTCCTCGTAGCAAATTTGTTACGAATTTTTTATTGCTACGTATATTTTGTGCGCGGGCACCGAGGCTTCGGTGCCTGGCCCAAAGGCCAAGCAGCAACTTCAGCGCCCAGCAGGGGCGTTGAAATAATTGGCGCCCAGCGAGGGGCGCTGAAAACGCGTCCCTGACTGGTACTCGTATTCTGTTCGTCTATTTTTTCGTACATACGACTTAATTTTGCGTGCTTGCCCAATAACGTCCTTTGCGCGTTATGCAGCGTCGTGGGATACGTTATAGGCCGTCCTGGGCGTCGCTTATTTTTGTGGCGATCGCCCGGGGTTGCGGAACACGTAGTTTGGTATAACTCTTTGGCCAATTGGTGTTTATGAATGTTTGGGCAACTTTTAGGGTTGTTAATTTTCTAGCGTTATTTGTCACACACAATCACAATATAATCACGTAATTCGCTACACATAACTAGCATTACAACATGAAGCAAAAAATAATATGTCACGTAGTTTATGATAGGCTTCTAGGGGTAAGATTTGCGCCTGGCTTGGTACCGCTTCTATTGTAGATCCAACACATGCCCCGGTCGAGGTAGTGCATTCAACAGACGAATTTCGTCCCAAGAGGCCAATCACGATGTAAGCCAAGGGGGCATGCACCAATGAGAGGGACCTTAGTGGGCGAGCGATTGGGTTTGGGACGGGTGTACTACTAGCGAAAAGTGGCGAGTGGACAACATTCGAAGCGTATGCACCCCCCGGTTGGCGATGGGTATCCTTAGTCCCGACTCCCGAGATGAAACATGCCAAGGGAGTCGAGATTCGTTATGCGGTTCTGTCCGTTCACATTAATATGTTGATTTTCAGGTCGTCCCAACTTGATAAGGAAATAAACGCGGAGTAGGATCGTTTCACCCTTCGGCTATTTTGATTACCTACGAGCACGAGTATTTCATTAACGTTCCCCAGCGGAGTTGCCACTGTGAGGGGGTCGAAAAAGCACGAGGCTAATGCATGACCTCGTCCCTCGTGGGCGTGACGTCGTCAGATCAAGTGTAGTTAGATTCCCTGTGAGTTTACACCCAATCGACTAGTAATATAGGAGTCGCCATTCAGTTTTTAACGACAATGAGAAAAACTGACAAAACCCGGTTATCGTGACATAAAGGGAGTGCAATTATGTTCGACCACGACGGCCATAGGTTCCCTTGTGATCCCTGGTGTGGGGATCGCTCAACGTACACCCGCAGGGCAGAGATTGAGAGTTTGGGGGACTGTAACTACCGAGAGGAGTGCTCATCGATAACTCCAGAGGCAGGTTATCCTTACTACCTCAACATAAATAATTGAAGGGACATGCGTTAACTATTAAACTATTCTGAATTGATTTTAGCAATATGCAATACATAATACTAAATTGATCGTGATTATCTTGTTTAGATTGATTTAAGGTACCTAGCATGATAGTTCAATTGTCCAAGGTATTATCTTTATTAGGCGTGATAGATCAATCAAATTAATGGTTTAAAAATTTTATAAAAGGGTGATGAAAGCGATTAAATCATGCGGAGGGACACATTACGACGCACCCTTGAGAGGTACGTCACGGTTCTCAGAAAACTAACCACTTGGCTTTGCTATTTCTCCTTTTATTTAACGAATCTCAGGTTTCTGAGCAGTGCTCCAGTATTTAGGCTTAATTTGTCAGCTACAAGGGACAGGATACGTTCTGTTCGACTTTTGGGTCGATTGCGACAGAACGCGGGATCAATTTCGCAGCGTGAGGCTTAGGCTTAGGGTTGGAGTCAATACTCAGATTATGAATTGTGTGTCCTGTTCACGTCAGCTTTAGGGGTCTATTTATAGGAAAAAGTGGCGTAGAAAGATAGATTTTCAGGAATATGAATACGAAACGGATTAGGAAAAGAATCCGTCCCAGGTATTTTCGGCGCCCAGCACTGGGCGTCAAAGATTTAGGCGCCCAGGGCTGGGTGTTGAAAATAGGATCTGGGCAGAATTCTTTGTCAGACTGGATTCTAGAGTACGGAGTCCATTAAGAGACTTAATCCGAGTTATTTGGTGCGTATCAATTTACGACGGAATGCGTCTGGGCCCTTTACGAACTCTAGGTTCGTTATGAGTTTAATTAATACGTTAACTCTTTTATCGAATTGCTATAGGAATAGAATTCCTTTTACAATTTCTATCTCTTTTAGGATTTATGTTGGAGTGCAACACCTAATTCTGACAGGTTTCTATCTTTTTATTCTTACTACTTTTAGCAATTACCTTTTACGGCAGCTACTATTTTTAGCAGGTTTCTATAAAAGGAAGCTTTGGCTGAAATGAAAAGGTGATTTGAGATTCGTTATTTTATAGGAGATGCGTTGCCTAGTGGAGATTTATGTTCTCATCATCGAACCTTCCCTTTCGGGAATGGGGACAAAAGTAGGTGTCTACACCAACAACACCTCAGTGAACAATAAGAAAGCTACTCATCATAAACAGGCAGAAATTCCTAATGGAGAGGATGATGACGCGACCTCAGAACACTCTGAAATTCGAACAAACCCAGAAATTGAAGCTGTGTTGGAGGAATAGATTCTCACCCCGAAATCTGCTCTTCAACATCAACAAAGTTCACAGGTCAGGGATGATTTCAATGCGTGGCTTAATGGGCTACAATCAGGTAACGATGCTCGTTCTCATTTTCAATCGAAAAATGGCGCGAATCGAATTTCTGATCAAATTTTGCAATCTCTTGATAATGTTGATAATACTGTGAATGAGCATATAGGAAGACACATTAATAACTTGAATACTGAACCCCTACCTGAGATTGTACAAATTGAACTTGAAGATATACAGGATGAGATTTCGTTTTGGGAATCTGCAATTTTACTCTATGTGTTAGGGGATAACCCACCACAGAATGTCATGGAAGGCTATGTAAGGCGTATTTGGGCGAAATTCGGGGTAGACAAGGTCTCACTGGTGGGAAGGGGATTGTTTCTAGTTCGTTTTACCACCATGGAAAACTGTCAAAAGGTCATCAATGGGGGTTTTCAGTTTTTTGATGGGAAACCTGTAGTTGTGAAACCTTGGTCTGCTGACATGAACATAGCCAAGGAACCCACTAAGAAATTGCCAATATGGATCCAATTGCCTCGATTGGAAGTGAAATATTGGGGGGACAAAAGTCTTGCTAAGATTGTAAGCCATTTTGGTACCATGATCAAAGTGGATCAGGATACTCTGAATAGAGATAAACTAATGTTTGCCAAAGTTCTTGTTGAGGTAGACATTGACCAAAAATTCCCTAATGTGATACAATTCCTTAATAAGAATGGTGATAGGATTGAACAGAAAGTCAACTGGGGCACAGTAGTAACACCTGCAAGAAAACTACAGGAGTGACCAGGAAAGTCTGGAGACCAAAAGTTGTCTCACAAGCATCAACCACAAGGGAGGAGATAGATAAGGATACTCAAGCTATCACTTCTAGTTGTTTTGTTCAAGCCACAAGGTTTAGCAAACATAGAGGCCAACAACTAAAGCCTGTCAATACTGCAAACAAGTTCCAGATGCTCAGTGTTGAAGGAGATAATGATTCTGTGGAGATTCAGGTGGAACACTCTAATGAGGTGTTAGTGATTCAGGATAGTCCTTTAGGCAGGGGGGTGATAGCCCCTATGCCTAATGGATAACATCTTATGCTGGAATGTAAGGGGATTGAACAGGAAGCAAAAACAGCTAAAAGTGAGAGAGATGATCTCTTATCACAAAGCTAAACTGTTCAGTCTCCTTGGTACTAGGGTGAAGGCTTCAAAAATGGGTAATCTCTATTTGAACCTTTGCCCTACTTGGTGTTTTTCTACAAACAGTAGTTGTCACAACAATGGGAGAACTGTTATTGCTTGGGATGCAGCTGCTTTTACCATTGATATTATTCATATGACTAGCCAGGTCATTCATTGTTCTGTTACTCCCTCCTCCACTCAGGAGTCTTTCTTTTGCACCTTTGTCTATGGACTGAATACAGCTAGGGAAAGGGAAGCTCTGTGGAACACTCTCTCATATGTGGCTAGGGTATGCAGTACCTCTTCTTGGATCACTATGGGGGATTTCAATGCCATTATGGAGTTGGAAGACAGGATTGGGTCCAGGTTAGATTGAGTGAAGTGCAACCTATGAGACAATGTATGGCTTTGTGTAACTCACTACCATCAAAACTGTGGGGAGACAGTTCACTTGGAATAACAAGCAAGATGGGGTTGACAGGGTGTTCATGTAACACCCCCGATTTACTAATCTTTAAATAAATAAGAAATATAAAAGACTTTATAGAAATTGCGGAAGCTTACACCTAAATCGGAGGTATCACCGCCACACTTCACCACATTGTCAAGTGCTAAGGCTTACAAAACTTAAACTATTACAACTCGGTTACTAGGTGGTCTATTTACAACTGAAAAACACTAAACTGTCATACAAGAATAAACGATAATACTGGAACTCCTTTAACTTGTAACTGCATCCTTCACGATCAATCTGCTCCAGTCAATCTTGACTGCTCACCATAGAGGACAAATTCCAAAAGGATCGTCGCAGGGCCACCATAAGAAAAAGACATGGCCGCAAACACACATAACAAATAAACACACACGTCAGCAAAAGCTGAGTAATCATCGCTTATTGAATAACCAGACGTATAATAATAATAATAATAATAATAATAATAATAATAATAATAATAATAATAATAATAATAATAATAATAATAATAATAATAATAATAATAATAATAATAATAATAATAATAATTTAACAAACACATAAGTACAAATTGATGAACAATTCTTATAAAACTAGTACCTATAACCATAAGTAACAAGGGTTTATTGTTAATTTCTTATAAGTTCACCATTAGAGGAATGTGGATCGAGTCCACCACCCAATAGTATATATTGAACTATTGGATGTAACCACCAGAGAGATGTGGATCGCGTCCACCACCCATTAGTATATATTAAACTATTGGATGTAACCACCAGAAAAATGTGAATCTAGTCCACCACCCAATAGTATTGAGCTATTGAATGTAACCACCAAATAGGTCTTAGTCTTTAAGTGTGCACACCCCCCGGTGAGTGTTTTTAACTCAAAGGAGTAGATTAAGCCTAGGGTCGTGCTCATGGCTCCGACCAAATAATAAAGCACAATGTGCTATTTAAGCGGTTCATATAATATCTTAGGGAAAAAGGTATTAGAAGATGATCAATTATCATCCCAAAATAAACTACATCAATTCCCAATAGTACAATATGCATATTCTCCAAGCTTAAAACAATAATATTGTTTACCTCAACCTTCTACCCAATGTCAATTTCTCGATCAACCCCACAAAGATAGTACATTAGTACGCTAATCCTTATTAGCCAAATCATATATTTCCCTTACAGTAGTAAAACCTCAAATAAATTAGGGTAAATACCAATTGAAGAGAAACGTAAGCAAGTAATCAATAATGTAAGATAAATTGCATCGTATAAGAAAACCAATATTCTAAAGTAGATATAATCGTGCATATTAGCGAATTTAGAGCAATTTAGACACATTACAGCAAAGCAGAATACATAAACCAATAGCATACGCATTACACAAAATAATGAATAAATACGAATAACTCGTAGAATAACACGATAGACTAGGTGCGTGTGATTACAATTAACATATACAGATAATTCGAATAGACTAAGTACATGTGATTATAACTAATAATATACAAAAGGGACTACGCGTGATTAGTAACTACTAATTAATAAAGCCAAGAAACTCTATAACGATCTAAAACTCTAGAATATATAGATTGACCTAATCCAAATTTCCAATATCAATCCACAAATAAACTAGACCCTTAGATATCTAAACATATACAAAATAACAGTGACTAATATAATAAGAAATCTAAATCAACAATATTATTCATGAGTTGAGCATTTATCTAATACACGTTATCACATTATTCACTTATAATAAGACATAAAATTTATACTATATATAACAAACAACTCCAAAGACCTATACATAATTATATATAATAATCAATACTTAATTACGAATAATTTAAAGAAACTACGTGTGCGTGATTACCTTCCAATGATTATTTATACTCAAAATATCCGATCAGGTCAAAGAACCGGGTAAAAGGCTAATTGCGGCTATTGTTTTTAGTTGATAAAACTCATGTTTTGGTTGATTATGTGAGGTCTAATCATGAGTTTGCAAATTTGGGATTAACACTAAATATCAAAATGGATTTCATGTGATAAAAAGGTGCGCATGAACAATGGCAGTAGGACTCTTGAGTTTAATGCTCATTGGTCAACTAACACAAGGCTCTGGAGGGAGAAATAGAAAGACGGCTGAGGCAACATACCCATCTTTGTTTTTTTTTTTTTACAAAACAATTAGGGTTTATGGGTATTTATAACTCCCCACAAGAGTCCTACTAATAATAAAATAGTGTTTTAAATTTTCTGAATAAAATATTAAAAGAGACTAACTAAAAAGGAAATATTGTTTAGTAATACTTATAACTTCATTTTCTCTATAAAATATATAGTATGAAATCATAAAATATTGGGGTATTACAGTTCACAAGGATTGACAGGGTGTTAGCCAACTCCAACTGGGGTGATTATTTTGAGAATGCAGAAGCTTGCTTCTTACCTGAGGAGGATTTTGATCACTGTCCCATGGTTCTTAGTACTCACAAAACTGATGCTGTGAAGAGACCTTTTAGGTTCTACAATATGTGGACCTCCTCTCCAAAATTCCTAGAGATTGTTCAGACACACTGGTGCAAGTTTGTTTATGGGTGCCCCATGTTTAGGGTGCTTCAGAAACTCAAATGGATCAAAGCTGACCTGAAATTGTTAAACAAAGCTGGTTTCAATTCTATGGAAGAGAGTATGTTAGATGTAGGGATGAGTTCCTGTCTGCTCAGAAGCAGCTTCATTCCAACCCCACTAATTGTGAGATGGCTACTGATGAAAGAGATTCTGCTGAACAATACAGAGCTGCCAAAGCAAATTATGACTCTTTTATGCATCAGAGAGCCAAACTCCACTGGCTAGAACATGGTGATGAAAAATCCAAAGCTTTTCACCAAAGCATCAAGCAAAGAAGAAAGCAGAATCAGATCTATTCCTTGCAAACTGGTGATGGAGAATGGATCAACTCTAGTGAAGGGGTTCAGAAGGCTTTTTTGGACTTCTACAGCAATCTTTTCAGGTCATCAATGGCTCACAGGATTCCTGTAAAGTCTACTATTGTTGACAGAGGGGTTAGACTCTCTAACACCCACATTGATATGCTTGACTGCAACTTTTCTATGGAAGATATCAAAGGGGTTCTTGACTCTATTCCAAGCAATAAAGCCCCTGGTCTTGATGGCTTCAATAGCTTCTTTTTCAAATCCTCCTGGGATATCATTAAAACTGATCTTTGCAGTTCCAATCAAGACTTTTTCAGAACTGGCAAACTCCTCAAAGAAATCAATGTTACTTCAATCACCCTGATTCCAAAAGTGAGTGTTCCATCTTCAGTGAGTGACTTTAGACCAATTGCCTGTTGTTCTGTAGTTTACAAATGTATTTTGAAGCTCCAGTGTGCCAAGCTCAACACAGTGCTGCCTGACATCATATCACCAAACCAGGGTGCCTTTGTAGCTGGCAGATCAATCTTGCATAATGTTCTTGTGTGTCAGGACATCACAGGCCAACTGCTTTATGAAACTTGATCTTAAAAAATCCTATGATACTGTAGAGTGGGCTTTCATTGGTGAAATCATGACAGAGCTAGGGTTCCCTAATCACTTCATTCAACTCATCATGACTTGCCTCACTACAACTCAGTATTCTATACTGATTAATGAAGCTCCTACTGCACTCATTCAACCAAAGAGAGGACTGAGGCAAGGAGACCCCCTCTCTCCCCTTCTCTTTACCCTGTGTATAGAATATGTTTCCAGAGCCATGGCTACTGTAGGGGATCACCCCCTCTTTCATTTCCATTCCAGATGCATGAGCTTAAAACTGAATCATCTATGTTTTGCTGATGATCTCCTTATGTTTTGCAAGGGGGATAAGTCAGTGATCCAAGTTATGCTACAAGGTTTCCAACTGTTTGCTGACACTACTGGACTGCAGGTTAATTCAGCAAAGTCCTCTCTTTACTGCTGTGGAATGAATGGTAATGTTATAAATGAAATTGTGAACCTCTCTGGATTTCAAGTAGGCAAGTTGCCTTTTAAATAATTGGGTGTGCCAGTTAGTCCCTGGAAGCTAAAACCTGGTGACTGTGATTGTCTGGTGGACAAAATGACTCACAGAATTAAAATTTGGAGCTCTAGGCACCTGTCTTTTGTAGGAAGAGCCCGGCTGATTTACTCTTTCCTCATGAGCATTTGTGTGTACTGCTCCCAATTGTTTATTTTTCCTAAAGCTGCTCTGAAGAGGATCAATTCTATCTGCAGAACTTTCCTTTGGTATGGCACTTTTGAACACAACAGACCAGGATCAGTAGCTTGGGATAATTTATGTCAACCTAAGGGTCATGGTGGGCTTGGATTCAGGAATATCATGCTCTGGAATCAAGCTGCAGTTGGTAAACAGGCATGGGGCAATTGCCAAGAAGCAAGATAACATGTGGGTGAAATGGGTGCATGCTGTGTATGTTAAAGGCAAAACATGGGAGGAATTTGTTACTCCTGCAGCAGCAAGGTGGGTGGTTAAGTATGTGTGCTCTGTCAAAAACACAATCACAGATTCCCTTCATTCTTCTCAATGGATGCACTCTCCCAGTTTTTCCATTAAGAAGCTTTATGAGTCAATGTCTATTTACAGCTCCAGGGCCAGTTGGTGCTCTCATGTTTGGAATAGGTTATCTGTCCCCAAACATAGATTTGTTCTCTGGATGGAAATACAGGATAGACTCAAAACCAGAGAAAGATTACACAAGATGCAGGTCACTTGTGATGCTGAGTGTGGAATATGTGGAAACTCAGTTGAGAATGTTGGTCACCTGTTCTTCAAATGTTTCTTTGGGAACAAATGCAAAGATGCCATCCTGGATTGGCTTGGTTTGACTTGTAATAAGGACAATATTAGTCAAGTTTTTATCTGGTTAAGGAGGCACAGTAAAGGGAATTCAAGAAGGAAGTTGCTTATGCTGTCATGGCAGCTTTGGTGTATCACATTTGGTGAGCCATGAACTTAGCCATTTGGGAACTAAAGGTTCCTTCTGTTGATGCTACAGTGAAGAATATTCAGGCTGATATCAGGGGTAGAGTCCAGAATCTGATTAGCAAAAAGGTGAAGGATATTGATAGGGAGTGGTTTAGCTCCTTGTAATTCTGTATCCTCCTAGTTTTGTGATTGTAACTGGTTTGTTAGGCTTTTGCCTTCTAGCTGCTTAGGGCCATCTCCCTGGCAGTTTGTAATCTTGTGGTTCCTTTTAATATATTGCTCACTTACTTGCCAAAAAAAAAAATTATGCTATCTAATTCCTCATTATAATTAATTTTTTGAATTTCAAATAATTCGGAATTTGTTTTGATTTTCATAATTAGTTAGTAATTTAATTGGGCTCTTATGAATAAAACACCACCTAAAAATTTGTTAAACTTTGAATCTATAAAATTTTAATACCTAAAGTGTTCGAGGGCGAGCAAGCAAGCACAAGGCAACAACGATGGGCGAGCCGCACATCCGAGTGCGCATTGTTCCTAGCACTCGCTGCTTATGCGAGTAGCAGCACAGCAAGGCAGTGCAATGGCGAGCAATGCGCTTCTACGCCACGCCACTGCCCAGCGCGCGCTGGTGCTAGCCACCGAGGGATGCCACGCGCTCCCTGCTTGGTTGTGCTGGCGTGCTATGTTGTGCTATGCGACGACGAAGAGCACGCACATGGGAGCTGCACTTGTGCATGCGTCCCATGGCTGTTTGACGTAGAGATTAGCGTGGAAAGGCATGGGCTTTTTGCTCGTGGAATTGCCTCGGCTTTTCGATATACGTTTAATTTCGTTGAGCGTTAAATTTAATTAATTAAATTCGTGCTTATAATTTTTCTTTGAATTTAATTTTATTAGTTTAATTATTATAATTAATTTTATACTAATTATTTAATAAAATTAAAACCTTGAATAAATTATGATTGAATTTATTTTAATCAACTAAAATTAATCAAAAGGAATTTAAAATATTAAATATAAGAGCTTTAAATTTTAAAATAAATATTTGGTTTCCGATTAGACTTGGAAAGATATTTTTATATTTAAAAATTAGTAAAGCATATAGTTCTTGGTTTGAGTGGGAGTTTTATTCATGAATGGTTAAACTCTTGATTAGGTCCTTGTTACTTAGGATTAATAAAATCGATTAGAACTAAGAAGGTCAAAAAACTGGTAGATTCTTGAGCCTTAATTAGTTGTTGCAATTATTATGTGATACATTTTTCTGCTAACTTGCTAAGTGTGTTATTCATTAATAAATGAATGGGTGAATGGTATATTGTAAATACATTGTTTTGTAGGTTGCGGAAAGTGACTAGTATGGCACAAATAGGATAGAAAATATGGTATGCGTACCATTAAATTTGAATGTAAAATATGGTCAAAAGTACCATGGTTTTAATTGAAATTCAAGAACGAAGTTCCAATCCATTTTCAAGACGGAGTTTGAAGTTGAAGTTTCAAGATAAAGTCGGGCCATACTAGATCACACTTTATCTTATGCATGTATTAAGATATTTATAGCTTTAAATATGTCTTGATATTATGCATGAGATTATGGTTTGCTTCTGTTGCATGATTAAGGATTTTAGTTCACTTAAAATCTAACCAACATAGTAAAAGCCTTAAGTTCAACAGTTTAAAAAAATTGAGTTAAAATGTGTCATTCCAAAATAACACTTACTCACCTTTATATCAAGTTAGTGATAATTTTCCGCCATAGCGAGGTGTCACTTCTTGATCTTAAAGGGGTAAGGTACACCATTAATTGTGAGTACATTTTTAGGTCGATTAGTGATAGTTTTCTGCCATAGCGAGGTGTCACTTCTTGATGCTAAAAAGTTGAGGTACACAATAAGTTGTGAGTTCAAGTTGATATTGGTTGAACTCAACGATATAAGTAAGGAGTCCGTTTATGTCGTGGCAAATGGGATAGGGTTTCCTAATAAGTTCTTAGACGTACCTATCAACCAAGAATAGTTTCTAGACTATTAGCAACGGATTTGCTTACCTAAAATATTTTAGAATTAAGACAAATCGTGATTAATTTTTCAATGATTTTGGGGTCTTTTATTCATTTTATTCACATCTTCCGGAACTAAACATTTCGAATAAAATGCCAATGACTTGTTTAAATTGCATCTTTGCTTTTCAAGTTGTTCTCCTGATAAATGTTTAGACTTTGCATGCTTCAATGTATGTTTTAATTTATATTTATAATTAAATACCTTCCACTGCAGTAAATCTGTAACGCCCCGACCTCTAATTCAATTATTTAATCATAATT
This sequence comes from Spinacia oleracea, assembly GCF_020520425.1. Classification (NCBI taxonomy): domain Eukaryota; kingdom Viridiplantae; phylum Streptophyta; class Magnoliopsida; order Caryophyllales; family Amaranthaceae; genus Spinacia; species Spinacia oleracea. Next base: position 30,646,004 of record NC_079492.1, read on the forward strand.
AGCAGCGGAATTAACCTAATTCGGTCGGGACATTACTGCCGTAACTCCCTCTTGGGAATTACAAGGCAACCATCAATATTAAGCTATTAAATTCCAAAATTAACATAATAATTCTTATTAATTTCTTTAAAAAAAGTACGTAACTTAATCAAGAATCTTTACTTAAACTTGTTATAACTTAACATTAACTTAGGTGAGCTTTGGTAATAGTGAAATCCTCGCCACTACTCGTTTCCGTGGTCCCCAGCAGTACCTAAAACGGAAAACAAAACGGTGAGCCGAAGACTCAGTAACGAGTTACCCTAGCATCGTAACATCATTTCAATTCATTTTATTTAATAACACAGGGAGAATAGAATATATTAAAACATTTAATAAATCATCATTTCAAAAGCATCATTTCGAAACATCATTTCAGTAATAACATTTCAGAAACATCATTTCAGGAACATCATTCATTAGCCTTTTTCCTTTTAATATTATTATTCTGGTCGTCAGGACTTTACAGGAAAACATGGTAGGACGTCTCCTACGAACAGGGGAAGCCAGTGCTTCATAACAGGGGGAGTCAATGCTCCATAACAGGGGAAGCCAGTGCTTCATTTCAGGGGGAACCTTGGTTCCATATCAGGGGAAGCCAGTGCTTCTTATCAGGGGGAACCTTGGTTCCATATCAGGGGAAGCCAGTGCTTCTTATCAGGGGGAACCTTGGTTCCATATCAGGGGAAGCCAGTGCTTCTTATCAGGGGGAACCTTGGTTCCATATCAGGGGAAGCCAGTGCTTCTTATCAGGGGGAGCCTGGGCTCCATAACAGGGGAACTTGACCAGTTCTTACACTTTCATTTATCATGTTTACATTTCTTTTAGTTGAACATTAATCAGGAAAATCTCAACCATTCAGGGTGGTTCAATAAACCATTAAATCTCGTTATTTCATAAAATCATTTCTTTCAGGAATAATAATTCATTAAATCAATACTTTGCATAAAGCTGCATTATCGTAAAACAATTCAATCAAATCATACTTGTAATCCCGCAAATCATAAAACATCATTATAAAACATTAATCATTCATAACATCATTCATAAATACATTTCGAAGGGATTGCGGGTACTAGCAATAACCGTTACCTCAATTCCACGATTTGCTAAGCTTTTTTCCTTGGTTCGTTCGTCCTGAGCTCCGAGTTCGATTTCTTTCAAAGTATCAAATTATTGAATTAGTTACTAAAACGATAAACACTTTAAAACCAATATTTTATAAATAATGAATTCATAGATAGTGAATTTTGAAATAATGGATTTAATAAAAATATAATTTTTATAAATTATTGAAAATAATATTAAACGAAATTTCAATAAAAATTACATAAATCGATTTACATGAATATTATTTAATTTCATAAATTAACGAAAATATTATTTAAATCAAATTTTTAGTCAAAGTATAAATTTGAAATTATCATTTAAAGTTCCATTTTATTTCAATGCTTAAGTAATCATTTATTTTCCTAAAATATTAAGATTAGTAAGTATATGGACATGTTAACAAAACTCACTTGAGCTATTTGGGCCAACAATTTTGGGCTTGGTATGGGGAATAAGAAAACAGTTCCAATCTGGAACTTGTTTCCTGGGAACCTCGAGCAAGAACAGAGGAGGGCAGGGCACGAGGGAGGAGGGAAACGGACGAAGAGAAAGAGGGGGAGGGGAACGGAGGTGGAGGCTGACGCCTGGGAGGCACGGTGGCGCAATAAAGCGACGGTAATGGTCGTGGTTGTGCGACGGTGGTTTGCGCAAAGAGGGAGGGACTGTGCGATGGCGTGGGTGGTTATGGGAGGAGACTGCAACGGTTTTCCGGCGGGTTTAGGGGAGGCGTGTCTGGGTGGCGCTGCACTAGGGAGGAGGAAAGGGGTGGAGCGTCGCCAGCGCAGCAGCACCACCTTGCTGGCTTGGCGCGAAGGTAGGGGGTCGAGTGAGGAGGGAGGCAGGGAGTTGGGCGCAAGGGCGAGGGAGACAGGGGAGGTGCGTGGTGGTGGTGGGTTGTTTGCGACGGTCGGGAAATAAGGAGGTGGTGGTGCGGTGGTTACAGGCGACAAAAGGGGTGGTTTGCAGGCGGCATTATGCCGGAAAAAGGGGCGAAGAGGGTGGCTCCATGGCTGAGATTTGCAGTTTATTCAAAGAGAAAATAAAAAATGGTAATAAACTCTATTGTTTTGATCTTGAAATTCAATGGTGAATAAGATGTTGGTGGCTGATTGCTTGAATCAGAGAAGAGAGAAAAGGGAAGTGAAATTGGTCTCTTGTGTTGAAATTGTTTTTTGAAATTGTTGAATTTGTAAAGGATAAAGTGGAAGAAACAAACTTGGTTTTTTATTTTATTTTTTTGCTTTGAATTTTGACTGAAATGAGGGAAGAAGGAAGGAAGGAAATTTCCTCCTTACTTTGTACGTGGAGAGCAAGGAAGAGAAAGATGCCAATTTGTTCCTTAGGGGCATTTTGGTCATTTCACTTAGTTAGGCAAGATTTATGAAATTTGGTTTCTATTTTTAGAAAATTAATTTGAATAGAAATATTTAATTAAAATTAAGTTTTAAAATAATCCTTTATAAAAATATCGTTAACGAAAAATGAATTTAGTTTCCGAATAAATAAGAACGTTTTGAAATTATTAAAAATCCGAAATCAATTACGAAATAACTAATATTTAAAAAGTAGCTTAAACTCGTAAATTTGAAATTAGATCATAGAATCTGAAAGTTAATAAATAGTGTAACAATATTTAAAAATTCAAGCGAAATAAAACTTCGTTAATTAAAAATAAAGTTCGAATTTTAGATTTAAAACGATTTTAAGCTAAATAAAAATAATTAAGCCTAATTAACCGAGTTTTAAAAATTCGGGGTATTACATTCTTACCCCCTTAGAAAAAGTTTCGTCCTCGAAACTTGAAAATTAGATTTATAAAATGTTTGTTGAAAATTGAAAACGCTTGAATCAAAGTATGATGTTTTATTTTAAAACCAAGATCTCACAATTTCAATTCTGACAATGTCTAGCTTTCATTCCGCCATCATCTTTTAGGACTCCGCTTCAACTCGAGACCTAGGATCGAAGAGTAAAGAGTACAAAAGGGGCAAAGTTTATATATTGATCCTTAATCGTCATTAAGGTCAATTACATTCCGCCATCGTCTTTCGTATCTCCACTTTACTTAATAAAATAGGATCGAGGAGCAAAGAACATAAAAGGGGCAAACTCGTTAGCATAGACTAGGCTCCTATTTTACTTTGCGAGATCTTGTTTGAAAATATTTCCTACCAAAATAGTAACTTTTAATGCAACTTATAATTCTGAAAATATATGTGTACATAATTAAAATAAATATTTATCTATTATTTGCAATACTCAAATAATTTGTAAAAGTTGTTTATTATATCAATCTCGTACTCTGAGCTCAGGAGAACTTCCATCGGAGGCGGCATCCATGAATAACAATTAGATTACCAGTACAATCATGTCAGCACAAACATAATCCATATCATAGAGACATAATTCATATGAAAATTCAAATTAAGCATAACATTCATAATCATTTGATCTAACACACGATCATGGTTGACCATAACATAATCATTCATAGAAAACATAGTAATTCATACATCATATCATTCGTGGGCGAATAATTAGAGATATTTCGCTTTCATTTTCCATTGGGCTTCTTTGTTGCAGGAAACTTATCGTTGACTTTCGTTATTCAATTCGTTTCGATTTCGATCTCCGATCTTTTCTTCTACGTCAAACAACTTCGTTGACTACGTTCGTTGCAGGGGTTTGAGTCCAATCGCGTGACTAGAAATATATCGTTAGACATATGACTTCGTTACTTATCCTTAGGTCGAAAAATCTCATATTTTGCGAAGAATGCTAAGCCATCAAGCATGCCTTTATCATAAACAATCTAGCTTCTAGAAAACTTAGTTCATCCTACCTGGTTTTACAAACATGTCATTTTGTCAATTTCTATTCTCAACTCCATTTCATTCCTCAATCATTCATAACTCTTTTCGAATTTCATAACATTCATTAATATCATCAACCTGATAGACGGAATTCTTGATAACTTATTTCAATGCTTTATATGCAACCTCAATTTCATGTCCTCGCCATAAATCGTACTTTTCCTCATAACATTTTTGCAAAACCTTACATTCTCTAGTTCAACTTCCTTTATGGAGATTATCAAGTATCCTTTTAAATAAATACACAAAAATACTCCCTATTAAAGGCGCAAAAAGGTAAACCAAGAATACCATCAACGTAACTGACATACTAATTCCTGATTACTTGTTTTGGTATAATTCTCAGAACTTCATGTGTACATTCAATTTCATCTTTTCACCATAAATCATATTCTTTCATAACTTTTAAAAGTTCTAGCTTAGCTTCCTTAACATATATGAATACACACTTAGGTACCTACAACCACAAAACAATCATTATGAAGGGTGCGGAAAAGTAACCCATAAATCAATCATAACTTGAACGCTTTAAACCTTGAATAACCTTAATTTAATTGGTGATTCGCCACTTATAAACATACAAACTCATGCTCTTTCGATAATCTATCCTTTAACCTTATTGACAGACTAATTCTTGATAGCTTTATTTTGGTAAAATCCTCAAGATCTTATTTATGTGTCAACTCAAATAGGTCCTTTATCATAACTTATGTTGGGTTCATAACTTTTCTGTATAACTCCTTAGCTTCCTTAATAGAGGCATAAGGCATACCAATCATCTTCTAGATAATAGACTTTAGTACTTATAAACATTAATGTATTCGTCATGACTAACACGGGGAGGTAACCCTAGAATCAATATCATTCATAACTTGAACACTTTAAACCTAAAATAACCTCAACTTAATTAGTGATCCATCACTCATGAAATACATCCTTGGTCTCGTTTGGTACTATAATATTTATTCTATCCTTAAAGATTTCATAACCATGAAAATTCCTCAAAACAATTCATATCCACAAAATCTTTGAGTTCGCACCGTGCTTAACTTAACTTCTTCCAAGGAAATGCTTAAACTTTGCCTAGTTTATCTAGGGTAGAAAAACTCATAACATGACATGTGACGGTAAACATAAAATCCAGGGAAGTTTGATTCTAAAGCGAGAGAGAGCTAAATCAAAATAATATCGGCGTTGGCGTCATCTTTGTCCTTTATCATGTAATCTCTTACGTATGTTGACGAGCGTGATGGATTTAGCATTGTTGTTGCTTCGTTCATGATTGGTCGAGGTTGATGTTCCGATATTCGTTGGAGGTGGTTTAGGACAATCTTTAACGAAATAATTTTTTCCTTGACATAAATAACAAGTATTCGTTTTAGCACAATATTCAATTCCATTCGTTAGAGCATTTTGAAAATCTCGAGTAGTTGATCCATATGATTGACCTAGTCTTCAAATTCCATTGAATTGGCTTGCGATCATAGATTGGTGGATTCGAGGGTGATTAGTGACGCAATTTCGTTTGCATTAGTGACTTTCGTTTTTCGAGAATCTTGACCACTTCAGCTGACAACGTACTTGCAGTTCTTAATCGTTCCATCATCTCCTTGGGGTCTACTATAGATTGCTCGTCATAGAAATCATCGTAGAGAACATCATTGTGAGCGACGTTATCGTGAATGTTGCGCTATGTTGTGAGCTTCGTTCGTGGCATCGTTGGTAAGTTCGATAATCGATATTTCACATAACATATTCAATCAAGAAAACATCAATAACATAAGAAATGAATCCCTTTTATCCCGTGCGTTCCTACGCTCACTCTCATTTCATTTTAACTTCACTTGATTTTAACATATTCTTTTTAACTTCTTCCTTAAAACTCTTTGCTTAAAGCCTATTGAATTCTACTATGCGCAAAAACCCGTAAGGTTTAGCACTTATGGTCCAAAACCTTTGCTCTGATACCAAACTGTAACGCTCCGACCTCTAATTCAATTATTTAATCATAATTAGCAGCGAAATTAACCTAATTCGGTCGGGACATTACTGCCGTAACTCCCTCTTGGGAATTACAAGGCAACCATAAATATTAAGCTATTAAATTCCAAAATTAACATAATAATTCTTATTAATTTCTTAAAAAAAAGTACGTAACTTAATCAAGAATATTTACTTAAACTTGTTATAACTTAACATTAACTTAGGTGAGCTTTGGTAATAGTGAAATCCTCGCCACTACTCGTTTCCGTGGTCCCCAGCAGTACCTAAAACGGAAAACAAAACGGTGAGCCGAAGACTCAGTAACGAGTTACCCTAGCATCGTAACATCATTTCAATTCATTTTATTTAATAACACAGGGAGAATAGAATATAGTAAAACATTTAATAAATCATCATTTCAAAAGCATCATTTCGAAACATCATTTCAGTAATAACATTTCAGAAACATCATTTCAGGAACATCATTCATTAGCCTTTTTCCTTTTAATATTATTATTCTGGTCGTCAGGACTTTACAGGAAAACATGGTAGGACGTCTCCTACGAACAAGGGAAGCCAGTGCTTCATAACAGGGGGAGTCAATGCTCCATAACAGGGGAAGCCAGTGCTTCATTTCAGGGGGAACCTTGGTTCCATATCAGGGGAAGCCAGTGCTTCTTATCAGGGGGAACCTTGGTTCCATATCAGGGGAAGCCAGTGCTTCTTATCAGGGGGAACCTTGGTTCCATATCAGGGGAAGCCAGTGCTTCTTATCAGGGGGAACCTTGGTTCCATATCAGGGGAAGCCAGTGCTTCTTATCAGGGGGAGCCTGGGCTCCATAACAGGGGAACTTGACCAGTTCTTACACTTTCATTTATCATGTTTACATTTCTTTTAGTTGAACATTAATCAGGAAAATCTCAACCATTCAGGGTGGTTCAATAAACCATTAAATCTCGTTATTTCATAAAATCATTTCTTTCAGGAATAATAATTCATTAAATCAATACTTTGCATAAAGCTGCATTATCGTAAAACAATTCAATCAAATCATACTTGTAATCCCGCAAATCATAAAACATCATTATAAAACATCAATCATTCATAACATCATTCATAAATACATTTCGAAGGGATTGCGGGTACTAGCAATAACCGTTACCTCAATTCCACGATTTGCTAAGCCTTTTTCCTTGGTTCGTTCGTCCTGAGCTCCGAGTTCGATTTCTTTCAAAGTATCAAATTATTGAATTAGTTACTAAAACGATAAACATTTTAAAACCAATATTTTATAAATAATGAATTCATAGATAGTGAATTTTGAAATAATGGAATAAATAAAAATATAATTTTTATAAATTATTGAAAATAATATTAAACGAAATTTCAATAAAAATTACATAAATCGATTTACATGAATATTATTTAATTTCATAAATTAACGAAAATATTATTTAAATCAAATTTTTAGTCAAAGTATAAATTTGAAATTATCATTGAAAGTTCCATTTTATTTCAATCCTTAAGTAATCATTTATTTTCCTAAAATATTAAGATTAGTAAGTATATGGACAAGTTAACAAAACTCACTTGAGCTATTTGGGCCAACAATTTTGGGCTTGGTATGGGGAATAAGAAAACAGTTCCAATCTGGAACTTGTTTCCTGGGAACCTCGAGCAAGAACAGAGGAGGGCAGGGCACGAGGGAGGAGGGAAACGGACGAAGAGAAAGAGGGGGAGGGGAACGGAGGTGGAGGCTGACGCCTGGGAGGCACGGTGGCGCAATAAAGCGACGGTAATGGTCGTGGTTGTGCGACGGTGGTTTGCGCAAAGAGGTAGGGACTGTGCGATGGCGTGGGTGGTTATGGGAGGAGACTGCAACGGTTTTCCGGCGGGTTTAGGGGAGGCGTGTCTGGGTGGCGCTGCACTAGGGAGGAGGAAAGGGGTGGAGCGTCGCCAACGCAGCAGCAGCACCGTGCTGGCTGGGCGCGAAGGCAGGGGGTCGAGTGAGGAGGGAGGCAGGGAGTTGGGCGCAAGGGTGAGGGAGACAGGGGAGGTGCGTGGTGGTGGTGGGTTGTTTGTGACGGTCGGGAAATAAGGAGGTGGTGGTGCGGTGGTTACAGGCGACAAAAGGGGTGGTTTGCAGCCGGCATTATGCCGGAAAAAGGGGCGAAGAGGGTGGCTCCATGGCTGAGATTTGCAGTTTATTCAAAGAGAAAATAAAATGATAATAAACTCTATTGTTTTGATCTTGAAATTCAATGGTGAATAAGATGTTGGTGGCTGATTGCTTGAATCAGAGAAGAGAGAAAAGGGAAGTGAAATTGGTCTCTTGTGTTGAAATTGTTTTTTGAAATTGTTGAATTTGTAAAGGATAAAGTGGAAGAAACAAACTTGGTTTTTTTTTTTTTTTTTTTGCTTTGAATTTTGACTGAAATGAGGGAAGAAGGAAGGAAGGAAATTTCCTCCTTACTTTGTACGTGGAGAGCAAGGAAGAGAAAGATGCCAATTTGTTCCTTAGGGGCATTTTGGTCATTTCACTTAGTTAGGCAAGATTTCTGAAAATTGGTTTCTATTTTTAGAAAATTAATTTGAATAGAAATATTTAATTAAATTTAAGTTTTAAAATAATCCTTTATAAAAATATCGTTAACGAAAAATGAATTTAGTTTCCGAATAAATAAGAACGTTTTGAAATTATTAAAAATCCGAAATCAATTACGAAATAACTAATATTTAAAAAGTAGCTTAAACTCGTAAATTTGAAATTAAATCATAGAATCTGAAAGTTAATAAATAGTGTAACAATATTTAAAAATTCAAGCGAAATAAAACTTCGTTAATTAAAAATAAAGTTCGAATTTTAGATTTAAAACGATTTTAAGCTAAATAAAAATAATTAAGCCTAATTAACCGAGTTTTAAAAATTCGGGGTATTACAAAATCCTTTAGAAAGGTAACAGTAAATGTCTTCGATTAGTAGTGAATCTGAGAACGATTCACGGAAATGAGACAAAATTAGCAATTTAAAATGTACGTTTCTTACATAGACTTTATGGTTGTTTTCGACTAACAAAGTCGAATGGCAAACCAATTGGTTCTTGTGGATTCAAAATACAATGTAGTTTTGAGATCATAAAGCATTGAGTTTAACACTCAACTTTACCAATGGTTAACAACTTAACATCTTTGTCCATTTAATTCTCGAATGAGTCTAGTTCCTAGACATTCGAATAGATCGATGCTTAGAGAACTTTATAAGCTTCTGGTAAGGTCATCTAGTTGAAGCAAAATATTCAACATAAAATGGTAAGACCTTTGTTGGAGTGACGTTGGACATGTCTAACACAGTATAAAAGTCAACACTAAAGAAGTCAATTCTTAAGACTATAAGAAAGGGTACAAGAAATAGGAAAACAAGGAACAAATGAAAGGAGTTACAATTTCGTTTCTACCTATAAGTTTATGTTTAAAGAGAAATGACCTAGCAATCAAACTTCCTTGGTATCATATACCGCTTGAGGTTCTTACTTCGGTAATAACTCAAACAATGGAAGCTAGGCTACACTATTGACCTACAAGTGGGAAATGAAGCATGGCAATGCTACATTAGTTGTAGAGTCATCTAGTTTGTTTTAAGTCCTTTCAAAGGCTGGAACTTAATGGCTATTTCGTTCCATAATCAGCATACCTAAATTTCTGTTTCCAAACACAGAAAGACTCACATTCAAGAAAGACAAAAACAATGTTTGTTTGTTATTTGAATGAAATGGTCATTTACGGGTTTAGTCAATATGCTTGATAAAAACAAACAACTCTTTAACAATAAAACTTTACTAGGTTCAAATCAATCTCTTGATTTGAGTTCCACAAACCTTTAGCATAGTTTCTTAGACCCTACCAACAAGGTAATATTCAAAAGCTCTATTTTGATAAAATTTTGAAAGTTGATTAATTTCTAGATCTTTCAAGAGAACCTGTTGAAAGTAACAAAAGAATTGAACTATTGTTAGAATTCCTAGACAATAGAGTTCAAAGCTAAAGAAATATTTTATGACTTAATTATTTCACCTATATTTGAGTGAATATTGGTTTATTTACTCAATGTGATATAAGTTTGAATTTGTTTGGCTAGTTCAAAGATTCATAGAAAAGTATAAAATCGCCACTTGCCAAGAAGTCATAAAGATCTAGGTTAGATCATGTTTATGATTACTTAGGCCAATAATGATCATCAATGATTGTGTGTTGTAATCTCACGATCAAGCTCCATAATATATGGTATACCTAAATTGGAATGATCGAAGTTAATTAATACTTGATTCGATCAATGATGAATCATAAAGGTTTTCCTATAATTTCTAAACAAAATGCTCAACTACCACCAAACTAAACCAAATTCGTCAGAGCTATTGAAAAGTAATTTCAGAATATCTTTTGAATAAAATATATCTAAGAGTTCCTGAACTCAGTGGGAGCTTTGTGTTTGTTATCCAACAAACTAAGGCCCAAGTATAGATATACGTTTCATTGTGATTTATTCAAATGAGACAAAAGGGTAATATTTCTACCATGGATTTTGAGAACACAATGTTTGTTTGCTCGAAATAGTGTCCTTTTGGAGATTCGTTTTCAAAATGACAAGTGGGAGAAAATAGACCTTGAAAGTCTTCGAGGCGAACAACAAACATAAACGGACATTTTGGAGGCTTCTAGAAGTTCTTCAGAATATCCGAACACTTATTCTCTAAAGGATTTTAGAAATGGCTTTAAAGAATATATCTCTTAGAAGACTTTACGAGTGCTTCAAGGAGAATAGAATATTCAAAGGACTTTCTAAGTGGCTATTGATATTCTATTGTTTGATGCTCTACACCCATGTAGGCATAGAGTTCAGGTTACGAGACTATGAAATTCTTCTAGCGGAGAAACCTACAACTCATAGTCAAACTATTATCATTAATGAATTTATGACTTGTAAGAAAGCTATGACGAAAACCGAAATTCCCTAAAATGGTTAGAGGCCATATATAGACTCAATGTTTTGATGACAAAATTTAAATTTTGTTGATTTACAAGAATGGTTCACACCTATTGGTTGCAAATTAGTTTTAAGGATAAAAACCACCAAAACATAGAATTGTGTTGTCACACAAAGCTATATTAGTTGCTAAAGGTTACAAGAAAATTCACCTCATGGATTGTGTTGAAACCTCATGCATAATTGCAATTCTCAAGTCTATAAATCAAGAAATAATTTCATATTGGTACATATTGAAATTGGATGACAAGACGTATTCCTCAATCAAATATTGGAAGAAACTATGTACATGAAATGTCATAGGATTTGTGGATCCAAATAATGCTTGAAATGAATGCTAGCTTATGAAATCCAAGTATGGATTTAGGCAAACAACTGGGAATTGGAACTGTATTTTAGTGAAGCTAATAAGTATTTTAGTTTCATAAAATATACATGATTCTTATGGATGTATAAGAATTTTAGTGGGAGCATGTAAAACTCAATCAGTCCTATGTGTATCACACATATGTCATCATTGTAAAATAACATTCAAATGCTAACGACTTAGATTTGAAATTATTTATCAATGATGGACCAAGGCGAAACTTAGTACACACTGGGTATTAAGATCTATAAGCAAAGATCTTTGAATATTGTTTTGGATTAAGTAATGGCATTTACTAAACCAAACACGAAAGAATCCATTGGAGATATTCGACCCATGTGAATAAATCTAAGTAAAGAATGTTTGAACTATGTATAAGAATTTACTAAGTTAAACATCAAAAGATCTAAATAAGAATCTTCACCTGCATTATATGTCAAAGAATTTAGCTGGATTCAGTATTTACTGAAACTGAATGACCTAAAATTAGATGAATAGAATTCAATTGGGAATTATTCTGCAAAAGCAATTTATCATGAATGATATGATATGAGGATCACCAAAATCGTATCGTATGGCTTTAGGCATAACGAACATATACCGATCTCTGTTGATCTAAGTAAAGACCGACTAGATTGAGATCAAGAAAATCTTATGGTACTTGAAAAGGTAAATAGGAATGGTTCTTGATTCAAGGAAATGAAGATATTCTAAATATTGATGCTACACGTATAAACACTGGCAAAGGATCAAGCAAGATCCCTTTCGAGTTAACCATTCGCAAGGACGAGCTACAACGCATCGTGTTTTGAAATGGCAACATGAATTGAAGACCATGAGTTGTTGTGTGGAAAATTAAATATTAAATTCTATGTTCTAAGATACATATCGAAGTCATCCACATATTTGTGAACTGCTTGAATAAAAAAAATCCAAACATAGCATCACTAGCAACCTACACAGTTGAAGTAAAGTACATGTTGCCTAAGAAGCAATAAAAGAGGCTGTTTATGTTAAAGAGTTCTTAACTGAACTTATGTGAATCACATGTCTGCTGACTTGATGGTTCTTCATTGAAAATTGTGTAGAACCACCATTGAAGCAAGAAAGACTAGATCATGAAATAAATATACTCAAAAGATCTTATCATTCTATCTCGAAAGACATTCCATGAAAAATATATTAAGATTGGCAAAGCATGATAACTAAAACCTATGCAACAAGTGAGATATAACACTCACATTGTCGCACTGGATGTCAAACATAGTTTTATATTCCATTAATTTTTTAAAAGATGGGTTCAAGACCCATGGTTGTAAAACTTTTGGGTTGAACATTTATCATATATGAAATGTATTTTCATATTCCATTTAATCTTGGTTTAATATTAAATGATGAGTCCTTTAAAATTGACAATATATTCAAGATAGACTGTCAGGACCAGTCTTGTGACTAAGAAATTTCTATCAAGTGAACTTGAATGTCAAAAGTTGAAAATGGTCCCTAGTCGGAAGTTTTCTGTAAAGATGGACGCATAGAAAACGCTAGACGACTAGAATGCAAGATGACTAGTAGTTATGTTTCTTGAATTATTTGGACATGGCAATGTCATAATCATTTGCAAGATACTTACTTGAAAAGACTAGTATCGAACAAGACCTATGAAACTTTACTGTAAGAGATGAAAATCTGTCATAAGTAAATTTCATTATCTTATTAGACACTAATCCTCAATGCCTGAGTGATTTGAGCTTACTTGTTTGAGAACTGGTTGCTTTGACGTTGTCAACCGTCGCACCGTAAAAGGAGACCATAACGGCAGCGCTTGGGTAATCACCTATCAAACGCAGTCTAAACTCAAGATCACAAGATTGGGATTTTCCTCCCATAAATCAGGAAGAGATGCCAAAAGTTGTATAAGGCCACTCAGAGAGCTAGAAACTGTAAAATGCATGGCCAGGCTCAGATGAATCATAGGCTATGATTATTTTTTTATTTGACCAGTTGAACTCTGACACCGAGAAATACCTCTGAATGTAATAAGGATGACCAGTATTACCTTATATTTATGAGCAGGCATCGAGCGACAAAGGAATTAGAAAATGCACACTTGTCCCTAAGGACTAATGGGAAACTGAAGAAATAATGTCCTTGGTCCAAGTTTGCACTTAATGCTAAGTCTAATACATGCGGTTCATTATTAATTAATCAAGTTAATTATTCGGTGAGATCAAGTGATCGGAATGCCTAGCTAGAGGCCGCTTCAAGTCAAGTGGAATTAATATAATTAATGCTACAACTTACTCTTGACTGAACCCGTAGGATCACACAAATAGTACGTGAAAGAATCAAGTATTTATTCGGATATTATATTCAATAAATACTCTAATTATGGATATTCGAAAATGACAGATGTTGGTTTCAGTAGGAGCTAAACAAATTGTCAAAAGGCAAGAAAGAATATTTACCAAAAATGAAGATATTACCGGAAACGGAAATATGGTTCATAACGGAAATATAAATATTATCGAAGTCAAAGATATTGCCGGAAACAGAAATATGGTTCGTATCGGAAATAGAAATATTGCCGGAAATTGAAATATTACCGGAAACGGAAATATTATCGGCATCGGAAATATTGTCAAAATCAGAAATATTATCGGAATAGGAAATACTATCGGAAACGTAAATATTGTTCGAATCAGAAATAAATTCCGGAATCGGAAAAACGAATCGGAAGCACGAAACGAGCGACGGACCGTTGCACAAAGCAACGGCCCATCGCTCGATGAGCCAAAGCACACTGTCGGGCACAAAGTCCCAGCGCCAACGCTAGCATGCCAGGCACAAGGCCCAGCGCATAGCTGCTGGCCTTGCGCGTTGCTTGGCCCATGGCGCTAAGCTTGCTTGCATCGCAAGCTTGCTTCGGCCACAAGGCAGCTGGTCGGTTGGCTTGCCTTGCAAGCTTCCGGCCAGCCCTAGCTTTTTAGGAATATTGGTTTTTGGTAAATTTCCTAGAATTTCCTAAAACCATGCTAGTGTTTTCCTATTTCATATAAATACATGGCCTATGGTCATGAATAAATACTTTAATTGAAATACAATTCAATACACTTTGCCTATCACCTAAATGTGAGATCCTGAAATCATAAACCTTATATTATATCCTAGTTGGTACGATCTAAGGCAGATCCGAACGTATTGTGGACTTTCTACGGAGGGACGACGTTTGGCATTCTAACTTGTTCTTGTTCGGTTCGGGAGCAGCTAGGGAAGGCACGCATCACAAAGTGTGTTCACTAAATTATGCTAAATTATTATGTGCATTTAATTTGGATTCTGGAATTCATGGATTTTCCGTTTGACATTGGATTGTTCATAACCTAAGAATTCATACTTATGCTTCATTAGGTAGACATAACCATATTTATTGAAGTCATCAGTAAAAGTGATAAAGTAGCTGAAACCACCTCTAGAATTTGAACTCATTGGTCCACATACATATGTATGGATTAATCCCGATAGATCACTTGCTCTTTCTCCAACTTTAGAGAAAGGTTGCTTTGTTATTTTTCCAAGTAAGCGTGATTCGCATTTTCCAAAATCCTCCAAGTCAAATTGCTCTAGAATTCCTTCTTTCTAAAGTTTTTCCATGCATTTTAAGTTTATATGACCTAATCGACAATTCCACAGATAGGTGAGATCTGAATCATTTTTTTGGCGTTTTTAGTATTTATGTTATAAACTTGTTTGTCGTGATCTAGCACATAAAGTCCATTGACTAATTTAGAAACATCTCTTTAAAACAAAACGAGCAACTATTGTCTTTTATTTTAAAGTTAAATCCCTTAGCATCTGAGCAGGAAACAGAAATGATGTTTTTAGTAATACTTGGAACATTGAAACATTCTTCTAATTCCAAAACTAGCCCAAAGGGCAACGACAAATAATAAGTGCCTACACCTAACGCATCAATCCTTTCTCCATTTCCCACTCGTAGTCGACTTCTCCCTTGCTCAGTTTTCTACTTCTTCTTAGTCCATGTAGATTGGAACATAATTTTGAGCCACAACCTGGATCTAACATCTAAGTAGTTGAAAAAGAAAGTTAACATTCTATAACGAAAATACCTGATGATGGAATGATTGTTCCGTTCTTCTGATCTTCCTTATATTTGAGGCATTGTCTTTTGTAATGGCCAATTCCATCACAATAGAGAAATCTTGATGTGGATTTGTCCTGCTTTGTCTTCTTTTGGGGAATTGACTCAGCATTTCCCTTGGACTTTCCACTTTTCTTGAAAGGTCTCCCTTTAGCCTTGAGTAAATCTTTGGCTTCATAGTCGAGTACTATTTCAGCATTTTTGACAAGTCGAATAATCTCACCAACTATTTCTTCTCTTCGTACTTTCATATAGATTAACGGTTAAATCCATCATGAAGTGAGTTGAGTAAGATGGAGACAGCCATCCTTTCGCTTATTGGTGAACCTAGCAGACTCAAATGTTCAAACAGTGATAACATGTAGTTCACATGATCTCTAAGTGGTTTACCAACTTTTTGCCTAGAACGAAGGACTTGAGCATGCGTTTCTTGGACTTCTAGCCTGAAACATCTGTTATAAAGATCAACCTTTAGCCCTTTCATTGATTGAATCAATTCATGGACATTTAGGTCTCTTTCTTTCGTGCTTCCACAACAGATATCCCTTAGATGCATGAGAATAATATATGGTTTGTAAGCTACAAACCTTCTATGACAATCTCTAGGGATGTTGCTCAGCATGAGAGTCGTGACCTTTTTGAGATCCGCTTCCCATGTGGCATGTTTTTCAGGAGTCGTGTCTCTTGTGTAGTAGCTTGGCATGGGGTAGAATAGTGTATACTCAATGCCATTGAGTTTTAGCACATCAACTAGTTTCCCTTCCCATTCAAGAAAATTTTTTAGGTTCAACTTGATCATAAGTTCAGAACCATTGATGATGTTTTGATTTTTGTTAGCCATAGTGAAAACTACAATTGAAAAAGAATAAACAAATAAATAACCATTCATACATGCTCTTAATAAACTTCAATCCAAGCATGCATTATTCAAAATTTATTAAGCATTTTATTCAAGTTTATGTGTTCCGTCATGTGTGAATAAAATGAATCCAAGATCCTCAAGATCCAAGATCCTTAAAATCAAACTCAACAACAGCAGGTAGAATATGCGGGCATATAACACCGTTGAAGCACCATAGGGGCAGCCCTCTGACAAGACTGTCACCAGAAGGAAGTAAGGCATCCCCTTTCCTCCATACTTCTTCACTTAAACGGCCAGATCCGCGCCGATGCACTCTGTGACTACACTCTCCCAAGGCAACTCATTTTCCCTACGAAGGAAGATCGAAGCACCCGTGAAGGACAGACCAGTGAGAGTAGTGTAATCCTCAGGGGTGATAGTCATCTCACCCCAAGGAAAGTGGAAAGTGTTGGTGGTATCCTACCACCACTATAGAATCAATCGCAGAAACTGCCTAGAAGCTTTAGGGCGCAACAAATCCCTAATGACCAGCACGGTCTGATATAGCGGGCACGCCTCCACTACCCTCTGCGTCCTCCTATCCAGTTTGTCCAAAAGGACGGGAAATACGGACCCACCATAGCACCGACAAGCAGTATCCGTCTCAGCTCTACCATCCCGGACTCGAGACACCACATGGTGCCCCAAGTGATAATGGAGGTCAACTCCATCAAAATCGAGTGGACTCAACCAAGCTAGCTCCTCCTCAGGGTCCGACTCTTCTCCTCTGGCAGTCGCTGCCTGAGAAGTAGAAATATTGCCAGCAGCCCTCCTGGAATATCTCGTAGCTTAACGTGTAGGCTCACGCCTCATCGGTCGAGGGGCATGTACACGGGGAACTACTACGTAGTCTGAAGTGTCCCCCTCCTCGGAAGAGGATGTACGCTCGTCCGACATGCTAGTTTCGCAAGAAAACATGAAAACTATAAGGCATGCATCATACCTTAAACCCACAAAATACCACATACTATTCCAAGCATTCAAAGATTCACAATAAGCTAGTGATACCAAACAATTTTGTTTCTTAAGTATGAGCATGCTAATAAGTTCAAAATTGGTAGTAAACTCATACATGCAAAATTGACCGTAAAAACTCCGAATACAAAGTTCATGCATTCCCTATCATCCATAGATCATTTAAACCGCAAACAACACACCAAGAACACCTACATTGTGTCCTAACACCAATTTGTAGGCACACTTGGGGGCTAATTTTGAGAAAGCTCAAAATTATCAAAAAATAATGTAATTGCAAAAATTAACATGCTAGGGCACTTATACATGTTGTAAACATCATATACATGCAAACAATTGTAAAAATTGAGGCCAAAATCAAAAGGCCCCAATTCAATTTGAGCATGGTTTCTACACAAAATTTACTCAAAATCGAGCCAAAACTCAAGTTAAAATCAAAAATACTTACATATTGATGGTTTAGAACAACTTGGGAACAATATTGGTGAAGCAAACTATAAAATTTGAGCAGAAATGAGCAAGAATCGAAGAAGAAGCAGCAGCAGCAGCAGCAGCAAACGCGAAAATGGCGAAAACTGCTCTGGTGTTCGTATTTAAAGAAGTGCAGCGCTAGAATTTTCTAGTGCATCATTTCAAGCGCTGGAAAATTATAGCGCCCTGAAGTCACGCTCCAGAATATTCTAACGCATAATTATTCCCTGCAAAAAAATTCTGGGCCACTTCGCCTTTCGTATACCGCAAATAATCGTTAATCTTACTCTATTTCCTTCCCGCAGAAAGAGTAACGGTATTTCAAAAAATATATTATTTTTCAAAAATAGTAATACTCGGTTCGGTTAGTCCACTACAAACACCGGCATTTCGGGATATAAACGTGACCCAATTCAGGTAATGGTTCTCACACATTATTTCATTTTTTTTTATCTACTCTTCAATACTCAAGCTTTTAGGTGTTTCGTAATTCGTCAATACTCAATCCTTTTTTGGTTACGTAAAACTTTAAACTTGGATTGATTTTTGAAATATGTGGGATATTACCAAACACGTAAAATCTTGAATACTTGACTGAAGCTTCTAAACCACCTGTATCTGCAAACTGTATGTCGTATTAACGCATTGTTAAGCAGACCCTTTCCGCATAATCACTCCGGCCAGTCCTAATCATACTGAAGCTCTGGCCAAATCCTAAGCCTAAACTTTGGAAGAATCTCGCCCTACAGTCAGTCAGTTACCAGGAAGTTTGAAACACAAAAGAAAGGCTAGCAAAGACAATTAGTTAGTGTTCCTGAGAACCGTAGTATAGCCTACGTTATACTGTAACCTGAAATCTATATTTTATTTCTTTCATCACCTCTATAAATCTGTTCACTTAATCTGCAATATTATTCACGCCTAATAAGATAATCTCCGGACACACTGGTATTGCTAAGCACCTTTAATTAATCTAAATCACTATTTTGACGATCTTTAGTTAATTACTTGTGCATTAAAACCAACTCAGATTAATAATGTAGCATAACACATGTCCCTTTCGTCGTCACGTTGAACTAGTATGGACCGTCGTGTGGGATAATGCTGGGCACTCCCCGTATTAGTAATGTCCTCCGAACTCTCAATATCTACTCTACTGGATATACGTTGAACGATCTCCATAGTAAGGCTCACAAGGGAACCTATAGCCGTTGTGAGTTAAATATGTTTTCCCTTCGGACATATCACGATAATCGGGTGTTGTCAGTTTTATTCACTGTAGTTGTAAAACTGAATGGCGACTCCTACAGACTAGTAAAAAGAGGTTAATGCCCACAGTTAGTTCGTATTTACTTAATATGATTGCCACGTCTAGAAGGGAAATTCGTTTGGGCCATTTTCTTAATGCATGTCCCATTTTTCGACACCCTCACATTGATGTTGTTTCATCGTTAATTGCAAAGGCGACTAGGATAAGTTATTGCACGGAGCGAGGATTGGCAGGGGTGCACCTAGGGTGTCACATTCATTTTTCGTCAATGATATTCTACTATTTGTAAAAGCATCTGTAAGTTAATTCTCAGTGATAGCTGATATATATTTTTGGCAAATATGAGAGAGTTGGGTTAAAGTGTCAATTTTGATAAGACATATGTGGTTTTCAGCTAATGTGTAGATATGAATCGACGGAATGGTATTGTGTCTACATTTGGGTGAAAAAGGTCGAGAAGCATGAGAAGTTCCTAGGTCTTCCTACAATTATTGGGAGATAGAAGAAGGCTATTTTTGCATCGCTAAACCAGAGGATTTGGAATAAATTGCAAGGGTGGAAATAACATTATCGAGACCCGGGAAGGAGACTTTGATAAAAGTTG
This sequence comes from Spinacia oleracea, assembly GCF_020520425.1. Classification (NCBI taxonomy): domain Eukaryota; kingdom Viridiplantae; phylum Streptophyta; class Magnoliopsida; order Caryophyllales; family Amaranthaceae; genus Spinacia; species Spinacia oleracea. The sequence goes on from NC_079492.1 coordinate 30,665,802, forward strand.
TTTCACAGGATCAGTATTCCGACCTATGAGTATTTTCAAGATTCCATACGGTTTTTTAGATGAAATTCACTATTATTTCCCGTTTCTGGTGGGGGTCGGATTGAACAACTAGGTGTTAGATTATTGATTCAAATTAATATTTATTTTGTTAGAGTTTTTCTAGGAGTCAGTTACCTAGTTATTTACTAAGCATGGGTTCATGGGAATAGTGGGTCAAAGTTAATGGGATAAGTTTTCTGATTTATTTGGTTAGTGGGTCATCATGGGATTATATTTCCCTTGATTTTAGGTTTATTAGTTATCTCTAGAAGTATATAAATATATGTTGTACGTGCATTTTGATTTGCAATGCAATGTTATTCGCTTATTTCTTTCACTCTCTTTCACGTTAATATTTTTCCGACATGGTATCTAGAGCTCCACGTTAGATCCAAACCAAAAAAAAGGAGCGGGTGAGAGAAAGGTACCGTGAGAACACAAAAAAAAAATTAAAAAAAATTAAAAAAAATTGTGAGTCTTGAGAATCAAATAAAGCAACATAGCTTTCTTTTGTATTATTGTGAGAGTTTGTTTGTGAGTGAATTAATTGTTTGGAGTATAGAAATTAATGGTAATGGTTCTAGTTCTCAACCCATAATCCCATTGCTTAAGGGGGAGAATTATCATTTATGGAGTCTTAAGATGAAAACTATGTTCAAGTCTCAAGAGTTGTGGGATATGGTGGAAAACGGGTATACGGAACCGGCAGAGGCACCGGCTGAACCAGATCAAAGGCTACGGGAAAATAGGAAAATAGATGCAAAGGCTCTGTTCTTAATCCAATCGGCATTGGATGATGAAATTTTCCCACGAATTTCCGTTGCGTCAACATCGAAACAAACCTGGGAGATTATCAAGCAAGAGTATTTTGGTGATAAGAAGGTAATTGCTGTATAAATACAAACTCTTCGTACACAATTTGAGAGTTTAACAATGACAAAGAAAGAATCAATTCAAGATTATTTTTCTAAAGTGTCTTCGATTATTAGTCAAATGAAAATATATGGTGATAATATCTCAAATGAGACAATTGTGGGCAAGGTGTTAAGGAGTTTGAATAGTGATTATAAACATATTGTGACTGCAATTTTAGAGTTTAAGGACATATCAACTTACAAATTTAATGAGTTAATGAGTTCATTAATGGCTCATGAGGAGAGAATGGATAAGTCTACGGATGAAAACGTCGAGGAAAAATTCTTTCAAGTTACGGGGCAAATGTCAGGTGATTGGTATTATGGTGAAGGTCGTGGTCGCGGTATAGGTAGTCGTGGTTGTGGTCGTGATGGAGATGGTCGTGGTCGTGGTAGATTCGAAGGACAACGTCAATCCATGAGTAGTGTTCAATGCTACTATTGCAAAAGGTATGGTCACAAAGAAGATAGATGTTGGGATAAGCAACGTGATGAGAAAGATAAAGAGCAAACTAATTTTGTTAAAAATGTCAAAGGAGAAGAAATCAACCTCTTCTAGTCGTGTGTTCTTGTTTGTCGAGAGTTCGTGTTGAGATTATAAAATATAAAAAATAAAGTGTCGAGTTCAAGTCGGAGTCCACCGCAATATGGATCATTGAAGACTATAGCAAGGTTGAGCAATTGTACATGATTTTGAATCAAGGGAGGATGTTAGATTATTGATTCAAATTAATATTTATTTTGTTAGAGTTTTTCTAGGAGTCAGTTACCTAGTTGTTTACTAAGTATGGGTTCATGGGAATAGTGGGTCAAAGTTAGTGGGATAAGTTTTCTGATTGATTTGGTTAGTGGGTCATCATGGGATTATGTTTCCCTTGATTTTAGGTTTATTAGTTATCTCTGGCAGTATATAAATATATGTTGTACGTGTATTTTGATTTTCAATGCAATGTTATTCGCTTATTTCTTTCACTCTCTTTCACGTTAATATTTTTCAAACAGTAGGAACATGCACTAGCACTCATGGGATTCTCTTGTAAACTGAAAGTTATGGCAGGAATGGGCTCCTGTGACCTTAAGGTTTTCAACCAAGCCTTACTCATGAAGAAAATATGGCGTCTACACTCTGATCCTAACACCTTCCTACACACTGTTTTGAAAGCTAGGTACTTTAAAAACTCTTCGGCCTGGAAGCTATCTGTTGGTATGACCCCATTCACTCCAATCGCAACCTTTGGGGTCCTAAATCATTGTTATTGGAAGGTGTGAGGTGGAGAGTGGGGGATGGAACAAGACTTAGTGTGTGGGAAGGTGGTTGGTTACCAGGTAAGGTTTAGGCACTGACAAAAAAATTAAGAACTATAATTAATATAGAGCTCAAAGTGGAAGATTGCATTGACCATATAAGGGACAATCGGAGGATGGAAAATACGCGGTGAATTTCGGCTACTAGACTGGTATTCTGGGCAGATTACAAGCTGAAAACGGTTATAATTTAGTGTTGTGGAAGATTGTATGGGTTCTCGTTGGTCCTCTAAATTTATCTCACTTCGTATGGCAAGCGTGTAAGGGAAGTATGGCAGCGAAGGAGCACTACAAAAACATAGGCTATATAGCAACGGATTTTTACAGAAGAAAATAAATATGTTTCTAAATTAAGGAGTGATAAATAGTATTCCATCCCTAATTTAAGTTAGCAACGGAAGTCAAATATCTCTAGCTAAAGTTATAAACGGAAACTTATTTCCGTCCATAATGGAGAGACGGAAATATAGATTTATTTCTAAAATAATTTTATTTTAAAAAAAAAAACAATTTTGAGAAAGGGAAAACACAAATTTCATTTACACGCTCAACTTTTTTGTTTCCCTGGTTGAACCTAAAAATTTCGGCTTTTTGGTTTGCACTAACCTAAAAATTTCACTATTCTTCTTCTTCCCTTCTTCATTCTAAAAATCACTTCACTTTGAACATTGATCAAAGTTCTAGATTCATCGACTGTGAGGGGGGACAAAAAGACGTATTTAGAATCTCTTCATTCTTCCGCCGTGGACGTGGCAATCGGTATTAAGTAAACATGGACTAACTTGGTGGTCGTAGCCTCCTGTTTACTAGACCATGGAGTCGCTATTCAGTTTTCAACGATAATGAGGAAAAATGACAAAATCCGGTTATTGTGATACGAGAGTCACGGCCAAAGCTCGGGCTTAAGTATTTGACCACAGCGGCCTTAGGTTCCCTTGTGATCCCTGGTGTGGAGATCGCTCAATGTACATCCGCAAAGTAGAGATTGAGGGTTCGGGGGACTTTTACTAATATGGGGAGTGCCCAGCATTAGCCCATGTGACGGTCCTTACTAGTTCAATCTAACGAAGAGGGGACATGTGTTAGAATACATTACTAATATGAATTGATTTTAATGCACACGTATTAACTAACAGGCGTCGATAGGGTGATTTATATTAATATAAGGAACCTAGCAATAATACGGGTTGTCCAAAGAATATCTTATTAGGCGTTATCATTAATCAGACTATGTTAGCAGATTTATAGGGAGATGAAAGAAGTAAACTGAAACTAACCACTTGTCTTTACTCGTTTTCCTTTTTTACATCGTATTTCCTTCGACTTGACTTGCCTCTTGGGTGAGATCTTGAACTTCCTTAAGGCTGATGAATTGGCTATAACTTCGGCAATAATTGGGATGATTTGAATGACTACACGTACAGAGTTATACTTAACAAGAGTTAATACGGAAGAACTACTACGCATACTGGACGATTCGGGACGATTACGAAGGCGTATTGAGGGATTAGTCTTAAGATTAGAACTTGGGTATAGCATTGGGATTAGATGTGGTCCCCTTAATCCGGTGGTTTAAGGCCCTATTTATAGTAAAAAGTACAGTAAAAGATAAACGTTTTAGCAGTTATAAACCTGCTGAAACTCACCTGTGTGCAAGAATTTTCTTGCGCCCAACACCTCATGCAATTATTTACTTGCGCCAGATTAATCAATTTGCGCGTTAGATGAGATTCAGAGTTTGTGGTTGGATTGGATTGAAAAAAGGGCGAGAGAATAATGTTTCCGCACGGATTCACGAGTGAGATTTTATTTGCACCGGATCCTACTTGCAAAAAATGTCTTACGCTTGTGATCTTATCCACACGTTTATTCAGTTTATTCCGGTTTTATTCTGGGTTAAAACTCTTTTACGCTTTTCAATCTCTTTAGGGTTTTGTTTGGAGTGAAACTCTACCCTTTCGGTGTAAATCAATCTTAGACGATTATTACATTTAGAAGCTACTTAAGAAGGCAATTACTATAAATGGAGTTACTATAAATGGAAATATGGGTTTAGGGAATGAGTTTGTCCCTAATTTAGAAGCATATGAGTGTGTAAATGGGTCAGTCCCTAATTTTTGAAACATATGAGTCAATCCCTAATGGAAATATGGGTTTAAATGAGTCGACCCCTAATTTAATCAAAGGGGGTAAATCTATCTTGGGCGATTAGGAATTCTTTGACAATTGGGTGTTTGTTTCATCACTGAACTTACCGCTTCTGGCCTGGGGTCAAATGTAGGCGTCTACAGTTAGCCCCCACTTTGATTGAGTCTGATTAAGACGATGATCAAAGCATTGTGGATGGAGTGCGTCTAGTAATCTAGTTTGGGGAAACCAATTCGGGTGTGAGGGTCTCACGAGCCCCTGAGTGCTAACATTTGACTTAAGGGTCATCACTTGGAACGTCAACATCTCTCCTCACGAATCAATGGAGATTTGCTGATTGAACTTATACTTTCTCACAATGTCATTGAAGGTGTTTATATAGATGGAACTTTTCGAAAACAGATACTTAAGACTTGGGGTGGACTTAGATAGATGGAAAACTTAACGGTCTTGTTTTTGAAAGAAAGCGGAAAACTTTACTTGACGGTCTGTTAGGTTATGACAAATATAAAACATATATTTCATGCGGAATAACCATAAAGCCAGGAATCCAAATTAATTGCCACATAGTCAATTAGCATAATTTAGGATACATACATGTGATGCGTGCCTTCCCTAGCTGCTCCCGAACCGAACAAGAACAAGTTTAGGACTCCAAGTGTCGTCCCTCCGTAGATAGTCCATAGCACGTTCGGATCCGCCTTAGATTCAATTAACTGGAATATAGTCTAAGGTTTTATGTTATTCGAACTTAATTATTTGGCAAATTATTAAGCTTAGTTTAATCTTAAAACTATATGAATACTTGAGATTATGTGTTATAAATTGTGATTATGTATCACCTATTTATAGGGAGGAATTATCGGATTTAGATATCCACTAGGATTCAATTTACTAATTCAATTAGAATTCTATTAAAATTAATCCTTTGTATTTTAGTGTTTAATTAAACGACTAGCACTAGTGGATTTAGGAAAACATCTAACCGGACAAATCCTAAGCATCTAAGGATTCGTAGCATGCACGAACACAACACACACACACGAGAAGCCCACAAGGGGCGTTGTGCGCGCGCGTGGCTCGGCCCAGCAGCGTTGGCACGCGGCCCATGCTAGGGCGCTGCCAGCCTGCTTTGCTTGCCTTGCCTTCGCTGGGCCTGCCCTTGCTTCGTGCTTGGCTGGGCCTGCCTTGCTCGGCGCGGCTGGGATGCTGCTCGCTACTGCGTGGGCTTCGCTAGGCGCGGGCCTGGCTTCGTGCTGGCCCCTTGCGTCTAGCAAGCTCGTCCGATGTTTATTTCGTATGTCGCGCTTCCGATTCGTTTTCCGATTCCGGAATTCATTTCCAATTTGAACAATATTTAATATTTCTGATTCCGGAATTTATTTCCGTTTCGAACAAGTATTTAATATTTTCGATTCCGGAATTTATTTCCGATTCCAATAATATTTCCGATTCCGGCAATATTTCCATTTCCGATAATATTTCTGATTCCGGCAATATTTCCATTTCCAATAATATTTTCCGATACGTACCATGTTTCCGTTTCCGGCAACATCTACGACTTGGATAATATTTATATTTCCGTTACGATCCATATTTCTGTTTCCGGCAATATCCATCGTTTCCGGAGTATTCATAATTTGCCTTTTGACGATTTCAGCTCCCACTGGAACTGAGATCCGTCGATTCCGAATATCCATAAATGGAGTATTTAATTCACTTAAATACTTGATCCGTTCACGTACTATTTGTGTGACCCTACGGGTTCAGCCAAGAGTAAGTTGTGGATTAATATTATTAATTCCACTTGAACTGAAGCGGCCTCTAGCTAGGCATACAGTTCACTTGATCTCACTGAATTATTAACTTGCATAATTAATTAATACTGAACCGCATTTATTAGACTTAACATTGAATGCATACTTGGACCAAGGGCATTATTTCCTTCATGGTCCTGCTTTTTGAGAAAGAAAGCGGAAAAATTTACTTGGATGTCCTGCTTTTTGAAAGAAAGCGGCAAACTTACTACCTTATTTTTCAAAGAGAAAATGGGAAAAACTCAATTTTCTCTCGCTTTTTAGAAGCGTAAAACTTGGCTTAACTCTGGTTTTTTTAGAAACGGAAATTTAACTCTCGTTTTTAAGAAACGGAAAACTTGTCTTTTCTCTCGTTTTTTTAGAAACGGAAACTTAACTCTCGTTTTTTAGAAAACTGAAACTTCAAATTACTCTCGTTTTTTAGAAAACGAAAAATTTTAAATTTAATTCTCGTTCTTTTAGAATACGGAAATTCTTAAACTTAACCCTCGTTTTTTAGAAAACAAAAATTCTTAAACTTAACTCTCGTTTTTTTAGAAAGAAGGAACTTTTTGAACTTAACGAAAAATTCTGAACTTAACTCTAGTTTTTTTAGAAAACGGAAAATTTTGGACTTTAACTCTCGATTTTAGAAAACGGAAATTTTGATTTTTGAAAATAAATTGAGATTTTTTTATTTTTTAGAAATAAGAAATTCCGATGAAAATTATTGGGGTCGTGACCGGTTAGTGGTTCACGATTATTCCCCGAGAGGTCGTGGTCTGTTGGTAGTCAACAATACTTATAATCATTTTTTGAATAGAAATAAGAATTTTGAAAACCCGTTACTTTTTCCGCGGGAAATAAATCATAAAGTATAACGATTGATTTGCAGTTGGGCGAAGGCTAAATGGCCCGTACAAATTTTGTCAAAGAATCTTTAGGCGAAAGAACGTTTTCGCGTTGTACTGTTATGCGCAAGAAAAATTTGCGCCTACGTGGTAGGCGCAAGAAATTTCTTGTAGCATCTCGTCTTTAAAACCCAGTTTCGCAGGAAATTGTTCGTCATTTCTGTTGCTGCTTTGCTCAACATTTCGGTGAGTTCTCTTAACATTTCTTGCTTGTTTTTGCCCGGATTTTCTTTTGCTTTTCATTGTCCTTTGGAGCAAGTGTCGAACTGTGCGAATGGATTTATGCAGAGTTATCGACATCCATGTTCGCTGCAGTAGAATGATCCGAGTTTTTAGGAACACACGACATTTGGTTTCCCTCGTTAGTTTGGGGTAACTTTTTACATTCTAAGTAGTGAATCTTGCTTAGAATTCAGACGAGGGTTATAGAAAAACAAGGTTCGTTTTACGCAACTGAACACTAGGATTTGCTCCCTATGATGTATGTATATCATTAGCATCGAGAATTTGCGATAAAATCGACATTTGGAGAAGTTTTGAAGTGTTTTTCTCAAGCCCCCCAAGCATGACCACGGGATTGATTTTGTACTGTAATGCTTGGCATACGTTTTTTCATATTCATGATGTCTTGGATGAACATGAACACGATTAACAATTTGGTTGTCTGATTACATTATACTTTAGACTCATATAGCTTATAGATATTATCCTAATTACAATTAATGATGGATAAAAAATTTATTGCTCCATTCGTTGTTTTACTTATCAATAAAAACTAATAAGGGTACATAAATAAAATTATTTCCATCTTCATTCATCACATGTGCAATCATAGTGTTATTCCCATCCACATTTTACTTCGATAGTCATACCTAATTAATAATTGTATATTTACAACATTACCCGGTCACTTAACACTTACTCCACTATTTACTTTATTCAGCCAGACATGACTTTGAGGCTGGTCGGGGTCTCCACATTTGTACTCGTCTAAAATTCTCTTCCCTATCTCTGTCACCCACGATAGGAAAGGTACTCACCCCTCTCAATCTCCTTCTTAATGTAAAAAATAAAAATCATCCTCGATCTATCACCAACCTGTGTATCCACACTCGCCTCAAACTCACCTCTGGACCCAATATTATTTTTTGGGTAAATTCTACAGTTCCATTGTCTTAATAGAATAATTTAGTATATAAATAAAATATTATAATATGTCCTCTCTCTGTTCGAATTTAATCATTGAAATAGACTTTTCACTTAGTTTTATGCGATAATTTATTGTAAACTTATCTATTATAATTTATTAAAAAAAATAGGTATGATGGAAGATAGTGGAAACTTTTTTTTTATAGAATCAAATATAAGAGAGGCAAATCAGAGAGCGACGTAGCTCCACATCAAATTCATTATCCAAAATTTCCAGCAAATATTTTCATTAGATTACACTGTAAAATAAAAGAAAATTATTACCCGTCAAATGATCAAAGACAAAGAAACAAATAATATAAAATGAAACTAAAAAACTCTCAAAAAAATTCATTTAAAAGATTAAGGAACTATTAAATAAAATGGTAAGTAGAAATTATAAATTCGAGAAAGAAAAGATACAAAGTTATTATACAATTTTATTTTTTCAATAAGCATGTTTTACACAACCTCGATAAATACTACTTTGAATATTAAAGCAAAGGTAAATGTTCGTTATACATATCCGCAGCCAATATAAGACACATATTTTAAATAAAAATTGACAATACATATAATTAGTCATTAGTACAAAGTTAAATATTTTAATACATGCTAAGAGATGTTAAATATTTTAAATAAAAAGATATTTTAGACAACCTTGTTAAAACATTTTTAATTTTAAAAAATATACAAGTATATTTATTATTTTATTTTAAATTTAATTATTTATATTAAAAGAGTGACAGGTCATAGAGTGATGTCATCACCATATTGATTTTCTCACTTTTAATATATTATATAGATAGATTGGATGATTGAAGGAAGGGGGTGTTGTATTTGTGTATTTTACGAACGAAGGGAATATGGAAAATTTACTATTTGGTGACTCTGGACTCATAGCACAGATAAAGCACAAAACTTCTAACATCAATACTATATTATCTTATACATGTATGAAATATCTGAATTACAATTATGGTTTGTTTGAATACTATCATTTCATTTGAAATAGTGGAATACTTAAATTGGCCCAAATACCTTGTTTGGGAATTAAAAAGATTTGTATTTGAATTTGGCCCAAATTCAACCCAATGAAAATTAAGTTCAATAGTTTGCATTTGAAATCCACTCTAAAATATCGTCATTTGAAATCCAAACTACTGGCTCTCTGGGTCGTCTCTCCCCTTCCTTTCTCCTCTATTCCCCGACTCTTCATGCACTGCCATTGAAGGACCTTTTTCCAACCTCAAATCTTTATTTTATCTCTCCTCTCAACCTCCATCAATCCTCTCTCCTCTTGATTGTCTACCCGACTACCTCCTTCCCTCGCAACCTCTTCACCGCCTCACAACTTCTTTGTCATCGTCGCCGCCTCACATCCTCTTTTTCGTCGCCGCCGTCGTTGATGTTTATAGAAGATACCTAAATATCCGATAGGTGGAGACACTGTAAGCCAGCGGCGGAGCGCGGGGGATCTGGAGGGAGATAATCGCCGCTAAACTTGACGAGGTTTCTGAATTTCAATGGGATTCACAAAGACGACGTCGTACTGATTGAGAAAGGGATTATTACTGTTAATTGTCCTATTTGATTTTTTTTCATTAATACATTTTTTTTTATTTTAATTCATACAAATGTACTGATTATTCAATGATCAGAGTAATTAAATTGTTCAAAGTGAAAAAAAATAAAAATAAGCTGACATATATTATATACATTGTGCTGGAAATATTTCGTTGCTTGGTAATTAAGGAGTTAGTTTTATTACTTTGTGTGTGTGTATATATATACTTCCTCCATTCTTTATTAAATGACACAATTGTACTTTTGACACTATTCATATAATATACTTTGACCATCAATTGTGATTTATACTTAACAAAAAATATAGTCATGTGGGGTCTTGTTATAATCGTCTCATACTATAGATTTATAATATCAAACTTTTATAATTTTTAACCATTGATAATAAAAGGTGATGTGGCCTAAAAGAATGCCACCTGACTGTACTATCAAAGCCCAGAAAGAAGGCCCAAAAGCCCGCCAGCGGGCTTTTCTCAACTTCACAGGGCCAAGGCCCAAACGATTAAGAGGCCCACTTGGTCCAAACCAAGCCTCCAAAAACTTAGCAGGACACGTGTCCTGATCTTGCATAACACCCAATCATGCAGGACCAGTTCCCGAGAAACCCTAGCACTATAAATAGTGCAGATCCCTAGGTAAAAGGCATTCAATTCATTCCCACCAACAAAAAACTTATCTTTGCTCTGCCTTCTCTCTACAAATTACTTATCTCTCTAGCTTATACTTACTTAAGCATCGGAGGGAATATTCCTACGGGAATATTCTTGTTTTGCAGGTTGGCAGAAGTTCGTGCCAGGTCATACTTGATACCTCCGAGGAACGCGTGCCACGTCAGCACCGTAAAAGATCCCACAACATTTGGCGCCGTCTGTGGGGAGGTACAGTGTCATGGTCGAACTACACTCTGACAGAGAGTGCGCTGGTGGAGAAGAAGAGAGACGGCACATTGAAGAAGCCAATCGAATCGCAAATGCAGGGAACACACCGCGACGGATGCAGGCTGAGGTGGTTGTAGAAGAAGAACCAATAACCGAGGCGTCTCCGCCAGGCGGCCATCTAAGCCCCAGCGTCCGAGACGCCGTGTTAGACGAGAATCTAGATTTGCCAGTCTCGGTGGGCTCCTTACGCGAGATCTTAACAGGATGCCAACAGCAAATGAATCAGACCTTTCGACAACAGATGAGCACTACATTGCAAAATGAGATTCGGAAAAATATGCTAATCTACTACGCCGAGAGGACGGCTCCACAGAGGCCCCTCAGTCTAGGTGTCAATCGGATAAGCAGAATGCCGCTCAGATCCAACGTTTGGAGGGCTGGAGAAGGTTCTCGTCCACAAGCAAGCAGGGGAGTCAGCCCTGTGCCTGAGCACTCGGGAAACGGCCGTGACCCACCCACCTTCTTACCTCGAAGGGACCCGGTCATACGACCATCGTCTAGGGGAAGCCCACCAGCCGTCTTACGGCCAGCCTCAAGGCGTCAAGAACATTATGAGGCTGAATCTGAACTATCAGACACCGGGTCCACTCCCGTGATGGAAGATCCGCCATTTTATCCCACTACACGTGGACCGACCCAGATGACGCCCCTTAGGGTAAGCATGCTCCCCCGCCTGCTATCCAACCGCCGTGAACCAACCTATCATATTTAGTAAGGGCTCAACAATCTGACGTTAAGGCACATGAGTACCCCTTTCTCTGACGAGATCATGAACGCCCCGAAGGAACCCAAGGTAAAAACCCCTACAATTGAAGCTTATGACGGGACCACCGATCCCGATATGCACCTTGTCGCATACCGCCATCACATGTACGTTCAGGGAACCAATGAAGCCACTTGGTGCAAATACTTCCCATCCACGCTCTAAGGAGTAGCGTCTAAATGGTTTGAACGGCTGCCCCCAAGATCAATTGCCTTTTTTAACGAACTACAAACTTTGTTCTCTACGAGGTTCATGGCACACAAGGAAGAAAGGAAAACAAGCATGCATTTGGGACGGATCCAACAAGGGAAAGACGAGTCCCTAAGAAGCTACGTGAAGCGTTTCAATCTAGAGGCTGGACAGATCCCAGACTTGCCTGATGGCGTCTCTTTTGATAATTTTATCAGAGGATTGAAGAAGGGATCCTTCAAGTTTGATCTGGTTAAGAAGAGTGTAAGGACTATGGCCAAGGTCCTGGACGAGGCTGAAGCATTATCCATGAAACAGAAATATGCAGCGCGTCAAAGGAAGGAAGGATTGGAGAAACAACAGACTCCTCCGGGAAGAAGGATAAAGTGGACCGAAAATCCCCACGAGTGAATGGCACATGGGCTCTCTCAAAAGAGCATGATACCAACTCTCCTGGGCACAAGAGAGAACGACCGCAAGAACAGGAATATTTTGAGTACAACACAGATCTTCTCACCATACTAAAAGACGTGGGGACAAGGTAAGACCTTGATCGACCTTTCCCCATGAAATCTCCTGCTAAGACTCGAGATCCCAAATTATATTGCCAGTTCCATGAAGACATAGGACATGAAACCAAGAATTGTAGAAGCTTGAAGAGGGCTTTAGATGGCCTAGACTCCAAAGGACACCTCAAGAACTACTTACAGAAGAATGCTCATGGCTTTGGAAAACACCAATACAAAAAGAACAAGTCACCTGCCTTACCGACTAAGGGACAAAACAGCGACGGAGGATTTGTGACCGTCATATCTGGAGGACCGGCCGCTGGAGGACCCACCATGAGAGGACAGAAAGATTATGCTCGCCGCTTAGGACAAGTGCTTCTGTCAGCCAAAGCGCCCATGGATCCATTCCCAAGGATAGAAATATGTGAGTCAGATGGCGGACAGATAGCCACGCCGCATGATGATCCCCTTGTGGTCGAATTCAAGATATCTAACATGAGAGTTAAATGCATACTAATAGACACGGGAAGCTCGTCCGACATAATGAGTCTAGAATGCCTCAATCGCCTAGCGCATGACCCCAAAACCATCGAAAAAATTCACTATCCCATCATTGGTTTCGGAGGGAATATCATTCACCCTGTTGGCGTCATCACTCTGCCGGTTCGAATTGGGGATAGGAAGAATGGGCGAAAGATGGAGGTGGACTTCCTAATTGTTAAAGACTTGACTGCATACAATGTCATCTTGGGACGACCCACCTTAAACAAGATTAAGGCTGTAGTCGTCACCCATCTGATGCTTCTGAAGTTTGTGTGCAATGATGGAGTTATAGGCACCATACATGGAGATCAACAACAGGCTAGGGACTGTTACCTGACGACCCTCAACCCGTCAGCATGGAAGCAAGATTCTGCCGAAGTCAGAGGAAAACGAAAGCATGAACATGAACCTCAAGTCGCCAAAGAAACTAGACCCGTCCAAATAGAAGCGGTCAAAATTGAAGAAAGTGGCTGAAAGTAGAACATCATTAGGGTAACTATTGTACTCAGAGCCTACAAAACGGCCTACCTATTGTACTAGAGCCCACAAAACGGCCTGTAAATGCCCGCCTAAGACGCGGTGAATGTAGCAAGCAATTTAGTAAAAGAACACTTACCTGACGAATACAAGTCTCAGTTGAACCTTTAAAAAGGAACACTAAGGGGTGAAGAAACTCACCAGAAAACAATCCCTAAAATAGTGGCGTCAATATCTGCTAAATAAACAATACCCAGTGCTAATAAACACGAAGGGTTTGGACATACCCAGTGCTAATAAACACAAAGGGTTTAGACATCCAACATGACGCCTTTTCTTCGAAAGGCGCCCAAAAAAGAAAACACTCAAACAAGACCAAACATTCAGATATAAGACCTCGTCCTTGGATGGCGTCTAAAAAGACTAATCGTTTGACGGCCTGAGAAGTGGCCTAGATTAGCGCCTCAAATTAGGCTGATCACCTAAAACACTGAGGTTTCCGTCCAACAAATGGACCCAAAAAAAAAAGAATTCCCAAGAAATCAGTAACGAACTGATGGAATTAAAATAAAATAAAGTGCACAACGGCACAAATTGTTTATACATAGCGCTCAAGGCGCAAACAAACCAAATCAAATAAATGCCAAAAGGCACCAAAGTTATTACAAACGCCCACGGCGTCATTCAAACCAACTACGAGAAAAGCCGCTCAAGGTTGGGGGGCAATAGAACTCCCGTCCTGGACGTCTTGGCCTTCAGGGGAGTTCACCTCGTCTTCCTCCATGTCCTCCTCCCCGTCACTAACGAACTCAGGGGGATCTAAGCCTAGGCGTCTAGCCGTCGAAACGGCTATCTGGTGGGAGATACGGCGTTTGAACCAGGAAAAGTCTTTCCCGTCCATAGACTGATCCCACGCCTTTTGGGCACTCTCCAAGATGGACTCCTCGCCCAACTTGAAAGAGCTGGCAGCCTCCTTGCGCACGGCCTCAATCTTCCCCTGCATGGTCTTGGGCTGACCCTCAAGAAAGTTCACCTTGGAAGAGAAATTAGTCACCCGCTCCGAGACGGAAGAGTACTCCTTTCTCAACACGGCCAGCCGCTCCTCATGCTCCAGCAACTTCTCTTTATACTTCTCGGCGTCCTCCTCGGCCTTCCTCAGAGCTTCCGTCTTAGATTTGATCTTCTTGTCCGCGTCCAAGTTGATCAATCTGGCCGTCTTCTCAGCATACTACTCATGATTCTCGATCTGGTCCTTGTGCTTGAGCATCTCATTATGCATATCAAAGCGATAGTTCCTACTCTCGGCATAGCGAATGAAAAGATGCCAAAGACAACATAGAATTAAAAATAACGTACATATATAATCATAACTACACAGATCCAGGAGTAAGTGTCTCACATCAAGGACGAGGGACTGAATGGACCCAAAGAATCCCAAGTCAATCCTGGGGAGTGACCTCACATATTCCTCAGGGATGGCCGCATACACGTCCGCAAGGATCTTATCCTTCGCCTCTGAGCTAAAACCGGCAGAAGGGGGGATGCTCGCCACCTCGGCCCGCCGCATCCGCTTGAACATCTCAACTGAACCAAACGCCAAGATAATCAAACATCGTGCAAATCCCAACTTGGCACGACAGATTTAAAGTACAGAAACACTAACCAATTGGCGAAGCTGCAGGAGAAGTAGAGGCATTATCAGTAGAAGGAGCCTCAGTTTCCTTGCCTTTACCCTTGTCTTCCTTGGACGAGGTGGTGCCGTCAGCAGCCTCAGTCTGTTCGACTGCTACTTCGTTAGCAGCCGCTCCGGCAGCAGAATCCCTTTCGGTGTCCACCTGGGAAGGGACCTCCTTTTGCTCAGGAGGAGGAATGAACGTCTGGGTAGGAAAACCTCCCCCTCAGCTAGGGGAACGGACGGTTTTGGTACCGACGGCTTTGTGGCAGCATCGGCCGTACCCATCTTCTTAAAGAAGGGCCGTTTTGGCTTGGGAGCCTCCGTCGAAGATGCAGGACGCTTCTTCGTAGCTGGCAAAGTGGGTTCCTAAAGATGAAGGAAGTCAGCGACCAAATCATGATCAGAAACAAACAGAGGCAAAAACTTAAAAATAATAAATAAAAATTACCTTGGAGACGTCACCAGAGGCACCCTAGCTGGACTTCTTGGAGGAGTTCTTTTTCTTGGCCTCCACGGCCTTGAGAATGTCCTCAGTATACACCTCGGACAGCCAAGCGGGTACTTCCACTACGCCCTTGTCTTCGGAGGATAGGCGATCCATGGCAGAACCTACAAAGCCAAGGGTTAGTAAAAAAAAATGTGTGAAAATCTATGAGGAACTACCTCTACTCAAATAGGAACAAAGACCAACGGCCGAAAGAAAGACTATATTGGTGAACTGGCCGACATGGGGTAGCCAAGCATTAGGCACCCAGGCATGACTCTTTGACGACAGCCGATACATCTCGGCCTGGAACAAGGGCTTCACTAGTCCCCACTCTCTGGACGAGAGGCGAGGGTAGGCGTCAGCTTTAGACAAATAGCGGGGCCGACGGTTCCACCTAGAAAGACGTCTAGAAAGAGAGAGGTCTTCCATTCGAACAATACACCACTTCTTCCTCCACCAAACCCAACTAGAAGTCTTACCCACCACCGTCTTATATCCCCGACGGTTGTAAACGGTGAACCACCCCTGGGGAGAACGAGAAGAAGGGGCAATGACTACGAGACGAAGGAAAGCAGAAAAGGAAGGGGTGACGCCGCTCAAAGTACTGTTAGGTTATGATACATATGACAATTCATAAATCATGCGGAAAAACCATAAAGCCAGGAAAGCATATTATTTACACATAATCATTTAGCATAGTTTAGATGCATACACTTTGTTGCGTGCCTTCCCTAGCTGCGCCCGAACCGAACAAGAACAAGTCTTCAAGACTCCAAGTGTCGTCCCTCCGTAGATAGTCCACAGCACGTCCGGATCTGCCTTAAACTTGACCAACTAGGATCGCCCTTAAGGTACTTAGAATTTTCGGCTAGTGTAGGCAATTATATGACTGAATTTTTGCTCTCAAAAATTACTTTGAATACTTGAATACTCTATACAAAATAATGACCCTAGGCCTTTATTTATAGAGGTATGGAAAGGGAATTGTAATCCTATTAGGATACGAATTAATTAAACTAGAATCCTAATAGAATTATTATTTAATTAATTCATCCTTTTAGGTTTAGGAATTTAATCATATGTCGAAACCTGATAGCTTTAGGATTCGTATAGCACACAAACACACACACGCACCCACAGCAGCCCACGAGGGGCGCCATGCGCGCGCGCGCAGCCCGCGAGCTCGCAGCCCATTGCTACGAGGCCCACACGCTGCCGCAGCGTTGGCGCGCGCTGGGCCTGCCTTGCTGTGGGCCTGGCGCAGCCTTGGCTGGTGCGTTGTGGCGCGCTGCCTTGCTGGGCGATGGCCCGGCTTCGTGCTGGGCCTTCGTCTGGCAGGCCTCGTCCGATGCTAATTCGTACGATACGCTTCCGATTAATTTCCCGATTCCGGATTTCATTTCCGATACGAACAATATTTAATATTTCCGATTCCGGAATTAATTTCCGTTTCGAACAAATATTTAATATTTCCGTTTCCGGAATTATTTTCCGATTCCGATAATATTTCCGATTCTGACAATATTTCCGTTTCCGGCAATATTTCCGATTCCGGCAATATTTCTATTTCCGATAATATTTTCCGATACGTACCATGTTTCCGTTTCCGGCAACATCTACGACTTGGATAATATTTATATTTTCGATACGATCCATATTTCCGTTTCCGGCAATATCATCGTTTCCGGAGTATTCATTTCTTGCCTGTGACGATCTCAGCTCCCACTGAAACCAAGATCCGTCGATTCCGAATATCCATAGATGGAGTATTTAATGCCATTAAATACTTGATACGTTTACGTACTATTTGTGTGACCCTACGGGTTCAGTCAAGAGTAAGCTGTGGATTAATATCATTAATTCCACTTGAACTGAAGCGGCCTCTAGCTAGGCATTCAGCTCACTTGATCTCACTGAATTATTAACTTGTTAATTAATACTGAACCGCACTTATTAGACTTAACATAGAATGCATACTTGGACCAAGGGCATTATTTCCTTCAGTCTCCCACTTGTCCTTAGGGACAAGTGTGCATTTCCTAATTCCTTTGTCGCTTGATGCTTGCTCTTGAACATAAGGTAAGAGTTGTCATCCTTATTATGTCCAGAGGTGTTTCTCGGTTTCAGAGTTCAACTGATCAAATTAACAGATAATCATAGCCTATGATTCATCCGAGCACGGCCATGCATTTCACAGTTTCTAGCTCTCCGAGTGGTCTTGTACAACTTTTAAGCATCTCATCCCGATTTATGGGAGGACAATCCCAATCTTGCGATCTTGAGATTAGACTTTGTTTGATAGGTGATTACCTGAGCGTTGCCTTTATAGCCTCCTTTTACGGTGCGACGGTTGGTCAACGTCAAAGCAACCAGTTCTCAAACAAGTAATCTCAAATCACTAAGGTATTGAGGATTTAGTGTCTAATAATTTTAATGAAATTTACTTATGACAGATTTTCATCTCTTACAGTAAAGTTTCATAGGTCTTGTCCGATACTAGTCTTCCCAAAGTAAGTATCTATGCAAATGATTATGACATTGCCATGTCCACATAGTTCAAGAAACAGAACTACTAGTCATCTTGCATTCTAATCGTCTAACGTTTTCTATGCGTCCAATTTTATAGAAAACTCCGACTAGGGACCATTTTCAACCTTTGACATTCAAGTTCACTTGATAGACATTTCTTAGTCACAGGACTGGTCCTGACAGTCTATCTTGAATATATCGTCAAATTGAAGGGACTCATCATTTAATACTAAACCAAGATTAAATGGAATATGAAAATACATTTCATATATGATAAATGTTCAACCCCATTGTTTTACAACCATGGGCCTCAAACCCATCTTTAAAACAGTTCATGGAATTCAAAGCTATGCTTGATTTCCAGTGCTACAACGTGAGTGTTGCTTCTCACTTGTTGCATAGGTTTAGTTATCATGCTTTGCCAATCTTAATATCCTTTTCATCGAATGTTCTTCGAGACATGATGATAAGATCTTTTCGAGTTTGTTTATTATGTGATCTAGTCTTTCTTACTTTGATGGTGGTTTTACTCATTTTGCAATGAAGAACCATCAAGCTAGCAGATAGGTGATCTACCCAAGTTCAGTGAAGAACTTTAAACAACCCTGTTTTATTGCTTCTTAGGCAATAATTACTTTTACTTCAACTGTATAGGTTGCTAGTGATGCTTTGTTTGGATTTACCTATCCAAGCAGTTCATAGATATGTGGAAGACTCTCCAACTATATCTTAGAACATAGAAATTATTATTTTAATTTCCCACGCAACAACTCATGGTCTCCAATCCATGTTGCCATTTCAAAACACGATACTCTATAGCTCGTCCTTGTCAATGGTTAACTCCAAAGGGTCTTGCTTGATCCTTTACCAGTGTTTATGCGTGTAGCATCAATATTTAGCATATCTTTATTTCCTTGAATCAAGAACTATTCCTATGTACCTTTTCAAGTACCATAAGTGTTCTTGATCTCAATCTAGTTGATCTTCACTTAGATCAATAGAGATTGGTATATGTTCGTCATGCCTAAAGTCATAAGATACGTTTTTGGCGATCCTTATATTATATCATACATGATAAATTCTTTTGCAGAATAATTCCCAATTGAATTCTATTCATGTAACTTTAGCTCATTCAATTTCAGTAGATACTGAATCCAGCTAAATTCTTTGACATATAATATAGGTTAAGAATCTCACTTAGATCCTTTGATGTTTAACTTAGTAAATGCTTATACATAGTTCAAACATTCTTTACTTAGATTTATTCACATGGGTCGAATATCTCCAGTGGAGTCTTTCGTGTTTGATTTAGTAAATTCCATTACTTAATCCAAAACATTAATATAAGATCTTTGTAAATAGATCTTAATACCCAGTATGTGCTAAGTTTCGCCTTGGTCCATCATTGATGAATAATTTCAAACCTAAGTCATTAGCATTTGAACGTTATTTCACAATAGAGAGATATGTGTGATACACATAGGACCAATTAAGTTTTATGTACTCCCACTAAACTTCCTATATATCTATAAGAATCATGTACATTTTATGAAACTAAAATAATTATTAGCTTCACTAAAATACAATTCCAATTCCCAATTGCTTGCTTAAATCTGTACTTAGATTTTATAAGCTAGCTTTCTCTTTCAAGCATTTATTTGGATCCACAAATCCTATGACATACCATGTACATAGTTTTTATCCAACATTTGATTGAGGAATACGTTTTGTCATCCAATTGCCATATGTACCAATATGCAATCATTGCTTGAATTATAGACTTGAGCATTACGATTATGCATGAGGTTTCAACACAATCCATGCCATGAATTTGCTTGTAACCTTTAGCAACTAATCTAGCTTTGTGTGTGAACACAATTCCATGTTTGATGGTTTTTATCCTTAAAACAAACTTGCAACCAATAGGTGTGAAACTATTCTTGCAAATCAACAAATTTTCAATTTTGTAATCAAAACATTGGTTATGTTTTATGGCCTTTAACCATCTAAAACATTTGAGTCTATATATGGCCTCTAACCATTTTAGGGAATCTGGGTTTCGTCATAGCTTTCTTACAGGTCACAAACTCTTTAATAGTTTGACTGCAAGTTGTAGGTTTCTTCACTATTAATAGAAGAATCTCATAGTTTCATTGACCTGAGCTCTATGCCTACTTGGGTATAGAACATCAAATAATAGAATATCAACAGGCAATTTGAGAGTCCTTTGAATATTCTGTTCTCCTTGAAGCACTTGTAAAGTCTTCTAAGAGATGTCTATTCTTTAAAGCCACTTCTGAAGTCCTTAAAGAATACGTGTTCGGATTTTCTAAAGAACTTCGAAAAGCCTCCGGAATGTCCGCCTATGTTTGTTGTTCGCCTCGAAGACTTTCGAGGTCTATTTTCTCCCACTTGTCATTTTGGAAACGAATCTCCAAAAGGACATTATTTCGAGCAAACAAACATTATGTTCTCAAAAATTCGTTGTAGAAACAATACCCTTGTGTCTCATTTGAATAAATCACAATGAAACATATATCTATACTTGGGGCCTTAGTTTGTTGAATAACAAACACTAAGCTCCCACTGAGTTTAGGAACTCTTTAGATATATTATGAAAAGATATTTTGAAATTACTTTTCAATAGCTTTGACAAATTTGGTTTAGTTTGGTGGTAGTTGAGCATTTTGTTTTAGAAATTATAGGAAAAGTCTTTATGATCCATGTTATTCCAGTAGGAACACGCACAAGAGGGGGGGGTGAATTGTAATTAGAACTTTGATAAAGTTTCTTGCGGAACTTAAGAAACAATCAAGAAACTGAGAATAGAGAAGACAATAACAACAATTGTGAAAACTTCTTGATACTAATCAAGAAGAGAATTCTTTTATTATGGTAATGCCTCGATTACAATAATCTCTCCAACACAAGTTCCTCTCAAACTCGTGTTCCTCACAGTAATCTACTTCGATTACAACTCCTTAACTTCTCTCTCTCAGACTTAAACTCTAAGTCTAAACAGGATAACTCTATCCTTACTAATACAAAATATAATTCGTGTTTGGATAACTCTAGATATTAATAATGCTTTTGTGTGGATATAAGGAACTTAGGAACTTTGAATTAACTAGGACACAAACTGTTTTAGAAAATCTTAGACAAAACGTTTTTAGGAAAGCAAGAACTCTCAGAATGTTTGTGTACTTTAAACCAAAAACGATTTCCCTTTTATAGTGTTTATCCTTAGGGTTAGTTCCCTTCAAAACCTCAACTGCTAACTGCCAGCACTTTGGTCTCCACGTCCCTTGACTTGAGGAACAAGGGGAAGACCACTTCCCACGTTCAGCCATAAAGCAGTTAGTGATTTGACTCAATCAAACCCTAAAATATTTCTTTAAAACAGATTTTATTTATCTACAAAAACTTAGGAGAATTTTTAGGAAAATAAGTTTTGTTTAAATAAAATAAAACGTAAATCTATTTTATATTAAATATGCAAAACTTGTTTTTATTTATGAAAATGTTTTCCATAAAAATCGCTTCCAATAAAATAAATGGCCTAATTAAATCATAAGTTCCTTGAGTACTCTATATACCATTAGCATAATTAATATTTACATAAAATTCTAAGTACAGTGGACTACCTAGACTTCATGTCTTCCCTTTGTCTGGAACTTGCAACTCAGAAGCTTCAGACGTTCCAGCCAAGGAACATTGATGAGTTCCTCTCTAGCTAACACAGGAACTCTTGGCTATGAGTCTGTAATAGTTCTTGTGGATATTCGGAACTCTTGATATGTAACTGTGTTGCTCCTCTTGTGACTTCAAACTGGAACAGATACAACTTCCAGCTCTGAAACTCCATTGACTGTTCCAAGTGTACCTCAGGAACTTCACCAGTTTATTCAAGTTCCTATCCTAATAGAAACTTGGGCATATGCCTGTTCAAAGTCATTTAGCAACCATAATCAGGAAGTTTGCAATATGTGTGTGTCATCAACCAAAACTTAGGAACAACAATATTCCCCCTTTTTGGTGATGACAACACTTGCAAACTTTTTACAAAGAGAGTAAGTACAAACAAACAAGAACTTATACAGACTATTGTGAAACAGAACATAAAAATTGAAAAACAAAAGAGAAAGATTAGAGAGAAGAAAGAGGAGCACCCTTGGCTTACAGAGAGATTCAGAGAGATTGATTCAGGAACTGGATTGAGTGTGCCTTGGAAGTTTGCACCCATGACTTCCCCCTGTTGACATCAACAAAAAGCATAGCACGAAATATAGCCATTCCAAACACAGTGCCCCACGATCAACGTTTGGCAAGTTAAGCTAGCCTCAAAGTATTAAACTAACTCATACAATAAATTGAAAGCAAGCAGTAATGATCAAGACTAGAAAGCATAGATATGTGTAACCAAGCAAGTCAAAATAAGATGGAACAAATACCCAAGTTTAAAAATTATACAAACCGAAAGCAAATTAAAAAGATTGTTCCATGGCAAAAGATAAAAGAAACATGGGATATGGTGATTTAGGCTTGGGATGGGGAACCAGAACCAGCAGTTTCTTCTATCACAGTCTCCTCAAAAGATTCCAGATTGTTGATCTTGGTGAGGATTGTGGCACGAGTTGCATTGGCTTGTTCTGAGTAGTGGTGAAGATCGTTTTGGAGAGTCTTGACACTTGTAACCAATGCACCTATGTGGGCCTGCATTGAGCTAATCCTGTGATCTGTTCCCTCCTGTAGTTCCACCAGACGAGCAACTGTTGCCTTTAGCTCCAATATCTGATCATCCTTTGTGTTCCAGGCACCCCCATGATCTTGAACATGTTCCTGTTCAGATGGAACACGACGAGCTTTGGACTTTTTGGAGGATCTGGGTGTCCTTTTTCTTGGCCTAACAGTTTCAGGCAGTTCCTCTTGATTCAGTGGAACAGCATCCTCCTCTATGGGCATCTCCTTGACATCCCCTTCCTCATTTATTTCCATGAAGACAGGCCCTCTTTTCTTGTTCTCCTTCATTGCTACCCTCATGCTCTTTCTTTTTCCTACACTCTTCCTGTTCCCTCGAGGTAAAGGGACCTCTATTTGTTCGAGTTCCTCCTCCTCCTCCACTTCTTCTTTAACTGCAATTCCTTCCTGATCTTCCTCATCTTGTTTCTCTTCCTTTCCAGCCCTAATGACTTTACCCTGAACCACTTTAAGATTTAATAGATGGAGCATTTCAAGTTGAAGGATTTGGGTGGATTTTAAGGGAATCACAAAGTATGGGCTAAGGTCAACTGAGAAGCTTTTGAAGATTTCTGTAAGAAGGGAGGAGTATGGAATTTTGAATTTGGGGATACAGGTGGATAAGTGTTTGATCATGATTGCAGGAAAGTTTATGGGAATTTTCCTTTCAAGACAATACATGAGACATGCATCAAACAGACTTGCTATGTTCCTTTTCTGAGTTCGAGGAACTACACCTCTCCACACAATATTAAACAGTAATTTTTGAAGAGGTGAAAAGCAGTTGTGTGAGGTGGAGGTGGATACTTTAGAATCTCCTCCAATGGAACCAACTATATCTTTCTCATCTACATTATCTATGGTCACTGTGATTTGACCTTTGAGCCACATATCAAAACCCCTATTGGGTGTACCAAACAGCTGTTCCAGATAAGAGGCATCAAATTCGATGCGAGTTCCATTCACTTTACTTGAACATACATTATCAACACATGCAAAGTTCTTGCAGAATTCTTTCATAGCTTCAGGAATTAAGGGGGATTTGGCATAGGTACTCAACAGACTTACCCACTTTTGTTGTTCAAGGATTTCCATCAACTCTTTAAATTTCGTGGCTTCACACCATGTTGAGTTGATTGCGAACCCCTCGACCAGATTGTTTTCCTTTGCAGTGAGTTTCTTGGACCCTTTTGCTTCCCCCTGAGTTTGAGCATTCTCCTCTGTTTCCTCGATGTTTTCACCAGAAGCTTCCACTCGTCGTTTTTTGGATTTTCTTGTGGAGGATCTAGGGTTTGAGATTGGGGATTTCATTTCGATGTCAGTGTTGGTTTGTTCCCCCTGAGTGATTGCGAGCATTGGATTGTGGGATCGAAGAGGAATTGGCGATTGAATGGGTGAGGTATCCATGGGAACAGGAGATGAAGGGTTTCTCTTTCGTTTGAGGGATGTGAGATCAGTGTTGTTGCTTGTGAGAACCATGGTTGAGGTTTTTTTTATAGGTGGAAGGAGAGGTGATGTCAGTGGAGAAGGCGTGTGAGAGAGAGAAAGGGGGTTGCATGGATTGATTGTGGAAAGTGAAGAGTTTCTCCTATTTATTGCCAATGGAACCGTTCCAAACATTCTTTGAATATGGGTATTCGGTTTTTAATTAAAAAAAATAAATAGATAAAAATAAAAGGAAAATGAAAAAAAATTGTGTTTGACTTTGACTTGCTTAATTTCGTATCTCTGACTTAACTAGTTTGAAAGGAACTGCTTACCTTGCTCATTTGAAGTGTGAGTGAATTTGCCACGATGGTAAGCTTCAACTATGTTTGCACACAAGATTTTGTGTTTGTAATAGTCTATATGTACCATGATTTTTGCTTTTGCCTTAGAGGAACTCCAATTTGGCAATTACCTTAGCTTGATCATTCCGAGTTCCATTCTCATTTTCTCATGTTTCTCTCTGTTCAAAGGCTTAGTTAAAATATCAGCAATTTGGTGATCAGTTTGGCAAAAGTCTAATTTGATCAAACCTTTCTCAACATTATCTTTAAGGAAATGGTGTCTGATGTGGATGTGTTTGACTCGGGAATGATGAACCGGATCTTTTGAAATACAAATAGCACTAGTGTTATCACAATAGATAGGAACACAATCATAGATAATACCAAAATCTCTTAGCTGTTGTTTTATCCATAGAATTTGTGAGCAACAAGCTGCAGCAGCTACATACTCAGCTTCAGCTGTGGATAGAGCAACAGTATTCTGTTTCTTGGAACCCCAAGAAACCATGCATGGACCTAGGAACTGTACCATACCTGATGTGCTTTTTCTATTCACTAAGTCACCTGCATAATCAGCATCTGCATATCCTCTTAGCTCGAAGGATCCACTTCTTGGATAGTAAAGGCATAGGTCATCAGTTCCTTTGAGATATCTTAGTATTCTTTTCACCGCAGTTAGATGGGACTCCTTTGGATTTGATTGAAATCTTGCACATAGTCCTACACTAAAAGAAATGTCAGGTCTACTGGCTGTTAAATATAATAGAGATCCAATCATACCTCTGTATTTTGTTTGATTCACACTTTTCCCATTTGGATCAGTGTCTAATCTGGTAGCAGTTCCCATGGGAGTGTGATTTACTTTGGCTGATTCTAGCTCATATTTCTTTAGGAGTTCCTTCACATACTTTTGTTGGTGTATCATGATTCCCTCCTCGGTTTGCTTGATTTGTAAACCAAGGAAGAAGTTGAGTTCCCCCATCATACTCATTTCAAATTCACTGCTCATCAAGCTTGCAAAATCCTTGCACAAATTTTCATTAGTTGCTCCAAATAATATATCATCAACATAAATTTGAACTACTAACAAGTCAGTTCCTCTAGATTTTAAGAATAAGGTTTTGTCTATTCTACCTCTTTTAAAATCATTTTGAAGGAGGAACTTTGATAATCTCTCGTACCAAGATCTAGGGGCTTGTTTTAGTCCATAGAGAGCCTTATCTAATTTGTAAATGTGATTTGGAAATTCGGGATTTTCAAATCCAGGGGGCTGTTCCACATAAACATCTTCCTCTAAGAAACCGTTTAAGAAAGCACATTTAACATCCATTTGATAAAGTTTAAAACCCATGAAAGCAGCAAAAGCAATTAAGATTCTAATGGCTTCTAATCTAGCAACAGGTGCAAATGTTTCTTCAAAGTCAATGCCTTCCTGTTGATTATAACCTTTGACCACTAACCTTGCTTTGTTCCTTATGATTGTTGCATGTTCATCTTTCTTGTTCCGGAACACCCATTTTAGCCCTATCACCTTCTGGTGCTTAGGTTTGGGTTCCAAGTGCCATACCTTGTTTCTTTTGAATTCATTTAATTCTTCTTGCATGGCAATGATCCAGTCAGCATCTTCCAGAGCCTCAGTGTGATTTCTTGGCTCAAATATGGAGAGGAACGCGTGGAATGCGCAAAAGTTCCTTAGTTGTGACCTTGTCTGAGTTCCTTTTCTGATGTCACTCACAATGAGTTCCATTGGGTGGGACTTTAGATGCTTCCAAGGTTTAGGTTGAAATTGAGCTACTGGTGTTGTGGCATTTTCGTCAGTTCCTTCTATGACCTGAGTTCCCTGTTGGGGTTCCTCTGGTGTTGTTTCTGGATCTTCTTGGTTTTCTGCTTGTTCCTCTAGTACGGGAACTTCTTGATTTTGTTGAGCAGTTCCTCTTGCTGTGTGTTTGCTTATTTGGAACTCCTCATCATTTTCTGCAGCACGAGATAAACCAATCTCGAAAAATTCTTGTTCCTGTACTATGTCAGTTTTGTTAGATTCATCAAATATTATATGTACACTTTCCTCAACACACATAGATCTTTTGTTATAAACTCTATAAGCCTTGCTATTTAAGGCATATCCTAGGAACACTGCCTCGTCGCTTCTTTCATCAAACTTCCCCAAGTTCCTTTTTCCATTGTTGTGGACAAAACATTTGCTCCCAAAGGCTCTAAAGTAAGAGATGTTGGGTTTTATACCTTTTAGTAGCTCATAGGGGGTTTTGTTTAGGATTGCTCGAATCATAACTCTATTTATAATGTAACAAGCAGTATTGACTGCTTCAGCCCAGAAGTTCCTAGGCAAGGAACTGGCTATTAGCATGGTTCTTGCCATGTCCTCTAGGGTTCTATTTTTCCTCTCAACAACTCCATTTTGTTGTGGAGTTCTGGGAGCTGAGAAATTGTGGTCCATACCTTGTTCCTTGCAGTATTCATCGAATTTGTAGTTTTCAAATTCTGTTCCATGATCTGATCTTATATGGATCAGTTGGTGACCTGTGGTTTTCTGGATTTTCTTTGAAAATGTAACAAACTCATCAAACGTTTCATCCTTGCTTGTTAGAAATATGACCCAAGTAAAGCGAGAGTAATCATCAACAATAACTAATACATATTTTTTCCCACTTCTGCTTTGAATTCTCATTGGTCCACATAAGTCCATATGGATGAGTTCCAATGGTTTTGTGGTGCTTACCAATTTCTTAGATTTAAAGGAACTTCGGACATGCTTGCCTTTTGCACATGCATCACACACTTTATCAGTTAGGAACTTGATTGAGGGGAGTCCTCGAACCAGTTCCTTTGATCTTAGTTTGTCAAGCAGCGAGAAACTAGCATGTCCAAACCTCCTGTGCCATAGTAGGGAATTTTCTTCAAGGGCACTGAGGCAGGTTAGATTGTTCCTGGGAACTGTATTGAGATCCACAGAATATGTGTTCCCTTTACGAGTTCCTTCCAAAATAACCTTCCCAGTGTTATTGTTTATGATTTGACAGTTTTCAGAAGTAAAACTTACAGAGTTACCTTTGTCACAGAATTGAGAGATGCTTAGTAGACTGTGCATCAAACCCTCGACTAAAAATACATTTTCAATGGCGTAGGAACTTGACCTTCCAACTTTTCCAATTCCAATAATTTCTCCTTTCATGTTGTCTCCAAAGGTCACAGTTCCTCCATTGTAGGCTTCTAGTGAGAGGAATTTAGATTTGTCTCCTGTCATGTGTTTGGAACACCCGCTGTCGAGATACCACGAGCTGTTCCCCTTCACTAGAATCTGTAAAGAGATCAAAGGTTAGTTACAGGAACTCGGGTTTCCTCGAGTTCCTTTTCAACTATAACTTCAGACTTCTTAACCCATTTTTGTTTTACATAATTTATGTTTCTTTGATCCTGTTCCTTCATCTTGGAACACTCAGTACTTATGTGACTTCCACTTCCACATGAGAAGCAGACTTTTACACTAGGAAGATCCACATACTTCTTCTTATGACTATTTTTATGGTTAAAGCCCAATCCTTCTGTTCTCTTAGATTGAGCATTCTCAATCCATTTGGGAGGAACTTTAGGTGGTTGTCTCTGTGCCCTGGCCATGGATAGTTCCCTTTCCAGTTTCTCTTTTTGTTCCTTTGTGGTGATCAGATCTTTGTTTAAATTTTCTAAGTCGATGTTAAAAATTCCCATGTTGATTTCCAAGGATTTTGTAGGATCTAAACTTAAATTAAACATCTTATATTGACTGAGTTGAACTTGTAGAAGGATGTTTTCATTTCTAATTTTTTCGAATGACTCATTAATAGAGGTATTTCTATCTAGTAATTCAAAGAACCTGCCTTGGACATCAGATCTAATATTGTTCAGATAATTTATGTGGTCTTTACTGAGTTCCAAGGCTCTATCACTTTGTGCTTTTAATATACTTAGCTTTTTGTAATCATCTAGAGTTTCTAGCAACAGTTTAATTAGTTTTGACTTTGAGAGACACTGAAGAGTGGAGGAACTTACTTCTTCTGATGGAACTTGATCAGTTCCTTCTGTTCTAGCCATAAGGCAGAGATTTGCAGTTTCTTCATTTGGTTGTTCCTCATCGTCTTCTGAGTCTGTTGCTTCGCCCCATGCAGCTATCATGGCCTTCTTGAAGTTTGGTCTGTTGAAGGTAGACTTGTTAAAGCGATCTTTGACCTGTTCCTTCCCTTTTCCTCTGGTCTTGTCGTTCTCCCACAGAGGGCATTCACGAATTTGATGATCAGTTTCTCCACATTTGAAGCAACCTTGCTCAGTTTTGGAACTAGTGATTTTCTTGGCAAAGTTCCTTCCTTTCTGGTTTCCTGGTTTGAAGTTCCTATAGAGCTTTCTCATTCTTCTGACCAGCATGGCAGCCTCTTCTTCATCTGGTTCAGATTCATCGAGTTCCTCAGCCTTTAGAGCAAGTCCTCGACTTCTTGAGCTCTCGGGAACAGCAGCTCCAAGATGCAGTTCGTGTGTCATCAAGGAACCAGCAAGTTGTTCAATGTTGAACTTGGTGAAGTCCTTGGTCTCAAACAGTGCAGTGACCTTTGTTCTCCAGCGATCATCTTGTGGCATGCTTCTTAGTATTTTTCTTACCTGTTCATCTGTGGGAATGATTCTACCAAGAGAAACTAATTCATTGGTTATGTTAGTAAATCTAGTGAACATTTCTTGAATAGTTTCTTTTGGAAGCATCTCAAATCTTTCATATTTAGACATCAAAAGGTCAATTTTGGAACGCTTAACTTCATTAGTTCCTTCGTGGGTTACTTGAAGTAGTTCCCAAATCTGTTTTGCGTTCTTGCACCCCATGACTCTGTTGTGTTCATGAGGTCCAAGCCCGCAATGCAAGATTTTGACAGCCATGGCATTCATCTCATATTTATCAAAGTCTTCTTTAGAAAATTCAGACATTGGTTTAGGAACTACCTCGTTTTCAGCATTGGTCTTTGTTACCTCGAAGTCTCCAACTTCAATTACACGCCAAACTTGGTAATTTTCAGCTTTGATGAATATCTCCATTCTATTCTTCCAGTATGAGTAGAACTTGCCATTGAACATAGGTGGCCTTTGTGTCGAGTAACCTTCTTCCAGTTTCTCTTGTGAGTTCATACTTTCAGGAACTTGACTCAAACAGGGTTTCCTGTGTTTTGGTGAGTACTGGCTCTGATACCAACTGTTATTCCAGTAGGAACACGCACAAGAGGGGGGGGGGGTGAATTGTAATTAGAACTTTGATAAAGTTTCTTGCGGAACTTAAGAAACAATCAAGAAACTGAGAATAGAGAAGACAATAACAACAATTGTGAAAACTTCTTGATACTAATCAAGAAGAGAATTCTTTTATTATGGTAATGCCTCGATTACAATAATCTCTCCAACACAAGTTCCTCTCAAACTCGTGTTCCTCACAGTAATCTACTTCGATTACAACTCCTTAACTTCTCTCTCTCAGACTTAAACTCTAAGTCTAAACAGGATAACTCTATCCTTACTAATACAAAATATAATTCGTGTTTGGATAACTCTAGATATTAATAATGCTTTTGTGTGGATATAAGGAACTTAGGAACTTTGAATTAACTAGGACACAAACTGTTTTAGAAAATCTTAGACAAAACGTTTTTAGGAAAGCAAGAACTCTCAGAATGTTTGTGTACTTTAAACCAAAAACGATTTCCCTTTTATAGTGTTTATCCTTAGGGTTAGTTCCCTTCAAAACCTCAACTGCTAACTGCCAGCACTTTGGTCTCCACGTCCCTTGACTTGAGGAACAAGGGGAAGACCACTTCCCACGTTCAGCCATAAAGCAGTTAGTGATTTGACTCAATCAAACCCTAAAATATTTCTTTAAAACAGATTTTATTTATCTACAAAAACTTAGGAGAATTTTTAGGAAAATAAGTTTTGTTTAAATAAAATAAAACGTAAATCTATTTTATATTAAATATGCAAAACTTGTTTTTATTTATGAAAATGTTTTCCATAAAAATCGCTTCCAATAAAATAAATGGCCTAATTAAATCATAAGTTCCTTGAGTACTCTATATACCATTAGCATAATTAATATTTACATAAAATTCTAAGTACAGTGGACTACCTAGACTTCATGTCTTCCCTTTGTCTGGAACTTGCAACTCAGAAGCTTCAGACGTTCCAGCCAAGGAACATTGATGAGTTCCTCTCTAGCTAACACAGGAACTCTTGGCTATGAGTCTGTAATAGTTCTTGTGGATATTCGGAACTCTTGATATGTAACTGTGTTGCTCCTCTTGTGACTTCAAACTGGAACAGATACAACTTCCAGCTCTGAAACTCCATTGACTGTTCCAAGTGTACCTCAGGAACTTCACCAGTTTATTCAAGTTCCTATCCTAATAGAAACTTGGGCATATGCCTGTTCAAAGTCATTTAGCAACCATAATCAGGAAGTTTGCAATATGTGTGTGTCATCAACCAAAACTTAGGAACAACAATCCATCATTGATCGAATCAAGTACTAATTGACTTCGATCAATCCAACTTAGATATGCCATATCTTATGGAGCTCGATCGTGAAATTACAACACACAATCATTGATGATCATTTTTGGTCTCAAGTAATCATTAACATGATCTATCCTAGATCTTTATGATTTCTTGCCATGTGGATTTTATACTTCTGAATCTTTGAACTAGCCAAACAGATTCAAACTTATATCACATTTGAGTAAATAAACCTATATTCACTCAAGTCCATGTGAAATAATAAAGTCATAAAATCTTTCTTTAGCTGTGAACTCTATTGTCTAGGCGTTCTAACAATAGTTCATTTTTTTTTTTTTGTTACTTTCAACAAGTAAGACTAGCTTGTCTTGAATGATCTTAGAAATCAATCAACTTTCAAAAAGTCCATCAAAATAGAGCTTATGAATGTTAACTTGTTGATATGGTCTAAGCAACAATGCCAAAGATTAATGGAACTCAAATCAAGGGTTTGATTTGAACCTAGTAAAGTTTTTATTTAAAGAGTTGTTTGTTTTAATCAAGCATATTGACTCAAACCGTAAATGACCATTTCATTCAAATAAACAAACAAACATTGTTTTTGTTTTCTTGAATGTGAGTCTTTCTGTGTTTGAAACAGAAATTTAGGTATGCTGATTATGGAACAAAATAGCCATTAAGTTCCAGCCTTTGAAAGGACTTAAAACAAACTAGATGACCCTACAACTAATGTAGCATTGCCATGCTTCATTTCCCACTTGTAGGTCATTAGTGTATCCTAGCTTCCATTGTTTGAGTTATTACCGAAGTAAGAACCTCAAGCGGTATATGATACCAAGGAAGTTTGATTGCTAGGTCACTTCTCTTTAAACATAAACTTATAGGTAGAAACGGAATCGTAAATTCCTTTCATTTGTTCCTCGTTTTCCTATTTCTTGTACCCTTTTTTATAGTCTTAAGAATTGAATTCTTTAGTGTTGACTTTTATACTTTGTTAGACATGTCCAATGTTACCCCAACAAGGTTCTTACCATTTAATTTATGTTGAATATTAAGTTTCAACTAGATGATCTTACCAGAAGCTTCTAAAGTTCTCTAAGCATCGATCTATTCGAATGTCTAGGGACTAGACTCATTCGAGAATTAAATGGACAAAGATATTAGGTTGTTAACCATTGGTAAAGCTGAGCGTATTAAACTCAATGCTTTATGATCTCAAAACTACAGTGTATTTTGAATTCACAAGCACCAATTGGTTTGTCATTCGACTTTGATGTTCGAAAACAACCATAAAAGTCGCTATAAGAAACGTACATTTTAAATCGCTCATTTTCTCTCATTTTCGTGAATCGTTCTTGAATTCACTACCAATCGAGGAAATTTACTATTACCTTTCTAAAAGGATTTACCGCAGTGCAAGATATTTAATTATAAACAATAATTAAAACATTCATTGAAGCATGCAAAGTCTAAACATTTATCATGAATAATAACTTGAAAATGAAAGCAATCATGCAATTTAAACAAGTCATTAGCATTTTATTCGAATTATGTGTTCCGGCAGGTGTGAATAAAATGATTCCAAGATCCTAAAATCATTGGAGAATTAAGCACAGTTTGTCGACTTAATTCTAAAACATCTTAGGTAAGCAAAAACCTTTTGCTAATAGTCTAGAAACTATTCTTGGTTGATAGGTACGTCTAAGAACTTATTAGGTAAACCTATCGATTTTGCCACGACATAAAAGGACTCCTTACTTATATCGTTGAGTTTCACCAAAACTAACATGTACTCACAATTATTTGTGTACCTTGCCCCTTTAGGACCAATAAGTAACACCTCGCTGAGCGAAAACTACTACTAGATTGATGTAAAGGATATCCAAGCAAGTGTATATTTTGGCATGGCACCTTTTAACTCAATTTTTAAGTTTGAAACTTAAGGCTCTTACTATGTTGGTTAGATTTTAAGTGAACTAAAATCCTTAATCATGCAACATAATCAAGCTTTTGATCTCATGCATTTTAAGACATATTAAAAAGCAATAAATAACTTAAAACATGCATAAGATAAATGTGATCTAGTATGGCCCGACTTCATCTTGAAGTTTTAACTTCAAAGTCCGTCTTGAAAATCTCCGTGGGAGGCACCATTTTCTTCAAATAGGATAAGCTATAATTAAAACTAATTACAACTATTTGATGGTACGCATACCATATTTGAATTGAAAAACAACTTTGGTACTTTAGACCAATTACATTCAAATTAATGGTACGCAGACCATATTTTCTATCCTATTTGGGTTATACTAGTCACTTCATAACCTGCAAAACAGTACATATACAATATATACCATTCACCCATTCATTATCATGAATGGTCCACATAGCTGGTTAGTAAAACACATTATGCATCACATAAACATTTGCAGCAATTAATCAAGGGCACCAATAATCTACAAATTATTCAGTCCTTATTAATTCTAATCAAGTTGTTTTAACCTTAAGGATTTGTAGACCTAATCAAGAGTTTATGACTAAAAAGGGCTCCCACTTAAACCAATAAATTCATATGCTTTACTAATTTTAAACATAAAAATGTATTTCTAGTCTAACCGGAAACATACAAATTTAATTAAAATTTAAAGCTCATATAAATTTATAATTGAATCCAAAAAGTTTAATTTAATTTCAGTCGTATTTAAATTAATTCATGATTTTAATTTTAGTAAAATAATTAGAATAAATAAAATTTATTATAATTACAATATTCAAAATTAAAATCCAAGAAAATAATTTAAATTATTAATTTTAAAATTAATTAAAATTACGTAAACTGAAAATTTCAAATTAAAATTTCAAAACGATCTAATCGCAACGCAACAATCCCACGCAACGCACGCCCATGGGCCACACGCACACAGCCATCGCTGGCCATGTGCGCGCAGCCCATGCGCTGCGTCGCATCGCTGCTGCTCACCATCGCAAGGCATCACGCGAGCTGGTGCTCGCTGC
Organism: Spinacia oleracea; assembly: GCF_020520425.1. Classification (NCBI taxonomy): domain Eukaryota; kingdom Viridiplantae; phylum Streptophyta; class Magnoliopsida; order Caryophyllales; family Amaranthaceae; genus Spinacia; species Spinacia oleracea. Next base: position 30,699,855 of record NC_079492.1, read on the forward strand.
GCGCGCCAGCGCTCGATGCACGCGAGCCATCGCTCGCTGCGCTCGCTCGCCAGCGCTCGATCCATGCGAGCCATCGCTCGCTGCGCGCCTGCCTTTCCCGCACGCGAGCTTGCGCTCATCGCACGAGGCAGCAGTATGCGAGCTGGCGCTCGCTGCGCGCGAGGCATCGACGCTGTGCGTAGCGCTCGTGGCACGCGAGCTTGCGCTCGCTGCGCGCGAGGCTCCGCATGCTTGCGCGAGGCAGTGCGCGCTGTGGCGCAGCACGCTTGCTGCCCACACGCGACTGCTGTGCCTTGCTTTCGCCCCTGCCCACACGCCCATTGCTCACAGCCCACGACACAAGGCAGGGTTGCTGCCTTGTGCTCGTGCACCATGCCCTTGCTCGCTGCATTCGTACCGCATGGGCGACGAGCTCCCTTGCTCGTCGTCGCATGCCCGTACTATACAACACCCCTTAAGGGTAACACGTAGCGTCCATTGCTTTGTTCGTGCAAGTTATATGAGCGAGTCGCATAAAAATTAAAAATTTATATTCAAAATTAATGACAAATTAATAAATAATATTAATTTCATAATTTTAGGGCGAAAAATCGAAAATTTATTATTTAATTGATTTCCGATTAACATGGATTCAAGTCTAGGTCATAAAAATTTAAAATTTAACATAAATTTACAATTTTTATGGTGGTTTTTAATCATAGGTATCTAATTAAATTATAACTAATTATGAAAATAAAATTAATTCTAAATTATTCCAATTTTCAACAAATTAATCATAATTACAAATTAGATTGCATAATTAACAAGGCTAGGCATTCAAACTTGTTAAACATATACAGTAGGTCAATCAAAAATTCAAGATTTATCAACAAGAATCGCAAATATTTAATTTAACATCTTAAATTTACGAAATTTTGCATTCGAAAAACTAAAACCTTCGAAAAGTCATAGTTAGGCTTCGAATTTGAGAATTCTGGGTTCGGCAGAAAAATACTCTTTTTGTCAAAATTTTAGAATGCCTTTTACATGCGGAATTGACACAAAAATCACTCGATTTGGATGAGTAACGAAGAAACTGCCGAAAAACTGCGTACGTATAATTAAATAAACGCAATTTGCAATTAATTAACAATTACGAAAATTAATCACCCCTTTTAATTCTTGCAAATTTGTAATATTTAACCATGTTCATGCAATTTAGATTATGAAAATAATAAGAGGCTCGTGATACCACTGTTAGGTTATGATACATATGACAATTCATAAATCATGCGGAAAAACCATAAAGCCAGGAAAGCATATTATTTACACATAATCATTTAGCATAGTTTAGATGCATACACTTTGTTGCGTGCCTTCCCTAGCTGCGCCCGAACCGAACAAGAACAAGTCTTTAGGACTCCAAGTGTCGTCCCTCCGTAGATAGTCCACAGCACGTGCGGATCCGCCTTAAACTTGACCAACTAGGATCGCCCTTAAGGTACTTAGAATTTTCGGCTAATGTAGGCAATTATAAGACTGAATTTTTGCTCTCAAAAATCACTTTGAATACTTGAATACTCTATACAAAATAATGACCCTAGGCCTTTATTTATAGAGGTATGGAAAGGGAATTGTAATCCTATTAGGATACGAATTAATTAACTAGAATCCTAATAGAATTCTTATTTAATTAATTCATCCTTTTAGATTTAGGAATTTAATCATATGTCGAAACCTGATAGCTTTAGGATTCGTATAGCACACAAACACACACACGCACGCACAGCAGCCCACGAGGGGCGCCATGCGCGCGCGCGCAGCCCATTGCTACGAGGCCCACACGCTGCCGCAGCGTTGGCGCGCGCTGGGCCTGCCTTGCGGTGGGCCTGGCGCAGCCTTGGCTGGTGCGTTGTGGCGCGCTGCCTTGCTGGGCGATGGCCCGGCTTCGTGCTGGGCCTTCGTCTGGGAGGCCTCGTCCGATGCTAATTCGTACGATACGCTTCCGATTAATTTCCCGATTCCGGAATTCATTTCCGATACGAACAATATTTAATATTTCCGATTTCGGAATTAATTTCCGTTTCGAACAAATATTTAATATTTCCGTTTCCGGAATTATTTTCCGATTCCGATAATATTTCCGATTCTGACAATATTTCCGTTTCCGGCAATATTTCCGATTCCGGCAATATTTCCATTTCCGATAATATTTTCCGATACGTACCATGTTTCCGTTTCCGGCAACATCTACGACTTGGATAATATTTATATTTCCGATACGATCCATATTTCCGTTTCCGGCAATATCATCGTTTCCGGAGTATTCATTTCTTGCCTGTGACGATCTCAGCTCCCACTGAAACCAAGATCCGTCGATTCCGAATATCCATAGATGGAGTATTTAATGCCATTAAATACTTGATCCGTTTACGTACTATTTGTGTGACCCTACGGGTTCAGTCAAGAGTAAGCTGTGGATTAATATCATTAATTCCACTTGAACTGAAGCGGCCTCTTGCTAGGCATTCAGCTCACTTGATCTCACTGAATTATTAACTTGTTAATTAATACTGAACCGCACTTATTAGACTTAACATAGAATGCATACTTGGACCAAGGGCATTATTTCCTTCAAGCACACTTGGCAATAAAACCAAAAATGTTTGCCCAGGAGTTAGGCGTCAATTGAGCAAGGCCAATGTCATACCCCTCCAAAACGTCCATCAGCTACCTCTCCCTGGGAGAGTTAGTCCACGGAGTCATGGGGTCGAGGGCCCCTAAGACTAAAACCTGGGGGCAGAAGCAGAAAACGCTCAAAGTCACGTCCCTGCTCCCTCAGGTACCTCAGCCATTTCATGCTGGGAAAGATATTGGAAGGAAATAGATTGACGTCCTCCTTCCCCCGGACCATAGGAGGAAGGTTTTTTGCAAACTCCTCGTCTGAAGAGCTAGAGGAGTCATCTTCAAAATCCTCGCGTGGAACGCGGGGACGGCAAGCCACATTCTTCCTTCTTCTAGGAGAATGCGCCGTTCTTATGTCCCCGTCTCCTGTATTACGGGAGGAACGAACTCCACTCCTACTTCCTTGGGACGGGTTCGAAAAAGGAACCTTATCGTCCCCCTCTCGCGGTGCAGCTCATGCACGCACGTTGGCTGTTTGTCTAATTCGAGTCATGCCGTCCTGCATAAGGGACAGGACGTCTGACTTTAGCAAAAGAATGAAAGAGATGGGCGTCATAACCCCCAAGACGCCTCCACAGAACACTATAAACAATAAACAAGAGAGGTCCCACAAGCATACAAAAAACAAAGTTTTGATAGAGAACTTACCAGAAAATGATCAAACCGATGAGAAGTCTTGAAAAATCCTCTAAACCCTTAAGAACACTGGACAACGAATCCAAGAACACTCAAGCGCAAGCACAAGCAGATCTTTGGCAGAACGAAATTTGCTTTCTCTCTCTAAGAAAATTGCTCTGAAGTAACAAAAGAAAAATGAAAGAGGTACTGAAGCTTTTATTGGAAAATCTAAGCTCTGAAAAGCCCTCACACGTGGCGCTCCCTCCGATCAAACAGCCTACCCCACAGGGACAAGGGGCATCCTCCTTGAGGGGCAAATGATGTGGCCTAAAAGAATGCCACCTGACTGTACTATCAAAGCCCAGAAAGAAGGCCCAAGAGCTCGCCAGCGGGCTTTTCTCAACTTCACAGGGCCAAGGCCCAAACGATTAAGAGGCCCACTTGGTCCAAACCAAGCCTCCAAAAACTTAGCAGGACACGTGTCCTGATCTTGCATAACACCCAATCATGCAGGACCAGTTCCCGAGAAACCCTAGCACTATAAATAGTGCAGATCCCTAGGTAAAAGGCATTCAATTCATTCCCACCAACAAAAAACTTATCTTTGCTCTGCCTTCTCTCTACAAATTACTTATCTCTCTAGCTTATTCTTACTTAAGCATCGGAGGGAATATTCCTACGGGAATATTCTTGTTTTGCATGTTGCCAGAAGTTCGTGCCAGGTCATACTTGATACCTCCGAGGAACGCGTGCCACGTCAGCACCGTAAAAGATCCCACAACAAAAGGTATTAATGGTTGAAATATTGCATTGGCAAACGTGACAAAAAAATTGTGTCATTTAATAAAGAATGGAGGAAGTATAAAGATACGAGTAAGATGTTAGGATAATTAATTTATAGTTTGGATGAAATAATTACTTTATTACACATTTATAACTACAAAACTTTAATAGTCAATTGAATGTCTTTGATTCCAAAACAATGTATTAAAATTTGAAATTCACATGTTTCCCAAACACAAAATTAGAAATTGAATTCCATAATTTCAATTCCATAATTTCAATTCGTAATTTGAATTGAATTTCATGTTCCAAACACCAACCTTATTGATTTCAAAATTCGTATTTCCATAAACCTCGTGCCATCCTTTTTTCTATAATAATATTCGCATTTCCTTAAAGCTATAATAATATGAAGAACTACATACGTATTCAAACTCCCCTCACCATAACAAACAAAACCACCACCACCAAAACCTTCCCTAATAAACTTGATCTATGTTATTTTTCTTCGTGTCATTTCAAACAATGACCGATAAGGCTTTATTTGGTTTGGAGGAATCGGAAGGAAAAGAAATTAAAGGAAAGGTAAAATAAAGCTTCATGTATTTGGTACAAATAATTATGTGGGAATTGGAAGGAAAGGAAGGGAATTGGAAAGAAAGCTCCTTTATAAAATTTTCACTTTCCTTTCCTCTCAAAATCGGAGAAATTTGGAAGGAAAGAGAAAATTAAAAAGATGTCATTTATGTTTTCTTTCACTTCCCTTCATTTCTTTCCCTTAAACCAAACAAATGAAAATAAAATCTCTTCCCATTCCCTTCTTTTCCTTTCTTTCTTTTCCTTTCTTTTCCTTTACTAGTAATGAATCAAATAAGACCTTAATTATCTCATCTCGAAAGTACCTCAATTATGAAAACTAGTCTAAAAGAACAAGGCCTAAAATTGTTAGATTTTGTTCATTAAAAGATCAGGTTTGAAATTTCAATGGCCAAAACTTATTATGAACCCAACTCACCTAATACTATTCCCTTTTCACAAATTTGTCACACAAATACAAATATTGTTGAAAAAATTCTTCATGCTACTCCCTCCGTCCCATAATATAGTGCCTGTTTTCCTAAAATGGTGTCCCTAAATGATGTGTCTATTTCTATTTTAAACCATTAATTTTTACTTTGAAAATTGTACTTTTTGACTTTTATTCAACCCATGTGCTTGATTTTTGTCCTTTTTAGGCCTATTTATTATGTACACACCTTTAATCTATAATTTATCTCTTCATTTTTGCCAACTAACATGTACTTCATCTTGAAAGTACAAATCATTATTGTTTTTATTATCAATGTTATCCTTTACCTTAATAACCGTGATTTTGGTCAAACGGGCACTATATTATGGGACGGAGGGAGTAAAAAAAAAGTCTGGTTTCTCCACCTAACAACATAGTAATAGAATAGACAAGAATAGCACAATCTCAACAAATGGACCCACAAAGATCCCTCGCACCAAATAAGAGATAGAAAACCCACTTTGTATGGTCTAATTAAGGGTGGATATAATTATAAGCTAATTAGGAAAAGTAATTAGCAAATCAAATCACAAAGATTAGCATCAATAAAATAAAATTAATGGCAAAGTTAAGGGTGTCACCTCAAAAGGCAACAAATTCCCACTTAAAAAGGGTTGTATGGATGATGAAACAAACAAGCAGCCGCCCCACACCCTCCCTCATTTCACCCACCCATCCACCTTTTTATTTATTTATTTATTTTCTTTTAAATTTTTAATTTTTAATTTTTGTTGGCGGTTGCTTTTTCTCTCTCCTGAAATTAGCGCACCAAACGTACGTGGCGAATCAGAAGACACTTAGGTAGGACCCAAAGAAGAAAAATGAGTAAATAAAAGTCCCCACGCTACGCAGTGACGCCGACTTGCCGGCATAACTGTCTGTCTTTATCTAACTTAAGCTTACACGTCACCCCTTTTGCGCCGTACATTCCTATTCTTTTTTTCTTTTGTTTTGAAAGAATTTCTTTTATCATGGGAGCTTGTTATGTCGCTCATGTGCAGAGGAAGTAAAAATTTCATGTTGTGATGTATCACCAAAAATATAACACCAATAAAGAGACAAAATTGAGAAAAGATAAAACTGCTTGTTGTCATATTTTTTTTGGATCGAACAAATAATGTAATGGTACAAAAAATGAAATAAAATGGTATTTTTTTAAGTAAGAATGGCATTTTGTAAAAAACAAATGGTGTTTTGTTAAAAAATGGTACTTGCTTTTTAAAGAATGGTACATTTTAAAAGAAAATGGTACTTATTTTTTAAAGAATGGTACATTGTAAAAGAAAAATGGTAGTTAATGTCACTTTCTTTCTCCTCTTTTTCTGTCATTTTCTTCTCTTTTATTTATTAATTTTGTCCTTTTCCTATTGTCCTACTCATTTTATCATATTCCTAATTTGTTTGATGTTGATGTAAATTTACAAAAATACCCCTGTACCTCACACACTGCCGCTACGCCAACCTCCTCATGTGCATGCCATTAAAAACCATGCCATGCATTCATGGTAGTATGGTACTCCCGCTTGTTATATCGGTTAATAAAACAGGTTAATAAAATAATTATCTCTTTTTTAAATCGGTTAATAAATAAATGTTTTTTTAAGGGAGATAAAATACGTGTAATTGTCTGATCTACATTAATTACTTTTTCTGATAAATACTTTCTCCATTCCGCAATAGATGTATTGTTTCTCTTTTGGACACTATTCATTAACTAACTTCGACAATTATGCTTTCACATTATGTAAAAACAAACATAGTCAAGTGAGATATTATTAAATTCATATCAATGTGAGGATTCCAAATATCAATTTTTAATAAATTTTTATTTACACGCAATTAGAGATATTAATGATCAAAGACGCAAGTTGGGATACGTGAAAATAGAAATGATGCATCCTTTGCGGAACAAAGACATAAATGTTGTTTTAAAAAAATTAGGTTGTCGGCTAACCACCCTTGTCTCATAGTAGCTTCATCACTGGTACTCTGTAATCTGTTTATAGAATTATAGATATCTCGGTAACATGTCTGGTCCTTCCCTCCCTAAAGGTTTGCCCAATTTAATTTTTCAAGTAAAATCTTTAAAAAGTCTCACCATATATCTTACTAACCAAAGGTATAAGAATTAAGAAATAATATACTCCCTTCGTATGTTTTTAGGAGTAATAATTACTACTTTGTTTTTTTACCGTACTTTTTAGGAGCCACAATTTCATTTTTGATGACTTTTACACCCATCCCCCAAATTTTTTGTTATTTATTACTTTCCTATGAGCCCACTCAATCATACATAATTCCGTTTTGGTAACTTTTACACCCCACTTCTCGAACGACTTCTAGTATTTTTCTCCGCCGCACTCCCCTCCTCTCTCCTTTCTAGCGTTTTTTTCTTGGCCATTATAGGCCGAAAATAGTCTAATTTCTTCGGAAATTATATTATTTCCGACCCTTTCTCTTCATGCGATTCAGTTATTTGCTCTAAAATTTAATAAATTTTCACCATATGGGTGGAGTTCGTCCTTGTTCGTTATTCTCCCTATGGTGGAGTTAGTTTTAGTATGTTTGATTTGTCATTCACTCGTAGTGGATTTATGTAGAATTAGTTCGTTGGTAAAGGTGTATAAGGAATTGCAACAAATATCAATTTTTCAAGTACATCAAGATGAATCAAATGGAAATTATACTCGCAGCTACAACAAATCGTTAGACCTCTATCTGAAAAGGCTGCATATTCCAGCGTTATATATGGGAGACGTTCTACAGTGCAAGATCTATTCAACGCCCGTAGTTTTGATGAAGGAAACTTTTATTTGATTCAATTTGTAAGGTATTTGTTAGATCTATATTTCTCTTGTAGATGTCGTGTGACTCTTTATTAATGAATTGATTTTCCTTTCAAAAAACGTTAGAATTGACTGATATGTGATATGTGCTTGTCCAGGTTTAGGTTCAATTTATAAGGACCTTCCTAAAAAAGTACTTCATCCGCTTCTTTGTGTTCTTTACGTTTTCTTTTTTTGATGTTTTAAAAAGTTCTTTACATTTCCTTTTATATTATCACATAAATGCTTTAATATTCTATCAAAATTTGTGTCCAATGATTATTTTAACCAATTAAATTTACTGGGTCATTTAATCTTTCACACTTTTCCATTGGGACATTAATTTTTTCTCATTTTCCCAATATCAGATTTTTGATAAAAGTGAAAAAATTATAAATAAACGTAAGTTTTCTTGTTAAATAAAAAAATAGAGGAATCTCAATGTGTATTTATTAGTCATTAATAACCGTGTAAAAAGCCAAATGTAAAGAACATAAAGAAAAGGAGAGAGTATAGTTTTTAAATTGTGATTGTTAATACGGTCGTGTAAAAGTACGGAGTAGAAGTTTTTATTGATTCGATTATGTGTATTGAAGACTTGATAAAAAAAAGTACCACTTTCGTTTCAAAATGATCTTAATTTACACTTTTTGTTTTAGTCTGTTTATAATATTGTTTACACTTTGTTTTGTTATACTTTTGGACATAAAAATTTATTACTTTTCCCTTCTTACCCATAATATTTACAATTTCTCACTCACTTTCTCTTACTTTATTCAATTTTGTTCTTACACTCACCCACCTTTTTATATTTCTCTTACGTTACCCATATTTTATTATATTCAACTAATTTTTCTACTTTTATCTTAATATTTGTGCAAATATTAACTTTAAAGATCTTTATGATACGGAGATAGTACGTAAGAAATAAGGGGGAGTAGAGTATTCCCTCCGTCCCTACAAAATTGTCTCGTATATTATAAATAGATGTTTCTGTTTGTTTGTCTCATACGAAGTATCTTATGTGGTTTGTGTTTTCTACATATCTCTTTTCACATATTATTTATTTTAACTAAAGATAAATTTACCTAGCTACTCATTTTCTTTCGATATACCCAATCGATAATTCTTAATAAAGTGACTTAATATATTTGGCTAATCTTGTAGAGCAACTCCAATGATGAGCTACAATGTGTTGTGGATAAGTTTGCCACATCAAATTTATAGTTACAATTAATTTAAGCTACAAATATTCACATTGATGGGCTACAATACCTTGTAGCTTCCTATAATATTAATTTAAACAATTTATTTATTTGAACTACATTTTTTGAGCTACCTGTCCAGAATATCTACAATATTTTAATAATTGCTTATGTAATTGTTATACTAACGGTGTTCTACATGCTCACATATTTTTTTTTTGTAGGCATATTTTTTTTTTAATTATTGAAGTTGCGCTTAGAAGCGGAATGAGATCGTACGTAATGTATTATTAAAGAATTTATTACCTGTGCAACTATGTGTGGGTTGTTTTTTGTGATGATGAAGATCAAGAAATAGATATGCAAGGGTCTGTAGATGGGAAAAAAAAACTGCCTAAATTTAGTCAATTTTTAGTATTATAATGATGGACTCAAGTACACTATCAACCACCTGTTGCCAAACTACCATTTGTGAATAATGCAAACTTTTAAGAAAAAAATTATACGGAATCTTCTGGTCTGTTTCTACTCCGTTTTCTACGAAGTAGTCCGTCCTAGATTTAAGTGTAAGCGATTTACATAAATGGATTGAGAAATTGACTTGTGATTTAGAGTTTAAAAGGTTGAATCCTATTAGATGCAGAATAATTGGGATTGGTTTGAGCTAAAAGTTGCATAGTGAGCTGATTAACATGTGATAAATGTTGATTTAGTAAGATTTATTCTTATTACATACTCCGTAGTACTTTATTCATTTCTTTTTGTTCTTTACGTTTGGGATCCTACTACATGTACACCTAGTGTACAAAACATATTGCACACCATGTTTTCTTTTGGTTGAAATGACATATTTATTGTCTTTAATTCTCATTTTTTAGTGGGTTTGATGATGTGTCAACAAATTAATGGTGGGTGTAAATGTGAATCTTGTACACTAGGTGTACATGTAGCATTTCCTTACGTTTGGCTTTTTACACGTTTATTAACGACTACTCCGTAATTAATATACATTGAGATTCCTCTATCTTTTTTTTATTTAAACAAGGAAAATTACATTTTATTTATAATGTTTTTACTTTTATCAAAATTCTGATATTGGGAAAAATGAGAAAAATTTAATGTCCCAATGAAAAAGTGTGAAAAATTAAATGATTCAATAAATTTAATTGGTTAAAATAGATCCTAGAGGTTCAGTTTAGACAATTTTCACACACAAATTAATTCTTTTCATCAAAAATAAATATAGATAATCTCAGATAAATTTCATTCAAGTTAAGTTGAACCAAGCAGAGCCTACGATTAAATAGAGATAGGGGCAGGGGTAAAATAATCAAAAGTTACAGGAATTATGTCAGATCTATACACCCAAGACTCTACTTAAGACGTTTAAATTGTAAATTCAATCTCAATTATTATTATTTTTTATTATTTTTTTTTCATAAATTTTAGGAGTCTTGAATGAATACAAGGGGTGAAGTGGAAAAATTAAGTGAATCTGAAAGGGTCTCGACAAGAATCTGATTAATAAAAAGATGATATGGAAGTCTTAGCTTATACTAGCGCTAATCTTGTTTAGAACCTTCTTATACATTCTGGTTTTATTTTACTTTTTATGGGTCTCCCTACAAAATATAAATTGAAGTATATATATTCTCAAATGAAGTGGATTTGATAATTGCAAAATTACACACAAATGTATGCTCAATATAATTGAAATAATAGATCCCCAAATCTACAATAATTGATGAAAAAGTGTGTATAGTTTAAAAATAACATGGAAGGATTTTGGGTGAGATCCTACTCAATGTAAATGAAGTCCATTAGTTATTTGTCGTTTTGAAGGTTGCCGGACAGATGGAGCACACAACCTTATATTCTTCCTGGTGCGTTAAACAAACCCAACCAAACATAAAATTATCATATCAAAGCATAAAAGCATATCATTCTAAACTAAATAATAATTCCACTATGATACGGAGTATTAACTAATTTAAAAACTTTGTGATGTGATTTATTTTTCTAGAAAGAGAATATATTCCCTCCGTCCCTTAATACTCGATTTGTTTTGACTTTTTGCACTATTCACATAATTCATTTTGATCCTATTTTATTTTTAGTATATGAAAATAAATGTTAGTATATAATATATTTTTGGATTTATCTTAATACGGAGTATATATTTTCAAAATATTAATATTTTATAAGTTTTTAAAATATGTACTTAAAGAAATTAGTGGTCAAAGTTGTGCATTGGCAAGCGTGTTCGGTTAAAACAGGTCGAGTATTAAGGGACATAGGGAGTATATAGGGCCCCATAGTGGCCCCATTCAATGAGAAGATTATGAGAAGGATGAGAAAAGATCTTGACCATATAGAATAATTAATCCAACGGCAACAAACTAAACCATTATTGAACCATTAAAAATGAGACAAAAATCTCCGTAAATCCAGATGAGAATTTACCCACCATCTTTCACTCATTTCTCTCTCCTCCGTCTTCGTCCGTTTCCTTCCCTTCATCTAATTATTCAATTTCCATTAATCACATCCCCCTTGCAAAAAATTGCATCATTGTTGACTTTACTTCCTTCGTTCCTTAAATATTGCACTACTAGTCTTATATGCACGCGATGCGTGCGAGATTATACACGCGATGGATATATTGTCACAAACCTCTTAAATTGATTGAGAGTACAAAAAAATACTACAGAAAACAAAATGCTACGATTATGAGACTTGATTGTGAGTAAAAATAGAAATTGAGTATAAAAATAAGACTTGATTGCGAGTACAACGACTATTCTGTCTCTTTAGCTTCGACTTGTCACTCGACATTTTGACATCTCTCATTCTGTTCATTTTCGACAGTGTCGCGGCTACAATAATGCTAGGATTATGAGGTCCACTGCAATAGAAAAAGAAAAAAGAACGTCGTTCAATAGAAGGAAAAAAAAAAGAAATTGAGTATAAAAATAATACTTGATTCACAGGAAGATATCAACCAAAGGGATATCAATAGATTGTTACTACTTAATACATATTTCAGAATTCAGAATCGATATCATAAAACATGAATGGTTTAAGTTTAATTAAAACAAAAGATGACATCACGAAATATTAGAAGACCAACTCTAGCACTAAAACAACAAATAATCAATTGAACCAGTGAGCTTAACCATGTTAAAATTGCATTACTCAAACCTAGCCTAATACACTGTCTTCTCATGAACAAAACCACCACCACCACCTACGTTTCCTCAAGCTCTAGAATTAAAAGAACAAATTGCCCAAATTCTTACTCAATCAAACATTAGTAAATTACACGAAGTATATAAAAATTAGCAATCAAAAGTAAGGATGCAGGTAGTCCCACAATATTGCTCCTCCCAATCACTACTGCTCTCTTTCTATAATTTCCATCTCATACCTAAGCAACAACTCAACACAACCGCATGGAACCCAAAAGGTTTATTACCATCGATAAATCTGTTATCAGACCTAAAATTTAAGTTAAACATGTTTTTATGCATTCACAAAGATACTGATTACAAATCATAGGTCTAATTTGGAAAAGACGTGAGATGTATTTTTAATTGTTATATGCGCATTCACAATGATTTAATTTTCCCCAAACTGTAGTTATTGTTTAAATCTACAATAAGAAATACCACATAAACAATGATCCAAAATAGCAATTAAACTGTAGATTTAATCATTTGTACCCGCAGTGTATTAGACTTTACTGTTTATCATTTAAAAATATGCTACGGCCTCTGGTAATTTGGACCAAACTGTAGATTTAAACATGTATCAATGTCTTAGCTACATATCCTAAAGTCCAAATCTTTGGTAACAAAAACAACCTTAAAATAAAGACAACAATAATCAATAAAAATATTGAAACTTTACCTTGAGAAAACCGTCAATCAAATCCATCTGATTATTCCTTTCATCAATCAAATCCATCTTTCTCGCAAAAATTTGAGCCTCAACACCATTTAAACCCGTAATATCGTTAATCATACCGTTAGATTGATAATGACAATCATATGGTGAATCCAACCACACCTGATTACTCCTTCCAACCAACAAAACCCATATCAGGATCAGGACCCTTAAAACAATCCAACATAATCTTATGACTAAAACCAAGAGAATTGTTATTATTATTACAATTTAATCGCATCTGATTAATTCTCTGATCCACCAAATTAATCTTTCCCTCCAAAACCTTGACAAAATCCATCAAACCCTCAAACCCTAATCGATCGATAACCTGATCCTCTGTTTCACATCGTTGCGTAGGTGAAACACCCACATCTTACTTGTTTTGATGATCTGAAGGCTGCAAATCAGATTTCTAAAACCTAATCAAAAGTAAAACCTCGTTATAAATATGTTTTCAGTTAGTAATGAAAATGCAAAAACGAAAACAAAACAACAATTAAATCCTTAGTTTGTAAAATCGGAGTCGCACAAACAGAACCAAATCCAAAAAAACAACAAAATTGATGCAAAAAAATTAAAAAAAATAAAAGGAATTAAAAAAATAAATCGAAGATGAGAGAGAACTAAAGATTTGAGATCTTTGACTCTTTGAGTGAAGGGAGGAGAGAGAAAATATGAGAGTGAAGCGGCGTAGAGTGAACTTTGTGTTTTACGCTGTTGGGTTTGAAAGTTAAAGGGGAAGGGTATTTTTGTCGTTTACGTGGGGGACACGAAAAGTGTGATTACCAAATTACCAAAAGCATTCATCATCACATCAGATAACCATTCATCAGACAAAGATATTCAAAAGGATTGGCAATAAACCAAGACTGATTATCAGAGTGATTGTCCAACAGAAGGAGTTACTATCGTATCAACATTTTGTCATAGCAATTCTCAACCTCATAGTAACAAAAATAATCCACATAAACACTTTAACACTCAAAATCCCTTATCAAACCTAAGAAAAAAGAGTAATTTAGTTTATTAAGAGCAAATATTAATGAATGTCACATTTGTAGCAAACTAAAATGACACCAGTAATTCAACTCTTAGAGATAGATTAATCTCTCATGACCTTAACATTCTTCCTACCCTTATAACCCCAACAATTTAGTTCAAAAATTTGGTTCAACAATTTGATCTCATGTCCATTTGAAAGCGATAATGGTTTCCCCGTATACGGAGTAGTTGTAGTCTATAGCCCTGCCTCAGTCAGAACACCAACAATATGCCAATAATATGTATCAATATGCCAATAAATATGTGTCAATATGCCACAATAAATATGTTAATATGCCAATAATATGTGTCTGTTTTACAACACTGAGCCTGAGCTAGTTCATGAATAACAATAGCAATTTCATGTCATGTAGAAAGCGATAACGGACTTGGTTCCTTTCTCGAAACCTAGTAGATTTTCCAAAGCAAAAAGATATGAGTAGCATTAGCAATCATTTTCCCAAAGAAATAGTTCAAAGAACAGGCATACTTTGCTTCAGTTATTGACACTTAAACTTACCCCAGACCATTAATGATTCAAGGCAACGAAACAAAGGAAAAAGATGAATGATAAAAGGCAATGCAAGCAAGATTTTTTACCAAGATAAAGGTGAAAACCTTTGAAACAATTGTTCCACCATCTGCTTCAACTTGCCGGAACTTTGGCCTATTCCGAAATGCACAAACCAAAAGAGTGCAATTGGAATTCCAGTCCTGCTGATGTCCAAATTTCATAGTGATCAGCTAAAAAATCATAAACTCAAAGTAATTGGCGTTTTTTTAAGACATACGCAGATGAGAAAATGAATCAAATTGACCAAATACATGAAGAATTAGAAATAAGAATGTATTTTTTTTCAATTGATTGACAAAAGATTGTATTTTTCAATCAAATTAGCAATTAAACAAAATGGTAAGAGGATATTCATAATTTCATACCTGATGAAGAAGCCATTGCCTCAGTAAAAACTTCACCCAAAAATAATCAACGTGAGGGTTTTGAAACCCTAATTAATCGACCGATGCCGCCTCCTTCTGGTTAATCGAAAATTACACGAAATTGAAATAAGTAAAGCAAAATTGAAACCCTAATTAATCGAAAACAAAAAGTTGGGAAACTTAACAGGTTAGATGATGATGAGGGTTTTGATTTTTGAAGAGATTCAACGTGAAAAGGGCCGACCGATGCCGCCTCCATCTCCATCTCTACCAATTGATGATTAAAAAACCTCAATAACACAAAGATCAAACGAATAAGAACATAAGTTTTAATCCGAATTTACCGAATCTTTGAGAAGAGAATAGAACGGAAAAACGGCGAGTTATCTCACCCGGATCTCCAGAAGATCAGACGTTAATGGTGATGGTGATGGTGATGGTGATGGCGGTGGCGAAGGCGAGAGGCGGAGGAGAGAGAGTCTGCGTGTGCGGTGAAAGAAACACGAAATATTTAGGGTTTGGAATAGAGGATGGGGTTTGGTGGAAGAGGATTAGAGGAAGAAGATCGAAGAAGATGAAGAGGAAGAGGAAGGAGAGAGAAAACGGGAGGGAGGTTAGGGACGCCGAAGACCTAGGAGAGAGAAAGAGAGGTATGTGCGAGATTCAGTGAGAGTGTGAGAGTGAAAGGGTGGGGGGGTTTAATTAGGGGGTAATTTCGTCAATTCACAGGGGGACACGAAAAGTTATTTTACTATTATGCCCTCAGCTGTTCCTTTATATAATAGAGATGGTTGACTTTACGTTTCTCAATGCATACTTTGACTCTTAATATCTCGAATAATGTATAATTAAAAATTATAAAAAAAAATTATATTTAGACAATATATCGATACAAATCTAACAAGATCTCACATGACTACAATGTTTCTTAGGTATGAATCACAAAAAAACGAACAAAGGTATAGTGTGAATAGTGTAAAAAACAAGATGGTGCAATATTTATGGAACGGAATCACAGATGAAATATATGTATTTCAGCGGATATTTTGATCATTGAAAAATTACTAACCGATCCATTATTATAAACTCATATAAAATCTCAGGTTAAAGTAAGAAAAAAAATGTTTAATGTAATACTATAACCAAAAAGTCTTGTAGGAACTAGGCAGGGCCGTCTATAAAGATGTCCAATAGGACCTCCAGCGTAGGACTCCAAATTTTTGGCAGCCTTAAAAAGTTGGTGGTAATTCACATAGCCCAATTATTAGTTATATAGTAAATTGTGTAAATAGAAGACATTCAATTGTTTGTGGATCAATAGTACAACCTTTTATTAATATTACATAAGTTGCGGGATTGACTCCCAGTATGTACATTTTTTTTTTTTTTTTTTTGGTTTTTAGTGTTACTAATCATTTTATTAAGAAAAAGACATCCACATTTATTTATTTTCGTTTTAATTATTTTTTTTAAAGAAAAAGAAAAGGGCCTCAAAATTCCCAGAGACAGCCTGAAACTAGGTGTACAGTAAATGTCTGTATTGTACACCGGGGTAAATTTTATCCAACTTTTGGTAACTTTTACGGAAACATATTTTGATTAGCTTTTAATTATAACTTTTTTTATGGATAAACATTTTACAGGGTTACATATTTATTTTATACATTATTAGTGATTTTGAAGAATGATTTTTATTAAAGTGGAAAGTTTATTAATTAAGGCTCCGTTCTAATCTTATATTATCTGAACATATTTTATACAATTTTTCATTTATTTATGTGTGAATATGTATGGAAAAACTTATTTTTTTTTAACTTAACTAGACTTATTATTCTGAAATAAGTCAAAATAAGTCGAATAGAACAGAGTCTAAAAGTGATAACTTTTACCGTACACCAAATTAATTTTTTAATATTTTGAGTTAATTTTAGTTCGATGTACTACATTTATCTTATGTAACGTTTTAATAAAAAAATCGTGATACTAAAACGTGGTGTTGGTATTTTCCTAGGTATAAAATGTTACTCCCTCCGTAATTTAATACTTCGTATGAGTTACACTTGTTAAAAACGGTTGTATTTTAATATGTGTTACACTTTCTATTTTTGGTATGTTATGGTTCTCACTTCCAATTATCTTAATCGTTTTTTTTCCTATTATGGTCTGCACACTTATCCACGTCCTCTTTTTTCCACAATAAATAATTCATCCAATATCAATTTCTACAATAAATTATAATTCCTCCGTATTTTAATTAAAAGATACACTTTCTATAATCGGCAGTAAAATATACACTTTTTTTTTAGGCATGTCATGGTCTCCACTTTCAATTATATTCATATTTCTTTCTGGCCCCATACTTACTCACATCATCTTTTTATTACAATAAATAATTAACTCACTACCCTACTTTTATCTTATTTTAATACATTCAACTCACTCTACTAAAACTACATGTCAGTCATATGTATCTTTTATTTAAATGCGGAGGGAGCCCATTACGCTACTTCCATCTTATTTTAATAAAATTAACGCATCATTCTAAAATTCTGCGTCGGTCAAACTACAACTCTTATTCAATCAATTGAAGCTACTTCTTTAGTTGTAAAAGAAAAGGTTATTTCTTCACCTGGGTGCTTAAATCGTTAACATATCTGATTCAAAATAGTGTTAGTTAAGTATCTTATAGTTGTAATCCACCTACATAAGATGTGTAGTTGTTTCAACTCAAATACCAAATTTGTTTGGTAAATAACTTCGCCGTGCATGTTATGTTGTACTCCGTACATTTTCATTCATCACACTCCTACTAAACACCTAGTAATATTTTCCCATTCAAATGGAGTGCAAGCTTGCACCTATAATATTATTTTTTAATGTATTTTAATTACTTTTATGTAGGACGACATATTATGTTGACGAAGCTCACACACCTACATTGACATTAGAGATAACACAAATTAAGATAACAAATATTATTTGTCTTTATCTGAAAATATACTGGTGATTTGGTGAACATTTCAAACGAGAACAAAATTAAAATTAAAATTATGGACCCTAATTTTAGGAGAATAAAATAAAAAGAAATAAAAGGAGGCAGCAAATCTTTGGCAGTAGATTTCGACGACCAAAGTAAAGGGACCCCACACGAAAAGTGGGCAGCCGCGCTTTCTCTTCAAAAACAGCGTCCGCGTTTACAAAAGTCGGTCCCACAGTTTTTGTGTCCGTCATCGTCAGCCTTCTTTTTCGCCCACGATTATTCTATTTTTATTTTTATTTTTATTTTTATTTTTAATAGCCTTTTTATTAGGGTCAAGCCCCTACTATGTTGAATAATTATTGCTCATGTCATAATAGTAATTAGTATTGTAATATTATTTATTTTATGATCCTTTTAAGGTAGTCACGCCACCACTGTGTGTACTGGCTGTACCCCTATTTTTTGGGTAAATTTTTAATTTAATCGCTTTCGTGTTGATTAGGTTTAAGATTTGTTGTGGGTGCACGAACTAATTGGATTTCAAAAATAAAAAATCCTATTCGGAGTTAGGAGTCATGATACTACTCCCTCTATTTAAAATTATAGTCTTGTTTGACTAAAAAGTATGGGTATTAAGTAAAGTGAAATATAGTACTCACTCTGAATCTAAATATTTTTCCCATTTGCTATTTTACGCGGTAATTAAGGAGAAAAAAAACAAAGCAACATTGAGAGTTGATGTTAATTTATCGTTGTACTAGTGTTATATGCACACGATGCGTCATGCGTGCGAGATAATATCATAATTATTAACAAAATGATGAAAATGTAGATAAACTGCATAAACTTTTACGAAATCCAAACTTTGACTGACAGGTATTAGTCGAAAAGATCAACAGAGCAAGATCCCTAATTCGAAAAAAAAATCATTAAGCCAAGAATATATTTTTTAAATCCGAAAACCTAATTCATTAACGGCAACTTTTGTGTAAGACCGCCTTACCGGAAAGACCATTTTGGTTGCTTAACTAATTGGTTCAATTTCTTAACTAATTGGTTACATTGCTTAATTAATTAATTCATTTGCTTAACTAATTGATTTCAGTGCTTAACTAATTAGTTCAAGTGCTTAACTAATTGGTTCCATTGCTTAACTTATATGATACCAATATGGTCTTTTGTGTAAGACCGCTTTATAGAAAAGTTTGTAATTCATTAACCAGAAGTCAAAATTACTTCCTTACTTCTTACTTTAATTACTTGCCATATCCAATACATCAACATAAAACCTTATTCAATATTTGCAAACCCAAAAAAAAAAAAATCAAAACTTTAAACTTCTATGGACTCCCCTCATTCCCCTCTCCCACTTAATGACCTAAATCTACAAATAAACAAAATTAAAAATCTTTAACCCCAAATAAGGGCGGAAAGAAGTTACTTCAAAAAGTTCAAAATTAAAAAACATGATTCTTACATTTATTGTTGTATTTTATGGGGAGTTGTTGTCTTTGCTGATTTTTTTCACAAGAAAACAAAACAACTTTTAATGTTTTTACTTGTGAGAGCCAATAGAATTTAAGGAATCAAAATGTCAACTCATCGATCAATCTATCAATACTTAAAACTAACCAATGAGATTGCATGATTTTAAATCAATAAACCAATAAGATTACAAGGTTAAAAAGGAAAGAAAACTAATTATAATATCATTTTGGGACACTTAAAACGGAAATGAGAAAAACATTTAGATTCGGAGGGAGTATATAAAAAAGTAGTAAAGTATAATATAGTGTATGAGAAGGTGTAAAAAGTAGAATATAATGTAAGAGAAAGTGGGTATGGGAAAGCGGGAAAGTGAGAAAGTGGAGTATAGTGTATGGGAAAGTGGGAAAAATAATGTCCAAATAAGAAAACAAGACTATAAATTTGAGTAGTCTGAAATAGAAAACATGACTATAATTTTGGGACGGTGGGAGTATGTCTTCAACTCTTCATAGCACAATACATAAGACATACGGAGTAGAAGCATATCTGTGAAACAATGATATTGCCAGCTGTCAGAAGTTTGTTACAACAAACTTTATTTTATTTTCCCTAAGTATAAATATAGAATTCCTATTAAGTTTTTGAGAGATTTAGAAATATAAAATCAAATTGGGGATTCTCTCAATTCTTCCTCTCCACCTCTATTCTCCATGATTCAGATTTACTTGAATCAGAGAAATTGATTTACTGAGATCAGTTTCACATGGTATCGGAGCAAAGATTCATCTATTGTTTTTGTTCTTGAGCGATTTTTTTTGAGATTTCGACCGATTGTTTTTGACCAATTTCGTTTGGTTGGCCACATCAATATGTGTTCTTCAGATTTTCGATAATTTTTCACAAATTCTTCTTTTCTACTGCTAGATTTCTTGGAATCAATTGAAACTTCATCTTGATTTCATCCTAATTTCATCCTACAAATGACGATATCGACTGAAACTTCTTCTCAGAACATTCAACAATCCTCTATTACAGATTACAGTAATCAATATTTTCTCGGTTCTGGTGATCAACCGGAACAACAATTACATTCTCACAAGTTTAATGGCGACAATTTTCTTACCTGAAATGGGTTAGCTCGCATGGCGCTGGTTGCGAAGAATAAGCTCTGCTTTATCGACGAAACTTGTAAGAGGCCTGCTGTCGATTATGCTGATTTGCAAAAATGGAATCGTAATGATTATATGGTGCAATGTTGGCTGATTAATTCAATGGAGAAGTCAATTGCGGAAGGTTTTATTCTCCAACAATATGTGCACCAATTATATGACAAAATTCTTGAGAGGTATGGACAATCTAACGCTCCTCGACTTTTTGAGTTACATAAGACTTTGACCTCAATTGAGCAATTAGAATCAGACTCAATAGTTATGTATTATTCAAAATTGAAGAGAGTATAGGATGAGATTCAGTTGCTTGAAG
This sequence comes from Spinacia oleracea, assembly GCF_020520425.1. NCBI lineage: Eukaryota > Viridiplantae > Streptophyta > Magnoliopsida > Caryophyllales > Amaranthaceae > Spinacia > Spinacia oleracea. The sequence continues at coordinate 30,720,897 of NC_079492.1, forward strand.
GTTTTCCTGATTGTGATTGTGGAGCATTAGCTAGATGCACTTGTGGTTTGCTTAAGAAATTTCTTGCTGCCGATCAGAAGCAAAAATTGATTTAACTTCTTGCTGGTTTGAATCGTGATTATGATTCTACTAAGACCAACATCTTAAGTATAGATCCCCTTCCGACTATTAATAGAGCTTATTACATCTTGCTGCAAGTTGAACGGCAAAATAAACTCAATGAGAAATCTTCAAGTGTAGTACAACAAAGTGCTTTTGTTTCAATGAAACAACATCAGTCTTCTCGAGATGGAAAAAGAGATTTCAAGAAGCCTAGAGTTGATAAAAGTGACAGGAAGTGTGAACACTGTAAAAGAATAGGTCACACTATTGACTCATGTTTTAAGTTGACTGGTTATCCTGATTGGTGGACCAACATGAAGAATAAGGCATCTAGAGGTCCTTCTGGTTCAAGGATGGCTGCTAATGTGGTTGGCATGTCTGGTAATGGTGAAGACAATCCTCTGGATTATGGTGATGAGGGAGATGCTGCTTCTAAGGAGGTTGTTGATCCTAAGCTGGTAAATGCCATTTACAAGGAGATGATGAAGATGTTCAAAGGAAAGTAGGTCCTTCCAGAACAAGATCAATTCCATTCCATCAATTTTACTGGTATGATCATTGCTTCTAATGTTGATTTTTTTAGTTCATTTTACGAAAAGATGGACTAGATTGTCGATACAGAAGCTACAAACCATATGATTTGTGATGGAGACATGTTTTCTTCATCACAAAAGTTAATTGAACCTATAAAAGTTGGATTACCTGATGAAAATAAGAATTTGGTGCATTATACAGGAACAATCAATTTAACTACATACATTACTCTAAAAGATGTTTTGCTTCTATCAAATTTCAAACACAATCTTCTTTCCGTTGGAAAATTGTTAGACCAAAACAACTTATTTTCTCATTTCAAGCATGATATATTCATTTTTGCCGACCTTGCTTCTAATCAAATCAAGGCTGTTGGGAAGAGGCAAGCTGGATTGTATAAATTCACTTCTTCTGTTTCTTTACCTATTTCTCATAATACTTCTGTTGATTTTACTTCAGCTGTTAATGTTTCCTTTAACAGTGCTTCTATAAATACTTCTATTCCTAAGCTTAGTACTATACATGCTAGGCTAGGACACTTTTTTTTTTTGGCAAATAAAGATTTTATTCATTTACCAAGTTTAAAATTACACCAAGGCAACACAAACACCCAAACACAACAGACAGACTAGACATCAGCCAAAGAAAACAACACAAACACCAACTACTGTCTACAAGCTACACAGAAGAGGATTCTGTTAGCAACAACCAGAGGAGACTCTACTTTGCTAGAGAAAATTTGAGAATTTCTTTGCAGCCGTATCCCATAAACACTCTCAATGAATGCCATTGCACAACTGACATCAGATTTCCTTGAGCTCCTACTCTTCTTTACTGCCCAACTAACCTCCTCTTGCCACTGTAATACACTCCTCTGAACCCCCAGGTTTTGCAACACCATCTCCCACACTTCAGTAGAGTACTTGTAGGAGAAAAATAGATGAGAAATATCCTCATCTTGCTGGTTACACAGGCCACAAGTACTCACAACAAGAATATTCCACTTGATGAGTCTATCTTTGGTAGCAAGTCTATTCTGGATAGCTAACCACATAACAAAAGTACTCTTAGGGCTAGCCCTACTATTACAAACTAATCTCTTCCATGGCACCTGTACACCACTGTGATGCAGATATTTGTAAGCTTTATGGATTCTGAACTTTCCTGCCACTACAAACTGACTTCCACCCCCTGCCTGCAATAGAATGTCTCTTTGATGCCAAATCTTTCTCATTTACCAGGTAAGGCCATTAGGAACTGGCATTGACCAGAAGTCCCTCTACTGTATGTAATAAGTGTGCATCCACTTAACCCAGAGTCTGTCTTGCTTCATGGAAAGTGCCCAGCAGTGTTTAAGCACAACAGCGTTGTTCCAAGTGCTGAGATCTTTCAAATTCTAGCCACCACAGGTCTTGGGTAAGCAAAGATTCTCCCAAGCTATAGGAGCTTTTCTGGACCCTACATCAGTACATGTCCACAAGAAACTCCTACAAAGCCTCTGAATCTCCTTCATAACCTTTTTAGGCATCACAAAATTTGACTCCAGTACAACTGAACACCAAACAACACTGATTTGATAAGCTGAAGCCTACCAGCATAAGAAAGCATTCTTGCAGACCACCCTTTAATTCTTGTAACTGTTTTCTCAATAAGTGGCTTGCATTCATTGTAACTGAACTTCCTAGTTGTAAGGGGCACCCCTAGATATCTGATTGGGAAGGTACCCTTTGAAATCCCTAATAAACCAACTAAATGGTTTACCATCTGATCATTTATCCCTGCCAGATACACTTCAATTTTATGCAAATTAGCTTCCAACCCTGAAGCTTTTGAGAACTTAGTGAAAACAACAAACAAAGCTGACACTGAAGGAACATCAACTCTGGAGAAAAGCAATAGATTATCTGCAAACATCATGTGAGTTAGATTAACTCTTTTACATCTTGGGTGGAGTTTAAAAGCTTTGTTAATGGTGAGATCAGCCAAACACCTAGACAGATATTCCATCCCTATAGCAAACAGATAAGGAGACATTGGATCTCCTTGTCTTAAGCCTTTTTTTTGCATGAATAGGAGTAGTGGGAATGCCATTGATCAAAATAGAGTATGAGACAGTATTCAAACATGGCATCACCCATCCAACAAATCTGGTTGGGAAGCCCAACTCAACAAGCATACTCTGCAAGAAATACCACTCTAGAGAATCATAAGATTTCTTCATGTCCACCTTTGTCATACACTCAGGGGAGATATTTTTCCTAGAGTAGCACTTTACAAGCTCACAAGCCAGTAAAATGTTATTTGAAATATTTCTACCAGGAATGAAACCAGCTTGTGATGGACTGATTACATCACCAATCACCCTTTGCATCCTAGAAGTGAGAATTTTAGAGGCAATTTTATAAACAACTGAGAAACAAGCAATGGGTTTGAAATCTCTAATATTTGAAGCATTATGCACTTTAGGAATGAGGGTAGCTGAGGTATTGTTGATTTTCTTTGGCATAACCCCAGTGATAAAGAATTCCTTTACAGCCTTATAAACATCCCCTTTAACAACTCCCCAAGCCTTCAAAAATAAAAGACTATTAAATCCATCTAATCCTGGAGCTTTATTAGGGTCAATTCCTTTCAATGCAGCATCAATTTCACTTTCTGTAACAGGCTGAATCAACTCATCAGCAGCACTAGAAGACGGTTGTTTACCCTTCCTAACAGTGTTCACATCAATCCCAGTTAAGGAAGGTGCAGCAGTGCCTATCAACCCCTTGTAAAACTCACTAATCTCACCCTTAATTTCTTGCATAGTAGTTAGCTTCTTCCCAAAGCTATCATACAACACATCAATATTGTTTCTTGCTTGCCTTTCCTTCATTGCACTAAAGAAAAATTTTGAATTGGAATCCCCAGTTTGCAGCCATTGAATTCTAGATTTCTGCCTATAGGCAGATTCTTGCACATGAAGAAACTTTTTAAACTTTTCAGTGCACTCCTTTTCTGTCCATTGTAACACCTCATCTGTGGAATTATTAACTAATTGAGTTTGAACTAAGTTCAACTCAATTCTAATATTCTCAATTCTTTCCTCAAGTTTTGCAAACTCCTGCTGATGGAGGTGTTTAAGCCCTTGCTTAACTGATTTAAGTTTAGCCCACACCTGAGTAAGCCCATTCCCATGAACTTCTGTGTTCCACCCAGTTTGAACAATCTGCAAGAAACTAGGATGATCTGCCATATAGTTTAAAAACTTAAATGGCCTTCCACCTATACACAGATTGACATTGCAAGACATTAAAAGGGGAGAGTGGTCTGAAAGACCTAGATTCAGATAATCAACAATTGCATCAATGAAGTTTAGGTGCCAGCTTGCATTTCTTAAAGCTCTATCAATTCTAGAGCTAATTCTCAAATCTCCCTGCCCCTTGTTACTCCAAGAATAAAAATGACCACAACTTTTCAATTCAGCCAAAGCAGCACCATCAATACAAGCTTCAAAATCCCTAGTTTCAGTGGCAGTGACAATGCTACCATTCAGTCTGCCATCTGAGTAAAGAATGGAGTTGAAGTCACCCATGACTAACCATGCACTTGTGATCACAAAACTAAGATTGTTCAATTCATCCCAAAGAGCTTTCCTAGTATCAACTGTATGCAGTCCATACACTAGAGTGAAGAAAGTACTAAAGTGGCCACTTTTTGCTGTAACAAAGGTGTGAATCATCTGCTCAGTTTTCTGCAGAATCTGCACTATCACAACAGCATGCTTCCACCCTAGCCAAATTCTCCCTCTAGGCGAATGAGAATAATTGAACTCCCACTGCCACACAGAACCAAATTTCTTCAGAATCTTGCTACAATTCCCTCTTTTATTTTAGTCTCAACTAAAGCTACTACAACTACTTTATTCTCAGCTAAGAAATTTTTTTATTTCTCCTACCTTGATGGGGTCATTCATACCCCTCACATTCCAAGTGCAGATATTCATGGTGGAATATGAGAGGAAACCCCTACATCACCACTCTCCTCAACAGCATAGCCAACCTGTTTCAAACCAGTACTATGCACAGGACTTCTTGTCACCCTTCTTCTTCTAGACACCACCCTCCATCCATCATCTTGCACAGGAACTCTTGGGGTGATGACTGCATCCATAGTAGTGTCCATCTCACTACTGGTCTCATCTTCAACCATAACATTTTCAGTCACACTAGATTGCTTAGGTTCATCAGCTACAACAGTCTGCTTTGGAACCCAAACTTTCTGAACCTTCTTCTGAACTTGAGCAGCCGGCACAAGTCTAGCAGTGTTTTGTTTCCCAGTGCCACAAACATGTCCCACCATTTTGCAGGCAGAGCAATATGGTGGCAACCAATCATACTCAACCTGCTGCTTAAAAGTGTTACCAGCTGGATCCTGCAGCATCACACTCCTAGGCAAAGTCTTGGTAACATCTATTTCAATAAGTATTCTAGCAAAGGATATTCTCTGCTGGCAAGTAGTACATTCATCAGCAAATAGAGGCACACCAAGAAGACTTCCTATTCTACTCAAAGACCCAGCTCCCCAACCGTTCAAAGGTAGGTAAGGAAATCTAACCCAGATTGGCACAACTCTAAGAAATTCTGTCTGAAAATTAAACTCTGGTGACCAGGGCTTAACTATCACTGGTTTAGCAAAGAATGAATGAGGTCCAGCCAACAGGATTGAATCCCTTTCTTTCTTAGAAGCAAATTTGATAACAAAGTAGCCATCCTCATGGAGTAATACCTGTGGTTTAGACAGAACATTCCACTCTTTCTCAATAAATCTAATAACAGCCCCAATAGAAGGTCTATCCCCCACCACATACATAATGACAGCAGATTCCCATTTTACATCCATTTCATCTAAATCATATTGTTCAAGTACAGCAACAGGGGAACCATCACAAACACTAGGAGCAATAAACGAAAGGGGTATACCTTTAACAGCGAGATTTTTGGGCTTAAACAGGCTCACCCGGGGAGGTTTTGACACTCCATTGACACCTTCTTGAACTTGTTGTGGTTGCACCCTCTCTCCTTCATCCTCTTCAACATTTCGAGCATGCTTTGTTTCCTGGGTGTTCAAATCACCTCTTCCACCAAGGGTTTCCGTACCATTTCTCAAACCCAAGACAACATTAACATTTCTCATCATTTCTCGCACCTTCTCAAGCGCAGACCCACCCAGAACTCCACCCCCTTGAACCTCCACCAAGATTTCTGGAATCTTCAATGCATCCATCTGGGTTTCCATGGATGGAGTGGGTGTGTAATTAATCGTCTTATGATAGGCCTCAATAGCTTTCTGAGTGTTAGGGGAAGGAGGTCCATTACTCGGATGCGACGAAAATGGTGAAATCCTCACCGGCGTCACTCGATCTCCATCGAGATTAATGGGTGTCACATTCCTCAGCTGGTGTTGGTTTTTCGGACGAGATAACACTGTGTGAAATGGCGTAGCTATCGGGAAATCGCCGCTCTGATTGCCGGTGAAGGAGCAGAGGAGAATTGCGACGTGCGAGTGTGTGAACGTGAAGGTTGTCGCGCGCTTGTGAGAGACCAGAGGAGAAACGTCGCCGGCGGTGGAATGGAGTGAAGAAGGAGGTAGAGAAAATGTGTGTGTTGAGGACAACGAGAACACGGGAGCAAAAATTTTAAGTTAAAAGTTGCGCTTACTCAAAATCAGAGGGAGTGTTTTTCTTTTATTTTTATTTTTTTTTAATTTTTTTGTGTCAAAGGTTGCCCTTGTTTGATAAGAGCAACCTATAAGGAGCCACTTATAAGGATTTTTATACTAGTAATGGTAGAGGCTTCTTCATTAACATCCCGAACTTCGTGCTTCTGGTTCTTCTTCTTCCTCGTTATTGCAATGGGGGTGCGCACGTTAGCAAACAACCTTATCTTGCACTAACCATGGCAGAGAGAGAAAGTTTGTGCCTGTTTAGGCTAGGACACTTATCTGTACATACTATGAATAAATTGATTGTTGCCTGTGATGCTCATAATGATGAAGATTTTAATTGTGAATCTTGTGTGTTTGCTAAGATGCAAAAAATGCCTTACCCTTTATCATCTTCTCATGCATCAAAATCATTTGAAAATATTCATGTCGATTTATGGGGTGCTTATAAGCGACCATGTATTGGTGGAGCCACATATTTCTTGACAATCCTTGATGATTATTCAAGGACAACCTGGACTCACTTGGTTCATTCTAAGACTCAAGTTCCTCAAATCATGAAACATTTTCTGGCATATGTTGAGAATCAATTTCAGTCCAAGGTCCTTACCATTAGGAGTGATAACGGTACAAAAATTATTCAGGAATTATGTACTGAATTGTTTTCTAGCAAGGTCATTGTTCATTAAAGAAGTATTTCGGGAAATCCTCGGCAAAACGGGAGGGTAGAAAGGAAACATCGACATCTCCTTGAAACAGCCAGGGCAATACGATTTCATGCTAGTTTGCCTATCAAGTTTTGGGGAGACTGTTTGCTAGCTGCAACTTATTTGATCAACTTGATGCCTAATTCTGTTCTGAAGTGGAAAACTCCATATGAATTACTGATGAACAAGGTGCATGATTACTCTCATATAAGGGTAATAGGTTGTTTGTGCTATGCTGCTTGTAAGGAGACCGATAAATTTGCCCCAAGAGCAAAAAGATGCATTTTGTTGGGATATCCTTATGCACAACAAACTGTTTGATTTGAAATCAAGAAAAGTATTATTAAGTAAAGATGTCAGATTTGAGGAGCACATTTTTCCTTACAAATCTACTTATGTTCTAACTGATCCAGAACAGAATTTTACTCCTTGTCCTCTGGTTAACCCATCTCATATTTGTGATTCTCCTCTACAAGTTACTCCTACCCCATCTCATACTCGTGATTCTCCTCTACAGGTTACCTCTACCCCTATCTTTTCTAATACTTCTCCTTTTACAAATATTCCTTTGTTTAACACAAACACACCTAATCACAATTCTTCTCTTTCTCTACCATCTTCTTCTTCTCAATTGAATGCAAATACTCCTTCCTCCAATTCTACACCTTCTTATTCTAACCATAATTCTCCACACATTTCTATCAAACCTATACTAATCCATAAATTTGTGAGGACTATTAGACCTCCTAAGAAACTTGAAGATTTTGTGGTCACTGGCCCTGCTATTCATCATAATCAGGAGAGTTTGTCTAACACAGTTACTAGTGTTAGTTGCTTTAATGCTTTTGCTTGTCCTGAATTATCTCATTTTATATAAGAGCATCTTGCTAGCTTGGCAAAGGTATTAGCTACAGTTGATCCTTGTTCTTTCAATGAGGCTCAAAAAGATCCCAGATGGATTAAAGTTATGCAAAAGGAAATATCAGCTTTAGAGGAGAATGACACTTAGGATCTTTTTTATCTTCCTCCGGGCAAGAAGGCAATTGGTTCCAAATGGATATACATAACAAAATTTTAACCTAGTGGAGATGTTGAAAGATGGAAGGCTAGGCTGGTTTCTAGGGGAGATAAACAGATAAAAGGCAAGGATTACAAGCACACATTCAGCCCCGTAGCCAAATTTACAAATGTGAGGTTGATTATAGCGTTAGCAGATGCTTGTACTCTTCACTTACATCAACTGGATATTAACAACGCATTCTTACATTATTACATTGATGAAGAAGTTTATATGAAACCTCCTCAAAGTTATGAAAAGGCTCCTCTTGGAAAAGTCTGCAAATTAAAGCTATCACTTTATGGATCAAAGCAAGCTAGCAGACAATGGAACGTAGAGCTTTCCAGATTTCTTTTGCAGCTTGGTTTTACTCAATCTGTAAATGAATATTCTATGTTAATTTACAGACCGATTCCTCTTTTACAGTAATTGTGGCATACGTTGATGATTTACTGGTGGCGAGTACTGATTTGGCCGCTATTCAGTCTCTAAAGGAAGCTCTTCACCACAAATTTACAATTAAGGATCTTGGACCTCTTAAGTACTCTCTTGGTATCGAGGTCACAAGAGATTCTTTTGGTATTTTGTTGAATCAAAGGAAATATATTCTTGATCTTTTGAAGCATACCAATATGGAAAGTTGCAGGGAAGCTACTTTTCCTCTCCCACGAGGTTTGAAGCTCAGCACAGATGATGGTGCAAAACAAGAAAATCCTGAAGTCTATAGAAGGATTATTGGCAAATTGCTATATCTGAATATGACACGGCCTGATATTTCATGTGCAGTTCAGCAACTGAGTCAATTTTAGGGGGATCCTCGAGTCCCACATCTGCAAGCTGCTCAACATGTTCTTCGATACCTCAAAGGTACTCTGCATCATGGTCTGTTCTATTCTGCCAGCATTCCTATGCAACTTTATGCTTATTGTGACGCTGGCTGGGGTACATGTGCGTATTCTGGACGATCTCTCACTAGTTATTATGTTCTCTTATGGAGTTCTCTAATATCTTGGAAAACTAAAAAGCAGAAAGTAGTGTCTAAAAGTTCTACTAAAGCTGAACTCAGGAGCATGAGTCATAGCACCAGTGAACTTGCTTGGATTTATAATTTATTAGAGGATTTGAAGATCAATATCTCTTGTTCTATTCCTTTATTTTGTGACAACAAGTCTGCTCAACAAATTGCAGAAAATGTAGTTCTACATGAGCGCACAAAATATCTGATGTTGGATTGTTATTACATCAGAGAAAATGTGGAGAGTGGTTTTATAGCAACACATCATGTCTCTTTTGAAATGCAGATTGCTGATATTATGACTAAGGCCTTGGGTGCAAATCAACATAATTTTATTTGTCTCAAGCTAGGACTTGTTATTCCTAACTAAGTCTAGCTTGAGGGGAGGCTGCGAAACAATGATACTGCCAACTGCCATAAGTTTGTTACAACAAACTTTATTTTATTTTCCCTAAGTATATATAGAATTCCTGTAATAATTAAGTTTTTGAGAGATTCAGAAATATAAAATCAAATTGGGGATTCTCTCAATTCTTTCTCTCCACCTCTATTCTTCATGATTCGGATTTATTTGAATCAGAGAAATTGATTTACTAAGATCAGTTTCACAATATCACATTCTAGTTCATTGGTTTCATCCACCTCCATCGATAACTTTCAAACTTAATTCTAACGGATCCTGCATGCAAAGGTTGTCCAGTAGTAGCATACATTATTATCAGAGATCGCAATTGTGAAAGTACCGGTATTTATTCCTATAATCAAGGCATTACTCAAGCTTTCATTGCGAAACCTTTCGCACTTCACAAGGATATCCATCAAGCCAACAAACTCATGAAACTATAAATTGATGATCTCAACCTTTTAGTCGTCAACTCTATCAAAGGAATTGAATCTAGTATATCTGTCAAAATCGACCAGAAGATAAAGGATCTTGAACAAACTTTTGTGACCTGAAACTATTGATTTTATCCGAACCTGTACAACCCGGAAAATAATGGGTACAGCCCCGACCAAACCCAAATTTAACTCGGCCAATTGAAAATTGTTGTATTTACAGTAATAATGAGATTATGACTGAATGTAACCACAATAAACATGTTATTGTTACTATTGTGGGATGTAACATGATTTTGGTTTGACTTATATGGTCATTTTACAGTTGTATTTGACTAAATCTAAACATTTGTATGATACTTTGTTATTATGTAAGCATATATCTATATGCTTTATTGAGATACAATTATATTTATTACACTACTTAATTAGAATATACACTACAAGAAAGTGTACCATTAATGAGGGGTCCCTCGCTTAAGGTCAACAATGATGGGATTTCCTATTGTGAACCCGTCATAAAAGGGCCTGTCATTGATGGAAATTCACTATCGTTAGCCCGTCGTAAAAGGCATCTGTGACTGTTGTTCCCGTCTTTATTTGGATGTTAGCCCCGTCGCAAAAGCCTTTTGCGATAGGATTTTTGACCCGTCATTATTGGGTTATCATTAATGATACAATTTGTTGTAGTGATAATACACTTTTTAAATTATCTCAATTAGAAAGCGGGGACTCTAGAACATTAACAAGTATTTTTAAACACGAATTGAACTTGAACCCGATAATAATTAATTATAACCCAACCCGAACGACCTGTTTAACATGACTAGATTATGGTATATAATGTGAAAAGGTTACAATTGTTAAGATTACTGAGTTGAGTGAGGCCAACTACAACAACAGCAGAATGACAACATCATAACAACAGCTCAGGTGCACACTGCCTTGTTGTAGGCTGCATAGCAGAAGAGCATTTCCCTTGTAACAAACTATCTAATTTTGCTATGCCTTGCTGAATTCTAGCATTGGTATAAAATTTTCATTACCAGCTTTTGTCTAGTCAATCAAGTTGTCACAATAATCCTAAATCTGTAAAAACTCTCTCAGCTTATTGAATTCAATTTAGTGACCTGAGCCCCCAAACGTAGGGTGATGAAGGCAAAAATATCTTGTGTATTTATTTGATCTTCAAGCTTTCATATTAATGGAGGTACAATCTTAGTTCAAGAATTATTTCATGGTATCAGAGCGGGTACACGGATTCTGTCAATAAATTCTTCCTGAAATACAATCAATTCTTTCCATTTACATCTTCAACCTTGAAGTTCTGACTATCATAGTCGTTCTTTGACAAAGAGCATTGGTACGCTTGTTTCCGTCAAATTAATCAGAATTTAGCTTCATTTTTATGCGACTTATGTTTGTTAAACTCAATTCTATAATACATTTGAAGATGAATATGATCAATTGATCATCATGTTGCTTTTCCCCAATTTTTCGATATTCTGAAACCTAATTTCCGAAAATCAAATCCGATTCAAATTCTTCACATAAATTTCCGAAAATTAATTTCAATTCAATTTCATCTCCAAAAAATGCCTACATCAAGTGAAACTACAACCATAAACCCTGCACATGATCCACTTCTCCATACTTTATGCATCCTTCGGATAATCCTAGTATGAAATTAGTGTCGGAGAAATTTTGCGGGGAAGGATATGGTGACTGAAAGTGATCAATGTTTATTAGCCTGCCAACGGAAAATAGGCTTGGATTTTTTGATGGTTCAATTCATAACCCAGCAGCTACAGAAGCAAAATTTCTCAAAGCCTGGGAAAGATGTAATAGCATGCTTATTTCATGGATTCTTGGAGTTCTGGATCACAATCTGGCACGAAGTGTCTTATACTTAAACACAACAGAGGAAATTTGAAAGAACTTGGAAGAAAGATTTGGTGCTTCTTCTGGCATTGTTTTGTATTCTCTACAACAAAGGTTGAATGCTATTAAGCAAGGATCAAATGATATCTCCACGTTTTTTTTACAAAGATCAAGAGTTTGGGACCAACTTGATGATGTAGTGTAGGGGAACACAGTTAAATACATATTAACATAGCGGAATAATCCCCAAAGCCAGGAACCATGTATAAAGTACAGATCAAGCAAACTTACGTTTGTAGCGTGTTTTCCCTAGATTCAACGTATCACGAACACGTACAAGAACTCCAGATGTCGTTCCTCTACTTGGTTCACCGACACGTTCAGATCCGTCTTGAGATCAATGGCTTAGAAGTCACTCAAGATATTTACTTTTTGGGAAGAATAGTTTGAACATAGGCTCAAAAGAGTTTTAGGTTTCTCTTTTATTTTTTGGTTAAACTGATTAGGGTTGTGTTGGAAAAACATATGTGTTAGGTTATTAGAATAACCTATTAAGTAAGTGTGCCAACCGACCAAGCCTAAGCTCAGCCGGCCAGCAACACTCACACACACACACACGCCCATGGGCCTGCACGGCAGTGGGCTTTGGGTCGCGTCCTTGCCTCGCTGCGTGCAGCGCCTGGGCTGTTGTGCTTATGTGCGCACAAGGGCAGTCGCGTGGCCACGGGCCAGCGCTGACGTGTTGTTGCTGTGAGCATTCGCGTCCATGGGCCTCGAGTGCTTCGCGCACTCGGGTCGTGGGTCGCACTCCTTCTTGCGTATAAATTATCTCGTCGACAATTTATTTATCGTGTCGTACGATACGATCCAACGTCGTACGATACGATCCAATGTCGTACGATACGATTATTCGTTTCTCCTAGCTTACGAATATACAAAAATACGATATACGATTCCAATCCAACGTCATATCGTATATTTATGTTTTTCCGAACTAATTCCCGAAAAGATATTAAATGAATTACCGATTCATTTAATCTTGTGATCTGTTACATGCCAATGGTGTGACCTTATAGGCTCATTCAAGAGTAAGCTGTGAGCCTAATATAGATTAGAACTCACTGATCGGAAGCATTGCTCCAGTCAGCTGTTCCGATCAATTGATCTTACTGAATTAATTGTTCGTAATTAATCTAAACCTTGGTATTAGACTAATGCACCTTGGGTGAAGGTCATATTTCCTTCATGTAGATCCTCTGCCAACTTGTTCTTGTCCCAATTGCACGTGCACTATCACACAAAAATTTCTCAAATATCAACAAGACAGGCGCCTAATCCATTTTCTGATGAAGCTGAATGAAGGATATGAAGTTGCATGGGGCAACCTCCTATTAATGCAACCCTTGGCTATGGTATCTCATGCTTATGCAAGAAGAGAAACATAAATAACTATACCAACACAATTATGCAATTGGAGAGACTTCTATGGCTTTTGCTGTAAACAAGAGGAGATTTGGCGAAGGGTATGACAGAAGGAAGAACAACTATTCAAATCAGAACAACAAGCAATCTTCTTATGAGTACAGAAAAGCTAAATATTTCTGTGATCATTGTAAGATCCATGTACACACAATTCAGAGAAGATAGAAAATTAATAGTTATCCATATGGCAACAACAAAGGTTCAAATGGTAACAACAATACCTACATAGCAGACAAAGGAAGAGAGTAGCTGCTGCAGTTCACTGGGATGAGAACAGTTATGACTATCATCATGGTGATAACAATGATGAAAACATATCAATCACACCAGCACAGTACAATCATTGCATGGAGATGTTAAGCAAGCAACAAGCAGCAAATTCTCATGCTCATGCTGCTAGCTCGGAAATTACTAAATCGGCATACGTGGCAGGTAAATTTTGTTTTCTTTCAATATCTCATGCTGCTTGGATAGTAGATAGTGGTGAAGCTAATCATATATGCCATGGTTTTGAAGGAAATAATTCCCTTGGTCCAAGTATGCATTTAATGTTAAGTCTAATAAATGCGGTTCAGTATTAATTAAACAAGTTAATAATTCAGTGAGATCAAGTGAGCTGAATGTCTAGCTAGAGGCCGCTTCAGTTCAAGTGGAATTAATTATATTAATCCACAGCTTACTCTTGACCGAACCCGTAGGGTCACACAAATAGTACGTAAATGGATCAAGTATATAATGGCATTAAATACTCCATCTATGGATATTCGGAATCGACGGATCTTGGTTTCAGTGGGAGTTGAGATCGTCAAAAGCAAGAAATGAATACTCCGGAAACGATGATGTTGCCGAAAACGGAAATATGGATCGTATCAGAAATATAAATATTATCCAAGTCGTAGATGTTGCCGGAAACGGAAACATGGTACGTACCGGAAAATATTATTGGAAATGGAAATATTGCCGGAATCGGAAATATTGCCGGAAACGGAAATATTGTCAGAATCGGAAATATTATCGAAATCGAAAAATAATTCCGGAAACGGAAATATTAAATATTTGTTCGAAACGGAAATTAATTCCGGAATCCGAAATATTAAATATTGTTCGTATCGGAAATGAATTCCGGAATCGGGAATTTAATCGGAAGCGTATCATACGAATTAGCATCGGACGAGGCTCGCTAGACGAAGGCTCAGCACGAAGCCAGGCCGTCGCCCAACAAGCCACACGCAACAAACCACACGCCAAAGCCTCGACCAGGCCCAACGCAAGGCCAGGCTCATCCAAGGCCTTGGGCGCGCGCGCGGATCACAAGCAGCGAGCTGGGCCGAGGCGCTGTGCGCTCAGCGTGGGCCGCAAGGCCTGCGCGCGAGTGTACGGTGCTCGTGCGATGCTCGTGTGCGTGCTATACGTATTCTAAAGCTATCGGGATTCGACGTATTATTAAATTCTAATCCTAATAGATAAAGTTTATTTAATAGAGTCCTAGCAGGATTCTAATTAAACTAAATTAGTATTCTAATAGGATTATAAATCCTTTTCCATACCTCTATAAATAGGGGCCCAGGGTCACAAATTTATATACAACATTGAAGTATTCAAAGATAAGATTTTGAAGCAAAAATCAGCCAAAAAACTTGCAACCATTTAGCCGAAATTCCTAGGAACCTTAAGGGCGATTCTAGTTGGTCAAGCTTAAGGTGGATCCGGACGTGCTGTGGACTATCTACGGAGGGACGACACTTGGAGTCCTAAAGACTTGTTCTTGTTCGGTTCGGGCGCAGCTAGGGAAGGCACGCTACAAAGTGTATGCACCTAAATTATGCTAAATGATTATGTGTAAATAATATGTTTCCTGGCATTAAGGTTTTCCGCATGATTTATGTTTTGTCATATGTATCATAACCTAACAGTGGTATCACGAGCCTCGTATTATTTTCATAATCTAAATTGCATAACATGGTTAAATTTTACAAATTTGTAAAGAATTAAAAGGGGTGATTAATTTTCGTAATTGTTATTAATTGCAAATTGCATTTATTTAATTATATGTACGCAGTTTTTCGGCAGTTTCTTCGTTACTCATCCAAATCGAGCGATTTTTGTGTCAATTCCGCATGTAAAAGGCATTTCTAAAATTTTGACAAAAATAAATATTTTTCGGCCAAACCCAGAATTCCCAAATTCAAAGCCTACCTATGACTTTTCGGAGGTTTTAGTTTTTCGAACGCAAAAGTTTGTAAATTTAAGATGTTAAATTGAATATTTGCGATTCTTGTTGATAAATCTTGAGTTTTTTATTGACCTAGAGTATATGTTTAACAAATTTGAATGCCTATACTTGTTAATTATACAACCTAATTTGTAATTATGATTAATTTGTTGAAATTCGAATAATTTAGAATTGATTTGTTTTTCATAATTAATTAATAATTTAATTAGGTATCCATGATTAAAATCCACCATAAAAATTGTTAATTTGTGATAAATTTTAAATTTTTATGACCTAGATTTGAATCCATGTTAATCGGAAATTAATTGATTAATAAATTTTCGATTTTTCGTCCTAAAATTATGAAATTTATATGTTTTATTAATTTGTCATTAATTTTGAATTAAAAATTTTAAATTTTATAAAATTTGCTCATAAATGTTGCACGCACAAAGCAATGGAAGCTGCGTGTTACCCTTAAGGGGTGTTGTATAGTGCGGGCACGCGACGACGAGCAAGGGAGCTCGTCGCCCGTGCTGTACGAATGCAGCGAGCAACCAAGGCATGGCGCGCACGAGGAAAGGGAGCCTGGGGGTGTGTGTTGTGTGCTATGGGCGAAGGGCGATGGGTGTGGCACAGGACGCGGCGCGCGCGCGAGGGCGAGAGCTGATCGCCCAGCGATCGCTGCTCCGCGCACCAACGAGCGCTGCCTCGCCACGAGGGCTGCTGCGATGCATACGGGTAAGCAGGCTGCGCGCAAGCGTGGCTTGGCTTCCTGCGTTTGCGCGTGGCTGCTGCTGCATTGTGCCATGGGCGTGCGGTCGGTCATGCACTCGATGGGGCTTGGGCGCAAGCCCAAGTGCTCGTCGTGTTACGATTGAGTCGTTTTGAATTTTAATTTGAGATTTTCAGTTCGGAAATAATTTTAATTAATTTTAAAATTAATAATTTAAATTGTTTTCTTAAATTTTAATTTTGAATGTTATAATTATTATAAATTTTAAATTTATACTAATTATTTAACTAAAATTAAACCATGAATTAATTTAAATTTGTTTAAATCAACTGAAAATAAATTAAACTAAATGGATTCGATTATAATTTTATATGAGCTTTAAATTTTAATTAAACTTGTATGTTTCCGGTTAGACTAGAAAAACATTTTTATGTTTAAAATTAGTAAAGCATATAAAGTTATTGGTTTAAGTGGGAGCATTTTTAGTCATAAACTCTTGATTAGGTCTACAAATCCTTTAAGGTTAAACAACTTGATTAGAATTAATAAGGACTGAATAATTGGTAGATTATTGGTGGCCTTGATTAATTGCTGCAAATATTTATGTGATGCATACAATGTGTTTTACTAACCAGCTATGTGGGCCATTCATGATAATGAATGGGTGAATGGTATATATTGTATATGTACTGTTTTGCAGGTTATGAAGTGACTAGTATGGCCCAAATAGGATAGAAAATATGGTCTGCGTACCATTAATTTGAATGTAATTGGTCTAATGCACCAAAGTTTGTTTTTCAATTCAAATGTGGTCTGCGTACCATCAAATAGTTGTAATTAGTTTAATTATAGCTGATCCTATTTGAAGAAAATGGCGCCTCCCACGGAGAAATTCAAGAAGTTTCCAATCCATTTTCAAGACGGACTTTGAAGTTGAAGCTTCAAGATGAAGTCGGGCCATACTAGATCACATTTATCTTATGCATGCTTTAAGTTATTTATTGCTTTTAAATATGTCTTAAATATGCATGAGATTGTGGCTTGATTATGTTGCATAGGATTTTAGTTCACTTAAAATCTAACCAACATAGTAAGAGCCTTAAGTTCCAAAGCTTAAAAATTGAGTTAAAAGGTGCCATGCCAAAATAACACTTACTTGGATAACCTTTACATGAATCTAGTAATAGTTTTACGCTCAGCAAGGTGTTACTTATTGATCCTAAAGGGGTAAGGTACACAAATAATTGTGAGTACATGTTAGTTTTGGTGAAACTCAACGATATAAGTAAGGAGTCCTTTTATGTCGTGGCAAATTCGATAGGTTTACCTAATAAGTTCTTAGACGTACCTATCAACCAAGGGTAGTTTCTAGACTATTAGCAAAACGCTTTTGCTTACCTAAAATATTTTAGAATTGAGTCAAAATACATAATGTGCTTAATTCTTCAATGATTTTAGGGTCTTGGAATCATTTTATTCACACCTGCCGGAACAATAAATTCGAATAAAATGCTAATAACTTGTTTAAATTGCATGATTGCTTTAATTTTCAAGTTATTATTCATGATAAATGTTTAGACTTTGCATGCTTCAGTGAATGTTTTAATTATTGTTTAAAATTAAATATCTTGCACTGAAATAAATCCTTTCAAAAAGGTAACAGTAAATTTCCTCAATTGGTAGTGAATCCAAGAACGATTCACGGAAATGAGAGAAAATGAGCAACTTAAAATGTACGTTTCTTTTAGCGACTTTTATGGTTGTTTTCGAGTATCAAAGTCGAATGGCGAACCGGTTGGTGCTTGTAAATTCAAAATACAATGTAGTTTTGAGATCATAAAGCATTGAGTTTAAACGCTCAGCTTTACCAATGGTTAACAACCTAAAATCTTTTTCCATTTAATTCTCGAACGAGTCTAGACCCTAGACATTCGAATAGATCTATGCTTAGAGAACTTTAGAAGCTTCTGGTAAGATCATCTAGTTGAAACAAAAATATTCAACATAAATGGTAAGAACTTTGTTGGAATGACATTGGACAAGTCTAAACAAAGTATAAAGTCAACACTAGAGAATTCAATTCTTAAGGCTATTAGAAAAGGTACAAGAAATAGGAAAACAAAGGAACAAATGAAAGGAATTTACAATTCCGTTTCTACCTATAAGTTTATGTTTAAAGAGAAGTGACCTAGCAATCAAACTTCCTTGGTATCATATACCGCTTGAGGTTCTTACTTCGGTAATAACTCAAACAATGGAAGCTAGGCTACACTAATGACCTACAAGTGGGAAATGAAGCATGGCAATGCTACATTATGAAGGAAATAATGCCCTTGGTCCAAGTATGCATTCTATGTTAACTCTAATAAGTGCGGTTCAGTATTAATTAAGAAGTTAATAATTCAGTGAGATCGAGTGAGCTGAATGCCTAGCTAGAGGTCGCTTCAGTTCAAGTGGAATTAATGATATTAATCCACATCTTACTCTTGACTGAACCCGTAGGGTCACACAAATAGTACGTAAACGGATCAAGTATTTAATGGCATTAAATACTCCATCTATGGATATTCGGAATCGACGGATCTTGGTTTCAGTGGGAGCTGAGATCGTCACAGGCAAGAAATGAATGCTCCGGAAACGATGATATTGCCGGAAACGGAAATATGGATCGTATCGGAAATATAAATATTATCCAAGTTGTAGATGTTGCCGGAAACGGAAACATGGTACGTATCGGAAAATATTATCGGAAATGGAAATATTGCCGGAAACGGAAATATTGTCAGAATCGGAAATATTGCCGGAATCGGAAAATAATTCCGGAAACGGAAATATTAAATATTTGTTCGAAACGGAAATTAATTCCGGAATCGGAAATATTAAATATTGTTCGTATCGGAAATGAATTCCGGAATCGGGAAATTAATCGGAAGCGTATCGTACGAATTAGCATCGGACGAGGCCTGCCAGACGAAGGCCCAGCACGAAGTCGGGCCATCGCCCAGCAAGCCAGCGCGCCACAACGCACCAGCCAAGGCTGCGCCAGGCCCACCGCAAGGCAGGCCCAGCGCGCGCCAACGCTGCGGCAGCGTGTGGGCCTCGCAGCAATGGGCTGCGAGCTCGTGGGCTGCGCGCGCGCGCATGACGCCCCTCGTGGGCTGCTGTGCGTGCGTGTGTGTTGGTGTGCTATACGAATCCTAAAGCTATCAGGTTTCGACTAATGATTAAATTCCTAAACCTAAAAGGATGAATTAATTAAATAAGAATTCTATTAGGATTCTAGTTTAATTAATTCGTATCCTAATAGGATTACGATTCCCTTTCCATGCCTCTATAAATAAAGGCCTAGGGTCATTATTTTGAATAGAGATTTCAAGTATTCAAAGTGATTTTTGAGAGCAAAAATTCAGTCATACAATTGCCTATATGTGCCGAAAATTCTAAGTACCTTAAGGGCGATCCTAGTTGGTCAAGCTTAAGGCGGATCCGGACGTGCTGTGGACTATCTACGGAGGGACGACACTTGGAGTCCTAAAGACTTGTTCTTGTTCGGTTCGGGCGCAGCTAGGGAATGCACGCAACAAAGTGTATGCATCTAAACTATGCTAAATGATTATGTGTAAATAATATGCTTTCCTGGCTTTTTGGTTTTTCCGCATGATTTATGAATTGTCATATGTATCATAACCCAACAGTGGTATCACGAGCCTCTTATTATTTTCATAATCTAAATTGCATGAACATGGTTAAATATTACAAATTTGCAAGAATTAAAAGGGGTGATTAATTTTCGTAATTGTTAATTAATTGCAAATTGCGTTTATTTAATTATACGTACGCAGTTTTTCGGCAGTTTCTTCGTTACTCATCCAAATCGAGTGATTTTTGTGTCAATTCAGCATGTAAGAGGCATTCTAAAATTTTGACAAAAATAATCTTTTTCGGCCGAACCCAGAATTCTCAAATTCGAAGCCTAACTATGACTTTTCGGAGGTTTTAGTTTTTCGAATGCAAAATTTCGTAAATTTAAGATGTTAAATTAAATATTTGCGATTCTTGTTGATAAATCTTGAATTTTTGATTGACCTACTGTATATGTTTAACAAGTTTGAATGCCTAGCCTTGTTAATTATGCAATCTAATTTGTAATTATGATTAATTTGTTGAAAATTGGAATAATTTAGAATTAATTTGATTTTCATAATTAGTTATAATTTAATTAAATACTTATGATTAAAAACCACCATAAAACTTGTAAATTTATGTTAAATTTTAAATTTTTATGACCTAGACTTGAATCCATGTTAATCGGAAATCAATTAAATAATAAATTTTCGATTTTTCGCCCTAAAATTATGAAATTAATATTATTTATTAATTTGTCATTAATTTTGAATATAAATTTTAAATTTTTATGCGATTCACTCATATAACTTGCACGCACAAAGCAATGGACGCTACGTGTTACCCTTAAGGGGTGTTGTATAGTGCGGGCATGTGACGACGAGCAAGGGAGCTCGTCGCCCATGCGGTACGAATGCAATGAGTAAGGCCATGGTGCACGAGCACAAGGCAACAGCCCTGCCTTGTGTCGTGGGCTGTGTGCAATGGGCGAATGGGCGAGGGCGAGAGCAAGGCACGAGCAGTCGCGTGTGGGCAGCAAGCGAGCTGCGCCACAGCGCGCACTGCCTCGCGCAAGCGTGCGGAGCCTCGCGCGCAGCGAGCGCAAGCTCGCGTGCCACGAGTGCTACGCCCAGCACCGATCGCTCGCGCGCAGCGAGCGCTATTGTGCGTGCGACGAGCTGCGCCCAGCGATGGCGTGCAGCGTGCTTGTTGCGACGTGCGACGAGCGCTGCGCCCAGCAATGGCAAGCAGCTTGCTTGTTGCGACGTGCGACGAGCGCTGCGCCCAGCGATGGGCTGCGGCAGCATGCTTGTTGCGTCGAGCGCTGGCGCGCGCAGCGAGCACCAGCTCGCGTGATGCCTTGCGATGGTGAGCAGCAGCGATGCGACACAGCGCATGGGCTGCGCGCACATGGCCAGCGATGGCTGTGTGCGTGTGGCCCATGGGCGTGCGTTGCGTGGGATTGTTGCGTTGCGATTAGATCGTTTTGAAATTTTAATTTGAAATTTTCAGTTTACGTAATTTTAATTAATTTTAAAATTAATAATTTAAATTAATTTCTTGGATTTAAATTTTGAATATTGTAATTATAATAAATTTTATTTATTCTAATTATTTTACTAAAATTAAAATCATGAATTAATTTAAATACGACTGAAATTAAATTAAACTTTTTGGATTCAATTATAAATTTATATGAGCTTTAAATTTTAATTAAATTTGTATGTTTCCGGTTATACTAGAAATACATTTTTATGTTTAAAATTAGTAAAGCATATGAATTTATTGGTTTAAGTGGGAGCCCTTTTTAGTCATAAACTCTTGATTAGGTCTACAAATCCTTAAGGTTAAAACAACTTGATTAGAATTAATAAGGACTGAATAATTTGTAGATTATTGGTGCCCTTGATTAATTGCTGCAAATGTTTATGTGATGCATAATGTGTTTTACTAACCAGCTATGTGGGCCATTCATGATAATGAATGGGTGAATGGTATATATTGTATATGTACTGTTTTGTAGATTATGAAGTGACTAGTATGGCCCAAATAGGATAGAAAATATGGTCTGCGTACCATTAATTTGAATGTAATTGGTCTAAAGTACCAAAGTTGTTTTTCAATTCAAATATGGTCTGCGTACCATCAAATAGTTGTAATTAGTTTTTAATTATAGCTTATCCTATTTGAAGAAAATGGTGCCTCCCACGGAGATTTTCAAGACGGACTTTGAAGTTAAAGCTTCAAGATGAAGTCGGGCTATACTAGATCACATTTATCTTATGCATGTTTTAAGTTATTTATTGCTTTTAAATATGTCTTAAAATGCATGAGATCAAAAGCTTGATTATGTTGCATGATTAAGGATTTTAGTTCACTTAAAATCTAACCAACATAGTAAGAGCCTTAAGTTCCAAACTTAAAAATTGAGTTAAAAGGTGCCATGCCAAAATATACACTTGCTTGGATATCCTTTACATTAATCTAGTAATAGTTTTCGCTCAGCGAGGTGTTACTTATTGGTCCTAAAGGGGCAAGGTACACAAATAATTGTGAGTACATGTTAGTTTTGGTGAAACTCAACGATATAAATAAGGAGTCCTTTTATGTCGTGGCAAAATCAATAGGTTTACCTAATAAGTTCTTAGACGTACCTATCAACCAAGAATAGTTTCTAGACTATTAGCAAAAGGCTTTTGCTTACCTAAGATGTTTTAGGATTAAGTCGACAAACTGTGCTTAGTTCTTCAATGATTTTAGGATCTTGGAATCATTTTATTCACACTTGCCGGAACACATAACATGAATAAAATGCTTAATGAACATTGAATTATGCATGTATGCTAGAATTTAAGTTTATTAAGAGAAACTGTGAATGGTTATTTATTTGTTTATTCTTTTCAATTGTAGTTTTAAATATGGCAAACAACAATCAAAACATCATCATGGGTTCTGAGCTTATGGTCAAGCTGAACCTGGCAAATTTTCTTGAATGGGAAGCTAAGCTAGTTGAAATAGTCAAACTCAATGGACTTGAGTATGTACTATCACATCCCATGCCAAGCTACTATGCCAGAGACATGACCCCTGAGAGATTTTACGCATGGGATGCGGATCTCAAAAAGGTTATGAGTCTCATGCTGAACAATATCCCTGATGATTGGGCTAGAAGGTTTGTAGCCTATGAACCTTTTACGCTCATCAAGAATCTGAGGGATATCTGTCGTGGAAGCACGGAGGACAGGGACCTGAACGTCCATGAGTTGATTGAATCAATGTCTGGTCTAAAGGTTAGTTCTCCCAACAGGTGTTATAGGATGGAAGTCCAAGAAACACATGTTCAGCTCCTTCGCACTAAACAGAGGGTAGGCGTCCCACTGAGGTTCCATGTGGATCTTATGCGTTCATACTTTGATCGCCTAAGTCTACTAGGAACACCAATAAGCGAAAGGATGGCAGTCTCTATCTTGCTCAATTCACTACACAGTGGGTTTGGTCGCTTCAAGCAACTATACCTAAGTGAACCAAGAGAAGAAACAGTTGCAGAATTTGTTCACCTTGTCAGAAAGGCTTAAATAATACTGGACTGTGAAGCCAAAGATTTACTCAAGGCTAGAAGGAGACCGTTCAAGAAAAGTGGAAAGTCCAAGGGCGATTCTAAATCAAAGCAGGACAAGTCCACATCAAGCTGTCTTTATTGTGATGGAATAGGCCATTACAAAAGAGAATGTCCAAAGCTAAAGGAAGATCAGAAGAACGGAACAGTCGTTCCATCTTCAGGTATTTTCGTTATAGACTGTATACTTGCTAATTCAACTTCTTGGGTATTAGATACAGGTTGTGGCTCACACTTATGTTCCAATCCACAGGGACTAAGAAGAAGTAGAAAGTTAAGCAAGGGTGAAGTCGACCTACGAGTGGGAAATGGAGCACGGATTGCTGCATTAGCTGTAGGAACTTATTATTTGTCGTTGCCCTCCGGGCTAGTTTTGGAACTGGAAGAGTGTTTCCATGTTCTAAGTCTTACTAAAAACATCATTTCAGTTTCTTTCTTAGATGCTAAGGGATTTTCCTTTTTAATAAAAGACAATAGTTGTTCGTTTTATTTTAAAGAGATGTTTTATGGATCTGCTAGATTAGTCAATGGACTTTATTTATTAGATCACGACAAACAAGTATATAACATGAATACCAAAAAGGCCAAAAAGGATGATTCAGATCTCACCTATCTGTGGCATTGTCGATTAGGCCATATAAACTTGAAACGCTTAGAAAGACTTCAAAAGGAAGGAATTCTAGAACCATTTGACTTAGAGGATTATGGTAAATGCGAATCATGTTTACTTGGCAAAATGACAAAGCAACCTTTCTCTAAAGTTGGAGAAAGAGCAAATGAACTATTGGGTTTAATCCATACAGATGTATGTGGACCAATGAGTACAAATGCTAGAGGTGGTTTCAGCTACTTTATCACTTTCACTGATGACTTCAGTAGATATGGTTATGTCTACCTAATGAAGCATAAGTCTGAATCCTTTGACAAATTCAAGGAATTTCAGAGTGAAGTAGAGAATCAATTAGGCAAGAAGATTAAGGCACTGCGGTCTGACAGAGGCGGTGAATATCTGAGCTATGAATTTAATGACCATCTGAAAGAATGTAGAATTCTATCAGAATTGACTCCTCCTGGAACACCACAATGGAACGGTGTGTCGGAACGGAGGAACAGAACCTTGCTAGACATGGTCAGGTCAATGATGGGTCAGGCCAAACTTCCATTAGAATTTTGGGGACATGCACTAAATACAGCTGCACTCACTATAAATAGAGCTCCGTCTAAAGCTGTCGAAAAGACTCCATATGAATTATGGTTTGGAAAGCCTCCAAATGTGTATTTTCTTAAGATTTGGGGATGTGAAGTATACGTCAAACGATTAATTTCAGACAAACTTCATCCAAGATCTGACAAATGTATCCTTGTGGGCTATCCAAAGGAAACAAAGGGGTATTACTTCTACAATACATCTGAGAACAAGGTGTTTGTTGCTCGAGATGGTGTCTTTTTGGAGAAAGATCACATTTCCAAAATGACAAGTGGGAGAAAAGTAGACCTCGAAGAAATTCGAGTCGAACAACAAACTCTAGAGAATGCTCAAGATGACATTCAGGATGTCAGAGATCTTTAGAAGAATTTGGTGAGAATCATGGTCAATCTAGAAATGTTACCCCGCGTAGATCGCAAAGATATAGATCTCAACCAGAAAGGTACTTAGGTATTTTGACGAACGAGAGCTATGACGTTCTATTACTTGAAAGTGATGAACCTGCGACTTACAAACAAGCTATGACGAGCCCTAGCTCCAAGTAATGGCAAGAAGCCATGAAATCTGAATTAGACTCCATGTCTGAAAACCAAGTATGGGATTTGGTCGATTTTCCAGATGGCTACCAAGCCATTGGAAGCAAATGGGTTTTCAAACTGAAAAAGGACAAGGATGGGAAACTTGAAGTTTTCAAAGCTAGATTGGTTGCAAAAGGTTACAGGCAAGTCCACGGTGTGGATTACGATGAAACCTTTTCACCAGTTGCAATGCTAAAGTCTATTCGGATAATGTTAGCAATCGCTGCATATTACGATTACGAAATATGGCAGATGGATGTCAAAACTGCTTTCTTAAAACGGCGTTTTAACAGAAACTGTGTTTATGACACAGCCTGAAGGTTTTGAGGATCCAAAGAATGCTAAAAAGGTATGCAAGCTAAAGAAGTCAATCTACGGATTGAAGCAGGCATCCAGGAGCTGGAATATACGTTTCGATGAAGCAGTCAGTGACTTTGGTTTCATCAAGAACGCAGACGAATCTTGTGTATACAAGAAGGTCAGTGGGAGCAAAATTTCTTTCCCAGTACTATATGTCGACGACATATTACTTATCGGAAATAACATTCCTATGTTGAACTCTGTCAAGATTTGGCTTGGGAAATGTTTTTCGATGAAAGATCTAGGAGAAGCACAGTACATATTGGGCATCAAGATTTACAGAGATAGATCTAAAAGGATGATTGGACTTAGTCAAAGCACTTATATCAATAAGGTGCTTGATAGGTTCAAGATGGCGGACTCCAAGCGAGGCTACCTACCCATGTCTCATGGAATAACTCTAAGCAAGACTCAGTGCCCAAAAACACTTGATGAGCGTAGACGAATGAATGGGATTCCATATGCATCATTGATTGGTTCAATAATGTATGCTATGATATGTACACGCCCGGATGTTGCGTACGCACTCAGTGCTACGAGCAGATACCAGTCAGACCCAGGAGAGGCGCATTGGACTGCTGCCAAGAATATTCTGAAGTACCTGAAAAGGCACAAAGATGACTTCCTGGTCTATGGTGGAGATGATGAATTAATTGTTAAAGGCTATACGGACGCAAGTTTCCAAACCGACAAAGATGATTTCAGATCACAGTCTGGGTTTGTCTTCTGCCTCAACGGGGGTGCAGTAAGCTGAAAAAGTGTTAAGCAAAGCACCATTGCGGATTCTACAACTGAAGCGGAGTACATTGCTGCACATGAAGCAGCAAAGGAAGCTATATGGCTAAGGAAGTTCATAGGTTAACTTGGTGTAGTCCCCTCCATTAAAGGACCAATAGCCCTGTATTGTGATAATAACGGAGCTATTGCACAGGCAAAGGAGCCTAGACACCAACAGAGAGTCAAGCATGTACTTCGTAGATTTCACCTTCTACGAGAGTTCGTTGAAAGAAAAGAAGTCGAGATAAACAAGATTGGAACTGATGACAACATATCAGATCCATTGACTAAACCTCTGCCGCGGGCGAAGCACAACTCGCACACTGCAGCTATGGGAATCAAGCATATTGGAGAATGGCTTTGATATCCCTGTTTAATGTTTTAAAGTTTTAGAGTTTAAATCTTTGTAAAACATTATTGGTTAATCATTCACAACAAATGAAAAGAATTCATTTTTCCATTTAATTTGTGGTTTATTAAATGATGAGTCCCTTCGATTTGACGATATATTCAAGATAGACTGTCAGGACCAGTCCTGTGACTAAGAAATGTCTATCAAGTGAACTTGAATGTCAAAGGTTGAAAATGGTCCCTAGTCGGAGTTTTCTATAAAATTGGACGCATAGAAAACGTTAGACGATTAGAATGCAAGATGACTAGTAGTTCTGTTTCTTGAACTATGTGGACATGGCAATGTCATAATCATTTGCATAGATACTTACTTTGGGAAGACTAGTATCGGACAAGACCTATGAAACTTTACTGTAAGAGATGAAAATCTGTCATAAGTAAATTTCATTAAAATTATTAGACACTAAATCCTCAATACCTGAGTGATTTGAGATTACTTGTTTGAGAACTGGTTGCTTTGACGTTGACCAACAGTCGCACCGTAAAAGGAGGCTATAAAGGCAATGCTCAGGTAATCACCTATCAAACGAAGTCTAATCTCAAGATCGCAAGATTGGGATTGTCCTCCCATAAATCGGGATGAGATGCTTAAAAGTTGTACAAGGCCACTCGGAGAGCTAGAAACTGTGAAATGCATGGCCGTGCTCGGATGAATCATAGGCTATGATTATCTGTTTATTTGATCAGTTGAACTCTGAAACCGAGGAACACCTCTGGACATAATAAGGATGACAACTCTTACCTTATGTTCAAGAGCAAGCATCGAGCGACAAAGGAATTAGGAAATGCACACTTGTCCCTAAGGACAAGTGGGAGACTGAAGGAAATAATGCCCTTGGTCTAATAAGTGCGGTTCAGTATTAATTAACAAGTTAATAATTCAGTGAGATCAAGTGAGCTGAATGCCTAGCTAGAGGCCGCTTCAGTTCAAGTGGAATTAATGATATTAATCCACAGCTTACTCTTGACTGAACCCGTAGGGTCACACAAATAGTACGTAAACGGATCAAGTATTTAATGGCATTAAATACTCCATCTATGGATATTCGGAATCGACGGATCTTGGTTTCAGTGGGAGCTGAGATCGTCATAGGCAAGAAATGAATGCTCCGGAAACGATGATATTGCCGGAAACGGAAATATGGATCGTATCGGAAATATAAATATTATCCAAGTCGTAGATGTTGCCGGAAACGGAAACATGGTACGTATCGGAAAATATTATCGGAAATGGAAATATTGCCGGAATCGGAAATATTGCCGGAAACGGAAATATTGTCAGAATCGGAAATATTGCCGGAATCGGAAAATAATTCCGGAAACGGAATATTAAATATTTGTTCGAAACGGAAGTTAATTCCGGAATCGGAAATATTAAATATTGTTCGTATCGGAAATGAATTCCGGAATCGGGAAATTAATCGGAAGCGTATCGTACGAATTAGCATCGGACGAGGCCTGCCAGACGAAGGCCCAGCACGAAGCCGGGCCATCGCCCAGCAAGCCAGCGCGCCACAACGCACCAGCCAAGGCTGCGCCAGGCCCACCGCAAGGCAGGCCCAGCGCGCGCCAACGCTGCGGCAGCGTGTGGGCCTCGCAGCAATGGGCTGCGAGCTCGCGGGCTGCGCGCGCGCGCATGGCGCCCCTCGTGGGCTGCTGTACGTGCGTGTGTGTTGGTGTGCTATACGAATCCTAAAGCTATCAGGTTTCGACTAATGATTAACTTCCTAAACCTAAAAGGATGAATTAATTAAATAAGAATTCTATTAGGATTCTAGTTTAATTAATTCGTATCCTAATAGGATTACGATTCCCTTTCCATGCCTCTATAAATAAAGGCCTAGGGTCATTATTTTGAATAGAGATTTCAAGTATTCAAAGTGATTTTTGAGAGCAAAAATTTAGTCATACAATTGCCTATATGTGCCGAAAATTCTAAGTACCTTAAGGGCGATCCTAGTTGGTCAAGCTTAAGGCGGATCCGGACGTGCTGTGGACTATCTACGGAGGGACGACACTTGGAGTCCTAAAGACTTGTTCTTGTTCGGTTCGGGCGCAGCTAGGGAAGGCACGCAACAAAGTGTATGCATCTAAACTATGCTAAATGATTATGTGTAAATAATATGCTTTCCTGGCTTTATGGTTTTTCCGCATGATTTATGAATTGTCATATGTATCATAACCTAACACATTAGTTGTAGGGTCATCTAGTTTGTTTTAAGTCCTTTCAAGGCTGGAACCTAATGGCTTTTTTGTTCCATAATCAGCATACCTAAATTTCTGTTTTCAAACACAGAAAGACTCACATTCAAGAAAAACAAAAACAATGTTGTATTTGAATGAAATGGTCATTTACGGGTTGAGTCAATATGCTTGATTAAAAACAAACAACTCTTTAACAATAAAACTTTACTAGGTTCAAATCAATCTCTTGATTTGAGTTCCACTAACCTTTACCATTGTTGCTTAGACCATATCAACAAGTTAACATTCAAAAGCTCTATTTTGATGGACTTTTGAAAGTTGATTGATTTCTAGATCAATTTAAGACAACTAGTCTTACTTGTTGAAAGTAACAAAAGATATGAACTATTGTTAGAACGCCTAGACAATAGAGTTCAAAGCTAAAGAAAGATTTTATGACTTTATTATTTCACATGGATTTGAGTGAATATAGGTTTATTTACTCAAATGTGATATAAGTTGAATCTGTTTGGCTAGTTCAAAGATTCAGAAGTATAAAAAAAAAAAAATCCACATGGCAAGAAATCATAGAGATCTAGGTTAGATCATGACGATGATTACTTTAAGACCAAAAATGATCATCAATAATTGTGTGTAGTAATTTTCACAATCTAGCTCCATAAGATATGGCATATCTAAGTTGGAATGATCGAAGTCAGTAGTACTTGATTCGATCAATGATGATTCATAAAGACTTTTCCTATAATTTCTAAACAAAATGCTCAACTACCACTAAACTAAACCAAATTCGTCAAAGCTATTGAAAAGTAATTTCAGAATATCTTTTCGGTAATATATATCTAGAGAGTTCCCAAACTCAGTGGGAGCTTAGTGTTTGTTATTCGACAAACTAAGGCCCAAGTATAGATATATGTTTCATTGTGATTTATTCAAATGAGACACAAAGGTATTATTTCTACCACAAATTTTGAGAACATAATGTTTGTTTGCTCGAAATAATGTCCTTTTGGAGATTCGTTTCCAAAATGACAAGTGGGAGAAAATAGACCTCCTCGAAAGTCTTAGAGGCGAACAACAAACATAAATGGACATTCCGGAGGCTTTTCGAAGTGCTTCAGAAAATCCGAACTTATTCTTTAAGGACTTTAGAAGTGGCTTTAAAGAATAGACATCTCTTAGAAGACTTTACAAGTGCTTCAAGGAGAACATAATATTCAAAGGACTTTCAAGTGGCTATTGATATTCTATTGTTTGATGTTCTATACCCAAGTAGGCATAGAGTTCAAGTCACTGAAACTATGTGATTCTTCTATTAGATAGTGAAGAATCCTACAACTTGCAGTCAAACTATTATCATGTTGATTAATGAGTTTGTGACCTGTAAGAAAGCTATGACGAAACCCAGATTCCCTAAAATAGTTAGAGGCCATATATAGACTCAAATGTTTTAAATGGTTAGAGGCCATAAAACATACTCAATGTTTTGATGACAAAATTGAAATTTTGTTGATTTGCAAGAATAGTTTCACACCTATTGGTTGCAAGTTTGTTTTAAGGATAAAAACCATCAAACATGAAATTATGTTCAAACACAAAGCTAGATTAGTTGCTAAAGGTTACAAGCAAATTCACGGTGTGGATTGTGTTGAAACCTCATGCAAAATCGTAATGCTTAAGTCTATAATTCAAGCAATGATTGCATATTGGTACATATGGAAATTGGATGACAAAACGTATTCCTCAATCAAATGTTGGAAGAAACTATGTACATGGCATGTCATAGGATTTGTGGATCCAAATAAATACTTGAAAAGAAAAGCTAGCTTATGAAATCTAAGTACAAATTTAAGCAAGCAATTGGGAATTGGAAATGTATTTTAGTGAAGCTAATAAGTATTTTAGTTTCATAAAATGTACATGATTCTTATAGATATATAAGAAGTTTAGTGGGAGTACGTAAAACTTAATTGGTCCTATTTGTATCGCAGACATATCTCTCTATTGTGAAATAACATTCAAATGCTAATGACTTAGATTTGAAATTTATTCATCAATGATGGACCATGGCGAAACTTAGTGCATATTGGGTATTAAGATCCATTTGTAAAGATCTTAGAATATTGTTTTGGATTAAGTAATGGCATTTACTAAATCAAACACGAAAGACTCCATTGGAGATATTCGGCCCATGTGAATAAATCTAAGTAAAGAATGTTTGAACTATGTATAAGCATTTACTAAGTTAAACATCAAAGGATATAAGTAAGATTCTTAACCTATATTATATGTCAAAGAATTTAGCTGGATTTAGTATCTACTGAAACTAGGTGAGCTAAAGATACATGAATAGAATTCAATTGGGAATGATTCTGCAAAAGAATTTATCATGTATGATATAATATGAGGATCGCCAAAAACGTATCGTATGACTTTAGGCATGACGAACATATACCAATCTCTATTGATCTAAGTGAAGATCAACTAGATTGAGATCAAGAAAAACTTATGATACTTGAAAAGGTACATAGGAACAGTTCTTGACTCAAGGAAATAAATATATGCTAAATATTGATGCTACACGCATAAACACTGGCAAAGGATCAAGCAAGATCCCTTTGGAGTTAACCATTGGCAAGGACGAGCTATAGAGCATCGTGTTTTGAAATGGCAACATGGATTGGAGACCATGAGTTGTTGCGTGGGAAATTAAATATTAATTTCTATGTTCTAAGATACAGCTGGAAAGTCTTCCACATATCTGTGAACTGCTTGGATAAGTAAAATCCAAACAAAGCATCACTAGCAACCTAAACAGTTGAAGTAAAAGTACGTATTGCCTAAGAAGCAATAAAACAGGGTTGTTTACGTTAAGAGTTCTTCACTGAACTTGGGTAGATCACATGTCTGCTAACTTGATGGTTCTTCATTGCAAAATGCGTAGAACCACTCTTGAAGTAAGAAAGACTAGATCACTTAATAAATAAACTCAAAAGATCTTTTCATCCTGTCTCGAAGAACATTCGATGATAAGGATATTAAGATTGGCAAAGCATGATAACTAAACCTATGCAACAAGTGAGAAACAACACTCACATTGTGGCACTGGAAATCAAAGCATAGTTTTGAATTCCACTAGTTGTTTTAAAGATGGGTTCGAGGCCCATGGTTGTAAAACATTGGGGTTGAACATTTATCATATATGAAATGTATTTTCATATTCCATTTAATCTTGGTTTAGTATTAAATGATGAGTCCCTTCAATTTGACGATATATTCAAGATAGACTGTCAGGACCAGTTCTGTGACTAAGAAATGTCTATCAAGTGAACTTGAATGTCAAAAGTTGAAAATGGTCCCTGGTCGGAGTTTTCTATAAAGATGGACGCATAGAAAACGTTAGACGACTAGAATGCAAGACGACTAGTAGTTCTGTTTCTTGAACTATGTGGACATGGCAATGTCATAATCATTTGCATAGATACTTACTTTAGGAAGACTAGTATCGGACAGACCTATGAAACTTTACTGTAAGAGATGAAAATCTGTCATAAGTAAATTTCATTAAAATTATTAGACACTAATCCTCAATACCTGAGTGATTTGAGATTACTTGTTTGAGAACTGCTTACTTTGACGTTGACCAACCGTCGCACCGTAAAAGGAGGCTATAAAGGCAACGCTCAGGTAATCACCTATCAAACGAAGTCTAATCTCAAGATCGCAAGACTGGGATTGTCCTCCCATAAATCGGGATGAGATGCTTAAAAGTTGTACAAGGCCACTCGGAGAGCTAGAAACTGTAAAATGCATGGCCGTGCTCAGATGAATCATAGGCTATGATTTTCTGTTTATTTGATCAGTTGAACTCTGAAACCGAGAAACACCTCTGGACATAATAAGGATGACAACTCTTACCTTATGTTCAAGAGCAAGCAACGAACGACAAAGGAATTAGGAAATGCACACTTGTCCCTAAGGACAAGTGGGAGACTGAAGGAAATAATGCCCTTGGTCCAAGTATGCATTTAATGTTAAGTCTAATAAATGCGGTTCAGTATTAATTAAACAAGTTAATAATTAAGTGAGATCAAGTGAGCTGAATGCCTAGCTAGAGGCCGCTTCAGTTCAAGTGGAATTAATGATATTAATCCACAGCTTACTCTTGACTGAAACCGTAGGGTCACACAAATAGTACGTAAACGGATCAAGTATTTAATGGAATTAAATACTCCATCTATGGATATTCGGAATTGACGGATCTTGGTTTCAGTGGGAGCTGAGATCGTCAAAAGCAAGAAATGAATACTCCGGAAACGATGATGTTGCCGGAAACGGAAATATGGATCGTATCGGAAATATAAATATTATCCAAGTCGTAGATGTTGCCGGAAACGGAAACATGGTACGTATTGGAAAATATTATTGGAAATGAAAATATTGCCGGAATCGGAAATATTGCCGGAAACGGAAATATTGTCAGAATCGGAAATATTATCGAAATCGGAAAATAATTCCGGAAACGGAAATATTAAATATTTGTTCGAAACGAAAATTAATTCCGGAATCGGAAATATTAAATATTGTTCGTATCGGAAATGAATTCCGGAATCGCGAATTTAATCGGAAGCGTATCGTACGAATTAGCATCGGACGAGGCTCGCTAGACGAAGGCCCAGCACGAAGCCAGGCCGTCGCCCAGCAAGCCACACGCAACAAACCACACGCCAAAGCCTCGACCAGGCCCAGCGCAAGGCCAGGCCCAGCCAAGGCCTTGGTCGCGCGCGCGGATCACAAGCAGCGAGCTGGGCCGAGGCGTTGTGCGCTCAGCGTGGGCCGCAAGGCCTGCGGGAGGGTGTACGGTGCTCGTGCGATGCTCGTGTGCGTGCTATACGAATCCTAAAGCTATCGGGATTCGACATATGATTAAATTCTAATCCTAATAGATAAAGTTTATTTAATAGAGTCCTAGCAGGATTCTAATTAAACTAAATTAGTATTCTAATAGGATTATAAATCCTTTTCCATAACTCTATAAATAGGGGCCTAGGGTCACAAATTTATAAACAACATTGAAATATTCAAAGGTAAGATTTTGAAGCAAAAATCAGCCAAAACACTTGCAACCATTTAGCCGAAATTCCTATGAACCTTAAGGGTGATTCTAGTTGGTCAAGCTTAAGGCGGATCCGGACGTGATGTGGACTATCTACGGAGGGACGACACTTGGAGTCCTAAAGACTTGTTCTTGTTCGGTTCGGGCGCAGCTAGGGAAGGCACGCTACAAA
Organism: Spinacia oleracea; assembly: GCF_020520425.1. Taxonomy (NCBI): domain Eukaryota; kingdom Viridiplantae; phylum Streptophyta; class Magnoliopsida; order Caryophyllales; family Amaranthaceae; genus Spinacia; species Spinacia oleracea. The sequence continues at coordinate 30,755,226 of NC_079492.1, forward strand.
GTGTATGCACCTAAATTATGCTAAATGATTATGTGTAAATAATATGTTTCCTGGCATTAAGGTTTTCCGCATGATTTATGTTTTGTCATATGTATCATAACCTAACAGGTTTATCATTATTTGTTGAATATCATGTTGTTTATGGACCTGAACACATGATCACAATACCTGATGGGAAGCAAGTAACAATCACACACATAGGAACTTTCCACTTAAATAAGGTCATAGCCCTTAAAAATGCCTTGTTTGTGCCTGGTTTTCAATTCAATCTAGTGTCTATTCCCAAAATTTTCCTAGATATGAATTTCTCTGTCACATTCACTGATAATCGGTGTTTGATACAGAGCCCTTCCGTGAGACCACAACTTCTTGGTAGTCTTAGGCATGGCTTATACTGTGTGGAAGATACAAATACTAGAGATGATCAATTCAAGGATCATGTTGCATTATATACAGCTTTTGATTCCAATTGTGATATAAATAATACCAAACGGTGGCACCTTAGAATGGGACATATTCCATTTGCTCAATTACATCATTTAGATTATGTTGTTGGGAATAAGTGTTGTGATATCGACAATGTTTAGATTTGTCCTATGGCAAGACAAACTAGGTTGTCTTTTCCTCATAGTGGTATCAAAACTGTTACTGCTTTTGAGTTACTACATGTAGACACTTGGGGTCCTATCAGATGCAAACACATAATAAATGCATATTTTTTCTCACACTAGTAGATTAATACACTAGAATGATATGGGTTTATTTGATTAAAAATAAATCAGATGATATTGGAATTGTCCAAAACTTTGTTGCTTATAACAAGACTCAGTTTAGGGTTGTTGTAAAGACAATAAGGGCAGATAATGCATTAGAGATTTGTGAAGGGGAGTTGAAACAATTTTACCTTAAAAGAGGATAAAATATCACAAATCCTGTAGAGATACCCCACAATAGAACAGAGTGGTGGAAAGAAAACACAGACACTCATTGGAGACATCTAGGAGCTTATACTTTAAGTCTAAAGTTCCTGTAGAATATTGGGGAGAGTGTTTTATGTGTGTTGTACTCATAATAAGTCGAATTCCCTTGTCTTTTCTACAACACATCAGTCCATATGAAAGACTATTTGGTTTAGCGCCTACTCTTGATCATATGAGGGTATTTGGCTATTTATGTTTTGTATCTACTTTACAGAAAAACAAAGCCAAATTTGAACCAAAAGCTACTCCCCATGTTTTTGTCGGGTCAAAAAGGTTACAAGCTTTTGGATGTTGAAAATCACAAAATCATAGTTTCTAGGAATGTTGTTTTCCATGAACAACATTTCCCATTTCATCATTCTGCCACAATCTCCACCTCTCCACCTCTGAAATTCTTTCTCCCTAAGTCTACTCCATACACAACCATTTCCTATGATGATATTCCTGATGTATTTCGGGATTATCATTCTTCCTCCCCACCCGCTTCCATCCTTCCAATACTCTCATAAACACTGACATAAACACTTCTTCACCTTCCATTTCTTCTTCTTCACCCATTTCAGAGTTTAATTCTTCTCATACGGTTTTTGAGATACTTGACATTTCTACTTCTGATGCTACTGTCAGAAGATCAACTAGAACTTCAAAACCACCTGCTTTCTTTACAGAAAATTATGTTTGCAATGTTAATAATAACTAGTGTAATCTAGTAGCATTTGAGAAGCTTCCTGATATGTATAAAGCACAAGTTTCTCAAACGGAGGCCTTAGTTGAACCTGTCAACGACATGGAGGCTTCTAAGGATTTGAAATGGGTGGAAGCTATGCACAAGGATATTTCTGCATTAGAAAAGAACAACACCTAGATTATGGATACACTTCCTGCAAGATCAAACTGAAAACAAATAGGGCTGTTGAAAGGTTCAAAGCATGGCTGATTGCTAAGGGATATATTAAGAAGATGGGACTAAACTCTGATGAGACGTTTTCACCTTAGTCAAAATGGCCACCGTACGATGTCTTATTTCTCACTGGCTGCTAGTAAACATTGATACCTCTTCCAATTATACGTCAATAATGCTTTTTTCACAGGGTTCTCACTGAAGAAGTTTACATGAGATCACCAGAAGGGTTCCCTAATCCTCAAAATAAAGTGTGTAGGCTTCTAAAGTCCTTGTGTATGGACTTAAACAAGCATCAATGAAATGGTTTGCTAAATTGGTTGGCGAGTTACAAATTCAAGGGTTTAAGCAATCCAAAAATGATTATTCTTTGTTTCTTAAACACAACGGAAATATAGTTATCGTTGCATTCTATGTGGATGATATCATTCTCACAGGAGATTATTAGCTAGTATTCACCGACTAAAAACCCACCTGAACGAGGTTTTCAGCATCAAGGATTTGGGTAAGCTGAGTGATTTCCTCGGTATTGAGATTGGATATCATCATAAGGTATTTCCTTAACTCAAAGAAGATTCACCAAGGAGTTATTGTCTAAATGTGGTATGGATGTTTCTAAGACCACTGTTACTCCTCTCCCTTTAAATTTGAAACTAACTGCAACAGATGGCCCTTTCCTTGACGATGCAAACACGTATAGATGCCTTGTTGGGAAGTTGAACTTTCTCACTCACACAAGGCCTGATCTTGCCTATACAGTCTAACATCTCATTCGGTATATGCAACAACCCATGAAGCCTTATCTTGATGCATTACACCATACCTTAAGATACATTGTTTCCACTGTCGGTCAAGGCATCATTCTGAAGGCTACTGATGAACTAAAGTTGCAGACTTTCTCTGATTCTGGTTGGGGAGCTTGCCTTGACTCAAGGAGATCAATTTCATGTTATATTCTTCTATTAGGTAGGTCACCTGTCAGCTGGAAATCAAAGAAACAAGGCACAATGTCACAGAGTTCTTCTGAGGCAGCGTATTGAGCTACGTCTGCTCAAGCCTCTGAGATAACTTGGGTGGTTAGGTAGCTTGAGGGGATAGGTGTTTCGAATCTCAAACATGTGACATTGCATTGTGACAATCAAAGTGCAATTCACATAGCTAAAAACCTTGTCCACCACGAACGAACTAAGCACGTAGAAATCGATGACCACTTTACAAGGGAGAAGGTGTTAGAAGGCCTTCTCCAAATTTCTTACCTGCCTACATCTTCCCAACTTGTTGATGTCTTTACAAAGGTCCTACCATCTCATCAATTCAATGATCTTCTTTCCAAACTAGGAATGTCTACCAACATGCCTAGTTTAGGGGGGGGGTGTTAAGACTACTGAGTTGAGTGAAGGCCAACTATAACAACATCACAACAACATCTCAGGTGCACCCTTCTTTGTTGTAGGCTACATAGTAGAGGAGCATTTCCCTAGTAACAAACTATCTAATTTTGTTATACCTTATTGACTTCTAGCATTAGTAAAAATAGTTTTCATTACCAAATTTTGTCTAGTCAATCAAGTTGTAACAATAATCCTAAATCTGTAAAAACTCTCTCGGCTTAATGAATTCAATTTAGTGACCCGAGCCCCCAAACGTAGGGGGATGAAGGCAAAAATATCTTGTGTCTTTATTTGATCTTCAAGCTTTCAGATTAATGGAGGTACAATCTTAGTTCAAGAATTGCTTCAACAATATTATGAATGACATCAAGCTCTTCTATAGCATTTTGATTTATGGGAAACCAATTATTCCCGTCGGGAAGCTATTAGACAACAAATTGGATTGCAAACGTTGATAATTTAGTAGTAGTCATATATTGCTTCTTGTAATAACCCGCATTTAGTATCGTTTATATATAAACAATGCTTATTTAAGTGTTCCACTCGCGAGGAGAATGTTGAGGATGACGTAGTTACCGTATGACTTAAGAAACGTATAAAGGGTAAGATATCCAGTTTGTATTTTAAATAGTGGTGTATGGCCATGAATGATATTTTTCTGTCAATAATATTTTACATGGCATGATGGAAAATCAAGCGCTATTCAATATAACTACTCCCCCCGTTTCTTTTTGTTCTTTACGTTTGACCTTTTGCACGTTTATTACCGTTTAATTAATGTGCATTGAGATAACTTTTTTGTCTTTTCCGATGTTGACTACTCATTTCCGGCATTGATTTCGCCAATTTTGCTAACCTCACCTTTTTCCTGTAAAAATAAAAGGCAAATTTTCCAAAAATAACCTTTTATAACCCATTTTTCGCCATAAACAACCTTTTTTTAAAAAAAAAATGCGAAAAGAGGGCTTATCTAAAAAAATTGCGAAAAAGGACATTTTTTGTCTTTTCCGGCGTTGACTACTCATTTCCGGCATTGACTTTGCCGGTTTTGCTAACCTCACCTTTTTTCCCTTAAAACCAAAATCCAGCAAAAATAAAAATAAAACCAAAAAAAAACCCTCAAACTTCATTCTCACTCTGTTCTTTCCCAGCTACGCAAAATTCGCTGAAATTGTTGCTTCCAAAGATAGATTTAATCTCAATTTAATCATTCTCGACACTTTTCATCTACAATTTGGTAAGTTTGGTTAATTAATTTTATGTAATTGCAGTGTCGAAAAGTTATAATTTTATCCCAATTGTTTGAATTGAATCGAATTTGTGGATGAAAACAGTATTGAATCAATTCCCAATTGTTTGAATTGAATCAAACTAGAACCAGAATCATGTTCTATAGCACCTTTTACTCCTCAGCATCCGTCGCCATTGAATATCGAATTAATCCTTAACTAGTGAGTGCATGGTATTAAAGTTTTTTACTCTACTAAAAATATCAAGGATATTGTTGATTTGATTGGAAAATGGTGGTAAAATTAAGTGTTTTTTCTTGTATGTGAAGGTTATATGTAAAATGCTAAGCAATGTATTTTTGTGTTGCGGGGAGGAAATTAGCTTGAGATTATCTTTACCATATGCATGAAGTTTATAAAGGTAAGGGTTTTGAAATAAGGAGATATCTAAGTATACCATTAATCAACTGTAAATTTTTTTAGGTTTAATTTTAATCAACTACTTTTATACGAGAGAATATGAAGGGAAATGCGTGTAAATAAGGAAAAACGAAAACATGTGACCTACACATGGGAAGTCAAGGCCGGAAATAGGGATGTCAGTGGGGCGGGTTTTGCGGGAGACCCGGCCCGCATCCGCCCCAAGTAGGCGGGGATGGAGGTAGGTTTGGCGGGTGATGGGGCGGGGATGGGTATAAAAATCGTACCCGTCATGGGTGATGGGGCGGGTGTGGATTTTGTGTTGAATCCGCCCCATCCCCGCCCGCCCCGCCCCATCCCCACTCGCCCCGCCCCATCCCCACTCACCCCGCTTCATACCCGCCATGGGTGATGGGGTGAGTTTGGATTTATTTGCATCTTTAGGTGATAATATAAATTTAGGTGAGATTTTTATGTTTTTTTTTATGACGAGTATGTTTTCCGATTATATAGGTTACTTTATTCATAAGGTATTTTTTTCTATAGTTAACTTTGATTAATCCGTATATATGGCAAATGTTTGCTAAATAAGAAAAATTAGGCGGGTATTAGCGCGGGTATGAAGCGGGGATAAGACGGGAATGGATACCCAGTTGGGTGGCGGGGCGGGGATGGATTTTAGCTTACACCCGTTGGGGTGGGGATGGGGATGAATTTTGTACCCGCCATGGGTGATGGGCGGGGATGGGGATGGAAATTTTAGGTGGGGATGGGGATGGAGGGACTTACATCCGCATCCGCCCCGCCCCATTGACATCCCTAGCCGGAAATTAGTGGTCAACGCCAGAAAACCCAAAATGGTTGTCTCTCGCAAGTATTTTTTATTTTAAGGTCTTTTTTCGCAATTTTTTTCAAAAAGGTTGTTTCTCGGAAAATATGGGTTATAAAAGGTTGTTTTTGGCAATTTGCCTTTTGATTTTAAGGGAAAAGGGTGAGGTTAGAAAAACCGGCCAAATCAATGTCGGAAATGAGTAGTCAACGCCGAAAAAGACAAAAAGGTTGTATCTCGCAAGTTTTTTTTAGTTTAAGGTCCTTTTCGCAAAAAAAATTTAAAAGGTTGTTTTTCGCAAAAAAAATGGTTATAAAATGTTGATTTTCACAAATTCGCCTTTTTTTATTTAAATAAAAAAAAATTATGTTTATTTATAATGTTTTCACTTTTATCAAAAATCTAATATTGGGAAAATGAGAAAAAAAATTAATATCCCAATAGAAAAGTGTGAGAAATTAAATGACCCAATGAATTTAATTGGTTAAAATAATCTTTGGACACAAATTTTGATAGAATATTAAAACATTTTTATGTGATAATATAAAAAGAAAATGTAAAAACATTTTGAAACACCCAAAAATGAAAACGTAAAGAACAAAAAGAAACGATTGAGTAGTTTTTTGGCATGTGTAACGCACAATATATAAAAGTTGAAGGAAAATGAACTAAATAATCAAGCATTGATTAATTGAGAGTTTTAAGAATGTTAAACTTTTTTCTATTAAATATTTATGGAGAGTTGTACAACATAAGTTAAAAATATATAAAAATAAAAATACAGAGTAGATTTTAAAATGGTGACAAGTAACATGCAAATCTTCATATTTTAAAATGTTGATAGATTTTTTTTTTTTTTGGTTCTACTACGAGGAGTTCCCACCGCCTTCGGCGAGGTAATCTCCCGTGGGAGTTTGCATGGGTACCTCGATGGGCAGCATCCCTCCCAGTTGAGATTTTTTCCATTCCCAAGGCTCGAACCCGAGACCTTGGTTAAGGAGCAAGAGGCCCTTAACCACTCATGCTAACCTCAATTGGTAAAATGTTGATAGATTATGGAATAGATGTTTATATTTATATGGAAAAAGTATTTAATAAGTGTTACAACTTACAAGTTACTAGTTACCTCAACTCGTCCACAGATCACAGATGTGTCGAATATCAGTTACATGGTGCCAAAGTGACAATTACTATGTACGAGTAGGAGTACTTCGTAATATGTAACGTCGGCCGTTTCAAAGAACGTGCTTGAAACCCAATTAAGAAGTCGGCGTCGGCTGAATGAAGCACAGTGGTACCCGTGTGTAAGCACTGGAATTATTGTTTTCTTATTGTTGAAAAGAACGTATTAACAGATCGAATAGTTTCAAATGCATTCCCAATAATTAATAATAAATTAATTAACTCAATATAATTAACACTAATGCGTTTCCACTAGTCCCCGGTCCTCACCTGATCAAGTCACTAGTCAATTCTTCTATTTACTGAAAGAAACATTTGTCATGTTCACATGCTGCATTATTATTCTTTTCTTTTTAAATTAAATTAAAATTAAACGGTCCTTGTCTATGGCTTGATTATGATAATTACAGAGCGAAGAGTTTCCTGGCTGTTTCTTCTGATGTTAAAGAATTCCCCTTCTTTAGCTAGATTCAGGACGAAATTCATTGTATTAGATTCAGTATGCATTTTGCTTGGATTTGCTAATTTTATAGCGATTGACGCGTGTTGAAATTCAAAGTTACCTACATATAAGTTGTCTCGCGTTAGAAAAAAAAAAAAAAAAAAAAAAGATAAATATCAACTTATAATTAAGCTTAAGAAGTTACTCCTATTATTGTCAATTAGTATGTATGGAACCTTTGTTGGACTTATACGTGAACAAATCTCTACTTCTCCTTCATCTTTACTTTTTATTTTTTTTAAAGTTAGATTTAAAACGAGTTATTTACTAGTAATAATTAAATTGATCCGTTTTTCTACTATCTACGTCATCGCCTGAGACACTAAGCTAATTCTTTTTAAAAAATGATATAACTTTAATCTAATCGTGCTGTCAATTTGTATTCATTTTTGGTTTATATAATATATGAAGTGACCAAATGTTAGCTATAATTATCCAATTGCTAATTAAGGAACACAAATATATTGTATTCATTTTTTGTTCTTCAAAAGTTTATCTCAATTGAGTTACTGGGTCACATTTGAAATACAATCTTGGACATTTTCAGGAATACTTCCGGGAAAGTCACAAGAAGAAGAAATGAAATCTACATAAACATAGTGCGGAGTACAAAGATACGTACTACTCCCTTTGACCCACAATTTATGAGATTAGTTTTGCCATTTTTTTATATAATACTTCCTCCATTCTTATTTACATGACACAATTGGGTTTTGGACATTATTCACACAAGTTCCTTGGACTTCTTTTGTGGTTTGTACTTAAGAAAAAACATAGTCGTGTGAGGTCTTGTTGGATTCGTCTCGATAAATATTTTTTTAATATTAAATTTTTATAATTTTTTCTTATCCATAATTGGAGATACTAAGGTTTGAAATCGCACATTGGCAAACGTGCCTAAATAATTGTGTCATTTAAGAAAGCCCAAATTCTTATATGAGACTGTACTCAACATCAACTGATGGTGAGACCAATTCACACTTGCGAATTTAGGTATGTTACTTCTATATTTTAGACATGTTACTTTTTTTTTATAATTTTAGAGGTACTTTTTTTTGTTTAGGTATGTTACTTATATAGTTTATACATGTTACCGTTTTTTATACGGAGTAGTTTTAGGGAACTACCTTCTTAGTTTAGGTATGTTACTTCTATAGTTTAGACATGTTACTTTTTTTATATATAATTTTAGAAGAAGTACTTTTTTTAGTTTAGGTATGTTACTTCTATAGTTTATACATGTTACTTTTTTTTATACGTAGTAGTTTTAGGGGAGATACCTTCTTAGTTTAGGTATGTTACTTCTATAGTTTAGACATGTTAGTTTTTTTTTAATAATTTTAGAGGAGGTATTTTTTTTAGTTTAGGTATGTTACTTCTATATTTTAGACATGTTACTTTTTTTTATAATTTTAGATGAGGTACTTTTTTAGTTTAGGCATGTTACTTCTATAGTTTAGACATGTTACTTTTTTTTATACGGAATAGTTTTAAGGAAGGTACATTTTTAGTTTAGGTATGTTACTTCTATAGTTTAGATATATTACTTTTTTTTTATATATAATTTTAGACGAGGTACTTTTTTAGTTTAGGTATGTTATTTCAATAGTTTAGATCTGTTACTTTTTTTATATAGTTTTAGGGGAGGTACGCTATTGGTTTCGCGCTCGTCACACCATCAAGCTGATGGTGTGACTGGTCTCACAGGAGACGCGCCGTTAAAAAAGAACGGAGAAAGTACTTCGTATAATATATCACTTAGAATTTACATCTATTTTTTGAGAAGGTAAGTTAAGAATCTTATAGAATTGACATTTATCAAATGTAAAACAGTCTAAGAACGCAAATTAATGCTTGAAAGTAGGGGTAGATATTGAAATCTCCACACTCGAGCACAAGCTTATAAAAGCTAAATAAATAGCTTTACTTATCATTCATATCTAGTTACCGTCGGTAGTTTAGGCTAGTGATGTATAATTTCTAATTTTAGACACCAAACTCAATGATAGTAGGGACCAATAACATTTACTTTCTTTAGTTGGAATTTCATGGCCAAAAGGCCCTAAAGTAAAAAGAAGTACTTCCTAATTTCTTTTTACTGTATAAATTTAGGTGGTGAATAATTAAAATGACGCGTGATTACTAAATATGCAAACATATATTATTCCAACTTTCTCCTGTACTCCACCTTACAAATACGTTAATAACTTGCATTTAAATTTTACAAGTACAAACTTTCTCCGTATCTAAAAGATTGCTCATTATAATTTTATTTTTAGATCAAATTTTTTAAAAAATTTAACCGTATATTCTCATTAGACTACAAAAAATAAAACCTAAAATTACTCGTAATTGATTGTGCTGGAGTACTAACCAAATTATTCAAATATGGATTCAAAGCATGCAGATGGATACTGGATAGATAGTCCCAAATATAATACTACTGCCATGCCAGATGTCAGACAGTCTAGCACATTGAAACTCACCAATTCAGTCGTCTCACATTACTCCATCAATTATTCTCTTTCTTTTTTACGTACCGATTAATAAAAGACAAAACGACCCAAAACTCGTGCACCCATCATCTTATCCGTTCACATACCGCTAATATTATTTTAATCTAATAAAGATAATTAATCAAAATATTCATTTCAATCAATATTATTTCGAATATTATATTCCAATTTATATCTGATTTTTTGATTCAAATTTACCAAAATACAACTCTTTTTCTTTTCATCAAACAACAGAGAATTGAAATTCAAAGATACATGACTTTCTTTTCTCTAATCTCTGTCGCAAAAAATTTAAGTGATATACTTAATTAAGCTAATCTAATTAAAATCTATACAAAAAATAAAAACAGAAAATTCGGTGATCCAAATCGGAGCTCCATGGATCCACCCTCATTTTTTCTTTTCCCTAAAAAAATAATACCGAGGAAATTCAAAAAACAAAAACTTTCTTTTTTTTTATAATTTTTTTCTTTTTCCTCATTTATCGTCGTCATAATTTCTAGCGAAGATCCTGAAAAAACACCGCTAATTAAAGAGGTGCAAAAAATTGGAAGGATCAAGCTAAATCAGACGGTGGAGGATGGTTAAGATCGATCTCGAGACCTCTAGGAGCACTGTTAAGATCCTGGTTGAAATCGACGACGGAGGACGAGTCGGAATCGCTCTGAACACCGCATGTCGGAGGCGCGTGGAGTTCACTCGCCACCATTTGGTGAAACCTTATCTGTTGGTTATTGATGTACTGCGGTTGTTGAAGGTGGTGGTGGTGATGTTGATTTTGACGCGCAACGGCGTCAAAGTAGAAAAACTGGTTCATCTGCGCCGGAAAACCAACCGCCGGTGCTTGAGCAACGCGGACTTGTTGGAATGGAAATCTAACTCCAACTGCCGCAGCGCCGGCAAAGTTTCCGGCAAGGTTAAGATCTAAGGGAAGAGAATCGACCATGACCGCCGTAGTCGGAGCCGGGATAGAAGACGGCTTCTCATGGCTGGAGGATTCCACGGTGCTACTCTGACTAGGACTGTGGTTATTGTTATTATTATTGCAACTCAAATTGGTGTTCTGGTTGTGGTTGAAGTGGTGGTGGTGGTGGTGGTTGAGGGGTGCGTTAATCTGTATTTCAGACGGAAGTGGGAAATTGGTCTTAGCCTTAGCACCGCGAAAGGCGCGTGCAGCATCATCATAAGCACGTGCGGCTTCCTCAGCCGTATCAAACGTGCCAAGCCAAACACGGCTTTTCTTCGTCGGGTCACGAATCTCCGCCGCGTACCTCCCCCACGGTCTCTTCCTTACACCTCTGAAATGCGTTTCTTTAACATTAACCCCACCGTTAACCGCGTTCACCTTAACTCCAACGCCACCACCAACGCCGTTAACCTTGGGAGCCATAAACAAAAAGGAGAGAGAAAAATGTGGTTGTTTTAGAGAGGAGAGAGAAAGTGAGACAAAAAGAGATGGTGAATGGATGATGAGAATGGGTAAGGGAAGAAAGGGGTAGTTTTATAGGAGGAGGAGTGCGGCACAGTCAGCAAGGGATTTGACTGATATTTGGTTTAGCCGCCCATGTAGATATAAAATGACGAAAATAGCCTCAAAAACTATAAAAAGATGGTTACGTGGCAATGGGGGCTGTTTCTTAAAACCCGTCAATCGGCTATAACTGCGCTTAATTAAGATTAATAAATTGGGATTAAGGAAATAAAATCACAGCCGTTGAGACTCAAGGGAGATTCTTTTGGTCTGGTAGTGTTGTGAGGTGGTCTGCTGAAATTGTGCATCATTTGAGCGAACTATGTTGCGTGCTGTAAGAATTTCTAATTTTTTTTTTCTAATTTCTTATCTGCACGGGCTCTTTTATTCACCGTGTATTTTATTGTCCTACTCGAGATTTTTGGTAATTTTATTAACTTACCGCATGCGCCGCTTTGTATTTACTGCCTCCCCTTTTTCTTCCAAATTTACCCCATACCAAGTTTAGGCAATTAGTCCATAACTTATGGAGAAGTAACAGAGAATTAACTGTGTCTATTATTAGTCTTTTTCTTTAACAATCTAGCAAATTTGGTACTGTTTTAAAAGTTTGGTCAAAATCGGCCACATAAGGTTATATTACCGTCTTGTACTTACATATAGCATACGGAGTAAGAGATTAACTATTTTCAGTTTAATTATATAGTCAATTAGAGCATCAATACTAAGGGACTCTTAGAGCATCAATTATAAGGAGCTCTTAGCCCCTCTTAAGAAAGACAAAATATAAGAGGCAACTCTTAATAAATAAAAGCTAATTCTTAGCTCCTCTTATTTAGAGTTTGATTAAGACATCTCTAAATAAAAGGTAACTCTTAAAAATAAGAGTGGGGTGAATTGTATATTTATGCATACTTTTTTGCTATTTTTCTAGAACAAAAAAAAAGATAAACATGTAAAAAAGTATTTAAGAGTTACTACCTCTGTTTCATAAAGTTCTTTACAGTTACTATTTGCACGGGCTTCAATGCAATATTTAACTACTAATAAATATATTCTATTTCATATGTGAAAAAATTATAAAAAGTTGACATTCCCAAAATAAATAACGATACTAATCTAACAAAATCTTACATGTAACATTTTGATGTACTCCGTCTATAATAGTGAGAATTTTCGGTCAAAGTTTCTCATACTTTGGACACATTTTCCAAAGCGTAAATAACTTTCTAAAACGGAGGTAGTAGTATATAAGAGTTACTCCCTCCGTCTCTTGTTGTTCTTTACGTTTTCCTTTTTGGATATTTCAAAATGTTTTTTGCATTTCTTTTTATATTATCACATAAACGACTTAGTATTCTATCAAAATTTGTGTCCAATTATTATTTTAACCAATTTAATTCATTTGGTCATTTAATTTCTCACACTTTTCCATGGGACATTAAATTTTTCTCATTTTCCAATATCTGTATTTTGATAAAAATGAAACATTATAAATAAACGTAATTTATCTTGTTTAAATAAAAAAAAATTGAGGAATCTCGATGCAAATTAATTAATCATTAAAACGCGTGAAAAATAACAAACATAAAAAACAAAAAGAGATGGAGAGAGTAGCTTATTTCTTGGGTTTGTTGGTAGATAACTCTTAATAAGAGATGATGGTGATGTGGATAAGGAGAGAGATTAAGAGTGGGCATATAAGAGTTGGCCTTAGTATTGATGCTCTTAACCCACTCTTAAGGAGATAGAAATTTTTAGCTCTTAACAAAATTGGGGTGACTCTTATCCCACTCTTATTTGAGGAAGTATTTTCGGATATCAGATATGTGCTTGCAAATACATATCATAGCAAACGACAAAATAGGAAAAAGGACAAAAAATAAATTAAATGGTACTTTTTAAAACAAAAATGGTACTTTTTTTTACAGAATGGTACTATTTTTTACAGAATGGTACTTTTTTTTTACAGAATGGTACTTTTTTTTACAGAATGGTACTTCCTATTTTGTCTTTTAACTATTTGTCTTTTAGCTGATATGTGTATTTCCACACATATCTGATATGCGAAAAAACAACCTCCTCTTATTTAGAAGTTGATTGTGACATCCTTTAAATAAGAGGTAGCTCTTAGAAATTAAGAGAGGGTAAGGTGGATTACTGATTGGTATTATATTTTCCTTATGGCATTTTAGTAAAAAATAAAACAAAAAATAAGATAAAGTTATCTTAGAGTTATGTATAATAGTTACCACTACAATTGATGCTCTTACAAGATTTTAGTGTATTTCTTGTATTTTTTGGTAGCTAACTCTTATTAAGAGTGATGATGAGGTGGATGAGGTGAGATACTAAGAGGGGAAATAAGAGTTACCACTACAATTGATGCTCTTACTTGAATGAGTGAATGATACCGTTATATTACTCCAAAAGATAAGTTTATTTATCTAGTCAATTGAATAGATGTGAATGATATTGATATTAATCCAAAAAATTAGTTTAATTTTCTAGTCAATTGAATAAATGTGAATGACACTGATATATCACTCCAAAAAATATGTTATTTTCTTAATTGAATGTCATAAATAAAACGGAAATTTCATGAAATGCCCTCGAGTTTTGCCATAATTTACCAAACGCCCATCAAGTTTCAATAATTCATAAAATACCCCTCACAATTCGTACAAATACCCAACATACCCTTATTAATAACGGGCCGTTAGTCCGCCGTTAGCCAAGTTTCCAATTCACCCAAATGCCCCTATTCTGAAACTTATTTCACCAAATGCCCCTATTAGGAAACTTATTTCACCAAATTCTCCAAATTTAAATATAGCTATTCAGATGTTCAGACGGCTAGTTTTTGTGTTTCAAAAGTGGTTCTTGGTCATGGTTGGCTATAAAAATCCCTTTGCTGAATGGTTCTTGTATTTTAGATGTTATTTTACTTTACTTTGCTAATTTCATAAGATTTGTGTCATGAGTTTTCTTTCAAAATCATCTTCCACACCCAATCATTCCACATATATTAGGGTACCTAACAAATTTTGTTATTGTGGTAGGAATGGAGGTTGAAGTGGTGTTCCACAAGCTCTTCTGGATAGCTGCTAATGCTTTTTGGGGTAGTTTTTTGCACATCTGTTTTGATCTTGCACATATTCGTTGAGTAGAAAATAACATTAAATGTTTTTTTTTGATGCGAATGAGCCACAAGGGCAATATAAATTACAAATGGGGGCGGGGGATTCGAACCTGAGACCTATCGTACACAGGCCCTCAGTCTTAACCAGTAGGCCAAGACATCATTGGTAAAATAACATTAAATGTAGTTGGTGCAAAGATGTTTTGTAAGTGAAGCTAAAAACAGAAATGCTTCCCACTTTGGTATTTTGTGCAGATTATGCAACATCAATTATTTATGAAATGTGAATTTGTTTCTCATTACTTGTGTTTACTTCGTGATTACAAACAGTAAAATTACAAACATCAATATCCCCATTTGTATTACAACTTTGACTACTTTTTGTTGTTGTTTTAGCTTCTTCTTCATTTGCTTCAATTCTTCTTGCATCTTACTGTTTCGCCTGTTTTCAATACTTTCTCATTCGTCTAAGCTTCCCCCGCATTGTCCTTCGTGTTGTTGCCCCTTGTTTTTTTGCTCAACTACTCCCTTTCACCATCTCATATTGTTTCAAGGATCACACTTGTAGTACAACCTTTGTGGATTGAGTGTTGTATTAGAGCTTCGAATGACAAATTTCCTACCACAATAACAAAATTTGGTAGGTACTCTAATATATATGTGGACTCATTGGGTGTGGATGATGATTTTGAAAGAAAACTCATGACAAAAATCTTATGAAATTAGCAAAGCAAATCAAAATAACATCTAACTTACAAGAACCATTCAGCAAAGGGGCTTTTATAGTCGACCGTGACCAACAACTACCTTTCAAACACAAAAACTAGTCGCTGAAACATCAAAATAGCTATATTTAAGTTTGGGGCATTTGGTGAAAAAAGTTTCACAATAGGAGCATTTGGTGAAATAAGTTTCAGAATAGGGGCATTTGGGTGAATTGAAAACTTGGCTAACGGCAGACTAACGGTCCGTTATTAGTAAGGGTATATTGGGTATTTGTACGAATTGTGAGGGGTATTTTATGAATTATTGAAACTTGATGGGCGTTTGGTGAATTATGGAAAAACTCGAGGGCATTTCATGAAATATCCGTAAATAAAACCTTCATATGGAGTACATTCTTTTAATTGTTGTCAAAACGTACGCTAAAGCGAGATTTCCATACAAGATTGTTATTGTCGCCTCTTCGGGGCATGAGTGTATCAGTGTATGATGTTAAAATGTTAATCTAGAAAAATCTAAATCTAGAATGTACTATATAAAAATCTAGTAGTAATGTGTGTAGAAAAATCTAGCTAAAATAATGTCTATAAATATGTTGTATGCATAAGTTGAGAGGTGAGCAAATCAAGAGAGCTCCCACAAAACATATGATTGAGGGGTAGAAACAAGAGTTCTACCAAATATATAAGTGAGGGTGATGGGCTCTCGCAAATATTGTTGTACAATTCTTATTAATGTAATCAATGATAAAAATACAATTGTCATATAATTGAGGTCCATTAAAACTTTCGCGTACGTCCTCAAATTTCTATTATATAACATACTCCGTAAGAAATGAACTATGTGAGTTTAATTACCTAGTCAATTGCATGAATGAGTGAATGATACAGATACATTACTCCAAAGCAAGTGTAATTATTTAGTCAATTGAATAAATTATGGAGTATTGTCTAGTCAACTGAATAAATTATAATGTAAATGACATTGATACATTACTCCAAAAAATAAGTTTAATTTTCTAGTCAATTTAATAAATAAATGTGAATGACATGATACATTAGTCCAAAAAAATATGTTGTTGTCGCAATCGAATGTGATAATTAAAATCTTCATGTGGAGTACTCGTATGTTTCTTTAATTGTTTTCAAATATTTTGCAAAATAACAAATCTTATGAAATAACATTTTCATATTTTGTAAGTGCTGAAATAAATAAAGTAGATACGTGCGCATATATTTACACTACCGAACCAACGAATTTAAGTTTGATCAAGATCAAACTTCTTTTCTCCGTAATTATTTAATGTAACTTTGTTTTATGAAATAAGTCTAAAAACGCTTATGCACGACCTTATTTACAACTTCAATTTTCATTAGTTAACGTGGCAATTCATTGCTAGTACTCTACAAACTACATTCGTGGTCATTACTTTAAGGAAAAATTAACTTTTACCACCTAAAAAATTGATAAATTGTATTTCCTTTTAAAAAGTTAAAAATTGTATTTTATCACATAAAAATAAAATATGGAGTATAAATTATTTTTTACCATCTTTTAACGGTAAGATGAACATAAACGTTATGCGCACCTCATTTCAACGACTATATTTCTTATTTCCTTCTTTTCTCCCACGTAATCTCATAATTCACATAATTTGCTAATATTTGTCAAATTGATAGATGCATAATTATTTTTCTGATTGTCAAACGAAAATCAAGTTGTTTTATTGGTATATTTTATGTTTGATTTGCGTCAAAAAGGGATCTCACATAATGTTTCCGTCCATCAATCCGTTAAGAGGGGTTAAAAAACAATTTTTTTAGGTGGTAAAAACTAATTTCGGTTTTTTAGGTGTTAGAAGACAATTTGTCAATTTTTGTAGGTGTTAAAATACAATTTACCCTTACTTTAAAATAGAATTACGTATGTTTTTTTCCCCTTGGAATAAGGCCTTGTTCTTCTTTTTGGACTTTTATTTCAGGTCAATTAGTTCAACTACATTAAATTTACTTCAATTCAGCTAAATAAAACTCATAAGAAATTAAGGATGGGGCCTAAGATGAATGGTTCGACAAGACCTCATCCCTCCCGTCGACCATCCAATTTTGTAGGTGCGTTAATTAGACCTTGTTTTTTTGGACTTTATTTCTATCAACTTATCAAGTCTTGTTCAGTTCCATTAATATCCATTCAGTTTAATTTAATTTATTTCAGTTCAATTCAACCAACGAAAACGCAGAATAACGTGACTTTAGAAGTAGTTGAAACTTCGCTTTAACATTAGAATACACAAAATGTTTAGGAATGTAAGAACATATACATTGAGAATTCTGGAGTGTCTTTCCAAATAGCTCTTCAAGTAGTCTTCCAATAAGAACTATCTATTGGCCAGCATTGTGGCTCTTGAGTAGCTTTTCATGGAGAGCTATTTCAAGGTAACTCTTAGCCAAAATACCTCAAAGAATTGATTATTGTTAAAAAGCGAAAAATAACTTTAATTGTGAAAGACAATTAATTATGGCAATGCAGACCACCAAAATAGTACTTCTCCGAATCTAAATGTTATTCCCGGTTCTTTTTCTAGTGTCCCAAAATAATCTTCCCATTTCTTTTATTTCCTTTTTAATCTCTTCCTTGTAATTTTAACTTTGTAATTCTATTGGTTTATCAATAAAAAACCCTTGTAGTCTCATTGGTTGGTTTAAGTTTGGATGGATTAATGAGTTGACATTTTTATTCCTTAAATTCTATTGATTCAACTATTTTGTTTTCTTGGGAAAATGAAATAAAAAAACAACAATTTCCCATAAAACTACATTAATAATAGTTAATCTTATAATG
Source organism: Spinacia oleracea (assembly GCF_020520425.1). Taxonomy (NCBI): domain Eukaryota; kingdom Viridiplantae; phylum Streptophyta; class Magnoliopsida; order Caryophyllales; family Amaranthaceae; genus Spinacia; species Spinacia oleracea. The sequence continues at coordinate 30,773,353 of NC_079492.1, forward strand.
TTTTTTTCCCTTAATAACCGCGTAAAATGACAAACGAGAATAACATTTAGGTTCAGACTTCGAAGGGAGTAGTAAAAAGAGAGTAAAAGAGTTGAGAATTTCAGCCATTTGAAAAACCATTTTGAAGAAACGAAGCAATTAACATGGTCAAGGATTGAAATGGAAAAGAGAAACAGGAGGTGGGAGCAAGAGTAGAGTAAAGAGGAGGGGAGCGGTGGGAGAAGTTGTCGGCAAAATTAAAAAGGGAGGAAAGAGAGAAGTCCGCGTGAGATGGATCGACTTTGATGTGATTTGATAGGCGGATGGGGCCTGCTTTGCTCCGACCTTTTGAACCGCTCCATTGACCGAGTCATTCTGCCCTATGTAACGTACATACGTGTATAGTCTTCTTTAGTGGAACTTTTTATTTTATCTTTTTTAAAAGGAAAATAAATTAATTCTTTTTTATTTTTATGGTTTCGGCCGCAAACGAGTTGTTTTCTCTCAATACGGACAACCGTATCAATTTTTTCCGACATATTATTTGCGGCCACTTTCTCCTTTTCTTGCGTGGACTTCACGTGTCTAATTTTGTGGTGGGTTGCAGGGTGCTTTTTGGGATTTTTACCGTTTCGTTTTTTTACCTGACTGATTTAACAAGTCAAGTGATAGAAGGATGACGGATGAAACTTCTTTTCTTCATAAAGTTTAACAAGTTCAACAATATTACGTGCGTCGTGAAATTTTTTTTCTTCAAAATTTTTTTAATAATCAACTGATAATTTAACTAATTTTATACCAAGTATGTACGTTTACGGGCGTATAATGTTTTATGTGAATCTTAAATTTGCTCTTAATTATTGACACCGACTAGCTTAGTTGGTAAAGTTTTAATTTGGTGATACCTAAGATTTGAGATTGAATGTCGTCTACATTATTTGTCGTCTTGTCCTTTATTGGTTGTCTCTATACCAACCTTTTTTGTTTTGCTCTTAATAACTTTTGTTATTGAATATGTTATTAAATCCTTTTATTTTGGATAGTATCAATCATCATATTCTAAAATTACATACGGAGTACTACGTACATTTCCTAATACTCCCTCTGTATTTATTTAAGAGATACACTTGCCTTTTCCGGCCGTATTTACTTAAGAGATACACTTGCTATTTTTGGTAACTTATCAACCACACCATCTAATTAAATAATCTATTTACACCCCACCCCACACTCCATCCCCTAAAATGACATGGTCCCCACTTATTTTACTTATTAAAATATCTACTCAACCCCACTTGTTTTATTACTTTATTTCATTCAATTCTTTTTCTTAATACCCGTACCCGACCAAGTGTATCTCTTAAATAAATACGGAGTAAGTGTCTTGTTTCTATTTTGGCAAATTTGTTAAAAATGACCTTTTATAACTCAAATTTTGCGAGAAAAGACCTTATATAATTTTTTTTGTGAAATCACATCTTAATGCAATTTTTTTTGCGAGAAATGATCTTATATAATTTGTTTTTTTTTTGTGAAATCACACCTTAATGTAATTTGCTTTTTGCCAAAGACAACAAAAAGTAAGTTTCCGGCATTGACTGAGCTTTTCCGGCCATTAACTTGCACGTGAGAAGCACGTGTGGCTTTATTTTGCTAACCACACCCAATTTTCCTCCAAAATTCTAAGCTTTAAAACCTAAAGTTGAAAAAAAATCGAAATAAAATCAAGTTTGAAAATCCAGGACTCGGGAAAATCAGTTTCTTTAGCCAACTTAAGTCACACGTCCTGCTCACGTGCAAGTCAATGGCCGAAAAAACTCAGTCAATGCCGAAAACTTCCCTTAGGTCCTTTCTCGCAAAATTTGAGTTATAAAAAGGTCATTTTTGACAAATTTGCCTTCTATTTTTGGAGATAATTTTTCCCACTTTTCCATAAAGCATGATTATTTTTTCTTACAAATTCTACATTTTTCCTACTTTTTCATTGTCAAAATACACTTTTATTTGTACTTCATCAATAAACAATTATCTACTTAATCATTTTTTTTCCAAAAAACCACACTCACAAGCATTGTTTTTCTTAATCACGTTTTAGTTTTCTTAATTACCGTAAATTCTATCAAAATATATACTTAATTTAAGAACAGAGGGAATATTATTTAGATAATGTAAAAAAAAAATAGACAATTTACTTAGACACCAAGCTCCTAAACAATTGGCTTATAAAACAGTGATACTCAATATGAATATTTAGTACATTACATAAATATTGGTCGTTTGTAGGAATCATCGTTATGTTAAGAGCAGAATAGAAATTGTGCTTTTAACATAACGCGCCTCGAGTGATGGTTTTGTGGCTCTTTCAGGATATCCTTTCCGTAATTCGAAGGTTCAACTCTTGTTTGATCTCGAAGGTATCCCGTTCTGAGGTTTTCGCTGCTCACTCTTTGGCTCATAACGCGAGGACTCGTCTGAGCCTTTATCTTAGATTTTTATTTTAGGTTGTTTTTTCATTGTGTTTTCCTCCGTTTGTAGTTCTATTTGTCAAAAAAAAGCGTATTAAAAATTTGTCATCAATATTAGTTTTCTAAATGTTATGCAGTAGTTATTATCATACCTTTAGTTGTTATTACATAGTACTATTAAAGAAGGAAAATTTGGTAATATTAATCCAACCTTTGGCCGATTTTCTTTTATTAATCCCACCTACGACATATTTTTTAATAATCCCACCTTTACTACCCGACGACTTTTATTGGGCTTAAGTGGCCGGTAATCGGTGAAAAAGTCAACGAGATGGTGATGAATTGATGATGATGACTGAATATATCGAGAGAGAGTACTGCCATGTAGAGAAATAATGCCGCTTACAACAGTTTTATGACCTGTTGGGCCCAATAAAAGTTGTTGGGTAATAAAGGTGGGATTATTAAAAAATATGTCGTAGGTGGACTTAATAAAAGAAAATCGGTCAAAGGTTGGATTAATATTACCAAATTTTCCATTAAAGAAAGACAATTATATGATTTTCAATAAAGCTCGTCATAAAAAGACTACCCTGTTAGGTTAGGAGCTGTTAGTTGTTAGTTGTTAGTTGTTAGCTGATTTGACTAGTTATTAGCTGTTTGTATTAGTTGGGTTGACTAGCTAGTTGGATTAGCTGTTTGTGTAAAAGTGTTTGGTAAATTAGTTGTTAGCTGTTAGCGGTTTAATATGCGAAATGACCATTAAGGATACTTTGTTGTTGGATACTTTATTTCTTATAAGATTAGACAATAGTTTATTATGTTAATTATCTTCTCTTTATTTTTTAAATAAGCATGGAATAAATATAACAAATTTATGTTCCCTTTTAAAAACTTTTAAAAAATTATTCTTAATTTAAAATTTTAAATACATAAATTATTAATATGCGAATAGAGAAAGGTTAGTAATGATATTACAAGCATGATTGCAATAGATTTAATTAAGTACTTCAATGTATTAATATAAATTTTATTACAACAAGTAACGAGTAGTAAATGGGGTAAAGGAAATAATGTAGAATGCTAAGTGTTGTAATTTTAGGCAATATTAGGACAAAATAGTAATTTTACATTCACTTTCTCAAACATCTAATTGCAATAGCTCCTATGTTGAGCTTTTTGAGAATTAGTTTTTTCACCCAAAACTCGCTTCCAAACATCTCCTAACCAAACACTCCCAATTAGCTTTTTGAAAAAGTCAAACCACTAATTCACCTCAAAAGTTCTTTTTCCCTCAAACCTCTCCTAACCAAACACCCCCAACATATACTTTTGTATGAAGTACGCCATAACATATTCGTGAGATTAAAATGTATTTTTTTAAACATATGTGTGAGAAACATGCATGCATGAGAAATAAGTTGTAACATGTCTACTTAAGATCATACTCCATACGTAATCTATAACACTGTCTAATATTTGTTGGCAATAGTAAAAGGAAAGCTTAATTTCCATTATTATGCTAATAGCAAGTTAGAACTCAATAATAATGCATTAGATCTCATGCATTTTTTGGTTAATGATTAGTTTGATTAGAATCAAAGATCCAAATATTATGAACGTGAAAATTGGGGTGTGTAGTCTTAGAGGCATCCTCCTCCTCCACACAACAAGACACAAAGCATAATGCCGGTTTGTCTTGTCCCACAAACATTAGCAATGCAATTAGTTTTAATTAATTAATTAATTAATTATTATCCGTCTCAAATGTATTATGTGAAGGTGCTTTGCACATAATCAAACAATTTATGCATCATGAAAATTCATACTAAGTTTCCATATGATCGAATCTAACACACATTGACACATTGACATATTGCCTTATTGCTTTGGCTTGCCGGTTGAGTAAGCTTGAACTTCCTTGTGATATCCGTTGAACTTCCTTGTCATATCCAATTTCAATTGTCTTACAATTGTCTCCCATGTGTGGAATTCTGGAGGAACCTATGTGCACTCTTCCATTTCTTTTAAGGGCAAAATAATATTAAGTACAATTATTAAACGTCATTTGCCGGTTTAATATTGGAGTATGTTTTGGTTTAACTTATTTTGTCTAAATTCATTTATTTAGTAGTTGAACCTATTAAAGAAAAACAAAAGATCATGTCATGAATCTCATGCATATGGTTAATAGATTCCATGCAATGACTTGATGTGTTCTTTGAGCTTAATTTGGTTAATTTGGACTTTGTTGAACTATATTTAAGCTAATAAACTGAACTTTACTTGTGATCAGTGTAAACTGAATGAAATGAACAGATTTAGGTCCTGTTTAGTTCACCTTATTTCTCCTGATCTGATCTGATCTGATCTGATCAGGTCTGATCTGATCTGATCTAAACTTATTTTTTCTGATCTGATCTGATCTAATTTGGCCTGGTATGATCTGATCTGATTTGATTTGATTCTTTTGAATTAAGTTTAAACAAAAATCTACATTTATTAATATTAAACGACTTACGTGTAAAATAAATGTTACACAAATTTATAATATTGTTATTATTTACTTGACTTTGCTCATGATTTAACTATTCCTTATAATAGATAGACCTATACATGATCTAGAGAGATCAGTTATGATGTAGACATATAACTTCTGATCTGGATATGATATGTACAGATCGGTTTTGATCTAGAATGATTTATACAGATCAGTTCTAATCTGGACATGATCTGTACAGATTAGTTCTGATCTGGACATGATATGTACAGTTCAGTTATGATCTAGACATGATTTGGAAATGATCTGTACAGATCAGTTCTGATCTGGACATGATATGTACAGTTCAGTTCTGATCTAGACATGATCTGAACAGATCAGTTTTGATCTGGATATGATCTGTACAGATTAGTTTTGATCTGGACATGATATGTACAGATTAGTTTTGATCTGGACATGATATGTACAGTTCAGTTCTGATCTAGACATGATCTGTATAGATAAGTTCTGATTTGGACATGATCTGTACAGATCATTTCTGATCTGGTCATGATCTGTACAGACTAGTTCTGATCTGGACATGATCTTTGCAGATCAATTCTGATCTGAACGTAATCTGTACATAGTCGATATCTAGACTAGTTATAATTCGGACATATCGATTCTGATCTGGACATGATTTGTACAAATCGGTTTTGATCTGAACATATTGGTTCTGTAAGGATCGGTTCTAATGTAGACGAGATCTTTGCAGATTTGAACATGATCTGGACATGATCTATACAGATCAGTTATGATCCTGATATTATCTGATCCTATCAGTTCTAGTCTGGATATATAATGGTTCTGATCTATAAAACCAGTTCTGATATGGACATGACCTGATCATATCGTTTCTGATCTGGACTTAATGGTTTTAATTTGGACATGATCCATTTGAATGTTTTGTTAATGTTATTTTATGCCTTAAATAATAGATTTTAATTGCACCGACAACAACATTATTTTTTATAAAAGCAATAAAATAGTAATAAAATATTAAATATAATAACAATGATATAAACATATACCAATAATAATAATAATAATAAAATAATAATAATAATAATAATAATAAAAAAAAAAAGAAAAAAAACCTCTCTGTTAGGCGATTAGGGCACGATAATCATGTGCCTTTAGGGTACGTTCCCGTTGTTTATCCAAGGGGCTCCGGCGACGGCGTCGGCTTTCCAGTGTCAGGTGACGGCGGCCAGGGGTCAGGCGACGACAATCATGCGGGTTCCAGGCGGTTCTAGGTGGGTTTTGCTGGCGGTTATTCAGGTGTCGACAGGAACCTTTTGGCTGTCTCAAGTGTCGACGGCTTTTTCCGGTGGACTAGGACGGTATCTCAGGCATTTTCCGGTGGTCTAGGACGACATTTCGGGTTCCAGTTTGGTGATACGACCAGTTTCCGGCGATTTGGGTGTTGGTTTTTCAATTCAGCAGTTTTCGGCGGTGTTTCGATCAGGTTGTGTGAGTTCGTTTGTCCGGCCATTCGTGAGTTCGTTTTGGTGATTGATCAGGGCCGTTTTCTTCGGTACGACGGCTGGGGTTTGTTTTCAGGCTGGTTCGACGCTACTGGGTTCAGTTTCAATTCGTGGGTTCAGGTTGGTGTTTCGTGAGTTCAGTTTGGTATTTCAGTTTGGTGATTCGTTGTTTTTGTGGGTTGTTTTGGAGCGTTGTGTGAGGTCAGGTTGGTGTTTGGTGAGTTCAGTTTGGTGTTTCAGTTTGGTGGTTTGTGGGTGTACGAGTTCAGCTTTGGTAGTTCAGCTTTGGTGGTTCTGTTTTGGTGGTTTGTGGGTGTACAAGTTCAACTTCGTCGGTGTTGGTGTTGGGTGTGACCGTCAGCTTTGGTAGTTTTGGTTAGCTTGGCTCGGCAGTTGTTGTTCGATTTTCCGGCGAGTGATCGTTGTGGTTGGTAGTGGGTACGTTGGTGTTACTTTTTGGTTGAAGTACTTTGATATGGCGGCTTCCGTGGAGAAGTTTCATTGCCCTTTTGTGGGTCTTAGCGGGTGCCAGGATGGAGGTGGGCGTGGTATGGTAAGGAGTTCTCTGATCACTCACTTACGGGATCGTCATTGTTGCTCTGGTGTGCGGGATGTAACCCGTCATTCCCTTACTACCAATTTGCAGGTTTTTTCTACGACTGAGGTGACCTTTCGTCGTATGGGAATTTGGCTGTGTGGAGATTGTTTCAAGACACATACTCATCGTACTAGGTGTCGACATGGCAGTGGTTCTAGTACTGTTTTTGTGGACCCACCTAATTCTGGGGATGGTATTATTCGTTTTATTCTCTACGGTATTCAAAAGCCTCAAGCTCCTACTGCCGAGCTGTCTTCTTCTGATGCGCCTCGAGAACATCATTTTTCTTTTGATGTTGCTCTTCTAGACACTTTATTGTCTAAGCGGTTGCGTTCTGTGAAATCCATCCCTCCCAAATGTCGTTTGGGTTTTTCGCGAGTTCTAAAAGGGGCGCTTGATAAGGTGATTTGCAGACCAGATGACATCGCTTGTTGGGTTCAGTTGCTCATGTTGCCTCTTTGTGTGCTCTCGACCTTTTCTCCGCGAAGTAATCGTGAGTGTTCCTCTGGTGTTAGGCGGCAACGACAGGAAGAGAGTATCACCTCTGCTATTCGTTCTTGGGATGAGCCTGGTGGTTCTAAGCAACTTGTCATCGACACATTGGCTAGCGTGTCTCTATTGGATGTTGACGAAGACCATGATTTGGCGGAGCGTAATATTAAGCAATGCAAGAGAAAGATTTCTGACGGTCACTACACTGCTGCTGTTAGAGTTCTTTCGTCCTCAGGTCTTGCCCCTTACAGTGATGCTACTCTGGCAGATTTGCAAGAAAAACACCCTTCCTTTCCGGTCCCTACCTTACCGGATATCCTTGTTGATCATCACCTTACTGCTACCTCTGCTGTTGTGTTGGAGAAGATTAGGGGCTTTCCGCGGGGTACTTCGTGCGGTAGAGATGGCTTGCGTGCTCAACACCTTTTGGATTGCTTGGGTGGTGCTGCTGTAGCTGTTGGAAAGTGTACTGGTGAGCTTGGAGGATATATTGCTAGTGCTCCTCTTACGCCACTTGTTAAGCCTGGTGGTGGTATTCGGTCTATTGCTGTGGGCACTATTTGGAGGCGCCTTGTTTCTAAGGTCGGGGCTGCTTTGATTGGTCCGCCTTTAGGAAACTACTTCGGAGGGCTTCAGTTTGGAGTTGGAGTTCCAGCAGGTGGTGAGAATATTCTCCATGCTGTCAATCGTTTTGTTGAGGCTCGTGGGGCTGATGTTGGCCTCTCTATGTTATTGGTGGATTTTCGGAATGCGTTCAATTTAGTTGATCGATCGGCTTTGTTGCGTGAGGTTTGGCTACATTGTCCTGCTCTTTCGCGTTGGGTTGAATTCTGCTACTCTTCTCCAGCGCGGTTGTATTATGGGGAGCATACCTTGTGGTCTTGTCAAGGTGTGCAGCAAGGGGATCCTCTCGGCCCTTTGCTTTGCTCTCTGGTTCTACATCCACTGGTGTGTCGAATCAGAGACTCTTTTGATCTATCTCTTCAGGCTTGGTACTTGGACGATGGCACTATCGTTGGTGACACTTTGGTGGTTGGAAAGGTCTTGGAGTTGATTTTGGAGGAGGGTCCTCATTTAGGTCTCCATGTTAATGTTGAGAAGACAGAGGTTTTCTGGCCTTCGGAGGACCCACACAGTCGTCTAGAGGGTGTCTTTCCTTCGGATATTGCTCGTCTTGCGCTTGGTGTTAAGTTGCTTGGTGGTCCAGTCAGTACGGATTCCTCTTTTTGTAAGGAGTTGGTTTCGCAGCGTGTGTCGAAGACTGTTGTGTTGATGGATGCTGTAGCTAAGCTTAATGATCCCCAGTGTGAGTTGTTGCTTCTTCGTGCGTGTACTGGAGTCTCTAAACACTACTTTGCTATGCGCACTTGTCCGCCTCATCTTTTCGAAGCGGCCCAATTATCCTTTGATGTGGCTCTTCGGGCTTCTTTAGAGCGTATCGTGACTGCTTTGGGACCTGGGTTCGGTGACTGGCAATGACGTCTTGCCACCTTGCCTTATTCTTATGGAGGATTGGGTGTTTATTCAGCTGGTGATGTTCGGCATTATGCTTTTCTTGCATCCCGTTTGAAGTCTTCTGGTTTGCAGGATTCGCTTCTTCGGCTTTCAGGTGTTGATGGTCGGGGACCAGCCTTCGATGATGCTCTTGGTCTTTTCAATAGGACCGTGGATACCGACCTTATGAGTAGCCCTAGTGAGATCGCTGCCCCCACACTCATGAAGAAATTGGCAGACATATATTTCACGAAGGTTACTGCTGATGCGGTATCCGCTTACTCCTTATCTTCACGTCATGTTGCCTTATGGAAATCACAGCAGGGGGATCACTCCTCAGCTTGGTTGCGGGCAGTCCCCATCTCAGGTTTAGGCCAGACTATGAACGATAAGACTTATCGTTCGGTTCTTTGCTATCGGTTGGGTATTCCGTTGTTCTCTGATTCGACGTCGTGTTCTGCTTGCTCTCGGGTTTTTGATGGGGACATTTATGGGGATCATGCCGTGTCTTGTGCTGGGATTGTGGGTATCAAACATCGACATAATGTTGTTCGTGATACCCTTTTGGATATTTGCTATCGGTCGGGGATTTCTGCTCGCAAGGAGGTTGATGTTGGGCTGACTAGTGAGGGTGATGGAGCTCTTCGTCCTGCAGATATATTGCTTTATTCATGGGATGGCGGTCTAGATGTGTGTGTTGACTTGACTGGGTCTTCCCCTATGACGCAATCGGGGTTGTCAGGCTTCGTTCCGGGTCGGGTTGTGGCGGTTGCAGCGCAGCGGAATCTGGATAAGTATGCGGCACGTTGTAGGGCTTTGGGTTACGGTTTCTTTCCTTTTTCCTTCTCTTCTTTTGGGGAATTAGAGAGAGGGGCTGTTTCTTTGCTGAAGCGGGTCCAGACGTACTCCAGAGCTCAAGACATTGGGGCACGGGCAGCTGCCCACATTTTCAGCAGGATCGGGTTCGCCATAGCTAGAGGAGTGGGGGCCCAGATTGTATCTCGGCTCCCCTTCAACTTCTTGTAGTTCACTTGATCTTTGTAGCTTGTTAAGCTTGTAACGTTTTGGTGTTTTCTCTTAATAATAATAATAATAATAATAATAATAATCATAATCTGGTCTGATCTGATCTGATCTGATCTGTTCTGGTCTGATATGGTATGATCTGATCTGAACTTATTTTTTCTAATCTGATCTGATATGATCTCGTCTCGTCTGATCTGATCTGAAATAAGTAATAAGGTCCTGAAATAAGGTGAACTAAACATGGCCTTAGTATCAAACTAAACTGAAAAACGAGTCCAAAGGTGAAAAATGAGGGAGTTGGGACATCATAATTCAAGGTCCGATTAATTAGTTACAAGTTATTATATTTAAAATTCTCATTTTTATTCGGATATGATTATTTCCGAGTTATAAAATTATGTTTATACTTCAACGTCCTCCTAATATCACTGTCAATTCCCAATGTTTGACTTTATAATTTTGAAAGTTGTTGTGGGATCTTTTGTGGTGATGACGTGTCACGCGTTCCTCGGAGGTATCAAGTATGCGCTGGCACGATCTTCCTGAAACCTGCAAAACAAAGGGTTAATTTAATTAGCAATAATGAACAAGAATGAAAAAAAGAGAATGAATAGAGTCGTTGGTAGCTGAAAATGACGAGTCGCCAAATGAATGCCCATGAAAACTCATCAAGAAAAGCATACAAAGTAAAGAAGAAGCTGCTCCACCACCTTCATTCATACAACATCAACGTCAGCTGCTTCACCACCTTCATTCATACAACGTCCGATGCCTAAGTAAGTATAAGCTAGAGAGAGAAGTAACTTTTAGAGAGAAGGCAGAGCAAAGATAGTTTAAGGTAGGTGGGAATGAATTGAATGCCCCTTTTACCTAGGAATCTGCATTATTTATAGTGCTAGGGTTCCTTGGGAATTGAGCCCTAAACCCTGGCCACATGATTGAGTGCTCTCTGAGATTGGGACATGTGTCCAATAGCAGGAGGTCTGATTTAAACCTGATGGACCTTTTAAACTTTGGGCTTTAAACATGGGTAACTTGGGATCTTACCAAGCAAATAGACCTCCTGGGCCTAAGTGATGGGTCTTGGTGAAGGAAATAATGCCCTTGGTCCAAGTATGCATTTAATGATAAGTCTAATAAATGTGGTTCAGTATTAATTAACAAGTTAATAATTCAGTGAGATCAAGTGAGCTGAATGCCTAGCTAGAGGCCGCTTCAGTTCAAGTGGAATTAATGATATTAATCCACAACTTTCTCTTGACTGAACCCGTAGGGTCACACAAATAGTACGTAAACGGATCAAGTATTTAATGGCATTAAATACTCCATGTATGGATATTCGGAATCGACGGATCTTGGTTTCAGTGGGAGCTGAGATCGTCAAAGGCAAGAAATGAATACTCCGGAAACGATGATATTGCCGGAAACGGAAATATGGATCGTATCGGAAATATAAATATTATCCAAGTCGTAGATGTTGCCGGAAACGGAAACATGGTACGTATCGGAAAATATTATTGGAAATGGAAATATTAGCGGAATCGGAAATATAGCCGGAAACGGAAATATTGTCAGAATAGGAAATATTATCGAAATCGGAAAATAATTACGGAAACGGGAATATTAAATATTTGTTCGAAACGGAAATTAATTCCGGAATCGGAAATATTAAATATTGTTCGTATCGGAAATGAATTCCGGAATCGGGAATTTAATCGGAAGCGTATCGTACGAATTAGCATCGGACGAGGCTCGCCAGACGAAGGCCCAACACGAAGCCGGGCCATCGCCAAGCAGGCAAAGCGCAACAATCCACACGCCAAACCTCGACCAGGCCCAGCGCAAAAGCCAGGCCCAGCCAAGGCTTGGGCGCGCGCACGGATAAGGCAGGCTGCGAGCGTGGGCCTTGCGCTGTGCGCTCGGCGTGGGCCGTAAGGCCTACGTGCAGGCGTGCGGTGCTTGTGCGCTGCGCATGTGCGTGTTACTCGAATCCTAAAGCTACCGGGATTTGTCATATGATTAAATCTAATCCTAATAGATAAAGTTTATTTAAATAGAGTCCTAGCAGGATTCTAATTAAACTAAATTAGTATTCTAATAGGATTATAATTCCTTTTCCATAACTCTATAAATAGGTGCCTAGGGTCATAGATTTATACACACAATTGAAGTATACAAAGGTAAGATTTTGGATCAAAAATCAGCTAAACACTTGCAACCATGTAGCCGAAATTCTTAGAACCTTAAGGGCGATTCTAGTTGGTCAAGCTTAAGGCGGATCCGGACGTGCTGTGGACTATCTACGGAGGGACGACACTTGGAGTCCTAAAGACTTGTTCTTGTTCGGTTCCGGCGCAGGTAGGGAGGGCACGCTACAAAGTGTATGCACCTAAATTATGCTAAATGATTATGTGTAAATAATATGTTTCCTGGCATTAAGGTTTTCCGCATGATTTATGTTTTGTCATATGTATCATAACCTAACACTTGGACCTGGATGCGGACACTGGCCCTGTATGGATTTTAGGTATGCATGCTATGGGACCTTTGGGCCTCCCTTTTGGGCTAACATAATAAAGCCATGTGTCACTCTCTAGTTTAGGTCACATCATTTTCCCCTCAAGGAGGGTGCCCCTCACCCATGTGGGGCAGCCTTCTTGACATGGTGGAGTGCCACGTGTGGTTGCTTTTCAGGACCTGGTTTCCCCTTTAAAACCTCCAGAAATCGTTTATTTTTTTCTCATTTTCCTTTTGTTATTTCAAAGAAATTTTTAGAGAGAGAAAGCGATTTTCCCTTCAAAGATCTTCTTTGTGCTTGCATTGGGTGTTCTTGGACTCTTCATTCACTGTTCTTGGAGCATGGACGATTTTCCTGAGAGTTTCAGCAGTTTGATCACTTATTGGTAAGTGTTCTTGTTAGTTTCCTGTTTTTTCATTTATGTGTATTTGAAGTTTTTCTTATTGATGCTTCTATTTCTTGGGGAGACGTTCCGTCGATCGCCGCACTCCTCTTGTGTCTGGACGGCATCCTCGCTCTTTGCTTTTTCCACTTTTCTTAAGTCGGATGTCCTGTTCCTTATGCAAGGCGGCATGGCACGTATTAAACAGACGACCAATGTAGGTGCATGGGCAGCACCCCGAGAGAGGGACAGCAGGATTCCCTTTTCGAACCCGTCCCATGGAAATGGGGGAGGAGTTAGTTCCTCACATCATTCAGGAGACGGGGGCTCCAGGGCAGATCGTTCTTCAAAGAGAAGAGAGAGTGTGGCTTGCCGTCCTCGTATCCCACGTGAGGATTTCGAAGATGACTCTTCCAGCTCTTCGGACGAGGAGTTTGCCAAAAATCTTCCTCCCATGGTTCGTGGAAAAGAGGATGTGGACTTATTTCCTTCTGACATCCTCCCAAGCAGGAAATGGTTGAGGTACCTAAAGGAGAAAGGACGTGACTTTGAGCGTTTCTTGCTCTTGCCTCGTGGTTTTAGTTTTAAGTGTCCTCGTCCTCATAGTACTGTAGACCGACTTTCTTTGGGAGAAGTTGCTGTCTATACGGCCGCCTTCCGATTGGGCCTTAGATTTCCCTTACACCCTTTTGTAATGGATGTTTTGGATGGTTTTGACATTGGCCTGGCCAAGCTGACCTCTAATTCTTGGGCGAATGCTTTTGGCTATATTGCCAAATGTGCGTTAAGTGACGTCACCCCCTCCTTTCCTTCTTTTGTTAGACTTGTAGATATCGCTCTTTCTTCTCGTTCTCCCCAGGGGTGGTTTACCTTGTATAGTCGGCGGGGTTATAAGACGGTAGTGGGTAAGTCTTCCAGCTGGGTATGGTGGAGGACCAAGTGGTCCATTATCCGAATGGAGGATCTTCCCCTCTCAGAGCGTCTTTCTCGCTGGAATTACCGACCTCGCTTCTTGTCCAAAACTGACGCCTATCCTCGCCTTCTTTCAAAGGAATAGAGGCTCGTAAAGCCTTTGTTTAAGGCCGAGATGTATCGGCTGTCTGCAAAGAGTCACGCGTGGGTGCCTAACAGTTGGCTTCCCCATGTGGGACAGTTCACCAACATGGTCTTTCTTGCGGCCGTTGGTCTCTGCCCTTATTTACATAGAGGTAGTATTGTGTTTAATTTGTTTTTCGTTAATAACCTTGTTTTTTTGTTCCTCGCTAATCCCCTTGGCTTGGGTAGATTCTGCTATGAGTCGTTTGTCCCCAGAAGACAAGGGATTGGTGGATATGCCTACCTGGTTATCCCAAGTGTATACAGATGACATCTTCAAAGCTGTGGAGGCAAAGAGGAAGGAATCCTCAAAGAAGGTTGATGAGGCAGCTTTTGGTGAGCTTCCCAAGGTACGTTTTATTCATTTGGACGCGTTTCTAGAATTTTTAAGGTTTTATGCCGGTCTTTGACCTCTTCGTCTTCAAGGGCCTACTCCATCGGTTACGGGGAAGGGTCCTGCCTCTTCGTCCGTAGCCCCTAAGCCCAAGCGGCCCTTCTTCAAGAAGCTGAGAAGTACTGATGCTGCGGCGACCCTCGGGTTAAAGCCGTCAGTAACTCCGGCTGGGGGAGTGGGAGCTTCTGTTCCGCAAGTGGAAGACCTTCCTCCTATACCAAAGGAGACGTCTCCCCTGGTGGCTGAGGAGGGTGGTTCAGTGGCCAAGGCGGCTACTGCCGAGGCGGCTGCTACTGAGGCGGCTGCTACTGCTGCGGCTGCAGATGTTGGCCGTGCTGCTACTTCATCGTCTAGGGAGAAGGTGAGCAGGGAGTCCAGGGACCCTTCTCCTGCTGGGGACGCGTCGATGCCCCCGCCTGCTTCGTCAACTGGTAAGCTCCGTAATACTTAGGACGACTTGTTAACTTGGCAACTCAAGCATTTTTATTGATGTTTGCATGTTGGCCCAGGTGATTTCTTCGAGCGGATGAGGCGGATTGAGGTAGTGCATATTCCTCCTTCTTGCGGTTTTAGCTCGGAGGAAAAGGACAAAATCCTTTCCATTGTCTACGCAGCTATTCCCAAGGAGTATGTGAACTCTCTGCCTGGGATTGACCAGGGGTACTTCGGAGCCATGCAGTCCCTTGTGCTTGACGTGAGCATTCTCTTAATTTTGTTTTCACAAACTCTTTTTAGTTCCTCCCCTAATGTTTTGGAGTGAATTAAGCATGTTCTGGTTCTTGACAGCTCTTTATCCGATGTGCCGAGGGTAGACGGTACTGCTTTGATATGCACCAAGATATGTTGAACCACAAGGACCAAATTGAGAATCATGAACACTACGCTGAGAAAATGGCAAGAACGATCAATGAGGACGCGGATGTGGCCATCAGGTCGGAGACGGCTGTTCTCAGAAAGGCTGAGGAAGATGCTCAGGATTATGAGAAGAAGCTGATGGAGCATGAGGAGAAGCTGACTGCTCTTAGGACCGGGTATGCTGCCGTCTCGGAGCGGGTTACCAACTTCTCTACCAAGGTGGACGCCTTAGAGAAGAAGCTCAAGGTCACCCAAGCTGAGATTGAAATCATTCGGGGAGAAGTTGCCAGTTCCTTCAAGCTTGGGGAGGAGGCCATTCTGGAGAGTGCTCGGCGGGCTTGGGACCAGGCGATGGACGGGAAAAACTTTTCCTGGTTTAGACGCCGGATCTCGTACCAGATGGCCTTTTTGGCCGCTCAGCGCCTTGGGCTTGATCCCCCCGAGTTTGTTAGTGATGGGGAGGATGAGGACGTGGAGGAAGAGGAGGTGAACTCCCTAGAAGATCAGGACGTCCAGGACGGTAGCTCGACGACCCCTCATCCTTAGGCCTTTATATTTTACTGCTGTTTTCTGTGGCGCCATGGGCGTTTGTAGTAACATTGATGCCTTCGGGCATTCTTTTATTTGGGTTTGTTGCGCCTTGTGCGCATGTATGAATGTTTTGTGCCTTCTGTGCACTTATGTTTTTATTCCATCTCAGTTTTATACTGACCCCTTTTTCTTTTAGGAACAAACTTTCTTGCCCAACTATGGACGGTTACCCCAGTGTTTTAGGTGATCAACCTAATTTGGGGCGCTAATCTAGGCCACTTCTCAGGCCGTCAACCGATTAGTCTTTTTGGGACACCATCAAAGGAGAGGGCGTCCATATTGAATGACTTCTTTGTTGAGTCATTCTTTGCATTTTTACGTCTTTATTCTAGGCCACTTCTCAGGTCGTCGATTAATTAGTCATTTGGGGTGCCTTCGAATTTGTATCAGTTGTTTGCGTTGTTACGTCTTTGAATTCTTTGTGCGATGTGTGGCTTGTTAGGCCATAGAGATAGTAAGAGCATCAGGGTTTTTAATAGGAGGATCATTATCATAGATTTAATAGTTACCTAAGCAGCAAAAGTAGATTGGCCGTTTTGTAGGTGCACATTACATGCCGTTTGGTTGGCTCTTACATAATTGTTAGGCCGTTTTGTAGGCTTATGTTACATAAAGTATTCTGACTAGTCTATTGAAATTCTATTCATCAACCACTTTTCTCTATCTTGACTGGGATACTTTCACTGGCTATTGGCGGTTCCTCTTCATACTTTCTCTTGCCTTTGATCCCGACCGGATCTTTCTTCCAAGCCGATGGGTTAAGAGTTGTGAGGTAGCAGTCTCTTGCTTGCTGTTGATCTCCATGTATAGTTTCGATTGCTCCGTCATCACACACATACTTCAGGAGCATGAGATGGGTGACGCCACTGCCTTAATCTTTTTCAAGGTGGGACGTCCCAAAATGACATTGTACGCCGTCAAGTCTTTGACGATTAGGAAGTCCACCCCCATTTTTCGTCCATCCTTACGTCCTCCAATTCGAACGGGAAAGTTGATGACGCCTACTGGATGTATGATGCTTCCTCCAAAGCCAATGATAGGGTAGTGGATGCTATCCATGGTCTTAGGGTCGTGCGCTAGGCGGCTCAGGCACTCCATGCTCATTATATCAGATGAACTTCCTGTATCTATCAAGATGCGCTTTACCCTCATGTTAGAGATTTTAATCTCGACCACGAGAGGGTCATCATGCGGGGTGGCTACACGTCCACTATCCAATTCACATATTTCTATCCGAGGGAATGGGTCCACTGGAAATTTCCCCGATAACATTACTTGACCTAGACGGCGCGCATAATCTTTCTGTCCCCTCATGGTGGGCCCCCCAGCAGCTGATCCTCCTGATATGACGGCTACAAATCCCATTTCAATGTGATTTCCTTCTATAGCTGAGACAATTGACTTGTTCTTCTTGTACTGATTTTTTCCCGTGCCGTGAGGGCTTCTTTGCAAGTAGTTCTTCAGGTGCCCCTTGGAGGCTAGGCCTTCCAGGGCTCTCTTCAGGCTTCTGCAATCCTTGGTGTCATGTCCTCTATCTTCGTGGAACTGGCAATACAGCTTAGGATCTAGACTCTCAGCAGGAGATTTCATGGGAAAGAGCCGTTCAAGGTCGAACCTTGTCCCGACGTCCACTAGGATTGTGAGAAGCTCTGTATTGTATATTCGAAATATTCCCTCTCTTGCGGACGTCCCCTCTTTTTCCCGGGAGAATTGGTATCATGTTCTTTCGAAAGAGCCCAAGTACCATTTACTCGTTTGACTTTCCTGTCTATTTTCTCTTTCTTCCCTGAGGAGTCGGTTGCTTCTCCAGCCTTTCCATCCTTGGACGCACTGCATATCTCTGTTGCATGAATAAAGGCTTCGGCCTCGTCCAAGACTCATCCATCGTCCGTACACTTTTCTTAACCAAGTCAAACTTGAATGATCCTTTCTTCAGTCATCTGATAAAATTATCGAAGGAGACGCCATCGGGCAGATCTGGGATTTGTCCTGCTTTGTAGACACCTACTTTTGTCCCCATTCCCGAAAGGGAAGGTTCGATGATGAGAACATAAATCTCCACTTGACAACGCATCTCCTATAAAATGACGAATCTCAATTCCCCTTTTCATTTCACCCGAAACCTGCTATTTATAGAAACCTGCCATTTATGGAAACCTGCTAAAAATAGTAACCGCCGTAATGGGTAGTTGTTAAAAGTGGCAAGTCATAAAAGATAGAAACCGGTCAGAATTAGGTGTTGCACTCCAACATAAATCCTAAATGAGATAGAAGTTGCGAGAGAATCCTATTCCTAATACGATTCGAAAATAAGAGTTACGTATTAAATTAAAACCCTAACGAGCCTAGAGTTCGTAACGGGCCCAGACGCATCCCGTCATAATATTAATACGCACTAAAAGACTCGATCAAGTCTCATACACTCCGGATTCTAAGAGTCCGAATCTGACAAAGAAACGGCCCAAACATCAATTTCAACGCCCAGCCCTGGGCGCTGAAATTGCCTGGATCCTATTTTCAATGCCGAAAGCTGGGCGCCGAAATCTTTGACGCCCAACCTTGGGCGCTGAAAATACCTGGGATGTGTTCTTTCCTAATTCCTCGTGGATTAGAGTTCTACAATTCTATCTTTCCACGAACTCTTTTCTATAAATATAGTCCCAAGTTCGACGTGAAACACAACACACAATTCATATTCTGAGTATTGACTCTAAACCCCTAAGCCTAAGCCTCACGCTGCGAAATTGATCACGCGTTCTGTCGCAATCGATCCAAAAATCGAACAGAACGTATCCTGTCCCGTAATTTGAGATTCGTTAAATAAAAGGAGAAATAGCAAAGTCAAAGTGGTTAGTTTTCTGAGAACCGTGACGCACCTCTCAAGGGTGCGTCGTAATGTGTCCCTTTTCCATGATTTAATTGCTTTCCTTGCCCTTTTATGAACTGTTAAACTAATTAAATCTAATTGTTCTATCACGCCTAATAAAGATATTTTTTGGGAAATTGGATTATCATGCTAGGTCCCTTAATACAATCTAAATCAGATAATCGCGCTTGATCTAGTATTATATGTTGCATATTGTTAAAATCAACTCAGATTAGTTTAATAGTTAACGCATGTCCCTTCAATTATTTATGCTGAGCTAGTAAGGATATCCTGCCTCTGGAGTTATCGAAGAGCGAGTACTCCTCTCGGTAGTTACAGTCCCCCGAACCCTCAATCTCTACCTTGCGGGTGTATGTTGAGAGATCCCCACACTAGGGATTATAAGGGAACCTATGGCCGTCGTGGTCAAACATAATTGCACTCCCTTTATGTCACGATAACCGGGTTTTGTCAGTTTTTCTCATTGTCGTTAAAAACTGAATGGCGACTCCTATATTACTAGTCAATTGGGTGTAAACTCACAGGAAATCCAATTACACTTGATTTGAGAAAAAGAAACGTCACACCCACGAGGGACGAGGTCACGCATTAGCCTCGTGCTTTTTACGACCCCCTCACAGTGGCGACTCCACTGGGGATAGTGAAGGAAATACTCGTGCTCGTAGGTAATCAAAATAGCCGAAGGGTGAAACGATCCTACCCCGCGTTTATTTCCCCATCAAGTTGGGACGACCTGAAAATCAGCATATTAATGTGAACGGGCAGAACCGCATAACGAATCTTGGCTCCCTTGGGATGTTTCATCTCAGGAGTTGGGACTAAGGATACCCATCGCCAACCGGGGGGTGCATACGCTTCGAATGTTGTCCACTCGGCACTTTCGCTAGTAGTACACCCGTCCCAAACCCAATCGCTCGCCCATTAGGTCCCTCTCATTGGTGCATGCCCCCTTGGCTTACATCGTGATTGGCCTTTTGGGCGAAATTCGTCTGTTGAAAACACTACCTCGACCGGGGCATGTGTTGGATCTGCGATAGAAGCGGTACCAAGCCAGGCGCAAATACTACCCATAGAAGCCTATCATAAACTACATGACATATTATTATTTTGCCTCATGTTGTAATGTTAGTTATGTGTAGCGAATTATATGATTGTGTGTGACAAATAATGCTAGAAAACCAACGACCTTAAAAATTGCCCAAACATTCATAAACCAATGGGCCAAAGAGTTATACCAAGATACGTGTTCCGCAATCCCGAACGATCGCCACAAAAACAAGCGACGCTCGGGATGGCCCGTAACGAATCCCACAAACGTTGCACAACGCGTAAAGGACGTTATTAGGCAAGCACGCAAAATCAAAGTCGCATAAACAAAAAGTAGACGCAAACAGAAAACGAGAACCAGCCAGGGACGCATTTTCAACGCCCCTGGCTGGGCGCCAAAATTTCTCACGCCTACCGCTTGGCGCTGATGTTGCTGCCTGGCCTTTTGGTCAGGCACAACAGCCTCGGTGCCCGCGCATAAAAAAAATATACGTAGCAAAAAAAAAACTTTTCGTAAAAAAATTGCTGCGAGCGCGTATGAAAAGGCACTCGATTCTAAAAGCGAAAATAATAATAATAATAAATAACTCTTTGTGTCGTTGTTAGGCCTCCTACGACGACAATGTTCGGCACTAAAATCGAGCATGCTAATAACTATGAATGTCACATGGGCAAAGTATTCAAAAAATAATGTTCAAATGGAGTTTTCAAGGAAAAATAATGTTCGAATAAAAAATAAATCCGAATCTAGACTAGGCTATGCCAAAGTACAATCTAAATCCTAAGTCTCAGTTGTCTTATCCATAGAATCGGTCCTAATGCTTGGTGTCGTTCTACAAGTTAAAAGGTTAAACCATATGGAGTCTCCCTTCCTAACATTTAAATTAATAAGCACCCATATGTAATTGTCATCCCTTGCTAAGAGTCTACGGCCTCAATACTCTCTCTCACCAATAAAAAGAATATATTATAGTATTTGCAAAATGGAAACGGTCACATTCTGAAAATCATTCCCCCATAGTCGCACAACCCCCAAAGTGAACCTAAGGTGTCAATACCATTAGCAAAAATTAATGGCCTCAAGGCTTATGATCACATTGGGTCACGACTATCATAGTCCTCTCGAGCCACTCGCCCCTTGAAGTATTCCTAAGTACGGACTAAAAGATTTTCCATAAATGCAACATGACAAACCATGAAAATACCCAAATCGGCATGCCATAAGGCTACCATTGGGGTAAAGCAATACACACTAAGAGAGAAGCCGCACTAATGATTATTGTCTTGCAAAAATAAAAATTCGATCTCCCCAATTAACTACCTTGCCAACATTAAGCAAAATGGCACATGACAAATGAACACCCAAGGGTTAAAATCTAAAGTGTCAACCAACGAAAGTTATGGTCCAATTAGCCTAAGTCTGAGAGTCGCTTGGCAAGTGTTATAGGCTTACGCCACGTCATTATTTTGAGTCTAGGCTACCTCCTTGTATTCATACACGGGTTATAATTGGAAAGATTAATGAAAGTTCGAGTCTAAATCACAACTTCCAGTTAAATCCGAGAAACTGGAATCTGAAAAGGAGCAAAAAATTATTTTCGATGTAATTCTTTCGTTAAATTTGAATAAAGTAAAAACAACATTTTGAATCTACGCTATTTGCACACTTTAAGAAACGACTAAATACGCTTGCAAAGTAAGACAATTTAAAGGTCCACCCTAGGCCTACTAAAGTTAAAGGTCCACCCTAGGCCTACTAAAGTTAAAGGTCCACTATAGGCCTACCAAACGAGGCTCACTCAGTCTCGCCTCGTGACTCAAAGACCACAACCATCTACCTTTTAGCCCAAATAAAAAATTGAAGGATTTATGTTGGGGAGAAATCCCAAGCAAAAAGAAAAAATAGAAAGAGAAAAGGGAGAGCGAAAAGAGCGAGCCATACTTACCCCGTACCTCCCAAAGTGCAAAATTTACCCAAACAGACGAAGGAAAAGAATTGAGTCAACCAATCCAAACCATGCCACAAAAGCTACATAAAGTTCTACGATGTCTACCCTTTCCAGTCCTTATGTTCTTAGACACCTTCGCTCTGGGGCCCCTGTTCAGCTCATTTAACCCATCCATGTTCTCATTGCCATAACCCAAGAAACCAGTACCTCGACCCTTGTTTATAAACTTGTTATCAACTGCAAACCACGTACGACCATTGACACGTGCGTCATACCCATTATTTCCAAAGCCCAAACCTGCTCTTACACCACCATTAGCATAATAACCATACAACTTGTTTGGATACATCCTGTTGATATACCCTTGAGCCGTTCCCATGCTATTCATTGGCCTTGGTTGATGTAATCCCCGTGTTTGACTAATACCTATACAACTCATTCGACCCGTCTTTCAAGCCGTCTTGAGTCACGAATAAAAAAAAACAAATGAAGAGTACGTTCTACACTTAACGTAAAAAAAAAAGAAAATATAATAAATAATAAAAAAAACCTTTGCAAAGCGTCTCTAAAGTTAGTCTAAAAAGAAAAAGAAGTATTTAGCGCACCAAAAAAAAGATCCGCCCAGAAATCATTTTCAGCGCCCAGAGCTGGGCGCCGAAATCTTTAGCGCCCCAGCCTGGGCGCTGAATCTCTCTGCTTGCCAAATTTTGTCCAGAAGTGCTCGTCATTTTATCCGCACATGCACGGAAAAATAACGAACACTTGGAGGGGTACAACACATATTCAGATATACGTACCAAAAAATACATGTACTCAAAAATTATGTACTCAAAATATATATAAAACAAATTTACGGCTTACGGCAAAGCAGCAGATTAAAATAAATTTCACCCTATTTCAAACATTACGATTCCACTTGAACGTACTTGTTTAAAATCGGCATTCTAAGAAACCATTTTCTAGGCTAAGAACTACGCAAGACCTGATTCCAAATTAAATCTATTTAAGGCGGATACGTAAGCAATCCATGATTCTGTCCAACCAATTTGCAAAAATATTAAAGCCTATAGAAAAACAAGAATAAAAAATAGAAGTCCCTTATTGAAATTTAATTACTTGCAATCCAAGTCGAAAGAAAAATTGAAAGCACGAAGAAGAATCCAAGTCATCAAGATGCCAAAATGAGCACACATCGAAAAATAATAAGGGCACGTACCCTTGCCAGAAGGAGCACTCACACTCCTAGGCACTTAGCCAAGACTCAAAAGATCGCTTTGCCTCAATTGAATGGGGGCTAGCGCAAGCGTCCATGACCTCTAAAGTACTCGACTTGACCCCCCCTAAAGCGAACTAACTCACTTAAAGACCTTCTTTCACCACTAGACATAGTCGCTCACTTAAAGACCTTCTTTCACCACTTGACACAGTCATAATCGCCAACAAGTAGTAAAGGCAGTAAGCTTGCAATAAAGAGGATTGTTCTACGGCATCGCCTCATCGTTCCTTCGAACTCAGGGCACCCGTTCATGGTAATTCAAATGCTTGCTAATCCCCTTTGAAAAAAAATCAGCAGACATTGTCAATAGGACTTGGCACTTAACCAAGGCTCACCCTACTCAGACATATGACACGGGCATCTAAAAATCGAAATCTGAAAGCATCATTAATGGGAAGACATAACAGCAACTGGGGGCTAAAAATTGAAATGAAAGAGCTAGGGAAAGAACTAAGTATACCTTGACCTTTTATGCAGACATACACCAAGTAAATCTAAGTCAATTTGAAAACGGTTTATATTCCCGCAATTCTGGAAAAGATGGCCCTAAAAGCCTAAGGCATATGCCAAACGGGCACAAGTATATCTTGACGCCTGCACCCTGGCTTCCAGCAAATCCTTAGACAACATTCCAAAAATCGTAACAGTATTTTGATTCACTCATGTAATCCTGTACGAACCCTTCTATAAGTCAACTTACTTAGGACACCTCGGATAGTACACAGTAGGACTCGGACTTCAAATAATTTTCAAAGACTTCTTCGAACATGCTAAAGTGTCGTTGGTTTAAGCTAAGTATGCGTTTATCTCGATGTTGCAAGTGAGTCAAAAGATTTCTAAATATGATTATGGGTAAAGAAGGGCACCTATCTTTTGGTCAAGGCACACTTCAACATGTGACTACCTTGACCATGGCGATGTCGCATAATACGACATTTACAAGAGAAGTAGCAGATCACTACTCGAACGTACCTCGCACTAAACGAGTCTGGTTCAAACTATTCATGATCCATGTCACCATGAATGCATAAAAACGTATGAAAAGCATTATAGCACCAAGCCAATCCCGTAGCTACAGTTGGAGGCTTGAGAAAAACACTCCAAAAATGCTCGAAATGACGATTTTATCGCAAATTCTCGACGCTAATGCTATACACACGTCATAGGGGCACAATCCTAAGGTTGAATCATGTAAAACGAACCTTAGAATGGCTACAACCCCTCCCAAATTCTAAGCACTACTTAGAATATATAAAGTCACCCCACTAACAAGGGTAACTGAAAATCGCGAGTCACCAAAACTCCGATCAAACTACTGCACATAACGCTTGCCCTACAAGCGCCCGTTACACAGTCTACGCCGTTCCAAAGCAAAAGAGAAAGTAAAATCAAGGATAAACAAAAAAGGAACACCTATGAATCCTAGCATCGAACGAAGTAATAAGTCGTGCACACCCACGCAGAAGGTGCTACACTTGTTCGAACACTTGAACGAGGCGTGATGAAGTACTCCAATGCAAAAAGTAATAATGATATCCCAACACCTGGAGAAATGTTCTAATACATGTTGTTAGGCCACACAAGCCTACGTCGCACCATAAGTTCAACCATCCAACGGTACAAGTCTAAAAAAAGAGAGTAAGGCATATTGCACTAATGCGGGCACAACCAAAGAGCATGTGTAAAAGAGGCAAAGACTACTTATCGCCCAAATTCAAAATGCAAGCCATACGACTTCTACGTTAAGGATTAAAGGTAGCAAAATATTACCTACCACGGAAGGGATAGCTCACACCTACACGAGCGGAACCCCAAGGCATCTTTCTCGAAAGAACCTACAAAAATCGTACGCCAAAACAAAGCATCCCAACATGCATACCTGGGGGCTCCAAGCTACGAAACGACCATAGCAAAAAAATAATCTCGAAGCAAATGTGTGAACGATCGAAAGGGCACGATGCTTGAGCCCACTTCATGAATGGGCCTGAACCCTATCAAGCTTCTAAGCAAACTTTTCAAAATCAGTCATTGCTCAAAAAAAAAAAAATGATTCAAGCGAACTGATAAATTTACCGCACGCAACGGCCATTCTATGGACGCTCGTTCGCACATACATATCATCATTCTAAACATTCATGAACGCGTTCAAAAGAAAAAAGAGAGATCAAAGTCCTACGCCTCAAGGTATGTTCCTCGGGCCATATAGACTCGCCCAACTATTGCAATAACTGTACGCCTTAAGAGCAACAGTTCCTTTAAATAATCGCCCCAAAGCGACAAACACCGTAGTTCACCAATCGGCTACGGCTTCTCGAGAAAATCATCACGTTCTAAAAATAAAAGAAAAACAAAAGAGAAGAGAATACGTAGAATTTCCAAGTGAAATAAACGAATGAACAAGAGGCCAACTATGTCATCAAAAGACCAGCCCAAACAACATTTTCAACTCCCAACCTAGGGCGTGAATTATTTCAACGCCCAGGCCTGGGCGCCGAAAATGAACCCAGGCTCAAAAAAGGCCCTAACTTCTATAGGGCCATGCCGTATCCATTTGACTCGAAAATTGCCGATTTCTTGACTGAAAGTCGCACCTCATGGCTTTGTTAAGAGTAGCACACCACTACAAAAATCGCTCGCACTTACGAGCACGATCCCAAACACAATCAAGGACATTACAAAATGCGTATCCCCAAAGAACCTCTTGGGGGCTCGAAAGAAAATATATAGAGAGTACGCAAAGTTAAAACAATATTCCCAGACTACGCTGTACGAAGCCCCGTGTTTGGATAATCTCAAAAGATAAAACCAGATTACGACCTCAAGACAAAGGTCGCCGTTGATACTTATACATAGTCCCCTAATCAAGGACCCAAGTAGAGGCAAAATTAAGCCGTAAAGACTAGCTCAAAACCATGAAAGATGATGACCACGAGACAATGGTCCTTCTAAGCACGTTGTCAACCCACATTCAGGTTGCAACTAAATCCGAGCATCCCTCGAAAGAAAATAAATTCTTCAAAAAACAAAAACAGGCTCGCCCACCTTCAGCGGGCGGGGTCTGCGTCACTAGCCGCGCAGGTCCTCAGTTTTTGAAAAATAAAATCTTTAAAACAAAAAAACAGGCTCGCCATCTTTAGCCGTCGGGGTCTGCGCCACTAGCCGCGCAGGTCCTTAGTCGCTGCAGCGATAACTTTTTCTGGTTTTCCCTTTTTCCAAAAATTAAAGGATTGGTTTTCCGTTTTTCCAAAAAAGAACGATGTGATTGGTTTTCCCTTTTTCCAAAAATTAAAGGATCGATTTTCCCTTTTTCCAAAAATTAAAGGATCGGTTTTCCCTTTTTCCAAAAATTAAAGGATCGGTTTTCCCTTTTTCCAAAAATTAAAGGATCGATTTTCCCTTTTTCAAAAAATTAAAGGATTGGTTTTCCGTTTTTCAAAAAACGAACTATGTGATCGGTTTTCCCTTTTTCTAAAAATTAAAGGACCGGTTTTCCCTTTTTCCAAAAATTAAAGGATTGGTTTTCCGTTTTTCCAAAAAAGAACGATGTGATCGGTTTTCCCTTTTTCCAAAAATTAAAGGATCGGTTTTCCCTTTTTCCAAAAATTTAAGGATCGGTTTTCCCTTTTTCCAAAAATTAAAGGATCGGCTTTCCCTTTTTCCAAAAATTAAAGGATCGGTTTTCCCTTTTTCCAAAAATTAAAGGATTGGTTTTCCGTTTTTCCAAAAAAAGAACGATGTGCTGGATTTTCCCTCATTATACGTCCCATAAAAACAAGGGGGTTTTCTCGTTTAGCTAGCCCTGAAAATGAGAATCTTTAAAAACATTTTTACCTCGTGGTTGGGCTTGGCCAGGCACAATTACACTTTATAGCTTTAATTTCGAAAACATCTGTAGCTACTCCCAATGACAAAGTGAGGGAGTTTCTACGCCTCTTTAGATACTTCCAATGACAAAGTGAGGGAGTTTCTATACTAACCGTTGACAAATCCCAATGACACGTGAGGGATATGTCGACACTTCAAGTGATGACCCTTAAGTCAAATGTTATCACTCGGGGGCTCGTGAGACCTTCGCAAAAGCAGGTCACCATGGCTTGTGTGACGCACTCCGTCTAATACTTTGACCATCGTCTTACTCCAAGACTCAGTCAAAGTGGGGGCTAACTGTAGACACCTACTTTTGTCCCCATTCACGAAAGGGAAGGTTCGATGATGAGAACATAAATCTCCACTTGACAACGCATCTCCTATAAAATGACGAATCTCAATTCCCCTTTTCATTTCACCCGAAACCTGCTATTTATAGAAACCTGCCATTTATGGAAATCTGCTAAAAATAGTAACCGCCGTAATGGGTAGTTGTTAAAAGTGGCAAGTCATAAAAGATAGAAACCTGTCAGAATTAGGTGTTGCACTCCAACATAAATCCTAAATGAGATAGAAGTTGCGAGAGAATCCTATTCCTAATACGATTCGAAAATAAGAGTTACGTATTAAATTAAAATCCTAACGAGCCTAGAGTTCGTAACGGGCCAGACGCATCCCGTCATAATATTAATACGCACTAAAAGACTCGATTAAGTCTCATACACTCCGGATTCTAAGAGTCCGAATCTGACAAAGAAACGGCCCAAACATCAATTTCAACGCCCATCCCTGGGCGCTGAAATTGCCTGGATCCTATTTTCAATGCCGAAAGCTGGGCGCCGAAATCTTTGACTCCCAACCTTGGGCGCTGAAAATACCTGGGACGTGTTCTTTCCTAATTCCTCGTGGATTAGAGTTCTACAATTCTATCTTTCCACGAACTCTTTTCTATAAATATAGCCCCAAGTTCGACGTGAAACACAACACACAATTCATATTCTGAGTATTGACTCTAAACCCGTAAGCCTAAGCCTCACGCTGCGAAATTGATCACGCGTTCTGTCGCAATCGATCCAAAAATCGAACAGAACGTATCCTGTCCCGTAATTTGAGATTCGTTAAATAAAAGGAGAAATAGCAAAGTCAAAGTGGTTAGTTTTCTGAGAACCGTGACGCACCTCTCAAGGGTGCGTCGTAATGTGTCCCTTTTCCATGATTTAATTGCTTTCCTCGCCCTTTTATGAACTGTTAAACTAATTAAATCTGTTTGTTCTATCACGCCTAATAAAGATAATTTTTGGGAAATTGGATTATCATGCTAGGTCCCTTAATACAATCTAAATCAGATAATCGCGCTCGATCTAGTATTATATGTTGCATATTGTTAAAATCAACTCAGATTAGTTTAATAGTTAACGCATGTCCCTTCAATTATTTATGCTGAGCTAGTAAGGATATCCTGCCTCTGGAGTTATCGAAGAGCGAGTACTCCTCACGGTAGTTACAGTCTCCCGAACCCTCAATCTCTACCTTGCGGGTGTATGTTGAGAGATCCCCACACCAGGGATCAGAAGGGAACCTATGGCCGTCGTGGTCAAACATAATTGCACTCCCTTTATGTCACGATAATCGGGTTTTGTCAGTTTTTCTCATTGTCGTTAAAAACTGAATGGCGACTCCTATATTACTAGTCAATTGGGTGTAAACTCACAGGAAATCCAATTACACTTGATTTGACAAAAACAAACGTCACACCCACGAGGGACGAGGTCACGCATTAGCCTCGTGCTTTTTCGACCCCCTCACATGCTTCCAGATTGAAGCGCTTGACATATCTTCACAAAGAATTGTCTTTTCCTTGTTGAATCCGTCCCAAGTGCATGCTTGTTTTCCTATCTTCGTTCTATGCCATGAACCTGGTGGAGAACAAGGTTTGCAGCTCGTTAAAGGAAGCAATTGATCCTGGGGGCAGTCGTTCGAACCATTTGGACGCTACTCCTTTAAGGGTAGCTGGGAAGTATTTGAACCATGTAGCCTCATTGGTTCCTTGAACATACATATGGTGACGGTATGCAACTAGGTGTATGTCTGGGTCTGTGGTAACGTCATAAGCTTCAATGGTGACAATTTTGACTTTAGGCTCTTTCGGGGCGTTCATTATGTCCTCATAGAAGGGAGTGTGTTAGGGGGGAAAATCCCCTCTTGGCGACGTGGGCAGACGTGACAAATGGAGCCTACGTGGCTGCCAGCAGGGAATGTGGTAGCATCCGTCAGACTTGCTCTCAACGGCTGGAATCAGTGCAGCAGTTACAAACCGTCACTACTACAAAATAGGCTTATAGCAACGGCAATAAACAGTTACCATAGATCAATTAACCGTAGCCATAGGCCTATAGCAACGGTTTAAAAACCGTTACCAATAGGGGGCGTTGCTATAAGTTTATGGCAACAGTTTCCCGAATTTAGGCAACAGTTATAATAAACTGTTGCCATCTCTATTATATAAGCCAGCTCCTGAGGTCGTTTTTGTAAATTAACTTTTCGTGTCCACCTTGGAATTGACGATAATACCCCCAAAATCTTCACATTCAACCCTGCTCTCCTTCCTCCCGTTTTCTGCTCTCTCCTCCCTCCCGTCTTCTCTCTCCTCCCTCAAATGCTCTCCTTTGATCTTCTTCATCTTCTGTTCGAAAAAAACCATAAAATCAAAAAAAAAAAAACCGAGACCTAATTAAAAAATCCGAGACCTTATATTTGTTCATCCCAAATCTCTATTTTTGGAAATCCCCAATTTGATTTGTTTATTTTGGGGAAATTTGAACGCGATTTGAGGCGTGGTTTGGGTCAGATTTTGAGATGGGTTCGTATTCTTCGTCGCATATTGCAGGTTTGATTGTGAATGACAATTCAACGTTTGTTGATTCATTTTGTTATTTTGACGTATTATCCACTCATTTACATTTTCACCTCTTTCTCTCATCCAAATGCAGGGGTTTTCAAATTTCCAGGGCAAACAATAATGGATGTGAAGATCGGTAAATTTTTTGAAACCATTGGAAATTTCTTCGGCGCCGGCGACCAAATTCCTTGGTGCGATCCTGATACTATTTCACCATTAATTTTTTTGGGTATTGCTTTAATTTTTCTGGGTTTGTTCATTTTAATTAATATGAAATTGATTTGAATTATTTTAGTTTGTTAATTAATCACCAAATCTGGAAAATTTCGAAATGGTTTTATTATTTATTTCAAATTATTTTCGTGAATTGTGGATTTAGATTGTCAATTCGATTTAATTTTTTTGTAATTTCGCAGATTTTGTGAGTTTAATTTCTTTCATTTCTTAAATTTTCGATTTCCACTTTGTAATATTTGGGGGTTTAATTTGTTCCAGCTCCATTGATTGATGATTGAAATTGTGGTGTTTTTCTGTCATTATTACAAAGTTAGGAGTAGTACAGTAGCAGTAGTACCTCTTTCCTCAATCATCCATAAATTAAATTATTGCATCTTCTATAAATTAATTTAGGATTTATTACTTTATACTTTATAGATCTACTTACCCATTACTTCACCATAATCTCCATATCTCACTTTCTCAATGTTCTTCCTTTATTAGAAAGAGAGGATTTTTTGGGATATATACAGATTTATGTGTCAAAAAGTCAAAATTCACAAAAAAAAGTCGGGACCTTTTTTGGTTTTTTGAGTTTTGATTGAGGTGGGTAGTTTCTAAATTGCATGTAAATGCAAATCCCTTTTCTAGGTACTTCGAATTTTTTTTTTGTTGGTGGAGGTTGTGTTTTAATTGCAGATTTAACTGTGTAGAAAATTAACAATTTTAGGCAACTTTAATTAATGATGGTGTATTATATATACTTCGTATGTTGTAATTGGTCAGCAATTGATGAAACACGGTGCATGGATCAGCGTGTATTTTATGCTGTTAACAACAAGTTAAGGCTTTTTCCTTTTTCTGGTAGTGTGGGTGGTGGTAGTGGTGGGGAGGGGGGAGCACAAGCAAATACAAATTCCTTGGTGAGGAAAAGTTATGTACAACTTTCTTGATTTTGATGGCTATTTCGTTGCTTAATTTTGCCAGAATTAAAAGTTTTATAATTTTGCTTCATATAAATATTTTTAGGAAGTCACCTTGGCTGATCCATAAGCAGAAACCAAAGGAATGCCTGTTGAAAACAACCAACACAAAAAGAAAACGACGCGAATAAGCAAATGACATTTCTCCTTGGAGTTCAATTTAAACAAAGCTAACATAAGCTGAGTTCTAGCAGAAGTGTAATAACTTCATGATATTCATACTATAACAACTTAAGTCAATGTCTTCACTTCTACACTTAATTTTATAAGAAGTCGATGATTCAAATTAATCAGTCGCATGTAACAAGAAAACCAATATAAACATACAATTAATATATATTAAAATAAATAGATTATGGTAGATAATTAGAAGTTTGACACCCAGTTTTCTTTTCTTGAAAGGTGTGTGTGACTGTTTGTTAATCATATAGTATAAGAAATTCAAGAGCTATAATTCATGGGAGAACACATTCTTTTCTCTGCTCAAGTAATTCTCTGCTCCTTTACCTGATAAGCCAAGAATAAGTCAACGGCGATGTTTAGGACTGTTTACTCACTGCAATTTAGCTGCTTGGGTACTCCATTCCCTTCAATTTAATTTCTGCTTTGAATTTAATTAATTAATTATTTAACTGTTTTGAATTTCTGCTTTGAAAATTCGGGACCTTTGGACCAAATTTTGTTTTGTAGAATTTATTTTGGGTTTTGGTTGGTAATTGATATAGAATTTCATCAAATTTGGCTGAGAATTAGGGAAACTTCCAGGATTTAAAATATGATTCAAATTTGTTGTTTCATGCTTCCAGGATTTTTTTTGCATCAATTTTGTTGTTTCTTCGGATTTGGTTCTGTTTTTGCGACCCTGATTTTACAAACTAGAGATTTCAAATGCTATTTTGGTTTCGTTTTTGCAATTTTCATTACTAATTGAAAGCATTAGGTTTTAGAAACCCATAACCCAAAACCTTCGAATTTCTCTCCCATCAGTGTGCTGCGCAGCCCCACTCGCTCGGTCGTTGGTGTTGCAGATCACCACACCACTCTCCTGTGTGGAGGAGCTTCAATTGCCACACAAATACCCAGGAGTGTGCGCGTCTTGCTGCTTCACGCTAACCGACTTTGACCATCAATGGTGGAACCTAAAATCAAATACTATCGTCAACTTCGGTACTATTTCTTCTTAATTCCGTTGAATTAACTGATAACTTAGTCTTAATTAACTCATGATTAACTCACTTCCCCGTTCGTTCAATTACTTTTGGTGCATTTAGTTTATGAATTGAAGAACAATCATGTTTTTCTTGCTTTATTCAAGTGTATTGATTACAATTTATTTGATAATTTGTTGCAGAATCTTATTCATGATGAAGATACACGGCTTGATACGATCAAACCTAGATGTAATTTCCTGAATTTGAGCTCAATTTCGTTTGATTTGCTTATAATTGACGAAATCATGCAATGTATGTATTTGAAAGGTTTTTTGCATTGTTACAGGTAGAAATGTCATCAAACGACATGCTGAATTGTTGGAGCGTCTTTCAAGGTATGAATTATTCGAAATTGCTAATGTAATGTGGATAGACCGTCAAGAACCTAATTAGAGAGTTTAGTGCCCAGATGTAATGAGTCTTTAATGTGCTTCTTGATCATACATGACGAGTCTTTAATCTTTATCGAACGATTGGCACCGTTGACTTATTCGTGGCATCGTTTACATTTTTAAATGGTGAAGGGATTTCTGGGAAGCTATATGTGCAGGTAAAGGACCAGTGAATATTTTTAGTACATACTTCATTGCAGAGAATTTCATACAGCTCAGTAAACAAGAATTAGGTCTCTACTGAGTACATACTTCATTGCAGAGAATATTTTAAATATTTTTACCTGATAATCACACTGATAATTTCATTTGTGCATGAAGAATCTATATGTGCAGAAAAGAGGTAGTTTAGTTTGCAACAACATATCCATAACCATTGATCAGTGCTGCCAAACACGAGGGAAGGCCTGGCTATTTTACCCCAAGGCTCACAGCCTCACAGGTCAAACACCAAACAAGAATTGGTCTTGATTTTAGAACAACTCCAATGAGGGAAGGCCTGGCTATTCTACCCCAAGGCTCACAGCCGCCAAGGTTTTTTTTTTGTTGGGGGGGGGGGGGGGTGTTTGCAAATATTGAATGTGGTTTTATGTTGATGTATTGGATATGGCAAGTAATTAAAGTTAGAAATAAGCAAGTAATTTTGACCTTTTTTTTTGTATGTATTAGGTTTTCGGATTTAAAAAATAATATTCTTGGCTTAATGATTTTTTTTTGAAGTAGGGATCTTGCTCTGTTGATCTTCTTCACTAATACCTGTCAGTCAAAGTTTGGATTTCGTAAAAGTTTATGCAGTTTATCTACATTCTCAACATTTTGTTAAAATTCTGATATTATCTCGCACGCATCGCGTGCATATAAGACTAGTTATTAACTATGGCAACGCTTTTTATAGGCAACACTTTTAACCTAAGGCAACAGTTATTCAACAACTTAAGTCAACATTTACACGTTTAAGGCAACAGTTTTTGCCAACTTAAGGCAACACTTATTAGTTGGTTGTTGGTTGATGTTTAAAACTAATGCAACACTTTCTTACACTTATGGTAACACATCTAATTGTATATATAGCAACATTTTCTATTGCGTTATAGCAACACTTTTAGTTTTAGTTATAGCAACGCTTTCAATCGAATTCATGGTAACGCTTTCAATTGAGCTTATGGCAACACTTTCAATTGAGCTTACGGCAACAGTTTCAATTGATCTTATGGCAACGGTTTCAATTGAGTTTATGACAACGCTTTAAATTGAGTTTATATACGGCAACGCTTTAAATTGAGCTTATGACAAGTCTTTCAATTGATCTATAGCTAAATTCTCAAATGGATTTAGTTATCCATACACTTGTAATACAAAGCTTTCAATTGATCTATACTCTATAACAAAGCTTTCAATTGATCTATACTCTATAGCTACATTCTCAAATGGATATAGTTATCCATATACCTGTAATACAAAGCTTTCAATTTATCTATACCTATATTCTCAAATGGATTTAGTTATCCATATACCTGTAATAATTATGAACTATAATAAGATTTGTAAATTTGTAAATTCAAAAGAATAATATATATCTATTACAATTGTCTGAACAGTTCAAAAAAATATTGCTTCTAAAACTACCTCCATTATTAAAAAATCCTGCAATAATCACTATACGATAGCTTTATTTCTTAAAACCTGTCTAATATTTATGTGCCCTATAAATCTCCACATATTTAAAGTAGCTCGTCCTTCTTGACTATATGCACCATCCTGCACAACAAACAAATCAAGTATAACATTTTAATAAGAATTCAATATCAATGAATAAAATCCAAATATTTAAGAAAAAAGAAGCTCAACATGAATGACAAAAGATAAACCTTAAAAAAAAGGAAAGAACTTGTTAACCAAATAAGTTTACAATAGCCCTATGATATACAACAAACTAAAATTTTTGCAAAATAAAAGAACAAAGAAGTCAACTTCATGCAGTCCTTAAAACTGGTTCTATATGCCATTTCACATACACAATAGGAGCCCATATTAAATCACATCAAAAAATTGACTTGTCCCGTCTCACACGGAAACATTATCAGTAATCAAATCATGCTCACATTAAAACATTACCAATCAGTCAGGGAATTTCAACAAAGTAAGGAGTTGTATGAACAATGACAAGGGATCGCAAGACACAAAATAAGGTGTTGTCAATCAATTTCAACAAAGTTCCATGAATCATTGATTTGTTAGAATAGAGGAGAAGGTAGATTTTGAAAACAATAACCTTGTTGTGAGAAATCACTTTCTCCTTGGTTTTCCCTTGGAACAATGGCAGAAAGCGGGCGCCTAGCTGTTTTTCTGGCAGCTTACTAAACCATGGTTACCAGGAGAAAAATTAAAAACAATTGTTTAAAGCACATACAAAGGTATTTACAACCGCCACTTGCATAAACTTGGACAACTCCATCCTCCATTTAGAAAAAATGTTGTAAACAATTGTTATATGTTAACAGAGTAATTGAAGAAAGACAAACCCAATAATATCCTCAACTGATATCATATTCAAAATCAAGTTATAGGAATGTGAATGTGAATGTGAATGTGAATGTGAATGTGAGTGAGAACTCACTTTGCTTTTTCTCTCAGTGGAAATACAGAATGGATTTGGATTCGTCTTAGGCATACTAGGATCAGATATGATTTCTTTTTTCCATGTAGCAACTGCTCCCCTGAACACATAGCTCTCTCGTAGTTCAAGGCATCCCTGGAGAACCAAATAAAATTACACTTTATCAGGTGATAGTGTCTCTGACAGAGATATTAGAGGAAGAGAGCAAGTTTAGGAGAAAGTCAACACATGAGTACTGGAGCTTAGATGAAGAACTTGCTTTGCCACAGAACATACAAATCGGACAAGAAGATACGAGTCCTAAGCAGCTAAAACGCTGCATAAGATGATCGTTATATTAATAATCCTATTCTTGTTACACGACATGTTGTTTTCTTTTGCACAATGTTTGCTTTTTCCTCTACTGATATTCTTTTGGAGGTGAAGATACTTTGCAAATTCATACTACATGAATTATGAAACGGGAAATGAGAACATGAATATTATCCCTGAATCCCAACAAGCTTTGACAGTCAGTCACGACAATTTGGATTTTTTTGTATGCTGTAATTGATAGTGGAATGTTGGTGTTTCTCACTCAGAATCTGAGGTAGCTACCTATGGAAGATTTTGTACAAGCCTGGAGTGAACTGGAATGTGATGGTGCTGGCAGTGGAAAATTCTGCTTCGGTTCTAATCTTAAAACATTATAGTGATTAGCTTTGAGCCTTTGACCATTGAAATTTGGTTAATGGTTAGTAGTTTAGTACTATTAAATCAGATCCCTCAAAGCTTCTCTTATGTCCCAGCCAAAAGCCCAAGACAAAAAAAAGGAAAACAATTTAAATATGAAAATGAGAAATAGGAACAAGAAAAAAAATATACAAGGTCTATTGAATATTAAGATTGTGTAGAAATGTACCACTTGGAGTTATTTTTAGCCGGAAAAATGTTTCTTCCTCTAGCTCCTTCCCCAGAATATCGACAGCTATCGGCTCAGGCTAAACGCCATTCAAGTCACCAGTATGCTGTGAGAGAGAATCATGATCGGAGAAGTTATAGGAACTTGATCTCCATTGTTAGTGTTCCCTGGTAAATTTTTATATTGGCTCGCTAGTTCTGGACCCTGCTTAAGAAGAACAAATTTAGATAAACAGCCGTCCTTGTCTGCACGACCTTCTTTCTCTTCTTTTTCCTTTAATTTCTTATTTAGGCTTTAAAGGAAACAAAGGATGAAAGAAAAAGAGATAAAAGCCAAGTAAGAAAGCATAACTAGATGAACTAATTCATGCTCAAGACAAAAATACACTACCCTCTCCCGTCTCCAAGCAGAAATAATTGCCATGTAATAGACCAAGAAGAAACTATTAATAAATATTACAACACATGGAAACAACTTACAAAATTTCCATTAAAGTGAATATATGTGTGATCCAGTTTAGAATTATATGTGAAGGTATCTTCATCATCAGTCACTTCTACACTCTCAAACTAAAACCAGGGGAATTTGGAGACATAGGTAATGCAACGTAACATTGCATAAGTAGAGATGATCAAGCCGACAAGTCTTATGTATCAGGTAAAGAATCTAGAAAAGAAAACACCGAGAACTATGGAAAAAAAGAGACAATAATGGGATAATGATATATCTATTGTCAACAAAATAAGAGAAACAACATTTGAATCTTATTGAAAAAAGGAAAAGAAAATAGAAACAACTACCTGGTAGATCCAATCAAGGCCACAGAACTTTTTACTTGACAGTATTAATCGGCCGAGGGCTAAGTCTATTTTTGCAATACTTCTAAAAACAACATGTTCTACGTAAAATGAAAAATTAAAGATGGAGAACGAGCAACAAGGAAACATACCAAAAGTTACAGGGACTCGTGTATGAAGTATCAGTATCACACACGGGTATCAGGTTTACCAACTCATAAAAATTCAAAATTTAAGAAAGTAGGACTCATGTAAAATAATACGTGACTTTTAAATTTCTCTGGTGCATGCATGTCAATAGTCATAGCTGATTGAACCAATAAACATGCAAGCCAGTCAAGCCACAACTGCTAGCTCAGCTACCATGATCTGCCATGTATAAGATACCAATAAATAAATCATGTAACATAATTAAGAAACCTTAACAGTGCATACACGTAATTTTACCACCCTGACTTGAAGTATCAAATTTAGTGTTTTTCTCATGAACAATTGGTTTTGGATAACTTTATAAATGTTAAGTTCATCAGGCTTACCAACTTTAGCGCATAATATATCTACACATTGTTAAATTCCGTCTAAGTAGAATTTCTACAGCTTCAATTAGCAAAGCTCCTACATTAATAGATAGAATATTTCAAAACAGACCAGCCATATCATTTATGTCTTTTCCTGTTCATGTCTAAGAAAGAAAGACTAAAACAATTGAGGTATTTTACTGTAAGATCTTAAAACATGGTAAAAGGTTGATAGACATAAGCTACAATTGGGGATCTTTGAATGCAACCTCACTGACCCAATGCCACAATTTTTTTTTACTCACAGTAACTTTTAGTTATCAGAATAAAGCCAATTATCCCAATTTCGTAATCACGAAATTGATTACAATTTAAAAAATAGAATCAATCACATATAGAAATTTAATGGCTCAACATCATACATAACTCACATTACTTTGCATGCCCTTGCGAAATGGTATTTCGGGTGTAGCTTGGCCAACCAACATCATGAACTGGTAAATAAAATGTCTACTCAAAAATCCTAATAGAGAAAATTTAAAGATATATACTTATCATA
Source organism: Spinacia oleracea (assembly GCF_020520425.1). Lineage (NCBI taxonomy): Eukaryota > Viridiplantae > Streptophyta > Magnoliopsida > Caryophyllales > Amaranthaceae > Spinacia > Spinacia oleracea. The sequence continues at coordinate 30,811,387 of NC_079492.1, forward strand.
GAAAAAAAACGACTAATAAGCTAAACTTAAGTTTAAAAATCCTGAATCAAGCAATCAAAAGTAAGTCCTTGTGAAAGTTCATCTTTGTAATCTACCATCTCTCCCATGAATCTTTCTAAGCAACCTGAGGACCAAGCTATAAAACAAGCAGGCTTAAGTTGTGTTCTCCATCACAATGATATTGATACATTTCACATCCACGGTAGGTTATATTATCCTATGGGACAAATCCTGACCTAGGAAAAATCATAATGCAACTGAAACTAAATTTATGTTTTGAGTAAGAAATTCCCCTGATAAACAAAACAGTATAAAGGAACAAGCACATGAGATAGCCTAAATCAAAAACTTTTAGGCTACAACCCAATTTCACAAAGAACACAAGAACATGAACATCTTGCCTACAATCCAACTCAAGAATAAAATAAAGGGGATCCGAGACTCGAGAACAGAAAGAAATTGTCATGGAGGTATAAAATTCAGAACTAAGATCACTCAAAACTATCCCATCAGACACTTGATTAATATTGTAGACTCGATACAAAGTAGTTCTCTAATTAAGTCATGCGAAATGAATCACTTAAAGCACTTGATTGACATTGTGGACTAAACATAAAATTCCCTAATTAAATCATACAAAGAAATCATTAGAATCATTCATCAGAATATAGTGTAATTCACATCAATAGGGTAGCAGAATAGCACAGAGTAGAACGAGAAAAAAACCAACAATATAGCATCATCACCGAGCAACCAACTGATCCAAACTTAATAAATAAGCCAAAATAACCATTGAAATCAACAAATACACCATGAATAAAATCAACCAAATTCCTCAATCATCCAAATTCCCCAATTAACCGAATTCCCTAATTAAGAACCCTAATTTAGAACTCAAAACAACACAAAAAAATTCCATTATAATCGGTTGAAAACTTAAACAACAAAATTATGAAATTTAAGAGCAAATTCGATCAAATTTAATAGCAAATTTAAGAGCAAAATTATGAAAACTAACGTGGTTCTTCGCGCAAATTCAGAACTGGATTCCGTCACTTTCTATATGTTGCTTCAAAGGAACGATGATGGAAGATAAAATCTGTTGCTTCAAGGAACGCAGAGGAGGAAGGCGAAAGAGAACGAGGAAGGCGAAAGAGAACAAGGAACGCAGAGGCCTCTAGTGAAGAAGAACGCAAAGCCCTAAACCGTGAAAAGCAGTGAGAGGAAACCCAAAATAAACGCAATCTGTTGGAAAAAATAACGCGCCCTTATGAAATATTTTTAATAAACCTATTTCTTATTTGATTTTATTTTTAATTTTTAACATGTTTTAGATGTTTGACAAAACAACCGTTGCAATATCTCATTAAAATATTAAAAAACTAAAAACTGTTGCAATAAAATAGTTATAATATATAAGTGTTGTAATAGCTTTTCTATAGCAACGTTTTTTCAAAGTCAAAGTCTACTAAAATTAATAATTATTTAAATGTTGCAATAGCTATGATATAGCAACGCCAGGAAAACTGTTATCTAAAAAGGCGTTGCTGTAGCCCTATTTTGTAGTAGTGCGTTTATGAGTCGACCTTCATTACGCATTTATTACTCAATTATGTACAATTAAGCACGAACGTTACATTCTTATTACGAAATCCTATAAAATGGCTTGGTTGTGTCAGTTTGTATACACAAAAGATCAAGCAATAACAATACTCTCATTCCATGCTCTTACAACTTGCTCTCACTACTCTAAATTATCTTGCTCAATCGATTGTTAGCACCATCATCAAGGCAAGTTCGTCTCTAAGTAGAATTTGCCCAAAACAATTTGGCGCCCACCGTGGGGCTGACAATAAAAAACAGCTTGATAATTCTATTCCAATCACCATGGCCGGAAATGCTAGCTCATCCGACGATATCACTCGCCGCTTTGAAGCCATGGAGCAGCGCATCAACATCCTCCAGAAGGAAAACGAAGCGTTGCACTCCCAGGTCAGATCCACCGCCTCCATCGCCACCGGGTCAAGGTTCCAGTATCGGCGAGACACCTCCGATCTGAACCGCCGCTTAGATCGCGACGTTGCTCCGGACCATCCCCTTCATATATCCTTTGGCGAACCAGGAGGCCCAATCCTCGAACAGATCCGCGAGTTCGATCCGCTGCCAAATCAGCCCCGCTCTAACCCGAGTTGGCTTCGCCCGCCTCCAACTCGACCATCTTCTACAGGCACATCAGTGACCGCCGCTGCTACAACGGCTGCCCGGGTCGCCCCATCTCAGGTCGGTATGACGACGTCCACCACGGTGTCGGCTGTCGCCTCCAATCCGGTATCTCGTCCGTTACCACCCCCAATGGTAACCATGTCGACGCCCTTACCCGTCTCAGTCCCGACGCAAGGACCAACACCGACGACCCAAATGCCATGGGATCAACTCTTCTCTCAGCAAGTCGTTCAGCCTGTTGTCAACCTAGTCACCTCGGCTCCAGGAGAACCCCCCAGATGATGACGGTCCCTTTAGCCAGTCAGACGCCGGAAGCAGTGTTCCCGAACACCCTAATGCGCCCAGATTCTTCTCGAAACTATTCTCCATACACTCCTCTCAACAGGTCAGTCGTTCCAGTTAGTTATGGTTTCGTAACTCCTTTCCCTTATGTTGCAGGTACCCATGCTACCTAAGGAACGCCTCCTTACATGCAACAGGTTGTGCCGCAGTTCACTCCTCACCAACATCACATCATATACCCGCAAAACACCTATTACCAACACCTCCAAGCCAGCCTCCCCGAAACATTCAGCCCCCTCGTCCCAGTGCTCAACAGCATCTGTGAAAACACTAATCATCAACTCCAACAAATCATGACCATGATAAATAAAATTCCGGGAGTACCAACACCAATCAAAGAAGCCAACCTAGACAGTTATGCCGACTCACCATATGCCGATCCCATCGACGCAATCGACATCCCGAAGCGGTTTAGCCCACCCAATATGCCTATGTATGACGGAACAACCGACCCAAGGGAGCATATCTTGACTTACAAGCAGCGGATGATGATGATCCCAGTTTCCAAACACATGAGGGAAGCTAGTCTTTGCAAAGGGTTCGGTTCGACACTGATTGGACCCGCCTTGAAGTGGTTAACTAGCTTGCCGAACGGATGCATCACCTCTTTTGCTCATCTCGACAACATGTTCAATCAGCAGTTCGCCAGCAGTAGGTGTTTGGAGAAACAAACAAGCGACCTGTATCGTGTGGTTCAACGCCCGGATGAACCTCTGAAGGATTACATAGCTCGGTTCATCAGAGAGAAGGTAACTATACCTGAATGTGACGTCCCAACAGCAATCGAAGCGTTCAGACAAGGACTGTATGGTGAAACCGATATTTGGAGGGACCTGATCAAATACCCCTGCAAGACGTTTGAAGACGCTCAAGCCAAAGCAATGGCCCAAGTCAGGTTGGAAGAAACTCTCTATTCCAGAAAAGGAGGTAACGACTACACCAAGATGGACAGGCGACTATCCTACCCCAAGAGAAACAATGATCGTCTTGCCCCTTATTCCCGACCTCAACATGTAGCAGTGGTGGAAGATGACGGCGACTCCGACTGGAAGAACAGTCCAGACCTGCCCCCAAGGATTAACGAATATTCTTTTTGTGTTGACACTGTAGGTTTGATGAACCATCTCTCGAAGATGGGAAAAGCAGTGTAATGGCCGCCGAAGTCCAGTAAATCCGAATCAAAGAAGGATCCCTCGAAATGGTGTGATTTCCATGCCGACATCGGTCACACCACCAACGATTGCGTAGCACTACGAAGAGAAGTAGCCTACCTGCTGAAGAACGGATACTTCAAGGACGTTATGTCAGACAAAGCTCGTGGCGTCGTCAACAAAGAGAACTCCAACTCTCCATCTCGACCTCCTCCACCTCCTCCTCATACTAAAACTGTAAATTTTATTGCTGGAGGTTCTGACATTTGTGGTTTGACTTATTCTGCAGCGAAGAGGCATGCTCGAGAAAATGAAATAGACAGACCGGTCCGAGCCGTAGCCGCGAAGTACCTAACCCCTATATCTTTTGATGGATTTGATGCAGGGGACATCTCGGATAAACATTACGATGGCTTGGTGATATCCATTCCTGTTGGAAACTGCATGATCAAACGGGTCCTAGTTGACAACGGCAGTTCAACCAATGTGATGATGCTCGACGCCCTCAAGGAGATGGGGCTCAACCCAGATACCGATGTCGTCAAAAAATCCACCGTGCTGATAGGATTCAGCGGCGAGGTAAAGACCACCTTTGGAGAAGTCACCCTACCTGTTTACGCCCAGGGGATCAACCAACATGTAAATTTTTTTGTTATTGATTGCCCTTCATCTTACAAAATCATCTTGGGCAGGCCCTGGATTCACGACATGAAGGCCGTCCCATCGACATACCATCAAACCATCAAATTCCCAACTCGATGGGGGGTTCTGGAAATCAAAGGGGATCAGCAAGAGTCCAAAAAATGTTACAAGGCAGCTCTGAATCCCTCAGCCACCAATAAATCCTCTCTATAGCAACTACAGTCCAGTTCCGACCCAACATGGTACAAAGAGCCCAAATCCGAGCAGCTTGATGAAGTCATCTTGGATCCTGTGAAGCCAGAACAAGTGGTCTTTATTGGATGCGACGTGCCTGACGACATCAGGTCGGAACTCATCACGTTTCTCTAGGCCAACGCAGATTGTTTCGCATGGTCCCATGAAGACATGCCGGGCATCAGTCCTGATGTCATCACTCATAACCTAAGTGTTGATCCACATCACAAACCCGTCAAACATAAACGACGAAAGTTCGCTCCGGAACGCAATCAAATCATCAACGACGAAGTCCAAAAACTATTAGACACCGGAAATATTAGAGAAGTCAAATATCCAGACTGGCTAGCCAACGTCGTCGTAGTTAGGAAGAAGAACGGGAAATGGCGTGTTTGTATAGACTTCACCGACATCAATAAAGCATGCCCCAAAGATTCCTTTCCCTTACCCCACATCGACGCCATGGTTGATGCTACTGCAGGGCATGAAATTCTCACATTTATGGATGCATTCAGTGGGTACAACCAGATCCTGATGCACCCGGAAGACCAAGAGAAAACCGCCTTTATCACGGAAGGAGGAAATTACTGCTACAAAGTCATGCCGTTCGGTTTAAGGAATGCTGGTGCCACATATCAACGTCTAGTTAACAAAATGTTCAGGAAACAGCTAGGCGACACAATGGAAGTCTATATCGACGACATTTGGTAAAGTCCAAAAAAGCTTCAGATCACATATCGCATCTCCAACAAGCTTTCGACGTACTACGAGAATACAGCATGAAGCTCAACCCCACCAAGTGCTCATTTGGAGTTTCCTCTGGGAAATTCTTGGGTTATATGGTTACTCAAAGAGGCATCGAAGCCAGTTGTGAGGGGGTCGAAAAAGCACGAGGCTAATGCGTGCCCTCGTCCCTCGTGGGTGTGACGATTCTTTTTTGTTCAATCAAGTGTAATCAGATTTCCTGTGAGTTTACACCCAATTGACTAGTAATATAGGAGTCGCCATTCAGTTTTTAACGACAATGAGAAAAACTGACAAAACCCGGTTATCGTGACATAAAGGGAATGCAATTATCTTTGACCACGACGGCCGTAGGTTCCCTTGTGATCCCTGGTGTGGGGATCTCTCAACATACACCCGCAAGGTAGAGATTGAGGGTTCGGGGGACTGTAACTACCGAGAGGAGTACTCGCTCGTCAATAACTCCAGAGGCAGGATATCCTTACTAGCTCAGCATAAATAATTGAATGGACATGCGTTAACTATTAAACTAATCTGAGTTGATTTTAGCAATATGCAACATATAATACTAGATCGATCGCGATTATCTGATTTAAATAGCATTAAGGGACCTAGCATGATAATCCAATTTCCCAAAAATATTATATTTGTTAGGCGTGGTAGAACAATCAGATTTAGTTAGTTTAACAGTTCATAAAAAGGGCGAGGAAAGCAATTAAATCATCGAAAAGGGACACATTACGACGCACCCTTGAGAGGTGCGTCACGGTTCTCAGAAAACTAACCAATTTGACTTTGCTATTTCTCCTTTTTATTTAACGAATCTTAAATTATGGGACAGGATACGTTATGTTCGATTTATGGATCGATTGCGACAGAACGCGTGAACAATTTCGCAGCGAGAGGCTTAGGCTAAGGGTTGGAGTCAATACTCAGAATATGAATTGTGTGTGTTCTTTTCACGCCGAATTTGGGGCTGTATTTATAGGGAAGAGTTTGTGGAAAGATAGAATTGCAGAGTTCTAATCCACAAAGAATTAGGAAAAAACACCTACCCAGGTATTTTCAGCGCCCAGATCCAGGCGTTGAAAATAGGGTCTGGGCTGTTTTCTTAGTCAGATTCGGATTCCTGAAATCCGTAGTGTTTGTATAGGAGATTCGTTATTTTTATAGGAGATGCGTTGTCAAGTGGAGATTTATGTTTTCATCATCGAACCTTCCCTTTCGGGAATGGGGACAAATGTAGGTGTCTACAGTTAGCCCCCACTTTGACTGAGTCTTGGAGTAAGACGATGGTCAAAGTATTAGACGGAGTGCGTCGCACAAGCCATAGTGACCTATTTTGGCGAGGGTCTCACGAGCCCCCGAGTGATAACATTTGACTTAAGGGTCATCACTTGAAGTGTCGACATATCCCTCACGTGTCATTGGGATTTGTCAACGGATAGTATAGAAACTTCCTCACTTTGTCATTGGAAGGATCTAAAGAGGCGTAGAAACTCCCTCACTTTGTCATTGGGAGTAGCTACAGATGTTTTCGAAATCAAAGCTATAAAGTGTAATTGGGCCTGGCCAAGCCCAACCACGAGGTAAAAATGTTTTTAAATATTCTCATTTTCAGGGCTAGTTAAACGAGAAAACCCCCTTGTTTTTATGGGACGTAAAATGAAGGAAAATCCAGCACATCGCTCTTTTTGGAAAAAACGGGAAACCAATCCTTTTAATTTTTGGAAAAGGGAAAACAAGAAAAAGTTATCGCTGCAGCGACTAAGGACCTACGCGACTTGTGACGTAGACCCCGCCGGCTAAAGATGGCGAGCCTGTCCGCTAAGGGTGGACGCCCCGTCCGAAAAATTGGACGAATCTTGTTTTTGAGTATTTGAAAATAAGGACCTACGCGGCTTGTGACGTAGACCCCGCCGGCTAAAGATGACGAACTTGTCCGCTAAGGGTGGACACCCCGTCTGATAGAAGTGGACGAATCTGTTTTTGAAATTTTTTTTGTGTTTATTTTTTGAAAATAAGGACCTACGTGGTTTGCGGCGTAGACCCCGCCGGCTGAAGATGGCGAGCCTATTTCATTTTGTTTTTTGAAGATTCTACTTTTCGAAAACTGAGGACCTGCGCGGCTAGTGACGCAGACCCCGCCCGTTGAAGGTGGGCGAGCCCTGTCCGCTAAGGGTGGACATCCCTGAATTCGTTTTTTCGATTTGGGAACTCGCGCGGTTTGTGATGCGATCTTGCCAACTGAAGATGGGCAAGTTCCTATTTCATTTTTTTCTTGTGATTTCTCTTGAGAATTTCTTTTCATTCATTCTTGCAGGAGAGAATTCTTTCGAGGGATGCTCGGATTTAGTTGCAACCCGAATGTGGGTTGACAACGTGCTTAGACGGACCATTGTCTTGTGGTCATCTTTTTCATGGTTTTGAGCTAGTCTTTATGGCTTAATTTTTGCCACTACCTGGTCTTTGATCAGATGACCATGCACAAGTGTCAATGACGACCTTTCTCTAAGGTCGAACCTGTTTTTTTTGAGATATCTAAACATGAGATGGTGTATGGCGTGGCGTAGTCCGTGAATGTGATTTTGATCGTGCGCTCCTTGTTAGAGTATATTTTTTCGCGAGCCCCCAAGTACTGGGGCTTGTCGGTCGTTTTTCGCATCTTGTAACCATGTTTGGGGTCATGCTCGTACGTGCGAGTGACCTTTTATAGGTGTGTGCTACTTTAGCGAAGCCTTGGAGTGCGACTTTAGTTTTCAGGCGACATCCGGTTTTAGCTTGGCCCGGATTAACCCTTTGACAGACAAACATTTTTTATTTGGAAAACCAACGACTTAACGATACACATTTTTGGTGTTTCGAAGAATGACCATGATATTTAACTTGTTTTTGAAAAGTGTACATAAGCATTTTCTGAGATTCGTTTATTTTATAGGAGATGCGTTGTCAAGTGGAGTTTTTATGCTTTCATCATCGAACCTTTCCCTTGCGGGAATGGGGACAAAAGTAGGTGTCTACACTTTCCTGTTCCGCGTTTTGTGAAATCCGGGCCTTGGGCTGCATTTCCAGCGCCCAAGGCTAGGCATTAAACATTTCGGCGCCCAACCGTGGTCGCTGAAAGTCTTTTCCTGGTGATATTTGACTTTCGGATTTCCTAACACGTTTCCAAATGGGATCAGGATGTCACTGGGTGCGTCTAGCTATATATAGGCGCTAGATACGTCCCTATTTTCCACCACTCTCAATTTCTTTCTCTCTTTTTTGCTGTGTTTTAATTACTCATTGCTTTTGCCATATCGATCCCTACTTTCTCACTCCAATGGACTGTTAGGCGTTGGCTACGGTCCCTTACTCCCACAGAAAAGGCTTTGTTAAAAGAATACCACTTAGAGGCACTTTTAGGCTTACAACAAATTAATATTGATTATAACTTTCTGCATGCTGCCCTAAGCTTTTGGGACTCCAATCAACATGTTTTTGCCTTTCGGGGCAACGAAATATGTCCTTTGCCAGATGAATTTGCAACGATCCTTGGTTATCCTACTAATGCTACTCCTGTTACTCCTGGCACTATTGAAGAGGGTAAAACAACCATAGGGGCTTTCCTAGGACTAGATGATCACATGTTTGCTGAAATTGTTGTAGGTGACGAGGTTAACTTGGCAAAACTTGTAAAACATCACTTTAGGCCTAGTAAGAATATGACCGAACAGAAATTGAATATTCGAGCCCTTGTATTTTTCTTGTTGAATCACTATTTGCTGTCGAATGACAATGGTGCGTTCGGTGACATAAGGTTGATCCCCTTGATTAGCCAGATGGAAAGTTGCTATTCTATTATGCCGTTGGTTGTTGCCGAGACTTTGCTGAGTGCAGATGAGCTGAAGAAGGATACCAAATCTGAACATTTTAAGGGGAGCCCCCTATTACTGCAGGTAATCAATTTATGCTTGCGCACGTATACACGTTTTTTTTTGCGTACACAACGAGTTTCAGCGCCCAGGGCTGGGCGCTGGAATTTTCGGCGCCTGGTCCTGGGCGTTGAAACTGCGCACCAGGAACCTTTTCTTTTATTATTTTTTTTGATCGTGCTCGTTTTTTTTGCAGATTTGGCTCGTGGAACGGCTTAGACTTTTGGAAGCTCCTGCCGATCCTAAACATTATCGCCCTATAGCCTTGGGTAACCGAAAATACTTGCACCAAGGCCAGGACGAGGCCGAATGGACCTCCTTTTTTTACTTATGGCATTTGTTCTATTAAGTGGGTGGTACCATGGTGGGGTTTGACTACTATGACAGGGGGTTCTGATGTATCGGTTTATGTTTCCTTGTTGGGGCTATCTCGTCCCATTTATATTTTCCCTTACCGAGTCATGCGTCAATATGGTTTAAGGCAGACTATCCCCTTTTCTGATACGGTACCACCTAAGGTAGCGGCCTTTTCACAAACACGGGTTCTAGCGTGGGCTAAGTATTATGATGGTCTCCCGCGTTAGGCCGTAGCTACAAATGGCTTTGTGGGTCTTTCTGAAAACTACAAGTTGTGGATGAGCTCCGATGATAAAGATGTGAGGGCCGAGGCTCGTAATGGGGAGCCGGATGAGCTTTTGATACCTCGTATTCGTGTTAAGTATGAGGGTCCTGATTCTGCCAAGCCTCGTACCTATAGTATTAAGACTGTGAAAGCTCGTCCTGATCGAAAGCGAAAGGAAGTTCCTCCCCGTTCCAGTTTCAGGCCTAAAAAGATGCCTAACATGGAGGGGCCTGCTGTTGTTAAAAGAAATGCAAGCTCTCGCGGAGATCGTTGCCGGAACAATGTATGGGTTAGGAAGGCTCAGCCGCCTGTAGAAACAGTGGCTAGTCTAGTTGATGATAATAATCCTTCTCCCACCATTTTCTGTGCCCTTGAGGCTGAGCGGGCTATAACTGAGAATGTTTCTGAAGCCTTGGCATCTTTGGAAGTTAGTGTCCAGGAGCCGGTTCTTATGGAGATTGATATTGGGGCAGCGCAGAAGACTGTGGGGTGGATCCTGCGAACATTGCCCTTTACAAGACTTTATTTGATGATCCGAAAGAACTAGAGTAGTGTAGTTCTTGCTAGGGTGTAGGTGCCCTCTATTTATTTCAGTTGTGTTTGTTTTTATTCTTAGCACTTTGTTTTCCTTCTTATTATTTTTCAATAAAGGCGTATTTTTATTTTTCATTTTCATTTATTTTTGTTTCTCCTCTTTTTTATGTTTTTATATGTCTAACACTTTTGCACAAAGAATATGTTTTTTTTTATTAGACCGAATCCTTGGTAAGGATTGCCTACGTATCTTTGTCAGAATCAGGTCGCGCGTAGTTCTAGCTTTAGAATAAGTTCTAGTATGCCGGATTTCGGTAGATATGCCCTGAGGTGGAAGCATATTACTTAATCGGTCAAATGAGTGAAGTATTATCATTATTTTCATCTGCCCTTTTTTTTGCCATAAGTTGCGTAAAATATTAAATTCGACTAATTTGTATGGCTATATTCGTGGCAAGCCTATTTGGATACGTACTGTACCCCCCCAAGTGTTCGTTATTTTTCCGTTGTGTGCGGATAAAATGACGAGCACTTCTGAAAAGAAAATTTTTTGGCAGGCAGAGAGTTTCAACGCCCAGGCTGGGGCGTCAGAAATTTCGGTGCCCAGCCCTGGACGCTGAAAATGATTTCTGGCAGTCGTTTTTGACGCTTTGCTTCACATGTTCTTGCATTTATTTCTTTTTTTGTGCCTTGATTTTTTGCTCGTATTTAAAGTCAATTTTGAGGCTATTTTGGAGGCTTTTTTTGACTGTTAGCGTGAAATGCATTTTTGTCCGGATTAATTTTTTCTATTCGTGACTCGAAACAGTTTTGAAAATAGAGTAAGGGTGCGGAAGTTATGAAGATCTTTGTATAGGCTTTTGAGGTGGGTTGAGGTGCGTGTCGTTTTTGAAGGATTAGTGGGGGTTATATTTTATTAATTCCCCTTTTAAGCAACATTTGCTTTCGTTTTGGATTTGATTTCCTTTGACTTCTTTGGGTTGTATGGGTTGATTTTTATGGTTACACTGGTTGACTTTTATGTTTTGGGGATATGAATGGGATGGTGCGGTTTATTTTGTGGGTTTCGGGAATTGGCTCCCATGGCACTATTTCAAAACCGAGTGGGCTTTGTTTGTTGGGCCTAGAGTGGGCCGCCTCTTTATTTTTGTATTTTGCAAGTACATTTGGTGCTTTATTTAGTGTTAGAATAAAAAAAATTTAGGAGAAATATTACGCCTTTATTGATTCGGAAAGTAAGGAACACACACTGAAATAAAACTGACCTATATTCTAAAGGGCCTTAGGACCATCTAAAGTCTCTATTACTTTTTCTACCAATCTAAAGAACTACTAGGCGCTTTTTACTAATGGTGCTCTATGTGGCTCAACCCTGGGGTTTAGTTTCATAAAACTTCGGTCCTTCACCGGTACTCATCTTGAATTCTATTCCTTTTGCATTGACCCACTGATATGTCTTCACCCATCCGGTCTGGACCTCTTCTAGTGTTGATGCAGGAGAGATTAACCGGGTTGGATCGAAACCTTCATCTTGTAAATCTAGGGTAGTCATCACAGTCTCGTTCTCCATAGGCCTCGATTCGTTAAACAATGTCCATAGAGCCTGGTTGTCCAATATTTCAGCTGTTTTAGTCTTGGTGAGGTGGGGTGCCTCATCCAAGGTGTGGCAGTCATGGAAAATTTCAAATCCGGGTTTTAGCAAGCCATCCTGAACGAAGGGTTCAGGGAAATCACAGCATGGGTGTTCTTCTCCTTCCCGAACGAACATCCCGTTAAGGGTCCTTTGATACGGGGGAAGGAGGGTGGTTTGTTTGGCTTTGTTAAGGCGTAGGCCAGACAGGCGGTCAGCGATTTCCTCCGTTGGTTCATAGCCTAAGCCAAAGGGAGTAGATTTGTTGGGAAAAGGATGGAATGTGCATTCCTTCTTCCTTATGCCCAATGGGGTTCCTGGGAAATAACCTTGAGCTAGCAGCATTCTAGGGATGACCCGGGATGCATGCGGGTCTAGGAATGCTGGATCATAGTTTTCAATCAACTGGATTGCTTCTTCCATTTGAAACCCATAAAGGTCGTCTGCAGTTTCGGCCGTTCCAACCATAGTACAACTGATGTCGAGAGGAGAGGCGCGGATTTCTAGTATTACCCCGTTATGGTTAAGTTTAACCATTTGGTGCAGGGTAGAAGCCACACCTCCTAAGTCATGGAGCCAAGGTCGCCCCAATAGGAGGTTGAAAGTGGGCTTGATGTCGATTATTTGAAACTCCGTGGTGCGTGCCACAGGCCCGGTTTGTATGGTAAGGTTGATTTTTCCCAACATAGGCCTTCGAGAGTTATCATAGGCTCGTACCCCTTGTGTGGAGGTTTGGAAGTCATCGCTTCCTAGTCCCAGGCAATGGGCGGTTCGCAACGGGCAAACGTTAACCGCCGAACCGTTATCTACGAGCGCTAGGGGGATGTTTTGTCCTTTGCATCCAACCACTAGATAAAGGGCTTTATTGTGAGCACCCCCCTCTTTGGGCAAGTCTTTGTCAGTGAAAACTATGGACTTTTCTCCAGCATCTTTCGTGACATGGCTAACCAATGAGTCAGGTGTGATATCTGTAGGTATTGAGATGAGGTCGAGTGAGCGAATAAGCTTTTCGCGATGTTCCTTAGAAGTACACATGAGATCCCAGATGGTAATCTCGGCCTTGGTTCTTTTTAGTTGTTTCAGGAGAGGATTCTCAATGACTTCTGCGACGGTGGCATGCCGTCCATTCTCAGGAGTTTGCCTAACTGGGATGTTGTCCATAGGAGGTGGGTGAATATCCGGTTGGTATATTCTTCCGGATCGGGTGAGGTTGTCGACCTCGGGCTCCTGAGGGGTGGTGTCAATGAGAGCATACCCGGGCCAAGTTTCAGTGAAGAGGTCCTGGCCCGACACTTGAGATAGGTAAATATCTTCAGCATCATCATCCCACACACCGCACACTTCTCTCTCGATTCGATCCATAGGGACCACAGCGAGTGGTGCACCTTGAGGCGTGATGTACACCGTGGGGTCGAAGTTCTCTGGTTGGTCGAGAGAGATGTGACAAGAGCCGAGTGGGCTTTTGTTGTTGTTGGGTTTGCCAACGTTAGGGAGAGGTATAACTTCATCCTCTATCATGTCCTGGATCGTATGTTTTAGATTCCAGCAGTTTTCAGTGTCATGCCCATTTCCTTGATGGAATTTGCAGTAAGTAACTTCGACCTAATATTTGCCCTTGACAGGAGGGTCACTCGTTATTTTATAGGAGATGCGTTTTCAAGTGGAGATTTATGCTTTCATCATCGAACCTTCCCTTTCGGGAATGGGGACAAAAGTAGGTGTCTATAGTTAGCCCCCACTTTGACCGAGTCTTGGAGTAAGACGATGGTCAAAGTATTAGACGGAGTGCGTCGCACAAGCCATGGTGACCTGTTTTTGCGAGGGTCTCACGAGCCCCCGAGTGATAACATTTGACTTAAGGGTCATCACTTGAAGTGTTGACATATCCCTCACGTGTCATTGGGATTTGTCAACGGATATTATAGAATACTCCCTCACTTTGTCATTGGAAGTATCTAAAGAGGCGTAGGAACTCCCTCACTTTGTCATTGGGAGCAGCTACAGATGTTTTCGAAATCAAAGCTATAAAGTGTAATTGGGCCTGGCCAAGCCCAATCACGAGGTAAAAAATGTTTTTAAAGATTCTCATTTTCAGGGTTAGCTAAATGAGAAAACCCCCTTGTTTTTATGGGACGTAAAACGAAGGAAAATCCAGCACATCGTTCTTTTTTTGGAAAAACGGAAAACCAATCTTTGGAAAAAGGGAAAGCTACTCACGTCTTTCTTTTTTGGAAAAACCGGAAAACCAGAAAAAGTTATCGCTGCAGCGACTAAGGACCTGCGCGGTTAGTGACGGAGACCCCGCCGGATAAAGATGGCGAGCCTGTCCGCTAAGGGTGGACACCCCGTCCGATAGAAGTGTACGAATCTGTTTTTGAAATTTGAAAATAAGGACCTACGCGGTTTGTGACGTAGACCCCGCCGGCTGAAGATGGGGAACCTGTCCGCTAAGGGTGGACACCCCGTCCGATAGAAGTGGACGAATCTATTTTGAAATTTGTTTTGTGTTTATTTTTTGAAAATAAGGACCTACGCGGTTTGTGACGTAGACCCCGCCGGCTAAAGATGGCGAGCCTGTTTCATTTTATTTTTTTTTGAAGATTCTATTTTTCGAAAACTGAGGATCTGCGCGGCTAGTGACGCAACCCCCGCCCGTTGAAGGTGGGCGAGCCCATTTTGAATTTCTTACTTTCTTTACATTTTGCCTATGTAGAAGGGCTTTTGTGTTTACGACCTGTTGGTGGGTCGCAATATTTCCTGATTAAGTGTGTCCTATAAGTGGGCCCACACGATATTTTTTTTTAAATGCCGTTTTTTTTTTGAGATTATCCAAACACGGGACTGTGTATAGCGTAGTCCGGGAGCATGATTTTAACCTTGCACACTCTTTGTTGGAGTATATATTTTTTCGAGAGCCCCCAAGTACTCGTGCTTGACGGTCATTTCTTGTCAAAGAGGTTCCTTGGGGATACGCATTTTGTGATTTCCTTGATCATGTTTGGGATTGTGCTCGTAAGTGCGAGCGATATTTGTAGTGGTATGCTACTCTTGACAAAGTCGTGAGGTGCAACTTCCAGTAAGGAAATCGGCAATTTTCGAGTCGAATGGATGCGGCAGGGCCCAATAGAAGTTAGGGCCTTTTTTGAGCCTGGGTTCATTTTGGGCGCCCAAGCCTGGGCGTTGAAATAATTCACGCTCAGGTGGGGCGTTGAAAGTGTTGTTTGGGCTGGTCTTTTGATTACACAGTTGGCCTCTTGTTTATTTCACTTGGAAGTTCTATGTATTCTTTTTTCTTTTGTTTTTTTTCTTTATTTTTAGAACGTGATGATTTTCTTGAGAAGCCGTAGCCGATTGGTGGACTACGGTGCCTGTCGCTTTGGGGCGATTATTTTAAGGAACTGTTGCTCTTAAGGCGTACAGTTATTGCAATAGTTGGGCGAGTCTATGTGGCCCGAGGAACATACCTTGAGGCGTAAGATTTTGATCGCTCTTGTATATATTTTTTCCTTTTGAACGCGTTCGTGAATGTTCGATACTTAGAATGATGATATGTATGTGCGAACGAGCGTTCATAGAATGGCCGTTGTGTGCAGTCCATTAATCAGTTTGCTTGAATCATTTTTTTTTTTTGAGCAATGACTGATTTTGAATAGTTTGCTTAGAAGCTTGATAGGGTTCAGGCCCATTCGTGAGGTGGGCTCAAGCATCGTGCCCTTCTTGATCGTTCAAACATTTGCTTCGAGATTTTTATTTTGCTATGGTCGTTTCGTAGCTTGGAGCCCCCAAGTATGCATGTTGGGATGCTTCCTTTTGGCGTACGATTTTTGTAGGTTCTTTCGAAAAAGATGCCTTGGGGTTCCTGCTCGTGTAGGTGCGAGCTATCCCTTCCGTGGTAGGTAATATTTTTCTACCTTTAATCCTTAATGTAGAAGTCGTGTGGCTTGCATTTTGAATTTGGGCGATAAGTAGTCTTCGCCTCCTGCTCTTGGTCGTGCCCGCATTAGTGCAATATGCCTCACTCTTTTTTTTAGACTTGTACCGTGGGATGGTGGAACTGATGGTGCGACGTAGGCTTGTGTGGCCTAACCGCATGTATTAGAACATTTCTCCAGGTGTTGGGATATCATTATTATTTTTTGCGTTGGAGTACTTCGTTACGCCTTATTCAGGTGCTCGAACAAGTGTAGCACCTTCTGCGTGGGTGTGCACGGCTTATTACTTCGTTCGATGCGAGGATTCATAGATGTTTCTTTCTTTTTATTTTCTTATCCTTGATTTTTCTTTCGCTTTTGCTTTGGAACGACGTAGACTGTGTAACGGGCGCTTATAGGGCGAGCGTTATGTGCAGTAGTTTGATCGGAGTTTTGGTGACTCGCGATTTTCAGTTACCCTTGTTAGTGGGGTGACTTTATATGTTCTAAGTAGTGCTTAGAAGTTGGGAGGGGTTGTAGTCATTCTAAGGTTCGTTTTACACGATCAAACCTTAGGATTGTGCCCCTATGATGTATGTATAGCATTAGCGTCGAGAATTTGCGATAAAATCGTCATTTTGAGCATTTTTAGAGTGTTTTTCTCAAGCCCCCAATTGTATCTACGGGATTGGCTTGGTGCTATAATGCTTGGCATACGTTTTTATGTATTCATAGCGACATGGATCATGAATAGTTTGAACCAGACTCGTTTAGTGCGAGGTACGTTCGAGTAGTGATTTGCTACTTTTCCTGTAAATGTCGTATTGTGCGACATTGCCATGGTCAAGGTAGTCACATGTTGAAATGTTCCTTGACTAAAAGATAGGTGCCTTTCTTTACCCATAATCATATTTAGAAATCTTTTTGGCTCACTTGCAACATCGAGATAAACGCATACTTAGCTTAAACCAACGACACTTTATTCTGTTCGAAGAAGTCTTTGAAAATCATTTGAAAATTATTTAAAATCCGAGTCCTACTGTGTACAACCCGAGGTGTCCTAGGTAAGTTGACTTATAGAAAGGTTCGTACAGGATTATATGAGTGAATCAAAATACTGTTACGATTTTTGGAATGCTGTCTAAGGATTTGCTGGAAGCCAGGGTGCAGGTGTCAAGATATTACTTGTGCCCGTTTGGCATATGCTTTTAGGCTTTTAGGGCCATCTTTTCCAGAATTGCGGGAATATAAACCGTTTTTCAAATTGACTTAGATTTACTTGGTGTATGTCTGCACAAAAGGTCAACGTATACTTAGTTCTTTCCCTAGATTTTCATTTCAATTTTTTTTTAGCCTCCAGTTGCTATTATGTCTCCCGTTAATGATGCTTTTAGATTTCGATTTTAGATGCCCATGTCATATGTCTGAGTAGGGTGAGCCTTGGTTAAGTGCCAAGTCCTATTGACAATGTCTGATTTTTTTTCAAAGGGGATTAGCAAGCATTCGAATTACCATGAATGGGTGCCCTGAGTTCGAAGGAACGATGGGGTGATGCCGTAGAACAATCCTCTTCATTGCAAGCTTACTGCCTTTACTACTTGTTGGCGATCATGACTGTGTCTAGTGGTGAAAGAAGGTCTTTAAGTGAGTTAGTTCGATTTAGGGAGGGTCAAGTCGAGTACTTTAGAGGTCATGGACGGTCGCGCTAGCCCCCATTCGATTGAGGCAAAGCGATCTTTTGAGTCTTGGCTAAGTGCCTAAGAGTGTGAGTGCTCCTTCAGGCAAGGGTACGTGCCTTTATTATTTTCCGATGTGTGCTCGTTTTGGCATCTTGATGACTTGGATTCTTCCTTTGACTTAAACTTTTCTTTCGACTTGGGTTGCAAGTAATTAAATTTCAATAAGGGACTCTATTTCTTATTCTTGTTATTCTATAGGCTCTAACATTCTTGCAAATTGGTTGGACCGAATCATGGATTGCCTACGTATCCGCCTTAAATAAATTTAATTTGGAATCAGGTCTTGCGTAGTTCTTAGCCTAGAAGATGGTTTCATAGAATGTTGATTTTAAACAAGTACGTTCGAGTGGAATCGTAATGTTTGAAATAGGGTGAAATAAGTGAAGTTTATTATTATTTTAATCTGCCGCTTTGCCGTAAGCCAAAAATTTGTTTAATATTTTTTAAGTACATGTATTTGCACAAAAATCTTTTCATGTGTTTTTTTGTACGTATATCTGAATACGTGTTGTACCCCTCCAAGTGTTCGTTATTTTTCCGTGCATGTGCGGATAAAATGACGAGCACTTCTGGACAAAATTTGGCAAGCAGAGAGAATCAGCGCCCAGGCGGGGGCGTTAAAGATTTCGGCGCCCAGCTCTGGGAGCTGAAAATGATTTCTGGGCGGATCTTTTTTTTTGGTGCGCGAAATGCTTCTTTTTCTTTTTAAACGAACTTTTAAAGACGCTTTGCAAAGTTTTGCTTTTTTTTATTATTTATTATTTTTTGTACTTTTCATTGATCTTTTTTTTTTATTCGTGACTCAAGACAGCTTGAAAGATGGGTTGAATGAGTTGTATAGGTATTAGTCAAGCACGAGGATTACATCAACCAAGGCCAATGAATAGCATGGGGACGGCTCAATGGTATATCAACAGGAAGTATTCAAACAAGTTATATGGTCATTATACTAGTGGTGATGTAAGAGCAGGTTTTGGAAATAACGGGTATGACGCACGTGTCAATGGCCGTACGTGATTTGCAGTTGATAACAAGTTCAGGAACAAGAGTCGAGGTAATGGTTTCTTGGGTTATGGCAATGAGAACACGGATGGGTTAAATGAGCTGAACAGGGGCCCAGGGCGAAGGCGTCTAAGAACATAAGGATTGGAAAGGGTAGACATCGTAGAACTTTATGTAGTTTTTGTGGCATGATTTGGATTAGTTGACTCAATTCTTTCCCTTCGTTTACTTGGGTAAATTTCGCACTTTGGGAGGTATGGGCTAAGTATTTCATGGGTCGCTCTTTTCGCTCGCCCTTTTCTCTTTCTATTTTTTCTTTTTCCTTGGGATTTCTCCCCAACATAAATTCTTCAATTTTTTTTTATTTGGGCTAAAAGGTAGATGGTTGTGGTCTTTGAGTCACGAGGCGAGACTGAGTGAGCCTCGTTTGATGGGCCTATAGTGGACCTTTAATTTTAGTAGGCCTAGGGTGGACCTTTAATTTTAATAGACCTAGGGTGGACCTTTAGATTGTCTTACTTTGCAAGCGTATTTAGTTGTTGGCAAGGTAGTTAGTTGGGGAGATCGAATTTTATTTTGCAAGCGTATTTAGTTGTTGCAATCGTATTTAGTTGTTGGCAAGTTAGTTAGTTGGGCAAAATGTGCAAATAGCGTAGATTCGAAATCTTGTTTTCACCTTATTGAAATTTAACGAAAGAATTACATCGAAAATAATTTTTTTTTGCTTCTTTTCAGATTCCGGTTTCCGGGATTTAATTGGAAGTTGTGATTTAGACTCGAACTTTCATTAATCTTTCTGATTATAACCCGTGTATGAATACAAGGAGGTGGCCTAGACTCAAAATAATGACGTGGCGTAAGCCTATAACACTTGACCAAGCGACTCTCAGACTTAGGCTAATTGGACCATACCTTTCGTTGGTTGACACTTTAGATTTTAACCCTTGGGTGTTCATTTGTCATGCGCCATTTTGCTTAATGTTGGCAAGGTAGTTAGTTGGGGAGATCGAATTTTATTTTTGCGAGACTAGAATCATTAGTGCGGCTTCCCTCTTAGCGTGTATTGCTTTACCCCAATGGTAGCCTTATGGTATGCCGATTTGGGTATTTTCATGGTTGGTCATGTTGCATTCATGGAAAATCTTTTAGTTCGTACTTAGGAGTATTTAAAGGAGCGAGTGGCTCGAGAGGACTATGATAGTCGTGACCCAATGTGATCATAAGCCTTGAGGCCATTAATTTTTGCTAATGTATTGACACCTTAGGCTCACTTTGGGGGTTGTGCGACTATGGGGGAATGATTTTCAGAATGTGACTGTTTCCATTTTGCAAATACTATAATATATTATTTTTATTGGTGATAGAGAGTATTGAGGCCGTAGATTCTTAGCAAGGGATGACAATTACATATGGGTGCTTATTGATTTAAATGTTAGGAAGGGAGACTCAATATGGTTTAACCTTTTAACTTGCAGAACGACACCAAGTATTAGGACCGATTCTATGGATAAGACAACTAAGACTTAGGATTTAGATTATACTTTGGCATAGCCTAGTCTAGACTCGGATTTATTTATTTTTTATTCGAACATTATTTTTCCTTGAAAACACTATTTGAACATTATTTTTTGAATACTTTGCCCATGTGACATTCAAGGTTATTTCAATTAGCGTGCTCGGTTTTGGAGCCGAACATTGCCGTAGTAAGAGGCCTATCAATGACACAAAGAGTTAATTTTTTTTTATAAGTCGCTTTTGGAATCGAGTGCTTTTTCATACGCCCTCGTAGAAATTTTTTTCACGAAAAGTTTTTTTTTTTGCTACGTATTTTCTTCATGCGTGGGCACCGAGGCTGCTGTGCCTGACCAAAAGGCCAGGTAGCAACTTCAGCGCCCAGCGTAGGGCGTGAGAAGTTTCGGCGCCCAGCCAGGGGCGTTGAAAATGCGTCCCTGGCTGGTTCTCGTTTTCTGTTTGCGTGTACTTTTTGTTTATGCGACTTCGATTTTGCGTGCTTGCCTAATAACGTCCTTTACGCGTTGTGCAGCGTTTGTGGGATTCGTTACAGGCCATCCCGAGCGCCGCTTATTTTTGTGGCGATCATTCGGTTTTGCGGAACACGTATCTTGGTATAACTCTTTGGCCAATTGGTTTATGAATGTTTGGGCAATTTTTAAGGTCGTTGGTTTTCTAGCATTATTTGTCACACACAATCATACATTTCGCTACACATAACTAACATTACATCATGAGGCAATAATAATATGTCATATAGTTTGTGATAGGCTTCTATGGGTAGTATTTGCGCCTGGCTTGGTACCGCTTCTATCGCAGATCCAACACATGCCCCAGTCGAGGTAGTGCCTTCAACAAACGAATTTCGCCCAAGAGGCCAATCACGATGTAAGCCAAGGGGGCATGCACCAATGAGAGGGAACTAATGGGCGAGCGATTGAGTTTGGGACGGGTGTACTACTAGCGAAAGTGCCGAGTGGACAACATTCGAAGAGTATGCACCCCCAGGTTGGAGATGGGTATCCTTAGTCCTAACTCCCTGAGGGAGCCAAGATTCGTTATGCGGTTCTGTCCGTTCACATTAATATGCTGATTTTCAGGTCGTCCCAACTTGATGGGGAAATAAACGCGGGGTAGGATCATTTCACCCTTCGGCTATTTTGATTACCTACGAGCACGAGTATTTCCTTCACTATCCCCAGTGGAGTCGCCACTGTGAGGGGGTCGAAAAAGCACGAGGCTAATGCGTGACCTTGTCCCTCGTGGGTGTGACGTTTCTTTTTTGTCAAATCAAGTGTAATTGGATTTCCTGTGAGTTTACACCCAATTGACTAGTAATATAGGAGTCGCCATTCAGTTCTTAACGACAATGAAAAAAACTGACAAAACCCGGTTATCGTGACATAAAGGGAGTGCAATTATGTTTGACCACGACGGCCGTAGGTTCCCTTGTGATCCCTGGTGTGGGGATCTCTCAACATACACCCGCAAGGTAGAGATTGAGGGTTCGGGGGACTGTAACTACCGAGAGGAGTACTCGCTCTTCGATAACTTCAGAGGCAGGATATCCTTACTAGCTCAGCATAAATAATTGAAGGGACATGCGTTAACTATTAAACTAATTTGAGTTGATTTTAACAATATGCAACATATAGTACTAGATCGAACGCGATTATCTGATTTAGATTGTTTTAAGGGACCTTGCATGATAATCCAATTTCCCAACATATTATCTTTATTAGGCGTGATAGAACAATCAGATTTAATTAGTTTAACAGTTCATAAAAGGGCGAGGAAAGCAATTAAATCATGGAAAAGGGACACATTACGACGCACCCTTGAGAGGTGCGTCACGGTTCTCAGAAAACTAACCACTTTGACTTTGCTATTTCTCCTTTTATTTAACGAATCTCAAATTATAGGACAGGATACGTTGTGTTCGATTTATGGATCGATTGCGACAGAACGCGTGATCTGTTTTGCAGCGTGAGGCTTAGGCTTTAGGGGTTTAGAGTCAATACTCAGAATAATAATTGTGTGTTGTTTTCACGTCGAACTTAGGGCCCTATTTATAGAAAAGAGTTCGTGGAAAGATAGAATTGTAGAACTCTAATCCACGAGGAATTAGGAAAGAACACGTCCCAGGTATTCTCAGCGCCCAGGGCTGGGCGCCGAAGATTTCGGCGCCCAGAGCCAGGCGTTGAATAATAGGATCTGGGCTGTTTTTTAGTCAGATTCGGATTCCTAGAATCCGGAGTGTATGAGACTTAATCGAGTCTTTTAGTGCGTATTAATTTTATGACGGAATGCGTCTGGGCCCGTTACGAACTCTAGGCTCGTTAGAATTTTAATTAATACGTAACTCTTATTTTCGAATCGTATTAGGAATAGGATTCTCTCGCAATTTCTATCTCATTTAGGATTTATGTTGGAGTGCAACACCTAATTCTGACAGGTTTCTATCTTTTATGACTTGCCACTTTTAACAACTACCCATTACGGCAGTTACTATCTTTAGCAGGTTTCCATAAATAGCAGGTTTCTATAAATAGCAGGTTTCGGGTGAAATGAAAAGGGGAATTGAGACTCGTTATTTTATAGGAGATGCGTTGTCAAGTGGAGATTTATGCTTTCATCATCGAACCTTCCCTTTCGGGAATGGGGACAAAAGTAGGTGTCTATAGTACCCTCAAGAAAATGGCCAAGCTGAGTCAAGCAACAAAATCATCATCAACAACCTCAAGAAGCGCCTCGACGACGCCAAAAGAAGATGGAAAGACGAATTACCTATGATCCTTTGGGCTGACAGGACAACACCCAAGACGACAACTAATCATACTCCTTTCTCCCTGGTCTTTGGTTGTGAGGCAGTCATCCCTCTCGAAGTCGAGCACCCCACAGCAAGAAGCAGCTTCATGGCACTAGGAATGAACGACTCAGTCCTGGCCTACAACATCGATACTGTCGACGAACTCAGAGAAGCATCACTGGTCAGGATGGCATCCTACCAACAAGCAGTCGCGAATAGTTACAACAAGAATATAAGAGTTCGAGTATTTCAGCAAGGAGATTGGGTTCTGCGCAAAGTCCTTCCAAACAAGAAGGATCCTCGACACGGCAAGTTGGCTCCGACGTGGGAAGGTCCCTATCAGATTATAAGATGAACAGGTCATGGCGCATACGAGTTGGTTGATAGAGACGGTACATCTATCCCAAGGAGTTGGAACGCAACACACTTGAAACTGTACCATTTCTGAACACTTGGAATATTTTCTTTTTTTCTAGTTTTTCCTAACATACAGGAACTCCGACATCTATCGCCATTATGTCGACACCCCTAAAAATGGTATATGCATGACATATTACTAACCCGAGAACATCTCGGACGCCACCATGGCAAAACGTAATTGCAAAGACAAAAGAAGTTAAGTCCCTTATCTATGTCTTTTTTACTTCTTCATTTTTTAATCACATCATTATCATTACTGACTTAGGCATCGGAGGGCCGTTGGCTCCACCAACGACCAATCTTCATGCCATTGTCTCGTTTTGCAGGTAAAACACGATGCCAGCATGAACGTACACCTAGAAGGAATAGCAAACACGTGTATACGTCTCGACTTCGTCTAGTATTTCTCTTGAACCTTTTTTCTTTTCCTCTCCTTGTCGCAACTTCGTTTCATTTCATGTTTCTCTATACTGACTTAAGCATCGGAGGGCCATTGGCTCCACCAACGGCCAACCCTCACGTTCTGCTATATTGACAGTATGATGCTCACATGATGACGGATTCGACAAGGAGAGGATGGATGGATTGAAGTTCACAAAACAGAGTACAGGAAAGGAAACTCAAAATCATACACACATATTCAAGGAAACAACGCAAGGAAACACTGCCAACTTTATTTCACTTTTCTCAAACATACTTGTATACATTACATATTACGAACTTACATATTACAAAAC
Source organism: Spinacia oleracea (assembly GCF_020520425.1). Taxonomy (NCBI): domain Eukaryota; kingdom Viridiplantae; phylum Streptophyta; class Magnoliopsida; order Caryophyllales; family Amaranthaceae; genus Spinacia; species Spinacia oleracea. Next base: position 30,835,553 of record NC_079492.1, read on the forward strand.
ACAATTTAGGGCATGACAAAAACGCCTGTACATTACATACACAAATGGAATACAGATCTACATTTTATGTCTACAGTATACATTTCGCAGCATCTCGCCGACAGGCTGGAGGCGTCGCCAAAGTCAAACTCGAGGTATGTGCACAACCTGCAAAACAAACACAAACCCAAAAACATTTTTTCCAAACACAAGCATTCATACAAACCAAACTTAAAATTAAAAGTCCACACATATTTACATGACTTTTCCCCTTGGACAAGCCCAAAACACACAAAGAGCTGTCGCCATTAAGACGAAACACAGCCCTAATATTTTTTTCGACCTTTTCAAAGGCCAAACACAAAAACATTGTTTAAAAGAACCATTGTTTAAAGAAAACACCAATGAAATTTTAATTTTTTACGGAGGGGGGACAGAGCTACTCCTGAGGATCTGCTGGACCTGCATTCTCCCCTTGTTCGCCATCGCCTGGTGCCGCCACCTTCTCGGCATTGGGGCTGGTTGCTGTTGCACCCTCCTCAACGTCTTCCTCATCGTTCACGGCACCAGGTTGGTTATAGTCCTCGGGGAATGCAGCATTGAACTGGGCAATATCTTCCTCAGGAGTCCAGTTCACATGTTTGCCCGCCTTGAAGTCTTCCATCATCTCAGCTTTCATCTTCCAAGTGTAGTAGCCAGCACACTCGAAAATCCTCGCCTTGACTTTGGAAAGAGACGTCTTCAGCTCGTCGACCTCAGCAAAAAATGTCTCCTTCTCGGCATTCAACGTTGCGATCTCCCTTTTCTTGCTCCGCCTGCAGCGCCTCAGCTCTGGCCGTCGCCTCCTTGGCCACACCGCCAAGACGACCAACCTCTTGCTTTGCTTTCTTCACGTCATTTTTCATCTTTATTATTTGATCCTCTAACATTATGACATGATGGCGTGTATCTAAAGAAGATTGCAGGGCCTATGATTAACAGAAAAGAAAAGGAGCTCTAAACCTCTGGATGACGACTCAAACACGACATGGAACAAAAGTTAAAATAAACAAAGTAGGTCATACCTTCCTGACATCCGAGACGCTCTCGACAGTTGCAGCAATTGGGGTCAAGGTCTCTTAACGCCCTCGGCTGGCCGGCATCCATAGACGGTCAACCTCAGGCCAAAGTTGGACTCGTGGCGCATCTGCCGACCTGTAGTCGTCAGGAAACTTCACTGTAAGCTTCCTCTTCCGAGAAGGAGGCGGCAGCTTGAATTTAGCAGACAGAGATGCTTCAGTCTCCCCCGTCACCGTGGCGTCGGTTGAAGCCTTTGGCGGCCTCGAAGGTGACACCACAGTGATGGGCTTAGGTCGAGACACACTCCCCAGTGCCTCCAACCTTTTCCTCAGCAGCGCATCCGCAAAAGACGCTTTGCTAGAGCATGTCGACGCGCCAGTTCCTGTGCAAAACATTTTGACGACACAGTCTCGTCACAACAGTTGTAACTCATTTTTGTTTTAAAGGGCAACGATCCCAAAGTTGAAAACTAACCCTAACACATGTTTACCTGTTGATGTCAACATGTTTTCATGCTCAGAAATTTCTTCTTCTTGAGAAGGTTCTTCACGATCGAACCTGATGCCGATGAAAGCTCTGTCCTTTAGAGGGACTTCCAAGAGAGCGGCAGTCTTTTCTACAGCCTCGGCACCGACTCAAACAATGTCGAATGATGCACCTACAAAAACAAACAAGTGAGACAAAGTCAATTCAACAAGCCCAAAAAACACAAAAAGCAACAATAAATACCTCTAGCCATCCATTCCCCCGTCAAGAAGTAGGAGTCGGGCCCTAAACTAGCAAACTCCACAAAAAAGAATTGACCCATCCACCCGCGGTCGTTCGACTTGTCCACACCAAGAAGAGCCTCTCTGTCATCCTTGACATGCTGCAAGTACCTACCAGCCCCATAATTCTGGACCTTGTAAGTGTAAACTAGGTCTTCAACCCGGAACTCCATGTCCAGTTGGTCGGTCAAATGGTCAACCAGATGCATTACTCTCCAGACCTGGGTATTAACTGCGCCGGCGGCACCGCCAGGGCCTTCAAAACTCCCCGCACCAGTGGCGAGAAGGGATACGTGTACCCAATTCTGAAGGGGTACTCGTAAGAGCACACCAGCCATCTGATGTCCAATCGGCCCGTTCGTCGGGCTGCGGCAACCAAATTACCGCCGACGTAGGGAAGCCACACTCCTCCCTGAGCGCGGCCATATCTTGTTTCCCCCAAGTGGCCGGCCGAGCGTTCTTCTTGTTCAAAATATGGGTAGGGCTGAAAATCGGCCCTTCGTCCAGATCACACTCTACAACTACCTTCTTGTTCTTCGCGCGGGTGGATGTCGTCCCTATTCATTGCGACATAGAAGAAATTGAAAAGAGAAAAGAAGGAAAGAAGATGGAAGGGAAGCGGCTACCTGAGAAAGGGAGAGAGAAAGGCGCCGGTTGCTTTTTCTGGGAAAGAGAAGAGAGAGAATGCGGAAATGTGTGGAAGTGGTTAATCAAGCAGGCCTATTTATGGGCACAAGTGAGCGGTTGGTCTCTCCAAGAAAAGTCATCTTTGCATTAACGCCGTAAACGTTGGGAGGATCAAGAGGCAGTTTCCACCTTTTTCTCGTAAAAACCCATTTCTGCTTTTGAACTTCCCGGAATAAATTCAAAATGGGTTATGGGGACAATTGTTAGGGGGGAAAATACCCTCTTGGTGACGTGGGCAGACGTGACAAATGGAGCCTACGTGGCTGCCAGCAGGGCATGTGGTAGCATCCGTCAGACTTGCTCTCAACGGCTAGAATCAGTGCAGCGGTTACAAACAGTTGATGAGTCGACCTTTATTACGCATGTATTACTCAATTATGTACAATTAAGTACGAACGTTACATTCTTATTACGAAAGCCTATAAAATGGCTTGGTTGTGTCAGTTTGTATACACAAAAGATCAAGCAATAACAATACTCTCATTCCATGCTCTTACAACTTGCTCTCGCTACTCTAAATTATCTTGTTCAATCGATTGTTAGCACCATCATCAAGGCAAGTTCGTCTCTAAGTAGAATTTGCCCAAAACAGAGTGCTCATGTGTCTCAATGTCAAGTTATTCAATCCCTATTGGATATGATAAGTTGGTTCACGGCGGCTTGAGACCATACGAGGACGCATGCTCACTCTGTTTGGCGTCATCTGAGTTTTTCCTCGAGTAGAGGGGTAAATTGGAGGATCTTCCATAACTGGAGTGGATCCAGTGTCTGATAATTCAGATTCGGCTTCATAGTGTTCTTGACGTCTCGAGGATGGCCGCAGAATAGCTGGTGGGTTTACCCGGGAAGGTTGTCGTGTGGCCTGCTCTCGCCGAGGCAGAAAGGCTTGATAACCGTGGTCAATCTCTGAGCGTTCTACCAAAGGACTGGTTCCTCGGCTAGCTTGAGGACGGGAACTTTCTCCTGCTCTCCAGAGGTTGGATCTGAGCGGAATCCTGTTTATCCGATTGACACCTAAGCTGAGAGGACTTTGTGGAGCCGTCCTTTCAGTGTTATAGATCAACATGTTCCTTCGAATTTCATCCTGCAACATGGTGCTCATCTGCTGTCGGAAAGTTTCATTCATTTGTTGCTGGAACCCTGCTAGGATTTCACGCAGCGATCCTACCGAGACAGGCAGGTCCAAGTTTTCATCTAGCACGGCGTCCCTGGCGCTGGGGCTTAGATGTCCGCCTGGTGGAGGGGCCTCCATGTCTGGTTCCTCCTCAACAATTACCTCAGGCTCTTGAAATCGGCGCGGTGTGTTTCCAGCATTGGCGACTTGATTTGCTTCCTCTTTATGGTGTTGACTCCTTTCCCGGGCCGTCGCTCCCCTGATTCACCATTGTATTCTCCACCCTCAGATTGCGGTTCCGCCATGATACTATACCTCCCCACAGACGACGCCAAATGTTGTGGGATCTTTTGTGGTGATGACGTGTCACGCGTTTCTCGGAGGTATCAAGTATGCGCTGACACGATCTTTCTGCAACCTGCAAAACAAGAATATTCCCGTAGGAATATTCCCTCTGATGCCTAAATAAGTATAAGCTAGAGAGAGAAGTAACTTTTAGAGAGAAGGCAGAGCAAAGATAGTTTAAGGTAGGTGGGAATGAATTGAATACCCCTTTTACCTAGGAATCTGCACTATTTATAGTGTTAGGGTTCCTTGGGAATTGAGCCCTACACCCTGGCTACATGATTGAGTGCTCTTTGAGATTGGGACATGTGTCCAATAGCAGGAGGTCTGATTTAGACCTGATGGACCTTTTAAACTTTGGGCTTTAAACATGGGTAACTTGGGATCTTACCAAGCAAATAGACCTCCTGGGCCTAAGTGATGGATCTTGGACCTGGATGCGGACACTGGCCCTGTATGGATTTGAGGTATGCATGCTCGGGGACCTTTGGGCCTCCCTTTTGGGCTAACAAAATAAAGCCATGTGTCACTCTCTAGTTTAGGTCACATCAAAAGTCATATGATTTATGTTGAGCAATAAACTTAAAAATAATCATATATATTTTTATAATAATCATGTTGATTTTGAAAACTAACAACAAAATACTTGACAATACTACTTTTAGTTTACAAAAAATGTTTTTAATTTAAAACGACTGCCATTAATTGCTTTAAGTTCATTATTAATTTTTTGTTCAGGACTTCAACTAGTATTTTAACGAATATCGAGTATTGTAGTCATGTGTGTGAATCAATCCACGACTTTATTAATGGTCTCATAAATTTCCATTTTAATAAATTGTAAAATCAATTTATTAATAAAAAGGCATACAACATCTTAATACAAATCGAATTTAACAAATACATAAAAATTAAACCGAAAAGGATCCCTTCATCAATAGTACGATCGCTGAGAAGATCTGCACCGTGGGATATCTCTCGCACATACCGCTGAAATATACAATCTTTTTGGAGAGACGGATTTAGGGTTTGGAAACAACTGATGTACTCTTGGGGGTCCCTTTGAAGGACAGTGCTTTCAGCGGCATCAAGTTCGAACGCGAGGAACTCTCTCAGGAAGAGGAAAATTCTGAGCCTGCAAACATGTCAAAATCAACAGGTAAAATTGGGTTAGGGTTAGTTTTACAACTTAGGTTTGTCGCCCTTTACAAAAAATTGTTGTGACGAGACTGTGTCGTCCAAATATTTGTGCAGGAACTGGCCCGTCGACACGCTCTGGCAAGGCTCCTTCATTGCTGAAGAGGAGGTTGGAGGCACTAGGGAGTGTGTCTCGGCCTAAGCCCGTCACGGTGGTGTCACCTCGGAGGCCGGCAAAGGCTTCCAACGATGCTGCTGTGATTGGGAAGATGGGAACATCTTCTGCTGCAGAGTTCAAGTTGCCGCCTCCAACTCGGAAGAGGAAGCTTACTGTGGAGTTCCCTGATGACTTCGGGTCGGCAGATGCCCCACAACATCATCTTTGGACAGAGGTTGACCGCCTGTGGATACCGTCAAGCCGAGAATGTCAAGAGACCCTGTCCCTAGTTGCTGCAACTGTTGAGAGTGCCTCGGATGCTTGGAAGGTATGCTTTTACTTTAGTGCTTCAACTTTTGTTAACATATCGTCTTGTAGTCGTCATATAGTGACTGTTGTATCTTTTCCTTTTCTTCTTCTTCCTGTTAATGCAGGCCCTGCAATCTACTTTGGCTACGCGCCATCATGTCATAATGTTAGAAGATCAAATAGTAAACATAAAAAACGACATGAAGAAAGCTAGGCAGGAGGTTGGTCAACTTGGCGGCGTGGCCAAGGAGGCGACGACCAAGGCTGAGATGCTAGAGGCGGAGCAGGAAAAAGGTGATGATGAGGTTGCTGCGTTGAATGCCGAGAAGGAGACGTTGGCTGCTGAGGTTGACGAGCTGAAGACGTCTCTTTCCAAAGTCAAGGCGAGGATTTTCGAGTGTGCTGGCTATTACAATTGGAAAATGAAGGTTGAGATGATGGAAGACTTCAAGGCGGGCAGACATGTGAACTGGACTCCAGAGGAGGATATTACCCAGTTCAACGCTGCATTCCCCGAGGACTATGTCCCCCTGGTGCCGTTAGCGATGAAGAAGACGTCGAGGAGGGTGCAACAGCAACCAGCCCCAATGCCGAGACGGTGGCGGCACCAGGCGATGGCGAACAAGGGGAGAATGCAGGTCCAGCAGATCCTCAGGAGTTTCTTCGTCCCCCCTCCCTAAAAAATTAAAATTTCAATGGTGACTGGTGTTTTTAAACAATGATTTTTGTGTTTGGCCTTTGAAGGGGTGAAAAAACATTGTGGCTGTATTTCTTCTTAATAGCGGCAGCCTTTTATGTGTGTTTTGGGCTTATACAAGGGGACAAGTCATGTAAATATTTGTGGACTTTTTAATTCTAAGTTTGGTTGGTGTGAATTGCTTGTGTTTTGGAAAAATGTGTTTGGGTGTGTGTTTGTTTTGCAGGTAATGTGCGTACCTCGAGTTTGACTCTGGCGACGCCTCCAGCTTGTCAGAGGAGACGCTGCAAAGCGGAAAATGTAGACTGTAGCATAATGTAAATCTGTATACCAATGTGTATTTAATGTACAATGTAAGGTGTCAGGCATTTTTGTTATGGCCAAAATTGTAGTTTTGTAATTTGTAAAGTTGTAATATGCAATTTGTACAAGCGTGTTTGCAACGTTTGAGAAATATGAAATAAAAATGTTGAATCTTCCTTGTATCTGAACATGTCTTGCTCTTTGATTTTTCTTTCAACTTGCATTCCTGTGTTTGCATTTCAATTTGTCCAACCTATCCTCTTCTGTCGAATCCGTCATCATGTGGGCATCATACTGTCAACATAGCAGAGCGTGAGGATTGGCCGTTGGTGGAGCCAGCTGCCCTCTGATGCTTAAGTCAGTGTAGAGCGACATGAAATAGAACAAAGTTACGACAAGAAGAGGAAAAGAAAGAGTTTAGAAGAAATATTAGATGAAGTCGTGTTGTATGTGTATGCTTGTTGTTCCTTCTAGGTGAGTGTTCATGTCAGCTTCATGTTGTGATCTGCAAAATGAGACGATGGCGTCAAGGTTGGCTGCTGGGGTGGCCAACGGCTATCCGATGCCTAAGTCTGTAATGATGATGAAGGAAAAAATCGAAAAATAAAAAAGTCAAAGATAGGGGACTTATCTGATTTCGTTGTCGTCACAGTTGTGCCTTATCATGATTGCATCCGAGATCGTCTCGGGTCGAGAATGTGACGTACTGTCCCCAATTTGGGGATGTCGACACGATGTCGATATATGCCAGTCTTCCTATATGTTAGAAAAAACTAAAAAGAATGGATTGAAAAAATGTTCAGAAATGGTACAACTTCAAGTGCGTTGCGTTCCAGCTCCTTGGGATGGATGTACCGTCTCTATCGACCAACTCGTATGCGCCATGACCTGTTCGTCTTACGATCTGATAGGGACCTTCTCAGGTCGGGGCCAGCTTGTCGTGTCGAGGATCCTTTTTATTTGGAAAGACCTTGCGCAGAACCCAATCTCCTTGTTGAAATACTCGAACTCGTACATTTTTGTTGTAACTGTTTGCGACTGCTTGTTGGTAGGAAGCCATCCGGACCAATGCTGCTTCCCTGAGTTCGTCAACAGTGTCGATGTCGTAGGACAGGACCGAGTCGTTCATTCCTGGTGTCATAAAACTGCTTCTTGCTGTGGGGAGCTCGACTTCGGGAGGAATGACTGCCTCGCAACCAAAGACCAAAGAGAATGGAGTATGATTGGTTGCCGTCTTGGGTGTTGTCCTATCATCCCAAAGGATCATAGGTAGCTCACCTGCCCATCTTCCTTTGGCATCGTCGAGGCGCTTCTTGAGGTTGTTGATGATGATTTTGTTACTTGATTCAGCCTGGCCATTTGCTTGAGGGTACCTTGGTGTCGAGGTATGCGAGGTGATGTTGTACCTGCCACAGAATTCTTTGGTTTTGTTGGTGATGAACTGAGAACCGTTGTCACAGACGATCTCGGAGGGGATTCCGAAACAACTAAGGACGTTCCTCTTGATGAATGAGATGACCTCAGTATCTTGGACTCCTTTGAATGCTTCTGCTTCGATCTATTTGGAGAAATAATCGGTCATTTCCAACATGAACACGCGTTGCCCTGGCGCTTGTGGTAAGGGACCCACTATGTCCATTCCCCACTTCATGAAGGGCCAAGGGGACAAGATAGGATGGAGCTCCTCACAAGGTTGGTGGGAGATGGATGCGAACCGCTGGCAAGAGTCACATTTCCAGGCGAAGGTGATTGCATCTTTCTTCGTGGTTGGCCAAAAATACCCCATGGTTAGAGTCTTGTGGGCTAAGCTTCGTCCTCCGTCGTGATTTCCACATTCTCCATCATGGATGTTCCTCAGAGTCGACTCGATCTCGTCGTGATCTAAGCATCTCAGGTATGGTCCTGCAACTGACTTTCTGAATAGTACCCCATGGATTAGGATGAACCTGAAGGCTTTCATACGGAAGGATTTCTCGTTGCTGATTCCAGGTGGGATGGTATGGTGTTTGAGCCAATGTATGTAGGGGTCGCGCCAAGATGTGGGCATTTGAGTTGGTGGACTTTGTTAAGTGATGGGTAGGTGTCTTTTGTGATGGCTGGATACATCAAGTGGACTACGGGGATGGAGGTGAGCTTGGATTTGATATTTGAGCCAAGGTTAGCTAGGGCATCAGCTTGGGTATTTTGTTCTCTTGGTATTTGTTGCTGGGGTGCATGAATCGAACTTGTTGACGAGCCTTTTCGCTATTTCCAGGTAGGCCTGCATCTTAGAATCTTTTGCTACATTCGAACCGTTAATTTGACTGATGATCAATAATGAATCACAACGTACTTCGATTCGACGGATGCTCATGTCGAGTGCTAGTGACAATCCTGAGATCAAGGCTTCGTATTCCGCCTCATTGTTGGTAGCTTTGAACTCGCAACAGACAGATTGCACTATGGTGTCCCCTTGTGGCGTCTTTAGCACAATACCCAGACCTGTTCTCCGTATGTTGGAGGAGCCGTCAGTGTGTAGGGTCCATGTGGATGAGAGTCCATCATCGGTTAGCATGTTGACTTCCAAGTCAACTTCATGTTGGATACTTGGGCCGAAGTCAGCCACAAAATCTATTAGAGCTTGCGAGTAGATGGCTGTGCGATGTTCATACCTAATGTCGTAGCAACCTAACTGTATTGCCCATGTGGACATCATGCCAGATAACTCAGGCTTCCTCATGATTGACTTCATGGGATAGTTAGTCTAACAGTTATAGGATGACATTCAAAATAAGGGCGTAATTTAGTAGAAGCAACAATTAGTGCAAGGACAAGTTTTTCAAGATGGGAGTACCTTGTTTCGACGCTAAGTAAAGATTACTGACGTAGTAGACGGGTAATTGCTTGCCATCTTCTTCTCGTACCAGGACTGCACTGATGGTCGACTTTGTGACTGCGAGGTACACTTGTAATTCTTCGTCATCTTTTGGTTTCGACAGCAGCGGAGGCTACGACAAGTATTGTTTGAGTTGCTGCAACGCAGCTTCGTGCTGGTCGGTCCAGCTGAACTTCTCGTTTTTCCTGAGGATGTCGTAAAACAGTTTGCATTTATCTGACGACCTGGAGATAAAACGGTTGAGAGCGGCCACTCTTCCTGCCAACTTCTGCACGTCTTTTTGGTTTCGCGGTGACTGTAGATTGATAATTGCACGGATCTGGTCGGGACTAGCTTCGATGCCACTTTGAGTGACCATGTAACCCAGGAATTTTCCAGAGGATACTCCAAACGAGCACTTGGTGGGGTTGAGTTTCATGTTGTATTCCCGTAAGACGTCGAAGGCTTGCTGGAGGTGTGAGATGTGGTCCGAAGCTTTTTTGGACTTTACCAACATGTCGTCGATGTAGACCTCCATGGTGTCTCCTAACTGTTTTCTGAACATCTTGTTTGACGAGGCGTTGATAGGTAGCGCCAGCTTTCCTCAAGCCGAAAGGCATGACTTTGTAGTAGTAAGTTCCGCGTTCCTTGATGAAGGCGGTCTTCTCTTGATCATCTGGATGCATTAGAATCTGATTATACCCACTGAATGCGTCCATAAAGGCGAGAATTTCATGCCTAGCAGTAGCGTCAACCATAGCGTCGATGTGGTGTAAAGGAAAGGAGTCTTTAGGGCATGCTTTGTTGATGTCGGTGAAGTCTATGCAAACACGCCATTTCCAGTTCTTTTTTTATGACTACGACGACGTTGGCCAGCCAATCTTGATATTTGACTTCCCTGATCTTCCCGGTGTCTAATAATTGCTGAACCTCGTCGTTGATGATTTGGTTGCATTCTGGAGCGAACTTCCGTCGTTTGTGTTTGACGGGCTTATGATGTGGATCAACACTGAGCTTGTGAGTGATGACGTCTGGGCTGATACCTGGCATATCTTCATGGGACCATGCAAAACAATCTGCATTGGCCTTGAGAAATGTTATAAGTTCCGACCTGATGTTGTCAGGCACATCACATCCAATGCATACGACTTGTTCTGGCTTTGCAGGATCCAAGATGACTTCGTCGAGCTGTTCGGATTTGGGCTCTTTGTGACCTGTCGGGTCGGAACTGGATTGTAGTTGCTATAAAGAGGATTTGTTGGTGGCTGAGGGCTTCAGGGCCGCTTTGTAACACTCTTTGGATTCTTGTTCATCTCCTTTGATTTCCTAAACCCCCCATCGAGTTGGAAACTTGATGGTTTGATGGTACGTCGATGGGATGACCTTCATGTCGTGGATCCAAGGCCTGCCCAAGATAATGTTGTAAGAGGAAGGGCAATCAATGACACAAAATTTTACCTGTTGATTGACCCCTTGGGAGTAGACGGGTAGAGTGACTTCTCCAAAGGTGGTCTTTGCTTCGCCGCTGAACCCTATCAAAACTGTGGACTTCTTGACGACATCTGTGTCTGGGTTGAGCCCCATATCTTTAAGGGCATCGAGCATCATGACATTGGTGGAGCTGCCGTTGTCGACCAAGACTCGTTTGATCATACAGTTTCCGACAGAGATGGATATTACCAAACCATCGTGATGTTTATCTGAGATGTCCCATGCGTCAGTTTCATCAAAAGATATAGGGGTTAGATATTTTGCTGCTACAGCTCGGGTTGGTCTGTCTATCTCGTTTTCTCGAGCAGGTCTCTTCGCTACAGAATAAATCAAACCACAAACGTCAGAACTTCCAGCAATAAAATTCACAGTTTTAGTATGAGGAGGGGGTGGAGGAGGTCGAGAAGGAGAGTTGGAATTGTCTTTGTTGATAACGCCGCGAGCTTTGTCTGACATGACGTCTTTCAGGTATCCGTTCTTGAGCAAGTAAGCCACTTCTCTTCTTAGCGCAACGCACTCGTTGGTAGTATGGCCAATGTCGGCATGGAAGTCACACCATTTTGAGGGGTCCTTCTTTGAGTCGGGTTTACTGGATTTCGGCGGCCATTGCACTGCTTTCCCCATTTTTGAGAGGTGGTTCATCAAACCTACAGTGTCAACACAAAAACAATATTCGTTAATTCTTGGGGGCAGGTCTGGACTGTTCTTCAAGTCGGTGTCGTCATCTTCTTACACCACTGCTACATGTTGAGGTCGGGAATAAGGGGCAAGACGATCATTGCTTCTCTTGGGATAAGGTAGTCGCCTGTCCGTCTTGGTGTAGTCTTTAGATCCCTTCCTAGAGTAAAGAGTTTCCTCCAACCTGACTTGAGCCATTGCTTTGGCCTGGGAATCTTCGAACGTCTTGCAAGGGTATTTGATTAGTTCCCTCCATAGGTCGGTCTCACCATACAATCCTTGTCTGAACGCTTCGATTGCAGTTGTGACGTCACACTCTGGTACAGTCACCTTCTCTCTGATAAACCGAGCTATGTAATCCTTCAGAGGTTTGTCTGGGCGTTGGACCACATGGTACAGATCGCTTGTTTACTTCTCCAGACCCCTCCTGCTGGCAAATTGCTGGTTGAACATGTTGTCAAGATGGGCAAAGGAGGTGATGCATCCGTTCGTCAGGCTAGTTAACCACTTCAAGGCGGGTCCTATCAATGTCGAGCCAAACCCTTTGCAAAGACTAGCTTCCCTTATGTGCTTGGGAACTGGGATTTTCATCATCTGCTACTTGTAGGTCAAGATATGCTCCCTTGGGTCGGTTGTTCCATCGTACATGGGCATATTGGGTGGGCTAAACCGCTTCGGGATGTTAATTGCGTGATGGGGTTGGCATATGGTGAGTCGGCATAACTGTCTAGGCTGGCTTCTTTAATTGGAGTTGGCACTCCTGGAATTTTATTTATCATGGTCATAATTTGTTGGAGTTGGTGGTTGGTGTTTTCATAGATGCTGTTGAGCCCTGGGACGAGGGGGCTGAACGTTTCTGGGAGACTGGCTTGGAGGTGTTGGTAATAGGTGTTTTGCGGATATATGTTGTGAGGTTGATGAGGGGTGAACTGGGGTACGACTTGTTGCATGAAGGGTGGTGTGTAAGGTTATGATACATATAAATGAATATAAATCATGCGGAAAAACCATAAAAGCCAGGATTCCAAATTAATTGCCACATAACAATTAGCATAATTTAGGATGCATACTCTTTGTAGCGTGCCCTCCCTTGCTGCGCCCAAACCGAACAAGAATAAGTCTTTACGACTCCAAGTGTCGTCCCACCGTAGATAGTCCACAGCACGTCCGGATCCACCTTAGGTTTAATTAACTAGAATTGCCCCAAAGGTACTATGTGTTTTCGGTTTTTATGCAGCAAATAATGACTGAGTTTTATGCCTAAAACTTGTATGAATACTTAGAAAACTCGTTATAAATTGTGAGCATTGATCACCTATTTATAGGGCATGGGTATCGGATACTAGAATCCTACTAGGAAACAATTTAGTGAATCTGAATTAATCTAAAATTCAATCACTTAATTTATCTAGTAGGTTTAGGAAATCAATCTTATACGAATCCTAATCGATCAAGGTTTCGTACGCAAGCACAAACACACACGCACGCACAACAGCCCACGAGGGGCGCCATGCGCGCTGAGCCCAGTCCCAGCAAATGCTCGCAGCCCACGAGGGGCGCGCGCCTGCTAGCCTTGCTCTCGCGTTTGGGCTTTGCTTGCTATGGTCGCGCGCGGGCTTTGCTAGGCGTTGGGCCTAGCTTCGTGCTAGGCCTTGCGTCTAGCAAGCTTGTCCGATGTTTATTCGTACGACGCGCTTCCGATTAATTTTCCGATTCCGATACGAACAATATTTAACATTTCCGATTCCGGAATTAATTTCCGTTTGGAACAAATATTTAATATTTCCGTTTCCGGAATTATTTTCCGATTACGATAATATTTCCGATTCCGACAATATTTCCGTTTCCGGCAATATTTCAGATTCCGGCAATATTTCCATTTTCGATAATATTTTCCGATACGTACCATGTTTCCGTTTTCGGCAACATCTACGAGTTGGATAATATTTATATTTCCGATACGATCCATATTTCCGTTTCTGGCAATATCATCGTTTCCGGAGTATTCATTTATCTGCCTTTGACGATCTCAGCTCCCACTGGATCAAGATCTGTCGATTCCGAATATCCATATGTAGACACCTACTTTTGTCCCCATTCCCGAAAGGGAAGGTTCGATGAAGAAAACATAAATCTCCACTTTACAACGCATCTCCTATAAAATAACGAATCTCAATTCCCCTTTTCATTTCACCCGAAACCTGCTATTTATAGAAACCTGCTATATATGGAAACCTGCTAAAAATAGTAACTGCCGTAATGGGTAGTTGTTAAAAGTGGCAAGTCATAAAAGGTAGAAACCTGTCAGAATTAGGTGTTGCACTCCAACATAAATCCTAAATGAGATAGAAATCGCGAGAGCATCCTATTCCTAATATGATTCGAAAGTAAGAGTTACGTATTAATTAAAATCCTAAACGAGCCTAGAGTTCGTAACGGGCCCAGACGCATTCCGTCACAAGGTTAATACGCACTAAAAGACTCGATTAAGTCTCAAACACTCCGGATTCTAGGAATCTGAATCTGACTAAGAAAACAGCCCAGATCCTATTTTCAACGCCTGGCTCTGGGCGCCGAAATCTTCGGCGCCCAGGCCTGGGCGCTGAAATTACCTGGGACGTATTCTTTCCTAATTCCTCGTGGATTAGAGCTCTACAATTCTATCTTTCCACGAACTCTTTTCTATAAATATAGCCCAAGTTCGACGTGTAAAAAGGACACAATTATTATTCTGAGTATTGACTCTAAACCCCTAAGCCTAAGCCTCACGCTGCAAAACTGATCACGCGTTCTGTCGCAATCGATCCATAAATCGAACAGAACGTATCCTGTCCCATAATTTGAGATTCGTTAAATAAAAGGAGAAATAGCAAAGTCAAAGTGGTTAGTTTTCTGAGAACCGTGACGCACCTCTCAAGGGTGCGTCGTAATGTGTCCCTTTTCTATGATTTAATTGCTTTCCTCGCCCTTTTATGAACTGTTAAACTAACTAAATCTGATTGTTCGATCACGCCTAATAAATATGATATTTTTGGGAAATTGGATTATCATGCTAGGTCCCTTAAAACAATCTAAATCAGATAATCGCGCTCGATCTAGTGCTATATGTTGCATATTGTTAAAATCAACTCAGATTAGTTTAATAGTTAACACATGTCCCTTCAATTATTTATGCTGAACTAGTAAGGATATCCTGCCTCTGGAGTTATTGAAGAGCGAGTACTCCTCTCGGTAGTTACAGTCCCCCGAACCCCCAATCTCTACCTTGTGGGTGTATGTTGAGAGATCCCCACACCAGGGATCACAAGGGAACCTACGGCCGTCGTAGTGAAACATAATTGTACTCCCTTTATGTCACGATAATCGGGTTTTGTCAGTTTTTCTCATTGTCGTTAAAAACTGAATGGCGACTCCTATATTACTAGTCAATTGGGTGTAAACTCACAGGAAATCCAATTACACTTGATTTGACAAAAAGAAACGTCACACCCACGAGGGACAAGGTCACGCATTAGCCCCGTGCTTTTTCGACCCCCTCACAGTGGCGATTCCACTGGGGATAGTGAAGGAAATACTCGTGCTCGTAGGTAATCAAAATAGTCGAAGGGTGAAACGATCCTACCCCGCGTTTATTTCCCTCATCAAGTTGGGACGACCTGAAAATTAGCATATTAATGTGAACGGACAGAACCGCAAAACGAATCTTGGCTCCCTTGGTGTTTCATCTCGGAAGTTGGGACTAAGGATACCCATCGCCAACCGGGGGTGCATACGCTTCGAATGTTGTCCACTCGGCACTTTCGCTAGTAGTACCCCCGTCCCAAACCCAATCGCTCGCCCATTAGGTCCCTCTCATTTGTGCATGCCCCCTTGGCTTACATCGTGATTGGCCTCTTGGACAAAATTCGTCTGTTGAAGACACTACCTCGACCGGGGCATGTGTTGGATCTGCGATAGAAGCGGTACCAAGCCAGGCGCAAATAACTACCCATAGAATCCTATCATAAAATACATGATGTAATGTTAGTAATGTGTAGCGAAATATGTGATTGTGTGACAAACAATGTTAGCAAACCAACGAACTAAAATTTTTTTCCCAAACATTCATAAACCAATTTGCCAAAGAGTTATACCGAAATACGTGTTCCGCAAACCCGAATGATCGCCACAAAAATAAGCGACGCTCGGGACGGCCTGTAACGAATCCCACAAATGCTGCACGACGCGTAAAGGACGCTATTAGGCAAGCACGCGAAATCGAAGTCGCATAAACAAAAGTAGACGCAAACAGAAAACGAGAACCAGCCAGGGACGCATTTTCAACGCCCCTGGCTGGGCGCCAGAATTTCTCACGCCCTACGCTGGGCGCTGAAGTTTCTGCTTGGCCTTCTGGTCAGGCGCAGCGGCCTCGGTGCCCGCGCAAAAGGAAAACACGTAGCAAAAAAAAAACGTTCGTAAAAAAAAAATTGCTACGACAGCGTAAGAAGAAGCACTCGATTCTAGAAGCGACCTAAAAAAAATAAAATAAATAACTCTTTGCGTCGTTGTTAGGCCTCCTACGACGACAATGCTCGGCACCAAAACCGAACATGCTAATAACTATGAATGTCACACGGGCAAGTGTTTCGAAAATCCAAAGAATGACCAAAAGAAAGAACTAAAAGTGTACCAACAAAAGAAAGAGCGAAAAACCAATAGAGAGAGTCAAAGTCTAGACTAAGTAATGCTTGAAACTTTGGGGCCTAAACTTTAACTTATCATAGGACTCGTCCTGCCACTTGGTGCCGATCGGGAAATCAAAGGTTAGTACGTCTCGAAGATACATCGCCAACACCAGGTTT
This sequence comes from Spinacia oleracea, assembly GCF_020520425.1. NCBI lineage: Eukaryota > Viridiplantae > Streptophyta > Magnoliopsida > Caryophyllales > Amaranthaceae > Spinacia > Spinacia oleracea. Next base: position 30,851,971 of record NC_079492.1, read on the forward strand.
AGTGACTCCAAGCTCCGTCCATCATCCCTCATTTCAAGGATCTCCGCTTCCCCAACCTCGATTCGCACCCTCAAACATGTCCATCGAAGAATTGCGAGACCAGATGGCTCAAATGACCCCACTCATGGGCCAACTGAAAATGGAAAACGAAGCCTTAGCGGCTGCACAAGCCAAAAATGACCTCGATAACGAGAAGAGGATTGAAAAAATGGTCCTACAGCAAACCATGGGGAGCAAGTACTTCTCCCTCGATCCTGAACCTTTTCCTGGCAAACTACCAGAAAAGTTTAGTTCATCTGACTTACCAAAGTTTAAAGCCACGGACAATCCCCGTGATCATCTATTGAGCTTTGTGAATGCCATGAACTTGAAAGGCGTGGACAAGTCCATGTATTTTCCTGCCTTTCCTTTGTCCTTGGAACCTGTGCCGCTCAAATGGTACTATCACCAGGACCCTAAGCTCTTCCCCACTTGGGAAGACTTTGTCAATGTCTTCATCAAGCAATACTCGTCGAACATGGATTTTCAAGTCACCATGCGCGAGCTGGAAGTTCTCTTCCAAAAGAAAAATGAGGGTTTCACAACCTACTTTGCTAGATGGAGGGACCAGGCGGCCCAACTAATTAATAGGCCTCCCGAAACAGAATTGGTCCAAAAATTCATTGACAACCTGGACCCGGCTTACAGACAACACCTTAGGTACCTGGGACTTGACACTTTCAAAAGAGTTTATGATGTGGGAATAAAGATCGAGGATGATCTCGCAAAAACAATACAAAGTAAACCCGCATACAAAAGCAACACCTACAACAGGGGCAACACATCCCAAGCCCAAGGAGTCCATGCCGTAGAGGAGACTCCCGCCCGAAGAAGCCCTGGAAGATTGGCCCGAGACCGAAAGTTTGCCCCACTCGGGTCGACTTTGGTGCAAGCCTTCGAAAGACTAACCAATCAAGGAAAATTGAGACCTATAGGCCCCACCCATGACCCTCCTGTCAAGAGCAAATATTGGGTCGAAGGTACTTATTGCAAGTTCCATCAAGGAAATGGGCATGACACCGAAAACTGCTGGAACCTAAAAAATACAATCCAGGACATGATAGAGGATGAAGTGATACCTCTCCCTAACGTTGGCAAACCCGACAACAACAAGAGCCCACTCGGCTCTTGTCACATCTCTCTCGACCAACCAGAAAATGAGAACTTCGACCCTACGGTGTACATTACGCCTCAAGGTGCACCACTCGCTGTGGTCCCTATGGATCGAATCGAGAGAGAAGTGTGCGGTGTGTGGGATGATGATGCTGAAGATATTTACCTATCTCAAGTGTCGGGCCAGGACCTCTTTACTGAAACTTGGCCCGGGAATGCTCACATTGACACCACCCCTCAGGAGCCCGAGGTCGACAACCTCACCCGATCTGGAATGATATACCAACCGGATATTCGCCCACCTCCTATTGACGATATCCCAGTTAGGCAAACTCCTGAGAATGGACGGCACGCTACCGTCGCAGAAGTCATTGAAAATCCTCTGTTGAAACAACTAAAAAGAACCAAAGCCGAAATTACCATCTGGGATCTCATGTGTACTCCAAAGGAACATCGCGAAAAGCTTATTCGCTCACTCGACCTCATCTCAGTACCTACAGATATCACACCTAACTCATTTGTTAACCACGTGACGAGAGATTCCGGAGAAAAGGCCATAGTTTTCACTGACAAAGACTTTCCCAAAGAGGGGGGTGCTCACAATAAAGCCCTCTATCTAGTAGTTGGATGCAAAGGACAAAACATCCCCCTAGCGCTCGTAGATAACGGTTCGGCGGTTAATGTTTGCCCATTGCGGACCGCCCATTGCTTGGGGCTAGGAAACGATGACTTCCAAACCTCCACGCAAAGGGGTACGAGCTTATGATAACTCCCGAAGGCCTGTGTTGGGAAAAATCAACCTTACCATACAAACCGGGCTTGTGGCACGCACCACAGAGTTCCAAATAATCGACATCAAGCCCACTTTCAACCTCCTCTTGGGGCGACCTTGGCTCCATGACTTAGGAGGTGTGGCTTCTACCTTGCACCAAATGGTTAAACTTAACCATAACGGGGTAATACTAGAAATCCGCGCCCCTCCTCTCGACGTCAGTTGTACTATGGTTGGAACGGCCGAAACTGCAGACGACCTTTACGGGTTTCAAATGGAAGAAGCAATCCAGTTCATCGAAGATTATGATCCAGCATTCCTAGACCCGCACGCATCCCAAGTCATCCCTAGAATGTTGTTAGCTCAAGGTCATTTCCCTGGAACCCCATTGGGCATAAGAAAAAAGGAATGCACATTCCATCCTTTACCCAACAAATCTACTCCCTTTGGCTTAGGCTATGAACCAACGGAGGAACATATTGCTGACCGCCTGTCTGGGCTACGCCTTAACAAGGACAAACAAACCACCCTCCTTCCCCCGTATCAAAGAACCCTTAACGGGATGTTCGTTTGGGAAGGAGAAGGACACCCATGCTGTGATTTCCCTGAACCCTTCGTTCAGGATGGCTTGCTAAAACCGGGATTTGAAATCTTCCATGACTGCCACACCTTGGATGAGGCACCCCACCTCACCAAGACTAAAACAGCTGAAATATTGGACAACCAAGCTTTATGGACATTGTTTAACGAATCGAGGCCGAAGGAGGACGAGACTGTGATGACTACCCTAGGTCTACAAGATGAAGGTTTCGATCCAACCCGGTTAATCGGTCCTGCATCAACACTAGAAGAGATCGAGAACGGATGGGTGAAGACATATCAGTGGGTCAATGCACACTAGTAGAAAAAACCCCTGTTGCAGCCCCCTTGTTGCAGCATACATTTATTAATACGCTTCAACAACTAGTCGGTCAACGCGGGTCAAACCATTTAAATGGTTGTTGCAGCGTACAATTTAATTGTTCCCTGCAAAAGTGTTTGTTGCAGCGTACATTTTAAAAGCCCCCTGCAATAGCCCGTTTTTATTGCAGCGTACATTTAAAAGCCCCCTGCAATAACCCGGATAAAAAAATTCGCTGCAATATTGGTTGAATACTACGGAGTAATTCAGAACAAATTAAGCATCTCAAAACTTCAGCTCTCGCGCGCGCTCAACTCCCTTCTTCTTCCCCTTAGCTTTCCCTGTGTCGCCCCCCTCAAAAAAAAAAAACCATTCCTGCGTCATCAATCTAGCTTCCTCGTCGAGTCGTCGGTGGTTCTGGCCTCCTCGCCAGTCGCCGGTGGGTCTCTTTTCTCGCCTCCTCTGCAGATGCCGTTTTGTTCAATTCATTTTTTTGAGTTCTGTGCTTCGTTTTAGGTTTTGTTCAATTTGTTTGTTCAATTCGTTTTAGGGTTTGTTCTATTCTTTTGTTCAATTCGTTTTTACGGTTCAATTCGTTTGTTCAATTCGTTTTTAGGGTTTGTTCAATTCGTTTTTTAGGGTTTATTCATAGATAAAGATGGGGCGGTGTTGGAATTAGAGAATGGTGGTGGTGGTGGTGGTGGTGGCGGTCGTGGTGGGGTGGAGCAGGGGAGGTGGGTTGACTGTTGTTAATTGCATTGTACGTACTATTGAAATGTGATTTTTCAAGGGCTACTTTGAGAGAAGTTGTGGTCTTTGAGGAAACTTGTCTTTCATGATTCCTTTTTCTCCTAAAAAAATGTTTTATGTATGCATCATCAAATGTTTTCATCCAGGTTTGATAATACGTGCATGAATTTCATTGATATTGTCTAAAAATAATCTTGATATATGAAAGGGGAGAGTACTGTTATGCTTTCTCATGTCATGTATTTTTCTCTGAAATGATGCAGCTCTACCTAATTCAAACAGTAGTTACAGTAAGAAATTTATGGGATCTTCAATTTCAAGTTGAAATATTTTTCTGGGGTTTTGAAATTTTGTTTCATGAACAAGATTTATAATAACAGTAATTATAACAACAATTTCTGGGTTTTCAAAATTTCAAATTTGTGAGACTTGAGATGTTATTCTACAGAGGTATGCGATTATGCAGATTGGTTTCTTTCCTGTTCTTGCTCTTCAGTTCACAGATTGGTAATTCTTTCTTTCTTCTGAAATTATGATACTTTTAAGTTTAATTTGCTATTATTGTTGTTTTGAATTAGTAGTTTGAAAGTGTTGGTAAAGCCGTAAAGGGATTACCTATTGAGGGGTGGGGAGAGGGTCAAACTAGCATTGAGGATAACTAAATGGAAAGTAGAATGTGGTTTTTACAGTCACGTAAAATGCTGAAATGTAACTAGAACTATGTACACTTTCTGTTGATTTTATGTAAAGCACTCTTACCTACTTGAGTTGAACCGTACCTCTGTAATTTGGAAGTCTTGCACTGGATGATTTTGCCAGTTTGGTTCAAGTTCTGTATCTGGGGACTAGTATAGCTGCTCTTCGAGACTTAGAATTTTGCAGCTTTTTAAATACGGGGTACAATTTATTAGTATGGTAATCTGCATTCTGTAGGCTGTAGCAACACCCTTGTAATATTAGATAATTAAGTGGTTGTCTTGAATTATATTTTAAGTGGTTTTCCTGAAGGTCTTCGCAGTTCGCACTCTTGTTCCCTTCTATTACACTTCCAAATCCACTCTCTGCGGCTGTCTGACTTTTCCCTTCTAGCCGATTATGAATTTGAAACAGTTGATTTGGTGGAAGAACCTGGACTACTTATTTGAGGTCATTTTCATGTTATAATTCTTTACCTTCATTTTTTATGGTCTTGTTGTATTTTCATCCTATCATTTCCAGAAGCTGTATTGATCATAAATCTCTGAAGCAAAGGGATCCCTTTTATGTTAGTTTATTTTTAATGACTTCGCAGTGAGTCTGTACTTCAGCCCCTCAACCAGTTGCCTCCTCCAAATGTCAAACGGGAGCTTATAATGCTTTCTTTACCGGCAATAGCTAGCCAGGCCATTGATCCTATGGCTCAGCTGATGGAGACAGCTTATATTGGCAGTTTAGGTTGAAATCTTATTCTTTATTTTGAATTTAAAAAAAACTTTGTTTTCTCTTATTTTGTGTGTGTCAATGATCTCACTTTGTTTTCATTATGTGTCCAGGTCCTGTACAGCTGGCATCCGCTGGTGTTTCTATGTCTATCTTTAATATCATTTCAAAGCTATTCAACATACCACTTCTTAGTGTTGCTACTTCTTTCGTAGCTGAAGATTTAGCAAAGTCTTCTTCAGGTAAAATATTCTGAATGTTGTCATTCTGGTCATAATCTTTGCCATTGAACTATTGTATTACTTGATTATCATGTATTTTGTTTGCACCTTCTAGATGGCGATGAAAAAAAATGAAAGAAAACAGTTATCATCAGTTTCGACAGCGTTATTTCTCGCTCTAGGCATTGGCATCATTGAGGCGCTAGCTTTACTTTTGGGAGCTGGATCATTCCTCAGGTTAATGGGTGTCTCAGCAGTAAGTTCTAAATAGTTAAATGGTTATTGAGATTTTGTTTCCATGACGAATTCAGTAGTGAAACTCGTGAAGTTGACCAACGAGCCCTTTGTTATCCCTGCTGGTCATGATCAAATTTATTCTTAGTACATTGATTACGTATTGCATACTGGCGTTATTTAATGTTCAACTGCAATTGCCTTGCAGGATTCTCCTATGCGAGTACAAGCAGAGAAGTTTCTGTCGCTTAGAGCTCTTGGTGCCCCCGCTGCTTGTTTGTGCTCCAGATACATAGGTAGCTTCTTGATGATTTGGTTTCTTAGCAAGAGAGTAATATTATTACCTCCAAAATTTGGAGATCTGAAGTTTGGGGTCTATTTAAAATCTGGTGAGTGTCAGAGAAATGTTTATGGTTATTTTCTGTTTTTGATTCTTTATCCAACACATTGATTTTAATAACCTTCTACTTAATAATCACCATTATAAACTTCTTGAATTAGTCTGCTTAAGTGGCCATTGTTTGTACCTACTTAAAGTGTTACTCGTACATGTTTGGATTGCCGTCTGTTTCCTTATGTTTACCTTTTTTCCAGGTGGATTTCTGATTGGAAGAACTGTGGCTGTTTTGATAACTATGACGATTGGGACCTCGATGGCTGCTCGTCAAGGTCCTCTAGCTATGGCTGCTCATCAAATCTGTATGCAAGTGTGGTTGGCTGTCTCTCTTTTAACTGATGGATTGGCCGCATCTGGTCAGGTATGAGCTTTCATCTAACTAGGAGGTTCGATATCCAGGCTATAGGTTTTTCAGGCATCTAGACTACCTCTATTCTACAGTGCTTGTCCATTATGATTTATGATTATCACAAAAGTTGAAGATTGTGAATAATGTGTGGGTTTTAACCAAATAGGAAAAGCTTCTTGGATTAATAAGCATTTGTTGTTGTCCAAAGATCCTGATTTGTGAACAATAAACCAAATAGGAAAAGCTACATATTTTCTCAGAGTATTACATTTATTACATGTTTAATATGAATAGTTTTAACTTTCTAACACTCATTCCAATCTACTTATGCAAATTTAAGGCTTGTTTGGTCGTTATAGGTCATATTAGGCTAAAATGAGGCTTTTTTGCTCCCAAATATAAAATAAAGAACCTTAGGACTCATTTTAAACATATTAAATGTTTTATATGATTAGTTTTAACTTTACAAGACTTAATCCAATCTATTTATGCACATTCATGACTTCTTTGGCCGTTATAGGTCATATTTAGGCTAAAATGACATTTTCGCTCCCAACTTTGATCTAACGAACTTAAAAACTAATTTCAAACTTATTACATGATTCATATGATTATTTTTAACTTTTCAAGACTCAATCCTATCTATTATGCACATTTGAGACTTGTTTGGTCGTTATAGGTCATATTTAAGCTAAAATGAGACATTTTCGCTCCTAACCTTGAACTAAAGAACCTAAAGACTCATTTTAAACCCTTTACATGATTAATATGCTTAGTTTTAACTTTCTAAGACTCATTTCAATCTATTTATTCACATTTAAGGCTTATTGGGCCGTTATAGGTCATATTAAGGCTAAAATGAAGCATTTTCCCTCCCAACTTTGAACTAAAGAACCTAAGGACTCATTTTATACTTATTACATGTTTAATATGAATAGTTTTAACTTTCTAACACTCATTCCAATCTACTTATGCAAATTTAAGGCTTGTTTGGTCGTTATAGGTCATATTAGGCTAAAATGAGGCTTTTTTGCTCCCAAATATGAAATAAAGAACCTTAGGACTCATTTTAAACATATTAAATGTTTTATATGATTAGTTTTAACTTTACAAGACTTAATCCAATCTATTTATGCACATTCATGACTTCTTTGGCCGTTATAGGTCATATTTAGGCTAAAATGACATTTTCGCTCCCAACTTTGATCTAACGAACTTAAAAACTAATTTCAAACTTATTACATGATTCATATGATTATTTTTAACTTTCTAGGACTCATTCCAATCCATTTATGCACATTTAAGGCTCATTGTGTCGTTATAGGTCATATTTAGGCTAAAATGACATTTTCGCTCCCAACTTTGAACTTAAGAACCTAATGACTCATTTTAAACTTATTATATGATAAATATTCTTAGTTTTAAGTTTCTAAGACTTATTCTAATCTATTTATGCACATTTAATGCTTGTTTTATCGTTATAGGTCATATTTAGGATAAAATAAGGCATTTTCGATCCCAACTTTAAAATAAAGAACCTAAGGACTTATTTTAAACTTATTACATGATTAATATGCTTAGTTTTAAGTTTCTAAGACTTAATCTAACTACTTATACACATTTAAGGCTTGTTTGGTCGTTATAGGACATATTTAGGCTAAAATGACATTTTCGCTCCCAACTATGAACCAAAGAACCTAAGGACTCATTTTAAACTTACTAAATGTTTTATATGCTTATTTTTAACTTTCTAGGACTCATTCCAATCCATTTATGCACATTTAAGGCTCATTGTGTCGTTATAGGTCATATTTAGGCTAAAATGACATTTTCGCTCCCAACTTTGAACTTAAGAACCTAATGACTCATTTTAAACTTATTATATGATAAATATGCTTAGTTTAAGTTTCTAAGACTTATTCTAATCTGTTTAAGCACATTTAATGCTTGTTTGATAGTTATAGGTCATATTTAGGCTAAAATGAGGCATTTTCGCTCCTAACTTTAAAATAAAGAACCTAAGCACGCATTTTAAACTTAATACATGTTTAATATGCATAATTTTAACTTTATAAGACTCGTTCCAATCCATTTATGCATATTTAAGGCTCATTGTGTCGTTTTAGGTCATATTTAGGCTAAAATGACATTTTCGCTCCCAACTTTGAACTTAAGAACCTAAGGACTCATTTTTAAATTATTATATGATTAATAAGCTTAGTTTTGAGTTTCTAGGAGTTATTCTAATCTAGTTATACCCATTTAATGCTTGTTTGATCGTTATAGGTCATATCTAGGCTAAAATAAGGCATTTTCGCTCCCAACTTTAAAATAAAGAACCTAAGGACTCATTTAAAACTTATTACATGTTTAATATGCATAATTTTAACGATCTAAGACTCGTTCCAATCTATTTATGCACCTATAGTCTCATTGGGTCGTTATAGGTCATATTTAGGCTAAAATGACATTTTCGCTCCCAACTTTGAACTAAAGAACCTAAGGACTCATTTTAGACTATTAGGACATTGTCATTAGTTTCTTGAATGTTAAAATGTGATATTTAATTTGTATTTAATCTAATGTTTAATTTAAATTTCTGTTTTTGTAAAGGTCTACACTCCGAGGATTGCGCCTTATGCGAGGAATTTGATGTGGTTCGTGAGCAATGGGCTAAGTTTTTTACCAACAAGTATTTATTATTGGCTTTAGCGCGCTTGATCGAGTTGGTTTAGTTGTTATAGAATAAATTTTATATTAAAATGTATGTTTATGTTGAAATTGGAACATATATTTAAATGTAATATGTGCACTTTGGTTTTGGGATATATAGTATACAAAACTCCAGTTGTTATTTTTATATTTGTTATACAGGTTGCGTTATTCTATTATTGTTTTGACAGGTTTCTATATTTGGTGCAAGGCACTCTAGGTATCCCTAAACAAAATTAGAATTTTCCCGCCAAAAGTGCTTTTTTGCAGCGTACATATATGTTGTACGCTGCAACAAGGGAAAAAAATTTCGCAAAAATTCAGACTTGTTGCAGCGTACAAATAAATGTACGCTGCAAAAAATTGAGTAATTCAGACTTGTTGCAGCGTACAAATAAATGTACGCTGCAAAAAGTTGAGTCTTTTGCAGCGTACATATATATGTACGCTGCAACAAGTCCAAAATTTTGCCAATATTTTGGCACTTGTTGCAGCGTACATCTAAAAGCCCGCTGCAACAAATCACTTTTTGCAGCGAACATTGTACGCTGCAACAAGTTCAGACTTGTTGCAGGCCCCCCAGTTGCAGCATACGATGTACACTGCAACAGGGGTCTAAAAGCCCGCTGCAATAAGGGTTTTTTCTACTAGTGGCAAAAGGAATAGAATTCAAGATGAGTGCCGGTGAAGGACCAAAATTTTACGAGACTAAACCCAAGGCTTGAGCCACATAGGTAAAAAGCGCCTAGTAGTTCTTTAGATTGGTAGAAAAAATAATAAAGACTTTAGATGGTCCTAAAACCCCTTAGAACATAGGTCAATTTTATCTTAGTGTGTTTCCCTTACTTTCCAAATTAATAAAGGCGTAATATTTCTCCTAAAATTTTATTCTAACACTAAGTAAGCACCAAATGCACTTGCAAAATACAAAAATAAAGTGGCGGCCCACTCTAGGCCTAATAAACGAGACCCACTCGGTCTTGAAATCGTGCCATGGGAACCAATTCCCGAAATCCACAAAATAAACCGTACCATCCCATTCATATCCCCAAAACATAAAAGTCAACCAATGTCATCATAAAAGTCAATCCATAAAACCCAAAGAAATCAAAGGAAATCAAAATCCAAAACAAATGCAAATGTTGCTTAAAAAGGGAATTAATAAAATGTAACCCCACCATACCCTTCAAAATCGACACGCACTTCAAACCCACCCAAAAGCCTACACAAAGATCTTCATAACTCCCGTACCCTAACTCCATTTTCAAAGCCGTTTCGAGTCACGAATAGAAAAAATTAATCCGGACAAAAATGTGTCTCACGCTAACAGTCAAAAAAGCTTTTTTAATAGCCTCAAAATCAATTTTTATACAAGTAAAAAGCAAAGCACTAAAACGAAGAAAAAAAATGCAAGAACACGTGAAGCAAAGCGTCAAAAACGACCGCCAGAAATCATTTTCAGCGCCCAGGGCTGGGCGCCGAAATCTTTGACGCCCCAGCCTGGGCGTTGAAACTCTCTGCCTGCCTAAATTTTTTAGAAGTGCTCGTCATTTTATCCGCACATAACGGAAAAATAACGAACACTTGGGGGGTACAGCACGTATCCAAATAGGCTCACCAAAAAATATAGCCATACAAAATAGTCGAATTTCATTTTTTACGCGACTTACGGCAAAAAAAAAACGGCAGACGAAAATAATGATAATACTTCACTCATTTGACCAATTAAGTAATATGCTTCCACCTCAGGGCATATCTATCAAAATCCGGCATTTTAGAATTCATTATAGCTAGAACTACGCGCGACCTGATTATGACAAGATACGTAGGCAATCCTTACCAAGGATTCGGTCCAATAAAAAAAAAACATACATAAATTGTGCAAAAAGTGTTAGACATATAAAAATATAAAAAAGAGGATAAACAAAAAAAGAAAATGAAAAATAAAATACGCCTTTATTGAAAAATAATAAGAAGGAAAACAAAGTGCTAAGAAATGAAAAAACAAACACAACTGAAATATAAAAAGGGCACCTACACCCTAGCAAGAACTACACTACTCTAGTTCTTCCGGATCATCGAATAAAGTCTTGTAGAGGGCAATGTTCGCAGGATCCACCCCCACAGTCTTCTGCGCTGCCCTTATATCAATCTCCATAAGAACCTGCTCCTGGACACTAACTTCCAAAGACGCCAAAGCTTCAGAAACATTCTCGGTTGTAGCCCGCTCAGCCTCAAGGGCACAGACAATGGTGGGAGAAGAATTATTATCATCAACTAGACTAGCCACTGTTTCTACAGGCGGCTGAGCCTTCCTAACCCATACATTGTTCCGGCGACGATCTCCGCGAGAGCCTGCACTTCTTTTAACAACAGCAGGCCCCTTCATGTTAGGCACCTTTTTAGGCCTAGAACTGGAACGGGGAGGAACTTCCTTTCGCTTTCGATCAGGACGAGATTTCACAGTCTTAATACCATGGGTGCGAGGATTAGCAGAATCACGGCCCTCATATCTGACCCGAATGCGAGGTATCAAAAGCTCAGCCGGCTCCCCATTTCGAGCCTCGGTCCTCACTGCCTTATCATCGGAGCTCATCCACAACTTGTAGTTTTCAGAAAGACCCACAAAGCCATTTGTAGCTACGGCCCAACGCGGGAGACCATCATAATACTTAGCCCACGCTTGAACCCGTGCTTGTGAAAAGGCCGCTACTTTAGGTGGTACCGTATCAGAAAAGGGGATAGTCTGCCTTAAACCGTATTGACGCATGACTCGGTAAGGGAAAATATAAATGGGCCGAGATAGCCCCAACAAGGAAACATAAATCGATACATCAGAACCCCCCGTCATAGTTGAAGGAAATAATGCCCTTGGTCCAAGTATGCATTCTATGTTAAGTCTAATAAATGCGGTTCAATATTAATTAACAAGTTAATAATTCAGTGAGATCAAGTGAGCTGAATGCCTAGCTAGAGGCCGCTTCAGCTCAAGTGGAATTAATGATATTAATCCACAGCTTACTCTTGACTGAACCCGTAGGGTCACACAAATAGTACGTAAACGGATCAAGTATTTAATGGCATTAAATACTCTATCTATGGATATTTGGAATCGACGGATCTTGGTTTCAGTGGGAGCTGAGATCGTCACAAGCAAGAAATGAATACTCCGGAAACGAGGATATTGCCGGAAACGGAAATATGGATCGTATCGGAAATATAAATATTATCAAAGTCGTAGATGTTGCCGGAAACGGAAACATGGTACGTATCGGAAAATATTATCGGAAATGGAAATATTGCCGGAATCGGAAATATTGCCGGAAACGGAAATATTGTCAGAATCAGAAATATTATCGGAATCGGAAAATAATTCCGGAAACGGAAATATTAAATATTTGTTCGAAACGGAAATTAATTCCGGAATCGGAAATATTAAATATTGTTCGTATCGGAAATGAATTCCGGAATCAGGAATTTAATCGGAAGCGTATCGTACGAATTAGCATCGGACGAGGTCCGCTAGACGAAGGCCCAGCACGAAGCCAGGCCATCGCCCAGCAAGCCGCACGCACCAACGCACGCCTCGACCAGGCCCAGCGCAAGGCCATGCCCAGCCAAGGGCGCGTGCGCACAAGAGCACATCAGCGTGGGCCGAGCGCTGTGCGCCTGGCGTAGGCCGCAAGGCTTGCGCGGGAGCACGACTCGTGCAACGCTTGTGCGGGAAATCCTAATCCTATTAGGATTTGTGCAAAGATTAAATCCTAATCCTAATAGGTTGGTTTTGTTATTTAGAGTCCTAATAAAGTTCTAACTAGCAAATCCACATCCTAGTAGGATTACAATTTCTTTTCCATACCCCTATAAATAGGTGCCTAGGGTCACAATTTATGGGCACGATTGAAGTATTCAAAGGGTAAGTTTTTGAAAGAAAAATTAGCCATACACTTGCAAACACATAACCGAAATTCCTAAGCACCTTAAGGGCGATTCTAGTTGGTCTAACTTGAGGCGGATCCGGACGTACTGTGGACGATGGGACGACATTTGGAGTCCTAAAGACTTGTTCTTGTTCGGTTCGGGCGCAGCTAGGGAAGGCACGCTACAACATGTATGCATCTATTCTATGCTAAATGATTATGTGTAAATAATATGCTTTCCTGGCTTTATGGTTTTTCCGCATGATTTATGAATTGTCGTATGTATCATAACCTAACAGTGGTATCACGAGCCTCTTATTATTTTCATAATCTAAATTTCATAAACATAGTTAAATATTACAAATTTGCAAGAATTAAAATGGGTGATTAATTTTCGTAATTGTTAATTAATTGCAAATTGCGTTTATTTAATTATATGTACGCAGTTTTTCGGCAGTTTCTTCGTTACTCATCCAATTCGAGTGATTTTTGTGTCAATTCCGCATGTAAAAGGCATTCTAAAAGTTTGACAAAAAGAGTATTTTTCGGCCGAACCCAGAATTCTCAAATTCGAAGCCTAACTATGACTTTTCGGAGGTTTTAGTTTTTCGAACGCAAAATTTCGTAAATTTAAGATGTTAAATTAAATATTTGCGATTCTTGTTGATAAATCTTGAATTTTTGATTGACTTACTGTATATGTTTAACAAGTTTGAATGCCTAGCCTTGTTAATTATGCAATCTAATTTGTAATTATGATTAATTTGTTGAAAATTGGAATAATTTAGAATTAATTTGATTTTCATAATTAGTTAGTAATTTAATTAGATACCTATGATTAAAAACCACCATAAAAATTGTAAATTTGTGTTAAATTTTAAATTTTTATGACCTAGACTTGAATCCATGTTAATCGGAAATCAATTAATTAATCAATTTTCGATTTTTCGCCCTAAAATTATGAAATTAATATGATTTATTAATTTGTCATTAATTTTGAAAATAAATTTTTTAATTTTTATGCGATTCGCTCATATAACTTGCACGCACAAAGCAAAGGACGCTACGTGTTACCCTTAAGGGGTGTTGTATAGTGCGGGCATGCGACGACGAGCAAGGGAGCTCGTCGCCCATGCGGTACGAATGCAATGAGCAAGGCCATGGTGCACGAGCACAAGGCAGCAGCCTTGCCTTGTGTCGTGTGCTATGTGCGACGAGCGAGTGGGCAAGGGCGAGAGCAAGGCAGCGACAGTCGCGTGTGGGCAGCAGGCGAGCTGCGCCACGACGCAACTGCCGCGCGAAACGTGCGAAGCCTTGCGCGCAGCGAGCACAAGCTCGCGTGCGACGAGCGCTGCGCCCAGCGATGGTGAGCAACGAGCGCGGGCGACGAGCGCTGCGCCCAGCGATGGTGGGCAGCGAGCGTGTTGCGACGAGCGCTGGCGCGCGCCTTGCGATGGTGAGCAGCAGCAGATGCGACGCAACACATAGCCTGCGCGCACATGGCCAGCGATGGCTGCGTGCGTGTGGCCTATGGCTGTGCGTTGCGTGATGATGTTGCGCACCTTATGTTACGATTAGATCGTTTTAAAATATTAATTTGAAATTTTTAGTTTACGTAATTTTAATTAATTTTAAAATTAATAATTTAAGTTATTTTCTTGGATTTTAATTTTGAATATTATAATTATAATAAATTTCATTTATTCTTATTTTTTTACTAAAATTAAAATCATGAATTAATTTAAATACGACTGAAAATAAATTAAATATGTGGATTCAATTATAAATTTATATGAGCTTTAAATTTTAATTAAATTTGTATGTTTCCGGTTAGACTAGAAATACATTTTTATGTTTAAAATTAGTAAAGCATATGAATTTATTGGTTTAAGTGGGAGCCCTTTTAGTCATAAACTCTTGATTAGGTATATAAATCCTTAAGGTTAAAACAACTTGATTAGAATTAATAAGGACTGAATAATTTGTAGATTATTGGTGCCCTTGATTAATTGCTTCAAATGTTTATGTGATGCATAATGTGTTTTACTAACCAGCTATGTGGGCCATTCATGATAATGAATGTGTGAATGGTATATATTGTATATGTACTGTTTTGCAGGTTATGAAGTGACTAGTATGGCCCAAATAGGATAGAAAATATGGTCTGCGTACCATTAATTTGAATGTAATTGGTCTAAAGTACCAAAATTGTTTTTCAATTCAAATATGGTCTGCGTACCATCAAATAGTTGTAATTAGTTTAATTATAGCTTATCCTATTTGAAGAAAATGGTGCCTACCACGGAGATTTTCGAGACGGACTTTGAAGTTGAAGCTTCAAGATGAAGTCGGGCCATACTAGATCACATTTATCTTATGTATGCTTTAAGTTATTTATTGCTTTAAATATGTCTTAATTATGCATGAGATTGTGGCTTGATTATGTTGCATGATTAAGGATTTTAGTTCACTTAAAATCTAACCAACATAGTCAAAGCCTTAAGTTCCAAACTTAAAAATTGAGTTAAAAGGTGCCATGCCAAAATATACACTTGCTTGGATATCCTTTACATCAATCTAGTAATAGTTTTCCCTCAGCGAGGTGTTACTTATTGGTCCTAAAGGGGCAAGGTACACAAATAATTGTGAGTACATGTTAGTTTTGGTGAAACTCAACGATATAAGTAAGGAGTCCTTTTATGTCGTGGCAAAATCGATAGGTTTACCTAATAAGTTCTTAGACGTACCTATCAACCAAGAATAGTTTCTAGACTATTAGCAAAAGGTTTTTGCTTACCTAAAATGTTTTAGGATTGAGTCGACAAACTGTGCTTAATTCTTTAATGATTTTAGGGTCTTGGAATCATTTTATTGACACCTGCCGGAACAATAAATTCGAATAAAATGCTAATAACTTGTTTAAATTGCATGATTGCTTTAATTTTCAAGTTATTACTCATGATAAATGTTTAGACTTTGCATGCTTCAATGTATGTTTTAATTATTGTTTATAATTAAATATCTTGCAATGAAATAAATCCTTTTAGAAAGGTAACAGTAAATTTCCTCGATTGGTAGCGAATCCAAGAACGAATCACGGAAATGAGAGAAAATGAGCAATTTAAAATGTACGTTTCTTTTAGTGACTTTTATGGTTGTTCTCGAGTATCAGAATCGAATGGCAAACGGATTGGTGCTTGTGAATTCAAAATACAATGTAGTTTTGAGATCATAAAGCATTGAGTTTAAACACTCAGCTTTACCAATGGTTAACAACCTAATATCTTTGTCCATTTAATTCACGAATGAGTCTAGTCCCTAGACATTCGAATAGATCGATGCTTAGAGAAATTTAGAAGCTTCTGGTAAGATCATCTAGTTGAAACAGAATATTCAACATAATTTAAATGGTAAGAACTTTGTTGGAGTGACATTGGACATGTCTAAACAAAATATAAAAGTCAACACTAAAGAATACAATTCTTAAGACTATAAGAAAGGGTACAAGAAATAGGAAAACAAGGAACAAATGAAAGGAATTTACAATTCCGTTTCTACCTATAAGTTTATGTTTAAAAGAGCAGTAACCTAGCAATCAAACTTCCTTGGTATCATATACCGCTTGAGGTTCTTACTTCGGTAATAACTCAAACAATGGAAGCTAGGATACACTAATGATCTACAAGTGGGAAATGAAGCATGACAATGCTACATTAGTTGTAGGGTCATCTAGTTTGTTTTAAGTCATTTCAAAGGCTGGAACTTAATGGTTATTTTGTTCCATAATCAGCATACCTAAATTTCTGCTTCAAACACAGAAAGACTCACATTCAGAAGAACGAAAACAATGCTTGTTTGTTTGTTTATTTGAATGAAATGGTCATTTACGGGTTGAGTCAATATGCTTGATTAAAACAAACAACTCTTTAACTATAAAACTTTACTAGGTTCAAATCAACCCTTTGATTTGAGTTCCACTAATCTTTGGCATTGTTGCTTAGACCATATCAACAAGTTAACATTCAAAAGCTCTATTTTAATGGACTTTTGAAAATTGATTGATTTCTAGATCAATTTAAGACAACTAGTCTTACTTGTTAAAACTAACAAAAGATATGAACTATTGTTAGAACGCCTAGACAATAGAGTTCAAAGCTAAAGAAAGATTTTATGACTTTATTATTTCACATGGATTTGAGTGAATATAGGTTTATTTACTCAAATGTGATATAAGTTGAATATGTTTGGCTAGTTCAAAGATTCAGAAGTATAAAATCCACTTGGCAAGAAATCATAAAGATCTAGGTTAGATCATGTTGATGATTACTTGAGACCAAATATGATCATCAATGATTGTGTGTTGTAATTTCACAAGCTAGGTCCATAAGATATGGCATATCTTAGTTGGAATAATCGAAGTCAATTAGTACTTGATTCGATTAATGATGAATCATAAAGACTTTTCCTATAATTTCTAAAACAAAATGCTCAACTACCACCAAACTAAACCAAATTCGTCAAAGCTATTGAAAAGTAATTTCAGAATAACTTTTCATAAAATATATCTAGAGAGTTGCAAAACTCAGTGGGAGCTTAGTGTTTTTCATTCGACAAACTAAGGCCCAAGTATAGATATATGTTTCATTGTGATTTATTCAAATGAGACACAAGGGTATTGTTTCTACCACGAATTTTTGAGAACATAATGTTTGTTTGCTCGAAATAATGTCCTTTTGGAGATTTGTTTCCAAAATGACAGGTGGGAGAAAATAGACCTCGAAAGTTTTCGAGGCGAACAACAAACATAAACGGACATTCCGGAGGCTTTTCGAAGTGCTTCAGAAAATCCGAACTTATTCTTTAAGGACTTTAGAAGTGGCTTTAAAGAATAGGCATCTCTTAGAAGACTTTACAAGTGCTTCAAGGAGAACAGAATATTCTAAGGAATTTCAAGTGGCTATTGATATTCTATTGTTTGATGTTCTATACCCAAGTAGGCATAGAGTTTAAATCACTGAAACTATGAGATTCTTCTATTAGATAGTGAAGAAACATGGAGTTTAGGTCACTAAAACTATGCAATTCTTCTATTAGATAGTGAAGAAACCTACAACTTGCAGTCAAACTATTATCATGAAGATTAATGACTTTGTGACCTGTAAGAAAGCTATGACGAAACCCAGATTCCCTAAAATGGTTAGAGACCATATATAGACTCAAATGTTTTAAATGGTTAGAGGCCATAAAACATACTCAATGTTTTGATGACAAAATTTAAATTTTGTTGATTTGCAAGAATAGTTTCACACCTATTGGTTGCAAGTTTGTTTTAAGGATAAAAACCATCAAACATGAAATTGTGTTCATACACAAAGCTAGATTAGTTGCTAAAGGTTGCAAGCAAAATTCATGGCATGGATTGTGTTGAAACCTTATGCATAATCTTAATGCTCAAGTCAATAAATCAAGCAATAATTACATATTGGTACATATGACAATTGGATGACAAAACGTATTCCTCAATCAAATGTTGGAAGAAACTATGAACATGGTATGTCATAGGATTTGTGGATCCAAATAATGCTTGATAGGAAAGCTAGCTTATGAAATCTAAGTACAGATTTAAGCAAGCAATTGGGAATTGGAACTGTATTTTAGTGACGCTAATAAGCATTTTAGTTTCATAAAACGTACATGATTCTTATAGATATATAAGAAGTATAGTGGGAGTACATAAAAACTTAATTGGTCCTATGTGTATCACACACATATCTCTCTATTGTGAAATAACATTCAAATGCTAATGACTTAGATTTGAAATTATTCATCAATGATTGACCAAGGTGAAACTTAGTACATACTGGGTATTAAGATCTATTTACAAAGATCTTATATTAATGTTTTGGATTAAGTAATGGCATTTACTAAATCAAACACGAAAGACTCCATTGGAGATATTCGACCCATGTGAATAAATCTAAGTAAAGAATGTTTGAACTATGTATAAGCATTTACTAAGTTAAACATCAAAGGATCTAAGTAAGATTCTTAACCTATATTATATGTCAAAGAATTTAGCTGGATTTAGTATCTACTGAAACTAGATGAGCTAAAGTTACATGAATAGAATTCAATTGGGAATTATTCTGCTAAAGAATTTATCATGTATGATATAATATGAGGATCGCCAAAAACGTATCGTATGGCTTTAGGCATGACGAACATATACCAATCTCTATTGATCTAAGTGAAGATCAACTAGATTGAGATCAAGAATACTTATGGTACTTGAAAAGGTACATAGGAATAGTTCTTGATTCAAGGAAATAAAGATATGCTAAATATTGATGCTACACGCAGAAACATTGGCAAAGGATCAAGCAAGATCCCTTTGGAGTTAACCATTGACAAGGACGAGCTAAAGAGCATCGTGTTTTGAAATGGAAACATGGATCAGAGACCATGAGTTGCTGCGTGGGAAATTAAATATTAATTTCTATGTTCTAAGATACAGTTGAAAAGTCTTCCACATATCTGTGAACTGCTTGGATAAGTAAATCCAAACAAAGCATCACTAGCAACCTAAATAGTTGAAGTAAAAGTACTTATTGCCTAAGAAGCAATAAAACAGGGTTGTTTATGTTAAAGAGTTCTTCACTGAACTTGGGTAGATCACATGTCTGCTGGCTTAATGGTTCTTCATTGAAAAATGCGTAGAACCACTCTTGAAGCAAGAAAAGCCTAGATCACAAAATAAACATACTCAAAAGATCTTATCATCTATCTCGAAGAACATTCGATGAAAAGGATATTAAGATTGGAAAAGCATGATAACTAAACCTATGCAACAAGTGAGAAACAACACTCACATTGTGGCACTGGAAATCAAGCATAGCTTTGAATTCCATGAACTGTTTTAGAAGATGGGTTTGAGGCCCATGGTTGTAAAACATTGGGGTTGAACATTTATCATATATGAAATGCATTTTCATATTCCATTTAATCTTGGTTTAGTATTAAATGATGAGTCCCTTCAATTTGACGATGTATTCAAGATAGACTGTCAGGACCAGTCTTGTGACTAAGAAATGTCTATCAAGTGAACTTGAATGTCAAAGGTTGAAAATGGTCCCTGGTCGGAGTTTTCTATAAAATTGGACGGATAGAAGACGTTAGACGACTAGAATGCAAGATGACTAGTAGTTCTGTTTCTTGAACTATGTGGACATGGCAATGTCATAATCATTTGCATAGATACTTACTTTGAGAAGACTAGTATCGGACAGACCTATGAAACTTTACTGTAAGAGATGAAAATCTGACATAAGTAAATTTCATTAAAATTATTAGACACTAAATCCTCAATACCTGAGTAATTTGAGATTACTTGTTTGAGAACTGGTTGCTTTGACGTTGACCAACCGTCGCACCGTAAAAGGAGGCTATAAAGGCAACGCTCAGGTAATCACCTATCAAACGAAGTCTAATCTCAAGATCGCAAGATTGGGATTGTCCTCCCATAAATCAGGATGAGATGCTTAAAAGTTGTACAAGGCCACTCGGAGAGCTAGAAATTGTGAAATGCATGGCCGTGCTCGGATGAATCATAGGCTATGATTATCTGTTTATTTGATCAGTTGAACTCTGAAACCGAGAAACACCTCTGGACATAATAAGGATGACAACTCTTACCTTATGTTCAAGAGAAAGCATCGAACGACAAAGGAATTAGGAAATGCACACTTGTCCTTAGGGAGACTGAAGGAAATATTGCCCTTGGTCCAAGTATGCATTCTATGTAAAGTCTAATAAATGCGGTTCAGTATTAATTAACAAGGTAATAATTCAGTGAGATCAAGTGAGCTGAATGCCTAGCTAGAGTCCGCTTCAGTTCAAGTGGAATTAATGATATTAATCCACAGCTTACTCTTGACTGAACTCGTAGGGTCACACAAATAGTACGTAAACGGATCAAGTATTTAATGGCATTAAATACTCTATCTATGGATATTCGGAATCGACGGATCTTGGTTTCAGTGGGAGCTGAGATCGTCACAAGCAAGAAATGAATACTCCGGAAACGATGATATTGCCGGAAACGGAAATATGGATCGTATCGGAAATATAAATATTATCCAAGTCGTAGATGTTGCCGGAAACGGAAACATGGTACGTATCGGAAAATATTATCGGAAATGGAAATATTGCCGGAATCGGAAATATTGCCGGAAACGGAAATATTGTCAGAATCGGAAATATTATCGGAATCGGAAAATAATTCCGGAAACGGAAATATTAAATATTTGTTCGAAACGGAAATTAATTCCGGAATCAGAAATATTAAATATTGTTCGTATCGGAAATGAATTCCGGAATCAGGAATTTAATCGGAAGCGTATCGTACGAATTAGCATCGGACGAGGCCCGCTAGACGAAGGCCCAGCACGAAGCCAGGCCATCGCCCAGCGAGCCGCACGCACCAACGCACGCCTCGACCAGGCCCAGCCAAGGGCGCGCGCGCACAAGAGCACATCAGCGTGGGCCGCAAGGCTTGCGCGGGTGCACGACTCGTGCAACGCTTGTGCGGGAAATCCTAATCCTATTAGGATTTGTGCAAAGATTAAATCCTAATCCTAATAGGTTGGTTTTGTTATTTAGAGTCCTAATAAAGTTCTAACTAGCAAATCCACATCCTAGTAGGATTACAATTTCTTTTCCATACCCCTATAAATAGGTGCCTAGGGTCACAATTTAAGGGCACGATTGAAGTATTCAAAGGGTAAGTTTTTGAAAGAAAAATCAGCCATACACTTGCAAACACATAACCGAAATTCCTAGGCACCTTAAGGGCGATTCTAGTTGGTCTAACTTGAGGCGGATCCGGACGTACTGTGGACTATCTACGGAGGGACGACATTTGGAGTCCTAAAGACTTGTTCTTGTTCGGTCCGGGCGCAGCTAGGGAAGGCACGCTACAACATGTATGCATCTATTCTATGCTAAATGATTATGTGTAAATAATATGCTTTCCTGGCTTTATGGTTTTTCCGCATGATTTATGAATTGTCATATGTATCATAACCTAACAGTGGTATCACGAGCCTCTTATTATTTTCATAATCTAAATTTCATAAACATGGTTAAATATTACAAATTTGCAAGAATTAAAAGGGGTGATTAATTTTCGTAATTGTTAATTAATTGCAAATTGCGTTTATTTAATTATATGTGCGCAGTTTTTCGGCAGTTTCTTCGTTACTCATCCAAATCGAGTGATTTTTGTGTCAATTCCGCATGTAAAAGGCATTCTAAAAGTTTGACAAAAAGAGTATTTTTCGGCCGAACCCAGAATTCTCAAATTCGAAGCCTAACTATGACTTTTCGGAGGTTTTAGTTTTTCGAACGCAAAATTTCGTAAATTTAAGATGTTAAATTAAATATTTGCGATTCTTGTTGATAAATCTTGAATTTTTTATTGACCTACTGTATATGTTTAACAAGTTTGAATGCCTAGCCTTGTTAATTATGCAATCTAATTTGTAATTATGATTAATTTGTTGAAAATTGGAATAATTTAGAATTAATTTGATTTTCATAATTAGTTAGTAATTTAATTAGATACCTATGATTAAAAACCACTATAAAAATTGTAAATTTGTGTTAAATTTTAAATTTTTATGACCTAGACTTGAATCCATGTTAATCGGAAATCAATTAATTAATAAATTTTCGATTTTTCGCCCTAAAATTATGAAATTAATATGATTTATTAATTTGTCATTAATTTTGAAAATAAAATTTTTAATTTTTATGCGATTCGCTCATATAACTTGCACGCACAAAGCAATGGACGCTACGTGTTACCCTTAAGGGATGTTGTATAGTGCGGGCATGCGACGGCAAGCAAGGGAGCTCGTCGCCCATGCGGTACGAATGCAATGAGCAAGGCCATGGTGCACGAGCACAAGGCAGCAGCCCTGCCATGTGTCGTGTGCTGTGTTATTCGACATCAAATAATGATTCAACAAACAAAATACAAGGGCTCGAATATCCAATTTCTGTTCGGTCATATTCTTACTAGGCCTAAAGTGATGTTTTACAAGTTTTGCCAAATTAACCTCATCACCTACAACAATTTCAGCAAGCATGTTAGCATCTAGTTCTAGGAAAGCCCCTGTGGTTGTTTTACCCTCTTCAATAGTGCCAGGAGTGGCAGGGGTAGCATTAGTAGGATAACCAAGGATCGCAGCGAATTCATCTGGCAAAGGACATATTCGTTGCCCCGAAAGACAAAAACATGATGATTGGAATCCCAAAAGCTTAGTGCTGCATGCAGAAAATTATTGTCAATATTAATTTGTTGTAAGCCTAAAAGTGCCTCTAAGTGGTATTCTTTTAACAAAGCCTTTTCTGTAGGAGTAAGGGCCCGTAGCCAACGCCTAACAGCCCGTTGGAGTGAGAAAGTAGGAATCGACATGACGAAAGCAAGGAGTAACTAAAACACAGCAAAGAAAGAAGGAAATTGAGAGTGATGGAAAATAGGGACGTATCTAGCCCCTATATATAGCTGAACGCATCAAGTGACATCCTGATCCCATTCGGAAACGCGTTAAGAAATCCGAAAGTCAAAATTCGCCAGGAAAGGACTTTCAGCGTCCGAAGCTGGGCGGCGAAATAATTAACGCCCAGCCTTGGGCGCCGAAAATGCAGCCCAAGGCCCAAGGACTTAAAACCGTGTTGCTAGACACGAGGCCCTATTGCAATTAAGATCAAGCCCAAAAGCACCTTTAAGCTCCCAAATAGCAAAAATGAATGGTAAAACTTGGTCGAAACTTAGACTTGTCTCAAGGAACATATATGTACACTTTTCAAAACAAATATGAAATATCAAGGTCATTCTTCGAAACACCAAAAAACGTTGTTAAGTCGTTGGTTTCTCAAATAAAAAAAATGTTTGTCTGTCAAAAGATTAATCCGGGCCAAGCTAAACCGGATGATATTAAACCTTGTCGCCTGAAGATTGAAGTCGCACCCCACGACTTTGCCAAAATAGCACACCACTATGAAAGGTCGCTCGCACATACGAGCACGACCCAAAACGTGATTACAAGACGTTATGAAAAACGCGGAAAATGACCGACGAGCCCAAATGCTTGGGGGCTCGCGAAAAGTATACTCCAACAAAGAGTGCGCAATCGAAATCACATTCCCTGACTACGCTATACGCCGTCCCATGTTTGGATGATCTCAAAAGAACAGGTTCGACCTCAGAAAAGGGTCGTCATCGACACTTGTACATGGTCCTCTGATCAAAGACCAAGTAGTGGCAAAAATCGAGCCGTAAAGACTAGCTCAAAACCACGAAAGCAGACGGTCGCAAAGACAAAGGTCCGTCTAAACCCGTTGTCAACCCACGTTTAGGTCACAACTAAATTCGAGCATCCCTCGAAGGAATTCTCTCTTGCAAGAATGAACAAAAGAAATTCACAAAAAAGAAATCACGATGAAAAAAATAGGAAACTTGCCCATCTCAGTTGGCAAGATCACGTCACGAACCACGCGAGTTCCAAAACGAAAAAACGACTTCAGGGACGTCCACCCTCAGCGGACAGGGTTCGCCCACCCTCAGCGGGCGGGGTCTGCGTCACTAGCCGCGCAGATCCTCAGTTTTCGAAAAATAGAATCTTCAAAAAAAACAAACAAAATGAAACAGGCTCGCCATCTTCAGCCGGCGGGGTCTACGGCGCAAACCACGTAGGTCCTTATTTTCAAAAAAAATGAACACAAAACAAATTTCAAAATAGATTCGTCCACTTCTATCGGACAGGGTGTCCACCCTAGCGGACAGGTTCGCCATCTTTAGCCGGCGGGGTCTACGTCACAAACCGCGTAGGTCCTTATTTTCAAAATTTCAAAAATAGATTCGTCCACTTCTTTCGGACGGGGTGTCCACCCTTAGAGGACAGGCTCGCCATCTTTAGCTGGCGGGGTCTGCGTCACTAACCGCGCAGGTCCTTAGTCGCTGCAGCGATAACTTTTTCTGGTTTTTCGTTTTTCCAAAAAAAGAACGATGTGAGTAGCTTTCCCTTTTTTCAAAGATGGGTTTTCCGATTTTTCCAAAAAAGAACGATGTGCTGGATTTTCCTTCGTTTTACATCCCATAAAAACAAGGGGGTTTTCTCGTTTAGCAAACCCTGAAAATGAGAATCTTTCAAAAACATTTTTACCTCGTGATTGGTCTTGGCCAGGCCCAATTACACTTTATAGCTTTGATTTCGAAAACATTTGTAGCTACTCCCAATGACAAAGTGAGGGAGTTTCTACGCACCTTTAGATCCTTCCAATGACAAAGTGAGGAAGTTTCTATACTATCCGTTGACAAATCCCAATGACACGTGAGGGATATGTCGACACTTCAAGTGATGACCCTTAAGTCAAATGTTATCACTCGGGGGCTCGTGAGACCCTCGCCAGAACAGGTCACCATGGCTTGTGCGACGCACTGCGTCTAATACTTTGACCATCGTCTTACTCCAAGACTCAGTCAAAGTGGGGGCTAACTGTAGACACCTACTTTTGTCCCCATTCCCGAAAGAGAAGGTTCGATGATGAAAACATAAATCTCCACTTGACAACGCATCTCCTATAAAATAACGAATCTCAATTCCCCTTTTCATTTCACCCGAAACCTGCTAATTATAGAAACCTGCTATTTATGGAAACCTGCTAAAAATAGTAACTGCCGTAATGGGTAGTTGTTAAAAGTGGCAAGTCATAAAAGGTAGAAACCTGCCAGAATTAGGTGTTGCACTCCAACATAAATCCTAAATGAGATAGAAATCGCGAGAGAATCCTATTCCTAATATGATTCGAAAGTAAGAGTTACGTATTAATTAAAATCCTAAACGAGCCTAGAGTTCGTAACGGGCCCAGACGCATTCCGTCACAAGGTTAATACGCACTAAAAGACTTGATTAAGTCTCAAACACCCCGGATGCCCAGATCCTATTTTCAACGCCTGGCTCTGGGCGCCGAAATCTTCGGCGCCCAGGCCTGGGCGCTGAAATTACCTGGGACGTATTATTTCCTAATTCCTCGTGGATTAGAGCTCTACAATTCTATCTTTCCACGAACTCTTTTCTATAAATATAGCCCAAGTTCGACGTGTAAAAAGGACACAATTATTATTCTGAGTATTGACTCTAAACCCCTAAGCCTAAGCCTCACGCTGCAAAACTGATCACGCGTTCTGTCGCAATCGATCCATAAATCGAACAGAACGTATCCTGTCCCATAATTTGAGATTCGTTAAATAAAAGGAGAAATAGCAAAGTCAAAGTGGTTAGTTTTCTGAGAACCGTGACGCACCTCTCAAGGGTGCGTCGTAATGTGTCCCTTTTCTATGATTTAATGGCTTTCTTCGCCCTTTTATGAACTGTTAAACTAACTAAATCTGATTGTTCGATCACGCCTAATAAATATGATATTTTTGGGAAATTGGATTATCATGCTAGGTCCCTTAAAACAATCTAAATGTTGCATATTGTTAAAATCAACTCAGATTAGTTTAATAGTTAACACATGTCCCTTCAATTATTTATGCTGAACTAGTAAGGATATCCTGCCTCTGGAGTTATCGAAGAGCGAGTACTCCTCTCGGTAGTTACAGTCCCCCGAACACTCAATCTCTACCTTGCGGGTGTATGTTGAGAGATCCCCACACCAGGGATCACAAGGGAACCTACGGCCGTCGTGGTCAAACATAATTTCACTCCCTTTATGTCACGATAACCGGGTTTTGTCAGTTTTTCTCATTGTCGTTAAAAACTGAATGACGACTCCTATATTACTAGTCAATTGGGTGTAAACTCACAGGAAATCCAATTACACTTGATTTGACAAAAAGAAACGTCACACCCACGAGGGACAAGGTCACGCATTAGCCCCGTGCTTTTTCGACCCCCTCACACCATAGATGGAGTATTTAATGCCATTAAATACTTGATCCGTTTACGTACTATTTGTGTGACCCTACGGGTTCAGTCAAGAGTAAGCTGTGGATTAATATCATTAATCCACTTGAACTGAAGCGGCCTCTAGCTAGGCATACAGTTCACTTGATCTCACTGAATTATTAACTTGTATAATTAATACTGAACCGCATTTATTACACTTACCATTAAATGCATACTTGGACCAAGGGCATCATTTCCTTCAGTCTCCCATTATTTCCTTCAATCTCCCATTATTTCCTTCAGTCTCCCATTATTTCCTTCAGTCTCCCATTATTTCCTACAGTCTCCCATTAAATGCATACTTGGACCAAGGACCAAGGACAAGTGTGCATTTCCTAATTCCTTTGTCACTCGATGCTTGCTCTTGAACATAAGGTAAGAGTTGTCATCCTTATTATGTCCAGAGGTGTTTCTCGGTTTCAGAGTTCAACTGATCAAATAAACAGATAATCACTGCCTATGATTCATCTGAGCACGACCATGCATTTTACAGTTTCTAGCTCTCCGAGTGGCCTTGTACAACTTTTAGCATCTCATCCTGATTTATGGGAGGACAATCCCAATCTTGCGATCTTGAGATTAGACTTCGTTTGATAGGTGATTACCCGAGCGTTGCCTTTATAGCCTCCGTTTACGGTGCGACGGTTGACAACGTCAAAGTAAGCAGTTCTCGAACAAGTAATCTCAAATCAATCAGGTATTGAGGATTAGTGTCTAATAATTTTAATGAAATTTACTTATGACAGATTTTTATCTCTTACAGTAAAGTTTCATAGGTCTGTCCGATACTAGTCTTCCGAAAGTAAGTATCTATGCAAATGATTGCGACATTGCCATGTCCACATAGTTCAAGAAACAGAACTACTAGTCATCTTGCATTCTACTCTTCTAACGTTTTCTATGCGTCCATCTTTATAGAAAACTCCGACTAGGGACCTTTTTTAACTTTTGACATTCAAGTTCACTTCATAGACATTTCTTAGTCAAAGGACTGGTCCTGACAGTCTATCTTGAATATATCGTCAATTTGAATGGACTCATCATTTAATACTAAACCAAGATTAAATGGAATATGAAAATACATTTCATATATGATAAATGTTCAACCCCAATGTTTTACAACCATGGGCCTCTAACCCATCTTTAAAACAGTTCACGAATTTCAAAGCTATGCTTGATTTCCAGTGCAACAATGTGAGTGTTGCTGCTCACTTGTTGCATAGGTTTAGTTATCATGCTTTGCCAATCTTAATATCCTTTTCATCAAATGTTCTTCGAGATAGGACGAAGATATTTTGAGTATGTTTATTTTGTAATCTAGTCTTTCTTACTTAAATAGTGGTTCTACGCAGTTTACAATGAAGTACCATTAAGTCATCAGACATGTGATCGACCCAAGTTCAGTGAAGAACTCTTTACGTAAACAACTCTGTTTCACTGCTTCTTAGGCAATAAGTACTTTTACTTCAACTGTATAGGTTGCTAGTGATGCTTTGTTTGGATTTACATATCCAAGCAGTTCACAGATATGTGGAAGACTTTCCATCTGTATCTCAGAACATAGAAATTAATGTTTAATTTCCCACGCAACAACTCATGGTCTCTAGTCCATGTTGCCATTTCAAAACACGATGCTCTATAGCTCGTCCTTGCCAATGGTTAACTCCAAAGGGATCTTGCTTGATCCTTTGCCAGTGTTTATGCGTGCAACATCAATATTTAGCATATCTTTATTTCCTTCAATCAAGGACTATTCCTATGTACCTTTTCAAGTACCATCAGATTTCCTTGATCTCAATCTAGTTGATCTTTACTTAGATCAATAGAGATTGGTATATGTTCGTTATGCCTAAAGTCATACGATACATTTTCGGCGATCCTCATATTATATCATACATGATAAATTCTTTTGCAGAATAATTCCCAATTGAATTCTATTCATGTAACTTTAGCTCACTCAGTTTTAGTAGATACTAAATCCAGCTAAATTCTTTGACATATAATATAGGTTTAAGAATCTCATTTTGACTCTTTGATGTTTAACTCGGTAAATTCTTATACATAGTTCAAACATTCTTTACTTAGATTTATTCACATGGGTCGAATATCTCCAATGGAGTCTTTCGTGCTTGATTTTGTAAATGCCATTACTTAATCTAAAACAATATTATAAGATCTTTGTAAATAGATCTTAATACCCAATATGTACTAAGTTTCGCCTTGGTCCATCATTGATGATTAATTTCAAATCTAAGTCATTAGCATTTGAATGTTATTTCACAATAGAGAGATATGTGTGTGATACACATAGGACCAATTAAGTTTTACGTACTCCCACTAAACTTCTTATATATCTATAAGAATCATGTATATTTTATGAAACTAAATTACTTATTAGCTTCACTAAAATACAGTTCTAATTCCCAATTGCTTGCTTAAATATGTACTTAGATTTCATAAGCTAACTTTCCTTTTCAAGTATTTATTTGGATCCACAATTCCTATGACATGCCATGTACATAGTTTCTTCCAACATTTGATTGAGGAATACGTTTTGTCATCCAATTGACATATGTACCAATATGCAATCATTGCTTGAATTATAGACTTGAGCGTTACAATTATGCATGAGGTTTCAACACAATCCACGCCGTGAATTTCCCTGTAACCTTTAGCAACTAATCTAGCTTTGTGTGTGAACAAAATTCCATGTTTGATGGTTTTTATCCTTAAAACCAATTTGCAACCAATAGGTGTTAATCTATTCTTGCAAATCAACAAATTTTCAATTTTGTATCAAAACATTGGTTATGTTTTATGGCCTTTAACCATCTAAAACATTTGAGTCTATATATGGCCTCTAGCCATTTTAGGGAATCTGTGATTTCGTCATATCTTTCTTACAAGTCACAAACTCATTAATCTACGTGATAATAGTTTGACTGCAAGTTGTAGGTTTTCACCATCTAATAGAAGAATCTCATAGTTTCATTGACCTGAACTTTATGTTTCTTCACTATCTAATAGAAGAATCTCATAGTTTCAGTGACTTGAACTCTATGCCTACTTGGGTATAGAACATCAAACAATAGAATATTAACAGCCACTTGAAAGTCCTTTGGATATTCTGTTCTCCTTGAAGAACTTGTAAAGTCTTCTAAGAGATGTCCATTCTTTAAAGCCACTTCTAAAGTCTTTAAAGAATAAGTGTTCGGATTTTCTAAAGAACTTCGAACAGCCTCCGGAATGTCCGTTTATGTTTGTTGTTCGCCTCGAAGACTTTCGAGGTCTAT
Source organism: Spinacia oleracea (assembly GCF_020520425.1). Taxonomy (NCBI): domain Eukaryota; kingdom Viridiplantae; phylum Streptophyta; class Magnoliopsida; order Caryophyllales; family Amaranthaceae; genus Spinacia; species Spinacia oleracea. Next base: position 30,882,106 of record NC_079492.1, read on the forward strand.
TTTCTCCCACTTGTCATTTTGGAAACGAATCTCCAAAAGGACATTATTTCGAGCAAACAAACATTATGTTCTCAAAAATTCGTGGTAGAAACAATACCCTTGTGTCTCATTTGAATAAATCACAATGAAACATATATCTATTCTTGGGCATTATTTTGTTGAATTACAAACACTAAGCTCCCAATGAGTTTAGCAACTCTTTTGATATATTATATATTATTGAAAAGATATTCTGAAATTACTTTTCAATAGCTTTGACAAATTTGGTTTAGTTTGGTGGCAGTTGAGCATTTTTTTTATAGAAATTATAGGAAAATTCTTTATGATTCATCATTGATCGAATCAAGTACTAATTGACGTCCATCATTCCAACTTAGACATGCCATATCTTATGGAGCTAGATCGTGAAATTACAACACACAATCATTGATGATCATTCTTGACTTAAGTAATCATCAACATGATCTAACCTAGATCTTAATGATTTCTTGCCAAGTGGATTTTATACTTCTGAATATTTGAACTAGCCAAACAGATTCAAACTTATATCACATTTGAGTAAATAAACCTATATTCACTCAAGTCCATGTGAAATAAAAAAGTCATAAAATCTTTCTTTAGCTTTGAACTCTATTGTCTAGGCGTTCTAACAATATATCTTTTGTTACTTTCAACAAGTAAGACTAGCTTGTCTTGAATTGATCTAGAAATCAACCAACTGTCAAAAGTCCATCAAAATAGAGCTTTTGAATGTTAACTTGTTGATATGGTCTAACCAACAATGCTAAAGGTTTGTGGAACTCAAATCAAAAGATTGATTTGAACCTAGTAAAGTTCTTATTGTTAAAGAGTTGTTTGTTTTAATCAAGCATATTGACTCAACCCGTAGATGACCATTTCATTCAAATAAACAAACAAACATTGTTTTTGTTTTTCTGAATATGAGTCTTTCTGTGTTTGAAAACGGAAATTTAGGTATGCTGATTATGGAACATAATAGCCATTAAGTTCCAGCCTTGAAAGGACTTAAAACAAACTATATGACCCTACAACTAATGTAGCATTGCCATGCTTCATTTCCCACCTGTAGGTCATTAGTGTAGCCTAGCTTCCATTGTTTGAGTTATTACCGAAGTAAGAACCTCAAGCGATATTAGATACCAAGGAAGTTTGATTGCTAGGTCACTTTTCTTTAAACATAAACTTATAAGTAGAAACGGAATCGTAAATTCCTTTCATTTATTCCTTGTTTTTCTATTTCTTGTAACCTTTCTTATAGTCTTACGAATTGAATTCTCTAGTGTTGACTTTTATACTTTGTTTAGACATCTCCAATGTTATTCCAACAAAGTTCTTACCATTTTATTTATGTTGAATATTCTGTTTCAACTAGATGATCTTACCAGATGCTTCTAAACTTCTCTAAGCATCGATCTATTCGAATGTCCAGGGACTAGACTCATTCGAGAATTAAATAGACAAATATATTAGGTTGTTAACCATTGGTAAAGCTAAGCGTTTAAACTCAATGCTTTATGATCTCAAAACTACATTTTATTTTGAATTCACAAGCACCAATCGGTTTTCCATTCGACTTTGATACTCGAAAACAACCACAAAAGTCGATATAAGAAACATACATTTTAAATTGCTCACTTTCTCTCATTTCCATGAATCGTTCTTGGATTCACTACCAATCGAGGAAATTTACTGTTACCTTTCTAAAAGGATTTACTGCAGTGCAAGATATTTAATTATAAACAATAATTAAAACATTCATTGAAGCATGCAAAGTCTGTAGGGGAATACAAAAAAACATAATAACATGTGCGGAAACAATCCCCAAAGCCAGGAAGCATGTATAAAGCACAGATTAAGCAGACTTACGTTTGAAGCGAGTTTTCCACGAATTATCAACGAGCACGAACTTAGAACTCCACTTGTCGTTCCTCTACTTGGTTCACCGACACGTTCAGATCCGTCTTGATTATCGTAGCTTAGACAATCGATCAAGATACTTTGCTTTTGGGAAGAACTCACTTTGGAGGCACAGAGAGAATTAGGGTTCTCTGTGTCTCTAGGGTTTGAGTAATGAATTGTGTGTTGTGTTGGAAAATTGGTTAGAAGGTTATTTTCATAACCTTACTAATCGACCAAGCAATAAGGTAAGGCCGGCTAGCAAGCCCGCGCAGCATCACACGGACACGCATAGCGAGCTGGGCCGTGGGCCGCGCTACAGCTGCTGTGTCGTTGTCTTGGCCCGCGCGCGCACACAGCTGCTTGACCATGGGCCAGCGCTGCTGTGTCGCCTTGCTTTCTTGCCTAGCACGCGCGCCCATGGGCCTTGAGTGCTTCGTGCACTCGGCTCGTGGGCTGCTCCTCGTATCCGCGTTTAATATTATTTCCGATATATTATTTATCGTTTCGTATACGACGAATCAACGTCGTACGATACGATTTATTCATTTCGCCTAGCTTACGAATATTCGCGATACGATATACGATTCCGATGCAAGGTCGTATCATATAATACGTTTTCCAAACTAATTCCCGAAAAGCTATTAAATGAATTTCCGATTCATTTAATCCGTTGATCTGTTACGTGTCATTGGTGTGACCTTGTAGGTTCATTCAAGAGTAAGCTGTGAGTTCAATATCCATTAGAACTCACTGATCGGAAGCATTTCTCCAGCTAGCTGTTCCGATCACTTGATCTCACTGAATTAATTGTTCGCAATTAATCTGAACCTTGGTATGAGACTTAATGCACCTTGGGTGAAGGACATATTTCCTTCAATCTCCCACTTGTCATTCAGACAAGTGTGCATCCACATTCCTTTGTCACTTAGTGTTACTTACTGAACATAAGGTAAGATCCAAGCCATCCTTATTAGGTCCAGAAGTGTTTCTCGGATTACAGAGTTCAACTGTCAAACTTTTGCAGAAGGTTAAGCCTAACCATTCTGAGCACGACCATGCATTTTACAGTATCTAACTCTCCGAGAGGCTTGTTACACAACAACACCATATCCTTTCAAAGATAGGAGGACAATCCATTCTTGCAATCTATGAAAACTCACTTTGATTCATAGTACGCCCCATAACTGCTTTTATAGCCTCCTTTTACGGTGCGATGTTTAGCTAGTATCAAAGCGAACTAATTCTCAAATGAGCAGACATAATCGCTCATGTTCTGAGGAACGGTTTCTATTCACCATTAATAAAAACTACCTATGACATGACTTTAATCTCTTAAAGTGTTCTCATGGTCAATCCGATACAAGATCCAATAAGTATCTATGCAAAAGATTCTGACATCCAGTCACTCTAGTTCAAGAAACAGAACTAAGTAATCTACTTGCAATCTAATCTTCATTAGTCATTGGTCGTCCACCTTTCAATGACCTGGATTAGGGATCCTTTGTGACATCAATATTCAAGTTCACTTATGGGTGTTTCTTTGTCGAAGAATCCATCTTGACATCCCATTTGAATGATTTGAATCACATGGACTTATCATTTAATTCTAAACCACAATTAAATGAATATGAAATAATAAATTTCATAAATATGAAATGGTTAAACCAATTGTTTTAAACATAGATCTAACAGATGTTCTAAAACAATACTTAGAAAATCAAAGTCATTCTCCAACATGCTTCATTCCCATGGTTGCTACATGTGCGTTGTGTTTCACTTGTGGCAACGGTTTAGTCAATGGATCCGCGACGTTGTCGTCAGTTCCAACCTTGCAAATCTCAATTTATTTTCTTTCAACGATCTCTCAAAGTATGTGAAATCGCCACAGTACGTGCTTGGACTTCTGGTGGCTCCTAGGCTCCTTTGCCTGGGCAATGGCTCTGCTATTTCGCAATACAAAGCCACTTGTCCTTTAATGGAGGGGACAACACGAAGTTCTTCGATGAACTTCCGAATCCAAACAGCTTCCTTTGCTGCTTCTGAGGCAGCAATGTACTCGACTTCAGTTGTAGAATCTGCAATAGTGCTTTGCTTAGCACTTTTCCAGCTTACTGCTCCGCCATTGAGGCAGAACACAAACCCAGACTGTGATCTGAAATCATCTCTGTCTGTTTGAAAGCTCGCGTCCGTATAGCCCTTAACAATCAACTCATCTGTACCACCATAAACCAGAAACTGATCCTTAGTCCTTTTCAGGTACTTTAGGATGTTCCTCGCAGCAGTCCAATGCGCCTCACCTGGTTCTGACTGGTACCTGCTCGTTGCACTAAGTGCGAACGAAACATCCAGCCTTGTACAAATCATAGCATACATGATGGATATAATAGCAGAAGCATATGGAATTCCACTCATCTTTCTACGCTCATCAGATGTTTTGGGATACTGATTCTTGCTTAGATATGTGCCATGTGACATGGGTAGATGGCCTCTCTTGGCTTCCATCATATTGAACCTTGCTAGCACTTTGTCAATGTAAGTGCTTTGGCTTAGTCCAATCATCCTCTTAGATCTATCCCTATAGATCTTGATGCCCAATATGTACTGTGCCTCTCCTAAGTCCTTCATTGAGAAACACTTCCCGAGCCAAGTCTTTACAGACTCCAACATAGGAATGTCGTTTCCAATAAGCAGTATGTCATCAACATACAAGACTAGGAATGCAATTTTACTCCCACTGACCTTCTTGTATACACAAGATTCGTCCTGATTCTTGATGAAGCCAAACTTATTGACTGCTTCATCAAATCGTTTATTCCAACTCCTTGATGCCTGCTTTAGTCCGTAGATGGACTTCTTAAGCTTGCATACCTTTCCTTGGTTCTTTTGATCGACAAAACCCTCCGGCTGTGTCATAATCACAGTCTCTTCAAGAACACCATTCAAGAAGGCAATTTTGACATCCATTTGCCATATTTCATAGTCATGAAAAGCGGCAATCGCAAGGATTATCCGAATAGACTTAAGCATCGCGACTGGAGAAAAGGTTTCATCGTAGTCAACGCCGTGAACTTGCCTGTAACCTTTTGCTACCAATCTAGCTTTGTATATGTATACAATTCCATCTTTGTCTTTCTTCAATTTGAAGACCCATTTGCATCCGATAGGTGTGAACCCATCCGGAAAATCAACCAAATCCCAGACTTGATTTTCAGACATGGAGTCTATTTCAGATTGCATGGCCTCTAACCATTTAATGGAGCTTGGGCTCGTCATAGCTTGCATGTAAGTCATAGGTTCATTACTATCCAATATGATAATGTCTAAGTTTTTAGTCAAGAGGACGCCTGTCCATCTATCCGGCTGAAAAATAGTTCTACTTGACCTACGAGGGGCAACAACGTTTTGAGGAACTACTCCCACTGGCTCTTCCAAAGACCTTGGAGGTTCATCAACCTGAACTTCTTCTAAAGAGTTCTGAGTTCGTTGTTCGTATCGAATCTCTTCGAGGTCTATTATTCTCCCACTTGTCAATTTGGAAATATGATTTCTTTCCAAAAAGACACCATCACGAGCAACGAAAACCTTGTTGTCTGACTTGTTATAGAAATAATACCCCATACTTTCTTTTGGATACCCAACGAAGAAACATTTGTCAGATTTAGGTTGTAGCTTGTCCGAAATTAATCACTTGACATATGCTTCGCAACCCCAAATCTTCATAAAAGACAACTTTGGAAGTTTCCAAGTCCATAATTCGTATGGAGTCTTTTCAACAGCTTTTGGCGGAGCACGATTCAGTGTGAGTGCTGCAGTTTGCAACGCATGTCCCCAGAACTATAAAGGAAGTTCGGCATGACCCATCATTGACCTCACCATATCGAGTAAGGTCCTGTTTCTCCGTTCCGACACTCCATTCCATTGAGGTGTCCCCGGAGCAGTCAATTCAGAAAGAATACCGCATTCTTTTAGATGGTCATCAAACTCGTGGCTAAGATATTCACCTCCTCGATCTGATCTTAGAGATTTGATTTTCTTGCCATGTTGATTCTCTACTTCATTTTGAAATTCTCGGAATTTCTCAAACGATTCAGACTTGTGCTTCATTAAGTAAATATAGCCATATCTACTGAATTCGTCCGTAAACGTTATGAAATAGCTGAACTCACCTCCAGCTTTCATAATCATAGGCCCACATACGTCTGTATGTATTAGCCTTAGTAGTTCGCTTGCTCTTTCTCCCACCTTTGAGAAAGATTGCTTTGTCATTTTTCCAAGTAAACAAGATTCGTATTGATCAATCTTCTCTAAGTCGAATGATTCTAGAATTCCTTTCCGTTGACGTAATTCCATGCGCTTTGTGTTTATATGGCCTAATCGACAATGCCACAGAAATGTGAGATCCGAATCACCAGTTTTAGCCTTTTTGGTATTTATGTTATAAATGTGTTTGCTCGTATCTAGCACATAAAGACCGTTTTCTTGTTGTGCTGAACCATAAAACATTCCATTCAAAGAAAAAGAACAACTATTGTCTTTAAATTGAAACCTAAAACCTTTAGAATCCAAACTTGAAACGGAAATGATGTTTCTGGTGATACTAGGAACATCGTAACAGTTTTCTAGTTCCAAAACAAATCCACTAGGCAAAGAAATAAAATAAGATCCTACGGCTAATGCAGCAATCCGTGCTCCATTTCCCACGCGTAGATCCATCTCGCCTTTATCAAGCTTTTTACTTCTCCTTAGTCCCTGCGAATTGGAACATAAGTGTGAGCCACAACCAGTATCTAATACCCCAGAAGTAGAATTTGCAAGATTACAATGTATAACATATATACCTGAAGTAGAAGCAACGTTCCCGTTCTTCTCATCTTCCTTCTTCTTCAAGCAATCCCTCTTCCAATGCCCCTTCTTCTGTTTACCAGAACTGGTGCCGTTGGACTTGGATGAGGGCGTAGCCTTGCCCTTACCCTTCTTGCCCTTATTCTTGCCTGATTTCTTGAAGTTCTTGCCCTTACGCACCATAAGCATATCGTGCTTGTTCTCTTGCTTGAACGTCTTTTCAGCGGTTTTCAACATACCGTGAAGCTCAGTAAGATATTTCTCCATGCTGTTCATGTTGTAATTCAACTTGAACTGATCATAGCCATTATGAAGCGAATGGAGAATGATGTCAATAGCCATTTCATTTGAGACGTCAAAATCTAGAGCTCTCATGTTCTCAAAGAGTCCAATCATTTTAAGAACATGTGGGCTCACTGGTTCTCCTTTCTTGAGCTTAGTCTCAAGGATCAACCTCTGAGTCTCGAATATTTCGATTCTGGCTTGGTCCTGAAACATGTTCTTCAACTCCGAGATGATTTGGTAAGCATCCGAGTTAATGAACGTATTCTGAAGTTCAGGACTCATGGATGCAAGCATCACACATTTGACATCCCTGTTGGCCTGAATCCAACGATTAAGGGAAGCTTGAGTTACCTCCGGCCCAGCCTCTTCCGGTAACTCTTCCTCAAGGACATATTCCTTTTCCTCATGCATAAGAACTAATTGTAAGTTCCTTTGCCAGTCGAGGAAATTGTTGCCATTCAACTTCTCTTTGTCGAGAATTGAGCGCAGGTTGAAAGTATTGTTATTGTTTGCGGCCATTTGATTACTACAATCGAAAAGAATTTGCAATAAATAACCATTCATAGAATTCAATAACTTTGAAATAAAAGCAAACATGCAATCATTAAAGCTATTAAAACATTTCATTCATGCAAAAGCAAAAACATGGTCCAAAATGAATGAAACGATTCCAAGACCCCAAAAGTCCTAAATCCTTAAGCAGCTTTAGCATGTCTTAAGTAGTTTAAGATTTTAGGTAAGCAAAACCTATTGCTAGTAATCTCCAAATTACTCTTGGTTAATAAATTAATGCCATAATTTATCCCATTGCCACAACTTAATGCCATTGTTGTTTGAGTTGAAACCACAATCAACGTGCTCCTTTAGGACGCCTTACCACCTAAGTCAACTAAAATAGCACCTCGCTTTAGCGTAAACCTACTATCTTAGATCCCTAGATTCTTGTAAGTGCTTGATTTGGAAGGCAATTTTTAAACTCAATATTACTTTGGACCTAGTTGTTTCTATGTTGGTTCGATTATTTAGTGAACTTAATCTAATCGAGTCATATGAAACAACCTATTCATGCAAAGCTTACATACATTCATACATTCACGCATAATGTATACATATAGAAGTGCATAAATAAATGGTGATCTAGTATGGCCCAAAACATCTTGTCTTAAAGCATCCAATCTTCATCACCTCCTTGTTAGCTTGGCATCGTCTTGAATCTTCGTTCAAATGCTAACTTAAAGTTCTAAACTTAGAAATACTTGAAAATAATAAAATTACATCAAAAATGTCCATGGTACGCAGACCATATTTAAAACTTTACATTCAAAGATAGAACGGTACGCAGACCGTATTTAACTATCCTAAATGGCCATACTAGTCACTTTGGAGTACCTGCATTACATAAAATCTACATTCTATGCATTCACCCATTCGTGTGCTAAAAGGAATGGCCCATATAAATATGCAAGTATTTACGTGAATTATTTAAAATTCACGTTTACATAAACGCGTCCTAAAAGATTAATCAATTTCCAAATTATTAATCCTTAGACTTTATTCTAATTAAAATTGAATTTTATTAAAATAATGCGACCTACGAAAATAATTAAAATAATTATTTCATTTTAATTTCATTTAGTGGCTCCCACTCAAACCAATAATTATTCCGGATAATTAATTATGAAATATTAAATAAAAACTCGCGGCCCGGCCCAAGTAAATAAAATATTAAATTAAATATCCCGTTAGCCCAAATTAATGCAAATATATGAAGCCCAACGAAATAAACAATTTTCAACGAAAAAAGTCCGATTACGTAGTTGGGCTAGGCTTGCGCCCAGCCCAATGCCCTTGGGTTGGGCCTATGAGGCGCACGAGCAAGCTCGCACACCCCCAGGCCTTCGCGCGCGCGCGTGCCCGCAGCTATCGCAGCCCATGCGCTGCGTCGTTGTGCCTTCGTGCGCTGGACGTCGCATGGCCTTGTGCCTTGCCTCGTCGCAGCCCCCGCAAGCAATCGCCTGCCCCTTTCCTCTCCCAGCGCGCACGAGGCACGCAGCACGCTTGCTGCTGCCCCTGTCGCTGCGGCCAACGCATATCAGTCCGTATGGCTCGACGAGCCATACGTCCACCACACTTGTGTTCATGCCTTTGGTTCGTGATACGGACCAACTCAATTAAAATTAAATTTAATTTCACGAACTTGCATTAATATTATTTATCAAAAAGTTACGATTTTTGTTTTCGAAAAACAACGATTTTAACGATTTAATAAACTCCAACGACAATTCAATTTCGTAAAATTATTAAATCAAGGGCTAACATTATTCAAACTTTTAAGAACGAACGAATCAACATTAAAGTTTGAACTTTTAATTAACAAAATCCGAAGCTTTAAATCGTTCATTAACATTTAAATTTCAGATTTTTAATAATTTGGTTTAAGTGCGATTAAAATTAACGAAACTGTAGACACCTACTTTTGTCCCCGTTCCCGCAAGGGAAAGGTTCGATGATGAAAGCATAAAAACTCCACTTGACAACGCATCTCCTATAAAATAAACGAATCTCGATTCCCCATTTCATTTCACCCGACACCTGCTATTTATGGAAACCTGCTAAAAATAGTAACTGCCGTAAAAGGTAGCGTCTAAAAGTGGCAAATCATAAAAGATAGAAACCTGTCAGAATTAGGTGTTGCATTCCCAACATAAATCCTAAATGAGATAGAAAACCTCGAGAATCCTATTCCTAATAGGATTCGGAAATAGGAGTTACGTATTAATTAAAATCCTAACGAACCTAGAGTTCGTAACGGGCCCAGACGCATTCCGTCATAAAATTGATACGCGCTAAAAGACTCGAATTAATCTCAAACTCTACGGATTTTAGGAATCTGAATCTGACTAAACAAAACTGCCCAGACCCTATTTTCAACGCCTGGCTCTGGGAGCCGAAATCTTCGGCGCCCAGGCCTGGGCGCTGAAAATACCTGGGTACGTCTCTTTTCCTAATTCTTTGTGGATTAGAACTCTGCAAATCTATCTTTCCACGAACTCTTCCCTATAAATAGGCCCCTAGTTTCGACGTGAAAGAACACACAACAACACACAATTATATTCAGAGTATTGACTCCAACCCTTAGCCTAAGCCTCTCGCTGCGAAACTGTTCACGCGTTTTGTCGCAATCGATCCATAAATCGAACAGAACGTATCCTGTCCCATAATTGAGATTCGTTAAATAAAAAGGAGAAATAGCAAAGTCAAAGTGGTTAGTTTTCTGAGAACCGTGACGCACCTCTCAAGGGTGCGTCGTAATGTGTCCCTTTTCGATGATTTAATTGCTTTCCTCGCGCTTTTTATGAACTGTTAAACTAACCTAATCTGATTGTTCTATCACGCCTAACAAATATAATATTTTTGGGAAATCGGATTATCATGCTAGGTCCCTTAATGCTATTTAAATCAGATAATCACGATCGAATTAGTATTATATGTTGCATATTGCTAAAATCAACTCAGATTAGTTTAATAGTTAACGCATGTCCCTTCAATTATTTATGCTGAGCTAGTAAGGATATCCTGCCTCTGGAGTTATCGACGAGCGAAGTACTCCTCTCGGTAGTTACAGTACCCCGAACCCTCAATCTCTACCTTGCGGGTGTATATTGAGAGATCCCCACACCAGGGATCACAAGGGAACCTACGACCGTCGTGGTCAAACATAATTGCACTACCTTTATGTCACGATAACCGGGTTTTGTCAGTTTTTCTCATTGTCGTTAAAAACTGAATGGCGACTCCTATATTACTAGTCAATTGGGTGTATACTCACAGGAAATCCAATTACACTTGATTGAATAAAAACAATCGTCACACCCACGAGGGACAAGGTCACGCATTAGCCTCGCGCTTTTTCGACCCCCTCACAGAAACCATTCAAAATTTTAATCCAATCATTTTTAAAATTAGCCACTGACCCATGAAATTATATCCCCTTTCCCAATTAACCGAATTATTAAACCAAAATTAACTAAAATTCAATTAGGGTTTCAAATTTTACGAATTGGGGAAAGGCAAAATTAGGGTTTATACTTATCGGAAAAATATGAAATTTTTACCTTAGATCAAGAATATACCCAGAAACATTGTGTCAAAATTTTACGAAATTACGAGTAGTTTAGGACAACCTTTGAATTGAATTACTGTCCGACATTTTTATTTTTAATGAAAAATTAACAAAAACACCCAAACAACGACACTTCGAGGCCTGTTTTTGCAATTCCGTTCTCATGAGTTGATCTTAGAAAATCCTTTTCAATCAGATTAGTGTTTTAAAACTCGAAAAAACGAATATATTTGATTTTGGACCTGATTATTACGCAATTCATCCAATAATTCGCAAAAATTCCGAAAATTCAACAAAAAATTCAAAATTTTCGACAGATGGAAAAACAATAAAATCATGCTAATTCATGCTTTGAATACATAAGGCTCATGATAGCACTGTAGGGGAATACAGTTAAACATAATAACATGTGCGGAAACAATCCCCAAAGCCAGGAAGCATGTATAAAGCACAGATTAAGCAGACTTACATTTGAAGCGTGTTTTCCACGAATTGTCAATGAACACGAACTTAGAACTCAACTTGTCGTTCCTCTACTTGGTTCACCGACACGTTCAGATCCGTCTTGATTATCGTAGCTTAGACAATCGATCAAGATACTTTGCTTTTGGGAAGAACTCACTTTGGAGGCACAGAGAGAATTAGGGTTCTCTGTGTCTCTAGGGTTTGAGTAATGAATTGTGTGTTGTGTTGGAAAATTGGTTAGAAGGTTATTTTCATAACCTTACTAACCGACCAAGCCATAAGGCAAGGCCGGCTAGCAAGCCCGCGCAGCATCACACGGACACGCACATCGAGCTGGGCCGTGGGCCGCGCTGCTGCTGCTGTGTCGTGGTCTTGGCCCGTGCGCGCACACAGCTGCTCGGCCATGGGCCAGCGCTGTTGTGTCGCCTTGCTTGCTTGCCTAGCGCGCGCGCCCATGGGCCTTGAGTGCTTCGTGCACTCGGCTCGTGGACCGCTCCTCGTATCCGCGTTTAATATATTTCCGATATATTATTTATCGTTTCGTATACGACGAATCACCGTTGTACGATACGATTTATTCGTTTCGCCTAGCTTACGAATATTCGCGATACGATATACGATTCCGATGCAAGGTCGTATCGTATAATACGTTTTCCAAACTAATTCCCGAAAAGCTATTAAATGAATTTCCGATTCATTTAATCTGTTGATCTGTTACGTGTCATTCGTGTGACCTTGTAGGTTCAGTCAAGGGTAAGCTGTGAGTTCAATATCCATTAGAACTCACTGATCGGAAGCATTGCTCCAGCTAGCTGTTCCGATCACTTGATCTCACTGAATTAATTGTTCGTAATTAATCTGAACCTTGGTATTAGACTTAATGCACCTTGGGTGAAGGACATATTTCCTTCAAAGTCTAAACATTTTTCATGAGTCATAACTTGAAAATTAAAGCAGTCATGCAATTTAAACAAGTTATTGGCATTTTATTCGAGTTTATTGTTCCGGCAGGTGTGAATAAAATGATTCCAAGATCCTTAAATCATTGAAGAATTAAGCACATTATGTATTTAGACTAAACTCTACAATATTTTAGGTAAGCAAAAGCCTTTTGCTAATAGTCTAGAAACTACTCTGGGTTGATAGGTACGTCTAAGAACTTATTAGGTAAACCTATCTCATTTGCCACGACATAAAAGGACTCCTTACTTATATCGTTGAGTTTCACCAAAACTAACATGTACACACAATTATTTGTGTACCTTAGCCCTTTAGGATCAATAAGTAACACCTCGCTATGGCGGAAAACTATTACTAAGATTCATGTAAAGGTTTATCCAAGTAAGTGTTATTTTGGCATGGCACTTTTTAACTCAATTTTAAAGTTTGGAACTTAAGGCTCTTACTATGTTGGTTAGATTTTAAGTGAACTAAAATCCTTAATCATGAAACATAATCAAGCCACAATCTCATGCATAATTAAGACATATTTAAAGCAATAAATAACTTAAAACATGCATAAGATATAAATGTGATCTAGTATGGCCCGACTTTATCTTGAAGCTTCAACTTCAAACTCCGTCTTGAAAATGGATTGGAAACTCCGTCTTGAATTTCACCATGGGAGGTGCCATTTTATTCAAATAGGATCAACTATAATTTAAACTAATTACAACTATTTGATGGTACGCAGACCATATTTAAAATAAAACACTTTGGTGCATTAGACCAATTTTACATTCAAATTAATGGTACGCAGACCATATTTTCTATCATATTTGGGCCATACTAGTCACTTTCAATAACCTGCAAAACAGTACATATACAATATATACCATTCACCCATTCATTTATCAATGAATGGCCCACATAGCTGGTTAGTAGAACATATAATGCATCACATAAATATTTGCAGCAATTAATCAAGGCTTCCAATAATCTACCAATTATTCAATCCTTATTAATTATAATCAAGTTGTTTTAACCTTAAAGGAATGTAGACCTAATCAAGAGTTTATGACTAAAACGCTCCCACTTAAACCAATAAATTTACATGCTTTACTAATTTTAAACATAAATTTGTATTTCCTAGTCTAACCGGAAACATACAAATTTAATTAAAATTTAAAGCTCATATAAATTATTAATTGAATCCTTTAATTTATTTTCAGTTGAATTAAATAAATGAATTTAAATTTATTCAAGGTTTTAATTTTAGTAAAATAAGTAGTATAAATTAGAATTTATAATAATTATATTATTCAAAATTAAATTCCGAGAAAACAATTTAAATTACGAATTTTAAAGTTAACTAAAATCGTTTCCGAACTGAAAATTTAAAATTAAATTCAAAGCATATCAATCGTAACACGACGAGGCACTTGGGGCGCCCAAGCCCCATTGAGTTACGAGGCAGAAGCGCCCCAACGATTGATCGCACGGCAACGCACGAGCAGGCCACACGCATCGCAGCCAGCCCAGGCCACGCGCGTGCAACCTGCCTCACTCGACGCGTCTGGTCTCTTCGCTGGGCGAGGCACGTCTGCTCGCTCGGCTCATGCCTTGCCCCATCGCCCATCGCCCATCCCACAGCACACACGCCCAGCACCATTGCCTCACGCGCGCGCCATTGCTTGTTGTTCGCTGCATTCGTACCGCATGAGCTCCTTTGCTCGTCGTCGCATGCCCGCACTATACAACACCCATTAAGGGTAACACGTAGCGTCCTTTGCTTTGTGCTTGCAACATTCATGAGCGAATTATATAAAATTAAAACTTTTTAATTCAAATTTATTGACAAATTAATAAATCATATTAATTTCATAAATTTAGGGCAAAAAATCAAAAATTTATTAATCAATTAATTTCCGATTATCATGGATTCAAATCTAGGTCATAAAAATTTAAAATTTATCAAAAATTAACAATTTTTATGGTGGTTTTTAATCATGGATACCTAATTAAATCGTCAATTAATTATGAAAATCAAATCAATTCTAAATTATTCGAATTTCAACAAATTAATTACAATTACAAATTAGGTTGTATAATTAACAAGCTTAGGCACTTAAATTTGTTTAACATATACAGTAGGTCAATCTAAAATTCAAGATTTAACAACAAGAAGCACAACTATTTAATTTTAACATCTTAAAATTACAAACTTTGCGTTCGAAAAACTAAAACCTCCGAAAAGTCATAGTTAGGCTTCGAATTTAGAAATTCTGGGTTCGGCCGAAAAATCAGTATTTTTGTCAAAATTTTAGAATGCCTTTTACATGCATAATTGACACAAAAATCACTCGATTTTGTTGAGTAACGAAGAAACTGCCGAAAAACTGTGAACATATAATTAAATAATCGCAAATTTGCAATTAATTACAATTACGAAATTAATCACCCCTTTTAATTCCTTGCAAATTTATAAAATTTAACCATGTTAATCAATTATTATTGAATTAATTAGAGGCTCGTGATACCACTGTAAGTTATGATACATATAAATGAATATAAATCATGGGGAAAAACCATAAAAGCCAGGATTCCAAATTAATTGCCACATAACAATTAGCATAATTAAGGATGCATACTCTTTGTAGCGTGCCCTCCCTTGCTGCGCCTGAACCGAACAAGAACAAGTCTTTACGACTCCAAGTGTCGTCCCTCCGTAGATAGTCCACAGCACGTCCGGATCCGCCTTAGGTTTAATTAACTAGAATTGCCCCAAAGGTACTATGTGTTTTCGGTTTTTATGCAGCAAATAATGACTGAGTTTTATGCCTAAAACTTGTATGAATATTTAGAAAACCCGTTATAAATTGTGAGCATTGATCACCTATTTATAAGGCATGGGTATCGGATATTAGAATCCTACTAGGAAACGATTTAGTGAATCTGAATTAATCTAAAATTCAATCACTTTATTTATCTAGTAGACTTAGGAAATCAATCTTATACGAATCCTAATCGATCAAGGTTTCGTACGCAAGCACAAACATACACGCACGCACAACAACACACGAGGGGCGCCATGCGCGCGCGCGCTGAGCCCCGGCCCAGCAAGTGCTCCCAGCCCACGAGGGGCGCGCGACTGCTGGCCTTGCTCTCGCGTTTGGGCTTTGCTTGCTTTGGTCGCGCGCGGGCTTTGCTAGGCGTTGGGCCTAGCTTCGTGCTAGACCTTGCTGTTAGGTTATGATACATATGACAATTTAAAATCATGCGGAAACAACCATTAAGCCAGGAATACATATTATTTACACAAAATCATATAGCATAATTTAGATGCATACTCTTTGTTGTGTGCCTTCCCTAGTTGCGCCCGAACCGAACAAGAACAAGTCTTTAGGACTCCAAGTGTCGTCCCTCCGTAGATAGTCCACAGCACGTCCGGATCCGCCTTAAGATTGACCAACTAGAATCGCCCTTAAGGTACTAAAGATTTTCGGCACTTATGGTCAAGAAATGTGTCTGAATTTTTCTCTCAAAAACTCACTTTGAATACTTGAATAATCTATGAAAATATGTGACCCTAGGCACCTATTTATAGAGTTATGGAAAGGGTTTTGTAATCCTATTAGGATACTAATTTATTTAATTATAACCCTACTAGGACTCTAATTAAATAATCATTATCTAATAGTTTTAGGATTTTAATCACACTTCGAATCCTGATTGCTTTAGGATTCCCGCACAAGCATTTCACGAGCACCGTACACCCGCGCAAGCCTTGCGGCCCACGCTAGGCGCACAGCGCTCGGCCCACTGCTGTGCTCCGCGCGCGCGCGCCCAAGGCCTTGGCTGGGCCTGGCCTCGCGCTGGGCCTGGTCGAGGCTTGGCGTGCGCTGGTGCGCGTTGGCTCGCTGGGCGACGGCCTGGCTTCGTGCTGGGCCTTCGTCTAGCGGGCCTCGTCCGATGCTAATTCGTACGATACGCTTCCGATTAAATTCCTGATTCCGGAATTCATTTCCGATACGAACAATATTTAATATTTCCGATTCCAGAATCAATTTCCGTTTCGAACAAATATTTAATATTTCCGTTTCCGGAATTATTTTCCGATTCCGATAATATTTCCGATTCTGACAATATTTCCGTTTCCGGCAATATTTCCGATTCTGGCAATATTTCCATTTCCGATAATATTTTCCGATACGTACCATGTTCCCGTTTCCGGCAACATCTACGACTTGGATAATATTTATATTTCCGATACGATCCATATTTCCGTTTCCGGCAATATCATCGTTTCCGGAGTATTCATTTCTTGCCTGTGACGATCTCAGCTCCCACTGAAACCAAGATCCGTCGATTCCGAATATCCATAGATGGAGTATCTAATGCCATTAAATACTTGATCCGTTTACGTACTATTTGTGTGACCCTACGGGTTCAGTCAAGAGTAAGCTGTGGATTAATATCATTAATTCCACTTGAACTGAAGCGGCCTCTAGCTAGGCATTCAGCTCACTTGATCTCACTGAATTATTAACTTGTTAATTAATACTGAACCGCATTTATTAGACTTAACATAGAATGCATACTTGGACCAAGGGCATTATTTCCTTCAGTCTCCCACTTGTCCTTAGGGACAAGTGTGCATTTCCTAATTCCTTTGTCGCTCGATGCTTGCTCTTGAACATAAGGTAAGAGTTGTCATCCTTATTATGTCCAGAGGTGTTTCTCGGTTTCAGAGTTCAACTGATCAAATAAACAGATAATCATAGCCTATGATTCATCCGAGCACGGCCATGCATTTCACAGTTTCTAGCTCTCCGAGTGGCCTTGTACAACTTTTAAGCATCTCATCCCGATTTATGGGAGGACAATCCCAATCTTGCGATCTTGAGATTAGACTTCGTTTGATAGGTGATTACCTGAGCGTTGCCTTTATAGCCTCCTTTTACGGTGCGACGGTTGGTCAACGTCAAAGCAACCAGTTCTCAAACAAGTAATCTCAAATCACTCAGGTATTCAGGATTTAGTGTCTAATAATTTTAATGAAATTTACTTATGACAGATTTTCATCTCTTACAGTAAAGTTTCATAGGTCTTGTCCGATACTAGTCTTCCCAAAGTAAGTATCTATGCAAATGATTATGACATTGCCATGTCCACATAGTTCAAGAAACAGAACTACTAGTCATCTTGCATTCTAGTCGTCTAACGTTTTCTATGCGTCCAATTTTATAGAAAACTCCGACTAGGGACCATTTTCAACCTTTGACATTCATGTTCACTTGATAGACATTTCTTAGTCACAGGACTGGTCCTGACAGTCTATCTTGAATATATCGTCAAATTGAAGGGACTCATCATTTAATTCTAAACCAAGATTAAATGGAATATGAAAATACATTTCATATATGATAAATGTTCAACCCCATTGTTTTACAACCATGGGCCTCAAACCCATCTTCAAAACAGTTCATGGAATTCAAAGCTATGCTTGATTTCCAGTGCCACAATGCGAGTGTTGCTTCTCACTTGTTGCATAGGTTTAGTTATCATGCTTTGCCAATCTTAAAATCCTTTTCATGGAATGATATTCGAGATAGGATGATAAGATCTTTTGAGTTTGTTTATTATGTGATCTAGTCTTTCTTACTTCGATAGTGGTTCTACGCATTTTGCAATGAAGAGCCATCAAGTTAGCAGACATGTGATCCACCCAAGTTTAATGAAGAACTCATTAATATAAACAACTCTGTTTTATTGCTTCTTAGGCAATAAGTACTTTTACTTCAACTGTTTAAGTTGCTAGTGATGCTTTGTTTGGATTTACTTATCCAAGCAGTTCACAGACATGTGGAAGACTTTCCAGCTGTATCTTAGAACATAGAAATTAATATTTTAATTTCCCACGCAACAACTCATGGTCTCCAATCCATGTTGCCATTTCAAAACACGATGCTCTATAGCTCGTCCTTATCAATGGTTAACTCCAAAGGGTCTTGCTTGATCCTTTGCCAGTGTTTATGCGTGTAGCATCAATGTTTAGCATATCTTTATTTCCTTGAATCAGGAACTATTCCTATGTACCTTTTCAAGTACCATAAGTATTCTTGATCTCAATCTAGTTGATCTTCACTTAGATCAATAGAGATTGGTATATGTTCGTCATGCCTAAAGTCATACGATACGTTTTTGGCGATCCTCATATTATATCATACATGATAAATTCTTTTGCAGAATAATTCCCAATTGAATTCTATTCATGTAACTTTAGCTTATCTAGTTTCAGTAGATACTAAATCCAGCTAAATTCTTTGACATATAATATAGGTTAAGAATCTTATTTAGATCCTTTGATGTTTAACTTAGTAAATGCTTATACATAGTTCAAACATCCTTTACTTAGATTTATTCACATGGGTCGAATATCTTCAATGGAGACTTTCGTGTTTGATTTAGTAAATGCCATTTACTTAATCCAAAACAATATCATAAGATCTTTGTAAATAGATCTTAATACTCAGTATGTACTAAGTTTCGCCTTGGTCCGTCATTGATGAATAATCTCAAATCTAAGTATTTAGCATTTGAATGTTATTTCATAATAGAGAAATATGTGTGTGATACACATAGGACCAATTAAGTTTTACGTACTCCCACTAAACTTCTTATATATCTATAAGAATCATGTACATTTTATGAAACTAAAATACTTATTAGCTTCACTAAAATACAGTTCCAACTCCCAATTGCTTGCTTAAATCTGTACTTAGATTTCGTAAGCTAGCTTTCTTTTCAAGCATTTATTTGGATCCACAAATCCTATGACATTCCATGTACATAGTTTCTTCCATCATTTGATTGAGGAATACGTTTTGTCATCCAATTGTCATATGTACCAATATGCAATCATTGCTTGAATTATAGACTTGAGCATTATGATTATGCATGAGGTTTCAACACAATCCATGCCATGAATTTGCTTGTAACCTTTAGCAACTAATCTAGCTTTGTGTGTGAACACAATTCTTGTTTGATGATTTTTATCCTTAAAACAAACTTGCAACCAATAGGTGTGAAACTATTCTTGCAAATCAACAAAATTTCAATTTTGTCATCAAAACATTGAGTATGTTTTATGGCCTCTAACCATTTAAAACATTTGAGTCTATATATGGCCTCTAACCATTTTAGGGAATCTGGGTTTCGTCATAGCTTTCTTACAAGTCACAAACTCATTAATCTACATGATAATAGTTTGACTGCAAGTTGTAGGTTTCTTCACTATCTAATGGAAGAATCGCATAGCTTCAATGACCTGAACTCCATGTTTCTTCACTATCTAATAGAAGAATCTCATAGTTCCAGTGACTTGAACTCTATGCCTACTAGGGTATAGAACATCAAACAATGGAATATCAACAGCCACTTGAAAGTCCTTTGAATATTCTGTTCTCCTTGAAGCACTTGTAAAGTCTTCTAAGAGATATCTATTCTTTAAAGCCACTTCTAAAGTCCTTAAAGAATAAGTTCGGATTTTCTGAAGCACTTCGAAAAGCCTCCGGAATGTCCGTTTATGTTTGTTGTTCGCCTCGAAGACTTTCGAGGTCTATTTTCTCCCACTTGTCATTTTGGAAACGAATCTCCAAAAGGACATTATTTCGAGCAAACAAACATTATGTTCTCAAAAATTCGTGGTAGAAACAATACCCTTGTGTCTCATTTGAATAAATCACAATGAAACATATATCTATACTTGGGCCTTAGTTTGTCGAATGACAAACACTAAGCTCCCACTGAGTTTTGCAACTCTCTAGATATATTTTATGAAAAGTTATTCTGAAATTACTTTTCAATAGCTTTGACGAATTTGGTTTAGTTTGGTGGTAGTTGAGCATTTTGTTTTAGAAATTATAGGAAAACTCTTTATGATTCATCATTAATCGAATCAAGTACTAATTGACTTCGATTATTCCAACTAAGATATGCCATATCTTATGGACTTAGATTGTGAAATTACACCACACAATCATTGATGATCATATTTGGTCTCAAGTAATCATCAACATGATCTAACCTAGATCTTTATGATTTCTTGCCAAGTGGATTTATACTTCTGAATCTTTAAACTAGACAAACAGATTCAAACTTATATCACATTGAGTAAATAAACCTATATTCACTCAAAACTGTGTGAAATAATAAAGTCATAAAATCTTTCTTTAGCTTTGAACTCTATTGTCTAGGCGTTCTAACAATAGTACATATCTTTTGTTACTTTCAACAAGTAAGACTAGTTGTCTTAAAATGATCTAGAAATCAATCAACTTTCAAAAGTCCATCAAAATAGAGCTTTTGAAAGTTAACTTGTTGATATGGTCTAAGCAACAATGCCAAAGATTAGTGGAACTCAAATCAAGGGGTTGATTTGAACCTAGTAAAGTTCTTTAAAGAGTTGTTTGTTTTAATCAAGCATATTGACTCAACCTGTAATTGACCATTTCATTCAAATAAACAAACAAACATTGTTTTTGTTTTTCTTGAATATGAGTCTTTCTGTGTTTGAAAACAGAAATTTAGGTATGTTGATTATGGAACAAAATAGCCATTAAGTTCCAGCCTTTGAAAGGACTTAAAACAAACTAGATGACCCTACAACTAATGTAGCATTGCCATGCTTCATTTCCCACTTGTAGGTCATTAGTGTATCCTAGCTTCCATTGTTTGAGTTATTACCGAAGTAAGAACCTCAAGCAGTATATGATACCAAGGAAGTTTGATTGCTAGGTCACTTCTCTTTAAACATAAACTTATAGGTAGAAACGGAATCGTAAATTCCTTTCATTTGTTCCTCGTTTTCCTATTTCTTGTACCCTTTCTTATAGTCTTAAGAATTGAATTCTTTAGTGTTGACTTTTATACTTTGTTAGACATGTCCAATGTCACCCCAACAAGGTTCTTAACATTTAATTTATGTTGAATATTAAGTTTCAACTAGATGATCTTACCAGAAGCTTCTAAAGTTCTCTAAGCATCGATCTATTCGAATGTCTAGGGACTAGACTCATTCGAGAATTAAATGGACAAAGATATTAGGTTGTTAACCATTGGTAAAGCTGAGCGTTTAAGCTCAATGCTTCATGATCTCAAAACTACAGTGTATTTTGAATTCACAAGCACCAATTGGTTTGCCATTCGATTTTGATATTCGAAAACAACCATTAAAGTCGATATAAGAAACGTACATTTTAAATTGCTCACTTTCTCTCTTTTCCGTGAATCGTTCTTGTATTCACTACCAATCGAGGAAATTTACTGTTACCTTTCTAAAAGGATTTATTGCAGTGCAAGATATTTAATTATAAAAAATAATTAAAACATACATTGAAGCATGCAAAGTCTAAACATTTATCATGAATAATAACTTGAAATTAAAGCAACCATGCAATTCAAACAAGTTATTAGCATTTTATTCGATTTTATTGTTCCGGAAGGTGTGAATAAAATGATTCCAAGACCCTAAAACCATTGAAGAATTAAGCACAGTTTGTCAACTCAATTCTAAAACATTTTAGGTAAGCAAAAGCCTTTTGCTAATAGTCTAGAAAATACTCTTGGTTGATAGGTACGTCTAAGAACTTATTAGGTAAACCTATCGATTTTGCCACGACATAAAAGGACTCCTTACTTATATCGTTGAGTTTCACCAAAACTAACATGTACTCACAATTATTTGTGTACCTTGCCCCTTTAGGACCAATAAGTAACACCTCGCTGAGCGAAAACTATTACTAGATTGATGTAAAGGATATCCAAGCAAGTGTATATTTTGGCATGGCACCTTTTAACTCAATTTTTAAGTTTGGAACTTAAGGCTCTTACTATGTTGGTTAGATTTTAAGTGAACTAAAATCCTTAATCATGCAACATAATCAAGCCACAATCTTATGCATAATTAAGACATATTTAAAGCAATAAATAACTTAAAGCATGCATAAGATAAATGTGTTCTAGTATGGCCCGACTTCATCTTGAAACTTTGACTTCAAAGTCCGTCTTGAAAATCTCCGTGGGAGGCCCCATTTTCTTCAAATAGGATAAGCTATAATTAAAACTAATTACAACTATTTGATGGTACGCAGACCATATTTGAATTTGAAAAACAACTTTGGTACTTTAGACCAATTATATTCAAATTAATGGTACGCAGACCATATTTTCTATCCTATTTGGGCCATACTAGTCACTTCATAACCTGCAAAACAGTACATATACAATATATACCATTCACCCATTCATTATCATGAATGGCCCACATAGCTGGTTAGTAAAACACATTATGCATCACGTAAACATTTGCAGCAATTAATCAAGGTCACCAATAATCTACCAATTATTCAGTCCTTATTAATTCTAATCAAGTTGTTTTAACCGTAAGGATTCGTAGACCTAATCAAGAGTTTATGACTAAAAAGCGCTCCCACTTAAACCAATAAATTTATATGCTTTACTAATTTTAAACATAAAAATGTATTTCTAGTCTAACCGGAAACATACAAATTTAATTAAAATTTAAAGCTCATATGAATTTATAATTGAATCCAAAAAGTTTAATTTAATTTCAGTCGTATTTAAATTAATTCATGATTTTAATTTTAGTAAAATAATTAGAATAAATAAAATTTATTATAATTACAATATTCAAAATTAAAATCCAAGAAAATAATTTAAATTATCAATTTTAAAATTAATTAAAATTACGTAAACTGAAAAATTTCAAATTAAACATTCAAAACGATCTAATCGCAACGCAAACACCCTACGCATCGCACGCCCATGGGCCACACGCACACAGCCATCGCTGGCCATGTGCGCGCAGCCCATGCGCTCGTCGCATAGCTGCTGCATCTACCCATCGCAAGCCATCGCACAAGTTGGTGCTTGCTGCGCGCGCGCCAGCGCTCGATGCACGCGAGCCATCGCTCGCTGTGCGCGCTCGCCAGCGCTTGCTGTGCGCGCTCCAGCGCTTGATGCACGCGAGCCATCGCTCGCTGTGCGCGAGCAATTGCGCGCGATCAACGCTGGGCGCAGCGCTCGTGGCACGCGAGCTTCCGTTCGCTGCGCGCGAGGCTGCGCGCGCTTGCGCGAGGCAGTGCGCGTTGTGGCGCAGCTCGCTTGCTGCCCACACGCGACTGCCATGCCTTGCCTTCGCCCATGCCCATTCATCCATAGCTCGTGGCCCACGACACAAGGCAGGGCTGCTGCCTTGTGCTCGTGCACCATGCCCCTGCTCATTGCATTCGTGCCGCACGGGCGACGAGCTCCCTTGCTCGTCGTCGCATGCCCGCACTATACAACACCTCTTAAGGGTAACACGAAGCGTCCATTGCTTTGTAAGTGCAAGTTATATGAACGAATCGCATAAAAAATTTAAAATTTATATTTAAAATTAATGACAAATTAATAAATAATATTAATTTCATAATTTTTAGGGCGAAAAATCGAAAATTTATTATTCAATTGATTTCCGATTATTATGGATTCAAGCCTAGGTCATAAAAATTTAAAATTTATCATAAATTTACAATTTTTATGGTGGTTTTTAATCATAGGTTTCTAATTAAATTATAATTAATTATGAAAATCAAATTAATTCTAAATTATTCTAATTTTCAACAAATTAATCATAATTACAAATTAGATTGCATAATTAACAAGGCTAGGCATTCAAACTTGTTAAACATATACAGTAGGTCAATCAAAAATTCAAGATTTATCAACAAGAATCGCAAATATTTAATTTAACATCTTAAATTTACGAAATTTTGCATTCGAAAAACTAAAACCTTCGAAAAGTCATAGTTAGGCTTCGAATTTGAGAATTCTGGGTTCGGCAGAAAAAAAGTATTTTTGTCAAAATTTTAGAATGCCTTTTACATGCGGAATTGACACAAAAATCACTCGATTTGGATGAGTAACGAAGAAACTGCCGAAAAACTGCGTACGTATAATTAAATAAACGCAATTTGCAATTAATTAACAATTACGAAAATTAATCACCCCTTTTAATTCATGCAAATTTGTAATATTTAACCATGTTCATGCAATTTAGATTATGAAAATAATAAGGGGCTCGTGATACCACTGTTAGGTTATGATACATATGACAATTCATAAATCATGCGGAAACAACCATTAAGCCAGGAATACATATTATTTACACAAAATCATATAGCATAATTTAGATGCATACTCTTTGTTGTGTGCCTTCCCTAGTTGCGCCCGAACCGAACAAGAACAAGTCTTTAGGACTCCAAGTGTCGTCCCTCCGTAGATAGTCCACAGCACGTCCGGATCCGCCTTAAGATTGACCAACTAGAATCGCCCTTAAGGTACTAAAGATTTTCGGCACTTATGGTCAAGAAATGTGTCTGAATTTTTCTCTCAAAAACTCACTTTGAATACTTGAATAATCTATGAAAATATGTGACCCTAGGCACCTATTTATAGAGTTATGGAAAGGGTTTTGTAATCCTATTAGGATACTAATTTATTTAATTATAACCCTACTAGGACTCTAATTAAATAATCATTATCTAATAGTTTTAGGATTTTAATCACACTTCGAATCCTGATTGCTTTAGGATTCCCGCACAAGCATTGCACGAGCACCGTACACCCGCGCAAGCCTTGCGGCCCACGCTAGGCGCACAGCGCTCGGCCCACTGCTGTGCTCCGCGCGCGCGCGCCCAAGGCCTTGGCTGGGCCTGGCCTCGCGCTGGGCCTGGTCGAGGCTTGGCGTGCGCTGGTGCGCGTTGGCTCGCTGGGCGACGGCCTGGCTTCGTGCTGGGCCTTCGTCTAGCGGGCCTCGTCCGATGCTAATTCGTACGATACGCTTCCGATTAAATTCCTGATTCTGGAATTCATTTCCGATACGAACAATATTTAATATTTCCGATTCCGGAATCAATTTCCGTTTCGAACAAATATTTAATATTTTCGTTTCCGGAATTATTTTCCGATTCCGATAATATTTCCGATTCTGACAATATTTCCGTTTCCGGCAATATTTCCGATTCTGGCAATATTTCCATTTCCGATAATATTTTCCGATACGTACCATGTTTCCGTTTCCGGCAACATTTACGACTTGGATAATATTTATATTTCCGATACGATCCATATTTCCGTTTCCGGCAATATCATCGTTTCCGGAGTATTCATTTCTTGCCTGTGACGATCTCAGCTCCCACTGAAACCAAGATCCGTCGATTCCGAATATCCATAGATGGAGTATCTAATGCCATTAAATACTTGATCCGTTTACGTACTATTTGTGTGACCCTACGGGTTCAGTCAAGAGTAAGCTGTGGATTAATATCATTAATTCCACTTGAACTGAAGCGGCCTCTAGCTAGGCATTCAGCTCACTTGATCTCACTGAATTATTAACTTGTTAATTAATACTGAACCGCATTTATTAGACTTAACATAGAATGCATACTTGGACCAAGGGCATTATTTCCTTCACTTGCGTCTAGCAAGCTCGTCCGATGTTTATTCGTACGACGCGCTTCCGATTAATTTTCCGATTCCGGAATTCATTTCCGATACGAACAATATTTAACATTTCCTTTTCCGGAATTAATTTCTGTTTCAAACAAATATTTAATATTTCCGTTTCCGGAATTATTTTCCGATTCCGATAATATTTCCGATTCCGACAATATTTCCGTTTCCGCCAATATTTCAGATTCCGGCCATATTTCCATTTCCGATAATATTTTCCGATACGTACCATGTTTCCGTTTCCGGCAACATCTACGACTTGGATAATATTTATATTTCCGATACGATTCATATTTCTGTTTCCGGCAATATCATCGTTTCCGGAGTATTCATTTATTTGCCTTTGACGATCTCAGCTCCCACTGGATCAAGATCTGTCGATTCCGAATATCCATAGATGGAGTATTTAATGCCATTAAAAACTTGATCCGTTTACGTACTATTTGTGTGACCCTACGGGTTCAGTCAAGAGTAAGCTGTGGATTAATATCATTAATCCACTTGAACTGAAGCGGACTCTAGCTAGGCATACAGTTCACTTGATCTCAGTGAATTATTAACTTGTATAATTATTACTGAACCGCATTTATTAGATTTACCATTAAATGCATACTTGGACCAAGGGCATTATTTCCTTCATGATGTCCCCAGGGTCGTGCTGGTACCTGCAACACAAGGAAAAGGAGTTACAAAACCATGACTAATTGGAACAACTGACCTGTTAGGAGTGTTGTATAGGGAATAGTTTCGAGAAGAGTCCGGGCGCATGGGAGTATGGGGGAACACTGCTTGTGGTGGTTGACTGGCCAAAGCTCCTGGTGCTGAAGTGACTAAGTTGATAACGGGTTGGACGACTTTCTGGGAGAAGAGTTGATCCCAAGGTACTTGGGTCGTCGGTGTTGGTCTCTATGCCGGAGCCGAGACGGGTAGGGGCATTGACATGGTTACCATTGGAGGAGGTAATGGACGAGATGCCGGATTAGAGACGGATGCCGACACCATGGTGGATGTCGTCATGCCGACTTGAGATGAGGTGACTTGGGCAGCCGTTGTGGCAGCAACGGTCGCCGATGTACCTGCAGAAAATGTTTGAGCTGGAGGGGGAGGCAACCAACTCGGATTCGAACGGGGCTGACTTGGCAGCGGCTCAAATTCATGGATCTGCTCGAGGATTGGGCCTCCGGGTTCGCCAAAGGGTACATGAGGGGGTTGATCAGGGGCGACGTCCAGGTCCAAGCGGCGGCTCAGCCCAGAGGTGTCCCGCCGATACTGGAACCTAGACCCGGTGGCGATGGAGGCAGCAGATCGGACTTGGGACTGTAGTGCTTCGTTCTCCTTTTGGAGGATGTTGATGCGCTGCTCCATGGCTTCAAAATGACGAGTGATATCGTTGGATGAGCTAGCATTACCGGCCATGGTGATTGGAATGGTATTATCCAGCTGCTTTTGATTGTCAGCCCCACGGTGGGCGCCAAATTGTTTTCGGCAAATTCTACTTAGCGACGAACTTGCCTTGATGATGGTGCTAACAATCGATTGAGCAAGATAATTTAGAGTAACGAGAGTAAGTCGTAAAAGCATAGAATGAGAGTATTATATTTATTTGGTATTTTCTATATGTAAAATAACCTAGCTAAGCCATTTTATAGGCATTACATGATAGAATGTAACGTTTAATCATAAATGTACATAATTGACCATTAAATAGGTAATAACGGCTTGCTTAGGAAAGGTTTTTAACCGCCGCCCTTCCTTTAGCCGTTGAGAGCAAGGTGGAAGGGTGCTTTGTCACGCCCTGCTGGCAGCTACGTATGCTCCACTTGGCATGTCTGGCCACGTCATCAAGAGGGTATTTTCCCCCTAACAGGGTTGCACAACATAATCTGGTCGTGGTAACACTTAGAACGAAGAGTATGTGTTTTGAAACAAACCCCACACATCCTAATCCCCATCCTTTTAAAAGTAACAAAACAAGCAAATTAGTAGAAAAAGAGTGCCTTGTGATTACTTGTGCATCAACGGAGCAGTGACGATGTCGGAGGCGCGTGATCAGATAGGTCATGGTAAGTCCTTGCCCTCCACTATCTTGACACCCACTGAGTGTTAGGTTATGAATAATACAAACAATATAATTCATGCGGAAAAACCATAAAGCCAGAATCCAAATTAATTGCCACATAGTCAATTAGCATAATTTAGGTGACATACAATGTGATGCGTGCCTTCCTTAGCTTCTCCCGAACCGAAGAAAAATAAGTCTTTAGAGCCCCAAACGTTGCCCCTCCGTAGAAAGTCCACACCAAGTTAGGATCCGCTTTAGGTTTAACCAACTAGGATTTTACTTAAGGTTTTATGTGTTCGGGTAGGCTTGTATTATGTTCTCCCTTGAACACAATGGGAATAAAGAATATGATTTTAATTCAATTGATGTGTTATAATTATGAGGACCTAGCCTTATATTTATAGTGTAGGAAATAAGTAATTTGAGTTTTACTAGGAATAGAATTACCAACCCTACTAGGATTGAAATTCTTATTCAATTAGAATTGCAACATTAATTAAACTCTTAATTATTTGGATTCTAGTAAAACTAGGAATACTTAATCCAAGGTTACTTGGAAATTAAGCAATCGGATATTTCTTGGCGCCCAAGACGAACAACCCAACGCAGCCACGATGGGCCACGTGGGTGTGCGTGCTGCCTCGGCCCATGCCTCGGCAGGCCTTGCACACGATGCTCGCAGGCTGGGCGGAGCCCATGCGCTGCTGCCTTGCCGCAGGCTTGGCGCGGCCCATGAGATGCCGCCTTGCTTGCAGCTTGGCGCGGCCCATGAGGCCACTTCCTTGCTTGTAGCTTGGCGCGGTCCATGGCTGCTGCCTGGCTCGTCGAGCGATGGGCCGACTCGCTTGCCAGCTTGTCGCTCGTCGAGCTTCCGATTCGTTTTCCGATTCCGGAATTCATTTCCGTTTCGTACAAATATTTATGTTTCGTTAATATTTCCGATTCCAGAAATAATTTCCTTTTCCAACAATATTTCCGATTCCGGCAATATTTCCATTTCTGGCAATATTTCCGATTCCGACAATATTTCTATTTCCGATAATATTTTCCGATACGAGCCATGTTTCTGTTTCCGGCAACATCTACGACTTGGATAATATTTATATTTCTGTTATGAACCATATTCCCGTTTCCGGCAATATCATCATTTCCGGAGTATTCTTTATTTTGCCTTTTGACGATTTCAGCTCCCACTGGAAACGAGATCCGTCGTTTCCGAATGTTCATAAATGGAGTACTTAATGAATAATATATTCACTTAAATACTTGATCCGTTCACGTACTATTTGTGTGACCCTATGGGTTCAGTCAAGAGTAAATTGTGGATTAATATTATTAATTCCACTTGAACTGAAGCGGCCTCTAGCTAGGCATTCAGTTCACTTGATCTCACTGAATTTATTAACTTGTTAATTAATACTGAACCACATTTATTAGACTTAGCATTAAATGCATACTTGGACCAAGGGCATTGTTTCCTTAACTGAGATCCACATATGGACAATGGAACCTTACAACATCAGGGGACATCGGATGGAGATACATGACAAGCTAAAAAAACCCACACAAACCATACAATCCGCTGCTTTGGACATAAAACAACGCTCCCCTCACCCCTGCTGCTCCTGAAGTTTCCAGCGTTATTCAAAGGTCCATGTGCTCAAGAATTTCGCAATCTCATGCCTGGAAATGAAGCTTTTCTCGCCTATGTGACCGTTGTTCAATTCACTGAAAATTAGAGACGCTGCTGCCGGTGAATCATGCCACAATTATCGCGCTACTCGAGATCACAAAAGACCCACCTGAATGTTGTTCAACTCACCGGCTACTAGAGATCCACCATTGCCGATGATTCACGTTGTACCTGATAACACAAAATACCCTACTGCAACAAAATTCCGTTTAGTGCACCTAAAATCGCCGTTTGTAACGCCCACCTTTAAGTTCAGTAGGTTCCTGTTGGTGAGATGGAACGGCGGGAAAACCCGGACCCCCTTATCGCTCTCTGATCGCTAACCTAACCGCCCAATACGCTGCTTATTATTATAATATTATTATATCGATTTGTGCAGAAAATATTTAGATCATGTCCAAATCAACGTGAAATCCGACTTTAACCCAAGATGACCCACTTTTGTAGTCATCCGACCCGGTTTTTATCATTAGGATAAATTGAAATCTCATAAGCCAGATTTTATGCTAAAAAATGAGGTGAAAAATTATTTGCTGCCGGAAATTAGGTAGGAGAGAGGTAGACAAGTCTACGAGTAAAGTGTAGGTCATTGGATAATAAATTAATTAATTTTACTGCTTCAACTTCTTTTGTTAATTTTATTGTCTTAGATTTGACTTTAAAGATTTGAAGATGATGCAATAATCTGCCGCCACGCCGCTTCAATTTTAATACACCAAACAAATCAGTGCTTAACATGAGCGAATCTTCATGCAATTTTCGGATGATGGAGATTGCCACTGCCAACTTGCCAAGACCGGGTCTATTTTTAATAAAACTAGTATTTTGACCCGTGCATGCACGGGACTACGGGAGCATCCTATTTATAAAGTGTTAAAAACTTATATCGTTCGAGATACAATTTTTAGATATCATAAAATATATTTTTTGTGGTACATTCACAAATATTTGGTTAATTTAAGATACAAATAAATATAAATATTTTAGGTTTATCACTGTACTCTCTTTCTACTTAATTTAAGGTTTAAAATCAAACTACACAAAATTCAGGAGTAACAATCAACAACCGTGGAAATGTGATATATAATATAATTTCTTCTAAAATAGCAAAGAGTGAGAAATGATTATATATTGATTAAACTAATATAAATAAATGGAAAAAAATGAAGACGTAGTCATAAAAAAAGTAAAAATACATAAAATGAAAGCATATTACCTTTGAAAATGTATGTTGATTTAGTTGATTGTGTGAATGATATAACGAAAAATACTTGGTAATCATATTTGTTTATAAGGGGGTACGGGAGATGAGAAGTTGATGGTTTATTAGAAAAAATGCTTAGTTTTCTTGTAATCTTACTATTTTTGAAGTTAAGAATTTAAAAAGATTATTAAGTTATAAGTATTAATGTTTATTGATATGTGATTATTTATTTCTATGTTTTTATTATGAGTGTCTTTTAATTAAGTTTTTATTTTTTTCATATACAAGGGTGTCTTTTGAGTTTCAACAATTTTTTTTTGAGTTTTCACAATTTTAATTCAAGTATTAATAATATTGAATAACATTTGATTAATGTGGCAATGAAAAAAAAATAAAAAAAAGATGAAGAGGATGGAGAAGTGGACACATGTCACACATGTGGCTATGGTTTGGATTAATGTGGCAATGAAAAAGAAAGAAAAAAAGATGAAGAGGATGGAGAAGTGGACACATGTCACACATGTGGCTATGGTTTGGGTTTTTAAATACTAGGTATAGAGGTATAGATATAGATATATTTTTATTATTGCATCTTAACCTGAAATAAGATGTTAAATAATAGGCTTTAATTATAAAATACTTTAGGCTTTATTATAAAATACTTTAGGCCGTTCTCCTACATGTTTATCGTCAGTGGCGGATTTAGGATTTTGGGTTAGGGGTGACCAGTGGCGGTGCCAGGAATTTTTCCTTAAGGGTTCGGAATTCTTGGACGCATATAATAAAATCATAATCCGAAATCCAAATTACAACTAATAATTCGTGGGGCAAATATTCTATTACAATAACGAAAAAAAATTACAATTGAATTCGACGAGTTTTCATATTTTGAAAGCTATTTTGTGACTTTAAAATATGGTTTTTCTAAAAATGTTCTATACCCTTCATCTCTTATAAACGAAATCAACCTACTCAAAATCATAGATTTCAATTTAGCAATTACAACAAAATATTTAAATTTCAAACCCTAACTTCCTAAATTGTAAAGCAACAAATAAATTATACTCTAAACTAAATCTAACTTATCTACCATTGATATTGAACATTCTAGTCACGAATTCATCTATTGCTCAAACAATTTTAATTCAATATTTCAAATTTTCAATTAAATAAATTTGCAAAATCAAGGAAATTAATGAGTAGATTTTATACCTTTGAGGGGGAGATGAGAGAATGAGAGTTGCCGAGTTTCCGCCGACCACCTTGCCGCGCCAACCAGTCGACCACCTTGCCACGCCAGACCAGAGAGGAGAGGAGAGGAGAGTTAGCCATTTTTTTGGGAGGGGTAAGAAAAAAAAGCCATGAACCAGAATAGAAGAGTTTTCCCCACCTATGAGTAAATATTTCGTAGTAGCCTCATTAGACCGTACACCTGCCCTTGGGAGGGGAACAACAGCTGGAAACGGATGCTAATACCCCGTAGGCTCTTTTATCCTCAACTAGTGGACCGACATTCAATGCGGGTCGTCTTATGAACTAATTGTTCTACACTTCTTACTTGGTGTAGCTTGTTATATGGGTCGTGGATCTAGTGAAATAAAAAGTGAAAAAGATTCAAGAATAAAAAATCCAAAGAATTTCTTTTACATATCCACCTAGTTTATCAATTTTCTGGGCGCATGATTCATTATGACAGGAGCTTTTGCTCATGGAGCTGGAATCCGTGTTATCAAAGGATTTCCCGCTATTATTTTTAGTATGGTTATTTGGGTTTTAGACTTTTAGGAATTGGGGATTTTCGGTTTTTTCGTGAGTTTACAGTAAATAAGAAAGAGAGTTAGAGTTACTATTTTAGAAAACCAAAATAAAAGAAAGAGGAAAAGCCGAAAAAAGTTAAGAAAGGGGTTCGATCCCCTGACATTTGTTTTGGTTAGTAAATCAAAAACCACTGCAGCCCTCCTTTTATTTGTGTCAAATGGCGCGTTTGCTTCATATTGACCCCTTTTTTTGTTTTTTAAAATCTGCAAGTTATTTTTTTTGCTAGTAAGGGTTCAGTTGAACCCACTGAACCCTTACTAGCACCGCCACTGGGGGTGACACAAAAGTAGACAAGTATTTTGTAGTTATAGAATATATACAAAAAAAATGTTGTACGTTTTGGAATAAAGTGTAGTTACGAAGAGAGGGTAACTTGTAGCTACAGGTCGAAGATATTTTTCACGATATTAATTTTGTATCAATATATAGATGGTAGATCGTCCAAAGTTCAAATTGATTGAGATTGTTTTTATAAATATATCGTTATTAGTTAAAAGAATCATAAAGAATTATATTTTAAGGGATTATTATTATAATAGAATAGTAATTGATTGATTTTATTTTGTTCTGGCGGAACAAACTTTTCTTTAAGTGTAGTCCAACTGAATAAAAACGACTGAAAAAATTCTATAATTTGTGTAGAAATTTAAGAAGATAAAAAAAAATTTAAAAATACAAACAAAGATTTTATTAGAAACAATTAAAAGAATCCATCCAAAAAAACGATTAATAAAAAAAAGATAAAAAGAAAAATAAAATGTACAAATGGAGGAGAAACAAAAATGAAAAATACAAACAATGAATTTATTAGAAACGATTAAAAGATTTCCATTAAAAAAAACGATTTATAAAAAAAAGGAAAAAAAAAGACAAATAAAATGTACAAATGGAGGAGAAAAAAATGGCCCTTGAAGGGATTCAAACCTTAGATCTCGCACCCAGGTTACTTTATTTATGATTCACTTTGTTGACCATTACAACAAGACCCATCTATGTGTCTTATGAGCAAGGTTAATGTATATAGCATTCGCTTAATTGCTTTTACAACATGTTCAGTTTTTTTTTTCGGGGGTGGCACGTGCCCCCCTTTCCTCAACGTGAGTCCGCCACTGTTTATCGTTCTATAACGTTTATAAAATGGGTATAAAGATTTTTTTATGCTTAGTTAAGAAGGGTTGTCTGGCATATGAGGTTCTCTATGCACAAAAGAATTACAACCAATATTGATTATGCATACAAGAATTACAACCAATATTGATTATATTAACCACATTATAACAAAATTCACCCAACTTTTTTGAACAACAAAAAAATATTGAGCTGAAAATGAAACTGTAGACACCTACTTTTGTCCCCATTTCCGAAAGGGAAGGTTCGATGATGAGAACATAAATCTCCACTTGGCAACGCATCTCCAATAAAATAAACGAATCTCAATCACCCTTTCATTTCAGTCAAAACTGCTATTTATAGAAACCTGCTAAGAATAGTAACCGCCGTAAAAGGTAGTTGTTAAAAGTGGCAAGTCATAAAAGATAGAAACCTGTCAAAATTAGGTGTTGCACTCCAACATAAATCCTAAAAGAGATAGAATTTGCATTCTTGGTATAATTCGAAAATAAGAGTTACGTATTGATTAAATTCCTAACGAACCTAGAGTTCGTAACGGGCCCAGACGCATTCCGTCATAAAGTTAATACGCACTAAAAGACTCGGATAAATCTCAAAAGCTCCGTGTTCTAAGAGTCCAAATCTGACAAAGAACTCGGCCCAGATCCCATTTTCAACGCCTGGATCTGGGCGCCGAAATCTTCGGCGCCCAGCCCTGGGCGCTGAAAATGCCTGGGGCCATTTCATCTCCGGATTCTTTTTGGATCCGTATCTTAAAATCTATCTTTCCACACACCCTTTTCCTATAAATACAGCCTCAAAACCGACGTGAAAAGGATACAATTGCATAACCTGAGTATTGACTCTAGCCTTAAGCCTAAGCCTCACGCTGCGAAATTGATCCAGCGTTCTGTCGCAATCGACCCAAAAGTCGAACAGAACGTATCCTGCCCCTTGTAGCTTGATGAATTAAGCCTAAATACTGGAACATTGCTTGAAAACCCGAGATTCGTTAAATAAAAGGAGAAATAGCAAAGCCAAGTGGTTAGTTTTCTGAGAACCACAACGCACCTCTCAAGGGTGCGTTGTAATGTGTCCCTCATATGATTTAATCGCTTTCATCACCCTTTTATAAAATTGTCAAACTATTAATTTGATTGATCTATCACGCCTAATAAGATAATACCTTGGACAATTGAATTATCATGCTAGGTACCTTAAATCAATCTAAATAAGATAATCACGACCGATTTAGTGTTATATGTTGCATATTGCTAAAATCAATTCAGAATAGCTTAATAGTTTAACGCATGTCCCTTCAATTATTTATGCTGAGCTAGTAAGGATAACCTGCCTCTGGAGTATTATCGATGAGCACTCCTCTCGGTAGCTACAGTCCCCAGAACTCTCAATCTCTGCCCTGCGGGTGTACGTTGAGCGATCCCCACACCAGAGATCACAAGGGAACCTATGGCCGTCGTTGTCGAACATAATTGCACTCCCTTTATGTCACGATAACCGGGTTTTGTCATTTTTTCTCATTATCGTTAAAAACTGAATGGCGACTCCTATATTACTAGTTGATTGGGTGTAAACTCACAGGAAATCCAACTACACTTGATCTGACGACGTCACGCCCACGAAGGACGAGGTCACGAATTAGCCTCGTACTTTTTCCACCCCTCACAGAAACGCAAATGTATAAAGTACATTAATCTTAAGTTTGAAATTCCAATTTCAGATATGTAATCTGATAAAAAAATCACGTCATATCCAAAATCATATATTTCTCCGTCACTCTTTGTTTTCGTAATTGTAATGTTGTCTGTGGTACACCTCTATTTTGACCCTTTGTGCAAGGCTGCAAAACCAAAATCAAATCATCACAATTGACCAGTAACACGTGCATGTGCTTTAACTTAACTGAATTGCTGAAGGGACAAATACCTGATCATTTAAGAAGTAACATTGCAAGACGTACTTTTCGGATATAAATAACAACTTTATCATATAATTGCACAGCATAAAAATAACAATTCGGAAGAAATGGAGAAACCTGATACTAAATGTAGGTAAGTGTAAGTTTAATAGTAACATTTAAGAAAATAAAAGACCAAATTAACCTTAATATAGTGTATTTTATGAATCTGATCACCTTAGATAACATATATAGATTACTAGTCTTATATGCACGCGATGCGTGCGAGATTGTATAAAAAACTAAAAAATGTGTTATTATAACTAATCACAGTAAATAATATGAAGAAAAATCTAAATTGTACTGCCCAAGTAAAACAAAATAAATATATTCAACTATTACAATTTCCCAGGCAATACATGTAAATACATAACTCCAATCACAAGTAAACATTTTCTGTTGGTCATAATTACATATTTCCCCCAAGCAAGAGGTATGTTCTTTTTTTCATTGAACTCCTCACTCGTTCCTGCTACTCGTGCACTTCATTAATGCTCGAGGGATGGAAATAGGTCGGATATGGGATTGCAAATTCATTGTTTTCATAAGGTTTTTTGATTCAATTGTTAATACTGTCATGACTTCAGACAACCTCATGAGGTTGCTACCCCAACTATCAGTACAATTACCACCACCTATCCTAATGAAATCCCAACTGATTCTTCCTGCAACAAAGAAGTGATCCATACCCAAGTCACAAAATCCAAGGCTGTTGCATCCCTTACAGAGCAGTTTGCCATGCTCCACAGAAAACGGTTGATCTCTAAACCAAGATAAAATGGGAGATAAACTATTGAGGCTAAGGAATAATTCTTAGTTAAGCACTCATACTGCTTCATTCTACTGTGGAATATCATAGAGAACATAAACTAGTTAGTATTGTACCAACTTTTCTTGTTGATTAGAGGCCCTAAACCGCCATTACTCACATAAGGGGAGAAATTAATCCATTTTGAAAGAGTATGACAGTTTATAAGCAAGTCTTGGTTAAACCTTGGAGGAAGATCATGTATGTAAATGTAATGGCCCGAGCAATTACGATTTTGCATGAGGTTTCAACACAATCCACACCGTGAATTTGCTTGTAACCTTTAGAAACTAATCTAGCTTTGTGTGTGAAGACACAATTCCATGTTTGATGGTTTTTATCCTTAAAACCAATTTGCAACCAATAGGTGTGAAACTATTCTTGCAAATCAACAAAATTTTAATTTTGTCATCAAAACACTAAGTATGTTTTATGGCCTTTAACCAATTAAAGATTAAGTCTATATATGGCCTCTAACCATTTTAGGGAATCTATATTTCGTCATAGTTTCTTACAAGTCACAAACTTATTACCATTCTTGATAATAGTTTGACTACAAGTTGTAGGATTCTTCACTATCTAATAGAAGAATCTCATAGTTTCAGTGACCTGAACTCTATGCCTACATGGGTTTAGAACATCAAACAATAGAATATCAATAGCCACTTGAAAGTCCTTTGAATATTCTGTTCTCCTTGAAGCACTTGTAAAGTCTTCTAAGAGATGTATATTCTTTAAAGCGACTTCTAAAGTCCTTAAAGAATAAGTGTTCGGATTTTCTAAAGAACTTCGAAAAGCCTCCGGAATGTCCGTTTATGTTTGTTGTTCTCCTCGAAGACTTTCGAGGTCT
Source organism: Spinacia oleracea (assembly GCF_020520425.1). NCBI lineage: Eukaryota > Viridiplantae > Streptophyta > Magnoliopsida > Caryophyllales > Amaranthaceae > Spinacia > Spinacia oleracea. Next base: position 30,919,784 of record NC_079492.1, read on the forward strand.
ATTTTCTCCCACTTGTCATTTTGGAAACGAATCTCCAAAAGGACACTATTTCGAGCAAACAAACATTATGTTCTCAAAAATTCGAGGTAGAAACAATACCCTTGTGTCTCATCACAATGAAATATATATCTATACTTGGGCCTTAGTTTTTCGAATAACAAACACTAAGCTCCCATTGAGTTTAGCAACTCTCTCTCTCTCTCTCTTTCTCTCTCTCTCTCTCTCTCTCTCTCTCTCTCTCTCTCTCTCTATATATATATATATATATATATATATATATATATATATATATATATATATATATATATATATATATATATATATGTATAATTGAAAAAGTATTCTGAAATTATTATTCAATAGCTTTGACGAATTTGGTTTAGTTTGGTTGTAGTTGAGCATTTTGTTTTAGAAATTATAGGAAAATTCTTTATGATTCATCATTGATCGAATCAAGTACCAATTGACTTCGATCATTCCAATTTAGATAAACCATATCTTATGGAGCTCGATCGTGAAATTACAACACACAATCATTGATGGTCATTCTTGATTTAAGTAATCATCAACATGATCTAACCTAGATCTTTATGATTTCTTGCCAAGTGGATTTTATACTTCTGAATCTTTGAACTAGCCAAACAGATTCAAATTTATATCACATTGAGTAAATAAACCTATATTCACTCTAATTCAGGTGAAATAATGAAGTTATAAAATCTTTCTTTAACTTTGAACTCTATTGTCTAGGTGTTCTAACAATAGTTCATATCTTTTGTTACTTTCAACAAGTAAGACTAGTTTGTCTTGAATTGATCTAGAAATCAATCTACTTTCAAAAGTCCATCAAAATAAAGCTTTTGAATGTTAGCTTGTCGACATGGTCTAAGCAACAGTGCTAAAGGTTTGTGGAACTCAAATCAAGGGATTGATTTGAACCTAGTAAACTTCTTATTTTTAAAGAGTTGTTTGTTTTAATCAAGCATACATGACTCAATCATTAAATGACCATTTCATTCAAATATACAAATAAATATTGTTTTTGTTTTTCTTGAATGCGAGTCTTTCTGTGTTTGAAGCAGAAATTTAGGTATGCTGATTATGGAACAAAATAGCCATTAAGTTTGATGAGCGGCATTTATGTCGCTCTAGGCTTAGGATTTTATAGAATTTTACTATGCTTTTTGATAGTTTTGTATAGTTTTGTTGCATTTTCATCCCCTTATTCCATCTATGCACTTTTTAGGTAAAATGTTCGAAAATGATGGAAAAGAGTTGAAGTTTGCTCGAATCAAGCCCGTGCAATCGCACAGGAATTCTGTGTGTTCGCACGGGTCAGCAGACTTGGCTTCAAAGTCAATCAGGCTCGTGCGCTCATGCGCTCGTGCTCCAGGAATGTGTGTTCGCATGAAACCGAAAAAACGATGCAGGAACTATTTGGGATATCGTGCGATCGCACTATGAATGAGCCCGCTCGCACGGATTTTTGGTGAGCTCGCACTGAATTTCCTTGCGAGCACATGAAGAATTTGGAAAATTTGGCTAAGTCAAGACCGTGCGATCGCACGGTTTGTGAGACCGTTCGCACAGTTCGAAGAAGAGAATCGTCGCTGAGAACGATCGCACGGAATCAGGGCCCGCTCGCAGTGATGCGATCGCATCTGGGTCTGCTCGATCGCACAGCTGCACGGGCTAACCTTTTTGAGTTTAAATTTCTATTTTTTTAGGGGTTTGTATAAATAGAATTTTCATTTTTTATAATTAACAATTAATTTCAGAAATAGAATTTAGGAAGTTTTAGAAGGTTTGCTCTTCAAGCTAGTTTTCTAGAGAGAGAAACTCCATTGATTTGAAGCTTCAAGTTGTAATTTCTTCAACTCTTCTCAATTCCTTGCAATTTAATTCAAGTTCTTAGTTCTTTGTTCATGCTATTTTGTTATTGTTCTTCAACTTCTTGAATTTCTCTTTGCTATGATTTTAGTTTCATTGATTCTCAATTCTTAGTTGATTTTGCAATTGAATGTTCAACTTCTTGATTCTTTCCTTCTACTCCTTCAATTTCATAATTGCTTGCTTAGAATCCATGAATTTCTTAGTTTTAAGCTTGTGTAGTGAGTAGTTTTAGGTTAGGGAAAGGGGAGAATCTAGGGGTTTAATTAGGGGAAATTGATGATTGAATTGATGATTGATTGTTGTAATTAAATATGATTTGGTGATAGGATATCCATGCCTAATTGAGTGGTAGTTGCAAATGCTATTTGATTGGGATTTGATTGGATTGCATAAGCTAGGTTTGGCAAGACATTGTGAGCCTAACTTGTGTAAGTGAATAGTGGTGCCTACTATATGCAAGTTTGTTTAGTCTAGGATTAAGCGAAAGCTCTTCCGTAGATTAGACGCTTCGCGTTCCCCATCCGAGAGGTGGCGGGTTCGTCATTCGATTCTATTTGCCTATACACCAAGTCGTTGCATGATCATGATTGCTTAATTGTTTAGTTCATTTCCCCCGATTTCCCTAGGCTATCCCCGACTCCCTAGAATTTCCCTTTATTGATTCAATTCGTATAATTGTTAGCTTTAGCTTTCTAGAATACAATTCAAACACACTCTTGTTCAAACTAGCTTAATACCTAAACTCAATGACCACCGTTTCTATGGGACGATCCCTATACTTGCCGCTATAGCAATATAGCCGGTTAGTTTAGTGGTTTTATAAATTTTGTTTGGTCGGGTGGATTTCTTTTCAACGACGGAAAAACACCCTATCAAAATGGCGCCGTTGCTGGGGAACGATCGTTGTTATTGAGTTTGGTTGAGACTAGTTTACCATTAGAAAAATACAAAAATATTGCATTCTTGTTTTCTTTCTTTTCCTTTGCAATACTCACGTGTTTCTTTGAGTTTTTATGCTTGATAGAGGTTGAGCACGTCAAAGGTCTTTCCATCCTCTTGACCTTGAATTGGAGAGGACATTAAGGAGATTAAGGCGCGTTCGAACTCGCTCATCAAGCCACAACCGGTTTGAATCCTTGAGTGTAGGCGTCGAACAAGAAGAGAGCGAGCAAGCTTTTGAAACCATGGCTCTCCCGGTTAAGAATTTGGGTATACCGGGAGAATTTGAAGCAACATGTGGTATCCATGCTCCCACAACTAATGCCAATAACTTTGAGATCAAGCCCGCTTTGATCAACTTGGTTCAAAGCCATCCTTTTTGTGGAAAGAGCAACGAGTCACCACACGAGCACCTAAAGCAATTCGAACATTATTGTGATACAATCAAACACAATGGTGTGACTTTGGACTATGTGCGGTTGACTCTATTCCGTTTTTCTCTCCTTGGGCGAGCTAGCGATTGGCTTGACAAGGAGGTCAAGCCAAATTCACTTCGCACTTGGAACGAAGTGACTAACGCATTTTTGAGCAAGTTCTACTCCCATGGAAAGACGGCGGAATATCGCCACAAGATTCAATCATTTGAGCAAAAGCGGGATGAAACGCTTTTTGAAGCTTGGGACCGATTCAAAGAATACCAAAGGGAATGCCCTCACCATGGGATCCCTAAGTGGTTGTTACTTTAAACCTTCTACTTGGGATTGAGCCCATCCTCCAAGACGAGTCTAGATGCGGGGCCGGGTGGTCCCATCATGAACAAGACCGAAGATCAAATTGAGGAGATAATTGAGGATGTGGTCCAAAATTATCAAGCTTGGCATGTTGGTGCAAGGGACTATAATGGCAAGGGTAGGAATGATGATGGTAAAGGGTTGGTGTATGCTATGGAGCAAGCTAGGATCATTGAAAAGCTTAGCTCGAGATTGGAAAATCTAGAGAGCACACCAAGTCAACCACCATCACCATCGACAATTCCACCACCTTCGGCTACTCTTCTCACCAAGGGGAAGAGCAAGGTGAGTTCCTATGACACAATACCTCCGTGCACTTCTTTTTGTGATAATTGCCAAGATTATAGTCACTTCCCCAATGCTTGTCCCTTGGTTAATAATGTGTCTTATATGGACTATGGCCCTTCTTGTGAAGGAGAATTTGATATGGAATATGTTCATGCCTTGAATGAGAGGTCTAGAAATGATAACCCCAACAATCAATACTTTGCTAGGCAATCACCTAGAGGCCCCCCTATGTATGGATCCCACCAAGGCTATGGCCAAGGAAGTGGGTATGATAGCCAAGGCCGAGGTGGCTATAGGGCGCAAGGCTATCAAGGCCAAGCACCCTATGGTCAATCTCATGGTCTTGGAAATCAAGGCCAATACAATCAAGGTAGTTATAATCCCAACCATCAAGGTGGAGGGGGTTACAACTACTCTTATGGGAAATTTAGGGGTGCCTCTAGTGGGGGTTATCCGTTGAGCTCGGGAGGTCAATATGGTGTTTCTCAACTTACACCTCCCGGATTCAATGGGCCAAGGACCTATGGCAACCAATTCCAACAAAACCTTAGTGGTTATGGCAACGCACCTCCACCGTTCCCGCCTCTCAAGTCTAACCTTGAGGCTCTCATGGAGTCGTTTGTGGGGGCGCAAGCCAAGAAGAATGTTGAGTTTGAGGATGGATTCAAGCAATCCAACACTCACTTGAAGATTATTGAGACCCAACTAGCACAACTAGCTAGCACCATCAAAGAGCAACAAGTGCATACTAGTCTCCCACCCCAAGGTCAAGCACCTAAACAAATGTATTCGGTTGTGACTCGGAGTGGGATGATTCTAGATGACGGTGCTAAGCTAGTTGATGCACCTTGCTCTAGGGGTGAGGATTCTAAGGGGAATGAGTCTCCGGACTGTGATATTGCGGAAGAGGAGTCTCATATCGTGTGATTGATGGTGTTAAGTCGACGGGGACTACTCTTCCTCCTCTCCCAATTCCTCCTCCCCCCTACCCTCAAAGATTTGCTGGAAAAACGCTTGATGATCAATTTCACAAGTTTTGGGAAACCATTAGCAAGCTATATGAGTCATTATCTTTCACCGAGGCACTCAAACAAATGCCTCACTATTCTAGATTCATGAGAGATATTCTTAGTGGCAAGAGAAGTTATGAAGCAAAGGAGACCGTGCAACTCACGGAGAGTTGTAGCGCTCTAATTCAACACTCCTTTCCCCCAAAACTCAATGATCCTGGAAGTTTTTCTATCCCTTGTAGCATTCAAAAGCTAAAGTTTGATAATTCTCTTTGTGAGTTGGGGGCAAGTGTGAGCATCTTGCCATATAAGACCTATGAGAAGCTCAAGCTAGGTGATCTTTCTCCTACTGCTATGTCATTGCAACTAGCCGATCGATCGGTTATGTTGCCATTGGGTAGGATTGAGGATGTTCCCCTCGTTGTTGGCAAGCTTACTTTCCTTGTTGACTTCGTCGTCTTGGACATCGATGAGGATGCCCATACCCCCATTATCTTGGGGAGGCCATTTTTGGCCACCGCGGGTGCTCTTATCGATGTACAAGGGGGACTAATCACCTTGAAAGCGGGGGATTAAAAAGCTAGCTTCAAGCTTCCCCTTGGTGAAGGATGTTTTGCAAAGATGAAAAGTTGTATGAAGGTAGAAACTATTGCTTGTATTAAGAGATTTTGCTCACATGCTAACCCTTCCAACAATTTTTGTGTTTATAAGTGTGATAATGAGCTTGCTAGGTCCTCTCTTGATGACAAGAATTTCCATGGAATCCCAAATGTGTTTGGGGATGAGTTTGATGATGTGGTGACCATCTCCGAGATATTTGAAATACGTGATGATGGTGATAGTGGAGCTCAACCCTCCAAAGTGATTCATGAATCGGCAAAGAAAGCCAAGCGACCCAAGCAAGCCAAGAGTCCAAAGAATGCCAAGGAGAGGCTTGGTGGTGGATTATTTGGTTTGCGCCTCTTGAATGGTGATGTCGGTAAGATGTTTGTTCCCAAAGGGGCAAAGAAGTGCATATTGACTAGTGTTGACCCAAGGTTGGGTGAGTTTGACCCCCCTTGACTTTTGGGGGGTCCGTCAAGCTAATGACGTTAAACGAGCGCTACCCAGGAGGCACCCCGCGACCCTTATGCATGTTTTTGGTATGTTTCATTGCGGTGGGTTCACACTTTCCACCATTGCCTTGTCCGTCGATTTTTCGGTGAGTTGTGGTTCAGTTTTTACCGGTTCTTTACGGGACTTGCTCCCACGACATATCCGGTAATATCCTTCTATCTCACATGCATTCTTTGGGGCGGGCATACTTCTTGTGGGGCATTTGGTTGCATGGGTAGCTGTTCCCCTCCATAGTTTTATTTTAGGCCTTGGGGACATGGCCTAATTCAAGCTTGGGGGGAGTTTTGTTGTGTGGTTGCCTATTTGTGATGCTCATTTCTTTGAAACCATACCTTGTGTGCACTTGTATGTATTAGTTTCTTGGTTTTCAGTTTGATTTTAGTTTGATTTTAGTTTTCTTTTGTTTCCTTTTCTTTTCTTTTGTTTCTTTTGATTCTTTTTGTTTTCCTTTTGTGTGATTTCTTCTTTTCTTCCTTTTTCTTTCCTTTTTCTTTGTTTTCCTTTCCTTTTGTCAAGGCAAGTTTTTCTAGGTTTCTTAGGCATTATTCTTGATTTGGGCAAATAAAATTGGAACTTGTAGGTTAAAATGCTTTTGTTCCTAATTGGTAGATGTTTGCACGGTTTTCAATGTCTTGGGTTGAATCTAGGATTTAGGTGTTAAGAAAGTTGGTTGAACTTTGGGTAACATGCGTCTTGAATCCTTGGCTTGTGGTAAGATGGTGTCGATCTCTCTAGTGACTTGAAACCGGAGAGAGTAGTATTTGCTCCCATGTGAGGATCATGTTCACATTAGCCCAAACACATTGTTTACACATATTGAGTGGCATAGATCCTTGGCATTGACTTTCTTATCTCCCAAATTTGACTTTTTCCTTCCCGAGACCGCGATCGAACTACTTTAGGGGACGATAGAAGCATTTCTTTCGGTGACTATTTTTCTTTTTAGTTTAGGACTTTATTTTCTATTTTTCTCATATACTTTTGTTTGCATTTTCCCACTTGCTAGCCATTTGAGCCTTTCCCCTTCATTTCTTATGAGCACATTACAAGCCTATTAGCCTTTGTTTTATTTTCACCCTTAGAAGTGATAGTGAAGCTTTGAGTTATGATGCTTGTTGGTTTTGAATGATTATGCAAAGTTGAGGAATGATTGATATTGGTATGAATGACAAAGTTTAGGAATTATGTTGTATATAGTGAATAAATGATGCAAAAGCAAAAAGAGAAAGGAAAGTTTTGAAAAAGCCAAAAATAGAGAAAAACAAAGCAATGAGAAAAGTTTCATTTGAAACACAAAAAAAGAGAAAATCAAATCAAGAGAAGTTCAAAAAAGAGTTTTAGTTTAGTATAGTTGTTGAATAAGCTTGGGGGTACCCCAAATAAGTGGTATGAGTTTGTTTTGGTTCGATTTGCTTGAGTTGAGTTCATTCATTGTGCTTCACTTTAGGTATGAGCACCAATTACCAAATTTGTTCCACACCTTACCCCTAGCCTACGTTACATCCTAAAAAGTCCTCTTGACCCTTTTCAGTTGAGTCTTTGTCGGTGGAGGGAGGATTTGGTCAAATTTATGGAATGAGATTGTCATGCTAAGATGTCGGGTAACCTTCTCTTCTCGCTTGCAAATCTTGTTTTCCGGCGCCTTCGCGGCGTCATGAGACACTATTCTTAAGGGTGGATGGGATCTAGAGATTTGACGTGGTATGCTCGGTTGAAGGGGAATTGATAAGTGCTTACCCTTAGTTTTCTTTGCTTGTCATTTGAATCTTTCACTCGATTTAGGACATTGGTTAGCGTGCATTCGTTTATTTGGTTAGTAATATTAGCATTCTCTCATACTTGTTCCATAATAAAGGCCCTTATCTTGAATTTTGTAGTTTCATTCTTCTTTCTTTTCTATTTTCCTTTCCTTTCTTTCTTTTTCTTTCCTTTCTTTTTCTTTTCTTCCTTTTTCTTGGTTTGTTTTTCATTTTAGGTCTTGCCTTGATTGTCTTTTTGACCCTTGCGAGATCCCACTCGCCCTCATGAGCGATTGTGGGGTTTAAAGAGCTTGTTGCATGCGCTTAAATGCAACCGTGATTCCTACGAAAGTGAGTTAGGTTGTATATTCTTGTAGATCTTGTTTTTGTAGTTTTTAGATTCTCAATAATTTGCTCATCCTTCCCTAGTTCGTGCCTAGTTTGCTAGAGACTAGCAAACGCCTAGCTTGGGGGAGTTTAATGAGCGGAATTTATGTCGCTCTAGGCTTAGGATTTTATAGAATTTTATTATGCTTTTTGATAGTTTTGTATAGTTTTGTTGCATTTTTATCCCCTTATTCCATCTATGCACTTTTCAGGTAAAATGTTGGAAAATGATGGAAAAGAGTTGAAGTTTGCTCGAATCAAGCCCGTGCGATCGCACAGCAGACTTGGCTTCAAAGTCAATCAGGCTCGTGCGCTCGTGCTCCAGGAATGTGTGTTAGCACAAAATCGAAAAAAACGATGTAGGAACTGTTTGGGATTTCGTGCGATCGCACTATGAATGAGCCCGCTCGCACGGATTTTTGGTGAGCTTGCACTGAATTTTCGTGCGAGCACATGATGAATTTGGCTAAGTCAAGATCGTGCAATCGCACGGTTTGTGAGCCTGTTTGCACAGTTCGAAGAAGAGAATCGTCACTGAGAACGATCGCACGGAATCAGGGCCCGCTAGCACTGATGCGATCGCATCTGGATCTGCTCGATCGCACGGCTGCGCGGGCTGACCTTTTCGAGTTTAAATTTCTATTTTTTTAGGGGTTTGTATAAATAGAATTTTCATTTTTTATAATTAACAATTAATTTCAGAAATAGAGTTTAGGAAGTTTTAGAAGGTTTGCTCTTCAAGCTAGTTTTCTAGAGAGAGAAACTCCATTGATTTGAAGCTTCAAGTTGTAATTTCTTCAACTCTTCTCAATTCCTTGCAATTTAATTCAAGTTCTTAGTTCTTTGTTCATGCTATTTTGTTATTGTTCTTCAACTTCTTGAATTTCTCTTTGCTTTGATTTTAGTTTCATTGATTCTCAATTCTTAGTTGATTTTGCAATTGAATGTTCAACTTCTTGATTCTTTCCTTCTACTCCTTCAATTTCATAATTGCTTGCTTAGAATCCATGAATTTCTTAGTTTTAAGCTTGTGTAGTGAGTAGTTTTAGGTTAGGGAAAGGGGAGAGTCTAGGGGTTTAATTAGGGGAAATTGATGATTGAATTGATGATTGATTGTTGTAATTAATATGATTTGGTGATAGGATATCCATGCCTAATTAAGTGGTAGTTGCAAATGCTATTTGATTAAGATTTGATTGGATTGCATAGGCTAGGTTTGGCAAGACATTGTGAGCCTAACTTGTGTAAGTGAATAGTGGTGCCTATTATATGCAAGTTTGTTTAGTCTAGGATTAGGCGACAGCTCTCCGTAGATTAGACGCTTCGCGTTCCCCATCCGAGAGGTGGCGGGTTCGTCATTAGATTCTATTTGCCTATACACCAAGTCGTTGCATGATCATGATTGCTTAATTGTTTAGTTCGTTTCCCCCGATTTCCCTAGGCCATCCCCGACTCCCTAGCATTTCCCTTTATTGATTCAATTCGTATAATTGTTAGCTTTAGCATTCTAGAATACAATTCAAACAAACTCTTGTTCAAACTAGCTTAATACCTAAACTCAATGACCACCGTTTCTATGGGACGATCCCTATACTTGCCGCTATAGAAATATAGCCGGTTAGTTTAGTGGTTTTATAAATTTTGTTTGGTCGGGTGGATTTCTTTTGAACGACGGAAAAACACCCTATCAAAGTTCCAGCCTTGAAAGGACTTAAAACAAACTAGATGACCCTACAACTAATGTAGCAATGCCATGCTTCATTTCCCACTTGTAGGTCATTAGTGTATCCTAGCTTCCATCATTTGAGTTATTACCGAAGTAAGAATCTCAAGAGGTATATGATACCAAGGAAGTTTGATTTCTAGATCACTTGTTTTTAAACATAAACTTATAGGTAGAAAAGGAATTGTAAATTGCTTTTCACTTGTTCCATGTTTTCTTATTTCTTATACCCTTTCTCATAGTCTTAAGAATTGACTTCTCATAGTGTTGACTTTTATACTTTGTTAGACATGTCCAATGCCACCCCAACAAAGGTCTTACCATTTTATTTATGTTGAATATTTTGCTTCAACTAGATGATCTTACCAGAAGCTTCTAAAGTTCTCTAAGCATCAATCTATTCGAATGTCTAGGGACTAGACTCATTCGAGAATTAAATGGACAAAGATATTTGGTTGTTAACCATTGGTAAAGCTGAGCGTTTAAACTCAATGCTTTATGATCTCAAAACTACATTGTATCTTGAATTCACAAGCACCAATCAATTTACCATTCGACTTTGATACTCGAAACAACCATAAAAGTCGCTAAAAGAAACGTACATTTTAAATTGCTCACTTTCTCTCATTTCCGTGAATCGTTCTTCGATTCACTACCAATCGAAGAAATTTACTGTTACCTTTCTAAAAGGATTTACTGTAGTGCAAGATATTTAATTATAAACAATAATTAAAACATAAATTGTAGCATGCAAAGTCTAAACATTTATCATGAGTAATAACTTGAAAATTAAAGCAATCATGCAATTTAAACAAGTCATTGACATTTTATTCAAAATATTTAGTTCCGGCAGGTGTGAATAAAATGAATCCAAGACCCCAAAATCATTTAAAAATGAAGCACGATTCGACTTAATTCTAAAATATTTTAGGTAAGCAAATTCGTTGCTAATAGTCTAGAAACTACTCTTGGTTGATAGGTACGTCTAAGAACTTTATTAGGTAAACCTATCTCATTTGAAACTACATAAAAGGACTCCTTACTTATATCGTTGAGTTCAACCAAAATCAACTTGTACTCACAACCAATTGTGTACTACGATCAGAAGTGACACCTCGCTATGGCGGAAAACTATCACTAATTGATCGACAAATGTACTCACAACATTGTGTACCTTACCTCTTTAGAATCAATAAGTAACACATCGCTATGGCGGAAAACTATTACTAGATTGATGTAAAGGTTATCCAAGTAAGTGTTATTTTGGAATGTCACCTTTTAACTAAATTTTAAATTTGGAACTTTGGGCTCTTACTATGTTGGTTAGATTTTAAGTGAACTAAAATCCTTAATTATACAACATAATCAAGCCACAATCTCATGCATAATATCAAGACATATTTAAAGCAATAAATATATTAAAACATGCATAAGATTTAAATGTGATCTAGTATGGCCCGACTTCATCTTGAAGCTTCAACTTCAAACTCCGTCTTGAAAATGGATTGGAAACTGTTTATGCCAAATTTCGTCTAGGGGCGACACTTGGCTTGGGTCGACACTAACTAAGTAATGAATGCAAAAAGCGAATAACGAGAGAGACAACACAGGGAGATGTTGACGAGAAAAACTCAAGAATAAGGTAAAAAACCGCGGATAGCTATGAGGCTATCAATCCACTAAGTAACCTAAGAAATAACTAAATAAATGTCTGTGCTTTGTAAAAGAAAATAAACGAGTACAATGATTGCTTTAATGGGTAAAATATGACGGAGTTGTATTGCTTGAGAGCTTGAGTTAACTTGTGCCTTCTAAAGTCGTTGCTCTGTCCTTATATAGGTGAAGTCCAATGGCACCATTAGTTGAGAGGATCCCTAGAAGATAGGAATTAGTTGATGACCGTTGTCTACACGTTCTTTGCTTGTCTTCAACAACTTCCGAGATCTTGGGTGGCTTCCTTGACCTTCTCTGTTTGCTTGACGGTGCTATACATCTTGGTGTAGACACCTACTTTTGTCCCCATTCCCGAAAGGGAAGGTTCGATGATGAGAACATAAATCTCCACTTGGCAACGCATCTCCTGTAAAATAACGAATCTCAATCACCCTTTCATTTCAGCACAAACTGCTATTTATAGAAACCTGCTAAGAATAGTAATTTCCGTAAGAAGTAGTTGTTAAAAGTGGCAAAGTCATAAAAGATAGAAATCTGTCAGAATTAGGTGTTGCACTCCAATATAAGTCCTAAAAGAGATAGAATTGGCAAAAGGAATTCTATTCCTGTTATAATTCGAAAATAAGAGTTACGTATTAATTAAATTCCTAACGAACCTAGAGTTCATAACGGGCCCAGACGCATTCCGTCATAAGTTAATACGCACTAAGAAACTCAGATAAGTCTCAAAAGCTCCGTGTTTAAGAGTCGAGATCTGACGAAAGGCTCGGCCCAGATCCTATTTTCAACGCCTGGGTCTGGGCGCCGAAATCTTCGGCGCCTAGCCCTGGGCGCTGAAAATACCTGGGGCCGTGTCGCCTCCGAATTCTTTTTGGATTCGTATTCTAACGATCTATCTTTCCACAAACTCTTTCCCTATAAATACAGCCTAGCCTCACGCTGCGAAATTGATCCGGCGTTCTGTCGCAATCTACCCAAAAGTCGAACAGAACGCATCCTGTCCCTTGTAGCTGATGAATTAAGCCTAAATACTGGAACATTTCTTGGAAATCCGAGATTCGTTAAATAAAAGGAGAAATAGCAAAGTCAAGTGGTTAGTTTTCTGAGAACCGTGACGCACCTCTTAAGGGTGCGTTGTAATGTGTCCCTCATATGATTTAATCTCTTTCATGACCCTTTTATAAAATTGTCAAACTATTAACTTGATTGATCTATCATGCCTAATAAGATATTACCTTGGACAATTGAATTATCATGCTAGGTACCTTAAATCAATCTAAATAAGATAATCACGATCGATTTAGTATTATGTGTTGCATATTGCTAAAATAAATTCAGAATAGTTTAATAGTTTAAACGCATGTCCCTTCAGTTATTTATGCTGAGCTAGTAAGGATAACCTGCCTCTGGAGTTATCGATGAGCACTCCTGTCGGTAGTTAGAGTCCCCCGAACTCTCAATCTCTGCCCTGCGGGTGTACGTTGAGCGATCCCCACACCAGGGATCACAAGGGAACCTATGGCCGTCGTGGTCGAACATAATTGCACTCCCTTTATGTCACGATAACCGGGTTTTGTCAGTTTTTCTCATTGTCGTTAAAAACTGAATGGCGACTCCTATATTACTAGTCGATTGGGTGTAAACTCACAGGAAATCTAACTACACTTGATCTTACGACGTCACGCCCATGAGGGACGAGGTCATGCATTAGCCTCGTGATTTTTCGACCCCCTCACAGTGGCGACTCCACTGGGGAACGTTAATGAAATACTCGTGCTCGTAGGTAATCAAAATAGCCGAAGGGTGAAACGATCCTACTCCGCGTTTATTTCCTTATCAAGTTGGGACGACCTGAAAATCAGCATATTAATGTGAACGGACAGAACCGCATAACGAATCTCGGCTCCCTTGGCATGTTTCATCTCGGGAGTTGGGACTAAGGATACCCATCGCCAACCGGGGGGTGCATACGCTTCGAATGTTGTCCACTCGGCACTTTTCGCTAGTAGTACACCCGTCCCAAACCCAATCGCTCGCCGACTAAGGTCCCTCTCAATGGTGCATGCCCCCTTGGCTTACATCGTGATTGGCCTCTTGGGACGAAATTCGTTTGTTGAATGCACTACCTCGACCGGGGCATGTGTTGGATCTACGATAGAAACGGTACCAAGCCAGGCGCAAATATTACCCCTAGAAGCCTATCATAAACTACGTGACATATTATTTTTTGCTTCATGTTGTAATGCTAGTTATGTGTAGCGAATTACGTGATTATATTGTGATTGTGTGCGACAAATAACGCTAGAAAACCAACAACCCTAAAAGTTGCCCAAACATTCATAAACACCAATTGGCCAAAGAGTTATACCAAACTACGTGTTCCGCAGTCCCGGGCGATCGCCACAAAAATAAGCGACGTCCAGGACGGCCTGTAACGGATCCCACGACACTGCATAACGCACAAAGGACGTTATTGGGCAAGCACGCAAAATTAAGTCGTATGTACAAAAAAAATAGACGAACAAAATACGAGTACCAGTCAGGGACGCATTTTCAGTGCCCCTAGCTGGGCGCCAATTATTTCATCGCCCTTGCTGGGCGCTGAAGTTGCTGCTTGGCCTTTTGGCCAGGCACCGCAGCCTCGGTGCCCGCGCACAAAATATACGTAGCAATAAAAAAATTCGTAACAAATTTGCTATGAGGACGTATAAAAAAGGCACTCAATTCTAAAAACGACTTATAAAATAAATAACTCCTTGCGTCGTCATTAGGCCTCCTATGACGACAATGTTCGGCACCGAAACCAAGCATGCCAGTTAATATAACTTTGAATGTCACGTGGGCAAGTGTTTCGAAAACCTAAAGAATGACCAAAAGAAAAGCCAAAATGTACCAACGAGAGTGAGAATAAAAAACCGATAGGAAGAGTCAAAAGTCTAGACTAAGTAATGCTTAACTTTGGGCCTAAACTTTAGCTTGTCTTATGCATAGGGCTGGTTCTCCCACTTGGCGTCGATCTGAAAATAAAAGGTTAGTACGTCTCGAAGATACATTACCAACACAAGGTTTAGCAACTCCAAGCTCCATCCGTCACTCCCGCTTTCAAGGATCTCCGATTCCCCAACCTCAAACATGTCCATGGAAGAGTTGCGGGACCAAATGGCCCAAATGACCCTACTTATGAATCAACTGAAAATGGAGAACGAATCCTTAGTGGCTGCGCAAGCCAAACATGACCTCGATAACGAGAAGAAGATCGAAAAAATGGTTCTGCAGCAAACTATGGGGAGAAAGTATTTCTCCCTCGATCCTGAACCTTTCCCCGACAAACTACCGGAAAAGTTTAGTTCATCCGACTAACCAAAGTTCAAAGCCACGGACAATCCCCGTGATAATCTCTTGAGCTTTGTGAATGCCATGAACTTGAAAGGTGTGGACATGTCCATATATCTGCCTGCCTTTCCTTTGTCCTTGGAACCTGTGCTACTCAAATGGTACTACCACCAGGACCCTAAGCTCTTCCCCACTTGGGAGGACTTTGTCAATGTCTTCATCAAGCAATACTCGTCGAACATGGATTTTCAAGTCACCATGCGCGAACTTGAAGTCCTCTTCCAAAACAAATATGAAGGTTTCACGACCTACTTCGCTAGATGGAGGGACCAAGCGGCCAAACTAATCAATAGGCCTCCTGAAACTGAATTGGTCCAAAAATTCATTGACAACCTAGACCCAGCTTATAAACAACATCTTAGATACTTGGGCCTTGACACCTTCAAGAGGGTTTACGATGTAGGAATAAAAGATCGAGGATGACCTCACAAAAACAGTACAAAGTAAGCCTGCATACAAAAGTAATACCTACAACAGGGGCCACACGCCTCAAGCCCAAGAGGTCCACGCCGTAGAAGAAATCCCAACCCGAAGGAGCCCCGGAAGGTGGACCCGAGACCGAAAGTTTGCCCCACTCGGGTCGACTCTAGTACAAGCCTTCCAAAGACTAACCAAACAAGGAAAACTAAGGCCCATAGGCCCCACACCCGACCCTCCATTCAAAAATAAATACTGGGTCGAGGGCGCCTGCTGCGAGTTCCATCAAGGAAATGGGCATGATAGTGAAAACTGTTGGAATCTAAAAAACACGATCCAGGATATGATAAAGGATGAAATAATACCCCTCCCTAACGTTGGCAAACCCAACAACAACAAGAGCCCACTCGGCTCTTGTCACATCTCTCTCGATCAACCGGAAAATATGAACTTTGACCCTACGGTGTATATTACTCCCCAAGGTGCACCACTCGCCATGGTCCCTATGGATCTAATCGAGAGAGAAGTGTGCGGTGTGTGGGATGATGATGCTGAAGATATCTACCTGTCCCAAGTATCGGGCCAGGACCTCTTTACTAAAACTTGGCCCGGGAATGCTCCCATTGACACCACCCCTCAAGAGCCCGAAGTTGACAATCTCACTCGGTCCGGAAGGATATACCAACAGGATATTCGCCCACCTCCCATGGACGACATCCCAGTCAGACAGACTCCTGAAAACATGCGGCACACCACCGTTGCAGAAGTCATCGAAAATCCTATCTTGAAGCAACTAAAAAGAACCAAAGCCGAGATTACCATCTGGGATCTCATGTGCACTTCAAAGGAACATCGTGAAAAACTTATTCGCTCACTTGACCACATCTCAGTCCCTACGGACATCACACCTGACTCGTTGGTTAACCACGTCACGAGAGATGTTGAGGAAAAAGCAATAGTTTTTACTGACAACGACTTACCTAAAGAAGGAGGCGCCCACAATAAGGCTCTCTATCTAGTGGTTGGATGCAAAGGACAAAACATCCCCCTAGCACTCGTAGATAACGGTTCAGCGGTAAATGTTTGCCCATTGCGAACCGCCCATTGCTTGGGGCTAGGAAATGATGACTCCCAAACCTCCACGCAAGGGGTGCGAGCCTATGATAACTCTCGAAGGCATGTGTTGGGAAAAATCAACCTCACAATACAAACCGGGCCTGTGGCACGCACCACGGAGTTTCAGATAATTGACATCAAGCCCACTTTCAACCTCCTCTTAGGGCGCCCTTGGCTCCATGACTTAGGAGGTGTGGCTTCTACCTTGCACCAGATGGTTAAACTTAACCATAACGGGGTAATTCTGGAAATACGCGCCCCTCCTCTCGATGTCAGTTGTACTATGGTCGGAACGACCGATGCTGCAGAAGACCTTTACGGTTTTCAAATGGAAGAAGAACAACATGTTCCATCCCCCACCCAACAAAACTACTCCCTTTGGTCTAGGCTATACACCAACGGAGGAAGATATTGCTGACCACTTGTCTAGGCTACGCCTTAAGCCAGCCAAGACAAAATAAACCATCTTTCTTCCCCAATACCAAAGAACCCTTAACGGTATGTTTGTTCAAGAAGGAGAAGAACACCCATGCTGCGACTTCCCTGAACCCTTTGTTCAGAATGGCCTGCTAAAACCCGGATTTGAGATTTTCCATGACTGTCATACTATGGATGAGGCACCCCACCTCACCAAGACTGAAACAGCTGAAATATTAGACAACCAAGCTCTATGGACATTGTTTAACGAATCGAGGCCTATGGAGGACGAGACTGTAATAACCATCCTAGCCCTGCAAGATGAAGGTTTCAATCCAACCCGGTTAATCACTCCTACATCAACACCAGAAGAGACCGAGAACGGATGGGTGAAGACATATCAGTGGGTCAATGCAAAGGGAATAGAATTCAAGATGAGTACAGGCGAAGGACCAAAGTTCTACGAGACTAAACCCAAGGCTTGAGCCATAGATAGCACTATAGCAAACCGCCTAGTAGTTCTTTAGATGATAGAAAAAAAAAAGCTCTAGAGATAGTCCTAAGACCCCTTAGAACATAGGCTAATTTATTTCAGTGTGTTTTCCTTACTTTCCAAATTAATAAAGGCGTAAGATTTCTCCTAAAAAAATTGCTCTAACACTAAACAAGCGCTAATCATATTTGCAAAAATAAAATCAAAAAATGTAAGGAAGCGGCCCACTTTAGGCCCAATAGCAAGACCCACTCGGTCTTGAATCCTGACATCAAAACCAATTCTCGAAATCCATAAAATAAACCGTACCTACAAGACATAAAGGTCAACCCGTGCAATCATAAAAGTCAACCCGTGCAACCCAAAGAAACCAAAGGAAATCAAATCCAAAACAAGTGCAAATGTTGCTTAAAAAGAAAATTAATAAAACGTAACCCCACCATACCCTTCATTAACAACACGCACCTCAACCCACCCAAAAGCCCTACACAAAGATCTTCACATCTTTCGCACCCTAACTCCATTTTCAAAGCCGTTTTGAGTCACGAATAGATAAAATTAATCCGGACGAAAATGGATCTCACGCTAACAGTCCAAAAAGCTTCCGAAATATTGTCAAAATTGATTTCTGACGAATAAAAAGTAAAACGAAACAAAGAAAAAGAAATAACAACAAGAAACATGTGAAAGAAAAGAAGCAACACGCCCAAAAATCACCCCAGAAATCATTTTCAGCGCCGAAATCATTAACGCCCCAGTCTGGGCGTTGAAACTCTCTGCTTGCCGAAGTTTACCCAGAAGTGCTCGTCATTTTACCCGCACATACACGGAAAAATAACAAACACTTGGGGGGTACAGCACGTATTCACGTATTCAGATATACATACCAAAAAGAAAAACAAAACATGAAAAAACAATGCGCAAAATACATGTACTCAAAAAAAATCATAAAGAAAATTTCGACTTACGGCAAAGCAGCAGATTAAAATCAACTTCGCCTATTCTACCGTTTCAAATAATATGTTTCCATCTCAGAACATACTTATCAAATTCGGTATCCTAGAATTCATTCTAGCTAGAACTACGCGCGACCTGATTCTAAGTTAAAGTTATTTAACAAGTATACGTAGGCAATCCTATTTATGGATTCGGTCCAATAAAAAAAATATAATGTGCATAAGTGTTGGAAATGAGCGAATAAAAAAGAGAAGAAAGCGAGAACAAGAAAGCAAAGAAACCAGAAAAATAAAATTACGCCTTTATTAATATTTAAAAGTAATAAGAAGGAAAACCAAAGTGCTAAGGAATGAAAAACAAACACAACTGAAATAAATAAAGGGCACCTACACCCTAGCAAGAACTACACTACTCGAGTTCTTCCGGATCATCAAATAAAGTTTTGTAGAGGGCAATGTTCGCAGGGTCCACCCCCACGGGCTTCTGCGCTGCCCCTATGTCGATCTGCATAAGAACAGGCTCGTTGACACTAACTTCCAAGGATGCCAAGGCCTTAGAAACATCTTCAGTCTGAACAGCTATAGCCCGCTCAGCCTCAAGGGCACAAACAATAGTAGGGGAAGAATTATCGACATCAATTCGATCAGCCACTGGTTCTACTGGGGGCTGAACTTTCCTAACCCATACATTATTCCGGCGACGATCTCCGCGAGAGCTTGCATTTCTTTTGGGAACAGCAGGCCCCTTTACGTTAGGTACCTTTTTAGGCCTAGAACTGGAACGAGGAGGAATTTCCTTTCGCTTTCGATCAGGACGAGCTTTCACAGTCTTAATGCCATTTTCGCGAGGGTTAGCAGGATTACGGTTTTCATACTTAGCCCTACCTCGAGGTATCAAAAGTTCAGCCGGCTCTTCATTTCGAGCCTTAGTTCTCACATCCTTATCATCGGAACTCATCCACAACTTATAATTCTCGGAAAGACCCACAAAGCCATCTGTAGTCACGGTCCAACGCGGGAGGCCACCATAGCCCACGCTTGAACCCGTGCTCGTGAAAAGACCGCTACTTTAGGTGGTACCGTATCAGCAAATGGGATAGTCTGCCTTAAGCCGTATTGTCGCATGACTCGGTAAGGAAAGATGTAAACAACCCGAGATAATCCCAACAAAGAAATATGAACTAACGTCTCGGAACCCCCCGTCATATTAGTCAAACCCCACCACGGTACCACCCACTTAATAGAGCATATGCCATGAGTAAAATAGGAGGCCCATTCGGCCTCGTCCTGGCCTTGGTGCAAATACTTTCGGTTGCCTAAGGCTATAGGGCGATAATGTTTAGGATCGGCAGGAGCTTCTAGAAGCCTAAGTCGTTCCATGAGCCAAGTCAGCGAAAAAAAACGGGTACGATCAGAAAAATAATAAGGCATGGGATGCATTTTCAACGCCCAGAACCAGGCGCCAGAAATTCCGACGCCCAGCCCTGGGCGCTGAAAATCAGCTCCAGGCAGAGGCAAACGAAAAGAAAGAATAATTATATGCACGCAAATAAACGATCAATTACCTGCAGCAATAGGGGGCTCCCCTTAAAACTTTCAGACTTGGCATCCTTCTTTAACTCATCCGCACCCAACAAGGTCTCGGCAACAATCAACGGCATAATGGAATAACAACTCTCCATCTGACTAATCAGGGGAATCAACCTTATGTCACCAAACTCACCATTGTGTTAGGTTATGATACATATGATATTACATAAATCATGCGGAAACAACCATTAACCCAGGAATACATATTGTTTACACATAATCATATAGCATAATTTAGATGCATACTCTTTGTTGCGTGCCCTCCCTAGCTGCGCCCGAACCGAACAAGAACAAGTCTTTAGGACTCCAAGTGTCGTCCCTCCGTAGATAGTCCACAGCACGTCCGGATCCGCCTTAAGATTGACCAACTAGAATCGCCCTTAAGGTACTAGAATTTTCGGCACTTTTGAGCAAGATGTGTGATTGAATTTTTCTCTCAAAAACTCACTTTGAATACTTTGAAAACTCGTTATAAATTGTGAACCCAGGCCACATATTTATAGGGGTATGGAAAGGGAATTGAAATCCTATTCAGATACAAATTAATTAAACCTAGAATCCTACAAGAACTCTAATTAATTAATTTATCAAATAGAATTAAGAATTTAATCATTAACCGAACTCTGCATGCTTTAGGAATCGTGCATGAACACAAACACCTACGCACACACACACGGCAGCCACGATGGGCCGCCCATGCGCGTGCGTGCGAGCAGCAGCCCACGCAGCGAGGCCTACGCGAGCTACAAGCCCACGTAGCTCCTGCGCGCGCTGCGCGCGCTGTGCGCGCTGCCACGGCCTGCTGGGCCTGGCCTTGCGCTGGGCCTGGCGTGGCCTTGGCTGTTCGTGTGGCGCGCTTGGCTTGCTGGGCGATGGCCTGGCTTCGTGCTGGGCCCTCGTCCGGCAGGCCTCGTCCGATGCTTATTCGTACGATACGCTTCCGATTAAATTTCCGATTTCGGAATTCATTTCCGATACGAACAATATTTAATATTTCCGATTCCGGAATTAATTTCCGTTTCGAACAAATATTTAATATTTCCGTTTCCGGAATTATTTTCCGATTCCGATAATATTTCCGATTCTGACAATATTTCCGTTTCCGGCAATATTTCCGATTCTGGCAATATTTCCATTTCCGATAATATTTTCCGATAGGTACCATGTTTCCGTTTTCGGCAACATCTACGACTTGGATAATATTTATATTTCCGATACGATCCATATTTCCGTTAAATACTTGATCCGTTTACGTACTATTTGTGTGACCCTACGGGTTCAGTCAAGAGTAAGCTGTGGATTAATATCATTAATTCCACTTGAAGTGAAGCGGCCTCTAGCTAGGCATTCAGCTCACTTGATCTCACTGAATTATTAACTTGTTAATTAATACTGAACCGCATTTATTAGACTTATCATAGAATGCATACTTGGACCAAGGGCATTATTTCCCTCAGTCTCCCACTTGTCCTTAGGGACAAGTGTGCATTTCCTAATTCCTTTGCCGCTCGATGCTTGCTCTTGAACATAAGGTAAGAGTTGTCATCCTTATTATGTCCAGAGGTGTTCCTCGGTTTCAGAGTTCAACTGATCAAAATAAACAGATAATCATAGCCTATGATTCATCCGAGCACGACCATGCATTTCACAGTTTCTAGCTCTCCGAGTGGCCTTGTACAACTTTTAAGCATCTCATCCCGATTTATGGGAGGACAATCCCAATCTTGCGATCTTGAGATTAGACTTCGTTTGATAGGTGATTACCTGAGCGTTGCCTTTATAGCCTCCTTTTACGGTGCGACGGTTGGTCAACGTCAAAGCAACCAGTTCTCAAACAAGTAATCTCAAATCACTCAGGTATTGAGGATTTAGTGTATAATAATTTAGTGAAATTTACTTATGACAGACTTTCATCTCTTACAGTAAAGTTTCATAGGTCTTGTCCGATACTAGTCTTCCCAAAGTAAGTATCTATGCAAATGATTATGACATTGCCATGTCCACATAGTTCAAGAAACAGAACTACTAGTCATCTTGCATTCTAATCGTCTAACGTTTTCTATGCGTCCAATTTTATAGAAAACTCCGATTAGGGACCATTTTCAACCTTTGACATTCAAGTTCACTTGATAGACATTTCTTAGTCACAGGACTGGTCCTGACAGTCTATCTTGAATATATCGTCAAATTGAAGGGACTCATCATTTAATAAACCACAAATTAAATGGAAAAATGAATTCTTTTCATTTATTGTGAATGATTAACCAATAATGTTTTACAAAGATTTAAACTCTAAAACTTTAAAACATTAAACAGAGACATCAAAGCCATTCTCCAATATGCTTGATTCCCATAGCTGCAGTGTGCGAGTTGTGCTTCGCTTGCGGCAGAGGTTTAGTTAATGGATCTGATATGTTGTCATCAGTTCCAATCTTGCTTATCTCGACTTCTTTTCTTTCAACGAACTCTCGTAGAAGGTGAAATCTACGAAGTACATGCTTGACTCTCTGGTGGTGTCTAGGCTCTTTTGCCTGTGCAATAGCTCCGTTATTGTCACAATACAGGGCTATTGGTCCTTTAATGGAGGGGACTACACCAAGTTCACCTATGAACTTCCTTAGCCATATAGCTTCCTTTGCTGCTTCATGTGCAGCAATGTACTCCGCTTCAGTTGTAGAATCCGCAATGGTGCTTTGCTTAGCACTTTTCCAGCTTACTGCTCCTCCGTTGAGGCAGAAGACAAACCCAGACTGTGATCTGAAATCATCTTTGTCGGTTTGGAAACTTGCGTCCGTATAGCCTTTAACAATTAATTCATCATCTCCACCATAGACCAGGAAGTCATCTTTGTACCTTTTCAGGTACTTCAGAATATTCTTGGCAGCAGTCCAATGCGCCTCTCCTAGGTCTGACTGGTATCTGCTCGTAGCACTGAGTGCGTACGCAACATCCGGGCGTGTACATATCATAGCATACATTATTGAACCAATCAATGATGCATATGGAATCCCATTCATTCGTCTACGCTCATCAAGTGTTTTTGGGCACTGAGTCTTGCTTAGAGTCATTCCATGAGACATGGGTAGGTAGCCTCGCTTGGAGTCTGCCATCTTGAACCTATCAAGCACCTTATTGATATAAGTGCTTTGACTAAGTCCAATCATCTTTTTAGATCTATCTCTGTAAATCTTGATGCCCAATATGTACTGTGCTTCTCCTAGATCCTTCATCGAAAAATATTTCCCAAGCCAAATCTTGACAGAGTTCAACATAGGAATGTCATTTCCGATAAGTAATATGTCGTCGACATATAATACTAGGAAAGCAATTTTGCTCCCACTGACCTTCTTGTATACACAAGATTCGTCTGCGTTCTTGATGAAACCAAAGTCACTGACTGCTTCATCAAAACGTATATTCCAGCTCCTGGATGCCTGCTTCAATCCGTAGATTGATTTCTTTAGCTTGCATACCTTTTTAGCATTCTTTGGATCCTCAAAACCTTCAGACTGTGTCATAAACACAGTTTCTGTTAAAACGCCGTTTTAAGAAAGCAGTTTTGACATCCATCTGCCATATTTCGTAATCGTAATATGCAGCGATTGCTAACATTATCCGAATAGACTTTAGCATTGCAACTGGTGAAAAGGTTTCACCGTAATCCACACCGTGGACTTGCCTGTAACCTTTTGCAACCAATCTAGCTTTGAAAACTTCAAGTTTCCCATCCTTGTCCTTTTTCAGTTTGAAAACCCATTTGCTTCCAATGGCTTAGTAGCCATCTGGCAAATCGACCAAATCCCATACTTGGTTTTCAGACATGGAGTCTAATTCAGATTGCATGGCTTCTTGCCATTGCTTGGAGCTAGGGCTCGTCATAGCTTGTTTGTAAGTCGCAGGTTCATCACTTTCAAGTAATAGAACGTCATAGCTCTCGTTCGTCAAAATACCTAAGTACCTTTCCGGTTGAGATCTATATCTTTGCGATCTACGCGGGGTAACATTTCTAGATTGACCATGATTCTCACCAGATTCTTCTAAAGATCTCTGAGTTTCATCCTGAATGTCATCTTGAGCATTCTCTAGAGTTTGTTGTTCGACTCGAATTTCTTCGAGGTCTACTTTTCTCCCACTTGTCATTTTGGAAATGTGATCTTTCTCCAAAAAGACACCATCTCGAGCAACAAACACCTTGTTCTCAGATGTATTGTAGAAGTAATACCCCTTTGTTTCCTTTGGATAGCCCACAAGGATACATTTGTCAGATTTTGGATGAAGTTTGTCTGAAATTAATCGTTTGACGTATACTTCACATCCCCAAATCTTAAGAAAAGACACATTTGGAGGCTTTCCAAACCATAATTCGTATGGAGTCTTTTCGACAGCTTTAGACGGAGCTCTATTTATAGTGAGTGCAGCTGTATTTAGTGCATGTCCCCAAAATTCTAATGGAAGTTCGGCCTGACCCATCATTGACCTGACCATGTCTAGCAAGGTTCTGTTCCTCCGTTCCGACACACCGTTCCATTGTGGTGTTCCAGGAGGAGTCAACTCTGATAGAATTCCACATTCTTTCAGATGGTCATCAAATTCATAGCTCAGATATTCACCGCCTCTATCAGACCGCAGTGCCTTAATCTTCTTGCCTAATTGATTCTCTACTTCACTCTGAAATTCCTTGAATTTGTCAAAGGATTCAGACTTATGCTTCATTAGGTAGAGATAACCATACCTACTGAAGTCATCAGTGAAAGTGATAAAGTAGCTGAAACCACCTCTAGCATTTGTACTCATTGGTCCACATACATCTGTATGGATTAAACCCAATAGTTCATTTGCTCTTTCTCCAACTTTAGAGAAAGGTTGCTTTGTCATTTTGCCAAGTAAACATGATTCGCATTTACCATAATCCTCTAAGTCAAATGGTTCTAGAATTCCTTCCTTTTGAAGTCTTTCTAAGCGTTTCAAGTTTATATGGCCTAATCGACAATGGCACAGATAGGTGATATCTGAATCATCATTTTTGGCCTTTTATGTTATATACTTGTTTGTCGTGATCTAATAAATAAAGTCCATTGACTAATCTAGCAGATCCATAAAACATCTCTTTAAAATAAAACGAACAACTATTGTCTTTTATTAAAAAGGAAAATCCCTTAGCATCTAAGCAAGAAACTGAAATGATGTTTTTAGTAAGACTTGGAACATGGAAACATTCTTCCAGTTCCAAAACTAGCCCGGAGGGCAACGACAAATAGTAAGTTCCTACAGCTAATGCAGCAATCCGTGCTCCATTTCCCACTCGTAGGTCGACTTCACCCTTGCTTAACTTTCTACTTCTTCTTAGTCCCTGTGGATTGGAACATAAGTGTGAGCCACAACCTGTATCTAATACCCAAGAAGTTGAATTAGCAAGTATACAGTCTATAACGAAAATACCTGAAGATGGAACGACTGTTCCGTTCTTCTGATCTTCCTTTAGCTTCAAGCAATCTCTCTTCCAATGCCCCTTCTTCTTGCAGTAGAAGCATTCGGATTCAGAAGTGGGTTGACTGACCTTCCTCTTTACAGATTTGGCGCCAGTTTGCTTAGTTGGGCTGGCCTTGTTGCCACCTTTCTTAGCATTCCTCTTCTTTCCAGATTTCTTGAACTTGCCCCCACGCACCATAAGCACATCCTGCTTATCACTTTTGAGCGTCTTTTCAGCGGTCTTCAGCATACCGTGAAGCTCAGTGAGCGTTTTGTCCAGACTATTCATACTGTAGTTCAGTTTGAACTGATCATACCCGCTATGAAGAGAATGGAGGATGGTGTCTATAGCCATTTCCTGAGAAAATTGCTGATCCAGCCGACTCATATTCTCAATGAGTCCAATCATTTTGAGAACATGTGGACTTACGGGCTCGCCTTTCTTAAGCTTGGTCTCAAGAATTTGCCTATGAGTCTCGAATCTTTCGACTCGAGCCAGATCTTGGAACATGTTCTTCAACTCACTGATGATTGTGAAAGCATCTGAGTTGATGAACGTTTTCTGCAGATCCGCACTCATGGTGGCGAGCATTAGACATTTCACATCCTTGTTGGCATCAATCCAACGATTGAGGGCTGCCTGAGTGACCCCGTCGCCTGCAGCTTCGGGCATCGCCTCATCTAGGACATACTCCTTTTCTTCCTGCATAAGAACTATTTGCAAGTTCCTTTGCCAGTCAAGGAAGTTTTTCCCGTTCAACTTCTCCTTTTCGAGAATTGATCGAATGTTGAATGAATTGTTGTTTGCCATATTAAAAACTACAATTGAAAAGAATAAACAAATAAATAACCATTCACAGTTTCTCTTAATAACCTTAAATTCTAGCATACATGCATAATTCAATGTTTATTAAGCATTTTATTTAAGTTATGTGTTCCGGCAGGTGTGAATAAAATGATTCCAAGATCCTAAAATCATTGAAGAACTAAGCACAGTTTGTCGACTTAATCCTAGAACATCTTAGGTAAGCAAAAGCCTTTTGCTAATAGTCTAGAAACTATTCTTGGTTGATAGGTACGTCTAAGAACTTATTAGGTAAACCTATCGATTTTGCCACGACATAAAAGGAATCCTTACTTATATCGTTGAGTTTCACCAAAACTAACATGTACTCACAATTGTTTGTGTACCTTGCCCCTTTAGGACCAATAAGTAAC
The DNA here is from genome assembly GCF_020520425.1 of Spinacia oleracea. Classification (NCBI taxonomy): domain Eukaryota; kingdom Viridiplantae; phylum Streptophyta; class Magnoliopsida; order Caryophyllales; family Amaranthaceae; genus Spinacia; species Spinacia oleracea. The sequence continues at coordinate 30,946,413 of NC_079492.1, forward strand.
ACCTCGCTGAGCGAAAACTATTACTAGATTGATGTAAAGGATATCCAAGCAAGTGTATATTTTGGCATGGCACCTTTTAACTCAATTTTTAAGTTTGGAACTTAAGGCTCTTACTATGTTGGTTAGATTTTAAGTGAACTAAAATCCTTAATCATGCAACATAATCAAGCTTTTGATCTTCATGCATTTTAAGACATATTTAAAAGCAATAAATAACTTAAACATGCATAAGATAAATGTGATCTAGTATGGCCCGACTTCATCTTGAAGCTTTGACTTCAAAGTCCGTCTTGAAAATCTCCGTGGGAGGTACCATTTTCTTCAAATAGGATAAGCTATAACTAATTACAACTATTTGATGGTTCGCAGACCATATTTGAATTGAAAAATAACTTTGGTACTTTAGACCAATTACATTCAAATTAATGGTACGCAGACCATATTTTCTATCCTATTTGGGCCATACTAGTCACTTCATAACCTGCAAAACAGTACATATACAATATATACCATTCACCCATTCATTATCATGAATGGCCCACTTAGCTGGTTAGTAAAACACATTATGCATCACGTAAACATTTGCAGCAATTAATCAAGGGCACCAATAATCTACCAATTATTCAGTCCTTATTAATTCTAATCAAGTTGTTTTAACCTTAAGGATTTGTAGACCTAATCAAGAGTTTATGACTAAAAAGCGCTCCCACTTAAACCAATAAATTCATATGCTTTACTAATTTTAAACATAAAAATGTATTTCTAGTCTAACCGGAAACATACAAATTTAATTAAAATTTAAATCTCATATAAATTTATAATTGAATCCAAAAAGTTTAATTTAATTTCAGTCGTTATTTAAATTAATTCATGATTTTAATTTTAGTAAAATAATTAGAATAAATAACATTTATTATAATTACAATATTCAAAATTAAAATCCAAGAAAATAATTTAAATTATTAATTTTAAAATTAATTAAAATTACGTAAACTGAAAAATTTCAAATTAAACATTCAAAACGATCTAATCGTAACGCAAACACCCTACGCATTGCACGCCCATGGGCCGCACGCATACAGCCATTGCTGGCCATATGCGCGCAGCCCATGCGCTCGTCGCATAGCTGCTGCTCTACCAATCGCAAGCCATCGCACGCTGTGGTGCTCGTTGCGCGCGCGCTAGCGCTCGTCGCACGCGAGCCATCGCTCGCAGTGCGCGCGAGCCATCGCTCGCTGGGCGCGCGACATCGCTCGCTGTGCGCGCGAGCAACGCTGGGCGCAGCGCTCGTGGCACGCGAGCTTGCGCTTGCTGCGCGCGAGGCTGCGCGCTCTTGCGCGAGGCAGTGCGCGTTGTGGCGCAGCTCGCTTGCTGCCCACACGCGACTGCCTTGGCTTGCGTTTCGCCCATGCCCATTTGTTCATAGCTCGTGGCCCACGACACAAGGCAGGGCTGCTGCCTTGTGCTCGTGCACTACGCCCTTGCTCATTGCATTCGTGCCGCACGGGCGACGAGCTCCCTTGCTCGTCGTCGCATGCCCGCACTATACAACACCCCTTAAGGGTAACACGAAGCGTCCATTGCTTTGTGCGTGCAAGTTTTATGAACGAATCGCATAAAAATTTAAAATTTATATTTAAAATTAATGACAAATTAATAAATAATATTAATTTCATAATTTTAGGGCGAAAAAATCGAAAATTTATTATTCAATTGATTTCCGATTTACATGGATTCAAGTCTAGGTCATAAAAATTTAAAATTTATCATAAATTTACAATTTTTATGGTGGTTTTTAATCATAGGTTTCTAATTAAATTATAATTAATTATGAAAATCAAATTAATTCTAAATTATTCTTATTTTCAACAAATTAATCATAATTACAAATTAGATTGCATAATTAACAAGGCTAGGCATTCAAACTTGTTAAACATATACAGTAGGTCAATCAAAAATTCAAGATTTATCAACAAGAATCGCAAATATTTAATTTAACATCTTAAATTTACGAAATTTTGCATTCGAAAAACTAAAACCTTCGAAAATTCATAGTTAGGCTTCGAATTTGAGAATTCTGGGTTCGGCAGAAAAATACTATTTTTGTCAAAATTTTAGAATGCCTTTTACATGCGGAATTGACACAAAAATCAATCGATTTGGATGAGTAACGAAGAAACTGCCGAAAAACTGCGTACGTATAATTAAATAAACGCAATTTGCAATTAATTAACAATTACGAAAATTAATCACCCCTTTTAATTCTTGCAAATTTGTAATATTTAACCATGTTCATGCAAATTAGATTATGAAAATAATAAGGGGCTCGTGATACCACTGTTAGGTTATGATACATATGATATTACATAAATCATGCGGAAACAACCATTAACCCAGGAATACATATTGTTTACACATAATCATATAGCATAATTTAGATGCATACTCTTTGTTGCGTGCCCTCCCTAGCTGCGCCCGAACCGAACAAGAACAAGTCTTTAGGACTCCAAGTGTCGTCCCTCCGTAGATAGTCTACAGCACGTCCGGATCCGCCTTAAGATTGACCAACTAGAATCGCCCTTAAGGTACTAGAATTTTCGGCACTTTTGAGCAAGATGTGTGATTGAATTTTTCTCTCAAAAACTCACTTTGAATACTTTGAAAACTCGTTATAAATTGTGAACCCAGGCCACATATTTATAGGGGTATGGAAAGGGAATTGGAATCCTATTCAGATACAAATTAATTAAACCTAGAATCCTACAAGAACTCTAATTAATTAATTTATCAAATAGAATTAGGAATTTAATCATTAACCGAACTCTGCATGCTTTAGGAATCGTGCATGAACACAAACACCTACGCACACACACACGGCAGCCACGATGGGCCGCCCATGCGCGTGCGTGCGAGCAGCAGCCCACGCAGCGAGGCCTACGCGAGCTACAAGCCCACGTAGCTCCTGCGGGCGCTGCGCGCGCTGTGCGCGCTGCCACGGCCTGCTGGGCCTGGCCTTGCGCTGGGCCTGGCATGGCCTTGGCTGTTCGTGTGGCGCGCTTGGCTTGCTGGGCGATGGCCTGGCTTCGTGCTGGGCCCTCGTCCGGCAGGCCTCGTCCGATGCTTATTCGTACGATACGCTTCCGATTAAATTTCCGATTCCGGAATTCATTTCCGATACGAACAATATTTAATATTTCCGATTCCGGAATTAATTTCCGTTTCGAACAAATATTTAATATTTCTGTTTCCGGAATTATTTTCCGATTCCGATAATATTTCCGATTCTGACAATATTTCCGTTTCCGGCAATATTTCCGATTCTGGCAATATTTCCATTTCCGATAATATTTTCCGATACGTACCATGTTTCCGTTTCCGGCAACATCTACGACTTGGATAATATTTATATTTCCGATACGATCCATATTTCCGTTTCCGGTAATATCATCGTTTCCGGAGTATTCATTTCTTGCCTGTGACGATCTCAGATCCCACTGAAAACAAGATCCGTCGATTCCGAATATTCATAGATGGAGTATTTAATGCCATTAAATACTTGATCCGTTTACGTACTATTTGTGTGACCCTACGGGTTCAGTCAAGAGTAAGCTGTGGATTAATATCATTAATTCCACTTGAACTGAAGCGGCCTCTAGCTAGGCATTCAGCTCACTTGATCTCACTGAATTATTAACTTGTTAATTAATACTGAACCGCATTTATTAGACTTATCATAGAATGCATACTTGGACCAAGGGCATTATTTCCTTCACATTGTTATTCGACAGTAAATAATTGTTCAACAAGCAGAATACAAGTGCCCGGATATTCAATATCTGTTCAGTCAAATTTTTACTAGGCCTAAAGTGATGTTTTGCAAGCTTCGCCAAATTAACCTTATCACCCACGATGATCTCAGCAAGCGTGTCATCATCTAGTCCTAGGAAAGCCCCTATAGGTTGTTTACCCTCTTCAACAGTGCCAGGGGTAGCAGGAGTAGCATTGGTAGGATAACCCAGGATTGCGGCAAATTCATCTGGCAAAGGGCATACCTCATTGCCCTGAAAAACAAAAACGTGGTGATCAGAATCCCAAAAGTTTAGGGCGGCATACAGAAAGTTATAATCAATGTTAATTTGTTGTAAGCCTAAAAGTGCCTCTAAGTGGTATCCTTTCAACAAAACCTTTTCTGTGGAATTAAGGGCTCTAAGCCAGCGCCTAACAACTCGTTGGAGGGAGAAAGGAGGAATAGACATGGCAAGAGTAGAAAAAAAATAAAGCTAGATAATTGTAGGAGAGAAGAAGTTGGCAGTGGTGAAAAAGAAAGACGTACTTAACCCCCTATATATACACGAAATCATCCTAATCCCATTCGGAAACGCGTTGAGAAATCTGGAAAAATAAAAAAGGCTGCTAAGGTACCATTTTCAGCGCCCGAGGCTGGGCGCCAAAATATCTAACGCCTGTCCTGGGGCGATGAAAATGCAGTCCAAGGCCCAAATCTTTCAAAACGCAAACCAGGAAAATGCCTAAAACCGTGTTAGTAGACACGGGGCCCTGTTGTAATCAAGGTCAAGCCCAAAGCACTTGTAGAGCCCAAATAGTGAAAGCAAATGTCGAAACTTAGACTCGTCTCAAAAAATAAATGTCCATTTTTCAAAGCAATATAAAGAAAAAAAAGTATAACAATCAAGGTCATTCTTCGAAAAAAAATCATTACGTCGTTGGTTTCTCTAATTAAAAGCGTTTAATTGTCAAAAAAGATCAATCCGGGCCAAAGTAAGCTCGCTGTATTAACCATTGAAAAATTGAAGCAAACTTTGTCGCCTGGAAAATGAAGTCGCACTCCACGATTTCATCAAAGTAGCATACCAATACAAAGGTCGCTCGCACTTACGAGCACGATCTCAAACACGATCAAGGACTTTTCTTGGCAACGAGCGACCACCAAGTAAGAATGCTTGGGGGCTTGAAAGAAAGAAAATATACGATAAAAGTTGAAACAACACTTTCATGCTACGTCCCGTGCTTGGACAAATTTTTTTTTTTTTTTTAAAAAAAGAAAAAAAAACGGACTCGACCTCAAAGCAAAGGTCTCCGTTAACATTCGCATATGGTCCCACCAGTCATTCCGCAAGGACCCAAGTAATGGCATAACTAGGCCAGTTCTAAACGGTGACATACATCCTATGGGCCGCAAAGACTTGTTCAAAACCATGAAAGGCAGACGGCCACGAAACGATGGTCCCGTTTAGACACGTTGCCAACCCACATTCAGGTTACAACTAAACCCGAGCATTTCTCGAGAGAACTCGCTCTTACAAGAATGAATGAAAAAATTCTCAAAAGAAATCCCAAGGATAAATGAAATAGGTTCTGGCCCACCTCGATCAGGCAGGATTGCGTCAGAACCATGAGAGTCCCAAATCAAGAAAAACGAATTCAGGTTCGCCCACCTTCAGCGGGCGGGGTCTGTGTCACTAAAACGCGCAGGTCCTCAGTTTTCGAAAACAAAAAATAATAATAAAATGAAATCTTCAAAACATAGGCTCGCCATCTTCAGCCGGCGGGGTCTATGTCACAAACCGCGTAGGTCCTTATTTTCAAAACATCAAAGCAGATTCGTCCACTTCTATCGGACGGGGCGTCCACCCTCAGCAGGACAGGCTCGCCCACCTTCAGCGGGCGGGGTCTGCGTCACTAACCGCGCAGGTCCTTAGTCGCTGCAGGGATAACTTTCCTGGTTTATCCTTTTCCAAAAATCAAAAGGTGGTTTATCTTTTTCCAAAAATCAAAAGGTGGTTTATCTTTTTCCAAAAATAAAAAGGTGGTTTATCTTTTTCCAAAAATCAAAAGATGGTTTCCCTTTTCCAAAAATCAAAGGATTGGTTTTCCGCTTTTCCAAAAAAGAGCGATGTGCTGGATTTTCCTTCGTTTTACGTCCTATAAAAACAAGGGGGTTTTCTCGTTTAGCTAACCCTGAAAATGAGAATCTTTAAAAACATTTTTACCTCGTGATTGGGCTTGGCCAGGCCTGGTTACACTTTATAACTTTAATTTCGAAAACATCTGTAGATACTTCCAATGACAAAGTGAGGGAGTTTCTATACATCTGTAGGTACTTCCAATGACAAAGTGAGGGAGTTTCTATACTTAACAAATTCCAATGACACGTGAGGAATGTGTTAACACTTCAAGTGATGACCCTTAAGTCAAATGTTATCACTCGGGGGATCGTGAGACCCTCGTAAAACAAGTCACATACACCATGTCTTGTATGACGCACTCCTTCTGATACTTTGACCATCATCTTACTCCACGACTCAGTCAAAGTGGGGGCTAACTGTAGACACCTACTTTTGTCCCCATTCCCGAAAGGGAAAGTTCGATGATGAGAACATAAATCTCCACTTGGCAACGCATCTCCTGTAAAATAACGAATCTCAATCACCCTTTCATTTCAGCCAAAACTGCTATTTATAGAAACCTGCTAAGAATAGTAACCGCCGTAAGAAGTAGTTGTTAAAAGTGGCAAAGTCATAAAAGATAAAAATCTGTCAGAATTAGGTGTTGCACTCCAACATAACTCCTAAAAGAGATAGAATTGGCAAACGGAATTCTATTCCTGTTATAATTCGAAAATAAAAGTTACGTATTAATTAAATTCCTAACGAACCTAGAGTTCGTAACGGGCCCAGACGCATTCCGTCATAAGTTAATACGCACTAAGAAACTCGGATAAGTCTCAAAAGCTCCGTGTTTAAGAGTCCAGATCTGACAAAAGGCTCGGCCCAGATCCTATTTTCAACGCCTGGGTCTGGGCGCCGAAATCTTCGGCGCCTAGCCCTGGGCGCTGAAAATACCTGGGGCCGTGTCGTCTCCGAATTCTTTTTGGATTCGTATTCTAAAAATCTATCTTTCCACAAACTCTTTCCCTATAAATACAGCCAAAAAACCGACGTGAAAGAACACACAATTCCATAACCTGAGTATTGACTCTAGCCTTAAGCCTAGCCTCACGCTGCGAAATTGATCCGGCGTTCTGTCGCAATCGACCCAAAAGTCGAACAGAACGCATCCTGTCCCTTGTAGCTGATGAATTAAGCCTAAATACTGGAACATTGCTTGGAAATCCGAGATTCGTTAAATAAAAGGAGAAATAGCAAACTCAAGTGGTTAGTTTTCTGAGAACCGTGACGCACCTCTCAAGGGTGCGTTGTAATGTGTCCCTCATATGATTTAATCGCTTTCATCACCCTTTTATAAAATTGTTAAACTATTAACTTGATTGATCTATCACGCCTAATAAGATAATACCTTGGACAATTGAATTATCATGCTAGGTACCTTAAATCAATCTAAATAAGATAATCACGATCGATTTAGTATTATGTGTTGCATATTGCTAAAATCAATTCAGAATAGTTTAATAGTTTAAACGCATGTCCCTTCAGTTATTTATGCTGAGCTAGTAAGGATAACCTGCCTCTGGAGTTATCGATGAGCACTCCTCTCGGTAGTTACAGTCCCCCGAACTCTCAATCTCTGCCCTGCGGGTGTACGTTGAACGATCCACACACCAGGGATCACAAGGAAACCTATGGCCGTCGTGGTCGAACATAATTGCACTCCCTTTATTTCACGGCAACCGGGTTTTGTCAGTTTTTCTCATTGTCGTTAAAAACTGAATGGCGACTCCTATATTACTAGTCGATTGGGTGTAAACTCACAGGAAATCTAACTACACTTGATCTGACGATGTCAGGCCCACGAGGGACGAGGTCATGCATTAGCCTCGTGCTTTTTCGACCCCCTCACACTTGGGCCTTGGGCTTAATTCCTGACCTATCTTCTCTTCATCGCTTATCTGTTATTGTTGGTTACTTGTCGCTTAACTGTTGTCGCTGGTCTTCTGTCGCCTATACCACGTCGCCTGGTGCTACGTCCGACTTATTCATCCGACACGGTGCTACCTGCGACACGACAGTACCTGGTCGACATGACATGATCAAACGTCAAAGCAGTTATATCGACAATCCAAAAAGTGGAATAACAGTTTGCCCCCAATTGTGATTTTACGAAGGTTTGTGAAGTTAAAACAACAATTTCAAATTTCAAAAAGTAAATAGCCCAACTCTTTTGGTTGTGGGAAACCACTGTGAATTAAAGCCAATAAATAAGAATCAGAGCATGCAATTAGTTTTTCACATAGGAAGCTTCGAGAATTTTTAGATCTAAAAACAAGAGAGAGAAAGCAAGAGAAAAAGAGAAGTGGAATCGTTTTCCTGTTTAATTTCGCCCAAATTCAGGTAAATTTCGACCATTTCCTTTCGTTTTTCCTGTAGAATTTTTTAGAAACAATGGTTAGATCAAAATCAGTGGCGGTTAAAGAGAAGGGAGAAGCTGGGTCTAGCCGGGTTAAGTCACTTAATCCGTTTCATTCAACTGTTGAGAGCTCGGAGGAATTTATTAAGCTTGTTGGTTCGCCGCAGTCGGCGGAGGTGGTAATTCCTGGTCTGGAGGATGAGGCTCTTCATTTCTCCTAGGGTTATGTGGTGTTGTACGAGTACCCATTTGTGATTAGATTGGGTTTTCCTTTCACGCCTCTGGCTAGATTTTTCATTGAAGTGTTTCATTTGAGTCCTAGTCAGTTAATGCCTCAGATCTGGCGATCTTTTACTGTGATGCAAAGGATTACTTCAGATTGGCAGGTGCCGTTTGACTTGGCCGATTTGATGCATACCTATGACCTGGGGCTGAAGGAATGTTGTCGGTACACTTTGGTCACTAGGAAAGGGATAGAATTTGGGTATGGGCTTAAGTGTGAACGACAGAGGGTGGCTAAGTCATTTTGTTTTTGTGAATAAGGATTCCCTGGGTGAAGTGGGAAATTTCTTGGTTGAAGGGTGGACGACGGAAGGTAAACGTATTTTTTTTCGGTTTTTGCTATTTTACTGAACGTCTCCTTACTTGGCTTTGTTTTGCAGGTTCAAGACGTCGTTGGCTAGATTGAATTCGGATTCTCACGACAAGTATCTTAAGTTTTTGGGGTATTCTATCGACGAGAGGTCATTCCGTCGTGACGGTGGTCGCCTGGAAGGTCAAGAAGGGGATCAATCAGATGATGTCGACGAGGAGGAAGTTGAAGAGGAGTCAGAGTGTTTGACTCGTCGACGAAGGAGGTTGGATTTGCTTGAAGAGGTAGTAGCGAATTCATCTTTTACCGAAAGGGAGAAAGGTGATATGGCAAACACTTCAGGTATTTGGGCTTTTGGTTTTTTTCTTTTCGTGTTTATGTTTAATTGGTGGGAGTTTTGTGGTGACATGTTTGTGCTTTTTGGTGCAGAGCACACTTTGTCGTCCAAACCAGTGGCTAGGATGTCGCAGAATGAGGTGATGGAACGTGCGAGGAAACGGTTGAGGTCGTCTGCTGCTTCTGATGGGCAAAGCTTGTCTGTCATCCCTCGGTACTCTAAGATAGGTGCATCGCCTAAGACGCCTGTCATTATTGGTGTTGAAGGTTTTCATCCCATTGCGTCGTCTTCTGCTCCGAAGCCATCACTAGAGGAAAAAACCTCAAGTGCGGGCTCATTTTAAGGGGTTTAGTGCGGGCTTTTACATGTGCAGCACATGGCCTGCCTGCACTTGATGTTTCTCAAGTGCTGCCAATATTTGTTTCAAGTGCTGCCAATTTGGAAAATGAGCGCGCACTTGACATATTTTGTGCTGCCAATTTTAGAATATGAGCCCGCACTTGATATATTTGGTGCTGCCAATTTTGAAAATGAGCCCGCACTTGACATATTTGGTGCTGCCAATATTGAAAATGAGCCCGCACTTGACATATTTGGTGCTGCCAAATATGAAAATGAGCCCGCACTTGACATAGAAATGGCCAGCACAAGAATAAAAATGAGCCGCACTTGGCCTATAAATGGGCCGCACTTGATCAAGATTTGTTGTATAACCGATTTCCCTACTACATATTACAAATGGACCACGCCACTAATTAACCTCCATACGTCATATAAAAAGTATCAAATTATATAGATAATTAAATAGTATATAATTGTAAATATAAAAGTCGATTACATTACAATCATATGAAAAACTAGCATCCACAATTTAATATTAAGTACAAGAAAAAATATCAAAGACAATCACTTGTAATGAAGTTTGCCAACATTATTTCTCGAACTTCATCTATCTCCTCAGAGGTGAAAGGCTGCTCCTTCGAATTATTGAATACCCTAAAAAGATCGACCATCAAAAAATATATATACACTTTTGTTATATTATAAATATTGAATCGTACAATAAATTAAGACTTAATTTGTTCATAACAAAGAAATAATAACCCAATAATAATAAACTTGGTTAATTTCGGTCTCAACTTTCATCTAATGAACTTAAATAAATATTTTAAAGTCCTTCCATGTTTAATAAACTTATTTTTATGTTTCAAAGACTCATTCTCACCCATTTTGATGAAGTTATGCACATTTAAGCCTCGTTAGTTCATTATCGGTCAAATTTTGACTAAAATGGCTAATTTCGGTCCCAACTTTCAACTAATGAACTTAAATGAGTATTTTAAATTCTTTCCATGTTTAATACACTTAGTTTTATGTTTCAAAGACTCCTTATCACCCATTTTAATGAAGATATGCACATTTAAACCTCGTTAGTTCATTATCGGTCACATTTTGACTAAAATGGCTAATTTTGGCCCCAACTTTCAACTAATGAACTTAAATAAGTATTTTAAAGTCTTTCCATGTTTAAAACACTTAGTTTTATGTTTCAAAGACTCAATCTCACCCATTTCGGTGAAGTTAGGCTTATTTAAGCCTCGTTAGTTCATTATCGGTCACATTTTGACTAAAATGGCTAATTTCGGTCCCAACTTTCAACTAATGAACTTAAATAAGTATTTTTAAGTCTTTACATGTTTGATACAGTAAATTTATGTTTCAAATACTAATTCTCACCCATTTTGGTGAAGTTATGCACATTTAAGACTCGTTTGATCATTATCGGCCACATTTTGACTAAAATGGCTAATTTCGGTCCCAACTTTCAACTAATGAACTTAAATGAGTGTTTTAAAGTCTTTTCATGTGTAATACACTTATTTTTATGTTTCAAATACTCATTCTCACCCTTTTGGTGAAGTTATGCACATTAAGTCTCGTTAGTTCATTATCGGTCACATTTTGACTAAAATGGCTAATTTCGGTCACAACTTTCAACTAATGAACTTAAATGAGTGTTTTAAAGTCTTTTCATGTGTAATAAACTTATTTTTATGTTTCAAATACTCATTCTCACCCTTTTGGTGAAGTTATGCACATTAAGTCTCGTTAGTTCATTATCGGTCACATTTTGACTAAAATGGCTAATTTCGGTCACAACTTTCAACTAATGAACTTAAATGAGTATTTTAAAGTCTTTCCATGTTTGTTAAATTTAGTTTTATGTTCCAAAGACTCATTCGCACCCATTTTGGTGAAGTTATGCACAATTAAGTCTCGTTAGTTCATTATCGGTCACATTTTGACTAAAATGACTAATTTCGGTCCCAACTTTCAACTAATGAACTTAAATAAGTATTTTAAAGTTTTTACATGTTTGATACAGTTATTTTATCTTTCAAATACTAATTCTCACCCATTTTGGTGAAGTTATGCACATTTAAGACTCGTTTGATCATTATCGGCCACATTTTGACTAAAATGGCTAATTTCGGTCACAACTTTCAACTAATGAACTTAAATGAATATTTTAAAGTATTTCCATGTTTAATACACTTAGTTTTATATTTTAAAGACGCATTCTCACCTATTTTGGTGAAGTTATGCACATTTAAGTCTCGTTAGTTCATTATCGGTCACATTTTTTACTAAAATGGTTAATTTAGGTCCCAACTTTCAACTGATGAACTTAAATAAGTATTTTAAAGTCTTTCCATGCTTTATAGACTTAGTTTTATGTTTCAAATACTCATTCTCACCCATTTTGGTGATGTTATGCACATTTAAGCCTCGTTAATTCATTATCGGTCACATTTTGACTAAAATGGCTAATTTTGGCCCCAACTTTCAACTAATGAACTTAAATAAGTATTTTAAAGTCTTTCCATGTTTAAAACACTTAGTTTTATGTTTCAAAGACTCAATCTCACCCATTTTGGTGAAGTTATGCTTATTTAAGCCTCGTTAGTTCATTATCGGTCACATTTTGATTAAAATGGCTAATTTCGGTCCCAACTTTCAACTAATGAACTTAAATAAGTATTTTTAAGTCTTTACATGTTTAATACAGTTATTTTATGTTTCAAATACTAATTCTCACCCATTTTGGTGAAGTTATGCACATTTAAGACTCGTTTGATCATTATCGGCCACATTTTGACTAAAATGGCTAATTTCGGTCCCAAATTTCAACTAATGAACTTAAATGAGTATTTTAAAGTCTTTCTATGTTTAATAAACTTAGTTTTATGTTTCAAAGATTCATTCTCACCATTTTGGTGAAGTTATGCACGTTTAAGCTTCGTTAGTTCATTATCGATCACGTTTTGACTAAAATGGCTAATTTCGGTCCTAACTTTCAACTACTGAACTTAAATGAGTATTTTAAACCCTTTACATGTTCATTAGACTTATTTTAATGTTTCAAAGACGCATTCTCACCTACTTTGGTCAAGTTATACACATTTAAAGCTCGTTAGATCATTATAGGTCACATTTTGACTAAAATGGCTTATTTCGGTCCCAAATTTCAACTAATGAACCTAATGAGTATTTTAAACCCTTTACATGTTTTATATACTTATTTTAATGTTTCTAAGACTCATTATCACCTACTTTGGTCAAGTTATACACATTTAAGTCTCGTTTGTTCATTATAGTTCATATTTTGACTACAATGACTTATTTTGCTCCTAACTTTCAACTAAAGAACCTAAATAAGTATTTGAAACCCCTACATGTTTATTATACTTAAATTAATGTTTCAAGATCCATTCTCACGTATGGTCAAGTTATGCATATTTAAGGCTCGTTTGATCATTATAGGTAACATTTTGACTAAACTGAATTATTTCGGTCCCAACTTTCATTTAATGAACTTAAATAATTATTTTAAACACGTTAGATGTTTATTATTCTTAGTTTTATTATTTTAATACTCAATCTCACCTAGTTTTGTTTAGTTATGCACATTTGGGTTCTTGTCTATTTGAGTTTCTTTAACACATTTTCTTCCTATTTTTGGTCATTTTGGCAAACTTGTTACTTGTGCAATACCAAAGTTCACTTTGAGAAACATTATGTAAGAAAGTCCTATCTAACAACAAGTTCCTGTTTCCAGAATTCCTCCAATCATGAAATAATTATAATATAAAAACACTAGTTATGAGTTAAAATGTTCCTTTTAACACTTCAGAGTTGATCAAAGGTTTAAGGTCTATGCAGACTATTTAAGAACAATTTACACATTGGATTTTATTGCTAATAGGTATGTTACAATGGTTCAGACTGTTAAGTTATACGAAAGTGATGCCCCATCTTCACGTGCAGAAGAAATAAACATAAGTTAAAAACGAGAAAATGCTCAAATAACTAACCTCATAAATCTAGGTTTCAAGACCTTTTTTCTGGTAGCATTGCAAACTTGCAACTGAGTGTAAAACTTGCCATAACTAGCACTCAATGTAGTGCTTTTGGAATGGACCCCCTACAACTCTACTTGATGTAGTTGCGGTAGACGATATCTGGATTCTAGGACACTGTCATCTTTAGAGCTACCTGAAGAAGTTAATGTACATCTGAGCTTGAACATTCTCTCTATTTATGCATCAAGAAGTTGGCATAGAAACACAAAATTAGGCATATTTACTTTTGACAGGATGAGATACTCCCTCTAGTCATGTCATTTGAACATCACTAATAGAATACTTAATCTAAAATATATAGTTGTAGAATGCAGAGTGTTTCACTCCATATATACTAATAAAATATTTTCACAAATCATAGAGATCCCAAAGCATTATCCTAGCAGATATTAGTAGTTATTAATGTATAGCTAGCAATTTCATTTTGACTGAACTGAAGGCTTATAGTGGCATAGTTTGCAGAGTTTCACTCCATATACAAGCTGAACATAAAAACACAAACACCAAAAAGTAGGTATAGCAGAATAGCAGCAGGTATAGCAGAATAGCAGCACAAAGAATCCTCATCATGTCAATGATTTCAGCCTTATTGACAGGATTATTGTTAAGTTGTTAACATTAGAAATAGATAATTAACGCAACTTAGTAATCCGTACTCATATTTTGATTCCTCATTAGTTTCCCTTCAATTTTTTTCAACTTAGCATAAAATAATGATCAAACTACTTTCTATGTAAAACATAGGAACATCAAAAAAGAAAACTTACTGGGCCACTTTTGCCTCTTGCCTTGTTTATGATTAGCTCACAGAAACGAAGTTTCTGTATGAAGGAAATTAGAAATGTGAGAGACACAATCAGGGGGAAAAAGGGGGAACTTGTAACATAAAAATGAGAACAAAATAACTTACATTTGGAATTATTAGATTCTCTTTTAAATATAGTAAATTTTCCATAGAAGCAGTCTGGGCATCTTGGAATTCTAGAGCAAGCTGCTGGTGAACAACTCGTAGAAATATCACCTTTGTGCACCTGCAAAAGCCAATTTATATTCAGACTCTTCAGAGAATACAAAGGGAAGTACTGAACTACTGATGCTATAAATCATAAACTGGCTGAATTCTTTTTACTAGCCTGGATTACTCGTCGATGACTTGTTCCGTCCCAGTTAGCTACAAGTAATTTCCAGAGTTCTCACTACTTTCATCTTCTTCAGTCCATTGTTGCAAATGATACTCGAGCATTCACTAAACTCTTCCTTTTTAAAAAAAATTCTAACTGAAGGTTTGCTTCCCTGCATGACAAGATAAAAGAGAACATAAGAGGCACAACTAGAAGGAAAAGAAACCACAAAGAGTCCCTTTAAGCACACTATCTTTAATACTACTCACTCTTCCAGTAGCTTCCGCCATTCCTTTTTCACTTCCTCCATAATTTTCTTCTTAATTTTTGACCTCAACAAATTCAAAACAAGATAAATGTCATGGTAAGACAACGCGAACTTCTAAAGCTTCAAGAGATGGAAAAGATTTTTAAAAGAGACCACAAAGCTCATATACCTTCTCAACATATTCCTCACTTGTAACAACGCCTGCAATTTCTTTCTTGAATGCATCCTCTAACATCTACGACAATAACAAAAAAAATAATTAGGAACATCCACATATTCATCTTACTATAAGTAGATAGTTAGTCAATACAAAAGATTGTCATAGTTTTTTCAAACTCAATTTCGACATATTTATAAGTGAGGTCAATAGTTCACATTTGCATCCAAAAAATTTCGAATTCAAATTCAACAGATTAGCAGCAATAAAATGCAGTCAGTATAGACAACACTGAACATATAAATCATATTTCATCACTTCTCCAGAATCGCCAGAATCCATCATTCAAATTATAAAAAAATAAGTAAGAAACAATTATGTGTCTCTAACCAATATGATAGAATACAGAAAATTAGGTTCAACGAAACTTCAAAATCTAATAATCACAACAACAAAAAACCCTAAAATGATTCATTTTGATACACCACACCCTTCAATCGATAAGAACCCTATAATAATACACAAACAAAGAAAAATTGAAATCACATGGACATTAATTGCAATACTACCTTGGCATTACTGGATATCCTCCTGAACTTCTTAGTGCATCTCTTAGTGCATCTCCCATTCCCGCTAAACTTCTTCGAACAAATTTAAGAAAGCTAATGATTGATGTACGGGGTGTCCTCCTGAAAATCCAATTCCAAAACAATCAACAGAAAGCCTAAATCAGAAATTACAACACATTTGATCTTAATAGTTCCAATTTATCGGGAAGTAGAGACCTAATTCACGTAATTTCTCATAAATCTAGTCCAAAAGTAACAAAAATAAAACCTAAATCTTTCAAATTAAAAAAAAAACTAATTCATCATTACAGCAACAAGCTTATCGGAAACAAGTAATTCAATTTAAATTACGAACCTATAAGACACAAGGAGGAGCGACGTGGCGGTGTGGAACATCTGGGACGCAGCGGTGGGGGAACAACACGGTGAGCGGTGGGGGAACATCTGCGGTGATGCGGCGGTGGGGGAACAACAGTGCGGTGTGTGCAGGAAGTTTGAATTTCGCGCCCAGAGAAGAAACAGAGAGGGGAAGGAGAGAAACCAGAGAGGGGAAGTGAGAGAACCAGGAAAATGAAGTTATCTTGAACCAGAGGAGAGGAAGGAGAGAGAAGGGGAAATGAAAATTTTTGGGAAATATTTTGTGCGGGCTAGTTCGTAAAATAGCCCGCATTTGAACTCAAGTGCTGCTAATTTTCTAAAATGAGCCCGCACTTGTGAAAATATATTTTTTCTTTTTTTGTTTGTGCTCTCACGTGCTGCCAATTTATCAAATGAGCCGCACTTGAAGGGAAGCACATGACATTTTTTCCTCTAGTGCATTCACGGCGTCGCCTACTGTTGTCGCCCTTGGCAAGGCTCCTGCTACGTCGGCCAAGAAGTGTCCTACTGAAAAACGTACTGTCGACAATATGAATATCTCTCTGCCCCCAAGCTTCTTGGGCGATGGTGAGACTGCTGTCGTTTGGCCGTGTGCAGACCGTTTGATCTTGCCTTCGACGTATCAGCGCTATCGTGAGGCGACACCGATGTCTGTTCCGTCGGAAGTTGCTGAACTTAGCTTGCGGGTGAGTTTATTTTATGCTATTTACATTTGTATTATCTTCCGTCGTTTTTCAGTTTATCGTTTGTGTTTGCGCGCATGATGTTCGTGTGTCGCTGATTGTTGTGACATCTCTACGTGCAGGCATTTCAGGCCTCGATGGCTTCTTGTAAGTAATGTGCGCAGTTATGCGACGAGTTGGCTGACATTGGCAAGCTGGTCGCGGCTACAAAGAAAGCATCGACGTCTTGGGAGTTGAAATGGAAGGTTGCGGAGAAGAAGGCGATTGACCTTACTGCTGTCGTGAAGGCGAAGGACGGGATGTTGAAGGTTAAGGATGAACAGATCGCCAATGCGACGAAGGAGGTCGAGGAGGTGAGCGAGGAATTATCTTTGAAAGTGACGGAGATGGAGGGGCTAAGGAGCTTGTACGACGCATTGCAAGAGGAGTTTAAGGATTGCGAAGCGTTGGCTATATGGAGAACGAGGGCGCATATGATGTACTCGCATTTCATTGGGGAAACTAGCATTTCGCCCGCACAGAAAGAAGTGGATGAGTATTTGGCTAATGGTGGCACCATGGAGGAGCTGGCGGTGCAAGTGGTGGAAGTGAGAGATATGGATGACACTGCGAGTACGGGGGTTATTGAGGCAGCCGTCGCCCCATTGGTCGAGGATTCCCTCGTCGCCCCCACCATACAGGAAGAGGCCATGTGCCTTCATCGTCGCGCCGCAAGAGGAGATGCTAGAGACATAGACGACGGAGTTGGTGGTTGCTGTTGACACTGTGGTACCCCCTGAACAGGTGGAGGAAGCCCCCGTTTCTACCCAAGAGTGAATGTAATAGCATGTAGTTTGAACTTGTGGTTATTTTGTGGATGTTTTCACTGGTCGTTGATGGCAGCGACGAGGTGTTTGAATAATTTGTGTGTTTACGTCGCCCGTTTGGGGGTGATAACTTGGGTTTGAAAGTGGCGGCCTAAGAGGTCGCGAATTTTTCTTTGTTTATGACAAGTGTGTTTGATTATCGATCGTGTTTTATCTGTGGTCGTGTGATAACTCATTGTGTTTCGATGTTACTGTCGTGCGTAGTGCGTTAGATGTCACAAAAATAGGTACTCGGAGGATAAAGTTATGTGCACATAAAATAGTTCCTGCGTCGTCTGTAGTCGTTGTGTTTCAGAAGTGATGCGTCGTTGTTAGGATCCAATTTTGTTTAAGGGTCATGACCTTTGAGGGAGACATCGTCCATCGCGTTGTTGTCTCCTTCTGTATGTGTGCGACTTCGTTCGATTGTATTGACCTGCGAAACGAACACGGGTCGCTAGGAAAATAGACGGTTGGTGGTGCCAACGGCCCTCCAATGCTTAAGTCATTAATGATTATGAATTGAAAGAAAGCGATAAAAAATGAAAAGAATGAAAGGACGATGTAATAGCTTATAAAATTGTAACGACGAAGGTTCAAAAGTGATAAAGTTTAAGGTGGGCGGCGTTCTAGCTTCGGGGGACCGACTTTCCATCTTTGGTGACGAGTCTGTATGCCCCCTTTCCGATGATCTTGTCGATCAAGTACGGTCCTTCCCAAGCTGCTGCCAATTTACCTGCGTTTAATTCTTTTGTGTTTTGAAACACTTTGCGTAGCACCCAATCGCCTTCCTTGAACATCTTCACCTTGACGTTTTTGTTGAAGCACTTTGCGACGATCTGTTGTTGTGATCCCATCCTTATCAATGTTGCTTCCCTTAAATCCTCCGTGTTGTCGAGGTTCTCACTTAGTTCCACGTCGTACTGTTATGGCGTCTTGAGGCCGTATCGAGCACTGTGCAGTTTCACTTCTAGAGGCAGGACCGCTTCGCACCCGTAGACGAGTGAAAAGGGTGTCTGCCCCGTCGCCGTCCTAGGCGTCATCCTGTTGGCCCATAGGATGGAAGGCAGTTCTTCTGCCCACCGTCCCTTCTTGTCGTCTAGGCGCTTCTTCAGCGACCCGATTATCATCTTGTTGCTAGATTCTGCTTGGCCATTTGCTTGGGGTATCTTGGCGTCGACGCCCTTAGCTCAATGTTCCACGTTTTGAGGAAAGCTCTCGTCTTGTCACTTATGAATTGCTATCCGTTGTCGCATATGATCTCCGAGGGTACTCTGAACCTGCATATTATGTTAGTCCAAATAAACGAGCATACTTCCTTGTCTCTTACTTGTTGGAATGCACCTGCTTCTATCCACTTAGAAAAGTAATCCGTTAGTGCTAACATAAAGACCTTTTGTCTTGGGGCGACGGGTTATTTACCAACGATGTCCATACCCCATTTCATGAAAGGCCAAGGTGTCAAAGTCGGGTTTAAGAACTCGGATGGTTTATGTGTCATATCTGCGTGCCTTTGGAATTTGTCGCACTTGGCGACGTACCTGATGGCGTCTTTGAACATCGTCGGCCAGTAGTATCCATTTCTCTTGATCCTGTTTGACAAGCTTCGTCCGCCCTTGTGTCCTCCGCATTCTACCTCATGATATTGCTGGAGCAGTCCTTCCCATTCTGTCTTTTCTGTGCATCGCATCATCATTCCGTTGGCTGAGTTTTTAAATAGCACGTCCTGCAAAATAACATATCGTGACGCTTTAAAAAGGATTTTTCTGGCTTCGAGCTTGTCGTTGGGAAGGGTTTCGTGTGTTAGGTAGTCGAGAACGGGTTTGGTCCAGATGTTTGTGTTTGTGGTTGATAGGACGAGGTTGACGTTTTGCGGAATTTCTTTGTCTATAGCGGGCGACAATAGGTGTACTAAGGGTATGGTTGAGAATGGTGATTTTCTGAGTGCGGATCCTAGGTTTGCAAGTGCGTCGGCCTGTGTGTTTTGGTCTCGTGGTACTTGTTTGATGGAAAAAGGTTTGAATTTTGTGGTTAGGTTCTTGGCTTTTTCAAGGTATAAGGTCATTTTGAGGTCTTTGGCTTCGTAGTCGTCGTTGATTTGATTGACGATCAGTTGTGATTCGCTGAAGATGTCGAGTTCACTTGCACCTACTCTTCTTTGTTGTTCGTTGCTTTGAAGTCGCAGCATATGGGATGTGCTATCATGTCCCCTTGTGGTGATTTAAGCACAACGCCTAAACGCGCACCTCGAAAGTTAGAAGAACCATCGACGAAGAGAGTCCACATTTCGCCTATGTTGTTTATGTGTTTGACTTCGTCGTCTGCTATTTTCTCCAAGTCAGGGCAGAAGTCGGCCACAAAGTCTGCTAGGGGCTGCGACTTTACAGCCGTCCTGGGTTGGTATTTGATCTCGAATCCTCCCAGCGCCATTTTCCACTTTTCCATTTGACCTGTGATTTCTGGCCTACGCATCACAGACTTAATTGGGTAATTAGTCATCACCACTATTTGGTGAGTTTCAAAATAATGCCTTAGCTTTTTGGCAGCGGTGACGAGTGCTAAAATAAGTTTTTCAAGGGAGGAATACCTGGTTTCTGCCTCTAACAAAGACTTATTGATGTAGTAGAGGGGCAGTTGTTGTGTCTCGTCTTCTCGGGCTAACACCGCGCTGACTGCTGCTGTGCTGACGGCAAGGTAAAGTTGTAAGACTTCACCTTCCTTGGGATTGGACAGGAGGGGTGGCGACATCAAATATTTTTTGAGATTTTGTAAAGCTGTTTCGTGGTCGTTAGACCAGTGAAAACCTTTATTTTTTCGCAGGACGTCGTAGAATAGACGACACTTGTCTGACGACCTGGAAATGAAACGGTTTAATGCTACCACTCTTCCTGTCAAGCGCTGTACCTCTTTTATATTTCTGGGCGATTGGATGTTCATGATTGCACGCACTTGGTCGGGACTTGCCTCGATTCCTCGTTGGGTGACGATGTAGCCCAAGAATTTTCCTGCGGGCACTCCAAAGAACAATTAGTTGGGTTAAGTTTCATACCGTATTTCCACAATATTTCGAAGGATTGTCGCAGTTGCTCCACGTGATCGTCCGCTTTCTTTGATTTCACCAACATGTCGTTGATGTAGACCTCCATCGTGTCTCCGAGTTGATCCATGAACATTTTGTTAACCGGTCGTTGGTACGTCGCACCTGCATTTTTAAGACCAAAAGGCATAACTTTATAACAATAAATTCCTCTATCTGTTACAAAGGATGTTTTTTCTTGATCCTCCGGGTGCATGAGGATCTGGTTATATCCCGAGTAAGCGTCCATGAAAGTGAGTAGCTCGTGGCCTGCGGTGGTGTTGACCATGGTGTCTATGTGTGGCAGAGGGAATGGATCCTTGGGGAACGCTTTGTTGATGTCCGTGAAGTCAATGCAAACTCTCCATTTCCTTTTCTTTTTGCTGACGACGACGCCATTTGCTAACCAGTCTGGATATTTAACCTCTCTGATTTTCCCCGAGTCTATCAATTTCTGAACCTCTTCATCTATGATCTTATTCCTTTCAGGCGCAAACTTCCGTCGTTTCTGTTTTACTGGTTTGAAGTTGGGGTCGACGTTGAGTTTATGGGTGATGAAGTTCGGGCTAATTCCTGTCATATCCTCATGCGACCAGGCGAAGCAATCCAAGTTTTTTCTTAGGAACGCTACTATTTGACATCTGATGTTGTCAGGCAGCGACGCTCCGATCCTTACGGCTTGGTCTGGCTTTGTCGAGTCTAGTACGATTTTATCAATCTGTTGGTCGTCCGGTTCATCAACTGTCGACCCTAGCTGTAATTGCTAGATGGACAATTTTGACGGTTTCAGTGCGGTTTCGTAGCATTTCTTTGCATCCCTTTGCTGTCCTTTGATCTTCATGACACCCCATTTGGTTGGGAATTTGATTGACCGGTGGTATGTTGACGATACTGCTTTCATTTTGTGGATCCATGGTCGCCCTAAGATGACGTTGTATGCTGATGGGCAGTCGACTACGTTGAATTTGGTCATGATTTTGACACCTTCTGCATGTGTGGGGAATGATATCTCTCCGACTGTTCGCATCGATTCTCCCCTGAACCCTACCAAGACTGTCGATCTCCTGACAATGTTCTTTTCCTCGAGACCATTTCCTCTAGGGCCTCCAAGAACAGTATGTTTTCCGAGCTACCGTTGTCGATCAATATCCTCTTGATTAGAGCATTGCCTAATGGAGCAATATTACCAATCCATCATGATGTTCCTGCTGTGCGTCCACTGAATCTGAGTCGTCGAAGGTGATTGACATAGTTGCTAAGGATTTGTCGAGTGCGATCTCATCCTCGGTTTGCCCCTCTTTGACGGCTCCAGATTCTCCCCTGTTAATCTTTTTAGCTGCAGAAGAAGTTAGTCCAAAAATATCTGAACCACAAGAACTAACGTTTACCACTGCTCGGTCGCTGGGTTGGGTTGGGCGGGTTTTTGAAGGAAATAATGCCCTTATGCATTCAATGTTAAGTCTAATAAATGCGGTTCAGTATTAATTAACAAGTTAATAATTCAGTGAGATCAAGTGAGCTGAATGCCTAGCTAGAGGCCGCTTCAGTTCAAGTGGAATTAATGATATTAATCCACAGCTTACTCTTGACTGAACCCGTAGGGTCACACAAATAGTACGCAAACGGATCAAGTATTTAATGACATTAAATACTCTATCTATGGATATTCGGAATCGACGGATCTTGGTTTCAGTGGGAGCTGAGATCGTCACAAGCAAGAAATGAATACTCCGAAAACGATGATATTGCCGGAAACGGAAATATGGATCGTATCGGAAATATAAATATTATCCAAGTCATAAATGTTGCCGGAAACGGAAACATGGTACGTATCGGAAAATATTATCGGAAATGGAAATATTGTCGGAATCGGAAATATTGCCGGAAACGGAAATATTGTCAGAATCGGAAATATTATCGGAATCGGAAAATAATTCCGGAAACGGAAATCTTAAATATTTGTTTGAAACGGAAATTAATTCCGGAATCGGAAATATTAAATATTGTTCGTATCGGAAATAAATTCCGGATTCGGGAATTTAATCGGAAGCGTATCGTACGAATTAGCATCGGACGAGGCCCGCTAGACGAAGGCCCAGCACGAAGCCAGGCCATCACCCAGCGAGCCACACGCACCATCGCACGCCAAGCCTCGACCAGGCCCAGCGCAAGGCCAGGCCCAACCAAGGCCTAGGGCGCGCGCGCGAGAGCACATCAGCAGCGGGCCGAGCGTTGTGCGCCTAGCGTGGGCCGCAAGGCTTGCACGGGTGTACGGTGCTCGTGCAATGCTTGTGCGGGAATCCTAAAGCAATCGGGATTCGAAATATGATTAAATCCTAAAACTATTAGATAATGATTATTTAATAGAGTCCTAGCAGGATTCTAATTAAACTAATTAATATCCTAATAGGATTATAATTCCTTTTCCATACCTCTATAAATAAGTGCCTAGGGTCATAATTTATAGATACAATTGAAGTATTCAAAGGGTAAGCTTTTGAAAGAAAAATCAGCCATACACTTGCAAAGACAATAGCTGAAATTCCTAGTAACCTTAAGGGCGATTCTAGTTGGTCTAACTTGAGGCAGATCCGGACGTACTGTGGACTATCTACGGAGGGACGACATTTGGAGTCCTAAAGACTTGTTCTTGTTCGGTTCGGGCGCAGCTAGGGAGGGCACGCTACAAAGTGTATGCTCCTAAATTATGTTAAATGATTATGTGTAAATAATATGTTTCCTGGCATTAAGGTTTTTCCGCATGATTTATGTTTTGTCATATGTATCATATCCTAACAGTGGTATCACGAGCCTCTTATTATTTTCATAATCTAAATTGCATAAACATGGTTAAATATTACAAATTTGCAATAATTAAAAGGGGTGATTAATTTTCGTAATTGTTAATTAATTGCAAATTGCGTTTATTTAATTATATGTACGCAGTTTTTCGGCAGTTTCTTCGTTACTCATCCAAATCGAGTGATTTTTGTGTCAATTCCGCATGTAAAAGGCATTCTAAAATTTTGACAAACATAATATTTTTCGGCAGAACCCAGAATTCTCAAATTCGAAGCCTAACTATGAATTTTCGGAGGTTTTAGTTTTTCGAACGCAAAATTTTGTAAATTTAAGATGTTAAATTAAATATTTGCGATTCTTGTTGTTAAATCTTGAATTTTTGATTTACCTACTGTATATGTTTAACAAGTTTGAATGCCTAGGCTTGTTAATTATGCAATCTAATTTGTAATTATGATTAATTTGTTGAAAATTGGAATAATTTATAATTAATTTGATTTTCATAATTAGTTAATAATTTAATTAGATACCTATGATTAAAAACCACCATAAAAATTGTAAATTTGTGTTAAATTTTAAATTTTTATGACCTAGACTTGAATCCATGTTAATCGGAAATCAATTAATTAATAAATTTTCGATTTTTCGCCCTAAAATTATGAAATTAATATGATTTATTAATTTGTCATTAATTTTGAAAATAAATTTTTTAATTTTTATGCGATTCGCTCATATAACTTGCACGCACAAAGCAATGGACGCTACGTGTTACCCTTAAGGGGTGTTGTATAGTGCGGGCATGCGACGACGAGCAAGGGAGCTCGTCGCCCATGCGGTACGAATGCAATGAGCAAGGCTATGGTGCACGAGCACAAGGCAGCAGCCCTGCCTTGTGTCGTGTGCTGTGTGCAATGGGCGAGTGGGCAAGGGCGAGAGCAAGGCAGCGAGCAGTCGCGTGCAACGCGCACTGCCTCGCGCAGCGATCGAAACCTCGCGCGCAGCGAGCGCTGGCTCGCGTGCGACGAGTGCTACGACTGCATCGAAGCCTCGCGCGCAGCGAGCGCATGCTCGCGTGCGACGAGCGCTGGCGCGCGCCCAGCGATGGTGAGCAGCGAGCGTGCTTCGATGATGCCTTGCAATGGTGAGCAGCAGCAGATGCGACGCAGCACATAGGCTGCGCGCACATGGCCAGCGATGGCTGCGTGCGTTTGGCCTATGGCTGTGCGTTGCATGTTGAGGTTGCGTACTTTGTGTTACGATTATATTGTTTTAAAATTTTTATATGAATTTTTCAGTTTATATAATTTTAATTAATTTTAAAAATTAATAATTTAAATTATTTTCTAGGATTTTAATTTTGAATATTATAATTATAATAAATTTCATTTATTCTAATTATTTTACTAAAATTAAAATCATGAATTAATTTAAATACGACTGAAAATAAAGTAAATATGTTTATTCAGTTATAAATTTATATGAGCTTTAAATTTTAATTAAATTTGTATTTCCGGTTAGACTAGAAATACATTTTTATGTTTAAAATTAGTAAAGCATATGAATTTATTGGTTTAAGTGGGAGCCCTTTTAGTCATAAACTCTTGATTATGTCTACAAATCCTTAAGGTTAAAACAACTTGATTAGAATTAATAAGGACTGAATAATTTGTAGATTATTGGTGCCCTTGATTAATTGCTGCAAAATTTTTTGTGATGCATAACGTGTTTTACTAACCAGCTATGTGGGCCATTCATGATAATGAATGGGTGAATGGTATATATTGTATATGTACTGTTTTGCAGGTTATGAAGTGACTAGTATGGCCCAAATAGGATAGAAAATATGGTCTGCGTACCATTAATTTGAATGTAATTGGTCTAAAGTACCAAAATTGTTTTTCAATTCAAATATGGTCTGCGTACCATCAAATAGTTGTAATTAGTTTAATTATAGCTTATTCTATTTGAAGAAAATGGTGCCTCCCACGGAGATTTTCGAGACGGACTTTGAAGTTGAAGCTTCAAGATGAAGTCGGGCCATGCTAGATCACATTTATCTTATGCATGCTTTAAGTTATTTATTGCTTTAAATATGTCTTAATTATGCATGAGATTGTGGCTTGATTATGTTGCATGATTAAGGATTTTAGTTCACTTAAAATCTAACCAACATAGTAAAAGCCTTAAGTTCCAAACTTAAAAATTGAGTTAAAAGGTGCCATGCCAAAATATACACTTGCTTGTATATCCTTTACATCAATCTAGTAATAGTTTTCGCTCAGCGAGGTGTTACTTATTGGTCCTAAAGGGGCAAGGTACACAAATAATTGTGAGTACATGTTAGTTTTGGTGAAACTCAACGATATAAGTAAGGAGTCCTTTTATGTCGTGGCAAAATCGATAGGTTTACCTAATAAGTTCTTAGACGTACCTATCAACCAAGAATAGTTTCTAGACTATTAGCAAAAGGTTTTTGCTTACCTAAGATGTTTTAGGATTGAGTCGACAAACTGTGCTTAATTCTTCAATGGATTTTAGGATCTTGGAATCATTTTATTCACACCTGCCGGAACACATAACTTGAATAAAATGCTTAATGAACATTGAATTATGCATGTATGCTAGAATTTAAGTTTATTAAGAGAAACTGTGAATGGTTATTTATTTGTTTATTCTTTTCAATTGTAGTTTTAATTATGGCAAACAACAATTCATTCAACATTCGATCAATTCTCGAAAAGGAGAAGTTGAGCGGGAAAAACTTCCTTGACTGGCAAAGGAACTTGCAAATAGTTCTTATGCAGGAAGAAAAGGAGTATGTCCTGGAAGAGGCGATGCCCGAAGCCGCAGGCGACGGGGTCACTCAGGCAGCCCTCAATCGTTGGATTGATGCCAACAAGGATGTGAAATGTCTAATGCTCGCCACCATGAGTGCAGATCTGCAGAAAACGTTCATCAACTCAGATGCTTTCACGATCATCAGTGAGTTGAAGAACATGTTCCAAGATCTGGCTCGAGTCGAAAGATTCGAGACTCATAGGCAAATTCTTGAGACCAAGCTTAAGAAAGGCGAGCCCGTAAGTCCACATGTTCTCAAAATGATTGGACTCGTTGAGAATATGAGTCGGCTGGATTGGCAATCCTCTCAAGAAATGGCTATAGACACCATCCTCCATTCTCTTCATAGCGGGTATGATCAGTTCAAACTGAACTACAGTATGAATAGTCTGGACAAAACGCTCACTGAGCTTCTCGGTATGCTGAAGACCGCTGAAAAGACGCTCAAAAGTGATAAGCAAGATGTGCTTATGGTGCGTGGGGGCAAGTTCAAGAAATCTGGAAAGAAGAGGAATGCTAAGAAAGGTGGCAACAAGGCCAGCCAGACTAAGTAACCAGCTAGCGCCAAATCTGAAAAGAGGAAGGTCAGTCAACCCACTTCTGAATCCGAATGCTTCTACTGCAAGAAGAAGGGGCATTGGAAGAGAGATTGCTTGAAGCTAAAGGAAGATCAGAAGAACGGAACAATCGTTCCATCTTCAGGTATTTTCGTTATAGACTGTATACTTGCTAATTCAACTTCTTGGGTATTAGATACAGGTTGTGGCTCACACTTATGTTCCAATCCACAGGGACTAAGAAGAAGTAGAAAGTTAAGCAAGGGTGAAGTCGACCTACGAGTGGGAAATGGAGCACGGATTGCTGCATTAGCTGTAGGAACTTATTATTTGTCGTTGCCCTCTGGGCTAGTTTTGGAACTGAAAGAGTGTTTCCATGTTCCAAGTCTTACTAAAAACATCATTTCAGTTTCTTGCTTAGATGCTAAGGGATTTTCCTTTTTAATAAAAGACAATAGTTGTTCGTTTTATTTTAAAGAGATGTTTTATGGATCTGCTAGATTAGTCGATGGACTTTATTTATTAGATCACGACAAACAAGTTTATAACATAAATACCAAAAAGGCCAAAAAGGATGATTCAGATCTCACCTATCTGTTGCATTGTCGATTAGGAATTTCAGAGTGAAGTAGAAAATCAATTAGGCAAGAAGATTAAGGCACTGCGGTCTGATAGAGGCGGTGAATATCTGAGCTATGAATTTGATGACCATCTGAAAGAATGTGGAATTCTATCAGAATTGACTCCTCCTGGAACACCAAAATGGAATGGTGTGTCGGAACGGAGGAACAGAACCTTGCTAGACATGGTCAAGTCAATGATGGGTCAGACCGAACTTCCAATAGAATTTTGGGGACATGCACTAAATACAGCTGCACTCACTATAAATAGAGCTCCGTCTAAAGCTGTCGAAAAGCCTCCATATGAGTTATGGTTTGGAAAGCCTCCAAATGTGTCTTTTCTTAAGATTTGGGGATGTGAAGTATACGTCAAACGATTAATTTCAGACAAACTTCATCCGAAATCTGACAAATGTATCCTTGTGGGCTACCCAAAGGAAACAAAGGGGTATTACTTCTACAATACATCTGAGAACAAGGTGTTTGTTGCTCGAGATGGTGTCTTTTTGGAGAAAGATCACATTTCCAAAATGACAAGTGGGAGAAAAATAGACCTCGAAGAAATTCGAGTCGAACAACAAACTCTAGAGAATGATCAAGATGACATTCAGGATGAAACTCAGAGATCTTTAGAAGAATCTGGTGAGAACCATGGTCAATCTAGAAATGTTACCCCGCGTAGATCGCAAAGATATAGATCTCAATTGGAAAGGTACTTAGGTATTTTGACGAACGAGAGCTATGACGTTCTATTACTTGAAAATGATGAACCTGCGACTTACAAACAAGCTATGACGAGCCCTAGCTCCAAGCAATGGCAAGAAGCCATGCAATCTGAATTAGACTCCATGTCTGAAAACCAAGTATGGGATTTGGTCGATTTGCCAGATGGCTACCAAGCCATTGGAAGCAAATGGGTTTTCAAACTGAAAAAGGACAAGGATGGGAAACTTGAAGTTTTCAAAGCTAGATTGGTTGCAAAAGGTTACAGGCAGTTGCAATGCGATGAAACGATGAAACCTTTTCACCAGTTGCAATGCTAAAGTCTATTCGGATAATGTTAGCAATCGCTGCAAATTACGATTACGAAATATGGCAGATGGATGTCAAAACCGCTTTCTTAAACGGCATTTTAACAGAAACTGTGTTCATGACACAGCCTGAAGGTTTTGAGGATCCAAAGAATGCTAAAAAGGTATGCAAGTTAAAGAAATCAATCTACGGATTGAAGTAGGCATCAAGGAGCTGGAATATACGTTTTGATGAAGCAGTCAGTGACTTTGGTTTCATCAAGAACGCAGACGAATCTTGTGTATACAAGAAGGTCAGTGGGAGCAAAATTGCTTTTCTAGTATTATATGTCGACGACATATTACTTATCGGAAATGACATTCCTATGTTGAACTCTGTCAAGATTTGGCTTGGGAAATGTTTTTCGATGAAGGATCTAGGAGAAGCACAGTACATATTGGGCCTTAAGATTTACAGAGATAAATCTAAAAAGATGATTAGACTTAGTCAAAGCACTTATATCAATAAGGTGCTTGATAGGTTCAAGATGGCAGACTCCAAGCGAGGCTACCTACCCATGTCTCATGGAATAACTCTAAGCAAGACTCAGTGCCCAAACACACTTGATGAGCGTAGACGAATGAATGGGATTCCGTATGCATCATTGATTGGTTCAATAATGTATGCTATGATATGTACACGCCCGGATGTTGCGTACGCACTCAATACTACGAGCAGATACCAGTCAGACCAAGAAGAGGCACATTGGACTGTTGCCAAGAATATTCTGAAGTACCTGAAAAGGCACAAAGATGACTTCCTGGTCTATGGTGGAGATGATCAATTAATTGTTAAAGGCTATACGGACGTAAGTTTCCAAACCGACAAAGATGATATCAGCACCATTGCGGATTCTACAACTGAAGCGGAGTACATTGCTGCACATGAAGCAGCAAAGGAAGCTGTATGGCTAAGGAAGTTCATAGGTGAACTAGGTGTAGTCCCCTCCATTAAAGGACCAATAGCCCTGTATTGTGATAATAACGGAGCTATTGCACAGGCAAAGGAGCCTAGACACCACCAAAGAGTCAAGCATGTACTTCGTAGATTTCACCTTCTACGAGAGTTCCTTGAAAGAAAAGAAGTCGAGATAAGCAAGATTGGAACTGATGACAACATATCAGATCCATTGACTAAACCTCTGCCGCAGGCGAAGCACAACTCGCACACTGCAACCATGGGAATCAAGCATATTGGAGAATGGCTTTGATGTCCTTATTTAATGTTTTAAAGTTTTAGAGTTTAAATCTTTGTAAAACATTATTGGTTAATCATTCACAATAATTGAATAGAATTCATTTTTCCATTTAATTTGTGGTTTATTAAATGATGAGTCCCTTCAATTTGACGATATATTCAAGATAGACTGTCAGGACCAGTCCTGTGACTAAGAAATGTCTATCAAGTGAACTTGAATGTCAAAAGTTGAAAATGGTCCCTGGTCGGAGTTTTCTATAAAATTGGACGCATAGAAAACGTTAGACGACTAGAATGCAAGATGACTAGTAGTTCTGTTTCTTAAACTATGTGGACATGGCAATGTCATAATCATTTGCATAGATACTTACTTTGGGAAGACTAGTATCGGACAGACCTATGAAACTTTACTGTAAGAGATGAAAATCTGTCATAAGTAAATTTCATTAAAATTATTAGACAATAAATCCTCAATACCTGAGTGATTTGAGATTCCTTGTTTGAGAACTGGTTGCTTTGACGTTGACCAACCGTTGCACCGTAAAAGGAGGCTATAAAGGCAACGCTCAGGTAATCACCTATCAAAAGAAGTCTAATCTCAAGATCGCAAGATTGGGATTGTCCTCCCATAAATCGGGATGAGATGCTTAAAAGTTGTACAAGGCCACTCGGAGAGCTAGAAACTGTGAAATGCATGGCCGTGCTCAGATGAATCATAGGCTATGATTATCTGTTTATTTGATCAGTTGAACTCTGAAACCGAGAAACACCACTGGACATAATAAGGATGACAACTCTTATCTTATGTTCAAGAGCAAGCATCGAGCGACAAAGGAATTAGGAAATGCACACTTGTCCCTAAGGACAAGTGGGAGACTGAAGGAAATAATGCCCTTGGTCCAAGTATGCATTCAATGTTTAGTCTAATAAATGCGGTTCAGTATTAATTAACAAGTTAATAATTCAGTGAGATCAAGTGAGCTGAATGCCTAGCTAGAGGCCGCTTCAGTTCAAGTGGAACTAATGATATTAATCCACATCTTACTCTTGACTGAACCCGTAGGGTCACACAAATAGTACGTAAACGGATCAAGTATTTAATGACATTAAATACTCTATCTATGGATATTCGGAATCGACGGATCTTGGTTTCAGTGGGAGCTGAGATCGTCACAAGCAAGAAATGAATACTTCGAAAACGATGATATTGCCGAAAACGGAAATATGGATCGTATCGGAAATATAAATATTATCCAAGTCGTAGATGTTGCCGGAAACGGAAACATGGTACGTATCGGAAAATATTATCGGAAATGGAAATATTGCCGGAATCGGAAATATTGCCGGAAACGGAAATATTGTCAGAATCGGAAATATTATCGGAATCGGAAAATAATTCCGGAAACGAAAATATTAAATATTTGTTCGAAACAGAAATTAATTCCGGAATCGGAAATATTAAATATTGTTCGTATCGGAAATAAATTCCGGATTCGGGAATTTAATCGGAAGCGTATCGTACGAATTAGCATCGGACGAGGCCCGCTAGACGAAGGCCCAGCACGAAGCCAGGCCATCACCCAGCGAGCCACACGCACCATCGCACGCCAAGCCTCGACCAGGCCCAGCCAAGGCCTGGGGCGCGCGCGCGAGAGCACAGCAGCATCGGGCCAAGCGCTGTGCGCTTAGCGTGGGCCGCAAGGCTTGCGCGGGTGTACGGTGCTCGTGCAATGCTTGTGCGGGAATCCTAAAGCAATCGGGATTCGAAATATGATTAAATCCTAAAACTATTAGATAATGATTATTTAATAGAGTCCTAACAGGATTCTAATTAAACTAATTAATATCCTAATAGGATTATAATTCCTTTTCCATACCTCTATAAATAAGTGCCTAGGGTCATAATTTATAGATACAATTGAAGTATTCAAAGGGTAAGTTTTTGAAAGAAAAATCAGCCATACACTTGCAAACACAATAGCCGAAATTCCTAGTAACCTTAAGGGCAATTCTAGTTGGTCTAACTTGAGGCGGATCCAGACGTACTGTGGACTATCTACGGAGGGACGACATTTGGAGTCCTAAAGACTTGTTCTTGTTCGGTTCGGGCGCAGCTAGGGAGGGCCGCTACAAAGTGTATGCTCCTAAATTATGTACAATGATTATGTGTAAATAATATGTTTCCTGGCATTAAGGTTTTTCCGCATGATTTATGTTTTGTCATATGTATCATAACCTAACAGTTTTCCCATGTTGTATGTCTCCTTCCCTTTGTCGCTCAGCAACTCCTTCAGGTGTCCTCTCTTTAGAAGATATGCAACCTCCTTTTTAAGGGAGATGCACTCTTCTGTTTTGTGGCCGTTGTCGCGGTGGAACTCGCACCATTTGCTCATGTCTGTAATGGGATCCGGCATATCGCTCTTTTTAGGCCACATGACTGTTCCACCTACATTTTGAAGGGCGTTGACGACGCCTCTGATGTCGACGTTGAAGCCATATTCGGAGATGTCAGGGTGATCGGCCCATTCATTCCTGTAAACATTGTTAGTATCATTGTATTGATTGACATTCTGTACCTGGTTTTGGCGGTTGTATGGTTGTTGTCGCCAACTATTGTTCCTCGGGGTGTACGACCGCCTGTCGCTGCTGCCCCCTGCTGGTCGTGGTGCTGTTGACCGTGTAACTTCGTCGTCCTCTATCCGCATCTGGGCAGTGGCTCTCGATCTGATCTCCTCGAAGGTTGCGTAGGGATATTTGGTAATCTCCCGGTACAACTCCGATTTGGGGATGAGACCTCTCTTGAATGCTTCGATAACTATCTGGACATCACAATTTTTTATACTAATTTTTTCACAATTAAAACGGTTAAAATAATCGCGTACCGACTCGGTTGGTCCTTGGGCCAACCGATAGAGGTCACTCGTCTGTTTTTCTGGTTGACGACTGCTACAGAACTGTTGATAGAAGGCGTTAATGAGATCAGCAAGGCAGGATATGGATCCGGGGGTGATGTTCATGAGCCATTCCAGAGCTGCTCCGTCGAGGGTACCTCCAAAAGATTTGTGCATGACAGGTTCAACCAGGTTGTACGGGATGCCGATCTGCCACATTCGCTGCTTGTAGACGTTTACATGCCTGTAGGGGTCGGATATTCCGCCATAGAGGGTGGTCAAAATAGGGAGTCGTAGCTCGTGCGGGACTGTTACCCTGGCGATCGCCTCGCAAATTGGTGAAGCTATGTATCCGTCTGTCGCCTCAGTCTCCACTAGTGTAGGTGCTCCTGGTAGCATGGTCATCAGTTTCAACATAAACGAACACTGCTTCTTCATATGCGATTCCATCTTATTCAGGCAACGGGTCACAGGGTCAGGTGTCGCTCTATCTTACTCTTCATAGGGCTCCTCGTCGGACGAGATCATATCTTCAAACTCGTCGGGCATCTCAAATGTCAGCTTCTTTGGCTTTCCGCCGGTTTTGTAACGCGACTGGTACTTGGTGCGCTTTGCGGACTCTAGTTCTTTCTAGAGGTTTTCAACATATGCTTTGGAGGACAGGTTTTCGGATGCGAGCTGCTCGTTCTGGGCTAGGATGCGAGCGGTTTCAGCTTTCTCCCGAGCTAGCTCTGCTTGGGCCTTGTCGTAGGCCGCTTTCATCCTTGCGGGTGTCATGTCTCCGGAAGTCATTTTGGGAAAGGTGTTTTGTGAGGGGATTTTTTGTGTGAAACCTAGTTAATGTCCTCACAGACGGGGCCAAACTGTTTATGCCAAATTTCGTCTAGGGTCGACACTAACTAAGTAATGAATGCAAAAAGCGAACAAAGAGAGAGACGACACAGGGAGATGTTGACGCGGAAAATCCAGGAATAAAGTAAAAAACCGCGGATAGCTATGAGGCTATCAATGAACTAAGTATCCTAAGAAATAACTTAATAAATGTCTGTGCTTTGTAAAGGAAAATAAACGAGTACAATGATTGCTTTAATGGCTAAAATATGACGCTGTTGTATTGCTTGAGAGCTTGAGTTAACTTGTTCCTTCTAAAGTCGTTGCTCCGTCCTTATATAGGTGAAGTCCAACAGCACCATTAGTTGAGAGGATCCCTAGAAGATAGGAATTAGTTGATGACCGTTGTCTACACGTTCTTTGCTTGTCTTCAACAACTTTCGAGATCTTGGGTGGCTTCCTTGACCTACTCTGTTTGCTTGATGGCGCTATACATCTTGGGCCTTGGGCTTAATTCCTGACCTATCTTCTCTTCGTCGCTTAACTGTTGTCGTTGGTTACTTGTCGCTTAACTGTTGTCGCTGGTCATTTGTCGCCTATACCTCGTCGCTTGGTGCTACGTCTGACTTGTTCATCCGACACGGTGCTACCTGCGATACGACAGTACCTGGTCGACACGACATGATCAAACGTCAAAGCAGTTATATCGACAGTCCAAAAAGTGGGATAACGGAAACTCAGTCTTGAATTTCACCACAGGAGGCGCCATTTTCTTCAAATAGGATATGCTATAATTAAAACTAATTACAACTATTTGATGGTACGCAGACTGGTAGACACCTACTTTTGTCCTCATTCCCGAAAGGGAAAGGTTCGATGATGAAAGCGTAAATCTCCACTTGACAACGCATCTCCTATAAAATAAATGAATCTCAATTCCCCTTTTCATTTCACCTGAAACCTGCTATTTATGGAAACCTGCTAAAAATAGTAACTGCCGTAAAGGGTAGCTTCTAAAAGTGGCAAGTCATAAAAGATAGAAACCTGTCAGAATTAGGTGTTGCACTCCAACATAAATCCTAAATGAGATAGAAAACTGCGAGAATCCTATTCCTAATATGATTCGGAAATAAGAGTTACGTATTAATTAAAATCCTAACGAGCCTAGAGTTCGTAATGGGCCCAGACGCATTCCGTCATGAAATTGATACGCACTAAAAGACTCGATTAAGTCTCAAACACTACGGATTTCAGGAATCCGAATCTGACTAAGAAAACAGCCCAAACATCAATTGCAACGCCCAGCCCTGGGCGCTGAAATTGCATGGGTCCTATTTTCAACGCCCAGAGTTGGGCGCCGAAATCTTTGACGCCCAGAGCTGGGCGCTGAAAATACCTGGGACGTGTTTTTTCCTAATTCCTCGAGGATTAGAGTTCTACAATTCTATCTTTCCACGAACTCTTTTCTATAAATATAGCCCATGTTCGACGTGAAAACACACACAACACAATTATATTCTGAGTATTGACTCCAACCCTTAGCCTAAGCCTCACGCTACGAAACTGTTCACGCGTTCTGTCGCAATCGATCCATAAATCGAACAGAACGTATCCTGTCCCATAATTGAGATTCGTTAAATAAAAAGGAGAAATAGCAAAGTCAAAGTGGTTAGTTTTCTGAGAACCGTGACGCACCTCTCAAGGGTGCTTCGTAATGTGCCCCTTCTCGATGATTTAATTGCTTTCCTCGCCCTTTTTATGAACTGTTAAACTAACTAAATCTGATTGTTCTATCACGCCTAACAAATATAATATTTTCGGGAAATTGGATTATCATGCTAGGTCCCTTAATACTATTTAAATCAGATAATCATGATCGATCTAGTATTATATGTTGCATATTGCTAAAATCAACTCAGATTAGTTTAATAGTTAACGCATGTCCCTTCAATTATTTATGCTGAGCTAGTAAGGATATCCTACCTCTGGAGTTATCGACGAGCGAAGTACTCCTCTCGGTAGTTACAGTCCCCCGAACCCTCAATCTCTACCTTGCGGGTGTATGTTGAGAGATCCCCACACCAGGGATCACAAGGGAACCTACGGCCGTCATGGTCAAACATAATTTCACTCCCTTTATGTCACGATAAATGGGTTTTGTCAGTTTTTCTCATTGTCGTTAAAAACTGAATGGCGACTCCTATATTACTAGTCAATTGGGTGTAAACTCACAGGAAATCCAATTACACTTGATTTAATAAAAAGAATCGTCACACCCACGAGGGACGAGGTCACGCATTAGCCTCGTGCTTTTTCGACCCCCTCACAGTGGCGACTCCACTGGGGATAGTGAAGGAAATACTCGTGCTTGTAGGTAATCAAAATAGCCGAAGGGTGAAACGGTCCTACCCCGCGTTTATTTCCCCATCAAGTTGGGACGACCTGAAAATCAGCATATTAATGTGAACGGGCAGAACCGCATAACGAATCTCGGCTCCCTCGGGAGTTGGGACTAAGGATACCTTTTTCCGCCAATAGGGGGGTGCATACGCCGCGCATGTTTCCCACTCGGTACTTGTGCAGGTAGTACACCTATCCCGAACCCAATCGCTCGCTCATTAGGTCCCTCTCGTCTGCATGCCCCCTTGGCTTGCACTTTCGGGTTGGCCTCTTGGGCGAAATTCGTCTGTTGAAGACACTACCTCGACCGGGGCATGTGTTGGATCTACGATAGAAGCGGTACCAAGCCAGCGCAAATACTACCCATAGAAGCCTATCATAAACTACGTGACATATTTAAGTTTCAAATCCATGTTCGTAATGTAGTTATGTGTAGCGAACTATGTGACTATGTTATGATTGTGCGTACGAATAATGCTAGACAAATAATGCTAAAAAACCAACAACCTTAAAAATTGCCCAAACATTCATGAACCAATTGGCCAAAGAGTTATACCAACATACGTGTCCCGCAAGCCCGAACGGTCGCCACAAAAATAAGCGACGCTCGGGATGGCCCGTAACGAATCCCACAAACGCTGCACAGTGCGTAAAGGACGTTATAAGGCAAGCACACAAAACTAAAGTCGCAAAAACAAAAGTATACGCAAACAGAAAACGAGAACCAGCCAGGGACGCATTTTCAACGCCCCTGGCTGGGCGCCAGAATTTCTCACGCCCACTGCTGGGCGCTGAAGTTGCTGCCTGGCCTTTTGGTCAGGCACAACAGCCTCGGTGCCCGCGCATGAAGAAATATACGTAGCAAAAAAAATAAACTTCTCGTAAAAATTGCTGCAAGGGCGTATGAAAAGGCACTCGACTCTAAAAGCGACTAAAAAATAAAATAAATAAAATAACTCTTTGTGTCGTTGTTAGGCCTCCTACGACGACAATGCTCGGCACCAAAAACCGAGCATGCTAATTAAACGAACTTGAATGTCACATGGGCAAAATATTCAAAAAATAATGTTCGAATAAAGTCTTCAAGAAAAAAATAAATGTTCAAATAAATCCGAGTCTAGACTAGGCTATGCCAAAGTACAATCCAAATCCTAAGTCTTAGTTGTCTTATCCATAGAATCGGTCCTAATGCTTGGTGTCGTTCTGCAAGTTAAAAGGTTAAACCATATTGAGTCTCCCCTCCTAACATTTAAATCAATAAGCACCCATATGTAATTGTCATCCCTTGCTAAGAATCCACGGCCTCAATACTCTCTCTCACCAATAAAAAGAACATATTATTTAATTCAAGTATTTGCAAAATGGAAACAGTCATATTCTGAAAATCATTCCTCCATAGTCACACAACCCCCAAAGTGAACCTAAGGCGTCAATACCATTGGCAAAAAATAAAATTAATGGCCTCAAGGCTTATAATCACATTGGGTCACGACTATCATAGTCCTCTCGAGTCACTCGCTCCTTGAAATACTACTAAGTACGGACTAAAAGATTTTCCATGAATGCAACATGACCAACCATGAAAATACCCAAATCGGCATGCTATAAGGCTACCATTGGGGTAAAAGCAATACACACTAAGAGAGAAGCCGCACTAATGATTCTAGCCTTGCAAAAATAAAAATTCGATCTCCCCAATTAACTACCTTGCCAACATTAAGCAAAATGGCGCATGACAAATGAACACCCAAGGGTTAACTCTAAGCAAGACTCAGTGCCCAAACACACTTGATGAGCGTAGACAAATGAATGGGATTCCGTATGCATCATTGATTGGTT
Source organism: Spinacia oleracea (assembly GCF_020520425.1). Classification (NCBI taxonomy): domain Eukaryota; kingdom Viridiplantae; phylum Streptophyta; class Magnoliopsida; order Caryophyllales; family Amaranthaceae; genus Spinacia; species Spinacia oleracea. The sequence goes on from NC_079492.1 coordinate 30,984,234, forward strand.
CAATAATGTATGCTATGATATGTACACGCCCGGATGTTGCGTACGCACTCAATGCTACGAGCAGATACCAGTCAGACCCAGGAGAGGCACATTGGACTGCTGCCAAGAATATTCTGAAGTACCTGAAAAGGCACAAAGATGACTTCCTGGTCTATGGTGGAGATGATGAATTAATTGTTAAAGGCTATACGGACGCAAGTTTCCAAACCGACAAAGATGATTTCAGCACCATTGCGGATTCTACAACTGAAGCGGAGTACATTGCTGCACATGAAGCAGCAAAGGAAGCTATATGGCTACGGAAGTTCATAGGTGAACTAGGTGTAGTCCCCTCCATTAAAGGACCAATAGCCCTGTATTGTGATAATAACGGAGCTATTGCACAGGCAAAGGAGCCTAGACACCACCAAAGAGTCAAGCATGTACTTCGTAGATTTCACCTTCTACGAGAGTTCGTTGAAAGAAAAGAAGTCGAGATAAGCAAGATTGGAACTGATGACAACATATCAGATCCATTGACTAAACCTCTGCCGCAGGCGAAGCACAACTCGCACACTGCAGCCATGGGAATCAAGCATATTGGAGAATGGCTTTGATGTCCTTATTTAATGTTTTAAAGTTTTAGAGTTTAAATCTTTGAAAACATTATTGGTTAATCATTCACAATAAATGAATAGAATTCATTTTTCCATTTAATTTGTGGTTTATTAAATGATGAGTCCCTTCAATTTGACGATATATTCAAGATAGACTGTCAGGACCAGTCCTGTGACTAAGAAATGTCTATCAAGTGAACTTGAATGTCAAAAGTTGAAAATGGTCCCTGGTCGGAGTTTTCTATAAAATTGGACGCATAGAAAACGTTAGACGACTAGAATGCAAGATGACTAGTAGTTCTGTTTCTTGAACTATGTGGACATGGCAATGTCATAATCATTTGCATAGATACTTACTTTGGGAAGACTAGTATCGGACAGACCTATGAAACTTTACTGTAAGAGATGAAAATCTGTCATAAGTAAATTTCATTAAAATTATTAGACACTAAATCCTCAATACCTGAGTGATTTGAGATTACTTGTTTGAGAACTGGTTGCTTTGACGTTGACCAACCGTCGCACCGTAAAAGGAAGCTATAAAGGCAACGCTCAGGTAATCACCTATCAAAACAAGTCTAATCTCAAGATCGCAAGATTGGGATTGTCCTCCCATAAATCGGGATGAGATGCTTAAAAGTTGTACAAGGCCACTCGGAGAGCTAGAAACTGTGAAATGCATGGTCGTGCTCAGATGAATCATAGGCTATGATTATCTGTTTATTTGATCAGTTGAACTCTGAAACCGAGAAACACCTCTGGACATAATAAGGATGACAACTCTTATCTTATGTTCAAGAGCAAGCATCGAGCGACAAAGGAATTAGGAAATGCACACTTGTCCCTAAGGACAAGTGGGAGAGTGAAGGAAATAATGCCCTTGGTCCAAGTATGCATTCAATGTTAAGTCTAATAAATGCGGTTCAGTATTAATTAACAAGTTAATAATTCAGTGAGATCAAGTGAGCTGAATGCCTAGCTAGAGGCCGCTTCAGTTCAAGTGGAATTAATGATATTAATCCACATCTTACTCTTGACTGAACCCGTAGGGTCACACAAATAGTACGTAAACGGATCAAGTATTTAATGACATTAAATACTCTATCTATGGATATTCGGAATCGACGGATCTTGGTTTCAGTGGGAGCTGAGATCGTCACAAGCAAGAAATGAATACTCCGAAAACGATGATATTGCCGGAAACGGAAATATGGATCGTATCGGAAATATAAATATTATCCAAGACGTAGATGTTGCCGGAAACGGAAACATGGTACGTATCGGAAAATATTATCGGAAATGGAAATATTGCCGGAATCGGAAATATTGCCGGAAACGAAAATATTGTCAGAATCGGAAATATTATCGGAATCGGAAAATAATTCCGGAAACGGAAATATTAAATTTTTGTTCGAAACAGAAATTAATTCCAGAATCGGAAATATTAAATATTGTTCGTATCGGAAATAAATTCCGGATTCGGGAATTTAATCGGAAGCGTATCGTACGAATTAGCATCGGACGAGGCCCGCTAGACGAAGGCCCAGCACGAAGCCAGGCCATCATCCAGCGAGCCACACGCACCATCGCACGCCAAGCCTCGACCAGGCCCAGCCAAGGCCTGGGGCGCGCGCGCGAGAGCACAGCAGCATCGGGCCAAGCGCTGTGCGCTTAGCGTGGGCCGCAAGGCTTGCGCGGGTGTACGGTGCTCGTGCAATGCTTGTGCGGGAATCCTAAAGCAATCGGGATTCGAAATATGATTAAATCCTAAAACTATTAGATAATGATTATTTAATAGAGTCCTAACAGGATTCTAATTAAACTAACTAATATCCTAATAGGATTATAATTCCTTTTCCATACCTCTATAAATAAGTGCCTAGGGTCATAATTTATAGATACAATTGAAGTATTCAAAGGGTAAGTTTTTGAAAGAAAAATCAGCCATACACTTCCAAACACAATAGCCGAAATTCCTAGTAACCTTAAGGGCAATTCTAGTTGGTCTAACTTGAGGCGGATCCAGACGTACTGTGGACTATCTACGGAGGGACGACATTTGGAGTCCTAAAGACTTGTTCTTGTTCGGTTCGGGCGCAGCTAGGGAGGGCCGCTACAAAGTGTATGCTCCTAAATTATGTTAAATGATTATGTGTAAATAATATGTTTCCTGGCATTAAGGTTTTTCCGCATGATTTATGTTTTGTCATATGTATCATAACCTAACAGTTTTCCCATGTTGTATGTCTCCTTCCCTTTGTCGCTCAGCAACTCCTTCAGGTGTCCTCTCTTTAGAAGATATGCAACCTCCTTTTTAAGGGAGATGCACTCTTCTGTTTTGTGGCCGTTGTCGCGGTGGAACTCGCACCATTTGCTCATGTCTGTAATGGGATCCGGCATATCGCTCTTTTTAGGCCACATGACTGTTCCACCTACATTTTGAAGGGCGTTGACGACGCCTCTGATGTCGACGTTGAAGCCATATTCGGAGATGTCAGGGTGATCGGCCCATTCATTCCTGTAAACATTGTTAGTATCATTGTATTGATTGACATTCTGTACCTGGTTTTGGCGGTTGTATGGTTGTTGTCGCCAACTATTGTTCCTCGGGGTGTACGACCGCCTGTCGCTGCTGCCCCCTGCTGGTCGTGGTGCTGTTGACCGTGTAACTTCGTCGTCCTCTATCCGCATCTGGGCAGTGGCTCTCGATCTGATCTCCTCGAAGGTTGCGTAGGGATATTTGGTAATCTCCCGGTACAACTCCGATTTGGGGATGAGACCTCTCTTGAATGCTTCGATAACTGTCTGGACATCACAATTTTTTATACTAATTTTTTCACAATTAAAACGGTTAAAATAATCGCGTACCGACTCGGTTGGTCCTTGGGCCAACCGATAGAGGTCACTCGTCTGTTTTTCTGGTTGACGACTGCTACAGAACTGTTGATAGAAGGCGTTAATGAGATCAGCAAGGCAGGATATGGATCCGGGGGTGATGTTCATGAGCCATTCCAGAGCTGCTCCGTCGAGGGTACCTCCAAAAGATTTGTGCATGACAGGTTCAACCAGGTTGTACGGGATGCCGATCTGCCACATTCGCTGCTTGTAGACGTTTACATGCCTGTAGGGGTCGGATATTCCGCCATAGAGGGTGGTCAAAATAGGGAGTCGTAGCTCGTGCGGGACTGTTACCCTGGCGATCGCCTCGCAAATTGGTGAAGCTATGTATCCGTCTGTCGCCTCAGTCTCCACTAGTGTAGGTGCTCCTGGTAGCATGGTCATCAGTTTCAACATAAACGAACACTGCTTCTTCATATGCGATTCCATCTTATTCAGGCAACGGGTCACAGGGTCAGGTGTCGCTCCATCTTACTCTTCATAGGGCTCCTCCTCGGACGAGATCATATCTTCAAACTCGTCGGGCATCTCAAATGTCAGCTTCTTTGGCTTTCCGCCGGTTTTGTAACGCGACTGGTACTTGGTGCACTTTGCTGACTCTAGTTCTTTCTAGAGGTTTTCAACAGATGCTTTCAAGGACAGGTTTTCGGATGCGAGCTGCTCGTTCTGGGCTAGGATGCGAGCGGTTTCAGCTTTCTCCCGAGCTAGCTCTGCTTGGGCCTTGTCGTAGGCCGCTTTCATCCTTGCGGGTGTCATGTCTCCGGAAGTCATTTTGGGAAAGGTGTTTTGTGAGGGGATTTTTTGTGTGAAACCTAGTTAATGTCCTCACAGACGGGGCCAAACTGTTTATGCCAAATTTCGTCTAGGGTCGACACTAACTAAGTAATGAATGCAAAAAACGAACAAAGAGAGAGACGACACAGGGAGATGTTGACGCGGAAAATCCAGGAATAAAGTAAAAAACCGCGGATAGCTATGAGGCTATCAATGCACTAAGTATCCTAAGAAATAACTTAATAAATGTCTGTGCTTTGTAAAGGAAAATAAACGAGTACAATGATTGCTTTAATGGCTAAAATATGACGCTGCTGTATTGCTTGAGAGCTTGAGTTAACTTGTTCCTTCTAAAGTCGTTGCTCCGTCCTTATATAGGTGAAGTCCAACAGCACCATTAGTTGAGAGGATCCCTAGAAGATAGGGATTAGTTGATGACCGTTGTCTACACGTTCTTTGCTTGTCTTCAACAACTTTCGAGATCTTGGGTGGCTTCCTTGACCTACTCTGTTTGCTTGATGGCGCTATCATCTTGGGCCTTGGGCTTAATTCCTGACCTATCTTCTCTTCGTCGCTTAACTGTTGTCGTTGGTTGCTTGTCGCTTAACTGTTGTCGCTGGTCTTCTGTCGCCTATACCTCGTCGCCTGGTGCTACATCTGACTTGTTCATCCGACATGGTGCTACCTGCGACACGACAGTACCTGGTCGACACGACATGATCAAACGTCAAAGCAGTTATATCGACAGTCCAAAAAGTGGGATAACGGAAACTCAGTCTTGAATTTCACCATAGGAGGCGCCATTTTCTTCAAATAGGATATGCTATAATTAAAACTAATTACAACTATTTGATGGTACGCAGACTGGTAGACACCTACTTTTGTCCCCATTCCCGAAAGGGAAAGGTTCGATGATGAAAGAGTAAATCTCCACTTGACAACGCATCTCCTATAAAATAAACGAATCTCAATTCCCCTTTTCATTTCACCTGAAACCTGCTATTTATGGAAACCTGCTAAAAATAGTAACTGCTGTAAAGGGTAGCTTCTAAAAGTGGCAAGTCATAAAAGATAGAAACCTGTCACAATTAGGTGTTGCACTCCAACATAAATCCTAAATGAGATAGAAAACTGCGAGAATCCTATTCCTAATATGATTCGGAAATAAGAGTTACGTATTAATTAAAATCGTAACGAGCCTAGAGTTCGTAATGGGCCCAGACGCATTCCGTCATGAAATTGATACGCACTAAAAGACTCGATTAAGTCTCAAACACTACGGATTTCAGGAATCCGAATCTGACTAAGAAAACAGCCCAAACATCAATTGCAACGCCCAGCCCTGGGCGCTGAAATTGCATGGGTCCTATTTTCAACGCCCAGAGCTGGGCGCCGAAATCTTTGACGCCCAGAGCTGGGCGCTGAAAATACCTGGGACGTGTTTTTTCCTAATTCCTCGAGGATTAGAGTTCTACAATTCTATCTTTCCACGAACTCTTTTCTATAAATATAGCCCATGTTCGACGTGAAAACACACACAACACAATTATATTCTGAGTATTGACTCTAACCCTTAGCCTAAGCCTCACGCTACGAAACTGTTCACGCGTTCTGTCGCAATCGATCCATAAATCGAACAGAACGTATCCTGTCCCATAATTGAGATTCGTTAAATAAAAAGGAGAAATAGCAAAGCCAAGTGGTTAGTTTTCTGAGAACCGTGACGCACCTCTCAAGGGTGCATCGTAATGTGCCCCTTCTCGATGATTTAATTGCTTTCCTCGCCCTTTTTATGAACTGTTAAACTAACTAAATCTGATTGTTCTATCACGCCTAACAAATATAATATTTTCGGGAAATTGGATTATCATGCTAGGTCCCTTAACACTATTTAAATCAGATAATCACGATCGATCTAGTATTATATGTTGCATATTGCTAAAATCAACTCAGATTAGTTTAATAGTTAACGCATGTCCCTTCAATTATTTATGCTGAGCTAGTAAGGATATCCTACCTCAGGAGTTATCGACGAGCAAAGTACTCCTCTCGGTAGTTACAGTCCCCAGAACCCTCAATCTCTACCTTGCGGGTGTATGTTGAGAGATCCCCACACCAGGGATCACAAGGGAACCTACGGCCGTCGTGGTCAAACATAATTGCACTCCCTTTATGTCACGATAACCGGGTTTTGTCAGTTTTTCTCATTGTCGTTAAAAACTGAATGGCGACTCCTATATTACTAGTCAATTGGGTGTAAACTCACAGGAAATCCAATTACACTTGATTGAATAAAAAGAATCGTCACACCCACGAGGGACGAGGTCACGCATTAGCCTCGTGCTTTTTCGACCCCCTCACAGTGGCGACTCCACTGGGGATAGTGAAGGAAATACTCGTGCTTGTAGGTAATCAAAATAGCCGAAGGGTGAAACGATCCTACCCCGCGTTTATTTCCCCATCAAGTTGGGACGACCTGAAAATCAGCATATTAATGTGAACGGGCAGAACCGCATAATGAATCTCGGCTCCCTCGGGAGTTGGGACTAAGGATACCTTTTTCCGCCAATAGGGGGGTACATACGCCGTGCATGTTGCCCACTCGGTACTTGTGCAGGTAGTACACCTATCCCGAACCCAATCGCTCGCTCATTAGGTCCCTCTCGCCTGCATGCCCCCTTGGCTTGCACTTTCGGGTTGGCCTCTTGGGCGAAATTCGTCTGTTGAAGACACTACCTCGACCGGGGCATGTGTTGGATCTACGATAGAAGCGGTACCAAGCCAGGCGCAAATACTACCCATAGAAGCCTATCATAAACTACGTGACATATTTAAGTTTCAAATCCATGTTCGTAATGTAGTTATGTGTAGCGAACTATGTGACTATGTTATGATGGTGCGTACGAATAATGCTAGACAAATAATGCTAAAAAACCAACGACCTTAAAAATTTCCCAAACATTCATGAACCAATTGGCCAAAGAGTTATACCAACATACGTGTCCCGCAAGCCCGAACGGTCGCCACAAAAATAAGCGACGCTCGGGATGGCCCGTAACGAATCCCACAAACGCTGCACAATGCGTAAAGGACGTTATAAGGCAAGCACACAAAACTAAAGTCGCAAAAACATAAGTATACGCAAACAGAAAACGAGAACCAGCCAGGGACGCATTTTCAACACCCATGGCTGGGCGCCAGAATTTCTCACGCCCACTGCTGGGCGCTGAAGTTGCTGCCTGGCCTTTTGGTCAGGCACAGCAGCCTCGGTGCCCGCGCATGAAGAAATATACTTAGCAAAAAAAATAAACTTCTCGTAAAAATTGCTGCAAGGGCGTATGAAAAGGCACTCGACTCTAAAAGCGACTAAAAAATAAAATAAATAAAATAACTCTTTCTATCGTTGTTAGGCCTCCTACGACGACAATGCTCGGCACCAAAAACCGAGCATGCTAATTAAACGACCTTGAATGTCACATGGGCAAAATATTCAAAAAATAATGTTCGAATAAAGTCTTCAAGAAAAAAATAAATGTTCAAATAAATCCGAGTCTAGACTAGGCTATGCCAAAGTACAATCCAAATCCTAAGTCTTAGTTGTCTTATCCATAGAATCGGACCTAATGTTTGGTCTCGTTCTGCAAGTTAAAAGGTTAAACCATATTGAGTCTCCCCTCCTAACATTTAAATCAATAAGCACCCATATGTAATTGTCATCCCTTGCTAAGAATCCACGGCCTCAATACTCTCTCTCACCAATAAAAAGAACATATTATTTAATTCAAGTATTTGCAAAATGGAAACAGTCATATTCTGAAAATCATTCCTCCATAGTCACACAACCCCCAAAGTGAACCTAAGGCGTCAATACCATTGGCAAAAAATAAAATTAATGGCCTCAAGGCTTATAATCACATTGGGTCACGACTATCATAGTCCTTTCGAGTCACTCGCTCCTTGAAATACTACTAAGTACGGACTAAAAGATTTTCCATGAATGCAACATGACCAACCATGAAAATACCCAAATCGGCATGCCATAAGGCTACCATTGGGGTAAAAGCAATACACACTAAGAGAGAAGCCGCACTAATGATTCTAGCCTTGCAAAAATAAAAATTCGATCTCCCCAATTAACTACCTTGCCAACATTAAGCAAAATGGCGCATGACAAATGAACACCCAAGGGTTAAAATCTGAAGTGTCAACCAACGAAATTTATGGTCCAATTAGCCTAAGTCTGAGAGTCGCTTGGTCAAGTGTTATAGGCTTACGCCACGTCATTATTTTGAGTCTAGGACACCTCCTTGTACTCATACACGGGTTATAATCAGAAAGATTAATGAAAGCTCGAGTCTAAATCACAACTTCCAGTTAAATCCCGGAAAACCGAAATCTGAAAAGAAGCAAAAAATTATCTTCGATGTAATTCTTTCGTTAAATTTCAATAAGGTAAAAATAACATTTTGAATCTACGCTATTTGCACATTTTAAGAAACGACTAAATACGCTTGCAAAGTAAGACAATTTAAAGGTCCACCCTAGGCCAACAAAAATTAAAGGTCCACCCTAGGCCTACTAAAATTAAAGGTCCACTATAGGCCTACCAAACGAGGCTCATTTAGTCTCGCCTCGTGACTCAAAGACCACAACCATCTACCTTTTAGCCAAATAAAAAAAATTATGTTGAGGGGGGAAATCCCGAGCAAAAAAGAAAATAGAAAGAGAAAAAGGAGAGCGAAAAGAGAAAGCCATGAAATACTTAGCCCGTAACTCCCAAAGTGCGAAATTTACACAAGTAAAACGAAGGAAGAGAATAGAGTCAACCAATCCAAATCATAAAATTCTACGATGTCTACCCTTTCCAGTCCTTATGTTCTTAGACGCCTTCGCTCTGGGGCCCCTGTTCAGCTCATTTAACCCATCCACGTTCTCATTGCCATAACCCAAGAAACCATTACCTCGACTCTTGTTCTTGAACTTATTGTCAACTGCAAACCACATAAGACCATTGACACGTGCGTCATACCCATTATTACACCACCGTTAGTGTAAGAAAACAGCCCAGACCCTATTTTCAACGCCTGGCTCTGGGCGCCGAAATCTTCGGCGCCCAGGCCTGGGCGCTGAAAATACCTGGGTACGTGTTTTTTCCTAATTCTTTATGGATTAGAACTCTGCAATTCTATCTTTCCACGAACTCTTCCCTATAAATAGGCCCCTAAATTCGACGTGAAAACACAACAACACACAATTATATTCTGAGTATTGACTCCAACCCTTAGCCTAAGCCTCTCGCTGCGAAACTGTTCACGCGTTCTGTCGCAATCGATCCATAAATCGAACATAACGTATCCTGTCCCATAATTGAGATTCGTTAAATAAAAAGGAGAAATAGCAAAGTCAAAGTGGTTAGTTTTCTGAGAACCGTGACGCACCTCTCAAGGGTGTGTCGTAATGTGTCCCCTTTCGATGATTTAACTGCTTTCCTCGCCCTTTTTATGAACTGTTAAACTAACCTAATCTGATTGTTCTATCACGCCTAACAAATATAATATTTTTTGGGAAATCGGATTATCATGCTAGGTCCCTTAATGCTATTTAAATCAGATAATCACGATCGAATTAGTATTACATGTTGCATATTGCTAAAATCAATTCAGATTAGTTTAATAGTTAACGCATGTCCCTTCAATTATTTATGCTGAGCTAGTAAGGATATCCTGCCTCTGGAGTTATCGATGAGCGAAGTACTCCTCTCGGTAGTTACAGTCCCCCGAACCCTCAATCTCTACCTTGCGGGTGTATATATATTGAGAGATCCCCACACCAGGGATCACAAGGGAACCTACGGCCGTCGTGGTCAAACATAATTGCACTCCCTTTATGTCACGATAACCGGGTTTTGTCAGTTTTTCTCATTGTCGTTAAAAACTGAATGGCGACTCCTATATTACTAGTCAATTGGGTGTATATTCACAGGAAATCCAATTACACTTGATTGAATAAAAAGCATCGTCACACCCATGAGGGACGAGGTCATGCATTAGCCTCGCGCTTTTTCGACCCCCTCACAGTGGCGACTCCACTGGGGAAAGTGAAGGAAATACTAGTGCTTGTAGGTAATCAAAATAGCCGAAGGGTGAAACGATCCTACCCCACGTTTATTTCCCCATCAAGTTGGGACGACCTGAAAATCAGCATATTAATGTGAACGGGCAGAACATCATAACGAATCTCGCTCCCTCGGGAGTTGGGACTAAGGATACCTTTTTTTTTCGCCAATAGGGGGGTGCATACGCCGCGCATGTTTCCCACTCGGTACTTGTGCAGGTAGTACACCTATCCCGAACCCAATCGCTCGCCCATTAGGTCCCTCTCGCCTGCATGCCCCCTTGGCTTGCACTTGCGGGTTGGCCTCTTGAGCGGAATTCGTCTTTTGAAGACACTACCTCGACCGGGGCATGTGTTGGATCTACGATAGAAGCGGTACCAAGCCAGGCGCAAATAAACTACCCATAGAAGCCTATCATAAACTACGTGGCATATTTAATTTTCAAATCCATGTTTGTAATGTAGTTATGTGTTGCTAAATATGTGATTGTGTGTGACAAACTATCTTAGAAAACCAACGACCTTAAAAATTGCCCAAACATTCATAGACTAATTTGCCAAAAGAGTTATACCGAAACACGTGTTCCGCAAACCCGAATGATCGCCACAAAATAAGCGACGCTCGGGATGGCCTGTAACGAATCCCACAAACGCTGCCACGCGTAAAGGACGTTATTAGGCAAGCACGCAAATCGAAGTCGCATAAACAGAAGACAAAAAACGAGAACCAGCCAGGGAAGCATTTTCAACGCCCCTGGCTGGGCGCCAGAAATTCTCACGCCCCTCGCTGGGCGCTGAAGTTGCTGCTTGGCATTCTGGTCAGGCGCATCAGCCTCGGTGCCCGCGCGAAAGGAAAATACGTAGCGCAAAAAAAATGTTCATAAAAAGAATTGCTACGAGGGCGTAAGAAAAGCACTCGATTTCAAAAAGCGACTCGTAAAAAAAATATATATATATTTTAATGACTCTTTGTGTCGTTGTTAGGCCTCCTACGACGACAATACCCGACACCAAAACCGAACGTGTTAATAACTATGAATGTCACACGTGCAAGTGTTTCGAAAATCCAAAGAATGACCAAAATAAATAAAAAACCAAAAAAGTGTACCGACAAAAGAAAGAGTGAAAAACCAATTTAGGGAGTCGAAGTCCAGACTAAGTAATGCCTGAAACTTTGGGAACCTAAAACTTTAGCTTATCTTATGCCTAGGACTGGTCCTGCCACTTGGTGCCGATCAGGGAATCAACGGTTAGTGCGTCTCGAAGATACATCGCCAACACCAGGTTTAGTAACTCCAAGCTCCGTCCGTCGTCCCTCATTTCAAGGATCTCCGCTTCCCCAACCTCGATTCGCACCTTCAAACATGTCCATCGAAGATTTGCGAGACCAGATGGTCCAAATGACCCAACTTATGGGCCAACTGAAAATGGAAAATGAAGCTTTAGCGGCTGCGCAAGCCAAAAATGACCTCGATAACGAGAAGAGGATTGAAAAAATGGTCCTACAGCAAACCATGGGGAGCAAATACTTCTCCCTCGATCCTGAACCTTTTCCTGGAAAATTACCAGAAAAGTTCAGTTCATCTGACTTACCAAAGTTCAAGGCCACGGACAACCCCCGTGATCATCTACTGAGCTTTGTGAATACCATGAACTTGAAAGGCGTGGACAAGTCCATGTACTTACCTGCCTTTCCTTTGTCCTTGGAACCTGTGCCGCTCAAATGGTACTATCACCAGGACCCCAAGCTCTTCCCCACTTGGGAAGACTTTGTCAATGTCTTCATCAAGCAATACTCGTCGAAGATGGATTTCCAAGTCACCATGCGCGAGCTGAAAGTTCTCTTCCAAAAGAAAAATGAGGGTTTCACAACCTACTTTTCTAGATGGAGGGACCAGGCGGCCCAGCTAATCAATAGGCCTCCCGAAACAGAATTGGTCCAAAAATTCATTGACAACCTGGACCCGGCTTACAGACAACACCTTAGGTACCTGGGACTCGACACTTTCAAAAGAGTTTATGATGTGGGAATAAAGATCGAGGACGACCTCGCCAAAACCATACAGAGCAAACCCACATATAAGACCAACACCTATAATCGGGGTAACACATCCCAAGCCCAAGAAGTCCATGCTGTAGAAGAGACTCCCGCCCGAAGAAACCCTGTAAGATGGGTCCGAGACCGAAAGTTTGCCCCACTCGGGTCAACTTTGGTACAAGCCTTTGAAAGACTAACCAATCAAGGAAAGTTGAGACCTATAGGCCCCACCCGTGACCCTCCTGTCAAAAGCAAATATTGGGTCGAAGGTACTTACTGCAAATTCCATCAAGGAAATGGGCATGACACTGAAAACTGCTGGAGTCTAAAACATACGATCCAGGACATGATAGAGGATGCAGTGATACCTCTCCCTAACGTTGGCAAACCCAACAACTGTTAGGTTATGATACATATGACAATTCATAAATCATGCGGAAAAACCATAAAGCCAGGAATACATATTATTTACACATAATCATTTAGCATAGTTTAAATGCATACTCTTTGTTGCGTGCCTTCCCTAGCTGCGCCCGAACCGAACAAGAACAAGTCTTTAGGACTCCAAGTGTCGTCCCTCCGTAGATAGTCCACAGCACGTCCGGATCCGCCTTAAGATTGACCAACTAGAATCGCCCTTAAGGTACTATTATTTTCGGCACTTTTAGGCAATTGTGTGACTGAATTTTTCTCTCAAAAACTCACTTTGAATACTTGAAAACTCGTGTATAAATTTATGACCCTAGGCATATATTTATAGAACCTTGGAAAGGATTTCGAATCCTGTTAGAATACTAATTAATTAATTAGAATCCTATTAGAACTCTAAATAATTAATTTAATCTTTTAGGATTAGGATTTAATCTATGCACGAATTCCAATAGCTTTAGGATTCGTATAGCACGTACACACGCACCGCACGAGCATCGCACGCCCATGCGCAAGCCTTGCGGCCCACGCTGTGCGCACGGCGCACAGGCCCACTGCCCGCAGCCCATATGTGCGCGCGCGCCAGCCTTGGCTGGGACTGGCCTTGCGCTGGGCCTGGTCGAGGCATTGGCGTGTTGTTGGATGCGTGTGGCTTCGTGCTGGGCCCTCGTCCGGCAGGCCTCGTCCGATGCTTATTCGTACGATACGCTTCCGATTAAATTCCCGGTTCCGGATTTCATTTCCGATACGAACAATATTTAACATTTCCGATTCCGGAATCCATTTCCGTTTCGAACAAATATTTAATATTTCCGTTTCCGGAATTATTTTCCGATTCCGATAATACTTCCGATTCTGACAATATTTCCGTTTCCGGCAATATTTCCATTTCCGATAATATTTTCCGATACGTACCATGTTTCCGTTTCCGGCAACATCTACGACTTGGATAATATTTATATTTCCGATACGATCCATATTTCCGTTTCCGGCAATATCATCGTTTCCGGAGTATTCATTTCTTGCCTGTGACGATCTCAGCTCCCACTGAAACCAAGATCCGTCGATTCCGAATATCCATAGATGGAGTATTTAATGCCATTAAATACTTGATCCGTTTACGTACTATTTGTGTGACCCTACGGGTTCAATCAAGAGTAAGCTGTGGATTAATATCATTAATTCCACTTGAACTGAAGCGGCCTCTAGCTAGGCATTCAGCTCACTTGATCTCACTGAATTATTAACTTGTTAATTAATACTGAACCGCATTTATTAGACTTAACATTGAATGCATACTTGGACCAAGGGCATTATTTCCTTCAACAACAACAAGAGCCCACTCGGCTCTTGTCACATCTCTCTCGACCAACCAGAGAATTTCGACCCCACGGTGTATATTACACCTCAAGGTGCGCCACTCGCTGTGGTCCCTATGGATCGAATCGAGAGGGAAGTTTGCGGTGTGTGGAACGATGATGCTAAAGATATTTACCTATCTCAAGTCTCGGGCCAGGACTTCTTCACTGAAACTTGGCCCGGGTATGCTCTCATTGACACCACCCCTCAGGAGTCCGAGGTCGACAACCTGACCCGATATGGAAGAATATACCAACCGGATATTCACCCACCTCCTATGAACGACGTCCCGGTTAGGCAAACTCCCGAGAATGGACGGCACGCTACCGTCGCGGAAGTCATTGAAAATCCTCTCCTGAAACAACTAAAAAGAACCAAGGCCGAGATTACCATCTGGGATCTTATGTGTACTTCAAAGGAACATCGCGAAAAGCTTATTCGCTCACTTGACCTCATCTCAGTACCTACAGATATCACACCTGACTCATTGGTTAGCCATGTCACGAGAGATGCCGGAGAAAAGGCCATAGTTTTCACTGATAAATACTTACCCAAAGAGGGGGTGCTCACAATAAAGCCCTTTACCTAGTGGTTGGATGCAAAGGACAAAACATCCCCCTAGCGCTCGTAGATAATGGTTCGGCGGTTAATGTCTGCCCATTGCGAACCGCCCATTGCTTGGGGCTAGGAAGCGATGACTTCCAAACCTCCACGCAAGGGGTACGAGCTTATGATAACTCCCGAAGGCCTGTATTGGGAAAAATCAACCTTACCATACAAACCGAGCCTGTGGCACGCACCACGGAGTTTCAAATAATCGACATCAAGCCCACTTTCAACCTCCTCTTGGGGCGACCTTGGCTCCATGACTTAGGAGGTGTGGCTTCTACCTTGCACCAAATGGTTAAACTTAACCATAACGGGGTAATACTAGAAATCCGCGCCCCTCCTCTCGACGTAAGTTGTACTATGGTTGGAACGGCTGAAACTGCAGACGACCTTTATGGGTTTCAAATGGAAGAAACAATCCAGTTCATCGAAGATTATGATCCAGCATTCCTAAACCCGCATGCATCCCCAGTCATCCCTAGAATGTTGTTAGCTCAAGGCTATTTTCCAGGAACCCCATTGGGCATAAGGAAGAAGGAATGCACATTCCATCCTTTTCCCGACAAATCTACTCCCTTTGGCTTAGGTTATGAACCAACGGAGGAAGATATTGCTGACCGCCTATCTAGGCTACGCCTTAACAAAACCAAACAAACCACCCTCCTTCCCCCATATCAAAGGACCCTTAACGGGATGTTCGTTCGGGAAGGAGAAGAACACCCATGCTGTGATTTCCCTGAACCCTTCGTTCAGGATGGCTTGCTAAAACCCGGATTTGAAATTTTCCATGACTGCCACACCTTGGATGAGGCACCCCACCTCACCAAGACTAAAACAGCTGAAATATTGGACAACCAGGCTCTGTGGACATTGTTTAACGAATCGAGGCCTATGGAGGACGAGACTGTGATGACTACCCTAGCTTTACAAGATGAAGGTTTCGATCCAACCCGGTTAATCTCTCCTGCATCAACACTAGAACAGGTCGAGAACGGATGGGTGAAGACATATCAGTGGGTCAACGCAAAAGGAATGGAATTCAAGATGAGTACCGGTGAAGGACCGAAGTTTTATGAGACTAAACCCCAGGCTTGAGCCACATAGAGCACCATTAGTAAAAAGCGCCTAGTAGTTCTTTAGATTGATAGAAAAAAATAATAGAGACTTTAGATGGTCCTAAGGCCCTTTAGAATATGGGTCAGTTTTATTTCAGTGTGTTTTCCTTACTTTCCGAATCAATAAAGGCGTAATATTTCTCCTAAAAATTTTATTCTAACACTAAATAAACACCAAATGTACTTGCAAAATACAAAAATAAAGAGGCGACCCACTCTAGGCCCAACAAACAAAGCCCACTCGATTTTGAAATAGTGCCATGGGAACCAATTCCCGAAACCCACAAAAAAACCACACTATCCCATTCATATCCCCAAAACCTAAAAAGCCAACCAGTGTCATCATAAGAGCCAATCCATGCAACCCAAAATCAAAGGAAATCGAAAATTTAAAACAATGCAAATGTTACAAAAAACAAAACAGATTCATAAAACATAGATTCCATCATACCCTTCACTAACAACCCACCTCCAAAGCCTACACAAAGATCTTCATAACTTCCGCACCCTAACTCCATTTTCAAAACTTTTTCAAGTCACCAATAGAAAAAATTAATCCAGACAAAAGTGCATTTCACGCTAACAGTAAAAAAAAGCCTCCAAAATAGCCTCAAAATTAACTTCAAAATTAAAGCAAAATATCAAGGCACAAAAAAAAGAAATAGAAATAAACGCAAGAACATGTGAAGCAAAGCGTCAAAAATTGACCGCCCAAGTCATTTTCAGCGCCCAGGGCTGGGCGCCGAAATTTCTGACGCCCCAGCCTGGGCGTTGAAACTCTCTGCCTGCCAAAAGTTTTCTTTTTGAAAGTGCTCGTCATTTTTTCCGCACACAACGGAAAAATAACGAACACTTGGGGGGTACAGTACGTATCCAAATAGGTTTACCAAGAATACAGCTATACAAATTAGTCGAATTTTACGCAACCTATGGCAAAAAACGGCAGATGAAAATAATGATAAATACTTCATTCATTTGACCAATTAAGTAATATGTTTCCACTTCAGGACATATCTACCGAAATCCGGCATACTAGAACTTATTCTAAAGCTAGAACTACGCGCGACCTGATTCTGACAAGATACGTATGCAATCCTTACCAAGGATTCGGTCCAAATAAAATATATATATATATATATATATATATATATATATATATATATATATATATATATATATATATATATATATATATATATATATATATATATATATATATTCTTCGCAAAAAAAGTGTTAGACATATAAAATACATAAAAAAGAGGAGAAACAAAAATGAAAACTCAAAATACGCCTTTATTAAAATATAATAAGAAGGAAAACAGAGTGCTAAAAATAAATAAAACACGACTGAAATAAATAGAGGGCACCTACACCCTAGCAAGAACTACACTACTCTAGTTCTTCTGGATCATCAAATAAAGTCTTGTAGAGGGCAATATTCGCAGGATCCACTCCCACAGTCCTCTGCGCTGCCCCAATGTCAATCTCCATAAGAACCGGCTCCTGGACACTAACTTCCAAATATGCCAAGGCTTCAGAAACGTTCTCAGTTATAGCCCGCTCAGCCTCAAGGGCACAGGCAATGATGGGAGAAGGATTATTATCATCAACTAGACTAGCCGCTGTTTCTACAGGCGGCTGAGCCTTCCTAACCCATACATTGTTCCGGCGACGATCTCCGCGAGAGCTTGCATTTCTTTTAACAACAGTAGGCCCCTTCCTATTAGGCATCTTTTTAGGCCTGAAACTGGAACGGGGAGGAACTTCCTTTCGCTTTCGATCAGGACGAGCTTTCACAGTCTTAATACTATAGGTACGAGGTCTGGCAGAATCATGACCCTCATACTTAACACGAATACGAGGTATCAAAAGCTCAGCCGGCTTCCCGTTTCGAGCCTCGGTCCTCACATCTTTGTCATCGGAGCTCATCCACAACTTGTAGTTTTCAGAAAGACCTACAAAGCCATTTGTAGGTACGGCCCGACGCGGGAGACCATCATAATACTTAGCCCACTCTAAGACCCGTGTTTGTGAAAAGGCCGCTACCTTAGGTGGTACCGTATCAGAAAAGGGGATAGTCTGCCTTAAACCATATTGACGCATGACTCGGTAAGGGAAAATATAAATGGGACGAGATAGCCCCAACAAAGAAACATAAACCGATACATCAGACCCCCCTGTCATAGTAGTCAAACCCCACCATGGTACCACCCACTTAATAGAACAAATGTCATAAGTAAAAAAGGAGGTCCACTCGGCCTCGTCCTGGCCTTGGTGCAAGTATTTTCGGTTACCCAAAGCTATAGTGCGATAATGTTTAGGATCGGCAGGAGCTTCCAAAAGTCTAAGCCGTTCCGCAAGCCAAATCTGCAAAAACAGGTACGATCGAATCAAAAGAATGAAAAGAAAGAAAAAAACGGTTCCTGGGGCGCAGTTTCAACGCCCAGGACCAGGCGCCGAAAATTCCCGCGCCCAGCCCTGGGCGCTGAAACTCAGCCCCAGGCAAAAAGAAATATATGCAAAAGGGACGTGTATGCGCGCAAAGAAAATCGATTACCTGCAGTAATAGGGGGCTTCCCTTAAAATGTTCGGATTTGGCATCCTTCTTTAGCTCATCCGCACTCAGCAAAGTCTCGGCAACAACCAACGGCATGATATAATAGCAACTTTCCATCTGGCTAATCAAGGGGATCAACCTTATGTCACAGAACTCACCATTGTTATTCGACAGCAAATAATGATTCAACAAGCAAAATACAAGGGCTCGAATATTCAATTTCTGTTCGGTCATATTTTTACTAGGCCTAAAGTGGTGTTTTACAAGTTTTGCCAAGTTAACCTTATCATCTACAACAATTTCAGCAAACATGTTATCATCTAGCCCTAGGAAAGCCCTTATGGTTGTTTTACCCTCTTCAATAGTGCCAGGGGTAACAGGAGTAGCATTAGTAGGATAACCAAGGATCGCAGCAAATTCATCAGGCAAAGGACATATTTCGTTGCCCCGAAGGGCAAAAACATGATGATCGGAGTCCCAAAAGCTTAGGGCAGCATGCAGAAAGTTATAATCAATATTAATTTGTTGTAAGCCTAAAAGTGCCTCTAAGTGGTATTCTTTTAACAAAGTTTTTTCTGTTGGAGTAAGGGCCCGTAGCCAACGCCTAACAGTCCGTTGGAGTGAGAAAGTAGGGATCGACATGGCAAAAGCAGTGAATAATTAGAGCACAGCAAAAGGAGAGAAAGAATTTGAGAGTGGTGGAAAATAAGGACGTATCTAGCCCCTATATATAGCTGAACGCACCCAATGACATCCTGATCCCATTCGGAAACGTGTTCGGAAATCCGAAAGTCAAATATTACCAGGAAAGGACTTTCAGCGCCCCCGGCTAGGCGCCGAAATGTTTAACGCCTGGCCTTGGGCGCTGGAAATGCAGCCCAAGGCCCAGATTTCCCAAAACACGGAACAGGAAAGGACTTAAGACCATGTTGCTAAACACGAGGCCCTATTGCAAGTAGGATCAAGCCCAAAGCACCTTTAGCTCCCAAATAAGCAAGAAAAAAAATTAAAAAATATAATAAAGCTTGGTCGAAACTTATACTCGTCTCAGAAAATGCTCATGTACACTTTTCAAAAAAAAAAGCAAGTTAAATATCATGGTCATTCTTCGAAACACCAAAAATATGTGTCGTCAAGTCATTGGTTTTCCAAATAAAAAATGTCTGTCTGTCAAAGGGTTAATCCGGGCCAAGCTAAAACCGGATGTCGCCTGAAAACTAAAGTCGCACTCCACGGCTTCGCTAAAGTAGCACACTACTATAGGAGGTCGCTCGCACGTACGAGCATGACCCCAAACATGATTACAAGATGCGAAAAACAACCGACGAGCCCAGTGCTTGGGGGCTCGCGAAAAAAATAGACTCCAACGAGGAGCGCGCGATCAAAATCACATTCCCAGACTGCGCCATACACCATATCATGTTTGGATATCTCAAAAAAGAACAACAAATAGGTTCGACCTCATCGAAAGGACGTCACTGACGCTTGTGCACGGTCCTCTGATCAAAGACCAAGTCGAGCCGTAAAGACTAGCTCAAAATCACGAAAGCGGACGGTCGCAAGACAAAGATCCGTCTGAACACGTTGTCAGCCCACGTTCAGGTTACAACTAAATTCGAGCACCCCTCGAAAGAATTCGCTCTTGCAAGAATGAATAAAAGAAATTCTCAAAAGAAATCACAAAGAACCAAAGAAAATAGGAACTTGCCCATCTTCAGTCGGCAAGATCGCGTCACAAACCGCGCGAGTTCCCAAATCGAAAAGAAAACGAATTTAGGGACGTCCACCCTCAATGGACAGGGATCGCCCACCCTCAGCGGGCGGGGTCTGCGTCACTAGCCGCGCAGTTCCTCGGTTTTCGAAAAATAAAGTCTTCAAAATTAAAATAGGCTCGCCATCTTCAGCCGGCGGGGTCTACGGCGCGAACCACGTAGGTCATTATTTCCAAAAAGCAAAAAAAATTTCAAAACAGATTCGTCCACTTCTATCGGACGGGGCGTCCACCCTCAGCGGACAGGCTCGCCATCTTCAGCTGGCGGGGTCTACGTCACAAACCGCGTAGGTCCTTATTTTCAAAACATCAAAACAGATTCGTCCACTTCTATCGGACGGGGCGTCCACCCTCAGCGGACAGGCTCGCCATCTTCAGCTGGCGGGGTCTACGTCACAAACCGCATAGGTCCTTATTTTCAAAACATCGAAACAGATTCGTCCACTTCTATCGGACGGGGCGTCCACCCTCAGCGGACAGGCTCGCCATCTTCAGCCGGCGGGGTCTGCGCCATTAAACCGCGCAGGTCCTTAGTCGCTGCAGCGATAACTTGTGCTGGATTTTCCTTCGTTTTACGTCCTATAAAAACAAGGGGGTTTTCTCGTTTAGCTAGCCCTGAAAATGAGAATCTTTAAAAAAAAAAAAAAAAAAAACGTTTTTACCTCGTGATTGGGCTTGGCCAGGCCCAATTACACTTTATAGCTTTGATTTCGAAAACATCTCTAGTTACTCCCAATGACAAAGTGAGGGAGTTTCTATACTATCAGTTGACAAATCCCAATGACACGTGAGGGATATGTCGACACTTCAAGTGATGACCTTAAGTCAAATGTTATCACTCGGGGGCTCGTGAGACCCTCGCAAAACAGGTCACATACACCATGGCTTGTGTGACGCACTCCGTCTAATACTTTGACCATCGTCTTACTTCAAGACTCAGTCAAAGTGGGGGCTAACTGTAGACACCTACTTTTGTCCCCGTTCCCGCAAGGGAAAGGTTCGATGATGAAAGCATAAAAACATCACTTGACAACGCATCTCCTATAAAATAAACGAATCTCGATTCCCCATTTCATTTCACCCGAAACCTGCTATTTATGGAAACCTGCTAAAAATAGTAACTGCCGTAAAAGGTAGCTTCTAAAAGTGGCAAATCATAAAAGATAGAAACCTGTCAGAATTAGGTGTTGCATTCCAACATAAATCCTAAATGAGATAGAAAACTGCGAGAATCCTATTCTTAATATGGTTCAGAAATAAGAGTTACGTATTAATTAAAATCCTAACGAGCCTAGAGTTCGTAACGGGCCCAGACGCATTCCGTCATAAAATTGATACGCGCTAAAAGACTCGAATTAATCTCAAACTCTACGGATTTCAGGAATCCGAATCTGACTAAAGAAAACAGCCCAGACCCTATTTTCAACGCCTGGCTCTGGGCGCCGAAATCTTCGGCGCCCAGGCCTGGGCGCTGAAAATACCTGGGTACGTGTTTTTTCCTAATTCTTTATGGATTAGAACTCTGCAATTCTATCTTTCCACGAACTCTTCCCTATAAATAGGCCCCTAAATTCGACGTGAAAACACAACAACACACAATTATATTCTGAGTATTGACTCCAACCCTTAGCCTAAGCCTCTCGCTGCGAAACTGTTCACGCGTTCTGTCGCAATCGATCCATAAATCGAACAGAACGTATCCTGTCCCATAATTGAGATTCGTTAAATAAAAAGGAGAAATAGCAAAGTCAAAGTGGTTAGTTTTCTGAGAACCGTGACGCACCTCTCAAGGGTGCGTCGTAATGTGTCCCCTTTCGATGATTTAACTGCTTTTCTCGCCCTTTTTATGAACTGTTAAACTAACCTAATCTGATTGTTCTATCACGCCTAACAAATATAATATTTTTTGGGAAATCGGATTATCATGCTAGGTCCCTTAATGCTATTTAAATCAGATAATCACGATCGAATTAGTATTACATGTTGCATATTGCTAAAATCAATTCAGATTAGTTTAATAGTTAACGCATGTCCCTTCAATTATTTATGCTGAGCTAGTAAGGATATCCTGCCTCTGGAGTTATCGACGAGCGAAGTACTCCTCTCAGTAGTTACAGTCCCCCGAACCCTCAATCTCTACCTTGCGGGTGTATATTGAGAGATCCCCACACCAGGGATCACAAGGGAACCTACGGCCGTCGTGGTCAAACATAATTGCACTCCCTTTATGTCAAGATAACCGGGTTTTGTCAGTTTTTCTCATTGTCGTTAAAAACTGAATGGCGACTCCTATATTACTAGTCAATTGGGTGTATACTCACAGGAAATCCAATACACTTGATTGAATAAAAAGAATCGTCACACCCATGAGGGACGAGGTCATGCATTAGCCTCGCGCTTTTTCGACCCCCTCACACTTGTTGAAATTTAATTACTTGCAATCCAAGTCGAAAGAAAAATTTAAGTCAAAGCAAGAATCCAAGTCATCAAAATGCCAAAATTAATAAGCACACATCGAAAAATAATAAGGGCACGTACCCTTGCCAGAAGGAGCACTCACACTCCTAGGCACCTAGCCAAGACTCAAAAGATCGCTTTGCCTCAATTAAGTGGGGGCTAGCGCAAGCGTCCATGACCTCTAAAGTACTCGACTTGACCCTCCCTAAAGCGAACTAACTCACTTAAAGACCTTCTTTCACCACTAGACATAGTCGTTCGCTTAAAGACCTTCTTTCACCCCTAGACACAGTCATGATCGCCAACAAGTAGTAAAGGCAGTAGGCTTGCAATAAAGAGAATTGTTCTACGGCATTGCCCCATCGTTCCTTCGAACTCAGGGCACCAGTTCATGGTAAATCAAATACTTGCGAATCCCCTTTGAAAAAAATCAGACATTGTCAATAGGACTTGGCACTTAACCAAGGCTCACCCTACTCATACATATGACACGGACATCTAAAATCGAAATTTAAAAAGCATCGTTAATGGGAAGACATAATAGCAACTGGGGGCTAAAAGATTGAAATGAAAGAGATTAGGAAGGAACTAAGTATACCTTGACCTTTTATACAGACATACACCAAGTAAATCTAAGTCAATTTGAAAACGGTTTATATTCCCGCAATTTTGGAAAAGATGGCCCTAAAAGCCTAAAACATATGCCAAACGGGCACAAGTATATCTTGACACCTGCACCCTGGCGTCCAGCAAATCCTTAGACAACATTCCAAAAATCGTAACAGTATTCTGATTCACTCATGTAATCCTGTACGAACCCTTCTATAAGTCAACCTACTTAGGACACCTTGGATTGTACACAGTTGGACTCGGATTTTAAATGATTTTCAAATGATTTTTAAAAAGACTTTTTCGAACATAATAAAGTGTCGTTGGTTTAAGCTAAGTATGCGTTTATCTCAATGTTGCAAGTAAGTCAAAGGCTTTCCAAATATGATTATGGGTAAAGAAAGGCACCTAGCTTTTGGACAAGGCACACTTCAACATGTGCCTACCTTGACCATGGCAATGTCGCACAATACGACATTTGCAAGAGAAGCAGCAAAATCACTACTCGAACATACCTCGCACTAAACGAGTCTGGTTCAAACTATTCATGATCCGTGTCACCATGAATGCATAAAAACGTATGCAAAGCATTATACCACCAAGCCAATCCCGTAGCTACAATTGGAGGCTTGAGAAAAACACTCTAAAAATGCTCGAAATGACGATTTTATCGCAAATTCTCGACGCTAATGCTATACATACATCATAGAGGCACAATCCTAAGCTTTGATCGTGTAAAACGAACCTTAGAATGGCTACAACCCCTCCCAAATTCTAAGCGCTACTTAGAATATATAAAGTCACCCCACTAACAAGGGTAACTGAAAATCGCGAGTCACCAAAACTCCGATCAAGCTACTGCACATAACGCTCGCCCTACCAGCTCCCGTTACACAGTCTAAGTCGTTCCAAACCAAAAGCGAAAGAAAAAAATCAAGAAAGAAAAAACTGTCGAAATTCTGCCCAGAAATCAATTTCAACGCCCAGAGCTGGGCGCCGATATCTTTAACGCCCCAGCCTGGGCGCTGAATCTTTCTGCTAGTCACGTTTTGCCCAGATATAAAAATAAGAAAGAAACACCTATGAATCCTCGCATCGAACGAAGTAATAAGTCGTGCAAACCCACGCAGAAGGTGCTACACTTGTTCAAGCACCTGAACGAGGCGTGATGAAGTACTCCAATGCAAAATATAATAATGATATCCCAACACCTGGAGGAATCTTCATAGACACGTTGTTAGGCTACACAAGCCTACGTCGCACCATAAGTTCAACCATCCCACAGTACAAGTCTAATAAAAAAGAGTAAGGCATGTTGCACTAAAGAGCATGTGTAAAAGAGGCAAAGACTACTTATCGCCCAAATTCAAAATGCAAGCCCCACGACTTCTACATTAAGGGTTAAAGGTAGCAAAATATTACCTACCACGAAAGGGATAGCTCGCACCTACACGAGCGGAACCCCAGGGCATCTTTTTCGAAAGAACCTAAAAAAATCGTACGCCAAAAGGAAGCATCCCAACATGCATACTTGGGGGCTCCAAGCTACGAAACAACCATAGCAAAATAAAAAAATCTCTCGAATCAAATGTTTGAACAATCAAAAGGGAACGATGTTTAAGCCCACTTCATGAATGGGCCTGAACCCTATCAAGCTTCAAAGCAAACTATTCAAAATCAGTCATTGCTCAAAAAAAAATAATGATTCAAGCAAACTGATTAATGGACCGCACACAACTGCAATTCTATGAACGCTCGTTCGCACATACATATCATCATTCTAAGTATCGAACATTCACGAACGCGTTCAAAAGGAAAAATATACAACAACTAGAGCGGTCAAAGTCTTACGCCTCAAGGTATGTTCCTCGGGCCATATAGACTCGCCCAACTATCGTAATAACTGTACGCCTTAAGAGCAACAGTTTCTTAAAATAATCGCCTCAAAGCAACAAGCACCGTAGTCCACCAATCGGCTACGGCTTCTCAAGAAAATCATCACGTTCTAAAAACAAAGAAAAAACAAAAGAAAAGAGAATACATAGAACTTCCAAGTGAAATAAACGAACGAACAAGAGGCCAACTGTGTCATCAAGAAAGCTTGCCAGGAATTATTTTCAGCGCCCAGCGCTGGGCACCGAAATCTTTAACGCCCAGGCGTGGGCGCCGAAATCTTTAACGCCCAGGCTTGGGCGCCGAAAATGATCCCAGACCCTCTCTGACTTCTATAGGGCCCTGCCATATTCATTTGACTTGAAAGTTGCCGATTTCTTTACTGAAAGTCGCACCTCACGGCTTTGTTAAGAGTAGCACACCACTACAAAGATCGCTCGCACTTACGAGCACAATCCCAAACACGATCAAGGACATTACAGAATGCGTATCCCCAAGGAACCTCTTTGACAAGAAATGACCGTCAAGCACGAATGCTTGGGGGGGCTCGAAGGAAAATATATATTATGCAAAGTAAAAAACAATATTCCCAGACTACGCTGTACGAAGTCCCGTGTTTGGATGTCTCAAAAAATAAAACCGGTTTACGACCTCAAGACAAAGGTCGCCATTGACGCTTATACATAGTCCCCTAATCAAGGACCCAGATAGTGGCAAGATTGAGCCGTAAAGACTAGCTCAAAACAATGAAAGATGATGACCTCAAGACAATGGTCCGTCTAAGCACGTTGTCAACCCACATTCAGGTTACAACTAAACCCGAGCATCCCTCGAAAGAATTCGCTCCTGCGAGAATGAATAAGAAAAGAAATTCTTAAAAGAAATCACAAGAAAAAAATGAAATAGGGACTTGCCCACCACAATCGGGCAAGATCGCGACACGCAAATCCCAAATCGAAAAGACGAATTCAGGTTCGCTTACCTCCAGCGAGCGGGGCGTCCACCCTTAGCGGACAGGGCTCGCCCACCTTCAGCGGGCGGGGTCTGCGTCACTAGCCGCGCAGGTCCTCAGTTTTCGAAAAATAAAGTCTTCAAATTAAAAATAGGCTCGCCATCTTCAGCCGGCGGGGTCTACGTCACAAACCGCGTATGTCCTTATTTTCAAAAAAACAAACGAACTTCAAAACAGACTCGTCCACTTCTATCGGACGGGGTGTCCACCCTTAGCGGACAGGCTCGCCATCTTTAGCCGGCGGGGTCTACGTCATAAACCGCGTAGGTCCTTATTTTCAAAAAGCACAAACAAATTTCAAAATAGATTAGTCCATTTCTATCGGACGGGGTGTCCACCCTTAGCGGACGGGTTCGCCATCTTTAGCTGGCGGGGTCTACGTCACAAACCGCGTAGGTCCATATTTTCAAATTTCAAAAACAGATTCGTCCACTTCTATCGGACGGGGTGTCCACCCTTAGCGGACAGGCTCGCCATCTTTAGCCGGCGGGGTCTGCGCCACTAACCGCGCAGGTCCTTAGTCGCTGCAGCGATAACTTTTTCTGGTTTTCCCTTTTCAAAAAATTAAAAGGATTGGTTTTCCGTTTTTTTCCAAAAAAAGAGCGATGTGCTGGATTTTCTTTCGTTTTACGTCCCATAAAAACAAGGGGGTTTTCTCGTTTAGCTAGCCCTTAAAATGAGAATATTTAAAAACAATTTTACCCCGTGATTGGGCTTGGCCAGGCCCAATTACAATTTATAGCTTTGATTTCGAAAACATCTGTAGCTACTCCCAATGACAAAATGAGGGAGTTTCTACGCACCTTTAGATCCTTCCAATGACAAAGTGAGGAAGTTTCTATACTATCAGTTGACAAATCCCAATGACACGTGAGGGATATGTCGACATTTCAAGTGATGACCCTTAAGTCAAATGTTATCACTCGGGGGCTCGTGAGACCCTCGTAAAACAGGTCACATACACCATGACTTGTGTGACGCACTCCGTCTAGTACTTTGACCATCGTCTTACTCCAAGACTCAGTCAAAGTGGGGGCTAACTGTAGACACCTACTTTTGTCCCCATTCCCGAAAGGGAAAGGTTCGATGATGAAAGCGTAAATTTCCACTTGACAACGCATCTCCTATAAAATAAACGAATCTCAATTCCCCTTTTCATTTCACCCGAAACCTGCTATTTTTGAAAACCTGCTAAAAATAGTAACTGTCGTAAAGGGTAGCTTCTAAAAGTGGCAAGTCATAAAAGATAGAAACCTGTCAGAATTAGGTGTTGCACTCCAACATAAATCCTAAATGAGATAGAAAACTGCGAGAATCCTATTCCTAATATGATTCGGAAATAAGAGTTACGTATTAATTTAAATCCTAACGAGCCTAGAGTTCGTAATGGGCCCAGACGCATTCCGTCATGAAATTAATACGCACTAAAAGACTCGATTAAGTCTCAAACACTACGGATTTCAGGAATCCGAATCTGACTAAGAAAATAGCCCAAACATCAATTGCAACGTCCAGCCCTGGGCGCTGAAATTGCATGGGTCCTATTTTCAACGCCCAGAGCTGGGCGCCGAAATCTTTGACGCCCAGAGCTGGGCGTTGAAAATACCTGGGACGTGTTTTTTCCTAATTCCTCGAGGATTAGAGTTCTACAATTCTATCTTTCCACGAACTCTTTTCTATAAATATAGCCCATGTTCGACGTGAAAACACACACAACACAATTATATTCTGAGTATTGACTCCAACCCTTAGCCTAAGCCTCACGCTACGAAACTGTTCACGCGTTCTGTCGCAATCGATCCATAAATCGAACAGAATGTATCCTGTCCCATAATTGAGATTCGTTAAATAAAAAGAAGAAATAGCAAAGTCAAAGTGGTTAGTTTTCTGAGAACCGTGACGCACCTCTCAAGGGTGCGTCGTAATGTGCCCCTTCTCGATGATTTAATTGCTTTCCTCGCCCTTTTTATGAACTGTTAAACTAACTAAATCTGATTGTTCTATCACGCCTAACAAATATAATATTTTCGGGAAATTGGATTATCATGCTAGGTCCCTTAATACTATTTAAATCAGATAATCACGATCGATCTAGTATTATATATTGCATATTGCTAAAATCAACTCAGATTAGTTTAATAGTTAACGCATGTCCCTTCAATTATTTATGCTGAGCTAGAAAGGATATCCTGCCTCTGGAGTTATCGACGAGCGAAGTACTCCTCTCGGTAGTTACAGTCCCCCGAACCCTCAATCTCTACCTTGCGGGTGTATGTTGAGAGATCCCCACACCAGGGATCACAAGGGAACCTACGGCCGTCGTGGTCAAACATAATTGCACTCCCTTTATGTCACGATAACCGGGTTTTGTCAGTTTTTCTCATTGTCGTTAAAAACTAGATGGCGACTCCTATATTACTAGTCAATTGGGTGTAAACTCACAGGAAATCCAATTACACTTGATTGAATAAAAAGAATCGTCACACCCACGAGGGACGAGGTCACGCATTAGCCTCGTGCTTTTTTGACCCCCTCACACAGACTATATTTAAATAAAAACTTTGGTGCATAAGACCAGTTTTACATTCAAATTAATGGTACGCAGACCATATTTACTATCCTATTCGGGCCATACTAGTCACTTTCCATAACGTGCAAAACAATACATTTACAATATGCCATTCATCCACTCATTTATCAATGAATGGCCCACATAGCAAGTTAGTAGAAAAAATCATGCATCAAATAAACATTTGTAGCAACAAATCAAAGGTTCCAACAATGTACAAATTTTTCAACCTTATTAGTTCTAATCGAATTGTTTTAACCTTAAAGGAATAAAGACCTAATCAAAAGTTTAATGACTAAAAGCTCCCACTATAACCAAGAATTTACATGCTTTACAAATTTTAAACATAAAATTGTATTTCCTAGTCCAACCGGAAACTTACAAATTAAACTAAAATTTAAAGCTCACATAAAAATAATCTTATATCCCTTTATTAAATATTCAGTTGATTAAAATTAATTATAATTTTACCAAGGTTTTAATTTTATTAAAATAATTAGTATAAAAAAATTATCATAATTAAATTAATCAAAATTAAAATCCGAGAAAAATTAAATTACGAAATACATTTAATTAAAATCATTTTCAACCGAAAATAAAACCAAAACGAAACAAGTTAATCGGCCAAGGCAAGGCACATGGCAAAAGGCCCATGCCTCGCCGAGGCTTGCAGCGACGCAAGAGCTGACCGCACGCATGGGCGACGAGCTCCCTTGCTCGTCGTTGCATGCCCGCACTATGCAACACCCCTTAACGGTAACAATTAGCTTCCATTTCTTCGTGCGTGCAAGTTTGTGAACGATTTATAAAAATCAAAACTTTTATATTTAAATTTAACGACAAATTAATAATTCATATTAATTTCACTAAATTTAGGTGAAAAATCAAAAATTTATTATTCAAATTAATTTCCGATTACATATTCAAAATATTTCAATTTAAACAAATTTTATGGTGGTTTTTAGTAATAGGATCCTGATTAAATTATCAATTAAATATGAAAATCAAAACAAATTCTAAATTATTTGAAATTCAACAAATTAATTTTAATTATAAATTAGGTTGTATAATTAACAAAATTAGACCTTAAAATTCTTAAACGTATACAGTAGGTCAATTATAGATTCAAGATTTACATACAAGATTCGCAAATATTTAATTTCACATCATAAAAATTACAAATTTTGCATTCGAATAACTAAAACCTCCGAAAAGTCATAGTTAGGCTTCGAATTTGGGAATTCTGGCTTCAGCATCACAAATTACCTAAACTAACCACCTAATACAAGTAAAGCGATAAGCAAGGGTCGGAATCCACAAGGACTAAGGTGCACTAGATTATGCTAATCGAACAACAAGCTAGGTTGGAACGAGTTGGAAAGTCAACTAACCAACTACAACTAAATCAACTAAACTAAATACCAAAGACAAACGAGGCTAGGGAATGGGGATCAAACGACAACCGATCATGATACAAGCATAAGAGGACCGAAACTAGGGACGATAATGCATAAACACTACATGAATGAAATGTTGGTTCAATTATGGACTCCAATCATCTCCCGAGACGAATCCTTTCTTAGGATGACAAAATGCGGACTCCCATCCTACACTCTATCATTCTTAGGTAAATTAAACATCAACCAACAAATAATCAACACAAATCACAATCCCTAGATTTTCCAAGGCCGACTACCCCAATTTAAATGCTACACACAAGTGATCAATTCATATGCAACAAAGCTTGAGTACATTCAAACATGGAATAATTTAATCAGGCAAAATCTCTAATTTCGAACTCAAATCCCCAAATCATTCATGGTTGAGTTTTTCACCCAAACCCTAACCAATAAACTACTCTATCAACATAAAAATATGAAATTTATAGAAATTAACAACTAAAAACATGCTTCTAAACAATAATAACAACTAATTTAAACATGAATAATTAAACTAAACATGAACAATTAAACTAATTAAAACAATAAATGAAACAATAAATAAAGAAATAAATGAAGAGAGAGAGTAAGAAATTTCTCATTGATTAATGGTGGAAATCTTGAACAAAATTGCCACACTTGAATTCAAAAGCCCTAATTTTTCATTAATTTTTCTCACTTTATCTCTCTAAAAGCTAAACCCTAAACCCTAAAAAAAAAAGAACTAAACTAATTATGTACATAGTTATGAAGTTGGTCCCCAAAATTAAAAGAGCTAACACTATTTATACTAAAGGCTAATAAAGAAAATTAAGAGAGAAAAGAAAAAGAAATGAAAAAAAAAGAAAAGAAAGAAAATGAATTAAAAAGGGAGAGAAAGAAAATAAAAAAGGGAAAAAGAAAATACAAAAAAGAAATAAAATCCCCCTTTTTGAAAACCATCAGAACCCCCCTTTCCCTTCGTCTAATTTCGCCCAGCTCCCAAAGCCCAATGAAAATCAGGCCCCTTTTCGTCTTCTTCGTCCTTCCTTCGCTGCGCCCCCATCATCATCAATCATCATAAATCATCCTCGATCATCACCAACATCAACGGTCTATCATCATCGCCCATCCTTATCATCAATCCATCATCACCTCACCGTCGATCCATCTCTACCACCAATCATCAACTTCCATCATCGTCGATTGATCTCCACAGTTGCCCAATCACAATTCAATCGCAGCCGTTGAGCATCATTTAATCCGTACAGAAATTCGCGCTCAAATGTTCGGTCGAAATTTAATGGAGGTTCGAACGAACCCGTATCTAGTTCGGGCGAACTCCGTAGTGGTTTGGGCGAACTTCAAATTTAGTAGCTTCTGTAAATTCCGAGTTCGGTCGAACTCAATTCGTGTTCGACCAAAAATATTTGCTCTATTTCTCTCTGTTTCTTGGCTTCAGTTTTTACTGCGATTTTAATTGTTATGTTGGTCTGGTTGTTCCGTGGTTGTTTTGGGTGGATTGATAAACTGGAGGTGGCTTTGTGAGGAGATGTTGGACGGTGGTGGTAGGCTGGCTATGAGGAGTGATGGTGGCGGTGCTTGGGAGGAGCAGCGAAGTACGTAGTGGCAACCATAGTTGTTGGTGTTAGAGGTGAGGTGGTGGTGGAGAGGAGCTGCGAGTTGAAGAGGGGGGACCAACATTGTGGTTGGTGTTGCTGTGGCAGAGAAGAGGAGGGAGATGAGATGGAGTGTGGTGTAGGATAGAGACAAGGTGGAGTGCAGGATAAGAGTATTGGCTTGTTGTGGCTTGTTGTTCTTTGAGCCGTTGACTTTTCTTGACCGGCCTTTAAGCTTGTATTCCGATTCCCGAACAACATGTACCTACACAAATTAAAAAAGGAAAATAGGAGAGAAACAAGAAATAGAAAAATAAAATAAATAAATAAATAAATAAACAATAATAAAAATATTAAAAATAAAAATAATAATAGAAATAGAAATAGAAATAAAAATAGAAAATTAATAACGAAAACTAAAATAATTAAACTATAAAATTATCGAAACAAGAAAATAAATAAATTAGGAAAATAATACTTAAAAAGTAACAAAAATAGATAAAAATGCTAAACTAATTTATAAATTATCAAAATAAGAAATTAGGGGAAATAAAGATTAAAAATACTAAAAATAGGATAAAACGACTCAAATAATTGCCTAAGCACTGCCCTATGAGCGACATAAATGTCACTCATCAACTGCCAAATAAGTCCTTAAACTGAAATTAAGCTAAAAAGAACAGGGCCTGAGAGTGATGTTAGGAAGAAATATAGATGGAAGGAGTTGAGAATTAGAAAAGGAAGAAGAATATGATATATTAGTAGAAACTTGAAGAAAAAACTGAGTTTTGTAGGCTGAAGTTGGTGTAGGTGAAAATGGTAAGGGAAGTGTTTTTCATGGAAAACAACATCCCTGGAAGTGACAACTTTGTTAGTAGTTAGGTTTAATACCTTGTAAGCCTTTTGATATGAAGGGTAACCCAAGAATACACAAGGAACTGCTCTAGGATCAAATTTAGTCCTACGGACTTTTGTAGTTGTGATGTAACACAAACAACGAAACACCCTCAAATGTGATAAATTCATGCTTAGTATTGAATAGTTTCTCATAGGGAGTACAAAAGTTAATACTCGTTAATGACATTCTATTGATGAGATATGTAGCAACAAGAATGCACTCACTCCAGTATCTGCCAGGTAGATCAGATTGAAAAGAAAGAGCTCTAGCTGTCTCAAGAAGATGCTTGTGTTTTCTTTCAACCACATCATTCTGCTGAGGTGTGTATGTAGGGGAATACATTTAAATACATATAACATGCACGGGACAATCCCCAAAGCCAGGAACATGTATAAAGCACAGATTAAACAAACTTACATTCGAAGCGTGTTTTCCCGGGTTTATGATTCACGAATACGAACAAAGAACTCTAATCGTCGTTCCTCTATTTGGTTCACCGACACGTTCAGATGCGTCTTGAGATTTGTAGCTTAGACAATGCTCAAGAGTGTTTGCTTTTGGGAAGAACTGTTTTGTGTAGAGAGCAAAACTGAACGTACGTAATTTTCTGAATTAGGTTTTGGGTTGGGAAAAACATTAAGTGATTAAGTGTGGAATGTAACCCTTAGGGTTATATTGTGTAACCTCCCAAGGCACAGGGCCTTAACCGGCCACACAAGCACACACACTCACCGAAGCCACATAACAGCCGAAGCCCACAGCAGCCGAGCATCGCAACCGTGGGCTTGGGCCTCGCTGCTGTGCTCGTTGCTCCGCTGCCCCATCGCTGCGCGCACATACTCGTGCCTGCGGGCTGGCTGCTTGCTAAACGCGCTTGGCTCGACGGGCCGGTAGCTTTGTTGCGGCTTGTATTCGCGACTAACGCCTTATGGCTATTATTTATTGTATCGTATTACGACGAATCACCGTCGTACGATACGATTATTCGTTTCGCCCAGCTTACAAATATTCGCGATACGATATACGATTCCGATCCAACGTCATATAGTATATTATTTTTTTCCGAACTAATTCCCGAAAAGATATTAAATGAATTTCCGATTCATTTAATCCGGTGACCTGTTACATATCATTGGTGTGACCTTATAGGTTCAGTCAAGAGTAAGGTATGAGCCTAATATAGATTAGAACTCAATGATCGGAAACATTTCTCCAGCTAGCTGTTCCGATCACTTGATCTCATTGAATTAATTGTTCGTAATTAATATGAACCTTGATATTAGACTTAATGCACCTTGGGTGAAGGACACATTTCCTTCAATCTCCCACTTGTCATTCAGCCAAGTGTGCATTCACATTCCTTTGTCGCTTAGTGTTACTTGCTGAACATAAGGTAAGATCCAAGCCATCCTTATTAGGTCCAGAAGTGTTTCTCGGATTACTGAGTTCAACTGTTAAACTTTTATAGAAGGTTAAGCCTTAACCATTCTGAGCAAGGCCATGCATTTTCACAGTATCTAACTCTCCGAGAGGCCTTGTTACACAACAACACCATATCCTATCAAAGATAGGAGGACAATCCATTTTTGAAATCTATGAACACTCACTTTGATTCATAGTACGCTCAATAAAAGCTTTTATAGCCTCCTTTTACGGTGCGACGTTTTGCTAGCATTAGAGCGAACTAATTCTCAAACGAGCAATCATAATTACTCATGTTCTGAGGAATGGTTCCAATCACCATTAATGAGAACTGCTTATGACATGAATTTAATCTCTTAAAGTGTTCTCATGTGTAGGGGAATACAGTTAAATATAATAATATGTGCGGAAACAATCCCCAAAGTCAGGAAGCATGTATAAACACAGATTAAGCATACCTACATTTGAAGCGTGTTTTCCACAATAATCTGTCAACGAACACGAACTTAGAACTCCACTTGTCGTTCCTCTACTTGGTTCACCGACACGATCAGATCCGTCTTGATAATCGTAGCTTACACAATCGTTCAAGAGAGTTTGCTTTTGGGAAGAACTCACTTTGGAGGCACAGAGAGAATTAGGGTTCTCTGAGTCTCTAAGGTTTGAATATTAGTGAATTTTATTATGGAAAAATTGGGTTAGAAGTATATTAGAATAACCTTGATAACCGGCCAAGCCACAAGGGCCACGACCGGCCAGCAAGCCCATGCGACACACACACACGAGCACGCAGCCAGCTGGGCCGTGGGCCGCGCGCTGCTGCTGCTGTGTTATTGCCTTGGCCTGCACGCGTATACACACAGCTGCTTGGCCATGGGCCAGCGCTGCTGTACTTGCGTTGCTTGCTTGCCGAGTGCCCATGGGCCTTGAGTGTCTCGCGCATTCGGCTCGTGGGCTGCTTTTTGTATTCGCGACTTAATATCATTCCGGATATTATTTATCGTTTCGTATACGACGAATCACCGTCGTACGATACAATTTATTCGTTTCGCCTAGCTTACGATTATTCGCAATACGATATACGATTCCAATGCAAGGTCGTATCGTATAATACGTTTTCCAAAACTAATTCCTGAAAAACTATTAAATGAATTTCCGATTCATTTAATCCGGTGATCAGTTAGGTGCCATTGGTGTGACCTTGTAGGTTCAGTCAAGAGTAAGCTATGAGCTTAATATTCATTAGAACTCACTGATCGGAATCATTGCTCCAGCTAGCTGTTCCGATCACTTGATCTCACTGAATTAATTCTTCGCAATTAATCAGAACCTTGGTATTAGAATTAATGCACCTTGGGTGAAGGACATATTTCCTTCAGTCTCCCACTTGTCATTCAGACAAGTGTGCATTCACATTCCTTTGTCGCTTAGTGTTACTTGCTGAACATAAGGTAAGATCCAAGCCATCCTTATTAGGTCCAGAAGTGTTTCTCGGATTACTGAGTTCAACTGTTAAACTTTTATAGAAGGTTAAGCCTTAACCATTCTGAGCACCGCAATGCATTTTACAGTGTCTAACTTTCGAGAGGCCTTGTTACACAACAACACCATATCCTATCAAAGATAGGAGGACAATCCATTATTGCAATCTATGAACACTCACTTTGATTCATAGTACGCCCAATAACTGCTTTTATAGCCTCCTTTTATGGTGCGACGTTTAGCTAGTATCAAAGCGAACTAATTCTCAAACGAGCAGACATAATCGCTCATGTTCTGAGGAACGGTTTCTAATCACCATTAGTGAGAACTACCTATGACATGACTTTAATCTCTTAAAGTTTTCTCATGGTCAATCCGATACAAGATCAGATAAGTATCTATGCAAAAGATTCTGACATCCAGTCACTCTAGTTCAAGAAACAGAACTAAGAAATCTACTTGCAATCTAATCTTCATTAGTCATTGGTCGTCCACCTTTCAATGACCTGGATTAGGGATCCTTTGTGACTTCAATATTCAAGTTCACTTAGGGGTGTTTCTTTGTCAAAGAATCCAGCTTGACATCCCGTTTGAATGATTTGAATCACATGGACTTATCATTTAATACTAAACCAAAATTAAATGAATATGAAATAATAAATTTCATCAATAAGAAATGGTTAAACCAATTGTTTTAAACATAGATCTAACAGATGTTCTAAAACAATACTTAGAAAATCAAAGCCATTCTCCAACATGCTTGATTCCCATGCACTAGTAGAAAAAACCCCTGTTGCAGCCCCCTTGTTGCAGCGTACATGTATTAATACGCTTCAATAACCAGTCGGTCAACGCGGGTCAAACCTTTTAAAGGGTTGTTGCAGCGTACAATTTAATTGTTCCCTGCAAAAAAGTTTGTTGCAGCGTACAATTTAAAAGCCCCCTGCAATAACCTATTTTTGTCGCAGCGTACATTTAAAAGCCCCCTGCAATAGCCCGGGTCAAAAAAAAAATTCGCTGCAATATTAAAATTTCATTTCTCGCGCTTAACTCCCCTCTTCTTCCCTTACCTTTTCCTGCGTAGTCCCCAAAAAAACCCTTCCTGCGTCGCCATAGCTTACTCGTCGGTGGTTCTGGCCTCCTCGCCAGTCGCCACCTTTATTCGAAACCCTCTCCTCTTCCAAGAAAAACCACGAGCAGCTAGTGAGCTACCAGCCTACCCTCTCAGTCCTCTCATCTTCAATTCTCTGAACCTGTACCTTTCTTTCACGAAAGCCGGCCACCAAGGGTAAGACGGATTTGTAATCTCGAAATTCTGCCGCGTTCACCACCGTCTCACCACCTTCCGATGGAGATCCAATTGGGTTCAACTACCACCGTTTCTCACCAATCGCGTTTCTCACCACCACCACCACCGCCCGTTTTTCTTCAAATTTAAGTGAATTTATGCACTACGGAGGTATATATCTCTATTCAATTTAAGATTCGGCTTATTCAATTTTTGTAAAATTGAATTAACTATTTTCCCCCAAATTTTAGGGTTTTGGCTCCATTTTATTTTTTAATCGAAAGAGGGAACGATCTACTAAGCTAGGGTTTCCTTTTTTCCTCTTTCGTTCAGAATTAGGGATTTGAGGACGCTTAATTATCAGGATTTCATCCGCAAACTCTGCACTTAGATTTTGGGATATGGGTTGAGGTTGATTCTTTTTGGTTATGCTACTGCTCTTTAAGTATAGGCATCGGTATGCTTCTCTTATTTCTTCTTTAAGATTTACATAATTTTTAGTGTTGATTGAAGTTGGATTTGCTGATTGTTAGAGGTTTTAGTAATCTTGTATGATATAGTAATTTATGGCAGATATGAACTATTTAAGTTTTGTTAACCATCATTTTGCCTTTAATCTCTTTGAAGAAGTTAAAATAAAATAAGACTTAAAGTTTTAGTTAGGGAACGATTAGAGCTGAGAAATACCATGTTTATCAAGTAATACTGTCATTTGATGGGAATTAGGATGTTCACTTCATATTATTAGAAGAATTGAATCCATCTTTACTAAAATTCTTCTTTCATTGAGATGTTAATGTCTCAGGATTGAATATAGCTTTGCAATTTCACTACAATAGTATAGATTTGTGATAATTTGGGTTTCATTGTTCAACACCAGCAAAGCAAATGGAGAGGCGTCGAGATTAGGTTTCAGAAATTGATGGTGTTTTTAATGATTAAATAAGACAGCTGGTGTTGGAAATGCTGCTGGAGTTGGAACTCATTCCTGTACTGAATGTGTTTCTGAATGTGCTACTAAATGTATGCTTCTCTTCTTTCTTCTTCAAGATTTGTATTATTACATGGTTTACATAGTTTTTAGTATTATATTGAGGTTAGTGGATGTTTGAGGTTTTTTGTTATTCTTATATGACATACTGATTGTTAAGTAGATATGAACTAATTAAGTTGCTAACTTTTTGACACCAGACCATACACAGCTCAAGTCAACAATGGCCCATGTTGACCTAACAACTGCAAACAGTATCCAACAAACTCACTCCCAACTGACTTAACACACTAGCAATGAGCCTTTCTATATAGGAGTCATGTATATCTCTTCACCTTCTTTGTCTTCTTTTCTGGCTTTCTCATTTTTCAAGTCATCTGATTCTCCAGAAAGAGGAGAATGACCCTTTCTATATATCGAGTTCCCTTTATAAGCATGTATTCTCTACGTGCACCCGTTTCTATACATCTTAGGTTTTTTGCTTCTCAAAAATTGAGGCCAACCTGACAAGGTTGATTGCTGCAACTGAGTTTCCAGAAGGCTCCGCACCATCATGATCTTCTTTTACACGCAAAAGAACAGAAGGGTCTTCCCCTGGGGTATTGAAATACCCTCCACCTTCCTTGTCCATGAATAACTCATCTTGAGATACAAAATTCTTATTATGGACTTTGACATGGAATTTCCTTGCGAAAATTCTTATAAGCTCATCACCTTTACCACCATTTATTGTTAAAGGGACTTTAGATCAATCATTTCCAAACAAGTTGTCTCCCAGTTAAAGTTAAGTACTTGCAAGAAAGCTATTTGATTGCATCTTCTAGATTATTGAACTGTTCTTTCTTTATAATTTTCACACATTTAAAGTTTTCATCTTTGATGTTCTTGATTGGCATAAGAAAGAAAATACAGTCTGAAATTTTATCCAACACATTGATTTTAATAACCTTCTACTTAATAATCACCATTACAAACTTCTTAAATTAGTCTGCTTAAGTGGCCATTGTTTGTACCTACTTAAAGTGTTACTCGTACATGTTTGGATTGCCGTCTGTTTCCTTATGTTTACCTTTTTTCCAGGTGGATTTCTGATTGGAAGAACTGTGGCTGTTTTGATAACTATGACGATTGGGACCTCGATGGCTGCTCGTCAAGGTCCTCTAGCTATGGCTGCTCATCAAATCTGTATGCAAGTGTGGTTGGCTGTCTCTCTTTTAACTGATGGATTGGCCGCATCTGGTCAGGTATGAGCTTTCATCTAACTAGGAGGTTCGATATCCAGGCTATAGGTTTTTCAGGCATCTAGACTACCTCTATTCTACAGTGCTTGTCCATTATGATTTATGATTATCACAAAAGTTGAAGATTGTGAATAATGTGTGGGTTTTAACCAAATAGGAAAAGCTTCTTGGATTAATAAGCATTTGTTGTTGTCCAAAGATCCTGATTTGTGAACAATAAACCAAATAGGAAAAGCTACATATTTTCTCAGAGTATTACACTTATTACATGTTTAATATGAATAGTTTTAACTTTCTAACACTCATTCCAATCTACTTATGCAAATTTAAAGCTTGTTTGGTCGTTATAGGTCATATTAGGCTAAAATGAGGCTTTTTTGCACCCAAATATGAAATAAAGAACCTTAGGACTCATTTTAAACATATTAAATGTTTTATATGATTAGTTTTAACTTTACAAGACTTAATCCAATCTATTTATGCACATTCATGACTTCTTTGGCCGTTATAGGTCATATTTAGGCTAAAATGACATTTTCGCTCCCAACTTTGATCTAACGAACTTAAAAACTAATTTCAAACTTATTACATGATTCATATGATTATTTTTAACTTTTCAAGACTCAATCCTATCTATTATGCACATTTGAGACTTGTTTGGTCGTTATAGATCATATTTAAGCTAAAATGAGACATTTTCGCTCCTAACCTTGAACTAAAGAACCTAAAGACTCATTTTAAACCCTTTACATGATTAATATGCTTAGTTTTAACTTTCTAAGACTCATTTCAATCTATTTATTCACATTTAAGGCTTATTGGGTCGTTATAGGTCATATTAAGGCTAAAATGAAGCATTTTCCCTCCCATCTTTGAACTAAAGAACCTAAGGACTCATTTTATACTTATTACATGTTTAATATGAATAGTTTTAACTTTCTAACACTCATTCCAATCTACTTATGCAAATTTAAGGCTTGTTTGGTCGTTATAGGTCATATTAGGCTAAAATGAGGCTTTTTTGCTCCCAAATATGAAATAAAGAACCTTAGGACTCATTTTAAACATATTAAATGTTTTATATGATTACTTTTAACTTTACAAGACTTAATCCAATCTATTTATGCACATTCATGACTTCTTTGGCCGTTATAGGTCATATTTAGGCTAAAATGACATTTTCGCTCCCAACTTTGATCTAACGAACTTAAAAACTAATTTCAAACTTATTACATGATTCATATGATTATTTTTAACTTTCTAGGACTCATTCCAATCCATTTATGCACATTTAAGGCTCATTGTGTCGTTATAGGTCATATTTAGGCTAAAATGACATTTTCGCTCCCAACTTTGAACTTAAGAACCTAATGACTCATTTTAAACTTATTATATGATAAATATGCTTAGTTTTAAGTTTCTAAGACTTATTCTAATCTATTTATGCACATTTAATGCTTATTTTATCGTTATAGGTCATATTTAGGATAAAATAAGGCATTTTCGATCCCAACTTTAAAATAAAGAACCTAAGGACTTATTTTAAACTTATTACATGATTAATATGCTTAGTTTTAAGTTTCTAAGACTTAATCTAACTACTTATACACATTTAAGGCTTGTTTGGTCGTTATAGGACATATTTAGGCTAAAATGACATTTTCGCTCCCAACTATGAACCAAAGAACCTAAGGACTCATTTTAAACTTACTAAATGTTTTATATGCTTATTTTTAACTTTCTAGGACTCATTCCAATCCATTTATGCACATTTAAGGCTCATTGTGTC
This sequence comes from Spinacia oleracea, assembly GCF_020520425.1. NCBI lineage: Eukaryota > Viridiplantae > Streptophyta > Magnoliopsida > Caryophyllales > Amaranthaceae > Spinacia > Spinacia oleracea. Next base: position 31,025,185 of record NC_079492.1, read on the forward strand.
GTTATAGGTCATATTTAGGCTAAAATGACATTTTCGCTCCCAACTATGAACCAAAGAACCTAAGGACTCATTTTAAACTTACTAAATGTTTTATATGCTTATTTTTAACTTTCTAGGACTCATTCCAATCCATTTATGCACATTTAAGGCTCATTGTGTCGTTATAGGTCATATTTAGGCTAAAATGACATTTTCGCTCCCAACTTTGAACTTAAGAACCTAATGACTCATTTTAAACTTATTATATGATAAATATGCTTAGTTTTAAGTTTCTAAGACTTATTCTAATCTACTTATACCCATTTAATGCTTGTTTGATAGTTATAGGTCATATTTAGGCTAAAATGAGGCATTTTCGCTCCTAACTTTAAAATAAAGAACCTAAGCACGCATTTTAAACTTAATACATGTTTAATATGCATAATTTTAACCTTATAAGACTCGTTCCAATCCATTTATGCATATTTAAGGCTCATTGTGTCGTTTTAGGTCATATTTAGGCTAAAATGACATTTTCGCTCCCAACTTTGAACTTAAGAACCTAAGGACTCATTTTTAAATTATTATATGATTAATAAGCTTAGTTTTGAGTTTCTAGGACTTATTCTAATCTACTTATACCCATTTAATGCTTGTTTGATCGTTATAGGTCATATCTAGGCTAAAATAAGGCATTTTCGCTCCCAACTTTAAAATAAAGAACCTAAGGACTCATTTAAAACTTATTACATGTTTAATATGCATAATTTTAACGATCTAAGACTCGTTCCAATCTATTTATGCACCTATAGGCTCATTGGGTCGTTATAGGTCATATTTAGGCTAAAATGACATTTTCGCTCCCAACTTTGAACTAAAGAACCTAAGGACTCATTTTAGACTATTAGGACATTGTCATTAGTTTCTTGAATGTTAAAATGTGATATTTAATTTGTATTTAATCTAATGTTTAATTTAAATTTCTGTTTTTGTAAAGGTCTACACTCCGAGGATTGCGCCTTATGCGAGGAATTTGATGTGGTTCGTGAGCAATGGGCTAAGTTTTTTACCAACAAGTATTTATTATTGGCTTTAGCGCGCTTGATCGAGTTGGTTTAGTTGTTATAGAATAAATTTTATATTAAAATGTATGTTTATGTTGAAATTGGAACATATATTTAAATGTAATATGTGCACTTTGGTTTTGGGATATATAGTATACAAAACTCCAGTTGTTGTTTTTATATTTGTTATACAGGTTGCGTTATTCTATTATTGTTTTGACAGGTTTCTATATTTGGTGCAAGGCACTCTAGGTATCCCTAAACAAAATTAGAATTTTCCCGCCAAAAGTGCTTTTTTGCAGCGTACATATATGTTGTACGCTGCAACAAGGGAAAAAAATTTCGCAAAAATTCAGACTTGTTGCAGCGTACAAATAAATGTACGCTGCAAAAAATTGAGTAATTCAGACTTGTTGCAGCGTACAAATAAATGTACGCTGCAAAAAGTTGAGTCTTTTGCAGCGTACATATATATGTACGCTGCAACAAGTCCAAAATTTTGCCAATTTTTTGGCACTTGTTGCAGCGTACATCTAAAAGCCCGCTGCAACAAATCACTTTTTGCAGCGAACATTGTACGCTGCAACAAGTTCAGACTTGTTGCAGGCCCCCCAGTTGCAGCATACGATGTACGCTGCAACAGGGGTCTAAAAGCCCGCTGCAATAAGGGTTTTTTCTACTAGTGATGGTTGCTACATGTGCGTTGTGTTTCACTTGTGGCAACGGTTTAGTTAATGGATCCGCGACGTTGTCGTCAGTTCCAACCTTGCAAATCTCGATTTCCTTTCTTTCAACGATCTCTCGAAGTATATGAAATCGCCGCAGTACGTGCTTGGACTTCTGGTGGCTCCTAGGCTCCTTTGCCTGGGCAATGGCTCCGCTATTGTCGCAATACAAAGCCACTGGTCCTTTAATGAACGGGACAACCCCAAGTTCTTCAATGAACTTCCGAATCCAAATAGCTTCCTTTTCTTCTTCTGAGGCAGCAATGTACTCGGCTTCAGTTGTAGAATCCGCAATAGTGCTTTGCTTAGCACTTTTCCAGCTTACTGCTCCGCCGTTGAGGCAGAACACAAACCCACACTTTGATCTGAAATCATCTATGTCGGTTTGAAAGCTTGCGTCCGTATAGCCCTTGACAATCAACTCATCTGTACCACCATAAACCAGAAACTGATCCTTAGTCCTTTTCAGGTACTTTAGGATGTTCTTGGAAGCAGTCCGATGTGCCTCACCTGGTTCTGACTGGTACCTGCTCGTTGCACTGAGTGAGAACGAAACATCCGGCCTTGTACAAATCATACCATACATGATGATGTTAGGTTATGATTCATATGACAAAACATAAATCATGCGGAAAACCCATAAATCCAGGAAAGCATATTATTTACACATAATCATTTAGCATAGTTTAAATGCATACACTTTGTTGCGTGCCTTCCCTAGCTGCGCCCGAACCGAACAAGAACAAGTCTTTAGGACTCCAAATGTCGTCCCTCCGTAGATAGTCCACAGCACGTCCGGATCCGCCTTAAGCTTGACCAACTAGGATCGCCCTTAAGGTACTTAGAATTTTCGGCTATTGTAGGCAATTGTATGAATGAATTTTTGCTCTCAAGAATCACTTTGAATACTTGAATTGTGTGTCTAAAATAATGACCCTAGGCCCTTATTTATAGAGGTATGGAAAAGGAATTGTAATCCTACTAGGATGTGGATTTGTTAATTAGAACTTTATTAGGACTCTAAATAACAAAGCAAATCTAATAGGATTAGGATTTTAATCTTCGCACGAATCCTAACAGGATTAGGATTTCCCGCACACGCATCGTACAAGCCGTGCACCCGCGCAGGCCTTGCGGCCCACGACAAGCGCACAGCCCATGTGCGGTGCTGCGTGCGCGCGCCCTTGGCTGGGCCTGGCCTTGCGCTGGGCCTGGTCGAGGCGTGCGTTGCTGCGTGCGGCTCGCTGGGCGATGGCCTGGCTTCGTGCTGGGCCTTCGTCTAGCGGGCCTCGTCCGATGCTAATTCGTACGATACGCTTCCGATTAAATTCCCGATTCCGGAATTCATTTCCGATACGAACAACATTTAATATTTTCGATTCCGGAATCAATTTCTGTTTCGAACAAATATTTAATATTTCCGTTTCCGGAATTATTTTCCGATTCCGATAATATTTCCGATTCTGACAATATTTCCGTTTCCGGCAATATTTCCGATTCCGGCAATATTTCCATTTCCGATAATATTTTCCGATACGTACCATGTTTCCGTTTCCGGCAACATCTACGACTTGGATAATATTTATATTTCCGATACGATCCATATTTCCGTTTCCGGCAATATCATCGTTTCCGGAGTATTCATTTCTTGCCTGTGACGATCTCAGCTCCCACTGAAACCAAGATCCGTCGATTCCGAATATCCATAGATGGAGTATTTAATGCCATTAAATACTTGATCCGTTTACGTACTATTTGTGTGACCCTACGGGTTCAGTCAAGAGTAAGCTGTGGATTAATATCATTAATTCTGTTAGGTCATGATACATATGACATTACATAGATCATGCGGAAACAACCATTAACCCAGGAAACATATTATTTACACATAATCATTTAGCATAGTTTAGATGCATACTCTTTGTTGCGTGCCTTCCCTAGCTGCGCCCGAACCGAACAAGAACAAGTCTTTTAGGACTCCAAGTGTCGTCCCTCCGTAGAAAGTCCACAGCACGTCCGGATCCGCCTTAAGATTGACCAACTAGAATCGCCCTTAAGGTACTCAGAAAATTCGGCACTTTTGGGGCAAGATGGGTGTTTGAATTTTCTCTCAAAAAAAACTCACTTTTGAATACTTTGAAACTTGTATATAAATTATGACCCCTAGGCCTTTATTTATAGAGTTATGGAAAAGGAATCGTAATCCTAGTAGGATGCGAATTAATTGGAATTAGAATTCTACATGAATTCTACTTAATCAATTTATCCAATAGGAATAGACATTTAATCATACACTGACTCTTGCAGATTCAGGAATCTCGCATGAGCTCAAACTCACACACACACGGCAGCCACAAGGGCTGCCCACGCATGCGAGCAGCAGCCCACGCAGCGCGGCCCACGCATGCGTGGCCTTGTGCGCGCTGGGCTGTGGCGTGCGTGCTTGCTGGGCGATGGCCTGGCTTCATGCTGGGCCTTCGTCCGGCAGGCCTCGTCCGATGCTAATTCGTACGATACGCTTCCGATTAAAATTCCATTTCCGGAATCTATTTCCGATACGAAAAATATTCAATATTTCCGATTCCGGAATTAATTTCCGTTTCGAACAAATATTTAATATTTCCGTTTCCGGAATTATTTTCCGATTCCGGTAATATTTCCGATTCTGACAATATTTCCGTTTCCGGCAATATTTCCGATTCTGGTAATATTTCCATTTCCAACAATATTTTCCGATACGTACCATGTTTCCGTTTCCGGCAACATCTACGACTTGGATAATATTCATATTTCCGATACGATCCATATTTCCGTTTCCGGCAATATCATCGTTTCCGGAGTATTCATTCTTGCCTGTGACGATCTTAGCTCCCACTGAAACCAAGATCCGTCGGTTCCGAATATTCATAGATGGAGTATTTAATGCCATTAAATACTTGATCCGTTTACGTACTATTTGTGTGACCCTACGGGTTCAGTCAAGAGTAAGCTGTGGATTAATATCATTAATTCCACTTGAACTGAAGCGGCCTCTAGCTAGGCATTCAGCTCACTTGATCTCACTGAATTATTAACTTGTTAATTAATACTGAACCGCATTTATTAGACTTAACATAGAATGCATACTTGGACCAAGGGCATTATTTCCTTCAGTCTCCCACTTGTCCTTAGGGACAAGTGTGCATTTCCTAATTCCTTTGTCGCTCGATGCTTGCTCTTGAACATAAGGTAAGAGTTGTCATCCTTATTATGTCCAGAGGTGTTCCTCGGTTTCAGAGTTCAACTGATCAAATAAACAGATAATCATAGCCTATGATTCATCCGAGCACGGCCATGCATTTCACAGTTTCTAGCTCTCCGAGTGGCCTTGTACAACTTTTAAGCATCTCATCCCGATTTATGGGAGGACAATCCCAATCTTGCGATCTTGAGATTAGACTTCGTTTGATAGGTGATTACCTGAGCGTTGCCTTTATAGCCTCCTTTTACGGTGCGACGGTTGGTCAACGTCAAAGCAACCAGTTCTCAAACAAGTAATCTCAAATCACTCAGGTATTGAGGATTTAGTGTCTAATAATTTAATGAAATTTACTTATGACAGACTTTCATCTCTTACAGTAAAGTTTCATAGGTCTTGTCCGATACTAGTCTTCCCAAAGTAAGTATCTATGCAAATGATTATGACATTGCCATGTCCACATAGTTCAAGAAACAGAACTACTAGTCATCTTGCATTCTAATCGTCTAACGTTTTCTATGCGTCCAATTTTATAGAAAACTCCGATTAGGGACCATTTTCAACCTTTGACATTCAAGTTCACTTGATAGACATTTCTTAGTCACAGGACTGGTCCTGACAGTCTATCTTGAATATATCGTCAAATTTGAAGGGACTCATCATTTAATACTAAACCAAGATTAAATGGAATATGAAAATACATTTTCATATATGATAAATGTTCAACCCCAATGTTTTATAACCATGGGCCTCAAACCCATCTTCTAAAACAATTCATGGAATTCAAAGCTATGCTTGATTTCCAGTGCTACAATGTGAGTGTTGCTTCTCACTTGTTGCATAGGTTTAGTTATCATGCTTTGCCAATCTTAATATCCTTTTCATCGAATGTTCTTCGAGATATGATGATAAGATCTTTTCGAGTTTGTTTATTATGTGATCTAGTCTTTCTTACTTTGATGGTGGTTTTATTCATTTTGCAATGAAGAACCATCAAGTTAGCAGACGTTTTTCTTGCTTCAAGAGTGGTTCTACGCATTTTTCAATGAAGAACCATCAAGCCAGCAGATAGGTGATCTACCCAAGTTCAGTGAAGAACTTTAAACAACCCTGTTTTATTGCTTCTTAGGCAATAATTACTTTTACTTCAACTACATAGGTTGCTAGTGATGCTTTGTTTGGATTTACCTATCCAAGCAGTTCATAGATATGTGGAAGACTCTCCAACTATATCTTAGAACATAGAAATTAATATTTTAATTTCCCACGCAACAACTCATGGTCTCCAACCCATGTTGCCATTTCAAAACATGATGCTCTATAGCTCGTCCTTATCAATGGTTAACTCCAAAGGGTCTTGCTTGATCCTTTGCCAGTGTTTATGCGTGTAGCATCAATATTTAGCGTATCTTTATTTCCTTGAATCAAGAACTATTCCTATGTACCTTTTCAAGTACCATAAGTATTCTTGATCTCAATCTAGTTGATCTTCGCTTAGATCAATAGAGATTGGTATATGTTCGTCATGCCTAAAGTCATACGATACGTTTTTGGCGATCCTCATATTATATCATACATGATAAATTCTTTTGCAGAATAATTCCCAATTGAATTCTATTCATGTAACTTTAGCTCATTCAATTTTAGTAGATACTGAATCCAGCTAAATTCTTTGACATATAATATAGGTTAAGAATCTCATTTAGACTCTTTGATGTTTAACTTAGTAAATGCTTATACATAGTTCAAACATTCTTTACTTAGATTTATTCACATGGGTCGAATATCTCCAATGGAGACTTTCGTGTTTGATTTAGTAAATGCCATTTACTTAATCCAAAACAATATCATAAGATCTTTGTGAATAGATCTTAATACCCAGTATGTACTAAGTTTCGCCTTGGTCCGTCATTGATGAATAATCTCAAATCTAAGTATTTAGCATTTGAATGTTATTTCACAATAGAGAGATATGTGTGTGATACACATAGGACCAAATAAGTTTTTATGTACTCCCACTAAACTTCTTATATATCTATAAGAATCATGTACATTTTATGAAACTAAAATACTTATTAGCTTCACTAAAATACATTTCTAATTCCCAATTGCTTGCTTAAATCTGTACTTTAGATTTCATAAGCTAGCTTTCTTTTTCAAGCATTTATTTGGATCCACAAATCCTATGACATACCATGTACATAGTTTATTCCAACATTTGATTGAGGAATACTTTTGTCATCCAATTGCTATATGTACCAATATGCAATCATTGCTTGAATTATAGACTTGAGCATTACGATTATGCATGAGGTTTCAACACAATCCATGCCATGAATTTGCTTGTAACCTTTAGCAACTAATCTAGCTTTGTGTGTGAACACAATTCTTGTTTGATGGTTTTTATCCTTAAAACAAACTTGCAACCAATAGGTGTGAAACTATTCTTGCAAATCAACAAAATTTCAATTTTTGTCATCAAAACATTGAGTATGTTTTATGGCCTCTAACCATTTAAAACATTTGAGTCTATATATGGCCTCTGACCATTTTAGGGAATCTGGGTTTCGTCATAGCTTTCTTACAAGTCACAAACTCATTAATCTACATGATAATAGTTTGACTGCAAGTTGTAGGTTTCTTCACTATCTAATGGAAGAATCGCATAGCTTCAATGACCTGAACTCCATATTTCTTCACTATCTAATAGAAGAATTTCATAGTTCCAGTGACTTGAACTCTATGCCTACTAGGGTATAGAACATCAAACAATAGAATATCAAATAGCCACTTGAAAGTCCTTTGAATATTCTGTTCTCCTTGAAGCACTTGTAAAGTCTTCTAAGAGATGTCTATTCTTTAAAGCCACTTCTAAAGTCCTTAAAGAATAAGTTCGGATTTTCTGAAGCACTTCGAAAAGCTCCGGAATGTCCGTTTATGTTTGTTGTTCGCCTCGAAAACTTTCGAGGTCTATTTTCTCCCACTTGTCATTTTGGAAACGAATCTCCAAAAGGACATTATTTCGAGCAAACAAACATTATGTTCTCAAAAATTCGTGGTAGAAACAATACCCTTGTGTCTCATTTGAATAAATCACAATGAAACATATATCTAGACTTGGGCCTTAGTTTGTTGAATAACAAACACTAAGCTCCCACTGAGTTTAGCAACTCTTTAGATATATAATTGAAAAGATATCCTGAATTTACTTTTCAATAGCTTTGACGAATTTGGTTTAGTTTGGTGGTAGTTGAGCATTTTGTTTTAGAAATTATAGGAAAAGTTTTTATGATCCATCATTGATCGAATCAAGTACTAATTGACTTCGATTATTCCAACTAAGATATGCCATATCTTATGGACCTAGATTGTGAAATTACAACACACAATCATTGATGATCATATTTGGTCTCAAGTAATCATCAACATGATCTAACCTAGATCTTTATGATTTCTTGCCAAGTGGATTTTATACTTCTGAATCTTTGAACTAGCCAAACAGATTCAACTTATATCACATTTGAGTAAATAAACCTACATTCACTCAAATCCATGCGAAATAATAAAGTCATAAAATCTTTCTTTAGCTTTGAACTCTATTGTCTAGGCGTTCTAACAATAGTTCACATCTTTTGTTACTTTCAACTAGTAAGACTAGCTTGTCTTAAGTTGATCTAGAAATCAACCAACTTTCAAAAGTCCATTAAAATAGAGTTTTTGAATGTTAACTTGTTGATATGGTCTAAGCAACAATGCCAAAGATTAGTGGAACTCAAATCAAGGGGTTGATTTGAACCTTAGTAAAGTTCTTTAAAGAGTTGTTTGTTTTAATCAAGCATATTGACTCAATCTGTAATTGACCATTTCATTCAAATAAACAAACAAACATTGTTTTTGTTTTTCTTGAATGTGAGTTTTTCTGTGTTTTGAAAAACAGAAATTTAGGTATGCTGATTATGGAACAAAATAGCCATTAAGTTCCAGCCTTTGAAAGGACTTAAAACAAACTAGATGACCCTACAACTAATGTAGCATTGCCATGCTTCATTTCCCACTTGTAGGTCATTAGTGTATCCTAGCTTCATTTGTTTGAGTTATTACCGAAGTAAGAACCTCAAGCGGTATATGTTACCAAGGAAGTTTGATTGCTAGGTCACTTCTCTTTAAACTTATAGGTAGAACCGGAATCGTAAATTCCTTTCATTTGTTCCTTTGTTTTCCTATTTCTTGTACCCTTTCTTATAGTCTTAAGAATTGAATTCTTTAGTGTTGACTTTTATACTTTGTTAGACATGTCCAATGTCACCCAAACAAGGTTCTTTACCATTTATGTTGAATATTTTGTTTCAACTAGATGATCTTACCAGAAGCTTCTAAAGTTCTCTAAGCATCGATCTATTCGAATGTCTAGGGACTAGATTCATTCGAGAATTAAATGGAAAAAGATATTAGGTTGTTAACCATTGGTAAAGCTGAGCGTATTAAACTCAATGCTTTATGATCTCAAAACTACAGTGTATTTTGAATTCACAAGCACCAATTGGTTTGCCATTCGATTTTGATATTCGAAAACAACCATAAAAGTCTCTATAAGAAACGTACATTTTAAATTGCTCACTTTCTCTCTTTTCCGTGAATCGTTCTTGGATTCACTACCAATCGAGGAAATTTACTGTTACCTTTCTAAAAGGATTTATTGCAGTGCAAGATATTTAATTATAAACAATAATTAAAACATACATTGAAGCATGCAAAGTCTAAACATTTATCATGAATAATAACTTGAAATTAAAGCAACCATGCAATTCAAACAAGTTATTAGCATTTTATTCGATTTTATTGTTCCGGCAGGTGTGAATAAAATGATTCCAAGATCCTAAAATCATTGAAGAACTAAGCACAGTTTGTCGACTTAATCCTAGAACATCTTAGGTAAGCAAAAGCCTTTTGCTAATAGTCTAGAAACTATTCTTGGTTGATAGGTACGTCTAAGAACTTATTAGGTAAACCTATCGAATTTGCCACGACATAAAAGGACTCCTTACTTATATCGTTGAGTTTCACCAAAACTAACATGTACTCACAATTATTTGTGTACCTTGCCCCTTTAGGACCAATAAGTAACACCTCGCTGAGCGAAAACTATTACTAGATTGATGTAAAGGATATCCAAGCAAGTGTATATTTTGGCATGGCACCTTTTAACTCAATTTTTAAGTTTGGAACTTAAGGCTCTTACTATGTTGGTTAGATTTTAAGTGAACTAAAATCCTTAATCATGCAACATAATCAAGCTTTTGATCTCATGCATTTTAAGACATATTTAAAGCAATAAATAACTTAAAACATGCATAAGATATTTGTGATCTAGTATGGCCCGACTTCATCTTGAAGCTTTGACTTCAAAGTCCGTCTTGAAAATCTCCGTGGGAGGCACCATTTTCTTCAAATAGGATAAGTTATAACTAATTACAACTATTTGATGGTACGCAGACCATATTTGAATTGAAAAACAACTTTGGTACTTTAGACCAATTACATTCAAATTAATGGTACGCAGACCATATTTTCTATCCTATTTGGGCCATACTAGTCACTTCATAACCTGCAAAACAGTACATATACAATATATACCATTCACCCATTCATTATCATGAATGGCCCACATAGCTGGTTAGTTAAACACATTATGCATCACGTAAACATTTGCAGCAATTAATCAAGGGCACCAATAATCTACCAATTATTCAGTCCTTATTAATTCTAATCAAGTTGTTTTAACCTTAAGGATTTGTAGACCTAATCAAGAGTTTATGACTAAAAAGCGCTCCCACTTAAACCAATAAATTCATATGCTTTACTAATTTTAAACATAAAATTGTATTTCTAGTCTAACCGGAAACATACAAATTTAATTAAAATTTAAAGCTCATATAAATTTATAATTGAATCCAAAAATTTAATTTAATTTCAGTCGCATTTAAATTAATTCATGATTTTAATTTTAGTAAAATAATTAGAATAAATTCCATTTATTATAATTATAATATTCAAAATTAAAATCCAAGAAATTAATTCAAATTATTAATTTTAAAATTAATTAAAATTACGTGAACTGAAATTTTCAAATTAAACATTCAAAACGATCTAATCGTAACGCAAACACCCTACGCGTTGCACGCCCATGGGCTGTACGCACACAGCCATTGCTGGCCATGTGCGCGCAGCCCATGCGCTCGTTGCATAGCTGCTGCTGTCCCATACGCAAGCCTCCGCACAGCGCCCACCGCACGCGAGCTATCGCTCGCAGCGCGCGCGCGTTACCGCGCTCGCTGGTGCGCGAGATCGCTCGCTGGTGCGCGCGAGCCATCGCTCGCTGGGGCGCTGCATCGCTCGCTGGCGCGCGAGATCGCGCGCTGGTGCGCGCGAGCCATCGCTCGCTGGGGCGCTGCATCGCTCGCTGGCGCGCGAGATCGCGCGCTGGCGCGCGAGATCGCTCGCTGAGGCGCGACATCGCTCGCTGGGCGGGCGACATCGCGCGCTGTGCGGGCGAGTAATGCTGGGCGCAGCGCTCGTGGCACGCGAGCTTGCGCTCGCTGCGCGCGAGGCTGCGCGCTCTTGTGCGAGGCAGCGCGCGTTGTGGCGCAGCTCGCTTGCTGCCCACACGCGACTGCCTTGGCTCGCCCTTCGCCCATGCCCATTCGTTCATTGCTCGTGGCACACGACACAAGGCAGGGCTGCTGCCTTGTGCTCGTGCACTACGCCCTTGCTCATTGCATTCGTGCCGCACGGGCGACGAGCTCCCTTGCTCGTCGTCGCATGCCCGCATTATACAACACCCCTTAAGGGTAACACGAAGCGTCCATTGCTTCGCGCGTGCAAGTTATTTGAACGAATCGCATAAAATTTAAAATTTATATTTAAAATTAATGACAAATTAATAAATAATATTAATTTCATAATTTTAGGGCGAAAAATCGAAAATTTATTATCCAATTGATTTCCGATTGATATGGATTCAAGTCTAGGTCATAAAAATTTAAAATTTATCGTAAATTTACAATTTTTATGGTGGTTTTTAATCATAGGTTTCTAATTAAATTACAATTAATTATGAAAATCAAATTAATTCTAAATTATTCTAATTTTCAACAAATTAATCATAATTACAAATTAGATTGCATAATTAACAAGACTAGGCATTCAAACTTGTTAAACATATGCAGTAGGTCAATCAAAAATTCAAGATTTATCAACAGGAATCGCAAATATTTAATTTAACATCTTAAATTTACGAAATTTTGCATCCGAAAAACTAAAACCTTCGAAAAGTCATAGTTAGGCTTCGAATTTGAGAATTCTGGGTTCGGCAGAAAAATACAATTTTTGTCAAAATTTTAGAATGCCTTTTACATGCGGAATTGACACAAAAATCACTCAATTCGGATGAGTAATGAAGAAACTGCCGAAAAACTGCGTACGTATAATTAAATAAACGCAATTTGCAACTAATTAACAATTACGAAAATTAATCACCCCTTTTAATTCTTGCAAATTTGTAGTATTTAACCATGTTCATGCAATTTAGATTATGAAAATAATAAGGGGCTCGTGATACCACTGTTAGGTCATGATACATATGACATTACATAGATCATGCGGAAACAACCATTAACCCAGGAAACATATTATTTACACATAATCATTTAGCATAGTTTAGATGCATACTCTTTGTTGCGTGCCTTCCCTAGCTGCGCCCGAACCGAACAAGAACAAGTCTTTTAGGACTCCAAGTGTCGTCCCTCCGTAGAAAGTCCACAGCACGTCCGGATCCGCCTTAAGATTGACCAACTAGAATCGCCCTTAAGGTACTCAGAAAATTCGGCACTTTTGGGGCAAGATGGGTGTTTGAATTTTCTCTCAAAAAAAACTCACTTTTGAATACTTTGAAACTTGTATATAAATTATGACCCCTAGGCCTTTATTTATAGAGTTATGGAAAAGGAATCGTAATCCTAGTAGGATGCGAATTAATTGGAATTAGAATTCTACATGAATTCTACTTAATCAATTTATCCAATAGGAATAGACATTTAATCATACACTGACTCTTGCAGATTCAGGAATCTCGCATGAGCTCAAACTCACACACACACGGCAGCCACAAGGGCTGCCCACGCATGCGAGCAGCAGCCCACGCAGCGCGGCCCACGCATGCGTGGCCTTGTGCGCGCTGGGCTGTGGCGTGCGTGCTTGCTGGGCGATGGCCTGGCTTCGTGCTGGGCCTTCGTCCGGCAGGCCTCGTCCGATGCTAATTCGTACGATACGCTTCCGATTAAAATTCCATTTCCGGAATCTATTTCCGATACGAAAAATATTCAATATTTCCGATTCCGGAATTAATTTCCGTTTCGAACAAATATTTAATATTTCCGTTTCCGGAATTATTTTCCGATTCCGGTAATATTTCCGATTCTGACAATATTTCCGTTTCCGGCAATATTTCCGATTCTGGTAATATTTCCATTTCCAACAATATTTTCCGATACGTACCATGTTTCCGTTTCCGGCAACATCTACGACTTGGATAATATTCATATTTCCGATACGATCCATATTTCCGTTTCCGGCAATATCATCGTTTCCGGAGTATTCATTCTTGCCTGTGACGATCTTAGCTCCCACTGAAACCAAGATCCGTCGGTTCCGAATATTCATAGATGGAGTATTTAATGCCATTAAATACTTGATCCGTTTACGTACTATTTGTGTGACCCTACGGGTTCAGTCAAGAGTAAGCTGTGGATTAATATCATTAATTCCACTTGAACTGAAGCGGCCTCTAGCTAGGCATTCAGCTCACTTGATCTCACTGAATTATTAACTTGTTAATTAATACTGAACCGCATTTATTAGACTTAACATAGAATGCATACTTGGACCAAGGGCATTATTTCCTTCAAATTCCACTTGAACTGAAGCGGCCTCTAGCTAGGCATTCAGCTCACTTGATCTCACTGAATTATTAACTTGTTAATTAATACTGAACCGCATTTATTAGACTTAATATTATATGCATACTTGGACCAAGGACATTGTTTCCTTCAGTCTCCCACTTGTCCTTAGGGACAAGTGTGCATTTCTTAATTCCTTTGTCGCTCGATGCTTGCTCTTGAACATAAGGTAAGAGCTGTCATCCTTATTATGTCCAGAGGTGTTTCTCGGTTTCAGAGTTCAACTGATCAAATAAACAGATAATCATAGCCTATGATTCATCCGAGCACGGCCATGCATTTCACAGTTTCTAGCTCTCCGAGTGGCCTTGTACAACTTTTAAGCATCTCATCCCGATTTATGGGAGGACAATCCCAATCTTGCGATCTTGAGATTAGACTTCGTTTGATAGGTGATTACCTGAGCGTTGCCTTTATAGCCTCCTTTTACGGTGCGACGGTTGGTCAACGTCAAAGCAACCAGTTCTCAAACAAGTAATCTCAAATCACTCAGGTATTGAGGATTTAGTGTCTAATAATTTTAATGAAATTTACTTATGACAGATTTTCATCTCTTACAGTAAAGTTTCATAGGTCTTGTCCGATACTAGTCTTCCCAAAGTAAGTATCTATGCAAATGATTATGACATTTTTTTTTGCTAAGCAAGAGAGAATATATTAATTGAGCAAAACATTACAACTTAGGCTAAACCAAGTGATACAAACCAACTAGGTTGGACTCTATCAACAAGGACTTAGCAACTCACAGCTATACAAGGCACACAAACAAAACGAACAAGCCACAAAGCCTATTACAAGGTTATAAACCAATCATAATCTCTCTTGCTCACAGCTTTTGGCAAAACTATTTGAATTCTGCCCTTAACCAACTGCTTCAAGCTACCCACAGTGTGACTAACAGTGGGGATGTGATTATCCCAAAAGCTTGCATTCCTGCTCTTCCAAATCAGGTACACAGCAGTACCAATAGCAGCAAAAATAACTTGTTTTCTGAACTTAGTAACTCTGCTATGACCAATCTTCCTTACCAACTGATGCAAGGTACCAGCCATAGGAACACCCAACCACTGCTGCATTGCCTGCATAATCTGATAGCTGAACTGACACTGAAAGAAAAGATGGTTGTGATCTTCATCCTGCAACCCACAAATCAAGCATAGAGCAGATTGACTAATCCCAATTCCAGCTAATTTAGCTGTAGTCTGTAGCCTACATTGAGCAGCTAACCAACAGATGAATCTGTGCTTAGGGGTGAGCAATCTATTCCAAGCTAATCTATCCCAATGCACCCTAGGTTTCAAATCCAACATTTTCTCATAAACTTGCTTTACTGAATAATGAGCCATGCCCTCCAGGTCAGACAGAGTAAAAATTGCTTAAGCTTCTCCTTAGTAACACAAATTTGTCTCCAATACCAACTAGCAGAAGAGCTAGGTTGGTAATCCCACCATTCCCCATCTTTGAGGTAAACTGAAGTAATCCACTTGATCCAGATATTATCCTGCTTCTTGACAAGAGCCCAAACATATTTACCCATGAAAGCCAGATTCCACAGAACAACATCCCTAAAACCCAAACCACCATGCTGCTTGTCACAACAAACCTTATCCCAAGCTATATTACTTGGTTTCTTGCTGAAAGCTTGTCCACTCCACAGGAAGGCTCTACATATCCTCACAATGTCCTGCAGCACAGATTTGGGAAGAACATAAATCTGAGCCCAATACATATGCAGACTAAGCAAAACAGAATTGATTAGTTGCATTCTGGCAGTGTAAGATAAGTTCCTTGAGCTCCAGATCTTAATCCTAGTTATCATTTTATCCACTAGATGTCCACATTGAGCTACAGTAATCTTTTTAGAACAAATGGGAAAACCCAGATACTTGAAAGGCAAAGAACTTCTGGAGAAACCAGAAACATCAACTATTCTTTGAACTTCAATCTCTGGCATGCCATGACAGTACACAGAAGATTTCTGCTGATTAGCCTTTAAACCAGCTGAATTTGAAAAAAGTTTGAAAGCTTGTAACAAGAGGAGAATAGATTGATATTCACCCTTACTGCACAGGATCAAGTCATCAGCAAAACAAAGGTGAGTGAGCTTGATATCTTTACATCTTGGATGAAACTGGAAATGAGAAGATTCACACATTCTGCTCAATATCCTAGACAGATATTCCATACATATGACAAACAACAATGGAGATATGGGATCCCCCTGCCTCAACCCTCTTTTGGATTTAAAAAATCCATGCATACTTCCATTCAACATCAAAGAGAACATGGGAGTAGTAACACACTACATTACCATTTTCACAAAAGAGCATGGAAACTCCAGATAAGTGAGCATTTCATACAAGAACTGCCAATCAACTGTGTCATAAGCCTTCTGAAGATCAATCTTCATGAGACAGCTAGGTTTGACTGCCTTCCTGCCATAATGCTTGACTAAGTCTTGAACAACCATAATGTTGTGGACAATAAACCTACCATGAACAAAACCACCTTGGTTTTCTAAGATCAGATCAGGTAATACTTGTCTTAATCTCCCACAAAGGACCTTTGTTATGCACTTATAAATGGTGTTACAACATGAAATTGGTCTGAATTCACTCACATCTTTTGGACATTTAGTCTTGGGGATGAGAGTGATGACAGTATGATTCACCTCCTTCAAGAGCTTCCCATTCTGTAACATATCCAGAATAGCTGCTATAACCTCATCTCCAACAATATGCCAAGCATCTTTGTAGAAATAAGACCCAAAACCATCTGGACCTGGAGCTTTGACTCCTGGAATAGAGAATAAAGCAGATTTAACCTCATCAGCAGTGTAAGGGGCATTGAGAATACTTTTGTGATGATCCTGACACACAGGACCCTGCTGAACTATTTGTTTAATAACAGAAGTTCTGTGGTCATGAGTGGTGCCTAATAACATTCTGTAATAAGCTAAGAAGGCTTCAGAAACCTCATCAGCTGTGTCTTTCCAATGTCCAGTCATATCACAGATACTGTAAACTTGATTTTGAACTCTTCTAGCTTTGATGCTTTGATGAAATAGAGCAGTATTTTCATCTCCATCTTTAAGCCAATTAACTTTAGCTTTTTGACTTAAGAATGCCAAGTATGCCTTATGTTTTTCTTTATAATCTTGTATAGCTTTCAGCTCAGCATCAGCTACACTTGCATCAGTAGGATTGATATGTAATGAACTTTGAGCATTCACCATTTCCTGATAGGCCTTTATATCTGCAGCTTGAACATCAGTAAATCCAACTTTGTTCAATTCTCTCAAGGCTTGCTTAACTTTCTTAAGTTTGCAAACCAATCTGAACATTTTACTTCCATCTATGTGACTACTCCAAGCCTTCTTGACAGTTTCAGAAAACACAGGAGAACTCTTCCACATTGTAAAGTACTTGAATGGCTTCCTTCCTCCATCACTCCTAGGGTACACTGTCAAAAGACCAGGTGAGTGATCAAAATGACCTTCTGGCATGAAGCAAACTTCAGCAGCTGGAAAGATTCCTTGCCATGCTTGATTGGCCATGAATCTGTCTATTTTTGAGAAAACCCTATTAGTGCCTTGCTGCTTGTTATTCCATGTGAATAAATTCCCCACACTTTTGATATCCTCCATTCCACAGTTGTGAAAGCAATTACTTATATCAACAATATCACTCTGTCTGACAGGGGCCCCAATTCTTTCATCAACTGCCATCACACTATTAAAATCACCACACAGAATCCATGGATCCTGAGTGTTAAGTAATCCTAAATCCCTCCACAACTCCTGTCTCAAATTAGGATTATTAAAAGCATAAACAAAAGTGCAATAAAAGCTATGCATGCCACTGACTGGAGTAACATGGCAATGCACAAATTGACTAGAAGCAGCCACTATATTCACATTAAAACATCCAGGCTTCCATACAATCACAATTCTTCCTCCATCATGAAAGCTAGAGTTGCTAGAAAAACACCAATTTGCAAAAACTCTTTGATAAAGCCTCCCAAGATTTGAGAGCTTTACCTTATGTTCTAGGAGCCCAACTAAACCCACAGCATACTTCTGAATGAAATGCTTGACCTCATCCTGTTTCTGTGTGGAGTTCAGACCCCTAACATTCCAAGCTAACACTCTATCCATAAGATTCAGAAGAGTCCCCTCTTCCAGTTGGATCACCCCCTTGTACAACCCCTTGCACTTGCTCTCCCATCAGGATATCATTCTCAATCACATCCAATACTTGAAAAGCATTAGAAGTTCTAACTGGTTGTTCTGACTCAACTCTCACCCTTATGGGCCTTAATGATCTTTGGAAACCTTCCTGATCCACAATAGGACTAGTCACTTGAGCTGTTTGAGTAGGAATTGTAGGTTGCTTCCTAGCCCAAACTCTTTTCCTACCTTGCCTACAATCACCTTGCAAATGCCCCATCATCTTGCACTTAGTACACTGTGTTGGCTTCCATTCATAGAAAACAGGAGCTCTTACCATTATTCCATTCTCATCTCTAAATGAAACATGTTCAGGCAACTCTTGAGTCAGTGGAACATCAATCATTACCCTAGCAAACTGCAGCTTATCTCTACATGTTGTAGCTTGATCTCTTTTGATTGGCTTCCCTATTTGTGCTACAATCTTAAACAGAGCCCTCTCCCCCCAATATTTAAAGTGTAGCTTCAATTGTACCCATATTGGGACAGACTGAAGTTCTGGCTTGTCCATGTCCATATCAGGGTTCCAGGGTTTCAGAATCAAGGGCTTGTTATCAAAGAAGTAATGACCTGTCAACACCTTATCCCTTGAATCCATAGTAAGGAATCTCACTAGAAACACCCCTTTTCTCACCATCACTACCTTATCAACATTCAACTGTTTCCAGATTCTCCTAATGAAACCCTCCATAACATTGATAGGAGGATTAGCTCCCACAATGTAACAAACTACTGCTGAATTCCAGAAATCGATCTCCTCTTGAATGTCATCAACCTCAATTTCAATAGGGTGATTATCATGAACATCATTTCCAGCAGCATTATCAAAATCAATATATTCAGTATTCATATTATCATTCACAGTATTCGAATCAACATTATGATTATTCGCAACCTCATCAAATTGTTGTAGAATAGGGATTGAAATCGCACCAACCTCCATATTCGATCGAGTATTACCTCGCTTCAACTGGTTTGCTGAGCCATGAATCACTTCCAAGAACTCATTGAATGAGTGACGCAATTCTGAACGAGCTTGAAGATGCTTCAACCCAGATTTTGGCGTAAAAATTTCATTTTCAACTCCAAAATCAAGAGCTTCAACCCCCAATACCTCCTCAATACTGCGCGTTTTCAATGCCTGGGAATCCGATGATGGACCTCGAGGTTTTCCTTTGCCATTTCCATGCTTGTTGCTGTGAGATTTCGAGCCAGATTTTCCTGCCATGGCTGCGGTGCACGTTAGGCTAACATGCACCGAGAGAAAACTTGGGGAGAAAGTCTCTCAGTTCTTCTCACGTTTTTTTTTTGATTATGACATTGCCATGTCCACATAGTTCAAGAAACAGAACTACTAGTCATCTTGCATTCTAATCGTCTAACGTTTTCTATGCGTCCAATTTTATAGAAAACTCCGACTAGGGACCATTTTCAACCTTTGACATTCAAGTTCACTTGATAGACATTTCTTAGTCACAGGACTGGTCCTGACAGTCTATCTTGAATATATCGTCAAATTGAAGGAACTCATCATTTAATACTAAACCAAGATTAAATGGAATATGAAAATACATTTCATATATAATAAATGTTCAACCCCATTGTTTTACAACCATGGGCCTCAAACCCATCTTTAAAACAGTTCATGGAATTCAAAGCTATGCTTGATTTCCAGTGCTACAACGTGAGTGTTGCTTCTCACTTGTTGCATAGGTTTAGTTATTACGCTTTGCCAATCTTAACATCCTTTTCATCGAATGTTCTTCGAGCTATGATGATAAGAACTTTTGAGTATGTTTATTTTGTGATCTAGTCTTTCTTGCTACATTAGTGGTTCTACGCATTTTGCAATGAAGAACCATTAAGTCAACAGACATGTGATCTTCCCAAGTTCGATGAAGAACTCATATAAACAACTCTATTTTATTGCTTCTTAGGCAATAATTACTTTTACTTCAACTGTATAGGTTGCTAGTGATGCTTTGTTTGGATCTACTTATCCAAGCAGTTCATAGATATGTGGAAGACTCTCGAACTATATCTTAGAACATAGAAATTATTATTTTAATTTCCCACGCAACAACTCATGGTCTTCAATCCATGTTGCCATTTCAAATCATGATGCTCTTTAGCTCGTCCTTGTCAATGGTTAACTCAAAGGGTCTTGCTTGATCCTTTGCCAGTGTTTATGCGTGTAGCATCAATATTTAGCATATCTTTATTTCCTTGAATCAAGAATTATTCCTATGTACCTTTTCAAGTACCATAAGTGTTCTTGATCTCAATCTAGTTGATCTTTACTTAGATCAATAGAGATTGGTATATGTTCGTCATGCCTAAAGTCATACGATACATTTTTGGCGATCCTCATATTATATTATATACATGATAAATTCTTTTGCAGAATAATTCCCAATTGAATTCTATTCATGTAACTTTAGCTCATTCAGTTACAGTAGATACTGAATCCAACTAAATTCTTTGACATATAATATAGGTGAAGAATCTCATTAGATTCTTTGATGTTTAACTTAGTAAATGCTTATACATAGTTCAAACATTCATTACTTAGATTTATTCATATGGATCGAATATCTCCAATGGAGTCTTTCGTGTTTGATTTAGTAAATGCCATTACTAAACAATATCATAAGATCTTTGTAAATAGATCTTAATACCCAGTATGTACTAAGTTTCGCCTTGGTCCATCATTGATGAATAATTTCAAACCTAAGTCATTAGCATTTGAATGTTATTTCACAATAGAGAGATATGTGTGATACACATAGGACCAAATAAGTTTTACGTACTCCCACTAAACTTCTTATATATCTATAAGAATCATGTTTATTTTATGAAACTAAAATACTTATTAGCTTCACTAAAATACAGTTCCCAATTCCCAATTGCTTGCTTAAATCTGTACTTAGATTTTATAAGCTAGCTTTCTTTTTCAAGCATTTATTTGGATCCACAAATCCTATGACATACCATGTACATAGTTTATTCCAACATTTTATTAAGGAATTTTTTTTTCATCCAATTGCCATATGTACCAATATGCAATCATTGCTTGATTTATAGACTTGAGCATTACGATTATGCATGAGGTTTCAACACAATCCACGCCGTGAATTTGCTTGTAACCTTTAGCAACTAATCTAGCTTTGTGTGTGAACACAATTTCATGTTTGATGGTTTTTATCCTTAAAAAAAACTTGCAACCAATAGGTGTGAAACTATTCTTGCAAATAAACAAAATTTCAATTTTGTCATCAAAACATTGAGTACGTTTTATGGCCTCTAACCATTTAAAACATTTGAGTCTATATATACGGCCTCTAACCATTTTAGGGAATCTGGGTTTCGTCATAGCTTTCTTACAGGTTACAAACTCATTAATCTACATGATAATAGTTTGACTGCAAGTTGTAGGTTTCTTCACTATCTAATAGAAGAATTGCATAGTTTCAGTGACCTGAACTCCATGTTTCTTCACTATCTAATAGAAGAATCTCATAGTTTCAGTGATTTGAACTCTATGCCTACCTGGGTATAGAACATCAAACAATAGAATATCAATAGCCACTTGAAAGTCCTTTGAATATTCTGTTCTCCTTGAAGCACTTGTAAAGTCTTCTAAGAGATTTCTATTCTTTAAAGCCACTTCTAAAGTCCTTAAAGAATACGTGTTCGGATTTTCTAAAGAACTTCGAAAATCCTTCGGAATGTCCGTCTATGTTTGTTGTTCGCCTCGAAGACTTTCGAGGTCTATTTTCTCCCACTTGTCATTTTGGAAACGAATCTCCAAAAGGACATTATTTCGAGCAAACAAACATTATGTTCTCAAAAATTCGTGGTAGAAACAATACCCTTGTGTCTCATTTGAATAAATCACAATGAAAAATATATCTATACTTGGGCCTTAGTTTGTCGAAAAACAAACACTAAGCTCCCACTGAGTTTGGCAACTCTTTAGATATATATTATCGAAAAGATATCCTGAAATTACTTTTCAATAGCTTTGACGAATTTGGTTTAGTTTGGTGGTAGTTGAGCATTTTGTTTTAGAAATTATAGGAAAATTCTTTATGATCCGTCATTGATCGAATCAATTACTAATCGACTTCGATCATTCCAACTTAGATATGCCATATCTTATGGAATAGATTGTGAATTTTACTACACACAATCATTGATGATCATTCTTGACTTAAGTAATCATCAACATGATCTAACCTAGATCTTTATGATTTCTTGCCAAGTGGATTTTATACTTCTGAATCTTTGAACTAGCCAAACAGATTCAACTTATATCACATTTGAGTAAATAAACCTATATTCACTCAAATCCATGTGAAATAATAAAGTCATAAAATCTTTCTTTAGCTTTGAACTCTATTGTCTAGGCGTTCTAACAATAGTTCATATCTTTTGTTACTTTCAACAAGTAAGACTAGTTGTCTTAAAATGATCTAGAAATCAATCAACTTTCAAAAGTCCATCAAAATAGAGCTTTTGAACGTTAACTTGTTGATATGGTCTAAGCAACAATGCCAAAGATTAGTGGAACTTAAATCAAGGGGTTGATTTGAACCTAGTAAAGTTCTTATTTGTTAAAGAGTTGTTTGTTTTAATCAAGCATATTGACTCAACCCGTAATTGACCATTTCATTCAAATAAACAAACAAACATTGTTTTTGTTTTTCTTGAATGTGAGTCTTTCTGTGTTTGAAAACAGAAATTTAGGTATGCTGATTATGGAACAAAATAGTCATTAAGTTCCAGCCTTGAAGGACTTAAAACAAACTAGATGACCCTACAACTAATGTAGCATTGCCATGCTTCATTTTTCACTTGTAGGCCATTAGTGTAGCCTAGCTTCCATTATTTGAGTTATTACCGAAGTAAGAACCTCAAGCGGTATATGATACCAAGGAAGTTTGATTTCTAGGTCACTTCTCTTTAAACATAAACTTATAGGTAGAACCGGAATCGTAAATTCCTTTCATTTGTTCCTTTGTTTTCCTATTTCTTGTACCCTTTATTATAGTCTTAAGAATTGAATTCTTTAGTGTTGACTTTTATACTTTGTTAGACATGTCCAATGTCACCAACAAGGTTCTTTACCATTTTAATTTATGTTGAATATTTTGTTTCAACTAGATGATCTTACCAGAAGCTTCTAAAGTTCTCTAAGTATCGATCTATTCGAATGTCTAGGGACTAGACTCATTCGAGAATTAAATGGAAAAAAGATTTTAGGTTGTTAACCATTGGTAAAGCTGAGCGTTTAAACTCAATGCTTTATGATCTCAAAACTACATTGTATTTTGAATTCACAAGCACCAATCGGTTCGCCATTCGACTTTGATATTCGAAAACAACCATAAAAGTCGCTAAAAGAAACGTACATTTTAAATTGCTCATTTTCTCTCATTTCCGTGAATCGTTCTTGGATTCACTACCAATCGAGGAAATTTACTGTTACCTTTCTAAAAGGATTTATTGCAGTGCAAGATATTTAATTATAAACATTAATTAAAACATACATTGAAGCATGCAAAGTCTAAACATTTATCATGAATAATAACTTGAAAATTAAAGCAATCATGCAATTCAAACAAGTTATTAGCATTTTATTCGAATTTATTGTTCCGGCAGGTGTGAATAAAATGATTCCAAGATCCTAAAATCATTGAAGAATTAAGCACAGTTTGTCGACTCAATCCTAAAATATCTTAGGTAAGCAAAAACCTTTTGCTAATAGTCTAGAAACTATTCTTGGTTGATAGGTACGTCTAAGAAGTTATTAGGTAAACCTATCGATTTTGCCACGACATAAAAGGACTCCTTACTTATATCGTTGAGTTTCACCAAAACTAACATGTACTCACAATTATTTGTGTACCTTGCCCCTTTAGGACCAATAAGTAACACCTCGCTGAGCGAAAACTATTACTAGATTGATGTAAAGGATATCCAAGCAAGTGTATATTTTGGCATGGCACCTTTTAACTCAATTTTTAAGTTTGGAACTTAAAGCTCTTACTATGTTGGTTAGATTTTAAGTGAACTAAAATCCTTAATCATGCAACATAATCAAGCCACAATCTCATGCATAATTAAGACATATTTAAAGCAATAAATAACTTAAAGCATGCATAAGATAAATGTGATCTAGTATGGCCCGACTTCATCTTGAAGCTTTAATTTCAAAGTCCGTCTTGAAAATCTTCATGGGAGGAACCATTTTCTTCAAATAGGATAAGCTATAATTAAAACTAATTACAACTATTTGATGGTACGCAGACCATATTTGAATTGAAAAACAACTTTGGTACTTTAGACCAATTACATTCAAATTAATGGTACGCAGACCATATTTTCTATCCTATTTGGGCCATACTAGTCACTTCATAACCTGCAAAACAGTACATATACAATATATACCATTCACCCATTCATTATCATGAATGGCCCACATAGCTGGTTAGTAAAACACATTATGCATCACATAAACATTTGCAGCAATTAATCAAGGGCACCAATAATCTACAAATTATTCAGTCCTTATTAATTCTAATCAAGTTGTTTTAACCTTAAGGATTTGTAGACCTAATCAACAGTTTATGACTAAAAAGGGCTCCCACTTAAACCAATAAATTCATATGCTTTACTAATTTTAAACATAAAAATGTATTTCTAGTCTAACCGGAAACATACAAATTTAATTAAAATTTAAAGCTCATATAAATTTATAATTGAATCCAAAAAGTTTAATTTAATTTCAGCCGTATTTAAATTAATTCATGATTTTAATTTTAGTAAAATAATTAGAATAAATAAAATTTATTATAATTACAATATTCAAAATTAAAATCCAAGAAAATAATTTAAATTATTAATTTTAAAATTAATTAAAATTACGTAAACTGAAAATTTCAAATTAAAATCTCAAAACGATCTAATCGCAACGCAACAATCCCACGCAATGCACGCCCATGGGCCACACGCACACAGCCATCGCTGGCCATGTGCGCGCAGCCCATGCGCTGCGTCGCATCGCTGCTGCTCACCATCGCAAGGCATCACGCGAGCTGGTGCTCGCTGCGCGCGCCAGCGGTCGATGCACGCGAGCCATCGCTCGCTGCGCGCGCTTGCCAGCGCTCGTTCCATGCGAGGCATCGCTCGCTGCGCGCCCCAGCGCTCGATTCATGCGAGCCATCGCTCGCTGTGCTCGCTTGCCAGCGCTCGATCCATGCGAGCCATCGCTCGCTGCGCGCCTGCCTTTCCCGCACGCGAGCTTGCGCTCATCGCACGAGACAGCAATATATGAGATCGACGCTGTGCGTAGCGCTCGTGGCACGCGAGCTTGCGCTCGCTGCGCCCGAGGCTTCGCATGCTTGCGCGAGGCAGTGCGCGCTGTGGCGCAGCACGCTTGCTGCCCACACGCGACTGCTGTGCCTTGCTTTCGCCCCTGCCTACACGCCCATTGCTCACAGCCCACGACACAAGGCAGGGCTTCTGCCTTGTGCTCGTACACCATGCCCTTGCTCGCTGCATTCGTACCGCATGTGCGACGAGCTCCCTTGCTCGTCGTCGCATGCCCGCACTATACAACACCCCTTAAGGGTAACACGTAGCGTCCATTGCTTTGTGCGTGCAAGTTATATGAGCGAATCGCATAAAAATTAAAATTTATATTCTAAATTAATGACAAATTAATAAATAATATTAATTTCATAATTTTAGGGCGAAAAATCGAAAATTTATTATTTAATTGATTTCCGATTAACATGGATTCAAGTCTAGGTCATAAAAATTTAAAATTTAACATAAATTTACAATTTTTATGGTGGTTTTTAATCATAGGTATCTAATTAAATTATAACTAATTATGAAAATCAAATTAATTCTAAATTATTCCAATTTTCAACAAATTAATCATAATTACAAATTAGATTGCATAATTAACAAGGCTAGGCATTCAAACTTGTTAAACATATACAGTAGGTCAATCAAAAATTCAAGATTTATCAACAAGAATCGCAAATATTTAACATCTTAAATTTAAGAAATTTTGCATTCGAAAAACTAAAACCTCCGAAAAGTCATAGTTAGGCTTCGAATTTGAGAATTCTGGGTTCGGCCGAAAACTACTATTTTTGTCAAAATTCTCGATTTCCTTTCTTTCAACGATCTCTCGAAGTATATGAAATCGGCGCAGTACGTGCTTGGACTTCTGGTGGCTCCTAGGCCCCTTTGCCTGGGCAATGGCTCCGCTATTGTCGCAATACAAAGCCACTGGTCCTTTAATGGACGGGACAACCCCAAGTTCTTCAATGAACTTCCGAATCCAAATAGCTTCCTTTGCTTCTTTTGAGGCAGCAATGTACTCGGCTTCAGTTGTAGAATCCGCAATAGTGCTTTGCTTAGCACTTTTCCAGCTTACTGCTCCGCCGTTGAGGCAGAACACAAACCCACACTTTGATCTGAAATCATCTCTGTCGGTTTGAAAGCTTGCGTCCGTATAGCCCTTGACAATCAACTCATCTGTACCACCATAAACCAGAAACTGATCCTTAGTCCTTTTCGGGTACTTTAGGATGTTCTTGGAAGCAGTCCGATGTGCCTCACCTGGTTCTGACTAGTACCTGCTCGTTGCACTGAGTGAGAACGAAACATCCGGCCTTGTACAAATCATACCATACATGATGATGTTAGGTTATGATTCATATGACAAAACATAAATCATGCGGAAAACCCATAAATCCAGGAAAGCATATTATTTACACATAATCATTTAGCATAGTTTAGATGCATACACTTTGTTGCATGCCTTCCCTAGCTGCGCCCGAACCGAACAAGAACAAGTCTTTAGGACTCCAAATGTCGTCCCTCCGTAGATAGTCCACAGCACGTCCGGATCCGCCTTAAGCTTGACCAACTAGGATCGCCCTTAAGGTACTTAGAATTTTCGACTATTGTAGGCAATTGTATGACTGAATTTTTGCTCTCAAGAATCACTTTGAATACTTGAATTGTGTGTCTAAAATAATGACCCTAGGCCCTTATTTATAGAGGTATGGAAAAGGAATTGTAATCCTACTAGGATGTGGATTTGTTAATTAGAACTTTATTAGGACTCTAAATAACAAAGCAAATCTAATAGGATTAGGATTTTAATCTTCGCACGAATCCTAACAGGATTAGGATTTCCCGCACACGCATCGTACAAGCCGTGCACCCGCGCAGGCCTTGCGGCCCACGACAAGCGCACAGCCCATGTGCGGTGCTGCGCGCGCGCGCCCTTGGCTGGGCCTGGCCTTGCGCTGGGCCTGGTCGAGGCGTGCGTTGCTGCGTGCGGCTCGCTGGGCGATGGCCTGGCTTCGTGCTGGGCCTTCGTCTAGCGGGCCTCGTCCGATGCTAATTCGTACGATACGCTTCCGATTAAATTCCCGATTCCGGAATTCATTTCCGATACGAACAACATTTAATATTTCCGATTCCGGAATTAATTTCCGTTTCGAACAAATATTTAATATTTCCGTTTCCGGAATTATTTTCCGATTCCGATAATATTTCCGATTCTGACAATATTTCCGTTTCCGGCAATATTTCCGATTCCGGCAATATTTCCATTTCCGATAATATTTTCCGATACGTACCATGTTTCCGTTTCCGGCAACATCTACGACTTGGATAATATTTATATTTCCGATACGATCCATATTTCCGTTTCCGGCAATATCATCGTTTCCGGAGTATTCATTTCTTGCCTGTGACGATCTCAGCTCCCACTGAAACCAAGATCCGTCGATTCCGAATATCCAAAGATGGAGTATTTAATGCCATTAAATACTTGATCCGTTTACGTACTATTTGTGTGACCCTACGGGTTCAGTCAAGAGTAAGCTGTGGATTAATATCATTAATTCCACTTGAACTGAAGCGGCCTCTAGCTAGGCATTCAGCTCACTTGATCTCACTGAATTATTAACTTGTTAATTAATACTGAACCGCATTTATTAGACTTAATATTATATGCATACTTGGACCAAGGACATTATTTCCTTCAGATGAATCCAATAGCCGAAGCGTATGGAATTCCACTCATCTTTCTACGCTCATCAGATGTTCCAGGAAACTGATACTTGCTTAGATATGTGCCATGTGACATGGGTAGATGGCCTCTCTTGGCTTCCATCATATTGAACCTAGCTAGGACTTTGTCAATGTAAGTGCTCTGACTTAGTCCAATCATCCCCTTAGACCTATCCCTATAGATCTTGATGCCCAATATGTATTGTGCCTCTCCTAAGTCCTTCATTGAGAAACACTTTCCAAGCCAAGTCTTTAAAGACTCCAACATGGGAATGTCGTTTCCAATAAGCAGTATGTCATCAACATACAAGACTGGGAATGAAATTTTGCTCACACTGACCTTCTTGTATACACAAGATTTTTCCTGATTCTTGATGAAGCCAAACTTATTGACTGCTTCATCAAATCGTTTATTCCAACTCCTTGATGCCTGCTTCAGTCCGTAGATGGACTTCTTGAGCTTGCATACCTTTCCTTGGTTCTTTTGATCGACAAAACCCTCCGGCTGCGTCATAAACACATTCTCTTCAAGAACACCATTCAAGAAGGCAGTTTTGACATCTATTTGACATATTTCATAATCATGAAAAGCGGCAATCGCAAGGATTATCCGTATAGACTTAAGCATCGCAACTGGAGAAAAGGTTTCATCGTAGTCAACGCCGTGAACTTGCCTGTAACCTTTTGCTACCAACCTAGCCTTGTATATGTATACAATTCCATCTTTTTGTCATTCTTCAATTTGAAGACCCATTTGCATCTGTTAGGTGTAAACCCATCCGGCAAATCTACCAAATCCCAGACTTTATTTTCAGACATGGAGTCTATTTCAGATTTCATGGCCTCTAACCATTTAGTGGAGCTTGGGCTCGTCATAGCTTGCTTGTAATTAAGTCATAGGTTCATCACTATCTAATATGAGAACGTCTAAATTTTCAGTCAAGAGGACGCCTGTCCATCTGTCCGGCTGAAATATAGTTCTTTTTTACTTACGAGGGGCAACAACGTTTTGAGGAACTACTCCCACTTGCTCTTCTAAAGACCTTAGAGGTTCATCAACTTGAACTGCTTCCAAAGAGTTCTTAGTTCGTTGTTCGTCTCGAATCTCTTCGAGGTTTATTATTCTCCCACTTGTAAATTTGGAAATATGCTTTCTTTCCAAAAAGACACCGTCACGAGCAACGAATACCTTGTTGTCTGACTTGTTGTAGAAGTAATACCCCTTTGTTTCTTTTGGATACCCAACGAAGAAACATTTGTCAGATTTTGGTTCGAGCTTGTCCGAAATTAATCGCTTGATATATGCTTCGCAACCCCAAATCTTTAGAAAAGACAACTTTGGAAGTTTCCCAGTCCATAATTCGTATGGAGTCTAATAGACAGCTTTCGACGGAGCACGATTCAGTTTGAGTGATGTAGTTTGCAACGCATATCCCCAAAATTGTAAAGGAAGTTCGGCTTGACCCATCATTGACCTGACCATATCGAGTAAGGTCCTGTTTCTCCGTTCCGACACTCCATTCCATTGAGGTGTCCCCGGAGCAGTCAATTCAGAAAGAATACCGCATTCTTTTAGATGCTCATCAAACTCGTGGCTAAGATATTCACCTCCTCGATCGATCTTAGAGCTTTTATTTTCTTGCCTTGTTGATTCTCTACTTCATTTTGAAATTCTCGGAATTTCTCAAACGATTCAGACTTGTGTTTCATTAAGTAAATATAGCCATATCTACTGAAATCGTCCATAAACGTTATGAAATAGCTGAACTCACCTCTAGCTTTCGTTCTCATAGGCCCACATACGTCTGTATGTATTAGCCCTAGTAGTTCACTTGCTCTTTCTCCCACCTTTGAGAAAGGTTGCTTTGTCATTTTGCCAAGTAAACAAGATTCGCATTGATCAATCTTGTCTAAGTCGAATGACTCTAGAATTCCCTTTCGCTGAAGTAATTCCATGCGCTTTGTGTTTATATGGCCAAATCGACAATGCCACAGAAATGTGAGATCCGAATCACCAGTTTTAGCCTTTTTAGTATTTATGTTTTAAATGTGTTTGCTCGTATCTAGCACATATAGACCATTTTCTTGTTGTGCTGAACCATAAAACATTCCATTCAAAGAAAAAGAACAACTATTGTCTTTAAATTGAAAACTAAAACCTTTAAAATCCAAACTTGAAACGGAAACATAGTAACAATTATCTAGTTCCAGAACAAAACCACTAGGCAAAGAAATAAAATAAGATCCTATGGCTAATGCAGCAATCCGTGCTCCATTTCCCACGCGTAGATCCATCTCGCCTTTATCAAGCCTTCTACTTCTCCCTAGTCCCTGCGAATTGGAACATAAGTGTGAGCCACAACCAGTATCTAATACCCAAGAAGTAGAATTAGCAAGATTACAATGTATAACATACATACCTGAAGGAGAAGCAACGTTTCCGTCCTTCTTCTCTTCCTTTAGTTTGGGGCAATCTCGCTTGTAATGACCAATTTCATTACAATAGAAGCATTGCGATGTAGAAGGAGAAGCATTTTTCCTCATCTTGCTCTTGGAAGGCGCCGGATGCCCTCCGGGAGTGGATGAAGTTCCAGCCTTGCTTTTCTTCCCCTTGCATACTTTCTTGAATTTGGTCCACCTCACATTCAAAGGGTCTTGCTTGAACTTAAGAATTCTCTCGAATTTCTCAAGAAATTCCACAAGTTCACAGAATGTGCTCTCTTTCTGATTAAAGAGATAGTGCATCTTAAACCCCTCATAATCCCTATGAAGAGAATTCAGCACTAGTGCAATAGCTATCGACTCTTTGACGGAACCACCAAGTCTCTCGATTGTGAAAAACAATCCAGACATCATGTCCACATGAGAGCGAATTGGTGTGTCTTTGTCCATCATGATTGAGTAAATGCGCTTTTGTGCCTCTAGAAGCTCGTTCTCTAGGCACGACCTGTGTGGGGTAATGAGTTTGAGATCACTCATTCAATTAGCCAATTCATCAACCCTTTTGCCACCAGTTTGGCACATGGGTTGAAACCCCGCACGACATCTATCCCCAAGACGACTTAGGAGAGAATGAGGTTCAAAAGTAATGAACCTCCCTCTCCAACCTTCGGGAATAGACTTAAGGATGCACTCCGTGTCAAGGTACTTGTGAAGTGCCCAACTTCTGTACTTTTCAGGAGTCATGCCTTGCGCATCATAGCTAGGAAAAGGTTGTTCGATGATATAGAGCATGTCATTGATTTTCAAAACTTCGATAAGTTTCCTTTCCCATTCAAGAAAGTTAGTCAAGTCTAACTCAACATCCAAAATTTCAGATGATATGATTGTTGTTATTTTTGCGGCCATTTGATTACTACAATCGAAAAGAATTTGCAATAAATAACCATTCATATACTTTAATAACTTTGAAATAAAAGCTAACATGCAATCATTAAAGCTATTAAACATTTCATTCATGCAAAAAGCAAAAC
This sequence comes from Spinacia oleracea, assembly GCF_020520425.1. NCBI lineage: Eukaryota > Viridiplantae > Streptophyta > Magnoliopsida > Caryophyllales > Amaranthaceae > Spinacia > Spinacia oleracea. Next base: position 31,057,013 of record NC_079492.1, read on the forward strand.
ATGGTCCAAAATGAATGAAACGATTCCAAGACCCCAAAAGTCCTAAATCCTTAAGCAGCTTTGGCATGTCTTAAGTAGTTTAAGATTCTAGGTAAGCAAAACCTATTGCTAGTAATCTCCAAATTACTCTTGGTTAATAAATTAATACCATAATTTATCCCATTGCCACAACATAATGCCATTGTTGTTTGAGTTGAAACCACAATCAACGTGCTCCTTTGGGACGCCTTACCACCTAAGTCTACTAAAATAGCACCTCGCTTTGGCGGAAACCTACTATCTTAAATCCCTAGATTTTTGTAAGTGCTTGATTTGGAAGGCAATTTTTACACTCAATATTACTTTAGACCTAGTTGTTTCTATGTTGGTTCGATTCTTTAGTGAACTTAATCTAATCGAGTCATACGAAACAACCTATTCATGCAAAGCATAGATACATACATTCAAGCATAATATATATCAAAATGCATAAATAATTGGTGAACTAGTATGGCCCAAAACATCTTGTCTTGAAGCATCCAATCTTCATCACCATCTTGTTAGCTTGGCATCGTCTTGAATCTTCGTTCAAATGCTAACTTAATGTTCTAAACTTAGAAATACTTGAAAATAATAAAATTACATCAAAATTTCCATGGTACGCAGACCATATTTAAAACTTTACATTCAAAGATAGAACGGTTCGCAGACCATATTTAACTATCCTAAATGGCCATACTAGTCACTTGGAGTACCTGCATTACATAAAATATACATTCTATGCATTCACCCATTCGTATGCTAAAACGAATGGCCCATATAATTATGCAAGTATTTACGTGAATTAATTATAATTCACGTTCACATAAACGCGTCCTAAAAGATTAATCAATTTCCAAATTATTAATCCTTGGACTTTATTCTAATTAAAATTGAACTTAATTAAAATAATGCGACCTACGAAAATAATTAAAAAATTAATTATTTCATTTTAATTTCATTTAGTGGCTCCCATTTAAACCAATAATTATTCCGGATAATTAATTATAAAATATTAAATTAAATATCCCGTTAGCCCAAATGAATGCAAACATGCGAAGCCCAACGAAATAAACAATTTTCAAGGAAAACGTCCAAGTGCACGGTTGGGCTAGGCTTGCGCCCAGCCCATTGCGCCCTTGTGTGGCCTACGAGGCACACGAGCAAGCTCGCATACCCCGCAGCCTATGCGCGCGCGTGCCCACAGCTCGTCGCTGCCCTGCGCGCTCGTCGTGCTCATCGCAGCGCTACACGTCGCAGGCCTTGTGCCTTGCTTCGTCGCAGCACTCGCAAGCCAAGGCACTGCCTTGCTTGTCCCTTCCTCGCCCAGCGCGCGCGGCACGCAGCTCGCTTGTTGCTGCCGCGTCGCTGCGGCTAGGCACTGGCATAGCAGCCCGCATGGCTCGACGAGCCACCCGCCCACCACACCCTTGTGTTCGTGCCTTTGGTTCGTGCCTATGGACCAATTTAATTAAAAAAAATTACGAACTTTGCATTAATGTTATTTTTCATAAAAAAAGTTACGATTTTTATTTTCGAAAAACAACGGTTTTTACGATTTAATAAACTTAACGACAATCCAATTTCGTAAAATATTAAATCAAGGCTAACATTATTCAAATTTTCAAGAACGAACGAATTAACTGAAAAATTTGAACTTTTAAATAATAAAATCTAAAACTTTAAATCGTTCTTTAAACATTTAAATTTCAGATTTTAATAATTAGGTTTAAGTGCGATTAAAATTAACGAAATCATTCAAAATTTTAATCCAATAATTTTTAAAATTAGCCACTGACCCATGAAATTATATTCCCTTTCCCAATTAACCGAATTATTAGACCTAAATTATTTAAAAAATCAATTAAGGATCTAAATTTTACGAATTGGGGAAAAGAAAATTTAGGGTATATACTTATCGGAAATATCAGAAATTTCTACCATTGATAAAAAATATACCCAGTGACATCGTGTCAAAATTTCAAGCAATTCCGAGTAGTTTAGGTTGACCTTTTAATTGAATTACTTTCCGACACTTTTAATTTTTATTAAAAAATTAACAAAAAAGCCCAAAAAACTACACTTCGAGGCCTGTTTTTGCAATTCCGTTCTCATGAGTTAATCTTAGAAAATCGTTTTCAATCAGATTAGGGTTTGAAAAGTCGAAAAAACGAATCTTTTTGATTTCGGAACAGCTCTTATGCGATTAATCCAATAAAAAATCCGAAAAAAAAATTACCAAAAATTCAAAAATTTCGACAACAGCAAAAGCAAATAAAACATGCTAAAATATGCTTTGAATACATAAGGCTCATGATACCACTGTAGGGGAATACAGTTAAACATAATAACATGTGTGGAAACAATCCCCAAAGCCAGGAAGCATGTATAAAGCACAGATTAAGCATACTTACATTTGAATCGTGTTTTCCACAATAATCTGTAACCGAACACGAACTTAGAACTCAACTTGTCGTTCCTCTACTTGGTTCACCGACACGATCAGATCCGTCTTGATAATTGTAACTTAGACAATCGATCAAGAGAGTTTGCTTTTGGGAAGAACTCACTTTGGAGGCACAGAGAGAATTAGGGTTCTCCGAGCCTCTTGGGTTAGAAGGTTATTAGAATAACCTTGCTAACCGGCCAAGCCACAAGGGCGACGACCGGCCAGCAAGCCCATGCGACACACACACACGAGCACGCAGCCAGCTGGGCCGTGGGCCGCGCGCTGCTGCTGCTGTGTTGTTGCCTTGGCCCGCACGCGCACACACGCAGCTGCCCGGCCATGGGCCAGCGCTGCTGTGCTTGCGTTGCTTGCTTGCCGAGCGCCCATGGGCCTTGAGTGCCTCGTGCATTCGGCTCGTGGGTTGCTCTTCATATTCGCGACTTAATATCGTTCCGAATATTATTTATCGTTTGGTATACGACGAATTTCCGTCGTACAATACGATTTATTCGTTTTGCCTAGCTTACGAATATTCGCGATACGATATACGATTCCGATGCAAGGTCGTATCGTATAATATGTTTTCCAAAACTAATTCCTGAAAAGCTATTAAATGAATTTCCAATTCATTTAATCCGGTGACCTGTTACGTGCCATTGGTGTGACCTTGTAGGGTCAGTCAAGAGTAAGCTGTGAGCTTAATATTCATTAGAACTCATTGATCGGAAGCATTGCTCCAGCTAGCTGTTCCGATCACGTGACCTCACTGAATTAATTGTTCGTAATTACTTTAAACCTTGGTATTAGACTTAATGCACCTTGGGTCAAGGACATATTTCCTTCAACATGGTCAATCCGATACAAGATCCAATAAGTATTTATGCAAAAGATTCTGACATCCAGTCAATCTAGTTCAAGAAACCGAACTACAAATCTACTTGCAATCTAATCTTCATTAGTCATTGGTCGTTCACCTTTCAATGACCTGGATTAGGGACCATTTGTGACTTCAGTATTCAAGTTCACTTATGGGTGTTTCTTTGTCGAAGAATCCATCTTGACATCCCATTTGAATGTTTTGAAACACTTGGACTTTTCATTTAATACTAAACCAAATTAAATGATTATGAAATAAGAAATTTCATAAATATGAAATGGTAAACCAATTGATTTAAACACATATCTAACAGATGTTCTAAAACAAAACTTAGAAAATCAAAGCCATTCTCTAATATGCTTGATTCCCCTGGTCGCTACATGTGCGTTGTGCTTCACTTGAGACAACAGTTTAGTCAATGGATCCGCGACGTTGTCGTCAGTTCCAACCTTGCAAAATCTCGATTTCTTTCCTTTCAACGATTTCTCGAAGTATGTGAAATCGCCGCAGTACGTGCTTGGACTTCTGGTGGCTCCTAGGCTCCTTTGCCTGGGCAATGGCTCCGCTATTATCTCAATGCAAAGCCATTGATCCTTTAATGGAGGGGACAACCCCAACTTCCTTTGCTGCTTCTGAGGCAGCAATGTACTCGGCTTTAGTTGAAGAATCCACAACAGTGCTTTGCTTAGCACCTTTACAGCTTACTACTCCGCCATTAAGGAAGAACACAAAACCAGACTGTGATCTGAAATCATCTCTGTCGGTTTGAAAGCTTGCGTCCGTATAGCCTTTAACAATAAACTCATATGTACCACCATAGACCAAAAACTGATCCTTAGTCCTTTTCAGGTACTTTAGGATATTCTTGGCAGCAGTCCAATGCGCCTCACCTGGTTCTGACTGGTACCTGCTCGTTGCACTGAGTGCGAACGAAACATCCGGCCTTGTACAAATCATAGCATACATGATGGATCCAAAATAAAAAAAAATATTACAAAAAAATATTAAATAAAAAATAAAAAATAAAAAATGTTTAACTAATAACTAAAGAATAATTAATAACTAAATAACTATATAATAAATAATAATAATAATCTGTAATTGATTACTAAATAATTACAATAAATGATAAATATTAATAATAATAATAATTCATAATTAATAATTAATAATCCGTAACTAATTGATAAAAAAATTATATTAATTAAAAAGTAATATAATAATATAATAATATAAATATACATAATAAGTAATATAATAATATAAATAATAATTTAAGTAATATTAATAATAATCATAATAATAATAATAATAATAATAATAATATTATTATTATTATTATTATTATTATTATTAAGTTAAATTGAATTGAATTTAACTTAATGCTCCTGAACTGAACTGAACTGGACTGAACTGAACTGAATGCTCCTGAACTGAACTAAACTGAACTGAACTGAATTGAACTGAACTGAATGCTCCTGACCTAAACTGAACTGAACTGAACTAAACTTCCAAATAAGTCCTAAAACAGAAATTAAGCCAAAAAGAACAGGGCCTAAGAGTGTTGTTAGGAAGAGATATAGATGGAAGGAGTTGAGAATTAGAAAAGGAAGAAGAATCTGATATATCAGTAGAAACTTGAAGAAAAAACTGAGTTTTGTAGGCTGAAGTTGGTGTAGGTGAAAAATGGTAAGGGAAGTGTTTTTCATGGAAAACAACATCCCTGGAAGTGACAACTTTGTTAGTAGCTAGGTTTAATACGTTGTAAGCCTTTTGATATGAAGGGTAACCCAAGAATACATAAGGAACTGCTCTAGGATCAAATTTAGTCCTACTGACTTTTGCAGTTGTGATGTAACACAAACAACCAAACACCCTCAAATGTGATAAATCATGCTTAGTATTGAATAGTTTCTCATAGGGAGTACAAAAGTTAATACTCTTTAATGACATTCTATTGATGAGATATGTAGCAACAAGAATGCACTCACTCCAGTATCTTGCAGGTAAATTAGATTGAAAAGGAGGAGCTCTAGTTGTCTCAAGAAGATGCTTGTATTTTCTTTCAACCACACCATTCTGCTGAGGTGTTTATGTAGGGGAATACAGTTAAATACATATAACATGCATGGGACAATCCCCAAAGCCAAGAAACATGTATAAAGCATAGATTAAGCAAACTTACATTCGAAGCGTGTTTTCCCGGGTTTATGATTCACGAATACGAACAAAGAACTCCAATCGTCGTTCGTATTTTTGGTTCACCCACACATTCAGATCCGTCTTGAGATTCGTAGCTTAGACAATGCTCAAGAGTGTTTGCTTTTGGGAAGAACAGTTTTGTGTAGAGCGCAAAACTGAACGTACGTAATTTTCTGAATTAGGTTTTGGGTTGGGAAAAACATTAAGTGATTAAGTGTGGAATATAACCCTTAGGGTTATATTGTGTAACCAGCCAAGGCACAAGGACTTAACCGGCCACACAAGCACACACACTCACCGAAGCCACAAAACAGCCAAAGCCCACAACAGCCGAGCATCGCAACCGTGGGCTTGGGCCTCACTGATGTGCTCGTTGCTCCGCTGCCCCATTGCTGCACGCACATACTCGTGCATGCGGGCTGGATGCTTGCTGAAGGCGAGCTGCTGCGCGCTTGGCTCGACGGGCCGGTAGCTCTGTTGCGGCTCGTATTCGCGACTAACGCCTTACGGCTATTATTTATTGTATCGTATTACGACGAATCACCATCGTACGATACGATTATTCGTTTCGCCGAGCTTACGAATATTCGCGATACGATATACGATTCCGATACAACGTCATATCGTATATTATGTTTTTCCGAACTAATTCCCGAAAAGCTATTAAATGAATTTCCGATTCATTTAATCCGGTGATCTGTTACATGTCATTGGTGTGACCTTATAGGTTCAGTCAAGAGTAAGCTGTGAGCCTAATATAGATTAGAACTCACTGATCGGAAACATTTCTCCAGCTAGTTGTTCTGATCACTTGATCTCACTGAATTAATTGTTCGTAATTAATCTGAACCTTAATATTAGACTTAATGCACCTTGGGTGAAGGACACATTTCCTTCAGTCTCCCACTTGTCATTCAGACAAGTGTGCATTCACATTCCTTTGTCGCTTAGTGTTACTTGCTGAACATAAGGTAAGATCCAAGCCATCCTTATTAGGTCCAGAAGTGTTTCTCGGATTACTGAGTTCAATTGTTAAACTTTTACAGATGGTTAAGCCTTAACCATTCTAAGCACGACCATGCATTTTCACAGTATCTAACACTCCGAGAGGCCTTGTTACACAACAACACCATATCATATCAAAGATAGGAGGACAATCCATTTTTGAAATCTATGAACACTCACTTTGATTAATAGTACGCCCATAACAACTTTTATAGCCTCCTTTTACGGTGCGACGTTTTGCTAGCATTAGAGCGAACTAATTCTCAAATGAGCAATCATAATTACTCATGTTATGAGGAATGGTTCCAATCACCATTAATGAGAACTGCTTATGACATGACTTTAATCTCTTAAAGTGTTCTCATGGTCAATCTGATACAAGATCCAATAAGTATTTATGCAAAAGATTCTGACATCCAGTCAATCTAGTTCAAGAAACCGAACTACAAATCTTCTTGCAATCTAATCTTCATTAGTCATTGGTCGTCCACCTTTCAATGTCATGGCTTAGGGATCCTTTGTGACTCCAGTATTCAAGTTCACTTATGGGTGTTTCTTTGTCAAAGAATCCATCTTTACATCCCATTTGAATGTTTTGAAACACTTGGACTTTTCATTTAATACTAAACCAAATTAAATGAATATGAAATAAGAAATTTTATAAATATGAAATGGTTAAACCAATTGATTTAAACACAGATCTAATAGATGTTCTAAAATAAAACTTAGAAAATCAAAGCCATTCTCCAATATGCTTGATTCCCATGGTTGCTACATGTGCGTTGTGCTTCACTTGTGGCAACGGTTTAGTCAATGGATCCGCGACGTTGTCGTCAGTTCCAACCTTGTAGATCTCGATTTCTTTCCTTTCAACGATTTCTCTCGAAGTATGTGAAATCTCTACAGTACGTGCTTGGACTTCTGGTGGCTCCTAGGCTCCATTTCCTCGGCAATGGCTCCGCTATTATCTCAATACAAAGCCATTGGTCCTTTAATGGAGGAGAGAACCCCAAGTTCTTCGATGAACTTCCGAATCCAAAAAACTACCTTTGCTGCTTCTCAGGCAGCAATGTACTCGGATTCAGTTGAAGAATCCGCAATAGTGCTTTGCTTAGCACCTTTCCAGCTTACTGCTCCGTCATTAAGGAAGAAGACAAAATAAGACTGTGATCTGAAATCATCTCTGTCGGTTTGAAAGCTTGCGTCCGTATAGCTTGTAACAATAAACTCATTTCTACCACCTTAAACCAGAAACTAATCCTTAGTCCTTTTTAGGTACTTTAGGATATTCTTGGCAGTAGTCCAATGCGCCTCACCTGGTTCTGACTGGTACCTGCTCTTTGCACTGAGTGCAAACGAAACATTCGGCCTTGTACAAATCATAGCATACATGATGGATCCAATATCTGAAGCGTATGGTATTCCACTCATATTTCTATGCTCATCAGATGTCTTGGTACACTGATTCTTGCTTAGATATGTGCCATGTGTTATGGGTAGATGGCCTCTCTTGGCTTCCATCATATTGAACCTAGCTAGCACTCTGTCAATGTAAGTGCTCTGACTTAGTCCAATCATCCTCTTAGATCTATCCCTATATATCTTAATACCCAATATGTACTGTGCCTCTCCTAAGTCCTTCATTGAGAAACACTTTCCAAGCCAAGTCTTTACAGACTCCGGCATAGGAATGTCGTTTCCAATAAGTCGTATGTCATCTACATACAAGACTAGGAATGCAATTTTGCTCCCACTGACCTTCTTGTATACACAAGATTCGTCGTGATTCTTGATGAAGCCAAACTTATTGACTCCTTCATCAAATATTTTATTCCAGCTCCTTGATGCCTGCTTTAACCCATAAATGGATTTCTTAAGCTTGCATACCTTTCCTTGATTCTTTTGATCGACAAAACCCTCCGGCTGTGTCATAAACACAGTCTCTTCAAGAACACCATTCAAGAAGGAAATTTTGACATCCAATTGCCATATTTCATAGTCATGAAACGCGGCAATCGCATGGATTATCCGAATAAACTTAAGCATAGGGACTGGAGAAAAGGTTTCATCGTAGTCAACACCGTGAACTTGCCTGTAACCTTTTGCTACTAATCTAGCCTTGTATATGTATACAATTCCATCTTTTTCTTTCTTCAATTTCAAGACCCATTTGCATCCGATAGGTGTAAACCCATCCGACAAATCTACCAAATCCCAGACTTGATTTTCAAACATGGAATCTATCTCGGATTTCATGGCCTCTAACCATTTAGTGGAGCTTGGGCTCGTCATAGCTTGCTTGTAAGTCATAGGTTTATCACTATCTAATATGAGAACATCTAAGTTTTCAGTCAAGAGGACGCCTTTCCATATGTCCGGCTGAACCTTAGTTCTATGTGACCTACGAGGGGCAACAACGTCTTGAGGAACTACTCCCACTGGCTCTTCTACAGGCCTTGGAGGTTCTTCACCTTGAACTACTTTTTAAGAGTTCTTGGTTCGTTGTTCATCTCGAATTTCTTCGAGGTCTATTAATATCCCACTTGTCAATTTAGAAATATGATTTCTTTCCAAAAAGACACCGTCACGAGCAATGAATACTTTGTTCTCTGACTTATTGTAGAATTAATACCCCTTTGTTTCTTTGGATACCCAAAGAAGAAACATTTGTCAGATTTTGGTTCGAGCTTATCCGAAATTAATCGCTTGACATATGCTTCGCAACCCCAAATCTTTAGAAAACACAACTTTGGAAATTTCCCAGTCCATAATTCGTATGGAGTCTTTTCAACAGCTTTTGAAGGGGCACGATCCAGTGTGAGTGCTGCTGTTTGCAACGCATGTCACCAAAATTGTAAAGGAAGTTCGGCTTGACCCATCATTAACCTAGCCATATCGAGTAAGGTCATGTTTCTCCGTTCTAACACTCCATTCCATTGAGGTGTCCCCGGAGCAGTCAATTTAGAAAGAATACCGCATTCTTTTAGATGGTCATCAAACTCGTGTCTAAGATATTCACCTCCTCGATCTGATCTTAGAGCTTTGATTTTCTTGCCATGTTGATTCTCTACTTCATTTTGAAATTCTCGGAATTTCTCAAACGATTCAGACTTGTTTTTCATTAAGTAAATATAGTCATATCTACTGAAATCGTCCGTAAACGTTTTGAAATAATTGAAATCACCTCTAGATTTCGTACTCATGGGCCCACATACGTCCGTATGTATTAGCCCTAGTATTTCACTTGCTCTTTCTCCCACCTTTGAGAAAGGTCGCTTTGTCATTTTGCCAAGTAAACAAGATTCTCATTGATCAATCTTCTCTAAGTCGAATGATTCTAGAATGCCCTTCCTTTGAAGTAATTCCATGCGTTTTGTGTTTATATTGCCTAATCGACAATGCCCAGATATGTGAGATCGGAATCACCAGTTTTAGCATTTTTGGTATTTATGTTATAAATGTGTTTGCTCGTATCTAGCATATATAGACCATTTTTTTTTTATGCTGAACCATAAAACATTCCATTCAAAGAAAAAGAACAACTTTTGTCTTTAAATTGAAAACTAAAACCTTTAGAATCCTAACTTGAAACGGAAATGATGTTTCTGGTGATACTAGGAACATAGTAACAGTTTTCTAGTTCCAAAACAAAACCACTAGGCAAAGAAATAAAATAAGATCATACGGCTAATGCAGCAATCCGTGCTCCATTTCCCACGCATAGATCCATCTCGCCTTTATCAAGCTTTCTACTTCTCCTTAGTCCATGTGAATTGGAATATAAGTGTGAGCCACAACCTGTATCCAATACCCAAGAACTAGAATGAACAATATTACAATGTATAACATACATACCTGAAGTAGAAAAAACGTTCCCGTTTTTCTCATCTTCCATTCTCTTCAAGAAATTCCTCTTCCACTGCCCCTTCTTCTTGCAGTAGAAGCATTCAGAGTCGACGGGAGAACGAGTCACCCTCTTCCGTTTACCAGAACTGGTGTCGTTGTAATTAGGTGAAGGCGTAGCCTTGCCCTTACCCTTCTTGCCCTTTCCCTTGCCTTATTTCTTGAAGCCTTTGCCCTTACGCACCATAAGCACGTCGTGCTTATTCTCTTGCTTGAGCGTCTTTTAGCGGTTTTCAGCATATCGAGAAGCTCAGTAAGAGTTTTCTCCATGCTGTTCATGTTGTAATTCAACTTGAATTGTGTTAGGTTATGATACATATGACAATTCATAAATCATGCGGAAAAACCATAAAGCCAGGAAAACATATTATTTACACATAATCATTTAGCATAGTTTAGATGCATACTCTTTGTTGCGTTCCTTCCCTAGCTGCGCCCGAACCGAACAAGAACAAGTCTTTAGGACTCCAAGTGTCGTCCCTCCGTAGATAGTCCACAGCACGTCCGGATCCGCCTTAAGATTGACCAACTAGAATCGCCCTTAAGGTACTTAGAATTTTCGGCACTTTATAGGCAATTGTATGACTGAATTTTTCTCTCAAAAACTCACTTTGAATACTTGAATGCTCGATGTAAATATGTGACCCTAGGCACCTATTTATAGAGTTATGGAAAAGGATTTGGAATCCTATTAGGATACTAATTTATTTAATTATAATCCTACTAGGACTCTAATTAAATAAACTAAATCTTTTAGGATTAGATTTAATCATATGACAAATCCCGGTAGCTTTAGGATTCGAGTAGCACACAAACACACACGCACGCACAGCAGCCCACGAGGGGCGCCATGCGCGCGCGCGCAGCCCGCGAGCTCGCAGCCCACTGCCGCAAGCCCACACGCTGCCGTAGCCTTGGCGCGCGCTGGGCCTGCCTTGCGGTGGGCATGGCGCAGCCTTGGCTGGTGCGTTTGTGGCGCGCTGGCTTGCTGGGCGATGGCCCGGCTTCGTGCTGGGCCTTCGTCTGGCAGGCCTCGTCCGATGCTAATTCGTACGATACGCTTCCGATTAAATTCCCGATTCCGGAATTCATTTCCGATACGAACAATATTCAATATTTCCGATTCCGGAATCAATTTCCGTTTCGAACAAATATTTAATATTTCCGTTTCCGGAATTATTTTCCGATTCCGATAATATTTCCGATTCTGACAATATTTCCGTTTCCGGCAATATTTCCGATTCCGGCAATATTTCCATTTCCGATAATATTTTCCGATACGTACCATGTTTCCGTTTCCGGCAACATCTACGACTTGGATAATATTTATATTTCCGATACGATCCATATTTCCGTTTCCGGCAATATCATCGTTTCCGGAGTATTCATTTCTTGCCTGTGACGATCTCAGCTCCCACTGAAACCAAGATCCGTCGATTCCGAATATCCATAGATGGAGTATTTAATGCCATTAAATACTTGATCCGTTTACGTACTATTTGTGTGACCCTACGGGTTCAGTCAAGAGTAAGCTGTGGATTAATATCATTAATTCCACTTGAACTGAAGCGGCCTCTAGCTAGGCATTCAGCTCACTTGATCTCACTGAATTATTAACTTGTTAATTAATACTGAACCGAATTTATTAGACTTAACATTGAATGCATACTTGGACCAAGGGCATTATTTCCTTCAGTCTCCCACTTGTCCTTAGGGACAAGTGTGCATTTCCTAATTCCTTTGTCGCTCGATGCTTGCTCTTGAACATAAGGTAAGAGTTGTCATCCTTATTATGTCCAGAGGTGTTTCTCGGTTTCAGAGTTCAACTGATCAAATAAACAGATAATCATAGCCTATGATTCATCCGAGCACGGCCATGCATTTCACAGTTTCTAGCTCTCCGAGTGGCCTTGTACAACTTTTAAGCATCTCATCCCGATTTATGGGAGGACAATTCCAATCTTGCGATCTTGAGATTAGACTTCGTTTCATAGGTGATTACCTGAGCGTTGCCTTTATAGCCTCCTTTTACGGTGCGACGGTTGGTCAACGTCAAAGCAACCAGTTCTCAAACAAGTAATCTCAAATCACTCAGGTATTGAGGATTTAGTGTCTAATAATTTTAATGAAATTTACTTATGACAGATTTTCATCTCTTACAGTAAAGTTTCATAGGTCTTGTCCGATACTAGTCTTCCCAAAGTAAGTATCTATGCAAATGATTATGACATTGCCATGTCCACATAGTTCAAGAAACAGAACTACTAGTCATCTTGCATTCTAGTCGTCTAACGTTTTCTATGCGTCCAATTTTATAGAAAACTCCGACTAGGGACCATTTTCAACCTTTGACATTCAAGTTCACTTGATAGACATTTCTTAGTCACAGGACTGGTCCTGACAGTCTATCTTGAATATATCGTCAAATTGAAGGGACTCATCATTTAATAAACCACAAATTAAATGGAAAAATGAATTCTTTTCATTTATTGTGAATGATTAACCAATAATGTTTTACAAAGATTTAAACTCTAAAACTTTAAAACATTAAACAGGGTCATCAAAGCCATTCTCCAATATGCTTGATTCCCATAGCTGCAGTGTGCGAGTTGTGCTTCGCCTGCGGCAGAGGTTTAGTCAATGGATCTGATATGTTGTCATCAGTTCCGATCTTGTTTATCTCGACTTCTTTTCTTTCAACGAACTCTCGTAGAAGGTGAAATCTACGAAGTACATGCTTGACTCTCTGGTGGTGTCTAGGCTCCTTTGCCTGTGCAATAGCTCCGTTATTATCACAATACAGGGCTATTGGTCCTTTAATGGAGGGGACTACACCAAGTTCACCTATGAACTTCCTTAGCCATATAGCTTCCTTTGCTGCTTCATGTGCAGCAATGTACTCCGCTTCAGTTGTAGAATCCGCAATGGTGCTTTGCTTAGCACTTTTCCAGCTTACTGCTCCTCCGTTGAGGCAGAAGACAAACCCAGACTGTGATCTGAAATCATCTTTGTCGGTTTGGAAACTTGCGTCCGTATAGCCTTTAACAATTAATTCATCATCTCCACCATAGACCAGGAAGTCATCTTTGTGCCTTTTCAGGTACTTCAGAATATTCTTGGCAGCAGTCCAATGCGCCTCTCCTGGGTCTGACTGGTATCCGCTCGTAGTACTGAGTGCGTACGCAACATCCGGGCGTGTACATATCATAGCATACATTATTGAACCAATCAATGATGCATATGGAATCCCATTCATTCGTCTACGCTCATCAAGTGTGTTTGGGCACTGAGTCTTGCTTAGAGTTATTCCATAAAACATGGGTAGGTAGCCTCGCTTGGAGTCTGCCATCTTGAACCTATCAAGCACCTTATTGATATAAGTGCTTTGACTAAGTCTAATCATCTTTTTAGATTTATCTCTGTAAATCTTAAGGCCCAATATGTACTGTGCTTCTCCTAGATCCTTCATCGAAAAACATTTCCCAAGCCAAATCTTGACAGAGTTCAACATAGGAATGTCATTTCCGATAAGTAATATGTCATCGACATATAATACTAGGAAAGCAATTTTTCTCCCACTGACCTTCTTGTATACACAAGATTCGTCTGCGTTCTTGATGAAACCAAAGTCACTGACTGCTTCATCAAAACGTATATTCCAGCTCCTGGATGCCTGCTTCAATCCGTAGATTGACTTCTTTAGCTTGCATACCTTTTTAGCATTCTTTGGATCCTCAAAACCTTCAGGCTGTGTCATAAACACAGTTTCTGTAAAAATGCCGTTTAAGAAAGCAGTTTTGACATCCATCTGCCATATTTCGTAATCGTAATATGCAGCGATTGCTAACATTATCCGAATAGACTTTAGCATTGCAACTGGTGAAAAGGTTTCATCGTAATCCACCCCGTGAACTTGCCTGTAACCTTTTGTAACCAATCTAGCTTTGAAAACTTCAAGTTTCCCATCCTTGTCCTTTTTCAGTTTGAAAACCCATTTGCTTCCAATGGCTTGGTAGCCATCTGGCAAATCGACCAAATCCCATACTTGGTTTTCAGACATGGAGTCTAATTCAGATTGCATGGCTTCTTGCCATTGCTTGGAGCTAGGGCTCGTCATAGCTTGTTTGTAAGTCGCAGGTTCATCACTTTCAAGTAATAAAACGTCATAGCTCTCGTTCGTCAAAATACCTAAGTACCTTTCCGGTTGAGATCTATATCTTTGCGATCTACGCGGGGTAACATTTCTAGATTGACCATGATTCTCACCAGATTCTTCTAAAGATCTCTGAGTTTCATCCTGAATGTCATCTTGAGCATTCTCTAGAGTTTGTTGTTCGACTCGAATTTCTTCGAGGTCTACTTTTCTCCCACTTGTCATTTTGGAAATGTGATCTTTCTCCAAAAAGACACCATCTCGAGCAACAAACACCTTATTCTCAGATGTATTGTAGAAGTAATACCCCTTTGTTTCCTTTGGATAGCCCACAAGGATACATTTGTCAGATTTTGGATGAAGTTTGTCTGAAATTAATCGTTTTACGTATACTTCACATCCCCAAATCTTAAGAAAAGACACATTTGGAGGCTTTCCAAACCATAATTCGTATGGAGTCTTTTCGACAGCTTTAGACGGAGCTCTATTTATAGTGAGTGCAGCTGTATTTAGTGCATGTCCCCAAAATTCTAATGGAAGTTTGGCCTGACCCATCATTGACCTGACCATGTCTAGCAAGGTTCTGTTCCTCCGTTCCGACACATCGTTCCATTGTAGTGTTCCAGGAGGAGTCAATTCTGATAGAATTCCACATTCTTTCAGATGGTCATCAAATTCATAGCTCAGATATTCACCGCCTCTATCAGACCGCAGTGCCTTAATCTTCTTGCCTAATTGATTCTCTACTTCACTCTGAAATTCCTTGAATTTGTCAAAGGATTCAGACTTATGCTTCATTAGGTAGACATAACCATATCTACTGAAGTCATCAGTGAAAGTGATAAAGTAGCTGAAACCACCTCTAGCATTTGTACTCATTGGTCCACATACATCTGTATGGATTAAACCCAATAGTTCATTTGCTCTTTCTCCAACTTTAGAGAAAGGTTGCTTTGTCATTTTGCCAAGTAAACATGATTTGCATTTACCATAATCCTCTAAGTCAAATGGTTCTAGAATTCCTTCCTTTTGAAGTCTTTCTAAGCGTTTCAAGTTTATATGGCCTAATCGACAATGCCACAGATAGGTGAGATCTGAATCATCCTTTTTGGCCTTTTTGATATTTATGTTATATACTTGTTTGTCGTGATCTAATAAATAAAGTCCATTGACTAATCTAGCAGATCCATAAAACATCTCTTTAAAATAAAATGAACAACTATTGTCTTTTATTAAAAAGGAAAATCCCTTAGCATCTAAGCAAGAAACTGAAATGATGTTTTTAGTAAGACTTGGAACATGGAAACATTCTTCCAGTTCCAAAACTAGCCCGGAGGGCAACGACAAATAATAAGTTCCTACAACTAATGCAGCAATCCGTGCTCCATTTCCCACTCGTAGGTCGACTTCACCCTTGCTTAACTTTCTACTTCTTCTTAGTCCCTGTGGATTGGAACATAAGTGTGAGCCACAACCTGTATCTAATACCCAAGAAGTTGAATTAGCAAGTATACAGTCTATAACGAAAATACCTGAAGATGGAACGACTGTTCCGTTCTTCTGATCTTCCTTTAGCTTCAAGCAATCTCTCTTCCAATGCCCCTTCTTCTTGCAGTAGAAGCATTCGGATTCAGAAGTGGGTTGACTGACCTTCCTCTTTACAGATTTGGCGCCAGTTTGCTTAGTTGGGCTGGCCTTGTTGCCACCTTTCTTAGCATTCCTCTTCTTTCCAGATTTCTTGAACTTGCCCCCACGCACCATAAGCACATCCTGCTTATCACTTTTGAGCGTCTTTTCAGCGGTCTTCAGCATACCGTGAAGCTCAGTGAGCGTTTTGTCCAGACTATTCATACTGTAGTTCAGTTTGAACTGATCATACCCGCTATGAAGAGAATGGAGGATGGTGTCTATAGCCATTTCCTGAGAAAATTGCTGATCCAGTCGACTCATATTCTCAATGAGTCCAATCATTTTGAGAACATGTGGACTTACGGGCTCGCCTTTCTTAAGCTTGGTCTCAAGAATTTGCCTATGAGTCTCGAATCTTTCGACTCGAGCCAGATCTTGGAACATGTTCTTCAACTCACTGATGATTGTGAAAGCATCTGAGTTGATGAACGTTTTCTGCAGATCTGCACTCATGGTGGCGAGGATTAGACATTTCACATCCTTGTTGGCATCAATCCAACGATTGAGGGCTGCCTGAGTGACCCCGTCGCCTGCGGCTTCGGGCATCGCCTCTTCTAGGACATACTCCTTTTCTTCCTGCATAAGAACTATTTGCAAGTTCCTTTGCCAGTCAAGGAAGTTTTTCCCGTTCAACTTCTCCTTTTCGAGAATTGATCGAATGTTGAATGAATTGTTGTTTGCCATATTTAAAACTACAATTGAAAAGAATAAACAAATAAATAACCATTCACAGTTTCTCTTAATAAACTTAAATTCTAGCATACATGCATAATTCAATGTTTATTAAGCATTTTATTCAAGTTATGTGTTCCGGCAGGTGTGAATAAAATTATTCCAAGATCCTAAAATCATTGAAGAACTAAGCACAGTTTGTCGACTTAATCCTAAAACATCTTAGGTAAGCAAAAGCCTTTTGCTAATAGTCTAGAAACTATTCTTGGTTGATAGGTACGTCTAAGAACTTATTAGGTAAACCTATCGATTTTGCCACGACATAAAAGGACTCCTTACTTATATCGTTGAGTTTCACCAAAACTAACATGTACTCACAATTATTTGTGTACCTTGCCCCTTTAGGACCAATAAGTAACACCTCGCTGAGCGAAAACTATTACTAGATTGATGTAAAGGATATCCAAGCAAGTGTATATTTTGGCATGGCACCTTTTAACTCAATTTTAAGTTTGGAACTTAAGGCTCTTACTATGTTGGTTAGATTTTAAGTGAACTAAAATCCTTAATCATGCAACATAATCAAGCTTTTGATCTCATGCATTTTAAGACATATTTAAAAGCAATAAATAACTTAAAACATGCATAAGATAAATATGATCTAGTATGGCCCGACTTCATCTTGAAGCTTTAACTTCAAAGTCCGTCTTGAAAATCTCCGTGGGAGGCACCATTTTCTTAAAATAGGATAAGCTATAATTAAAACTAATTACAACTATTTGATGGTACGCAGACCATATTTGAATTGAAAAACAACTTTGGTACTTTAGACCAATTACATTCAAATTAATGGTACGCAGACCATATTTTCTATCCTATTTGGGCCATACTAGTCACTTCATAACCTGCAAAACAGTACATATACAATATATACCATTCACCCATTCATTATCATGAATGGCCCACATAGCTGGTTAGTAAAACACATTATGCATCACGTAAACATTTGCAGCAATTAATCAAGGGCACCAATAATCTACCAATTATTCAGTCCTTATTAATTCTAATCAAGTTCTTTTAACCTTAAGGATTTGTAGACCTAATCAAGAGTTTATGACTAAAAGGGGCTCCCACTTAAACCAATAAATTCATATGCTTTACTAATTTTAAACATAAAAATGTATTTCTAGTCTAACCGGAAACATACAAATTTAATTAAAATTTAAAGCTCATATAAATTTATAATTGAATCCAAAAAGTTTAATTTAATTTCAGTCGTATTTAAATTAATTCATGATTTTAATTTTAGTAAAATAATTAGAATAAATAAAATTTATAATAATTACAATATTCAAAATTAAAATCCAAGAAAATAATTTAAATTATTAATTTTAAAATTAATTAAAATTACGTAAACTGAAAATTTCAAATTAAAATTTCAAAACGATCTAATCGCAACGCAACAACCCCACACAACGTACGCCCATGGGC
The DNA here is from genome assembly GCF_020520425.1 of Spinacia oleracea. Taxonomy (NCBI): domain Eukaryota; kingdom Viridiplantae; phylum Streptophyta; class Magnoliopsida; order Caryophyllales; family Amaranthaceae; genus Spinacia; species Spinacia oleracea. Next base: position 31,075,472 of record NC_079492.1, read on the forward strand.
CACACGCACACAACCATCGCTGGCCATGTGCGCGCAGCCCATGCGCTGCGTCGCATCGCTGCTGCTGCTCTCCTTCGCAAGGCATCACGCGAGCTGGTGCTCGCTGCGCGCGCCAGCACTCGATGCACGCGAGCCATCGCTCGCTGCGCTCGCTCGCCAGCGCTTGCTTCATGCGAGCCAGCGCTCGCTGCGCGCGCTCGCCAGCGCTCGCTTTGTGCGGGCCATTGCTCGATGTGCGCGCTCGCCAGCGCTTGCTGCGCGCGCTTGCCAGCGCTCGATCCTGCGAGCCATCGCTCGCTGCGCGAGGCATCGACGCTGGGCGTAGCACTCGTGGCACGCGAGCTTGCGCTCGCTGCGCGCGAGGCTCCGCACGCTTGCGCGAGGCAGTGCGCGCTGTGGCGCAGCTCGCTTGCTGCCCACACGCGACTGCTGTGCCTTGCTTTCCCCCTCGCCCATTCGTCCATTGCTCACAGCCCACGACACAAGGCAGGGCTGCTGCCTTGTGCTCGTGCACCATGGCCTTGCTCATTGCATTCGTGCCGCATGGGCGACGAGCTCCCTTGCTCGTCGTCACATGCCCGCACTATACAACACCCCTTAAGGGTAACACGTAGCGTCCATTGCTTTGTGCGTGCAAGTTATATGAGCGAATCGTATAAAATTTAAAATTTTATATTTAAAATTAATGACAGATTAATAAATAATATTAATTTCATAATTTTAGGGCGAAAAATTGAAAATTTATTATTCAATTGATTTCCGTTTAACATGGATTCAAGTCGAGGTCATAAAAATTTAAAATTTAAGAAAAATTTACAATTTTTATGGTGGTTTTTAATCATAGGTATCTACTCCCTCCGTCCCGGAATACTCGACCCGGTTTGACCGGCACATAGTTTAAGGGATTTGAATTGACTTATTTAATTTAATAGGTAGTAGTTGATATTGGGGTATTATTTTAATGTAGTTAGTGTGAGGTGGGTTAAGAGGTGGGGTTGGGGAAGAGTAGGGGTTGAATTTTTAATTATTTTTTGTATGGAGTAGGGGGTGGGTGGGTTAATAGGGATGGAGTGAGAAATAATATAATATTGTTAGAATATTTCCATTTTTAGAAACAGGTCAAGTATTAAGGGACGGCCCGATAAGGAAAACAGGTCAAGTATTCCGGGACGGAGGGAGTAATTAAATTATAATTAATTATGAAAATCAAATTAATTCTAAATTATTCTAATTTTCAACAAATTAATCATAATTACAAATTAGATTGCATAATTAACAAGGCTAGGCATTCAATCTTGTTAAACATATACAGTAGGTCAATCAAAAATTCAAGATTTATCAACAAGAATCGCAAATATTTAATTTAACATCTTAAATTTACGAAATTTTGCATTCGAAAAACTAAAACCTCCGAAAAGTCATAGTTAGGCTTCGAATTTGAGAATTCTGGGTTCGACAGAAAAAAACTATTTTTGTCAAAATTTTAGAATGCCTTTTACATGCGGAATTGACACAAAAATCACTCGATTTGGATGAGTAACGAAGAAACTGCCGAAAAATTGCGTACGTATAATTAAATAAACGCAATTTGCAATTAATTAACAATTACGAAAATTAATCACCCCTTTTAATTCTTGCAAATTTGTAATATTTAACCATGTTCATGCAATTTTAGATTATGAAAATAATAAGAGGCTCTGATACCACTGTTAGGTTATGATACATATGACAATTCATAAATCATGCGGAAAAACCATAAAGCCAGGAAAACATATTATTTACACATAATCATTTAGCATAGTTTAGATGCATACTCTTTGTTGCGTGCCTTCCCTAGCTGCGCCCGAACCGAACAAGAACAAGTCTTTAGGACTCCAAGTGTCGTCCCTCCGTAGATAGTCCACAACACGTCCGGATCCGCCTTAAGATTGACCAACTAGAATCGCCCTTAAGGTACTTAGAATTTTCGGCACTTTATAGGCAATTGTATGACTGAATTTTTCTCTCAAAAACTCACTTTGAATACTTGAATGCTCGATGTAAATATGTGACCCTAGGTACCTATTTATAGAGTTATGGAAAAGGATTTGGAATCCTATTAGGATACTAATTTATTTAATTATAATCCTACTAGGACTCTAATTAAATAAACTAAATCTTTTAGGATTAGATTTAATCATATGACAAATCCCGGTAGCTTTAGGATTCGAGTAGCACACAAACACACACGCACGCACAGCAGCCCACGAGGGGCGCCATGCGCGCGCGCGCAGCCTGCGAGCTCGCAGCCCACTGCCGCAAGCCCACACGCTGCCGTAGCCTTGGCGCGCGCTGGGCCTGCCTTGCGGTGGGCCTGGCGCAGCCTTGGCTGGTGCGTTTGTGGCGCGCTGGCTTGCTGGGCGATGGCCCGTCTTCGTGCTGGGCCTTCGTCTAGCAGGCCTCGGCCGATGCTAATTCGTACGATACGCTTCCGATTAATTTGAGTATTCATTTCTTGCCTGTGACGATCTCAGCTCCCACTGAAACCAAGATCCGTCGATTCCGAATATCCATAGATGGAGTATTTAATGCCATTAAATACTTGATCCGTTTACGTACTATTTGTGTGACCCTACGGGTTCAGTCAAGAGTAAGCTGTGGATTAATATCATTAATTCCACTTGAACTGAAGCGGCCTCTAGCTAGGCATTCAGCTCACTTGATCTCACTGAATTATTAACTTGTTAATTAATACTGAACCGCATTTATTAGACTTAACATTGAATGCATACTTGGACCAAGGGCATTATTTCCTTCAAATTGACGATATCCACTATGAAGCAAATTGAGAATAATGTCAATAGCCATTTCATTTGAGACGTCGGAATCTAGAGCTTTCATGTTCTCAAACAACCCAATCATTTTAAGAACATACGGGCTCACTGGTTCTCTTTTCTTGAGCTTAGTCTCATGGATCAACCTCTGAGTCTCGAATCTTTCGATTCTGGCTTTGTCCTGAAACATGTTCTCCAACTCCGAGATGATTTGGTAAGCATCCGAGTTAATGAACGTTTTCTGAAGTTCAGGATTCATGGATGCAAGCATCACACATTTGACATCCCTGTTTGCCTGGATCCAACAGTTAAGGGCAGCTTGAGTCACCTCCGGCCCGACGGCCTGTGGTAACTCTTCCTCAAGGACATATTCCTTTTGCTCATGCATTAGAACTATTTGCAAGTTCCTTTGCAAGTCGAGGAAATTGTTGTCGTTCAACTTCTCTTTGTCAAGAATTGAACGTAGGTTGAACGAGTTGTTATTGTATGCGGCCATTTGTGAAGGAAATAATGCCCTTGGTCCAAATATGCATTCAATTATAAGTCTAATAAATGCGGTTCAGTATTAATTAACTATACAAGTTAATAATTCAGTGAGATCAAGTGAACTGTATGCCTAGCTAGAGGTCGCTTCAGTTCAAGTGGAATTAATAATATTAATCCACAGCTTACTCTGGACTGGACCCGTAGGGTCACAAAAATAGTACGTGCACGGATCAAGTATTTAAGTGAATTAAATACTTCATTTATGGATATTCGGAATCGACGGATCTCGGTTCCAGTGGGAGATGAAATCGTCAAAAGGCAAATTAAGAATACTCCGGAAACGATGATATTGTCGGAAACGGAAATATGGATCGTATCGGAAATATAAATATTATCCAGGTCGTAAATGTTGCCGGAAACGGAAACATGGTACGTATCGGAAAATATTATCGGAAATGGAAATATTGCCAGGAACGGAAATATTGTCGAAATCGGAAATTTTATCGGAATCGGAAAATAATTCCGAAATCGGAAATATTAAATATTTGTTCGAAACGGAAATTAATTCTGGAATCGGAAATACTAAATATTGTTCGAATCGGAAATGAATTGTGAGTACATGTTAGTTTTGGTGAAACTCAACGATATAAGTAAGGAGTCCTTTTATGTCGTGGCAAACGGGATAGGGTTACCTAATAAGTTATTAGACGTACCTATCAACCAAGAGTAGTTTCTAGACTATTAGCAAAGGATTAGCTTACCTAAAATATTTTAGAATTGAGTCTAAATACATATGTGCTTAATTCTTCAATGGTTTAAGGATCTTGGAATCATTTTATTCACACCTTCCGGAACAATAAATTCGAATAAAATGCTAATAACTTGTTTAAAATTGCATGATTGCTTTAATTTTCAAGTTATTACTCATGATAAATGTTTAGACTTTGCATGCTTCAATGTATGTTTTAATTATTGTTTATAATTAAATATCTTGCACTGCAATAAATCCTTTTAGAAAGGTAATAGTACTTTTCCTCAATTGGTAGTGAATCCAAGAACGATTGACAGAAATGAGAGAAAATGAGCAATTTAAAATGTACGTTTCTTTTAGCGATTTTTATGGTTGTTTTCGAGTATCAAAGTCGAATGGCAAACCGATTGGTGCTTGTGAATTCAAAATACAATGTAGTTTTGAGATCATAAATCATTGAGTTTAAACGCTCAACTTTACCAATGGTTAACAACCTAATATCTTTGTTCATTTAATTCTCGAAAGAGTCTAGTCCCTAGACATTCGAATAGATCGATGCTTAGAGAGCTTTAGAAGCTTCTGGTAAGATCATCTAGTTGAAACAGAATATTCAACATAAATAAAATGGTAAGAACCTTGTTGTAGTGACATTGGACATGTCTAACAAAGTATAAAAGTCAACACTAGAAGTCAATTCTTAAGACTAAAAGAAAGGGTACAAGAAATAGGAAAACAGGGAACAAAGGAAAGGAATTTACGATTCCGTTTCTACCTATAAGTTTATGTTTAAAGAGAAGTGACCTAGCAATCAAACTTCCTTGGTATCATATACCGCTTGAGGTTCTTACTTCGGTAATAACTCAAACAATGGAAGCTAGGCTACACTAATGGCCTACAAGTGGGAAATGAAGCATCGCAATGCTACATTAGTTGTAGGGTAATCTAGTTTGTTTTAAGTCCTTTCAAGGCTGAAAATTAATGGCTATTTTGTTCCATAATCAGCATACCTAAATTTCTGCTTCAAACACAGAAAGACTTACATTCAAGAAAGACAAGAACAATGTTTATTTGTTATTTGAATGAAATGGTTATTTACGGGTTGAGTCAATATGCTTGATTAAAACAAACAACTCTTTAACAAGAAGAACTTTACTAGGTTCAAATCAATCCCTTGATTTGAGTCCCACTAACCCTTTAGCATTGTTGCTTAGACCATATCAACAAGTTAACATTCTAAAGCCCTATTTTTATGGAATTTTGAAAGTTGATTGATTTCTAGATCATTCAAGACAAGCTAGTCTTACTTGTTGAAAGTAACAAAAGATATGAACTATAGTTAGAAACCTAGACAATAGAGTTCAAAGCTAAAGAAATATTTTATGACTTTATTATTTCACCTAGATTTGAGTGAATATTGGTTCATGTACTCATAGTGATGTAAGTTTGAATCTGTTTGGCTAGTTCAAAGATTCGGAAGTATAAAATCCACATGGCAAGAAATAAAAAAGATCTAGGTTAGATCATGACGATGATTACTTTAAGACCAAAAATGATCATCAATGATTGTGTGTTGTAATTTCACGATCTAGCTCCATAAGATATGGCATATCTACATTGGAATGATCGAAGTCAATTAGTACTTGATTCGATCGATGATGAATCATAAAGATTTTTCCTATAATTTCTAAACAAAATGCTCAACTACCACCAAACTAAACCAAATTCGTCAAAGCTACTTGAAAAGTAATTTCAGAATATCTTTTCAACTATATATATATATCTAAAGAGTTGCTAAACTCCGTGGGAGCTTAGTGTTTGTTATTCAACAAACTAAGGCCCAAGTATAGATATATGTTTCATTGTGATTTATTCAAATGAGACACAAGGGTATTGTTTCTACCACGAATTTTTGAGAACATAATGTTTGTTTGCTCGAAATAATGTCCCTTTGGAGATTCGTTCCCAAAATGACAAGTGGGAGAAAATAGACCTTGAAAGTATTTGAGGCGAACAACAAACATAAACGGACATTCTGGAGGCTTTTAGAAGTTTTTCAGAAAATCCGAACACTTATTCTTTAAGGACTTTAGAAATGGCTTTAAAGAATGGACATCTCTTAGAATACTTTACAAGTGCTTCAAGGAGAAAAGAATATTCAGACGACTTTCAAAGTGTCTGTTGATATTCTATTTTTTGATGTTTATACCCAAGTAGACATAGAGACTATGAGATTCTTCTATTAGATAGTGAAGAAATATATAGTTCGGGTCACTGAAACTATGAGATTCTTCTATTAGATAGTGAAGAAACCTACAACTTGCACTCAAACTATTATCAAGATAATAATGAGTATGTGACTTGTAAGAAAGCTATGACGAAATATAGATTCCCTAAAATGGTTAGAGGCCATATATAGACTCAAATGTTTTAAATGGTTAGAGGCCATAAAACATAACCAATATTTTGATGACAAAATTGAAAATTTGTTGATTTGCAAGAATAGGTTAACACCTATTGGTTGCAAATTGGTTTTAAGGATAAAAACCATCAAACATGGAATTGTGTTCACACACAAAGCTAGATTAGTTGCTAAAAGGTTACAAGCAAATTCATGGCGTGGATTGTGTTGAAACCTCATGCATAATCGTAATCCTCAAGTCTATAAATCAAGAAATGATTGCATATTGGTACATGTGGCAATTGGATGACAAAACGTATTCCTAAATCAAATGTTGGAATAAACTATGTACATGGTATGTCATAGGATTTGTGGATCCAAATAAATGCTTGAAAAGGAAAGCTAGCTTATGAGATCTAAGTACAGATTTAAGAAAGCAATTGGGAATTGGAACTGTATTTTAGTGAAACTAATAAGTATTTTAGTTTCATAAAATGTACATGATTCTTATAGATATATAAGAAGTTTAGTGGGAATACGTAAAACTTAATTGGTCCTATGTGTATAACATACATATCTCTCTATTGTGAAATGACATTCAAATGCTAATGACTTAGATTTGAAATTATTCATCAATGTGGACCAAGGCGAAACTTAGTACATACTGAGTACTAAGAGCTATTTACAAATATCTTATATTATTGTTTTGGATTAAGTAATGGTATTTACTAAATCAAACACGAAAGAATCCATTGAAGATATTCGACCCATACGAATAAATCTAAGTAAAGAATGTTTGAACTATGTATAAGCATTTACTAAGTTAAACATCAAAGAATATAATGAGATTCTTCACCTATATTATATGTCAAAGAATTTAGCTGTATTCAGTATCTACTGAAATTGGATAGCTAAAGTTACATGAATAGAATTCAATTGGGAATTATTCTGCAAAAGAATTTATCATGTATGATATAATATGAGGATCGCCAAAAATGTATCGTATGACTTTAGGCATAACGAACATATACCTATCTCTATTGATCCAAGTAAAGATCAACTAGATTGAGATCAAGAAAAACTTATGGTACTTGAAAAGGTACATAGGAATAGTTATTGATTCAAGGAAATAAAGATGTGCTAAATATTGATGCTACACACATAAACACTGGCAAAGGATCAAGCAAGATCCCTTTGGAGTTAACCACTGACAAGGACGAGCTAAAGAGCATCGTGTTTTGAAATGGCAACATGGATTAGAGACCATGAGTTATTGCGTGGGAAATTAAAATATTAATTTCTATGTTCTGAGATACAGATGGAAAGTCTTCCACATATCTATAGACTGCTTGGATAAGTAAATCCAAACAAAGCATCACTAGCAACCTATACAGTTGAAGTAAATGTAATTATTTCCTAAGAAGTAATGAAACAGAGTTGTTTACGTAAAGAGTTCTTCACTGAACTTGGGTAGATCGCATGTCTGTTGACTTAATGGTTCTTCATTGCAAAATGCGTAGAACCACTATTTAAGTAAGAAAGACTAGATCACATAATAAATAAACTCAAAAGATCTTATCATCCTATCTCGAAAGACATTCGATAAAAGGGATATTAAGATTGGCAAAGAATGATAACTAAACCTATGCAACAAGTGAGAAGCAACACTCACATTGTAGCACTGGAAATCAAGCATAGCTTTGAAATCTATGAACTATTTTAAAGATGGGTTAGAGGCCCATGGTTGTAAAACATTGGGGTTGAATATTTATCATATATGAAATGTATTTTCATATTCCATTCAATCTTGTTTTAGTATTAAATGATGAGTCCCTTCAATTTGACGATATATTCAAGATAGACTGTCAGGACCAGTCTTGTGACTAAGAAATGTCTATCAAGTGAACTTGAATGTCAAAAGTTGAAAATGATCCCTGGTCAGAGTTTTCTATAAAGATGGACGCATAGAAAACGCTAGACGACTAGAATGCAAGATGACTAGTAGTTCTGTTTCTTGAACTATGTGGACATGGCAATGTCGCAATCATTTGCATAGATACTTACTTTAAGAAGACTAGTATCGGACCGACCTATGAAACTTTACTGTAAGAGAGGAAAATCTGTCATAAGTAAATTTCATTAAAATTATTAGACACTAATCCTCAATACTTGAGTGATTTGAGATTACTTGTTTGAGAACTGGTTACTTTGACGTTGTCAACCGTCACACCGTAAAAGGAGGCTATAACGGCAACGCTCGGGTAATCACCTATCAAACGAAGTCTAATCTCAAGATCGCAAGATCGGGATTATCCTCCCATAAATCGGGATGAGATGCTGAAAGTTGTACAAGGCCACTCGGAAAGCTAGAAACTGTAAAATGCATGGTCGTGCTCAGATGAATCATAGGCTATGATTATCTGTTTATTTGATCAGTTGAACTCTGAAACCGAGAAACACCTCTGGACATAATAAGGATGACAACTCTTACCTTATGTTCATGAGTAAGCATCAAGCGACAAAGGAATTAGGTAATGCACACTTGTCCCTAACGACAAGTGGGAGACTGAAGGAAATAATGCCCTTAGTCCAAGTATGCATTCAATTATAAGTCTAATAAATGAGGTTCAGTATTAATTGATTATACAAGTTAGTAATTCAGTGAGATCAAGTGAACTGTATGCCTAGCTAGAGGCCGCTTCAGTTCAAGTGGATTTAATAATAATAATCCACAACTTACTCTTGACTGAACCCGTAGGGTCACACAAATAGTACGTGAACGGATCAAGTATTTAAGTGAATACTCCATTTATGGATATTCGGAATCGACGGATCTCGGTTCTAGTTGGAGCTGAAATCGTCAAAAGGCAAATTATGAATACTCCGGAAACGATGATATTGCCGGAAACGGAAATATGGATCGTATCGGAAATATAAATATTATCCAAGTCATAGATGTTGCTGGAAACGGAAACATGGTACGTATCGGAAAATATTATCGGAAATGGAAATATTACCGGAATCGGAAATATTGCCGGAAGCGGAAATATCGTCGGAATCGGAAATATTATCGCAATCGGAAAATAATTCCGGAATCGGAAATATTAAATATTTGTTCGAAACGGAAATTAATTCCGGAATCGGAAATATTAAATATTGTTCGAATCGGAAATGAATTCCGGAATCGGAAAATTAATCGGAAGCGCCGCGTACGAAATAAACATCGGACGAGCTTGCTATACGCAAGGCCCAGCACGAAGCCAGGCCTGCGCCTAGCAAAGCAGGTGCGTAGCAAGGCAAGCAAGCAGCCCGCCAAGCACCGCAAGGCCCAGCCAAGAATCACGCAAGGCCAGACCCAGCGAGGCCAGCAAGCTGCCACGCCCAAAGCGTGGGCTGCAGCGCTGCTGGGTCGCCTCTCTGCGCGCGCGTGCCCAGCTCCCTTCGTGGGTTGTGCATGTGTGTGCGTTGAGTTCGTGCATGCACCGAATCCTTAAGCGTTTAGGATTAGTTCAATTAAAGATTATTTTCCTAAAACTACTAGAGTTAGTTGTTGAATTAAACACTAACTTAATAGATTTAATTGGTGTCTAATTCTAATAAGATTAGGTTAATTAAATCCTAGTAGGTTTCTAGTTCCGATAATCCTACCCTATTAATAGGTGATGACAATCACAATTTATAATACATCAATTCAAGTATTCATATAGTTTTATGCTAAAAACTAAAGTTAATAATTTGCCACAAATTATAATCGAATAAACATAAAACCTTAGGCTAAATTCTAGTTAATTGAATCTAAGGCGGATCCGAACGTGCTGTGGACTATCTACGGAGGGACTACACTTGGAGTCCTAAACTTGTTCTTGTTCGGTTCGGGATCAGCTAGGGAGGGCACGCTACAAATGTATGCATCCTAAATTATGCTAATTGTTATGTGGCAATTAATTTGGATTCCTGGCTTTATGGTTTTTCTGCATGAAATATATGTTTTATATTTGTCATAACCTAACAATTTGATTCCTACAATTGAAAAGAATTTGCAATAAATAACCATTCATAACTTAATAACTTTGAAATAAGTGCGAACATGCAATCATTAAAGCTATTAAATTTTTCATTCATGCAAAAGAAAAACATGGTCCAAAAAGAATGAAACGATTCCAAGACCCTAAAAGTCCTAAATCCTTAAGCAGCTTTGGCATATCTTAAGTCTTTTAAGATTCTAGGTAAGCAAAATCTATTGCTAGTAATCTCCAAATTACTCTTGGTTAATAAATTAATACCATAATTTATCCCATTGCCACAACATACGCCATTGTTGTTTGAGTTATAACCACGATCAACGTGTTCCTTTGGGATACCTTACCATCTAAGTCAACTAAAATAACACCTCGCTTTGGCGGAAACCTACTACGTTAGATCCTTAGATTTTTGTAAGTGCTTGATTTGGAAGGCAACTTTTGAACTCAATATTACTTTGGACCTAGTTGTTTCTATGTTGGTTCGATTATTTAGTGAACTAAATCTAATCGAGCATACAAACAACATTAATGCATAATATATTCATTCAATCACAATATATAGTGCATAAATAAAATTGGTGAACTAGTATGGCCCAAAACACTTTTCTTGAAGCATCCAATCTTCTTCACCATCTTGTTAGCTTGGCATCGTCTTGAACTTCATTCAATGCTAACATAAAGTTCTAAACTAGAAATACTTGAAATAATTAAAAAAAATTACATCAAAATTTCAATGGTACGCAGACCATATTTAAAACTTTACATTCAAAGATAAAACGGTTCACATACCGTATTTAACTATCCTAGATTGGCCATACTAGTAACTTTGTGTACCTGCATTACATAAAATATATATTCTATGCATTCATCCATTCGTGTCCTAAAACGAATGGCCCAATTAAATATCCAAGTATTTACGTGATTTATTTAAAATCACATTCACATAAACGCGTCCTAAAAGATTAATCAATTTCGAATTATTAATCCTTAGAATTTATTCTAATCAAAATTTAATTTAATTAAAATAAAGCGCCCTACGAAAATAATTAAAATAATTATTTCATTTTAATTTCATTAAGAGGCTCCCACTCAAACCAATATTTTATTCAGGATAATTAAATATTAAATATTTAATTAAACTCACGGCCCCGCCCAAATTAAATAAAATAATTATTTAATTATCCCCGTTAGCCATTTTAATGCAAATATTAAATTTTAAAGCCAACGAACAAAATTAGCCAAAATTGTGCAATGCGGGCTAGGCTTGCGCCTAGCCCAGCAATGCCATGTGCGTTGTGGCCATACGAGGCCACGAGCTCATCGCCCATGCCCCGCAAGCCCACCACACACCCTCGCAGCCATCACTGCTCGTGGCTTTGTTGTGCCTGTGTTGTGCTGCGCGCAAGGCAAGGCAGCAACGCCCCTTGCTTGCTCGCAGCTCGCAAGCCAAGGCCCGCCTGCCTTGCTCGCTTGCTGGCTGCCCGCATTGCTGCGCCTGTGCTGCGGGGAGGCACCGCGCATGGGCTACGACGAGCCACACGCACCGCACACCCCTTGTCTCGTTCCTTTGGTTCGTTCCATACGAACCAACTAATTAAAAAAAAATTCAATTTCACGAAACCATATTTGCATTAGTTATTTTTCACAAAATTAACAAATTAATCGTTTTTATTTTCGAAAAATAACAAGTTTAGGACTTAATTAATTTTTACAACAATCCAATTTTGCAAAACTTATTAAATCTAGGCTAACAATATTCAAATTTAACGAACGAACAATGTCAAAAAAAAATTGAACATTTCGATAATCGAATCTAAAATTTTAAATCGTTCTAAACATTCAAAATTCAGATTTTTACCAATTTGGTTTAAGTGACGATTAAAATTAACGAATCTAATCAAAATTTTAATCCAATAATTTTTATAGACTGTGAATTTATATGAAATTATATTCCCTTTCCCAATTAACCAAATTTCCAGATCAAAATTATTTAAAAAATCAATTAGCGATCTAAAAATTACAAATCTAGGGAAAGTAAAATTAGGGTTTATACTTAACATTTATGGCCAAATTTTTTTACCATATTTTAAAATATACCCAAGAACAGTAGAGCAAAATTTCAATCAATTCCGAGAAGTTTAGGCCGACCAATTAATTGAAATACTTTCAGAAATTGTTAATTTTAATTTGTTAATTAACAAAAACGCCCAAAAACTCATATTTCGAGGCCTGGTTTTTCAATTCTGTTCTCATGAGTTGATCTTAGAAAATCGTTTTCAATCAGATTAGGGTAAAAAACATTGAAATTTCGAAACCTCTTGAATTCAGAACATATTATACGATTCATCCAATAATCCACAATATTTCGAAAAATTCAACAAAAATCCGAAAAAATTCGACAGCATACAAAAACATATAAATCATGCTAATAAGTACTTTAATACATAAGGCTCATGATACCACTGTAGGGGAATACACTTAAATACATATAACATGTGCGGAACAATCCCCAAAGTCAGGAAACATGTATAAAGCACAAATTAAGCAAACTTACATTCGAAGCGAATTTTCCCGTGTTTATGATTCACGAACACGAACAAAGAACTCCAATCGTCATTCCTCTATTTGGTTCACCGACACGTTCTGATTCGTCTTGAAATTCGTAGCTTAGACAATGCTCAAGAGTGTTTGTTTTTGGGAAGAACAGTTTTGTGTAGAGAGCAAAACTGAACGTACATAATTTTCTGAATTAGGTTTTGGGTTGGGAAAAACATTAAGTGATTAAGTGTGGAATATAACCCTTAGGGTTATATTGTGTAACAGGACAAGGCACAAGGCCTTAACCGGCCATACAAGCATACACACTTACCAAAGCCACATAACAGCCGAAGCCCACAGCAGCCGAGCATCGCAGCCGTGGGCTTGGGCCTCGCTGTTTTGCTCGCTGCTCCGCTTCCCCATCGCTGCGCGCACATACTCGTGCCTGCGGGCTGGCTGCTTGTTGTACACGAGCTACTGCCTCGTTGGGCCTTGCGCGCATGCCCGCTTGGTTCGACGGGCCGGTAGCTCCGTTGCGGCTCATATCCGCGACTAACGCCTTACGACTGTTATTTATCGTATCATATACGACGAATCACCGTCATACGATACAATTATTCGTTTTGCGCAGCTTACGAATATTCGCGATACGATATACAATTCCAATCCAACGTCATATCGTATATTAGGTTTTTCCGAACTAATTCCCGAAAAGCTATTAAATGAATTTCTGATTCATTTAATCCGGTAATCTGTTACATGTCATTGGTGTGACCTTGTAGGTTCAGACAAGAGTAAGCTGTGAGCCTAATATAGATTAGAACTCACTGATCGGAAGCATTGCTCCAGTTAGCTGTTCCGATCACTTGATCTCACTGAATTAATTGTTCGTAATTAATCTGAACCTTGGTATTAGACTTAATGCACCTTGGGTGAAGGATTCCTCCCTCTATCAAATTAGGAGCATTGTCTGATCTGACATGCTTGACTGTTAAAGCAAATTGGTTTTCAACATAAATGAGAAATTGTGTCATAATCCTCAAAGAATATGGTTTATTCCTCATTAAATGAGTCCAAGTCATTCTTGTGTAATAATCAACAATATTGAGAAACTGAATACACCTAGAAGAGTCTAGAATAGAATAGGGTCCCCATAAATCAATGTGAAGTAATTCAAAAGGCCTAGTTTTTTGGGTACTACTAGTAGGAAAGGGAGACCTAGTGTGCTTAGCTAAAGGACAAATCTAGCAAAAGGATTCAGCTAAGCAACCTGGTACATCAAAACCTTGTAGATTCTTTATTTTGCCAAATGACATGTGACCTAGTCTGAGGTGCCAGAGTTTGGCTTCTTGTAGCAGTTGATCCAGCAATAGAAAAAGCATGTTTATTCCTGTTAAATGCTAACAAGTCTTCATGCAAACTGTACAGACCCTTCTCCAACTTACCAAGCAGAGTATGCTTGTTCTTGGAAAGATCCTGAAGAAGGCATTCACCATTTGCAAATGAAAAAGAACAACCAGTATCACATCATAGCTTGGATATAGATATCAAGTTGAACTGAAACTTTGTAACATGCAAACATCTATAAGTGTAAGATCTTTTCCTATATGAATAACACCTTTGTGTTTTACTGATAGTTGTGATCCATTAGGAATAGTAATAGTATGTTGATCATCACTCACATTCTGAAAAGAACTAAATAATGACAAATCCGAACACATGTGATCACTAGCACCACTATATAGAACCCACTTGCTTTTAAAATTGGAAAATATACATAAAGTACCTTTGTGCTGAGAGGTTGTTGCTAATCCAAGTGAGTGAAAGCCAGTGTTCTCAACTTGATTAGCAATTTGGTTATTGTTCATATACTGCATCAAGTGATTGTATTGCTTCTCTGTGAAGGTAGCATGAACCAATCCTGATTCTCCTTCACTGTGTGATTCTTTGACAGAATGCTCACCTAAATGAGGAGCTGCTGCTACTCTCTTGCCCTTGGCTTTGAAATCTTTTGGATATCCATGCAGTTTCCAGCATTTATCTATTGTATGGTTTCTCATTTTACAATGATCACAGAACAAATTATTTCTGGTTGAGCTTCTGAACTGATTTGCATTTTTAGTTTGAAAGCCAGAACTAGAACTGTATTGACCAGAACCTGAATTGTATGGACCTGAACCATAATTGTATTGAGGCCTATAATTTTTGTTGTCAAACCTTCTAGCATTGAAAGCTGCAGAATCTAATTGAGTTTGATTCTTAACAACATGCAGTTCCTTCTGTTGTTCTTCTTGAAGAAGAAGACCATAAGCCTTCGAAATTGTAGGTACAGGATTCATCATAAGTATAGTGCTCTTAGGATGTTCATATTTCTGGTTGAGTTTCATCAAGAATTGAAGCAGTCTTTGATTCTGCTGAGTTTTAAGAAGTTGTTGTGCGAAATTGCAACTACAGCCAGTGCAAACGCATGTAGGTAGAGGTTCTAGTCCATCAAGTCGATCCCAAAACAATTTGATTTTAGTAAAAAAAACTTGAAATTCCTTCATCCTCTCCTTGAGTCAAGTCAATTAACTGATGTTGCACAGAAAACAACTGAGGACCAGATTCTCTACAATATCTATCGGCTAATTCAAGCCAAATTGCCCTTGTTGTTTTGAGGTATAAAAGACTTCTTGCTATCTTAGGCTCAAGTGAAGCAAACATCCAAGAAATCACCAAATCATTGCACCTACACCATAATCTGTAATTTCCAAAATTCACCGTAGGTTGATTCAGAGTTCCATCAACAAAACATCAGAAGAGTGTACACCAACAATCATTGTTACAGGGAAGCCAATCAAGTGACATATTTCTTGACGGCAAAATTTATTCATTACTTGAAAACAATTTTAAAAGGAACCCAATTAAGCGGCAAATTTTTTGACGGTAAAAAAGAGCTGTTGTGCTAATACTATGGTCATGGTTTTTGTCTATTGATTATTACCTCTTCCTCATCATCCGAAAAGATAAGTTAGGTTTTTCTTTATGAAGATTAGTTACCTACCTAATAAACTACAATCGCATTAAATCATTTGAAAACAATTTTAAAAAATATTAGTGGGAAAACTAAGATTGCAACTCACCAAGTATATTCCAAGTTCCACTACAATTTATACCCCCTTATCATAAAACACAAAATAGAAAGAAGGAAGAACAATACTAGAATAGTACGACTAGTAAAGTGTGAACCCCGTAAAGAAACAAAAACAATCGTGTAATAAAAGCCCAAAAGAAAAAAAACAATATAATGAGAAATAAAGAAAAATAGCCGTCCAAAAAGCCGCCCTACAAAAATAAAAGTAAAAGTAAAATACAAATAAAAAAGCATGTAAACATAAAACACATGTTTTGTTTTGACTATCCACGTGGAGTATGCTTACGTGAGTTGTTTAAATGCAATGCAAAATTTGAGGAATGAAATGATACGGAAAGATTATGTGTATAAAAAGTGGAGAGAGAAAATTGTGGGACAACTCTCTCCCACTCAAACTTGTTTTAATATATTTAAAAAGTTCTATGCGTACCATATATTTTTCTTCTGTTTTTTTTTAAATGACACAATTATTTAAGTATGTTTGCCAATGTGTGATTTCAAACATTAACATCTTCAGTTATAAAAATAAAAAATTATAAAAAATTGATATTTAAAAATATTTATTGAGACAAATTTAATAAGACCCAACACAACCATGTTTTTTCTTAGAGCAAGATTAACGCTAGTCTGAATTAAGACTTCCACATCAGTTTTTTATTAATTTTTATTTATTTTCAAGTTCTCAGATTCTTGTTGAGACCCTTTCAAACTTACTTAATTTTTCCACTTCACCCCTCGTACTCATTCAAGATTTCTCAAATTTATAAAAATAATAAAATAAAAAAGTAAAATAGTAATAATTAAGATTGAATTTGATGTTTAAACGTCTTAAGTAGAGTCTTGGAATTCCAACACTCTTGTTCAGACTTTTGTCATACTCTTCTACTTAAATGGGAGGTTTTAGGTTAATACTCAATAAAACTATTTCTCATACTATTGCTCAGACTAGCGCTAATCTTGCTCTTAAATATAAATCAGAAAAAAGTCAAATGAGTTTGTGTGAATAGTGTCGAAAACTCAATTGTGTTATGTAAATAAGAACGGAGGAAGTATATGATACTCCCTCCGTATTTTAAGAAAATATATACTTTGACCGTCATGTGGTTTTAGGAGGGTGAATTGAATTTTTTAAAATAATATTAAAGTGGGGTAGTAAGTGAATTATTAATTTATAGTAAAATATGATGTAAGTAAGTGTGGGGACCACAAGAAATAAATAAATATTATGAAGTGATATAATTGGAATTGGGGACCAAAACACGTCAAAAAAAGAAAGTGTATATCTTTTTTAAAATACGGCCGTTTAAGGAAAGTATATCTCTTTTTAAAATACAGAGGAAGTAAATTTATTGCATATTAGAATAATTTATCTATTTTCTCCGTATTTAATTAAAAGATGCATTTTTCATAATCGACGGTATTTAATACTTCCCCCGTCTTTTAATAATCGCAACGTTTGTTAGTTTCACGCATGCCAATGCACAATTTTGATCATTTATATCTTAAATGCTCTTTATGCAAAAATTATAAAAAGTTGATATTTTGAAAATACACATTGAGACGAATCTAACAAGATCTCACACGACTATGTTTTATCTTATATAAAAAGCACTAAGAATAGTCAAAGTAGATTATACGAATAGTGGCAAAAGTCCAAACGTTGCGAGTATTAAAAGACGGAGGAAGTATACATTTCTAATTTGGCATGTCATGGTCTGCAATTTCATTTATATTAAACTTTCTCCACCTACTATAATCCACACACTTACTCACATCTTGTTTTTATTACATAAATAATTCACACACTATCAAATTTTACAATAAAATAATAAGTCATATCCCACTTTTATTTTATTTTATTTTAAAAAATTCAACCTCAGACTCCTAAAATTACGTGGCGGTCAAACTGTACCTCTAACGGAGTAATTAAGTACGGAGGAATATTTTTAGTAACTTTTAATCTTTATACATTAGCATTGATTTTAAAAAGATCTTTTAAAAAAATAAATTATATTCACTAAAGAGATAATTTTTTTTACTATGCCAAGTAATTTTTAAACATTTGAGTTAATTTTACATCCGCATTATTATATTTAAGTAGCTTTAGATAAAGAGTTATGATTTCCCTAAAAAAAATAAAATAAGAGTTATGATAACGAGTGAATATAATTCCGCGGACATAAGGTATTGCATTTGCACCCACCTCTCTGGGTGACAGCGACTATCCATTATTGCGACTTCTTATTATTATTATTCAACACTATCTGCTACGGCTTTACTTCATCAGTGACGCTGCTGCTTTTTTCTATTTTTAAAAACTTACTATTGTTGCGCGATTACGACACCCATCTTTTGCTTAGCCATGTTCAAGCTTTGCTACGCCTTTTATTCTTCCCTTCTAGATACGGCAAATTTAGTCATTGAGGTGGGGTTTCCTTTAAATTATGTGATGTGGGCAAAATTACCATGTCATTTTTACCAATCGGAAAGCGACACATAGTCTGATTTAGCCCTGTAAGATATCCCATGTGGTCTATCACCTATTAAGTGTCATTATATCAAATAATGCCCAGAATGATGCCATGTGTCCAAGTCCTGGTCATACACGTGGACCAAGGTTCAATCAATATACTCCCTCCGTCCCTTAATACTCGCACCATTTTGACTGGACACGCTTGTCAATGCACATCTTTGACCACCAATATCTTTAACTACATATTATAATTTTTTTTTTCAACATTATGAAAATATATATTAAGATGAATCCAACAATATATTATATACTAACATTTGTTTTCATATACTAGAAATAAAATAGGGTCAAAGTGAATGATGTGAATAGTGCAAAAAGTCAAAACGGTGCGAGTATTAAGGGACAGAGGGGGTATGTCAGCATATTTGAAGGAAGCCTATTAAACTTTCCATTATGCACAAATGCCCGAAAACCCATTTATGTCATAAAATCAATATGGCTACACAAGGCAGAAGACACATGTCCTATCCTCCAAGCTCAGGCAATCATGTTGTAGGGATTCTAGGTCACTCCTTGGAAAACCTAGTACTATATAAAGCTCCAAATCCCAAAGGACAAGGACAATCAATTACCCAACAACCAACTAAAATATTGTGCTCTGCCTTCTCTCTACTTTCTCCCTCTAAACATCTTACTTGCTTAGGCATCAGAGGGAATATTTCGAAAGGAATATTCTTGTTTTGCCGGTAGGACCAGAGATCGAGCCGTGTCGGATCGGATACCTCCTCGTCATCAGCTCATTGAAAAAATCTCACAACATTTGGCGTCGTCTGTGGGGAGGTACGGTTAGGGATGTCAATGGGGCGGGGCGGATGCGGATGTAGGTCCCTCCATCCCCATTCCCACCTAAAATTTTCATCCCCCATCCCCGCCCCATCACCCATGGCGGGTACCAAATTCATCCTCATCCCCCCCAACGGGTATAAACTAAAATTCATCCCTGCCCCACCACCCAACTGGGTATCCATCCCTATCTTATCCCCGCCCCATACCTGTAGACACCTAATTTGTGTCTCCCCTCTGGGATGATGACGATACCATTATCCTTAATAGGTGGTTGGAGCAACTCCGTGCGGAAATCCCATTTGCTAAGAACATCTCCAAAATACAAGATCCAAAATCCAATCCCTGAGGTCGTTCCCCTTCCGGAACTCGGTACAAAATACAATTTTCAAAACCCAATTTCAAAATCCAAGTACAATCTCATCTAGTAGACCATTCCATTGGTTTTACTAAGCCTTTTCCACTCAAAGTCATATAAGGCAAGTCAAAATAGGGCGCCGACCCACAAAACCGAGCAAGTCAGGCCCCGTCCCGTACAACCGGAATACAAAACCCGAAACGACTTGTTTTTTACGCAAAATCAAGTATTAACCTCCAAGAAAACACTACATGCCAAGAATCGTATTATTCGTACTAAGGTACATCAATACAAGACAAATCAAGAACGAAGCCCGCGCCCTTGTTTTGGCAGCACTCATGCCACGTCACCAGCGCCGGGCGCTGGTTTGGCGTGCTGCGCTGGCAATGGTTGGCGGTTTCCAGCCATTTTTCCTATAAATGCCCCCTAATTTCCAGCATTTGGGGAGGGAGCTTCAATATACAACGTCGTAATACAAAAATTACGCCTCAAATTCAAGTCCAAAAATCCTTCAAAAACACATACAAACTTCAAGTTCTAAGCAATTGGGAGCTCTAAAGGAATTCTTGCCTAAACCTAAATAGGTAATTCCGAATCCCACAATATTCAATCATGTTTCTTTGATTTTCCTATTTCAAAAATGATTAGCAAGTTGGCATTTTTACTACTAAAAATGTCACTTGCAACAATCATACATCTTTTAAAAATCCAAACTTTTCAAAATACAAAAATGCAACCTTTCAAGATTCAAGGATGTTCAATGTTGTTTGCAATCACTTCTTTGAACTAGAATCACTTATGTTCAATGTTGTTTTCAAGATTCAAGTATGGAGTAATCAAAGATGACACCTTTTTAGCTTCTAAAGGTTTAATCTTTTGAGATTCAAGACTCCATTTTTCAATATACAAGTTCAAGTTTTCAAATTTTAAGATCCCACGTACAATGTTTAGGGTTGCTCATGACTACTTCCATAAACTAGGATCCTTTCAAAGTAAGAGCACATCAAAGATCTAACCTTTTCAACATTAAAAGGCCCGATCTTTGAGATTCAAGTCTCTTAAGTTTCAATATTTCAAGTTCAAGTTCAATTATTTCAAGTTCAATATTTCAAGATTCAAACTTTCAAGTTCAAGTTCTATATGCAAAATCTAGGATACTTTGGGATGAGAAACTTCTCCCAAGTTGAGATTTTTGGCTTTGAATTCGTGTCGGACACACTTATTTTTAAGGAGCCGCTTGGCGTTCGAATCTCATGTGCCCAAGTACAAATTTTAATATCGCAATTTCAATTATGCACCTTTCAATATTGCAATTTCAATTATGCACCTTTCAATACCGCAATTTCAATATCGTACTTTCAATTCCGCAATTTCAATATCGCACTTCAATTCCGCATTTCAATTCCGCATCTTTACTTGCCTAGTCCTTCTAGGCAATGTGGACCTACTCCCTAGACCGTTTCTAGGGGGTCTTGTATTTACTAATTCCGCACTTATTTACTATTGTGATGTTGCTTTATTTGCTTTATTTCTTTCATCCCCATACATGCTAAATACAACAAAATGCAAGGTTACATCACGCTTAACAAAGATAATTTCTTGGACAAACCGATCTTAGGTTCCCTTAAATTACCTTTAAAGCAAAGTGACCACCATACAATTAGAGATTCTATTTGCTCTAAAATCAAACCCACATAGTCTAAACTAGGGTATTTTCAAAAATGCTATGTGACGTACTCGAATAATTTCTAAAGCTCGTGGAATAAGCATCTCGTTCCCGTGCCCGGATCTCACCCATCCGTTTCGAAGATTCAAGTCTTATCGTAATAGAGTCATTTGCGGTCTTTCCAAACAAGACCCTAAACAATGTTTGGCGGCGACTCCTTCGAGGTACAAAAATACAATGGTTTCTAAAAACCGCCCCCCTTGTAGGGAATTGCTATACATACGCAAAACAAAAAAAACCCCTACAATTCTGGCAACTCTGCTGGGGATTTTCTAATTTCAATTTCGAAAATGCGAGCAGATTTCGAGCAGCAAGCCACTGATCTTCTTAAGTACTGGATGCCAGCACTGGCGCCAGGCGCAACCACCTGCGCCCAACGCCACTGCCTGCATCCAGGACAGTGGCTCACAGTGGCTTGTCTCCCACTTTTGGTCAACTTTTCGTGTTGGGAGTTAGTCTTGTTAGGTTATGATACATATGAACAACATAAATCATGCGGAAAAACATATATCCAGGATTCAAATTAATTGCACATAACCAAATAATTAGTCTACATTGCATACACTTTGTAGCGTGCACTCCCTTGCTGCACCCGAACCGAACAAGAACAAGTCTTTAGGACTCCAAGTGTCGTCCCTCCGTAGAAAGTCCACAGCACGTCCGGATCCGCCTTAAAATTGACCAACTAGAATCACCCTTAAGGTACTAGTGATTTCGGCTAATATGGGGCAATAATATGACTGAATTTTGCTCTCAAAAAGTCACTTTGAATACTTGAAACTCGTCCTTAAATTGTGAACCTAGGCACATATTTATAGGGGTATGGAAAGGGAATTGGAATCCTACTAGGATACTAATTAGATTAATTAGAATTTTATTAAAACTCTTATTAACTAATTTATCCATTAGGATTAGGAATTTAATGATTGAACGAATCCCATTAGATTTAGGATTTGTATCGGACACAAACACACGCATACGAGCATCGCCCTTGCGGGCGCTTAGCCCACGCAAGCCTTGCGGCCCACGCGAGCCTCGCAGCCCACGCGAGCAGCGCAACTCGCAGCAAACCGCGCGCGCGCCTTGGCCTGCTAGGCCTGGCCTTGCGCTGGGCCTGGCGTGGCCTTGGTTGCCTTGTGTGGTGCGCTGGCTTGCTGGACGCGGGCCTGGCTTCGTGCTGGGCCTTCGTCTAGCAAGTCTCGTCCGATGCTAATTCGTACGACGCGCTTCCGATTAATTTCCAAATTCCGGAATTCATTTCCGATACGAACAATATTTAACATTTCCGATTCCGGAATTAATTTCCGTCTCGAACAAATATTTAATATTTCCGTTTCCGGAATTATTTTCCGATTCCGATAATATTTCCGTTTCCGGCAATATTTCCGATTCCGACAATATTTCCATTTTCGATAATATTTTCCGATACGTACCATGTTTCCTTTTCCGGCAACATCTACGACTTGGATAATATTTATATTTCCGATGCGATACATATTTCCGTTTCCGGCAATATCATCGTTTCCGGAGTATTCATTATTTGCCTTTGACGATCTTAGCTCCCACTGAAACCAAGATCTGTCGATTCCGTATATCCATAGATAGAGTATTTAATGCCATTAAATACTTGATCCGTTTACGTACTATTTGTGTGACCCTACGGGTTCAGTCAAGAGTAAGCTGTGGATTAATATAATTAATTCCACTTGAACTGAAGCGGCCTCTAGCTAGGCATTCAGCTCACTTGATCTCACTGAATTATTAACTTGTTAATTAATACCGAACCGCATTTATTAGACTTATCATTAAATGCATACTTGGACCAAGGGCATTATTTCCTTCAGTCTCCCACTTGTCCTTAGGGACAAGTGTGCCTTTCCTAATTCCTTTGTCGCTCGATGCTTGCTCTTGAACATAAGGTAAGAGTTGTCATCCTTATTTTGTCCAGAGGTGTTTCTCGGTTTCAGAGTTTAACTGATCAAATAAACAGATAATCATAGCCTATGATTCATCTGAGCATGGCCATGCATTTTACTGTTTCTAGCTCTCCGAGTGGCCTTGTACAACTTTTCGGCATCTCATCCCGATTTATGGGAGGACAATCCCAATCTTGCGATCTTGAGATTAGACTTCGTTTGATAGGTGATTACCTGAGCGTTGCCTTTATAGCCTCCTTTTACAGTACGACGGTTGACAACGTCAAAGTAAGCAGTTCTCAAACAAGTAATCTCAAATCACTCAGGTATTGAGGATTAGTGTCTAATAATTTTAATGAAATTTACTTATGACAGATTTTTATCTCTTACAGTAAAGTTTCATAGGTCTTTCCGATACTAGTCTTCCCAAAGTAAGTATCTATGCAAATGATTACGACATTGCCATGTCCACATAGTTCAAGAAACAGAACTACTAGTCATCTTGCATTCTAGTCGTCTAACGTTTTCTATGCGTCCATCTTTATAGAAAACTCCGACCAGGGACCATTTTCAACTTTTGACATTCAAGTTCACTTGATAGACATTTCTTAGTCACAGGACTGGTCCTGACAGTCTATCTTGAATATTTCGTCAAATGGAAGGTGAAGGAAATAATGCCCTTGGTCCAAGTATGCATTCTATGATAAGTCTAATAAATGCGGTTCAGTATTAATTAACAAGTTAATAATTCAGTGAGATCAAGTGAGCTGAATGCCTAGCTAGAGGCCGCTTCAGTTCAAGTGGAATTAATGATATTAATCCACAGCTTACTCTTGACTGAACCCGTAGGGTCACACAAATAGTACGTAAACGGATCAAGTATTTAATAGCATTAAATACTCCATCTATGAATATTCGGAACCGACGGATCTTGGTTTCAGTGGGAGCTAAGATCGTCACAGGCAAGGAATGAATACTCCGGAAACGATGATATTTGCCGGAAACGGAAATATGGATCGTATCGGAAATATAAATATTATCCAAGTCGTAGATGTTGCCGGAAACGGAAACATGGTACGTGTCGGAAAATATTATCGGAGATGGAAATATTGCCAGAATCGGAAATATTGCCGGAAACGGAAATATTGTCAGAATCGGAAATATTACCGGAATCGGAAAATAATTCCGGAAACGGAAATATTAAATATTTGTTCGAAACGGAAATTAATTCCGGAATCGGAAATATTAAATATTGTTCGTATCGGAAATAAATTCCGGAATCGGAAAATTTAATCGGAAGCGCATCGTACGAATAAGCATCGGACGAGGACTGCCGGACGAGGCCCAGCACGAAGCCAGGCCATCGCCCAGCAAGCCAAGCGCGCCGCACAAACAGCAACGCCAGGCCCAGCGCAAGGCCAGGCCCAGCAGGCTGCGCGCAGCGCGCAGCGCGCACAGCGCGTACAGCACGCGCAGCGCGCAGCGCGCACAGCACGCGCAGCGCGCAGCGCGCGCGGGCGCTGAGTGGGCTGCTGCTCGCGCGCACGCATGGGGCCCATCGTGGCTGCCGTGCGTGTGTGTGCAAGTGTTTGTGTTCGTGCACGTTTCCTAAAACATGCAGAGTTCGGTTAATGATTAAATTCCTAATTCTATTTGATAAATTAATTAAATTAGAGTTCTTGTAGGATTCTAGGTTTAATTAATTTCTATCTGAATAGGATTTCGATTCCCTTTCCATACCGCTATAAATATGAGGCTAGGGCTCACAATTTATAACACAAGTTTAAAAGTATTCAAAGTGAGTTTTTGAGAGAAAAATTCAGTCACACATTTGCCTATAAAGTGCCGAAAATAATAGTACCTTAAGGGCGATTCTAGTTGGTCAATCTTAAGGCGGATCCGGACGTGCTGTGGACTATCTACGGAGGGACGACACTTGGAGTCCTAAAGACTTGTTCTTGTTCGGTTCGGGCGCAGCTAGGGAAGGCACGCAACAAAGAGTATGCATCTAATCTATGCTAAATGATTATGTGTAAATAATATGTTTTCCTAGGTTTATGGTTTTTCCGCATGATTTATGAATTGTCATATGTATCATAACCTAACAGTGGTATCACGAGCCCCTTATTATTTTCATAATCTAAATTGCATGAACATGGTTAAATATTACAAATTTGCAAGAATTAAAAGGGGTGATTAATTTTCGTAATTGTTAATTAATTGCAAATTGCGTTTATTTAATTATACGTACGCAGTTTTTCGGCAGTTTCTTCGTTACTCATCCGAATTGAGTGATTTTTGTGTCAATTCCGCATGTAAAAGGCATTCTAAAATTTTGACAAAACTAGTATTTTTCTGCCGAACCCAGAATTCTCAAATTCGAAGCCTAACTATGACTTTTCGAAGGTTTTAGTTTTTCGAATGCAAAAATTTCGTAAATTTAAGATGTTAAATTAAATATTTGCGATTCTTGTTGATAAATCTTGAATTTTTGATTGACCTACTGCATATGTTTAACAAGTTTGAATGCCTAGTCTTGTTAATTATGCAATCTAATTTGTAATTATGATTAATTTGTTGAAAATTAGAATAATTTAGAATTAATTTGATTTTCATAATTAATTGTAATTTAATTAGAAACCTATGATTAAAAACCACCATAAAAATTGTAAATTTACGATAAATTTTAAATTTTTATGACCTAGACTTGAATCCATAACAATCGGAAATCAATTGGATAATAAATTTTCGATTTTTCGCCCTAAAATTATGAAATTAATATTATTTATTAATTTGTCATTAATTTTAAATATAAATTTTAAATTTTTATGCGATGCGTTCATATAACTTGCACGCACGAAGAAATGGACGCTTCGTGTTACCCTTAAGGGGTGTTGTATAATGCGGGCATGCGACGACGAGCAAGGGAGCTCGTCGCCCATGCGGCACGAATGCAATGAGCAAGGGCGTAGTGCACGAGCACAAGGCAGCAGCCCTGCCTTGTGTCGTGTGCCACGACCAATGGACGAATGGGCATGGGCGTAGGGCGAGCCAAGGCAGTCGCGTGTGGGCAGCAAGCGAGCTGCGCCACAACGCGCGCTGCCTCGCACAAGAGCGCGCAGCCTCGCGCGCAGCGAGCGCAAGCTCGCGTGCCACGAGCGCTGCGCCTAGCATTGCTCGCGCGCACAGCGAGCGATGTCGCCCGCCCAGCGAGCGATGTCGCGCGCCCAGCGAGCGATGGCTCGCACGCCCAGCGAGCGATGTCGCGCGCGCACTGCGAGCGATAGCCCGCGTGCGATGAGCGCTGGCGCGCGCAGCGAGCACCAATGCGTGCGGAGGCTTGCGATAGGGATGCAGCAGCTATGCGACGAGCGCATGGGCTGCGCGCACATGGCCAACAATGGCTGTGTGCGTGCGGCCCATGGGCGTGCAACGCGTAGGGTGTTTGCGTTACGATTAGATCGTTCTGAATGTTTAATTTGAAAATTTCAGTTCACGTAATTTTAATTAATTTTAAAATTAATAATTTAAATTATTTTCTTGGATTTTAATTTTGAATATTATAATTATAATAAATGTTATTTATTCTAATTATTTTACTAAAATTAAAATCATGAATTAATTTAAATGCGACTGAAATTAAATTAAACTTTTTGGATTCAATTATAAATTTATATGAGCTTTAAATTTTAATTAAATTTGTATGTTTCCGGTTAGACTAGAAATACATTTTTATGTTTAAAATTGGTAAAGCATATGAATTTATTGGTTTAAGTGGGAGCGCTTTTTAGTCATAAACTCTTGATTAGGTCTACAAATCCTTAAGGTTAAAACAACTTGATTAGAATTAATAAGGACTGAATAATTGGTAGATTATTGGTGCCCTTGATTAATTGCTGCAAATGTTTACGTGATGCATAATGTGTTTTACTAACCAGCTAAGTGGGCCATTCATGATAATGAATGGGTGAATGGTATATATTGTATATGTACTGTTTTGCAGGTTATGAAGTGACTAGTATGGCCCAAATAGGATAGAAAATATGGTCTGCGTACCATTAATTTGAATGTAATTGGTCTAAAGTACCAAAGTTATTTTTCAATTCAAATATGGTCTGCGTACCATCAAATAGTTGTAATTAGTTATAGCTTATCCTATTTGAAGAAAATGGTGCCTCCCACGGAGATTTTCAAGACGGACTTTGAAGTTAAAGCTTCAAGATGAAGTCGGGCCATACTAGATCACAAATATCTTATGCATGTTTTAAGTTATTTATTGCTTTTAAATATGTCTTAAAATGCATGAGATCAAAATCTTGATTATGTTGCATGATTAAGGATTTTAGTTCACTTAAAATCTAACCAACATAGTAAGAGCCTTAAGTTCCAAACTTAAAAATTGAGTTAAAAGGTGCCATGCCAAAATATACACTTGCTTGGATATCCTTTACATCAATCTAGTAATAGTTTTCGCTCAGCGAGGTGTTACTTATTGGTCCTAAAGGGGCAAGGTACACAAATAATTGTGAGTACATGTTAGTTTTGGTGAAACTCAACGATATAAGTAAGGAGTCCTTTTATGTCGTGGCAAAATCGATAGGTTTTCCTAATAAGTTCTTAGACGTACCTATCAACCAAGAGTAGTTTCTAGACTATTAGCAAAAGGCTTTTGCTTACCTAAAATGTTTTAGAATTGAGTCGACAAACTGTGCTTAATTCTTCAATGGTTTTAGGGTCTTGGAGTCATTTTATTCACACCTGCCGGAACAATAAAATCGAATAAAATGCTAATAACTTGTTTGAATTGCATGGTTGCTTTAATTTCAAGTTATTATTCATGATAAATGTTTAGACTTTGCATGCTTCAATGTATGTTTTAATTATTGTTTATAATTAAATATCTTGCACTGCAATAAATCCTTTTAGAAAGGTAACAGTAAATTTCCTCGATTGGTAGTGAATCCAAGAACGATTCACGGAAAAGAGAGAAAGTGAGCAATTTAAAATGTACGTTTCTTATATCCACTTTTATGGTTGTTTTCGAATATCAAAATCGAATGGCAAACCAATTGGTGCTTGTGAATTCAAAATACACTGTAGTTTTGAAATCATGAAGCATTGAGTTTAATACGCTCAGCTTTACCAATGGTTAACAACCTAATATCTTTGTCCATTTAATTCTCGAATGAGTCTAGTCCCTAGACATTCGAATAGATCGATGCTTAGAGAACTTTAGAAGCTTCTAGTAAGATCATCTAGTTGAAACAAAATATTCAACATAAATTAAAATGGTAAAGAACCTTGTTGGTGACATTGGACATGTCTAACAAAGTATAAAAGTCAACACTAAAGAATTCAATTCTTAAGACTATAAGAAAGGGTACAAGAAATAGGAAAACGAGGAACAAATGAAAGGAATTTACGATTCCGTTTCTACCTATAAGTTTATGTTTAAAGAGAAGTGACCTAGCAATCAAACTTCCTTGGTATCATATACCGCTTGAGGTTCTTACTTCGGTAATAACTCAAACAATGGAAGCTAGGATACACTAATGACCTACAAGTGGGAAATGAAGCATGGCAATGCTACATTAGTTGTAGGGTCATCTAGTTTGTTTTAAGTCCTTTCAAAGGCTGGAACTTAATGGCTATTTTGTTCCATAATCAACATACCTAAATTTCTGTTTTCAAACACAGAAAGACTCACATTCAAGAAAAAACAAAGACAATGTTTGTTTGTTTATTTGAATGAAATGGTCAATTACAGGTTGAGTCAATATGCTTGATTAAAACAAACAACTCTTTAAAAAAACTTTACTAGGTTCAAATCAACTTCTTGATTTGAGTTCCACTAATCTTTGGCATTGTTGCTTAGACCATATCAACAAGTTAATATTCAAAAGCTCTATTTTAATGGACTTTTGAAAGTTGGTTGATTTCTAGATCAACTTAAGACAAGGTAGTCTTACTTGTTGAAAGTAACAAAGAATATGAACTATTATTAGAACGCCTAGACGATAGAGTTCAAAGCTAAAGAAAGGTTTTATGATTTTATTATTTCACATGGATTTGAGTGAATATAGTTTTATTTACTCAAATGTGATATAAGTTGAATCTGTTTGGCTAGTTCAAAGATTCGAAGTATAAAATCCACTTGGCAAGAAATCATAAAGATCTAGGTTAGATCATGTTGATGATTACTTGAGACCAAATGTGATCATCAATGATTGTGTGTTGTAATTTCACAATCTAAGTCCATAAGATATGGCATATCGTAGTTTGAATAATCGAAGTCAATTAGTACTTGATTCGATCAATGATGAATCATAAAGACTTTTCCTATAATTTCTAAAACAAAATGCTCAACTACCACCAAACTAAACCAAATTCGTCAAAGCTATTGAAAAGTAATTTCAGGATATCTTTTCAATTATATATATCTAAAGAGTTGCTAAACTCAGTGGGAGCTTAGTGTTTGTTATACAACAAACTAAGGCCCAAGTCTAGATATATGTTTCATTGTGATTTATTCAAATGAGACACAAGGGTATTGTTTCTACCACGAATTTTTGAGAACATAATGTTTGTTTGCTCGAAATAATGTCCTTTTGGAGATTCGTTTCCAAAATGACAAGTGGGAGAAAATAGACCTCGAAAGTCTTCGAGGCGAACAACAAACATAAACGGACATTCCGGAGGCTTTTCGAAGTGCTTCAGAAAAACCGTACTTATTCTTTAAGGACTTTAGAAGTGGCTTTAAAGAATAGACATCTCTTAGAAGACTTTACAAGTGCTTCAAGGAGAACAGAATATTCAAAGGACTTTCAAGTGGCTATTGATATTCTATTGTTTGATGTTCTATACCCAAAGTAGGCATAGAGTTCAAGTCACTGGAACTATGATATTCTTCTATTGGATAGTGAAGAAACATGGAGTTCAGGTCACTAAAGCTATGCGATTCTTCTATTAGATAGTGAAGAAACCTACAACTTGCAGTCAAACTATTATCATATAGATTAATGAGTTTCTGACTTGTAAGAAAGCTATGACGAAATATAGATTCCCTAAAATGGTTAGAGGCCATATATAGACTATATGTTTAATTGGTTAAAGGCCATAAAACATACTCAATGTTTTGATGACAAAATTGAAATTTTGTTGATTTGCAAGAATAGTTTCACACCTATTGGTTGCAAGTTTGTTTTAAGGATAAAAACCATCAAACATGGAATTGTGTTCACACACAAAGCTAGATTAGTTGCTAAAAGTTACAAGCAAATTCACAATGTGGATTGTGTTGAAACCTCATGCAAAATCGTAATGCTTCAAGTCTATAATTCAAGCAATGATTGCATATTGGTAAATATGGCAATTGGATGACAAAAGTATTCCTCAATCAAATGTTGGAATAAACTATGTACATGGCATGTCATAGGATTTGTGGATCCAAATAGATGCTTGAAAAGGAAAGCTAGCTTATAAAATCTAAGTACAGATTTAAGCAAGCAATTGGGAATTGGAACTGTATTTTAAGTGAAGCTAATAAGCATTTTAGTTTCATAAAATATACATGATTCTTATAGATGTGTAAGAGGTTTAGTGGGAGTACATAAAACTTAATTGGTCCTATGTGTATCACACACATATCTCTCTATTGTGAAATAACATTCAAATGCTAATGACTTAGATTTGAAATTATTCATCAATGATGGACCATGGCGAAACTTAGTACATACTGGGTATTAAGATCTATTTACAAAGATCTTATGATATTGTTTTGGATTAAGTAATGGCATTTACTAAATCAAACACGAAAATCTCCATTGGAGATATTCGACCCATGTGAATAAATCTAAGTAAAGGATGTTTGAACTATGTATAAGCATTTACTAAGTTAAACATCAAAGGATCTAAATAAGATTCTTAACCTATATTATATGTCAAAGAATTTAGCTGAATTTAGTATCTACTGAAACTAGATAAGCTAAAGTTACATGAATAGAATTCAATTGGGAATTATTCTGCAAAAGAATTTATCATGTATAATATAATATGAGGATCGCCAAAAACGTATCGTATGACTTTAGCCATGACGAACATATACCAATCTCTATTGATCTAAGTAAAGATCAACTAGATTGAGATCAAGAATACTTATGGTACTTGAAAAGGTACATAGGAATAGTTCTTGATTCAAGGAAATAAAGATATGCTAAATATTGATGCTACACGCATAAACACTGGCAAAGGATCAAGCAAGACCCTTTGGAGTTAACCATTGATAAGGACGAGCTATAGAGCATCGTGTTTTGAAATGGCAACATGGATTGGAGACCATGAGTTGTTGCGTGGGAAATTAAAATAATAATTTCTATGTTCTAAGATATAGTTGGAGAGTCTTCCACATATCTATGAACTGCTTGGATAGGTAAATCCAAACAAAGCATCACTAGCAACCTATACAGTTGAAGTAAAAGTAATTATTGCCTAAGAAGCAATAAAACAGGGTTGTTTAAAGTTCTTCACTGAACTTGGGTAGATCACCTATCTGCTGGCTTGATGGTTCTTCATTGAAAAATGCGTAGAACCACTCTTGAAGCAAGAAAAACGTCTGCTAACTTGATGGTTCTTCATTGCAAAGTGAGTAAAACCACCATCGAAGTAAGAAAGACTAGATCACATAATAAACAAACTCGAAAAGATCTTATCATCATATCTCGAAGAACATTCGATGAAAAGGATATTAAGATTGGAAAAGCATGATAACTAAACCTATGCAACAAGTGAGAAGCAACACTCACATTGTAGCACTGGAAATCAAGCATAGCTTTGAATTCCATGAATTGTTTTAGAAGATGGGTTTGAGGCCCATGGTTATAAAACATTGGGGTTGAACATTTATCATATATGAAATGTATTTTCATATTCCATTTAATCTTGGTTTAGTATTATATGATGAGTCCCTTCAAATTTGACGATATATTCAAGATAGACTGTCAGGACCAGTCCTGTGACTAAGAAATGTCTATCAAGTGAACTTGAATGTCAAAGGTTGAAAATGGTCCCTAATCGGAGTTTTCTATAAAATTGGACGCATAGAAAACGTTAGACGATTAGAAATGCAAGATGACTAGTAGTTCTGTTTCTTGAACTATGTGGACATGGCAATGTCATAATCATTTGCATAGATACTTACTTTGGGAAGACTAGTATCGGACAAGACCTATGAAACTTTACTGTAAGAGATGAAAATCTGTCATGAGTAAATTTCATTAAATTATTAGACACTAAATCCTCAATACCTGAGTGATTTGAAGATTACTTGTTTGAGAACTGGTTGCTTTGACGTTGACCAACCGTCGCACCGTAAAAGGAGGCTATAAAGGCAACGCTCAGGTAATCACCTATCAAACGAAGTCTAATCTCAAGATCGCAAGATTGGGATTGTCCTCCCATAAATCGGGATGAGATGCTTAAAAGTTGTACAAGGCCACTCGGAGAGCTAGAAACTGTGAAATGCATGGCCGTGCTCGGATGAATCATAGGCTATGATTATCTGTTTATTTGATCAGTTGAACTCTGAAACCGAGGAACACCTCTAGACATAATAAGGATGACAACTCTTACCTTATGTTCAAGAGCAAGCATCGAGCGACAAAGGAATTAGGAAATGCACACTTGTCCCTAAGGACAAGTGGGAGACTGAAGGAAATAATGCCCTTGGTCCAAGTATGCATTCTATGATAAGTCTAATAAATGCGGTTCAGTATTAATTAACAAGTTAATAATTCAGTGAGATCAAGTGAGCTGAATGCCTAGCTAGAGGCCGCTTCAGTTCAAGTGGAATTAATGATATTAATCCACAGCTTACTCTTGACTGAACCCGTAGGGTCACACAAATAGTACGTAAACGGATCAAGTATTTAATAGCATTAAATACTCCATCTGTGAATATTCGGAACCGACGGATCTTGGTTTCAGTGGGAGCTAAGATCGTCACAGGCAAGGAATGAATACTCCGGAAACGATGATATTTGCCGGAAACGGAAATATGGATCGTATCGGAAATATAAATATTATCCAAGTCGTAGATGTTGCCGGAAACGGAAACATGGTACGTGTCGGAAAATATTATCGGAGATGGAAATATTGCCAGAATCAGAAATATTGCCGGAAACGGAAATATTGTCAGAATCGGAAATATTACCGGAATCGGAAAATAATTCCGGAAACGGAAATATTAAATATTTGTTCGAAACGGAAATTAATTCCGGAATCGGAAATATTAAATATTGTTCGTATCGGAAATAAATTCCGGAATCGGAAAATTTAATCGGAAGCGCATCGTACGAATAAGCATCGGACGAGGCCTGCCGGACGAGGCCCAGCACGAAGCCAGGCCATCGCCCAGCAAGCCAAGCGCGCCGCACAAACAGCAACGCCAGGCCCAGCGCAAGGCCAGGCCCAGCAGGCTGCGCGCAGCGCGCACAGCGCGCACAGCACGCGCAGCGCGCACAGCGCGCACAGCACGCGCAGCGCGCACAGCGCGCACAACACGCGCAGCGCGCAGCGCGCGCGGGCGCTGAGTGGGCTGCTGCTCGCGCGCACGCATGGGGCCCATCGTGGCTGCCGTGCGTGTGTGTGCAAGTGTTTGTGTTCGTGCACGTTTCCTAAAACATGCAGAGTTCGGTTAATGATTAAATTCCTAATTCTATTTGATAAATTAATTAAATTAGAGTTCTTGTAGGATTCTAGGTTTAATTAATTTGTATCTGAATAGGATTTCGATTCCCTTTCCATACCGCTATAAATATGAGGCTAGGGCTCACAATTTATAACACAAGTTTAAAAGTATTCAAAGTGAGTTTTTGAGAGAAAAATTCAGTCACACATTTGCCTATAAAGTGCCGAAAATAATAGTACCTTAAGGGCGATTCTAGTTGGTCAATCTTAAGGCGGATCCGGACGTGCTGTGGACTATCTACGGAGGGACGACACTTGGAGTCCTAAAGACTTGTTCTTGTTCGGTTCGGGCGCAGCTAGGGAAGGCACGCAACAAAGAGTATGCATCTAATCTATGCTAAATGATTATGTGTAAATAATATGTTTTCCTGGGTTTATGGTTTTTCCGCATGATTTATGAATTGTCATATGTATCATAACCTAACAGAAGGGACTCATCATTTAATACTAAACCAAGATTAAATGGAATATGAAAATACATTTCATATATGATAAATGTTCAACCCCAATGTTTTACAACCTTGGGCCTCAAACCTATCTTTAAAACAGTTCATGGAATTCAAAGCTATGCTTGATTTCTAGTGCCACAATGTGAGTGTTGTTTCTCACTTGTTGCATAGGTTTAGTTATCATGCGCCAATCTTAATATCCTTTTCATCGAATGTTCTTCGAGATAGATGATAAGATCTTTTGAGTATGTTTATTTTGTGATCTAGTCTTTCTTGCTACAATAGTGGTTCTACGCATTTTGCAATGAAGAACCATTAAGTCAACAGACATCTGATCTACTCAAGTTCAGTGAAGAACTCATAAACAACCCTGTTTTATTGCTTCTTAGGCAATACGTACTTTTACTTCAACTGTATAGGTTGCTAGTGATGCTTTGGTTAGATTTACTTATCCAAGCAGTTCACAGATATGTGGAAGACTTTCCAGCTGTAACTTAGAACATAAAAATTAATATTTAATTTCCCACGAAACAACTCATGGTCTCCAATCCATGTTGCCATTTCAAAACACGATGCTCTATAGCTCGTCCTTGCCAATGGTTAACTCCAAAGGGATCTTGCTTTATCCTTTTCTAGTGTTTATGCGTGTGGCATCAACTATTTAGCATATCTTTATTTCCTTGAATTAATCAAGAACTATTCCTATGTACATTTTCAAGTACCATAAGTTTTTCTTAATCTCAATCTAGTTGATCTTCACTTACATCAATAGAGATTGGTATATGTTCGTTATGCCTAAATCCATACGATACATTTTTGGCGATCCTCATATTATATCATACATGATAAATTCTTTTGCAGAATTATTCTCAATTGAATTATATTCATGTAACTTTAGCTCATTCAATTTCAGTAGATACTGAATCTAGCTAAATTATTTGACATATAATATAGGTTTAAGAATCTCACTTGGATCCTTTGATGTTTAACTTAGTAAATGCTTATACATAGTTCAAACATTCTTTACTTAGATTTATTCACATGGGTCGAATATCTCCAATGGAGTCTTTCGTGTTTGATTTAGTAAATGCCATTACTTAATCTAAAACAATATTATAAGATCTCTGTAAATAGATCTTAATACCCAGTATGTACTAAGTTTCGCCATGGTCCATCATTGATGAATAATTTCAAATCTAAGTCATTAGCATTTGAATTTTATTTCACAGTAGAGTGATATGTGTGTGATACACATAGGTTCAATTAAGTTTTATGTACTCCCACTAAACTTTATATATCTATAAGAATCATGTACATTTTATGAAACTAAAATACTTATTAGCTTCACTAAAATATAATTCCCAATTGCTTGCTTAAATCTGTACTTAGATTTCATAAGCTAGCTTATCTTTTCAAGTATTTATTTGGATCCACAAATCCTATGATATGCCATGTACATAGTTTCTTCCAACATTTTATTGAGGAATACGTTTTGTCATCCAATTGACATATGTACCAATATGCAATCATTGCTTGAATTATAGACTTGAGCATTACGATTATGCATGAGGTTTCAACACAATCCACACCGTGAATTTGCTTGTAACCTTTAGCAACTAATCTAGCTTTGTGTGTGAACACAATTCCATGTTTGATGGTTTTTATCCTTAAAACCAATTTGCAACCAATAGATGTAAACCATTCTTGCAAATCAACAAAATTTCAAATTTGTCATCAAAACATTGGTTATGTTTTATGGCCTTTAACACTCTAAAACATTTGAGTCTATATATGGCCTCTAACCATTTTAGGGAATCTAGGTTTTTTCATAGCTTTCTTACAAGTCACAAACTTATTAATCTACGTGATAATAGTTTGACTGCAAGTTGTAGGTTTTCTTCACTATCTAATAGAAGAGTCTCATAGTTTCATTGACCTGAACTCTATGTTTCTTCACTATCTAATAGAAGAATCTCATTGTTCTAGCGACTTGAACTCTATGCCTACTTGGGTATAGAACATCAAACAATTGAATATCAACAGGCACTTGAAAGTCTTTTGAATATTCTGTTCTCCTTGAAGCACTTGTAAAGTCTTCTAAGAGATGTCTATTCTTTAAAGCCACTTCTAAAGTCCTTAAAGAATAAGTGTTCGGATTTTCTGAAGAACTTCGAAAAGCCTCCGGAATGTCCGTTTATGTTTGTTGTTCGCCTCGAATACTTTCGAGGTCTATTTTCTCCCACTTGTCATTTTGGAAACGAATCTCCAAAAGGACATTATTTCGAGCAAACAAACATTATGTTCTAAAAAATTCGTGGTAGGAACAATACCCTTGTGTCTCATTTGAATAAATCACAATGAAACATATATCTACACTTGGGCCTTAGTTTGTTGAATAACAAACACTAAGCTCCCATTGAGTTTAGCAACTTTTTAGATATATATTATGAAAAGATATTCTGAAATTACTTTTCAATAGCTTTGACGAATTTGGTTTAGTTTGGTGGTAGTTGAGCATTTTGTTTTAGAAATTATAGGAAAAGTCTTTATGATCCATCATTGATCGAATCATGTACTAATCGACTTCGATTATTCCAACTTAGATATGCCATATCTTATGGAGCTAGATTATGAATTTTACTACACACAATCATTGATGATCATTCTTGACTTAAGTAATCATCAACATGATCTAACCTAGATCTTTATGATTTCTTGCCAAGTGGGTTTTATACTTCTGAATCTTTGAACTATCCAAACAGATTCAAACTTATATCACATTTGAGTAAATAAACCTATATTCACTCAAATCCATGTGAAATAATAAAGTCATAAAATATTTCTTTAGCTTTGAACTCTATTGTCTAGGCGTTCTAACAGTAGTTCATATCCTTTGTTACTTTCAATAAGTAAGACTAGCTTGTCTCGAATTGATCTAGAAATCAATCAACTTTCAAAAGTCCATTAAAATAGAGCTTTTGAATGTTAACTCGTTGATATGGTCTAAGCAACAATGCCAAAGATTAGTGGAACTCAAATCAAGGGGTTGATTTGAACCTAGTAAAATTTTTATTGTTAAAGAGTTGTTTTGTTTTAATCAAGCATATTGACTCAACCCATAAATGACCATTTCATTCAAATAAACAAACAAACATTGTTTTTGTTTTTCTTGAATGTGAGTCTTTCTGTGTTTGAAACAGAAATTTAGGTATGCTGATTATGGAACAAATTAGCGATTAAGTTCCAGCCTTGAAAGGACTTAAAACAAACTAGATGACCTACAACTAATGTAGCATTGCCATGCTTCATTTTCCACTTGTAGGTCAATAGTGTAGCCTAGCTTCCATTATTTGAGTTATTACCGAAGTAAGAACCTCAAGCGGTATATGATACCAAGGAAGTTTGATTGCTAGGTTACTTCTCTTTAAACATAAACTTATAGGTAGAAACGGAATCGTAAATTCCTTTCATTTGTTCCTTGTTTTCCTTTTTCTTGTACCCTTTCTTATAGTCTTAAGAATTGACTTCTCTAGTGTTGACTTTTATATTTTGTTAGACATGTCTAATGTCACTCCAACAAGGATCTTACCATTTAATTTATGTTGAATATTTTGTTTCAACTAGATGATCTTACCAGAAGCTTCTAGAGTTCTCTAAGCATCGATCTATTCGAATGTCTAGGGACTAGACTCATTCGAGTATTAAATGGACAAAGACATTAGGTTGTTAACCATTGGTAAAGCTGAGCGTTTAAACTCAATGCTTTATGATCTCAAAACTACATTGTATTTTGAATTCACAAGCACCAATCGGTTTGCCATTCGACTTTGATACTCGAAAACAACCATAAAAGTCGATATAAGAAACGTACATTTTAAATTGCTCACTTTCTCTCATTTCCGTGAATCGTTCTTGGATTCATTACCAATCGAGGAAATTTACTGTTACCGTTCTAAAAGGATTTATTGCAGTGCAAGATATTTAATTATAAACAATAATTAAAACATACATTGAAGCATGCAAAGTCTAAACATTTATCTTGAGTATTAACTTGAAAATTAAAGCATTCATGTAATTTAAACAAGTCATTAGCATTTTATTCGAGTTTATTGTTCTGACAGGTGTGAATAAAATGATTCCAATATCTTTAAATCATTGAAGAATTAAGCACATTATGTATTTAGACTCAATTCTAAAATATTTTAGGTAAGCAAATCCTTTGCTAATAGTCTAGAAATCACTCTTGGTTGATAGGTACATCTAAGAACTTATTAGGTAAACCTATCGCATTTGCCACGACATAAAAGGACTCGTTACTTATATCGTTGAGTTTCGCCAAAACTAACATGTACTCACAATTATTTGTGTACCTTACCCTTTTAGAATCAATAAGTAACACCTTTCTATGGCGGAAAACTATTACTAAGATTGATGTAAAGGTTATCCAAGTAAGTGTTATTTTGGCATGACACCTTTTAACTCAATTTTAAAGTTTGGAACTTAAGGCTCTTACTATGTTGGTTAGATTTTAAGTGAACTAAAATCCTTAATCATGCAACATAATCAAGCCATAATCTCATGCATAATTAAGACATATTTAAAGCAATAAATAACTTAAAACATGCATAAGATATAAATGTGATCTAGTATGGCCCGACTTCATCTTGAAGCTTCAACTTCAAAGTCCATCTTGAAAATGGATTGGAAACTCCGTCTTGAATTTCACCATGGGAGGCGCCATTTTCTTCAAATAGGATAAGCTATAATTAAACTAATTACAACTATTTGATGGTACGCAGACCATATTTAAAAGCAATAAAATTTGGTACTTTAGACCAATATTACATTCAAATTAATGGTACGCAGACCATATTTTCTATCCTATTTGGGCCATACTAGTCACTTTCAATAACTTGCAAAACAATACATATACAATATATATACCATTTACCCATTCATTATCATGAATGGCCCACATAGCTGGTTAGTAAAACACATGTCATGCATCACATAAATATTTGCAGCAATTAATCAAGGGCACCAATAATCTACCAATTATTCAGTCCTTATTAATTCTAATCAAGTTGTTTTAACCTTAAAGGATTGTAGACCTAATCAAGAGTTTATGACTAAAGGCTCCCACTTAAACCAATAACTTTATATGCTTTACTAATTTTAAACATAAAATTGTATTTCTAGTCTAACCGGAAACATACAAGTTTAATTAAAATTTAAAGCTCATATAAAATTATAATCGAATCCATTTAATTTATTATCAGTTGAATTAAATGAATTTAAATTAATTCAAGGTTTTAAATTTAGTAAAATAATTAGTATAAATTAAAATTTATAATAATTATAATAGTCAAAATTAAATTCCGAGAAAACAATTTAAATTATTAATTTTAAAGTTAATTAAAATTATTTCGGAACTGAAAATCTAAAATTAAAATCAAAACGCATCAATCGTAGCAAGACGAGGCAATTGGGCTTGCGCCCAAGCCCCATCGAGCCACGAGGCTGCTGCGCCCCGTACGACTGATCGCTGCACAAGGCACGAGCAGCAACGCCACACGCACACGCAGCCCCATTGCTTCGTCGCGCCTGCTTGTTGCGCAAGGCAGCGCGCGCTGGGCGAGGGATCGCTCCCTGCTTGCGCGTTCTGTCTTGCTTGCTTGGGCGAGCCAGGCACGCTGTGGCGCAACACCATCGCTGCCCACACGCGTCTCGCTCGCTCGCTTGTGCCTTGCCCATCGCCCTCGCCCATCGCACAGCACACACGCCCAGGCGCTGGGCCTTGCGCGCACGCCTTGCTTGTCGCTCGCTGCATTCGTACCGCACGGGCGACGAGCTCCCTTGCTCGTTGTCGCGTGCCCGCACTATACAACACCCCTTAAGGGTAACACGTAGCGTCCATTGCTTTGTGCGTGCAACATTTATGAGCGTTTTTCATAAAAAAATTTAAAATTTTTAATTCAAAATTAATGACAAATTAATAAATCATATTAATTTCATAATTTTAGGGCGAAAAATCGAAAATTTATTAATCAATTAATTTCCGATTATCATGGATTCAAATCTAGGTCATAAAAATTAAAAATTTATCATAAATTAACAATTTTTATGGTTTTAATCATGGATACCTAATTAAATCGTCAATTAATTATGAAAATCAAATCAAATTCTAAATTATTCGAATTTCAACTCGCAGCCCACCGCGCGCGCCTTGGCTTGTTGGGCCTGGCCTTGCGCTGGGCCTGGCGTGGCCTTGGTTGCCTTGTGTGGTGTGCTGGCTTACTGGACGCGGGCCTGGCTTCGTGCTGGGCCTTCGTCTAGCAAGTCTCGTCCGATGCTAATTCGTACGACGCGCTTCCGATTAATTTCCCGATTCCGGAATTCATTTCCGATACGAACAATATTAATTTAACATTTTCGATTCCGGAATTAATTTCTGTCTCGAACAAATATTTAATATTTCTGTTTCCGGAATTATTTTCCGTTTCCGATAATATTTTCGATTCTGACAACATTTCCGTTTCCGGCAATATTTCCGATTCCGGCAATATTTCTATTTCCGATAATATTTTCCGATACGTACCATGTTTCCGTTTCCGGCAACATCTACGACTTGGATAATATTTATATTTCCGATGCGATCCATATTTCCGTTTCCGGCAATATCATCGTTTCCGGAGTATTCATTATTTGCCTTTGACGATCTTAGCTCCCATTGAAACCAAGATCCGTCGATTCCGAATATCCATAGATGGAGTATTTAATGCCATTAAATACTTGATCCGTTTACGTGCTATTTGTGTGACCCTACAGGTTCAGTCAAGAGTAAGCTGTGGATTAATATCATTAATTCCACTTGAACTGAAGCGGCCTCTAGCTAGGCATTCAGCTCACTTGATCTCACTGAATTATTAACTTGTTAATTAATACTGAACCGCATTTATTAGACTTATCATTAAATGCATACTTGGACCAAAGTCATTATTTCCTTCAAGTCTATTTTTGAATCTGGAAGGACGCTCCCAAACCTCGTGAACGAATGTCGAAAAATGAGCTTTACAAATACAAATTCGAGTACGATTTCAAATTTCTATTTCTAGGCATTTCATGCATTTTTCGAAAACCATATTGTGCAAAATGAATTTCTACCTTGCCCAAACGGATGGTTCTACATTCGGGCTAGCCCCGGGGGCAACGAAATGGTGACTCTCCATACGGTTCCCGACCAAAGTGTGTGACCATTTCCGCGCCTACTGAAACTTGGCATTTACTTGACATTCCCGATGTCAAGTATGGAGGCCGTCTGCCGACACACACGTCCCTAAGGCGGATGTGCAAGTTGTCGCCGGATCCGTCTCTTAGTCAAGTACCTTTTTGACACCCTAAGCCGACCACTTGCATCATACAAAACTTAGACCGACCTTAGGTTGAGAACTTTGCATGTCGCATTCATATACATGTTAGTGTGACAACGTGCTATTTGTGAATTGTGTGGGCGTCTTTGCACGCGTGAATGGCTAACCTCGAGTTCTAGCTTGCCAAAACCAATTAGCCTCCGACTAGGAAACCAAACCCCTAGGAGCATCATTCAAACCTCATGCATCTAAAATTGCCGATTTAAGGTCTTTTAGGAGTGCCACTCCATTTGATTCAAAACCCTTAAATACGCCTCACGCACAAATGCCAAATTCAAAATTCAATCCAACGACGTCATAATGCCGGATTTCGAGTCCAAATTCCATGTTCCAAATTCAAAATGCAATCCAATGGCGTCATAATGCCGGATTTTGCATTTCAATTCTCAAATTTCAAATTCAAGTTCAAATCCAACGACGTCATAATTCCGGATTTTCCATTTCAAAACCTCAAATTTCAAATTTAAACTCAAATCCAACGGCGTCATAATGCCGGATTTTCTAGTCCAAATTTCGAGTTTCAAGTCCAAGTTTTCTAATCCAAACCTCAATTTTCAAGTCCAAGTCCAACGACGTCATAATGCCGGATTTTCCAATTCAAATTTCAAGTTTCAAATTCCAAGTTCAAAACTCAAATCCAACGGCGTCATAATGCCGGATTTTCTAGTCAAAATTTCAAATTCCAAGTTCAAAACTCAAATCCAACGGCCTCATAATGCCGGATTTTCTAGTCAAAATTTCAAATTCTAAGTTCAAAACTCAAATCCAACGGCGTCATGCCGGATTTTCTAGTTCAAACA
This sequence comes from Spinacia oleracea, assembly GCF_020520425.1. NCBI lineage: Eukaryota > Viridiplantae > Streptophyta > Magnoliopsida > Caryophyllales > Amaranthaceae > Spinacia > Spinacia oleracea. The sequence goes on from NC_079492.1 coordinate 31,118,351, forward strand.
TTCAAGTCTTCAAACCTCAATTTCGAGGTGCCAATCTCAAAACCTCAAGTTCAAATGTCCAAGCTCATGACCGGCGTAATGCCAACCTTTTCGACTCAACTTTTGAACCTCAAAACCCATGCCAATCTTTTGAGTTTCAAGTCCTATGCTCAAAGTTTCAAGTTCCAAATTCATACCGTCGTAATGCTGACTTTTCCATTCCATATTTTAAATCTCAAGCTCGAAGTTCAAAAATTCCAAACCTTCAAATCTCAAATCCTATATTCGAAGCTTCCAATTCCAAATCCATGATGGCATAATCTCCCTCATTCAATCTCATTTTCAAACACTTAAAAATTCCAAGTCCACGGCGGCATAATGCCGGACTTTCAAAATCCCAAATTCAATGTCTCAAATTCATGGCGGCATAAGGCCGGATTTTCCATATTCAAAGCCTCGCATTCTATATACAAAAGTGCGTCCTTTCCAGTTCAAAGTTCAAACTTCGAATCAAATTCAAACTTCAAACTCATTTTTGAGCTGCAAATCCTTGGCTTCCATTGCTCTCAAATTCAAAATTCCAAACATTTCCAATGGGTTGAAAATCCCCTGAAATAATACAAGTCCAATTGTCAAATGGGTTGAAAATCCCCTAAAATAATACAAGTTCCAATTCTCCAATAGGTTGAAAATCCCCTTAAATAATACAAGTTCCAATTCTCCAATGGGTTGAAAATCCCATGAAATAGTACAAGTTCAAATTTCGCATCCTATCAATGGGTTGAAACTCCCATAAAATATTCCAAGTCCTATCAACGGGTTGAAATTCCCCTAATATATTGACGGGTTGAAATTCCCTTGAAATAATACAAAATCAATTCCCTTTCAATTGGGTTGAAATTCCCTTCAAATATTCCAAGTCCGACGGGTTGAAATTCCCCTAAAATATTGACGGGTTGAAATTCCTTTGAAATAATACAAAATTCAATATCCTAGTACGAGTCCAATTTCGAAATTCTCAATGGGTTGAAATTCCCCTAAAATAGCCCAAGGTCCAATAGGTCGAAATATTCTTTCGACATTCCAAGTTCTAGTACAAAGAGTCAACTTCCACAAAAGAATGAAGGCTCCTCTCAAACACTTCCAACGGGTTACAAATCCCGAATACAAGTACAAAAATCAAAATTCCCAAATCTTCGGAGTGGCACTTAGAGTCAAGTCTAGGTCTCATTTATTTCATGCATATCATATCATGTGTTGGGAAGTTCAAGTTCTAAGGTTCAAAATCATGTGCTAAATAGGTGCTCGGACTCCTCCTCTCAGAATCCTATTCAAGATGACTTCACTAGCAGCAGCTGTAGCAGAGCTCTATGAACGTGTTGAGGAAGCTGAGGCTCGAATAAGGGCTCTCGAGGACAATCAAGAAACTATTTTCCATGTTGTGGGCCCTTTCGAGGTAGAGGAAATCTTTTATAACTAGAAGCCTGCGCTCCACCTTGCGCAACCAAGTGAAAACTCGGAGCCTAGATTACCTCAAGAAGACATTTGTGGGATATGGGCCAGCGATGATGAAGTCACATATGAGGACCCTCCTATTGAAAACATCTCTGACGATGAATGCCGAGAAATTGTGAGCGCCGAATGGTACTTGGGCCCTAAAGCAGAAAACAGTGTTCAAGTTATGACTAGGTCTGGTCGAATTCAAGAGCCAGTTAACACAACGACACCGGTAACTAATATCCCTTTACCCACCGAGGAGAACCCTTTGATCAAACAATTGAAGCGCACTAAGGCAGAGGTTAATATTTGGCAACTCATGGCTTCCTCTGTGGAGCACCGCACTGCTCTAATCAATGCTCTTGTGAAGTTGAATGTCACCCAGAAGTCACTCCTGACGAGTTACTCGGGTTACTTACAAATCTGGAAGAAGGAATCACCTTTACAAATGAAGACCTCCCACCTGAGGGGGCATGCCATCACAAAGCTCTCTATCTGACTGTTGAATACAAAGACAAAATCATTCCCATGACTCTAGTGGACAACGGGTCAACTATTAACGTGTGTTCTCTTCGCACTGCTGAAAATTTGGGTTTCACCCCTAGTGACTTTTCTAGTTCCTCCATAGATGTTCGTGCCTATGACAACACTCACCGGGAAGCAATGTGAACTCTCACTCTACTACTCCGCACAGGACCGATCGAGCGCAAAGTAAACTTTCAAGTGCTCAACATCAAAGCAAGTTTCAATCTCCTTTTGGGGAGACCTTGGATCCATGACCTCAAAGCAGTGCCATCCTCACTCCATCAAAAAGTCCGAATGGAGGTCCAAGGAAATGTCATTACCCTGCATGCGTCCCATCCGAGGACCAAGATAGCTGACAAAGCTCTGATATTAATCGAACATGATGACAATGATGAAGATCTTTGGGGATTCAGTGCTGAAGTTGGAGCCATCGAGTCCAAATCCCATGGCAAAGCGCATGATGATCAAGCGTGGGCGCTTCTTTGGCACTACTCTGCCACCGCCTGCCGAATCTCCTTTCAAGGCCCAAGGACAAACCAACTGTTGCGGTCTGGGATACAAGCCAACTAAGTTCGATGACAGGCAACAAAAGGCTAAGTTAAAGTCCCGTCAAGCTGGCAATGACCAATTCAAAATACCTCCTCATCAACTTACACTCAATGGGAAATTCGTAAAAGAAGGAGAGGATGACCTGTACTTCGACTTTCCAGAGCCTTTCTATGACTCTTCAGAGGGGATCCTTTACCTCGGATTCGAGATCTTTCAAGATTGTCACTTTTTAGAGGATGCTCTTCCAATACAAGACAAGGCTACCCCTGAATTCCTTGTTTCGTCAGCTTTCGGTCTATTGTTTGGCCAGGAAATAACCCCAACCATTTCCGAAGACACCATGGTTCAGATGATCACTCAAATCGAAGATTTTGACCCATCTAAGATAATTACTCCAAGTGAGAAGATGGTTAATGGCTGGAGAAAGTCTCTCAAGATATCTGCTCCAAATGACAAGATGTTCAAGATTACTGTGGGCGAAGGATCTATGATGAGCGAGTCTGAGTCGGAGGATGAGTCTGGATCTGAGTCTAACAATGAGTCTAGGAGTCTAGAGCTAGAGTCTTGCATCAATCAAGAGCCTCTAAAGGCCAAGCTCAAAACAATCAATGTAATAATTGCTGATTTCAATAACACTTCAATTTCTACTTACTCTTCGAGTTCTAATTCAAAACACAATCCTAATCCAAACAACTTTGGTTCACAAGAAACTGACTTTGAAATTCTAAAAGCTATCGAAAATCATGAAAACAGGACGCGCATAATTGAGTAAACAGAAAAAATTAACCTATCTAACAACAGTGATTCAAAGCTAGTTCAGATTGGTTTAACTCTATCTCAAGCAGAGCGGGATGATCTTATCAAGCTACTTTCAGAGTACATAGACGTCTTCGCATGGTCCTATCATGATATGCCAGGGGTTGATCCAAGCATCGGTCAGCATACAATTCCCCTTATTCCAGGTTCAAAGCCCATCAAGCAGAAGCTCTGTCGCATGAAACCGGACGTTTCCCTCAAAATTCAAGAAGAGGTCTCCAAGCAGCTAAAGGCCGGGTTTATTTGAGAAGCAAAGTATCTAGAATGGATTGCAAATGTCGTCCCAGTTCCAAAGAAAGATGGCAAAGTACGAATGTGTGTGGACTACAGAGATCTTAACAGGGCCAGCCCTAAAGACGGTTTTCCATTACCTCACATCGACATCCTGGTCGACAACACCGCAAATCATGCCATACTCTCTTTTATGGACGGGTATGCAGGATACAATCAAATTCCCATGGAAGAGGAGGACATGGAGAAGACAACCTTCATCACTCAGTGGGTACATATTGCTATACAGTTATGCCGTTCGGACTGAAGAACGCAGGAGCAACCTATCAAAGAACTGCCACAGCCATCATGAACGATATGATTCACAGGGAAATTGAGGTATATGTCGAAGACATGATTGTCAAATCCAAAGAGCGACACGAGCATACCTCAGTACTTCGAAAGTTTTTCAACAGGCTCAGGCAATACAACATGAGGCTCAATCCGCAAAAGTGTGCATTCGGGGTAACGTCAGGCAAGTTACTCGGATATGTTATCACCTTTCGGGGCATAGAGGCTGATCTTCCAAAAATCAAGGCAATTCTCGAGATGCAACCACCAACGAATGAAAAGGAAATTCGGGGTTTTCTCGGCATACTACAATATATCAGTAGGTTCATTTCAAGACTCACGATGATCTGTGAACCAGTATTTCGAAAGCTCCGAAAAAGTGAGCCCAAAGTGTGGGATGACGACTGTTAGCATGCATTTGACACTATCAAGGATTACCTTTCCAACTCACCAGTACTAAAGCCAGCCATGCCAGGGATTCCCCTCAGGCTCTACCTAACAACCACAAATTCAGCAGTAGGGGCTATGCTCGCCCAGGAAGTTGAAGGCAAGGAGAATGCCGTATACTACATAAGCAAAAAACTGATCGAGTACGAGCCCAAGTACACTCAGCTCGAGAAACTCAGCATCGACTTGGTTTGGGCCACAAAGAAACTACGGCACTACATGCTCTCCTATACAGTGCATGTGATCAGCAAAGCGGATCCTCTCAAGTATCTATTCCAAAAACCAGCTCTCAACGGACGGTTGTCCAGGTGGTTGGTCATGGTAGCAGAATGCGATCTCAAATACATCCCGCAGAAGTCTATCAAGGGTTTAACAGTCTTAGACTTCCCAGCTGACTGTCCTGTCGAGGCAGAAGAGGAGGATTACGACCTACCCGACGAGAAAATCTTAATGACCAGTGATGACAGTTGGTCAATGCATTTCGACGGTGCTTCAAATCAGAACGAGTGTGGTGTTGGAGTAATTCTAGTAGCCCCAGACGGCACTCACATTCCTATGTCAGCAAAACTGCAATTCAACGTCACAAACAATGCGGCAGAATATGAAGTATGCATTATGGGCCTGGAAGCCACCTTAGCATTGGGTGTCCAGAAACTTCGAGTGTACGAGGATTCTTCCCTAATCATCAATCAAATTTCCGGCAAATGGAAAGTAAGGAGCAAGATCTTGGCTCCATACCAGTCCTACCTTGAGCAGCTGTCTGAGCGAATAGAAGAGCTTCGCTATACATACCTCCCGAGAGAGGAAAACCAATTCGCCGATGCACTGGCAAAGCTGGCCTCAATGATACACATCCCAAATGGCATGGCCGAAATGCCACGTATAATTGAAACACGTCAAGAAGCAGAATATGTCCATGCTATTGACGACGTCGAGCAAGACGGAGATGAACCTTGGTTTACAGACATTCAAAGGTATCTACAAAATTCAGAGTATCCCCCGCACTTTTCAAGCAAGAATCAAAGGGCTCTACGACTACAGTCATCCAACTTCGTCATAGAAGGCGGCATTCTATACAAAAGGTCCCTTAGCGGTCCTAACCTCCGATGTGTTGACAAGCACGAAGCTCAAAAAGTCATGGACAACATACATGCTGGAGTCTGTGGCACCCACATGAATGGGAAGATGCTAGCCCTCAAGATCATCAGGGCTCGATACTACTGGACTACCCTCGAACGGGATTGCTACTTCTTTGTCAAGAAATGTCCTACCTGCCAAAAGTGTGCGAATCTGAAGCACATTCCTTCATCATTGCTATACTCTCAATCATCACCATGGCCATTCTCAGCCTGGGGTATCGACGTTATCGGCAAAGTCACTCCAACGGGCACCGGGGGTCATGAGTTCATACTGGTTGCTATCGACTACTTCACCAAATGGGCCGAGGCCAGATCATTCAAAGTGTTGGGTTCCAAGCAAGTGGCCCAGTTCATACAAGAAAACATCATATGCAGATACAACGTTCCTCACGAGTTCATCAGTGACCAGGGAACCCATTTTCAAGGAGAGTGTTAAGATCTATTCACTGAGTACAAGATTCAACATCATCGCTCTTCGCCTTATCGTCCACAAACCAATGGGGCAGTCGAAGCAGCCAACAAGAATGTCAAGACCATCATCATGAAAATGACTACCAATTACAAGGACTAGCCCTAGAAGATGCATTTCGCATTTTGGGGGTATCGAACTTCAATTCGCACTTCAACTGGTGCAACTCCATTTTCATTCGTCTATGGAATGGAAGCAGTACAACCTATCGAGCTGGAGATACCTTCTATAAGGATAGTCCTCGAAAGCAAAATCCCAGAAGCTGCATGGGTACAAGTAAGATATGACGAGCTAGTCATGCTCGATGAGCGTCGGCTTCAAGCCGCTCACCATGTACAAGTCTATCAGCGCCGAGTGGCCAGACATTTAAACAAAAGGGTCAGAACCCGAAACATCAAAGAAGGCGAGCTTGTCCTGAAAGCCCTTCGCAAAAGAACCATGGACCCAAGGGGAAAATTCAAACCCAACTGGGCAGGCCCGTACATTGTCAAGAAGATCCTCTCCGGGGGAGCAGTCGAACTAACAAACGTCGATGGAACAGAATTCAGATCTCTGACCAACCTCGATCAACTCAAGAAGTTCTATGCCTAAGTTCCATGTTCAAATTCAAGAATCCAATTCAAAGTCCTGTAAGGTAGTCAGAACTACGTCCGGCCTGATTCCTTAACGGGACACGTAGGCAACCTCATTTCGAGGCCCGACCACTTTAATACAAAAAAATACAAAATTTCCTTAATTAAGGGCATCCTAAAAATCAAATCAAATTTCAAAACGCAGTTGTTGTCTTTATTCCAAATGTGCCAATTCAAAGCAAAGCATGTTCAAGCGGAATTTAACACAATAACTCTTTATTTGGCTCTAAGGCCTTCAAAGCTAATTCAAATACAAAGCCAGGATCAAGTGAAGCAAAGTTCAAAGCCTTTTCACTTCCTAAACACATTTTCTAAACACATCTTCCAAACACATTCTAAACACAATTCCTTCCAATGCAATTTCAAACACATTTAGCCTACAAAGATCTAGGGTCGGGAGACTATGCTCTCGAGTCTTGGCACCTTGAGTACTATCCCCTGGCTCCTCCCATAATCAATCATCAATCTTCCCCTTGCCCAAGCGGCGGGAGAAGTAACTTGCTAGCCTTCAAAGAAGGGAGGACGACGAACCTCCTTTGGAATCCGAACGGTCAAGCACCGGAGGGGCCACACTCCCGTCACCTTCCTCATAGTCAGTTGATGCAGGACGTCTAGCTCTAGAACCTCGGACTCTAGCTGGTCCGGAGAGAGAAATGTCCCTCTGGCTTAGGCCTCTCATCCATACAATGTACCCCGCAGACAGAGTAACTGACTCATGTGGGAACTGGATACTCAGGAATGGTTTGACGACCCAATACCGCCTCCAAACTTCAAGACGATTGGCATTCAACGCAACGGGTTTCGGGTTCTCTTCAGCACAGTCCGGGATCTCCTGTTTCAAGCCATACTGTCTCATCACTCGAGCAGGCGAGTAGAAGACCAGCAATGTCAGGCTTGGCACCCTCAAAGCAGTAGAATCAGGGGCATGTCTTATAGAAGCAATTCCCCACCAAGGAACTACCCACATTATACAAGATTCAATTCCAAAGAGTGCGCTTCGCCACTCATCCAATGAAAGCCGGCCATACATCATGGGACGCACAATGAACCCTTTTCTATTATAGCTTTCCATGTTCTCCGGTGGTGTGAGGGGGTCGAAAAAGCGCGAGGCTAATGCGTGACCTTGTCCCTCGTGGGTGTGACGATTCTTTTTATTCAATCAAGTGTAATTAGATTTCCTGTGAGTATACACCCAATTGACTAGTAATATAGGAGTCGCCATTCAGTTTTTAACGACAATGAGAAAAACTGACAAAACCCGGTTATCGTGACATAAAGGGAGTGCAATTATGTTTGACCACGACGGCCGTAGGTTCCCTTGTGATCCCTGGTGTGGGGATCTCTCAATATACACCCGCAAGGTAGAGATTGAGGGTTCGGGGGACTGTAACTACCGAGAGGAGTAATTCGCTCGTCGATAACTCCAGAGGAAGGATATCCTTACTAGCTCAGCATAAATATTTGAAGGGACATGCGTTAACTATTAAACTAATCTGAGTTGATTTTAGCAATATGCAACATATAATACTAATTCGATCGTGATTATCTGATTTAAATAACATTAAGGGACCTAGCATGATAATCCGATTTCCCAAAAATATTATATTTGTTAGGCGTGATAGAACAATCATATTAGGTTAGTTTAATAGTTCATAAAAAGGGCGAGGAAAGCAGTTAAATCATCGAAAAGGGACACGTTACGACGCACCCTTGAGAGGTGCGTCACGGTTCTCAGAAAACTAACCACTTTGACTTTGCTATTTCTCCTTTTTATTTAACGAATCTCAATTACGGGACAGGATACATTCTGTTCGATTTATGGATCGATTGCGACAGAACGCGTGAACAGTTTCGCAGCGAGAGGCTTAGGCTAAGGGGTTTAGAGTCAATACTCAAAATATATTATGTGTTGTTGTGTGTGTTCTTTTCACGTCGAACTTAGGGGTCTATTTATAGGAAAAAGTTCGTGGAAAGATAGAATTGCAGAGTTCTAACCCATAAAGAATTAGGAAAAAACACGTCCCAGGTAATTTCGGCGCCCAGCTCTGGGCGTCAAAGATTTCGGCGTCCAGGGCTGGGCGTTAAAAATAGAGATCCATGTAATTTCAGCGCCCAGGGCTGGGCGTCAAAGATTTCGGCGCCCAGCTCTGGGCGTTGAAAGTGATGTCTGGGCCGAATTCTTTGTCAGATTCGGATTCCTGAAATCCGTAGAGTTTGAGATTAATTCGAGTCTTTTAGCGCGTATCAATTTTGTGACGGAATACGTCTGGGCCCGTTACGAACTCTAGGCTCGTTAGGATTTCGATTAATACGTAACTCTTATTTCCGAATCATATTAGGAATAGGATTCTCGCAGTTTTCTATCTCATTTAGGATTTATGTTGGAGTGCAACACCTAATTCTGACAGGTTTCTATCTTTTATGATTTGCCACTCTTAGACGCTACCTTTTACGGCAGTTACTATTTTTAGCAGGTTTCCATAAATAGCAGGTTTCGGGTGAAATGAAATGGGGAATCGAGATTCGTTTATTTTATAGGAGATGCGTTGTCAAGTGGAGTTTTTATGCTTTCATCATCGAACCTTTCCCTTGCGGGAACAGGGACAAAAGTAGGTGTCTACAGTTAGCCCCCACTTTGACTGAGTCTTGGAGTAAGACGATGGTCAAAGTATTAGACGGAGTGCGTCACCCAAGCCATGGTGTATGTGACCTGTTTTGCGAGGGTCTCACGAGCCCCCGAGTGATAACATTTGACTTAAGGGTCATCACTTGAAGTGTCGACATATCCCTCACGTGTCATTGGGATTTGTCAACTGATAGTATAGAAACTTCCTCACTTTGTCATTGGAAGGATCTAAAGATGCGTAGAAACTCCCTCACTTTGTCATTGGGAGTAGCTACAAATGTTTTCGAAACTAAAGCTGTAAAGTGTAATTGGGCCTGGCCAAGCCCAATCACGAGGTAAAACATTTTTAAAGATTCTCATTTTCAGGGCTAGCTAAACGAGAAAACCCCCTTGTTTGTATAGGACGTAAAACGAAGGAAAATCCAGCACATCGTTCTTTTTTGGAAAAACGAAAAACCAATCCTTTAAGTTTTGGAAAAAGTGAAAACCAATCCTTTAATTTTTGGAAAAAGGGAAAACCAATCCTTTAATTTTTGATAAAAGGGAAAACCATTCGTTTGGTTTTCAGAAAAAGGGAAAACCGATCCTTTGATTTTCGGAAAAAGGGAAAACCGATCCTTTGATTTTCGGAAAAAGGGAAAACCGATCCTTTGATTTTCGGAAAAAGGGAAAACCGATCCTTTGATTTTCGGAAAAAGGGAAAACCGATCCTTTGATTTTCGGAAAAAGGGAAAACCGATCCTTTGATTTTCGGAAAAAGGGAATACCGATCCTTTAATTTTTGGAAAAAGGGAAAACCGATAAAAGTTATCGCTGCAACGACTACGGACCTGCGTTGTTAGTGATGCAGACCCCGCCCGCTGAAGGTGGGCGAGCCTGTCCGCTGAGGGTGGACCCCCCGTCCGATAGAAGTGGACGAATCTGTTTTGATGTTTTTCGAAAATAAGGACCTACGCGGTTTGTGACGTAGACCCCGCCGGCTGAAGATGGCGAACCTGTCCGCTGAGGGTGGACGCCCCGTCCGATAGAAGTGGATGAATCTGTTTTAAAATTTTATTTTGTTTTTTTCTTTTTTTTTTGAAAATAAGGACCTACGTGGTTTGCGCCGTAGACCCCGCCGGCTGAAGATGGCGAGCCTATTTTAAATTTGAAGACTTTATTTTTCGAAAACCGAGGACCTGCGCGGCTAATGACGCAGACCCCGCCCGCTGGAGGTGAGTGAACCTGAATTCGTCTTTTCGATTTGGGATTCGTGTGCCGCGATCTTGCCCGATTGAGGTGGGCAAGTCCCTATTTCATTTCTTTTCTTGTGATTTCTTTTGAGAATTTCTTTTCATTTATTCTTGCAGGAGCGAATTCTTTCGAGGGATGCTCGGATTTAGTTGCAACCTGAATGTGGGTTGACAACGTGCTTAGACGGACCATTGTCTCGTGGTCATCATCTTTCATGGTTTTGAGCTAGTCTTTACGGCTCAATTTTGCCACTACCTTGGTCCTTGATAAGGGGACTATGTATAAGTATCAACGGCGACCTTTGTCTTGAGGTCGTAAACCGGTTTTATTTTTTGAGACATCCAAACATGATATGGTGTGTGGCGCAGTCTGGGAATGTGATTTTGATTGCGCGCTCCTTGTTGGAGTCCATTTTTTGCGAGCCCCCAAGGGTTGGGGCTCGTCGGTTGTTTTTCGCATCTTGTAATCATGTTTGGGGTCATGCTCGTATGTGCGAGCGACCTTTGTAGTGGTGTGCTACTCTTAACAAAGTCGTGAGGTGCGACTTTCAGCAATTTTCAAGTCGAATGAGTATGGCAGGGCCCACTAGAAGTTAGGACCTTTTTTTAGCATGGGTACATTTTTGGCGCCCAGGCCTGGGCGTTGAAATAATTCACGCCCAGGTGGGGCGTTGAAAGTGTTGTTCGGGCTGGTCTTTTGATGACACAGTTGGCCTCTTGTTCATTCGTTTATTTCACTTGGAAGTTCTATGTATTCTCTTTTCTTTTGTTTTTTTTCTTTGTTTTTAGAACGTGATGATTTTCTTGAGAAGCCGTAGCCGATTGGTGGACTACGGTGCTTGTCGCTTTGGGGCGATTATTTTAAGGAACTGTTGCTCTTAAGGTGTACAGTTATTGCAATAGTCGGGCGAGTCTATATGGCCCGAGGAACATACCTTGAGGTGTAAGAATTTGATCGCTCTTATATTTTTTGAACGTGTTCGTGAATGATGATATGTATGTGCGAACGAGCGTTCATAGAATGGCCATTGTGTGCGGTCCATTAATCAATTTGCTTGAATCATTTTTTTTTGAGCAATGACTGATTTTGAATAGTTTTCTTAGAAGCTTGACAGGGGTCAGGTCCATTCATGAAGTGGTCTCAAACATCGTGCCCTTTTGATTGTTCAAATATTTTCTTCGAGATTTTTTATTTTGCCATGGTTGTTTCGTAGCTTGGAGCCCCCAAAGTATGCATGTTGGGATGCTTCCTTTTGGCGTACGATTTTGTAGGTTCTTTCGAGAAAGATGCCTTGGGGTTCCGCTCGTGTAGGTGCGAGCTATCCCTTTCGTGGTAGGTAATATTTTGCTACCTTTAATCCTTAATGTAGAAGTCGTGTGGCTTGCATTTTGAATTTGGGCGATAAGTAGTCTTTGCCTCTTTTACACGTGCTCTTGGTCGTGCCCGTGTTAGTGCAATATGCCTTACTCTCTCTCTTTTAGACTTGTACCGTGGGATGGTTGAACTTATGGTGCGACGTAGGCTTGTGTGGCCTAACGGCGTGTCTTAGAACATTTCTCCAGGTGTTGGGATATTATTATTTTTTTTACATTGGAGTATTTCATCATGCCTTGTTCAGGTGTCCGAACAAGTGTGGCATTTTCTGCATGGGTTTGCACGGCTTATTACTTCGTTCGATGCGAGGATTCATAGGTGTTTCTTTCTTATTTTTATATCTGGGCAAAACTTGGCTAGCAGAAAGATTCAGCGCCCAGGCTGGGGCGTTAAAGATATCGGCGCCCAGCTCTGGGCGTTAAAAATGATTTCTGGGCAGAATTTTGACAGTTTTTTTTTATTCTCTTTTTTTTCTTTCGCTTTTGCTTTGGAACGATGTAGACTGTGTAACGGGCGCTTTATAGGGCGAGCGCTATGTGCAGTGGTTTGATCGGAGTTTTGGTGACTCGCGATTTTCAGTTACCCTTGTTAGTGGGGCGACTTTATATACTCTAAGTAATGCTTAGAATTTGGGAGGGGTTGCAGCCATTCTAAGGTTCGTTTTACACGATTAAAGCTTAGGATTGAGCCCCTATGATGTATGTATAGCATTAGCGTCAAGAATTTGCGATAAAATCGTCATTTCGAGCATTTTTAGAGTGTTTTTCTCAAGCCCCAATTGTAGCTACGGGATTGGCTTGGTGCTATAATGCCTTGCATACGTTTTTGTGCATTCATCGTGATATGGATCATGAATAGTTTGAACCAGACTCGTTTAGTGCGAGGTACGTTCGAGTAGTAATTTGCTACTTCTCTTGTAAATGTCGTATTGTGCGACATTGCTATGGTCAAGGTAGTCACATGTTGAAGTGTGCCTTGACCAAAAGTTAGGTGCCTTTCTTTTACCCATAATCATATTTAGAAATCTCTTTGACTCACTTGCAACATCGAAATAAACACATACTTAGCTTAAACCAACGACACTTTATTATGTTCGAAAAAAGTCTTTGAAAATTATTTGAAAATTATTTAAAATCCGAGTCCTACTGTGTACAGTCCGAGGTGTCCTAAGTAAGTTGACTTATAGAAGGGTTCGCACAGGATTACATGAATCAAAATACTGTTACGATTTTTGGAATGCTGTCTAAGGATTTGCTGGAAGACAGGGTGCAGGCGTCAAGATATACTTGTGCCCGTTTGGCATATGCTTTAGGTTTTTAAGGCCATCTTTTCCAGAATTGCGGGAGTATAAACCGTTTTCAAATTGACTTAGATTTACTTGGTGTATGTCTGTACAAAAGGTCAAGGTATACTTAGTTCTTTCCCTAGCTCTTTCATTTCAATTTTTAGCCCCCAGTTGCTATTATGTCTTCCCATTAATGATTTTTTTAGATTTCGATCTTAGATGCCCGTGTCATATGTCTGAGTAGGGTGAGCCTTGGTTAAGTGCTAAGTCCTATTGACAATGTCTATTTTTTTCAAAGGGGATTCGCAAGCATTTGAATTACCGTGAACGGGTGCCCTGAGTTCGAAGGAACGATGGGGCGACGCCGTAGAACAATGCTCTTTATTGCAAGCTTACTGCCTTTACTACTTGTTGGCGATTATGACTGTGTCTAGTGGTGAAAGAAGGTCTTTAAGCGAACGACTATGTCTAGTGGTGAAAGAAAGTCTTTAAGTGAGTTAGTTTGCTTTAGGGAGGGTCAAGTCGAGTATTTTAGAGGTCATGGACGTTTGCGCTAGCCCCCATTCAATTGAGGCAAAGCGATCTTTTGAGTCTTGGCTAAGTGCCTAGGAGTGTGAGTGCTCCTTTTGGCAAGGGTACGTGCCCTTGTTATTTTTCGATGAGTGCTCATTAATTTTGGCATCTTGATGACTCTGATTCTTCTTTTGACTTAAGTTTTTCTTTCGACTTGGATTGCAAGTAATTAAATTTCAATAAGGGACTTCTATTTTTTATTCTTGTTTTTCTATAGGCTTTAATATTTTTGTCAAATTGGTTGGACCGAATCATGGATTGCCTACGTATCCGCCTTAAATAGATTTAATTTGGAATCAGGTCTTGCGTAGTTCTTAGCCTAGAAAATGGTTTCATAGAATGCCGATTTTAAACAAGTATGTTCTGAGGTGGAAACATATTATTTGAAATGGTAGAATAAGTGAAGTTTATTATTATTTAAATCTGCTGCCTTGCTGTAAGCCAAAAAATTTGTTTTATATTTTTGAGTACATGTATTTTCTTTTCATGTGTTTTTTTTTGGTACGTATACCTGAATACGTGTTGTACCTCTCCAAGTGTTCGTTATTTTTCCGTGCATGTGCGGATAAAATGACGAGCACTTCTGGACAAATTTTTCAGCAAGCAGAGAGATTCGGCGCCCAGGCTTGGGCGCTAAAGATTTTGGCGCCCAACTCTGGGCGCTGAAAATGGTTTCTGGGCGGATATTTTTTTGGTGCGCTAAATGCTTCTTTATTTTTCTTTTTAGACTAACTTTAGAGGCGCTTTTTGCAAAGTTTCTTTTTTATTATTCACATTTTATTATTATTTTTTGCACTTTCATTTGTTTCCTTTTTTTTGTTTGTGACTCAAGACGGCTTGAAAGATGGGTTGAATGAGATAGGAGAATTTGTATAGGTGTTGGTCAAGCATGAGGATTACATTTTACGTGAAAGATGGGTTGAATGAGATAGGAGAATTTGTATAGGTGTTGCTAGGGATCACATTTTACGGCCTCAGGCTAGTGTCACGAGTTTACATCAATCAAGGCCAATGAGCAGCATGGGGACGGCTCAAGGGTATACAAGTTATATGGTCATTATGCTAATGGTGGTATAAGAGCAGGTTTTAGAAATAAGGGGTATGACGCACGTGTAAATGGCCGTGCGTGGTTTGCGGTTGACAACGAGTTCAAGAACAAGAGTCGAGGTAATGGTTTCTTGGGTCATGGCAATGAGAACATGGATAGGTTAAATGAGCTGAACAGGGACCCCAGAGCGAAGGCGTTTAAGAGCATAAGGATTGGAAAGTGTAGACATCGTAGAATTTTATGACTTGGATTGGTTGACTCAATTCTTTTCCTTCGTTTACTTAGGTAAATGCTGCACTACGGGATAAGTATTCTATGGCTTGCTCTTTTCGCTCTCCCTTTTCTCTTTCTGTTTTTTCTTTCTTTTTTCTTGGGATTCCTCCCCGACGTAAATTCTTCAATTTTTAATTTGGGGTAAAAGGTAGATGGTTGTGGTCTTTGAGTCACGAGGCGAGACTGAGTGAGCCTCGTTTGGTAGGCCTATAGTGGACCTTTAATTTTAGTAGGCCTAGGGTGGACCTTTAAATTGTCTTACTTTGCCAGCGTATTTAGTCGTTTCTTAAAATATGCAAATAGCGTAGATTCAAGTTGTTTTTACCTTATTGAATTTTAACGAAAGAATTACATCGAAAGCAATTTTTGTTTCTTTTCAGATTCCAGTTTCTGGGATTTAATTGGAAGTTGTGATTTTAGACTCAAACTTTCATTAATCTTTCTGATTATAACCCGTGTATGAATACAAGGAGGTGGCCTAGACTCAAAATAATGATGTGGCGTAAGCCTATAATACTAGACCAAGCAACTCTCAGACTTAGGCTAATTGGACCATAACTTTCGTTGGTTGACACTTTAGATTTTAACCCTTGGGTGTTCATTTGTCATGCGCCATTTTGTTTAATGTTGGCAAGGTAGTTAATTGGGGAGATCGAATTTTTATTTTGTGCAAGACTAGAATCATTAGTGCGGCTTCTCTCTTAGTGTGTATTGCTTTACCCCAATGGTAGCCCTATTGGTATGCCGATTTGGGTATTTTCATGGTTGGTCATGTTGCATTCATGGAAAATCTTTTAGTCCGTACTTAATAGTATTTCAAGGAGTGAGTGACTCGAGAGGACTATGATAGTCGTGACCCAATGTGATTATAGGCCTTGAGGCCATTAATTTTTTCTTTGCTAATGGTGTTGACACCTTAGGTTCACTTTGGGGGTTGTGCGACTATGTGGGAATGATTTTCAGAATGTGACTGTTTCCATTTTGCAAATACCATAATATATTCTTTTTATTGGTGAGAGAGAGTATTAAGGCCGTGGATTCTTAGCAAGGGATGACAATTACATATGGGTGCTTATTGATTTAAATGTTAGGAGGGGAGACTCAATATGGTTTAACCTTTTAACTTGCAGAACGACACCAAGCAATAGGACCGATTCTATGGATAAGACAACTAAGATTTAGGATTTGGATTGTATTTTGGCATAGCCTAGTCTAGACTCGGTTTTATTTGAACATTTATTTTTTTTCTTGAAGACTTTATTCGAACATTATTTTTTGAATATTTTGCCCATGTGACATTCAAGGTCGTTTAATTAGCATGCTCGGTTTTGGTGCCGAGCATTGTCGTCGTAGGAGGCCTAACAACGACACAAAGAGTTATTTATTTTTATTTTTTAGTCGCTTTTAGAATCGAATGCCTTTTGATACGCCATCGCAGCAATTTTTTTTCGAAAAGTTTATTTTTTTGCTACGTATTTTCTTCATGCGTGGGCACCGAGGCTGCTGTGCCTGACCAAAAGGGCAGGCAGCAACTTCAGCGCCCAGAAATGGGCGTGAGAAATTTCGGCGCCCAGCCAGGGGCGTTGAAAATGCGTCCCTGGCTGGTTCTCGTTTTCTGTTTGCGTCTATTTTTGTTTATGCGACCTCGATTTGCGTGCTTGCCTAATAACGTCCTTTACGCGTAACAGCGTTTGTGGGATTCGTTATAGGCCGTCCCGAGCGTCGCTTATTTTTGTGGCGATCATTCGGGCTTGCGGAACACGTGTTTCGGTATAACTCTTTGGCAAATTAGTCTATGAATGTTTGGGCAATTTTTAAGGTCGTTGGTTTTCTAGCATTATTTGTCTAGCATCATTCGTACGCACAATCATAACATAGTCACATAGTTCGCTACACATAATTACATTACAATCATGGATTTGAAAATTAAATATGTCACGTAGTTTATGATAGGCTTCTATGGGTAGTATTTGCGCCTGGCTTGGTACCGCTTCTATCGTAGATCCAACACATGCCCCGGTCGAGGTAGTGTCTTCAACAGACGAATTTCGCTCAAGAGGCCAACCCGCAAGTGCAAGCCAAGGGGGCATGCAGGCGAGAGGGACCTAATGAGCGAGCGATTGGGTTCGGGATAGGTGTACTACCTGCACAAGTACCGAGTGGGAAACATGCGCGGCGTATGCACCCCCCTATTGGCGAAAAAAGGTATCCTTAGTCCCAACTCCCGAGGGAGCCGAGATTCGTTATGATGTTCTGTCCGTTCAAATTAATATGCTGATTTTCAGGTCGTCCCAACTTGATGGGGAAATAAACGCGGGGTAGGATCGTTTCACCCTTCGGCTATTTTGATTACCTACAAGCACGAGTATTTCCTTCACTATCCCCAGTGGAGTCGCCACTGTGAGGGGGTCGAAAAAGCGCGAGGCTAATGCGTGACCTTGTCCCTCGTGGGTGTGACGATTCTTTTTGTTCAATCAAGTGTAATTGGATTTCCTGTGAGTATACACCCAATTGACTAGTAATATAGGAGTCGCCATTCAGTTTTTAACGACAATGAGAAAAACTGACAAAACCCGGTTATCGTGACATAAAGGGAGTGCAATTATGTTTGACCACGACGGCCGTAGGTTCCCTTGTGATCCCTGGTGTGGGGATCTCTCAATATACACCCGCAAGGTAGAGATTGAGGGTTCGGGGGCCTGTAACTACCGAGAGGAGTAATTCGCTCGTCGATAACTCCAGAGGCAGGATATCCTTACTAGCTCAGCATAAATAATTGAAGGGACATGCGTTAACTATTAAACTAATCTGAGTTGATTTTAGCAATATGCAACATATAATACTAATTCGATCGTGATTATCTGATTTAAATAACATTAAGGGACCTAGCATGATAATCCGATTTCCCAAAAATATTATATTTGTTAGGCGTGATAGAACAATCATATTAGGTTAGTTTAACAGTTCATAAAAAGGGCGAGGAAAGCAGTTAAATCATCGAAAAGGGACACGTTACGACGCACCCTTGAGAGGTGCGTCACGGTTCTCTGAAAACTAACCACTTTGACTTTGCTATTTCTCCTTTTTATTTAACGAATCTCAATTATGGGACAGGATACATTCTGTTCGATTTATGGATCGATTGCGACAGAACGCGTGAACAGTTTCGCAGCGAGAGGCTTAGGCTAAGGGGTTTAGAGTCAATACTCAGAATATATTATGTGTTGTTGTGTGTGTTCTTTTCACGTCGAACTTAGGGGTCTATTTATAGGAAAAAGTTCGTGGAAAGATAGAATTGCAGAGTTCTAACCCATAAAGAATTAGGAAAAAACACGTCCCAGGTAATTTCGGCGCCCAGCTCTGGGCGTCAAAGATTTCGGCGCCCAGGGCAGGGCGTTAAAAATAGAGATCCATGTAATTTCAGCGCCCAGGGCTGGGCGTCAAAGATTTCGGCGCCCAGCTCTGGGCGTTGAAAGTGATGTCTGGGCCGAATTCTTTGTCAGATTCGGATTCCTGAAATCCGTAGAGTTTGAGATTAATTCGAGTCTTTTAGCGCGTATCAATTTTGTGACGGAATGCGTCTGGGCCCGTTAGGATTTCGATTAATACGTAACTCTTATTTCCGAATCATATTAGGAATAGGATTCTCGCAGTTTTCTATCTCATTTAGGATTTATGTTGGAGTGCAACACCTAATTCTGACAGGTTTTATCTTTTATGATTTGCCACTCTTAGACGCTACCTTTTACGGCAGTTACTATTTTTAGCAGGTTTCCATAAATAGCAGGTTTCGGGTGAAATGAAATGGGGAATCGAGATTCGTTTATTTTATAGGAGATGCGTTGTCAAGTGGAGTTTTTATGCTTTCATCATCGAACCTTTCCCTTGCGGGAACAGGGACAAAAGTAGGTGTCTACAGGTGGTGCCACCAGCATGAGCCTCTCCATAAGCCAAACCTTGGGGAGTATACAAGAAATGCATTTCAAAATTCAAAATTCAAATACAAGTAAAAATTCAACATACAAGAAAGCTCTAGATCCTTACTTGGAGTAATGCCAGACTTCCCGACGGCAAAGAAGAGGGGTCCGACTTCAGCAAGTCAAGGCCCAACAATGTTTCGCCAATCACAAGCGGCATTGGGTCCCGACCATTAGCAAACCGCTCTACGATTTCTATTAGGGAGGCATCACCATTGCCAAACCCCTACTTCGAAAAGAGAAAGCGAGCAAAGATACAAAAACTCAAGGCCCTCAAGCGGAAAAATTTGGGAACATCAAGCCCAACAAAGTAGGTGACAAGGAGGGACAAATCCACCCCTCTGCCATATACAAAAGCACTCAAAAGTGGGGGCTTCAAGCCCAAATAGCTTTCAAAGCCCAAGAAAAAGTGTTCTTCAACACTTGGCATGCATGGCTCCGGCATAATGGGCCACCCCAATATGGCGCTAAACTCTTCAGGGAGGGGACATACCTCATTATTCCCAAAGAGGAAGACATGATGATTCGGATCCCAAGCCTCCAAAGAAGCAAGAATGAAGTGCACATCCAGCTTTACAAACCGGAAGGAGGCGAGCACCCCAAGATCCATGACATCAAACTCCCTTTTCTCCAATTTGCCTAGCGAACCAAGCCACGAGTTGAAGGCATTTTCAAAGGACATAGCCATTTTTTCTCTTCTTTTTTGTGAGGAAACAGTATACAAGGAATAGCAGGGAAGGATTGATGCAAGAAATGATCCGAAATACTCCATATTTATACAAGAATCGGCTTGCACGACAGCACACTGGCGCCAAGCGCCATGTCCTGCGCTAGGCGCAGGGGCCTGCAGCGAAGGACGAGGCCACCATCCTCTTTTATGACTCCGAGTACACACTCTTTAATATTTCGGACAACAAAGTACAAAACTCCATTATTCAAGATTCCAAAGCCGCAAGCCGCGCCAATTCAAGCAGTCCGGATCGACGCTTCGGGCAGATTTCGGGTAAATTTATTCAAAATTCAAGCATTCTAGTCCTAGATCGGCGTCCTAAGTCGAGTCTGCATATGCATAGTAAAAGTTGAATATACTTTGAGTTGCGCTTTTCCTCACCAAAAAACCTCAGTCAAAATGGGGGCTTATAGTGGGTATATACACCCGAAAAAATGGGCAATTTTTTTCAAATTTTTTGCAAAATTATCATGCATGCATATAGCTACAAATTTCAAGGCACACACAACGCATACAAGATCAAACATTCAAACATACAAAAGCCAAAACTTCAAAAAAAATTCCAAACCAATTCAAGTTCAAAACCATACAACCATACAAAAATTCAAGTTCCAAACCATACAAATTCATACAAATACAATCCAACCTATACAAAATAACCCAGGCAAGCTGGAACTCGCTACCATGCAGGGTCAGTCTGAGTCATCATTAGCTGTGATGTCCACCACAGGCTCCTTGTCCCTGTTTCGCCTCCTAAGGCGCTCCAGATCCCGATCCAGGTCTGTTCCAGGGGTACTAGGATCCTGCTCCGAGATACGAAGAGTGCCAGGAGAGAGATGAACGCCCTGCTGAGGAGAAGGATACTTATAAGGCGGCGGCATCTGAAGGAAATAATGCCCTTGGACCAAGTATGCATTTAATATTAAGTCTAATAAATGCGGTTTAGTATTAATTAACAAGTTAATAATTCAGTGAGATCAAGTGAGCAGAATGCCTAGCTAGAGGCTGCTTCAGTTCAAGTGGAATTAATGATATTAATCCACAGCTTACTCTTGACTGAACCCGTTTGGTCACACAAATAGTACGTAAACGGAACAAGTATTTAATGGCATTAAATACTCCATCTATGAATATTCGGAATCGACGGATCTTGGTTTCAATGGGAGCTGAGATCGTCAAAGGCAAGTTAATGAATACTCCGGAAACGATGATATTACCGAAAACGGAAATATGGATCGTATCGGAAATATAAATATTATCCAAGTGGTAGATGTTGCCGGAAACGGAAACATGGTACGTATCGGAAAATATTATCGGAAATGGAAATATTGCCGGAATCGGAAATATTGCCGGAAACGGAAATATTGTCAGAATCGGAAATATTATCTGAATCGGAAAATAATTCCGGAAACGGAAATATTAAATATTTGTTCGAAACGGAAATTAATTCCAAGCCCAGCAAGGCATGGCGCGCGAGCGAGCTATGTGGGCTGCGAGCAAATGGGCTGCGAGCTGTGCAGCTCGCGTGGGCCGCGAGGCTTACGCGGGCTGTGCGGTGCTCGTGCTCGTGTGCGGTTGTGTGCGATACGAATCCTAAAGCTATTGGAATTCGTTCTATGATTAAATCCTAATCCTAGTAGATAGAATTTATTTAATAGAGTCCTAAAGGGATTCTAATTAAACTAATTGGTATTCTAATAGGATTCTAAATCCTTTTCCATACTCTATAAATATGTGCCTAGGGTCACAAATTTACACACGAGATTTCAAGTATTCAAAGCTAGAATTTTTAAGCAGAAAAATCAGTCAAAACTCTTGCCTTACTTAACTGAAAATAATAGTACCTTAAGGGCGATTCTAGTTGGTCAATCTTAAGGCGGATCCGGACGTGCTGTGGACTATCTACGGAGGCACGACATTTGTAGTCCTAAAGACTTGTTCTTGTTCGGTTCGGGCGCGGCTAGGGAGGGCATGCTACAAAGTGTATGCATCCTAGACTAATTATATGATTATGTGCAATTAATATGATTCCTGACATTAAGGTTTTTCCGCATGATTTATGTTGTTCATATGTATCATAACCTAACAGTGGTATCACGAGCCCCTTATTAATTGCATGATCTATAATTTCTTAAACATGGTTAAATTTTACAAATTTGCAAAGAATTAAAAAGGGGTGATTAATTTTCGTAATTGTGAATTAATTGCAAATTGCGTTTATTTAATTATATGTACGCAGTTTTTCGGCAGTGTATTCGTTACTCAACCAAATCGAGTGATTTTTGTGTCAATTCCGCATGTAAATGGCATTCTAAAATTTTGACAAAAATATTTATTTTCGGCCGAACCCAGAATCCCCAAATGTAAAAGCCTAACTATGACTTTTCGGAGGTTTTAGTTTTTCGAACGCAAAAGTCTGTAAATTTAAGATGTTATATTGAATATTTGTGATTCTTGTTGATAAATCTTGAATTTTTGATTGACCTACTGTATATGTTTAACAAATTTGAATGCCTAGACTTGTTAATTATACAACCTAATTTGTAATTGTAATTAATTTGTTGAAATTCGAATAATTTAGAATTTGATTTGATTTTCATAATTAATTGACAATTTAATTAGGTATCCATGATTAAAAACCACCATAAAAATTGTTAATTTGTGATAAATTTTAAATTTTTATGACCTAGATTTGAATCCATGTTAATCGGAAATTAATTAATTAATAAATTTTCGAATTTTCGCCCTAAAATTATGAAATTAATATGATCTATTAATTTGTCATTAATTTTGAATTAAAAATTTTAAATTTTTATGAAAAACGCTTATAAATGTTGCACGCACAAAGCAAAGGACGCTACGTGTTACCTTTAAGGGGTGTTGTATAGTGCGGGCACGCGACGACGAGCAAGGGAGCTCGTCGCCCGTGCGGTACGAATGCAGCGAGCAACATAGCATGGTGCGCGCGCGAGGCAATGGTGCTGGCCGTGTGTGCTATGCGATGGTCGATGAGCGATGGGCGACAATCAAGGCACTGCGAGCAGTCGCGTGTGGGCAGCAAGCGTGCTGCGCCACAGAGCAGACTGCCTCGCGTAGCGAGCGATGGCTCGCGTAGCGAGCGATGGCTCGCGTGCTGCGAGCGATGGCTCGCATGCTGCGAGCGATGGCTCGCGTGCTGCGAGCGATGGCTCGCGTGCTGCGAGCGATGCCTTGCAAGAGGAGCTGCTGCGATGTGATGTGCGCGGGCAGGCTGCGCGCAAGCGTGGCTTGGCTAGATGAGTTTGCGCGTGGCTGCTGCTACTCGTGCCTTGTGCAACGGTCAGTCGAGGGGCGATGCGGCCTCGTGGCTCGATGGGGCTTGGGCGCAAGCCCAAGTGCCTCGTCTTGCGACGATTGACACTTTTTGGTTTTAATTTGAAATTTTCAGTTCGGAAATAATTTTAATTAACTTTGAAATTAATAATTTAAATTGTTTTCTCGGATTTTAATTTTGAATATTATAATTATTATAAATTTTAATTTATACTAATTATTTTACTAAAATTAAACCTTGAATTATTTTAAATTCGTTTAATTCAACTGAAAATAAATTAAATGGATTCGATTATAATTTTATATGAGCTTTAAATTTTAATTAAACTTGTATGTTTCCGGTTAGACTAGAAATACAATTTTATGTTTAAAATTAGTAAAGCATATAAAGTTATTGGTTTAAGTGGGAGCATTTTTAGTCATAAACTCTTGATTAGGTCTACAAATCCTTTAAGGTTAAAACAACTTGATTAGAATTAATAAGGACTGAATAATTGGTAGATTATTGGTGCCCTTGATTAATTGCTGCAAATATTTATGTGATGCATAACAATGTGTTTTACTAACCAGCTATGTGGGCCATTCATGATAATGAATGGGTGAATGGTATATATTGTATATGTACTGTTTTGCAGGTTATTGGAAGTGACTAGTATGGCCCAAATAGGATAGAAAATATGGTCTGCGTACCATTAATTTGAATGTAATTGCTCTAATGTGTTAGGTTATGATTCATATGACAAAACATAAATCATGCGGAAAAGCATAAAGCCAGGAAAGCATATTATTTACACATAATCATTTAGCATAGTTTAGATGCATACACTTTGTTGCGTGCCCTCCCTAGCTGCGCCCGAACCGAACAAGAACAAGTCTTTAGGACTCCAAGTGTCGTCCCTCCGTAGATAGTCCACAGCACGTCCGGATCCGCCTTAAGTTTGATCAACTAGAATCGCCCTTAAGGTACTTGGAATTTTCGGCTATTTGTACGCAATTATGTGACTGAATTTTGCTCTCAAAAATCACTTTGAATACTTGAATACTCGATATAAATTATGAGCCCTTATCTCATATTTATAGGCCATGGAATAAGTAATCGAATCCTACTAGGATACGAATTAATTAAATTAGAATCCTAGTAGAATTCTTATTTAATTAATTTATCTTTTAGGATTAGGAATTTAATCATTAAACAAATCCTATACTCTTTAGGTTTCGTATGTGAACACAAACTCTACACGAGCATGACCCGCAATCGTGCAGGCCATGCCCGCGCACAGCCCACACGGCCGCTCGGCCCACGCGAGCTACAAGCCCACGCGAGCAGCAGCAATGCTCGCAGCCCACTGCTCGAAGCTGCGCGCGCTGCCACGGCCTGCTGGGCCTGGCCTTGGATGTTCGTGTGGCGCGCTTGGCTTGCTGGGCGATGGCCCGGATTTGTGATGGGCGATGGCCCGGCTTCGTGCTGGGCCTTCGTCTGGCAGGCCTCGTCCGATGCTAATTTGTACGATACGCTTCCGATTAAATTCCCGATTCCGGAATTTATTTCCGATACGAACAATATTTAACATTTTCGATTCCGGAATTAATTTCCGTTTCGAACAAATATTTAATATTTCCGTTTCTGGAATTATTTTCCGATTCCGGTAATATTTCCGATACTGACAATATTTCCGTTTCCGGCAATATTTCCGATTCCGGCAATATTTCCATTTCCGATAATATTTTCCGATACGTACCATGTTTCCGTTTCCGACAACATTTACGACTTGGATAATATTTATATTTCCGATACGATCCATATTTCCGTTTCCGGCAATATCATCGTTTCCGGAGTATTCATTTCTTGCCTGTGACGATCTCAGCTCCCACTGAAACCAAGATCCGTCGATTCCGAATATCCATAGATGGAGTATTTAATGCCATTAAATACTTGATCCGTTTACGTACTATTTGTGTGACCCTACGGGTTCAGTCAAGAGTAAGCTGTGGATTAATATAATTAATTCCACTTGAACTGAAGCGGCCTCTAGTCAGGCATTCAGCTCACTTGATCTCACTGAATTATTAACTTGTTAATTAATACTGAACCGCATTTATTAGACTTAATATTATATGCATACTTGGACCAAGGGCACTATTTCCTTCATAATGCACCAAAGTTTGTTTTTCAATTCAAATATGGTCTGCCTACCATCAAATAGTTGTAATTAGTTTAATTATAGCTTATCCTATTTGAAAAAAATGGAGCCTCCCATGGAGAAATTCAAGACGGAGTTTCCAATCCATTTTCAAGACGGACTTTGAAGTTGAAGCTTCAAGATGAAGTCGGGCCATACTAGATCACATTTATCTTATGCATGCTTTAAGTTATTTATTGCTTTAAATATGTCTTAATTATGCATGATATTATGGCTTGATTATATTGCATGATTAAGGATTTTAGTTCACTTAAAATCTAACCAACATAGAAAGAGCCTTAAGTTCCAAAGTTTAAAAATTGAGTTAAAAGGTGCCATTCCAAAATAACACTTACTTGGATAACCTTTACATCAATCTAGTAATAGTTTTACGCTCAGCGAGGTGTTACTTATTGATCCTAAAGGGGTAAGGTACACAAATAATTGTGAGTACATGTTAGTTTTGGTGAAACTCAACGATATAAGTAAGGAGTCCTTTTATGTCGTGGCAAATTCGATAGGTTTTGCTAATAAGTTCTTAGACGTACCTATCAACCAAGAGTAGTTTCTAGACTATTAGCAAAAGGCTTTTGCTTACCTAAAATATTTTAGAATTGAGTCAAAATACATAATGTGCTTAATTCTTCAATGATTTAAGGGTCTTGGAATCATTTTATTCCCACCTGCCGGAACAAAATTTTTAATAAAATGCTAATGACTTGTTTAAATTGCATGATTGCTTTAATTTCAAGTTATTACTCATGATAAATGTTTAGACTTTGCATGCTTCAATGTATGTTTTAATTATTGTTTATAATTAAATATCTTGCACTGCAGTAAATCCTTTTAGAAAGGTAACAGTAAATTTCCTCGATTGGTAGTGAATCTAAGAACGATTCACGGAAATGAGAGAAAATGAGCAAATTTTAAATGTACGTTTCTTTTAGCAACTTTTATGGTTGTTTTCGAGTATCAAAATCGAAATGGCGAACCGATTGGTGCTTGTGGATTCAAAATACAATGTAGTTTTGAGATCAGAAAGCATTGAGTTTAAACGCTCAGCTTTACCAATGGTCAACAAACCTAATATCTTTGTCCATTTATTTCTCGAATGAGTCTAGTCCCTAGACATTCGAATAGATCGATGCTTAGAGAACTTTAGAAGCTTCTGGTAAGATCATCTAGTTGAAACAGAATATTCAACATAAATAAAATGGTAAGAACTCTGTTGGAATGACATCGGACATGTCTAACAAAGTATAAAAGTCAACACTAGAAGTCAATTCTTAAGACTATAAGAAAGGGTACAAGAAATAGGAAAACAAGGAACAAACGAAAGGAATTTACGATTCCGTTTCTACCTATAAGTTTATGTTTAAAAGAGAAGTAACCTAGCATTCGAACTTCCTTGGTATCATATACCGCTTGAGGTTCTTACTTCGGTAATAACTCAAATAATGGAAGCTAGGCTACACTAATGGCCTACAAGTGGGAAATGAAGCATGGCAATGCTACATTAGTTGTAGGGTCATCTAGTTTGTTTTAAGTCCTTTCAAGGCTGGAACTTAATGTCTATTTTGTTCCATAATCAGCATACCTAAAATTCTATTTTCAAACACAGAAAGACTCACATTCAAGAAAGACAAAAAAAATGTTTGTTTGTTTATTTGAATGAAATGGTCAATTACGGGTTGAGTCAATATGCTTGATTAAAACAAACAACTCTTTAACAATAAAAACATTACTAGGTTCAAATCAACCCCTTGATTTGAGTTCCACTAATCTTTGGCATTGTTGCTTAGACCATATCAACAAGTTAACATTCATAAGCTCTATTTTGATGGACTTTTGAAAGTTGATTGATTTCTAGATCAATTCAAGATAAGCTAGTCTTACTTGTTGAAAGTAACAAAAGATATGAACTATTGTTAGAACGCCTAGACAATAGAGTTCAAAGCTAAAGAAAGAGATTTTATGACTTTATTATTTCACCTAGATTTGAGTGAATATTGGTTTATTTACTCAAAGTGGTATGAATTTGAATCTGTTTGGCTAGTTCAAAGATTCATAGAAAAGTATAAAAACATCCACTTGGTAAGAAATCATAAAGATCTAGGATAGATCATGTTAAATGATTACTTGAGACCAAAATGATCATCAATGATTGTGTGCTGTAATTTCACAATCTAGCTCCATGAGATATGGCATATCTAAGTTGGAATCATCGAATTCAATTAGTACTTGATTCGATCAATGATGAATCATAAAGACTTTTCCTATAATTTCTAAAACAAATGCTCAACTACCACCAAACTAAACCAAATTCGTCAAAGCTATTGAAAAGTAATTTCAGAATATCTTTTGAAATATATATATCTAAAGAGTTCCTGAACTCAGTGGGAGCTTAGTGTTTGTTATTTAACAAACTAAGGCCCAAGTATAGATATATGTTTCACTGTGATTTATTCAAATGAGACGCAAGGGTATTGTTTCTACCACAAATTTTATAGAACATAATGTTTGTTTGCTCGAAATAATGTCCTTTTGGAGATTCGTTTCCAAAATGACAAGTGGGAGAAAATACACCTCGAAAGTCTTCAAGGCGAACAACAAGCATAAACGGACATTCCGAAGGCTTTTCGAAGTTCTTTAGAAAATCGGAACACGTATTCGTTAAGGACTTTAGAAGTGGCTTTAAAGAATGGACATCTCTTAGAAGACTTTACAAGTGCTTCAAGGAGAACAGAATATTCAATGGACTTTCAAGTGGTTGTTGATATTCTATTGTTTGATGTTCTATACCCAAGTAGGCATAGAGTTCAGGTCACTAAAACTATGTGATTCTTCTATTAGATAGTGAAGAAACCTACAGCTTGCAGTCAAACTATTATCACGTAGATTAATGAGTTTGTAACTTGTAAGAAAGCTATGACGAAACCCAGATTCCCTAAAAAGGTTAGAGGCCATATATAGACTCAAATGCTTTAATTGGTTAAAGGCCATAAAACATAACCAATGTTTTGATGACAAAATTGAGAATTTGTTGATTTGCAAGAATGATTTACACCTATTGGTTGCAAATTGGTTTTAAGGATAAAAACCATCAAACATGTAATTGTGTTCACACACAAAGCTAGATTAGTTGCTAAAGGTTACAAGCAAATTCATGGCATGGATTGTGTTGAAACCTCATGCATAATCGTAATGCTCAAGTCTATAAATCAAGCAATGATTGCATATTGGTACATATGGCAATTGGATGACAAAACGTATTCCTCAATCAAATGTTGGAAGAAACTATGTACATAGCATGTCATAGGATTTGTGGATCCAAATAAATTCTTGAAAAGGAAAGCTAGCTTATAAAATCTAAGCACAGATTTAAGCAAGCAATTGGGAATTGGAACTGTATTTTAATGAGGCTAATAAGTACTTTAGTTTCATAAAAATGTACATGATTCTTATAGATGTATAAGAAGTTTAGTGGGAGTACATAAAACTTAATTGGTCCTATGTGTATCACACACATATCTCTCTATTGTGAAATGACATTCAAATGCTAATGACTTAGATTTGAAACTATTCATCAATGACGGACCAAGGCGAAACTTAGTGCATAGTGGGTATTAAGATCTATTTATAAAGATCTTATGATATTGTTTTAGATTAAGTAATGGCATTTACTAAATCAAACACGAAAGACTCCATTGGAGATATTCGACCCATATGAATAAATCTAAGTAATGAATGTTTGAACTATGTATAAGCATTTACTAAGTTAAACAACAAAGGATCCAAGTGAGATTCTTAAACCTATATTATATGTCAAAGAATTTAGCTGGATTCAGTATCTGTTGAAATTGAATGAGCTAAAGTTACATGAATAGAATTAAATTGAGAATAATTCTTCAAAAGAATTTATCATGTATGATATAATATGAGGATTGCCAAAAATGTATCGTATGGCTTTAGGCATAACGAACATATACCAATCTCTATTGATCTAAGTGAAGATCAACTAGATTGAGATCAAGAAAAACTTATGGCACTTGAAAGGGTACATCAGAATAGTTCTTGATTCAAGGAAATAAAGATATGCTAAATATTGGTGCTACACGCATAAACACTGGCAAAGGATCAAGCAAGACCCTTTGGAGTTAACCATTGGCAGGGACGAGCTATAGAGCATCGTGTTTTGAAATGGCAACATGGATTGGAGACCATGAGTTGTTGCGTGGGAAATTAAATATTAATTTCTATGTTCTAAGATATAGTTGGAAAGTCTTCCGCATATCTGTAACTGCCCGGATAAGTAAAATCCAACCAAAGCATCACTAGCAACCTATACAGTTGAAGTAAAAGTACTTATTGCCTAAGAAGCAATAAAACAGGGTTGTTTACGTTAAAGAGTTCTTCACTATACTTGGGTGGATCACATGTCTGCTGACTTGATGGTTCTTCATTGCAAAATGCGTAGAACCACTAATGGAGCAAGAAAGACTAGTTCACAAAATAAACATACTCAAAATATCTTATCATCTATCTCAAAGAACATTCGATGAAAAGGATATTAAGATTGGCAAAGCATGATAACTAAACCTATGCAACAAGTGAGAAACAACACTCACATTGTGGCACTGGAAATCAAGCATAGCTTTGAATTCCATGAACTGATTTAAATATGGGTTAGAGGCCCATGGTTATAAAACATTGGGGTTGAAAATTTATCATATATGAAATCAATTTTCATATTCCATTTAATCTTGGTTTAGTATTAAATGATGAGTCCCTTCAATTTGACGATCTACTCAAGATAGACTGTCAGGACCAGTCCTGTGACTAAGAAATGTCTATCAAGTGAACTTGAATGTCAAAATTTGAAAATGGTCACTGGTCGGAGTTTTCTATAAAGATGGACGCATAGAAAACGTTAGACGACTAGAATGCAAGATGACTAGTAGTTCTGTTTCTTGAACTATGTGGACATGGCAATGTCATAATCATTTGCATAGATACTTACTTTGGGAGGACTAGTATCGGACAGACCTATGAAACTTTACTGTAAGAGATGAAAATCTGTCATAAGTAAATTTCATTGAAATTATTAGACACTAATCCTCAATACCTGAGTGATTTGAGATTACTTGTTTGAGAACTGCTTACTTTGACGTTGTCAACCGCCGCACCGTAAAAGGAGGCTATAAAGGCAACGCTCAGGTAATCACCTATCAAACGAAGTCTAATCTCAAGATCACATGATTGGGATTGTCCTCCCGTAAATCGGGATGAGATGCTGAAAGTTGTACAAGGCCACTCGGAGAGCTAGAAACTGTAAAATGCATGGCCGTGCTCAGATGAATCATAGGCTATGATTATCTGTTTATTTGATCAGTTGAACTCTGAAATCGAGAAATACCTCTGGACATAATAAGGATGACAACTCTTACCTTATGTTCAAGCGCAAGCATCGAGCGACAAAGGAATTAGGAAATGCACACTTGTCCCTAAGGACAAGTGGGAGAATAGAGGAAATAATGCCCTTGGTCCAAATATGCATTTAATATTAAGTCTAATAAATGCGGTTCAATATTAATTAACAAGTTAATAATTCAGTGAGATCAAGTGAGCTGAATGCCTAGCTAGAGGCCGCTTCAGTTCAAGTGGAATTAATGATATTAATCTACAGCTTACTCTTGGCTGAACCCGTAGGGTCACACAAATAGTACGTAAACGGATCAAGTATTTAATGGCATTAAATACTCCATCTATGGATATTCGGAATCGACGGATCTTGGTTTCAGTGGGAGCTGAGATCGTCAAAGGCAAGTTAATGAATACTCCGGAAACGATGATATTACCGGAAACGGAAATATGGATCGTATCGGAAATATAAATATTATCCAAGTCGTAGATGTTGCCGGAAACGGAAACATAGTACGTATCGGAAAATATTATCGGAAATGGAAATATTGCCGGAATCGGGAATATTGCCAGAAACGGAAATATTGTCAGAATCGGAAATATTATCAGAACCGGAAAATAATTCCGGAAACGGAAATATTAAATATTTGTTCGAAACGGAAATAAATTCCGGAATCGGAAATGTTAAATATTGTTCGAATCGGAAATGAATTCTGGAAT
Organism: Spinacia oleracea; assembly: GCF_020520425.1. Lineage (NCBI taxonomy): Eukaryota > Viridiplantae > Streptophyta > Magnoliopsida > Caryophyllales > Amaranthaceae > Spinacia > Spinacia oleracea. Next base: position 31,149,717 of record NC_079492.1, read on the forward strand.
CGGGAATTTAATCGGAATCGCGTCGTACGAATTAGCAACGGACGAGACTTGCTAGACGAAGGCCCAGCACGAAGCCAGGCCTGCGTCCAGCAAGCCATGCGCATCAACACAACCCAGCAAGGCATGGCGCGCGAGCGAGCTATGTGGGCTGCGAGCAAATGGGCTGCGAGCTGTGCAGCTCGCGTGGGCCGCGAGGCTTACGCGGGCTGTGCGGTGCTCGTGGTCGTGTGCGGTTGTGTGCGATACGAATCCTAAAGCTATTGGAATTCGTTCTATGATTAAATCCTAATCCTAGTAGATAGAATTTATTTAATAGAGTCCTAAAGGGATTCTAATTAAACTAATTGGTATTCGAATAGGATTCTAAATCCTTTTCCATACTCTATAAATATGTGCCTAGGGTCACAAATTTACACACCAGATTTCAAGTATTCAAAGCTAGGATTTTTAAGCAGAAAAATCAGTCAAAACTCTTGCCTTACTTAGCCGAAAATAATAGTACCTTAAGGGCGATTCTAGTTGGTCAATCTTAAGGCGGATCCGGATATGCTGTGGACTATCTACGGAGGGAAGACATTTGGAGTCCTAAAGACTTGTTCTTGTTAGGTTCGGGCGCAGCTAGTGAGGGCACGTTACAAAGTGTATGCATCCTAGAGTAATTATATGACTATGTGCAATTAATATGATTCCTGGAATTAAGGTTTTTCCGCATGATTTATGTTGTTCATACGTATCATAACCTTACAGCATCGCCATGAACTGGTACGGCGTAAACATCTGAGCCTGACGCATCCTCTCCATCTCTGCATCGTAATCCCATGAATCTGCACCCCAAGGCTGTGGACCACTCCCTCTGAAGTAGTAACCGGGAGGAGAAACAAAGGGCCTCGAACTGCTTGCACCTCCAAACGAGTGCCTGGTAGGATCAACATGTACAAAAGGGGCAGCTTCTGATCAGCATCCGAATGCCTCTGACGAACACCAGCACTGGACCCCTGTCCTAGGTCCCAGCTCGGTCCCTCCTGCCTCGAGAAAGTCTCTCCCTGGGGCTCCCTATCAACAGAACCTCTGCGGCCTCGACGGCGCTCCTATACAAAATACAAATTTCAAGAATCAACATCCAAGTTCGAGTTTCCGGAATACAAATTTCAAAATAAAGAAATGCACCTCTCTGTCCCGGCCAGAAAGCTTATGGGTCAGCTTGGACCAATACCTCTTCCAGGAATCAATAAAGAGCATCCAGCGACGCACTCTCACCCGAGGCGCCTGCATACAAAATTCAAGATCAATTCCCAAATACAAGCTTACAATCAGTTTCAAGAAAATGCAACAGTACTTACAGCGGCATAATGCTCAGGTACAACATCATACGATCTCCGGTGCGGAGGAGAAGCTACAGGAATGGTCACCTCCACCTGTTCCCCGTCCGACTTCTCATAGCGGAGGATCCTATCAGCATGGGGAATGTCCTCAGGATCAACCTCCTCCTCCTACATACAATCATACAATCATCCAATCATACAAGAATACAACATAAAAAGTTCAAAAGCTCACCGGCAGTATGAAGCGTACTGGTGGAGCCAACCTCCTCAGGAAGTCGTCATAGCTACCCTTTCTTTGATTAAAGTCCCTCAAAGAGCGGCAAACAACATCGCCCCTGGCATTCACATAGGGCCGGGCAAGATCTTCATCCGGCGCCAGCATGGACTCCGGTGGGTCCTTGGGGACAAACCTATTCCCCGAATTGTGCTGAAGGGACACTCGCTCCCCCAAATACCACATATGGCGGTACACTCCTGGGAGAAAAACCCGCCGTCCAGACAAGAAATGGGCGCGAGCAGCCGAGGCAGGTACAGGCGCGTTGGCAAAAGGACGCCACACCACCTGCAAAGCAGACAACTCAGGCTACTATACAAATACAAATAAAAAAGAGAAAAATAATACAAAAACATTACCTCATCAGTAGGTAGAACTCTCCAAGCTCTGCGGGAGGCCGCAAGAGGCACCCTCCTACGCACCGCTCCTATCCAAGAGGCAGCATACGGGTAAGCCGCATCTCCAGTACGATCCGGCGCCAAAGTCGGAAAAAGCTCATATATCCAAATCTTTCAAAAAAGCAAGCAAAACATCAGTCAAGTTCGAATACAAATATATAAGTACAAGGCACAAAGTACAAGGAGTCTTCAATACCTCCAGCACACTCCACAGAGCAGCCATGCTCGGCTCGCTCTCCGGCGCAGTCCGGGAGGCCCACTTCATCTCGTACAAGAGGTGGCTATAAGCCAAACCACCCCAGTTGTAGCTCGAAACAGCCCTCAAGTCCTGCAAAACTGACAGGAATCTAATGTGCACCCGACTGTTCCTACTCGGGGCCACAACCCTACTCACCAAAGCTAAGAGGAACATCCTAACCCTCCGCTCTGCAGACACACCCTCACCACGAATAGCATCCACAATCACCGTCACGAAAGCAAGGGTGTCGTCCTCTGACAAGTCAACAACAGGGCCGAGCAAGGCCCTGGCAGCGTCCGAGTGCCACGTCAGCTCCGAATCAAAGGTCACATTCCTCTCAAAAAAAGGAAGACCCGTAATCATAGCAAACTCAAAAGGGGTGATGGTGATCTCCCCCCATGCCATATGGAAAGTGTTGGTGGTATCCCACCACCTCTCTAACAAAGCCCATAGCCGGGGTTTGATCCCCGTTCTCCTCGAAGTACCCCCCATGGCACGCCAAAAGTCAACCAGGCCCGTCTGCAACCAGATCTCCATGGCCTCCTCGTCAGCATAAATGGCTGCAAAAGCCTTTTGAAGCTCCGCCAAGGACCAGAAGGTGCGAAACGGCTCTCCATCATCCTGCAGATGAACGAATCAGCTCAAAACCTATACAAGTACAAAAGACAAATTCAAAGCACAGTACAAGACTCACCAAGCCAGCGCGAGGCCGCTGAGATAAGTGAAACTCCGGTCGAAACACCAGATCGGAAGGACTCCAGCCAGTACCAACAAAAGTGGGTGCTCTCCTGGGAATCATACCCCCATCCGGCGCATTTATCTCAGCCGCTTCATCATCCGAAGCATCCTCCTCAGCAGCTCGAACCACCGAAGATTCGGCGAGCTTCCTCCGAGTATGACGAGGCATACTAAATCAAGCAGACTACAAAGTGTCAAAACTCTAAACTGGGGGCTATCCTAAACTAGCCCATGCAAATATCAAAATTCAAAAGGTTATCCTATACTATCCGGTACAAAATCGAAAATTAAAAAAAAATCCCCAGCGGCAGTACTAATCCAGCCTGGGACCTCTAGTTCAAAATTCAAGTTCTACACCAACGCCTAGGCTATTCACGCCGAAGAAGGTATACAAGTTCTACACCAACGCCTATCTATTCACGCCGAAGCAGGTATACAAGTTCTACACCAACGCCTAGGCTATCCACGCCGAAGCAGGTACACAAGTTCAACACCAACACCTAGGCTACCCATGCCGAAGCCGGCATTCCAAAACTCTACAAACAACATCTAGGCAGCCTAGCCTATGCACTCTTGAGACCCCGGAAGGTCACCAGTGAGACTACTATCTACAAATACCAGGTACGACATTCAAGAAAATTTTCAATCTACAAGTTCCAACAGTTCAAGTTCGAGTGGCTATCAAACAATTTTAAACAAGATTCAAGAAGCCTACTATCATGAAAGCATCATACTAACAAGTATTTCAAAGTGCAAGTAAATCAAAACTACATGCAATCCTAGAGTTATTTCATAAGCAAAAACATGAAATACTTACATGGACAAGGCAAGAACAAGACCAAGGGAAGAGCTTAATCGACCTTTGAGAGAAAGAGCAAAAAAATTCAAGAGAATGTGCCTCAAAATGGCACGGCAAGGGGAGCTTTTATAGCTCGACCCCGCGCCAGACGCCGAGGCCCGCGCTGGGCGCTGCCTGCTGCATGCGCAGAATCTGCCGCGCGCAGTCTCCCGTGCTGATTGCACGTCCTTTACTACTACGGTCTTCCGCACCAAGCATCAAGTGTTGCATCAGGGCATCTTTCGAAAATGCGGGTATACACCCGTATCTCCAAGTACAAAAAGATGAATATTTCAAGAATACAAAGTCCAAAAAATACAAGGACTCAGGCGTTCGACTCCCAACGGACCCAAGCTCCAGGAAAGTCAGCCGAAATTTCAAAATCTTAAGGGCTAGTAAAAAGCTCTTATCCCCAGCATAGCACATCCCCAACGGATCAACTCCGGGTATTCAAAATTCAAAAATTCAAGATTCAAAAATTCAAAATTCAAGATTCAAAAATTCAAGATTCAAAATTTTCGATACGAAGCTCCGTCCGAACCGATGGCGGAAGAACAGTACAAGTACAAACCGGAGTCGTCACAGCCGAACAGAGGTAGACTCTATCCTTTTCTTTTCTTTTTCTAACGCCTGTTTTGTGCAAGTACCGGCGTACAAAGAATTGTCTTGATTGCAGAACATCTTGATCATTCTCCGTCCCTTTCGAAATACTTTGACTTGCGCTTTCCTAACCGAACGCTCAGTCAAAGTGGGGGCTTCTGTAGACACCTAATTTGTGTCTCCCCTCTGGTATGATGACGATACCATTATCCTTAATTACTAGGCGGTTGGAGAAACTCCATGCGGAAATCCCAATTGCTAAGAACATCTCCAAAATACAAGATCCAAAATCCAATCCCTGAGGCCGTTCCCCTTCCGGAACTCGGTACAAAATACAATTTTCAAAACCCAATTTCAAAATCCAAGTACAATCTCATCTAGTAGACCATTCCATTGGTTTTACTAAGCCTTTTCCACTCAAAATCATATAAGGCAAGTCAAAAGCCGACCCACAAAACCGTGCAAGCCGGGCCCCGTCCCGTACAACCGGAATTCAAAACCCGAAACGTCTTGTTTTTTTACGCAAAATCAAGTCTTAACCTCCAAGAAAACACTACGTGCCAAGCATCGTACTATTGTACGAAGGTACATCAATACAAGACAAATCAAGGACGGAGCTCGCGTCCTTGTTTTGGCAGCACTAATGCCACGTCACATGCGCTGGGCGCTGGTTTCGCGTGCTGCGCTGGCAATGGCTGGCGGTTTCCAGCCAATTTTCCTATAAATACCCCCTAATTTCCAGCATTTGGGGAGGGAGCTTCAATATACAACGTCGTAATACAAAAATTACGCCTCAAATTCAAGTCCAAAAATCCTTCAAAAACACATACAAACTTCAAGTTCTAAGCAATTGGGAGCTCTAAAAGGAATTCTTGCCTGAACCTAAATAGGTAATTCCGATTCCCACAATATTCAATCATGTTTCTTTGATTTTCCTATTTCAAAAATGATTAGCAAGTTGGCCTTTTTACTACTAAAAATGTCACTTGCAACAATCATACATCTTTTCAAAATCCAAACTTTTAAAAATACAAAAATGCAAACTTTCAAGATTCAAGGATGTTCAAAGTTGTTTGCAATCACTTCTTTGAACTAGAATCACTTTCAAGTATGGAGTAATCAAAGATGACACCTTTTTAGCTTCTAAAGGTTTAATCTTTTGAGATTCAAGACTCCATTTTTCAATATACAAGTTCAAGTTTTCAAATTTCAAGAACCCACAATGTTTAGGGTTGCTCATGACTACTTCCCTAAACTAGGATCCTTTCAAAATAAGAGCACATCAAAGATCTAACCTTTTCAACATTAAAAGGCTCGATCTTTGAGATTCAAGTCTCTTACGGTTTCAATATTTCAAGTTCAAGTTCAATTATTTCAAGTTCAATATTCCAAGATTCAAACTTTCAAGTTCAAGTTCTATATGCAAAATCTAGCATACTTTGGGATGAGCAACTTCTCCCAAGTTGAGATTTTTGGCTTTGAATTCGTGTCGGGCGCACTTATTTTTAAGGAGCCGCTTGGCGTTCGAATCTCATGTGCCCAAGTACAAATTTCAATATCGCAATTTCAATTATGCACCTTTCAATATTGCAATTTCTATTATGCACCTTTCAATACCGCAATTTCAATATCGTACTTTCAATTCCGCAATTTCAATATCGCACTTTCAATTTCGCATTTCAATTCCGCATCTTTACTTGCCTAGTCCTTCTAGGCAATGTGGACCTACTCCCTAGTCCGTTTTTAAGGGGTCTTGTATTTACTAACTCCGCACTTATTTACTATTGTGATGTTGCTTTATTTGCTTTATTGCTTTCATCACCATACATGCTAAATAAAACAAAATGCAAGGTTACATCATGCTTAACAAAGATAATTTCTTGGACAAACCGATCTTAGGTTCCCTTAAATTACCTTTAAAGCAAAGTGACCACCATACAATTAAAGATTCTATTTGCTCTAAAATCAAACCCACATAGTCTAAACTAGGGTATTTTCAAAAATGCTATGTCACGTACTCGAATTATTTCTAAAGCTCGCGGAATAAGCATCTGGTTCCCGTGCCCGGATCTCACCCATCCGTTTCGAAGATTCAAGTCTTATCCTAATAGAGTCATTTGCGGTCTTTCCAAACAAGACCCTAAACAATGTTTGGTGGCGACTCCTTCGAGGTACAAAAATACAATGGTTTCTAAAAACCGCCCCCCTTGTAGGGAATTGCAATACATACGCAAAACAAAAAAAAACCCCTACTATACCCGCCTATTTTTTTTAGCAAACATTTTTCATATATACGGAATAATGAAAGTTAACTTTAGAATAAAATACCTTATGACTAAAGTAACATATGTAATCGGAAAAAATACCCGTCATAACAAAAAAAATCCAAAAAAAAAACTTAAAAATCTCACATAAATTCATATTATCACCTAAACATGCAATTAAATTCAAACTCACCCCATCACCCATGGCGGTGAGTGGGGATGGGGCGGGTTCAACATAAAATCCACACCTGCCCCATCATCCATGGCAGGTACAATCTTTATACCCATCCCCGCCCCATCACCCGCCAAACCTACCTCCATCCCCACCTACTTGGGGCGAATGCGGGGCAGGTCTCCGGCAAAATCCGCCCCACTGACATCCCTAGGTACGGTAACATGGAAGATAAACGACCCAAGAATGAAGTTGAGCGTCCTAGACGGGAAGACTATCCACCCCGAGAGAGGGAGGTGCAATCTGAAAATCAGCAGACGCCCGTCCATAGGGTCACGGCTGAGGCCGCCCGAACTTTTGCAACAGGGCATACTCCTCGTCATCCCCCCTATATGGAGGTGTCCAGTGAAGAAGATGACCAAGCGAACCAACCACCCCCTGGTGGACACTTGGATCCCTCGGCAGAAACTGTGCTAGACGAGATTCCAGACCTACCTGTCTCTGTGGGTGCTCTGGGGCATATCCTGGTAGGCTTTCAGGCCGAGATAGGCAAGACGGTTAATGCGGAGGTTCAGAAGAATATGCTGATCTATAATGCAAGTACAACAAACACCCGGGATCGGGCGGCAGAGACCAGACCTTTACTTACTCTGCGTCCCCCGAACGTTTGGAGAGCAAGAGACAACCCCAGGCAGGCAGAGGAAGATGTGAGGCCACAATTACCTTGGAAACGAGACGTCCAAGCCCAAGCTCATTTGCCGTGCAGGATGCCCCTTTGGCATATTGGCGAGACGTCACAACCACTTGAGTCGAGCCGTGTCGAGCCGGTACTTGACGATGAATCCTAGCTCTCTAATACAATATCTACTCCAGTTATGCAGGATCAGTATTTTCCTCGCCCTTCCTACACCCATCAGAGTCAAGTTTGTCCGCGAACCTACCCCCCGAGTTTGCAGGCCCGACAACCTGATTCCTATTGGCGTCTGTTACCTTCGCAATGCCAAGATCCCATGTATCATATTCAGGAAGGAGTTTCTCATATGGCCCTCGACCACTCAACTCCCTTCGCTGACAACATCATGAGGGTACCTAAAGAGCCTGAAATCAAGCCGCCTAACATTGACGCCTATGACGGAACCACCGATCCGTATATGCACTTGCTAGCCTACCGGCATCATATGTATGTTCAAGGAACAAATGAGTCTACTTGGTGCAAGTATTTCCCAGGTACGTTGAAAGGGGTGGCGTCTAAGTGGTTGGAAAGACTCCCAACAGGGACAATTAGCTCTTTTACGAACTTGAGATGTTGTTCTCTACTTTTATGGATTACAAGGAAGAAAAGAAGACTAGTATGTGTAGACACCTACTTTTGTCCCCATTCCCGAAAGGGAAAGGTTCGATGATGAAAGCATAAATCTCCACTTGACAACGCATCTCCTATAAAATAAACGAATCTCAATTCCCCTTTTCATTTCACCCGACACCTGATATTTATAGAAAACTGCTATTTATGGAGACCTGCTAAAAATAGTAACTGCCGTAAAAGGTAGCTTCTAAAAGTGGCAAATCATAAAGGATAGAAACCTGTCAGAATTAGGTGTTGCATTTCAACATAAATCCTAAATGAGATAGAAAACTGCGAGAATCCTATTCCTAATATGATTCGGAAATAAGAGTTACGTATTAATTAAAATCCTAACGAGCCTAGAGTTCATAACGGGCCCAGACGCATCCCGTCACAAGATTAATACGCACTAAAAGACTCGATTAAGTCTCAAACTCTACGGATTTCAGGAATCCGATTCTGACTAAAGAAAACAGCCCAGACCCTATTTTCAACGCCTGGTTCTGGGCGCCGAAATCTTCGGCGCCCAGGCCTGGGCGCTGAAAATACCTGGCTACGTGTTTTTTCCTAATTCTTTATGGATTAGAACTCTGCAATTCTATCTTTCCACGAACTCTTCCCTATAAATACAGCCCCAAATTCAACGTGAAAAGGACACACGACACAATTATATTCTGAGTATTGACTCCAACCCTTAGCCTAAGCCTCACGCTGCGAAATCGTTCACGCGTTCTGTCGCAATCGATCCATAAATCGAACAGATCGTATCATGTCCCATAATTGAGATTCGTTAAATAAAAAGGAGAAATAGCAAAGTCAAAGTGGTTAGTTTTCTGAGAACCGTGACGCACCTCTCAAGGGTGCGTCGTAATGTGCCCCTTCTCGATGATTTAATTGCTTTCCTCGCCCTTTTTATGAACTGTTAAACTACCTAAATCTGATTGTTCTATCACGCCTAACAAATATAATATTTTTGGGAAATTGGATTATCATGCTAGGTCCCTTAATGCAATATAAATCAGATAATCGCGATCGATCTAGTATTTTATGTTGCATATTGCTAAAATCAACTCAGATTAGTTTAATAGTTAACGCATGTCCCTTCTATTATTTATGCTGAGCTAGTAAGGATATCCTGCCTCTGGAGTTATCGACGAGCGAAGTACTCCTCTCAATAGTTACAGTCCCCCGAACCCTCAATCTCTACCTTGCGGGTGTATGTTGAGAGATCCCCACACCAGGGATCACAAGGGAACCTACGGCCGTCGTGGTCAAACATAATTGCACTCCCTTTATGTCACGATAACCGGGTTTTGTCAGTTTTTCTCATTGTCGTTAAAAACTGAATGGCGACTCCTATATTACTAGTCAATTGGATGTAAACTCACAGGAAATCCAATTACACTTGATTGAATAAAAGAATCATCACACCCACGAGGGACGAGGTCACGCATTAGCCTCGTGATTTTTCGACCCCCTCACAGTGGCGACTCCACTGGGGATAGTGAAGGAAATACTCGTGCTTGTAGGTAATCAAAATAGCCGAAGGGTGAAACGATCCTACCCCGCGTTTATTTCCCCATCAAGTTGGGACGACCTGAAAATCAGCATATTAATGTGAACGGGCAGAACCGCATAATGAATCTCGGCTCCCTCCGGAGTTGGGACTAAGGATATCTTTTTCGCCAATAGGGTGGTGCATACGCCGCGCATGTTGCCCACTCGGTACTTGTGCAGGTAGTATACCTATCCCGAACCCAATCGCTCGCTCATTAGGCCCCTCTCGCCTGCATGCCCCCTTGGCTTGCACTTGCGGGTTGGCCTCTTGGGCGAAATTCGTCTGTTGAAGACACTACCTCGACCGGGGCATGTGTTGGATCTACGATAGAAGCGGTACCAAGCCAGGCGCAAATAAATTACCCATAGAAGCCTATCATAAACTACGTGACGTATTTAATTTTCGAATCCATGTTTGTAATGTAGTTATGTGTAGCGAAATATGTGATTGTGTGTGACAAACTATCCTAGAAAACCAACGACCTTAAAAATTGCCCAAACAATCATAGACTAATTTGCCAAAGAGTTATACCGAAACACGTGTTCCACAAACCCGAATGATCGCCACAAAAATAAGCGACGCTCGGGATGGCCTGTAACGAATCCCACAAACGCTGCTACGCGTAAAGGACGTTATTAGGCAAGCACGCAAATCGAAGTCGCATAAACAGAAGACAGAAAACGAGAACCAGCCAGGGACGCATTTTCAACGCCCCTGGCTGGGCGCCAGAATTTCTCACGCCCCTAGCTGGGCGCTGAAGTTGCTGCTTGGCCTTCTGGTCAGGCGCAGCAGCCTCGGTGCCCGAGCGAAAGGAAAATACGTAGCGCAAAAAAAATGTTCATAAAAAGAATTGCTACGAGGGCGTAAGAAAAGCACTCGATTTCAAAAGCGACTCGTGAAAAAATTAATAACTCTTTGTGTCGTTGTTAGGCCTCCTACGACGGCAATGCTCAGCACCAAAACCGAACATGCTAACAACTATGAATGTCACACGGGCAAGTGTTTCGAAAATCCAAAGAATGACCAAAAGAAAAAAAAACCAAAAAGTGCACCAACAAAAGAAAGAGTGAAAAACCAATAGAGAGAGTCGAAGTCTAAGACTAAGTAATGCTTGAAACTTTGGGAACCTAAACTTTAGCTTATCTTATGCCTAGGACTGGTCCTGCCACTTGGTGCCGATCAGGGAATCAACGGTTAGTGCGTCTCGAAGATACATCACCAACATCAGGTTTAGTGACTCCAAGCTCCGTCCGTCGTCCCTCATATCAAGGATCTCCGCTTCCCCAACCTCGATTCGCACCTTCAAACATGTCCATCGATGATTTGCGAGACCAGATGGTCCAAATGACCCAACTTATGGGCCAACTGAAAATGGAAAATGAAGCTTTAGCGGCTGCGCAAGCCAAAAATAACCTCGATAACGAGAAGAGGATTGAAAAAATGGTCCTACAGCAAACCATGGGGAGCAAATACTTCTCCCTCGATCCTGAACCCTTTCCTGGCAAACTACCAGAAAAGTTCAGTTCATCTGACTTTCCAAAGTTCAAGGCCACGGACAACCCCCGTGATCATCTACTGAGCTTTGTGAATGCCATGAACTTGAAAGGTGTGGACAAGTCCATGTATTTACCTGCCTTTCCTTTGTCCTTGGAACCTGTGCCGCTCAAATGGTACTATCACCAGGACCCTAAGCTCTTCCGCACTTGGGAAGACTTTGTCAATGTCTTCATCAAGCAATACTCGTCGAACATGGATTTCCAAGTCACCATGCGCGAGCTGGAAGTTCTCTTCCAAAAGAAAAATGAGGGTTTCACAACCTACTTTGATAGATGGAGGGACCAGGTGGCCCAGTTAATCAATAGGCCTCCCGAAACAGAATTGGTCCAAAAATTCATTGACAACCTGGACCCGGCTTACAGACAACACCTTAGGTACCTGGGACTTGACACTTTCAAAAGAGTTTATGATGTGGGAATAAAGATCGAGGACGACCTCGCCAAAAACATACAAAGAAAACCCACATATAAGAACAACACCTATAATCGGGGGTAACACATCCCAAGCCCAAGAAGTCCATGCTGTAGAAGAGACTCCCGCCCGAAGGAGCCCTGGAAGATGGGTCCGAGACCGAAAGTTTGCCCCACTCGGGTCGACTTTGGTACAAGCCTTTGAAAGACTAACTAATCAAGGAAAGTTGAGACCTATAGGCCCCACCCGTGACCCTCCTATCAAAAGCAAATATTGGGTCGAAGGTACTTACTGCAAATTCCATCAAGGAAATGGGCATGACATTGAAAACTGCTGGAATCTAAAACATACAATCCAGGACATGATAGAGGATGAAGTGATACCTCTACCTAACGTTGGCAAACCCAACAACAACAAGAGCCCACTCGGCTCTTGTCACATCTCTCTCGACCAACCAGAAAATTTCGACCCCACGGTGTATATTACACCTCAAGGTGCACCACTCGCTGTGGTCCCTATGGATCGAATCGAGAGAGAAGTATGCGGTGTGTGGAATGATGATGCTGAAGATATTTACCTATCTCAAGTGTCGGGCCAGGACCTCTTCACTGAAACTTGGCCCGGGTATGCTCTCATTGACACCACCCCTCAGGAGCCCGAGGTCGACAACCTCACCCGATCCGGAAGAATATACCAACCGGATATTCACCCACCTCCTATGGACGACATCCCGGTTAGGCAAACTCCTGAGAATGGACGGCACGCCACCGTCGCAGAAGTCATTGAAAATCCTTTCCTGAAACAACTAAAAAGAACCAAGGCCGAGATTACCATCTGGGATCTCATGTGTACTTCAAAGGAACATCGCGAAAAGCTTATTCGCTCACTTGACCTCATCTCAGTACCTACAGATATCACACCTGACTCATTGATTAGCCATGTCACGAGAGATGCCGGAGAAAAGGCCATAGTTTTCACTGATAAAGACTTACCCAAAGAGGGGGGTGCTCACAATAAAGCCCTTTACCTAGTGGTTGGATGCAAAGGACAAAACATCCCCCTAGCGCTCGTAGATAACGGTTCGGCGGTTAATGTCTGCCCATTGCGAACCGCCCATTGCTTGGGGCTAGGAAACAATGACTTTCAAACCTCCACGCAAGGGGTACGAGCTTATGATAACTCCCGAAAGCCTGTATTGGGAAAAATCAATCTTACCATACAAACCGGGCCTGTGGCACGCACTACGGAGTTTCAAATAATCGACATCAAGCCCACTTTCAACCTCCTCTTGGGGCGACCTTGGCTCCATGACTTAGGAGGTGTGGCTTCTACCTTGCACCAAATGGTTAAACTTAACCATAACGGGGTAATACTAGAAATCCGCGCCCCTCCCCTCGACATCAGTTGTACTATGGTTGGAACGGCCGAAACTGCAGACGACCTTTATGGGTTTCAAATGGAAGAAGCAATCCAGTTCATCGAAGATTATGATCCAGCATTCCTAGACCCGCATGCATCCCGAGTCATCCCTAGAATGCTCTTAGCTCAAGGTTATTTCCCAGGAACCCCATTGGGCATAAGGAAGAAGGAATACACATTCCATCCTTTTCCCGACAAATCTACTCCCTTTGGCTTAGGTTATGAACCAACGGAGGAAGATATTGCTGACCGCCTGTCTAGGCTACGCCTTAACAAAGCCAAACAAACCACCCTCCTTCCCCCGTATCAAAGGACCCTTAACGGGATGTTCGTTCGGGAAGGAGAAGAACACCCATGTTGTGATTTCCCTGAACCCTTCGTTCAGGATGGCTTGCTAAAACCCGGATTTGAAATTTTCCATGACTGCCACACCTTGGATGAGGCACCCCACCTCACCAAGACTAAAACAGCTGAAATATTGGACAACCAGGCTCTATGGACATTGTTTAACGAATCGACACCTATGGAGAACGAGACTGTGATAACTACCCTAGCTTTACAAGATGGAGGTTTCGACCCAACCCGGTTAATCTCTCCTGCATCAACACTAGAAGAGGTCGAGAAAGGATGGGTGAAGACATATCAGTGGGTCAATGCAAAAGGAATGGAATTCAAGATGAGTACCGGTGAAGGACCGAAGTTTTACGAGACTAAACCCCAGGCTTGAGCCATATAGAGCACCATTAGTAAAAAGCGCTTAGTAGTTCTTTAGATTGATAGAAAAAATTAATAGAGACTTTAGATGGTCCTAAGGCCCCTTAGAATATAGGTCAGTTTTATTTCAGTGTGTTTTCCTTACTTTCCGAATTAATAAAGGCGTAATATTTCTCCTAAAAATTTTATCCTAACACTAAATAAACACCAAATGTACTTGCAAAATACAAAAATAAAGAAGCGGCCCACTCCAGGCCCAACAAACAAAGCCCACTCGGTTTTAAAATAGTGCCATGGGAACCAATTCCCGAAACCAACAAAATAAACCACACTATCCCATTCATATCCCCAAAACCTAAAAAGCCCAACCAGTGTCATCATAAGAGTCAATCCGTGCAACCCAGAATCAAAGGAAATCAAAATCCAAAACAAATGTTACCAAAAAAAACACAGATTCATAAAACATAGATTCCATCATACCCTTCACTAACAACACGGACTTCAACCCACCTCAAAAGCCTACACAAAGATCTTCATAACTTCCGCACCCTAACCCCATTTTCAAAAACTGTTTTGGGTCACGAATAGAAAAAATTAATCCGGACAAAAACGCATTTCATGCTAACAGTCAAAAAGCCTCCAAAATAACCTCAAAATTGGCTTTAAATACGAGCAAAAAAAATCAAGGCAAAAAATAAGGAAATAAATGCAAGAACATGTGAAGCAATGCGTCAAAAATTGACTGCCCAAGTCATTTTCAGCGCCCAGGGCTGGGCGCCGAAATTTCTGACGCCCCAGCCTGGGCGTTGAAACTCTCTGCCTGCTAAAAATCTTTCTTTTCGAAAGTGCTCGTCATTTTATCCGCACACAACGGAAAAATAACGAACACTTTGGGGGGTACAGTACGTATCCAAATAGGCTTACCAACCAAGAGTATAGCCATACAAATTAGTCGAATTTCGAAATTTCATATTTTACGCGACTTATGGCAAAAAAAAATGGCAGATGAAAATAATGATAATACTTCACTCATTTGACCGATTAAGTAATATGTTTCCACCTCAGGGCATATCTACCGAAATCCGGCATACTAGAACTTCTTCAAAAGCTAGAACTACGCGCGACCTGATTCTGACAAGATACGTAGGCAATCCTTACCAAGGATTCGGTCCAATAAAAAAAACAAATATTCTTTGTGCAAAAAGTGTTAGACATATAAAATACATAAAAAAGAGGAGAAACAAAAATAAATGAAAATGAAAAATAAAAATACGCCTTTATTAAGAAATAATAAGAAGGAAAACAAAGTGCTAGGAATAAAAACAAACACAACTGAAATAAATAAAGGGCACCTACACCCTAGCAAGAACTACACTACTCTAGTTCTTCCGGATCATCAAATAAAGTCTTGTAGAGGGCAATGTTCGCAGGATCCACCCCCACAGTCTTCTGCGCTGCCCCAATATCAATCTCCATAAGAACCGGCTCCTGGACACTAACTTCCAAAGACGCCAAGGCTTCAGAAACATTCTCAGTTATAGCCCGCTCAGCCTCAAGGGCACAGGCAATGGTGGGAGAAGGGTTGTTATCATCAACTAGACTAGCCACTGTTTCTACAGGCAGCTGAGCCTTCCTAACCCATACATTGTTCCGGCGACTCTCCGCGAGAGCTAGCATTTCTTTTAACAACAGCAGGCCCCTTCATGTTAGGCATCTTTTTAGGCCTAAAACTGGAACGGGGAGGAACTTCCTTTCGCTTTCGATCAGGACGAGCTTTCACAGTCTTAATACTATAGGTACCAGGTCTGGCAGAATCATGACCCTCATACTTAACATGAATACGAGGTATCAAAAGCTCAGCCGGCTCCCCATTACGAGCCTCGGTCTTCACATCTTTATCATCGGAGCTCATCCACAACTTGTAGTTTTCAGAAAGACCCACAAAGCCATTTGTAGCTACGGCCCAACGCGGGAGACCATCATAATACTTGGCCCACGCTAGAACCCGTGTTTTTGAAAAGGCAGCTACCTTAGGTGGTACCGTATCAGAAAAGGGGATAGTCTGCCTTAAACCATATTGATGCATGACTCGGTAAGGGAAAATATAGATGGGACGAGATAGCCCCAACAAAGAAACATAAACCGATACATCAGAACCCCCTGTCATAGTAGTCAAACCCCACCATGGTACCACCCACTTGATAGAACAAATGCCATAAGTAAAAAAGGAGGTCCATTCGGCCTCGTCCTGGCCTTGGTGCAAGTATTTTCGGTTACCCAAAGCTATAGGGCGATAATGTTTAGGATCGGCAGGAGCTTCCAAAAGTCTAAGCCGTTCCGCAAGCCAAATCTGCAGAAACAGGTACGATCGAATCAAAAGAATGAAAAGAAAGAAAGAAACAGTTCCTGGGGCGCAATTTCAACGCCCAGGACCAGGCGCCAAAAATTCCAGCGCCCAGCCCTGGGCGCTGAAACTCAGCCCCAGGCAAAAAAGAAATATATGCAAAAGGGACGTATACGTACGCAAGGAAAAATCGATTACCTGTAGTAATAGGGGGCTTCCCTTAAAATGTTCAGATTTGGCATCCTTCTTCAGCTCATCCGCACTCAGCAAAGTCTCGGCAAAAACCAGCGGCATAATAGAATAGCAACTTTCCATCTGGCTAATCAAGGGGATCAACCTTATGTCACCGAACTCACCATTGTTATTCGACAGCAAATAATGATTCAACAAGCAAAATACAAGGGCTCGGATATTCAATTTCTGTTCGGTCATATTCTTACTAGGCCTAAAGTGATGTTTTACAAGTTTTGCCAAGTTAACCTTATCATCTACAACAATTTCAGCAAACATGTTATCATCTAGTCCTAGGAAAGCCCTTATGGTTGTTTTACCCTCTTCGATAGTGCCAGGAGTAACAGGAGTAGCATTAGTAGGATAACCAAGGATCGCAGCAAATTCATCGGGTAAAGGACATATTTCGTTGCCCCGAAAGGCAAAAACATGATGATCGGAGTCCCAAAAGCTTAGGGCAGCATGCAGAAAGTTATAATCAATATTAATTTGTTGTAAGCCTAAAAGTGCCTCTAAATGGTATTCTTTTAACAAAGTTTTTTCTGTAGGAGTAAGGGCCCGTAGCCAACGCCTAACAGTCTGTTGGAGTGAGAAAATAGGGGTCGACATGGCAAAAGCAATGAGTAATTAAAGCACAGCAAAAAGAAAAGAAAGAATTTGAGAGTGGTGGAAAATAGGGACGTATCTAGCCCCTATATATAGCTGAACGCACCCAATGACATCCTGATCCCATTCGGAAACGTGTTAGGAAATCCGAAAGTAAAAAATCACCAGGAAAAGACTTTCAGCGCCCACGGCTGGGCACCGAAATGTTTAACGCCGGCCTTGGGCGCTGAAAATGCAGCCCAAGGCCCAGATTTCACAAAACACGGAACAGGAAAGGACTTAAGACCGTGTTGCTAAACACGAGGCCCTGTCGTAAGTAGGATCAAGCCCAAAGCACCTTTAGCTCCCAAATAAGCAAATATAAACATTAAAAACTTAGTCGAAACTTAGACTCGTCTCAGAAAATACTTATGTACACTTTTCAAAAAAAAAGCAAGTTAAATATCATGGTCATTCTTCGAAACACCAAAAATATGTGTCGTCAAGTTGTTGGTTTTCCAAATAAAAAATGTTTGTCTGTCAAAGGATTAATCCGGGCCAAGCTAAAGCCGGATGTCGCCTGAAAACTAAAGTCGCACTCCACGGCTTCGCTAAAATAGCACACTACTATAAAAGGTCGCTCGTACATACGAGCATGACCCCAAACATGATTACAAGATGCAAAAAACGACCGACGAGCCCCAGTACTTGGTGGCTCGCGAAAAAATAGACTCCAACAAGGAGCGCACGATCAAAATCACATTCCCGGATTGCGCCATACACCATATCATGTTTGGATATCTAAAAAAAGAACAACAACAGGTTCGACCTCATCGAAAGGTCGTCATTGACACTTGTGCACGGTCCTCTGATCGAAGACCAAGTCAAGCCGTAAAGACTAGCTCAAAATCACGAAAGCAGACGGTCGCAAGACAAAGGTCCGTCTGAACACGTTGTCAGCCCACGTTCAGGTTACAACTAAATTCGAGCATCCCTCGAAAGAATTCGCTCTTGCAAGAATCACAAAAAAACAAAGGAATAGGAACTTGCCCATCTTCAGTTGGCAAGACCGCGGCACGCGAATCCCAAATAAAAAAGACGAATTCAGGTTCGCTCACCTCCAGCGAGTGGGGCGTCCACCCTTAGCGGACAGGGCTCGCCCACCTTCAGCAGGCGGGGTCTGCGTCACTAGCCGCGCAGGTCCTCAGTTTTTCAAAAATGAAGTCTTCAAAAACAAAATGAAATAGATTCGCCATCTTCAGCCGGCCGGGTCTACGTCACAAACCACGTAGGTCCTTATTTTCAAAAGCACAAAACAAATTTCAAAATAGATTCGTCCACTTCTATCGGACGGGGTGTCCACCCTTAGCGGACATGTTCGCCATCTTTAGCCGGCGGGGTCTACGTCACAAACCGCGTAGGTCCTTATTTTCAAATTTCAAAAACAGATTCGTCCACTTCTATCGGACGGGGTGTCCACCCTTAGCGGACAGGCTCGCCATCTTTAGCCGGCGGGGTCTGCATCACTAACCGTGCAGGTCCTTAGTCGCTGCAGCAATAACTTTTTCTGGTTTTCCCTTTTCCAAAAATTAAAAGGATTGGTTTTCCGTTTTTTCCAAAAAAGAGCGATGTGCTGGATTTTCCTTCGTTTTACGTCCCATA
The DNA here is from genome assembly GCF_020520425.1 of Spinacia oleracea. Lineage (NCBI taxonomy): Eukaryota > Viridiplantae > Streptophyta > Magnoliopsida > Caryophyllales > Amaranthaceae > Spinacia > Spinacia oleracea. The sequence continues at coordinate 31,168,387 of NC_079492.1, forward strand.
AAAACAAGGGGGTTTTCTCGTTAGCTAGCCCTGAAATGAGAATCTTTAAAAACACTTTTACCTCGTGATTGGGCTTGGCCAGGCCCAATTACACTTTATAGCTTTGATTTCGAAAACATCTGTAGCTACTCCCAATGACAAAGTGAGGGAATTTCTACGCACCTTAGATCCTTCCAATGACAAAGTGAGGAAGTTTCTATACTATCAGTTGACTAATCCCAATGACACGTGAGGGATATGTCAACATTTCAAGTGATGACCCTTAAGTCAAATGCCATCACTCGGGGGCTCGTGAGACCCTCGCAAAACAGGTCACATACACCATGGCTTGTGTGACGCACTCTGTCAAATACTTTGACTATCGTCTTACTCCAAGACTCAGTCAAAGTGGGGGCTAACTGTAGACACCTACTTTTGTCCCCATTCCCGAAAGGGAAAGGTTCGATGATGAAAGCATAAATCTCCACTTGACAACGCATCTCCTATAAAATAAACGAATCTCAATTCCCTTTTTCATTTCACCCGAAACCTGATATTTATAGAAAACTGCTATTTATGGAGACCTGCTAAAAATAGTAACTGCCGTAAAAGGTAGCTTCTAAAAGTGGCAAATCATAAAGGATAGAAACCTGTCAGAATTAGGTGTTGCATTCCAACATAAATCCTAAATGAGATAGAAAACTGCGAGAATCCTATTCCTAATATGATTCGGAAATAAGAGTTACGTATTAATTAAAATCCTAACGAGCCTAGAGTTCGTAACGGGCCCAGACGCATCCCATCACAAGATTAATACGCACTAAAAGACTCGATTAAGTCTCAAACTCTACGAATTTCAGGAATCCGAATATGACTAAAGAAAACAGCCCAGACCCTATTTTCAACGCCTGGTTCTAGGCGCCGAAATCTTCGGCGCCCAGGCCTGGGCGCTGAAAATACCTGGGTACGTGTTTTTTCCTAATTCTTTATGGATTAGAACTCTGCAATTCTATCTTTCCACGAACTCTTCCCTATAAATACAGCCCCAAATTCGACGTGAAAAGGACACACAACACAATTATATTCTGAGTATTGACTCCAACCCTTAGCCTAAGCCTCACGCTGCGAAATCGTTCACGCGTTCTGTCGCAATCGATCCATAAATCGAACAGAACGTATCCTGTCCCATAATTGAGATTCGTTAAATAAAAAGGAGAAATAGCAAAGTCAAAGTGGTTAGTTTTCTGAGAACCGTGACGCACCTCTCAAGGGTGCGTCGTAATGTGCCCCTTCTCGATGATTTAATTGCTTTCCTCGCCCTTTTTATGAACTGTTAAACTAACTAAATCTGATTGTTCTATCACGCCTAACAAATATAATATTTTTGGGAAATTAGATTATCATGCTAGGTCCCTTAATGCAATATAAATCAGATAATCGCGATCGATCTAGTATTATATGTTGCATATTGCTAAAATCAACTCAGATTAGTTTAATAGTTAACGCATGTCCCTTCAATTATTTATGCTGAGCTAGTAAGGATATCATGCCTCTGGAGTTATCGACGAGCAAAGTACTTCACTCATTAGTTACAGTCCCCTGAACCCTCAATCTCTACCTTGCGGGTGTATGTTGAGAGATCCCCACACCAGGGATCACAAGGGAACCTACGGCCGTCGTGGTCAAACATAATTGCACTCCCTTTATGTCACGATAACCGGGTTTTGTCAGTTTTTCTCATTGTCGTTAAAAACTGAATGGCGACTCCTATATTACTAGTCAATTGGGTGTAAACTCACAGGAAATCCAATTACACTTGATTGAGTAAAAGAATTGTCACACCCACGAGGGACGAGGTCACGCATTAGCCTCGTGCTTTTTAGACCCCCTCACAGTATGCATTTGAGTCAGATTCAACAAGGGAAAGATGAGTCATTAAGGAGTTATGTGAAGAGATTTAATTTGGAGTCAGGGCAAATCCTGGATTTCCTAATGGTGTTGCATTCGACAACTTCATTCGATGATTGAAAAAGGTCTCTTTCAAGTTTGATCAAGTAAACAAAAGTGTCCGGACTATGGCCGAGGTGTTGGATAAGGCTGAGGCATTTATTCATGCAACTGAAATTTGTAGCGTCCCAAAGGACCCCCGTGGAAGTGATAACGTAGAGACAACGGGAAAAAAATGAGAAATTTGAAAAAAAGAGCTCCCGTCCGAATGGGACGTGGGCGATTTCAAAAGAGTCTGATAGGGGTACTACCACAACCGGGCAAAAAAGAGGAAGGACCTATGATCGAGAGCGTTTTGAATATAATACAAACTTGTATACCATTCTGACAAATGTGGGCTCGAAGTAAGAGATAGACCAGCCCTGTCCTATGAAATCTCCCCTTAAGAGTCGAGATCCCAAGTTATACTGCCATTTCCACAGTGACATTGGTTATGCCACAAAAGAATGTAAGAACTTAACGCGAGCGTTAGATGGGCTTGCTGCAAAGGTTTTTTTGAAAAATTATACCAGCAAAAATACGGGAGGCTCAATTAAGTAGTTCTACAAGAAAAGTAAGTCAACCCCGTCTGAGGACGAGGGAAACCGCACTGACCCGGAATTCGTGGCAGTTATTTCTGGAGGCCTAGCGGTTGGGGGCCCAACCATAAGGAGTCAAAAGGACTATGCCAAGCGGCTGGGGCAAGTAATGTTGTCACAAAAGGCTCTAATGGACCTATTTTCCAAGACTTAGAAATTGGTGAGGCAGACCGAGGTGAAATAGCCACCCCGCATGACGATCCTTTGGTGGTAGAGTTCAAGATTGCCAATTTGAGAGTTAGGCGTATTCTGATAGACACCGGCAGCTCTTCGGATATCATTATTCTTGAATGCCTCAATCGGCTACAACATGACCCGACTAAAATTGAGAAGATTCACTATCCTATCACTGGGTTCGGGGGAAGCGTCATTCACCCTCCGACATCATTACTCTTCCGTTACGTATGGGAAACAAGAAAGAGTTTCGGAAAATGGATGTCCGATTTCTTATCGTCAAAGACTTGGCTGCATATAATGTGATACTGGGCCGTCCAATTCTGAACAGAGCCAAGGTTGTCATTGTTACCCATATGATGCTCATGAAGTTTGTATGTGATGATGGCAATATTAAGACTGTCCATGGAGATCAACATCAAGCAAGGGATTGCTACTTGACTACCTTGAACCCAGATGCTTGGGGGGCATATGAAACAGTGAAAGACGGGGCCAACAACAAGAGAAAGTGTGGCGGTATAATCCCAAAAGATGTAAACGAGACCCTGACTATAGCCACAACTCATATGGAAGGGAGACGCCCAGAACCTGTTGGAGTTCATTTCGAAATCATGTTGAACATAGAAAGGCCGGATAGGGTAGTGCCTATAGGAATTTCTCTTGACGACCCGTTGGCGGCAGAGCTGGTCCACTTACTAAGGGAATACGAAGATATATTTGCATTCACTGTGGAGGAAATGGCAGGTATTGATTCGGCTGTTGTTGTTGTTCACAAGCTAAATGTGGACACGAATGTTAAACTAGTTCGTCAGAAGAAAAGAAATCATGGGGAATCTAGGAATCAGGCGGTTGCAGCAGAAGTCAAGAAATTAATGGACGCGGGATTTGTTCGGCCAAACGAACATCTAGATTGCGTAGAAAATTTATTCCTTGTCCCCAAAATAAATAGGGCATGTCCCAAAGACAGTTTTTCGCTACCAAAAATTGACCGCCTTGTTGACTCCATAAAAGGGCATGCTATGATGAGCTTGATGGATGCATACTCTGGTTTTCATCAGATACCACTTTGGCCCGACGATCAGGAGAAAATGTCGTTTGTCACTGAGAAAGGATTATATTGCTAAAAGGTGATTCCATTTGGATTAAAGAATGCACAGACCACATTTCAGCGTCTAATTATTACTTTTTTCAGCAAGCAGCTCGGTAGAAATATTGAGGCTTACATTGATGTTATGATTGTAAAAATAAAAGAACGGGCGACACACCTGGCCGATCTGAGGGAATCGTTTGAGACGATCTGTGCTTACAATATGTGGCTAGATCCTAAAAAATGTGTTTTTTGAGTAACTTCAGGGAAATTTCTAGGATTGTTGATTGATGAACGAGGAATAGAAGAAACCTAGATAAAACACAGGTGGTAATAGGCATGAGCTCGCCAATGACTGTCAAGGAGGTCCAACGTCTAACAGGTTGTTTGGCAGCATTAGGCAGATTCCTATCCAAAGTCGGAGATAAATGCCATTACTTTTTCATAACAATAAAAAAGAAGTTCAAGTTCGAGTGGACGACTGAGCCTGAGGTGGCCTTTTTGAGGTTGAAAGACCACTTGCATACTCTACACCAGCTTGTCATCCCTTTATAGGGAGAAGTCCTATACATGTACTTGGCAGTGTCAGAACAATCACTGAGTCTCGTCCTTCTCACTGAAAGATAAGGGGTACAGGTGCTCGTCTATTTTATGAGTCGTGTCTTACAGAATGCTGAGATAAGGTATCCCACGGTAGAAAAGTTTGGCTTGGCCTTGTTCCTGGCAAGCAAGAAGCTGCGTTCTTATTTTCTGGCTCACAGACTGATAGTTTATACTAACCAGCCGTTGAAGCTACCGTTCACAAAGTTAGAAGCAACCGGGCGCATGCTGAATTGGGCTATTGAACTTAATGCATTTGATATCACTTAAGAGCCAAGGATATCCATTAAATGACAACGCCCACTTTCTCTAAAGATAAGAAGACCTTATAGACGGTCTATGTGGACAGTTCTTCTATGCAGAATGGGTGTGGGGCCGGAATAATCTGCCAGTCACTTGAGGGGGATACGTACGAGTATGTTATGCTCTTTAATTTCCAAGCGTTTAACAATGAGGCTGAGTATGAAGCACTACTATGTGGCATTTAAATGTACAAAGCGGTAGGAGACGAGGAGATTTTGGTACTATCTGACTCTCAACTCATTGTCAGCCAAGTCAATTGAAACTACGAGCAAGAGACCCTACACTAATCAAATATATGAAGACTTTTCCCCAAGAATTAGAGCACTTGAAGAGTTTTGAAGTAAGATAAGTCTCTCGATCAGAGAACAACCAGGCCAATGCCTTTTCTAAACTAGCCAGTTCGGCCTCCTGTGGCACCCCACGTCATGTATTCTGGGAAGTGAAGGACCAGAAGAGCATTGAGCAAATCAAGGCGAAATTTATGGACAGAATGTCCACTTGGATGGATGATATCTTCAACTTCAAAATGAATGGCATCCTACCAGACGACCAAAAACAAGCGGCAAAACTCAAGAAGAAATTCTCTTGGTTTGAAATATGGAACGGTACACTATACAAAAAGTCTTACTCTCGTCCTCTTTTGCGATGCGTAACGTCCAAAAAGGTGCAGGAGATCCTAGAAGATCTTCACCAAGGGTTGTGCAGTTCACATATTAGGGGGAAGGGATTTGGCTGAGAAATAACTAGGGTTTACTAGCTATTATTGGCCTACCTTGAGGGAAGATGCACTTTCCTTGATCAAAAGGTGTGACAAGTGCCAGCGCTTCGCTCATCTGATTCACCGTCCAACACAAATTTTGACGCCCATAACCAGTCCAATACCTTTTTCTAAGTGGGGCATGGACCTTCTAGGCCCGTATACCCTGCCATTTTAAGGGTTTACAGTTAAATACATAACATGATAGGGGAATAACCCCAAAGCCAGGAAGCATATGTAAAGCACATATTAAGAAATACATACGTTTTGTAGCGTGTTTTCCCTTAGATCTACGAACACGAACAAGAACTCCAATTGTAGTTCCTCTACTTGGTTCACCGACAGTGCAGATCCGCCTTGATTGTTGGTAGCTTAGATCTTGATCAAGGATCTTTTGGTTTTTTGGAAGAACACACTTTGGAGGCAAAGTAGAATTAGGGTTTTACTTTTCATCTAGGGTTGTGTGTACAATCTAAATTGTGTATTTGAAAAACATGTATTTAGGTTATTAAAATAACCTAAACATTACGCAAGCCAACCGACCAAGGCCAAAGGCAATTGGCCGACCATCAAGCCCACGAAGGGCATAAGCGCGCACACAACAAGCTGGGCCACGAGCCGCGTGCTTGCTGTGCTGCCTTGTACTTTGTCCGCGCGCGCCACTTCCCAGTGAGGCATATGGGCCAGTGCTGCATTGCCATGCGCGCTGCGCCCATGGTCCTTGCGCTTATGCGCTCCGACTCGTGGGTTGCTTTCGTGTTGCGATTAAATTATCGTACGATAATTTATTTATTGTTTCGTACTTGACGATCCAATGTCGTACAATACAATTTTTTGTCTCGCCTAGTTTACGAATATACGCAACACGATATACGATTTCACGATCCAATGTTTAATCGTATAATTATGTTTTCCAAACTAATTTCCAGAAAAAACATTAAATGAATTTTTTATTCATTTAATCCGGCAATCTGTTTCCTGTCATTGGTGTGACCTTGTAGATTCAGTCAAGAGTAAGCTGTGAGCCTAATAAGGATTATAACTCATTGATCGGAAGCATTGCTCCAGCTAGCTGTTCCGATCACTTGATCTTAGTGAATTAATTATTCATAATTAATCTGAACTTTGGTATTTGACTAATGCACCTTGGGTGAAGGACATATTTCCTTCAGTATCCCACTTGTCCTTTAGACAAGTGTGCATTATAATTCCTTTGTCTCTTAGTGTTACTTAATGAACATAGGGTAAGATCCAAGCCATCCTTATTAGGACCAAAAGTGTTTCTCGAATTACTGAGTTCATCTGTTAAAATTTTACAGAAGGTTAATCCTTAACCATTCTGAGCACGACAATGCATTTTCACAATATTTAACTCTTCGAGAGGCCTTGTACAACAACAACACCATATCCTATCAAAGATAGGAGGACAATCCCTTCTTGTAACTTATGAACAACTTAGTTTTATTCATAGCTAGGCCAAGTAATTCTTTTTTAGTCTCCTTTTACCGTGCAACGTTTAACGAGCATCAAAGCGAACTAATTCTCAAACAAGCAGCCATAACTACTCAGGTTTTGAGGATTAGGTTCCAATCACCATTAATGAGAACGACTTATGACATGACTTTAATTTCTTAAAGTGTTCTCATGGTTAATACGATACGAATTCCGATAAATATTTATGCAAATGATTTCTGACATACATTCTATCTAGTTCAAGAAACTAACTATAAATCAACTTGCAATTTAATCTTCATTAGTCCTTGTTCTTCCTGAAGGAAATATGTCCTTCACCCAAGGTGCATTAAGTCTAATACCAAGGTTCATATTAATTGCGAACAATTAATTCAGTGAGATCAAGTGATCGGAACAGCTAGCTGAAGCAATGCTTCCGATCAGTGAGTTCTAATGGATATTGAACTCACAACTTACTCTTGACTGAACCTACAAGGTCACACCAATGACACGTAACAGATCAACCGAATTAAATGAATCTGAAATTCATTTAATAACTTTTCGGGAATTAGTTGGAAACGTATTATACGATACGACCTTTGTAGAAATCGTATATCGTATCGCGAATATCCGTAAGCTGGGCGACACGAATAAATCGTATCGTACGACGGTGATTCTTCGTATACGAAATTATAAATAATATATCGAAAATATATTAAATCGCGAATACCAAGGGCATCGGAGTTGCCGGCCCGTCGAGCCAAGCACGTAAGCGTGCAAGGCCCAACAAGCCAGCAAGCTCGCGAGCAAAGGCAAGCAAGGCCAGCCCATTGGGCGCGAGCACGCAACAACATGCAACAGCGCAGAGCAGCGACGAGCGAGCAAGGCCCACGACCCAGCTGCTCGGCGCGCGCGCTGTGGGCTTCGGCCTGCAGTGTGTCGCTGGGCGCGGGCGTGCGGTCCGTGTGACTTAGCGTGCACGGCTTGCTAGCCGGCCTTGCCTCTTGGCTTGGTCGGTTAGTAAGGTTATGTAAATAACCTTACAACCTAATTTCCAACTTAGCACAATTCATATTACTCAAACCCTAGAGACACAGAGAACCCTAATTCTCTCTGTGCCTCCAAAGTGAGTTCTTCCCAAAAGCAAAGTATCTTGATCGATTGTCTAAGCTACGATAATCAAGACGGATCTGATCGTGTCGGTGAACCAAGTAGAGGAACGACAAGTGGAGTTCTTTGTTCGTGTTCGTTGACAGATTATTGTGGAAAACACGCTTCGAATGTAAGTTTGCTTAATCTGTGCTTTATACATGTTTTCTAGCTTTGGGGATTGTTCCGCACATGTTATTATGTTTAACTATATTCCCCTACAGTGGTATCAGAGCCTTATTTATTCAAAGCATGTATTAGCATGATTATTATTGTTTTTGCATCTGTCGAAAAATTTGGAATTTTTGTTGATTTTTCGGAATTTTTACGAATTATTGGATGAATTGCGTAATAATCAGGTCCGAAATAAAAAATCTTCGCTTTTTCGATTTTTAAAACCCTAATCTGCTGGAAAACGATTTTCTAAGATCAACTCATGAGAATAGAATTGCGAAAACAGGCCTTGAAGTATCGTTTTTTGGGCGTTTTTGTTAATTTTTCATTAAAAATTTAAAGTGTCGGACAGTAATTCAATTAAAATGTCAACCTAAACTACTCGGAATTGCTTGAAATTTTGACACAATGTTACTGGGTACATGCTTGATCTATGGTAAAAAATTCAGATTTCTCCGATAAGTATAAACCCTAATTTTGCCTTTCCCCAATTCGTAAAATTTGAAACCCTAATTGAATTTTAATTAATTTTGGTTTAATAATTCGGTTAATTGGGAAAGGGGATATAATTTCATGGTTCAGTGGCTAATTTTAAAAATTATTGGATTAAAATTTTGAATCGTTTCGTTAATTTTAATCGCACTTAAACCAAATTATTAAAAATCTGAAATTTAATTGTTTATGAACGATTTAAAGCTTCGGATTTTATGAATAAAAGTTCAAACTTTAATGTTGATTCGTTCGTTCTTAAAATTTTGAATATTGTTAGCCCTTGATTTATTAATTTTACGAAATTGGATTGTCGTTAAAGTTTATTAAATCGTTAAAAATCGTTGTTTTTCGAAAATAAAAATCGTAACTTTTTTGAAAAATAAAATTAATGCAAGTTCGTGAATTAAATTTAATTTTAATTAAGTTGGTGATGAAGATTGGATGCTTCAAGACAAGATGTTTTGGGCCATACTAGATCACCATTTATTTATGCACTTCTATATATAAATTATGCGTGAATGTATGAATGTATGTATGCTTTGCATGAACAGGTTGTCTCCTATGAATCGATTAGTTTTAAGTTCACTTAATTATCGAACCAACATAGAAACAACTAGGTCCAAGTAATATTGAGTTTAAAAATTGCCTTCCAAATCAACACTTACAAAAATATAGGGATCTAAGATAGTAGGTTTACGCTAAAGCGAGGTGCTATTTTAGTTGACTTAGGAGGTAAGGCTCCTAAAGGAGCACGTTGATTGTGGTTACAACTCAAACAACAATGGCATTAAGTTGTGGCAATGGGATAAATTATGACATTAATTTAGTAACCAAGAGTAATTTGGAGATTACTAGCAATAGGTTTTGCTTACCTAAAATCTTAAACTACTTAAGACATGCTAAAGCTGCTTAAGGATTTAGGACTTTTGGGGTCTTGGAATCGTTTCATTCATTTTGGACCATGTTGTTGCTTTTTGCATGAATGAAATGTTTTAATAGCTTTAATGATTGCATGTTTTGCTTTTATTTCAAAGTTATTGAATTGTATGAATGGTTATTTATTGCAAATTCTTTTCGATTGTAGTAATCAATATGGCCGCGATCAAAACAAAACTCAAAGTAACTGAAATTCTGGATGTAAAATTGAACCTATCAAACTTTCTTGATTGGGAGAGGAAGCTTCGGCAAGTCCTCAGGTGGAACAACATTGAATATGTAGTTGATCATCCCATCCCCAGCTATTACTCAAAGGATATGACTCCAGAAAAGCACTATACGTGGGCAAGACACGTGTCGCTAGTAATGGATCTTATTCTTGGCTCTATCCCCAATGATTGGAGTGCAAGGTTCGTTGCATACGAGCCATGGGCACTCCTAAGGCATCTTAGGGATATATGTCGTGGTAGATTCCAACATGGTGGTCAACATGTCGACCAAAATGTTTTTAAATTGGTAAATTCATTTGAGGATCTAAAGCTTAACGCTCCACTGGGTTGTTGCTTTGACGTCGAAAGACAAAAAGCAAGGGAAAGGGTCATTGATCTTGAAATGACAGAACGGACGCCAATCAGAACTCATACAAAGAAAATGGTTGGGCTTCTCAACCGGCTTGAGTTACTTGGTGATCCATTCCCAGATTCTGCAACTGCGGGAATACTTTTGAATTCTCTTCACCCTGGTTATAAAAAATTCAAACTACTTTATTTCTCCAAGAAAAGGGAGAATACTCTTAGTGAACTAATTTACTTGCTTCATCAGTACGAATTGGACTTTGTAAGTGATAAGCAAGCATCGCTAAAAGTAAAGAGTAAGAAAATCAAGAAAAAGGTTCCGGGGAAGATCCAAAGCAAGGGTGCATCTCCATCTACTTCAGGAAGGCAAATGGCGCCATCCAAGAAGAAGATGAAGAAGGATCGTTCTCCATCTACATCGCAATGCTTCAATTGTAATGAAATTGGTCATTACAAGCGAGATTGCCCCAAACTAAATGAAGAGAAGAAGGACGGAAACGTTGCTTCTCCTTCAGGTATGTATGTTATACATTGTAATCTTGCTAATTCTACTTCTTGGGTATTAGATACTGGTTGTGGCTCACACTTATGTTCCAATTCACAGGGACTAAGGAGAAGTAGAAGGCTTGATAAAGGCGAGATGGATCTACGCGTGGGAAATGGAGCACGGATTGCTGCATTAGCCGTAGGATCTTATTTTATTTCTTTGCCTAGTGGGTTTGTTTTGGAACTAGAAAACTGTTACTATGTTCTTAGTATTACCAAAAACATTATTTCTGTTTCAAGTTTGGATTCTAAAGGTTTTAGTTTTCAATTTAAAGACAATAGTTGTTCTTTTTCTTTGAATGGAATGTTTTATGGTTCAGCACAACAAGAAAACGGTCTTTATGTGCTAGATACGAGCAAACACATTTATAACATAAATGCCAAAAAGGCTAAAACTAGTGATTCGGATCTCACATTTCTGTGGCATTGTCGATTAGGCCATATAAACATAAAGCGCATGGAATTACTTCAACGGAAAGGAATTCTAGAATCATTCGACTTAGAGAAGATTGATCAATGCGAATCTTGTTTACTTGGCAAAATGACAAAGCAACCTTTCTCAAAGGTGGGAGAAAGAGAAAGCGAACTACTAGGGCTAATACATACGGACGTATGTGGGCCCATGAGTACAAAATCTAGAGGTGAGTTCAGCTATTTGATAACGTTTACGGACGACTTCAGTAGATATGGCTATATTTACTTAATGAAGCACAAGTCTGAATCGTTTGAGAAATTCAGAGAATTTCAAAATGTAGTAGAGAATCAACATGGCAAGAAAATCAAAGCTCTAAGATCGGATCGAGGAGGTGAATATCTTAACCACCAGTTTGATGACCATCTAAAAGAATGCGGTATTCTTTCTGAATTGACTACTCCGGGGACACCTCAATGGAATGGAGTGTCGGAATGGAGAAATAGGACCTTACTCGATATGGTCAGGTCAATGATGGGTCAGGCCGAACTTCCTTTACAGTTCTGGGGACATGCGTTGTAAACTGCAGCACTCACACTGAATCGTGCTCCATCAAAAGCTGTTGAAAAGACTCCATACGAATTATGGACTGGGAAACTTCCAAAGTCGCCTTTTCTGAAGATTTGGGGTTGCGAAGCATATGTCAAGCGACTAATTTCGGACAAGCTACAACCTAAATATGACAAATGTTTCTTCGTTGGGTATCCAAAAGAAACTATGGGGTATTATTTCTACAACAAGTCAGACAACAAGGTATTCGTTGCTCGTGACGGTGTCTTTTTGGAAAGAAATCTTATTTCCAAATTGACAAGTGGGAGAATAATAGACCTCGAAGAGATTCGAGACGAACAACGAACTCAGAACTCTTTAGAAGCAGTTCAAGTTGATGAACCTCCAAGATCTTTAGAAGAGCCAGTGGGAGTAGTTTCTCAAAACGTTGTTGCCCCTCGTAGGTCAAATAGAACTATTTTTCAGCCGGACAGATGGACAGGCGTCCTCTTGACTGAAAACTTAGACATTCTCATATTGGATAGTGATGAACCTTTGACTCACAAGAAAGCTATGACGAGCCCAAGCTCCATTAAATGGTTAGAGGCCATGCAATCTGAAATAGACTCCATGTCTGGAAATCAAGTATGGGATTTGGTTGATTTTCCGGATGGGTTCACACCTATCGGATGCAAATGGGTCTTCAAGTTGAAGAAAGACAAAGATGGAATTGTATACATATACAAGGCTAGATTGGGAGCAAAAGGTTACAGGCAAGTTCACGACGTTGACTACGATGAAACCTTTTCTCTAGTCGCGATGCTTAAGTCTATTCGGATAATCCTTGCGATTGTCGCCTTTCATGACTATGAAATATGGAAAATGGATGTCAAAACTGCCTTCTTGAACGGTGTTCTTGAAGAGACTATGTTCATGACACAGCCAGAGGGTTTTGTCGATCAAAAGAACCAAGGAAAGGTATGCAAGCTTAAGAAGTCCATCTACGGACTAAAGCAGGCATCAAGGAGTTGTAATAAACGATTTGATGAAGCAGTCAATAAGTTTGGCTTCATCAAGAATCAGGACGAATCTTGTGTATACAAGAAGGTCAGTGGGAGTAAAATTTCATTCCTAGTCTTGTATGTTGACGACATACTACTTATTGGAAATGACATTCCTATGTTGGAGTCTGTAAAGACTTGGCTCGGGAAGTGTTTCTCAATGAAGGACTTAGGAGAGGCACAGTACATATTGGGAATCAAGATCTATAGGGATAGATCTAAGAGGATGATTGGACTAAGCCAAAGCACTTACATTGACAAAGTGCTAGCTAGGTTCAATATTATGGAAGCCAAGAGAGGCCATCTACCCATGTCACATGGCGTATATCTAAGCAAGAATCAGTGTCCCAAAACATCTGATGAGCGTAGAAAGATGAGTGGAATTCCATATGCTTTGGCTATTGGATCCATCATGTATGCTATGATTTGTACAAGGCCGGATGTTTCGTTTGCACTCAGTGCAACGAGCAGGTACCAGTCAGAACCAGGTGAGGCGCATTGGACTGCTGCCAAGAACATCCTAAAGTACCTGAAAAGGACTAAGGATCAGGTTCTGGTGTATGGTGGTACAGATGAGTTGATTGTTAAGGGCTATACGGACGCAAGCTTTCAAACCGACAGAGATGATTTCAGATCACAGTCTGGGTTTGTGTTCTGCCTCAACGGCGGAGCAGTAAGCTGGAAAAGTGCTAAGCAAAGCACTATTGCGGATTCTACAACTGAAGCCGAGTACATTGATGCCTCAAAAGCAGCAAAGGAAGCTGTTTGGATTCGGAAGTTCATCGAAGAACTTGGTGTTGTCCCCTCCATTAAATAGACCAGTGGCTTTGTATTGCGACAATAGCGGAGCCATAGCCCAGGCAAAGGAGCCTAGGAGCCACCAGAAGTCCAAGCACGTACTACGGCGATTTCATATACTTCGAGAGATCGTTGACAGAAAGGAAATCGAGATTTGGAAGGTTGGAACTGACGACAACGTCGCGGATCCATTGAGTAAACCGTTGCCACAAGTGAAACACAACGCACATGTAGCAACCATGGGAATCAATCATGTTGGAGGATGGCTTTGATTTTCTAAGTATTGTTTTAGAACATCTGTTAGATCTATGTTTAAAATAATTGGTTTAACCATTTCATATTTATGAAATTTATTTATTTCATATTCATTTAATTGTGGTTTAGAATTAAATGATAAGTCCATGTGATTCAAATCATTCAAATGGGATGTCAAGATGGATTCTTCGACAAAGAAACACCCATAAGTGAACTTGAATATTGAAGTCACAAAGGATCCCTAATCCAGGCCATTGAAAGGTGGACGACCAATGACTAATGAAGATTAGATTTCAAGTAGATTACATAGTTCTGTTTCTTGAACTAGAGTGACTGGATGTCAGAATCTTTTGCATAGATACTTATTGGATCTTGTATCGGATTGACCATGAGAACAATTTAAGAGATTAAAGTCATGTCATAGGTAGTTCTAATTAATGGTGATTAGAAACCCTTCCTCGGAACATGAGCAATTATATCTGCTCGTTTGAGAATTAGTTCGCTTTGATACTAGCTAAACGTCGCACCGTAAAAGGAGGCTATAAAAGCAGTGATTGGGCGTACTATGAATCAAAGTCAGTGTTCATAGATTGCAAGAATGGATTGTCCTCCTATCTTTGATAGGATATGGTGTTGTTGGGTAACAAGGCCTCTCGGAGAGTTAGATACTGTAAAATGCATGGCCGTGCTCAGAATGGTTAGGCTTAACCTTCTGAAAAAGTTTGACAGTTGAACTCTGTAATCCGAGAAACACTTCTGGACCTAATAATGATGGCTTGGATCTTACCTTATGTTCAGTAAGTAACACTAAGTGACAAAGGAATGTGGATGCACACTTGTCTGAATGACAAGTGGGAGATTGAAGGAAATATGTCCTTCACCTAAGGTGCATTAAGTCTAATACCAAGGTTCAGATTAATTGCGAACAATTAATTCAGTGAGATCAAGTGATCAGAACAGCTGGCTGGAGCAATGCTTCCGATCAGTGAGTTCTAATGGATATTGAACTCACAACTTACTCTTGACTAAACCTACAAGATCACACCAATGACACGTAACAGATCACCGGATTAAATGAATCAGAAATTCATTTAATAGCTTTTCGGGAATTAGTTGGAAACATATTATACGATACGACCTTTGTCGAAATCGTATATCGTATCGCGAATATTCGTAAGCTGGGCGACATGAATAAATCGTATCATACGACGGTGATTCGTCGTATACGAAACGATATATAATAATATCGGAAATATATTAAATCGCGAATACGAAGGGCATCGGAGTTGCCGGCCCGTCTAGCCAAGCACGTAAGCGTGCAAGGCCCAACGAGCCAGCAAGCTCGCGAGCAAAGGTAAGCAAGGCCAGCCCATTGGGCGCGAGCACGCAACAGCGCACAGCAGCGACGAGCGAGCAAGGCCCACGGCCCAGCTGCTCGGCGCGCGCTGTGGGCTTCGGCCTGCAGTGTGTCGCTGGGCGCGGGCGTGCGGTCCGTGTGACTTGGCGTGCAAGGCTTGCTAGCCGGCCTTGCCTCTTGGCTTGGTCGGTTAGTAAGGTTATTTACATAACCTTACAACCTAATTTCCAACTTAGCACAATTCATATTACTCAAACCCTAGAGACACAGTGAACCCTAATTCTCTCTGTGCCTCCAAAGTGAGTTCTTCCCAAAAGCAAAGTATCTTGATCGATTGTCTAAGCTACGATAATCAAGACGGATTTGATCGTATCGGTGAACCAAGTAGAGGAACGACAAGTGGAGTTCTTTGTTCGTGTTCGTTGACAGATTATTGTGGAAAACACACTTGAATGTAAGTTTGCTTAATCTGTGTTTTATACATGTGTCCTGGCTTTGGGGATTGTTCCGCACATGTTATTATGTTTAACTGTATTCCCCTACACTTCCAACCTTTCAATGACTTGGATTAGGAATCCTTTTGTGATTCAATATTCGATTATGGGAGTTTCTTTATCAAGGAATCCATCTTTGATATCCCATTTGAATGATTTTGAATCACTTGGCCTTCATTATTTAATACTAAACCAACATTTAATTAAATATGAAATATAAGTTCATAAATGATAAATGTTTAAACCAAATACTTTCCAATTTATGGGCCTCTAACACAAAATTAAAACATTTAGTGTCTTACAGATATGGGTCTTTCACCCAATACTTAAAACATTCATGGAACTCAAACTTGACTCTATTTCTACATATGAGTTTTGTATCTCATTTGTTGCAGGGGTTTAGTCTATCATACTTTGCTATTCTTAATTAGCATCTTTTATATCGGAAGCCTTTCGATGTAAGATGAAAATATCTCTAAATATGTTTATAGAATGATCTAGTCTTTCATTGCTGTTAGAATGATTCTCATATTAAAAATAGAAAACCATTCAGATAGAAGACTTGTGATCAACCTGAGTTCATTGAAGAACTCCCAATATAAACAATTCCCTTTTATTTCTTCTTAGGCAATAATGAATACATTTCAATTACGTAGAATTGAAAATGATGCTTCCCTTTTGGAATAATGCAAGCAGTTCACAGAGATGCAGGAGATTCATATTTTGACTGAGAACTTGGAAACTATCATTGATTATCTTTCCCATGCATTACATATGGTTTTGAGCATTTGTTACCACATTTTAATCACGACGCCTAATAGCCCGTGTATGTTTGTGGTTTGCCTAACAACCAAATCCAACTTTTTCTTAGGCAATGCATGTACAATTCAAAATTTTGTTCATCTTCATTTCCTCTTATCAACAACCCCGGTCCTGACATTTTGAGGGTCCTAGGCGAAATAAGGGATTAGGGCCCCTTCCGAAATGATACGTCTCTAACTGAAATAATATCATTTTTTTGTTAAATCCATTATATTGTTGAATTCAAATTAATAAAATATCATCATATCCCCTTTGCAGGATCTTAGAATTCAAAATCTTGCTCTAGTAGATCTCTTGAAATATTTGAATAAAATAAATACTTACTTAATTACAAGATAATTAATATGCATAAAAAGATTTTTATTTTATTTAAAATAAAGGTTCATTTTGAGCATATAAAAGTATCAGTTAATTTTGTCATTGTCAAATTTGATATCTTTTTTAAAACTTATAGACCCATAGTCCATCAAATAAGCATTATTTTCGCCCATATATAGTTACATCAATTAGAACTGAGTACTAAAAGTCAAATACTACGTACATAAACTCAACGTACGTAAAACTTAATTATCTTGTAAAGGATTAAAGGACGGAGCTAATACAAATAAAGGGTTTAAATAATTAAGACACTATATCTACAAAATATTATGAATGAGAAAATTAGTTGCTAAAAAATAAATTTAAATAAAAACATTATAGTACAAACTAACAAACACAAAAATAAAAATAATAACAAAGTTAAAAAGAAAAGAAAAGAGTTGAGCGAATAAAGGAAGTCAACAAGAAAAACAATGAGGGAACGAATAAACAAAATAATAAAGACATTGAGGGGAATCGAACCCTAGACATATGATAGGTTGATTATCAAATCTTGAACACCTACTTTCTACCAATGATCCAAGAAAATAACATGTGTATTTAATGTGTTGTTTATTACTAGTACTGATTTACTGGACAAGCTACCCCCTAAGGCCGGGCCTGCTTATCAAGTGCTCATCCTACATGTCCAAATGTATTGGATGTTCTTCATATTATTCTAATTATCTTTGATTTTAGATCAAGAGAGATTGGTATAAACTCGTCATGATCCAACACTCACGAGTAATCTTGGCGATCTATATAACACAGTATACATGATTGATTGTAGTGCAAAAACCATTCGCAATTTAAAATCCATCCATGTAACTTTTAGCTTATTCTGTTTCACGAGATCTCGAATCTTGCGAAAATCTTGGCATTGCCATGTTATATAAGGTGAAGGTTCCTCTTCAAGGTCCTTCATGTTTAACTTTAGTAATACCAGCCTAGCTTTACACTTATTCAAAACATTCATTACTTAGACTTACTCATATGGGTTGAGAGTCTCTTTTGAGTCTCTCATTTTTGTTTGATTTAGTAATTACTATTACAGAATCAAAAAAACGCTTTAGATCTTATCCAATAGATCTTTGACCCAATATGATCTAAGTTTCGCCATGGTTCTAATATTGTCAAGTACTTTCAAATCCAACCATTTAGAATTTGAATGTCAATTTCAATAGAGAGATATGTATCTCATATATAAAACCATCAAAGTTGACTTAACTCCCACTAAAATCCTCATCTATAAGATGATTCATATTTTCACAAAGCTATGATTGCATAATAACCTTGTTGAAAAATATGGTCCAATTCCCACTTGCAAGCATTAATCTACGAATAGATTTCTTAAGCTTGCTTCTTTATCTAGCATCGGAAACTTTTACATTGTATAATATACACAACACCTTCCAACAAGTCCAATTGAGGAGGATGTTTTGTTTTCCAATTGCCATATTTCCACATGCAATGATTGCTATACATTATCCAAAATAGTTCAAGCATTTCGACTTGGTGGAAAAGATTTCAACGTTATCAACACCATGAAGTTGTTTGTAATCTTTAACCACCAATTTAGATCTTCTTTTGTATGTATATACAATATCATCTTTGTACGTTCTGGAAAACATATTTGCAACTAATGGATGTGGACCCTTTATGCAAAAATAACCAAATCATATACTTGATTCTTAAGATTAATATTTGGGATTTAATGGCCTCGAACCATTTTAGGATTTAATGGCCTCAACCTTTATCCATGTTTTGGGAATTTTTAATTCGTCGTAGCTTACCTGTAAGTCGTATGTTCTTGAAGCTCTTCTAAAGTCTTCATAGGTTTCATTCCTTAAGATATCTATGTATTTATCTTCATATATTTACCTAGGTATTGAACATCAAACGTTAGTGTCTATAAATACATTACTCAAGTCCTTTGAATATTAGGATTCTCTTGAAGCCCTTCCAAAGTCTTCTTGAAGTTTTTCCAAAGACTTCATGTTTGGAGCTCTTCCAAAGGCTTCTAAGTATCCTACATTTGTTTGTTGCTTGACTCGAAGTTCTTTTGAGATCACTTCAAGGTCATATTTCTCCCACTTGCCTTTTTGGAAATAAGAATGTTTCCTAAAAGACACTATCTAGAGAAAAAACCATGTGCTCCAAGATTTGTGGTAGAATCGATACCTTTTGTTTCTATGAGTTGCTCATAAAGAAACATATATCTAATTTTGAGTTTGTTTGATGTAAACACCAACTCTCACTGGGTTTGACAACCCTAGATATATATACTAAAAAGCTATGCTGAAAGAAAGTTCAATCCTTATGATTTCTTTTCTCTTGCTTTGAAAAATTTAGTTTGGTGAGATAGTCGTTTTGAGAGTATCAATTAGAAACTGTATAGGAAAATAGTCATGATTATCATTAATCAAATAAAATTCGATCTCTCCAACTAGACATACAATATTCTTGTGGAGATTTGATTGTAATAATTCCATATAAACAATCTTGATAATAATTCTTGGATCATGCAAACATCATCTTGATCTAGTCTTAGATGTTACAAATATCTTGCAAGTTGATTTTATGTTCTTCGTGAATCGCATTGAAGGATTCATGTATTTCACTTTGAGTAAATGTAGCCATATTTTCTCAAGTTCTTGTGAAATAGATAAGTCATAAAATCCTTCTTTGGCCCATGAGCTTAATTGTCTAGAACCTTATAACAATAGTCCATTTCTATGTCATGTTCAACAAGTAAGACCCATGTGTCTTAAATTTAGTCAACTTTCAAAAACATCCATGTTCAACAAGTAAAACCCATGTGTCTTAAATCTGAGAGCAGGATTTCATGCAAACCCACCTTAAAAATTCACTGTTCACATATTCTGCCTAAAATCTATGTCTTGAAGGCTTAAACAACCAGCCATAGATACTGGTAAAGCTACCACTCAAAGAATTCATTGACATAATTAACACTTTCAAAGACCTAAGTTTTCCCACAGAGTTGGCAAAATGCCAATAAAGTTATTATCCGAGAGATCCAAATTCTAAAGCGCTTTCATCCCTACAATCCATTCAGGAACAGGACCCACAAAGGAATTCTCCCCCGTATTAAGATACCTTATAAAACTCAATTTCAGCAATGAAACTAGCAGATTCCAAGAAAACAAATTCCCACTAAAATCCATCATTCAACAGATTATAAGACAGATCAAGTGACCCTAACCCTTGGAAACCCCAAACGATAATATTTTGAAACCTTGATAACCGTTCATCTACATTCAACCCAGAGAAAAAAGATCCATCAGAGACAAACAAAACGTTACCAGACATGGGTTCGTTCAAAATAACAAGGATCAACACTAACTAAAACCAGAAACTAAACTCCACAAATAACCAACAATAATGAGAAAGCTAAACAGAAAGCATGCACAACAGACTACCAAACCAACACAAAGACAACAAATATCAGACCCAAAACCAGAAACCAAGTTGTCAAGCCCCTAACCTTCTACATATAAGTTTTTAAAGCTTTCAACCAGGCTCTATCTTAAATTCGTAGCTTCAAGCCTTCGAACAAATTCAGAATGATATGAACAAAGCTACCAGCTTCAAGCATTCAAACACAAATCATAATGCTACAAATAAAGCTATCAGCTTCAAGCATTCAAACACATTCAGAATGTTAAGAATAAAGCTATCAACTTCGAATGAAATCACGAATAATAGATCATCTAGTTTAATCATCAAATATGCAATTGTTGTGGCAACAAGATGGCTAGTGGGCAGAGAGTTTTGGATTTTGTTTCAGTTGAAGGTAACATTTTGTGCAAACTCGGAGCTTACTTCCAGCATTCCTACAATAGTCTTCACACTGTCAAATACAGGCTCCTTGCCTTCCTGTTTAGCTGACATTTCAGAAACATCAGGTCAAACTACCTGCTTGGCACCAAATTGCTGGAAGTCTCATCTGTGACGCTTGCTTCTCCAAACATATTTCCTGTACGGTCTTCTTCAGAATGATAGACTACTTCAATCCCAATGGAAAACCTTTCCTGCTTCATAAAACCAACAAACGTTAGAACTTATAAGTCACTTTAGAGTTCAGACCATGTAGAAAGATAAATTCAAAAATATTTTTCAAGGTAATTTACATCCAAGCATGTGGTTGACTAATAGTAGAAGCAACAACTTAATTATTTCTTGAAATAAGGAATTATGATCTGACTCTAGATCAACATCCGAGGAAGTAATTTAATTACTTCTTTATACCCAACCATTTCAGAATATGTTATGTACGCTTCTCTGGATACAAAAACCCACCCAACAGGTGTTTATGAGTTTCATAATGAAGAACACAAATCATATAGTTGATTGTCAGCAACTTCTGTGCAATGAACAAAAAGATTGATTAAGTGAGAATTAAATATCATAAATAAAAGTTCATCTTTGTACTATCAGCTGCAACTTCAATGCAATAAATTAAAAGAATTATTAAGTGAGAAAGAAAAAGAAGCACAAGACAACTAAAGTCTAACTTTTCTGATTTCTCCTTAACATACTTTTTACCCAACTTTGTTCATATATGTCCTGCACAGACCATGAAACCATGATCAGAATTTGGATGAAACATTCTTCAATCTTGAAATTAATTTAGAATAAAAAACAGAGAAAAAACGCAACCAAGAGTAGCACTTATTGCATAAAACATATTAGATAAAACTGACATAAATCACATGAATAATTAAAAATAACAAATTTGAGACATAAGGCATGAGAACTCTCTAAAACGAAGGTGAATTGCGAAATTTAGAATAACAAATTTCAATTCATCACCGGGTAATTCAGGTCAATGCAAATATCAATTATTAAATTTCAGATTTGAACATGACCTCAATTCAATTTAACCAAAAGCAAACCCCCAACAAAAAAATAAATTAGAAACCCCAATTTCTCAACCCATAAGAACAAAAATCCAAAAAATTAAGATGATAAGAAAGTGAGACTAACATCGCTGCAGACGCTTGAGAGGGGGTGGAATCATCAGCAGCTTCAAGTCCGCCGGAGTGCCTATGAAGGATCGAAGAAGAATTGCATGTTCGTCGTCTTGAGGGAACAAACTGGGAACTTTATATTTTCACCAGATGTGAGGCGCGATTATCAAAATTCTCCTGCTTTGTTTTATCAAAAAAAAAAAAAAAAACTTCCGCTTTGGGAAAAAATATTTACTTTCTTTGTTGGCACATCATTAAAATTAATATCTTTTTGGAGGGATAATAATTAATTAGTTTAATTTATTTATTTTACTTTATTTAGAAAAAAAGCACTCAGTAGTATCATTGTTAAACAATAAAAATTAATATCAATAGTTATTTTGGATAATATGGTAATTTTTTATTTTTTTAAGGTATTGGATAATATAGAGTTTTTTTGTGCTTTTCATCTTATATTCAATAGGTCGTACATCTGTATCCTAGATCTCAGAAAAAAGATAAACATTTTAACTAAAAAGATATATGAAACGTATTAACATGAAATATGGTACTAATATTAAATCAATGAATAAAATAAAAAAAGACGAAAAATTTACCTATTTTTAACGGTCTAACAAGAGGTTGGACATCAATTGCACTCAATATATTATTTAAGTATGTTCTGCACACATTCCGTTCATATTGGACATGATCTTGCATATCGAGTATGATCTAAACGCGCTCTAGACAGTTTAGTTTTTATCTAAAACGTGATATGGACAATTCTGTTATGATTAAGACGTGATCTTGATATATGAGTCATAATATGGACATAATTAATCTGGACAAATTGGTTTAACTTG
Organism: Spinacia oleracea; assembly: GCF_020520425.1. NCBI lineage: Eukaryota > Viridiplantae > Streptophyta > Magnoliopsida > Caryophyllales > Amaranthaceae > Spinacia > Spinacia oleracea. The sequence goes on from NC_079492.1 coordinate 31,191,134, forward strand.
GACATATTGTTCTAATTTGAATATTCTAATCTGGACATATCCGAATAGGTCAGTCCTGGTCTGGAACTATTGGTTTTCATATGGATATGATATAACTAGCTAGATCGATTTTGATCTGGACATGATGTCGCCAGATCTAAACAGGTTGGTTCAGGACTAGACAAGATCCGAATATATCGATTATGATTTGGCCACGACCCCACTATATCGGTTTTGAATCTGGACATGATTTGAGAAGACCAGTTCTGATCTGAACATGATATGGGAAGACCAGACATATCTCGATTGTGATTTGGAGATATAGGTTCTGATCTATAGAGATCGGTTCTGATTTCTACATATTGGTTTTGAAATGGATATATTGGTTCTGATCAGGACATACATGATTTGGGTAGATCGATTATAATATGAGTCATGATATTAACAAATCGTGTACGAGTTGGACATGATCTTAACATATCGATTTTGGTCTAGACATGATATGTACAAATCTATTCTTATATGGACATAGCAGTTGTTATCTGGACATGAGCTGGACAGATCAATTCTTATCTGGACATATCAGTTCTAATTTATGCATGATATGTACATTTTTTTTGTTCTGATTTGTACATGATTTGTACAATATATAGGTTATAATGTGTACAGGTCCAATTTACATATCTACATGGGTTTACATTTGTATATATGATCTATATAGATCGACTATGATTTGTACATGATCTGTACATATGGGTCATTCTTTATACGGAGTACATGATATGTAAAGATCGATTCTGATCTGAGCATCTGATCTGGGCAAATTGGTTATGTGAATTTGAATATCTTACTGCTTATTTTTTTAATTTATTTAAATTATAATATATCATAATTACACATTTACCCTGCCACCACTAACAACACCACCTATAATAATGATAATAAATAATAATAATAATAATAATAATAATAATAATTACCATTATATGATTTAAACTTATTTTTAGTTATTTCAAAATCTAATAATAAACTGATCTTTTTTTTTTTTGATTTGTAGCAAAAGGAAGTTATCAATTTTAGAAAATTTATATATGGTCACCACAATAATGACCAAGATTGGAGAATACTCCCTCCGTTCCAATGATATTTATAAAATTTATATTGAAACGAATCCAATGATATCACACAAGTTAACATTTATACTCTTAATCATACTATTAATAACGGTCAAAGTTTTTAAACTTTGACCATATGAACAGTAAACGTGTGGAACATTATGGAATAGATGGAGTATAATTTTAGATCTGATTTATTATAATTTTTTTTGGTGTTACCACCTGGTTTACCCTTAGGACTAATCTGGATTCAATGTGAATTATGGGTGGATAAGTTATAGTCCCTCCCAATTATTGTTGCGGTTGATCGAACACGCGGTCCTCCCTACCAAATTCAGCCTCAATCACCACTGAACCAACAAGCAATTGATTGATTTATTGTTATATGTGTAGCTTAAATGTTGTTTTGTACAATTAGTTGTAATAATATAACGTTAATATTACTCTGTATATGCTCTCTTAGTTTGGTTTGATTTGATTTTGCTGGTGATTGTCAAATTACCCCTTTATTATTTATTTGATTCTACTCCAGATCTAAAGCATTATGTAAACTGGATTCTGGTTGACCGTATTTTCCAACTGAAATGAAATATTACTGAACTAATATGGGCAGGTTGAATGGGTTAAATTATTTATATCATTTCAAGGTAAAAATAAATCCGTCTCGATTTTTTTTCTAGTTCGACTTAATTAAGACTAAGTTTTTTTTAAAAGTTAGTTTTATAATTTGGTTTGGACTGTAAATTATGAAACCGAAAAAACCCGAATAAAACCGAAATAAAAAAGCAATTACTCCGTACAAGATTTTATCCTACCCAAATAATAAGGAAAGCTCAAGATTTTATCCTACCCAATTAATAAGGGAAGCTCAAACATTCACCAAAAGCCCTAAATAGCTCTCAGCCCCCCCAACCTCCTCATTTCACATTCTAATCTCTAATCTCGAATCTCTAAGGCCCTGTTTGGTACGATGTAAAACGTTTTCAACTGAAAACTGTTTTACATGGAAAACCATTTACGGAGGAAATACATTTTCCTACAAATTTTCCTTTGTTTGGTAGGAAGGAAATTGATTTTCATTTCTTATCATTTTACATTGTTTGGTACAACTGAAAAGCAACTATCAACTACCCCTTTTTCTCTTTTCTTTTTTATCCTTTACTTTAGGGACTGCTCTCCCTCATTTTTACCAACTATAGTAGTATATACAAGTATATAACATGGAGTATTAATAAGTAACGTCAATAATAATCAAAACCTAAATATTTCACTAGTAATATTATCAATAACATATGATCAAATATCCAAGTACTCAAAAATTTCACAAGCTTAGTATATAGTATAACTTGAAAAAAATAATAGTTCACAAACTCATTATTCAATTTCAACACTCTAATCAAGCTCATGTTAGTATGAACGTAGAGACTTTACGAACTTTTGGAGCCAAAGCCTACGAAGTGATTCGCTCTTTGTTAAAAATGCTTTAGCTAGCATCTCACGCTCAACCAAATGATCAAAGGCGGCATCACGAACTAGTTCATCAAAATCCTCCATCTTCATTATCTCTTCATGAAGCTTTTCCACATCAAGTTGGTTGTTCGAAAATTTTTTAAGAGCACCAACGACTTCTCCTAATTGAGTAGATATTTGTTGCAAATCACACCCTTCCTCTTCAACTCGAGTCCTCTTCCGATGTGGCCTAGGCTCTGAAGAAGTAGCACTCTCTGATTTAATTGGCCCATTTTCAGTAGTGGTTGTTGGCCCATTTTCAGTAGTGGTTGTTGGCCCATTTTCAGTAGTGGTTGTCGGCCCCTGCCCACTCTCAATGCTAGTCACTTCAATGTCAGCAAATGACTTAGAAAAGTCTCCTCTAGCCATATCTTTGCCAGCAACAATTGATATTTCCTCATACATATCAATTTTTCGATTGAGATACCGCTCATGAGTTGGGTATTGCTATTAAAGAAAGATATTATGAGCAAGATTATAAACAAAACATGATCACAGTCGAACAGAACACTCAATTCATATACTATGAACAGGCCAGCCAAACGCAGTAGTAAACACTCAATTCATATACTATGAACAGGCCAGCCACAACAATAAACACCCAATTCACATATATATTCACAACAAATATTGGAAACATATGGTAAGTGGATGAAATGTACTAGCTATCAGATTTGCACGATTAACTAAGTAGAAGCAATAACTAGTGACTGCCAATAAAATACCAAAGTAAACCAAGCCCAAATATTAGTCCACGAACAACTTGATTAACCATTTTTCATTTCATATTTCAGATCATTGTTTAACACTTCTTACAACCAAAAGATGAAGCAATAACTTGAGCATGGTTTACAGAATGAAACATAATCCTCTCGATTTATGGAGAACTCTAAACTTGAATGAATGTACATGGAATGCTAAAGGGTGTGTGCCAAATCAACAAAACTACAGCAAGAATCAAATAATCAGTATATGTATTCAGCAAGAATCCAATAATCAGTATATGTATGCAGCAAGAATCAAAGTATTATACTCACTTGAATAATTATAGACTGATACACCAATCTAGAAAATGCATTGTTTAGCCAGGATATCCAGAATATAAGCACTATTATGAGTTGTAAATTATTAAACTAAACTACAGCAACAACAAGAGAAAAGCAAGAAATATTCAGCGATGAGTTATTTATTTACCTGAACATAAGTATTAAAAGCAATAGGAGATACTGTGACCATCTTCACGCTGTCATCCCATCCAAAGCCAGAGGTCCCTCGAAGTTTTGATATTATTCCCCATGTAGCTCTCACTGTCCTCATATGGTTCTCAACATGATCAGCGGTACAAGTAGTGTGAAATAGTTCAGAAATATTCTTTGCGGCTGCTACGAAAGAACTAGTTCTGAATGAGTTGTTTGGCCTGTTTCCTTTTCTCACTTCTTCAGCAAGAAATTCCAGCAATACCTTGGACATTGGTTTTGACCAACGAAAATTCGCTTTCTTTTCTTCTTTTTTCACCTGCATTTGCATTTGAAGGGCATACAATTATACAAGTCTTCCAGAAGTTGCATACAATTATACAAGTCTGCTCATTTGCACATTTGGGAGCTTATTTGCTCACTTAGAACTCCAGGCAAGCAAAGTTATAATACTTGGCCAGAAACAGAGGACTAAAGGAGTATAAATAAGGAGATTTGTTATACCAAAGTGCAAGCTTAATAAAGAAAATATGTTTCTGCAAAAGCAGTAGTCTTTTGTCAAGAACATAACAAGATTACAGCTTCATCATTTTCATACAACGCAAGAACATGTTTGACCAGGACTAAAAAAAACGCATATGGCTTAGAGGCCTCAAGCAGTCAAGTCTTAGTATCACTGTTCTAGTCAGTTGCCAGCTAATATATGCTCACATATATATTGTGATTAATTGAATGAGTTTGATTACAATGTCCGAGGCTTCTTATATGCTGTCCACATCGCCAATGATATGGCATTTCTCTTTTTCACACACTCTTTTGTTTCTTCTCTCACTTCCCTTCGAGTAAGTGGTGCTCTTGCATCTTGTGAATTCATCTCCATGTCAACTTCTCTTGCAATTGGGTCATTTGGATCTACGCCTCTAAGGTAGTTGTGTATCACACAACAAGCTAGAACCACATCAACTTGTGTTTTAAATGGCCAAAATGGCTCGGCATCCAAGACACGAAACCTCTTCTTCAGTACTCCAAATGCCCTCTCTACACACATTCTAAGTGAAGAATGACGAAGATTGAACAACTCTTTGTCATTTTCAGGAGGGTTGTTAGTATACTCTTTCAAATGATAACGAACTTTCCTAAATGGAGGCATAAAACCTTTACGATCACCGTACCCTCCGTCAGCCAGATAATACTTTCCTATATATGTAAATAAAATCACAAATCATTACCAAATTATCAATCAATCCAAAACTACAAAAAACAAGAGACAACAAATACCTTGTGGTACCTTGAACCCCCTTCTTAGTGCATCACCTAAGACCTTCGAATCATGCGCAGAACCCTCCCAACCAGCAAGAACATAAGTAAATTTAAGGTCAAAATTAACAGCAGCTAACACATTTTGTGTCGTCCCACCCTTCCTACCGCGAAATCTATCTTGCATCTCAATAGGAACAGATGCACGTACATGTGTCCCATCTATAGCTCCTATGAAATCCTCAAACCATGGAAAGAACCTAGGGTTGTTTTGGATTTCTGGTTGAAGTGTAGTTGTTGGTGGTTTTACAAATTTTGTGTACAATCGAAGGATAGCTTGAAGCACAACATGAAAATACTGATGTATGGTCCAAGTTGACCTAAAAAACCTCCCTCCAATTGCTCGAAACCTTACATTATGTCCCAACAAGTGTAAAAATATAAGTACTTGCTCCTTCACACTCATTTGACGACATTCCCACAGTAGTCCCCTCTCAACTAAAATATTGCACAAGCTAAAATAAGCAGTGGGTCTCATACGAATCTGTCCTAAACAATGAGTATCACCACAACATAGAATACTATTAATATTAGCCTCCCTCAAACTATCCCTATTCACGTAAGGTTGCCTTATTATTCTAGGCCCTCCATTTCTAGACTTATAAACTTCAAGAAAAGCAAGAACATAACCAATAATGGCTGCCACAGCACCAATAATCATGCCTTTTAATTCACGGGTCATCTACAAGAACATAAATAAACAACAATTATCAGGGGATCATTTCGGGGACTAGTGTAACCAACTAAACATTACCATACAGTAATGGGCTTTCAATGTATATTTATTACCTGAACTGAACTTTGAGTTGATACTCTGTGATCCGACTTCATACTAGCATACAATCTGATAATCAACAGACATAAAGAAACAAATATTAGTTGAGGCAATTCATCAAACACTTGAAGGGAATGATACAAACATACAAAATATGGAAAAATTTATTGAGGCATTTCATCAAACACCTGGAGGGCAGAACACTCTAAGGGTACAAATCCTCACAAAATAATACAGAGTATGATTGGTTTTTAAAATAGAAGCCTTATTTCCAAATTTGCTAACACATTTCACAAGCATATAGCCAAACTTTTCATCATCATCATTAATTAATAAAAAATCACCAAGTATAAACGTTCCTAGAATCCAAACCAGAACACAGCAAGTTAACTAAACTCCACACCCAAAAAAACAGCAAGGAAATATCCAAAATTTTAACTTAAAATCCTATTAATACGTCCCTATTTCATATTGAAGTGTAGATCGAGGATCTAACAAAGAATCAAACCAATTTTTGAGCAAAAACACCCAAAAACAATAAAGTTGAAAACAATAAAAAAACCTAAATCAAATTGTATCATATAGTAGAGAGAGAATAGAGAAGAGAAAAATACCTATTTCGATTTGAAGTTGCCCACGCTGAGAGGAGGAGGAGGAGATCTGAGAGGAGAGAGATTTGATTTGGGAACGAGAGAGAAGAAGGCTTCTTTTGGAACGAGCGAATAAGAAATGGAAAACTGTTTTCCCTTCTTTTTTGGGGGAAAACGTTTTCAGCGATATGTAAAATCATTTTCAGCCCAACTTTTACATCAGAAGTCCGGCCCATACCAAACAGCGTAAAACTCGGAAAAGTATTTTCCGGGAAAACCTTTTACGCCCTACCAAACAGAGCCTAACCCTAACACTCTCTCTGCTCTCTCGGCCTCACGTTTCTCATTCTACTCTTACTGTTCACTCAATCAATGCTCTCACTCTCTCAATCCGATACAGATGAAGAACTGTGACCCGTTGGTGTTGACATCAGTATTGTCCATGGAAAGGATTCTGGACCAGTGTGCTTCCTTACGAAGTTCTCATCAGCGAACTTCTTACCGTAGATTGACTCGCCACCAGTGTCATTTCCAGCGGTGAAATCACCTCCTTGCCACACGAATTCCGGGATCAGACGGTGGAAGGCGGAGCCCTTGTAGTGTAGTGGCTTTCCCCTGCGGCCGTTGCCCTTCTATCCGGTGCCGAGTGAGGGGAAATTCTCGACGATTTTGGGAACAACACCGGCGTACAACTCCATGACGATTCTTCCGGCAGGTTGGCCGCCAACAGCCATGTCGAAGAAGAACTTTGGGTTCGCCGCTTAACGGATCCACCTCGCCTCAATCTCTTGGTGTCTCCTTCCCGGCTTCATCAAAGGTACTGATAATCTCTTACTCTTAATTTTTGTTTAATTCATCACTTGTTTGTTTTATTTTCATGGATTTATTATTCCAATTTTGATGGGTTTATTATTCTATTTTTTGCTCGATTTTTAGTGAATATTTGATCGATTTTTGGTGATTATGTGCTCGAATTTTGTTGATTATTTTCTCGAATGTAGTTGATGTTTTTGCTCGAAGTTAGGTGATTAATTTTGCTCGAATGTAGGTTTTTTTTTTTTGCAGTGATTTATGTTTGAATTTAGTGATTTATTGCTCGAATTTAGGTTAATTTCGGCTCGAATGATTAGTGACTTTGCTCGAATTTGGTGATTATTATTTTCATGGATTTTACAAACTTTTGTATAAGGCGGTCTTACAGGAAAGACCACCTCATACTTGGGTATTTTCGCGGGTCAATACATACGGATACGGGTCTAGTTTAATTTCGGGTCGCATAAAAACCTAAATTTCATCCATTTCAAAACCTAATTCGTATCTCTCCTGAATTCTCTCCTTCCCCCTTTCTCTCTCCTCCTAACCGGAGCTGTTCTCTATCCTCCGTCCGCCTCTTTGCCAAAACCTAACACCGGCCACAGCCTCCTAGCTTTTTCAAATTTCCGCCGCCATCAACTCCTCACCTCTCCACAAGAAGAACAAGGAACACTGGTCGTCGCCGACGTTGTCGTCATCAGTGTTCGGTCGGTGGTTCGAACCAAGGATATCGGCGTCGCCAATTCGTTTGAGCAGCGGTGGAGTAGTCGATGGTGGCGAGTTGTCGCCGAAGTAAAAGCCTCAAAGTACTCAGTTAACTCTTCATCTCATGATTTTTGGTTTTAGTTTCAGTTTTTTAATTTATTTGTTGATTAATTGGTTGATTTTACAATTTTAGTGAATCGATGATGTTCTTTTACGTTTTTTTATTTTTGACTTTTTATTATTATTATTTCTATGCAATTTCTTTTATGCAATTTCGTGTGAATTAGTGGTGCTGTGATCGATTCAGGTGTTTGTGATTTTTGAATCCGTAGGTCATTGCTCACTTGGATGTTGTTGAACTTCTACACATTGTGTCCATTTTGTTAGGGAAACAATGTGAACCTCTTGATTTTGATTTCTCTAGTGTCCCGTCATGTTGGATGAAGCTCCTGCTTTTGATTTCTCTGGTGTTTTTCGCAATGTCGGATGAACCTCCTGATTTTAATTTTATTGATTTTGTTTTTTTAATGTGATTAATTGATTGGACATGTTATTGCGGTGTTTTTTAGGTGTTATGGTGCCAAATTCAGAGGAACTCTTAACTCTGGCTATGCTACTGCTGGTGGATCTAGTTATGTTGAATTGATGGAAGAATTGGACCGACTGGTGCTTTTCTGGTGGCTGCGACACAGAAGCCCCGCAAGGTTTGTGTGTGCTTGTGACACTAGGCTTGCGCCACTAGGCGTTCTGTGCTGGTTGTCATTCCGGTGGCTGCTAGAGTTGACGCGATTGTGAATTGCTGTTGGTTATGTGTTGCTGTTGGTGATGTGGTGAGCACACGCATAGGAGGTGCTTTGGTCGTGCTTTGCTGAGGTGTTTCTAGGCGGCATGGAGAGGAGTAAGACAGGGCAGGGCGACAAAATTGCAAAGAAATGTAATTCATATCCAATTCTGTAACAATTTTGTATCATTTATATTAGTCATGATTAAATAGGTTTTAGTTAAGAATAAATTCATTCTAGGTACACATTTGTTATATTTAGTTAAGAATATTTTCTTAAGAATAATTCAGTTGTAGTCGAGATAATTTGGTTTTAGTTGAGAATAAATTCTTCTTTGTTAATACGGAGTATTAAATTTCTGGATTTTCTGAGTTTTTATCATGATTTCGGTAAATTTATTTCATTGAATCTGAAATTCAATTATTTAAACAATGGAACAAATTAGTCAAGTATTGAAACAAATTATTTAAGCATTGAGATCAATTAGTTAAGCGATTAAACTAATAAGTTTACAGATATAAAGAAATTATTTGTTAAGCCAAAAATTCAATTAGTTTAGCAATGAAATCAATTAATTAAACAGTGAAATCAATTAATTGAGTTTGAAATTCAATTAGTTAAGCAACGGAACCAATTAGTTATGCAATAAAACTAATTAGTGAAGCGGTGAAACCAATTAGTTAAGCACTGTAACTAATTAGTTAAATTTGAAATTCAATTAATCAAGTAATGAAACAAATGAGTTAACCAATGGAACGATTTAGTTAAACAATGAAACAAATTAGTTAAGCAATGAAACCAATTAGTTAAGCCTGAAATTCAATTAGTTAAGCAATGAAACCAATTAGTTAAGCAATGGAACCAATTAGTTAAGCAATGGAACCAATTAGTTAATTCTGATATTCAATTAGTTAAGCAATGAAACCAATTAGTTAATTCTGATATTCAATTAGTTAAGCAATGAAACCAATTAGTTAAGCAATAAAACCATTTAGTTAAGCAATGAAACCAATTAGTTAATTATGATATTCAATTAGTTAAGCAATGAAACCAATTAGTTAAGCAATGAAACCAATTAGTTAAGCAATAAAACCATTTAGTTCAACAATTGTACGGTTTAGTTAAAACAACAGAACAAATTAGTTAAGCAATGGAACCAATTAGTTAAGCAATTAAACCAATTAGTTAAGCAGATATAAAGAAAGTGTTAGAAATTTAATTAGTTAAGCACTGGAACTAATTAGTTAAACCTAGAATTTAATTAGTCAAGTAATGTAACCTATTAGTTAAGCATTGAAACCAATTAGTTAAGCATGAAATTCAATTAGTTAAGCAATTGAACCAATTAGTTAAGCATGAAATTCAATTAGTTAAGCAATTGAACCAATTAGTTAAGTTTGAAATTCAATTAGTTAATCATTGAAACCAATTAGTTACACAATTGAACCAATTATTTATGCAATGGAACTAAAGTTATGCAATGAAACCAATTAGTTAAGCAAGGAACTAATTAGTTAAACATGAAATTTAATTAGTCAAGTAATGTAACGTATTAGTTAAACAATGAAACCAATTAGTTAAACAACGGAACGATTTAGTTAAGCAGCGAAACCAATAAGGTAAACCTGAAATTCAATTAGTTAAGCAATCGAACCAATTAGTTAAGTTATGGAACGAATTAGTTAAGAAACTGGAACGAATTAGTTAAGAAATTGAACCAATTAGTTAAGCCTAAAACTCAATTAGTTAAGCTATGGAACGAATTAGTTAAGAAACTGAACCAATTAGTTAAGCAATGAAACGGATTAGTTAAGAAACTGAACCAATTAGTTAAGCCTAAAACTCAATTAGTTAAGCAATAGAACGAATTAGTTAAGAAACTGAACCAATTAGTCAGGCCTAAAACTCAATTAGTTAAGCAATGAAACAAATTAATTAAGCAATAGAACGAATTAGTTAACGCAATGGAACCAATTAATTCAATTAGTTAAGCAGTGGAACCAATTAGTTAAGAAATTGAACGAATTAGTTAAACAATGAAACCAATTAATTAAAGCAATAGAACGGATTAGTTAAAGCAATTGAAACAATTAATTCAATTAGTTAAGCATTGGAACTTATTAATTAAGAAATTGAACGAATTAGTTAAGAAATTAAATTAGTTAAGCATAGAATTAAATTAGTTAAACAATTAAACTACTTAGTTAAGCACTGAAATAAATAGTTAAGCACTGAATCCTACCTCGTATTAGTTAATCACTGAGACTAATTAGTTAAGATAAACCTAAAACAATTTAAATCTTAACTTAAAACAAAATAAATCTTAACTCAATATAAAGTAAATATTAACTCAAAACAAACTTAATTATAAGTTTATAACTATAAAATGGAGAAAAATGCACTAAAGTTTCAATATCAATGACAGAGTACATGATTAGCAGTATACCAATTAATGACAATGACTAAAAGTGCTATTATTATTGCTGTGAAACCAAAAAGTAGTGCTACTGTTTATGGTTCAATTGGAGCATTTACATTCAACGAACATATCTTGCTGCAAACCCACTATTTCTCCCCTTTCTGTTGCTTTCAAAGGCACGTGACGTTGTTAGGGACAATACAGATCCCAATCAACAAGCCACAACAACAACACGAACAACCTAACACCGCCGATTTCTGGCGTCAAACAAGTGGATCTCGCGAGATCTGGGGGCGGAAAAGTCCAACAAGCAGATGACGCCTCAACTCAGGAAAAGGGAGGAGATCATGGTGGAGGAGAAAAATCTCCTCCCTGTCGCCTACAAAAATGTGGTCGGAGCTCACCGTGTTTCATGGCGCATCATCTCTTCGATCTACAGGAGATTCACACATCTTGCAACGGCGGCGAGAAGAAAGGAGAAGGCGGCGGCAAAGAGGTGACCGACGAGTCGACGGCGTGTCCGATTTTTGGAGGAGAGAGAGAGGCAGAGAGCTTTGGAGGAGAGAGACCGAAAGCCAGAGAGTTTAGAGACGCTTTTGCAGAAAATGAGAGGAGAGAGAAAAAAACTCTATTTAAACCGCGCGTGAGGCCACGCGCGCGTGTTTATCTCATCTGGTCTTTCCTACACGCGCCCGTAAGGCCGTCTTACCAAAAAGTTGCTGCATGGATTTTCAGTGATTTACGGTTCCAATTTGAGTGATTTAATTGTTTCAAATTTCTTTTATTTGCTCGAATTTTCAGTGATTTATGGGTTCGAAGATCAAGCTATCAAGGATTTGAGGTGTTGCTGTTTGCTGAGTTGCTGGATGTGCTGCTGGCTTCTTGCTGAGTTGTTGGACATGCTGCCGGCTGCGGCTGTTAATTAAATTGCAGAAATTCAGAATTTCAGGCCTGCAGTTATCCCTGCAATGTTGTTATTCGACTTTGATAATTAAATTTCAGACTTTTAATTCAATCTTTGGTGTATTATTTTGTAAGAATTAATTCAATCTTGGATTAATTTGTTTTTGAAGACTTGAAGTCTGATTTTAATTACAAATCTTAGTTTAATGGTTAATTTTTGTTTGTTGGTTGGCCAGATATTGGCTTAAAGCAGGTACCATACAATATAGGCCCAAAAAATAGGCCCATGAAATTTCGGTTTATGCTTTCGAGCCGAACTAGGATTTATATATTCGGATTGGTTTGATTTGGATTTAATTGTTACTCAGTTTGGGTTTGGACAGAGAATTTAAAAAATGAATTACTTTGGTTTGGGTCATAATCCAAACCAAAAACCAGATTTTCACCTCTAATTGTTACCCTTTCTTGACCGTCTAAAATTGCATCTAAACATCATTATTAAAAAAAAGTAAGATATTACTTCTAATTATATTTTGATGCAAAATTATATGGTTGCTCCTAATTATGTGGTTTTTAGAACAATTATTTATATTGCCTCTAATCATATTTTGAAGCAAATTTATATGGTTGCCCCTAAATATATGTGGTTTTTAGAAGCAATTTTTATATTGCCTTTAATCATATTTTGAGGTAAAATTATATGGTTGCCCCTAAATATATGTGGTTTTTAGAAGCACTTTTATATTGCCTCTAATTATATTTCGAGACAAAATTATATGGTTGCCCCTAAATATACGTAGTTTTTAGAAGCATTTTTTTATTGCCTCTAAACATATGTGGTTTTTAGAAGCAACTTATTATATTGCCTCTAATTATATTTTGAGGTAAATTTATAGGGTTGCCTCTAAATGTATTTGCCTTTTAGAAACAACAAGTAATATTGCCTCAAAAAGAGGCATTTAGAGGCAACCAATAATTAGCGACGGACTTATTAGAGGCATCCACTCTTTTGCTTCAAAAACTCATTAGAGGCTACATTCCCGTTTTTAGAGACACTTATGTCTTTCCCCTGTAAACGATTTTTCTTGTAGTGAAGGGGGGTTCGTAGCTGTCATATCAGGAGGCCTTGCTTCTGGAGGACCCACCATGAGGGGACAGAAAGAATATCCCCGTCATTTAGGATAGGTAATGCTATCGGGGAAGTCACCAATGTACCCATTTTCCCGGATAGAAATATGTGAGTCTGATGGAGGACGCGTAGTGACCCCACATGATGATCCGCTAGTCATCGAAATCAAGATCTCCAACATGAGAGTAAAGCGTATATTGATAAATACAAGGAGTTCATCCAACATAATGAGCATGGAGTGCCTAAGCCGTCTAGCTCATGATCCTAAAATAATTGAAAGCATTCACTATTCCATCATCGGCTTTGGAGGAAGCATCATACATCCTGTAGGCGTCATAACCTTACCCGTACGAATAGGAGGACGTAATGACGGAAGAAAGATGGTTGTGGACTTCCTAATTGTCAAAGACTTAACAGCGTACAATGTCATTTTGGGACGCCCTACTCTGAACAAGATAAAGCGGTGGTTATTACTCATTTGATGCTCTTAAAGTACGTGTGTGACGACGGTGCAATAGGAACTATTCATGGAGATCAGCAACAAGCACGCGACTGCTACCTAACAATTCTCAACCTGTCAGCATGGAGGAAGGAGCCGGCCGGAACCGGAGTCAAAAGAAAGCACGAAGAGAACCCCTTAGCAGCTGAAGAAATTATCCCTGTCAAGGTAGAAAAAAGTGGCTAGGTGACAACTCACTCAATAAACTAGTCAGGTCTTATGTAAGAGCCTATAAAACGGCCAGAAAGCATGTAAGAGCCAACGAAACGGCCGGTATTATGTAAGAGCCAAGAAAACGGCCAATTGCATGTAAGAGCCAACAAAACGGTCAATCCTTGTAAGAGACCAAACAAAAGCAGTCATATTTTGCTAATTATGAGTTAAATTTATAGTAGTTATATCTTCTCTGGTATCAACTCCGAATTCTAACTATCTTTATGGCACAATAAGACGACCAACAGATAGAAATACTTACCTATAAAAAGACGTAAAAACGCAAATATTGACGCAATAAGATAGTCAATCATTATTGACGCCTTCTCATTGACGGCGCCAGAAAAGACTAATCGGTTGACGGCCTGAGAAGTGGCATAGATTAGCGCCCCGGTTAGACTAATCACCTAAAACACTGGGGTACTGTCCACATATGGACAACAAAATCCATTCCAAAACCAACACATATGTTCACAAAGAGTCAACAAAGATAAGACATTGGACATAAAGTCAAAAGTGCATAGAAGGCACAATAGTTCATACACGCGCACATAGCGCGCAAAACCCAAATAAAAAGTGCCCAAAGGCACCAATGTTAATACAAGCGCCTATGGCGCTACAAAAACCAACAGGCAAGAAAATTTTTAAGGACAAGGAGCGGTCGAACTGCCATCCTGGAGTCCTGCCCGGTTGGGGAGTTCACTTCTTCTTCCTCCACGTCCTCCTCTTCTCCATCACTAATGAACTCAGGAGGATCAAGCCCGAGGCGCTGAGCAGCCAGGACGGCCATCTGGTATGAAATTCGACGCCTGAGCCAGGAAAAGTCCTTTCCCTCCATCTCCTGGTCCCACGCTCGTCGAGCACCCTGCAGAACGGCTTCCTCCCCGAGCTTGAAGGAACAAGCGGCCTCCCCCTGGATAGTCTCCACTTCACCCTGAGTGGCCTTAAGCTTCTTCTCCAGGGCGTCAACCTTTGTGGAGAAGTTTGCAACCCGCTCCAAAACGGCAGCATACCCAGCCTTGAGGACAGTCAGTTTCTCCTCATGCTCCTTTAGCTTCGCCTCATAAGTTTGGGCATCTGCCTCGGCCTGCTGGAAAGCAGAAGTCTCCGACCTGATGATCACGTCCATTCATCATTAATAAGTTTCGCCTTATTTTCGACGTACTTATCATGATTCTCAATTTGGCTCTTCTGATTCAGCAGCTCCTGGTGCATGCCGACGCGGTACTGCCCAGCCTCGGCGAATCTGATAAAAAGATGTGCAAAAATCAAACAAACCAATTACTCAAGGCGGCAAGAGTACAGTAGAAAGGATAGTTGAAAGAATAAGATGTTTCTAAAAAGACTCACATCCAGCACAAGGGACTGCATGGCCCCTAAGAACCCTTCCTCAATGCCTGGAAGGGATCTCACATAATCCTTGGGGATAGCCTCGTAGACGGAGGAAATAATTTTATCCTTTTCCTCCGAGCTAAAACCACTGGAAGGGGGAATCTATTCCACCTCGGCCCTCCTCATCGTTTAAAGTCAACACCATTTGTATCGACATATAATCACGAGATTAGCAATAGATAACTGAGTGGACAAGACGTTCCATTCACTACAAAACTTACCCGCATTTGCCGTCGGAGTAGGTTGGGGCATTGCCTTATCCTTGGCAGGAGAAGGGTCACCCGACTCCCTGCTCGCCTCCTTCCTGGGCGACGGATCCGCAGCATGACCAGCACTTGCTACTGCCTCAGTGGAGGCCTCCTTGGCCGTCGGGCCCTCATCTCCTGTAACCTTAGGAGAAGACTCCTTAGCTACATAGGTCGCAGAAAGATCTTCCAATTGTGGGAACTACTACAAAAATAGGAATATAGAGCTGTTAAAATAGACTTTATAAAGCGCCTTAGAGGCGCTCTCCTGCTCAACGCTTTATAAAGCTTATAAAGCGGTCGCAACAGGCGCGTTATATGTCTAATCATATATGATGGTGGTTTGAGAAAGGCGCTCAGATACCCTTCATAAAATCTATAAATGGAGAGAGAATATAGAGCATTATCATATGTAACTGTTAAATAAATATTGAAATATGTAATTGTCGCTGTAGATAGGCGCTTTATATGCTACCCCGTTTCAATTATCATAGAGAGCGCCTGTTATAGGCAACCATTCTCTATTCGATGCTTTTTGTTTTAAAAAAAAATACTAAATATTACGGTAATTGTCACGTCACCACCCTTTTTGGGTTATTATCATCATACACCAAAAATAAATAGATACAATCGACCATATCCACTCAATCTACCAAAAGGCAACATATTTCATATACAAAATATAAAAAAAACTCATCCGCAAATCCTTTCATTCAATAATAAAATCCTATTGTTCATCGACAACATGATTCATATAATGTTCAACCAAAAGAAAATCAAATACCTTTCTAATGTCGAAAAAAGAAAGTACAAAAATAGTTTGTTAACCAATATCATCCGATGAGCTAGCCCAACTCGCATATATAAATCATCATCTTCATCGTTATTTGGCTGGTGATATCCGATAACGTACGACATCCACATATCCCTTAGCTCGCCAATCAGTTTTTGAGAATACATGGGATGAGGTTTGTTAAAATACTACAAGACAAGGTAAAATATAAGTTAATACAATTTTAGATATAAGTTAAAATACTCACATGTTGAGTTGATCACTTAAAAATGAAAATTCATAAATATAGACAACGTTTTAACCAATATAAAAAGTACATCTTCACAGTCTCCAAATGCAGCAGGAAAACTAAAGCAAGATATCCATCACACTATCACATATGTTGCAAGGGCACATTATATCAACAGTGCAACGAAAATGAGCATGTAACAGAATGTTACGACCAAAGTCTTGTACACAGCCTATGTCTATATCCCTTCATTATCGTTGAAACTATGGCTTAGGTCATTAACCGCGCTTGAGGTCTGAAACCATTGCAGTGAAAATGCCATCATCAGAAATAGTAAAAAGGAATGGCACTGCATGTAGGCTGGTTTGGGAAAAATGAGCACATAACGGAAGAAGAAACAAGAAAGGGGTTGTTATGGTGCAAGTAAAACACCGAGACTTAGAACTTCTCACCTCTTTTATGCTTCAAAAGTTCTCAACTCAAACTGCCAAGTGACGGTAGTTGGTGTAGTCAATTTTGTTCTCACCTTACGCAGCATAACACATGCTCGGAAAATCCTCAGGGTTTTGTCCCTGGTTATATCATAAATATGTCAAAATAATTTCATCATTAAATAAAAAATAAGCACCACAAGAAACAAGTATCTGAATGGTGAGTCCGAAATCCAAGACGGAATGCATTAATCTATTTATAATTGAATCAAGACATTTCCTACAAATATAGTTAAATCTGTGGACATCCAAATCTATCTTAAAGTAATTATCTCCCTGTAAAAGTTGTAGAGATAAGAAACCAGATTTTTCTTAGCATATGATACAAAATTCAGGTTATAGTTGACACTTGACAGTTGACAGTAACTTGAAGGCTCAAGCCTACAATATTCTTACCGAGTAAAACTCATGACAAGGGCGTGAAAATACAGGTTTATCATTGTATGCGTTAAGTAGCCTCTTCTCTGCTGCATTCAGACTGAGCTCTTCTACATTCGTTAGACTTCACAAGATTATAAGTGTTTCTCTAAAGGGTGTTGTTGTGTCTGCAGAATAACTCTTTCACTTTCTCTGTCTCGTCCTCTATCAATCTCTGAATAAGAAAGTGAATCATACATTTTAAATATGAATCAACTTTCAAGTCTTAAGTATTATTATAAGAAATCTTTCCGTTGAAACTACTGGAACTTTTGCCACATATCTGGGCTATTGAACTACAAAGTGGAAAACTTACAGTAAAGCATCATATAACAAAGTTAACAGTGGATGCTTCTTAACCTGACATTTTCATGATCATTATTACATTACGAGGTAAATCCTTAAAAAAAGCTTTCCGAGATCCTAAAATGGAGAACAATGTTCACTCCTTCTCCATCATGTTCCCAGTTTAAAATTGAGGCGTGATATAGTGGCATCTAGACAGAAAGAACGAAGAAAAAACTAAGCAACTTCCCCATGAAAACTAGTTCATGTCAGACTTATTTCTCAGGTGAGAGATTATCTAATGGCAGGGGCACCTGTATATTAACAACAAGGACATGAGGATATTTTTCCCGAAGAAAGTACAGGTGGAAGCTCCACAAAACGAGCAATGTGATTAATTTATGGATGAGATCGAAATACCTCAACGCCAAAAGGATAAAATGCATCATGGCTTGTGATTTTTTAGCAGACCAATCATTTGTGGCTCTCCTCTTACTCCCTCCATGTAAAAACAAGCCTGGTGGAATTATAATATGTTTGGCTCTACCTGCTTACACTTAATCTAGTTTGGTCTTAGGGAATGGGTGAGCATTTTACTGAAATAGGAGTTGTATGAAGTTCTCATTGTTAAATTTTAACCTCAACGTTAGTCAGATAACAATTTTAGTACCATCTCCTGCCTTGCAATCAGTTATATCACCTGGCAAGCAATTTTACAGGTAATGGTATAAGTGCAAAACTCACCACCTATTACTTTTAAACAGAACTACAGAAACAGTAAAAAATGTGGTGTAAAGACAAAAGAAATATAACTATTATCGGTAAGGTAATGCCTGAGATAAAAGGCCATACTAAGAGGTTAGACTTAAAGTTTCTCGGTAAGGTATAAAGTAGTCTGATCTAATATGAGACCACTGCTACTTTATTCTTATAGTAACTTCCTTGTATGCTATTATTTACCAAAATACAGAAGATGTGCTATATTTTACAATCTCATCGTATATTTTACAATATCTATACTCTGGCTCCTGGTTAGCAAGAAAAATACTCCAATAGCTATTCTCACGCACGCAGATGAAGATAAAAGACAGCGTTCGAGTTCAAACATAACTAATCCTCATTGCAGCAACCAAATTCAACCTCCTAAAACAAACAAAATCAAGCAATTTAACATCCAACTCCCCTTCATTATAGCTAACATAGGTCAATATTCGACTCTAAAATGCCTCACAAGGATCTTGAACTACTGCACACCATCAACCAATTAAAAAATAATACTGAATACCCAAAGACCGTAACACAAATATAGCACAAATCCCACCCCCGTGTAGTTCTAGAAACACCGATCGAGAAGAATCTCCAACGGCTCAGTTTCAACAGCCATGACTACAAACTCAGCAATACCACTATTCAAAGTTTTTGTTGCTGCAATTCCAAATCACACCAATTAAAAATCAACAAAACAAGAAAACTCCACCAAGATTAACCCCTAAATTATCCATTTAATTCAAAACCCACAAAAAAAACCTATTAATTTAAGGTTAAGAACAAATTTGAATCTTGAGTAGCACCCTTTTTAAGCATCAAGAGTTTACACCAAGAATTCCATGCTTAGGTATTGCAATTTGATTATTAACAATATTCATAATCTTAGGGTTATTAGTTGAAGGATAAAGAACAAAATTAAGGATACCAAACTCAAAACTCGGAGTGGTGAAGAGTCACGGCGTTCATGGGAGGTTGAACAAAAGCGGCGGCGGCGGTACTACAGTACTTCGGTATGGCCAAAATATGGTTTGTACACCCGGGTGCACAATGCTCACTGTGCACCCTGTTTTGCAAAGAACATATAGTTCAAATAAAAAAACATATTGTTCATATTCAAATAACATATAGCCAATGAACATATAGTTCAAATTCATAGAACATATAATTTAAATATTGCACTAGTACATGTACATTGAAATCGTTCTAAATGCTCTTTAGATTTTCAATAAATGTTCAACATGGTGCACAATGAGCACTGTGCACCCGGGTGTATAATCCAAATTGAGCGGAATGGGGGTTAGATTTTTTTTTTTTTTTAATAAGGAAAGGTACATGTTTCCTAAGGTCTCCCTATCACAGGGAAAGACCAAAGGATCTAAAAGCCACTCCCTATCTTAGGGAAAAACTAATAGATAAGAACAAAATACATAAAAATAAAAGAAACTAAAACAAACTAAACTAAAAAAGAAAGTAAAATAACTAAACTAAGGCTTCTTACCAAACGTCTGACACGGGGCAGCAGCGGTGGATATGAACCACCAACTGGGACAAAGATCTAATATTCACGGCAGACTACCAATGAAGAGAGATCGGTCAAACAAACGAGGCATCGAAAGGAACAACGGTGACGAACAGGGCCGAGGCATCCGACGGCGACGGCAGACCACCAATAAGCGGGCGGAGGGGCAGAGCGTGGATAAAAGCCACCATCGGTGAGGAACAACGGCGGTGGAAAACCCGATTTTCAAAGAGAGTGATGAACCTAGATTCCTAGAAAAGATGATAATCACCACAACAGACTTCCATATATGATTTCCTATAAAAAAAAACCTTAATAAACTCATTATCTGAACAAAGATAGCAAAATATTGCTCAAAAGAATGCCTTTTCTATTGACAAATCGAAAAGCATGCTAAAGAAATAGGCCTAATTGGATTTCTGAAAAGGAGAGGCGGTGTAATATTTCTAATTTTGGGGCTAGGTTTTTAGAGAGAAGGGAGAGCCCCTCTCTCTAAAAACGTTTCTTGGTATGGGGGGTAGATGGTGCGCGGTTTTGGGTTATGGTTTTGCAGGAGGTGGATTTTGGGTGTTTGTTTTGTGTGGAAACCCCAATAATACGAGTAGTTGATTTCTAGTAATTTGAATTTGGCAATCAGAGTTGTGGGAGAAATAAACATTTCTAGAATTTGGTTTTTAATCAATCTCACTTGCATGGACCTGGTCCAAGCTACAATTACCGTGGACCAGGGTGTTTTTGTAAATTAATGTGAACCGGATAATCGACGTCTTATATTACAGAAACTATAGGTTCTGTAAAGTAACTATATCTTCGGAATAGTAACTATGAAAAAATAATAATAATATAGTCATTTCGATCGATAAGAATAATTATTCTATCCAAAGAGTAACTATATCATATAGAAAAATAATTTTAACTGTAAAACAATTACTATAAAAATAAGAATAATTATATATTCATTCTTGCAGACAAAAAAAGTAAATTATAGAAACTATAGGTTCTGTAAAGTAACTATATCTTCAAAATAGTAACTATGAAATAATAATAATATAGTCATTTTGATAAGAATAATTATTCTATCCAAAGAGTAACTATATCATATAGAAAAGTAACTTTAGCTGTAAAACATTTACTATATTATAAAATAAACAATATGATATACAGATATTTTAGAGGTCATATAGTAACCTTTTCTATTATATAGTTACTATTGTATATCACATAATTACTGAAATAAAAAAGAGTAACTATATCAAAAGTAACAGTAATTACAACTTCTAAACAGTAATAAAGAAAACATTAACTACTTGGTTAGTTGTTTTAGCTACAACATTCTAATTATTTGCATCTATTAAATAAACCAGGTTAAACTCAAATATTTTTTGAACTAAAAAATACTAATCGACACGTTCACGTCTCTTTTTCCACTAGCACGTCCTCTCCTTCCTCTACCACGTCCTTGGTTTCCATTGTTGTCGGGATTTTCTTCTTCTCTTGCTTTTGTTTTCCTTGCAAAATTTTTTTTTGCACGACTTCAATTTTGGGTGCATCATCTTTGTATTTCTGAATCAATAATATTCAAACTAAGTTAATTATTTAACATTTAAATATGAAAAAATGACATAGTAACTATGTAAAACATATAGTTTCTATTATGCATCATATAGTAACTCTTAAAATTAACGATGGTAAGATACTCGCAAAATTGCAGATATAGTTATTGTTATTGTTATAGTCATATAGTTACTGTCATAATAATACAGTCACTTTTATTACTAATAACATAGAGTACAAAGAAAGAACATAAAAAAAACATAATGATAACATAGTAACTATTAAAAACATATAGTTACTATTATACATGATATAGTATCTCTTAATATTAATGATAGGTATATACGAGCAGGGTTTCAGATATAGTTATTATTATGCTCATATAGTTATTGTGTTCTTAACATAGTAACTCTTATTACTAATAACATAGAGGACAACAAAGAAGCTGAACATAAAAATAACATTATAATATACATAAAAAACTATACCTAACATATAGTTACTATAATACAAGATATAGTACCTATAAATATTATTGATGGTCATTTAGTCACAAAGTTGCAGACATAGTTGGTGTGATAATAATATAGTAACTCGACCCATAATATAGTAACTACATCACTAAAAATATAGAATAAACATAAAAAACATGCACATAACATAATAAACTAACATAGTACCTATTTCAAACATATAGTAACTATATAAAACATACAATAACTATAGTACCTATTTCAAATATACAGTAACTACATAAATTAATAATATAGTAACTATTGAAGAAAATAAACATATGGTAACAAATCATGATAAAATAAATATAGTACCTATTTCAAATATATAGTAACTATACAAACCATATAGTAACTATATAAAACATATAATGACTATTATTATAATATAGTAACTATTGTACACATATAGTAACCATTATAATCATATAGTCACTATCAAAGAAGCGGACAAAAACATACTCTAAATAACATAGTACATAACGTAATCGTATAGTAACTATAATTCATCAAAAGTCACTATAAACTGTTCATAACATAATAACTATCTTAAACACATAGTTACTGTTTTAAACTTATAATAACTTTCTAAAAAATATAGTAACTATTTTAAACACATAGTTACTGTTTTAAAGTTATAGTAACTTTAAAAAAAATATAGTTACTCTAAAAACTACTACTAACATAAACACACGAACATTTCAGTGACTATTAAAAACACTATTTCGCAACATAAATTAAAGCTAACATTATCATTTATATACTAACTATGTGAAACACTAACTCTAATTTCAACAAAACAACAAACATTTCAAATCACTCAACAAAATAATAACTATTGTACACATATAGTAACTATTGTACACATATAGTAACCATTAAAATAATATAGTAACTATTGTACACATATAGTAACCATTAAAATTACATAGTACCTCTCTAAACCATATAGTTACTGTATTACTCATATAGTTACTATTTGAAATCGTGAAGTCACTGATCGAATTCGCGAAGTGAAAACGATATTTCGGTAAAACACAAACATTAATTTCTCCAAAACAACAAATATTTTCAATTTTAAATAAAAATAGACCTAAAATTCTTTAAAAAACAACAAACCGAGATGTGATCTCTAAAAATTCTTGCGAAAATTTGTAGACGAGCGCAAATTCTTCGATTCGGTTTCGGCAACGACGAACCTCCTTCTTGATCTACTACTTCCTCCAATTTTTCCTCATCTAATAGATCTAATTATAAGAATTATAAGATAATTACGAAGAAAAACGAACAAACCCTAGAAATTTGGGCTAAATTTTGAAAAGCATAGAGAGAAAATGAAGAGAGAGAAAATGAAGAGAGAGAAATGAAAGAGAAATGAACAGAATGTAGATCTGAAATTTTGAAAAATAAAAAGTTTAAAACGTATACAAAGTGGGATAAACACAAATCGTTTTGAAACTCTACAAAACACATAGTAACTCTTTAAAACACATAGTTACTGTAATACACATATAGTTACTATTTAAATTCACAAAATAACTGTCACGTGACAGTTACACATGTTTCTCATACAAATTACTCCGTTGCCCTGGTCCATGCTAAGTTAGCGTGGACCAGGTTTATATTAGTGTAAATAGTTTTTAATTTTCATTTTGCCGCTATTGTTGATAGCACGCACTGATCAGCACGACTTTATATGTTACGAGCCGTGTATATGAATTTAATTATTTTATTTATTTTATATTATGGTTAAAAATACGAAACAGTTAATTATAGCAAGCGCTTTATATTCGTTAACAGTTAACAGTTGTCAGAGAAAGACGTTCTATATTATCCTAGGAAACACCTAACACACTTAAGTGCTCTATATCCAGTGTCACTTATTATAAACTTTGTAGTAGTGGCGGGAAGAGGCCCCCACATTCACAACAGGAGGAGCCGACAGCTCCAGCCCAGGCGTTACCACATTATCAACGCTGCCTTTCTTCTCGAAAAAGGAAGCTTCGCCTTGGAAGCAGCCGAAGAAGAAGCTGGACGCTTCCCTGTAACAGACGCAGTGGGTGCCTATAGACAGGAGAGCACAAATCTGCATAACCAAAAGGACTCTAGCACGTACTCAAGCAAATCGGACGTACCTTGGAGAGATCACCAGAAGCCGCCTCGTCAGACTTCTTGGAGGACTCCTTCTTTTTAGCCTCCACGGCCTTGAGGACATCGTAAGTATAAACCTAGGATAGCCACACAGGTAACTTCACTAACCCCTTGTCTTCTGTGGACAAACGATCCATAGCAGACTCTGCACAAACCAAGGAGGCCAGCGAAAAAAAAGGGGGAGTTACTTACACCATTCATATAAAAGGGAAGCTACCTCTACATAAATACAGACACATGTGTGGGGGGTATTTTCGTTGCTTTTTCCCTTCCTACGGGGGCAGTTTTAGAACCTTTATATCTTTGTATTTTGAAGGAGTCGCCACCAAACTTTATTTAGGGTCTCGTTTGGAAAGACCAAAAAGTGACTCTGTTAGGATAAGGCATTGAATCTTAGAAACGGATGGGTGAGATCCGGGCCAGGAAACGAGATGCTTATTCCGCGAGTTTTAGAAATAATTCAAATGTGTGGTACAACATTTTTGAAAATACCCTAGTTTAGAATATGGGTTTGAATTTAGAACAAATAGAATTTCTACTTTGTATTGTGACCACTTTGCTTTAAAGTTAATTTAAGGGAACCTAAGATCGGTTTGTCCAAGAAATTATCTTTGTTAAGCGTGGTGTAACCTTGTATTTTGTTGTATTTAGCATGTGAGGTGATGAAAGCAATAAACAAGTAAAACAACATCATAATAGAAAGTAAATTCAGAATTAGTAAAATACATCACCACCTAGAAATGGACTAGGTGGGAAACCACATTGCCTAGAAGGACTAGGCAAGTAAAGTTGCATAATTGAAAGTGCGGAATTGAAATGCGTTATTGAAATTGCATAATTGAAGTGCGGAATTGAAATGCGTTATTGAAATTGCATAATTGAAAGTGCATTATTGAAAGGTGCGATAATTGAAAGGTACGATATTGAAATTGCAATATTGAAATTGAACTTAAGCACATGAGATCCGAACGCCAAACGACTTCTTAAGAATAAGTGCGTTCGACACGGATTCAAAGCCAAAAATCTCAACTTTAGGACAACTTGTTCATCCCAAAGTTGTGCAGGTAGTACACCTATCCCGAACCCAATCGCTCGCCCATTAGGTCCCTCTCACCTGCATGCCCCCTTGGCTTGCACTTGCGGGTTGGCCTCTTGAGCGAAATTCGTCTGTTGAAGACACTACCTCGACCGGGGCATGTGTTGGATCTACGATAGAAGCGGTACCAAGCCAGGCGCAGATAAACTACCCATAGAAGCCTATCATAAACTACGTGGCATATTTAATTTTCAAATCCATGTTTGTAATGTAGTTATGTGTAGCGAAATATGTGATTGTGTGTGACAAACTATCCTAGAAAACCAATGACCTTAAAAACTTCCCAAACATTCATAGACTAATTTTCCAAAGAATTATACCGAAACACGTGTTCCGCAAACCCGAATGATCGCCACAAAATAAGCGACGTTCGGGATGGCCTGTAACGAATCCCACAAACGCTGTTACGCGTAAAGGACGTTATTAGGCAAGCACGCAAATCGAAGTCGCAAACAGAAAACGAGAACCAACCAGGGACGCATTTTCAACGCCCCTGGCTGGGCGCCAGAATTTCTCACGCCCCTAGCTGGGCGCTGAAGTTGCTGCTTGGCCTTCTGGTCAGGCACAACAGCTTCGGTACCCGCACGAAAGGAAAATACGTAGCAAAAAATGTTCATAAAAAGAATTGCTACGAGGGCGTAAGGAAAGCATTCGATTTCAAAAGCGACTCGCGAAAAATAAATAACTCTTTGCGTCGTTGTTAGGCCTCCTACGACGGCAATGCTCGACACTAAAAGTCGACCATGCAAATAATCATGAATGTCACACGGGCAGAGATTTTCAAAAAATATAAAGAGTTCAAAAGTGCACACATAACAGTCCAAATATACTAGTCCGACTTGAGGGTAGTCATGGAATGCCTAAAAAACCGACTCACGAAACAAACTAATGTGTCTCCTACTCCACAACAATAATGCAGGGCCCCTGAGTACTTGCCCGTGATAGCCATCAAGAAACGCGATGGAAGAAGCATATCCCGAACATCTGTACCTAGAGGTCGCGCAAACCCAAGAGATGCATGCTCTGGGACACGACCCTTTACGTTCTCAAAGGCTACTCGCCCCAAAGAACCATGCTATGCCAAAAACGCTCTCCAACTTACATGCTTTCGGGCTATTATTTGGGTTAGAAAAGAAAAGAGCGAAGAAAGAAACAGAAATTATGGCATTAGCTCTCCAAGATGAAGTGTTCGATCCTACTAAATTGATCGCTCCATCACCCTCAAAAGATGACCAAATCCAACGAGGGTGGCGCAAGACTTTCAAATGGACTAATGCTCGTGGGATGAAGTTCAAGATATCTGCGGGAGAGGGTCCGATGTACGAAGAATTAGAGTCTGAATCCGAGTCTGACTCCGAGTCCGAACCTAGCAAAATTGTAACCCCTCCCAAAAATAGTTTAGACCCGGAAATCTCTACTCCGGGAGATCTTTTTGATGTAATGCTTCATGACTTTAATAAGATAAACAAAACTTTTGAGTATGTGCCGCTTAAAAATCAGAGTAATAATGCAGAATGTCTCGCCACTAATGAGCACGAAAAAGAGCCAGAAGAGGAATATACCGAACTAATAAAAGCTGTAAATGAACAAGAACTCAAAACTCCTATAATTGAAGACACAGAATCGGTAAATATTGGAACAGAAGAAAATCCTAAAATTATTAAAATTGGCCTCCCCTTAACTCCCACTGAAAAGGCCGATCTAATCTCCACTTTGTGGGAATTCGAGGGTGTCTTTGCTTGGTCCTACAAAGACATGCCAGGAATAGATCGAGAAATCGCTGAGCATAAAATTCCGCTAGATCCCAAAATGACGCCAGTAAAACAAAAGCTACGGCGGCTCAAACCAGAGATAGCCTTGAAAATAAAAGAAGAAGTCACTAAACAATTAGACGCCGGCTTTATAAAAGTCTCCAACTACCCAGAATGGGTGGCCAATATTGTCCCCGTAGCTAAAAAAGATGGACGAGTGCGAATATGCGTAGACTTTCGAGACCTCAACAAAGCCAATCCTAAAGATGACTTCCCCCTACCTCACATTGACATACTAGTAGACAACACCGCAGAACACGCGCTCCTCTCCTTTATGGACGGGTACGCCGGATATAACCAAATACTAATGGCAGAAGAAGACATGGAAAAAACAACTTTCATTACCCCTTGGGGAATATATTGTTACACTGTAATGCCTTTTGGTTTGAAAAACGCGGGGGCCACCTATCAAAGAACAGCCACCACGTTACTCCATGACATGATACATAAAGAAATCGAGGTCTACGTGGACGACATGATCGTCAAATCTAAAGACCGGCGCGGTCACCTTCCGACTCTTAAAAAATTCTTCACTCGAATCTAGAAATATAACATGAGACTAAATCCACAAAAATGTGTGTTCGGGGTAACCTCGGGAAAATTGCTAGGATATGTTGTTAGTACGCGAGGAATCGAGATTGACCCATCTAAGATCAAAGCCATTACCGAAATGCCCCCACCAAAAACTGAAAAACAGATAAGGGGCTTCCTAGGAAAGCTGCAATACATTAGTAGGTTCATTTCCAAGCTTACTATGACTTGTGAGCCAATATTCAAAAAATTAAGAAAAGAGGAAAAGGCCGAATGGGATGAACAATGCCAAACTGCCTTCGATAAAATCAAAGAATACCTAAGCAAGCCACCCGTCCTTTCCCCACCTTTGCCTGGAATCCCTTTACGCCTATACCTAACCGTCACGGATACTGCAGCAGGAGCTATGCTCTCACAGTGTGTACATGGATCCGAGCGAGCCATTTACTACTTGAGCAAGAAGTTCATACAGTACGAGACGAGATACACAGAACTTAAGAAAACCTGTCTCGCCCTCGTCTGGGCATCCAAAAAACTCAGACATTACCTATTGGCCCACACTGTTCATATAGTGTCACAACTAGATCCCTTAAAATACGTGTTCGAAAAGCCTGCCCTGAGTGGTCGCCTGTCCAGGTGGCTAGTCATGCTCTCAGAATTCGACCTAAAATTCATGCCGGAAAAAACAATCAAAGGAAGAGCGGTAGCCGAATTCCTGGCCGAGCATGCCACGAATGAGGAAACCCCGGAAGCTTACCTCCTCCCCGACGAGGAACTTCTGATGATACAAGACGACTATTGGACACTATACTTCGATGGCGCGTCCAACCAAAAAGGATGCGGCGTCGGAGTTCTCCTAGTCAGTCCCGAAGGAGCCCATATACCAATTTCCGTCAAACTTGACTTCGAGGCCACAAACAATGCCGCCGAATACGAGGCCTGCATAGTCGGGCTAGAGGCTGCAGTTAGCCTTGGAGTCAAATACCTACAAGTCTTCGGGGATTCTTCCCTAATAATCAACCATATATCCAAAAGATGGAAGGTCCGAAGCACTAGTCTCACAAAATATCAAGCTCACTTGGACCAAATAGTCGAGAAATTTGAAAAAATCGAGTATACGTACTTGCCAAGAGACGACAACCAATTCGCGGATGCACTAGCGAAGCTAGCTTCAATGCTCAACATCCCGAATGAATGGGACGGAATGACCCTTCGGGTCGAGCGAAGGAAAGAGTCGGCTTATTGTTGTGCCATAGACTCCGAACCTGAAAACACCGAGGAAGAACCATGGTACACGGACATCCTTCGTTACAAAACAAGTGGGGAATTCCCCCCAAACACTTCCCCGCGAGCACAAAAGGCCCTGCGCCTCCTCGCTTCACAATATAGCATAATTCTGGGAGAACTGTACAAATACACGCCGAATAAAATCAAGTTACTTTGTGTCCATAAAAACCAAGCCCAAAGACTAATGGAAGAATACCATAACGACGTGTGCGGACCCCATATGAACGGAAAAATGCTATCCCGAAAAATATCCCGCTCAGGGTACTATTGGACCACTATGGAAACCGATTGCCATCAATTTGTAAAAACTTGCCCAAAATGCCAAATCTTCAGTAACCTTAACCATTTACCTCCCTCAGAACTATACACCTTTACTTCTCCATGGCCCTTTTCCACCTGGGGTATAGATATAATCGGCAAGGTAACACCAACAGGCGTAGGGGGACACGAGTACGTTTTAGTTGCAATTGATTACTTCACTAAATGGGTAGAGGCAGTCTCCTATGCAAAGTTAACAGCCAAACATGTCGCCCGATTCCTAGAAAAGAACATATTCTGTCGATACGGGGTTCCACATGAAATCATAAGCGACCAAGGTTCCCACTTCAGGGCCGAAGTCCAAGACCTGCTCAAAAAATATCATGTCAAACACCATAAATCCTCTCCCTACAGGCCGCAAATGAACGGCGCGGTAGAGGCGGCCAACAAAAATATTAAAGTCATAATCGAAAAAATGGCCGAAAATTATAAGGATTGGCCCAATAAATTACACTTCGCACTATGGGGCTATCGAACCTCAATCCGCACCTCCATTGGAATAACACCCTACTCCTTGGTATACAGAATGGAAGCAGTCCAACCGGTCGAGTTGGAGATTCCCTCCCTCCGGATCGTCCTAGAAAGCAAGCTACCCGAAGCTGATTGGGTTCAAGCTAGGTACGACGAACTCGTCCTTTTAGACGAACGGAGGTTGAGAGCTCTACATCACGTGCAAGTGTATCAAAAGCGCATCGCAAGGCAATTCAACAAAAGAGTCAAACCTCGAAACATCAAAGAAGGCGATTTTGTATTAAAAGAAGTCCGCGCACCTACTACGGACCCTCGAGGGAAATTCCGGCCTAACTGGACAGGACCATATTTTGTAAAGACCATCCTACCTGGCGGAGCAGTCCAACTAGCCGACATAGATGGAGCGGAATTCGCTAACCTCACGAACTTAGACCAATTGAAAAAGTACTATATTTAATAAAATTTAGTCCGGAGTTAAGGCATCTAATAAAACATATTAAGACTCATAAGCAAACATTCTGCGCATTACTCTAAACAAACGGCATAAAACTCGATAAAGTAGAAAAAGCGAAGGACAAAACTTCAACGCCCAAGACTGGGCGCTGTTATTTCTCACGCCCAGGCCTGGGCGCTGATATTTCCTTCGCCCTAAATCGGGCGTCGTTCTCTCTTGCCACCTACCCTCCCGCTTCTACAAAGTGTTCTTACTCCTTTTTCTAACCCTCAAAAGAACCACGAACACTTGGGGGGGAAGCAGACGAGTAATGAACACCCTTTCAAAAAGTTTTTTTTTCAAAAAAGCTAGAACTACGCGAGACCTGATTCTGACAAGATACGTAGGCAATCCTTCTCAAGGATTCGATCCAATAAAAAAATTAAAAAATAATAAAGTCATGCAACGCATCAAGAAGAAAAGATATTGCAAAGGGCACTCTACCCTAACCCATGCACGAGCAAGACCAAATAAAATGAAAAAGCCACAAGAGTTTCCAGGAACAAGCCCAACAAAGGAGTATGACACGAGTCGGCAAAAAACAAAAAATAGTGAACATGCATATGTAATACCCCAAGTAGTCGGTTAGTCTAAAAATATATGTGCACTCTTATATGAACTCATTATTTCTACGAAAGTCTTTTCCTTTTCAAAATTCGTCGTTGGTGTAGGAAGCTAATATTGCTATAATGTGTTAAAACAAAGCCCACGGAAGGCTCAAAACATTCTTGCACCAAAAATCGCAAAAAATATATATATATATACATGCGGAACACAAGAATGAATATGTATAAAACAGGAGGTAAGCCTAAGACTCGTCATCGGCTCCATGTCTCCAAGCCTCGCCGGTCCATCCACTCCACTCCCCGTGGTATGAGGGACCCCAGCCAGAGTCACCCCAAAAATGAGGTTGCGACTGCAACTCGGGGCTAGGCTCTCGGGCCACCGACACGGAACGCCGCCTACGCTCCGGCTCGGACCTCTCCCCGGAAGAACTCACCCCCGCGTCAGAACGGCGATGCCGTAGGGGCGAGTGTCGTGCTCTCTCTCTCTCTCTCTCTCGCGACGACCGTGTCCCCCGCCCGAGGGACCCGCGCCGTCGGCCCCAGCACGCCCAGTAGCCGTCTGCAAAAAGGGACAAAAAAAGAGAGTGAATAACCGAAAGCCAAACCAAAGGTACAGATCAAAAGGGAAAAAGAAAGGGCACATTACCCGAGTAGAGTGGGGGCTCCTGCAAGAAAGTGCAGACCGAGCTCGAACCAACGCGGACTTCAACCGGTTGATCACCCCCACCATCGCATTGGCCGTACGGGCCGGAACCTAAAACAAGAATGTCAGTAAAAAAGAAAGAAAAAATATAAAGAAGAGTACACAAATAAAAGGTGCATACCGCCTCTACTCCCTCAGGGAGCGGAGCATGGAAAACCCGGTCTTCCGGGAAAGTCTCCACAATCTCGGATCCACTCTCTCCGGTATACGAGATTCGAGCATCGGGAAGCACCCATCCCCCCAACAAAGGGTCAGGACCCTCCTGCACAAAACACAGTAGGCATAAACACATGGGCACGAACATGAAAACACTAAAATCAATACAAAGAGAGGAGGCAACTTACAGCGCCAGGCTCCGGGAGACGAAGAGAATCCTGGATAAACTGGTAATAGCTAGCTCCCTCTATCACCAACTCTGTCGCCGGCACACCAGTCCTCGAGTGGACCCTCCACGACTCGCCTATCGAGCGAGTAGATAGCATGGTCGCAGGCGGAGGCCTGGGCACTGAAAAAACCCCGACCGTCTGCATACGTACCCGCTCTCCCAGGTACCAGACAGGGTCCCGGCGGCCAACAAACAAGACCCGCATCTGGCTCAGGGCATAACTATCCCTGACCGAAGCATGGGTACCCCTAAAAGAGAGCCATGGGGTCCAAACCACCTGTTTTTGTACAAACGCAGTCAGAACTCGCACATAAAAAACAATATAAAAGAATACGAGATAGAGGATAAGATTCTGTACATGCTCAGGGTTCCCGTCCCGGATAAGATCCCACACGGTATCGGGCGGTGGACGCACTGTCAGCTTCTTCTTCCAACCCCAACGGCGACCGGCAGGGAACTCCAAAGGCCTCTGCCCCTTTCGGGGAGCTAGCCAAGGTAAGTGCTCAAAGGCCAACAGCTGCAAAAAGAAAAGGGCAATAAAACGTTAAAAAAAAAGAGGCCGGGTAAAAGAGAGAAAAACAAAAGAAAGTCTAGGCACATACCTCGATCAAACGCTGCACTCCCGCTAATGTAATCACAAAGTGACATCTACTCGGGTCCGAGTCGCGCACCGACAAACTCATCTGGCCGACAAGCGTCGCATAGCCCAAATCGCCCCAGCGATAGTCACCCAGTGTAGACACGTCCTCCACCATGCCTATCCACCTCGGGTCAAAGGTGTCAGTCGGACCCGATAGAAAAGTGGAAGTAATAAAATGGAGGTAGAACAGCCGAGCCTGTCTCGAAGGCGACTCCTCTACCCCGTGCTCCAAAGCCACATCAGGTCAGCGAAAGGTATCCCACGGGGCTGGTACGAAGGTAACCTACTACCCATCCACGAGCCCAGGGGCCTGGTACCCTCAGCAACAGTCGGCGATGGGCCGTCCGACCTCAGACGAACGGGGTTCCCTGTAAAGGTCAAACCCGTCAAAGCTGTGTAGTCCTCAGGAGTGATCGTCATCTCGCCCCAAGGAAAATGGAAGGTGTTGGTGGTATCCCACCACCACCTCATGAACGACTGCAGAAAGGACAAGGAGATGTTGAGCCGCAGTATCTCCCAGAAGGTCTCAACCACCGGAAACAGTGAGCTCGCCCTCACCAAGGCCTGGGCGTCCGAGCTCAGATAGCTAAAAACGGTCTCACTCGTCGCGGCGCCATAGCCGCGAACCGTAGTCTCTCTCCTCGCGTGAAGGAGGGAAGTCACATGGTGCTCTAGGTCGTAGTGCAGATCACGACCATCGTAAAGCTCAGGGCCCACCCATAGGGGACCCGGGCCAGTCGACTGACGCGTCATGCCACGCATCTCGTGGCCACCAGGAGGGGGGGTAACGACTCGTCAGACATGCTGATCAACAATACAACAAGGCATTATACCTTTGACAAAATCGGCACTCATACCGATCCCTAAAAAGAGTGCATTTCACTCATGAAATGGAGTCATACAATTTTTGTTCCCTAAAAACATGATACTAAGTTCATACTTAGCAAAATTCCCTAAGTAAAATTTAACTCCAGCAAAATAAAAATTCCCCCATGATTTGTCACCCATGAATTATGAGGAACGCAAGCAACATACCAAGAATACCTACATTATGAAAAAATACTAGGGTCGTAGGTATACTTGGGGGCTAGCATGAAAATGCCCAAATTCAACAAAAATCAACATACTTGCAAAAATTAACATGCACAAACTAATTAACATGTTATGTGGAGCATTTCCAACTATCCAATTGAAGGAAAGGGGCACAAAATCAAAAACCCCCAAATCAATTTCATGCACAAAAATACTTGACAAAATACTGAAATTGACAAAAAAGCTCGAAATTATTGAAAATTACTTACATTGGGAAGATTAGGAAGTGATTTGGAGTAGAATTCGTGAAGGAAAGTGAAGAAAACGAGCAAAAATCAGTAGAGAGAAGTGAAGAAGTTTGAGCGAAAATGGTGGAAATGGGAAAGGAAGGGGACGGTCCGCGAATTTAAAGACCAGCCCCCCCTTCGCATTTTCAACGCCTAGCTCTGGGCGTTAGAAATTCTCGCGCCCAATGCTGGGCGCTGAAAATGCTTCCTAGACAGCGAATATTCGCTGTCGGGCACGCGTACTCCCCCATTTTGTGTAAGATATCCGTTATCTTGATATTTCTATCCAAAAAAAAAGAGAAAAATATATAAACAAAAATATACACAGTGTGGACCCACTTATAGGACACATCTAATCAAGAAATATTATGACCCACCAACAGGTTGTAATCACCAAAAGCTCTTCTACATAGGCAAAATAAGAAATTCAAAATGGGCTCGCCCACCCTCAGCGGGCGGGGTCTGCGTCACTAGCCGCGCAGGTCCTCAGTTTTTCGAAGAATAAAGTCTTCAAATTTAAAATAGGCTCGCCATCTTCAGCCGGCGGGGTCTACGGCGCAAACCACGTAGGTCCTTATTTGCAAAAAAAAAAAAACAAAAATTTTAAAACAGATTCGTCCACTTCTATCGGACGGGGCGTCCACCCTCAGTGGACAGGTTCGCCATCTTCAGCCGGCGGGGTCTACGTAACAAACCGCGTAGGTCCTTATTTTCAAAAACATCAAACAGATTCGTCCACTTCTATCGGACGGGGGGTCCACCCTCAGCGGACAGGCTCGCCCACCTTCAGCGGGCGGGGTCTGCGTCACTAACAGCGCAGGTCCTTAGTCGCTGCAGCGATAACTTTTATCGGTTTTCCCTTTTTCCGAAAATCAAAGGATCGGTTTTCCCCTTTTCCGAAAATCAAAGGATCGGTTTTCCCTTTTTCCGAAAATTAAAGGATCGGTTTTCCCTTTTTCCGAAAATTAAAGGATTGGTTTTCCCTTTTTCCAAAAATTAAAGGATTGGTTTTTCGTTTTTCCATAAAAGAGCGATGTGTTGGATTTTCCTTCGTTTTACGTCCTATAAAAACAAGGGGGTTTTCTCGTTTAGCTAGCCCTGAAAATGAGAATCTTTAAAACCGTTTTACCTCATGATTGGGCTTGGCCAGGCCCAATTACACTTTACAGCTTTAATTTCGAAAACATCTGTAGTTACTCCCAATGACAAAGTGAGGGAGTTTCTACGCATCTTTAGATCCTTCCAATGACAAAGTGAGGAAGTTTCTATACTATCAGTTGACAAATCCCAATGACACGTGAGGGATATGTCGACACTTCAAGTGATGACCCTTAAGTCAATTGTTATCACTCGGGGGCTCGTGAGACCCTCGCAAAACAGGTCACATACACCATGGCTTGTGTGACGCACTCCGTCTAATACTTTGACCATCGTCTTACTCCAAGACTCAGTCAAAGTGGGGGCTAACCGTAGACACCTACTTTTGTCCCCATTCCCGCAAGGGAAAGGTTCGATGATGAAAGCATAAAAACTCCACTTGACAACGCATCTCCTATAAAATAAACGAATCTCGATTCCCCATTTCATTCCACCCGAAACCTGCTATTTATGGAAACCTGCTAAAAATAGTAACTGCCGTAAAAGGTAGCGTCTAAAAGTGGAAAATCATAAAAGATAGAAACCTGTCAGAATTAGGTGTTGCACTCCAACATAAATCCTAAATGAAATAGAAAACTGCGAGAATCCTATTCCTAATAGGATTCAGAAATAAGAGTTACGTATTAATTAAAATCCTAACGAGCCTAGAGTTCGTAACGGGCCCAGACACATTCCGTCACAAAATTGATACGCGCTAAAAGACTCGAATTAATCTCAAACTCTACGGATTTTAGGAATCCGAATCTGACTAAACAAAACTGCCCAGACCCTATTTTCAACGCCTGGCTCTGGGCGCCGAAATCTTCGGCGCCCAGGCCTGGGCGCTGAAAATACCTGGGTACGTCTCTTTTCCTAATTCTTTGTGGATTAGAACTCTGCAATTCTATCTTTCCACGAACTCTTCCCTATAAATAGACCCCTAGTTTCGACGTGAAACAACACACAACAACACATAATATATTCTGAGTATTGACTCTAAACCCCTTAGCCTAAGCCTCTCGCTGCGAAACTTTCACGCGTTCTGTCGCAATCGATCCATAAATCGAATAGAACGTATCCTGTCCCATAATTGAGATTCGTTAAATAAAAAGGAGAAATAGCAAAGTCAAAGTGGTTAGTTTTCTGAGAACCATGACGCACCTCTCAAGGGTGCGTCGTGATGTGTCCCTTTTCGATGATTTAACTGCTTTCCTCGCCCTTTTTATGAACTGTTAAACTAACCTAATTTGAATGATAGAGCCTAAAAAATATAATATTTTTGGGAAATCGGATTATCATGCTAGGTCCCTTAATGTAATTTTTTTTATCAGATAATCACGATCGAATTAGTATTATATGTTTCATATTGCTAAAATCAACTCAGATTAGTTTAATAGTTAACACATGTCCCTTCAATTATTTATGCTGAGCTAGTAAGGATATCCTGCCTTTGGAGTTATCGACGAGCGAATTACTCCTCTCGGTAGTTACAGTCCCCCGAACCCTCAATCTCTACCTTGCGGGTGTATATTGAGAGATCCCCACACCAGGGATCACAAGGGAACCTACGACCGTCGTGGTCAAACATAATTGCACTCCCTTTATGTCACGATAACCGGGTTTTGTCAGTTTTTCTCATTGTCGTTAAAAACTGAATGGCGACTCCTATATTACTAGTCAATTGGGTGTATACTCACAGGAAATCCAATTACACTTGATTGAATAAAAAGAATCGTCACACCCACGAGGGACAAGGTCACGCATTAGCCTCGCGCTTTTTCGACCCCCCTCACAGATTCTCTCGCAATTTCTATCTCATTTAGTATTTATGTTGGAGTGCAACACCTAATTCTGACAGGTTTCTATCTTTTATGACTTGCCACTTTTAACAACTACCCATTACGGCAGTTACTATTTTTAGCAGGTTTCCATAAATGGCAGGTTTCTATAAATAGCTGGTTTCGGGTGAAATGAAAAGGGGATTGAGATTCGTTATTTTATAGGAGATGCATTGTCAAGTGGAGATTTATGTTCTCATCATCGAACCTTCCCTTTCGGGAATGGGGACAAAAGTAGGTGTCTACAGTTAGCCCCCACTTTGACTGAGTCTTGGAGTACGACGGTGGTCAAAGGATTAGACGGAGTGCGTCACACAAGCCATGGTGACCTGTTTTTTGCGAGGGTCTCACGAGCCCCCGAGTGATAATATTTGACTTAAGGGTCATCACTTGAAGTGTCGACATATCCCTCACGTGTCATTGGGATTTGTCAACGGATAGTATAGAAACTTCCTCACTTTGTCATTGGAAGTATCTAAAGAGGCGTAGAAACTCCCTCACTTTGTCATTGGGAGTAGCTACAGATGTTTTCGATATCAAAGATATAAAGTGTAATTGGGCCTGGCCAAGCCCAACCACGAGGTAAAAATGTTTTTAAAGATTCTCATTTTCAGGGCTAGCTAAACGAGAAAACCCCCTTGTTTTTATGGGACGTAAAACGAAGGAAAATCCAGCACATCGTTCTTTTTTGGAAAAACGGAAAACCAATCCTTTTAATTTTTGGAAAAAGGGAAAACCGAAAAGTTATCGCTGCAGCGACTAAGGACCTGCGCGGTTAGTGACGCAGACCCCGCCGGCTAAAGATGGCGAGCCTGTCCGCTAAGGGTGGACACCCCGTCCGATAGAAGTGGACGAATCTGTTTTTGAAATTTGAAAATAAGGACCTACGCGGTTTGTGACGTAGACCCCGCCGGCTAAAGATGGCGAACTTGTCCGCTAAGGGTGGACACCCCGTCCGATAGAAGTGGACGAATCTATTTTGAAATTTGTTTGTGCTTTTTGAAAATAAGGACCTACGTGGTTTCTGACGTAGACCCCGCCGGCTAAAGATGGGGAGCCTATTTTATTTCGTTTTTGAAGATTCTATTTTTCGAAAACTTAGGACCTGCGCGGCTAGTGACGCAGACCCCGCCCGCTGAAGGTGGGCGAGCCCTGTCCGCTAAGGGTGGACGCCCCACTCGCTGGAGGTGAGCGAACCTGAATTCGTCTTTTTGATTTGGGATTCGCATGCCGCGGTCTTGCCTGATTGAGGTGGACAAGTCCCTATCGTGATTTCTTTTGAGAATTTCTTTTATTCATTCTTGTAAGAGCGAATTCTTTCGAGGCATGCTCGGATTTAGTTGTAACTTGAATGTGGGTTGACAACGTGCTTAGACGGACCATTGTCTTGTGGCCATCATCTTTTCATGGTTTTGAGCTAGTCTTTTCGGCTCAATTTTGTCACTACTTGGGTCCTTGATTAGGGGACTATGTATAAGTATCAACGACGACCTTTGTCTTGAGGTCGTAATCCGGTTTTATTTTTTTGAGACATCCAAACATGCGACTGCGTGTAGCGTAGTCCGGGAATATGGTTTTGACTCCGCACACTCTTTGTTGGAGTACATATTTTTTCGCGAGCCCCCAAGCAATTGGGCTCGTCGGTCATTTTTCGCCAAGAGAGGTACATATTTTATAACGTCTTTTGATCATGTTTGGGGTTGTGCTCATATGTGGGAGCGGCCTTTTATAGTGGCGTGCTATTTTGGCAAAGTCGTGGAGTGCGACTTCAGTTTCCGGGCGACGAAGTTTATTTTCCAATAATATCCGGTTTAGTTTGGCCCGGATTTAATCTTTTGACAAACAAATATTTTTCATTTTGAGAAACCAACGACTTAACAATATTTGTTGATGTTTCGAAGAATGACCTTGATATTTATTTCGCTCAAATTTGCTTTGAAAAGTGTACACATATATTCCTTGAGACGAGTCTAAGTTTTGACCAAGTTTTAACATTCATTTTTGATATTTGGGTGCTAAAGGTGCTTTTGGGCTTGATCTTAATTGCGATAGGGACTCGTGTCTAGCGACACGGTTTTAAGTCCTTTCCTGTTCCGCGTTTTGTGAAACCTGGGCCTTGGGCTACATATTCAGCGCCCAAGGCAGGGCGTTAATCATTTCGGCGCCCAGCCGTGGGCGCTGAAAGTCCTCTCCTGGCGATTTTTGGTTTTCGGATTTCTTTACGCGTTTTCGAATGGGATCAGGATGTCACTTGATGTCTTCAGCTATATATAGGGGCTAGATACGTCCCTATTTTCTATCACTCTCAATTTTCTTCTCTCTTGTAGTTGCTTAGTCTTAATCTCTCCTTGCTTTTGTCATGTCGATTCCTCCCTTCTCACTCCAACGAGCTGTTAGGCGTTGGCTACGAGCCCTTACTCCTACAGAAAAGGCTTTGTTGAAAGAATACCACTTAGAGGCACTTTTAGGCTTACAACAAATTAATATTGATTATAACTTTCTGCATGCAGCCCTAAGCTTTTGGGATTCCGATCATCATGTTTTTGTCTTTCGGGGCAACGAAATATGTCCTTTGCCAGATGAATTTGCCGCGATCCTTGGTTATCCTACTAATGCTACTCCTGCCACCCCTTGCACCATTGAAGAGGGTAAAACAACCATAGGGGCTTTCCTAGGACTAGATGCTAACATGCTTGCTGAGATTGTTGTAGGTGATGAGGTTAATTTGGCAAAGCTTGTAAAACATCACTTTAGACCTAGTAAAAATATGACCGAACAAAAGTTGAACATTCGAGCCCTTGTATTTTGCTTGTCGAATCATTATTTGCTGTCGAATAACAATGGTGAGTTCGGTGACATAAGGTTGATCCCCTTGATTAGCCAGATGGAAAGTTACTATTCTATTATACCGTTGGTTGTTGCCGAGACTTTTCTGAGTGCGGATGAACTGAAGAAGGGTGCCAAATCTGAATATTTTAAGGGAGCCCCCTATTGCTGCAGGTAATCGATCTTTTCCTTGCACATGTTTTTTTTGCATTCTTTTTTACTCGTCCTGCCTGGAGCTGAGTTTCAGCGCCCAGGGCTGGGCGTAAGAATTTTCGGCGCCTGGTCCTGGGCGTTGAAACTGCGCCCCAGGCTTCGTTTGTTTGTTTTTTATTTTTTGATCTGATCGTACCCGTTTTTGCAGATTTGGCTCATGGAACGACTTAGGCTCTTAGAAATTCCTGCCGATCCTAAACATTATCGCCCTATAGCCTTGGGTAACCGGAAGTGTTTGCACCGAGGCCAGGACGAGGCCGAGTGGGCCTCCTTTTTTACTCATGGTATCTGTTCTATTAAGTGGGTGGTACCGTGGTGGGGTTTGACTACTATGACGGGGGGTTCTGATGTATCGGTTTATGTTTCTTTGTTGGGGCTATCCCGGCCCATTTATATCTTTCCTTACCGAGTCATGCGTCAATACGGCTTAAGACAGACTATCCCCTTTTCTGATACGGTACCACCTAAAGTAGCGGCCTTTTCACAAGCACGGGTTCAAGCATGGGCTAAGTATTATGATGGTCTCCCGCATCGGGCCGTAGCTACAAATGGCTTTGTGGGTCTTTCTGAAAACTACAAGTTGTGGATGAGTTCCGATGGTAAAGCTGTGAGGACCGAGGCTCGAAATGGGGAGCCGGCTGAGCTTTTGATACCTCGTATTCGGGTTAGATACGAGGGCCGTGATTCTGCCAATCCTCGCACCCATGGTATTAAGACTGTGAAAGCTCGTCCTGATCGAAAGCGAAAGGAAGTTCCTCCTCGTTCCAGTTCTAGGCCTAAGAAGATGCCTAACATGAAGGGGTCTGCCATTGCTAAAAGAAATGCATGCTCTCGCGGAAATCATCGCCAGAACAATGTATGGGTTAGGAAGGCTCAGCCGCCTGTAGAAACAGTGACTAATCTAGTTGATGTTGATAATCCTTCTCCCGCCATTGTCTGTGCCCTTGAGGCTGAGCGGGCTGTAACTGAAAATGTTTCTGAAGTCTTGACATCTTTGGAAGTTAGTGTTCGGGAGCCGGTTCTTATGGAGATTGATATAGGGGCAGCGCAGAAGACTGTGGGGGTGGATCCTGCGAACCTTGCCCTCTACAAGACTTTATTTGATGATCCGGAAGAACTAGAATAGTGTAGTTCCTGCTAGGGTGTAGGTGCCCTTTGTTTATTCCAGTTGTGTTTGTTTTTCCTTCTTAGCACTTTTGTTTTCCTTCTTATTATTTTTTTAATAAAGGCGTATTTTATTTTTTACTTTCGTTCTTGCTTCTCCCCCTTTTTTTTTTTTTTTTATATTTTATATATGTCTAACACTTTTGCACAATGTATATATATTTTGCTATTTAATTGGACCGAATCCATAAATAGGATTGCCTACATATCTTTGTTAGAATCAGGTCGCGCGTAGTTGTAGCTAGAATAAATTCTAGGATGCCGGATTTAAATAGATATGCCCTGAGGTGGAAACATATTATTTAATCGGTCAAATGAGTGAAGTATTATCATTATTTTCGTCCGCTGTTTTTTGCCGTAAGCCGTGTATAAAAATGAAATTTAGTGCGTTTTTTGTACGGCTATTTTTGGTACGCATATATTTTCCTTTTTTGTTTTGGTACGCATACCTAGATACGTGCTGTACCCCCCAAGTGTTCGTTATTTTTCCGTTATGTGCGGATAAAATGACGAGCACTTTCTGGAAAAAAGTTAGGCAGGCAGAGAGTTTCAACGCCCAGGATGGGGCGTCAAAGATTTCGGCGCCCAGCCCTGGGCGCTGAAAATGACTTCTGGGCGGTTTGACGCTTTGCTTCACATGTTCTTGCATTTATTTCTTTTCTCTTTGTTTTGTGCTTTACTTTTTACTTGTATTAAGATCAATTTTGAGGCTATTTCGGAGGCTTTTTTGACTGTTAGCGTGAGACGCATTTTTGTCCGGATTAATTTTTTTTATTCGTGACTCGAAACGGTTTTGAGAATGGGGTTAGTGTGTGGAAGATATGAAGATCTTTGTATAGGCTTTTGAGTGGGCTGAGGTGCGTGTTGATGCCGGGGGCGGCGTTTATTTTTATGAGTTTTTTTGAGCAACATTTGTATTGTTTGAATTTGATTTCCTTTTGATTTCTTTGGGTTGCATGGGTTAGACTCTCATGTTGTGGCAATATGATAGTGTGGCTTATTTTGGGGATTGATGAATTCCGATGTCGCGATTCAAGACCGAGTGGGCCTTGTTTATTGGGCCTAGAGTGGGCTGCCTCTTTGCAAGTACGTTTGGTGCTCATTTAGTGTTAGAAATAAAGTTTTTAGGAGGAATATTACGCCTTTATTAATTTGGAAAGTAAGGAAAACACACTGAAATAAAATTAACCTATATTCTAAGGGTTCTTAGGACCATCTAAAGCCTTTATTTTTTTCTACCAATCTAAAGAACTACTAGGCGCTTTTTACTATGGTCCTCTATATGGCTCAAGCCTTGGGTTTAGTCTCGTAAAACTTTGGTCCTTCACCGGTACTCATCTTGAATTCTATTCCTTTTGCGTTAACCCACTGATATGTCTTCACCCATCCGTTCTCGATCTCTTCTAGTGTTGATGCTAGAGAGATTAACCGGGTTGGATCGAAACCTTCATCTTGTAAAGCTAGGGTAGTCATCACAGTCTCGTCCTCCATAGGCCTCGATTCGTTAAACAATGTCCATAGAGCCTGGTTGTCCAATACTTTAACTGTTTTGGTCTTGGTGAGGTGGGGTGCCTCATCCAAGGTGTGGCAGTCATGGAAAATTTCAAATCCGGGTTTTAGCAAGCCATCCTGAACTAAGGGTTCAGGGAAATCACAGCATGGGTTTTCTTCTCCTTTCCGAACGAACATCCCGTTAAGGGTCCTTTGATACGGGGGAAGGAGGGTGGTTTGTTTGGCCTTGTTGAAGCGTAGCCCAGACAGGCGGTCAGCAATATCTTCCTCCGTTGGTTCATAGCCTAAGCCAAAGGGAGTAGATTTGTTGGGTAAAGGATGGAATGTGCGTTCCTTCTTCCTTATGCCCAATGGGGTTCCTGGGAAATAACCTTGAGCTAACAACATTCTAGGAACGACTCGGGATGCGCGCGGGTCTAGGAATGCTAGATCATAATCTTCGATGAACTGGATTGCTTCATCCATTTGAAACCCATAAAGGTCGTCTGCAGTTTCGGCCGTTCCAACCATAGTACAATTGACGTCGAGAGGAGGGGCGCGGATTTCCAGTATTACCCCGTTATGGTTAAGTTTAACCATTTGGTGCAAGGTAGAAGCCACACCTCCTAAGTCATGGAGCCAAGGTCGCCCTAAGAGGAGGTTGAAAGTGGGTTTGATGTCGATTATTTGAAACTCCGTGGTGCGCGCCACAGGCCCGGTTTGTATGGTAAGGTTGATTTTTCCCAACACAGGCCTTCGAGAGTTATCATAGGCTCGTACCCCTTGCGTGGAGGTTTGGAAGTCATCGTTTCCTAGCCCCAAGCAATGGGCGGTTCGCAATGGGCAAACGTTAACTGCCGAACCGTTATCTACGAGCGCTAGGGGGATGTTTTGTCCTTTGCATCCGACCACTAGATAGAGGGCTTTATTGTGAGTACCCCCCTCTTTGGGCAAGTCTTTGTTAGTGAAAACTATGGCCTTTTCTCTAGCATCTCTCGTGACGTGGTTAACCAATGAGTCAGGTGTGATATCTGTAGGCACCGAGATGAGGTCAAGTGAGCGGATAAGCTTTTCGCGATGTTCCTTTGAAGTACACATGAGGTCCCAGATGGTAATCTCGGCCTTGGTTCTTTTTAGCTGGTTCAAGAGAGGATTTTCAATGACTTCCGCGACGGTGGTGTGCCGTCCATTCTCAGGAGTTTGTCTGAATGAGATATCGTCCATAGGAGGTGGGCGAATATCCGATTGATATATCCTTCCGGATCGGGTGAGATTGTCGACTTCGGGTTCCTGAGGGGTGGTGTCAATGAGAGCATACCCGGGCCAAGTTTCAGTAAAGAGGTCCTGGCCCGAGACTTGAGATAGGTATATATCTTCAGCATCATCATCCCACACACCGCACACTTCTCTCTCGATTCGATCCATAGAGACCACATCGAGTGGTGCACCTTGAGGTGTAATATACACCGTAGGGTCGAAGTTCTTATTTTCTGGTTGGTAGAGAGAGACGTGACAAGAGCCGA
Source organism: Spinacia oleracea (assembly GCF_020520425.1). Classification (NCBI taxonomy): domain Eukaryota; kingdom Viridiplantae; phylum Streptophyta; class Magnoliopsida; order Caryophyllales; family Amaranthaceae; genus Spinacia; species Spinacia oleracea. The sequence goes on from NC_079492.1 coordinate 31,235,246, forward strand.
GTGGGCTTTTGTTGTTGTTGGGTTTGCCAACGTTAGGGAGCGGTATCACTTCATCCTCTATCATGTCCTGGATCGTATATTTTAGATTCCAGCAATTTTCAGTGTCATGCCCATTTCCTTGATGGAATTTGCAGTAAGTACCTTCGACCCAATATTTGTTCTTGACAGGAGGGTCAGGGGTGGGGCCTATAGGCCTCAACTTTCCTTGATTGGTTAGTCTTTCAAAGGCTTGTACCAAAGTCGACCCGAGTGGGGCAAACTTTCGGTCTCGGACCCATCTTCCAGGGTTTCTTCGGGCGGGAGTCTCCTCTACGGCATGGACTTCTTGGGCTTGGGATATGTTTCCCCTGTTGTAGGCGTTGCTTTTGTATGCGGGTTGACTTTGTATTGTTTTTGCGAGGTCATCCTCGATCTTTATTCCCACATCATAAACTCTTTTGAAAGTGTCAAGTCCCAGGTACCTAAGGTGTTGTCTGTAAGCCGGGTTCAGGTTGTCAATGAATTTTTGGACCAATTCTGTTTTGGGAGGCCTATTGATTAGTTGGGCCGCCTGGTCCCTCCATCTAGCAAAGTAGGTTGTGAATCCTTCATTCTTCTTTTGGAAGAGAACTTCCAGCTCGCGCATGGTGACTTGAAAATCCATGTTCGACGAGTATTGCATGATGAAGACATTGACAAAGTCTTCCCAAGTGGGGAAGAGCTTAGTGTAGACACCTACTTTTGTCCCCATTCCCGAAAGGGAAGGTTCGATGATGAGAACATAAATCTCCACTTGACAACACATCTCCTATAAAATAACGAATCTCAATTCCCCTTTTCATTTCACCCGAAACCTGCTATTTATAGAAACCTGCTATTTATGGAAACCTGCTAAAAATAGTAACTGCCGTAATGGGTAGTTGTTAAAAGTGGCAAGTCATAAAAGATAGAAACCTGTCAGAATTAGGTGTTGTACTCCAACAAAAATCCTAAATGAGATAGAAATTGCGAGAGAATCCTATTCCTAATACGATTCGAAAAATAAGAGTAACGTATTAATTAAAATCCTAACGAGCCTAGAGTTCGTAACGGGCCCAGATGCATTCCATCATAAAATTAATACGCACTAAAAGACTCGATTAAAGTCTCATACACTCCGGATTCTAAGAGTCCGAATCTGACAAAGAAACGGCCCAGACCCTATTTTCAACGCCTGGCTCTGGGCCCCAAAATCTTCGGCGCCCAGCCCTGGGCGCTGAAATTACCTGGGACGTGTTCTTTCCTAATTCCTCGTGGATTAGAGTTCCACAATTCTATATTTCCACGAACTCTTTTCTATAAATAGGGCCCTAAGTTCGACGTGAAAAAGACACAACACACAATTATTATTCTGAGTATTGACTCTAAACCCCTAAGCCTAAGCCTCACGCTGCAAAACTGATCACGCGTTCTGTCGCAATCGATCCAAAAATCGAACAGAACGTATCCTGTCCTATAATTTGAGATTCGTTAAATAAAAGGAGAAATAGCAAAGTCAAATTAGTTTTCTGAGAACAGTGACGCACCTCTCAAGGGTGCGTCGTAATGTGTCCCTCTTCCATGGTTTAATTGCTTTCCTCGCCCTTTTATGAACTGTTAAACTAATTAAATCTGATTGTTCTATCACGCCTAATAAAGATAATATGTTGGAAAATTGGATTATCATGCTAGGTCCCTTAAAAAAATCTAAATCAGATAATCGCGTTCGATCTAGTACTATATGTTGCATATTGTTAAAATCAACTCAGATTAGTTTAATAGTTAACGCATGTCCCTTCAATTATTTATGCTGAGCTAGTAAGGATATCCTGCCTCTGGAGTTATCGAAGAGCGAGTACTCCTCTCGGTAGTTACAGTTCCCCGAACCCTCAATCTCTACCTTGCGGGTGTATGTTGAGAGATCCCCACACCAGGGATCACAAGGGAACCTACGACCGTCGTGGTCAAGCATAATTGCACTCACTATATGTCACGATAACCAGGTTTTGTCAGTTACTAGCTCAGCATGTCGCAAAAACAAAAGTAGACGTAAATAGAAAACGAGAACCAGCCAAGGACGCATTTTCAACGCCCCTGGCTGGGCGCCATAATATCTCACACCCTACGCTGGGCGCTGAAGTTGCTGCCTGGACTTTTGGTCAGGCGCAGCAGCCTCGGTGCCCGCGCAAAAAATATGTAGCAAAAAAAAACCATTCGTAAAAAATTGCTGCAAGGGCGTATGAAAAGCACTCGATTCTTAAAGCGACTAAAAAATATATAAATAACTCTTCGAGTCGTTGTTAGGCCTCCTACGACGACAATGCTCGGCACCAAAACCGAACATGCCAATAACTATGAATGTCACAATGGGCAAGTGTTTTGAAAATCCAAAGAATGACCAAAAGAAAGAACCAAAAGTGTACCAACAAAAGAAAGAGCGAAGAAACCAATAGAGAGAGTCAGAGTCTAGATTAAGTAATGCTTGAAACTTTGGGGCCTAAACTTTAGCTTATCTTATGCATAGGACTGGTCCCGCCACTTGGTGCCGATCGGAAAATCAAAGGTTAGTGCATCTCGAAGATACATCGCCAATACCAGGTTTAGTGACTCCAAGCTCCGTATGTCATCCCTCATTTCAAGGATCTCCGATTCCCCAACCTCGATTCGCATCCTCAAACATGTCCATCGAAGAATTGCGAGACCAGATGGCCCAAATGACCCAACTCATGGGCCAACTGAAAATGGAAAATGAAGCCTTAGCGGCTGCACAAGCCAAAAATGACCTCGATAACGAGAAGAGGATTGAAAAAATGGTCCTACAGAAAACCATGGGGAGCAAGTACTTCTCCCTTGATCCTGAACCTTTTCCTGGTAAACTACCAGAAAAGTTTAGTTCATCTGACTTACCAAAGTTTAAAGCCACGGACAATCCCCGTGATCATCTATTGAGCTTTGTGAATGCTATGAACTTGAAAGGCGTGGATAAGTCCATGTATTTACCTGCCTTTCCTTTGTCCTTGGAACCTGTGCCGCTCAAATGGTACTACCACCAGGACCCTAAGCTCTTCCCCACTTGGGAAGACTTTGTCAATGTCTTCATCAAGCAATACTCGTCGAACATGGATTTTTAAGTCACCATGCGCGAGCTGGAAGTTCTCTTCCAAAAGAAAAATGAAGGTTTCACAACCTACTTTGCTAGATGGAGGGACCAGGCGGCCCAGCTAATCAATAGGCCTCCCGAAACAGAATTGGTCCAAAAATTCATTGACAACCTGGACCCGGCTTACAGACAACACCTTAGGTACCTGGGACTTGACACTTTCAAAAGAGTTTATGATGTGGGAATAAAGATCAAGGATGACCTCGCAAAAACAATACAAAGTAAACCCGCATACAAAAGCAACGCCTACAACAGGGGCAACACATCCCAAGCCCAAGAAGTCTATGCCATAGAGGAGACTCCCGCCCGAAGAAACCCTGGAAGATGGGTCCGAGACCGAAAGTTTGCCCCACTCGGGTCGACTTTGGTACAAGCCTTTGAAAGACTAACCAATCAAGGAAAGTTAAGGCCTATAGGCCCCACCCGTGACCCTCCTGTCAAGAACAAATATTGGGTCGAAGGTACTTACTGCAAATTCCATCAAGGAAATGGGCATGACACTGAAAATTGCTGGGGCCTAAAACATACGATCTAGGACATGATAGAGGATGAAGTGATACCGCTCCCTAACGTTGGCAAACCCAACAACAACAAAATCCCACTCGGCTCTTGTCACCTCTCTCTCGACCAACCAGAAAATGAGAACTTCGACCCTACGGTGTATATTACATCTCAAGGTGCACCCCTCGCTGTGGTCCCTATGGATCGAATCGAGAGAGGAGTGTGCGGTGTGTGGGATGATGATGCTGAAGATATCTACCTGTCTCAAGTCTCGGGCCAGGACGTCTTTACTGAAACTTGGCCCGGGTATGCTCTCATTGACACCACCCCTCAGGAACCCGAAGTTGACAATCTCACCCGATCCGGAAGGATATATCAATCGGATATTCGCCCACCTCCTGTGGACGATATCCCAGTCAGACAAACTCTTGAGAATGGACGGCACACCACCGTCGCGGAAGTCATTGAAAATCCTCTCTTGAAGCAGCTAAAAAGAACCAAAGCCGAGATTACCATCTGGGACCTCATGTGTACTTCAAAGGAACATCGCGAAAAGCTTATCCGCTCACTTGACCTCATCTCGGTGCCTACAGATATCACACCTGACTCATTGGTTAGCCACGTCACGAGAGATGCTGGAGAAAAGGCCATAGTTTTCACTGACAAAGTCTTGCCCAAGGAGGGGGGTGCTCATAATAAAGCCCTCTATCTAGTAGTCGGATGCAAAGGACAAAACATCCCCCTAGCGCTCGTAGATAACGGTTCAGCGGTTAACGTTTGCCCATTGCAAACCGCCCATTGCTTGGGGCTAGGAAACGATGACTTCCAAACCTCCACGCAAGGGGTACGAGCCTATGATAACTCTCGAAGGCCTGTTTTGGGAAAAATCCACCTTACCATACAAACCGGGCCTGTGGCACGCACCACAGAGTTTCAAATAATCGACATCAAGCCCACTTTCAGCCTCCTCTTGGGGAGACCTTGGCTCCATGACTTGGGAGGTGTGGCTTCTACCTTGCACCAAATGGTTAAACTTAACCATAACGGGGTAATACTAGAAATCCGCGCCCCCATATCAAAGGACCCTTAACGGGATGTTCATTCGGGAAGGAGAAGAACACCCATGCTGTGATTTCCCTGAACCCTTCGTTCAGGATGGCTTGCTAAAACCCGGATTCGAAATTTTCCATGACTGCCACACCTTGGATGAGGCACCCCACCTCACCAAGACCAAAACAGCTGAAATATTGGACAACCAGGCTCTATGGACATTGTTTAACGAATCGAGGCCTATGGAGGATGAGACTGTGATGACTACCCTAGCTTTACAAGATGAAGGTTTCGATCCAACCCGGTTAATCTCTCCTGCATCAACACTGGAAGAGATCGAGAACGGATGGGTGAAGACATATCAGTGGGTCAACGCAAAAGGAATAGAATTCAAGATGAGTACCGGTGAAGGACCAAAGTTTTACGAGACTAAACCCAAGGCTTGAGCCATATAGAGCACCATAGTAAAAAGCGCCTAGTAGTTCTTTAAATTGGTAGAAAAAAATAAAGGCTTTAGATGGTCCTAAGAACCCTTAGAATATATGTTAACTTAATTTCAGTGTATTTTCCTTACTTTCCGAATTAATAAAGGCGTAATATTTCTCCTAAAAACCTTATTCCTAACACTAAAAGAGCACCAAACATACTTACAAAGAGGCGGCCCACTGTGAGGGGGTCGAAAAAGCACGAGGCTAATGCGTGACCTCGTCCCTCGTGGGTGTGACGCTTCTTTTTGTCAAATCAAGTGTAATTGGATTTCCTGTGAGTTTACACCCAATTGACTAGTAATATAGGAGTCGCCATTCAGTTTTTAACGACAATGAGAAAAACTGACAAAACCCGGTTATCGTGACATAAAGGGAGTGCAATTATGTTTGACCACGACGGCCGTAGGTTCCCTTGTGATCCCTGGTGGTGGGGATCGCTCAACGTACACCCGCAGGGTAGAGATTGAGGGTTCGGGGGACTGTAACTACCGAGAGGAGTACTCGCTCTTCGATAACTCCAGAGGCAGGATATCCTTACTAGCTCAGCATAAATATTTGAAGGGACATGCGTTAACTATTAAACTAATCTGAGTTGATTTTAACAATATGCAACATATAGTACTAGATCGAGCGCGATTATCTGATTTAGATTGTTTTAAGGGACCTAGCATGATAATCCAATTTCCTAAAAATATCATATTTATTAGGCGTGATCGAACAATCAGATTTAGTTAGTTTAACAGTTCATAAAAGGGCGAGGAAAGCAATTAAATAATAGAAAAGGGACACATTACGACGCACCCTTGAGAGGTGCGTCACAGTTCTCAGAAAACTAACCACTTTGACTTTACTATTTCTCCTTATATTTAACGAATCTCAAATTATGGGACGGAATACGTTCTGTTCGATTTATGGATCGATTGCGATAGAACGCGTGATCGGTTTTGCAGCGTGAGGCTTAGGCTTAGGGGTTCAGAGTCAATACTCAGAATAATAATTGTGTTGTTGTGTTTTTCACGTCGAACTTAAGGCTCTATTTATAGAAAAGATTTCGTGGAAAGATAGAATTGCGCGCAGAACTCTAATCCACGAGGAATTAGGAAAAAACACGTACCGGGTATTTTCAGCGCCCAGGCCTGGGCGCCGAAGATTTCGGCGCCCAGAACCAGGCGTTGAAAATACGGTCTGGGCTGTTTTCTTAGTCAAATTCGGATTCCTAGAATCCGGAGTATTTGAGATTTAATTGAGTCTTTTAGTGCGTATTAACCTTGTAACGGGATGCGTCTGGGCCAGTTACGAACTCTAGGCTCGTCAGGATTTTAATTAATATGTAACTCTTATTTTCGAATCGTATTAGGCATAGGATTCTCTCGCAATTTCTATCTCATTTAGGATTTATGTTGGAGTGCAACACCTAATTCTGACAGGTTTCTATCTTTTATGACTTGCCAGTTTTAACAACTACCCATTACGGCAGTTACTATTTTTAGCAGGTTTCCATAAATAGCAGGTTTCTATAAATAGTAGGTTTCGGGTGGAGATTTATGCTTTCATCATCGAACCTTCCCTTTCGGGAATGGGAACAAAAGTAGGTGTCTACAGTTAGCCCCCACTTTGACTGAGTCTTGGAGTAAGACGATGGTCAAAGTATTAGACGGAGTGCGTCACACAAGCCGTGGTGACTTGTTTTGGCGAGGGTCTCACGAGCCCCCGAGTGATAACATTTGACTTAAGGGTCATCACTTGAAGTGTCGACATATCCCTCACGTGTCATTGGGATTTGTCAACGGATAGTATAGAATACTCCCTCACTTTGTCATTGGAAGTATCTAAAGAGGCGTAGGAAACTCCCTCACTTTGTCATTGGGAGTAGCTACAGATGTTTTCGAAATCAGAGCTATAAAGTGTAATTGGGCCTGGCCAAGCCCAACCACGAGGTAAAAATGTTTTTAAAGATTCTCATTTCCAGGGCTAGCTAAACGAGAAAACCCCCTTGTTTTTATGGGACGTAAAAAGAAGGAAAATCCAGCACATCGCTCTTTTTTGGAAAAAAAAGGAAAACCAATCCTTTAATTTTTTGTGAAAGGGAAAACCAGAAAAAGTTATCGCTGTAGTGACTAAGGACCTGCGCGGTTAGTGGCGCAGACCCCGCCGGCTAAAGATGGCGAGCCTGTACGCTAAGGGTGGACGCCCCGTCCGAAAGAAGTGGACGAATCTGTTTTGAAGTTTGTTTGCTTTTTTTTTTTTGAAAATAAGGACCTACGCGGCTTGTGACGTAGACCCCGCCGGCTAAAGATGGCGAGCCTGTCCGCTAAGGGGGGAAACCCCGTCCAATAGAAGAGGACGAATCTGTTTTTGAAGTTTGAAAATAAGGACCTACGCGGCTTGTGACGTAGACCCCGCCGGCTAAAGATGGCGAACCTGTCCGCTAAGGGTGGACACCCCGTCCGATAGAAGTGGACGAATCTATTTTGAAATTTGTTTTTGCTTTTTGAAAATAAGGACCTACGCGGTTTGTGACGTAGACCCCGCCGGCTGAAGATGGCGAGCCTATTTTATTTTGTTTTTGAAGATTCTATTTTTCGAATACTGAGGATCTGCGCGGCTAGTGACACAGACCCCGCCCGCTGAAGGTGGACGAGCCCTGTCCGCTAAGGGTGGATGCCCCGCTCGCTGGAGGTGAGCGAACCTGAATTCGTCCTTTTTGATTTGGGATTCACGTGGTTCGTGGCGCGATCTTGCCTGATTGAGGTGGGCAAGTCCCTATTTCTTTTGTTCATCGTGATTTCTTTTAAGAATTTCTTTTTGTTCATTCTTGTAAGAGCGAATTCTTTCGAGGGATGCTCGGATTTAGTTGCAACCTGAATGTGGGTTGACAACGTGCTTAGACGGACCATTGTCTCGTGGTCATCATCTTTCATGGTTTTGAGCTAGTCTTTACGGCTCAATTTTTCCATTACTTGGGTCCTTGATTAGGGGACTACGTATAGGTATCAACGGCGACCTTTGTCTTGAGGTCGTAAACCGGTTTTATTTTTTTGAGACATCCAAACACGGGACTTTGTACAGCGTAGTCTGGGAATATTGTTTTAACCTTGCATACTTTCTTTTAAGATATATATTCTTTCTTTCGAGCCACCAAGCACTCGTGCTTGGCGGTCAGTTCTTGTCAAAGAGGTTCTTTGGGGATACGTATTTTGAAATGTCCTTGATTGTGTTTGGGATCATGCTCGTAAGTGCGAGCGATCTTCGTAGTGGTGTGCTACTCTTGACAAAGTCGTGAGGTGCGACTTTCAGTAAGGAAATCGGCAATTTTCGAGTCGAACAGATATGGCAGGGCCCTATAGAAGTCAGGGGCCTTTTTGGGTCTGGGATCATTTTCGGCGCCCATGCCTGGGCGTTAAAGATTTCGGCGCCCAGCGCTGATAATAATTTCTGGCGAGGTTTCTTGATGACACAGTTGGCCTCTTGTTCGTTCGTTTTCCTTTTTTTTTTGAACGCGTTCGTAAATGTTCGATACTTAGAAAAGATGATATGTATGTGCGAACGAGCGTTCATAGAATGGCCGTTGTGTGCGGTCCATTAATCAGTTTGTTTGAATCATTTTTTTTTCTTTGAGCAATGACTGACTTTGAATAGTTTGCTTAGAAGCTTGATAGGGTTCAGGCCCATTCATGAAGTTGGCTCAAACATCGTGCCCTTTCGATTGTTCAAACATTTGCTTCGAGATTTTTTATTTTGCTATGGTTGTTTCGTAGCTTGGAGCCCCCAAGTATGCATGTTGGGATGCTTCCTTTTGGCGTACGATTTTTGCAGGTTCTTTCGAAAAAGATGCCTTGGGGTTCCTGCTCGTGTGGGTGCGAGCTATCCCTTCCGTGGTAGGTAATGTTTTGCTACCTTCAATCCTTAATGTAGAAGTCGTGTGGCTTGCATTTTGAATTTGGGCGATAAGTAGTCTTTGCCTCTTTTACACATGCTCTTTGGTCGTGCCCGCATTAGTGCAATATGCCTTACTCTCTTTTTTTAGACTTGTGCCGTGGGATAATTGAACTTATGGTGCGACGTAGGCTTGTGTGGCCTAACCGCATGTAATAGAACATTTCTCCAGGTGTTGGGATATCATTATTATTTTTTGCATTGGAGTACTTCATCACGCCTCGTTCAGGTGCTCGAACAAGTGTAGCACCTTCTGCGTGGGTTTGCACGGCTTATTACTTCGTTCGATGCGAGGATTCATAGGTGTTTCTTTCTTATTTTTATATCTGGGCAAAACATGGCTAGCAGAAAGATTCAGCTCCCAGGCTGGGGCGTTAAAGATATCGGCGCCCAGCTCTGGGCGTTGAAAATGATTTCTGGGCAGAATTTTGATAGTTTTTTTTTGATTTTTTTCTTTCGCTTTTGCTTTGGAACGATGTAGACTGTGTAACGGGCGCTTTATAGGGCGAGCGTTATGTGCAGTGGTTTGATCGGAGTTTTGGTGACTCGCGATTTTCAGTTACCCTTGTTAGTGGGGTGACTTTATATATTCTAAGTAGGGCTTTAGAATTTGGGAGGGGTTGTAGCCATTCTAAGGTTTGTTTTACACGATTAAAGCTTAGGATTGTGCCCCTATGACGTGTGTATAGCATTAGTGTCGAGAATTTGCGATAAAATCGTCATTACGAGCATTTTTAGAGTGTCTTTCTCAAGCCTCCAACTGTAGCTACGGGATGGGCTTGGTGCTATGATGCTTTGCATACATCTTTATGCATCCATGGTGACATGGATCATGAATAGTTTGAACCAGACTCGTTTAGTGCGAGGTACGTTCGAGTAGTGATCTGCTACTTGTCGTATTGTGCGACATTGCCATGGTCAAGGTAGTCACATGTTTAAATGTGCCTTGACTAAAAGCTAGGTGCCTTTCTTTACCCATAATCATATTTAGAAATCTTTTTGGCTCACTTGCAACATCGAGATAAACGCATACTTAGCTTAAACCAACGACACTTTATTATGTTCGAAGAAGTCTTTGAAAATTATTTGAAGTCCGAGTCCTACTGTGTACAATCTGAGGTGTCCTAAGTAAGTTTGACTTATAGAAGGGTTCGTACAGGATTACATGAGTGAATCAAAATATTGTTACGGTTTTTGGAATGCTGTCTAAGGATTTGCTGGAAGCCAAGGTGCAGGCGTCAAGATATTACTTGTGCCCGTGTGGCACATGCTTTGGGCTTTTAGGGCCATCTTTTCCAGAATTGCGGGGATATAAACCGTTTTCAAATTGACTTAGATTTACTTGGTGTATGTCTGCACAAAAGGTCAAGGTATACTTAGTTCTTTCCCTAGCTCTTTCATTTCAATTTTTAGCCCCCAGTTGCTGTTATGTCTTCCCATTAATAATGCTTTCAGATTTCGATTTTAGATCCCCGTGTCACATGTCTGAGTAGTTTGAGCCTCGGTTAAGTGCCAAGTCCTATTGACAATGTCTTATTTTTTCCAAAGAGGATTAGCAAGCATTTGAATTACCATGAACGGGTGCCCTGAGTTCGAAGGAACGATGGGGTGATGCCGTAGAACAATCCTCTTTATTGCAAGCTTACTTCCTTTACCACTTGTCGGCGACTATGACTTGTGTCTAGCGGTGAAAGAAGGTCTTTAAGCGAACGAATATGTCTAGTGGTGAAAGAAGGTCTTTAAGTGAGTTAGTTCGCTTTAGGGAGGGTCAAGTCGAGTATTTTAGAGGTCATGGACGCTTGCGCTAGCCCCCATTGAATTGAGGCAAAGCGGTCTTTTTAGTCTTGGCTAAGTGCCTAGGAGTGTGAGTGCTCCTTCTGGCAAGGGTACGTGCCCTTATTATTTTTCGATGTGTGCTCGTTTTGGCATTTTGATGAGTTGGATTCTTCCTTTGACTTCTATATTTCTTTCGACTTGGATTGCAAGTAATTAAATTTCAATAAGGGACTCTATTTCTTATTCTTGTTTTTCTATAGGCTTTAATATTTTTGCAAATTGGTTGGACCGAATCATGGATTGCCTACGTATCCGCCTTAAATAGATTTAATTTGGAATCAGGTCTTGCGTAGTTCTTAGCCTAGAAAATGATTTCTTAGAATGCCGAATTCGATAAGTATGTTCTGAGATAGAAACATATTATTTGAAACGGTAGAATAAGTGAAGTTTATTATTATTTTAATCTGTTGCTTTGCCATAAGCCAAAAATTTGTTTTATATATTATTTTTTTTTGATAAGTCAGAGTAGATTTCATTGCTTGAAAAACCAGATTACAAACAAAGTCCTAAGCCATGGAGGCTAAGGAGCAAACAACATGACAACAGTCATAGGGAAGAAAAGAGAAGAAACAAAGCCTAAATAGTGCATTTGCTCTTCCACCAAATCTGGTCATTTGTGCTAGATTGCTTAGCACCTATATGAGCTAATCTGTCAATCACACTCCTCTGAATGCATCTGATAGTAGTTGAAGGGGTAGGAACCTTCTGATTCCAGAGAGTATCATTTCTTGCTCTCCATAGATTATACACAGTAGCATTGACAGCAGTGTGTATTGCTGTCTTTTGAAATTTGCTGCACTGGCTCTTCCATTTGACCCACCTCAGCAGGCCCATATAATGTACTTTGCTAGTAGGAATATCTAGCCATTCCTCAACCCCCTGTAGACATCTTCTACTGTATTCACAGTCAAAGAAAAGGTGTGGGTGAGTTTCATCTTTTGCCTCACAAAGCAAGCATGTAGTAGTGTTACAGACCCCAATCTTATCTAGCCTTTCTCTTGTTTGCAGTCTCCCTTGGACCATCAGCCAGCAAATTTGTTTTATATTTATTTTTGAGTACATGTATTTTTTTTGGTGGTACGTATATCTGAATACGTGCTGTACCCCTCCAAGTGTTCGTTATTTTTCCGTGCATGTTCGGATAAAATGACGAGCACTTCTGGACAATATTTGGCGAGCAGAGAGAATCAGCGCCCAGGCTGGGGCGCTAATGATTTCGGAGCCCAGCTCTGGGCGCTGAAAATGACTTCTGGGCGGATCTTTTTTGTTGCGCTAAATGCTTCTTTTTATTTTTAGACGAACTTTTAAAGGCGCTTTGCAAAGTTTGCTTTTTATTATTTATTTTTTTTTTGTACTTTTCATTGGTCTTTTTTTTATTCGTGACTCAAGACAGCTTCAAAGATGGGTTGAATGAGTTGGGATAAGTTGTATAGGTAATGGTCAAGCATGAGGAAAACATCAACCAAGGCCAATGAATAGCATGGGGACGGCTCAAGGGTATATCAACAGGATGTATCCAAACAAGTTATATGGTCCTTATGCTAATGGTGGTGTAAGAGCAGGTTTGAGCTTTAAAAATAATGGGTATGACGCACGTGTCAATGGCCGTGCGCGGTTTGCGGTTTGACAACAAGTTCATGAACAAGAGTCGAGGTAATGGTTTCTTGGGTTATGGCAATGATAACATGGATGGGTTAAATGAGCTGAACAGGAGCCCCAGAGCGAAGGCGTCTAAGAACATAAGGACTGGAAAGGGTAGACATCGTAGAACTTTATGTAGCTTTTGTGGCATGATTTGGATTGGTTGACTCAGTTCTTTTCCTTCGTTCACTTTGGTAAGTTCCGCACTTTGGGAGGTACGGGCTAAGTATTTCATGGCTCGCTCTTTTCGCTCTCCCTTTTCTCTTTCTATTTTTTTTCCTTTTTGCTCGGGATTTCTCCCCAACATAAATCCTTCAATCAATTTTTTTATTTGGGCTAAAGGTAGATGGTTGTGGTCTTTGAGTCACGAGGCGAGACTGAGTGAGCCTCGTTTGGTAGGCCTATAGTGGACCTATAGCTTTAATAGGCCTAGGGTGGACCTTTTAATTGTCTTACTTTGCAAGCGTATTTAGTCGTTTCTTAAAGTGTGCAAATAGCGTAGATTCGAAATCTTGTTTTTACCTTATTGAAATTTAACGAAAGAATTGCATCGAAAATAACTTTTTTTTGCTTCTTTTCAGACTCCAGTTTCTGGGATTTAATTGGAAATTGTGATTTAGACTCGAACTTTCATTAATCTTTCTAATTATAACCCGTGTATGAATACAAGGAGGTGGCTAGACTCAAAATAATGACATGGCGTAAGCCTATAATACTTGACCAAGCAACTCTCAGACTTAGGCTAATTGGACCATAACTTTCGTTGGTTGACACTTTAGATTTTAACCCTTGGGTGTTCATTTGTCATGCGCCATTTTGCTTAATGTTGGCAAGGTAGTTAGTTGGGGAGATCGAATTTTTATTTTTGCAAGACTAGAATCATTAGTGCGGCTTCTCTCTTAGTGTGTATTGCTTTGCCCTAATGGTAGCCTTATGGTATGCCGATTTGGGTATTTTCATGGTTGGTCATGTTGCATTCATGAAAAATCTTTTAGTCCGTACTTGGTAGTATTTCAAGGAGCGAGTGACTCGAGAGGACTATGATAGTCGTGACCCAATGTGATTATAAGCCTTGAGGCCATTAATTTTTTTCTTTGCCAATGGTATTGACACCTTTTAGGGGTTGTGCGACTACGGGGGAATGATTTTCAGAATGTGACCGTTTCCATTTTGCAAATACTATAATATATTATTTTTATTGGTGAGAGAGAGTATTGGGGTCGTGGATTCTTAGCAAGGGATGACAATTACATATGGGTGCTTATTGATTTAAATGTTAGGAAGGGAGACTCAATATGGTTTAACCTTTTAACTTGCAGAGCGACACCAAGCATTAGGACCGATTCTATGGATAAGACAACTGCGATTTAGGATTTGGATTGTACTTTGGCATAGCCTAGTCTAGACTCGGATTTATTTACTTTTTTATTTGAACATTATTTTTTTTCTTGAAGACTTTATTCGAACATAATTTTTTGAATACTTTGCCCATGTGACATTCAAGATTATTTCAATTAGCGTGCTCGGTTTTGGAGCCGAACATTGTCGTCGTAGGAGGCCTAACAACGACACAAAGAGTTATTTTTTTTATAAGTCGCTTTTGGAATCAAGTGCTTTTTCATACGCCCTCGTAGCAATTTTTTTTCACAAAAAGTTTTTTTTTTTGCTACGTATTTTCTTCATGCGTGAGCACCGAGGCCGCTGTGCCTGACCAGAAGGCCAGGCAGCAACTTCAGTGCCCAGCGCAGGGCGTGAGAAATTTTGGCGCCCAGCCAGGGGCGTTGAAAATGCGTCCCTGGCTGGTTCTCGTTTTCAGTTTTCTTCTACTTTTGTTTTTGCGATTTTAATTTTGCGTGTTTCCCTTATCACGTCCTTTACGCGTTGTGTAGCGTTGTGGGATTCGTTACGGGCCCTCCTGAGCGTCCCTTATTTTTGTGGCGATCGTTCGGGGTTGCGGAACACGTATCTTAGTGTAACTCTTTGGCCAATTGGTTTATGAATGTTTGGGAAATTTTTAAGGTCGTTGATTTTCTAGCATGGTTTGTCACACAATCATATATTTCGCTACACATAACTAACATTACATCATGAGGCAATAATAACATGTCATGTAGTTTTATGATAGGCTTCTATGGGTAGTTTTTGCCCCTGGCTTGGTACCGCTTCTATCGCAGATCCACCACATGCCCCGGTCGGGGTAGTGCTTTCAACAGACGAATTTCGTCCCAGAAGGCCAACCCGCAAGTGCAAGCCAAGGGGGCATGCAGGCGAGAGGGACCTATTGGGCGAGCGATTGGGGTTGGGACGGGTGTACTACTAGCGAAAGTGCCGAGTGGACAACATTCGAAGCGTATGCACCCCCCGATTGGCGATGGGTATCCTTAGTCCCAACTCCCGAGATGAAACATCAAGGGAGCCAAGATTCGTTATGCGGTTCTGTCCGTTCACATTAATATGCTGATTTTCGGGTCGTCCCAACTTGATGGGGAAATAAACGCGGGGTAGGATCGTTTCACCCTTCGGCTATTTTGATTACCTACAAGCACGAGTATTTCCTTCACTATCCCCAGTGGAGTCGCCACTGTGAGGGGGTCGAAAAAGCACGAGGCTAATGCGTGACCTCGTCCCTCGTGGGTGTGACGCTTCTTTTTGTCAAATCAAGTGTAATTGGATTTCCTGTGAGTTTACACCCAATTGACTAGTAATATAGGAGTCGCCATTCAGCTTTTAACGACAATGAGAAAAACTGACAAAACCCGGTTTTAGTGACATAAAGGGAGTGCAATTATGTTTGACCACGATGGCCGTAGGTTCCCTTGTGATCCCTGGTGGTGGGGATCGCTCAACGTACACCCGCAGGGTAGAGATTGAGGGTTCGGGGGACTGTAACTACCGAGAGGAGTACTCGCTCTTCGATAACTCCAGAGGAAGAATATCCTTACTAGCTCAGTATAAATAATTGAAGGGACATGCGTTAACTATTAAACTAATCTGAGTTGATTTTAACAATATATATGCAACATATAGTACTAGATCGAGCGCGATTATCTGATTTAGATTGTTTTAAGGGACCTAGCATGATAATCCAATTTCCCAAAAATATCATATTTATTAGGCGTGATCGAACAATCAGATTTAGTTAGTTTAACAGTTCATAAAAGGGCGAGGAAAGCAATTAAATCATAGAAAAGGGACACATTACGACGCACCCTTGAGAGGTGCGTGACAGTTCTCAGAAAACTAACCACTTTGACTTTGCTATTTCTCCTTATATTTAACGAATCTCAAATTATGGGACGGGATACGTTCTGTTCGATTTATGGATCGATTGCGACAGAACGCGTGATCGGTTTTGCAGCGTGAGGCTTAGGCTTAGGGGTTCAGAGTCAATACTCAGAATAATAATTGTGTTGTTGTGTTTTTCACGTCGAAATTAAGGCCCTATTTATAGAAAAGAGTTCGTGGAAAGATAGAATTGCGCGCAGAACTCTAATCCACGAGGAATTAGGAAAAAACACGTACCGGGTATTTTCGGCGCCCAGGCCTGGGCGCCGAAGATTTCGGCGCCCAGAACCAGGCGTTGAAAATACGTTCTGGGCTGTTTTCTTAGTCAAATTCGGATTCCTAGAATCCGGAGTATTTGAGATTTAATTGAGTCTTTTAGTGCGTATTAACCTTGTGACGGGATGCGTCTGGGCCCGTTACGAACTCTAGGCTCGTCAGGATTTTAATTAATACGTAACTCTTATTTTCGAATCGTATTAGGAATAGGATTCTCTCGCAATTTCTATCTCATTTAGGATTTATGTTGGAGTGCAACACCTAATTCTGACAGGTTTCTATATTTTATGACTTGCCACTTTTAACAACTACCCATTAAGGCATTTACTATTTTTAGTAGGTTTCCATAAATAGCAGGTTTCTATAAATAGCAGGTTTCGGGTGAAATGAAAAGGGGAATTGAGATTCGTTATTTTATAGGAGATGCGTTGTCAAGTGGAGATTTATGCTTTCATCATCGAACCTTCCCTTTCGGGAATGGGGACAAAAGTAGGTGTCTACACCCACTCTAGGCCCAATAAACAAGGCCCACTCGGTCTTGAATCGTGACATCAAAATTCATCAAACCCCAAAAGAGAACCACATTGTCATATTACCAAAACATAAGGGTCTAACCCATGCAACCCAAAGAAAGCAAAAGAAACCATACAAATGTTGCTCAAGACAAAAAACTCATAAAAATAAACGCCGCCCCCGGCATCAACACGCACCTCAGCCCACTCAAAAGCCTATACAAAGATCTTCATATCCTCCACACGCTAACCCCATTCTCAAAACTGTTTCGAGTCACGAATAGAAAAAATTCATCAGGATAAAAATGCGTCTCACGCTAACAGTCAAAAAAGCCTCCGAAATAGCCTCAAAATTGATTTTAATACGAGTAAAAAAGCAAAAGCACAAAACAAAGAGAAAAAAATAATAAGTGCAAGAACATGTGAAGCAAAGCGTCAAAAAAAACGACCGCCCAGAAATCACTTTCAGTGCCCAGGGCTGGGCGCCGAAATCTTTGACGCCCCAGCCTGGGCGTTGAAACTCTCTCCCTGCCTAACTTTTTTTTTTCCTTCCCAGAAAGTGTTCGTCATTTTATCCGCACATAACGGAAAAATAACGAACACTTGGGGGGTACAACACGTATCTAGATATGCGTACCAAAAAATAGCCGTAAATAGCCGTACAAAAAACACGGGCAAAAAAACAGTAGACGAAAATAATGATACTTCACTCATTTGACCGATTAATAATATGTTTCCACCTCAGGGCATATCTATTAAGACCCGGCATCCTAGAATTTATTCTAGCTAGAACTACGCGCGACCGGATTCTAAGAAAGATACGTAGGCAGTCCTATTTATGGATTCGGTCCAATTAAATAGCAAAATATATATACATTGTGAAAAAGTGTTAGACATATATAAAATATAAAAAAAGGGGGAGAAACAAAAACGAAAGTAAAAAAAAAAATACGCCTTTATTAAAAAATAATAAGAAGGAAAACAAAAGTGCTAAGAAGGAAAAACAAACACAACTGGAATAAACAAAGGGCACCTACACCCTAGCAAGAATACACTATTCTAGTTCTTCCGGATCATCAAATAAAGCCTGGTAGAGGGCAAGGTTCGCATGATCCACCCCCACAGTCTTCTGCGCTGCCCCTATATCAATCTCCATAAAAACCGATTTCTGGACACTAACTTCCAAAGATGCCAAGACTTCAGAAACATTCTCAGTTACAGCCTGCTCAGCCTCAAGGGCACAGACAATGGCGGGAGAAGGATTATCAACATCAACTAGATTAGTCACTGTTTCTACAGGCGGCTGAGCCTTCCTAACCCATACATTGTTCCGGCGACGATTTCCGCGAGAGCATGCATTTCTTTTAACAATGGCAGACCCCTTCATGTTAGGCATCTTCTTAGGCCTAGAAATGGAACGGGGAGGAACTTCCTTTCGCTTTCGATCAGGACGAGCTTTCACAGTCTTAATACCATGGGTGCGAGGATTGGAAGAATCATGCACGACCCTCATATCTAACCCCAATACGAGGTATCAAAAGCTCAGCCGACTCCCCATTTCGAGCCTCGGTCCTCACAGCTTTATCATCGGAGCTCATCCACAACTTTTAGTTTTCAGAAAGACCCACAAAGCCATTTGTAGTTACGACCCAACGCGATAGACCATCATAATACTTAGCCCATGCTTGAACTCGTGATTGTGAAAAGGCCGCTACTTTAGGTGGTACCGTATCAGAAAAGGGGATGGTCTGCCTTAAGCCGTATTGACGCATGACTCGGTAAGGAAAGATATAAATGGGCCGGGATAGCCCCAACAAAGAAACATAAACCGATACATCAGAACCCCCCGTCATAGTAGTCAAACCCCACCACGATACCACCCACTTAATAGAACAGATACCATGAGTAAAAAAGGAGGCCCACTCGGCCTCGTCCTGGCCTCGATGCAAACACTTCCGGTTACCCAAGGCTATAGAGCGATAGTGTTTAGGATCGGCAGGAATTTCTAAGAGCCTAAGTCGTTCCATGAGCCAAATCTGCAAAAAACGGGTACGATCAGATTAAAAAATAATAAATCAACAAACGAAGCCTGGGGCGCAGTTTCAACGCCCAGGACCAGGCGCCGAAAATTCTAACGCCCAGCCCTGGGCGCTGAAACTCAGCTCCAGGTAGGACGAGTAAAAAGAATGCAAAAAAAAAAGATGCGCAAGGAAAAGATCGATTACCTGCAGTAATAGGGGGCTCCCCTTAAAATATTCAGATTTGGCATCCTTCTTCAGCTCATCGGCACTCAGCAAGGTCTCGGAAATAACCAACGGTATGATAGAATAGCAACTTTCCATCTGGCTAATCAAGGGGATCAATCTTATGTCACCGAACTCACCATTGTTATTCGACAAAAAATAATGATTCAACAAGCAAAATACAAGGGCTCGAATATTCAATTTTTGTTCGGTCATATTGTTACTAGGTCTAAAATGATATTTTACAAGCTTTGCCAAATTAACCTCATCACCTACAACAATCTCAGCAAGTGTATTAGCATCTAGTCCTAGGAAAGCCCCTATGGTTGTTTTACCCTCTTCAATGGTGCCAGGGGTGGCAGGAGTAGCATTAGTAGGATAACCAAGGATCGCGGCAAATTCATCTGGCAAAGGACATATTTCGTTGCCCCGAAAGACAAAAACATGATGATCGGAATCCCAAAAGCTTAGGGATGCATGCAGAAAGTTATAATCAATATTAATTGTTGTAAGCCTAGGAGTGCCTCTAAGTGGTATTCTTTCAACAAAGCCTTTTCTGTAGGAGTAAGGGCTCGTAGCCAACGCCTAACAGCTCGTTGGAGTAAGAAGGGAGGAATCGACATGACAAAGGCAAGGAGGAATTAAAGCTAAGCAATTACAAGAGAGAAGAAAATTGAGAGTGATAGAAAATAAGGACGTATCTAGCCCCTATATATAGCTGAAGACATCAAGTGACATCCTGATCCCATTCGGAAACGCGTAAAGAAATTCGAAAACCAAAAATCGCCAGGAGAGGACTTTCAGCGCCCACGGCTGGGCGCCGAATTAATTAACGCCCTCCCTTAGGCGCTGAAAATGCAGCCCAAGGCCCAGATTTCACAAAACGCGGAACAGGAAAGGACTTAAAACCGTGTCGCTAGACGCGAGGCCTTATTGCAATTAAGATCAAGCCCAAAAGCACCTTTAGCACCCAAATATCAAAAAATGAATGTTAAAACTTGGTCAAAACTTAGACTCGTCTCAAGGAATATATGTGTACACTTTTCAAAACAAATATGAGCAAAATAAATATCAAGGTCATTCTTCGAAACACAAAAAAATATTGTTAAGTCGTTGGTTTCTCAAAATGAAAAATGTTTGTTTGTCAAAAGATTAATCCGGGCCAAGCTAAACCGAATATTATTGGAAAATAAACTTTGTCGCCCGGAAACTGAAGTCGCACTCCACGACTTCGTCAAAATAGCATACCACTATAAAGGTCACTCGCACATACGAGCATGACCCCAGACATGATTAAGAGACGTTATAAGCTACGTACCTCTCTTGGCAAAAAATGACCGACAAGCCCAATTGCTTGGGGGCTCGCGAAAAAATATATACTCCAACAAAGAGTGTGCAAGGTTAAAATCATGTTTCCAGACTACGCTATACACAGTCCCGTGTTCGGATAATCTAAAAAAAAAACGGTATTTTTAAAAAAAATTATCGTAAACATAAATGCACACAGTGTGGGCCCACTTATAGGACACACTTAATCAGGGAATATTGCGACCCACCAACAGGTTGTAAACACAAAAGCGCTTCTACATAGCAAAATGAAAAGAAAGTAAGAAATTCAAAATGGGCTCGCCCACCTTCAACAGGTGGGGTCTGCGTCACTAGCCGCCCAGGTCCTCAGTTTTCGAAAAATAAAGTCTTCACATTTAAAATAGGCTCTCCATCTTCAGCCGGCAGGGTCTACGTCATAAACCGCGTAGGTCCTTATTTTCAAAAAGCACAAACAAATTTCAAAAGAGAATCGTCCACTTCTATCGGACGGGGTGTCCACCCTTAGCGGACAGGTTCGCCATCTTCAGCCGACTGGGTCTACTTCACAAGCCGTGTAGGACCTTATTTTCAAATTTCAAAAATAGATTCGTCCACTTCTATCGGACGGGGTGTCCACCCTTAGCGGACAGGCTCACCATCTTTAGCCGGCGGGGTCTGCGCCACTAACCGCGCAGGTCCTTAGTCGCTGCAGCGATAACGTTTTCTGGTTTTCCCTTTTTCCAAAAATTAAAGGACTGGTTTTCCCTTTTTCCAAAAATTAAAGGACTGGTTTTCCCTTTTTCTAAAAATTAAAGGATTAGTTTTCCGTTTTTCCAAAAAAGAGCGATGTGCTGGATTTTCCTTCGTTTTACGTCCTATAAAAACAAGGGGGTTTACTCGTTTAGCTAGCCCTGAAAATGAGAATCTTTAAAAACATTTTTACCTCATGGTTGGGCTTGGCCAGGCCCAATTACACTTTATAGCTTTGATTTCGTAAACATCTGTAGCTACTCCCAATGACAAAGTGAGGGAGTTTCTACGCCTCTTTAGATACTTCCAATGACAAAGTGAGGGAGTTTCTATACTATCCGTTGACAAATCCCAATGACACGTGAGGGATATGTCGACACTTCAAGTGATGACCCTTAAGTCAAATGTTATCACTCGGGGGCTCGTGAGACCCTCGCAAAACAGGTCACCATGTCTTGTGTGACGCACTCCGTCTAGTACTTTGACCATCGTCTTACTCCAAGACTCAGTCAAAGTGGGGGCTAACTGTAGACACCTACTTTTGTCCCCATTGACGAAAGGGAAGGTTCGATGATGAGAACATAAATCTCCACTTGACAACGCATCTCCTATAAAATAACGAATCTCAATTCTCCTTTTTATTTCACCCAAAACCTGCTATTTATAGAAACCTGCTATTTATGGAAACCTGCTAAAAATAGTAACTACCGTAATGGGTAGTTGTTAAAAGTGGCAAGTCATAAAAGATAGAAACCTGTCAGAATTAGGTGTTGTACTCCAACAAAAATCCTAAATGAGATAGAAATTGCGAGAGAATCCTATTCCTAATACGATTCAAAAAATAAGTGTTACGTATTATTAAAATCCTAACGAGCCTAGAGTTCGTAACGGGCCCAGATGCATTCCATCATAAAATTAATACGCACTAAAAGACTCGATTAAAGTCTCATACACTCCGGATTCTAAGAGTCCGAATCTGATAAAGAAACGGCCCAGACCCTACTTTCAACGCCTGGCTCTGGGCGCCGAAATCTTCGGCGCCCAGCCCTGGGCGCTGAAATTACCTGGGACGTGTTCTTTCCTAATTCCTCGTGGATTAGAGTTCCACAATTCTATCTTTCCACGAACTCTTTTCTATAAATAGGGCACTAAGTTCGACGTGAAAAGGACACAACACACAATTATTATTCTGAGTATTGACTCTAAACCCCTAAGCCTAAGCCTCACGTTGGAAAACTGATCACGCGTTCTGTCGCAATCGATCCAAAAATCGAACAGAACGTATCCAGTCCTATAATTTGAGATTCGTTAAATAAAAGGAGAAATAGCAAAGTCAAAGTGGTTAGTTTTCTGAGAACCGTGACGCACCTCTTAAGGGTGCGTCGTAATGTGTCCCTCTTCCATGGTTTAATTGCTTTCCTCGCCCTTTTATGAACTGCTAAACTAATTAAATCTGATTGTTCTATCACGCCTAATAAAGATAATATGTTGGAAAATTGGATTATCATGCTAGGTCCCTTAAAACAATCTAAATCTGATAATCGCGTTCGATCTAGTACTATATGTTGCATATTGTTAAAATCAACTCAGATTAGTTTAATAGTTAACACATGTCCCTTCAATTATTTATGCTGAGCTAGTAAGGATATCCTGCCTCTGGAGTTATCGAAGAGCGAGTACTCCTCTCGGTAGTTACAGTCCCCCGAACCCTCAATCTCTACCTTGCGGGTGTATGTTGAGAGATCCCCACACCAGAGATCACAAGGGAACCTATATACGGCCGTCGTGGTCAAACATAATTGCACTATCTTTATGTCACGATAACCGGGTTTTGTCAGTTTTTCTCATTGTCGTTAAAAACTGAATGGCGACTCCTATATTACTAGTCAATTGGGTGTAAACTCACAGGAAATCCAATTACACTTGATTTGACAAAAAGAAACGTCACACCCACGAGGGAAAAGGTCACGCATTAGCCTCGTGCTTTTTCGACCCCCTCACACTTAGGGTCCTGTTGGTAGTACCATTTGAGCGGCACAGGTTCCAAGGACAAAGGAAAGGCAGGTAAATACATGGACTTGTCCACGCCTTTCAAGTTCATGGCATTCACAAAGCTCAATAGATGATCACGGGGATTGTCTGTGGCTTTAAACTTTGGTAAGTCAGATGAACTAAACTTTTCTGGTAGTTTGCCAGGAAAAGGCTCAGGATCAAGGGAGAAGTACTTGCTCCCCATGCTGTGCTGTAGGACCATTTTTTCAATCCTCTTCTCGTTATCGAGGTCATTTTTGGCTTGTGCAGCCGCTAAGGCTTCGTTTTCCATTTTCAGTTGGCCCATGAGTTGGGTCATTTGGGCCATCTGGTCTCACAATTCTTCGATGGATATGTTTGAGGGTGCGAATCGAGGTTGGGGAAGCGGAGATCCTTGAAATGAGGGATGACGGACGGAGCTTGGAGTCACTAAACCTGGTGTTGGCGATGTATCTTCGAGACGCACTAACCTTTGATTTCCCGATCGGCACCAAGTGGCAGGACCAGTCCTATGCATAAGATAAGCTAAAGTTTAGGCCCCAAAGTTTCAAGCATTACTTAGTCTAGACTTTGACTCTCTCTATTGGTTTCTTCGCTCTTTCTTTTGTTAATACACTTTTGGTTCTTTCTTTTGGCCATTCTTTGGATTTTCGAAACACTTGCCCATTGTGACATTCATAGTTATTGGCATGTTCGGTCTTGGTGCCGAGCATTGTCGTCGTAGGAGGCCTAACAACGACTCGAAGAGTTATTTATATATTTTTTTAGTCGCTTTAAGAATCGAGTGCTTTTCATACGCCCTTGCAGCAATTTTTTTACGAATGGTTTTTTTTGCTACATATTTTTTGCGCGGGCACCGAGGCTGCTGCGCCTGACCAAAAGGCCAGGCAGCAACTTCAGCGCCCAGCGTAGGGCGTGAGAAATTATGGCGCCCAGCTAGGGGCGTTGAAAATGCGTCCCTGGCTGGTTCTCGTTTTTTGTTTACGTCTACTTTTTGTTTATGCGACTTTGATTTTGCGTGCTTGCCTAATAACGTCCTTTACGCGTTGTGCAGCGTTTGTGGGATTCGTTACAGGACATCCCGAGTGTCGCTTATTTTTGTGGCGATCGTTTGGGTTTGCAGAACACGTATTTTGGTATAACTCTTTGGCCAATTGGTTTATGAGTGTTTGGGCAATTTTTAAGGTCGTTGGTTTTCTAACGTTGTTTGTCACACACAATCACATATTTCGCTACACATAACTAACATTACATCATGAGGCAATAATAATATGTCATGTAGTTTATGATAGGCTTCTATGGGTAGTATTTGCGCCTGGCTTGGTACCGCTTCTATCGCAGATCCAACACATGCCCACGTCGAGGTAGTGCCTTCAACAGACGAATTTCGCCCAAGAGGCCAATCACGATGTAAGCCAAGGGGGCATGCACCGATGAGAGGGACGGGTGTACTACTAGCGAAAGTGCCGAGTGGACAACATTCGAAGCGTATGCAACCCCCGGTTGGCGATGGGTATCCTTAGTCCTAACTCCCTGGGGGAGCCAAGATTCGTTATGCGGTTCTGCCCGTTCACATTAATATGCTGATTTTCAGGTCGTCCAAACTTGATGGGGAAATAAACGCGGGGTAGGATCATTTCACCCTTCGGCTAATTTGATTACCTACAAGCACGAGTCTTTCCTTCACTATCCCCAGCGGAGTCGCCACTGTGAGGGGGTCGAAAAAGCGCGAGGCTAATGCGTGACCTCGTCCCTCGTGGGTGTGACGTTTCTTTTTGTCAAATCAAGTGTAATTGGATTTCCTGTGAGTTTACACCCAATTGACTAGTAATATAGGAGTCGCCATTCAGTTTTTAACGACAATGAGAAAAAATGACAAAACCCGGTTATCGTGACATAAAGGGAGTGCAATTATGTTTGACCACGACGGCCGTAGGTTCCCTTGCGATCCCTGGTGTGGGGATCTCTCAACATACACCCGCAAGGTAGAGATTGAGGGTTCGGGGGACTGTAACTACCGAGAGGAGTACTCGCTCGTCAATAACTCCAGAGGCAGGATATCCTTACTAGCTCAGCATAAATAATTGAAGGGACATGCGTTAACTATTAAACTAATCTGAGTTGATTTTAACAATATGCAACATATAATACTAGATCGATCGCGATTATCTGATTTAGATTGTTTTAAGGGACCTAGCATGATAATCCAATTTTCAAACATATTATCTTTATTAGGCGTGATAGAACAATCAGATTTAATCAGTTTAACAGTTCATAAAAGGGCGAGGAAAGCAATTAAACCATGGAAGAGGGACACATTACGACGCACCCTTGAGAGGTGCGTCACGGTTCTCAGAAAACTAACCACTTTGACTTTGCTATTTCTCCTTTTATTTAACGAATCTCAAGATACGGGTCAGGATACGTTCTATTCGATTTTTGGATCGATTGCGACAGAACGCGTGATCAATTTTGCAGCGTGAGGCTTAGGCTTAGGGGTTGGAGTCAATACTCAGAATAATAATTGTGTGTTGTGTTTCCTTTTTACGTCGAACTTGGGGCTATATTTATAGAAAGAGTTCGTGGAAAGATAGAATTGTAGAACTCTAATCCACGAGGAATTAGGAAAGAACACGTCCCAGGTATTTTCAGCGCCCAGGGCTGGGCGGCGAAGATTTCGGCGCCCAGAGCCAGGCGTTGAAAATAGGGTCTGGGCCGTTTCTTTGTCAGATTCGGACTCTTAGAATCCGGAGTTTATGAGACTTAATCGAGTCTTTTAGTGCGTATTAATTTTATGACAGAATGCTTCTGGGCCCGTTACGAACTCTAGGCTCGTTAGGATTTTAATTAATACGTAACTCTTATTTTCGAATCTTATTAGGAATAGGATTCTCTCGCAATTTCTATCTCATTTAGAATTTATGTTGGAGTGCAACACCAAATTCTGACAGGTTTCTATCTTTTATGACTTGCCACTTTTAACAACTACCCATTACGGCAGTTACTATTTTTAGCAGGTTTCCATAAATGGCAGGTTTCTATAAATAGTAGTTTTCGGGTGAATTGAAAAGGGGATTGAGATTCGTTATTTTATAGGAGATGCGTTGTCAAGTGGAGATTTATGTTCTCATCATCGAACCTTCCCTTTCGGGAATGGGGACAAAAGTAGGTGTCTACACCTTCCCCTCAGCAGGGAACTTATTGTTCTCCCAGTACTCTTCACATTTCGGAGTAGGAGCCTGGTACCCCTAGGACAGAGCTGGATCGGGATCTTGGAGCGCTATAGGAGCCGAAACAGGAACAAGGAGCCTGTGGTTGACATTACGGCTGATGATGACTCGGACTGATTCTGCATGGTAGCGAGTTCCAGCTTGCGTTGGTTGGATTTTTGTATGGATTTTATGGATTGTATTTGTATGGATTTTGTATTATTAGAAATTTGAGTTCGGTATGGTTTGTCTTGGAATTTTTGAATTTTGTATGGTTTTGTATTTGAATTTTGCAAGGTTTGGAATTTTTGAATCTTGTATGGCTGAAAATTTGTATGCGTTGTGTGTGCCTTTGAAATTTGTAGCTATATGCATGCATGAAAATTTTGCAAAAATTTTCCCATTTTTTCGGGTGTATATACCCACTATAAGCCCCCACTTTGACTGAGGTTTTTTGGTTTATAAAAAGCGCAAGTCAAAGTATATTCAACTTTTGCTCATACTTTGCATCAATCCTTCCCTGCTTTCCTTTACATACTGCTTCCTCACGAAAAAAAAGTGGGCATGTCTTTTGAAAATGCCTTGAACTCTTGGCTCGGTTCGCTAGGAAAATTTGAGAAAAGGGAGCTCGATGGCATGCATCTTGGGGTGCTCGCCTCCTTCTGGTTTGTAAAGCTTGATGTGCACTTCATTTTTGCTGCTCTGGAGGCTTGGGATCCGAACCATCATGTCTTCCGCTTTGGAAATAATGAGGTATGTCCCCTCCCTGAAGAGTTTAGTGCCATATTGGGGTGGCCCATTATGCCGGAGCCATGCACGCCTAGTGTTGAAGAACACTTTTTCTTGGGTTTTGAAAGATATTTGGGCTTGAAGCCCCCACTTTTGAGTGCTGTTGTATATGGCAGAGGGGTGGATTTGTCCCTCCTTGTCACCTATTTTGCTGGGCTTAATGACCCCAAGGTTTTACGCTTGAGGGCCTTGAGTTTTTGTATTTTTGCTCGCTTCCTCTTTTGGCAATGGTGATTCCTCCCTAATAGAGATTGTAGAGCAATTTGCTAGTGGGCGGGACCCAATGCCGCTCGTGATTGGTGAAACATTGATGGGCCTTGATATGTTGAAGTCGGACCTCTCTTCTTTGCCGTCGGGAAGCCTGGTATTACTCCAAGTAAGGATCTGGAGCGTTCTTGTATATTGAATTTGTACATTGTATCTTGAAGGTTGAATTTTGAATTGCTTTTCTTGTATATTCCCCAAGGTCTGGCTTATGGAGAGACTCATGCTGGTGGCACCACCGGAGAACATGGAAAGCTATAATAGAAAAGGGTTCACTGTGCGCGCGGCCCATGGTGTATGGCCTGCTTTCATTGGATGAGTGGCGATGCGCACTTTCTGGGATTGGATCTTGTATAAGGTGGGTAGTTTCTTGGTGGGGAATTGCTGCGATGAGACATGCTCCAGGTTCTACTGCTTTGAGGGTGCCAAGCCTCACAATGTTGGTCTTCTACTCGCCTGCTCGAGTGATGAGACATTATGGCTTGAAACAGGAAATACCGGACTGTGCTGAAGAGAACCCGAAACCTGTTGCGCTGAATGCAAATCGACTTGAAGTTTGGAGGCGGTATTGGGTCGCCAAACCATTCTTGAGTGTTTAATACCCGCCTGAGCCTGATACTCTCTCTGCGGGGTACATTGTATGGATGAACGGCCCAAGCCAGAGGGACATTTCTCTCTCCGGAGCAGCTAGAGTCCGAGGTTCTAGAGCTAGACTCCCTACATCAACTGATTACGAGGAATGTGACGGGAGTGTGGCCGTCCGGTGCTTGACTGTTCTGAGTCCAAAGGGGGTTCGTCATCCTCCCGTCTTGGAAGACTAGCAAGTTCCTTCTCCCTCCGCTTGGGCAAAGGGAAGATTGATGAATTATTGCGGGAGGAGCCAGGGGATAGTACTCAAGGTGCCAAGACTCAAGAGCATAGTCGCTTGACCCTAGATCTTTGTAGGATAATTGTGTTGGAAATTGTACTAGGAAGAATTGTGTTTAAGAATGTGTTTAGAAAACGTGTCTAGGAAGTGTGTTTAGTGGAAGTGAAAGAGGCTTTGAACTTTGCTTCACTTGATTCCAACCTTGTTTTTGAATTAGCTTTGAAGGCCTTTGGGCCAAATAAATAGTTATTGTGCTAAATTCCGCTTAAACATGCTTTGCTTTGAATTGGCATATTTGGAATAAAGACAACAACAATTGAGTTTTGAGTTTGATTTTTAGGATGCCCTTAATTGAGGAAATTTTGAATTTTTTTGTATTAAAGTGGCCGGGCCTCAGAATGAGGTTGCCTACGTGTCCCGTTAAGGAATCAGGTAGAACGTAGTTCTAACCTTATAGAACTTTTTGAATTGGATTTTGAATTTGAACATAGAACTTAGACATAGAATTTCTTGAGTTGATCGAGGTTTGTCAGAGATCGGAATTCTGTTCCATCGACATCTGTTAATTCGACTGCTCCCCCGGAGAGGATTTTCTTGACAATGTATGTTCCTGCACAGTTGGGTTTGAATTTTCCCCTTGGGTCCATAATGCTTTTGCGAAGGGCTTTCAGGACAAGCTCTCCTTCCTTGATGTTTCGGGTTTTGACCCTCTTGTTGAAATGTCTGGCCACTCGGCGCTGATAGACTAGTATGTGGTGAACGGCTTGAAGCCGACGCTCATCAAGCATGATTAGCTCATCATACCTTGCTTGTACACATGCAGCTTCTGGGATTTTTCTTTCGAGGACTATTCTTAGAGAAGGTATCTCCAGCTCGATAGGTTGTACTGCTTCCATTCCATAGACCAATGAAAATGGGGTTGCACCAGTTGAAGTTCGATACCCCCACAATGCGAAGTGCAGCTTCTGGGGCCAGTCTTTATAATTGGTTGTCATTTTCATGATGATGGTTTTGACATTCTTATTGGCTGCTTTGACTGCCCCATTAGTTTGCGGGCGATAAGGCGAAGAACGATGAAGTTGTATTTTGTACTCGGTGAATAGATCTTCACACTCTCCTTGAGAATGGGTTCCCTGGTCACTAATGAACTCATGACGAACTCCGTATCTGCATATGATGTTTTCTTGTATGAACTGGGCCACTTGCTTGGAACTCAACACTTTGAATGATCTGGCTTCGACCCACTTAGTGAAATAGTCGATGGCAACCAGTATGAACTCATGACCCTCGGTGCCTGTTGGAGTGATTTTGCCAATGACGTCGATACCAAAAGTTGAGAATGGCCATGGAGACGATTGAGAATATAGCAATGATGGGGGAATGTGCATTAGATTCGCACACTTATGGCAGGTAGGACATTTCTTGACAAAGAAGTAGCAATCCCGTTCGAGGGTAGTCCAGTAATATCGAGCCCTGATGATCTTGAGGGCCAACATCTTCCCATTCATGTGGGTGCCACAGACTCCGGCATGTACGGTGTCCATGACTCTTTGAGCTTCGTGCTTATCAACACATCGAAGATTGGGGCCGTTAGGGGACCTCTTGTATAGAATGCCGCCTTCTATGACGAAATCGTCCGATTGTAGTCGTAAAGCCCTCTGGCTCTTGCTTGAAAAGTGTGGGGGATACTTAGAATGTTGTAGATACCTTTGAATGTATGTAAACCAGGGCTCGTCTCTGTCTGGCCCGATGTCGTCAATAGCATGGACATATGCTGCATCCTGACGCGTTTCAATTGTAAGTGGAATTTCAACCATGCCATTTGGAATGTTGATCATTGAGCCCAGCTTTGCTAGTGCATCGGAAAATTGATTCTCCTCTCTCGGGAGGTATGTATAGCGAAGCTCTTCTACTTGCTCAGACATCTTCTCAAGATAGTACTGGTATGGGGCCAAGTGTAGACACCTAATTTGTGTCTCCCCTCTGGGATGATGACGATACCATTATCCTTACTAGGCGGTTGGAGCAACTCCGTGCGGAAATCCCAATTGCTAAGAACATCTCCAAAATACAAGATCCCAAATCCAATCCCCGAGGCCGTTCCCCTCCCGGAACTCGGTAGAAATTACAATTTTCAAAAACCAATTTCAAAATACAAGTACAATCACATCTAGTAGACCATTCCATTGGTTTTACTAGGGCTTTTCCACTCAAAATCATATAAGGCAAGTCAAATTCGAGTGCCGACCCACAAAACCGAGCAAGCCGGGCCCCGTCCCGTACAACCGGAATTCAAAACCCGAAACGGCTTGTTTTTTTACGCAAAATCAAGTCTTAACCTCCAAGAAAACACTACGTGCTAAGCATCATACTATTCATACGAAGGTACATCAATACAAGACAAATCAAGGACGGAGCTCGCGTCCTTGATTTTGGCAGCACGCATGCCACGTAACCAGCGCCCAGCGCTGGTTTGGCGTGCTGCGCTGGCAATGGCTGGCAGTTTCCAGCCATTTTCCCTATAAATACCGCCTAATTTTCAGCATTTAGGGAGGCAGCTTCAATATACAACGTCGTAATATAAAAATTACGCCTCAAATTCAACTCCAAAAATCCTTCAAAAACACATACAAACTTCAAGTTCTAAGCAATTGGGAGCTCTAAAAGGAATTCTTGCCTAAACCTAAATAGGTAATTCCGAATCCCACAATATTCAATCATGTTTCTATGATTTTCCTATTTCAAAAATGATTAGCAAGTTGGCATTTTTACTACTAAAAATGTCACTTGCAACAATCATACATCTTTTCAAAATCCAAACTTTTTAAAATACAAAAATGAAAACTTTCAAGATTCAAGGATGTTCAAAGTTGTTTGCAATCACTTCTTTGAACTAGAATCACTTTCAGGTATGGAGTAATCAAAGATGACACCTTTTTAGCTTCTAAAGGTCTAATCTTTTGAGATTCAAGACTCCATTTTTCAATATACAAGTTCAAGTTTTCAAATTTCAAGATCCCAAAATGTTTAGGGTTGCTCATGACTACTTCCCTAAACTAGGATCCTTTCAAAATAAGAGCACATCAAAGATCTAACATTTTCAATATTAAAAGGCCCGATCTTTGAGAATCAAGTCTCTTAAGTTTCCATATTTTCAAGTACAAGTTAAATATTTCAAGTTCAAGTTCAATTATTTCAAGTTCAATATTTCAAGATTCAAACTTTCAAGTTCAAGTTCTATATGCAAAATCTAGGATACTTTGGGATGAGCAACTTCTCCCAAGTTGAGATTTTTGGCTTTGAATTCGTGTCGGGCCCACTTATTTTTAAGGAGCCGCTTGGCGTTCGAATCTCATGTGCCCAAGTAAAAATTTCAATATCGCAATTTCGATTATGCACCTTTCAATATTGCAATTTCAATTATGCACCTTTCAATACCGCAATTTCAATATCGCACTTTCAATTCCGCAATTTCAATATCGCACTTTCAATTCCGCATTTTTACTTGCCTAGTCCTTTTAGGCAATGTGGACCTACTCCATAGTCTGTTTCTAGGGGGTCTTGTATTTACTAATTCCGCACTCATTTACAATTGTGATGTTGCTTTATTTGCTTTATTACTTTTATCACCATACATGCTAAATACAACAAAATACAAGATTACATCACGCTTAACAAAGATAATTTCTTGGACAAACTGATCTTAGGTTCCCTTAAATTACCGTTAAAGCAAAGTGACCACCATACAATTAGAGATTCTATTTCCTCTAAATTTCAAACCACATAGTCTAATCTAGGGTATATTTTCGAAAATGCTATGTCACGTACTCGAATAATTTCTAAAGCTCGCGGAATAAGCATCTCGTTCCCGTGCCCGGATCTCACCCACCCGTTTTGAGGATTCAAAGCCTTATCCAAAATAGAGTCACTTGCGGTCTTTCCAAACGAGACTTTAAATAACATTTGGTGGCGATTCCTTCGAGGTACAAAAATACAATGGTTTTCTAAAAAACCGCCCCCTTGTAGGGAAAGAGCATACTTGCGATGCGACAAAAAAAAAACCCCTACAATTCTGGCGACTCCGCTGGGGATTTTCTAATTTCAATTTCGAAAATGCGAGCAGATTTCGAGCAGCAAGCCACTGATCTGCTTAAGTACTGGATGCCAGCACTGGCGCCAGGCGCAACCACCTGCGCCCAACGCCACTGCCTGCATCCAGGACAGTGGCTCACAGTGGCTTGTCGCCCACTTTTGCTCAACTTTTCGTGTTGGGAGTTATAGTATTTTTGAATCTGGAAGGACGCTCCCAATCCTCGTGAACAAATGTCGAAAAACGAGCTTTACAAATACAAATTCGAGTACGATTTCAAATTTCAATTTCTAGGCATTTCATGCATTTTTCGAAAACCATATTGTGCAAAATGAATTTCTACCTTGCCCAAACGGATGTGTTCTACATTCGGGCTAGCCCCGTGGGCAACGAAATGGTGACTCTCCCGAGCAAAGTGTGTGACCATTTCCGCGCCTACTGAGACTTGACATTTGCTTGACATTCCCGATGTCAAGTATGGAGGCCGTCTGCCGACACACACGTCCCTTAGGCGGATGTGCAAGTTGTCGCCGGATCCGTCTCTTAGTCAAGTACCTTTTTTACACCCTAAACCGACCACTTGCATCATACAAAACTTAAAGCGACCTTAGGTTGAGAACTTTGCATGTCGCATTCATATACCTGTTAAGTGTGACAACGTGCTACTTGTGCATTGTGTGGGAGTCTTTGCACGCGTGAATGGCTAACCTCGAGTTCTAGCTTGCCAAAACCAATTAGCCTCCAACTAGGAAACCAAACCCCTAGGAGCATCATTCAAACCTCATGCATCTAAAATCGCCGATTTAAGGTCTTTTAGGAGTGCCACTCCTTTTGATTCAAAACCCTTAAACACGCCTCACGCACAAATTCCAAATTCAAAATTCAATCCAACGGCGTCATAATGCCGGATTTTCGAGTCCAAATTCCAAGTTCCAAATTCAAAATTGCAATCCAACGGCGTCATAATGCCGGATTTCCCATTTCAAACCTCAAAATTTTAAATTCAAGTTCGAATCCAACGGCGTCATAATGCCGGATTTCCCATTTCAAACCTCAAAATTTCAAATTCAAGTTGAAATCCAACAGCGTCATAATGCCGGATTTTCTAGTCCAAATTTCGAGTTTCAAGTCCAAACCTCAATTGTCAAATCCAAATCCAATGGCGTCATAATGCCGGATTTTCCAAATTACAAGTTTCAAATTCCAAGTTCAAAACTCAAATCCAACGGCGTCATGCCGGATTTTCTAGTTCAAACATTCGAGTCTTCAAACCTCAAGTTCGAGTTGCCAATCTCAAAATCTCAAGTTCAAATGTTCAAGCTCATGACCGGCGTAATGCCAACCTTTTCGACTCAACTTTCGAACTGTTAGGTTATGATACATATGAATAAACATAAATCATGCGGGAAAACCATAATCCCAGGAAACATATTATTTACACATAATCATATAGCATAATTTAGATGCATACTCTTTGTAGCGTGCCCTCCCTAGCTGCGCCCGAACAGAACAAGAACAAGTCTTTAGGACTCCAAGTGTCGTCCCTCCGTAGATAGTCCACAGCACGTCCGGATCCGCCTTAAGATTGACCAACTAGAATCGCACTTAAGGTACTACAATTTTCGGCTATTATAGGCAATAATATGACTAAATTTTGCTCTCAAAATGTCACTTTGAATACTTGAAAACTTGTATATAAATTGTGAACCTAGGCCATATATTTATAGGGGTATGAAAAGAGAATTGGAATCCTACTAGGATACTAATTAGCTTAATTAGAATTATATTAAAACTCTTATTAACTATTTTATCCTATTAGGATTAGGAATTTAATCTTT
Organism: Spinacia oleracea; assembly: GCF_020520425.1. Classification (NCBI taxonomy): domain Eukaryota; kingdom Viridiplantae; phylum Streptophyta; class Magnoliopsida; order Caryophyllales; family Amaranthaceae; genus Spinacia; species Spinacia oleracea. Next base: position 31,269,318 of record NC_079492.1, read on the forward strand.
GAACAAACCCCTTTAGATTTAAGATTTGTATCGGACACAAACACCCACGAGCACGACCCTCGCGAGCGCTCAGCCCACGCAAGCCTTGCGGCCTACGCGAGCCTCGCAACCCACGCTAGCAGCGCAGCTCGCGGCCTACTCGTGCGCGCGCCTTGGCCTGCTGGGCCTGGCCTTGCGCTGGGCCTGGCGTTGCCTTGGCTGCCTTGTGTGGCGCGCAGGCTTGCTGGATGCGGGCCTGGCTTTGTGCTGGGCCTTCGTCTAGCAAGTCTCGTCCGATGCTAATTCGTATGACGCGCTTCCGATTAATTTCCCAATTCTGGAATTCATTTCCGATACGAACAATATTTAACATTTCCGATTCCGGAATTGATTTCCGTTTCGAACAAATATTTAATATTTCCGTTTCCAGAATTATTTTCCGATTACAATAATAGTTCCGATTCCGACAATATTTCCGTTTCTGGCAATATTTCAGATTTCGGCAATATTTCCATTTCCGATAATATTTTCTGATACGTACCATGTTTCCGTCTCCGGCAACATCTACGACTTGGATAATATTTATATTTCCGATACAATCCATATTTCCGTTTCCGGCAATATCATCGTTTCGGGAGTATTCATTATTTGCCTTTGACGATCTTAGCTCCCACTGAAACCAAGATCCGTCGATTCCGAATATCCATAGATGGAGTATTTAATGCCATTAAATACTTGACCGTTTACGTACTATTTGTATGACCCTACGGGTTCAGTCAAGAGTAAGCTGTGGATTAATATCATTAATTCCACTTGAACTGAAGCGGCCTCTAGCTAGGCATTCAGCTCACTTGATCTCACTGAATTATTAACTTGTCAATTAATATTGAACCGCATTTATTAGAATTATCATTAAATGCATACTTGGACCAAGGGCATTATTTCCTTCATTCTCCCACTTGTCCTTAGGGACAAGTGTGCATTTCCTAATTCCTTTGTCGCTCGATGCTTGCTCTTGAACATAAGGTAAGAGTTGTCATCCTTATTACGTCCAGAGGTGTTTCTCGGTTTCAGAGTTCAACTGATCAAATAAACAGATAATCATAGCCTATGATTCATCTGAGCACGGCCATGCATTTTACAGTTTCTAGCTCTCCGAGTGGCCTTGTACAACTTTCAGCATCTTATCCCGATTTATGGGAGGACAATCCCAATCTTGCGATCTTGAGATTAGACTTCGTTTGATAGGTGATTACCTGAGCGTTGCCTTTATAGCCTCCTTTTACGGTGCAACGGTTGGTCAACGTCAAAGTAAGCAGTTCTTAAACAAGTAATCTCAAATCACTCAGGTATTGAGGATTAGTGTCTAATAAAATTAATGAAATTTACTTATGACAGATTTTCATCTCTTACAGTAAAGTTTCATAGGTCTGTCCGATACTAGTCTTCCCAAAGTAAGTATCTATGCAAATGATTACGACATTGCCATGTCCACATAGTTTAAGAAACAGAACTACTAGTCATCTTGCATTCTAGTCGTCTAACATTTTCTATGCGCCCGTCTTTATAGAAAACTCCGACCAGGGACCATTTTCAACTTTTGACATTCAAGTTCACTTGATAGACATTTCTTAGTCACTGGACTGGTCCTGACAGTCTATCTTGAATATATCGTCAAATTGAAGGGACTCATCATTTAATACTAAACCAAGATTAAATGGAATATGAAAATACATTTCATATATGATAAATGTTCAACCCCAATGTTTTACAACCATGGGCCTCGAACCCATATTTAAAAACAATTAATGGAATTCAAAGCTATGCTTAATTTCCAGTGCCACAATGTGAGTGTTGTTTCTCACTTGTTGCATATGTTTAGTTATCATGCTTTGCCAATCTTAATATCCTTTTCATCGAATGTTCTTCGAGATAGATGATAAGATCTTTTGAGTATGTTTATTTTGTGATCTAGTCTTTTCTTGCTTTATTATAGTGGTTCTACGCATTTTGCAATGAAGAACCATCAAGTCAGCACACATGTGATCTACCCAAGTTCAACGAAGAACTCTTTAACATAAACAACTCTGTTTTATTGCTTCTTAGGCAATAAGTACTTTTACTTCAACTGTTTAGGTTGCTAGTGATGCTTTGTTTGGATTTTCTTATCCAAGCAGTTCATAGATATGTGGAAGACTTTCCAGCTGTATCTTAGAACATAGAAATTATTATTTAACTTCCCACGCAAGAAGTCATGGTCTCCAATCCATGTTGCCATTTCAAAACACGATGCTCTATAGCTCGTCCTTGCCAATGGTTAACTCCAAAGGGATCTTGCTTGATCCTTTGCCAGTGTTTATGCGTGCATCATCAATATTTAGTATATCTTTATTTCCTTGAATTAAGATCTATTCCTATGTACCTTTTCAAGTACCATAAGTTTTTCTTAATCTCAATCTAGTTGATCTTTACTTAGAGCAATAGAGATTGGTATATGTTCGTCATGCCTAAAGCCATACGACACATTTTTGGCGATCCTCATATTATATTATATATGATAAATTCTTTTGCAGAATAATTCCCATTTGAATTCTATTCATGTAACTTTAGCTTATCTAGTTTCAGTAGATACTGAATCCAGCTAAATCTTTGACATATAATATAGGTTAGGAATCTCATTTAGACTCTTTGATGTTTAACTTAGTAAATGCTTATACACAGTTCAAACATTCTTTACTTAGATTTATTCACATGGGTCGAATATCTCCAATGGAGTATTTCGTGTTTGATTTAGTAAATGCCATTACTTAATCCAACACAATATTCTAAGATCTTTGTAAATAGATCTTAGTACCCAGTATGTACTAAGTTTCGCCTTGGTCCGTCATTGATGAATAATTTCAAATCTAAGTCATTAGCATTTGAATGTTATTTCACAATAGAGAGATATGTGTGTGATACACATAGGACCAATTAAGTTTTATGTACTCCCACTAAACTTCTTATATATCTATAAGAATCATGTACATTTTATGAAACTAAAATACTTATTAGCTTCACTAAAATACAGTTCTAATTCCCAATTGCTTGCTTAAATTTGTACTTAGATTTCATAAGCTAGCTTTCCTTTCAAGCATTACTTGGATCCACAAATCCTATGACATGTTATGTACATAGTTTCTGCCAACATTTGATTGAGGAATACGTTTTGTCATCCACTTGCTATATGTACCAATATGCAATCATTGCTTGTATTATAGACTTGAGCATTACGATTATGCATGAGGTTTCAACACAATCCACGCCGTGAATTTGCTTGTAACCTTTAGCAACTAATCTAGCTTTGTGTGTGAACACAATTCCATGTTTGATGGATTTTATCCTTAAAACAAACTTGCAACCAATAGGTGTGAAACTATTCTTACATATCAACAAAATGTCAATTTTGTCGTCAAAACATTGACTATGTTTTTATGGCCTTTAACCAATTTAAACATTGAGTCTATATATGGCCTTTAACTATTTTAGGGAATCTATATTTCGTCATAGCTTTCTTACAAGTCATAAACTCATTAATCTACATGATAATAGTTTGACTGCAAGTTGTAGGTTTCTTCACTATCTAATAGAAGAATCTCATAGTTTCAGTCACCTGAACTCTATGTTTCTTCACAATCTAATAGAAGAATCTCATAGTTTCAGTGACTTGAACTCTATGTCTACTTGGGTATAGAACATCAAACAATAGAATATCAATAGCCACTTAAAAGTCCTTTGAATATTCTGTTCTCCTTGAAGCACTTGTAAAGTCTTCTAGGAGATGTCTATTCTTTAAAGCCACTTCTAAAGTCCTTAAAGAATAAGTTCGGATTTTCTGAAGCACTTCGAAAAGCCTCCGGAATGTCCGTTTATGTTTGTTGTTCGCCTCGAAGACTTTCGAGGTCTATTTTCTCCCACTTGTCATTTTGGAAACGAATCTCCAAAAGGACATTATTTCGAGCAAACAAACATTATGTTCTCAAAAATTCGTGGTAGAAACAATACCCTTGTGTCTCATTTGAATAAATCACAATGAAACATATATCTATACTTGGGCCTTAGTTTGTCGAATGATAAACACTAAGCTCCCACTGAGTTTAGCAACTCTCTAGATATATATTATGAAAAGATATTCTGAAATTACTTTTCAATAGCTTTGACGAATTTGGTTTAGTTTGGTGGTCGTTGAGCATTTTGTTTTAGAAATTATAGGAAAAGTCTTTATGATTCATCATTGATCGAATCAATTACTAATTCACTTCAATAATTCCAACTAAGATATGTCATATCTTATGGAGCAAGATTGTGAAATTACAACACACAATCATTGATGATCAATTTTGGTCTCAAGTAATCATTAACATGATATATCCTAGATCTTTATGATTTCTTGCGAAATGGATTTTATACTTATGAATCTTTGAACTAGCCAAACAGATTCAAACTTATATCACTTTGAGTAAAAAAACCAATATTCACTCAAATATAGGTGACATAATAAAGTCATAAAATCTTTCTTTAGCTTTGAACTCTATTGTCTAGGCGTTCTAACAATAGTTCACATCTTTTGTTACTTTCAACAAGTAAGACTAGCTTGTCTTGAATGATCTAGAAATCAATCAACTTTCAAAAGTTCATCAAAATAGAGCTTATGAATGTTAACTTGTTGACATGGTCTAAGTAACAATGCCAAAGATTAGTGGAACTCAAATCAAGAGATTGATTTGAACCTAGTAAAGTTCATTTTGTTAAAGAGTTGTTTGTTTTCAATCAAGCATATTGACTCAACCCGTAAATGACCATTTCATTCAAATAAACAAACATACATTGTTTTTGTTTTTCTTGAATGTGAGTCTTTCTGTGTTTGAAAACGGAAATATAGGTATGCTGCTTATGGAAAAATATAGCCATTAAGTTCCAGCCTTTGAAAGGTTTTAAAAAAAACTAGATGACCCTACAACCAATGTAGCATTACCATGCTTCATGTCCCACTTGTAGGTCATTAGTGTATCCTAGCTTCCAATGTTTGAGTTATTGCCGAAGTAAGAACCTCAAGCGGTATATGATACCAAGGAAGTTTGATTGCTAGGTCACTTCTCTTTAAACATAAACTTATAGGTAGAAACGAAGTCGTAAACTCTTTTCATTTGTTCCTAGCTTGTTTTCCTATTTCTTGTACCCTTTCTTATAGTCTTAAGAATTGACTTCTCTAGTGTTGACTTTTATATTTTGTTAGACATGTCTAATGTCACTCCAACAAAGTTCTTACCATTTTATTTATGTTGAATATTTTACTTCAACTAGATGATCTTACCAGAAGCTTCTAAAGTTCTCTAAGCATCGATCTATTCGAATGTCTAGGGACTAGACGCACTCGAGAATTAAATGGACAAAGATATTAGGTTGTTAACCATTGGTAAAGCTGAGCATTTAAACTCAATGCTTTATGATCTCAAAACTACATTGTATTTTGAATTCACAAGCACCAATTGGTTTGCCATTCGACTTTGATACTCGAAAACAACCATAAAAGTCGCTATAAGAAACGTACATTTTAAATTGCTCACTTTCTCTCATTTCCGTGAATCATTCTTGGATTCACTACCAATCGAGGAAATTTACTGTTACCTTTCTAAAAGGATTTACTGCAGTGCAAGATATTTAATTATAAACAATAATTAAAACAGACATTGAAGCATACAAAGTCTAAACATTTATCATGAATAATAACTTGAAAAATTAAAGCAATCATGCAATTCAAACAAGTTATTAGCATTTTATTCGATTTTATTGTTCCGGCAGGTGTGAATAAAATGATTCCAAGACCCTAAAACCATTGAATAATTAAGCACATTATATATTTAGACTCAATTCTAAAATCTTTTAGGTAAGCAAAAGCCTTTTTCTAATAGTCTAGAAACTACTCTTGGTTAATAGGTACGTCTAAGAACTTATTAGGTAAACCTATCAATCTTGCCACGACATAAAAGGACTCCTTACTTATATCGTTGAGTTTCACCAAAATTAACATGTACTCACAATTAGTTGTGTACCTTACCCCTTTAGGATCAATAAGTAACACCTCCCTGAGCGTAAAACTATTACTAGATTGATGTAAAGGTTATCCAAGTAAGTGTTATTTTGGCATGGCACATTTTAACTCAATTTTTAAGTTTGGAACTTAAGGCTCTTACTATGTTGGTTAGATTTTAAGTGAACTAAAATCCTTAATCATGCAACATAATCAAGCTTTAATCTCATGCATATTTAAGACATATTTAAAAGAAATAAATAACTTAAAGCATGAATAAGATAAATGTGATCTAGTATGGCCCGACTTCATCTTGAAGCTTCAACTTCAAAGTCCGTCTTGAAAATGGATTGGAAACTCCGTCTTGAATTTCACCATGGGAGGCGCCATTTTCTACAAATAGGCCGGATAACTATTTGATGGTACGCAGACCATATTTGAATTGAAAAACAAACTTTGGTGCATTAGACCAATTACATTCAAATTAATGGTACGCAGACCATATTTTCTATCCTATTTGGGCCATACTAGTCACTTCATAACCTGCAAAACAGTACATATACAATATATACCATTCACCCATTCATTATCATGAATGGCCCACATAGTTGGTTAGTAAAACACGTTGTATGCATCACACAAATATTTGCAGCAATTAATCAAGGGCACCAATAATCTACCAATTATTTAGTCCTTAATAATTCTAATCAAGTTGTTTAACCTTAAAGGATTTGTAGACCTCATCAAGAGTTTATGACTAAAATGCTCCCACTTAAACCAATAAATTTATATGCTTTACTAATTTTAAACATAAAATTGTGTTTCTAGTCTAACCGGAAACATACAAGATTAATTAAAATTTAAAGCTCATATAAAATTATAATTGAATCCACTTATTTAATTTATTTTCAGTTGAATTAAACGAATTTAAATTAATTCAAGGTTTTAATTTTAGTAAAATAATTAGTATAAATTAAAATTTATAATAATTATAATATTCAAAATTAAAATCCAAGAAAACAATTTAAATTATTAATTTTAAAATTAATTAAAATTATTTCCGAACTGAAAATCTCAAATTAAAATTCAAAACGACTCAATCGTAACACGACGAGCACTTGGGATTGCGCCCAAGCCCCACCGAGTGCACGACCGATCCCACGGCCCATGGCATAACACAGCAGCAGCCACGCGCAAACGCAGCAAGCCAAGCCACGCTTGCGCGCAACCTGTTCGCCCCATGCATCGCAGCAGCTCTCGAAGGGATGCATCGCTCGCTAGGCGCGAGCAATCCTTCGTGGCGAGGCAGTGCTCGTTGGTGCGCGGAGCAGTGCTCGCTGGGCGACCCTGCTTGCGCTCTCCCACGCGCGCGCCTCGACAATGTGCCACGCCCCTTCGCCCACCGCCCATCAACACAGCACACACGCCCAGGCTCCTCGCCTCGCGCGCACGCCATTACTCGGTTGCTCACTACATTTGTACCGCACGGGCAACGCGCTCCCTTGCTCGTCGTCGCGTGCCCGCACTATACAACACCCCTCAAGGGTAACACGTAGCTTCCATTGCTTTGGCGTGCAACATTAATGGGCGTTTTTCATAAACAATTTAAAATTTTTAATTTAAAATCTATGACAAATTAATAATCATATTAATTTCATAATTTTAGGGCAAAAATCGAAAATTTATTAATCAATTAATTTCCGATTAACATGGATTCAAATCTAGGTCATAAAAATTTAAGATTTATCATAAATTAACAATTTTTATGGTGGTTTTTAATCATGGATACCTAATTAAATTATTAATTACTTATGAAAATCAAATCAATTCTAAATTATTCGAATTTTAACAAATTAATCATAATTACAAATTAGGTTGTATAATTAACAAGTCTAGGCATTCAAACTTGTTAAACATATACTGTAGGTCAATCAAAGATTCAAGATTTATCAACAAGAATCGCAAATATTTAATTTAACATCTTAAATTTACAAACTTTTGCGTTCGAAAAACTAAAACCTCTGAAAAGTCATAGTTAGGCTTCGAATTTGGGTATTCTGGGTTCGGTCGAAAGATCTTATTTTTGTCAAAATATTTAGAATGCCTTTTAAATGCGGAATTCACACAAAAATCACTCGATTTCGTTGACTAACGAAGAAACTGCCGAAAAACTGCGTACATATAATTAAATAAACGCACTTTGCAATTAATTAACAATTACGAAAATTAATCACCCCTTTTAATTCTTTGCAAATTTGAAAAATTTAACCATGTCATGCAATTTTGATTATGTAAATAATAAGAGGCCTCTGATACCACTGTTAGGTTATGATACATATGAATAAACATAAATCATGCGGAAAAACCATAATGCCAGGAAACATATTATTTACATATAATCATATAGCATAATTTAGATGCATACTCTTTGTAGCGTGCCTCCCTCCCTAGCTGCGCCCGAACCGAACAAGAACAAGTCTTTAGGACTCCAAGTGTCGTCCCTCCGTAGATAGTCCACAACACGTCCGGATCCGCCTTAAGATTGACCAACTAGAATCGCACTTAAGGTACTACAATTTTCGGCTATTATAGGCAATAATATGACTAAATTTTTCTCTCAAAATGTCACTTTGAATACTTGAAAACTCGTATATAAATTGTGAACCCAGGCCACATATTTATAGAGGTATGAAAAGAGAATTGGAATCCTACTAGGATACTAATTAGCTTAATTAGAATTATATTAAAATTCTTATTAACTATTTTATCCTATTAGGATTAGGAATTTAATCTTTGAACAAACCCCTTTAGATTTAGGATTTGTATCGGACACAAACACCCACGAGCACGACCCTCGCGAGCGCCCAGCCCACGCAAGCCTTGCGGCCCACGCGAGCCTCGCAAACTCGTGAGCGCGCCATGGCCTGCTGGGCTGGCCTTGCGCTGGGCCTGGCGTGGCCTTGGCTACGTTGTGTGGCGCGCAGGCTTGCTGGACGCGGGCCTGGCTTCGTGCTGGGCCTTCGTCTAGCAAGTCTCGTCCGATGCTAATTCGTAAGACGCGCTTCCGATTAATTTCTCGATTCCGGAATTCATTTCTGATACGAACAATATTTAACATTTCCGATTCCGGAATTAATTTCCGTTTCGAACAAATATTTAATATTTTCGTTTCCGGAATTATTTTCCGATTCCAATAATATTTCCGATTCCGGCAATATTTCCGTTTCCGGCAATATTTCAGATTCCGGCAATATTTCCATTTCCGATAATATTTTCCAACACGTACCATGTTTCCGTCTCCGGCAACATCTACGACTTGGATAATATTTATATTTCCGATACGATCCATATTTCTGTTTCCGGCAATATCATCGTTTCCGGAGTGTTCATTATTTGCCTTTGACGATCTTAGCTCCCACTGAAACCAAGATCCGTCGATTCCGAATATCCATAGATGGAGTATTTAATGCCATTAAATACTTGATCCGTTTACGTACTATTTGTGTGACCCTACGGGTTCAGTCAAGAGTAAGCTGTGGATTAATATCATTAATTCCACTTGAACTGAAGCGGCCTCTAGCTAGGCATTCAGCTCCCTTGATCTCACTGAATTATTAACTTGTCAATTAATACTGAACCGCATTTATTAGAATTATCATTAAATGCATACTTGAACCAAGGGCATTATTTCCTTCACGAACCTCAAAACCCATGTCAATCTGTCGAGTTTCAAGTCCTATGCTCAAAGTTCCAAGTTTTAAATTCATACCGTCGTAATGCCGACTTTTCCATTCCATATTTCTAACCTCAAGTTCGAAGTTCAAAAATTCCAAACCTTCAAATCTCAAATCTTCCAATTCCAAATCCATGATGGCATAATCTCCCTCATTCAAACTCATTTTCAAACACTTCAAAATTCCAAGTCTACGGCGGCATAATGCCGGACTTTCAAATTCCCAAATTCAATGTCTCAAATTCATGGCGGCATAATGCCGGATTTTCCATATTCAAAGCCTCACATTCTATCTAAAAAAGTGCGTCCTTTCCAGTTCAAAGTTCAAACTTTGAATCAAATTCAAACTTCAAACTCATTTTCGAGCTGCAAATCCTTGCCTTCCATTGCTCTCCGATTCAAAATTCCAAACATTTCCAATGGGTTGAAACTCCCCTGAAATAATACAAATTTGATCCCTCAAAACACTTCTAATGGGTTGAAAATCCCTTGAAATAGTACAAATTCAAATTCCTATTCATTGGGTTGAAAATCCCCTGAAATAATACAAGTTCAAAACCCTCTTTTCCAATGGGTTGAAAATCCCCTTAAATAATACAAGTCCAATTATCCAATGGGTTGAAAATCCCCTGAAATAATACAAGTTCCAATTCTCCAATGGGTTGAAAATCCCCTGAAATAGTACAAGTTCAAATTTCGCATCCTATCAATGGGTTGAAACTCCCCTAAAATATTCCAAGTCCTATCAACGGGTTGAAATTCCCCTAAAATATTGACGGGTTGAAATTCCCTTGAAATAATACAAAATCAATTCCCTTTCAATTGGGTTGAAATTCCCTTCAAATATTTCGAGTCCGACGGGTTGAAATTCCCCTAAAATATTGACGGGTTGAAATTCCCTTGAAATAATACAAAATTCAATCTTCTAGTACGAGTCCAATTTCGAAATTCTCAATGGGTTGAAATTCCCCTAAAATAGCCCAAAGTCCAATAGGTCGAAATATTCTTTCGACTTTCCATGTTCTAATACAAAGAGTCAACTTCCACAAAAGAATGAAGGCTCCTCTCAAACACTTCCAACGGGTTGCAAATCCCGAACACAAGTATAAAAATTCAAAATCCCGAATCTTTGGAGTGGCACTTAGAGTCAAGTCTAGGTCTCATTCATTGCATGCATATCATATCATGTGTTGGGAAGTCCAAGTTCTAAATCATGTGGTGTGTCCTAAATAGGAGTCCGAGGATCCTGTGGGTTCGCCGAAGAGGAGAGAGGTTGAAAAGAATTCCATCAGCCCTAGCCTCCCTCATAGCCGACATCGAACGAGCAACCAGTTCATCTCCTACAAATCAAACTTCCAGTCCCTTTCAAGAATCAGTCCAAATGTCTGTCTCCGATCAACTCACTCAACTCCTAGCAACTTTCACCAGCCTCAGCGCCAATGTGGAAAACATAAGCAACCGATTGGGTGTTGTGGAACAGGGCGCGCCTACTGATGACTTAACCAAGAAGATCGAGAGTCTGGTCAGTAAGGTCACTAATCAAGAGAACTATTTTGACACCTCAATGGAGGACAACCTCAAGGGGAGGGCGAATCTGCCAGACAAATTCTCCGCCAATGATATTCCAAAGTTCAAGTCCACCGACAATCCTAAATACCACATCAAGAACTTCAGAGCTACAATGGCCATCAAGGGGTTCGAACTTGAGCTATACCATGTGGTATTCCCCATGTCTCTGGAACCAGTCTGCCAGAAATGGTACTATTCACTCAAGGAACATCAAACATGTACATAGGAAGCAGTTGCTCGAGCATGAATGGAGCAGTATCAACCCAACATTCAACTTCAAACCACTCTAAGGGAGCTAGAGGTTCTCAGGCAAGGGCCTCGGGAAGGCTTCACTACTTACCTCAACCGGTGGAGAGAAATGACATCCCAGATGGTGACTCGACCCTCCGAGAGAGAACTAGTCAAGATCTTTATCGCTGGTCTTCTTCGGAAATACAATACTCACATGAAGTACCTACGATTGGAAAGACTCAAGAGAACTTACGACATCGGGGTCGACATAGAGGATGACCTGATGAAAGCACCAGCAGCCCCGGCTCCACAAGCTGAAAAGTGGAAGGGCAAGAGACCTGAAGCAACACACAAAGTTCATGAGGTCAACGCCCTAGAGGCTCCTCAAGGTCCAAAGTCAAACAATTTCAAGAACAATGCTAACCAACGCAACTATCAAGGCATACCACAAAGGGTCTTTACAAACCTCGGGATGTCCTACAGCAAGGCATTCGATCGTTTGGTTGAGAAACAAGTCATAACACCAATCTACCCAACACCCGATCCCCCAGTCGACAAGAGGTCCAAGAGCTGGGATTCGGCAGCCCATTGCAAGTACCATCAAGGGATGGGTCATGACATCGAAGACTGCTACAAGCTTAAGCACTTGATCCAAAACATGGTCGACAACAAGACCTTACCCCTACCTCCCGGAGCCAAACAAACTCCCTCGGTCCAAGCCATCTCCTGTCACTGTGAAGATGAAGAGGAGGAATTTCCATGCAATTTGATCTCTACAATATACAAGCCAGGTTACGAATTGATGGTCCCAAGCTTTTGCCATCTCCGTCCAAGTGCTCAAAACTGGGTGATCCCCGAACCTAGGGTAACCACCGACATTCAAGAGAACATCTGCCCTCTCGCCACCTTGAAGGCTTTGGGGTTCTCCGAGTACGATCTCATGCTGAGTGCTCAACAAACTGTCAAACTCCAGGAGGTCACATACAAGGTCCTGGGAGTCCTCGAACTAGTTTTCTCCTTCGACACTTATCATAGCAATGCTGAATTCCTAGTTGTCGATGTGTCTGCCAACTTCGACCTACTATTCGGAGAACCATGGTTCGAGGAAATATTGGATTGCCCTGCCTGCCTCACCCTCAAGGGTTCCATCTTCCGAGACACTTCCATCAAACAAAAGCCGGCTGTACGCCAGGGAAAAGATGAGTGAATTCAAGAATACTACTACAGATGGGCAACCTTCGCTCGTACAATCAAGCCCGAGCTGCCAGAGGGAAAGATGGTGAGAATGTTCCTTCTAGGGCTCAACACTTCGTGCAAGGGCAGCTTCGCTGCATATCCTTACAGCACGTGGGACCAGGTCTGGGATCAAGCGTTGAAGATCTCTGCATTTAGCCCCGTCTACGATGATTATGACAATGACGTGGATATCTGGGAATACCCTGAGAACTATCTTTACAATTAGTGTCTTTGTCCAAGTCCAGAGCCTGTCTTTCAATCTTCGAGTCTAGCAATGAGTCTAAGAGTCTAGAACTAGAGTCTTGCATCAATCAAGAGCCTCTAAAGGCCGAGCTTCAAGTCAAAACAGTCGATGTAATGATTGCTGATTTCAATAACACTTCAATTTCTACTTACTCTTTGAGTTCTAATTCAAAACACAATCTTAATCCAAACAACTTTGCTTCACAAGAAACTGACTTTGAAATTCTAAAAGCTATCGAAAATCATGAAAACAGGACGCCCATAATTGAGGAAACAGAAAAAATCAACCTTTCTAACAACAGTGATTCAAAGCTAGTTCAGATTGGTTTAACTCTATCTCAAGCAGAGCGGGATGATCTTATCAAGCTACTTTCAGAGTACATTGACGTCTTCGCATGGTCCTATCATGATATGCAAGGGGTTTATCCAAGCATCGGTCAGCATACAATTCCCCTTATTCCAGGTTCAAAGCCCATCAAGTAGAAGCTCCGTCGCATGAAACCGGACGTTTCCCTCAAAATTCAAGAAGAGGTCTCCAAGCCGCTAGAGGCCGAGTTAATTTGAGAAGCAACGTATCCAGAATGGATTGCAAATGTCGTCCTAGTTCCAAAGAAAGATGGAAAAGTACGAATGTGTGTGGACTACAGAGATCTTAACAGGGCCAGCCCTAAAGACGGTTTTCCATTACCCCACATCGACATCCTGGTCGACAACACCGCAAATCATGCCTTACTCTCTTTTATGGACGGGTATGCAGGCTACAATCAAATTCCCATGGCAGAGGAGGACATGGAGAAGACAACCTTTATCACTCAGTGGGGTACATATTGCTATACAGTTATGCCGTTCGGACTGAAGAACGCAGGAGCAACCTATCAAAGAACAGCCACAGTCATCATGAACGATATGATTCACAGGGAAATTGAGGTATATGTCGACGACATGATTGTCAAATCCAAAGAGCGACACGAGCATACCTCAGTACTTCGAAAGTTTTTCAACAGGCTCAGGCAATACAACACGAGGCTCAATCCGCAAAAGTGTGCATTCGGGGTAACGTCAGGCAAGTTACTCGGATATGTTATCAGCTCTCGGGGTATAGAGGCTGATCCTTCGAAAATCAAGGCAATTCTCGAGATGCAACCACCGACGAATGAAAAGGAAATTCGGGGTTTTCTCGACAGACTACAATATATCAGTAGGTTCATTTCAAGACTCACGATGATCTGTGAACCGGTATTTCGAAAGCTCCGAAAAAGTGAGCCCAAAGTGTGGGATGACGATTGTCAGCATGCATTTGACACTATCAAGGATTAGCTTTCCAACCCACCAGTACAAAAGCCAGCCATGCCAGGGATTCCCCTCAGGCTCTACCTCACAACCACAAATTCAGCAGTAGGGGCCATGCTCGTCCAGGAAGTTGAAGGCAAGGAGAACGCCGTATACTACATAAGCAAAAAACTGATCGAGTACGAGACCAGGTACACTCAGCTCGAGAAACTCAGCATCGCCTTGGTTTGGGCCACAAAGAAACTACAGCACTACATGCTCTCCCATACAGTACATGTGATCAGCAAAGAGGATCCTCTCAAGTATCTATTCGCAAAACAAGCTCTCAACGGACGGTTGTCCAGGTGGTTGGTCATATTAGCAGAATTCGATCTCAAATACATCCCGCAGAAGGCTATCAAGGGTTCAGCAGTCTCAGACTTCCTAGCCGACTGTCCCGTCGAGGCAGAAGAGGAGGATTACGACTTACCTGACGAGCAAATCTTAATGACCAGTGATGACAGTTGGTCAATGCATTTCGACGGTGCTTCAAATCAGAATGGGTGTGGTGTTGGAGTAATTCTAGTAGCCCCAGACGGCACTCACATTCCTATATCAGCAAAACTGCAATTCAACGTCACAAACAATGCGGCAGCATATGAAGCATGCATCATGGGCCTGGAAGCCGCCTTAGCATTAGGTGTCCAGAAACTTTGAGTGTACGGGGATTCTTCCCTAATCATCAATCAAATTTCCGGAAAATGGAAAGTAAGGAGCGAGAGCTTGGCTCCATACCAGTCCTTCCTTGAGCAGCTGTCTGAGCAAATAGAAGAGCTTCGCTATACATACCTCCCAAGAGAGGAAAACCAATTCGCCGATGCACTGGCAAATGGCATGGCCAAAATGCCACTTACAATTGAAACACGTCAAGAAGCAGCATATGTCCATGCTATTGACGACGTCGAGTAAGACGGAGATGAACCTTGGTTTACAGACATTCAAAGGTATCTACAAAATTTAAAGTATCCCCCGCACTTTTCAAGCAAGAATCAAAGGGCTCTACGACTACAGTCAGCCAACTTCGTCATAGAAGGCGGCATTCTATACAAAAGGTCCCTTGGCGGTCCTAACCTCCGATGTGTTGACAAGCACGATGCTCAAAGAGTCATGGACAACATACATGCTGGAGTCTGTGGCACCCACATGAATGGGAAGATGCTAGCCCTCAAAATCATCAGGGCTCGATACTACTGGACTACCCTCGAGCGAGATTGCTACTTCTTTGTCAAGAAAAGTCCTACCTGTCAAAAGTGTGCGAATCTAAAGCAAATTCCCCCATCATTGCTATACTCTCAATCATTATCGTGGCCATTCTCAGCCTGGGGTATCGACGTCATCGGCAAAGTCACTCCAACGGGCACTGGGGGTCATGAGTTCATACTGGTTGCTATCGACTACTTCACCAAATGGGTCGAGGCCAGGTCATTCAAAGTGTTGGGTTCCAAGCAAGTGGCCCAGGTCATACAAGAAAACATCATATGCAGATACGGTGTTCCCCACGAGTTCATCAGTGACCAAGGAACCCATTTTCAAGGAGAGTGTGAAGATCTATTCACCGAGTACAAGATTCAACATCATCGTTCTTCGCTTTATCGCCCACAAACCAACGGGGCAGTCGAAGCAGCCAACAAGAATGTGAAGACCATCATCATGAAAATGACTACCAATTACAAGGACTGGCCCCAGAAGCTGCATTTCGCATTGTGGGGGTATCGAACTTCAATTCACACTTCAACTGGTGCAACTCTATTTTCATTGGTCTATGGAATGGAAGCAGTACAACCTATCGAGCTGGAGATACCTTCTCTAAGGATAGTCCTCGAAAATTAAATCCCAGAAGCTGCATGGGTACAAGCAAGATATGACGAGCTAGTCATGCTCGATGAGCGTCGACTTCAAGCCGCTCACCATGTACAAGTCTATCAGCGCCGAGTGGCCAGACATTTCAACAAAAGGGTCAGAACCCGAAACATCAAAGAAGGCGATCTTGTCCTGAAAGCCCTTCGCAAAAGCACCATGGACCCAAGGGGAAAATTCAAACCCAACTGGGCAGGCCCGTCATTGTCAAGAAGATCATCTCCGGGGGAGCAGTCGAACTAACAGACGTCGATGGAACAAAATTCAGATCTCTGACCAACCTCGATCAACTCAAGAAGTTCTATGTCTAAGTTCCATGTTCAAATTCAAGAATCCAATTCAAAGTCCTGTAAGGTGGTCAGAACTACGTCCGGCCTGATTCCGTAACTGGACACGTAGGCAACCTCATTTCGAGGCCCGGCCACTTTAATACAAAAAAATTCAAAATCTCCACTTTAATACAAAAAAATTCAAAATTTCCACTTTAATACAAAAAATTCAAAATTTCCTCAATTAAGGGCATCCTAAAAATCAAATCAAATATCAAAACTCAATTGTTGTTGTCTTTATTCCAAATGTGCCAATTCAAAGCAAAGCATGTTCAAGCGGAATTTCACACAATAACTCTTTATTTGGCTCTAAGGCCTTCAAAGCTAATTCAAATACGAAGTCAGGATCAAGTGAAGCAAAGTTCAAAGCCTTTTCACTTCCTAAACACATTTTCTACACACACCTTCCAAACACATTCTAAACACAATTCCTTCCAATACAATTTCCAACACATTTAGCCTACAAAGATCTAGGGTCGGGCGACTATGCTCTCGAGTCTTGGCACCTTGAGTACTATCCCTTGGCTCCTCCCGCAATCAATCATCAATCTTCCCCTTGCCCAAGCGGCGGGAGAAGGAACTTGCTAGCCATCCAAGACGGGAGGATGACGAACCTCCTTTGGACTCCGAACGGTCAAGCACCGGATGGGCCACGCTCCCGTCACCTTCCTCATAGTCAGTTGATGCAGGACGTCTAGCTCTAGAACCTCGGACTCTAGCTGGTCCGGAGAGAGAAATGTCCCTCTGGCTTAGGCCTCTCATCCATACAATGTACCCCGCAGCCAGAGTAACTGACTCAGGTGGGAACTGGATACTCAGAAATGGTTTGGCGACCCAATACCGCCTCCAAACTTTAAGTCGATTTGCATTCAGCGCAACAGGTTTCGGGTTCTCTTCAATATAGTCCGAGATCTCCTGTTTCAAGCCATACTGTCTCATCACTCGAGCAGGTGAGTAGAAGACCAGCATTGTGAGGCTTGGCACCCTCAAAGGAGTAAAATCAGGGGCATGTCTCATGCCACCATCCTCTTTTATGACTCCGAGTACACACTCTTTATTGTTTCGGGCAGCAAAGTACAAACATCCATTATTCAAGATTCCAAAGCCGCAAGCCGCGCAAATTCAAGCAGTCTGGATCAAAGCTTCGGGCAGATTTCGGGTCAATTTATTCAAAATTCAAGCATTCTAGTCCTAGATCGGCGTCCTAAGTTGAGTCTGAATATGCATAGCAAAAGTTGAATATACTTTGACTTGCGCTTTTCCTAATAAAAAAACCTTAGTCAAAGTGGGGGCTTATAGTGGGTATATACACCCGAAAAAATGGGCAATTTTTTTTTCAAATTTTTTGCAACATAATTATGCATGCATATAGCTACAAATTTCAAGGCACACACAACGCATACAAGATCAAACATTCAAACATACAAAAGCCAAAACTTCAAAAAAAAATTCCAAACCAATTCAAGTTCAAAGCCATAAAACCATACAAAATTCAAGTTCCAAACCGTACAAATCCATACAAATACAATCCATCCCATACAAAATCAACCCAGGCAAGCTAGAACTCGCTACCATGCAGGGTCAGTCTGAGTCATCATTAGCTGTGACGTCCACCACAGGCTTCTTGTCCCTGTTTCGCCTCCTAAGGCGCTCCAAATCCCTATCCAGCTCTGTACCAGGGGTACTAGGATCCTGCTTCGAGATACGAAGTGTGCCAGGAGAGGGATGAACTCCTTGATGAGGAGAGGGATACTGATAAGGCGGCGGAACCGCCATGTACTTGTACGGCGCAAACATCTGAGCCTGACACATCCTCTCCATCTCCGCATAGTAAGCGCCTGAATCTGCACCCCAAGGCTGAGGACCACTCCCTCCAAAGTAGTAACCGGGAGGAGGAACAAAGGGCCTCGAACTGCTTGCACCTCCGAACGAATGCCTGGTAGGATCAGCATGTACAAAGGGGGAAGCTCCCCGCTCAGCATCAGAATGCCTCTGATGGGCACCAGCACCGGACCCCTGTCCCAGCTCCAAGCTCCGTCCCTCCTGCCTCAAGGACGTCTCCGCCTGGGGCTCCCTATCAACGGAACCTCTACGGTCTCGACGACGCTCCTATACAAAATACAAATTTCAAGAATCAACATCCAAGTTTGGGTTTCCGGAATACAAATGTCAAAATCAAGAAGTATACCTCTCTGTCCCGGCCAGAAAGCTTCCAGGTCAGCTTGGCACAATGCCTCTTCCAAGAATCAATCAAGAGCATCCAGCGACGCACTCTCACCCGAGGCGCCTGCATACAAAATTCAAGATCAATTCCCAAATACAAGATTACAATCAGTTTCAAGAAAATGCAAAAGTACTTACAGCGGCATAATGCTCAGGTACAATATCATACGATCTCTAGTGCGGAGGAGAAGCTACAGGAATGGTCACCTCCACCTGTTCCCGTCCGAGTTCTCATAGAGGAGGATCCTATCAGCATGAGGAATGTCCTCAGGATCAACCTCCTCCTCCTACATACAATCATCCAATCATACAAGAATACAAGAATACAAGATGCAAAGTTCAAAAGCTCACCTGCAGTACGAAGCGTACTGGTGGAGCCAGCCTCCTCATGAAGTCGTCATAGCTACCCTTCCTTTGTACAAAATCCCTCCAAGAGCGGCAAACAGCATCGCCCCTAGCGTTCACATAGAGCCGGGCAAGATCTTCATCCGGCGCCAGCATGGACTCCGCCGGGTCCTTGGGGACAAACCTGTTCCCCGAATGGTGCTGAAGGGACACTCGCTCCCCCAAATACCACATGTGGGGATACCCCTGGGAGCAAAACCCGCCGTCCAGTCAAGAAATGGGCGCAAGCAGCCGAGGCAGGTACAGGCGCGTTGGCAAAAGGACGCCACACCACCTGCAAAGCAGACAACTCAGGTAACTATACAATTACAAATACAAGAGAGAAAACAGTACAAAAAGATTACCTCATCAGCAGGTAGAACTCTCCAAGCTCCGCGGGAGGCCGCCAGAGGCACCCTCCTGTGCACCGCTCCTATCCAAGAGGGAGCATACGGGTAAGCCGCATCTCCAGTACGATCCGACGCTAAAGTCGGAAAGTGCTCATATATCCAAATCTTTCAAAAAGAAAGCAAAACATCAGTCAAGTTCAAATACAAACATACAAGTACGAGGCGCAGAGTACAAGGAGTCTTCAATACCTCCAGCACACTCCACAGAGCAGCCATGCTTGGCTCGCTCTCTGGTGCAGTCCGGGAAGCCCACTTCATTTCATACAAGAGGTGGCTATATGCCAAACCACCTTAGTTGTAGCTCGAAACAGCTCTCAGGTCCCGCAGAACGGACAGGAACCTAATGTGCACCCGACTGTTCCTGCTCAGGGCCACAACCCTACTCACCAGAGCCAAGAGGAAGAGCCTAACCCTCTCCTCTGCAAACAAACCCACACCACAGATGGCATCCACAATCACTGTCACGGAAGCATGAGTGTCGTCCTCTGACAAGTCAACAACAGGGCCGAGCAAGTCCTTGGCAGTGGCCGAGCGCCACGTCAGCTCCGAATCAAAGGTCACATTCCTCTCAGAAAAAGGAAGACCCGTAATCATGGAAAATACGAAGGGGGTAATAGTGATCTCCCCCCATGCCATGTGGAAAGTGTTTTTCGTATCCCACCACCTCTCTAACAAAGCCCATAGCCGGGGTTTGATCGCCGTTCTCCTCGAAGTACCTCCCATGGTACGCCAGAAATCAGCCTTGCCCGTCTGTGACCAGATCTCCATGGCCTCCTCATCAGCACGAAGGGCCTTAAAGGCCTTCTAAACCTCCGCCAAGGACCAGAAAGTGCGAAACGACTTTCCATCGGCCTACAGGTGAACGAGTCAGCTCAAAACCTATGCAAGTACAAAATACAAATTCAAAACATAAGTACAAGACTCACCAAGCCAGCCTGAGGCCGCTGAGACAAGTGAAACTCCGGTTGAAACACCAGGTCGGAAGGACTCCACCCAGTACCAACAAAAACAGGTGCTCCCCGGGGAACCATACCCCCATTGGGCACATTTATCGCAGCCGCTTCATCGTTCGAAGCATCCTCCTCAGCAGCTCGAACCACCGAACATTTGACGAGCTTCCTCCGAGGGTGACGAGGCATACTAAATCAAGCAGGGTACAAAGTGTCAAAACTCTAAACTGGGGGCTATTCTATACTAGCCCATGCAAAAATCAAAATTCAAAAGGATATCCTATACTAGCCGGTACAAAATCGAAAATTCAAAAAAAAAATCCCCAGCAGCATTACTAATCCAGCCTGGGACCTCTAGTTCAAAATTTAAGTTGTACACCAACGCCTAGGCTATCCACGCCGAAGTAGGTATACAAGTTCTACACCAACGCCTAGGCTATCCACGCCGAAGCAGGTATACAAGTTCAACATCAAGGCCTAGGCTACCCATGCCGAAGCCAACATTCCAAAACTCTACAAAAACAACATCTAGGCAGCCTAGCCTATGCACTCTTGAGACCCCGCAAGGTCACCAATGAGACTACTATCTACAAACACCAGGTACAACATTCAAGAAATTTTTTAAAAAAATTTAAATCTACAAGTTCCAACAGTTCAAGTTCGAGTGGCTATCAAGCAATTTTATACAAGATTCAAGGAGCCTACTATCATGCAATCATCATTTCAAAGTGCAAGAAAATCAAAACTACATGCAATCCTAGAGTTATTTCATAAGCAAAAACATGAAATACTTACATGGACAAGGCAAGAACAAGACCAAGGGAAGAGCTTAATCGACCTTTGAGAGTAAGAGAAAATTTTTTCAAGAGAATGTGCCTCAAAATGGCACGGCAAGGGGTGCTTTTATAGCACAGCCCCGCGTCGGACGCGGAGCCCCGCGCCCAGCGCTGCCTGCTGCATGCGCAGATTTTGTCGCGCGCGGTCTCCCGTGCCGATTGCACGTCCTTTACTGCTACGGTCTTCCGCACCAAGCATCAAACGTCGAATCAGGCCATCCATCGAAAAGGCGGGTATACACCCGTATCTCCAAGCACAAACAGATGAATATTTCAAGAATACAAAGTCCAAAAAATACAACGACTCAGGCGCTTGACTCCCAACGGACCCAAGCTCCAGGAAAGTCAGCCGAAATTTCGAAATCTTAAGGGCTAGTAAAAAGCTCTTATCCCCAGCAAAGCACATCCCCAACGGATCAACCCCGGGTATTCAAAATTCAAAAATTCAAGATTCAAAAATTCAAAATTCAAGAATCAAAATTCAAGATTCAAAAATTCAAGATTCAAAATTTTCGATGCCAAGCTCTATAATACCCCGAAGTTTTAAAACTCGATTAATTATGCTTAATTATTTTTATTTAGCTTAAAATTGTTTTAAATCCTAAATTCAAACTTTATTTTTAATTAACGAAGTTTTATTTCGCTTCAATTTTTAATATTGCTACACGATTTATTTTTCAGTTTATAATTTAATTTCATATTTACGAGCTTAACGACCTTTTTAAATTTTGATTATTTTCGGATTTTTAATAATTTCCGAACGTTCTTATTTTATTCGAAAACTAAATTTATTTTTCGTTAACGATATTTTTATAAAGGATTATTTTAAAACTTAATTTTTATTAAACATTTCTATTCGAATTAATTTCCTAAAAATAGAAATCAATTTTCTGAATTTGTGCCTAACTAAAGTGAAATGACAAAAGAAAAAAAAAACAAAATGCCTTAAAAGAACCAAAACTCCATTTTTTTTCTCTTTCTTTGCTCTTCACGTGTACCAGGAAGAAGGAAGCAATTCCTTCCTTCCTCTCTTTCCCTCAATTAAGTCCAAATACACTCCTCGGACCCCAAGCAAATTCCGTTCTTCTTTACTCTACTTCACCTTATTATCAGACACAATTTGCACCAATTTTCTCAACCAAAATGAATTACCAAAAACAAAACTGAAAATTTCAACCCCCTGGACTCAACCACCCTGACCACCGTCCACCACCGCACGCACCACCCTCGCCTCCCTTGCTCTTCGTGTATCCCTGCCCCCTCCCCTATTTTTCCCCTTTCTCTTCCACGCTTCACCACCACCGTCACACTCCAACACTGTCCACCATCACCACCCTGCACCCTGATCTCCGCAGCCCAAAAACCCCAGGTGCTCCGCCCTTATCTCCGCCCAAAACCACCAGAAACGCCCCACAAAACTCCCCTGCTTTCACCCCAAAACCGTGCTCCACTCTCCTTCTCCTTCGTTGCTCCTCCGCCGCGAACCACCCCTTCCTTCGCAGTCCACCGCGTCCTGCCACCGTCCTCACACGACCCCCCCTGTTCTCTCTCCTAATCGCGCAACCACCGCGCCTTGCCTCCTCCTCACTCGCATCTCCCTTGCCTTTCCTTCCCTCTCCTCCGCGACGCGCCGCCCTGCGTCCACCACAACCTCCATCTCCTTATCGGCACGCTCCAGCGCCGCCGTGTTGCCCCGGGCCCAGCCGCGTTCCCTTTCCTTCTCCCTTTCCTTTTCTTCAATCCCCCTCCCCTGTTTCCCCTGCTTCGTGCCCAGTTCCACGAGAAACAAGTTCCAGTATTGGAACTTTGTTCCTTTAATTATTCAAGCAAGCCCAACTTACTTATCTTAATATTTTATGAAAATAAATGATTTCTTAAGCATTGAAATAAAATGGATTTTTAAATGATGATTTTAAATATATATATATATATATATATATATATATATATATATATATATATATATATATATATATATATATATATATATATATATATATATATATATATATATATATATGTTATTCGGATGGAACACGTACAAGAGGGGGGGTGAATTGTAATTTGGAACTTGCTTCTAACTTTTTGCGGAATTATAAAAGAAACTTAAAAGCAAGTATAGAAAATAATGCAAGAGAGAATTTAGTGTGGAAATCTTCTTGAAAATTATCAAGAAGACAAAACCACGACCACGGGGGATTTTAACGACGAGCTCTCATTCATCAAGCGAACGACCCTGTTACTAACTTAATTGGAAACTCTATCAACCCAAGTTCCCCGTGAACTTAGGATCCCATACAAAGAGTATAACATTCACGCTTAGTTGTGTTTAATACTCTCTCAAGACTTCACTCAAAGCCTTTCCAAATACAATAGGAACTCACTCAAGTTCCTAACCCAAACCTGTTACAATATATGAGAAGCGTAGAAGAACTGTAAAGGAACAAGAACTTTAGTGTAGGAACTGAAGGAACTTAGAACTGAGGAACTGACTCATAAACGTGGAACAAATATATTTTCTTTAATTACCTTCCACGTAAACCAGACTCTGTGGAATGACTGAGAAGTCAGACACCTTGGAATGAATGCTAAGATCCTCTTTTATAGTGTTGGAACTCCTAACTGCTTTCCCCATAATCTCTTCAACTATCAGCCATATTCCCATGTTCCTAGGCATGTACCCATGACCTCTATAGTTGATGAGAACGTGGTATATGAACGTGGATATAATGTACTTGGGGAACAAGCTAATACCAAGTAATGCATCCTAGTTTCTAGGCGTGATCCTAACATCAATAATTAATATGTCAGTTATATTAAACGTGATATATTAAACGTCATTTAATAACTGATTTCATAGGATTCCCAAGTTAATAGGAGCCTACCTAATTAATCTACTGATGAACGTAAATTAATATTTGACTAACCTAGGATACCCAAATTAATAGGACTGTAATTAATTAATTAGTTAATTCCAAGATACCCAACTTAATAGGACTCTAATTAATTAACTAATTAATTCCAAAATATAAAACATATTTATCTTATTAAGAATCCTAGACTTAGTCAATTACCTATTTATTTAAGGACTTTTAATCAAATTAAAACTCTTAAATAAACTATCCTAAATCACGCTTACTGACAATTAGATTAATGCATATTGACATTATACTTAGGATGCATACCAAGTTCCTAGACACGAGTTCCGCGAGTTCCTTTTAATACCTTGTTCCATTACCTTTCACGTTTCCACATACTCACATGAATCCTAGAAAATAAACTCTTGTTTCTTGTCTTCATGTTTCATGCTGCTCCGCATGTTGGTTGTTCCTCAGGAACAAGTGCTCCGCATGTTGGTTGTTCCTCGGGAACAAGTGCTCCTCGGGAACAATGGTTGATCCTCAGGAACAAGCATCTTTAGGAACAGCCATCTTTAGGAACAGCCATCTCTAGGAACATCCATCTTTAGGAACAACCGTCTTTAGGAACAGCCGTCTTTGGGAACAGCCGTCTTTGGGAACAGCCGTCTTTGGGAACAGACGTCTTTGGGAACAGCCGTCTTCGGGAACAGCCTTCTTTGGGAACAACCATCTCTATTGGGATTCCTCTAGCTCATCTGGAGTTCTAGTTCTTCCGCATGAACTTTAAAACTCCCAGCTTCTCTAGAGTTTATCCTTAGGAACTGCTCTGCAATTCCAGCTCTGGATTTTATGCTTCTTTGTTATAAGCATCTCACAATCATCAACTTCCAGTAAGCTTTATTATTGATGACTTGGGCACAACTATTCATTAATGATCCTTGCACACATACAACTTGAAAACCACGTTAGTTGATTACGTTAGTTTGTCATCATCAAAACCATATTGGCTCAACAATTTCCCCCTTTTTGGTGATGACAAACCAAGGCAAAGTAATAATAAAACTAACAGAAACTTAGTAGCAAGATCATTATTTAGTAGAGAATAAAACATAAATAACTATTAATCATCTTATAAAAGTAGGAAATAAGTATCTTTGCCTTTTCTCTTCC
The DNA here is from genome assembly GCF_020520425.1 of Spinacia oleracea. Classification (NCBI taxonomy): domain Eukaryota; kingdom Viridiplantae; phylum Streptophyta; class Magnoliopsida; order Caryophyllales; family Amaranthaceae; genus Spinacia; species Spinacia oleracea. Next base: position 31,294,728 of record NC_079492.1, read on the forward strand.
CCCTTTGACATCATCAAAAAGTGTACTTCGTTTCAAGGATTTATAAACAATCTTCTAGATGTACATTGACACCACACCACCAAGAACATATAGTTAATGGTCAAACATGAGGCAAAAGAAAGTATTAATTTGCTCAAACGTCAATCTAGTAATATTAGCCATCCTCACGCATACATCAATAAATCAGTCAAAGAAGCTAAAGTGTAGTTGTCAACAGTATAATCTCATTTTCACCAAAGTGCAACACATTAATAAGAATAAGTCAAATGTCCAATGAGTTCCAAAGAAAATAGATAATTGATGGAAAAATTTATGAAGAGATAAGCAGGCTAATGGGATGAATAGATTTATTCCTTTGTCACTTGTTTCTCAAGCATGCCTCCCTTTTTCTCACAATTTCAACTGAAGTTCCTCCTCATAAAATACATTGTTGTTCATTCTCTTTCTTTTTCTATTCTTCTTTAGCAGTACATAGTGTCCTTTTCTTCTTCATATAGTTTATTTGAAGCTTTTTGATAGTTCATTCATTCGATAATTTTTGTAGGAACTTACGTTTATGGTGTAAGTTCCCTTGTGAATCATTAAAGAACTTGATATTTTTTAAAGATAATTCTTTGAGATACTGAAACCTTCATTTGTTTTTCAACTTGGAAACTTAACTGCTTGTAGGAACTTCTTATCCCTTCTATTTCTTCCTTCACATAGCTCTCCTTTTGTTCCCCTCTTTTTCTTTTTTTTTCTTTTTTTTTTCATTTTTCTTCTGCCTTCCTTTTTTTTTCATCTCCTTTAATTTTACCTTTCAAAATTACATCTCTATTAATCACCTTCCTCATTTGTTCCCCCTCAACAATTGCTACATCATGTAAGTGACAAAGGAGGAATATTTAGTATAGAATTTTTATACAGTGATGAATTTTTTAAAATGTTTATGAAAAGAAAATAAATCAATGTGTGATATTAATTGATTTGGATCTCTAATATGTTGTAGAGATACGGTAGGAAAAGTGTAGGAAATATTTTTGTGAGGAACAAGAGTTTAATTGGTGGATATCATGGAAGAAAGAAATTATCACACATTACAGGATTTGGACATTCTTAATAGTGCACATGGATCGAATGAAAAAGCCTTATTTTGTTCCATAAGGAAATGGAACTTCACTTTTTGCTTCTTTTTCCTTTTTATTAACGCATAAGCAGTTTGGAAACTAAGGGTAATATTACAAAGACATCAGTGAGTCCTTAATTCAATTCTAGCTCATGACTACGTATAAGACATAGAAAAATTGTAGTGTCAATTTTATAAGGAAGACTATTCACATAAACTCTACACCTATAATACACAATTCAATGAGTCTTAAGGGAAATTCAAAGAAAATTCAACGAATTTCAAACTTATATAAGATTTTCCTACATTATTAATAAGCCTTTTAGTGAGAGAATAAAATATATTGCTAATGAATCACTAGGAACAACTAGTGCCATGCGTTGTTCCCCCTCACTTAAGCATTCATATAGTCTAGTTATTAAATCAAGGAACACTACTTTTCTTGGGTTCCGTATTGAAACAAATAACAGACTGTTGAAATAAACATACCTCAGATTCGACTTAAAGTCAAATTTTTTTATTAAACATAGTTGTGAATCTTGAAGTGTTCCTTTGTCCGAAAGTTCCTCTTCGGATTTTGATCTATATTCCCATTTAAGGTGCTGATGTAATATGCCATCTAAAATGCCGCACCATCATGAGTTCCTAAGCATAAGTCACGGGTCATCAATGAACCAGCGAGTTCCTCAATGTTGAACTTGAACTTGCAGGAACAAGGAAGAAACTGGTGCGTCAAGTTTCTGACAGATTAGTGTGCACCTTTGTTTGTTCCTGTACCAATTCCTTAGGCAAGGGAACCCAACATGATTTGGGTCCCTTCTTGTTAGTAATGACTGTTAAAAATATAATTAAAACAACTACTACTACCAAGATACAATATGCATTCATATAAATGATATTCAATATATTCATGAAGCATATAAAATAATAATTCTTAGGCAAAAAAAATTAGCAGTGTATAACGTTGCCGAAAAATTAAAAATTTCAAGTTCCACAGATTCTTGTGTGCATTTTCTCACAAGTCGTTTCCCTGAACTAATTTAAATATACTGGAGTTTTAAAAATAAATTGAAAAATCGGCTATTAAAAATAGATTTTAGATTTTTCAAATTCGATTTTAAATCAAAATAAAACAGTAGTTCCATTAGAAACAATGCAAGGAACAAGCAATAAATTAATGTATGCACATAAATAAAGTCTAAAGGAAGATATATTTACCTTAGAAGATTGTCTGTTACACCTTGACTGGCCTTTATTTGACAATGAAATTCAGATCTCCCTTGTTCCTTTGAATATGTAGGACCGAGTTCCTTTCGTCAAGTTTCTTGTAATTGTTCCTCCTTCCAGGAACTTAACTCAGCAGGGTTGCCTGCTTATCAGCGAGTTCCGGCTCTGATACCAATATATATATATACTTGGACTGAAATTTTGATTTAAACAATATTTTTGTTAGTTTATAAAATTAAATAATATTTCATGTATGTCGATTCATGAGTAATAAATTTATTTTAATTTTTTGAAATTTCGATTAATATGATTTTCGTTAAATTATGAAATTATATATATTTTTTATATTAAAATTCATTATTTATAAAATCATTACTTATAAAATTATTTAGTTATGAATTATCAATTTTAGATTATTTATAGTTTTATTACTAATTCAATAATTCGATATTTTGAAAGAAATTGGACTCGGGGCTCAGGAAGGACGATCCATCAGACAGGGAGTATAAAAACTACGGTTGAGGTAACGGTTATTTCTAGTACCTGCAATCCCTTCGAAATGTATTTATGAATGATGTTATGAATTGTAGATGTTTTTATAATGATGTTTTATGTTTTGCGGGATTGCAAGTATGATTTGAATGAATTGTTTTATGATAATGAAACTTTATGCAAAGTATCGATTTAATGAATTATTATTCCTGAAAGAATGATTTTATGAAATAACGAGATTTAATGATTTTATTGAACCACCCTGAATGATTGAGATTTTCCTGATTTAAGTTCTATTAAAAGAAATGTAAACATGATAAATGAAAGTGTAAGAACTGGTCAAGTTCCCCTGATATGGAGCCCAGGCTCCCCCTGATATGAAGCACTGGCTTCCCCTGATATGGAACCAAGGTTTCCCCCTGATAAGAAGCACTGACTTCCCCTGATATGGAACCAAGGTTCCCCTAATAAGAAGCACTGGATTCCCCTGATATGGAACCAAGGTTCCCCCTGATTAGAAGCACTGGCTTCCCCTGTTATGCAGCACTGACTCCCCCTGTTATGAAGCACTGGCTTCCCCTGTTCGTAGGAGACGTCCTACCATGTTTTCCTGTAAAGTCCTGACGACCAGAATAATACTGATAAAAGGAAAAAAAAAAAGCTAAAGAAATGATATTCCTGAAATAATGTTCCTGAAATGATATTCTTCAAATAATGTTCCTGAAATGATATTTCTGAAATGATGTTTTCGAAATGATGCTTCTGAAATGATGATTTATTAAATGTGTTACTATATTCTATTCTACATGTTTATTAAATAAAATGAATTGAAATGATGTTACGATGCTAGGGTAACTCGTTACTGAGTCTCCGGCTCACCGTTTTGTTTTCTGTTTTAGGTACTGCTGGGGACCACGGAAACGAGTAGTGGCGAGGATTTCACTATTTCCATATTCACCTAAGTTAATGTTAAGTTGTAACAAGTTTAAGTAAAGATTCTTGATTAAGTTAGGTACTTTTATTAAGGAATTAAAAAGGATTATTATGTTAATTTTTGAGTTTAATAGTAATTAATATGATGGTTGCCTTGTAATTCCCAATAGGGAGTTATGGTAGGTAATATCCCGACCGAATTAGGTTAATTCCGCTGCTACGTATGTTTTAATACTTGAATTAGAGGTCGGGGTGTTACAGTTTGGTATTCAGAGCAAAGGGTCTGGACCATAAGTGCTAAACCTTACCGGTTTTGCGCATAGTAGAATTCAATAAGCTTTAAGCAAAGAGTTTTAAGGAATTAGTTAAAAAGAATATGTTAAAATAATGTTAAGTTAAAATGAAATGAGTGAGAGCGTAGGAACGCACGGGATAAAAGGGATTCATTTCTCCTGCTATTTATGTTTTCTTGATTGAATATGTTATGTGAAATATCGATTATCGAACTTACCAACGATGCCACGAAAGAAGTTCACAACAAAGCGCAACATTCACGATGACGTCGCTCACAATGATGTTTGCTATGATGATTTCTATGACGAGCAATCTATAGAAGACCCAAGGAGATGATGGAACGATTAAGAACTGCAAGTACGTTGTCAATTGAAGTGGTCAAAGATTCTCGGAAAACGAAAGTCGCTAATGCGAACGAAAATGCGTCACTATTTAAGAAGTTTTCACCTCTGAATCCACCAATCTATGATCGCAAGCCGATTCGATGGAATTTGAAGACTAGGTCAATCATATGGATCAACTATTCGATACTTTCGAAATTCTCTAACGAATGGAAGTAAATAGCAAAACAAATACTTGTTATCGATGTCGAGGAAAAGATCATTTCGTTAAAGATTGTCCTAAAACCCCCTCCACGAATACCCGAACCTCAACCTCGACCAATCAAGAACGAAACAACAACAATTCTAGGGATAATTATAATCCATTACGCCCACCGACATATATAAGAGCTTAATTACATGATGAAAAACGAAGATGACGCCAACGCTGATATTATTTTGATTTAGCTATCTCTCACTTTGGAGCCGAATCTCCCTTAATTTCATGTTTATCGTCACATGTCAGGTTATGAGTTTTCTACCCTAGATAGAATAGGCAAAGTTTAAGCATTACTGATTTCTTGGAAGAAGTTAAGTTAAGCACGGTTCGAACTCAAAGATTTTGTGGATACGAATTGTTTTGAGGAATTTTTATGGTTATGAAATCTTTAAGGATAGTATAAATGTTAAGAGTACCAAGCGAGCATAAGGTTGTATTTCATGAGTGGTTGATCACTAATTAAGTTAAGATTATTCGAAGTTTATATTGTTAAAGTTATGAAAAAAAGTGATTCTTGGGTTACCTTTGCGATGAAAGTTTTGGTGTTTATAAGTACAAAAGTCTAGTATCTGAAAGATGATTGATATTCCTCTATTAAGGAAGCTAAGAAGTTATACATGAATGCATGTTATGAACCCTTTGAGTTATGGTAAAAGACCCGTTTGAGTTGAAACATGAATAAGATCTTGAGGATTTTATCAAAAGGAGTTATCAAGAATTAGTTATCAAAAAGGTTGAATGATAGAGTATCGAAAGAGCATGAGTTTGTATTTCGTAAGTGGCAAATCAACAATTAAATCGAGGTTTAAAGCATTGAAGTTTTGATTGAAATCGATTCTTAGTTTACTTTTCTGCATCATTTGTAAGGATTATTTTTATGTATTTATTTGAAAGGATGTTTGATTATCTCCATAAAGAAAGCTAAGCGAAAGAATTTAAGGTTTTGCAAAATGTTATGTGGAAAACATGATTTATGGTGATTGAAAATATGAAATTGAGTTTGCATATAAAGCTTTGAGGATCATACCACAATAAGTTATCGAGAATTAGTTTGTGTATCAGGTCGATGATACCAATGAATGTTATGAAATTCGAAAATTTTTTTGAATGATTGAGGAATGCAATGGAGTTAAGAAGAGAAAATCGACGAAATGACAAGCCTATAGAACCAGGTATTCTGAACTAAGTTTCAAGAAGCTAGATTGTTTATGATAAAGTCATGCTTGATGGTTTAACATTATCCGCAAAATCCGAGGTTTGTCGACTTAAAATACTAAGGATAAGTAACAAAGTCGTATGTCTAATGATGTAGTTCCTGTTACGTGATTGGACTCGAACCCTCCCGCAACGAACGTAGTCAACGAAGTTGTTAACGCATAAGAAAATATCGAAGATCGAAATCAAAAAGAATCGAATAACAAAAGTCAACGACAAGATTCCTGCAACAAAGAGGCCAATAGCAAATGAAAGTGAAATGTCTCTAATTATTCGCCCATGAACGATATGATGTATGAATGACTATGTTTTCTATGAATGATTATGTTATGATAAACCATGCTCGTGTGTTAGATCAAATGATTATGAATGTTATAATTTGGAATTTTCATATGAATTATGTCTCTATGATCTGGATTATGTCTCTATGATCTGGATTATGTTTATGCGGACATGGTTGTACTGGTAGTCTAATTGTTATACATGGAAGCCGCCTCCGATGAAAGTTCTCCTGAGCTCAGAGTACGAGATCGTTATAACAAATGACTTTTACAATTATTTAAGTATTCTATTTGTTAGATAAATAATTATTTTCATTACATATATACATTTATTTTCAGAAAATTGTATTAAAAATTACTATTTTGGTGAAAAATATTTTCAAACGGGATCTCACAAAGTAAATATAGGAGCTTAGTCTAAGCTAACAAATTTGCCCTTTCATGTTCTTTGCTCCTCGATCCTATTTTATGAAGTAAAGTGGAGATACGAAAGACGATGGCGGAAGGTAATTGACCTTAATGACGATTAAGGATCAATATATAATTTTTCCCCTTTTGCATTCTTTACTCTTCAACTATAGGTCTCGAGTTGAAGCGGAGTCATCAAAGAAGATGGCGGAATGAAACCTAGACATTGTCGGAATTGGAATAAAATTGTGAGATCTTGGTTTTAATACAAAACATCATACTTTTATTCGAGCGTTTTCAATTTTCAACAAACATTTTATAAATCTAATTTTCAAGTTTCGAGGACGAAACTTTTTCTAAGGTGGTAAGAATGTAATACCCTGAATTTTTAAAACTCGAATAATTATGCTTAATTATTTTTATTTAGCTTAAAATTGTTTTAAATCCTAAATTCCAACTTTATTTTTAATTAACGAAGTTTTATTTCGCTTAAATTTTAAATATTGCTACACGATTTATTTTTTCAGTTTATAATTTAATTTTATATTTACGAGCTTAACGACCTTTTTAAATTTTGATTATTTTCGGATTTTTAATAATTTCGGAACATTCTTATTTTATTCGAAAACTAAATTTATTTTTCGTTAACGATATTTTTATAAAGGATTATTTTAAAACTTAATTTTTATTAAATATTTCTATTCAAATTAATTTCCTAAAAATAGAAATCAATTTTCTGAATTTGTGCCTAACTAAAGTGAAATGACAAAAGAAAAAAAAACAAAATGCCTTAAAAGAACCAAAATCCATTATTTTCTCTTTCTTTGCTCTTTACGTGTACCAAGAAAAAGGAAGTAATTCCTTCCTTCCTCTCTTTCCCTCAATTCAGTCCAAATACACTCCTTGGACCCCAAGCAAATTCCCTACTTCTTCACTCTAGTTCACCTTATTATCAAACACAATTTGCACCAATTTTCTCAACCAAAATGAATTACCAAAAACAAAACTGAAAATTTCAACCCCTTGTTTCCTTTGATTCGGACCACCACAACAATCACCGCCACGATAACCACCGCTATTCACCACCCTTAACACCACCCAACCCCCTGGACTCAACCTCCCTGACAACCGTCCACCACCGCACGCACCGCCCTCGCCTCCCTTGCTCTTCGTGTATCCCTGCCCCCTCCCCTGTTTCTCCCCTTTCTCTGCCACGCTTCACCACCACTGTCACACTCCACCATTGTCCACCATCACAACCCTGCACCCTGATCTCCGCCGCCCAAAAACCCCGGTGCTCCGCCCTTATCTCCGCCCAAAACCACCAGAAACGCCCCACAAAACTACCCTGCTTTAAACCCAATCCGACCTCCATTCTCCTTCTCCCTCGCTGCGCCTCCGCCGCGCGCGAACCACCCCTTCCTTCGCAGTCCACCGCGTCCTGCCACCGTCCTCACTCAACCCCCCCTGTTCTCTCTCCTAATCGACCAACCACCGCGCCTTGCCTCCTCCTCACTCGCATCTCCCATGTCTTTCCCCCCCTCTCCTCCCCGACGCGCCGTCCTGCGTCCACCACCACCTCCATCTCCTTATTGGCACGCTCCAGCGCCGCCGTTGTTCCCCGGGCTCAGCCGCCGTTCCCTTTCCTTCTCCCTTTCCGTTGCTTCAATCCCCCTCCCCTGTTTCCCCTGCTTTGTGCCCAGTTCCACGAGAAACAAGTTCCAGTATTGGAACTTTGTTCCTTTCATTATTCAAGCAAGCCCAACTTTCCTTTTGGCCCAATATCTCAAGTGAGTTTTGTTAACATGTCCAAATACTTACTTATCTTAATATTTTATGAAAATAAATGATTTCTTAAGCATTGAAATAAAATGGATTTTTAAATGATGATTTTAAATATATATATACTTGGACTGAAATTTTGATTTAAACAATATTTTTGTTAGTTTATAAAATTAAATAATATTTCATGCATGTCGATTCATGAGTTATAAATTTATTTTATTTTTTGAAATTTCGATTAATAAGATTTTCGTTAAATTATGAAATTATATATTTTTTTTATATTAAAATTCATTATTAATAAAATCTTTACTTATAAAATTATTTAGTTATAAATTATCAATTTTAGATTATTTATAGTTTTATTACTCATTCAATAATTCGATATTTTGAAAGAAATTGGACTCGGGGCTCAGGAAAGACGATCAATCAAACAGGGAGTATAAAAACTACGGTTGAGGTAACGGTTATTGCTAGTACCCGCAATCCCTTCGAAATGTATTTATGAATGATGTTATGAATTGCAGATGTTTTTATAAAGATGTTTTATGATTTGCGGGATTGCAAGTATGATTTGAATGAATCGTTTTATGATAACGCAACTTTATGCAAAGTATCGATTTAATGAATTATTATTCCTGAAAGAATGATTTTATGAAATAACGAGATTTAATGATTTTATTGAACCACCCTGAATGATTGAGATTTTCCTGATTTATGTTCTATTAAAAGAAATGTAATTATGATAAATGAAATTGTAAGAATTGGTCAAGTTCCCCTGATATGGAGCCCAGGCTCCCCCTGATATGAAGCACTTGCTTCCCCTGATATGGAACCAAGGTTTCCCCCTGATAAGAAGCACTGACTTCCCCTGATATGGAACCAAGGTTCCCCTGATAAGAAGCACTGGCTTCCCCTGATATGGAACCAAGGTTCCCCCTGATAAGAAGCACTGGCTTCCCCTGTTATGCAGCACTGACTCCCCCTGTTATGAAGCACTGGCTTCCCCTGTTCGTAGGAGACGTCCTACCATGTTTTCCTGTAAAGTCCTGACGACCAGAATAATACTGATAAAAGGAAATAATGTTCCTGAAATGATATTTCTGAAATGATGTTTTCGAAATGATGCTTCTGAAATGATGATTTATTAAATGTGTTACTATTTTCTATTCTCCCTGTTTATTAAATAAAATGAATTGAAATGATGTTACGATGCTAGGGTAACTCGTTACTGAGTCTTCGGCTCACCGTTTTGTTTTCTGTTTTAGGTACTGCTGGGGACCACGGAAACGAGTAGTGGCGAGGATTTCACTATTTCCATATTCACCTAAGTTGATGTTAAGTTGTAACAAGTTTATGAAGGAAATATTCCCTTCACCCAAGGTGCATTAAGTCTAATACCAAGGTTCAGATTAATTGCGAAAAATTAATTCAGTGAGATCAAGTGACCGGAACAGCTAGCTGGAGCAATGCTTCCGATCAGTGAGTTCTAATGAATATTAAACTCACAGCTTACTCTTGACTGAACCTACAAGGTCACACCAATGACACGTAACAGATCGCCGGATTAAATGAATCGGAAATTCATTTAATAGCTTTTCGGGAAATTAGTTCGGAAAACATAAATATACAATAAAACGTTGGATCGTGAATCATATATCGTATTGCGTATATTCGTAAGCTAGGCGAAACGAATAATCGTATCGTACGACATTGGATCGTCAAGTACGACACGATAAATAAATTGTCGTAAGATAATTCAAGACGCAAAACGAAAGGTAGCCCACGAGCCGAGTGCACAAGGCACTCGAGGCCCATGGGCGCAAATGCTAGAGGCAAAGAAGCGCTGCAGCACAGCAACAATGCAGCGACATAGCGTGGCCCAAGGCCCAACGACTGTGTGCGTGCATGTGGGCTGACCGTGCAGGCTGGCCGGCCAAGTCTTTGGTCGGTTAGCTAGCACACTTGCCAAGGTTATTTTAATAACCTTATACCTTTTGTTTTTCCACTTAACTAATGAATCATTCTAACCCTAAGGGAGCAAGAGAAAACCCTAATTCTCTCTTTGTTTCCATGGATGTGTTCTTCCCAAAAGCACAAACTCTTGAATGATTGTCTAAGCTATGATTATCAGGATGGATCTGATCGTGTCCGGTGAACCAAGTAAAGGAACGACAAGTGGTGTTCTAAGTTCGTGTTCGTTGAGAATTTGTGGAAAACACGCTTCAAACGTAAGTATGCTTAATCTATGCTTTATACATGCTTCCTGGCTTTGGGGATTGTTTCCGCACATGTTATTATGTTTAACTGTATTCCCCTACTGTGGTATCATGAGCCTTATGTATTCAAAGCATGAATTAGCATGATTTATTGTTTTTGCATCTGTCGAAAATTTTGAATTTTTTGTTGAATTTTCGGAATTTTTACGAATTATTGGATGAATTGCGTAATAATCAGGTCCGAAATCAAAAATATTTGTTTTTTTCGAGTTGTAAAACCCTAATCTGATTGAAAAGGGTTTTCTAAGATCAACTCATGTGAACGGAATTGCAAAAACAAGCCTCGAAGTGTCGTGTTTTGGGCGTTTTTGTTAATTTTTCATTAAAAATTAAAAGTGTCGGACAGTAATTCAATTAAAATCTCGACCCAAAATACTCGGAAATTCTTGAAATTTTGACACAATGTTGCTGGGTAAATTCTAGATTTATGGAAAAAATTTGAGATGTTTCCGATAAGTATAAACCCTAATTTTTCCTTTCCTCAATTCGTAAAATTGGAAACCCTAATTGAATTCTAATTAATTTTGTTTTAATAATTCGGTTAATGGGAAAGGGGATATATTGTCATGGGTCAATGGCTAATTTTAAAAATTATTGGATTAAAATTTTGAATGGTTTCGTTAATTTTAATCGCACTTAAACCAAATTATTAAAAATCTGAAATTTAAATGTTAATGAAAAATTTAAAGCTTCGGATTTTATTAATTAAAAGTTCAAATTTTTAATGTTGATTCGTTTATTCTTAAAAGTTTGAATAATGTTAGCCTTGATTTAATAATTTTACGAAATTGGATTGTCGTTAAAGTTTATTAAATCGTTAAAAATCGTTGTTTTTCGAAAATAAAAATCGTAACTTTTTGAAAAATAATATTAATGCAAGTTCGTGAAATTAAATTTATTTTTAATTGAGTTGGTCCGTATCACGAACCAAAGGCACGAACACAAGTGTGGTGGACGTATGGCTCGTCGAGCCATACGGGCTACTATGCGTTGGCCGAACCGCAGCGACACGGGCAGCAGCAAGCATGATGCGTGCCTCGTGCGTGCTGGACCAGGAAAGGGACAGGCGATTGCTTGCGGGGGCTGCGACGAAGCAAGGCACAAGGCCCTGCGACGTCCAGCGCAGCGATGCACAACGACGCAGCTCAGGGGCAGCGAAGGCTGCGGGCACGCGCGCGCGCGAAGGCTGCGGGGTGTGCGAGCTTGCTTGTGCGCCTCGTAGGCCACACGCAAGGGGTATGGGGATGGGCGCAAGCCTAGCCCAACTACGTAATTGAACGTTTTCGTTGAAAATTGTTTATTTTGTTGGGCTTCGCATATTTGCATTAATTTGGGCTAACGGGATATTTAATTTAATATTTTATTAGCTTGGGCCGGGCCGCGAGTTTTAATTTAATATTTCATCATTAATTATCCGGAATAATTATTGGTTTGAGTGGGAGCCACTAAATGAAATTAAAATGAAATAATTATTTTAATTATTTTCGTAGGTCGCATTATTTTAATTAAATTCAATTTTAATTAGAATAAAGTCTAAGGATTAATAATTTGGAAATTGATTAATCTTTTAGGACGCGTTTATGTGAACGTGAATTTTAATTAATTCACATAAATACTTGCATATTTACATGGGCCATTCGTTTTAGCACACGAATGGATGAATGCACAGAATGTATATTTTATGCAATGCACCAAGTGACTAGTATGGCCAAATTGACTAGTATGGCCAAATTTAGGATAGTTAAATACGGTCTGCGTACCGTTCTATCTTTGAATGTAAAGTTTTAAATATGGTCTGTGTACCATGAAAATTTTGATGTAATTTATTATTTTCAAGTATTTATAAGTTTAGAACTTTAAGTTAGCATTTGAACGAAGATTCAAGACGATGCCAAGCTAACAAGGAGGTGATGAAGATTGGATGCTTCAAGACAAGATGTTTTGGGCCATACTAGATCACCATTTATTTATGCAATTTAATATATATATATATATATATATATATATATATATATATATATATATATATATATTATGCGTGAATGTATGAATGTATGTATGCTTTGCATGAATAGGTTGTTTCATATGACTCGATTAGATTAAGTTCACTAAATAATCGAAACAACATAGAAACAACTAGGTCCAACGTAATATTGAGTTTAAAATTTCCTTCCAAATCAAGCACTTACAAAAATCTAAGGATCTAAGGTAGTAGGTTTACGCTAAAGCGATCGAGGTGCTATTTTAGTTGACTTAGGTGGTAAGGCGTCGTAAAGGAGCACGTTGATTGTGGTTTCAACTCAAACAACAATGGCATTATGTTGTGGCAATGGGATAAATTATGGTATTAATTTATTAACCAAGAGTAATTTGGAAATTACTACCAATAGGTTTTGCTTACCTAAAATCTTAAACTACTTAAGACATGCTAAAGCTGCTTAAGGATTTAGGACTTTTGGGGTCTTGGAATCGTTTCATTCTTTTTGGACCATGTTTTGCTTTTGCATGAATGAAATTTTTTAATAGCTTTGATGATTGCGTGAATACTTTTATTTCAAGTTATTAAAGTATGATAAATGTTTTCTTTGCTAGTTCGTTTTGTAGAATCGTAAATCTTCAACTTTATTGCGTTCGGACGATAGAACTGCGATATTTCCTCGGTCGATTGGTAACTATTTTTGAGAGAGATTCTCAAAGAAAAGAGAGTGAGAGCATATCTTAATTGAATGCTATTTTCTTATAGTGATCTTCATGGTTGTTTTCAAACTAGAATTTGAATGGTAGACCAATTGGACCTCATGTATAACCAATGGTTAACAACCAATTTTCTTTTGATTCGATAATGAATTAGACTCATTGGATGTTGTCATTCAAAGTGAACAAAAGAAAGGGACTTTGTAAGCGTAACAAAGTAAGAAGATCAAGCAAAGAGTAAAATCTTTAGGACTATAAGAAAACTTGCTAGAAAGGATAGGAAAGGGGAACAAAAGAAATGAATTCAATATTCAATTTCTACCTAAAAGTTTGTGTTAAAGAGAAACGACTTAGCAAATAAACTCCTATGGTATTAGATTACCGCTTGAGGTTCTAAACTCTTGTTAAGAACTCAAATTCCGGGAGCTAAGTCTGGTTATTGACCTACAAGTGGGAAATGAAGCAAAGTTATGCTACATTAATTGTAGGGTCATCTTGTTTGTTTTAAAGTCCTTCTAAAGGTCGGAACTTAATGGTATTATGTTCCATTAATCATCATAATCAATTTCTGTTTGGACAACGGAAAGACTCACATTCAAAGTAAACAAAAACATTCGTTGAGTGTTTGTTTGAATGAAATGGTCATTTAAGGGTTGAGTCATATGATTGATTAATAAAAAAACGAATCTCTTCAAACTCAAACTTCAGAAGGTTCAAATCAAACACTTTGATTTGTGTTCCACATATCTTTGGCAATGTCATACGACCATATCAACAAGACAACATTCCAAGATTCCATGGCATGGATTTCTGAAAGTTGGTTAATTTAAGACACGTAGGTCTTGCTTGTTGAACATGACATAAAAATGGACTATTGTTAGAAGTTTCTAGACAATAAAGTTCATGGGCCAAAGATGGATTTTATGACTTACCTATTTCACAAGAATTTGAGAAATTATGGCTATATTTACTCAACGTGAAATATGTGAAATGCTTCAATGCGATTCACAAAAGAGTATAAAATCAACTTGGCATGAATTTTGGAACATCTAGGATGGGTCAAGGTGATGTTTGCATGAGCCAAGAAATATTATCTAGATTGTTTATATGGCATTATAACAATCGAAGCTCCATGGTATGTCCAAATGGAGATATCGGAATCAATTTCGATTAACGATAATCACGACTATTTTCCTATATAGTTTCTAAATGATACTCTCAAATGACTATCACACTAAACAAAGTTGTCAAAGCTAAGGATAAGTGTGAGGGGGTCGAAAAAGCACGAGGCTAATGTATGACCTCGTCCCTCGTGGGTGTGACGCTTCTTTTTGTCAAATCAAGTGTAATTGGATTTCCTGTGAGTTTACACCCAATTGACTAGTAATATAGGAGTCGCCATTCAGTTTTTAACGACAATGAGAAAAACTGACAAAACCCGGTTATCGTGACATAAAGGGAGTGCAATTATGTTTGACCACGACGGTCGTAGGTTCCCTTGTGATCCCTGGTGTGGGGATCTCTCAACATACACCCGCAAGGTAGAGATTGAGGGTTCGGGGGACTGTAACTACCGAGAGGAGTACTCGCTCGTCAATAACTCTAGAGGCAGGATATCCTTACTAGCTCAGCATAAATAATTGAAGGGACATGCGTTAACTATTAAACTAATCTGAGTTGGTTTTAGCAATATGCAACTTATAATACTAGATCGATCGCGATTATCTGATTTATATTGCATTAAGGGACCTAGCATGATAATCCAATTTCCCAAAAATATTATATTTGTTAGGCGTGATAGAACAATCAGATTTAGTTAGTTTAACAGTTCATAAAAAGGGCGAGGAAAGCAATTAAATCATCGAAAAGGGACACATTACGACGCACCCTTGAGAGGTGCGTCACGGTTCTCAGAAAACTAACCACTTTGACTTTGCTATTTCTCCTTTTATTTAACGAATCTCAAATTATGGGACAGGATACGTTCTGTTCGATTTATGGATCGATTGCGACAGAACGCGTGATCAGTTTTGCAGCGTGAGGCTTAGGCTTAGGGGTTTAGAGTCAATACTTAGAATAATAATTGTGTGTTGTGTCTTTCACGTCGAACTTAGGGCCCTATTTATAGAAAAGAGTACGTGGAAAGATAGAATTGTAGAACTCTAATCCACGAGGAATTAGGAAAGAACACGTCCCAAGTATTTTCAGCGCCCAGGCCTGGGCGTCAAAGATATCGGCGCCCAACTCTGGGCGTTGAAAATAGGATCCATGCAATTTCAGCGCCCAGGGCTGGGCGTTGAAATTGATGTTTGGGCCGTTTCTTTGTCAGATTCGGACTCTTAGAATTCGGAGTGTATGAGACTTAATCGAGTCTTTTAGTGCGTATCAATTTTATGACGAGATGCGTCTGGGCCCGTTACGAACTCTAGGCTCGTTAGTATTTTAATTAATACGTAACTCTTATTTTCGAATCGTATTAGGAACAGGATTCTTCTCGCAATTTCTATCTCATTTAGGATTTATGTTGGAGTGCAACACCTAATTCTGACAGGTTTCTATCTTTTATGACTTGCCACTTTTAACAACTACCCATTACGGCAGTTACTATTTTTAGCATGTTTCCATAAATGGCAGGTTTCTATAAATAGCAGGTTTCGGGTGAAATGAAAACGGGAATTGAGATTCGTTATTCTATAGGAGATGCGTTGTCAAGTGGAGATTTACGTTCTCATCATCGAACCTTCCCTTTCGGGAATGGGGACAAAAGTAGGTGTCTACAATAAGATGTCATAAGGATTGAACTTCGGTTCAGTACATCTTTTCAGTACATATATATCTAGGGTTGTCAAACCCAGTGGGAGTTAGTGTTTACATCAAACAAACTCAAGTATAGATATATGTTTCTTTATGAGCGACTCATAGAAACAAAAGGTATTGATTCTACCACAAATCTGAGAACATATGGTTGTTGCTTAAGATAATGTCTTTTAGGAAACCATCATATTTCCAAAAAGGCAAGTGGGAGAAAAATGACCTCGAATGTGTTAGGTTATGATACATATGACAATACATAAATCATGCGGAAACAACCATTAAGCCAGGAATACATATTATTTACACATAATCATATAGCATAATTTAGATGCATACTCTTTGTTGCGTGCCTTCCATAGCTGCACCTGAACCGAACAAGAACAAGTCTTTAGGACTCCAAGTGTCGTCCCTCCGTAGATAGTCCACAGCACGTCCGGATCCGCCTTAAGATTGACCAACTAGAATCGCCCTTAAGGTACTAGAATTTTCGGCACTCTTAGGTAAGAAATATGACTGAATTTTTCTCTCAAAACTCACTTTGAATACTTGAATTAATCTCTGAAAATATGTGACCCTAGGCACGTATTTATAGAGTTATGGAAAGGGAATTGTAATCCTAGTAGGACACGAATTAATTAAACTTAGAATCCTACAAGAACTCTAATTAATTAATTTATCCTTTTAGGAATAGGAATTTAATCATATACTAACTCTAATAGTTTTAGGAATCATGCATGAACACAAACTCACACACACACGGCAGCCACGAGGGCCGCCCATGCGTGTGCATGCGAGCAGCAGCCCACGCAGCGAGGCCATGGCCTTGGCGCGCGCTGGGCCTGCCTTGCGGTGGGCCTAGGCGCTGCCTTGGCTGGGCGCGCGTTTGGCTTGCTGGGCGATGGCCCGACTTCGTGCTGGGCCTTCGTCCGGCAGGCCTCGTCCGATGCTAATTCGTACGATACGCTTCCGATTAAATTCCCGGTTCCGGAATTCATTTCCGATACGAACAATATTTAATATTTCCGATTCCGGAATCAATTTCCGTTTCGAACAAATATTTAATATTTCCGTTTCCGGAATTATTTTCCGATTCCGATAATATTTCCGATTCTGACAATATTTCCGTTTCCGGCAATATTTCCGATTCTGGCAATATTTCCATTTCCGATAATATTTTCCAATACGTACCATGTTTCCGTTTCCGGCAACATCTACGACTTGGATAATATTTATATTTCCGATACGATCCATATTTCCGTTTCCGGCAATATCATCGTTTCCGGAGTATTCATTTCTTGCCTGTGACGATCTCAGCTCCCACTGAAACCAAGATCCGTCGATTCCGAATATCCATAGATGGAGTATCTAATGCCATTAAATACTTGATCCGTTTACGTACTATTTGTGTGACCCTACGGGTTCAGTCAAGAGTAAGCTGTGGATTAATATCATTAATTCCACTTGAACTGAAGCGGCCTCTAGCTAGGCATTCAGTTCACTTGATCTCACTGAATTATTAACTTGTTAATTAATACTGAACCGTATTTATTAGACTTAACATAGAATGCATACTTGGACCAAGGGCATTATTTCCTTCAGTCTCCCACTTGTCCTTAGGGACAAGTGTGCATTTCCTAATTCCTTTGTCGCTCGATGCTTGCTCTTGAACATAAGGTAAGAGTTGTCATCCTTATTATGTCCAGAGGTGTTTCTCGGTTTCAGAGTTCAACTGATAAAATAAACAGATAATCATAGCCTATGATTCATCCGAGCACGGCCATGCATTTCACAGTTTCTAGCTCTCCGAGTGGCCTTGTACAACTTTTAAGCATCTCATCCCGATTTATGGGAGGACAATCCCAATCTTGCGATCTTGAGATTAGACTTCGTTTGATAGGTGATTACCTGAGCGTTGCCTTTATAGCCTCCTTTTACGGTGCGACGGTTGGTCAACGTCAAAGCAACCAGTTCTCAAACAAGTAATCTCAAATCACTCAGGTATTGAGGATTTAGTGTCTAATAATTTAATGAAATTTACTTATGACAGACTTTCATCTCTTACAGTAAAGTTTCATAGGTCTTGTCCGATACTAGTCTTCCCAAAGTAAGTATCTATGCAAATGATTATGACATTGCCATGTCCACATAGTTCAAGAAACAGAACTACTAGTCATCTTGCATTCTAATCGTCTAACGTTTTCTATGCGTCCAATTTTATAGAAAACTCCGACTAGGGACCATTTTCAACCTTTGACATTCAAGTTCACTTGATAGACATTTCTTAGTCACAGGACTGGTCCTGACAGTCTATCTTGAATATATCGTCAAATTGAAGGGACTCATCATTTAATAAACCACAAATTAAATGGAAAAATGAATTCTTTTCATTTATTGTGAATGATTAACCAATAATGTTTTACAAAGATTTAAACTCTAAAACTTTAAAACATTAAATAGAGACATCAAAGCCATTCTCCAATATGCGTGATTCCCATAGCTGCAGTGTGCGAGTTGTGCTTCGCCTGCGGCAGAGGTTTAGTTAATGGATCTGATATGTTGTCATCAGTTCCAATTTTGCTTATCTCGACTTCTTTTCTTTCAACGAACTCTCGTAGAAGGTGAAATCTACGAAGTACATGCTTGACTCTCTGGTGGTGTCTAGGCTCTTTTGCCTGTGCAATAGCTCCGTTATTGTCACAATACAGGGCTATTGGTCCTTTAATGGAGGGGACTACACCAAGTTCACCTATGCACTTCCTTAGCCATATAGCTTCCTTTGCTGCTTCATGTGCAGCAATGTACTCCGCTTCAGTTGTAGAATCCGCAATGGTGCTTTGCTTAGCACTTTTCCAGCTTACTGCTCCTCCGTTGAGGCAGAAGACAAACCCAGACTGTGATCTGAAATCATCTTTGTCGGTTTGGAAACTTGCGTCCGTATAGCCTTTAACAATTAATTCATCATCTCCACCATAGACCAGGAAGTCATCTTTGTGCCTTTTCAGGTACTTCAGAATGTTCTTGGCAGCAGTCCAATGCGCCTCTCCTGGGTTTGACTAGTATCTGCTCGTAGCACTGAGTGCGTACGCAACATCCGGGCGTGTACATATCATAGCATACATTATTGAACCAATCAATGATGCATATGGAATCCCATTCATTCGTCTACGCTCATCAAGTGTTTTTGGGCACTGAGTCTTGCTTAGAGTCATTCCATGAGACATGGGTAGGTAGCCTCGCTTGGAGTCCGCCATCTTGAACCTATCAAGCACCTTATTGATATAAGTGCTTTGACTAAGTCCAATCATCCTTTTAGATCAATCTCTGTAAATCTTGATGCCCAATATGTACTGTGCTTCTCCTAGATCCTTCATCGAAAAACATTTCCCAAGCCAAATCTTGACAGAGTTCAACATAGGAATGTCATTTCCGATAAGTAATATGTCGTCGACATATAATACTAGGAAAGAAATTTTGCTCCCACTGACCTTCTTGTATACACAAGATTCGTCTGCGTTCTTGATGAAACCAAAGTCACTGACTGCTTCATCAAAACGTATATTCCAGCTCCTGGATGCCTGCTTCAATCCGTAGATTGACTTCTTTAGCTTGCATACCTTTTTAGCATTCTTTGGATCCTCAAAACCTTCAGGTTGTGTCATAAACACAGTTTCTGTTAAAACGCCGTTTAAGAAAGCAGTTTTGACATCCATCTGCCATATTTCGTAATCGTAATATGCAGCGATTGCTAACATGATCCGAATAGACTTTAGCATTGCAACTGGTGAAAAGGTTTCATCGTAGTCCACACCGTGGACTTGCCTGTAACCTTTTGCAACCAATCTAGCTTTGAAAACTTCAAGTTTTCCATCCTTGTCCTTTTTCAGTTTGAAAACCCATTTGCTTCCAATGGCTTGGTAGCCATCTGGAAAATCGACCAAATCCCATACTTGGTTTTCAGACATGGAGTCTAATTCAGATTGCATGGCTTCTTGCCATTGCTTGGAGCTAGGGCTCGTCATAGCTTGTTTGTAAGTCGCAGGTTCATCACTTTCAAGTAATAGAACGTCATAGCTCTCGTTCGTCAAAATACCTAAGTACCTTTCCGGTTGAGATCTATATCTTTGCGATCTACGCGGGGTAACATTTCTAGATTGATCATGATTCTCACCAGATTCTTCTAAAGATCTCTGAGTTTCATCCTGAATGTCATTTTGAGCATTCTCTAGAGTTTGTTGTTCGACTCGAATTTCTTCGAGGTCTACTTTTCTCCCACTTGTCATTTTGGAAATGTGAGCTTTCTCCAAAAAGACACCATCTCGAGCAACAAACACTTTGTTCTCAGATGTATTGTAGAAGTAATACCCCTTTGTTTCCTTTGGATAGCCCACAAGGATACATTTGTCAGATTTTGGATGAAGTTTGTCTGAAATTAATCGTTTGACGTATACTTCACATCCCCAAATCTTAAGAAAAGACACATTTGGAGGCTTTCCAAACCATAATTCGTATGGAGTCTTTTCGACAGCTTTAGACGGAGCTCTATTTATAGTGAGTGCAGCTGTATTTAGTGCATGTCCCCAAAATTCTAATGGAAGTTCGGCCTGACCCATCATTGACCTGACCATGTCTAGCAAGGTTCTGTTCCTCCGTTCCGACACACCGTTCCATTGTGGTGTTCCAGGAGGAGTCAATTCTGATAGAATTCCACATTCTTTCAGATGGTCATCAAATTCATAGCTCAGATATTCACCGCCTCTATCAGACCGCAGTGCCTTAATCTTCTTGCCTAATTGATTCTCTACTTCACTCTGAAATTCCTTGAATTTGTCAAAGGATTCAGACTTATGCTTCATTAGGTAGACATAACCATACCTACTGAAGTCATCAGTGAAAGTGATAAAGTAGCTGAAACCACCTCTAGCATTTGTACTCATTGGTCCACATACATCTGTATGGATTAATCCCAATAGTTCATTTGCTCTTTCTCCAACTTTAGAGAAAGGTTTCTTTGTCATTTTGCCAAGTAAACATGATTCACATTTACCATAATCCTCTAAGTCAAATGGTTCTAGAATTCCTTCCTTTTGAAGTCTTTCTAAGCGTTTCAAGTTTATATGGCCTAATCGACAATGCCACAGATAGGTGAGATCTGAATCATCCTTTTTTGCCTTTTTGGTATTTATGTTATAAACTTGTTTGTCGTGATCTAATAAATAAAGTCCATTGACTAATCTAGCAGATCCATAAAACATCTCTTTAAAATAAAACGAACAACTATTGTCTTTTATTAAAAAGGAAAATCCCTTAGCATCTAAGCAAGAAACTGAAATGATGTTTTTAGTAAGACTTGGAACATGGAAACATTCTTCCAGTTCCAAAACTAGCCCGGAGGGCAACGACAAATAGTAAGTTCCTACAGCTAATGCAGCAATCCGTGCTCCATTTCCCACTCGTAGGTCGACTTCACCCTTGCTTAACTTTCTACTTCTTCTTAGTCCCTGTGGATTGGAACATAAGTGTGAGCCACAACCTGTATCTAATACCCAAGAAGTTGAATTAGCAAGTATACAGTCTATAACGAAAATACCTGAAGATGGAACGACTGTTCCGTTCTTCTGATCTTCCTTTAGCTTTGGACATTCTCTTTTGTAATGGCCTATTCCATCACAATAAAGACAACTTGATGTGGACTTGTCCTGCTTTAATTTAGCATTGCCCTTGGACTTTCCACCTTTCTTGAACGGTCTCCTTCTAGCCTTGAGTAAATCTTTGGCTTCACAGTCCAGTATTATTTCAGCCTTTCTGACAAGGTGAACAAATTCTGCAACTTTTTCTTCTCTTGGTTCACTTAGGTATAGTTGCTTGAAGCGACCAAACCCACTGTGTAGTGAATTGAGCAAGATAGAGACTGCCATCCTTTCGCTTATTGGTGTTCCTAGTAGACTTAGGCGATCAAAGTATGAACGCATAAGATCCACATGGAACCTCAGTGGGACGCCTACCCTCTGTTTTGTGCGAAGGAGCTGAACATGTGTTTCTTGGACTTCCATCCTATAACACCTATTTGGAGAACTAACCTTTAGACCAGACATTGATTCAATCAACTCATGGACGTTCAGGTCCCTGTCCTCCGTGCTTCCACGATAGATATCCCTCAGATTCTTGATGAGCGTAAAAGGTTCATAGGCTACAAACCTTTTAGCCCAATCATCAGGGATATTGTTCAGCATGAGACTCATAACCTTTTTGAGATCCGCATCCCAGGCGTAAAATCTCTCAAGGGTCATGTCTCTGGCATAGTAGCTTGGCATGGGATGTGACAGTACATACTCAAGTCCATTGAGTTTGACTATTTCAACTAGCTTAGCTTCCCATTCAAGAAAATTTGCCAGGTTCAGCTTGACCATAAGCTCAGAACCCATGATGATGTTTTGATTGTTGTTTGCCATATTAAAAACTACAATTGAAAAGAATAAACAAATAAATAACCATTCACAGTTTCTCTTAATAAACTTAAATTCTAGCATACATGCATAATTCAATGTTTATTAAGCATTTTATTCAAGTTATGTGTTCCGGCAGGTGTGAATAAAATGATTCCAAGATCCTAAAATCATTGAAGAACTAAGCACAGTTTGTCGACTTAATCCTAAAACATCTTAGGTAAGCAAAAACCTTTTGCTAATAGTCTAGAAACTATTCTTGGTTGATAG
The DNA here is from genome assembly GCF_020520425.1 of Spinacia oleracea. Classification (NCBI taxonomy): domain Eukaryota; kingdom Viridiplantae; phylum Streptophyta; class Magnoliopsida; order Caryophyllales; family Amaranthaceae; genus Spinacia; species Spinacia oleracea. Next base: position 31,317,565 of record NC_079492.1, read on the forward strand.
GTACGTCTAAGAACTTATTAGGTAAACCTATCGATTTTGCCACGACATAAAAGGACTCCTTACTTATATCGTTGAGTTTCACCAAAACTAACATGTACTCACAATTATTTGTGTACCTTGCCCCTTTAGGACTAATAAGTAACACCTCGCTGAGCGAAAACTATTACTAGATTGATGTAAAGGATATCCAAGCAAGTGTATATTTTGGCATGGCACCTTTTAACTCAATTTTTAAGTTTGGAACTTAAGGCTCTTACTATGTTGGTTAGATTTTAAGTGAACTAAAATCCTTAATCATGCAACATAATCAAGCTTTTGATCTCATGCATTTTAAGACATATTTAAAAGCAATAAATAACTTAAAACATGCATAAGATAAATGTGATCTAGTATGGCCCGACTTCATCTTGAAGCTTTAACTTCAAAGTCCGTCTTGAAAATCTCCGTGGGAGGCACCATTTTCTTCAAATAGGATAAGCTATAACTAATTACAACTATTTGATGGTACGCAGACCATATTTGAATTGAAAAATAACTTTGGTACTTTAGACCAATTACATTCAAATTAATGGTACGCAGACCATATTTTCTATCCTATTTGGGCCATACTAGTCACTTCATAACCTGCAAAACAGTACATATACAATATATATACCATTCACCCATTCATTATCATGAATGGCCCACATAGCTGGTTAGTAAAACACATTATGCATCACGTAAACATTTGCAGCAATTAATCAAGGGCACCAATAATCTACCAATTATTCAGTCCTTATTAATTCTAATCAAGTTGTTTTAACCTTAAGGATTTGTAGACCTAATCAAGAGTTTTATGACTAAAAGGGCTCCCACTTAAACCAATAAATTCATATGCTTTACTAATTTTAAACATAAAAATGTATTTCAAGTCTAACCGGAAACATACAAATTTAATTAAAATTTAAAGCTCATATAAATTTATAATTGAATCCAAAAAGTTTAATTTAATTTCAGTCGTATTTAAATTAATTCATGATTTTAATTTTAGTAAAATAATTAGAATAAATAAAATTTATTATAATTACAATATTCAAAATTAAAATCCAAGAAAATAATTTAAATTATTAATTTTAAAATTAATTAAAATTACGTAAACTGAAAAATTTCAAATTAAACATTCAAAACGATCTAATCGCAACGCAAACACCCTACGCATTGCACGCCCATGGGCCGCACGCACACAGCCATCGCTGGCCATGTGCGCGCAGCCCATGCGCTCGTCGCATAGCTGCTGCATCTTCCATCGCAAGCCATCGCACGCTATGGTGCTCGCTGCGCGCGCGCCAGTGCTCGACGCACGCGAGCCATCGCTCGCTATGCGCGCTCGCCAGCGCTCGCTGCGCGCGAGCCATCGCTCGCTGTGCGCGCGAGCCATTGCTCGCTGTGCGCGCGAGCCATCGCTCGCTGTGCGCGAGCAATTCCGCGCGATCAACGCTGGGCGCAGCGCTCGTGGCACGCGAGCTTGCGCTCGCTGCGCGCGAGGCTGCGCGCCCTTGCGCGAGGCAGTGCGCGTTGTGGCGCAGCTCGCTTGCTGCCCACACGCGACTGCCTTGGCTTGCCTTTCGCCCATGCCCATTCGTCCATAGCTCGTGGCCCACGACACAAGGCAGGGCTGCTGCCTTGTGCTCGTGCACCATGCCTTGCTCATTGCATTCGTGCCGCACGGGCGACGAGCTCCCTTGCTCGTCGTCGCATGCCCGCACTATACAACACCCCTTAAGGGTAACACGAAGCGTCCATTGCTTTGTGCGTGCAAGTTATATGAACGAATCGCAAAAAAATTTAAAATTTATATTTAAAATTAATGACAAATTAATAAATAATATTAATTTCATAATTTTAGGGCAAAAAATCGAAAATTTATTATTCAATTGATTTCCGATTGTCATGGATTCAAGTCTTGGTCATAAAAATTTAAAATTTATCATAAATTTACAGTTTTTATGGTGGTTTTTAATCATAGGTTTCTAATTAAATTATAATTAATTATGAAAATCAAATTAATTCTAAATTATTCTAATTTTCAACAAATTAATCATAATTACAAATTAGATTGCATAATTAACAAGGCTAGGCATTCAAACTTGTTAAACATATACAGTAGGTCAATCAAAAATTCAAGATTTATCAACAAGAATCGCAAATATTTAATTTAACATCTTAAATTTACGAAATTTTGCATTCGAAAAACTAAAACTTTCGAAAAGTCATAGTTAGGCTTCGAATTTGAGAATTCTGGGTTCGGCAGAAAAATACTGTTTTTGTCAAAATTTTAGAATGCCTTTTACATGCGGAATTGACACAAAAATCACTTGATTTGGATGAGTAACGAAGAAACTGCCGAAAAACTGCGTACGTATAATTAAATAAACGCAATTTGCAATTAATTAACAATTACGAAAATTAATCACCCCTTTTAATTTTGCAAATTTGTAATATTTAACCATGTTCATGCAATTTAGATTATGAAAATAATAAGAGGCTCGTGATACCACTGTTAGGTTATGATACATATGACAATACATAAATCATGCGGAAACAACCATTAAGCCAGGAATACATATTATTTACACATAATCATATAGCATAATTTAGATGCATACTCTTTGTTGCGTGCCTTCCCTAGCTACGCCCGAACCGAACAAGAACAAGTCTTTAGGACTCCAAGTGTCGTCCCTCCGTAGATAGTCCACAGCACGTCCGGATCCGCCTTAAGATTGACCAACTAGAATCGCCCTTAAGGTACTAGAATTTTCGGCACTCTTAGGTAAGAAATATGACTGAATTTTTCTCTCAAAACTCACTTTGAATACTTGAATTAATCTCTGAAAATATGTGACCCTAGGCACGTATTTATAGAGTTATGGAAAGGGAATTGGAATCCTAGTACGACACGAATTAATTAAACTTAGAATCCTACAAGAACTCTAATTAATTAATTTATCCTTTTAGGAATAGGAATTTAATCATATACTAACTCTAATAGTTTTAGGAATCATGCATGAACACAAACTCACACACACACGGCAGCCACGAGGGCCGCCCATGCGTGTGCGTGCGAGCAGCAGCCCACGCAGCGAGGCCATGGCCTTGGCGCGCGCTGGGCCTGCCTTGCGGTGGGCCTGGGCGCTGCCTTGGCTGGGCGCGCGTTTGGCTTGCTGGGCGATGGCCCGACTTCGTGCTGGGCCTTCGTCCGGCAGGCCTCGTCCGATGCTAATTCGTACGATACGCTTCCGATTAAATTCCCGGTTCCGGAATTCATTTCCGATACGAACAATATTTAATATTTCCGATTCCGGAATCAATTTATGTTTCGAACAAATATTTAATATTTCCGTTTCCGGAATTATTTTCCGATTCCGATAATATTTCCGATTCTGACAATATTTCCGTTTCCGGCAATATTTCCGATTCTGGCAATATTTCCATTTCCGATAATATTTTCCAATACGTACCATGTTTCCGTTTCCGGCAACATCTACGACTTGGATAATATTTATATTTCCGATACGATCCATATTTCTGTTTCCGGCAATATCATCGTTTCCGGAGTATTCATTTCTTGCCTGTGACGATCTCAGCTCCCACTGAAACCAAGATCCGTCGATTCCGAATATCCATAGATGGAGTATCTAATGCAATTAAATACTTGATCCGTTTACGTACTATTTGTGTGACCCTACGGGTTCAGTCAAGAGTAAGCTGTGGATTAATATCATTAATTCCACTTGAACTGAAGCGGCCTCTAGCTAGGCATTCAGTTCACTTGATCTCACTGAATTATGAACTTGTTAATTAATACTGAACCGTATTTATTAGACTTAACATAGAATGCATACTTGGACCAAGGGCATTATTTCCTTCAGAATGGACTTCGAGTCAAGCAACAAACAAATGTGGGATACTTAGGAGTCTTTAGAAAAGCTCCGTACTTAGAAGCCTTTGGAAGAGCTTCATGAAGACTTTAGAAGTGCTTCAAGAGAATCCTAATACTCAAAGGACTTGAGTAATGTCTTTATAGATACTAACGTTTGATGTTCAATACCTAAGTAAATCGTATAAGGAATAGAATTCAACCAAGATAGATACATAGATATCTTGAGGAATGAAAACTATGAAGACTTTGGAAAGTGCTTCAAAAACATACGACTTACAGGTTAGCTACGACGAATTAAAAATTCCCAAGTATGGTTTTAGGCCATCAAAAACATAAGTATGGTTCGAGGCCATACAAAATGGTTTGAGGCCATTTCATCCAAAGTACCTTCATCTTAGAGAATCAAATCTATGATTTGGTTGATTTGCATAAAGGGTTCACTCCCATTAGTTGCAAACATGTTTTCTAAACATAGAACGTTGATTTGCATAAAGGGTTCACTCCCATTGTTTGCAAATATGTTTTCTAAACATACGACGTTGATTTGCATAAAGGATTTACTCCCATTGGTTGCAAACATGTTTTCAAAACATACAGAGATGATATTGTATACACATACAAAAGAGAGGCTAGATTGGTGGTTAAAGATTGTAAAGAACTTCATGGCGTTGATAATGTTGAAATCTTTTTCACCAAGTCGGAATGCTTGAACTATTTTGGATAAATCTTGCAATCATTGCATATGGCAATATGGCAATTGGAAAACCAAACACTTTACTCAATTAGACTTGTAGAAAGGAATTGTGTACATCACACAATGTAAAAGTTTTGGATGCTAGATAAAGGAGCAAGCTTAAGAAATCTATTCGTAGATTAAAGCATGCAAGTGGGAATTGGACCATATTGGTCTAAAAGGCTATTGAGGAATCATAGCTTTATGAAAATATGGATCATCTTATAGATGAGGAGTTTAGTGGGAGGTAAGTCAAGTTTATTGGTTCTATATATATGAGATGCATATCTCTCTATTGAAGATGACATTCAAATTCTTAATGGTTAGATTTGAAAGTATTTGTCAATATTAGAACCATGGCAAACTTAGAACATACTAGGTTAAAGATCTATTGGATAGGATCTAATGCGTTGTTTGGATTCTGTAAAAGTAATTACTAAATCAAACACAATGGAGAGACTCAAAAGAGACTCTCAACCCATATGAGTAAGTATAAGTTATGAATGCTTTAACTAAGTATAAAGCTAGGCTGTTATCACTAAAGTTAAGCATGAAGGACCTTGAAGAGGTGCCTTCGCCTTATATCACATGGCAACGCCAAGATTTTAGCAAGATTCAGTGTCTCTTGAAACAGAATGAAGCTAAAAGTTACATGGATGGATTTTAAAATGCGAATGGTTTTTGCATTACAATCAATCATGTATGATGTGATATATAGATCGCCAAGATAACTCGTGAACATTGGATCGTGACGAGTTTATACCAATCTCTATTGATCTGGATAAAAGATCATTGGAACAGTATCAAGAACATCCAATACATTTGGAGATGTAGGATGAGCACTTGATAAGAGGAAGTGAAGATAACTAAAGTTTTGATGCTACATGCATTTGCCTAAGCAAAATTTGAATCTTGTTGTTAGGCAAACCACAAACAAACACGGGCAATTAGGCGTCGTGATTAAAAGGTGGTTACATAGGTTCTAAACCATATGTGATGCATGGGAAACTGAATCAATGATTAGTTTCCAAGTTCTCAGTTGAAAGATGTATCTCCCACATCTATGTGAACTGGTTGGAGCATTCCAAAAGGGAAGCATCATTTGAAATTCTACACAATTGAAATGAATTCATTGTTGCCTAAGAAGCAATAAAAGGGAATTGTTTTTAGTGGGAGTTCTTCAATGAACTCAGGTTGATCACAAGTATGCTACCTGGATGATTTTCTATTTTAGATATGATTATCAATCTAAACAACAACGAAAGACTAGATCATTCTAGAAACATATTCAAAGATCTTTTCATCTTACATCGAAAGTCTTTCGATAGAAAAGATGCTAAGGATAGCAAAGTATGATAAACTAAACATCTGCATTGAATGATACACAACATTCATATGCAGATATGGAATCAAGTTTGAGTTCCATGAATGTTTTAAGTATTGGGTGAAAGGCCTATATCCGGAAAACATTGAATGCTTGATTTTGGGTTAGAGGCCCACAAATTGGTAAGCATTTGGTTTAAACATTTATCATTTATGAAATTATATTTCATAGTTAATTTAATCTTGGTTTAGTATTAAATGATAACTCCATGTGATTCAAATCATTCAAATGGGATGTCAAGATGAATTCTTCGACAAAGAAACACCCATAAGTGAACTTGAATATTGAAGTCACAAAGGATCCCTAATACACGTCATTGAAAGGTGGACGACCAATGACTAATGAAGATTAGATTGCAAGTAGATTACTTAGTTCTGTTTCTTGAACTAGAGTGACTGGATGTCAGAATCCTTTGCATAGATACTTTTTGGATCTTGTATCGGATTGACCATGAGAACATTTTAAGAGATTAAAGTCATGTCATAGGTAGTTCTCATTAATGGTGATTAGAACCATTCCTCAGAACATGAGAGATTATGTCTGCTCGTTTGAGAATTAGTTCGCTTTGATACTAGCTAAACGTCGCACCGTAAAAGGAGGCTATAAAAGCAGTTATTGGGCGTAACTATGAATCAAAGTGAGTGTTTATAGATTGCAAGAATGGATTGTCCTCCTATCTTTGATAGGATATGGTGTTGTTGTGTAACAAGGCCTCTCGGAGATTTAGATACTGTGAAAATGCATGGCCGTGCTCAGAATGGTTAAGGCTTAACCTTCTGTAAAAGTTTAACAGTTGTGCTCTGTAATCCGAGAAACACTTCTGGACCTAATAAGGATGGCTTGGATCTTACCTTATGTTCAGCAAGTAACACTAAGCGACAAAGGAATGTGAATGCACACTTGTCTGAATGACAAGTGGGAGACTGAAGATAATATGTCCTTCACCCAAGGTGCATTAAGTCTAATACCAAGGTTCAGATTAATTGCGAACAATTAATTCATTGAGATCAAGTGATCGGAACAGCTAGCTGGAGCAATGCTTCCGATCAGTGAGTTCTAATGAATATTAAACTCACAGCTTACTCTTGATTGAACCTACAAGGTCACACCAATGACACGTAACAGATCACCGGATTAAATGAATCGGAAATTCATTTAATAGCTTTTCGGGAAATTAGTTCGGAAAACATAAATATACGATAAAACGTTGGATCATGAATCGTATATCGTATTGCGTATATTCGTAAGCTAGGCGAAACGAATAATCGTATCGTACGACATTGGATCGTCAAGTACGACACGATAAATAAATTGTCGTAAGATAATTTAAGACGCAAAACGAAAGGTAGCCCACGAGCCGAGTGCACAAGGCACTCGAGGCCCATGGGCGCAAGCACAGCACAGGCCCGTGGCTGTGTGTGGCTGTGTGCGCGCATAAGGCCAAGCAAAGGCAACAACAACAATGCAGCGACACATCGTGGCCCAAGGCCCAACGACTGTGTGCGTGCATGTGGGCTGACCGTGCAGGCTGGCCGGCCAAGTCTTTGGTCGGTTAGCTAGCACACTTGCCAAGGTTATTTTAATAACCTTATACCATTTGTTTTTCCACATAACTAATGAATCATTCTAACCCTAAGGGAGCAAGTGAAAACCCTAATTCTCTCTTTGCCTCCATGGATGTGTTCTTCCCAAAAGCACAAACTCTTGAATGATTGTCTAAGCTATGATTATCAAGACGGATCTGATCGTGTCGGTGAACCAAGTAAAGGAACGACAAGTGGAGTTCTAAGTTCGTGTTCGTTGACAATTTGTGGAAAACACGCTTCAAACGTAAGTATGCTTAATCTGTGCTTTATACATGCTTCTTGGCTTTGGGGATTGTTTCCGCACATGTTATTATGTTTAACTGTATTCCCCTATAGTTTAAGTAAGGATTCTTGATTAAGTTACGTACTTTTATTAAGGAATTAAAAAGGATTATTATGTTAATTTTGGAGTTTAATAGTAATTAATATGATGGTTGCCTTGTAATTCCCAAGAGGGAGTTACGGTAGGCAATGTCCCGACCGAATTAGGTTAATTCCACTGCTAAGTATGTTTTAATACTTGAATTAGAGGTCGGGGTGTTACAAGCTCCGTCCGAACCGATGGCGGAAGAACACTACAAGTACAAACCGGAGTCGTCATAGCCGAACAGAGGTAGACTCTATCCTTTTTTTTTCTAACGCCTATTTTGTGCAGGTACATGCGTACAAAGAATGGTCTTGAATGAAGAACATCTTGATCATTCTCCGTCCCTTTCGAAATACTTTGACTTGCGCTTTCCTAACCGAACGCTCAGTCAAAGTGGGGGCTTCTGTAGACACCTAATTTGTGTCTCCCCTCTGGAATAATGAAGTTACCATTATCCTTTCTAAGAGGTTGGAGAAACTCCGTGCGGAAATCCCAATTGCTAAGAACATCTCCAAAGTACAAGATCCAAAATCAAATCCCCGAGGCCGTTCCCCTCCCGGAACTCGGTACAAAATACAATTTTCAAAAACCAATTTCAAAATCCAAGTACAATCTCATCTAGTAGACCATTCCATTGGTTTTACTAGGCCTTTTCCACTCAAAATCATATAAGGCAAGTCAAATTCGAGCGCCGACCCACAAAACCGAGCAAGACGGGCCCCGTCCCGTACAACCGGAATTCAAAACCCGAACCGACTTGTTTTTTTACGCAAAATCAAGTCTTAACCTCCAAGAAAACACTACGTGCCAAGCATCGTACTATTCGTACAAAGGTACATCAAAACAAGACAAATCAAGCGCGTCCTTGATTTTGGCAGCACGCATGCCACGTCACCAGCGCCCAGCGCTGGTTCGGCGTGCTGCGCTTGCAATGGCTGGCAGTTTCCAGCCATTTTTCCTATAAACACCCCCTAATTTACAGTATTTAGGGAGGCAGCTTCAATATACAACGTCGTAATACAAAAATTGTGCCTCAAATTCAAGTCCAAAAATCCTTCAAAAACACATACAAACTTCAAGTTCTAAGCAATTGGGAGCTCTAAAAGGAATTCTTGCCTAAACCTAAAAAGGTAATTCCGAATCCCACAATATTCAATCATGTTTCTATGATTTTCCTATTTCAAAAATGATTAGCAAGTTGGCATTTTTACTACTAAAAATGTCACTTGCAACAATCATACATCTTTTCAAAATCCAAACTTTTCAACATACAAAAATGCAAACTTTCAAGATTCAAGGATGTTCAAAGTTGTTTGCAATCACTTCTTTGAACTAGAATCACTTTCAAGTATGGAGTAATCAAAGATGACACCTTTTTAGCTTCTAAAGATATAATCTTTTGAGATTCAAGACTCCATTTTTCAATATACATGTTCAAGTTTTCAAATTTCAAGATCCCACAATGTTTAGGGTTGCTCATGACTACTTCCCTAAACTAGGATCCTTTCAAAATAAGAGCATATCAAAGATCTAACCTTTTCAACATTAAAAGGCCCGATCTTTGAGATTCAAGTCTCTTAAGTTTCAATATTTTCAAGTACAAGTTCAATATTTCAAGTTCAAGTTCAATTATTTCAAGTACAATATTTCAAGATTCAAACTTTCAAGTTCAAGTTCTATATGCAAAATCTAGGATACTTTGGGATGAGAAAATTCTCCCAAGTTGAGATTTTTGGCTTTGAATTCGTGTCGGGCGCATTTATTTTTAAGGAGCCGCTTGGCGTTCGAATCTCATGTGCCCAAGTACAAATTTCAATATCGCAATTTCGATTATGCACCATTCAATATTGCAATTTCAATTATGCACCTTTCAATACCACAATTTCAATATCGCACTTTCAATTCCGCAATTTCAATATCGCACTTTCAATTCCGCATCTTTACTTGCCTAGTCCTTCTAGGCAATGTGGACCTACTCCCTAGTCCGTTTCTAGGGGGTCTTGTATTTACTAATTCCGCACTCATTTACAATTGTGATGTTGCTTTATTTGCTTTATTGCTTTCATCACCATACATGCTAAATACAACAAAATCCAAGGTTACATCACGCTTAACAAAGATAATTTCTTGGGCAAACCGATCTTTGGTTCCCTTAAATTACCTTTAAAGCAAAGTTACCACCATAAAATTAGAGATTCTATTTGCTCTAAATTTCAAACCCACATAGTCTAATCTAGGGTATATTTTCGAAAATGCTATGTCCCGTACTCGAATAATTTCTAAAGCTCTCGGAATAAGCATCTCGTTCCCGTGCCCGGATTTCACCCATCCGTTTCGAGGATTCAAAGCCTTATCCAAAATAGAGTCACTTGGGGTCTTTCCAAACGAGACTTTAAATAACGTTTGGTGGCGACTCCTTCGAGGTACAAAAATACAATATTTTGCTAAAAAACCGCCCCCTTGTAGGGAAAGAGCATACTTGCGATGCGACCAAAAAAAAACCCCCTTCACCAAGCTTTCGCTCCTTACTTTCCATTTGCCGGAAATTTGATTGATGATAAGGGAGGAATCCCCGTACACTCGAAGCTTCCGGACACCCAATGCTAAGGCGGCTTCCAGGCCCATAATGCATGCTTCATATTCTGCCGCATTATTTGTGACGTTGAATTGGAGTTTGGATGATAAATGAATGTGGGTTCCGTCCGGGGCTACTAGAATTACTCCAACACCACATCCGTTCTGATCTAAAGCACCATCAAAATGTATCGACCAACTGTCATCACTTGTCATTAAGATTTGCTCATTGGGCAGGTCGTAATCCTCCTCTTCTGCCTCGATGGGACACTCAGCTAGGAAGTCTGAGACTGCAGAACCCTTGATGGATTTTTGAGGAATGTATTTGAGATAGAATTCTGATAGCATGACAAACCATCTGGACAACAGTCCGTTGAGAGCTGGTTTTTCAAATAGATATTTGAGAGGATCCGCTTTGCTGATTACATACACTGTATGGGAGAGCATGTAGTGTCGTAGTTTCTTTGTGGCACAAACCAAGGCGATGCTGAGTTTCTCAAGCTGAGTGTATCTGGTCTCGTACTCGATCAGCTTTTTGCTAATATAGTATACGACATTCTCCTTGCCTTCAATCTCCTGGGCGAGCATGGCCCCTACTACCGAATCTGTTGTTGTGAGGTAAAGCCTGAAGGGAATCCCTGACATGGCTAGCTTTAGAACTGGTGGGTTGGAAAGGTAGCTTTTGATAGTGTTAAACGCATGCTGACAGTGTTTATCCCATACCTTGGACTCGCTCTTTCGGAGCTTTCGAAATACCGGTTCACATATCATAGTGAGTCTTGAAATGAACCTACTAATGTATTGTTATCTGCCCAGGAAACCCCGAATTTCTTTCTCATTTGCCGGAGGCTTCATGTCTAGGATGGCCTTGATTTTCGAAGGATCAACCTCGGTGCCCCGAGAGCTGATGACATATCCGAGCAACTTGCCTGACGTTACCCCGAATGCACATTTTTGAGGATTGAGCCTCATATTGTATTGCCTGAGCCTATTGAAGAACTTTCAAAGTACTGAGGTATGATTATGTCGACAATCATGTCGTCAACATATACCTCAATTTCCCTTTGAATCATATCGCTCATGATGGCTGTGGCTGTTCTTTGATACGTAGCCCCTGCGTTCTTCAGTCCGGATGGCATAACTGTATAGCAATATGTACCCCACTGAGTGATGAAGGTTGTCTTCTCCATGTCCTCCTCTGCCATGGGAATCTGATTGTAGCCTGCATACCCGTCCATAAAAGAGAGTAAGGCATGATTTGCGGTGTTGTCGACCAAGATGTCGATGTGAGGCAATGGAAAACCGTCTTTAGGGGTGGCCCTGTTAAGATCTCTGTAGTCCACACACATTCGTACTTTGCCGTCTTTCTTTGGAACTGGGACAACATTTGCAATCCATTCTGGGTACTTGGCTTCTCCAATAAACCCGGCCTCTAGCTGCTTAGAGACCTCTTCTTGAATTTTGAGGGAAACGTCCGGTTTCATGCGACGGAGTTTCTGCTTGATGGGTTTTGAACCTGGGATGAGGGAAATTGTATGCTGACCGACGCTTGGATCAACCCCTGACATATGATGATAGGACCATGCGAAGACGTCTATGTACTCTGAAAGTAGCTTGATAAGATCATCCCGTTTTGCTTGAGATAGGGTCAAGCCAATCTGAACTAGTTTTGAATCACTGTTGTTAGGAAGGTTAACTTTTTCTGTTTCCCCAATTATGGGCGTCCTGTTTTCATGATTTTCAATAGCTTTTAGTATTTCAAGGTTAGTTTCTTGTGAAGCAAAGTTGTTTGGATTAGAAGTGTGTTTTGAATTTGGACTCGGAGAGTAAGAGGAAATTGAAGTCTTATTGAAATCAGCAATCATTACATCGACAATTTTGACTTGAAGCTCGGCCTTTAGAGGCTCTTGATTGATGGAAGACTCTAGCCCTAGACTCTTAGACTCATTACTAGACTCGGATCCAGACTCATCCTCTGACTCGCTCATCATAGATCCTTCGCCCACAGTAATCTTGAACATTTTTCTATTTGGAGCAGATATCTTGAGGGACTTTCTCCAGCCATTGACCATCTTCTCACTTGGAGTAATCGGCTTAGATAGGTCGAAATCTTCGATTTGAGTGATCATTTAGACCATAGTATCTTCGAAAATGGATGGTGTTACTTCTTGGACAAACAAGAGACCAAAAGATTATGAATCAAGACATTCAAGGGTGGCCTTGTCTTGTATCGGAGGGGCATCCTCGAGGAAGTGACAGTTTTGAAAGATCTCGAATCCAGGGTATAGAATCCCTCTTGAAGTGTCGTAGAAAGGCTCTGAAAAGTCAAAGTACAAATCATCCTCTCCTTCTTTTATGAATTTCCTATTGAGAGTACGTTGATGGGGAGGTACTTTGAATTAATCATTTCCAGCTCGACGGGCTCTTAGCTTAGTCTTTTGCTGCTTGTTATCGAACTTAGTCAGCTTGTATCCCAGACCACAACAATCAGACTGTCCATGAGTCTTGAAAGGAGACTCGGTAGGCGGTGGTAGAGTAGTACCCATTATGTGCCTCGCCATGGGATTTATTTTGGACTCACTGGCTCCAACTTCGGCACTATACCCCCAAAGGTCTTCATCATTGTCATCATGTTCTATTAATATCAGAGCCTTTTCGGCTATCTTGGTCTTGGATGGCATGCATTTAGAGTAATGACATTTCCTTGGACCTCCATTCGGACTTTCTGATGGATTGAGGATGGCACAGCTTTGAGGTCATGGATCCAAGGCCTCCCCAAAAGGAGATTGAAACTTGCTTTGATGTTGAGCACTTGAAAGCTCACTTTAAGCTCGATTGGGCCTGTGTGGAGTAGAAGATTGAGAGTTCCCATTGCTTCCCAACGAGTGTTGTCATAGGCGCGAGCACCTTTGGAGGAACTAGAAAAGTCGCTAGGGGTGAAACCCAAATTTTCGGCAGTGCGAAGAGGACACACATCGATGGTTGATCCATTGTCCACTAGAGTCATGGGGATGATTTTTTCTTTGTATTCAACAGTCAAATAGAGAGCCTTGTGATGGCTTGCCCCCTTAGGTGGGAGGTCTTCATTTGTAAAGGTAATTCCTTCTTCTAGATTTGTTAGTAACCCAACCAATTTGTCAGGAGTGACTTCTGCGGTGACATTCAACTTGACAAGAGCATTGATTAGAGCATTGCGCTGTTCCACAGAGGAAGCCATGAGTTGCCAAATATTAACCTCTTCCTTAGTGCGCTTCAATTGCTTGATCAAAGGATTCTCGTCGGTGGGTAGAGGGATGTTAGTTGTCGGTGTCGTCCTGTTGACTGGCTCTTGAATTCGACCGGATCTAGTCATGACCTGAACACTGTTTTCTACCTTAGGGTCCAAATACCAGTCGGCATTCACTATTTCTTGACATTCATCGTCAGAGATATGATGTTCTCAATAGAAGGGTCCTGATATGTGTCTTCATCGTCGTTGACCCATATCCCACAAATATCTACTTGAGGTAATCCAGATTTCGAGTTTTCACTTGGCTGCGCAAGGTGTGGCACATGCCTTTGGTTATGAAAGATTTCCTCTAACTCGAAAGGACCCACAACATGGAAGAGAGTTTCTTGATTATCTTCGAGAGCCCTTATGCGAGCCTCAGCTTCCTCAACACGTTCATAGAGCTCTACTATGGCCGCTGCTAGTGAGGTCATCTTGTATAGGATTTTGAGAGAATCATTCCGAGCACCTAGTTACCATATGATTTGAACTTTAGAACTTGGATTTCCCGACACATGATATGATATGCATGCAATGAATGAGACCTAGACTTGACTCTAAGTGGCACTCCGGGATTCGGGATTTTTGATTTTGTAGATGTACTCGGGATTTGCAACCCGTTGGAAATATTTGAGAGGAGCTTCAATCTTTTGTGGAGGTTTCCTCCTTGTACTAGAACTTGGAATATTGAACTTGAACTATTTTAGGGGTTTTTCAACCCATTGAGAATATGGAAATTGGACTTGTATTATTTCAAGGGATTTTCAACCCATAGGAAATATTTTAGGAGATTGGATATTGTATTATTTCAGGGGAGTTTCAACCCGATTGAAAGGGAATTGATTTTGTATTATTTCAAGGGAATTTCAACCGGTCAATTTTTTTAGGGAATTTCAACCCAAAGGATTTTGGAATATTTTAGGTGGATTTCAAGCCAAAGATAGGACTCGAAATATTTTTGGGGAATTTCAACCCGTTGGATTTTGAAGTATTTTAGGGGAGTTTTAACCCGAAGTAGAATTTGGAATATTTTAGGGGAATTTCAACCCAAAGGTAGGCCTTGGAATATTTTTGGTGAATTTCAATCCGTTGGATTTCGAAGTATTTTAGGGGAGTTTCAATTCGAAGTAGAATTTGGAATTTGAATTTGTATTATTTCAGGGGATTTTCAACCCGTTGGTTTTGAATTATTTCTGGGTATTTTCGACCCGTTGGACAATTGGACTTGCACTATTTCAAGGGATTTTCAACCCATTGGAAGTATTTGGAATTTTGTATTTGGGAGTAATGGATGACAAGAATTTTTTGTAGCTTGAAGATGAATTTGAAATTTGAATTTGATTCGAAGTTCGAACTTTAAAATGGAAGAGACGCACTTTTGTATTGAATATGAGGCTTTGAATTTTGAACATCCCGGCATTACGCCGCAGTGGATTCGAGACATTGGATTTGGAATTTTGAAAGTCTGGCATCATGCCGCCGTGGACATGGAATTTTAAAGTGTTTGGTCATGGAATTTTGAATTTGAAATTGAATGAGGAAAATTCGGCATTACGCCATCATGGATTTGGAATTGGAAAGTTTCGAATATGGGACTTGAGATTTGGAAGATTGAATTTGGAACTTCGAACTTGAGGTTTGAAATATGGAATGGAAAAGTCGGCATTATGCCGGCATGAATTTGGAACTTGAAATTTTGAGTACAGGACTTGAAGTTTGAAAGATTGAACTTAGGAATTTGGTCTTGAAGTTTGAAAGATTGAGTTGAAAAGTTGGCATTACGCAGGCATGAGTTTGGACATTTGAATTTGAAACTTTGAGATTGGAATTTGCAACTTGAATTTGAGGTTCGAAAGATGGAATTGAAGTTTTGAATGCTTGAACTAGAAAATCCGGCATGACGCCGTTGGATTTGAATTTTGAATTTGAAATTTGGAATTTGGACTAGAAAATCCGGCATTATGACGCCGCTGGATTGAATTTTTAATTTTGAATTTTGAATTTCAAAATCGAAATTTGGACTAGAAAATCCGGCAATATGACGCCTTGGATTGAATCTTGAATTGGGAATTTATAATTTGGACTAGAAAATCCGGCATTATGACGCCTTTGGATTGAATCTTGAATTTGAAATTTGGACTAGAAAATCCGGCATTATGACGCTGTTGGATTGAATTTTGAATTTCGAACTCGAAATTTGGACTAGAAAATCCGGAATTATGACGCCGTTGGATTGGATTTTGAGTATGGAATTTGTGCGTGAGGCGTGTTTAAGGGTTTTGAATCAAGTGGAGTGGCATTCCTAAAAGACCTTAAATCAGCTATTTTAGATGCATGAGGTTTGAATGATGCTCCTAGGGGTTTGGTTTCCTAGTTGGAGGCTAATGGTTTTGGCAAAGCTAGAACTCGAGGTTAGCCATTCACGCGTGCAAAGACGCCCACACAAGGCACAAGTAGCACGTTGTCACACTAACATTGATATGAATGCGACATGCAAAGTTCTCAATCTAAGGTCGGTCTAAGTTTTGTATGATGCAAGTGGTCGGCTTTGGGTGTCAAAAGGTACTCGACTAAGAGGCGGATCTGGCGACAACTTGGACATCCACCTAAGGGATGTGTTTGTCGGAAGATGACCTCTATACTTGACATCGGAAATGTCAAGAAAATGCCAAGTTTCGGGGGCCGCGGGAATGGTCACACACTTTGGTCGGGAACCGTATGGAGAGTCAACATTTCGTTGCCCCCGGGGCTAGCCCGAATGTAGAACACATCCGTTTGGGCAAGGTAGAAATTCATTTTGCAAAAATATGGTTTTCGAAACATGCATGAAATGCCTATAAATTTAAAATTGAAATCGCTGTTGAATATTGTATTTGAAAAGCTCGTTTTTCGACATTTGTTCTCAAGGTTTGGGAGCGTCCTTCAAAATTCAAAAATAGACCGACTCCCACTTGAAAACTTGAGCAACATGGGCAACAAGCCACTGTGAGCCACTGTGCTGGGTGCATGCAGTGGCGTTTGGCGCAGGGGCCTGCGCCAGGCGCCAATGCTGGCATCCAGAACTTAAGCAGATCATGGCTTGCTGCTCAAAGTCTGCTCGCATTTTCGAAGTTGAAATCAGGAACTCCCCAGTGGAGTCGCCAGAATTGTAGGCGGTATTTTCGTTGCTTTTTCCCTTCCTACAGGGGCGGTTTTAGAACCTTTGTATTTTTGTATTTTGAAGGAGTCGCCACCAAACATTTTTTAGGGTCTCGTTTGGAAAGACCAAAAAGTGACTCTATTAGGATAAGGCATTGAATCTTAGAAACAGATGGGTGAGATCCGGGCAAGGGAACGAGATTCTTGTTCCGCGAGCTTTAGAAATAATTCAAATCCGTGGCACAACATTTTCGAAAATATCCTAGTTTAGACTATGTGGGTTTGAATTTAGAACAAATAGAATTTCTACTTTGTATTGTAACCACTTTGCTTTAAAGTTAATATAAGGGAACCTAAGATCGGTTTGTCCAAGAAATTATCTTTGTTAAGCGTGGTGTAACCTTGTATTTTATTGTATTTAGCATGTGAGGTGATGAAAGCAATAAACAAGTAAAGCAACATCACAATAGAAAGTAAATGCGGAATTAGTAAAATACATCACCACCTAGAAATGGACTAGGTGGGAAACCACATTGCCTAGAAGGACTAGGCAAGTAAAGTTGCATAATTGAAAGTGCAGAATTGAAATGCGTTATTGAAATTGCATAATGGAAAGTGCATAATTGAAATGGCGGTATTGAAATTGCATAATTGAAAGTGCATTATTGAAAGGTGCGATAATTGAAAGGTACGATATTGAAATTGCAATATTGAAATTGAACTTAAGCACATGAGATCCGAACGCCAAACGACTTCTTAAGCATAAGTGCGTTCGACACGGATTCAAATCCAAAAGTATCAACTTTAGGACAAGTTGTTCATCCCAAAGTATCCTAGATTTTGCACATAGAACTTGAACTTGAAAAGTTTGAATCTTGAAATATTGGACTTGAAATATTGAACTTTGAAATGTTGAACTTTGAAATATTGAACTTGAACTTGAAATATTGAACTTAAGAGTCCTGAATCTCAAAGATTATACCTTTCAATGTTGAAAACATTTGGTCTTTGATATGCTCTTACTTTGAAATGATCCTAGTTTAGGGATGTGATTACAAACAACCCTAAACATGATTGGATCTTGAAACTTGAACTTGAAATTTAAAAAGAGGAGTCTTGAATCTCAAAGATTAAACCTTTAAACATTAGAAAGGCATCATCTTTGATTACCCCATATTTTTAAGATGATTCTACTTCAAGGAAGTGATAACAAACAACCTTGAACATCATTAAATCTTGAAAGTTTACAATTTTTGTATCGCATAAAGTTTGGATTTTGTAAGAAATGTATGATTGTTGTAAGTGACACTTTTAAGATTAAAAGTGCCAACTTACTGATCATTTTTGAAAGAGAAAATCAAGGAAACATGATAGATTAGGGTTGGGATTCGGAATTACATAGTTAGGTTTAGGCAAGAATTCCTTTTAGAGCCCCCAATTGCTTAAAACTTGGAAATTGTATGTGATTTTGGAGGATTTTTGTATTTTGATTTGAGTGGCAATTTTTGTATTACGACTTTATGTTTTCTATTTGCCTCCCCATAATTCTCAGAATTGGGGGTTTAAATAGGAAAATTTGCTGCTAAACGCCAGCCAAGCCAGCGTACAGCGCAGCTACCAGCGTCAGGCGCTGCTGACGTGGCGCAGAAGCTGCCAAACAAGGACGAAAGATGCCGTCCTTGCTTTTGGATTGTACTGGTGTACCTTTGTACGAATTGTACGAAGTTGGCACGTAGTGATTGCTTGGGGATTAAGGCTTGGTGTGCGTCTAAAAACAAGCCGTTTCGGGTTTTTGAATTTTGGATTTACGGGACGAGGTCCGGCTTGCTCAGTTTTGTGGGTCTGCGCCCGAATTTGGGTTTCTTAATGTCATTTTGAATGGAAAAGGCCTTGTAAAACCAATGGGATAGTCCATTGGATGAGATTGTACTTGGATCTTGAAATTGATTTTTGGAAATTGTATTTTGTACCGAGTTCAGGTATGGGAACGGCCTCGGGGATTGGATTTTGGAAATGTTCTTAGCAATTGGGATTTCCGCACGGAGTTGCTCCAACCGCCTAATAAGGATAATGGTATCGTCATCATCCCAATGGGGAGACTATATTTAGGTGTCTACAACGTACAGGCCAACGGCCACGAGAAAAACCCTATTAGTGAACTGTCCCACATGTGGGAGCCAACTGTTGTGTACCCAGGCATGACTCTTGGCAGATAGTCTATAAATCTTTGCCTGAAATAAGGGCTTTACAAGCCTCCATTCCCTTGAAAGAAGGCGTGGAAGAGCATGTTAGGTTATGATATATATAAACAAATATAAATCATGCGGAAATAACCATAAATGCCAGGATTCCAAATTAATTGCCACATAACCATTAGCATAATTTAGACGCATACACTCTGTAGCGTGCCCTCCCTTGCTGCGCCCGAACCGAACAAGAACAAGTCTTTAGGACTCCAAGTGTCGTCCCTCCGTAGAAAGTCCACAACACGTCCAGATCCGCCTTAAGATTGACCAACTAGAATCGCCCTTAAGGTACTAAAATATTCGGCTAATATGTGCAAGTGTTTGGCTGAACTTTTGCTCAAATTCTTACCTTTGAATACTTGAAAAAACTCGTTATAAATTATGAGCCCTTAACTCATATTTATAGGCCATGGAATAAGTAATCGAATCCTACTAGGATACGAATTAATTAAATTAGAATCCTAGCAGAACTCTAAATTAATTAATCTATCTTTTAGGATTAGGAAATTCAATCAACAAATGAACCCTATACGCTTTAGGTTTCGTAAGTGAACAAAATACACACGCACGCACAGCAGCCCACGAGGGGCGCCATGGCACGCGCGCAGCCCACGAGCACTCATAGCCCACTACCACGAATCCCACACGCTGCCGCAGCCTTGGGCACGCGCTCGGCCTGCCTTGCGGTGGGCCTGGCGCAGCCTTGGGCTGGTGCGTTGTGGTGCGCGTTTCTCTTGCTGGGCGTGGGCCTGGCTTCGTGCTGTGCCTTCGTCTAGCAAGCTCGTCCGATGCTAATTTGTACAACGCGCTTCCGATTAATTTCCCGATTCCTGAATATATTTCCGATACGAAAAATATTTAACATTTCCGATTCTCTAATTAATTTCCGTCTCGAACCAATATTTAATATTTCCGTTTCCAGAATCATTTTCCGATTCCGATAATATTTCCGATTCTGACAATATTTCCGTTTCCGGCAATATTTCCGATTCCGGCAATATTTCCATTTCCGATAATATTTTCCGATACGTACCATGTTTTCGTTTCCGGCAACATCTACGACTTGGATAATATTTATATTTCCGATACGATCCATATTTCCGTTTCCGACAATATCATCGTTCCCGAAGTATTCATTTAGTTGCCTTTGACGATCTCAGCTCCCACTGAAACCAAGATTCGTCGATTCCAAATATTGATTAGATAGAGTATTCAATGCCATTAAATACTTGATCCGTTTACGTACTATTTGTGTGACCCTAAGGGTTTAGTCAAGAGTAAGCTGTGGATTAATATCATTAATCCACTTGAACTGAAGCGGCCTCTAGCTAGGCATTCAGTTCACTTGATCTCACTGAATTATTAACTTGCATAATTAATACTGAACCGCATTTATTAGACTTATCATTAAATGGATACTTAGACCAAGGGCATTATTTCCTTCAGTCTCCCACTTGTCCTTAGGGACAAGTGTGCATTTCCTAATTCCTTTGTCGCTCAATGCTTGCTCTTGAAGATAAGGTAAGAGTTGTCATCCTTATTATGTCTAGAGGTGTTTCTCGGTTTCAGAGTTCAACTGATCAAACAAAACAGATAATCATAGCTTATGATTCATCTGAGCACGGCCATGCATTTTACAGTTTATAGCTCTCCGAGTTGCCTTGTACAACTTTCAGCATCTCATCCCGATTTATGGGAGGACAATCCCAATCTTGCGATCTTGAGATTATACTTCGTTTGATAGGTGATTACCTGAGCGTTGCCTTTATAGCCTCCTTTTACGGTGCGACGATTGACAACGTCAAAGTAAGAAGTTCTCAAACAAGTAATCTCAAATCACTCAGGTATTTGAGGATTAGTGTCTAATAATTTTAATGAAATTTACTTATGACAGATTTTCATCTCTTACAGTAAAGTTTCATAGGTCTGTCCGATACTAGTCTTCCCAAAGTAAGTATCTATGCAAATGATTACGACATTGCCATGTCCACATAGTTCAAGAAACAAAACTAGTCGTTCTAGTCGTCTAACGTTTTCTATGCGTCCATCTTTATAGAAAACTCCGACCAGGGACCATTTTCAACTTTTGACATTCAAGTTCACTTGATAGACATTTCTTAGTCACAGGACTGGTCCTGACCGTCTATCTTGAATATATCGTCAAATTAAAGGGACTCATCATTTAATAAACCACAATTTAAATGGAAAAATGAATTCTATTCATTTAATGTGAATGATTAACCAATAATGTTTTACAAAGTATTAAACTCTAAAAATTTAAAACATTAAATATGGACATCAAAGCCATTCTCCAACATGCTTGATTGCCATAGTTGCAGTGTGCGAGTTGTGCTACGCCTGCGGCAGAGGTTTAGTCAATGGATCTGAGATGTTGTCATCAGTTCCAATCTTGCTTATCTCGACTTCTTTTCTTTCAACGAACACTCGTAGAAGGTGAAATCTACGAAGTACATGCTTGACTCTCTTTGTTGTGTCTAGGCTCCTTTGCCTGTGCAATAGCTCCATTATTATCACAATACAGAGCTATTGGTCCTTTAATGGAGGGGACTACACCAAGTTCACCTATGAAATTCCTTAGCCATATAGCTTCCTTTGATGCTTCATGTAGAATCCGCAATGGTGCTTTGCTTAGCACTTTTCCAGCTTACTGCACCTCCGTTGAGGCAGAAGACAAACCCAGACTGTGATCTGAAATCATCTTTGTCGGTTTGGAAACTTGCGTCCGTATAGCCTTTAACAATTAATTCATCATCTCCACCATAGACCAGGAAGTCATCTTTGTGCCTTTTCAGGTACTTCAGAATGTTCTTGGCAGCAGTCCAATGTGCCTCTCCTAGGTCTGACTGGTATCTGCTCGTAGCACTAAGTGCATACGCAACATCCGGGCGTGTACATATCATAGCATACATTATTGAACCAATCAATTATGCATATGGAATTCCATTCATTCGTCTACGTTCATCTAGTGTTTTTGGGCACTGAGTCTTTCTTAGAGTCATTCCATGAGACATGGGTAGGTAGCCTCGCTTGGAGTCTGCCATCTTGAACCTTTCAAGCACCTTATTGATATAAGTGCTTTGACTGAGTCTAATCATCTTCTTAGATCTATCTCTGTAAATCTTGATGCCCAGTATGTACTGTGCTTCTCCTAGATCCTTCATCGAAAAACATTTCCGAAGCCAAATCTTGACAGAGTTCAACATAGGAATGTCATTTCCGATAAGTAATATGTCGTCGACATATAATACTAGAAAAGCAATTTTTCTCCCACTGACCTTCTTGTATACACAAGATTCGTCTGCGTTCTTGATGAAACCAAAGTCTCTGACTGCCTCATCAAAACGTATATTCCTGCTCCTTGATGCTTGCTTCAATACGTAGATTGATTTCTCAAGCTTGCATACCTTTTTAGCATTCTTTGGATCCTCAAAACCCTCATGCTGTGTCATAAACACAGTTTCTGCCATAAACGCCGTTTAAGAAAGCGGTTTTGACATCCATCTGCCATATTTCGTAATCGTAATATGCAGCGATTGCTAACATTATCCGAATAGACTTTAGCATTGTAACTGGTGAAAAGGTTTCATCGTAATCCACACCATGGATTTGCCTGTAACCTTTTGCAACCTATCTAGCTTTGAAAACTTCAAGTTTCCCATCCTTGTCCTTTTTCAGTTTGAAAACCCATTTGCTTCCAATGGCTTGGTAGCCATCTGGAAAATCGACCAAATCCCAAACTTGGTTTTCAGACATGGAGTCTAATTCAGATTGCATGGCTTCTTGCCATTGCTTGGAGCTAGGGCTCGTCATAGCTTGCTTGTAAGCCGCAGGTTCATCACTTTCAAGTAATAGAACGTCATAGCTCTCGTTCGTCAAAATACCTAAGTACCTTTCCGGTTGAGATCTATATCTCTGCGATATACGCGGGGTTACATTTCTAGATGGTCCTTGATTCTCACCAGATACTTCTAAAGATCTCTGAGTTTCATCCTGAATGTCATCTTGAGCATTCTCTGGAGTTTGTTGTTCGACTCGAATTTCTTCAAGGTCTACTTTTCTCCCACTTGTCATTTTGGAAATGTATTGTAAAAGTAATACCCCTTTGTTTCCTTTGGGTAACCCACAAGGATACATTTGTCAGATTTTGGATGAAGTTTGTCTGAAATTAATCGTTTGACGTATACTTCACATCCCCAAATGTTAAGAAAAGACATTTTTGGAGGCTTTCCAAACCATAACTCATATGGAGTCTTTTCAACAACTTTAGACGGAGCTCTATTTATAGTGAGTGCAGCTGTATTTAGTGCATGTCCCCAAAATTCTATTGGAAGTTCGGCCTGACCCATCATTGATCTAACCATGTCTAGCAAGGTTCTGTTCCTCCGTTCCGACACACCGTTCCATTGTGGTGTTCCAGGAGGAGTCAATTCTGATATAATTCCACATTCTTTCAGATGGTCATCAAATTCATAGCTTAGATATTCACCGCCTCTGTCTGACCGCAATGCTTTAATCTTCATGCCTAATTGATTCTCTACTTCACTCTGAAATTCCATGAATTTGTCAAAGGATTCAGACTTATGCTTCATTAGATAGACATAACCATATCTACTGAAGTCATCAGTGAAAGTGATAAAGTAGCTGAAACCGCCTCTAGCATTTGTACTCATTGGTCCACATACATCTGTATGGATTAAACCCAATAGTTCAGTTTCTCTTTCTCCAACTTTAGAGAAAGGTTGGTTGTCATTTTGCCAAGTAAACATGATTCGCACTTACCATACTCCTCTAAGTCAAATGGTTCTAGAATTCCTTCCTTTTGAAGTCTTTCTATGCGTTTCAAGTTAATATGGCCTAATAGACAATGCCACAGATAGGTGATATCTGAATCATCCTTTTTGGCCTTTTTGGTATTTATGTTATAAACTTGTTTGTCGTGATCTAATAAATAAAGTCCATTGACTAATCTAGCAGATCCATAAAACATCTCTATAAAATAAAACAAACAACTATTGTCTTTTATTAAAAAGAAAAATCCCTTAGTATCTAAGCAAGAAACAGAAATGATGTTTTTAGTAAGACTTGGAACATGGAAACAGTCTTCCAGTTCCAAAACTAGCCCAGAGGGCAACGACAAATAATAAGTTCCTACAGCTAATGCAGCAATCCTTGCTCCATTTCCCACTCGTAGGTCGACTTCACCCTTGCTTAACCTTCTACTTCTTCTTAGTCCCTGTGAATTAGAACATAAGTGTGAGCCACAACCTGTATCTAATACTCAAGAAGTTGAATTAGCAAGTATACAGTCTATAACGAAAATACCTGAAGATGGAACGACTGTTCCGTTCTTCTGATCTTCCTTAAGCTTCAAGCAACCTCTCTTCCAATGCCCCTTCTTCTTGCAATAGAAGCATTCAGATTCAGAAGTGGGTTGGCTCACCTTCTTCTTTTCAGATTTGGTGCCGCCTGGTTGCTTAGTCTGGCTGGCCTTGTTGCCACCTTTCTTAGCATTCCTCTTCTTACCAGATTTCTTGAACTTACCTCCACGCACCATAAGCACATCTTGCTTATCACTTTTGAGCATCTTTTGAGCGGTCTTCAGCATACCGTGAAGCTCAGTGAGTGTTTTGTCCAGACTATTCATACTGTAGTTCAGCTTGCACTGATCATACCCGCTATGAAGAGAATGGAGGATGGTGTCTACAGCCATTTCCTGAGAGAATTGCTGATCCAGCCGACTCATATTCTCAATGAGTCCAATCATTTTGAGAATATTTGGACTTACGGGCTCAACTTATTTAAGCTTGGTCTCAAGAATTTGCCTATGAGTCTCGAATCTTTCGACTCGAGCCAGATCTTGGAACATGTTCTTTAACTCACTGATGATCGTGAAAGCATCTAAGTTGATGAACGTTTTTTGTAGATCTGCACTCATGGTTGCAAGCATTAGACATTTCACATCCTTGTTGGCATCAATCAAACGATTGAGGGCTGCCTGAGTTACCCCGTCGCCCGCGGCTTCGAGCATTGCCTTTTCCAGGACATACTCCTTTTCTTCCTGCATAAGAACTATTTGCATGTTCCTTTTCCAGTCAAGGAAGTTCTTCCCGTTCAACTTCTTCTTTTCGAGAATTGATCGGATGTTGAATGAATTGTTGTTTGCCATAGTTAAAACTACAATTGAAAAAGAATAAACAAATAAATAACCATTCATAGTTTCTCTTAATAAATTTAAATTCTAGAAAACATGCATAATTTATCATTTATTAAGCATTTTATTCAAGTTATGTGTTCCGGCAGGTGTGAATAAAATGATTACAAGATCCTTAAATCATTGAAGAATTAAGCACATTATGTATTTTGACTCAATTCTAAAATATTTTAGGTAAGCAAAAGCCTTTTGCTAATAGTCTAGAAACTACTCTTGGTTGATAGGTACGTCTAAGAACTTATTAGGTAAACTTATCGATTTTGCCACGACATAAAAGGACTCCTTACTTATATCGTTGAGTTTCACCAAAACTAACATGTACTCACAATTATTTGAGTACCTTACCCCTTTAGAATCAATAAGTAACACCTCGCTATGGCGGAAAACTATTACTAAGATTGATGTAAAGGTTATCCAAGTAAGTGTTATTCATGGCACCTTTTAACTCAATTTTTAAGTTTGGAACTTAAGGCTCTTACTATGTTGGTTAGATTTTAAGTGAACTAAAATCCTTAATCATGCAACATAATCCAGCCATAATCTCATGGATAATTAAGAAATATTTAATGCAATAAATAACTTAAAACATGCATAAGATATAAATGTGATCTAGTATGGCCCGACTTCATCTTGAAGCTTCAACTTCAAAGTCCGTCTTGCAAATGGATTGGAAACTCCGTCTTGAATTTCGCCATGGGAGGCGCCATTTTCTTCAAATAGGATCAACTATAATTAAACTAATTACAACTGTTTGATAGCACGAAGACCATATTTAAAAGCAATAAAATTTGGTACTTTAGACCAATATTACATTCAAATTAATGGTACGCATACCATATTTTCTATCCTATTTGGGCCATACTAGTCACTTTTCAATAACCTGCAAAACAGTACATATACAATATATACCATTCACCCATTCATTATCATGAATGGCCCACATAGCTGGTTAGTAGAACATGTTATGCATCACATAAATATTTGCAGCAATTAATCAAGGGCACCAATAATCTACCAATTATCCAGTCCTTATTAATTCTAATCAAGTTGTTTTAACCTTAAAGAAATGTAGACCTAATCAAGAGTTTATGACTAAAATGATCCCACTTAAACCAATAAATTCATATGCTTTACTAATTCAAAACATAAAAATGTATTTCCTAGTCTAACCAGAAACATACAAATTTAATTAAAATTTAAAGCTCATATAAATTTATAATTGAATCCATTTAATTTATTTTCAGTTGAATTAAGATGAATTTAAATTAATTCAAGGTTTTAATTTTAGTATAATAATTAGTATAAATAAAATTTATAATAATTAGATTATTCAAAATTAAATTCCGTGAAAAAAATTTAAATTACGAATTTTAAAATTAATAAAAAAGCGTTTCCGAACTGAAATTTAAAATTAAAATTAAAACGCATCAATCGTAACAAGACGAGGCACTTGGGCTTGCGCCCAAGCCCCGTCGAGTGCACGAGGCAGCATCGCCCCTCGACTGATCGTACAACACCACGCAAGCAGGCCACACGCAACGCAGCAAGCCCAAGCCACGCTGCGCGCAGCCCGCTCACTCGTCACGTCTGCTTGCTTCGCTGGGCGCGGCAGTGCGCGTTGTGGCGCAACTCGCTTGCTGCCCACACGCGACTGCTCGCCTGGCTTGCGCCTGTGCCCATCGCCCTCGCCCTTGCCCCTTCTCCCACGCTGCACACAGCACTCGACACAAGGGCAGCGTGCTGCCTTGTGCTCGTGTGCCATGGCCCTTGCTCGCTGCATTGTACCGCATGGGAGACGAGCTCCCTTGCTCGTCGTCGCATGCCCGCACTATACAACACCCCTTAAGGGTAACACGTAGCGTCCATTGCTTTGTGCGTGCAAGTTTTATGAGCGAATTGCATAAAAATTAAAAATTTTATTTAAAATCAATGACAAATTAATAAATCATATTAATTTCATAATTTTAGGGCGAAAAATCAAAAATTTATTAATCAATTAATTTCCGATTATCATGGATTCAAATCTAAGTCATAAAATTCAAAATTTATCATAAATTAACAATTTTTATGGTGGTTTTTAATCATGGATATCTAATTAAATCGTTAATTAATTATGAACATCAAATCAAATTCGAAATTATTCGAATTTCAACAAATTAATTACAATTACAAATTAGGTTATATAATTAACAAGCTTAGGCATTCAAATTTGTTAAACATATACAGTAGGTCAATAAAAAATTCATGATTTAACAACAAGAATCGCAAATATTCAATTTAACATCTTAAAATTATAAACTTTTGCGTTCGAAAAACTAAAACTTCCGAAAAGTCATAGTTAGTCAAAATTTTAGAATGCCTTTTACATGCGGAATTGACACAAAAATCACTCGATTTTGTTGAGTAACGAAGAAACTGCTGAAAAACTGCGTACATATAATTAAATAAACGCAATTTGCAATTAATTAACAATTACGAAAATTAATCACCACTTTTAATTCTTTGCAAATTTGTAAAATTTAACCATGTTAAGCAATTATTATGGAATTAATTAGAGGCTCGTGATACCACTGTTAGGTTATGATACATATAAACGAATATAAATCATGCGGAAATAACCATAAATGCCAGGATTCCAAATTAATTGCCACATAACAATTAGCATAATTTAGATGCATACACTTTGTAGCGTGCCCACCCTTGCTGCGCCCGAACCAAACAAGAACAAGTCTTAGGACTCCAAGTGTCGTCCCTCCGTAGAAAGTCCACAGTGTTAGGTTATGATTCATATGACAAAACATAAATCATGCGGAAAACTTTAATGCCAGGAAACATATTATTTACACATAATCATTTAGCATAATTTAGGTGCATACATTTTGTAGCGTGCCCTCCCTTGCTGCGCCCGAACCGAACAAGAACAAGTCTTTAGGACTCCAAGTTTCGTCCCTCCGTAGATAGTCCACAGCACGTCCGGATCCGCCTTAAGCTTGACCAACTAGAATCGCTCTTAAGGTTCTAAGAATTTCGGCTAAATAGGTTGCAAGTGTTTGGCTGATTTTTGTTTCAAAATCTTACCTTTGAATACTTCAATGTTGTATATAAATTTGTGACCCTAGGCCCCTATTTATAGATTTATGGAAAAGGACTTATAATAATTAGAATACTAATTTAGTTTAATTAGAATCCTGCTAGGACTCTATTAAATAAACTTTATCTATTA
This sequence comes from Spinacia oleracea, assembly GCF_020520425.1. Taxonomy (NCBI): domain Eukaryota; kingdom Viridiplantae; phylum Streptophyta; class Magnoliopsida; order Caryophyllales; family Amaranthaceae; genus Spinacia; species Spinacia oleracea. Next base: position 31,346,235 of record NC_079492.1, read on the forward strand.
GGATTAGAATTTAATCATATGTCGAATCCCGATAGCTTTAGGATTCGTATAGCACGCACACGAGCATTGCATGAGACTCGTACACCTGCGCGCAGGCCTTGCGGCGCACGCTGAGCGCACAGCGCCTCGGCCCAGCTCGCTGCCTGTGATCCGCGCGCGCGCCCAAGGCCTTGGCTGGGCCTGGCCTTGCGCTGGGCCTGGTCGAGGCTTGGCGTGGTTTGTTGCGTGTGGCTTGCTGGGCGACGGCCTGGCTTCGTGCTGGGCCTTCGTCTAGCGAGCCTCGTCCGATGCTAATTCGTACGATACGCTTCCGATTAAATTCCCGATTCCGGAATTCATTTCCGATACGAACAATATTTAATATTTCCGATTCCGAAATTAATTTCCGTTTCGAACAAATATTTAATATTTCCGTTTCCGGAATTATTTTCCGATTTCGATAATATTTCCGATGCTGACAATATTTCAGCTTCCGGCAATATTTCCGATTCCGGCAATATTTCCATTTCCGATAATATTTTCCGATACGTACCAAGTTTCCTTTTCCGGCAACATCTACGACTTGGATAATATTTATATTTCCGATACGATCCATATTTCCGTTTCCGGCAATATCATCGTTTCCGGAGTATTCATTTCTTGCTTTTGACGATCTCAGCTCCCACTGAAACCAAGATCCGTCGATTCCGAATATCCATAGATGGAGTATTTAATGCCATTAAATACTTGATCCGTTTACGTACTATTTGTGTGACCCTACGGGTTCAGTCAAGAGTAAGCTGTGGATTAAAATCATTAATTCCACTTGAACTGAAGCGGCCTCTAGCTAGGCATTCACCTCACTTGATCTCACTGAATTATTAACTTGTTTAATTAATACTGAACCGCATTTATTAGATTTAACATTAAATGCATACTTGGACCAAAGGCATTTTTGCATTTTCCCAATTCCTTTGTCGCTTGATGCTTGCTCTTGAACATAAGGTAAGAGTTATCATACTTATTACGTCCATAGGTTTTTCTCGGTTTCAGAGTTCAACTGATCAAATAAACAGATAATCATAGCGTATGATTCAACTGAGCACGGCCATGCATTTTACAGTTTCTAGCTCTCCGAGTGGCCTTGTACAACTTTCAGCATCTCATCCCGATTTATGGGAGGACAATCCCAATCTTGCGATCTTGAGATTAGACTTCGTTTGATAGGTGATTACCTGAGCGTTGCCTTTATAGCCTCCTTTTACGGTGCAACGGTTGGTCAACGTCAAAATAAGCAGTTCTCAAACAAGTAATCTCAAATCACTCAGGTATTGAGGATTAGTGTCTAATAATTTTAATGAAATTTACTTATGACAGATTCTCATCTGTTATAGTAAAGTTTCATAGGTCTGCCCGATACTAGTCTTCCCAAAGTAAGTATCTATGAAAATGATTATCACATTGCCATGTCCACATAGTTCAAGAAACAGAACTACTAGTCATCTTGCATTCTAGTCGTCTAACGTTTTCTATGCGTCCATCTTTATAGAAAACTCCGACCAGGGACCATTTTCAACTTTTGACATTCAAGTTCACTTGATAGGTATTTCTTAGTCACAGGACTGGTCCTGACAGTCTATCTTGAATATATCGTCAAATTGAAGGGACTCGTCATTTAATACTAAACCAAGATTAAATGGAATATGAAAATACTTTTCATATATGATAAATGTTCAACCCCATTGTTTTACAACCATGGGCCTCAAACCCATCTTTAAAACAGTTCATGGAATTCAAAGCTATGTTTATTTCCAGTGCTACAATGTGAGTGTTGCTTCTCACTTGTTGCATAGGTTTAGTTATCATGCTTTGCCAATCTTAATATCCTTTTCATCGAATGTTCTTCGAGATAGGATGATGAGATCTTTTGAGTTTGTTTATTATGTGATCTAGTCTTTCTTACTTTGATAGTGGTTCTCCGCATTTTGCAATGAAGAACCATCAAGCAAGCAGACATGTGATCCGCCCAAGTTCAGTGAAGAACTCTTTAATGTAAACAACCCTGTTTTATTGCTTCTTAGGCAATAAGTACTTTTACTTCAACTGTATAGGTTGCTAGTGATGCTTTGGTTGGATTTTACTTATCCGGGCAGTTACAGATATGCAGAAGACTTTCCAACTATATCTTAAAACATAGAAATTAATAATTAATTTCCCACGCAACAACTCATGGTCTCGAATCCATGTTGTCATTTCAAAACACGATGCTCTATAGCTCGTCCTTGCCAATGGTTAACTCCAAAGGGTCTTGCTTGATCCTTTGCCAGTGTTTATGCGTGTAGCATCAATATTTAGCATATCTTTATTTCCTTGAATCAAGAACTATTCTTATTGTAACGCCTCGACCTCTAATTCAAGTATTAAAGCATACTTAGCAGCGAAATTAACCTAATTTGGTCAGGACATTACCTGCCGTAACTCCCTCTTGAGAATTACAAGGCAACTATCATAACATAAGCTATTAAATTCCAAATTAATATAACAATCCTTTATATTCCCAAAGTAAAAGTACATAACTTACTAGAAGTCTATAATTAAACTATTAAAACATTACGAATAAACTAGGTGAGTAATATTAAAGTGAAATTCCTCGCCACTACTCGTTTCCATCGTTCCCCGCAATACCTAAAATGGAAAACAAAATGGTGAGCCAAAGACTCAGTAACAACTACCCTAGCAACGTAAATTCATTTCAATTCATTTTATTTAATAACACAGGGAGAATATAATAGGCAAAACATTTAATAAAACAACATATTTAATTCATTCATAAACTTTAACGTCATTCATAAACTTTTAATTAACATGCTAGTTGTCGGCAAGTACGAACCGTGATGGAATTCTCCACTGGGCCTAGGCCCATAAGAGCCTGGGCTCATCATCGTAACATGGGGCCTGGGCTCTAAGCCTGGGCTCATAAACCATGGGAGCCTGGACTCGTAATCCATGGGTGGACAGGTGTCCGTGGTGCATGCATGACCGGTAGATAGGAAGATGGTAGTTTATATACCGCCAGACAAACCAGGTCTTTCACTTTCATTTATCATATTTTATGTATTTTTATAAAGCCTTGGCTTTTATAATCAATTGAAATATAATAACTCATTTAACTCATAAAACATCATTTTGATCCTGGGATCAATAAAATATCATTTCTTCCATGGCATCGCATAATTATCATTTTATGAGAAAATACAATCGAATCATATAATAAGAATAATACAGTCAAAACATAATTCATTTCCCGCAATTCAATAAAACATGTCAAAACATTCAGTTCATAAAGTCAATCATATCGTCAGAATTTCACAAACACATTTAGAAGGGAATTGCGGGTACTAGCAATAGCCGTTACCTCAACCGTTGTTTTATACTTCCCGTGTGATGGATCGTTTTTCCTGAGCTCCAAGTCCGATTTCTTTCAGAATATTAAGTTATTGAATTAGTACTACAACGGTAAATAATCTAAAATCAATATTTTATAAATAATAAATTTTATAAGTAATGAATTTATAACTAACGAATTTTAATAAAAAGTATAATTTCGAAATTTAATGAAAACGTTATTATTAAACGTAATTTTAATCGAAATATATTTATATATTTCATAAATCGATTTACATGAAAATATTATATAAATTTGGTTTTTGCCAAATAAATCTAGTAATTTATTTCATTAAAATCGATAATTTAAGCCTGAAAATATTAAACAATTTATTAGTAAATAATTATATCATAAAGATTTATTAAAACATGAAAATTAATAATTTAGAAAATCTGAAATAACAATTTAGGTTCTAGCTTACCAAAAAGACCAAATGAAAGTGGCCCAACTTAATTATGGGTTTTAAGGAGAATAAAACCAAAAACCAGAAATTGGTTTTGGTTTCTGGAAGCAGGGCAAGGAACAGAGGAAGAGCACAAAGAGGAGGAGAGAAGAGGGGGGAGGAAGGGAGGTGGTTGGGTGGCTCCGTGATTTAGAGCAGCGCCGGAGGTGAGACGGAGATGGTGTTGGTTACTTGGTGGCGGCAGAACGGAGAGAGAGAGAGGAAGAAAGGGGCACGAGCAGGGGGTTGAGGGGTGGTGTCATGGTGGTTCTGGGCGGAGGGGAGGACGGCTCGCCGGGAAAATGGGCGGCGGAGGTCGGTGAATAAGGTGGTGAGGGTGGACGGTGATGGTGGTGTGTGTGTGGCCTGGGTGGAGCAGTCCCGCAAAGAGGAAGGAAAGACCGGGGAAAGGGGCAGGGGATGTGTGCGGTGAAAGGGAGAGGGTGACGGAGGTGCGGTGGTGGTCGAAGGTGGCTGGGGCGGTGGTCGAGCAGTGGTGGTCGAGGTGGTAATCGATGGTGGCTGTGGTGGTGGTGGGTGATGGTCCGAATCAGGGAAACAAGGGAAGGAGAATTGAAATTGGTTTTTATTTTGATTTTTGGTGATTCAATTTACCGAATTTGAAATGGACTTGTAAATGAAGAAGAGGAGGAGCAAAATTTTGTTTTTGCTCTGTACGTGGACTAAATTCAGGGAAAAGAAGAAGGAAGGGAAGAAGTTGGCTTCGTCTTCTGGTTCACGTGAAAAACAGGAGAAAGAAGAGAAATGAAAATCTTATTCCCAAGGGCATATTGGTCATTTCACAAGATCAGGCCAAATTCTGAAATTTGTTGTTATTTTTTGAAACTACTAAAAATATAATTGTTTAGCTAAAATAATTCTTTATAAAAGTATCGTTAACGAAAAATAAATTTAGTTTTCGAATAAAATAAGAACGTTCGGAAATTATTCAAAATCCGAAAAAATTTATGAAATAATTAAGATTTAAATAATAGCTTAGGCTCGTAAATTAAATTGTTAAAATTTGAGAGATAAATCGTGTAATCGATATTAAAAATTCAAGTGAAATAAAATTTCGTTAATTAAAATAAAGTTCGAAATTAGGATTTAAAACGATTCTAGCTACATTAAAATAATTAAGCATAATTAATCGAGTTTTAAAAATACGGGGTATTACATTCTTACCCCCTTAGAAAAAGTTTCGTCCTCGAAACTTGAAAATTGGAAAATTGAAAACATTCGAATAAAAGTATGATATTTTATTTTAAAACCAAGATCTCACAATTTCATTCCGATTCCGACAATGTCTAGCCTTCATTCCGCCATCTTCTTTTATAACTCCACTTCAACCCGAGACCTAGAATCGAAGAGTAAAGAATGCAAAAGGGGCAAAATTATATATTAATCCTTAATCGTCATTAAGGTCAATTACATTCCGCCATCGTCTTTCGTATCTCCACTTTACTTCATAAAATAGGATCGAGGAGCAAAGAACATAAAAGGGGCAAACTTGATAACATAGACTAGGTTCCCGTTTTACTTTGTGAGATCCTGTTTGAAAATAATTTTCCACCAAGTGTGGTAATTATAATTTGAAGACATATGTAATGAAAATAAATATATATATATAATAATTTCAATAATTTGTAAATGTGTTTTATTATAAAAATCTCGTACTCTGAGCTCAGGAGAACTTCCATCGGAGACGGCTTCCATGTATAACGATTAGTTATTACCAATACAATCATGTCAACATAAACATAATCCATAAAGCATATCATAAAGACATAATTCTTAATTAGAATTGCACATTCATCATAAGCATAACATTCATATCATAATCATTTGATCTAACCTACGACCATGGTTGATTCACAACACGTTTACATAAAACATCGTGATTCGTACGTTATATCATTCTTAGTCGACTATTTGAAAATATTGCGTTTTCGTTTTGCTCTTGAGCTTCTTTGCTGCAGGAATGTTGTCGTTGACTTTCTTTATTTGATACGTTTTTGTTTCGATCTCCGATCTTTTCTTCTATGTTGAGTAACTTTGTTAACTATATTCGTTGCAGGGGTTCGAGTCCAATCACGTGACTAGAGATATATCGTTAGACATATGACTTTGTTACTTATCCTTAATATTTTAAGTCAGTGAATCTCGTATTTTGAGGATAACGTTAAACCATCAAGTGTGCCTTTATCGGAAACAATCTAGCTCCTAGAAAATTCAGTTCAGACTACCTGGTTTTGTATACATGTCATTTTGTCGATTTTCTATTTTAAATTCCTCAATCATTCAAAATCCACTTCGGATTTCATAACATTCGTTGATATCATCAACCTGGTAGACAACTAATTCTCCATAACTTATTTTGGTAAGACCTTCAATCTTTATGTGAAATTCTCAATTTGATGCTTTCACCATAAATCATACTTTTCCACATAACATTTTTGCAAGCATTACATTCTCTTAGTTCAACTTTCCTTATGGAGATTATCAAGCATCCTTTTACATAAATACACAAAAATAAACCCTATCAAAGATGCGGAAAGGTAAACCAAGAATACCATCAACCTAACTGACAGACTAATTCCCGATAACTTCTTTTGGTATAATCCTTAAAACTTGATGCATGTGTAAATTCAATTTCATCTTTCCACCATAAATCATATTCTTGCCGAACTTTTAAATGTTCTAGCTTAGCTTCCTTAACATATCTGAATACACACTTAGGTACCTATAATCACAAAACAATCATTATGAAGGGTGCGGGAAAATATTTCACAATCATAACCTGAACGCTTTAAACCTTGAATAACCTTAATTTAATTGATGATTCGCCACTTATAAAAATACAAACTCATGCTCTTTCGGTACTCTATCATTTAACCTTATTGACAGACTAATTCTTGATAGCTTATTTTGGTAAAATCCTCAAGATCTTATTCATGTGTCAACTCAAATGGGTCATTTATCTTAACTCATGTTGGGTTCATAACCTTTCTATATAACTTCTTAGCTTCCCTAATAGAGGCATAAGGCATACCAATCATCTTCTAGATAATAGAATTTAGTACTTATAAACATAGATATATTCACCATGAATAGCACGGGGAGGTAACCCTAGAATAAATATTATTCATAACTTGAACACTTTAAATCTAAAATAACCTCAATTTAATTAGTGATCCATCACTCATGAAATACATCCTTATACTCATCTTGGTACTCTCACATTTATACCATCCTTTATGATTTCATAACCATGAAAATTCCTCAAAACAATTCATATCCACAAAATCTTTGAGTTCGCACCGTGCTTAACTTAACTTCTTTCAAGGAAACAATAACGCTTAAACTTTGCCTAGTCTATCTAGGGTGTAAAGCTCATATTATGACATGTGACGATAAAAATAAAATCAAGGGAAGTTCGTCTCTAAAGCGAGAGAGCTAAATCAAAATAATGTTGGCGTCATCTTTGTCTTTTATCATGTAATCTATTACGTACGTTGACGGGCGTGATGGATTTAGCATTGTTGTTGCTTCGTTCATGATTGGTCGAGGTTGATGTTCCGGTATTCGTTGGAGGTGGTTTAGGAAAATCTTTTAACGAAATGATCTTTTCCTCGACGTCGATAACAAGTATTCATTTTAGCACGATATTCAATTCCATTCGTTAGAGCGTTTCGAAAGTCATGAATAGTTGATTCATATGATTGATCTAGTCTTCAAATTCCATTGAATCGGCTTGCGACCATAGATTGGTGGATTCGAGGGTGAATTTTCCTTCAATAGTGCCGCACTTTCGTTTGATTTAGTGTCTTTCGTTTTCCAAGAATTCTTGACCGATTCAGCTAACATCGTACTTACAATTCCTAATCGTTCCACCATTCCCTTGAGGTCTTCTATAGATTGGTCGTCACAGGAATCATCATGGAGAACACCATTGTGGACGACTTCATCGTGAATGTTGCGCTTGATGTGAGCTTCATTCGTGGCATCGTTAGTAACCTCGATAATCGATATTTCGCATAACACATTCAATCAGGAAAACATAAATAACAGAAGAAATGAATCCCTTTTATCCCGTGCGTTCCATTCCTACGCTCACACTCATTTCATTTTAACTTAACATGATTTTAACATATTCTTTTAACTTATTCCTTAAAACTCTTTGCTTAAAGCCTAATGAATTCTATTACGTGCAAACCCGGTAAGGTTTAGCACTTATGGTCGCAGAACCTCCGCTCTGATACCAAACTGTAACGTCCCGACCTCTAATTCAAGTATTAAAGCACACTTAGCAGCGGAATTAACCTAATTCGGTTGGGACATTACCTGCCGTAACTCCCTCTTGGGAATTACAAGGCAACTATCATAACATAAGCTATTAAACTCCAAATTAATATAACAATCCTTTATATTCCCAAAGTAAAAGTACATAACTTACTAGAAGTCTATAATTAAACTATTAAAACATTACGCATAAACTAGGTGAGTAATATTAAAGTGAAATTCCTCGCCACTACTCGTTTTCATCGTTCCCCGCAGTACCTAAAATGGAAAACAAAACGGTGAGCCGAAGACTCAGTAACGACTACCCTAGCAAAGTAAATTCATTTCAATTCATTTTATTTAATAACACAGGGAGAATATAATAGGTAAAACATTTAATAAAACAACATATTTAATTCATTCATAAACTTTTAATGAAAACGTCATTCATAAACTTTTAATTAACATGCTAGTTGTCGGCAAGTACGGACCATGAAAGAATTCTCCACTGGGCCTAGGCCCATAAGAGCATGGGCTCATCATCGTAACATGGGGCTTGGGACCTGAGCCTGGGCTCATAAACCATGGGAGCCTGGGCTCGTAATCCATGGGTGGACAGGTGTCCGTGGTGCATGCATGACCGGTAGATAGGAAGATGGTAGTTTATATACCGCCAGAAAAACCAGGTCTTTCACTTTCATTTATCATGTTTTATGTATTTTTATTAAGCCTTGCCTTTTATAATCAATTGAAATATCATAACTCATTTAGCGCATAAAACATCATTTTGATCCTGGGATCAATAAAATATCATTTCTTCCATGGCATCGCATAATTATCATTTTATGAGAAAATACAATCGAATCATATAATAAGAATAATACAATCAAAACATAATTAATTTCCCGCAATTCAATAAAACATGTCAAAACATTCAGTTCATAAATTCAATCATATCGTCATAATTTCACAAACACATTTAGAAGGGAATTGCGGGTACTAGCAATAGCCGTTACCTCAACCGTTGTTTTATACTTTCCGTCTGATGGATCGTTCTTCCTGAGCTCCAAGTCTGATTTCTTTCAGAATATTAAGTTATTGCATTAGTACTATAACGGTAAATAATCTAAAATCAATATTTTATAAATAATAAATTTTATAAGTAATGAATTTATAACTAACGAATTTTAATAAAAAGTATAATTTCGAAATTTAATGAAAACGTTATTATTATACGAAATTTTAATCGAAATATATTTATATATTTCATAAATCGATTTTCATGAAAACATTATATAAATTCGGTTTTTGCTAAATAAAGCTAGTAATTTATTTTATTAAAATCGATAATTTAAGCCTGAAAATATTAAACAATTTATTAGTTAATAATTATATCATAAAGATTTATTAAAACATGAAAATTAATAATTTAGAAAATCCAAAATATCAATTTAGGTTCTAGCTTACCAAAAAGCCCAAATGAAAGTGGCCCAACTTAATTATGGGTTTTAAGGAGAATAAAACCAAAAACCATAAATTGGTTTTGGTTTCTGGAAGCAGGGCGCGAAACAGAGGAAGAGCATAAAGAGGAGGAGAGAAGAGGAGGGAGGAAGGGGGGTGGTTGGGTTGCTCGGTGGTTTGGCGCAGCGCCGGAGGTGAGGCGGCGATGGTGTTGGTTACTTGGTGGCTGCAGAACGGAGAGAGAGAGGAAGAAAGGGGCACGAGTAGGGGGTTGAGGGGTGGTGTCGTGGTGGTTCTGGGCGGAGGGGAGGACGGCTCGCCAGGAAAAATGGGCGACGGAGGTCGGTGAATAAGGTGGTAAGGGTGGACGGTGATGGTGGTGTGTGTGTGGCGTGGGTGGAGCGGTCCCGCAAAGTGGAAGGAAAGACAGGGGAAAGGGGCAGGGGATGCGTGCGGTGAAAGGGAGAGGGTGAGGGAGGTGCGGTGGTGGTCGAAGGTGGCTGGGGCGGTAGTCGAGGTGGTAATCGATGGTGGCTGAGGTGGTGGTGGGTGATGGTCCGAATCAAAGAAACAAGGGAAGGAGAATTGTAATTGGTTTTTATTTTGATTTTTGGTGATTCAATTTACCGAATTTGAAATGGACTTGTAAATGAAGAAGAGAAGGAGCAAAATTTTGATTTTGCTTTGTACGTGGACTAAATTCAGGGAAAAGAAGAAGGAAGGGAAGAAGTTGGCTTCTTCTTCTGGTTCACGTGAAAAGCAGGAGAAAGAAGAGAAATGAAAATCTTATTCCCAAAGGCATTTTGGTCATTTCACAAGATCAGGCCAAATTCTGAAATTTGTTGCTATTTTTGGAAACTACTAAAAATAGAATTGTTTAGCTAAAATAATTCTTTATAAAAATATCGTTAACGAAAAATAAATTTAGTTTTCGAATAAAATAAAAACGTTCCGAAATTATTCAAAATCCGAAATAAATTACGAAATAATTAAGATTTAAAGAATAGCTTAGGCTCGTAAATTAAATTGTTAAAATTTGAGAGATAAATCGTGTAATCGATATTAAAAATTCAAGTGAAATAAAATTTCTTTAATTAAAATAAAGTTCGAAATTAGGATTTAAAACGATTTTAGCTAAATAAAAATAATTAAGCATAATTAATCGAGTTTTAAAAATTCGTGGTATTACACTTATGTACCTTTTCAAGTACCATAAGTTTTTCTTGATCTCAATCTAGTTGATCTTCACTTAGACCAATAGAGATTGGTATATGTTCGTCATGCCTAAAGCCATACGATACATTTTTGGCGATCCTCATATTATATCATACATGATAAATTCTTTGCAGAATAATTCCCAATTGAATTCTATTCATGTAACTTTAGCTCATATAGTTTCAGTAGATACTAAATCCAGCTAAATTCTTTGACATATAATATAGGTTAAGAATCTTACTTAGATCCTTTGATGTTTAACTTAGTAAATGCTTATACATAGTTCAAACATCTTTTACTTAGATTTATTCATATGGGTCGAATACCTCCAATGGAGTCTTTCGTGTTTGATTTAGTAAATGCCATTACTTAATCCAGAACAATATTGTAAGATCTTTGTGAATGGATCTTAATACCCAGTATGCACTAAGTTTCGCCTTGGTCCGTCATTGATGAATAATTTTCAAATCTAAGTCATTAGCATTTGAATGTTATTTCACAATACAGAGATATGTGTATGACACACATAGGACCAATTAAGTTTTATGTACTCCCACTAAACTTCTTATATATCTATAAGAATCATGCACATTTTATGAAACTAAAATACTTATTAGCTTCACTAAAATACAGTTCTAATTCCCAATAGCTTGCTTAAATCTGTACTTAGATTTCATAAGCTAGCTTTCCTTTTCAAGAATTTATTTGGATCCACAAATCCTATGACATGCCATGTACATAGTTTCTTTCAACATTTGACTGAGGAAGATGTTTTGTCATCCAATTGCCATATGTACCAATATGCAATCCATGCCATGAATTTGCTTGTAATCATTGCTTGAATTATAGACTTGAGCATTACGATTATGCATGAGGTTTCAACACAATCCATGCCATGAATTTGCTTGTAACCTTTAGCAACTAATCTAGATTTGTGTGTGAACACAATTCCATGTTTGATGGTTTTTATCCTTAAAACCAATTTGCAACCAATAGATGTAAATCATTCTTGCAAATCAACAAAATTTCAATTTTGTCATCAGAACATTGAGTATGTTTTTATGGCCTTTAACCAATTAAACATTAAGTCTATATATGGCCTCTAACCATTTTAGGGAATCTAGGTTTCGTCATAGCTCTCTTACAAGTCATAAACTCATTAATCTACATGATAATAGTTTGACTGCAAGTTGTAGGTTTCTTCGCTATCTAATAGAAGAATCGCATAGTTTTAGTGACCTGAACTTTATGTTTCTTCACTATCTAATAGAAGAATCTCATAGTTTCAGTGACTTGAACTCTATGCCTACTTGGGTATAGAACATCAAACAATAGAATATCAACAGCCACTTGAAAGTCCTTTGAATATTCCGTTCTCCTTGAAGCACTTGTAAAGTCTTCTAAGAGATGTCTATTCTTTAAAGCCACTTCTAAAGTCCCTAAAGAATAAGTGTTCGGATTTTCTGAAGAACTTCGAAAAGCCTCCGGAATGTCCGTTTATGTTTGTTGTTCGCCTCGAAGACTTTCGAGGTCTATTTTCTCCCACTTGTCATTTTGGAAAAGAATCTCCAAAAGGACATTATTTCGAGCAAACAAACATTATGTTCTCAAAAATTCGTGGTAGAAACAATACCCTTGTGTCTCATTTGAATAAATCATAATGAAACATATATCTAGACATGGGCCTTAGTTTGTCGAATAACAAACACTAAGCTGCCATTGAGTTTAGCAACTCTTTAGATATATATTATTGAAAAGATATTCTAAAATTACTTTTCAATAACTTTGACGAATTTGGTTTAGTTTGGTGGTAGTTGAGCATTTTGTTTTTAGAAATTATAGGAAAAGTCTTTATGATTCATCATTGATCGAATCAAATACTAATTGACTTCGATTATTCCAACTTAGATATGCCATATCTTATGTAGCTAGATTGTGAATTTACTATCATTGATGATGATTTTTGGTTTTAAAGTAATCATTAACATGATCTATCCTAGATCTTTATGATTTCTTACCAAGTGGATTTTATACTTCTAAATCGTTGAACTAGCCAAACAGATTCAAATTTATATCACTCAAATCCAGGTGAAATAATAAAGTCATAAAATCATTCTTTAGCTTTGAACTCTATTGTCTAGGCGTTCTAACAATAGTTCATATCTTTTGTTACTTTCAACAAGTAAGAGTAGCTTGTCTTGAATTGATCTAGAAATCAATCAATTTTCAAAAGTCCATCAAAATAGAGCTTATGAATGTTAACTTGTTGATATGGTCTAAGCAACAATGCCAAAGATTAGTGGAACTCAAATCAAGGGTTTGATTTGAACCTAGTAAAGTTTTTATTGTTAAAAACAGTTGTTTGTTTTAATCAAGCATATTGACTCAACCCGTAAATGACCATTTCATTCAAATAAACAAACAAACATTGTTTTTGTTCTTCTGAATGTGAGTCTTTCTGTGTTTGAAAACAAAAATTTAGGTATGCTGATTGTGGAACAAAATAGCCATTAAGTTCCAGCCTTTGAAAGGACTTAAAACAAACTAGATGACCCTACAACTAACGTAGCATTACCATGCTTCAGTTCCCACTTGTAGGTCATTAGTGTATCCTAGCTTCCATTGTTTGAGTTATTACCGAAGTAAGAACCTCTAGCGGTATATGATACCAAGGAATAAGTTTGATTGCTAGGTCACTGCTCTTTAAACATAAACTCATAGGTAGAAAAGGAATTGTAAATTCCTTTCATTTGTTCCTTTGTTTTCCTATTTCTTGTACCCTTTCTAATAGCCTTAAGAATTAAATTCTGTAGTGTTGACTTCTATACTTTGTTAGACATGTCCAATGTCATTTTATCAAAGTTCTTACCATTTAATTTATGTTGAATATTCTGTTTCAACTAGATGATCTTACCAGAAGCTTCTAAAGTTCTCTAAGCATCGATCTATTCGAATGTCTAGGGACTAGACTCATTCGAGAATTAAATGGACAAAGATGTTCGGTTGTTAACCATTGGTAAAGCTGAGCGTTTAAACTCAATGCTTTATAATCTCAAAGCTACATTGTATTTTGAATTCACAAGCACCAATCGGTTTGCCATTCGACTTTGATATTCAAAAACAACCATAAAAGTCGCTAAAAGAAACGTACTTTTTAATTTGCTCATTTTCTCTCATTTCCGTGAATCGTTCTTGGATTCACTACCAATCGAGGAAATTTACTGTTACCTTTCTAAAAGAATTTACTGTAGTGCAAGATATTTAATTATAAACAATAATTAAAACATACATTGAAGCATGCAAAGTCTAAACATTTATCATGAGTAATAACTTGAAAATTAAAGCAATCATGCAATTTAAACAAGTCATTGGCATTTTATTCAAATTTATTGTTCCGGCAAGTGTGAATAAAAATGATTCCAAGACCCTAAAATCATTGAAAAATTAAGCACATTATGTATTTTGACTCAATTCTAAAATATTTTAGGTAAGCAAAAGCCTTTTGCTAATAGTCTAGAAACTACTCTTGGTTGATAGGTACGTCTAAGGACTTATTAGGTAAACCTATCAATTTTGCCACGACATAAAAGGACTCCTTACTTATATCGTTGAGATTCACCAAAACTAACATGTACTCACAATTATTTGTGTACCTTACCCCTTTAGGATCAATAAGTAACACCTCGCTGAGCGTAAAACTATTACTAGATTGATGTAAAGGTTATCCAAGTAAGTGTTATTTTGGCATGGCACCTTTTAACTCAATTTTTAAGTTTGGAACTTAAGGCTCTTACTATGTTGGTTAGATTTTAAGTGAACTAAAATCCTTAATCATGCAACATAATCAAGCCACAATCTCATGCATAATTAAGACCTATTTAAAGCAATAAATAACTTAAAGCATGCATAAGATAAATGTGATCTAGTATGGCCCGACTTCATCTTGAAACTTCAACTTCAAAGTCCGTCTTGAAAATGGATTGGAAACTCCGTCTTGAATTTCATCGTGAGAGGCGCCATTTTCTTCAAACAGGATAAGCTATAATTAAACTAATTACAACTATTTGATGGTACGCAGACCATATTTGAATTGAAAAAGAAATTTTGGTGCATTAGACCAATTACATTCAAATTAATGGTACGCAGACCATATTTTCTATCCTATTTGGGCCATACTAGTCACTTTATAACCTGCAAAACAGTACATATACAATATATACCATTCACCCATTCATTATCATGAATGGCCCACATAGCTGGTTAGTAAAACACGTTATGCATCACATAAATATTTGAAGCAATTAATCAAGGGCACCAATAATCTACCAATTATTCAGTCCTTATTATTTCTAATCAAGTTGTTTAACCTTAAAGGATTTGTAGACCTAATCAAGAGTTTATGACTAAAAATTGCTCTCACTTAAACCAATAACTTTATATGCTTTACTAATTTTAAACATAAAAATGTATTTCTAGTCTAACCGGAAACATACAAGTTTAATTAAAATTTAAAGCCCATATAAAATTATAATCGAATCCATTTATTTAATTTATTTTTCAGTTGAGTTAAATAAATTTAAATTAATTCAAGGTTTAATTTTAGTAAATTATTAATTTTAAAATTAATTAAAATTATTTCCGAACTGAAAATTTCAAATTAAAATTCAAAACGACTCAATCGTAACACGACGAGCACTTGGACTTGCGCCCAAGCCCCATCGAGTGCACGACCTATCGCACGGCCATGGCACATAGCAGCAGCAGCCACGCGCAAACGCAACAAGCCAAGCCACGCTTGCACGCAACCTGCTCGTCCGCATGCATCGCAGCAGCTACCGAAGGAGTGCTCGCTCGCTAGGCGCAAGCAAGCCCTCGTGGCGAGGCAACGCTCGTTGGTGCGCAGAGCAGCGATCGCTGGGCGACCCAGCTCTCGCGCGCGCGCCTCGTCATGTGCCATGCCCATCGCCCTTCGCCCATAGCACACAGCACACACGCTCAGGCTCCCTTGCCTCGTGCGCGCGCCACGCCTTGGTTGCTCGCTGCATTCGTACCGCACGGGCGACGAGCTCCCTTGCTCGTCATCGCGTGCCCGCACTATACAACACCCCTTAAGGGTAACACGTAGCGTCCTTTGCTTTGTGTGTGCAACGTTTATGAGCGAATTTTGTTTAATTTAAAATCTATGACAAATTAAAAAATCATAATAATTTCATAATTTTAGGGCGAAAAATCGAATTTTTATTAATCAATTAATTTTCGATTAACATGGATTCAAATCTAGGTACTAAAAATTTAAAATTTATCATAAATTAACAATTTTTATGGTGGTTTTTAATAATGGATACCTAATTAAATTATTAATTAATTATGAAAACCAAATCAATTCTAAATTACTCGAATTTTAACAAATTAATCATAATTACAAATTAGGTTGTATAATTAACAAGTCTAGGCATTCAAGATTTAACAACAAGATTACACATATATTCAATTTAACATCTTAAAATTACAAACTTTTGCGTTCGAAAAACTAAAACTTCCGAAAAGTCATAGTTAGTCAAAATTTTAGAATGCCTTTACATGCGAAATTGAAACAAAAATCACTCGATTTGGTTGAGTAACGAATAAACTGCCGAAAAACTGCGTACATATAATTAATTGCAATTTGCAATTAATTAACAATTACGAAAATTAATCACCCCTTTTAATTCTTTGCAAATTTGTAAAATTTAACCATGTCATGCAGTTTAGATTATGTAAATAATAAGAGGCTCTGATACCACTGTTAGGTTATGATACATATGAAAAAACATAAATCATGCGGAAAACCTTAATGCCAGGAAACATATTATTTACACATAATCAATTAGCATAATTTAGATGCATACACTTTGTAGCGTGCCCTCCCTAGCTGCGCCCGAACCGAACAAGAACAAGTCTTTAGGACTCCAAGTGTCGTCCCTCCGCAGATAGTCCACAGCACGTCCGGATCCGCCTTAAGCTTGACCAACTAGAATCGCCCTTAAGGTTCTAAGAATTTCGGCTAAATAGGTGGCAAGTGTTTGGCTGATTTTTGCTTCAAAATCTTACCTTTGAATACTTCAATGTTGTATATAAATTTGTGACCCTAGGCCCCTATTTATAGAGTTATGGAAAAGGACTTATAATCCTATTAGAATACTAATTTAGTTTAATTAGAATCCTGCTAGGACTCTATTAAATAAACTTTATCTATTAGGATTAGAATTTAATCATATGTCGAATCCCGATAGCTTTAGGATTCGTATAGCACGCACACGAGCATCGCACGAGCACCGTACACCCGCGCGCAGGCCTTGCGACCCACGCTGAGCGCACAGCGCCTCGGCCCAGCTCGCTGCCTGTGATCCGCGCGCGCGACCAAGGCCTTGGCTGGGCCTGGCCTTGCGCTGGGCCTGGTCGAGGCTTGGCGTGTGGTCGAGGAAGTCTGAAGCTCTGTAGATAACGACACGTGGCGCACAACTACATCAAGAAGAATGCCCTAAAAATATAGAGCACCCTCCTTGAGGAGAAAATTATGTGCCTAATTGGGGAATTCCACCCTGAGCCTACCAAAGAACGCCACGTGGCCCTGATATGCTACACAGGCACACATCCACGTAACGAACTTTTCTAGAAAAGAAACAATAAAGGCCCAAGACTATCTATAGCAGGCCTACAATGAAA
The DNA here is from genome assembly GCF_020520425.1 of Spinacia oleracea. Taxonomy (NCBI): domain Eukaryota; kingdom Viridiplantae; phylum Streptophyta; class Magnoliopsida; order Caryophyllales; family Amaranthaceae; genus Spinacia; species Spinacia oleracea. The sequence goes on from NC_079492.1 coordinate 31,363,763, forward strand.
AGGCACACTTAGCCCTTACATCCACTAAGGACACATGTCCCCATCTCTGAGGTCAGCCAATCATATAGCTAGGGTTTGGGACCAATTCCCCAAAACCCTAGCCCTATAAGTAGTTCAAATCCTAAGGTAAAAAGAGCATTCAATTCATCCCCACCTACCTTAAACTATTCTTGCTCTGCCTTCTCTCAACAAATTACTTCTCTCTCTAGCCTATACTTACTTAGGCATCGGAGAGAATATTCCTACGGGAATATTCTTGTTATGCAGGTTGCAGGAAGATCGTGCCAGCGCATACTTGATACCTCCGAGGAAAGGGTGATACGTCATCACCAGAAAAGTTCCCACAACAGCATTGTAATTCATATTCTACAAAATGAAATAGCAAAGAAATTAAACATTTATGCAATCATCAAAGCTATTAAATTTTTTATTCATGCAATAAATACATAGTCCAAAATAAATGAAACAATTCCAAGACCCTGAAAGTCTTTAAGTCTTAAGAATGCTTTGGCTTGTCTTATGTATTTTATGATTTTAGGTAAGCAAAATCCAACTGCTAGTAATATCCAAACTACTCTTAGTTCATAATTTAATTCCATAATTTATTCCTTTGCCACAATATGTAGCAATATTGCTTGAGTTGCAACCACAATCAACATGCTCCTTTGGGATGCCTTACCATCTAGGAATACTAAAATAGCACATCTCTTTGGCGGAAACCTACTATCTTAGGTTCGAAGATTTTGGTAAGTGCTTGATTTGGAAGGCAATTTGAAACTCAATATTCCTTGGACCTAGTTGTTTCTATGTTGATTTGATTATGTAGTGAACTAAATCCTTAATAAAAACACATAACAACATACACATGCATAATATACATACACCAATATATAAAAGCATATGCAAGTTTGGTGAACTAGTCTGGCGCCAAAAACTTGGTCTTAAAGCATCCAATCTTCTCATCACCTTGTCATCTTGGCACCGTCTTGAAAACCATTCAAAACTGCTAACTTGTAATTTAAAATGAACCACCTAGAAGAACTTGAACTAATAATCTAATTGTTACATCAAAACTTCATGGTACGCAAACCATATTTAAAACTTTACATTCAAAGATAAAACGGTACGCATACCGTATTTAACTATCCTAGTTTGTCCATACTAGTCACCTTCAATACCTAAAATACATAATAATAATAATAATAATAATAATAATAATAATAATAATAATAATAATAATAATAATAATAATAATAATAATAATAATAATAATAATAATAATAATAATAATAATACACATTTGCATTCACTCATTCGTATCCTAAAACCAATGTCCCAACTAAGTTTGCAAGTATTTACATGATTAATTAAAATCACGTTCATGTAAACGCGTCCTAAAAGATTAATCAATTCTAAATTATTATTCCTTAGAATAATTCTAATCAAAAAATTAATTTAATTAAAATAAAATGTCCTACGAAAAATTAATTAAAAATAATTAATTTAAATATTTTCATTTAAACGGCTCCCAATTAAACCAATATTTATTTGGACCTTTTAATTTTAAATATTTAAACTTGCGGCCCGACCCAAGTCAAATAAAATAAAATAATGAAAAAGTCCACCGTTAGCCCCTTCATGCAAAAATAAGCCAAAAGCCCAAAAATTGGGCCTTGAATTAAAACAAAAGCAAAAGTGTACAATCGATGCAACGAGGCATGGTCTTGCGCCTAGCCATCGCTGCCCTCTGCAGCTTGTTAGCATACGAGTGGAAGCCCTCTAGGCCGAATGTATGCGTTTCTTGGTTGTGTAGCGTGGCCATATGGGTGCTGTCTTCGTGCAACACCCGTCGCTGTGCTATCCAAGCAGCAACATGCGCGACAATACACCAACAACATCAAGTCGTGCCACAAGCCCACACATAGCCATGCCAGGCACGAGCGAGCACTGGCTCGCCAGCATCCCTCGCTAGCTAGCAATCGCTACTCAAACATGCAACATCCCTCGCTGGTGCGCGGGATCGCTCGCTGCCTCTTATGCTTCCCCTTTGCCTTCGTATCGTCAAGCGCAAGAGATCCCTCGCTGGGGCGGGTGATCCCTCGTTGGTACACGAGATCCCTAGCAGCTGCAGGAGATCCCTTGCTGCCACAGTGTAGACACCTACTTTTGTCCCCATTCCCGAAAGGGAAGGTTCGATGATGAGAACATAAATCTCCACTTGACAACGCATCTCCTATAACATGACGAATCTCAATTCCCCTTTTCATTTCACCCGAAACCTGCTATTTATAGAAACCTGCCATTTATGGAAACCTGCTAAAAATAGTAACTGCCGTAATGGGTAGTTGTTAAAAGTGGCAAGTCATAAAAGATAGAAACCTGTTAGAATTGGGTGTTGCACTCCAACATAAATCCTAAATGAGATAGAAGTTGCGAGAGAATCCTATTCCTAATACGATTCGAAAATAAGAGTTACGTATTAAATTAAAATCCTAACGAGCCTAGAGTTCGTAACGGGCCCAGACGCATCCCGTCATAAAATTAATACGCACTAAAAGACTCGATTAAGTCTCATACACTCCGGATTCTAAGAGTCCGAATCTAACAAAGAAACGGCCCAAACATCAATTTCAACGCCCAGCCCTGGGCGCTGAAATTGCCTGGATCCTATTTTCAACGCCCAAAGCTGGCCGCCGAAATCTTTGACGCCCAACCCTGGGCGCTGAAAATACCTGGGACGTGTTCTTTCCTAATTCCTCGTGGATTAGAGTTCTTCAATTCTATCTTTCCACAAACTCTTTTCTATAAATATAGCCCCAAGTTCGACGTGAAACATAACACACAATTCATATTCTGAGTATTGACTCTAGACCCCTAAGCCTAAGCGTCACGCTGCGAAATTGATCACGCGTTCTGTCGCAATCGATCCAAAAATCGAACAGAACGTATCCTGTCCCGTAATTTGAGATTCGTTAAATAAAAGGAGAAATAGCAAAGTCAAAGTGGTTAGTTTTCTGAGAACCGTGACGCACCTCTCAAGGGTGCGTCGTAATGTGTCCCTTTTCCATGATTTAATTGCTTTCCTCGCCCTTTTATGAACTGTTAAACTAATTAAATCTGATTGTCCTATCACGCCTAATAAAGATAATTTTTTGGAAATTGGATTATCATTCTAGGTCCCTTAATACAATCTAAATCAGATAATCGCGCTCGATCTAGTATTATATGTTGCATATTGTTAAAATCAACTCAGATTAGTTTAATAGTTAACGCATGTCCCTTCAATTATTTATGCTGAGCTAGTAAGGATATCCTGCCTCTGGAGTTATCAAAGAGCGAGTACTCCTCTCGGTAGTTACAGTCCCCCGAACCCTCAATCTCTACCTTGCGGGTGTATGTTGAGAAATCCCTACACCAGGGATCATAAGGGAACCTATGGCCGTCGTGGTCAAACATAATTGCACTCCCTTTATGTCACGATAACCGGGTTTTATCAGTTTTTCTCATTGTCGTTAAAAACTGAATGACGACTCCTATATTACTAGTCAATTGGGTGTAAACTCACAGGAAATCCAATTACACTTGATTTGACAAAAAGAAACGTCATACCCACGAGGGACGAGGTCACGCATAAGCCTCGTGCTTTTTCGACCCCCACCACAGGAAATCTGTTGGGGATAGTGAAGGAAATACTCGTGCTCGTAGGTAATTAAAATAGCCGAAGGGTGAAACAATCCTACCCCGCGTTTATTTCCCCATCAAGTTGGGACGACCTGAAAATCACCATATTAATGTGAACGAGCATAACCGCATAACGAATCTTGGCTCCCTTGGGATGTTTCATCTCGGGAGTTGGGACTAAGGATACCCATCGCCAACCGGGGGGTGCATACGCTTCGAATGTTGTCCACTCGGCACTTTCGCTAGTAGTACACCCGTCCCAAACCCAATCGCTCGCCCATTAGGTCCCTCTCATTGGTGCATGCCCCCTTGGCTTATATCGTGATTGGCCTTTTGGGCGAAATTCGTCTGTTGAAAACACTACCTCGACCGGGGCATGTGTTGGATCTGCGATAGAAGCGGTACCAAGCCAGGCGCAAATACTACCCATAGAAGCCTATCATAAACTACATGACATATTATTATTTTGCCTCATGTTGTAATGTTAGTTATGTGTAGCGAATTATATGATGGTGTGTGACAAATAATTCTAGAAAACAACCGACCTTAAAAATTGCCCAAACATTCATAAACCAATGGGCCAAAGAGTTATACCAAGATACGTGTTCCGCAAGCCCGAACGATCGCCACAAAAACAAGCGACGCTCGGGATGGCCCGTAACGAATCCCACAAACGCTGCACAACGCGTAAAGGACGTTATTAGGCAAGCACGCAAAATCAAAGTCGCATAAACAAAAAGTAGACGCAAACAGAAAACGAGAACCAACCAGGGACGCATTTTCAACGCCCCTGGCTGGGCGCCAAAATTTCTCACGCCCACCGATGGGCGCTGATGTTGCTGCCTGGCCTTTTGGTCAGGCACAACAGCCTCGGTGCCCGCGCATAAAAAAATATACGTAGCAAAAAAAACTTTTCATAAAAAAATTGCTGCGAGGGCGTATGAAAAGGCACTCGATTCTAAAAGAGAAAATAATAATAATAATAATAATAAATAACTCTTTGTGTCGTTGTTAGGCCTCCTACGACGACAATGTTCGACACCAAAATCGAGCATGCTAATAACTATGAATATCACATGGGCAAAGTATTCAAAAAATAATGTTCTAATGGAGTCGTCAAGGAAAAATAATGTTCGAATAAAAAATAAATCCGAGTCTAGACTAGGCTATGCCAAAGTACAATCTAAATCCTAAGTCTCAGTTGTCTTATCCATAGAATCGGTCATAATGCTTGGTGTCGTTCTGCAAGTTAAAAGGTTAAACCATATTGAGTCTCCCTTCCTAACATTTAAATCAATAAGCACCCATATGTAATTGTCATCCCTTGCTAAGAGTCTACGGCCTCAAAACTCTCTCTCACCAATAAAAAGAATATATTATAGTATTTGCAAAATGGAAACGGTCACATTCTGAAAATCATTCCCCCATAGTCGCACAACCCCCAAAGTGAACCTAAGGTGTCAATACATTTAGCAAAACTTAATGGCCTCAAGGCTTATGATCACATTGGGTCACGACTATCATAGTCCTCTCGAGCCACTCGCCCCTTGAAATATTCCTAAGTACGGACTAAAAGATTTTCCATGAATGCAACATGACAAACCATGAAAATACCCAAATCGGCATGCCATAAGGCTACCATTGGTGTAAAGCAATACACACTAAGAGAGAAGCCGCACTAATGATTCTAGTTTTGCAAAAATAAAAATTCGATCTCCCCAATTAACTACCTTGCCAACGTTAAGCAAAATGGCACATGACAAATGAACACCCAAGGGTTAAAATCTAAAGTGTCAACCAACGAAAGTTATGGTCCAATTAGCCTAAGTCTGAGAGTCGCTTGGTCAAGTGTTATAGGCTTAAGCCACGTCATTATTTTCAGTCTAGGCCACCTCCTTGAATTCATACACGGGTTATAATCGGAAAGATTAATGAAAGTTCGAGTCTAAATCACAACTTCCAGTTCAATCCGAGAAACTGGAATCTGAAAAGGAGCAAAAAATTATTTTCGATGTAATTCTTTCGTTAAATTTCAATAAAGTAAAAACAACATTTTGAATCTATGCTATTTGCACACTTTAAGAAACGACTAAATACGCTTGCAAAGTAAGACAATTTAAAGGTCCACCCTAGGCCTACTAAAGTTAAAGGTCCACCCTAGGCATACTAAAGTTAAAGGTCCACTATAGGCCTACCAAACGAGGCTAACTCAGTCTCGCCTCGTGACTCAAAGACCACAACCATCTACCTTTTAGCCCAAATAAAAAAAATTGAAGGATTTATGTTGGGGAGAAATCCCAAGCAAAAAGAAAAAATAGAAAGAGAAAAGGGAGAGCGAAAAGAGCGAGCCATACTTAGCCCGTACCTCCCAAAGTGCAAAATTTACCCAAACAGACGAAGGAAAAGAATTGAGTCAACCAATCCAAATCATGCCACAAAAGCTACATAAATTTCTACGATGTCTACCCTTTCCAGTCCTTATGTTCTTAGACACCTTCGCTCTGGGGCCCCTGTTCAGCTCATTTAACCCATCCATGTTCTCATTGCCATAACCCAAGAAACCAGTACCTCGACCCTTGTTCTTAAACTTGTTATCAAATGCAAACCACGTACGGCCATTGACACGTGCGTCATACCCATTATTTCCAAAGCCCAAACCTGCTCTTACACCACCATTAGCATAATAACCATACAACTTGTTTGGATACATCCTGTTGATATACCCTTGAGCCGTCCCCATGCTATTCATTGGCCTTGGTTGATGTAATCCCCGTGCTTGACTAATACCTATACAACTCATTCGACCCGTCTTTTAAGCCGTCTTGAGTCACGAATAAAAAAAAACAAATGAAGAGTACGTTCTACGCTTAACGTAAAAAAAAAATTATAATAAATAATAAAAAAAAAACTTTGCAAAGCGTCTCTAAGGTTAGTCTAAAAAGAAAAAGAAGTATTTAGCGCACCAAAAAAAAGATCCGCCCAGAAATCATTTTCAGCGCCCAGAGCTGGGCACCGAAATCTTTAGCGCCCCAGCCTGGGCGCTGAATCTCTCTGCTTGCCAAATTTTGTCCAGAAGTGCTCGTCATTTTATCCGCACATGCACGGAAAAATAACGAACACTTGGAGGGGTACATCACGTATTCAAATATACGTACCAAAAAATACATGTACTCAAAAATTATGTACTCAAAATATATATATAAAAAATTTACGGCTTACGGCAAAGCAGCAGATTAAAATAAATTTCACCCTATTTCAAACATTACGATTCCACTTGAACGTACTTGTTTAAAATCCGCATTCTAAGAAACCATTTTCTAGGCTAAGAACTACGCAAGACCTGATTCCAAATTAAATCTATTTAAGGTGGATACGTAGGCAATCCATGATTCGGTCCAACCAATTTGCAAAAATATTAAAGCCTATAGAAAAACAAGAATAAAAAATAGAAGTCCCTTATTGAAATTTAATTACTTGCAATCCAAGTCGAAAGAAAAATTGAAAGCACGAAGAAGAATCCAAGTCATCAAGATGCCAAAATGAGCACACATCGAAAAATAATAAGGGCACGTACCCTTGCCAGAAGGAGCACTCACACTCCTAGGCACTTAGCCAAGACTCAAAAGATCGCTTTGCCTCAATTGAATGGGGGCTAGCGCAAGCGTCCATGACCTCTAAAGTACTCGACTTGACCCCCCCCTAAAGCGAAATAACTCACTTAAAGACCTTCTTTCACCACTAGACATAGTCGCTCACTTAAAGACCTTCTTTCACCACTAGACACATTCATAATCGCCAACAAGTAGTAAAGGCAGTAAGCTTGCAATAAAGAGGATTGTTCTACGGCATCGCCCCATCGTTCCTTCGAACTCAGGGCACCCGTTCATGGTAATTGAAATGCTTGCTAATCTCCTTTGAAAAAAAATCATCAGACATTGTCAATAGGACTTGGCACTTAACCAAGGCTCACCCTATTCAGACATATGACACAGGCATCTAAAAATCGAAATCTGAAAGCATCATTAATGGGAAGGCATAACAACAACTGGGGGCTAAAAATTGAAATGAAAGAGCTAGGGAAAGAACTAAGTATACCTTGACCTTTTATGCAGACATACACCAAGTAAATCTAAGTCAATTTGAAAACGGTTTATATTCTCGCAATTCTGGAAAAGATGGCCCTAAAAGCCTAAAGCATATTCCAAACGGGCACAAGTATATCTTGACGCCTGCACCCTGGCTTCCAGCAAATCCTTAGACAACATTCCAAAAATCGTAACAGTATTTTGATTCACTCATGTAATCTTGTACGAACCCTTCTATAAGTCAACTTACTTAGGACACCTCGAATAGTACACAGTAGGACTCGGACTTCAAATAATTTTCAAAGACTTCTTCGAACATGCTAAAGTGTCGTTGGTTTAAGCTAAGTATGCGTTTATCTCGATGTTGCAAGTGAGTCAAAAGATTTCTAAATATGATTATGGGTAAAGAAGGGCACCTAGCTTTTGGTCAAGGCACACTTCAACATGTGACTACCTTGACCATGGCGATGTCGCATAATACGACATTTACAAGAGAAGTAGCAGATCACTACTCGAACGTACCTCGCACTAAACGAGTCTAGTTCAAACTATTCATGATCCATGTCACCATGAATGCATAAAAATGTATGCAAAGCATTATAGCACCAAGACAATCCCGTATCTACAGTTGGAGGCTTGAGAAAAACACTCCAAAAATGCTCGAAATGACGATTTTATCGCAAATTCTCGACGCTAATGCTATACACACGTCATAGGGGCACGATCCTAAGGTCTAATCATGTAAAACGAACCTTAGAATGGCTACAACCCCTCCCAAATTCTAAGAACTACTTAGAATATATAAAGTCACCCACCAAAACTCCGATCAAACTACTGCACATAACGCTTGCCCTACAAGCGCCCGTTACACAGTCTACACCGTTCCAAAGCAAAAGCGAAAGAAAAATCAAGGATAAACAAAAAAGGAACACCTATGAATCCTCGCATCGAACGAAGTAATAAGCCGTGCACACCCACGCAGAAGGTGCTACACTTGTTCGAACACCTGAACGAGGCGTGATGAAGTACTCCAATGCAAAAAGTAATAATGATATCCCAACACCTGAAGAAATGTTCTAATACATGTTGTTAGGCCACACAAGCCTACGTCGCACCATAAGTTCAACCATCCCACGGTACAAGTCTAAAAAAAGAGAGTAAGGCATATTGCACTAATGCGGGCACAACCAAAGAGCATGTGTAAAAGAGACAAAGACTACTTATCGCCCAAATTCAAAATGCAAGCCATACGACTTCTACGTTAATTAAGGATTAAAGGTAGCAAAATATTACCTACCACGGAAGGGATAGCTCGCACCTACACGAGCGGAACCCCAAGGCATCTTTCTCGAAAGAACCTACAAAAATCGTACGCCAAAAGAAAGCATCCCAACATGCATACTTGGGGGCTCCAAGCTACGAAACCACCATAGCAAAAAAAAATCTCGAAGCAAATGTGTGAACGATCGAAAGGGCACGATGCTTGAGCCCACTTCATGAATGGGCCTGAACCCTATCAAGCTTCTAAGCAAACTATTCAAAATCAGTCATTGCTAAAAAAAAAATTATTCAAGCGAACTGATAAATGGACCGCACGCAACGGCCATTCTATGGACGCTCGTTCACACATACATATCATCATTCTAAACATTCATGAACGCGTTCAAAAGAAAAAAGAGCGATCAAAGTCCTACGCCTCAAGGTATGTTCCTCGAGCCATATAGACTCGCCCAACTATTGCAATAACTGTACGCCTTAAGAGCAACAGTTCCTTTAAATAATCGCCCCAAAGCGACAAACACCGTAGTCCACCAATCGGCTACGGCTTCTCGAGAAAATCACCACGTTCTAAAAATAAAAGAAAAACAAAAGAGAAGAGAATACGTAGAATGTCCAAGTGAAATAAACGAATGAACAAGAGGCCAACTATGTCATCAAAAGACAAGCCCAAACAACATTTTCAACGCCCAACATAGGGCGTGAATTATTTCAACGCCCAGGCCTGGGCGCCGAAAATGAACCCAGGCTAAAAAAAAGGCCCTAACTTCTATAGGGCCCTGCCGTATCCATTCTACTCGAAATTGCCGATTTCTTTACTGAAAGTCGCACCTCACGGCTTTGTTAAGAGTAGCACACCACTACAAAAATCGCTCGCACTTACGAGCACGATCCCAAACACAATCATGGACATTACAAAATGCGTATCCCCAAAGAACCTCTTGGGGGCTCGAAAGAAAATATATAGAGAGTACGCAAAGTTAAAACAATATTCCCAGACTACGCTGTACGAAGCCCCGTGTTTGGATAATCTCAAAAGATAAAACCAGATTACGACCTCAAGACAAAGGTCGCCGTTGATACTTATACATAGTCCCCTAATCAAGGTCCCAAGTAGTGGCAAAATTGAGCCGTAAATACTAGCTCAAAACCATGAAAGATGATGACCACGAGACAATGTTCCGTCTAAGCACGTTGTCAACCCACATTCAGGTTGCAACTAAATCCGAGCATCCCTCGAAAGAAAATAAATTCTTCAAAAAACAAAAACAGGCTCGCCCACCTTCAGCGGGCGGGGTCTGCGTCACTAGCCGAGCAGGTCCTCAGTTTTCGAAAAATAAAATCTTGAAAACAAAAAACCAGGCTCGCCATCTTTAGTCGGCGGGGTCTGCGCCACTAACCGCGCAGGTCCTTAGTCGCTGCAGCGATAACTTTTCTGGTTTTCCCTTTTTCCAAAAATTAAAGGATTGGTTTTCCGCTTTTCCAAAAAAGAACGATGTGATTGGTTTTCCCTTTTTCCAAAAATTAAAGGATCGGTTTTCCCTTTTTTCAAAAATTAAAGGATCGATTTTCCCTTTTTCCAAAAATTAAAGGATCGGTTTTCCCTTTTTCCAAAAATTAAAGGATCGGTTTTCCCTTTTTCCAGAAACTAAAGGATTGGTTTTCCGTTTTTCCAAAAAAGAACGATGTGATCGGTTTTCCCTTTTTCCAAAAATTAAAGGATCGGTTTTCCCTTTTTCCAAAAATTAAAGGATTGGTTTTCCGTTTTTCCAAAAAAGAACGATGTGATCGGTTTTCCCTTTTCCAAAAATTAAAGGATAGGTTTTCCCTTTTTCAAAAAATTTAAGGATCGATTTTCCCTTTTTCCAAAAATTAAAGGATCGGTTTTCCCTTTTTCCAAAAATTAAAGGATCGGTTTTCCCTTTTTCCAAAAATTAAAGGATTGGTTTTCCGTTTTCCCAAAAAAAGAACGATGTGCTGGATTTTCCTTCATTTTACGTCCCATAAAAACAAGGGGGTTTTCTCGTTTAGCTAGCCCTGAAAATGAGAATCTTTAAAAACATTTTTACCTCGTGGTTGGGCTTGGCCAGGCCCAATTACACTTTATAGCTTTAATTTCGAAAACATCTGTAGCTACTCCCAATGACAAAGTGAGGGAGTTTCTACGCCTCTTTAGATACTTCCAATGACAAAGTGAGGGATATGTCGACACTTCAAGTGATGACCCTTAAGTCAAATGTTATCCCTCGGGGGCTCGTGAGACCTTCGCAAAAGCAGGTCACCATGGCTTGTGTGACGCACTCCTTCTAATACTTTGACCATCGTCTTACTCCAAGACTCAGTCAAAGTGGGGGCTAACTGTAGACACCTACTTTTGTCCCCATTCCCGAAAGGGAATGTTCGATGATGAGAACATAAATCTCCACTTGACAACGCATCTCCTATAAAATGACGAATCTCAATTCCCCTTTTCATTTCACCCGAAACCTGCTATTTATAGAAACCTGCCATTTATGGAAACTTGCTAAAAATAGTAACTGCCGTAATGGGTAGTTGTTAAAAGTGGCAAGTCATAAAAGATAGAAACCTGTCAGAATTAGGTGTTGCACTCCAACATAAATCCTAAATGAGATAGAAGTTGCGAGAGAATCCTATTCCTAATACGATTAGAAAATAAGAGTTACGTATTAAATTAAAATCCTAACGAGCCTAGAGTTCGTAACGGGCCCAGACGCATCCCGTCATAAAATTAATACGCACTAAAAGACTCGATTAAGTCTCATACACTCCGGATTCTAAGAGTCTGAATCTGACAAAGAAACGGCCCAAACATCAATTTCAACGCCCAGCCCTGGGCGCTGAAATTGCCTGGATCCTATTTTCAACGCCCAAAGCTGGGCGCCGAAATCTTTGACGCCCAACTCTGGGCGCTGAAAATACCTGGGACGTGTTCTTTCCTAATTCCTCGTGGATTAGAGTTCTACAATTCTATCTTTCCACGAACTCTTTTCTATAAATATAGCCCCAAGTTCGACGTGAAACACAACACACAATTCATATTCTGAGTATTGACTCTAAACCCCTAAGCATAAGCCTCACGCTGCGAAATTGATCACGCGTTCTGTCGCAATCGATCCAAAAATCGAACAGAACGTATCCTGTCCCGTAATTTGAGATTCGTTAAATAAAAGGAGAAATAGCAAAGTCAAAGTGGTTAATTTTCTGAGAACCGTTACGCACCTCTCAAGGGTGCGTCGTAATGTGTCCCTTTTCCATGATTTAATTGCTTTCCTCGCCCTTTTATGAACTGTTAAACTAATTAAATCTGATTGTTCTATCACGCCTAATAAAGATAATTTTTGGGAAATTGGATTATCATGCTAGGTCCCTTAATACAATCTAAATCAGATAATCGCGCTCGATCTAGTATTATATGGTGCATATTGTTAAAATCAACTCAGATTAGTTTAATAGTTAACGCATGTCCTTTCAATTATTTATGCTGAGCTTGTAAGGATATCCTGCCTCCGGAGTTATCGAAGAGCGAGTACTCCTCTCGGTAGTTACAGTCCCCCGAACCCTCAATCTCTACCTTGCGGGTGTATGTTGAGAGATCCCCACACCAGGGATCATAAGGGAACCTATGGCCGTCGTGGTCAAACATAATTGCACTCCCTTTATGTCACGATAACCGGATTTTGTTAGTTTTTCTCATTGTCGTTAAAAACTGAATGGCGACTCCTATATTACTAGTCAATTGGGTGTAAACTCACAGGAAATCCAATTACACTTGATTTGACAAAAAGAAATGTCACACCCACGAGGGACGAGGTCACGCATTAGCCTCGTGCTTTTTTGACCCCCACCACACACAGGGCATCTCTCGTTGGTGCTTCCCCTTCAACTCTCCATTTCTTAGGGCGTTGCAAGGTTTCAAGTAACTGATCTATGCGATTTATCCAATCTTCAATTCAACTTGATCGGGCTTGCCATCGTAGGATGGTGGGTTGAGAGATTAAAATTCTTGAACATCGATCCGCTCTCATTCTCACTTACATCTTTCTTTTTCCGATAATCTTGGACCAATTCGATCAACATTGCACTCACATTTTCCAATCGTTCCGTTCTCTCCTCATGGCCATCAAGATGGACATAATCCTCGTGGATAATGTTGTTATTATCGTGAAAATGGTGCTCGTTGTGAGCCTCGATGGTAACAACATTGATAGCATCACTAGTCGATATTCTACATAGCATGTCTTATCAGATTGAAGCGAATAACAATAGAAAACAAGCCCTTTTTATCCTGTTTTTACACTTACACTCATATTCATTTTAACTTAATTAACATGATTTTAGAATATTGTTTTTAACTAATTTCTTACAACTCTTGCTTAAAACCTGATAAATTCTATTACGTGCAAAACCCGTAAGGTTTAGGACTTAGGGTCTAGAACCTTCGCTCTGATACCAAACTGTAACGCTCTGACCTCTAATTCAAGAAATTAAGTAGCAGAATTAACCTAATTCAGTCGGGACATTACCGCCGTAATTCCCTCTTGGGAACAGAAAGGCGAACATCATAATATATGCTTTAAATCTCCAAATTGACATAATAATCCTTTTTATTTCCATAATAAAAGTACGTAACTTACTAAGAGTCTTTACTTAAACTATTACAAATTTAAACATTAACTAGGTGAACATTATTAATTTGAAATCTTCTCCACTACTCGTTTCCATCGTCCCTAGCATTACCTAAAACAGAAAACAAAAACGATGAGCCTAAGGGTAAAACATTCTAGTGACGTAAATTCATTTTAACTCATTTTAGTTGATAAAATAGGGAGAATAGAATAATGTAAAACATTTAATAAAACATCATATTTAATTTATTCATAACTTTTTTATAAACATGCTAGTCGTTAGCCAGTACGAACTGGTGGAATATCTTCCACGAAAGGCCTGGGATCATAATCAAACTGGTATAATGGGCCTCGACCCTAGCTTGGGCTCATAACAACCATGGGAGCCTAGGCTCACCATGGGTGGGCAAGTGCCCCATAGGTACATGCATGACCGAAAAATCGTAACATGAGAGTATATATACTGCCAAATAAACTAAGTCTTTCACTTTCATTTATCATGTTGTATTTAATTTTACTTTTCTTAGCCTTTGTACTTCAGTTGAAGTATCATAATTCATTTAGATCATAATATCAAATAATACACCATAGGTTTCATGATTTCTTAAACATCATGTTATAAGGAATAATTCAGTCAAATCATATTTCATTCCCGCAGCTCATAAAACAAGTCAAAGCCTCTAGTTTATAAATTCAATCATAACGTCATAATTTCATAATCACATTTGCTAAGCCTTTTCCTTGGTTCATTCTTCCTGAGCTCCGAGTCCGATTTTTTTAAAAAGATTAAATTAATGAATTATTATTAAAACCATAAATACTTTAAAACCAATATTTAATAATTAATAAATTTAGTTTTATAATTTCATAAATTAATGAAAATATTATTAACCCAAATTCCAGTCAAAATTTTTTTTTTTTAATTATCATTTAAAACCTTTATTATCAAAACATAGAGTAAGTAACAATTATTTAGGGCTAAAATTGAAAGGTAAAACTCATTTGAGATATTTGGGCCTAAGAGAAATTGGGCTTAATTTGAGCAACAAAAGAACAAAGTTCCAATACTGGGACTTGCTTCCAGCAAAACAAGATCACGGGCGGGGAGACACGAAGAGGAGGAAAGAGAGGAGAGAGGAAGGCGGTGGTCGGGTGTAGGGGTTTTTTTTGTACTTTTTTTTGGACACCCTACGGGGTTTTGAAAGATTTTGAATTTCAAAGGAGTCGCCACCAAACGATTTTTAAGAGTCCGGTTTGGGAAGACCAAAGTTGACTCTTTGTGGATAAGGCATTGAATCTTAGAAACGGATGGGTAAGATCTGGGCTAGGGAATGAAGTGCTTATTCTGCAAGCTTCAAAAATTATATTTGTATACATGAGAAGAAGCATTTTTGGATAACCCTAGTCATGACACTATGTTGGTTTGGACATGCATTTAGGACATACAATTGCTATTTGTATGCGATCACTTTGATTTAAAGTTAATTAAAGGAACCTAAGGCCGGTTTGTCCAAGAATTATCTTTGTTCAAGAATTGCTATTTGTATGCGATCACTTTGATGTAACTTTGTATTTTGTTGGATTTAGTATGTGAGGCGATGAAAGAAATAAACAAGTAAAGCATCATCACAATAAGTAAAGGAATTATTGAAAGTGCGTACAAAACCACATCACCTTAAAATAAGGTGAGTAAAGAGTGCGGAATTGAAATTGCAATAATAAAGGTGTGAAATTGGAATGCGATATTGAAGTGCGATATTGAAATGCGTTATTGAAATTGCGGCATTGAAAGGTGCGATATTTAAATGCGTTATTGAAATTGCGGTATTGAAATTGCATTATTGTATTTGAGATCCGAACGCCAAACGACTACTTAATAATAAGTGCGCCCGACATGGATTCAATTCTAAAAATCTCAACTTTAGGATGAGTTTCTCATCACAAAGTGTCTTAGATTTTGGTTGTTGAAATTGAACTTTGAATATTGAATCTTGAATATTGAATCTTGAACTTGGGAGGCTAAATACTTAAAGTCCAAATCTTTTAATGTGAAAAAGATCTCAACTTTAATATGCTCCACAACTTTGACATTGATTCTAGTTTCAGGAAGTGATTACAAACAACCTTAAACATCATAGAATCCATAACTTGTATTTGAATCATAAAAGGGTTTTGATTTTGTAAAACACGTGTGATTGTTGTAAGTAACACTTTTAAGAGTAAAAGTGTCAACTTTACTAATAATTTTTGGAATAAAGATTGAATCTTGTATAAAATAATGGAAATGGTGTTTTGGATAATCATTTGGAGAGGGTTTCAAGAGTGAAACCTCTCAAAGATAACACCTTTGGCATAGTTTTTCCTAGTTAATCATGGGTATGAACCCTACCGATAATTGTTAGGTTCTGACAAATATAAAACATATATTTCATGCGGAAAAACCATAAAGCCAGGAATCCAAATTAATTTCCACATAATCATTTAGCATAATTTAGGATACATACATGTGATGCGTGCCTTCCCTAGCTGCTCCCGAACCGAAGAAGAAAAAGTTTAGGACTCCAAATGTCGCCCCTCCGTAGATAGTCCACATCACGTTCGGGTCCGCCTTAGATTCAATTAACTTGAATATTATCTAAGGTTTTATGTTTATTTGAAAGCTTAATTATATATTTTAGGCGTTTTATTAAATTCGTACTTGAACTTAAACTATATGAATACTTATTGATTGTGGTTGTATAAATTGTGATTATGAACCACGTATTTATAGGGAGGAAATATCGGACTTAGATTTACACTAGGATTAAAATAACTAATTCTATCAGAATTCAAGTTAAATTAATCCATTAGAATTTAATGTTTAATTAAACACAAAAACACTTAATTCTTGTGGAATTAGGAAAACGATTAATCAAGCAATCCTAAACGACCAAGGATTCGGTCGTACGTAGCATTGCACAAACACACGCATCCCACATGGGTGTGGTGCACGGCTCCACCCAAGGCAGGCGCTGGCAGCATGCGGTCCATCCGTGGACGCTGCTGCTGGGCCTTGCCTAGCTCGCTTGCAGCGACGCTGGGCTTTGCCTTGCTTGCTGCTTGCGGGATTCGCTGGCCTTGCTGCGTGCGGGCTTCCCTAGGCGTGGGAATGGCTTCGTGATGGGCCTTGCGTCTAGCAAACTCGTTCATCGATCATTTCGTACGTCGCGCTTCCTATTCGTTTTCTGATTCCGGAATTCATTTCCGATTCGAACAATATTTAATATTTCCGATTCCGGAATCTATTTCCGAATCGAACAAATATTTAATATTTCCGATTCCGGAATTTATTTCCGATTCGAACAATATTTTGTAGGGGAATACAGTTAAACATACATAAAATGTGCGGAACAATCCCCAAAGCCAGGAAACATGTATAAAGCACAGATTAAGCAAACTTAAATTTCGAAGCGTGTTTTCCCGAGTAATCGGTCAACAAACACGAACTAAGAACTCCACTTGTCGTTCCTCTACTTGGTTCACCGACACGTTCAGATCCGTCTTGACAACCGTAGCTTAGACAATCAATCAAGAGTTTTTCTTTTTGGGATGAACAATTTTCACAGAGAGAGAAAACTGAAGAACGTAATATTAGGTTTAGGGTTTTTGAAAACTAATGTTGCAATTGTGTTGTGTAAAAAAAAAATTGGCCTAATTATATTAATGATATAACCGGCCAATGACCAAATGGCCTTGACCGGCCACATCAACACACACGCCCCAACCCAACGCCCAGATACACGCTGCAGGCCGAAGCCCACAGCTGGGCTGTTGGACTTGCTCGCTCGTCGCTGCGATGTTGTTGCTGTTGCGTACTCGTGCCACAACGCGGGCTGGCCTGCTCGCCATGCTCGCGAGCTCGCTGGCTCATTGGGCCTTGCGCGCTTGGCTCGACGGGGCAGCAGCTCCGATGCCCTTCGTATTCGCGACTAATACCTTACGGCTATTATTTATCGTATACGACGAATCAACGTCGTACGATACGATTTATTCGTTTCGCCCAGCTTACAAATATTCGCGATACGATATACGATTCCGATGCAAGTTCGTATCGTATAATACTTTTTCCAAAACTAATTCCCGAAAATCTATTAAATGAATTCCCGATTCATTTAATCCGGTGATCTGTTACATGCCATTGGTGTGACCTTGTAGGTTCAGTCAAGAGTAAGTTGTGAGCTTAATATCCATTAGAACTCACTGATCGGAAGCATTGCTCCAGCTAGCTGTTCCGATCACTTGATCTTACTGAATTAATTGTTCGCAATTAATCTGAACCTTGGTTATTAGACTTAATGCACCTTGGGTGAAGGACATATTTCCTTCAGTCTCCCACTTGTCATTCAGACAAATGTGCATCCGGATTCCTTTGTCACTTAGTGTTACTTACTGAATATAAGGTAAGATCCAAGTCATCCTTATTAGGTCCATAAGTGTTTCTCATATTACAGAGCTCAACTGTTAAACTTTTACATAAGGTTAAGCCTTAACCATTCTGAGCACGACCATGCATTTTACGGTATCTAACTCTCCGAGAGGCCTTGTTACACAAGAACACCATATCCTATCAAAGATAGGAGGAAAATCCATTCTTGCAATCTATGTACAATCACTTTCATTCATAGTACGCCCAATAACTGCTTTTATAGCCTCCTTTTACGGTGCGACGTTTAGCTAGCTTCAAAGCGAACTAATTCTCAAACGAGAAGACATAATCGCTAATGTTCTGAGGAATGGTTCTAATCACCATTAATGAGAACTACTTATGACATGACTTTAATCTCTTAAAGTGTTCTCATGGTCAATCCGATACAAGATCCAATAAGTATCTATGCAAAAGATTCTGACATCCAGTCAATTTAGTTTCAAGAAACAGAACTAAAAAATCTACTTGCAATCTAATATTCATTAGTCATTGGTGGTCCACCTTTCAATGACCTGGATTAGGGATCCTTTGTGACTTCAATATTCACTTATGGGTGATTCTTTGTCGAAGAATCCATCTTGACATCCCATTTGAATGATTTGAATCACATGGACTTATCATTTAATACTAAACCAAAATTAAATGAATATGAAATAATAAATTTCATAAATTTGGAATAAAGACAACAACAATTAAATTTTGAATTTTGAGTTTGATTTTTAGGATGCCCTTAATTAAGGAAATTTTGAATTTTTTTGTATTAAAGTGGTCGGGCCTCGGAATAAGGTTGCCTACGTGTCCCGTTAAGGAATCAGGTCGGACGTAGTTCTAACCCTTACAGGACTTTTTTGATTTGGACTTTGAATTTGAACATTTAACTTAGACATAGAACTTCTTGAGTTGATCCAGGTTTGTCAGAGATCGGAATTCTATTCCGTCAACATCTGTTAACTCGACTACTCCCCTGGAGAGGATTTTCTTGACAATGTATGGGCCTGCCCAGTTGGGTTTAAATTTTCCCCTTGGGTCCATGATGCTCTTGCAAAGGGATTTCAGGACAAGCTCGTCTTCCTTGATGTTTTGGGTTCTGACCTTTTTGTTGAAATGTCTTCCCACTCGGCGCTGATAGACTTGTACATGGTGAGCACCTTGAAGTCGACGCTCATCGAGCATGATTAGCTCGTCATATCTTGCTTGTACCCATGCAGCTTCTGGAATATTGCTTTCGAGAACTATCCTTAGTGAAGGTATCTCCAGCTTGATAGGTTGTACTGCCTCCATTCCATAGACTAGTGAGAATGGGGTTGCACCGGTTGAAGTGCGAATTGAAGTTCGATACCCCCACAATGCGAAGTGCAGCTTCCGGGGCCAGTATTTGTAATTGGTTGTCATTTTCATGATGATGGTCTTGACATTCTTATTGGCTACTTCGACTGCCCCATTAGTTTGCGGGCGATAAGGTGAAGAACAGTGATGTTGAATTTCCCGGCGCATGGGTCCGTTGGGATTGTTGCATTGAAGATTGTATGGTATCCCCTTTTGAAGTTTGAACTATTGAAGCTTGTAGATGTTTTTAGAACTTGAACCTTTGTAACTTGAATTTTGTACTTTGGAATAGTAGATGCCTTGATTGGCACAACCTTGCTCGGTTAGAGATTATAGAACTGGAATTTTGAATCTTGTACTTGTTGAATGGGTCTTCACATTCTCCTTGGAAATGGGTTTCCTGATCACTGATGAACTTGTGAGGAACACCTTATCTGCATATATTGTTTTCTTGTATGAACTGGGCCACTTGCTTGGAACCCAACACCTTGAAAGATCTGGATGCTTGGACTCTTGAATAAACCCCGCCTCTAGCTGCTTAGAGACTTCTTCTTGAATTTGGAGGAAAACATCCGGTTTCATGCGACGGAGTTTCTGCTTGATGGGCTTTGAAATTGGGATGAGGGGAATTGTATGCTGACCGATGCTTGGATCAACCCCTGGCATATCATGATAGGACCATGCGAAGACGTCTATGTACTCTGAAAGTAGCTTGATAAGATCATCCCACTCTGCTAGAGATAGAGTTAGACCAATCTGAACTAGTTTTGAATCACTTTTGTTAGAAAGGTTAACTTTTTCTGTTTCCTCAATTATGGGCACCCTGTTTTCATGATTTTCAATAGTTTTATTATTTCAAGGTCAGTTTCTTGTGAAGCAAAGTTGTTTGGATTAGAAGTGTGTTTTGAATTTGGACTCGAAGAGTAGGAGGAAATTGAAGTGTTATTGAAATTGGCAATCATTACATCGACAGTTTTGTCTTGAAGCTCGGCCTTTAGAGGCTCTTGATTGATGCAAGACTCTAGCCCTAGACTCTTAGACTCATTACTAGACTTGGATCCAGACTCATCCTCTGACTCGGACTCGCTCATCATAGATCCTTCGCCCACAGTAATCTTGAACATTTTGCCATTTGGGGCAGAGATGGTTTTGGTTAGGTCATCGGTGGGTACGGCCTGCTCCACAATACCCAGTCGGTTGCTTATGCTCTCCAGGTTGGTATTGAGATCGGCTGAGTGATTTGATCGACAGTGGCCATTTGAATTGATTCTCGAAAGGGACTCGAAGCTTGATTTGTAGAAGGTGAGTTGACTGCTTGCTCGATACCGTTTACGAGTGAGGTTAGAGCTAATGGAGTTCTCTTCAACCTTTCTCCTCTTCGGCGAACCCACAGGATCTTTGGACTCCTATTTAGGACACATGACATGATTTAGAACTTGAACTTCCCGACACATGGTATGACATGCATTCAATGAATGAGACCTAGACTTGACTCTAAGTGCCACTCCGAAGCCTCAGGATTTTGGATTTTGTATTTTGTATTCGGGATTTGCAACCCGTTGGAAGTATTTGAAAGGAGCCTTCATTCTTTTGTGGAAGTTAACTCCTTGTACTAGAACTTGGAATATCGAAAAGGGGATTTCGACCTATTGGAACTTGGACTATTTTAGGGGAATTTCAACCCATTGGAAATTTGGAAATTGGACTTGTATTAGAAGATTGAATTTTGTATTATTTCAAGGGAATTTCAACCCGATTGAAAGGGAATTGATTTTGTATTGTTTCAAGGAAATTTCAACCCGTCAATATTTTAGGGGAATTTCAATCCATTGGATTTGGAATATTTTAGGGGAATTTCAACCCATCGATTAGAATTTTGAACTTGTATTATTTCTGGGGAGTTTCAACCCGTTTAATTTCGAAGTATTTTAGGGGGATTTCAATCCATTCGAATTTGGACTTGTATTATTTCAAGGGATTCTCAACCCATCATAGAATGAGGAAATGGGATTTGTACTATTTCAGGGGATTTTCAACCCAATGGAAATGTTTTGAGGGATCGAATTTGTATTATTTCAGGGGAGTTTCAACCCAATGGAATAGGACTTTTGAACTTGTATTATTTCTGGGGAGTTTCAACCCATGATAGAATTTGAGTTTGTACTATTTCAAGGGATTTCCAACCCATTGGAAATATTTTCGAATTTGTATTTGGGAGCAACGGAAGGCAAGGACTTTTTGTAGCTTGAGGATGAACTTGAAGTTTGAATTTGATTCGAAGTTTGAGCATTGAAATGGGAAAGAGGCACTTTTGTATAGAATATGAGATGTTTGAATTTGAATATTCCGGCATCACGCCATAATGGATTTGGAATTGGATTTGAAATTTGGAAAGTCCGGCATCATGCCGCCGTGGACTTGGAATTTTGAAGTGTTTGATCATGGAATTTTGAATTTGAAATTGAATGAGGAAAATCCGGCATTACGCCATCACGGATTTGGAATTGGAAACTTTCGAAAATGGGACTTGAGATTTGAAAGATTGAATATAGGAATTTTGAACTTAAGGTTTGGAATATGGAATGGAAAAATCGGCATTACGACGACATGGATTTGGAACTTGAGGTTTTGAGATTAGAATTGGCAACTTGTTTTTGAGGTTTGAAGACTTGAAAGTTTGAAGTAGAGAATCCGGCATTATGACGCCGTTGGATTTGAGTTTTGAACTGAAGGTGATATGTCCTTCACCCAAGGTGCATTAAGTCTAATACCAAGGTTCAGATTAATTGCGAACAATTGATTCAGTGAGATCAAGTGATCGGAACAGCTAGCTGGAGCAATGCTTCCGATCAGTGAGTTCTAATGGATATTGAACTCACAACTTACTCTTGACTGAACCTACAAGGTCAAACCAATGACACGTAACAGATCACCGGATTAAATGAATCAGAAATTCATTTAATAGCTTTTCGGGATTTAAGTTGGAAACGTATTATACGATACGACCTTGCATCGGAATCGTATATCGTATCGCGAATATTCGTAAGCTAGGAGAAACGAATAAATCGTATCGTACGACGGTGATTCGTCGTATACGAAACGATAAGTAATATATCGGAAATATATTAAACGCGAATACGATGAGCGGCCCACGAGCCGAGTGCACAAAGCACTAGAGGCCCATGGGCGCGCGCTAGGCGAGCAAGCAAGGGCCAAGGCAACACGGCAGCGCTGGCCATGGCCGAGCGGAGCTGCGCGTGTGCGCGCGGGCCTATGCAGCGACACAGCCACAGCAGCGAGGCCCATGGCCCAGCGCGCTGTGCTTGTCTCACGCGTGGCTTGCTAGCCGGCCTTGCCTCCGGGCTTGGTCGGTTAGTAAGGTGATGTAAATAACCTTATGACCTAATTTCCAACTTACTGCAATCACAATTCAGATTACTCAAAACCCTAGAGACACAGAGAACCCTAATTCTCTCTGTGTCTCCAACGTGAGTTCTTCCCAAAAAGCAAAGTATCTTGATTAATTGTCTAAGCTACGATTATCAAGACGGATCTGATCGTGTCGGTGAACCAAGTAGAGGAACGACAATTGGAGTTCTTTGTTCGTGTTCGTTGACGGATTATTGTGGAAAACACGCTTCGAATGTAAGTATGCTTAATCTGTGCTTTATACATGTTTCCTGGCTTTGGGGATTGTTCCGCATATGTTATTATGTTTAACTGTATTCCCCTACAGTGGTATCATGAGCCTTATGTATTCAAAGCATGAATTAGCATGATTATTATTGTTTTTGCATTGTCGAAACTTTAGGAATTTTTGTTGATTTTTCGGAATTTTTTCGAATTATTGGATTAATTGCGAAATTGGCAGTTCCGAAATCAAAAATATTCGCTTTTTCGATTTTTAAAACCCTAATCTGATGGAAAAAGATTTTCTAAGATCAACTCATGCGAATAGAATTGCAAAAACAGGCCTCGAAGCATCAGGTTTTGGGCGTTTTTGTTAATTTTTCATTAAAAATTAAATGTGTCGGACAGTAATTCAATTAAAAGGTCGACCTAAACTACTCGGAATTGCTTGAAATTTTGACACAATGTTGCTGGGTACATGCTTGATCTATGGTATAAACCATAATTTTACCTTTCCCCAATTCGTAAAATTTACAACCCTAATTGAATTTTAATTAATTTTGGATTAATAATTCGGTTAATTGGGGAAGGGGGTATAATTTCATGGGTCAGTGGCTAATTTTAAAAATTATTGGATTAAAATTTTGAATGGTTTCGTTAATTTTAATTGGACTTAAACCAAATTATTA
Organism: Spinacia oleracea; assembly: GCF_020520425.1. NCBI lineage: Eukaryota > Viridiplantae > Streptophyta > Magnoliopsida > Caryophyllales > Amaranthaceae > Spinacia > Spinacia oleracea. Next base: position 31,387,563 of record NC_079492.1, read on the forward strand.
ATAATCTTAAATTTAATTGTTTATGAACGATATAAAGTTTCGGATTTTATTAATTAAAAGTTCAAACTTTAAAGTTGATTCGATCGTTCTTAAAAGTTTGAATATTGTTAGCCCTTGATTTATTAATTTTACGAAATTGGATTGTCGTTAAAGTTTATTAAATCGTTAAAAATCGTTGTTTTTCAAAAATTAAATCATAAACTTTTTGAAAAATAAAATTAATGCAAGTTCGTGAATTAAATTTTATTTTAATTAAGTTGGTCCGTTTTACGAACCAAAAATACGAACATGGGCATGATGGAAGTATGGCTCGTCGAGCCATACGAGGCCATTGTGCTCGCCGCGCCATGCGACACGGGCAGCAGCACAAGGCTGCGTGCCTCGTGCGCGCTAGGCAAGGAAGGGGCAGGCATGTTGCTTGCGGGGCTGCGATGAAGCAAGCACAAGGCTTGCGACGTCCAGCACACTCGAAGCACAACACACATGCAGCGCAGTGGCAGCTAGGCTGCGGGTACGCGATGCGTGCGCGCGAGGGATGGGGTGGGGTGCGCGAGCAGTGCTCGTGTGCTCCTGGGCCTCTCGCACGATGAGCTGGGGCGCGCGGGCAGTGCCCGTGTGCTCTTGGGCCTCCCGTACGACGGGCTGAGCGCAAGCCTAGGCCGTTTAATTGAACTTTTTTTTTGAATCGTTTAATTAGTTGGGCTTCGTATATTTGCATTAATTTGGGCTAACGGGATATTTAATTTAATATTTTATTTGCTTGGGCCGGGCCGCGAGTTTTAATTCAATATTTCATAATTAATTATCCGGAATAATTATTGGTTTGAGTGGGAGCCACTAAATGAAATTAAAATGAAATAATTATTTTAATTGTTTCGTAGGTCGCATTATTTTAATTAAATTCAATTTTAATTAGAATAAAGTCTAATGATTAATAATTTGGAAATTGATTAATCTTTTAGGACGCGTTTATGTGAACGTGAATTTTATTAAATTACGTAAATACTTGCATATCAACATGGGCCATTCGTTTTAGCATACGAATGGGTGAATGCGTAGAATATATATTTTATGCAATGCAGGTACTCCAAGTGACTAGTATGGCCAAATTTAGGATAGTTAAATACGGTCTGCACCGTTCTATCTTTGAATGTAAAGTTTTAAATATGGTCTGCGTACCATGGAAATTTTGATGTAATTTATTATTTTCAAGTATTTCTAAGTTTAGAACTTTAAGTTAGCATTTGAACGAAGATTCAAGACGATGCCAAGCTAACAAGGAGGTGATGAAGATTGGATGCTTCAAGACAAGAAGTTTTGGGCCATACTAGATCACCAATTATTTATGCAATTTAATATATATATTATGCGTGAATGTATGAATGTATGTATGCTTTGCATGAACAGGTTGTTTCCTATGAATCGATTAGTTTTAAGTTCACTAAATAATCGAACCAACATAGAAACAACTAGGTCCAAGTAATATTGAGTTTTAAAAATTGCCTTCCAAATCAACACTTACAAAAATCTAGGGATCTAAGATAGTAGGTTTACGCTAAAGCGAGGTGCTATTTTAGTTGACTTAGGTGGTAAGGCGTCCTAAAGGAGCACGTTGATTGTGGTTACAACTGAAACAACAATGGCATTAAGTTGTGGCAATGGGATAAATTACGGCATTAATTTATTAACCAAGAGTAATTTGGAGATTACTAGCAATAGGTTTTGCTTACCTAAAATCTTAAACTACTTAAGACATGCTAAAGCTGCTTAAGGATTTAGGACTTTTGGGGTCTTGGAATCGTTTCATTCATTTAGGACCATGTTTTTGCTTTTTGCATGAATGAAATGTTTTTAATAGCTTTAATGATTGCATGTTTGCTTTTATTTCAAAGTTATTGAATTATATGAATGGTTATTTATTGCGAATTCTTTTCGATTGTAGTAATCAAAATGGTCGCAAACATAACAACAATCACATCAGTTGAAATTCTAGATGTCGAGTTAGACTTGACTAATTTTCTTGAATGGAAAGAGAAACTTGTCGAAGTTTTGAAAGTTAATGGCATACACTATGTCATTGAACAACCTTTCCCTAGCTATGATGCGCGAGGCATGACTTCTGAAAGGTACAGAAGTTGGGCACTTCACAAGTACCTTGTCACGGAATTCATCCTCAAGTCTATCCCTGAGAGTTGGAGAGGGAGGTTCATTACTTTTGAACCTTAAGCTCTCCTAAGTAGCCTCGAGGATAAGTGTGCGGGTTTTCGACCCTTATGCCAAATTGGTGGCAATGGGGTTGACGAATTAGCAAATTCGATGGGCGATCTCAAGCTCATAACCCCACGCAAGTCGTGCCTAGAAGTCGAACTTCTGGAGGCACAAAGGCGCATTTACTCTGTCAAGATGGACAAAAACACACCAATTCGGTCTCATGTGGATATGATGTCTAGATTATTTTTCACAATTGAGAGACTTGGTGGTTCCATCAAAGAGTCGGTAGCTATTGCACTAGTGCTGAATTCTCTTCATGAGGATTATGAGGGCTTCAAGATGCACTATCTCTTTCATCAGAAAGAGAGCACATTCTGTGAACTTGTTGAATTACTCGCGAAATGCGATAAAATCTTTAAGTTCAATCAAGACCCTTTGAATGTGAGGTGCACTAAATTCAAGAAAGTAGGCAAGGGGAAGAAAAGCAAGGCTGCATCTTCATCCACTCCCGGAGGGCATCTAGCGCCTTCCAAGAGCAAGATGAAGAGGAATGCTTCTCCTTCTACATCGCAATGCTTCAATTGTAATGAAATTGGTCATTACAAGCGAGATTGCCCCAAACTAAAGGAAGAGAAGAAGGACGGAAACGTTGCTTCTCCTTCAAGTATGTATGTTATACATTGTAATCTAGATAATTCTACTTCTTGGGTATTAGATACTGGTTGTGGCTCACACTTATGTTCCAATCCACATGGACTAAGGAGAAGTAGAAAGCTTGATAAAGGCAAGATGGATCTACGCGTGGGAAATGGAGCACGGATTGCTGCACTAGCCGTAGGATCTTATTTTATTTCTTTGCCTAGTGGGTTTGTTTTGGAACTAGAAAACTGTTACTTTGTTCCCAGTATCACCAGAAACATCATTTCCGTTTCAAGTTTGGTTTCTAAAGGTTTTAGTTTTCAATTTAAAGACAATAGTTGTTCTTTTTCTTTGAATGGAATGTTTTATGGTTCAGCACAACAAGAAAACGGTCTTTACGTGCTAGATACGAGCAAACACATTTATAACATAAATACCAAAAAGGCTAAAACTGGTGATTCGAATCTCACATTTCTGTGGCATTGTCGATTAGGCCATATAAACATAAAGCGCATGGAATTACTTCAACGGAAAGGAATTCTAGAATCATTCGACTTAGAGAAGATTGATCAATGCGAATCTTGTTTACTTGGCAAAATGACAAAGCAACCTTTCTCAAAGGTGGGAGAAAGAGCAAGAGAACTACTAGGGCTAATATATACGGACGTATGTGGGCCTATGAGTACGAAAGCTAGAGATGATTTCAGCTATTTCATAACGTTTACGGACGACTTCAGTAGATATGGCTATATTTACTTAATGAAGCACAAGTCTGAATCGTTTGAGAAATTCCGAGAATTTCAAAATGAAGTAGAGAATCAACATGGCAAGAAAATCAAAGCTCTAAGATCGGATCGAGGAGGTGAATATCTTAGCCACAAGTTTGATGACCATCTAAAAGAATGCGGTATTCTTTTTGAATTGACTGCTCCGGGGACACCTCAATGGAATGGAGTGTCGGAACGGAGAAACAGGACCTTACTCGATATGGTCAGGTCAATGATGGGTCAGGCCGAACTTCCTTTACAGTTCTGGGGACATACGTTGCAAACTGCAGCACTCACACTTAATCGTGCTCCGTCAAAAGCTGTTGAAAATACTCCATACGAATTATGGACTGGGAAACTTCCAAAGTTGTCTTTTCTGAAGATTTGGGGTTTCCAAGCATATCTCAAGCGATTAATTTCGGACAAGCTACAACCTAAATCTGACAAACGTTACTTCGTTGGGTATCCAAAGGAAACTATGGGGTATTTCTTCTACAACAAGTCAGACAACAAGGTATTCGTTGCTCGTGACGGTGTCTTTTTGGAAAGAAATCATATTTCCAAATTGACAAGTGGGAGAATAATAGACCTCGAAGAGATTCGAGACGAACAATGAACTCAGAACTCTTTAGAAGCAGTTCAAGTTGATGAACCTCCAAGGTCTTTAGAAGAGCCAGTGGGAGTAGTTCCTCAAAACGTTGTTGCCCCTCGTAGGTCAAATAGAACTACTTTTCAGCCGGACAGATGGGCAGGCATCCTCTTGACTGAAAACTTAGACGTTCTCATATTAGATAGTGATTAACCTTTGACTTATAAGCAAGCTATGACGAGCCCAAGCTCCACAAAATGGTTAGAGGCCATGCAATCTGAAATAAACTCCATGTCTGAAAATCAAGTTTGGGATTTGGTTGATTTGCCGGATGGGTTCACACCTATCGGATGCAAATGGGTCTTCAAATTGAAGAAAGACAAAGATGGAATTGTATACATATACAAGGCTAGATTGGTAGCAAAAGGTTACATGCAAGTTCACGGCGTTGACTACGATGAAACCTTTTCTCCAGTCGCGATGCTTATGTCTATTCGGATAATCCTTGCTATTGCCGCTTTTCATGACTATGAAATATGGCAAATGGATGTCAAAACTGCCTTCTTGAATGGTGTTCTTGAAGAGACTGTGTTCATGACACAGCCGGAGGGTTTTTTCGATCAAAAGAACAAAGGAAAGGTATGCAAGCTTAAGAAGTCCATCTACGGACTAAAGCAGGCATCAAGGAGTTGGAATAAACGATTTGATGAAGCAGTCAATAAGTTTGGCTTCATCAAGAATAAGGACGAATCTTGTGTATACAAGAAGGTCAGTGGGAGTAAAATTGCATTCCTAGTCTTGTATGTTGACGACATACTGCTTATTGGAAACGGAGTCTGTAAAGACTTGGCTCGGGAAGTGTTTCTCAATGAAGGACTTAGGAGAGGCACAATACATATTGGGCATCAAGAGCTATAGGGATAGATCTAAAAGGATGATTGGACTAAGCCAAAGCACTTACATTGACAAAGTTCTAGCTAGGTTGATGGAAGCCAAGAGAGGCCATCTACCCATGTCACATGGCGTATATCTAAGCAAGAATCAGTGTCCCAAAACATCTGATGAGCGTAGAAAGATGAGTGGAATTCCATACGCTTCGGCTATTGGATCCATCATGTATGCTATGATTTGTACAAGGCCGGATGTTTCGTTCGCACTCAGTGCAACGAGCAGGTACCAGTCAGAACCAGGTGAGGCGCATTGGACTGCTGCCAAGAACATCCTAAAGTACCTGAAAAGGACCAAGGATCAGTTTCTGGTTTATGGTGGTACAGATGAGTTAATTGTTAAGGGCTATACGGACGCAAGGTTTCAAACCGATAGAGATGATTTCAAATCACAGTCTGGGTTTGTGTTCTGCCTCAACGGCGGAGCAGTAAGCTGGAAAAGTGCTAAGCAAAGCACTATTGCGGATTCTACAACTGAAGTCGAGTACATTGCTTCCTCAGAAGCAGCAAAGGAAGCTGTTTGGATTCGGAAGTTCATCGAAGAACTTGGTGTTGTCCCCTCCATTAAAGGACCAGTGGCTTTGTATTGTGACAATAGCGGAGCCATTGCCCAGGCAAAGGAGCCTAGGAGCCACCAGAAGTCCAAGCACGTACTGCGGCGATTTCATATACTTCGAGAGATCGTTGAAAGAAAGGAAATCGAGATTTGCAAGGTTGGAACTGACGACAACGTCGCCGATCCATTGACTAAGCTGTTGCCACAAGTGAAACACAACGCACATGTAGCAACCATGGGAATCAAGCATGTTGGAGAATGGCTTTGATTTTCTAAGTATTGTTTTAGAACATCTGTTAGATCTATGTTTAAAACAATTGGTTTAACCATTTCATATTTATGAAATTTATTGTTTCATATTCATTTAATTGTGGTTTAGAATTAAATGATAAGTCCATGTGATTCAAATCATTCAAATGGGATGTCAATAGGGATTCTTTGACAAAGAAACACCCATAAATGAACTTGAATATTGAAGTCACAAAGGATCCCTAATCCAGGTCATTGAAAGGTGGACGACCAATGACTAATGAAGATTAGATTGCAAGTTGATTACTTAGTTCTGTTTCTTGAACTAGAGTGACTGGATGTCAGAATCTTTTGCATAGATACTTATTGGATCTTGTATCGGATTGACCATGAGAATGCTTTAAGAGATTAAAGTCATGTCATAGGTAGTTCTCATTAATGGTGATTAGAAACCGTTCCTCAGAACATGAGCGATTATGTCTGCTCGTTTGAGAATTAGTTCGCTTTGATACTAGTTAAGCGTCGCACCGTAAAAGGAGGGTATAAAAGCAGTTATTGGGCGTACTATGAATCAAAGTGAGTGTTCATAGATTGCAAGAATGGATTGTCCTCCTATCTTTGATAGGATATGGTCTTGTTGTGTAACAAGGCCTCTCGGAGAGTTAGATACTGTAAAATGCATGGTCGTGCTCAGAATGGTTAGGCTTAACCTTCTGCAAAAGTTTGACAGTTGAACTCTGTAATCCGAGAAACACTTCTGGACCTAATAAGGATGGCTTGGATCTTACCTTATATTCAGTAAGTAACACTAAGCGACAAAGGAATGTGGATGCACACTTTTCTGAATGACAAGTGGGAGATTGAAGGAAATATGTCCTTCACCCAAGGTGCATTAAGTCTAATACCAAGGTTCAGATTAATTTCGAACAATTAATTCAGTGAGATCAAGTGATCGGAACAGCTAGCTGGAGCAATGCTTCCGGTCAGTGAGTTCTAATGGATATTGAACTCACAACTTACTCTTGACTGAACCTACAAGGTCACACCAATGACACGTAACAGATCACCGGATTAAATGAATCGAAAATTCATTTAATAGCTTTTCGGGATTTAAGTTGGAAACGTATTATACGATACGACCTTGCATCGGAATCGTATATCATATCGCGAATATTCCTAAGCTAGGCGAAACGAATAATCGTATCGTACGACGGTGATTCATCGTATACGAAACGATAAATAATATATCGGAAATATATTAAACGCGAATACGAAGAGCGGCCCACGAGCCAAGTGAACGAAGCACTCGAGGCCCATGGGCGCGCGCTAGGCGAGCAAGCAAGGGCCAAGGCAACACGGCAGCGCTGGCCCATGGCCGAGCGGAGCTGCGCGTGTGCGTGCGGGCCTATGCAGCGACACAGCCACAGCAGCGAGGCCCATGGCCCAGCGCGCTGTGCTTGTCTCACGTGTGGCTTGCTAGCCGGCCTTGCCTCCGGGCTTGGTCGGTTAGTAAGGTTATGTAAATAACCTTATGACCTAATTTCGAACTTACTGCAGTCACAAATCAGATTACTCAAAACCCTAGAGACACAGAGAACCCTAATTCTCTTTGTGCCTCCAACGTGAGTTCTTCCCAAAAAGCAAAGTATCTTGATTAATTGTCTAAGCTACGATTATCAAGACGGATCTGATCGTGCCGGTGAACCAAGTAGAGGAACGACAATTGGAGTTCTTTGTTCGTGTTCGTTGACGGATTATTGTGGAAAACACGCTTCGAATGTAAGTATGCTGAATCTGTGCTTTATACATGTTTCCTGGCTTTGGGGATTGTTCCGCACATGTTATTATGTTTAACTGTATTCCCCTACATGAACTTGAAAATTGAAGTTTGGACTAGAAAATCCGGCAGCATGACGCCGTTGAATTTGAGTTTGAATTTGAAATTCGAAATTTGAATTGGAAAATCCGGCATTATGTCGCCGTTGGATTTGAATTTGGATTTGAAATTTGAAATTTGAATTGGAAAATCCGGCATTATGACACCGTTGGATTTGAATTTTGAAATTGAAACTCGGAATTTGGACTAGAAAATCCGACATTATGACGCCGTTGGTTTTGAATTTTAAAATTGAAACTCAGAATTTAGACTAGAAAATCCGGCATTATGACGCCGTTGGATTTGAATTTGAAATTTGGCATTTGTGCATGAGGCGTGTTTGAGGGTTTTGAATTAAATGGAGTGGCACTCCTAAAAGACCTTAAATCGGCAATTTTAGCTTCATGATGCTTGAATGATGCTCCTAGGGGGTTGGTTTCCTAGTTGGAGGCTAATGGGTTTTGGCAAGCTAGAACTCGAGGTTAGCCATTCACGCGTGCAAAGACGCCCACACAATGCACAAGTAGCACGTTGTCACACTAACATGAATATGAATGCGACATGCAAAGTTCTCAACCTAAGGTCGGTCTAAGTTTTGTATGATGCAAGTGGTCGGCTTTGGGTGTCAAAAGGTACTCGACTAAGAGGCTGATCCGGCGACAACTTGCACATTCGCCTAAGGGACGTGTGTGTCTGCAGACGGCCTCCATACTTGACATCGGGAATGTCAAGTAAATGCCAAGTTTCGGTAGGCGCGGAAATGGGCACACACTTTGGTCGGTAACCGTATGAAGAGTCACCATTTCGTTGCCCCCGGGGATAGCCCGAATGTAGAACATATCCGTTTGGGCAAGGTAGAAATTCGTTTTGCACAAATATGGTTTTCGAAATCGCCCTTGAATATTGTATTTGAAGAGCTCGTTTTTCGACATTCGTTCTCAAGGTTTGGGAGCGTCCTTCAAAGTACAGAAATAGACTGACTCCCACTTGAAAACTCGAGCAAAAGTGGGCAACAAGCCACTGTGAGCCACTGTCCTGGATGCAGGCAGTGGCGTTTGGCGGAGGTGGCTGCGTCTGGCGCCAGTGCTGGCATCCAGTACTTAAGCAGATCAGTGGCTCGCTGCTCGAAGTCCCCTCGTATTTTCAATGTTGAAATCAGGAACTCCCTAGTGGAGTCGCCAGAATTGTAGGACTAGTTTTTTATTCCTCTTCCTACGGGGCGGTTCTTTTTTTTAGAAACCTTTGTATTTTTGTACTTTGTAGGAGTCGGCACCGAACGTTGTTTAGGGTCTCGTTTGGAAATACCAAAAATGACTCTACTAGGATAAGGCTTTGAATCTTCAAAACGGATGGGTGAGATCCGGGCAAGGGAATGAGATGCTTATTCCGTGAGCTTTAGAAATAATTCAAGTGCGTGACACAACATTTTTTAAAATACCCTAGTTTAGATTATGTGGGTTTCAATTTAGAACAAATAGAATTTCTACTTTGTATGGTGGTCACTTTGCTTTAAAGTTAATTTAAGGGAACCTAAGATCGGTTTGTCCAAGAAATTATCTTTGTTAAGCGTGGTGTAACCTTGTATTTTGTTGGATTTAGCATGTGAGGTGATGAAAGCGATAAACGAGTAAAGCAACATCACAATTGAAAATAAATGCGGAATTAGTAAAGTACAAGACCCCCTAGAAATGGACTAGGGAGTAGGTCCACATTGCCAAGAAGGACTAGGCAAGTAAAGTTGCGGAATTGAAATTGCGGAATTGAAATGCGGAATTGAAATTGCGTAATCGAAAGGTGCGGAATTTAAACTGCGGAATTGAAAGGTGCGAAATTGAAAAGTGCATAATTGAAATTGCGGAATAGAAATTGCAATATTGAAATAGAATTTAAGCAAATGAGGTCCGAACGCCAAACGACTACTTAAAAATAAGTGTGTCCGACACGGAGTCAAAGCTAAAAAATCTCAACTTAGGATGGATTGTTCACCCAAAGTATCCTACATTTTGCATATAGAACTTGAACTTGAAAAGTTTTAAACTTGAAATGTTGAACTTTGAAATATTGAACTTGAACTTGAAATATTGAACTTGAACTTGAAATATTGAACTCGAAACTTGAAATATTGAACTTAAGAGACTTGAATCTCAAAGATCGGGCCTTTTAATGTTGAAAAGGTTAGATCTTTGATGAGCTCTTACTTTGAAATGATCCTAGTTTTAGGGAAGTGATTATGAACAACCCTAAACATCATTGGACCTTGAAACTTGAACTTGAAATTTGAAAAGTGGAGTCTTGAATATCAAAGACTAAACCTTTAAACGTTAGAAAGGTATCATCTTTGATTACTCCATATTTTGAAGGTTATTCTAGTTCAAAGAAGTGATTACAAACAACTTTGAACATCCTTGAATCTTGAAAGTTGCATTTTTGTATTTTGAAAAGTTTGGATTTTGAAGAAATGTATGATTGTTGTAAGTAACATCTTTATTGTTAAAAATGCCAACTTACTAATCATTTTTGAAATAGGAAAATCAAAGAAACATGATTGAATATGGTGGGATTCGGAATTACCTATTTAGGCTTAGGCAAGAATTCCTTTTAGAGCTCCCAATTGCTTAGAACTTGAAATGTTGTATGAGATTTTGTAAGTTTTTTGGATTTTGATTTGAGGGGAAATTTTTGTATTACGACGTTATGTTTCGATTTTGCCTCCCTTAATTCTTAGAATTAAGGGTCTTTATAGGAGGATTTTCTGCTAAACGCCAGCCAACGCTAGCGTCCAGCGCAGCACCAGCGCCAGGCGCTGCTGACGTGGCGCAGATGCTGCCAAAATAAGGACGCGGGCTCCGTCCTTGCTTTGTCTTGTATTGGTATACCTTCGTACTATTCGTACGAAGTTTGGCACGTAGTATTTTCTTGGGGATTAAGACTTGATTTGCATCTAAAAACAAGCCGTTTCGGGTTTTGAATTTCGATTTTACGGGCCGAGGCCAGGCATGCTCGGTTTTGTGGTTCGGCGCCCGAATTTGGATTGCTTAATGTCATTTTGACTGGAAAAGGCCTTGTAAAACCAATGGGATAGTCCATTGGTTGAGATTGTACTTGGATTTTAAAATTGATTTTTGAAAATTGTATTTTGTAACGAGTTCTGGAAGGGGAACGACCTCGGGGATTGGATTTTGGCTCTTGGATTTTGGACATGTTCTTAGCAATGGGAATTTCCGCACGGAGTTGCTCCAACCACCTAATAAGGATAATGGTATCGTCATCATCCCAGTGGGGAGACACAAATTAGGTGTCTACAGCAGTATCGATTTATGAAGACCCCGCAGGCTTATCAGTATCCTCCCTATCAGCAGGGAACTCAGCAGCCTTCCGGTACCCTTCGTATTTCAGAGTAGGAGCCAGTTACCCCTGGGATGGAGCTAGACCAGGAGTTGGAGCGGAACATGAGCAGGAGCAGTAACAAGGAGCCTGTGATTGATGTTGTGGCTGATGATGACTCGGACTGACCCTACATGGTAGCGAGTTCTAGTTTTGCCTTGGTTAGTTTTTTGTATAGGGATATCTGTATGGATATTTGTAGTTTGTATTTGTATTTGGAATTGTATGGCTTGTATTTGGATTTTGTATGGTTTGAATTAGTAAGGTTTGTATTTGTATGGTTTGAATTTCGCTATGTGTGTTTTGCAGGGTTTGAATATAATTTCGTATGCGTTGTGTGTGTATTTTTGAAATTTGTGACTATATGTATGCATGCAAAATGAAAAAAAAAATCCCCATTTTTTCGGGTGTAAATACCCACTATAAGCCCCCACTTTGACTGAGGTTTTTTGGTTAGAAAAAGCGCATATATTCAACTTTTGCTTATACACATGCTGATACTAAAACAATTTGCCCATTTTTTCGGGTGTACATACCCACTATAAGCCCCCACTTTGACTGAGGTTTTTTGGTTAGGAAAAGCGCAAGTCAAAGTATATTCAACTTTTGCTCATGCATATGCTGACTCGACTTAGGACGCCGATCTAGGACTAGAATGCTTTGAATTTTGAACGGGTTGTCCTGAAATTGACCCAGAATGACCCGAGTCCTGATTCGGACTGCTTGAAATTGCGCGGCTTGCGGCTTTTGGAATCTTCAGCATGAATTATTGGGGCTGATCTAGCTGGCCAAAGTAATAAAGAACGCGTACTTGGAGTCATAAAGTGGGCGTTGAGCTCGTCCTTCTTGCAGGCCCTGCGCCTGGCGCATGCTATGGTGCCCAGCGCAGGTGGTCTTTTCGAGTACCACCACGAGTGCTGGTTTTTGTATAAATAGGGAGCTTTCCGGATCACATCTGTTGCACCAATCCTTCTCTTCTCTTTTCACCTTCTACTTCTTCACAAAAGAAAGCAAATGGCTATATCCTTTGAAAATGGCTTGAACTCTTGGCTTGGTTCGTTTGGCAAACTGGAGAAAAGGGAGCTGGATGGCATGCATCTTGGGGTGCTCGTCTCTTTCCATTTCGTGAAGCTTGACATGCATTTCATTCAAGCTGCTTTAGAGGATTGGGATCTGATTCACCACGTTTTCCGCTTCGATAACAACGAGGTGTGTCCCCTCCCTGAAGAGTTCAGTGCCATATTGGGGTGGCCCCTTATGATAGACCCTTGCATGCCTAGTGTTGAGGAACACTTTTTCTTGGCTTTTGAGAGATATTTGGGTTTGAAGCCCCCACTTTTGGCTGCTTTTGTATATGACCGAGGGGTGGATTTATCCCTCCTTGTCACTTATTTTGCTAGACTTGATGTCCCGAAGGTCTACCGTTTGAGGGCTTTGAGTTTTTGTATCTTTGTTCGCTTCCTCTTTTCTAAGCAGGGGTTTGGCAATGGCGATGCCTCCCTAATAGAGATTATGGAGCAGTTTGCTTGTGGTAGGGACCCAATGCCGCTTGTAATTGTCGAGACATTGATGGGTCTTGATATGCTGAAGTCGGACCCCTCTTCCATACTGTCGGGAAGCCGGTGCTACTCCAAATAAGGATCTGGAGCTTCTTGTATATTGAAATTTGTACTTGTATATTGAAAATTGAATTTTGATTTGCTTTCTTGTATTTTCCCCAAGGTCTGGCTTATGGAGAGACTCATGTTGGTGGCACCACCAGAGAACATGGCAAGCTATAATAGGAAGAGGTTCACTGTGCGGCCCATGATGTATGGCCAGCTTTCACTGGATGAGTGGTGCTGCGTACTCTCGGGGATTGGATCTTGTACCAGGTAGGTAGTTCCTTGGTGCGGAATTGCTGCTATGAGATATGCACCTGGCTCTACTGCTTTGAGGGTTCCTAGCCTTACAATGTTAGTCTTCTACTCTCCTGCTCGAGTGATGAGACAATATGGCTTGAAGCAAGAAATCCCGGATTGTGCTGAGGAACGTCCGAAACCTGTTGTATTAAATGCTAACCGTCTTGAAGTTTGGAGGCGGTATTGGGTTGTCAAACCATTTTTGAATATTCAATTCCCACCTGAGCCTGTTACTCTGTTTACGGGGTATATTGTATGGATGAAAGGTCCAAGCCAAAGGGACATTTCTCTCTCCGGGCCAACGAGAGCCCGAGGTTCTAAAGTTAGACGCCCTGCATCAACTGATTGTGAAGAAGGTGACGGGAGTGTGGCACGTCCGGTGCTTGCCCGTTATGGGTCCAAAGGAGGCTTGTCATCCTCCCGTCTCGGAAGACTAGCAAGTTCCTTCTCCTGCCGCTTGGGCAAGGGGAAGATTGATGAATGATTGCAAGGAAGAGCGAGGGGATACTACTCAAGGTTCCAAGACTCAAGAGCATAGTCGCCCTACCCTAGATCTTTGTAGGCTTAATATGTTTGAAGTTGCATGTATTTGTAGGAGATGTGTTTAAGAGTGTGTTTAGAAAATGTGTTTAGGAAGTGAAAAGACTTTGAACTTTGCTTCACTTGATCCCAACCTTGTAATCGAATTAGCTGTGATGGAGGCATTAGAGCCAAGTAAAGTCATTGTGTTAAATGAACATACTTTGCACATTTGGAATAAAAACAACAACAACTGAATTTTTTTTTTTGATTTGATTTTTAGGATGCCCTTAATTGAGGAAACTTTTAATTTTTTTTGTATTAAGGTGGCCGAGCCTCGGAATGAGGTTGCTACGTCTCCCATTAAGGAATCAGGCCGAACGTAGTTCTAACGTACTAAACTTTTTGAATTTTGAATTTAGAATTTAGACATAGAACTTCTTGAGCTGATCCAGGTTCGTCAAAGAACGGAACTCAGTCCCATCGACATCTGTTAATTTGACTGCTCCCCCGGATAGGATTTTCTTGACAATGTACGGCCCGACCCTGTTAGGTCTGAATTTTCCCCTTGGGTCCATGATGCTCTAGCGAAGGGCTTTCAGGACAAGCTCGCCTTCCTTGATATTTCAGGTTCTGACCCTCTTGTTGAAATGTCTTGCCACTCGGCGCTGATAGACTTGAACATGGTGAGCGGCTTGAAGCCGGCGCTCATTGACCATGACTAGCTCGTCATATATTGCTTGCACCCATGCAGCTTCTGGGATTTTTCTTTCGAGGACTATCCTTAGAGAAGGTATTTCTAGCTCAATAGGTTGTACCGCTTCCATTCCATAGACCAATGAAAAAGGAGTTGCGCCAGTTGATGTGCGATTTGAAGTTCGATACCCCCACAATTCAAAGTGCAATTTATGGGGCCAGCCTTTGTAATTGGTTGTCATTTTCATGATGATGGCTTTGTCATTCTTGTTGGCTGGTTCGATTGCCCCATTTGTTTGCGGGCGGTAAGGTGAAGAACGATGATGTTGGATTTTGTACTCGGTGAATAGATCTTCACACTTTCCTTGGAAATGGGTTCCCTGGTCACTAATGAACTCGTGAGGAACGCCGTATCTGCATATGATGTTTTCTTGTATGAACTCGGCCACTTGGTTAGAACCCAACACTTTGAATGACCTGGCTTTGACCCACTTAGTGAAATAATCGATTGCAACCAGTATGAATTCATGACCCCCGGGTCCTGTTGGAGTGACTTTGCCAATGACGTCGATACCCCAAGCTGAGAATGGCCATGATGAAGATAGAGCATATAGCAAGGATAGGGGAATATGCTTCAGGTTCGCACACTTTTGACAAATAGGATATTTCTTGACAAAGAAGTAGCAATCCCGCTCGAGGGTGGTCCAGTAGTACCGAGCCCTGATGACTTTGAGGGCCAACATCTTCCCATTCATGTGAGTACCAAAGACCCCAGCATGTACGGTGTCCATGACTCTTTGTGCTTCATGCTTGTCAACACATCGGATATTGGGGGCGTTAGAGGACGTATTGTATAGAATGCCGTCTTCTAGGACGAAGTTGGCTGATAGTAGGTGTAAAGCCCTTTGACTTCCGCTTGAAAAATGCGGGGGATACTCAGAGTTTTGTAGATACCTTTGGATGTATGTAAACCAAGGCTCACCTTTATCAGGCTCGACGTCGTCAACAGAATGGACATATGCTGCTTCTTGACGCGTTTCAATTCTAAGGGGCATTTCAGCCATGCCATTTGGAATGTTAATCATTGATGCCAGTTTTTCCAGTGTGTCGGCGGATTGGTTCTCCTCTCTTGGAAGGTATGTGTTACGAAGCTCTTCTACTTGTTCGGACAGCTTCTCGAGATAGTACAGGTATGGGGCTAAGCTTTCGCTTCTGACTTTCCATTTGCCGGAAATCTGATTGATGATTAGGGAGGAATCTTGTATACTCGAAGTTTCTGGACGCCCAATGCTAAGGCGGCTGCGAGGCCCATAAAGCATTCTTCATATTCGGCCGCATTGTTTGTAACATTGAATTGTAACTTTGCTGATATGGGAATGCGAGTGTCGTCCGGAGCTACCAGGATCACCCCGACACCACATCCGTTTTGATTTGAGGCACCGTCAAAGTGCAGCGTCCAGCTGTCATCGCTTGTCAATAGAATTTGCTTATCGGGTAGGTCGTAATGCTCCTCTCCTGCCTCGATAGGACAGTCGGCTAGGAAATATGAGACCGTTGAACCCTTGTTGGATTTTTGAGGGATGTACTTGAGATCGAATTCTGCTAATATAACCAACCATCTGGACAACCGTCCGTTGAGAGCCGGCTTTTCGAATAGGTACTTGAGAGGATCTGCTTTGAAAACTACATGTACTGTGTGGGAGAGCTTGTAATGTCAGAGTTTCTTTGTTGCCCAAACCAAGGCGATACTGAGTCTTTTGAGTTGAGTATATCTGGTTTCGTACTCGAGTAGCTTCTTTCTTAGAGAGTACACGACACTTTCTTTGCCTTCGATCTCTTGGGCAAGCATTGCCCCTAATGCTGAGTCAGTTGTTGTAAGGTAAAGCCTGATGGGAGCCCCTGGTATTGCTGGCTTTAACACTGAAAGATAGTCCTTGATGGTGTCAAATTCATGTAGACAGTCTTCGTCCCATACCTTGGGCTCACTCTTGCGGGGTTTTCGAAATACTGGCTCAAAAATCATGGTGAGTTTTGAAATGAATCGGCTGATGTATTGTAAATTACCAAGGAACCCCCAAATTTCTTTCTTATTCACTGGCGGTTTCATGTCTAGAATGGCCTTGATTTTTGAAGGATCAGCCTCGATTCCCCGAGAACTAATGACATACCCGAGTAACTTGCCTGACGTTACCCCGAATGCACACTTTTGTGGATTAAGCCTCATATTGTATTGTCTGAGCCTGTTGAAGAATTTGCCCGTTATTTTGAAACAGATATAAAGGAAAGTTAAAGTGTTACCCCATGCATGAAATGTCGTAGTAATAATATAGGGAGTAACAATTTATCGTTTAGGAAGAAATTCCGATCTTGTCCCATTCGAGGTTGTTTTTTCGCATATCAGATATGTGTGGCAACACACATATCAGCTAAAAGACAAATAGCTAAAAGACAAAATAGGAAGTACCATTCTGTAAAAAAAAGTACCATTTTTGTTTTAAAAAGTACCATTTAATTTCTTTTTTGTCAGTTGTATGCTCGTGTTGCTCTTTGGAATTGACGATCATATCATCGACATATACTTCGGTTTCTCTATGAATCATGTCGCTCATAATGACTGTGCCTATTCTTTGATACATAGCCCCCGCGTTCTTCAGTCCGAACGGCATAACTATATAGCAATATGTACCCCACTGAGTGATGAAGGTTGTTTTCTCCATATCTCCCTCTGCCATGGGAATCTAATTGTAGCCGGCGTACCCGTCCATAAAAGAGAGTAAGGCATGATTCTTTGTGTTGTCGACCAAGATGTCAATGTTAGGCTATGGAAAATCGTCTTTAGGGCTAGCCCTGTTAAGATCCCTGTAATTAACGCACATTCGTACTTTGTTGTCTTTCTTTGGAACTGGGATGACATTTGCAATCCATTCTGGATAATTGGCTTCTCGAATAAACCCGACCTCTAGCTGCTTAGAGACTTCTTCTTGAATTTTGAGGGAAACATCCGGTTTCATGCGACAGAGTTTCTACTTGATGGGCTTTGAACCTGGAATAAGGGGAATTGTATGCTGACAATTGCTTGGATCATCCCCTGGCATATCATGATAGGACCATGCGAAGACGTCTATGTACTTTGAAAGTAACTTGGTAAGATCATCCCGCTCTGCTTGAGATAGAGTCAAACCAATCTGAACTAGTTTTGGATCACTGCTGTTAGAAAGGTTAACTTTTTTTGTTTCCTCAATTATGGGCGTCCTGTTTTCATGATTTTCGATAGCTTATAAGATTTCAATGTCAGTTTCTTTTGTAGCAAAGTTGTTTGGATTAGGAATGTGTTTTGAATTTGGACTTGAAGAGTAGGAGGAAATTGAAGTATTATTGAAATTAGCAATCATAACATCTAAAGCTTTAACTTGAAGTTCGGCCTTTAGAGGCTCTTGATTTATGCAAGACTCTAACCCTAGACTCTTAGACTCATCACTAGACTCGAAAATTGAAAGACAGACTCTGGACTTGAACATAAGAAACTAATCATAGAAATAGTTCTCGGGGTACTCCCAAATATCCACATCGCCATCATCATCATTGACAAAGTTGCATCCACAGATCTCTGAAGTTTGATTCCAGACTTGATTCCAGGTACTGTATGGAAATGCATCAAAGCGGCTTTTGTACTAGGTATTAAGGCCTAGAGGAAACATCCTTACCATCTTTCCTTCTGGTAGCTCGGGTTGAACTTCACGAGCAGAGGCATCCTTCACTTGGCGCAGGGCCGGTGCATACTTGACAGAAGTGTCATTGTAGCTAGTGCCCTTGGGTGTGAGACAGGCAGGACCAGCTAACATCTCCTTGAACCAAGGCTCTCTGAATAGGAGGTCGAAGTTGTCCTGTACATCGATGACCAGGAATTCAGCGTTGTTGTAGTAAGTCCCAAAAGAGAAAACCAGGTTAAGGACCCCCAAGATTTTGTATGCGGTGCCATGGATTTTGACGGCCTGCTCTGGAAATTACGCTGATTAGTATTGTTCTTGAAGTTGCTTGGTTTCGGACCCTGAGGAGCATCTAAAGCGTTGACCTCGTGGACCTTATGCGTTGCTTCAGCCTTTTTTCCCTTCCACTTCTCAACTTGCGGAGTTGGTGCCACAGGTGTTTTCATTAGGTCATCTTCTATATCCACCCCGATATCATATGTTCTCTTGAAACTTTCCAAGCCCAGATATTTCATATGGATGTTGTACTTTGGAAGGGCCCGACAATAAAAATCTTGACCAATTCTCTCTCGGAGGGCCGAGTAACCATCTGGGATGCCATTTCCCTCCACCGGTTGAGGTAGTTAGTGAAGCCTTCTTGGGGTCCTTGCCTGAGAACCTCCAGTTCTCGAAGAGTGGTTTGAAGTTGAATGTTGGGCTGGTATTGTTCCATGAATTGGGCTACCTTGTCCCAAGTTCTAGTTGGATGGTCCTAGAGGGAGTAGTACCACTTCTGACAGACCGGTTCTAAGGACATTGGGAACACCACGGGGTATAACTCAGGATCAAACCCTTTAATGTCCATGGCGGCTCTGAAATTCTTGCGATGGTACTTGGGATTATCAGTTGACTTGAATTTTGGAATATCATTGGCAGAGAATTTGTACAGGAAATTTACCCTTCCCTTGAGGCTATCCTCCATTGAAGTGTCAAAATATTTCTCTTGATTGATTACTAATTTGTTAACCATGCTCTCGATCTTCTTGGTCAGGTCGACTACGGTGCGGCTTGCTCAACTACACCCAAGCGGTTGCTCACATTCTCTAGATTGGTGTTGAGGTTGGCTACGGCGGCCATGAGCTGGGCAATTAGATCTGTGGTGGCCATTTGGACTGATTCTTGAAAGGGACTGGAAGTTTGACTTGTAGAAGGTGAATTTTCTGCTTGTTAAATGTCGGCTATAAGGGAGGCTAGGGCTAATGGAGCTCTCTTCAACCTTTTTCATCTTCGGCGAACCCACAAGATCTTTTGACTCCTATTTAGGACACATGACATATTTTTAGAACTTGGACTTCCCGACACATGGTATGATATGCATGCAATGAATGAGACCTAGACTTGACTCTAAGTTCCACTCCGAAGATTCGGGATTTTGGATTTGGTATATGTATTCGGGATTTGCGACCCGTGGGAAATATTTCAAAGGAATTTCAACCTATTGGATTTGTGTTGGAAATATTTTTGAAAGGGATTTCAACCTATTGGGATTTGTATAAGAATTTGTACTAGTATCGGGACTTACAACCCGTTAGAAATATTTTTGAAAAGAGCTTCATTCTTTTGTGGAGGCTTCCTCCTTGTACCATTCCTAAACACTTGCAACCTAGCATTAGGACTCGAAATATTGGAAGGGAATTTTGACCCATCATAGAGTATTGAATATTTTAGGGGAAATTCAACCCGATAGAAATGTAGAAATTGAATTTGTATTATTTCAAGGGACTTTCAACCCGGGAAGAGAGTTTGGATTTGTATTATTTCTGTGGAGTTTCAACCCATGAAAAGGAAAATTGGATTTTGTACTATTTCAAGGGGATTTCAACCCGTTAATAGAAATTGGAATATTATAGGGGAATTTCAACCCAAAATAGAGTTTGGAGTAATTTAGGGGAGTTTCAACCCATTGGATTTTGTATTATTTGTTCCGGGATTTGCAACCCATTTGAACTATTTCGGGGGGATTTCAACCCATCGAATGAGTTTGGGAATTGAGTTTGTATTATTTCAAGGGATTTTCAACCCGTTGGGATTTGTATGGGGTTTGGACTATTTCAAGGGATTTTCAACCCGTCGAATTTGTATTATTTCTGGGGATTTTCAACCCGCTGGAATTGTTTTTTGAAATCGAATTTGTATTATTTCTAGGGATTTTCAACCCGTTGGGAATGCTTCTCGAAGTATTATTTCTAGGGATTTTCAACCCGTTGGAATTGTTTTTTAATTTTGTATTTGGGAGCATTGGAAAGCAAGAATTTTTGTAGTTTGAAAGTGAATTTGAAATTCATATTTGATTTGGAGTTTAAACTTGAAACTTGGAAAGAGGAGTTTTGTATAGAAGACGATGCTTTGAATTAGGAATTTTGAAGGATTAGAATTTTTGGACTTAAAAACTCGGCATCACTCCGCCATAGGTTTTAAGAATTTGAAATTGGACTTGGAACTTTGAAGAGGTAATTCGAATAGGAATTTGAAACTTGAAAGTTCGGCATTATGCCGCCATGGACTTGGGAATTTGAGGTGTTGAACATAGAACTTTGAAAATCCGGCATTACGCCATCATGGATTAGAGACTCGAGGTTTGGAACATAGAACTTGAAATTTGAAAGTTTGAATTGAAGAACAAGGATTTGGAAATTCAAACTTGAGCTTTGAAAGATTGAATTGCAAATTCGGCATTACGCCATCACGAGCTTCGAAATTTAAACTTGAGGTTTTGAACATATGACTTTGAAGTTTGAATGATTGAATAGACAATTTGGCATTACGCCGATAAGGATTTGGGAATTTGAACTTGAGGTTTTGAACATGGAATTGGAGGTTTGAATGATTGAACTAGAAATCCGGCATTACTACGCCGTTGGATTGAATTTTGAGTTTGGAATTGGGAATTGGACTAGAAAATCCGGCATTATGACGCCGTTGGATTTGAACTTTGAATTTGAAATTGAACTAGAAAATCCGGCATTATGACGCGTCTGGATTCGAACTTTGAATTTTGAAATTGTACTAGAAAATTCGGCATTATGACGCCGTTGGATTTGAACTTTGAAATTTGGCATTTGTGCGTGAGGGCTGTTTAGGGGTTTTGAATAAAATGGAGTGACACTCCTAAAAGACCCTAAATCGGCGATTTTAGATGCATGAGGTTTGAATGATGCTCCTAGGGGTTAGGTTCCCTAGTTGGAGGCTAATGGATTTGGCAAAACTAGAACTCGAGGTTAGTCATTCACGCGTGCAAAGACGCCCACACAATGCACAAATAGCACGTTGTCACACTAACATGTATATGAATGCGATATGCAAAGTTCTCAACCTAAGGTTGGTCTAACTTTTGTATGATGCAAGTGGTCGGCTTTGGGTGTCGAAAGGGTGCTTGACTAAGAGGTGTATCCGGCAACAACTATTTCACCTCCTCAAAGTGGAGGTGTTAGTTGGCGGACGACCTCCAAATGTCAAGTTTCGGTTGGCGCGGAAATGGTCACAAACTTTGGTCAGGAACCGTATGGAGAGTGGCCATTTCGTTGCCCCCGGGGCTAACCAAAATGTAGAACACATTATTGTTGGGCAAGGTAGAAATTCGTTTTGCACAAATATGGTTCTCGAAATATGCATGACATGCCTAGAAATTGAAAATTGCATGTACTCGAATATTGTACTTGAAAAGTTCAGTTTTTGGAATTCGTTCTCAACGTTTGGGAGCGTCCTTCAAAATTCAAAATTCAAAATCAGAACTGAACTCCCACTCAAAAATTTGGGCAACATGGGCAACCAGCCACTGTGCTGAATGCAGGCATCAGCGTCTGGCGCAGAGGCCTGCGCCCAGCGCTGATGCTGGCATCCAGAACTTGAGCATGGTAGTGGCAAGTTGCTCAAAGTCTGCTCGTATTGTGGAATTGAAATTTAGAACTCCCCAGTGGAGTCGCCAGAATTGTAGGGGTTTTTTTTGTACTTTTTTTGGACACCCTAAGGGGTTTTGAAAGATTTTAACTTTCGAAGGAGTCGCCACCAAGCGATTTTTAAGGGTCCGGTTTGGAAAGACCAAAGTTGACTCTTTGTGGATAAGGCATTGCATCTTAGAAACAGATCGGTGAGATCCGGGCAAAGGAACGGAGTGCTTATTCTGCGAGCTTTAAAAATTGTATTCGAATACATGACAAGAAGCATTTTCGGATAACCCTAGTCATGACACTATGTTGGTTTGGACATGCATTTAGGACAGAGAATTGCTATTTGTATGCAACCACTTTGCTTTAAAGTTAATTAAAGGAACCTAAGGCCGGTTGTCCACGAAGTATCTTTTTTAAGAGTGATGTAACTTTGTAATTTGTTGGATTTAGCATGTGAGGTGATGAAAGCAATAAACAAGTAAAGCATCATCACAATAAGTAAATGAATTATTGAAAGTGCGTACAAAACCACATCACCTTAATATAAGGTGAGTAAAGAGTGCGGAATTGAAATTGCAATAATAAAGGTGTGAAATTGAAATGCGATATTGAAGTGCATTATTGAAATGCGTTATTGAAATTGCAGTATTGAAAGGTGCGATACTGAAATGCGTTATTGAAATTGCGGTATTGAAATTGCATTATTGTATTTGAGATCCGAACGCCAAATGACTACTTAATAATAAGTGCGCCCGACACGGAGTCAATTCTAAAAGTCTCAACTTTAAGATGAGTTGCTCATCACAAAGTGTCTTAGATTTTGGTTTTTGAAATTGAACTTTGAACTTTGAACATTGAACTTCGAATATTAAATCTTGAACTTGGGAGGCTAAATGCTTAAAGTCCAAATATTTTAATGTGAAAAAGATCTTAACTTTAATATGCTCCACAACTTTGACATTGGTTCTAGCCTAAGGAAGTGATTACAAACAACCTTAAACATTATAGAATCCATAACTTGTATTTAAATCATAAAAGGGTTTTGATTTTGTAAAAAATATGTGATTGTTGTAAGTAACACTTTTAAGAGTAAAAGTGTCAACTTTACTAATCATTTTTGGAATAAAGATTGAATCTTGTATGGCATAATGGAAATGATGTTTTGGAAAATCATTTGGAGAGGGTTTCAAGAGTGAAACCTCCCCAAGATGACACCTTTGGCATATTTTTTCCTAGTTAATCAAGGGTATGAACACTAATGATAATATCATTGGATTTTGTAATTAGAAAGGTAGAAGAATAGAATGCATTGTAGATTTAAGTAGGGATTCGGAATTACCTAGTTAGGGTTAGGTTGGATTTCCTATTAGTGCTCCCAATTGCTTAAATACTTGAAATTGTATGGGAATTAGTAGTTTAGAATTTGATTTTGTGTTTTGATTTTGGGAGCAGATTTTGAAATTACGACATTGTGTTTTTGATTTGCTGCCTCAAATGCTTAGGAAATGAGGGCTTAAATAGAGAATTAACCGGCTAAAATCCAAAAGCAAGCTGCACTTGGCGCAGGTGATGTGGCTCAGAATCCACCAAAGCAAGGACGATGACGTCGTCCTTGTCTTTGTCCTTTATGGTTGTACCTTTGTACGAATTGTACAAAGTTGGCACGTAGTGAATGCGTAAGGATTATGGCTTGATTTTGCGTCTTAAAACAAGCCGCTTTGATTACGTGTTTGTATTTGGACTCGGTTTTACAGGTCGGGGCCCGGCATGCTCTGTTTTGTGGGTCGGCGCGCAAATTTGGATTTCTTAATGTCATTTTGACTGGAAGATTGGCCTTGTAAAATCAACAGAGAGGTCCATTGGGTGAGATTGTGTTTGGATTTTGAAATTGAATTTTGTACCGAATTTTGAATTGGACTGTGGATTTTGGATTTTGGATTTTGGAATATATTTTAGCAATTGGGACTTCCGCACGGAGTTGCACCAACCACCTAGCAAGGATAATAGTATCGTCATCATCCCATTAGGGGAGACACGATTCAGGTGTCTACATCGGGGCCTGGGCTTGGGCGGCATAGAGACGCGAAATCGTGCCGGTAATGCGACGGTGATGTTGGTTTCGCGGCGGCACTTTAGACAAGGGAAGGGAGAGGGAGTGCGAACATGGAAGAGGAAATAGGGGAGTTGGGGGGGGGGAGGTGGGTGGTTTTGAGCGGCGTCAACAACAGTTTGCCAGGGAGTTTGGGGGTGGAGATGGGTTTTGGAGGTGGTGAGGTGGCTGGGGAGTGGTGGCTGCATGGCTGCAATTTGCGCGGAGGTGAGGGAGAAAAGGCAGAGGAGTGCGAGAGAGAAGGAGAGGAGACGGTGAGGTGGCGGGGGTCTGTGGTGGTGCTGGGTGGTCGTGGTGGTGATGGGTGGTTGCGGTGGTTCTTGATGGTTGTGGTGGTGGTGGTTTCAGGCGCGACTGTCAGTGGTGGTTTATTGGTGGTGAGTTACTGTAATTTTATGGTTTACTGATAAAATTCAAATTGAAATCGGAATTTGAAGCTGAAATTGAAATTAATAATGAAATTGACGTTGATTTGTGTGGAGAATTGAAGCAGATCATTGCTCTATTTATAGTGTCATGGAAGCTCCATTGACATCATCAATGAGATCACTATGGAAGTAGAGTGAAGAAGAAGAATGAAGACCTTGGAGGCCAAGGCAATGAACATGGACTGAATTAAGGGAAGAGAGGAGTGAAGGAATTCCTTGATGCCTACTCACACGTGAGGAACAAGGAATGGGAGGAAGATGACAACTTTTGCTCTTAGGGGCATTTTGGTCATTTTATAAAGTTAGGCAAATTTCTGAATTTTCGTTGCTATTTTTAGCAATTGATTAAAATTGGAATGTTTAATTAAAACAAAAGTTTTGAAATAATTCTTTATAAAGTATCATTAACATAAATAAATTTTTTTATTTGAGTTTATTGTTTAAAATATATCGTAAAAATGCTTAAAATAACGAAATTTTACTATTTCTAAATATGTAAAAACGAAATCGAGTTAACAAATATTTTTAATTTTAATAAATCAAAGTTTAAAAATTCGGGATATTACACTAAGTCTTGTGTCATCCCCCGGTCTCCACCTTCATACCTTCCAGCAACAATGATTTAGCACCCCAAAGGCTGCGCATGAGTAAATAGGGTCATATCCACAAAAACATCCAGGGCCGAAGAGTTTTTAAAGTACCTAGTTTTCAAAACAATGTGTAGGAAGGTGTTAGGATCAGAGTGCAGGTGCCATATTTTCTTCTTGAGTATGGCTTGGTTGAAAACCTGAAGGTCATGGAAGCCCATTCCTCCCATAGCTTACGGCTTACAAAGAGAATCCAACGAGTGCCAGTGCATTTTCCTAGTTGTTCCTCCCAACCCCCACCAAAAACAAGAAATAATAGAGTGAACTTCATCCAATAAACCGCCTGTAATCTTGAAAACACTCATAGGTCGTAATAGTATGTGCAACAAATGTTATCAAAGTCTCCTTCCCGGATCTCGATAACAAGTTTTTTTCAATCCCTCCAATTTCTTCCAAATCCTCTCGTTTAGCGATGTAAAAATAGCCTTCTTCGATCTCCCAATAATTGTAGGTAGACATAGGTACTTCTCTTGCTTCTCGACCTTTTTACCCCAATGTAGCAACAATATTATTCTGTCAATTCATATCTACACATTTGCCAAAAACCACAAATATCTTATCAAAATTGATAGGTAATTTAACCCAATGCTCTCTCATATTTGCTGATAATATATATATCAGCTATCACTGAGCATTAACTTACATATGCTTTTGCAAATAATAGACTATCGTCGGCAAAAAATTAATGTGACACACTAGATACACCCCTGCAAATCCTCACTCTGTGCAACAATTTATCTTAGCCGCCATCGCAACTAACGATGAAAAAGCATCAACAACAATAAATAAATAGGGGGAGATAGAATCACCATGGCGTAAACCTCTAGATGGAGTAACATCCCCAGAAATCTATCCGTTAATCTTGAATGCAAAAGAAACACTAGGTAGGCCAGTCCATAATTCTTTTTTACCCACTTATCACCAAAACCAAGCTTATACATCACCTTTTCCAGAAAAATCCACTCAACCCCGTCGCATGCCTTTTCCATGTCCAATTTCAGAGTTATAGACCCCTCTTTACCCTCACCCTTCATTTTCATAGCGTGGAAAATCTCGAATGAAACTCGTGCATTATCTATTATCAGTCTTTCCGGCAAAAAAGCACTTTGTTGCACATATATATTACCCAGAAACGGCTTTAATTTATTTGTAATAGTTTTCGAGAAGATTTTATATAAAACATTGCAGCAAAATTCAGGTCTAAATTCCGTAATGCGCTTTGGATGTACACGTTTTGGGATTAAGTCCTACAAGTATTGTTTACTACAAGTAAGTCCACCTATCCACGCCACCATTTCTTTACAAACATGATAATATCACTACTGACAATATGCCAATTTTTTTGAGAAAGTAGAGCATGAATGTACCGTCCGAGTCTGGGGCCTTATTAGGGTGCATTTGAAACAACACAACTTTTATCTCTTCATCAGTTGCATCCGTATCAAGAATAACTTTCATATCCTCTATTACTACACCACTACATACCAGGAAAAGCTTCATCAAACTCACGTGAGACTTTAGAAGAAAAGGAGTGCTAAAGTAAGATAAAACTATAGACTCCAAATCATCCTTTTTAGAGCACCATACATCATTATCATCCATCAAGCCTGAGATTGTATTCCTATGCTTCCGTTGGCTAGCCTTGTTGTGAAAGTAAGAGGTATTTCTATCCCTATCACGTAACTCATTTGCTCGAGACCAAGAATCCCAATACGACTCTTCTTGTTAATGTAGAGTATCTAATTCAGTCATCAAAGAATTACATAAGCTTAACATTGCAACATCTGGATACTTTTCTTGTGCCAACTTGAATTTCCCTTCCACTTGTTTTATTTTCTTATTCAGATTCCCGAAGGTTGTAGCTGCCCATGTACTCGAGCTTTCGGCTCACCTAGCTATGCGCTGCACAACGAG
This sequence comes from Spinacia oleracea, assembly GCF_020520425.1. Lineage (NCBI taxonomy): Eukaryota > Viridiplantae > Streptophyta > Magnoliopsida > Caryophyllales > Amaranthaceae > Spinacia > Spinacia oleracea. The sequence goes on from NC_079492.1 coordinate 31,414,629, forward strand.
ATCACCCGCAAACACCCAGACCACGCTTCGTTCATCGTCACCTCACATTCCGGCTTCGAGAACTACAAAGCCGAACACTTGAAATAATTTTTATATCTTTCTCTCTCGTAGTAATTGACCGTTTCTAGTAGAATGGGAGCATGATTCGATCAATACATAAGGAAATTACGAACATTAATTCGGAAAAACCTCACACCAAGCAGAGTCAACCAAAAAATGGTCAAACTGTTCTCTCACAAAAGTAGTCGGAGTAGTACCTCTTTTTCACGTAAAAATACTACCACGAAATCCCAAATCACGCAAACTACAAGCATCTATATATACTACAAAAAAGAGAGCCTTTTGAAACAAAGTTTGGCAACCAAGTTATGTACTGTTCCTAAACAGAAACCCTAGTTATTTTTTTGGTTGCCAAGTTAAAATGTTAGCAACGATTTTTTTATTTGTTGCCATTGGAAACCATTTTTCTTACTATTTGTTGCTAGATGGCATCATATTTCTAATTTGTAGCCATTTAGCAACCAACTATGGAAACATGTATTTGATTTTTTGCCAATGAAAACAAATTATTTTTAATACTTGTTGCTAGATGGAATCATAGTTTTGATATGTTTACATTTAGTAACAAACATGGCAACGAGTACTTGATTTGTTTCCATTAGAAACAAGCCATTTAATTATTGTTGCTAAAACATGGAATCGAATTTATATTTAGAAAAAGATAAAAATTAAAATAGTTTTAGCAATACAATGTGGAAACGAATGTTTGATTTGTTGCCATTGAAAATAAGTAGTTTTACTATCCGTTGCTAACATGGCATCAGATTTTTATTTTGTTTCCATTAGAAACAAGTTATGTGTTATTTTTTTGCTAGGTTATATGCACATTTTCATGAGTGCTGGAAAGTTCGTTTAATTCATTTTAGCAACCAACTATGGAAACATGTATTTGATTTGTTGTAAATGGAAACACATTATTTTTAATATTTGTTGCGAGATGGCATCATAGTTTTGATTTGTTTCCATTTAGTAACAAAACATGGCAACGAGTACTTGATTTGTTGTCATTATAAACAAGCCATTTAATTATTGTTGCTAAAACATTGAATCGGATTTATTTTTAAAAAAAGATTAAAAAACATAAAATAGTTTTAGCAACACATTGTGAAAACAAATGTTTGATTTATTGCCATTGAAAATAAGTTGTCTTATTATCCGGTGCTAACATGACATAAGAGTTTTAATTTGTTTCCACTAAAAACAACTTATGTTAAAATTCGTTGCTAAATTATATTGACATTTCGTTATGGTCAAAAACTTCGTTAAATCCGTCTTCAACAACCTATGGCAAGTGATTTTTGTTTTGTTGTCATTAGAAACAAGTTTATGCTTTATTGTTTGCTGCTATAATGGCCTTAAATCTTAATTTTATTGGTTGTCAATTCCTTGATAAAATTAAAAAGCTATTCGAACAGTTTTAGCAACATGCAATAACACATATATAGACAATATTATTTATTTTCACGGGAAACAAGTGGTGTTACAATTTTGTTAGAATGGCATCAAACTTGCTCTTTTACTATTGCAAATTGGTGATTAAATATATTTTTATGATAATTACCTATAAGTAGGAGTTTTTTATTTCGTTAAGTTTGAATAGCCTTATCTGCAAGAATTCAAATGTCAACGTGTGTAAATGATCTTGGCGTCTGTAATATTATTTTTTGATCATAAAAGTAGATAAAATAAAGGTTAAATAATAGTTGAAAGAAATTAAATAAAGTATATAATCGTATGGAAGCATCATTTATACATATTTTATATTCCATACTATGCAGCATTACAGAAAAATATACGGATAGCGGACATAAATAGTTGTAGGGGAAAAACGATAACAAAGTAGAAAATCTAGATTTAGTGTATTAAATTTTTTTTTACTGTAGAGAATTGAATCTAAGAGTGTTAGGAGTACATGTCATTACTTATTGTAATTATCGTGCGATAGTACTGGAGCTTGATTAATATTAGACCAAGTACAAATCACAACTTAATAAGTTATGATCAATAGGTTATGCATTTTAGGTCCATTTAAATTCAGATACGTAGTGTCCAAGGTCTCCTTATCTAATTTCCCGAACATAGGAAAAAACTTTATCTCTCTGCCATGAAGTAGGCGCATGTTAAAGGCTTTTTGCTAACGTACCCCCTCCATTGCAATGACGAGGAAGAAGAAAACACAAAGGAATGAGGTGACTGAGGTGACTGAGGAAGCATCTGCTCTTCTCCATGATGAAGTTTCAAGACCCAAAAATCAAAACCAACTGAGAAAAACAGTAAACCTGAAGGAAGCGAATCTGTGAGGGTGGTGCCACCACTTGTTCCGCCTCACCCGAGCAACGGGTCGCCGTCGCCGGAGCTTATGGAGACGATAAAGGCATACCATGACTAAGTTTATCAGCATTTCCTTACCCCACCTGAGAATCCGGTGATTTTGACTCGACCACCTTCAATGGTGAATGTCATGACTGATGCATTGGAGAAAGGGGTTCAAGGGGATTCGACGATGGTGAAGATTAGGGAACTCATAAAGAATCTTAATGATGCCTTAGGGTTGAATGTGAATACTGAAATTCCATCTTTGAACCCTGGAATCTGTGAAACAGAGCAACTCCGTACAGAGGGTATTTCACAAACTCAACCTGTTCAACGACGCCTTGAGATGGAGACACCATGGACTAGCTTGTTCAAACCTTCCAAACTTGCTGCTAAATCTATTCCCTCATCATTCATTGCACCTACAATTTCAGATGGTGAACTAGTTGCAATTTTGGATAAAACAGATCTATATAAAATGGCGAGTAAATGGGATGTTGCATTAATTTTGTATGTTATAGGAGAGGTGCCTTCTATTGGTGTTGTAATGAGGTTTATTGCTAAAGACTGGTCTTATCTGGGCAAGCCTCAGGTGTTGTTTAATGAGGATGGATATTTTGTAGTTCGTTTTGCTACAAAAAAGGAAAGAGATGAGGTAATTTATGCAGGTCCTCATACCTTTCAAGGTAGACCAGTGATTGTTAAACCTTGGTAATGTCATTTCAATTTCCAAAATGAAGTTTGTGAGGGGGTCGAAAAAGCACGAGGCTAATGCGTGACCTCGTCCCTCGTGGGTGTGACGATTCTTTTTATTCAATCAAGTGTAATTGGATTTCCTGTGAGTTTACACCCAATTGACTAGTAATATAGGAGTCGTCATTCAGTTTTTAACAACAATGAGAAAAACTGACAAAATCCGATTATCGTGACATAAAGGGAGTGAAATTATGTTTGACCACGACGGTCGTAGGTTCCCTTGTGATCCCTGGTGTGGGGATCTTTCAACATACACCCGCAAGGTAGAGATTGAGGGTTCGGGGGACTGTAACTACCGAGAGGAGTACTCGCTCGTCGATAACTCCAGAGGCAGGATATCCTTACTAGCTCAGCATAAATAATTGAAGGGACATGCGTTAACTATTAAACTAATCTGAGTTGGTTTTAGCAATATGCAACATATAATACTAGATCGATCGCGATTATCTGATTTATATTGCATTAAGGGACCTAGCATGATAATCCAATTTCCCAAAAATATTATATTTGTTAGGCGTGATAGAACAATCAGATTTAGTTAGTTTTAACAGTTCATAAAAAGGGCGAGGAAAGCAATTAAATCATCGAAAAGGGACACATTACGACGCACCCTTGAGAGGTGCGTCACGGTTCTCAGAAAACTAACCACTTTGACTTTGCTATTTCTCCTTTTTATTTAACGAATCTCAATTATGGGACAAGATACGTTCTGTTCGATTTATGGATCGATTGCGACAGAACGCGTGAACAATTTCGCAGCGTGAGGCTTAGGCTAGGGGTTGGAGTCAATACTCAGAATATGAATTGTGTGTGTTCTTTTCACGTCGAATTTGGGGCTGTATTTATAGGGAAGAGTTTGTGGAAAGATAGAATTGCAGAGCCCTAATCCACAAAGAATTAGGGAAAAACACGTACCCGGGTATTTTCAGCGCCCAGGCCTGGGCGCCGAAGATTTCGGCGCCCAGAGCCAGGCGTTGAAAATAGGGTCTGGGCTGTTTTCTTAGTCAGATTCGGATTCCTGAAATCTGTAGTGTTTGAGACTTAATCGAGTCTTTTAGTGCGTATCAATTTCATGACGGAATGCGTCTGGGCCCGTTACGAACTCCAGGCTCGTTAGGATTTTAATTAATATGTAACTCTTATTTTCGAATCATATTAGGAATAGGATTCTCGCAGTTTTCTATCTCATTAGGATTTATGTTGGAGTGCAACACCTAATTCTGACAGGTTTCTATCTTTTATGACTTGCCACTTTTAGAAGCTACCCTTTACGGTAGTTACTATTTTGAGCAGGTTTCCATAAATAGCAGGTTTCGGGTGAAATGAAAAGGGGAATTGAGATTCGTTGATGCGTTGTCAAGTGGAGATTTACGCTTTCATCATCGAACCTTCCCTTTCGGGAATGGGGACAAATGTAGGTGTCTACAGTTAGCCCCCACTTTGACTGAGTCTTGGAGTAAGACGATGGTCAAAGTATTAGACGGAGTGCGTCGCACAAGCCATAGTGACCTGTTTTGGCGAGGGTCTCACGAGCCCCCGAGTGATAACATTTGACTTAAGGGTCATCACTTGAAGTGTCGACATATCCCTCACGTGTCATTGGGATTTGTCAACGGATAGTATAAAAACTTCCTCACTTTGTCATTGGAAGGATCTAAAGAAGTGTAGAAACTCCCTCACTTTGTCATTGGGAGTAGCTACAGATGTTTTCGAAATCAAAGCTATAAAGTGTAATTGGGCCTGGCCAAGCCCAATCACGAGGTAAAAATGTTTTTAAATATTCTCATTTTCAGGGCTAGTTAAACGAGAAAACCCCCTTGTTTTTATAGGACGTAAAACGAAGGAAAATCCGGCACATCGCTCTTTTTGGAAAAAACGGAAAACCAATCCTTTTAATCTTTTGGAAAAGGGAAAACCAGAAAAAGTTATCGCTGCAGCGAGTAAGGACCTACGCGACTTGTGACGTAAACCCCGCCGCCTAAAGATGGCGAGCCTATCCGCTAAGGGTGGACGCCCCGTCCAAAAGAGTGGACGAATCTTGTTTTTGAATATTTGAAAATAAGGACCTACGCGGCTTGTGACGTAGACCCCACCGGCTAAAGATGGCGAACCTGTCCGCTAAGGGTGGACACCCCGTCCGATAGAAGTGGACGAATCTTGTTTTTGAATATTTGAAAATAAGGACCTACGCGGCTTGTGACGTAGACCCCGCCGGCTGAAGATGGCGAGCCTGTTTCATTTTGTTCTTGAAGATTTCATTTTTGGAAAACTGAGGACCTGCGCGGCTAGTGACGCAGACCCCGCCCGTTGAAGGTGGGCGAGCCCTGTCCGCTAAGGGTGGACATCCCTGAATTCGTTTTTTTCGATTTGGGAACTCGCGCGGTTTGTGACGCGATCTTGCCAACTGAAGATGGGCAAGTTCCTATTTCTTTGGTTCTTTGTGATTCCTTTTGAGAATTTCATTTTATTTATTTTGCAAGAGCGAATTCTTTCGAGGGATGCTCGAATTTAGTTGTAACCTGAACGTGGGCTGACAACGTGTTCAGACGGACCTTTGTGTTGTGACCGTCTGCTTTCGTGATTTTGAGCTAGTCTTTACGGCTCGATTTTTGCCACTACTTGGTCTTTGATCAGAGGACCGTGCACAAGTGTCAATGACGACCTTTCTCTGAGGTCGAACCTGTTTTTTTTTTTGAGATATCCAAACATGATATGGTGTGTGGCGCAGTCCGGGAATGTGATTTTGATTGTGCGCTCCTTGTTGGAGTATATATTTTTTTCGCGAGCCCCCAAGCACTGGGGCTCGTCGGTCGTTTTTCTCATCTTGTAATCATGTTTGGGGTCATGTTCGTATGTGCGAGCGACCTTTTATAGTAGTGTGCTACTTTAGCGAAGCCGTGGAGTGCGACTTTAGTTTTCAGGCGACATCCCGTTTTAGCTTGGCCCGGATTAACCCTTTGACTTACAAACATTTTTTATTTGGAAAACCAACGACTTAACGATACACATTTTTGGTGTTTCGAAGAATGACCATGATATTTAACTTGTTTTTGAAAAGTGTACATAAGCATTTTCTGAGACAAGTCTAAGTTTCGACCAAGTTTTAATGTTTATTTTTTTTGCTTATTTGGGAGCTAAATGTGCTTTGGGCTTGATCCTACTTGCAATAGGGCCTCGTGTTTAGCAACACGGTTTTAAGTCCTTTCCTGTTTCGCGTTTTGTGAAATCTGGGCCTTCGGCTGAATTTCTAGCGCCCAAGGCTAGGCGTTAAACATTTCGGCGCCCAGCCGTGGGTGGTGAAAGTCTTTTCCTGGTGATATTTGACTTTCGGATTTCCTAACACGTTTCCGAATGGGATCAGGATGTCACTGGGTGCGTCCAGCTATATATAGGGGCTAGACACGTCCTTATTTTCCACCACTCTCAATTTCTTTCTCTATTTGTTGCTGTGTTTTAATTACTCATTGCTTTTGCCATGTCGATCCCTACTTTCTCACTCCAACGGACTGTTAGGCGTTGGCTACGGGCCCTTACTCCCACAGAAAAGGCTTTGTTAAAAGAATACCACTTAGAGGCACTTTTAGGCTTACAACAAATTAATATTGATTATAACTTTCTGCATGTTGCCCTAAGCTTTTGGGACTCCAATCATCATGTTTTTGCCTTTCGGGGCAACGAAATATGTCCTTTGCCAGATGAATTTGCTGCGATCCTTGGTTATCCTACTAATGCTACTCCTGTTACTCCTGACACTATTGAAGAGGGTAAAACAACCATAGGGGCTTTCCTAGGACTAGATGATAACATGTTTACTGAAATTGTTGTAGGTGATGAGGTTAACTTGGCAAAACTTGTAAAACATCACTTTAGGCCTAGTAAGAATATGACCGAACAGAAATTGAATATTCGAGCCCTTGTGTTTTGCTTGTTGAATCACTATTTGCTGTCGAATGACAATGGTGCATTCGGTGACATAAGGTTGATCCCCTTGATTAGCCAGATGGAAAGTTGTTATTCTATTATGCCGTTGGTTGTTGCCGAGACTTTGCTGAGTGCGGATGAGCTGAAGAAGGATACCAAATTTGAACATTTTAAGGGGAGCCCCCTATTACTGCAGGTAATCGATTTATCCTTGCGCACGTATACACATTTTTTTTTGCGTACACAACGAGTTTCAGCGCCCAGGGCTGGGCGCTGGAATTTTCGGCGCCTGGTCCTGGGCGTTGAAACTGCGCACAAGGAACCGTTTTCTTTTATTATTTTTTTGATCGTGCTCGTTTTTTGCAGATTTGGCTCGTGGACCGGCTTAGACTTTTGGAAGCTCCTGCCGATCCTAAACATTATCGCCCTATAGCCTTGGGTAACCGAAAATACTTGCACGAAGGCCAGGACGAGGCCGAATGGACCTCCTTTTTTACTTATGGCATTTGTTCTATTAAGTGGGTGGTACCATGGTGGGGTTTGACTACTATGACAGGGGGTTCTGATGTATCGGTTTATGTTTCCTTGTTGGGGCTATCTCGTCCCATTTATATTTTCCCTTACCGAGTCATGCGTCAATATGGTTTAAGGCAGACTATCCCCTTTTCTGATACGGTACCACCTAAGGTAGCGGCCTTTTCACAAACACGGGTTCTAGCGTGGGCTAAGTATTATGATGGTCTCCCGCGTTGGGTCGTAGCTACAAATGGCTTTGTGGGTCTTTCTGAAAACAACAAGTTGTGGATGAGCTCCGATGATAAAGATGTGAGGGCCGAGGCTCGTAATGGGGAGCCGGCTGAGCTTTTCATACCTTGTATTCGTGTTAAGTATAAGGGTCTTGATTCTGCCAAACCTCGTACCTATAGTATTAAGACTGTGAAAGCTCGTCCTGATCGAAAGTGAAAGGAAGTTCCTCCCCGTTCCAGTTTCAGGCCTAAAAAGATGCCTAACATGAAGGGGCCTGCTGTTGTTAAAAGAAATGCAAGCTCTCGCGGAGATCGTCGCCGGAACAATGTATGGGTTAGGAAGGCTCATCCGCCTGTAGAAACAGTGGCTAGTCTAGTAAATGATAATAATCCTTCTCCCACCATTGTCTGTGCCCTTGAGGCTGAGCGGGCTATAACTGAGAATGTTTCTGAAGCCTTGGAATCTTTGGAAGTTAGTGTCCAGGAGCCGGTTCTTATGTAGATTGATATTGGGGCAGTGCAGAAGACTGTGGGGGTGGATCCTGCGAACATTGCCCTCTACAAGACTTTATTTGATGATCCGAAAGAACTAGAGTAGTGTGGTTCTTGCTAGGGTGTAGGTGCCCTCTATTTATTTCAGTTGTGTTTGTTTTTATTCTTAGCACTTTGTTTTCCTTCTTATTATTTTTCAATAAAGGCGTATTTTTATTTTTCATTTTCATTTATTTTTGTTTCTCCTCTTTTTTATGTTTTTATATGTCTAACACTTTTGCACAAAGAATATGTTTTTTTTTATTGGACCGAATCCTTGGTAAGGATTGCCTACGTATCTTGTCAGAATCAGGTCGCGCGTAGTTCTAGCTTTAGAATAGGTTCTAGTATGCCGGATTTCGGTAGATATGCCTTGAGGTGGAAGCATATTACTTAATCGGTCAAATGAGTGAAGTATTATCATTATTTTCATCTGCCGTTTTTTTTGCCATAAGTTGCGTAAAATATGAAATTCGACTAATTTGTATGGCTATATTCGTGGTAAGCCTATTTGGATACGTACTGTACCCCCTCCCCCCCAAGTGTTCGTTATTTTTCTGTTGTGTGCGGATAAAATGACGAGCACTTCTGAAAAGAAATTTTTTTGGCAGGCAGAGAGTTTCAACGCCCAGGCTGGGGCGTCAGAAATTTCGGCGCCCAGCCCTGGGCGCTGAAAATGATTTCTGGCGGTCGTTTTTGACGCTTTGCTTCACATGTTCTTGCATTTATTTCTTTTTTTGTGCCTTGATTTTTTGCTCGTATTTAAAGTCAATTTTGAGGTTATTTTGGAGGCTTTTTTTGACTGTTAGCGTGAAATGCATTTTTGTCCGGATTAATTTTTTCTATTCGTGACTCGAAACAGTTTTGAAAATGGAGTTAGGGTGTGGAAGTTATGAAGATCTTTGTGTAGGCTTTTGAGGTGGGTTGAGGTGCGTGTCGTTTTTGAAGAATTGGTGGGGGTTATATTTTATTAATTCCCCTTTTAAGCAACATTTGATTTCGTTTTGGATTTTGATTTCCTTTGACTTCTTTGGGTTGCATGGGTTGATTTTTATGGTTACACTGGTTGACTTTTATGTTTTGGGGATATGAATGGGATGGTGCGGTTTATTTTTTTGGGTTTCGGGAATTAGTCCCCATGGCACTATTTCAAGGCCGACTGGGCCTTGTTTGTTGGGCTTAGAGTAGGCCGCCTCTTTATTTTTGTATTTTGCAAGTACATTTGGCGCTCATTTAGTGTTAGAATAAAATTTTTAGAAGAAATATTACGCCTTTATTGATTTGGAAAGTAAGGAAAACACACTGAAATAAAACTGACCTATATTCTAAAGGGCCTTAGGACCATCTAAAGTCTCTATTATTTTTTCTACCAATCTAAAGAACTACTAGGCGCTTTTTATTAATGGTGCTCTATGTGGCTCAAGCCTGGGGTTTAGTCTCATAAAACTTTGGTCCTTCAACGGTACTCATCTTGAATTCTATTCCTTTTGCATTGACCCACTGATATGTCTTCACCCATCCGTTCTCGACCTCTTCTACTGTTGATGCGGGAGAGATTAACCGGGTTGGATCGAAACCTTCATCTTGTAAAGCTAGGTTAGTCATCACAGTCTCGTTCTCCATAAGCCTCGATTCGTTAATCAATGTCCATAGAGCCTGGTTGTCCAATATTTCAGCTGTTTTAGTCTTGGTGAGGTGGGGTGCCTCATCCAAGATGTGGCAGTCATGGAAAATTTCAAATCCGGGTTTTAGCAAGCCATCCTGAACGAAGGGTTCAGGGAAATCACAGCATGGGTGTTCTTCTCCTTCCCGAACGAACATCCCGTTAAGGGTCCTTTGATACGGGGGAAGGAGGGTGGTTTGTTTGGCTTTGTTAAGGCGTAGCCCAGACAGGCGGTCAGCGATATCTTCCTCCGTTGGTTCATAGCCTAAGCCAAAGGGAGTAGATTTGTTGGGAAAAGGATGGAATGTGCATTCCTTCTTCCTTATGCCCAATGGGGTTCCTGGGAAATAACCTTGAGCTAGCAGCATTCTAGGGATGACCCGGGATGCATGCGGGTCTAGGAATGCTGGATCATAGTTTTCAATGAACTTGATTGATTCTTCCATTTGAAACCCATAAAGGTCGTCTGCAGTTTCGGCCGTTCCAACCATAGTACAACTGATGTCGAGAGGAGGGGCGCGGATTTCTAGTATTACCCCGTTATGGTTAAGTTTAACCATTTGGTGCAGGGTAGAAGCCACACCTCCTAAGTCATGGAGCCAAGGTCGCCCCAATAGGAGGTTGAAAGTGGGCTTGACGTCGATTATTTGAAACTCCGTGGTGCGTGCCACAGGCCCGGTTTGTATGGCAAGGTTGATTTTTCCCAACACAGGCCTTCGAGAGTTATCATAGGCTCGTACCCCTTGTGTGGAGGTTTGGAAGTCATCGCTTCCTAGTCCCAGGCAATGGGCGGTTCGCAACGGGCAAACGTTAACCGCCGAACCGTTATCTACGAGCACTAGGGGGATGTTTTGTCCTTTGCATCCAACCACTAGATAAAGGGCTTTATTGTGAGCACCCCCCTCTTTGGGCAAGTCTTTGTCAGTGAAAACTATGGCCTTTTCTCCAGCATCTCTCGTGACATGGCTAACCAATGAGTCAGGTGTGATATCTGTAGGTACTGAGATGAGGTCGAGTGAGCGAATAAGCTTTTCGCGATGTTCCTTAGAAGTACACATGAGATCCCAGATGGTAATCTCGGCCTTGGTTCTTTTTAGTTGTTTCAGGAGAGGATTCTCAATGACTTCTGCGACGGTGGCATGCCGTCCATTCTCAGGAGTTTGCCTAACTGGGATGTTGTCCATAGGAGGTGGGTGAATATCCGGTTGGTATATTCTTCCGGATCGGGTGAGGTTGTCGACCTCGGGCTCCTGAGGGGTGGTGTCAATGAGAGCATACCCGGGCCAAGTTTCAGTGAAGAGGTCCTGGCCCGACACTTGAGATAGGTAAATATCTTCAGCATCATCATCCCACACACCGCACACTTCTCTCTCGATTCGATCCATAGGGACCACAGCGAGTGGTGCACCTTGAGGCGTGATGTACACCGTGGGGTCGAAGTTCTCTGGTTGGTCGAGAGAGATGTGACAAGAGCCGAGTGGGCTTTTGTTGTTGTTGGGTTTTCCAACGTTAGGGAGAGGTATCACTTCATCCTCTATCATGTCCTGGATCGTATGTTTTGGATTCCAGTAGTTTTCAGTGTCATGCCCATTTCCTTGATGGAATTTGCAGTAAGTACCTTCGACCCAATATTTGCCCTTGACCGGAGGGTCACGGGTGGGGCGTATAGGTCTCAACTTTCCTTGATTGGTTAGTCTTTCAAAGGCTTGTACCAAAGTCGACCCGAGTGGGGCAAACTTTCGGTCTCGGACCCATCTTCCAGGGCTTCTTCGGGCGGGAGTCTCTTCTACAGCATGGACTTCTTGGGCTTGGGATGTGTTAGCCCGATTATAGGTGTTGTTTTTATATGTGGGTTTGCTTTGTATGGTTTTGGCGAGGTCGTCCTCGATCTTTATTCCCACATCATAAACTCTTTTGAAAGTGTCAAGTCCCAGGTACCTAAGGTCACTACTACAAAAATGGCCAAAGAGATCTCTAAGAAGAGACCCTTTGATCGACATAATGGGTCTCTTTAATGAAAAAGATCTCTTATTAGAGATAACAGATCTCTTATGTATTAAATGACCCACTTTAAATTTAAAGGGAAAAAAAAAGAGATCCAATATTTAAATTAACGGGTCTCTAGGTTGTTAAAAAAGCCCACTTTATTTCCCGTACAAAATAAAATAAGAGAAAAAAAGACCTTTGTTTAACTAACCGGGTCTCTCACATGTGTCATGGCCCACCACATTTTCTGAAAAAATAATTAATTTATGCAAGAGATCCGTTGTTTAAAATAACAGGTCTCCAATTTCCTTTTTTATCCCGCGCTCCCCCGTGTAACATACCATTCACTCTGCTTCTTTCTTCTTCCTCGTTAAAGGTTAGGGTTCTGTTCCATTGACGTTCACCATCAACGGCGACCTCACCACCAGCGTTCACCATCAACGGCGACCTAACCACCAGCGTTCTCTACCAACGGCGAGGTCACGACTAGCGAACTACAAACAGGTATTTATTCTCATCACGACTCTTTCTTTTCTTTAATTTTTGTTTCGAATTTCTGAATTTCTTGTGGGTTTTTTCGAGTTAATTTGTAATATCTGCTAGAAAGTAAGTTTTTTTTCTGAAATTTTCAATTTCAATTAAGCTAGTATTGATGTTTAATGGTGTTTGAGCCTCTGCTGTGAGATTTTGGTGGCCATAAGTTTATCCTTAATCATGTTGAATTCCCCCAAAATTTGGGGACTTTGGTGGCCATAAGTTTCGATAAAATTTATGGGTAAATGCGAAGAGAAACATAAGTTTGTTTTTTTTAGAGTTTTTCTACTGGAAAAATGGTTTTCTTGAGTGGCAATTTTTCCAATTTTGTTCTTGGCAAAAAATTTCATTGTTTGGTTGACTATTCTGGGAAGATTGGTCACTTGTGATAATCTCCTAAAAATTGGTATTCATTGTGACCAATTATGTGCCTTGTGTCAGAAGGAGAACGAGACCATTAGTCACATGTTTTTGAAGTGTGAATTTTCTAGCAGTGTGTGGCTTTTTTTGTTGAGATGGTTGGGTATACGCAGAAGGCCTGAGTCTTGAGAGAATGAACTTCAGATTGTGATGAGAAACTGGAACACCAAATCTGGTCATCACCAAATTCTCAGAATGGGTTTTTGTGTTACTGTGTATTGTATTCTTCATACCTTCAAAACAGGCCTGATTGTCCATCTGTAGAATTAGCTTTTGAATGCCCCAGTTAACTGCCATCTCTAGTCCCAATTCTGCCGCCAACAATTCAGCTTTGTATGCATTGCACACTCCCAGGTTGGCTGTAAATCCCCTGATGAATACACCCCTACTGTCACGCAGCACTCCACCTCCACCAGCTTCCCCCGGGGTTCCTTTGGCAGCCCCATCTGTATTCAAAGTAATCCAATTTAGTGGTGGAGCGAGCCAACAGATGTAAACCTCCCGCCTAGCTGGTCTAGTGCTGTATTGCAGCGTGTTTTGTACATCACTGCCAGATATTGCAGCCCATGTTTCTTCCATGCGTGCTCGCAGAAGGGACCCAGTTTCGATTGGGATCTCATCGTGCCTTCTGGTTGCATGTATTTGTAGTTCTTAAAGCTAAAATATTTGTAAATTTTTTGTTCAATTTGTGAAACAGTCTTGTTCACGATGAAGTTACGTCTCTTTTGTTTTTTTGGATTATGTATTTGTTTATGTTAATTTTATTTGTATAATCTGACAATTTTTTGTTGAACTTGTTTGCAGCAATAATATTTATTAATTAATCGATTTTGTTTGTTTTTGTTTTCAGGTCCCCTTTTAGTTTGCTGGTATTGCTAGTTTCAAGAATCAAATCATCCATTTATCCTATCAAGGCGTGAATTCTTCTACTAGGTGAGCATAATCTCCCGACTGTCATTCTCCTCTTCCATTCTAATTTAATATCACTTTCTTATGTGTGAGTTTCTAGATTATATATTTAATACCTTTTGTAGTTTCACAAATTGTTTTATGTGCCAAATTACTTTTTGAATTTTCTGTTCACCTAGTACGGTACAATAAGTGTGTTTTTTTGAGCTAGTCAACATTTATGAATATTTTATGCAATATGTTTTCAATTCCATTTGTTGGTGTGTAGTAAATAGAAATGGACCGGAGTTGGATATCAATGAAAAATCCGGGTGACCCAGAATATCAGGCAGGTGTAAGGGAATTCATTAAGTTTTCAGTTAAGAATGGCGGAGGCCGCTCCAAGCTACCTTGTCCTTGTTTCATGTGCCATAATTTCATGCATAAGAGACTCGAGGAGATACTGAATCATTTAGATAGATGGGGATTTGATAAAACATATACATGTTGGGTTTGGCACGGCGAATGCCAGGATAAAGCTTCTGTCGGTAACTCTGCGACTAATGTTTGTTGAAGGTCGTAGTGAGGGAGATAGGTTAGAGGAAATGCTCCATTTGGTCGAGGAAAATTTTGATGAAGATCCTTCCAAATTTCAGAGTTTGCTAAATGACTCTGAAAAACCTTTGTATAAAGGTTGCACTAAGTATACGAAGTTGTCTGCATTAATTAGGTTGTATAACGTGAAAGCTGGTAATGGGTTGACTGATGTAAGCTTTGATATGATATTGGACGTGTTCAAAGATATGCTTCCGGATGATAACGTCCTTCCATGTCGTACATATGAGGCAAAAAAGTCCTTAAGCGTTATGGGTTTACCTTATGAGAAAATTCATGCTTTCCCTAACGATTGCATGTTGTATAGAAATGAGAATGAGTCGTTACATTGTTGCTCAGTTTGTAATGCCTCGAGGTACAAGAAAGAGGAAGGACGGGTCCCGGCAAAGGTATTGTGGTATTTTCCATTAATACCCAAGTTTAAAAGGCTATTTTCTAATGCTGGAGATGCCGAGAAGTTGACATGGCATTTTGATGGTCTAGAAGATGATGGAATGCTTAAACACCCAGCTGACTCCCCACAATGGAAGTTTATTGATGGGAAATTCCCCGAGTTTGCCAAAGAAAAGCGTAATCTACGCCTTGCTTTGTCTACTGATGGGTTCAATCCATTTGGCTCCTTGAGTAGCACTTACAGTACGTGGCCTGTTGTTTTGATTACCTACAACTTATCTCCCACACTTTGCATGAAAAGAAGGTATATGATGTTATCATTGTTGATTTCTGGTCCAAGGCAGCGTGGTAATGATATCGACGTGTATTTGGCTCCTCTAATCGATGATTTGAAGATGCTCTGGGAAACAGGTGTAGAAGTGTTCCATGCACATCGAAATGAGAAATTCAACTTGAACGCAATGTTGTTCTGCACAATTCAAGATTTTCCAGCATATGGTAATCTTTCTGGTTATACAGTTTACGGGGAAGCAGCATGCCCCATATGCATGGAGCAATTCAAGGGACAATGGTTGTACGGATCAGGAAAACATGTGTTTGATAAAAATCGTGTATTTCTGCCATGTGATCATCACTATCGAAACATGAAAAAGGCCTTCAATGGGGAACAAGAATTTAGAGGGCGTCCTAAGATCATGTCCGGTTTAGAGGTGTTTGAAAAGATAAAAGATATCCAGATCATATTTGGGAAGAAACATCGAAAATTTCTTCCTAAGCAGGGGTTTAAGAAGTGTTCAAAATTGTGGAGCTTGCCATATTGGAGATATCTTTTTGTGAGGCACTCGCTTGATGTGATGCATATTGAGAAGAATGTGTGTGATAGTATAATTGGTACATTATTGAACATCCCTGGGAAGACTAAAGATGGACCAAAAGCTAGAGCTGACTTAAAGAACTTGGGGATCAGAGAGGAACTCCATGTTGTTGAGAAGGAGAGGGGTCGGAAATACTTGCCTCCTGCTGGCTATACACTGTCCAGGAAAGAGAAAATCGAGTTATGTGAGAGCTTGGCGGGAGTTAAAGTGCCACAGGGGTATTCTTCTAACATTCGCAACCTTGTAAACATGGAAACCTTGAAGCTTGTGGGCCTTAAGTCTCATGATTGTCATGTCTTAATGCAACAATTATTACCTGTGGCTATTCGTTCAATTCTGCCTAAAAATGTTCGACATGCCATTATCAGACTGTGTTTATTTTTTAATGCGATTTATAGTAAAGTTATTGATCCTAAAGATTTGAAAGCTTTGGAGGATGAAATTATTATAATTCTATGCCAATTAGAGATGTACCTTCCTCCATCGTTTTTCGATATCATGGTTCATTTGACAGTTCACTTAGTAAGAGAGATAAGGTTTTGTGGTCCGGTATATTTGAGAGCTCAATGGGCTTTTGAAAGGCAAATGAGAACATACCAGGGATATGTCACAAATGCTTATCGACCTGAAGGTTGTATTGCAGAACGACTTTCTTATGAAGAAGTACTCGCGTATGCTAGTGAATTTGTGGTAAATGCAATGAAGATAGGACTCCCAGTATCTCGGCATAGTGGAAGATTGAATGGTCAGGGGACCCTAGGTCGTAAACAGCTTGATATGTCTTATGAAAACTAGCACAAGGCACATTCATATATTCTGCATAATGAGGATGAAGTTGCACCATATGTTGAAAGACACATGAGATACTTGAAGAAGTATAATCCACGGGCGAACCAAAAAGCATTAGCCGAAAAACACAGCAAGTCATTCATTTCTTGGTTCCAAGATGAAGTAACCAGGGAACTTGAAGACCCTTCAACAATAATTTCTGATCGACTTAAGAGTTTAGCATATGGACCCAGCTTCACTGCAACTTATTATTCTGGATATGTTATTAATGGTTGCACTTTTTACACGAGGTTCCAAGATGAAATTAGTACTATGCAAAACAGTGGGGTTACTTTGGAAGCTGAAGCTATTCATTTTGCTAGTGCGAAAGATAATCATCCGGTGTGTGCTACTGTGCGATACTATGGAGTCATTGAGGAGATTTGCGAGTTGCATTACTCTAGGTTTTTTATTCCTGTTTTCGAATGCCAATGGGTTGACAGTAAAGGAGTTGAAGAAACTAACTTAGGGCAAATATTGGTTAATCTTAAAAAGACCGGTCACATGGAGGATCCTTTTATACTAGCTAATCAAGCTAAACAAATTTTTTATATGACTGACCCCTCTGATAAGAGAAGGTCAGCAGTTATAACACCAAGGTCTCGACTTGCCATCGATGCCACTGATGACTATTTTGATGATACTATGTTGGAGGCTAGTTCTTTGACAAGAAAGGTACAAGTTCAGGATGATGATAATGTTGATGATTCCTCGGTGTATGTGAGAGATGACCATAATGAGGGTACATGGGTTGAAGGACAAACGAAAAAAAAGGGAGTCAAGCGGAAGCGTTCTAGTAAACATGTAAATATAATGCATATACAATATATTTTTTGTTTGTTTTTTTTTTCTTTTTGTTTTTCCCTTTAAGTTTCTGTTTTTCCCTTTAAGTTTCCGTTTTTCCTTTTAAATTAACCAACTGAATTTAATTTATGGAATTTTTTGTAGGTTGATGGCCAGAAAGAAAAAGCAAGTATGTCCATCCAATGATGATGCCTCATTGGATCCTGAAAATTCTGAGAAAACGAGGCGTGAGGATGAGAGGGGTCTTACTGTACTTAATCTGGTGGGAAAAGCAATAATGGCTGGCAGCAAACTCCGTTTGGAATGGCATCCAGTAAAAAGACTTCCTATTGGAGTTCACCGATCTCATTTTTCTACCTACATTGGTGTTGTTGTGCGTGAAAGAGTTAACATCACCTATAAGGAGTGGTCTGAAGTTCCAAAAGGACTCCTAGGTGAATTGTACAATTCTATCACGTTAAGCAAACATACTCATCTTTGTTACACACTTCACCAGGGAAACTCCAGTGACTTGCCTTCTGTATGAGCTATAAATTCTGAACCTTGCAGCATGAATCGGTCTTTGTACTCACTTGGCATACGCACTAAACCACAAACCAGTAGTATATACATTTCTGAATTAGTTTTGCAGCATGATTGAAGTTTTATTTGGTACGATATTATTGTTTTTAGTTAAGTTGTCCAGAGATCATTAGGGTATGATGTTATTAGTTTTAATCGAATCTTATGAAACATATGTGATCTTCTAATATGCAATGTGTTGATTTTAATACAGTTCTTGTCACCAGAATTCCTAGTTTCA
Source organism: Spinacia oleracea (assembly GCF_020520425.1). Taxonomy (NCBI): domain Eukaryota; kingdom Viridiplantae; phylum Streptophyta; class Magnoliopsida; order Caryophyllales; family Amaranthaceae; genus Spinacia; species Spinacia oleracea. The sequence continues at coordinate 31,432,764 of NC_079492.1, forward strand.
TAATGAATTGCTTGTTTCGGTCTGTTTTTTAATCCCTGGAGTAGTTTTGGAACTCCAGTGACTTGTCTCAGTCATCTTATAGTTGCTGAGATGCCTTGTGTCGCATTCATGTGCGATTCTTTCACTTGGCCTATGCACCAAACCACAAACAAGTTGTTTAGGCTCTAGGTTTAGCCATTTCAACACAGTCTCCAGATCACTTTTGCAGGTTTCTGATGGTTTCTGGAATTGCTTTTACATTTGTGGCCCTTAATCCTAGGTAGGTCAGAAACATCAGTTCCCCTACTTGTTCCGGAAGAGCTCTAATTCTGGTCCCAGAGAGAATCAAGACTCTGAGTAGCTTGAATTGCTTGTGTATTGGTTCGTATCTTTGTGTGTTGTTTGATGTTTATTTGCTGTTACTGTTGCTCTATTAGACTATTATTTCACTAATTCTTAAGCTGTATAAGCTTATATTGAATCCGTTTATTTGGTTGATATAGTCTTTGCACCGAACTGAGTTGCTTGTGTCTTTTGTACTGAACATATCAGGTGAAAACCAGATATAACGAGTGCATGCTTGATTAATAAACTTAAAATATTCTGTAGTTTGTGTTTAATCTCTGAAGTAGGTAGTGAAGCTGTAGTCCTCCTCCAATCTGTACTGAAGCTTCTGGTACTGGGATAATCCATGTTTCCCAAATTGAACTGAAGTTTTATGTTTCGGACTCTCTGTCAGATATTTATTGAATTTCCTGCAAAAGTAATAAACTATGACTGCTAATTTGCTATTGTGATGTTACCAATGTAGTAAAAACAGTCTAAAGCTAATTTGCTTTTGTATCAATGCAAAGGGGTTTTTTTGTCATTGAGAATCGCAAAGGTTGGGTACTTTCAAAAGCTGCAAAGCGATGGAAAGCTTTTAAGAATAGATTAAGACTTCAATGGATGTATTTAGAAGATGGAACGATAAGACAACAACCACCATGGAAATATTCTTGGATACTTAAACCTGATTGGGATAAGTTCGTGGACTACTGCACTTCTGAGGAGTTCAAGGTAATATTGTTTCATCACTTTCTAACCATATTGTCTTTCATTCTATAGAACATGATGTTTGGAATAAATTTTCTAGTTTTCAGAAACTGTTAAGGTGCTCTCTCATAAAACCTTCACTACGTAGTGCTAGCTGCTGATTATCCCCAGTGGGTCTTCACTTGAACATAATACTTCCATCATTTAGTGCTTTCAGATATTCCAACCATCTTCTTTTTCTAGTTATGTAGGCCTTGGATTGTGTTGATTTTAATTTTTGACGAAAAGATGTTCGGAAAAACATTAGATTCTTTTTCAGGCAGGAAATATACGAGTTCATAACCTTTGTCACAAAATAAACATATTGAGAAAATTTTCAAATTCCCAATATAAAATACTTCCCTTAACAGTCAGCCACAATAAGCTTCGAATTCTGAGTGCAAACACTTGCCTTAACAGTCAGCCACAATAAGCTTGCAACTGCAACTAAAAACTTTTTGACTATGATGATTGACGTGAGCTGTGTATTAAAACTCCTCCAATTTCAATTGGTTTACACATCCTTTTACAGATAGTCACATAACAGAACTAATTACTTCATATGAAGTAATTGAGACTAGTTCATTCTCAGCAAACTCTGGGAACCATGAGCTATACAATCCAAGCATTCCAACCATAAAAATCAGGGAACGCTACCTATTCTACATACTCATTGGTATTATTGTTTTGCCAGCCAACAGAAACGTATAATTAAAGTAGGAAAAAATGCTGTCAAAGAAGTCATTTGGCAGGCGGCTTGGAAGCGTCTGGTTGATCCTTTTTTGTTCCAGTAACAGCGGCTGTTGCTGCTGCTGTCATAGCAGCTGCTGCTCCCAACTTTACACCCCCTCCAGCTTTCATTGCACCTTCAAATTCTCATGTTCACCTCATAACTAAAGACCACAACCATATTAAGGATAATGAAACTTCTATAGTATTTTCTGCAAAAAAATGATAATCCAATCGATATCTTTTAAAAAATGTTAAGGTAATAATATATTGCATTTATGCATATGTAATAACTTTAATTGTTGATTAAATTTGTAGGCTTTGAGTGAAATGAATCGTGAGAAGGCAAAGAAGAAGACCTCAAAGTATCGAGGAGGTCGACTTGGCTATCAACATTTTGAAGAACAGATAGTAAGTTTATTTTATATGGTATATATTACTAAGAATATATTTTGGGGTGTTCAACTTTCTCACCAGATACTAACAACAAAAATCTGAATTAATTTTCTACAATGTTAGGAAAAAGATCTTGAAAAGCAGGGAGTCCATGTGTCGCACGTGCCTCGACATCTCACTTGGATTAAAGCTCATTCCCATGAAAAAGATGGAGTTGTAACTTTCGATAATCCAATCGATAAGGAAATTTATGACACAATAGTAAGATATCTAACTTAAGACTTCCAAAACCTGCTTATTTTTCGAATAATTCCTGGAATGCCTCATAAAACTCGTTCAATTCTCAAATTGCAGATGACATTGGAAGCTCAAGTTCAAAGAGGTGAAATCGTTGCTAATGGTCGAGATGATATATTAGCAAGAGCATTGAATAAGCCTAAACATGGTGGTTCAGTGAGGGCCGTTGGATCAGGCATCACAAACAAAGAGTACTTTGGGTTTAACAAACCAACTGCACCCAGCCAATTGCACGCTGAAATGAACAGAATGAGATCAGAGATGGGGACTATGAAAAATAATCAAAATTTATTTATGTCTTTCATGATGTCATTCTTAACCCCGGAGCAACTGAAGTCGTTTCCATTTGGTAGTTTTGGTGGGTAGTTTGGTCATGGTTTTGGTGGGCAGTTTGGTGGTTTTGGTGGTTTTGGTGGGAAGGGAAGTCAAGGTTATGATAATGGTAGGCAGGATCAGATTAGTTTAGGTAGCAATGGGTCTGATCAAGCTGTTTCTGTTGGTGTTCGTTGCAATGGGTCTGATCAAGCTGTTTCTGTTGGTGTTCGTTGCAATGGGTCTGGTGGTCTTGATGGCAATGGGTTTGTTGGTGTTCTTGGTGGAAATATGTTAAGTGCTGCCCAATTAAATAACTTAGATGATCAGGAATTACTCAATTGTTCATTGACACAACTGTTAACTGGAGGTGTTGGAGGACAAGGGTTCACCCACCTTTCTTCAGAGGCTCAATCTCAACAAGCTAAACAAACAATAAGTCAACACGTGCAACAAGTTCATCTCCAAAGAGTACAGGTTGAGCCCGAGCCCGAGCCCGAGCCCGAGCCGTACATTATTCAGACACACCATATTAATGAACCTGATAATCAGCCTACTAGTCAACCTGGGCGTACAACAAGCCATGCGCATCAGAATAGTCATTTGGATATCACAAGCGAACATACTTTTCCCGAGGGTTGGAGTGATTGTTGTCTGGCTATTGTGGGTGAAGACAAAGGGCTTGTAATTGTTGCTAATGGGCAGGTCTTCATACAAAAGACAACAGAAGTGATCAATAATCATGGACAAATAGCTCCCCCTGGTCACCATCGAGTCACTATCACAGAAAGTATTGTGCCGACTGCTCGCTTGCCATGTGCAAACGATGAATTAGAATTTGTCTGTCAAGCTGTGAAGAGTTTTACTGTTTGGCCAGCTCACTTGATTCTTCCAAAAAAGGTATTAACCTTTACTAACCTTATAATTACTTGTAGAAGGTTGCATGGAATATAAAGAACTGATGTATGACTATTGTCTTTTGTGGCTATCTATATGGGCATATCTCATTTATTCATTTGATATATTTTGTTCATATGAAAAAGGCCAATGTGCAACCGGAAAGAGAGGTGACCACTCCATCGCCACGATCGGCATCATCCCAAGCATCAACTACTCATAAGTATATTATCACTGCCGATGATCTTGAAAAGGTATCTACTAGATGGTTGCAAATTTTGAAAGATCAAGCTATGGGAATGAGAAAAAAGGGTGAATCCGTCTACTTGAGTATCCCAAAAAGTGTATTTCTTAATGAACATGCTGTAGATGTTTCACTAGACTATGAAGACATGCTTGATTGGTGTTTCCAAAAAGAGATTGGAGCAGCCCACTTGAATATTTTCATGAAGTAAGTGCATTTTCTTTTTTAAGTTTCTACTTTTGTTTAGAATTTCTTTGTTGATTAACTTGTTTTATGTTCGATTTTTGATGTGGTAAGACACTTGAAAGAACGATGTCAAAACGAAGGAGTTTCCGGTATGTATGGATTTTGTGATAGTAATGTTCTATCCCGGCTCAATCCAACAGTGGAAGAGGAAGATAGATCTGAATATTTAGTTCGTGTATTCGGGTGCAATGAGGGAAAGAATCGTAATCAACTATTCTTTGCACCTTATAATGAGAAGTAGGTGCACTGTGTGTTTTCTAATTTTCTTTTCTTTGGATCTTGAAGATAGTTGAAGTTGTTGAATTTTATCGGTATGTTATTATTTTGTCTTATTATTTGTGTGTAGTCGCAACTGGATGTTAGCAGCCATTAGCCCTTGGAAAGCAGTAGTTTATTGGTTGGATCCGGCCGGAGCAGGGAAGGAGATCCCCGAGTTCACTAAAACGGCCATCAATGAGTATGTATAAAACCTAAGTATTTTCATTTTCCTTAGCGTCTGACATAACCCCATACCTTCCGTGTCTGTCTATGTACCTTCCTCATATCAATTTTTTTTTTGTGATAGTAAGATTGAAAAGTAAGGTTTTTTTTGACAAATTTACTTTATTTATTATCTAACATTGTCAAAATTTATGCATGGCAATTAAAAAATTTAGCAAAATCTATCGAACAGATCTTAAGAAAATAAAAAAGAATCCAAAAATTGGGTGGAAGCAACCACAGGTATTTCATTTGTACTCATGTTGTAGTGAGCAGTCTCTGAATAAGTGCCTGGTTGAAGTAAAACGCGTCTTTGATTGACTTAACTGATGTTGTATTTCTTTAATTACTCATGTTGTAGTGTCCTCGTCAACCTCAAAATATCAACGACTCTGGATACTATGTCTGCCGCTATATGATCGAGATTTTAGAAAAAAGATTATTATGGATTCCTGAACAGGTATCATTTATCAATACTAGCAAATTGTATGCATTTCTTGCTTTTATTCCCAGATTACTCTCTTGCCGAATTTCAGTTGGTTGGTGTTGTTGGATGTACTGGTAACAAACTGTCAGATTTTTTCTGTAATATCCCTGTTTGCTTTGTTGCATTGTTGGGTTTAGGCGTATTGTTGATGATATATTGTGGTGTCCATGGGTTCTAAATACTAAGTCACTACTCCTGGTGGTAATTGCTAAATGATGTGTTCTCGAGTGTTGGTTTTGTATTATCTCCTGCTGTTTTTTTTCGAGTTTTCTTGGTGCCTTAATACTCAGTAACTGATGAACTCGAAGCAGCAGCTGATTGTATGTTCTCTAAACAACACTCCTCCGTTTTCAAGTCACCTTCTGCCATCTTGATTTTTACTACTCCGTAGTACAAATTGCAAAATCAGCATCCTAATTGCAATCACCAACCTAATTTAATTAACCACAAAATTAAACTCAATAGTTAAAGACATATAAAACTGGAAAACTTAACCCAGTATAACCATCTGAAATATCTTGGTTAAAGCTTCCACCCTCTAGTTATCCAAAGCTTAACCCAGTATAACCTGAAATTCCAATATGCTACTCTATCCTAGCCATGACTAGAAGAACGAAGAGTGCAGTCTAGCTAAAGGGGCTGGTAGGAATACTAAACTATATGGAGTACTTCGAATTAAAATCAGAGATATCCTTATCAAAATCTTACTATCATAGTATGAGAACATCGAGTGACTGCATAAGAAATCGAATAAATACAGTAACTACATGTAGTCATGTACAACTTTGGCAGGGAGCCTTAAAGGGAACGAAGTATTAGCACAGACGAAACTGTTTTCTGAAGTGACGTGAATTATGTTTGTGTATATTGTGGTTTTTGAGAGAAATATATGCTGGTTTTTTCTATTGAGGTTTGTGTATGGCTTCATGATCGAGTTTTGATGGTACGGTTCCATGTTTCTTGGTCGTTTAATGGAGTTATATATAAATTTATGAAAGCCCTGTTAAGATTTCTATGCTGGGTTGTTTTTATTTTTGGAGGTTGTTTACAGCACAAAAGATATGAACAACATAAAAGTAAATTTTGATTATGGAAGTTGATCTTTCTTATGTTGAGGAGCATTGTAATACTGTTAGTGTCAGACTTCAAGGTGATAATGGTGTTTTCCCTTCATTTATGTATGTGAATGAATGTGTCTAACTTAAATGACAGACTGTTTTCCTTTCTTTTTCCTGTTAATTTTATTGTAGTTGATAATATCGCATTGGGTGAAGTGTTTTCTGAATAATGGTTATGATTTGTTTTCTCCGAGCAGATAAGAAAAATAAAGGTGATCGATTGAGTGTGCGCAGTTGAGTAATGTAGATGCCATCAAATGTTTATCACTATTTTTCTATTGTTACTATAGGCTAACATATCATATTGGATTAACATACGCAATGGAATGTCATTGAATTAATGTCTTACATGGGTAATGCCATTGCATTTGAGTTGCTTTTCACGGTGTGATTGATTGTAGTTTGATTATTTTGTTTTTGGTTAAGTGCTTAATGGAATAATTAGTATGGTTTGTTTTTGTTTTTGTTTTGCTTTGTTTAACTACTAATTCATAATTATGCTACTTATTACAGTTTTCTGAAGAAACTTATTCATCGGAAAATGTGGATGAGGTTAGAGACATGTGGGTCGAATATTTGCTCAAGCAAAAAGCGGATCAAGAAAACAAAGTTGATGGTATGGAAATTACTCCATGAGTTTCGGTTCTAATTGTTGGTAAATTGGGGTGAATGATTATATTTTGGAATTGATTTTTGTTTTACGTTTTTGGAAATTGCGATGTAAAGTTTGACGCTTATGCAAATCACAGTTTATGTAAAGCTTGCGTTTTGAGCATTACTTGTTGGAAATATTTTTTTTGGTAATATATGGATTATGGAGTTGTTCTCGAATTATTACAAATTATTTCTTATAGCAGGTGTGGTTTTGTGGGTTTGATGCCGGCTGGCCGGTACTTATAGAGGTGTAAACGCAGGTGTATTGTATAGATTAATCGGTGCCTTCTGGTTTTAGAGGTGTAATCAATTGCTGTGGTAATTATTTTGCTATTATCTTTTTTCTATTTTAAAAAAAAAGGGTTGCAAAGAGACCCGTCAGGTGTAATAAAGGCTCTCTAGTTATAATAATAAAAAATTCAAAGAGACCCCATATCTAAGATATTAGGTCTTAGTTTGTAAAAAAAAAAATAACAAAGAGACCCCCTATCTATATATGAGGTCTTAACTGCTTTAATAAACAAAAATAAAAATATTCAAAGAGACCTCCTATCCTACTTATTGGGTCTGAACAATTTAAAAAACAGATCTCCCATCTCTAATAAGAGGTCTCTTTCCCTTCTAAATTATTTTCACCAGCTTTTACATAAGAGACCCTCTTTCTTACGTGGGGGGTCTCTAGATTTTAACAAACAGACCCCCGCTCGATGAGGGGGTCTCTTTATCAAAGAGACCTGTGAGATAGAGACCCCTTGAAAGGAGATCTCTTAAGCCATTTTGGAAGGGTCTCTTTGCCCTTTTTGTAGTAGTGGGTGTTGTCTGTAAGCCGAGTCCAGGTTGTCAATGAATTTTTGGACCAATTCTTTTTCTGGAGGCCTATTGATTAGTTGGGCCGCCTGTTCCCTCTATCTAGCAAAGTAGGTCGTGAAACCCTCATTTTTCTTTTTGAAGAGAACTTCCAGCTCGCGCATGGTGACTTGGAAATCCATGTTCGACGAGTATTGCTTGATGAAGATATTGACAAAGTCTTCCCAAGTGGGGAAGAGCTTAGGGTCCTGGTGATAGTACCATTTGAGCGGCACAGGTTTCAAGGACAAAGGAAAGGCAGGTAAATACATGGACTTGTCCACGCCTTTCAAGTTAATGGCATTCACAAAGCTCAGTAGATGATCACGGGGGTTGTCCGTGGCCTTGAACTTTGGTAAGTCAGATGAACTGAACTTTTCTGGTAGTTTGCCAGGAAAAGGTTCAGGATCGAGGGAGAAGTATTTGCTCCCCATGGTTTGCTGTAGGACCATTTTTTCAATCCTCTTCTCGTTATCGAGGTCATTTTTTGCTTGCGCAGCCGCTAAAGCTTCACTTTCCATTTTCAATTGGCCCATAAGTTGGGTCATTTGGACCATCTGGTCTCGCAAATCTTCGATGGACATGTTTGAAGGTGCGAATCGAGGTTGGGGAAGCGGAGATCCTTGAAATGAGGGACGACGGGCGAAGCTTGGAGTCACTAAACCTGATGTTGGCGATGTATCTTCGAGACGCACTAACCGTTGATTCCCTGATCGGCACCAAGTGGCAGGACCAGTCCTAGGCATAAGATAAGCTAAAGTGTAGGTTCCCAAAGTTTCAAGCATTACTTAGTCTAGACTTCGACTCTCTCTATTGGTTTTTTTTCCTCTTTCTTTTATTGGTACATTTTTTGGTTTCTTTTTTGGTCATTCTTTGAATTTTCGAAACACTTGCCCGTGTGACATTCATAGTCATTAGCGTGTTCGGTTTTGGTGCCGAACATTGTCGCCGTAGGAGGCCTATCAACGACACAAAGAGTTATTTATTTTTTCACGAGTCGCTTATGAAATCGAGTGCTTTTCTTACGCCCGCGTAGCAATTCTTTTTACGAACAATTTTTTTTGCTACGTATTTTCCTTTTGCGCGGGCACCGAGGCTGCTGCGCCTGACCAGAAGGCCAAGCAGTAACTTCAGCGCCCAGCTCAGGGCGTGAGAAATTCTGGCGCCCAGCCAGGGGCGTTGAAAATGCGTCCCTGGCTGGTTCTCGTTTTCTGTTCGTGTTACTTTTGTTTATGCGACTTCGATTTGCATGCTTGCCTAATAACGTCCTTTACGCGTTCTGCAGCGTTTGTGGGATTCGTTACAGGCCATCCCGAGCGTCGCTTTTTTGTGGCGATCATTCGGGTTTGCGGAACACGTATTTCGGTATAACTCTTTGGCAAATTAGTCTATGAATGTTTGGGCAATTTTTAAGGTCGTTGGTTTTCTAGGATAGTTTGTCACACACAATCACATTTTCGCTACACATAACTAACATTCATCATGAGAGGATAATAACATGTCATGTAGTTTATGATAAGCTTCTATGGGTAGTTATTTGCGCCTGGCTTGGTACCGCTTCTATCGTAGATCCAACACATGCCCCGGTCGAGGTAGTGTCTTCAACAGACGAATTTCGCTCAAGAGGCCAACCCGCAAGTGCAAGCCAAGGGGGCATGCAGGCGGGAGGGACCTAATGAGCGAGCGATTGGGTTCGGGATAGGTGTACTACCTGCACAAGTACCGAGTGGGCAACATGCGCGGCGTATGCACCCCCCTATTGGCGAAAAAAAAGGTATCCTTAGTCCCAACTCCCGAGGGAGCCGAGATTCGTTATGCGGTTCTGCCCGTTCACATTAATATGCTGATTTTCAGGTCGTCCCAACTTGATGGGGAAATAAACGCGGGGTAGGATCGTTTCACCCTTCGGCTATTTTGATTACCTACAAGCACGAGTATTTCCTTCACTATCCCCAGTGGAGTCGCCACTGTGAGGGGGTCGAAAAAGCACGAGGCTAATGCGTGACCTCGTCCCTCGTGGGTGTGACGATTCTTTTTATTCAATCAAGTGCAATTGGATTTCCTGTGAGTTTACACCCAATTGACTAGTAATATAGGAGTCGCCATTCAGTTTTTAACAACAATGAGAAAAACTGACAAAACCCGGTTATCGTGACATAAAGGGAGTGCAATTATGTTTGACCACGACGGCCGTAGGTTCCCTTGTGATCCCTGGTGTGGGGATCTCTCAACATACACCCGCAAGGTAGAGATTGAGGGTTCGGGGGACTGTAACTACCGAGAGGAGTACTCGCTCGTCGATAACTCCAGAGGCAGGATATCTTTACTAGCTCAGCATAAATAATTGAAGGGACATGCGTTAACTATTAAACTAATCTGAGTTGGTTTTAGCAATATGCAACATATAATACTAGATCGATCGCGATTATCTGATTTATATTGCATTAAGGGACCTAGCATGATAATCCAATTTCCCAAAAATATTATATTTGTTAGGCGTGATAGAACAATCAGATTTAGTTAGTTTAACAGTTCATAAAAAGGGCGAGGAAAGCAATTAAATCATCGAAAAGGGACACATTAATTACGACGCACCCTTGAGAGGTGCGTCACGGTTCTCAGAAAACTAACCACTTTGACTTTGCTATTTCTCCTTTTTATTTAACGAATGTCAATTATGGGACAGGATACGTTCTGTTCGATTTATGGATCGATTGCGACAGAACGCGTGAACAATTTCGCAGCGTGAGGCTTAGGCTAGGGGTTGGAGTCAATACTCAGAATATGAATTGTGTGTGTTCTTTTCACGTCGAATTTGGGGTTGTATTTATAGGGAAGAGTTTGTGGAAAGATAGAATTGCAGAGCCCTAATCCACAAAGAATTAGGGAAAACACGTACCCGGGTATTTTCAGCGCCCAGGCCTGGGCGCCGAAGATTTCGGCGCCCAGAGCCAGGCGTTGAAAATAGGGTCTGGGCTGTTTTCTTAGTCAGATTCGAATTCCTGAAATCCGTAGTGTTTGAGACTTAATCGAGTCTTTTAGTGCGTATCAATTTCATGAAGGAATCCGTCTGGGCCCGTTACGAACTCTAGGCTCGTTAGGATTTTAATTAATACGTAACTCTTATTTCCGAATCATATTAGGAATAGGATTCTCGCAGTTTTCTATCTCAATTAGGATTTATGTTGGAGTGCTACACCTAATTCTGACAGGTTTCTATCTTTTATGACTTGCCACTTTTAGAAGCTACCCTTTATGGCAGTTACTATTTTTAGCAGGTTTCCATAAATAGCAGGTTTCGGGTGAAATGAAAAGGGGAATTGAGATTCGTTATTTTATAGGAGATGCGTTGTCAAGTGGAGATTTACGCTTTCATCATCGAACCTTCCCTTTCGGGAATGGGGACAAATGTAGGTGTCTACAAAGTTCTTAGAGTTGTTCCTATTTGGGTGAAGCTGCCTAATCTTCCTTTGACTTGTTGGGGTTCAGATTCTCTTAGTAGGATAGGTAGTCTTATTGGAACTCCCCTATTTGCTGATGAATGCACCACTTATCAGCAGAGAATTTCCTTTGCCAGAATTTTGATTGAAACTGATGTTACTAGGGAGTTACCAAAGACTGTGAGTATGCAGGAGTGTGCAGGGGTCTCTTTTGAGCAGAAAATTGTGTATGAATGGCTACCTGCCTACTGTAAGAATTGTAAGGTGGTTGGGCATGTGTGTGGGGGGAAAGGCAAGAACACCACTAGATTTAAGCCAGCTACACATGTTCAGAAGAAAGTAACCCAGATTTGGAAACCTAAACAGACTGAACAGATCAAGCATGTTGAGCATACCATAGAGGGTGAAGGTCCTATTGATGGTGCTGACTTAATGCCACAGCTTGATGTTACTATCACTCCTATTGTGCCTGTTTAAGATGATGGTTGGAGAGTGGTGTCTAGGAGGAAAGGGAATGCTAAGAGTCCAGTGAGAAGTGTTGGGTTAGCCCAAGTTCACAAAAGGGCAACTAGTGAGCTCATTGAGGAGAGTGGGGGAATGGAGGGGGATTCAAATGTTGTAACATGATTATATGCACCTGGAATGTTAAGGGTATGAATGACCCCTCTAAAGTAGGAGAAATAAGAAGGTTTACGCAGCAAAATAATGTGAGTATTGTTGCTTTAATTGAAACTAAAGTCAAAGAAAGTAATGTAAAGAAAGTTCAGAATAAATTTGGGTCTGTGTGGAGGTGGGAAACTAACTATTCTCACTCCCCAAGAGGGAGAATCTGGTTGGGATGGAAGCATGCAGCTGTTACTTTACATATAACTTGTGTCACAGAATAATTGATTCACGCTTGTGTTGTTGATAAGAAGGGTGATTTCAGTTCTGCTCTCACAGTTGTGTATGGTCTTCATTCAGTTGATACTAGGAGACCTTTATGGACTTCTTTGGTTCAGTTACATCAGCATGTGGTAGGGCCTTGAGTCATTATGGGTGATTTCAACTCTACTCTTCTTTCTGGTGATAGGCACAATGGTAGTTATGTAACTCAAGCTGAAACAAAGGATTTTGAGGAATGTCTTGATCACACTGGTCTTACTGAACTAAAAAGTTGTGGTAATTACTTTTCTTGGAGCAATAAGGGGCAAGGTGACAGAAGGATTAGCTCTAGAATTGATAGAGCTCTAGGAAATGTTGACTGGGACACTAAATTTACTGATGCAGTGGTGGATTATTTAAACCCAGGGTTATCAGACCATTCTCCTCTTGTTATGACTTGTGGTTCTTCTAGTGTTGGTGGTGGGAGACCTTTCAAATTCTTTAACTATATGGCTGAGCATGACAAGTTTCTGGATTTTGTGAAAAAGGGATGGGAGATGAATTGTCAAGGTACTTCTATGTTTGAGATCTGGTCTAGATTAAAAAAGGTTAAACAAGAGTTAAAGGCATTGCATCCTCAGGAGTTTGCTAGAATTGAAGAAAGGATTGATAAGATTAGAGAGGGTCTAAAAGAAGTTCAGTCTCAATTGGCTACTGATCATCTGGATGTGGATTCGCATGAAGCTGAGAAGAACCTTGTTCTTAAATTGAAGAAGTTCTTGAATGTTCAAGAAATTGCATACAGGCAAAAGTCTAGAATTCAATGGCTTCATGCAGGAGATTCAAACTCTAAGTTATTCTTTAGTGCTATGAAGGAAAGATAAAACAGGAATAGCATTGATCTATTGTATGATGGTTCAGGAAAGAAATTGGAGAAACTTGATGATATTAAAGCTGCAATAAGTTCATTTTATAAGGAGCTTATTGGCACTGCTGCTTCTAGTTTAACTGGTATTGATGTTCAGATGGTAAGGAAAGGGAAGCAACTTTCAGCTGATGATGCAAAACGCCTAGTTAGACCTACTACAAATGATGAGATTGATGCAGCTGTGAAAGGGATTGATGTAAACAAGGCTCCTAGTCTTGATGGGTTCAACAGCCTATTTTTTCTCAAAGCTTGGGATGTGATCAAAGAAGACATGTATGCTGCAGTAAAGGAATTCTTTAGTTCAGGAGTAATGTTGAGACAGGTGAACAACACTTCAGTAACTTTAATTCCAAAATTCCAAAATGCTTCTAGTGTTAAGGATTTCAGACCAATTGCATGTTGTTCAGTGGTCTATAAAATCATCTCAAAAATTTTGACTTCCAGGATGCAGGGGGTGATTAGTAATGTGGTCAACTGTGCTCAAGCAGGGTTTATCCCTGGAAGGAATATTTCTGATAATGTTTTGCTAGCTTGTGAGTTGATTAAAGGTTATTCTAGGAAATATATCTCTCCCAGATGCATGCTGAAAGTTGATCTCAGGAAAGCTTATGACTCTCTAGAGTGGCCTTTTCTTCAAGCTATTCTTGGTGAATTGGGTTTCCCCTCTAAGTTCATTTGGTGGATTATGCAATGCCTGAACACAGTTTCTTACTCTGTGCTAATTAATGGGATACCTACTACTCCCATTCCTGCAAAGAAATGGTTAAGACAGGGAGCTCCCATGTTTCCTTATCTGTTTGCTATTGGCATGGAGTATTTGTCCAGATGTCTTTCTTCTTTGAGTACGGATTCTAGATTCAAGTTCCATCCTAGGTGTAAGGAAGTAGAGCTCACTCATATGATGTTTGAAGAGGACCTACTAATGTTTGCTAGGGGTGATCTTAATTCTGTTGATGCTATCTTTAGAGCTTTCAGTAAGTTTTCTGCTGCCTCTGGCCTCCATGCAAGCAAATTTGCAGAAGAGTGAAGTGTATAGCTGGTGTTTCTGATCATATGGCTCAACTTATGGTGGATAAGTTGGGGATTCCTAAAGGAAGCTTTCCTGTTAAGTATCTGGGTGTGCCCCTCACTACAAGAAAGCTTAGCTACACTGAATGTAAACCTCTCATTGAAAAAAATGTGGCAAGAATTAAATGTTGGTCAGCAAGGATGCTCTCTTATGCTGAAAGGCTGCAACTGATCAAATCTGTGCTTTTTGGTATTCAACTCTACTAGTGTCAGATTTTTGTCTTACCAAAAAAAGTCATGAAAGAGATTCAGAGAATCTGTAGGTGTTTTTTGTGGACTGGTTCTGATGCTGTTTAAAAGAACGCTCCTATTGATTGGGATCAGTTGTGTTTGCCTAAGAGTAGTGGTGGTTGGAGTGTGAAGGACTTACTATTTGGAACAAAGCTGTTGTTCTGAAACACTGTTGGGCACTCTCTTTGAAGCAGGACAGGCTGTGGGTTAAGTGGATAAATGTTTACTATATTAAAGCTAGTAACTTCTGGACCATGCCTATTCTAAATGGCCTTACTTGGTCATTGAGGAAAATTTGGCAAGGTAGGGATATGTTCTCTCATCAGAGTGGTTTAGATCAATTTGTTGTTGTAGGAAAGTTCAAAATCCAGTAATCGTATAGATTCTTGCATGATGGATCAGAGGTGACCCTGTGGAGTGGAGGAGAATTGTTTGCAATAGTAAAGCTAGACCTAAAAGCACCTTTATTGTTTGGCTTGCAGTACAAAATAGGCTGCCAACTAAAGACAGGCTCATCAGTTGGAATATTAGCATGCATAGTACTTGTGTACTTTGTCAGCTGCAGGATGAATCTCTAAGCCACCTGTTCTTCCAGTGTAGCTATTCCTTTCAGCTTTGGACCAGTGTTATGCAGAAACTTGTAATCAGTAGAGGTGTTTTACCTTGGAAGGATGAAGTGAGATGGGCTGCAAAGAAAAGCAGAAGCTGCAGACAGAAGGATAGCAAGTGTAGCATTGCATTTGTGGAAGTTGTTTATGCAATTTGGATCCAGAGAAATGCTAAAATTTTTAGGAATCATCTTGATCCTGTTTCAGTTGTAGCAAATAGAGTGCTGTTTTGTGTTTTTTGTAGAGCTAAGTAAGTTGTTCTTAGTTTGTTGGAGTGTTTTTGTGTGACACTGGTGTTAGGGTGTATGGTTGACAATGTTTCTTTCTGATTTGGTAAATAAAATTCTAACTATTTGCCAAAAAAAAAAAAAATCAGATACGTTAAAAGGTGAATATAATACACCTATTAATTATCTTATTCAGACTTATCTGAAATTACTAGAGCTTATCGATCTCAACTTACTTTTCATGAAATAAGTAAAAATCTATAACTATAACAGGCCATGCTTACATCAAATTTGTACATATGTACGTTAACCGAGTAATAACTATAATTTTAGCAATAAACAAATAAAATTATTTATGCTGTGCAATACTCCGTATTACTTACCTATTAAGGTGAACAAAACACTATCTTTATAAAACCGTAGTAATTATATGTAAAATATTAAGAATTTGTGTCATAGTATTGATGATTTGATTGTTTTTTCCATAGTGACCAATCTTTACAAATGAAATCCAAATATCTCAAACATGGAAATTCAAATATTGTTGGTGAAACTTAGTCTTACATATCTTTTCAAACGATTACTCACTTGAATTTATTTGAACTTATTTGAACTTTTTTTTAATTATACTTCGAACTTGGGTAGCCCTTTATAAAATTTATTGATTTTGACTAGATTCTTTTTTATCATTAAAACTGATTTTTAGTGGTTGTACACTAATTTTTAGTGATTGAAAACTAATTTTTACTTGTAATAACTTATAATTATTACCATTCTTTTATTATTGTAATTAAAACCAATTATTTTACCATCTATTTTTAAACAACTTTTAAAAACATAACTTTTTAGCTAGTTTTAATTTTGGCGGACTTTCCAAAAAATTAGCGCCTAAAGCTTAAATTTTAAAAAATAAATTAAAAACTCCAAAAAAAAAAACGAAGGGAAATAACTGACACACAAGCGTAAAGCCCTAGGAGCAGCTTTCTCACAATCTCACCGCCTTTATCAAGCTCGTTGTCTTCTCCCCCGCTCCTCCCCGCCTTCTCCTTCCTCATCCCGTTCTCTCACGCCGTGGAATCATCAGGCACCGGCGCTCATTACCACCGACACAGGTACATTATCTCGTCCTTTTGTTAAACGTTACTCTATTGATTGCCCCCCATTTCAGTTGTTTTTACACAAATTCGCCATTTTTTTTATTCAACTAGAATATTGATATGTAGTTTTATTGTTTATATCTTCCGTAGTTGTTTCCTCAGTTCTTAAATTTTCTTCAAAATCTCTCGAATAGTTATTTGATTGACTGTTGTGTTTCAATGTTTTAATTCATAAGAAATCCCTAATATTCTTGTCGATTGATTTTTGTTTGTCCATTTATAGTTACTCCGTATTTGTTTGATTGTTGTTTGTCGATATTTTTATCGAACTAAAAAATTTATTTGATTACTTTATATATTAACTAAAGTGTCAGAGTGTTCCTTTAGCCTCATGCTCATTTGCACATTTATTTGAGATGTTTTCTTATTTTAATTTGGGTATTGATTGGTGATTTTGAATCCTCTGCAAAATGAGCACTCGCTATATATATTGACCAAACCAGCTGAATCAATAAAATCCTTAAATTGAGTAGAGTGAGAATCTGTGACTTTTGTTGTATATTATCCTAGCTATCAGCGATGGTGAATTCATTAACGATCTTCATCCCATTATATGGAGATTCAAGTGTACATATATACATCATCCATTGAAGGGTGGGGATTTGTGTTGATATTTGTAGCATCAGATGCCTTCTTTATTTGGTCTGTTGGTCTTTTTATGGTACTTGCTTGATATTTTCCGAAGGGAAGACATTCCAAAACTCCTAGAGTACATTACCAAGCATGTAGATGAATAGGTTCACTTCAGATAATGTGTTTCTACTGAGGGCATGCTTGGATTGGGTGTAATGGGTTATGGGGTAATAAAAGTCAAATCACCTTAATAAAAGGCCAATGAAGGTGAATTGAGGTGGTTGCAAGGAGGATGGTGTGGTGGTATTGTGATGAGAAGTTGTGGTAGTGGTGGTGTTGTGAGGAGAAGGGAGGAAGGGAGGGAGTTATTACCCCAAATGAGGGTAATAATCACCCTAGTGGGAGGTGGGTAAATATTCCCTCCATAATAAGGGTATTTGTTCCCCCTTTTATTTTCTTCTTTCCAACACTGGCTTAATTTCTTTGCCACCACTTCATCTTCTCATCATCACCTTCAATTACCTTATATTTTTTAGTTTGACTTTTATTACCCCCTTAATGTATTACCCTCAATCCAAGCATGCACTTCATGGTAAAGGCGGATTTAGCATCCAAGTAGCGGGCGAGCAACTCTGTTGGAATACGTTATGAGGTGGTGCACCAAGAGTTTAGGGTGGTGATATAGGGTGTTACAGTTAATTTTTTCTAAATTGTTATGAGGACATGTATATATTTTAAATTTTGTACTATGTAACATAGTAAAATTTGTGATTGTGAAATGTAATCTCTCTATTAATATAAATAAAGTGCTGCCATTTTGAAATGGGAGATTATTTTAGTTTCTCGTTAATATTTTTTTTACAATATTCGAAATTATACAATTCAATTCATTTAGTTTCTAATAAAAAAAGATTTTTTTTTTTTTTTTTTAAGCAAGGATAGAGAACGGTTATCGGTATTAACAGTTTTCTTTGTAGAAGAATATACAGATTTTTCATGAAATACCCCTGAGTTTTGGCGTAATTCACCAAATGCCCCCCGACTTTCAGAAATTCACCAAATGCCCCTCACAAATGAGTTAATACCCAAAATACCCTTACTAATGACGCGCCGTTAGTCATCCGTTAGCCTAATTTTCAAATTCACCAAATACCCCTATTTAATACTTATTTCACCAAATACTCATATTCTGAAACTTAATTCACCAAATATCCATAACTTAAAATTACCCATTTTGATGCTCAACGGCTAGTTTTGTGTTTGAAAATTAGTCGTTACTTATTGTTTGCGTATAAATACCCCTTTTCTGACTGTTTATTGTGGTTTTCGTATTGTTTTGTTAATTTCATATAATTTTTGTCATGAATTTT
This sequence comes from Spinacia oleracea, assembly GCF_020520425.1. Lineage (NCBI taxonomy): Eukaryota > Viridiplantae > Streptophyta > Magnoliopsida > Caryophyllales > Amaranthaceae > Spinacia > Spinacia oleracea. Next base: position 31,450,989 of record NC_079492.1, read on the forward strand.
CTTTAAAATCATCATCCACACCCATAAATCTACATATGTAAGAGTCCCAAACAAATTATATTATCGTGGGAGGAAATTTTCCATCCAAAGCTCTGACACAACACTCAATAAATTTCAATTATGTATCCAATAAGTTCAGGCCTCATTCAGTAAAGACAACGCACCTTAGGTGAGAAAAAGGCCAAAAAAAAAACAATTTTCAATGAAATCTTATGTGAGTGAAGTTGAAGTAATTCAATTTTAAAGCTAACACCTTAATTTTCTTATTGTCCGAATGGTGAAGAGACTAGGAAATCAAGTTAAATAACGTATTAATTTTTATCACAACCTCGATTTCAAACTTGGATTCAAGATGTGAAAATCTTGAGTTTGGAGGCAAATCTTTGTCCCAAGATTCATGTTTTCTCACTGGTACATGAGTTTGGAACATACCTTAGTTTCATTTCTTTTTCTTGTTCCCTCAAATACAAAAATAGACATTTGTCCATAAAATTTGTATCACCATGTCAATAGAACCTATCTCAAAAGAAAAGTGGGAAAACCTTTCTGCTTCGACTGTAAGATTGAGAGAAAGTTAGGAGATGGAAGAAAGGTGTTAGGAGGCAGTAGAGACAGGAGACAAAAAGGGAGTCAACGTTAAATAGGTGGCATGGAAGCGACAGGAGCCGAGGTAGCTGAAACATACATGAGAAACATTGCTTGGTCACATAAAGAATAAGATACAAAAGCAATAGCCATTTTCTAGAAAAGTTACGGCCTTTTGAGGTGTTTTAGGAGTATTTTTTGTTTTAGTGTTGTATCGGAGCTTCAGATTGAGTGTTATATCAGAGATTCATATGGCAAATTTTCTCCCACAATAACATAATTTGTTTGGGACTCTTACATATATATGTGGACTCATTGGGTGTGGATGATGATTTTGAAAGAAAACTGATGACAAAAATGATGTGAAGTTAACAAAACAATAGGAAAACTACAATAAACAGTCAGAAAAGGGGTATTTATAAGCAAACAAGCAACGGCTAATTTTCAAACACATAAACTAGTCGTTGAGCATCAAAATGAGTAATTTTAAGTTATGGATATTTGGTGAATTAAGTTTCAGAATAGAGATATTCGGTGAAATAAGTATTAAAATAGGGGTATTTGGTGAATTTGAAAATTAGGTTAACGGAAGACTAACGGCGCGTCATTAGTAAGGGTATATAGGGTATTAAGTCATTTGTGAGGGGTATTTGGTGAATTTCTGAAAGTCGAGGGGCATTTGGTGAATCACGCCAAAATTCGAGGGTATTTCATGAAAAATCCGTAAATAGTACGGTTGGGTTTGCTAACCGTTTCCAATCTCTTCTTCAATTTCTTATTTAATGAAAGGAATAAAGAATGGTCCTCTATGACAACCGTACTCTATGGCTGTGCATATAAAGCCCCCATCCACCCGTTTTATAAACTTTATAGCGCGCTGAGTTGAAGAACGCCTCTAAGGCGTCCTATAAAGCCTATTTCGACAGTACTCTTTGCCCTTTTTTGATATATATATATATATATATATATATATATATGTATATATATATATATATATATATATATATATATATATATATATATATATATATATATACATATATATATATATATATATATATATATAGATCAAATACTATGATCTAGATATTCAATACCATGAGGGAAAAGCCAATGTAGTTGCGGATGCTTTGAGTAGGAAATCAAGCCATAGTGTGAATGCGTTAGTAGTTGCTAACGAGTTGTGCAAGGATATACAACGATTGAATCTGGAGATAGTGAATGGTGAATGTCTGGAAGGGATGATGAATGCCTTAACTATCCAACCATCAGTGTTTGATGAGATCAAAGAGAATAAGGCTGGAGATGTTAAGCTAGAGCGAATAAAGGAAAAGGTTTCGCAAGGAAAAGAGACGGACTTTAAGATCCACGAGGATGGAATTTTGAGGTACAAAGGACGGTGGTGTGTGCCTCAAAAGTGTGGTGAACTGAAAGAGAAGTTGATGAAAGAAGGTCACAATACGCCGTATTCTGTTCACCCGGGTGGTGACAAATTGTATAAGGATCTGAAGAAGATATATTGGTGGCCAAGAATGAAGAATGAAGTGGCTGAATTCGTGGCAAGATGCTTTACTTGTCAAAAGGTTAAGATTGAGCATAGGAGACCTCAGGGAAAGGTCAAACCTTTAGAAATTCTGAGTTGGAAATCGGATTGTATCTCAATGGACTTCGTCACTTGCTTATCCAAGTCGAAAAGTGGAAATGATACAATTTGGGTAGTAGTGGATAGGTTGACTAAGTCGGCAGTGTTTATACTAATGAAAGAAACCTGAAAAATGGAACAACTTGCCAAAGCCTACATCAAGTATGTAGTGAGACTACATGGAGTTCATAAATATATCATATCAGATAGGGATTCTAGGTTCCTTTCGAATTTCTGGAAGAGCGTACAGAAGAACTTTGGTACGACATTGAAAATGAGTACAGCGTTCCATCCAGCCACAGATGGACCAACCGGAAGGACTATCCAAACCCTAGAGGATATGCTTAGAGCTTGTGTGATAGATTTCCTAGGTGGATGGGAAGATAGGCTAGACCTGATTGAGTTTTCATACAATAATAGCTATCATGTAAGTATTGGAATGGCACCATTTGAAGCCTTGTATGGGAGAAAATGCAGAAGTCCCTTATGTTGGAGTGATATTAGTGAAACCGTTGTATTAGGTCCCCAAATTATAGAGGACACAATGAACCAAGTTAGGACTATTCAATCCAAAATTCAAGCCGCGCAAGGTCGTCAAAAGAGTTATGCAGACTTGAAACGTAGGGATGAAGATTTCCAAGTAGGCGAAAAGTGTTGCTGAAGGTTTCACCAATGAAGGGTGTAATGAGATTTGGGAAGAAAGGAAAGCTAAGCCCAAAGTACATAGGCCCATATGAAATCCTAGAACGGATAGGGAAGGTAGCATATAGACTTGCTTTACCCATGGACTTCCATAGAGTGCACAATGTATTCCATATATCTCAGTTGAGAAAGTATGTCCCGGATAAGTCGCATGTGTTGCAACCGAAGACCATAGAATTGGACCAAAGCTGAACTTTTGAGGCAACACCAATCAAAATCCTAGACAGTAAAGTGTGTAGTACGCGAACTAAGGATGTTAAGATTGTCAAAGTGTTATGGTCTAATCAAGAGTTAGAATAATCTACCTGGGAAGCCGGGGACGAAATGAGAAAGAAATATCCTGAGATTTTTCCCGAGGTTAGTTGAGTTACGGGGCCGTAACTCGTTTTTTTAAGGGGGTAGAGTGCGGTAGGGTTTCGCGCTTTTTATCTTATTTTCCCTTATTTTATGCCTAAATTAGTGCTTTTTAGTGAAGTTTCACTTTATATTGTCATGTTGAATTACTTAAAGAGTACAACAACTAAAAACTTTTGCAAGAAAACGCATTAAAGTATCATACAATCTCAAGTTTTAATTTTCAAATTGTAATTTTCGTGCCTAAGTATCGGGACGAAACTTATTTTAAGGAGGGTAGACTGTAATACCTCGTATTTTAGGAACTTATAAATATATTTTATTAAATTTATAAAGTTTTTTATGAATTTGATTACATTTAATATGATTTAAATGTATTTTATTTTAAATAATTTGATTATTATTATTTATGAAAACCGGATTTATTAAATAAATTAAATGAATTTATTATCTCATTCGTTCAGGAATTTATTGGGTCATGTTTAAATACATTCCGAGCCCAACCCAATTCCGTTGGTGAACTTTTAAGCATTTAATTCTAATTAAACCCAAACATCAAGCCCAACTCGATTTCCTAAAACCTAAGCCCACAAGGAATGGGAAAGCTATAAATATAACCCTCCCTCACAATTGATCTCCTTCACAAAAATCAGAAATTTCATTAATCCTCTCTCTCCTCCTCTGTGATATCTCCTCTTTGTTCTCGTCTCCCCGCACCCGCACACTAGCCGAGCATCACTCCTCGCTGTGCCTCGTGCCCTCGCCCCTCGCCCCTTGCGAGCCGCTCGTGCCTCTCACACAGCGCACTGCTCACCAGCGACCCTTGCTTTCTCGCTCTCTCTCGCCTTCGCTCGCGCACAGGAACGCCTAGCGTGCTGCTACGTGGTACTGTTGTTTTTGCGTCAAGCGACGAGCTCCCAGCCCAGCCTAGCCGACGCCTCGCCTCGCTGCTTCCCTCGTACACGCGTGCCTCACCCTCACTCGTTGATGCTCTCTCGTGCGCGCTAACCCGATGCTCGTGCGTTGTGTGTTCGTTGCTGCTGTACCGCACACGACACACCCCCTTGTGTGTTCGTGTGTGGTTTGTGTTCTGTATACTCCGTATATTTTAGCCCCTTTGCGCCCAATCACATTAATTTCGTGATGGCACGGTGCAATTGGCCGGTTTGGTATATTTCTTTTCTTCCTTACCTATTCTATTTCAATATCGTATTCTAAAATTATAATATTATTTTTGATTTTGATTATTAAATTGCTGGAAATGGTTATGAACACCGTATTGTTATGTTTTTCGCATTTGAATTCATGAGGATGATTTTGATTATATAAACTATTATTTTCAGATTTAATAATTAATTAAAGTGTCAATTGTTATGACCAAAACATGATTTTTATGATTGTTTATTGCGAAAGTTTTAATCCCAACTTAATAGGCAACCGATTTACATAATTTAATGTCAATTTAAATTATGGGAATCAACTAAATTTTTCAGATTTATTATAAGGCCCTAAAGTGTTGGTTTTAATGATTTTTAAGGTCAAAAGTCAATGTTTTTGTACTAGGACTTGAATTGACCAATTGAGACTATTAATTTAATAAAGTACGATTAATTCCTAATTAAAACAACGGTTTTAGAATCTATAAAAGTTGCTGGAAATTTAGTAAACATGGATAATGATTAAGTTCCTTATTTTAATTATAGGAGGTGATTTCTAGCTTTGAATCGTGATTCGCAAAGTGGCCCCGTACTTAGGTATTCAAGGTACGTACATGACTAGGGTTACCACCTATCCCATGAGGATTATGTGATGTTTATTGGTTGTGAATCATGTGGATTCGAAGTGTTGTGAATTCATGTTTGATGTGTGAACAAGCATGTTATGAGTTATTATTGCTTTACGAAGCCTTGTGACTAATCATTTTGTGATATTTAATAATCGTTGAATTATGTCAAGAATGTTGTTCAAGTTTAGATGCATGTTTGAGTGTTTAACATGCAAGTTTATGTTTATGCTATTGTACGGAATGTCTAGCATACTTTAAGCCAGGTGGTTATGCCGCAATGCATTATTTTATCCTACCGCCGTGTAGAGTATGTTTGGGAAGTCTATGTGAATTGAACTAAGGACTATTCGTGCTATGGGCACACCCCGCTTGTTAACTGGCAATGTTGGGTTATTCAACAGTATTTTGAGAAGGAAAAATGGGAGTAATATCACTTGAGTCCTATGTTTGATCACAAGTCCTAAAGGATTAAAATGAAGTGTTAATGTTTGATTGATTGCTTTGTTGTTGAGTCATGAGTCGCCTTGTACATAAGATATTAATTAACGTAAAGTGCAACTCGGAATAAACTTCAAAACTCTTGTAACGTATATACCTTGAGTATGAACAATGGGGGGAGTCTTCCTGGAAAACTTGTACTCCTTGAATGATACAAGACGTTGTTTCATTCTTTCTTTTTATGCTTTTATGCACTGGAATTCCGTCAGTACGACTGTCGGTAGGAGTCCGACTCTTTATTATTTTGGTGTATGGTTGGCTCCCATCACCCTTTTCTTTCTTTTTGAGGATACTTTCTTTTACCCGTTCGAAGCTACTTCTTAAATTAAACTGTGAGTCAAGAGTCGTGTCAAGGGTCGTGTCTTGTCTCCATGTTTCCTTGTTATTAAATGGCTTTTGCATGTGGGTTATTATTTCGTTCAGTGAAGCATGTTATGATAGAATGTTATTCTAGCTTGTTCGTACTCAGCTTTTGCTGACTTCGTGCTTTATGTATTTCGTTCATGGCCTTTGCCTTAATGAACCTATGATTATCCACCATTGCATTTGCGTTGTTGGGGAGTAGAATCTTTATAAACAGGTTTGTAGAGATAACTTGCGGCTGAAGTTATCATGAGAATTGTGTGAGAGATTATGTTTTCTCTTCCCTACTTTATAAACTCTACAATTAATTTCCATGTCATGACTATAAACTTTATGTAAAAGTTAGTTAATGGATTTCTAAACTATTTAATGTTTGGTTTTGGGCCTTAATGGTTCCAAGTTGTTTAATGACCATTAACTTTTTATTTATTACTTTTGAAAGTTAGTTAAATTCTGCTGCGTAATTCTGGTAAATAGCCTTAGCCGTTATCACGGTGGCGGTAATATCTTGGTAATTTTTTCATATTAGTCGGAAATGGGAATTATCAGGGTATTACACCGAATTTCAATCTCATCCACGGTTTTATCTTTTTTAAGAATACTAGCTGTAGTGCAACTCTCGTATTTTCTTATCAAGGATCAATCATAATGCAATGCAATAACTTGAAATCTATCTTATATAGTTACTAAACCGAGAAGCGGTTAAGCATGGAATTTACTATAAATAGCAGTTACTAAAAATGAAAATGGCTTTTGGGATAGTCAGTCAGTCATAGATTGTTTGTCGCATACTTAGAAAGGCATAGACAACCAGTGTTTGGTTTGATCATCGAACACACCTCTTCGAGCCTAGGGACAAATGTAGGTGTCTACAATCAACAACAATAAATAAATAGGGGGGGATAGGATCACCTTGGCGTAAACGTCTAGATAACATCCCAAGAAATCTATCCATTAATCTTGAATGCAAATAAAACACACTAGATAGGAAGTCCATAATTCTTTGTACCCACTTATCAACACAACCCAACTTATACATCACCTTATCCTGAAAAATCCACTCAAACCCGTAGTATGCCTTTTTCATGTCCAATTTCAGAGCTACGGACCCCTCATTACCCTCACCCTTCCTTTTCAAAGAGTTGAAAATTTCAAAAGCAACCAGTGCATTTTCTATTATCAGTCTCAAAAAACTATGTTTCACATATATAATATTACCCAGAAACGACTTTAATTTATTTGTCATAGTTTTTGAGATGTTTTTTATAAAACATTGCAGCAACATATATGCATAAATTCCATAATGCGCTTTAGATTTAGACATTTTGGGATTAAGACCTACAAATATTGTTTACCATAGTTAAGTCCACCTATCCACGCCACCATTGCCTTACAAACATGATTATATCACTACTGTGAATTTTTTTTGAAGAAATAGAGCATGAATGTACCGTACATCCGTGCCTGGGGCCTTATTTGGATGCATTTGAAACAACGTAACTTTTATATCTTTATCAGTAGCCTCCGTGTCAAGAATAACGTTCATATCCTCTGTCATTACACACTACATACCAGCCATAGCTTCCTCAAACTCAAGTGGGACATCAGAAGAGAAGGAGTGCTAAAGTAAGATGAAACCATAGACTCCAAATCATCCTTTTTAGAGCATCATACGTCATTATCATCCATCAAGCCTAAGATTGTATTCCTATGCTTCCGTTGGCTAGCCTTGTCGTGAAAATAAGAGGTATTTTTATCCCCATCACGTAACTCATTTTCCCGAGCCTGAGAATGCCAATACGACTCTTGTTGTTGCTATAGAGTATCTAATTCAGTCGTCAAAAAATTGCATAAGCTTAACATTGCAACATCTGGATACTTTGTTTGTGCCAACTTTAATTTCCCTTCCACTTGTTTTATTTTCTCCTTGATATTCCCGAAGGTTGTTGTTTCCCATGTACTCAAGCTTTATACTCACCTAGCTATACACTACACAGAGAGATCACCCGCACACCCAGATCACGCTTCCTTCACTGTCACCTCACATTCCAGTTTCGATAGCCAGAAAGCCCCAAACTTGAAATATTTCTTATATCTCCTTCTCTCGTATTAAATGATAGTTGATACTAGAATGAAGCATGATTATATCAATACATAGGGAAATTATGAACATTATAATTCAGAAAAGCCTCACACCAAGTAGAGTCAACCCAAAAAAACGGTCAAATTGTTCTCTCACAAAAGTAGTCGGAGTAGTACCACTTTTCCACGTAAAAATACTATCATGAATCCCAAATCACGCAAATCACAAGCATCCATCGATCCTCTAAAAGAATCCATAAACCTCTCACCACGAGTTGCGAGAGGGTTATGAAAAAATTGAGCCATCTTTAGTTTGCTAGCTTCTCTTAGTGGATGGTGCAGTGAGAAGATTCTAAGTTCAGATTTACCGTTCGTTAGGTATGAGAGGTTCATAGGGATAAGGATATGAATTGGGATAGTAATACGAAATTTTATCATAGGAAATTCATTAATTTTAGCACCATCCCTTGTTTGACATGATGGTGGATATATATTAGGGATGAAACAACAAACTTACTATATTACCCTATTTATTAAAATAAAAAAATAATAGCTTTCCTTTTCAAGTCCCCATTTTTGTGATTACAGACACAATACCCATCTTCTTCAAATTTTCCTCTATTTTCAACTCTCTATCTTCATATCTTCATTTCTCTTACATTTTCAGTAAATATTAGTGTTCAACCTTTGATCTCCATTTCCATGTAATTACTTCTTCTCCTATAACATTCTACATTCCTCAGATTGATTAAAACAAAATTTAAAATAAAAGATAAAATTACACTATCTTACAAATTATGGATTTTTCAGATTTCACAAAGTGAATAGTGTATAGTTTGATGATTAGAATGAGGAGAAAATATTATTGGGATGAATGGATGATGGTGTTGTATAAATAAAAGATTCGATTGAAAAATCTGGTTCACAATAGCAATAATATAAAAAAAGGGGTTGCAGTTTTCTTAATCGGTAAAACTGGAATATAGAATGGGGAAGCCATTGTTATAAAGGTGGGACTGTGATTTTACATTTTAATGAGAAATCCCCATGTTTGTACCTGCCTCCATCAGGTACAAGATTGGAGGAATAATAGCCTATTTTATCCGTATCCATATCCCTATCCTTACAAAACATCAATTCCATCTAATCAAACATAAGATAACGGAAAGTTGTGATAACTAATCCTTATCCCTACTCAACATCTTTCTAAACAAACGATAGTTTCAGATCATGACTAGAATGTGGTAGTCCTAATGCAAAGATCAATGTTTCTAACGATAAATCAAAAACATAATTCTTTCAGAAAAAAATGTTATCTTTTTTTTATCAAAACACAAGTAAATTTTGTTTTAGAGTAACTTCAATGGAAAGGAAATTGTCAAATTAGTTTGATACGTTACATAAGATTTTAAGCTAATTAATTAACTTTCTATCTTGTTTGTATTCTAACGACAAGCTTATTTACTAAACTAGCTCAATATTTAAATGGGTCCACTTTTATAACTAACCATTTAATTTTAATTATTACTTATATAGTTATATCCCTATTGAACCACTTTGTTTCAAGCAAATTAGCTTGGCCAAGTTAATTTATTAAAATCACTTCAATGGTTAAACTAGTAACTTGAAACTTTTGAAAATTGCAAGCAACTCCCTAAATACAACCATTAGAGTTGTTATATAATCTCCAAAAGAGAACTGATAAAAATAACAATTTACAACAAATTATTTGTGTTGCAACTATTTTTTAATTCATTAAACTATATTGTTAAATTGTAATTTCTATTTTTAAAATTTTAATTTATAAGAATAAAAGGAAATGTGTATTTACTATACTACAAAAATAATGATATTTCCTTATTTTTTATACAGACTATAGTATTCAAATATGTTCACGGTAAAAAACAAATTGTTGAGTCACCGCCTCTTTGGAAAATTTTGGTACCATTGGAAGAGATTCATAGGATTGTGACACATTTTATATGTTACAACTTGCAACCTTTATCATCACACCTCACAAAACACCAATTAAAAAAACTTGTCTAGATAAAAATCAAGACTTCACAACATCTAAAACACAAGCCAAAATAGCAAAATCATTTAAAAGACACAACTAGTTTAACCAATTTCTATTCGTAGTACGGAAAAGTTAGTGATCACTTTCTTTCCTAGAATGCTTTATATTATACGAAATATTATTTACAATTTCCTTGATGGTGTATTGGTGTTTTTGAATAGGGTCAATTCATGTGTTTGAATGACTAAGAATTTGAAATCTTGAAAGCCCATCATTTTAAGAATTTTAAATTACAAATCAGTTGTTGTCATTCGAAATTATCTACATCGAAGTTACGCTCACATTGCATTATCCGGGCTATACCCCCATCATCTTCCCCAACTCTCTTTCTCTCTCCTCTCATGAATCCATATTTGAGTTTTCTCTCTCCTCTTTCTTCCTTTGACCATAACCACCAGGTACTCGCCAATTTTCCATACCCGATGATCTTATTATGCACAAGGTTATATCGACAATTGTAGCTTGTAAAACTAATTTGGGTCCAATGTTTTCATGGAACTTGAGAATTCTATGAAAAATAAAACTTGTGGAAAGGGGAGATTGAATTGCCGAAAAATTTTGGGTTTTATTTCCCTCCAAAAATATAATTGGTTTTTGGACATTATCTGATGAAATTATGATAAAAAGAGTGTTTTTTTTCGGATGACGATGAAGATATTGTATTTATGTCTTTATAATACAATGAGAAATCAAGGATAAACCTATGGAATGTATTTAATTCAAAAGTGTTACCAAACACCATGCTTACTTGATATTATGGATTTAAATTTTTGGTAACTACCTTAAAAATATAATACACAACTTTTGTATTCACTACCTTGTGAAAATTATATTATTTACTACCTTAAAGCATATTTTTGTTTGTAATCACTACCACTTTATATTTTTATCATTTAAAATTAAGATATGTCTTTCATTTCATAATCGTTTCAAGTAATTCAAAACTCGTTCTTTTCATTTATGTGTAAGGATTCCATAGAGATCTTGCTTTTAAAATTTTGTAAAAGGTAAACAGAAATAAAAAAAATTTGTAAAATTTTAAAATATTTGTGAATTATCAAACGAATCTTTTTGTAATGTCGTTCCAGAATTTGAAATGATGTGATCGAAATTAAATCAATGTTACCAAACATACCTTACCGTTTTTACAGTTGAATCAATATGCAAAATTTTGAGGTTCCAAATGGCCTGATTCATTACTTCTCTAGAAAACCACTGCTAACTGCAACATCATATATGGCCCTCTTTTCACGTCATCCCTAAAGATATGCGTCATAACCGCTATAGATCACAGACCGTATCATTTGTACAGGTCACCTCTCTATATATATGGACCGTCATTAATTGTATAAATGTACGTGATCACAACCAATCATTCTAGTATACATTAATTAGAGAGAAAACTTCATTAATTGACTTAAGAATCAGAGGGGATCATCGAATAACCCCTGAGTTTAGTTAACGCTTTCATTGTGTAGGCTATAGTCGGCACACAAGACAGATAAAATCGTATCAACGACACTATTATAAATCCTTAACCGGAACAATAATTTTATCAATTATGACAAACACATTACCCTTTATTATAGGTAGGGTGTATCCAAAAGTAAATTTCTTGAAATTAATCATTGAAAAATATCTCAATGAGTTGAACAATAATGAATAAATTACATCCATCCATATTGTTGTGGGCAAAATTACCGTGCCTTCGTGTACCAATGAGGACGTGACACATGGCACGTATTGCGCCCCCTAAAGCAGAAATCATACGAAGTCTACTCCGAGGCATGGGTATTAATCTAGGTATCTACAGTGTATGTATTTAAGTGTGTATAAATGTATGTATAAAACCTATACCTGGAAAGGGGCTTAATTAGTATGTATCCCAAGTGAATGACTAAGCACAATAGGCCCAAACAGCCCACTATTGCCAAAAGAGGCCAGAGAATTGTAAGGAGAAAGGACACGTGTCCTCCTCCCATTCCCCAGCCAATCATGTAAGGGGAATATTAGGTCATTCCCCCAAAAACCTAGTACTATAAATATTCCCACTTCCCTAGAAAAAAGGGTCACAATCAATACATTCTTGAGCAATTACTGCTCTGCCTTCTCTCTACTTTCTCTCTCTATAAAAATACAATCTTGTTTAATCTGTAAAAGTTACCAAGAAACCTCCCAGGTATCTCACCGGAAAAAACCCCACAACATTTGGCGCCGTCTGTGGGGAGGTACGGTAACATGGAAGATCAACGACAGGACAACGATGCTGGGCGGCCTACACGCGTAGAGCGGCCACCCCTCGAAAGAGAAATGCCGACTGAACATCATACGCCGGCCACAAGGATCACTGAAGATGCCGCACGTACATTTGCGGCCGGGCACACCCCTCGTCACACTGCCGAGGTAGAGGTGCTCAGCGAGGAGGACGACCAGGCCAATCGCACCCCTCCTGGAGGACACCTGGATCCTCGGGTGGATACGGTAATAGAGGAGAACCCTGATATGCCTGTCTCTGTGGGTGCTCTTCGGGCTATTTTGGCCGAGTTCCAAGCTGATGTAGGGAAGACAGTTAATGCTGAGGTACAGAAGAGTATGCTGATTTACACCACTGCTGTGGCTGCAAATCATGAGAGGCCGGCAAGCAATAGGCCAACACTTTCTTTACGCCCCCCAAATGTCTGGACCAGGCTGACAGGCGAGGACCTAAGGAGACAGCCGCCAACAAGTCAGCCAAATCAGACCATGTCTTACCTACCACGCCGAATGCCACGGCGGCTGGTCGGAGAAACGTCCCGAGGACGTGAGCAGCCACGCGCAGAGCAGTTGCCCGACTCTGAGTCGGAACTTTCTGACACCGGGTCAACCCCCGTCATGCCGGATAGACCTCTCCCTCATCCAACTTATACGCATCTGAGCCAGGCACGTCCAGGGGCCACCCGTCCAACCCGTCAAACTCGCGGACGCGAGTCCTCCCTGCGGCTACCTTACTCCAGGCGTCAAGACCCTGTATATCACATTCAGGAGGGGGTGTCCAACATGGCATTAGGGCACACCACCCCTTTTGCAGACTCTATCATGAGAGCCCCGAGGGAACCCAAAGTCAAGCCGCCCAACATTGATGCTTACGATGGTACCACAGATCCGGACATGCACCTCTTGGTTTACCGGCATCACATGTATGTCCAAGGAACAACTGACTCAACTTGGTGTAAGTATTTCCCGGGCACACTCAAAGGAGTAGCCTCTAAGTGGTTCGAGAGACTTCCAGCCGGAACTATTCGCTCTTTTTCGGAGCTCGAGCTATTGTTCTCTACTCGGTTCATGGCTCACAAGGAAGAGAAGAAGACGAGCATGCATCTGAGTAGGATTCAGCAAGGGAAGGACGAGTCCCTGAGGAGTTATGTGAAGAGATTCAATCTAGAGGCAGGGCAAATTCCGGATTTGCCAGATGGTGTTGCATTCGATAACTTCATTCGAGGGCTTAAAAAGGGCTCTTTCAAGTTTGATCTGGTAAAGAAAAGCGTCCGAACAATGGCAGAAGTGCTGGATGAGGCGGAGGCCTTCATTCATGCAACAGAGATTTGCAGCGTCCCGAAAGACCCCAGAGGAAGTGATAACGCCGAGCTAGCGGCAAAAAAGGAGAAAATTGAAAAGAAGAACCGGCCTAACGGGACGTGGGCTATTGCAAAAGAATCAGACAGGGCCCCCGGAGCGGCAGGTCAGAAACGGCCCAGAACTTATGATCGGGAGCGTTTCGAGTATAACACAGACATGTACACAATCCTGATGGACGTCGGGTCCAAATATGACATTGATCGTCCATTTCCCATGAAGTCACCACCAGAAAGTAGGGACCCCAAACTGTACTGTCACTTTCACAGTGACATCGGGCATGACACCAATGAATGTAAGAGCTTGAAAAGGGCATTGGATGGCCTAGCCACCAAGGGGTTCTTAAAAAGTTATATCAGCAGGAACACGGGAGGTTCTGGCAAACCCTTCTACAAGAAAAACAAATCCCCCCCCTCGGAGGAAGATGGGAATCGTACCGACCCGGAGTGCGTGGCAGTCATCTCAGGAGGATTGGCCGCCGGCGGGCCGACCATGAGGGGCCAGAAGGATTATGCCAAGCGACTGGGACAAGTGATGCTGTCCGGCAAGGCCACAGTTGACCCGTTTCCAAAAGTTGAAATCGGCGAGGCCGACCGTGGGAAAATCTCCACCCCGCATGACGATCCTTTGGTAATTGAGTTAAAAGTAGCTAACCTAAGGGTTAGGCGTATTTTGGTTGATACAGGAAGTTCGTCGGACATAATTAGTCTAGAGTGCTTGAATCGGCTGCAACATGATCCCTCAAAAATTGAGAAAATCCACTATCCCATTATAGGCTTCGGAGGTAGTGTCATCCACCCAGTCGGCATAATTACCCTTCCTCTGAGGATGGGAAATAAAAAGGAATCTCGGCAAATGGATGTCCGTTTTCTCATAGTGAAAGATCTGACGGCATATAACATCATCTTGGGGCGTCCCACGTTGAACAGGGCAAAGGCTGTCATTGTGACTCATCTGATGCTTCTTAAGATCATTTGTGACGATGGGAGCGTCAGCACTATACATGGTGACCAGCAACAAGCTAGAGATTGCTACCTAACCACCTTGAGTCCAGAAGCATGGGGGACGGGTGAAGAGAAAGGGACGTCGAGCAACAAACGAAAATGTGGCGACACGCAACCCAAGGTCGTCAAAGAAACATTAACTATCTCAGCAGGGCACATGGAAGAGAGACGCCCAGAGCCTGTTGGGGCCCATTTCAATGTGGTTTTAAACACAGACAAACCTGACAGAGTAGTGCCCATCGGGATTTCTCCTGACGACCCGCTGGCGGCAGAGTTGGTCCACCTTTTGAGAGAATTTGAAGATATCTTTGCTTTCACGGTGGACGAAATGCCGGGTATTGACCCTGCTGTGGCCGTCCATAAGCTGAATGTGGACCCAACCGTTAAACCGGTTCGTCAGAAGAAAAGGAACCATGGGGAAGATAGAAATCAGGCGGCAGCCGCGGAAATACAGAAGTTGATGGAGGCTGGGTTCGTCAGGCCTAGTCAGTACCCCGACTGGGTTGCTAATGTGGTCCTCGTCAAAAAACCTAATGGTACCTGGAGAATGTGTGTTGATTACACCAACCTCAATAGGGCATGTCCAAAGGACAGTTTCCCATTGCCCAAGATTGACCGGCTCGTCGACTCTACAGCGGGGCATGCCATGATGAGCTTTATGGATGCCTACTCAGGGTTTCACCAGATTCCGTTGTGGCCTGACGACCAGGAGAAAACGTCATTTGTTACTGAACAAGGCCTTTACTGCTACAAGGTGATGCCGTTTGGGTTAAAAAATGCACCGGCCACTTTTCAGCGTCTTATTAACACTGTGTTCATTAAGCAGCTCGGCAGGAATATTGAAGCTTACATTGACGATATGATCGTAAAAAGTAAGCTGAGGGCGGCGCATATAACTGATCTCAGAGAGACATTTGAGACTATTCGAGCTTACAACATGAGGTTGAATCCTAAGAAGTGTGTGTTCGGGGTGACGGCAGGCAAATTCTTAGGTTTCTTGATTGATGAAAGAGGAATTGAAGCTAACCCAGACAAAATCCAGGCAGTAATTGATATGAGCTCACCAAAGACAGTGAAGGAGGTCCAGCGGCTCACAGGTTGCTTGGCCGCCCTGGGCAGATTCCTTTCCAGGGCTGGAGACAAGTGCCACTACTTTTTTAGATCTGTCAGAAAGAAGGCCAAGTTTGAATGGTCGGACGAGGCCGAGGCGGCATTGGTCAGATTAAAGGAGCACTTACACACCTTGCCTCGTCTTGTTAGTCCCTTGCTAGGAGAGACTTTGTACATGTATCTCGCCGTGTCCGAGCACTCGTTGAGTGCCGTTCTACTGACAGAGAGGGAGGGAATACAGATGCCGGTATACTTTGTCAGTCATGTTCTTCAAAATGCTGAAGTTAGATATCCTACAGTGGAAAAGTTTGGCTTAGCTCTGTTCATGGCCAGCAAAAAGCTCCGTCCTTATTTCTTAGCTCACAAAATTGTGATCTACACCGATCAGCCGCTCAAACTGCCCTTCACAAAGCTGGAGGCGTCAGGACGAATGCTGAATTGGGCAATAGAGCTGAACGCCTTTGATATCACCTATGAGCCGAGGAAAGCTGTCAAGGGGCAGGCATGTGCCGACTTCATTGTTGAAATGACGAGGCCAGACTTTGCCAAGAATACAAGCACAGTGTGGACAGTGTATGTAGATGGCTCATCCACACAGAATGGATGTGGAGCAGGGATAATCTGTCACTCCCCAGAAGGAGATACTTTTGAATATGCTATGCGATTTAACTTCCAGGCGTCAAATAATGAAGCCGAATATGAAGCCCTGCTTTGTGGCATTAAAATGTGTAAGGCGGCAGGCGCCGAGGAGATTGTAGCACTATCTGACTCCCAACTGATTGTGAGCCAAGTTAATGGGACCTACGAAGCTAGGGATCCGACTATGGTCAAATACATGCAGGCCGTCCATCAGGAAGTAGAGCCACTGAAAAGTTTTGAAGTAAGGCAAGTCCCTCGCTCGGAAAATAACCAAGCTGATGCCCTGTCAAAGTTGGCAAGTTCCGCGTCTTGTGATACCCCTCGGCACGTGTTCTGGGAGGTAAAAGAGCACAAAAGTGTTGAGCAAATGGAAGTGGAAACTCTTGACAGAACGTCCACATGGATGGATGACATAGTAAACTTCAAAATGAATGGAGTCTTGCCCGAAGACTCAAGGGAAGCGGCAAAACTTCAAAAGAAATGTTCTTGGTTTGAAATGTGGAACGGCACCCTCTACAAAAAGGCCTACTCCCGTCCTTTGTTAAGATGTGTAACACCTGAGAAGGGGCAGGAAATTTTAGAAGACCTTCATCAGGGGTTGTGCAGCTCGCATATTGGTGGAAGGGCTTTGGCTGAAAAGGCACTTCGAACCGGCTATTACTGGCCGACCCTTAAGGAGGACGCAATCTCACTGGTCAAGAAGTGTGACAAATGTCAGCGCTTTTCTCACCTAATACATCAACCGGCACGAGTTCTGACGCCCATTATAAGCCCAATTCCATTTGCTAAATGGGGGATGGATCTCCTAGGCCCATTCACGACCGCACCAGGAGGAAGGCGTTATGTCATCGTTGCCGTAGATTACTTCACCAAATGGGTGGAGGCAGAAGCGCTCAAAAACATAAAAACTGCTGATGTGAGAGCATTCATTTGGAAGAACATCATGACTCGCTTTGGGATTCCACAGGCTATAGTCTTCGATAATGGGCCCCAGTTTGAGACGCCTAAGCTGAAAGAGTGGCTGGCAGATCACGGTATACACACCTGTTTTGCATCAGTCGGACGACCCCAAGCCAATGGTCAGGTTGAGGCATTCAACAAAATTATCTCTGAAGGAATTAAAAAGAAGCTTGACGAAGCCAAAGGTCTATGGGCTGATGAGCTGCCAAATGTCTTATGGTCCATCCGCACCACGGCTAAGAATTCAACCGGTGAAACGCCCTTCTTGCTAGCCTATGGCGCCGAGGCTGTCCTACCCATAGAAATGTGTGAGCCAACGTTGAGAGTCATGCTGTATGACGAAAATGCTAACTGGGAGACAATGAAAGCAGCCTTGGACTTTCTGCCCGAGGTTAGAGGAAATGCAGCGCTCAGGCAACAGCTGTACAAGATAAGGATGGCAAGAGAATACAACAAGAGAGTCTCTAATAGAGTGCTCAAAGTGGGAGATTTTGTCCTCAGAAAAATGGAGTCCACAGGACGAGCAAATGAACAAGGTAAGCTGACGCCCACTTGGGAGGGACCTTACGAGATCTATGATGAAGTTAGAGATGGAACCTACCGCATTCAAGACATGCAAGGCCGCCCTATTTCACGCACTTGGAATTCCGACAACCTCAAGAAATATTTCTTCTAAGATATGTGCTAAGCCTTGTCTTACTTACCACGATCCATTGCCCAAGGGGCGGCCTCTAATGGTCATAGTAGGGTAGTAATTACTTTTGTAACCGGCTAAATTCGCCTTGCAAAGTTATAAATAATACTACTCTATTTGTTTCGTAATATTTATTGTTCGCACAATGAATATAAACATATATACTCCAATGCATAACCAAAGCCTAATTGTATGACGGCCTGAGAAGTGGCCCAGATTAGCAAAAACTCAGCAAGACTAATTGTTTGAAGCCTAAGTAGTGGCCCAGATTAGCACCAAGTTGTAGGCTGATCACCTATCCAACTACCCTCCTAATATAAGCAAGCCGCTGGCCGACCAGTATAGCATAATACGTGCCAGCGGCATGAACAACTTTGAAACATAGGTTGTTCGCTCAAAAGCCCAGCGGCATGAACAACTTTGAAACATAGGTTGTTCGCTCAAAAGCCCAGCGGCATGAACAACTTTGAAACATAGGTTGTTCGCTCAAAAGCCCAGCGGCATGAACAACTTTGAAACATAGGTTGTTCGCTCAAAAGCCCAGCGGCATGAACAAACTTTGAAACATAGGGTGTTTGCTAAAAAGCGCGGCGGCACGAATGTTTGGCCGGCCAGTCCGTTTGACGAGCATGTCTAGCGGCAATCATACCTATTGATTGACTTGCGTCAATCAATATCGTTATAGACACGCTCGCCAAAGAAAGTGACGACCAAAGTAGGGCCTAGCGCATGCTCAGTTGCCAGCGGCACCAAACACTTGGAAACAAAGGTTGTCCGCTCAAAAGTTCAGCGGCACGATTAACTTCGAAACAAAGCCTAATTGTATAACTTCGAAACTTTGAAACATAGGGTGTTTGCTAAAAAGCGCGGCGGCACGAATGTTTGGCCGGCCAGTCCGTTTGACGAGCATGTCTAGCGGCAATCATACCTATTGATTGACTTGCGTCAATCAATATCGTCATAGACACGCTCGCCAAAGAAAGTGACGACCAAAGTAGGGCCTAGCGCATGCTCAGTTGCCAGCGGCACCAAACACTTGGAAACAAAGGTTGTCCGCTCAAAAGTTCAGCGGCACGATTAACTTCGAAACAAAGGTTGCTTGCTAAAAAGCGCGGCGGCACGAATGTTTGGCCGGCCAGTCCATTTGACGAGCATGTCTAGCGGCAATCATACCTATTGATTGACTTGCGCCAATCAATATCGTTATAGACACGCTCGCCAAAGAAAGTGACGACCAAAGTAGGGCCTAGCGCATGCTCAGTTGCCAGCGGCACCAAACACTTGGAAACAAAGGTTGTCCGCTCAAAAGTTCAGCGGCACGATTAACTTCGAAACAAAGGTTGCTTGCTAAAAAGCGCGGCGGCACGAATGTTTGGCCGGCCAGTCCATTTGACGAGCATGTCTAGCGGCAATCATACCTATTGATTGACTTGCGCCAATCAATATCGTTATAGACACGCTCGCCAAAGAAAGTGACGACCAAAGTAGGGCCTAGCGCCTACTCAGTTGCCTGCGGCATTAACGTGCTTAGTGTACTCTCGGATGCACCTTGGCAACCATACCTATTGATTAAGCCTATTAAGCCTATTGATCAAGGAATAATCAAATTATGAAGAGCAAGTAAATGCGAGATAGGAGAAACATCAAAAAACCTATTTACTTATAAAACAACGCCCGTAGAAAGGCGTGTGAAAGTAGCTCAGAATTCCTGACCAGGAAAAAGAAAGAGAATTGTTGTGTGCTCAGCAGGCACAATGATACAGACGCCATCAGCGCCAAAACTTTACAACATAATTGTTTTTGCCCTTAGGCACTGGAACGCTTGAATAAAATTTTTTAAAAAAAATAGGAAAGGAAGCAAATCAGGGGGCGGCCGCATCGTCCTCGTCATCAGATGATACAAACTCAGGGGGCGGCTGACCAAGACGTTCAGCAGCCAACACAGCGGCACTGTGCTCCATTCGCCGCTGGAACCACCCAAGATCATACTCTGACATGTGGCTCTCCCAGGCGTGCTTAACAGCGTCCTTGGTCGCTTGTTCCCCCTGATCATAGGATTCCAGAAGACGCTCACGCAAGGTGCGAACTTGCGATCTGGCCGTCTCTAGCTCCCCACGAAGATGCTCGGCTTCCTCAGCCGCCTCTTTGACCTGAGGGTACTCCCGCAACTGGTCCTGAAGCGCCCGTATTTCCGCCGCCGCTGTCTTGGCTTCCTCGACCATTGCCACCATGTCCTTGTCCTGCGCCAAGATCTTCTTAAGCAGCTCGGCCTTGTCAGATCTCAACGCAGCCACCTCCTTCGCTTGAAGGTCTATGGTCGTCTGCATCTGCAGGCGGACCTCTTCAATGGACTTGAACGCATAGTCACCATGGTGGGTGGACTCAGCCACCTGAGCTTTGAGCTCCTCAGCAGTGCGGGCCTTCCAGCTCTTGCAGAATTCCATGCGGCAGAACAACTGCAGAAGAAGCTACATATTAGTAAATGACTCTAAAAGGGAAGACAAGTACAAGCAAGTTGGAAATAGACTTACGTCGAGAAGAGTGGCCTGGATCGCACCAAACTGGGCGTCAGTCTTGCGGCCAGGAAGAGAAGCAACATACTCAGCGGGGACGGCCTTAAAAACCTTGCGGCATATAGCCACCCTATCCTTTGACGAATAGTGTGGAGTAGCAGGTACGTTCTCATCCTCGGCAGCAGCTGCATCCTTCCCTTTGTCTTTGGCTATAGGAAAAACAATGGCCTTAGGATGACGCGGAGAGTAAGAAGAACTGCCAGAGGAGGCTCGATACGTCTGAACGACGTTCGAATAATACTTACCGCCCGAAGACCTAGCTCGGCGGGCCACCTCCGCCGGTATCTGAGAGCGGACGTCGGCCGGGATTCCCGAAAGAGGGTCCTCCACCAAGTCCACCACCAGAGACGGCTTGTCCACGCCCATCTCTTCGTCATCAGGGCATCCCCCCTCAGCAACCTTCGACTCGTCTTTCTTCACGAGACGGCGAGGTAGAGGTTTTGGCTTCTTGAAGGTACTCGGAGTCTCCGAGCCAGCCGGCACAGCTCTCTTCTTCAGCTGGGACAGAGTCGTCCCCTTCTTCTTCCCTGACGCCCTAGCCGCGTCCTTAGCTTGCTAAAAAAGAAAGGACAGTCAAATATTAGGCCTCGTCATATATCGCAAGTCACTCACAAGATAGTGGCTCGTCATTAAAAAGAACGCCCGTTTTAAAAAATGACGAGGCGTACCTTATCAATCACAAGTCACTCACAAGATAGTGGCTCGTCATTAAAAAGGACGCCCGTCTTAAAAATGACGAGGCGTACCTTATCAATCACAAGTCACTCACAAATAGTGGCTCGTCATTAAAAAGGACGCCCGTCTTAAAAATGACGAGGCGTACCTTATCAATCACAAGTCACTCACAAGATAGTGGCTCGTCATTAAAAAGGACGCCCGTCTTAAAAATGACGAGGCGTACCTTATCAATCACAAGTCACTCAACAAATAGTGGCTCGTCATTAAAAAGGACGCCCGTCTTAAAAATGACGAGGCGTACCTTATCAATCACAAGTCACTCAACAAATAGTGGCTCGTCATTAAAAAGGACGCCCGTCTTAAAAATGACGAGGCGTACCTTATCAATCACAAGTCACTCACAAGATAGTGGCTCGTCATTAAAAAGGACGCCCGTCTTAAAAATGACGAGGCGTACCTTATCAATCACAAGTCACTCACAAGATAGTGGCTCGTCATTAAAAAGGACGCCCGTCTTAAAAATGACGAGGCGTACCTTATCAATCACAAGTCACTCAACAAATAGTGGCTCGTCATTAAAAAGGACGCCCGTCTTAAAAATGACGAGGCGTACCTTATCAATCACAAGTCACTCAACAAATAGTGGCTCGTCATTAAAAAGGACGCCCGTCTTAAAAATGACGAGGCGTACCTTATCAATCACAAGTCACTCACAAGATAGTGGCTCGTCATTAAAAAGGACGCCCGTCTTAAAAATGACGAGGCGTACCTTATCAATCACAAGTCACTCAATAAATAGTGGCTCGCCATTAAAAGGGACGCCCGTCTTAAAAATGACGAGGCGTACCTTATCAAGTGCAAGTCAATCGCAGAAAAGTGGCTCGTCATTAAAAAGGACGCCCGTCCCAAAAATGACGAGGCGTACCCTATCAATCACGAGTCACTTGAAAAAACGCTAACTAAGGGGCCCGTCAATAAAAAGTGACGAGGCCTACCTTAGCAAACACGGGTCAGATATCAGGATATCGGCTCGTCACTAAAAAGACGTCCACTATAGACGCTGGACGGGAGAAGTTTAACTTGCAAAAAAGAAAAAAAACGACAACCTAAGAGAATACTCACCTTCTCCTCCAACTCGGCCTTGGCTTTCTGCATCTTGGCCTCATAGATGTCCGCCATCCAATCGGTCATATCGCCCTTCCCAATATCCGCCGCCGATAGCTTGCTCATTCCTTCCTCTGTGAACAAAAGAAATCCAAAGTTAGAAAAAATGAATAGACCAACGCAGAACGGCACATAAATTGGCATACAACCTCGAGTCATGGAATATCCTAAGCCTACGGCCGCTAGAAAGGCCTCGTTCCGAAACTGGCTAATGTGCGGCAACCACTCGGCCGGCACATGGAAACTCTTATCCACTGTTAAGTGGTAAGTGTTGGCCCTGAACAGGACCATTATCTGATCCCACTCTTCGGCAGTAAGGGGGGGAAGGGGCTCGTCACGATCCATGAAGTTGGCGTCACAGTTCCAACGGCTCATTCTCTCATACATCTCCTGGTCGTCAGTGTAAAACACGACCCACCTCTTCCTCCACATATGCCACTTGCTGAGCTTGCCGACCACTGTCTGGTAGGTACCACGGCTGCTCAGATTAAACCACCCTTTGGCGGCACTGGGGGAACGAGAGAGGGAGACCAGATGCAGAAAGGCGTTGAAGGACGGCTCCACGTCGTTCAATGCACATTTGGCAATGTAGCCAAAGATATCCGCCCATGAGTTGGGGGTCAGCTGGGCCACCCCAATATTGAAACCATCTAACACCTCCACAACGAAGGGGTGTGGAGGGAATCTCATGCCGAGTTTGATTGACGCGGCATACACAGGGAATTCTCCCTCGGCAAGCAGGCTGACGGTCGAGTCCAGACCGGCCGGCACGCGCATTTGGTACCCTTCCCCCACGAAGAGGTCATCCCTCATCTTGGCTCCGTGCCTGTCTAGCCACCGCATCCAGCCCACGTCTGGGTGAATCTCTGACGGAAGCAATTGGGCCTCCTCCCGTCCTCTGGGCCTAATAAGCTGGGGAGCAGCTTCTTGTTCCTCGGCGGCCGATGACAATGGAGCGACGCTTGGCTCCCCCACTGCCTGGCTCGCTGTACCCTCCGACGAGCTTGCCGCCTGCTCCCCCGCCTCGACGTACTCGTCGATCTCTTGAAAGAGTTCGGCAAATTCTTCGTCGACTGCCGAGGCGGTGGAAGAATATCTCTCCCTAGGAGGTGTCGATGCTTCTTCCCGCAAGCGCAGGCGCGTCGGATCTGCCGTTTGCTTGGTTCTAGCCATGCCTTCTGCATAGTGAACGAAGCACGGCTTAGGGGTGACCAACAATGAAGAAAAAGACGCGATTGGACGTCCGCCCCGACAAAAGATGAACGGCGGAAAAATCTTAAATAAAACCTTTAAACCCTTACCTAGTACTAAGAGGTCGGCCGCTAACAAAGGGAAAAATGACGAGAGGATAACAAAAACAAGAAAGGCGAAAACTAACCTTGAAAGATCTGCGAAGTACTTGGTGAAGAACAGGATGAGTTTCGCGAAGAACGAGATGAGTTTCGCGAAGAACGGGATGAGTGTGACGAGGAAAAGGATGAGTCTCCTGGTGGCCGGAAATCGCCTGATGGTGGTAGGAACACGCCGGAAATCGCCTATGAAAGCTCTGTGAAAATGAAATGTAAAAAAATGAAATTTACCCCCCCTCACCTCTATATATAGGGAGGGGCAAAATGGAGAAAGGTGACACGTGTCACCATCTCAACACCTGACCCAAAGATGAAGATGCAAAACAAGAGTCAAGAAGCGATACCCGGAATGTGTTTCCAGAAATGCCCTTCTTGAGGGGCAAATGTTGTGGGCAAAATTACCGTGCCTTCGTGTACCAATGAGGACGTGACACATGGCACGTATTGCGCCCCCTAAAGCAGAAATCATACGAAGTCTACTCCGAGGCATGGGTATTAATCTAGGTATCTACAGTGTATGTATTTAAGTGTGTATAAATGTATGTATAAAACCTATACCTGGAAAGGGGCTTAATTAGTATGTATCCCAAGTGAATGACTAAGCACAATAGGCCCAAACAGCCCACTATTGCCAAAAGAGGCCAGAGAATTGTAAGGAGAAAGGACACGTGTCCTCCTCCCATTCCCCAGCCAATCATGTAAGGGGAATATTAGGTCATTCCCCCAAAAACCTAGTACTATAAATATTCCCACTTCCCTAGAAAAAAGGGTCACAATCAATACATTCTTGAGCAATTACTGCTCTGCCTTCTCTCTACTTTCTCTCTCTATAAAAATACAATCTTGTTTAATCTGTAAAAGTTACCAAGAAACCTCCCAGGTATCTCACCGGAAAAAACCCCACAACACATATAATAAAGGTTTATGATATAATCTTAATTTCCTAGGAATTGACAAAAGGGTATAACTCATATCTCATGTTACAACTCCCACCTATTATCCTCCCTCCTCTTTTTCCATAACAACAATTTGGTAGCTCACGTATGGCTTCATCCAAACAAATTTTGCAAGCTTTATTCGACAAATCTTGGGTACATTGAGTTGATCCATATAAGTTTGTAAATGTATCGAGCTTCATGCTTCCAAATGAGAAACGTTCCTTAGTGTTAGCACTCTCGAGAGCTAACTTACTCAATAATCCCTTAACGTTTTGGTTAAATAAATTAGGATCATGACTTACGTTAGCAACATTCAACAAATAAAATTTGTTTTTGGTATCAATTTTACCAAAGAAACTTTGGTCTAAATACTTCAACAAACAATCGTCATACCATATAATTGCCCCTTTGTTATAAGGGCAAATATTGCGAAGTTCTATACTAGCATGTCGAACACATGCGTTACACTTCGGGGATTTCACATCTCCTCGACAGAGAGAAATTCCAAAGAACCAAGACGGACGTATTCGAGATACTGCGCGTGAAAATCCCAAAGGAGAAATATCTCTCTGTAAATTATCCAAGAGTGTGTTAAGGTTCTTTTCATAGATGGTATTGGAAGTGAAATTCCCGGTGGTGGATGAACAAAAGTGATAGAGAGGGTGTACCGCTGAAACTCTAATGCTAGTTTGGAGAAGGAAAGTAAAGGGTAATAAAAAGATAAAGTATGTTATATGAATGTGTGACATGATGAAATGTAATTCAATAGATATTTGGTAGAGATTTTGAAGTTATATAAAAAAGCTATTCAATATATAGGCACTTTTTTTTTATAAATAAAGATATTAAAAGGTAAATAATACTTCAAAAGTTTGATTCAGATTTACATACAGATTATTAATATATGCCGTACTTTGTTGAATTTCTATTTTTGGAGGATTTAAGATTCAAAAGTTTCTAATTTTGTTTTTAGTTTACTTAGTTTCATCTAATTAGTGGTTATCTTAAAATTAACTTTACATTTATTTTCTTTTTTGTGAAGGAAAAATCTACTTTACATTTCTAATATTCCCTTAAAAATTTATCCTCTAAAAGTTGTGTGATTATACATAATTCAAACTTAATGAAACTAGTGTCAAAGGACAGCGCGTACGCGGGCGATATCTTGGGGTAAAAAAATGTTGTTGAAATATATTAATAATTATTTATATAAGCATCAAGTTGATGAATGATTATCTACAAATATCATTCTTAGGAATTAATATTTAAATTTAAATTTTTGTGTCAAGTCTTGTCGTATTATAGATATGCAATATAATTGGACTTAGTAAAACATATGTAATGCTACTATTTGACTCGACATTCATGCAAACAAAATTATAATAACTAAAAGATTAACATCCTACGCTTTTCCTTTTATAAAATTACATAATATAAAAAGATAAAATTATCAAACATATTAATTAATACATTACGTGCACATGCTTTCTTGTTAAAGGGTTGCAAATGGAAGTCAGGAAACTGAGAATGGATGAAAGAAAAGGAAGAGTACTAGTGTATAAGGGTAAATCGGTCATTAAACTATTCTTAAGAGAAATTGATGTTTTTCAAAGAAGGGTTTGAGGGGCAATACAATAAATGCACTGTTCCAAATTATAACTTCTTAATTTTAGAAGGGTTTAGGATTTTTGTAATATTGTTTCTAATTAACTATATTGCTCTCCTTTTAATCTGAGTATTTATTTCACATTTTTAACACTAGAGGTTTTCTAAATATATAACCCATTAAGTTGTGTTCCAAGCAAACAATTATAACGACGACACTTCATATTTCATTAAGTACAGTTAAATTAATAAATATATATATATATATAAAATCATAAAAAGGACAGAAAAAAGGAAAGGGTGATCGTCAAGAATAGAAAATTTAGTAATTATATTATACTGTGTTTTAAAGTTAGCAGGAGGAATTAAAGTGTATTCAATGTTTACTTTACTCGACAGTAAAGAAAATAAAGGGAAAAGGAAAGAATGATAGTGAAAAAAAATCAAATAGTTTAGGGCTGGTGCAACTCGTGGTTACAATTACATTATTTACTAGATTAGGTCTCGTGCACGAACATATATTCAAAAATTATTATTTGACCATCTGTTTTTGATAAAATATTTAACTGAAATATTTATCTATTAAAGTTAACGAGTAATTAATAAATCTTGAACGTACACATTTATCATCAAATATGAAAATTTCTCCCTATACTTTATTATATATTTTAGATGTTAAATATGACAATGTGACCAAAATATTTTATATGCTTACTATGTTAATTTGATCAAAATATTTAGTAAATATATTTTCTATAATTGATATGTCGATTTGACTAAAATATTACCAAAATCGTCTAATACTGTCATATTCTATAATCTTATATTTTTTTCTGCATAGAATTTTATACAAACGGAGAGAAAATAAAATAATAAATAAAGTAGATATGTTTTTTAGGAAAGTGGGTTTTTTTTTTTTTGGGGGGGGGGGGGGGAATCTTGCACAATGAAAAGGTGTGCATTATTTCTGATGTATATTTTAATACATAAAATAAAGGACTGTATTGACTAGGTATATTTCACAACTTTTTAAGTGATGTCAATTTTGTGATTCTCTGCAAACTCTGAAAATACAAATGATAATTAAAATAAACATAAAAAATGAATTCGAAACCTTATTAATATTGTTTTCATCATGAAAAGACATCATTGGAGTTTCACCGACATACATTCTTCAGTAGGAGGATATTGAACAGCTTTTAGCTAAGTAGGGTCGAATTCACAGAGAGTGACTCGTACAATTAATCTAATCTTCTGTAATTTTCCAAGGATGTTATTGATCAATTAATTTGAACACCAATAATTAAAGGGTGATTAGACTTCCACAAATTCCATGAGCTACATGAATTATTTACTATAGTGTAACTAATCAAGGAACTAAGGTGATCTAATGCCACAGAACAAATACCAACTCTCAATTCCTATTAGCGAATCAACTTCTCAACTACTCCCACCATATTTTAATATGAGTTACACTCTATGAAAGCGGTCGTACTTTAATAGGAGTTACACATTCTAATTTTGGTATGTCGTGGTCCTTGTACTCCTAATTATGTTAATCTACTGTCCCCAACACCCACTTTTCTTATGGCCCCTGAATTGTGACGAAGTTCACCAAGTAACCTGGCCTGAAGTTTCAAAAATTAACCAAATACCTATATTTCAAACCTAATACACTAAATACCCTCAATGACATCATCAACCCAATTAACAAATATTATTATTTTTCTCTCTCCTCATTCCTTTTACCCTTTTCTCCATTTATGCCATGGAAACATCCTCCAAGGGATCAACACCGTCCAACCAAACCACCTCGTCTTCACCTTCGTTCTCGTTTCTGAAACTGCCCACATTTGACGAAATGTTGAACTCAATCCCTCACCACTAAATGACAATCTATCCGTGGTCTATTTAATATCCCATATTTATATTATTTTATCAATAGTTTCAATATATTTATAATTCAATTAAACATTTTTAAATAATTTATATGATTATTAAAAATATAAATTATAAAGGATATTTTAAATGTATTTAATATTTATTAATTCCATTTCCTCAAGTGGAAATAGTTTTATAAAAAGGTTGAGTCTATAAAGGGGAAAAGATAAGAATCATCATTGATGGTGCTAAGGTCTACAAATTTAGTTTCCTAAGCCTACTTGAACCCTGAAGGTTGTAAACCTATAAATATAAAGGAACCAAGTAAAAAATAAACCTTAAAATCACGTTTTCCTCTCACCCAAAAATCTCTCTCTCTCTCTCTCTCTCTCTCTCTCTCTCTCTCTCTCTCTCTCTCTCTCTCTCTCTCTCTCTCTCCTCTCCTGACCAGGCGCGAGCCACCGCATGAGCCCGCAGCCGCTGGTGTTGCGTCGCGCCCTCGCCGATCACCGCAGCCCACCACCGCAGTCAGGCCGCGCGTTGTCTTCCTCCCTTTATCCTATTATAGGTTCTAATTGTTTTATATATAACAAAAAATAAACTTTTGATTAATATATTTAAATATTTTCAGGTTAGTATAATAATTAAATTAATTATACTTTATAGTTTGCACGCATAAAAATCCAGATTTATAAATTAATTGAATTATGCATGTATTTAGCCCTAAAGTATGAGTTTGTAATGTTCTAAATACATGATTGACATAGGGCTTACGCATAATATTTAATTAGGGATAAAGGAAGATTAACTAATTAAGGTCTTAATGACACTTTAGTGTTTTAAATATTTGCTGGAAATTTAATAAGGTGTGAATAATGATTAATTTATTATTTATGTTAGGAGGAAATTTTGATTAGTTAATCAATTGAGCAAAGTAGAATTTGAGAACATACTCAAGGTTCGTACATGTTCAAAATATGCTTATGTGTGTAGTATCATGCATATCAAGTTATATTTAATCTTGTAGTATCATGTCATATGTGAATGTGGTGGTTACTTGATTCAAACAGAAGATTATGATTCATATTATTGACTAATCATTTTTAGTAGAGCATGTGGTATGAATTCTAGTGTGTAATTCATTCTATAGTCAAGGAAGTTGTTTATTGCATGTGTGTCAAGGTACTCCATGTAAAGAAGAAGTTTTATTTGCATGTTTGTCAAGTACTCCATGTAAAAAGGGTTTTTGACAAAGATACTTGATGGTAAGTAAGGGCTCCGTCCACTAAGTAAATTAAGGTCTTATAGGGAAGGTTTTATAGTTATGATAAGAACTAAAAGCTCTAGGAACGTATAACTAGAGTGAACATATGGGGAAGGTCCTTAGGCGCCGTCCTTTGGCCATCCGTTGTGGTTCAGGACGCTTTACCATTTATTATTATTTGCGTTGGGATTCCTTCATAGAATTGAGACATAGTTTTATATCACGGGTAGCTTCCATGCTTTAGTCCTAAGAGGACACGAGGAGAGGGAACCCGATTCAATTCTTAATCCAATCAAAGAACTTTTATATTCCATCTAGTAGCAAGGAAGAAGTTCGTTTTAGTAGCGAGTCAAGAGTAATCTTATTTATTAAATGATGTCATGCATGTTGAATTGTCAAGCAAGTAGGTTGTTTGTGAATATAGTAGTTGTTAATTTAAGCATATTAGTCACATTTCTATTTCATGTATGTACTCGGCTTTGCTAATTCGTGCTTTCTTGTTTGTCTTGATCATGGTCTATGATAGGAGAAAAACTAGGTTGTTACTAATTTTCCCTAATCAAACAAATAAATACCTAATTACCCACTAAAACAAGTTAAGCGGTAAGAAAGGGTCAAACTACAAGAACTAAGGGGACACCAGAAAACGCTATTCAATTTAGTACTAAGACGATGGTCAATACACAAATAAGTTGCAAGAAAATAGACGAGGGGGTTTTTGTTGGTTGAAATCCTAATGGTAAAGATACTAGGGAATGGGATTTCCACAGTTTTAGGAAGATGAATTAACATGGCAACTCACAACTCTCATAACTAAGGATTGAATCATGAAAGGGACCTATGCGCCCTATAAATATGACCCCCAACTTTCATTGGTGATATTCACATCCTACAAGCGAACGTTCCTCGATCTATGGTCATAACACTTCTAGGACATTCATCAACACTTTGGTCATCTCAATTCCGAAGTGAGTGAATATCCACATGGGTGAACATATAATCCTACCTAGCCCCGGACTTTCACCGACGACTAGACTACATAATCCACTTAGTAACATCCTACAAGAACGGGCAATCAAGACCCTCAGACCCTCCTTGGTGCCACTTTCAAGCCTCATGAGGGGTGGAATCGAAAATAGCATGAGAGAGAGAGAGAGAGAGAGAGAGAGAGAGAGAGAGAGAGAGAGAGAGAATCCAATTTGATTCATCCAAACCTAACATTGGGGTCACCCAACCCCTAGTTGGTTGATTACTCACACATAATAAAATTAAGGGCAAGCAATGTAAGAAATGAAAGCAAGTTAAATTGCAAGAATTAAATCAAACAAATAAAATAAAAATCCAAACATAAAAAATAAAACCCTACTTTCTTTCCCTACAAATCTCCATTCTCTCTCTAAAATCCTCCCATGGAGGCTACACCTCTAAATGGGGTAGAAGAGTTAATAAATAGTTACCATTTGAAAGTATTTTTAATCAAGTGATTACAAGTTAAAAGAAACGCTAAAACAAAAGTTAAAAGAGCCGTTATAATTTGGCTGGGAAAGATGCATGGCCCGTGTAGAGTTGCACGGCCCCTGCTGAGATTTACTCATTTGCTATTGCCCCACGTCCCCTGGTAAAGCTGCACGGTCCTTACTGTGGTCTACGTTGTACTAGCTCTTTTAAAAACGTCATAAATCCATTTCTACTCATCGGAAAAGGGCATGTCACCACTCTTTGGAAAGTTATTGAGATAATCTATCAATTCCAATTTGAATCTCCTTAAAATCTTGGTTATATTAGGAGTTATGGTCTTATGGAAAATTAAATTTAACCCTTGTGCAAGTACTCTCCCGAATCATTCCGCAATGACTTTAAATTATCCGGAGAATTTCTCCTTTGTATAAAATATTTTCTTGGCCCATGTAATTGACCTTGTGGGAGCTTCCTTTTCTTGATCACCCTTAAAGTCTTTTGAGGATGGTGATGAGAGGGAACCAATGAAGCCTCGGGGTTATGCTCGTTCCTCATGAATGTGTCTCTTCTCTCTTTTGGATTAGTGGGACTCTTTATTCCAACCTGTCGCCTTGACTTGACCTGAAATTAGAGAGATAGAATCTCTCCATAGAAAACAAGCAAAGAAAGGCAAATAAATAAGATTTGGTCTAAATGCAACCCATATGCACCCAAACTATAATAATATGTACATAAAAAAGTCTCTAATGGCTCCAAAAATATGCAAATTACCGGTACATTAGCGTATTCCTTGTTAACCCTGTGATGACCAATATTTTAGTCTTTTAATTATGGTGAGAAGTCAACAGGTGTCTGTAGGGTGTTTTTTTCGTACATTGTATTTTGCTTTTCGTAAAATTGTATATTTTGTATTTTTGAATTTCGAAATTCAAGTTAGGGGAATTTGATAAACCCGATTAGGACACATCAAAAACCTAAACTTTGGTCGGTTTATCGAAGAGGAAAACTCGTAGTTTTGACTTGGTTTTTTTACAACCCCACCCGATCAAAGGGAGCCAAAATCTAGAGTTGTCCTAATGATGTTAACCAGTTTTGAAAATTTGAAATATCAAAACTCAATATATAAAAGTCTACATAAAGACCCCTACGACTTTCAAATGGACCAAAGTTGACTCTCTTTTTGGACAAGGCATTGAATCTTGAAATCGAATGTGTGAGATTCAGGTACGGGAGCAAACCGCTTATTTTGGTAGGCTTTAGAAATACATTCGAATACAAGACAAGGATTGTTTTGAGAAATCCTAATCATGGCACTAGGTTGGTTGAATCATGCATTTTAGAATAATTGAAATTGCTAATTGTACGTGGTCACTTTGCTTTAAAGTTAATTTAAGGAACCCAAGGCCGGTTTTTTTAAAAATTATCTTTGTTAAGCCTGATGTAACCTTTTGTATTTTGTTGTATTTATCATGTTGGGTGATGAATGCAATAAACAAGTAAAGCGTCATCACAAGTAGAAAAGTAATTATTGAAATGCGTACAATACCGTTTAGGTGGAAAACCACATCACCTTGAAAATGACGAGTAAAGGGTGCGATATTGAAATTGCAATCATAGTAATAATAAGATCAATAGTAATAGCAATCATCACTTAAGCATATTAAGCGGATAAAGGTGCATTGTTGAAATTGCAATATTGAAATAGCACTATTGTATTTGAAATCCGAACGCCAAGCAACTTATTAATAATGAGTGTGCCCGACACGGATTCAATTCTCTAAAAATCTTAACCTTATATATATGAGTTGTTCATATTAAAGTGTCATTGATTGTGAACATTGAAATAGAAGTTGAAATAGACCTTGAAATGGAATTTGAACTTGAAAAGGGAGGTTCAACATCAAAGATTAAGAGATTTCATGCTAGAAAAATCTCATGTTTAACATACTCCATGATTTAAAATGTTCTAGTTTAAAGAGAGTTTTCTCTCATTTAAACATCATTGAAATTGAACATTGAATTTTGTATTCTAAACTTGAATATTCATATGTTCTAGTTTAGAAAAGGGATTGCACTTTTCGTAAACATCATTGAACTTTTAAAAAGGTTTGGATTTTGTAATATTGTATGATGATATTTGTAAAGAGAAAATATTTCAAAAGTTAAAGTTCCTCATTTTACTAATCATTTTTGAAAAAAAAAAAAACTTGCATTTGAATATTGAAATGGTGCTTGGAAAATCATTTGAGAGAGATTTCAAGAATAAAATCTTCCCAACGATTGCACCTTTGTATATCTTTCCTAGTTTGTGATAAGTATGAACTCAAACACAAACATCGTTGGAGTTTGGATCTTGGATTAGAAAGGTATAAGATTAGAATATATCATAGTATTTTAGAATAGGGATTCAGATTACCTTTTTAGAGTTAGGTTATGCCTCCGATTTGAACTCCCAATTGCTCTTTATATTAGGAAAATTGTAGGATTTTTGAAGTTTTAAAGATTGAATTATATTTTGTATTGATTTGTGTTGAGAGTAAATTTCTAGATTACGACCTTGTATTAAAAATCCCTCTTCCTTTTCTGGTGAAACTGAGGGGTTTATATATGAGATCAACCTGCTAAAGGACAAAGCAAGCCAGCGCCTGGGCAGCGCCCAACGCTAATGGCACGTGCAAATGCCGACAAAAGAAGGACGATGACACCGACCTTCTTGATAGTTGGCATCGTAACTCTTGTACAATTTTGCATTTAGCGCTTTGCTTGGAGATTAAGGCAAGGGTTTGCGGATGAAAAACCTCCTTTTTGTATTCGGGATTTGAATTTGTACTCGATTTTACGGGAGGGGGCCCAACATGCTTGATTTTGTGGGTCGGCGCCCATTTTTTAGTTGCTTAATGGCATTTTGATTGGAAATGGCCTTGTAAAACCAATGGAGAGGTCCATTGGGTGAGATTGTGTTTGGATTTGAACTTGAATTTTGGAAAATGAATTTTGTATCGAGTTCGGAAATGGGAACGGGCTCGGGAGTTGGACCTTGGATATTGGGTTTTGGAATATATCTTAGCAATTGGGACTTCTGCACGGAGTTGCACCTGTAGGGGAATAAAGTTAAATACATATAACATGTGAGGAACAATCCCCAAAGCCAGGAAACATGTATAAAGCACAGATTAAGCAAACTTACATTCGAAGCGTGTTTTCCCTAGTTTATGACTCACAAACACGAACAAAGAACTCCAATCGTCGTTCCTCTATTTGGTCCACCGACACGTTCAGATCTGTCTTGAGATTCGTAGCTTAGACGTCACTCAAGAGTTTGTGCTTTTGGGAAGAACACATCCATGGAGGCTAAGAGAGAATTAGGGTTTCTCTCTCCTCCTTAGGGTTTGATATGTGTAATCTGAATTTTGTGTTAGAAAAATATATATTTAGGTTATTAAAATAACCTAGATAATAAGCAAGCCAACCGACCAAGGCCTAAGGCCATTGGCCGTCCAGCAAGTCCACGAGGGGCTTTATACGCGCATAGCAATATGGGCCGCGGGCCGCGAGCAGCAGCTTGCTTTGTGCCTTGTCCGCGCGCGCCACACAGCAGCGAGGCCTATGGGCCAGCGCTGCATCGCTATGCACGCTGCGCCCATGGGCCTTGCGCTTGTGCGCTCCAGCTCGTGGGTTGCTTTCGTATTGCGATTAAATTATCCTTCGACAATTTATTTATCGTTTCGTACTTGACAATGCAATGTCGTACTATACGATTATTCGTCTCCCTTACCTTACGAATATACGCAATACGATATACGATTTCACGATCCAATGTTTAATAGTATAATTATGTTTTTTGGAACTAATTTCCCGAAAAGCTATTAAATGAATTTCCGATTCATTTAATCTGGTGATCTGTTACATGCCAATGGTGTGACCTTATAGGTTCAGTCATGAGTAAGCTGTGAGCCTAATATAGATTAGAATTCACTGATCAGAAGCATTGCTCCAGCTAGCTGTTCCGATCACTTGATCTCACTGAGTTAATTGCTCGTAATTAATCTGAACCTTGGTATTGGAATAATACACCTTGGGTGAAGGACATATTTTCTTCAGTCTCCCACTTGTCATTCAGAGAAGTGTGCATTCCGATTCCTTTGTCTCTTGGTGTTACTTACTGAGCATAAGGTAAGATACAAGCCATCCTTATTAGGTCCAGAAGTGTTTCTCGAATTACTGAGTTCAACTGTTAAACTTTTACCGAAGGTTAAGCCTTAACCATTCTGAGCACGGCCATCCATTTTCCCAATATCTAACTCTTCGAGAGGCCTTGTACAACAACAACACCATATCCTATCAAAGATAGGAGGACAATCCCTTCTTGTAACGTATGAACAACTTAATTTGATTCATAGTACGCCTAATAACTGCTTTTATAGTCTCCTTTTACGATGCGATGTTTAGCGAGCATCAAAGCGAACTAATTCTCAAACAAGCAGCCATAACTACTCAGGTTCCGAGGAATAGGTTCCCATCACCATTAATGAGAACTAATTATGACATGACTTTAATCTCTTAAAGTGTTCTC
Source organism: Spinacia oleracea (assembly GCF_020520425.1). Classification (NCBI taxonomy): domain Eukaryota; kingdom Viridiplantae; phylum Streptophyta; class Magnoliopsida; order Caryophyllales; family Amaranthaceae; genus Spinacia; species Spinacia oleracea. Next base: position 31,486,580 of record NC_079492.1, read on the forward strand.
ATGGTCAATCTGATACAAGATCCAATAAGTATCTATGCAAATGATTTCTGACATCCAGTCCATCTAGTTCAAGAAACTGAACTATAAATCAACTTGCAATCTAATCTTCATTAGTCATTGGTAGTCCAACCTTTCAATGACCTGGATTAGGGATCCTTTTGTGATTTCAATATTCAAGTTCACTTATTGGTGTTTCATTGTCAAAGAATCCATCTTGACATCCCATGTGAATGTTTTGAATCACTTGGACTTCATCATTTAATACTAAACCAAGATTAAATGATATATGAAATATAATTTCATATATAAATGATAAATGTTTAAACCAAATGCTTACCATTTTGTGGGCCTCTAGCCCAAAATCAAGCATTTAATGTTTTACAGATATAGGTCTTTCACCTAATACTTAAAACATTCATGGAACTCAAACTTGATTCCATTTCTGCATATGAGTGTGGTATCTCATTCGATGCAGAGGTTTAGTTTATCATACTTTGCTATTCTTAGCATCTTTTCTATCGAAAGCCTTTCGATGTAAGATGGAAATATCTTTGAATATGTTTATAGAATGATATAGTCTTTCATTGATGTTAGAATGATTCTCATATTCAAAATAGAAAATCATCCAGATAGCTGACTTGTGATCAACCTGAGTTCGTTGAAGAACTCCCACTATAAACAATTCCCTTTCATTGCTTCTTAGGCAATAATGAATCCATTCAATTATGTAGAATTTCAAATGATGCTTCCCTTTTGGAATGCTCCAACCAGTTCACAGAGATGTGGGAGATACATCTTTCAACTGATAACTTTGGAAACTAATCATTGATTCAGTTTCCCATGCTTCACATATGGTTTAGAACCTATGTTACCACCATTTAATCACGACGCCTAATTGCCCGTGTATGTCTGTGGTTTTCCTAACAACAAGATTCAACTTTTGCTTAGGCAAATGCATGTAGCATCAAAACTTTGGTTCATCTTCACTTCCTCTTATCAAGTGCTCATCCTACATATCCAAACGTATTGGATTTTCTTGATATTGTTCTAATAATCTTAGATTCTAGATCAATAGAGATTGGTATAAACACATCGCGATCCAATGTTCACGAGTTATCTTGGCAATATATATATCACATCATACATGATTGATTAATTGTAATGCAAAAACCATTCGCATTTTAAAATCTATCCATGTAACTTTTAGCTTTATTCTGTTTCAAGAGATACTGAATCTTGCTAAAATCTTGGCATTGCCATGTGATATAATGTGAAGGCACCTCTTCAAGGTCCTTCATACTTAACTTTAATAATAACAGCCTAGCTTTATACTTAGTTAAAGCATTCATTACTTAGACTTACTCATATGGGCTGAGAGTCTCTTTTGAGTCTCTCAATTGTGTTTGATTTAGTAATTACTTTTACATAATCCAAACAACGCTTTAGATACTATCCAATAGATCTTTAACCTAGTATGTTCTAAGTTTCGCCATGGTTCTAATATTGACAAATAATTTCAAATCTAACCATTTAGAATTTGAATGTCATTTTCAATAGAGAGATATGTATCTCATATATATAGAACCAATAAACTTGACTTAGCTCCCACTAAACTCCTCATCTACTAGATGATCCATATTTTCATAAAGCTATGATTGCTCAATAGCCTTGTTGAAAAATATGGTCCAATTCCCACTTGCATGCTTTAATCTACGAATAGATTTCTTAAGCTTGCTCTTTTATCTAGCATCCAAAACTTTTACATTGTGTGATGTACACAATTCCTTTCTACAATTCCAATTGAGGAAGGTGTTTTGTTTTCCAATTGCCATATTTCCATATGCAATGATTGCTAGATTTATCCAAAATAGTTCAAGCATTCCGACTTGGTGAAAAAGATTTCAACATTATCAACGATGTGAAATTGTTTATAATCTTTAACCACCAACCTAGGTTTTCTTTTGTATGTGTATACAATATCATCTTTCTATGTTTTAAAAACATGTTTGCAACTAATGGGAGTGAACCCTTTATGCAAATCAACGCTGTATGTTTAGAAAACATGTTTGCAACTAATGGGAGTGAACCCTTTATGCAAATAAACCAAATCATAGATTTGATTCTTTAAGATGAAGATACTTCGAATTAAATGGCCTCAAACCATTTTATATGGCCTCGAACCATACTTATGTTTCTGATGGCCTCAAACCATACTTGGGAATTTTAATTGTCGTAGCTAATCTGTAAGTCGTATGTTCTTGAAGCACTTCCAAAGTCTTCATAGTTTTCATTCCTCAGGATATCTATGTATCTATCTTGGTTGAATTCTATTCCTTATACGATTTACATACGTATTGAACATCAAACATTAGTGTCTATATAAAGACATTACTCAACTCCTTTGAGTATTATGATTCTCTTGAAGCACGTCCAAAGTCTTCCTGAAGCTCTTCCAAAGGCTTCTAAGTAAGGAACTTTTCCAAAGACTCCTAAGTATCCTACTTTTTTTGTTGCTTGACTCGAAGTTCTTTTAAGGCTACTTCGAGGTCATTTTTCTCCCTCTTGCCTTTTTGGAAATATGATGGTTTCCTAAAAGACATTATCTAGAGAAACAACCATATGTTCTCAAATTTGTGATGGAATCAATACCTTTTGTTTCTATGAGTCGCTCATAAAGAAACATATATCTATTCTTGAGTTTGTTTGATGTAAACACTAACTCCCACTGGGTTTGACAACCCTAGATATATATGCTGAAAAGATGTACTGAACCGAAGTTCAATCCTTATGACGTTTTATCCTTAGCTTTGACAACTTTGTTTAGTGTGATAGTCACTTGAGAGTATCATTTAGAAACTATATAGGAAAATAGTCGTGATTATCATTAATCGAATAGATTCCTATTTCTCCATTTGGACATACCATATTCTTATGGAGCTTCGATTGTAATAATGCCATATAAAAAATCTAGATAATCTTTCTTGGCTCATGCAAACATCACCTTGACCCAACCTAGATGTTGCAAAATTCTTGCCAAGTTGATTATATAATCTTTTGTGAATCGCATTGAAGCATTTCACATATTTCACGTTGAGTAAATATAGCCATATTTTCTCAAATTCTTGTGAAATAGGTAAGGCATAAAATCCATCTTTGGCCCATGAACATAGTTGTCTAGACTCTTCTAACAATAGTCCATTCCAATGTCATGTTCAACAAGCAAGACCCACGTGTCTTAAATTACCCAACTTTCAGAAATCCATGCCATGGAATCTTAGAATGTTGTCTTGTTGATATGGTCGTATGACATTGCCAAAGATATGTGGAACACAAATCAAAATATTTGATTTGAACCTTTTGTAGTTTGAGTGTGAAGAGAATTGTTTGTTTATTAATCAATCATATGACTCAACCCTTAAATGACCATTTCATTCAAATAAACACTCAACGAGTGTTTTTGTTTATTTTGAATGTGAGTCTTACTGTTGTCCAAACAGAAATTGTTTATGATTAATGGAACATAATGACAATAAGTTCCAGCCTTTAGAAGGACTTTAAAACAAACATGATGACCCTACAATTAATGTAGCACAACTTTGCTTCATTTCCCACTTGTAGGTCAATAACCAGAGTTAGCTCCCGGAATTTGAGTTCTTAACAAGAGTTAGAACCTCAAGCGGTAATCTAATACCATAGGAGTTTATTTTCTAAGTGGTTTCTCTTTAACATAAACTTCAAGGTAGAAATTGAATCTTGAATTCATTTCCTTTGTTCCCGTTTCCTATCCTTTCTAGCACGTCTTCTTATAGTCCAAAAGATTTTACTCTTTGCTTGATCTTCTTACTTTGTTATGCTTACGAAGTCCCTTTCTTTTATTCAATTTGAATGATAACATACAATGAGTCTAGTTCATTTATTGAATCAAAAGAAAATTGGTTGTTAACCATTGGTTATACATGAGTCTTTAACTCAATACTTCATTATTCCAAAACTACCCAGCATTCTGAATATATGAGGTCCAATTGGTCTACCATTCAAATTTTAGTTTGAAAACAACCATGAAGGTCACTATAATAAAATAGCATTCAAGATACGCTCTCACTGTCCTTTTCTTTGAGAATGGCTCTCAAAATTAGTTACCAATCGATAGAGGAAATATCGCAGTTCTATTATCCGAACGCAATAAAGTTGAAGATTTACAATTCTACAAAATGAACTAGCAAAGAAAACATTTATCATACTTTAATAACTTAAATAAAAGTATTCACGCAATCATTAAAGCTATTAAACATTTCATTCATGCAAAAATAAAACATGGTCCATAATGAATGAAACGATTCCAAGACCCTAAAAGTCCTAAATCCTTAAGCAGCTTTTGCATGTCTTAAGTCATTTAAGATTCTAGGTAAGCAAAACCTATTGCTAGTAATCTCCAAATTACTCTTGGTTAATAAATTAATACCATAATTTATCCCATTGCCACAACATATGCCATTGTTGTTTGAGTTACAACCACAATCAACGTGTTCCTTTGGAATACCTTACCATCTAAGTCAACAAAAATAGCACCTCGCTTTGGCGGAAACCTACTACGTTAGATCCTTAGAGTTTTGTAAGTTCTTGATTTGGAAGGCAATTTTAAACTCAATATTACTTTGGACCTAGTTGTTTCTATGTTGGTTCGATTATTTAGTGAACTAAATCTAATCGAGTCATACAAACAACCTATTCATGCATAATATACATTCATTCAAGCATAATATATATAAAGTGCATAAATAATAGGCGAACTAGTATGGCCCAAAACTCTTGTCTTGAAGCATCCAATGTTCTTCACCACCTTGTTAGCTTGGCATCGTCTTGAACTTCATTCAATGCTAACTTAAAGTTCTAAACTAGAAATACTTGAAATAATTAAAATTACATCAAAATTTCAATGGTACGCAGACCATATTTAAAACTTTACATTCAAAGATAAAACGGTTCGCATACCGTATTTAACTATCCTAGATTGGCCATACTAGTCACTTTGAGTACATGCATTACATAAAATATATATTCTATGCATTCATCCATTCGTATCCTAAAACGAATGGCCCAATTAAATATGCAAGTATTTACGTGATCTATTTAAAAATCATGTTCACATAAACGCGTCCTAAAACATTAATCAATTCCGACTTATTAATCCTTAGAATTTATTCTAGGAAATTTTGGTAATATTAATCCAACATTTGGCCGATTTTCTTTTATTAAACCCACCTATGACATATTTTTTAATAATCCCACCTTTACTACGCAACGACTTTTATTGGGCCGAACCGGTCATAAACCTATTGTAGGCGGTAATATTCCCTACGTGGAAGTAATATTCTCCCTCTTCTCCCTCAATATATTCAGTCATCATCATCATCATCTCGTTGACTTTTTCACCGGTTACCGGTAACTTAAGCCCAATAAAAGTCGTTGTGTAGTAAAGGTGGGATTATTAAAAAAATATGTCGTAGGTGGGATTAATAAAAGAAAGTCGGTCAAAGGTTGGATTAATATTACCAAATTTTAATTAAAAATTTAAAAAAATTAAAAAAATTAAGCGGCTCCCACTCAAACAATTATTTTATTTCGGATAATTTAATATTAAATATTTAATTAAACTCACGGCCCGACCCAAGTTAAATAAAATAATTAATTTATTATCCCCGTTAGACATTTTAATGCAAATGTTAATTTTTAAAGCCAAACGAACAAAATTTGCCAAATATTGTGCAATGCGGGCTAGGCTTGCACCCAGCCCAACAATGCCATGTGAGTTGTGGCCAAACGAAGCCACGAGGCCCATCGCCCCTTCCTCGCAAGCCCCATCGCACAGCACGCAGTAATCGCTGCTCGTGGCCCTGCTGTGCTCGTGATGTGCTTGTGATGCGCGCAAGGCAAGGCATCCATGCCCCTTGCTTGATCGTAGCTCGCAAGCCAAGGCAGTGGCCTGCCCTGCTCGCCCCATCGGCCAGGGCGCGCTGGCACGCCTTGCCTGCTGGCTGCCCTCGTCGTTGCGCCTGTGCTACGGGGAGGCAGCGCGCATGGCTTACGACGAGCCACACGCACCGCACACCCCTTTGTCTCGTGCCTTTGGTTCGTGCCATACGAACCAACTAATTAAAAAAAAAATCAATTTCACGAAACCATATTTGCATTAGTTATTTTTCACAAAGTTAACAAATTAATCGTTTTTATTTTCGAAAAATAACAAGTTTACAATTTAATTAATATTTACTACAATCCAATTTTGCAAAATTTATTTAATCTAGGCTAACAATATTTAAATTTAAAGAACGAACAATATCAACAAAAATTTTAATATTTTTGATAATCGAATCTAAAATTTTAAATCGTTTAAAAACATTAAAAATTCAGATTTTTACCAATTTGGTTTAAGTGTTGATTAAAATTAATGAATCTAATAAAAATTTTAATCCAATAATTTTTAAAAACTTCCACTTTTTACGAAATTATATTCCCTTTCCCAATTAACCAAATTTCCAGATCTAAATTATTTAAAAAATCAATTAACGATCTAAAAAATTACAAATTTGGGGAAAGTGAAATTATGGTTTATACTTAATATTTATGGCTGAATATTTTACCATACTTTTAAAATATACCCAAGCAAAGTAGGGAAAAATTTCAACAAATTCTGAGTAGTTTAGGTCGACTAATTAATTGAAATACTTTCCTAAATTGTTAATTTTAATTCGTTAGTTAACAAAAACGCCCAAAAACTCATACTTCAAGGCCTGTTTTTGCAATTCTGTTCTCATGAGTTGATCTTAGAAAAATCGTTTTCAATCAGATTATGGTCAGAAAAATTGAAATTTCGAAACCTTTTGAATTCATAACACATTATACGATTCATCCAATAATCCACAATATTTCGAAAAATTCAACAAAAATCCAAAAATAATCGACAACATACAAAAACATATAAATCATGCTAATAAGTATTTTAATACATAAGGCTCGTGATACCACTGTAGGGGAATACATTTAAATACATATAATATGTGCGGAACAATCCCCAAAGCCAGGAAACATGTATAAAGTACAGATTAAGCAAACTTACATTCGAAGCGTGTTTTCCCTAGTTTATGATTCACGAACATGAACAAAGAAATACAATCGTGTTCCTCTATTTGGTTCACCGACACGTTCAGATCCGTCTTGAGATTCGTAGCTTAGACGTCACTCAAGAGTTTGTGCTTTTGGGAAGAACACATCCATGGAGGCTAAGAGAGAATTAGGGTTTCTCTCTCCTCCTTAGGGTTTGATGTGTGAAATTTGAATTGTGTGTTAGAAAAACATATATTTAGGTTATTAAAATAACCTAGATAATAAGCAAGCCAACCGACCAAGACACTAAGGCCATTGGCCGGCCAGCAAGCCCACGAGGGGCTTTATACGCGCATAGCAACATGGGCCGCGGGTCGCAAGTTGCTGCTTGCTTCATGCCGTGTCGGCGCGCGCCACACAGCAGCGAGGCCTATGTGCCAGGGGTGCATTGCTATGCACGCTGCGCCCATGGGCCTTGCGCTTGTGCGCTCCGGCTCGTGGGTTGCTTTGGTATTGCGATTAAATTATCCTTCGACAATTTATTTATCGTTTCGTACTTGACGATCCAATGTCGTACGATACGATTATTCGTCTCGCCTAGCTTACGAATATACACAATACGATATACGATTTCACGATCCAATGTTTAATCGTATAATTATGTTTTTTCGAACTAATTTCCCGAAAAGCTATTAAATGAATTTCCTATTCATTTAATCCAGTGATCTGTTACATGCCAATGGTGTGACCTTATAGGTTCAGTCAAGAGTAAGTTGTGAGCCTAATATAGATTAGAATTCACTGATCGCAAGCATTGCTCCAGCTAGCTGTTCCGATCATTTGATCTCACCGAATTAATTGTTTTCGTAATTAATCTGAACCTTGGTATTGGACTAATGCACCTTAGGTGAAGGACATATTTCCTTCAGCACCAACCACGTATCAAGGATAATGGTTTCGTCATCATCCCGTTAGGGGAGACACCAATTAGGTGTCTATAGAAGCCCCCACTTTGACTGAGCTTCCAGTTAGGAAAGAGAAAGTCAAAGTTTTTGAAATGTGACAGAGAATAGTCAAGATGTTCAGCAATCAAGAGCATTCTTTGTACGTCGGTACCTGCACAAGACAAGTGAATGAAAAAGGATAGAGTTTACCTTCGTGCGGCTTGACGACTCTGATCTTGGTATTGATTGTATTTCTTTTCCGCCTTTGACTTAGAACGGAGCTTGGCATCGAAAATTTTGAATTTTGAATCTTGAATTTTGAATTTTAAACTTTGCAATTTTGAATTTTGAATTTAGAATACCCGGAGTGAATCCATTGGATTTTGTACTTGCTTGAAAAGGTTTTTGAGGCTTGATCAGCTGGGGAACATATCCACTAGGGAAAAGAGTTTTGACTGACTCTTGGAATTTTGAATTTCTTTGACTTTCCCGGAGCTTGGGTCCACTTGGAGTGGAAAGCTTGAATCCACATAGTTTTTGGACTTTGTATGCTTGAGATATTTATCTGTCAGTGTTGATGGAATAGATGCATACCCGTATTTGTCGGAAAGGATCCTGATTCGACGTTTGATACCCGGTGCAGAAATCCGTAGCAGCAAAATACGTACAATCAGTACAGAGGACCGCGCTAAGATTCTGCATGCATGGACAACCATGGCACGCGCCTGGCCAGCCCTTAGCGCCCAGCGTTGGGGCTGTGTATATATACCCCCCGGTGTGCTCTTGGTCGAGCACACTTCAATTCATTTGCTTCTTTCTCTCAAAGTTTGATTGCTCTCTCCCTTTGACCTTGTTGTTTTTGCATTTCCTCTATACTTGTCCATGTAAGTATTTCAAGGTTTGGTTTTGAAATTACCTTAGGATTGCATGTAAGATAAATTTTGTACTTGAAATATTCTTTTATTTTGATTTGCATTTGTATATTGAAAATGTTGAAATTTTGAAATGTTGTGATGTTTAAATGTAGATAGTAGTAGGCTTATTATACTTTGTATGAAAAATTGTTTGATAGTTGTAGGCACCTAATTCGTGTCTCCCCTAATGGGATGATGACAAAACCATTATCCTTGCTAGGCGGTTGGTCCAACTCCGTACGGAAGTCCCAATTGCTAAGATATATTCCAAAATCCAAAGTCCAATTCCCGAGCCCGTTCCTATTCCGGAATTTAGTACAAAATTAAATTTCCAAAAATCAAATTCAAAATCCAAACAAAAAATCACCCAATGGACCTCCCCATTGGTTTTACAAGGTCATTTCCAATCAAAACGCCATTAAGCAATTCAAAATCGGGCGCCGACCCATAACACCGAGCATGCCGAGCCCCGTCCCGTAAAACCGAGTTAAAAATACAAAACCCGAGCACAAAAAAAACTAATGTTTTAGACGCAAAGTGCCTTAACCTCCAAGGAAAGCTACGTGCCAAAAATTGTACAAGTCATACAAAGGTACAACGCTACAAAACAAAGCACAAGGAAGGTGTCACCGTACTTGTTTGGCGCCAGACGAGTCACCAGCGCCAGACGCTGGCCTTGCGCTGGGAGCTGATGTGTCTTAGCGTTTAGCTGCATAATCTCCTATTTAAACCCCTCATTGCATACAAATTAGGAGGACGAAAAATCAATACAACGTCGTAATTCTGGTTTTTCCTCTCAAATTCCAATAAAAAATTCAAGCTTCAATTATTCAATTCTCACTACAATTTTCAAAAATATCAAAGCAATTGGGAGTAAAAATCGGAAAACTTACCTAATCCTAATAGGTAAATCCAAATCCCTAATCAAATTATCATGATATTCTCTACTTTTCTATATACATTTCTAAATCAAATATTCAATTCCTATGATGTTGTCATTTTAGTGCATACTCATGATAAACTAGGAAAAGTGTTCGAAAGTGCAATCTTTGGGAGGATTTTACTCTTGAAATTCCTCCTAAATGATTTTCTAAGCACATTTTCAATATCAATATGCAAGATTCAAGCTTTATTTTTGAAAACGATTAGTAAAGTGAGGAACTTTCGTACTTGAAATGTTTCCCTTTTACAACAATCATCATACAATTTTACGAAATACAAATCTTTTCAAAGTTCAAGGATGTTTAGAAAAGTGCAAACTCTTTTCCAAACTAGAACACATGAGCATTCAACTTCCTATGTTCAAATAAAAGTTCTATTTTCAATATTCAATGATGTTTAAGTGGGATCAACTTCTCCTTAAACTAGAATCAATTTCATGTTACGGAGCATAATAAAGGTGAAGCCTTTTAGCTTGAAAAGGTCGAATCTTTAAGAATCCAGTCTCCTAATTTCAATATTCAAGTTCTATTTCAAGTTCCATTTCCATAATTAAAATCCAAGATGCTTTATGATGAGCAACTCATCTAAAGTTGAGATTTTTAGAGAATTGAATCCGTGTCAGACACATTTATTATTAAGTAGTTGTTTGGCGTTCGGATTTCAAATACAATAAGGTAGTGTTTGGAAATTTAGATTTCATTTGAATTACTGGATTTCAAATATGAGAATTGAAATTCTGAAATTGAATTCCAAATTAGGTGTTTGGCAGACACTAATAATTTCAATTCCAAAATTTCAATTCCACTATAGTGTTTGGGAAGTAAGTGGTATTTCAATTTGCCATTCCGTACTAAATATGTTAAACTGTTTATTTAAAACTTGTAGAAAGTATGGAGAATTAAATCCACCAGAAAAATGCGCGCTACTAAAAAGAATCCAGAGAAGTTTGAGTATTCTCCCCATAATATTTAATTAAAATTTGATAAAAGTGCCATATGAATCTAGAAATCGGAAAAATAATTGTAAAATTAAAGAAAATCATTTTTCCATAAAAATTAACCAAACTACAAGTGATCGAAATCAAATGCAAATATGGAATTACAATTTTTTTTAATACCAAAAAGGATAGGATTTGATTGAGAAATAGGATATAAAAAATTAGCAAGCGGAATAATTAATTAAGGATGAGGAACGCCGGTAGTTTCATCAGCGAAGGAACGACGACTGCTGGATCTAACGTCGGCTAAGGACATAATTCTTCCTGCGTGGTTGCTTGCGACGGTGCTGAAGTGGCAGATGTGGTGGTTATGGAGGTGATAGAATGGAAGGCGGGGTGGAGGTGGTTTCGGCGGTGGAGGTCGTTCAGAAAGAAGAGGAGCCGCAGGTGGAAAAACAACTACTCCACCATATTTGGGTGGTTGAGGCGGTGGTGGTTGAGGCTGTGCGGTTATGGAGGAGAGAGAAAACACTGCAAAAAAAATGATGAACAGAACAGTGATGGGTTGAAGAGAGATAGAGGTGCGTGAGACTGAGAGAGGGAGAGTGCAAAATGAATTTGAAATGACAGCATTTAGATTGGAATTTCAAATTCATTAAAATATACCTGAGTTTTAGAGGTTTGGATTTGGGCCAAATCCAAATCCAAATTCTTTGTGTTCCAAAACAAGGTAATTGGGCCAAATTCAGAATTTCAAATGAAATTCTTGTTTCCAAACAGGCCTTAATACAATTTCAATATCGTCATTTCAATACCGCAATTTCAATATCGCACTTTCAATACCGCAATTTCAATACCGTAATTTCAATATCGCACTTTCAATACCGCAATTTCAATAATGCACTTTCAACATCGCACCTTTATGCTTTCTATTTCAATTCCGCACTCCTTAGTCACCTTTTTTATTCCTTTACTTTCTGATGATTCTTTACATGTTTATCGCTTTCATCACCTAACATGCTAAATACAACAATATACAAAGTTTACATCACGTACGCTTAACAAAGATAATTTTTGGACAAATCGGCCTTAGGTTCCCTTAATTAACTTTAAAGCAAAGTGACCACGTACAAGTAGCAAATACAATGTTCTAAATGCATGATTGAACCAACCTAGTGTCATGAATAGGATTTTTATAAAATAACGAATCTCGATCACCCTTTTCATTTCACCCGAAACCTGCTAAAAATAGTAACTGTCGTAACGGGTAGTTGCTAAAAGTGGCAAGTCATAAAAGATAGAAACCTGTCAGAATTAGGTGTTGCACTCCAACGTAAATCCTAAAAGAGATATAATTTGCAAGAGGAATCCTATTCCTAGTATAATTCGAAAATAAGAGTTACGTATTGATTAAAATCTTAACGAACCTAGAGTTCGTAACGGCCCCATACGCATTCCGTCATAAATTTAATACGCGCTAAAAGACTCGGATAAGTCCCAAAAACTCCGTATTCCACGAGTCCAAATCTGACAAGGAAAATCGGCCCAGACCCTATTTTCAACGCCTGGCTCTGGGCGCTGAAATTACCTGGGTACGTATTCTCTCCTAATTCTTCTTGGATTAGTGCTCTAAAATTCTATCTTTCCACGAACTCTTCCCTATAAATACAGCCCCAAATTCGACGTGAAGAGAACACACAATTCATATTCCGAGTATTGACTCCAACCCCTAAGCCTAAGCCTCACGCTGCGAAATTGATCCCGCGTTCTGTCGCAATCGATCCAAAAATCGAACAGAACGTATCCTGTCCCTTGTAGCTGAAGAATTAAACCCGGAAACTTGAGATTCGTTAAATAAAAGGAGAAATAGCAAAGCCAAAGTGGTTAGTTTTTTGAGAACCGTGACGCACCTCTCAAGGGTGCGTCGTAATGTGTCCCTTCGCATGATTTAATCGCTTTCCTCGCCCTTTTATAAAACTGTTAAACTATTAAATCTGATTGTTCTATCACGCTTAATAAAGATAATATCTTGGGAAATTGAACTATCATGCTAGGTCCCTTCAATCAATCTAAACAAGATAATCACGATCGATCTAGTATTATGTGTTGCACATTGTTAAAATCAATTCAGATTAGTTTAATAGTTAACGCATGTCCCTTCAATTATTTATGCTGAGCTAGTAAGGATATCCTGCCTCTGGAGTTATCGAAGAGCGAGTACTCCTCTCGGTAGTTACAGTCCCCCAAACCCTCAATCTCTACCCTGCGGGTGTACGTTGAGCGATCCCCACACCAGGGATCACAAGGGAACCTATGGCCGTCGTGGTCAAACATAATTGCACTCCCTTTATGTCACGATAACCGGGTTTTGTCAGTTTTTCTCATTGTCGTTAAAAACTGAATGGCGACTCCTATATTACTAGTCAATTGGGTGTAAACTCACAGGAAATCCAATTACACTTGATTTGACAAAAAGAAACGTCACGCCCACGAGGGACGAGGTCACGCATTAGCCTCGTGCTTTTTCGACCCCCTCACAGTGGCGACTCCGCTGGGGATAGTGAAGGAAATACTCGTGATCGTAGGTAATCAAAATAGCCGAAGAATGAAACGATCCTACCCCGCGTTTATTTCCCCATCAAGTTGGGACGACCTGAAAATCAGCATATTAATGTGAACGGACAGAACCGCATAACGAATCTTGGCTCTCTTGGATATTTCATCTCGGGAGTTGGGACTAAGGACACCCATCGCCAACCGGGGGGTGCATACGCTTCGAATGTTGTCCACTCGGCACTTTCGCTAGTAGTACACCCGTCCCAAACCCAATCGCTCGCCCACTAGGTCCCTCTCATTGGTGCATGCCCCCTTGGCTTACATCGTGATTGGCCTCTTGGGCGAAATTCGTCTGTTGAAGGCACTACCTCGACCGGGGCATGTGTTGGATCTACGATAGAAGCGGTACCAAGCCAGGCGCAAATACTACCCATAGAAGCCTATCATAAACTACGTGATATGTTATTATTTTGCCTCATGATGTAATTTTAGTTATGTGTAGCGAATTATATGACTGTGTGTGACAAATAGTGCTAGAAGACCAACGACCTTAAAAATTGCCCAAACATTCATGAATCAATTGGCCAAAGAGTTATACAAAAATACGTGTTCCGCAAACCCGAACGATCGCCACAAAAATAAGCGACGCTCGGGATGGCCCGTAACGAATCCCACAAACGCTGCACAACGCGTAAAGGATGTTATTAGGCAAGCAAGCAAAATCAAGTCGCATAGACGAAAAGATATACGCAAGCGAAAGACGAGGACCAGCCAGGGACGCATTTTCAACGCCCCTGGCTGGGCGGCATTATTTCTCACGCCTATCGCTGGGCGCTGAAGTTGCTGCCTGGCCTTTTGGTCAGGCACAGCAGCCTCGGTGCCCGCGCATAAAAGTACGTAGCAAAAAAAAACTTTTCCTAAAAAATTTGCTGCGAGGGCGTATGAAAAGGCACTCGATCCTAAAAGAGACTAAAAAAAATAGTAATAAATAACTCTTCGTGTCGTTGTTAGGCCTCCTACGACGACAATGTTCGGCACCAAAACCGAGCATGCTAATAACTATGAATGTCACACGGGCAAGTGTTTCGAAAATCCAAAGAATGACCAAGAAAAAAAAACCAAAAAGTGTACCAGCAGAAAGAGAACGAAAAACCAATAGAGAGAGTCAAAAGTCTAGACTAAGTAATGCTTAAAACTTTGGGGCCTAAACTTTAGCTTATCTTATGCATAGGGCTGGTCCTGCCACTTGGTGCCGATCTGAAAATCAAAGGTTAGTGCGTCTCGAAGATACATCACCAACGCAAGGTTTAGTAACTCCAAGCCCCGTCCGTCATTTCCCCTTTCAAGGATCTCCGCTTCCCCAACCTCGATTCGCACCCCCAAACATGTCCATCGAAGAATTGCGAGACCGGATGATCCAAATAACCCAACTCATGAGCCAACTGAAAATGGAAAACGAAGCCTTAGCAGTTGCGCAAGCCAAAAACGACCTCGATAACGAGAAGAGGATTGAAAAAATGTTTCTACAGCAAACCATGGGGAGCAAGTACTTCTCCCTCGATCCTGAACCTTTTCCTGGCAAACTACCAGAAAAGTTTAGTTCATCTGACTTAACGAAATTCAAAGCCACGGACAACCCCCGTGATCATCTCTTGAGCTTCGTGAATGCCATGAACTTGAAAGGCGTGGACAAGTCCATGTATTTACCTGCCTTTCCTTTGTCCTTGGAACCTGTGCCGCTCAAATGGTACTACCACAAGGACCCTAAGCTCTTCCCCACTTGGGAGGACTTTGTCAATGTCTTCATCAAGCAATACTCGTCAAACATGGATTTTCAAGTCACCATGCGCGAGCTGGAAGTCCTCTTCCAAAAGAAAAATGAAGGTTTCACAACCTACTTTGCTAGATGGAGGGACGAAGCGGCCCAACTAATCAATAGGCCCCCCGAAACAGAATTGGTCCAAATATTCATTGACAACCTGGACCCGGCTTACAAACAACACCTTAGGTACCTGGGCCTTGATACTTTCAAAAGAGTTTATGATGTGGGAATAAAGATCGAGGATGATCTCGCAAAAATAATACAAAGCAAGCCCGCATACAAAAGTAACACCTACAACAGGGGCCACACATCTCAAGCCCAATAAGTCAATGCCGTAGAGGAGACCCCTGCCCGGAGAAGCCCTGGAAGATGGGTCCGAGATCGAAAGTTTTCCCCACTCGGGTCGACTTTGGTGCAAGCCTTCGAAAGACTAACTAATCAAGGGAAGTTGAAACCTATAGGCCCCACCCGTGACCCTCCTGTCAAAAGTAAATATTGGGTCGAAGGTACTTACTGCAAATTCCATCAAGGAAATGGGCATGACACTGAAAACTGCTGGAATCTAAAAAACATAATCCAGGACATGATAGAGGATGAAGTAATACCTCTCCCTAACGTTGGCAAACCCAACAACAACAAGAGCCCACTCAGCTCTTGTCACATCTCTCTCGACCAACCAGAAAATAAGAACTTCGACCCTACAGTGTACATTACACCTCAAAGTGCACCACTCGCTGTGGTCCCTATGGATCGAATCGAGAGAGAAGTGTGCGGTGTGTGGGATGATGATGCTGAAGATGTCTACCTATCTCAAGTATCGGGCCAGGACCTCTTTACCGAAACTTGGCCCGGGTATTCTCTCATTGACGCCACCCCTCAGGAGCCCGAAGTCTACAATCTCACCCGATCCAGAAGGATATACCAACCGGATATTCGCCCACCTCCCATGGACGATATCCCAGTCAGACAAACTCCTGAGAATGGACGGCACACCACCGTCGCAGAAGTCATTGAAAATCCTCTCTTGAAGCAACTAAAAAGAACTAAGGCCGAGATTACCATCTGGGATCTCATGTGTACTTCAAAGGAGCACCGCGAAAAACTTATTCGCTCACTTGACCTCATCTTAGTACCTACGGATATCACACCTGACTCATTGGTCAACCACGTCACAAGAGATGCTGGAGAAAAGGCTATAGTTTTTACTGACAAAGACTTGCCCAAAGAAGAGGGTGCCCACAATAAGGCCCTCTATTTAGTGGTTGGATGCAAGGGACAAAACATCCCCCTAGCGCTCGTAGATAACGGGTCGGCAGTTAACGTTAGCCCATTACGAACCACCCATTGCTTGGGGCTAGGAAACGATGACTTCCAAACCTCCACGCAAGGTGTACGAGCTTATGATAACTCTCGAAGGCCTGTGTTGGGAAAAATCAACCTTACAATACAAACCGGGCCTGTGGCACGCACCACGGAGTTTCAAATAATCGACATCAAGCCCACTTTCAACCTCCTCTTGGGGAGACCTTGGCTCCATGACTTAGGAGGTGTGGCTTCTACCTTGCACCAAATGGTTAAACTTAACCATAACGGGGTAATTTTGGAAATCCGCGCCCCTCCTCTCGACATCAGTTGTACTATGGTTGGAACGGCCGAAACTGCGGACGACCTTTACGGTTTTCAAATGGATGAAGCCATCCAGTTCATCGAGGACTATGATTCAGCATTCCTAGACCCACGCGCATCCTAAGTCATCCCTAAAATGATGTTAGCTCAAGGTTATTTCCTAGGAACCCCATTGGGCATAAGGAAGAAGGAATCCACGTTCCATCCTCTACCCAACAAATCTACTCCCTTTGGCCTAGGCTATGAACCAACGGAGGAAGATATTGCTGACCGCTTGTCTGGGCTACGCCTTAACCCAGCTAAGGCCAAACAAACCACCTTTCTTCCCCCGTATCAAAGAACTCTTAACGGAATGTTCGTTCGGGAAGGAGAAGAACACCCATGCTGTGATTTCCCTGAACCCTTCGTTCAGGATGGCTTGCTAAAACCCGGATTTGAAATTTTCCATGACTGCCACACCTTGGATAAGGCACCTCACCTCACCAAGACCAAAACAGCCGAAATATTGGACAAACAGGCTCTATGGACATTGTTTAACGAATCGAGGCCTATGGAGGACGAGACTGTGATGACTACCCTAGCTTTACAAGATGAAGGTTTCGATCCAACCCGGTTAATCTCTCCTGCATCAACACTAGAAGTGGCCGAGAATGGATGGGTGAAGACATGTCAGTGGGTCAACACAAAGGGAATAGAATTCAAGATGAGTACCGGCGAAGGACCAAAGGTTTACGAGACTAAACCCAAGGCTTGAGCCATAGAGAGCACCTTAGTAAAGAAAAACGCCTAGTAGTTCTTTAGATTGATAGATAAAAAAAATAATAAAGGCTTTAGATGGTCCTAAGACCCCTTAGAATATAGGCAAATTTTATTTCAGTGTGTTTTCCTTACTTTCCAAATTAATAAAGGCGTAAGATTTCTCCTAAAAACTTTTATTCTAACACTAAATAAGCACTAAACGTATTTGCAAATACAAAAACAAAGAGGCGGCCCACTCTAGGCCCAATAAACAAGGCCCACTCGGTCTTGAATCGTGACATTGAAATTAAAAAAAAAAGATCCCAAAATGAACCACACTATCATATTGACAAAACATAAGGGTCTAACCCATGCAACCCAAAGAAATCAAAAAGGAAATCAAATCCAAACAATGCAAATGTTGCTCAAAAAAAATTCATAAAATAATAAACACCGCCCTTCACGTCAACACGCACCTCAGCCCACTAAAAAAGCCTACACAAAGATCTTCATATCTTCCGCACACTAACCCCATTCTCAAAACCGTTTCGAGTTACGAATGGAAAAAATTAATCCAGACAAAAATGCGTCTCACGCTAACAGTCAAAAAAGCCTCCGAAATAGCGTCAAAATTAATTTCAATACGAGTAAAAAAGTAAAACAAACAAAGTGAAAAGAAATAAATGCAAGAACATGTGAAGCAAAGCGTCGAAAAAAGACCGCCCAGAAATCATTTTCAACGCCCAGGGCTGGGCGCCGAAATCTTTGACGCCCCAGCTTGGGCGCTAAAACTCTCTGCTTGCCAAATTTTGCCCAGAAGTGCTCGTCATTTTATCAGCACATAACGGAAAAATAACGAACACTTGGGGGGTATAGCACGTATTCAGATATGCGTACCGAAAAATAGCCGTACCAAAAATAAAAAAACACATTGAATTTCATTTTTGTGTGCAGATACACGGCTTACGGCAAAAACAGCAGATTAAAATAATGATAAAACTTCACTCATTTCACCGATCAAATAATATGTTTCCACCTCAGAGCATATCTATTAAATTCGGCATCCTAGAATTTATTCTAGCTAGAACTACGCGCGACCTGATTCTAAGTTAAAATTATTTAACAAAGATACGTAGGCAATCCTATTTATGGATTCGGTCCAATCAAGTAAAAAATACATACGTTGTGCAAAAGTGTTAGACATGAGCAAACATATAAAAAATAAAAAAAAGGAGGAGAAGCAAAAAATGAGAGTAAAAATAAAATACGCCTTTATTAAAAAATGATAAGAAGGAAAACAAAAGCGCTAAGGAATGGAAAACAAACACAACTGAAATAAATAAAGGGCACCTACACCCTAGCAAGAACTACACTACTCTAGTTCTTCCGGATCATCAAATAAAGTCTTGTAGAGGGCAATGTTCGCGGGGTCCACCCCCACAGGTTTCTGCGCTGCCCCTATATCAATCTCCATAAGAACCGGCTCCTGGACACTAACTTCCAAAGATGTCGAGGCTTTAGAAACATTCTCAATTTGAACAGTTATAGCCCGCTCAGCCTCAAGGGCACAAACAATGGTGGGGGAAGGATTATCAACATCAACATGATTAGTCATTGGTTCTATTAGCGGCTGAGCTTTCCTAACCCATACATTGTTCCGGCGACGATCTCCGCGAGAGCTTGCATTTCTTTTAGCAACGGCAGGCCCCTTCATGTTAGGCATCTTCTTAGGCCTAGAACTGGAACGGGGACGAACTTCCTTTCGCTTTCGATCAGGACGAGCTTTCACAGTCTTAATACCATGGGTGCGAGAATTGGCAGAATCACGGCCCTCATACCTAACCCGAATACGAGGTATCAAAAGCTCAGCCGGCTCCCCATTTCGAGCCTCGGTCCTCACAGCTTTAACATCGGAACTCATCCACAACTTGTAGTTTTCAGAAAGACCCACGAAACCATTTGTAGCCACAGCCCAACGCGGGAGACCATCATAATACTTGGCCCATGCTTGAACCCGTGCTTGTGAAAAGGCCGCTACTTTAGGTGGTACTGTATCAGAAAATGAGATAGTCTGCCTTAAGCCGTATTGACGCATGACTCGGTAAGGAAAGATATAAATGGGCCGAGATAGCCCCAGCAAAGATACATAAACTTACACATCAGAACCCCCCGTCATAATAGTCAAACCCCACCACGGTACCACCCACTTAATAGAACAAATACCATGAGTGAAAAAGGAGGCCCACTCGGCCTCCTCCTGGCGTCGGTGCAAATACTTTCGGTTACCCAAGGCTATAGGGCGATAATGTTTAGGATCGGCAGGAGTTTCCAAAAGCCTAAGTCGTTCCATGAGCCAAATCTGTAAAAAACGGGTACGATCAGATAAAAAAAATAAATAAATAAACAAACGAAATCTGGGGCGCAGTTTCAACGCCCAGGACCAGGCGCCGAAAATTCTAACGCCCAGCCATGGGCGCTGAAAATCAGCTCCAGGCAGAACGAACGAAGAAATATAAAAAAAATATGTGTGCGCAAAAGAAAGGTCGATTACCTGCAGCAATAGGGGGCTCCCCTTAAAATATTCAGATTTGGCATCCTTCTTCAGCTCATCCTCACTCAGCAAAGTCTCGGCAACAACCAACGGCATAATAGAATAACAACTTTCCATCTGGCTAATCAAGGGGATCAACCTTATGTCACCGAACTCGCCATTGTTATTCGACAGCAAATAATGATTCAACAAGCAAAATACAAGGGCTCGAATGTTCAATTTCTGTTCGGTCATATTTTTACTAGGTCTAAAGTGATGTTTTACAAGCTTTGCCAAATTAACCTCATCACCCACAACAATCTCAGCGAGCATGTTAGCATCTAATCCTAGGAAAGCCCCTATGGTTGTTTTACCCTCTTCAATGGTGCAAGGGGTGGCAGGAGTAGAATTAGTAGGATAACCAAGTATCGCAGCAAATTCATCTGGCAAAGGACATATTCCATTTCCCCGAAAGACAAAAACATGGTGATCGGAATCCCAAAAGCTCAGGGCTGCATGCAGAAAGTTATAATCAATATTAATTTGTTGTAAGCCTAAAAGTGCCTCTAAGTGGTATTCTTTCAACAAAGCCTTTTCCATAGGAGTAAGGGCTTTTTGCCAACGCCTAACAGCTCGTTTGAGGGAGAAGGGAGGAATCGACATGACAAAAGCAAGGAAGAATTAAAGCTAAGCAACTACAAGAGAGAAGAAGATTGAGAGTGATGGAAAAGAAGGACGTATCTGACCCCTATATATACCTGAAGACATCGAGTGACATCCTGATCCCATTCGGAAACGCGTTAAGAAATCCGAAAACCAAAAATTGCCAAGATAAAACTTTCAGCGCCCACGGCTGGGCGCCTAAATGATTAACGCCTAGCCTTGGGCGCCGAAAATGCAACCCAAGGCCCGGATATCGCGAAACGCGGAGCAGGAAAGGACTTAAAACCGTGTTGGTAGACACGAGGCCCTATTGAAATCAAGATCAAGCCCAAAAGCACCTTTAGCACCCAAATAGTGAAAATGAATGTTAAAACTTGTCGAAACTTAGACTCGTCTCAAGGAATATATATGTGTACATTTTTCAAAACAAATATAAGCGAAATAAATATCAAGGTCATTCTTCGAAACACCAAAAAATATTATTAAGTCGTTGGCTTCTCAAATAAAAAGTGTTCGTTTGTCAAAAGATTAATCCAGGCCAAGCTAAACCTGATATTATTGAAAAATAAACTTTGTCGCCCGGAAAACGAAGTAGCACTCCACGACTTCGCCAAAATAGCATACCAGTATAAAGGTCGCTCGCACATACGAGAACGATCCCAAACATGATTAAAGGACGTTATAAAATACGTACCTCTCTTGGCAAGAAATGACCGTCAAGCCCGAGCGCTTGGGGGCTCGAAAGAAAATATATACTCCCACGAAGATGTGCGAAGTTAAAATGATATTCCCGGACTACGCTCTACACAGTCCCATGTTTGGATAATCTCATGAAAAAAAAAACGGATTTCGATCTCAGGGTAAAGGTCGCCGTTGATACTTGTACATGGTGCTCTGATCAAAGACAAAGTGGTGGCAAAATCGAGCCGTAAAGACTAGCTCAAAACCACAAAATGAGATGACCCCGAGACAAACGTCCGTCTAAGCTTGTTGTCAACCCACATTCAGGTTGCAACTAAGTCCGAGCATCCCTCGAAAGAATTCGCTCCTGCGAGAATGAATAAGAAAAGAAATTCTCAAAAGAAATCACGATGAACAAAAGAAATAGGAACTTGTCCATCTTCAGCGGGCAAGATCGCGTCACGAACCACGTGAGTTCCAAATTGAAAATAAAACGAATTCAGGGACGTCCATGTTAGGTTATGATACATATCACAATTCATAAATCATGCGGAAAAACCATTTAGCCAGGAATACATATTATTTACACATAATCATATAGCATAGTTTAGATGCATACTCTTTGTTGCGTGCCTTCCCTAGCTGCGCCCGAACCGAACAAGAACAAGTCTTTAGGACTCCAAGTGTCGTCCCTCCGTAGATAGTCCACAGCACGTCCGGATCCGCCTTAAGATTGACCAACTAGAATCGCCCTTAAGGTACTAAAGATTTTCGGCACTCTTAGGTAAGAAATGTGTCTGAATTTTCTCTCAAAAACTCACTTTGAATACTTGAATAATCTCAGAAAATATGTGACCCTAGGCACGTATTTATAGAGTTATGGAAAGGGTTTTGGAATCCTATTAGGATACTAATTTATTTAATTATAACCCTACTAGGACTCTAATTAAATAATCATTATCTAATAGTTTTAGGATTTAATCACACTTTGAATCCCGATTGCTTCAGGATTCCCGCACAAGCATTGCATGAGCACCGTACACCCGCGCAAGCCTTGCGGCCCACGCTAGGCGCACAGCGCTCGGCCCACTGCTGCGCTCCGCGCGCGCGCGCCCAAGGCCTTGGCTGGGCCTGGCCTTGCGCTGGGCCTGGTCGAGGCTTGGCGTGCGCTGGTGTGCGTTGGCTCGCTGGGCGACGGCCTGGCTTCGTGCTGGGCCTTCGTCTAGCGGGCCTCGTCCGATGCTAATTCGTACGATACGCTTCCGATTAAATTCCCGATTCCGGAATTCATTTCCGATACGAACAATATTTAATATTTCCGATTCCGGAATCAATTTCCGTTTCGAACAAATATTTAATATTTCCGTTTCCGGAATTATTTTCCGATTCCGATAATATTTCCGATTCTGACAATATTTCCGTTTCCGGCAATATTTCTGATTCTGGCAATATTTCCATTTTCGATAATATTTTCCGATACGTACCATGTTTCCGTTTCCGGCAACATCTACGACTTGGATAATATTTATATTTCCGATACGCTCCATATTTCTGTTTCCGGCAATATCATCGTTTCCGGAGTATTCGTTTCTTGCCTGTGACGATCTCAGCTCCCACTGAAACCAAGATCCGTCGATTCCGAATATCCATAGATGGAGTATTTAATGCCATTAAATACTTGATCCGTTTACGTACTATTTGTGTGACCCTACGGGTTCAGTCAAGAGTAAGCTGTGGATTAATATCATTAATTCCACTTGAACTGAAGCGGCCTCTAGCTAGGCATTCAGCTCACTTGATCTCACTGAATTATTAACTTGTTAATTAATACTGAACCGCATTTATTAGACTTAACATAGAATGCATACTTGGACCAAGGGCATTATTTCCTTCAGTCTCCCACTTGTCCTTAGGGACAAGTGTGCATTTCCTAATTCCTTTGTCGCTCGATGCTTGCTCTTGAACATAAGGTAAGAGTTGTCATCCTTATTATGTCCAGAGGTGTTTCTCGGTTTCAGAGTTCAACTGATCAAATAAACAGATAATCATAGCCTATGATTCATCCGAGCACGGCCATGCATTTCACAGTTTCTAGCTCTCCGAGTGGCCTTGTACAACTTTTAAGCATCTCATCCCGATTTATGGGAGGACAATCCCAATCTTGCGATCTTGAGATTAGACTTCGTTTGATAGGTGATTACATGAGCGTTGCCTTTATAGCCTCCTTTTACGGTGCGACGGTTGGTCAACGTCAAAGCAACCAGTTCTCAAACAAGTAATCTCAAATCACTCAGGTATTGAGGATTTAGTGTCTAATAATTTTAATAAAATTTACTTATGACAGATTTTCATCTCTTACAGTAAAGTTTCATAGGTCTTGTCCAATACTAGTCTTCCCAAAGTAAGTATCTATGCAAATGATTATGACATTGCCATGTCCACATAGTTCAAGAAACAGAACTACTAGTCATCTTGCATTCTAATCGTCTAACGTTTTCTATGCGTCCAATTTTATAGAAAACTCCGACTAGGGACCATTTTCAACCTTTGACATTCAAGTTCACTTGATAGACATTTCTTAGTCACAGGACTGGTCCTGACAGTCTATCTTGAATATATCGTCAAATTTGAAGGGACTCATCATTTAATACTAAACCAAGATTAAATGGAATATGAAAATACATTTCATATATGATAAATGTTCAACCCCAATGTTTTATAACCATGGGCCTCAAACTCATCTTCTAAAACAATTCATGGAATTCAAAGCTATGCTTGATTTCCAGTGCTACAACGTGAGTGTTGCTTCTCACTTGTTGCATAGGTTTAGTTATCATGCTTTGCCAATCTTAATATCCTTTTCATCGAATGTTCTTCGAGATATGATGATAAGATCTTTTCGAGTTTGTTTATTATGTGATCTAGTCTTTCTTACTTCGATGGTGGTTTTACTCATTTTGCAATGAAGAACCATCAAGTTAGGAGACGTTTTTCTTGCTTCAAGAGTGGTTCTACGCATTTTTCAATGAAGAACCATCAAGCCAGCAGATAGGTGATCTACCCAAGTTCAGTGAAGAACTTTAAACAACCCTGTTTCATTGCTTCTTAGGCAATAATTACTTTTACTTCAACTGTATAGGTTGCTAGTGATGCTTTGTTTGGATTTACCTATCCAAGCAGTTTATAGATATGTGGAAGACTCTCCAACTATATCTTAGAACATAGAAATTATTATTTTAATTTCCCACGCAACAACTCATGGTCTCCAACCCATGTTGCCATTTTCAAAACACGATGCTCTATAGCTCGTCCTTATCAATGGTTAACTCCAAAGGGTCTTGCTTGATCCTTTGCCAGTGTTTATGCGTGTAGCATCAATATTTAGCATATCTTTATTTCCTTGAATCAAGAACTATTCCTATGTACCTTTTCAAGTACCATAAGTATTCTTGCTCTCAATCTAGTTGATCTTTACTTAGATCAATAGAGATTGGTATATGTTCGTCATGGCTAAAGTCATACGATACGTTTTTGGCGATCCTCATATTATATCATACATGATAAATTCTTTCGCAGAATAATTCCCAATTGAATTCTATTCATGTAACTTTAGCTTATCTAGTTTTAGTAGATACTAAATTCAGCTAAATTCTTTGACATATAATATAGGTTAAGAATCTCATTTAGACTCTTTGATGTTTAACTTAGTAAATGCTTATACATAGTTCAAACATCCTTTACTTAGATTTATTCACATGGGTCGAATATCTCCAATGGAGACTTTCGTGTTTGATTTAGTAAATGCCATTACTTAATCCAAAACAATATCATAAGATCTTTGTAAATAGATCTTAATACCCAGTATGTACTAAGTTTCGCCATGGTCCATCATTGATGAATAATCTCAAATCTAAGTCATTAGCATTTGAATGTTATTTTACAATAGAGAGATATGTGTGTGATACACATAGGACCAATTAAGTTTTTATGTACTCCCACTAAACTTCTTATATATCTATAAGAATCATGTACATTTTATGAAACTAAAATACTTATTAGCTTCACTAAAATACATTTCTAATTCCCAATTGCTTGCTTAAATCTGTACTTAGATTTTATAAACTAGCTTTTCTTTCAAGCATTTATTTGGATCCACAATTCCTATGACATACCATGTACATAGTTTATTCCAACATTTGATTGAGGAATACGTTTTGTCATCCAATTGCTATATGTACCAATATGCAATCATTGCTTGAATTATAGACTTGAGCATTACGATTATGCATGAGGTTTCAACACAATCCACATCGTGAATTTGCTTGTAACCTTTAGCAACTAATCTAGCTTTGTGTGTGAACACAATTTCATGTTTGATGGTTTTTATCCTTAAAACAAACTTTGCAATCAATAGGTGTGAAACTATTCTTGCAAATCAACAAAATTTCAATTTTGTCATCAAAACATTGAGTATGTTTTATGGCCTCTAACCATTTAAAACATTTGAGTCTATATATGGCCTCTAACCATTTTAGGGAATCTAGGTTTCGTCATAGCTTTCTTACAAGTCACAAACTCATTAATCTACATGATAATAGTTTGACTGCAAGTTGTAGGTTTCTTCACTATTTAATAGAAGAATCTCATAGTTTCATTGACCTGATCTCTATGTTTCTTCACTATCTAATAGAAGAATCTCATAGTTTCAGTGACTTGAATTCTATGCCTACTTGGGTATAGAACATCAAACAATAGAATATCAATAGGCACTTTGAGAGTCCTTTGAATATTCTATTCTCTTTGAAGCACTTGTACAGTCTTCTAAGAGATGTCTATTCTTTAAAGCCACTTCTAAAGTCCTTAAAGAATAATTTCGGATTTTCTGAAGCACTTTGAAAAGCCTCCGGAATGTCCGTTTATGTTTGTTGTTCATCTCAAAGACTTTCGAGGTCTATTTTCTCCCACTTGTCATTTTGGAAACGAATCTCCAAAAAGGACATTTTTCGAGCACACAAACATTATGTTCTCCAAAATTCGTGGTAGAAACAATACCCTTGTGTTTCATTTGAATAAATCACAATGAAACATATATCTAGACTTGGGCCTTAGTTTGTTGAATAACAAACACTAAGCTCCCACTGAGTTTAGCAACTCTTTAGATATATATAATTGAAAAGATATCCTGAAATTACTTTTCAATAGCTTTGACGAATTTGGTTTAGTTTAGTGGTAGTTGAGCATTTTGTTTTAGAAATTATAGGAAAAGTCTTTATGATTCATCATTGATCGAATCAAGCACTAATTGACTTCGATTATTCCAACTACGATATGCCATATCTTATGGACCTAGATTGTGAAATTACAACACACAATCATTGATGATCATATTTGGTCTCAAGTAATCATTAACATGATCTAACCTAGATCTTTATGATTTCTTGCCAAGTGGATTTTATACTTCTGAATCTTGGAACTACCCAAACAGATTCAACTTATATCACATTTGAGTCAATAAACCTATATTCACTCAAATCCATGTGAAATAATAAAGTCATAAAATCTTTCTTTAGCTTTGAACTCTATCGTCTAGGCGTTCTAACAATAGTTCATATCTTTTGTTACTTTCAACAAGTAAGACTAGCTTGTCTTAAGTTGATCTAGAAATCAACCAACTTTCAAAAGTCCATTAAAATAGAGCTTTTGAATGTTAACTTGTTGATATGGTCTAAGCAACAATGCCAAAGATTAATGGAACTCAAATCAAGGGTTTGATTTGAACCTAGTAAAGTTCTTTAAAGAGTTGTTTGTTTTAATCAAGCATATTGACTCAACCTGTAATTGACCATTTCATTCAAATAAACAAACAAACAAGCATTGTTTTTGTTCTTTTGAATGTGAGTCTTTCTGTATTTGAAGCAGAAATTTAGGTATGCTGATTATGGAACAAAATAGCCATTAAGTTCCAGCCTTTTAAAGGACTTAAAACAAACTAGATGACCCTACAACTAATGTAGCATTGCCATGCTTCATTTCCCACTTGTAGGTCATTAGTGTAGCCTAGCTTCCATTATTTGAGTTATCACCGAAGTAAGAACCTCAAGCGGTATATGATACCAAGGAAGTTTGATTGCTAGGTCACTTCTCTTTAAACATAAACTTATAGGTAGAAACGGAATCGTAAATTCCTTTCATTTGTTCCTCGTTTTTCCTATTTCTTGTACCCTTTCTTATAGTCTTAAGAATTGAATTCTTTAGTGTTGACTTTTATACTTTGTTAGACATGTCCAATGTCACCAACAAGGTTCTTTACCATTTTAATTTATGTTGAATATTTTGTTTCAACTAGATGATCTTACCAGAAGCTTCTAAAGTTCTCTAAGTATCGATCTATTCGAATGTCTAGGGACTAGACTTATTCGAGAATTAAATGGACAAAGATATTAGGTTGTTAACCATTGGTAAAGCTGAGCGTTTAAACTCAATGCTTTATGATCTCAAAACTACATTGTATTTTGAATTCACAAGCACCAATCGGTTTGCCATTCAACTTTGATATTCGAAAACAACCATAAAAGTCGATATAAGAAACGTACTTTTTAAATTGCTCACTTTCTCTCATTTCCGTGAATCGTTCTTGGATTCACTACCAATCGAGGAAATTTACTGTTACCTTTCTAAAAGGATTTACTGCAGTGCAAGATATTTAATTATAAACAATATTTAAAACATACATTGAAGCATGCAAAGTCTAAACATTTATCATGAGTAATAACTTGAAAAATTAAAGCAATCATGCAATTTAAACAAGTCATTAGCATTTTATTAGAATTATGTGTTCCGGCAGGTGAGAATAAAATGATTTCAAGATCCTAAAATCATTGAAGAACTAAGCACAGTTTGTCGACTTAATCCTAAAACATCTTAGGTAAGCAAAAGCCTTTTGCTAATAGTCTAGAAACTATTCTTGGTTGATAGGTACGTCTAAGAACTTATTAGGTAAACCTATCGATTTTGCCACGACATAAAAGGACTCCTTACTTATATCGTTGAGTTTCACCAAAACTAACATGTACTCACAATTATTTGTGTACCTTGCCCCTTTAGGACCAATAAGTAACACCTCGCTGAGCGAAAACTATTACTAGATTGATGTAAAGGATATCCAAGCAAGTGTATATTTTGGCATGGCACCTTTTAACTCAATTTTTAAGTTTGGAACTTAAGGCTCTTACTATGTTGGTTAGATTTTAAGTGAACTAAAATCCTTAATCATGCAACATAATCAAGCCATAATCTTATGCATAATTAAGACATATTTAAAGCAATAAATAACTTAAAGCATGCATAAGATAAAGGTGATCTAGTATGGCCCGACTTCATCTTGAAGCTTTGACTTCAAAGTCCGTCTTGAAAATCTCCGTGGGAGGCACCATTTTCTTCAAATAGGATAAGCTATAATTAAAACTAATTACAACTATTTGATGGTACGCAGACCATATTTGAATTGAAAAATAACTTTGGTACTTTAGACCAATTACATTCAAATTAATGGTACGCAGACCATATTTTCTATCCTATTTGGGCCATACTAGTCACTTCATAACCTGCAAAACAGTACATATACAATATATACCATTCACCCATTCATTATCATGAATGGCCCACATAGCTGGTTAGTAAAACACATTATGCATCACGTAAACATTTGCAGCAATTAATCAAGGGCACCAATAATCTACAAATTATCCAGTCCTTATTAATTCTAATCAAGTTGTTTTAACCTTAAGGATTTGTAGACCTAATCAAGAGTTTATGACTAAAAAGCGCTCCCACTTAAACCAATAAATTTATATGCTTTACTAATTTTAAACATAAAAATGTATTTCTAGTCTA
This sequence comes from Spinacia oleracea, assembly GCF_020520425.1. Taxonomy (NCBI): domain Eukaryota; kingdom Viridiplantae; phylum Streptophyta; class Magnoliopsida; order Caryophyllales; family Amaranthaceae; genus Spinacia; species Spinacia oleracea. Next base: position 31,515,930 of record NC_079492.1, read on the forward strand.
ACCGGAAACATACAAATTTAATTAAAATTTAAAGCTCATATGAATTTATAATTGAATCCAAAAAGTTTAATTTAATTTCAGTCGTATTTAAATTAATTCATGATTTTAATTTTAGTAAAATAATTAGAATAAATAAAATTTATTATAATTACAATATTCAAAATTAAAATCCAAGAAAATAATTTAAATTATTAATTTTAAAATTAATTAAAATTACGTAAACTGAAAAATTTCAAATTAAACATTCAAAAAGATCTAATCGCAACGCAAACACCCTACGCATCGCACGCCCATGGGCCACACGCACACAGCCATCGCTGGCCATGTGCGCGCAGCCCATGCGCTCGTCGCATAGCTGCTGCATCTTCCATCGCAAGCCATCGCACAAGTGGTGCTCGCTGCGCGCGCGCCAGCGCTCGATGCACGCAAGCCATCGCTCGCTGTGCGCGCTCGCCAGCGCTCGCTGCGCGCGCTCCAGCGCTCGATGCACGCGAGCCATCGTTCGCTGTGCGCGAGCCATCGCTCGCTGTGCGCGAGCAATTGCTCGCTGCGCGCGATCGACGCTGGGCGCAGCGCTCGTGGCACGCGAGCTTGCGCTCGCTGCGCGCGAGGCTGCACGCGCTTGCGCGAGGCAGTGCGCGTTGTGGCGCAACTCGCTTGCTGCCCACACGCGACTGCCGTGCCTTGCCTTCGCCCATGCCCATTCGTCCATAGCTCGTGGCCCACGACACAAGGCAGGGCTACTGCCTTGTGCTCGTGCACCATGCCCCTGCTCATTGCATTCGTGCCGCACGGGCGACGAGCTCCCTTGCTCGACGTCGCATGCCCGCACTATACAACACCCCTTAAGGGTAACATGAAGCGTCCATTGCTTTGTGCGTGCAAGTTATATGAACGAATCGCATAAAAAATTTAAAATTTTTATTTAAAATTAATGACAAATTAATAAATAATATTAATTTCATAATTTTAGGGCGAAAAATCGAAAATTTATTATTCAATTGATTTTCGATTATTATGGATTCAAGCCTAGGTCATAAAAATTTAAAATTTATCATAAATTTACAATTTTTATGGTGGTTTTTAATCATAGGTTTTTAATTAAATTATAATTAATTATGAAAATCAAATTAATTCTAAATTATTCTAATTTTCAACAAATTAATCATAATTACAAATTAGATTGCATAATTAACAAGGCTAGGCATTCAAACTTGTTAAACATATACAGTAGGTCAATCAAAAATTCAAGATTTATCAACAAGAATCGCAAATATTTAATTTAACATCTTAAATTTACGAAATTTTGCATTCGAAAAACTAAAACCTTCGAAAAGTCATAGTTAGGCTTCGAATTTGAGAATTCTGGGTTCGGCCCTATTGCGAAACGCGAAACGCAGGAAAGGACTTAAAACCGTGTTGGACTTAAAACCGTGTTGGACTTAAGTGAAAGGACTTAAAACCGTGTTGGTAGACACGAGGCCCTATTGAAATCAAGATCAAGCCCAAAAGCACCTTTAGCACCCAAATAGTGAAAATGAATGTTAAAACTTGTCGAAACTTAGACTCGTCTCAAGGAATATATATGTGTACATTTTTCAAAACAAATATAAGCGAAATAAATATCAAGGTCATTCTTCGAAACACCAAAAAATATTATTAAGTCGTTGGCTTCTCAAATAAAAAGTGTTCGTTTGTCAAAAGATTAATCCAGGCCAAGCTAAACCTGATATTACTGAAAAATAAACTTTGTCGCCCGGAAAACGAAGTCGCACTCCACGACTTCGCCAAAATAGCATACCAGTATAAAGGTCGCTCGCACATACGAGCACGATCCCAAACATGATTAAAGGACGTTATAAAATACGTACCTCTCTTGGCAAGAAATGACCGTCAAGCCCGAGCGCTTGGGGGCTCGAAAGAAAATATATACTCCCACGAAGATGTGCGAAGTTAAAATGATATTCCCGGACTACGCTCTACACAGTCCCATGTTTGGATAATCTCATGAAAAAAAAAACGGATTTCGATCTCAGGGTAAAGGTCACCGTTGATACTTGTACATGGTGCTCTGATCAAAGACCAAGTGGTGGCAAAATCGAGCCGTAAAGACTAGCTCAAAACCACAAAATGAGATGACCCCGAGACAAAGGTCCGTCTAAGCTTGTTGTCAACCCACATTCAGGTTGCAACTAAGTCCGAGCATCCCTCGAAAGAATTCGCTCCTGCGAGAATGAATAAGAAAAGAAATTCTCAAAAGAAATCACGATGAACAAAAGAAATAGGAACTTGTCCATCTTCAGCGGGCAAGATCGCGTCACGAACCACGTGAGTTCCAAATTGAAAATAAAACGAATTCAGGGACGTCCATGTTAGGTTATGATACATATCACAATTCATAAATCATGCGGAAAAACCATTTAGCCAGGAATACATATTATTTACACATAATCATATAGCATAGTTTAGATGCATACTCTTTGTTGCGTGCCTTCCCTAGCTGCGCCCGAACCGAACAAGAACAAGTCTTTAGGACTCCAAGTGTCGTCCCTCCGTAGATAGTCCACAGCACGTCCGGATCCGCCTTAAGATTGACCAACTAGAATCGCCCTTAAGGTACTAAAGATTTTCGGCACTCTTAGGTAAGAAATGTGTCTAAATTTTCTCTCAAAAACTCACTTTGAATACTTGAATAATCTCAGAAAATATGTGACCCTAGGCACGTATTTATAGAGTTATGGAAAGGGTTTTGGAATCCTATTAGGATACTAATTTATTTAATTATAACCCTACTAGGACTCTAATTAAATAATCATTATCTAATAGTTTTAGGATTTAATCACACTTTGAATCCCGATTGCTTCAGGGTTCCCGCACAAGCATGGCACGAGCACCGTACACCCGCGCAAGCCTTGCGGCCCACGCTAGGCGCACATCGCTCGGCCCACTGCTGCGCTCCGCGCGCGCGCGCCCAAGGCCTTGGCTGGGCCTGGCCTTGCGCTGGGCCTGGTCGAGGCTTGGCGTGCGCTGGTGTGCGTTGGCTCGCTGGGCGACGGCCTGGCTTCGTGCTGGGCCTTCGTCTAGCGGGCCTCGTCCGATGCTAATTCGTACGATACGCTTCCGATTAAATTCCCGATTCCGGAATTCATTTCCGATACGAACAATATTTAATATTTCCGATTCCGGAATCAATTTCCGTTTCGAACAAATATTTAATATTTCCGTTTCCGGAATTATTTTCCGATTCCGATAATATTTCCGATTCTGACAATATTTCCGTTTCCGGCAATATTTCCGATTCTGGCAATATTTCCATTTCCGATAATATTTTCCGATACGTACCATGTTTCCGTTTCCGGCAACATCTACGACTTGGATAATATTTATATTTCCGATACGATCCTTATTTCCGTTTCCGGCAATATCATCATTTCCGGAGTATTCATTTCTTGCCTGTGACGATCTCAGCTCCCACTGAAACCAAGATCCGTCGATTCCGAATATCCATAGATGGAGTATTTAATGCCATTAAATACTTGATCCGTTTACGTACTATTTGTGTGACCCTACGGGTTCAGTCAAGAGTAAGCTGTGGATTAATATCATTAATTCCACTTGAACTGAAGCGGCCTCTAGCTAGGCATTCAGCTCACTTGATCTCACTGAATTATTAACTTGTTAATTAATACTGAACCGCATTTATTAGACTTAACGTAGAATGCATACTTGGACCAAGGGCATTATTTCCTTCAGTCCACCCTTAGCGGACAGGCCTCGCCCACCTTCAACGGGCGGGGTCTGCGTCACTAGCCACGCAGGTACTCAGTTTTCGAAAAAATCTTCAAAACAAAAACAGGCTCGCCATCTTCAGCCGGCGGGGTCTACGTCACAAACCGCGTAGGTCCTTATTTTCAAAGCAACACAAACAAATTTCAAAATAGATTCGTCCACTCCTATCGGACGGGGTGTCCACCCTTAGCGGACAGGCTCACCATCTTCAGTCGGCGTGGTCTACGTCACAAGCCGCATAGGTCCTTATTTAAAAAAAAAAACCACAAACAGATTTCGAAACAGATTCATCCATTTCTATCGACGGGGCGTCCACCCTTAGCGGACAGGCTCCTTAGTCGCTGCAGCGATAACTTTTTTCGGTTTTCCCTTTTTCCAAAAATTAAAGGATTGGTTTTCCGTTTTTCCAAAAAAGAACGATGTGCTGGATTTTCCTTCGTTTTGCGTCCCATAAAACCAAGGGGGTTTTCTCGTTTAGCTAACCCTGAAAATGAGAATCTTTAAAAACATTTTTACCTCGTGATTGGGCTTGGCCAGGCCCAATTACACTTTATAGCTTTGATTTCGAAAACATCTGTAGCTACTTCCAATGACAAAGTGAGGGAGTTTCTACGCATCTTTAGATACTTCCAATGACAAAGTGAGGGAGTTTCTATACTATCCGTTGACAAATCCCAATGACACGTGAGGGGTATGTCGACACTTCAAGTGATGACCCTTAAGTAAAATGTTATCACTCGGGGGCTCGTGAGACCCTCGCAAAACAAGTCACATACACTATGGCTTGTGTGACGCACTCCGTCTAGTACTTTGACCATCGTCTCATCCCGAGACTCAGTCAAAGTGGGGGCTAACTGTAGACACCTACTTTTGTCCCCATTCCCGAAAGGGAAGGTTCGATGATGAGAACATAAAATCCCCACTTGGCAACGCATCTCCTATAAAATAACGAATCTCGATCACCCTTTTCATTTCACCCAAAACCTGCTATTTATAAAAACCTGCTATTTATAGAAACCTGCTAAAAATAGTAACGGCCGTAACGGGTAGTTGCTAAAAGTGGCAAGTCATAAAAGATAGAAACCTGTCAGAATTAGGTGTTTCACTCCAACATAAATCCTAAAAGAGATAGAATTTTCAAGAGGAATCCTATTCCTAGTATAATTCGAAAATAAGAGTTATGTATTGATGAAAATCCTAACGAACCTACAGTTCGTAACGGGCCCAGACGCATTCCGTCATAAAGTTAATACGCGCTAAAAGACTCGGATAAGTCCCAAAGACTCCATATTGCACGAGTCCAAATCTGACAAGGAAAATCGGCCCAGACCCTATTTTCAACGCCTGGCTCTGGGCGCCGAAATCTTCGGCGCCCAGCCCTGGGCGCTGAAATTACCTGGGTACGTATTCTCTCCTAATTCTTCTTGGAGTAGTGCTCTAAAATTCTATCTTTCCACGAACTCTTCCCTATAAATACAGCCCCAAATTCGACGTGAAGAGAACACATAATTCATATTTTGAGTATTGACTCCAACCCCTAAGCCTAATCCTCACGCTGCGAAATTGATCCCGCGTTCTGTCGCAATCGATCCAAAAATCGAACAGAACGTATCCTGTCCCTTGTAGCTGAAGAATTAAGCCCGGAAACTTGAGATTCGTTAAATAAAAGGAGAAATAGCAAAGCCAAAGTGGTTAGTTTTCTGAGAACCGTGACGCACCTCTCAAGGGTGCGTCGTAATGTGTCCCTTCGCATGATTTAATCGCTTTCCTCGCCCTTATATAAAACTGTTAAATTATTAAATCTGATTGTTCTATCACGCTTAATAAAGATAATATCTTGGGAAATTGAACTATCATGCTAGGTCCCTTCAATCAATCTAAACAAGATAATCACGATCGATCTAGTATTATGTGTTGCACATTGTTAAAATCAATTCAGATTAGTTTAATAGTTCACGCATGTCCCTTCAATTATTTATGCTGAGCTAGTAAGGATATCCTGCCTCTGGAGTTATCGAAGAGCGAGTACTCCTCTCGGTAGTTACAGTCCCCCGAACCCTCAATCTCTACCCTGCGGGTGTACGTTGAGCGATCCCCACACCAGGGATCACAAGGGAACCTATGGCCGTCGTGGTCAAACAAAATTGCACTCCCTTTATGTCACGATAACCGGGTTTTGTCAGTTTTTCTCATTGTCGGTAAAAACTGAATGGCGACTCCTATATTACTAGTCAATTGGGTGTAAACTCACAGGAAATCCAATTACACTTGATTTGACAAAAAGAAACGTCACGCCCACGAGGGACGAGGTCACGCATTAGCCTGATGCTTTTTCGACCCCCTCACACCTTGTGTTTGAATGCACTTTCAAAGTTTTCCAAAATAAGCGGTTTGTTACCGTACCCGAATCTCACACATTCGGTTTCAAGGTTCAATGCCTTATCCAAAAGAGTCTTTTTTTTGTCCTTCCAAACCAGACCCTTAAAAATGTTTGGTGGCGACTCCTTCAAGTGAAAAGGCTTGAAATGACTTGCGTCACTAGATTTCGACCTTGTAATCGAATTAGCTTAAATTAAGGCCTTAGAGCCATTTGAATAAGAGTCATTTGAAAATCGTGTCAAATTCCTCTTGAACATGCTTTTTATTTGCACATTTGGAATGAGAACAACAACAACAATTCAACTTTTATTTTTGAACTTGATTTGATTTAGTATGCCCTTAATTTGAATTTGGACATAGAAATTCTTTTTGAATATTAAGGTGGTCGGGCCTCAGAATGAGGTTGTCTACGTGTCCTATTAAGGAATCAAGTCGAACATAGTTCTAACTTACAGAGCTTTTTGAAAATTTAACTTGAATTTGAATTCGGACATAGAAATTCTTGAGTTGATCCATGTTCATCAAAGAAGGAAACTCAGTCCCATCCAAATCTGTTAATTAAACCGCTCCCCCGGAGAGGATCTTCTTGACAATGTGTGGCCCAGACCAAATGGATCTGAATTTTCCCCTTGGATCTATGGCGCTCTTGCGTAAGGTTTTCTGGACAAGATCGCATTAAATAATTGTTTCGGGTTCTGACCCTTTTGTTAAAATGTATGGCCACTAGGCGCTGAGAGACTTATACATGGTGAGTGGCTTGAAGCCGGTGCTCATCGAGCATGACTAGCTCATCGTATCTTGATTGTACCCATGTAGCTTTTGGGATTTTCCTTTCGAGGACTATCCTTAAAGAACGTAGTTCCAACTCAATAGGTTGTACCGCTTCCATTTCGTAGATCAATTAAAATGAAGTTATGCCGGTTGAAGTGCGAATTGAAGTTCGATACCCCGACAATGTAAAGTGTAGTTTCTGGGGCCAGTCCTTGTAATTGGTTGTCATTTTCATGATGATGGTCTTGACATTCTTGTTGGATACTTCAAATGCCCCATCGGTCTTTGAGAAATAAGGCGAAGAACGGTGATGTTGGATTTTGTACTTTGTGAATAGATCTTCACATTCGCCTTGAAAATGGGTCCCCTGATAACTAATGAACTCGTGAGAAACACCGAATGTGTATATGATTTTTTCTTTAATGAACTAGGCCACTTGCTTGGAACCCAATATTTTGAAAGATCTGGCTTTGACCCACTTGGTGAAATAATTGATTGCAACCAGTATGAACTCATGACGTCGATACCCCAAGTTGAGAAAGGCCATGGTGATGACTGTGAATATAGCAGGGATGGAGGAATGTGCTTCAGGTTCGCACACTTTTGGTAAATAGGACACTTCTTGACAAACAAGTAGCAGTCATGCTCGAGAGTGGTCCAGTAGTACTGAGCTCGAATGATTTTAAGGGCTAACATCCTCCCATTCATATGAGTTCCACAGACCCGGCATGTACGGTGTCCATGACCTTTTGTGCTTCGTGTTTGTTAACACATTGGAGATTGAGACCGTCAAGAGACCTTTTGCATAAAATACCACCTTTTAGAACAAAGTTTGTTGATTGGAGACGCAAAGCCCCTTGATTCTTGCTTGAAAAGCTCGCGGATATTCAGAAGTTTTTAGGTACCTTAGAATGTCTGAATTGAACACCAATAGCATCGTCAATAGCATGGACATATGATGCTTCTTGACGGGTTTCAATTGTAAGTGACATTTTAGCCATACCGTTTGGGATGTTAATCATTAATGCTAGCTTCGCCAGTGCGTCGGCGAACTGATTCTCTTCCCTGGGTAGGTATATCTAATGAAGCTCCTCAACCTTCTTGGACAGATTCTCGAGATAGGATTTGTAAAGGGCCAAGATTTCACTTTTGACCTTCCATTTCTCGAAAATCTGGTTGATGATTAGGGAAGAGTCCCCGTACACTCGAAGTTTCTGGACACCCAATGCTATGGCGGCTTCCAGACCCATGATGCTTGCTTTATACTCGGCCGCATTGTTTGTAACATTGAATTGTAGCTTTGCAGATATTGGAGTGTGAGTGCCGTCACGATTTATTAGGATTACCCTGACACCACATCCGCATTGATGGGAAGCACCATCAAAGTGCAACGACCAGCTGTCGTCATGTCATTAGAATTTGCTCATCAGGTAGGACGTAACTTTCTTGCTCTACTTTGATAGGACAATCAGCCATTAAATCATAGACCGTTGAACCCTTGATAGACTTTTGAGGGATGTATTTCGGATCAAATTCATCTAGCATAACCACCCATCTGGACAGCCGTCCTTTGAGAGGCGGTTTTTCGAATAAGAACTTGAGATGATCTGCTTTGCAAATTACATACACTATATGGGAGATCATGTAGTGTCTGAGTTTATTTGTGGCCCAATTGAAGGCGATATCGAGCCTTTTTGTTGAGTATATCTGGTTTCGTACTCGAGTAGCTTCTTGCTCAAATAGTACACGGGGTTTTCTTTGCCTTCGATTTCTAGGGCGAGCATGGCCCCAACTCTTGAGTCATTCGTTGTAAGATAAAGCCTGAGTGGGATACCCGGCATTTCCGACTTCGACACTGGAGGATTTGAAAGATAGCCCTTGATGGTGTCTAATGCATATTGACACTTTTTGTCCCATACCTTAGGCTCACTCTTGCGGAGTTTTCGAAACACTCGCTCACAGATCATGGTGAGCTTTGAGATGAATATGCTGATGTATTGTAATTTGCCAAGGAACCCCTGAATTTCTTTTTTATTCGCTGGCGGTTTCATATCTAGAATGGCCTTTATTTGGGAAGGGTAAGCCTCGATGCCCCGAGAACTGATGACATACCCGAGCAACATGCCTGACGTTAACCCGAATGCACATTTTTGAGGATTGAGCCTCATATTGTATTGCCTGATCCTATTGAAGAAATTTCGAAGCACTGTTGTATGTTTATGATGCTCTTTGGATTTGACGATCATGTCATCGATATACACCTCGATTTCCTTGTGATCATGTCACTCATGATGGTTACGGCAATTTTTTGATAAGTAGCCCCCGCTTTCTTCAGTCCGAACGACATAATTGTGTAGCAATATGTACCCCACTTAGTGATATGAAGGTTATTATCTCCATGTCTTCCTCTGCCATGAGAATCTGATTTTAGCCTGCATACCCGTCCATAAAAGAGAGTAATGCATGATTTGTTGTGTTGTCGACCAAAATGTTGATGTGTGGAAGTGGAAAACTGTCTTTAGGGTTGGCTCTGTTAGGATCTCTGTAATCGACACACATTCGAACTTTGCCATCCTTTTTCGGAACCGAGACAACATTTGCAATACATTCTGGATACTTGGACTCTCGAATAATCCAGGCCTTTAGCTGCTTAGAGACCTCTTCTTGAATTTTGAGGGAAACTTCCGGTTTCATGAGACGGAGTTTCTGCTTAATGGGCTTTGAACCTGGAATGAGGAATTGTATGCTGACTGATGCTTGGATCAACCCCTGGCATATCATGATAGGACCATGCGAAGACGTCTATGTACTCTAAAAGTATATTGACCAGATCACCCCGCTCTGCTTGAGATAGAGTTAAACCAATCTGATCTAGTTTTGGATCACTGTTGTTAGAAAGGTTAAATTTTTCTGTTTCCTCAATTATGAGCGTCCTGCTTTCATGATTTTGAATAGCTTTTAAGATTTCAATGTCTATTTCTTGAGAAGCAAAGTTGTTTGAATTATGAATGTTTTTTGAAGTTGGACTTGATGAGTAGGATGAAATTGAAGTATTATTGAAATTAGCAATCATTACATCGACAACTTCGACTTGAAGTTCGGCCTCTAAGGGCACTTGATTGATGCAAGACTCTAACCCAAGACTCTTTGACTCATCACTAGGACTTGAAAATTGAAAGGCATACTCTGGACTTGAAAATACCTAATCATAAATGCAGTTATCAGGAAATTCCCAGATGTCTTCATCATCCTCATTGTAGTAGAAGAGGTTGTTGCCATAAATCTTCGAAGCTTGATTCCAGACTTGGTGCCAGGAACTGTATTGAAATGCAGCAAAGCGGCTCTAGTATGCACTGTTGAAACTCGGGAGAAACTTTCTGACCATTCTTCCTTCTGGAATCCTAGGTCGGATATTGTAAGAAAGGATAGTCCAACGATATTAATAGTCATGGATTGATTCATCCTCTCCTTGGTGCAGAGCCAATGTTTGCCTGATGAGGGTGCTCTTGTAGTTGAAGCCTTGGGGTGTGAAGCAGGAAGGACCGTCTAGTAGCTCCTCGATCCAGGATTCCCCAAATAGAACGTCATAATCAGTCGGCATGTCGATGACCTTGCACTCAGCTTGGTTTCGGTAAGACCCAAGAAAGAAGACCAGCTCTAGGACCCCCAGAATTTTGTATGTAACACTTTGAAGCTTGATTGCTTTTCCATGGTTTGCATCAGATCATACTCCGTGAAGCCTACGGCCTCGAGGGTTAAAAGAGGAAAAATGTTCACTTGGATGTCAGAGGTTACACGAGGCTTGGGGATCACCCAATCTTGAAGGTGTGGCATCAAATGGTGGAAGTTTGGGACCACCAGTTCGAAAGATAGCTTGTACATTGTAGAAATTAAGTTACATGGGAAGTCATCTTCCTCATCTCCGTAATCATGGGAGATGGCTAGGACCGATGGTGGTTGCTTGGTTCCCGGAGGAAAAGGTAGAGTCTTGCTGTCTACAATGTTCTGGATTAGATACTTAAGCTTGAAACAGTTTTCAATGCCATGCCCATTTCCCCGATGGAACTTTAAATAGGTGCACGGTGTGAGGGAGTCGAAAAACACGACGGGGCGCCTCTTAGGAAGAGTATACGGTCCGTACGACTATTCTTATCTGGATGTGGCAAGAATATTAAGTAAATAGAAACTAACTGTGAGCGTTAGCCTCTTTTTACTAGTCTTTAGGAGTCGGCATTCAGTTTTAGAAAACTGACAAAATCCAGTTTTCGTGATATGCCTGGAGTGAAAACATATGTGATTCACAACGGTCATAGATTCCCTTGTGATCCCTGGTGTGGAGATCCCTCTACATACATCCATCGGAGTAGAGATTGAGAATTTTGGGGACGTTTACTAATACATGCAGGGAGTGCCCACTATTCGGGGGATGTTTACTATTACAAGGAGTGCCTTGTAAAAACAATGGAGAGGTCCATTTGGTGAGATTGTGTTTGGATTTTGAACTTGAATTTTTGAAATTAAATTTTGTATCGAATTCGGAAATGGGAATGGGCTCAGGAGTTGGACTTTGGATATTGGATTTTAGAATATATCTTAGCAATTGATACTTCCGCACGAAGTTGCACCAACCACCTAGAAAGGATAATGATTTCGTCATCATCACATTAGAAGAGACACGAATTAGGTGTCTACAGAAGCCCCCACTTTGACTGAGCATTCGGTTAGGAAAGCGAAAGTCAAAGCTTTCGAAATGGGACGGAGAATATTAAATATGTTCTGCAACCAATACAATTTTTGTACACCGGAACCTGCACAAGACAAGTTTTAGAAAAAGGATAGAGTCTCCGTGCGGCTTGACGAATCTGATATTGGTATGGATTGTATTTCTTTTCCGCCTTTGACTTAGAACGGAGCTTGGCATCAAAAATTTTGAATTTTGAACTTTGCAATTTTGAGTCTTGAATTTATAATACCCGGAGTGAATCCGTTGGGTTTTGTACTTGTTTGAAATGTCATATGAGGCTTAATCCGCTGGGGAACATATCCACGGGGGAAAAGAGTTTTTTACTTACTCTTGGAATTTTCAATTTCTTTGACTTTCCCGGAGCTTGGGTCCGCTGGGAGTAGAAATCTTGAATACACATATTTTTTGGACTCTGTATGCTTGGGATATTTATCTGTCAGTGTTAATGGAACAGATATATACATATTTGTCGGAAAGGACCCGAATTCGACGTTTGATGCCCAGTGCATAAATCCGTAGCAGTAAAGTACGTACAATCAACACGGAGGACCGCGCTAAGATTCCGCATGCACGGACAGTCAGGGCATGCGCTGGGGTAGTGTATATATTCTTCCCGGTGTGCTCTTGCTCGAGCACACTTCACTTCGTTTGCTTATTTCTCTCAAAGTTCGATTGCTCTCTCCCTTTGACCTTGTTGTTTTTGCATTTCCTCTACACTTATCCATGTAAGTATTTCAAGTTTTGATTTTGAAATTACCTTAGGATTGCATGTAGGATAATTTTTTGTACTTGAAATGTTCTTGCATTGTTGATGTTGCATTTGTATCTTAAAAATGTTAAAATTTTGAAATGTTGTGATGTTTAAATATAGGTAGTAGTAGGCTTATTGTACTTTGTATGAAAAAATTGTTTGATAGCCATATCGAACTTGAACTGTTGGAACTTTGTAGAATGTGAATTTGAACCTTTGTACTTGGAATCTTGTACTTAGAACTTGTAAATATAATGATGACTTCACTGGGGATCTCTATGGGTCTTGTATAAGAATATGCTTGGGTAACCTAGATGTTGGTGTAGAACTTCAATGCCATCTTAGGCATGGATAGCCTAGGCATTAGTGTAGAACTTGAATACCTGCTTATGCATGGATAACCTAGGCGTTGGTGTAGACTCTGAATAGTCTATTGAAATAGAAGTCCCTAGCTAGACTTGTACTGCCACTAGTGATGTTAGGCTTTTGAAATTTGTATGGGCTAGTATGAGATAGCCCCCAGACTTGAATGTTGATTTTTGTATTTGAATGCCTCTAGTATACCTCGTTACACCCGGAGGAAGCTAGTTGAGTGCTCGAGCAGTCGAGCAGCTATGGAGGATTTTCTGATATCGAAGCTGCTGAGCTGGAGGTACTTCCTACCGGCATGACCCCTCGAGAAAAACCTACTTTCGATGGTCGAGGCTGGCGGCCTTCGGACCTGGTATTTCATCCGAGACATCATTTGTCTCAACAGCCTCAAACGGGCGTGGTATGCCTCGTATTTTGCTTTTGAACTTTCTACTTGATTTGTATTTATTTGTACTTACCTACCCCTTTTTGTAGGCTGACAGGATAGGTCATCCAAGTGTTCTGATCTCGAGAGGAGCTCTTGGGTCTTCTCAGATCATTCACGATGATGAGGAGGCCTAGGCCATTTGGGCATAGACGGGCTTCGTCACCTTCTGGGAGGCGTTAAAAGGTTTTAAGGGAGAGACGGGAGGAACTTGGATACGGGCCCTAGCTCAAGTGCTGAGACTTTTTGGATGCGCTCAAATGCTGATATGAGGGATGTTCCCTCCTCTTCTTCTCAGGCTGGCAGGTATTCGTACTCTTTTGTAGATACGGGTAGTCAGCCGCCTTGGGGACCTCCTATGGGTAGCTAGGGAGATATGGGTGGATCCCCATCTTTGAGTGCCGGCTACAGGATGTCGTCCATGGCTCTGTGGCAGGAGTATGAGAGGTGTGCCGGTTTCAGGCTTTTCAGTATTATCAGCATGTGCCTATGCCTGCCCGGCATTTCTCAGATGTCGTAGCAGGAGCCTCTGACCCCTGGGAAGTAGCTTGATCGGGAGCTGGAGTAGCTTACTCAGAGAGGGCCCATTGTTAAGGAGATAACTGATGACTCTGATTGATCCTGCATGGGAACGAGGTCTAGCTTTGCCTTGGATGGGTTGCTTTGCGTATGGGATTTTTGTACGAATATTTGTATTTTTGTATTTGTATGGATATTTGTAGGTTTGTACTTGAATTTTTTATTTGTATGGCTAGATTTGTATGGTTTTGGATGGATTTTGTATTTGTATGGTTGAATTTTGTATGGGTTTGGAATTTCGCGGGTTTTTGGACATGTTGCTGCGTGTTTTTGAATGGTTTGAATATAACTGGTATGCGTTGTGTGTGCATTTTTTAATTTTGTGGCTACATGTTTCCATGTGAAAATGAAAAAAAAAATTGCCCCTTTTTTCGAGTGTATATACCCACTATAAGCCCCCACTTTGACCGAGGTTTTTTTGTTAGAAAAAAAGCGCAAGTCAGAGTACATTCAACTTTTTCTTATGCATATGATGACTGGACTTATGACGCCGATCTAGGACTATAATGCTTGAATTTTGGAAAAATGACATGAAATTTACCCGGGTGCTGATTTGAACTGCTTGAATTTGCGCGACTTGCGGCTTTTTGGAACATCTGGCCCATATCATTGAGTTGATTCCTTTGTAATATTCATTGAAGAGAAGCGTGCCTGATGTCATAAAGTTGGAGGTTGAAATTGTCCTTCCGGCAGATCTTACGCCTGGCGCTTGCCTTGCGCCATGCGCTGGTGGTACTTTTAAGTACCACCATAAATGCTGGCTCTTTAATAAATAGAGGGCTTTGCAAATCGGTTCTTTGCACCTCTAGTTCTTGTTTTGATTCGCCTTTTTCTTCTTTGAAAAGAAAATGGCTCTTTCATTTGAAAACGCCTTGGACGCATGGCTTAGTTCGTTAGGCAAGTTGGAGAAAAGAGGGCTTGATGCTATGCATCTTGGAGTGCTTGTCTCTTTCCGGTTTGTAAAGCTTGATTTGAACTTTCTTCATGCTTCTTTGGAGGCTTGGGATCCAGTGAACCATGTTTTCCTCTTTGGAACTAACGAGGTATGTCCCTTCCCTGATGAGTTTAATGTTATACTTGGCTGGCCCCTTATTGTAAAGCCTTTCTTACCCAGTGTTGAAGAACACTTCTTTTCAACCTTTGAAAGGTATTTGGGTCTTGAGCCCCCACTCTTGAGTGCCATTGTATATGGGAGAGGGGTGCATTTGTCCCTCTTTGTTGCTCATTTTGCTAGAATAGACATCCCCAAGGTCTGTCGCTTCAGGGCCTTGAATTTTTGTATCTTTGCTCGTTTCCTCTTTTTGAAACATGGGCATGGCAATGGAAATTCCGCCATAATAGAGATTGTAGAGTAGTTTTCTTGTGCCAGAGACCTAATGCCGCTTGTAATTGGCAAGACACTGCTAGGCCTTGGTATGATGAAACGGACCCATCTTCCATGCTCTCAGGAATCCCGGTGCTACTTCAAGTAAGTACCTGAAGTTTCTTGTATAATGAAATTTGTACTTGTATTTAGAACGTTGGATATTGAACTGTTTTTTAGTATCTTCCCCAAGGTCTGGCTTATGAAGAGGCTCATGTTGGTGGCACCACCAGAAAACATGGCAAGCTATAAGAGAAAAGGTTTCATTGTACGACCCATGCTGTATGGCCGGCTTTCTTTGAATGAGTGGCGTTGTGCACTCTCGGAGATTTGATCCTCCATTATGCGGGTGATCCCGTAGTGGGGAATTTCTTCCATGAGGCATGCACCTGATTCCTCTATTTTGACGGTGCCTAGCCTTTCTGCATTAGTCTTCTACTTTCTTTCTCGAGTGATGAGACAATATGGCTTGAGGCAAAAGATTCCGGATTTTGCTATGGAGCATCTGTAGCCTGTTGTATTGAATACTGACTGTATTTCACGGTGGAGGATGTATTGGATTGCCACACCTTATTTGAATATTCAATGCCCGCTCGAGCATACTACTCTGTCTGCGGGGTATGTTGTATGGATGAAAGGTCCAAGCCAGAGAGACGCTTCTTTCTCCTATTCAGTGGGAGCCAGAGTTTTTAAGGCTAGAAATCCTGCATCAATTCCTTATGAGGAGAGTGATGAGAGCGTGGCCCATTTGGTGCTTGACCGTTTCGGATCCAGAGGAGGTTCATCATCATCTCGCCTTGGAAAGTTTGCTAGTTCCTTCTCCCGCTGCTTGGGCAAGGGGAAGATGGATGAATGATTGTAAGAAGGGCAAGGGGATATTACTCAAGGCGCTAAGGCTCAGGAGCATAGTCGCCCAATCCCAGAACTTTGTAGGCTTGAAGTGTTTGAAAATTGTATTTGTAGGAAGTGTGTTTATGAGTGTGTTTAGAAATGTGTTTGGTGGAAGTGAAAAGGCTTGAAATGACTTGATTCTGACCTTGTAATCGAATTAGCTTGAATTAAGGCCTTAGAGCCATTTGAATAAGAGTCATTTGAAAATCGTGCGAAATTATGCTTGAACATGCTTTTTATTTGCACATTTGGAATGAGAACAACAACAACAATTTAACTTTGATTTTTGAACTTGATTTGATTTTTAGGATGCCTTTAATTGAGGAAACTTGAATTTTTTTTGAATATTAAGATGGTCGTGCCTCGGAATGAGGTTGCCTACGTGTCTCGTTAAGGAATCAGGCCGAACGTAGTTCTAACTTTATAGAAATTTATCAAAATTGAACTTGAATTTGAATTTAGACAGAACTTCTTGAGTTGATCCATGTTCGTCAAAGAACGGAACTCAGTCCCATCGACATTTGTTAATTAAACTGCTCCCCCGGAGAGGATCTTCTTGACAACGTATGTCCAGGCCCAATTGGGTCTGAATTTCCTTGGATTCATGGCGCTCTTGCGAAGGGCTTTATGGACAAGCTCTCTTTCTTTGATGTTTTGGGTTCTGACCCTTTTGTTGAAATGTCTGGCTACTCGGTGCTGATAGACTTCTACACGGTGAACGGCTTGAAGCCGGCACTCATCGAGCATAACTTGCTCATCGTGTCTTGATTGTACCCTTGCAGCTTCTTGGATTTTGCTTTCGAGGACTATCCTTAAAGAAGGTAGTTCCAACTCAATTGGTTGTACCGCTTCCATTCCGTAGACCAATGAAAATGGAGTTGTGCCGGTTGAAGTGCGAATTGAAGTTCGATACCCCCACAATGTAAGGTGTAGTTTCTGGGGCCAGTCCTCATAAGTTGTTGTCATTTTCATGACGATGGTCTTGACATTCTTGCTGTGTTCTTCGACAGCCCCATTGGTTTGTGGGCAATAAGGCGAAGAACGGTGATGTTGGATTTTGTACTTTGTGAATCGATCTTCACATTCGCCTTAAAAATTGGTCCCCTGATCAGTGATGAACTCGTGAGGAACACCGTATCTGCATATGATGTTTTCTTGAATGAACTGGGCCACTTGCTTGGAACCCAATATTTTGAAAGATCTGGCTTCAACACAATTGGTGAAATAATCGACTGCAACCAGTATGAACTCATGACCCCCGGTGCCTGTTGGAGTGACTTTGCCGATGACGTCGATACCACAAGCTGAGAATGGCCATGGTGATGGCTGTGAATATAGCAGGGATGGAGGAATGTGCTTCAGGTTCGCACACTTTTGGCAAATAGGACACTTTTTGACAAAGAAGTTGTAGTCCTGCTCGAGAGTGGTCCAGTAGTACTGAGCTAGAATGATTTTAAGGGCTAACATCCTACTATTTGGAAGTTTGTAGGTACCTTGGAATGTCAGAAAACCAAGGTTTCTCCTCCTCAGGCTTGACATCGCCAATAGCATAGACATATGCTGCTTCATGACGGGTTTCAATTGTATGTGGCATTTCAGCCATACCGTTTGGGATGTTGATCATTGATGTTAGTTTCGCCATTGAAGGAAATAATGCCCTTGGTCCAAGTATGCATTCAATGTTAAGTCTAATAAATGCGATTCAGTATTAATTAATTATACAAGTTAATAATTCAGTGAGATCAAGTGAACTGGATGCCTAGCTAGAGGCCGCTTCAGTTCAAGTGGAATTAATAATATTAATCCACAGCTTACTCTTGACTGAACCCGTGGGGTCACACAAATAGTACGTGAACGGATCAAGTATTTAAGTGAATTAAATACTTCATTTATGGATATTCGGAATCGACGGATCTCAATTCCAGTGGGAGCTGAAATCGTCAAAAGGAAAATTATGAATACTCCGGAAACGATGATATTGCCGGAAACGGAAATATGGATCGTATCGGAAATATAAATATCACGGAAACATGGTACGTATTGGAAAATATTATCGGAAATGAAAATATTGTCGGAATCGGAAATATAGCCGGATAGGGAAATATTGCCGGATACGGAAATATTGCCGGAATCGGAAATATTATCGGAATCGGAAAATAAATCGGAAGCGCGACGTACGAAATAACCATCGGACGAGCTTGTTAGACGCAAGGCCCAGCACGAAGCTAGGCCCGCG
Organism: Spinacia oleracea; assembly: GCF_020520425.1. Classification (NCBI taxonomy): domain Eukaryota; kingdom Viridiplantae; phylum Streptophyta; class Magnoliopsida; order Caryophyllales; family Amaranthaceae; genus Spinacia; species Spinacia oleracea. Next base: position 31,534,229 of record NC_079492.1, read on the forward strand.
CCTAGCAAAGCCCGCGCCTAGCAAAGCCCGCGCAAGCGCAGCAAGCGAGCCACAGCAAGCCCGCCAAGCAAGCAGGCCCAACCGAGCACGAAGCAAGGCCAGGCCCAGCGAGCAAGGCAAGGGCAACAGCAGCAGCGCCCTTGCAATGGGCCGCGTCACGGCTTACTGGGTCGATGTCCGCGCGCGCACAGCAGCTCCTCGTGGACTGTTCGTGCGTGTCGTTGTGTTCATGCATGTTTCGAATCCTTATGCGTTTAGGATTTGTCCGATTAGATTATTTTCCTAAAACTACTAGAGTTAGTTGTTAAGCTAAACACTAAAATCAATAGATTTAATTTAAGTCTAATTCTAATTGAATTAGATAAATTGAATCCTAGTAGGTTTCTAGTTCCGATAATCCTACCCTATACATAGGTTTCTAGTTCCGATAATCAATTTCAAGTATTCATATAGTTTTAAGTTAAAAACTAAGCTTAATAATTTGCCAAATAATTTCGTACGAATAACATAAAACCTTAGGCTAAATTCTAGTTAATTGAATCTAAGGCGGATCCGAACGTGTTGTGGACTATCTACGGAGGGACTACACTTGGAGTCCTAAACTTGTTCTTGCTCGTTTCTGGAGCAGCTAGGGAAGGCATGCGTTGAAGGAAATAATGCCCTTGGTCCAAATATGCATTCAATGATAAGTCTAATAAATGCGATTCAGTATTAATTAATTATACAAGTTAATAATTCACTGAGATCGAGTGAACTGTATGCCTAGCTGGAGGCCGCTTCAGTTCAAGTGGAATTAATAATATTAATCCACAGCTTACTGTTGACTGAACCCGTAGGGTCACACAAATAGTACGTGAACGGATCAAGTATTTAAGTGAATTAAATACTTCTTTTATGGATATTCGGAATCGACGGATCTCGGTTCCAGTGGGAGCTGAAATCGTCAAAAGGCAAATTATGAATACTCCGAAAACGATGATATTGCCGGAAACGGAAATATGGATCGTATCGGAAATATAAATATTATCCAAGTCGTAGATGTTGCCGGAAACGGAAACATGATACGTCTCGGAAAATATTATCGGAAATGGAAATATTGCCGGAATCGGAAATATTGCCGTAAACGGAAATATTGTCGGAATAGGAAATATTATCGGAATCGGAAAATAAATCCGGAATCGGAAATATTAAATATTTGTTCGAAATGGAAATTATTTCCGGAATCGGAAACATTAAATATTGTTCGAATCGAAATGAATTCCAGAATCGGAAAATTAATCGGAAGCGCGTCGTACAAAATAAACATCAGACGAGCTTGCTAGACGCAAGGCCCAGCATAAAGTGAAGCCTGCGCCTAGCGAAGCCCGCGCACAGCAAGGCGAGCCAGTAGCCCGCCAAGGCAGGCAAGGCCCAGCCAAGCAGCGCGCAAGGCTAGGTCCAGCGTGTAGCAAGGCCAGCAAGCTGGCGCGCCCCTCGTGGGCTGCGTTGCAGCTGCTGGGCCGAGCCAACCCACCGCGGGCGCGGGCAGGCCCTTGCGGGATGTTCGTGCGTGTTTCGAATCCTTAAGTGTTTAGGATTTATCCGATTAGAATATTTTCCTGAAACTACTAGAATTAATTGTTATGCAAAACACTAAAACTAATAGATTTAATTTGAATCTATTTCTAATAGAATTAGATAAATTGAATCCTAGTAGGTTTCTAGTTCCAATAATCCCACCTTATAAATTGGTGATGGCAATCAGTATTTATATACATCAATTCAAGTATTCATATAGTTTTAAGTTAAAAACTAAAGTTAATAATTTGCCACAAAATGATAAACGAATAACATAATACCTTAGGCTAAATTCTAGTTAATTGAATCTAAGGCGGATCCGAACGTCCTGTGGACTATCTACGGAGGGACTACACTTGGAGTCCTAAACTTATTCTTGTTCGGTTCGGGAGCAGCTAGGGAAGGCACGCTTCGAATGTATGCATCCTAAATTATGCTAATTGTTATATGGCAATTAGTTTGGATTCCTGGCTTTATGGTTTTTCCGCATGAAATATATGTTTTATATTTGTCATAACCTAGTAGCAAGGCTGTGAGCACTCGTGTGCTGCGCGCGCGGGTAGCGTTGGCTGGCTCGTCCAGCAACGTCGCCCAACCCATTGAGGGGTGCCTCGACACAGCGACGAGTGGGCTACGCGCAAGCGTGGCTTGCTCGGCTTGCTGCGTTTGCGCGTGGCTTGCTCATGGATTGCAGTAAGATCAGTCGAGTGGCAAAGCAATGCTACGAGGCCTCGACGAGGCATGGGCGCGAGCCCATGGCCTTGTCTTGGCCCGATTGATTCGTTTTAATTTTGATTTTTCGTTTGAAAAACGATTTTAATTAAATTTAAATTAGTAATTTAATTTATTTATTTTTTTGCTCGGAATTTAATTTTGAATAATTTAATTATTATAAATTTTATTTATACTAATTATTTTACTAAAATTAAAACCTTGATTAAATTTAAATTAATTAATTTAATCAACTTAAAATAAATTGAAGGATTTAAATAATAATTTATATGAGCTTTTAATTTTAATTAAATTTGTAAGTTTTCGGTTGGACTAGGAAATACAATTTTATGTTTAAAATTCGTAAAGCATGTAAAATTCTTGGTTTTAGTGGGAGCCTTTTAGTCGTAAACTCTTGATTAGGTCTACATTCCTTTAAGGTTAAAACAAATCGATTAGAATTAATAAGGATTGAATAATTTGTAGATTATTGTAAGCCTTGATTAATTGATGCAAATATTTATGTGATACAAATATTTATGTGATGCATAATATGTTCTACTAACCAGCTATGTGGGCCATTCATTCATACATGAATGGGTGAATGGTATATTGTATAAATGTACTATTTTCCAGGTTATGGAAAGTGACTAGTATGGCCCAAATAGGATAGAAAATATGGTCTGCGTACCACTAATTTGAATGTAAAATTGGTCTAATGCACCAAAGTTTTTAATTTAAATATGGTCTGCGTATCATCAAATAGTTGTAATTAGTTTCAATTATAACTTATCCTATTTGAAGAAAATGGCGCCCTCCATAGTGAAATTCAAGACGGAGTTTCCAATCCATTTTCAAGACGGAGTTTGAAGTTGAAGCTTCAAGATGAAGTTGGGCCATACTAGATCACCTTTATATCTTAGGCATGCTTTAAGTTATTTATTGCTTTAAATATGTCTTAATTATGCATGAGATTATGGCTTGATTATGTTGCATGATTAAGGATTTTAGTTCACTTAAAATCTAACCAACGTAGTAAAAGCCTTAAGTTCCAAACTTTTAAAATTGAGTTAAAAGGTGCCATGCCAAAATAACACTTGGATATCCTTTACATCAATCTTAGTAATAGTTTTCCGCCATGGCGAGGTGTTACTTATTGATCCTAAAGGGGTAAGGTACACAAATAATTGTGAGTACATGTTAGTTTTGGTGAAACTCAACGATATAAGTAAGGAGTCCTTTTATGTCGCGACAAAACATATAGGTTTACCTAATAAGACCTTAGACGTACCTATCAACCAAGAGTAGTTTCTAAACTATTAGCAAAGGCTTTGCTTACCTAAAATATTTTAGAATTGAGTCTAAATACATAATGTGCTTAATTCTTCAATGATTTAAGGATCTTGCATGGAATCATTTTATTCACACCTGCCGGAACACATAACTTGAATAAAATGCTTAATAAATGATAAATTATGCATGTATGTTAGAATTTAGGTTTATTAAGAGAAACTATGAATGGTTATTTATCTGTTTATTCATTTTCAATTGTAGTTTTAACTATGGAAAACAACAATCAAAACATCATCATGGGTTCTTAGCTTATGATAAAGCTGAACCTAACAAATTTTCTTGAATGGGAAGCTAAGCTGGTTGAAGTAGTGAGACTCAATGGATTTGAGTATGTACTGTTCCATCCCATGCCAAGCTACTATGCCAGACACATGCCCCTGAAAGACATGCCGCCTAGGATGCAGATCTCAAGAAGGTTATGAGTCTCATGCTGAACAACATCCCTGATGAATGGGCTAGGAGGTTTGTAGCTTACGAACCTTTTATGCTCATCAAGAATCTGAGGGATATCTGTCGTGGAAACACGGAGGACAGAGACCTAAATGTCCATGAGTTGATTGAATCAATGTCAGGCCTGAAGGTTAGTTCTCATAACAGATGTTTTAGGATGGAAGTCCAAGAAACACATGTTCAGGTCCTTCGCACTAAACAAAGGGTGGGTGTTCCACTAAGGTTCCATGTAGACCATATGCTTTCATTGTTAGATCGCTTAAGCCTACTAGGAACACCAATAAGTGAAAGGATGGAAGTCTCTATCTTGCTCAATTCACTCCACAGTGGGTTTGGTCGCTTTAAGAAACTATACATGAGTGAACCAAGAGAAGAAATAGTTGCAGAGTTTGTTCACCTGGTCAAAAGGGCTGAGATAATACTCGATTGTGAAGCAAAAGATTTACTCAAGGCTAAAGGGAGACCCTTCAAGAAAGGTGGAAAGTCCAAGGGCAATGTTGAGTCAGTTCCCAGAAAGAAGACAAAGCTGGACAAGTCCACATCAAGCTGTCTTTATTGTGATGGAATTGGCCATTACAGGAGAGAATGTCCAAAGCTTAAGGAAGATCAGAAGAACGGAACGGTCGTTCCATCTTCAGGTATTTTCGTTATAGACTGTATACTTGCTAATTCAACTTCTTGGGTATTAGATACAGGTTGTGGCTCACACTTATGTTCCAATTCGCAGGGACTAAGAAGAAGTAGAAGGTTAAGCAAGGGTGAAGTCGACCTACGAGTGGGAAATGGAGCACGGATTGGTGCATTAGCTGTAGGAACTTATTCTTTGTCGTTGCCCTCTGGGCTAGTTTTGGAACTGGAAGAGTGTTTCCATGTTCCAATTCGTACTAAAAACATCATTTCTGTTTCTTGCTTAGATGCTAAGGGATTTTTCTTTTTAATAAAAGACAATAGTTACTCGTTTTATTTAAAGAGATGTTTTATGGATATACTAGATTAGTCAATGGACTTTATTTATTAGATCACGACAAACAAGTTTATAACATAAATACCAAAAAGGCCAAAAAGAATGATTCAGATCTCACCTATCTGTGGCATTGTCGATTGGGCCATATTAACATGAAGCGCATAGAAAGACTTCAAAAGGAAGGAATTCTAAAACAATTTGACTTAGAGGATTATGGTAAGTGCGAATCATGTTTACTTGGCAAAATGACAAAGCAACCTTTCTCTAAAGTTGGAGAAAGAGCAACTGAACTATTGGGTTTAATCCATACAGATGTATGTGGACCAATGACCTAATGAAGCATAAGTCTGAATCCTTTGACAAATTCAAGGAATTTCTGAGTGAAGTAGAGAATCAGTTAGGTAAGAAGATTAAGGCACTGCGGTCTGATAGAGGCGGTGAATATCTGAGCTATGAATTTGACCATCTGAAAGAATGTGGAATTCTATACATCAGAATGGACTCCTCCTGGAACACCTCAATGGAACGGTGTGTCAGAACGGAGGAATAGAACCTTGCTAGACATGGTTAGATTAATGATGGGTTAGGCCGAACTTCCAATAGAATTTTGGGGACATGCACTAAATACAGCTGCACTCACTATAAATAAAGCTCTATCTAAAGCTGTTGAAAAGACTTCGTATGATTTATGGTTTGGAAAGCCTCCAAATGTGTCTTTTCTTAAGATTTGGGGTTGTGAAGTATACGTCAAACGATTAATTTCAGACAAACTTCAACCAAAATCTGACAAATGTATCCTTGTGGGCTAACAAAGGAAACAAAGGGGTATTACTTCTACAATACATCTGAGAACAAGGTGTTTGTTGCTCGAGAGGGTATCTTTTAGGAAAGGGATCACATTTCCAAAATGACAAGTGGGAGAAAAGTAGACCTCGAAGAAATTCGAGTCGAACAACAAACTCTAGAGAATGCTCAAGATGATATTCAAGATGAAACCCAGAGATCTTTAGAAGTATCCGGTGAGAATCAAGAACCATCTAGAAATATAACCCCGCGCAGATCGCAGAGATATAGGTCTCAACCGGAAAGGTACTTAGGTATTTTGACGAACGAGAGCCATGAAGATCTATTACTTGAAAGTGATGAACCTGCGACTTACAAACAAGCTATGACGAGCCCTAGCTCCAAGCAATGGAAAGAAGCCATGCAATCTGAATTAGACTCCATGTTTGAAATCCAAGTTTGGGATTTGGTCGATTTGCCAGATGGCTACCAAGCCATAGGAAGAAAATGGGTTTTCAAAATGAAAAAGGACAAGGATGAGAAACTAGAAGTTTTCAAAGCTAGATTGGTTGCAAAAGGTTACAGGCAAGTCCACGGTGTGGATTACGATGAACCTTTTCACCAGTTGCAATGCTAAAGTCTATTCGGATAATGTTAGCAATCACTGCATATTACGATAACGAAATATGGCAGATGGATGTCAAAACCTCTTTCCTAAACGGCGTTTTAACAGAAACTGTGTTTATGACACAACCTGAGGGTTTTGAAGATCCAAAGAATGCTAAAAAGGTATGCAAGCTTAAGAAATCCATCTACGGATTGAAGCAAGCATTAAGGAGATGGAATATACGTTTTGATGAAGTAGTCAGTGACTTTGGCTTCGTCAAGAACGCAGACGAATCTTCTGTATACAAGAAGGTCAGTGGGAGCGAAATTGCTTTTCTAGTATTATATGTCGACGAAATTTTACTTATCGGAAATGACATTCCTATGCTGAACTCTGTCAAGATTTGGCTTGGGAAATGTTTTTCGATGAAGGATCTAGGAGAAGCACAATACATACTGGGCATCAAGATTTACAGAGATAGATCTAAAAAGATGATTGGACTTAGTCAAAGCACTTATATCAATAAGGTGCTTGAAAGGTTCAATATGGCATACTCCAAGCGAGGCTACCTACCCATGTGTCATGGAATGACTCTAAGCAAGACTCAGTGCCCAAAAACACTAAATGAGCGTAGACGAATGAGTGGGATTCCATATGCATCATTTATTGGTTCAATAATGTATGCTATGATATGTACAGGCCCGGATGTTGCGTACGCACTCAATGCTACGAGCAGATACTAGTTAGACCCAGGAGAGGCACATTGGACTGCTGCCAAGAATATTCTGAAGTACTTGAAAAGGCACAAAGATGATTTCCTGCTCTATGGTGGAGATGATGAATTAATGGTTAAAGGCTATACGGACGCAAGTTTCCAAACCTACAAGGATGATTTCAGATCACGGTCTGGGTTTGTCTTCTGCCTCAACGGAGGTGTAGTAAGCTGGAAAAGTGCTAAGCAGAGCACTATTGCGGATTCTACAACTGAAGCGGAGTACATTGCTGCACATTAAGCAGCAAAGGAAGCTATTTGGCTAAGGAATTTCATAGGTGAACTTGGTGTAGTCCCCTCCATTAAAGGACCAATAGCTCTATATTGTGATAATAACGGAGCTATTGCACAGGCAAAAGAGCCTAGACACCACCAGAGAGTCAAGCATGTACTTCGTAGATTTCACCTTCTACGAGAGTTCTTTGAAAGAAAAGAAGTCGAGATAAGCAAGATTGGAACTGACGACAACATCTCAGATCCATTAACTAAACCTCTACCGCAAGCGAAGCACAACTCGCACACTGCAGCTATGGAAATCAAGCATGTTGGAGAATGGCTTTGATGTCCTTATTTAATGTTTTAAAGTTTTAGAGTTTAATACTTTGTAAGACTTTATTGGATAACCATTCATATAAATAAATAGAATTCATTTTCTATTTAATTTGTGGTTTATTAAATGATGAGTCTCTTCAAATTGACGATATATTCAAGATAGACTGTTAGGACCAGTCTTGTGAGTAAGAAATGTCAATCAAGTGAACTTGAATGTCAAAAGTTGAAAATGGTCCCTGGTCAGAGTTTTCTATAAAGATGGACGCATAGAAAACGCTAGATGACCAGAATGCAAGATGACTAGTAGTTCTGTTTCTTGAACTATGTGGACATGGAAATGTCACAATCATTGGCATAGATACTTACTTTGAGAAGACTAGTATCGGACAGACCTATGAAACTTTACTGTAAGAGATGAAGATCTGTCATAAGTAAATTTCATTAAAATTATTAGACACTAATCCTCAATCCCTGGGGGATTTGACATTACTTGTTTGAGAACTGGTTCCTTTGATGTTGTCAACCGTCACACCGTAAAAGGAGGCTATAACGACAACGCTCGGGTAATTACCTATCAAACGAAGTCTAATCTCAAGATCGCAAGATTGGGATTGTCCTCCCATAAATCGGGATGAGATGCTGAAAGTTGTATAAGGCCACTCGGAGAGCTAGAAACTGTAAAATGCATGGCTGTGCTCAGATGAATCATAGGCTATGATTATCTGTTTATTTGATTAGTTGAACTCTGAAACCGAGAAATACCTCTAGTCATAATAAGGATGACAACTCTTACCTTATGTTCATGAGCAAGCATCAAGCGACAAAGATATTAGGCAATGCACACTTGTCCCTAAGGACAAGTGGGAGACTGAAGAAATAATGCCCTTGGTCCAAGTATGCATTCAATGTTAAGTCTAATAAATGGGGTTGAGTATTAATTAATTATACAAGTTAATAATTCAGTGAGATCAAGTGAACTGTATGCCTAGCTAGAGGCCGCTTCAGTTCAAGTGGAGTTAATAATATTAATCCACAGCTTACTCTTGACTAAACCCGTAGGGTCACACAAATAGTACGTGAACGGAGCAAGTATTTAAGTGAATTAAATACTCCATTTATGGATATTCGGATTCGACGGATCTCGGTTCCAGTGGGAGTTGAAATCGTCAAAAGGAAAATTATGAATACTCCGGAAACGATGATATTGCCGGAAACGGAAATATGTATCGTATCGGAAATATAAATATTATGCAAGTCGTAGATGTTGCCGGAAACGGAAACATGGTACGTATCGGAAAATATAATTGAAAATGGAAATATTGCCGGAATCGGAAATATTGCCGGAATCGGAAATATTATCGGAATCGGAAAATAAATCGGAAGGGCGACGTACAAAATAACCATCGAAAGAGCTTTCTAGACGCAAGGCCCAGCACGAAGCTAGGCCCGCGCTTAGCAAAGCCCGCGCAAGCGCAGCAAGCGAGCAGCAGCAAGCCCGCCAAGAAAGCAGGCCCAGCCGAGGACGAAGCAAGGCCAGGCCCAGCGAGCAAGGCAAGGCCAGCAGCAGCAGCGCCCTTGCAATGGGCCGCGTCGCTGCTTGCTGGGTCGAGCTCTGCGCGCACAACAGCTCCTCGTGGGCTGTTCGTGCGTGTCGTTGTGTTCGTGCATGTTTCGAATCCTTAGGCGTTTAGGATTTGTCCGATTAGATTATTTTCCTAAAACTACTAGAGTTAGTTGTTAAGCTAAACACTAAAATCAATAGATTTAATTTAAGTCTACTTCTAATTGAATTAGATAAATTGAATCCTAGTAGGTTTCTAGTTCCGATAATCCTACCCTATAAATAGGTGATGGAAATCACAATTTATACACATCAATTTCAAGTATTCATATAGTTTTAAGTTAAAAACTAAGCTTAATAATTTGCCAAATAATTAAGTACGAATTACATAAAACCTAAGGCTAAATTCTAGTTAATTGAATCTAAGGCGGATCCGAACGTGCTATGGACTATCTACGGAGGGAATATACTTGGAGTTCTAAACTTGTTCTTGTTCGGTTCGAGAGAAGCTAGGGAAGGAACGCGTCACATGTGTGTATCCTAGATTATGCTAATTGACTATGTGACAATTAATTTGGATTCCTGGCTTTATGGTTTTTCCGCATGAAATATATGTTTTATATTTGTCATAACCTAACAGCCATTGCATCAGCGAACCGATTGTCTTCCCTAGGTAGGTGTGTCTAACAAAGGTCCTTAACCTGCTCGGACAGCTATTCGAGATAGGATTGGTAAAGGGTCATGCTTTCACTCCTAACCTTCTATTTGCCAGAAATATGGTTGATGATAAGGGAAGAGTCCCCGAAAACGCAAAGTTTCTGGACACCAAATGCTATGGCGCCTTCCAGACCCTTAATGCAGGCTTCATACTCGGCAGCATTGTTTGTAACATTGAATTGTAGATTTGCAGATATTAGATTGTGAGTGCCGTCACGAGCTATTAGGATTACCCCTACACCGCATCCGCATTGATTGGAAGCACCGCCAAAGTGCAACGACCTGCTGTCATTACTTGTCATTACAATTTGCTCATCGGGTAGGTCGTAAGTTCTTCCTCTTCTTTGACAGGACAATCAACCAGGAAATCAGAGACCGCTGAACCCTCGATAGACTTTTGAGGGATGTATTTTAGATCAAATTCAGCTAGCATAACCACCCATCTGGACATCTATCTGTTGAGAGGCTATTTTTCGAATAAGAACTTGAGAGGATCTACTTTGCAAATTACATGCATTGTATGGGAGAGCATGTGGTGTCTGAGTTTATTTGTGCCCCAAACAAAGGCGATACTGAGCCTTTCGAGTTGAGTATATCTGCTTTCGTACTCGAGTAGCTTCTTGCTAAAATAGTACACGGCGTTTTCTTTGCCTTCGATTTCTTGGCGAGCATGGCCCCAACTGCTAAGTAAGTCGTTGTAAGATAAAGCCTGAGTGAAATACCCGGTATTGCCGCCTTCAACACTAACGGATTTGAAAGATATCCCTTGATGGTGTCAAATGCATGTTGACAGTCTTCGTCCCATACCTTAGGTTCACTCTTGCTGAGCTTTCAAACATTGGCTCACAGATCATGGTGAGCTTTGAGATGAATATGCTGACGTATTATAATTTGCCAAGGATCCCCTAAATTTCTTTTTCATTCGTTGGCGGTTTCATATCTAGAATGGCCTTTAGGTAGGGGTTTACAGTTAAATACATAAGATTATAGAGGAATAACCCCAAAGCCAGGAAGCATGAATAAAGTACAGATCAAGCAATACTTAAGTTTGTAGCGTGTTTTCCCATGTTCAACGAATCACAAACACGAACAAGAACTTAGATGTTGTTTCTCTACTTGGTTCATCGATACGTTAAGATCCAACTTGAGATTGGTGGTTTAGACGTCACTCAAGATTGTTTTCTTTTGGGATGAACACTTCTAACGGAGGCACAAAGAGAATTAGGGTTCCTCTTGCCTTAGGTTAGAATCTGATTAAGTTATGGTGGAAAACAATAGGGTGTTAGGTTATTAAAATAATCTATTAAGTATGTGTTGCAACCGACCAAGCACAAGGGCTAGCTGGCCAGGCACACATACACACACACACGCATGGGCCTGCATGGCAGTGGGCCTTGGGCCGTGCCTTTCCCTACTGCGCGCAGCGCCTGTGTTGTTTTGCTCGTGCCAGCGCGCACACGAGCAGTCGTGTGGCCTTGGGCCAGCGATGTTGTGTTGTTGCGGCTATGCACATGCGCCCATGGGCCTCGAGTGCTTCGCGCATTCGGCTCGTGGGTTGCACTCCGTCTTCCTTTTAATTTATCATCGGACAATTTATTTATCGTGTCGTACGAAAGAATCTAACGTCGTACAATACGATTATTCGTTTCGCCTAGATTACGAATATACGGAATACGATATACGATTCCGATCCAACGTCATATCGTATATTTATGTTTTCATAACTATTTTCCCGAAAAACTATTAAATGAATTTTTGATTCATTTAATCCAATGATATGTTACATGCCAATGATGTGACCTTATAGGTTCAGTCAAAAGTAAGCTGTGAGCATAATTAGGATTAGAATTCACTGATCGGAAACATTACTCCAGCCAGCTGTTCCGATCCCTTGATCTCACTGAATTAATTGTTCGTAATTAATCTGAACCTTTGGTATTAGACTAATGCACATTGGGTGAAGGACATATTTCCTTTAGTCTCCCACTTGTCATCAGACAAGTGTGCATTCACATTCTTTTATCGCTTAGTGTTACTTGCTGAACAAAAGGTAAGATTAAAGCCATCCTTAATTATTAGGACCAGAAGTGTTTCTCAGATTACTAATTTCAACTGTTAAACTTTTACAGAAGGTTAAACCTTAACCATTTTGAGCACGGCCATGCATTTTCACAGTATCTAACTCTCCAAGAGGCCTTGTTACACAGCAACACCATATCCTTTCAAAGTTAGGAGGACGATCCAGTCTTGCAATATATGAATACTCACTTTGATTCATAGTACGCCCAATAACTGCTTTTATAGTCTCCTTTTACGGTGCGACGTTAGCGAGCATCAAAGCGAACTAATCTTCAAACGAGCAATCATAATTGCTCATCTTTTGAGGAATGGTTCTAATTACCATTAATGAGAACTACTTATGACATGACTTTAATCTCTTAAAGTGTTCCCATGGTCAATCATATACAAGATCCAATAAGTATCTATGCAAAAGATTTCTGATTGTCCATCTAGTTCAAGAAACTGAACTAAAAATCTACTTGCAATCTAATCTTCATTAGTAATTGGTCGTCCAACCTTTCAATGACCTGGATTAGGGATCTTTTGCGACTTCAATATTCAAGTTTACTTAGCTCTCAAAATCAAAATACAAAATATAATTCTAAACTACAAATTCTTATACAATTTCAAGTATTTAAGCAATTGGGAGCACTAATCGGAAATCCAACCTAATCCTAACTAGGTAATTCTGAATACCTACTTAAATCTACAATGTTTTCTACTCTTCTACCATTCTAAATCAAAAATCCTATGATGTTATCATTAGGGTTTATACCCTTGATTAACTAGGAAAAATAATGCCAAAGGTGTCATATTTGGGAGGTTTCACTCTTGAAACCCTCTCCAAATGATTGTCCAAACCACCACTTCCATTGTGCCATACAAAATTAAATCTTTATTCCAAAAATGATTAGTAAAGTTAGACACTTTTACTCTTAAAAGTGTTACTTACAACAATCACACATTTTCACAAAATCAAAACCCTTTTATGATTCAAATACAAGTTATGTGTTCTACAATCAATGTCAAAGTTATGGAGCACATTAAAGTTGAGATCTTTTTCATATTAAAAGATTTGGACTTTAAACATTTATCCTCCTAAGTTAAAGATTCAATATTCAAGATTCAATATTCAAAGTTCAATATTCAAAGTTCAATTTCAAAAATCAAAATCTAAGACACTTTGGGATGAGCAACTTATCCTAAAGTTGAGATTTTTAGAATTGAATCCGTGTCGGACGCACTTATTATTAAGTAGTCGTTTAGCGTTCGGATCTCAAATACAATATCGCATTTTCAATATTGTCATTTCAATACCGCATTTCAATATCGCACCATTCCATAACGCATTTCAATATCGCACCTTTCAATATCGCATTTCAATATTGCACCTTTATTTTTGCTATTTCAATTCCGCACTCTTTACTCACCTTATTTTAAGGTGATGTGGTTTTGTACGCACTTTCAATAATTCATTTACTTATTGTGATGATGCTTTACTTGTTTATTGCTTTCATCACCTCACATGCTAAATTCAACAAATATACAAAAGGTCACATCACACTTAACAAAGATAATTCTTGGACAAACCGGCCTTAGGTTCCTTTAATTACCTTTAAAGCAAGTGATCACATACAAGTAGAAATATTCATGCATGTTTAAAACAACATAGTGTCATGACTAGGGTAATCCAAAAATGCTTCTTGTCATGTACTCGAATACAATTTTAAAAGCTCGCAAAATAAGCATCTCGTTTCCTTGCCCGGATCTCACCCATCCGTTTCTAAGATTCAATTCCTTATCCACAAAGAGTCAACCTTAGTCTTTCCCAACCGGACCCTTAAATATTGTTTGGTGGCGACTCCTTCGAAATTCAAAAACTTACAAAACCCCGTAGGGAGATCAAAAAAGGTACAAAAAACACCCCTACAATTCTGGCGACTCCACTGGGGAGTTCTAATTTCAAATTCGATTATACGAGCAAGCTGTGAGCATCTTGCCACTGCCACGCTCAAGTTCTGGATGTCAGGAGCTGCGCTAGGCGCAGGCCCCTGCACCTGACGCTGCTGCCTATATTCAGCACAGTGGCTTCCAGTATCTGGTTGCCCATGCTGCCCAAGTTTTCGAGTGGGAGTTCAGTTCTGATTTTTAATTTCGAAGGACGCTCCCAAACCTTGAGAATGAATGCCGAAAAACAAGCTTTTCAAATACAATATTCGAGTACAATTTTTTAATTTCTAGGAATGACATACATGTTTTCGAAATTCATATTTGTGCAAAATGAATTTCTACCTTGCCCAATACGGATGTGTTCTACATTCGGGTCAGCCCCGGGGGCAACGAGATGGTGACTCTCCATACAGTTCCTGACCAAAGTGTGTGACCATTTTCGCTCCCACCGAAACATGACATTTGCTTGACGTTCCTAACGTCAACAATGGAGGTCGTCCTCCAACCAACACCTCCACTTTGAGGAGATGAACTAATTGTTGTCGGATTCGCCTCTTAGTCAAGCACCCTTTTTGACACCCAAAGCCGACCACTTGCATCATACAAAACTTAGACCGACCTGTTAGGGAATACAGTTAAACATAATAACATGTGCGGAACAATCCCCAAAGCCAGGAAACATGTATAAAGCACAGATTAAGCAAACTTACATTTCGAAGCGTGTTTTCCACAATAATCGGTCAACAAACACGAACTAAGAACTCCACTTGTCGTTCCTCTACTTGGTTCATCGACACGTTTAGATCCATCTTGACAACCGTAGCTTAGACAATCAATCAAGAGTTTTTCTTTTTGGGATGAACACACTATGGAGGCACAGAGAGAATTAGGGTTTTCTGTTTTCTCCTAGGGTTGTGTGTAATCTGAATTGTGATTGCAGTAAGTTGGAAATTAGGTCATAAGGTTATTTACATAACCTTACTAACCGACCAAGCGATAAGGCAAGGCCGACTAGCAAGCCCGCGCAGCATCACACGGACACGCACAACGAGCTGGGCCGTGGGCCGCGCTGCTGCTGATGTGTCGTGGTCTTGGCCCGCGCGCGCACACAGCTGCTCGGCCATGGGCCAGCGCTGTTGTGTCGCCTTGCTTGCTTGCCTAGCGCGCGCGCCCATGGGCCTTGAGTGCTTCGTGCACTCGGCTCGTGGGCCGCTCCTCGTATCCGCGTTTAATATATTTCCGATATATTATTTATCGTTTCGTATACGATGAATCACCATCATACGATACGATTTATTCGTTTTGCCTAGCTTACGAATATTCGCGATACGATATACAATTCCGATGCAAGGTCATATCGTATAATACGTTTCCAACTTAAATCCCGAAAAGCTATTAAATGAATTTCCGATTCATTTAATCCGGTGATCTGTTACGTGTCATTGGTGTGACCTTGTAGGTTCAGTCAAGAGTAAGTTGTGAGTTCAATATCCATTAGAACTCACTGATCGGAAGCATTGCTCCAGCTAGCTGTTCCGATCACTTGATCTCACTGAATTAATTGTTCGCAATTAATCTGAACCTTGGTATTAGACTTAATGCACCTTGGGTGAAGGACATATTTCCTTCAATCTCCCACTTGTCATTCAGACAAGTGTGCATCCACATTCCTTTGTCGCTTAGTGTTACTTACTGAACATAAGGTATGATCCAAGCCATCCTTATTAGGTCCAGAAGTGTTTCTCGGATTACAGAGTTCAACTGTCAAACTTTTGCAGAAGGTTAAGCCTAACCATTCTGAGCACGGTCATGCATTTTACAGTATCTAACTCTCCGAGAGGCCGTGTTACACAACAACACCATATCCTATCAAAGATAGGAGGATAATCCATTCTTGCAATCTATGAACACTCACTTTGATTCATAGTACGCCCAATAACTGCTTTTATAGCCTCCTTTTACGGTGCGACGTTTAGCTAGTATCAAAGCGAACTAATTCTCAAACGAGCAGACATAATCGCTCATGTTCTGAGGAACGGTTCTAATCACCATTAATGAGAACTACCTATGACATGACTTTAATCTCTTAAAGAGTTCTCATGGTCAATCCGATACAAGATCCAATAAGTATCTATGCAAAAGATTCTGACATCCAGTCACTCTAGTTCAAGAAACAGAACTAAGTAATCTACTTGCAATCTAATCTTCATTAGTCATTGGTCGTCCACCTTTCAATGACCTGGATTAGGGATCCTTTGTGACTTCAATATTCAAGTTCACTTATGGGTGTTTCTTTGTCAAAGAAACCATCTTGACATCCCATTTGAATGATTTGAATCACATGGACTTATCATTTAATTCTAAACCACAATTAAATGAATATGAAATAATAAATTTCATAAATATGAAATGGTTAAACCAATTGTTTTAAACATAGATCTAACAGATGTTCTAAAACAATACTTAGAAAATCAAAGCCATTCTCCAACATGCTTGATTCCCATGGTTGCTACATGTGCGTTGTGTTTCACTTGTGGCAACGGTTTAGTCAATGGATCCGCGATGTTGTCGTCAGTTCCAACCTTGCAAATCTCGATTTCCTTTCTTTCAACGATCTCTCGAAGTATATGAAATCACCGCAGTACGTGCTTGGACTTCTGGTGGCTCCTAGGCTCCTTTGCCTGGGCAATGGCTCCCCTATTGTCACAATACAAAGCCACTGGTCCTTTAATGGAGGGGACAACACCAAGTTCTTCGATGAACTTCCGAATCCAAACAGCTTCCTTTGCTGCTTCTGAGGCAGCAATGTACTCGGCTTCAGTTGTAGAATCCGCAATAGTGCTTTGCTTAGCACTTTTCCAGCTTACTGCTCCGCCGTTGAGGCAGAACACAAACCCAGACTGTGATCTGAAATCATCTCCGTCGGTTTGAAAGCTTGCGTCCGTATACCCCTTAACAATCAACTCATCTGTACCACCATAAACAAAAAACTGATCCTTGGTCCTTTTCAGGTACTTTAGGATGTTCTTGGCAGCAGTCCAATGCGCCTCACCTGGTTCTGACTGGTACCTGCTCGTTGCACTGAGTGCGAACGAAACATCCGGCCTTGTACAAATCATAGCATACATGATGGATCCAATAGCCGAAGCGTATGGAATTCCACTCATCTTTCTACGCTCATCAGATGTTTTGGGACACTGATTCTTGCTTAGATATACGCCATGTGACATGGGTAGATGGCCTCTCTTGGCTTCCATCATATTGAACCTAGCTAGCACTTTGTCAATGTAAGTGCTTTGGCTTAGTCCAATCATCCTTTTAGATCTATCCCTATAGATCTTGATGCCCAATATGTATTGTGCCTCTCCTAAGTCCTTCATTGAGAAACACTTCCCGAGCCAAGTCTTTACAGACTCCAACATAGGAATGTCGTTTCCAATAAGCAGTATATCGTCAACATACAAGACTAGGAATGCAATTTTACTCCCACTGACCTTCTTGTATACACAAGATTCTTCCTGATTCTTGATGAAGCCAAACTTATTGACTGCTTCATCAAATCGTTTATTCCAACTCCTTGATGCCTGCTTTAGTCCGTAGATGGACTTCTTAAGCTTGCATACCTTTCCTTGGTTCTTTTGATCGACAAAACCCTCCGGCTGTATCATGAACACAGTCTCTTCAAGAACACCTTTCAAGAAGGCAGTTTTGACATCCATTTGCCATATTTCATAGTCATGAAAAGCGGAAATCACAAGGATTATCCGAATAGACTTAAGCATCGCGACTGGAGAAAAGGTTTCATCGTAGTCAACGTCGTGAACTTGCCTGTAACCTTTTGCTACCAATCTAGCCTTGTATATGTATACAGTTCCATCTTTGTCTTTCTTCAATTTGAAGACCCATTTGCATCCGATAGGTGTGAACCCATCCGGCAAATCAACCAAATCCCAGACTTGATTTTCAGACATGGAGTCTATTTCAGATTGCATGGCCTCTAACCATTTAATGGAGCTTGGGCTCGTCATAGCTTGCTTGTAAGTCAAAGGTTCATCACTATCCAATATGAGAACGTCTAAGTTTTCAGTCAAGAGGACGCCTGTCCATCTGTCCGGCTGAAAAATAGTTATATTTGACCTACGAGGGGCAACAACGTTTTGAGGAACTACTTCCACTGGCTCTTCTAAAGACCTTGGAGGTTCATCAACTTGAACTGCTTCTAAAGAGTTCTGAGTTCGTTGTTCGTCTCAAATCTCTTTGAGCTCTATTATTCTCCCACTTGTTGTTAGGTTATGATACATATGACAATTCATAAATCATGCGGAAAAACCATAAAGCCAGGAAAGCATATTATTTACACATAATCATTTAGCATAGAATAGATGCATACATGTTGTAGCGTGCCTTCCCTAGCTGCGCCCGAACCGAACAAGAACAAGTCTTTAGGACTCCAAATGTCGTCCCTCCGTAGATAGTCCACAGTACGTCCGGATCCGCCTCAAGTTAGACCAACTAGAATCGCCCTTAAGGTGCTTAGGAATTTCGACTAGTGTTTGCAAGTGTATGGCTGATTTTTATTTCAAAAACTTACCCTTTGAATACTTCAATCGTGCACATAAATTGTGACCCTAGGCATCTATTTATAGGAGTATGGAAAAGGAATTGTAATCCTACTAGAATGTGGATTTGCTAGTTAGAACTTTATTAGGACTCTAAAATAACAAAACAAATCTAATAGGATTAGGATTTTAATCTTTGCACAAATCCTAATAGGATTAGGATTTCCCGCACAAGCATTGCACAAGCCGTGCACCCGCGCAAGCCTTGCGGCCCATGACAGGCGCACAGCCCACGCTGCTGTGCTCTCGCGCGCGCGCGCCCTTGGCTGGGCCTGGCCTTGCGCTGGGCCTGGTCTAGGCGTGCGTTGGTGCGTGCGGCTCGCTGGGCGATGGCCTGGCTTCGTGCTGGGCTTTCGTCTCGCGGGCCTCGTCCGATGCTAATTCGTACGATACGCTTCCGATTAAATTCCCGATTCCGGAATTCATTTCCGATACGAACAATATTTAATATTTCCGATTCCGGAATTAATTTCCGTTTCGAACAAATATTTAATATTTCTGTTTCCGGAATTATTTTCCGATTCCGATAATATTTCCGATTCTGACAATATTTCCGTTTCAGGCAATATATATTTCCGATCCCGGAAATATTTCCATTTCCGATAATATTTTCCGATACGTACCATGTTTCCGTTTCCGGCAACATCTACGACTTGGATAATATTTATATTTCCGATACGATCCATATTTCCGTTTCCGGCAATATCATCGTTTCCGGAGTATTCATTTCTTGCTTGTGACGATCTCAGCTCCCACTGAAACCAAGATCCGTCGATTCCGAATATCCATAGATAGAGTATTTAATGTCATTAAATACTTGATCCGTTTACGTACTATTTGTGTGACCCTATGGGTTCAGTCAAGAGTAAGTTGTGGATTAATATCATTAATTCCACTTGAACTGAAGCGGCCTTTAGCTAGGCATTCAGCTCACTTGATCTCACTGAATTATTAACTTGTTAATTAATACTGAAACGCATTTATTAGACTTAACATAGAATGCATACTTGGACCAAGGGCATTATTTCCTTAAGTCTCCCACTTGTCCTTAGGAACAAGTGTGCATTTCCTAATTCCTTTGTCGCTCGATGCTTGCTCTTGAACATAAGGTAAGAGTTGTCATCCTTATTATGTCCAGAGGTGTTTCTCGGTTTTAGAGTTCAACTGATCAAATAAACAGATAATCATAACCTATGATTCATCCGAGCACGGCCATGCATTTCACAGTTTCTAGCTCTCCGAGTGGCCTTGTACAACTTTTAAGCATCTCATCCCGATTTATGGGAGGACAATCCCAATCTTGCGATCTTGAGATTATACTTCGTTTGATAGGTGATTACCTGAGCGTTTCCTTTATAGCCTCCTTTTACGGTGCGACGGTTGGTCAATGTCAAAGTAACCAGTTCTCAAACAAGTAATCTCAAATCACTCAGGTATTGAGGATTTAGTGTCTAATAATTTTAATGAAATTTACTTATGACAGATTTTCATCTCTTACAGTAAAGTTTCATAGGTCTGTCTGATACTAGTCTTCCCAAAGTAAGTATCTATGCAAATGATTATGACATTGCCATGTCCACATAGTTCAAGAAACAGAACTACTAGTCATCTTGCATTCTAGTCGTCTAACGTTTTCTATTCGTCCAATTTTATAGAAAACTCCGACTAGGGACCATTTTCAACCTTTGAAATTCAAGTTCACTTGATAGACATTTCTTAGTCACAGGACTGGTCCTGAAAGTCTATCTTGAATATATCGTCAAATTGAAGGGACTCATCATTTAATAAACCACAAATTAAATGGAAAAATGAATTCTATTCATTTATTGTGAATGATTAACCAATAATGTTTTACAAAGATTTAAACTCTAAAACTTTAAAACATTAAACAAGGATATCAAAGCAATTCTCCAATATGCTTGATTCCCATAGCTGCAGTGTGCGAGTTGTGCTTCGCCTGCGGCAGAGGTTTAGTCAATGGATCTGATACGTTGTCATCAGTTCCAATCTTGCTTATTTTGACTTCTTTTCTTTCAACGAACTCTCGTAGAAGGTGAAATCTACGAAGTACATGCTTGACTCTCTGGTGGTGTCTAGGCTCCTTTGCCTGTGCAATAGCTCCGTTATTATCACAATACAGGGCTATTGGTCCTTTAATGGAGGGGACTACACCAAGTTCGCCTATGAACTTCCTTAGCCATATAGCTTCCTTTGCTGCTACATGTGCAGCAATGTACTCCGCTTCAGTTGTAGAATCCGCAATGGTGCTTTGCTTAGCACTAAAGGAAATAATGCCCTTGGTCCAAGTATGCATTCTATGTTAAGTCTAATAAGTGCGGTTCAGTATTAATTAACAAGTTAATAATTCAGTGAGATCAAGTGAGCTGAATGCCTAGCTAGAGGCCGCTTCAGTTCAAGTGGAATTAATGATATTAATCCACAGCTTACTCTTGACTGAACCCGTAGGGTCACACAAATTGTACGTAAACGGATCAAGTATTTAATGGCATTAAATACTCCATCTATGGATATTCGGAATCGACGGATCTTGGTTTCAGTGGGAGCTGAGATCGTCACAGGCAAGAAATGAATGCTCCGGAAACGATGATATTGCTGGAAACGGAAATATGGATCGTATCGGAAATATAAATATTATCCAAGTCGTAGATGTTGCCGGAAACGGAAACATGGTACGTATCGGAAAATATTATCGGAAATGGAAATATTGCCGGAATCGGAAATATTGCCGGAAACGGAAATATTGTCAGAATCGGAAATATTGCCGGAATCGGAAAATAATTCCGGAAACAGAAATATTAAATATTTGTTAGAAACGGAAATTAATTCCGGAATCGGAAATATTAAATATTGTTCGTATCGGAAATGAATTCCGGAATCGGGAAATTAATCGGAAGCGTATCTTACGAATTAGCATCGGACGAGGCCTGCCAGACGAAGGCCCAGCACGAAGCCGGGCCATCGCCCAGCAAGCCAGCGCGCTAAAACGCACCAGCCAAGGCTGCGCCAGGCCCACCGCAAGGCAGGCCCAGCGCGCGCCAACGCTGCGGCAGCGTGTGGGCCTCGCAGCAATGGGCTGCGAGCTCCCGGGCTGCGCGCGCGCGCATGGCGCCCCTCGTGGGCTGCTGTGCGTGCGTGTGTGTTGGTGTGCTATACGAATCCTAAAGCTATCAGGTTTCGACTAATGATTAAATTCCTAAACCTAAAAGGATGAATTAATTAAATAAGAATTCTATTAGGATTCTAGTTTAATTAATTCGTATCCTAATAGGATTACAATTCCCTTTCCATACCTCTATAAATAAAGGCCTAGGGTCATTATTTTGTATAGAGTATTCAAGTATTCAAAGTGATTTTTGAGAGCAAAAATTCAGTCATACAATTGCCTATACTAGCCGAAAATTCTAAGTACCTTAAGGGCGATCCTAGTTGGTCAAGCTTAAGGCGGATCCGGACGTGCTGTGGACTATCTACGGAGGGACGACACTTGGAGTCCTAAAGACTTGTTCTTGTTCGGCTCGGGCGCAGCTAGGGAAGGCACGCAACAAAGTGTATGCATCTAAACTATGCTAAATGATTATGTGTAAATAATATGCTTTACTGGCTTTATGGTTTTTCCGCATGATTTATGAATTGTCATATGTATCATAACCTAACAGTGGTATCACGAGCCTCTTATTATTTTCATAATCTAAATTGCATGAACATGGTTAAATATTACAAATTTGCAAGAATTAAAAGGGGTGATTAATTTTCGTAATTGTTAATTAATTGCAAATTGCGTTTATTTAATTATACGTACGCAGTTTTTTCGGCAGTTTCTTCGTTACTCATCCAAATCGAGTGATTTTTGTGTCAATTCCGCATGTAAAAGGCATTCTAAAATTTTGACAAAAAATTTATTTTTCGGCCGAACCCAGAATTCTCAAATTCGAAGCCTAACTATGACTTTTCGGAGGTTTTAGTTTTTCGAATGCAAAATTTCGTAAATTTAAGATGTTAAATTAAATATTTGCGATTCTTGTTGATAAATCTTGAATTTTTTATTGACCTACTGTATATGTTTAACAAGTTTGAATGCCTAGCCTTGTTAATTATGCAATCTAATTTGTAATTATGATTAATTTGTTGAAAATTGGAATAATTTAGAATTAATTTGATTTTCATAATTAGTTATAATTTAATTAGATACCTATGATTAAAAACCACCATAAAAATTGTAAATTTATGTTAAATTTTAAATTTTTATGACCTAGACTTGAATCCATTTAATCGGAAATCAATTAAATAATAAATTTTCGATTTTTCGCCCTAAAATTATGAAATTAATATTATTTATTATTTTGTCATTAATTTTGAATATAAATTTTAAATTTTATGCGATTCGCTCATATAACTTGCACGCACAAAGAAATGGACGCTACGTGTTACCCTTAAGGGGTGTTGTATAGTGCGGCCATGTGACGACGAGCAAGGGAGCTCGTCGCCCATGCGGTACGAATGCAATGAGCAAGGCCACGGTGCACGAGCACAAGGCAGCAGCCCTGCCTTGTGTCGTGGGTTGTGTGCAATGAGCGAATGGGCGAGGGCGAGAGCAAGGCACTAGCAGTCGCGTGTGGGCAGCAAGCGAGCTGCGCCACAGCGCGCACTGCCTCGCGCAAGCGTGCGGAGCCTCGCGCGCAGCGAGCGCAAGCTCGCGTGCCACGAGTGCTACGCCCAGCATCGATCGCTCGCGCGCAGCGAGCGCTATTGTGCGTGCGACAAGCGCTGCTCCCAGCGATGGCGTGCAGCGTGCTTGTTGCGACGTGCGACGAGCGCTGCGCCCAGCGATGGCAAGCAGCTTGCTTGTTGCGACGTGCGACGAGCGCTGCGCCCAGCGATGGGCTGCGGCAGCATGCTTGTTGCGTCGAGCGCTGGCGCGCGCAGCGAGCACCAGCTCGCGTGATACCTTGCGATGGTGAGCAGCAGCGATGCGACGCAGCGTATGGGCTGCGCGCACATGTCCAGCGATGGCTGTGTGCGTGTGGCCCATGGGCGTGCGTTGCGTGGGATTGTTGCGTTGCGATTAGATCGTTTTGAAATTTTAATTTGAAATTTTAATTTGAAATTTTCAGTTTACGTAATTTTAATTAATTTTAATATTAATAATTTAAATTATTTTCTTGGATTTTAATTTTGAATATTGTAATTATAATAAATTTTATTTATTCTAATTATTTTACTTAAATTAAAATCATGAATTAATTTAAATACGACTGAAATTAAATTATACTTTTTGGATTCAATTATAAATTTATATGAGCTTTAAATTTTAATTAAATTTGTATGTTTCCGGTTAGACTAGAAATACATTTTTATGTTTAAAATTAGTAAAGCATATGAATTTGTTGGTTTAAGTGGGAACCCTTTTTTAGTCATAAACTCTTGATTAGGTCTACAAATCCTTAAGGTTAAAACAACTTGATTAGAATTAATAAGGACTGAATAATTTGTAGATTATTGGTGCCCTTGATTAATTGCTGCAAATGTTTACGTGATGCATAATGTGTTTTACTAACCAGCTATGTGGGCCATTCATGATAATGAATGGGTGAATGGTATATATTGTATATGTACTGTTTTGCAGGTTATGAAGTGACTAGTATGGCCCAAATAGGATAGAAAATATGGTCTGCGTACCATTAATTTGAATGTAATTGGTCTAAAGTACCAAAGTTGTTTTTCAATTCAAATATGGTCTGCGTACCATCAAATAGTTGTAATTAGTTTTTAATTATAGCTTATCCTATTTGAAGAAAATGGTGCCTCCCACGGAGATTTTCAAGACGGACTTTGAAGTTAAAGCTTCAAGATGAAGTCGGGCCATACTAGATCACATTTATCTTATGCATGTTTTAAGTTATTTATTGCTTTTAAATATGTCTTAAAATGCATGAGATCAAAAGCTTGATTATGTTGCATGATTAAGGATTTTAGTTCACTTAAAATCTAACCAACATAGTAAGAGCCTTAAGTTCCAAACTTAAAAATTGAGTTAAAAGGTGCCATGCCAAAATATACACTTGCTTGGATATCCTTTACATCAATCTAGTAATAGTTTTCGCTCAGCGAGGTGTTACTTATTGGTCCTAAAGGGGCAAGGTACACAAATAATTGTGAGTACATGTTAGTTTTGGTGAAACTCAATGATATAAGTAAGGAGTCCTTTTATGTCGTGGCAAAATCGATAGGTTTACCTAATAAGTTCTTAGACGTACCTATCAACCAAGAATAGTTTCTAGACTATTAGCAAAAGGCTTTTGCTTACCTAAGATGTTTTAGGATTAAGTCGACAAACTGTGCTTAGTTCTTCAATGATTTTAGGATCTTGGAATCATTTTATTCAAACCTCTCGGAACACATAACTTGAATAAAATGCTTAATGAACATTGAATTATGCATGTATGCTAGAATTTAAGTTTATTAAGAGAAACTGTGAATGGTTATTTATTTGTTTATTCTTTTCAATTGTAGTTTTAAATATGGCAAACAACAATTCATTCAACATTCGATCAATTCTCGAAAAGGAGAAGTTGAGCGGGAAAAACTTCCTTGACTGGCAAAGGAACTTGCAAATAGTTCTTATGCAGGAAGAAAAGGAGTATGTCCTAGAAGAGGCGATGCCCGAAGCCGCAGGCGACGGGGTCACTCAGGCAGCCCTCAATCGTTGGATTGATGCCAACAAGGATGTGAAATGTCTAATGCTCGCCACCATGAGTGCAGATCTGCAGAAAACGTTCATCAACTCAGATGCTTTCACAATCATCAGTGAGTTGAAGAACATGTTCCAAGATCTGGCTCGAGTCGAAAGATTCGAGACTCATAGGCAAATTCTTGAGACCAAGCTTAAGAAAGGCGAGCCCGTAAGTCCACATGTTCTCAAAATGATTGGACTCATTGAGAATATGAGTCGGCTGGATCAGCAATTTTCTCAGGAAATGGCTATAGACACCATCCTCCATTCTCTTCATAGCGGGTATGATCAGTTCAAACTGAACTACAGTATGAATAGTCTGGACAAAACGCTCACTAAGCTTCACGGTATGCTGAAGACCGCTGAAAAGACGCTCAAAAGTGATAAGCAGGATGTGCTTATAGTGCGTGGGGGCAAGTTCAAGAAATCTGGAAAGAAGAGGAATGCTAAGAAAGGTGGCAACAAGGCCAGCCCAACTAAGCAAACTGGCGCCAAATCTGTAAAGAGGAAGGCCAGTCAACCCACTTCTGAATCCGAATGCTTCTACTGCAAGAAGAAGGGGCATTGGAAGAGAGATTGCTTGAAGCTAAAGGAAGATCAGAAGAACGGAACAGTCGTTCCATCTTCAGGTATTTTCGTTATAGACTGTATACTTGCTAATTCAACTTCTTGGGTATTATATACAGGTTGTGGCTCACACTTATGTTCCAATCCACAGGGACTAAGAAGAAGTAGAAAGTTAAGCAAGGGAGAAGTCGACCTACGAGTGGGAAATGGAGCACGGATTGCTGCATTAGGTGTAGGAACTTATTATTTGTCGTTGCCCTCCGGGCTAGTTTTGGAACTGGAAGAGTGTTTCCATGTTCCAAGTCTTACTAAAAACATCATTTCAGTTTCTTGCTTAGATGCTAAGGGATTTTCCTTTTTAATAAAAGACAACAGTTGTTCATTTTATTTTAAAGAGATGTTTTATGGATCTGCTAGATTAGTCAATGGACTTTATTTATTAGATCACGACAAACAAGTATATAACATAAATACCAAAAAGGCCAAAAAGGATGATTCAGATCTCACCTATCTGTGGCATTGTCGATTAGGCCATATAAACTTGAAACGCTTAGAAAGACTTCAAAAGGAAGGAATTCTAGAACCATTTGACTTAGAGGAATATGGTAAATGCGAATCATGTTTACTTGGCCAAATGACAAAGCAACCTTTCTCTAAAGTTGGAGAAAGAGCAAATGAACTATTGGGTTTAATCCATACAGATGTATGTGGACCAATGAGTACAAATGCTAGAGGTGGTTTCAGCTACTTTATCACTTTCACTGATGACTTCAGTAGATATGGTTATGTCTACCTAATGAAGCATAAGTCTGAATCCTTTAACAAATTCAAGGAATTTCAGAGTGAAGTAGAGAATCAATTAGGCAAGAAGATTAAGGCACTGCGGTCTGATAGAGGCGGTGAATATCTGAGCTATGAATTTGATGACCATCTGAAAGAATGTGGAATTCTATCAGAATTGACTCCTCCTGGAACACCACAATGGAACGGTGTGTCGGAACGGAGGAACAGAACCTTGCTAGACATGGTCAGGCCAAACTTCCATTAGAATTTTGGGGACATGCACTAAATACAGCTGCACTCACTATAAATAGAGCTCCGTCTAAAGCTGTCGAAAAGACTCCATATGAGTTATGGTTTGGAAAGCCTCCAAATGTGTCTTTTCTTAAGATTTGGGGATGTGAAGTATACGTCAAACGATTAATTTCAGACAAACTTCATCCAAAATCTGACAAATGTATCCTTGTGGGCTATCCAAAGGAAACAAAGGGGTATTACTTCTACAATACATCTGAGAACAAGGTGTTTGTTGCTCGAGATGGTGTCTTTTTGGAGAAAGATCACATTTCCAAAATGACAAGTGGGAGAAAAGTAGACCTCGAAGAAATTCGAGTCGAACAACAAACTCTAGAGAATGCTCAACATGACATTCAGGATGAAACTCAGAGATCTTTAGAAGAATTTGGTGAGAATCATGGTCAATCTAGAAATGTTACCCCGCGTAGATCGCAAAGATATAGATCTCAACCGGAAAGGTACTTAGGTATTTTGACGAACGAGAGCTATGACGTTCTATTACTTGAAAGTGATGAACCTGCGACTTACAAACAAGCTATGACGAGCCCTAGCTCCAAGCAATGGCAAGAAGCCATACAATCTGAATTAGACTCCATGTGTGAAAACCAAGTATGGGATTTGGTCGATTTGCCAGATGGCTACCAAGCCATTGGAAGCAAATGGGTTTTCAAACTGAAAAAGGACAAGGATGGGAAACTTGAAGTTTTCAAAGCTAGATTGGTTGCAAAAGGTTACAGGCAAGTCCACGGTGTGAATTACGATGAAACCTTTTCACCAGTTGCAATGCTAAAGTCTATTCGGATAGTGTTAGCAATCGCTGCATATTACGATAACGAAATAAGGCAGATGGATGTCAAAACTGCTTTCTTAAACGATGTTTTAACAGAAACTGTGTTTATCACACAACCTGAAGGTTTTGAGGATCCAAAGAATGCTAAAGAGGTATGCAAGCTAAAGAAGTCAATCTACGGATTGAAGCAGGCATCCATGAGCTGGAATATACGTTTTGATGAAGCAGTGAGTGACTTTGGTTTCATCAAGAACGCAGACGAATCTTGTGTATACAAGAAGGTCAGTGGGAGCAAAATTGCTTTCCTAGTATTATATGTCGACGACATATTACTTATCGGAAATGACATTCCTATGTTGAACTCTGTCAAGATTTGGCTTGGGAAATGTTTTCCGATGAAAGATCTAGGAGAAGCACAGTACATATTGGGCATCAAGATTTACAGAGATAGATCTAAAAGGATGATTGGACTTAGTCAAAGCACTTATATCAATAAGGTGCTTGATAGGTTCAAGATGGCAGACTCCAAGCGAGGCTACCTACCCATGTCTCATGGAATAACTCTAAGCAAGACTCAGTGCCCAAAAACACTTGATGAGCGTAGACGAATAAATGGGATTCCATATGCATCATTGATTGGTTCAATAATGTATGCTATGATATGTACACGCCCAGATGTTGCGTACGCACTCAGTGCTACGAGCAGATACCAGTCAGACCCAGGAGAGGCGCATTGGACTGCTGCCAAGAATATTCTGAAGTACCTGAAAAGGCACAAAGATGACTTCCTGGTCTATGGTGGAGATGATGAATTAATTGTTAAAGGCTATACGGACGCAAGTTTCCAAACCGACAAAGATGATTTCAGATCACAGTCTGGGTTTGTCTTCTGCCTCAACAGAGGTGCAGTAAGCTGGAAAAGTGCTAAGCAAAGCACCATTGCGGATTCTACAACTGAAGCAGAGTACATTGCTGCACATGAAGCAGCAAAGGAAGCTATATGGCTAAGGAAGTTCATAGGCGAACTTGGTGTAGTCCCCTCCATTAAAGGACCAATAGCCCTGTATTGTGATAATAACGGAGCTATTGCACAGGCAAAGGAGCCTAGACACCACCAGAGAGTCAAGCATGTACTTTGTAGATTTCACCTTCTACGAGAGTTCGTTGAAAGAAAAGAAGTCAAAATAAGCAAGATTGGAACTGATGACAACATATCAGATCCATTGACTAAACCTCTGCCGCAGGCGAAGCACAACTCGCACACTGCAGCTATGGGAATCAAGAATATTGGATAATGGCTTTGATATCCCTGTTTAATGTTTCAAAGTTTTAGAGTTTAAATCTTTGTAAAACATTATTGGTTAATCATTCACAACAAATGAAAAGAATTCATTTTTCCATTTAATTTGTGGTTTATTAAATGATGAGTCCCTTCAATTTGACGATATATTCAAGATAGACTGTCAGGACCAGTCCTGTGACTAAGAAATGTCTATCAAGTGAACTTGAATGTCAAAGGTTGAAAATGGTCCCTAGTCGGAGTTTTCTATAAAATTGGACGCATAGAAAACGTTAGACGATTAGAATGCAAGATGACCAGTAGTTCTGTTTCTTGAATTATGTGGACATGGCAATATCATAATCATTTGCATAGATACTTACTTTGGGAAGACTAGTATCGGACAAGACCTATGAAACTTTACTGTAAGGTTATGATACATATGACAATTCATAAATCATGCGGAAAAACCATAAACCCAGGAAAACATATTATTTACACATAATCATTTAGCATAGATTAGATGCATACTCTTTGTTGCGTGCCTTCCCTAGCTGCGCCCGAACCGAACAAGAACAAGTCTTTAGGACTCCAAGTGTCGTCCCTCCGTAGATAGTCCACAGCACGTCCGGATCCGCCTTAAGATTGACCAACTAGAATCGCCCTTAAGGTACTATTATTTTCGGCACTTTATAGGCAAATGTGTGACTGAATTTTTCTCTCAAAAACTCACTTTGAATACTTTGAAACTCGTTATAAATTGTGAACCCAGGCCACATATTTATAGGGGTATGGAAAGGGAATTGGAATCCTATTCAGATACAAATTGATTAAACCTAGAATCCTACAAGAACTCTAATTTAATTAATTTATCAAATAGAATTAGGAATTTAATCATTAACCGAACTCTGCACGTTTTAGGAAACGTGCACGAACACAAACACTTACACACGCACACACGGCAGCCACGATGGGCCCCATGCGTGCGCGCGAGCAGCAGCCCACTCAGCGCCCGCGCGCGCTGCGCGCTGCGCGTGCTGTGCGCGCTGCGCGCTGCCTGCTGGGCCTGGCCTTGCGCTGGGCCTGGCGTGGCTGTTTGTGCGGCGCGCTTGGCTTGCTGGGCGATGGCCTGGCTTCGTGCTGGGCCTCGTCCGGCAGGCCTCGTCCGATGCTTATTCGTACGATGCGCTTCCGATTAAATTTTCCGATTCCGGAATTCATTTCCGATACGAACAATATTTAATATTTCTGATTCCGGAATTAATTTCCGTTTCGAACAAATATTTAATATTTCCGTTTCCGGAATTATTTTCCGATTCCGGTAATATTTCCGATTCTGACAATATTTCCGTTTCCGGCAATATTTCCGATTCTGGCAATATTTCCATTTCCGATAATATTTTCCGACACGTACCATGTTTCCGTTTCCGGCAACATCTACGACTTGGATAATATTTATATTTCCGATACGATCCATATTTCCGTTTCCGGCAATATCATCGTTTCCGGAGTATTCATTCCTTGCCTGTGACGATCTTAGCTCCCACTGAAACCAAGATCCGTCGGTTCCGAATATTCATAGATGGAGTATTTAATGCTATTAAATACTTGATCCGTTTACGTACTATTTGTGTGACCCTACGGGTTCAGTCAAGAGTAAGCTGTGGATTAATATCATTAATTCCACTTGAACTGAAGCGGCCTCTAGCTAGGCATTCAGCTCTCTTGATCTCACTGAATTATTAACTTGTTAATTAATACTGAACCGCATTTATTAGAATTAACATAGAATGCATACTTGGACCAAGGGCATTATTTCCTTCAGTCTCCCACTTGTCCTTAGGGACAAGTGTGCATTTCCTAATTCCTTTGTCGCTCGATGCTTGCTCTTGAACATAAGGTAAGAGTTGTCATCCTTATTATGTCCAGAGGTGTTCCTCGGTTTCAGAGTTCAACTGATCAAATAAACAGATAATCATAGCCTATGATTCATCCGAGCACGGCCATGCATTTCACAGTTTCTAGCTCTCCGAGTGGCCTTGTACAACTTTTAAGCATCTCATCCCGATTTATGGGAAGACAATCCCAATCTTGCGATCTTGAGATTAGACTTCGTTTGATAGGTGATTACCTGAGCGTTGCCTTTATAGCCTCCTTTTACGGTGCGACGGTTGGTCAACGTCAAAGCAACCAGTTCTCAAACAAGTAATCTCAAATCACTCAGGTATTGAGGATTTAGTGTCTAATAATTTAATGAAATTTACTGATGACAGACTTTCATCTCTTACAGTAAAGTTTTATAGGTCTCGTCCGATACTAGTCTTCCCAAAGTAAGTATCTATGCAAATGATTATGACATTGCCATGTCCACATAGTTCAAGAAACAGAACTACTAGTCATCTTGCATTCTAATCGTCTAACGTTTTCTATGCGTCCAATTTTATAGAAAACTCCGACTAGGGACCATTTTCAACTTTTGACATTCAAGTTCACTTGATAGACATTTCTTAGTCACAGGACTGGTCCTGACAGTCTATCTTGAATATATCGTCAAATTGAAGGGACTCATCATTTAATACTAAACCAAGATTAAATGGAATATGAAAACACATTTCATATATGATAAATGTTCAACCCCAATGTTTTACAACCATGGGCCTCTAACCCATCTTTAAAACATTTCATGGAATTCAAAGCTATGTTTGATTTCCAGTGCTACAACGTGAGTGTTGCTTCTCACTTGTTGCATAGGTTTAGTTATCATGCTTTGCCAATCTTAATACCCTTTTCATCGAATGTTCTTCGAGATATGATGATAAGATCTTTTGAGTTTGTTTATTATGTGATCTAGTCTTTCTTACTTCGATGGTGGTTTTACTCATTTTGCAATGAAGAACCATCAAGTTAGCAGACGTTTTTCTTGCTTCAAGAGTGGTTCTACGCATTTTTCAATGAAGAACCATCAAGCCAACAGATAGGTGATCTACCCAAGTTCAGTGAAGAACTTTAAACAACCCTGTTTTATTGCTTCTTAGGCAATAATTACTTTTACTTCAACTGTATAGGTTGCTAGTGATGCTTTGTTTGGATTTACCTATCCAAGCAGTTCATAGATATGTGGAAGACTCTCCAACTATATCTTAGAACATAGAAATTATTATTTTAATTTCCCACGCAACAACTCATGGTCTCCAACCCATGTTGCCATTTTCAAAACACGATGCTATATAGCTCGTCCTTATCAATGGTTAACTCCAAAGGGTCTTGCTTGATCCTTTGCCAGTGTTTATGCGTGTAGCATCAATATTTAGCATATCTTTATTTCCTTGAATCAAGAACTATTCCTATGTACCTTTTTCAAGTACCATAAGTATTCTTGATCTCAATCTAGTTGATCTTCACTTAGATCAATAGAGATTGGTATATGTTCGTCATGCCTAAAGTCATACGATACGTTTTTGGCGATCCTCATATTATATCATACATGATAAATTCTTTTGCAGAATAATTCCCAATTGAATTCTATTCATGTAACTTTAGCTTATCTAGTTTCAGTAGATACTAAATTTAGCTAAATTCTTTGACATATAATATAGGTTAAGAATCTCATTTAGACTCTTTGATGTTTAACTTAGTAAATGCTTATACATAGTTCAAACATCCTTTACTTAGATTTATTCACATGGGTCGAATATCTCCAATGGAGACTTTCGTGTTTGATTTAGTAAATGCCATTACTTAATCCAAAACAATATCATAAGATCTTTGTAAATAGATCTTAATACCCAGTATGTACTAAGTTTCGCCATGGTCCATCATTGATGAATAATCTCAAATCTAAGTCATTAGCATTTGAATTTTATTTCACAATAGAGAGATATGTGTGTGATACACATATGACCAAATAAGTTTTTATGTACTCCCACTAAACTTCTTATATATCTATAAGAATCATGTACATTTTATGAAACTAAAATACTTATTAGCTTCACTAAAATACATTTCTAATTCCCAATTGCTTGCTTAAATCTGTACTTTAGATTTCATAAGCTAGCTTTCTTTTTCAAGCATTTATTTGGATCCACAAATCCTATGACATACCATGTACATAGTTTATTCCAACATTTGATTGAGGAATACGTTTTGTCATCCAATTGCTATATGTACCAATATGCAATCATTGCTTGAATTATAGACTTGAGAATTACGATTATGCATGAGGTTTCAACACAATTCACACCACGAATTTGCTTGTAACCTTTAGCAACTAATCTAGCTTTGTGTGTGAACACAATTCCATGTTTGATGGTTTTTATCCTTAAAACAAACTTGCAACCAATAGGTGTGAACCCATTCTTGCAAATCAACAAAATTTCAATTTTGTCATCAAAACATTGAGTATGTTTTATGGCCTCTAACCATTTAAAACATTTGAGTCTATATATGGCCTCTAACCATTTTAGGGAATCTAGGTTTCGTCATAGCTTTCTTACAAGTCACAAACTCATTAATTTACATGATAATAGTTTGACTGCAAGTTGTAGGTTTCTTCACTATTTAATAGAAGAATCTCATAGTTTCATTGACCTGATCTCTATGTTTCTTTACTATCTAATAGAAGAATCTCATAGTTTCAGTGACTTGAATTCTATTCCTACTTGGGTATAGAACATCAAACAATAGAATATCAATAGCCACTTGAAAGTCCTTTGAATATTCTGTTCTCCTTGAAGCACTTGTAAAGTCTTCTAAGAGATGTCTATTCTTTAAAGCCACTTCTAAAGTCCTTAAAGAATAAGTACGGTTTTTCTGAAGCACTTCGAAAAGCCTCCGGAATGTCCGTTTATGTTTGTTGTTCGCCTCGAAGACTTTCGAGGTCTATTTTCTCCCACTTGTCATTTTGGAAACGAATCTCCAAAAGGACATTATTTCGAGCAAACAAACATTATGTTCTCAAAAATTCGTGGTAGAAACAATACCCTTGTGTCTCATTTGAATAAATCACAATGAAACATATATCTATACTTGGGCCTTAGTTTGTTGAATAACAAACACTAAGCTCCCACTGAGTTTAGCAACTCTCTAGATATATATTATCGAAAAGATATTCTGAAATTACTTTTCAATAGCTTTGACGAATTTGGTTTAGTTTGGTGGTAGTTGAGCATTTTGTTTTAGAAATTATAGGAAAATTCTTTATGATTCATCATTGATCGAATCAAGTACTAATTGACTTCGATTATTCCAACTAAGATATGCCATATCTTATGGACCTAGATTGTGAAATTACAACACACAATCATTGATGATCATATTTGGTCTCAAGTAATCATCAACATGATCTAACCTAGATCTTTATGATTTCTTGCCAAGTGGATTTTATACTTCTGAATCTTTGAACAAGCCAAACAGATTCAAACTTATATCACATTGAGTAAATAAACCTATATTCACTCAAATCTGTGTGAAATAATAAAGTTATAAAATCTTTCTTTAGCTTTGAACTTTATTGTCTAGGCGTTCTAACAATAGTTCATTTCTTTTGTTACTTTCAACAAGTAAGACTAGTTGTCTTAAAATGATCTAGAAATCAATCAACTTTCAAAAGTCCATCAAAATAGAGCTTTTTGAATGTTAACTTGTTGATATGGTCTAAGCAACAATGCCAAAGATTAGTGGAACTCAAATCAAGGGGTTGATTTGAACCTAGTAAAGTTCTTTAAAGAGTTGTTTGTTTTAATCAAGCATATTGACTCAACCTGTAATTGACCATTTCATTCAAATAAACAAACAAACATTGTCTTTGTTTTTTCTTGAATGTGAGTCTTTCTGTGTTTGAAAACAGAAATTTAGGTATGTTGATTATGGAACAAAATAGCCATTAAGTTCCAGCCTTTGAAAGGACTTAAAACAAACTAGATGACCCTACAACTAATGTAGCATTGCCATGCTTCATTTCCCACTTGTAGGCCATTAGTGTAGCCTAGCTTCCATTGTTTGAGTTATTACCGAAGTAAGAACCTCAAGCGGTATATGATACCAAGGAAGTTTGATTGCTAGGTCACTCCTCTTTAAACATAAACTTATAGGTAGAAACGGAATCGTAAATTCCTTTCATATGTTCCTTTGTTTTCCTATTTCTTGTACCCTTTCTTATAGTCTTAAGAATTAAATTCTTTAGTGTTGACTTTTATACTTTGTTAGACATGTCCAATGTCACCAACAAGGTTCTTTACCATTTTAATTTATGTTGAATATTTTGTTTCAACTAGATGATCTTACCAGAAGCTTCTAAAGTTCTCTAAGCATCGATCTATTCGAATGTCTAGGGACTAGACTCATTCGAGAATTAAATGGACAAAGATATTAGGTTGTTAACCATTGGTAAAGCTGAGCGTATTAAACTCAATGCTTCATGATTTCAAAACTACAGTGTATTTTGAATTCACAAGCACCAATTGGTTTGCCATTCGATTTTGATATTCGAAAACAACCATAAAAGTCGATATAAGAAACGTACATTTTAAATTGCTCACTTTCTCTCTTTTCCGTGAATCGTTCTTGGATTCACTACCAATCGAGGAAATTTACTGTTACCTTTCTAAAAGGATTTACTGCAGTGCAAGATATTTAATTATAAACAATAATTAAAACATACATTGAAGCATGCAAAGTCTAAACATTTATCATGAATAATAACTTGAAAATAAAAGCAATCATGCAATTTAAACAAGTCATTAGCATTTTATTCGAATTATGTGTTCCGGCAGGTGTGAATAAAATGATTCCAAGATCCTAAAACCATTGAAGAATTAAGCACAGTTTGTCGACTCAATTCTAAAACATCTTAGGTAAGCAAAAGCCTTTTGCTAATAGTCTAGAAACTATTCTTGGTTGATAGGTACGTCTAAGAACTTATTAGGTAAACCTATCGATTTTGCCACGACATAAAAGGACTCCTTACTTATATCGTTGAGTTTCACCAAAACTAACATGTACTCACAATTATTTGTGTACCTTGCCCCTTTAGGACCAATAAGTAACACCTCGCTGAGCGAAAACTATTACTAGATTGATGTAAAGGATATCCAAGCAAGTGTATATTTTGGCATGGCACCTTTTAACTCAATTTTTAAGTTTGGAACTTAAGGCTCTTACTATGTTGGTTAGATTTTAAGTGAACTAAAATCCTTAATCATGCAACATAATCAAGCTTTTGATCTCATGCATTTTAAGACATATTTAAAAGCAATAAATAACTTAAAACATGCATAAGATATTTGTGATCTAGTATGGCCCGACTTCATCTTGAAGCTTTAACTTCAAAGTCCGTCTTGAAAATCTCCGTGGGAGGCACCATTTTCTTCAAATAGGATAAGCTATAACTAATTACAACTATTTGATGGTACGCAGACCGTATTTGAATTGAAAAATAACTTTGGTACTTCAGACCAATTACATTCAAATTAATGGTACGCAGACCATATTTTCTATCCTATTTGGGCCATACTAGTCACTTCATAACCTGCAAAACAGTACATATACAATATATACCATTCACCCATTCATTATCATGAATGGCCCACATAGCTGGTTAGTAAAACACATTATGCATCACGTAAACATTTGCAGCAATTAATCAAGGGCACCAATAATCTACCAATTATTCAGTCCTTATTAATTCTAATCAAGTTGTTTTAACCTTAAGGATTTGTAGACCTAATCAAGAGTTTATGACTAAAAAGCGCTCCCACTTAAACCAATAAATTCATATGCTTTACTAATTTTAAACATAAAAATGTATTTCTAGTCTAACCGGAAACATACAAATTTAATTAAAATTTAAAGCTCATATAAATTTATAATTGAATCCAAAAAGTTTAATTTAATTTCAGTCATATTTAAATTAATTCATGATTTTAATTTTAGTAAAATAATTAGAATAAATAAAATTTATTATAATTACAATATTCAAAATTAAAATCCAAGAAAATAATTTAAATTATTAATTTTAAAATTAATTAAAATTACGTGAACTGGAATTTTCAAATTAAACATTCAAAACGATCTTTAATCGTAACGCAAACACCCTACGCGTTGCACGCCCATGGGCCGCACGCACACAGCCATCGCTGGCCATGTGCGCGCAGCCCATGCGCTCGTCGCATAGCTGCTGCATCTCCATCGCAAGCCTCCGCACGCATTGGTGCTCGCTGCGCGCGCCAGCGCTCATCGCACGCGGGCTATCGCTCGCAGTGCGCGCGCGACATCGCTCGCTGGGCCCGCGAGCCATCGCTCGCTGGGCGCGCGACATCGCTCGCTGGGCGGGCGACATCGCTCGCTGTGCGCGCGAGCAATGCTAGGCGCAGCGCTCGTGGCACGCGAGCTTGCGCTCGCTGCGCGCGAGGCTGCGCGCTCTTGTGCGAGGCAGCGCGCGTTGCGGCGCAGCTCGCTTGCTGCCCATACGCGACTGCCTTGGCTCGCCCTACGCCCATGCCCATTCGTCCATTGGTCGTGGCACACGACACAAGGCAGGGCTGCTGCCTTGTGCTCGTGCACTACGCCCTTGCTCATTGCATTCGTGCCGCACGGGCGACGAGCTCCCTTGCTCGTCGTCGCATGCCCGCATTATACAACACCCCTTAAGGGTAACACGAAGCGTCCATTGCTTCGTGCGTGCAAGTTATATGAACGAATCGCATAAAAATTTAAAATTTATAAAATTTATAAAATTAATGACAAATTAATAAATATTATTAATTTCATAATTTTAGGGCGAAAAATCGAAAATTTATTATCCAATTGATTTCCGATTGTTATGGATTCAAGTCTAGGTCATAAAAATTTAAAATTTATCATAAATTTACAATTTTTATGGTGGTTTTTAATCATAGGTTTCTAATTAAATTACAATTAATTATGAAAATCAAATTAATTCTAAATTATTCTAATTTTCAACAAATTAATCATAATTACAAATTAGATTGCATAATTAACAAGACTAGGCATTCAAACTTGTTAAACATATGCAGTAGGTCAATCAAAAATTCAAGATTTATCAACAAGAATCGCAAATATTTAATTTAACATCTTAAATTTACGAAATTTTGCATTCGAAAAATCTAAAACCTTCGAAAAGTCATAGTTAGGCTTCGAATTTGAGAATTCTGGGTTCGGCAGAAAAATAATATTTTTGTCAAAATTTTAGAATGCCTTTTACATGCGGAATTGACACAAAAATCACTCAATTCGGATGAGTAACGAAGAAACTGCCGAAAAACTGCGTACGTATAATTAAATAAACGCAATTTGCAATTAATTAACAATTACGAAAATTAATCACCCCTTTTAATTCTTGCAAATTTGTAATATTTAACCATGTTCATGCAATTTAGATTATGAAAATAATAAGGGGCTCTGATACCACTGTTAGGTTATGATACATATGACAATTCATAAATCATGCGGAAAAACCATAAACCCAGGAAAACATATTATTTACACATAATCATTTAGCATAGATTAGATGCATACTCTTTGTTGCGTGCCTTCCCTAGCTGCGCCCGAACCGAACAATAACAAGTCTTTAGGACTCCAAGTGTCGTCCCTCCGTAGATAGTCCACAGCACGTCCGGATCCGCCTTAAGATTGACCAACTAGAATCGCCCTTAAGGTACTATTATTTTCGGCACTTTATAGGCAAATGTGTGACTGAATTTTTCTCTCAAAAACTCACTTTGAATACTTTGAAACTCGTTATAAATTGTGAACCCAGGCCACATATTTATAGGGGTATGGAAAGGGAATTGGAATCCTATTCAGATACAAATTGATTAAACCTAGAATCCTACAAGAACTCTAATTTAATTAATTTATCAAATAGAATTAGGAATTTAATCATTAACCGAACTCTGCACGTTTTAGGAAACGTGCACGAACACAAACACTTACACACGCACACACGGCAGCCACGATGGGCCCCATGCGTGCGCGCGAGCAGCAGCCCACTCAGCGCCCGCGCGCGCTGCGCGCTGCGCGCAGCCTGCTGGGCCTGGCCTTGCGCTGGGCCTGGCGTGGCTGTTTGTGCGGCGCGCTTGGCTTGCTGGGCGATGGCCTGGCTTCGTGCTGGGCCTCGTCCGGCAGGCCTCGTCCGATGCTTATTCGTACGATGCGCTTCCGATTAAATTTTCCGATTCCGGAATTCATTTCCGATACGAACAATATTTAATATTTCCGATTCCGGAATTAATTTCCGTTTCGAACAAATATTTAATATTTCCGTTTCCGGAATTATTTTCCGATTCCGGTAATATTTCCGATTCTGACAATATTTCCGTTTCCGGCAATATTTCCGATTCTGGCAATATTTCCATTTCCGATAATATTTTCCGACACGTACCATGTTTCCGTTTCCGGCAACATCTACGACTTGGATAATATTTATATTTCCGAGACGATCCATATTTCCGTTTCCGGCAATATCATCGTTTCCGGAGTATTCATTCCTTGCCTGTGACGATCTTAGCTCCTACTGAAACCAAGATCCGTCGGTTCCGAATATTCATAGATGGAGTATTTAATGCTATTAAATACTTGATCCGTTTACGTACTATTTGTGTGACCCTACGGGTTCAGTCAAGAGTAAGCTGTGGATTAATATCATTAATTCCACTTGAACTGAAGCGGCCTCTAGCTAGGCATTCAGCTCACTTGATCTCACTGAATTATTAACTTGTTAATTAATACTGAACCGCATTTATTAGACTTAACATAGAATGCATACTTGGACCAAGGGCATTATTTCCTTCACACACTTGTCCCTAAGGACAAGTGGGAGACTGAAGGAAATAATGCCCTTGGTCGAAGTATGCATTCTATGTTAAGTCTAATAAGTGCGGTTCAGTATTAATTAACAAGTTAATAATTCAGTGAGATCAAGTGAGCTGAATGCCTAGGTAGAGGCCGCTTCAGTTCAAGTGGAATTAATGATATTAATCCACAGCTTACTCTTGACTGAACCCGTAGGGTCACACAAATAGTACGTAAACGGATCAAGTATTTAATGGCATTAAATACTCCATCTATGGATATTCGGAATCGACGGATCTTGGTTTCAGTGGGAGCTGAGATCGTCACAGGCAAGAAATGAATGCTCCGGAAACGATGATATTGCCGGAAACGGAAATATGGATCGTATCGGAAATATAAATATTATCCAAGTCGTAGATGTTGCCGGAAACGGAAACATGGTACGTATCGGAAAATATTATCGGAAATGGAAATATTGTCGGAATCGGAAATATTGCCGGAAACGGAAATATTGTCAGAATCGGAAATATTGCCGGAATCGGAAAATAATTCCGGAAACGGAAATATTAAATATTTGTTCGAAACGGAAATTAATTCCGGAATCGGAAATATTAAATATTGTTCGTATCGGAAATGAATTCCGGAATCGGGAAATTAATCGGAAGCGTATCGTACGAATTAGCATCGGACGAGGCCTACCAGACGAAGGCCCAGCACGAAGCCGGGCCATCGCCCAGGAAGCCATTGCGCCACAACGCACCAGCCAAGGCTGCGCCAGGCCCACCGCAAGGCAGGCCCAGCGCGCGCCAACGCTGCGGCAGCGTGTGGGCCTCGCAGCAATGGGCTGCGAGCTCGCGGGCTGCGCGCGCGCGCATGGCGCCCCTCGTGGGCTGCTGTGCGTGCGTGTGTGTTGGTGTGCTATACGAATCCTAAAGCTATCAGGTTTCGACTAATGATTAAATTCCTAAACCTAAAAGGATGAATTAATTAAATAAGAATTCTATTAGGATTCTAGTTTAATTAATTCGTATCCTAATAGGATTACAATTCCCTTTCCATACCTCTATAAATAAAGGCCTAGGGTCATTATTTTGTATAGAGTATTCAAGTATTCAAAGTGATTTTTGAGAGCAAAAATTCAGTCATACAATTGCCTATACTAGCCGAAAATTCTAAGTACCTTAAGGGCGATCCTAGTTGGTCAAGCTTAAGGCGGATCCGGATGTGCTGTGGACTATCTACGGAGGGACGACACTTGGAGTCCTAAAGACTTGTTCTTGTTCGGTTCGGGCGCAGCTAGGGAAGGCACGCAACAAAGTGTATGCATCTAAACTATGCTAAATGATTATGTGTAAATAATATGCTGTCCTGGCTTTATGGTTTTTCAGCATGATTTATGAATTGTCATATGTATCATAACCTAACAGATTCGTATTTACCATAATCCTCTAAGTCAAATGGTTCTAGAATTCCTTCCTTTTGAAGTCTTTCTAAGCGTTTCAAGTTTATATGGCCTAATCGACAATTCCACAGATAGGTGAGATCTGAATCATCCTTTTTGGCCTTTTTGGTATTTATGTTATAAACTTGTTTGTCGTAATCTAATAAATAAAGTCCATTGACTAATCTAGCAGATCCATAAAACATCTCTTTAAAATAAAGCGAACAACTATTGTCTTTTATTAAAAAGGAAAATCCCTTAGCATCTAAGGAAGAAACTGAAATGATGTTTTTAGTAAGACTTGGAACATGGAAACATTCTTCCAGTTCCAAAACTAGCCCGGAGGGCAACGACAAATAATAAGTTCCTACAGCTAATGCAGCAATCCGTGCTCCATTTCCCACTCGTAGGTTGACTTCACCCTTGCTTAACTTTCTACTTCTTCTTAGTCCCTGTGGATTGGAACATAAGTGTGAGCCACAACCTTAACTAATACCCAAGAAGTTGAATTAGCAAGTATACAGTGTATAAAGAAAATACCTGAAGATGGAACGACTGTTCCGTTCTTCTGATCTTCCTTTAGCTTCAAGCAATCTCTCTTCCAATGCCCCTTCTTCTTGCAGTAGAAGCATTCGGATTCAGAAGTGGGTTGACTGACCTTCCTCTTTTCAGACTTGGCGCCAGTTTTCTTAGTTGGGCTGGCCTTGTTGCCACCTTTCTTAGCATTCCTCTTCTTTCCAGATTTCTTGAACTTGCCCCCACGCACCATAAGCACATCTTGCTTATCACTTTTGAGCGTTTTTTCAGCGGTTTTCAGCATACCGTGAAGCTCAGTGAGCATTTTGTCCAGACTATTCATACTGTAGTTCAGTTTAAACTGATCATACCCGTTATGAAGAGAATGGAGGATGGTGTCTACAGCCATTTCCTGAGAGAATTGCTGATCCAGCCGACTCATATTCTCAATGAGTCCAATCATTTTGAGAACATGTGGACTTACGGGCTCGCCTTTCTTAAGCTTGGTCTCAAGAATTTGCCTATGAGTCTCGAATCTTTCGACTCGAGCCAGATCTTGGAACATGTTCTTCAACTCACTGATGATTGTGAAAGCATCTGAGTTGATGAACGTTTTCTGCAGATCTGCACTCATGGTGGCGAGCATTAGACATTTCACATCCTTGGTGGTATCAATCCAACGATTGAGGGCTGCCTGAGTGACCCCGTCGCCTGCGGCTTCGGGCATCGCCTCTTCCAGGACATACTCCTTTTCTTCCTGCATAACAACTATTTGCAAGTTCCTTTGCCAGTCAAGGAAGTTTTTCCCGTTCAACTTCTCCTTTTCGAGAATTGACCGAATGTTGAATGAATTGTTGTTTGCCATAGTCAAAACTACAATTGAAAAGAATAAACAAATAAATAACCATTCACAGTTTCTCTTAATAAACTTAAATTCTAGCATACATGCATAATTCAATGTTCATTAAGCATTTTATTCAAGTTATGTGTTCCGGCAGGTGTGAATAAAATGATTCCAAGATCCTAAAATCATTGAAGAATTAAGCACAGTTTGTCGACTTAATCCTAAAACATCTTAGGTAAGCAAAAGCCTTTTGCTAATAGTCTAGAAACTATTCTTGGTTGATAGGTACGTCTAAGAACTTATTAGGTAAACCTATCGATTTTGCCACGACATAAAAGGACTCCTTACTTATATCGTTGAGTTTCACCAAAACTAACATGTACTCACAATTATTTGTGTACCTTGCCCCTTTAGGACCAATAAGTAACACCTCGCTGAGCGAAAACTATTACTAGATTGATGTAAAGGATATCCAAGCAAGTGTATATTTTGGCATGGCACCTTTTAACTCAATTTTTAAGTTTGGAACTTAAGGCTCTTACTATGTTGGTTAGATTTTAAGTGAACTAAAATCCTTAATCATGCAACATAATCAAGCTTTGATCTCATGCATATTTAAGACATATTTAAAAGCAATAAATAACTTAAAACATGCATAAGATAAATGTGATCTAGTATGGCCCGACTTCATCTTGAAGCTTCAACTTCAAAGTCCGTCTTGAAAATCTCCGTGGGAGGCACCATTTTCTTCAAATAGGATAAGCTATAATTAAAACTAATTACAACTATTTGATGGTACGCAGACCATATTTGAATTGAAAAACAATTTTTGTACTTTAGACCAATTACATTCAAATTAATGGTACGCAGACCATATTTTCTATCCTATTTGGGCCATACTAGTCACTTCATAACCTGCAAAACAGTACATATACAATATATACCATTCACTCATTCATTATCATGAATGGCCCACATAGCTGGTTAGTAAAACATGTTATGCATCACATAAATATTTGCAGCAATTAATCAAGGGCACCAATAATCTACAAATTATTCAGTCCTTATTAATTCTAATCAAGTTGTTTTAACCTTAAGGATTTGTAGACCTAATCAAGAGTTTATGACTAAAAGGGCTCCCACTTAAACCAATAAATTCATATGCTTTACTAATTTTAAACATAAAAATGTATTTCTAATCTAACCGGAACCATACAAATTTAATTAAAATTTAAAGCTCATATAAATTTATAATTGAATCCGCTTATTTAATTTATTTTTCAGTCGTATTTAAATTAATTCATGATTTTAATTTTAGAAAAATAATTAGAATAAATAAAATTTATTATAATTATAATATTCAAAATTAAAATCCAAGAAAACAATTTAAATTATTAATTTTAAAATTAATTAAAATTACGAAAACTGAAAATTTCAAATTAAAATTTTAAAACGATCTAATCGTAACCCAACAACCCCACGCAACGCACAGCCATGGGCCACACGCACACAACCATCGCTGGCCATGTGCGCGCAGCCCATGCGCTGCGTCGCATCGCTGCTGCATTCCATCGCAAGGCGCGCGCCAGCGCTCGTCGCAAAAAGCACGCTGCTCACCATCGCTGGGCACAGCGCTCGTCGCATGCTTGCGCGAGGCAGTGCGCGCTGTGGCGCAGCTCGCTTGCTGCCCACACGCGACTGCTCGTGCCTTGCTCTCGCCCTTGCCCATGCGCCCATCGCACACAGCCCACGACACAAGGCAGGGTTGCTGCCTTGTGCTCGTGCACCATGCCCTTGCTCGCTGCATACGTACCGCATGGGCGACGAGCTCCCTTGCTCGTCGTCGCATGCCCGTACTATACAACACCCCTTAAGGATAACACGTAGCGTCCATTGCTTTGTGCGTGCAAGTTATATGAGCGAATCGCATAAAAAATTAAAAATTTTATTTTCAAAATTAATGACAAATTAATAAATCATATTAATTTCATAATTTTAGGGCGAAAAATCGAAAGTTTATTAATTTATTGATTTCCGATTAACATGGATTCAAGTCTAGGTCATAAAAATTTAAAATTTAACATAAATTTACAATTTTTGTGGTGGTTTTTAATCATAGGTATCTAATTAAATTATAACTAATTATGAAAATCAAATTAATTCTAAATTATTCCAATT
The DNA here is from genome assembly GCF_020520425.1 of Spinacia oleracea. NCBI lineage: Eukaryota > Viridiplantae > Streptophyta > Magnoliopsida > Caryophyllales > Amaranthaceae > Spinacia > Spinacia oleracea. The sequence goes on from NC_079492.1 coordinate 31,579,138, forward strand.
TTCAACAAATTAATCATAATTACAAATTAGATTGCATAATTAACAAGGCTAGGCATTCAAACTTGTTAAACATATACAGTAGGTCAATCAAAAATTCAAGATTTAACAACAAGAATCGCAAATATTTAATTTAACATCTTAAATTTACGAAATTTTGCATTCGAAAAACTAAAACCTCCGAAAAGTCATAGTTAGGCTTCGAATTTGAGAATTCTGGGTTCGAATTTTAGAATGCCTTTTACATGCGGAATTGACACAAAAATCACTCGTTTTGGATGAGTACGTATAATTAAATAAACGCAATTTGCAATTAATGAACAATTACGAAAATTAATCACCCATTTTAATTCTTGCTAATTTGTAATATTTAACCATGTTTATGAAATTTAGATTATGAAAATAATAAGAGGCTCGTGATACCACTGTTAGGTTATGATACATATGACAATTCATAAATCATGCGGAAAAACCATAAAGCCAGGAAAGCATATTATTTACACATAATCATTTAGCATAGAATAGATGCATACATGTTGTAGCGTGCCTTCCCTAGCTGCGCCCGAACCGAACAAGAAAAAGTCTTTAGGACTCCAAATGACGTCCCTCCGTAGATAGTCAGTCCACAGTACGTCCGGATCCGCCTCAAGTTAGACCAACTAGAATCGCCCTTAAGGTGCTTAGGAATTTCGGCTAGTGTTTGCAAGTGTATGGATGATTTTTATTTCAAAACTTACCCTTTCAATACTTCAATCGTGCCCATAAATTGTGACCCTAGGCACCTATTTATAGGAGTATGGAAAAGGAATTGTAATCCAACTAGGATGTGGATTTGCTAGTTAGAACTTTATTAGGACTCTAAAACAACAAAACAAATCTAATAGGATTAGGATTTTAATCTTTGCACAAATCCTAATAGGATTAGGATTTCCCGCACAAGCATTGCACAAGCCGTGCACCAGCGCAAGCCTTGCGGCCCATGCCAGGCGCACAGGCCACGCTATTGTGCTCTCGCGCGCGCGCGCCCTTGGCTGGGCCTGGTCGAGGCGTGCGTTGGTGCGTGCGGCTCGCTGGGCGATGGCCTGGCTTCGTGCTGGGCCTTCGTCTAGCGGGCCTCGTCCGATGCTAATTCGTACGATACGCTTCCGATTAAATTCCCGATTCCGGAATTCATTTCCGATACGAACAATATTTAATATTTCCGATTCCGGAATTAATTTCCGTTTCGAACAAATATTTAATATTTCCGTTTCCGGAATTATTTTCCGATTCCGATAATATTTCCGATTCTGACAATATTTCCGTTTCCGGCAATATTTCCGATTCCGGCAATATTTCCATTTCCGATAATATTTTCCGATACGTACCATGTTTCCGTTTCCGGCAACATCTACGACTTGGATAATATTTATATTTCCGATACGATCCATATCTCCATTTTCGGCAATATCATCGTTTCCGGAGTATTCATTTCTTGGTTGTGACGATCTCAGCTCCCACTGAAACCAAGATCCGTCGATTCCGAATATCCATAGATAGAGTATTTAATGCCATTAAATACTTGATCCGTTTACGTACTATTTGTGTGACCCTACGGGTTCAGTCAAGAGTAAGCTAAGGATTAATATCATTAATTCCACTTGAACTGAAGCGGCCTCTAGCTAGGCATTCAGCTCACTTGATCTCACTGAATTATTAACTTGTTAATTAATACTGAACCGCATTTATTAGACTTAACATAGAATGCATACTTGGACCAAGGGCATTATTTCCTTCACTTGTCAATTTGGAAATATGATTTCTTTCCAAAAAGACACCGTCACGAGCAACGAATACCTTGTTATCTGACTTGTTGTAGAAGTAATACCCCATAGTTTCTTTTGGATACCCAACGAAGAAACATTTGTCAGATTTAGGTTGTAGCTTGTCCGAAATTAATCGCTTGACGACATATGCTTCGCAACCCCAAATCTTCAGAAAAGACAACTTTGGAAGTTTCCAAGTCCATAATTCGTATGGAGTCTTTTCAACAGCTTTTGACGGAGCACGATTCAGTGTGAGTGCTGCAGTTTGCAACGCATGTCCCAGAACTGTAAAGGAAGTTCGGCCTGACCCATCATTGACCTGACCATATCGAGTAAGGTCCTGTTTCTCCATTCCGATACTCCATTCCATTGAGGTGTCCCCGGAGCAGTCAATTCAGAAAGAATACCGCATTCTTTTAGATGGTCATCAAACTCGTGGCTAAGATATTCACCTCCTCGATCCGATCTTAGAGCTTTGATTTTCTTGCCATGTTGATTCTCTACTTCATTTTGAAATTCTCGGAATTTCTCAAACGATTCAGACTTGTGCTTCATTAAGTAAATATAGCCATATCTACTGAAGTCGTCCATAAACGTTATGAAATAGCTGAACTCACCTCTCGCTTTCGTACTCATAAGCCCACATACGTCCGTATGTATTAGCCCTAGTAGTTCGCTTGCTCTTTCTCCTACCTTTGAGAAAGGTTGCTTTGTCATTTTGCCAAGTAAACAAGATTCGCATTGATCAATCTTCTCTAAGTCGAATGATTCTAGAATTCCTTTGCGTTGAAGTAATTCCATGCGCTTTATGTTTATATGGCCTAATCGACAATGCCACAGAAATGTGAGATTCGAATCACCAGTTTTATCCTTTTTGGTATTTATGTTATAAATGTGTTTGCTCGTATCTAGCACGTAAAGACCGTTTTCTTGTTGTGCTGAACCATAAAACATTCCATTCAAAGCAAAAGAACAACTATTGTTTTTAAATTGAAAACTAAAACCTTTAGAATCCAAACTTGAAACGGAAATGATTTTTCTGGTGATACTAGGAACATAGTAACAGTTTTCTAGTTCCAAAACAAACCCACTAGGCAAAGAAATAAAAAAAGATCCTACGGCTAATGCAGCAATCCGTGCTCCATTTCCAACACGTAGATCCATCTCGCCTTTATCAAGCTTTCTACTTCTCCTTAGTCCCTGTGGATTGGAACATAAGTGTGAGCCACAACCAGTATCTAATACCCAAGAAGTAGAATTAGCTAGATTACAATGTATAACATACATACCTGAAGGAGAAGCAACGTTTCCGTCCTTCCTCTCTTCCTTTAGTTTGGGGAAATCTCGCTTGTAATGGCCAATTTCATTACAATTGAAGCATTGCGATGTGGAAGGAGAAGCATTCCTCTTCATCTTGCTCTTAGAAGGCGCCAGATGCCCTCCGGGAGTGGACGAAGATGCAGCCTTGCTTTTCTTCCCCTAGCCTGTTTTCTTGAATTTAGTGCACCTCACATTCAAAGGTTCTTGATTGAAATTAAGGATTTTCTCGCATTTCATGAGTAATTCCACAAGTTCAGAGAATGTGCTCTCTTTCTGATGAAAGAGATAGTGCATCTTAAAACCCTCATAATCCTTATGAAGAGAATTCAGCACTAGTGCAATAGCTACCGACTCTTTGATGGAACCACCAAGTCTCTCAATTGTGAAAAATAATCCAGACATCATATCCACATGAGACCGAATTGATGTGTTTTTGTCCATCTTGACAGAGTAGATGCGCCTTTGTGCCTCTAGAAGTTCGATTTCTAGGCACGACTTGCGTGGGGTTACGAGCTTGAGATTGCTCATCGAATTAGCCAATTCGTCAACCCCATTGCCACCAGTTTGGCACAAGGGTCGAAAACCCGCACACTTATCCTCGAGGCTACTTAGGAGAGCTTGAGGTTCAAAAGTAATGAACCTCCCTCTCCAACTCTCAGGGATAGACTTAAGGATGAACTCCGTGACAAGGTACTTGTGAAGTGCCCAACTTCTGTACCTTTCAGGAGTCATGCCTCGCGCATCATAGCTAGGGAAAGGTTGTTCAATGACATAATGTATGCCATTAACTTTCAAAACTTCGACAAGTTTCCCTTTCCATTCAAGAAAATTAGTCAAGTCTAACTTGACATCCAGAATTTCAGATGATATGATTGTTGATATGTTTGCGACCATTTTGATTACTACAATCGAAAAGAATTTGCAATAAATAACCATTCATACAATTCAATAACTTTGAAATAAAAGCAAAACATGGTCCGAAATGAATAAAACGATTCCAAGACCCCAAAAGTCCTAAATCCTTAAGCAGCTTTAGCATGTCTTAAGTATTTTAAGATTTTAGGTAAGCAAAACCTATTGCTAGTAATCTCCAAATTACTCTTGGTTAATAAATTAATGCCATAATTTATCCCATTGCCACAACTTAATGCCATTGTTGTTTGAGTTATAACCACAATCAACGTGCTCCTTTAGGACGCCTTACCACCTAAGTCAACTAAAATAACACCTCTCTTTAGTGTAAACCTACTATCTTAGATCCCTAGATTTTTGTAAGTGTTACGTTGATTTGGTAGGCAATTTTTAAAACTCAATATTACTTGGACCTAGTTGTTTCTATGTTGGTTCGATTATTTAGTGAACTTAAAACTAATCGATTCATAGGAAACAACCTGTTCATGCAAAGCATACATACATTTATACATGAAGGATATATGTCCTTCACCAAAGGTGCATTAAGTCTAATACCAAGGTTAAGATTAATTGCGAACAATTAATTCAGTGAGATCAAGTGATCGAAACAGCTAGCTGGAGCAATGCTTCCGATCAGTGAGTTCTAATGGATATTGAACTCACAACTTACTCTTGACTGAACCTACAAGGTCACACCAATGACACGTAACAGATCACCAGATTAAATGAATCGGAAATTCATTTAATAGCTTTTCGGGATTTAAGTTGGAAACGTATTATACGATACGACCTTGCATCGGAATCGTATATCGTATCGCGAATATTCGTAAGCTAGGCGAAACGAATAAATCGTATCGTACGACGGTGATTCGTCATATACGAAACGATAAATAATATATCGGAAATATATTAAACGCGGATACGAGGAGCGGCCCACGAGCCGAGTGCACGAAGCACTCAAGGCCTATGGGCGCGCGCGCTAGGCAAGCAAGCAAGGCGACACAACAGCTCTGGCCCATGGCCGAGCAGCTGTGTGCGCGCGTGGGCCAAGACCGCGACACAGCAGCAGCAGCGCGGCCCACGGCCCAGCTCGTTGTGCGTGTCCGTGTGATGCTGCGCGGGCTTGTTAGCCGGCCTTGCCTTATGACTTGGTCGGTTAGTAAGGTTATGTAAATAACCTTATGACCTAATTTCCAACTACTGCAATCACAATTCAGATTACACACAACCCTAGGAGAAAACAGAGAACCCTAATTCTCTCTGTGCCTCCATAGTGTGTTGATCCCAAAAAGCAAATCTCTTGATCAATTGTCTAAGCTACGATAATCAAGACGGATCTGATCGTGTCGGTGAACCAAGTAGAGGAACGACAAGTGGAGTTCTTTGTTCGTGTTCGTTGACGAATTATTGTGGAAAACACGCTTGGAATTTAAGTTTGCTTAATCTGTGCTTTATACATGTTTCCTGGCTTTGGGGATTGTTCCGCACATGTTATTATGTTTAACTGTATTCCCCTACAGTGGTATCATGAGCCTTATGTATTCAAAGCATGAATTAGCATGATTATTATTGTTTTTGCATTGTCGAAATTTTTGGAATTTTTGTTGATTTTTCGGAATTTTTTCGAATTATGGGATTAATTGCGAAATTGGCAGTTCCGAAATCAAAAATATTCGCTTTTTCGATTTTTAAAACCCTAATCTGATGGAAAACGATTTTCTAAGATCAACTCAAGTGAATAGAATTGCGAAAACAGGCGTCGAAGCATCAGTTTTTGGGCGTTTGTGTTAATTTTTTATTAAAAATTAAATGTGTCGGACAGTAATTCAATTAAAAGGTAGACCTAAACTACTCGGAATTTCTTGAAATGTTTACACAATGTTTATGGGTACATGCTTAATCTATGGTAAAAATTTAAGATTTTTCCGATCAGTATAAACTCTAATTTTGCCTTTCCCCAATTCGTAACATTTACAACCCTAATTGAATTTTAATTAATTTTGGATTAATAATTCGGTTAATTGGGGAAGGGCGTATAATTTCATGGGTAAGTGGCTAATTTTAAAATTTATTGGATTAAAATTTTGAATGGTTTCGTTAATTTTAATAGCACTTAAACCAAATTATTAATAATCTGAAGTTTAATTGTTTATGAACGATATAAAGTTTCGGATTTTATTAATTAAAAGTTCAAACTTTAAATGTTGATTCGTTCGTTCTGAAAAGTTTGAATATTGTTAGCCCTTGATTTAATAATTTTACGAAATTGGATTGTCGTTAAAGTTTATTGAATCGTTAAAAATCGTTGTTTTTCGAAAATAAAAATAGTAACTTTTTGAAAAATAAAATTAATGCAAGTTCGTGAAATTAAATTTAATTTTAATTAAGTTGGTCCGTATCACGAACCAAAGGCACGAACACATGTGTGTGGTGGGCGTGTGGCTCGACGAGCCATGCGAGCTACCGTGCGCAATCGAGTCGCAGCAACGCGGGCAGCAGGATGCACGCTGCGTGCCGCGCGCACTGGGAGAGAGGTCAAGGGCGTGTGTTGTGCGCATTGCAGGGCGCAAGCCCTTGCGATGGTGCAGCGATGCGCTATGACGAGTCGAGCAAGGCACGTATGGCAGCAGCGATGCTGCGGGTACGCGTGCGCTGGCATGCGATGGGTGCGGGCTATGCTCGCATGCCTCGTAGACCATGCGACGGGTGCGATGGCTGCGGGCTATGCTCGTATGCATCGTAGGCCACGCAATGATAATGGGCTGGGCACAAGCCTACCCCAAGTAAGCACATGACAATTTTTTTTTGTTGGGCTTGACTTATTTGCATTAATTTGGGCTAACGGGATATTTACTTTAATATTTTATTTGCTTGGGCCGGGCCGCGAGTTTTAATTTAATATTTCATAATTAATTATCCGGAATAATTATTGGTTTGAGTGGGAGCCTTTAAATGAAATTAAAATGAAATAATTATTTTAATTATTTCGTAGGTCGCATTATTTGAATTAAATTCAATTTTAATTAGAATAAAGTCTAAGGATTAATAATTTGGAAATTGATTAATCTTTTAGGACGCGTTTATCTGAACGTGAATTTTAATTAATTCACGTAAATACTTGCATATTAACATGGGCCATTCGTTTTAGCATACGAATGGGTGAATGCGTAGAATATATATTTTATGCAATGCAGGTACTCCAAGTGACTAGTATGGCCAAATTTAGGATAGTTAAATACGGTCTGCGCACCGTTCTATCTTTGAATGTAAAGTTTTAAAATATGGTCTGCGTACCATGGAAATTTTGATGTAATTTATTATTTTCAAGTATTTCTAGTTTAGAACTTTAAGTTAGCATTTGAACGAAGATTCAAGACGATGCCAAGCTAACAAGGAGGTGATGAAGATTGGATGCTTCAAGACAAGAAGTTTTGGGCCATACTGGATCACCAATTATTTATGCAATTTAATATATATATATTATGCATGAATGTATGAATGTATGTATGCTTTGCATGAACAGATTGTTTCCTATGAATCGATTAGTTTTAAGTTCACTAAATAATCAAACCAACATAGAAACAACTAGGTCCAAGTAATATTGAGTTTTAAAAATTGCCTTCCAAATCAACACTTACAAAAATCTAGGGATCTAAGATAGTAGGTTTACACTAAAGCGAGGTGCTATTTTAGTTGACTTAGGTGGTAAGGCGTCCTAAAGGAGCACGTTGATTGTGGTTATAACTCAAACAACAATGGCATTAAGTTGTGGCAATGGTATAAATTATGGCATTAATTTATTAACCAAGAGTAATTTGGAGATTACTAGAAATAGGTTTTGCTTACCTAAAATCTTAAAATACTTAAGACATGCTATAGCTGCTTAAGGATTTAGGACTTTTGGGGTCTTGGAATCGTTTCATTCATTTCGGACCATGTTTTTGCCTTTTTGCATGAAAGAAATGTTTTAATAGCTTTAATGATTGCATGTTTGCTTTTATTTCAAAGTTATTGAATTGTATGAATGGTTATTTATTGCAAATTCTTTTCGATTGTAGTAATAAAAATGGCCGCAAACAATAACACTTTCAACCTGCGTTCAATTCTCGACAAAGAGAAGTTGAATGGCAACAATTTCCTCGACTGGCAAAGGAACTTACATATAGTTCTTATGCATGAGGAAAAAGAATATGTCCTTGAGGAAGAGTTACCGGAAGAGGCTGGGCCGGAGGTAACTCAAGCTGCCCTTAATCGTTGGATTCAGGCCAACAGGGATGTCAAATGTGTGATGCTTGCATCCATGAGTCCTGAACTCCAGAAAACGTTCATTAACTCGGATGCTTACCAAATCATCTCGGAGTTGAAGAACATGTTTCAGGACCAAGCCAGAATCGAAAGATTCGAGACTCAGAGGTTGATCCTTTAGACTAAGCTCAAGAAAGGAGAACCAGTGAGCCCACATGTTCTTAAAATGATTGGACTCTTTGAGAACATGAGAGCTCTAGATTCTGACGTCTCAAATGAAATGGCTATTGACATCATTCTCCATTCGCTTCATAATGGCTATGATCAGTTCAAGTTGAATTATAACATGAACAACATGGAGAAATCTCTTACTAAGCTTCACGGTATGCTGAAAACCGCTGAAAGACGCTCAAGCAAGAGAATAAGCATGATATGCTTATGGTGCGTAAGGGCAAGAACTTCAAGAAATCAGGCAAGAACAAGGGCAAGAAGGGTAAGGGCAAGGCTTCGCCCTCATCCAAGTCCAATGGCGCCGGTTCTGGTAAACAGAAAAGGGCGACTCGTTCTCCTGCCGACTCTAAATGCTTCTACTGCAAGAAGAAGGGGCATTGGAAGAGGGATTGCTTGAAGAACAAGGAAGATGAGAAGAACGGGAACGTTGCTTCTACTTCAGGTATGTATGTTATACATTGTAATCTAGCTAATTCTACTTCTTGGGTATTAGATACTGGTTGTGGCTCACACTTATGTTCCAATCCACAGGGACTAAGGAGAAGTAGAAAGCTTGATAAAGGCGAGATGGATCTATGCGTGGGAAATGGAGCACGGATTGCTGCATTAGCCGTTGGATCTTATTTTATTTCTTTGCCTAGTGGGTTTGTTTTGGAACTAGAAAACTGTTACTATGTTCCTAGTATCACCAGAAACATCATTTCCGTTTCAAGTTTGGATTCTAAAGGTTTTAGTTTTCAATTTAAAGACAATAGTTGTTCTTTTGCTTTGAATGGAATGTTTTATGGTTCAGCACAACAAGAAAACGGTCTTTACGTGCTAGATACGAGCAAACACATTTATAAGATAAATACCAAAAAGGATAAAACTGGTGATTCAAATCTCACATTTCTGTGGCATTGTGGATTAGGCCATATAAACATAAAGCGCATGGAATTACTTCAACGGAAAGGAATTCTAGAATCATTCGACTTAGAGAAGATTGATCAATGCGAATCTTGTTTACTTGGCAAAATGACAAAGCAACCTTTCTCAAAGGTGGGAGAAAGAGCAAGCGAACTACTAGGGCTAATACATACGGACGTATGTGGGCCTATGAGTACGAAAGCTAGAGGTGAGTTCAGCTATTTCATAACGTTTACGGACGACTTCAGTAGATATGGCTATATTTACTTAATGAAGCACAAGACTGAATCGTTTGAGAAATTCCGAGAATTTCAAAATGAAGTAGAGAATTAACATGGCAAGAAAATCAATGCTCTAAGATCGGATCGAGGAGGTGAATATCTTAGCCACGAGTTTGATGACCATCTAAAAGAATGCGGTATTCTTTCTGAATTGACAACTCCGGGGACACCTCAATGGAATGGAGTGTCGGAACGGAGAAACAGGACCTTACTCGATATGGTCAGGTCAATGATGGGTCAGGCCGAACTTCCTTTATGGTTCTGGGGACATGCGTTGCAAACTGCAGCACTCACACTAAATCGTGCTCCGTCAAAAGCTGTTGAAAAGACTCAATACGAATTATGGACTGGGAAACTTCCAAAGTTGTCTTTTCTGAAGATTTGGGGTTGCGAAGCATATGTCAAGCGATTAATTTCGGATAAGCTACAACCTAAATCTGACAAATGTTTCTTCGTTGGGTATCCAAAAGAAACTATGGGGTATTACTTCTACAACAAGTCAGACAACAAGGTATTAGTTGCTCGTGACGGTGTCTTTTTGGAAAGAAATCATATTTCCAAATTGACAAGTGGGAGAATAATAGACCTCGAAGAGATTCGAGACGAACAACGAACTCAGAACTCTTTAGAAGCAGTTCAAGTTGATGAACCTCCAAGGTCTTTAGAAGAGCCAGTGGGAGTAGTTCTTCAAAACGTTGTTGCCTCTCGTAGGTCAAATAAAACTATTTTTCAGCCGGACAGATGGACAGGCGTCCTCTTGACTGAAAACTTAGACGTTCTCATATTGGATAGTGATGAACCTTTGACTTACAAGAAAGATATGACGAGCCCAAGCTCCATTAAATGGTTAGAGGGCATGCAATCTGAAATAGACTCCATGTTTGAAAATCAAGTCTGGGATTTGGTAGATTTGCCGGATGGGTTCACACCTATCGGATGCAAATGGGTCTTCAAATTGAAGAAAGACAAAGATGGAATTGTATACATATACAAGGCTAGATTGGTAGCAAAAGGTTACAGGCAAGTTCACGGCGTTGACTACGATGAAACCTTTTCTCCAGTCGCGATGCTTAAGTCTATTCGGATAATCCTTGCGATTGCTGCTTTTCATGACTATGAAATATGGCAAATGGATGTCAAAACTGCCTTCTTGAACGGTGTTCTTGAAGAGACTGTGTTCATGACACAGCCAGAGGGTTTTGTCGATCAAAAGAACCAAGGAAAGATATTCAAGCTTAAGAAGTCCATTTACGGACTAAAGTAGGCATCAAGGAGTTGGAATAAACGATTTGATGAAGCAGTCAATAAGTTTGGCTTCATCAAGAATCAGGACGAATCTTGTGTATACAAGAAGGTCAGTGGGAGTAAAATTGCATTCCTAGTCTTGTATGTTGACGACATACTGCTTATTGGAAACGACATTCCTATGTTGGAGTCTGTAAAAACTTGGCTCGGGAAGTGTTTATCAATGAAGGACTTAGGAGAGGCACAATACATATTGGGCATCAAGATCTATAGGGATAGATCTAAGAGGATGACTGGACTAAGCCAAAGCACTTACATTGACAAAGTGCTAGCTAGGTTCAATATGATGGAAGCCAAGAGAGGCCATCTACCCATGTCACATGGCGTATATCTAAGCAAGAATCAGTGTCCCAAAACATCTGATGAGCGTAGAAAGATGAGTGGAATTCCATACGCTTCGGCTATTGGATCCATCATGTATGCTATGATTTGTACAAGGCCGGGTGTTTCGTTCGCACTCAGTGCAACGAGCAGGTACCAGTCAGAACCAGGTGAGGCGCATTCGACTGCTGCCAAGAACATCCTAAAGTACCTGAAAAGGACCAAGGATCAGTTTCTGGTTTATGGTGGTACAGATGAGTTGATTGTTAAGGGCTATACGGACGTAAGCTTTCAAACCGACAGAGATGATTTCAGATCACAGTCTGGGTTTGTGTTCTGCCTCAACGGCGGAGCAGTAAGCTGGAAAAGTGCTAAGCAAAGCACTATTGTGGATTCTACAACTGAAGCCGAATACATTGCTGCCTCAGAAGCAGCAAAGGAAGCTGTTTGGATTCAGAAGTTCATCGAAGAACTTGGTGTTGTCCCCTCCATTAAAGGACCAGTGGCTTTGTATTGTGACAATAGCGGAGCCATTGCCCAGGCAAAGGAGCCTAGGAGCCACCAGAAGTCCAAGCACGTACTGCGGCGATTTCATATACTTCGAGAGATCGTTGAAAGAAAGGAAATCGAGATTTGCAAGGTTGGAACTGACGACACCGTTGCGGATCCATTGACTAAACCGTTGCCACAAGTGAAACACAACGCACATGTAGCAAACATGGGAATCAAGCATGTTGGAGAATGGGTTTGATTTTCTAAGTATTGTTTTAGAACATCTGTTAGATCTATGTTTAAAACAATTGGTTTAACCATTTCATATTTATGAAATTTATTATTTCATATTCATTTAATTGTGGTTTAGAATTAAATGATAAGTCCATGTGATTCAAATCATTCAAATGGGATGTCAAGATGGATTCTTTGACAAAGAAACACCTATAAGTGAACTTGAATATTGAAGTCACAAAGGATCCCTAATCCAAGTCATTGAAAGGTGGTCGACCAATGACTAATGAAGATTAGATTGCAAGTAGATTACTTAGTTCTGTTTCTTGAACTAGAGTGACTGGATGTCAGAATCTTTTGCATAGATACTTATTGGATCTTGTATCGGATTGACCATGAGAACGCTTTAAGAGATTAAAGTCATGTCATAGGTGTGAGGGGGTCTAAAACGCACGAGGCTAATGCATGACGCTTCTTTTTTATTCAATCAAGTGTAATTGGATTTCCTATGAGTTTACACCTAATTGACTAGTAATATAGGAGTCGTCATTCAGATTTTAACAACAATGAGAAAAACTGACAAAACCCGGTTATCGTGACATAAAGGGAGTGCAATTATGTTTGACCACGACGGCCGTAGGTTCCCTTGTGATCCCTGGTGTGGGGATCTCTCAACATACACCCGCAAGGTAGAGATTGAGGGTTCGGGGGACTGTAACTACCGAGAGGAGTACTTCGCTGGTCGATAACTCCAGAGGCAGGATATCCTTACTAGCTCAGCATAAATAATTGAAGGGACATGCGTTAACTATTAAACTAATCTGAGTTGATTTTAGCAATATGCAACATATAATACTAGATCGATCGCGATTATCTGATTTAAATAGCATTAAGAGACCTAGCATGATAATCCAATTTCCCAAAAATATTATATTTGTTAGGCGTGATAGAACAATCAGATTTAGTTAGTTTAACAGTTCATAAAAAGGGCGAGGAAAGCAATTAAATCATCGAAATGGGACACATTACGACGCACCCTTGAGGGGTGCGTCTTGGTTCTCAGAAAACAAACCACTTTGACTTTGCTATTTCTCCTTTTTATTTAACGAATCTCAATTATGGGTCAGGATACGTTCTGTTCGATTTATGGATCGATTGCGACAGAACGCGTGAACAATTTGGCAGCGTGAGGCTTAGGCTAGGGGTTGGAGTCAATACTCAGAATATGAATTGTGTGTTTTTCACGTCGAATTTGGGGTTGTATTTATAGGGAAGAGTTCGTGGAAAGATAGAATTGCAGAGTTCTAATCCACAAAGAATTAGGAAAAAACACGTACCCAGGTAATTCCAGCGCCCAGGCCTGGGCGCCGAAGATTTCGGCGCCCAGAGCCAGGCGTTGAAAATAGGGTATGGGCTGTTTTCTTAGTCAGATTCGGATTCCAGAAATCCGTAGTGTTTGAGAGTTAATCGAGTCTTTTAGTGCTTATCAATTTCATGACGGAATGCGTCTGGGCCCGTTACGAACTCTAGGCTCGTTAGGATTTTAATTAATACGTAACTTTTATTTCCGAATCATATTAGGAATAGGATTCTCGCAGTTTTCTATCTGATTTAGGATTTATGTTGGAGTGCAACACCTAATTCTGACTGGCTTCTATCTTTTATGACTTGCCACTTTTAGAAGCTACCCTTTACGGCAGTTACTATTTTTAGCGGGTTTCTATAAATAGCAGGTTTCGGGTGAAATGAAGAGGGGAATTGAGATTCGTTATTTTATAGGAGATGTGTTGTCAAGTGGAGATTTATGTTTTCATCAACGAACCTTTCCCTTTCGGGAATGGGGACAAAAGTAGGCGTCTACAGTTAGCCCCCACTTTAACTGAGTCTTGGGATGAGACGATGGTTAAAGTATTAGACGGAGTGCGTCACACAAGCCATAGTGTATGTGACCTGCTTTGCGAGGGTATCACGAGCCCCCGAGTGATAACATTTGACTTAAGGGTCATCACTTGAAATGTCGACATATCCCTCACGTGTCATTGGGATTTGTCAACGCATAGTATAGAATACTCCCTCACTTTGTCGTTGGAAGTATCTAAAGGTGCGTAGAAACTCCCTCACTTTGTCATTGGGACTAGCTATAGATGTTTTCGAAATCAAAGCTATAAAGTGTAATTAGGCCTGGCCAAGCCCAACAACGAGGTAAAAATGTTTTTAAAGATTCTCATTTTCAGGGCTAGTTAAACGAGAAAACCCCCTTGTTTTTATAGTACGTAAAACGAAGGAAAATCCAGCACATCGCTCTTTTTGGAAAAAACGGAAAACCAATCCTTTTAATTTTTTGGAAAAGGGAAAACCAGAAAAAGTTATCGCTGCAGCGACTAAGGACCTACGCGACTTGTGACGTAGACCCCACCGGCTAAAGATGGCGAGCCTGTCCGTTAAGGGTGGACGCCCCGTCCGAAAAAGTGGACGAATCTTGTTTATGAATATTTGAAAATAAGGACCTACGCGGCTTGTGACGTAGACCCCGCCGGCTAAAGATGGCGAACCTGTTCGCTAAGGGTGGACACCCCGTCCGATAGAAGTGGACGAATCTTGTTTTTGAATATTTGAAAATAAGGACCTACGCGGCTTGTGACGTAGACCCCGCCGGCTGAAGATGGCGAGCCTGTTTCATTTTGTTTTTGAAGACTTCATTTTTGGAAAACTGAGGACCTGCGCGGCTAGTGACGCAGACCCCGCCCGTTGAAGGTGGGTGAGCCCTGTCCGCTAAGGGTGGACATCCCTGAATTCGTTTTTTCGATTTGGGAACTCGCGCGGTTTGTGACGCGATCTTGCCAACTGAAGATGGGCAAGTTCCTATTTATTTGGTTCTTTGTGATTTCTTTTGAGAATTTCTTTTTATTCATTTTGCAAGAGCGAATTCTTTCGAGGGATACTCGAATTTAGTTGTAACCTGAACGTGGGCTGACAACGTGTTCAGACGGACCGTTGTCTTGCGACCGTCTGCTTTCGTGATTTTGAGCTAGTCTTTACGGCTCGATTTTTGCCACTACTTGGTCTTAGATCAGAGGACCGTGATTCGTTTATTTTATAGGAGATGCGTTGTCAAGTGGAGTTTTTATGCTTTCATCATCGAACCTTTCCCTTGCGGGAATGGGGACAAAAGTAGGTGTCTACAGTTAGCTCCCACTTTGACTGAGTCTTGGAGTAAGACGATGGTCAAAGTATTAGACGGAGTGCGTCGCACAAGCTATGGTATACGTGACCTGTTTTGCGAGGGTCTCACGAGCCCCCGAGTGATAACATTTGACTTAAGGGTCATCACTTGAAGTGTCGACATACCCCTCACGTGTCATTGGGATTTGTCAACTGATAGTATAGAAACTTCCTCACTTTATCATTGGAAGGATCTAAAGTTGCGTAGAAACTCCCTCACTTTGTCATTGGGAGTAGCTACAAATGTTTTCGAAATTAAAGCTGTAAAGTGTAACTGGGCCTGGCCAAGCCCAATCACGAGGTAAAACGTTTTTAAAGATTCTCATTTTCAGGGCTGGCAAAACGAGAAAACCCCCTTGTTTTTATAGGAAGTAAAACGAAGGAAAATCCAGTACCCTTGATTTTATAGGAAGTAAAACGAAGGAAAATCCAGTAAAAGTTATCGCTGCAGCGACTAAGGACCTGCGCTGTTAGTGACGCAGACCCCGCCCGCTGAAGGTGGGCGAGCCTGTCCTCTGAGGGGGACCCCCGTCCGATAGAAGTGGACGAATCTGTTTGATGTTTTTGAAAATAAGGACCTACGCGGTTTGGCACGTAGACCCCGCCCACTGAAGGTGGCGAACCTTGTCCGCTGAGGGTGGACACCCCGTCCGCTGAAGTGGACGAATCTGTTCGAATTTTTTTGAAAATAAGGACCTACGCGGTTTGTGACGTAGACCCCGCCCACTGAAGGTGGCGAACCTTGTCCGCTGAGGGTGGACACCCCGTCCGCTGAAGTGGACGAATCTGTTTTGAAATTTTATTTTGTTTTGTCTTTTTTGAAAATAAGGACCTACGTGGTTTGCGCCGTAGACCCCGCCCACTGAAGGTGGCGAGCCTATTTTAAATTTGAAGTTTTTATTTCTTTCGAAAATTGAGGACCTGCGCGGCTAGTGACGCAGACCCCGCCCGCTGAGGGTGGGCGAGCCCATTTTGAATTTCTTATTTTGCCTATGTATAAGGGCTTTTGTGATTACAACCTGTTGGTGGGTCGTAATTTTTCCTGATTAGATGTGTCCTGTAAGTGGGTCCACATTGTGTATATTTTTGTTTAACAATATTTTTTGAGATATCCAAACATGTTATGGTGCGTGGCGCAGTCTGGGAATGTGATTTTGATTGCACGCTTTTTGTTGGAGTCCACTTTTCGTGAGCCCCCAAGTGTTGGGGCTCGTCGGTTGTTTTTCGCGTCTTGAAATCATGTTCGGGGTCAAGCTCGTATGTGCGAGCGACCTCCTATAGTAGTGTGCTATTTTAGTGAAGCCGTGGAGTGCGACTTTAGCTTTCAGGTGACATCCGGTTTTGGCTTGGCCCGGATTATCCCTTTGACAGACAGACATTTTCTATTTGGAAAACCAATGACTTGACGACACATATTTTTGGTGTTTCGAAGAATGACCATGATATTTAACTTGCTTTTTTTGAAAAAGTGTACATGAGCGTTTTCTGAGATGAGTCTAAGTTTCGACCAAGTTTCAATGTTATTATTATTTTATTGCTTATTTGGGAGCTAAAGGTGCTTTGGGCCTGATCTTACTTGTAATAGGGCCTCGTGTTTTAGCAACACGGTCTTAAGTCCTTTCCTGTTCCGTGTTTTTGTGAAATCTGGGCCTTGGGCTGCATTTTCAGCGGCCAAGCTCAGGCGCTAAAAATTTCGGCGCCCAGAGGTGGGCGCTGAAATTTCTTTCCTGGTAATATTTGTTTTTCGGATTTCTAAACACGTTTCCGAATGGGATCAGGATGTTTATTGGGTGCGTTCAGCTATATATAGGGGCTGGGTACGTCCTTATTTTCCACAACTCTCAAATTCTTTCCCTCTCTTTTTTTTGCTTTGCTCTAATTATTTACTGCTTTTGCCATGTCGATCCCTACTTTCTCACTCCAACGAACTGTTAGGCGTTGGCTACGAGCCCTTACTCCCACAGAAAAAGCTTTGTTAAAAGAATACCACTTAGAGGCACTTTTAGGCTTACAACAAATTAATATTGATTATAATTTTCTGCATGCTGCCCTAAACTTTTGGGACTCCGATCATCATGTTTTTTCCTTTCGGGGCAATGAAATATGTCCTTTGCCTGATGAATTTGCTGCGATCCTTGGTTATCCTACTAATGTTACTCCTGTTACCCCTGGCACTATTGAAGAGGGTAAAACAACCATAAGGGCTTTCCTACGGCTAGATGATAACATGTTTGCTGAACTTGTTGTAGATGATATGGTTAACTTGGCGAAACTTGTAAAACATCATTTTAGGCCTAGTAAGAATATGACCGAACAAAAATTGAACATTCGAGCCCTTGTATTTTGCTTGTTGAATCATTATTTGCTGTCGAATAATAATGGTGAGTTCGGTGACATAAGGCTGATCCCCTTGATTAGCCAGGTGGAAAGTTGCTATTCTATTATGCCGTTGGTTGTTGCTGAGACTTTGCTGAGTGCGGATGAGCTGAAGAAGGATGCCAAATCCGAAATTTTTAAGGGAAGCTCCCTATTACTGCAGGTAATCTACTTTTTTCTTTGCGCACATATAGGCCACTTTTCTTTTTTTTGCCTGGGGCTGAGTTTTGGCGCCCAGGGCTGGGCGCTGGAATATTCGGCGCCTGGTCCTAGGCGTTGAAACTGAGCCCCAGGAACCTTTTTTTTCTTTCTTTTCATTCTTTTGATTCGATCGTACCTGTTTTTGCAGATTTGGCTTGCGGAACGGCTTAGACTTTTGGAAGCTCCTGCCGATCCTAAACATTATCGCCCTATTGCTTTGGGTAACCGAAAATACTTGCACCAAGGCCAAGACGAGGCCGAATGGACCTCCTTTTTTACTTACGGCATTTGTTCTATTAAGTGGGTGGTACCATGGTGGGGTTTGACTACTATGACAGGGGGGGTCTGATGTATCGGTTTATATTTCTTTGTTGGGGCTATCTAGTCCCATCTATATTTTCCCTTACCGAGTCATGCGTCAATATGGTTTAAGGCAGACTATCCCCTTTTCTGATACGGTACCACCTAAGGTAGCGACCTTTGCACAAACACGGGTCTTAGCGTGGGCTAGGTATTATGATGGTCTCCCGCGTTGGGCTGTAGCTACAAATGGGTTTGTGGGTCTTTCTGAAAACTATAAGTTGTGGATGAGTTCCGATGACAAGGATGTGAGGACCGAGGCTCGTAATGGAGAGCCGGCTGAGCTTTTGATACCTCGTATTCGTGTTAAGTATGAGGGTCCGGATTCTGCCAGACCTCGTACCTATAGTTTTAAGACTGTGAAAGCTCGTCCTGATCTAAAGCGAAAGGAAGTTCTTCCCCGTTCCAGTGTCAGGCCTAAAAAGGTGCCTAACATGAAGGGGCCTGCTGTTGTTAAAAGAAATGCAAGCTCTCGCGGAGATCGTCGCCGGAACAATGTATGGGTTAGGAAGGCTCAGCCGCCTGTAGAAACAGTGGCTGGTCCAGTCGATGATAGTAATCCTTCTCCCACCACTGTTTGTGCCCTTGAGGCTGAGCAGGCTATAACTGAGAATGTTTCTAAAGCTTTGGCATCTTTGGAAGTTAGTGTCCAGGAGCCAGTTCTTATGGAGATTGATATTGGGGCAGCGCAGAAGACTATGGGGATGGATCGTGCGAACATTGCTCTCTTCAAGACTTTATTTGATGATCTGGAAGAACTAGAGTAGTGTAGTTCTTTGATAGGGTGTAAATGCCCTCTATTTATTTCAGTTGTGTTTGTTTTTATTCCTAGCACTTTGTTTTCCTTCTTATTATATTTTAATAAAGGCATATTTTTATTTTCCATTCAATTTTGTTTATATG
The DNA here is from genome assembly GCF_020520425.1 of Spinacia oleracea. Taxonomy (NCBI): domain Eukaryota; kingdom Viridiplantae; phylum Streptophyta; class Magnoliopsida; order Caryophyllales; family Amaranthaceae; genus Spinacia; species Spinacia oleracea. Next base: position 31,598,249 of record NC_079492.1, read on the forward strand.
TCTAACACTTTTTACACAAAGAATATAATTTTTTATTATTAATTGGACCGAATCCTTGGTAAGGATTGCCTACGTATCTTGTCAGAATCAGGTCGCGCGTAGTTCTTTGCTTTAGAATAAGTTCTAGTATGCCGGATCTCGGTAGATATGTCCTGAAGTGGAAACATATTACTTAATCGATCAAATGAGTGAATTATTTGCCACTATTTTCATCTGCCGTTTTTCATAGGTTGCGTAAAATTCGACCAATTTGTTGGTAAACCTATTTGGATACGCACTGTACCCCCCAAGTGTTCGTTATTTTTCCGTTGTGTGCGGATAAAATGACGAGCACTTTTCGAAAAAAGGAAAACTTTGGCAGGCAGAGAGTTTCAACGCCCAGGCTGGGGCGTCAGAAATTTCGGCGCCCAGCCCTGGGCGCTAAAAATAACTTGGGCGGTCAATTTTGACGTTTTTGCTTCACATGTTCTTGCATTTATTTCTATTTCGTTTTTTTTGTGCCTTGATATTTTGCTTCACAGTTAAAGTTAATTTTGAGGCTGTTTTGGAGGTTTTTGACTGTTAGCGTGAAACGCATTTTTGTCCAGATTAATTTTTTCTATTGGTGACTCAAAACAGTTTTGAAAATGGAGTTAGGGTGCGGAACTTATGAAGATCTTTGTGGAGGGTATGATGGAATCTTATGTGAAAGCTGTCGGTGGGTTCTACGTTTTATGAATTTATTTTTTGGTAACATTTGCATTTGTTTTAAATTTTGATTTCTTTTTGATTTTGGGTTGCATGGATTGGCTCTTATGATGACATTGGTTGGCTTTTTGGGTTTTGAGGATGGGATAGTGTGGTTTATTTTGTGGGTTTCGGGAACTGGTTCACATGGCATTATTTTAAAACCGAGTGGGCTTTGTTTGTTGGGCCTGTAGTGGGCCGCTTCTTTATTTTTTATTTTGCAAGTACATTTGGTGTTTATTTAGTGTTAGAATAAAATTTTTAGGAAAAATATTACGCCTTTATTGATTTGGAAAGTAAGGAAAACACACTGAAATAAAACTGACCCATATTCTAAAGGGCCTTAGGACCATCTAAAGTCTCTATTATTTTTTCTATCAATCTAAAAAACTACTAGGCGCTTTTTACTAATGGTGCTCTTATGTGGCTCAAGCCTAGGGTTTAGTCTCATAAAACTTCGGTCCTTCACCGGTACTCATCTCGAATTCCATTCCTTTTGCGTTGACCCACTGATATATCTTCACCCATCCGTTCCCGACCTCTTCTAGTGTTGATGCAGGAGAGATTAACCGGGTTGGATCGAAACCTTCATCTTGTAAATCTAGGGTAGTAATCATAGTCTCGTTCTCCATAGGTCTCGATTCGTCAAACAATGTCCATAGAGCCTGGTTGTCCAATATTTCAGCTGTTTTAGTCTTGGTGAGGTGGGGTGCCTCATCCAAGGTGTGGCAGTCATGGAAAATTTCAAATCCGGGTTTTAGCAGGCCATCCTGAACGAAGGGTTCAGGAAAATCACAGCATGGGTGTTCTTCTCCTTCCCGAACAAACATCTCGTTAAGGGTCCTCTTATATGGGGGAAGGAGGGTGGTTTGTTTGGCTTTGTTAAGGCGTAGCCTAGATAGGCGGTCAGCAATATCTTACTCCGTTGGTTCATAGCCTAAGCCAAAGGGAGTAGATTTGTCGGGAAAAGGATGGAATGTGCATTCCTTCTTCCTTATGCCCAATGGGGTTCCTGGGAAATAACCTTGAGCCAACAGCATTCTAGGGATGACTCGGGATGCATGCGGGTCTAGGAATGCTGGATCATAATCTTCGATGAACTAAATTGCTTCTTCCATTTGAAACCCATAAAGGTCATCTGCAGTTTCGGCCGTTCCAACCATAGTACAACTGACGTCGAGAGGAGGGGCGCGGATTTCTAGTATTACCCCGTTATGGTTAAGTTTAACCATTTGGTGCAAGGTAGAAGCCACACCTCCTAAGTCATAGAGCCAAGGTCGCCCCAAGAGGAGGTTGAAAGTGGGCTTGATGTCAATTATTTGAAACTCCGTGGTGCGTGCCACAAGCCCAGTTTGTACGGTAAGGTTGATTTTTCCCAACACAGGCCTTCGGGAGTTATCATAAGCTCGTACCCCTTGTGAGGAGGTTTGAAAGTCATCGCTTTCTAGCCCCAAGCAATGGGCGGTTCGCAATGGGCAGACATTAACTGCCGAACCATTATCTACGAGCGCTAGGGGGATGTTTTGTCCTTTGCATCCAACCACTATGTAAAGGGCTTTATTGTGAGTACCCCCCTCTTTGGGTAAGTCTTTATCAGTGAAAACTATGGCTTTTTCTCCGGCATCTCTCGTGACATGGCTAACCAATGAGTCAGGTGTGATATCTGTGGGTACTGAGATGAGGTCAAGTGAGCGAATAAGCTTTTCGCGATGTTCCTTTGAAGTACACATAAGATCCCAGATGGTAATCTCAGCCTTGGTTCTTTTCAGTTGTTTCAGGAGAGGATTTTCAATGACTTCCGCGATGGTGGCGTGCCGCCCGTTCTCAGGAGTTTGCCTAACCGGGATGTCGCCCATAGGAGGTGGGTGAATATCCGGTTGGTATATCCTTCCGGATCGGGTGAGGTTGTCGACCTCGGACTCCTGAGGGGTGGTGTCAATAAGAGCATACCCGGGCCAAGTTTCAGTGAAGAGGTCCTGGCCCGAGACTTGAGATAGGTAAATATCTTTAGCATCATCGTTCCACACACCGCACACTTCCCCCTCGATTCGATCCATAGGTACCACAGCGAGTGGTGCACCTTGAGGTGTAATATACACCGTGGGGTCGAAATTCTCTGGTTGGTCGAGAGAGATGTGACAAGAGCCGAGTGGGCTCTTGTTGTTGTTGGGCTTGCCAACGTTAGGGAGAGGTATTACTTCATCCTCTATCATGTCTTGGATCGTATGTTTTAGATACCATCAGTTTTCAGTGTCATGCCCATTTCCTTGATGGAATTTGCAGTAAGTACCTTCGACCCAATATTTGTTTTTGACAGGAGGGTCACGGGTGGGGCCTATAGGTTTCAACTTTCCTTGATTGGTTAGTCTTTCAAAGGCTTGTACCAAAGTTGACCCGAGTGGGGCAAACTTTCGGTCTCGGACCCATCTTACAGGGTATCTTCGGGCGGGACCCTCTTCTACAGCATGGACTTCTTGGGTTTGGGGCGTGTTACCCCGATTATAGGTGTTGGTCTTATATGCAGGTTTTCTCTTTATGGTTTTGGCGAGGTCGTCCTCGATTTTTATTCCCACATCATAAACTCTTTTGAAAGTGTCGAGTCCCAGGTACCTAAGGTGTTGTCTGTAAGCCGGGTCTAAGTTGTCAATGAATTTTTGGACCAATTCTGTTTCGGGAGGCCTATTGATTAGATGGGCCGCCTGGTCCCTCCATCTAGCAAAGTAGGTTGTGAAACCCTCATTTTTCTTTTGGAAGAGAACTTCCAGCTCGCGCATGGTGACTTGGAAATCCATGTTCGACGAGTATTGCATGATGAAGACATTGACAAAGTCTTCCCAAGTGGGGAAGAGCTTAGGGTCCTGGTGATAGTACCATTTGAGCGGCACAGGTTCCAAGGACAAAGGAAAGGCAGGTACGTACATGGACTTGTCCACGCCTTTCAAGTTCATGGTATTCACAAAGCTCAGTAGATGATCACGGGGGTTGTCCGTGGCCTTGAACTTTGGTAAGTCAGATGAACTGAACTTTTCTGGTAATTTGCTAGAAAAAGGTTCAGGCTCGAAGTATGTGCTCCCCATGGTTTGCTGTAGGACCATTTTTTCGATCCTCTTCTCGTTTTCGAGGTCATTTTTGGCTTGCGCAGCCGCTAAGGCTTCTTTTTCCATTTTCAGTTGGCCCATGAGTTGGGTCATTTGGACCATCTGGTCTCGCAAATCTTCGATGGACATGTTTGGAGGTGCGAATCGAGGTTGGGGAAGCGGAGATCCTTGAAATGAGGGACGACAGACGGAGCTTGGGGTTACTAAACCTGATGTTGGTGATGTATCTTCGAGACGTACTAGCCGTTGATTCCCTGATCGGCACCAAGTGGCAGGGCCGGTCCTAGGCATAAGATAAGCTAAAGTTTAGGTTCCCAAAGTTTCAAGCATTACTTAGTCTAGACTTCGACTCTCTAAATTGGTTTTTCACTTTTTCGCTCTTTCTTCTGTCGGTACACTTTTTGGGAGTTTTTTTTATTTTGGTCATTCTTTGGATTTTCGAAACACTTGCCTGTGTGATATTCATAGTTGTTAGCATGTTCGGTTTTGGTGCCGAGCATTGCCGTCGTAGGAGGCCTAACGACGACACAAAGAGTTATTAATTTTTCGCGAGTCGCCTTTTGAAATCGAGTGCTTTTCTTACGCCCTCGTAGCAATTCTTTTGATGAACATTTTTTGTGCTACGTACTTTCTTTTTGCTTGGGAATTGAGGCTGCTGCGCCTGACCAGAAAGTCAAGCAGCAACTTCAGCGCCCAGCTGTGGGCGTGAGAAATTTTGGCGCCCAGCCAGGGGCGTTGAAAATGCGTCCCTGGCTGGTTCTCGTTTTCTGTTTTCTGTTTATGCGACTTCGATTTGCGTGTTTGCCTAATAACGTCCTTTACGCGTGACAGCGTTTGTGGGATTCGTTACAGGCCATCCCGAGCGTCGCTTGTTTTGTGGCGATCATTCGGATTTGCGGAACACGTGCTTCGGTATAACTATTTGGCAAATTAGTCTATGAATGTTTGGGCAATTTTTAAGGTCATTGGTTTTCTAGGATAGTTTGTCACACACAATCACATATTTCGCTACACATAACTACATTACAAACATGGATTTTAAAATTAAATATGCCACGTAGTTTATGATAGGCTTCTATGGGTAGTATTTGCGCCTGGCTTGGTACCGCTTCTATCGTAGATCCAACACATGCCCCGGTCGAGGTAGTGTCTTCAACAGACGAATTTCGCTCAAGAGGCTAACCCGCAAGTGCAAGCCAAGGGGGCATGCAGGCGAGAGTGACCTAATGAGCGAGCGATTTGGTTCGGGATTGGTGTACTACCTGCACAAGTACCGAGTGGGAAACATGCGCGGCGTATGCACCCCCTATTGGCGAAAAAGGTATCCTTAGTCCCAAATCCCGAGGGAGCCGAGATTCGTTATGATGTTCTGCCCGTTCACATTAATATGTTGATTTTCAGGTCGTCCCAACTTGATGGGGAAATAAACGCGGAGTAGGATCGTTTCACCCTTCGGCTATTTTGATTACCCACAAGCACGAGTATTTCCTTCACTATCCCTAGTGGAGTCGCCACTGTGAGGGGGTCGAAAAAGCGCGAGGCTAATGCGTGACCTGTCCCTCGTGGGTGTGACAATTCTTTTTATTCAATCAAGTGTCATTGGATTTCCTGTGAGTATACACCCAATTGACTAGTAATATAGGAGTCGCCATTTAGTTTTTAACGACAATGAGAAAAACTGACAAAACCCGGTTATCGTGACATAAAGGGAGTGCAATTATGTTTGACCACGACGGCCGTTGGTTCCCTTGTGATCCCTGGTGTGGGGATCGCTCAACGTACACCCGCAGGGTAGAGATTGAGGGTTCGGGGGACTGTAACTACCGAGAGGAGTAATTCGCTCATCGATAACTCCAGAGGCAGGATATCCTTACTAGCTCAGCATAAATAATTGAAGGGACATGGGTTAACTATTAAACTAATCTGTGTTGATTTTAGCAATATGCAATATATAATACTAATTCGATCGTGATTATCTGATTTAGATAGCATTAAGGGACCTAGCATGATAATCCGATTTCCCAAAAATATTATATTTATTAGGCGTGATAGAACAATCATATTAGGTTAGTTTAACAGTTCATAAAAAGGGCGAGGAAAGCAGTTAAAACATCGAAAAGGGACACATTACGACGGACCCTTGAGAGGTTCGTTAGGGTTCTCAGAAAACTAACCACTTTGACTTTGCTATTTCTCCTTTTTATTTAACGAATCTCGATTATGGGACAGGATACGTTCTGTTCGATTTATGGATCGATTGCGACAGAACGCGTGAACAGTTTCGCAGCGAGAGGCTTAGGCTAAGGGGTTTTGAGTCAATACTCAGAGCATATTATGTGTTGTTGTGTGTTGTTTCACGTCGAAACTAGGGGCCTATTTATAGGGAAGAGTTCGTGGAAAGATAGAATTACAGAGTTCTAATCCACAAAGAATTTGGAAAAGAAACGTACCCAGGTATATTCAGCTCCCAGGCCTGGGCGCCGATGATTTCGGCGCCCAGAGCCAGGCGTTGAAAATAGGGTCTGGGCAGTTTTTGTTTAGTCAGATTCGGATTCTAAAATCCGTAGAGTTTGAGATTAATTTGAGTCTTTTAGCGCGTATCAATTTGTGGCGGAATGCGTCTGGGCCCGTTACGAACTCTAGGCTCGTTAGGATTTAAATTAATACGTAACTCTTATTTCCGAACCCTATTAGGAATAGGATTCTCGCGGTTTTCTATCTCATTTAGGATTTATGTTGGAGTGCAACACCTAATTCTGACAGGTTTCCATCTTTTATGATTTGCCACTTTTAGAAGCTACCTTTTACGGCAGTTACAATTTTTAGCAGGTTTTCCACAAATAGCAGGTTTCAGGTGAAATGGGGAATCGAGATTCGTTTATTTTATAGGAGATGCGTTGTCAAGTAGAGTTTTTATGCTTTCATCATCGAACCTTTCCCTTGCGGGAATGGGGACAAAAGTAGGTGTCTACACTTTCCTGTTCCGCGTTTTGTGAAATCCGGGCCTTGGGCTGCATTTCCAGCGCCCAAGGCTAGGCATTAAACATTTCGGCGCCCAACCGTGGTCGCTGAAAGTCTTTTCCTGGTGATATTTGACTTTCGGATTTCCTAACACGTTTCCAAATGGGATCAGGATGTCACTGGGTGCGTCTAGCTATATATAGGCGCTAGATACGTCCCTATTTTCGGATTTCTCTCTTTTTTGTTGTGTTTTAATTACTCATTGCTTTTGCCATGTCGATCCCTACTTTCTCACTCCAACGGACTGTTAGGCGTTGGCTACAGGCCCTTACTCCCACAAAAAGGCTTTGTTAAAAGAATACCACTTAGAGGCACTTTTAGGCTTACAACAAATTAAAATTGATTATAATTTTCTGCATGCTGCCATAAGCTTTTGGGACTCCGATCATCATGTTTTTGCATTTCGGGGCAACGAAATATGTCCTTTGCCAGATGAATTTGCTGCGATCCTTGGTTATCCTACTAATGCTACTCCTGTTACTCCTGGCACTATTGAAGAGGGTAAAACAACCATAGGGGCTTTCCTAGGACTAGATGATAACATGTTTGCTGAAATTGTTGTAGGTGACGAGGTTAACTTGGCAAAACTTGTAAAACATCACTTTAGGCCTAGTAAGAATATGACCGAACAGAAATTGAATATTCGAGCCCTTGTATTTTGCTTGTTGAATCACTATTTGCTGTCGAATGACAATGGTGCGTTCGGTGACATAAGGTTGATCCCCTTGATTAGCCAGATGGAAGGTTGCTATTCTATTATGCCGTTGGTTGTTGCCGAGACTTTGCTGAGTGCGGATGAGCTGAAGAAGGATACCAAATCTGAACATTTTAAGGGGAGCCCCCTATTACTGCAGGTAATCGATTTATCCTTGCGCACGCATACACGTTTTTTTTTGCGTACATAACGAGTTTCAGCGCCCAGGGTTGGGCGCTGGAATTTTCGGCGCCTGGTCCTGGGCGTTGAAACTGCGCACCAGGAACCGTTTTCTTTTATTATTTTTTTTTTATCGTGCTCGCTTTTTGCAGATTTGGCTCGTTGAACGGCTTAGACTTTTGGAAGCTCCTGCCGATCCTAAACATTATCGCCCTATAGCCTTGGGTAGCCGAAAATACTTGCACCAAGGCCAGGACGAGGCCGAATGGACCTCCTTTTTTACTTATGGCATTTGTTCTATTAAGTGGGTGGTACCATGGTGGGGTTTGACTACTATGACAGGGGGTTCTAATGTATCGGTTTATGTTTCCTTGTTGGGGCTATCTCGTCCCATTTATATTTTCCCTTACCGAGTCATGCGTCAATATGGTTTAAGGCAGACTATCCCCTTTTCTGATACGGTACCACCTAAGGTAGCGGCCTTTTCACAAACACGGGTTCTAGCGTGGGCTAAGTATTATGATGGTCTCCCGCGTTGGGCCGTAGCTACAAATGGCTTTGTGGGTCTTTCTGAAAACTACAAGTTGTTGATGAGCTCCGATGATAAAGATGTGAGGGGCGAGGCTCGTAATGGGGAGCCGGCTGAGCTTTTGATACCTCGTATTCGTGTTAAGTATGAGGGTCCTGATTCTGCCAAACCTCGTACCTATAGTATTAAGACTGTGAAAGCTCATCCTGATCGAAAGCGAAAGGAAGTTCCTCCCCGTTCCAGTTTCAGGCCTAAAAAGATGCCTAACATGAAGGGGCCTGCTGTTGTTAAAAGAAATGCAAGCTCTCGCGGAGATCGTCGCCGGAACAATGTATGGGTTAGGAAGGCTCAGCCGCCTGTAGAAACAGTGGCTAGTCTAGTTGATGATAATGATCCTTCTCCCACCACTGTCTGTGCCCTTGAGGTTGAGCGGGCTATAACTGAGAATATTTCTGAAGCCTTGGCGTCTTTGGAAGTTAGTGTCCAGGAGCCGGTTCTTATGGAGATTGATATTGGGGCAGCGCAGAAGACTGTGGGGGTGGATCCTGCGAACATTGCCCTCTACAAGACTTTATTTGATGATCCGGAAGAACTAGATTAGTGTAGTTCTTGCTAGTGTGTAGGTGCCCTCTATTTATTTCAGTTGTGTTTGTTTTTATTCTTAGCACTTTGTTTTCCTTCTTATTATTTTTCAATAAAGGCGTATTTTTATTTTTCATTTTCATTTATTTTTGTTTCTCCTCTTTTTTATGTTTTTATATGTCTAACACATTTGCACAAAGAATATGTTTTTTTTTTATTGGACCGAATCCTTGGTAAGGATTGCCTACGTATCTTGTCAGAATCAGGTCGCGCGTAGTTCTAGCTTTAGAATAAGTTCTAGTATGCCGGATTTCTGTAGATATGCCCTGAGGTGGAAGTATTTTACTTAATCGGTCAAATGAGTGAAGTATTATCATTGTTTTCATCTGCCGTTTTATTTTTTTTATTTTTTTGCCATAAGTCGCGTAAAGTATGAAATTCGACTAATTTGTATGGCTATATTCTTGGTAAACCTATTTGGATACGTATTGTACCCCCCAAGTGTTCGTTATTTTTCCGTTGTGTGCGGATAAAATGACGAGCACTTTTGAAAAGAAAATTTTTGGCAGGCAGAGAGTTTCAACGCCCAGGCTGGGGCGTCAGAAATTTCGGCGCCCAACCCTGGGCGCTGAAAATGACTTCTGGCGGTCGTTTTTGACGCTTTGCTTCACATGTTCTTGCATTTATTTCTTTTTTGTGCCTTGATTTTTTGCTCGTATTTAAAGTCAATTTTGAGGCTATTTTGGAGGCTTTTTTGACTGTTAGCGTGAAATGCATTTTTGTCCGGATTAATTTTTTCTATTCGTGACTCGAAACAGTTTCGAAAATGGAGTTAGGGTGCGGAAGTTATGAAGATCTTTTGTGTAGGCTTTTGAGGTGGGTTGAGGTGCGTGTCGTTTTTGAAGAATTGGTGGGGGTTATATTTTATTAATTCCCCTTTTAAGCAACATTTGCTTTCGTTTTGGATTTTGATTTCCTTTGACTTCTTTGGGTTGTATGGGTTGATTTTTATGGTTACACTGGTTGACTTTTATGTTTTGGGGATATGAATGGGATGGTGCGGTTTATTTTGTGGGTTTCGGGAATTGGTTCCCATGGCACTATTTCAAGACCGAATGGGCCTCGTTTGTTGGGCCTAGAGTGGGCCGCCTCTTTATTTTAGTATTTTGCAAGTATATTTGGTGTTTACTTAGTGTTAGAATAAAAATTTTAGGAGAAATATTACGCCTTTATTAATTTGGAAAGTAAGGAAAAGACACTGAAATTAAACTGTCCTATATTCTAGGGGGCTTTTAGGACCATCTAAAGTCTCTATTATTTTTTTTCTACCAATCTAAAGAACTACTAGGCGCTCTATGTGGCTCAAGCCTGGGGTTTAGTTTCATAAAACATCGGTCCTTCACCGGTACTCATCTTGAATTCTATTCCTTTTGCATTGACCCACTGATATGTCTTCACCCATCCGCTCTCGACCTCTTCTAGTGTTGATGCAGGAGAGATTAACCGGGTTGGATCGAAACCTTCATCTTGTAAAGCTAGGGTAGTCATCACAGTCTCGTTCTCCATAGGCCTCGATTCGTTAAACAATGTCCATAGATCCTGGTTGTCCAATATTTCAGCAGTTTTAGTCTCGGTGAGGTGGGGTGCCTCATCCAAGGTGTGGCAGTCATGGAAAATTTCAAATCCGGGTTTTAGCAAGCCATCCTGAACGAAGGGTTCAGGGAAATCGCAGCATGGGTGTTCTTCTCCTTCCCGAACGAACATCCCGTTAAGGGTTCTTTGATATGGGGGAAGGAGGGTGGTTTGTTTGGCCTTGTTAAGGCGTAGCCTAAACAGGCGGTCAGCAATATCTTCCTCCGTTGGTTCATAGCCTAAGCCAAAGGGAGTAGATTTGTTGGGTAAAGGATGGAATGTGCATTCCTTCTTCCTTATGCCCAATGGGGTTCCAGGGAAATAACCTTGAGCTAACAGCATTCTAGGGATGACTCGGGATGCATGCGGGTCTAGGAATGCTGGATCATAACCTAAGGTGTTGTCTGTAATGCGGGTCCAGGTTGTCAATGAATTTTTGGACCAATTCTGTTTCTAGAGGCCTATTGATTAGCTGGGCCGCCTGGTCCCTCCATCTAGCAAAGTAGGTCGTGAAACCCTCATTTTTTTTTGGAAGAGAACTTCCAGCTCGCGCATGGTGACTTGGAAATCCATGTTCGACGAGTATTGCTTGATGAAGACATTGACAAAGTCTTCCCAAGTGGGGAAGAGCTTAGGGTCCTGGTGATAGTACCATTTGAGCGGCACAGGTTCCAAGGACAAAGAAAAGGCAGGTAAATACATGGACTTGTCCACGCCTTTCAAGTTCATGACATTCACAAAGCTCAGTAGATGATCACGGGGGTTGTCCGTGGCCTTGAACTTTGGTAAGTCAGATGAACTGAACTATTCTGGTAGTTTGCCAGGAAAAGGTTCAGGATCGAGGGAGAAGTATTTGCTCCCCATGGTTTGCTGTAGGACCATTTTTTCAATCCTCTTCTCGTTATCGAGGTCATTTTTGGCTTGCGCAGCCGCTAAAGCTTCATTTTCCATTTTCAATTGGCCCATAAGTTGGTCATTTGGACCATCTGGTCTCGCAAATCTTCGATGGACATGTTTGAAGGTGCGAATCGAGGTTGGGGAAGCGGAGATCCTTGAAATGAGGGACGACGGACGGAGCTTGGAGTCACTAAACCTGATGTTGACGATGTATCTTCGAGACGCACTAACCGTTGATTCCCTGATCGGCACCAAGCGGCAGGACCAGTCCTAGGCATAAGATAAGCTAAAGTTTAGGTTCCCAAAGTTTCAAGCATTACTTAGTCTAGACTTCGACTCTCTCTATTGGTTTTTCACTCTTTCTTTTGTTGGTACACTTTTTGGTTTTTTTTTCTTTTGGTCATTCTTTGGATTTTCGAAACACTTGACCTTGTGACATTCATAATTGTTAGCAAGTTCGGTTTTTAGTGCCGAGCATTGTCGTCGTAGGAGGCCTAACAACGACGCAAATAGTTATTAATTTTTTACGAGTCGCTTTTGAAATCGAGTGCTTTTCTTACGCCCTCGTAGCAATTCTTTTTACGAACATTTTTTGTGCTACGTACTTTTCTTTTGCGCGGGCACCGAGGTTGCTGTGCCTGACCAGAAGGCCAAGCAGCAACTTCAGCGCCCAGCGAGGGGCGTGAGAAATTCTGGCGCCCAGCCAGGGGCGTTGAAAATGCGTCCCTGGCTGATTCTCGTTTTCTGTTTACGTCTACTTTTGTTTATGCGACATCGATTTGCGTGCTTGCCTAATAACGTCCTTTACGCGTTGTGCAGCGTTTGTGGGTTTCGTTATAGGCCATCCTGAGCGTCGCTTATTTTTGTGGCGATCGTTCGGGTTTGCGGAACACGTATTTCGGTATAACTCTTTGGCAAATTGATTTATGAATGTTTGGGCAACTTTTAAGGTCGTTGGTTTTCTAGGATAGTTTGTCACACACAATCACATATTTCGCTACACATAACTAACATTCATCTTGAGGCGATAATAACATGTCATGTAGTTTATGATAAGCTTTTATGGGTAGTTATTTGCGCCTGGCTTGGTACCGCTTCTATCGTAGATCCAACACATGCCCGGTCGAGGTAGTGTCTTCAACAGACGAATTTTTCTCAAGAGGCGAGAGGGACCTAATGAGGGAGCGATTGGGTTCGGGATAGGTGTACTACCTGCACAAGTACCGAGTGGGCAACATGCGCGGCGTATGCACCCCCCTATTGGCGAAAAAAAGGTATCCTAAGTCCCAACTCCCGAGGGAGCCAAGATTCGTTATGCGGTTCTTCCCGTTCACATTAATATGCTGATTTTCAGGTCGTCCCAACTTGATGGGGAAATAAACGCGGGGTAGGATGGTTTCAGCCTTCGGCTATTTTGATTACCTACAAGCACGAGTATTTCCTTCACTATCCCCAGTGGAGTCGCCACTGTGAGGGGGTCGAAAAAGCACGAGGCTAATGCATTACCTCGTCCCTCGTGGGTGTGACGCTTCTTTTTTATTCAATCAAGTGTAATTGGATTTCCTGTGAGTTTACACCCAATTGACTAGTAATATAGGAGTCGCCATTCAGTTTTTAACAACAATGAGAACAACTGACAAAACCCGGTTATCGTGACATAAAGGGAGTGCAATTATGTTTGACCACGACGGCCGTAGGTTCCCTTGCGATCCCTGGTGTGGGGATCTCTCAACATACACCCGCAAGGTAGAGATTGAGGGTTCGGGGGACTGTAACTACCGAGAGGAGTAATTCGCCCGTCGATAACTCCAGAGGCAGGATATCCTTACTAGCTCAGCATAAATAATTGAAGGGACATGCGTTAACTATTAAACTAATCTGAGTTGATTTTAGCAATATGCAACATATAATACTAGATCGATCGCGATTATCTGATTTAAATAGCAATAAGGGACCTAGCATGATAATCCAATTTCCCAAAAATATTATATTTGTTAGGCGTGATAGAACAATCAGATTTAGTTAGTTTAACAGTTCATAAAAAGGGCGAGGAAAGCAATTAAATCATCGAAAAGGGACACATTACGACGCACCCTTGAGAGGTGCATCACGGTTCTCAGAAAACTAACTACTTTGACTTTGCTATTTCTCCTTTTTATTTAACGAATCTCAATTATGGGACAGGATACGTTCTGTTCGATTTATGGATCGATTGCGACAGAACGCGTGAACAATTTTGTAGCGTGAGGCTTAGGTTAGGGGTTGGAGTCAATACTCAGAATATGAATTGTGTGTTTTTCACGTCGAATTTGGGGCTGTATTTATAGGGAAGAGTTCGTGGAAAGATAGAATTGCAGAGTTCTAATCCACAAAGAATTAGGAAAAAAGACGTACCCAGGTAATTCCAGCGCCCAGGCCTGGGCGCCGAAGATTTCGGCGCCCAGAGCCAGGCGTTAAAAATAGGGTCTGGGCTGTTTTCTTAGTCAGATCCGGATTCCTGAAATCCATAGTGTTTGAGACTTAATCGAGTCTTTTAGTGCGTATCAATTTCATGACAGAATGCGTCTGGGCCCGTTACGAACTCTAGGCTCGTTAGGATTTTAATTAATACGTAACTCTTATTTCCGAATCATATTAGGAATAGGATTCTCACAGTTTTCTATCTCATTTAGGATTTATGTTGGAGTGCAACACCTAATTCTGACAGGCTTCTATCTTTTATGACTTGCCACTTTTAGAAGCTACCCTTTACGGCAGTTACTATTTTTAGCAGGTTTCTATAAATAGCAGGTTTCGGGTGAAATGAAGAGGGGAATTGAGATTCGTTATTTAATAGGAGATGCGTTGTCAAGTGGAGATTTATGTTTTCATCATCGAACCTTTCCCTTTCGGGAATGGGGACAAATGTAGGCGTCTACAATAGGTAGTTCTCATTAATGGTGATTAGAAACCGTTCCTTAGAACATGAGGGATTATGTCTGCTCGTTTGAGAATTAGTTCGCTTTGATACTAGCTAAACGACGCACCGTAAAAGGAGGCTATAAAAGCAGTTATTGGGCGTACTATGAATCAAAGTTAGTGTTCATAGATTGCAAGAATGGATTGTCCTCCTATCTTTGATAGGATATGGTGTTGTTGTGTAACAAGGCCTCTCGGAGAGTTAGATACTGTAAAATGCATAGCCGTGCTCAGAATAGTTAGGCTTAACCTTCTGCAAAAGTTTGACAGTTGAACTCTGTAATCCGAGAAACACTTCTGGACCTAATAAGGATGGCTTGGATCTTACCTTATGTTCAAAAAGTAACACTAAGCGACAAAGGAATGTGGATGCACACTTGTCTGAATGACAAGTGGGAGATTGAAGGAAATATGTCCTTCACCCAAGGTGCATTAAGTCTAATACCAAGGTTCAGATTAATTGCTAACAATTAATTAAGTGAGATCAAGTGATCGGAACAGCTAGCTGGAGCAATGCTTCCGATCAGTGAGTTCTAATGGATATTGAACTCACAACTTACTCTTGACTGAACCTACAAGGTCACACCAATGACACGTAACAGATCACCGGATTAAATGAATCGGAAATTCATTTAATAGCTTTTCGGGAATTAAATTGGAAACGTATTATACGATACGACCTTGCATCAGAATCGTATATCGTATCGCGAATATTCGTAAGCTAGGCGAAACGAATAAATCGTATCGTACGACGGTGATTCGTCGTATACGAAACGATAAATAATATATCGGAAATATATTAAACGCGGATACGAGGAGCGGCCCACGAGCCGAGTGCACGAAGCACTCAAGGCCCATGGGCGCGCGCGCTAGGCAAGCATGCAAGGCGACACAACAGCGCTGGCCCATGGCCGAGCAGCTGTGTGCGCGCGCGGGCCAAGACCACGACACAGCAGCAGAAGCGCGGCCCACGGCCCATCTCGATGTGCGTGTCCGTGTGATGCTGCGCGGGCTTGCTAGCCGGCCTTGCCTTATGGCATGGTCGGTTAGTAAGGTTATGTAAATAACCTTATGACCTAATTTCCAACTACTTCAATCACAATTCAGATTACACACAACCCTAGGAGAAAACAGAGAACCCTAATTCTCTCTGTTCCTCCATAGTGTGTTCATCCCAAAAAGCAAATCTCTTGATCAATTGTCTAAGCTACGATAATCATGACGGATCATATCGTGTCGGTGAACCAAGTAGAGGAACGACAAGTGGAGTTCTTTGTTCGTGTTCGTTGACGGATTATTGTGGAAAACACGCTTCGAATGTAAGTTTGCTTAATCTGTGCTTTATACATGTTTCCTGGCTTTGGGGATTGTTCCGCACATGTTATTATGTTTAACTGTATTCCCCTACAATACATTCATGCATAATATATATATTAAATTGCATAAATAAGTGGTGATCTAGTATGGCCCAAAACTTCTTGTCTTGAAGCATCCAATCTTCATCACCTCCTTGTTAGCTTGCCATCGTCTTGAATCTTCGTTCAAATGCTAACTTAAAGTTCTAAACTAGAAATACTTGAAAATAATAAATTACATCAAAATTTCCATGGTACGCAGACCATATTTTAAAACTTTACATTCAAAGATAGAACGGTGCGCAGACCGTATTAACTATCCTAAATTTGGCCTTACTAGTCACTTGGAGTACCTGCATTGCATAAAATATATATTTTACGTATTCACCCATTCGTATGTTAAAACGAATGGCCCATGTTAATATGCAAGTATTTACGTGAATTAATTAAAATTCACGTTCACATAAACGCGTCCTAAAAGATTAATCAATTTCCAAATTATTAATCCTTTGACTTTATTCTAATTAAAATTTAATTTAATTAAAATAATGAGACCTACGAAATAATTAAAATAATTATTTCATTTTAATTTCATTTAGTGGCTCCCACTCAAACCAATAATTATTCCGGATAATTAATTATGAAATATTAAATTAAAACTCGCGGCCCGGCCCAAACAAATAAAATATTAAATTAAATATCCCGTTAGCCCAAATTAATTCAAATAAGTCAAGCCCAACAAAAAAAAATTGTCATGTGCTTACTTGGGCTAGGCTTGCGCCCAGCCCATTAGCATTGCGTGGCCTGCGATGCATACGAGCATAGCCCGCAGCCATCGCAGCCGTCGCATGGCCTACGAGGTATGCGAGCATAGCCCGCACCCATCGCATGCCAGCGCACACGTACCCGCAGCATCGCTGCTGCCCTACGTGCCTTGCTCGACTCGTCGTAGCGCATCGCTGCACCATCGCAAGGGCTTGCGCCCTGCAATGCGCGCAACACACGCCCTGACCTCTCGCCCAGCGCGCGCGGCACGCAGCCTGCATGCTGCTGCCCGCGTTGCTGCGATTCGATTGCGCACGGTAGCTCGCATGGCTCGTCGAGCCACACGCCCACCACACACAGGTGTTCGTGCCTTTGGTTCGTGATACGGACCAACCTAATTAAAATTAAATTAAATTTCACGAACTTGCATTAATTTTATTTTTCTAAAAGTTACGATTTTTATTTTCGAAAAACAATGATTTTTAACGATTCAATAAACTTTAACGACAATCCAATTTCGTAAAATTATTAAATCAAGGGCTAACAATATTCAAACTTTTAAGAACGAACGAATCAACATTTAAAGTTTGAACTTTTAATTAATAAAATCCGAAACTTTATATCGTTCATAAACAATTAAATTTCAGATTATTAATAATTTGGTTTAAGTGCGATTAAAATTAACGAAAACATTCAAAATTTTAATCCAATAATTTTTGAAATTAGCCACTGAACCATGAAATTATACCCCCTTCCCCAATTAACCGAATTATTAATCCAAAATTAATTAAAATTCAATTAGGATTGTAAATTTTACGAATTGGGGAAAGGCAAAATTAGGGTTTATACTTATCGGAATAATCTGAAAGTTTTACCATAGATCAAGCATGTACCCAGAAACATTGTGTCAAAATTTCAAGCAATTCCGAGTAGTTTAGGTCGACCTTTTAATTGAATTATTGTCCGACACATTTAGTTTTTAATAAAAAATTAACAAAAACGCCCAAAAGCCAGGAAACATGTGCGGAACAATCCCCAAAGCCAGGAAACATGTATAAAGCACAGATTAAGCAAACTTACAGTCGAAGCGTGTTTTCCACAATAATCCGTCAACGAACACGAACAAAGAACTCCACTAGTCGTTCCTCTATTTGGTTCACCGACACGATCAGATCCGTCTTGATTATCGTAGCTTAGACAATTGATCGTGAGATTTGCTTTTTGGGATGAACACACTATGGAGGCACAAAGAGAATTAGGGTTCTCTGTTTTCTCCTAGGGTTGTGTGTAATCTGAATTGTGATTGCAGTAGTTGGAAATTAGGTGATAAGATTATTTACATAACCTTACTAACCGACCAAGCCATAAGGCAAGGCCGGCTAGCAAGCCCGCGGAGCATCACACGGACACGCACAGCGAGCTGGGTCGTGGGCCGCGCTCCTGCTGCTGTGTCGTGGTCTTGGCCCGCGCGCGCACCCAGCTGCTCGGCCATGGGCCAGCGCTGTTGTGTCGCCTTGCTTACTTGCCTAACGCGCGCGCCCATGGGCCTTGAGTGCTTCGTGCACTCGGCTCGTGGGCCGCTCCTCGTATCCGCTTTAATATATTTCCGATATATTATTTATCGTTTCGTATACGACGAATCACCGTCGTACGATACGATTTATTCGTTTCGCCTAGCTTACGAATATTCGCAATACGATATACGATTCCGATGCAAGGTCGTATCGTATAATACGTTTCCAACTTAAATCCCGAAAAGCTATTAAATGAATTTCCGATTCATTTAATCCGGTGATCTGTTACGTGTCATTGGTGTGACCTTGTAGGTTCAGTCAAGTGTAAGTTGTGAGTTCAATATCCATTAGAACTCACTAATCGGAAGCATTGCTCCAGCTAGCTGTTCCGATCACTTGATCTCACTTAATTAATTGTTTGCAATTAATCTGAACCTTGGTATTAGACTTAATGCACCTTGGGTGAAGGACATATTTCCTTCACGACCTTAGGTTGAGAACTTTGCACGTCGCATTCATATCCATGCTAGTTTGACAACGTGCTATTTGTGCATTGTGTGGGCGTCTTTGCACGCGTGAATGGCTAACCTCGAATTCTAGCTTTGCCAAAACCATTAGCCTCCAACTAAGAAACCTAACCCCTAGGAGCATCATTAAAACCTCATTCATCCAAAAATCTCCGATTTAGGGTCTTTTAGGAGTGCCACTCCATTTGATTCAAAACCCTTAAACACGCCTCACGTGCAAATGCCAAATTCAAAATTCAATCCAACGGTGTCATAATGCCGGATTTTCTAGTCCTATTTCCAATTCAAAAATTCAAATTCCAATCCAACGGCGTCATAATGCCGGATTTTCTACTCCAAATTTCAAATTTTCAAATTCAAAATTCAATCCAACAGCGTCATAATTCCGGATTTTCTAGTCCTATTTCCAATTCCAAAATTCAAATTCCTATCCAACGGCGTTATAATGCCGGATTTTCTAGTCCAAATTTCAAAATTCCAAATTCAAAATTCAATCCAACGGCGTCATAATACCAGATTTTCTAGTCCAAATTTCAAATTTCCAATTACCTCAAAATTCAATCCAACGGCGTCATAATGCCGGATTTTCTAATCCAATTTCCAATTCCAAAACTCAAATTCAATCCAACGTCATTGTAATGCCGGATTTTTAAACCTCCACTTCAAACTTTAAAACCTCAAGTTCAAATTCCTAAATCCATAATTGTCCATTTAACCATTCAAACCTCAAAACCTCAAGTTCAAATGTCCAAACTCATGATGGCGTAATGCCGAATTTTCAATTCAACCTTTCAAACCTCAAGTTCGAATTTCCAAGTCCATGTTCTTCAATTCAATCTTTCAAATTTCAAGTTCAATTTTCCAAACCTCAAGTCTCAAATCCATGTTGGCATAATGCCGGATTTTCAATTCAATCTCAAGATTCTATGTTCAACACTTCAAATTTTCAAGTCCACGGTGGCGTAATGCCGGACTTTCAAGTTTCAAATTCCTATCCCTTTCCAAGTCCAATTTCAAATGCCTAAAACCGATGGCGGCGTAATGCCGAATTTTGAAGTCCAAAGATTCTAACCCCTTCAAAATGTAAAATTCAAAGCCTCATATTCTATACAAAACTTCTTTTTTCAAATTCCAAGTTCAAACTCCAAATCAAGTTCGAATTTCAAATTCGCTTTCAAACTACCAAAACCATTGCTTTCCATTTATCCCAAATACAAAATTCAAAAAACATTCCCATTGGGTTGAAAATCCCCTTAAATAATACAAATTTAATTTCCACATTCTATCATGGGTTGAAAATCCCCTGAAATAATTCGAGACCAATTCCCAAATTCTACCATGGGTTGAAAATCCCCTGAAATAATACAAATTCAATTCCCAAATTCTATCATGGGTTGAAAATCCCCTGAAATAATACAAGTCCAATTCCCAAATTCTATCATGGGTTGAAAATCCCCTGAAATAATACAAGTCCAATTTTCAAATTCTATCATGGGTTGAAAATCCCCTGAAATACTACAAATTCAATCATGGGTTGAAATCCCCCTAAAATATTTCCAAATTCCAAACATCGGGTTGAGAATCCCTTGAAATAATCCAAACCCCATACAAATTCAATTGGGTTCAAATCCCCTTAAAATAGTACAAGATCCAATTTCCCTTCTCATGGGTTGAAACTCCCCATAAATAATACAAATCCGACCTTTATTCCCGGGTTGAAAGTCCCTTGAAATAATAAAACCCAGTCTCTACATTTTTTCGGGTTAAAATTCCCCTAAAATATTCCTAACTCGACTTTGGGTTGAAATTCCCCCTAAACAGTTCCAACGGTTGCAAATCCCGGGACAAGTATACAAAATCCAATGGATCGAAATTCCCTTTCAATATTCCGCGGTCAAGGAGGAAATCTCCACAAAATAATGAAGCTCCTTTCCAAAAATATTTCCAACAGGTTGTAAGTACCGATACTAGTACAAATTCTCATACAAATCACAATAGGTTGAAACTCCTTTGAAATATTTCCAACGGGTCACGAACCCCGGATACAAGTACAAAATCCAAAATCCCGAATCTTCGGAGTGGCACTTAGAGTGAAGTCTAGGTCTCATTCATTGCATGCATATCATACCATGTGTCGGGAAATCCAAGTTATAAATTCAAGTCATGTGCTAACTAGGTGCTCGGACTCATTCTCTCAAAATTCAATTCAAGATGACTTGATTAGCAACGGCTATAGCGGAGCTCTATGAACACGTTGAGGAAGCTGAGGCTCGTATAAGGGCTCTCGAAGACAATCAGGAAACTCTTTTCCATGTTGTGGGTCCTTTCGAAGTAGAGGAAATCATCCATAACCAAAGGCCCGTGCTCGACCTGGGGCAATCAAATGATAGGTCGGAGTCTGGGTTTGTTACTGGATTACCTCAAGAAGACATTTGTGGGTTATGGGCGAGTGACGATGAGGATTTATACCATGATTCTCCTATTGAAAACATCTCTGATGACGAATGTCAAGAAATTGTAAACGCCAATTGATACTTGGACGCTAAGGCTGAGAACAATGTTCAGGTCATGACTCGCTCCGGCCGAATTCAAGAGCCAACCAACAGAGCGACGCCGACAACTAATGTCCCTCCACCTACCAAGGAAAATCCCTTGATCAAACAATTGAAGCGTACAAAGGCAGAGGTCAGTATTTGGCAACTCATGGCTTCCTTTGTTGAGCATCGCACTACTCTAATCAATGCTCTTGTCAAGCTGAATGTCACCCCGGAAGTTACTCCTGACGAGCTGGTCGGGTTACTGATAAATCTGGAAGAAGGGATTACCTTTACCAATGAAGACCTCCTGTAGACACCTACTTTTGCCCCCATTCCCGAAAGGGAAAGGTTCGATGATGAAAGCATAAATCTCCACTTGACAACACATCTCCTATAAAATAAACGAATCTCAATTCC
Organism: Spinacia oleracea; assembly: GCF_020520425.1. Classification (NCBI taxonomy): domain Eukaryota; kingdom Viridiplantae; phylum Streptophyta; class Magnoliopsida; order Caryophyllales; family Amaranthaceae; genus Spinacia; species Spinacia oleracea. The sequence continues at coordinate 31,619,681 of NC_079492.1, forward strand.
CCTTTTCATTTCACCCGAAACCTGAAATTTATAGAAAACTGTTATTTATGGAAACCTGCTAAAAATAGTAACTGCCGTAAAGGGTAGCTTCTAGAAGTGGCAAGTCATAAAAGATAGAAACCTGTCAGAATTAGGTGTTGCATTCCAACATAATTCCTAAATGAGATAGAAAACTGCGAGAATCCTATTCCTAATATGATTCGGAAATAAGAGTTACGTATTAATTAAAATCCTAACCAACCTAGAGTTCGTAACGGGCCCAGACGCACCCGTCGCAAAGTTAATACGCACTAAAAGACTCGATTAAGTCTCAAACTCTACGGATTTCATGAATCCGAATCTGACTAGAAAAACAGCCCAGACCATATTTTCAACGCCTAACTCTTTGTGGCCTGGGCGCTGAAAATACCTGGGTACGTGTTTTTTCCTAATTCTTTGTGGATTAGAACTCTGCAATTCTATCTTTCCACGAACTCTTCCCTATAAATACAGCCCCAAATTCGACGTGAAAGGAACACACACAACACACAATTCATATTCTGAGTATTGACTCCAACCCTTAGCCTAAGCCTCACGCTGCGAAATTGTTCACGCGTTCTGTCGCAATCGATCCACAAATCGAACAGAACGTATCCTGTCCCATAATTGAGATTCGTTAAATAAAAAGGAGAAATAGCAAAGTCAAAGTGGTTAGTTTTCTGAGAACCGTGACGCACCTCTCAAGGGTGCGTCGTAATGCGTCCTTTTTCGATGATTTAATTGCTTTCCTCGCCCTTTTTAGGAACTGTTAAACTAACTAAATCTGATTGTTCTATCACGCCTAACAAATATAATATTTTTTGGAAATTGGATTATCATGCTAGGTCCCTTAATACTATTTAAATCAGATAATCACGATCGATCTAGTATTATATGTTGCATATTACTAAAATCAACTCAGATTAGTTTAGTAGTTAACGCATGTCCCTTCAATTATTTATGCTGAGCTAGTAAGGATATCTTGCCTATAGAGTTATCGACGAGCGAAGTACTCCTCTCGGTAGTTACAGTCCCCCGAATCCTCAATCTCTACCTTGCGGGTGTATGTTGAGAGATCCCCACACCAGGGATCACAAGGGAACCTACGGCCGTCGTGGTCAAACATAATTGCACTCCCTTTATGTCACGATAACCGGGTTTTGTCAGTTTTTCTCATTGTTGTTAAAAACTAAATGACGACTTCTACATTACTAGTCAATTGGGTGTAAACTCACAGGAAATCCAATTTACACTTGATTGAATAAAAAGAATCGTCACACCCACGAGGGATGAGGTCACGCATTAGCCTCGTGCTTTTTCGACCCCCTCACAGTGGCGACTCCACTGGGGATAGTGAAGGAAATACTCGTGCTTGTAGATAATCAAAATAGCCGAAGGGTGAAACGATCCTACCCCGCGTTTATTTCCCCATCAAGTTGCGACGACCTGAAAATCAGCATATTAATGTGAACGGGCAGAACCGTATAACGAATCTCGGCTCCCTCGGGAGTTGGGACTAAGGATACCTTTTTTCCGCCAATAGGGGGGTGCATACGCCGCGCATGTTGCCCACTCGGTACTTGTGCAGGTAGTACACCTATCCTGAACCCAATCGCTCGCTCATTAGGTCCCTCTCGCCTGCATGCCCCCTTGGCTTGCACTTGCGGGTTGGCCTCTTGGGCGAAATTCGTCTGTTGAAGACACTACCTCGACCGGGGCATGTGTTGGATCTACGATAGAAGCGGTACCAAGCCTGGCGCAAATACTACGCATAGAAGCCTATCATAAACTACGTGACATATTTTATTTTCAAATCCATGTTTGTAATGTAGTTATGTGTAGCGAACTATGTGACTATGTTATGATTGTGCGTACGGATAATGCTAGACAAATAATGCTAGAAAACCAACGACCTTAAAAATTTCCCAAACATTCATGAACCAATTGGCCAAAGAGTTATACCAAAATACGTGTCCACAAACCCGAACGATCGCCACAAAAATAAGCGACGCTAGGGATGGCCTGTAACGAATCCCACAAACGCTGCACAACGCGTAAAGGACGTTATAAGGCAAGCACGCAAAATTAAAGTCGCAAAAACAAAAGTATACGCAAACAGAAAACGAGAACCAGCCAGAGACGCATTTTCAACGCCCCTGGCTGGGCGCCAAAGTTTCTCACGCCCACTGCTGGGCGCTGAAGTTGTTGCCTGGCCTTTTGGTCAGGCACAGCAGCCTCGGTGCCCGCGAATGAAAAAATATACGTAGCAAAAAAAAAACTTTTCGAAAAAATTTGCTGCGAGGGCGTATGAAAAGGCAGTCGATTCTAAAAGCGACTTGTAAAAAAATAAAATAACTCTTTGTGTCGTTGTTAGGCCTCCTATGACGACAATGCCCGGCACCAAAACCGAGCATGCTAATTAAACGACCTTGAATGTCACATGGGCAAAGTATTCAAAAAATAATGTTCAAATGGAGTCTTCAAGGAAAAATAATGTTCAATAAATCCGAGTCTAGACTAGGTTATGCCGAAGTATAATCTAAATCCTAAGTCTTAGTTGTCTTATCCATAGAATCGGTCCTAATACTTGGTGTCGTTCTGCAAGCTAAAAGGTTAAACCATATTGAGTCTCCCTTCCTAACATTTAAATCAATGAGCACCCATATGTCATTGTCATCCCTTGCTAGGAATCCACGGCCTCAATACTATCTCTCACCAATAAGAAGAATATATTATAGTATTTGCAAAATGGAAACGGTCACATTCTGGAAATCATTCCCCCATAGTCGCACAACCCCTAAAGTGAACCTAAGGTGTTAATACCATTGGCAAAGAAAAAAAAAGTAATGGCCCCAAGGCTTATAATCACATTGGGTCACGACTATCATAGTCCTCTCGAGTCACTCGCTCCTTGAAATACTACTAAGTACGGACTAAAAGATTTTCCATGAATGCAACATGACCAACCATGAAAATACCCAAATCGGCATACCATAAGGCTACCATTGGAGTAAGGCAATACACACTAAGAGAGAAGCCGCACTAATGATTCTAGTCTTGCAAAAATAAATATTCGATCTCCCCAATTAACTACCTTGCCAACATTAAGCAAAATGGCGCATGACAAATGAACACCCAAGGGTTAAAATCTAAAGTGTCAACCAACGAAAGTTATGGTCCAATTAGCCTAAGTCTGAGAGTCGCTTGGTCAAGTATTATAGGCTTACACCACGTCATTATTTTGAGTCTAGGCCACCTCCTTGTATTCATACACGGGTTATAATCAGAAAGATTAATGAAAGTTCGAGTCTAAATCACAACTTCCAATTAAATCCCGTAAAACCGGAATCTGAAAAGAAAAAACTTATTTTCGATGTAATTCTTTCGTTAAACTTCAATAAGGTAGAAGCAACATTTTGAATCTACGCTATCTGCACATTTTAAGAAACGACTAAATACGCTTGCAAAGTAAGATCATTTAAAAGGTCCACCCTAGGCCTACTAAAGTTAAAGGTCCACTATAGGCCTACCAAACGAGGCTCACTCAGTCTCGCCTCGTGACTCAAAGACCACAACCATCTACCTTTTAGCCCAAATTGATTGAAGGATTTATGTTGGGGAGAAATCCCAAGCAAAAAGAAAAAAGAGAAACAGGAAAGGGAGAGCGAAAAGAGCCATGAAATACTTAGCTCGTACCTCCCAAAGTACGAAATCTACCCAAGTAAACGAAGGAAAAGAATTGAGTCAACCAATCCAAATCATAAAATTCTACGATGTCTACCCTTTCCAATCCTTATGCTCTTAGACGCCTTCGCTCCTGGGCCCCTGTTCAGCTCATTTAACCCATCCATGTTCTCATTGCCATAACCCAAGAAACCATTACCTCGACTCTTGGTCCTGAGCTTGTCGTCAACTACAAACCACGTACGGCCATTGACACGTGCGTCATACCATTATTTCCAAAACCTGCTCTTACACCACCATTAGCATAATGACCAAATAACTTGTGTGGATACATCCTGTTGATATACCCTTGAGCCGTGCCCATGCCACTCATTGGCCTTGGTTGATGTAAACTCATGACACTAGCTTTAGATGCAAATTGTGAGTCCTAGCAGATATAATCCTCGTGCTTACCTATACAAATTATCCTATCTCATTCAACCCATCTTTCAAACCGTCTTGAGTCGCAAATAAAAAAGAAAACAAATGAAAAGTACAAAAAAAAAAAAAAATGTGAATAATAAAAAAGAAACTTTGCAAAAGCGCATCTAAAGTTAGTCTAAAAAAAAAAAGCATTTAGCGCACCAAAAAAAAGATCCGCCCAGAAATCATTTTCAGCGCCCACAGCTGGGCGCCGAAATCTTTAGCGCGCCAGCCTGGGCGCTGAATCTCTCTGCTTGCTAAAATTTGTCCAGAAGTGCTCGTCATTTTGTCTGCACATACACGGAAAAACAACGAACACTTGGAGGGGTACAGCACGTATTCGGATAAAAAAAAATATATAAAACAAATTTTTGGCTTACGGCAAGGCAGCAAATTAAAATAATAATAAACTTCACTTATTCTACCGTTTCAAATAATATGTTTCCACCTCATAACGTACTTGTTTAAAATCGGCATCCTAAGAAACCATTTTCTAGGCTAAGAACTACGCGAGACCTGATTCCAAATTAAATCTATTTAAGGCGGATACGTAGGCAATCCACGATACGGTCCAACAAATTTGCAAAAATATTAAAGCCTATAGAAAAACAAGAATAAAAATAGAAGTCCCTTATTGAAATTTAATTACTTGCAACCCAAGTCGAAAGAAAAAATTTAAGTCAAAGGAAGAATCCAAGTCACCAAGATGCCAAAATTAATGAGCACACATCGAAAAATAATAAGGGCACGTACCTTTGCCAGAAGGAGCACTCACACTCCTAGGCACTTAGCCAAGACTCAAAAGAACGCTTTACCTCAATTGAATGGGGGCTAGTGCGAGCGTCCATAACCTCTAAAGTACTCGACTTGACCCTCCCTAAAGAGAACTAACTCACTTAAAGACCTTCTTTCACCACTAGACATAGTCGTTCGCTTAAAGACCTTCTTTCACCACTAGACACAGTCATAATCGCCAATAAGTAGTAAAGGCAGTAAGCTTGCAATAAAGAGGATTGTTCTATGGCATCACCCCATCGTTCCTTCGAACTCAGGGCACCCGTTCATGGTAATTCAAATGCTTGCGAATCCCCTTTGAAAAAATCAGACATTGTCAATAGGATTTGGCACTTAACCAAGGCTCACCCTACTCAGACATGTAGCACGGGCATCTAAAATCGAAATCTAAAGGCATCATTAATGGGAAGACATAATAGCAACTGGGGGCTAAAAAATTGAAGTGAAAGAGCTAGGGAAAGAACTAAGTATACCTTGACCTTTTGTACGGACATACACCAAGTAAATCTAAGTCAATTTGAAAACGGTTTATATTCCCGCAATTCTGGAAAAGATGGCCCTAAAAGCCCAAAGCATGTGCCACACGGGCACAAGTAATATCTTGACGCCTGCACCCTGGCTTCCAGCAAATCCTTAGACAACATTCCAATAATCGTAACAGTATTTTGATTCACTCATGTAATCCTGTACGAACCCTTCTATAAGTCAACCTACTTAGGACACTTCGGATTGTACAACAGTAGGACTCGGATTTTAAATAATCTTTGAATGATTTTCAAAGACTTCTTCAAACATAATAAAGTGTCGTTGGTTTAAGCTAAGTATGCGTTTATCTCAATGTTGCAAGTGAGTCAAAAGATTTCTAAATATGGTTATGGGTAAAGAAAGACACCTAACTTTTGGTCAAGGCATACTTCAACATGTGACTACCTTGACCATGGCAATGTCGCATAATACGACATTTACAAGAGAAGTAGCAAATCACTACTCGAACATACCTCGCACTAAACGAGTCTGGTTCAAACTATTCATGATCCGTGTCACCATGAATGCATAAAAACGTATGCAAAGCATTATAGCACCAAGCCAATCCCGTAGCTACAATTGGAGGCTTGAGAAAAACACTCTAAAAATGCTCGAAATGACGATTTTATCGCAAATTCTCGACGCTAATGCTATACATACATCATAGGGGCACAATCCTAAGCTTTGATCGTGTAAAACGAACCTTAGAATGGCTACAACCCCTCCCAAATTCTAAGCGCTACTTAGAATATATAAAGTCACCCCACTAACAAGGGTAACTGAAAATCGCGAGTCACCAAAACTCCGATCAAACTACTACACATAACGCTCGTCCTACAAGCGCCCGTTACACAGTCTAAGTCGTTCCAAAGCAAAAGCGAAAGAAAAATCAAGAAAGAAAAAACTGTCGAAATTCTGCCCAGAAATCAATTTCAACGCCCAGAGCTGGGCGCCGATATCTTTAACGCCCCAGCCTGGGCGCTGAATCTTTCTGCTAGTCACGTTTTGCCCAGATATAAAAATAAGAAAGAAACACCTATGAATCCTCGCATCGAACGAAGTAATAAGCCGTGCAAACCCATGCAGAAGGTGCTACACTTGTTCAAGCACCTGAACGAAGCGTGATGAAGTACTCCAATGCAAAAATAATAATGATATCCCAACACCTGGAGGAATGTTCTAAGACACGCAATTACGCCACACAAGCCTACGTCGCACCATAAGTTCAACCATCCCACAGTACAAATCTAAAAAAGAGTAAGGCATATTGCACTAATATAGGCACGACCAGGAGCACGTGTAAAAGAGGCAAAGACTACTTATCGCCCAAATTCAAAATGCAAGCCACACGACTTCTACATTAAGGATTAAAGGTAGAAACCATTACCTACCACGGAAGGGATACCTCCCACCTACACGAGTGGAACCCCAAGGCATCTTTTTCGAAAGAACCTACAAAAATCGTACGCCAGAAGGAAGCATCCCAACATGCATACTTGGGGGCTCCATGCTACGAAACAACCATAGCAAAATAGAAAAATCTCGAAGCAAATGTTTGAACAATCGAAAGGGTACGATGTTTGAGCCCACTTCATGAATGGGCCTGAACCCTATCAAGCTTCTAAGCAAACTATTCAAAATCAGTCATTGCTCAAAAAAAAAATTGATTCAAACAAACTGATTAATGGACTGCACACAACGGCCATTCTATGAACGCTTGCTCGCACATACATATCATCCTTCTAAATATCAAACATTTACGAACGCGTTCAAAAGAAAAAAAAGAGAAAATGAACGAACAAAAGGCCAACTGTGAAATCATTTTCAGCGCCCAGCGCTGGGCGCCGAAATCTTTAACGCCCAGGCATGGGCGCCGAAAATGATCCCAGGCTCAAAAAAGGCCCTAACTTCTATTGGGCCCTGTGATATTCATTCGACTCGAAAATTGCCAATTTCCTTACTGAAAGTTGCACATCACGACTTTGTCAAGAGTAGCACACCACTATGAAGATCGCTCGCACTTACGATTACGATCCCAAACACAATCAAGGACATTACAAAATGCGTATCCCCAAAGAACCTCTTTGACAAGAACTGACCGCCAAGCACGAGTACTTAGTGGCTCGAAAGAAAAAATATATCTCAAAAAAAGGGGGAGTATGCAAGGTTAAAACGATATTCCCAGACTACGCTGTACGAAATCCCATGTTTGGAAAATCTTAAAAAATAATAAGACCGGACTACGACCTCAAGACAAAGGTCGCCGTTGATACTTATACATAGTCCCCTAATCAAGGACCCAAGTAGTGGCAAAATTGAGCCGTAAAGACTAGCTCAAAACCATGAAAAAGACCACAAGACAATGGTCCGTCTAAGCACGTTGTCAGCCCACGTTCAGGCTACAACTAAATTCGAGCATCCCTGGAAAGAATTCGCTCTTGCAAGAATAAATAAAAAGAAATTCTCAAAAGAAATCACAAAGAACCAAAGAAATAGGAACTTGCCCCTCTTCAGTTGGCAAGATCGCGTCACAAACCGCGCGAGTTCCCAAATCGAAAAACAAATTCAGGGATGTCCACCCTTAGCGGACAGGGCTCGCCCACCTTCAGCGGGCGGGGTCTGCGTCACTAGCCGCGCAGGTCCTCAGTTTTCCAAAAAATGAAGTCTTCAAAAACAAAATGAAACAGGCTCGCCATCTTCAGCCGGCGGGGTCTACGTCACAAACCACGTAGGTCCTTATTTTCAAAAATCACAAACAAATTTCAAAATAGATTCGTCCACTTCTATCTGACGGGGTGTCCACCCTTAGCGGACAGGTTCGCCATCTTTAGCCGGCGGGGTCTACGTCACAAACCGCGTAGGTCCTTATTTTCAAATTTCAAAAACAGGTTCGTCCACTTCTATCGGACGGGATGTCCACCCTTAGCGGACAGGCTCGCCATCTTTAGCCGGCGGGGTCTGCGCCACTAACCGCGCAGGTCCTTAGTCGCTGCAGCGATAACTTTTTCTGGTTTTCCCTTTTCCAAAAATTAAAAGGATTGGTTTTCCGTTTTTTTCCAAAAAAGAGAGCGATGTGCTGGATTTTCCTTCGTTTTACGTCCCATAAAAACAAGGGGGTTTTCTCGTTTAGCTAGCCCTGAAAATGAGAATCTTTAAAAACATTTTTACCTCGTGATTGGGCTTGGCCAGGCCCAATTACACTTTATAGCTTTGATTTCGAAAACATCTGTAGCTACTCCCAATGACAAAGTGAGGGAGTTTCTACGCACCTTTAGATCCTTCCAATGACAAAGTGAGGAAGTTTCTATACTATCAGTTGACAAATCTCAATGACACGTGAGGGATATGTCGACATTTCAAGTGATGACCCTTAAGTCAAATGTTATCACTCGGGGGCTCGTGAGACCCTCGCGAAACAGGTCACATACACCATGGCTTGTGTGACGCACTCCGTCTAATACGTTGACCATCGTCTTACTCCAAGACTGAGTCAAAGTGGGGGCTAACTGTAGACACCTACTTTTGCCCCCATTCCCGAAAGGGAAAGGTTCAATGATGAAAGCATAAATCTCCACTTGACAACGCATCTCCTATAAAATAAACGAATCTCAATTCCCCTTTTCATTTCACCCGAAACCTGATCTTTATAGAAAACTGCTATTTATGGAAACCTGCTAAAAATAGTAACTGTCGTAAAGGGTAGCTTCTAGAAGTGGCAAGTCATAAAAGATAGAAACCTGTCAGAATTAGATGTTGCATTCCAACATAAATCCTAAATGAGATAGAAAACTGCGAGAATCCTATTCCTAATATGATTCGGAAATAAGAGTTACGTATTAATTAAAATCCTAACGAGCCTAGAGTTCGTAACGGGCCCAGACGCATCCCGTCGCAAAGTTAATACGCACTAAGAGACTCGATTAAGTCTCAAACTCTATGGATTTCAGGAATCCGAATCTGACTAAGAAAACAGCCCAGACCCTATTTTCAACGCCTGGCTCTAGGCGCCGAAATCTTCGGCGCCCAGGTCTGGGCGCTGAAAATACCTGGGTACGTGTTTTTTCCTAATTCTTTGTGGATTAGAACTCTGCAATTCTATCTTTCCACGAACTCTTCCCTATAAATACATCCCCAAATTCGACGTGAAAGGAACACACACAACACACAATTCATATTCTGAGTATTGACTCCAACCCTTAGCCTAAGCCTCACGCTGCGAAGTTGTTCACGCGTTCTGTCGCAATCGATCCACAAATCGAACAGAACGTATCCTGTCCCATAATTGAGATTCGTTAAATAAAAAGGAGAAATAGCAAAGTCAAAGTGACGCACCTCTAAAGGGTGCGTCGTAATGTGTCCTTTTTCGATGATTTAATTGCTTTCCTCGCCCTTTTTAAACTAACTAAATCTGATTGTTCTATCACGCCTAACAAATATAATATTTTTGGGAAATTGGATTATCATGCTATGTCCCTTAATACTATTTAAATCAGATAATCACGATCGATCTAGTATTATATGTTGCATATTGCTAAAATCAACTCAGATTAGTTTAATAGTTAACGCATGTCCCTTCAATTATTTATGCTGAGCTAGTAAGGATATCCTGCCTCTGGAGTTATCGACGAGCGAAGTACTCCTCTCGGTAGTTACAGTACCCCGAACCCTCAATCTCTACCTTGCGGGTGTATGTTGAGAGATCCCCACACCAGGGATTACAAGGGAACCTACGGCCATCGTGGTCAAACATAATTGCACTCCCTTTATGTCACGATAACCGGGTTTTGTTAGTTTTTCTCATTGTTGTTAAAAACTGAATGGCGACTTCTACATTACTAGTCAATTGGGTGTAAATTCACAGGAAATCCAATTACACTTGATTGAATAAAAAGAATCGTCACACCCACGAGGGACGAGGTCACGCATTAGCCTCGTGCTTTTTCGACCCCCTCACACCTCCCACCCGAGGGGGCAAGCCATCACAAGGCGCTCTATCTGTGTAATACCTCGTATTTTTCTGTATTTTATAAATATATTTTATTATATTTATAAAGTATTTTTATGATTTTTAGAATTTAAAACGCATTTAAATGTCATTTAACTGTATGTTATTTAATTAGAATATTTATTAGTTTAATTATTACCAAACGAATTTATTATTTAATGTTGGGAATTTAATTGGGTTTCAAAAGTAAAACGATTTTAAATGAATCTAGCCCAATTCAATTCCGAGTTCAAGTCCAAACAAATTAAATAAACCCATCCTATATTTAATGAAGCCCGAAAGGGAATCCTAAATCCTAGCCCATCTTTGAGTTCCTAAGCCTATAAATATAGGTTCTCACCCTCAAAATCGCTCCCTATTATTCATTAAATCTAAAAATAAAACCCTAACCCTAACCCTTAATTCTTCTTTCTTTCGTCGAACTTATGTTTGGCCGTTTTTCTCCTACTTCCGTTCGTTTTCAGGAAACGTTTTCTCCTCTAAAGTTGGAGATCTCGAAAAGCTCTTGAACTTTGCCTCAAGAATCGATCAATTCCGAGTTGTAGATTAAACGTTATGAGCGTTCTAAAATTCTGCTGCAGTAATTTACTCCCTCTTTTTCTCTCGCCTCTCACGCCCCTCGACCCGCACAGCACAGCTGTGTGCTGTTAATGTGTGTTGTTCTTGTTGTTGCTGTGCGTTGTTGGCCCTCGCCCACACACACTCGTCTCTCTTTCTCTCCCTCTCGTCCTACGCCAGCGCGCCCCTGCTGTTGCCTTCGTTCTCCCCCGCGCGCGCACACGCACAAGGTGTGTGTGTGCGTGTGTTTTGTTCGTTCGTTCAATTCTTTCGCCCAATCACATTTAATTCGTAGTTGTTCCGTGCTATAGGCCGGATTGGTATAATTCTCTTCTTCCTTGCCTATTCTATTTCAATTCCGTATTTAAATTATATTATTATTATTGGTTTTGATTAATTAAAATGTTGGGATCGGTTATGAACACCGAATTTTGAGGATTTGTATGTTTGAATTATTGAAGAATGTTTTGAATTGAAATACTATAATTTTCAGATTTGAAGTATATATTAAATCTTCAATTTTTATTAGTTTTAATGGTTTTAATTACAAACTATGATTGGAGTTTTAATCTAAGCCTTATGGGCGATTGATTAGCATAGTTAGATGATGAATTTAATTATGATAATCAATTATATTTTTCAGAATATTGTAAAGACTTAAAACGTCGACTTTTAATGGTTTTTTACATGAAAATAAATTAATTTCATGCTAGGGTTTTAAACGATTGATTGAGACTATTGTTTTATTAATGAACGATTAAGTTCTATTTAATTCAAGTGTTTTAAAACTAAACAAAGTTGCTGGAAATTTAGTAAACATGGATAATAATTAAGTTTCTCCATTGTGTTTATAGGAGTTGATTTCTAGTAAGTTGTGATTCGCACAGTGGCCCCCGTACTTAGGTATTCCAGGTATGTACAAGTCTAGGGCGACCACATTATTTGTCAAGGGACATTACGTGATTATTTATTGATGTGAATCATATTACGTGAACTTGGTGAATTCATATTTGATTTGGTGGACAATCATGTGAATTATTATTATTGGAATTATTGAATTGTTGATTGAACAAGCATGTTGGGATTATTATGAGTATGGATTTCATTGTCAATCATGTTGTTCAATATTTATGCATGTATGGTTTGTTTCACATGCAATGGATGGATTATTTATCTGTATGCTATTGTACGGGATGTCTAGCATACTTTGAGCCAATTATTCGTACTTCGTTGTACTATTTATTTTACCACATGTGAAGGGTTAGCTCACCTAAGCCACCGTACATGTAGGGTTCAGTTGGGAACATTTTGTATGAAATGAATTAGGATTTGTCGTGCAAGGACACAACCCTCATGTTAATGGGCATGATGTGGAATCTCACTTCGGTGAGAAGGAATATGGTAGTGATTTCACAAGAGTCTTGCTTGGTTGATCACAAGTCCTAAGACATTAGAATAAGATTGTTTTGGTTGTTGTTTATTAATTGTATGTGTGTACGTTGTTGAGTCTTGAGTTCACCTTTAATAAAATATTAATTAACGTAAAGTGCAACCAGAACAAGCTTCAAAACTCTTGGAACGTATATACCTTGAGTATGCACAATGGGGGGAGACTTGCCGGAAAGCTTGATCTCCTAATAATGATACAAGACGTTGTTTCATTCATATTATGCGCAGGAATTCCATCGGTATGGCCCGACACTCGGTATGGCCCGATTTTATTATTTATTATTTGGTGTATGGTTGGCTCCCATCACCTTTCCTTTATGGAATATTCTTTTGGCCCGTTCGAAGCTTATTCTAATTAAATTGTGAGTCAAGAGTCGAGTCTTGTATTCATGATTTGCTTGTTATTTATTTAATGGCTTTTGCATGTTGATTAGTACTTAGTGAGTGATGCATGTTTATAGTTTTATCTCACTCTAGCCTTGTAAGTACTCAGCTTTTTGCTGACTACGTGCTTTGTGTCTTTTGGTCATGGCCTTTGCCTTAATGACCCTATGATGATCCATCATTTGCACTTGCATTGTTGGGTAGTAGAATAATATATCAGGTTGGTAGATCAAAGTACGATATCATGTGGCTTGGGATGATTGAGAGAGTGGCATGCTTTCGTACTTTAAAACTATTTTATCTATACTTTAATTATGTTTTGAATTTGTTGAAATTTTAATACCTTGGTTTTTGGGCCGTTATGGTTCCAACTTGTAGGAGGCCTCGATAATTTATTGTTTATGTTTTTGAAAAGTTAGTTGTCATTAAATTCCGCTGCGTAATTCTGGTACTAGCCTTAACCGTTATCACGGTGGCGGTAATACTTTAGTAATTCCTTTATTTTAATTTGGAAAATGGCTTTATAAAAGCAAGGAATTATTAGGGTGTTACAATCTGACTGTTGAATACAAAGACAAAATCATCCCCATGACTCTGGTAGATAATGGATCATCTATCAATGTGTGTCCTCTTCGCACTGCGTAAAATTTGGGATTCACTCCTAATGACTTTTCTAGCTCCTCCCAAGGCGTACGCGCCTACGACAACACTCGTCGGGAAGCAATGGGGACCCTCACACTTCTACTCCGAACAGGCCCAATTGAGCGCAAGGTGAGCTTTCAAGTGCTCAACATCAAAGCAAGCTTCAATCTCCTTTTGGGGAGACCTTGGATCCATGACCTCAAGGTTGTACCATCTGCACTCCATTAGAAAGTTCGAATGGAGGTCCAAGAAAATATCATTAATCTAAATGCATCCCACCCAAGAATCAAGATAGCCGATAAGGCTCTGATATTAATAGAACATGATGACAATGATGAAGACCTTTGGGGGTTTAGTGCTGAAGTAGGAGCCATCGAGTCCAAAATGAATCCCATGGCAAGGCATATAATGATCAAGTGCGGGCGCTTCTTGGGCACTACTTTGCCACCGCCTACCGAATATCTTTCAAGACCCATGGTCAGACTAACTATAGTGGCCTGGGATACAAACCAACTAAGCATGACAACAAGCAATAAGAGGCTAAGTTAAGGGCCCGTCAAACTGGTAATGACCAATTCAAAATACCCCATCATCAACGCACACTCAACGGGCGATTCATAAAAGAAGGAGAGGATGACCTGTACTTTGACTTTCCAGAGCCTTTCTATGATACTTCAAAGGCGGTCCTTTACCCTGGGTTCGAGATCTTTCAAGAATGTCACTTCCTCGAAGATGCACCTCCCATACCAAACAAGGCTACCCAAGAATGCCTTGATTCATCACCCTTTGGTCTTTTGTTCGGCCAAGAAGTAGCACCAGTCATTTCCGAAGATGTTATAGTTCAAATGATCACTCAAATCGAAGATTTCGACCCATCTAAGATTATTGCTCCTAGAGAAAAGATGGTCAATGGCTGGAGGAAGTCCCTCAAGATTACTGCTCCAAATGCCAAAATTTTCAAGATTACTGTGGGCGAAGGATCTATGATGAGCGAGTCCGAGTAAGAGGATGAGTCTAGATCTGAGTCTAAGAGTCTAGGGCTACAGTCTTGCATCAATCAAGAGCCTCTAAAGGCCGAACTTCAAGTGAAAGATGTCGATGTAATGATTGCTAATTTCAATAATACTTCAACTTCCTCCTACTCTTCAAGTCCAAATTTAAAACACATTCCTAATCCAAACAACTTTGCTTCACAAGAAACTGACCTTGAAATCTTAAAAGCTATCGAAAATCATGAAAACAGGACGCCCATAATTGAGGAAACAGAAATTTTTTACCTTTCTAACAGCAGAGATCCAAAACTAGTTTAGATTGGTTTGACTCTATCCCAAGCAGAGCGGGTTGATCTTATCAAGCTACTTTCAGAGTACATAGACGTCTTCGCGTGGTCCTATCATGATATGCCATGGGTTGATCCAAGCATCGGTCAGCATACAATTCCCCTCATTCCAGGTTCAAAGCCCATCAAGCAGAAACTCCGTCGCATGAAACCGGATGTTTCCCTCAAAATTCAAGAAGAAGTCTCTAAGCAGCTAGAGGCCGGGTTTATTCGAGAAGCCAAGTATCCAGAATGGATTGCAAATGTCGTCCCAGTTCCAAAGAAAGACGGCAAAGTTCGAATATGCATTGATTACAGAGATCTTAACAGGGATAGCCCTAAAGACGGTTTTCGATTGCCTCGCATTGACATCTTGGCCGACAACACAGCAAATCATGCCTTACTCTCTTTTATGGACTGGTACGCAGGCTACAATCAGATTCCCATGGTGTACACACCTACTTTTGTCCCCATTCCCACAAGGGAAGGTTCGATGATGAGAACGTAAATCTCCACTTGGCAACGCATCTCCTATAAAATAACGAATCTCAATCACCTTTTCATTTCAGCCAAAACTGCTATTTGTGAGGGGGTCGAAAAAGCACGAGGCTAATGCGTGACCTCGTCCCTCGTGGGTGTGACGCTTCTTTTTATTCAATCATGTGTAATTGGATTTCCTGTGAGTTTACACCCAATTGACTAGTAATATAGGAGTCGTCATTCAGTTTTTAACGACAATGAGAAAAACTGACAAAACCCGGTTATCGTGACATAAAGGGGGAGCAATTATGTTTGACCACGACGGCCGTAGGTTCCCTTGTGATCCCTGGTGTGGGGATCTCTCAACATACACCCGCAAGGTAGAGACTGAGGGTTCGGGGGACTGTAACTACCGAGAGGAGTACTCGCTCTTCGATAACTCCAGAGGCAGGATATCCTTACTAGCTCAGCATAAATAATTGAAGGGACATGCGTTAACTATTAAACTAATCTGAGTTGATTTTAGCAATATGCAACATATAATACTAGATCGATCGCGATTATCTGATTTAAATAGTATTAAGAGACCTAGCATGATAATCCAATTTCCCAAAAATATTATATTTGTTAAGCGTGATAGGACAATCAGATTTAGTTAGTTTAACAGTTCCTAAAAAGGGCGAGGAAACCAATTAAATCATCGAAAAGGGACACATTACGACGCACCCTTGAGAGGTGCGTCACGGTTCTCAGAAAACTAACCACTTTGACTTTGCTATTTCTCCTTTTATTTAACGAATCTCAAATTATGGGACGGGATACGTGATGTTCGATTTATGGATCGATTGCGACAGAACGCGTGATCAGTTTTGCAGCGTGAGGCTTAGGCTTAGGGGTTTAGAGTCAATACTCAGAATATGAATTGTGTGTTTTTCACGTCGAATTTGGGGTTGTATTTATAGGGAAGAGTTCGTGGAAAGATAGAATTGCAGAGTTCTAATCCACAAAGAATTAGGAAAAAACACGTACCCAGGTAATTCCAGCGCCCAGGCCTGGGCGCCGAAGATTTTGGCGCCCAGAGCCAGGCGTTGAAAATAGGGTATGGGCTGTTTTCTTAGTCAGATTCGGATTCCAGAAATCCGTAGTGTTTGAGACTTAATCGAGTCTTTTAGTGCGTATCAATTTCATGACGGAATGCGTCTGGGCCCGTTACGAACTCTAGGCTCGTTAGGATTTTAATTAATACGTAACTCTTATTTTCGAATCATATTAGGAATAGGATTCTCGCAGTTTTCTATCTCATTTAGGATTTATGTTGGAGTGCAACACCTAATTCTGACAGGTTTCTATCTTTTAGACTTGCCACTTTTAGAAGCTACCCTTTACGGCTGTTACTATTTTTAGCAGGTTTCCATAAATAGCAGGTTTCGGGTGAAATGAAAAGGGGAATTGAGATTCGTTATTTTATAGGAGATGCGTTGTCAAGTGGAGATTTATGTTTTCATCATCGAACCTTTCCCTTTCGGGAATGGGGACAAAAGTAGGTGTCTACAGTTAGCCCCCACTTTGACTGAGTCTTGGAGTAAGACGATGGTCAAAGTATTAGACGGAGTGCGTCACACAAGCCACGGTGACCTGTTTTGCGAGGGTCTCACGAACCCCCGAGTGATAACATTTGACTTAAGGGTCATCACTTTGAAGTGTCGACATATCCCTCACGTGTCATTGGGATTTGTCAACTGGTAGTATAAAAACTTCCTCACTTTGTCATTGGAAGGATCTAAAGGTGCGTAGAAACTCCATCACTTTGTCATTGGGAGTAGTTACAGATGTTTTCGAAATCAAAGCTGTAAAGTGTAATTGGGCCTGGCCAAGCCCAATCACGAGGTAAAAAATGTTTTTTTAAAGATTCTCATTTTCAGGGCTAGCTAAACGAGAAAACCCCCTTGTTTTTATGGGACGTAAAACGAAGGAAAATCCAGCACATCGCTCTTTTTTGGAAAAAACGGAAAACCAATCCTTTTAGTTTTTGGAAAAGGGAAAACCAGAAAAAGTTATCGCTGCAGCGACTAAGGACCTGCGTGGTTAGTGACGCAGACCCCGCCGGCTAAAGATGGCGAGCCTGTCCGCTGAGGGTGGACGCCCCATCCGACAGAAGTGGACGAATCTGTTTTGATGTTATGAAAATAAGGACCTACGCGGTTTGTGACGTAGACCCCGCCGGCTAAAGATGGGGAACCTGTCCGCTAAGGTTGGACACCCCGTCCGATAGAAGTGGACGAATATATTTTGAAATTTGTTTTGTGTTTTTTTTTAAAAAAAATAAGGACCTACGTGGTTTTCGCCGTAGACCCCGCCGGCTGAAGATGGCGAGCCTATTTTAAATTTGAAGACTTTATTTTTCGAAACCTGAGGACCTGCGCGGCTAGTGACGCAGACCCCGCCCGCTGAAGGTGGGCGAGCCCTGTCCGCTAAGGGTGGACGCCCCGCTCGCTGGAGGTGAGCGAACCTGAATTCGTCTTTTTGATTTGGGATTCGTGTGTCGCGATCTTGCCCGATTGAGGTGGGCAAGTTCCTATTTCATTTTTTTCTTGTGATTTCTTTTGAGAATTTCTTTTTATTCATTCTTATAGGAGCGAATTCTTCTGAGGGATGCTCGGATTTAGTTTAGTTGCAACCTGAACGTGGGTTGACAATGTGTTTAGATGGACCATAGTCTCGTGGTCATCACCTTTTCATGGTTTTGAGCTATTCTTTTCGGCTCAATTTTGCCACTACCTGTGTCCTTGATTAGGGGATTATGTATAAGTATCAACGGCGACCTTTGTCTTGAGGTCGTAAACTGGTTTTATTTTTTTGAGACATCCAAACACGGGACATCGTACAACATAGTTTAGGAATATTGTTTTAACTTTGCATACTCTCTTTTGAAATATATATTTTCTTTTGAGCCCCCAAGCAATCGTGCTTGACGGTCATTTCTTGTCAAAGGGGTTCCTTGGGGATACGCAATTTGTGACGTCCTTGATCATGTTTGGGATTGTACTCGTAAATGCGAGCGATCTTTGTAGTGGTGTGCTACTCTTGACAAAGTCGTGAGGTGCGACTTTCAGTAAGGAAATCAGAAATTTTCGAGTCGAATGGATGCGGCAGGGCCCAATAGAAGTTAGGTTCTTTTTTGAGCCTGGTTTCATTTTCGGCGCCCAGGCCTGGGCGTTGAAATAATTCACGCCCAGGTGGGGCGTTGAAAGTGTTGTTTGGGCTGGTCTTTTGATGACACAGTTGGCCTCTTGCTCATTCGTTTATTTCACTTGGAAGTTCTATGTATTCTCTTCTCTTTTTGTTTTTTTCTTTATTTTTAGAACGTGATGATTTTCTTGAGAAGCCGTAGCCGATTGGTGGACTACGGTGCTTGTCGCTTTGGGGCGATTATTTTAAGGAACTGTTGCTCTTAAGGCGTACAGTTATCGCAATAGTTGGGCGAGTCTATTTGGCCCGAGGAACATACCTCGAGGCGTAAGATTTTGATCGCTCTTGTATATATATTTTTTTCTTTTGAACGCATTCGTGAATGTTCGATACTTAGAATGATGATATGTATGTGCGAACGAGCGTTCATAAAATGGCCGTGGTGTGCGGTCCATTCATCAGTTTGCTTGAATTGTTTCATCAGTTTTTTTTTTTTTGAGCAACGACTGATTTCGAATAGTTTGCTTAGAAGCTTGATAGGGTTCAGGCCCATTCATGAAGTGGGCTCAAACATCGTGCCCTTTTGATTGTTCAAACATTTGCTTCGAGATTTTTTTTATTTTCCTATGGTGGTTTCGTAGCTTGGAGCCCCCAAGTATGCATGTTGGGATGCTTCCTTTTGGCGTACGATTTTGTAGGTTCTTTCGAGGAAGATGCCCTGGGGTTCCGCTCGTGTAGGTGCGAGCTATCCCTTTTGTGGTAGGTAATATTTTGCTACCTTTAATCCTTAATGTAGAAGTCGTGTGGCTTGCATTTTGAATCTGGGCGATAAGTAGTCATTGCGTCTTTTACACATGCTCTTTGGTCGTGCCCGCATTAGTGCAATATGCCTTACTCTTCTTTTAGACTTGTACCGTGGGACGGTTGAACTTATGGTGCGACGTAGGCTTGTATTATTATTTTTTGTATTGGAGTACTTCATCATGCCTCGTTCAGGTGTTCGAACAAGTGTAGCATCTTCTGCGTGGGTTTGCACGGCTTATTACTTCGTTCGATGCATGGATTCATAGGTGTTTCTTCCCCTTTTTTTTTCTGGGCAAAACTTGGCTAGCAGAAAGATTCAGCGCCCAGGCTGGGGCGTTAAAGATATCTGCGCCCAGCTCTGGGCGTTGAAAATGATTTCTGAGTATATTTTGACAGTTCTTATCCTTAATTTTTTCTTTCGCTTTTGCTTTGGAACGACGTAGACTGTGTAACGGGCGCTTTATAGGGCGAGCGTTAGGTGCAGTAGTTTGATCGGAGTTTTGGTGACTCGCGATTTTCAGTACCCTTGTTAGTGGGGTGACTTTATATATTCTAAGTAGCGCTTAGAATTTGGGAGGGGTTGTAGCCACTCTAAGGTTCGTTTTACACGATTAAAGCTTAGGATTGAGCCCCTATGACATATGTATAGCATTAGCGTCGAGAATTTGCGATGAAATCGTCATTTCGAGCATTTTTAGAGTGTTTTTCTCAAGCCTCCAACTGTAGCTACGGGATTGGCTTGGTGCTATAATGCCTTGCATACATTTTTGTGCATTCATGGTGACATGGATCATGAATAGTTTGAACCAAACTCGTTTAGTGCGAGGTACGTTCGAGTAGTGATTTTGCTACTTCTCTTGTAGATGTCGTGTTGTGCGACATTGCCTATAGTCAAGGTAGTCACATGTTGAAGTGTGCCTTGACCAAAAGTTAGGTGTCTTTCTTTACCCATAACCATATTTAGAAATATTTTTGACTCACTTGCAACATCGGGATAAACGCATACTTAGATTAAACCAACGACTCTTTATTATGTTCGAAGAAGTCTTTGAAAATTATTTGGAAATTATTTAAAATCCGAATCCTACTGTGTACAGTCCGAGGTGTCCTAAGTAAGTTGACTTATAGAAGGGTTCGTATAGGATTACATGAGTCAATCAAAATACTGTTACGATTTTTGGAATGCTGTCTAAGGATTTGCTGGGAGCCAGGGTGCAGGCGTCAAGATATACTTGTGCCCGTTTGGCGTATGCTTTAGGCTTTTAGGGCCATCTTTTCCAGAATTGCGGGAATATAACCCGTTTTCAAATTGACTTAGATTTACTTGGTGTATGTCTGCACAAAAGGTCAAGGTATACTTAGTTTTTTCCCTAGCTCTTTCATTTCAATTTTTAGCCCCCAGTTGCTGTTATGTCTTCCCATTAATGATGCTTTCAGATTTCGATTTTAGATGCCCGTGTCATATGTATGAGTAGGGTGAGCCTTGGTTAAGTGCCTAGTCCTATTGACAATGTCTGATTTTTTTTCCGAAGGGGATTAGCGAGCATTTGAATTACCATGAACGGGTGCCCTGAGTTCGAAGGAACGATAGGGCAATGCCGTAGAACAATTCTCTTTCTTTTGCAAGCTTACTGCCTTTACTACTTGTTGGCGATCATGACTGTGTCTAGTGGTGAAAGAAGGTCTTTAAGCGAACGACTATGTCTAGTGGTGAAAGAAAGTTTTTAAGTGAGTTAGTTCGCTTTAGGGAGGGTCGAGTCGAGTACTTTAGAGGTCATGGACGCTTGCGCTAGCCCCCATTCGATTGAGGCAAAGCGATCTTTTTTGAGTCTTGGATAAGTGCCTAGGATTGTGAGTGCTCCTTCCGGCAAGGGTACGTGCCCTTTATTATTTTTCGATGTGTGCTCATTTTGGCATCTTGGTGACTTGGATTCTTCCTTTGACTTTTCTTTCGACTTGGGTTGCAAGTAATTAAATTTCAATAAGGGACTTCTAATCTTTATTCTTGTTTTTCTATAGGCTTTAATATTTTTGCAAATTGGTTGGACCGAATCATGGATTATCTACCTATCCGCCTTAAATAGATTTAATTTGGAATCAGGTCTTGCGTAGTTATTAGCCTAGAAAATGGTTTCTTAGAATGCCGAATTCGATAAGTATGTTCTGAGGTGGAAACATATTATTTGAAACGGTAGAATAAGTGAGGTTTATTATTATTTTAATCTGTTGCTTTGCCGTAAGCCAAAAATTTGTTTTATATATTTTTTGAGTACATGTATTTTTTTTGTGGTACGTATGTCTGAATACGTGTTGTACCCCCCCCCCCCAAGTGTTCGTTATTGTTCCGTGTATGTGCGGATAAAATGACGAGCACTTCTAGACAAATTTTAGCAAGCAGAGAGATTCAGCGTCCAGGCTGGGGCGCTAAAGATTTCGGCACCCAGCTGTGGGCGCTGAAAATGACTTCTGGGCGGATCTTTTTTGGTGCGCTAAATGCTCCTTTTTCTTTTTAGACTAACTTTAGAGGCGCTTTGCAAAGTTCCTTTTTTTTATTATTTATTACTTTTTTGTACTTTTCATTTGTTTTCTTTTTTTTATTCGTGACTCAAGACGGTTTGAAAGATGGGTTGAATGAGATAGGATAATTTGTATAGGTATTGGTCAAGCATGAGGATTATATCTGCTAGGACTCACAATTTGCAGCCTCGAACTAGTGTCATGAGTTTACATCAACCAAGGCCAATGAGTAACATGGGGACGGCTCAAGGGTATATCAACAGGATGTATCCACCCAAGTTATATGTTCATTATGCTAATGGCGGTGTAAGAACAGGTTTGGGCTTTGGAAATAATGGGTATGACGCACGTGTCAATGGCCGTGCGTGGTTTGTGGTTGACAACAAGTTCAGGAACAAGAGTCGAGGTAATGGTTTCTTGGTTTATGGCAATGAGAGCATGGATGGGTTAAATGAGCTGAACAGGGACCCCAGAGCGAAGGGTAGACATCGTAGAATTTTATGATTTGGATTGGTTGACTCAATTCTCTTCCTTCGTTTTACTTGTGTAAATTTCGCACTTTGGGAGGTACGGGCTAAGTATTTCATGGCTTGCTTTTTTCGCTCTCCCTTTTCTCTTTCTATTTTTTTCTTTTTTGCTCGGGATTTCCCCCCTCAACATAAAATTTTTTTGGGCTAAAAGGTAGATGGTTGTGGTCTTTGAGTCACGAGGCGAGACTGAATGAGCCTCGTTTGGTAGGCCTATAGTGGACCTTTAATTTTAGTAGGCCTAGGGTGGACCTTTAATTTTTGTTGGCCTAGGGTGGACCTTTAAATTGTCTTACTTTGCAAGCGTATTTAGTCGTTTCTTAAAATGTGCAAATAGCGTAGATTCAAAATGTTATTTTTACCTTATTGAAATTTAACGAGAGAATTACATCGAAGATAATTTTTTTTACTTCTTTTCAGATTCCGGTTTCCGGGATTTAACTGGAAGTTTGTGATTTAGACTCAAGCTTTCATTAATCTTTCTGATTATAACCCGTGTATGAACACAGGGAGGTGGCCTAGACTCAAAATAATGACGTGGCGTAAGGCTATAATACTTGACCAAGCGACCCTCAGACTTAGGCTAATTGGACCATAACTTTCGTCGGTTGACACTTTAGATTTTAACCCTTGGGTGTTCGTTTGTCATGCGCCATTTTGCTTAATGTTGGCAAGGTAGTTAATTGGGGAGATCGAATTTTTATTTTTGCAAGGCTAGAATCATTAGTGCGGCTTCTCTCTTAGTGTGTATTGCTTTACCCCAATGGTAGCCTTATGGTATGCCGATTTGGGTATTTTCACGGTTGGTCATGTTGCATTCATGGAAAATCTTTTAGTCTGTACTTAGGAGTATTTAAAGGAGCGAGTGGCTCGAGAGGACTATGGTAGTCGTGACCCCATGTGATCATGAGCCTTGAGGCCATTAATTTTTTGCTAGTGGTATTGACACCTTAGGTTCACTTTGGGGGTTGTGCGACTATGGGGGAACGATTTTCAGAATGTGACTGTTTCCATTTTGCAAATACTATAATATATTATTTTTATTGGTGAGAGAGAGTATTGAGACCGTAGATTCTTAGCAAGGGATGACAATTACATATGGGTGCTTATTGATTTAAATGTTAGGAAGGGAGACTCAATATGTTTTAACCTTTTTATTTGCAGAACGACACCAAGCATTAGGACCGATTCTATGGATAAGACAACTAAGACTTAGGATTTGGATTGTACTTTGGCATAGCCTAGTCTATACTCGGATTTATTTGAACATTTATTTTTTTCTTGAAGACTTTATTCGAACATTATTTTTTGAATACTTTGCCCATGTGACATTGAAGGTCGTTTAATTAGCATTCTCGGTTTTGGTGCCGAGCATTGTCGTCGTAGGAGGCCTAACAACAACACAAAGAGTTATTTATTTTTATTTCTTATAAGTCGCTTTTAGAATCGAGTGCTTTTTCATACGCCCTCGCAGCAATTTTTTTCAAAAAGTCTTTTTTTTGCTACGTATATATTTTTTGATGCGCGGGCACCGAGGCTGCTGTGCCTGACCAAAAGGCCAGGCAGCAACTTCAGCGCCCAGTAGTGGGCATGAGAAATTTCGGCGCCCAGCCAGGGGCGTTGAAAATGCGTCCCTGGCTGGTTCTCGTTTTCTGTTTGTGTCTACTTTTTGTTTATGCGACTTCGATTTTGCGTGCTTGCCTAATAACGTCCTTTACGCGTTGTGCAGCGTTTATGGGATTCGTTACAGGCCATCCCGAGCGTCGCTCATTTTGTGGCGATCATTCGGGTTTGCGGAACACGTATTTCGGTATAACTCTTTGGCAAATTAGTCTATGAATGTTTGGGCAATTTTTAAGGTCGTTGGTTTTCTAGAATTATTTCTCTAGCATTATTCGTACGCATAATCATAACATAGTCACATAGTTCGCTACACATAACTACATTACAAACATGGATTTGAAAATTAAATATGTCACGTAGTTTATGATAGGCTTCTATGGGTAGTTATTTGCGCCTGGCTTGGTACCGCTTCTATCGTAGATCCAACACATGCCCCGGTCGAGGTAGTGTCTTCAACAGACGAATTTCGCCCAAGAGGCCAACCCGCAAGTGCAAGCCAAGGGGGCATGCAGGCGAGAGGGACCTAATGAGCGAGCGATTGGGTTCGGAATAGGTGTACTACCTGCACAAGTACCGAGTGGGCAACATGCACGGCGTATGCACCCCCCTATTGGCGGAAAAAGGTATCCTTAGTCCCAACTCCCGAGGGAGCCGAGATTCGTTATGCGGTTCTGCCCGTTCACATTAATATGCTGATTTTCAGGTCGTCCCAACTTGATAGGGAAATAAACACGAGGTAGGATCGTTTCACCCTTCAGCTATTTTGATTACCTACAAGCACGAGTATTTCCTTCACTATCCCCAGTGGAGTCGCCACTGTGAGGGGGTCGAAAAAGCACGAGGCTAATACGTGACCTCGTCCCTCGTGGGTGTGACGCTTCTTTTTATTCAATCAAGTGTAATTGGATTTCCTGTGAGTTTACACCCAATTGACTAGTAATATAGGAGTCGCCATTCAGTTTTTTAACGACAATGAGAAAAACTGACAAAACCCGGTTATCGTGACATAAAGGGAGAGCAATTTTGTTTGACCACGACGGCCGTAGGTTCCCTTGTGATCCCTGGTGTGGGGATCTCTCAACATACACCCGCAAGGTAGAGATTGAGGGTTCGGGGGACTGTAACTACCGAGAGGAGTACTCGCTCTTCGATAACTCCAGAGGCAGGATATCCTTACTAGCTCAGCATAAATAATTGAAGGGACATGCTTTAACTATTAAACTAATCTGAGTTGATTTTAGCAATATATTTGTTAGGCGTGATAAGACAATCAGATTTAGTTAGTTTAACAGTTCATAAAAAGGGCGAGGAAAGCAATTAAATCATCGAAAAGGGACACATTACGACGCACCCTTGAGAGGTGCGTCGCGGTTCTCAGAAAACTAACCACTTTGACTTTGCTATTTCTCCTTTTATTTAACGAATCTCAAATTATGGGACGGGATACGTTATGTTCGATTTATGGATCGATTGCGACAGAACGCGTGATCAGTTTTGCAGCGTGAGGCTTAGGCTTAGGGGTTTAGAGTCAATACTCAGAATATAATTGTGTGTGTGTGTGTGTCCTTTTCACGTCGAATTTGGGGCTGTATTTATAGGGGAGAGTTCGTGGAAAGATAGAATTGCAGAGTTCTAATCCACAAAGAATTAGGAAAAAACACGTACCCATGTATTTTCAGCGCCCAAGCCTGGGCGCCGAAGATTTCGGCGCCCAGAGCCAGGCGTTGAAAATAGGGTCTAGGCTATTTTCTTAGTCAGATTCGGATTCCTGAAATCCGTAGTGTTTGAGACTTAATCGAGTCTTTTAGTGCGTATCAATTTCATGACGGAATGCGTCTGGGCCCGTTGCGAACTCTAGGCTCGTTAGGATTTTAATTAATACGTAACTCTTATTTCCGAATCATATTAGGAATAGGATTCTCGCAGTTTTCTATCTCATTTAGGATTTATGTTGGAGTGCAACACCTAATTCTGACAGGTTTCTATCTTTTATGACTTTGCCACTTTTAACAACTACCTTTTACGGCAGTTACTATTCTTAGAAGGTTTCTATAAATAGCAGTTTTGGCTGAAATGAAAAGGTGATTGAGATTCGTTATTTTATAGGAGATGTGTTGCCAAGTGGAGATTTACGTTCTTATCATCGAACCTTCCCTTTTGGGAATGGGGACAAAAGTAGGTGTCTACACTATTTATAGAAACCTGCTAAGAATAATAACTGCCGTAAAAGATAGTTGTTAAAAGTGGGAAAGTCATAAAAGATAGAAACATGTCAGAATTAGGTGTTGCACTCCAACATAAATCCTAAAAGAGATAGAATTTGCATTCCTGGTATAATTCGAAAATAAGAGTTACATATTAACTAAATTCCTAACGAACCTAGAATTCGTAACGGGCCCAGACGCATTCCGTCATAAAGTTAATACGCACTAAAAGACTCGGATAAATCTCAAAGCTCCGTATTCTAAGAGTCCAAATCTGACAAAGAACTTGGCCTATATCCCATTTTCAACGCCTGGATCTGGGCGCTGAAAATGCCTGGGGCCGTGTTATCTCCGGATTCTTTTTGGATTCGTATCTTAACATCTATCTTTGCACACACCCTTTTCCTATAAATACAGCCTCAAAACCGACGTGAAGAGGAGACATAATTCCATAACCTGAGTATTGACTCTAGCCTTAATCCTAAGCCTCATGCTGCGAAATTGATCCGGCGTTCTGTCGCAATCGACCCAAAAGTCGAACAGAACGCATCCTGCCCCTTGTAGCTTGATGAATTAAGCCTAAATACTGGAACATTTCTTAGAGACCCGAGATTCGTTAAATAAAAGGAGAAATAGCAAAGCCAAGTGGTTAGTTTTCTGAGAACCACAACGCACCTCTCAAGGGTGCGTTGTAATGTGTCCCTCGTATGATTTAATCGCTTTCATCACCCTTTTATAAAATTGTCAAACTGTTAATTTGATTGATCTATCACACCTAATAAGATAATACCTTGGACAATTGAATTATCATGCTAGGTACCTTAAATCAATCTAAATAAGATAATCACGATCGATTCAGTATTATGTGTTGCATATTGCTAAAATCAATTCAGAATAGTTTAATAGTTCAAACGCATGTCCCTTCAATTATTTATGCTGAGCTAGTAAGGATAACATGCCTCTGGAGTATTATCGATGAGCACTCCTCTCGGTAGCTACAGTCCCCCGAACTCTCAATCTCTGCCCTGCGGGTGTACGTTGAGCGATCCCCACACCAGGGATCACAAGGGAACCTATGGCCGTCGTGGTCGAACATAATTGCACTCCCTTTATGTCACGATAAACGGGTTTTGTCAGTTTTTCTCATGGTCGTTAAAAACTGAATGGCGACTCCTATGTTACTAGTCGATTGGGTGTAAACTCACAGGAAATCTAACTACACTTGATCTGACGACGTCACGCCCACGAGGGACGAGGTCACGCATTAGCCTCGTGCTTTTTCGACCCCCTCATAGTGGCGACTCCACTGGGGACCTTAATGAAATACTCGTGCTCGTAGGTAATCAAAATAGCCGAAGGCCGAAACGATCCTACCCCGCGTTTATTTCCTTATCAAGTTGGGACAACCTGAAAATATGCATATTAAAGTGAACGGACAGAACCACATAACGAATCTTGGCTCCCTTGGCATGTTTTATATCGGGAGTTGGGAATAAGGATACCCATCGCCACCCGGGGGTGCAAACGCTTCGAATGTTGTCCACTCGGCACTTTCGCTAGTAGTACACCTGTCCCAAACCCAATCGCTCGCCCATTAGGTCCCTCTCATTGGTGCATGCCCCCTTGGCTTACATCGTGATTGGCCTCTTGGGACGAAATTCGCTCGTGAATACACTACCTCGACCGGGGCATGTGTTGGATCGACGATAGAAGCGGTACCAAGCCGGTGAAAATATTACCTATAGAAGTCTATCATAAACTACTTGACATATTATTTTGCTTCATGTTGTAATGTTAGTTATGTGTAGCGAATTATGTGATTGTGTGTGACAAATAATACTAGAGAACCAACGACCCTAAAAATTTCCAAAACATTCAAAAACACCAATTGGTCAAAAATTTATACCATAATACGTGTTCCGCAACCCCGGGCGATCGCCACAAAATAAGCGACGCCCAGGACGGCCTGTAACGGATTTCACAATGCTGCACAATGCGTAATGGACGTTATTAGGAAAGCACGCAAAATTAAGTCGTATATACGAAAAAGGATACGCGAACAGAATACAAGTACCAGTCAGGGACGCATTTTCAGCGCCCCTGGCTGGGCGCCAATCATTTTCAACGCCCAGAGCTGGGCGCTGAAGTTGCTGCCTGGCCTTTTGGTCAGGCACAACAGCCTCGGTACCCGCGCATAAAATATACGTGGCAATAAAAAAAATTCGTAACAAATTTGCTACGAGGACATATGAAAAAGGCACTCGATTCTAAGAACGACTTATACAACAAACAACTCCTTGTGTCGTCATTAGGCCCCCTATGATGACAATGTTCGGCACCAAAACCGAGGACGCCGATTAAATGACCTTGAATGTCACATGGGCAAAGTATTTAAAAAATGATGTTCAAATAAAGTTTTCAAGGAAAAATAATGCTCGAATAAAAAATAAATAATTCCGAGTCTAGACTAGGCTATGCCAAAGTACAATCTAAATCCTAAGTCTTAGTTGTCTTATACATAGAATCGGTCCTAATGCTTGGTGTCGCTCTGCAAGTTAAAAGGTTAAACCATATTGAGTCTCCCTTCCTAACATTTAAAAGAAATCAATAAGCACCCATATGTAATTGTCATCCCACCAATAAAAAGAATATATTGTGTAATTCAAGTATTTGCAAAATGGAAACAGTCACATTCTGAAAATCATTCCTCCATAGTCGCACAACCCCCAAACTGAGCCTAAGGTGTCAATACCATTGGCAAAATAAAATTAAAATTAATGGCCTCAAGGCTTATGATCACATTGGGTCACGACTATCATAGTCCTCTCGAGCCACTCGCTCCTTGAAGTACCCCTAAGTACGGACTAAAAGATTTTCCATGAATGCAACATGACGAACCATGAAAATACCCACGTCGGCATGCCATAAGGCTACCATTGGGGTAAAGCAATATACACTAAGAGGGAAGCCGCACTAATGATTCTAGTCTTGCAAAAATGAAAATTCGATCTCCCCAACTAAATACCTTGCCAACATTAAGCAAAATGGCGCATGACAAATGAACACCCAAGGGTTAAAATCTAAAGTGTCAACTAACAAAAGTTATGGTCCAATTAGCCTAAGTATGAGAATCGCTTGGTCAAGTATTATAGGCTTACGCCACGTCATTATTTTGAGTCTAGGTCACCTCCTTGTATTCATACACGGGTTATAATCAGAGAAATTAATGAAAGTTCGAGTGTAAATCACAACTTCCAATTAAATCCCGGAAACTGGAATCTGAAAAGAAGCAAAAACAATTATTATCGATGTAATTCTTTCGTTAAATTTCAATACAGTAAAAACAACATTTTGAATCTACGACTAAATACGCTTGCAAAGTAAGACAATTTAAAAGTCCACCCTAGGCCTACTAAAATTAAAGGTCCACTATAGGCCTACCAAACGAGGCTCACTCAGTCTCGCCTCGTGACTCAAAGACCACAACCATCTACCTTTTAGCCCAAATAAAAAGTGGGAGAAATCCCAAGCAAAAAAGAAAAAAGAGAAAGAGAAAAGGGAGAGCGAAAAGAGCGAACCATGAAATACTTAGCCCGTACCTCCCAAAGTGCGAAATTTACCCAAGTAAACGAAGGAAAAGAATTGAGTCAACCAATCCAAATCTTACCACAAAAACTACATAAAGTTCTACAACCTTCTACCCTTTCCAATCCTCATGCTTGACTAATACCTATACAAATTATCCTATCTCATTCAACCCATCTTTCAAGCCGTCTTGAGTCACGAAAATAAAAAGACAAATGAAAAGTACATTCTACGCTTTACCTAAAAATAAAAATAATAATAAAAAAAAAAAAGCATTTAGCGCACAAAAAAAAATCGCAAATATTTGGCACAAAACGAAAAGGAGCAGCACAAAAGGCAGCCCAGAACACGTTTTCAACGACCAGACCTGGGCGCCAAAAATAATAATGCCCAGCCCTGGGCGCTGTTCTTGCTTATCACTTTCCAACTCCCAATTTCTAAAAGTATTCGTATATTTTCCTATATACATACGGCAGAATAACGAACACTTACGGGGTAGAAGATCGTATAAAATACGCGCGCTCCATAATTTTCGTATACTTATTTCACCCTATTTCAGACATTACGATTCCACTCGAACGTACTTGTTTAAAATCGGCATTCTAAGAAACCATTTTCTAGCTAAGAACTGTGCAAGACTTGATTCCAAATTAAATCTATTTAAAGCGGATACGTAGGCAGTCCATGATTCGGTCCAACCAATTTGCAAAAATGTTCAAGCCTATAGAATAACAAGAATAAAAAAATAGAGTCCCTTATTGAAATTTAATTACTTGCAATCCGAATCGAAAGAAAAATTTAAGCCAAAGGAAGAATCCAAGTCATCAAGATGCCAAAATAACCACACGTCGAAAAATAATAAGGGCACGTACCCTTGCCAGAAGGAGCACTCACACTCCTAGGCACTTAGCCAATACTCAAAATATCGCTTTGCCTCAATTGAATGGGGGCTAGCGCGAGCGGCCATGACCTCTAAAGTACTCGACTTGACCCTCCATAAAGCAAAGTAACTCACTTAAAGACCTTCTTTCACCACTAGACACAGTCATAATCTCCAACAAGTAGTAAAGGCAGCAAGCTTGCAATAAAGAGGATTGTTCTACGGCATCGCCCCATCGTTCCTTCGAACTCAGGGCACCCGTTCATGCGAATCCCCTTTGAAAAAATCAGACATTGTCAGTAGAACTGGGCACTTAACCAAGGCTCACCCTACTCAGACATATGACACGGGCATCTAAAATCGAAATCTGAAAGCATCATTAATGAGAAGACATAATAGCAACTGGGGGCTAAAAATTGAAATGAAAGAGCTAGGGAAAGAACTAAGTATACCCTAACCTTTTGCGCAGACATATACCAAGTAAATCTAAGTCAATTTTAAAGCGGTTCATATTCCCGCAATTCTGGAAATGATGGCCCTAAAAGCCCAAAACATGTGCCACACGGGCACAAGTAATATCTTGACGCCTGCACCCTGGCTTCCAGCAAATCCTTAGACAACACTCCAAACATCGTAACAGTAATTTGATCCACTCATGTAATCCTGTACGAACCCTTCTATAAGTCAAACTTACTTAGGGCACCTCGGATTGTACACAGTAGGACTGGATTTCAAATAATTTTCAATGACTTCTTCAAACATAATAAAGTATCGTTGGTTTAAGCTAAGTATGCGTTTATCTCAATGTTACAAGTGAGTCAAAAAGATTTCTAAATATTATTTTGGGCACCTAGCTTTTGGTCAAGGCACACTTCAACATGTGACTACCTTGACCATCGCAATGTCGCACAATACGACATTTACAAGAGAAGTAGCAAATCACTACTCGAACGTACCTCGCACTAAACGAGTCTGGTTTAAACTATTCATGATCCACTTCACCATGAATGCATAAAAACGTATGCCAAGCATTATAGCACCAAGCCAATCCCGTAGCTACAATTGGGGGCTTGAGAAAAACACTCTAAAATGCTCGAAATGACGATTTTATTGCAAATTCTCGACGCTAATGCTATACACACGTCATAGGGGCACAATCCTAAGGTTTGATCGTGTAAAACGAATCTTAGAATGGCTACAACCCCTCCCAAATTCTAATCGCTACTTAGAATATATAAAGTCTCCCCACTAACAAGGGTAACTGAAAATCGAGAGTCACCAAAACTCCGATCAAACTACTGCACATAACGCTCGCCCTACAAGCGCCCGTTACACAGTCTACGTCGTTCCAAAGCAAACGCAAAAGAAAAATCAAGGATAAAAAAGAAAGAAACATCTATGAATCCTCGCATCGAACGAAGTAATAACCGTGCACACCCACGCAAAAGGTGCTACGCTTGTTCGAGCACCTGAACGAGGCGTGATGAAGTACTCCAAATGCAAAAAATAATAATGATATCCAAACACCTGGAGGAATGTTGTAAGACACGCTGTTAGGCCACACAAGCCTACGTCGCACCATAAGTTCAACCATCCCACGGTAAAAGTCTAAAAAAAAGAGTAAGGCATATTGCACTAATGCGGGCACGACCAAGAGTATGAGGCAAAGACTACTTATCTCCCAAATTCAAAGTGCAAGCCACACGACTTCTACATTAAGGATTAAAGGTAGCAAAATATTACCTACCACGGAAGGGATAGCTCGTACCTACACGAGCGGAACCCCAAGGCATCTTTCTCGAAAGAACCTACAAAAATCGTACGCCAAAAGGAAGCATCCCAACATGCATACTTGGGGGCTCCAAGCTACGAAACGACCATAGCAAAATAAAAATAAAAAACTTTGAAGCAAATGTTTGAACGATCGAAAGGGCACGATGCTTGAGCCCACTTCATGAATGGGCCTGAACCCTATCAAGCTTCTAAGCAAACTATTCAATATCAGTCACTGCTCAAAAAATGATTCAAGCGAACTGATTAATGGACCGCACGCAACGGCCATTCTATGAACGCTCGTTCGCACATACATATCATCATTCTAAGTATCGAACATTCACGAACGCGTTCAAAAGGAAAAAAATATACGTTCAAAATAACAACAAGAGCGATCAAAGTCTCACGCCTCAAGGTATGTTCCTCGGGCCATATAGACTAGCCCAACTATTGCAATAAGTGGACGCCTTAAAATAATCGCCCCAAAGAGACAAATGCCGTAGTCCACCAATCGGCTACGGCTTCTCGAGAAATCATCACGATCACTCAACTCATTGTGATCTCTAATAAAATTCTACGTTCCAAAAATAAATAAAAACAATATAGAAGAGAATACATAGAATTTCCAAGTGAAATAAACGAACGAACAAGAGGCCAACTGTGTCATCAAAAGACCAGCCCAAACAATATTTTCAACGCCCCACTTGGGCTTGAATTATTTCAACGCCCAGGCCTGGGCGCCGAAAAATGAGCCCTGGCCCAAAAGAAGCCCTGACTTCTATAGGGTCCTTCCGTATCCATTTGACTCGAAAATTGCCGATTTCTTTACTGAAAGTCGCACCTCACGGCTTTGTTAAGAGTAGCACACCACTACAAAGATCGCTCGCACTTACGAGCACGATCCCAAACACGATCAAGGACATTACATAATGCGTATCCCAAAGGAACCTCTTTGACAAGAAATGACCGTCAAGCACGAGTGCTTGGGGCTCGAAAGAAAATATATATTTCAAAAGAGAGTATGCGAAGTTAAAACAATATTCACAGACTACACTGTACGAAGTCCCGTGTTTGGATAATCTCAAAAGATAAAACTGGATTACGACCTAAAGACAAAGGTCGCCGTTGATACTTATACATAGTCCCCTAATCAAGGACCTAGGTAGTGGCAAAATTAAGGGCCCTAAGGACTAGCTCAAAACCATGAAAGATGATGACCACGAGACAATGGTCCGTCTAAGCACGTTGTCAACCCAAATTCAGGTAACAACTAAATCCGAGCATCCCTCGAAAGAATTCTCTCTTACAAGAATGAATAAAAAGAAATTCTCAAAAGAAATCACAAGGACAAATGAAATAGGGACTTGCCCACCTCAATCGGGCAAGAACGCGGCACGTACCACGCGAGTCCCAAATCGAAAAGACGAATTCAGGTTCGCTCACCTCCAGCGGGCGGGGCGTCCACCCTTAGCGGACAGGGCTCGCCCACCTTCAGCGGGCGGGGTCTGCGTTACTAACCGTGCAGCTCCTTAGTTTTCGAAAATGAAAAGAAAATAAAATCTTCAAAAAACAAAAAACAGGCTCGCCATCTTCAGCCGGCGGGGTCTACGTCACAAACCGCGTAGGTCCTTATTTTCAAAACATCAAAACAGATTCGTCCACTTCTATCGGACGGGGCGTCCACCCTCAGCGGATAGGCGTCCACCTTCAGCGGGCGGGGTCTGCGCCACTAACCGCGCATTTCCTTAGTCGCTGCAGCGATAACTTTTCCTGATTTATCTTTTTCCAAAAATCAAAAGATGGTTTATCTTTTTCCAAAAATCAAAAGATGGTTTATCTTTTTCCAAAAATCAAAAGATGGTTTATCTTTTTCCAAAAATCAAAAGATGGTTTATCTTTTTCCAAAAATCAAAAGATGGTTTCACTTTTCCAAAAATCAAAGGATGGTTTCCCTTTTCCAAAAATCAAAGGATGGTTTATCTTTTTCCAAAAATCAAAAGATGGTTTATCTTTTTCCAAAAATCAAAATATGGTTTCCCTTTTCCAAAAATCAAAGGATGGTTCGCCTTTTCCAAAAATCAAAGGATTGGTTTTCCGTTTTTCCAAAAAAGAGCGATGTGCCGGATTTTCCTTCGTTTTACGTCCTATAAAAACAAGGGGGTTTTCTCGTTTAGCTAACCCTGAAAATGAGAATCTTTAAAACGTTTTACCTCGTGATTGGGTTTGGACAGGCCTAGTCACACTTTATAGCTTTGATTTCGAAAACATCTTTAGATACTTCCAATGACAAAGTGAGGGAATTTTCTATACTATCAGTTAACGAATTCCAATGACACGTAAGGAATGTGTTAACACTTCAAGTGATGACCCTTAAGTCAAATGTTATCACTCGGGGGCTCGTGAGACCCTCCCAAAACAAGTCACATACAACATGGCTTGTATGACGCACTCCGTCCAGTACTTTGACCATCGTCTCACCTCAAGACTTAGTCAAAGTGGGTGCTAACTGTAGACACCTACTTTTGTCCCCATTCCCAAAAGGGAAGGTTCGATGATGAGAACGTAAATCTCCACTTGGCAACACATCTCCTATAAAATAACGAATCTCAATCACCTTTTCATTTCAGCCAAAACTGCTATTTATAGAAACCTTCTAAGAATAGTAACTGCCGTAAAAGGTAGTTGTTAAAAGTGGCAAAGTCATAAAATATATAAACATGTCAGAATTAGGTGTTGCACTCCAACATAAATCCTAAAAGAGATAGAATTTGCATTCCTGGTATAATTCGAAAATAAGAGTTACGTATTAACTAAATTCCTAACGAACCTAGAATTCGTAACGGGCCCAGACGCATTCCGTCATAAAGTTAATACGCACTAAAAGACTCGGATAAATCTCAAACCTCCGTATTCTAAGAGTCCAAATATGACAAAGAACTTGGCCCAGATCCCATTTTCAACGCCTGGATCTGGGCGCCGAAATCTTCGGCGCCCAGCCCTGGGTGCTGAAAATGACTGGGGCCGTTTTATCTCCGGATTCTTTTTGGATTCGTATCTTAAAATGTATCTTTCCGCAAACCCTTTTCCTATAAATACAGCCTCAAAACTGATGTGAAGAGGAGACACAATTCCATAACCTGAGTATTGACTCTAGCCTTAAGCCTAAGCCTCACGCTGCGAAATTGATCCGGCGTTCTTTCGCAATCGACCCAAAAGTCGAACATAACGCATCCTGCCCCTTGTAGGTTGATGAATTAAGCCTAAATACTGGAACAATGCTTAGAGACCCGAGATTCGTTAAATAAAAGGAGAAATAGGAAAGCCAAGTGGTTAGTTTTCTGAGAACCACAATGCACCTCTCAAGGGTGCGTTGTAATGTGTCCCTCGTATGATTTAATCGCTTTCATCACCCTTTTATAAAATTGTCAAACTGTTAATTTGATTGATCTATCACGCCTAATAAGATAATACCTTGGACAATTGAATTATCATGCTAGGTACCTTAAATCAATCTAAATAAGATAATCACGATCGATTCAGTATTATGTGTTGCATATTGCTAAAATCAATTCAGAATAGTTTAATAGTTTAAACGCATGTCCCTTCAATTATTTATGCTGAGCTAGTAAGGATAACCTGCCTCTGGAGTATTATCGATGAGCACTCCTCTCGGTAGCTACAGTCCCCCGAACTCTCAATCTCTGCCCTGCGGGTGTACGTTGAGCGATCCCCACACCAGGGATAACAAGGGAACCTACGGCCGTCGTGGTCGAACATAATTGCACTCCCTTTATGTCACGATAACCGGGTTTTGTCAGTTTTTCTCATTGTTGGTAAAAACTGAATGGCGACTCCTATATTACTAGTCGATTGGGTGTAAACTCACAGGAAATCTAACTACACTTGATCTGACGACGTCACGCCCACGAGGGACGAGGTAACGCATTAGCCTCGTGCTTTTTTGACCCCCTCACACATGGCAGAGGAAAATATGGAGAAGACAACCTTCATTACTCAGTGGGGTACCTATTTCTATACAGTTATGTCGTTCGGACTGAAGAACGCGGGGGCTATGTATCAAAAAACAACCACAACCATTATGAGAGACATGATTCACAGAGAAATCGAGGTATATGTCGGCGATATGATCGTCAAATCCAGAGAGAGACACGAGCATACAACAGTACTTCGAAAATTCTTCAACGGGCTCAGGAAAAACAATATGAGGCTCAATCCTCAAAAATGTGCATTCGGGGTAACGTCAGGCAAGGTACTTGGGTAAGTCATCAGTTCTCGGGGCATCGAGGCTGATCCTTCAAAATGAAGGCCATCCTAGACATGAAACCGCCAACAAATGAGAAAGAAATTCGGGGATTCCTTAGCAAGTTACAATACATCAGCAGATTCATCTCAAAACTCACCATGATTTGTGAGCCAGTATTCCGAAAACTCCGCAAGAGTGAGCCCAAGGTATGGGACGACGACTGTCAGCATGCGTTTAATACCATCAAGGAATATCTTTCAAATCCGCTAGTGTTGAAGCCCGCAATACTGAAGGCTCCCCTCAGGCTTTACCTTACAACAACTGACTCGGCAGTAGGGGCCATGCTCGCCCAAGAGATCGTCGGGAAAGAAAACGTCGTGTACTATATAAGGAAGAAGTTACTCGAGTATGAAACCAGATATAATCAAATCGAAAGACTCAGTATCGCCTTAGTTTGGGCCACAAAGAAACTCCGGCATTACATGCTCTCCCACACAGTGTATGTGGTTTGCAAAGTAGATCCTCTCAAGTACCTATTCGAAAAGTCGGCTCTCAACGGACGGTTGTCCAGATGGTTGGTTATGTTCGCAGAATTAGATCTCAAGTACATCCCTCAAAAATCTATCAAGGGTTCTGCAATTTCAGACTTCCTAGACAACTGTCCCATCGAGGCAGAAGAGGAGGATTACGATATACCCGATGAGCAAATTCTAATGACAAGCGATGACAGTTGGTCGCTGCACTTTGACGGTGCCTCAAATCAAAATAGATGTGGTGTCGGGGTAATCCTAGTAGCTCTGGACGGCACTCGCATTCCCATATCAGCAAAGTTGCAATTCAATGCTACAAACAATGCGGCTGAATATGAAGCATGCATTATGGGCCTGGAAGCCACCTTAGCATTGGGCGTCCAGAAACTTCGAGTATACGGGGATTCCTCCCTAATCATCAATCAGATTTCTGGCAAATGGAAAGTCAGAAGCGAAAGCTTAGCCCCATACCAGTCTTATCTTGAGAAGTTGTCTGAGCAAGTGGAAGAGCTTCGTTACACATACCTCCCAAGAGAAGAGAACCAATTCCCCGACGCACTGGCAAAGCTGGCATCAATGATCAACATTCCAAATGGCATGGCTGAAATGCCCCTTACAATTGAAACGCGTCAAGAAGCAGCATATGTCAATGCTATTGATGACGTCGAGCCTGAAGATGAGCCTTGGTTTACAGACATACAAAGGTATCTACAAAACTCTGAATATCCACCGCATTTTTCAAGCATAAGTCAAAGAGCTTTACGCCTACAATCAGCTAACTTCATCGTAGAAGGCGACGTTCTATACAAGAGGTCCCCTAACGGACCCAATCTCCGATGTGTTGACAAGCATGAAGCACAAAGAGTCATGGACACTGTGCATGTCGGTGTCTGCGCTACTCACGTGAATAGGAAGATGTTGGCCCTCAAAGTCATCAGGGCTCGGTATTACTGGACCACCCTCCAACGGGATTGCTACTTCTTCGTCAAGAAATGTCCTACATGCGAAAAGTGTCCGAACTTGAAGCACATTCCCCCATCATTGCTATATTCTCAATTATCACCAAGGCCGTTCTCAGCTTGGGGTATCGACGTCATCGGCAAATTCACTCCAACAGGCACCAGGGGTCATGAATTCATACTGGTCGCAATCGATTATTTCACTAAGTAGGTCGAGGCCTGGTCATTTAAAGTGTTGGGTTCTAAGCAAGTGGCCTAGTTGATACAAGAAAACATCATATGCCGATACGGTGTTCCTCACGGGTTCATTAGTGACCAGGGAACCTATTTCTAAGGAAAGTGTAAAGATTTGTTCACCGAGTACAAAATTCAACATCACCGTTCTTCGCCTTACTGCCCGCTGTAGACACCTACTTTTGTCCCCATTCCCGAAAGGGAAGGTTCGATGATGAGAACATAAATCTCCACTTGGCAACGCATCTCCTATAAAATAACGGATCTCAATCACCCTTTCATTTCAGCCAAAGCTGCTATTTATAGAAGCCTGCTAAGAATAATAATTGCCGTAAAAGGTAGTTGTTAAAAGTGGCAAAGTCATAAAAGATAGAAACCTGTCAGAATTAGGTGTTGCACTCCAACGTAAATCCTATATGAGATAGAATTTGCATTCCTGGTATAATTCGAAAATAAGAGTTACGAATTAATTAATTCCTAACGAACCTAGAGTTCGTAACGAGCCCTGACACATTCCGTCATAAGTAAATACGCACTAAAGGAATCGGATAAATCTCAAAAGCTCCGTGTTCTAAGAGTCCAAATCTGACAAAGAACTCGGCCCATATCCCATTTTCAACGCCTGGATCTGGGCGCCGAAAGTCCCTGGGGCCGTTTTATATCCGGATTCTTTTTGGATTCGTATCTTAAAATCTATCTTTCCACACACTCTTTTCCTATAAATACAGCCTAAAACCGACTTAAAAATAACACACAATTCCATAATCTGAGTATTGACTCTAGCCTTAAGCCTAAGCCTCACGCTGCGAAATTGTTCCGGCGTTCTGTCGCAATCGACCCAAAAGTCGAACAAAACGCACCCTTCCCCTTGTAGCTTGATGAATTAAGCCTAAATACTGGAACATTGCTTGGAAACCCGAGATTCGCTAAATAAAAGGAGAAATAGCAAAGCCAAGTGGTTAGTTTTCTGAGAACCACAACGCATCTCTCAAGGGTGCGTTGTAATGTGTCCCTCATATGATTTAATCGCTTTCATCACCATTTTATAAAATTGTCAAACTATTAATTTTATTAATCTATCACGCCTAATAAGATAATACCCTGGACAATTGAATTATCATGTTAGGTACCTTAAATCAATCTAAATAAGATAATCACGATCGATTTTTGTATTATGTGTTGCATATTGCTAAAATCAATTCAGAATAGTTTAATAGTTTAACGCATGTCCCTTCAATTATTTATGCTGAGCTAGTCAGGATAACCTGCCTCTGGAGTATTATCGATGAGCACTCCTCTCGGTAGTTACAGTCCCCCAAACTCTCAATCTCTGCCCTGCGGGTGTACGTTGAGCGATCCCCACACCAGGGATCGCAAGGGAACCTATGGCTGTCGTGGTCGAACATAATGGCACTCCCTTTATGTCACGATAACCGGGTTTTTTCAGTTTTTCTCATTGTCGTTAAAAACTGAATGGGGACTCCTATGTTACTAGTCGATTGGGTGTAAACTCACAGGAAAATCCAATTACACTTGATCTGGCAACGTCACGCCCACGAGGGACGATGTCACGCATTAGCCGCACTAATGATTCTAGTCTTGCAAAAATGAAAATCCGATCTCCCCAACTAACTACCTTGCCAACATTAAGCAAAATGGCGCATGACAAATGAACACCCAAGGGTTAAAATCTAAAGTGTCAACCAACGAAAATTATTGTCCAATTAGCCTAAGTCTTAAAGTCGCTTGGTCAAGTATTATAGGCTTACGCCACGTCATTATTTTGAGTCTAGGCCACCTCCTTGTATTCATACACGGGTTATAATCAGAAAAATTAATGAAAGTTCGAGTCTAAATCACAACTTCCAGTTAAATCCCGGAAACCGGAATCTGAAAAGGAGCAAAAAATTATCTTCGATGTAATTCTTTCGTTAAATTTCAATAAGGTAAAAACAACATTTTGAATCTACGCTATTTGCACATTTTAGGAAACGACTAAATACGCTTGCAAAGTTCTACATAAAGTTCTACGATCTTCTAACCCTTTCCAATCCTCATGCCTGACTAATACCTATACAAATTATCCTATCTCATTCAACCCATCTTTCAAGCCGTCTTGAGTCACGAAAAAAAAAAAGACAAATGAAAAGTACATTCTACGCTTTACCTAAAAATAAAAATAATAATAAAAAAAAAAGCATTTAGCGCACAAAAAAAATTCGCAAATATTTGGCACAAAACGAAAAGGAGCAGCACAAAAGGCAGCCCAGAACACGTTTTCAACGACCAGACCTGGGCGCCAAAAATAATAACGCCCAGCCCTGGGCGCCGTTCTTGCTTATCACTTTTCAACTCCCAATTCCTAAAAGTGTTCGTATATTTTCCTATATACATGCGGAAGAATCACGAACACTTGGGGGGTAGAAGTTCATATAAAATACGCAAAATACGCACGCTCCAAAATTTTCGTACACTTATTTCACCCTATTTCAAACATTACGATTCCACTCGAACGTACTTGTTTAAAATCGGCATTCTAAGAAACCATTTTCTGGCTAAGAACTACGCAAGATCTGATTCCAAATTAAATCTATTTAAGGCGGATACGTAGGCAATCCATGATTGGGTCCAACCAATTTGTAAAAATGTTAAAGCCTATAGAATAACAAGAATAAAAAATAGATGCCAAAATGAGCACACATCGAAATATAATAAGGGCACGTACCCTTGCCAGAAGGAGCACTCACACTCCTAGGCACTTAGCCAATACTCAAAAGATCGCTTTGCCTCAATTGAATGGGCTAGCGCGAGCGTCCATGACCTCTAAAATACTCGACTTGACCTTCCCTAAAGCAAAGTAACTCACTTAAAGACCTTCTTTCACCACTAGACACATTCATAATCGCCAACAAGTAGTAAAGGCAGTAAGATTGCAATAAAGAGGATTATTCTACGGCAACGCCCCATCGTTCCTTCGAACTCAGGGCACCCGTTCATGGTAATGCTTGTGAATCCCCATTGAAAAAATCAGACATTGTCAATAGGACTTGGCACTTAACCAAGGCTCACCCTACTCAGACATATGACACGGGCATCTAAAATCGAAATCTGAAAGCATCATTAATGAGAAGACATAATAGCAACTGGGGGCTAAAAATTGAAATGAAAGAACTAGGGAAAGATATAAGTATACCTTGACCTTTTTTGCAGACATACACCAAGTAAATCTAAGTCAATTTGAAAGCGGTTTATACTCCCGCAATTCTGGAAATGATGGCCCTAAAAGCCTAAAGCATGTGCCACACGGGCACAAGTAATATCTTGACGCCTGCACCCTGGCTTCCAACAAATCCTTAGACAGCATTCCGAAAATCGTAACAGTATTTTGATTCACTCATGTAATCCTGTACGAACCCTTTTATAAGTCAACTTACTTAGGACACCTCGGAATGTACACAGTAGGACTCGAATTTCAAATAATTTTCAAAGACTTCTTCGAACATAATAAAGTATCATTGGTTTAAGCTAAGTATGTGTTTATCTCGATGTTGCAAGTGAGTCAAAAAGATTTCTAAATATGATTATGGGTAAAGAAAGGCACACTTCAACATGTGACTACCTTGACCATGGCAATGTCGCACAATACGACATTTACAAGAGAAGTTGCAAATCACTACTCGAACGTACCTCGCACTAAACGATATTGGTTCAAACTATTCATGATCCATGTCACCATGAATGCATAAAAACGTATGCCAAGCATTATAGCACCAAGCCAATCCCGTAGCTACAATTGGGGGCTTGAGAAAAACAATCTAAAAATGCTCGAAATGACGATTTTATCGCAAATTCTCGACGCTAATGCTATACACACGTCATAGGGGCACAATGAAGGAAATAATGCCCTTGGTCCAAGTATGCATTCTATGATAAGTCTAATAAATGCGGTTCAGTATTAATTAACAAGTTAATAATTCAGTGAGATCAAGTGAGCTGAATGCCTAGCTAGAGGCCGCTTCAGTTCAAGTGGAATTAATGATATTAATCCACAGCTTACTCTTGACTGAACCCGTAGGGTCACACAAATAGTACGTAAACGGATCAAGTATTTAATGGCATTAAATACTCCATCTATGAATATTCGGAATCGACGGATCTTGGTTTCAGTGGGAGCTGAGATCGTCACAGGCAAGAAATGAATACTCCGGAAACGATGATATTACCGGAAAAGGAAATATGGATCGTATCGGAAATATAAATATTATCCAAGTCGTAGATGTTGCCGGAAAGGGAAACATGGTACGTATCGGAAAATATTATGGGAAATGGAAATATTGCCAGAATCGGAAATATTGCCGGAAACGGAAATATTGTCAGAATCGGAAATATTATCGGAACCGGAAAATAATTCCGGAAACGAAAATATTAAATATTTGTTCGAAACGGAAATTAATTCCGGAATCGGAAATATTAAATATTGTTCGTATCGGAAATGAATTCCGGAATCGGAAATTTAATCGGAAGCGTATCGTACGAATAAGCATCGGACGAGGCCTGCCGGACGAGGGCCCAGCACGAAGCCAGGCCATCGCCCAGCAAGCCAAGCGCGCCACACGAACAGCCAAGGCCACGCCAGGCCCAGCGCAAGGCCAGGCCCAGCAGGCC
Organism: Spinacia oleracea; assembly: GCF_020520425.1. Taxonomy (NCBI): domain Eukaryota; kingdom Viridiplantae; phylum Streptophyta; class Magnoliopsida; order Caryophyllales; family Amaranthaceae; genus Spinacia; species Spinacia oleracea. The sequence continues at coordinate 31,662,755 of NC_079492.1, forward strand.
GTGGCAGCGCGCACAGCGCGCGCAGCGCGCGCAGGAGCTACCTGGGCTTGTAGCTCGCGTAGGCCTCGCTGCGTGGGCTGCTGCTCGCACGCACGCGCATGGGCGGCCCATCGTGGCTGCCGTGTGTGTGTGCGTAAGTGTTTGTGTTCATGCACGATTCCTAAAGCATGCAGAGTTCGGTTAATGATTAAATTCCTAATTCTATTTGATAAATTAATTAATTAGAGTTCTTGTAGGATTCTAGGTTTAATTAATTTGTATCTGAATAGGATTCCAATTCCCTTTCCATACCCCTATAAATATGTGGCCTGGGTTCACAATTTATAAAGAGTTTTAAAAAGTATTCAAAGTGAGTTTTTGAGAGAAAAATTCAATCACACATCTTGCTCAAAAGTGCCGAAAATTCTAGTACCTTAAGGGCGATTCTAGTTGGTCAATCTTAAGGCGGATCCGGACGTGCTGTGGACTATCTACGGAGGGACGACACTTGGAGTCCTAAAGACTTGTTCTTGTTCGGTTCGGGCACAGCTAGGGAGGGCACGCAACAAAGAGTATGCATCTAAATTATGCTATATGATTATGTGTAAATAATATGTATTCCTGGGTTAATGGTTGTTTCCGCATGATTTATGTAATATCATATGTATCATAACCTAACAGTGGTATCACGAGCCCCTTATTATTTTCATAATCTAATTTGCATGAACATGGTTAAATATTACAAATTTGCAAGAATTAAAAGGGGTGATTAATTTTCGTAATTGTTAATTAATTGCAAATTGCGTTTATTTAATTATACGTACGCAGTTTTTCGGCAGTTTCTTCGTTACTCATCCAAATCGAGTGATTTTTGTGTCAATTCCGCATGTAAAAGGCATTCTAAAATTTTGACAAAAATAATATTTTTCTGCCGAACCCAGAATTATCAAATTCGAAGCCTAACTATGACTTTTCGAAGGTTTTAGTTTTTCGAATGCAAAATTTCGTAAATTTAAGATGTTAAATTAAATATTTGCGATTCTTGTTGATAAATCTTGAATTTTTGATTGACCTACTGTATATGTTTAACAAGTTTGAATGCCTAGCCTTGTTAATTATGCAATCTAATTTGTAATTATGATTAATTTGTTGAAAATTAGAATAATTTAGAATTAATTTGATTTTCATAATTAATTATAATTTAATTAGAAACCTATGATTAAAAACCACCATAAAAAATTGTAAATTTATGATAAATTTTAAATTTTTATGACCTAGACTTGAATCCATGACAATCGGAAATCAATTGGATAATAAATTTTCGATTTTTCGCCCTAAAATTATGAAATTAATATTATTTATTAATTTGTCATTAATTTTAAATATAAATTTTAAATTTTTATGCGATTCGTTCATAAAACTTGCACGCACAAAGCAATGGACGCTTCGTGTTGTATAGTGCGGGCATGCGACGACGAGCAAGGGAGCTCGTCGCCCGTGCGGCACGAATGCAATGAGCAAGGGCGTAGTGCACGAGCACAAGGCAGCAGCCCTGCCTTGTGTCGTGTGCCACGAGCTATGAACAAATGGGCATGGGCGAAACGCAAGCCAAGGCAGTCGCGTGTGGGCAGCAAGCGAGCTGCGCCACAACGCGCACTGCCTCGCGCAAGAGCGCAAGCTCGCGTGCCACGAGCGCTGCGCCCAGCGTTGCTCGCGCGCACAGCGAGCGATGTCGCGCGCCCAGCGAGCGATGGCTCGCGCGCACAGCGAGCGCTGGCGAGCGCGCACTGCGAGCGATGGCTCGCGTGCGACGAGCGCTGGCGCGCGCGCAGCGAGCACCACAGCGTGCGATGGCTTGCGATTGGTAGAGCAGCAGCTATGCGACGAGCGCATGGGCTGCGCGCATATGGCCAGCAATGGCTGTATGCGTGCGGCCCATGGGCGTGCAATGCGTAGGGTGTTTGCGTTACGATTAGATCGTTTTGAATGTTTAATTTGAAATTTTTCAGTTTACGTAATTTTAATTAATTTTAAAATTAATAATTTAAATTATTTTCTTGGATTTTGATTTTGAATATTGTAATTATAATAAATTTTATTTATTCTAATTATTTTACTAAAATTAAAATCATGAATTAATTTAAATACGACTGAAATTAAATTAAACTTTTTGGATTCAATTATAAATTTATATGAGCTTTAAATTTTAATTAAATTTGTATGTTTCCGGTTAGACTTGAAATACATTTTTATGTTTAAAATTAGTAAAGCATATGAATTTATTGGTTTAAGTGGGAGCGCTTTTTAGTCATAAACTCTTGATTAGGTCTACAAATCCTTAAGGTTAAAACAACTTGATTAGAATTAATAAGGACTGAATAATTGGTAGATTATTGGTGCCCTTGATTAATTGCTGCAAATGTTTACGTGATGCATAATGTGTTTTACTAACCAGCTAAGTGGGCCATTCATGATAATGAATGGGTGAATGGTATATATTGTATATGTACTGTTTTGCAGGTTATGAAGTGACTAGTATGGCCCAAATAGGATAGAAAATATGGTCTGCGTACCATTAATTTGAATGTAATTGGTCTAAAGTACCAAAGTTATTTTTCAATTCAAATATGGTCTGCGAACCATCAAATAGTTGTAATTAGTTATAGCTTATCCTATTTGAAGAAAATGGTGCCTCCCACGGAGATTTTCAAGACGAACTTTGAAGTCAAAGCTTCAAGATGAAGTCGGGCCATACTAGATCACATTTATCTTATGCATGTTTAAGTTATTTATTGCTTTTAAATATGTCTTAAAATGCATGAAGATCAAAAGCTTGATTATGTTGCATGATTAAGGATTTTAGTTCACTTAAAAACTAACCAACATAGTAAGAGCCTTAAGTTCCAAACTTAAAAATTTAGTTAAAAGGTGCCATGCCAAAATATACACTTGCTTGGATATCCTTTAAATCAATCTAGTAATAGTTTTCGCTCAGCGAGGTGTTACTTATTGGTCCTAAAGGGGCAAGGTACACAAACAATTGTGAGTACATGTTAGTTTTGGTGAAACTCAACGATATAAGTAAGGAGTCCTTTTATGTCGTGGAAAAATCGATAGGTTTACCTAATAAGTTCTTAGACGTACCTATCAACCAAGAATAGTTTCTAGACTATTAGAAAAAGGCTTTTGCTTACCTAAGATGTTCTAGGATTAAGTCGACAAACTGTGCTTAGTTCTTCAATGATTTTAGGATCTTGGAATCATTTTATTCACACCTGCCGGAACACATAACTTGAATAAAATGCTTAATAAACATTGAATTATGCATGTATGCTAGAATTTAAGTTTATTAAGAGAAACTGTGAATGGTTATTTATTTGTTTATTCTTTTCAATTGTAGTTTTTAATATGGCAAACAACAATTCATTCAACATTCGATCAATTCTCGAAAAGGAGAAGTTGAACGGGAAAAACTTCCTTGACTGGCAAAGGAACTTGCAAATAGTTCTTATGCAGGAAGAAAAGGAGTATGTCCTAGATGAGGCGATGCCCGAAGCTGCAGACGACGGGGTCACTCAGGCAGCCCTCAATCGTTGGATTGATGCCAACAAGGATGTGAAATGTCTAATGCTCGCCACCATGAGTGCGAATCTGCAGAAAACGTTCATCAACTCAGATGTTTTCACAATCATCAGTGAGTTGAAGAACATGTTCCAAGATCTGGCTCGAGTCGAAAGATTCGAGACTCATAGGCAAATTCTTGAGACCAAGCTTAAGAAAGGCGAGCCCGTAAGTCCACATGTTCTCAAAATGATTGGACTCATTGAGAATATGAGTCGGCTGGATCAGCAATTTTCTCAGGAAATGGCTATAGACACCATCCTCCATTCTCTTCATAGCGGGTATGATCAGTTCAAACTGAACTACAGTATGAATAGTCTGGACAAAACGCTCACTGAGCTTCACGGTATGCTGAAGACCGCTTAAAAGACACTCAAAAGTGATAAGCAGGATGTGCTTATGGTGCGAGGGGGCAAGTTCAAGAAATCTGGAAAGAAGAGGAATGCTAAGAAAGGTGGCAACAAGGCCAGCCCAACTAAGCAAACTGGCGCCAAATCTGTAAAGAGGAAGGTCAGTCAACCCACTTCTGAATCCGAATGCTTCTACTGCAAGAAGAAGGGGCATTGGAAGAGAGATTGCTTAAAGCTAAAGGAAGATCAGAAGAACGGAACAGTCGTTCCATCTTCACGTATTTTCGTTATAGACTGTATACTTGCTAATTCAACTTCTTGGGTATTAGATACAGGTTGTGGCTCACACTTATGTTCCAATCCACAGGGACTAAGAAGAAGTAGAAAGTTAAGCAAGGGTGAAGTCGACCTACGAGTGGGAAATGGAGCACGGATTGCTGCATTAGCTGTAGGAACTTACTATTTGTCGTTGCCCTCCGAGCTAGTTTTGGAACTGGAAGAATGTTTCCATGTTCCAAGTCTTACTAAAAACATCATTTCAGTTTCTTGCTTAGATGCTAAGGGATTTTCCTTTTTAATAAAAGACAATAGTTGTTCGTTTTATTTTAAAGAGATGTTTTATGGATCTGCTAGATTAGTCAATGGACTTTATTTATTAGATCACGACAAACAAGTATATAACATAAATACCAAAAAGGCCAAAAAGGATGATTCAGATCTCACCTATCTGTGGCATTGTCGATTAGGCCATATAAACTTGAAACGCTTAGAAAGACTTCAAAAGGAAGGAATTCTAGAACCATTTGACTTAGAGGATTATGGTAAATGCGAATCATGTTTACTTGGCAAAATGACAAAGCAACCTTTCTCTAAAGTTGGAGAAAGACCAAATGAACTATTGGGTTTAATCCATACAGATGTATGTGGACCAATGAGTACAAATGCTAGAGGTGGTTTCAGCTACTTTATCACTTTCACTGATGACTTCAGTAGGTATGGTTATGTCTACCTAATGAAGCATAAGTCTGAATCCTTTGACAAATTCAAGGAATTTCAGAGTGAAGTAGAGAATCAATTAGGCAAGAAGATTAAGGCACTGCGGTCTGATAGAGGCGGTGAATATCTGAGCTATGAATTTGATGACCATCTGAAAGAATGTGGAATTCTATCAGAGTTGACTCCTCCTGGAACACCACAATGGAACGGTGTGTCGGAACGGAGGAACAGAACCTTGCTAGACATGGTCAGGTCAATGATGGGTCAGGCCGAACTTCCATTAGAATTTTGGGGACATGCACTAAATACAGCTGCACTCACTATAAATAGAGCTCCGTCTAAAGCTGTCGAAAAGACTCCATACGAATTATGGTTTGGAAAGCCTCCAAATGTGTCTTTTCTTAAGATTTGGGGATGTGAAGTATACGTCAAACGATTAATTTTAGACAAACTTCATCCAAAATCTGACAAATGTATCCTTGTGGGCTATCCAAAGGAAACAAAAGGGTATTACTTCTACAATACATCTGAGAACAAGGTGTTTGTTGCTCGCGATGGTGTCTTTTTGGAGAAGGATCACATTTCCAAAATGACAAGTGGGAGAAAAGTAGACCTCGAAGAAATTCGAGTCGAACAACAAACTCTAGAGAATGCTCAAGATGACATTCAGGATGAAACTCAGAGATCTTTAGAAGAATCTGGTGAGAATCATGGTCAATCTAGAAATGTTACCCCGCGTAGATCGCAAAGATATAGATCTCAACCGAAAAGGTACTTAGGTATTTTGACGAACGAGAGCTATGACGTTCTATTACTTGAAAGTGATGAACCTGCGACTTACAAACAAGCTATGACGAGCCCTAGCTCCAAGCAATGGCAAGAAGCCATGCAATCTGAATTAGACTCCATGTCTGAAAACCAAGTATGGGATTTGGTCGATTTGCCAGATGGCTACCAAGCCATTGGAAGCAAATGGGTTTTCAAACTGAAAAAGGACAGGGATGGGAAAATTGAAGTTTTCAAAGCTAGATTGGTTGCAAAAGGTTACAGGCAAGTCCACGGTGTGGATTACGATGAAACCTTTTCACCAGTTGCAATGCTAAAGTCTATTCGGATAATGTTAGCAATCGCTGCATATTACGATTACGAAATATGGCAGATGGATGTCAAAACTGCTTTCTTAAACGGCGTTTTAACAGAAACTTTGTTTATGACACAGCCTGAAGGTTTTGAGGATCCAAAGAATGCTAAAAAGGTATGCAAGCTAAAGAAGTCAATCTACGGATTGAAGCAGGCATCCAGGAGCTGGAATATACGTTTTGATGAAGCAGTCAGTGACTTTGGTTTCATCAAGAACGCAGACGAATCTTGTGTATACAAGAAGGTTAGTGGGAGCAAAATTGCTTTCCTAGTATTATATGTCGACGACATATTACTTATCGGAAATGACATTCCTATGTTGAACTATGTCAAGATTTGGCTTGGGAAATGTTTTTCGATGAAGGATCTAGGAGAAGCACAGTACATATTGGGCATCAAGATTTACAGAGATAGATCTAAAAGGATGATTGGACTTAGTCAAAGCACTTATATCAATAAGGTGCTTGATAGGTTTAAGATGGCGGACTCCAAGCGAGGCTACCTACCCATGTCTCATGGAATGACTCTAAGCAAGACTCAGTGCCCAAAAACACTTGATGAGCGTAGACGAATGAATGGGATTCCATATGCATCATTGATTGGTTCAATAATGTATGATATGATATGTACACGCCCGGATGTTGCGTACGCACTCAGTGCTACGAGCAGATACCAGTCAGACCCAGGAGAGGCGCATTGGACTGCTGCCAAGAATATTCTGAAGTACCTGAAAAGGCACAAAGATGACTTCCTGGTCTATGGTGGAGATGATGAATTAATTGTTAAAGGCTATACGGACGCAAGTTTCCAAACCGACAAAGATGATTTCAGATCACAGTCTGGGTTTGTCTTCTGCCTCAACGGAGGAGCAGTAAGCTGGAAAAGTGCTAAGCAAAGCACCATTGCGGATTCTACAACTGAAGCGGAGTACATTGCTGCACATGAAGCAGCAAAGGAAGCTATATGGCTAAGGAAGTTCATAGGTGAACTTGGTGTAGTCCCCTCCATTAAAGGACCAATAGCCCTGTATTGTGACAATAACGGAGCTATTGCACAGGCAAAAGAGCCTAGACACCACCAGAGAGTCAAGCATGTACTTCGTAGATTTCACCTTCTACGAGAGTTCGTTGAAAGAAAAGAAGTCGAGATAAGCAAGATTGGAACTGATGACAACATATCAGATCCATTAACTAAACCTCTGCCGCAAGCGAAGCACAACTCGCACACTGCAGCTATGGGAATCAAGCATATTGGAGAATGGCTTTGATGTCTCTGTTTAATGTTTTAAAGTTTTAGAGTTTAAATCTTTGTAAAACATTATTGGTTAATCATTCACAATAAATGAAAAGAATTCATTTTTCCATTTAATTTGTGGTTTATTAAATGATGAGTCCCTTCAATTTGACGATATATTCAAGATAGACTGTCAGGACCAGTCCTGTGACTAAGAAATGTCTATCAAGTGAACTTGAATGTCAAAGGTTGAAAATGGTCCCTAATCGGAGTTTTCTATAAAATTGGACGCATAGAAAACGTTAGACGATTAGAATGCAAGATGACTAGTAGTTCTGTTTCTTGAACTATGTGGACATGGCAATGTCATAATCATTTGCATAGATACTTACTTTGGGAAGACTAGTATCGGACAAGACCTATGAAACTTTACTGTAAGAGATGAAAGTCTGTCATAAGTAAATTTCATTAAGTTATTAGACACTAAATCCTCAATACCTGAGTGATTTGAGATTACTTGTTTGAGAACTGGTTGCTTTGACGTTGACCAACCGTCGCACCGTAAAAGGAGGCTATAAAGGCAACGCTCAGGTAATCACCTATCAAACGAAGTCTAATCTCAAGATCGCAAGATTGGGATTGTCCTCCCATAAATCGGGATGAGATGCTTAAAAGTTGTACAAGGCCACTCGGAGAGCTAGAAACTGTGAAATGCATGGCCGTGCTCGGATGAATCATAGGCTATGATTATCTGTTTATTTTGATCAGTTGAACTCTGAAACCGAGGAACACCTCTGGACATAATAAGGATGACAACTCTTACCTTATGTTCAAGAGCAAGCATCGAGCTACAAAGGAATTAGGAAATGCACACTTGTCCCTAAGGACAAGTGGGAGACTGAAGGAAATAATGCCCTTGGTCCAAGTATGCATTCTATGATAAGTCTAATAAATGCGGTTCAGTATTAATTAACAATTTAATAATTCAGTGAGATCAAGTGAGCTGAATGCCTAGCTAGAGGCCGCTTCAGTTCAAGTGGAATTAATGATATTAATCCACAGCTTACTCTTGACTGAACCCGTAGGGTCACACAAATAGTACGTAAACGGATCAAGTATTTAATGGCATTAAATACTCCATCTATGAATATTCGGAATCGACGGATCTTGGTTTCAGTGGGAGCTGAGATCGTCACAGGCAAGAAATGAATACTCCGGAAACGATGATATTACCGGAAACGGAAATATGGATCGTATCGGAAATATAAATATTATCCAAGTCGTAGATGTTGCCGGAAACGGAAACATGGTACGTATCGGAAAATATTATCGGAAATGGAAATATTGCCAGAATCGGAAATATTGCCGGAAACGGAAATATTGTCAGAATCGGAAATATTATCGGAATCGGAAAATAATTCCGGAAACGGAAATATTAAATATTTGTTCGAAACGGAAATTAATTCCGGAATCGGAAATATTAAATATTGTTCGTATCGGAAATGAATTCCGGAATCGGAAATTTAATCGGAAGCGTATCGTACGAATAAGCATCGGACGAGGGCCCAGCACGAAGCCAGGCCATCGCCCAGCAAACCAAGCGCGCCACACGAACAGCCAAGGCCACGCCAGGCCCAGCGCAAGGCCAGGCCCAGCAGGCCGTGGCAGCGCGCACAGCGCGCGTAGCGCGCGCAGGAGCTACGTGGGCTTGTAGCTCGCGTAGGCCTCGCTGCGTGGGCTGCTGCTCGCACGCACGCGCATGGGCGGCCCATCGTGGCTGCCGTGTGTGTGTGCATAAGTGTTTGTGTTCATGCACGATTCCTAAAGCATGCAGAGTTCGGTTAATGATTAAATTCCTAATTCTATTTGATAAATTAATTAATTAGAGTTCTTGTAGGATTCTAGGTTTAATTAATTTGTATCTGAATAGGATTCCAATTCCCTTTCCATACCCCTATAAATATGTGGCCTGGGTTCACAATTTATAAAGAGTTTTAAAAAGTATTCAAAGTGAGTTTTTGAGAGAAAAATTCAATCACACATCTTGCTCAAAAGTGCCGAAAATTCTAGTACCTTAAGGGCGATTCTAATTGGTCAATCTTAAGGCGGATCCGGACGTGCTGTGGACTATCTACGGAGGGACGACACTTGGAGTCCTAAAGACTTGTTCTTGTTCGGTTCGGGCGCAGCTAGGGAGGGCACGCAACAAAGAGTATGCATCTAAATTATGCTATATGATTATGTGTAAATAATATGTATTCCTGGGTTAATGGTTGTTTCCGCATGATTTATGTAATATCATATGTATCATAACCTAACACACAATGCTAAGGTTTGAACGTGTAAAACGAACCTTAGAATGGCTACAACCCCTCCAAATTCTAATCGCTACTTAGAATATATAAAGTCACCCCACTAACAAGGGTAACTGAAAATCGCGAGTCACCAAAACTCCGATCAAACTACTGCACATAACGCTCGCCCTACAAGCGCCCGTTACACAGTCTACGTCTTTCCAAAGCAAAAGCGAAGGAAAAATCAAGGATAAAAAAAAAATCATCTATGAATCCTCGCATCGAACAAAGTAATAAGCCGTGCACACCCACGCAGAAGGTGCTACACTTGTTCGAGCACCTGAACGAGGCGTGATGAAGTACTCCAATGCAAAAAATAATAATGATATCCCAACACCTAGAGGAATGTTCTAAGACACGTTGTTAGGCCACACAAGCCTACGTCGCACCATAAGTTCAACCATCCCACGATACAAGTCTAAAAAAAAAGAGTAAGGCATATTGCACTAATGCGGGCACGACAAAGAGTATGAGGCAAAGACTACTTATCGCCCAAATTCAAAATGCAAGCCCCACGACTTCTACATTAAAGAATAAAAGGTAAAAAAATATTACCTACCACGGAAGGGATAGCTCGCACCTACACGAGCGGGACCCCAAGGCATCTTTCTCGAAAGAACCTACAAAAATCGTACGCCAAAAGGAAGCATCCCAACATGCATATTTGGGGGCTCCAAGCTACGAAACGACCGTAGCAAAATAAAAAATATATACGCGATCAAAGTCTTGTGCCTCAAGGTATGTTCCTCGGTCCATATAGACTCGCCCAACTATTGCAATAACTATACGCCTTAAGAACGACAGTTCCTTTAAATAATCGCCCCAAAGCGACAAACACCGTAGTCCACCAATCGGCTACGGATTCTCGAGAAATTATCACGATCACTCAACTCATTGTGATCTCTAATAAAATTCTACGTTCCAAAAATAAAGAAAAACAAAAGAGAAGAGAATACGTAGAATTTCCAAGTGAAATAAACGAACGAACAAGAGGCCAACTGTGTCATCAAAAGACCAACCCATACAATATTTTCAACACCCCACTTGGGCGTGAATGATTTCAACGCCCAGGCCTGGGCGCCGAAAATGAGCCCAGGCCCAAAAGAAGCCCTGACTTCTATAGGGTCCAGTCGTATCCATTCGACTCGAAAATTGCCTATTTCTTTACTGAAAGTCGCACCTCACGGCTTTGTTAAGAGTAGCACACCACTACAAAGATCGCTCGCACTTACGAGCGATCCCAAACACGATCAAGGAAATTACAAAATGCGTATCCCCAAGGAACCTCTTTGACAAGAAATGACCGTCAAGCACGAGTGCTTGGGGGCTCGAAAGAAAATATATAATTCAAAAGAGAGTATGAAAAGTTAAAACAATATTCCAAGACTACGCTGTACGAAGTCCCGTGTTTGGATAATCTCAAAAGATAAAACTGGATTACGACCTCAAGACAAAGGTCGCCGTTGATACTTATACATAGTCCCCTAATCAAGGACCCAGGTAGTGGCAAAATTGAGCCGTAAAGACTAGATCAAAACCATGAAAGATGATGACCACGAGACAATGGTCCGTCTAAGCACGTTGTCAACCCACATTCAGGTTGCAACTAAATCCGAGCATCCCTCGAAAGAATTCGCTCTTACAAGAATGAATAAAAAGAAATTCTCAACAGAAATCACACGAACAAATGTAATAGGGACTTGCCCACCTCAATCGGGCATGATCGCGCCACGTACCACGCGAGTCCCAAATCGAAAAGACGAATTCAGGTTCGCTCAACTCCAGCGGGCGGGGCGTCCACCCTTAGCGGACAGGGCTCGCCCACCTTCAGCGGGCGGGGTCTGCGTCACTAATCGCGCAGGTCCTCAGTTTTCGAAAATGAAAAGAAAAAAAATCTTCAAAACAAAAACAAGCTCGCCCACCTTCAGCGGGCGGGGTCTACGTCACAAACCGCGTAGGTCCTTATTTTCAAAACATCAAAACAAATTCGTCCACTTCTATCGGACGGGGTGTCCACCCTCAGCAGACAGGCTCGCCCACCTTCAGCTAGCGGGTTCTGCGTCACTAACCACGCAGGTCCTTAGTCGCTGCAGAGATAACTTTTCCCGGTTTATCCTTTTCCAAAAATCAAAGGATGGTTTCCCTTTTCCAAAAATCAAAGGATGGTTTCCCTTTTCTAAAAATCAAAGGATGGTTTCCCTTTTCCAAAAATCAAAGGGTGGTTTCTCTTTTCCAAAAATCAAAGGATTGGTTTCCCGTTTTTCCAAAAAAGAGCGATGTGCTGGATTTTCCTTCGTTTTACGTCCTATAAAAACAAGGGGGTTTTCTCGTTTAGCTAACCCTAAAAATAAGAATCTTTAAAACATTTTACCTCGTGATTGGGCTTGGCCAGGCCTAGTTACACTTTATAGCTTTGATTTCGAAAACATCTTTAGACACTTCCAATGACAAAGTGAGGGAGTTTCTATACTATCAGTTAACAAATTCCAATGACGCGTGTGGAATGTGTTAACACTTCAAGTGATGACCCTTAAGTCAAATGTTATCAATCAGGGGCTCGTGAGACCCTCGTAAAACAGGTCACATACACCATGGCTTGTATGACGCACTCCGTCTAGTACTTTGACCATCGTCTCATCTCGAGACTCAGTCAAAGTGGGGGCTAACTGTAGACACCTACTTTTGTCCCCATTCCCGAAAGGGAAGGTTCGATGATGAGAACATAAATCTCCCCTTGGCAACGCATCTCCTATAAAATAACGGATCTCAATCACCCTTTCATTTCAGCCAAAGCTGCTATTTATAGAAACCTGCTAAGAATAATAACTGGCGTAAAAGGTAGTTGTTAAAAGTGGCAAAGTCATAAAAGATAGAAACCTGTCAGAATTAGGTGTTGCACTCAAACATAAATCCTAAAAGAGATAGAATTTGCGTTCCTGGTATATTTCGAAAATAAGAGTTACGTCTTAATTAAATTCCTAACGAACCTAGAGTTCGTAACGAGCCCTGACGCATTCCGTCATAAGTTAATACGCACTAAGGACTCGGATAAATCTCAAAAGCTCCGTGTTCTAAGAGTCCAAATCTGACAAAGAACTCGGCCCAGATCCCATTTTCAACGCCTGGATCTGGGCGCCGAAGATTGGGCGCTGAAAGTGCCTAGGGCCGTTTTATCTCCAGATTCTTTTTGGATTCGTATCTTAAAATTTATCTTTCCACACACTCATTTCCTATGTATACAGCCTAAACACAATTCCATAATCTGAGTATTGACTCTAACCTTAAGCCTAAGCCTCACGCTGCGAAATTGATCCGGCGTTCTGTCGCAATCGACCCAAAAGTCGAACAGAACGCACCCTGCCCCTTGTAGCTTGATGAAATAAGCCTAAATACTGAAACATTGCTTGGAAAACCGAGATTCTCTAAATAAAAGGAGAAATAGAAAAGCCAAGTGGTTAATTTTCTGAGAACCACAACGCACCTCTCAAGGGTGCGTAGTAATGTGTCCCTCATATGATTTAATCGCTTTCATCACCCTTTTATAAAATTGTCAAACTATTAATTTGATTGATCTATCACGCCTAATAAGATAATACCCTGGACAATTGAATTATCATGCTAGGTACCTTAAATCAATCTAAATAACATAATCACGATCGATTTAGTATTATGTGTTGCATATTGCTAAAATCAATTCAGAATCTCTATTATATAAGCCAGCTCCTGAGGTCATTTTTGTAAATTAACTTTTCGTGTCCCCCAAGCAATTTACGAATACACCCTCCCCGGTTTTACTTCTAATCTACCTTGCTAACCTAGGGTTATTCCTCGCCATTCCCGTAGAGATGGTTTTCAACCGCACCCTCGCTCTTTCTCTCTCTACTCCATCTCCATCTCCATCTCCATCTCCCTATCTCTTTCTTCCGATTTCTTCTACTTTTAAAAACCTTCTCCCCTCTTCGTTCTCTCCTCCGTCTCTCGCCGTCGCCTCCATCGAAAACCGCGACGGAGGAGATCGTAGTCGCCACCATTGTTCAAGTTCGTTGAAAAGACGACCTCCACATCGGAGCCACCGACGCAACGGAGTATCCTGCAGTTCCAATTCACCCTCCTCGAAATGCAAAGTAATTATCTCTTATTTTTAATTTTCTGGGTTTTATTTCAGTTTTAGGGTTTTAATTACAATTACAATTTTTTATTTCAGTTTTGTTGCAGGTTAAAAGTGATTGTAATTTGTTGATTTTTGCTCAGTTTCTTCATAAAGATTTCAGTTTGTTGATTATCTCCTTGATTTTCGATTGTAATTGATTTCAGTTTTGTTGCAGGACTTGAGAATGCGTAATTCAATAAGGGTGAGATTTCAATAATTTTGTTTAAATTTTCATTTTTTTTCCAATTGATTGTGGAGATTTTTTTTTTATTTTATATGTTTTTTCCGATTTCATTTGACTTCCTTAACAGGCACAGGGTTTACAGGCGTATCAAAAGCTCCTTGACAATTTGAGCAAATCTCTATGAGTGTTTTTTTTTCAATATTTGTTGGGTTTTTTAAATTTATTTTGCTTGATTTCTGTAATTTAAAATGGATACTTTCTATGTTTTACAGTGAGCAACCAGTTGTAGGTTTCAATCAAGTGGCAAATCATGCTCATCAGTTTAAGGGGAGTAGTTCTAGGTATTTCCTGACTCTCAATCTTGAATTTTGTATTTCCGGGTTCCATATTTTTTTTGAGCTTTGAATCTGTATTTTGAATAAAAAAAATGATGTGACTTTGTTTGCTATTGAATTAAAACCGATACAATTAAAATATGTGTCAAATTCTCGATTCCTTGCTCTCTGTTTTCTCCGGGTCTGAAGAGATGAATCAAGGTGTAGTGGTGGTGGGTGGTTTGGTGTTGATGGGAAGAAAGAAGGGAGTAGCGGTGGGAGCGAAGAGAATTTAATTCTGTCTCTCACATTTACCTGGGCTTGGAAAAGTTCTATTGTTTGTGGTCTCTCACATTTACCTGGGTTTGGTGTTGATTTAATTCTTGGATTATTTCCCGAATCATATAGTTTATGGATGTTAATCTATCATATGCTGTCATTGTATGTTCAGATCATATAGTCCTCATTGTTATATGCCAATTTTTTTTCTGCAGCCTTAAGCCTTTTTAAAAAAAAAAAATTATACCCGGATGAGTTTTACTAGGTGATGCAATTGTACAAAATGGGGCAACAAGCATGGTTGGGCAGTGCGTCATTCAGCTTGCACGAATTCATGGTGTCCATAGCATTAACATCATTAGAGACAGGTGCGAGTCACAAAATCAAATCTGAGCTGTAACGATGAAGGTTATCAAATTGTTAAACAATATGAGCTTTTACTTTGGTTTGAATTTCACTAGGTATTCCATTAATGGGGCTTTTCCAGTGTCTTACTCATACGTCTACTTCATTTCTTATATTTGTTTGTTTATTATAAAAATCTGAAATTTATAAGGAACTTGCCTGAACCAGCATTGGGTTTTAGTTGCGTTGGTGGCAATGCTGCTTCTTTGGTGCTCAAATTTTTAAGGTAGCGACATTCAAGTTGTCATTTTTTAACTTGCTTTGCTTTGTCAAGTTGTCAAGTTGACATTCAAGTTGTCATTTTTTAATGCGAGAAAATGTGTGTTATTGCGTTTATAATATTGGGATTCTGAAAGGGAATATTGGAAAATAAAATAAAAAGCAAAATTACGTTATCATATTTAAGCATAAATAAACATGTAAAAAAAATCGTTCATATAGTCTATCTTGATTGGAGAAAGTTTTGGGAAAATAAGATTATTTTAAATAAACTTGAACATAAAATTCCATATTTGTTTTTCCATTGGTGTATACTTTTGGATGGATATCATTTGATGGATATTAGTAAATTCATAATTTGCTTTGAATTTGTGTTACCTAAATTAAGGTTAGGTTCTCAAGATGACTAAATTTACTGATATTACCAATGTTGTATTCTGTCTTACAGATGCATACCCTTTTGAACCACCCAGGATGAAATTCCTGACTAAAGTTTTGTAAGGCATATTTGATTACCTTTCCATTTGTTGTTCATTCCACATTGTATCTCATATAAGAGGCATACTTCTGCCTATCATCTTGGGTAAAGTGCTAAGAAGAGTACAACTGCGTAAATGGAGGCATATGTCAGAAGTAAGGTCTTATTGAATAGTACTCCAGTTATAATCTGGGGCTGGTTTACAAAAAGTCAATGTTCAGATTTTAATTTCTTATTGGTTATAGCTGTATCTGTGTAAGTTGTGCTGGATCTGCTGCTTAATTTTACGAGAGAAAATCACATTGGGAAAAAATTGGTTCAAATTAGGTCTTCCAGGTTCATTTTTCAACAGGAATAAGTTCATAGAACTTCATACATAGGCAGGGAGCTCTGCAGTCTCATTTAAGAAACGGCTTTGTGGGTGTTTTTGCATCTGTATGCATAATTTTGTTTTTAATTGAGAGACTTAACCCTTTCCTATTATCAGCTGGCTTATTTATAACTATGTAGTTTCTGCTTTTGTATTTTCTCTAGGAAGCTTCACTATTTTCATAAGCATTGCAGAATCCTTAAGCAGCTTTTAGCCTCTCTGTATGATTGTACCTGTGTTTTTTCTTTTTTCGTCAATGAGACTTCATATTAGGTTCAAATCAAATGTATCTTGCTATATGGTGTCTTCTTTCTGATTGTGACAATCTAAACCAACAGTATAGTATGAGCTTGAATAGCTACAATTTATTTTTTTGTAAAAGAAATTGGTTCATAGAAGTTCACTTGACTAAAGTTTTCGCTCTGGCGGTCTAAGTTCTGTTGGTGATCCTCTTCGCTCTTAATACCACATACCTTCTTCCAATACCGACGGTTGTTCTTTGGCGGTTGGTATGTCCACCTGTTCTTTGGTGGTTGGTTGTTCTTTAATAGTTCATCAATGTCGAACTCTTTTTTGTTTTCAGTAGTTAGTTGTTGATTAGTATAAGACTACTCTTTTTAGTTGTTGTTTTCAGCTGTTCTTTGGTGGTTGGTATGTCCACCTTTTCATTGGTGATTAGTTGTCTAATGGGAGTTCTGTTGGTTCCTTGAAATGTGCATTTTCTCACTAAGCTCTTCAAATGCTGCCACCAAATTTACAAGCCTTGCAACAAAATCCACTAAAAGAGAAGCAAAAGTTGCTGAATTGAAAGACGTGAAGGCCATTGAGTCCTGCTAGCCATCAGTAGAAAACATACCTTGCATTGAAGCTCCAGCACCAATCATAGAAATTCTTGAACCTGTCATATCAATAGATGAATGCATATGTTCAGGATCCATGCTAAGTACACTAAGGGAGTTTCTCACAAGCTGACTGCCTCCACAATCTTTCATTTTGGCAACATGCTCCGGATCATCAAATTCCTTGGGTCTTTTTTCTTCTTCCCATCTCTCAAAATTTACAGGAGATAAGACTTTTCATCTATCCTAATCTGTAGTTGTTTTTCTGTTGCATAAAATTTCTAGGTTTTGTGTAATTGCTGATTAAATTTTGTTTTTTTACCAAAGCAAAAAAGTGGAAACCGGGTGTTGGATTTAGTGTCAGAAACCTCCTAAAGGTGAGGTCTTTAGCTGGTTTTTTGGATAATTAATACTTAATATTGTTGCTTTTGGATAATTAATGCTTAATTACAACTTTTAAAATTCTTGGTTTTGTGTGTTTGAGCAGAAAAGTTGTTTTTCTTTGATTTTTTTAGAAAATTTCCAAATCAATTTTGTAGGATTTAGTATATTACCAGCCTTATATGCTAAATATAGGTTGATACAAGAATTAGAATCTCAGTAATTAAGTCTGATATGCAACGTCTCTTATGCAATACCTTCTTATTATGATATTATGAGATTATCAATAAATAGGTACGATTAAGCTTTTGGCATATGTGGATTCTTTATATAAAAGTTAAACCCTGTATAAGGTAGTTTTCTATTTAGAATGTTTTCATTTGGCTTGATTATTGCAGGTACATAGGATTTGATGAATATAAAGGAATTGAAGTGGCTTGGAAACAAACTATTTTATATGTTTAGTTACTTTGGTATTAAGTTTTGATTATTAATCATGTAAGCACATGAATAAATTGTGTTACGGAGTATGATTTAGATTTTTTTAAATAGGGACGATTAATTTTTCTTTAGTTGAATTTTGCGAACATTTTTTCTTGCATACTACATATTTGTGATGATTAATTGTAATACTAAAGTTTTATATAATCTCGCACGCATCGCGTGCATATAAGACTAGTAGTTTAATAGTTTAACGCATGCCCCTTCAATTTTTTATGCTGAGCTAGTAAGGATAACCTGCCTCTGGAGTATTAGCGATGAGCACTCCTCTCGGTAGTTACAGTCCCTCGAACTCTCAATTTCTGCCCTGCGGGTGTACGTTGAGCGATCCCCACACCAGGGATCACAAGGGAACCTATGGCCGTCGTGGTCGAACATAATGGCACTCCCTTTATGTCACGATAACCGGGTTTTGTCAGTTTTTCTCATTGTCGTTAAAAACTGAATGACGATTCCTATATTACTAGTCGATTGGGTGTAAACTCACAGGAAATCCAATTCACTTGATTTGGCAACGTCACGCCCACGAGGGACGAGGTCACGCATTAGCCTCGTGCTTTTTCGACACCCGCACACCCGCAAAATAATGGGGCAGTCGAAGCAGCCAACAAGAATATTAAAACCATCATCATGAAAATGACAACCAATTACAAAGATTGGCCCCAAAAGCTGCACTTCGTATTGTGGGGGTATTGAACTTCAATCCGCACTTCAACTGGCGCAACCCCATTTTCATTGGTCTATGGAATGGAAGCAGTACAACCTATTGAGCTAGAGATACCTTCTTTAAGGATAGTTCTCGAAGGCAAAATCCCAGAAGCTGCATAGGTACAAGCAAGATATGACGAGCTAGTCACGCTCGATGAGCGCTGGCTTCAAGCCGCTCACCATGTACAAGTCTATCAGCGCCGAGGGGCCAGACATTTCAACAAGAGGGTCAGAACCCAAAACATCAAAGTAGGCGAGCTTGTCCTGAAAGCTCTTCGCAAGAGCGTCATGGATCCAAGGGGAAAATTCAAACCCAACTGGGTCGGGCCATACATTCTCAAGAAAATCCTTTCTGAAGGAGCAGTCGACTTAACAGATGTCGATGGGACTGAGTTCCGTTCCTTGACAAACTTGGATAAGCTCAAGAAGTTCTATGTCTAAATTCAAAATTCAAATTCGAAAAGTATTGTATGTTAGAACTACGTTCGGCCTGATTCCTTAACGGGACACGTAGGCAACCTCATTCCGAGGCCCGACCACTTCAATACAAAAAACTTTAAAATTTTCCTCAATCAAGGGCATCCTAAAAATCAAATCAAGTTCAAAATTCAATTGTTGTTGTTGTTCTTATTCCAAATGTGCAAATAAAATGCAAAGCATTTTCAAGCGGAATTTAACACGGTAAATTTTATTTGGCTCTAAAGCCTCCATCAAAGCTAATTCGATTACAAGGTTGGAATCAAGTGAAGCAAAGTTTAAAGCCTTTTCACTTCCACTGAACACACTTTCTAAACACATCTTCTAAATACACTCTAAACACATCTCCTACAAATGCAATTTCAAACACATTTAAGCCTACAAAGATCTGGAATTGGGCAACTATGCTCTTGAGTCTTGGAACCTTGAGTACTATCCCCTGGCTCTTCCTGCAATCATTCATCAATCTTCCCCTTGCCCAAGCGGCGGGAGAGGGAACTTGCTAGTCTTCCAAGACGGGAGGATGACGAACCTCCTTTGGACCCAGAACGGTCAAGTACCGGACGGGCCACACTCCCGTCACTTTCTTCACAATTAGTTGATGCAGGGCGACTAGCTCTAGAACCTCGGGCTCCCGCTGGCCTGGAGAGAGAAATGTCCCTTTGTCTTGGACCTTTCATCCATACAATATCCCCCGCAGACAGAGTAACAGGCTCCTGTGGGAATTGAATATTCAAGAATGGTTTGGCAACCCAATACCGCCTCCAAGCTTCAAGACGATCAGCATTCAGTACAACAGGTTTAGGATGCTCCTCATCACAATCTGGGATTTCTTGCTTCAAGCCATATTGTCTCATCACTCGAGCAGGAGAGTAGAAGACTAACATTCTAAGGCTAAGCACTCTCAAGGCAGTAGAGCCGGGTGCATATCTCATAGAAGCAATTCCCCACCAAGGAACTACCCACCTGATACAAGATCCAACTCCCGAGAGTGCGCAGCGGCACTCATCCAGCGAAAGTTGGCCATACATCATGGGCCGCACAATGAATCCCTTCCTATTATAGCTTGCCATGTTCTCTGGTGGTGCCACCAACGTGAGTCTCTCCATAAGCCAGACCTTGGAGAAAATACAAGAAAGCAATTCAAAATTCAATGTTCAATATACAAGTACAAATCTCAAAATACAAAAGCTCCAGATTCTTACTTGGAGTAGCACCAGACTTCCCAACAGCATGGAAGTGGGGTCCGACTTCAGCATATCAACGCCCATCAATGTCTCACCAATTATAAGCGGCATTGGGTCCCTAGCACTAGCAAACTGCTCCACGATCTCTATTAGGGAGGCATCGCCATTGCCAAGCCCTTGCTTCGAAAAGAGGAAGCGAGCAAAGATACAAAAACTCAAGGCCCTCAAGCGGAAAACCTTGGAGACGCCAAGCCCAACAAAGTAAGTGACAAGGAGGGACAAATCGACCCCTCGGCCATATACAACAGCACTCAAAAGTGGGGGCTTCAAGCCCAGATACCTCTCAAAAGCCAAGAAAAACTGTTCTTCAACACTAGGCATGCAAGGCTCTATCATAAGGGTCCACCCCAATATGGCACCAAACTCTTCAGGGAGGGGACATACCTCGTTGTTACCAAAGCAGAAAACGTGGTGAATCGGATCCCAAGCCTCCAAAGCAGCATAAATGAAATGCAAGTCAAGCTTCATAAATCGGAAAGAGACGATAACCCCAAGGTGCATGCCATCCAGCTCCCTTTTCTCTAGTCTGCCTAACGAACCAAGCCAAGAGTTCAAGGAATTTTCAAATGATATAGCCATTTGCTTTCTTTTTGTGAAGAAGTAGAAGGTAAAGAAGAGAAGAGAAGGATTGGTGCAAGAAATGTGATCCGGAAATCTCCCTTTTTATACAAAAACCAGCACTTATGGTGGTACTAGAAAGGACCACCTGCGCTGGGCGCCATAGCCTGCGCCAGACGTAGGGCCTGCAAGAAGGACAAGCTCAACGTCCACTTTATGACTCCAAGTATGCGCTCTTTATGGCTTTGGGCAGCTAGATCAACCCCAATAATTCATGTTGAAGATTCCAAAAGACGCAAGTCGCGCAATTTCAAGCAGTCTTAATCAGCACTCGGGTCATATCGGGTCCATTTCAGGTCAATTTGTTCAAAATTCAAAGCATTCTAGTCCTAGATCGGTGTCCAAAGTCGATTTAGCATATGCGAAGAACAAAAGTTGAATATACTTTTACTTGCGCTTTTCCTAACCAAAAAACCTCAGTCAAAGTGGGGGCTTATAGTGGGTATGTACACCCGAAAAAATGGGCAAATGTTTGCTAGAATAAGCATGTGTATGAGCAAGAGTTGAATTTACTTTGACTTGCGCTTTTTCTAACCAAAACACCTCAGTCAAAGTGGGGGCTTATAGTGGGTATGTACACCCAAAAAATTGGAATTTTTTTTTTCTCATTTTGCATGTATACAAATACAAACCATAACAAGTCATACAAATACAAACCATACAAAATCCAAATTCGAATCATACAAAATCCAACCATACAAATCCAAATACAAAAATACAATTACAAATTTCAATACAAATATCCTCATACAAAAAACCCAAATAGGCAAAGCTAGAACTTGCTACCATGCAGGGTCAATCCGAGTCATCAACAACCACAATATCAATCACAAGCTCCTTGTCCCTGTTCCGGCTCATGTACCGCTCCATAACCTGGTCTAGCTCTGTCCCAGGGGTAGCTGGCTCCTGCTCCGAAATACGAAGGGTACCGCAAGGCCGCTGAGCTCCCTGCTGATAGGGGGAATACTGATAAGACTGCGGGGTCATCATAAACCGGCACTGCATCTCGAATCATAAGCCTGACGCCTCCGCTCCATCTCATACCAATAAGCCCAAGGCTCTGCGCTCCAAGGTTGGGATCTACTCGCTCCTAAATGGGGCACTAGGGGGAGGCGTAAAAGGCATCTGGCCGCCCATACCTCCAACAGAGTACGAATGCCTGGTAGGCTCAGCATAAGTAGAGGGGACAACTCTCCTATCAACAACTGAATGCCTCTGACGGGCACCAGCACTAGGACTCGGGCCCTGACCTAAGCTCCGCCCGACCTGCTCTCTCGAAGTATTCACCGGGGGACCCCAGTCCACGGAGTCCCTGCGACCTCAACGGCGCTCTTATACAAGATTCAAAATTCAAACATCAGATATCCGTATACAAGTTTCAAGGATACAAACACCTCATAGGCAACAAACTCACCTCTTTGTCCTTGTCAAGAAGCTTCTTGCTCAGATTGACACAATGCCTCTTCAAAGAATCAGTCACGAGCGTCTAGCGACGCACTATCGCCCGAGGCGCCTGCATACAAAATTCAAGATCAATTTCTAAAGATACGAAATTGCAACCAACTTCAAGAAAATACAAAAGCACTCACAGCTGCATAGTACTCGGGAAGCGCATCAGTCGCCGCCCGATGCGGATGAGAGGCCATTGGATTAGTAACCTCCACCTGCTCCCCATCTAAGTCCACATAATGGAGAACCCTGTCTGGATAAGGGACATCCTCAAGGTCGATCGCCTCCTCCTACAAGCACACATACAATGATCCAATTATACTAGAATACAAGAATACAAGGATACAAGATTCAAATCCAAAAACTCACTGGCGGCACAAAGAGAACAGGTGGGGCAAGCCTCGCCAAGAGGTCATCATAGCGGCTCCTCCTATCCACAAAGTTCTCCCATGGGAGATAAATGGACTCGCCCCCAGCCTCCATGGCATCCGAATAAATCCGGGCAACATCAACAATCTTCGCCAGCATGGACTCCGCAGGATCCATAAGGACGAACCTGCCTCTCACATTATGCTGAGGAGTCACCCGCTCACCCAGATACTGAAGGAATGCCCTTTGTCCAAGTATGCATTAAATGCTAAGTCTAATAAATGCAGTTCAGTATTAATTAATTATGCAAGTTAATAATTCAGTGAGATCAAGTGAACTGTATGCCTAGCTAGAGGCCGCTTCAGTTCAAGTGGAATTAATAATATTAATCCACAACTTACTCTTGACTGAACCCGTAGGGTCACACAAATAGTACGTGAACGGATCAAGTACTTAAGTGAATTAAATAATCCATTTATGGATATTCGGATCGACGGATCTCGATTCCAGTGGGAGCTGAAATCGTCAAAAGGCAAATTATGAATACTCCGGAAACGATGATATTGCCGGAAACGGAAATATGGATCGTAACGGAAATATAAATATTATCCAAGTCGTAGATGTTGCCGGAAACGGAAACATGGTACGTATCGAAAAATATTATCGGAAATGGAAATATGGTCGGAATCGGAAATATTGCCGGAAACGGTAATATTGCCAAAATCGGAAATATTATCAGAATCGAAAATAAATTCCGGAATCGGAAATATTAAATATTTTTTCGAAATGGAAATTAATTCCGGAATCGGAAATATTATATATTTTTCGAATCGGAAATGAATTCCGGAATCGGAAAATAAATCTGAAGCACGACGTACGAAATAAACATCGGACGAGCTTGCTAGACTCAAGGCCCAACACGAAACTAGGCCCGCGCTTAGCGTTGCCCGCGCAAGCACAGCAGGCGAGCAGCAGCCCGCCAAGCAAGAAAGTCCCAGCCGAGCAATGAAGCAAGGCCAGGCCCAGCAAGCTCAGCAAGGCCCAACCGAGCAATGAAGAAAGGCCACGCCTAGCAAGCTCAGCAAGGCCAGCAGGTTGGCGCGCCCATCGTGGGCCGCGTACCAGCGCTGGGCCGAGCTGTAGACACCCAATTTGTGTCTCCCCTTTGGGATGATGACGATACCATTATCCTTGTTAGGCGATTGGAGTGACTCCAAGCGGAAATCCCAATTGTTAAGAATACCTCCGAAATCCAAAGTCCAAAATCCAATCCCCGATATCGTTCCCCTCCCGGAACTCGGTACAAAACACAACTTCCAAAATCCAATTTCAAAATCCAAGTTCAATCTCAATTAGTGGACCATCCCATTGGTCTTACTAGGCCTTTTACACTCAAAATCATATAAGGCAAGTCAAATTCGGGCGCCGACCTACAAAACCGAGCATGCCGGGCCCCGCTCCGTAAAACAGGAATTCAAAAAACCGAGAAAGGTTTGTTTTTAGAAGCAAATTCAAGCCTTAACCTCCAAGAAAACACTACGTGCCAAACATCGTACTATTCGTACGAAGGTACACCCATACAAGACAAATCAAGGACGACATCTTTCCGTCCTTTTTTGCGGCATTCAGCCCACGTCAGCAGCGCCCATCGCTGGCCTGGCGCCAGGCGCTGGCGTATGCTGGCGTTTTGCACCATTTCCCTCCTATAAATACCCCTCATTTCCATCGAAAAATAGGGAGGGCACAACACATACAACGTCGTAATTTCGACATTACTCCTCACAATACAAACTTCAAAACTCTTCAAAAACCCATACAAAAATTCCAAAATTCAAGAGAAATTGCGAGCTCGTGCCTTAGCTTAACTAGGTAAATCCGAATCCCATTTCAATCAATCATGCTATTTTGATTTCAAATGATTAGCAAGTTGGTGTTTTTTTGCCATAAAAAACACCACTTGCAACAAACATACATGCCTTTTTCAAAAATACAAACTTTTTCAAAATACAAATTAGAAATTTTCAAGATTCAAGGATGTTCAAAGTTGTTTGCATTCATCTCTTTGAACTAGGATCACCTTCAAGTGTGGAGTAATCAAAGATGACACCTTTTAGAATTTAAAGGTTTAGTCTTTTGAGATTCAAGAGTCCATTTTTCAATATACAAGTTCAAGTTTTCAAATTTCAAAGATCCACCATGTTTAGGGTTGTTCATAGTTACGTCTCTAAACTAGGATCATTTCAAGTTCAAATTTCAATCATTTCAAGTTCAAGTTTCAATCTTTTCAAGTTCAAACCTTTCAATATTCAAGCTTTCAATTTCAAGTTCAATATGCAAAATCTAGGACATTTGGGTTGAGCAACCTCTCCCAAGTTGAGATTTTTGGCTTTGAATTCGTGTCGGGCGCACTTATTTTTAAGGAGCCGCTTGGCGTTCGAATCTCATGTGCCCAAGTACAAATTTCAATTATGCACTTTTCAATATGGCAATTTCAATATCGAACTTTCAATATTGCACTTTCAATATCGCACTTTCAATACCGCAATTTCAATACCGCAATTTCAATATCGCAATTTCAATTTTGCACTTTCAATTCCGCACATTTACTTGCCTAGTCCATTTCTAGGCAATGTGGACCTACTCCCTAGTCCTTTTCTAGGGGGTCTTGTATTTACTAATTCCGCACTTTATTTAGTATTGTGATGTTTCTTTATGTGCTTTATTGCTTTCATCACCAACATGCTAAATACAACAAAATACAAAGGTTACATCACGCTTAACGAAGATATTTTTGGACAAACCGGCCTTAGGTTCCTTAAATCAATCTTTAAAGCAAAGTGACCACCGTACAATTAGAAATTATATTTTGTTCTAAATTTCAAACCCACATAGTCTAATCTTAGGGTTTATTTTCGAAACAATGTTGTGCCAACGTACTTGAATATTTCTAAAGCTCGCCGAATAAGCATTTTCGTTCCCGAGCCCGGATCTCACCCATCCGTTTCAAGGATTCAAGGCCTTATCCAAAAATAGAGTCATTTCGCGGTCTTCCCAAACGAGACCTAAAATAAGTTTGGTGGCGACTCCTTCGAGGTGCAAAAACAATTCAAACGGTTCTCTAAACGAACCGCCGCGTGCCAAACCCCCCATTGTAGGAAACGGGAAAAAAGATTAAAAAAAAACCCCTACAATTCTTAGCGACTCCACTGGGGACTCTTTTCTAATTTCAATTTCGAAAATGAGAGCAGATTTCGAGCAACCAGCCACTGATCTGCCAAAGTACTGGATGCCAGCATTGGCGCCAAGCGCAGCCCCTGCGCCCAACGCCACGGCCTGCATCCAGGACAGTGGCTCACAGTGGCTTGTTGCCCACTTTTGCTCAACTTTTCGTGTTGGGAGTTAGTCTGTTTTTGCATTTGGAAGGACGCTCCCAAGCCTCGTGAACGAGTGCCGAAAAACGGGCTTTAAAAATACAAATTCAAGTACGATTTTAATTTCAATTTCTAGGCATTTCATGCATTTTTCGAAAACCATATTGTGCAAATTGAATTTCTACCCTTGCCCAAACGGATGTGTTCTACATTCGGGCTAGCCCCGGGGGCAACGAAATGGTGACTCTCCATACGGTTCCCGACCAAAGTGTGTGACCATTTCCGCGCCTACCGAAACTTGGCATTTGCTTGACATTCCCGATGTCAAGTATGGAGGCCGTCTTCCGACACACACTTTCCTTAGGCGGAACGTGAAAGCTTGTCGTCGGATCCGTCTCTTAGCCAAGTACCCTTTTGACACCCAAAGCCGACCACTTGCATCATACAAAGACTTAGACCGACCTTAGGTTGAGAACTTTGCATGTCGCATTCATATTCATGATTAGTGTGACAACGTGCTTCTTGTGCATTGTGCGGGCGTCTTTGCACGCGTGAATGGCTAACCTCGAGTTCTAGCTTGCCAAAACCAATTAGCCTCCAACTAGGAAACCAAACCCCTAGGAGCATCATTCAAACCTCATACATCTAAATCGCCGATTTTAGGGTCTTTAGGAGTGTCACTCCATTTGATTCAAAACCCTTAAACACGCCTCACGCACAAATGCCAAACTCAAAATTCAATCCAACGGCGTCATAATGCCGGATTTTCGAGTCCAAATTCCAAGTTTCAAATTCAAAATTCAATCCAACAGCGTCATAATGCCGGATTTTCAAGTCCAAGCTACAAATTCGATCAAAAATTCAATCCAACAGCGTCATAATGCCGGATTTTCCATTTCAAAATTCCAACTTTCAAATTCAAAATTCAATCCAACGGCGTCATAATGCCAGATTTTCGAGTCAAGTTTCCAAGTTTCAAGTTCAAAATTCAATCCAACGGCGTCATAACGCCGGATTTTCTATATTCAAAACCTCAATTTTCCAAGCCAAGTCCAAATCCAACGGTGCCGTATTTTCTAATCCGAATTCCGAGTTTCAAAGTTCAAACCAAATTTTCTAGTCCAAAACCTCAATTTTCAAGTCCAAGTCCAACGGCGTCATAATGCCGGATTTCCTAGTCTTCAAGCTTCAAGTTCAAATTCAAACTTTCTAGTCCAAAACTTCAATTTTCAAATACAATCCAACGGCGCCATAATACGGATTTTCTTTTCCAAATTTCGAGTTTCAAGTTCCAAGTCAAGACTCAATCCAATAGCGTCTTAATGCCGGATTTTCTATTCCAAATTTCAAGCTCCAAACTTCAAATTCGAAAACCACAAATCCAACGGCGTCATGCCGGATTCCCTATTTCAAACATTCAAATCTTCAAGCATCGAAGTCAAGTTGCCAATTCCAAGTCTCAAAACCTCAAAGTTCAAATGCCAAAGTTCATGATCGGCGTAATGCCAACTTTTCAACTCCAACTTTCAAACCTCAAATTCCATGTCAATCTTTCGAATTTCAAGTCCTATGCTCAAAACATCAAATTCCAAATACATGCCGTCATAATGCCGATTTTCCATTCCGCATTTCAAACCTCAAGCTCGAAGTTCAAAAATTCCAAACCTTCAAATTTCAAATCCTACAGTCCAAGCACACTGCGGCATAATGCCGGACTTTCAAATTCCCAAATTCAATGTCTCAAATCCACGGCGACATAATGCCGGATTTTCCAAATACAAAGCTTCATGTTCTACACACAAAATGCATCCTTTTCCATTTCCAAATTCAAACTTTGAGTCAAGTTCAAATTCGACGGGTTGAAAATCCTCTGAAATAATACAAGTCCAATTGTTCAATCGGGTTGAAAATCCCCTGAAATAATACAAGTTCAAATTCGACGGGTTGAAACTCCCCAGAAATAATACAAGCTCAAGATTCCATCTACGGGTTGAAAATCCCCTGAAATAGTACAAATTCAAACGGGTTGAAATTCCCTTTTAAATAATACAAAATCAATCCCTTTCAAATTGGGTTGAAATTCCCTTCAAATATTCCAAGTCCAATGGGTTGAAACTCCCCTAAAATATTGACGGTTTGAAATTCCCTTTTAAATAATACAAAATCAATCCCTTTCAAATCGGGTTGAAATTCCCTTCAAATATTCCAAGTCCAATGGGTCGAAATTCACTTGAAAATTCAATTCTCTAGTACAAGTCCAATCTCCAAATCCTAGAGCGGGTTGAAATCCCCTTCAAATAAGTCAAATTTCCAATAGGTCGAAATATTCCTTTTCGATCCCACAAATTCTAGTACAAAGAGCCAACTTTCACAAAAGAATGAACGCTCCTCTCAAACATTTCCAACGCGTTGCAAATCCCGAATACAATTACATAATCCAAAATCCCGAATCTTCGGAGTGGCACTTAGAGTCAAGTCTAGGTCTCATTCATTGCATGCATATCATATCATGTGTCGGGAAGTCCAAGTTCTAAGATTGTCTGGTGTGTCTTAACTAGGAGTCCGAAGATCCTGTGGGTTCGCTGAAGAGGGGAGAGGTTGAAAAGAACTCCAGCAGCCCTAGCCTCCCGCATAGCCGGTGTCGAGCAAGCAGCCAGATCATCTCCTACAAATCAGACTCCCAGCCCCATTCAAGGAACAGTCCAAATGTCTGCCTCTGATCAACTCGCTCAACTCCTAGCGGTTTTTGCCAACCTCAGTGCCAATGTGGAGAGCATAAGCAACCGATTGGGTGTCGTGGAACAGGGTGCGCCCACTGATGACTTAACCAAGAAGATCGAGAGCCTTGTCAGTAAGGTTACCAATCAAGAAAACTACTTTGACACCTAAATGGAGGACAACCTCAAGGGGAAGGCTAATCTGCCAGACAAATTCTCCGCCAATGACATTCCAAAGTTCAAATCAACTGACAATCCCAAGTACCATCTTAAGAACTTCAGAGCTACAATGGCCATCAAGGGGGTCGAACTCGAGCTATACCCGGTGGTATTCCCTATGTCTCTGGAACCTGTCTTCCAGAAATGGTACTATTCACTCAAGGAACATCAAACGAATACCTGGGAAGCGGTTGCTCGAGCATTCATGGAGCAATATCAGCCCAACATTCAGCTGCAAACTACTCTAAGGGAACTAGAAGTTCTCAGGCAAGGGCCTCAGGAAGGCTTTACTACTTACCTCAGCCGGTGGAGGGAAATGGCATCCCAAATGGTAACCCGGCCATCCGAGAGAGAGTTAGTCAAGATTTTCATCGCCGGTCTCCTCCCAAAGTACAATGCTCACATGAAGTACCTAGGTCTGGAAAGCTTCAAGAGTACCTACGACATTGGGGTCGACATAGAGGATGACCTAATGAAAGCACCCGCAGCCCCAGCTCCGCAGTCTGAAAAATGGAAGGGGAAGAGACCTGAGACAACACACAAAGTTCATGAGGTTAACGCCCTAGAGGCTCCTCAAGGTCCCATATCAAACAACTTCAAAAGCAATGCTAACCAGCGCAACTATCAAGGAAGGCCCCAAAGAGTCTTCACAAACCTCGGGATGTCTTACAGTGAGGCATTTGATCGGCTGGTCGAAAAAAAAGTTATAGCACCCATCGGTCCAACACCCGATCCTCCAGTTGACAAAAGATCCAAGAGTTGGGATCCGACAGCTCATTGCAAATACCATCAAGGGTTGGGTCATGACATCGAAGATTTCTACAAGCTCAAGCACTTGATCCAGAATATGGTCGACAACAAGACATTACCATTACCCCCAGGGGCTAAGCAAACCCCCTCTGTACAAGCCATCTCCGATGACTGCGATGATGAAGAGGAGGAATTTCCATGCAATCTGATCTCCACAATATGCAAGCCAGGTTACGAGCTTATGGTTCCAAGCTTTTGCCATCTACTTCCAAGTGCTCAAAATTGGGTGATCCCCGAGCCTAGGTTAACCACCGACATTCAAGAAAACATATGTCCACTCGCCACCGTGAAGGCTTTAGGATTCTCCGAGTACGATCTCATGCTAAGTGTCCAACAAACCATCAAACTCCAAGGTGTCACATACAAAGTCTTGGGAGTCCTTGAGCTGGTTTTCTCCTTTGACACCTATTACGACAATGCTGAGTTCCTGGTAATCGATGTGCCTACTAACTTCGACCTACTATTCGGAGAGCCTTGGTTCGAGGAAATACTAGATGGCCCTGCCTGCCTTACCCTCAAAGATTCAAGCTTCCGAGACACCCTCATCAAGCAAAAGGCGGTTGTACGCCAGGAAAAGGATGAGTGCATTCAAGAATACTACCACCGATGGGCAAACTCCGCTCGTACAATTCAGCCTGAGCTACCGGAGGGCAAAATGGTGAGAATGTTTCTCTTAGGGCTCAACACTTCATGCAAGGGCAGCTTCGCCGCATTTCCTTACAGCACATGGAACCAAGTCTGGGATCAAGCCCTGAAAATCTGTGCATGCAGCCCCATCTTCGAGGATTATGACGATTACAATGCAGATGTCTGGGAGTACCCTGAGAACTATCTTTTCGATTAGTGTCTTTAACCAGGTCTAGAGTCTGTCTTTCAATTTTCGAGTCTAGCAATGAGTCTAAGTGTCTACAACTAGAGTCTTGCATCAATCAAGCGCCTCTAAATGCCGAGCTTCAAGTCAAAATAGTCGATGTAATGATTGCTGATTTCAATAACACTTCAATTTCTACTTACTCGTCGAGTCCTAATTCAAAATCAAATCCTAATCCACACAACTTTGCTTCACAAGAAACTGACTTTGAATTTCTTAAAGCTATCGAAAATCATGAAAACTGGACGCCCAAAATTGAGGAAACAGAAAAAATCAACCTTTCTAACCGCAGTGATTCAAAACTAGTTCAGATTGGTTTAACTCTTTCTCCATCAGAGCGGGACGATTTTATCAAGCTACTTTCAGAGTATGTAGACGTCTTCGCATGGTCCTATCATGATATGCCAGGGGTTGATCCAAGCATCGGTCAGCATACAATTCCCCTCATTCCAGGGTCAAAGCCCATCAAGCAGAAGCTCCGTCGCATTAAACTGGATGTTTCCCTCAAAATTCAAAAAGAGGTCTCCAAGCAATTAGAGGCCGGGTTTATTCGAGAAGCAAAATATCCAGAATGGATCGCAAATGACGTCCTAGTTCCAAAGAAAGACGGCAAAGTACGAATGTGTGTGGACTACAGGGATCTTAACAGGGCCAGCCCTAAAGACGGTTTTCCATTGCCTCACATCGACGTCCTGGTCGACAACACCGCAAATCATGCCTTACTCTCTTTTATGGACGGGTACGCAGGCTACAATCAGATTCCCATGGTAGAGGAAGACATGGAGAAAACAACCTATTTCTATACAGTTATGCCGTTCGGACTAAAGAACGCAGGAGCAACTTATCAAAGAACAACAACAGCCATCATGAGCGATATGATTCACAGGGAAATTGAGGTATATGTCAACGACATGATTGTCAAATCCAAAGAACGGCACAAGCATACCTCAGTACTTCGAAAGTTTTTCAACGGGCTCAGACAATACAATATGAGGCTCAATCCTCAAAAGTGTGTATTCGGGGTAACGTCATGCAAGTTGCTCGGATATGTTATCAGCTCTCGAGGCATATAGGCTGACCCTTCAAAAATCAAGGCAATTCTCGAGATGCAACCACCAACGAATGAAAAGGAAATTCGGGGTTTTCTTGGCAGACTACAATATATCAGCAGGTTCATTTGAAGACTCACAATGATATGTGAACCAGTATTTCGAATGCTCCGAAAAAGCGAGCCCAAAGTGTGGGATGACGATTGTCAGCATGCGTTCGAAACAATCAAAAGCTACCTTTCCAACCCACCAATACTAAAACCAGCAATGCCAGGGATTCCCCTCAGGCTTTACCTCACAACAACAGATTCAGCAGTGGGGGCTATGCTTGCTGAAGAAATTGAAGGCAAGGAGAACGTCATATACTACATAAGCAAAAAACTGATCAAGTACGAGACCAAATACACTCAGCTCGAGAAACTCAGCATCGCCTTGTTTGGGCCACAAAGAAACTACGGCACTACATGCTCTCCCATACAAATCATATGATCAGCAAAGCCGATCCTCTCGAATATCTATTCGAGAAACCAGCACTCAACGGACGTTTGTGCAGATGGTTGGTCATGTTAGCAGAATTCGACCTCAAATACATTCCACAGAAATCTATCAAGGGTTCAGCAGTCTCAGATTTCCTAGCCGACTGTCCCGTCGAGGCAGAAGAGGAAGATTACGACTTACCCGACGAGCAAATCTTGATGACCAGTGATGACAGTTGGTCAATGCATTTCGATGGTGCCTCCAATCAGAACGGATGTGGTGTTGGAGTAATTCTAGTAGCCCCAGACGGCACACACATTCCTATATCAGCAAAACTGCAAATCAACGTCACAAACAATGCGGCAGAATATGAGGCATGCATCATGGGCCTGGAAGCCGCCTTAGCCCTAGGTGTCCAGAAACTTCGAGTGTACGGGGATTCCTCCCTAATCATCAATAAAATTTCCAGCAAATGGAAAGTAAGGAGCGAGAGCCTGGCTCCATACCAGTCTTACCTTGAGCAGTTGTCCGAACAAATAGAAGAGCTCCGCTATACATACCTCCCGAGATAGGAGAATCAATTCGCCGATGCACTGGCAAAACTAGCCTCAATGATCAACATTCCAAGCGGCATGGCTGAAATGCAACTTACAATTGAAACACGTCAAGAAGCAGCATATGTCCATGCTATTGACAACGTCGAGCAAGACGAAGATGAACCTTAGTTTACAGACATCCAAAGGTATCTACAAAGCTCAGAGTATCCCCCACACTTTTCAAGGAAGAATCGAAGGGCTCTACGACTACAATCAGCCAATTTCGTCATAGAAGACGGCATTCTATACAAAAGGTCCCTTAACGGTCCTAATCTCCGATATGTTGACAAGCACGAAGCTCAAAGAGTCATGGACAACATACATGCAGGAGTCTGTGGCACCCACATGAATGTGAAAATACTAGCTCTCAAGATCGTCAGGGCACGATACTACTGGACCACCCTCGAACGGGACTGCAACCTCTTTGTCAAAAAGTGTCCCACATGCCAAAAGTGTGCGAATCTGAAGCACATTCCTCCATCACTACAATACTCTCAATCATCACCGTGGCCATTCTCAACCTGGGGTATCGACGTCATCGGCAAAGTCACTCCAACGGGCATCGGGGGTCATGAGTTCATACTGGTCATCGTCGACTATTTCACCAAATGGGTCGAGGCCAGATCATTCAATGTATTGGGTTCCAAGCAAGTGGCCCAGTTCATACAAGAAAACATTATATGCAGATATGGCGTTCCTCACGAGTTCATCAGCGACCAGGGAACCCACTTTCAAGGAGAGTGTGAAGATCTATTCACCGAATACAAGATTCAACATCATCGCTCTTCACCTTATCGCCCACAAACCAATGGGGCGGTCGAAGCAGCCAACAAAAATGTAAAGACCATCATCATGAAAATGACTACCGATTACAAGGACTGGCCCCAAAAGCTGCATTTCGCATTGTGGGGATATCGAACTTCAATTCGCACTTCAACTGGTGCAACTCCGTTCTCATTGGTCTATGGAATGGAAGCAGTACAACCTATCGAACTGGAGATACCTTCTCTAAGGATAGTTCTAGAAAGCAAAATCCCAGAAGCTGCATGGGTACAAGCAAGATATGACGAGCTAGTCATGCTCGATGAGCGACGGCTTCAAGCCGCTCACCATGTACAAGTCTATCAGCGCCGAGTGGCCAGACATTTCAACAAAAGGGTCAGAACCCAAAACATCAGGGAAGGCGAGCTTGTCCTGAATTCCCTTCGCAAAAGCACCATGGACCCAAGGGGAAAATTCAAACGCAACTGGGCAGGCCCATACATCGTCAAGAAGATCCTCTCCGGGGGAGCAGTTGAACTAACAGACATCGACGGAACAGAATTCAGATCTCTTACCAACCTCGATCAACTCAAGAAGTTCTATGTCTAAGTTCCATGTTCAAATTCAAGGATCCAAATACAGGTCTTGTAAGGTAGTCAGAACTACGTCCGGCCTGATTCCCTAACGGGACACGTAGGCAACCTCATTTCGAGGCCCGGCCACTTTAATACAAAAAAATTCAAAGTTTTCTCAAATTAAGGGCATCCTAAAAATCAAATCAAGTCAAATTTCAAAACTCAAATTGTTGTTGTTTTTATTCCAAATGTGCCAATTCAAAGCAAAGCATGTTCAAGCGGAATTTAACACAATAACTCTTTATTTGGCCCTAATGCCTTCAAAGCTAATTCAAATACAAAGTCAGGATCAAGTGAAGAAAAGTTCAAAAGCTTTTTCACTTCCTAAACACATGTTCTAAACACATTTTCCAAACACATTCTAAACACAATTCCTTCCAATACAATTTCAAACACATTTAGCCTACAAAGATCTAGGGTCGGGCGACTATGCTCTCGAGTCTTGGCACCTTGAGTACTATCCATTGGCTCATCTTCCCCTTGCGCAAGCGGCGGGAGAAGGAACTTGCCAGCCTTCCAAGACGGGAGGACGACGAACCTCCTATGGGTTCCGAACGGTCAAGCACCGGATGGGCCACACTCCCGTCACCTTCCTCATAGTCAGTTGATGCAGGACGTCTAGCTCTAGAACCTCGGACTCTAGCTGGTCCGGAGAGAGAAATGTCCCTCTGGCTTAGGCCTCTCATCCATACAATGTACCACGCAGACAGAGTAACTGGCTCAGGTGAGAACTGAATACTCAAGAACGGTTTGGTGACCCAATACAACCTCCAAACTTCAAGTCGATTTGTATTTAGCGCAACAGGTCTCGGGTTCTCTTCCTGGAAATGCGGAATCTCCTGTTTCAAGCCATATTGTCTCATCACTCGAGCAGGCGAGTAGAAGACCAGCATTGTGAGGCTTGGCACTTTACAAGAAGCACATTTCAAAATTCAACATTCAAAATTCAAATACAAGTTCAAGTTCAACAATACAAAGAAGGCTCCAGATCCTTACTTGGAGTAATGCCGGACTTCCCGACGGCAATGAAGAGGGGTCCGACTTCAGCATATCAAGGCCCATCAATGTTTCGCCAATCACGAACGGCATTGGGTCCCGACCATTAGCAAACTGCTCTACAATCTCAATTAGGGAGGCTCTCAAGCGAAAAACTTTGGGAACATCAAGCCCAGCAAAGTAAGTGACAAAGAGGGATAAATCCACCCCTCTACCATATACAACAGCACTCAAAAGTGGGGGCTTCAAGCCCAAATACCTTTCAAAACTCGAGAAAAAGTGTTCTTCAACACTAGGCATACATGTCTCCAGCATCAAGGGCCACCCCAATATGGCACTAAATTCCTCAGGGAGGGGACATACCTCATTATTTTCGAAGCGGAAGACGTGATGATTCGGGTCCCAAGCCTCCAGAGCAGCAAGAATAAAGTGCAAATCCAATTTTATAAACCGGAAAGAGACGAGCACCCCAAGATGCATGCCATCAAGCTCCCTTTTCTACAACCTACCTAGCGAACGAAGCCACGAGTTCAAGGCACTTTCAAAAGACACAGCCATATTTTCTTTTCTTTTCGAGAGGAAGCAATATGAAATGATAGCAGGGAAGGGCTGATGCAAGAAATGATCCAACAAGCTCCCTATTTATACAAGAGTCGGCTTGCACGACAGCTAACAGGCGCCAGGCGCCAAGCCTGCCCCAGGCGCAGGGGCCTGCATCTAAGGACGAGGCCACCGTCCTCTCTTATGACCCCGAGTACACACTCTTTAGTGTTTCGGACAGCAGAGTACAACCTCCATTATTCAAGATTCCAAAGCCGCAAGCCGCGCAATTTCAAGCAGTCCAGATCAACGCTTCGGGCAGATTTCGGGTCGATTTTTCAAAAATCAAGCATTCTAGTCCTAGATCGGCGTCCTAAGTCGAGTCTGCATATGCATTAGCAAAATTTGAATATACTTTGACTTGCACTTTTCCTAACCAAAAAAACCTCAGTCAAAGTGGGGGCTTATAGCGGGTACATACACCCGAAAAAATGGGCAATTTTTTTTCAAAATTTTTCGCAAAATTGTCATGCATGCATATAGCTACAAAATTTCAAGGCATACACTACGCATACAATTTCAAGCATTCGAGCATACAAAAGCCAATCTTCAAATTTTACAAACCAATTCACGTTCAAAACCATACAAACCACACAAAAATTCAAGTTTCAAAAACCATACAAACACAATACAACCCAGCCTATACAAAATCAACCCAGGCAAGCTGGAACTCGCTACCATGTAGGGCCAGTCTGAGTCATCATCAGCGGTGACGTCAACCACAGGCCCCTTGTCCCTGTTACGCCTCCTAAAGCGCCCCAGCTCCGTCCCAGGGGTACTAGGATCCTCCTCCTAGATACGAAGTGTGCCAGTGGAGGGATTAACTCCCTGCTGAGAAGAGGAATACTGAAAAGGCGGCGGCATCGGCATATACGGGTACGACCCAAACATCTGAGCCTGGCGCATCCTATCCATCTCCGCATAGCAAGCCCATGAACCCGCACCCCAAGGCTGAGGACCACTTCCTCCGAAGTAATAGCCAAAAGGAGGAACAAAGGGCCGTGAACCGCTAGCACTGAATGTCTGGTGGGGTCAACATGTACAAAAGGGGAAGCTCCCCACTCAACATCAGAATGCCTCTGATGAGCACCAGCACCGGACCCCCGTCCCAGCTCCAAGCTCGGCCCCTCCTGTCTCAAGGACGTCTCCGCCTAAGGCTCCTTGTCAGCAGAGTCCCTACGGTCTCGACGGCGCTCCTATACAAGATACAATTTCAAGAATCAATTTCCTAGTTGGAGTTTCCAGTATACAAGTTTGAAGATCAAGTGAGGTACCTCTCTGTTCCGGCCAGAAAGCTTTCGGGTCAGCTTGGCGCATTGCCTCTTCCAAGAATCAAGCAAGAGCATCCAGCGACGCACTCTCGCCCGAGGTGCCTGCATACAAAATTCAAGATCAATATCCAAATACAAGTTACAAACCGTTTCAAAATGCAACAGTACTTACAGGGGCATAATGCTCAGGTACAGTATCATATGATTTTCGGTGCGGGGGAGAAGCCCAAGGAATGGTCTCCACCACCTCTTCCCCGTCCGAGTTCTCATAGCGGAGGATCCTATCAGCATGAGGAATGTCCTCAGGATCAACCTCCTCCTCCTACATACACTCATACAATCATACAAGAATTCAAGAATACAAGAATACAAGAATACAAGAATACAAGGTTCAAAAGCTCACCGGCAGTACGAAGCGTACTGGTGGAGCCAGCCTCCTCAGGAAGTCGTCATAGCTCCCCTTCCTGTCTACAAACTCCCTCCAAGAGCGGTAAACAGCCTCGCCCCTAGCCTCCGCATAGAGCCGGGCCAACTCTTCATCCAACGCCAGCATGGACTCCAGCGGATCCTTGGGGACAAGCCTATCCCCTGAACTGTGTTGAAGGGACACTCGCTCCCCCAGATACCACATATGGCGGTACAGCCCTGAAAGAAAAACCCTCCGCCCAGACAGGAATTGGGCACGAGCAGCGGAGGCAGGTACAACCGCGTTGGCAAAAGGACGCTATACCACCTACAAAGCAGACAACTCAGGCAATAGTGCAAATACAAATACAAGAAAGCAAAACAGTACAAAAAGGTTACCCTATCAGCAGGAAAAACTCTCCAAGCTCTGCGAGAAGCCGCCAGGGACGCACCAACGCGCACCGCTCCTATCCAAGAGGCAGCATACGGGTAAGCCGCATCTCTAGTACGCTCCGGCGCCAAAGTCGGAAAGTGCTCATAGATCCAAATCTTTCAAGGAACAAACAAAACATCAGTCAAGTTCAAGATACAAGCATACAAATACAAAGTACAAAGTGCAAGGAGTCTCGAATACGTCCAGCACGCTCCACAGAGCAGCCATGCTCGGGTCACTCCCCACTGCAGTCCAGGAGGCCCGCCCCATTTCATACAAGAGGTGGCTATAGGCCAAGCCACCCCAGTTGTAACTCGGAACAGCCCTCAAGTCCCTCAGAGCGGACAAGAAGCTAATATGGACCCGACTGTTCCTACTCGGGGCAATCACTCTGCTAACCAAGACAAGGAGGAAGAGCCTAACCCTCTGCTCCGCAGACACACCCTCACCGCAGATAGCATCCACAAGCACCGTCACAGAAGCGTGAGAGTCGTCCTCTGATAAATCAACAACAGGGCCGAGTAAGTCCCAGGCAGCGGCCGAGCGCCACGTCAGCTCAGAGTCAAAGGTCACATTCCTCTCAGAAAAAGGAAGACCTATGATCATAGCAAACTCAAGGGGGGTAATAGTGTAGGGGAATACAGTTAAACATAATAACATGTGCGGAAACAATCCCCAAAGCCAGGAAACATGTATAAAGCACAGATTAAGCAAACTTACATTCGAAGCGTGTTTTCCACAATAATTTGTCAACGAACACGAACTTAGAACTCCAGTTGTCGTCCCTCTACTTGGTTCACCAACACGATCAGATCTGTCTTGATTATCGTAGCTTAGACAATTGATCAAGAGTTTGTGCTTTTGGGAAGAACAATTCTAATGGAGGCACAGAGAGTTTAGGGTTTCTCTTGCCTTAGGTTAGAATCTGATTTTTGCATTAGGTTATTGGAAAACGTGTGTTGGGATAATATCATAACCCTTAGGTTATAATATCAACCGGCCAAGGCACATAGGCCATGCGCCAGCCAGCTCCGTCCGTGCAAGCCCACACGCGCACAGCCACACAGGCGCTGGGCCTTGGGC
Organism: Spinacia oleracea; assembly: GCF_020520425.1. Lineage (NCBI taxonomy): Eukaryota > Viridiplantae > Streptophyta > Magnoliopsida > Caryophyllales > Amaranthaceae > Spinacia > Spinacia oleracea. The sequence goes on from NC_079492.1 coordinate 31,701,711, forward strand.
CGCGCTGTGTGCGCTGCTGCTGTTGTTCCTCGCTTGCACGCGCGCGCCCAGCCAAGGCTTGGGCCTTGCGCGCTTGCGCGCCTTGGCTCGTTGGGCTAGTAGAGTTGCCCCTTTCGTATCCGCGATTAATATATTTCCGATATATTATTTATCGTTTCTTATACGACGAATCACCGTCGTATGATACGATTTATTCGTTTCGCGTAGCTTACGAATATTCGCGATACGATATACGATTCCGATGCAAGGTCGTATCGTATAGTACGTTTTCCAACTAATTCCCGAAAAGCTATTAAATGAATTTCCGATTCATTTAATCTGGTGATATGTTACGTGTCATTGGTGTGACCTTGTAGGTTCAGTCAAGAGTAAGCTGTGAGTTCAATATCCATTAGAACTCACTGATCGGAAGTATTGCTCCAGCTAGCTGTTCCGATCACTTGATCTCACTGAATTAATTGTTCGCAATTAATCTGAACCTTGGTATTAGACTTAATGCACCTTGGGTGAAGGACATATTTCCTTCAATCTCCTACTTGTCATTCAGACAAGTGTGCATTCATATTCCTTCGTCACTTAGTGTTACTTACTGAACATAAGGTAAGATCCAAGCCATCCTTATTAGGTCCAGAAGTGTTTCTCGGATTACAGAGTTCAACTGTCAAACTTTTGCAGAAGGTTAAGCCTAACCATTCTGAGCACGGCCATGCATTTTACAGTATCTAACTCTCCGAGAGGCCTTGTTACACAACAACACCATATCCTATCAAAGATAGGAGGACAATCCATTCTTGCAATCTATGAACACTCACTTTGATTCATAGTACGCCCAATAACTGCTTTTATAGCCTCCTTTTACGGGGCGACGTTTAGCTAGTATCAAAGCGAACTAATTCTCAAACGAGCAGGCATAATCGCTCATGTTCTGAGGAACGGTTTCTAATCACCATTAATGAGAACTACCTATGACATGACTTTAATCTCTTAAAGTGTTCTCATGGTCAATCCGATACAAGATCCAATAAGTATCTATGCAAAAGATTATGACATCCAGTCACTCTAGTTCAAGAAACAGAACTAAGTAATCTACTTGCAATCTAATCTTCATTAGTCATTGGTCGTCCACCTTTCAATGACCTGGATTAGGGATCCTTTGTGACTTCAATATTCAAGTTCACTTATGGGTGTTTCTTTGTCGAAGAATCCATCTTGACATCCCATTTGAATGATTTGAATCACATGGACTTATCATTTAATACTAAACCAAGATTAAATGAACTATGAAATATAATTTCATAAATGATAAATTTTTAAACCAAATGCTTACCAATTTGTGGGCCTCTAACCCAAAATCAAGCATTTAATGTTTTACAGATATAGGCCTTTCACCCAATACTTAAAACATTCATGGAACTGAAACTTGATTCCATTTCTGCATATGAATGTTGTGTCTCATTCAATGTAGAGGTATAGTTTATCGTACTTTGCTATCCTTAGCATCTTTTCTATCGAAAGCCTTTCGATGTAAGATAAAAAGATCTTTGAATATGTTTCTAGTATGATCTAGTCTTTCGTTGTTGTTTAGAATGATAATCATATCTAAAATAGAAAATCATCCAGGTAGCAGACTTATGATCAACCTGAGTTCATTGAAGAACTCCCACTAAAAACAATTCCCTTTCATTGCTTCTTAGGCAACAATGAATTCATTTCAATTATGTAGAATTTCAAATGATGCTTCCTTTTGGAATGCTCCAACCAGTTCACATAGATGTGGGAGATACATCTTTCAACTTAGAACTTGGAAACTAATCATTGATTCAGTTTCCCATGCATCACATATGGTTTAGAACCTATGTTACCACCTTTTAATCACGACGCCTGATTGCCCGTGTATGTGTGTGGTTTGCCTAACAACAAGATTCAACTTTTGCTTAGGCAAATGCATGTAGCATCAAAACCTTAGTTATCTTCACTTCCTCTTATCAAGTGTTCATCCTACATCTCCAAATTTATTGGATGTTCTTGATATTGTTCCAATGATCTTTGATCCAGATCAATAGAGATTGGTATAAACTCGTCACGATCCAATGTTCACGAGTTATCTTGGCGATCTATATATCACATTTTACATGATTGATTGTAATGCAAAAACCATTCGCATTTTAAAATCCATCCATGTAACTTTTAGCTTCATTCTGTTTCAAGAGATACTGAATCTTTGCTAAAATCTTGGTATTGCCATGTGACATAAGGTGAAGGCACCTCTTCAAGGTCCTTCATGCTTAACTCTAGTGATAACAGCCTAGCTTTATACTTAGTTAAAGCATTCATAACTTAGACTTTCTCATATGGGTTGAGAGTCTCCTTTGAGTCTCCCCATTTTGTTTGATTTAGTAATTACTTTTACAGAATCCAAACAACGCTTTAGATCCTATCCAATAGATCTTTAACCCTGTATGTTCTAAGTTTCGCCACGGTTCTAATATTGACAAATACTTTCAAATATAATAATTTAGAATTTGAATGTCATTTTCAATAGAGAGATATGTATCTCATATATAGAACCAATAAACTTGACTTAGCTCCCACTAAAATCCTCATCTATAAGATGATCCATATTTTCATAAAGCTATGATTACTCAATAGCCTTTTAGACAAATATGGTCCAATTCCCACTTGCATGCTTTAATCTACGAATAGATTTCTTAAGCTTGCTCTATTATCTAGCATCCAAAACTTTTACATTGTGTGATGTACACAATTCCTTTCTACAAGTCCAATTGAGTAAGGTGTTTCGTTTTCCAATTGCCATATTGCCATATGCAATGATTGCTAGATTTATCCAAAATTGTTTAAGCATTCCGACTTGGTAAAAAAGATTTCAACGTTATCAACGCCGTGAAGTTGTTTACAATCTTTAACCACCAATCTAGCTTCTCTTTTGTATGTATATACAATATCATCTCTGTATGTTTTGAAAACATGTTTGCAACCAATGGGAGTAAACCCTTTATGCAAATCAACGTTGTATGTTTAGAAAACATATTTGCAACTAATGGGAGTGAACCCTTTATGCAAATCAACCAAATCATAGATTTGATTCTTTAAGATGAAGATATTTCGGATAAATGGCCTCAAACCATTTTATATGGCCTCGAACCATACTTGGGAATTTTTAATTTGTCGTAGCTAACCTGTAAGTCGTATGTTCTTGAAGCACTTTCCAAAGTCTTCACAGTTTTCATTCCTCAAGATATCTATGTATCTATCTTGGTTGAATTCTATTCCTTATACGATTTACTAGGTATTGAACATCAAACGTTAGTGTCTATAAACACATTACTCAAGTCCTTTGAGTATTAGGATTCTCTTGAAGCACTTCTAAAGTCTTCCTGAAGCTCTTCCAAAGGCTTCTAAGTTCGGAGCTTCTAAGTATCCTACATTTGTTTGTTGCTTGACTCGAAGTCCATTCGAGGTCATTTTTCTCCCACTTGCCTTTTTGGAAATATGATGGTTTCCTAAAAGACATTATCTAGAGCAACAACTATATGGTCTCAGATTTGTGGTAGAATCAATACCTTTTGTTTCTATGAGTCGCTCATAAAGAAACATATATCTATTCTTGAGTTTGTTTGATGTAAACACTAACTCCCACTGGGTTTGACAACCCTAGATATATATGTACTGGAAAGATGTAATGAACCGAAGTTCAATCCTTATGACATCTTATCCTTAGCTTTGACAACTTTGTTTAGTGTGATAGTCATTTGAGAGTATCATTTAGAAAATATATAGGAAAATAGTCGTGAATCGTTAATCGAAATAGATTCCGATATCTCCATTTGGACATACCATGGAGCTTCGATTGTTATAATGCCATATAAATAATCTAGATAATCTTTCTTGGCTCATGCAAACATCACCTTGACCCAACCTAGATGTTCCAAAATTCTTGCCAAGTTGATTTTATACTCTTTTGTGAATCGCATTGAAGCATTTCACATATTTCACGTTGAGTAAATATAGCCATATTTTCTCAAATTCTTGTGAAATAGGTAAGTCATAAAATCCATCTTTGGCCCATGAACTTTATTGTCTAGAAATTTCTAACAATAGTCCATTTCTATGTCATGTTCAACAAGCAAGACCCACGTGTCTTAAATTAACCAACTTTCAGAAATCCATGCCATGGAATCTTGGAATGTTGTCTTGTTGATATGGTCGTATGACATTGCCAAAGATATGTGGAACACAAATCAAAGTGTTTGATTTGAACCTTTTGAAGTTTGAGTTTGAAGAGATTTGTTTGTTTATTAATCAATCATATGACTCAACCCTTAAATGACCATTTCATTCAAACAAACACTCAACTAATGTTTTTGTTTACTTTGAATGTGAGTCTTTCCGTTGTCCAAACAGAAATTGATTATGATGATTAATGGAACATAATACCATTAAGTTCCAGCCTTTAGAAGGACTTTAAAACAAACATGATGACCCTACAATTAATGTAGCACAACTTTGCTTCATTTCCCACTTGTAGGTAATCTCCAAATTACTCTTGGTTAATAAATTAATACCATAATTTATTCCATTGCCACAACATAATGCCATTGTTGTTTGAGTTGAAACCACAATCAACGTGCTCCTTTAGGACGCCTTACCACCTAATTCAACTAAAATAGCACCTCGCTTTAGCGTAAACCTACTATCTTAGATACCTAGATTTTTGTAAGTGCTTGATTTGGAAGGCAATTATTAAACTCAATATTACTTTGGACCTAGTTGTTTCTATGTTGGTTCGATTATTTAGTGAACTTCATCTAATCGATTCTTATGAAACAACCTATTCATGCAAAGCATACATACATTCATACATTCACGCATAATATATATATAGAAGTGCATAAATAAATGGTGATCTAGTATGGCCCAAAACTTCTTGTCTTGAAGCATCCAATCTTCATCACCTCCTTGTTAGCTTGGCATCGTCTTGAATCTTCGTTCAAATGCTAACTTAAAGTTCTAAACTTAGAAATACTTGAAAATAATAAAATTACATCAAAATTTCCATGGTACGCAGACCATATTTAAAATTTTAATTCAGAGATAGAACGGTACGCATACCGTATTTAACTATCCTAAATTTGGCCATACTTGTCACTTGGAGTACCTGCATTACATAAAATATATATTCTATGCATTCATCCATTCGTGTGCTAAAACGAATGGCCCATATTAATATGCAAGTATTTACGTGAATTAATTAAAATTCACGTTCATATAAACGCGTCCTAAAAGATTAATCAATTTCCAAATTATTAATCCTTAGACTTTATTCTAATTAAATTGAATTTAACTAAAATAATGCGACCTACGAAAATAATTAATAATAATTATTTCATTTTAATTTCATTTAGTGGCTCCCACTCAAACCAATAATTATTCCGGATAATTAATTATGAAATATTAAATTAAAACTCGCGGCCCGGCCCAAGCAAATAAAATATTAAATTAAATATCCCGTTAGCCAAATTTAATGCAAATATGCGAAGCGCAACGAAATAAACAATTGTCAACGAAAAAAGTCCGATTACGTAGTCGGGCTAGGCTTGCGCCCAGCGCCATGCCTTTCGTGAGGCCCAAGAGGCGCACGAGCAAGGCTCGCACATCCCCAGGCCTTCGCGCGCGCGCGTGCCCGCAGCCATCGCTGCCCCTGCGCTGCGTGTTGTGCCTTCGTGTGTGCTGGACGTCGCATGGCTCGCGCCTTGCTTCGTCGCAGCCCCTTGCAAGCATACGCCTGCCCCTTTCCTCGCCCAGCGCGCACGAGGCACGCAGCATGCTTGCTGCTGCCCGTGTCGCTGCGGCTCGGCCAATGCATAGCAGCCCGTATGGCTCGACGAGCCATACGTCCACCACACTTGTGTTCGTGCCTTTGGTTCGTGATACGGACCAACTTAATTAAAATTTAATTTAATTTCACGAACTTGCATTAAATTTATTTTTCAAAAAGTTACGATTTTTATTTTCGAAAAACAACGATTTTTAACGATTTAATAAACTCCAACGACAATCCAATTTCGTAAAATTATTAAATCAAGGGCTAAAATTATTCAAAATTTTAAGAACGAACGAATCAACATTAAAGTTTGAACTTTTAATTAATAAAATCCGAAGCTTTAAATCGTTCATTAACATTTAAATTTCAGATTTTTAATAATTTGGTTTAAGTGCGATTAAAATTAACGAAACCATTCAAAATTTTAATCCAATAATTTTTAAAATTAGCCACTGACCCATGAAATTATATCCCCTTTCCCAATTATCCGAATTATTAAACCAAAATTAATTAATATTCAATTAGGGTTTCAAATTTTACGAATTGGGGAAAGGCACAATTAGGGTTTATACTTATCGGAAAAATCAGAAAATTTTACCATAGATCAAGAATACACCCAGCAACATTGTGTCAAAATTTCAAGCAATTCCGAGTAGTTGAGTTGATGGTCAAGATGTTCTGCAATCGAGACCACTCTTTGTATTTCGAAAGGAACGGAGAATGGTCAAGATGTTCTGCAATCGAGACCATTCTTTGTACGCCGATACCTGCATAAAACAGGCGTTAGAAAAAAGGATAGAGTCTACCTCGGTGCGGTTGGTGATGACTCTGACTTGTACTTGTATTTTTGTGCCTTCGGTTCAGGACGGAGCTTGGCATCGAAAATTTGAATTTTTGAATCTTGAATTTTGAACTTTGACACCCGGAGTTAATCCGTTGGGATGTGCTTTGCTGGGGATAAGAGCTTTTTACTGGCCTTTAAAATTTTGAATTTCGACTGACTTTCCCGGAGCTTGGGTCCGTTGGGAGTTGGGCGCCTGAGTCGTTGTATTTTTTGGACTTTGTATTCTTGAAATATTCATCTGCTTGCACTTGGAGTTATAGGTGTATACCCGTATTTTCGATGGATGGTTCGATGCGACGTTTGATGCTTGGTGCGGAACAGAGAGGTACTTGCATTCTTGAAATATTCATCTGTTTGCACTTGCATGTAGTTTTGATTTTTTGGACTTTGTATTCTTGAAATATTCATCTGTTTGCACTTGCATGTAGTTTTGATTTTCTCGTACTTTGAAATCATGCTTGTATGCTTAAGTTTCTTGAATCTTGTAGAAAAGTGTTTGATAGCCACTTTGAACTTGAATTGTTGGAACTTGTACTTTTGAATTTTTGAACTTGTATCTACTTTTGCACGGATAGCCTAGGCGTTGATGTAGAACTTGAATACCTGCTTCGGCGTGGATAGCCTAGGCGTTGGTGTAGGAATTTGAATACCTGCTTCGCCGTGGATAGCCTAAGCGTTGTGTGTTCACGATCTAGCTCCATAAGATATGGCATATCTAAGTTGGAATGATCAAAGTCAATTAGTACTTGATTCGATCAATGATGAATCATAAAGACTTTTCCTATAATTTCTAAAACAAAATGCTCAACTACCACCAAACTAAAACAAATTCGTCAAAGCTTTTGAAAAGTAATATCAGAATATCTTTTCAATAATAATATATACATATAAAGAGTTGTTAAACTCAGTGGGAGCTTAGTGTTTGTTATTCAACAAACTAAAGCCCAAGTATAGATATATGTTTCATTGTGATTTATTCAAATGACACACAAGGGTATTGTTTCTACCACAAATTTTTGAGAACATAATGTTTGTTTGCTCGAAATAATGTCCTTTTGGAGATTCGTTTCCAAAATGACAAGTGGGAGAAAATAGACCTCGAAAGTATTCGAGGCGAACAACGAACATAAACGGACATTTCGGAGGCTTTTCGAAGTTCTTTAGAAAATCTGAACACGTATTCTTTAAGAACTTTAGAAGTGGCTTTAAAGAATAGACATCTCTTAGAAGACTTTACAAGTGCTTCAAGGAGAACAGAATATTCAAAGGACTCTCAAAGTGCCTGTTGATATTCTATTGTTTGATGTTCTATACCCAAGTAGACATAGAGTTCAAGTCACTGAAACTATGAGATTCTTCTATTAGATAGTGAAGAAACCTACAACTTGCAGTCAAAATATTATCAAGATAATAATGAGTATGTGACTTGTAAGAAAGCTATGACGAAATATAGATTCCCTAAAATGGTTAGAGGCCATATATAGACTTAATGTTTAATTGGTTAAAGGCCATAAAAACATATTGAATGTTCTGATGACAAAATTGAAAACTTGTTGATTTGCAAGAATGATTTACATCTATTGGTTGCAAATTGGTTTTAAGGATAAAAACCATCAAACATGGAATTGTGTTCACACACAAAGCTAGATTAGTTGCTAAAGGTTACAAGAAAATTCATGGCATGAATTGTGTTGAAACCTCATGCATAATCTTAATGCTCAAGTCTATAATTCAAGCAATGATTGTGTAGACACCTACTTTTGTCCCTATTCCCGAAAGAGAAGGTTCGATGATGAGGACATAAATCTCCACTTGACAACGCATCTCCTATAAAATAAACGAATCTCAATTCCCCTTTCCATTTCACCCGAAACCTGCTATTTATGGAAACCTGCTAAAAATAGTAACTGTCGTAAAGGGTAGCTTCTAAAAGTGGGAAGTCATAGAAGATAGAAACCTGTCAGAATTAGGTGTTGCACTCCAACGTAAAATCCTAAATGAGATAGAAAACTGCAAGAATCCTATTCCTAATATGATTCAGAAATAAGAGTTACGTATTAATTAAAATCCTAACGAGCCTAGAGTTCGTAACGGGCCCAGACGCATTCCGTCATGAAATTGATACGCACTAAAAGACTCGATTAAGTCTCAAACACTACGGATTTCAGGAATCCGAATCTGACTAAGAAAACAAGCCCATACCCTATTTTCAACGCCTGGCTCTGGGCGCCAAAATCTTCGGCGCCCAGGCCTGGGCGCTGAAAATACCTGGGTACGTGTTTTTTCCTAATTCTTTGTGGATTAGAACTCTGCAATTCTATCTTTCCACGAACTCTTCCCTATAAATACAACCCCAGATTCGACGTGAAAAGAACACACACAATTCATATTCTGAGTATTGACTCCAACCCTTAGCCTAAGCCTCACGCTGCGAAATTGTTCACGCGTTCTGTCGCAATCGATTCATAAACCGAACAGAACGTATCCTGTCCCATAATTTGAGATTCGTTAAATAAAAAGGAGAAATAGCAAAGTCAAAGTGGTTAGTTTTCTGAGAACCGTGACGCACCTCTCAAGGGTGCGTCGTAATGTGTCCCTTTTCGATGATTTAATTGCTTTCCTCGCCCTTTTTATGAACTGTTAAACTAACTAAATCTGATTGTTCTACCACGCCTAACAAATATAATATTTTTGGGAAATTGGATTATCATGCTAGGTCCCTTAATACTATTTAAATCAGATAATCACGATCGATCTAGTATTATATGTTGCATATTCCTAAAATCAACTCAGATTAGTTTAATAGATGACGCATGTCCCTTCAATTATTTATGCTGAGCTAGTAAGGATATCCTGCCTCTGGAGTTATCGACGAGCGAAGTACTCCTCTCGGTAGTTACAGTCCCCTGAACCCTCAATCTCTACCTTGCGGGTGTATGTTGAGAGATCCCCACACCAGGGATCACAAGGGAACCTACGGCCGTCGTGGTCAAACATAATTGCACTCCCTTTATGTCACGATAACCGGGTTTTGTCAGTTTTTCTCATTGTTGTTAAAAACTGAATGGCGACTCCTATATTACTAGTCAATTTGGTGTATACTCACAGGAAATCCAATTACACTTGATTGAATAAAAAGAATCGTCACACCCACGAGGGACGAGGTCACGCATTAGCCTCGTGCTTTTTCGACCCCCTCACAGTGGCGACTCCACTGGGGATAGTGAAGGAAATACTCGTGCTTGTAGGTAATCAAAATAGCCGAAGGGTGAAACGATCCTACCCCGCGTTTATATCCCAATCAAGTTGGGACGACCTGAAAATCAGCATATTAATGTGAACGGGCAGAACCGCATAACGAATCTCAGCTCCCTCGGGAGTTGGGACTAAGGATACCTTTTTTCGCCAATTGGGGGGTACACACGCCGCGCATGTTGCCCACTCGGTACTTGTGCAGGTAGTACACCTATCCCGAACCCAATCGCTCGCCCACTAGGTCCCTCTCGCCTGCATGCCCCCTTTGCTTGCACTTGCGGGTTGGCCTCTTGGGCGAAATTCGTCTGTTGAAGACGCTACCTCGACCGGGGCATGTGTTGGATCTACGATAGAAGCGGTACCAAGCCAGGCGCAAATACTACCCATAGAAGCCTATTATAAACTACGTGACATATTTAATTTTCAAATCCATGTTTGTAATGTAGTTATGTGTAGCGAACTATGTGACTATGTTATGATTGTGCGTACGAATAATGCTAGACAAATAATGCTAGAAAACCAACGACCTTAAAAATTTCCCAAACATTCATGAACCAATTGGCCAAAGAGTTATACCAAAATACGTGTTCCGCAAGCCCGAACGATCGCCACAAAAATAAGCGACGCTCAGGATGGCCTGTAACGAATCCCACAAACGCTGCACAACGCGTAAAGGACATTATTAGTCAAGCACGCAAAATCGAAGTCGCATAAACAAAAAGTAGACGAAAACTGAAAACGAGAACCAGCCAGGGACGCATTTTCAACGCCCCTGGCTGGGCGCTGAAATTTCTCACGCCCTACGTTGGGCGCTGAAGTTGCTGCCTGGCCTTTTGGTCAGGCACAACAGCCTCGGTGCCCACGCATGAAGAAAATACGTAGCAATAAAAAACTTTTCGTGAATTTTTTTTTGCTACGAGGGCGTATGAAAAAGCACTCGATTCTGAAAGCGACTAAAAAATAAAAATAAATAACTCTTTGTGTCGTTGTTGGGCCTCCTACGACGACAACGCTCGGCACCAAAACCGAGCATGCTAATTAAACCTAAGTACAATCCGAGCAACGCTCGGCCTCCTATAATGTTCAAATGAAGTTTTCAAGAAAAATAATGCTCGAATAAAAAAATAAATCCGAGTCTAGACTAGGCTATGCCAAAGTACAATCTAAATCCTAAGTCTTAGTTGTCTTATCCATAGAATCGGTCCTAATGCTTGGTGTCGTTCTGCAAATAAAAAGGTTAAAACATATTGAGTCTCCCTTCCTAACATTTAAATCAATAAGCACTCATATGTAATTGTCATCCCTTGCTCAGAGTCTACGGCCTCAATACTCTCTCTCACCAATAAAAAGAATATATTATAGTATTTGCAAAATGGAAACGGTCACATTCTGAAAATCATTCCCCACAGTCGCACAACCCCCAAAGTGAACCTAAGGTGTCAATACCATTGGCAAAGAAATAATTAATGGCCTCAGGGCTTACAATCACATTGGGTCACGGCTATCATAGTCCTCTCAAGTCACTCGCTCCTTGAAATACTACTAAGTACGGACTAAAAGATTTTCCATGAATGCAACATGACCAACCGTGAGAATACCCAAATCGGCATACCATAAGGCTACCATTGGGGTAAAAGCAATACACACTAAGAGAGAAGCCGCACTAATGATTCTAGTCTTGCAAAAATAAATATTCGATCTCCCCAATTAACTACCTTGCCAATATTAAGCAAATGGCGCATGACAAATGAACACCCAAGGGTTAAAATCTAAAGTGTCAACCAACGAAAGTTATGGTCCAATTAGCCTAAGTCTGAGAGTCGCTTGGTCAAGTATTATAGGCTTACGCCATGTCATTATTTTGAGTCTAGGCCACCTCCTTGTATTGATACACGGGTTATAATCAGAAAGATTAATGAAAGTTCGAGTCTAAATCACAACTTCCAATTAAATCCCATAAACTGGAATCTAAAAAGAAGCAAAAAGTTATTTTCGATGTAATTCTTTCGTTAAATTTTAATAAGGTAAAAACAAGATTTCGAATCTACGCTATTTGCACATTTTAAGAAACGACTAAATACGCTCGCAAAGTAAGGCAATTTAAAGGTCCACCCTAGGCCTACTAAAATTAAAGGTCCACTATAGGCCTATCAAACGAGGCTCACTCAGTCTCGCCTCGTGACTCAAAGACCACAACCATCTACCTTTTAGCCCAAATATAAAAAATCTTGAAGGATTTATATCGGGGAGAAATCCCAAGCAAAAAGAGAAAATAGAAAGAGAAAAGGGGAGAGCGAAAAGAGCGAGCCATGAAGTACTTAGCCCGTACCCCCCCAATGTGCGAAATTAACCTAAGTAAACAAAGGGAAAGAATTGAGTTGGCCCGTACCTCCCAAAGTGCGGAATTTACCCAAGCAAACGAAGGAAAAGAATTGAGTCAACCAATCCAAATCATAAAATTCTATGATGTCTACCCTTTCCAATCCTTATGCTCTTGGACGCCTTCGCTCTGAGGTCCCTGTTCAGCTCATTTAACCCATCCATGTTCTCATTGCCATAACCCAAGAAACCATTACCTCAACTCTTGTTTTTGAACTTGTTATCAACCGCAAACCACGCACGGGCATTGACACGTGCGTCATGCCCATCATTTCCAAAGTCCAAACCTGCTCTTACACCACCATTAGCATAATGACCATATAACTTGTTTGGATACGTCCTGTTGATATACCCTTGAGCCATCCCTATGCTACTCATTGGCCTTGATTGATGTAAACTCGTGACACTAGCCTGAGGCCGTAAAATGTGAATCCTAGCAGCTGTAATCCTTATGCTTAACCAATACCTACACAAATTACCCTATCTCATTCAACCCATCTTTCAAGCCGTCTTGAGTCACAAATAAATAAATAAAAGGACAAATGAGAAGTACATTCTACGCTTAACGTAAAAAAATAGTAATAAATAATAAAAAAGAAACTTTGCAAAGCGCCTCTAAAGTTAGTTTAAAAGAAAAAGGAGCATTTAGCGCACCAAAAAAAGATCCGCCCATAAATTATTTTCAGCGCCCATAGCTGGGCGCCGAAATCTTTAGCGCCCAGGCCAGGGCGCTGATTCTCTCTGCTTGCTAAAATTTGTCCAGAAGTGTTCGTCATTTTATCCGCACATGCACGGAAAATAACGAACACTTGGGGGGTACAACACATATTCAGATATATGTACCACAAAAAAAAATACATACCACCAAAAAATACATGTACTCAAAAAAAATATATAAAACAAATTTTTGGCTTACGGCAAGACAGCAGATTAAAATAATAATAAACTTCACTTATTCTACCGTTTCAAATAATATGTTTCCACCTCAGAACGTACTTGTTTAAAATCGGCATTCTAAGAAACCATTTTTTAGGCTAAGAACTACGCAAGACCTGATTCCAAATTAAATCTATTTAAGGCGGATACGTAGGCAATCCATGATTCGGTCCAACCAATTTGCAAAAATATTAAAGTCTATAGAAAAACAAGAATAAAGAATAGAAGTCCCTTATTAAAATTTAATTACATGCAATCCAAGTCGAAAGAAAAATTTAAGTCAAAGGAAGAATCCAATTCATCAAGATGCCAAAATTAATGAGCACACATCGAAAAATAAGGGCACGTACCCTTGCCAGAAGGAGCACTCACACTCCTAGGCACTTAGCCAAGACTCAAAAGATCGCTTTGCCTCAATTGAATGGGGGCTAGCGCAAGCGTCCATGACGTCTAAAGTACTCAACTTGACCCTCCCTAAAGCGAACTAACTCACTTAAAGACTTTCTTTCACCACTAGACATAGTCATTCGCTTAAAGACCTTCTTTCACTCCTAGACACGGTCATAGTCGCCGACAAGTAGTAAAGGCAGTAAGCTTGCAATAAAGAGAATTGTTCTACGGCATTGCCCCATCGTTCCTTCGAACTCAGGGCACCCGTTCATGGTAATTCGAATGCTTGCCAATCTCCTTTGAAAGAAAAAACCAGACATCGTCAATAGGACTTCGCACTTAACCAAGGCTCACCCTACTCAGACATATGACACGGGCATCTAAAATCGAAATCTGAAACATCATTAATGGGAAGATATAACAGCAACTGGGGGCTAAAAGTTGAAATGAAAAAATAGGGAAAGAGCTAAGTATACCTTGACCTTTTTTACAGACATACACCAAGTAAATCTAAGTCAATTTGAAAACGGTTTATATTCCCGCAATTTTGGAAAAGATGGCCCTAAAAAGGTCAAGGCACGTGCCGCACGGGCACAAGTAATATCTTGACGCCTACACCCGGGCTTCCAACAAATCCTTAGACAGCATTCCAAAAATTGAAACAGTATTTTGATTCACTCATGTAATCCTGTACGAACCCTTCTATAAGTCAACCTACTTAGGACACCTCGGATTGTACACAGTAGGATTCGGATTTTAAATAAATATTTTTAAAAGACTTCTTCGAACATAATAAAGTGTCGTTGGTTTAATCTAAGTATGCGTTTATCCCGATGTTGCAATTGAGTCAAAAAAATTTCTAAATATGATTACGGGTAAAGAAAGGCACCTAACTTTTGATCAAGGCACACTTCCACATGTTACTACCTTGACCATGGCGATGTCGCATAATACGACATTTACAAGAGAAGTAGCAAATCACTACTCGAACGTACCTCGCACTAAACGAGTCTGGTTCAAGCTATTCATGATCCATGTCACCATGAATGCATAAAGACGTATGCCAAGCATTATAGCACCAAGCCAATCCCGTAGCTACAATTGGGGGCTTGAGAAAAACACTCTAAAAATGCTCGAAATGATGATTTTATCGCAAATTCTCGACACTAATGCTATACACATGGGCACAATCCTAAGGTTTGATCACGTAAAACGAACCTTAGAATGGCTACAACCCCTCCCAAATTCTAAAGCACTACTTAGAATATATAAAGTCACCCTACTAACAAGGGTAACTAAAAATCGCGAGTCACCAAAACTCCGATCAAACTACTGCACATAACGCTCTCCCTACAAGCGCCCGTTACACAGTCTACCTCGTTCCAAAGCAAAAGTGAAAGAAAAAAAATCAAAATATACCCAGAGATAATTTTCAACGCCCAGAGCTGGGCGCCAATATCTTTAACGCCCCAGCCTGGGCGCTTAATCTTTCTGCTAGCCAAGTTTTGCGCAGATATAAAAATAAGAAAGAAACACCTATGAATCATCGCATCGAACAAAGTAATAAGCCGTGCAAACCCACGCAGAAGGTGCTACACTTGTTCGAGTATCTGAACAAGGCATGATGAAATACTCCAATGCAAAAAAATAAATCCCAACACCTGGAGGAATGTTCTAAGACACGTCGTTAGGCCACACAAGCCTACGTTGCACCATAAGTTCAACCATCCCACGGTACAAGTCGAAAAAAAAGAGTAAGGCATATTACACCAATGCGGGCACGACCAAGAGCATGTGTAAAAGAGGCAAAAACTACTTATCGCCCAAATTCAAAATGCAAGCCACACGACCTCTACATTAAGGATTAAAGGTAGCAAAATATTACCTACCACGGAAGGGATAGCTCGCACCTACACGAGCGGAACCCCAAGGCATCTTTCTCAAAAGAACCTACAAAAATCGTACGCCAAAAGGAAGCATCCCAACATGCATACTTGGGGGCTCCAAGCTACGAAACAACCATAGCAAAATAAAAATCTCGAAGCAAATCTTTGAACAATCAAAAGGACACGATGTTTTGAAGGAAATAATGCCCTTGGTCCAAGTATGCATTCTATGTTAAGTCTAATAAATGCGGTTCAGTATTAATAAATAAGTTAATAATTCAGTGAGATCAAGTGAGCAGAATGCCTAGCTAGAGGCCGCTTCAGTTCAAGTGGAATTAATGATATTAATCCACAGCTTACTCTTGACTGAACCCGTAGGGTCACACAAATAGTACGTAAATGGATCAAGTATTTAATGGCATTAAATACTCTATCTATGGATATTCGGAATCGACGGATCTTGGTTTCAGTGGGAGCTGAGATCGTCACAAGCAAGAAATAAATACTCCGGAAACGATGATATTGCTGGAAACGGAAATATGGATCGTATCGGAAATATAAATATTATCCAAGTCGTAGATGTTGCCGGAAACGGAAACATGGTACGTATCGGAAAATATTATCGGAAATGGAAATATTGCCAGAATCGGAAATATTGCTGGAAACGGAAATATTGTCTGAATCGGAAATATTATCGGAATCGGAAAATAATTCCGGAAACGGAAATATTAAATATTTATTCGAAACGGAAATTAATTCCGGAATCGGAAATATTAAATATTGTTCGTATCGGAAATGAATTCCGGAATCGGGAATTTAATCGGAAGCGTATCGTACGAATTAGCATCGGACGAGGCCCATAATCACCCGAAACCTGCTATTTATGGAAACCTGCTAAAAATAGTAACTGTCGTAAAGGGTAGCTTCTAAAAGTGGCAAGTCATAGAAGATAGAAACCTTTCAGAATTAGGTGTTGCACTCCAACGTAAAATCCTAAATGAGATAGAAAACTGCAAGAATCCTATTCCTAATATGATTCAGAAATAAGAGTTACGTATTAATTAAAATCCTAACGAGCCTAGAGTTCGTAACGGACCCAGACGCATTCCGTCATGAAATTGATACGCACTAAAAGACTCGATTAAGTCTCAAACACTACGGATTTCAGGAATCCGAATCTGACTAAGAAAACAAGCCCATACCCTATTTTCAACGCCTGGCTCTGGGCGCCGAAATCTTCGGCGCCCAGGCCTGGGCGCTGAAAATACCTGGGTACTTGTTTTTTCCTAATTCTTTGTGGATTAGAACTCTGCAATTCTATCTTTCCACGAACTCTTCCCTATAAATACAACCCCAAATTCGACGTGAAAAGAACACACAAAATTCATATTATGAGTATTGACTCCAACCCTTAGCCTAAGCCTCACGCTGCGAAATTGTTCACGCGTTCTGTCGCAATCGATTCATAAATCGAACAGAACGTATCATGTCCCATAATTTGAGATTCGTTAAATAAAAAGGAGAAATAGCAAAGTCAAAGTGGTTAGTTTTCTGAGAACCGTGACGCACCTCTCAAGGGTGCGTCGTAATGTGTCCCTTTTTGATGATTTAATTGCTTTCCTCGCCCTTTTTATGAACTGTTAAACTAACTAAATCTGATTGTTCTACCACGCCTGACAAATATAATATTTTTGGGAAATTGGATTATCATGCTAGGTCCCTTAATACTATTTAAATCAGATAATCACGATCGGTCTAGTATTATATGTTGCATATTGCTAAAATCAACTCAGATTAGTTTAATAGTTAACGCATGTCCCTTCAATTATTTATGCTGAGCTAGTAAGGATATCCTGCCTCTGGAGTTATCGACGAGCGAAGTACTCCTCTCGGTAGTTACAGTGAACCCTCAATCTCTACCTTGCAGGTGTATGTTGAGAGATCCCCACACCAGGATCACAAGGGAACTTACGGCCGTCGTGGTGAAACATAATTGCACTCCCTTTATGTCACGGTAACCGGGTTTTGTCAGTTTTTCTCATTGTTGTCAAAAACTGAATGGCGACTCCTATATTACTAGTCAATTGGGTGTATATGTTAGGTTATGATACATATGACCATACATAAATCATGCGGAAAAACCATAAAGCCAGGAAAGCATATTATTTACACATAATCATTTAGCATAGTATAGATGCATACACTTTGTAGCGTGCCTTCCCTAGCTGCGCCCGAACCGAACAAGAACAAGTCTTTAGGACTCCAAGTGTCGTCCCTCCGTAGATAGTCCACAGTACGTCCGGATCCGCCTCAAGATTGACCAACTAGAATCGCCCTTAAGGTGCTTAGGAATTTTTGGCTATTAGTGCAAGAGTGTGGCTGAATTTTCTTTCAAAAACTTACCCTTTGAATACTTCAATCGTACCCATAAATTATGACCCTAGGCCCTTATTTATAGAGGTTTGGAAAGGGAATTGGAATCCTAGTAGGATACGATTTAATTAAACTTAGAATCCTACAAGGACTCTAATTAATTAAATAATCCTAATAGGAATAGGAATTTAATCATACATCAAATCCTAATAGTTTTAGGAATTATGCATGGACACAAACACACACACGAGCATGACCCGCAAGCATGGAGGCCATGCCCGCGCACAGCCCACACGCCCACGAAGCCCATGCGAGCTACCGCAGCCCACGAGGCTGCCATGGCCTTAGCTGCGCGCTAGGCCTGCCTTGCGGTAGGCCTGCCGCAGCCTTGGGCTGTGTTGTGGCGCGCCATTGCTTGCTGGGCGATGGCCTGGCTTCGTGCTGGGCCTTCTTTCGGCAGGCCTCATCCAATGCTTATTCGTACAATACGCTTCCGATAAAATTCCCGGTTTCGGAATTCATTTCCGATACGAACAATATTTAATATTTCCGATTCCGGAATTAATTTCCGTTTCGAACAAATATTTAATATTTCCGTTTCCGGAATTATTTTCCGATTCCGATAATATTTCCGATTCTGATAATATTTCCGTTTCCGGCAATATTTCCGATTCCAGCAATATTTCCATTTCCGATAATATTTTCCGATACGTACCATGTTTCCGTTTCCGGGAACATCTACGACTTGGATAATATTTATATTTCCGATACGATCCATATTTCCGTTTCCGGCAATATCATCGTTTCCGTAGTATTCATTTCTTGCTTGTGACGATCTCAGCTCCCACTGAAACCAAGATCCGTCGATTCCGAATATCCATAGATAGAGCATTTAATGTCATTAAATACTTGATCCGTTTACGTACTATTTGTGTGACCCTACGGGTTCAGTCAAGAGTAAGATGTGGATTAATATCATTAATTCCACTTGAACTGAAGTGGCCTCTAGCTAGGCATTCAGCTCACTTGATCTCACTGAATTATTAACTGGTTAATTAATACTGAACCGCATTTATTAGACTTAACATTGAATGCATACTTGGACCAAGGGCATTATTTCCTTCAGTCTCCCACTTGTCCTTACGGACAAGTGTGCATTTCCTAATTCCTTTGTCGCTCGATGCTTGCTCTTGAACATAAGGTAAGAGTTGTCATCCTTATTATGTCCAGAGGTGTTTCTCGGTTTCAGAGTTCAACTGATCAAATAAACAGATAATCATAGCCTATGATTCATCCGAGCAAGGCCATGCATTTCACAGTTTCTAGCTCTCCGAGTGGCCTTGTACAACTTTTAAGCATCTCATCCCGATTTTAACCATGTAAAGAACATTATAAATACAGAAAAAAACATATCATGTAGAACACTTATTTTAACCATGTAAAACAACATTACCAATAAAAAAACGAACAACAATAGAGTATAAAAGAACATAATAAAGTAAAGAAAAAGAACATTATAAATAACAGAAAAGAACATATCATGTAAAACACTTATTTTAACCAAGTGAAAAAAGAACAAGAAAAAAGATAAAAGAACAACAAAAATGGTAAAAGAACAATTTGATCTGAAGTGTAATATCAAAATAAAAGAACAACAAAAATGGTAAAAGAACAATTTGATCTGAAGTGTAATATCAAAATAACAACAACCTAAAGCATAAAAGAACAACAAGCTAAAGCATAAAAGAACAACAAGCTAAAGCAAAAAAGAACAACATGTTCAATAATTATTTTCTGTATTATTACAATCTCTTAATACATATATGAGAACCAATATATAAAAGAACAAAAGATAAGACTAAAAGAACATATAAAATCGAAAAAGAACAGAAATCAAAATCATCAGAAATATATAATCAAGATACATTAATCATCAAAATCATCAAAATATAGAATCAAAATACATTAATCAAAGTTATTGAGAAATGCAGAAATGAAATGATCAAAAAAAACAAAATATATGGAAATTATCAAAATAATGAACATCGAAATCAAAATCTATCATAAATAAGTAATTCGTTTTTAAAAAATTGAAAAATTACCTTCACAAATCGGATTATCGGCAGAGGAATTTAAATTTGAAGAAGAAGAATCTATAGAATTTGATATTGAAGTAGAAAAATCAACCAATATCTGAGAATTTTCCATTACTTTCTCTCTCCTCTTCACAGTTTCTCTCTCCTTTCCATAGTTTTTCTCTCTCCTCTTCACAAATTCTGATTCGAAAATTATAAAAAAGAAGGTATATATACCAGAAAAATTGAGTGAAAAACAAAAGAACGAAAAAAAAGGGACAGAGCAGTCATTGTTCTTTTTTTTAACAAAAGAACAACATTTGTTCTTTTTTATCAAAAAAACAACGTTTGTTCTTTTCTTCTCCGGATTCAACAAGATATCCGCGTTTTATATTTGACGCGTGTCGTTTGGACACTAGTGCACCAAGAGCACCATACACACCCCTGCACAATCGTATTTGCGGTCATTCCTTATTCAATTAACTTAATTTTGATATAAGATACCATATTTGTTGAATTTGTGGGTTGTAATTAATATTCCAAGAAACCATATATCATAATTGTATGGTTTCTTCACATAAGAGACCAATTAAGTAAGTTATTTGGTTTCTTATTTGTGGTTTCTTAGCCTTTTTTTGTAGTAGTGAAAAGTCCATCAAAATAGAGCTTTTGAATGTTAACTTGTTGACATGGTCTAAGCAACAATGCCAAAGATTAGTGGAACTCAAATCAAGGGGTTGATTTGAACCTAGTAAAGTTCTTTAAAGAGTTGTTTGTTTTAATCAAGCATATTGACTCAACCCGTAATTGACCATTTCATTCAAATAAACAAACAAACATTGTTTTTGTTTTTCTTGAATGTGAGTCTTTCTGTGTTTGAAAACAGAAATTTAGGTATGCTGATTATGGAACAAAATAGCCATTAAGTTCCAGCCTTTGAAAGGACTTAAAACAAATTAGATGACCCTACAACTAATGTAGCATTGCCATGCTTCATTTCCCACTTGTACGCCATTAGTGTAACCTAGCTTCCATTATTTTGAGTTATTACCGAAGTAAGAACCTCAAGCGATATATGATACCAAGGAAGTTTGATTGCTAGGTCACTTCTCTTTAGTCATAAACTTATAGGTAGAAATGGAATCGTAAATTTCTTTCATTTGTTCCTCTGTTTTCCTATTTCTTGTACCCTTTCTAATAGCCTTAAGAATTGAATTCTCCAGTGTTGACTTTTATACTTTGTTTAGACATGTCCAATGTTACTCCAACAAAGTTCTTACCATTTATGTTGAATATTCTGTTTCAACTAGATGATCTTACCAGAAGCTTCTAAAGTTCTCTAAGCATCGATCTATTCGAATGTCTAGTGACTAGACTCATTCGAGAATTAAATGGACAAAGATTTTAGGTTGTTAACCATTGGTAAAGCTGAGCGTTTAAACTCAATGCTTTATGATTTCAAACCTACATTGTATTTTGAATCCACAAGCACCAATCGGTTCGCCATTCGATTTTGATACTCGAAAACAACCATAAAAGTCACTATAAGAAACGTACATTTTGAATTTCTTATTTTCTCTCATTTCCATGAATCGTTCTTGGATTCATTACCAATCGAGGAAATTTACTGTTACCTTTCTAAAAGGATTTATTGCAGTGCAAGATATTTAATTATAAACAATAATTAAAACATTCATTGAAGCATGCAAAGTCTAAACATTTATCATGAATAATAACTTGAAAAATTAAAGCAATCATGCGATTGAAACAAGTTATTAGCATTTTATTCGATTTAATTGTTCCGGCAGGTGTGAATAAAATGATTCCAAGATCCTAAAACCATCGAAGAATTTAGCACAGTTTGTCGACTCAATTCTAAAACATTTTAGGTAAGCAAAAGCCTTTTGCTAATAGTCTAGAAACTACTCTTCGTTGATAGGTACGCTCAAGAACTTATTAGATAAACCTATCAATTTTGCCACGACATAAAAGGACTCCTTACTTATATCGTTGAGTTTTACCAAAACTAACATGTACTCACAATTATTTGTGTACCTTGTCCCTTTAGGACCAATAAGTAACACCTCGCTGAGCGAAAACTATTACTAGATTGATGTCAAGGATATCCAAGCAAGTGTATATTTTGGCATGGCACCTTTTAACTCAATTTTTAAGTTTGGAACTTAAGGCTCTTACTATGTTGGTCAGATTTTAAGTGAACTAAAATCCTTAATCATGCAACATAATCAAGCCACAATCTCATGCATAATTAAGACCTATTTAAAGCAATAAATAACTTAAAGCATGCATAAGATAAATGTGATCTAGTATGACCCGACTTCATCTTGAAGGTTCAACTTCAAAGTCCGTCTCGAAAATCTCGGTGGGAGGCACCATTTTCTTCAAATAGGATAAGCTATAATTAAACTAATTACAACTATTTGATGGTACGCAGACCATATTTGAATTGAAAAACAATTTTGGTACTTTAGACCAATTACATTCAAATTAATGGTACGCAGACCATATTTTCTATCCTATTTGGGCCATACTAGTCACTTCATAACCTGCAAAACAGTACATATACAATATATACCATTCACCCATTAATTATCATGAATGGCCCACATAGCTGGTTAGTAAAACACGTTATGCATCACATAAATATTTGCAGCAATTAATTAAGGGCACCAATAATCTACCAATTATTCAGTCCTTATTAATTCTAATCAAGTTGTTTTAACCATAAAGATTTGTAGACCTAATCAAGAGTTTATGACTAAAAGGGCTCCCACTTAAACCAATAAATTCATATGCTTTACTAATTTTAAACATAAAAATGTATTTCTAGTCTAACAGGAAACATACAAATTTAATTAAAATTTAAAGCTCATATAAATTTATAATTGAATCCACATATTTAATTTATTTTCAGTCGTATTTAAATTAATTCATGATTTTAATTTTAGTAAAATAATTAGACTAAATGAAATTTATTATAATTATAATATTCAAAATTAAAATCCAAGAAAATAATTGAAATTATTAATTTTAAAATTAATTAAAATTACGTAAACTGAAAATTTCAAATTAAAATTTTAAAACGATCTAATCGTAACATGAGGTGTGCAACATCATCACGCAACGCACAGCCATAGGCCACACGCACGCAGCCATCGCTGGCCATGTGCGCGCAGCCTATGTGCTGCGTCGCATATGCTGCTGCTCACCATCGCAAGGCGCGCGCCAGCGCTCGTCGCAACACGCTCGTTGCTCATCATCGCTGGGCGCAGCGCTCGTCGCACGCGAGCTTGCACTCACTGCGCGCGAGGCTTCGCACGTTGCGCGCGGCAGTTGCGTCGTGGCGCAGCTCGCCTGCTGCCCACACGCGACTGTCGCTGCCTTGCTCTTGCCCTTGCCCACTCGCTCGTCGCACACAGCACACGACACAAGGCAGGGCTGCTGCCTTGTGCTCGTGCACCATGGCCTTGCTCATTGCATTCGTACCGCATGGGCGACGAGCTCCCTTGCTCGTCGTCGCATGCCCGCACTATACAACACCACTTAAGGGTAACACGTAGCGTCCATTGCTTTGTGCGTGCAAGTTATATGAGCGAATCGCATAAAAATTAAAAATTTTATTTTCAAAATTAATGAGAAATTAATAAATCATATTAATTTCATAATTTTAGGGCGAAAAATCGAAAATTTATTAATTAATTGATTTCCGATTAACATGGATTCAAGTCTAGGTCATAAAAATTTAAAATTTAACACAAATTTACAATTTTTATGGTGGTTTTTAATCATAGGTATCTAATTAAATTATTAACTAATTATGAAAATCAAATTAATTCTAAATTATTCCAATTTTCAACAAATTAATCATAATTACAAATTAGATTGCATAATTAACAAGGCTAGGCATTCAAACTTGTTAAACATATACAGTAGGTCAATCAAAAATTCAAGATTTAACAACAAGAATCACAAATATTTAATTTAACATCTTAAATTTACGAAATTTTGCGTTCGAAAAACTAAAACCTCCGAAAAGTCATAGTTACGCTTCGAATTTGAGAATTCTGCGTTCGGCCGAAAAGTACTATTTTTGTCAAAATTTTAGAATGCCTTTTACATGCGGAATTGACACAAAAATCACTCGATTTGGATGAGTAACGAAGAAACTGCCGAAAAACTGCGTACGTATAATTAAATAAACGCAATTTGCAATTAATTAACAATTACGAAAATTAATCACCCCTTTTAATTCTTGCAAATTTGTAATATTTAACCATGTTTATGCAATTTAGGTTATGAAAATAATAAGAGGCTCGTGATACCACTGTTAGGTTATGATACATATGACCATACATAAATCATGCGGAAAAACCATAAAGCCAGGAAAGCATATTATTTACACATAATCATTTAGCATAGTATAGATGCATACACTTTGTAACGTGCCTTCCCTAGCTGCGCCCGAACCGAACAAGAACAAGTCTTTAGGACTCCAAGTGTCGTCCCTCCGTAGATAGTCCACAGTACGTCCGGATCCGCCTCAAGATTGACCAACTAGAATCGCCCTTAAGGTGCTTAGGAATTTTCGGCTATTAGCGCAAGAGTGTGGATGAATTTTCTTTCAAAAACTTACCCTTTGAATACTTCAATCGTACCCATAAATTATGACCCTAGGCCCTTATTTATAGAGGTTTGGAAAGGGAATTGGAATCCTAGTAGGATACGATTTAATTAAACTTAAAATCCTACAAGGACTCTAATTAATTAAATAATCCTAATAGGAATAGGAATTTAATCATACATCAAATCCTAATAGTTTTAGGAATTATGCATGGACACAAACACACACACGAGCATGACCCGCAAGCATGCAGGCCATGCCCGCGCACAACCCACACGCCCACGAAGCCCATGCGAGCTACCGCAGCCCACGAGGCTGCCATGGCCTTAGCTGCGCGCTGGGCCTGCCTTGCGGTAGGCCTGCCGCAGCCTTGGGCTGTGTTGTGGCGCGTCATTGCTTGCTTGGCAATGGCCTGGCTTCGTGCTGGGCCTTCGTCCGGCAGGCCTCGTCCGATGCTTATTCGTACGATACGCTTCCGATAAAATTCCCGGTTTCGGAATTCATTTTCGATACGAACAATATTTAATATTTCCGATTCCGGAATTAATTTCCGTTTCGAACAAATATTTAATATTTCCGTTTCCGGAATTATTTTGCGATTCCGATAATATTTGCGATTCTGACAATATTTCCGTTTCCGGCAATATTTCCGATTCCGGCAATATTTCCATTTCCGATAATATTTTCCGATACGTACCATGTTTCCCTTTCCGGCAACATCTACGGCTTGGATAATATTTATATTTCCGATACGATCCATATTTCCGTTTCCGGCAATATCATCGTTTCCGGAGTATTCATTTCTTGCTTGTGACGATCTCAGCTCCCACTGAAACCAAGATCCGTCGATTCCGAATATCCATAGATAGAACATTTAATGCCATTAAATACTTGATCCGTTTACGTACTATTTGTGTGAACCTACGGGTTCAGTCAAGAGTAAGCTGTGGATTAATATCATTAATTCCACTTGAACTGAAGCGGCCTCTAGCTAGGCATTCAGCTCACTTGATCTCACTGAATTATTAACTTGTTAATTAATACTGAACCGCATTTATTAGACTTAACATTGAATGCATACTTGGACCAAGGGCATTATTTCCTTCAGTATACTCACAGGAAATCCAATTACACTTGATTGAATAAAAAGAATCGTCACACCCACGAGGGACGAGGTCACGCATTAGCCTCGTGCTTTTTCGACCCCCTCACAGATTGCATATTGGTACATATGGCAATTGGATGACAAAACATCTTCCTCAATAAAATGTTGGAAGAAACTATGTACATGGTATGTCATAGGATTTGTGGATCCAAATAAATACTTGAAAAGGAAAGCTAGCTTATGAAATCTAAGTACAAATTTAAGCAAACAATTGGGAATTGGAAATGTATTTTAGTGAAACTAATAAGTATTTTAGTTTCATAAAATGTACATGATTCTTATAGATGTATAAGAAGTTTAGTGGGAGTACGTAAAACTTAATTTGGTCTTATGTGTATCACACACATATCTCTCTATTGTGAAATAACATTCAAATGCTAAATAACTTAGATTTGAAATTATTCATCAATGACGGACCAAGGCGAAACTTAGTACATACTGTGTTAGGTTATGATACATATAAAAAAACATAAATCATGCGGAAAAACCTATATGCCAGGAATCATATTAATTGCACATAATCAGTTAGCATAATTTAGATGCATACACGTTGTAGCGTGCCCTCCCTAGCTGCGCCCGAACCGAACAAGAACAAGTCTTTAGGACTCCAAGTGTCATCCCTCTGTAGATAGTCCACAGCACGTCCGGATCCGCCTTAAGCTTGACCAACTAGAATCGCCTTTAAGGTACTTAGAATTTTCGGCAAATCTAGGGCAAGTGTTTGGCTGATTTTTGCTTGAAAATCTTACCTTTGAATACTTGAATTCTCGTGTCCATAAATTGTGAACCTAGGCACAGGACTGGTCCTGACAGTCTATCTTGAATATATCGTCAAATTGAAGGGACTCATCATTTAATACAAAACCAAGATTAAATGGAATATGAAAATACATTTCATATATGATAAATGTTCAACCCCAATGTTTTACAACCATGGGCCTTGAACCCATGGTTGTAAAACATTGGATATCAAAGCTATGCTTGATTTCCAGTGCTACAATGTGAGTGTTGCTTCTCACTTGTTGTATAGGTTTAGTTATCACGCTTTTCCAATCTTAATATCCTTTTCATCGAATGTTCTTTGAGATATGATGATAAGATCTTTTGAGTATGTTTATTTTGATCTAGTCATTCTTGATACAATAGTGGTTCTACGCATTTTGCAATGAAGAACCATCAAGCCAACAGACATGTGATCTACCCAAGTTCAGTGAAGAACTCTTTAACATAAACAACCCTGTTTTATTGCTTCTTTGGCAATAATTACTTTTACTTCAACTGTTTAGGTTGCTAGTGATGCTTTGTTAGGATTTACTTATCCAAGCAGTTCACAGATATGGAAGACTTTCCAGCTGTATCTTAGAACACAGAAATTAATATTTCCCACGCAACAACTCATGGTTTCCAATCCATGTTGCCATTTCAAAACACGATGCTCTTTAGCTCGTCCTTGTCAATGGTTAACTCCAAAGGAATCTTGCTTGATCCTTTGCCAGTGTTTATGCGTGTAGCATCAATATTTAGCATATCTTTATTTCCTTGAATCAAAAACTATTCTTATGTACTTTTTCAAGTACCATAAGTACTCTTGATCTCAATCTAGGTTATCTTCACTTAGATCAATAGAGATTGGTATATGTTCGTAATGCCTAAAGCCATACGATACGTTTTTGGCGATCCTCATATTATATCATACATGATAAATTTTTTGCAGAATAATTCCCAATTGAATTCTATTCATGTAACTTTAGCTCATCTAGTTTCAGTAGATAATAATTCCAGCTAAATTCTTTGACATATAATATAGGTTAAGAATCTCATTTAGGCTCTTTGATGTTTTAACTTAGTAAATGCTTATACATAGTTTAAAACATCCTTTACTTAGATTTATTCATAAGGGTCGAATATCTCCAATGGAGTCTTTCGCGTTTGATTTAGTAAATGCCATTACTTAATCTAAAACAATATCATAAGATCTTTGTAAATAGATCTTAATACCCAGTATATACTAAGTTTCGCCTTGGTCCATCATTGATGAATAATTTCAAATCTAAGTCATCAGCATTTGAATGTTATTTCACAATAGAGAGATATGTGTGTGATACACATAGGACCAATTGAGTTTTACGTACTCCCACTAAACTTCTTATATATCTATAAGAATCATGTACATTTTATGAAACTAAAATACTTATTAGCTTCACTAAAATACAGTTCCAATTCCCAGTTGCTTGCTTAAATCCATACTTAGATTTTATAAGCTACTTTTCTTTTTCAAGCATTTATTTGGATCCACAAATCCTATGACATGCCATGTACATAGTTTCTTCCAACATTTGACTGAGGAAGATTTTTTGTCATCCAATTGCCATATGTACCAATATGCAATCATTACTTGAATTATAGACTTGAGCATTACGATTATGCATGAGGTTTGAACACAATCCATGCCATGAATTTGATTGTACCTTTAGCAACTAATCCATGTTTGATGGTTTTTATCCTTAAAACCAATTTGCAACCAATAGGTGTTAACCTATTCTTGCAAATAAACAAATTTCAATTTTGTCATCAAAACATCGGTTATGTTTTATGGCCTTTAACCACTTAAAACATTTGAGTCTATATATGGCCTCTAACCATTTTAGGGAATCTGGGTTTCGTCATAGCTTTCTTACAAGTCACAAACTCATTAATCTACGTGATAATAGTTTGACTGCAAGTTGTAGGTTTCTTCACTATCTAATAGAAGAATCTCATAGTTTTATTGAACTGAACTCTATGTTTCTTCACTATCTAATAGAAGAATCTCATAGTTTCAGTGACTTGAACTCTATGTCTACTTGGGTGTAGAACATCAAACAATAGAATATCAACAGCCACTTGAAAGTCCTTTGAATATTCCGTTCTCTTTGAAGCACTTGTAAAGTTTTCTAAGAGATGTCTATTCTTTAAAGCCACTTCTAAAGTCCCTAAAGAGTACGTGTTCGGATTTTCTAAAGAACTTCGTAAAGCCTCCGGAATGTCCGTTTATGTTTGTTGTTCGCCTCGGAGACTTTCGAGGTCTATTTTCTCCTACTTGTCATTTTGGAAACGAATCTTCAAAAGGACATTATTTCGAGCAAACAAACATTATGTTCTCAAAAATTTGTGGTAGAAACAATACCCTTGTGTCTCATTTGAATAAATCACAATGAAACATATATCTATACTTGGGCCTTAGTTTGTCGAATGACAAACACTAAGCTCCCACTGAGTTTAGCAACTCTTTAGATATATATTATCGAAAAGATATTCTGAAATTACTTTTCAATAGCTTTGACGAATTTGGTTTAGTTTGGTGGTAGTTTAAGCATTTTGTTTTAGAAATTATAGGAAAAGTCTTTATGATTCATCATTGATCGAATCAAGTACTAATTGACTTCGATCATTCCAACCTAGATATGCCATATCTTATAGAGCTCGATCGTGAAATTACAACGCACAATCATTGATGATCATATTTGTTCTTAAAGTAATCATCGTCATGATCTAACCTAGATCTTTATGATTTCTTGCCAAGTGGATTTTATACTTCTGAATCTTTGAACTAGCCAAACAGATTCAAATTTATATCACTTTGAGTAAATAAATCCATATTAACTCAAATCCAGGTGAAATAATAAAGTCATAAAATCTTTCTTTAGCTTTGAACTCTATTGTCTAGGCGTTTTAACAATAGTTCATATCTTTTGTTACTTTCAACAAGTAAGACTAGCTCGTCTTGAATGATCTAGAAATCAATCAACTTTCAAAATTTCATCAAAATAGAGATTTTTAATGTTAACTTGTTGATATGGTCTAAGCAACAATGCCAAAGATTAGTGGAACTCAAATCAAGGGGTTGAATTGAACCTAGTAAAGTTCTTATTGTTAAAGAGTTGTTTGTTTTAATCAAGCAATTGGCTCAACCTGTAAATAACCATTTCAAACAAACAAACATTGTTTTTGTTTTTCTTGAATGTGAGTCTTTATGTGTTGAAAACATAAATTTAGGTATGCTGATTGTGGAACAAAATAGCCATTAAGTTCCAGCCTTGAAAGGACTTAAAAACAAACTAGATGACCCTACAACTAATGTAGCAATGCCATGCTTCATTTCCCACTTGTAGGTCATTAGTTTATCCTAGCTTCCATTGTTTGAGTTATTACCGAAGTAAGAACCTCAAGCGGTATATGATACCAAGGAAGTTTGATTTCTAGGTCACTTCTCTTTAAACATTAACTTTTAGGTAGAAACGGAATTGTAAATTCCTTTCATTTGTTCCTTTGTTTTCCTATTTCTTGTACCCTTTCTAATAGCCTTATAAATTGAATTCTCTAGTGTTGACTTTTATATTTTGTTTAGACATGTCCAATGTCACTCCAACAAAGTTCTTACCATTTATGTTGAATATTCTGTTTCAAATAGATGATCTTACCAGAAGCTTCTAAAGTTCTCTAAGCATCGATCTATTTGAATGTTTAGGGACTAGACTCATTCAAGAATTAAATGGAAAAAGATTTTAGGTTGTTAACCATTGGTAAAGCTGAGCGTTTAAACTCAATGCTTTATGATCTCAAAATTACATTGTATTTTGAATTCACAAGCACCAATCGGTTCGCCATTCCACTTTGATACTCAAAACAACCATAAAAGTCGCTAAAAGGAACGTACATTTTAAATTGCTCATTTTCTCTCATTTCCGTGAATCGTTCTTGGATTCACTACCAATCGAGGAAATTTACTGTTACCTTTATAAAAGGATTTACTACAGTGCAAGATATTTAATTATAAACAATAATTAAAACATACATTGAAGCATGCTAAGTCTAAACATTTATCATGAGTAATAACTTGAAAATTAAAGCATTCATGCAATTTAAACAAGTCATTAGCATTTTATTCAAATTTATTGTTCCGGCGGGTGTGAATAAAATGATTCCAAGACCCTAAAACCATTGAAGAATTAAGCATATTATGTATTTAGACTCAATTCTAAAATCCTTTAGGTAAGAAAAAGCCTTTTGCTAATAGTCTAGAAACAACTTTTGGTTAATAGGTACGTCTAAGGACTTATTAGGTAAACCTATCAATTTTGCCACGACATAAAAGGAGTCCTTACTTATATCATTGAGTTTCACCAAAACTAACATGTACTCACAATTATTTGTGTACCTTACCCCTTTAGGATCAATAAGTAACACCTCGCTGAGCGTAAAACTATTGCTAGATTGATGTAAATGTTATCCAAGTAAGTGTTATTTGGCATGGCACCTTTTAACTCAATTTTTTAAACTTTGGAACTTAAGGCTCTTACTATGTTGGTTAGATTTTAAGTGAACTAAAATCCTTAATCATGCAACATAATCAAGCCATAATCTCATGCATAATTAAGACATATTGAAAACAATAAATAACTTAAAGCATGCATAAGATAAATGTGATCTAGTATGGCCCGACTTCATCTTGAAGCTTCAACTTCAAAGTCCGTCTTGAAAATGGATTGGAAACTCCGTCTTGAATTTCACCATGGGAGGCTCCATTTTCTTCAAATAGGATAAGCTATAATTAAACTAATTACAACTATTTGATGGTACGCAGACCATATTTGAATTGAAAAACAAACTTTGGTGCATTAGACCAATTACATTCAAATTAATGGTACGTAGACCATATTTTCTATCCTTTTCGGGCCATACTAGTCACTTCATAACCTGCAAAGCAGTACATATACAATATATACTATTCACCCATTCATTATCATGAATGGCCCACATGTTATGCA
This sequence comes from Spinacia oleracea, assembly GCF_020520425.1. Taxonomy (NCBI): domain Eukaryota; kingdom Viridiplantae; phylum Streptophyta; class Magnoliopsida; order Caryophyllales; family Amaranthaceae; genus Spinacia; species Spinacia oleracea. Next base: position 31,733,305 of record NC_079492.1, read on the forward strand.
TCACATAAATATTTGCAGCAATTAATCAAGGGCACCAATAATCTACCAATTATTCAGTCCTTATTAATTCTAATCAAGTTGTTTAACCTTAAAGAATTTGTAGACCTAATAAAGAGTTTATGACTAAAGGCTCCCACTTAAACCAATAACTTTGTATGCTTTACTAATTTTAAACATAAAAATGTATTTCTAGTCTAACCGGAAACATACAAGTTTAATTAAAATTTAACGCTCATATAAAATTATTATCGAATCCATTTAATTTATGTTCAGTTGAATTAAAAGAATTTAAATTAATTCAAGGTTTAATTTTAGTAAAATAATTAGTATAAATTAAAATTTATAATAATTAAAATAATCAAAGTTAAATTCCGAGAAAACAATTTAAATTATTAATTTTAAAGTTAATTAAAATTATTTCCGAACTGAAAATCCAAATGAAAACCAAAACGTGTCAATCGTCGCAAGACGAGGCACTTGGGGTTGCGCCCAAGCCCCATCGAGCCACGAGGCCGCATCGCCCCTCGACTGACCGTTGCACAAGGCACGAGTAGCAGCAGCCACGCGCAAACGCAGCAAGCCAAGCCACGCTTGCGCGCAGCCTGCTCGCCCGCATCGCATCGCAGCAGCTCTCCCTGGCGAGGCATCACTCGCTGCACGCGAACCATCGCTCGCTGCGCGAGCCAGCGCTCGTTGGCGCGAGGCAGTGCACGCTGTTGCGCAGCTCGCTTGCTGCCCCCACGCGACTGCTCGCAGTGCCTTGACCATCGCCCATCGCATAGCACACACGGCCAACACCATTGCCTCGCGCGCGCGCCATGCTATGTTGCTCGTTGCATTCGTACCGCACGGGCGATGGTGCTCCCTTGCTCGTCGTCGCGTGCCCGCACTATACAACACCCCTTAAGGGTAACACGTAGTGTCCATTGCTTTGTGCGTGCATCATTTATGAGCGTTTTTCAAAAAAAATTAAAATTTTTAATTCAAAATTATCGACAAATTAATAAATCATATTAATTTCATAATTTTAGGGCGAAAAATCGAAAATTTATTAATCAATTAATTTCCGATTAACATGGATTCAAATCTAGGTCATAAAAATTTAAAATTTATCACAAATTAACAATTTTTATGGTGGTTTTTAATCATGGATACCTAATTAAATCGTTGATTAATTATGAAAATCAAATCAAATTCTAAATTATTCGAATTTCAACAAATTAATTACAATTACAAATTAGATTGTATAATTAACAAGCTTAGGCATTCAAAATTGTTAAACATATACAGTAGGTCAATAAAAAAATTCAAGATTTAACAACAAGAATCGCAAATATTCAATTTTAAAATCTTAAAATTACAAATTTTTGCATTCGAAAAACTAAAACCTCCGAAAAGTCATAGTTAGGCTTCGAATTTGGGAATTCTGGGTTCGGCCGAAAAATAGTGTTTTTGTCAAAAATTTAGAATGTCTTTTACATGAGGAATTGACACAAAAATCACTCGATTTGGTTGAGTAACGAAGAAACTGCAGAAAAACTGCGTACATATAATTAAATAAACGCAATTTGCAATTAATTAACAATTACGAAAATTAATCACCCCTTTTAATTCTTTGCAAATTTGTAAAATTTAACCATGTTAAGAAATTTAGATTATGCAAATAATAAGAGGCTCGTGACACCAGTGTTAGGTTATGATACAAATGAAAAAACATAAATCATGCGGAAAAACCTACATGCCAGGAATCATATTAATTGTACATAATCAGTTAGCATAATTTAGATGCATACACTTTGTAGCGTGCCCTCCCTAGCTGCGCCCGAACCGAACAAGAACAAGTCTTTAGGACTCCAAGTGTCGTCCCTCCCTAGATAGTCCACAGCACGTCCGGATCCGCCTTAAGTTTGACCAACTAGAATCGCCCTTAAGGTACTTAGAATTTTCGGCTAATGTAGGGGAAGTGTTTGGCTGATTTTTGCTTGAAAATCTTACCTTTGAATACTTGATTTCCCGTGTCCATAACTTGTGAACCTAGGCACATATTTATAGAGTCATGGAAAGGGATTTAGAATCCTATTAGGATACCAATTAGTTTAATTTAGAATTCCATTAAAACTCTATTTAAACAAATTCTGTCTAATAGGATTAGGATTTAATCATAGAACGAATTCCAATAGCTTTAGGATTCGTATCGAACACAAACGTTGCACACGCACGAGAACCGCACAGCCCGCGCAAGCCTTGCGGCCCACACGAGCAGGCGCAGCTCGCAGCCCACGAGCGTCCGCCCACCCGCGCACGCGCCATGGCCTTGCTGGGCCTGGCGAGGCTTTGGAAGCGTTGTGTTGGGCGCTTGGATTGTTGGACGCGGGCCTGGCTTCGTGGTGGGCGTTCGTCTAGCAAGTCTCATCCGATGCTAATTCGTACGATGCGCTTCCGATTAAATTCCTGATTCCGGAATTCATTTCCGATACGAACAATATTTAACATTTCCGATTCCGGAATTAATTTCCGTTTCGAACAAACATTTAATATTTCAGTTTCCGGAATTATTTTCCGATTCCGATAATATTTCCGATTCTGACAATATTTCCGTTTCCGGCAATATTTCAGATTCCGGAAATATTTCCATTTCCGATAATATTTTCCGATACGTACCATGTTTCCGTTTCCGGCAACATCTACGACTTGGATAATATTTATATTTCCGATACGATCCATATTTCTGTTTCCGGCAATATCATCGTTTCCGGAGTATTCATTATTTGCCTTTGACGATCTTAGCTCCCACTGAAACCAAGATCCGTCGATTCCGAATATCCATAGATGGAGTATTTAATGCCATTAAATACTTTTTCCTTTTACGTACTATTTGTGTGACCCTACGGGTTCAGTCAAGAGTAAGCTGTGGATTAATTTCATTAATTCCACTTGAACTGAAGCGGCCTCTAGCTAGGCATTCAGCTCACTTGATCTCACTGAATTATTAACTTGTTAATTAATATTGAACCGCATTTATTAGACTTAACATTAAATGCATACTTGGACCAAGGGAATTATTTCCTTCATACTGGTATTATGATCTAATTACAAAGATCTTATAATATTGTTTTAGATTAAGTAATGGCATTAACTAAATCAAACACGAAATACTCCATTGGATATATTCGGCCCATATGAATAAATCTAAGTAAAGAATGTTTGAACTATGTATAAGCATTTACTAAGTTAAACATCCAAGAGTCTAAATGAGATTCTTAACCTATATTATGTGTCAAAGAATTTAGCTGGATTTAGTATATACTGAAACTAGATGAGCTAAAGTTACATGGATAGAATTCAATTGGGAACTATTCTGCAAAAGAATTTATCATTTATAATATGAGGATCGCCAAAAATGTATCGTATGACTTTAGGCATGACGAACATATACCAATCTCTATTGGTCTAAGTAAAGATCAACTAGATTGAGATCGAGAAAAACTTATGGTACTTAAAAAGGTACATAAGAACAGTTCTTGATTCAAGGAAATAAATATATGCTAAATATTGATGCTACACGCATAAACACTGGCAAAGGATCAAGCAAGATTCCTTCGGAGTTAACCATAGGCAAGGATGAGCTAAAGAGCATCGTGTTTTGAAATGGCAACATGGATTAGAGACCATGAGTTGTTGCGTGGGAAATTAAATATTAATTTCTATGTTCTAAGATACAGCTGGAAAGTCTTCCACATATCCGTGAACTGCTTGGATAAGCAAATCCAAACAAAGCATCACTAGCAACCTATAGAGTTGAAGTAAAAGTACTTATTTCCTAAGAAGCAATGAAACAGAATTGTTTACGTAAAGATTGCTTCACTGAACTTGGGTAGATCACATGTCTGTTGACTTAATGGTTCTTCATTGCAAAATGCGTAGAACCACTATTGAAGTAAGAAAGACTAGATCACATAATAAACAAACTCAAAAGGTGTTATCATCCCATCTCGAAAGACATTCGATGAAAGGGATATTAAGATTGGCAAAGCATGATAACTAAACCTATGAAACAAGTGAGAAGAAACACTCACATTGTGGCTCTGGAAATCAAGCATAGCTTTGAATTCCATTAATTGTTTCAAAGATGGGTTAGGGGCCCATGGTTGTAAAACATTGGGGTTGAACATTTATCATATATGAAATGTATTTTCATATTCCATTTGATCTTGGTTTAGTATTAAATGATGAGTCCCTTCAATTTGACGATGCATTCAAGATAGACTATCAGGACCAGTCCTGTGACTAAGAAATGTCTATCAAGTGCACTTGAATGTCAAAAGTTGAAAATGGTCCCTGGTCCCTGGACGCATAGAAAACGCAAGACGACTAGAATGCAAGATGACTAGTAGTTCTGTTTCTTGAACTATGTGGACATGGCAATGTCGCAATCATTTGCATAGATACTTACTTTCAGAAGACTAGTATCGGACAGACCTATGAAACTTTACTGTAAGAGATGAAAATCTGTCATAAGTAAATGTCATTAAAATTATTAGACACTAATCCTCAATACCTGAGTGATTTGAGATTACTTGTTTGAGAACTGGTTACTTTCACGTTGTCAACCGTCGCACCGTAAAAGGAGGCTATAATGGCTACGCTCGGGTAATCACCTATCAAACGAAGTCTAATCTCAAGATCACAAGATTGGGATTATCCTCCCATAAATCGGGATGAGATGCTGAAACTTGTACAAGGACACTCGGAGAGCTAGAAGCTGTAAAATGCATGGTCTTGCTCAGATGAATCATAGGCAATGATTATCTGTTTATTTGATCAATTGAACTCTGAAACCGAGAAATACCTCTGGACATAATAAGGATGACAACTCTTACCTTATGTTCATGAGCAAGCATCAAGCGACAAAGGAATTTGGCAATGCACACTTGTCCCTAAGGACAAGTGGGAGACTGAAGGAAATAATGCCCTTGGTCCAAGTATGCATTAAATGCTAAGTCTAATAAATGCGGTTCAGTATTAATTAATTATGCAAGTTAATAATTCAGTGAGATCAAGTGAACTATATTCCTAGCTAGAGGTCGCTTCAGTTCAAGTGGAATTAATAATATTAATCCACAGCTTACTCTTGACTGAACCCGTAGGGTCACACAAATAGTACGTGATCAAGTATTTAAGTGAATTAAATACTCCATTTATGGATAATCGGAATCGACGGATCTCGGTTCCAGTGGGAGCTGAAATCGTCAAAAGGCAAATGATGAATACTCCGGAAACGATGATATTGCCGAAAACGGAAATATGGATCGTATCGGAAATATAAATATTATCCAAGTCGTAGATGTTGCCGGAAACGGAAACATGGTACGTATCGGAAAATATTATCGGAAATGGAAATATTGCCGGAATCGGAAATATTACTGGAAACGGTAATATTGTCGGAATCGGAAATATTATCAGAATCGAAAATAAATTCCAGAATCGGAAATATTAAATATTTTTTCGAAACGGAAATTAATTCCGGAATCGGAAATATTTTTTCGAACCGGAAATGAATTCCGGAATCGGAAAATAAATTGAAAGCGCGACGTACGAAATAAACATCGGACGAGCTTGCTAGACGCAAGGCCCAGCACGAAGCTAGGCCCGCGCCTAGAGAAGCCCGCAGAAGCACAGCAGGCGGGCAGCAGCCCGCCAAGCAAGCAAGGCCCAGCCGAGGAATGAAGCAAGGCCAGGCCCAGCAAGCTCGGCAAAGCCAGCAGGCTGGCGCGCCCTTCGTGGGCCGCGTACCAGCGCTGGGCCGAGCCTGAAGGAAATAATGCCCTTGGTCCAAGTATGCATTCTATGTTAAGTCTAATAAATGCGGTTCAGTATTAATTAACAAGTTAATAATTCAGTGAGATCAAGTGAGCTGAATGCCTAGCTAGAGGCCGCTTCAGTTCAAGTGGAATTAATGATATTAATCCACAGCTTACTCTTGACTGAACCCGTAGGGTCACACAAATAGTACGTAAACGGATCAAGTATTTAATGGCATTAAATACTCCATCTATGAATATTCGGAACCGACGGATCTTGGTTTCAGTGGGAGCTAAGATCGTCACAGGCAAGAAATGAATACTCCGGAAACGATGATATTGCCGGACACGGAAATATGGATCGTATCGGAAATATGAATATTATCCAAGTCGTAGATGTTGCCGGAAACGGAAACATGGTACGTATCGGAAAATATTATTGGAAATGGAAATATTACCAGAATCGGAAATATTGCCGGAAACGGAAATATTGTCAGAATCGGAAATATTACCGGAATCGGAAAATAATTCCGGAAACGGAAATATTAAATATTTGTTCGAAACGGAAATTAATTCCGGAATCGGAAATATTAAATATTGTTCGTATCGGAAATAGATTCCGGAAATGGAAATTTAATCGGAAGCGTATCGTACGAATTAGCATCGGACGAGGCCTGCCGGACGAAGGCCCAGCACGAAGCCAGGCCATCACCCAGCAAGCACGCACGCCACAGCCCAGCGCGCACAAGGCCGCGCATGCGTGGGCCGCGCTGCGTGGGCTGCTGCTCGCATGCGTGGGCAGCCCTTGTGGCTGCCGTGTGTGTGTGAGTTTGAGCTCATGCGAGATTCCTGAATCTGCAAGAGTCAGTGTATGATTAAATGTCTATTCCTATTGGATAAATTGATTAAGTAGAATTCATGTAGAATTCTAATTCCAATTAATTCGCATCCTACTAGGATTACGATTCCTTTTCCATAACTCTATAAATAAAGGCCTAGGGGTCATAATTTATACACAAGTTTCAAAGTATTCAAAAGTGAGTTTTTGAGAGAAAATTCAAACACCCATCTTGCCCCAAAAGTGCCGAATTTTCTGAGTACCTTAAGGGCGATTCTAGTTGGTCAATCTTAAGGCGGATCCGGACGTACTGTGGACTTTCTACGGAGGGACGACACTTGGAGTCCTAAAAGACTTGTTCTTGTTCGGTTCGGGCGCAGCTAGGGAAGGCACGCAACAAAGAGTATGCATCTAATTATGCTATATGATTATGTGTAAATAATATGTTTCCTGGGTTAATGGTTGTTTCCGCATGATCTATGTAAATGTCATATGTATCATAACCTAACAGTGGTATCAGAGCCCCTTATTATTTTCATAATCTAAATTGCATGAACATGGTTAAATATTACAAATTTGCAAGAATTAAAAGGGGTGATTAATTTTCGTAATTGTTAATTAATTGCAAATTGCGTTTATTTAATTATATGTACGCAGTTTTTCGGCAGTTTCTTCGTTACTCATCCGAATTGAGTGATTTTTGTGTCAATTCCGCATGTAAAAGGCATTCTAAAATTTTGACAAAAATAGTATTTTTCTGCCGAACCCAGAATTCTCAAATTCGAAGCCTAACTATGACTTTTCGAAGGTTTTAGTTTTTCGGATGCAAAATTTCGTAAATTTAAGATGTTAAATTAAATATTTGCGATTCCTGTTGATAAATCTTGAATTTTTGATTGACCTACTGCATATGTTTAACAAGTTTGAATGCCTAGTCTTGTTAATTATGCAATCTAATTTGTAATTATGATTAATTTGTTGAAAATTAGAATAATTTAGAATTAATTTGATTTTCATAATTAATTATAATTTAATTAGAAACCTATGATTAAAAACCACCATAAAAATTGTAAATTTACGATAAATTTTAAATTTTTTATGACCTAGACTTGAATCCATAACAATCGGAAATCAATTGGATAATAAATTTCCGATTTTTTCGCCCTAAAATTATGAAATTAATAATATTTATTAATTTGTCATTAATTTTAAATATAAATTTTAAATTTTTATGCGATTCGTTCAAATAACTTGCACGCACGAAGCAATGGAAGCTTCGTGTTACCCTTAAGGGGTGTTGTATAATGCGGGCATGCGACGACGAGCAAGGGAGCTCGTCGCCCGTGCGGCACGAATGCAATGAGCAAGGGCGTAATGCACGAGCACAAGGCAGCAGCCCTGCCTTGTGTCGTGTGCCACGAGCAATGAACGGATGGGCATGGGCGAGGGGCGAGCCAAGGCAGTCGCGTGTGGGCAGCAAGCGAGCTGCGCCACAGCGCGCGCTGCCTCGCACAACAGCGCGCAACCTCGTGCGCAGCGAGCGCAAGCTCGCGTGCCACGAGCGCTGCGCACAGCATCACTCGCGCGCACAGCGCGCGACGTCGCCCGCCCAGCGAGCGATGTCGCGCACCAGCGAGCGATGGCTCGCGCGCGCGCAGCGAGCAATCTCGCGCGCCAGCGAGCGATGGCTCGCGCGCACCAGCGAGCGATGCAGCGCCCCAGCGAGCGATGGCTCGCGCGCACCAGCGAGCGATCTCGCGCACCAGCGAGCGCGGTAACGCGCGCGCGCTGCGAGCGATAGCTCGCGTGCGGTGGGCGCTGTGCGGAGGCTTGCGGATAGGACAGCAGCAGCTATGCGACGAGCGCATGGGCTGCGCGCACATGGCCAGCAATGGCTGTGTGCGTACGGCCCATGGGCGTGCAACGCGTAGGGTGTTTGCGTTTCGATTAGATCGTTTTTGAATGTTTAATTTGAAAATTTCAGTTCACGTAATTTTAATTAATTTTTAAAATTAATAATTTAAATTAATTTCTTGGATTTTAATTTTGAATATTATAATTATAATAAATGGAATTTATTCTAATTATTTTACTAAAATTAAAATCATGAATTAATTTAAATGCGACTGAAATTAAATTAAATTTTGGATTCAATTATAAATTTATATGAGCTTTAAATTTTAATTAAATTTGTATGTTTCCGGTTAGACTAGAAATACAATTTTATGTTTAAAATTAGTAAAGCATATGAATTTATTGGTTTGAGTGGGAGCACTTTTTAGTCATAAACTCTTGATTAGGTCTACAAATCCTTAAGGTTAAAACAACTCGATTAGAATTAATAAGGACTGAATAATTGGTAGATTATTGGTGCCCTTGATTAATTGCTGCAAATGTTTACGTGATGCATAATGTGTTTAACTAACCAGCTATGTGGGCCATTCATGATAATGAATGGGTGAATGGTATATATTGTATATGTACTGTTTTGCAGGTTATGAAGTGACTAGTATGGCCCAAATAGGATAGAAAATATGGTCTGCGTACCATTAATTTGAATGTAATTGGTCTAAAGTACCAAAGTTGTTTTTCAATTCAAATATGGTCTGCGTACCATCAAATAGTTGTAATTAGTTATAACTTATCCTATTTGAAGAAAATGGTGCCTCCCACGGAGATTTTCAAGACGGACTTTGAAGTCAAAGCTTCAAGATGAAGTCGGGCCATACTAGATCACAAATATCTTATGCATGTTTTAAGTTATTTATTGCTTTAAATATGTCTTAAAATGCATGAGATCAAAAGCTTGATTATGTTGCATGATTAAGGATTTTAGTTCACTTAAAATCTAACCAACATAGTAAGAGCCTTAAGTTCCAAACTTAAAAATTGAGTTAAAAGGTGCCATGCCAAAATATACACTTGCTTGGATATCCTTTACATCAATCTAGTAATAGTTTTCGCTCAGCGAGGTGTTACTTATTGGTCCTAAAGGGGCAAGGTACACAAATAATTGTGAGTACATGTTAGTTTTGGTGAAACTCAACGATATAAGTAAGGAGTCCTTTTATGTCGTGGCAAATTCGATAGGTTTACCTAATAAGTTCTTAGACGTACCTATCAACCAAGAATAGTTTCTAGACTATTAGCAAAAGGCTTTTGCTTACCTAAGATGTTCTAGGATTAAGTCGACAAACTGTGCTTAGTTCTTCAATGATTTTAGGATCTTGGAATCATTTTATTCACACCTGCCGGAACACATAACTTGAATAAAATGCTTAATAAACATTGAATTATGCATGAATGCTAGAATTTAAGTTTATTAAGAGAAACTGTGAATGGTTATTTATTTGTTTATTCTTTTCAATTGTAGTTTTAATATGGCAAACAACAATTCATTCAACATTCGATCAATTCTCGAAAAGGAGAAGTTGAACGGGAAAAACTTCCTTGACTGGCAAAGGAACTTGCAAATAGTTCTTATGCAGGAAGAAAAGGAGTATGTCCTAGATGAGGCGATGCCCGAAGCTCCAGGCGACGGGATCACTCAGGCAGCCCTCAATCGTTGGATTGATGCCAACAAGGATGTGAAATGTCTAATGCTCGCCACCATGAGTGCGGATCTGCAGAAAACGTTCATCAACTCAGATGCTTTCACAATCATCAGTGAGTTGAAGAACATGTTCCAAGATCTGGCTCGAGTCGAAAGATTCGAGACTCATAGGCAAATTCTTGAGACCAAGCTTAAGAAAGGCGAGCCCGTAAGTCCACATGTTCTCAAAATGATTGGACTCATTGAGAATATGAGTCGGCTGGATCAGCAATTTTCTCAGGAAATGGCTATAGACACCATCCTCCATTCTCTTCATAGCGGGTATGATCAGTTCAAACTGAACTACAGTATGAATAGTCTGGACAAAACGCTCACTGAGCTTCACGGTATGCTGAAGACCGCTGAAAAGACGCTCAAAAGTGATAAGCAAGATGTGCTTATGGTGCGTGGGGGCAAGTTCAAGAAATCTGGAAAGAAGAGGAATGCTAAGAAAGGTGGCAACAAGGCCAGCCCAACTAAGCAAACTGGCGCCAAATCTGCAAAGAGGAAGGTCAGTCAACCCACTTCTGAATCCGAATGCTTCTACTGCAAGAAGAAGGGGCATTGGAAGAGAGATTGCTTGAAGCTAAAGGAAGATCAGAAGAACGGAACAGTCGTTCCATCTTCAGGTATTTTCGTTATAGACTGTATACTTGCTAATTCAACTTCTTGGGTATTAGATACAGGTTGTGGCTCACACTTATGTTCCAATCCACAGGGACTAAGAAGAAGTAGAAAGTTAAGCAAGGGAGAAGTCGACCTACGAGTGGGAAATGGAGCACGGATTGCTGCATTAGCCGTAGGAACTTACTATTTGTCGTTGCCCTCCGGGCTAGTTTTGGAACTGGAAGAATGTTTCCATGTTCCAAGTCTTACTAAAAACATCATTTCAGTTTCTTGCTTAGATGCTAAGGGATTTTCCTTTATAATAAAAGACAATAGTTGTTCGTTTTATTTTAAAGAGATGTTTTATGGATCTGCTAGATTAGTCAATGGACTTTATTTATTAGATCACGACAAACAAGTATATAACATAAATACCAAAAAGGCCAAAAAGGATGATTCAGATCTCACCTATCTGTGGCATTGTCGATTAGGCCATATAAACTTGAAACGCTTAGAAAGACTTCAAAGGGAAGGAATTCTAGAACCATTTGACTTAGAGGATTATGGTAAATGCGAATCATGTTTACTTGGCAAAATGACAAAGCAACCTTTCTCTAAAGTTGGAGAAAGAGCAAATGAACTATTGGGTTTAATCCATACAGATGTATGTGGACCAATGAGTACAAATGCCAGAGGTGGTTTCAGCTACTTTATCACTTTCACTGATGACTTCAGTAGGTATGGTTATGTCTACCTAATGAAGCATAAGTCTGAATCCTTTGACAAATTCAAGGAATTTCAGAGTGAAGTAGAGAATCAATTAGGCAAGAAGATCAAGGCACTGCGGTCTGATAGAGGCGGTGAATATCTGAGCTATGAATTTGATGACCATCTGAAAGAATGTGGAATTCTATCAGAATTGACTCCTCCTGGAACACCACAATGGAACGGTGTGTCAGAACGGAGGAACAGAACCTTGCTAGACATGGTCAGGTCAATGATGGGTCAGGCCGAACTTCCATTAGAATTTTGGGGACATGCACTAAATACAGCTGCACTCACTATAAATAGAGCTCCGTCTAAAGCTGTCGAAAAGACTCCATACGAATTATGGTTTGGAAAGCCTCCGAATGTGTCTTTTCTTAAGATTTGGGGATGTGAAGTATACGTCAAACGATTAATTTCAGACAAACTTCATCCAAAATCTGACAAATGTATCCTTGTGGGCTATCCAAAGGAAACAAAGGGGTATTACTTCTACAATACATCTGAAAACAAAGTGTTTGTTGCTCGAGATGGTGTCTTTTTGGAGAAAGATCACATTTCCAAAATGACAAGTGGGAGAAAAGTAGACCTCGAAGAAATTCGAGTCGAACAACAAACTCTAGAGAATGCTCAAGATGACATTCAGGATGAAACTCAGAGATCTTTAGAAGAATCTGGTGAGAATCATGGTCAATCTAGAAATGTTACCCCGCGTAGATCGCAAAGATATAGATCTCAACCGGAAAGGTACTTAGGTATTTTGACGAACGAGAGCTATGACGTTCTATTACTTGAAAGTGATGAACCTGCGACTTACAAGCAAGCTATGACGAGCCCTAGCTCCAAGCAATGGCAAGAAGCCATGCAATCTGAATTAGACTCCATGTCTGAAAACCAAGTATGGGATTTGGTCGATTTGCCAGATGGCTACCAAGCCATTGGAAGCAAATGGGTTTTCAAACTGAAAAAGGACAAGGATGGGAAACTTGAAGTTTTCAAAGCTAGATTGGTTGCGAAAGGTTACAGGCAAGTCCACGGTGTGGATTACGATGAAACCTTTTCACCAGTTACAATGCTAAAGTCTATTCGAATAATGTTAGCAATCGCTGCATATTACGATTACGAAATATGGCAGATGGATGTCAAAACTGCTTTCTTAAACGGCGTTTTAACAGAAACTGTGTTTATGACACAGCCTGAAGGTTTTGAGGATCCAAAGAATGCTAAAAAGGTATGCAAGCTAAAGAAATCAATCTACGGATTGAAGCAGGCATCCAGGAGCTGGAATATACGTTTTGATGAAGCGGTCAGTGACTTTGGTTTCATCAAGAACGCAGACGAATCTTGTGTATACAAGAAGGTCAGTGGGAGCAAAATTGCTTTCCTAGTATTATATGTCGACGACATATTGCTTATCGGAAATGACATTCCTATGTTGAACTCTGTCAAGATTTGGCTTGGGAAATGTTTTTCGATGAAGGATCTAGGGGAAGCACAGTACATATTGGGCATCAAGATTTACAGAGATAGATCTAAAAAGATGATTGGACTTAGTCAAAGCACTTATATCAATAAGGTGCTTGATAGGTTCAAGATGGCGGACTCCAAGCGAGGCTACCTACCCATGTCTCATGGAATGACTCTAAGCAAGACTCAGTGCCCAAAAACACTTGATGAGCGTAGACGAATGAATGGGATTCCATATGCATCATTGATTGGTTCAATAATGTATGCTATGATATGTACACGCCCGGATGTTGCGTACGCACTCAGTGCTACGAGCAGATACCAGTCAGACCCAGGAGAGGCGCATTGGACTGCTGCCAAGAACATTCTGAAGTACCTAAAAAGGCACAAAGATGACTTCCTAGTCTATGGTGGAGATGATGAATTAATTGTTAAAGGCTATACGGACGCAAGTTTCCAAACCGACAAAGATGATTTCAGATCACAGTCTGGGTTTGTCTTCTGCCTCAACGGAGGAGCAGTAAGCTGGAAAAGTGCTAAGCAAAGCACCATTGCGGATTCTACAACTGAAGCGGAGTACATTGCTGCACATGAAGCAGCAAAGGAAGCTATATGGCTAAGGAAGTTCATAGGAGAACTTGGTGTAGTCCCCTCCATTAAAGGACCAATAGCCCTGTATTGTGATAATAACGGAGCTATTGCACAGGCAAAAGAGCCTAGACACCACCAGAGAGTCAAGCATGTACTTCGTAGATTTCACCTTCTACGAGAGTTCGTTGAAAGAAAAGAAGTCGAGATAAGCAAAATTGGAACTGATGACAACATATCAGATCCATTAACTAAACCTCTGCCGCAAGCGAAGCACAACTCGCACACTGCAGCTATGGGAATCAAGCATATTGGAGAATGGCTTTGATGTCTCTGTTTAATGTTTTAAAGTTTTAGAGTTTAAATCTTTGTAAAACATTATTGGTTAATCATTCACAATAAATGAAAGGAATTCATTTTTCCATTTAATTTGTGGTTTATTAAATGATGAGTCCCTTCAACTTGACGATATATTCAAGATAGACTGTCAGGACCAGTCCTGTGACTAAGAAATGTCTATCAAGTGAACTTGAATGTCAAAGGTTGAAAATGGTCCCTAGTCGGAGTTTTCTATAAAATTGGACGCATAGAAAACGTTAGACGATTAGAATGCAAGATGACTAGTAGTTCTGTTTCTTGAACTATGTGGACATGGCAATGTCATAATCATTTGCATAGATACTTACTTTGGGAAGACTAGTATCGGACAAGACCTATGAAACTTTACTGTAAGAGATGAAAGTCTGTCATAAGTAAATTTCATTAAATTATTAGACACTAAATCCTCAATACCTGAGTGATTTGAGATTACTTGTTTGAGAACTGGTTGCTTTGACGTTGACCAACCGTCGCACCGTAAAAGGAGGCTATAAAGGCAACGCTCAGGTAATCACCTATCAAACGAAGTCTAATCTCAAGATCGCAAGATTGGGATTGTCCTCCCATAAATCGGGATGAGATGCTTAAAAGTTGTACAAGGCCACTCGGAGAGCTAGAAACTGTGAAATGCATGGCCGTGCTCGGATGAATCATAGGCTATGATTATCTGTTTATTTGATCAGTTGAACTCTGAAACCGAGGAACACCTCTGGACATAATAAGGATGACAACTCTTACCTTATGTTCAAGAGCAAGCATCGAGCGACAAAGGAATTAGGAAATGCACACTTGTCCCTAAGGACAAGTGGGAGACTGAAGGAAATAATGCCCTTGGTCCAAGTATGCATTCTATGTTAAGTCTAATAAATGCGGTTCAGTATTAATTAACAAGTTAATAATTCAGTGAGATCAAGTGAGCTGAATGCCTAGCTAGAGGCCGCTTCAGTTCAAGTGGAATTAATGATATTAATCCACAGCTTACTCTTGACTGAACCCGTAGGGTCACACAAATAGTACGTAAACGGATCAAGTATTTAATGGCATTAAATACTCCATCTATGAATATTCGGAACCGACGGATCTTGGTTTCAGTGGGAGCTAAGATCGTCACAGGCAAGAAATGAATACTCCGGAAACGATGATATTGCCGGACACGGAAATATGGATCGTATCGGAAATATGAATATTATCCAAGTCGTAGATGTTGCCGGAAACGGAAACATGGTACGTATCGGAAAATATTATTGGAAATGGAAATATTACCAGAATCGGAAATATTGCCGGAAACGGAAATATTGTCAGAATCGGAAATATTACCGGAATCGGAAAATAATTCCGGAAACGGAAATATTAAATATTTGTTCGAAACGGAAATTAATTCCGGAATCGGAAATATTAAATATTGTTCGTATCGGAAATAGATTCCGGAAATGGAAATTTAATCGGAAGCGTATCGTACGAATTAGCATCGGACGAGGCCTGCCGGACGAAGGCCCAGCACGAAGCCAGGCCATCACCCAGCAAGCACGCACGCCACAGCCCAGCGCGCACAAGGCCGCGCATGCGTGGGCCGCGCTGCGTGGGCTGCTGCTCGCATGCGTGGGCAGCCCTTGTGGCTGCCGTGTGTGTGTGAGTTTGAGCTCATGCGAGATTCCTGAATCTGCAAGAGTCAGTGTATGATTAAATGTCTATTCCTATTGGATAAATTGATTAAGTAGAATTCATGTAGAATTCTAATTCCAATTAATTCGCATCCTACTAGGATTACGATTCCTTTTCCATAACTCTATAAATAAAGGCCTAGGGGTCATAATTTATACACAAGTTTCAAAGTATTCAAAAGTGAGTTTTTGAGAGAAAATTCAAACACCCATCTTGCCCCAAAAGTGCCGAATTTTCTGAGTACCTTAAGGGCGATTCTAGTTGGTCAATCTTAAGGCGGATCCGGACGTACTGTGGACTTTCTACGGAGGGACGACACTTGGAGTCCTAAAAGACTTGTTCTTGTTCGGTTCGGGCGCAGCTAGGGAAGGCACGCAACAAAGAGTATGCATCTAATTATGCTATATGATTATGTGTAAATAATATGTTTCCTGGGTTAATGGTTGTTTCCGCATGATCTATGTAAATGTCATATGTATCATAACCTAACAGAGCCAACCCACCGCGCGCACAACAGCTCCTCGTGGGCTGATTGGTGCGTGTCGTTGTGTTCGTGCGTGTTTCGAATCCTTATGCATTTAGGATTTATCCGATTAACTATTTTCCTGAAACTACTAGAATTAGTTGTTAAGCTAAACACTAAAAATAATAGATTTAATTTAAGTCTAATTCTAATTGAATTAGATAAATTGAATCCTAGTAGGTTTCTAGTTCCGATAATCCTACCCTATAAATAGGTGATGGAAATCACAATTTATATACATCAATTAAAAGTATTCATATAGTTTTAAGTTAAAAACTAAGCTTAATAATTTGCCAAATAATTAAGTACGAATAACATAATACCTTAGGCTAAATTCTAGTTAATTGAATCTAAGGCGGATCCGAACGTGTTGTGGACTATCTACGGAGGGACTACACTTGGAGTCCTAAATTATGCTAATCGGTTATGTGGCAATTAATTTGGATTTCTGGCTTTATGGTTTTTCGCATGAAATATATGTTTTATATTTGTCATAACCTAACATATACCACATGGGACGGTACACTCCCAGGAACAGCAGCCGCCGTCCAGACAAGTAATAGGCCCACATAGCCGAAGCAGGTGTAGGCGCATCATCAAAAGGGCGCCAGACCACCTACAAGACAGATAGCACAGACAAGTATACAAATACAACAGAGATAAAAATCCGGAACAGTACAAAGGCCTACCTCTCTGACTGGAAAGACCCGCAAAGCTCTGCGGAAGGTCACTAAAGACACATCCTTACGCTACGCTCCTTCCCAAGAGGCAGCAAACAGGTAAGCCGCAACCCTGGGGCGATTCGGTGCCAAGCTCGGAAAGTGCTCATACGCCCAAATCATCAAAAGCAAGCAAGGCATCCATAAGTGTTATGCATACAAAATTCAATATACAAGCATGCAAGTACGAAATAAAAAATACAAGGAGTCCCAAATACCTCCAACACGCTCCACAAAGCAGCTACACTCGCCTTGCTCTCTGGTGCAGTCCGGGAGGCGTTCTTCATCTCATACAAAAGGTGGCTGTATGCCAGACCACCCTAGTAGAGGCCTGAAACAGCCCTCAAATCCCTCAAAGACCCCAGGAAGCCCACCAGCACGTGGCTATTCCTGCCCGGGGCCATCACTCTACCTGCAAGAGCCAGCAGGAATAGCCGGAAACGGAAATATTGTCGGAATCGGAAAATAATTCCAGAAACGAAAATATTTAATATTTGTTCGAAACGGAAATTAATTCCGGAATCGGAAATATTAAATATTGTTCGTATCGGAAATGAATTTCGGAACCGGGAATTTAATCGGAAGCGCATTGTACGAATTAGCATCGGACGAGGCTTGCTAGACGAAGGCCCAGCACGAAGCCAGGCCCGCGCCCAGCAAGCCGAGCGCCCAAACACGGAGCTGCCACAGCTTCGCCAGGCCCAGCGCAAGGCCAGGCCCAGCAAGGCCTTTAACGCGCGCGCGCTGAGCGTGTTGTTGGGCTGCGAGCAGCGACTGCTCGTGTGGGCCGCAAGGCCTGCGCGGGTGGTGCGATGCTCGTGGCCATACGACGCTCGTGTTCGTAACGAATCCTAATCCTATCGGAATTCGTGTATTGATTAAATCCTAATCCTAATAGATTAAATTTATTATTTAGAGTTCAAATAGGATTCTAATTAATAAATCCACATCCTAGTAGGATTATAATTCCTTTTCCATATCTCTATAAATAGGTGCCTAGGGTCATAATTTATAGATACAATTGAAGTATTCTAAAGGTAAGATTTTGAAGAAAAATCAGCCATACACTTGCACCTAAATAGCCGAAATTCCTAAGCAACCTTAAGCTAGGGCGATTCTAGTTGGTCAAGCTTAAGGCGGATCCGGATGTGCTGTGGACTATCTACGGAGGGACGAAATTTGGAGTCCTAAAGACTTGGAGAAGGCACACTACAAAGTGTATGCATCTAAACTATGCTAAATGATTATGTGTAAATAATGTGATTTCCTGGCTTTATGGTTTTTCCGCATGATTTATGTTTTGTCATATGAATCATAACCTAATAGTGGTATCACGAGCCTCTTATTATTTTCATAATCTAAATTGCATAAACATGGTTAAATTTTACAAATTTGCAAGGAATTAAAAAGGGGTGATTAATTTTCATAATTATTAATTAATTGCAAATTGCGTTTATTTAATTATATGTACGCAGTTTTTCGGCAGTTTCTTCGTTACGCATCCAAATCGAGTGATTTTTGTGTCACTTCCGCATGTAAAAGGCACTCTAAAATTTTGACAAAAATAGTTTTTTCGGACGAACCCATAATTCCCAAATTCGAAGCCTAACTATAACTTTTCGAAGGTTTTAGTTTTTCGAACGCAAAAGTTTGTAAATTTAAGATGTTAAATTAAGTATTTGCGATTCTTGTTGATAAATCTTGAGTTTTTAACCTACTGTATATGTTTAACAATTATGAATGCCTAGACTTGTTAATTATACAACCTAATTTGTAATTATGATTAATTTGTTGAAATTCGAATAATTTAGAATTGATTTGATTTTCATGATTAATTAATAATTTAATTAGGTATCCATGATTAAAATCCACCATAAAAATTTTTAATTTGTTTTAATTTTTAATGACCTAGTTTTGAATCCATGTTAATCGGAGTTTAATTGATTAATAAATTTTCAATTTTAAGCCCTAAAATTATGAAATTAATATGTTTTATTAATTTGTCATTAATTTTGAATTAAAAATTTTAAATTTTTATGAAAACGCTCATTAATGTTGCACGCACAAAGCAATGGAAGCTACGTGTTACCCTTAAGGGGTGTTGTATAGTGCGGGCACGCGACGACGAGCAAGGGAGCTCGTCGCCCGTGCGGTACGAATGCAGCGAGCAACCTAGCGCATGGCGCGCGCACGAGGCAAGGGAGCCTGTGCGTGTGAGCTGTGTGTTATGGCGATGGGCGAGGGGCGAAGGCGTGACACGAGGAGAGGCGCGCGTGCGCGCGAGGGCGAGAGCTGGTCGCCCAGCGATCGCTGCTCCTCGTACCAACACGCGTGGCCTCGAGGGCTTGCTTGCGCGAGCGAGCGAGCGCTCCCATCGTGGCTGCTGCGATGCATGCGGGCAAGCAGGCTGCGCGCAAGCGTGGCTTGGCTTGTTGCGTTTGCGCGTGGCTGCTGCTGCGATGAGCCATGGGCCAGCGATGGGTCGTGCACACGACGGGGCTTTGGCGCAAGCCCAAGTGCTCGTCATGTTACGATTGTCGAGTTTTAAATTTTAATTCGAGATTTTCAGTTCATATAATTTTAATTAATTTTAAAATTAATAATTTAAATTGTTTTCTTGGATTTTAATTTTGAATATTATAATTATTATAAATTTTAATTTATTCTAATTATTTTACTAAAATTAAAAACCTTGAATTAATTTAAGTTCGAGAAAATAAATTAAATAAGTGGATTCAATTATAAATTTATATGAGCTTTAAATTTTAATTAAATTTGTATGTTTCCGGTTAGACTAGAAATACATCTTTATGTTTAAAATTAGTAAAGCATATGAATTTATTGGTTTAAGTGGGAGCATTTTTAGTCATAAACTCTTGATTAGGTCTACAAATCCTTTAAGGTTAAACAACTGGATTAGAATTAATAAGGACTGAATAATTGGTAGATTATTGGTGCCCTTAATTAATTGCTGCAAATATTTATGTGATGCATAACGTGTTTTACTAACCAGCTATGTGGGCCATTCATGATAATTAATGGGTGAATGGTATATATTGTATATGTACTGTTTTGCAGGTTATGAAGTGACTAGTATGGCCCAAATAGGATAGAAAATATGGTCTGCGTACCATTAATTTGAATGTAATTGGTCTAAAGTACCAAAATTGTTTTTCAATTCAAATATGGTATGCGTACCATCAAATAGTTGTAATTAGTTTAATTATAGCTTATCCTATTTGAAGAAAATGGCGCTTCCCACGGAGATTTTCAAGACGGACTTTGAAGTTGAAGCTTCAAGATGAAGTCGGGCCATACTAGATCACATTTATCTTATGCATGTTTTAAGTTATTTATTGCTTTTAAATATGTCTTAAATATGCATGAGATCAAAGCTTGATTATGTTGCATGATTAAGGATTTTAGTTCACTTAAAATCTAACCAACATAGTAAGAGCCTTAAGTTCCAAACTTAAAAATTGAGTTAAAAGGTGCCATGCCAAAATAACACTTACTTGGATATCCTTTACATTGATCTTAGTAATAGTTTTCCACCATAGCGAGGTGTTACTTATCGATACTAAAGGGGTAAGGTACACAAATAATTGTGAGTACATGTTAGTTTTGGTGAAACTCAACAATATAAGTAAGGAGTCCTTTTATGTCGTGGCAAAATCGATAGGTTTACCTAATAAGTTCTTAGACGTACCTATCAACCAAGAGTAGTTTCTAGGCTATTAGCAAAAGGCTTTTGCTTACCTAAAATGTTTTAGAATTGAGTCAAAATACATAATGTGCTTAATTCTTCAATGATTTTAGGGTCTTGGAATCATTTTATTCACACCTGCCGGAACATTAAATTCGAATAAAATGCTAATAACTTGTTTAAATTGCATGAATGCTTTAATTTTCAAGTTATTACTCATGATAAATGTTTAGACTTTGCATGCTTCAATGTATGTTTTAATTAATGTTTATAATTAAAAATCTTGCACTGCAATAAATCCTTTTAGAAAGGTAACAGTAAATTTCCTCGATTGGTAGTGAATCCAAGAACGATACACGGAAATGAGAGAAAATGAGCAATTTAAAATGTACGTTTCTTATATCGACTTTTATGGTTGTTTTTGAATATCAAAATCGAATGGCAAACCAATTGGTGCTTGTGAATTCAAAATACAATGTAGTTTTGAGATCATAAAGCATTGAGTTTAAAACACTCAGCTTTACCAATGGTTAACAACCTAAAATCTTTTTCCATTTAATTCTCGAATGAGTCTAGACCCTAGACATTCGAATAGATCGATGCTTAGAGAACTTTAGAAGCTTCTGGTAAGATCATCTAGTTGAAACAGAATATTCAACATAAAATGGTAAGAACCTTGTTGGAGTGACATTGGACATGTTTTCACAATCAGCATACCTAAATTTCTGTTTTCAAACACAGAAAGACTCACATTCAGAAGAACAAAAACAATGTTTGTTTGTTTTATTTGAATAAAATGGTCATTAACGGGTTGAGTCAATATGCTTGATTAAAACAAACGACTCTTTAACAATAAAAACTTTACTAGGTTCAAATCAACCCCTTGATTTGAGTTCCACTAATCTTTGGCATTGTTGCTTAGACCATATCAACAAGTTAACATTCATTAGCTCTATTTTGATGGACTTTTTAAAGTTGGTTGATTTCTAGATCAATTCAAGACAAGCTAGTCTTACTTGTTAAAAGTAACAAAAGATATGAACTATTGTTAGAACGCCTAGACGATAGAGTTCAAAGCTAAAGAAAGGTTTTATGACTTTATTATTTCACACGGATTTGAGTGAATATAGGTTTATTTACTCAAATGTGATATAAGTTTGAATCTGTTTGGCTAGTTCAAAGATTCAGAAGTATAAAATCCACTTGGCAAGAAATCATAAAGATCTAGGTTAGATCATGTTATTGATTACTTATACCAAGAATGATCATCAATGATTGTGTGTGTTGTAATTTCACGATCTAGCTCCATAAGATATGGCATATCTAGTTGGAATGATCGAAGTCAATTAGTACTTGATTCGACCAATGATGAATCATAAAGACTTCCTATAATTTCTAAAACAAAATGCTCAACTACCACCAAACTAAACCAAATTCGTCAAAGCTATTGAAAAGTAATTTCAGAATATCTTTTCATAATATATATCTAAAAAGTTTCTAAACTCAGTGGGAGCTTAGTGTTTGTTATTCAACAAACTAAGGCCCAAGTCTAGATATATGTTTCATTGTGATTTATTCAAATGAGACACAAGGGTATTGTTTTTACCACAAATTTTTGAGAACATAATGTTTGTTTGCTCGAAATGATGTCCTTTTGGAGATTCGTTTCCAAAATGACAAGTGGGAGAAAATAGACCTCGAAAGTCTTCGAGGCGAACAACAAACATAAAACGGAGATTCCGGAGGCTTTTCGAAGTTCTTTAGAAAATCCGAACACGTATTCTTTAAGGACTTTAGAAGTGGCTTTAAAGAATAGACATCTCTTAGAAGACTTTACAAGTGCTTCAAGGAGAACAGAATATTCAAAGGACTTTCAAGTGGCTATTGATATTCTATTTGTTTGATGTTCTATACCCAAGTAGGCATAGAGTTCAAGTCACTGAAACTATGAGATTCTTCTATTAGATATGAAGAAACATGGAGTTCAGGTCACTATGCAATTCTTCTATTAGATAGTGAAGAAACCTAGAACTTACAGTCAAACTATTATCATGTAGACTAATGAGTTTGTGACTTGTGAGAAAACTATGATGAAACCCAGATTCCCTAAAATGGTTAGAGGCCATATATAGACTCAAATGTTTTAAATGGTTAGAGGCCATAAAACATACTCAATGTTTTGATGACAAAATTGAAATTTTGTTGATTTGCAAGAATAGTTTCACACCTATTGGTTGCAAGTTTGTTTTAAGGATAAAAACCATCAAACATGAAATTGTGTTCACACACAAAGCTAGATTAGTGGCTAAAGGTTACAAGCAAATTCACGGTGTAAATTGTGTTGAAACCTCATGCAAAATCGTAATGCTTAAGTCTATAATTCTAGCAATGATTGCATATTGGTACATATGGAAATCGGATGACAAAACGTATTCCTCAGTCAAATGTTGGAAGACAGCTATGTACATGGCATGTCATAGGATTTGTGGATCCAAATAATGCTTGAAATGAATGCTAGCTTATGAAATCTAAGTACTGATTTAAGCAAGCAATTGGGAATTGGAATTGTATTTTAGTGAAGCTAATAAGTATTTTAGTTTCATAAAATGTACATGACTCTTATAGATATATAAGAAGTTTAGTGGGAGTACATAAAAACTTAATTGGTCCTATGTGCATCACACACACATCTCTCTATTGTGAAATAACATTCAAATGCTAATGACTTAGGTTTGAAATTATTCATCAATGATGGACCAAGGCGAAACTTAGTACATACTGGGTATTAAGATCTATTTACAAAGATCTTAGGATATTGTTTTGGATTAAGTAATGGCATTTACTAAATCAAACACGAAAGTCTCCATTGGAGACATTTGACCCATATGAATAAATCTAAGTAAAGGATGTTTGAACTATGTATAAGCATTTACTAAGTTAAACATCAAAGGATCTAAGTGAGATTCTTAACCTATATTATATGTCAAAGAATTTAGCTGGATTTAGTATCTACTGAAACTAGAATGAGCTAAAGTTACATGAATAGAATTCAATTGGGAATAATTCTGCAAAAGAATTTATCATGTATGATATAATATGAGGATCGCCAAAAATGTATCGTATGGCTTTAGGCATAACGAATATATACCAATCTCTATTGATCTAAGTGAAGATCAACTAGATTGAGATCAAGAAAAACTTATGGTACTTGAAAAGGTACATAGGAATAATTCTTGATTCAAGGAAATAAAGATATGCTAAATATTGATGCTGCACGCATAAACACTGGCAAGGGTCAAGCAAGATTCCCTTGGAGTTAACCATTGGCAAGGACGAGCTATAGAGCATCGTGTTTTGAAATGGCAACATGGATTGGAGACCATGAGTTGTTGCGTGGGAAATTAAATATTAATTTCTATGTTCTAAGATATAGTTGGAAAGTCTTCCACCATATCTGTGGGCTGTTTGGATAAGTAAATCCAAACAAAGCATCACTAGCAACCTAAACAGTTGAAGTAAAAGTACTTATTGCCTAAGAAGCAATAAAACAGAGTTGTTTATATTAATGAATTCTTCATTGAACTTGGGAAGATCATATGTTTGTTGACTTAATGGTTCTTCATTGCAAAATGCGTCGAACCACTATTGTAGCAAGAAAGACTAGATCACAAAATAAACATACTCAAAAGATCTTATCATCTATCTCGAAGAACATTCGATGAAAAGGATATTAAGATTGGCAAAGCATGATAACTAAACCTATGCAACAAGTGAGAAGCAACACTCACATTGTAGCACTGGAAATCAAGCATAGCTTTGAATTCCATGAACTGTTTTAAAGATGGGTTTGAGGCCCATGGTTGTAAAACATTAGGGTTGAACATTTATCATATATGAAATGTATTTTCATATTTCATTTAATCATATTTCATTTTCAACTTTTGACATTCAAGTCCCTTCAATTTGACGATATATTCAAGATAGACTGTCAGGACCAGTCCTGTGACTAAGAAATGTCTATCAAGTGAACTTGAATGTCAAAAGTTGAAAATGGTCCCTGGTCGGAGTTTTCTATAAAGATGGACGCATAGAAAACGTTAGACGACTAGAATGCAAGATGACTAGTAGTTCTGTTTCTTGAACTATATGGACATGGCAATGTCGTAATCATTTGCATAGATACTTACTTTGGGAAGACTAGTATCGGACAGACCTATGAAACTTTACTATAAGAGATGAAAATCTGTCACAAGTAAATTTCATTAAAATTATTAGACACTAAATCCTCAATACCTGAGTGATTTGAGATTACTTGTTTGAGAACTGGTTGCTTTGACGTGACCGTCGCACCGTAAAAGGAGGCTATAAAGGCAACGCTCAGGTAATCACCTATCAAACGAAGTCTAATCTCAAGATCACAAGATTGGGATTGTCCTCCCATAAATCGGGATGAGATGCTTAAAAGTTGTACAAGGCCACTCGGAGAGCTAGAAACTGTAAAATTCATGGCCGTGCTCGGATGAATCATAGGCTATGATTATCTTTATTTGATCAGTTGAACTCTGAAACCGAGAAACACCTCTGGACATAATAAGGATGACAACTCTTACCTTATGTTCATGAGCAAGCATCAAGCGACAAAGGAATTAGGAAATGCACACTTGTCCCTAAGGACAAGTGGGAGACTGAAGGAAATAATGCCCTTTGTCCAAGTATGCATTTAATGTTAAGTCTAATAAATGCGGTTCAGTATTAATTAACAAGTTAATAATTCAGTGAGATCAAGTGAGCTGAATGCCTAGCTAGAGGCCGCTTCAGTTCAAGTGGAATTAATGATATTAATCCACATCTTACTCTTGACTGAACCCGTAGGGTCACACAAATAGTACGTAAACGGATCAAGTATTTAATGGCATTAAATACTCCATCTATGGATATTCGGAATCGACGGATCTTGGTTTCAGTGGGAGTTGAGATCGTCACAAGCAAGAAATGAATACTCCGGAAACGATGACATTGCCGGAAATGGAAAAATGGATCGTATCGGAAATATAAATATTATCCAAGTCGTAGATGTTGCCGGAAACGGAAACATGGTACGTATCGGAAAATATTATTGGAAATGGAAATATTACCGGAATCGGAAATATTGCTGGAAACGGAAATATTGTCATAATCGGAAATATTATCGGAATCGGAAAATAATTCCGGAAACAGAAATATTAAATATTTGTTCGAAACGGAAATTAAATCCGAAATCGAAAATATTAAATATTGTTCGTATCGGAAATGAATTCCGGAACCGGGAATTTAATCGGAAGCGCATCGTACGAATTAGCATCGGACGAGGCTTGCTAGACGAAGGCCCGGCACGAAGCCAGGCCCGCACCCAGCAAGCCGAGCGCCCAAACACGGAGCTCCCAGCAAGCATAGCAAGGCCTTTGGCGCGCGCGCGCTGAGCGTGCTGTTGGGCTGCGAGCAGCGACTTCTCGTTTCCATATCTCTATAAATAGGTGCCTAGGTTCATAATTTATAGATACAATTGAAGTATTCTAAAGGTAAGATTTTGAAGAAAAATCAGCCATACACTTGCACCTAAATAGTCGAAATTCCTAAGCAACCTTAAGGGCGATTCTAGTTGGTCAAGCTTAAGGCGGATCCGGACGTGCTGTGGACTATCTACGGAGGGACTACACTTGGAGTCCAAAAGACTTGTTCTTGTTCGGTTCGGACGCAGCTAGGGAAGGCACGCTACAAAGTGTATGCATCTAAACTATGCTAAATGATTATGTGTAAATAATATGATTTCCTGGCTTTATGGTTTTTCCGCATGATTTATGTTTTGTCATATGAATCATAACCTAACAGCCACAGCGTGCATTGCTGGGCTGGGCGCAACCCTAGCCCGCACTTGCACTCGAACAAAAAAAAAATGTTTCGTTGGGCTTAACGTTTATGTTTGCATTAAAATGGGCTAACGGGATAATTAATAATTATTTTATTTAACTTGGGCCGGTCCGAAAGTTTTAATGTAATATTTAAATAATTAATTATCCGGAATAATTATTGGTTTGAGTGGGAGCCGCTAAATGAAAATAAAAATGAAATAATTATTTAATTATTTTCGTAGGTCGCATTATTTTAATTAAATTCAATTTTAATTAGAATAAAGTCTAAGGATTAATAATTTGGAAACTGATTAATCTTTTAGGACGCGTTTATATGAACGTGAATTTTAATTAATTCACGTAAATACTTGCTTAATTAACATGGGCCATTCGTTTTAGCATACGAATGGTAGAATGCATAGAATGTATATTTTTTGTAATACAGGTACTCCAAATGACTAGTATGGCCATTTTAGGATAGTTAAATACGGTCTGCGAACCGTTCTATCTTTGAATGTAAAGTTTTAAATATGGTCTGCGAACCATGGAAATTTTGATGTGATTTTATTATTTTCAAGTATTTCTAGTTTAGAACTTTAAGTTAGCATTGAATGGAGATTCAAGACGATGCCAAGCTAACAAGATGGTGAAGAAGATTGGATGCTTCAAGACAAGAGTTTTGGGCCATACTAGTTCGCCTATTATTTATGCACTTTATATATATTATGCTTGAATGAATGTATATTATGCATGAATAGGTTGTTTGTATGACTCGATTAGATTTAGTTCACTAAATAATCGAACCAACATAGAAATAACTAGGTCCAAAGAAATATTGAGTTTAAAAATTGGCTTCCAAATCAAGCACTTACAAAAATCTAAGGATCTAACGTAGTAGGTTTACGCCAAAGCGAGGTGCTATATTAGTTGACTTAGATGGTAAGGCGTCCCAAAGGAGCACGTTGGTTGTGGTTTCAACTCAAACAACAATGGCATTATGTTGTGGCAATTGGATAAATTATGGTATTAATCAATTAACCAAGAGTAATTTAAAGATTACTAGCAATAGGTTTTTCTTACCTCGAATCTTAAACTACTTAAGACATGCCAAAGCTGCTTAAGGATTTAGGACTTTTAGGGTCTTGGAGTCGTTTCATTCATTTTGGACCATGTTTTTACTTTTGCATGAATAAAATATTTAATAGCTTTAATGATTTCATGCTAGCATTTATTTCAAAGTTATTAAGTTATGAATGGTTATTTATTGCGAATTCTTTTCAAATGTAGTAATCAAATGGTCGTAAACAATAACAACACTTTCAACCTGCGTTCAATTCTCGACTAAGAGAAGTTGAATGGCAACAATTTCCTCAACTGGCAAAGGAACTTGCAAATAGTTCTAATGCATGAGGAAAAAGAATATGTCCTAGAGGAAGAGTTACCAGAGGCCGCCGGGCCGGAGGTGACTCAAGCTGCCCTTAATCGTTGGATCCAGGCCAACAGGGATGTCAAATGTGTGATGCTTGCATCCATGAATCCTGAACTTCAGAAAACGTTCATTAACTCGGATTCTTACCAAATCATCTCGGAGTTGAAGAACATGTTTCAGGACTAAGCTAGAATCCAAAGATTTGAGACTCAGAGGTTGATCCTTGAGACTAAGCTCAAGAAAGGAGAACCAGTGAGATCACATGTTCTTAAAATGATTGGACTCTTTGAGAACATGAGAGCTCAAGATTCTGACGTCTCAAATAAATGGTTACTGACATCATTCTCCATTCGCTTCATAGTGGATATGATCAGTTCAAGATGAATTACAACATGAACAGCATGGAGAAAACTCTTACTGAGCTTCACGGTATGCTGAAGACCGCTGAAAAGACGCTCAAGCAAGAGAATAAGCACGACGTGCTTATGGTGTGTAAGGGCAAAATTTCAAGAAATCTGGCAAGGGAAAGGGCAATAAGGGTAAGGGCAAGGCTAAGCCCTCACCTAAGTCCAACGGAACCAGTTCTGGTAAACAGAAGAGGGTGACTCGTTCTCCTGCCGACTCTGAATGCTTCTACTGCAAGAAGAAGGGGCATTTGAAGAGGGATTGCTTGAAGAGAAAGGAAGATGAGAAGAACGGGAACGTTGCTTCTACTTCAGGTATGTATTTTATACATTGTAATCTTGCTAATTCTACTTCTTGGGTATTAGATACTGGTTGTGGCTCACACTTATTTTCCGATTCGCATGGACTAAGGAGAAGTAGAAGGCTGGATAAAGGCGAGATGGATCTACGCGTGGGAAATGGAGCATGGATTGCTGCATTAGCCGTAGGATCTTATTTTATTTCTTTGCCTAGTGGTTTTATTTTGGAACTAGAAAACTGCTACTATTTTCCTACTATCACCAGAAACATTATTTCCTTTTCAAGTTTAGATTCTAAAGGTTTTAGTTTTCAATTTAAAGACAATAGTTGTTCTTTTGCTTTGAATGGAATTTTTTATGGTTCGGCACAACAAGAAAATGGTCTATATGTGCTAGATACGAGCAAACACATTTATAACATAAATACTAAAAAGGCTAAAACTGGTGATTTGGATCTCACATTTCTGTGGCATTGTCGATTAGGCCATACAAACACAAAGCGCATGGAATTACTTCAACGAAAGGGAATTCAAGAATCATTCGACTTAGAGAAGATTGATCAATGCGAATCTTGTTTACTTGGAAAAATGACAAAGCAACCTTTCTCAAAGGTGGGAGAAAGAGCAAGCGAACTACTAGGGCTAATACATACGGACGTATGTGGGCCTATGAGTACGAAAGCTAGAGGTGAGTTCAGCTATTTCATAACGTTTACGGACGATTTCAGTAGATATAGCTATATTTACTTAATGAAACACAAGTCTGAATCGTTTGAGAAATTCCAAGAATTTCAAAATGAAGTAGAGAATCCACATGGCAAGAAATTCAAAGCTCTAAGATCGGATCGAGGAGGTGAATATCTTAGCCACGAGTTTGATGACCATCTAAAAGAATGCGGTATTCTTTCTGAATTGACTGCTCCGGGGACACCTCAATGGAAGGGAGTGTCGGAACGGAGAAACAGGACCTTACTCGATATGTTCAGGTCAATGTTGGGTCAAGCCGAACTTCCTTTAAAATTTTGGGGACATGCGTTGCAGACAGCAGCACTCACACTGAATCGTGCTCCGTCAAAAGCTGTTGAAAAGACTCCATACGAATTATGGACTGGGAAACTTCCAAAGTTGTCTTTTCTGAAGATTTGGGGTTGCGAAGCATATGTCAAGCGATTAATTTCGGACAAGCTCGAACCAAAATCTGACAAATGTTTCTTCGTTGGGTATCCAAAAGAAACAAAGGGGTATTAATTCTACAATAAGTCAGACAACAAGGTATTCGTTGCTCGTGACGGTGTCTTTTTGGAAAGAAATCATATTTCCAAATTGACAAGTGGGAGAATAATAGACCTCGAAGAGATTCCAGACGAACAACGAACCAAGAACTCTTTAGAAGCAGTTCAGGACGAAGAACCTCCAAGGTCTTTAGAAGAGCCAGTGGGAGTAGTTCCTCAAAACGTTATTGCCCCTCGTAAGTCAAAT
The DNA here is from genome assembly GCF_020520425.1 of Spinacia oleracea. Classification (NCBI taxonomy): domain Eukaryota; kingdom Viridiplantae; phylum Streptophyta; class Magnoliopsida; order Caryophyllales; family Amaranthaceae; genus Spinacia; species Spinacia oleracea. Next base: position 31,763,449 of record NC_079492.1, read on the forward strand.
AGAACTAAGGTTCAGCCAGACAGATGGACAGGCGTCCTCTTGACTAAAAACTTAGACGTTCTCATATTAGATAGTGATGAACCTATGACTTACAAGAAATCTATGACGAGCCCAAGCTCCAGTAAATGGTTAGAGGCCATGAAATCCGAGATAGACTCCAGGTTTGAAAATCAAGTCTGGGATTTGGTAGATTTGCCTGATGGGTTTAAACCTATCGGATGCAAATGGGTCTTCAAATTGAAGAAAGACAAAGATGGAATTGTGTACATATACAAATCTAGATTGGTAGCAAAAGGTTACAGGCAAGTTCTGAAGGAAATAATGCCCTTGGTCCAAGTATGCATTCTATGTTAAGTCTAATAAATGCGGTTCAGTATTAATTAACAAGTTAATAATTCAGTGAGATCAAGTGAGCTGAATGCCTAGCTAGAGGCCGCTTCAGTTCAAGTGGAATTAATGATATTAATCCACAGCTTACTCTTGACTGAACCCGTAGGGTCACACAAATAGTACGTAAACGGATCAAGTATTTAATGGCATTAAATACTCCATCTATGAATATTCGGAACCGACGGATCTTGATTTCAGTGGGAGCTAAGATCGTCACAGGCAAGAAATGAATACTCCGGAAACGATGATATTGCCGGAAACGGAAATATGGATCGTATCGGAAATATGAATATTATCCAAGTCGTAGATGTTGCCGGAAACGGAAACATGGTACGTATCGGAAAATATTGTTGGAAATGGAAATATTACCAGAATCGGAAATATTGCCGGAAACGGAAATATTGTCAGAATCGGAAATATTACCGGAATCGGAAAATAATTCCGGAAACGGAAATATTAAATATTTGTTCGAAACGGAAATTAATTCCGGAATCGGAAATATTGAATATTGTTCGTATCGGAAATAGATTCCGGAAATGGAATTTTAATCGGAAGCGTATCGTACGAATTAGCATCGGACGAGGCCTGCCGGACGAAGGCCCAGCACGAAGCCAGGCCATCGCCCAGCAAGCACGCACGCCACAGCCCAGCGCGCACAAGGCCACGCATGCGTGGGCCGCGCTGCGTGGGCTGCTGCTCGCATGCGTGGGCAGCCCTTGTGGCTGCCGTGTGTGTGTGAGTTTGAGCTCATGCGAGATTCCTGAATCTGCAAGAGTCAGTGTATGATTAAATGTCTATTCCTATTGGATAAATTGATTAAGTAGAATTCATGTAGAATTCTAATTCCAATTAATTCGCATCCTACTAGGATTACGATTCCTTTTCCATAACTCTATAAATAAAGGCCTAGGGGTCATAATTTATATACAAGTTTCAAAGTATTCAAAAGTGAGTTTTTTGAGAGAAAATTCAAACACCCATCTTGCCCCAAAAGTGCCGAATTTTCTGAGTACCTTAAGGGCGATTCTAGTTGGTCAATCTTAAGGCGGATCCGGACGTGCTGTGGACTTTCTACGGAGGGACGACACTTGGAGTCCTAAAAGACTTGTTCTTGTTCGGTTCGGGCGCAGCTAGGGAAGGCACGCAACAAAGAGTATGCATCTAAACTATGCTAAATGATTATGTGTAAATAATATGTTTCCTGGGTTAATGGTTGTTTCCGCATGATCTATGTAATGTCATATGTATCATAACCTAACAGTGGTATCACGAGCCCCTTATTATTTTCATAATCTAAATTGCATGAACATGGTTAAATATTACAAATTTGCAAGAATTAAAAGGGGTGATTAATTTTCGTAATTGTTAATTAGTTGCAAATTGCGTTTATTTAATTATACGTACGCAGTTTTTCGGCAGTTTCTTCATTACTCATCCGAATTGAGTGATTTTTGTGTCAATTCCGCATGTAAAAGGCATTCTAAAATTTTGACAAAAATAGTATTTTTCTGCCGAACCCAGAATTCTCAAATTCGAAGCCTAACTATGACTTTTCGAAGGTTTTAGTTTTTCGAATGCAAAATTTCGTAAATTTAAGATGTTAAATTAAATATTTGCGATTCTTGTTGATAAATCTTGAATTTTTGATTGACCTATTGCATATGTTTAACAAGTTTGAATGCCTAGTCTTGTTAATTATGCAATCTAATTTGTAATTATGATTAATTTGTTGAAAATTAGAATAATTTAGAATTAATTTGATTTTCATAATTAATTGTAATTTAATTAGAAACCTATGATTAAAAACCACCATAAAAATTGTAAATTTACGATAAATTTTAAATTTTTATGACCTAGACTTGAATCCATATCAATCGGAAATCAATTGGATAATAAATTTTCGATTTTTCGCCCTAAAATTATGAAATTAATATTATTTATTAATTTGTCATTAATTTTAAATATAAATTTTAAATTTTATGCGATTCGTTCAAATAACTTGCACGCGCGAAGCAATGGACGCTTCGTGTTACCCTTAAGGGGTGTTGTATAATGCGGGCATGCGACGACGAGCAAGGGAGCTCGTCGCCCGTGCGGCACGAATGCAATGAGCAAGGGCGTAGTGCACGAGCGCAAGGCAGCAGCCCTGCCTTGTGTCGTGTGCCACGAGCAATGAACGTATGGGCATGGGCGAGGGGCGAGCCAAGGCAGTCGCGTGTGGGCAGCAAGCGAGCTGCGCCACAGCGCGCGCTGCCTCGCACAACAGCGCGCAGCCTCGTGCGCAGCGAGCGCAAGCTCGCGTGCCACGAGCGCTGCGCCCAGCATCACTCGCGCGCACCAGCGAGCGATCTCGCGCGCCAGCGCGCGATCTCGCGCGCCAGCGAGCGATGCAGCGCCCCAGCGAGCGATGGCTCGCGCGCACCAGCGAGCGATCTCGCGCACCAGCGAGCGCGGTAACGCGCGCGCGCTGCGAGCGATAGCTCGCGTGCGGTGGGCGCTGTGCGGAGGCTTGCGTATGGGACAGCAGCAGCTATGCAACGAGCGCATGGGCTGCGCGCACATGGCCAGCAATGGCTGTGTGCGTACAGCCCATGGGCGTGCAACGCGTAGGGTGTTTGCGTTACGATTAGATCGTTTTGAATGTTTAATTTGAAAATTTCAGTTCACGTAATTTTTAATTGATTTTAAAATTAATAATTTAAATTAATTTCTTGGATTTTAATTTTGAATATTATAATTATAATAAATGGCATTTATTCTAATTATTTTACTAAAATTAAAATCATAAATTAATTTAAATGTGACTGAAATTAAAATTAAATTTTTGGATTCAATTATAAATTTATATGAGCTTTAAATTTTAATTAAATTTGTATGTTTCCGGTTAGACTAGAAATACAATTTTATGTTTAAAATTAGTAAAGCATATGAATTTATTGGTTTGAGTGGGAGTGCTTTTAGTCATAAACTCTTGATTAGGTCTACAAATCCTTAAGGTTAAAACAACTCGATTAGAATTAATAAGGACTGAATAATTGGTAGATTATTGGTGCCCTTGATTAATTGCTGCAAATGTTTACGTGATGCATAATGTGTTTAACTAACCAGCTATGTGGGCCATTCATGATAATGAATGGGTGAATGGTATATATTGTATATGTACTGTTTTGCAGGTTATGAAGTGACTAGTATGGCCCAAATAGGATAGAAAATATGGTCTGCGTACCATTAATTTGAATGTAATTGGTCTAAAGTACCAAAGTTGTTTTTCAATTCAAATATGGTCTGCGTACCATCAAAAAGTTGTAATTAGTTATAACTTATCCTATTTGAAGAAAATGGTGCCTCCCACGGAGATTTTCAAGACGGACTTTGAAGTCAAAGCTTCAAGATGAAGTCGGGCCATACTAGATCACAAATATCTTATGCATGTTTTAAGTTATTTATTGCTTTAAATATGTCTTAAAATGCATGAGATCAAAAGCTTGATTATGTTGCATGATTAAGGATTTTAGTTCACTTAAAATCTAACCAACATAGTAAGAGCCTTAAGTTCCAAACTTAAAAATTGAGTTAAAAGGTGCCATGCCAAAATATACACTTGCTTGGATATCCTTTACATCAATCTAGTAATAGTTTTCGCTCAGCGAGGTGTTACTTATTGGTCCTAAAGGGGCAAGGTACACAAATAATTGTGAGTACATGTTAGTTTTGGTGAAACTCAACGATATAAGTAAGGAGTCCTTTTATGTCGTGGCAAATTCGATAGGTTTACCTAATAAGTTCTTAGACGTACCTATCAACCAAGAATAGTTTCTAGACTATTAGCAAAAGGCTTTTGCTTACCTAAGATGTTCTAGGATTAAGTCGACAAACTGTGCTTAGTTCTTCAATGATTTTAGGATCTTGGAATCATTTTATTCACACCTGCCGGAACACATAACTTGAATAAAATGCTTAATAAACATTGAATTATGCATGTATGCTAGAATTTAAGTTTATTAAGAGAAACTGTGAATGGTTATTTATTTGTTTATTCTTTTCAATTGTAGTTTTAATATGGCAAACAACAATCAAAACATCATCATGGGTTCTGAGCTTATGGTCAAGCTGAACCTGACAAATTTTCTTGAATGGGAGGCTAAGCTAGTTGAAATAGTCAAGCTCAATGGACTTGAGTATGTACTATCACATCCCATGCCAAGCTACTATGCCAGAGACATGACCCCTGAGAGATTTTACGCCTGGGATGCGGATCTCAAAAAGGTTATGAGTCTCATGCTGAACAATATCCCTGATGATTGGGCTAGAAGGTTTGTAGCCTATGAACCTTTTACGCTCATCAAGAATCTGAGGGATATCTGTCGTGGAAGTACGGAGGACAGGGACCTGAACGTCCATGAGTTGATTGAATCAATGTCTGGACTAAAGGTTAGTTCTCCCAACAGGTGTTATAGGATGGAGGTCCAAGAAACACATGTTCAGCTCCTTCGCACTAAACAGAGGGTAGGCGTCCCACTGAGGTTCCATGTGGATCTTATGTGTTCATATTTTGATCGCCTAAGTCTACTAGGAACACCAATAAGCGAAAGGATGGCAGTCTCTGTCTTGCTCAATTCACTACACAGTGGGTTTGGTCGCTTCAAGCAACAATACCTAAGTGAACCAAGAGAAGAAACAGTTGCAGAATTTATTCACCTTGTCAGAAAGGCTGAAATAGTACTGGACTGTGAAGCCAAGGATTTACTCAAGGCTAGAAAGAGACCATTCAAGAAAGGTGGAAAGTCCAAGGGCAATGCTAAATCAAAGCAGGACAAGTCCACATCAAGCTGTCTTTATTGTGATGGAATAGGCCATTACAAAAGAGAATGTCCAAAGCTAAAGGAAAATCAGAAGAACGGAACAGTCGTTCCATCTTCAGGTATTTTCGTTATAGACTGTATACTTGCTAATTCAACTTCTTGGGTATTAGATACAGGTTGTGGCTCACACTTATGTTCCAATCCACAGGGACTAAGAAGAAGTAGAAAGTTAAGCAAGGGTGAAGTCGACCTACGAGTGGGAAATGGAGCACGGATTGCTGCATTAGCTGTAGGAACATACTATTTGTCGTTGCCCTCCGGGCTAGTTTTGGAACTGGAAGAATGTTTCCATGTTCCAAGTCTTACTAAAAACATCATTTCAGTTTCTTGCTTAGATGCTAAGGGATTTTCCTTTATAATAAAAGACAATAGTTGTTCGTTTTATTTTAAAGAGATGTTTTATGGATCTGCTAGATTAGTCAATGGACTTTATTTATTAGATCACGACAAACAAGTATATAACATAAATACCAAAAAGGCCAAAAAGGATGATTCAGATCTCACCTATCTGTGGCATTGTCGATTAGGCCATATAAACTTGAAACGCTTAGAAAGACTTCAAAGGGAAGGAATTCTAGAATCATTTGACTTAGAGGATTATGGTAAATGCGAATCATGTTTACTTGGCAAAATGACAAAGCAACCTTTCTCTAAAGTTGGAGAAAGAGCAAATGAACTATTGGGTTTAATCCATACAGATGTATGTGGACCAATGAGTACAAATGCTAGAGGTGGTTTCAGCTACTTTATCACTTTCACTGATGACTTCAGTAGGTATGGTTATGTCTACCTAATGAAGCATAAGTCTGAATCCTTTGACAAATTCAAGGAATTTCAGAGTGAAGTAGAGAATCAATTAGGCAAGAAGATCAAGGCACTGCGGTCTGATAGAGGCGGTGAATATCTGAGCTATGAATTTGATGACCATCTGAAAGAATGTGGAATTCTATCAGAATTGACTCCTCCTGGAACACCACAATGGAACGGTGTGTCAGAACGGAGGAACAGAACCTTGCTAGACATGGTCAGGTCAATGATGGGTCAGGCCGAACTTCCATTAGAATTTTGGGGACATGCACTAAATACAGCTGCACTCACTATAAATAGAGCTCCGTCTAAAGCTGTCGAAAAGACTCCATACGAATTATGGTTTGGAAAGCCTCCAAATGTGTCTTTTCTTAAGATTTGGGGATGTGAAGTATACGTCAAACGATTAATTTCAGACAAACTTCATCCAAAATCTGACAAATGTATCCTTGTGGGCTATCCAAAGGAAACAAAGGGGTATTACTTCTACAATACATCTGAGAACAAAGTGTTTGTTGCTCGAGATGGTGTCTTTTTGGAGAAGGATCATATTTCCAAAATGACAAGTGGGAGAAAAGTAGACCTCGAAGAAATTCGAGTCGAACAACAAACTCTAGAGAATGCTCAAGATGACATTCAGGATGAAACTCAGAGACCTTTAGAAGAATCTGGTGAGAATCATGGTCAATCTAGAAATGTTACCCCGCGTAGATCGCAAAGATATAGATCTCAACCGGAAAGGTACTTAGGTATTTTGACGAACGAGAGCTATGACGTTCTATTACTTGAAAGTGATGAACCTGCGACCTACAAGCAAGCTATGACGAGCCCTAGCTCCAAGCAATGGCAAGAAGCCATGCAATCTGAATTAGACTCCATGTCTGAAAACCAAGTATGGGATTTGGTCGATTTGCCAGATGGCTACCAAGCCATTGGAAGCAAATGGGTTTTCAAACTGAAAAAGGACAAGGATGGGAAACTTGAAGTTTTCAAAGCTAGATTGGTTGCAAAAGGTTACAGGCAAGTCCACGGTGTGGATTACGATGAAACCTTTTCACCAGTTGCAATGCTAAAGTCTATTCGAATAATGTTAGCAATCGCTGCATATTACGATTACGAAATATGGCAGATGGATGTCAAAACTGCTTTCTTAAACGGCGTTTTAACAGAAAATGTGTTTATGACACAGCCTGAAGGTTTTGAGGATCCAAAGAATGCTAAAAAGGTATGCAAGCTAAAGAAGTCAATCTACGGATTGAAGCAGGCATCCAGGAGCTGGAATATACGTTTTGATGAAGCAGTCAGTGACTTTGGTTTCATCAAGAACGCGGACGAATCTTGTGTATACAAGAAGGTCAGTGGGAGCAAAATTGCTTTCCTAGTATTATATGTCGACGACATATTGCTTATCGGAAATGACATTCCTATGTTGAACTCTGTCAAGATTTGGCTTGGGAAATGTTTTTCGATGAAGGATCTAGGAGAAGCACAGTACATATTGGGCATCAAGATTTACAGAGATAGATCTAAAAAGATGATTGGACTTAGTCAAAGCACTTATATCAATAAGGTGCTTGATAGGTTCAAGATGGCGGACTCCAAGCGAGGCTACCTACCCATGTCTCATGGAATGACTCTAAGCAAGACTCAGTGCCCAAAAACACTTGATGAGCGTAGACGAATGAATGGGATTCCATATGCATCATTGATTGGTTCAATAATGTATGCTATGATATGTACACGCCCGGATGTTGCGTACGCACTCAGTGCTACGAGCAGATACCAGTCAGACCCAGGAGAGGCGCATTGGACTGCTGCCAAGAATATTCTGAAGTACCTGAAAAGGCACAAAGATGACTTCCTGGTCTATGGTGGAGATGATGAATTAATTGTTAAAGGCTATACGGACGCAAGTTTCCAAACCGACAAAGATGATTTCAGATCACAGTCTGGGTTTGTCTTCTGCCTCAACGGAGGAGCAGTAAGCTGGAAAAGTGCTAAGCAAAGCACCATTGCGGATTCTACAACTGAAGCGGAGTACATTGCTGCACATGAAGCAGCAAAGGAAGCTATATGGCTAAGGAAGTTCATAGGAGAACTTGGTGTAGTCCCCTCCATTAAAGGACCAATAGCCCTGTATTGTGATAATAACGGAGCTATTGCACAGGCAAAAGAGCCTAGACACCACCAGAGAGTCAAGCATGTACTTCGTAGATTTCACCTTCTACGAGAGTTCGTTGAAAGAAAAGAAGTCGAGATAAGCAAAATTGGAACTGATGACAACATATCAGATCCATTAACTAAACCTCTGCCGCAAGCGAAGCACAACTCGCACACTGCAGCTATGGGAATCAAGCATATTGGAGAATGGCTTTGATGTCTCTGTTTAATGTTTTAAAGTTTTAGAGTTTAAATCTTTGTAAAACATTATTGGTTAATCATTCACAATAAATGAAAGGAATTCATTTTTCCATTTAATTTGTGGTTTATTAAATGATGAGTCCCTTCAACTTGACGATATATTCAAGATAGACTGTCAGGACCAGTCCTGTGACTAAGAAATGTCTATCAAGTGAACTTGAATGTCAAAGGTTGAAAATGGTCCCTAGTCGGAGTTTTCTATAAAATTGGACGCATAGAAAACGTTAGACGATTAGAATGCAAGATGACTAGTAGTTCTGTTTCTTGAACTATGTGGACATGGCAATGTCATAATCATTTGCATAGATACTTACTTTGGGAAGACTAGTATCGGACAAGACCTATGAAACTTTACTGTAAGAGATGAAAGTCTGTCATAAGTAAATTTCATTAAATTATTAGACACTAAATCCTCAATACCTGAGTGATTTGAGATTACTTGTTTGAGAACTGGTTGCTTTGACGTTGACCAACCGTCGCACCGTAAAAGGAGGCTATAAAGGCAACGCTCAGGTAATCACCTATCAAACGAAGTCTAATCTCAAGATCGCAAGATTGGGATTGTCCTCCCATAAATCGGGATGAGATGCTTAAAAGTTGTACAAGGCCACTCGGAGAGCTAGAAACTGTGAAATGCATGGCCGTGCTCGGATGAATCATAGGCTATGATTATCTGTTTATTTGATCAGTTGAACTCTGAAACCGAGGAACACCTCTGGACATAATAAGGATGACAACTCTTACCTTATGTTCAAGAGCAAGCATCGAGCGACAAAGGAATTAGGAAATGCACACTTGTCCCTAAGGACAAGTGGGAGACTGAAGGAAATAATGCCCTTGGTCCAAGTATGCATTCTATGTTAAGTCTAATAAATGCGGTTCAGTATTAATTAACAAGTTAATAATTCAGTGAGATCAAGTGAGCTGAATGCCTAGCTAGAGGCCGCTTCAGTTCAAGTGGAATTAATGATATTAATCCACAGCTTACTCTTGACTGAACCCGTAGGGTCACACAAATAGTACGTAAACGGATCAAGTATTTAATGGCATTAAATACTCCATCTATGAATATTCGGAACCGACGGATCTTGATTTCAGTGGGAGCTAAGATCGTCACAGGCAAGAAATGAATACTCCGGAAACGATGATATTGCCGGAAACGGAAATATGGATCGTATCGGAAATATGAATATTATCCAAGTCGTAGATGTTGCCGGAAACGGAAACATGGTACGTATCGGAAAATATTGTTGGAAATGGAAATATTACCAGAATCGGAAATATTGCCGGAAACGGAAATATTGTCAGAATCGGAAATATTACCGGAATCGGAAAATAATTCCGGAAACGGAAATATTAAATATTTGTTCGAAACGGAAATTAATTCCGGAATCGGAAATATTGAATATTGTTCGTATCGGAAATAGATTCCGGAAATGGAATTTTAATCGGAAGCGTATCGTACGAATTAGCATCGGACGAGGCCTGCCGGACGAAGGCCCAGCACGAAGCCAGGCCATCGCCCAGCAAGCACGCACGCCACAGCCCAGCGCGCACAAGGCCACGCATGCGTGGGCCGCGCTGCGTGGGCTGCTGCTCGCATGCGTGGGCAGCCCTTGTGGCTGCCGTGTGTGTGTGAGTTTGAGCTCATGCGAGATTCCTGAATCTGCAAGAGTCAGTGTATGATTAAATGTCTATTCCTATTGGATAAATTGATTAAGTAGAATTCATGTAGAATTCTAATTCCAATTAATTCGCATCCTACTAGGATTACGATTCCTTTTCCATAACTCTATAAATAAAGGCCTAGGGGTCATAATTTATATACAAGTTTCAAAGTATTCAAAAGTGAGTTTTTTGAGAGAAAATTCAAACACCCATCTTGCCCCAAAAGTGCCGAATTTTCTGAGTACCTTAAGGGCGATTCTAGTTGGTCAATCTTAAGGCGGATCCGGACGTGCTGTGGACTTTCTACGGAGGGACGACACTTGGAGTCCTAAAAGACTTGTTCTTGTTCGGTTCGGGCGCAGCTAGGGAAGGCACGCAACAAAGAGTATGCATCTAAACTATGCTAAATGATTATGTGTAAATAATATGTTTCCTGGGTTAATGGTTGTTTCCGCATGATCTATGTAATGTCATATGTATCATAACCTAACAAGTTCACGGCGTAGACTATGATGAAACCTTTTCTCCAGTCGCGATGCTTAAGTCTATTTGGATTATCCTTGCGATTGCCGCGTTTCATGACTATGAAATATGGCAAATGGATGTCAAAACTTCCTTCTTGAATGGTGTTCTTGAAGAGACTGTGTTTATGACGCAGCCGGAGGGTTTTGTCGATCAAAAGAATCAAGGAAAGGTATGCAAGCTTAAGAAATCCCTTTATGGATTAAAGCAGGCATCAAGGAGTTGGAATAAACGATTTGATGAAGCAGTTAATAAGTTTAGCTTCATCAAGAATCAAGACGAATCTTGTGTATTCAAGAAAGTCAGTGGGAGTAAAATTGCATTCCTAGTGTTGTATGTAGATGACATACTGCTTATTGGAAATGACATTCCTATGTTGGAGTCTGTAAAGACTTGGCTTGGAAAGTGTTTCTCAATGAATAACTTAGGAGAGGCACAGTACATATTGGGCATCAAGATCTATAGGGATGGATCTAAGAGGATGATTGGACTAAGCCAGAGCACTTACATTGACAAAGTGCTAGCTAGGTTCAATATGATGGAAGCCAAGAGAGGCCATCTACCCATGTCACATGGCACATATCTAAGTAAGACTTAGTGTCCCAAAACATCTAATGAACGTAGAAAGATGAGTGGAATTCCATACGCTTCGGCTATTGGATCCATCATGTATGCCATGATTTGTACAAGGCCGGATATTTCGTTCGCTCTCAGTGCAACGAGCAGGTACCAGTCAGAACCAGGTAAGGCACATTAGACTGCTTCCAAGAATGAAAAGGACTAAGGATCAGTTTCTAGTTTATGGTGGTACAGATGAGTTGATTATTAAGGGCTATACGGATGCAAGCTCTCAAACCGACAGCGATGATTTCAGATCACAGTTTGGGTTTGTGTTCTACCTTAATGGCGGAGCAGTAAGCTGGAAAAGTGCTAAGAAAAGCATTGTTGCGGATTCTACAACTGAAGTCGAGTTCATTGCTGCCTCAGAAGCAGCAAAGGAAGCTGTTTGGATTCGGAAGTTCATCAAAGAACTTGGGGTTGTCCCCTCCATTAAAGGACCAATGGCTTTGTATTACGACAATAGCGGAGCCATTGCCCAGGCAAAGGATCCTAGGAGCCACCAGAAGTCCAAGCACGTACTGCGGCGATTTCATATACTTCGAGATATCGTTAAAAGGAAAGAAATCGAGATTTGCAAGGTTGGAACTAACGACAACGTCGCGGATCCATTGACTAAACCGTTGCAACAAGCGAAGCACAACGCACATGTAGCAACCATGGGAATCAAGCATATTGGAGGTTGGCTTTGATTTTCTATGTTTTGTTTTAGAACACCTGTTAGATCTATGTTTAAAACAATTGGTTTAACCATTTCATGTTTATGAAATTTATTATTTCATATTCATTTAATTTTGGTTTAGTATTAAATGATAAGTCCATGTGATTCAAATTATTCAAATTAATTGGATGTCAAGATGGATTCTTCGACAAAGAAACACCCATAAGTGAACTTGAATATTGAAGTCACAAAGGATCACTAATCCAGGTCATTGAAAGGTGGACGACCAATGACTAATGAAGATTAGATTGCAAGTAGGTTTTTAGTTCTATTTCTTGAACTAGATTGACTGGATGTCAGAATCTTTTGTATAGATACTTATTGGATCTTGTATCGGATTGACCATGAGAACACTTTAAGAGATTAAAGTAATGTCATAAGTAGTTCTAATTAATGGTGATTAGAACCGTTCCTAAGAACATTAGCAATTATGTCTGCTCGTTTGAGAATTAGTTCGCTTTGATGATAGCTAAACATCGCATTGTAAAAGGAGGCTATAAAAGCGGTTATTGGGCGTACTATGAATCAAAGTGAGTGTTCATAGATTACAAGAATGGATTGTCCTCCTATCTTTGATAGGATATGGTGTTGTTGTGTAACAAGGCCTCTCAGAGAGTTAGATACTGTGAAAATGCATGGCCGTGCTCAGAATGATTAAGGCTTAACCTTCTGTAAAAGTTTAACAGTTGAGCTCTGTAATCCGAGAAACACTTCTGGACCTAATAAGGATGTCTTGGATCTTACCTTATGTTCAGCAAGTAACACTAAGCGACAAAGGAATGTAAATGCACACTTGTCTGAATGATAAGTGGGAGACTGAAGGAAATATGTCCTTCACCCAAGGTGCATTAAGTCTAATACCAAGGTTCAGATTAGTTGCGAACAATTAATTCACTGAGATCAAGTGATCGGAACAGCTAGCTGGAGCAATGCTTCCGATCAGTGAGTTCTAATGGATATTAAGCTCACAACTTACTCTTGACTGAACCTACAAGGTAACACCAATGGCATGTAATAGATCACCAGATTAAATGAATCGGAAATTCATTTAATAGCTTTTCGGGAATAAGTTTTGCAAAACATATTATACGATACGACCTTGCTTCAGAATCGTATATTGTATCGTGAATATTCGTAAGCTGGGCGAAACGAATAATTGTATCGTACGACGGTGATTCGTCGTATACGATACGATAAATAATAGCCGTAAGGCATTAGTCGCGAATACAAAGCGCATCGGAGCTGCCGGCCTGTCGAGCCAAGCGCGCAAGCGCACAAGGCCCAACGAGCCAGAGAGCTCGCGAGCAAGGTGAGCAGGCCAGCCTGTGGCGTGGCACAAGCGCGCAACAGCAACAACATCGCAGTAGCGAGCACGCAAGGCCCATGGGCCAGCTGCTCGGCTGCGCGCGCTGTGGGCTTCGGCCTGCAGCGTGTGGCTGGGAGCGGGTTTGGGCATGTGTGGTGATGTGGCTGGTCAAGGCCATTTGTTCTTTGGCCGGTTACATCATTAATATAATTAGGTTAATTATATTTTTACACACACACAACATACAATCTGTTTTCCATCTAACCTAAACCTAATTCCAATATTACGTTCTTCAGTTTTCTCTCTGTGAAAATTATTAATCCCGAAAAGCAAATATCTTGTGCGTTGTCTAAGCTACAATAATCAAGACGGATCTGAAAGTGTCGGTGAACCAAGTAGAGGAACGACAAGTGGAGTTTTTTGTTCATGTTCGCTGATACATTACTCGGGAAAATACGCTTTTAATATAAGTTTGCTTAATCTGTGCTTTATACATGTTTCCTGGCTTTGGGGATAGTTCTGCACATGTTATGTATGTTTAACTTTATTACCCTACATCAGGGTCTAATGTCCTTTTTTTGGCTAGATAATTGGTGTTATCCGACTAACTTAATCTTGATTTTAAGTTTAGACACTTCTATTATGGAAGACTTGGATATTACAGTAGATCACTTTATTACTCCTTAAACATGGGATGAACACGCTCTAGCTTCAGTAGCTCCTCCCTCATTAGTTCAAGTTATCAAAGGTATCATTATATGTCACGAATGTATTAGATCAACCATGTTTGGGTTTCTAGTAATGGAAACTTTACAGTTAAATCAGACACTTGGTTAGCTCATAGCACAATCTTTCATGCTAAATGGGAATACCATTGGATTTGGAAACTAGATATTTCCCCTAAGTTAAAAAAAATTTATGGCAACTTTTGCACGATGGTCTACCTATTAGGGACAACCTAGTGCACCATAACATTAATATTCCTATTATTTTCCCTTTCTGCACCACTCACAATGAAACCCAATATGACCTCTTTTTGCATTGCCCTTCCACAAAAGAATTTTGGGCTTCTGCTACAACAATCCGTTGGCTAGGTACTCACTCACCTTCAAGAAATTTTAATTTTTTCGTAATATACGAAATTATGTCAGCCTCCCAATTAAGAAAATAATATCTTTCTTATGGAGCATCTAGAAATTAGATGAGAAATGCAGCTATTTTTAAACACGCCTCATTCTCTAATATTGGCCTCTATACTAGAGCATTTAAAACTTTCAATGAATGGAACACTCGTACTAGTTTGGGCTCTTTAGAGTCACATTCAATAAAGAAAGTTCCTAAAAAATCATATTGTTCTATCCATGTTTCTTGGACGCCACCTCCCCCTGGTATCCTAAAACTTAATTTTGATGGCTCTGCACGACATAACTCGGGTGCAGCTGGTGCCGTAATTAGGGACCATTTGGGAAACAATGTTGCTAGTTGTTCCTACAGTCTAGGGGATATCCCCCCCCCCCCTTTCTTGCAGAAGTTATTGCCCTCCGCAGTGGCTTATTATCGGAAATGGAAAACAACATTCGACATATTTTCATTGAGGGTGATAACTTACTTATAATTCAGATTTTGCAGCAACGAGCTCAATGTCCGTGGAAAATACTGCATCTTATGGACGACATCAAACAACTTCTAAATTTCGATAGTCATAGCTCGCGGCATGTATATCGAGAAGATAATCGCATTCCTTATTACGTTGCTTCCATTAGTTACCATATTATAAGCCACCTAGAGATATTGATCCTTTTATAGACAATACAATTTCTTATTTTATTTTCTTAAATAAGTTAGGTTATAGTCTTGAAAGAAGATTATCCTTACGTGTGTGTACTTTTCCTTTTTTTTTTTTTAAGTTACAATAAAGAAAGACAAAAATTTTTCCTTCGATGTTGACTGATTTTGGTCATAAAATAAATTAGGAAAAACAATGGCTTTAAAGATTAACCACGGTTTGGGCTATAAGACTAGCCCAACTAAGAGGACCAAATTGGCAAACTCCAAAGAGACTTTTGTTGGGGGGTAAACTCCAAAGAGATTGTAAGTATATCTAGGGCTGAGCAAAACTATCTGATTATCTGAAAATTTGAATATCTGAGCCGTATTTGATCCAATGTTTTGGATATCAGATCCAAAAATTAATTTCGGATCGGATATCCGATCTGAAAAGTTTGGATAGCGGATACCTTTCGGATATTGATTTTCAGATTTTCTGATATCCGATATCAGAAAAATATCCAAAACTATAAGATTTTTTCAATAAATATGAAAAAAAAAAAAATTAATCCCTTATATAAACCAATTGTACCCCGTGTTACTTTGGGCCATTTAAATATATTCTTCCTTCAAGGCCCACCATATTACAATTTCACTTCTAGATGTTTATTTACACTTTTCTTTTCTATACCTAACACTTTCTTCATCCTTTTTTCTTTCTTACAAAACCTCCATTATCTCTCGCTCCCACTAACTCCGTATGTACAAAACCTCCGTTTTTTGTCATCGATCTCGCCATCGTTCATCAAGTGACTCCAGCAAAACAACGATGCGCGCATAGATAGATATAGATAAGCTAAACCATAATTTTGTCTTATACGTACTTGTAGATTTCATTATATTTCTTGATTGTAAATTTGTAGATCTGATAAGTTTTATTTTGTTATTTAGATATGTACATTGTTACCTTAATTTTATACTTTGTATGATTTGGTAAAGATAAAAGAATTATGTTTTGTAAGTATCAATCTCGGTGGAAATAAATATGCAAACAATTTTTTTGATAAATGGACAATAGTCGAATTACGGATATCCTCTTATATCAGACCCAAAATTATTCGGATATCGGATACCCAAACTTTTCCGATCAGATACGGATATCAAAAATTGCAAATTCTGGATACGGATATCCGATCCGAATTGTATAGCTGAGTACAATTTCAAAAAATTTGCATCGGATATCCTTAGATAAGGTAGGATAATAGCTGAGTACAATTTCACAAATTTTGCATTGGATCCGTCTTATTTGGTGTAGTTAAATGCATGACTTTAGTGGGTAATGGACGGATACTAATATCACTAGTTATACATCCGCACCTGATTCGCCCATTTACTATTTGTATTACAAACTTATGTCAACTATTGAATTTTGACCAATGTCGAACGTTTAAATGTACCCAAAAAAATGAATTTAAGAATTTTTTTCAAATAAAATGGAATGACATACTTTAGGATTATAAATATACAACAAATAGCTAAAATTAAAAATAAAAATATTAACGATATCGATTTATACGATGTTTTGCCCCTTATATCACATTTTAAGCCAAAGGTATAGTATAATTAACAAATTCCATATTGAATATAATATACGAAATTTGTTTTAAATAATCCAACCTATTGGCGATTTCTCGTTAATAATCCAACCATTGGATTATTATTTAATAATCCAACATTTGCACTCCATGACCTTTTATTGCACTTAAACGGTCACCAACTCAATCATACAACTGGACACATGTCATGCAATATTTCGTCATGATTTTTTTTGTTTAAGTTTTTTTCTTTCTTCTTCCTGAAGGATATAATGTCTTTGGTCCAAGTATGCATTCAATGTTAAGTCTAATAAATGCGGTTCAGTATTAATTAATTATACAAGTTAATAATTCAGTGAGATCAAGTGAACTGTATGCCTAGATAGAGGCCGCTTCAGTTCAAGTGGAATTAATAATATTAATCCACAACTTACTCTTGACTGGACCCGTAGGGTCACACAAATAGTACGTGAACGGATCAAGTATTTAAGTTAATTAAATACTCCATTTATGGATATTCGGAATCGACGGATCTCGGTTCCAGTGGGAGCTGAAATCGTCAAAAGGCAAATTATGAATACTCCGGAAACGATGATATTGCCGGAAAAGGAAATATGGATCATATCGGAAATATACATATTATCCAAGTCGTAGATATTTCCGGAAACGGAAACATGGTACGTATCGGAAAATATTATCGGAAATAGAAATATTGCTGGAATGGGAAATATTGACGGAAACGGAAATATTGCCGGAAACGGAAATATTGCCGGAAACGGAAATATTGCCGAAATCGAAAATATTATCGGAATCGGAAATAAATTCCGGAATCGATAATATTAAATATTTGTTCGAAACGGAAATTAATTCCGGAATCGGAAATATTAAATATTGTTCGAATCGGAAATGAATTCCGGAATCGGAAAATAAATCGGAAGCGCGACGTACCAAATAAACATCGAACGAGCTTGCTAGACGCAAGGCCCAACACGAAGCTAGGCCCGCGCCTAGCGAAGCCCGCGCAAGGCAAGCAGCAACAGCAGCAGCCCGCCTAGAAAGGCAGGCCCAGCCAAGCGCAAGGCAAGGCCAGGCCCAGCCGAGCAAGGCAAGGCCAGGCCCAGCCGAGCAAGGCAAGGCCAGCAGCAGCAGCTCCCACGATGTGGGCCGTGTGACTGCTTGCTGGGCCGAGCCCCGCGCGCGCACAACAGCACCCCTCGTGGACTGCTCGTGTGTGTGGTACGTGCAAGCCTCAAATCTTTGATTGCTTAGGATTTGTCCGATTGGATTATTTTCCTAAAACTACTAGAGTTTGTTTAACTAAACACTAAAAACAAAGGTTTAATTTAAGTCTAATTCTAATTGATTTAGATAAATTGAATCCTAGTAGGTTTCTAGTTCCGATAATCTTACCCTATAAATAGGTGATAAAAATCACAATTTATATACATCATATTCTCAAGTATTCATATAGTTTTAAGGTTAAACTAAGCTTAATAATTTGCCAAACAATTAAGTACGAATAACATAAAACCTTAGGCTAAATTCTAGTTAATTGAGTCTAAGGCGGATCCGAACGTGCTGTGGACTATCTACGGAGGGACGACACTTGGAGTCCTAAACTTGTTCTTGTTCGGTTCCAGAGCAGCTAGGGAAGGCACGCGTCACATGTATGTATCCTAGATTATGCTAATTGACTATGTGGCACTTAATTTGGATTCCTGGCTTTATGGTTTTTCCTCATGAAATATATGTTTTATATTTGTCATAACCTAACACTGGTATCACGAGCCTCTAATTAATTCCATAATCAATTATAGTTAAAATTGTTAAATTTTATAAATTTGCAATGAATTAAAGGGGTGATTAATTTCGATTTTGTAATTAATTGCAAATTCGTGCGATTATTCAATTATATGTTCGCAGGATTTTCGGCAGTTTAGTCAATAATGGTCGGAATCGTGTAATTTTATAGTGAATAACGCATGTACTCGACGTTTTAAAATTTTGACTAAAATTCAAGATTTGATGCCGAAGCCAGAATTCCGAAATTCGAAGCCTAACTATGACTTTTCGGAGGTTTTAGTTTTTCGAACGCAAAATTTATAATTTTTTGGATGTTAAATTAAATATTTGCGATCCTTGTTTATAAATCTTGAATCTATGATTGACCTACTGTATATGTTTAACAATTTTAATGCCTAATCTTGTTAATTATACAACCTAATTTGTAATTGTAATTAATTTGTTGAAATTTGAATAATTTTGAATTTGATTTGATTTTCATAATTAATTAGCAATTTAATTAGGAACCTATGATTAAAAACCACCATAAAATTTGTTAAAATTGACAAGTTTTGAAATTTTATGACCTAGATTTGAATCCATGAAAATAAATATAATCGGAAATTAATTTGAATAATAAATTTTCGATTTTTCGCCCAAAATTTGTGAAATTAATATGATTTATTAATTCGTCGATAAATTTAAATAATAAAAGTTTTGATTTTTATAAAATCCGTTCACGAATCTTGCACGCACGAAGCAATGGACGCTAAGTGTTACCCTTAAGGGGTGTTGTATAGTGCGGGCATGCAACGACGAGCAAGGGAGCTCGTCGCCCATGCGGTACGATGCAACGAGCAAGGGCGTGGCACATGCGCACAAGGCAGCAGCCCTGCCTAGCGCTATGTGCTGCGAGCAGTGGGCGGGAGGGGCGAGAAGCAAGGCAGCAAGCAAGACGAGGCCGCGCGCGGGCAGCGAGAGCTGGCTCGACCAGCGAGCGTTGCCACGCACCAGCGAACGCTGCCTCACCCAGCGAGGGATGCCTCGCCACAGCGAGCGAGCTGCTGCTGCGCGTAGGCGTGGCTTGCTCGGCTTGCTGCGTCTACGCGTGGCTTGCTCGTGGCTTGCGGTACGATCAGTCGAGTAGCAGCCCATGGGGCGTTGCTGCTACGTACACTCAACGAGGCATGGGTGCGAGCCCATGGCCTTGTCTTGGCCCGATTGGTTCGTTTTAATTTTAATTTTTCGGTTGAAAAACGATTTTAATTAAATTTAAAATTCGTAATTTAATTTTTTCTCGGAATTTAATTTTGAATAATTTAATTATTATAAATTTATTTATACAAATTATTTTACTAAAATTAAAACCTTGATTAAATTTAAATTAATTAATTTAATCAACTGAAAATAAATTAAAGGATTTAAATAATAATTTACATGAGCTTTAAATTTTAATTAAATTTGTAAGTTTCTGGTTGGACTAGGAAATACAATTTTATGTTTAAAATTCGTAAAGCATGTAAAATTCTTGGTTTTAGTGGGAGCGTTTTAGTCATAAACTCTTGATTAGCTCTACATTCCTTTAAGGTTAAAACAACTCGATTAGAATTAATAAGGATTGAATAATTGGTAGATTATTGGAAGCCTTGAATAATTGCTGCAAATATTTATGTGATGCATAATATGTTCTACTAACCAACTATGTGGGCCATTCATTGATAAATGAATGGGTGAATGGTATATTGTAAATGTATTGTTTTGCAGGTTATGGAAAGTGACTAGTATGGCCCAAATAGGATAGAAAATATGGTCTGCGTACCATTAATTTGAATGTAAAATTGGTCTAAAGTACCAAAGTTTTATTGCTTTAAATATGCTCTGCGTACCATCAAATAGTTGTAATTAGTTTCAATTATAGCTTATCCTATTTGAAGAAAATGGCGCCTCCCATGGTGAAATTCAAGACGGAGTTTCCAATCCATTTTCAAGACGGAGTTTGAAGTTGAAGCTTGAAGATGAAGTCGGGCCATACTAGATCACATTTATATCTTATGCATGCTTTAAGTTATTTATTGCTTTAAATATGTCTTA
The DNA here is from genome assembly GCF_020520425.1 of Spinacia oleracea. Lineage (NCBI taxonomy): Eukaryota > Viridiplantae > Streptophyta > Magnoliopsida > Caryophyllales > Amaranthaceae > Spinacia > Spinacia oleracea. The sequence continues at coordinate 31,783,999 of NC_079492.1, forward strand.
ATTATGCATGAGATTGTGGCTTGATTATGTTGCATGATTAAGGATTTTAGTTCACTTAAAATCTACGGATTTTTCATGAAATACCCCTCAATTTTCACGAAATTCACCAAATGCCCCTCAACTTTCAGAAATTCACCAAATGCCCCTCACCTTTAATATAATACCCAAACTACCCTTACTAATGACACGCCGTTAGTCCGCCGTTAGCCTACTTTTCTAATTCACCAAATGCCCCTACAATGTAACTTATTTCACCAAATACCCCTATTTTAAAATATAATTCACCAAATGCCCAAATGTAAAAATTACATTTTTAAAGTCCAACGGCTAGTTTTTGGGCATGTGTATGTCGGCCGAAAAGAAGGAACAGTCCTTGTCGGCTGGTGTTATGGGGGAGGAAATTGATGAAGCAGGTTCTCCGTGCTAATTTATTGGTGGCGTTTCTGTGATTTCTCCGGCTAACAATTGTCCATTGGTTGGGGTTGGGGTTTGGTTGGGGTTGGGTTCTCTCTCTCCATTTTTTAAAAGACAAGTGAGAGTCTTTTTATTATTAGATGTGAATACAACATTAGTTTACACCATAAATGAGCTTAGTTTGGGGAAGTTGATGTCAAAAATCCGTAGCTCTAGCGACAACCACATGTCCATAATAGGACTAGACATCGAAAGACACTACTGTCAAGATGACACCAAACACCAACTTGCTGAAAAAGTTGCCATAGTGAAGCTGTTTTTCTTCGACAATTACTTGATTATCCAGTTGTTGCGGATTAATAAACCTATTTGTTCACTGGCTTAGTTCTTCCAAAGACAAGAGCTTACCTTTGTTGCTGTTAAAATGAACAACTGTCTTAAAGCGTTGAACAGAGATTATGGGATTCAATGCAGGAATGCTTTTGATTTGCGTGAATTGGTTGTAACTGTTAAACAGGATAAAAAACAGACCAATGAAAAGTTCAAAATATTTGGATTGCAATATTTGACGAATCTATTTACACCGGGTAAAGAATTGTTTTTGTACGTGCTTAAAGGTCCTGCAGCACCTCTAGGAAGTTGGGGTGCTACTATGTTGTCTTTACAACAAATTGAAGCAGCTACTCGTGATGCTTACTTGTGTTGCCTTGTTGCGTATTTTTCTTGTTAATTACTCCATATTTGGGAACTAAACTGCTTCCTCATGAAATTGTAATCAATCTAGCATTTCTGCTGCTAATATTTTCAGATGTGTCAGAAATAAAGTGTACTAAAAATATCAGCAACAGATTAAGCATATTCAACACACAAAAAAACATCATTTATCAAACTAGATTAAGCATATTCACCATTTAAAAACATCATAATGATCATATTCACCATTCAAAAATAACTTCATATAGTGACAGATATACTGAAACAATATGTAGTATTGATCAAAAACATCATATTTAAGCATATTCGCCATTGTTGCTTGGATCACACTTGTAGTATACCCTTTGTGGAATGAGTGTTGTATCGGAGCTACGAATGACAAATTTCCTCCCACGATAACAGATTTTATTTGGGACTCTAACATATGTGGACTCATTATGTGTGGATGATGATTTTGAATGATAACTCATGACACAAAATGAGATGAAACTACAACAAAACAATTTGGTGACTAAATAAACACTCAGAACAGGGTTATTTATACTAAAACAATAAGCTACGGCTATTTTTCAATCCCTAAAAACTAGCCGTTGGGCTTTAAAAAGGTAATTTTTACATTTGGGCATTTGGTGAATTATATTTTAAAATAGGGGTATTTGGTGAAATAAGTTACATTGTAGGGGCATTTGGTGAATTAGAAAAGTAGGCTAACGGCAGACTAACGGCGGACTAACGGCGCGTCATTAGTAAGGGTAGTTTGGGTATTATATTAAAGGTGAGGGGCATTTGGTGAATTTCTGAAAGTTGAGGGGCATTTGGTGAATTTCGTGAAAATTGAGGGGTATTTCATGAAAAATCCGTAAAATCTAACCAACATAGTAAGAGCCTTAAGTTCCAAACTTTAAATATTGAGTTCAAAGGTGCCATGCCAAAATAACACTTACTTGGATAACCTTTACATCAATCATAGTAATAGTTTTTCGCCATAGCGAGGTGTTACTTATTGATCCTAAAGGGGTAAGGTACACAAATAATTGTGAGTACATGTTAGTTTTGGTGAAACTCAACGATATAAGTAAGGAGTCCTTTTATGTCGTGGAAAATGAGATAGGTTTACCTAATAAGTTCTTAGACGTACCTATCCACCAAGAGTAGTTTCTAGACTATTAGCAAAGGCTTTGCTTACCTAAAATATTTTATAATTGAGTCTAAATACATTATGTGCGTAATTCTTCAATGATTTAAGGGTCTTGGAATCATTTTATTCACACCTGCCGGAACACATAACTTGAATAAAATGCTTAATAAATAATAAATTATGCATGAATGCCAGAATTTAAGTTTATCAAGAGAAACTGTGAATGGTTATTTATTTGTTTATTATTTTTCAATTGTAGTTTTAACTATGACAAACAACAATCAAAACATCATCATGGATTCTGAGCTTATGATCAAGCTGAACCTAACAAATTTTCTTGAATGGGGAGCTAAGCTGATTGAAATAGTGAGACTCAATGGATTTGAGTATGTATTGTTCCATCCCATGCCAAGCTACTATGCCAGAGACATGACCCCTGAAAGACATGCCGCCTGGGATGCGGATCTCAAATAGGTTATGAGTCTCATGCTGAACAATATCCCTGATGAGTGGGTTAGGAGGTTTGTAGCTTACGAACCTTTTACGCTCATCAAGAATCTGAGGGATATCTGTTGTGGAAACACGGAGGACAGGGACCTAAATGTCCATGAGTTGATTGAATCAATGTTTGGCCTAAAGGTTAGTTCTCATAACAGATGTTTTAGGATGGAGGTCCAAGAAACACATGTTCAGCTCCTTCGCACTAAACAAAGGGTTGGTGTTCCACTAAGGTTCCATGTAGACCTTATGCTTTCATATTTTGATCGCCTAAGTCTGTTAGGAACACCAATAAGTGAAAGGATGGCAATATCTATCTTTCTCAATTCACTCCACAGTGGGTTTGGTCGCTTTAAGCAACTATACATGAGTGAACCAAAAGAAGAAACAGTCGTAGAGTTTGTTCACCTGGTCCAAAAGGCTGAGATAATACTCGACTGTGAAGCCAAGGATTTACTCAAGGCTAAAGGGAGACCCTTCAAGAAAGGTGGAAAGTCCAAGGGAAATGCTGAGTCAAGAAAGAAGACAAAGCAGGACAAGTCCACATCAAGCTGTCTTTATTGTGATGGAATTGGCCATTACAAGAGAGAATGTCCAAAGCTTAAGGAAGATCAGAAGAACGGAACAGTCGTTCCATCTTCAGGTATTTTCATTATAGATTGTATACTTGCTAATTCAACTTGTTGGGTATTAGATACAGGTTGTGTCTCACACTTATGTTCCAATTCGCAGGGACTAAGAAGAAATAGAAGGTTAAGCAAGGGTGAAGTCGACCTACGAGTGAGAAATGGAGCAAGGATTGCTGCATTAGCTGTAGGAACTTATTATTTGTCGTTACCCTCTGGGCTAGTTTTGGAACTGGAAGAGTCTTTCCATGTTCCAAGTCTTACTAAAAACATCATTTCTGTTTCTTGCTTAGATGCTAAGGGATTTTCCTTTTTAATAAAAGACAATAGTTGCTCGTTTTATTTTAAAGAGATGTTTTATGGATCTGCTAAATTAGTCAATGGACTTTATTTATTAGATCACGACAAACACGTTTATAACATAAATACCAAAAAGGCCAAAAAGAATGATTCAGATCTCACCTATCTGTGGCATTGTCGATTAGGCCATATTAACATGAAGCGCATAGAAAGACTTCAAATGGAAGGAATTCTAGAACCATTTGACTTAGAGGATTATGGTAAGTGCGAATCATGTTTACTTGGAAAAATGACAAAGCAACCTTTCTCTAAAGTTGGAGAAAAAGCAACTGAACTATTGGGTTTGATCCATACAGATGTATGTGGACCAATGAGTACAAATGCTAGAGGTGGTTTCAGCTACTTTATCACTTTCACTGATGACTTCAGTAGATATGGTTATGTCTACCTAATGAAGCATAAGTCTGAATCCTTTGACAAATTCAAGGAATTTCAGAGTGAAGTAGAGAATCAGTTAGGCAAGAAGATTAAGTCACTGCGGTCTGATAGAGGCGGTGAATATCTGGGCTATGAATTTGATGACCATCTGAAAGAATGAGGAATTCTATCAGAATTGACTCCTCCTGGAACACCTCAATGGAACGGTGTGTCTGAACGGAGGAACAGAACCTTGCTAGACATGGTTAGATCAATGATGGGTCAGGCCGAACTTCCAATAGAATTTTAGGGACATGCACAAAACACAGCTGCACTCACAATAAATAGAGCTCTGTCTAAAGATGTTAAAAAGACTCCATATGAGTTATGGTTTGGAAAGCCTCCAAATGTGTCTTTTCTTAAGATTTGGGGTTGTGAAGTATACGTCAAACGATTAATTTCAGACAAACTTCAACCAAAATCTGACAAATGTATCCTTGTGGGCTATCTAAAGGAAACAAAGGGGTATTAATTCTACAATACATCTGAGAACAAGGTGTTTGTTTCTCGAGATGGTATCTTTTTGGAAAGAGATCACATTTCCAAAATAACAAGTGGGAGAAAAGTAGACCTCGAAGAAATTCGAGTCGAACAACAAACTCTAGAGAATGCTCAAGATGACATTCAGGATGAAACTCAGAAATCTGGTGAGAATCAGGAACCATCTAGAACTGTAACCCCGCGTAGATCGCAAAGATATAGGTCTCAACCGGAAAGGTACTTAGGTATTTTGACGAACGAGAGCGATGAAGTTCTATTACTTGAAGTGATGAACCTGCGACTTACAAACAAGCTATGACGAGCCCTAGCTCCAAGCAAAGGCAAGAAGCCATGCAATTTGAATTAGACTCCATGTCTAAAAACCAAGTTTGGGATTTGGTCGATTTGCTAGATGGCTACCAAGCCATAGGAAGCAAATGGGTTTTCAAACTGGAAAAGGACAAGGGTGGGAAACTAGAAGTTTTCACAGCTAGATTGGTTGCAAAAGGTTACAGGCAAGTCCACGGTGTGGATTACGATGAAACCTTTTCACCAGTTGCAATGCTAAAGTCTATTCGGATAATGTTAGCAATCGCTGCATATTATAATTACGAAATATGGATGTCAAAACCGCTTTCTTAAACGGCGTTTTAACAGAAACTGTGTTTATGACACAGCCTGAAGGTTTTAAGGATCCAAAGAATGCTAAAAAGGTATGTAAGCTTAAGAAACCCATTTACGGATTCAAGCAAGCATCAAGGAGCTGGAATATACATTTTGATGAAGCAGTCAGTGACTTTGGCTTCGTCAAGAACGCAGACGAATCTTGTGTATACAAGAAGGTCAGTGGGAGCAAAATTGCTTTTCTAGTATTATATGTCGACGACATATTACTTATCAGAAATGACATTCCTATGTTGAACTCTGTCAAGATTTGGCTTGGGAAATGTTTTTCGATGAAGGATCTAGGAGAAGCACAGTACATACTGGGAATCAAGATTTACAGAGATAGATCTAAAAAGATGATTGGACTCAGTCAAAACACTTATATCAATAAGGTGCTTGAAAGGTTCAATATGGCAGACTCCAAGCGTGGCTACCTACCCATGTCTCATGGAATGACTCTAAGCAAGACTCAGTGCCCAAAAATACTGGATGAGCGTAGACGAATGAGTGGGATTCCATATGCATCATTGATTGGTTCAATAATGTATGCTATGATATGTACACGCCCGGATGTTGCGTATGCACTTAGTGCTACGAGCAGATACCATTCAGACCCAGGAGAGGCACATTGGACTGCTGCCAAGAATATTCTGAAGTACCTGAAAAGGCACATAGATGATTTTCTGGTCTATGGTGGAGATGATGAATTAATTGTTAAAGGCTATACGGACGCAAGTTTCCAAACCGACAAGGATGATTTCAGATCACAGTTTGGGTTTATCTTCTTCCTCAACGGTTTGAAAGAAAAGAAGTCGAGATAAGCAAGATTGGAACTGACGACAACATCTCAGATCCATTAACTAAACCTCTGCCGCAAGCGAAGCACAACTCGCACACTGCAGCTATGGGAATCAAGCATGTTGGAGAATGGCTTTGATGTCCTTATTTAATGTTTTAAAGTCTTAGAGTTAAATACTTTGTAAAACATTATTGGTTAACCATTCATATAAATGAATAGAATTCATTTTTCCATTTAATTTGTGGTTTATTAAATGATGAGTCCCTTCAATTTGACGATATATTCAAGATACACTGTCAAGACCAGTCCGATGACTAAGAATTGTCTATCAAGTGAACTTGAATGTCAAAAGTTGAAAATGGTCCCTGGTCGGAGTTTTCTATAAAGGTGGACGCATAGAAAACGCTAGACGTCTAGAATGCATGATGACTAGTAGTTATGTTATGTGGACATGGCAATGTCGCAATCATTTGCATAGATAGTTACTTTGAGAAGACTAGTATCGGACAGACCTATGAAACTTTACTATAAGAGATGAAAACTTGTCATAAGTAAATTTCATTAAAATTATTAGACACTAATCCTCAATACCTGAGTGATTTGAGATTACTTGTTTGAGAACTGGTTACGTTGACGTTGTCAACTGTCGCACCGTAAAAGGAGGCTATAACGGCAACGCTCGGGTAATCACCTATCAAACGAAGTCTAGTCTCAAGATCGCAAGATTGGGATTGTCCTCCCATAAATCGGGATGAGATGCTGAAAGTTGTACAAGGCCACTCGGAGAGCTAGAAACTGTAAAATGCATGCTCGTGCTCAGATGAATCATAGGCTATGATTATCTGTTTATTTGATCAGTTGAACTCTGAAACCGAGAAATACCTCTAGACATAATAAGGATGACAACTCTTACCTTATGTTCATGAGCAAACATCAAGCGACAAAGGAATTAGGCAATGCACACTTGTCCCTAAGGACAAGTGGGAGACTGAAGGATATAATGCCCTTGGTCCAAGTATGCATTCAATGCTAAGTCTAATAAATGTGGTTCAGTATTAATTAATTATACAAGTTAATAATTCAGTGAGATCAAGTGAACTGTATGCCTAGCTAGAGGCCGCTTCAGTTCAAGTGGAATTAATAATATTAATCCACAGCTTACTCTTGACTGAACCCCTAGGGTCACACAAATAGTACGTGAACGGATCAATTATTTAAGTGAATTAAATACTGCATTTATGGATATTCGGAATCGACGAGTTCCAGTGGGAGCTGAAATAGTCAAAAGGTAAATTATGAATACTCCAGAAACGATGATATTGCCGGAAACGGAATTATGGATTGTATCGGAAATATAAATATTATCCAAGTCGTAGATGTTGCCGGAAACGGAAACATGGTGCGTATCGGAAAATATTATCGGAAATGGAAATATTGCCGGAATCGGAAATATTGCCGGAAATGGAAATATTGCCGGAATCGGAAATATTATCGGAATCGAAAATAAATTCCGGAATCGGAAATATTAAATATTTGTTCGAAACGGAAATTAATTCCGGAATCGGAAATATTAAATATTGTCCGAATCGGAAATGAATTCCGGAATCGGAAAATAAATCGGAAGCGCGACGTACGAAATAAACATCGAACGAGCTTGCTAGACACAAGGCCCAGCACGAAGCTAGGCCCGCGCCTAGCGAAGCCCGCGCAAGGCAAGAAGCAACAGCAGCAGCCCGCCTAGCAAGGCAGGCCCAGCTAAGCGCACGTCAAGGCCAGCAGCAGCAACGCCCCTCGTGGGCTTCTCGTGTGTGTGGTTCGTGCAAGCCTCAAATCCTTGATTGCTTAGGATTTGTCCGATTAGATTATTTTCCTAAAACTACTAGAGTTAGTTGTTTAACTAAACACTAAAAACAAAGGTTTAATTTAAGTCTAATTCTAATTGATTTAGATAAGTTGAATCCTAGTAGGTATCTAGTTCCGATAATCCTACCCTATAAATAGGTGATGAAAATCACAATTTATATACATCATATTCTCAAGTATTCATATAGTTTTAAGGTTAAACTAAGCTTAATAATTTGCCAAATAATTAAGTACGAATAACATAAAACCTTAGGCTAAATTCTAGTTAATTGAATCTAAGGCGGATCCGAACGTGCTGTGGACTATCTACGGAGGGACGACACTTGGAGTCCTAAACTTGTTCTTGTTCGGTTCGGGAGCAGCTAGGGAAGGCACGCGTCACATGTATGTATCCTAGATTATGCTAATTGAATATGTGGCAATTAATTTGGATTCTTGGCTTTATGGTTTTTCCGCATGAAATATATGTTTTATATTTGTCATAACCTAACACTTCCTTCATCTCCTTCTTTATACAGCTGGAAAAACCTCATCCTCCTTCCTCCTGTCCTCCACCGCCCAAATCTTTTCTCTCTCTCCTCTTTCCTCCTTCCCCCACCGCCACCCTCGTCCCTCACTCTCTCTCCTCCACCCTCGCATATGTACCCTTGGCTTTGCACTGAAGCTCCACTCCAAGCCCTTTGTCTCAACCCATCACCCCTTGTCCTCTACCCGGCCCCCGCACCCCCGTCCTCCACTTAGGTAATTCATCGTCATCCACCATTTCAATTTACCATTAAAGTGGAGTGGAGAGAGTAATAACAAATAAACATCAAACACAACGGATACCAAGTTATAAACACACTTAAAAAAACCCAATCAAATGTGTATTTGAGGTTTCAATTTTGGGATGAAGAAGACTCCATTTGGAGTTCTTTTCAATGGGGTATCAATCAGTGGTTTTTTAAAAAAAAAAGTTCATTTACAATTCAAAATTTGGTAACAACTTGAGTTTGAGAAGTGGATTTATAGTAGAATTAATCAAATCTTGGAAAAATGTGGCATTTACTGAAAAAATCCATGGAACATTATCAATTAGTACTTCGTATATAACTTTAGCTGGGGGAAGGAGGGTATAGACACCTAATTTGTGTCTCCCCATTGGGATGATGATGATACCATTATCCTTGTTAGGTACTTGGAGCAACTCCGTGCGGAAATTCCAATTGCTAAAAGCATGTCCAAAATCCAAGAGCCACAATCCAATCCCCGAGGCCGTTCCCCTCCCGGAACTCGGTACAAAATACAATTTTCAAAAACCAACTTCAAAATCCAAGTACAATCTCATCTAGTAGACCATTCCATTGGTTTTACTAAGCCTTTTCCACTCAAAATCATATAAGGAAAGTCAAATTCGGGCGCCGACCCACAAAACCGAACAAGTCGGGCCTCGTCCCATAAAACCGAAATTCAAAACCCAAAACGGCTTGTTTTTAGACGCAAAATCAAGTCCTAACCCCCAAGCAAACACTACGTGCCAAGCATCGTACTATCCGTACGAAGGTACATCAATAAAAGACAAATCAAGGACGGAGCCCGCGTCCTTGTTTTGGCAGCACTCACGCCACGTCACCAGCGCTGGGCGCTGCTTCGGCGTGCTACGCTGGCAATGGCTGGCGTTTAGCAGCCATTCCTCCTATAAAAACCCCCTAATTCCAAGCATTAGGGGAGGAAAATTCAAGACATAACGTCGTAATACAAAAATTGCACCTCAATATTCAATACAAAAATCAATACAAAATCCTCCAAAAAATACCATACACTCTTCAAGCTTTAAGCAATTGGGAGTTCTAATCGGAAAGCTTGCCTAAACCTAACTAGGTCATTCCGAATCCCAACCTTAATCTATTCAATGATGTCTTGATTTTCTATTTTCAAAATGATTAGTAAGTTGGCATTTTTACTCTTAAAAATGTCACTTGCAACAATCATACATCTTTTCAAAATCCAAACTTTTCAAAATACAAAAATGCAAACTTTCAAGATTCAAGGATGTTCAAAGTTGTTTGTAATCACTTCTTTGAACTAGAATCATTTTCAAGCATGGAGTAACAAAGATGGTGCCTTTCTAAATATTAAAGGTTTATTCTTTGAGATTCAAGACTCCATTTTTCAATATACAAGTTCAAGTTTTCAAATTTGAAGATCCTGTAGACACCTACTTTTGTCCCCATTCCCGCAAGGGAAAGGTTCGATGATGAAAGCATAAAAACTCCACTTGACAACGCATCTCCTATAAAATAAACGAATCTCGATTCCCCATTTCATTTCACCAGAAACCTGCTATTTATGGAAACCTGCTAAAAATAGTAACTGCCGTAAAAAGTAGTGTCTAAAAGTGGCAAATCATAAAAGATAGAAACCTGTCAGAATTAGGTGTTGCATTCCAACATAAATCCTAAATGAGATAGAAAACCGCGAGAATCCTATTCCTAATAAGATTCGGAAATAAGAGTTACGTATTAATTAAAATCCTAACGAGCCTAGAGTTCGTAACGGGCCCAGACGCATTCCGTCACAAAATTGATACGCGCTAAAAGACTCGAATTAATCTCAAACTCTACGGATTTTAGGAATCCGAATCTGACTAAACAAAGCTGCCCAGACCCTATTTTCAACGCCTGACTCTAGGCGCCGAAATCTTCGGCGCCCAGGCCTGGGCGCTGAAAGTACCTGGGTACGTCTCTTTTCCTAATTCTTTGCGGATTAGAACTCTGCAATTCTATCTTTCCACGAACTCTTCCCTATAAATAGGCCCCTAGTTTCGACGTGAAACGACACAACAACGCATAATATATTCTGAGTATTGACTCTAAACCCCTTAGCCTAAGCCTCTCGCTGCGAAACTGTTCACGCGTTCTGTCGCAATCGATCCATAAATCGAACAGAACGTATCCTGTCCCATAATCGAGATTCATTAAATAAAAAGGAGAAATAGCAAAGCCAAAGTGGTTAGTTTTCTGAGAACCGTGACGCACCTCTCAAGGGTGCGTCATAATGTGTCTCTTTTCGATGATTTAACTGCTTTCCTCACCCTTTTTATGAACTGTTAAACTAACCTAATATGATTGTTCTATCACGCCTAACAAATATAATATTTTTGGGAAATCGGATTATCATGCTAGGTCCCTTAATGCTATTTAAATCAGATAATCACAATCGAATTAGTATTATATGTTGCATATTGCTAAAATCAATTCAGATTAGTTTAATAGTTAACGCATGTCCCTTCAATTATTTATGCTGAGCTAGTAAGGATATCCTGCCTATGGAGTTATCGACGAGCGAGTTACTCCTCTCGGTTGTTACAGTCCCCCGAACCCTCAATCTCTACCTTGCGAGTGTATATTGAGAGATCCCCACACCAGGGATCACAAGGGAACCTACGGCCGTCGTGGTCAAACATAATTGCACTCCCTTTATGTCACGATAACCGGGTTTTGTTAGTTTTTCTCATTGTCGTTAAAAACTGAATGGCGACTCCTATATTACTAGTCAATTGGGTGTATACTCACAGGAAATCCAATTACACTTGATTGAATAAAAAGAATCGTCACACCAACGAGGGACCAGGTCACGCATTAGCCTCGCGCTTTTTCGACCCCCTCACAGTGGCGACTCCACTAGGGATAGTGAAGGAAATACTCGTGCTTGTAGGTAATCAAAATAGCCGAAGGGTGAAACGATCCTACCCCGCGTTTATTTCCCCATCAAGTTGGGACGACCTGAAAATCAGCATATTAATGCGAACGGGCAGAACATCATAACGAATCTCGGCTCCCTCGGGAGTTGGGACTAAGGATACCCTTTTTTCGCCAATAGGGGGGTGCATACGCCGCGCATGTTGCCCACTCGGTACTTGTGCAGGTAGTACACCTATTCCGAACCCAATCGCTCGCTCATTAGGTCCCTCTCGCCTGCATGCCCCCTTGGCTTGCACTTGCGGGTTGGCCTCTTGAGCGAAATTCGTCTGCTGAAGACACTACCTCGACCGGGGCATGTGTTGGATCTACGATAGAAGCGGTACCAAGCCTGGCGCAAATAACTACCCATAGAAGCCTATCATAAACTACATGACATATTATTATTGCCTCATGATATAATGTTAGTTATGTGTAGCGAAATATGTGATTGTGTGTGACAAACTATCCTAGAAAACCAACGACCTTAAAAATTTCCCAAACATTCATGAACCAATTGGCCAAAGAGTTATACCAACATACGTGTTCCGCAAGCCCGAACGATCGCCACAAAAATAAGCGACGCTCGGGATGGCCTGTAACGAATCCCACAAACGCTGCACAACGCGTAAAGGACGTTATAAGGCAAGCACGCAAAACTAAAGTCGCAAAAACAAAAGTATACGCAAACAGAAAACGAGAACCAGCCAGGGACGCATTTTCAACGCCCCTGGCTGGGCGCCAATATTTCTCACGCCCACTGCTGGGCGCTGAAGTTGCTGCCTGGCCTTTTGGTCAGGCACAGCAGCCTCGGTGCCCGCGCATGAAAAAATATACGTAGCAAAAAAAAACTTTTCGTAAAAATTGCTGCAGGGGCGTATGAAAAGGCACTCGACTCTAAAAGCGACTAAAAAATAAAAAATAAATAACTCTTTGTGTCGTTGTTAGGCCTCCTACGACGGCAATGTTCGGCACCAAAATCGAGCATGCTAATTAAACGACCTTGAATGTCACATGGGCAAAATATTCAAAAAATAATGTTCGAATAAAGTCTTCAAAAAAAAAATGTTCAAATAAATCCGAGTCTAGACTAGGCTATGCCAAAATACAATCCAAATCCTAATTCTTAGTTGTCTTATCCATAGAATCGGTCCTAATGCTTGGTGTCGTTCTGCAAGTTAAAAGGTTAAACCATATTGAGTCTCCCTTCCTAACATTTAAATCAATGAGCACCCATATGTAATTGTCATCCCTTGCTAAGAATCCATGGCCTCAATACTCTCTCTCACCAATAAAAAGAACATATTATTTAATTCAAGTATTTGCAAAATGGAAACAGTCATATTCTGAAAATCATTCCTCCATAGTCGCACAAACCCCAAAGTGAACCTAAGGTGTCAATAGCATTGGCAAAGAAAAAATTAATGGCCTCAAGGCTTATAATCACATTGGGTCACGACTATCATAGTCCTCTCGAGTCACTCACTCCTTGAAATACTATTAAGTACGGACTAAAAGATTTTCCATGAATGCAACATGACCAACCATGAAAATACCCAAATCGGCATACGAATAGGGCTACCATTGGGGTAAAGCAATACACACTAAGAGAGAAGCCGCACTAATGATTCTAGTCTTGCAAAAATAAAAATTCGATCTCCCCAATTAACTACCTTGCCAACATTAAGCAAAATGGCGCATGACAAATGAACACCCAAGGGTTAAAATCTAAAGTGTCAACCAACGAAAATTATGGTCCAATTAGCCTAAGTCTGAGAGTCGCTTGGTCAAGTATTATAGGCTTACGCCATGTCATTATTTTTAGTCTAGGCCACCTCCTTATATTCATACACGGGATATAATCAGAAAGATTAATGAAAGTTTGAGTCTAAATCACAACTTCCAATTAAATTCCGAAAACTGTAAAAATTATTTTCGATGTAATTCTTTCGTTAAATTTCAATAGGGTAAAAAAAAAACATTTTGAATCAACGCTATTTGCACATTTTAAGAAACGACTAAATACGCTTGCAAAGTAAGGCAATTTAAAAGGTTCACCCTAGGCCTACTAAAATTAAAGGTCCACTATAGGCCTACCAAACAAGGCTCACTCAGTCTCGCCTCGTGACTCAAAGACCATAACCATCTACCTTTTAGCCCAAATAAAAAAAAAATTGAAGGATTTATGTTGGGGAGAAATCCCATGCAAAAAGAAAAGAAAATAGAAAGAGAAATGGGAGAGAGAAAAAGAGCCATGAAATACTTAGCCCGTACCTCCCAAAGTGCAAAACCTACCCAAGTAAACGAAGGAAAAGAATTGAGTCAACCAATCCAGATCATAAAATTCTACGATGTCTACCCTTTCCAATCCTTATGCTCTTAGACACATTCGCTCTGGGGTTCCTGTTCAGCTCATCTAACCCATCCATGTTCTCATTGCCATAACCCAAGAAACCATTACCTCGACTCTTGTTCTTGAACTTGTTGTCAACCGCAAACCACGCACGGCCATTGACACGTGCGTCATACCCATTATTTCCAAAGCCCAAAACCTGTTCTTACACCACCATTAGCATAATGACCATATAACTTGTGTGGATACATCCTGTTGATATACCCTTGAACCGTCCCCATGCTACTCATTGGTCTCGGTTGATGTAAACTCATGACACTAGTTTGAGACTGCAAATTGTGAATCCTAGCAGATGTAATCCTTATGCTTAACTAATACCTATACAACTTATCCTATCTCATTCAACTCGTCTTTCAAACCGTCTTGAGTCACGAATAAAAAAAGAAACAAATGAAAAGTACAAAAAAATAATAAATAATAATAAAGCAAACTTTGCAAAGCGCCTTTTAAAGGTCGTCTAAAAAAAAAAAAGCATTTAGCGCAACAAAAAAGATCCTCCCAGAAGTCATTTTCAGCGCCCATAGCTGGGCGCCGAAATCTTTAGCGCCCCAGCCTGGGCGCTGAATCTCTCTGCTTGCCAAATTTTGTCCAGAAGTGCTCGTCATTTCATCCGCACATACACGGAAAAATAACGAACACTTGGGGGGGTACAGCACGTCTTCAGATATACGTACCACCAAGAAAAAATACATGTACTCAAAAAAAAATATGAAACAAATTTTTGGCTTACGCAAGGCAGCAGATTAAAAAAAATAATAGACTTTACTTATTCTACCGTTTCAAATAATATGTTTCCACCTCAGAATGTACTTGTTTAAAATCGACATTCTAAGAAACCATTTTCTGGCTAAGAACTACGCAAGACCTGATTCCAAATTAAATCTATTTAAGGCGGATACGTAGGCAATCCATGATTCGGTCCAACCAATTCGCAAAAATATTAAAAGCCTATAGAATAACAAGAATAAGAAATAGAGTCCCTTATTGAAATTTAATTACTTGCAACCCAAATCGAAAGAAAGATTTAAGTCAAAGGAAGAATCCAAGTCATCAAGATGCCAAAATTAATGAGCACACATCGAAAAATAAGGGCACGTACCCTTGCCAGAAGGAGCTCTCACACTCCTAGGCACTTAGCCAAGACTCAAAAGATCGCTTTGCCTCAATTGAATGGGGGCTAGCGCAAGCGTCCATGACCCTTAAAATACTCGACTTGACCCTCCCTAAAGCGTACTAACTCACTTAAAGCCCTTCTTTCACCGCTAAGACACAGTCATAATCGCCAACAAGTAATAAAGGCAGTAAGCTTGCAATAAAGAGGATTGTTCTACGGCGTCGCCCCATCGTTCCTTCGAGCTCATGGCACCCTTTCATGATAACTCAAATGCTCGCGAATCCCCTTTGAAAAAAAATCAGACATTGTCAATAGGACTTGGCACTTAACCAAGGCTCACCCTACTCAGACATATGACACGGGCATCTAAAATCGAAATCTAAAAACATCCTTAATGGAAAGACATAATAGCAATTGGGGGCTAAAAAATTGAAATGAAAGAGCTAGGGAAAGAACTAAATATACCTTGACCTTTTGTACAGACATACACCAAGTAAATCTAAGCCAATTTGACAACGGTTTATATTCCCGCAATTCTGAAAAAGATGGCCCTAAAAGCCTAAAGCATATGCCAAACGGGCACAAGTATATCTTGACGCCTGCACCCTGGCTTCCAGTAAATCCTTAAACAGCATTCCAAAAACCGTAACAGTATTTTGATTCATGTAATCCTGTACGAACCCTTCTATAAGTCAACTTACCTAGGACACCTCGGGTTGTACATAGTAGGACTCGGATTTTAAATAATTTTCAAATGATTTTCAAAGACTTCTTCGAACATAATAAAGTGTCGTTGGTTTAAGCTAAGTATGCGTTTATCTCAATTTTACAAGTGAGTCAAAAGATTTCCAAATATGATTATGGGTAAAGAAAGGCACCTAGCTTTTGGTCAAGGCACACTTCGACATGTGACTACCTTGACCATGGCAATGTCGCACAATACGACATTTACAAGAGAAGTAGCAAAATCACTACTCAAACGTACCTCGCACTAAACGAGTCTGGTTCAAACTATTCATGATCCGTGTCACCATGAATGCATAAAGACGTATGCAAAGCATTATAGCACCAAGCCAATCCCGTAGCTACAATTGGGGGCTTGAGAAAAACACTCTAAAATGCTCGAAATGACGATTTTATCGCAAATTCTCAACGCTAATGCTATACATACATCATAGGGGCACAATCCTAAGATTTGATCGTGTAAAACGAACCTTAGAATGGCTACAACCCCTCCCAAATTCTAAGCACTACTTAGAATATATAAAGTCACCGCACTAACAAGGGTAACTGAAAATCGCGAGTCACCAAAACTCCGATCAAACCACTGCACATAACGCTCGCCCTATAAAGCGCCCGTTACACAGTCTACACCGTTCCAAAGCAAAAGCAAAAGAAAAATATACTGTCAAATTTCTGCCCAGAAATCATTTTCAACACCCAGAGCTGGGCGCCGATATCTTTAGCGCCCAAGCCTGGGCGCTGAATCTTTCTGCTAGCCAAGTTTTGCTCAGATATAAAAATAAGAAAGAAACACCTATGAATCCTCGCATCGAACGAAGTAATAAGCCGTGCATACCCACGAGGAAAGTGCTACACTTGTTCGGACACCTGAACGAGGCATGATGAAATACTCCAATGCACAAAATAATAATATCCCAACACCTGGAAAAATGTTCTAAGACACGCCGTTAGGCCACACAAGCCTACGTCTCACCATAAGTTCAACCGTCCCACGGTACAAGTCTAAAAGAAGAGTAAGACATATTGCACTAATGTAGGCACGACCAAGAGCACGTGTAAAAGAGGCAAAGACTACTTATCGCCCAAATTCAAAATGCAAGCCACACGACTTCTACATTAAGGATTAAAGGTAGCAAAATATTACCTACCACGGAAGGGATAGCTCGCACCTACACGAGCGGAACCCCGAGGCATCTTTCTCGAAAGAACCTACAAAAATCGTACGCCAAAAGGAAGCATCCCAACATGCATACTTGGGGGCTCCAAGCTACGAAGAAACCATAACAAAATAAAAAATCTCGAAGCAAATGTTTGAACAATCGAAAGGGCACGATGTTTGAGCCCACTTCATGAATGGACCTAACCCCTATCAAGCTTCTAAGCAAACTATTCAAAATCAGTCATTGCTCAAAAAAAATGATTCAAGCAAACTGATTAATGGACCGCACACAACGGCCATTCTATGAACGCTCGTTTGCACATACATATCATCATTCACGAACACGTTCAAAGAATATAAGAGCGATCAAAGTCGTACACCTCAAGGTATGTTCCTCGGGCCATATAGACTCGCCCGACTATTGCAATAACTGTACACCTTAAGAGCAACAGTTCCTTAAAATGATCGCCCCAAAGCGACAAACACCGTAGTCCACCAATCGGCTACGGCTTCTCAAGAAAATCATCACGTTCTAAAAACAAAGAAAAAAAAACAAAAGAAAAGAGAATACATAGAACTTCCAAGTGAAATAAACGAATGAACAAGAGGCCAACTATGTCATCAAAAGACCAGCCCGGACAACACTTTCAACGCCCCACATGGGCGTGAATTATTTCAACGCCCAGGCCTGGGCGCCAAAAATGTACCCATGCTCAAAAAAGGCCCTAACTTCTAGTGGGCCCTGCCATACTCATTCGACTTGAAAATTGCTGAAAGTCGCACCTCACGACTTTGTTAAGAGTAGCACACCACTACAAAGGTCGCTCGCACATACGAGCATGCCCCCAAACATGATTACAAGATGCGAAAAACAACCGACGAGCCCCAGTGCTTGGGGGCTCACGAAAAATAGACTCCAACGAGGAGCGCGCGATCAAAATCACATTCCCGGACTGCGCCATGCACCATGTCATGTTTGGATATCTCAAAAAATATATTGTTAAACAAAAATATACACAGTGTGGACCCACTTATAGGACACATCTAATCAGGAAATATTACGACCCACCAACAGGTTGTAATCACAAAAGCCCTTCTCCATAGGCAAAATAAGAAATTCAAAATGGGCTCGCCCACCCTCAGCGGGCGGGGTCTGCGTCACTAGCCGCGCAGGTCCTCAGTTTTTCGAAGAATAAAAGTCTTCAAATTTAAAATAGGCTCGTCATCTTCAGCCGGCGGGGTCTACGGCGCAAACCACGTAGGTCCTTATTTTCAAAAAAACAAAATAAAATTTCAAAACAGATTCGTCCACTTCTATCGGATGGGGGGTCCACCCTCAGCGGACAGGCTCGCCATCTTCAGTCGGCGGGGTCTACGTCACAAACCGCGTAGGTCCTTATTTTCAAAAACATCAAACAGATTCGTCCACTTCTATCGGACGGGGGGTCCACCCTCAGCGGACAGGCTCGCCATCTTCAGCCGGCGGGGTCTACGTCACAAACCGCGTAGGTCCTTATTTTCAAAAACATCAAACAGATTCGTCCACTTCTATCGGACGGGGGGTCCACCCTCAGCGGACAAGCTCGCCCACCTTCAGCGGGCGGGGTCTGCGTCACTAACAGCGCATGTACTTAGTCGCTGCAGCGATAACTTTTATTGGTTTTCCCTTTTTCCAAAAATTAAAGGATTGGTTTGTTGGATTTTCCTTCGTTTTACGTCCTATAAAAACAAGGGGGTTTTCTCGTTTAGCTAGCCCTGAAAATGAGAATCTTTAAAAACGTTTTACCTCGTGATTGGGCTTGGCCAGGCCCAATTACACTTTACAGCTTTAATTTCGAAAACATCTGTAGTTACTCCCAATGACAAAGTGAGGGAGTTTCTACGCATCTTTAGATCCTTCCAATGACAAAGTGAGGAAGTTTCTATACTATCAGACAAATCCCAATGACACGTGAGGGATATGTCGACACTTCAAGTGATGACCCTTAAGTCAAATGTTATCACTCGGGGGCTCGTGAGACCCTTCGCAAAACAGGTCACATACACCATGGCTTGTGTGACGCACTCCGTCTAATACTTTGACCATCGTCTTACTCCAAAACTCAGTCAAAGTGGGGGCTAACTGTAGACACCTACTTTTGTCCCCATTCCCGCAAGGGAAAGGTTCGATGATGAAAGCATAAAAACTCCACTTGACAACGCATCTCCTATAAAATAAACGAATCTCGATTCCCCATTTCATTTCACCCGAAACCTGCTATTTATGGAAACCTGCTAAAAATAGTAACTGCCGTAAAAAGTAGCGTTTAAAAGTGGCAAATCATAAAAGATAGAAACCTGTCAGAATTAGGTGTTGCATTCCAACATAAATCCTAAATGAGATAGAAAACCGCGAGAATCCTATTCCTAATAAGATTCGGAAATAAGAGTTACGTATTAATTAAAATCCTAACGAGCCTAGAGTTCGTAACGGGCCCAGACGCAATCCGTCACAAAATTGATACGCGCTAAAAGACTCGAATTAATCTCAAACTCTACGGATTTTAGGAATCCGAATCTGACTAAACAAAGCTGCCCAGACCCTATTTTCAACGCCTGGCTCTGGGCGCCGAAATCTTCGGCGCCCAGGCCTGGGCGCTGAAAGTACCTGGGTACGTCTTTTTTCCTAATTCTTTGCGGATTAGAACTCTGCAATTCTATCTTTCCACGAACTCTTCCCTATAAATAGGCCCCTAGTTTCGACGTGAAACGACACAACAACACATAATATATTCTGAGTATTGACTCTAAACCCCTTAGCCTAAGCCTCTCGCTGCGAAACTGTTCACGCGTTCTGTCGCAATCGATCCATAAATCGAACAGAACGTATCCTGTTCCATAATCGAGATTCGTTAAATAAAAAGGAGAAATAGCAAAGCCAAAGCGGTTAGTTTTCTGAGAACCGTGACGCACCTCTCAAGGGTGCGTCGTAATGTGTCCCTTTTCGATGATTTAACTGCTTTCCTCGCCCTTTTTATGAACTGTTAAACTAACCTAATATGATTGTTCTATCACGCCTAACAAATATAATATTTTTGGGAAATCGGATTATCATGCTAGGTCCCTTAATGCTATTTAAATCAGATAATCACGATCGAATTAGTATTATATGTTGCATATTGCTAAAATCAATTCAGATTAGTTTAATAGTTAACGCATGTCCCTTCAATTATTTATGCTGAGCTAGTAAGGATATCCTGCCTCTGGAGTTATCGACGAGCGAGTTACTCCTCTCGGTAGTTACAGTCCCCCGAACCCTCAATCTCTACCTTGCGGGTGTATATTGAGAGATCCCCACACCAGGGATCACAAGGGAACCTACGGCCGTCGTGGTCAAACATAATTGCACTCCCTTTATGTCACGATAACCGGGTTTTGTTAGTTTTTCTCATTGTCGTTAAAAACTGAATGGCGACTCCTATATTACTAGTCAATTGGGTGTATACTCACAGGAAATCCAATTACACTTGATTGAATAAAAAGAATCGTCACACCAACGAGGGACCAGGTCACGCATTAGCCTCGCGCTTTTTCGACCCCCTCACAGTGGCGACTCCACTGGGGATAGTGAAGGAAATACTCGTGCTTGTAGGTAATCAAAATAGCCGAAGGGTGAAACGATCCTACCCCGCGTTTATTTCCCCATCAAGTTGGGACGACCTGAAAATCAGCATATTAATGCGAACGGGCAGAACATCATAACGAATCTCGGCTCCCTCGGGAGTTGGGACTAAGGATACCCTTTTTTCGCCAATAGGGGGGTGCATACGCCGCGCATGTTGCCCACTCGGTACTTGTGCAGGTAGTACACCTATTCCGAACCCAATCGCTCGCTCATTAGGTCCCTCTCACCTGCATGCCCCCTTGGCTTGCACTTGCGGGTTGGCCTCTTGAGCGAAATTCGTCTGCTGAAGACACTACCTCGACCGGGGCATGTGTTGGATCTACGATAGAAGCGGTACCAAGCCTGGCGCAAATAACTACCCATAGAAGCCTATCATAAACTACATGACATATTATTATTGCCTCATGATATAATGTTAGTTATGTGTAGCGAAATATGTGATTGTGTGTGACAAACTATCCTAGAAAACCAACGACCTTAAAAATTTCCCAAACATTCATGAACCAATTGGCCAAAGAGTTATACCAACATACGTGTTCCGCAAGCCCGAACGATCGCCACAAAAATAAGCGACGCTCGGGATGGCCTGTAACGAATCCCACAAACGCTGCACAACGCGTAAAGGACGTTATAAGGCAAGCACGCAAAACTAAAGTCGCAAAAACAAAAGTATACGCAAACAGAAAACGAGAACCAGCCAGGGACGCATTTTCAACGCCCCTGGCTGGGCGCCAATATTTCTCACGCCCACTGCTGGGCGCTGAAGTTGCTGCCTGGCCTTTTGGTCAGGCACAGCAGCCTCGGTGCCCGCGCATGAAAAAATATACGTAGCAAAAAAAAACTTTTCGTAAAAATTGCTGCAGGGGCGTATGAAAAGGCACTCGACTCTAAAAGCGACTAAAAAATAAAAAATAAATAACTCTTTGTGTCGTTGTTAGGCCTCCTACGACGGCAATGCTCGGCACCAAAATCGAGCATGCTAATTAAACGACCTTGAATGTCACATGGGCAAAATATTCAAAAAATAATGTTCGAATAAAGTCTTCAAAAAAAAAAATGTTCAAATAAATCCGAGTCTAGACTAGGCTATGCCAAAATACAATCCAAATCCTAATTCTTAGTTGTCTTATCCATAGAATCGGTCCTAATGCTTGGTGTCGTTCTTCAAGTTAAAAGGTTAAACCATATTGAGTCTCCCTTCCTAACATTTAAATCAATGAGCACCCATATGTAATTGTCATCCCTTGCTAAGAATCCATGGCCTCAATACTCTCTCTCACCAATAAAAAGAACATATTATTTAATTCAAGTATTTGCAAAATGGAAACAGTCATATTCTGAAAATCATTCCTCCATAGTCGCACAAACCCCAAAGTGAACCTAAGGTGTCAATAGCATTGGCAAAGAAAAAATTAATGGCCTCAAGGCTTATAATCACATTGGGTCACGACTATCATAGTCCTCTCGAGTCACTCACTCCTTGAAATACTATTAAGTACGGACTAAAAGATTTTCCATGAATGCAACATGACCAACCATGAAAATACCCAAATCGGCATACGAATAGGGCTACCATTGGGGTAAAGCAATACACACTAAGAGAGAAGCCGCACTAATGATTCTAGTCTTGCAAAAATAAAAATTCGATCTCCCCAATTAACTACCTTGCCAACATTAAGCAAAATGGCGCATGACAAATGAACACCCAAGGGTTAAAATCTAAAGTGTCAACCAACGAAAATTATGGTCCAATTAGCCTAAGTCTGAGAGTCGCTTGGTCAAGTATTATAGGCTTACGCCATGTCATTATTTTGAGTCTAGGCCACCTCCTTATATTCATACACGGGATATAATCAGAAAGATTAATGAAAGTTTGAGTCTAAATCACAACTTCCAATTAAATTCCGAAAACTGTAAAAATTATTTTCGATGTAATTCTTTCGTTAAATTTCAATAGGGTAAAAAAAAAAACATTTTGAATCAACGCTATTTGCACATTTTAAGAAACGACTAAATACGCTTGCAAAGTAAGGCAATTTAAAAGGTTCACCCTAGGCCTACTAAAATTAAAGGTCCACTATAGGCCTACCAAACAAGGCTCACTCAGTCTCGCCTCGTGACTCAAAGACCATAACCATCTACCTTTTAGCCCAAATAAAAAAAAAATTGAAGGATTTATGTTGGGGAGAAATCCCATGCAAAAAGAAAAGAAAATAGAAAGAGAAATGGGAGAGAGAAAAAGAGCCATGAAATACTTAGCCCGTACCTCCCAAAGTGCAAAACCTACCCAAGTAAACGAAGGAAAAGAATTGAGTCAACCAATCCAGATCATAAAATTCTACGATGTCTACCCTTTCCAATCCTTATGCTCTTAGACACATTCGCTCTGGGGTTCCTGTTCAGCTCATCTAACCCATCCATGTTCTCATTGCCATAACCCAAGAAACCATTACCTCGACTCTTGTTCTTGAACTTGTTGTCAACCGCAAACCACGCACGGCCATTGACACGTGCGTCATACCCATTATTTCCAAAGCCCAAAACCTTTTCTTACACCACCATTAGCATAATGACCATATAACTTGTGTGGATACATCCTGTTGATATACCCTTGAACCGTCCCCATGCTACTCATTGGTCTCGGTTGATGTAAACTCATGACACTAGTTTGAGACTGCAAATTGTGAATCCTAGCAGATGTAATCCTTATGCTTAACTAATACCTATACAACTTATCCTATCTCATTCAACCCGTCTTTCAAACCGTCTTGAGTCACGAATAAAAAAAGAAACAAATGAAAAGTACAAAAAAATAATAAATAATAAAAAAGCAAACTTTGCAAAGCGCCTTTTAAAGGTCGTCTAAAAAAAAAAAAAAAGCATTTAGCGCACCAAAAAAGATCCTCCCAGAAGTCATTTTCAGCGCCCATAGCTGGGCGCCGAAATCTTTAGCGCCCCAGCCTGGGCGCTGAATCTCTCTGCTTGCCAAATTTTGTCCAGAAGTGCTCGTCATTTCATCCGCACATACACGGAAAAATAACGAACACTTGGGGGGGTACAGCACGTCTTCAGATATACGTACCACCAAGAAAAAATACATGTACTCAAAAAAAAATATGAAACAAATTTTTGGCTTACGCAAGGCAGCAGATTAAAAAAAATAATAGACTTTACTTATTCTACCGTTTCAAATAATATGTTTCCACCTCAGAATGTACTTGTTTAAAATCGACATTCTAAGAAACCATTTTCTGGCTAAGAACTACGCAAGACCTGATTCCAAATTAAATCTATTTAAGGCGGATACGTAGGCAATCCATGATTCGGTCCAACCAATTCGCAAAAATATTAAAAGCCTATAGAATAACAAGAATAAGAAATAGAGTCCCTTATTGAAATTTAATTACTTGCAACCCAAATCGAAAGAAAGATTTAAGTCAAAGGAAGAATCCAAGTCATCAAGATGCCAAAATTAATGAGCACACATCGAAAAATAAGGGCACGTACCCTTGCCAGAAGGAGCTCTCACACTCCTAGGCACTTAGCCAAGACTCAAAAGATCGCTTTGCCTCAATTGAATGGGGGCTAGCGCAAGCGTCCATGACCCTTAAAATACTCGACTTGACCCTCCCTAAAGCGTACTAACTCACTTAAAGCCCTTCTTTCACCGCTAAGACACAGTCATAATCGCCAACAAGTAATAAAGGCAGTAAGCTTGCAATAAAGAGGATTGTTCTACGGCGTCGCCCCATCGTTCCTTCGAGCTCATGGCACCCTTTCATGATAACTCAAATGCTCGCGAATCCCCTTTGAAAAAAAATCAGACATTGTCAATAGGACTTGGCACTTAACCAAGGCTCACCCTACTCAGACATATGACACGGGCATCTAAAATCGAAATCTAAAAACATCCTTAATGGAAAGACATAATAGCAATTGGGGGCTAAAAAATTGAAATGAAAGAGCTAGGGAAAGAACTAAATATACCTTGACCTTTTGTACAGACATACACCAAGTAAATCTAAGCCAATTTGACAACGGTTTATATTCCCGCAATTCTGAAAAAGATGGCCCTAAAAGCCTAAAGCATATGCCAAACGGGCACAAGTATATCTTGACGCCTGCACCCTGGCTTCCAGCAAATCCTTAAACAGCATTCCAAAAACCGTAACAGTATTTTGATTCATGTAATCCTGTACGAACCCTTCTATAAGTCAACTTACCTAGGACACCTCGGGTTGTACATAGTAGGACTCGGATTTTAAATAATTTTCAAATGATTTTCAAAGACTTCTTCGAACATAATAAAGTGTCGTTGGTTTAAGCTAAGTATGCGTTTATCTCAATTTTACAAGTGAGTCAAAAGATTTCCAAATATGATTATGGGTAAAGAAAGGCACCTAGCTTTTGGTCAAGGCACACTTCGACATGTGACTACCTTGACCATGGCAATGTCGCACAATACGACATTTACAAGAGAAGTAGCAAAATCACTACTCGAACGTACCTCGCACTAAACGAGTCTGGTTCAAACTATTCATGATCCGTGTCACCATGAATGCATAAAGACGTATGCAAAGCATTATAGCACCAAGCCAATCCCGTAGCTACAATTGGGGGCTTGAGAAAAACACTCTAAAATGCTCGAAATGACGATTTTATCGCAAATTCTCAACGCTAATGCTATACATACATCATAGGGGCACAATCCTAAGATTTGATCGTGTAAAACGAACCTTAGAATGGCTACAACCCCTCCCAAATTCTAAGCACTACTTAGAATATATAAAGTCACCGCACTAACAAGGGTAACTGAAAATCGCGAGTCACCAAAACTCCGATCAAACCACTGCACATAACGCTCGCCCTATAAAGCGCCCGTTACACAGTCTACACCGTTCCAAAGCAAAAGCAAAAGAAAAAAATACTGTCAAATTTCTGCCCAGAAATCATTTTCAACACCCAGAGCTGGACGCCGATATCTTTAGCGCCCAAGCCTGGGCGCTGAATCTTTCTGCTAGCCAAGTTTTGCTCAGATATAAAAATAAGAAAGAAACACCTATGAATCCTCGCATCGAACGAAGTAATAAGCCGTGCATACCCACGCGGAAAGTGCTACACTTGTTCGGACACCTGAACGAGGCATGATGAAATACTCCAATGCACAAAATAATAATATCCCAACACCTGGAAAAATGTTCTAAGATACGCCGTTAGGACACACAAGCCTACGTCTCACCATAAGTTCAACCGTCCCACGGTACAAGTCTAAAAGAAGAGTAAGACATATTGCACTAATGTAGGCACGACCAAGAGCACGTGTAAAAGAGGCAAAGACTACTTATCGCCCAAATTCAAAATGCAAGCCACACGACTTCTACATTAAGGATTAAAGGTAGAAAAATATTACCTACCACGGAAGGGATAGCTCGCACCTACACGAGCGGAACCCCGAGGCATCTTTCTCGAAAGAACCTACAAAAATCGTACGCCAAAAGGAAGCATCCCAACATGCATACTTGGGGGCTCCAAGCTACGAAGCAACCATAACAAAATAAAAAATCTCGAAGCAAATGTTTGAACAATCGAAAGGGCACGATGTTTGAGCCCACTTCATGAATGGACCTAACCCCTATCAAGCTTCTAAGCAAACTATTCAAAATCAGTCATTGCTCAAAAAAAATGATTCAAGCAAACTGATTAATGGACCGCACACAACGGCCATTCTATGAACGCTCGTTTGCACATACATATCATCATTCACGAACACGTTCAAAGAATATAAGAGCGATCAAAGTCGTACACCTCAAGGTATGTTCCTCGGGCCATATAGACTCGCCCGACTATTGCAATAACTGTACACCTTAAGAGCAACAGTTCCTTAAAATGATCGCCCCAAAGCGACAAGCACCGTAGTCCACCAATCGGCTACGGCTTCTCAAGAAAATCATCACGTTCTAAAAACAAAGAAAAAAAACAAAAGAAAAGAGAATACATAGAACTTCCAAGTGAAATAAACGAATGAACAAGAGGCCAACTATGTCATCAAAAGACCAGCCCGGACAACACTTTCAACGCCCCACATGGGCGTGAATTATTTCAACGCCCAGGCCTGGGCGCCAAAAATGTACCCATGCTCAAAAAAGGCCCTAACTTCTAGTGGGCCCTGCCATACTCATTCGACTTGAAAATTGCTGAAAGTCGCACCTCACGACTTTGTTAAGAGTAGCACACCACTACAAAGGTCGCTCGCACATACGAGCATGCCCCCAAACATGATTACAAGATGCGAAAAACAACCGACGAGCCCCAGTGCTTGGGGGCTCACGAAAAATAGACTCCAACGAGGAGCGCGCGATCAAAATCACATTCCCGGACTGCGCCATGCACCATGTCATGTTTGGATATCTCAAAAAATATATTGTTAAACAAAAATATACACAGTGTGGACCCACTTATAGGACACATCTAATCAGGAAATATTACGACCCACCAACAGGTTGTAATCACAAAAGCCCTTCTCCATAGGCAAAATAAGAAATTCAAAATGGGCACGCCCACCCTCAGCGGGCGGGGTCTGCGTCACTAGCCGCGCAGGTCCTCAGTTTTTCGAAGAATAAAAGTCTTCAAATTTAAAATAGGCTCGTCATCTTCAGCCGGCGGGGTCTACGGCGCAAACCACGTAGGTCCTTATTTTCAAAAAAAACAAAATAAAATTTCGAAACAGATTCGTCCACTTCTATCGGATGGGGGGTCCACCCTCAGCGGACAGGCTCGCCATCTTCAGCCGGCGGGGTCTACGTCACAAACCGCGTAGGTCCTTATTTTCAAAAACATCAAACAGATTCGTCCACTTCTATCGGACGGGGGGTCCACCCTCAGCGGACAGGCTCGCCATCTTCAGCCGGCGGGGTCTACGTCACAAACCGCGTAGGTCCTTATTTTCAAAAACATCAAACAGATTCGTCCACTTCTATCGGACGGGGGGTCCACCCTCAGCGGACAAGCTCGCCCACCTTCAGCGGGCGGGGTCTGCGTCACTAACAGCGCAGGTCCTTAGTCGCTGCAGCGATAACTTTTATTGGTTTTCCCTTTTTCCAAAAATTAAAGGATTGGTTTGTTGGATTTTCCTTCGTTTTACGTCCTATAAAAACAAGGGGGTTTTCTCGTTTAGCTAGCCCTGAAAATGAGAATCTTTAAAAACGTTTTACCTCGTGATTGGGCTTGGCCAGGCCCAATTACACTTTACAGCTTTAATTTCGAAAACATCTGTAGTTACTCCCAATGACAAAGTGAGGGAGTTTCTACGCATCTTTAGATCCTTCCAATGACAAAGTGAGGAAGTTTCTATACTATCAGACAAATCCCAATGACACGTGAGGGATATGTCGACACTTCAAGTGATGACCCTTAAGTCAAATGTTATCACTCGGGGGCTCGTGAGACCCTTCGCAAAACAGGTCACATACACCATGGCTTGTGTGACGCACTCCGTCTAATACTTTGACCATCGTCTTACTCCAAGACTCAGTCAAAGTGGGGGCTAACTGTAGACACCTACTTTTGTCCCCATTCCCGCAAGGGAAAGGTTCGATGATGAAAGCATAAAAACTCCACTTGACAACGCATCTCCTATAAAATAAACGAATCTCGATTCCCCATTTCATTTCACCCGAAACCTGCTATTTATGGAAACCTGCTAAAAATAGTAACTGCCGTAAAAAGTAGCGTTTAAAAGTGGCAAATCATAAAAGATAGAAACCTGTCAGAATTAGGTGTTGCATTCCAACATAAATCCTAAATGAGATAGAAAACCGCGAGAATCCTATTCCTAATAAGATTCGGAAATAAGAGTTACGTATTAATTAAAATCCTAACGAGCCTAGAGTTCGTAACGGGCCCAGACGCATTCCGTCACAAAATTGATACGCGCTAAAAGACTCGAATTAATCTCAAACTCTACGGATTTTAGGAATCCGAATCTGACTAAACAAAGCTGCCCAGACCCTATTTTCAACGCCTGGCTCTGGGCGCCGAAATCTTCGGCGCCCAGGCCTGGGCGCTGAAAGTACCTGGGTACGTCTCTTTTCCTAATTCTTTGCGGATTAGAACTCTGCAATTCTATCTTTCCACGAACTCTTTCCTATAAATAGGCCCCTAGTTTCGACGTGAAACGACACAACAACACATAATATATTCTGAGTATTGACTCTAAACCCCTTAGCCTAAGCCTCTCGCTGCGAAACTGTTCACGCGTTCTGTCGCAATCGATCCATAAATCGAACAGAACGTATCCTGTCCCATAATCGAGATTCGTTAAATAAAAAGGAGAAATAGCAAAGCCAAAGTGGTTAGTTTTCTGAGAACCGTGACGCACCTCTCAAGGGTGCGTCGTAATGTGTCCCTTTTCGATGATTTAACTGCTTTCCTCGCCCTTTTTATGAACTGTTAAACTAACCTAATATGATTGTTCTATCACGCCTAACAAATATAATATTTTTGGGAAATCGGATTATCATGCTAGGTCCCTTAATGCTATTTAAATCAGATAATCACGATCGAATTAGTATTATATGTTGCATATTGCTAAAATCAATTCAGATTAGTTTAATAGTTAACGCATGTCCCTTCAATTATTTATGCTGAGCTAGTAAGGATATCCTGCCTATGGAGTTATCGACGAGCGAGTTACTCCTCTCAGTAGTTACAGTCCCCCGAACCCTCAATCTCTACCTTGCGGGTGTATATTGAGAGATCCCCACACCAGGGATCACAAGGGAACCTACGGCCGTCGTGGTCAAACATAATTGCACTCCCTTTATGTCACGATAACCGGGTTTTGTTAGTTTTTCTCATTGTCGTTAAAAACTAAATGGAGACTCCTATATTACTAGTCAATTGGGTGTATACTCACAGGAAATCCAATTACACTTGATTGAATAAAAAGAATCGTCACACCCACGAGGGACAAGGTCACGCATTAGCCTCGCGCTTTTTCGACCCCCTCGCAGATCCAACAATGTTTAGGGTTGCTCATGACTACTTCCCTAAACTAGGATCCTTTCAAAGCAAGAGCATATCAAAGATCTAACCTTTTCGACATTAAAAGGCCCGATCTTTGAGATTCAAGTCTCTTGATTTCAATATTTCAAGTTCAATTTCAATATTTCAAGTTCAAGTTCAACATTTCAAGTTCAAGTTCAAGTATGTCAAGTTCAATATTTCAAGTTTCAAACTTTCAAGTTCAAGTTCTATATGCAAAATCTAGGATACTTTGGGGTGAACAACTTCTCCCAAGTTGAGATTTTTGGCTTTGAATTCGTGTCGAGCACACTTATTTTTAAGTAGCCATTTGGCGTTCGGATCTCATGTGCCCAAATATAAATTTCAATATTGCAATTTCAATTATGCACCTTTCAATTCCGCAATTTCAATTATGCACCTTTCAATTCCGTAATTTCAATAACGCACCTTTCAATAACGCTTTTCAATAACGCATTTCAATTCCGCAACTTTACTTGCCTAGTCCTTCTAGGAAATGTGGACCTACTCCCTAGTCCATTTCTAGGGGGTCTTGTATTTACTAATTCCGCACTTATTTACTATTGTGATGTTGCTTTATTTACTTTATTGCTTTCATCACCGCACATGCTAAATACAACAAAATACAAGGTTACATCACGCTTAACAAAGATAATTTCTTGGACAAACCGATCTTAGGTTCCCTTAAATTAACTTTAAAGCAAAGTGACCGCCATACAAAGTAGAAATTCAATTTGTCCTAAATTTAAACCCACATAGTCTAAACTAGAATATTTCGAAAATGTTGTGTCACGCACTCGAATAATTTCTAAAGCTCGCGGAATAAGCATCTCGTTCCCTTGCCCGGATCTCACCCATCCGTTTCGAAGATTCAAGTCTTATCGTAATAGAGTCATTTGCGGTCTTTCCAAACAAGACCCTAAACAATGTTTGGTGGCGACTCCTGACCGTCTCCGGTGGGCCTTTATTCGAGACACGCTAATCCAGATGAACCTTCCATATCTGCTAATCAATGTAATCATGCAATGTATTACAACAGCCTCACTACAAGTCTTATGGAATGGGGAGCCGACTCAAAGCTTTAGACCAAGTAGAGGCATCCGGCAGGGTGACCCTCTTTCCCCCTACCTCTTTGTCATGTGCATGGAAAGATTGTATCAAACAATTGAGGAAGTGATTGCTGGTAATAAGTGGAAGCCAATCTGAGCTAGCCGTGATGGCCCTTTACTGTCAAATTTTTTCTTCACATATGATATTGTGTTATTTGCAGAAGTGGACAAAGGTCAGGTAAAGGTCATAAATGACTGTCTGGAACATTTCCGCCTAGCTTCGGGTCAGAAGGTTAGTTTGCCTAAGTCCAGGGTTTATTTTTCCAAGAATATAAGTTTGGAACATCAAGCTGACATTTGTGGAGCCTTGAATATTGAGGCAACCAACGACCTTGGACTGTACCTTGGTATGCCAACTTTGACGAGCCGTGTAACCAAAGAAATATTTCGTCATATTTGTGAGAAAATAGACCGCCGCCTCTCTGGTTGGAAGTCCAAATACCTTTCTCTAGCAGGCCGTATTACTTTAGCTAAGTTGAAAATTTCCACTGTGGCCTACTACTCTATGCAAACAGCCAAGATCCCACGGTCTATATGTGATGACATAGATAAAAAAAACAAGGCGTTTCATCTTGGGGAGTCTGATGATAGACGAGCGGTCCATCTCCTCTCTTGGGAGACACTTCAAAAACCCACTGAACACGGGGGCATTGTGATGACCTCTGCAAGGCAGGCTAGCGCTGCTTTTCTCACCAAGCTATGGTGGCGTATCCTCTCAAAACCGGATGCCTTATGGTCTCGTGTTTTGAGGTCTAAATATTGTAAAGGGAGGTGCGATATTGACATGTTTGAACCCAAGTAAGGTATGTCAAATGTATGGAGTGGCGTGACAGAGAATGCAAAATTCTTGTGTGAAGGTATTAGGACAGCAATTGGTAATGGAGCCCGTACCTTTTTCTGGGAGCACCATTGGGCTACAGCAGACCCCTTATATACGGTTGCAACACAACCCATCCCCAGTGAGCTTGAAGGAAAGACCGTGGAGGAGATGTGGGATGTTATTCAAGGTTAGAAGTGGGAGGTTTTTGCTCCTTATCTACCCCAAGAAACCTTGAAGATCATCCAATCTCACGAACTCAGATGTGACCCAAACATTGGGGATTTACTCTACTGGCATAATGGTTCTAAGGGTAAATTTACCATCAAATATGCACTTAGTATCATGAGAAATGTAAGTGGTGCAATTGATGATAATTGTTGGGAATCGGTGTGGAAGGCTCCTGTTCAATAGAGGATACGTGCTTTCCTTTGGGTGGTCTGTCATGACCGATTGATGGGGAATGCAAACAGATATGTGAGACACATGATTGATAATCCTAAATGTGGCATTTGTGATGCAGTCGAGGAGTCAACTCTCCACCTTTTGCGTGAATGTCCAGCAGCTAAGGCTGTGTGGAGAAGACTAGGTGGTCCAGCCAACGAGGAGAAGTTCTATCAGCTCCCACTTAAACAATGGATCACTGAAAATATTTACTATGAACAGACTGAGGGAAGGCCGATTTGGTCGACTTACTTTGGCATTGCTCTTTGGTGGATATGGAGATGGAGAAACAACCTTATGTTTGGTAGAAGAGAAGAGCTACCAGTGGATATTGGGGCGTTCATTCAAGTAAGGTATGATGAAACTCGTAGAGCAATCCAAGGGGATGATGCAGAGGGCAACTCTGGTAGTCCGAAAAAGAAAGAAATCCTTGTGCAATGGAAAGCACCTGCACATATGTGGTATGTGCTTAACACTGACGGAGCAGCAAAAGGTTGTCCTGGACCCGCTGGAAGGGGAGTTATTCTCCGTGATCACACAGGCATGTTCGTGTATGCAATAACATCCAACTTTGGCTACTGCTCGTCCTTCACCTCAGAGATGAAGGCCCTTACAAAGGGGCTTGAACTGGCATGTAATCTACAAATTCGGAAGTTAATAATTCAGATGGATAATCTGGCTTGTGTCCAAGTGATGACTTCCACTGAGGTGCAAAGAACTGAGTGTACTCATCTCATTAATCTGTGTCGTGACATGATAAATGCCCCCGGGATGTCAAGATTGTGCATGTTTATCGTGAAGGGAACCGGGCGGCAGACTGGCTAGCAAATAAAAGAGTGACACATGAAGCTCAACTACGTGTTATGGGTTCAGCCATGCTTTGCTTCTTCCTAAATTGATGAGTTAGCTGATGTCTGATGGATTTTGTTACTCTTTTGTTTTAGTTGTTTTGTTTTTCTTTAGTTCTCTTTTTCTTTTTCTTTTCTTCCGAATGTAAGTCCTCGTTTGAATAAAAACAAAAATCACGTACCCAAATTATATATTAATTATTTAAATTAATATATTAAAATTAAAATCACCTAAAACTAAAAAAAACCAGAAATTAAAAAATTGACCCACCCAAAACAAAAACAAAAAAGACAAGATTATCTTGTTGCTGGAGGTTCAGATTGGTTATACAATTTTCACATGTAATTTGTTTTTCAAAAATGGGTCTTACCATTTCTCTTTTCCCTTTGGCTCCTTTTCTATGGTCCATTGTCAGGTAAGAACTACCATAAATTTCAACTTAATTTATTTTTTCATTTGAATTTTTTTGCCTCAAATTTTGATATAAATTGCAATGTTTTTGTTCAAATAATGTTGAATGAAGGGGAAGGATTAAACGGGAATTCCAAAGTAAGAGGTGTAAGTTTTGGTAAATAACAAGGAAGAAGAGAATTGAAGAGTAGAAGGGGAAGACCACATAATCAGGTCTTTTTTTTGGTGGGTCAAAATTTTAAATTTGGGTTTTTTTTATAGTTTTAGGTGATTTTAACTAATTAATTTAAATAATAATATTATATAATTAGGGTGATCATGGTAATTAGTTGACTAATAGGGGAGAAAATAAATTAAATGACAAGTAGGTAGTAATTGATATCAATAATTAAAGATCTAGGTAGTAATTCACAACTTTTAAAGATGTAGGTAGTAATTCACGAACTCTCAAATAAGACTTGCAAATTTTCCTTAATTTAATTTTGAATTTTGATTGGACAATTCTAAAAGTCTCCTATCTATTTTGGGTAAATATACAGATCATTTTATTTATTTATTTTGGAAAAACTTAGATTAATTTTTGATTTTGAATTGACTTTTATTTTAGATTTTATTGTTTATTATTAGAGTGTTTGATTTTGGATGGAATTGTATATCTTAGTAATTAACTAATTAAAATATCTACATAACACACACAATTTTATTTTATAAGTCTCCTATCTTTTTCAATTCATGTAAATATGAAAATTTGTGTTTTTTTTGGTTTATAAAAAAAAGATTAATGTTGATTTTGGACTGACTTTTATTTTAGATTTATTTTTTTTAACTATTATTGTGTTTGATTTTGGATGGATTTGTATAAATTGTATATATTATTAATTAATTAATTCAAATATCTATGTGACTCACACTTTTTTTAATTCTAAAATAAATTAGAAATTTTATTTTTCATTGGTCGAAAACCATTAGATTTCATGCGTGGCGCTCTAATAGCTCAGCAAATATGTCACGGTTGTTTTTCAATATATTCTTTAAAAAAAAGATAATGTATGTCAAATTGAGATAAGCTAACTTATACTGAATGTGGCGGTTAAGGGTCTTATATTTTTAGTAATGCTACATGATATATTGTATCAAGAGAATATTTATAATTTATGTAGTACAAACTTTTAAACCTTAATATTACAACTTGCATATTGTGGTGGGACAAATAAGGTGTAAATATAAATTTTATATGGCTAAAGGTGGAATAAAGTAGAGTGTAAAGAACTTTTAAGGTTGGACTAAAACGGAAAGTGTAAAAACTTTCAGGAACGGAGATAGTATGACATTATTTTAATTAAATTCTCATAGACAATAATGAGGATTTTTTTCAAAATTACCACCTTATAAATTCCACTTTTTCAAACTTACCATCTTATAAAATCACAAACATTCAAAGTTACCACCACTTAACGGAAAATGCTAAGTTTTCTGTTAGAGGGGTCAACTTTTTCGTTTTCTTTTGGTTTCCCTCCATTTTTTCCATGATTATTCCTCCTTCCTTGTTGCTCCTTCATTCTTCGTCTTTGTTCTTTATCTTTCACCCAAAATCAATCATTAATTTTAATAATAGGAAATGGTTTTGGGGATTCTTATTAAATTGA
Source organism: Spinacia oleracea (assembly GCF_020520425.1). Lineage (NCBI taxonomy): Eukaryota > Viridiplantae > Streptophyta > Magnoliopsida > Caryophyllales > Amaranthaceae > Spinacia > Spinacia oleracea. The sequence continues at coordinate 31,819,105 of NC_079492.1, forward strand.
ATTGTCTTACTTCTTTGGGACATATTAAATCTATGAGTAACGTTGTACATAGAATGAAAAATCGTTTGCAACAAATAAAAGTGGAAATATGGAAAACAAACGCAAAATAAATCTATGAGTACTTTTCATTTAAAAAACATATATGTCAACCAAACAGCAAAATTTTCGTTTAAAATAATAGGTGTGGTAGAGAAGATTAGTACTACATCTTTATATATAGAGATGTTTATATGTGATATAATTAGTCATTTTAATCTTATCCCAAATAAAATTCATAAATCTTCAATCTTATTCGTATTTTTTTATTTGTGTGGAACTTAAATTTTGTTATTATAAAATAAACTGCATATATTTTATCCTATTGGATGACATCCCATTATTTATCTACGTGTCACAAATATATTTTTTTTATTTCTAAAATAAATTATATATCTTATTTCTTATTGATTGGTTTTATCTTTACAAATCTTATTTCTATTGGTTGGTTGATAATGATTTCATATGTAGTGTTCTAATAATTCAGCAAATATACCTCCTTTATTTATACTAGATTTAAGACCGTACAATACACGGGTTAATTTATATTTGTTGTATTATTTGATTGTACTTTTCAGCCTTTTTGGGGTGTTTAAAGTATGTCAAATTTATAAAATTATTTTCTAGATTGAATTCAGATAATAAATAAATACAAATATATAATTCAGTATCTAAACATATTAAATTAATTATTATGAAAGTAGAAAGAAAAGAGAGAGAGGGAGAGAGAAAAACTAACTACCAGTTATTCTTATTCATTTATAGGAATATATAATATATACACATACATATATCATATAGGGGTAAGGGTATAATGGGCATCCATCCTAATATATATTTTATAACATTAATCACTATTTTGACTTTTGTATTTTTAAATTTTTAAATTTATCTTCTATTAGATTAACTTTTATGGTTAAAAAAATAATTAGCTTCTCAAATTTACCTCCATTGTGTTTTACCTCGTCAACTATACAATAATTTCTAAGTTTTACTATATATAGAAAATTTCATAAAATTACATAAATTCGAGGGGCAATATGAAGTGGCTTTAATGTAGGTTGAATGATGGATGCAATAGCTTCTTGATAATCAAACTATGTAATCAAATTTATCATGCCCCACATTCTGCTTGCAAAGCATCCTTTTGGAGTCTATGGTGAAAATTATTATGTACACCCGGTTATACCGTGCACCCAAGGGTATTTTTATTCACATCGATGATCCCTATTATATTTTTCCTTATATATAAGGAGAAAATGGGAGAGGGTGCACCGTGCACCCGGGTTGCATGTAATATGCTCTCGTCTATGATGTCTTCCATTCCTTTTCTTCTCATGCATTTGATCCTTCCACACCCGAGACGAAAATTTATCCATGCTCATTTCGATCTTGTTTTATTGGAGATACATCATGTCAATGAGTTGATATAAGAATTGAATTTGATTGTATATAAAATTTTGTTAACACTAGTGGACGGGGTGCGCGTTGCGCGCGGTTTGCTCCGGAATAACTAAATTGATATGTAACTTTATTCTAATGCTCTATATATATTTGTACTAATGATACGTAGAGTGACAAGTTGTACCGACTTTGATTTAATGCTTACTTCACAATATCATAGCTTAGGAATAACTAATTTGATATCAACTTTGTTCTAATGCTCTACATTTATTGTACTAATGATATGTAGAAGGACAAGTTGTACCGGCTTTGATTTAATTCTTACATCACAATATATGTTATGTCGTTTGTCTGCTATGTTATTAAATTATTTACCTCTCGAAGTCGATGACAGTTTCATGGATATGCCGAACAACTTCTTGTTGATATGTTTAATCCTATTTCAGATGTCCGATAATGGGAGAAATTTAATAATAATAAGAATAAAATTTTAATTTTAATGGGTATCATTAAATTAAAAAGTAAAATAAAATTTAGTGTTGAGTTACTGTTCATAAGACTCCCACTTTTTAAGGGTTAAAGAAGATATATCTCATTTTATCTTTTAAATACTTCTATTAGTCAAATCTTATCTTTTCAATTTAATTTTATCTTCTAAAATACTCCCTTTTCCTTATCTTACAAAATATTTACAAAAAATAGTCCCCTTTATGATTCTGATTTTAGAAATGAATAAATCTTTGAATTGGTGAAATAGTAATAAACTAGAGAGAGACAAGAGCTAGAGAGAGGAAGGAGGAGGTGATGGGGAGAGTGTTTCTGGTGGAATTGGATGGCAAAGCTTACCGCTGTAGATTCTGTGATAGCCCTTTAGCTCTTGCCGAAGATGTTCTGTCTCGGGTATATTATTTATTCTTTTGAAATTTCAATTAATTTAAAATTACCCATTTGGATTTGCTCTTGATTTTTTGTTACTGCTTTAATTTAGAACTGTTTGATTGATTAACTGGGTTCCTTTTAATTTATCTATTTTACCCCCTCAAAAATAAACTGGGTTCCTTTTAATTTATTGGAAATTCATTGATTTTTGTTGGTGATCAAGGCAGGATTTTTAATTGGGTGTTTGAAAATAGAGATAATTATAAGTTCATGTTGAGAATTTGTTGTGAAATGAGCTTAATTTGAGATGATATTGTTGCATGCAAGAGGTTTATCATATACTTCATGTAAGAATAATTGATGTTGTCATGTTGCAATACCGCAAATTATATAATCAAACCATTATTTGGTGGATTATGTGATGTACTCAGAGTCCACTCTTTGCAGTTTGCGTCAATGATTCGATTAATATTTGCTTATATTGTATAAAAGGGGCGGATATTCTTAAGATTCTATTCGAATCATAGGTCACTTGATCTTTCTCAACAACCGTCGTAAGTGGATTGAATTCGTGCTGTATGAAGTGGGTGCTAGTTTTTCTGTAAGGGGACCATTCTCTTCTTTTAGGATGTTCTAATTGATTGCAATTTTTCTGGTGTGTGGTGAACTTGTTCATAGTGAAAGATAGCTGTATGTGTAGTTTATCTTTTGTCAATAAGATATCGATGATGGTACCATGGATTGAGTCTGAGAGATGCAAATGGTTAAGAATGTGATCATCTGGTGTATGCCTTGTTGCCATCAATCTGCTTGAGTCACTAGTGAGATTTTTTGATGTAGATACAACCCTTGATTCAGTTAGTTGTTTCAGGGCGATGATTAAATTAAAGAATGTTGCGTATTAACCACAAGGTTATCTTACTTGAGGTAAAAGTGAACTAAGAATAGTTTATGTTTCTTATCAACCAAATTGATTTAAATGGAACAGTTCGAAAATTTAAACTTCCTGGACTGATGATCCATGCCGAACTTTGGAACTGATTACAAGTCACGCCATGCATAACTTGCATTTTGTGACTGTATCACATTTTAGTGTTTGTAGTTGAGATTCAATGGCATTTGCACTCTTCAAGTACGGATGTTCCTAACTGAAATATATTTTTTTCTGTGCTCTTGTTAACCTATTGTCGAGGGGTTTGCTTTTGTGGTTTATCTTAGCATGTTACTTTATCAAACAAAATTGTAGTTATTTCCCAATTTTTGTTCAGCTTGCATCTTTTTTTATGAGAAATGTGATTATCCATACATCTAACTAAATCAATTGTGTAAATTTTTTTAAACAAGCTGTTGAGAGCATGATTTCATTTTTTCTATTAATTCAAATTCTTGACTTATTTTGTCAGTCATTCAGTTGTCGCCAAGGGAGAGCATATCTTTTTGAAAATGCGTAAGTTCTTAAAAAGTTTCCCATACTTTGTTGTGTACTTGCATTTTAATGTTTTGACTTATGAGTTATGACTTTATATGTGTTATCTTCCTCCTATGCTACAATTACAATGAGTTGTGCTTGTTTATCTGAAGGTACTGAAAAACAACACTTGCAAAACTTAAAATACGAAAAGCATGGACTTGAGATCCATGCCGAAGCCTTATTAATGTAGAGGAAATTAACATTGATGATGTATCTTTACGGTTTCTTTATATATTAGTAAGAAAGTGTTAAATGAGCAACTAATCAGCAAAAGAGTTGAACTAGAGAAGTTGAATCGAAGACTCAATGGCCCTGTTTGGTTGTAAGAGGTTTGAGAGCTTTTAGCGGTTTGGACACTATTAGAGGTTTGACTACCTCAAACCGCTAATTTGAGTGTTTGGTTGTGAGCGGTTTCAAATAGCTTTTTCACTCAAAAACGCTAATTTAGAAAATGCTGGTGAGAGCAGCGTTTCCATTTAGCAGTTCCACATTTGAGATGGAAATTACCTTATTACCCCAAAGTTGAGTATCACCTCTGCCCATTCCTCTCTCTTCTCCATTGTTGTCCTGTTAACTTTTCCCCCATTAACCCATTCAGTCTCCTAATTCAACATCCCATCCATTTCTTAATAAAGAAAAATATAGAAGCATATTTTTCCAACCTTAATCTTTATTTCCTCCATCACAATTCAAAGCGTTTTTCTTGTCTAAAAATGAAGGGAATTTCTCGATTTCTCCATCTTCTTCATCTTCGATTTTTATAACTGAGAGACTCAAAACTTGCACAAGATCTTGATTGGTCTTGGTATCTTCACCGTATCAATGAATTGAAGAGAAATTAGAAGAACACGTTTGAAAGTGATGTAAGATCGGATCTCACGATCGAGATTTAAATTGAATAACTGTTAATTTCCATTTTTTTTTGGGTATGAAATGCCGAACGTAGACTGGTGGTAATTGGTGGAATGGTGGTATTTGAGGTTTGATTTAGGTGGTTAGGGAGGTTCTAAGCAGAGATGGAAAAAAAGAGTTGAAAGGAAAAATGAACGGTGGTGGGTACTGGGTAGGACCTTAGGAATGGGATGTGTCATGTGTAGAGGTATATTTATTTGTATTGTTTTATCATTAAATGCATTGGATAATTAAGGTTAAGGATGAGCATCATCCTAAAATATAAATTTAAACTAATTTTTTTACTTTTTTATCTCAAAGCATTCAAACTGTTTCGTACTTGCTGTATAAGGGAACAATGACAACACCCCCTTGGGTCCAACAGATGTTTTCCATGAAGTAAAACCAAATGCCAGATGTCCTTAAATAAAGAAGGTTATTTTGTCAAGTAATTAAAGATTAATGGTAGGGGTTAATAGGTAAAAAAATTACGCCAAACAACAGGTTTGTTCGGCTTTTTTATATAAGAAGGATTATAATTTCAAGTCACCGTGATTTTGTTGCCTCTTGTGTTTGATAAGTTACTCCTTATCTAATGAATTCAACTTATACATTTAATTATTGATTAAAAAAATATTACTAAAATTAAATGTAACAATGTCCTTTTTGGTCATTTTATGCAATTGATCAGCTAACCGCTAACCGCTATTTGCCAAACACTTTCATTTAACTAGCTAATGCAAACCTCTAGTCAAACCATCTAATACAAACCGCTAGTCAAACCAGCTAATACAAACCGCTACAGCTAACCGCTAACCGCTAACCGTTGTTTGCCAAACAGGGCCAATGTTTCCTCACCTTTATGATAGACTTCATTTTACAATTTACACCAAGGAAAATTAGAAACTGAGGAATATACTCCTATGCAAAATGCCTTCTATATATGACAATATTCAGAACACGTCCTTTCTTTTCAATAATTCCATCCTTTGGTGATGTGGTGTAAGGGAAGTATCTTCTGTTAATTGGTTTTCTAACCTACAAAGAGAATTCTTGATCCCATGGAGAATCTATTACATATTTATCGAGGACTGGACTTGTTAGATCATGATCCAATATTTTTCGGAGACATTAGAATTGCTCGATATGGATTCGCCATTAGGACTTCCGTTTTAGCTTTGTAATCTTAACCTTAAGCTGGTCTTTCTATAATAAGTGGAACTGGGAATGTTGTTGAAGAGTTGTACCGTTGCCTAAGTTAGAAAGTATCTTTGGCTTCATTTGTTTGTACTTCCTAGTTCTTCTATAAGTCCACTCAAGCCAGGGAATTGATGGAAAGAACAATCTTATTAGGCCGTGCTTTCCTACTTGGAATGGAAAGTAGATAATTGATTAGGGAGAAGTTTTTTGTGGAAACTATTATGGAAGAGAATAACAATAGTTTGATATTGTTTGGGGATGTGAATTTGTCCTACATGGGGACAAAAGTTACCCTACCCACTCGTAGGCTTCGTTTGTTTCAAGGAAAATGATTTTCCCATTTTCCGTTGTTTGTTTTGTTAATGGTTGGAAAACAATGTTCCCAAGGTGGACAATATTTTCCTTCTGTGAGAAAAAATTCCCACATTTTTCTCTCCAATCCCTTAAATCCTTTTTTCTCTCCTCCTATAATCCATCATCTCATTTCCGCACTTATTTTCTCTTTCTCTAACTTTTCTTGTGATGAAACAAACAAGGGAAAACTATTTTTCAATTGTGTTTTCTCTTGAAAATTGTTTCTAGAGTGGAATTTTTTGTTGAAACAAAAATTGAGCCGTAATGTAACTAAATTTTCCAAACCACCCCCTTATTTTACCCCTTTATCATTTTCTTCATTCCAAGCATGACCCAGTATGATTGTACTTGCACTTGCGCTGGATGGATTTGACGTGGAATTTTGATTGGTGGCCAAAAGTTGAGTGTAAAGTATTATTAGTTGAGGACATAATCGTAATGAACTTTGATAATAGTTATCTGCTAAAATAATTACATGAAAATCCATGCCTGGGGATGATACAACTCTTGGACACTTAAAGAGGACGATGTGTTAAGATCTTTGAAAATTTCCTAATCCAACCTTGCAAACATCGATAGATATGTTATACTAATAGATTTCAAGCCTAGCCTTTAGGTCCATCACAAGCCTTTAGTAGATATTTAGATTAGTTTAGTACGCAGCGTTGGGTACCGAATATGCTATAGTGTGCTTTAAACACATGTTATTAGTATTACTTTGGCACAGTATGATGTTCACACTCATAAAGGTGACAATCATTCTTGTATTAGACTTTCTTCGATCACATCTAAAGCTAAAATTAGTCTAGTGCAGTTGACTTGTTGCTTCTTTTGTTTCAATTTATGGATATGCAATATAACGAGATATGCATGTATAAGAAACATGAAATGATGTTCCCTAAAATACGAGAGGAGGAAACGCAAAGAGTATAATAAACCCCTGTTACTCTGTTAGTGACTCGTGGGCAAACACACTCTAATAGACTAATATTAGATATTTGCTGCTTGGTTGATATACCCAAACGGTCTCTTCAAAGGATAAGAGACATCTGATTTTGTTCCTTTCGAGTTCATTTTGGCTTTGTATTTTTGGCGTTGTTGTACAGGGTAAATGTGACTGTTGGACCTGAAGAAGACAGGCTAATGATGTCTGGAATGCATACTGTTGCAGATGTGTTTTGTTGTGGATGTGGCCAACTTCTTGGCTGGAAATATGTAAGCTTCCTATAACCATAAGCCTTATGTGATATTGTATGGAGTATGTGATAGCAAGTGATAGCAATTAGCAATTGCAATTAGCAAGTGAGAATGTTCCCACAAATTTAACCGTCTCGTTATGTCTTTGGAGATAACCAAAGAAAACATTACATTAAAGCTTTATAGATAGGCAAAGACAGTTACTTGAAAAATAAGTACTAAGTTTCTGAAAAAATGAGCCTTTTATAGTAGAACATTTAGTAGCAGCCAGAATATCAATCGTTAAACCTAGGTAAAACGGCCGTGGTGGTACTTCCAATAGGTGCAGTGGTATCTAGTACAATACGGAGTATAGTTATGGTTAATGGTGATACATAATGTTTATGATAGACTCCTAGGGTTGTGGTGTTATGTATGTAGTTTATTCGTTTCCTTGAAATGGCAACATTTTTACAATCGGTAAGTTTTACTTACCAAAAATGTCATTAGGTTATGGGGTGGATGAGAGTGGGGTAGACAAGTAATATGGCATTATGGAGTGGGTGATGCCTTTTCTCCCCTTTATAAATGGTGTCATTTTCAAGTGTTGCAATTTTAAGGAAATGGATGAACTCGAGGATTATGTTTTATTGTGATATTCAAAATATATACTTCGTATGTAACCGGTGGTAGTGTTACTTAATTCTCTAATCAACCCACGAACCGAAAAGGCAAATTATAACATGTAAATGGTACAATTTTGGTCTAATTTAGCAAATTGGGTAGCGAATTGCGTACCGGTACCTGGTCTCGTACTAGCGAATCAGGTAACCGTGGGTGGTATATTAGATGGGTTGTGGTGGTTGGAATGTACAGATTTTAGTATCTCCAGGGGGGAGCAGTTTATGATTGCTCGGAATACTTTTAAATGCTCCTGAATCAACGTAAAATCTTGAATACGTACTTGTGGATGATGTGTATGAACAACAACTCTCGAGTATTTTGTAATGCAGCAAAAGAAATATGTCAAAAGGAGTTTTGAGTGAAGTTCTCCACTTCCTATCATTAATAATCAATTAGTTTTTAAACTGGGGTGGATAATTACTTATAAGCTAATCAAAATATACCAATGCAAATTTTGTTAAGATACAATTCTTTAGTTTCTCCTTTTTCCTACTTCTGCCTTGGGACTAAATTAGTTTCTCCTTTTTCCTACTTCTGCCGGGTAATTACTCGATTTGGATTGACGATTAATATTATGTTTCTGTTTCTTTTTTATGTTTCCGCAGATGGTAGCTCGTGACAAAAACCAAAAGTACAAAGAAGGGAAGGTGGTTCTTGAAAGGTAAAATTAAAGAAATTGATTGGAGATTTGTCAATTTGGTTGCTAGCCCTCTCTAGTTTTACTTGTTTCATTTTCGTCCAACAGATGGAGGATAACTGAGGATTCGAGTGAGGAGTTTAATCTCGATGCTCGTCAAAATTCAAGTGATCCAGAATACCCTTAGTAAAACTTATCACAGTTAAATTAAATTGCACAAGAGAACTAGGGGAACAGAAAATGGGAACGGGATCATTGTACATATTTGTGTATTCGTGCAACACTTTGAGACAGTTAGAATTTCATCTTTTACTAGTAGTTGTACTAGTAGTTATAGCCAAACAATGTTAGAAATATACTCCTTCCATTATCTACCTTCATACCAAGCAAGGCTTAGCCTAGTGGTATAAGCTTGGCCTTGTAACCTCAAGTTTATGGGATCAAACGTCGTTAAGGATTTTTTGGTGGTAATGATTCTCTTATAATAATCATCTCTTCCAATGGTGTGGATGGTAGAGTGGGAAATAAGTGATGATGTAGCTTATTTCGGGAATTTACGGATCTTCAAACAATATTGAAGGAAATCGCTCACAAAACGTATATTAATCAAAGTAGAGAAGGAGTTTATTGTAGTGGTGGTCCTTGAGAAATTAGAAGGTGGGTTAGAAAAGTTACTAAAAATGAAAGTTTGAATCCTAATAAAATACTGCCGAAATAAAAAGTGTGACTCCTAATAAAATACGGAGCGAGTAGTGTATTAGTGTATATATGGAAGAGATAAACTTATAAGATGAATGTATATATCCCAAACCTTTAAAATGCATGTGTTTTGAGTACTATGCTTATCAATAGTGATATGAGTGAGGATTCCTTGAAATTCACTATTCATAAGGAGCTAAATCTCCTAACCTTCCATTTGTAAGCTCTAAATGCTTGTTTCCTTTGGTCTAAGGTTCAAATCGTACCATCAACATTTCATTCCATTTTATTTCTTCTTTTTCCATCTTCTATATGATGACTTGACCCTTTTGTCATGTTTTTTTTTCTCTTACGTTCTTTTCAATAATTTATTTATCTTTATATGCGTAAATTATATATTTATATAACAAATGAAATATTAGACTTTTTCATTTGCAAGATATTTTTATCAACCACAACATATTTACTTAAAATTGATAAATAATTTAGTCCTCGTCTAATTATTCAACCTATTTAGTCGGTTATTTTTGCTAATGGATTTCAATGTCTTGGGGGACCTAGCGCGTGGTCCAACAACTAGTTAGTCAAAAAGAGATAAAATGAATACGGGAAAAGTTGAAACTGCGAATGTGATGATCTATAAACTTACAGTTACTTAATTATCATTAAGTACATCAACTTAGCCACATGAACTTCGGATATTAGTGTATATGGAAGAGATGAACTTAGAGCATGTACATTGGGGCTTTTGGAGTGGCTCTCCAAATAGGCTCTGTAACAAGAACTATCTCTTGGCCAACATTGGGGCTCTTGAATAGCTCTTCACGGAGAGCTACTTCAATGTAGCTTTTGCCCAAGAGGTCCTCCAAGAGTTGATTCTTGTTGAAAATGGGTAGTAACTTTGAAAAGTGGATAGTAAGTTAGTAACTATGGATTAAAAATAAATAATTATGGATCACCAAATGGTTTGGAGAGCTCACTTGTGGAACTAACCAATGTTGGATGTTTTTAGAAATGAATTCTTGAGCGTCTCTTGTAGAGAGATAGTGGAGAGCCCTCTATTGTAACACCCCCGATTTACTAACTAGAAAGAAATAAGAATATAAAAGACTTTATAATAAATTTGCGGAAGCTTACACCTAAATCGGAGGTATCACCGCCACACTTGATCACATTGTCAAGTGCTAAGGCTTACAAAACTCAAACTATTACAACTCAATTACTAGGTGATCTATTTACAACCGTACAACTGTCATAAAAGAGTAAACGGTAACACTTGAGCTCCTTTAACTTCTAAAGACAGTCCTTCACGATCAGTCTGGTCCAATCATCTTGACTGCTCACCATAGAAGACAAATTCCAAAAGGATCGTCGCAGGGCCACCATAAGAAAAAGACATGGCCGCAAACACACATAGCAAATAAACACACACGTCAGCAAAAAGCTGAGTAATCACCTGTCATAAAAACGGAAACATACTAATATAGAATAATAAAGGCTCATGTAAACAATGTAGTATGAAACTACATTTCAAGTATGATCCCAAAGATGAAACTAACTGCAAACTCTATAAATACTATAAGTCTTCTCTTCAGTTGAACCTCAAATATATTTGATATGATCCTTTCATCTACTAAACTTACTTCAACCAATAGGTGCCATATTTGCTCTTTGTTCTATACCTAGCCTTGGACATGGGTAATTCGAATAATAAACCAACAAGTATAAAAACTTGAAACTCTCAATAGCTACTAGAAAGACTCTCTGAGTCAAGGCCACTGTTGGACCAAATCCCACTTTTGGAGATATTAAGAAAAGAATAAAGATTGTATCTTGCTCCTCTACTAATGGTTATTATCTCCTTACCAACATGCCAAGGACTAAGGTCTATAACATCGAGCCTCAAACCAAAAATATACGAAGTATATAACATTCATTCTCAACCTTGATCTCGTGATCTCCTAATCTTATCAAAACCCGCGTTGGGTCTCTAAAATATATATACTGCTCAACAACGACACAAGATCCAAAACCATATCATTCATTCTCCATAATAATCTGACTCCTCTATTGCGACAGAAGGAGTACACAAATCAAAATATTAATCCATCCAAACTATTACTAATCGAACATCCAAAGCATCTCAATGTAACCCAAAAATGATAATATAAGTCTTCAATGATTGATATACTCTATAATACAACTCAACTCATAAAACTAGCCTAAATCTTTGATCTTTCATACTTTCAATACTACCGAAATAAATAAATTCATGTCTACTGCTACTATAGATCCTTCAAACAATAAGACAATAATAAAATGCATCTTATAAGAAAACCAATACTATATTCTAATATAGATAATCGTGCATATTAGCAAATTGAACACAATAGAAATTTAACACACATTATAACAAAGCAGAATATATAATCAATTACGCATAGTTGACGACTAATATGCTCATGTGACTCTAAATCGTGATTACACATAATAATCAATATATATAAATAACTTAATAGACTAGGGGTGTGTGATTACAACTAATAATATACACGAACAATTAGAAGGGACTAAGCGTGATTACCTTTCCAAAACTTAATACCATGGCGCAAAACTGAGAGTATTAATATGCAGACATGCACAAAGACCCACGAAACTAATCCCCTTGTGCACCGCTATGGAGGATCTAGTAGTAAAATACTTGTTGGAAGATGAAAAGAATTATGGAAGATCAATCAATGATCATTAAAGAACCAAGTTTCTTGCTTTAGAAATCAAATGCACGTAAAAGAGGAGAATAAGAAAATAAGATTGAGATACTGATCAAACAAACTAGCAAACGGCGGTTCCTTTTCTTTCCTTTAAAAATATTAGGGTTTAAGGATATTTATATTGTCTCATAAAAAGAGTCCTACTAAGTTTAAAATAGCTCTTTTTAAACTTTCCAAAAATATTAAAAGAGACTAATTTAAAACAAAAAGTAATTTATTAATACTTATAACTTCATTCTCTCTGTAAAATATATATTATAAAATCATAAAATATTGGGGTATTACAATCTATCCCCCTTAAAATAAGTTTCGTCCCGAAACTCAAAATTAGAAAGACATAGAATATTAAATATACCCTCTTTAAAATAAGTATTTCCCGGAACTTAAGTTAGAAAAACTTTGTGACTATAATTTCAAACGCTAATCAAAGATTATTTTTGTTTTTTTTTTAAACGAAAATTTATACCAAACTTTACTACATAAAATATTCGGGATATTACATTCTATCCCCCTTAAAAAAAAAAAGTTCGTCCCCGAACTCGAAACTAGTCACATAATCACATCACAAGTAACACATAGAAAGAGATACTCTCTTAAATTAAACGGCTTGTCCTACAACTTTTAAGCTTAACTCTTGATTAGTCATTTTAATCCTAAAACTCAAACGCTGAGATATTAAGATCTTTGCGTCAATCCCAAAGAGCGATTAGGCTCTTGATACCATTTTGTAACACCCCCGATATACTAACTATAAATAAATAAGAATATAAAAGACTTTATAATAAATTTGCGGAAGCTTACACCTAAATCGGAGGTATCACCGCCACACTTGATCACATTGTCAAGTGCTAAGGCTTACAAAACTCAAACTATTACAACTCAATTACTAGGTGATCTATTTACAACCGTACAACTGTCATAAAAGAGTAAACGGTAACACTTGAGCTCCTTTAACTTCTAAAGACAGTCCTTCACGATCAGTCTGGTCCAATCATCTTGACTGCTCACCATAGAAGACAAATTCCAAAAGGATCGTCGCAGGGCCACCATAAGAAAAAGACATGGCCGCAAACACACATAGCAAATAAACACACACGTCAGCAAAAAGCTGAGTAATCACCTGTCATAAAAACGGAAACATACTAATATAGAATAATAAAGGCTCATGTAAACAATGTAGTATGAAACTACATTTCAAGTATGATCCCAAAGATGAAACTAACTCCAAACTCTATAAATACTATAAGTCTTCTCTTCAGTTGAACCTCAAATATATTTGATATGATCCTTTCATCTACTAAACTTACTTCAACCAATAGGTGCCATATTTGCTCTTTGTTCTATACCTAGCCTTGGACATGGGTAATTCGAATAATAAACCAACAAGTATAAAAACTTGAAACTCTCAATAGCTACTAGAAAGACTCTCTGAGTCAAGGCCACTGTTGGACCAAATCCCACTTTTGGAGATATTAAGAAAAGAATAAAGATTGTATCTTGCTCCTCTACTAATGGTTATTATCTCCTTACCAACATGCCAAGGACTAAGGTCTATAACATCGAGCCTCAAACCAAAAATATACGAAGTATATAACATTCATTCTCAACCTTGATCTCGTGATCTCCTAATCTTATCAAAACCCGCGTTGGGTCTCTAAAATATATATACTGTTCAACAACGACACAAGATCCAAAACCATATCATTCATTCTCCATAATAATATGACTCCTCTATTGCGACAGAAGGAGTACACAAATCAAAATATTAATCCATCCAAACTATTACTAATCGAACATTCAAAGCATCTCAATGTAACCCAAAAATGATAATATAAGTCTTCAATGATTGATATACTCTATAATACAACTCAACTCATAAAACTAGCCTAAATCTTCGATCTTTCATACTTTCAATACTACCGAAATAAATAAATTCATGTCTACTGCTACTATAGATCCTTCAAACAATAAGACCATAATAAAATGCATCTTATAAGAAAACCAATACTATATTCTAATATAGATAATCGTGCATATTAGCAAATTGAACACAATAGAAATTTAACACACATTATAACAAAGCGGAATATATAATCAATTATGCATAGTTGACGACTAATATGCTCATGTGACTCTAAATCGTGATTACACATAATAATCAATATATATATATAAATAACTCAATAGACTAGGGGCGTGTGATTACAACTAATAATATACACGAACAATTAGAAGGGACTAAGCGTGATTGCCTTTCCAAAACTTAATACCATGGCGCAAAACTGAGAGTATTAATATGCAGACATGCACAAAGACCCACGAAACTAATCCCCTTGTGCACAGCTATGGAGGATCTATTAGTAAAATACTTGTTGGAAGATGAAAAGAATTATGGAAGATCAATCAACGATCATTAAAGAACCAAGTTTCTTGCTTTAGAAATCAAATGCACGTAAAAGAGGAGAATAAGAAAATAAGATTGAGATACTGATCAAACAAACTAGCAAACGGCGATTCCTTTTCTTTCCTTTAAAAATATTAGGGTTTAAGGATATTTATATTGTCTCGTAAAAAGAGTCATACTAAGTTTAAAATAGCTCTTTTTAAACTTTCCAAAAATATTAAAAGAGACTAATTTAAAACAAAAAGTCATTTATTAATACTTATAACTTCATTTTCTCTGTAAAATATATATTATAAAATCATAAAATATTGGGGTATTACATCTATGGGCTCTTTTGAAGAGCCAACTAATGTTATGCTCTTAAGGTGAATGGATATCCATCAAAAAAGAATAAAATGAATAGGGGGAAAACTGGTAGACCTGATCAAGACGAGCTCGGCCCGGCCCGCCCGAAATTTTTGCGGGTTTGGGCAGAATTTTCCGGCCCGTTTTTCTTTATTTTTTTGGGCGGGTTTGGGAAACACGAAACTACACTTTTTAGTTATAAATTTGGCCAGGCTCGAAAATGGCCCGAAAAGCCCGGTATTTTAGGCCCGAAAATAGCGGTTTTGGGCACAAAATTTTGGCCCGAATCTTGGCTCGGCCCGGCCCGACATAGCGGGTTGATTTTTTATGCCCAAGCCCCCGAACTCGGCCCGGCCCGCCATTTGATCAGGTCTAAAAACTGGGGGGGCAAGAATCGAACTGCGGATGTGATGATTTATAACTGATAGTTACTCTCTCTATCCCTAAAAGATTGTCGCATGTGCTTTTATTCACTTTATTAAAAATGATATAACCAAAAGCAAATTGGTAGGTAAATTTGTCTTTTAGTTAGATTAAATAATTGTATGTGAAAAAATATCTTGAGACCATTAACCATGTATAACACAAACAAATAGGGACATCCGTTTATGGTATATATGGTGTCATCTTTTAGAGATAGAGAGATTACTTATCATTAGGTATACCAACTTAGCCACATGAATCTTCTGATCTATAAATGCTTATTTTTAACACCAATCATACCACCGCCAGCCCCCCATTAGTTCGGCCCTTGGTTTTGAACATAAGTAGCTTACTTTGGAAAAAGAATCAGATTTCATAAAAATAAAAAAAATAAGTATTACTCCCTTCGTCCCAAATTACTTGTTAGGCTCTGTTTAGTTCACCTTATTTCTCTTGGTCTGATCTGATTTGGTCTGGTCTGATCTGATCTAAACTTATTTTTTCTGATCTGATCTGGTCTGGTCTGGTCTGGTCTGGTCTGATCTGATCTGATCTGGTCTGGTCTGGTCTGATCTGATCTTGTTTGAACTGATCTGATCTGGTCTGGTCTGATCTGATCTGATTCTTCATAATTAAGTTTAAACAAAAATCTACATTTTTTAATATTAAACGACTTACGCGTAAAATAAATATTACACAAATTTATAATATTGTTATTATTTATTTGACTTTGCTCATGATTTAACTATTCCTTATATTAGATAGACCTAGACATGATCTAGATAGATCGGTTATGATTTGGATATGACCTGGATATGATCTGTACAAATTGGTTCTGATCTGGACATGATTTGTACAGATTTGTTCTGTTCTGGACATGATAGTTCTGATCTGGACATGATCTGTACAGTTTAGTTCTAATCTGGACATGATCTGTACATACCAGTTCTGATCAAGACATGATTTGCACAGTTCAGCTCTGCTATGGACATGGTCTGTACAGATCAGTTCTGATCTGGACGTGATCTGTACAAATCAGTTCTACTCTAGGCATGATCTGTACATCATTTCTGATATGTACATGATCTGTACATCATTTCTGATATGTACATGATCTATACAAATTAGTATGATCTGGTTATGATCTGTACAGACCAGTTCTAGATCTAGTCATGATCAGTACAAATCAATTCTGATATGGACATGATCTTTGCAGAAAACTCTGATCTGAACATAATCTGTACAGAATCGATATCTAGACCAATTATAATCTGGACATATAGATTCTGATTTGGACATGATCCGTACAAATCGGTTTTGATCTGAACATATTGGTTATGTAAGGATCGGTTATGATGTAGACAAGATCTTTGTAGATTTGAACATGATATGGACATGATCTGTACATATCAGTTATGATCTGGATATTATCTGATCCTATCAGTTCTGATCTAGATATATAATGGTTCTGATCTATAAAAATCAGTTTTGATGTGGACATGACCTGGTCATATCGATCTGATCTGAACTTAATTTTTCTGATCTGATCTGTTCTGGTCTGATCTGATCTGATTAAATCTGAAATAAGTAATAAGGTTCTTAAATAAGGTGAATTAAACAGGGCCTTGCACTTTTCTTTTTCGTCCGTCGCATATTACTTGTTACACTTTTAAATTAGAAATGACCCCATAATTATTATATTGTCTCTCTCTTCCCACTAATTTTTTTTGCCCCCGCACCATCTCTCATTCAATTATGAAAATACTCCACTAACTCCTATGACACCTCTTTTTTAATAAAATAACAATTGATAATCAAACAACCACTTATTATCTAAAACTTTGTACAAAGGTAAGTGTAACGAGCAATTTGAGAGGAGTAGTTGGAATTTAATTTTACTAATTTATTTATTAAAAAAAAAAAAAAAAAACAGATTTTTGAGTATTTACAAGATTCAGTTATTTGGTTATGTAAAATATTATGGAGTAACATTCTTAAATTACACGGAGTACAATTGTATTTCTACAAATTTAAAGATATCATTATTTTTACTGTATAATTTTTGTATAAATTTTTGTCAAAAAAAAAAAAAGTCTCGCACAACTTTTTCTTTCTTGAATCACCATCTTTCTGGTCTCATAGAGACAAATAACTTTTTCTTTTTAAAATCGGAAACAAATGTACAAATTTAAAAGAACATTAAATAAAGTATGATTAATAAAAAAATATAATGTTATGAATATTATGTGGATGTCCATTATATCCCTAGTATATTTCCAGAATATTCTAGGGTTCTGTAAAATCCTAACTATTGTATCCTATATATACCCGGTACTATATGGAATAATATATACAATACTATTTTCTCCCGATTTTTCCTCTATTTCTCTCTATTTAATTCACAACACGTTATCAGCACCAACCTAGCCGACTGAGCAGAGAAATAAAAAAATGCATCTATCACTAAGGTAAATGTTATTATACTCGCTAATATCATTATTGAAAATTTTAGATGATATAGTGTACATGCGGCTATATGCGATTTTAGATTAGTATACACGCGATTAAAAATTTGGAGTACCTGGCGGCTATATGCGATTTATAAATCATGTTATTCGATTGACGTGATTACTTTTGATGATATTATTACTGTTGATGTTTGGTTTGGTTGCGGCTATACTACTTTTAATAATGTGATTTGTTTTGCTCATGTGAACTTTTAATGATTTGAAGTTAATCGATTGGAGCAATAACCTATTGTTTAATATGGTTGCAATTGTATATTCACTTATATACGATTATGGCATATGTGATTATTTATAAATCGTGCTTAACATATGATTGATTTATTTACTTAATCCCAGATTACTTAATCCCATATTACTTTTATATATGGCTGATTTATAAATTGTGCTTGTTTTCATTATTAGTTTGTTTAATCTGGGATGTTATATTGCCGCAATTATTTGCATTATACGCAATACATATGTCGAACACAAACACAATAATCTCTTTGTCGCAATTGTATTATGTCGCAATTGTTATATGTGCAATAAGTATTCGACTTAATTCGTATTTGTTTTGTTTAACTGATCAGCTATTGTAAGATATATTGCATTATTTTGGTTAAACACAAGTCTCTTTTAATAAATTTATTGTTGTAGATAATTCCTAAATTTGCAATATTTTGTATAGTTAATTATGTCGAATCTTTCAAAACTCGAATTAGTGGCCCTTGATATTGCCGGAAAAAAAAAGCTATGATATTTCTTAGCCATCACCTCCATTAGAGTCTTAAAATTGAGAATTTGACGTAAAAGATTTACAAGTCCTTTGGAGTAACCTAAAGGAAACATATGACCAACAGAAAACTCTGATAATACCAGAACTCGTTATGATTGGTTATATTTAAGATTACAATACTTTAAGTCTGTAAGGGAATATAATTCAGCTACGTTCAGAATTACTTTACATTGGAAATCATGTGGAGAGAAAATCACTGATGCAGAAATACTGGAGAAAACATATTCTACCTTTCACAAATAATGTTGTCCTGCAGACACATACCGTGAAAAGAGATTAAAGAAATACTCTGAACTTATATCTTATCTCGTTGTGGCTGATAATATAACGAGCTATTGATGAAAAATTAAGAATCACTCCAACTGGTTCTGCCCCAATCCCTGAAGCGAATGTGACATCCATAATGTAAAATAAACGGTTTTTTCATAAAATGCCCCCGAGGTTTGAAGAAATTCACCAAATACCCCTGCACTTTTCATAATACACCAAATACCCCTAATTCAAAACTTAATACACCAAATACCCTTGATGACATCATCAACTCACAATCAACCCAATTAACATATAATTAACTCAACTAATCCCTAATTAACTCCTCTAATCAACCCACCCATTAACAAATCCAATTAACCTATCCATTAACCCAATAACCCACCCATTTCTTTTCTCTCTCCCCTCCCTTCTACCATTAACCACCACTGCCTTCACCGTCAGCTCCCTCCTTCTGCTTCCTTCCTTGTCTCGCAGCTCAGCTCAACCGAAGAAAAACCCGGTCATCCCCTTCACCACCCCTCTTCCTCTCTCCTCCCTTTTTTTCTCCTCCGCATACCACTGTTTACTGCACAATCGCTCACCGAGAACAAGGGATGATGTTCAGATTGTTGTTAGCTTCAAATTGGGTCGACACAAGACAAATGGGTGATTTGAAATCCCGAAGACATCGACGGTTGTACGCCGTCGATAACACCGTTTAGAGATTAGATGTATGAGTTAGTCGCTGAAACCGCCGGTGAAGATGAGAAGTTTATGGTTGTGGATGAGTCTTTGCGCTCAATTGGAACTAGTGTGATCAAGGAGTGCGCTCAATTGGTGTACTACTGCGCCCAATTGATTTTTTTTTTTATAGAATTGAGTTTATTTAATTTTTATAGAAATTAGGGAATTTAATTGGAGAATTGAGGAATCCAATTGGAGAATTGTAAATTTTAATTGGGGAATTTTGAAGGTTGATGCATGGAGGAGAGAGAAAGCTTGAACTATCTTCAATGGTGGTTCCATGACAGTGGGGAGAGAAATAGAAGGGAATGGGTGAGATGAGAGAGGAGATGGAGATGGAGATGGGATGGTGGTTGGAGCGAGGTCTGCGGGCAGCAGCAGACGAGCAGTGGTGTCTGGTGTTCTTTGTCGGTGGTTGCTATGATGGATTTGGGGTAATGTGGGAAGGAGAGAGAAGATACAGAGGTGGAAGAAGCAAGGAGGCAAGAAAGAAAAGAGAAGAGAAGAGGAAGAGAAACAGGAAAAAGACATGGGCTAATTAGGATTTAATGGGTTAATTAGAGTACTAATTAGGTTGATTAGGAGTTGATGACGTCATCAAGGGTATTTGGTGTATTAAGTTTTGAATTAGGGGCATTTGGTGTATTATGAAAGGTGCAGGGGTATTTGGTGAATTTCTTCAAACCTCGAGGGCATTTCATGAAAAAACCGTAAAATAAAATACCACACAACAAAAGTGGTCGAGGACATGGTCATGGATGTGGGCGTGGATACGAATATGGTCGAGGCCGAGGCCGAAATAGTTCTTTCAAGAACTCATATTCCCACCAGAAGTGGGACAACGATGGTAGCAAACAAGAGAAAGATAAATATGAGAATGTGACCAATGTATTTTACTATATAATATTGAAAAACTTAAATATGTGGTCTTTCTCTTCTTTGAAAAAAAATTATTAATCAAAGGTGTTATAGGTCGATATGCAAATATATACCCTTTACTTTTGTTTACAAGTCGAAATATGTTCACGACTTAAGTCTGGACATTTGACCATTAAAAGCCCAAATACCATTTGGAGAAGTACAAGAAATATGACCTAGAAAACTATAATAGTTTCTAAATCTTGTTGTCAAGATACTCTACATTTCTTTCATGAAACTAGTGTGGTCCCGCAGACACGATAATTTTGAGAAAGATAGTTCATATATTGTCTTTTGGTGGATGACAAAATACCGAAATCCTGAAGAAAAATATTATTCTCACATTCAACTAGGTAAACCGTTCCCAAAAGTGAATGAGAAATGTATGAACAAAAAAAAATGGTAAAGATAATGTCAATAGTCATGATCGAGAATGTGAAAGTAAAACATAGTATAATCATGGCGGAATAAATGAGTATGAATGTAATTTCAAAATACACACCAGAAGTGAGATTGTAAATGATGAAATCAGGTAAAAGTTAATGATGAGAAAACTCAAACTTTATATTTTTGGTTGGTTGCGGAGAAAATATTAATTAAAAGTTGGGCCCATTACACCAAAACATCTTGTTGAGCTTTATTAGTACTCAGAGCAAGGGAATAAATTATAGATAAACATGGTGTATAAAGATAATGAAAACATATGTCTAAAGACATTGTAGCACGCCCTCCGAACCAAATTTATATACATGCAAGGATAAGGGGGAGATAGCTCTCAACATAATAAAATTAGTAGTATATGATCAGGATTATAATACAATATGTTAAACTTGGTACAAATATTTGATCATGTCTTATTGACTCGCTCTATGAGCATGAGTGCTATACTACATTCTGAAGATGTATACTTTTGTGATATGTACCAAAGTTGTAATGGATACTCTTGAAAAGTACAAGCTATCTTCCATAAGTTTTGTTTAGATTGTCTTGCTGTTAAAATTGAGACACCAGTTTGTGTCGTTATATCACATCACAATATGTTCAAATTATAGTATTTTATAATTACAGTGATCACTTTGAGAAGATAACCAGCAGTTATCGAATGAAATACTTTATATGATATTATATACGCATGATATGATAATCCATGCCATCCGGTTTTAAGAACACCCGTTATGAGAATTTGAAAATTCTTGTCAAATAAAATTTTATGTGCTGACACTCCCTCGTATGTTGTATACATTCAAAGGCAGGACAAAATGATGAGGTTGAGTTGTATTTCAATCGAATAGTTATAAAGAATAGATTGAGAAAATAAATACAAGAGATATTAATGATTTTGAAAAATTGTATAATGATAGGTGATTTAAAGTTCACCATGATAGTAAGTGACCCGAAGTTCACCAGAATGGTAGTAGGTGACTTGAAGATCACCAATAAGTTTACAAGTGTTTTGATTGATTTAAGTATCATAAATAAGCATCATAAATCTCTTGATTGGGGCAATCATAAGTCAGCACGAAAAGAGAAAATATGAAGAAAACAACTGCATATTATATATATTCCCCATATTCAATGTTGATCTCCAGAAGAGAACAATGTATGTAATATTTATCAAAATACACGCTGAAAAGTGTATTATTTAGTTGGTGAAATTTTTTATGCCCCATAACATATTGAAAATATTTTTCCAACTTAGGGGGAGACGAGCAAAAATAAGTTGGAAAAATTGAAAGATAATAAATTGATCCCCATATGAGTAAGTGTACATGCCAACTTTATGTCCTCGAAGTATGTTTGGACATAAATATCTATGACTTAATTATGTTAAGTTTTACAATGTCTAGAGACACAAATGTATATGATAGTCATAGTGCTCGATGTTACATATATTAAGTGTTGGGAATTATATATCTTGTCAATATTTATTTAAATATATACACCTGAAGTGTAGATTATATATACGGTTCCAACATAGTGATTATATGAAAAAGATGGCAAGATAATGCAGTTGATGATATATTTGAAAATAAAGAAAACACTATTAATTATATAGTGTATGAAATACCCTTGAAGTGGTATAGATATCTGAAAAATAATAGATGGCCCGTGAAAAAAAAATGAACGGTACCTATTGAATAAGTATTCAGATATCATTGATGAATAGCATGCAAAATATATGTTGAAGAATTTTGATGATAGCGGTAGATGATGGAACCGACATATAATGCATATGCGAGAAATTATGGATTTTGAATAGGGGATCGTAAATCTATGTCTGTTTCGATGTAGACATAACTATAATGATCAAATGAGCTCATGGGCCTGAAGTCCAACAAGTTATGGATTTGAAATATCCACACTGTACAGTGTTTTGCATTTGAGTCTTACATTCATATACATGTGTAGTTAATAGGTAAATACATCATTCATCATACATTTAGTTTGTTTTATGTTTTATCATGGTATGATATAGAATTATCTAGTTATAATTTCATATAACATGTTTCAAAACTATTATGATGTCGTATATGAAATATGAATCCAAATAATGGTAAGACGGATTTGCAACTTTATGGAAATTTATAAGATGAGATTCCTGCTTCATTGGGCTAGTAGTTGCAAAAGGAGTATAATATTGATTTAATAGTATGTTATGTATCATGCAAATAAGAAAAGTTCCTGAAGAACTTATTCATGATGTTCTTAAACATCTAGCCCTGTGAGTTTGCATATGAATATCACAACATTGATGAGAAGTTATCAAAACTTTAAAAGAGTATTTTTGAAATGACAATTAAACCCGAAGTTTGAGTACGTAAGAGTTATGAAATACACATAATCAATTATTCAAAGAAAAATTCTTGTACAAATATAAATCATTTTAAAATATAAGATAAAAGTATGTAATATCCTTATGATGGATTTTATTTTATGGTTCAGAAGAACCATAGTATAAATAACATTATTAGTTATATTATACCTCCAAGTTGGACGATGATATTGTTATTTATCATGTATTTTCATGAGCAAAGAAAGTTTGATCATTATTGATTGAAAACTACCATTTATGACCTCCAGAAGAAGGTATATATGTCCAATATGTATGGATAAGTTTTGTACAAGAAAATGTAACTATCTAAGGTGAAGCTAAAGTATTATGCATCGAGAAACTCGAAAAAAAACGTATCGAATGAGATAGAAAAAGCAAATGATCTTACAAGTATTATTTACAAAGCATTGGTGATAAAGATATTCACTTCATCTGTTCAAGTGGAGAATTGGAGATTTCAAGTTAAACTTTGCAGAATCAATTCTCAAGGAACTTCATGCTGCTACATTTGAGAAGCTACTCAACAATATTGGATCGATTTCACCAGAAGATCTTAAATGATGTATTCATCAGGGGGAGAAATACGCGTTGCACTTTTTTTCCCTTAACCAAGGTTTTGTCCCACTGGATTTTCCTGGTAAGGTTTTTAATGAGACAACATCTCAAGCATATTATGAAGAATGATGTACTCTTTTTCCTTCACTAGGTTTTTATCCCACGGGGTTTTCCTAGTAAGGTTTTAACGAGGCATAATCTTCAATAATGGACATCCAATGGGGAGTGTTATGAATATTATGTGGATGCCCATTATACCCCTAGTATATTTCCAGAATATTCTAGGGTTCTGTAAAACCCTAACTATTGTATCCTATATATACCTGGTACTATATGGAATAATATTATACAATACTATTCTCTCCCGATTTTTCCTCTATTTCTCTCTATTTCACAACATATAAAAAAATATTTTTAAAAAAAGCCTAAAAACATCATTTTAAACCACTAAGAACATTATTTTAGAGAAAGAAAATGTGATAACATTTGTTTGGATGGTTACATGTATAACGCATATTTTAGATTGGTTTCGATATGTCATCCTAAGAGCATCAATACTAGATAACTCTTAGAGCATCAATTGTAGGCTTACTCTTAATTTTCCCCCTCTTAGTTTCTCTCCTTGTACACCTCATCACCACCTCTTAACAAGAGTTAGCTACCAAAAACACCAAGAAATAGACTATCTCTTAAACATTACCTCTTATATGGTTTTTTAATATTTTTAATTTTATTTTTAATAAAAAAAAACAACCAAAATACACTACATTCTTCCACCTCATCCCCCTCTTATTTCTAAGAGTTACCTCTTATTTAGAGGATGTCTTAGAGCATTAATTATAGCTCCCTCTTAGCCCCCTCTTAAGGAGAGAGAATCTCTAAGAGTTAACTCTTAAAAAAAATAGGGTAACTCTTAGCTACCTCTTATTTAGAGGTTGATTGGGACATCCTCTAAATAAGAGGTAGCTCTTAGAAATAAGAGGTAGCTCTTAGAAATAAGAAGGGGTGATGTGGAAGAATGTGGTGTATTTTGGTATTTTTTTGTATTAAAATTAAAATTTAAAATATAAAAAACTATATAAGAGGTAGTATTTAAGAGGTAGTCTATTTCTTGATGTTTTTGGTAGCTAACTCTTGTTAAGAGGTGGTGATGAGGTGTATAAGGAGAGAGATTAAGAGGGGGGCAAATTAAGAGTTAGTCTACAATTGATGCTCTTAGAGCATCAATTGTGCCTTACTCTTAGCCCACTCTTAAAGAGAGAGAAAATTTAAGAGTTACCTCTTAAAAAATAAGAGCTAACTCTTAACTACCTCTTATTTAGAGGTTGATTGGGACTTCCTCTAAATAAGAGGTAGCTCTTAAAAATAAAAGTGGGGTGAGGTGGAAGAATTTGATGTATTTTGGTTGCATTTTATAATAAAAATAAAATTAAAAATATTAAAAAACTATATAAGAGGTAGTATTTAAGAGATAGTTTATTTCTTGGTGTTTTTGGTAACTAACTCTTGTTAAGAGGGGGTGATGAGGTGTACAAGGAGAGATATAAGAGGGGGAAAATTAAGAGTGAGCCTACAATTGATGCTCTTAATCAACCTCTAAATAAGAGGTAGCTAAGAGTTAGCTCTTTTTTATTAAGAGCTAACTCTTAAATTTTCTCTCTCTTTAAGAGGGGGTTAAGAGTGGGCTAGTATTGATGCTCTTAGGCTCTTAGCTCTCTTTTAAGGAGAGAGAAAATCTAAGAGCTAACTCTTAGCAAATAAGATGTAATTCTTAGCTCCCTCTTATTTAGAGATTGATTATGACATCTTCTAAATAAGGAGTAAGGTGGAATAGTGTATAAGAGTTTTTGTTACTTCTTGGATTTTTTAATAGTTAACAAGAGAGTGGTGATGAGGTGGATGAAGAGGGGGCAAATAAAAGATAACGATACAATTAATGTTCTAACTTTCTTGCAAGAGGTAACTTTACCTACATGATAGATGGTGCAACAGTTTAGTTAGCCTGACTTGTTTCATTGTATACTGCTCCGATCAGGTATCTCATGATCTATGATTCAATCCTTCTTTACCTACAAGAAAGTGATATTTTAAAAAGAGGAATATATTTTAAAGAGAAAACAAAATCTTACCGTAATATATAATTCCTTTTTAAAAAAAAATAAAAAAAATAACGTGAAACTGATTCCCTATTTTTGGGAGAATATTTTCCTTTTTGGTTAAATATAATTTAATTTTTACCGCGTTCTACACATACTTCGTGATATTCTTTCAGATTGGAGATTGAAGTTTGAAACTTAACTAGATTAGGTCCCGTGCACGCACGGATATTTGAAAATTATTATTTGACTATCTTTTTTATAAAAAATTTAATTGAATTATTTATTCCTTAAATCGATTTCGTAATTAATAATCTCGAATGTACTCATTTTATCATATTTTAACTTACTACGTATTATATATTTTATATGTTTCATATATTGATCTGACTAAAATATTTGATATATTTAATATGCTAATTTGGCCAAAATATTGAGTAAGAATATTTTCTATTATTGATATGACAATTTGACTAAAATATTACCAAAATTTTAATAATAGCACATTCCATAATCTTATATTTTTTTTCCATATATAAACATTTATACAAAAGGAGAGAAAATAAAAAAAATAAAAAAGTAAATATATCTTTTTAGGAAAGAGTTTTTGGCGGGAAAATTTTTCACCAGGAAGTGACATTTGTCATTCCTGGTGTCTCTTTTAGTATATAGTAATAGATAGATAAGGTGCACAATGCTCACTTTATATCTGGTTGTATCTTTTGCTGTTTTCTTTCTTACTAACCGTATTTTACAACTATTCTTTATTTTTTCTCTTTCCTACAAACAATTAAAATAACCTCACGTACATTAGTTTATTTATTTCGCGTACTACCCACAAAACTTCTGAAAACTACTCCATCTGTCCCATATTTATAGTCCCGTTTGATAAAAAATATGGGTTTTAAGAAAAATGTAATATAATACATAGAAAAGTAGAATAAAGTACAAATGTTAAATTGTTGATTGAGTTGGATGGAAAAGTTAAATAAATTACGTGGAAAAGAGAATATAAAAGTGAAATATAGTACATGGGTGGGGTTTTCAATGCATTTTAAGTTAATATAGTACATAAAAATGAGGACCTTAATAGCGTTTATTAGAACCAATACTATAATTTTAGAACGTCCGATTTATAAAATAAAACTATAATTTTGAGACGGATGGAGTATATGCAAGGAGAGGTGATACGAGTATTCTAAACCGATGATCGGTTAATTTTAAAGAAACACATGAAAAAGTTAATATCATTATTATTCCGTATACCAATTGCTTGTTGGTTCAGTGTTGATTAAGGCTGAACTTGGTTGGGAGAACCCGTGTTCGATCCCCCGTGACAACAATGGGAGGAGAGTGGAACCTAACCACCCAAAACTCGCCCCGAATCAGGATTAGCTCTAAGGGGCGGGTGCTAACCAAAAAAAAAAAAAAACAAACAAGGGAAAAAAAAAAAAAAACAGTATTACTCCGTATAAAATAAGTGCAAATAAAAAGAAAAAAAGGTTGCATTATCGTCCTGCGGCTCAGTCTAGTGCGGCAGTGCCTAACTGCCTAGTCCTACCAAAGAGGGTTGCATCTTTGAAGTTGAAAAATAAAAATTAAAAAGAAATGCTAGGAAAAAGACAGAAGATGACGCATGATGATGATGGTGCTTAGGACTGAGTACATCGGAGTTCAAAGTCAATATCCGGTCAAACACTCCACAAATATACAGCGATTTCTACAGAATTAATCCATCATTAATTTTATGTCCTTTAAAAATTAAAATTAATACAAACTATTTTATCTTATCTTTCTTAATAAAAATCCATGCATTCCTTCCGGTTCCAGTGCATGCATATTCAACTGTGACATGACATGACATTACTTTCATCTAGAGCCGTCAATTTTCCAAAGTTGAATTTGTTGCGTTAGTCCGTTGAACCGTTAATAATCTCGAATAAATTGAAAATCGATCTGATTCGATTACATTTAACTTGAACTCGAACCGCCTTTAAAATAGTGACCCAATTAAGTTCTGAAACCAAAAAACAAAATGTTCCATAGCAATCCGATTCGTTTCAACCTGAACCAAATAGATCTAAAGCCGTTAATAACCTCATATGTTTTAGTCCGAACCTTTTCAACCCGAGAAAAACCCGTTTAATCTAAACCGTTTCAACCCGAGGACCGTTTACACCCGGATTGTTTCAACCCGTAACTTCTTTAATTTGAACCATTTACAACCGTAACATGTTTGATTCGAACCGTTTACAACTCGTAACCCTAATCTTGTTAGTAATCTTAAATTCTATGACACTTTTAAAAGTTAATTATCACCCTTATACCCTAATTAATACCTCAATATTATAATTTATAAACGTATTGAAAATTATGAGTTTAGTAATGACCTGATATTGTGATTTTGTTATTTGGAACCAAATTGACCTAACCTTAAGTACAACATGCTACCCATTTCATCCCTCTACTGATTTATCCAAAATTTATGAACCCACATCGGTAGGAATCAAGATAAGAACCCGGACTGATATGAACCTGGACCCGATGTAACCCGACCAAACTTATTCAACTCGACCCATTTCAGACCGATCCGATGAATACCCCACCCAGTATGATTTGATCCTGTTACAACCTGGCTAATCCCGTTTACAACACGACGCTTCCAACCTAACCCGACACGATATGAACCAGTGCTCAATCAACCCAAACCGATCTGATCGACCCGTTAATTTTCAAATCCGATCCGATGCAACCCATTAATTAGCAAAATAAACTCGTTTCAACCTGAACCAATAAACTCGTTTCAACCCGAACCGATAAATTCAATCCAAACCGATCTGCTTGTCCGAATTGACACCCCTGCTTTCATACTTCCTCTGTCCCTATTTGTTGCCCCATTTGTCATTTTAATCAGTCCCCAAAAAACTTACCTTTTTACTATAAATATTCATGAGATCACAACTTTACTCTCACATAAAAGATATTTGGCCCACTACTTTTATCTCTTTTCAACTTCACTCATCATTTCTTAATAGGCAAATTAGCTTCATGGGATAAATAGTAAGGGACAAAGGAAGTGTCGTGCATGCATTCCTCCGCTTTGAATCATCACTAGAAGGTCTAGGACCCTAGTTCTAACACATTAAAGGATTTTTTTTTTTTATTAAAAATAGTAAAAAAACAACTTACTTTTAATTTTAAGGAAAATTGATGAGAATAATTAAACTTTTGTTCGTTTATTATAAGTTAGTCATACCTCATTTTGGATACCAATACAGTGTACTTTATCTTCATCATCAGCTTTCAACACATGGGTGTTTAAAATCTCTCTAGCAAAAGATTTCTCAAAAGTTTTCCAGACTAAATGGGAATTCCAGTCCCTGGAATTGTTGCAGAAGAGATCTCTCACCCTAACAGGCCTGTTTGAGTGTTTTCATTTTGATCATAATTGTTTTTGAACTTGATTTTCTGTGAGGGAACCCAATCACTATGAGAAATGGAAGAATTACCTGCAGCTATGTGTTAGGTTATGATACATATGATATTACATAAATCATGCGGAAACAACCATTAACCCAGGAATACATATTATTTACACATAATCATATAGCATAATTTAGATGCATACTCTTTGTTGCGTGCCCTCCCTAGCTGCGCCCGAACCGAGCAAGAACAAGTCTTTAGGACTCCAAGTGTCGTCCCTCCGTAGATAGTCCACAGCACGTCCGGATCCGCCTTAAGATTGACCAACTAGAATCGCCCTTAAGGTACTAGAATTTTCGGCACTTTTGAGCAAGATGTGTGACTGAATTATCTCTCAAAAACTCACTTTGAATACTTTTAAAACTCGTTATAAATTGTGAACCCAGGCCACATATTTATAGGGGTATGGAAAGAGAATTGGAATCCTATTAGGATACGAATTAATTAAACTTAGAATCCTACAAGAACTCTAATTAATTAATTTATCAAATAGGTTTAGGAATTTAATCATTAACCGAACTCTGCACGTTTTAGGAATCGTGCATGAACACAAACACTTACACACACACACGGCAGCCACGATGGGCCGCCCATGCGCGTGCGTGCGAGCAGCAGCCCACGCAGCGAGGCCTACGCGAGCTACAAGCCCACGCAAGCACCTGCGCGCGCTGCGCGCGCTGTGCGCGCTGCCACGGCCTGCTGGGCCTGGCGTGGCCTTGGCTGTTCGTGTGGCGCGCTTGGCTTGCTGGGCGATGGCCTGGCTTCGTGCTGGGCCCTCGTCCGGCAGGCCTCGTCCGATGCTTATTCGTACGATACACTTCCGATTAAATTTCCGATTCCGGAATTCATTTCCGATACGAACAATATTTAACATTTCCGATTCTGGAATTAATTTCCGTTTCGAACAAATATTTAATATTTCCGTTTCCGGAATTATTTTCCGATTCCGATAATATTTCCGATTCTGACAATATTTCCGTTTCCGGCAATATTTCCGATTCTGGCAATATTTCCATTTCCGATAATGTTTTCCGATACGTACCATGTTTCCGTTTCCGGCAACATCTACGACTTGGATAATATTTATATTTCCGATACGATCCATATTTCCGTTTCCGGCAATATCATCGTTTCCGGAATATTCATTTCTTGCTTGTGACGATCTCAGCTCCCACTGAAACCAAGATCCGTCGATTCCGAATATTCATAGATGGAGTATTTAATGCCATTAAATACTTGATCCGTTTACGTACTATTTGTGTGACCCTACGGGTTCAGTCAAGAGTAAGCTGTGGATTAATATCATTAATTCCACTTGAACTGAAGCGGCCTCTAGCTAGGCATTCAGCTCACTTGATCTCACTGAATTATTAACTTGTTAATTAATACTGAACCGCATTTATTAGACTTATCATAGAATGCATACTTGGACCAAGGGCATTATTTCCTTCAGTCTCCCACTTGTCCTTTGTCGCATTCCTAATTCCTAATTCCTTATTCCTTTGTCGCTCGATGCTTGCTCTTGAACATAAGGTAAGAGTTGTCATCCTTATTATGTCCAGAGGTGTTCCTCGGTTTCAGAGTTCAACTGATCAAATAAACAGATAATCATAGCCTATGATTCATCCGAGCACGGCCATGCATTTCACAGTTTCTAGCTCTCCGAGTGGCCTTGTACAACTTTTAAGCATCTCATCCCGATTTATGGGAGGACAATCCCAATCTTGTGATCTTGAGATTAGACTTCGTTTGATAGGTGATTACCTGAGCGTTGCCTTTATAGCCTCCTTTTACGGTGCGACGGTTGGTCAACGTCAAAGCAACCAGTTCTCAAATAAGTAATCTCAAATCACTCAGGTATTGAGGATTTAGTGTCTAATAATTTAATGAAATTTACTTATGACAGATTTTCATCTCTTACTGTAAAGTTTCATAGGTCTTGTCCGATACTAGTCTTCCCAAAGTAAGTATCTATGCAAATGATTATGACATTGCCATGTCCACATAGTTCAAGAAACAGAACTACTAGTCATCTTGCATTCTAATCGTCTAACGTTTTCTATGCGTCCAATTTTATAGAAAACTCCGACTAGGGACCATTTTCAACCTTTGACATTCAAGTTCACTTGATAGACATTTCTTAGTCACAGGACTGGTCCTGACAGTCTATCTTGAATATATCGTCAAATTTGAAGGGACTCATCATTTAATACTAAACCAAGATTAAATGGAATATGAAAATACATTTCATATATGATAAATGTTCAACCCCAATGTTTTATAACCATGGGCCTCAAACCCATCTTCTAAAACAATTCATGGAATTCAAAGCTATGCTTGATTTCCAGTGCTACAACGTGAGTGTTGCTTCTCACTTGTTGCATAGGTTTAGTTATCATGCTTTGCCAATCTTAATATCCTTTTCATCGAATGTTCTTCGAGATATGATGATAAGATCTTTTCGAGTTTGTTTATTATGTGATCTAGTCTTTCTTACTTCGATGGTGGTTTTACTCACTTTGCAATGAAGAACCATCAAGTTAGCAGACGTTTTTCTTGCTTCAAGAGTGGTTCTACGCATTTTTCAATGAAGAACCATCAAGCCAGCAGATAGGTGATCTACCCAAGTTCAGTGAAGAACTTTAAACAACCCTGTTTTATTGCTTCTTAGGCAATAATTACTTTTACTTCAACTGTATAGGTTGCTAGTGATGCTTTGTTTGGATTTACCTATCCAAGCAGTTCATAGATATGTGGAAGACTCTCCAACTATATCTTAGAACATAGAAATTATTATTTTAATTTCCCACGCAACAACTCATGGTCTCCAATCCATGTTGCCATTTCAAAACACGATGCTCTATAGCTCGTCCTTATCAATAGTTAACTCCAAAGGGTCTTGCTTGATCCTTTGCCAGTGTTTATGCGTGTAGCATCAATATTTAGCATATCTTTATTTCCTTGAATCAAGAACTATTCCTATGTACCTTTTCAAGTACCATAAGTATTCTTGATCTCAATCTAGTTGATCTTCACTTAGATCAATAGAGATTGGTATATGTTCGTCATGCCTAAAGTCATACGATACGTTTTTGGCGATCCTCATATTATATCATACATGATAAATTCTTTTGCGGAATAATTCCCAATTGAATTCTATTCATGTAACTTTAGCTTATCTAGTTTCAGTAGATACTAAATTCAGCTAAATTCTTTGACATATAATATAGGTTAAGAATCCCATTTAGACTCTTTGATGTTTAACTTAGTAAATGCTTATACATAGTTCAAACATCCTTTACTTAGATTTATTCACATGGGTCGAATATCTCCAATGGAGACTTTCGTGTTTGATTTAGTAAATGCCATTTACTTAATCCAAAACAATATCATAAGATCTTTGTAAATAGATCTTAATACCCAGTATGTACTAAGTTTCGCCTTGGTCCGTCATTGATGAATAATCTCAAATCTAAGTATTTAGCATTTGAATGTTATTTCACAATAGAGAGATATGTGTGTGATACACATAGGACCAATTAAGTTTTATGTACTCCCACTAAACTTCTTATATATCTATAAGAATCATGTACATTTTATGAAACTAAAATATTTATTAGCTTCACTAAAATACAGTTCTAATTCCCAATTGCTTGCTTAAATCTGGACTTAGATTTCATAAGCTAGCTTTCCTTTTCAAGCATTTATTTGGATCCACAAATCCTATGACATACCATGTACATAGTTTATTCCAACATTTGATTGAGGAATACGTTTTGTCATCCAATTGCCATATGTACCAATATGCAATCATTGCTTGAATTATAGACTTAAGCATTACGATTTTGCATGAGGTTTCAACACAATCCATGCCATGAATTTGCTTGTAACCTTTAGCAACTAATCTAGCTTTGTGTGTGAACACAATTCCATGTTTGATGGTTTTTATCCTTAAAACAACTTGCAACCAATAGGTGTGAAACTATTCTTGCAAATCAACAAAATTTCAATTTTGTCATCAAAACATTGAGTATGTTTTATGGCCTTTAACCATTTAAAACATTTGAGTCTATATATGGCCTCTAACCATTTTAGGGAATCTGGGTTTTGTCATAGCTTTCTTACAAGTCACAAACTCATTAATCTACATGATAATAGTTTGACTGCAAGTTGTAGGTTTCTTACTATCTAATAGAAGAATCTCATAGTTTTATTGACTTGAACTCTATGCCTACTTGGGTATAGAACATCAAACAATAGAATATCAACAGGCACTTTGAGAGTCTTTTGAATATTCTATTCTCCTTGAAGCACTTGTAAAGTCTTCTAAGAGATGTCTATTCTTTAAAAGCCACTTCTAAAGTCCTTAAAGAATAAGTTCGGACTTTCTGAAGCACTTCGAAAAGCCTCCGGAATGTCCGTTTATGTTTGTTGTTCGCTTCGAAGACTTTCGAGGTCTATTTTCTCCCACTTGTCATTTTGGAAACGAATCTCCAAAAGGACATTATTTCGAGCAAACAAACATTATGTTCTCAAAAATTCGTGGTAGAAACAATACCCTTGTGTCTCATTTGAATAAATCACAATGAAACATATATCTAGACATGGGCCTTAGTTTGTTGAATAACAAACACTAAGCTCCCACTGAGTTTAGCAACTCTTTAGATATATATTTATGAAAAGATATTCTGAAATTACTTTTCAATAGCTTTGACGAATTTGGTTTAGTTTGGTGGTAGTTGAGCATTTTGTTTTAGAATTTATAGGAAAAGTCTTTATGATTCATCATTGATCGAATCAAGTACTAACTGACTTCGATTATTCCAACTAAGATATGCCATATCTTATGGACCTAGATTGTGAAATTACAACACACAATCATTGATGATCATATTTGGTCTCAAGTAATCATCAACATGATCTAACCTAGATCTTTATGATTTCTTGCCAAGTGGGATTTATACTTCTGAATCTTTGAACTAGCCAAACAGATTCAACTTATATCACATTTGAGTAAATAAACCTATATTCACTCAAATCCATGTGAAATAATAAAGTCATAAATCTTTCTTTAGCTTTGAACTCCATTGTCTAGGCGTTCTAACAATAGTTCATATCTTATGTTACTTTCAACAAGTAAGACTAGTTGTCTTAAAATGATCTAGAAATCAATCAACTTTCAAAAGTCCATCAAAATAGAGATTTTGAATGTTAATTTGTTGATATGGTCTAAGCAACAATGCCAAAGAGTAGTGGAACTCAAATCAAGGGGTTGATTTGAACCTAGTAAAGTTCTTTAAAGAGTTGTTTGTTTTAATCAAGCATATTGACTCAACCTGTAATTGACCATTTCATTCAAATAAACAAACAAACATTGTTTTTGTTTTTCTTGAATGTGAGTCTTTCTGTGTTTGAAAACAGAAATTTAGGTATGTTGATTATGGAACAAAATAGCCATTAAGTTCCAGCCTTTGAAAGGACTTAAAACAAACTAGATGACCCTACAACTAATGTAGCATTGCCATACTTCATTTCCCACTTGTAGGTCATTAGTGTATCCTAGCTTCCATTGTTTGAGTTATTACGGAAGTAAGAACCTCAAGCGGTATATGATACCAAGGAAGTTTGATTGCTAGGTCACTTCTCTTTAAACATAAACTTATAGGTAGAAACGGAATTATAAATTCCTTTCATTTGTTCCTTTGTTTTCCTATTTCTTGTACCCTTTCTTATAGTCTTAAGAATTGAATTCTTTAGTGTTGACTTTTATACTTTGTTATACATGTCCAATGTCACCAACAAGGTTCTTTACCATTTTAATTTACGTTGAATATTTTGTTTCAACTAGATGATCTTACCAGAAGCTTCTAAAGTTCTCTAAGCATCGATCTATTCGAATGTCTAGGGACTAGACTCATTCGAGAATTAAATGGACAAAGATATTAGGTTGTTAACCATTGGTAAGGCTGAGCGTTTAAACTCAATGCTTTATGATCTCAAAACTACAGTGTATT
Organism: Spinacia oleracea; assembly: GCF_020520425.1. Taxonomy (NCBI): domain Eukaryota; kingdom Viridiplantae; phylum Streptophyta; class Magnoliopsida; order Caryophyllales; family Amaranthaceae; genus Spinacia; species Spinacia oleracea. The sequence goes on from NC_079492.1 coordinate 31,854,677, forward strand.
TTGAATTCACAAGCACCAATTGGTTTGCCATTCGACTTTGATGTTCGAAAACAACCATAAAAGTCGCTATAAGAAACGTACAATTTAAATTGCTCACTTTCTCTCATTACCGTGAATCGTTCTTGGATTCACTACCAATCGAGGAAATTTACTGTTACCTTTCTAAAAGGATTTATTGCAGTGCAAGATATTTAATTATAAACAATAATTAAAACATACATTGAAGCATGCAAAGTCTAAACATTTATCATGAATAATAACTTGAAAATTGAAGCAATCATGCAATTCAAACAAGTTATTAGCATTTTATTCGAATTATGTGTTCCGGCAGGTGTGAACAAAATGATTCCAAGACCCTAAAACCATTGAAGAATTAAGCACAGTTTGTCGACTCAATTCTAAAACATTTTAGGTAAGCAAAAGCCTTTTGCTAATAGTCTAGAAACTAATCTTGGTTGATAGGTACGTCTAAGAACTTTATTAGGTAAACCTATCGATTTTTCCACGACATAAAAGGACTCCTTACTTATATCGTTGAGTTTCACCAAAACTAACATGTACTCACAATTGTTTGTGTACCTTGCCCCTTTAGGACCAATAAGTAACACCTCGCTGAGCGAAAACTATTACTAGATTGATGTAAAGGATATCCAAGCAAGTGTATATTTTGGCATGGCACCTTTTAACTCAATTTTTTCAAGTTTGGAACTTAAGGCTCTTACTATGTTGGTTAGATTTTAAGTGAACTAAAATCCTTAATCATGCAACATAATCAAGCTTTTGATCTCATGCATTTTAAGACATATTTAAAAGCAATAAATAACTTAAAACATGCATAAGATTAAATGTGATCTAGTATGGCCCGACTTCATCTTGAAGCTTTGACTTCAAAGTCCGTCTTGAAAATCTCCGTGGGAGGCACCATTTTCTTCAAATAGGATAAGCTATAACTAATTACAACTATTTGATGGTTCGCAGACCATATTTGAATTGAAAAATAACTTTGGTACTTTAGACCAATTACATTCAAATTAATGGTACGCAGACCATATTTTCTATCCTATTTGGGCCATACTAGTCACTTCATAACCTGCAAAACAGTACATATACAACATATATACCATTCACCCATTCATTATCATGAATGGCCCACATAGCTGGTTAGTAAAACACATTATGCATCACGTAAACATTTGCAGCAATTAATCAAGGGCACCAATAATCTACCAATTATTCAGTCCTTATTAATTCTAATCAAGTTGTTTTAACCTTAAGGATTTGTAGACCTAATCAAGAGTTTATGACTAAAAAGCGCTCCCACTTAAACCAATAAATTCATATGCTTTACTAATTTTAAACATAAAAATGTATTTCTAGTCTAACCGGAAACATACAAATTTAATTAAAATTTAAAGCTCATATAAATTTATAAATGAATCCAAAAAGTTTAATTTAATTTCAGTCGTTATTTAAATTAATTCATGATTTTAATTTTAGTAAAATAATTAGAATAAATAAAATTTATTATAATTACAATATTCAAAATTAAAATCCAAGAAAATAATTTAAATTATTAATTTTAAAATTAATTAAAATTACGTGAACTGAAATTTTCAAATTAAACATTCAAAACGATCTAATCGTAACGCAAACACCCTACGCATTGCACGCCCATGGGCCGCACGCACACAGCCATTGCTGGCCATGTGCGCGCAGCCCATGCGCTCGTCGCATAGCTGCTGCATCTCCCATCGCAAGCCATCGCACGCTGTGGTGCTTGCTGCGCGCGCGCCAGCGCTCGTCGCACGCGAGCCATCGCTCGCTGAGCGCGCGAGCCATCGCTCGCTGTGCGCGAGCAATTGCGCGCGTTCAACGCTGGGCGCAGCGCTCGTGGCACGCGAGCTTGCGCTCGCTGCGCGCGAGGCTGCGCGCGCTTGCGCGAGGCAGTGCGCGTCGTGGCGCAGCTCGCTTGCTGCCCACACGCGACTGCCTTGGCTTGCCTTTCGCCCATGCCCATTTGTTCATAGCTCGTGGCCCACGACACAAGGCAGGGCTGCTGCCTTGTGCTCGTGCACCATGCCCTTGCTCATTGCATTCGTGCCGCACGGGCGACGAGCTCCCTTGCTCGTCGTCGCATGCCCGCACTATACAACACCCCTTAAGGGTAACACGAAGCGTCCATTGCTTTGTGCGTGCAAGTTATATGAACGAATCGCATAAAATTTTAAAATTTATATTTAAAATTAATGAAAAATTAATAAATAATATTAATTTCATAATTTTAGGGCGAAAAATCGAAAATTTATTATCCAATTGATTTCCGATTGTCATGGATTCAAGTCTAGGTCATAAAAATTTAAAATTTATCATAAATTTACAATTTTTATGGTGGTTTTTAATCATAGGTTTCTAATTAAATTATAATTAATTATGAAAATCAAATTAATTCTAAATTATTCTAATTTTCAACAAATTAATCATAATTACAAATTAGATTGCATAATTAACAAGGCTAGGCATTCAAACTTGTTAAACATATACAGTAGGTCAATCAAAAATTCAAGATTTATCAACAAGAATCGCAAATATTTAATTTAACATCTTAAATTTACGAAAATTTGCATTCGAAAAACTAAAACCTTCGAAAAGTCATAGTTAGGCTTCGAATTTGAGAATTCTGGGTTCGGCAAAAAAAAATTGTTTTTGTCAAAATTTTAGAATGCCTTTTACATGCGGAATTGACACAAAAATCACTCGATTTGGATGAGTAACGAAGAATGTGCCGAAAAACTGCGTACGTATAATTAAATAAACGCAATTTGCAATTAATTAACAATTACGAAAATTAATCACCCCTTTTAATTCTTGCAAATTTGCAATATTTAACCATGTTCATGCAAATTAGATTATGAAAATAATAAGGGGCTCGTGATACCACTGTTAGGTTATGATACATATGATATTACATAAATCATGCGGAAACAACCATTAACCTAGGAATACATATTATTTACACATAATCATATAGCATAATTTAGATGCATACTCTTTGTTGCGTGCTCTCCCTAGCTGCGCCGGAACCGAGCAAGAACAAGTCTTTAGGACTCCAAGTGTCGTCCCTCCGTAGATAGTCCACAGCACGTCCGGATCCGCCTTAAGATTGACCAACTAGAATCGCCCTTAAGGTACTAGAATTTTCGGCACTTTTGAGCAAGATGTGTGACTGAATTTTCTCTCAAAAACTCACTTTGAATACTTTTAAAACTCGTTATAAATTGTGAACCCAGGCCACATATTTATAGGGGTATGGAAAGAGAATTGGAATCCTATTAGGATACGAATTAATTAAACTTAGAATCCTACAAGAACTCTAATTAATTAATTTATCAAATAGGTTTAGGAATTTAATCATTAACCGAACTCTGCACGTTTTAGGAATCGTTCATGAACACAAACACTTACACACACACACGGCAGCCACGATGGGCCGCCCATGCGCGTGCGTGCGAGCAGCAGCCCACGCAGCGAGGCCTACGCGAGCTACAAGCCCACGCAAGCACCTGCGCGCGCTGCGCGCGCTGTGCGCGCTGCCACGGCCTGCTGGGCCTGGCCTTGCGCTGGGCCTGGCGTGGCCTTGGCTGTTCGTGTGGCGCGCTTGGCTTGCTGGGCGATGGCCTGGCTTCGTGCTGGGCCCTCGTCCGGCAGGCCTCGTCCGATGCTTATTTGTACGATACGCTTCCGATTAAATTTCCGATTCCGGAATTCATTTCCGATACGAACAATATTTAACATTTCCGATTCCGGAATTAATTTCCGTTTCGAACAAATATTTAATATTTCCGTTTCCGGAATTATTTTCCGATTCCGATAATATTTCCGATTCTGACAATATTTCCGTTTCCGGCAATATTTCCGATTCTGGCAATATTTCCATTTCCGATAATGTTTTCCGATACGTACCATGTTTCCGTTTCCGGCAACATCTAAAACTTGGATAATATTTATATTTCCGATACGATCCATATTTCCGTTTCCGGCAATATCATCGTTTCCGGAATATTCATTTCTTGCTTGTGACGATCTCAGCTCCCACTGAAACCAAGATCCGTCGATTCCGAATATTCATAGATGGAGTATTTAATGCCATTAAATACTTGATCCGTTTACGTACTATTTGTGTGACCCTACGGGTTCAGTCAAGAGTAAGCTGTGGATTAATATCATTAATTCCACTTGAACTGAAGCGGCCTCTAGCTAGGCATTCAGCTCACTTGATCTCACTGAATTATTAACTTGTTAATTAATACTGAACCGCATTTATTAGACTTATCATAGAATGCATACTTGGACCAAGGGCATTATTTCCTTCACTATGACTCTTCCAAAACCTTCCTTCATGGAATGTACGCTCCTAACCATACCTTTAAAACCCCATGAAGTTCTTGGACTAACTGAGTTCTCTAGACCAGCTTCCAATGGAGTCTTTTTATAGGCAGATGTCATCACTCTTGCAACCAGTAAATTTGGATTCTGGTGTATCCTTAACGCTTGCTTCATCAGGAAAGCTTTGTTGAAGAGTTCAATATTACGAAGTCCAATACCTCCCATCCCCTTAGGTTTCTCCAAAGTTGACCGTTTAACCCAACAAATTCCCCTTTTCTCCTTGCTTCCTTTCCACCAGAAATGCATTAACATTAGAGTGATTCTTGTTGCAATGGACTTTGGCAGAAGGAAAACCGCAAGTACATTAGTACTGAGTGCCGCCAGAATACCATTAATGAGTATAATCCTTTCTGCTTGAGACAGATGCAAATATTTCCATGACGTTATCTTCCTTTGTACTTTCTCTATCAAGGGCTGAAAAGCTTGAGAGGATCTGCCATCAATTTCTACATTACAACCCAAATATTTCCCAAGGGAGTCAGCACTTGGAGTACCCAAAATTCCCTTAAGAACATTCTTTAAAGGGCCAGGAGTGTTTGGACTAAAAATCACACTTGATTTCTCGAAGTTTATTGCTTCTCCTGAGATTTTACAAAACAAATCAATTGTTTCTCTGATTTTGAGGCATGAATAATTATCTGCTTTAAAACAGAACAAAGAATCATCTGTGTATCTTAGTAAGTCTCATTTTTATACCCACCTGTTTTAACAAATTTTATTATTCCCACCAATTTGAATTTCAATCAAATTTTATGATTCCTTTTTAAAAGAAATTGAAAACAATTTAATTGTAATAATGGTACGTTCTCGGATATAAAATGAGCGGATTTTTGTCTAGCTTGTCTTATAGAATAGTGACCCATTTATTTAAGCGAATCAAACAGAACTTTATCGTATACTTTCCCCGTCTCTAAAAGAATCAATTTAGACAAGTTATGTTTTTTTTTCCAGTGAGAAGAACGTACCCTATATATGGCAAATTATCCGAAATTATACTCCCTCCGTATTGAACTAAAAGATACACTTTCTATAATCGGCCATGTTTAATTAAAAGATACACTTTCTATAATCGGCCATGTTTAATTAAAAGATACACTTTCTATTTTTTGGTATGTCATGGTCCCCACTTCCAACTATATTAATTTTTCTCTCACTCTTATTGTCCTCGCACTTACTCACATCCTCTTTTTAATACAATAAATAATTCAATCACTAACAATTTCTTACATAAATAACTCAATGCCTCACTTTTATCTAATTTTAACAAATTCAATACACCTCATAAAATAACGTGTCGGTCAAACTATATCTTTCAATGAAATACGGAGAGAGTAAAAGCTCAAGGGTTGCCACTAGGGGTGGACCGGGTGGACACGAACAAAGTTGTTCGTGAACAACTCGGAATCGGTTCGGTAAAAGTTTGGTTCAAGCTTGATTGTTTGTAAATGAACCTAGCTTGAACTTAAATTTATGGTTCGGTAACTAAACGAAGCAAACTCAAACTCAATCGTGTTCGACTCGAATTAAAAGATTGTGAGTTTGTTATTTAAGAATAATAATCTATATTTATGAGATTTATGTACTTCCTCCGTTCCGGAAATATCGCACCATGGTTGACTTTTACTCCTCTAACCATTACTTTAACTCTTAATATCTCAAATCGTGTGCAAGTAAAATTATAAAAATTAATATTTAGAAAATATATATCGATACGAATCTAACATGACGCAATATGACTAAAATTTCCTTGCGTAAGAATCACAAAAAATGGCCAAAGTCGTAGTGTGAATAGTGTAAAAACAAATGGTGCGATATTTCCGGAACGGAGGAATTGTATATCGTTTGATACCAGTGTCTAAACTATCAACTGAATGACAAATAGGGGATAATATTTTACATAACTTGTTATTACGCCCCGACCTCTAATTCACATAATTAAGCAGCGAAATTCACCTAATTCGGTCTGGACATTACCGCCGTAATTCCCTCTTGGAAATTACAAGGCAACTATCATTACATAAACTATTAAAACTCCAAATTAATATAATAATACTTTATATTCCCAAAAATAAAAGTACATAACTTACTAAAAGACATTAATTAAACTATTAAAACATTAAGCATAAACTCGGTGAATAATATTAAAGTGAAATTCCTCGCCACTACTCGTTTCCATCGTTCCCCGCAGTACCTAAAACAGAAAACAAAACGGTGAGCCGAAAACTCAGTCACGAACTACTCTAGCAACGTAAATTCATTTCAATTCATTTTATTTAATAACACAGGGAGAATAGAATAAGGTAAAACATTTAATAAAACATCATATTTAATTCATTCATGAACTCTTTAATTAACATGCTAGTTGTCGACAAGTACGGACCGTGAAGGAATTCTCCACTAGGGCCTGGGTCCATAAGAGCCTGGGCTCATCATCGAACTGAAGGAAATAATGCCCTTGGTCCAAGTATGCATTCTATGTTAAGTCTAATAAATGCGGTTCAGTATTAATTAACAAGTTAATAATTCAGTGAGATCAAGTGAGCTGAATGCCTAGCTAGAGGCCGCTTCAGTTCAAGTGGAATTAATGATATTAATCCACAGCTTACTCTTGACTGAACCCGTAGGGTCACACAAATAGTACGTAAACAGATCAAGTATTTAATGGCATTAAATACTCTATCTATGGATATTCGGAATCGACGGATCTTGGTTTCAGTGGGAGCTGAGATCGTCACAAGCAAGAAATGAATACTCCGGAAACGATGATATTGCCAGAAACGGAAATATGGATCGTATCGGAAATATAAATATTATCCAAGTCGTAGATGTTGCCGGAAACGGAAACATGGTACGTATCGGAAAATATTATCGGAAATGGAAATATTGCCAGAATCGGAAATATTGCCGGAAACGGAAATATTGTCAGAATCGGAAATATTATCGGAATCGGAAAATAATTCCGGAAACGGAAATATTAAATATTTATTCGAAACGGAAATTAATTCCGGAATCGGAAATATTAAATATTGTTCGTATCGGAAATGTATTCCGGAATCGGGAATTTAATCGGAAGCGTATCGTACGAATTAGCATCGGACGAGGCCCGCTAGACGAAGGCCCAGCACGAAGCCAGGCCATCGCCCAGCGAGCCACACGCACCAACGCACGCCTCGACCAGGCCCAGCGCAAGGCCAGGCCCAGCCAAGGGCGCGCGCGCGCGAGAGCACATCAGCGTGGGCTGTGCGCCTGTCGTGGGCCGCAAGGCTTGCGCGGGTGCACGGCTTGTGCAACGCTTGTGCGGGAAATCCTAATCCTATTAGGATTTGTGCAAAGATTAAAATCCTAATCCTATTAGATTTGTTTTGTTATTTAGAGTCCTAATAAAGTTCTAACTAGCAAATTGTGAGTACGATTGAAGTATTCAAAGGGTAAGTTTTTGAAATAAAAATCAGCCATACACTTGCAAACACTAGCCGAAATTCCTAAGCACCTTAAGGGCGATTCTAGTTGGTCTAACTTAAGGCGGATCCGGACGTACTGTGGACTATCTACGGAGGGACGACATTTGGAGTCCTAAAGACTTGTTCTTGTTCGGTTCGGGCGCAGCTAGGGAAGGCACGCTACAACATGTATGCATCTATTCTATGCTAAATGATTATGTGTAAATAATATGCTTTCCTGGCTTTATGGTTTTTCCGCATGATTTATGAATTGTCATATGTATCATAACCTAACAGTGGTATCACGAGCCTCTTATTATTTTCATAATCTAAATTGCATAAACATGGTTAAATATTACAAATTTGCAAGAATTAAAAGGGGTGATTAATTTTCGTAATTGTTAATTAATTGCAAATTGCGTTTATTTAATTATACGTACGCAGTTTTTCGGCAGTTTCTTCGTTACTCATCCAAATCGAGTGATTTTTGTGTCAATTCCGCATGTAAAAGGCATTCTAAAATTTTGACAAAAATAGTGTTTTTCGGCCGAACCCAGAATTCTCAAATTCGAAGCCTAACTATGACTTTTCGGAGGTTTTAGTTTTTCGAACGCAAAATTTCGTAAATTTAAGATGTTAAATTAAATATTTGCGAATCTTGTTATTAAATCTTGAATTTTTAATTGATCTACTGTATATGTTTAACAAGTTTGAATGTCTAGCCTTGTTAATTATGCAATCTAATTTGTAATTATGATTAATTTGTTGAAAATTGGAATAGTTTAGAATTAATTTGATTTTCATAATTAGTTATAATTTAATTAGATACCTATGATTAAAAACCACCATAAAAATTGTAAATTTATGTTAAATTTTAAATTTTCATGACCTAGACTTGAATCCATGTTAATCGGAAATCAATAAATTAATAAATTTTCGATTTTTCGCCCTAAAATTATGAAATTAATACGATTTATTAATTTGTCATTAATTTTGAAAATAAACTTTTTAATTTTTATGCGATTCGCTCATATAACTTGCACTCTCAAAGCAATGGACGCTACGTGTTACCCTTAAGGGGTGTTGTATAGTGCGGGCATGCGACGACGAGCAAGGGAGCTCGTCGCCCATGCGGTACGAATGCAGCGAGCAAGGGCATGGTGCACGAGCACAAGGCAACAGCCCTGCCTTGTGTCGTGGGCTGTGTGCGATGAGCGCATGGGCAAGGGCGAGAGCAAGGCACGAGCAGTCGCGTGTGGGCAGCAAGCGAGCTGCGCCACAGCGCGCACTACCTCGCGCAAGCGTGCGACGAGCGCTGCGCCCAGCGATGGTGAGCAGCGTGCGCGTGCGACGAGCGCTGCGCCCAGCGATGGTGAGCAGCGTGGTTGTTGCGACGAGCGCTGGCGCGCGCCTTGCGATGGTGAGCAGCAGCGATGCGACGCAGCGCATGGGCTGCGCACACATGGCCAGCGATGGCTGTGTGCGTGTGGCCCATGGCTGTGCGTTGCGTGGGGTTGTTGCGTTACGATTAGATAGTTTTAAAATTTTAATTTGAAATTTTCAGTTTTCGTAATTTTAATTAATTTTAAAATTAATAATTTAAATTGTTTTCTTGGATTTTAATTTTGAATATTATAATTATAATAAATTTTATTTATTCTAATTATTTTACTAAAATTAAAATCATGAATTAATTTAAATACGACTGAAAATAAAATAAATTTGTGGGTTCAATTATAAATTTATATGAGCTTTAAATTTTAATTAAATTTGTATGTTTCCGGTTAGACTAGAAATACATTTTTATGTTTAAAATTAGTAAAGGATATGAATTTATTGGTTTAAGTGGGAGCCCTTTTAGTCATAAACTCTTGATTAGGTCTACAAATCCTTAAGGTTAAAACAACTTGATTAGAATTAATAAGGACTGAATAATTTGTAGATTATTGGTGCCCTTAATTAATTGCTGCAAATGTTTATGTGATGCATAATGTGTTTTACTAACCAGCTATGTGGGCCATTCATGATAATGAATGGGTGAATGGTATATATTGTATATGTACTGTTTTGCAGGTTATGAAGTGACTAGTGTGGCCCAAATAGGATAGAAAATATGGTCTGCGTACCATTAATTTGAATGTAATTGGTCTAAAGTACCAAAATTGTTTTTCAATTCAAATATGGTCTGCGTGCCATCAAATAATTGTAATTAGTTTTAATTATAGCTTATCCTATTTGAAGAAAATGGTGCCTCCCACGAAGATTTTCAAGACGGACTTTGAAGTTGAAGCTTCAAGATGAAGTCGGGCCATACTAGATCACATTTATCTTATGCATGTTTTAAGTTATTTATTGCTTTTAAATATGTCTTAAATATGCATGAGATCAAAGCTTGATTATGTTGCATGATTAAGGATTTTAGTTCACTTAAAATCTAACCAACATAGTAAGAGCCTTAAGTTCCAAACTTAAAAATTGAGTTAAAAGGTGCCATGCCAAAATATACACTTGCTTAGATATCCTTTACATCAATCTAGTAATAGTTTTCGCTCAGCGAGGTGTTACTTATTGGTCCTAAAGGGGCAAGGTACACAAATAATTGTGAGTACATGTTAGTTTTGGTGAAACTCAACGATATAAGTAAGGAGTCCTTTTATGTCGTGGCAAAATCGATAGGTTTACCTAATAAGTTCTTAGACGTACCTATCAACCAAGAGTAGTTTCTAGACTATTAGCAAAAGGTTTTTGCTTACCTAAGAAGTTTTAGGATTAAGTCGACAAACTGTGCTTAATTTTTTAATGATTTTAGGATCTTGGAATCATTTTATTCACACATGTCGGAACACATAACTTGAATAAAATGCTTAATGAACATTGAATTATGCATGTATGCTAGAATTTAAGTTTATTAAGAGAAACTGTGAATGGTTATTTATTTGTTTATTCTTTTCAATTGTAGTTTTAACTATGGCAAACAACAATTCATTCAACATTCGATCAATTCTCGAAAAGGAGAAGTTGAGCGGGAAAAACTTCCTTGACTGGCAAAGGAACTTGCAAATAGTTCTTATGCAGGAAGAAAAGGAGTATGTCCTGGAAGAGGCGATGCCCATAGCCGCAGGCGACGGGGTCACTCAGGCAGCCCTCAATCGTTGGATTGATGTCAACAAGGATGTGAAATGTCTAATGCTCGCCACCATGAGTGCAGATCTGCAGAAAACGTTCATCAACTCAGATGCTTTCACAATCATCAGTGAGTTGAAGAACAAGTTCCAAGATCTGGCTCGAGTCGAAAGATTCGAGACTCATAGGCAAATTCTTGAGACCAAGCTTAAGAAAGGCGAGCCCGTAAGTCCACATGTTCTCAAAATGATTGGACTCATTGAGAATATGAGTCGGCTGGATCAACAATTCTCTCAGGAAATGGTTGTAGACACCATCCTCCATTCTCTTCATAACGGGTATGATCAGTTTAAACTGAACTACAGTATGAATAGTCTGGACAAAACGTTCACTGAGCTTCACGGTATGCTGAAAACCGCTGAAAAGACGCTCAAAAGTGATAAGCAAGATGTGCTTATGGTGCGTGGGGGCAAGTTCAAGAAATCTGGAAAGAAGAGGAATGCTAAGAAAGGTGGCAACAAGGCCAGCCCAACTAAGCAAACTAGCGCCAAGTCTGAAAAGAGGAAGGTCAGTCAACCCACTTCTGAATCTGAATGCTTCTACTGCAAGAAGAAGGGGCATTGGAAGAGAGATTGCTTGAAGCTAAAGGAAGATCAGAAGAACGGAACAGTCGTTCCATCTTCAGGTATTTTCGTTATAGACTGTATACTTGCTAATTCAACTTCTTGGGTATTAGATACAGGTTGTGGCTCACACTTATGTTCCAATCCACAGGGACTAAGAAGAAGTAGAAAGTTAAGAAAGGGTGAAGTCGACCTACGAGTGGGAAATGGAGCACGGATTGCTGCATTAGCTGTAGGAACTTATTATTTGTCGTTGCCCTCCGGGCTAGTTTTGGAACTGGAAGAATGTTTCCATGTTCCAAGTCTTACTAAAAACATCATTTCAGTTTCTTGCTTAGATGCTAAGGGATTTTCCTTTTTAATAAAAGACAATAGTTGTTCGTTTTATTTTAAAGAGATGTTTTATGGATCTGCTGGATTAGTCAATGGACTTTATTTATTAGATCACGACAAACAAGTTTATAACATAAATACCAAAAAGGCCAAAAAGGATGATTCAGATCTCACCTATCTGTGGCATTGTCGATTAGGCCATATAAACTTGAAACGCTTAGAAAGACTTCAAAAGGAAGGAATTCTAGAACCATTTGACTTAGAGGATTATGGTAAATGCGAATCATGTTTACTTGGCAAAATGACAAAGCAACCTTTCTCTAAAGTTGGAGAAAGAGCAACTGAACTATTGGGTTTAATCCATACAGATGTATGTGGACCAATGAGTACAAATGCTAGAGGTGGTTTCAGCTACTTTATCACTTTCACTGATGACTTTAGTAGATATGGTTATGTCTATCTAATGAAGCATAAGTCTGAATCCTTTGACAAATTCAAGGAATTTCAGAGTGAAGTAGAGAATCAATTAGGCAAGAAGATTAAAGCACTGCGGTCTGATAGAGGCGGTGAATATCTGAGCTATGAATTTGATGACCATTTGAAAGAATGTGGAATTCTATCAGAATTGACTCCTCCTGGAACACCACAATGGAACGGTGTGTCGGAACGGAGGAACAGAACCTTGCTAGACATGGTCAGGTCAATGATGGGTCAGGCCGAACTTCCAATAGAATTTTGGGGACATGCACTAAATACAGCTGCACTCACTATAAATAGAGCTCCGTCTAAAGCTGTTGAAAAGACTCCATATGAGTTATGGTTTGGAAAGCCTCCAAATGTGTCTTTTCTTAAGATTTGGGGATGTGAAGTATACGTCAAACGATTAATTTCAGACAAACTTCATCCAAAATCTGACAAATGTATCCTTGTGGGCTATCCAAAGGAAACAAAGGGGTATTATTTCTACAATACATCTGAGAACAAGGTGTTTGTTGCTCGAGATGGTATCTTTTAGGAAAAGAATCACATTTCCAAAATGACAAGTGGGAGAAAAGTAGACCTCGAAGAAATTCGAGTCGAACGACAAACTCTAGTGAATGCTCCAAATGACATACAGGATGAAACTCAGAGATCTTTAGAAGTATCTGGTGAGAATCATGGTCAATCTAGAAATGTAACCCCGCGTAGATCGTCGAGATATAGATCTCAACCGGAAAGGTACTTAGGTATTTTGACGAATGAGAGCTATGATGTTCTATTACTTGAAAGTGATGAACCTGCGACTTACAAACAAGCTATGACGAGCCCTAACTCCAAACAATGGCATGAAGCCATGCAATCTGAATTAGACTCCATGTCTGAAAACCAAGTATGGGATTTGGTCGATTTGCCAGATGGCTACCAAGCCATAAGAAGCAAATGGGTTTTCAAACTGAAAAATGACAAGGATGGGAAACTTGAAGTTTTCAAAGCTAGATTGGTTGCAAAAGGTTACAGGCAAGTCCACGGTGTGGATTACGATGAAACCTTTTCACCAGTTGCAATGCTAAAGTCTATTCGAATAATGTTAGCAATCGCTGCATATTACGATTACGAAATATGGCAGATGGATGTCAAAACCGCTTTCTTAAACGGCGTTTTAACAGAAACTGTGTTTATGACACAGCCTGAGGGTTTTGAGGATCCAAAGAATGCTAAAAGGTATGCAAGCTAAAGAAATCAATCTACGGATTGAAGCAGGCATCCAGGAGCTGGAATACATGTTTTGATGAAGCTGTCAGTGACTTTGGTTTCATCAAGAACGCAGACGAATCTTGTGTATACAAGAAGGTCAGTGGGAGCAAAATTGCTTTCCTAGTATTATATGTCGACGAAATATTACTTATTGGAAATGACATTCCTATGTTGAACTCTGTCAAGATTTGGCTTGGGAAATGTTTTTCGATGAAGGATCTAGGAGAAGCACAGTACATATTGGGCATCAAGATTTACAGAGATAGATCTAAAAAGATGATTGGACTTAGTCAAAGCACTTATATCAATAAGGTGCTTGATAGGTTCAAGATGGCAGACTCCAAGCGAGGCTACCTACCCATGTCTCATGGAATAACTCTAAGAAAGACTCAGTGCCCAAAAACACTTGATGAGCGTAGAAGAATGAATGGGATTCCATATGCATCATTGATTGGTTCAATAATGTATGATATGATATGTACACGCCCGGATGTTGCGTACGCACTCGTGCTACGAGCAGATACCAGTCAGACCCAGGAGAGGCGCATTGGACTGCTGCCAAGAATATTCTGAAGTACCTGAAAAGGCACAAAGATGACTTCCTGGTCTATGGTGGAGATAATGAATTAATTGTTAAAGGCTATACGGACGCAAGTTTCCAAACCGACAAAGATGATTTCAGATCACAGTCTGGGTTTGTCTTCTGCCTCAACGGAGGTGCAGTAAGCTGGAAAAGTGCTAAGCAAAGCACCATTGCGGATTCTACAACTGAAGCGGAGTACATTGCTGCACATGAAGCAGCAAAGGAAGCTATATGGCTAAGGAAGTTCATAGGCGAACTTGGTGTAGTCCCCTCCATTAAAGGACCAATAACCCTGTATTGTGATAATAACGGAGCTATTGCACAGGCAAAGGAGCCTAGACACCACCAGAGAGTCAAGCATGTACTTCGTAGATTTCACCTTCTACGAGAGTTCGTTGAAAGAAAAGAAGTCGAGATAAGCAAGATTGGAACTGATGACAACATATCAGATCCATTGACTAAACCTCTGCCGCAGGCGAAGCACAACTCGCACACTGCAGCTATGGGAATCAAGCATATTGGAGAATGGCTTTGATATCCTTATTTAATGTTTTAAAGTTTTAGAGTTTAAATCTTTGTAAAACATTATTGGTTAATCATTCACAATAAATGAATAGAATTCATTTTTCCATTTAATTTGTGGTTTATTAAATAATGAGTCCCTTCAATTTGACGATATATTCAAGATAGACTGTCAGGACCAGTCCTGTGACTAAGAAATGTCTATCAAGTGAACTTGAATGTCAAAGGTTGAAAATGGTCCCTAGTCGGAGTTTTCTATAAAATTGGACGCATAGAAAACGTTAGACGACTAGAATGCAAGATGACTAGTAGTTCTGTTTCTTGAACTATGTGGACATGGCAATGTCATAACCATTTGCATAGATACTTACTTGGGAAGACTAGTATCGGACAGACCTATGAAACTTTACTGTAAGAGATGAAAATCTGTCATAAGTAAATTTCATTAAAATTATTAGACACTAAATCCTCAATACCTGAGTGATTTGAGATTACTTGTTTGAGAACTCGTTGCTTTGACGTTGACCAACCGTCGCACCGTAAAAGGAGGCTATAAAGGCAACGCTCAGGTAATCACCTATCAAACGAAGTCTTATCTCAAGATCGCAAGATTGGGATTGTCCTCCCATAAATCGGGATGAGATGCTTAAAAGTTGTACAAGGCCACTCGGAGAGCTAGAAACTGTAAAATGCATGGTCGTGCTCGGATAAATCATAGGCTATGATTATCTGTTTATTTGATCAGTTGAACTCTGAAACCGAGAAACACCTCTGGACATAATGAGGATGACAACTCTTACCTTATGTTCAAGAGCAAGCATCGAGCGACAAAGGAATTAGGAAATGCACACTTGTCCCTAAGGACAAGTGGGAGACTGAAGGAAATAATGCCCTTGGTCCAAGTATGCATTCTATGTTAAGTCAAATAAATGCGGTTCAGTATTAATTAACAAGTTAATAATTCAGTGAGATCAAGTGAGCTGAATGCCTAGCTAGAGGCCGCTTCAGTTCAAGTGGAATTAATGATATTAATCCACAGCTTACTCTTGACTGAACCCGTAGGGTCACACAAATAGTACGTAAACGGATCAAGTATTTAATGGCATTAAATACTCTATCTATGGATATTCGGAATCGACTGATCTTGGTTTCAGTGGGAGCTGAGATCGTCACAAGCAAGAAATGAATACTCCGGAAACGATGATATTGCCGGAAACGGAAATATGGATTGTATCGGAAATATAAATATTATCCAAGTCGTAGATGTTGCCGGAAACGGAAACATGGTACGTATCGGAAAATATTATCGGAAATGGAAATATTGCCAGAATCGGAAATATTGCCGAAAACGGAAATATTGTCAGAATCGGAAATATTATCGGAATTGGAAAATAATTCCGGAAACGGAAATATTAAATATTTATTCGAAACGGAAATTAATTCCGGAATCGGAAATATTAAATATTGTTCGTATCGGAAATGAATTCCGGAATCGGGAATTTAATCGGAAGCGTATCGTACGAATTAGCATCGGACGAGGCCCGCTAGACGAAGGCCCGGCACGAAGCCAGGCCATCGCCCAGCGAGCCACACGCACCAACGCACGCCTCGACCAGGCCCAGCGCAAGGCCAGGCCCAGCCAAGGGCGCGCGCGCGCGAGAGCACATCAGCGTGGGCTGTGCGCCTGTCGTGGGCCGCAAGGCTTGCGCGGGTGCACGACTTGTGCAACGCTTGTGCGGTAAATCCTAATCCTATTAGGATTTGTGAAAATATTAAAATCCTAATCCTATTAGATTTGTTTTGTTATTTAGAGTCCTAATAAAGTTCTAACTAGCAAATCCACATCCTAGTAGGATTACAATTCCTTTTCCATACTCCTATAAATAGGTGCCTAGGGTCACAATTTATGGGTACGATTGAAGTATTCAAAGGGTAAGTTTTTGAAATAAAAATCAGCCATACACTTGCAAACACTAGCCGAAATTCCTAAGCACCTTAAGGGCGATTCTAGTTGGTCTAACTTAAGGCGGATCCGGACGTACTGTGGACTATCTACGGAGGGACGACATTTGGAGTCCTAAAGACTTGTTCTTGTTCGGTTCGGGCGCAGCTAGGGAAGGCACGCTACAACATGTATGCATCTATTCTATGCTAAATGATTATGTGTAAATAATATGCTTTCCTGGCTTTATGGTTTTTCCGCATGATTTATGAATTGTCATATGTATCATAACCTAACACGAACTGGTAACATGGGACCTGGGCCCGAGCCTGAGCCTGGGCTCATAAACCATGGGAGCCTGGGCTCGTAATCCATGGGTGGACAGGTGTCCATAGGTACATGCATGACCGATAGATAGGAAGATGGTAGTTTATATACTGCCAGAAAAACTAGGCCTTTCACTTTCATTTATCATGTTTTATGTAATTTTACTAAGCCTTTGCTTGTATTTCAGTTGAAATAACATAACTCTTTTAGATCATAAAACATCCTTTAGATCCTGGGATCAATAAAATGTCATTCATGGCATCACATAAACATCATTTTATGAGAAAACTCAATCAAATCATATTATAAATAATAATTCAAACAAATAATAATTCATTCCCACAATTCATAAAACATGTCAAAATATTTAATTCATAAATTCATTGATAATGTCATAATTTCATAATCATATTTAGAAGGGGATTGCGGGTACTAGCAATAGTCGTTACCTAAACTCTGTATTTTGCTAGGGATTTTCCTTGGTTCGTTCGTCCTGAGCTCCGAGTCCAATTTCTTTCAAAATAATAAATCATTGAGTACTAAATCGATAAATAATTTAAAATCAAAATTTTATAAAATCATAAATTTCATAAGTAATGAATTTTATAAATAACGAATTTTAATAAAAAATAATTTCATAATTTAATAAAATATTATTAATAGAAATTTCAATCGAAATATACATATTTATTTCATAAGTTGATCTTTATGAATATTATTTAAATTCCACTTTTGTTAATTCAAGCTAGTGACTTTATTTTAGTAAAACCGAAAATTAAATATATATACATTTTCCTACCTGAAAGATAATAAACAATTTTATTAGTAATTAATTAGGTTATAAAAACTTATCAAAACATAAATATTGCTAAATTAAAAATCTGAAAATTCATATTTGGTCTTACCCAAAGCCTAAATGGAATATGGCCCAATTTATATGGGGGGTTTTGAGGAGAATAAAAGAAACAAAGTCTTAAACCAAATTTAGTTTTGACTTTCTTGAAATAGAACACATGCAGGGGAAGGGAAGAGGAGACGGACGTGGAGGAGGAAAGAGCGGAGGAAGGAAGGGAGGCTGGCTGGGGTGACTCGACGTCGGGGAGCGACGGTGATGGCGGTGGTTTTGTGGCGGCAAAACGACGAGGGAGAGAGAAAAAGGGCACGAAGTGGCCGAAAACAGGGGAGTTTGGGTGCGGGTGGTGCTGGGGAGTTGGCTGGGGAGGCTGGCCGGGAATGTGGGCGGCGGAGGTAGGTTCACAATTTGGTGGTGATGGTGGCCAGATTGGCGGTGTTGCGTGGGCGGCGCAGGAGAGAAAGAGAGGGAGGAAGGGGAGTTGCGAAGGAGGGGAAGCAGGGGAGTGCGAAGGGTGCAAGGGCAGGGGACGGTGGTGCATGTGCGGTGGTGGACGGTGGTCAGGTGGTTGAGTGGTGTTGGACGGAGGTGGTAGGGGTGATAGTTGGTGGTTGAGGTGGTGGAGAGCGGTGTTTGTTGTGGTGGTTCGAATAAGAGAAGAACAAAGAGAGTGAAATTGGTTTGGTTTTTTTGTTGGAATTCAATTAGGGAATTGATGATTTTGTAAATAGGTAGAGTGAAGGAGAAGTCCTTGGTCTCCAAGGCATGAATGTGGACTGATTTCAAGGAAAGGGAGTGGAGAGATACGTGGAGAGGAGGAAGAAGAAGGAAAATGGAATCTTGCTATTCCAATGGTATTTTCGTAATTTCGCAACATTAAGCCAAAATTCAGAAATTGTTGTAATTTTCAGCAATTTATAAAAATAGAAATGTTTTACTGAATAAAAATTCTTTGTAAAAATCGTGAACGGAAAATAAATAAATTTTCGTTTATAAATTTATCGTTTAAAATAAATTGTAAAAACGTTTAAATTAACAAAATTCGATTATTCGTAATTTATTTAAAACGAAATCAAGCTAATAAATATTTTTAATTTTAATAAATCAAGTTTAAAAATTTTGGGGTATTACACTTGTCTAAGAAAAATACTACTCCCTCTGTCCAAAATTATAGCCATGTTAGACTAAAAACACGTGTTTTAAGAAAAGTGGAATATAATGTATGGGAAAGTGGGAGGGAAAGTGGGAAAGTGAAATATATTGGGGAAAGTGTATTTGAAAGTGGAAAACTGAAATACGTAGTATAGTGTACGGGAAAGTGAGGAAACGTAATGTCTAAATAACGAAACAATACTATAAATCTGGGACACCTGAAATAGAAAACAGAACTATAATTTTAGGAGGGGGGAGTATTATAATCTTAGATTGAGAAAATTATTTTCCCCCCGTCCCTTAATACTCACCCCAATTTGACCAACACAGAATTTTAAGCAACTTATTTGACTTATTAATTTATTAGATGGTAGTTGATAGTGGGGTATTTTTTTTAATATAGTTAGTGAAAAAAGTGTCAAATAAAGGGGTGTGGGTGAGTTGAATTTTTTAATGCCTTTTATGGAAGTAAGAATATGTGGGTCATGGTTAGGGTCACTCATGGTTAGGTGAGTAAATGATACTCTCTCCGTCCCTTAATCATTGACCTATTTTGACAGGACACGCTTGTCAATGCACAACTTTGACCACTAATTTCTTTAACTACATATTATAAAAACTTATAAAAATATTAATATTTTGAAAATATATATTAAGATGAAGCCAACAATATATTATATACTAACATTCGTTTTCATACGCTATAAATAAAATAGGGTCAAAGTGAATTTTGTGAATAGTGCAAAAGATAAAAAACGGGTCGAGTATTAAGGGACGGAGGGAGTACTTCGTATAATATTATTAAAACTATACCATTTATAGAACACATGTCAAAGTATTAGCGGACGATTTTATAAGGAAAGAGGGGCGAGTATTAAGGGACGACGGGAGTGATATAATATTGTACCTGTTGGTAGAATATGGTTTATTATTTTATCGAGTCAAGGCTCGAAAAAAACTCGAAACTCGGTTCGAACTTCAAAATTCCTATCATGTCTGGCTCGATAAGGATTTTTAAGCTCGAGTTCAAACTCGATAAAATTTAACCAAATCAAAGTCATACTTCATCTGTTTCGCAATAGATGCATTATTTCTTTTTTCACGTATTCCAACATGCTTCTTTGAACATTAATATCTCTAATTGCGTGTAAGTAAAATTATAAAAAATTGATATTTGGAATCCTCACATTGATACGAATTAACAAGATCTCATTTGACTATGTTTTTACATAATGTGAAAGAATACTTGTCAAAGTTAGTTACTGAATAATGTCTAAAAGAGAAACGATGTATCTATTGCGAAACGAAGGAAGTATTAGATTTCGGATCGATTTGGCTTGTATCCACACCTAGGTGCCACGTTAATGAGATAATAGTGATCCCAAATAGGGCCAATCCACGGACACATCAAAAGCTACTTATACTCGCATCAAATCAAACATAACTAGTAGTAGTACTACCTATAGGGTTAGGGTCCCTCTAAAATATAGGGTAACCATAAAAATCAAATGTCAGATTCTTTAACATTAATATAAAAAAATATTTAAATAAATAGTTGCCAACCATCTGGCTAGAGTAGAGTATAGACAAATAAATGCAGAAACTATTCAAAGAAACACGCAAGTTCAGTAATTTCCCTAAATAAAACAGTACGAGTAATATATGTTGTCACAATCAACGTCATCATCAGATTCAGATTCAGTCATTGCGAGACTGCCCCACCTCCGCTACGTACCTCTGCTCTCTGCACCTCACTTTGACGTTTACGGTTTACCCAATTATCATCCCCACTTATTTTTAACGAGTAAACATGTCTGTAGGTCACTAAACTTTGCCAAAAGGAGCAGTTTAGTCCCTCAAATTTCAAAAGGAGCAGTTTAGTCCCTCAAATTTCAAAAGGAGCAGTTTAGTCCCTCAAAATGGATGAAAACCGCTACTTTTGTTAACACCATTTGATTTTCCGTTAAATTGAATAAAATAATAATAAAACTATTTTTAAAAAAGAGAAATTAAATTACACGTATATTAATGATTATAAACAATTGCTTCTGATTATTTGTTAGCTTTTTCAACTTACTTAGCCTATTCACATAACTTTTTCTCCATTTGCATATTTCAATTGTTCATCTTCCCCTTCCTAATTTCTTTCACTAACAAAATTCTCCTTGGGTCATTTTCGATCGTCCCCCAGCAAACCTCAGAACTCCATTGTCTCTCTCTCCTCCCCTGTTTTTCTCTCTCCTTAAACCCCCAATTATGAATTCTATCAACTCTAATCAAAATTAGGGTTTTGATTTTCGTTTTCATTGTCTCAGTAAAAACACCCCCAAAGTCCTTCACTGTTGATAAAAACCCCTGTTTTAAAAGTTTAAAGCATTGTTATCGTATCAAAGTTTCAAATTTTAAAGCATTGTTATCGTATCAAGTTTCAAATGTTAAATATAAGCAGAAATAATTAGGACGAAGCAAAAAAACATGTCAACTCAAAATTGGTTGCCGACTTGTCTCCTTTAATCACCCGAAATAATCCAGTTCTTGTCACTTTAGGTGACTGAACAATACATTCCCACCCATTTACCTCCCAAATAATAAATGTGTATCGCTATTCGACGCCCTCATACGTTAAAAACGCCCGCGTTTTTTACTTGAAAAGACAATTTTACCCTTATAAATTTATCCCATGATAATAGTATTAGTTATAATAATAATAATAATAATATTAGTTATAATAATAATAATAATAATAATAATAATAATAATATGTGTAATCATGATTTACGTTATAGTAATCTACTCCTACATTTATGGAGTTAGTTGACCATAAGGATTCTAATTGTGCTATAATTATGCTAATTAAGTTTATACTCCTACATTTTCGCTTTTACTAAAGAATAATTAAGTCATATTTACATTAATTATACTAGGGAATATCAACTGATTTGCTCCATCTTCATCTTCACGTTTGTTCCTCCACCCATTCAAAGATAAATCAATTTTTTTTTTATAATGAACATTGCCGCCCACCATTGGTGGCCATGACCATGGTCCAGCCGCCCACAAACAACGACGACGACCATGGCTCAGCCGCCTTTCTTGGGTGGCTGGACCATGGTCTTGACCGCCATTGGTGGGCGGCACTGCGGTAAAGGTAATTAAAAAAAAAGAAAATGTAGAGGTGCCGCCAGAAGAAGAAGGCCCAAGCCAAGGTAGAGCCGCTCAAAATTAGCGGTTGCGACCATGGCATAGCCGTGTCAGATCTGCGGCTGGGCCATGGTCATAGCCGCTAATTCTGAGCGGCTTTACTTGACGGCGGCGACATGTCATCTCTCCTCCTCCTCTCTGTTTTCCAGTGGCATCTCTCCTTCTCCTCTCTGTATTGGCGGCATCGAAAACCTCCTCTCTGGTTTTGCGAAGGCGACGCGAACGGTGATTTTGGAAGGGGAGGGGCGGCGACCATGGCTCAAAGGGGGAGGGGCGGCGGCCATGGCACAAAGGGGGAGGGGTGAACCGGTGAAGGGGGTGAATAGGAGAGGGGAGGTTTTTTTATATTAAAGGGTAAGATTGTCCATTCATGTAAAATACGCGGGCGTTTTTAGTGAACGAGGACGTCGAATAAAAACTGTTAGGTTATGATACATATGACATTACATAGATCATGCGGAAACAACCATTAACCCAGGACAACATATTATTTACACATAATCATATAGCATAATTTAGATGCATACTCTTTGTTGCGTGCCCTCCCTAGCTGCGCCCGAACCGAACAAGAACAAGTCTTTAGGACTCCAAGTGTCGTCCCTCCGTAGATAGTCCACAGCACGTCCGGATCCGCCTTAAGATTGACCAACTAGAATCGCCCTTAAGGTACTAGAAAATTTCGGCACTTTATGAGCAAGATGTGTGTTTTAATTTTCTCTCAAAAAACTCACTTTTGAATACTTTGAAACTTGTTATAAATTGTGAGCCCTAGCCTCATATTTATAGGGGTATGGAAAGGGAATCGAAATCCTATTCAGATACAAATTAATTAAACCTAGAATCCTACAAGAACTCTAATTTAATTAATTTATCAAATAGAATTAGGAATTTAATCATTAACCGAACTCTGCATGTTTTAGGAAACGTGCACGAACACAAACACTTGCACACACACGCACGGCAGCCACGATGGGCCCCCATGCGTGCGCGCGAGCAGCAGCCCATGCAGCGCCCGCGCGCGCTGCGCGCTGCGCGTGCTGTGCGCGCTGTGCGCGCTGCGCAGCCTGCTGGGCCTGGCCTTGCGCTGGGCCTGGCGTGGCTGTTTGTGCGGCGCGCTTGGCTTGCTGGGCGATGGCCTGGCTTCGTGCTGGGCCTCGTCCGGCAGGCCTCGTCCGATGCTTATTCGTACGATGCGCTTCCGATTAAATTTTCCGATTCCGGAATTCATTTCCGATACGAACAATATTTAATATTTCCGATTCCGGAATTAATTTCCGTTTCGAACAAATATTTAATATTTCCGTTTCCGGAATTATTTTCCGATTCCGGTAATATTTCCGATTCTGACAATATTTCCGTTTCCGGCAATATTTCCGATTCTGGCAATATTTCCATTTCCGATAATATTTTCCGATACGTACCATGTTTCCGTTTCCGGCAACATCTACGACTTGGATAATATTTATATTTCCGATACGATCCATATTTCCGTTTCCGGCAATATCATCGTTTCCGGAGTGTTCATTTCTTGCCTGTGACGATCTTAGCTCCCACTGAAACCAAGATCCGTCGGTTCCGAATATTCATAGATGGAGTATTTAATGCCATTAAATACTTGATCCGTTTACGTACTATTTGTGTGACCCTACGGGTTCAGTCAAGAGTAAGCTGTGGATTAATATCATTAATTCCACTTGAACTGAAGCGGCCTCTAGCTAGGCATTCAGCTCACTTGATCTCACTGAATTATTAACTTGTTAATTAATACTGAACCGCATTTATTAGACTTAACATAGAATGCATACTTGGACCAAGGGCATTATTTCCTTCAGTCTCCCACTTGTCCTTAGGGACAAGTGTGCATTTCCTAATTCCTTTGTCGCTCGATGCTTGCTCTTGAACATAAGGTAAGAGTTGTCATCCTTATTATGTCCAGAGGTGTTCCTCGGTTTCAGAGTTCAACTGATCAAATAAACAGATAATCATAGCCTATGATTCATCCGAGCACGGCCATGCATTTCACAGTTTCTAGCTCTCCGAGTGGCCTTGTACAACTTTTAAGCATCTCATCCCGATTTATGGGAGGACAATCCCAATCTTGCGATCTTGAGATTAGACTTCGTTTGATAGGTGATTACCTGAGCGTTGCCTTTATAGCCTCCTTTTACGGTGCGACGGTTGGTCAACGTCAAAGCAACCAGTTCTCAAACAAGTAATCTCAAATCACTCAGGTATTGAGGATTTAGTGTCTAATAATTTAATGAAATTTACTTATGACAGACTTTCATCTCTTACAGTAAAGTTTCATAGGTCTTGTCCGATACTAGTCTTCCCAAAGTAAGTATCTATGCAAATGATTATGACATTGCCATGTCCACATAGTTCAAGAAACAGAACTACTAGTCATCTTGCATTCTAATCGTCTAACGTTTTCTATGCGTCCAATTTTATAGAAAACTCCGAATAGGGACCATTTTCAACCTTTGACATTCAAGTTCACTTGATAGACATTTCTTAGTCACAGGACTGGTCCTGACAGTCTATCTTGAATATATCGTCAAATTTGAAGGGACTCATCATTTAATACTAAACCAAGATTAAATGGAATATGAAAATACATTTCATATATGATAAATGTTCAACCCCAATGTTTTATAACCATGGGCCTCAAACCCATCTTCTAAAACAATTCATGGAATTCAAAGCTATGCTTGATTTCCAGTGCGACAATGTGAGTGTTGCTTCTCACTTGTTGCATAGGTTTAGTTATTATGCTTTGCCAATCTTAATATCCTTTTTCATCGAATGTTCTTCGAGATATGATGATAAGATCTTTTGAGTATGTTTATTTTGTGATCTAGTCTTTCTTGCTACATTAGTGGTTCTACGCATTTTGCAATGAAGGACCATCAAGTTAGCAGACGTTTTTCTTGCTTTCAAGAGTGGTTCTGCGCATTTTTCAATGAAGAACCATCAAGCCAGCAGATAGGTGATCTACCCAAGTTCAGTGAAGAACTTTAAACAACTCTGTTTTATTGCTTTGTAGGCAATAATTACTTTTACTTCAACTTTATAGGTTGCTAGTGATGCTTTGTTTGGAATTACTTATCCAAGCAGTTCACAGATATGTGGAATACTTTTCAGCTGTATCTTAGAACATAGAAATTAATATTTTAATTTCCCACGCAACAACTCATGGTCTCCAATCCATGTTGCCATTTCAAAACACGATGCTCTATAGCTCGTCCTTATCAATGGTTAACTCCAAAGGGTCTTGCTTGATCCTTTGCCAGTGTTTATGCGTGTAGCATCAATATTTAGCATATCTTTATTTCCTTGAATCAAGAACTATTCCTATGTACCATTTCAAGTACCATAAGTATTCTTGATCTCAATCTAGTTGATCTTCACTTAGATCAATAGAGATTGGTATATGTTCGTCATGCCTAAAGTCATACGATACGTTTTTGGCGATCCTCATATTATATCATACATGATAAATTCTTTTGCAGAATATTTCCCAATTGAATTCTATTCATGTAACTTTAGCTTATCTAGTTTCAGTAGATACTAAATTCAGCTAAATTCTTTGACATATAATATAGGTTAAGAATCTCATTTAGACTCTTTGATGTTTAACTTAGTAAATGCTTATACATAGTTAAAACATCATTTACTTAGATTTATTCACATGGGTCGAATATCTCCAATGGAGACTTTCGTGTTTGATTTAGTAAATGCCATTACTTAATCCAAAACAATATCATAAGATCTTTGTAAATAGATCTTAATACCCAGTATGTACTAAGTTTCGCCATGGTCCATCATTGATGAATAATCTCAAATCTAAGTCATTAGCATTTGAATGTTATTTTACAATAGAGAGATATGTGTGTGATACACATAGGACCAATTAAGTTTTAAGTACTCCCACTAAACTTCTTATATATCTATAAGAATCATGTATATTTTATGAAACTAAAATACTTATTAGCTTCACTAAAATACAGTTCTAATTCTCAATTGCTTGCTTAAATCTGGACTTAGATTTCATAAGTAGCTTTCCTTTTCAAGCATTTATTTGGATCCACAAATCCTATGACATACCATGTACATAGTTTATTCCAACATTTGATTGAGGAATACGTTTTGTCATCCAATTGCTATATGTACCAATATGCAATCATTGCTTGATTTATAGACTTGAGCATTACGATTATGCATGAGGTTTCAACACAATCCACACCGTGAATTTGCTTGTAACCTTTTAGCAACTAATCTAGCTTTGTGTGTGAACACAATTTCATGTTTGATGGTTTTTATCCTTAAAACAAACTTGCAACCAATAGGTGTGAAACTATTCTTGCAAATCAACAAAATTTTAATTTTGTCATCAAAACATTGAGTATGTTTTATGGCCTTTAACCATCTAAAACATTTGAGTCTATATATGGCCTCTAACCATCTGGGTTTCGTCATAGCTTTCTTACAGGTCACAAACTCATTAATCTACATGATAATAGTTTGACTGCAAGTTGTAGGTTTCTTCACTATTTAATAGAAGAATCTCATAGTTTCATTGACCTGATCTCTATGTTTCTTCACTATCTAATAGAAGAATCTCATAGTTTCAGTGACTTGAATTCTATGCCTACTTGGGTATAGAACATCAAACAATAGAATATAAATAGCCACTTGAAAGTCCTTTGAATATTCTGTTCTCCTTGAAGCACTTGTAAAGTCTTCTAAGAGATATCTATTCTTTAAAGCCACTTCTAAAGTCCTTAAAGAATAAGTTCGGATTTTCTGAAGCACTTCGAAAAGCTCCGGAATGTCCGTTTATGTTTGTTGTTCGCCTCGAAGACTTTCGAGGTCTATTTTCTCCCACTTGTCATTTTGGAAACGAATCTCCAAAAGGACATTATTTCGAGCAAACAAACATTATGTTCTCAAAAATTCGTGGTAGAAACAATACCCTTGTGTCTCATTTGAATAAATCACAATGAAACATATATCTATACTTGGGCCTTAGTTTGTCGAATGACAAACACTAAGCTCCCACTGAGTTTAGGAACTCTCTAGATATATTTTATGAAAAGTTATTCTGAAATTACTTTTCAATAGCTTTGACGAATTTGGTTTAGTTCGGTGGTAGTTGAGCATTTTGTTTTAGAA
The DNA here is from genome assembly GCF_020520425.1 of Spinacia oleracea. Lineage (NCBI taxonomy): Eukaryota > Viridiplantae > Streptophyta > Magnoliopsida > Caryophyllales > Amaranthaceae > Spinacia > Spinacia oleracea. The sequence goes on from NC_079492.1 coordinate 31,882,128, forward strand.
ATTATAGGAAAAGTCTTTATGATCCATCATTGATCGAATCAAGTACTAATTGACTTTGATTATTCCAACTAAGATATGCCATATCTTATGGACCTAGACTGTGAAATTACACCACACAATCATTGATGATCATATTTGGTCTCAAGTAATCATCAACATGATCTAACCTAGATCTTTATGATTTCTTACCAAGTGGATTTTATACTTCGAATCTTTGAACTAGCCAAACAGATTCAACTTATATCACATTTGAGTAAATAAAACTATATTCACTCAAATCCATGTGAAATAATAAAGTCATAAAATCTTTCTTTAGCTTTGAACTCTATTGTCTAGGCGTTCTAACAATAGTTCATATCTTTTGTTACTTTCAACAAGTAAGACTAGCTGTCTTAAAATGATCTAGAAATCAATCAACTTTCAAAGGTCCATCAAAATAGAGCTTATGAATGTTAACTTGTTGATATGGTCTAAGCAACAATGCCAAAGATTAGTGGAACTCAAATCAAGGGATTGATTTGAACCTAGTAAAGTTCTTTAAAGAGTTGTTTGTTTTAATCAAGCATATTGACTCAACCTGTAATTGACCATTTCATTCAAATAAACAAACAAACATTGTTTTTGTTTTTCTTGAATGTGAGTCTTTCTGTGTTTGAAAACAGAAATTTAGGTATGTTGATTATGGAACAAAATAGCCATTAAGTTTCAGCCTTTGAAAGGACTTAAAACAAACTTAGATGACCCTACAATTAATGTAGCATTGCCATGCTTCATTTCCCACTTGTAGGTCATTAGTGTATCCTAGCTTCCATTGTTTGAGTTATTACCGAAGTAAGAACCTCAAGCGGTATATGATACCAAGGAAGTTTGATTGCTAGGTCACTTCTCTTTAAACATAAACTTATAGGTAGAAACGGAATCGTAATTTCCTTTCATTTGTTCCTCGTTTTCCTATTTCTTGTACCTTTTCTTATAGGCTTAAGAATTAAATTCTTTAGTGTTGACTTTTATACTTTGTTAGACATGTCCAATGTCACCAACAAGGTTCTTTACCATTTTAATTTATGTTGAATATTTTGTTTCAACTAGATGATCTTACCAGAAGTTTCTAAAGTTCTCTAAGCATCGATCTATTCGAATGTCTAGGGACTAGACTCATTCGAGAATTAAATGGACAAAGATATTAGGTTGTTAACCATTGGTAAAGCTGAGCGTTTAAGCTCAATGCTTTATGATCTCAAAACTATAGTGTATTTTGAATTCACAAGCACCAATTGGTTTGCCATTCGATTTTGATATTCGAAAACAACCATAAAAGTCGATATAAGAAACGTACATTTTAAATTGCTCACTTTCTCTCTTTTCCGTGAATCGTTCTTGGATTCACTACCAATCGAGGAAATTTACTGTTACCTTTCTAAAAGGATTTATTGCAGTGCAAGATATTTAATTATAAATAATAATTAAAACATACATTGAAGAATGCAAAGTCTAAACATATATCATGAATAATAACTTGAAATTAAAGCAACCATGCATTTCAAACAAGTTATTAGCATTTTATTCGATTTTATTGTTCCGGCAGGTGTGAATAAAATGATTCCAAGACCCTAAAACCATTGAAGAATTAAGCACAGTTTGTCGACTCAATTCTAAAACATTTTAGGTAAGCAAAAGCCTTTTGCTAATAGTCTAGAAACTACTCTTGGTTGATAGGTACGTCTAAGAACTTATTAGGTAAACCTATCGATTTTGCCACGACATAAAAGGACTCCTTACTTATATCGTTGAGTTTCACCAAAACTAACATGTACTCACAATTATTTGTGTACCTTGCCCCTTTAGGACCAATAAGTAACACCTCGCTGAGCGAAAACTATTACTAGATTGATGTAAAGGATATCCAAGCAAGTGTATATTTTGGCATGGCACCTTTTAACTCAATTTTTAAGTTTGGAACTTAAGACTCTTACTATGTTGGTTAGATTTTAAGTGAACTAAAATCCTTAATCATGCAACATAATCAAGCTTTTGATCTCATGCATTTTAAGACATATTTAAAACAATAAATAACTTAAAGCATGCATAAGATAAATGTGATCTAGTATGGCCCGACTTCATCTTGAAGCTTTGACTTCAAAGTCCGTCTTGAAAATCTCCGTGGGAGGCACCATTTTCTTCAAATAGGATAAGCTATAACTAATTACAACTATTTGATGGTACGCAGACCATATTTGAATTGAAAAATAACTTTGGTACTTTAGACCAATTACATTCAAATTAATGGTACGCAGACCATATTTTCTATCCTATTTGGGCCATACTAGTCACTTCATAACCTGCAAAACAGTACATATACAATATATATACCATTCACCCATTCATTATCATGAATGGCCCACATAGCTGGTTAGTAAAACACATTATGCATCATGTAAACATTTGCAGCAATTAATCAAGGGCACCAATAATCTACCAATTATTCAGTCCTTATTAATTCTAATCAAGTTGTTTTAACCTTAAGGATTTATAGACCTAATCAAGAGTTTATGACTAAAAAGGGCTCCCACTCAAACCAATAAATTCATATGCTTTACTAATTTTAAACATAAAAATGTATTTCTAGTCTAACCGGAAACATACAAATTTAATTAAAATTTAAAGCTCATATCAATTTATAATTGAATCCAAAAAGTTTAATTTAATTTCAGTCGTATTTAAATTAATTCATGATTTTAATTTTAGTAAAATAATTAGAATAAATAACATTTATTATAATTACAATATTCAAAATTAAAATCCAAGAAAATAATTTAAATTATTAATTTTAAAATTAATTAAAATTACGTGAACTGAAATTTTCAAATTAAACATTCAAAACGATCTTTAATCGTAACGCAAACACCCTAGGCGTTGCACGCCCATGGGCCGCACGCACACAGCCATTGCTGGCCATGTGCGCGCAGCCCATGCGCTCGTCGCATAGCTGCTGCATCCCCATCGCAAGCCTCCGCACGCATTGGTGCTCGCTGCGCGCGCCAGCGCTCATCGCACGCGAGCTATCGCTCGCAGTGCGCGCGCGACATCGCTCGCTGGGCGCGCGACATCGCTCGCTGGGCGCGCGACATCGCTCGCTGGGCGCGCGAGCCATCGCTCGCTGTGCGCGCGACATCGCTCGCTGGGCGGGCGACATCGCTCGTTGTGCGCGCGAGCAATGCTGGGCGCAGCGCTCGTGGCACGCGAGCTTGCGCTCGCTGCGCGCGAGGCTGCGCACTCTTGTGCGAGGCAGCGCGCGTTGTGGCGCAGCTCGCTTGCTGCCCACACGCGACTGCCTTGGCTCGCCCTTCGCCCATGCCCATTCGTCCATTGCTCGTGGCACACGACACAAGGCAGGGCTGCTGCCTTGTGCTCGTGCACTACGCCCTTGCTCATTGCATTCGTGCCGCACGGGCGACGAGCTCCCTTGCTCGTCGTCACATGCCCGCATTATACAACACCCCTTAAGGGTAACACGAAGCGTCCATTGCTTCGTGCGTGCAAGTTTTATGAACGAATCGCATAAAAAATTTAAAATTTATATTTAAAATTAATGACAAATTAATAAATAATATTAATTTCATAATTTTAGGGCGAAAAATCGAAAATTTATTATCCAATTGATTTCCGATTGTTATGGATTCAAGTCTAGGTCATAAAAATTTAAAATTTATCATAAATTTACAATTTTTATGGTGGTTTTTAATCATAGGTTTCTAATTAAATTACAATTAATTATGAAAATCAAATTAATTCTAAATTATTCTAATTTTCAACAAATTAATCATAATTACAAATTAGATTGCATAATTAACAAGACTAGGCATTCAAACTTGTTAAACATATGCAGTAGGTCAATCAAAAATTCAAGATTTATCAACAAGAATCGCAAATATTTAATTTAACATCTTAAATTTACGAAATTTTGCATTCGAAAAACTAAAACCTTCGAAAAGTCATAGTTAGGCTTCGAATTTGAGAATTCTGGGTTCGGCAGAAAAATACTAATTTTGTCAAAATTTTAGAATGCCTTTTACATGCGGAATTGACACAAAAATCACTCAATTCGGATGAGTAACGAAGAAACTGCCGAAAAACTGCGTACGTATAATTAAATAAACGCAATTTGCAATTAATTAACAATTACGAAAATTAATCACCCCTTTTAATTCTTGCAAATTTGTAATATTTAACCATTTTCATGCAATTTAGATTATGAAAATAATAAGGGGCTCGTGATACCACTGTTAGGTTATGATACATATGACATTACATAGATCATGCGGAAACAACCATTAACCCAGGACAACATATTATTTACACATAATCATATAGCATAATTTAGATGCATACTCTTTGTTGCGTGCCCTCCCTAGCTGCGCCCGAACCGAACAAGAACAAGTCTTTAGGACTCCAAGTGTCGTCCCTCCGTAGATAGTCCACAGCACGTCCGGATCCGCCTTAAGATTGACCAACTAGAATCGCCCTTAAGGTACTAGAAAATTTCGGCACTTTATGAGCAAGATGTGTGTTTTAATTTTCTCTCAAAAAACTCACTTTTGAATACTTTGAAACTTGTTATAAATTGTGAGCCCTAGCCTCATATTTATAGGGGTATGGAAAGGGAATCGAAATCCTATTCAGATACAAATTAATTAAACCTAGAATCCTACAAGAACTCTAATTTAATTAATTTATCAAATAGAATTAGGAATTTAATCATTAACCGAACTCTGCATGTTTTAGGAAACGTGCACGAACACAAACACTTGCACACACACGCACGGCAGCCACGATGGGCCCCCATGCGTGCGCGCGAGCAGCAGCCCACGCAGCGCCCGCGCGCGCTGCGCGCTGCGCGTGCTGTGCGCGCTGTGCGCGCTGCGCAGCCTGCTGGGCCTGGCCTTGCGCTGGGCCTGGCGTGGCTGTTTGTGCGGCGCGCTTGGCTTGCTGGGCGATGGCCTGGCTTCGTGCTGGGCCTCGTCCGGCAGGCCTCGTCCGATGCTTATTCGTACGATGCGCTTCCGATTAAATTTTCCGATTCCAGAATTCATTTCCGATACGAACAATATTTAATATTTCCGATTCCGGAATTAATTTCCGTTTCGAACAAATATTTAATATTTCCGTTTCCGGAATTATTTTCCGATTCCGGTAATATTTCCGATTCTGACAATATTTCCGTTTCCGGCAATATTTCCGATTCTGGCAATATTTCCATTTCCGATAATATTTTCCGATACGTACCATGTTTCCGTTTCCGGCAACATCTACGACTTGGATAATATTTATATTTCCGATACGATCCATATTTCCGTTTCCGGCAATATCATCGTTTCCGGAGTGTTCATTTCTTGCCTGTGACGATCTTAGCTCCCACTGAAACCAAGATCCGTCGGTTCCGAATATTCATAGATGGAGTATTTAATGCCATTAAATACTTGATCCGTTTACGTACTATTTGTGTGACCCTACGGGTTCAGTCAAGAGTAAGCTGTGGATTAATATCATTAATTCCACTTGAACTGAAGCGGCCTCTAGCTAGGCATTCAGCTCACTTGATCTCACTGAATTATTAACTTGTTAATTAATACTGAACCGCATTTATTAGACTTAACATAGAATGCATACTTGGACCAAGGGCATTATTTCCTTCACCCCCATAATAAATTGACAATTATACCATTTACCTATTATTTATTGCGTAGTGCTCTAGGAACAAACCATCACATATTCTGAATTCTTTCTTTCCCCTAGAAGCAGAATGATTTGAAGTTCAACATACATCTTCTTAATTATATAGATCAATTGTTTGATGGAAAATTACTGACACCTTGCAACAATTAGGAAATGAAAAATGTCTTCGTTATATTTGATTTTCCAGGATAATAACTTGGTTCACATACAATTATACAAAACGGAATGCACCACTTCAGTATTTAACTAACTGCAAACTCAAAACTCGAGCAAAAGCAATGAATAGTATTAACTAGAACAAATTCAGTTTAAGGCGGTTGAATTGGCCTCTCTAAGAAGCTTCTCTAATGAGTTGAATTGACGAGAAAGAGAAAGGTATTTTAGAATAGAGTGGTTAGAAATGGAGGAGTGAGAAAAGTTGGGCTGCTGGGATTCCCAGTTGAAGAAACGTGATGAGTGGAGGAGAAGAAGGAACATAGAGATGATTATGGAGAAAAGCTAACTTAAATGCATTTGCTTTTATTTTTTAAATGATTTATAGGTAAAAGTAACTGTTATTTTGTCCTTTTCTGCCTTTTATATTAAATTGCCTTTATTTTAAATTCATTTAACAGACGTTAGTAACAGAATCCAAAAAGCAGCGGTTTCCATCCATTTTGAGGGACTAAACTGCTCCTTTTGAAACTTGAGGGACTAAACTGCTCCTTTTGACAAAGTTTAGGGACCTCCAGACCTATTTACTCTATTTTTAACTAGAGAGGGAATTCGATTTCGATTTTTCATTTAAAATTTATGATTTTCTTTTTCTTCACCGTAATAATATGATTCTCCATTACTCCGTATAAAATAAGTGGATCAAACCGATTTTTGTTGTATAATCTCTTTGTCTTATTGAGAAGTACGGAGTATAATAGATTTCTCATTTATCATGTATGTACTCTGTAGTAAATAAAGTAGAAATGTGTAAGGGTGTTCTACCGGCATATATGCATTCCCTAAAGTCAAACTAACCCACAGGTAATTCACTTATCAAAGATAATTATTCCTTACCGGCGCATTATGTTAGTCCTTACCGGTGATTTGGATGGTGCCATGTAATCATACATCGTCAAGATGTCACTATCAGACATGTCATCAACCTACAAGTAGGGGTCTACGTGACCGTACAACTTGGCTTGTCTATATAAGAAGGACCTCATTTATTGCTATGAGGTACGTAAAAACACTTAAACACACTTCTGTCTTACTGTTTGATTACTTCTTAATCACATTCAGTAATCTTATTTAGGCATCGGAGGGGGATCCTCGAACCACCCCTGAGGCTAGTTAATCTATTTTATTGTGCAGATACAAGCAGTCGTTCTCAGCAAGAGTTCAGTATTCCACAGTTAGCTGTTCTCATCCCATACCCGGAACAATTGGCGCTAGAAGGAGGGGACCTCATCCCTCTTAACGGTTAAACAACTAACATGGATCTCTCAACAAAAGACGATAGTAAAAAATCGATAAAGAGTCAAGAAAAATAAACAACTCCGCAGTCAACAGGAATTTCAAAATCCCAACCAGCACCTACAATTTCAACAACTCCCATGCCAACACAACCGATAATAAGCCCGGTGATAAGAAATATCTTTCAGTCGGCCCCGCAAGGAGTGACTATAGAGGATGACGACGATGAAGTTGAGATGGAAAATCCTGTCAGGGAGCAACCCATAATACCCCCGGAACAGACATTAAAAGATCAGTTGTCACCCCTGTCGGCGGTATGTAAGGTTATGATACATATAAAGCATATATATTTTAATGCGGAAAAACCATAAAGCCAGGAATCCAAATTAATTTCCACATAACAATTAGCATAATTTAGGATGCATACATTTGTAGCGTGCCCTCCCTAGCTGCTCCCGAACCGAACAAGAACAAGTTTAGAACTCCAAGTGTAGTCCCTCCGTAGATAGTCCACAGCACGTTCGGATCCGCATTAGATATAATTAACTAGAATTCAACCTAAGGTTTTAAGTTATTCAAATATAATTGTGGCAAATTATTATCTTAGTTTTAACCTTAAAACTATATGAATACTTGAATTGGGTTATTATAAATTGTGAATGCCATCACCTATTTACAGGGTTGGAATAATGGAATTAGAAGTCTACAGGTTTCAATTAATCTAATCCTATTAGAATTAGACATTAATTAAAACTAATAAGTTAATGTTTAATTCAACAACTAACTCTAGTAGCTTTAGGAAATTAATCTTTAATCTAATCATAATCGCTTAAGGATTCGATGCATGCACGAACTCAATGCACACACGCACGCACAGCCCACGAGGGGCGTTGGGCATGCCGCGCGCGCGGAGCAGGCTCGGCTCACAGCACTGCACGCAGCCCATTCCTTGGGCGCGCCAGCCATGCCTTGCTCGCTGGGCCTGGCCTTGCGTGCTGCTTGGCTGGGCCTGCGTGCCTTGGCGGGCTGCTGTGTTGCCTTGCGCGCATGAGCTTGCTAGGCGCAGGCCTGGCTTCGTGCTGGGCCTTGCGTCTAGCAAGCTCGTCTGATGTTTATTTCGTACGACACGCTTCCGATTAATTTTCCGATTCCGGAATTCATTTCCGATTCGAACAATATTTAATATTTCCGATTCTGGATTTGATTTCCGTTTCGAACAAATATTTAATATTTCCGATTCCGGAAATATTTTCCAATTCCAATAATATTTTCGATTCCGACAATATTTCCGTTTCCGGCAATATTTCCGATTCCGGCAATATTTCAATTTCCGATAATATTTTCCGATACGTACCATGTTTCCTTTTCCGGCAACATCTACGACTTGGATAATATTTATATTTCCGATACGATCCATATTTCCGTTTCCGGTAATATCATCGTTTCCGGAGTATTCATAATTTGCCTTTTGACGATTTCAGTTCCCACTGGAACAGAGATCCGTCGATTCCGAATATCCATAAATGGAGTATTTAATTCACTTAAATACTTGATCCGTTCACGTACTATTTGTGTGACCCTACGGGTTAAGTCAAGAGTAAGCTGTGGGTTAATATTATTAATTCCACTTGAACTGAAGCGACCTCTAGCTAGGCATACAGTTCACTTGATCTCAATGAATTATTAACTCGGATAATTAATTAATCGGATATTTCATGAAATGCCCCCGAGTTTTGCTGTAATTCACCAAACGCCCATCAAGTTTCAACAATTCATAAAATACCCCTCACAATCTATACAAATACCTACCATACCCTTACTGATAACGGGCGTTAAGTCGCCGTTAGTGTGAATTTACCTTTATGCCCTTATTTTCTCTTTTGATGTCATTTACCCATCTCTGGTCGATCTTCCTCCTGTTCTTCCTTATTAACCTGACTTCTCTCTCCCCCATGTTCTTCCTCCTTCAACTGCTTCTTGTCCACCATAATAGCATCCATTAATCACCAAAAAACATAGATCTAGAGCAAAGGTACCCCAAACTCAGCAAATCTAGAAGAAACTAGAAAACGAGTATTCGATTTCTTCAAATTAGCCCGCATGTCACTTCCTAAAGTCATGGATATCTACAATCTCGACGATGTCGCCACCATCTCTCAGCTTCGAACCACCATCGCCTCTCAGCTCTGTAAGAATGCCCACATCAAAGACCCTAAGGTTTCCCCTCTAATTTATCCTTTTTCTAATTTTTAATTTTTTTTGGAAATCTTGTTCCTCTAATCGTGTAATTAGGGTTAATTGTACTGTTTTTTCATTTATTTTTATGCGGTATTATTTAGCACTAGTTGTGTTTGAATGTTAATTTGACCACCTTTGTACTTCATCCGTGTTTTATGTTCATTGATTTTGTTGTTGTGTTCGAAGTTTTGATGATTTTCGGGGTTTATGTTTATTTGGAATTCTATCAGAAAGACAACTGATTGTGATTTAGTTATTTGTGGATATGGATTGGTTGTGGTATTTGAATGTTCGATGATTTTCATTCTATTTTGGGGTTTTATGTTTAGTAAAGAGAGAATTTTTTTTTCTTTTGGCAAATAGTAAAGAGAGAAAAATTGATTGTTGGTAAACAAAATGAACTTTAGAGATTGAGTATAATCAAATATTCAAATGTGATTAGTATGAAATGAATAGATGAGGAGTAAAATTTTGGTGGATACTTGAGCTATGATTATTGTTTATTCATGTGTTTTGTTGTCCATTCTCAGCTTGATAAATTGCTTCAATCAATCCTTACACCTTGGGAAATGTGTAGCTTCTGCTAGTATGGTGACTTGGTTATCTGTATGATATGTACTGTGAGCTTGATGCAGACATATTGTTGTTAACTTAGCTATCACGAGTCCTGTTATAATGTTAATATTTTTCCTGTTGTTGTTGTTGTATGGATTAGACTTGATGCTTGTCTGTTGTCAATGCAAGTCTTATAGTGTGGGATTCAACTTCTTTAGTTGCACTTCTTTATGGGTTGCACCCTGATTCTTCTGCTCCTAATTTCTATGGATCTGACCACTATGATTAATTATTTGATTCACCAACTATGTTCTAGATTTGGAAATGTCAAAGTGTGTTGTGTGCTCATTGGTTTGATTGGCTTTGCTGAAACGAAACCTTCTTTTTCCTATTCAAACACTTCAAGCAATGAGAGTTGAGGACAACTTAGGCTCTTATTTGCTTCCGATTTTAGGGTTTCAGCCTTGCAAATGTGAAAAACTTGCTTTAATGTGATGTATTTCTGATACAATTCTGGAACTGTAAGCTCAAAATGGTAGAGCGACCAGGTAACAACCTGGTAGGTTGGTGGTTCGAGTCCACTCAGGTCCAAAATAAAATGAAACATTTACACAAGGATAAAAGTCATAAATTTGAATATCTGATGCAACACTGGAATTACAGTATCTAGATTGCTGCAATAATAACAAAACTCATGACAAAAATCTTAAAGCAATCAAAACAACATCTAAATTGCACGAACAATCCAACAAATTAAAGGGGTTTTTAAGTTTGGGGCATTTGGTGAAATAAGTTTTCAGAATAGGGGCGTTTGGTGAATTAAGTTTCAGAATAGGGGTATTTGGAGAATTGGAAACTTGGCTAACGGCGGACTTAACGGCCCGTCATTAGTAAGGGTATGGTGGGTATTTGTACAGATTGTGAGGGGTATTTTATGAATTGTTGAAACTTGATGGACGTTTGGTGAATTACAGCAAAACTCGGGGGCATTTCATGAAATATCCGTTAATTAATACTGAACCGCATTTATTAGACTTAGAATTGAATGCATACTTGGACCAAGGGAATTATTTCTTTCATGGTATTCACCGGGGAGCAATTAAAAACACTGTCAACTGTCATGGCGGCATTATCAGAGCTAACTCTTGCTCAAAATTCGGGTTCTGGCGGCAACTTACCTTAGAAAAACACCACCCATAACTGTAGGGTTATGAACAATATAAACAATATAATTCATGCGGAAAAACCATAAAGCTAGGAATCCAAATTAATTGCCACATAGTCAATTAACATAATTAGTATACATATAATGTGATGCGTGCCTTCCCTAGCTGCTCCCGAACCGAACAAGAACAAGTATAGGGTTCCAAATGTCGCCCCTCCGTAGATAGTCCACAACATGTTCGGATCCTCATTAGATTCAATTAACTAGAATATTCTCTAAGGTTTTATGTGCACTCGGGAAACTCACAATAATATTAATCAAGTATAAAATTCTCTCTTGAATCAAATATGTTAGAATAGTATATTGAGTTGCATTATAAATTGTGATCACGAACCACATATTTATAGGGTGGAAATAGAGGAGTTTCAATTGTACTAGGAATCGATTAACTAAATCCATTAGGATTCTAATTAATTAATATCATTAGAATTCTAGGTTTAATCAAATACTAAATATTTCAGATTTACCTAAAACATCTAATTTCAGTAGAATTAGGAAAACACGATTACTTGACTCGCAAGCAACCTAGCCGACCAAGGCTTTGCACGTGTGGCCTTGAGCCCACATTGCTTGGTCGTACAACACGCAGCCCGCAGTCCACGAATGGGAGCTGTTACTTTGTTCGGCCCATGCATGCACGCTAAGCGTTGGCAGCAAGCAGCACGCGACCCACTCGTTGGGCGCTGCTGCTTGTCTGGCTGCTCCGTGCGGAGGCAAGCGCTGGGCCTTGTGTCTCGCAAGCTCGTTCGTCGAGCGTTCGCGCTTCCCATTCGTTTTCCGATTCCGGAATTCATTTCCGATTCGAACAAATATTTAACATTTCCGATTTCGGAATTTATTTCCGATTCGAACAAGTATTTAATATTTCCGATTCCGGAATTTTCCGATTCGAACAAATATTTAATATTTCCGATTCCGACAATATTTCCGATTCCGATAATATTTTCGTTTCCGGCAATATTTCCGATTCTGGCAATATTTCTATTTCCGATAATATTTTCTGATACGAACCATGTTTCCGTTTCCGGCAACATCTACGACTTGGATAATATTTATATTTCCGTCATGATCCATATTTCCGTTTCCGGCAATATCATCATTTCCGGAGCATTCTATATTTTGCCTTTTGACGATTTCAGCTCCCACCGGAACCGAGATCCGTCGTTTCTGAATGTTCATAAATAGAGTATTTAATGAATACTATATTCACTTAAATACTTGATCCGTTCACGCACTATTTGTGTGACCCTACGGGTTCAGTCAAGTGTAAGTTGTGGACTAATATTATTAATTCCACTTGAACTGAAGCGACTTCTAGCTAGGTATTTAGCTCACTTGATCTCACTGAATTATTAACTTGTTTAATTAATACTGAACTGCATTTATTAGACTTATCATTGAATGAATACTTGGACCAAGGGCATTATTTCCTTCAGTCTCCCACTTCCTTAAGGACAAGTGTGCATTTCCTAATTCCTTTGTCGCTCGATGCCTGCTCATGAACGTAAGGTAAGAGTAGTCATCCTTATTATGTCCAGAGGTATTTCTCGGTTTCAGAGTTCAACTGATCAAATAAACAAATAATCATAGCCTATGATTCATCTGAGTACTACCATGCATTTTTCAGTTTCTAGCTCTTCGAGTGGCCTTGTACAACTTTCAAAATCTCATCCCGATTTATGGGAGGACAATCCCAATCTTGCGATCTTGAGTTTAGACTTCGTTTGATAGGTGATTACCTGAGCGTTGCCGTTATAGTCTCCTTTTAAGGTGCGATGCTTGACAACGTCAAAGTAACCAGTTCTCAAACAAGTAATCTCAAATCACTCAGGTATTGAGGATTAATGTCTAATAATGTAATGAAAGTTACTTATGACAGATTTTCATCTCTTACAGTAAAGTTTCATAGGTCTGTCCGATACTAATCTTCTCAAGTAAGTATCAATGCAAATGATTGCGACATTGCCATGTCCACATAGTTCAAGAAACAGAACTACTAGTCATTTTGCATTCTAGTCGTCTAGCGTTTTCTATGCGTCCACTTTTATAGAAAACTTCCGACCAGGGACCTTTTTCAACTTTTGACATTTAAGTTCACTTAATAAACATTTCTTAGTCATAGGACTGGTCCTGACAGTCTATCTTGAATATATCGTCAAAGTGAAAGGACTCATCATTTCATATATGATAAATGTTCAACCCCAACGTTTTACAACAATGGGCCTTAAACCCATCTTTAAAGTAATTAATGGAATTCAAAACTATGTTTGACTTCCAGTGCCACAATGTGAGTGTTGTATTTCACTTGTTGCATAGGTTTAGTTATCATGCTTTTCCAATCTTATTATCATTTTCATCGAATGCCTTTCGAGATACGATGATCAGATCTTTTGAGTATGTTTATTTTGTGATCTAGTCTTCCTTGCTTCAAGAGTGGTTCTATGCAATTTGCAATGAAGAACCATCAAGCCAGCAGACATGTGACCTTCCCAAGTTCAGTGAAGAACTTTTTAACATAAACAACTCTGTTTCATTGCTTCTTAGGCAATAATTACTTTTACTTCAACTGTATAGGTTTCTAGTGATGCTTTGTTTAGATTTTTTTATCCAAGCAGTTTACGGGTATGTGGAAGACTTTCCAGATGTATCTTAGAACATAGAAATTAATATTTAATTTCCCACGCAACAACTCATGCTCTTCAATCCATGTTGCCATTTCAAACGACGATGCATATAGCTCGTTCTTGCCAATGGTTAACTCCAAAGGGATCTTTCTTGATCCTTTGCCAGTGTTTATACTTGTAGCATCAATATTTAGCATATCTTCATTTCCTTGAATCAAGAACTAATCCTATGTACCTTTTCTAGTACCATAAGTTTTTCTTGATCTCAATCTAGTTGATCTTTACTTAGACCAATAGAGATTAGTATATGTTCGTTATGCCTAAAGCCATACGATACATTTTTGGCGATCCTTATATTATATCATACATGACAAATTCTTTTGCAGAATAATTCTCAATTGAATTATATTCATGTAACTTTAGCTCATCTAGTTTCAGTAGATACTAATTCCAGCTAAATTATTTGACATATAATATAGGTTAAGAATCTCATTTAGATCCTTTGATGTTTTAACTTAGTAAATGCTTATACATATTTCAAACATTCTTTACTTAGATTTATTCACATGGGTCGAATATCTCCAATGGAGTCTTTCGTGTTTGATTTAGTAAATGCCATTACTTAATCTAAAACAATATTATAAAATCTTTGTAAATAGATCTTAATACCCGGTATGTATTAAGTTTCGCCTTGGTCCATCATTGATGAATAATTTCAAATCTATGTCATTAGCATTTGAATGTTATTTCACAATAGAAAGATATGTGTGTGATACACATAGGACCAATTAAGTTTTATGTACTCCCACTAAACTTCTTATATATCTATAAGAATCATGTACATTTTATGAAACTAAAATACTTATTAGCTTCACTAAAATACAGTTCCGATTCCCAATTGCTTGCTTAAATCTGTACTTAGATTTCATAAGCTAACTTTCCTTTTCAAGCATTTATTTGGATCCACAAATCCTATGACATACCATGTACATAGTTTCTTCCAACATTTGATTGAGGAATTCGTTTTGTCATCCAATTTCTATATGTACCAATATGCAATCATTGCTTGAATTATACACTTGAGCATTACGATTATGCATGAAGTTTCAACACAATCCACGTCATGAATTTTCTTGTAACCTTTAGCAACTAATTTAGCTTTGTGTGAAGAAACAATTTCATGTTTGATGGTTTTTATCCTTAAAACCAACTTGCAACCAATAGGTGTGAAACTATTCATGCAAATCAACAAAATGTCAAATTTGTCATCAAAAAATTGATTCTGTTTTATGGCCTTTAACCAACTAAAACATTTGAGTCTATATATGGCCTCTAACCATTTTAGAGAATCTGGGTTTCGTCATAGCTTTCTTACAAGTCACAAACTCATTAATATACATGATAATAGTTTGACTGCAAGTTGTAGGTTTCTTCACTATCTATGTAATACCCCAAAATTTTTAAACTCGATTTATTAAATTAAAAATATTTATTAACTTGATTTTTTTTAAAAATAATTACGAATAATAGAATTTCGTTATTTTAAACGTTTATACGATTTATTTTTTTACGATAAATTTATAAACGAAAATTTATTTATATTTCGTTAACGATATTTTACAAAGAATTATTTTAGCTAAACATTTCTATTTTAAGTAGTTTCCGAAAATAGCAACAAATTTCAGAAATTTTAGCCTAATCTTGTAAAATTACGAAATTGCCCTTGAAAAACCAAAATTCCATTTTCCTTCTTCTCCTTGCTCTCCACGTACAAAGCCAGAGGAAATTTTTTCCTTCCTTCCTCTATTTCCCTCAATTGAGTCCATGTTCATTCCTTCTTCTTCACCTCACCTATTTACAAATTCAACTTCAGTTTCAGAATTGAATCTCAATGTCAAAAACCAAATCCAATTTTTATCTCACTTCTTTTGTTCTTCTCTGATTTGAATCACCAACACCAACAACCACCCACAACCACCATTGTTCACCTCCGTCCGTCACCACTACCTACCACCTACCGCCCATCATCACCAGAACCACCCAGCACCACCGGAACACTGCCAACCACCGCACGCACCACGTCCCACCGTCTCCCATGCTCTCTCCTCCCTCGCACTTCCCCTGCCTTCCTCTGTCTCTCCCCGCTGCACCACCGTGCCGCAACCACCAAATCCCCAACCCCTCTCGCCGTCGCCCTCAACCACCCATCTTCACCGACGAACCACCACCTCTCTCCTCCCATAACCACCCCAAAACACTACTCGAACTTCCCTTGTAATTTCCCCTGTGTATACTCCCCCTCCTTTCTTTCGTCGTTCTGCCGCCGCAGACCATCCACCACCACCTTTGCCTTCACCGGCGATTCCCGGCGCCACCAAACCCAGCCCCATTCGTGCTCTGCTCCTCCTTGCTCCCTCCCCTGTTCGTGCCCCTCTTTCAAAAAAAAAGAATCAGTTTCAATTAAACTTGATTTTTATTCACCTCAAACCCCTACATGAGTTGGGCTATTTCAATTTGGGCCTTTGATGAGGTAAAAATTGAATCTATTTCAGATTTCCTAATTATTAAATTTCAGATTCTCTAATTATTAATTTTCATGTTTTAATAAATTTTTATGATATAATTATTTACTAATAAACTGTTATTATTTTTCAGGTTTAATTATCGAATATCGATTTTACCAAAATAAATTACTAGCTTGAATTAACAAAAACGGAATTCAAATAATATTTTCATGAAAAATCGGTTTATGAAATAAATATATATTTCAATTAAAATTTCGATTAAGATTTAGATTCATAATATTTTCATTAAATTATGAAATTATATTTATATTAAAATTCGTTATTTATAAAATTCTTGACTTATAAAAGTTATGATTTATAAAATATTGATTTTAAATTATTTATCGATTTAGTACTAATTCGATGATTTCATATTTTGAAAGAAACTAGACTCGGAGCTCAGGATGAACGAACCAGGGAAAAGCCTTAGCAATCGCGGAGTGTAGGTAACGGCTATTGCTAGTACCCACAATTACCTTATAAATGCGATTATGAAATTACAACGTTATGATTGATTTTCGAAATGAATGTTTTTTACATGTTTTATGAATTACGGGAAATGAAAATATGATTTGATTGAATTGTTTATTATAATATGATTTGACCGATGGAATTATTCCTTATAATATGATTGATTGAATTTCTTATAAAATTATGTTTGTAAGAAACCATGAAAGAAATGATGTTTATATAATGGCAGGAAAGAAATGATATTTTATTGATCCCAGGATCTAAATGATGTTTTATTTTGATCACATGATCCAAAGGAATTATGTTACTTCAACTGAAGTAAAAAGGCTAAAATGTAAAATTAAAAGAAACATGATAAAGGAAAGTGAATGACCTAGTCCGTTTGGCAGTATATGTTCACAGGTTACGATTCTCGGTCATGCATGTATCCATGGGGGCATCCGCCCATTGAGCCAAGGCTCTCATGTTTTCGGGCCAAGGCCCCATGTTTTATGGACAGCGGTCCATCGTGGAAGACGTTCCACCATGTCATACTTGCCACGGCTAGCATGTGCACCCAAAAGTTATGAATGAATTAAATAAAGGACTTTATAAAATGTTTTACATTATTCTATTCTCCCTGTGTTATTAAACAAAATGAATTGAAATGGATTTACGTTGCTAGAATAGTTCGTTACTGAGTCTTCAGCTCACCGTTTTGTTTTCTGTTTTAGGTACTGCGGGGAACGATGGAAACGAATAGCGGCGAGGAATTTCACTTTAATATTATTCACCTAGTTTATGCTTAATGTTTTAATAGTTTAACTAAAGACTTTTAGTAAATTATGTATTTTTATTTTAGGAATATAAAGGATTGTTATATTATTTTGGAGTTCTAATAGATTATGATTGATGGTTGCCTTGTAATTCCCAAGAGGGAGTTACGGCAGGTAATGTCCCGGCCAAATTAGGTTAATTCCGCTGCTAATTATGCTTTAATACTTGAATTAGAGGTTGGGGCATTACAGTTTTGTATCAGAGCCAGGTTCTGGACCATAAGTGCTACACCTTACGGGTTTTTCACGAAATAGAATTCAGTAGGCTTTAAGCAAATAATTTTAAGGAATGAGTTAAAAAGGAATATTCTAAAATCATGATTAAGTTAAGTTAAAATGAATATGAGTGTGAGTGTAGGAACGGGATGAACGAGTTTATTTTCTATGATTTATTTGCTTCCATTTGTTGAGACATGTTATGTTGAATGTTGTCTATCGAGGATATGAATGATGTCCCCAAGGGCTCGCAACGAGCACCATGATAACCACATTACCCACGAGGATTATGCCATATCGATGCAATTATGAGTGTTTTCTTTCCTAGTGATTGTGAATTAGAAATTGTCCTACGATATTAGAGAAAGTTGATTTCTAGCAGACTTAATAGCTTTTGTCCTATCTGAACATGATGTAATTTTGGGAATGAATTGGTTGGCTGAATACGAAGCTAATATTAATTGTTTGAGGCATAGTGTGACCAAACTTCAAATGAGGATAGGATTTCACTCAAAAGTTAGTGAGAAAAAAACCAATGATTCAAATTGCCTCAGTTTTGGAAACTCTTAAAATGGCCGATGGTGAATTTTTCTGGTTATCCTTGTAGTGTTGTCGATCACCACTCACTGACACAGTTATCGTTTGAGAATATGTTTTCCAGAAAAGAAACCTAGTATGCCTCCACCGAGAGAATTAAAACTTTATCAAGATCCACCCCTATTCCTAAAGCACCTATGGAATGACACCAACTGAGTTGCAAAGAATTGAATAAACAATTAGATGATTTACTTGGATAAGGGTATATTCAACTGAGTGCTTCACTTTTGGGAGCCTTGTCATATTTTTGAGGAAAAATGATGAAACTTTGAGGTTATGCATAGATTATAAAGAGTCGGACAAGAATAAATATCCTTTATCCCGCATTGATGATTTGTTTGACCAACTTTGGGGTGCAAAAGTGTTTTCAAAGATAGATTTGAGGTCTGGATACCATCAACTTTACAATAAACTCGAGGATATTCCAAGAACAACCTTTAGAACCAACTATGGTTACCATGAGTTTGTTGTAATACCTTTTAGGTTAACTAATGCATCAGCTGTATTTATGGATTTAATGAACCGCCTTTTCAAACCAAACCTTGATAAGTTTGTAGTTGTTTCCATTGATGATATTTTGGTATATTCTAAGTGTAATAAGGAACATGAGGAGCATCTGAGAAAAGTGTTAGATATGTTGATTGAAAACCAGTTATGTGCTAATTTGTCAAAGTGTAAATTATGGCTTAAGGAAATATCGTTTCTAGGTCATATTATTTCTGAGAAAGGTGTATCTATTGATCTTGTAGAAATAAAAGCACTTGTGGAATGTCCTAGACCAACCAATGTCCTTCAAGTATGAAGTTTTGTGGGTTTAGCTGGAGATTATCGAATATTTATTTAAGGTTTTTCTAAAGTTGCCTTACCCACAATCCGATTGGTTAGGAAGAATCCCAAATTTGTGAGGAATGATGATTGTAAATCTGCATTTCAAGAGACGTGTTGCCATTACCTATATTCTTACATTTGGAACTGAGATATTGGTTACCTATAGTGACGCTTCTAAACATGGGTTAAGATGTGACCCTACAAAGTTATTACCATTTTATTTATGTTGAATATTCTGTTTCAACTAGATGATCTTACCAGAAGCTTCTAAAGTTCTCTAAGCATCAATCTATTCGAATGTCTAGGGACTAGACTCATTCGAGAATTAAATGGATAAAAGATATTAGGTTGTTAACCATTGGTAAAGCTGAGTGTTAAACTCAATGCTTTATAATCTCAAAACTACATTGTATTTTGAATTCACAAGCACCAATCGGTTTTCCATTTGACTTTGATACTCGAAAACAACCATAAAAGTCGCTAAGAAACGTACATTTTAAATTGCTCATTTTCTCTCATTTCCGTGGATCGTACTTGGATTCACTACCAATCAAGGAAATTTACTGTTACCCTTCTAAAAGGATTTATTGCATTAAAAGATATTTAATTACAAACAATAATTAAAACATACAATGAAGCATGCAAAGTCTAAACATTTATCATGAGTAATAACTTGAAAATTAAAACAATCATGAAATTTAAACAAGTCATTGGCATTTATCATGAGTTTTGTGTTCCGACAGGTGTGAATAAAATGAATCCAAGATCCTTAAATCATTGAAGAATTAAGCACATTATGTATTTAGACTAAATTCTAAAATATTTTATTTTTTTGAAGAAAAATTCTAAAATATTTTAGGTAAGCAAATCCTTTGCTAATAGTCTAGAAACTACTCTTGGTTGATAGGTACGTTTAAGAACTTATTAGGTAAGCCTATCTCATTTGCCACGACATAAAAGGACTCCTTACTTATATCGTTGAGTTTCACCAAAACTAACATGTAATCACAATTATTTGTGTACCTTACCCCTTTAGGATCAACAAGTAACACCTCTCTATGGCGGAAAACTATTACTTAGATTGATGCAAAGGTTACCCAAGTAAATGTTATTTTGGCATGGCACCTTTTAACACAATTTTTAAAGTTTGGAACTTAAGGCTCTTACTATGTTGGTTAGATTTTAAGTGAACTAAAATCCTTAATCATGCAACATAATCAAGCCATAATCTCATGCATAATTAAGACATATTTAAAGAAATAAATAGCTCCGTCATTGCGAGACTGCCCCCTGACCTCCGCTACGTACCTCTACTCTCTGCACCTCACTTTGACGTTTAAGGTTTACCTAATTTTCATCCCCACTTATTTTTAACTAGAGAGGGAATTTGATTTCAATTTTCATTTAAATTTTATGATTTTCTTTTTCTTCACCATAATAATATGATTCTCCATTACTCCGTATAAAATAAGTGGATCAAACCGATTTTTGTTGTATAATCTCTTTGTCTTATTGAGAAGTACGGAGTATAATAGATTTATCATTTATCATGTATTTACTCCGTAGTAAATAAAGTAGAAATGTGTACGGGGTGTTCTACCGGCATATATGCATACCTACATAACTCCCCTAAAGTCAAACTAACCTACAGGTAATTCACTCATCAAAGGTAATTATTCCTTACCGGCGTATTATGTTAGTCCTTACCGGCGATTTGGATGGTGCCATGTAATCATACATCGTCAAGATATCACTATGAGAGAGGTCATCAACCTACGAGGAGGGGTCTACATGACCGTACAACTTGGCTTGTCTATATAAGAAGGACCTCATTTATTGCTATGAGGTACGTAAAAACACTTAAACACACTTCTTTCTTACTATTTGATTACTTTTTAATCACATTCAGTAATCTTACTTAGGCATCGGAGGGGGGATCCTCGAACCACCCCCGAGGCTAATGAATCTATTCTATTGTGAAGATACAAGCAAGCGTTCTCAGCAAGAGTTCAGTATTCCACAGTTAGCTGTTCTCATCCCAGACCCGGAACAATTGGCGCTAGAAGGAGGGGACCTCATCCCTCTTAACGGTTAAATAGCTAACATGGATCTCTCAACAAAAGACGATAGTAAAAAATCGAGAAAGAGTCAAGAAAAAGCAACAACTCCGCAGTCAATAGGAATTTCAAAATCCCAACCAGCACCTAAAATTTCAACAACCCCATGCCAACACTACTGATAATAAGCCCGGTGATAAGAAATATCTTACAGTCGGCCCCGCAAGGAGTGACTGTAGAGGATGACGACGATGAAGTTGAGATGGAAAGTCCGTTCAGGGAGCAACCCATAACACCCATGGAACAGACATTAAAGGATCAGTTGTCACCCCTGTCGGCGGTATTCACTGGGGAGCAATTAAAAACACTGTCAACTTTCATGGCGGCATTATCAGAGCTAACTCTTGCTCAAAATTCGGGTTCTGGCGGCAACCTTAGAAAAATACCACCCATAACTGTAGGGTTATGAATAATATAAACAATATAATTCATGCGGAAAAACCATAAATCCAGGAATCCAAATTAATTGCCACATAGTCAATTAGCATAATTAGTATACATACAATGTGATGCGTGCCTTCCCTAGCAGCTCCCGAACCGAACAAGAACAAGTATATGACTCCAAATGTCGCCCCTCCGTAGATAGTCCACAACATGTTCGGATCCGCCTTAGATTCAATTAACTAGAACATTCTCTAAGGTTTTATGTGCACTCGGGAAACTCACAATAATATTAGGCAAGTATTAAATTCTCTCTTGAATCTAATATGTTAGAATAGTATATTGAGTTGCATTATAAATTGTGATCATGAACCACATATTTATAGGGTGTAAATAGAGGATTCTCAATTCTACTAGAAATCGATTAACTAAATCCAATAGGATTCTAATTAATTAATATCATTAGAACTCTAGGTTTAATCAAATACTAAATATTTCAGATTTACCTAAAACATCTAATTTCAGTAGAATTAGGAAAACACAATTACTTGACTCGCAAGCAACCTAGCCGGCTAAGGCTTTGCACGTGTGGCCTTGACCCCACGCTGCTTGGTCGTACAACACGCAGCCCGCAGCCCACGAATGGGCGCTGCTGCTTTGCTCAGCCCATGCGCGTTGGGTGTTGGCAGCAAGCAGCACGCGGCCCAAACGTTGGGCGCTGCTGCTCGGCCCCTTGCCTCGCTGCTCCATGCGCGGGCTTGATTGGCGCTGGGCCTGGCGCTTGCGCTGGGCCTTGCGTCTCGCAAGCTCGTTTGCCGAGCGTTCGCGCTTCTGGTTCGTTTTCCGATTCCGGAATCATTTCCGATTCGACTAAATATTTAATATTTTCGATTCCAGAATTTATTTCCGATTCGAACAAATATTTAATATTTCTGATTCCGGAATTTATTTCCGATTCCGAGAATATTTCCGATTTCGATAATATTTTCTTTTCCGGCAATATTTCCGATTCCGACAATATTTCTATTTCCGATAATATTTTCCGATACGAACCATGTTTCCGTTTTCGGCAACATCTACGACTTGGATAATATTTATATTTCCGTCATGATCCATTTTTCCGTTTCCGGCAATATCATCATTTCCGGAGCATTCTATATTTTGCCTTTTGACGATTTCAGCTCCCACTGGAACCGAGATCCGTCGTTTCCGAATGTTCATAAATAGAGTATTTAATGAGTAATATATTCACTTAAATAAAGAAAGTATCCAGACCCACATGAAACAGAAGAGCCTGAAACAGAACCGCAACCCTCCCCAGCATACGAGCGCAGAGCGCCGATACTACAAGTATCTAGACGGCAAACAATTCAGCCGAAAGACTCTCCCCTGTGCAGAGAAATCCTACAAGAAAGGATGGAAAAAAACAAAATCCCCACCGGCAAATATGATGGCACGACCGATCCAGAGGATCACTGCACCACCTTCGAACAACACATGATGATGTACACATATTCTGGCGCAATGTGGTGTAAAGTATTCCCATCCACACTCCTAGGTGTTGTTGCAAGCTGGTATAAAGGAATAGATGCTCATTCCATATATAGCTTCAGGAAATTGCAGGCTGCGTTTTTATCACGCTTTATAAGCAAAAAAAAAGAGGAAGAAATCACCATGGGAATTGATGTCGTTCATCCAGAAGGATAGAGAATCTTTGAGGGATTACCTCACCCGTTTTAACAACGAATCAATCACTATCCCAAATCTGCAGCAAGAAGTGGCGGTCTTGGCACTGATGAGAGGAATGCAAGACTGCGAATTCAAGAAGTACCTCAGCCGGAAGTCATACACTAATCTGGGTGATGTCCTACATAAAGCAAATGAATACATCAGGGGGGGACGAAATGATGAGAATCTCCAATGTTGTCGTCGCGGCCGACAGTAATCCAGGTTATAATTCTGGTTATAATCCGAGCTATAACAATCAACAAATGATGAAAGGAAGTAATAGTTACAACCAGAATAACAATAATCAACAGGGAAGCAATCAGAAAAGCTATAACAGGGGAAATGCCAACCCCCAGGGTGGAAGACCCCGACAAGAGAGAAGAGAGACTCGCGGACTCTTCGATAATTACACTCCGTTGAACACACCGAGAACAACAATATATAACATAAATAACAAGATGGATGGTTGGAAAGAGCCGCCGCCAATGATGAGTAGAGAAAGGAATATCAAAAACTTCTGCGACTTCCATAACGAGCATGGCCATTATACGGAGGACTGCAGAGACCTCAAAGATAAAATTGAAGACATGGTGAGAAAGGGGTATTTCTCGCAGTATAGAGCGAGGCAAGGCAATGGTAACTATAACCAGAACAGAGGTAACAACGCAATTTCATACCGGCCACAACAGCACCATAACCAGCAGTAATACCCCGAGATCGAACAACCATACCAACCACCCAAAATAGAACAGAGGCAACCAGAAACCAGTGCGAGGGAAGAACATAGATATAATGGGAAGAAACCGGTCATATTTGTCATCTTTGGCGGCCTAGTCCACGGAGGGACGGTAAGCGGCGCTAGTAGAAGTTTAGAAGAACACCAACATATGGTCAATTACCACAGCACCAGGGCATGGCCGAAGCCGCCAAGCATACCAGTAATGACCTTCTCAGAATCAGATTGCAGGGGTATCATTTTTCCGCATGATGACCTATTGGTTTTAACGATAGATATCGCAAAATCCGATGTAAATCAGGTACTGATAGATGGAGGTAGCTCAGCAAACATCATATTCTGGAGGCATTCAAACAGCTGCACATACCGGAAGAAGAGTTGGCAAGGGTGAATTACCCAGTAATTGGTTTAGCAGCGTCTGCAGTGTATCCAAAGGGCAGCATCAGGCTGCCGGTGAAAATTGGAGAAGGGTCCGAAGTACGAGACCTTATGGTAGAGTTCTTGGTCATTAATGTCCCGACGGCCTATAATGTGATTATCGATCGCCCGTTCATACACGACGCACAGGCAGTAGTTTCCACTTATCACTTAACAATGATATACATATCGAACCTAGAAAGGCCGGCAAAGATAAGGGGAAGTCAAGAGGCAGCGAGATCCTGTTATCTCACTGCCTTAAAAACACTGGGAAGAATGGTTCCTGAGGTGAACTTTGCAAGAAAAGCTACAGCAAAAAGAGGGCGAACCGACCTCAACATGGAACACTTTGACGAAAGACCCACAAGAGCACCAAGGCCGTCGGCAGACGGTCTAATAGAGTAAATATAGTTAGAAGTTGGGCGTCAAGGAAGAACAGTTGTAATCGGCACAGATATGGAAAGTGACATGAAGGTCAATCTCATAAGCCTGTTAAGAGAACATGTGACGTCTTTGCATTCTCGGCAGATGAAATGCCTGACATTGATCCAGGCGTTATAGTTCACTGACTGAACGCAGATAGAAACATTAGGTCGGTAAGGAAGAAGAAGCAAAAAATTTCCACGGAAAAAATGGCAGCAATCCAAGAAGAGGTAGAGAAGCTTTTGGCGGCAGATTTCATTGAGCCATGCGATTACCCAAAGTGGATGGAAAACGTAGTCACGGTCAAAAGGCCGAGTGGGTCATGGAAAATGTGTGTTGAATTTACCAACCTTAATAGAGAATGCCCTGAATATTTCTATCCTCTGCCAAGAATTGATAGGCTAGTGGACTCAACTAGCGGACATGCATTGCTTAGTTTCCTAGATGCCTTCTCAGGATACCACCAGGTCAGCTTTCACAATTCGGAAAGGAAAAAAGCAGCCTTAATTACAGATACAGGGGTATTCTGCTACAAAGCGATGCCATTCGGGCTAAAAAATGCAGGGGCAACATATCAAAGGCTCGTCGACAAAGTTTTCTCCGGCCAGAAAGGAAGAAATGTTGAAGTCTATGTTGATGACTCGATTGTAAAAAGCCGGCAAGGAAAAGACCATGTTGCCGACCTTCGAGAGACGTTCGAAACTTAGAGAAAATACAAGATGAAATTGAATCCCAAAAAGTGCGTCTTTGGTGTAAGATCAGGAAAGTTTTTAGGGTTCCTAGTCCAGAAAAAGTAGACGCAATCATTAGCCTACCACAACCCAAAAGTGTCAAACACATACAACCACTGACAGGAAGAATGACAGCCTTGAACAAGTTCTTAAGCAAATTGGCGGACAAACAAATGCCTTTCTTCGCAACCCTGAGGAAAAATAAGAAATTCAAATGGGGACCGGTTATAGACACCTACTTTTGTCCCCATTCCCGAAAGGGAAGGTTCAATGATGAGAACATAAATATCCACTTGGCAACGCATCTCCTATAAAATAACGAATCTCAATCACCCTTTCATTTCAGCCAAAGCTGCTATTTATAGAAACCTGCTAAGAATAGTAACTGCTGTAAAAGGTAGTTGTTAAAAGTGGCAAAGTTATAAAAGATAGAAACCTGTCAGAATTAGGTGTTTCACTCCAACATAAATCCTAAAAGATATAGAATTTGCATTCCTGGTATAATTCGAAAATAAGAGTTACGTATTAATTAAATTCCTAACGAACCTAGAGTTCGTAACGGGCCCAGACGCATTCCGTCATAAGTTAATACGCATTAAAAGACTCGGATAAATCTCAAAAGCTCCGTGTTCTAAGAGTCCAAATCTGACAAAGAACTCGGCCCAGATCCCATTTTCAACGCGTGGATCTGGGCGCCGAAATCTTCGGCGCTCAGCCATGGGCGCTGAAAGTGCCTGGGGCCGTTTTATCTCCGGATTCTTTTTGGATTTGTATCTTAAAATCTATCTTTCCACACACTCTTTTCCTATAAATACAGCCTAAAACCGACGTGAAAACAACAAAAAAAAACACAACACAACACAACACAACTCCATAATATGAGTATTGACTCTAGCCTTAAGCCTAAGCCTCACGCTGCTAAATTGATCCAGCGTTCTGTCGCAATCGACCCAAAAGTCGAACAGAATGCACCCTGCCCCTTGTAGCTTGATGAATTAAGCCTAAATACTGGAACATTGATTGGAAACCCGAGATTCGCTAAATAAAAGGAGAAATAGCAAAGCCAATTGGTTAGTTTTCTGAGAACCACAACGCACCTCTCAAGGGTGCGTTGTAATGTGTCCCTCATATGATTTAATCGCTTTCATCACCCTTTTATAAAATTGTCAAACTATTAATTTGATTGATCTATCACGCCTAATAAGATAATACCTTGGACAATTGAATTATCATGCTAGGTACCTTAAATCAATCTAAATAAGATAATCACGATCGATTTAGTGTTATGTGTTGCATATTGCTAAAATCAATTCAGAATAGTTTAATAGTTTAACGCATGTCCCTTCAATTATTTATGCTGAGCTAGTAAGGATAACCTGCCTCTGGAGTATTATCGATGAGCACTCCTCTCGGTAGGTACAGTCCCCCGAACTCTCAATCTCTGCCCTGCGGGTGTACGTTGAGCGATCCCCACACCAGGGATCACAAGGGAACCTATGGCCGTCGTGGTCGAACATAATGGCACTCCTTTTATGTCACAATAACCGGGTTTTGTCAGTTTTTCTCATTGTAAAACTGAATGGCGACTCCTATATTACTAGTCGATTGGTGTAAACTCACAGGAAATCCAATTACACTTGAGATGACAACGTCACTCCCACGAGGGACGAGGTCACGTATTAGCCTCGTGCTTTTTCGACCCCCTCACAGTGGCGACTCCACTGGGGATGTTAATGAAATACTCGTGCTTGTAGGTAATCAAAATAGCCGAAGGGTGAAACGATCCTACCCCGCGTTTATTTCCCTATCAAGCTGGGACGAACTGAAAATCAACATATTAATGTGAACGGGCAGAACCGCATAACGAATCTTGGCTCCCTTGGCATGTTTCATCTCGGGAGTTGGGAATAAGGATACCCATCGCCACCCGGGGGGTGCATACGCTTCGAATGTTGTCCACTTGGCACTTTCCCTAGTAGTACACCTATCCCAAACCAAATCGCTCGCCCACTAGGTCCCTCTCATTGGTGCATGCCTCCTTGGCTTACATCGTGATTGGCCTCTTGGGACGAAATTCGCTCGTGAATGCACTTCCCCGACCGGGGCATGTGTTGGATCGACGATAGAGGAGGTACCAAGCCGGCACAAATATTACCCATAGAAGCCTATCATAAACTACGTGACATATTATTTTGCTTCATGTTGTAATGGTAGTTATGTGTAGCGAATTATGTGGTTGTGTGTGACAAATAACACTAGAAAACCAACGACCCTAAAAATTGCCCAAACATTCATAAACACCAATTGGCCAAAGAGTTGTACCAAAATACGTGTTCCGCAGCCCCGGGCGATCGCCACAAAAATAAGCGACGCTCAGGACAGCCTGTAACGGATCCCACAACGCCGCACAACGCGTAAAGGACGTTATTAGGCAAACACGCAAAATCAAGTCGTATATACGAAAAAAGGATACGCGAACAGAATACGAGTACCAGTCAGGGACGCATTTTCAACGCCCTTGGCTGGGCGCCAATCATTTTCCACGCCCAGCCTGGGCGCCGAAGTTGCTGCCTGGCCTACTGGTCAGGCCCAGCAGCTTTGGTGCCCGCGCATAAAAAAAAAGAATAATGAGCGACAAATCTGTTACAAGGACGTATTGGAAAAAAGGCACTCGACTTTGAAACACGACTTATAAACTAAACAACTCATTGTGTCGTCACTAGGCCTCCTATGACGACTATGTTCGGCACTAAACCGAGCACGCTGATTAAATGACCTTGGATGTCACATGGGCAAAGTATTCATAAAATGATGTTCGAATAAAGTTTTCAAGGAAAAATAATGTTCGAATAAAAAATAAATAAATCCGAGTCTAGACTAGGCTATGCCAAAGTACAATCTAAATCCTAAGTCTTAGTTGACTTATACATAGAATCGGTCCTAATGCTTGGTGTCGTTCTGCAAGTAAAAAGGTTAAACCATATTGAGTCTCCCTTCCTAACATTTAAAAGAAATCAATAAGCACCCATATGTAATTGTCACCCCTTGCTAAGAATCTACGGCCTCAATACTCTCTCTCACCAATAAAAAGAATATATTATGTAATTCAAGTATTTGCAAAATGGAAAC
This sequence comes from Spinacia oleracea, assembly GCF_020520425.1. Lineage (NCBI taxonomy): Eukaryota > Viridiplantae > Streptophyta > Magnoliopsida > Caryophyllales > Amaranthaceae > Spinacia > Spinacia oleracea. The sequence goes on from NC_079492.1 coordinate 31,911,105, forward strand.
AGTCACATTCTGAAAATCATTCCTCCATAGTCGCACAACCCCCAAAGTGAGCCTAAGGTGTCAATACCATTGGCAAAAAAAAATTTAATGGCCTCAAGGCTTATGATCACATTGGGTCACGACTATCATAGTCCTCTCGAGCCACTCGCTCCTTGAAGTACTCCTAAGTACGGACTAAAAGATTTTCCATGAATGCAACATGACGAACCATGAAAATACCCAAATCGGCATGCCATAAGGCTACCATTGGGGTAAAGCGATACACACTAAGAGGGAAGCCGCACTAATGATTCTAGTCTTGCAAAAATGAAAATTCGATCTCCCCAACTAACTACCTTGCCAACATTAAGCAAAATGGCGCATGACAAATGAACACCCAAGGGTTAAAATCTAAAGTGTCAACCAACAAAAGTTATGGTCCAATTAGCCTAAGTCTGAAAGTCGCTTGGTCAAGTATTATAGGCTTACTCCACGTCATTATTTTGAGTCTAGGCCACCTCCTTGTATTCATACACGGGTTATAATCAGAAAAATTAATGAAAGTTCGAGTCTAAATCACAACTTCCAATTAAATCCCGGAAACTGGAATCTGAAAAGAAGCAAAAAAAATTATTTTCGATGTAATTCTTTCGTTAAATTTCAATAAAGTAAAAACAACATTTTGAATCTACGCTATTTGCACATTTTAAGAAACGACTAAATGCGCTTGCAAAGTAAGACAATTTAAAGGTCCACCATAGGCCTACTAAAATTAAAGGTCCACTATAGGCCTACCAAACGAGGATCACTCAGTCTAGCCTCGTGACTCAAAGACCACAACCCTCTACCTTTTAGCTTAAATAAAAAGGGGGAGAAATCCCAAGCAAAAAAGAAAAAAGAGAAAGAGAAAAGGGAGAGCGAAAAGAGCGAGCCATGAAATACTTAGCCCGTACCTCCCAAAGTGCGAAATTTACCCAAGTAAACGAAGGAAAAGAATTGAGTCAACCAATCCAAATCATACCACAAAACTACATAAAGTTCTATGATCTTCTACCCTTTCCAATCCTCATGCTTGACTAATACCTATACAAATTATCCTATCTCATTCAACCCATCTTTCAAGCCGTCTTGAGTCACAAATAAAAAAAAAGACAAATGAAAAGTACATTCTACGCTTAACGTAAAAAAAAAAAAAAAAAAAAAAAAAAAAAAAAAAAAAAAAAAAAAAAAAAAAAATAATAATAATAATAATAATAATAATAATAATAAAAGAAACTTTGAAAAGCGCCTTTAAAGTTCGTCTAAAAAAAAAAAGGAGCAGCATTTAGCGCACAAAAAAGATTCGCAAATATTTGGCACAAAACGAAAAGGAGCAGCACAAAAAGGCAGCCCAGAACACGTTTTCAACGACCAGACCTGGGCGCCAAAAATTATAACGCCCAGCCCTGGGCGTCGTTCTTGTTTATCACTTTTCAACTCCCAATTCCTAAAAGTGTTTGTATATTTTCCTATATACATGCGGAAAAATAACGAACACTTGGGGGGTAGAAGATCATATAAAATACGCAAAATACGCAAGCTACAAAATTTTCGTACACTTATTTCACCCTAGTTCAAACATTACGATTCCACTCGAACGTACTTGTTTAAAATCGGCATTCTAAGAAACCATTTTCTGGCTAAGAACTACGCAAGACCTGATTCCAAATTAAATCTATTTAAGGCGGATACGTAGGCAATCCATGATTCGGTCCAACCAATTTGCAAAAATGTTGAAGTCTATAGAATAACAAGAGAGTCCCTTATTGAAATCCAAGTCGAAAGAAAAATTTAAGTCAAAGGAAGAATCCGAGTCATCAAGATGCCAAAATGAGCACACATCAAATAATAATAAGGGCACGTACCCTTGCCAGAAAGAGAACTCACACTCCTAGGCACTTAGCCAATACTCAAAAGATCTCTTTGCCTCAATTGAATGGGGGCTAGCGCGAGCGTCCATGGCCTCTAAAGTACTCGACTTGACCCTCCCTAAAGCAAAGTAACTCACTTAAGACCTCCTTTCACCACTAGACACAGTCATAATCGCCAACAAGTAGTAAAGGCAGTAAGCTTGCAGTAAAGAGGATTGTTCTACGGCATCGCCCCATCGTTCCTCCGAACTCAGGGCACCCGTTCATGGTAATTCAAATGCTTGCGAATCCCCTTTGAAAAAAATCAGACATTGTCAATAGGACTTGGCACTTAACCAAGGATCACCCTACTCAGACATATGACACGGGCATCTAAAATCGAAATCTGAAAGCATCATTAACGAGAAGACATAATAGCAACAAGGGGCTAAAAATTGAAATAAAAGAACTAGGGAAAGAACTAAGTATACCTTGACCTTTTGTGCAGACATACACCAAGTAAATCTAAGTCAATTTGAAAGCGGTTTATATTCCCGCAATTCTGGAAAAGATGGCCCTAAAAGCCTAAAGCATGTGCCACACGGGCACAAGTAATATCTTGCCTCCTGCACCCGGCTTCCAGCAAATCCTTAGACAACATTCCGAAAATCGTAACAGTATTTTGATTCACTCATGTAATCCTGTATGAACCCTTCTATAAGTTAACTTACTTAGGACACCTCGGATTGTACACAGTAGGACTCGGTCTTCAAATAATTTTCAAAGACTTCTTCGAACATAATAAAGTGTCGTTGGTTTAAGCTAAGTATGCGTTTATCTCGATGTTGCAAGTGAGTCAAAAAGATTTCTAAATATGATTATGGGTAAAGAAAGGCACCTATATTTTGGTCAAGGCACACTTCAACATGTGACTACCTTGACCATGGCAATGTCGCACAATACAACATTTACAAGAGAAGTAGCAAATCACTACTCGAGCGTACCTCACACTAAACGAGTCTGGTTCAAACTATTCATGATCCATGTCACCATGAATGCATAAAAACGTATGCCAAGCATTATAGCACCAAGCCAATCCCGAAGCTACAATTGGGGGCTTGAGAAAGACACTCTAAAAATGCTTGAAATGACGATTTTATCGCAAATTCTCGACGCTAATGCTATACACACGTCATAGGGGCACAATCCTAAGGTTTGATCGTGTAAAACGAACCTTAGAATGGCTACGCCCCCCCCCCCCCCCCAAATTCTAAGCGCTACTTAGAATATATAAAGTCACCCCACTAACAAGGGTAACTAAAAATCGCGAGTCACCAAAACTCCGATCATACTACTGCACATAACGCTCGCCCTACAAGCGCCCGTTACACAGTCTACGCGAATGAAAAATCAAGGATAAAAAAGAAAGAAAGAAACATCTATGAATCCTTGCATCGAACGAAGTAATAAGACGTGCACACCCACCCAGAAGGTGCTACACTTGTTCGAGCACCTGAACGAGGCGTGATGAAGTAGTCCAATGCAAAAAATAATAATGATATCCCAACACCTGGAGGAATGTTCTAAGACACGCTGTTAGGCCACACAAGCCTACTTCGCACCATAAGTTCAACCATCCCACTGTACAAGTCTAAAAAAAAAAAGAGTAAGGCATATTGCACTAATGCGGGCACGACCAAGAGTATGAGGCAAAGACTACTTATCGCCCAAATTCAAAATGCAAGCCACACGACTTCTACATTAAGGATTAAAGGTAGCAAAATATTACCTACCACGGAAGGGATAGCTCGCACCTACACGAGCGGGACCCCAATGCATCTTTCTCGAAAGAACCTACAAAAATCGTACGCCAAAAGGAAGCATCCCAACATGCATATTTGGGGGCTCCAAGCTACGAAACAACCATAGCAAAATAAAAATCTCGAAGAAAATCTTTGAACAATCAAAAGGGCACGATGTTTTGAAGGAAAGGAAGCATCCCAACATGCATAATTGGGGGCTCCAAGCTACGAAACGACCGTAGCAAAATAAAAAAATATATACGCGATCAAAGTCTTACGCCTCAAGGTATGTTCCTAGGGCCATATAGACTCTCCCAACTATTGCAATAATTGTACGCCTTAAGAGCGACAATTCCTTTAAATAATTGCCCAAAGCGACAAACACCGTAGTCCACCAATCGGCTACGGCTTCTCGAGAAATCATCACGATCACTCAACTCATTGTGATCTCTAATAAAATTCTACGTTCCAAAAATAAAGAAAAACAAAAGAGAAGAGAATACGTAGAATTTCCAAGTGAAATAAACGAACGAACAAGAGGCCAACTGTGTCATCAAAAGACCAGCCCAAACAATATTTTCAACGCCCCACTTGGCCGTGAATTATTTCTAACGCCCAGGCCTGGGCGCCGAAAATGAGCCCAGGCCCAAAAGAAGCCCTGACTTCTATAGGGTCCTGCCGTATCCATTCGACTCGAAAATTGCCGATTTCTTTACTGAAAGTCGCACCTCACGGCTTTGTTAAGAGTAGCACACCACTACAAAGATCGCTCGCACTTACGAGCACGATCCCAAACACGATCAAGGACATTACAAAATGCGTATCCCCAAGGAACCTCTTTGACAAGAAATGACCGTCAAGAACGAGTGCTTGGGGGCTCGAAAGAAAATATATATTTCAAAAGAGAATATGCAAAGTTAAAACAATATTCCCAGACTCACTACAAAAAAACACGACTCATAGTGACGCTTTTTTGGTCGAAAAGTGGCGCTAAAAAGCGTCACAATTTTCTATAATGACGCTTCACAAAAGCGTCATTATATTTTGGGCCACTATATAATGACGCTTTTAGTAGCCACAAAGCTCAAATTTTGTGACGCTCTTTTTAGCCACTCCTTCAATATAAGGACGCTTTTAATGGTTGATTTTTGTCGGGCTACATTTGAGCCAAATCGATTGTGATGCAACAAAGCGTCATAATTTACCTCCCCATATTTCCCAACAAAACAATTATGATGCAAAAAAACGTCACAATTTACCTCCCCAATATTTCCTACCAAAACCCTTTTGATGCAAAAAAGCGTCACAATTTACCTCCCATATTTTTTTAATGCTTGAATTAATAATTATGTTGAAACTAATTAAGAAGAATCAAATATATGAAATTAAATAATATATCTGATCATAATCACACTTACTTTTCTAATCAATTAAAATTACAAGTCGATATATATATAGCTATAAATTAAAATAACTACATAATTTGAAAACACACTTAATTTAATTAAAAAACATCCATGTGCATAGTTGCATTGTCCAATAATCAAAATAGCAATAGTTTATAGATCCGTACATCAAATTTTTGAACTATTAAATCACACTAGAAATAAAAATAACTTCTTAGGATTATCCAACTAACGTAACATTTGTTCTTGTAACATAAAAAAATGATTGTTCCTAAATCCCCTATGATTGAGACCGGAGCTTCAATGTCTTGATCTAATTATTATCTTTTCCACCTGAATCATCGTTAATGTACACATAAGAAAATATTTCATATATATGCAATATAAGAAACATTATAACACTATTTTCTTTGAGGAGATACTTTCATAAAAAAATCAGACATATATAGGAAAAGTATAATATTTCCAAAAGGTTATAATATAATAAGTTAAATAAGTAATAATTCCAGCCTTCAATAACAAGACAAATCTGAGTAGATCAGCATTAGATAGAAGCCAAAGTAAGAACAAAACAATAACAGTCAAGAATAACAGAAGCCTGAAACATTGATTTGGAACACATCAGAGACACTAAGCACACCATAAGCAACAAAGCAGAACCCGCAGAACAGCAGCAGATCAGGGGAAGAACCGGAAGAACAGAAGCAGAATAAAATCCGCAGATCAGAATAAGAAGGCAGAACCATAGCAGAACAGAACAACAAGCAACAAAAGCAGTCTGCAACAGGTATAACAACAAAGAAAACAACAGCAATAACACTTTCCTACAACTGAAAATAATTAAGAAAATAAATTGATTTTTCTTATTCTGAACTCATCACGATATTTATTGATAACAAGGTTAATGGACCTATACATAGTCAAAAGAATGTCACCAGATTCTTCTAAAGATCTCTGAGTTTCATCCTGAATGTCATCTTGAGCATTCTCTAGAGTTTGTTGTTCGACTCGAATTTCTTCGAGGTCTACTTTTCTCCCACTTGTCATTTTGGAAATGTGATCCTTCTCCAAAAAGACACCATCTCGAGCAACAAACACTTTGTTCTCAGATGTATTGTAGAAGTAATACCCCTTTGTTTCCTTTGGATAGCCCACAAGGATACATTTGTCAGATTTTGGATGAAGTTTGTCTGAAATTAATCGTTTGACGTATACTTCACATCCCCAAATCTTAAGAAAAGACACATTTGGAGGCTTTCCAAACCATAATTCGTATGGAGTCTTTTCGACAGCTTTAGACGGAGCTCTATTTATAGTGAGTGCAGCTGTATTTAGTGCATGTCCCCAAAATTCTAATGGAAGTTCGGCCTGACCCATCATTGACCTGACCATGTCTAGCAAGGTTCTGTTCCTCCGTTCCGACACACCGTTCCATTGTGGTGTTCCAGGAGGAGTCAATTCTGATAGAATTCCACATTCTTTCAGATGGTCATCAAATTCATAGCTCAGATATTCACCGCCTCTATCAGACCGCAGTGCCTTAATCTTCTTGCCTAATTGATTCTCTACTTCACTCTGAAATTCCTTGAATTTGTCAAAGGATTCAGACTTATGCTTCATTAGGTAGACGTAACCATACCTACTGAAGTCATTAGTGAAAGTGATAAAGTAGCTGAAACCACCTCTAGCATTTGTACTCATTGGTCCACATACATCTGTATGGATTAAACCCAATAGTTCATTTGCTCTTTCTCCAACTTTAGAGAAAGGTTGCTTTGTCATTTTGCCAAGTAAACATGATTCGCATTTACCATAATCCTCTAAGTCAAATGGTTCTAGAATTCCTTCCCTTTGAAGTCTTTCTAAGCGTTTCAAGTTTATATGGCCTAATCGACAATGCCACAGATAGGTGAGATCTGAATCATCCTTTTTGGCCTTTTTGGTATTTATGTTATATACTTGTTTGTCGTGATCTAATAAATAAAGTCCATTGACTAATCTAGCAGATCCATAAAACATCTCTTTAAAATAAAACGAACAACTATTGTCTTTTATTAAAAAGGAAAATCCCTTAGCATCTAAGCAAGAAACTGAAATGATGTTTTTAGTAAGACTTGGAACATGGAAACATTCTTCCAGTTCCAAAACTAGCCCGGAGGGCAACGACAAATAGTAAGTTCCTACGGCTAATGCAGCAATCCGTGCTCCATTTCCCACTCGTAGGTCGACTTCACCCTTGCTTAACTTTCTACTTCTTCTTAGTCCCTGTGGATTGGAACATAAGTGTGAGCCACAACCTGTATCTAATACCCAAGAAGTTGAATTAGCAAGTATACAGTCTATAACGAAAATACCTGAAGATGGAACGACTGTTCCGTTCTTCTGATCTTCCTTTAGCTTCAAGCAATCTCTCTTCCAATGCCCCTTCTTCTTGCAGTAGAAGCATTCGGATTCAGAAGTGGGTTGACTGACCTTCCTCTTTGCAGATTTGGCGCCAGTTTGCTTAGTTGGGCTGGCCTTGTTGCCACCTTTCTTAGCATTCCTCTTCTTTCCAGATTTCTTGAACTTGCCCCCACGCACCATAAGCACATCCTGCTTATCACTTTTGAGCGTCTTTTCAGCGGTCTTCAGCATACCGTGAAGCTCAGTGAGCGTTTTGTCCAGACTATTCATACTGTAGTTCAGTTTGAACTGATCATACCCGCTATGAAGAGAATGGAGGATGGTGTCTATAGCCATTTCCTGAGAAAATTGCTGATCCAGCCGACTCATATTCTCAATGAGTCCAATCATTTTGAGAACATGTGGACTTACGGGCTCGCCTTTCTTAAGCTTGGTCTCAAGAATTTGCCTATGAGTCTCGAATCTTTCGACTCGAGCCAGATCTTGGAACATGTTCTTCAACTCACTGATGATTGTGAAAGCATCTGAGTTGATGAACGTTTTCTGCAGATCCGCACTCATGGTGGCGAGCATTAGACATTTCACATCCTTGTTGGCATCAATCCAACGATTGAGGGCTGCCTGAGTGACCCCGTCGCCTGCAGCTTCGGGCATCGCCTCATCTAGGACATACTCCTTTTCTTCCTGCATAAGAACTATTTGCAAGTTCCTTTGCCAGTCAAGGAAGTTTTTCCCGTTCAACTTCTCCTTTTCGAGAATTGATCGAATGTTGAATGAATTGTTGTTTGCCATATTAAAAACTACAATTGAAAAGAATAAACAAATAAATAACCATTCACAGTTTCTCTTAATAAACTTAAATTCTAGCATACATGCATAATTCAATGTTTATTAAGCATTTTATTCAAATTATGTGTTCCGGCAGGTGTGAATAAAATGATTCCAAGATCCTAAAATCATTGAAGAACTAAGCACAGTTTGTCGACTTAATCCTAGAACATCTTAGGTAAGCAAAAGCCTTTTGCTAATAGTCTAGAAACTATTCTTGGTTGATAGGTACGTCTAAGAACTTATTAGGTAAACCTATCTCATTTGCCACGACATAAAAGGACTCCTTACTTATATCGTTGAGTTTCACCAAAACTAACATGTACTCACAATTATTTGTGTACCTTGCCCCTTTAGGACCAATAAGTAACACCTCGCTGAGCGAAAACTATTACTAGATTGATGTAAAGGATATCCAAGCAAGTGTATATTTTGGCATGGCACCTTTTAACTCAATTTTTAAGTTTGGAACTTAAGGCTCTTACTATGTTGGTTAGATTTTAAGTGAACTAAAATCCTTAATCATGCTACATAATCAAGCTTTTGATCTCATGCATTTTAAGACATATTTAAAAGCAATAAATAACTTAAAACATGCATAAGATATTTGTGATCTAGTATGGCCCGACTTCATCTTGAAGCTTTGACTTCAAAGTCCGTCTTGAAAATCTCCGTGGGAGGCACCATTTTCTTCAAATAGGATAAGCTATAACTAATTACAACTATTTGATGGTTCGCAGACCATATTTGAATTGAAAAATAACTTTGGTACTTTAGACCAATTACATTCAAATTAATGGTACGCAGACCATATTTTCTATCCTATTTGGGCCATACTAGTCACTTCATAACCTGCAAAACAGTACATATACAATATATACCATTCACCCATTCATTATCATGAATGGCCCACATAGCTGGTTAGTAAAACACATTATGCATCACGTAAACATTTGCAGCAATTAATCAAGGGCACCAATAATCTACCAATTATTCAGTCCTTATTAATTCTAATCAAGTTGTTTTAACCTTAAGGATTTGTAGACCTAATCAAGAGTTTATGACTAAAAAGCGCTCCCACTTAAACCAATAAATTCATATGCTTTACTAATTTTAAACATAAAAATGTATTTCTAGTCTAACCGGAAACATACAAATTTAATTAAAATTTAAAGCTCATATAAATTTATAATTGAATCCAAAAAATTTAATTTAATTTCAGTCGTATTTAAATTAATTCATGATTTTAATTTTAGTAAAATAATTAGAATAAATAACATTTATTATAATTACAATATTCAAAATTAAAATCCAAGAAAATAATTTAAATTATTAATTTTAAAATTAATTAAAATTACGTGAACTGAAATTTTCAAATTAAACATTCAAAACGATCTAATCGTAACGCAAACACCCTACGCATTGCACGCCCATGGGCCGCTCGCACACAGCCATCGCTGGCCATGTGCGCGCAGCCCATGCGCTCGTCGCATAGCTGCTGCATTTCCATTGCAAGCCCTCGCACGCTGCGCGCGCGCCAGCGCTCGTCGCACGCGAGCCATCGCTCGCAGTGCGCGCGAGCCATCGCTCGCTGTGCGCGCGACATCGCTCGCTAGGCGCGCGACATCGCTCGCTGTGCGTGCGAGCCATCGCTCGCTGTGCGCGCGACATCGCTCGCTGGGCGCGCGACATCGCTCGCTAGGCGCGCGACATCACTCGCTGTGCGCGCGAGCAACGCTGGGCGCAGCGCTCGTGGCACGCGAGCTTGCGCTCGCTGCGCGAGCTTGCGCTCGCTGCGCGCGAGGCTGCGCGCTCTTGCGCGAGGCAGCGCGCGTTGTGGCGCAGCTCGCTTGCTGCCCACACGCGACTTCCTTGGCTCGCCCTTCGCCCATGCCCATTCGTCCATTGTTCGTGGCATACGACACAAGGCAGGGCTGCTGCCTTGTGCTCGTGCACTACGCCCTTGCTCATTGCATTCGTGCCGCACGGGCGACGAGCACCCTTGCTCGTCGTCGCATGCCCGCATTATACAACACCCCTTAAGGGTAACACGAAGCGTCCATTGCTTCGTGCGTGCAAGTTTTATGAACGAATCGCATAAAAATTTAAAATTTATATTTAAAATTAATGACAAATTAATAAATAATATTAATTTCATAATTTTAGGGCGAAAAAATCGAAAATTTATTATCCAATTGATTTCCGATTGTTATGGATTCAAGTCTAGGTCATAAAAATTTAAAATTTATCATAAATTTACAATTTTTATGGTGGTTTTTAATCATAGGTTTCTAATTAAATTACAATTAATTATGAAAATCAAATTAATTCTAAATTATTCTAATTTTCAACAAATTAATCATAATTACAAATTAGATTGCATAATTAACAAGACTAGGCATTCAAACTTGTTAAACATATGCAGTAGGTCAATCAAAAATTCAAGATTTATCAACAAGAATCGCAAATATTTAATTTAACATCTTAAATTTACGAAATTTTGCATTCGAAAAACTAAAACCTTCGAAAAGTCATACTATTTTTGTCAAAATTTTAGAATGCCTTTTACATGCGGAATTGACACAAAAATCACTCAATTCGGATGAGTAACGAAGAAACTGCCGAAAAACTGCGTACGTATAATTAAATAAACGCAATTTGCAATTAATTAACAATTACGAAAATTAATCACCCTTTTTAATTCTTGCAAATTTGTAATATTTAACCATGTTCATGCAATTTAGATTATGAAAATAATAAGGGGCTCGTGATACCACTGTTAGGTTATGATACATATGACATTACATAGATCATGCGGAAACAACCATTAACCCAGGACAACATATTATTTACACATAATCATATAGCATAATTTAGATGCATACTCTTTGTTGCGTGCCCTCCCTAGCTGCGCCCGAACCGAACAAGAAAAAGTCTTTAGGACTCCAAGTGTCGTCCCTCCGTAGATAGTCCACAGCACGTCCGGATCCGCCTTAAGATTGACCAACTAGAATCGCCCTTAAGGTACTAGAAAATTTCGGCAATTTGAGCAAGATGTGTGTTTGATTTTTCTCTCAAAAAACTCACTTTGAATACTTTGAAAACTTGTTATAAATTGTGAGCCCTAGCCTCATATTTATAGGGGTATGGAAAGGGAATCGAAATCCTATTCAGATACAAATTAATTAAACCTAGAATCCTACAAGAACTCTAATTTAATTAATTTTATCAAATAGAAATAGGAATTTAATCATTAACCGAACTCTGCATGTTTTAGGAAACGTGCACGAACACAAACACTTGCACACACACGCACGGCTGCCACGATGGGCCCCATGCGTGCGCGCGAGCAGCAGCCCACACAGCGCCCGCGCGCGCTGCGCGCTGCGCGTGTTGTGCGCGCTGTGCGCGCTGTGCAGCCTGCTGGGCCTGGCCTTGCGCTGGGCCTGGCGTGGCTGTTTGTGCGGCGCGCTTGGCTTGCTGGGTGATGGCCTTGCTTCGTGCTGGGCCTCGTCCGGCAGGCCTCGTCCGATGCTTATTCGTACGATGCGCTTCCGATTAAATTTTCCGATTCCGGAATTCATTTCCGATACGAACAATATTTAATATTTCCGATTCCGGAATTAATTTCCGTTTCGAACAAATATTTAATATTTCCGTTTCCGGAATTATTTTCCGATTCCGGTAATATTTCCGATTCTGACAATATTTCCGTTTCCGGCAATATTTCCGATTCTGGCAATATTTCCATTTCCGATAATATTTTCCGATACGTACCATGTTTCCGTTTCCGGTAACATCTACGACTTGGATAATATTTATATTTCCGATACGATCCATATTTCCGTTTCCGGGAATATCATCGTTTCCGGAGTATTCATTTCTTGCCTGTGACGATCTTAGCTCCCACTGAAACCAAGATCCGTCGGTTCCGAATATTCATAGATGGAGTATTTAATGCCATTTAAATACTTGATCCGTTTATGTACTATTTGTGTGACCCTACGGGTTCAGTCAAGAGTAAGCTGTGGATTAATATCATTAATTCCACTTGAACTGAAGCGGCCTCTAGCTAGGCATTCAGCTCACTTGATCTCACTGAATTATTAACTTGTTAATTAATACTGAACCACATTTATTAGACTTAACATAGAATGCATACTTGGACCAAGGGCATTATTTCCTTCAGGCATACGAGTCGACAAGGCTCATCGAAGAAATGCACGAGGGAACTTGTGGAAACCATGCCGGCGGGAAACCACTCGCCATTATTTGCCAAAGATAAGGCTATTACTGGCCAACACTGTTAGAAGACGCCCGGGCATACGTGAAAAAATGCGATAAGTGTCAAAAATTCTCCGCGGTCATCAACTTGCCGACAAATGATTTGATGCCTATTCTAAACCCAAACCCGTTCGCACAATGGGGAATGGACATTGTAGGGCAATCCCCAATGGCGGCGGAGGGACGAAAGTTCCTAATCGTAGCCGTTGACTACTTCACCAAATGGATTGAGGTTGAGCCAGTAGCTAAAATAATGGCAAACCAGGTGAAAAAGTTCATATGGCGAAATACATAACAAGGTTCGGATTACCATAGGCAATAGTCTTCGACCATGGAACACAGTTTGACTGCACACCCATACAATGCTTCTTGGGGATTGTAGGGGGTTTTTTCCCGTTTCCTACAATGGGGGGTTTTGCACGCGGCGGTTCGTTTAGAGAACTGTTGAATTGTTTTTGCACCTCGAAGGAGTCGCCACCAAACTTATTTTAGGTCTCGTTTGGGAAGACCGCACAATGACTCTATTTTTGGATAAGGCCTTGAATCCTTGAAACAGATGGGTGAGATCCGGGCTCGGGAACGAAAATGCTTATTCGGCGAGCTTTAGAAATATTCAAGTACGTTGGCACAAAATTGTTTCGAAAATAAACCCTAAGATTAGACTATGTGGGTTTGCAAATTAGGACAAAATAGAATTTCTTATTGTACGGTGGTCACTTTGCTTTAAAGATTGATTTAAGGAACCTAAGGCCGGTTTGTCCAAAAATATCTTCGTTAAGCGTGGTGTAACCTTTGTATTTTGTTGTATTTAGCATGTTGGTGATGAAAGCGATAAAGCACATAAAGCAACATTACAATACTAAATAAAGTGCGGAATTAGTAAATACAAGACCCCTAGAAAAGGACTAGGGAGTAGGTCCACATTGCCTAGAAATGGACTAGGCAAGTAAAGGTGCGGAATTGAAAGTGCGAAATTGAAATTGCGGTATTGAAATTGCGGTATTGAAAGTGCGATATTGAAAGTGCGATATTGAAGTTGCGATATTGAAATTGCGATATTGAAATTTGTACTTGGGCACATGAGATTCGAACGCCAAGCGGCTCCTTAAAAATAAGTGCGCCCAACACGAATTCAAAGCCAAAAATCTCAACTTGGGAGAGGTTGCTCAACCCAAATGTCCTAGATTTTGCATATTGAACTTAAAATTGAAAGCTTGAATATTGAAAGGTTTGAACTTGAAAAGATTGAAACTTTGAACTTAAAATGTTTGAAATTTAAAAACTTGAACTTGTATGTTGAAATTTGAAGACTTGAACTTGTATATTGAAAAATGGAGTTTTGAATCTCAAAAGATTAAACTTAAATTCTAAAAGGTGTCATCTTTGATTACTCCATGTTTGAAGGTGATTCTAATTCAAAGAGAGGAATGCACGCAACTTTGAACATCTTTGAATCTTGAAAGTTTGTATTTTGTATTTTGAAAAAGTTTGTATTTTTGAAAAAGCATGTATGATTGTTGCAAGTGGTGATTTTTATGACAAAAAAGACACCAACTTGCTAATCATTTGAAATCAAAATAGCATGATTAATTGAAATGGGATTCGGATTTACCTAGTTAAGCTTAGGCTCGAGCTCCCAATTGCTCTTGAATTTAGGACTTTTTGTATGTGTTTTGAAGAGTTTTGAAGTTTGTATTGTGAGGAGTAATGTCGAAATTACGACGTTATGTGTGGTGTGCTCCCCCTTTTTCGAAGGAAATGAGGGGTATTTATAGGAGGGAAATGGTGCAAAACGCCAGCACACTCCAGCGCCTGGCGCCAGGCCAGCGCTGGGCGCTGCTGACGTGGGGCCGAATGCCACCAAAAAGGACGGAAAGATGCCGTCCTTTATTTGTCTTGTATGGGTGTACCTTCGTACGAATAGTACGATGTTTGGCACGTAGTGTTTGCTTGGAGGTTAAGGCTTGAATTTGCGTCTAAAAACAAACCTTTCTCGGGTTTTTGAATTCTGGTTTTACGGGACGGGGCCCGGCATGCTCGGTTTTGTGGGTCGGCGCCCGAATTTGACTTGCCTTATATGATTTTGAGTGGAAAAGGCCTAGTAAGACCAATGGGATGGTCCACTAGTTGAGATTGAACTTGGATTTTGAAATTGGATTTTGTAAGTCGTATTTTGTACCGAGTTCCGGGAGGGGAACGGCCTCGGGGATTGGATTTTGGACCTTGGATTTTGGAGGTATTCTTAGCAATTGGGATTTCTGCCTGGAGTTACTCCAATCGCCTAACAAGGATAATGGTTTCGTCATCATCCCAAAGGGGAGACACAAATTAGGTGTCTACAGAAGCCCCCACTTTGACTGAGCGTTCGGTTAGGAAAGAGCAAGTCAAAGTATTTCGAAAGGGACGGAGAATGGTCAAGATGTTCTGCAATCGAGACCACTCTTTGTACGCCGGTACCTGCACAAAACAGGCGTTAGAAAAAGGATAGAGTCTACCTCGGTGCGGTTGGTGATGACTCCGATTTGTACTTGCACTTTTCCGCCTTCAGTTCAGGATGGAGCTTGGCATCGAAAATTTGAATTTTTGAATCTTGAATTTTGAACTTTGACACCCGGAGTTAATCCGTTGGGATGTTCTTTGCTGGGGATAAGAGCTTTTTACTGGCCCTTAAAATTTTGAACTTTGACTGACTTTCCCGGAGCTTGGGTCCGTTGGGAGTTGGGCGCCTGAGTCGTTGTATTTTTTGGACTTTGTATTCTTGAAATATTCATCTGTTTGTACTTGGAGATATAGGTGTATACCCGTATTGTCGATGGATGGTTCGATGCGACGTTTGATGCTTGGTGCGGAAGACTGTAGCAGCAAAGGGCGTGCAATCAGAACGGGAGACCGCGCGCGGCAGACCTGCGCATGCAGCAGGTCAGCGCTGGTGCGGTGCTTGGCACTGGGCTGCACTATATAAGTGCCCCCTTGCCGTGCCATTTTGAGGCACATTCACTTGACATTTTTCCTTCTTTTCTCTCAAAGGTCGACTAGCTTCTCCCCTTGGTCTTGTTCTTGCCTTGTCCATGTAAGTTTTTCATGTTTTTTGCTTATGAAATAACTCTAGGATTGCATGTAGTTTGATCTTCTCGTACTTTGAAATGATGCTTGTATGCTTTAGTTTCTTGAATCTTGTAGAAAACTGTTTGATAGCCACTTGAACTTGAACTGTTGGAACTTGTACTTTTGAATTTTTGAACTTGTATCTCCTTTGGCACGGATAGCCTAGGCGTTGACGTAGAGCTTGAATACCTGCTTCGGCGTGGATAGCCTAGGCGTTGGCGTAGAAATTTGAATACCTGCTTCGGCGTGGGTAGCCTAAGCGTTGGTGTAGAACTTGTATCTTGAATTAGAGGTCCACTTGGTTTTTTTTTTTTTGAATTGAATTCTTTTTTGACTTTGTTTGGGCTAGTATAGGATAGCCCCCAGTTTAGAATTTTGACACTTTGTATGCTGCTCGATTTAGTATGCCTCGTCACACTCGAAGAAAGCTCGCTGAGTCGTATGTGGTTCGAGCTACCGAGGAAGATGCTTCGGATGATGAAGCGGCTGCAATAAATGCACCAGGTGGGGGTATGGTTCCCCGAGATGCGCCTGCTATCCCTGGTGCTGGTTGGACCCCTTCCGACCTGGTGTTTCGGCCGGATTTGCACTTGTCTCAGCGGCCTCGCGCTGGTATGGTGAGTCTTGTACTGTGTTTCGAATTAGTACTTTGTATTTGTATAGGTTTTGAGCTAACTCGTTCACCTGTAGGCCGACGGAAAGCCGTTTCGTACTTACTGGTCCTTGGTGGAGGTTCAGAGGGCCTTTAAGGCTCTCCGTGCTGATGAGGAGGCTATGGGGATTTGGTCGCAGATGGGCCTAGCCGATTTCTGGCGCACCATGGGAGGTTCCTCGAGGAGAACGGGGATTTAAAACCGTTTGTGGGCTTTGTTGGAGCTGTGGTGGGATACCACCAACACCTTCCACATGGCATGGGGGGATATTACTATTACCCCTCTTCAGTTTTCTATGATTACATGTCTTCCTTTTTCTGAAAGAAATGTGACCTTCGATTCTGAGCTGACGTGGCGCTCGGCCGCTGCCAGGGACTTGCTCGGCCCTGTTGTTGACTTGTCAGAGGACGACTCTCACGCTTCTGTGACGGTGCTTGTAAATGCTATATGTGGTGAGGGTGTGTCCACAGAGCAGAGGGTTAGGCTCTTCCTCTTTGTTTTGGTTAGCAGAGTGATTGCCCCGAGTAGGAACAGTCGGGTGCATATTAGTTTCTTGTCCGCTCTGAGGGACTTGAGAGCTATTCCGAGTTATAACTGGGGTGGTTTGGCCAATAGCCACCTCTTGTATGAAATGGGGCGGGCCTCCCGGACTGCACTGGGGAGTGACCCGAGCATGGCTGCTCTGTGGAGCGTGCTGGAGGTATTCGAGACTCCTTGTACTTTGTACTTTGTATTTGTACGCTTGTATCTTGAACTTGACTGATGTTTTGTTTGTTCCTTGAAAGATTTGGATCAATGAGCACTTTCCGACTTTGGCGCTGGAGCGTACTAGAGACGCGGCTTACCCGTATGCTGCCTCTTGGATAGGAGCGGTGCGCGTTGGTGCGTCCCTGGCGGCTTCTCGCAGAGCTTGGAGAGTTTTGCCTGCTGATAGGGTAATCTTTTGTACTGTTTTTCTTTCTTGTATTTGTATTTGAAATGTTGCCTGAGTTGTCTGCTTTGTAGGTGGTATGGTGTCCTTTTGCCAATGTAGTTGTACCTGCCTCAGCTGCTCGTGCCCATTTCCTGTCTGGGCGGCGTGTTTTGCTTCCAGGGCTGTACCGCCATATGTGGTATCTAGGGGAGCGAGTGTCCCTTCATCACAGTTCAGGGGATAGACTTGTCCACAAGGATCCGCCGGAGTCCATGCTGGCGTTGGATGAAGAGTTGGCCCGGCTCTATGCGGAGGCTAGGGGCGAGGCTGTTTGCCGCTCTTGGAGGGAGTTTGTACACAGGAAGGGGAGCTATGACGACTTCCTGAGGAGGCTGGCTCCACCAGTACGCTTCGTACTGCCGGTGAGCTTTTGAACCTTGTATTCTTGTATTCTTGTATTCTTGCATTCTTGTATTCTTCAGTTGATTGCATGATTGTATGATTGTATGATTGTATGTAAATGGAGGAGGTTGATCCTGAGGACATTCCTCATGCTGATAGGATCCTCCGCTATGAGAACTCGGACGGGGAGGAGGTGGTGGAGACCATTCCGTGGGCTTCTCCTCTGCACCGGAAATCATATGATGCTGTACCCGAGCATTACGCCCCTGTAAGTACTGTTGCATTTTTGAAACTGTTTGTGACTTGTATTTGGAAATTGATCTTGAATTTTGTATGCAGGCGCCTCGGGCGAGAGTGCGTTGCTGGATGCTCTTGCTTGATTCTTGGAAGAGGCATTGCGCCAAGCTGACCCGGAAGCTTTCTGGCCGGAACAGAGAGGTACCTCACTTGATTTTGAAACTTGTATACTGGAAATTCCAACTGGGAAATTGATTCTTGAAATTGTATCTTGTATAGGAGCGGCGTCGAGACTGTAGAGACTCTGTTGACAGGGAGCCTCATGCGGAGACGTCCTCGAGACAGGAGGGACCGAGCTTGGAGCTGGGACAGGGGTCTGGTGCTGGTGCTCATCAGAGGCATTTTGATGCTGAGTGGGGAGCTTCCCCCTTCGTACATGTTGACCCCACCAGGCATTCATTCGGAAGTGCTAGCGGTTCACGCCCCTTTGTTCCTCCTTCCGGCTACTACTTCGGAGGAAGTGGTCCTCAGCCTTGGGGTGCCGGTTCATGGGCTTGCTACGCGGGGATGGATAGGATGCGCCAGGCTCAGATGTATGGGTCGTATCCGTATATGCCGATACCGCCGCCGTATCAGTATTCCTCCCCTCAGCAGGGAGTTCATCCCTCCACTGGCACTCTTCGTATCTCAGAGCAAGATCCTAGTACCCCTGCGACGGAGATGGATCAGGAGCTGGAGCGCCTTAGGAGGCGTAATAGGGACAAGGCACCTGTGGTTGACGTCACTGCTGATGATGACTCAGACTTACCCTGCATGGTAGCGAGTTCCAGCTTGCCTGGATTGATTTTGTATAGGCTAGATTGTATTGTATTTGTATGGATTGAAACTTGAATTTTTGTGGTTTCTATGGCTTGATTTGGTTTGTAAAATTTGAAGATTAGCTTTTGTATGTTTGAATGCTTGAAATTGTATGTGTAGTGTGTGCCTTGAAATTTTGTAGCTATATGCATGCATGACAATTTTGCGAAAATTTTTGAAAAAATTTACCCTTTTTTTTCGGGTGTATATACCCACTATAAGCCCCCACTTTGACTGAGGCTTTTTGGTTAGGAAAAGCGCAAGTCAAAGTATATTAATCTCTTGCTTATGCATATGCAGACTCGACTTAGGACGCCGATCTAGGACTAGAATGCTTGAATTTTGAAAAATCGACCCGAAATCGATCTGCCCGAAGCGTTGATCCGGACTGCTTGAAATTGCGCGGCTTGCGGCATTGGAATCTTGAATAATGGAGGTTGTACTCTGCTGTCCGAAACACTAAAGAGTGTGTACTCGGAGTCATAAGAGAGGACAGTGGCCTCGTCCTTAGATGCAGGCCCCTGCGCCTGGCGCAGGCTTGGCGCCTGGCGCCTGTGAGCTGTCGTGCAAGCCAATTCTTGTATAAATAGGGAGCTTGTTGGATCATTTCTTGCATCAATCCTTCTCTGCTATCACTGCATACTGCTTCCTCTCGAAAAGAAAATATGGCTGTGTCTTTTGAAAGTGCCTTGAACTCGTGGCTTGGTTCGCTAGGCAAGTTGGAGAAAAGGGAGCTTGATGGCATGCATCTTGGGGTGCCCGTCTCTTTCCGGTTTGTAAAATTGGATTTCCACTTCATTCTTGCTGCTCTGGAGGGTTGGGAACCGAATCATCATGTCTTTCGCTTTGGAAATAATGAGGTATGTCCCCTCCCTGAGGAATTTAGTGCCATATTGGGGTGGCCCTTGATGCTGGAGCCATGCATGCCTAGTGCTGAAGAACACTTTTTCTTGAATTTTGAAAGGTATTTGGGCCTGAAGCCCCAACTTTTGAGTGCTGTTGTATATGGAAGAGGGGTGGATTTGTCCCTCTTTGTCACCTACTTTGTTGGGCTTGATGTTCCCAAAGTTTTCCGCTTGAGAGCCTTGAGTTTTTGTATATTTGCTCGCTTTCTCTTTTCGAAGCAGGGGTTTGGCAATGGTGATGCCTCCCTAATTGAGATTGTAGAGCAGTTTGCTAATGGTCGGGACCCAATGCCGCTCGTGATTTGCGAAACATTGATGGGCCCTGACATGCTGAAGTCGGACCCTTCTTCATTGCCGTCGGGAAGTCCGGTATTACTCCAAGTAAGGATTTGGAGCGTTCTTTGTATTGTTGAACTTGTACTTGTACTTGAATTTTGAATGTTGAATATTGAAATGTGCTTCTTGTATACTCCCCAAGGTTTGGCTTATGGAGAGGCTCATGTTGGTGGCACCACCGGAGAACATGGCGAGCTATAATAGAAAAGGATTCACCGTGCGGCCCATGGTGTATGGTCGGCTTCCATTGGATGAGTGGAGATGCGCACTCTCTGGGATTGAATCTTGTATAAGGTGGGTAGTTCCTTGGTGGGGAATTGCTGCTATGAAACATGCCCTTGGTTCTGCTGTTTTGAGGGTGCCAAGCCTCACAATGCTAGTCTTCTACTCGCCTGCTCGAGTGATGAGACAATATGGCTTGAAATTGGAGATCCTAGAATGTACTGAAGAGAACCCGAAACCTGTTGCGCTGAATGCAAATCGACTTGAAGTTTGGAGGCGGTATTGGATCGCCAAACCATTCTGGAGTATCCAGTTCCCACCTGAACCAGTTGCTCTGTCTGCAGGGTACATTGTATGGATGAGAGGCCTAGGTTAGAGGGACATTTCTCTCTCCGGACCAGCTAGAGTCCGAGGTTCTAGAGCTAGACGTCCTGCATCAACTGACAATGAGGAAGGTGACGGGAGTGTGGCCCATCCGGTGCTTGCCCGTTCGGAATCCAAAGGAGGTTCGTCGTCCTCCCGTCTTGGAAGGCTTGCAAGTTCCTTCTCCCGCCGCTTGGGCAAGGGGAAGGTTGATGATTGATTGCGGGAGGAGCCAGGGGATAGTACTCAAGGTGCCAAGACTCAAGAGCATAGTCGCCCGACCCTAGATCTTTGTAAGCCAAATGTGTTTAAAATTGTATTTGAAGGAATTGTGTTTAGAATGTGTTTGGAAAATGTGTTTAGAACATGTGTTTAGGAAGTGAAAAGGCTTTTGAACTTTGCTTCACTTGATCCTGACTTTGTATTTGAATTAGCTTTGAAGGCCTTAGGGCCAAATAAAGAGATATTGTGTTAAATTCCGCTTGAACATGCTTTGCTTTGAATTGGCACATTTGGAATAAAGCCAACAACAATTTGAGTTTTGAAATTTGATTTGATTTTTAGGATGCCCTTAATTGAGGAAATTTTGAATTTTTTTGCATTAAAGTGGCCGGGCCTCGAAATGAGGTTGCCTACGTGTCCCGTTAGGGTATCAGGCCGGGCGTAGTTCTGACTACCTTACAAGACCTGAATTTGGATTCTTGAATTTGAACATGGAACTTAGACATAGAACTTCTTGAGTTGATCGAGGTTGGTAATAGATCTGAATTCTGTTCCGTCGATGTCTGTTAGTTCGACTGCTCCCCCGGAGAGGATCTTCTTGACAATGTATGGGCCTGCCCAGTTGGGTTTGAATTTTCCCCTTGGGTCCATGATGCTTTTGCAAAGGGCTTTTAGGACAAGCTCGCCTTCCTTGATGTTTCGGGTTCTGACCCTTTTGTTGAAATGTCTGGCCACTCGGCGCTGATAGACTTGTACATGGTGAGCGGCTTGAAGCAGTCGCTCATCGAGCATGACTAGCTCGTCATATCTTGTTTGTACCCATGCATCTTCTAGGATTTTGCTTTCTAGGACTATCCTTAGAGAAGGTATTGAAGGAAATAATGCCCCTGGTCCAAGTATGCATTCTATGTTAAGTCTAATAAATGCGGTTCAGTATTAATTAACAAGTTAATAATTCAGTGAGATCAAGTGAGCTGAATGCCTAGCTAGAGGCCGCTTCAGTTCAAGTGGAATTAATGATATTAATCCACAGCTTACTCTTGACTGAACCCGTAGGGTCACACAAATAGTACGTAAACGGATCAAGTATTTAATGGCATTAAATACTCCATCTATGAATATTCGGAACCGACGGATCTTGGTTTCAGTGGGAGCTAAGATCGTCACAGGCAAGAATGAATACTCCGGAAACGATGATATTGCCGGAAACGGAAATATGGATCGTATCGGAAATATGAATATTATCCAAGTTGTAGATGTTGCCGGAAACGGAAACATGGTACGTATCGGAAAATATTGTTGGAAATGGAAATATTACCAGAATCGGAAATATTGCCGGAAACGGAAATATTGTCAGAATCGGAAATATTACCGGAATCGGAAAATAATTCCGGAAACGGAAATATTAAATATTTGTTCGAAACGGAAATTAATTCCGGAATCGGAAATATTGAATATTGTTCGTATCGGAAATAGATTCCGGAAATGGAATTTTAATCGGAAGCGTATCGTACGAATTAGCATCGGACGAGGCCTGCCGGACGAAGGCCCAGCACGAAGCCAGGCCATCGCCCAGCAAGCACGCACGCCACAGCCCAGCGCGCACAAGGCCACGCATGCGTGGGCCGCGCTGCGTGGGCTGCTGCTCGCATGCGTGGGCAGCCCTTGTGGCTGCCGTGTGTGTGTGAGTTTGAGCTCATGCGAGATTCCTGAATCTGCAAGAGTCAGTGTATGATTAAATGTCTATTCCTATTGGATAAATTGATTAAGTAGAATTCATGTAGAATTCTAATTCCAATTAATTCGCATCCTACTAGGATTACGATTCCTTTTCCATAACTCTATAAATAAAGGCCTAGGGGTCATAATTTATACACAAGTTTCAAAGTATTCAAAAGTGAGTTTTTGAGAGAAAATTCAAACACCCATCTTGCCCCAAAAGTGCCGAATTTTCTGAGTACCTTAAGGGCGATTCTAGTTGGTCAATCTTAAGGCGGATCCGGACGTGCTGTGGACTTTCTACGGAGGGACGACATTTGGAGTCCTAAAAGACTTGTTCTTGTTCGGTTCGGGCGCAGCTAGGGAAGGCACGCAACAAAGAGTATGCATCTAAACTATGCTAAATGATTATGTGTAAATAATATGTTTCCTGGGTTAATGGTTGTTTCCGCATGATCTATGTAATGTCATATGTATCATAACCTAACAGTGGTATCACGAGCCCCTTATTATTTTCATAATCTAAATTGCATGAACATGGTTAAATATTACAAATTTGCAAGAATTAAAAGGGGTGATTAATTTTCGTAATTGTTAATTAGTTGCAAATTGCGTTTATTTAATTATACGTACGCAGTTTTTCGGCAGTTTCTTCATTACTCATCCGAATTGAGTGATTTTTGTGTCAATTCCGCATGTAAAAGGCATTCTAAAATTTTGACAAAAATAGTATTTTTCTGCCGAACCCAGAATTCTCAAATTCGAAGCCTAACTATGACTTTTCGAAGGTTTTAGTTTTTCGGATGCAAAATTTCGTAAATTTAAGATGTTAAATTAAATATTTGCGATTCCTGTTGATAAATCTTGAATTTTTGATTGACCTACTGCATATGTTTAACAAGTTTGAATGCCTAGTCTTGTTAATTATGCAATCTAATTTGTAATTATGATTAATTTGTTGAAAATTAGAATAATTTAGAATTAATTTGATTTTCATAATTAATTGTAATTTAATTAGAAACCTATGATTAAAAACCACCATAAAAATTGTAAATTTACGATAAATTTTAAATTTTTATGACCTAGACTTGAATCCATATCAATCGGAAATCAATTGGATAATAAATTTTCGATTTTTCGCCCTAAAATTATGAAATTAATATTATTTATTAATTTGTCATTAATTTTAAATATAAATTTTAAATTTTATGCGATTCGTTCAAATAACTTGCACGCGCGAAGCAATGGACGCTTCGTGTTACCCTTAAGGGGTGTTGTATAATGCGGGCATGCGACGACGAGCAAGGGAGCTCGTCGCCCGTGCGGCACGAATGCAATGAGCAAAGGCGTAGTGCACGAGCACAAGGCAGCAGCCCTGCCTTGTGTCGTGTGCCACGAGCAATGAACGAATGGGCATGGGCGAAGGGCGAGCCAAGGCAGTCGCGTGTGGGCAGCAAGCGAGCTGCGCCACAACGCGTGCTGCCTCGCACAAGTGCGCGCAGCCTCGCGCGCAGCGAGCGCAAGCTCGCGTGCCACGAGCGCTGCGCCCAGCACTGCTCGCGCGCGCAGCGCGCGATGTCGCTCGCCCAGCGAGCGATGTCGCGCACCAGCGAGCGATGGCTCGCGCCAGCGAGCGATGGCTCGCGCGCGCAGCGCGCGATGTCGCTCGCCCAGCGAGCGATGTCGCGCCCCAGCGAGCGATGGCTCGCGCGCACAGCGAGCGAGCCAGCGCGCCCAGCGAGCGATCTCGCGCGCGCACTGCGAGCGATAGCTCGCGTGCGATGGGGCGCTGTGCGGAGGCTTGCGATGAGACAGCAGCAGCTATGCGACGAGCGCATGGGCTGCGCGCACATGGCCAACAATGGCTGTGTGCGTGCGGCCCATGGGCGTGCAACGCGTAGGGTGTTTGCGTTACGATTAGATCGTTTTGAATGTTTAATTTGAAAATTTCAGTTCACGTAATTTTAATTAATTTTAAAATTAATAATTTGAATTAATTTTTTGGATTTTAATTTTGAATATTATAATTATAATAAATGGAATTTATTCTAATTATTTTACTAAAATTAAAATCATGAATTAATTTAAATGCGACTGAAATTAAATTAAATTTTTGGATTCAATTATAAATTTATATGAGCTTTAAATTTTAATTAAATTTGTATGTTTCCGGTTAGACTAGAAATACAATTTTATGTTTAAAATTAGTAAAGCATATGAATTTATTGGTTTGAGTGGGAGTGCTTTTAGTCATAAACTCTTGATTAGGTCTACAAATCCTTAAGGTTAAAACAACTCGATTAGAATTAATAAGGACTGAATAATTGGTAGATTATTGGTGCCCTTGATTAATTGCTGCAAATGTTTACGTGATGCATAATGTGTTTAACTAACCAGCTATGTGGGCCATTCATGATAATGAATGGGTGAATGGTATATATTGTATATGTACTGTTTTGCAGGTTATGAAGTGACTAGTATGGCCCAAATAGGATAGAAAATATGGTCTGCGTACCATTAATTTGAATGTAATTGGTCTAAAGTACCAAAGTTGTTTTTCAATTCAAATATGGTCTGCGTACCATCAAATAGTTGTAATTAGTTATAACTTATCCTATTTGAAGAAAATGGTGCCTCCCACGGAGATTTTCAAGACGGACTTTGAAGTCAAAGCTTCAAGATGAAGTCGGGCCATACTAGATCACAAATATCTTATGCATGTTTTAAGTTATTTATTGCTTTAAATATGTCTTAAAATGCATGAGATCAAAAGCTTGATTATGTTGCATGATTAAGGATTTTAGTTCACTTAAAATCTAACCAACATAGTAAGAGCCTTAAGTTCCAAACTTAAAAATTGAGTTAAAAGGTGCCATGCCAAAATATACACTTGCTTGGATATCCTTTACATCAATCTAGTAATAGTTTTCGCTCAGCGAGGTGTTACTTATTGGTCCTAAAGGGGCAAGGTACACAAATAATTGTGAGTACATGTTAGTTTTGGTGAAACTCAACGATATAAGTAAGGAGTCCTTTTATGTCGTGGCAAATTCGATAGGTTTACCTAATAAGTTCTTAGACGTACCTATCAACCAAGAATAGTTTCTAGACTATTAGCAAAAGGCTTTTGCTTACCTAAGATGTTCTAGGATTAAGTCGACAAACTGTGCTTAGTTCTTCAATGATTTTAGGATCTTGGAATCATTTTATTCACACCTGCCGGAACAATAAAATCGAATAAAATGCTAATAACTTGTTTGAATTGCATGGTTGCTTTAATTTCAAGTTATTATTCATGATAAATGTTTAGACTTTGCATGCTTCAATGTATGTTTTAATTATTGTTTATAATTAAATATCTTGCACTGCAATAAATCCTTTTAGAAAGGTAACAGTAAATTTCCTCGATTGGTAGTGAATCCAAGAACGATTCACGGAAAAGAGAGAAAGTGAGCAATTTAAAATGTACGTTTCTTATAGCGACTTTTATGGTTGTTTTCGAATATCAAAATCGAATGGCAAACCAATTGGTGCTTGTGAATTCAAAATACACTGTAGTTTTGAGATCATAAAGCATTGAGTTTAATACGCTCAGCTTTACCAATGGTTAACAACCTAATATCTTTTTCCATTTAATTCTCGAATGAATCTAGTCCCTAGACATTCGAATAGATCGATGCTTAGAGAACTTTAGAAGCTTCTGGTAAGATCATCTAGTTGAAACAAAATATTCAACATAAATGGTAAAGAACCTTGTTTGGGTGACATTGGACATGTCTAACAAAGTATAAAAGTCAACACTAAAGAATTCAATTCTTAAGACTATAAGAAAGGGTACAAGAAATAGGAAAACAAAGGAACAAATGAAAGGAATTTACGATTCCGGTTCTACCTATAAGTTTAAAGAGAAGTGACCTAGCAATCAAACTTCCTTGGTAACATATACCGCTTGAGGTTCTTACTTCGGTAATAACTCAAACAAATGAAGCTAGGATACACTAATGACCTACAAGTGGGAAATGAAGCATGGCAATGCTACATTAGTTGTAGGGTCATCTAGTTTGTTTTAAGTCCTTTCAAAGGCTGGAACTTAATGGCTATTTTGTTCCATAATCAGCATACCTAAATTTCTGTTTTTCAAAACACAGAAAAACTCACATTCAAGAAAAACAAAAACAATGTTTGTTTGTTTATTTGAATGAAATGGTCAATTACAGATTGAGTCAATATGCTTGATTAAAACAAACAACTCTTTAAAGAACTTTACTAAGGTTCAAATCAACCCCTTGATTTGAGTTCCACTAATCTTTGGCATTGTTGCTTAGACCATATCAACAAGTTAACATTCAAAAACTCTATTTTAATGGACTTTTGAAAGTTGGTTGATTTCTAGATCAACTTAAGACAAGCTAGTCTTACTTGTTGAAAGTAACAAAAGATGTGAACTATTGTTAGAACGCCTAGACAATAGAGTTCAAAGCTAAAGAAAGATTTTATGACTTTATTATTTCGCATGGATTTGAGTGAATGTAGGTTTATTTACTCAAATGTGATATAAGTTGAATCTGTTTGGCTAGTTCAAAGATTCAGAAGTATAAAATCCACTTGGCAAGAAATCATAAAGATCTAGGTTAGATCATGTTGATGATTACTTGACACCAAATATGATCATCAATGATTGTGTGTTGTAATTTCACAATCTAGGTCCATAAGATATGGCATATCTTAGTTGGAATAATCGAAGTCAATTAGTACTTGATTCGATCAATGATGGATCATAAAAACTTTTCCTATAATTTCTAAAACAAAATGCTCAACTACCACCAAACTAAACCAAATTCGTCAAAGCTATTGAAAAGTAAATTCAGGATATCTTTTCAATTATATATCTAAAGAGTTGCTAAACTCAGTGGGAGCTTAGTGTTTGTTATTCAACAAACTAAGGCCCAAGTCTAGATATATGTTTCATTGTGATTTATTCAAATGAGACACAAGGGTATTGTTTCTACCACGAATTTTTGAGAACATAATGTTTGTTTGCTCGAAATAATGTCCTTTTGGAGATTCGTTTCCAAAATGACAAGTGGGAGAAAATAGACCTCGAAAGTTTTCGAGGCGAACAACAAACATAAACGGACATTCCGGAGCTTTTCGAAGTGCTTCAGAAAATCCGAACTTATTCTTTAAGGACTTTAGAAGTGGCTTTAAAGAATAGACATCTCTTAGAAGACTTTACAAGTGCTTCAAGGAGAACAGAATATTCAAAGGACTTTCAAGTGGCTATTGATATTCTGTTGTTTGATGTTCTATACCCAAGTAGGCATAGAATTCAAGTCACTGAAACTATGAGATTCTTCTATTAGATAGTAAAGAAACATAGAGATCAGGTCAATGAAACTATGAGATTCTTCTATTAAATAGTGAAGAAACCTACAACTTGCAGTCAAACTATTATCATGTAGATTAATGAGTTTGTGACTTGTAAGAAAGCTATGACGAAACCTAGATTCCCTAAAATGGTTAGAGGCCATATATAGACTCAAATGTTTTAAATGGTTAGAGGCCATAAAACATACTCAATGTTTTGATGACAAAATTAAAATTTTGTTGATTTGCAAGAATAGTTTCACATCTATTGGTTGCAAGTTTGTTTTAAGGATAAAAACCATCAAACATGGAATTGTGTTCACACACAAAGCTAGATTAGTTGCTAAAAGTTACAAGCAAATTCACAATGTGGATTGTGTTGAAACCTCATGCAAAATCGTAATGCTTCAAGTCTATAATTCAAGCAATGATTGCGTATTGGTAAATATGGCAATTGGATGACAAAAGTATTCCTCAATCAAATGTTGGAATAAACTATGTACATGGTATGTCATAGGATTTGTGGATCCAAATAAATGCTTGAAAAAGAAAGCTAGCTTATGAAATCTAAGTACAGATTTAAGCAAGCAATTGGGAATTAGAAATGTATTTTAGTGAAGCTAATAAGTATTTTAGTTTCATAAAATGTACATGATTCTTATAGATATATAAGAAGTTTAGTGGGAGTACTTAAAACTTAATTGGTCCTATGTGTATTACACACATATCTCTCTATTGTGAAATAACATTCAAATGCTAATGACTTAGATTTGAAATTATTCATCAATGATGGACCATGGCGAAACTTAGTACATATTGGGTATTAAGATCTATTTACAAAGATCTTATAATATTGTTTTAGATTAAGTAATGGCATTTACTAAATCAAACACGAAAGTCTCCATTGGAGATATTCGACCCATGTGAATAAATCTAAGTAAAGAATGTTTGAACTATGTATAAGCATTTACTAAGTTAAACATCAAAGAGTCTAAATGAGATTCTTAACCTATATTATATGTCAAAGAATTTAGCTGGATTCAGTATCTACTAAAATTGAATGAGCTAAAGTTACATGAATAGAATTCAATTGGGAATTATTCTGCAAAAGAATTTATCATGTATGATATAATATGAGGATCGCCAAAAACGTATCGTATGACTTTAGCCATGACGAACATATACCAATCTCTATTGATCTAAGTAAAGATCAACTAGATTGAGATCAAGAATACTTATGGTACTTGAAAAGGTACATAGAATAGTTCTTGATTCAAGGAAATAAAGATACGCTAAATATTGATGCTACACGCATAAACACTGGCAAAGGATCAAGCAAGACCCTTTGGAGTTAACCATTGATAAGGACGAGCTATAGAGCATCGTGTTTTGAAATGGCAACATGGATTGGAGACCATGAGTTGTTGCGTGGGAAATTAAAATATTAATTTCTATGTTCTAAGATATAGTTGGAGAGTCTTCCACATATCTATGAACTGCTTGGATAGGTAAATCCAAACAAAGCATCACTAGCAACCTATGCAGTTGAAGTAAAAGTAATTATTGCCTAAGAAGCAATAAAACAGGGTTGTTTAAAGTTCTTCACTGAACTTGGGTAGATCACCTATCTGCTGGCTTGATGGTTCTTCATTGAAAAATGCGTAGAACCACTCTTGAAGCAAGAAAAACGTCTGCTAACTTGATGGTTCTTCATTGCAAAGTGAGTAAAACCACCATCAAAGTAAGAAAGACTAGATCACATAATAAACAAACTCGAAAAGATCTTATCATCATATCTCGAAGAACATTCGATGAAAAGGATATTAAGATTGGCAAAGCATGATAACTAAACCTATGCAACAAGTGAGAAGCAACACTCACATTGTAGCACTGGAAATCAAGCATAGCTTTGAATTCCATGAATTGTTTTAGAAGATGGGTTTGAGGCCCATGGTTATAAAACATTGGGGTTGAACATTTATCATATATGAAAATGTATTTTCATATTCCATTTAATCTTGGTTTAGTATTAAATGATGAGTCCCTTCAAATTTGACGATATATTCAAGATAGACTGTCAGGACCAGTCCTGTGACTAAGAAATGTCTATCAAGTGAACTTGAATGTCAAAGGTTGAAAATGGTCCCTAATCGGAGTTTTCTATAAAATTGGACGCATAGAAAACGTTAGACGATTAGAATGCAAGATGACTAGTAGTTCTGTTTCTTGAACTATGTGGACATGGCAATGTCATAATCATTTGCATAGATACTTACTTTGGGAAGACTAGTATCGGACAAGACCTATGAAACTTTACTGTAAGAGATGAAAGTCTGTCATAAGTAAATTTCATTAAATTATTAGACACTAAATCCTCAATACCTGAGTGATTTGAGATTACTTGTTTGAGAACTGGTTGCTTTGACGTTGACCAACCGTCGCACCGTAAAAGGAGGCTATAAAGGCAACGCTCAGGTAATCACCTATCAAACGAAGTCTAATCTCAAGATCGCAAGATTGGGATTGTCCTCCCATAAATCGGGATGAGATGCTTAAAAGTTGTACAAGGCCACTCGGAGAGCTAGAAACTGTGAAATGCATGGCCGTGCTCGGATGAATCATAGGCTATGATTATCTGTTTATTTGATCAGTTGAACTCTGAAACCGAGGAACACCTCTGGACATAATAAGGATGACAACTCTTACCTTATGTTCAAGAGCAAGCATCGAGCGACAAAGGAATTAGGAAATGCACACTTGTCCCTAAGGACAAGTGGGAGACTGAAGGAAATAATGCCCTTGGTCCAAGTATGCATTCTATGTTAAGTCTAATAAATGCGGTTCAGTATTAATTAACAAGTTAATAATTCAGTGAGATCAAGTGAGCTGAATGCCTAGCTAGAGGCCGCTTCAGTTCAAGTGGAATTAATGATATTAATCCACAGCTTACTCTTGACTGAACCCGTAGGGTCACACAAATAGTACGTAAACGGATCAAGTATTTAATGGCATTAAATACTCCATCTATGAATATTCGGAACCGACGGATCTTGGTTTCAGTGGGAGCTAAGATCGTCACAGGCAAGAATGAATACTCCGGAAACGATGATATTGCCGGAAACGGAAATATGGATCGTATCGGAAATATGAATATTATCCAAGTCGTAGATGTTGCCGGAAACGGAAACATGGTACGTATCGGAAAATATTGTTGGAAATGGAAATATTACCAGAATCGGAAATATTGCCGGAAACGGAAATATTGTCAGAATCGGAAATATTACCGGAATCGGAAAATAATTCCGGAAACGGAAATATTAAATATTTGTTCGAAACGGAAATTAATTCCGGAATCGGAAATATTGAATATTGTTCGTATCGGAAATAGATTCCGGAAATGGAATTTTAATCGGAAGCGTATCGTACGAATTAGCATCGGACGAGGCCTGCCGGACGAAGGCCCAGCACGAAGCCAGGCCATCGCCCAGCAAGCACGCACGCCACAGCCCAGCGCGCACAAGGCCACGCATGCGTGGGCCGCGCTGCGTGGGCTGCTGCTCGCATGCGTGGGCAGCCCTTGTGGCTGCCGTGTGTGTGTGAGTTTGAGCTCATGCGAGATTCCTGAATCTGCAAGAGTCAGTGTATGATTAAATGTCTATTCCTATTGGATAAATTGATTAAGTAGAATTCATGTAGAATTCTAATTCCAATTAATTCGCATCCTACTAGGATTACGATTCCTTTTCCATAACTCTATAAATAAAGGCCTAGGGGTCATAATTTATACACAAGTTTCAAAGTATTCAAAAGTGAGTTTTTGAGAGAAAATTCAAACACCCATCTTGCCCCAAAAGTGCCGAATTTTCTGAGTACCTTAAGGGCGATTCTAGTTGGTCAATCTTAAGGCGGATCCGGACGTGCTGTGGACTTTCTACGGAGGGACGACATTTGGAGTCCTAAAAGACTTGTTCTTGTTCGGTTCGGGCGCAGCTAGGGAAGGCACGCAACAAAGAGTATGCATCTAAACTATGCTAAATGATTATGTGTAAATAATATGTTTCCTGGGTTAATGGTTGTTTCCGCATGATCTATGTAATGTCATATGTATCATAACCTAACAGGTATCTCCAGTTCGACAGGTTGTACTGCTTCCATTCCATAGACTAATGAGAACGGAGTTGCACCAGTTGAAGTGCGAATTGAAGTTCGATATCCCCACAATGCGAAATGCAGCTTCTGGGGCCAGTCCTTGTAATTGGTAGTCATTTTCATGATGATTGTCTTGACATTCTTGTTGGCTGCTTCGACTGCCCCATTGGTTTGTCGGCGATAAGGTGAAGAGCGATGATGTTGAATCTTGTACTCGGTGAATAGATCTTCACACTCTCCTTGAAAATGGGTTCCCTGGTCACTGATGAACTCGTGAGGAACACCATATCTGCATATAATGTTTTCTTGTATGAATTGGGCTACTTGCTTGGAACCCAATACTTTGAATGATCTGGCCTCGACCCATTTGGTGAAATAGTCGATGGCGACCAGTATGAACTCATGACCCCCGGTGCCTGTTGGAGTGACTTTGCCGATGACGTCGATACCCCAGGCTGAGAATGGCCACGGTGATGATTGAGAGTATAGTAGTGATGGGGGAATGTGCTTCAGATTCGCACACTTTTGGCATATGGGATGCTTCTTGACGAAGAAGTAGCAATCCTGTTCGAGGGTAGTCCAATAGTATCGTGCCCTGACGATCTTGAGAGCTAGCATTTTCCCATTCATGTGGGTGCCACAGACTCCTGCATGTATGTTGTCCATGACTCTTTGAGCTTCGTGCTTGTCAACACATCGGAGATTAGGACCGTTAAGGGACCTTTTGTATAGAATGTCGCCTTTTATGACGAAATTGGCTGATTGTGGTCGTAGAGCCCTTCGATTCTTGCTTGAAAAGTGTGGGGGATACTCCGAACTTTGTAGATACCTTTGGATGTCTGTAAACCAAAGTTCATCTTCGTCTTGCTCGACGTGGTCAATAGCATGGACATATGCTGCTTCTTGACGGGTTTCAATTGTAAGTGGCATTTCAGCCATGCTGCTTGGAATGTTGATCATTGAGGCCAGTTTTGCCAGTGGATCGGCGAATTGATTCTCCTCTCTCGGGAGGTATGTATAGCGGAGCTCTTCTATTTGTTCAGACAACTGCTCAAGGTAAGACTGGTATGGAGCCAGGCTCTCGCTCCTTACTTTCCATTTGCCGGAAATTTGATTGATGATTAGGGAGGAATCCCCGTACACTCGAAGTCTCTGGACACCTAAGGCTAAGGCGGCTTCCAGGCCCATAATGCATGCTTCATATTCTGCCGCATTGTTTGTGACGTTGAATTGCAGTTTTGCTGATATAGGAATGTGTGTGTCGTCTGGGGCTACTAGAATTACTCCAACACCACATCCGTTCTGATTGGAGGCCCCGTCAAGATGCATTGACCAACTGTCATCACTGGTCATTAAGATTTGCTCGTCGGGTAAGTCGTAATCTTTCTCTTCTGCCTCGACATGACAGTCGGCTAGGAAATCTGAGACTGCTGAACCCTTGATTGATTTCTGTGGAATGTATTTGAGGTCGAATTCTGCTAGCATGACCAACCATCTGGACAAACGTCCGTTGAGTGCTGGCTTCTCGAATAGATATTTAAGAGGATCAGCTTTGCTGATCTCATGTATTGTATGGGAGAGCATGTAGTGCCGCAGTTTCTTTGTGGCCCAAACCAAGGCGATGCTGAGTTTCTCGAGCTTAGTGTATTTGATCTCGTACTCAATCAGCTTTTTGCTTATGTAGTATACGACGTTCTCCTTGCCTTCAATTTCTTGAGCAAGCATAGCCCCCACTACTGAATCTGTTGTTGTGAGGTAGTGTTAGGTTATGATACATATGAATAAACATAAATCATGCGGAAAAACCATAATGCCAGGAAACATATTATTTACACATAATCATATAGCATAATTTAGATGCATACACTTTGTAGCGTGCCCTCCCTAGCTGCGCCCGAACCGAACAAGAACAAGTCTTTAGGACTCCAAGTGTCGTCCCTCCGTAGATAGTCCACAGCACGTCCGGATCCGCCTTAAGATTGACCAACTAGAATCGCCCTTAAGGTACTATAATTTTCGGGTATTATAGGGCAATAATATGACTGAATTTTTGCTCTCAAAAATGTCACTTTGAATACTTGAAAAACTCGTTATAAATTGTGAACCCAGGCCACATATTTATAGGGGTATGGAAAGAGAATTGGAATCCTACTAGGATACGAATTAATTAAATTAGAATCCTAGTAGAACTCTTATTTAATTAATTTATCTTTTAGGATTAGGAATTTAATCATTAAACGAATCCTATACGCTTTAGGTTTCGTATGTGAACACAAACACACACGCACGCACAGCAGCCCACGAGGGGCGCCATGCGCGCGCGCGCACAGCCCGAGCAACGCAGCCCACGACTGCCGCAGCCTAGGGCGCGCGCTGGGCCTGCCTTGCGGTGGGCCTGGCGCAGCCTTGGGCTGGCATGTTGTGGCGCGCGTTTCCTTTGCTGGACGTGGGCCTGGCTTCGTGCTGGGCCTTCGTCTAGCAAGCTCGTCCGATGCTAATTCGTACGATGCGCTTCCGATTAATTTCCCGATTCCGGAATTCATTTCCGATACGAACAATATTTAACATTTCCGATTCCGGAATTAATTTCCGTTTCGAACAAATATTTAATATTTCCGTTTCCGGAATTATTTTCCGATTCCGATGATATTTCCGATTCAGACAATATTTCCGTTTCCGACAATATTTCCGATTCCGGCAATATTTCCATTTCCATTAATATTTTCCGTTACGTACCATGTTTCCGTTTTCGGCAACATCTACGACTTGGATAATATTTATATTTCCGATACGATCCATATTTCCGTTTCCGGCAATATCATCGTTTCCGGAGTATTCATTTGCTTGCTTTTGACGATCTCAGCTCCCACTGGAACCAAGATCCGTCGATTCCGAATATCCATAGATGGAGTATTTAATGCCATTAAATACTTGATCCGTTTACGTACTATTTGTGTGACCCTACGGGTTCAGTCAAGAGTAAGCTGTGGATTAATATCATTAATTCCACTTGAACTGAAGCGGCCTCTAGCTAGGCATTCAGCTCACTTGATCTCACTGAATTATTAACTTGTTAATTAATACTGAACCGCATTTATTAGACTTAACATTATATGCATACTTGGACCAAGGGCATTATTTCCTTCAGTCTCCCACTTGTCCTTAGGGACAAGTGTGCATTTCCTCATTCCTTTGTCGCTCGATGCTTGCTCTTGAACATAAGGTTAGAGTTGTCATCCTTATTATGTCCAGAGGTGTTTCTCGGTTTCAGAGTTCAACTGATCAAATAAACCGATAATTATAACCTATGATTCATCTGAGCACGGCCATGCATTTTACAGTTTCTAGCTCTCCGAGTGGCCTTGTACAACTTTTAAGCATCTCATCCCGATTTATGGGAGGACAATCCCAATCTTGCGATCTTGAGATTAGACTTCGTTTAATA
The DNA here is from genome assembly GCF_020520425.1 of Spinacia oleracea. Taxonomy (NCBI): domain Eukaryota; kingdom Viridiplantae; phylum Streptophyta; class Magnoliopsida; order Caryophyllales; family Amaranthaceae; genus Spinacia; species Spinacia oleracea. The sequence continues at coordinate 31,946,592 of NC_079492.1, forward strand.
GGTGATTACCTGAGCGTTGCCTTTATAGCCTCCTTTTACGGTGCGACGGTTGGTCAACGTCAAAGTAACCAGTTCTTAAACAAGTAATCTCAAATCACTCAGGTATTGAGGATTTAGTGTCTAATAATTTTAATGAAATTTACTTATGACAGATTTTCATCTCTTACAGTAAAGTTTCATAGGTCTGTCCGATACTAGTCTTCCCAAAGTAAGTATCTATGCAAATGATTACGACATTGCCATGTCCACATAGTTCAAGAAACAGAACTACTAGTCATCTTGCATTCTAGTCGTCTAACGTTTTCTATGCGTCCAATTTTATAGAAAACTCCGACCAGGGACCATTTTCAACTTTTGACATTTAAGTTCACTTGATAGACATTTCTTAGTCATAGGACTGGTCCTGACAGTCTATCTTGAATATTTCGTCAAATTGAAGGGACTCATCATTTAATAAACCACAAATTAAATGGAAAAATGAATTCTATTCATTTATTGTGAATGATTAACCAATAATGTTTTACAAAGAATTTAAACTCTAAAACTTTAAAACATTAAACAAGGACATCAAAGCCATTCTCCAATATGCTTGATTCCCATAGCTGCAGTGTGCGAGTTGTGCTTCGCCTGCGGCAGAGGTTTAGTCAATGGATCTGATATGTTGTCATCAGTTCCAATCTTGCTTATCTCGACTTCTTTTCTTTCAACGAACTTTCGTAGAAGGTGAAATCTACGTAGTACATGCTTGACTCATTGGTGGTGTCTAGGCTCCTTTGCCTGTGCAATAGCTCCGTTATTATCACAATACAGGGCTATTGGTCCTTTAATGGAGGGGACTACACCAAGTTCACCTATGAACTTCCTTAGCCATATAGCTTCCTTTTCTTCTTCATGTGCAGCAATGTACTCCGCTTCAGTTGTAGAATCCGCAATGGTGCTTTGCTTAGCACTTTTCCAGCTTACTGCACCTCCGATGAGGCAGACGACAAACCCAGACTGTGATCTGAAATCATCTTTGTCGGTTTGGAAACTTGCGTCCGTATAGCCTTTAACAATTAATTCATCATCTCCACCATAGACCAGGAAGTCATCTTTGTGCCTTTTTAGGTACTTCAGAATATTCTTGGCAGCAGTCCAATGTGCCTCTACTGGGTCTGACTGGTATCTGCTCGTAGCACTGAGTGCGTACGCAACATCCGGGCGTGTACATATCATAGCATACATTATTGAACCAATCAATGATGCATACGGAATCCCATTCATTCGTCTACGCTCATCAAGTGTTTTTGGGCACTGAGTCTTGCTTAGAGTCATTCCATGAGACATGGGTAGGTAGCCTCGCCAGAAACTTCTTTAGATTGTCCATGATTCTCACCAGAAACTTCTAAAGATCTGTGAGTTTCATCCTGAATGTCATCTTGAGCATTCTCTAGAGTTTTTTATTCGACTCGAATTTCTTCGAGGTCTACTTTTCTCCCACTTGTCATTTTGGAAATGTGATCCTTTTCCAAAAAGATACCATCTCGAGCAACAAACACCTTGTTCTCAGATGTATTGTAGAAGTAATACCCCTTTGTTTCCTTTGGATAGCCCACAAGGATACATTTGTCAGATTTTGGATGAAGTTTGTCTGAAATTAATCGTTTGCCGTATACTTCACATCCCCAAATCTTAAGAAAAGACACTTTTGGAGGCTTTCCAAACCATAACTCATATGGAGTCTTTTCAACAGCTTTAGACGGAGCTCTATTTATAGTGAGTGCGGCTGTATTTAGTGCATGTCCCCAAAATTCTATTGGAATTTCGGCCTGACCCATCATTGATCTAACCATGTCTAGCAAGGTTCTGTTCCTCCGTTCCGACACACCGTTCCATTGTGGTGTTCCAGGAGGAGTCAATTCTGATAGAATTCCACATTCTTTCAGATGGTCATCAAATTCATAGCTCAGATATTCACCGCCTCTATCAGACCGCAGTGCCTTAATCTTCTTGCCTAAATGATTCTCTACTTCACTCTAAAATTCCTTGAATTTGTCAAAGGATTCAGACTTATGCTTCATTAGGTAGACATAACCATATCTACTGAAGTCATCAGTGAAAGTGATAAAGTAGCTTAAACCACCCCTAGCAGTTGTACTCATTGGTCCACATACATCTGTATGGATTAAACCCAATAGTTCAGTTGCTCTTTCTCCAACTTTAGAGAAAGGTTGCTTTGTCATTTTGCCAAGTAAGCATGATTCGCACTTACCATAATCCTCTAAGTCAAATGGTTCTAGAATTCCTTCCTTTTGAAGTCTTTCCATGCGTTTCAAGTTAATATGGCCTAATCGACAATGCCACAGATAGGTGAGATCTGAATCATTTTTTTTGGCCTTTTTGGTATTTATGTTATAAACTTGTTTGTCGTGATCTAATAAATAAAGTCCATTGACTAATCTAGCAGATCCATAAAACATCTCTTTAAAATAAAACGAACAACTATTGTCTTTTATTAAAAAGGAAAATCCCTTAGCATCTAAGCAAGAAACAGAAATGATGTTTTTAGTTAGACTTGGAACATGGAAACACTCTTCCAGTTCCAAAACTAGCCCAGAGGGCAACGACAAATAATAAGTTCCTACAGCTAATGCAGCAATCCGTGCTCCATTTCCCACTCGTAGGTCGACTTCACCCTTGCTTAACTTTCTACTTCTTCTTAGTCCCTGTGAATTGGAACATAAGTGTGAGCCACAACCTGTATCTAATACCCAAGAAGTTGAATTAACAAGTGTATAATCTATAACGAAAATACCTGAAGATGGAACGACTGTTCCGTTCTTCTGATCTTCCTTTAGCTTCAAGCAATCTCTCTTCCAATGCCCCTTCTTCTTGCAGTAGAGGCATTCAGATTCAGTAGTGGGTTGGCTCACCTTCTTCTTTTCAGATTTGGTGCCGCCAGGTTTCTTAGTCTGGCTGGCCTTGTTGCCACCTTTTTTAGCATTCCTATTCTTGCCAGATTTCTTGAACTTACCCCCACGCACCATAAGCACATCTTGCTTATCACTTTTGAGCGTCTTTTCAGCGGTCTTCAGCATACCGTGAAGCTCAGTGAGCGTTTTGTCCAGACTATTCATACTGTAGTTCAGTTTGAACTGATCATACCCGTTTTGAAGAGAATGGAGGATGGTGTCTACAGCCATTTCATGAGAGAATTGTTGATCCAGCCGACTCATATTCTCAATGAGTCCAATCATTTTGAGAACATGTGGACTTACGGGCTCGCCTTTCTTAAGCTTGGTCTCAAGAATTTGCCTATGAGTCTCGAATCTTTCGACTCGAGCCAGATCTTGGAACATGTTATTTAACTCACTGATGATCGTGAAAGCATCTGAGTTGATGAACGTTTTCTGTAGATCTGCACTTATGGTTGCAAGAATTAGACATTTCACATCCTAGTTGGCATCAATCCAACGATTGAGGGCTGCCTGAGTGACCCCTTCGCCTCCGGCTTCGGGCATCGCCTCTTCCAGGACATACTCCTTTTCTTCCTGCATAAGAACTATGGCGGAAAACTATTACTAAGATCGATGAAAAAAGGATATCCAAGTAAGTGTTATTTTGGCATGGCACCTTTTAACTCAATTTTTAAGTTTGGAACTTAAGGCTCTTACTATGTTGGTTAGATTTTAAGTGAACTAAAATCCTTAATCATGCAACATAATCAAGCTTCGATCTCATGCATATTTAAGACATATTTAAAAGCAATAAATAACTTAAAGCATGCATAAGATAAATGTTATCTAGTATGGCCCGACTTCATCTTGAAGCTTCAACTTCAAAGTCCGTCTTGAAAATCTCCGTGGGAGGCGCCATTTTCTTCAAATAGGATAAGCTATAATTAAACTAATTACAACTATTTGATGGTACGCAGACCATATTTTAATTGAAAAACAAATTTGGTGCTTTAGACCAATTACATTCAAATCAATGGTACGCAGACCATATTTTCTATCCTATTTGGGCCATACTAGTCACTTCATAACCTGCAAAACAGTACATATACAATATATACCATTCACCCATTCATTATCATGAATGGCCCACATAGCTGGTTAGTAAAACACGTTATGCATCACATAAATATTTACAGCAATTAATCAAGGGCACCAATAATCTAACAATTATTCAGTCCTTATTAATTCTAATCAAGTTGTTTAACCTTAAAGGATTTGTAGACCTAATCAAGAGTTTATGACTAAAATTTCTCCCACTTAAACCAATAAATTCATATGCTTTACTAAGGCTGCGTTCTATTCACCTGATTTCCACTTATCTTATCTGAACTTATCTTATCTGAACTTATCTGAACTTAACTGAACTTATCTGAACTTATTAGAACTTATCAAAACTTATTTTAGTTATAAATTGTACTTGGCCAACCCTTATTTTTCCTGAACTTATCTTATCTGAACTTATCTGAACTTATCTGAACTTATCTGAACTTATTTTTCCTGAAATAAGTGAAAATAAGGTGAACAGAACAGGGCCTAATTTTAAACATAAAAATTATTTCTAGTCTAACCGGAAACATACAAATTTAATGCATTCGTACAAACATAAAAATGTATTTCTAGTCTAACCGGAAACATATAAAAATGCCTTGCCCCTCGCCCTCGCCCATCGCATAGCACACACGGCCAGCTCCTTTGCTTCGCGCGCGCGCCACGCTTTGTTGCTCGCTGCATTCGTACCGCACGGGCGACGAGCTCCTTTGCTCGTCGTCGCGTGCCCGCACTATACAACACCCCCTAAGGGTAACACGTAGCTTCCATTGCTTTGTGAGTGCAACATTCATGAGCGTTTTCATAAAAATTTAAAATTTTTAATTTAAAATTAATGACAAATTAATAAAACATATTAATGTCATGGATTCAAATTTATTAATCAATTAATTTCCGATTAACATGGATTCAAATCTAGGTCATAAAAATATTTAACATAAATTAACAATTTTTATGGTGGATTTTAATCATGGATACCTAATTAAATTATTAATTAATTATGAAAATCAAATCAATTCTAAATTATTCTAATTCCAACAAATAAATCATAATTACAAATTAGGTTGTATAATTAACAAGTCTAGGCATTCATAATTGTTAAACATATACGGTAGGTTAATCAAAAACTCAAGATTTATCAACAAGAATCGCAAATACTTAATTTAACATCTTAAATTTACAAACTTTTGCGTTCGAAAAACTAAAACCTCCGAAAAGTCATAGTTAGGCTTCGAATTTGGGAATTCTGGGTTCGGCCAAAAAGTACTATTTTTGTCAAAATTTTAGAATGCCTTTTACATGCGGAATTGACACAAAAATCACTCGATTTGGATGAGTAACGAAGAAACTGCCGAAAAACTGTGTACATATAATTATTTTTTTTTTGGCAATTAATAATGGGATATATTAATAACCAAATCCTTGAGAAACCTCAAGGGGTAGAGCAGAAATTACAACCTACAAAACACCAGCAACAGCTCAAAATAGCTACAACAGCAGCTACTAAACATACTCTACTCTACTTCTAAGATCATCAGAGCATCTGCAGCACACTCTAAAGAGAATGTCTTTAACAATACTATAAATAGATCTCCTAGTCTGTCTAAAAACAGCAGCATTTCGAGCAAGCCAGATATGGTAGACAGTTTCAGTGAAACACATGACATAAAGCACAGAGCAACCACTAGTCTTCCTGCTCCTCTTAACAACTGCATTTAGCTCACTAGCAAAGCCATTCCCTCTTCTAGAGATCCCAATGCATCTCAAAACTCTCTGCCAAACAGCAGCAGAAAATAGGCACTCAAAGAACAGGTGCTCAACAGTTTCCTTCCCAGAATTGCAAAGAACACACACATCACTACAGTTGATACCACAAGCCTGAATTCTGTCAGCAGTATATAATCTGTTAAGAACAGCTAGCCAAGTGATGAAAATACTTCTAGGGCTTGCATGATTATTAAAAATCACTCTCCTCCAAGGAACTTTAGTATGATCACCTTGCAGCCCTCTATATACTTTACTAATAGAGTATTTGCCATTATGAGTAGAATTACTCCACCCACCAATCTGCTGAATAAAGGTTCTGCAACCCAAAATCTTCTTCAAAGCCCAAGAACAAGTATTAGGAACATTACAAGTCAGTGGATCCTGACCTTTCATATAATATTTGTCTACCCACTGAACCCACAGTTTATCTTTCTTAAAAGCCAAAGCCCAAAGGAGCTTACCAATAGCTACTTTATTCCATACTGTGATGTTTTTCAAGTTCCAGCCACCAGCTGTTTTAGGTAGGTACATCTTTTCCCAAGCAACCAAGGCCTTCTTTGAGCTAGCAGTACTACCAGTCCAAAGAAAAACCCTACAAAAACCTTCAACTTCTTTTATAATCTTTTTAGGGAGAATGAAAATCTGGCACTAGAAAGTTTGCATCCCAAATAAGATAGTTTTTATCAATAACAACCTGCCAGCATAGGAGAGGAATTTAGCAGACCAAATAGTTCAGTTTCTTGGATGACAATGGAACTCCCAAATATCTAAAGGGAAGAGATCCCTCAGGGATAGCAGTAGCATTCAGAATCAGCTATTTCTCTGAGTCCAGAATGCCACCAAAGTAGATATTGCTCTTGTTCATATTTGCTTCCAAACCAGAGGCAGAAGAGAACTTATGGAAAGCAGCAAGAAGCATTTTAATGAGATCATATCAACTCTTGCAAATAACAGTAAGTCATCTGCAAACATCAAGTGGGTGATGTTAAGCCTCTCACACTTAGGATGAAAGTTAAAATCTGGAGAAGCCTGTAATTGCTGCATACACCTAGTCAGATACTCCATCCCAATAGCAAAAAGGAAAGGGGAGAGGGGATCCCCTTGCCTCAAACCTTTCTTAGCCTGGAAAGGTTTATTAGGTTTCCCATTAATGAGGATTGAGTAGGACACTGTAGTAACACAGGCCATAATCCATTGCACAAACAGTTCAGGAAAACCAAGCTCTTGCAACACTGTATTGAGATAGCTCCACTCAACTGAATCATATGCTTTTTTCAGATCAACCTTTAGCACACACCTAGGAGAGAGATGAGCCCTTCCATAGCCTTTGATTAGATCTGTAGCAAGTAGAATATTGTCAGCAATATATCTACCTGGTATAAAACCAGATTGACACTCACTTACAACTTCTGAAATCACTTTTTGAAGCCTAATAGTCAGAATTTTGGAGATGATCTTGTATACCATAGTACAACAAGCTATAGGTCGAAAATCCTTCACCTGAGAAGCATTTGGCACTTTAGGTACTAGAGTAATAGAGGTGCAATTCACCCCTGGCCACATCTGCCTTGAGAGAAGAAAAACTTGACTGCATCATACATTTCCTCTTTGATTATATGCCAGCACTTCTTGAAGAAAACAGCATTGTATCCATCTAAACCTGAAGCTTTGCTATCATCAATTGAGCGAAGTGCAGCATCAATTTCAGAGTTAGTAATAGGACAACACAGAGCCATAGCAGCTACATTTGATAATCTAGGGCCAGCTCTCAAAGTGGGAATATCAGCTTTTGGTAACACAGCAGCAGCAGACCCTAACAACTTCTTGTAAAAAGAATGGATCTCTTTACTTATTTCATCAGGTTCAATCAATTGTGTTCCTTGATCATCATATAGCATTGAGATTTTGTTCATATTTCTTCTTTGCTTCACAGAAGCAAAGAAAAATTTGGTGTTAGAGTCACCATTAGAGAGCCATAAAATTCTGGACTTCTGTTTTAAAGCAGACTCCTCAACTGACAGCCATTTTCTAAGCTTATCAGTTAGTCTTTTTTCCTCAACTTGTAGCAATAAATCAGCAGAGTCCACTTGTAATTGCCCTTGAACATGCTCCAGCTCTTGCTGAGATTGTTGAATTCTGGATTCAATACCTGCAAATTCCTCCTTATGCAAATGTTTGAGTTGTAGTTTAAGTCTCTTTAACTTAAACCATATTCTACTGAGAGGGTTACCCTGAATAGGCTTTGACCAATCTTGCTGCACCAGTTTCTCAAATTGTGAATGCTGGGCTAGGTAATTGAAAAATCTGAAAGGTCTACCTCCACTCTATTGATCACTACCAACTTTAAGCAGTAAAGGAGAATGGTCTGAAATAGAGCAATTTAAGTAATCAACTGCCAAATGACCATACTGAATCATCCAACAGCTATTCCCCAATGCCCTATCAATCCTACTAACCACTCTAGCATCTCCTAACCCCTTATTGCTCCAAGAGAAATAATGCCCTGTACTTCTTAATTCCCCAACACCAGTTTGGAACATGAAATCAGAAAAATCTTTTGTTTCATATCTACTAACATCCACCCCATTCATTCTGTCTTGACAGCCCAAAACAGCATTAAAATCTCCTTGAATCAACCAAGGAGCATGACTAACTGTGGCAGCAATACCAGCAAGAGAAACCCATAAAGGTTTCCTAGTTTCTACAGTATGCATACCATAAACTGTAGTAAAATAACACACAAACCTCCCTCTGTTATCTAAAATTTCACCATGAATGAATTGCTCATGAACATCTAGGATTTTTACAGTAACATTCATCATTCTCCAGCCTAACCACACTCTACCTCTAGGATTACAGCTAGAATTACAAACCCAACTCCAGCCATTCCCTAGTTTTTGTTTTATCTTATCAGCATTGTTCTTCTTAACCCTTGTCTCCAACACACCTATAACATCAAAATTATTCTCAAACAAGAAAGATTTCAGCTTCCTTGTTTTAATAGGGTCATTTAGACCCCTTATATTCCAAGTACAGATGATCATCATGGGGAGGAATGATCACCAAACTGCCCCCCATCTCCTTCCTCTTCATCTAACTCCTCATCATGAGTTTCATGGTGTGTTTGAGTCAGCACTCCAAACACATTCTGAACAGGAGTAATGGAGGGAGGAACCCTCTCCTCTCTGTGTTTCACCCTTCTAGAGTCAACTCTCCAACCTGCATCATCATTTGAGTGAATCACACTAGAAGTGCCAACTGGTGTGGCCTGAGTAGGAACTACTTGAGTCTGAGTGGACTGAACCACCACTGGTTGCTGTTTTTTAGGAACCCATTTCTTTGTCACCTTCTTCACTGGTACATCAGCTTTCTTTACCACTCCAGCTTTGGTTTCACAATTATGCCCTACCATACAACACACCTTGCAATAAGGTGGTTTCCAATCATAAGTAACACTCTGCATAAACTCCTCACCTGAAGCATCAACCACAACAATACTACTAGGTAAAGGTCTGGTGACATCAACCTCCACAAGTACTCTAGCAAAAGAAACCCGAAGTTGTTGTGAGGTACATTCATCAGCATAGAGAGGTACACCAATCACACTACTCATCCTGCTAAGAGAATCAGTCCCCCAGCAATTGAGTGGCAAATTAGGGAACCTAACCCAGAGAGGGATAACCTTTAACACTTCAGCATGAAACTTAAATGTAGCAGACCATGGCTTAATGATAGCTGGTTTTCCATAGAAGAAATGAGGCCCTGCATAGAATCTCATTCTTGTCCTCCATAGAAGCAAATTTCACTAAGAAATACCCTTCATCATGTAAATACACAGTTGGGGTGGCCACTTGGTTCCAATCCTTAGCAATAAATCGCATTACAGAAGCAATAGTGGGTATTTCCCCTAAAACAAACTATACTACAGCAGTAGCCCAGTGAGCATTATACTTGTCCAGTTCATCAGCTTGCAATTGGGCAACAGATTTCCCTTCAATAGTCACAGGAGCAACATATGAGAGAGCTCGACCTTTAGTGGCAAGAGAGCTACCCTTAAGAATACTAGACCAAGTTTCAGGAGGTTTCTGTGGATTAGCATCACCATTTTCACCCCCCATCTGCAATCTCCTACTTACAGTATGCGCAGAATCAGATCTAACAGGACTTTCAATTTCTGGAATAACACCCATTATTCCAGTACGATTTAATCTAGCAGATTGGCTTTTATCAACAGGGAAAATCGAATCATGGTGTTCACGAATTACCTCTTGTAGCCTGATTGAAACTGGTCCAGCACTGGGATGAACCAATTTCGGGTCAGCAATGGAGGTTGGTTCAGCAAGCAGCTCCTCCATCATAGCATACGTGAGTTGTTGCGTGGGTTCCAAGTTAGACGCTTGAGTAGCAGAATCATGAGTACCAATATCAGGAGAAGAAACTCCATTATTTCCTAGCTTCAAGACCGTCGTTACCTTCTTCTTCCTCCCCATCTATGGACGTGGTGCAGGATAGCAGAAACCCTTATCGTGCGCCACTCACCATGAGAGAGATTTTTAATGACTATGATATCTGTGTACATATAATTAAATAAACGCAATTTGCAATTAATTACGAAAATTAATCACCCCTTTAATTCTTTGCAAATTTGTAAAATTTAACCATGTTCATGCAATTTAGATTATGAAAATAATAAGAGGCTCGTGATACCACTGTTAGGTTATGATACATATGAATAAACATAAATCGTGCGGAAAAACCATAATGTCAGGAAACATATTATTTACACATAATCATATAGCATAATTTAGATGCATACACTTTGTAGCGTGCCCTCCCTAGCTGCGCCCTAACCGAACAAGAACAAGTCTTTAGGACTCCAAGTGTCGTCTCTCCGTAGATAGTCCACAGCACGTCCGGATCCGCCTTAAGATTGACCAACTAGAATCGCCCTTAAGGTACTATAATTTTCGGGTATTATAGGGCAATAATATGACTGAATTTTTGCTCTCAAAAATGTCACTTTGAATACTTGAAAAACTCGTTATAAATTGTGAACCCAGGCCACATATTTATAGGGGTATGGAAAGAGAATTGGAATCCTACTAGGATACGAATTAATTAAATTAGAATCCTAGTAGAACTCTTATTTAATTAATTTATCTTTTAGGATTAGGAATTTAATCATTAAACGAATCCTATACTCTTTAGGTTTCGTATGTGAACACAAACACACACGCACGCACAGCAGCCCACGAGGGGCGCCATGCGCCCGCGCGCACAACTCGAGCAACGCAGCCCAATTGCCACGGAGCCCACGACTGCCGCAGCCTAGGGCGCGCGCTGGGCCTGCCTTGCGGTGGGCCTGGCGCAGCCTTGGGCTGGCGTGTTGTGGCGCACGTTTCCTTTGCTGGACGTGGGCCTGGCTTCGTGCTCGGCCTTCGTCTAGCAAGCTCGTACGATGCTAATTCGTACGATGCGCTTCCGATTAATTTCCCGATTCCGGAATTCATTTTCGATACGAACAATATTTAACATTTCCGATTCCGGAATTAATTTCTGTTTCGAACAAATATTTAATTGTTCCGTTTCCGGAATTATTTTCCGATTCCGATAATATTTCCGATTCAGACAATATTTCCGTTTCCGGCAATATTTCCGATTCCGGCAATATTTCCATTTCCATTAATATTTTCCGATACGTACCATGTTTCCGTTTCCGGCAACATCTACGACTTGGATAATATTTATATTTCCGATACGATCCATATTTCCGTTTCCGGCAATATCATCGTTTCCGGAGTATTCATTTGCTTGCCTTTGACGATCTCAGCTCCCACTGGAACCAAGATCCGTCGATTTCGAATATCCATATATGGAGTATTTTATGCCATTAAATACTTGATCCGTTTACGTACTATTTGTGTGACCCTACGGGTTCAGTCAAGAGTAAGCTATGGATTAATATCATTAATTCCACTTGAACTGAAGCGGCCTCTAGCTAGGCATTCAGCTCACTTGATCTCACTAAATTATTAACTTGTTCATTAATACTGAACCGCATTTATTAGACTTAACATTATATGCATACTTGGACCAAGGGCATTATTTCCTTCAGGTGGAGCCTGAGGGGAATCCCTGGCATTGCTGGTTTTAGTACTGGTGGGTTGGAAAGGTAGCTTTTGATTGTTTCGAATGCATGCTGACAATCGTCATCCCACACTTTGGGCTCGCTTTTTCGAAGCTTTCGAAATACTGGTTCACAGATCATTGTGAGTCTTGAAATGAACCTACTGATGTATTGTAGTCTACCGAGAAAACCCCGAATTTCCTTTTCATTCGTTGGTGGTTGCATCTCGAGAATTGCTTTGATTTTTGAAGGGTCAGCCTCTATGCCTCGAGAGCTGATGACATATCCGAGCAACTTGCCTAACGTTACCCCGAATGCGCACTTTTGAGGATTGAGCCTCATATTGTATTATCTGAGCCTGTTGAAAAACTTTCGAAGTACTGAGGTATGCTCATGTCGTTCTTTGGATTTGACAATCATGTCGTCGACATATACCTCAATTTCCCTGTGAATCATATCGCTCATGATAGTTGTTCCTGTTCTTTGATAAGTTGCTTCTGCGTTCTTTAGTCCGAACGGCATAACTGTATAGCAATATGTACCCCATTGAGTGATGAAGGTTGTTTTCTCCATGTCTTCCTCTGCCATGGGAATCTGATTGTAGCCTGCGTACCCGTCTATAAAAGAGAGTAAGGCATGATTTGCGGTGTTGTCGACCAGGATGTCGATGTGAGGCAATGGAAAATCGTCTTTAGGGCTGGCCCTGTAAAGATCCCTGTAGTCCACGCACATTCGTACTTTGCCGTCTTTCTTTGGAACTGGGACGACATTTGCGATCCATTCTGGATATTTTGCTTCTCGAATAAACCCGGCCTCTAACTACTTGAAGACCTCTTCTTGAATTTTGAGGGAAACATCCGGTTTCATGCGACGGAGCTTCTGCTTGATGGGCTTTGGCCCTGGAATAAGGGGAATTGTATGCTGACCGATGCTTGGATCAACCCCTGGCATATCATGATAGGACCATGCGAAGACGTCTACATACTCTGAAAGTAGCTTGATAAGATCGTCCCGCTCTGATGGAGAAAGAGTTAAACCAATCTGAACTAGTTTTGAATCACTGTTGTTAGAGAGGTTGATTTTTTCTGTTTCCTCAATTATGGGCGTCCCGTTTTCATGATTTTCGATAGCTTTTAGAAATTCAAAGTCAGTTTCTTGTGAAGCAAAGTTGTGTGGATTAGGTTTTGATTTTGAATTAGGACTCGAGGAGTAAGTAGAAATTGAAGTGTTATTGAAATCAGCAATCATTACATCGACTGTTTTGACTTCAAGCTCGGCCTTTAGAGGCACTTGATTGATGCAAGACTCTAGTTCTAGACACTTAGACTCATTGCTAGACTCGAAAATTGAAAGACAGACTCTGGACCTGGACAAAGACACTAATCGAAAAGATAGTTCTCAGGGTATTCCCAGACATCTGCATTGTAATCGTCATAATCCTCGAAGACAGGACTGCATGCACAGATTTTCAGGACTTGATCCCAGACTTGGTTCCATGTGCTGTAAGGAAATGCGGCGAAGCTTCCCTTGCATGAAGTGTTGAGCCATAAGAGAAACATTCTCACCATTTTTCCCTCTGGTAGCTCAGGTTGAATTGCACGAGCGGAGATTGCCCATCCGTGGTAGTATTCTTGAATGCACTCATCCTTTTCCTGGCGTACAGCCGGTTTTTGCTTGATGAGAGTCTCTCGGAGGCTTGAACCTTTGAGGGTGAGGCAGGCAGGGCCGTCTAGTATTTCCTCGAACCAAGGCTCTCCGAATAGTAGGTCGAAGTTAGTAGGCACATCGATTACCAGAAACTCAGCATTGTCGTAATAGGTGTCAAAGGGGAAAACCAGCTCAAGGACTCCCAAGACTTTGTATGTGACACCCTGGAGTTTGACAGTGTGTTGGGCACTCAGCATGAGATCGTACTCGGAGAACCCTAAAGCCTTCACGGTGGCGAGCGGACAGATGTTCTCTTGAATGTCGGTGGTTACCCTAGGTTCGGGGATCACCCAGTTTTGAGCACTTGGAAGTAGATGGAAAAAGCTTGGAACCATAAGCTCGTAACTTGGCTTGCATATTGTGGAGATCATATTGCATGGAAACTCCTCTTCTTCATCTTCGCAGTCACAGGAGATGGCTTGTACAAAGGGGGTTTGCTTAGCCCCTGGGGGTAAGGGTAAAATCTTGTTGTCGACCATGTTCTGGATCAAGTGTTTGAGTTTGTAGCAGTCCTCGATGTCATGACCCTTCCCTTGATGGTATTTGCAATGAGCTGTGGGATCCCAGCTCTTGGATCTCTTGTCAACTGGAGGATCGGGTGTTGGACCGATTGGTGCTATGACTTGTTTCTCGACCAGCCGATCAAATGCCTCACTGTAAGACATCCCGAGGTTTGTGAATACTCTTTGGGGCCTGCCTTGATAGTTACGCTGGTTAGCGTTGCTTTTGAAGTTGTTCATTCTGGGACCTTGAGGAGCCTCTAGGGCGTTGACCTCATGAACTTTATGTGTTGCTTCGGGTCTCTTCCCCTTCCATTTCTCAGTTTGCGGAGCTGGGGCTGCGTGTGCTTTCATTAGGTCATCCTCTATGTCGACCCCGATGTCGTAGGTTCTCTTAAAGCTTTCCAGACCTAGGTACTTCATGTAAGCATTGTACTTTGGAAGGAGACCGGCGATGAAAATCTTGACTAACCCTCTCTCGGATGGCCGGGTTACCATTTGGGATGCCATTTCCCTCCACCGGTTGAGGTAATTAGTAAAGCCTTCCTGAGGCCCTTGCCTGAGCACCTAGCTCCCTTAGAGTGGTTTGCAGCTGAATGTTGGGCTGATATTGCTCCATAAATGCTCGAGTAATCACTTCCCATGTACTCGTTTGATGTTCCTTGAGTGAATAGTACCATTTCTGGCAGACAGGTTCTAGAGACATAGGGAATACCACTGGGTATAGCTCAAGTTCGACCCCCTTGATGGCCATTGTAGCTCTGAAGTTCTTGAGATGGTACTTGGGATTGTCAGTTGATTTGAACTTCGGAATGTCATTGGCGGAGAATTTGTCTGGCAGATTAGCCTTCCCCTTGAGGATGTCCTCCATTGAGGTGTCAAAGTAGTTCTCTTGATTGGTAACCTTGTTGACAAGACTCTCAATCTTCTTGGTTAAGTCATCAGTGGGCGCACCCTGTTCCACGACACCCAATCGGTTGCTTATGCTCTCCACATTGGCACTGAAGTTGGCGAAAGCCGCTAGGAGTTGAGCGCGTTGTTCGGAGGCATACATTTGGACTGTTCCTTGAATGGGGCTGGGAGTCTGATTTGTAGGAGACGATCTGGCTGCTTGCTCAACACCGGCTATGTGGGAGGCTAGGGCTGCTGGAGTCCTTTTCAACCTCTCCCCTCTTCGGCGACACCACAGGATCTTTGGACTCCTAGTTAGGACACACCAGACAATCTTAGAACTTGGAATTCCCGACACATGATATGATATGCATGCTGTGAGGGGGTCGAAAAAGCGCGAGGCTAATGCGTGACCTGTCCCTCGTGGGTGTGACGATTCTTTTTATTCAATCAAGTGTAATTGGATTTCCTGTGAGTATACACCCAATTGACTAGTAATATAGGAGTCGCCATTCAGTTTTTAACGACAATGAGAAAAACTGACAAAACCCGGTTATCGTGACATAAAGGGAGTGCAATTATGTTTGACCACGATGGCCGTAGGTTCCCTTGTGATCCCTGGTGTGGGGATCTCTCAATATACACCCGCAAGGTAGAGATTGAGGGTTCGGGGGACTGTAACTACCTAGAGGAGTAAGTCGCTCGTCGATAACTCCAGAGGCAGGATATCCTTACTAGCTCAGCATAAATAATTGAAGGGACATGCGTTAACTATTAAACTAATCTGAATTGATTTTAGCAATATACAACATATAATACTAATTCGATCGTGATTATCTGATTTAAATAGCATTAAGGGACCTAGCATGATAATCCGATTTCCCAAAAATATTATATTTATTAGGCGTGATAGAACAATCATATTAGGTTAGTTTAACAGTTCATAAAAAGGGCGAGGAAAGCAGTTAAATCATCGAAAAAGGACACATTACGACGCACCCTTGAGAGGTGCGTCAGGGTTCTCAGAAAACTAACCACTTTGACTTTGCTATTTCTCCTTTTTATTTAACGAATCTCGATAATGGGACAGGATACGTTCTGTTCGATTTATGGATCGATTGCGACAGAACGCGTGAAAAGTTTCGCAGCGAGAGGCTTAGGATAAGGGGTTTAGAGTCAATACTCAGAGCATATTATGTGTTGTTGTGTTGTTTCACGTCGAAACTAGGGGTCTATTTATAGGGAAGAGTTCGTGGAAAGATAGAATTGCAGAGTTCTAATCCACAAAGAATTAGGAAAAGAAACGTACGCAGGTATTTTCAGCGCCCAGGCCTGGGCGCCGAAGATTTCGGCGCCCAGAGCCAGGCGTTGAAAATAGGGTCTGGGCAATTTTTGTTTAGTCAGATTTGGATTCTAAAATCCGTAGAGTTTGAGATTAATTTGAGTCTCTTAGCGCGTATCAATTTGTGACGGAATGCGTCTGGGCCCGTTACGAACTCTAGGCTCGTTAGGATTTAAATTAATACGTAACTCTTATTTCCGAACCCTATTAGGAATAGGATTCTCGCGGTTTTCTATCTCATTTAGGATTTATGTTGGAATGCAACACCTAATTCTGACAGGTTTCTATCTTTTATGATTTTGCCACTTTTAGAAGCTACCTTTTACGGCAATTACTATTTTTAGCAGGTTTTCCATAAATAGCAGGTTTCGGGTGAAATGAAATGGGGAATCGAGATTCGTTTATTTTATAGGAGATGCGTTGTCAAGTGGAGTTTTTATGCTCTCATCATCGAACCTTTCCCTTGCGGGAATGGGGACAAAAGTAGGTGTCTACAGTTAGCCCCCACTTTGACTGAGTCTTGGAGTAAGACGATGGTCAAAGTATTAGACGGAGTGCGTCACACAAGCCATGGTGTATGTGACCTGTTTTGCGAGGGTCTCACGAGCCCCCGAGTGATAATATTTGACTTAAGGGTCATCACTTGAAGTGTCGACATATCCCTCACGTGTCATTGGGATTTGTCAACTGATAGTATAGAAACTTCCTCACTTTGTCATTGGAAGGATCTAAAGGTGCGTAGAAACCCCCTCACTTTGTCATTGGGAGTAACTACAGATGTTGTCGAAATTAAAGCTGTAAAGTGTAATTGGGCCTGGCCAAGCCCAATCACGAGGTAAAACGTTTTTAAAGATTCTCATTTTCAGGGCTGGCTAAACGAGAAAACCCCCTTCTTTTTATAGGAAGTAAAACGAAGGAAAATCAAGTACCCTTGTTTTTATAGGAAGTAAAACGAAGGAAAATCCAGTAAAAGTTATCGTTGCAGCGACTAAGGACCTGCGTTGTTAGTGACGCAGACCCCGCCCGCTGAAGGTGGGCGAGCCTGTCCTCTGAGGGGGACCCCCCGTCCGATAGAAGTGGACGAATCTGCTTGATGTTTTTTGAAAATAAGGACCTACGCGGTTTGTGACGTAAACCCAGCCCGCTGAAGGTGGCGAACCTTGTCCGCTGAGGGTGGACACCCTGTCCGCTGAAGTGGACGAATCTGTTTGAAATTTTTGAAAATAAGGACCTACGCGGTTTGTGACGTAGACCCCGCCCGCTGAAGGTGGCGAACCTTGTCCGCTGAGGGTGGACACCCCGTCCGCTGAAGTGGACGAATCTATTTGAAATTTTTTTGAAAATAAGGACCTACGCGGTTTGTGACGTAGACCCCGCCCACTGAAGGTGGCGAGCCTATTTTAACTTTGAAGATTTTATTTCTTTCAAAAAGTGAGGACCTGCGCGGCTAGTGACGCAGACCCCGCCCGCTGAGGGTGGGCGAGCCCATTTTAAATTTCTTATTTTGCCTATGTAGAAGGGCTTTTGTGATTACAATCTGTTGGTGGGTCGTAATTTTTCCTGATCAGATGTGTCCTGTAAGTGGGTCCACATTGTGTATATTTTTGTAATTTTTTTTTTTTTATACCGTTTTTTCTTTTTTTTGGATAAGAATAAGATAACGGATATCTTTACACAAAGTAGGGGAGTACGCGTGCCCGACAGCGAATATTCGCTGTCTGGGAAGCATTTTCAGCGCCCAGGCCTGGGCGCGAGAATTTCTAACGCCCAGAGCTGGGCGTTGAAAATGCGAAAAGGGGGGCTGGTCTTTAAATTCGCGGACCGTCTCCTTCCTTTCCCATTTCCGCCATTTTCGCTCAAGCTCTCCACTTCTCTCTACTGTTCTTTGCTCGTTTCTTTCACTTTTCTTCACGAGTTCTACTACAAATCACTTCCTAACCTTCCCAATGTAAGTAATTTCCAATAATTTCGAGCTTTTTTGTCAATTTCAGTATTTTGTCAAGTATTTTTGTGCATGAAATTGATTTGGGGGTTTTTGATTTTGTGCCCCTTTTCTCCAATTAGATAGTTGGAAATGTTCCACATAACATGTTAATTAGTTTGTGCATGTTAATTTTTGCAAGTATGCTGATTTTTGTTGAATTTGGGCGTTTTCATGCTAGCCCCCAAGTATACCTACGAATCTAGTATTTTCTTATAATGTAGGTGTTCTTGGTATATTGCTTGCGTTCCTCATAATTCATGAATGACAAATTATGGGAGAATTTTGATTTTTCTGGAGTTAATTTTTACTTAGGGAATTTTGCTAAGTATGAACTTAGTATCATGTTTTTTAGGGAATTAAAAATTGTATGACTCCATTTCATGAGCGAAATGCACTCTTTTAAGGGATCGGTATGAGTGCCGATTTTGTCAAAGGTATAATGCCTTGTTGTATTGTTGATCAGCATGTCTGACAAGTCGTTACCCCCTCCTGGCGGCCACGAGGTGCGTGGCATGACGCGTCAGTCGACTAGCCCGGGTCCCCTATGGGTGGGCCCTGAGCTTTACAATGGTCGTGATCTACACTACGACCTAGAGCACCATATGACTTCCCGCCTTCACGCGAGGAGACAGACTACGGTTCGCGGCTATGGCGCCGCGACGAGTGAGACCATTTTCAGCTATCTGAGCTCGGACGCCCAGGCCTTGGTGAGGGTGAGCTCACTGTTTCCGGTGGTTGAGACCTTCTGGGAGATACTGCGGCTCAACATCTCCCTGTCCTTTCTGCGGTCGTTCATGAGGTGGTGGTGGGATACCACCAACACCTTCTGTTTTGGGTTTTTTCCGGTGAGATACCTTGGAGGTTTTCCGGTAACTTTTAAGGATTTCACAAGATTGTATTTTTATAGAGAGAGAAAGTAGAGAGAAGGCAGAGCAGCAATTGCTCTTGAATGTATTGATTGTGACCCCTTTTTCTAGGGAAGTGGGACTATTTATAGTACAAGGTTTTTGTGGGAATGACCTAATATTCCCTTTACATGATTGGCTAGGGTATGGGAGGAGGACATGTGTCCTTTCTCCTTACAATTCCCTGGCCCTTTTGGCAATAGTGGGCTTTTTGGGCCTATTGTGCTTATTCATACCACTTGGAATACCTACTACCTAGGCCCCTTTTCAGGTATAGGTACATTACATACATTTATACATTCTTAAATACAAATACATATACGTTGTAAATACGCAGATTGATACCCATGCTGTGGTCTAGTCTTCGTATGGTTTCTGCTTAGGGGGCGTAATACGTGCCATGTGTCGCATCCTCATTGGTACACGAAGGCATGGTAATTTTGCCCACAACATTTGCCCCTCAAGAAGGGCATTTCTGGAAACACTTTCCGGGTATCGCTTCTTGACCTTTGATTTGCATCTTCGTCTTTGGGACAGGCGTTGAGGTGGTGACAAGTGTCACCTTTCTCCATTTTTCCCCTCCCTATATATAGAGGGGGGTAAAATTCATTTATTACATTTCGTTTTCACAGAGCTATTCACAGGCGATTTCCGGCGAACTCCCACCACCAGCAGGCGATTTCCGGCCACCGCGAGACTCAACCTGTTCTTCACCAAACTCAACCTGTTCTTCACCAAACTCAACCTGTTCTTCACCAAGTACTTCACAGATCCTTCAAGGTTAGTTTTCGCCTTTCTTCCTTGTTTTTGTTATCCCCTCGTCATTTTTTTCCCTTTGTTAGCGGCCGGCCTCCTAGTACTAGGTAAGGGTTTGAAGGTTTTAATTGAGATTTTTCCGCCGTTCGTCTTTTGTCGGGGCGGACGTCCAATCGCGTCTTTTTCTTCTTTGTTGGTCACTCCTAAGCCGTGCTTCGTTCACTATGCAGAAGGCATGGCTAGAACCAAGCAAACGGAAGATCCTACGCGCCTGCGCTTGCGGGAGGAAACATTCACACCGCCTAGGGAGAGATATTCTTCCACCGCCCCGGAAGCCGACGAAGAATATGCCGAACTCTTTCAAGAGATCGATGAATATGTCGAGGTGGAGGAGCAAACGGCAAGCTCGTCAGGGGGTACAGCGAGCCAGGCAGTTGGGGAGTCGAGCGTCGCTCCATCGCCATCGGCCGACGAGGAGCAAGAGGCCGCTACCCAGCCTATTAGGCCCAGAGGACGGGAGGAGGCCCAACTGCTTCCGTCGGAGATTCACCCAGACATGGGCTGGATGCGGTGGCTGGACAAGCATGGAGCCCAGATGAGGGACGACCTCTACGTGGGGGAGGGGTACCAGATGCGTGTGCCGGCCGGTCTGGACTCGACCGTCAGCCTGCTTGCCGAGGGAGAATTCCCAGTGTATGCCGCATCCATCAAGCTCGACATGAGATTCCCTCCACACCCCTTCGTTGTGGAAGTGTTAGATGGCTTTAACATTGGGGTGGCCCAGCTGACCCCCAACTCGTGGGCTGATATCTTTGGCTATATTGCCAAATGTGCGCTGAACGACGTGGAACCGTCTTTCAACGCTTTTTTGCATCTGGTCTCCCTCTCTCGTTCCCCCAGTGCCGCCAAAGGGTGGTTCAATCTGAGCAGCCGTGGTACATACCAAACAGTGGTCGGCAATCTCAGCAAATGGCATATGTGGAGGAAAAGACGGGTCGTGTTTTACACGGACGACCAGGAGATGTACGAGAGGATGAGCCGCTGGAATTGCAATGCCAACTATATGTACCGTGACGAGCCCCTCCCACCCCTTACTGCCGAGGAGTGGGATCAAATAATGGTCCTGTTCAAGGCCAACACTTACCAGTTAACCGCGGACAAGACTTTCCATGTGCCGGCCGAGTGGTTGCCGCACATTAGTCAGTTTCGGAATGAGGCCTTTCTAGCGGCCGTAGGCTTAGGATATTCTATGACTCGAGGTTGTATGCCAAATTATGTGCCGTCCCGCGTTGGTCTATTCATTTTTTTCTAATTTTGGATTTATTTTGTTCACAGCGGAAGGGATCAGCAAGTTATCGGTGGCGGATATTGGGAAGGGCGACATGACCGATTGGATGGCCGACATCTATGAGGCCAAGATGCAGAAGGCCAAGGCCGAGTTGGAGGAGAAGGTGAGTATTCTCTTAGGTTGTTGTCTTTGCAAGTTAAGCTTTTCCCGTCCAGTGCCTACAGTGGGCGTCTTTTTTAGTGACGAGCCGTTATCTTGGCGTGTGACCCGTGTTTGCTAAGGTAGGCCTCGTCACTTTTTAATGACGGGCCCCCTAAGTTAGTGTTTTTCTTGCGGTTGCCAAGGTGCGCCTCGTCACCTTTTAAGACGGGCGTCCCTTTGGTGACGAGCCATATTTTTTTTTTTGCAAGTGACTCGTGATTGATAGGGTACGCCTCGTCATTTTTGAGACGAGCGTCCTTTTTAATGACGAGCCACTATTCTGTGAGTGACTTGCACTTGATAAGGTACGCCTCGTCATTTTCTAGACGGGCGTCCTTTTTAATGACGAGCCACTATTCTGTGAGTGACTTGCACTTGATAAGGTACGCCTCGTCGGTTTCCGGACGGGCGTCCTTTTTAATGACGAGCCATTATCTTGTGAGCGACTTGTGATTGATAATGTATGCCTCGTCATTTTTGAGACGGGCGTCCTTATGAATGACGAGCCACTATCTTGTGAGTGACTTGTGATTGAAAGGGTACGCCTCGTCATTTTTGGGGCGGGCGTCCTTTTGAATGACGAGCCACTATCTTGAGAGTGACTTGTGATTGAAAGGGTACGCCTCGTCATTTTTGCGACGGGCGTCCTTTTGAATGACGAGCCCTTATCTTGAGAGTGACTTGTGATTGAAAGGGTACGCCTCGTCATTTTTGAGACGGGCGTCCTTTTGAATGACGAGCCACTATCTTGTGAGTGACTTGCGATTGATAAGGTACGCCTCGTCATTTTTTAGACGGGCGTCCTTTTGAATGACGAGCCACTATCTTGTGAGTGACTTGTGATTGATAAGGTATGCCTCGTCATTTTTGAGACGGGCGTCCTTTTGAATGACGAGCCGCTATCTTGTGAGTGACTTGTGATTGATGACGAGCCACTATTCAGTGAATGACTTGTAATTCATCACGAGGCCCAATATCTGACTGTCCTTTACGCTCTTTTTCTTTTTAGCAAGCTAAGGACGCGGCTAAGGCGTCAGGGAAGAAAAAGGGGACGACTCTGTCCCAATTGAAGAAAAGGGTCGTGCCAGCTGGCTCGGAGACTCCGAGTACCTTCAAAAAGCCCAAACCTATACCCCGCCGTCTGGTGAAGAAGGGCGAGTCAAAGGTTGCTGAGGGGGGTCGCCCTGATGACGATGAGATTGGCGTGGACAAGCCGTCTCTGGTTGTGGACTTGGTGTCCAAATCAAAGTCTGGTGGGCATCCTGACGAGTTGGAGGACCCTCTTTCGGGAATTCCGGCCGACGTCCGTTCCCAGATTCCTGCGGAGGTGGCCCGCCGAGCTAGGTCATCGGGCGGTAAGTATTATTCGAACGTCGTTCAGACGTATCGAGCCTCCTCTGGCAGTTCTTCTTACTCTCCGCGTCATCCTAAGGCCGTTGTTTTTCCTATAGCTAAAGACAAAGGGAAGGATGCAGCTGCTGCAGAGGACGAGAACGTACCCGCTACTCCTCACTATTCGTCAAAGGATAGGGTGGCTATATGCCGTAAGGTATTTAAGGCCGTCCCTGCAGAGTATGTTGCTTCTCTTCTTGGCCGCAAGACTGACGCCCAGTTTGGTGCAATCCAGGCCACCCTACTCGACGTGAGTCTATTTCCCACTTTGCTTGTACTTGTTTTTCTTTTCTTGTACTTGTTTTTTCTTTTCAAGTCATTTACTAACATGTAGCTCCTTTTGCAGTTGTTCTGCCGCATGGAATTCTGCAAGAGTTGGAAGACGCGCACTGCTGAGGAGCTCAAAGCTCAGGTGGCTGAGTCCACCCACCATGGCGACTATGCGTTCAAATCCATTGAAGAGGTCCGCCTGCAGATGCAGACGACCATAGACCTTCAAGCAAAGGAGGTAGCTTCATTGAGGTCTGACAAGGCCGAGCTGCTTAAGAAGATCTTGGCGCAGGACAAAGACATGGTGACAATGGTCGAGGAGGCTAAGACAGCGGCGGCGGAAATACGGACGCTTCAGGACCAGTTGCGGGAGTACCCTCAGGTCAAAGAGGCGGCTGATGAAGCCGAGCATCTTCGAGGGGAGCTGGAGACGGCCAGGTCGCAAGTTCGCACCTTGCGTGAGCGTCTTCTGGAATCCTATGATCAGGGGGAGCAAGCGACCAAGGACGCTGTGAAGCACGCCTGGGAGAGCCACATGCCAGAGTATGATCTCGCGTGGTTGCAGCGGCGATTGGAACACAGTGCCGCTGTGTTGGCTGCTGAGCGTCTCGGTCAGCCGCCCCCTGAGTTTGTACCTTCTGATGATGAGGACGATGCGGCTGCTCCCTGTTTTGCTTCCTTCCAAGTTCTTCAAAATTTTATTCAAGTGTTCCCATGCCTAAGGGCAAAAACAATTATTTTGTTAAGTTTTGGCGCTGCTGGCGTCTGTACCATTGTGCTTGCTGAGCACACAACAATTTCTTTCTTTTTTGTTTTTGAATTCTGGGCTACTTTTACACGCCTTTCTACGGGCGTTGTTTTATAAGTAAATAGGTTATTTTTGTTGCTTCTTTTATCTCGCATTTATTTGCTCTTCGTAATTTGATTATTCCTTAATCAATAGGCTTAATCAATAGGTATGGTAGCCAAGGTGCAACTGAGTATACACTAAGCACGTTGGTGCCGCAGGCAACTGAGCATGCGCTAGGCACTACTGTGGTCGTCTCTTTCTTTGGCGAGCGTGTCTATAACGATGTTGATTGACGCAAGTCAATCAATAGGTATGATTGCCGCTAGACATGCTCGTCAAATGGGCTGGACGGCCAAACGTTCGTGCCGCCGAACTTTTGGGCAAACAACCTTTGTTTCAAAGTTATTGGTGCCCCAGGCAACTGAGCATGCGCTAGGCACTACTGTGGTCGTCTCTTTCTTTGGCGAGCGTGTCTATAACGATATTGATCGACGCAAGTCAATCAATAGGTATGATTGCCGCTAGACATGCTCGTCAAATGGGCTGGACGGCCAAACGTTCGTGCCGCCGAACTTTTGAGCAAACAACCTTTGTTTCAAAGTTATTGGTGCCGCAGGCAACTGAGCATGCGCTAGGCACTACTGTGGTCGTCTCTTTCCTTGGCGAGCGTGTCTATACCGATATTGATTAACGCAAGTCAATCAATAGGTATGATTGCCGCTAGACATGCTCGTCAAATGGACTGGACGGCCAAATGTTCGTGCCGCCGCACATTTGAGCAAACAACCTTCGTTTCAAAGTTATTCGTGCCGCAGAGCTTTTGAGCAAACAACCTATGTTTCAAAGTTGTTCATGCCGCTGAGCTTTTGAACGAACAACCTATGATTTAAGGTTATTTGTGCCGCTGAGCTATTGAGCAAACAACCTATGTTTCAAAGTTGTTCATGCCGCTGAGCTTTTGAACAAATCACTTTTTATTTGTGCCGTTGGCACTTACTATGCCGTACTGGTTGGCCAGCGGCTTGCTATACTGGGAAGGGAGTTGGATAGGTGATCAGCCTACAACTTGGTGCTAATCTGGGCCACTTCTTAGGCTTCAAACAATTAGTCTTGCTGAGAGTTTTTGCTAATCTGGGCCACTTCTCAAGCCGTCATACAATTAGGCTTTGGTTATGCATTGGAGTGTACATTTTTATATTCATTGTGCGAGCAATAAATATTACGAGACAAATAGAGTAGTATTATTTATAACTTTGCAAGGCGAATTTAGCCGGTTACAAAAGTAATTACTACCCTACTATGACCATTAGAGGCCGCCCCTTGGGCAATGGATCGTGGTACGTAAGACAAAGCTTAGCACATATTTAGAAGAAATACTTCTTGAGATTGTCGGCATTCCAAGTGCGCAAAATAGGCCGGCCCTGCATGTCTTGAATGCGGTAGGTTCCATCTCTAACCTCATCATAGATCTCATAAGGTCCCTCCCAAGTGGGCGTCAGCTTACCCTGTTCGTTTGCTCGTCCTGTGGATTCCATTTTCCTGAGGAAAAAATCTCCCACTTTGAGCACTCTATTAGAGACTTTCTTGTTGTATTCTCTTGCCATTCTTATCTTGTACAGCTATTGTCTGAGCGCTGCATTTCCTCTAACCTCGGGCAGGAAGTCCAGGGCTGCTTTCATTGTCTCCCAGTTAGCATTTTCGTCATACAGCATGACTCTCAACGTTGGTTCACATATTTCTATGGGTAGGACAGCCTCGGCGCCATAGGCTAGCAAGAAGGGTGTTTCACCGGTTGAATTCTTAGCCGTGGTGCGGATAGACCATAAGACATTTGGCAGCTCATCAGCCCATAGACCTTTGGCTTCGTCAAGCTTCTTTTTCATTCCTTCGGAGATAATTTTGTTGAACGCCTCTACCTGACCATTGGCTTGGGGACGTCCGACTGATGCAAAACAAGTGTGTATGCCGTGATCTGCCAGCCACTCTTTCAGCTTAGGCGTCTCAAACTGGGGCCCATTATCGAAGACGATAGCCTGTGGAATCCCAAAGCGAGTCATGATGTTCTTCCAAATGAATGCTCTCACATCAGTAGTTTTTATGTTTTTGAGCGCTTCTGCCTCCACCCATTTGGTGAAGTAATCTACAGCAACGATGACATAACGCCTTCCTCCTGGTGCGGCCGTAAATGGGCCTAGAAGATCCATCCCCCACTTAGCAAATGGAATTGGGCTTGTAATGGGCGTCAGAACTCGTGCCGGTCGGTGTATTAGGTGAGAAAAACGCTGGCATTTGTCACACTTCTTGACCAGTGAAATTGCGTCCTCCTTAAGAGTCGGCCAGTAATAGCCGGTTCGAAGTGCCTTTTCAGCCAAAGCCCTTCCACCAATATGCGAGCTGCACAACCCCTGATGAAGGTCTTCTAAAATTTACTGCCCCTTCTCAGGTGTTACACATCTTAACAAAGGACGGGAGTAGGCCTTTTTATAGAGGGTGTCGTTCCACATTTCAAACCAAGAGCATTTCTTCTGAAGTTTTGCCGCTTCCCTTGAGTCTTCGGGCAAGACTCAATTCATTTTGAAGTTTACTATGTCATCCATCCATGTGGACGTCCTGTCAAGAGTTTCCACCTCCATTTGCTCAACACTTTTGTGCTCTTTTACCTCCCAAAACACGTGCCGAGGGGTATCACAAGACGCGGAACTTGCCAATTTTGACAGGGCATCAGCTTGGTTATTTTCCGAGCGAGGGACTTGCCTTACTTCAAAACTTTTCAGTGGCTCTACTTCCTGATGGACGGCCTGCATGTATTTGACCATAGTCGGATCCCTAGCTTCGTAGGTCCCATTAACTTGGCTCACAATCAGTTGGGAGTCAGATAGTGCTACAATCTCCTCGACGCCTGCCGCCTTACACATTTTAATGCCACAAAGCAGGGCTTCATATTCCGCTTCATTATTTGACGCCTGGAAGTTAAATTGCATAGCATACTCAAAAGTATCTCCTTCTGGGGAGTGACAGATTATCCCAGCTCCACATCCATTCTGTGTCGATGAACCGTCTACATACACTGTCCACACCGTGTTTGTATTCTTGGAAAAGTCTGGCCTCGTCATTTCAACAATAAAGTCGGCACATGCCTGCCCCTTGACAGCTTTCCTCGTCTCATAGGTGATATCAAAGGCGTTCAGCTCTATTGCTCAATTCAGCATTCGTCCTGACGCCTCCAGCTTTGTGAAGGGCAGTTTGAGCGGTTGATCTGTGTAGACCACTATTTTGTGAGCTAAGAAATAAAGACGGAGCTTTTTGCTTGCCATGAACAGAGCCAAGCCAAACTTTTCCACTGTAGGGTATCTAACTTCAGCATTTTGAAGAACATGACTGACAAAGTATACCGGCATCTGTATTCCCTCCCTCTCTGTCAGTAGAACGGTACTCAACGAGTGCTCGGACACGGCGAGATACATGTACAAAGTCTCTCCTAGCAAGGGGCTAACAAGTCGAGGCAAGGTATGCAAGTGCTCCTTTAATCTGACCAATGCCGCCTCGGCTTCGTCCGACCATTCAAACTTGGCCTTCTTTCTGATTGCCCTAAAAAAGTAGTGGCACTTGTCTCCAGCCCTGGAAAGGAATCTGCCCATGGCGGCCAAGCAACCTGTGAGCCGCTGGACCTCCTTCACTGTCTTTGGTGAGCTCATATCAATTACTGCCTGGATTTTGTCTGGGTTGGCTTCAATTCCTCTTTCATCAATCAAGAAACCTAAGAATTTGCCTGCCGTCACCCCGAACACACACTTCTTAGGATTCAACCTCATGTTGTAAGCTCGAATAGTCTCAAATGTCTCCCTGAGATCAGTTATGTGCGCTGCCCTCAGCTTACTTTTTACGATCATATCATCAATATAAGCTTCAATATTTCTGCCGAGCTGCTTAATGAACACAGTGTTAATAAGACGCTGAAAGGTGGCCGGTGCATTCTTTAACCCAAACGGCATCACTTTGTAGCAGTAAAGGCCTTGTTCAGTAACAAATGACGTTTTTTCCTGGTCGTCAGGCCACAACGGAATCTGATGAAACCCTGAGTATGCATCCATAAAGCTCATCATAGCATGCCCTGCTGTAGAGTCGACGAGCCGGTCAATCTTGGGCAATGGGAAACTGTCCTTGGGACATGCCTTATTGAGGTTGGTGTAGTCAATACACATTCTCCAGGTACCATTAGGTTTTTTGACGAGGACCACGTTAGCAACCCAGTCGGGGTACTGACTAGGCCTGACGAACCCTGCCTCCATCAACTTTTGTATTTCCGCGGCTGCCGCCTGATTTCTATCTTCCCCATGGTTCCTTTTCTTCTGACGAACCAGTTTGAAGTTTGGGTCCACATTCAGCTTATGGACGGCCACAGCAGGATCAATACCCGGCATTTCATCCACTGTGAAAGCAAAGATATCTTCAAATTCTCTCAAAAGGTGGACCAACTCTGCCGCCAGCGGGTCGTCAGGAGAAATCCCGATGGGCACTACTCTGTCAGGTTTATCTGTGTTTAATACCACATTGAAATGAGCCCCAACAGGCTCTGGGCGTCTCTCTTCCATGTGCCCTGCTGAGATAGTTAATGTTTCTTTGACGATCTTGGGTTGTGTGTCGCCACATTTTCGCTTGTTTCCCGATGTCCCTTTCTCTTCACCCGTCCCCCATGCTTCTGGACTCAAGGTGGTTAGGTAGCAATCTCTAGCTTGTTGCTGGTCACCATGTATAGTACTGACACTCCCATCGTCACAAATGAACTTAAGAAGCATCAGATGAGTCACAGTGACAGCCTTTGCCCTATTCAAGGTGGGACGCCCCAAGATGATGTTATATGGCGTCAGGTCTTTCACTATGAGAAAACGGACGTCCATTTGTCGAGATTCCTTTTTATTTCCCATCCTCAGAGGAAGGGCAATTATGCCGACTGGGTGGATGATACTACCTCCGAAGCCTATAATGGGATAGTGGATTTTCTCAATCTTTGAGGAATCATGTTGCAGCCGATTCAAGCACTCTAGACTAATTATGTCCGACGAACTTCCTGTATCAACCAAAATACGCCTAACCCTCAGATTAGCAACTTTTAACTCAATTACCAAAGGATCGTCATGCGGGGTGGAGATTTTCCCACGGTCGGCCTCGCCGATTTCCACTTTTGGAAACGGGTCAACTGTGGCCTTGCCGGACAGCATCACTTGCCCCAATCGCTTGGCATAATCCTTCTGGCCCCTCATGGTCGGCCCGCCGGCGGCCAATCCTCCGGAGATGACTGCTACGCACTCTGGGTCGGTACGATTCCCATCTTCCTCCGAGGGAGGGGATTTGTTTTTCTTGTAGAAGGGTTTGCCAGAACCTCCCATGTTCCTGCTGATATAACTCTTTAAGAATCCCTTGGCGGCTAGGCCGTCCAATGCCCTTTTCAAGCTCTTACATTCTTTGGTGTCATGCCCAATGTCACTGTGAAAGTGACAGTACAGTTTTGGGTCCCTACTTTCTGGTGGCGACTTCATGGGAAATGGACGATCAATATCATATTTGGACCCGACATCCATCAGAATTGTGTACATGTCTGTGTTATACTCAAATCGCTCCCGATCATAAGTTCTGGACCGTTTCTGGCCTACCTCCCCGGGAGCCCTGTCTGACTCTTTTGCAATAGCCCACGTCCCTTTAGGCCGACTCTTCTTTTCGAATTTCTCCTTTTTTGCCGCCGGTTCGGCGGTATCACTTTCTCTGGGATCTTTCGGGACGCTGCAAATCTCTGTTGCATGGATGAAGGCCTCGGCCTCATCCAGCACTTCTGGCATTGTTCGGACGCTTTTCCTTACCAGATCAAACTTGAAAGAGCCCTTTTTAAGCCCTCGAATGAAGTTATCGAATGCAACACCATCTGGCAAATCCGGAATTTGCCCTGCCTCTAGATTGAATATCTTCACATAGCTCCTCAGAGACTCGTCTTTCCCTTGCTGAATCCTACTCAGATGCATGCTCGTCTTCTTTTCTTCCTTGTGAGCCATGAACCGAGTAGAGAACAATAGCTCGAGCTCCGAAAAAGAGCGAATAGTTCCGGCTGGAAGTCTCTCGAACCACTTAGATGCTACTCCTTTGAGTGTGCCCGGAAAATACTTACACCAGGTTGAGTCAGTTGTTCCTTGGACATACATGTGATGCCAGTAAACCAAGAGGTGCATGTCTGGATCTG
Organism: Spinacia oleracea; assembly: GCF_020520425.1. Taxonomy (NCBI): domain Eukaryota; kingdom Viridiplantae; phylum Streptophyta; class Magnoliopsida; order Caryophyllales; family Amaranthaceae; genus Spinacia; species Spinacia oleracea. The sequence continues at coordinate 31,976,784 of NC_079492.1, forward strand.
TGGTCCCATCGTAAGCATCAATGTTGGGCGGCTTGACTTTGGGTTCCCTCGGGGCTCTCATGATGGAGTCTGTAAAAGGGGTGGTGTGTCCTAGGGCCATGTTGGACACTCCCTCCTGAATGTGATACACAGGATCTTGACGCCTTGAGTAGGGTACCCGCTGGGAAGACTCGCGTCCGCGAGTTTGACGGGTTGGACGGGTGACCCCTGGGCGCGCCTGGCTCAGATGCGTATAAGTTGGATGAGGGAGAGGTCTATCCGGCATGACGGGGGTTGACCCAGTGTCAGAAAGTTCAGACTCAGAGTCAGGCAATTGCTCTGCGCGTGGCTGCTCACGTCCTCGGGACGTTTCTCCAATCAGCCGCCGTGGCAGTCGGCGTGGTAGGTAAGACATTGCCTGATTGGGCTGACTCGCTGGCGGCTGCCTCCTCAGGTCCTCGCCTGTCTGCCTGGTCCAGACGTTTGGGGGGCGCAAAGAAAGTGTTGGCCTATTGCTTGCCGGCCCCTCCTGATTTGCAGCCACAGTAGTGGTGTAGATCAGCATACTCTTCTGTACCTCAGCATTAACTGTCTTTCCCATATCAGCTTGGAACTCAGCCAAAATAGCCCGAAGAGCACCCACAGAGACAGGCATATCAGGGTTTTCCTCTATTACTGTATCCGCCCGAGGATCCAGGTGCCCTCCAGGAGGGGTGCGATTGGCCTGGTCGTCCTCCTCGCTGAGCACCTCTACCTCGGCAGCGTGACGAGGGGTGTGCCCGGCCGCAAATATACGCGCGGCATCTCCAGTGATTCTCGTGGCCGGCGTATGATGTTCAGTCGGCATTTCTCTTTCGAGGGGTGGCCGCTCTACCCGCGTAGGCCGCCCAGCATCGTTGTCCTGTCGTTGATCTTCCATGTTACCGTACCTCCCCACAGACGGCGCCAAATGTTGTGGGGTTTTTCCGGTGAGATACCTTGGAGGTTTTCCGGTAACTTTTAAGGATTTCACAAGATTGTATTTTTATAGAGAGAGAAAGTAGAGAGAAGGCAGAGCAGCAATTGCACTTGAATGTATTGATTGTGACCCCTTTTTCTAGGGAAGTGGGACTATTTATAGTACTAGGTTTTTGTGGGAATGACCTAATATTCCCTTTACATGATTGGCTAGGGTATGGGAGGAGGACATGTGTCCTTTCTCCTTACAATTCCCTGGCCCTTTTGGCAATAGTGGGCTTTTTGGGCCTATTGTGCTTATTCATACCACTTGAAATACCTACTACCTAGGCCCCTTTTCAGGTATAGGTACATTACATACATTTATACATTCTTAAATACAAATACATATACATTGTAAATACGCAGATTGATACCCATGCTGTGGTCTAGTCTTCGTATGGTTTCTGCTTAGGGGGCGTAATACGTGCCATGTGTCGCATCCTCATTGGTACACGAAGGCATGGTAATTTTTCCCACAACACCTTCCATTTTCCTTGGGGCGAGATGACGATCACTCCTGAGGACTACACAGCTTTGACGAGTTTGACCTTTACAGGGAACCCCGTTCGTCTAAGGTCGGACGGCCCATCACCGATTGTTGATGAGGGTACCAGGCTCCTGGGCTCGTGGATGGGTAGTAGGTTACCTTCGTACCAGCCCCGTGGGATACCTTTCGCTGACCTGATGTGGGCTTTGGAGCACGGGGTAGAGGAGTCGCCTTCGAGACAGGCTCGGCTGTTCTACCTCCATTTTATTACTTCCACTTTTCTATCGGGTCCGACTGACACCTTTGACCCGAGGTGGATAGGCATGGTGGAGGACGTGTCTACACTAGGTGACTATCGCTGGGGCGATTTGGGCTATGCGACGCTTGTCGGCCAGATGAGTTTGTCGGTGCGCGTCTCGGACCCGAGTATACGTCACTTTGTGATTACATTAGCGGGAGTGCCGCGTTTGATCGACATATGTGCCTAGATTTTCTTTTGTTTTTCTCGCTTTTATCCGGCCTCTTTTTTATTAACGCTTCATTATCCTTTTCTTTTGCAGTTGTGGGCCTTTGAGCACTTACCCTGGCTGGCTCCCCGAAAGGGGCAGAGGCCTTTGGAGTTCCCTGCTGGTCGCCGTTGGGGTTGGAAGAAGAAGCTGACAGTGCGTCCGCCGCCCGATACCGTGTGGGATCTTATCCTGGACGGGAACCCTGAGCATGTACAGAATCTTATCCTCTATCTCGTATTTCCTTATTCTTTTCATGTGCGAGATCTGACTGCGTTTTGTACGAAAACAGGTGGTTTGGACCCCATGGCTCTCTTTTAGGGGTACCCATGCTTCGGTCAGAGAGAGTTATGCCCTGAGCCAGATGCGGGTCTTGTTCGTTGGCCGCCGGGACCCTGTCTGGTACCTGGGAGAGCGGGTACGTATGTAGACGGTCGGGGTTTTTTCGGTGCCCAGGCCTCCGCCTGTGACCATGCTGTCTACTCGCTCGATAGGCGAGTCGTGGAGGGTCCACTCGAGGACTGGTGTGCCGGCGACAGAGTTGGTGATAGAGGGAGCTAGCTATTACCAGTTCATCCAGGATTCTCTTCGTCTCCCGGAGCCTGGCGCTGTAAGTTGCCTCCTCTCTTTGTATTGATTTTAGTGTTTTCATGTTCGTGCCCATGTGTTTATGCCTACTGTGTTTTGTGCAGGAGGGTCCTGACCCTTTGTTGGGGGGATGGGTGCTTCCCGATGCTCGGATCTCGTTTACCGGAGAGAGTGGATCCGAGATTATGGAGACTTTCCCGGAAGACCGGGTTTTCCATGCTCCGCTCCCTGAGGGAGTAGAGGCGGTATGCACCTTTCATTTGTGTACTCTTCTTTATATTTTTTCTTTCTTCTTTTACTGACATTCTTGTTTTAGGTTCCGGCCCGTACGGCCAATGCGATGGTGGGGGTGATCAACCGGTTGAAGTCCGCGTTGGTTCGAGCTCGGTCTGCACTTTCCTGCAGGAGCCCCCACTCTACTCGGGTAATGTGCCCTCTCTTTTCTTTTGATCTGTACCTATGGTTTGGCTTTCGGTTATTCACTCTTTTTTTTTTTTGTCCCCTTTTTATAGACGGCTACTGGGTGTGCTGGGGCCGACGACGCGGGTCCCTCGGGCGGGGGACACGGTTGTCGCGAGAGAGAGAGAGCACAGCACTCGCCCCTTCGGCATCGCCGTTCTGACGCGGGGGCGAGTTCTTCCGGGGAGAGGTCCGAGCCGAAGCGTAGGCGGCGTTCCGTGTAGGTGGCCCGAGAGCCTATCCCCGAGTTGCAGTCGCAGCCTCATTTTTGGGGTGACTCTGGCTGGGGTCCCTCATACCACGGGGAGTGGAGTGGGTGGACCGGCGAGGCTTTGAGACATGGAGCCGATGACGAGTCTTAGGCTTACCTCCTTGCTTTATACATATTCATTCTTGTGTTCCGCATGTATATATATATTTTTTGCGATTTTTGGTGCAAGAATGTTTTGAGCCTTCCGTGGGCTTTGTTTTAACATATTATAGCAATATTAGCTTCCTAAACCAACGACGAATTTTTAAAAGGAAAAGACTTTCGTAAAAATAATGAGTTCATATAAGAGTGCACATATATTTTTAGACTAACCGACTACTTGGGGTATTACATATGCATGTTCACTATTTTTGTTTTTTGCCGACTCGTGTCATACTCCTTTGTTGGGCTTTTTCATGGAAACTCTTGTGGCTTTTTCATTTTATTTGGTCTTGCCCGTGTATGGGTTAGGGTAGAGTGCCCTTTGCGATATCTTTCCTTGATGTGTTGCATGACTTTATTATTTTATAATTTTTTATTGGACCGAATCCTTGAGAAGGATTGCCTACGTATCTTGTCAGAATCAGGTCGCGCGTAGTTCTAGCTTTTTGAAAAAAACTTTTTTTTTTGAAAGGGTGTTCATTACTCGTCTGCTTCCCCCCCAAGTGTTCGTGGTTCTTTTGAGGGTTAGAAAAAGGAGTACGAACACTTTGTAGAAGCGGAAGGGTAGGTGGCAAGAGAGAATGACGCCCGATCTAGGGCGAAGGAAATATCAGTGCCCATACCTGGGCGTTAGAAATAACAGCGCCCAGTCCTGGGCGTTGAAGTTTTGTCCTTCGCTTTTTCTACTTTATCGAGTTTTATGCCGTTTGTTTAGAGTAATGCGCAGAATGTTTGCTTATGAGTTTTAATGTGTTTTATTAGATGCCTTAACTCCGGACTGAATTTTATTAAATATAGTACTTTTTCAATTGGTCTAAGTTCGTGAGGTTAGCGAATTCCGCTCCATCTATGTCGGCTAGTTGGACCGCTCCGCCAGGTAGGATGGTCTTTACAAAATATGGTCCTGTCCAGTTAGGCCGGAATTTTCCTCGAGGGTCCGTAGTAGGTGCGCGGACTTCTTTTAATACAAAATCGCCTTCTTTGATGTTTCGAGGTTTGACTCTTTTGTTGAATTGCCTTGCGATGCGCTTTTGATACACTTGCACGTGATGTAGAGCTCTCAACCTCCGTTCGTCTAAAAGGACGAGTTCGTTGTACCTAGCTTGAACCCAATCGGCTTCGGGTAGCTTGCTTTCTAGGACGATCCGGAGGGAGAGAATCTCCAACTCGACCGGTTGGACTGCTTCCATTCCGTATACCAAGGAGTAGGGTGTTGCTCCAATGGAGGTGCGGATTGAGGTTCGATAGCCCCATAATGCGAAGTGTAATTTGTTGGGCCAATCCTTATAATTTTCGGCCATTTTTTCGATTATGACTTTAATATTTTTGTTGGCCGCCTCTACCGCGCCGTTCATTTGCGGCCTGTAGGGAGAGGATTTATGGTGTTTGACATGATATTTTTTGAGCAGGTCTTGGACTTCGGCCCTGAAGTGGGAACCTTGGTCACTTATGATTTCATGTGGAACCCCGTATCGACAGAATATGTTCTTTTCTAGGAATCGGGCGACATGTTTGGCTGTTAACTTTGCATAGGAGACTGCCTCTACCCATTAAGTGAAGTAATCAATTGCAACTAAAATGTACTCGTGTCCCCCTACGCCTGTTGGTGTTACCTTGCCGATTATATCTATACCCCAGGTGGAAAAGGGCCATGGAGAAGTGAAGGTGTATAGTTCTGAGGGAGGTAAATGGTTAAGGTTACTGAAGATTTGGCATTTTGGGCAAGTTTTTACAAAGTGATGGCAATCGGTTTCCATAGTGGTCCAATAGTACCCTGAGCGGGATATTTTTCGGGATAGCATTTTTCCGTTCATATGGGGTCCGCACACGCCGTTATGGTATTCTTCCATTAGTCTTTGGGCTTGGTTTTGATGGACACAAAGTAACTTGATTTTATTCGGCGTGTATTTGTACAGTTCTCCCAGAATTATGCTATATTGTGAAGCGAGGCGGCGCAGGGCCTTCTCTGCTCGCGGGGAAGTGTTTGGGGGGAATTCCCCACTTGTTTTGTAACGAAGGATGTCCGTGTACCATGGTTCTTCCTCGGTGTTTTCAGGTTCGGAGTCTATGGCGCAACAATAAGCCGGCTCTTTCTTTTGCTCGACCCGAAGGGTCATTCCGTCCCATTCATTCGGGATGTTGAGCATTGAAGCTAGCTTCGCTAGTGCATCCGCGAATTGGTTGTCGTCTCTTGGCAAGTACGTATACTCGATTTTTTCAAATTGCTCGACTATTTGGTCCAAGTGAGCTTGATATTTTGAGAGACTAGTGCTTCGGACCTTCCATCTTTTGGATATATGGTTGATTATTAGGGAAGAATCCCCGAAGACTTGTAGGTATTTGACTCCGAGGCTAACTGCAGCCTCTAGCCCGACTATGCAGGCCTCGTATTCGGCGGCATTGTTTGTGGCCTCGAAGTCAAGTTTGACGGAAATTGGTATATGGGCTCCTTCGGGACTGACTATGAGAACTCCAACGCCGCATCCTTTTTGGTTGGACGCGTCATCGAAGTATAGTGTCCAATAGTCGTCTTGTATCATCAGAAGTTCCTCGTCGGGGAGGAGGTAAGCTTCCGGGGTTTCCTCACTCGTGGCATGTTCGGCCAGGAATTCGGCTACCGCTCTTCCTTTTATTGTTTTTTCCGGCATGAATTTTAGGTCGAATTCTGAGAGCATGACTAGCCACCTGGACAGGCGACCACTCAGGGCGGGTTTTTCGAACACGTATTTTAAGGGATCTAGTTGTGACACTATATGAACAGTGTGGGCCAATAGGTATTGTCTGAGTTTTTTGGATGCCCAGACGAGGGCGAGACAGGTTTTCTCAAGTTCTGTGTATCTCGTCTCGTAATGTATGACCTTCTTGCTCAAGTAGTAAATGGCTCGCTCGGATCCATGTACACACTGTGAGAGCATAGCTCCTGCTGCAGTATCCGTGACGGTTAGGTATAGGCGCAAAGGGATTCCAGGCAAAGGTGGGGAGAGGACGGGTGGCTTGCTTAGGTATTTTTGATTTTATCGAAGGCAGTTTGGCATTGTTCATCCCATTCGGCCTTTTCCTCTTTTCTTAATTTTTTGAATATTGGATCACAAGTCATAGTAAGCTTGGAAATGAACCTACTAATGTATTGCAGCTTTCCTAGGAAGCCCCTTATCTGTTTTTCAGTTTTTGGTGGGGGCATTTCGGTAATGGCTTTGATCTTAGATGGGTCAATCTCGATTCCTCGCGTACTAACAACATATCCTAGCAATTTTCCCGAGGTTACCCCGAACACACATTTTTGTGGATTTAGTCTCATGTTATATTTCAAGATTCGAGTGAAGAATTTTTTAAGTGCCGGGAGGTCACCGCGCCGGTCTTTAGATTTGACGATCATGTCGTCCACGTAGACCTCGATTTCTTTATGTATCATGTCATGGAGTAACGTGGTGGCTGTTCTTTGATAGGTGGCCCCCGCGTTTTTCAAACCAAAAGACATTACAGTGTAACAATATGTTCCCCAAGGGGTAATGAAAGTTGTTTTTTCCATGTCTTCTTCTGCCATTAGTATTTGGTTATATCCGGCGTACCCGTCCATAAAGGAGAGGAGCGCGTGTTCTGCGGTGTTGTCTACTAGTATGTCAATGTGAGGTAGGGGGAAGTCGTCTTTAGGACTGGCTTTATTGAGGTCTCGAAAGTCTACGCACATTCGCACTCGTCCATCTTTTTTAGCTACAGGGACAATATTGGCCACCCATTCTGGGTAGTTGGAGACTTTTATAAAGCCGGCATCTAATTGTTTAGTGACTTCTTCTTTTATTTTCAAGGCTATCTCTGGTTTGAGCCGCCGTAGCTTTTGTTTTACTGGCGTCATTTTGGGATCTAGCGGAATTTTATGCTCAGCGATTTCTCGATCTATTCCCGACATGTCTTTGTAGGACCAAGCAAAGACACCCTCGAATTCCCGCAAAGTGGAGATTAGATCGGCCTTTTCAGTGGGAGTTAAGGTGAGGCCAATTTTAATAATTTTAGGATTTTCTTCTGTTCCAATATTTACCGATTCTGTGTCTTCAATTATAGGAGTTTTGAGTTCTTGTTCATTTACAGCTTTTATTAGTTCGGTATATTCCTCTTCTGACTCTTTTTCGCGTTCATTAGTGGCGAGACATTCTGCATTATTACTCTGTTTTTTAAGCGGCATATACTCAAAAGTTTTGTTTATCTTATTAAAGTCATGAAGCATTACATCAAAAAGATCTCACGGAGTAGAGATTTCCGGGTCTAAACTATTTTTGGGAGGGGTTACAATTTTGCTAGGTTCGGACTCGGAGTCAGACTCGGATTCAGACTCTAATTCTTCGTACATCGGACCCTCTCCCGCAGATATCTTGAACTTCATCCCACGAGCATTAGTCCATTTGAAAGTCTTGCGCCACCCTAGTTGGATTTGGTCATCTTTTGAGGGTGATGGAGCAATCAATTTAGTAGGATCGAACACTTCATCTTGGAGAGCTAGTGCCATAATTTCTGTTTCTTTCTTCGCTCTTTTCTTTTCTAACCCAAACAATAGCCCGAAAGCATGTGAGTTGGGGAGCGTTTTTGGCATAGCATGGTTCTTTGGGGCGAGTGGCCTTTGAGAACGTAAAGGATCGCGTCCCAGAGCATGCATCTCTAGGGTTTGTGCAACCTCTAGGTATAGATGTTCGGGATATGTTTCTTCCATCGTGTTTCTTGATGGCTATCACGGGCAAGTACTCAGGGGCCCTGCATTATTGTTGTGGATTAGGAGACACATTAGTTTGTTTTGTGAGTCGGTTTTTTTAGGCATTCTATGACTACCCTTAAGTCGGACTAGTATATTTGGACTGTTATGTGTGCACTTTGAACTCTTTATGTTTTTGAAAATCTCTGCCCGTGTGACATTCATGATTATTTGCATGGTCGACTTTTTGTGTCGAGCATTGCCGTCGTAGGAGGCCTAACAACGACGCAAAGAGTTATTAATTTTTCGCGAGTCGCTTTTGAAATCGAGTGCTTTTCTTACGCCCTCGTAGCAATTCTTTTGCTGAGTATTTTTTTGTGCTACGTACTTTCTTTTTGCTTGGGCAACGAGGCTGCTGCGCCTGACCAGAAAGTCAAGCAGCAACTTCAGCGCCCAGCAGTGGGCGTGAGAAATTTTGGCGCCCAGCCAGGGGAGTTGAAAATGCGTCCCTGGCTGGTTCTCGTTTTCTGTTTTCTGTTTATGCGACTTTGATTTACGTGCTTGCCTAATAACGTCCTTTACGCGTGACAACGTTTGTGGGATTCGTTACAGGCCATCCCGAGCGTCGCTTGTTTTGTGGCGATCATTCGGGTTTGCGGAACACGTGCTTCGGTATAACTCTTTGGCAAATTAGTCTATGAATGTTTGGGCAATTTTTAAGGTCATTGGTTTTCTAGGATAGTTTGTCACACAATCACATATTTCGCTACACATAACTACATTACGAACATGGATTTGAAAATTAAATATGCCACGTAGTTTATGATAGGCTTCTATGGGTAGTTTATTTGCGCCTGGCTTGGTACCGCTTCTATCGTAGATCCAACACATGCCCCGGTCGAGGTAGTGTCTTCAACAGACGAATTTCGCTCAAGAGGCCAACCCGCAAGTGCAAGCCAAGGGGGCATGCAGGCGAGAGGGACCTAATGGGCGAGCGATTGGGTTCGGGATAGGTGTACTACCTGCACAAGTACCGAGTGGGAAACATGCGCGGCGTATGCACCCCCCTATTGGCGAAAAAAGGTATCCTTAGTTCCAACTCCCGAGGGAGCAGAGATTCGTTATGATGTTCTGCCCGTTCACATTAATATGCTGATTTTCAGGTCGTCCCAACTTGATGGGGAAATAAACGCGGAGTAGGATCGTTTCACCCTTCGGCTATTTTGATTACCTACAAGCACGAGTATTTCCTTCACTATCCCCAGTGGAGTCGCCACTGTGAGGGGGTCGAAAAAGCGCGAGGCTAATGCGTGACCTGTCCCTCGTGGGTGTGACGATTCTTTTTATTCAATCAAGTGTAATCGGATTTCTTGTGAGTATACACCCAATTGACTAGTAATATAGGAGTCGCCATTCAGTTTTTAACGACAATGAGAAAAACTGACAAAACCCGGTTATCGTGACATAAAGGGAGTGCAATTATGTTTGACCACGATGGCCGTAGGTTACCTTGTGATCCCTGGTGTGGGGATCTCTCAATATACACCCGCAAGGTAGAGATTGAGGGTTCGGGGGACTGTAACTACCGAGAGGAGTAATTCGCTCGTCGATAACTCCAGAGGCAGGATATCCTTACTAGCTCAGCATAAATAATTGAAGGGACATGCGTTAACTATTAAACTAATCTGAATTGATTTTAGCAATATGCAACATATAATACTAATTCGATCGTGATTATCTGATTTAAATAGCATTAAGGGACCTAGCATGATAATCCAATTTCCCAAAAATATTATATTTATTAGGCGTGATAGAACAATCATATTAGGTTAGTTTAACAGTTCATAAAAAGGGCGAGGAAAGCAGTTAAATCATCGAAAAGGGACACATTACGACGCACCCTTGAGAGGTGCGTCAGGGTTCTCAGAAAACTAACCACTTTGACTTTGCTATTTCTCCTTTTTATTTAACGAATCTCGATTATGGGACAGGATACGTTCTGTTCGATTTATGGATCGATTGCGACAGAACGCGTGAACAGTTTCGCAGCGAGAGGCTTAGGCTAAGGGGTTTAGAGTCAATACTCAGAGCATATTATGTGTTGTTGTGTTGTTTCACGTCGAAACTAGGGGTCTATTTATAGGGAAGAGTTCGTGGAAAGATAGAATTGCAGAGTTCTAATCCACAAAGAATTAGGAAAAGAAACGTACCCAGGTATTTTCAGCGCCCAGGCCTGGGCGCCGAAGATTTCGGCGCCCAGAGCCAGGCGTTGAAAATAGGGTCTGGGCAGTTTTTGTTTAGTCATATTCGGATTCTAAAATCCGTAGAGTTTGAGATTAATTTGAGTCTCTTAGCGCGTATCAATTTGTGACGGAATGCGTCTGGGCCCGTTACGAACTCTAGGCTCGTTAGGATTTAAATTAATACGTAACTCTTATTTCCGAACCCTATTAGGAATAGGATTCTCGCGGTTTTCTATCTCATTTAGGATTTATGTTGGAATGCAACACCTAATTCTGACAGGTTTCTATCTTTTATGATTTTGCCACTTTTAGAAGCTACCTTTTACGGCAATTACTATTTTTAGCAGGTTTTCCATAAATAGCAGGTTTCGGGTGAAATGAAATGGGGAATCGAGATTCGTTTATTTTATAGGAGATGCGTTGTCAAGTGGAGTTTTTATGCTCTCATCATCGAACCTTTCCCTTGCGGAAATGGGGACAAAAGTAGGTGTCTACAGTTAGCCCCCACTTTGACTCTAAACCCCTTAGCCTAAGCCTCTCCTATAAAATAAACGAATCTCGATTCCCAAAAGTAGGTGTCTACACATGCAATGAATGAGACCTAGACTTGACTCTAAGTGCCACTCCGAAGATTCGGGATTTTTGGATTTTGTACTTGTATTCGGGATTTGCAACCCGTGGGAAGTGTTTGAGAGGAGCGTTTATTCTTTTGTGAAAGTTGGCTCTTGTACTAGAACTTGGGAAATTGAAAAGGAATATTTCGACCTATTGGAAATTGGACTTATTTGAAAGGGATTTCAACCCGCCCTAGGACATGGAAATTGGGCTTGTACTAGAAAATTGAATTTCCAAGGGAATTTCGACCTATTGGACTTGGAATATTTGAAGGGAATTTCAACCCGATTGAAAGAGATTGATTTTGTATTATTTAAAGGGAATCTCAACCCGTCAATATTTTGGGGGAGTTTCAACCCATTGGAATTGGAGTATTTGAAGGGAATTTCAACCCATTGGAATTTGTATTATTTCAGGGGATTTTCAACCCGTAGATTTGAACTTGTATTATTTCAGGGGATTTTCAACCCGTGGATTTGGACTTGTATTATTTCAGGGGATTTTCAACCCGTGGATTTGGACTTGTATTATTTCAGGGGATTTTCAACCCGATGGATTTGGACTTGTATTATTTCAGGGGATTTTCAACCCGATTGAATTTGGACTTGTATTATTTCAGGGGATTTTCAACCCGATTGAATTTTGAGTTCGACTCGAAGTTTGAATTTTGAAATGGAAAGGGATGCATTTTGTGTGTAGAACATGAAGCTTCGTATTTGGAAAATCCGGCATTATGTCGCCGTGGATTTGAGACATCGAATTTTGGGAACCTTACAGTCTGGCATTATGCCGCCGTGGACTTGGGGTGTAGGTTTTGAAATTTGAAGGTTTGGAATTTTTGAACTTCGAGCTTGTGGTTTGAAATGCGGAATGGAAAATCGGCATTACGACGGCATGTATTTGGAATTTGAAGTTTTGAGCATAGGACTTGAAATTCGAAAGATTGACATGGAATTTGAGGTTTGAAAGTTGAAGTTGAAAAGTTCGCATTACGCCGGTCATGAACTTTGGCATTTGAACTTTGAGGTTTTGAGACTTGGAATTGGCAACTTGACTTCGGTGCTTGAATACTTGAATGTTTGAAATAGGAAATCCGGCATGACACCGTTGGATTTGTGGTTTTTGACTTTGAAGTTTGAAGCTTGAAATTTGGACTAGAAAATCCAGCATTAAGGCGCCGTTGGATTGTATTTGAAAATTGAAGTTTTGGACTAGAAAGTTTGAATTTGAACTTGAATCTTGAAGACTAGGAAATCCGGCATTATGACGACGTTGGATTTGGACTTGAAAATTGAGGTTTTGGACTAGAAAATTTGGTTTGAACTTTGAAACTCGGAATTTGGACTAGAAAATCCGGCATTATGACGCCGTCGGATTTGAACTTGACTTGGAAACTTGAGGTTTTGAAATTATGACGCCGTTGGATTGCATTTTGAACTTGGAACTTGGAATTTTGAAATTATGACGCCGTTGGATTGATTTTGAATTTGTAGCTTGGAATTTGGATTCAAAAATCCGGCATTATGACGAAGTTGGATTGATTTTGATTTTGTAGCTTGGAATTTGGACCTGAAAATCCGGCATTATGACGGCGTTGGATTGAACTTGAATTTGGCATTTGTGCGTGAGGCGTGTTTAAGGGTTTTGAATCAAATGGAGTGACACTCCTAAAGACCCTAAAATCGGCGATTTAGATGCATGAGGTTTGAATGATGCTCCTAGGGGTTTGGTTTCCTAGTTGGAGGCTAATTGGTTTTGGCAAGCTAGAACTCGAGGTTAGCCATTCACGCGTGCAAAGACGCCCACACAATGCACAAGTAGCACGTTGTCACACTAATCATGAATATGAATGCGACATGCAAAGTTCCCAACCTAAGGTCGGTCTAAGTTTTTGTATGATGCAAGTGGTCGGCTTTGGGTGTCAAAAAGGTACTCGGCTATGAGACGGATCCGGCGACAAGCTTTCACGTTCCGCCTAAGGGAAGTGTGTATCGGCAGACGGCCTCCATACTTGACATCGGGAATGTCAAGCAAATGCCAAGTTTCGGTAGGCGCGGAAATGGTCACACACTTTGGTCGGGAACCGTATGGAGAATCACCATTTCGTTGCCCCCGGGGCTAGCCCGAATGTAGAACACATCCGTTTGGGCAAAGGTAGAAATTTATTTTGCACAATATGGTTTTCGAAAAATGCATGAAATGCCTAGAAATTGAAATTGAAATCGTACTTGAATTTGTATTTGTAAAGCACGTTTTTCGGCACTCGTTCACGAGGCTTGGGAGCGTCCTTCTAGATGCAAAAAACAAACTAACTCCCAACACGAAAAGTTGAGCAAAAGTGGGCAACAAACCACTGTGAGCCACTGTCCTGGATGCAGGAAGTGGCGTTGGGCGCAGGGGCTGCGCCTGGCGCCAATGCTGGCATCCAGTACTTCGGCAGATTAGTGGCTGGTTGCTCGAAATCTGCTCTCGTTTTCGAAATTGAAATTAGAAGATTTCCCCAGCAGAGTCGCCAATTTACTGTAGGGGGTTTTTCCTCATTTCCTACAATGGGGGGTTTGGCACGCGGCGGTACGTTTAGAGAACCGTTGAATTGTTTTTGCACCTCGAAGGAGTCGCCACCAAACTTATTTTAGGTCTCGTTTGGGAAGACCGCACAATGACTCTATTTTTGGATAAGGCCTTGAATCCTTGAAACAGATGGGTGAGATCCGGGCTCGGGAACGAAAATGCTTATTCGGCGAGCTTTAGAAATATTCAAGTACGTTGGCACAACATTGTTTCAAAAAAAACCCTAAGATTAGACTATGTGGGTTTGCAAATTAGGACAAAATAGAATTTCTAATTGTACGGTGGTCACTTTGCTTTAAAGATTGATTTAAGGAACCTAAGGCCGGTTTGTCCAAAAATATCTTCGTTAAGCGTGGTATAACCTTTCTATTTTGTTGTATTTAGCATGTTGGTGATGAAAGAGATAAAGCACATAAAGCAACATCACAATACTAAATAAAGTGCGGAATTAGTAAATACAAGACCCCCTAGAAAAGGACTAGGGAGTAGGTCCACATTGCCTAGATTTGGACTAGGCAAGTAAAGGTGCGGAATTGAAAGTGCGAAATTCAAATTGCAATATTGAAATTGCGGTATTGAAATTGCGGTATTGAAATTGCGGTATTGAAAGTGCGATATTGAAATTTGTACTTGGGCACATGAGATTCGAACGCCAAGCGGCTCCTTAAAAATAAGTGCTCCCGACACGAATTCAAAGCCAAAAATCTCAACTTGGGAGAGGTTGTTCAACACAAATGTCCTAGATTTTGCATATTGAACTTGAAATTGAAAGCTTGAATATTGAAAGGTTTGAACTTGAAAAGATTGAAACTTTGAACTTGAATTGTTTGAATTTTGAAAACTTGAACTTGTATGTTGAAATTTGAAGACTTGAACTTGTATATTGAAAAATGGAGTTTTGAATCTCAAAAGATTAAACCTTTAAATGCTAAAAGGTGTCATCTTTGATTACTCCATGTTTGAAGGTGATTCTAATTCAAAGATATGAATGCAAAAAACTTTGAACATCCTTGAATCTTGAAAGTTTGTATTTTGTATTTTGAAAAAGTTTGTAATTTTGAAAAAGCATGTATGATTGTTGCAAGTGGTGTTTTTTATGACAAAAAAGACACCAACTTGCTAATCATTTGAAATCAAAATAGCATGATTAATTGAAATGGGATTCAGATTTACCTAGTTAAGCTTAGGCTCGAGCTCCCAATTGCTGTTGAATTTAGGACTTTTTGTATGTGTTTTGAAGAGTTTTGAAGTTTGTATTGTGAGGAGTAATGTCGAAATTACGACGTTATGTGTGTTGTGCTCCCCCTTTTTCGAAGGAAATGAGGGGTATTTATAGGAGGGAAATGGTGCATAACACCAGCACACGCCAACGCCTGGCGCCAGGCCAGCGTAGGGCGCTGCTGACGTGGGCTGAATGCCACCAAAAAGGACGGAAAGATGCCGTCCTTGATTTGTCTTGTATGGGTGTACCTTCGTACGAATAGTACGATGTTTGGCACGTAGTGTTTTCTTGGAGGTTAAGGCTTGAATTTGCGTCTAAAAACAAACCTTTCTCGGGTTTTTGAATTCCGGTTTTACGGGACGGGGCCCGGCATGCTCGGTTTTGTGGGTCGGCGCCCGGATTTGACTTGCGTTGTATGATTTTGAGTGGAAAAGGCCTAGTAAGACCAATGGGATGGTCCACTAGTTGAGATTGAACTTGGATTTTGAAATTGGATTTTGGAAGTCGTATTTTGTACCGAGTTCCGAGAGGGGAACGGCCTCGAGGATTGGATTTCGGACCTTGGATTTTGGAGGTATTCTTAGCAATTGGGATTTCCGCCTGGAGTTACTCCAATCGCCTAACAAGGATAATGGTTTCGTCACCATCCCAAAGGGGAGACACAAATTAGGTGTCTACAGGGATGTACAGAGTAAAGTTTGCACACTCGTCAATATGCCACCCCCAAAGCAATGGGCAAGCAGAAGCAGCGAACAAGCAAATACTGGCTAACTTAAAAAAGAAATTAGAAGACTGCAAAGGCAAATGGGCGGATCTTATGCCAGAATGTTTGTGCTGTAACAGAACAACGATCAAAGAGGCCACCGGCGAGAGCCCGTTTAAGTTAAGCTTCGGTTCAGAAGCGGTGATACCGGCGAAAATTGCTCTCCCAACCATGCGCTCCAGCATTATAATGAGGCAACAAATGACCCACTCCTGAGACATCAGTTGGACCTTATTCTAGAAATGCGCTTAAAGGCGGAAGTCAGATCGGCGGCATATACAAACAGAATGAGCAGACCATACAGCAAAAGGCTCTAGCACCGACCTTTAAGGGTAGGTGATCTAGTGCTGCGCAGAACGGCAACGACTGGTAAAGGAAATGCCATGGGTAAACTGACTACGAATTGGGAAGGACCTTGCCAGATATGGGAGGAAATAGTCCCTGGATCATACTGGCTAATGCAAATGGACGGTACCACACTCAAGAATTCTTGGAATGCCAGCACGCTGAGAAAATACTACATATGACAGATCGGCCGGGTGATATGTATTTAGGCCAATAGCGCCAAAGCTTATATTTTTCTCTGATGTATGAATATCACTGTCATTAAATACAGACAGTCCAAATGAAATGAAAGGAAGCACCAGTACCAAAATTGCAAATCTTGCACGAAAGGTAATGTATGGATGTGATCAGTAGCAATGAAGAAAGCAAATGCCGTTAGGGCACTTCATTGTGAAGCGTAGCAGTCCATAATAAAGTTGTTGTGATTAGTAGCTTTGGAGAAAATAAATGTCGTTAAAGGGCACTCCATTGTGAAGCGTAGCATTCAACGAAATGTATGGATGTGATCAGTAGCAATGAAGAAAATAAATGTCGTTTGGGCACTTCATTGTGAAGCGTAGCAGTCCATAATAAAGTTGTTGTAATTAGTAGCTTTGGAGAAAATAAATGACGTTAAAGGGCACTCCATTGTGAAGCGTAGCATTCAGCGAAATGTATGGATGTGATCAGTAGCAATGAAGAAAATAAATGTCGTTTGGGCACTTCATTGTGAAGCGTAGCAGTCCATAATAAAGTTGTTATGATTAGTATCTTTGGAGAAAATAAATTTCGTCAAAGGGAACTCTATTATGAAGCGTAGCATTCAACGAAATGTATGGATGTGATCAGTAGAAATGAAGAAAATAAATGCTGGTAAAGCACTTCATTGTGAAGCGTAGCAGTCCATAATAAAGTTGTTGTGATTAGTAGCTTTGGAGAAAATAAAGGCCGTTAAAGGTCACTCTATTGTGAAGCGTAGCATTCAACTAAATGTACGGATGTGATCAGTAGCAATGAAGAAAATAAATGTTGGTAAGGTACTTCATTGTAAAGCGTAGCAGTCCATAATAAAGTTGTTGTGATTAGTAGCTTTGGAGAAAATAAATTCCGTTAAAGGGAACTCTATCGTGAAGCGTAGCATCCAACGAAATGTATGGATGTGATCAGTAGAAATGAAGAAAATAAATGCCGGTAAGGCACTTCATTGTGAAGCGTAGCAGTCCATAATAAAGTTGTTGTGATTAGTAGCTTTGGAGAAAATAAATATCGTTAAAGGGCACTCTATTGTGAAGCGTAGCATTCAACGAAATGTATGGATGTGATCAGTAGCAATGAAGAAAATAAATGCCAGTAATGCACTTCATTGTGAAGCGTAGGAGTCCATAATAAAGTTGTTGTGATTAGTAGCTTTGGAGAAAATAAATGTCGTTAAAGGGCACTCCATTGCGAAGCGTAGGTGTAGACACCTAATTTGTGTCTCCCCGTTGGGATGATGACGATACCATTATCCTTATTAGGCGGTCGGAGCAACTCCGTGCGGAAGTCCCAATTCTAAGAACATTTCCAAAATCCAATCCCCGAGGCCGTTCCCATTCCGGAACTCGTTACAGAATACAATTTCCAAACATTAATTTCAAGATCCAAGTACAATCTCACCCAATGGACTATCCCATTGGTTTTACAATGCCTCTTCCATTCAAAATGACAATAAGGAATCCAAATTCGGGCGCCGACCCACAAAACTGAGCAAGCCGGGCCTCGTCCCGTAAAACCGAATTCAAAAACCCGAAACGGCTTATTTTTAGACGCAAGCTAAGCCTTAATCATCAAGCAAACACTACGTGCCAAATTCATACAATTTGTACGGAGGTACACTATTACAAACCAAAACAAGGACGGCATCTTTCGTCCTTGTTTGGCAGCTTCTGCGCCACGTCAACAGCGCCTGGCGCTGGCAGCTGCGCTGACGCTGGTGTGAGCTGGCGTTTAGCAGAAGATTCTCCTATTTAAACCCCTAATTCTGAGCATTATGGGGAGGCAAAATCAAAACACAACGTCGTAATACAAAAATTGCCACTCAAATCTAAATACAAAAAATCCTCCAAAATCACATACAATTTCCAAGTTCTAAGCAATTGGGAGCTCTAAAAGGAATTCTTGCCTAAACTTAACTAGGTAATTCCGATTCCCAACCCTGATCAATCATGTTTCTTTGATTTTCTCTTTCAAAAATGATTAGTAAGTTGGCATTTTTAATTCTAAAAGTGTCACTTACAACAATCATACATTTCTTACAAAATCCAAACATTATGTGATACAAAAATGCAAACTTTCAAGATTCAATGATGTTCAAAGTTGTTTGTAATCACTTATTTGAACTAGAATCACCTTAAAAACATGGAGTAATCAAAGATGATGCCTTTCTAATGTTTAAAGGTTTAATCTTTGAGATTCAAGACTCCACTTTTCAAATTTCAAGTTCAAGTTTCAAGATCCAATAATGTTTAGGGTTGTTTGCAATCACTTCCCTAAACTAGGATCATTTCAAAATAAGAGCACATCAAAGATCAAGCCCTTTCAACATTAAAAGGTCCAATCTTTGAGATTCAAGCCTCTTAAGTTCATCGTTTCAATTTCAAGTTTAATATTTCAAGTTCAAGTTCAATATTTCAAGTCCAATATTTCAAGATTCAAACTTTTCAAGTTCAAGTTCTATGTTCAAAATCTAAGACACTTTAGGTCGAGCAACTTAACCTAAAGTAGAGATTTTTTCTTTGAATCTGTGTCGGGCGCACTTCTTTTTAAGGAGTCTCTTGGCGTTCGGATCTCATGTGCTAAGATTCAAGTTCAATATCGCACTTTCAATTATGCAAGTTCAATACCGCACTTTCAATTACGCAATTTCAATTCCGCACTTTCAATTATGCAATTTCAATTCCGCACTTTCAATTATGCAATTTCAATTCCGCAACTTTACTTACCTAGTCCTTCTAGGCAATGTGGTTCTACCTCCTAGTCCGTTTCTAGGTGGTCTTGTACTTTACTAATTTTGCACCTATTTTCCATTGTGATGTTGCTTTACTTGCTTATTGCTTTCATCACCTAACATGCTAAATACAACAAAATACAAGGTTACGCCACGCTTAACAAAGATAATTTCTTGGACAAACCGATCTTAGGTTCCCTTAAATTAACTTTAAAGCAAAGTGACCACAATACGAAGTGGAAATTCTATTTGTTCTAAATTAAAACCCACATAGTCTAAACTAGGGTATTTTCGAAAATGTTGTGCCACGCATTTGAATCATTTTTAAAGCTCGCGGAATAAGCATCTCGTTCCTTGCCCGGATCTCACCCATCCGTTTCTAAGATTCAATGTCTTATCCTAATAGAGTCATTTTTTGGTCTTTCCAAACGAGACCCTAAATAATGTTTGGTGGCGACTCCTACAAAATACAAAGGTTTTAAAACCGCCCCCGTAGGAAGGGAAAGCAACGTACGAATAAACCCCCCTACAGTAGGACTCGATGAAATGAAAAAATCTGATAAGGCACTTAATTATTACATCCAGATATAAAGGTGATGCGATTGGAAGCTTCGAAAGGTATAAGAGCGTTGTTAAAACACTAAGTTGGGTAGCATAGCATTCAGAAGTCAAGAAATAAAAACACAAACAACCGTATGATAAATAAACGGTAAAAATAGCTCTCAAACGGCTAATCGAATATTCAATCACAAAAACAAACACGACAAATCGACAACCATCACCCAAAAAATCTCGCGGAGTGATTAGCTGATCACAAGGCACAATGATGCCGGTTAAACCCAACACTATCACACAAATACGATGTTCGACATAATTATATCAACATAAGTGCCCTAATAACATTTACCAAAAAATAAATAGCCCAACCACCTAAAAAAGAAATTAACCTAACATGTATAAGGTCGTCTAGGAAATGAAGAAGATCCGCAAGAGGAGGAAGGTGATGATTAGGGGTGTTCATTACCGGGTACCCAGCTAAACGGGTACTTGAAAATGCGGGTACCGGCATTTCCGGGTAGTCATTTTTTCGGCCCATGCCTCGACCCGGAATAGCCAGGTACCCGGCTAAACGGGTACTTGAAAATGCGGGTACCGGCATTTCCGGGTAGTCATTTTTTCGGCCCATGCCTCGACCCGGAATAGCCAGGTACCCGGTTATCCCGGGTCGGGTCATAGGGTACCCGGTTTCATTATTAAAAAAATCTTATACTTCTGTACTTGATCGTGTAACATAATTTAAGGCTAACAATTTGACAAGATTATAGAGATAATTCAGGCATGCAAATTAAGGAGAATAGTTTACAAAGATACTATGATGTTAGGGGTGTCAGGCATACAAATTAAGACACACAAGCTGCAAAATTAAAGTACAAACCATATTATTCAATGAAATTAAGCTTGGAATTAGTGTATAAAAATTAGAAAACGGTAAAACATACTCCTATTCTGATGGCCTGGTTTTGAAATCAAATAACACTCAGTCACTCAATAACCAAAAGCGATAAATCCCACATAACAATTTGACAAGATTAAGAAACTGGTGTCTGGTGGTGGACTGCTGCGCCGGTGGACTGATACTGGCCTGCCGGCCTGAGCGAGTGAGCGAGAGCGAGACTACCGGAATGAGCGGCGGGGTTGAGAGAATGAGAGATTGAGAGAGCGGCGGGGTTGAGAGAATGAGAGAATGAGAGAGAGATTGAGAGAAACCCTAAAGTCTAAAGTTCTCTCAGATGACTAGCGGCCCAACTGCGCGCCCAAGAATAAACAATTAAACACACACCTCTTTTTTTTTAATATATATACTTTTTTAACGGGTATTCGGGTACTCGTTTAGTAAAAAGAGCGGCCCATGCCCCGACCCAGTACCTAGAACCTTTACCGGGTAGGGTACCCGGCCCATTTATTTTATAAAAATCAGCCAATTACCCGCTTTATTTGTGCCGGGTCAGTGGGTCAACGGGTCGGGTAATGCGGGTCGGGTATTTTTTAACACCCCTAGTGATGACTGCCAAAACCGTCAAACGGCATTATCATCATCAGACAGATATGTTGCAGTCCGCACCTCCAACGGAGGCAATGTTCGCAGATAAGCATTACGAATAACCTCATCCGGCAAATCTTGAGGCTCAAAACAAGTTGCATTCTTATATAGATCCTTCTCCTCATAAGCATCCTCATACTCTTGCCAGGCATCCTCATCCAAATTCTTAAGGTGGCAAACAACTCGATGATAAGCACACCAACCGCCATTGTGGCGAAGAGTAAGAAGACTATTAAACTAGTCAGATTGAAGAAGTTTATCAAAGGCCTTCTTCACAGCAACCCTCTTCACAGCCGGCAATCCACTACCAAAGTCAGTGAACTTCTTATCCAAGTCATATGCCCTCTCGGTCTCGGCCTTCAGATGAGGCTCAATCTCTTCAATCTTCTTATATTCCGCCTCCGGGTTTAAGGTCGCACCCTCCAATTTCGTCTGTTTCTCCTTCAAGGCAGACTCGGCCGCTCAGCCCATTTCTTCAAGTCAGCCAGATCTTTAGCAGCTTGGTTCAACTGGATTTGGTTCCAGCGGTAGACGTAGTACAAATCCATACTAGATTGTACGGCCTGAAAATAAAATAGAAAATGAATGAGTAATGAAATACGCAGATACCATAAAAATAGGAGAAAAGTAGAGATAGCACACCTTGTACAAGTCATTGAAATGCTGAGCAGCTGGAGCCTCAATCTCACCCTTTGGCTGGTCAGTAGGAGTCATTAAGTCTCGAAAAGCACGATAACCAAAATCCCCACCATCCTTGGCAGAATCACTAACCACCGACTCCCCACAAAGCAGGTCGATATTGGGGAAAAAGGGTTCACTTGGTTCACCTCCGGGCGGCCCAAACCATGGAAACATTTCGCGCGGGATCTTGAAGGGAGTATCTTCAATCCAATTGCCGGTACGCAGAGAAAGATGATAATTCATCCGAGAGTTGCCGGACTTGTTCACACTAGGGCTCATAGGAGGCATACTTGAATTATCCCCTAGCATGGGTGTTGATATAGCCTGATTTTGGGCAACAGGACCAGTTCCGCCGGTACCACCAGCAGTCTCCAGAATCACAACAGACGCCTAGGGAGAAGTTGGTATCACAAATTTAGAATCCCTAATCTTATTAACGGGATCTTCCAAAGGAACATCATTTTTTTCGCCGGCAGCAACAGATATGTTCTCCGCATCAACATTTTTAGACTTCTTAGTCGGATCAGTTCGACCACTAGCAAGCGAAGATCTTTTTCGCCGGATACCACCGCGACCGGTTGGATTGGTTTGCATATCTAACGCAAGTGGGGGTTTGGAAACGACAACAGGTGATGATTTGGATTTAGAGCTAGTCCTGCTCACCCGATTCATGGCAACAGTTGCAATAGATTGACGACGGGAGGCTCGGGTATAAAAGGTAGATATAGTATCGTACCGACTCTTGGGATTAGGAGGTTGCGTATACAATGGTCTCCACTTCTCGTCAAAACCCAAAATATCTTTGTCCAAAGTGTGGAGACCTGCAAGAAAGATAATCAAGTTAAGATCAAAAGAACAGAAAACATACACACTGGATCATGCCAATATAATAAAAGTGTAGCGGCCCAATTAACTAGAGGCATGTTTACAAAAACAATGAGTATGGAAAAGGCCGACAAAAGACAAAGGCTGACTGCCCAAAATATAGTAGGCATTTGGGAGCCAATTTCGATTTACAGCCTGCTTTTTGCTGAGGCCAACGTCCGAAAGATCGCACTCTAGATACTTGAACGCCTTTCTCTCACGACGGCCCAAACCGCGTTGATTGTACTGCACCATTCGGGTTCTAGGCTTACAAAATGTCTGTCTAAGAGAGAACTCGTCGGGTACTTGAACAAAATAAAAGCGATCTTGCCAGTCTTTGAAGCTAGACATGCGAGGATGCACAGTCTCCTCTTCGCCGCGCTATATACTGATAGCCACCCAGTTTCACCATCCTTTTTTTAACCACAACAGCCGTTTGAACAAATTCAATGTGAACGTCCATTGTTTAAACAAGCAGAGACAAACAAAAGCAATGACGGTTCTGATGGTTGTAGGAGTAACTTCGGCTAAGCAAACATTCCAAGCCCAAAAAATCTTCTCAACAAACGAATGCAAAGGAAAGAGAAGCCAAAAGTCAAAGTGCTTAGCATACACAGCAATATGGCCAGAAGGACAATCGAAAATAGTTGCACCTACAGGTGGCACTTTCAGCCTATAATCAGCCGGAAAACCAATAAACACAAAACGCATGGAAAGAATTCAAAGGAAGTGCATTCTAGAACTATTCGACTTCGAGAAGATTGATCAATGCGAAACTTGTTTACTTGGCAAAATGACAAAGAGACCTTTCTCAAAGGTGGGAGAAAGAGCAAGCGAACTACTAGGGCTAATACATATGGACTTATGTGGGCCTATGAGTACGAAAGCTAGAGGTGATTTCAGCTATTTCATAATGTTTACGGACGATTTCAGTAGATATGGATATATTTACTTAATGAAACACAAATCTGAATCGTTTGAGAAATTCCGAGAATGTCAAAATGAAGTAGAGAATCAACATGGCAAGAAAATCAAAGCTCTAAGATCAGATTGAGGAGGTCAGTATCTTAGCCACGAGTTTGATGACCATCTAAAAGAATGCGGTATTCTTTCTAAATTGACTGCTCCGGGGACACCTCAATGGAATGGAGTGTCGGAACGGAGGAACTGGACCTTACTCGATATGGTCAGGTCAATAGTCGGTCAAGCCAAACTCCCTTTACAATTTTGGGGACATACGTTGCAAACAGCAGCACTCAAACTAAATCGTGCTCCGTCAAAAGTTGTTGAAAAGACTCCGTACGAATTATGGACTGGGAAACTTCCAAAGTTGTCTTTTCTAAAGATTTGGGGTTGCAAAGCATATGTCAAGCGATTAATTTCGGACAAGCTCGAACCAAAATCTGACAAATGTTTCTTCGTTGGGTATCCAAAAGAAACAAAGGGGTATTACTTCTACAACAAGTCAGAGAACAGAGTATCCGTTGCTCGCGACGGTGTCTTTTTGGAAAGAAATCATATTTCCAAATTGACAAGTGGGAGAATAATAGACCTCGAAGAGAATCGAGACGAACAACAAACCAAGAACTCTTTTGAAGCAGTTCAAGGTAAAGAACCTCCAAGGCCTTTAGAAGAGCCAGTGGGAGTAGTTCCTCAAGACGTTGTTGCCCCTCGTAGGTCACATAGAACTAAGGTTCAGCCGGACAGATGGACATGCGTCCTCTTGACTGAAAACTTATATGTTTTCATATTAGATAGTGATGAACCTATGAACTACAAGCAAGCTATGACGAGCCCAAGCTCCACAAAATGTTTAGAGGCCATGAAATCCGAGATAGACTCCATGTCTGAAAATCAAGTCTGAGATTTGGTAGATTTGCCGGATGGGTTTACACCTATCGGATGCAAATGCGTCTTCAAATTGAAGAAATACATAGATGGAATTGTATACATATACAAGGCTAGATTATTCCAACGTGAAATACATTATTCCAACGTCTAAGCTCCAACGTGATTCAAAATTCAAGTTCGTATGAATTATGGACTGGGAAACTTCCGAAGTTGTCTTTTCTGAAGATTTGGGGTTGCGAAGCATATGTCAAGCGATTAATTTCGGACAAGCTACAACCTAAATCTGACAAATGTTTCTTCGTTGGGTATCCAAAGGAAACTATGGGGTATTATTTCTACAACAAGTCAGACAACAAGGTATTCGTTGCTCGTGACGGTGTCTTTTTGGAAAGAAATCATATTTCCAAATTGACAAGTGGGAGAATAATAGACCTCGAAGAGATTCAAGACGAACAACGAACTCAGAACTCTTTAGAAGCAGTTCAGGTTGATGAACCTCCAAGGTCTTTAGAAGAGCCAGTGGGAGTAGTTTCTCAAAACGTTGTTGCCCCCCGTAGGTCAAATAGAACTATTTTTCAGCCGGACAGATGGACAGGCATCCTCTTGACTGAAAACTTAGACGTTCTCATATTGTATAGTGATGAAACTTTGACTTACAAGCAAGCTATGACGAGCCCAAGCTCCATTAAATGGTTAGAGGCCATGCAATCTTAAATAGACTCCATGTCTGAAAATCAAGTCTGGGATTTGGTTGATTTGTCGGATAAGTTCACACCTATCGGATGCAAATGGTTTTACAAGTTGAAGAAAGACAAAGATGGAATTGTATACATATACAAAGCTAGATTGGTAGCAAAAGGTTACAGGCAAGTTCACGGCGTTGACTACGATGAAACCTTTTCTCCAGTCGCGATGCTTAAGTCTATTCGGATAATCCTTGCGATTGCTGCTTTTCATGACTATGAAATATGGCAAATGGATGTCAAAACTGCCTTCTTGAACGGCGTTCTTGAAGAGACTGTGTTCATGACACAGCCGGAGGGTTTTGTCGATCAAAAGAACCAAGGAAAGGTATGCAACCTTAAGAAGTCCATCTACGGACTAAAGCAGGCATCAAGGAGTTGGAACAAACGATTTGATGAAGCAGTCAATAAGTTTGGCTTCGTCAAGAATCAGGACGAATCTTGTGTATACAAGAAGGTCAGTGGGAGTAAAATTGCATTCCTAGTCTTGTATGTTGACGACATACTGCTTATTGGAAACGACATTCCTATGTTGGAGTCTGTAAAGACTTGGCTCGGGAAGTGTTTCTCAATGAAGGACTTAGGAGAGGCACAGTACATATTGGGCATCAAGATCTATAGGGATAGATCTAAGAGGATGATTGGACTAAGCCAAAGCACTTACATTGACAAAGTGCTAGCTAGGTTCAATATGATGGAAGCCAAGAGAGGCCATCTACCCATGTCACATGGCATATATCTAAGCAAGAATCAGTGTCCTAAAACATCTGATGAGCGTAGAAAGATTAGTGGAATTCCATACGCTTCGGCTATTAGATCCATCATGTATGTTATGATTTGTACAAGGCCGGATGTTTTGTTCGCACTCAGTGCAACGAGCAGGTACCAGTCAGAACCAGGTGAGGCGCATTGGACTGCTGCCAAGAACATCCTAAAGTCCCTGAAAAGGACTAAGGATCAGTTTCTGGTTTATGGTGGTACAGATGAGTTGATTGTTAAGGGCTATACGGACGCAAGCTTTCAAACCGACAGAGATGAGTTCAGATCACAGTCTGGGTTTGTGTTCTGCCTCAACGGCGGAGCAGTAAGCTGGAAAAGTGCTAAGCAAAGCACTATTGCGGATTCTACAACTGAAGCCGAGTACATTGCTGCCTTAGAAGCAGCAAAGGAAGCTGTTTGGATTCGGAAGTTCATCGAAGAACTTGGTGTTGTCCCCTCCATTAAAGGACCAGTGGCTTTGTATTGCGACAATAGCGGAGCCATTGCCCAGGCAAAGGAGCCTAGGAGCCACCAGAAGTCCAATCACGTACTGCAGCGATTTCATATACTTCGAGAGATCGTTGAAAGAAAGGAAATCGAGATTTGCAAGGTTGGAACTAACGACAACGTCGCGGATCCATAAACCGTTGCCACAAGTGAAACACAACGCACATGTAGCAACCATGGGAATCAAGCATGTTGGAGAATGGCTTTGATTTTCTAAGTATTGTTTTAGAACATTTGTTGATCTATGTTTATTAAATTTATTTCATATTCATTTAATTGTGGTTTAGAATTAAATGATAAGTCCATGTGATTCAAATCATTCAAATGGGATGTCAAGATGGATTCTTCGACAAAGAAACACCCATAAGTGAACTTGAATATTGAAGTCACAAAGGATCCCTAATCCAGGTCATTGAAAGGTGGACGACCAATGACTAATGAAGATTAGATTGCAAGTAGATTACTTAGTTCTGTTTCTTGAACTAGAATGACTGGATGTCATAATCTTTTGCATAGATACTTATTGGATCTTGTATCGGATTGACCATGAGAACGCTTTAAGAGATTAAAGTCATGTCATAGGTAGTTCTCATGAATGGTGATTAGAAACCGTTCCTCAGAACATGAGCGATTATGTCTGCTCGTTTGAGAATCAGTTCGCTTTGATACTAGCTAAACGTCGCACCGTAAAAGGAGGCCATAAAAGCAGTTATTGGGTGTACTATGAATCAAAGTGAGTGTTCATAGATTGCAAGAATGGATTGTCCTCCTATCTTTGATAGGATATGGTGTTGTTGTGTAACAAGGCCTCTCGGAGAGTTAGATACTGTAAAATGCATGGCCGTGCTCAGAATGGTTAGGCTTAACCTTCTGCAAAAGTTTGACAGTTGAACTCTGTAATCCGAGAAACACTTCTGGACCTAATAAGGATGGCTTGGATCTTACCTTATGTTCAGTAAGTAACACTAAGTGACAAAGGAATGTGGATGCACACTTGTCTGAATGACAAGTGGGAGATTGAAGGAAATATTTCCTTCACCCAAGGTGCATTAAGTCTAATACCAAGGTTCAGATTAATTGCGAACAATTAATTCAGTGAGATCAAGTGATCGGAACAGCTAGCTGGAGCAATGCTTCCGATCAGTGAGTTCTAATGGATATTGAACTCACAACTTACTCTTGACTGAACCTACAAGGTCGCACCAATGACACGTAACAGATCACCGGATTAAATGAATCGGAAATTCAATTAATAGCTTTTCGGGAATTAGTTGGAAACGTATTATACGATACGACCTTTGTCGGAATCGTATATCGTATCGCGAATATTTGTAAGCTGGGCGACACGAATAAATCGTATCGTACGACGGTGATTCTTCGTATACGAAACGATAAATAATATATCGGAAATATATTAAATCGCGAATACGAAGGGCATCGGAGTTGCCGGCCCGTCGAGCCGAGCACGTAAGCGTGCAAGGCCCAACGAGCCAGGAAGCTCGCGAGCAAAGGCGAGCAAGGCCAGCCCATTGGGCGCGAGCACGGACAGCACGCAACAGCGCAAGCACAACAGCGACGAGCGAGCAAGGCCCACGGCCCAGCTGCTCGGCGCGCGCGCACTGTGGGCTTCGGCCTGCAGTGTGTGTCGCTGGGCGGGGTTGTGCGGTCCGTGGCTTGCGTGATGTGGCTGGTCAAGGCCTTTGGTTCTTGGCCGGTTACATCATTAATACAATAGGTCAATTGTATTATTCCAACAACACACAATTCATTACTCAAACCCTAGAGACAAAGAGAACCCTAATTCTCTTTGTGCCTCCAAAGTGAGTTCTTCCCAAAAGCAAAGTATCTTGATCAATTGTCTAAGCTACGATAATCAAGACGGATCTGATCATGTCGGTGAACCAAGTAGAGGAACGACAAGTGGAGTTCTTTGTTCGTGTTCGTTGACAGATTATTGTGGAAAACACGCTTCGAATGTAAGTTTGCTTAATCTGTGCTTTATACATGTTTCCTGGATTTGGGGATTGTTCCGCACATGTTATTATGTTTAACTGTATTCCCCTACACAAAGTCGAGTCTGCATAGCAAGAGTTGAATATACTTTGACTTGCGCTTTTCCTAACCAAAAAACCTCAGTCAAAGTGGGGGCTTATAGTGGGTACATACACCCGAAAAAATGGGTAAATTTTTTCAAACTTTTTTGCAAAATTGTCATGCATGCATATAGCTACAAAATTTCAAGGCACACACAACACATACAATTTCAAGCATTCAAACATACAAAAGCCAATCTTCAAATTTTACAAACCAATTCAAGTTCAAAACCATACAAAAAATTCAAGTTTCGAGCCATACAAACACAATACAAGCTAGCCTATACAAAAATCAACCCAGGCAATCTGGAACTCGCTACCATGCAGGGTCAGTCTGAGTCATCATCAGCAGTGATATCAACCACAGGCCCCTTGTCCCTGTTACGCCTCCTAATGCGCTCCAGCTCCTGATCCAGCTCCGTCCCAAGGGTACTAGGATCCTGCTACGAGATACGAAGTGTGCCAGTGGAAGGATGAACTCCCTGCTGAGGAGAGGAATACTGATACGGCGGAGGCATCGGCATATACGGGTACGACCCAAACATCTGAGCCTGGCGCATCCTCTCCATCTCCGCATAGCAAGCCCATGGACCTGCACCCCAAGGCTGAAGACCACTTCCTCCGAAGTAGTAACCGGAAGGAGGAACAAAGGGCCGTGAACCACTAGCACCTCCAAATGAATGCCGGGTGGGATCAACATGTACAAAAGGGGAAGCTCTCCGCTCGACATCAGAATGCCTCTGACGAGCATCAGCACCGGACCCCTGTCCCAGCTCCAAGCTTGGTCCCTCCTGTCCCAAGGACGTCTCCGCCTGAGGCTCCCTGTCAACAGAGTCTCTACGGTCTCAACGGCGCTCCTATATAAGATACAATTTCAAGAATCAATTTCCCAGTTGGAATTTCCAGTATACAAGTTTCAAAATCAAGTGAGGTACCTCTTTGTTCTGGCCAGAAAGCTTCCGGGTCAGCTTGGCGCACTGCCTCCTCCAAGAATCAAACAAGAGCATCCAGCGACGCACTCTCGCCCGAGGCGCCTGCATATAAAATTCAAGATCAATTTCCAAACACAAGTTACAAACAGTTTCAAAAATGCAACAGTACTTACAGGGGCGTAATGCTCAGGTACAGCATCATATGATTTCCGGTGCGGAGGAGAAGCCCAAGGAATGGTCTCCACCACCTCTTCCCCATCCGAGTTCTCATAGCGGAGGATCCTATCAGCATGAGGAATGTCCTTAGGATCAACCTCCTCCTCCTACTACATACAATCATACAATCATTCAATCAATACAAGAATACAAGAATACAAGAATACAAGAATACAAGGTTCAAAAGCTCACCGGCAGTACGAAGCGTACTGGTGGAGCCAGCCTCCTCAGGAAGTCGTCATTGCTCCCCTTCCTGTGTAAAAACTCCCTCCAAGAGCGGTAAACAGCCTCGCCCCTAGCCTCCGCATAGAGCCGGGCCAACTCTTCATCCAACGCCAGCATGGACTCCGGCAGATCCTTGGGGACAAGTCTATCCCCTGAATTGTGTTGAAGGGACACTCGCTCCCCCAGATACCACATATGGCGGTACATCCCGGGAAGCAATCACTCTGCTAACCAAGACAAGGAGGAAGAGCCTAACCCTCTGCTCCGCGGATACACCCTCACCACAAATAGCATCCACCAGCACCGTCACAGAAGCGTGAGAGTCGTCCTCTGACAAATCAACAACAGGGCCGAGCAAGTCCCTGGCAGCGGCCGAGCGCCACGTCAGCTCAGAGTCAAAGGTCACATTCCTCTCAGAAAAAGGAAGACCTGTAATCATAGCAAGCTCAAGGGGGGTAATAGTAATCTCCCCCCATGCCATGTGGAAAGTGTTGGTGGTATCCCACCACAGCTCTAACAAAGCCCACAAACGGTTTTTATTCCCCGTTCTCCTCGAGGAACCTTCCATGGTGCGCCAGAAATCGGCCAGGCCCATCTGCGACCAAATCCCCATAGCCTTCTCATCAGCACGGAGAGCTTTAAAGGCCCTCTGAACCTCCACCAAGGACCAGTAAGTACGGAACGGCTTTCCGTCGGCCTACAGGTGAATGAGTTAGCTCAAGACCTATACAAGTACAAAATACAAATTCAAAACACAGTACAAGACTCACCATGCCAGCGCGAGGCCGCTGAGACAAGTGTCAATCCGGCCGAAACACCAGGTCGGAAGGGGTCCAACCAGCACTAGGGAAAGCAGGCGCATCTCGGGGAACCATACCCCCAACTGGCGCATTCATTGTAGCCGCTTCATCATCCGAAGCGTCTTCCTCAGCAGCTCGAACCACAGACGACTTAGCGAGCTTTCTTCGAGTGTGACGAGGCATACTAAATCAAGCAGCATACAAAGTGTCAACATTCTAAACTGGGGGCTATCCTACACTAGCCTAAACAAAGTCAAAAAAAATGCAAAACAAAATCCCGAGTGGACCTCTAATTCAAGATACAAGTTCTACACCAACGCCTAGGCTACCCACGCCGAAGCAGGTATTTGAATTCTACACCAACGCCTAGGCTACCCACGCTGAAGCAGGTATTCAAATTCTACACCAACGCCTAGGCTACCCACGCCAAAGCAGGTATACAATTCCTACACCAACGCCTAGGCTATCCACGCCGAAGCAGGTATTCAAGTTCTACATCAACGCCTAGGCTATCCGTGCCGAAGCAGATACAAGTTCAAAAATTCAAAAGTACAAGTTCCAACAGTTCAAGTTCAAGTGGCTATCAAATAGTTTTCTACAAGATTCAAGAAGCTTAGACATACAAGCATCATTTCAAGGTACGAGAAAATCAAAACTACATGCAATCCTAGAGTTATTTCATAAGCAAAACATGAAAAACTTACATGGACAAGGCAAGAACAAGACCAAGGGGAGAAGCTAATCGACCTTTGAGAGAAAAGAAGCAAGAATTTCAAGTGAATGTGCCTCAAAATGGCACGGCAAGGGGCACTTATATAGTGCAGCCCAGCGCCAGGCACCGCCCCAGCGCCGTGCGCTGACTTGCTGCATGCGCAGGTCTGCAGCGCGCGCGGTCTCCCGTGCTGATTGCATGTCCTTTGCTGCTACGGTCTTCCGCACCAAGCATCAAACGTCGCATCGAACCATCCATCAAAAATACGGGTATACACCTGTATCTCCAAGTACAAACAGATGAATATTTCAAGAATACAAAGTCCAAAAAATACAACGACTCAGGCGCCCAACTCCCAACGGACCCAAGCTCCGGGAAAGTCAGTAGAAATTCAAAATTTTAAGGGCCAGTAAAAAGCTCTTATCCCCAGCAAAGCACATCCCAACGGATTAACTCCGGGTGTCAAAGTTCAAAATTCAAGATTCAAAAATTCAAATTTTCGATGCCAAGCTTCGTCCTGAACTGAAGGCGGAAAAATACAAGAACAAATCGGAGTCATCACCAACCGCACCGAGGTAGACTCTATCCTTTTTCTAACGCCTGTTTTGTGCAGGTACCGGCGTACAAAGAGTGGTCTCGATCGCATAACATCTTGACCATTCTCCGTCCCTTTCGAAATACTTTGACTTGCGCTTTCCTAACCGAACGCTCAGTCAAAGTGGGGGCTTCTGTAGACACCTAATTTGTGTCTCCCCTTTGGGATGATGACGATACCATTATCCTTGTTAGGAGATTGGAGTAACTCTAGGCGGAAATCCCAATTGCTAAGAATACCTCCAAAATTCAAGGTCCAAAATCCAATCCCCGAGACCGTTCCCCCCCGGAACTCTATACAAAATACAACTTCCAAAATCCAATTTCAAAATCCAAGTTTAATATCAATTAGTGGACCATCTCATTGGTTTTACTAGGCCTTTTCCAATCAAAATCATATAAGGCAAGTCAAATTCGGGCGCCGACCCACAAAACCGAGCATGCCGGGCCCCGCCCCGTAAAACCGGAATTCAAAAACCCGAGAAAGAATTGTTTTTAGACACAAATTCAAGCCTTAACCTCCAAGCAAACACTACATGCCAAACATCGTACTATTCGTACGAAGGTACACCCATACAAGACAAATCAAGGACGGCATCTTTCCGTCCTTTTTGGCGGCATTCAGCCCACGTCAGCAGCGCCCAGCGCTGGCCTGGCGCCAGGCGCTGGCGTGTGCTGGCGTTTTGCACCATTTCCCTCCTATAAATACCCCTCATTTCCATCGAAAAAAGGGGGAGCACAACACATACAACGTCGTAATTTCGACATTACTCCTCACAATACAAACCTCAAAACTCTTCAAATACACCTACAAAAATCCCAAAATTTAAGAGCAATTGGGAGCTCGTGCCTAAGCCTAACTAGGTAAATCCGAATCCCATTTCAATCAATTATGCTATTTTGATTTCAAATGATTAGCATGTTGGTGTTTTTTTTCCATAAAAAACACCACTTGCAACAATCACACATGCTTTTTCAAAAATACAAACTTTTTCAAATACAATATACAAATTTTTAAGATTCAGGGATGTTCAAATTTGTTTGCATTCATCTCTTTGAACTAGAATCACCTTCAAGTGTGGAGTAATCAAAGATGACACCTTTTAGCATTTAAAGGTTTAGTCTTTTTGAGATTCAAGACTCCATTTTTCAATATACAAGCTCAAGTTTTCAAATTTCAAAGATCCCACCATGTTTAGGGTTGTTCATAACTACCTCTCTAAACTAGGATCATTTCATGTTCAAATTTCAATCATTTCAAGTTCAAGTTTCAATCTTTTCAAGTTCAAACCTTTCAATATTCAAACTTTCAATCTCAAGTTCAATATGCAAAATCTAGGACGTTTGGGTTGAGCAACCTCTCCCAAGTTGAGATTTTTTGGCTTTGAATTCGTGTCGGGCGCACTTATTTTTAAGGAGCCGCTTGGCGTTCGAATCTCATGTGCCCAAGTACAAATTTCAATTATGCATCTTTCAATATCGCAATTTCCATATCGCACTTTCAATATCGCACTTTCAATATCGCACTTTCAATACCGCAATTTCAATACCGCAATTTCAATATCGCAATTTCAATACCGCAATTTCAATTTCGCACTTTCAATTCCGCACCTTTTCTTGCCTAGTCCATTTCTAGGCAATGTGGACCTACTCCCTAGTCCTTTTCTAGGGGGTCTTGTATTTACTAATTCCTCACTTTATTTAGTATTGTGATGTTGCTTTATGTGCTTTATTGCTTTCATCACCAGCATGCTAAATACAACAAAATACAAAGGTTACATCACGCTTAACGAAGATATTTTTGGACAAACCGGCCTTAGGTTCCTTAAATCAATCTTTAAAGCAAAGTGACCACCGTACAATTAGAAATTCTATTTTGTTCTAAATTTCAAACCCACATAGTCTAATCTTAGGGTTTATTTTCGAAACAATGTTGTGCCAACGTACTTGAATATTTCTAACGCTCGCCGAATAAACATTTTCGTTCCCGAGCCCGGATCTCACCCATCCGTTTCAAGGATTCAAGGCCTTACCCAATGTGCATTAAGTCTAATACCAAGGTTCAGATTAATTGCGAACAATTAATTCAGTAAGATCAAGTGATCGGAACAGCTAGCTGGAGCAATGCTTCCGATCAGTGAGTTCTAATGGATATTGAACTCACAACTTACTCTTGACTGAACCTACAAGGTCACACCAATGACACGTAACAGATCACCGGATTAAATGAATCGGAAATTCATTTAATATCTTTTCGGGATTTAAGTTGGAAACGTATTATACGATACGACCTTGCATCGGAATCGTATATCGTATCGCGAATATTCGTAAGCTAGGTGAAACGAATAAATCGTATCGTACGACGGTGATTCGTCGTATACGAAACGATAAATAAATATATCGGAAATATATTTAATCGCGAATACAAGGAGCGGCCCACGAGCCGAGTGCACGAAGCACTCGAGGCCCATGGGCGTGCGCATAGGCGAGTACGCAAAGCAACGCAGCAGCAGCGAGGCCCTTGTGGCGCGGAGCAGTGCGCGTGCATGCGGGCCGAGACCACGACACAGCAGCAGCGCGGCCCACGGCTCACTGGCTATGCGTGTCCGTGTGTTTTGGCTTGCGGGCTTGCTAGCCGGCCTTGCCTCTTGGCTTGGTCGGTTAGTAAGGTTATGTAAATAACCTTTCAACCTAATTTCCAACAGAGTACAATCACAATTCAGATTACACACAACCCTAGGAGAAAACAGAGAACCCTAATTCTATCTGTGCCTCCATAGTGTGTTCATCCCAAAAGCAAATCTCTTGATCAATTGTCTAAGCTACGATTATCAAGACGGATCTGCTCGTGTCGGTGAACCAAGTAGAGGAACGACAAGTGGAGTTCTTTGTTCGTGTTCGTTGACAGATTATTGTGGAAAACACGCTTCGAATGTAAGTTTGCTTAATCTGTGCTTTATACATGTTTCCTGGCTTTGGGGATTGTTCCGCACATGTTATTATGTTTAACTGTATTCCCCTACAGTGGTATCATGAGCCTTATGTATTCAAAGCATGAATTAGCATGATTATTATTGTTTTTGCATTGTCGAAATTTTCAGAATTTTTGTTGATTTTTCGGAATTTTTTCGAATTATGGAATTAATTGCGAAATTGGCAGTTCCGAAATCAAAAATATTCGCTTTTTCGATTTTTAAAACCCTAATCTGATGGAAAACAATTTTCTAAGATCAACTCATGAGATTAGAATTGCGAAACCAGGCCTGTATCGTTTTTTGGGCGTTTTTGTTAATTTTTCATTAAAAATTAAAAGTGTCGGACAGTAATTCAATTAAAAGTGTCGGACAGTAATTCAATTAAAAGGTCGACCTAAACTACTTGGAATTTCTTGAAATTTTGACACAATGTTTCTGGGTACATGCGTGATCTAAGGGTAAAATTTCAGATTTTTCCGATAAGTATAAACCCTAATTTTGCCTTTCCCCAATTCGTAAAATTTGGAACCCTAATTGAATTTTAATTAATTTTGGTTTAATAATTCGGTTAATTGGGGAAGGGGGTATAATTTCATGGGTCAGTGGCTAATTTTAAATTATTGGATTAAAATTTTGAATGGTTTCGTTAATTTTAATCGCACTTAAACCAAATTATTAATAATCTGAAATTTAATTGTTTATGAACGATATAAAGTTTCGGATTTTATTAATTAAAAGTTCAAACTTTAAAGTTGATTCGATCGTTCTTGAAAGTTTGAATATTGTTAGCCCTTGATTTATTAATTTTACGAAATTGGATTGTCGTTAAAGTTTATTAAATCGTTAAAAATCGTTGTTTTTCGAAAATTAAATCATAACCTTTTTTGAAAAATAAAATTAATGCAAGTTCGTGAATTAAATTTAATTTTAATTAAGTTGGTCCGTATTACGAACCAAAAACACGAACATGAGCATGATGGAAGTATGGCTCATCGAGCCATACGAGGGCATTGTGCTCGCCGAGCCATGCGACACGGGCAGCAGCAGCAAGGCTGCGTGCCTCGTGCGCGCTAGGCAAGGAAGGGGCAGGCGAGGAAGCTTGCGGGGCTGCGACGAAGCAAGGGCAAGCCTTGCGACGTCCAGCACACTAGATGCACAACACACGCAACGCAGGAGCAGCATGGCTGCGGGTACGCGGTGCGCATGCGGTGCGATGGGCCTGGAGTGCGCGGGCATTGCTCGTGTGCTCTTGGGCCTCACGCACGATGGGGATGGGGGTGCGCGGGCAATGCTCGTGTGCTCTTGGGCTTCACGCAAGGCGGGGCTGGGCGCAAGCCTAGCCCGATTTAGCAATGCTCGTGTGCTCTTGGGCTTCACGCAAGTCGTGCCTAGAAATCGAACTTCTAGAGGCACAAAGGCGCATCTACTCTGTCAAGATGGACAAAAACACATCAATTCGGTCTCATGTGGATATGATGTCTGGATTATTTTTCACAATTGAGAGACTTGGTGGTTCCATCAAAGAGTCGGTAGCTATTGCACTAGTGTTGAATTCTCTTCATAAGGATTATGAGGGTTTTAAGATGCACTATCTCTTTCATCAGAAAGAGAGCACATTCTGTGAACTTGTGGAATTACTCATGAAATGCGAGAAAATCCTCAAGTTTAATCAAGAACCTTTGAATGTGAGGTGCACTAAATTCAAGAAAGTAGGCAAGGGGAAGAAAATCAAGGTTGCATCTTCGTCCACTCCCGGAGGGCATCTGGCACCTTCCAAGAGCAAGATGAAGAGGAATGCTTCTCCTTCTACATCGCAATGCTTCAATTGTAATGAAACTGGTCATTTCAAGCGAGATTGCCCCAAACTAAAGGAAGAGAAGAAGGACGGAAACGTTGCTTCTACTTCAGGTATGTATGTTATACATTGTAGTATTGCTAATTCTACTTCTTGGGTATTAGATACTGGTTGTGGCTCACACTTATGTTCTAATTCACAGGGACTAAGGAGAAGTAGAAAGCTTGATAAAGGCGAGATGGATCTACGCGTGGGAAATGGAGCACGGATTGCTGCATTAGCCGTAGGATCTTATTTTATTTCTTTGCCTAGTGGGTTTGTTTTGGAACTAGAAAACTGTTACTATGTTCCTAGTATCACCAGAAACATCATTTCCGTTTCAAGTTTGGATTCTAAAGGTTTTAGTTTTCAATTTAAAGACAATAGTTGTTCTTTTTCTTTGAATGGAATGTTTTATGGTTCAGCACAACAAGAAAACGGTCTTTATGTTCTAGATACGAGCAAACACATTTATAACATCAATACCAAAAAGGCTAAAACTGGTGATTCAGATCTCACATTTCTGTGGCATTGTCGATTAGGCCATATAAACATAAAGCGCATGGAATTACTTCAACGGAAAGGAGTTCTAGAATCATTCGACTTAGAGAAGATTGATCAATGCGAATCTTGTTTACTTGGCAAAATGACAAAGCAACCTTTCTCAAAGGTGGGAGAAAGAGCAAGCGAACTACTAGGGCTAATACATACGGACGTATGTGGGCCTATGAGTACGAAAGCGAGAGGTAAGTTCAGCTATTTCATAACATTTACGGACGACTTCAGTAGATATGGCTATATTTACTTAATGAAGCACAAGTCTGAATCGTTTGAGAAATTCCGAGAATTTCAAAATGAAGTAGAGAATCAACATGGCAAGAAAATCAAATCTCTAAGATCAGATCGAGGAGGTGAATATCTTAGCCACGAGTTTGATGACCATCTAAAAGAATGCGGTATTCTTTCTGAATTGACTGCTCCGGGGACACCTCAATGGAATGGAGTGTCGGAACAGAAGAAACAGGACCTTACTCGATATGGTCAATTCAATGATGGGTCAGGCCGAACTTCCTTTACAGTTCTGGGGACATGCGTTCAAACTGCAACACTCACACTGAATCGTGCTCCGTCAAAAGCTGTTGAAAAGACTCCATACGAATTATGGACTGGGAAACTTCCAAAGTTGTCTTTTATGAAGATTTGGGGTTGCGAAGCATATGTCAAGCGATTATTTCGGACAAGCTACACCATAAATCTGAAAAATGTTTCTTCGTTGGGTATCCAAAACAAGCTATGGGGTATTACTTCTACAACAAGTCAGACAACAAGGTATTCGTTGCTCGTCACGGTGTCTTTTTGGAAAGAAATCATATTTCCAAATTGACAAGTGGGAGAATAATAGACCTCGAAGAGATTCGAGACGAACAACGAACTCATAACTCTTTAGAAGCAGTTCAAGTTGATGAACCTCCAAGGTCTTTAGAAGATCCAATGGGAGTAGTTCCTCAAAATGTTGTTGCCCCTCGTAGGTCAAATAGAACTATTTTTCAGCCGGACAGATGGACAGGCGTCCTCTTGACTGAAAACTTAGACGTTCTCATATTGGATAGTGATGAACCTTTGACTTACAAGCAAGCTATGACGAGCCCAAGATCCATTAAATGGTTAGAGGCCATGCAATCTGAAATAGACTCCATGTCTGAAAATCAAGTCTGGGATTTGGTTGATTTGTCAGATGGGTTCACACCTATCGAATGCAAATGGGTCTTCAAGTTGAAGAAAGACAAAGATAGAATTGTATACATATACAAGGCTAGATTGGTAGAAAAAGGTTACAGGCAAGTTCACGGCGTTGACTAGGATGAAACATTTTCTCCAGTCGCGATGCTTAAGTCTATTCGGATAATCCTTGCGATTGCCGCTTTTCATGACTATGAAATATGGCAAATGGATGTCAAAACTGCCTTCTTGAACGGTGTTCTTGAAGAGAATGTGTTCATGACACATCCAGAGGGTTTTGTCGATCAAAAGAACTAAGGAAAGGTATGCAACCTTAAGAAGTCCATCTACGGACTAAAGCAGGCATCAAGGAGTTGGAATAAACGATTTGATGAAGCAGTCAATAAGTTTGGCTTCATCAAGAATCAGAACGAATCTTGTGTATACAAGAAGGTCAGTGGGAGTAAAATTGCATTCCTAGTCTTGTATGTTGACGACATACTGCTTATTGGAAACGACATTCCTATGTTGGAGTCTGTAAAGACTTGGCTCGGGAAGTGTTTCTCAATGAAGGACT
Source organism: Spinacia oleracea (assembly GCF_020520425.1). Classification (NCBI taxonomy): domain Eukaryota; kingdom Viridiplantae; phylum Streptophyta; class Magnoliopsida; order Caryophyllales; family Amaranthaceae; genus Spinacia; species Spinacia oleracea. The sequence goes on from NC_079492.1 coordinate 32,015,802, forward strand.
TAGGAGAGGCACAGTACATATTGGGCATCAAGATCTATAGGGATAGATCTAAGAGGATGATTGGACTAAGCCAAAGCACTTACATTGACTCTTAGGTTATGATACATATGACAATTCATAAATCATGCGGAAAAACCATAAAGCCAGGAAAGCATATTATTTACACATAATCATTTAGCATAGAATAGATGCATACATGTTGTAGCGTGCCTTCCCTAGCTGCGCCCGAACCGAACAAGAACAAGTCTTTAGGACTCCAAATGTCGTCCCTCCGTAGATAGTCCACAGTACGTCCGGATCCGCCTCAAGTTAGACCAACTAGAATCGCCCTTAAGGTTACTAGGAATTTCGGCTAGTGTTTGCAAGTGTATGGTTAATTTTATTTCAAAAACTTACCCTTTGAATAATTCAATCGTCCCTGCAAATAATGACCCTAGGCCCTTATTTATAGAGGTATGGAAAAGGAACTGGAATCCTATTAGGATACTAATTAGTTAAACTAGAATCCTAGTAGGACTCTAACTAATTAATTTTATCCTTTTAGGATTAGGAATTTTATCATCAAACAAATCCTACACAATTTAGGTTTCGTATGTGAACACAAACTCTACACGAGCATGACCCACGAGCGTGCAGGCCATGCCCGCGCACAGCCCACACGGCCGCTCGGCCCACGCGAGCCGCAAGCCCACGCGAGCAGCAGCACAGCTCGCAGCCCATCGCTGCGCGCGCTGCGCGCGCTGCCATGGCCTGCTGGGCCTGGCCTTGCGCTGGGCCTGGCGTGGCCTTGGCTGTTCGTGTGGCGCGCTTGGCTTGCTGGGCGATGGCCTGGCTTCGTGCTGGGCCCTCGTTCGGCAAGCCTCGTCCGATGCTTATTCGTACGATACGCTTCCGATTAAATTCCCGGTTCCGGAATTCATTTCCGATACGAACAATATTTAATATTTCCGATTCCGGAATCAATTTCCGTTTCGAACAAATATTTAATATTTCCGTTTCCGGAATTATTTTCCGATTCCGATAATATTTCCGATTCTGACAATATTTCCGTTTCCGGCAATATTTCCGATTCCGGCAATATTTCCATTTCCGATAATATTTTCCTATACGTACCATGTTTCCGTTTCCGGCAACATCTACGACTTGGATAATATTTATATTTTCGATACGATCCATATTTCCGATTCCGGCAATATCATCGTTTCCGGAGTATTCATTTCTTGCTTGTGACGATCTCAGCTCCCACTGAAACCAAGATCCGTCGATTCCGAATATCCATAGATAGAGTATTTAATGCCATTAAATACTTGATCCGTTTACGTACTATTTGTGTGACCCTACGGGTTCAGTCAAGAGTAAGCTGTGGATTAATATCATTAATTCCACTTGAACTGAAGCGGCCTCTAGCTAGGCATTCAGCTCACTTGATCTCACTGAATTATTAACTTGTTAATTAATACTGAACCGCACTTATTAGACTTAACATTGAATGCATACTTGGACCAAGGGCATTATTTCCTTCATTGACAAATTGCTAGCTAGGTTCAATATGATGGAAGCCAAGAGAGGCCATCTACCCATGTCACATGGCATATATCTAAGCAAGAATCAGTTTCCCAAAACATCTGATGAGCGTAGAAAGATGAGTGGAATTCCATATGCTTCGGGTATTGGATCCATCATGTATGCTATGATTTGTACAAGGCCGGATGTTTCGTTCGCACTCAGTGCAACGAGCAGGTACCAGTCAGAACCAGGTGAGGCGCATTGGACTGCTGCCAAGAACATCCTAAAGTCCCTGAAAAGGACTAAGGATCAGTTTCTGGTTTATGGTGGTACAGATGAGTTGATTGTTAAGGGCTATACGGACGCAAGCTTTCAAACCGACAGAGATGATTTCAGATCACAGTCTGGGTTTGTGTTCTGCCTCAACGGCGGAGCAGTAAGCTGGAAAAGTGCTAAGCAAAGCACTATTGCGGATTCTACAACTGAAGTCGAGTACATTGCTGCCTCAGAAGCAGCAAAGGAAGCTGTTTGGATTCGGAAGTTAATCGAAGAACTTGGTGTTGTCCCCTCCATTAAAGCACCAGTGGCTTTGTATTGCGACAATAGCGGAGCCATTGCCCAGGCAAAGGAGCCTAGGAGCCACCAGAAGTCCAATCACGTACTGCAGCGATTTCATATACTTCGAGAGATCGTTGAAAGAAAGGAAATCGAGATTTGCAAGGTTGGAACTGACGACAACGTCGCGGATCCATAAACCGTTGCCACAAGTGAAACACAACGCACATGTAGCAACCATGGGAATCAAGCATGTTGGAGAATGGCTTTGATTTTCTAAGTATTGTTTTAGAACATTTGTTGATCTATGTTTATTAAATTTATTTCATATTCATTTAATTGTGGTTTAGAATTAAATGATAAGTCCATGTGATTCAAATCATTCAAATGGGATGTCAAGATGGATTCTTCGACAAAGAAACACCCATAAGTGAACTTGAATATTGAAGTCACAAAGGATCCCTAATCCAGGTCATTGAAAGGTGGACGACCAATGACTAATGAAGATTAGTTTGCAAGTAGATGAAGGAAATAATGCCCTTGGTCCAAGTATGCATTCAATGTTAAGTCTAATAAATGCGGTTCAGTATTAATTAACAAGTTAATAATTCAGTAAGATCAAGTGAGCTGAATGCCTAGCTAGAGGCCGCTTTAGTTCAAGTGGAATGAATGATATTAATCCACAGCTTACTCTTGACTGAACCCGTAGGGTCACACAAATAGTACGTAAACGGATCAAGTATTTAATGGCATTAAATACTCCATCTATGGATATTCGGAATCGACGGATCTTGGTTTCAGTGGGAGCTGAGATCGTCACAGGCAAGAAATGAATACTCCGGAAACGATGATATTGCCGGAAACGGAAATATGGATCGTATCGGAAATATAAATATTATCCAAGTCGTAGATGTTGCCGGAAACGGAAACATGGTACGTATCGGAAAATATTATCGGAAATATAAATATTGCCGGAATCGGAAATAATTCCGGAAACGGAAATATTAAATATTTGTTCGAAACGGAAATTAATTCCGGAATCGGAAATATTAAATATTGTTCGTATCGGAAATGAATTCCGGAATCGAGAATTTAATCGGAAGCGCATCGTACGAATTAGCATCGGACGAGGCCTGCCAGACGAAGGCCCAGCACAAAGCCGGGGCCATCGCCCAGCAAGCCAAGCGCAACAACCACACGCCAAGCATGCGACCAGGCCCAGCGCAAAAGCCAGGCCCAGCCGAAGCTTGGGCGCGCGCGCGGGGCTGCGACGAGTGGGCTGGCGCTGTGCGTGGGCCGCAAGGCCTGCGTGCGGTGCTAGCGTATTACTCGAAGTGTGTTACTCGAATCCTAAAGCATATAGAATTCGTTTAATGATTAAATTCCTAATCCTAAAAGATAAATTAAATTAAATAAGAGTTCCACTAGGATTCTAATTTAATTAATTCGTATCCTAGTAGGATTCCAATGCTCTTTCCATACCCCTATAAATATGTGGCCTGGGTTCACAATTTATAACGAGTTTTCAAGTATTCAAAGTGAGTTTTTGAGAGAAAAATTCAGTCACATACCTTGCCTAAAAGTGCCGGAATTATTAGTACCTTAAGGGCGATTCTAGTTGGTCAATCTTAAGGCGGATCCGGACGTGCTGTGGACTATCTACGGAGGGACGACACTTGGAGTCCTAAAGACTTGTTCTTGTTCGGTTCGGGCGCAGCTAGGGAAGGCACGCAACAAAGAGTATGCATCTAAACTATGCTAAATGATTATGTGTAAATAATATGTATTCCTGGCTTAATGGTTGTTTCCGCATGATTTATGAATTGTCATATGTATCATAACCTAACAGTGGTATCACGAGCCTCTTATTATTTTCATAATCTAAATTGCATAAACATGGTTAAATATTACAAATTTGCAAGAATTAAAAGGGGTGATTAATTTTCGTAATTGTTAATTAATTGCAAATTGCGTTTATTTAATTATACGTACGCAGTTTTTCGGCAGTTTCTTCGTTACTCATCCAAATCGAGTGATTTTTGTGTCAATTCCGCATGTAAAAGGCATTCTAAAATTTTGACAAAAATATTCTTTTTCTGCCGAACCCAGAATTCTCAAATTCGAAGCCTAACTATGACTTTTCGAAGGTTTTAGTTTTTCGAATGCAAAATTTCGTAAATTTAAGATGTTAAATTAAATATTTGCGATTCTTGTTGATAAATCTTGAATTTTTTATTGACCTACTATATATGTTTAACAAGTTTGAATGCCTAGCCTTGTTAATTATGATTAATTTGTTGAAAATTAGAATAATTTGGAATTAATTTGATTTTCATAATTAATTATAATTTAATTAGATACCTATGATTAAAAACCACCATAAAAATTGTAAATTTATGATAAATTTTAAATTTTTATGACCTAGACTTGAATCCATGTTAATCAGAAATCAATTGAATAATAAATTTTCGATTTTTCGCCCTAAAATTATGAAATTAATATTAATTTATTAATTTGTCATTAATTTTAAATATAAATTTTTTAAATTTTATGCGATTCGTTCATATAACTTGCACGCACAAAGCAATGGACGCTACGTGTTACCCTTAAGGGGTGTTGTATAGTGCGGGCATGTGACGACGAGCAAGGGAGCTCGTCGCCCATGCGGCACGAATGCAATGAGCAAGGGCATGGTGCACGAGCACAAGGCAGCAGCCCTGCCTTGTGTCGTGGGCTATGAGCAATGGACGAATGGGCATGGGAGAAGGCAAGGCACGGCAGTCGCGTGTGGGCAGCAAGCGAGCTGCGCCACAACGCGCACTGCCTCGCGCAAGCGCGCGCAGCCTCGTGCGCAGCGAGCGCAAGCTCGCGTGCCACGAGTGCTGCACCCAGCGTCGATGCCGCGCGCAGCGAGCGCTGGCTCGCACCAAGCGAGCGCTAGCAAGCGCGCACAGCATGCGCTGGCGAGCGCACGAAGTGAGCGCTGGCCCGCGTGCAGCGAGCGCTGGCCCGCGTGTAGCATGCGCTGGCGCGCGCGCAGCGAGCACCAGCTCGCGCGATGGCTTGCGAAGGGTAGAAGCAGCAGCTATGCGACGCAGCGCATGGGCTGCGCGCACATGGCCAGCGATGGTTGTGTGCGTGTGGCCCATGGGCGTGTGATGCGTGAGGTGTTTGCATTGCGATTAGATCGTTTTGAAATTTTAATTTGAAATTTTCAGTTTACGTAATTTTAATTAATTTTAAAATTAATAATTTAAATTATTTTCTTGGATTTTAATTTTGAATATTGTAATTATAATAAATTTTATTTATTCTAATTATTTTACTAAAATTAAAATCATGAATTAATTTAAATACGACTGAAATTAAATTAAACTTTTTGGATTCAATTATAAATTTATATGAGCTTTAAATTTTAATTAAATTTGTATGTTTCCGGTTAGACTAGAAATACATTTTTATGTTTAAAATTAGTAAAGCATATGAATTTATTGGTTTAAGTGGGAGCGCTTTTAGTCATAAACTCTTGATTAGGTCTACAAATCCTTAAGGTTAAAACAACTTGATTAGAATTAATAAGGACTGAATAATTGGTAGATTATTGGTGCCCTTGATTAATTGCTGCAAATGTTTACGTGATGCATAATGTGTTTTACTAACCAGCTATGTGGGCCATTCATAATAATGAATGGGTGAATGGTATATATTGTATATGTACTGTTTTGCAGGTTATGAAGTGACTAGTATGGCCCAAATAGGATAGAAAATATGGTCTGCGTACCATTAATTTGAATGTAATTGGTCTAAAGTACCAAAGTTGTTTTTCAATTCAAATATGGTCTGCGTACCATCAAATAGTTGTAATTAGTTTTAATTATAGCTTATCCTATTTGAAGAAAATGGTGCCTCCCACGGAGATTTTCAAGACGGACTTTGAAGTTAAAGCTTCAAGATGAAGTCGGGCCATACTAGATCACATTTATCTTATGCATGCTTTAAGTTATTTATTGCTTTAAATATGTCTTAATTATGCATGAGATCGCGGCTTGATTATGTTGCATGATTAAGGATTTTAGTTCACTTAAAATCTAACCAACATAGTAAGAGCCTTAAGTTCCAAACTTAAAAATTGAGTTAAAAGGTGCCATGCCAAAATATACACTTGCTTGGATATCCTTTACATCAATCTAGTAATAGTTTTCGCTCAGCGAGGTGTTACTTATTGGTCCTAAAGGGGCAAGGTACACAAATAGTTGTGAGTACATGTTACTTTTGGTGAAACTCAACGATATAAGTAAGGAGTCCTTTTATGTCGTGGCAAAATCGATAGGTTTACCTAATAAGTTCTTAGACGTACCTATCAACCAAGAGTAGTTTCTAGACTATTAGCAAAAAGGCTTTTGCTTACCTAAAATGTTTTAGAATTGAGTCGACAAACTGTGCTTAATTCTTTAATGGTTTTAGGGTCTTGGAATCATTTTATTCACACTTGCCGGAACACATAATTCGAATAAAATACTAATGACTTGTTTAAATTGCATGATTGCTTTCATTTTCAAGTTATTATTCATGATAAATGTTTAGACTTTGCATGCTTCAATGTATGTTTTAATTATTGTTTATAATTAAATATCTTGCACTGCAATAAATCCTTTTAGAAAGGTAACAGTAAATTTCCTCGATTGGTAGTGAATCCAAGAACGATTCACGGAAATGAGAGAAAGTGAGCAATTTAAAATGTACGTTTCTTATAGCGACTTTTATGGTTGTTTTCGAGTATCAAAATCGAATGGCAAACCAATTGGTGCTTGTGAATTCAAAATACACTGTAGTTTTGAGATCATAAAGCATTGAGCTTAAACGCTCAGCTTTACCAATGGTTAACAACCTAAACATCTTTGTCCATTTAATTCTCGAATGAGTCTAGTCCCTAGACATTCGAATAGATCGATGCTTAGAGAGCTTTAGAAGCTTCTGGTAAGATCATCTAGTTGAAGCAAAATATTCAACATAAATTAAAATGGTAAAAACCTTGTTGGTGACATTGGACATGTCTAACAAAGTATAAAAGTCAACACTAAAGAAATCAATTCTTAAGACTATAAGAAAGGGTACAAGAAATAGGAAAACGAGGAACGAATGAAAGGAATTTACGATTCCGTTTCTACCTATAAGTTTATGTTTAAAGAGAAGTGACCTAGCAATCAAACTTCCTTGGTATCATATACCGCTTGAGGTTCTTACTTCGGTAATAACTCAAAAAATGGAAGCTAGGATACACTAATGACCTACAAGTGGGAAATGAAGCATGGCAATGCTACATTAGTTGTAGGGTCATCTAGTTTGTTTTAAGTCCTTTCAAAGGCTGGAACTTAATGGCTATTTTGTTCCATAATCAACATACCTAAATTTCTGTTTTCAAACACAGAAAGACTCACATTCAAGAAAAACAAAAACAATGTTTGTTTTTTTATTTGAATGAAATGGTCAATTACAGGTTGAGTCAATATGCTTGATTAAAACAAACAACTCTTTAAAGAACTTTACTAGGTTCAAATCAACCCCTTGATTTGAGTTCCACTAATCTTTGGCATTGTTGCTTAGACCATATCAACAAGTTAACATTCAAAAGCTCTATTTTGATGGACTTTTGAAAGTTCATTGATTTCTAGATCAATTTAAGACGACTAGTCTTACTTGTTGAAAGTAACAAAAGATATGAACTATTGTTAGAACGCCTAGACAATAGAGTTCAAAGCTAAAGAAAGATTTTATGACTTTATTATTTCACATGGATTTGAGTGAATGTAGGTTTATTTACTCAAATGTGATATAAGTTGAATCTGTTTGGCTAGTTCAAAGATTCAGAAGTATAAAATCCACTTGGCAAGAAATCATAAAGATCTAGGTTAGATCATGTTGATGATTACTTGAGACCAAATATGATCATCAATAATTGTGTGTTGTAATTTCACAATCTAGGTCTATAAGATATGACATATCTTAGTTGGAATAATCAAAGTCAATTAGTACTTGATTCGATTAATGATGAATCATAAAGACTTTTCCTATAATTTCTAAAACAAAATGCTCAACTACCACCAAACTAAACCAAATTCGTCTAAGCTATTGAAAAGTAATTTCAGAATAACTTTTCATAAAATATATCTAGAGAGTTGCAAAACTCAGTGGGAGCTTAGTGTTTGTCATTCGACAAACTAAGGCCCAAGTATAGATATATGTTTCATTGTGATTTATTCAAATGAGACACAAGGGTATTGTTTCTACCACGAATTTTTGAGAACATAATGTTTGTTTGCTCGAAATAATGTCCTTTTGGAGATTCGTTTCCAAAATGACAAGTGGGAGAAAATAGACCTCGAAAGTCTTCGAGGCGAACAACAAACATAAACGGACATTCCTTAGGCTTTTCGAAGTTCTTTAGAAAATCCGAACACGTATTCTTTAAGGACTTTAGAAGTGGACTTAAAGAATAGACATCTCTTAGAAGACTTTACAAGTGCTTCAAGGAGAACAGAATATTCAAAGGACTTTTAAGTGGCTATTGATATTCTATTTGTTTGATGTTCTATACCCAAAGTAGGCATAGAGTTCAAGTCACTGGAACTATGATATTCTTCTATTGGATAGTGAAGAAACATGGAGTTCAGGTCACTGAAACTATGCAATTCTTCTATTAGATAGTGAAGAAACCAACAACTTACAGTCAAACTATTATCATGTAGATTAATGAGTTTGTGACCTGTAAGAAAGCTATGACGAAACCCAGATTCCCGAAAATGGTTAGAGGCCATATATAGACTCAAATGTTTTAAATGGTTAGAGGCCATAAAACATACTCAATGTTTTGATGACAAAATTGAAATTTTGTTGATTTGCAAGAATAGTTTCACACCTATTGGTTGCAAGTTTGTTTTAAGGATAAAAACCATCAAACATGAAATTGTGTTCACACATTAAAGCTAGATTAGTTGCTAAAGGTTACAAGCAAATTCACCGTGTGGATTGTGTTAAAACCTCATGCATAATCGTAATGCTTAAGTCTATAATTCAAGTAATGATTGCATATTGGTACATATGGCAATTGGATGACAAAACGTATTCCTCAATCAAATGTTGGAAGAAAACTATGTACATGGCATGTCATAGGATTTGTGGATCCAAATAATGCTTGAAATGAATGCCAGCTTAGGAAATCTAAGTACAGATTTAAGCAAGCAATTGGGAATTGGAATTGTATTTTAGTGAAGCTAATAAGTATTTTAGTTTCATAAAATATACATGATTCTTATAGATATATAAGAAGTTTAGTGGGAGTACGTAAAACTTAATTGGTCCTATGTGTATCACACACATATCTCTCTATTGTGAAATAACATTCAAATGCTAATGACTTAGATTTGAAATTATTCATCAATGATGGACCATGGCGAAACTTAGTACATACTGGGTATTAAGATCTATTTACAAAGATCTTATGATATTGTTTTGGATTAAGTAATGGCATTTACTAAATCAAACACGAAAGACTCCATTGGAGATATTCGACCCATATGAATAAATCTAAGTAAAGGATGTTTGAACTATGTATAAGCATTTACTAAGTTAAACATCAAAGAATCTAAGTAAGATTCTTAAACCTATATTATATGTCAAAGAATTTAGCTGGATTTAGTATCTACTGAAACTAGATGAGCTAAAGTTACATGAATAGAATTCAATTGGGAATTATTCTGCAAAAGAATTTATCATGTATGATATAATATGAGGATCGCCAAAAACGTATCGTATGACTTTAGCCATGACGAACATATACCAATCTCTATTGATCTAAGTAAAGATCAACTAGATTGAGATCAAGAATACTTATGGTACTTGAAAAGGTACATAGGAATAGTTCTTGATTCAAGGAAATAAAGATATGCTAAATATTGATGCTACACACATAAACACTGGCAAAGGATCAAGCAAGACCCTTTGGAGTTAACCATTGATAAGGACGAGCTATAGAGCATCGTGTTTTGAAATGGCAACATGGATTGGAGACCATGAGTTGTTGCGTGGGAAATTAAAATAATAATTTCTATGTTCTAAGATATAGTTGGAGAGTCTTCCACATATCTATGAACTGCTTGGATAGGTAAATCCAAACAAAGCATCACTAGCAACCTATACAGTTGAAGTAAAAGTGATTATTGCCTAAGAAGCAATAAAACAGGGTTGTTTAAAGTTCTTCACTGAACTTGGGTAGATCACCTATCTGCTGGCTTGATGGTTCTTCATTGAAAAATGCGTAGAACCACTCTTGAAGCAAGAAAAACGTCTGCTAACTTGATGGTTCTTCATTGCAAAATGAGTAAAACCACCATCAAAGTAAGAAAGACTAGATCACATAATAAACAAACTCGAAAAGATCTTATCATCATATCTCGACGAACATTCGATGAAAATGATATTAAGATTGGCAAAGCATGATAACTAAACCTATGCAACAAGTGAGAAGCAACACTCACGTTGTAGCACTGGAAATCAAGCATAGCTTTGAATTCCATGAACTGTTTTAAAGATGGGTTTGAGGCCCATGGTTGTAAGACAATGGGGTTGAACATTTATCATATATGAAATGTATTTTCATATTCCATTTAATCTTGGTTTAGTATTAAATGATGAGTCCCTTCAATTTGACGATATATTCAAGATAGACTGTCAGGATTAGTCCTGTGACTAAGAAATGTCTATCAAGTGAACTTGAATATCAAAGGTTGAAAATGGTCCCTAGTCGGAGTTTTCTGTAAAATTGGACGCATAGAAAACGTTAGACGACTAGAATGCAAGATGACTAGTAGTTCTGTTTCTTGAACTATGTGGACATGGCAATGTCATAATCATTTGCATAGATACTTACTTTGGGAAGACTAGTATCGGACAAGACCTATGAAACTTTACTGTAAGAGATGAAAATCTGTCATAAGTAAATTTCATTAAAATTATTAGACACTAAATCCTCAATACCTGAGTGATTTGAGATTACTTGTTTGAGAACTGGTTGCTTTGACGTTGACCAACCGTCGCACCGTAAAAGGAGGCTATAAAGGCAACGCTCAGGTAATCACCTATCAAACGAAGTCTAATCTCAAGATCGCAAGATTGGGATTGTCCTCCCATAAATCGGGATGAGATGCTTAAAAGTTGTACAAGGCCACTCGGAGAGCTAGAAACTGTGAAATGCATGGCCGTGCTCGGATGAATCATAGGCTATGATTATCCGTTTACTTGATCAGTTGAACTCTGAAACCGAGGAACACCTCTGGACATAATAAGGATGACAACTCTTACCTTATGTTCAAGAGCAAGCATCGAGCGACAAAGGAATTAGGAAATGCACACTTGTCCCTAAGGACAAGTGGGAGACTGAAGGAAATAATGCCCTTGGTCCAAGTATGCATTCAATGTTAAGTTTAATAAATGCGGTTCAGTATTAATTAACAAGTTAATAATTCAGTAAGATCAAGTGAGCTGAATGCCTAGCTAGAGGCCGCTTCAGTTCAAGTGGAATTAATGATATTAATCCACAGCTTACTCTTGACTGAACCCATAGGGTCACACAAATAGTACGTAAACGTATCAAGTATTTAATGGCATTAAATACTCCATCTATGGATATTCGGAATCGACGGATCTTGGTTTCAGTGGGAGCTGAGATCGTCACAGGCAAGAAATGAATACTCCGGAAACGATGATATTGCCGGAAACGGAAATATGGATCGTATCGGAAATATAAATATCATCCAAGTCGTAGATGTTGCCGGAAACGGAAACATGGTACGTATCGGAAAATATTATCGGAAATAGAAATATTGCCGGAATCGGAAATAATTCCGGAAACGGAAATATTAAACATTTGTTCGAAACGGAAATTAATTCCGGAATCGGAAATATTAAATATTGTTCGTATCGGAAATGAATTCCGGAATCGACAATTTAATCAGAAGCGCATCGTACGAATTAGCATCGGACGAGGCCTGCCAGACGAAGGCCCAGCACAAAGCCGGGGCCATCGCCCAGCAAGCCAAGCGCAACAACCACACGCCAAGCATGCGACCAGGCCCAGCGCAAAAGCCAGGCCCAGCCGAAGCTTGGGCGCGCGCGCGGGGCTGCGACGAGTGGGCTGGCGCTGTGCGTGGGCCGCAAGGCCTGCGTGCGGTGCTAGCGTATTACTCGAAGTGTGTTACTCGAATCCTAAAGCGTATAGAATTTGTTTAATGATTAAATTCCTAATCCTAAAAGATAAATTAAATTAAATAAGAGTTCCACTAGGATTCTAATTTAATTAATTCGTATCCTAGTAGGATTCCAATTCTCTTTCCATACCCCTATAAATATGTGGCCTGGGTTCACAATTTATAACGAGTTTTCAAGTATTCAAAGTGAGTTTTTGAGAGAAAAATTCAGTCACATACCTTGCCTAAAAGTGCCGAAATTATTAGTACCTTAAGGGCGATTCTAGTTGGTCAATCTTAAGGCGGATCCGGACGTGCTGTGGACTATCTACGGAGGGACGACACTTGGAGTCCTAAAGACTTGTTCTTGTTCGGTTCGGGCGCAGCTAGGGAAGGCACGCAACAAAGAGTATGCATCTAAACTATGCTAAATGATTATGTGTAAATAATATGTATTCCTGGCTTAATGGTTGTTTCCGCATGATTTATGAATTGTCATATGTATCATAACCTAACAGTAGATTACTTAGTTCTGTTTATTGAACTAGAATGACTAGATGTCAGAATCTTTTGCATAGATTCTTATTGGATCTTGTATCGGATTGACCATGAGAACGCTTTAAGAGATTAAAGTCATGTCATAGGTAGTTCTCATGAATGGTGATTAGAAACCGTTCCTCAGAACATGAGCGATTATGTCTGCTCGTTTGAGAATCAGTTCGCTTTGATACTAGCTAAACGTCGCACCGTAAAAGGAGGCTATAAAAGCAGTTATTGGGCGTACTATGAATCAAAGTGAGTGTTCATAGATTGCAAGAATGGATTGTCCTCCTATCTTTGATAGGATATGGTGTTGTTGTGTAACAAGGCCTCTCGGAGAGTTAGATACTGTAAAATGCATGGCCGTGCTCAGAATGGTTAGGCTTAACCTTCTGCAAAAGTTTGACAGTTGAACTCTGTAATCCGAGAAACACTTCTGGACCTAATAAGGATGGCTTGGATCTTACCTTATGTTCAGTAAGTAACACTAAGCGACAAAGGAATGTGGATGCACACTTGTCTGAATGACAAGTGGGAGATTGAAGGAAATATGTCCTTCACCCAAGGTGCATTAAGTCTAATACCAAGGTTCAGATTAATTGCGAACAATTAATTCAGTGAGATCAAGTGATCGGAACAGCTAGCTGGAGCAATGCTTCCGATCAGTGAGTTCTAATGGATATTGAACTCACAACTTACTCTTGACTGAACCTACAAGGTCACACCAATGACACGTAACAGATCACCGGATTAAATGAATTGGAAATTCATTTAATAGCTTTTCGGGATTTAAGTTGGAAACGTATTATACGATACGACCTTGCATCGGAATCGTATATCGTATCGCGAATATTCGTAAGCTAGGCGAAACGAATAAATCGTATCGTACGACGGTGATTCGTCGTATACGAAATGATAAATAAATATATCGGAAATATATTTAATCGCGAATACAAGGAGCGGCCCACGAGCCGAGTGCACGAAGCACTCGAGGCCCATGGGCGCGCGCATAGGCGAGCAAGCAAAGCAACGCAGCAGCAGTGAGGCCCTTGTGGCGCAGAACTGTGCGCGTGCATGTGGGCCGAGACCACGACACAGCAGCAGCGCGGCCCACGGCCCACTGGTTGTGCGTGTCCGTGTGTTTTGGCTTGCGGGCTTGCTAGCCGGCCTTGCCTCTTGGCTTGGTCGGTTAGTAAGGTTATGTAAATAACCTTACAACCTAATTTCCAATAGAGTACAATCACAATTCAGATTACACACAACCCTAGGAGAAAACAGAGAACCCTAATTCTCTTTGTGCCTCCATAGTGTGTTCATCCCAAAAGCAAATCTCTTGATCAATTGTCTAAGCTACGATTATCAAGACGGATCTGATCGTGTCGGTGAACCAAGTAGAGGAACGACAAGTGGAGTTCTTTGTTCGTGTTCGTTGACAGATTATTGTGGAAAACACGATTCGAATGTAAGTTTGCTTAATCTGTGATTTATACATGTTTCCTGGCTTTGGGGATTGTTCCGCACATGTTATTATGTTTAATTGTATTCCCCTACATTATCCAAAAATAGGGTCATTGTGCGGTCTTCCCGAACGAGACCTAAAATAAAGTTTGGTGGCGACTCCTTCGAGGTGCAAAAATAATTCAACGGTTCTCTAAACGAACCGCCGCGTGCCTAATCCCCCATTGTAGGAAACGGGGAAAACATCCAAAAAACCCCCTACAGATGTCAAGATGGATTCTTCGACAAAGAAACACCCATAAGTGAACTTGAATATAGAAGTCACAAAGGATCCCTAATCCAGGTCATTGAAAGGTGGACGACCAATGACTAATGAATATTAGATTGCAAGTAGAATTGTAGTTCGGTTTCTTGAACTGGATTACCTGGATGTCAGAATCTTTTGCATAGATACTTATTGGATCTTTTATCGGATGGACCATGAGAACACTTTAAGAGAATAAATTCATGTCATAAGTAGTTCTCACTAATGGTGATTAGAACCATTCCTCAGAACATGAGTAATTATGATTGCTCCCTGAGAATTAGTTCTCTCTAATGTTAGCAAAACATCGCACTGTAAAAGGAGGCTATAAAAGCAGTTATTGGGCGTACTATGAATCAAAGTGAGTGTTCATAGATTGCAAGAATTGATTGTTCTCCTATCTTTGATAGGATATGGTGTTGTTGTGTAACAAGGCCTCTCTAAGAGTTAGATACTTTTGTGAAAATGCATGGCCGTGCTCAGAATGGTTAAGGCTTAACCTTCTGTAAAAGTTTAACAGTTGAACTCAGTAATCCGAGAAACACTTCTGGACCTAATAAGGATTGTTTGGATTTACCTTATGTTCAGCAAGTAACACTAAGCGACAAAGGAATGTGAATGCACACTTGTCTGAATGACAAGTGGGAGACTGAAGGAAATGTGTCCTTCACCCAAGGTGCATTAAGTCTAATACCAAGGTTCAGATTAATTATAAACAATTAATTTAGTGAGATCAAGTGATCGGAACAGCTAACTGGAGCAATGCTTCCGATCAGTGAGTTCTAATCTATATTAGGCTCACAGCTTACTCTTTACTGAACCTATAAGGTCACACAAATGGCATGTAACAGATCACCGGATTAAATGAATCAAAAACTTATTTAATCGTTTTTCGGGAATTAGTTCGAAAAAGCATAATATACGATATGACGTTGGATCGGAGTCATATATCGTATCGCGAATATTCGTAAGCTGGGCAAAACGAATAATTGTATCGTACGACGGTGATTCGTCGTGTACGATTCGATAAATAATAGCCGTAAGGCGTTCGTCGCGAATACGAGCCGCAACGGAGCTGTCTGCCCGTCGAGCCAAGCGTGCATGCGTGCAAGGCCCAACGAGCCAGCAAGCTTGTGTGCAGCAAGTAGCCAACCCGCGGCACAGCGTGTGCGCGCACAAGGGGCAATCGCGAAGCGAGCAGAGCAAGCAAGGCCCACGTCCCACCGCTGCTGCTCGGCTGCTGTGTTTCTTCGGCTGCTATGTGGCTTCGGTGAGTGTGAGTGTGTGGCCGGTTAAGGCCTTGTGCCTTGGCCGGTTACACACAATATAACCTAGGTTATATTTCACACTCCCAAGTTAGTTTTTCCAAACCCTAAACCTAATTCTGAAAAATACATAGTTTCAGTTTTGCTCTCTACACAAAATTGTTCTTCCCAAAAAGCAAACACTCTTGATCATTGTCTAAGCTACGATTATCAAGACGGATTTGAACGTGTCGGTGAACCAAATAGAGGAACGACGATTGGAGTTCTTTGTTCGTGTTCGTGAATCATAAACTCGGGAAAACACGCTTCGAATGTAAGTTTGCTTAATATGTGCTTTATACATGTTTCCTTGCTTTGGGGATTATTCCGCACATGTTATATGTATTTAACTGTATTCCCCTACATTCGTCCACCATCAGACTCGCAAATTTCGATTCTTGGGAAAGGGTCCATTGGTGATTTCCCTGAGAGCATCACCTGCCCCAGCCTTCTAGCATGGTCTCTTTGTCCTCTCATGGTAGGCCCCTCAGAGGCCGGCCCTCCTTATATGATTTCTACGTATCCTCCATCAGTTTGATTGCCGCCTCTAGCTGAGGTGGGTTATTTCTTCTTTTTGTAATGGTTCTTTCCAAGACCATGGTTATTCTTCTGCAAGTAATTTTTTAGATTCCCTTTAGATGTCAACCCGTCCAAGGCCCTTTTCAGGCTCCTGTAGTCTTTGGTGTCATAACCTACGTCTTGGTGGAATTGACAGTATAGTCTTGGGTCTCGATAATGGGGGACTTCATCGGATACAGACGTTCCAAGTCAAACTTGGCCCCCACGTCGACGAGAATTGTGTGAAGGTTTCTATTATACTCAAAGAATTCTTTATCTTGGGGGCGTCCCCTCTTTTGCCCTGCAGACGCGAGGTCTTGCTCTTTTGATATTGCCTAGCTGCCATTAGTTCTGGTGGTCTTTCGATCCATTTTATCTTTCTTCCCAAAGGACTCAGCAGCTTCTCCTCCTTTGCCGTCTTTGGACACACTACATATCTCAGCTACATGTATGAATGCTTCCGCTTCATCCAACACTTCAGCCATGGTGCGCACATTTTTCTTTACCAAGTCAAACTTGAAAGATCCCTTCTTCAACCCTCTGATGAAATTGTCAAAAGATACTCCATCTGGCAAGTCAGTGATTTGTCATGCCTCCAAATTGAAGCGCTTTATACAACTTCTTAAAGACTCGTCCTTCCCTTGTTGAATTCAGCCTAGGTGCATACTCGTCTTCCTTTCCGGCCTCTTTGTAAGCCATGAACCTTGTGGAGAACAGGGCTTCCATCTCGACAAAGGAGGTGATGGAGCCTGCAAGTAGCCTTTCAAACCACTTGGATGCTACACCTTTGAGTGTGGCAGGAAAATACTTGCACCATGTGGCTTCGCTGGTTCCTTGTACATACATATGGTGGCGACGACTAGGTGCATGTCGGGGTCAGTGGTGACATCGTAGGCTTTTATAGTGGGAGTCTTCAGTTTAAGCTCCTTTGGGATATTCATTATGGCCTCACGGAAAGGGGTATTCATGTGTCCCAGTGTTAAATTGTTCAACCTCTGCTGAATGTGATAGGTGGGCTCTCGACGGCTCGAGGCTATTCCGTGGCGTAAGCCAATTCTGGGAGAGGTCATTTGAGTTTGTCCTCAGACGGAGGGATAGAAAGGGGGGTATTCCATGACTGGGGTGAATCCCGTGTCTGATAGTTCGGACTCGGCCTCATGGTGCTCCAACCATCTTGCCGGGGGACGCTGGACAAAGGACGAGACTATTCGAGAAGCTGAATGTGCTGCATGTTCACGTTGCTCATTATGCTCTAAAGCTTGCCGCTCTGTAATGGGTCTAACATGCCTAGTTACAAACTGTCGAGAACTTTTCCCAGCCCTCCATACATTTGATATGAGCGACATCCTACTTATTCAATTGAAGTCGGGGCCAACTTGCCTTGCTGGAGCTGCTCTCTCAGTGTTGGTATTGTATATTAGCATGTTTCTCCGAATCTCCACCTGCAGGGTGGTGCTCATTTGCTATTGGAAAATTTGGTTTATTTGATGCTGAAACCCGACCAGGATTTCTCGCAGCGTCCCCACTGAGACTGGGAGATCCAGATTCTCATCCAACACCGTGTCTCTAACATCGGGACTAAGGTGTCCACCTGGGGGAGGTAGCCCTTCGTCCAGATCTTCCTCACTGACTACTTCAACTTCAGGGACGAGGTGCGGAGTGTTCCCGAAATCAGCGATTCGGTTGACTTCTTCTATGCGAAGACGATTTCGGGAGAGGCTCCTTTCGTGCAGACGCCTCTCCCTTGAGTCATTCTCATGTTCTTCAGCTTCAGATTTTAAGTCTGCCATGATATTGTACCTCCCCACAAACGACGCCAAATGTTGTGGGAACTTTTGTAGGTGCTGACGTGTCACCCTTTCCACGGAAGTATTAGGTATGCGTTGGCACTGTCTTATTACAACCTGCAAAACAAGAGTATTCTCGTAAGAATATTTCCTCCGATGCCTAAGTAAGTATTTGGTATAGAGATAAAACGATTTAGAGAGAAGTTAGAGCATGAATGTTTTAGTTAGGTGGGAATGAATTGATTGCCCCATTTCCTTGGGATCTGAGCTACTTATAAGGATGGAGTTTTGGGTTTTGTTCCAAGAAGAAACCCTAGTTACCTGATTGGTCAGTCTTGGAGATGAGGGCATGTGTCATCATCACATATAGAGGGTGAGGACCTGAGTGGCCCATTTAGTGTATGGGCCTCTTATTACCTTGGCCATTTATTATTTCATTTAGTTACAAGGTCACTTAATGAGTACAGAGTGTATGACACTGGGTATGGGGAAACGCCAAGTGTCGTATTTTGATTGCTCTAAGGTGGACTAGCATTTTTAGCCACATCACTAACTTCGTTCCTGATTATATTTTCGTTTTAGCTGTTTTTAAAATTATTTACAATCTGCATTATTCTGTTTTGGCATACGGGTATAAATTTTACATTGTCATTTGGCTCACTACAACATGAAACTTGCAAATTTTAATGGGTTCCCCACAATTTATCCTCTCGCAATACTTTAATACGAAGTACGGAGTATTTGTTTGTATCCACTTACATTATTGGACAATTTAATAACGCTCGTTCTACATATGTTATCCCACGACGTTACCATTCTATACTCACCAAAACTCTTTAATTATCATGTAGTCTGTTGGACTTATTTAGCTAACACTCTTCGTATTTAATTAAAATATTGTTGGACTTATGTTAAAGTTAACTCTTCTTTAAAAAAGAACAAAGTTGATTCAAAATGAATGTCACTAAAACATAAACAATATGTAGTCAATGTGAGTAGATAAAAAACTGAATTAGTTAGATCATGATCTAGTCATTCAACTACTAGTACAAATTTGACCATAAAAATTGATTATCCCTCCATCATTTCATATCAGTAGCCCTTAAATCAACAGTATTAAGAAAAAAGTTAATTTGGGTGGCTCAACTGTACCTTCCACAAATAGTCAAATGTTCAAACGAATCAAATATCAGGAGATAGAGATAACAAAGTGGCCCCCACATAATTAAACAGCCCACAAAAGGACAGAACTCGGATTGAGTCACAACTCAGAAACCCCCAACTCGGAGCTGTCTCCTGCAACTCGACAGCCACGTAATTGTACCCTATCCCACGTGAGACACCCCCACCATCCCTCCCTCTGTCACATTTTGACGTTTCGCAGCAGCAATCTCAGTCTAATTAAATTTTTTTATTAATATTATAATAATAAATAAATAAATTAACTCAGTAAAAATAAAGCTGAAGAGATTCTAGCTAGGATGAGGGGTGTACTGACACCAACCTCTATGGTGTACTAATTTTTGTCTCTCTCCTCTGAACCAATCAAGATGTGACACGGCTTATATATTTTGCTGCAAAGAGATATATTTTCTGAGGATAATCCAAGATCTTATATTTTTCCCTATCTAGTTACACTGCTTTGCAGTGCCTCAGATATTCACCATATATAAATATAATTCACTAACTTACAAAAAAAAATACAAAATTATTGTGGTTCGACAGTGGAAATTTTGAATTTGAAACGCCCGTTTTCTAAGTGTAACATTTTGTCAAAAGATAATTGTATTAAGTTGGTTATTTTAAAAGTTGAGAAGTAAATGTTTTGATTACAGATGAGTGGAGTACCGAATAGTATTTTATACCGAATATCCATTTATTTTTAACGTATGCTAAATTACTGTTGACAGTTGTTTTAAACTGAGGTAAGTAGTAAAAAAAAAGTTGAAAAAAATTAATTAGAAAATAATCCCTCCGTCCATACAAGATTGCCTCAAATAATTCTAGTCGCTTTATTAAAAATTGGGTATTCCTAAAAGCAAATAGGTAAGTCGATTTATCTTGGAGTTAGATTAAATAATAATATTTGAGGAAAGACATGTAGGGATCACAAACCAAATAAGGTATGAGAAGAATAAATAGAGACACTCATTTATAATATATGGGATAATATTTTAGGTACGGAAGAAATAATATATAAAATACTCATGATAAGCATCATGAAAATGTGTAAAGTAACGTATGATAGATATGAGGAAGATGTGTAATTATTGTGAGAAAATGAAAATCTTTTAAAAAAGAAGGGACAAGAGAAGAATACAGTATGTACAACAAATGAAAGGTTTAAGGTTTGTTTGCTTAAACTTAGATCGAAGTTTTAGGCCTAAAAATGAATGCAGTAATTGCGTCATTGAAGTCACATGTATGTGATAAGCAATGGCGTTTGGGTACCGCTACACATCAAAGTAGACGGCGGCTCAATCAGTCCACCACTTTTAATTTTCCCCACTGCATCCTCATTGCTTCCACATTTTCAAACCGACCCCACCCCTAATATTTACCGTTGTCTAATTATGGAGTACTCGTACTACTTTCATCATTTTTCAGGTTTTTTTTTACTCCTATATGGTACGACTAGATAAGAGTCTTAAGACGTGTCTTATCAGTCGGAATCCCGTATAGTTTGACACTTTGACCTGTTTAAATGAATAGGATCCTTGGAAATATACTACTCCGTACATAGTGTGTATACAATTTTACTTTTGAGATTGGAAGATACTCCGTACATTTCTTGCCACTATACAGAGTAGGAATTATGGAGTATTCCCTCCGTATTTATTTAAGAGAAGAGATACATTTGGCCGGGCACAGGTACTAAGAAAAAGAATTGAATGAAATAAAGTAATAAAACAAGTGAAGTTGAGTAGATATTTTAATAAGGAAAACAAGTGAAGACCATAGTCATTTTAAGGGGTGTGGGGTGGTGGTGGGGTGTAGATAGATTATTTAATTAGAGGGTGGGGTTAATAAGTTACTAAAAATGGCAAGTGTATCTCTTAAATAAATACGGCCGAAAAAGGAAAGTGTATCTGTTAAGGATAACGTAGTTATCTCAGAGGATATAATATCATATGAGATAGAGTTATGTTATATGCTATGAGATAGAAGTCTATAGGACTTAGGAATCCTACAAAGTGTAGGATATCTTTTGTAATATAAATAGAGGCGTATGCACACAAATAATATGACACAAATCAAATAATCTATTCTCCATATTTTAGCAGTATCCCTTAAATAAATACAGAGGGAGTATACACCTATATTCAAGTAAAGTTGTAAAGATATAAAAGGTACTCCGTTTTATAAATATACTTGAAAGTGAGGACCGTGACATGCTAAAAATAGGAAGTGTATCTTTTACTACATACAACCGATTATGAAAAATGTATCTTTTAATTAAATACGAAGGGAGTAATATTTTACACCATCTATCTTTGGTAGAAAAGTTATTCACCTTATTCTAATTATTTAAGGAAAAATAAGTTTAATACGAAGTAGTTCAAAAAGTTGACGAATAACGACTAAACAAGCTCAATTTACAACTAAAATAAGTTTTCGTAAACAATCCTAATAAGGTTGTAAAATTTTTCCCTTATTTCCCTTAATACTCGCCTCGCTTTCCTTATAAAATGGTCTCTTAATACTCGTCTCTTTTCTATAAATGGCATACAGAGTACTTTACTAATTATATCATTTCTCTCACTTAATCATTGACTCACATGTATTCTTACTTTCTAAAAAAACATTAAATATTTTACACATTTTCCACTAACTATATTAAAAAAAAAAAAAAAACTTATTATCAACTATTCCCTCCGTCTCTTTTTGTTCTTTACGTTTGATATTTTGCACGCGTTTTAATGGTTAATTAATGTGTATTGAGATTCCTCTATTTTTTTATTTAAAAAAGGCAAATTACGTTTATTTATAATGTTTTCAATTTTGTTAAAATTCCAATATTGGGAACATGAGAAAATTTTAATGTCCCAGTGGAAAAGTGTAAAAGATTAAATGACCCAATAAATTTAATTGGTTAAAATAATCATTGAACAAATTTTGATAGAATATTAAAACATGTACTCCGTATGCGATAGTATAAAAGAAAATGTAAAGAATATTTTGGAACACCCAAAAAGAAAAACGAAAAAAACAAAAAAAGACGAAAAAAATACCACATAATAAATTAATAAGTCAATTAAATTAACTAAAATTTATACCGGTCAAAACGATATAATATTAAGAGACGAAGAGAGTACTTCTTTATCGGCAACCTTAGTTAATTACTCCCTCCGTCCCGGAATACTTGACCTGTTTTCCTCATCGGGTCGTCCCTTAATGCTTGACCTGTTTCTAAAAATGGAAATATTCTAACAATATTATATTATTTCTCACTCCACCCCTATTAACCCACCTATCCCCTACTCCATACAAAAAATTATTAAAAATTCAACCCCTACTCTCCCCCAATCCCACCTCTTAACCCACCTCCCACTAACTACATTAAAATAATACCCCAATATCAACTACTACCTATTAAATTAAATAACTCAATTCAAGTCCCTTAAACTCTGTGCCGGTTAAATCGGGTCGAGTATTTCGGGACGGAATGAGTAATGTTAAAGGGAGAAGCGTACTAAAAGTATGACATAACGACAAGAAGTTTCTAAAAATAAGAAAAACAAAAAATAACAACACCAAAACACATCGTTCCCAAAAATGAGCCGTTAAACGACACATAAGTACGTGCTTAAGTTTAAAGGCGTAAATTAATGCACATTAATCCAAGATTCTTCATGCTTACCACGTGAGACCGTCAACTGCCATTCTGCCTTTAAAATCCCTTATCTAGTTATCTGATTAATTAACATTTAATCAGATGCTAATGGCACTTCCTTTTGACGTATAGACCAGTGGATAAACAAAGTACTCCGTAATTAGCATATTTAATTAGTCTTTAATCCTTAATTAGTCTTGTGGAATCGTGTCGCCCTAGCCGACTATTACGGCAGCACGAAGCACTCCAAGTAGGACCTCATTCACTTTGTGTGATGATTCTTCAAAGTGGTCCTGTACGTAAAAAGAAAACAAAAAACCTTACCAATGTTGATAAATTTTTTTTTGTTTGAAGTACTCGGTGTTTGGGCTCCCAATTGATTCTCAATTGGGCCATTAAGTCCAAAGCTCAATGTCTCTAAACAACAGCATCAAACCTACCAATGGCTAGTCAGCCATCCATCAAGGCCCAAGGCCCAATAGCAATAAATGACCTATGGGCATTTATTATGCAAACACTATAAATAGGCCGCCAAGGCTCACACCTCAAGGTACGTCCAATTTATCGCCTTAAGACTACTCTTCTAGAGAACTTCTCTCTAGAATCCGAGCATCATTCTTACTTAGGCATCGGAGGGGCTTTCCTCGGAAACACCCCCGAGGCTAGTGACTTTGCTCTTGTGCAGGTGAATTCGGACTCGACTCATTAAAGCAAGCAAGATCTTCAACACATACGAAAGGGCCTTCATTCGAAGCCCATTGTTTCCATCTTTACAACACCGGAACAATTTGGCGCCGTCTGTGGGGAAGAACACTTCAAAGCCTTTGAAAGACATTAACCACCTCTTTATGCAAAATGGTTAATGATGTTATCAACAACAATGATGACGATATGATAGTGCGGTCAGATTCGGAATCTGGCGAAGAGGAGCACCCTCAATCGGTGGCGAGGTCACAGCCAAGCAGAGCTACGACCGCCACAAACGCAGGACCTCCGATTCCAACTAGGGAAGAGCTCACTGCGGCCATGACCATCATGCAAAACTTCCTCTTCAATGAGAAGCAGCAAGGATTGGCAAAAGACCGCAGAGAAGAGAGGAGGACCAGGCGAAGGCTGAACGAGCAGCCCAGTGTAGAAGTGTCCAGACCCGAACGAGAGCTCCTTCCCTTGACAGGAACACACCTGACGTCGAGATGGATGGAAAGCACGTGGGACACCCAAGAAAGGGCACAACAACAACCAGATTGGTTTGCAAAACCATCGCCTACTCCAACAGCTCTCCAAAGCGAATCGACTACTCGTAACACTCGGATCCGAAGCTCGGTGCTCAGCAGGTTGAGGCCCTCGGTCCACTCAAGGCTAAGACCCTCGATCCATACGAGACTCGGGGTAGGCGAATCAAGCAGATCTGGCGAACGACCCGAGGTCAGTAGCCGAGAAAGAAGAAGAGACGGGAGGCATGATCGAACCCCTAGCCCCCATCGTACGCCCGAACGTTCTAATCACAGAACCTCGGCGAACGAGGGCATCAGGGCTAGACTAGGGAAAAGAATCATGACTCCCACGTCATCCCCTTTCTCGGACGAGCTGATCAGGGAAGAGATACCAAAGGTAAGACTGCCAGCACACCTGACGTACAGCGGAATCACGGATCCAAGGGATCATGTCATCTCCTACGAGCAGCAAATGTTCCTGAGTCCCTACTCCGAAGCATGTTGGTGTAAATATTTCCCAACCACGCTAACCGGAGTGGCGGGAGAGTGGTTTAGATCGCTGCCGAAGGGATCGATCAAAAGCTGGAAGAAGCTGAAAAAGAGATTCTGCACACAGTTCGTGAGCAACAATCGCCCCGAGCGAACTACGGCAGAACTGACCTCAATCCAACAAGAAAAAGACGAAAGTCTAAGAGAGTTCATGGCCAGATTCATGAAGGAATCAACAAACATACCAAACTTACAGCCAGATGTGGCCATCTTCGCCTTGAAATACGCACTCCAGGAAGGGAAATTCCGCGATAAGCTCTCGATGAAAACCCCCTCCAAAATAGCCGACATGCTCCAAATGGTTGATGCGTTCATCAGAACCGAAGAGTTCAACAAAGCCGCTGCAAGGTTGAAAGGATCGTCGGATCCGAGAGACACAAAAAATACCCAGAGCAAGCCCGAGGGCGGCTCAAGGAAAGGGAAGGAGAAAGTAGGAGTTAGAGAGATGATCCCGAAGAAAGACGGGAGAAGGGGTGAACTTCAACCCAGATACACTAACTGCACTCCACTAGCTCTGCCCCGAAAAGAAATCTTTAGCCTCAACAGAAATGATGAAAAGTGGAAACTACCTGGGAAGCTCAAGTCCAACCCAGCTCGGAGAAACAAGAACAAATGGTGCGAGTTTCATGATGACTTCGGTCACCACACCGAAGAATGCAACGCGCTGAAAGACAACATTGATGACCTCGTTCGCCGAGGCTACCTGAAACAATACTTGTTAGACCGAAGGGAGGAAAAAGAAAAGGCTGCAAGTGGCAAACAACACGAGCAACCCCAGAAAAGGGTCTACGAAGCAACATGGCACAAGAAGAATGACATCCTAGTGGTGTTCGGGGGACAGAAGTCTGGTCAGGCCAGCAAGAAACACCTAAGAGCTCTCACCCATCGAGTCAACTTCAGCGCAGGGGGAGACAACCAACCACACCCCCCGAACATGACCTTCACTGCCGATGATTGCTTCGGAGTCCAGTACAAACATGACGATCCTCTAGTCATTTCCATGGACCTCAATAACCACAACGTACACCGAGTGTTGGTCGACGGAGGAAGTGCCGTCAACATCATCTTCAGAAACTGCTTCGAGCAACTGATCCTCGAAGAGTCAGAGGAAGCATTGACGAAAGTCAGTTACCCCCTGATCGGATTCAACGGATCCGCAACTATCCCTCGAAGAAAGATCACCTTGCCAGTCACAGTGGGCGAAGGCCAAGCAGCAAAAACCCTTCGGGACGAATTTCTGGTGATGGACTGCGACTCCGTATACAACGTAATCATGGGAAGAACCATGATTCACAAGATGCAGGCAGTCCCCTCCACATACCATCAGCTGATGATATACGTCTCGGATGCAGGATTCGCCGAACGAATTAGAGGTGATCAAGAGGTTGCGAGAAGAACCTGCCACACCGCCGTCCGAAAGCCCAAATTAGGAGACGGTTCGGAGGCGGAGAAAGATGCTCCAAGAGAGGAGAGTGAGGCAAAAAGAAGAAAAGCAGGCATGAGCAGCTTATCTCCCGCAGAGGTCGATGCCCGCCCCGAAACCCTGTCTCCTGAACCAGATCAGGAAATGGAGGATATCTTCCTCGAAGAAGGTTCAGACAGGAGCGTCCGAATAGGCAAGGGCCTAAGCTCGGGGCTCCGAATCGATTTGATCCAACTACTCAGGGATCACAAAGACATTTTTGCATGGTCAGCAGCAGATATGCCAGGGATAAATCCGAAGCTGATTTGTCACAAGCTGGACGTCAACGCTGAAGCTCGGCCAATCAAACAAAAGAAGAGGAATTACTCCTCGGAGAAAAACAGAGCCATCGCCGAAGAGGTGAAAAAGTTGCAGGAGGCCGGATTCATCGAGCCATGCATGTACCCAAAATGGTTGGCCAACGTGGTGATGGTCAAGAAAGCGAACGGCTCTTGGCGAATGTGCGTGGATTTCACAGATCTGAACCGAGCCTGCCCCAAAGACTGCTATCCCCTGCCAAGGATAGATCAATTGGTTGACTCCACCAGCGGCCATGCACTGCTCAGCTTCATGGATGCCTTTTCAGGCTACCATCAAGTGTTCATGCACCCCGACGATAGGGCAAAGACAACATTCATCACGAGCGCAGGAGTGTTCAACTACAAAATGATGCCTTTCGGCTTGAAAAATGCCGGCGCTACCTACCAGAGGCTAGTTGATCACGTCTTCGCCGACCAGAAAGGGAGGAATGTCGAGGTCTATGTGGATGACTCCATCGTAAAAAGCATCAAGGAGGAAGACCATGTCAAAGACTTGGCAGAGACCTTCGGAAATCTGAGGAAATACAGCATGAAGCTGAACCCAAAAAAATGTGTCTTCGGGGTGAAGTCAGGGAAGTTCCTCGGATTCATGGTGAGCGAAAGAGGAATCGATGCGAACCCGGACAAAGTCCAAGCGGCGTTGGATTTACCCGAGCCGAGGACCAAGAGAGACGTGCAGAGGCTAACCGGCAGGTTAGCCGCACCAACAAGGTTCATATCAAAAGCCTCGGACAAGGGAGCCCCTTTCTTCAAAGCACTAAAACCAAAGAGCCTCCCTGGGGGAGAAGCAGAACCAGTCAAGAAAAAGGGGGTCCCGAGGAAGGTGGATCCCGAACTGATATGGGAGCAGGAGCAAAAAGAGGCTTTTCAGCAACTCAGAGCCCACCTAGCTCAACTGCCGACACTGGCCAGACCAAAGGAGGGGGAAACCCTGTACCTATATGTCGCAGTCAGCCCTGGAACCGTCAGCGCAGTGCTTCTTCGGGAAGAAGAGAAGAAGCAACAGCCAATCTACTTCACCAGCCGAACACTCACAGGGGCTGAAACTCGGTACCCGCTCATCGAGAAAGTTGCATATGTAGTGGTGGTAGCTGCACGAAAACTGAGGCCATACTTCGACTCCCACCAGATCACAGTACTAACTGACCAACCGCTCGAGAAAGTACTCGACAAAATAGAGAGGTCAGGAAGATTGGCTGCCTGGGCCTTCGAACTATCAGAGTTCGGCATCAAATATCAGCCGAGGACCGCCATCAAAGCACAGGCGTTGGCAGACTTCTTGGCCGAGTGCTCATACCAGGAAATGCTGGATGATACGAAAAGCACTTGGGAGGTCTTCACTGACGGATCTTCCACAGTAAACGGCTCAGGAGCAGGAGTTGTACTAATCCCCCCAACGGGGAAAAGCATAGAGTATGCATTGAAGTTCGGATTCAAAGCAACTAACAACGAGGCCGAATATGAGGCCGCAATCGCAGGGATAGAGCTTTGCTTATCCCTGGAGGACGAGCATGTTTGCCTCAAAACTGATTCCCAGCTTGTAGCCAACCAGATCCGAGGGTTGTATAAGGCCAAGTGGCCCAGCATGACAGCTTACTTAGCAAAAATTAAATCCTTAACGTCAAAGTTAAGATCCTTTGAAGTCATTCTCATCCCCCGAGGACAAAACACGCAAGCAGACGCACTGTCAAAACTCGCAAGCTCAACACTCATCGACCTAAACAGGTCGGTCCACGTGGAAGTTCACCAAGAGAGAAGCATTGACTTGCTACCCACCACAGTATGCAGTTTATGTACCGAACCCAGCTGGATGGACGCAGTAATTGCATACAAAGAAAGGGGAGAACTTCCCGAAGATAAGCTGCAGGCGAGAAAACTGAAAAGATTCAACAAGTGGTTCATCATCAGCGCCGAAGGAGAGCTCATGAGGAAATCATTCTCCGCTCCGCTGCTAAAATGTGTGGGTCCAACAGAAGCTGACTACATCCTAAGAGAAATCCACCTCGGGATATGCGGAAACCACATCGGAGGCAGGACATTGGCACACAAAGCCCTTCGGGCCGGATACTGGTGGCCCACTATGGTTTCCGAGGCAAAACAGATGGCAAGGAAATGCGAGAAATGCCAAAAGTTCGCACCAGCTATCCATCAACCAGCTCAAACCCTACAGTCAACACTGTATCCCTTGCCATTCGCACAGTGGGGGTTAGACATCATTGGCCCCTTCCCCTCAGCTACGAACCAGAAGAAGTGGTTGATTGTAGGAGTCGACTATTTTAGCAAATGGATCGAAGCTGAAGCTGTCTCCTCCATCACCGAACCTCAGGTCCGCAAGTTCATATGGCAGAACATCATCACAAGGTTCGGCATACCAAGACTGATGGTCTTCGACCACGGGAAACAGTTCGACAACACCCCGCTACAAAAATGGTGCAAACAGTTCGGCATACACCTAGCTTACTCGGCAGTTTGCCACCCACAAAGCAACGGGCAAGCCGAAGCTGCTAACAAACTCATCCTCAACGCACTCAAGAAAATAGTCGAGGATGACAAAAACAAGTGGTTAGAAGAGCTACCCGGAACGCTATGGTCCCTTCGGACCACTGAGAAAGAAGCTACCGGGCAAACACCGTTCCACCTTGTATATGGATCCGAAGCTGTCATCCCTGTGGAAATCGGAACAGAAAGCTTGAGGTTCCAGGCATACAATAGGTATGATGGGCTCCAAGGAGAAAGCAACAACCAACTTCTGTCCGAAGCTCTCGACCTACTAGACGAAGCTCGGAACGATGCGAGGACACTCAACGCAACTTATTTGCAGAGGGTCAACAAGCATTACAATCGAAGAGTCAACGCTAGACCCCTAAAGGTCGGTGATCTAGTACTCAGAAACGCCGCCTCGGTTCAGAAAGGACGGATCCATGGCAAACTCTCAGCCACCTGGGAAGGACCATACATCATCCATTCCGAAAAAAGGCCAGGCACGTTTATGCTGAAACAGTTAGATGGAACAATCTTGAAGAACCATTGGAATACCGATGTTCTCAAGAAATATTTTGTATGATCTCTGTCTGTAAGCCAAGTAAGTTGTTTAATGAGAAGAGGAAAGCCGTTGGCACCATGTGTTTCATTAAACCTATCTCTATATTTATTGTCCCTTTATATATACATGCAGCCTCGGATCTGATCAATTCGAGACTAAAAGCAGGTTGACTTTGCCCATTCCTTGATAAAATGCAAGAAATGACCAAATCATACACTTCGGGGAATCGTCCAGAATCCACGGATTCGCGATACCCAGATAAACCTTGTTCGCAACAAACAGTCGCTCGAATCAAGTTATAAAACTTCGGCTCAGATCCACGGATCGCCAAAGTCATAACTAAGAGGCAGACTAGCGATCTCTTTCCCAGAACCACAAGAGATCGGAAGAACAATCCAGACCTCTGAGCAGATCGACGGATTTGAAGAGTCTGGAAATTAAAGAGTCTCTTAGCAGATCTACGGATTTGAAGAACTCGCAAAATTAAAGAGTCTCTTAGCAGATCTACGGATTTGAAGAACTCGCAAAATTAAAGAGTCTCTTAGCAGATCTACGGATTTGAAGAACTCGCAAAATTAAAGAGTCTCTTAACAGTGAAGGAAATAATGCCCTTGGTCCAAGTATGCATTCTATGATAAGTCTAATAAATGCGGTTCAGTATTAATTAAACAAGTTAATAATTCAGTGAGATCAAGTGAGCTGAATGCCTAGCTAGAGGCCGCTTCAGTTCAAGTGGAATTAATGATATTAATCCACAGCTTACTCTTGACTGAACCCGTAGGGTCACACAAATAGTACGTAAACGGATCAAGTATCTAATGGCTTTAGATACTCCATCTATGAATATTCGGAATCGACGGATCTTGGTTTCAGTGGGAGCTGAGATCGTCACAGGCAAGAAATGAATACTCCGGAAAACGATGATATTACCGGAAACGGAAATATGGATCGTATCGGAAATATAAATATTATCCAAGTCGTAGATGTTGCCGGAAACGGAAACATGGTACGTATCGGAAAATATTATCGGAAATGGAAATATTGCCAGAATCGGAAATATTGCCGGAAACGGAAATATTGTCAGAATCGGAAATATTATCGGAATCGGAAAATAATTCCGGAAACGGAAATATTAAATATTGTTCGTATCGGAAATGAATTCCGGAATCGGAAATTTAATCGGAAGCGTATCGTACGAATAAGCATCGGACGAGGCCTGCCGGACGAGGGCCCAGCACGAAGCCAGGCCATCGCCCAGCAAGCCAAAGCGTGCCACACGAACAGCCAAGGCCACGCCAGGCCCAGCAGGCCGAGGCAGCGCGCACAGCGCGCGCAGCGCGCGCAGGAGCTACGTGGGCTTGTAGCTCGCGTAGGCCTCGCTGCGTGGGCTGCTGCTCGCACGCACGCGCATGGGCGGCCCATCGTGGCTGCCGTGTGTGTGTGCGTGAGTGTTTGTGTTCATGCACGATTCCTAAAACATGCAGAGTTCGGTTAATGATTAAATTCCTAATTCTATTAGATAAATTAATTAATTAGAGTTCTTGTAGGATTCTAGGTTTAATTAATTTGTATCTGAATAGGATTCCAATTCCCTTTCCATACCCCTATAAATATGTGGCCTGGGTTCACAATTTATAACGAGTTTCAAAGTATTCAAAAGTGAGTTTTTGAGAGAAAAATTCAATCACACATCTTGCTCAAAAGTGCCGAAAATTCTAGTACCTTAGGGGCGATTCTAGTTGGTCAATCTTAAGGCGGATCCGGATGTGCTGTGGACTATCTACGGAGGGACGACACTTGGAGTCTTAAAGACTTGTTCTTGCTCGGTTCGGGCGCAGCTAGGGAGGGCACGCAACAAAGAGTATGCATCTAAATTATGCTATATGATTATGTGTAAATAATATGTAATCCTGGGTTATTGGTGGTTTCCGCATGATTTATGTAATATCATATGTATCATAACCTAACAAACAGATCTACGGATTTGAAGAACTCGCAAAATCAAAAGGCTTCTTAGCAAGTCTACAGGAAGAAGAGCTCGAAAATCTACGGATTCAAAGACTTAAAACTCCGGAAGTGCAAAAAATTGAAAAGAGGCAGCCAAGTAACAAACATTCATTTTTCATTCAATATTTGGGGGAAGTACAAATACATCAAACAGCTCGGTACATACCCGAGGACCCTCAAAAATTGAAAACAAAATGAAACAGTTAAAATCGGCAGCCATCAACAGACAATACCGGCCTACCGAAGTACTAAGAAAGCAAAAAGAAACAAGTACAACGCAGCGCCGAGGCAAAAGGGGGAAAGGCAAGCAATGCGACGAGCGCATGGGCTGCGCGCATATGGCCAGCAATGGCTGTATGCGTGCGGCCCATGGGCGTGCAATGCGTAGGGTGTTTGCGTTACGATTAGATCGTTTTGAATGTTTAATTTGAAAATTTCAGTTCACGTAATTTTAATTAATTTTAAAAGTAATAATTTAAATTATTTCCTTGGATTTTAATTTTGAATATTGTAATTATAATAAATGTTATTTATTCTAATTATTTTACTAAAATTAAAATCATGAATTAATTTAAATAACGACTGAAATTAAATTAAACTTTTTGGATTCAATTATAAATTTATATGAGCTTTAAATTTTAATTAAATTTGTATGTTTCCGGTTAGACTAGAAATACAATTTTATGTTTAAAATTAGTAAAGCATATGAATTTATTGGTTTAAGTGGGAGCACTTTTTAGTCATAAACTCTTGATTAGGTCTACAAATCCTTAAGGTTAAAACAACTTGATTAGAATTAATAAGGACTGAATAATTGGTAGATTATTGGTGCCCTTGATTAATTGCTGCAAATGTTTATGTGATGCATAATGTGTTTTACTAACCTACTATGTGGGCCATTCATGATAATGAATGGGCGAATGGTATATATTGTATATGTACTATTTTGCAGGTTATGAAGTGACTAGTATGGCCCAAATAGGATAGAAAATATGGTCTGCGTACCATTAATTTGAATGTAATTGGTCTAAAGTACCAAAGTTATTTTTCAATTCAAATATGGTCTGCGAACCATCAAATAGTTGTAATTAGTTATAGCTTATCCTATTTGAAGAAAATGGTGCCTCCCACGGAGATTTTTAAGACGGACTTTGAAGTCAAAGCTTCAAGATGAAGTCGGGCCATACTAGATCACATTTATCTTATGCATGCTTTAAGTTATTTATTGCTTTAAATATGTCTTAATTATGCATAAGATTGTGGCTTGATTATGTTGCATGATTAAGGATTTTAGTTCACTTAAAATCCAACCAACATAGTAAGAGCCTTAAGTTCCAAACTTAAAAATTGAGTTAAAAGGTGCCATGCCAAAATATACACTTGCTTGGATATCCTTTACATCAATCTAGTAATAGTTTTCGCTCAGCGAGGTGTTACTTATTGGTCCTAAAGGGGCAAGGTACACAAACAATTGTGAGTACATGTTAGTTTTGGTGAAACTCAACGATATAAGTAAGGAGTCCTTTTATGTCGTGGCAAAATCGATAGGTTTACCTAATAAGTTCTTAGACGTACCTATCAACCAAGAGTAGTTTCTAGACTATTAGCAAAAGGCTTTTGCTTACCTAAGATGTTCTAGGATTAAGTCGACAAACTGTGCTTAGTTCTTCAATGATTTTAGGATCTTGGAATCATTTTATTCACACCTGTCGGAACACATAACTTGAATAAAATGCTTAATAAACATTGAATTATGCATGTATGCTAGAATTTAAGTTTATTAAGAGAAACTGTGAATGGTTATTTATTTGTTTATTCTTTTCAATTGTAGTTTTTAATATGGCAAACAACAATTCATTCAACATTCGATCAATTCTCGAAAAGGAGAAGTTGAACGGGAAAAACTTCCTTGACTGGCAAAGGAACTTGCAAATAGTTCTTATGCAGGAAGAAAAGGAGTATGTCCTAGATGAGGCGATGCCCGAAGCTACAGGCGACGGGGTCACTCAGGCAGCCCTCAATCGTTGGATTGATGCCAACAAGGATGTGAAATGTCTAATGCTCGCCACCATGAGTGCGGATCTGCAGAAAACGTTCATCAACTCAGATGCTTTCACAATCATCAGTGAGTTGAAGAACATGTTCCAAGATCTGGCTCGAGTCGAAAGATTCGAGACTCATAGGCAAATTCTTGAGACCAAGCTTAAGAAAGGCGAGCCCGTAAGTCCACATGTTCTCAAAATGATTGGACTCATTGAGAATATGAGTCGGCTGGATCAGCAATTTTCTCAGGAAATGGCTATAGACACCATCCTCCATTCTCTTCATAGCGGGTATGATCAGTTCAAACTGAACTACAGTATGAATAGTCTGGACAAAACGCTCACTGAGCTTCACGGTATGCTGAAGACCGCTGAAAAGACGCTCAAAAGTGATAAGCAGGATGTGCTTATGGTGCGTGGGGGCAAGTTCAAGAAATCTGGAAAGAAGAGGAATGCTAAGAAAGGTGGCAACAAGGCCAGCCCAACTAAGCAAACTGGCGCCAAATCTGTAAAGAGGAGGGTCAGTCAACCCACTTCTGAATCCGAATGCTTCTACTGCAAGAAGAAGGGGCATTGGAAGAGAGATTGCTTGAAGCTAAAGGAAGATCAGAAAAACGGAACAGTCGTTCCATCTTCAGGTATTTTCGTTATAGACTGTATACTTGCTAATTCAACTTCTTGGGTATTAGATACAGGTTGTGGCTCACACTTATGTTCCAATCCACAGGGACTAAGAAGAAGTAGAAAGTTAAGCAAGGGTGAAGTCGACCTACGAGTGGGAAATGGAGCACGGATTGCTGCATTAGCTGTAGGAACTTACTATTTGTCGTTGCCCTCCGGGCTAGTTTTGGAACTGGAAGAATGTTTCCATGTTCCAAGTCTTACTAAAAACATCATTTCAGTTTCTTGCTTAGATGCTAAGGGATTTTCCTTTTTAATAAAAGACAATAGTTGTTCGTTTTATTTTAAAGAGATGTTTTATGGATCTGCTAGATTAGTCAATGGACTTTATTTATTAGATCACGACAAACAAGTATATAACATAAATACCAAAAAGGCCAAAAAGAATGATTCAGATCTCACCTATCTGTGGCATTGTCGATTAGGCCATATAAACTTGAAACGCTTAGAAAGACTTCAAAAGGAAGGAATTCTAGAACCATTTGACTTAGAGGATTATGGTAAATGCGAATCATGTTTACTTGGCAAAATGACAAAGCAACCTTTCTCTAAAGTTGGAGAAAGAGCAAATGAACTATTGGGTTTAATCCATACAGATGTATGTGGACCAATGAGTACAAATGCTAGAGGTGGTTTCAGCTACTTTATCACTTTCACTGATGACTTCAGTAGGTATGGTTATGTCTACCTAATGAAGCATAAGTCTGAATCCTTTGACAAATTCAAGGAATTTCAGAGTGAAGTAGAGAATCAATTAGGCAAGAAGATTAAGGCACTGCGGTCTGATAGAGGCGGTGAATATCTGAGCTATGAATTTGATGACCATCTGAAAGAATGTGGAATTCTATCAGAATTGACTCCTCCTGGAACACCACAATGGAATGGTGTGTCGGAACGAAGGAACAGAACCTTGCTAGACATGGTCAGGTCAATGATGGGTCAGGCCGAACTTCCATTAGAATTTTGGGGACATGCACTAAATACAGCTGCACTCACTATAAATAGAGCTCCGTCTAAAGCTGTCAAAAAGACTCCATACGAATTATGGTTTGGGAAGCCTCCAAATGTGTCTTTTCTTAAGATTTGGGGATGTGAAGTATACGTCAAACGATTAATTTCAGACAAACTTCATCCAAAATCTGACAAATGTATCCTTGTGGGCTATCCAAAGGAAACAAAGGGGTATTACTTCTACAATACATCTGAGAACAAGGTGTTTGTTGCTCGAGATGGTGTCTTTTTGGAGAAGGATCACATTTCCAAAATGAAAAGTGGGAGAAAAGTAGACCTCGAAGAAATTCGAGTCGAACAACAAACTCTAGAGAATGCTCAAGATGACATTCAGAATAAAACTCAGAGATCTTTAGAAGAATCTGGTGAGAATCATGGTCAATCTAGAAATGTTACCCCGCGTAGATCGCAAAGATATAGATCTCAACCGGAAAGGTACTTAGGTATTTTGACGAACGAGAGCTATGACGTTCTATTACTTGAAAGTGATGAACCTGCGACTTACAAACAAGCTATGACGAGCCCTAGCTCCAAGCAATGGCAAGAAGCCATGCAATCTGAATTAGACTCCATGTCTGAAAACCAAGTATGGGATTTGGTCGATTTGCCAGATGGCTACCAAGCCATTGGAAGCAAATGGGTTTTCAAACTGAAAAAGGACAAGGATGGGAAACTTGAAGTTTTCAAAGCTAGATTGGTTGCAAAAGGTTACAGGCAAGTCCACGGTGTGGATTACGATGAAACCTTTTCACCAGTTGCAATGCTAAAGTCTATTCGGATAATGTTAGCAATCGCTGCATATTACGATTACGAAATATGGCAGATGGATGTCAAAACTGCTTTCTTAAACGGTTTTTAACAGAAACTGTGTTTATGACATAGCCTGAAGGTTTTGAGGATCCAAAGAATGCTAAAAAGGTATGCAAGCTAAAGAAGTCAATCTACGGATTGAAGCAGGCATCCAGGAGCTGGAATATACGTTTTGATGAAGCAGTCAGTGACTTTGGTTTCATCAAGAACGCAGACGAATCTTGTGTATACAAGAAGGTCAGTGGGAGCAAAATTGCTTTCCTAGTATTATATGTCGACGACATATTGCTTATCGGAAATGACATTCCTGTGTTGAACTCTGTCCAGATTTGGCTTGGGAAATGTTTTTCGATGAAGGATCTAGGAGAAGCACAGTACATATTGGGCATCAAGATTTACAGAGATAGGTCTAAAAGGATGATTGGACTTAGTCAAAGCACTTATATCAATAAGGTGCTTGATAGGTTCAAGATGGCGGACTCCAAGCGAGGCTACCTACCCATGTCTCATGGAATGACTCTAAGCAAGACTCAGTGCCCAAAAACACTTGATGAGCGTAGACGAATGAATGGGATTCCATATGCATCATTGATTGGTTCAATA
The DNA here is from genome assembly GCF_020520425.1 of Spinacia oleracea. Lineage (NCBI taxonomy): Eukaryota > Viridiplantae > Streptophyta > Magnoliopsida > Caryophyllales > Amaranthaceae > Spinacia > Spinacia oleracea. The sequence continues at coordinate 32,052,631 of NC_079492.1, forward strand.
ATGTATGCTATGATATGTACACGCCCGGATGTTGCGTACGCACTCAGTGCTACGAGAAGATACCAGTCAGACCCAGGAGAGGCGCATTGGACTGCTGCCAAGAATATTCTGAAGTACCTGAAAAGGCACAAAGATGACTTCCTGGTCTATGGTGGAGATGATGAATTAATTGTTAAAGGCTATACGGACGCAAGTTTCCAAACCGACAAAGATGATTTCAGATCACAGTCTGGGTTTGTCTTCTGCCTCAACGGAGGAGCAGTAAGCTGGAAAAGTGCTAAGCAAAGCACCATTGCGGATTCTACAACTGAAGCGGAGTACATTGCTGCACATGAAGCAGCAAAGGAAGCTATATGGCTAAGGAAGTTCATAGGTGAACTTGGTGTAGTCCCCTCCATTAAAGGACCAATAGCCCTGTATTGTGACAATAACGGAGCTATTGCACAGGCAAAAGAGCCTAGACACCACCAGAGAGTCAAGCATGTACTTCGTAGATTTCACCTTCTACGAGAGTTCATTGAAAGAAAAGAAGTCGAGATAAGCAAGATTGGAACTGATGACAACATATCAGATCCATTAACTAAACCTCTGCCGCAGGCGAAGCACAACTCGCACACTGCAGCTATGGGAATCAGGCATATTGGAGAATGGCTTTGATGTCTCTGTTTAATGTTTTAAAGTTTTAGAGTTTAAATCTTTGTAAAACATTATTGGTTAATCATTCACAATAAATGAAAAGAATTCATTTTTCCATTTAATTTGTGGTTTATTAAATGATGAGTCCCTTCAATTTGACGATATATTCAAGATAGACTGTCAGGACCAGTCCTGTGACTAAGAAATGTCTATCAAGTGAACTTGAATGTCAAAGGATGAAAATGGTCCCTAATCGGAGTTTTCTATAAAATTGGACGCATAGAAAACGTTAGACGATTAGAATGCAAGATGACTAGTAGTTCTGTTTCTTGAACTATGTGGACATGGCAATGTCATAATCATTTGCATAGATACTTACTTTGGGAAGACTAGTATCGGACAAGACCTATGAAACTTTACTGTAAGAGATGAAAATCTGTCATAAGTAAATTTCATTAAAATTATTAGACACTAAATCCTCAATACCTGAGTGATTTGAGATTACTTGTTTGAGAACTGGTTGCTTTGACGTTGACCAACCGTCGCACCGTAAAAGGAGGCTATAAAGGCAACGCTCAGGTAATCACCTATCAAACGAAGTCTAATCTCAAGATCGCAAGATTGGGATTGTCCTCCCATAAATCGGGATGAGATGCTTAAAAGTTGTACAAGGCCACTCGGAGAGCTAGAAACTGTGAAATGCATGGCCGTGCTCGGATGAATCATAGGCTATGATTATCTGTTTATTTGATCAGTTGAACTCTGAAACCGAGGAACACCTCTGGACATAATAAGGATGACAACTCTTACCTTATGTTCAAGAGCAAGCATCGAGCGACAAAGGAATTAGGAAATGCACACTTGTCCCTAAGGACAAGTGGGAGACTGAAGGAAATAATGCCCTTGGTCCAAGTATGCATTCTATGATAAGTATAATAAATGCGGTTCAGTATTAATTAAACAAGTTAATAATTCAGTGAGATCAAGTGAGCTGAATGCCTAGCTAGAGGCCGCTTCAGTTCAAGTGGAATTAATGATATTAATCCACAGCTTACTCTTGACTGAACCCGTAGGGTCACACAAATAGTACGTAAACGGATCAAGTATCTAATGGCTTTAGATACTCCATCTATGAATATTCGGAATCGACGGATCTTGGTTTCAGTGGGAGCTGAGATCGTCACAGGCAAGAAATGAATACTCCGGAAAACGATGATATTACCGGAAACGGAAATATGGATCGTATCGGAAATATAAATATTATCCAAGTCGTAGATGTTGCCGGAAACGGAAACATGGTACGTATCGGAAAATATTATCGGAAATGGAAATATTGCCAGAATCGGAAATATTGCCGGAAACGGAAATATTGTCAGAATCGGAAATATTATCGGAATCGGAAAATAATTCCGGAAACGGAAATATTAAATATTGTTCGTATCGGAAATGAATTCCAGAATCGGAAATTTAATCGGAAGCGTATCGTACGAATAAGCATCGGACGAGGCCTGCCGGACGAGGGCCCAGCACGAAGCCAGGCCATCGCCCGGCAAGCCAAAGCGCGCCACACGAACAGCCAAGGCCACGCCAGGCCCAGCGCAAGGCCAGGCCCAGCAGGCCGAGGCAGCGCGCACAGCGCGCGCAGCGCGCGCAGGAGCTACGTGGGCTTGTAGCTCGCGTAGGCCTCGCTGCGTGGGCTGCTGCTCGCACGCACGCGCATGGGCGGCCCATCGTGGCTGTCGTGTGTGTGTGCGTGAGTGTTTATGTTCATGCACGATTCCTAAAACATGCAGAGTTCGGTTAATGATTAAATTCCTAATTCTATTAGATAAATTAATTAATTAGAGTTCTTGTAGGATTCTAGGTTTAATTAATTTGTATCTGAATAGGATTCCAATTCCCTTTCCATACCCCTATAAATATGTGGCCTGGGTTCACAATTTATAACGAGTTTCAAAGTATTCAAAAGTGAGTTTTTGAGAGAAAAATTCAATCACACATCTTGCTCAAAAGTGCCGAAAATTCTAGTACCTTAGGGGCGATTCTAGTTGGTCAATCTTAAGGCGGATCCGGACGTGCTGTGGACTATCTACGGAGGGACGACACTTGGAGTCCTAAAGACTTGTTCTTGCTCGGTTCGGGCGCAGCTAGGGAGGGCACGCAACAAAGAGTATGCATCTAAATTATGCTATATGATTATGTGTAAATAATATGTAATCCTGGGTTATTGGTTGTTTCCGCATGATTTATGTAATATCATATGTATCATAACCTAACAAACAGATCTACGGATTTGAAGAACTCGCAAAATCAAAAGGCTTCTTAGCAAGTCTACAGGAAGAAGAGCTCGAAAATCTACGGATTCAAAGACTTAAAACTCCGGAAGTGCAAAAAATTGAAAAGAGGCAGCCAAGTAACAAACATTCATTTTTCATTCAATATTTGGGGGAAGTACAAATACATCAAACAGCTCGGTACATACCCGAGGACCCTCAAAAATTGAAAACAAAATGAAACAGTTAAAATTGGCAGCCATCAACAGACAATACCGGCCTACCGAAGTACTAAGAAAGCAAAAAGAAACAAGTACAACGCAGCGCCGAGGCAAAAGGGGGAAAGGAAAGCACACATTCGGAAGTCCTCAACTGGAATCGACCGACTCTGAAGAAGACGACTGCCCGAATCCCTAACTCTTGGGAGTCTCAGGAGCAGCCCCTAGGGGAGCATCCTTCGAAGAACCCCCAGCAGTAGTGTCACCTTCCGAATTCGCCTTCTGGGCCCGAGCCTCTGCAAGAGCAGCTTGGCGTTCAGCTTCAGCCTCGTCTCGATCAGCCTGGCACTCCACCAAGTGATCCTGGGCCCTCATCCAGAGAGGAACTTTCTCATTCCAAGGGAAATGAGGCATATGCTTCGCAAACATGCGCCGAGCACCCAGGATGCCATTCCAATACTGCTCTCTACACTGATCAGCAGTGTAGAGGTCAACTCGCTCTTGCTCCAACTTCCGAATGGCCGCATCCTTCTCTCGGATCTTCAGCTGGAGAACAGGCAACTTGTCAGCTTGATTCTGAATTATCTCCCGATGCTTGACAAACTGATGTAGCCTCGCCTCCGCATCCTGGCTCTGCTTATCGGCCGCCTCAAATTTAGACGTCATCTCCTTGAGAAGTCTGTCTTTTTCTTCAAGTTCGCTCGCAAACTTGGCGGCCATATCTTTCCTCTCCTTGTCGAAGGAAGCTATTTTTTCAGCATCCTCTTCGACTTGGAAGGTGAGCTTCCCAACTTCGGCCCCGATCTGCTCAGCTGAAGCTCTAGCCTCACGACTGTACTGAAGGTACAGTTGCTTGACCTCCACAAGCTCGGAGAAGAGCTGCCCAGCCTTCTGGTCCAAGATAGGAATATCACGAGCATAAGCCTCCTGATATCTCCTCAGTTGTCTCTCCTCAACCGAGCTACACTCGGAAGCGAACGAGGACCAGAAAACAGCCTGGGAGCGAAGGAAAGATGAGGAAAAGTAGGAAAAACATTAAAAAAAAAAAAAAAAAAAAACACACAACTCAAAGAGAAAATCCAACACTTACCTCATTCAGATAGTACTGGGCCATCATAGCAGGGTTCCTCTCTTCAGCTCCAGGAACCCTCCACTGCGGGTTGGCCCGAAGAAGATTCTCCCGAGCAGCTTCGGGACCCACCAAAGATCCCACGTGAGCCATGGGATTCTCCCCCAAAACCGGAGCCCTAGCATAGCGAGCCATCGCCTCCCTTACTTCCTCGGGGATCTGTTTCAGCGGAACATCCGAGCAAGGGTCAGCATGGATCAATCTATCCAGGGCCGAGGTCGAAGTAGAACCCAAGGTCGAGTGGCGCCTCTTCCTCGTCAGACCCTGTTCGGGCTGCTCCTCCTCAGCAGAGGGAACTTCCTTCTCAGCCTCGGGAACCTCAACATTAGGGCCTGTGAGGTCCACCATCTCCTTATCTGGACTTCTCTCTCTTTCGAGAGAAACGTCAGCAGATTCCTTCTTCTGCTCGGCCACGATAGGGGCATCCGAGCCAGGAACAAGGTCGGCTTCAATCGCCTCCATCACCTTGGTGATATCCTGGATCTCGATCCCTAAAGCAATAGACGGCTTCAGCGGAGAGGGGATGGTATCTTCCTCAGCCAACGGTTGATCCACGGGCGGCGGTTCTGCAACCACCACACTCTTTAACTTCTGCCCTGGCAAGGGCATGAAGTGAAGGAGATTCTTGGGAGGAGGCATGTCTTCCGAAACCGCTTCCTACAAAACAAGCGTTCAAAGATCAGCTTCGAAAAAGGGAAAGACGGACTACAAGAAAACTCCAAGTCAGAGCAAATACCTTCTCCGAGGACTGAGAAGCCTTCGCCTTCTTCGGATGCGCGGAAGACCTCAGAAGAGTGCTACCCTTCCTTTTTCTTTGATCCTAAAAAGGGAGACCAAGGGTCAATAAATTTAGAGGAAGACAAAGGAGGAAATAAAGAAAAAGGGTGAAGTACCCGGTTCCTAGATAAAGAGATATCTATCCGAGCCGGAGATGAAACCGAAGGAACGGCACGCGGCACAGCGTCAGTCCCAGGACCCTAGAAAGATGGTCCAGGACCAAGACGTTAGCCGACGGCCAACCAAAAAGAAAGAAAAGACAAACAAAAACCAAGCCTATAGAAACACTCACCGGATCTGAAGTTGTCCTCAAATCAGGAAGCACGACCTTCACTGGAACAGCTTCGGGAGAGGAGGCAGAATCCCACGGATCAGCTCGAACTTCGGATATCCGAGCAACACCCGAAGGAGACAACACGTAATCCTTCAAACGAGGATTACGAGGATTCTCTTTCCCGAACTTGTAATCAGGAGCCGAGTCGTGAATAGTCTTCAGATCCAAAGAGATGCCCAAAATCACAGGATCAAGGCAGCTAAAGCCGTACTCTGCAGAAACAAAGCACAAAAACGAGTCAGTAAAACGAGGGAGAAGGAGGAGGACAAACTCACTGAAACACGGTCCCAGCCGAAAGACACCTACCCCTGTCAAAAATCCTGCTGAGACCGGCGACAGCAAGAATGTCCTCCCGCAAGATGTAGTTGAGGTTCGGGAGCCAGCTAGACGGCAGCTTGTAGTTGTCCTCCCGAGCCAAAAACCACTGGAGGAGATCCACGTAGTGGTGATGGTTCCGATCCGGAGCAGCCACGCCTCCCATATCAGGATCAGGAGTCACAAACCACTTCGGAGGGCGATAAAAATTGGGATGCTTCGAATCCGTCGGCACGCGAACAAGCAACCACTCCGTCTTCCAATTATGGTCAGAACTGAGGTAAGGGTATGCCGTAATATAGTTTGGCTCCCCTCTCCTTCGGGACTTTTTGTTGATGATGGTCCACCAACCATACCCATCACCCTTGGAAGCATGATTAAAAGACAGATCGTGGAGATCCCGAAAAACGGCGACAGAGCAGGGAAAGTTAACAAAATTGCACACCCATCTAAATCCGATGATGTGCCTCATAGATTTGGGTGTAAGTTGGGCCAAACTGATGTTGTACGACACCAGGAGCTCGGAAATGAATGGATCCAAGGGAAAACGGAGACCGTTCTCCAAGTGATGAGTGTACACAGAGATGAACCCCCTCGGCGGATGAGTCACCCGAGGACGCTCCTGATCAGGAAGCTCACACCAGTACCCCAAGGCGTGCTGGATTCCGTATAGCTCCTCGGCCCTCCGATGGTAGTTCCCCAGCTTCGCCTCCACCAACCAGTCACCACTGACCGATTTCTCCAACGGACCATCGATCTTGGTGGTCTCATGCAAGATCGGGGCATACTTGCCCTTCGGATCAGCTTCAGTCCAATGAACTGGAACCTCAGGGTAAGGACGGCATACACCCGAAGAACCAGCTTTCTTACCAGAAGTAGCGCGTTCAGACACGCCAGACCCGCCAACAACACCATCTTTGGAAGCGTCCCAACCAGTCGAACGTTTCTCCACCGGCCTCTCCGAAGGCCGACCCCTCGAAGTTTTCTGTACCCTTCCCGAAGGCACATCCTCCCTCTCACTAGAGGAGCCAACGACGAACTTACTTTTGCCCTTATTCTTTGCCATGGTCGCGAATTCTCGGTCTAGGGTTTAGATTGAGGAGTAGAAGAAAGAACGAAGAAGTAAGGAGAATTCAGAAACAAATTACCTTTTTTCGAAGCGGAATTCGCCGATAAAACGAACGACGCAAGTTCCCGAAGTCTAAAGCTGGCTGAATTTCGTAGATCTGAAGAAACTCGAAAACCGCGATCGCCGGAAAAAGAGAGGAAGTTTGTCTAAAAGAGAGAGAAAGTAAAGTTTGAAGGAAGTTTAGCGCCCGGTATTTATAGAAAAGGGAAGCGTATCAACTTCTTCTCAACCCACGATCTCCACGACACAATGCAAATCCCAACACTTGTCATCAATGCAAATCATCCCTTTTCAAAAAAAAAAGAGAGGGAACTTTTGGACTTCTGACAATTGGAAACCCACCCATTTAATTCTAAATGGACCGGGTCTGGGGGGCATGTTGTTTGGGCTCCCAATTGATTCTCAATTGGGCCACTAAGTCCAAAGCCCAATGGCTCTAAACAACAGCATCAAACCTACCAATGACTAGTCAGCCATCCATCAAGGCCCAAGGCCCAATAGCAATAAATGACCTATGGGCATTTATTATGCAAACACTATAAATAGGCCGCCAAGGCTCACACCTCAAGGTACGTCCAATTTATCGCCTTAAGACTACTCTTCTAGAGAACTTCTCTCTAGAATCCGAGCATCATTCTTACTTAGGCATCGGAGGGGCTTTCCTCGGAAACACCCCCGAGGCTAGTGACTTTGCTCTTGTGCATGTGAATTCGGACTCGACTCATTAAAGCAAGCAAGATCTTCAACACATACGAAAGGGCCTTCATTCGAAGCCCATTGTTTCCATCTTTACAACACCGGAACACTCGGTAATCCCAATTGGTTAATACCAAGTGAGTAGTACTCGCACTTCGTATTTAGTATAGTTGGCAGGGGTTTTATTTAGTTATGAGATTTTTAATCGGTGTCCGCATCAGCTAAAAGTATCAGCGTATGTATATGGTGAAATATCGGGTTTTTCCTTTAAAAGAAAATCACCCCTCCCTTTTCACCTCTATGTTTTTACGGCTAGTCCACCACTACTACCACCCACCGACAAAAAGTTTTTTGCCTCGTCCAGTTTTCCGGCCAACTCATCTGCCTCATCTCAGTGGAGAAGCCAGAAATTTTTAATTAGGGGGGGACTTAGTAACTTCGTATGTACTACTATGTATACTAACATCTCATGAGCAAAATTAATAAGAAAATCTTAAGAAAATTACACACTCTTCAATTCCTTTGGAAAAAGAAAAAATTAATCGAGAAAAATACGTACCATGAAAAGAAAATAAGTGAATGTCCAGCTCACTTGTTAGCTAGAACTAGGAAGTCATAAGTTGCTTAAACCAGCTACGTTGCCGTACTAATAGTGTCATTATATTGTATGCAACCTATGATAAATATCCAAAATCAAGGGGGGGCCATGGCCCACCCCAGCCCCTGGTTCCGTCCCTACCTCATCTTGAGCCTTAAATTTTTGGCCACATACATCGTCGATTTTCCCTCTGGCATGCTCGACACCATTAACTCCGCCGTGTTGCTCGGTTTTGCTCGAGACCCTCCGAAGAACAGGGGCTGCAACTCAGGCGAAGGAGAAGAACTGATTTTCTCACTAATCGAATATATAAAAGATTCGTCCCGCTTTCTTTAATTAATAAGTCAATTAAATTGTCTAAAACTATACGCCGATCAAACCGAGATAAGTATTAAGGGACGAAAAGAGTAGTCCGCAGAAACCAAACAATGCCCTGATATAATGACAACGATACCGCACAACCGTATGATGGAGGATTCAATCTCCACTACCTAGTTAGGACATTTTAAAGGAGTTCCTTTACCATTTCTCCACTTGAAAAATTCATAACCCACTAAAACTCAAATCGGTTAACACGAAAGAGATTTCATCTTGATAAACCTTTATCTTACCTTATGCGGAATATAAAAATAATATAGAAACTCCTAGCAACTTTAAAGTACAAATTTGATGACTTTATACATACCCTATTCTCCTCACTCCCTTTTCTCTCTTGTCTATCTATTTCCCCTTTGCCTTGTATTCTGTCTCCTCCTTTCCGGCTTTCCCCTCACTCCCCCCCCCCCCCCCCCCCCTCTTTCTCTCTCTACCCAACCTTCTTCTGTTCTTCATTCACTACTCATAAGTCACTCTAGTCTAAATAAAACAATGACTTCCAATCCCAACCGAACCGAGGCCCACTACCGAGGTGTACGAAAGCGTCCGTGGGGCCGTTACGCGGCGGAGATACGCGACCCTTGGAAGAAAACCCGTGTTTGGCTCGGCACTTTCGACACCCCCGAAGAAGCCGCCCTCGCTTACGACGGCGCCGCTCGTTCTCTTCGTGGTATCAAGGCTAAAACCAACTTCCCCCTTCTATCTCCTCCGCCTCCACCCCCACCTCCTCCTCCGCCACTACCGCCTTCCCCCCTCTCTCTTGACCTCAACCTCTGTCCCTCTACCACCACCTGGACCGCTGTTTCACCCCACCAAGGCCGGTTCGTTGAGTACTTGAGAAATGCCGCCGTCCCAGTCGTTAGAGTGGTGAGTGATGTAGGGCCTAGAAATGAGGGTCTGGGCCTAGGCCTGGGTTTGAGAAGTCAGCGTGGGCTTGGGTTTGACTTGAATGAGCCTCCCCCTGTTTGGCTGTAAATTTTTTAAAAACAAATGCGGGATTTATTAATCTAACTGATGTAGTGCGTAGTATTTGTATTAGTAAGTTTGTATTAGTGGTAATAATTAATGGTATTAAGCTAGTTAGTTGGTAATGATCCTCTCTATTTTTGTTCTACCACTACTGATCATCTGATTTTCTAGAGCATCGATTTTTTTAGTAAGAGAGGGAGGAATATTAAGATTGTATTAGTACTTGTAATATAATTAATTATGGTTTGTATATTTTGATTAAGTAACTTAATCTTGCTGCCTCTTGTAGTTCGTGTACGAGTGTACGACTAGAAGAGTTACTCCGTATTTCTTACGGAAGGAGTATTATTGTGTTAAAAGGTTCCAAGGTCAAAATTAGTAATTTGCTTGTTTTTCTTAATCAAATGCAACATTTTGGATGACATATTTGACTACGCAAACAATAATTATTATTTCCTCTGTCCCTTAAAAAAGTTGTACGTAGTAGAACATATTATACGCCTCGGGTGTATCGTGTATGGTACACTCTCTCATGTGATAAGAGAATGTGATAGAAGTCACCAATTGGCATATAAGTACATTTGGGGTACATTGTGTATCCGGATATACCTAATAATTTTTTAAAAAAATTGCCGCATTGTCATTTTTTGGTTTCAACCTTTGACCATGGATTCTCAATAAGATATAAGAAATAATGAACTCCACATTAATGTTAGGTTTTGTTAGATTTGTTTCAATATAGAAATATATTTTTGAAATATCAACTTTTTACAATTTTACGCTTGTAAAATCAAAGATATTTACGTTTAAGTTGTATCTTGGAGACCATGAAAAATCAGATTGGATAATTTCTTAGGGAAGAAGAGAGTAGTACAGAGAACATTTATAAAACCGAGAGTTGGTGTTTTGAAATTACATATTGAAACAAATACAAGTGCTTCCTCCGTATGAAATACGTTGGAGTACCCTGTAATACCATCCCTGTTTTTACTCCGTAATAGATTTAGTGCATTGACTTTTGACCCTAATTACAAAATTGTGTCTACGTGTATATATTGTTTCACCATCTTTGTTAGTTTATGCCCTAAGGAATAATATAGTCATATAATTCATACGGAATAGGTAGGATCTAATTACATTTGTCTCATTTTATATTTTCATTAATGCAAGTACATAACTAGAGTCTAGAGATACTAGTTATCGAAGTTGTACATTTGAATACGATATATGGAGTACCATTTTATGTTAAATAAAAGTATTGTTACATAAATTTCTAAAAAAGAAGAAACTGTTTTTTTTAAAGGGAATTTATTTACATCCAACTTATCATATTTTGATTATATAGGGTGCATGCTTTTCGGCTTAAATCTTCTAAATTGTTATATAATTTTCTAAAAAAGAAGATACCGTTTCTTTTAGGGAATTCATTTACATCCAACTAATCATATTTTGATTATTTAGGATGCATGCTTTTCATCTGAAATCTTCTAAATTTATCTAAATTGGATTTATTTGGACTTATTGAAACACTAATACTTATCAATGCTTGTCCTGTGTGACAAGTCACACCATCAAATTGATGAATAGTAGCTGCGTGCAACTCTCTCGCTCGCAGCTACTATGGAGTAGGTTATTGACTGGTGTTACTCGCCTTTCTATGTTGGTGTTACTTATACATTATATTAGCTGTTACTTTTCTTGTTTTTCTGCAACTTTTTCAATTTCATGTTAGAGGTTCCTTGTATAAACTGATGTTTTTGACTTTCTATGCTGGTGTTACTTATATATACACTGTATTTGCTGTTACTTTTCTTATTTTATTGCATTTTCATGTTAGAGGTTACTTGTATAGTTGTATAGATTGATTTACTTTATTTTCTATGCAGCTGTTACTTTTAGATTCCGTTTACCAACGCTCTGGGATTTAATTGCGCTGAGCTTATTTATAAGTGTGAGCACGTCACATCATCAAGTTGATGATGTGGTTTGTCACATATAAGACTTGAGAAAAACTTATGACACCCTAGTGCAAAATTGTAAACTCGAGAGAATAACTTCTTTTTTTTAGGGAAAAGTTAGTAATATTATTGCAAATCAAGTCCACCAAAGTTGTGATGCTTTGGGGAAAAAAGTTCATACATAACAATTTCGTACTACCACAAGTATCCTAACTTGGCACATAATGAGCTACCGTATTGCCTACCCTTTTCATATGAGAAATTAAAAATCCTTCAAAGGAGTTTGCTAAGCTGCATATATCATCATATAGGAGCCATGTTGGAGAGAAACCTTTGATATTGTTATCAATCGTTCGCCCTACATTAAGAACATCCGACTCGATCTATATTCGCTTGTATCTGTACCTTCTTGCCAAAGACAGCCCATAACTCGAGAGGATACCTATTAGCCCTTTGATTTTTTTATTAAGACGAAAATAACACACTCTTACCCCATACCCCCTCCCCATACAATGATATTTCAGTTCAGACTTTTGACACTATTGACAATTGAAAAAGAATTTTCTAAATTCTTCCTAATGCATGAGAAAAAACATATTCATGTTAGATTTTGTTTTATTCATTTCAATAAATAATTAGAGATGAAAATGAAGTATACAATTTACATTGACAAATGTGAAATATAAAAACTGAAATATTATTATAGAAAGAAGAAAGTACATGAACTTTGAAAAGTCATTTCAATCCATAAAGTTTTTTTTTTTTTTTTTTTTTTTTTTTTTTTTTTGAGGGAATCAATTCATAAGAGCAAGATTAGCGCTAGTTTCATCTACGATTTCCACATCAACTTTTCATTAATTTTTATTTATTTTCAATTTCTCAGATTCTTGATGTGACCCTTTCAGACTTACTTAATTTTCACGTACTTCACTCCTCATACTCATTCAAGATTTCACAAACTTGTGAAAATAATAAAATAAATAAATAATAATAAATATAGAATTTACTATTTAAACGTATTAAGTAGAGTCTTGATATCCCATGACTCTTGCTCAGACTTTTGTCATACTCTCTCATTTAAATAAGAGGTGTACTAGGTTAATACTCAATAAGGTTCTCATACTAGCGCTAATCTGCTCTAAAGGTCTAAAATATTGCCAAACTAGATTTTAGCCCGTGCGGTGAACGAATTTTATTAAATTGTTAAGTTAAAATAAAACTTATACATATACCAACTATAGTGTTTGATTTTTGATGAAATTGTATGAAATTGTATATGTGTAATATTAATAATTAATTGATAAAAATATTTAAGTGACACCTAATTATTTTTCTAAATGGAACTCGACTTTTTTAATTCAAAAATAATTTCGAAATCTAATTTTTCATTAGCCGAAACCATTAGATTTCCTATAGAGTCAAAAGCTGGTGTTGTGGGATCTTTTACGGTGCTGACGTGGCACGCGTTCCTCGGAGGTATCAAGTATGACTTGGCACGAACTTCTGGCAACCTGCAAAACAAGAATATTCCCGTAGGAATATTCCCTGCGATGCTTAAGTAAGTATAAGCTAGAGAGATAAGTAATTTGTAGAGAGAAGGCAGAGCAAAGATCAGTTTTTGTTGGTGGGGATGAATTGAATGCCCTTTTACCTAGGGATCTGCACTATTATAGTGCTAGAGTTTCTCGGGAACTGGTCCTGCATGATTGAGTGTTTATGCAAGATTGGGACACGTGTCCTGCTTAGGTTTTGGAGGCTTGGTTAGGACCAATGTGGACCTCTTAATCGCTTGGGCCTGGGCCCTGTGAAGTTGAGAAAGGCCCGCAGGCAAGCTTTTGGGCCTTTTTTCTGGGCTTTGATAGTACAGTCAGGTGGTATTCTTTTAGGCCACATCATTTGCCCCTCAAGGAGGATGCCCCTTGTCCCTGTGGGGTAGGCTGCTTGATCGGAGGGAGCGCCACGTGTGAGGGCTTTTCAGAGCTTAGATTTTCCTTTAAAAGCTTCAATTCCTCTTTCATTTTTCTTTTGTTACTTCAGAGCGATTTTTCTTTAGAGAGAGAAAGTAAATTTCGTCATGCCAAAGATCTGCTTGTGCTTGCGCTTGAGTGTTCTTGGATTTGCTGTCCAGTGTTCTTGAGGGTTTAGAGGATTTGTCAAGACTTCTCATCAGTTTGATCATTTTCTGGTAAGTTCTCTATCAAAACTTTGTTTTTTGTATGCTTGTGGGTGTTAGGTTATGATACATATGACAATTCATAAATCATGCGGAAAACCATAAAGCCAGGAAAGCATATTATTTACACATAATCATTTAGCATAGTTTAGATGCATACACTTTGTTGCGTGCCTTCCCTAGCTGCGCCCGAACCGAACAAGAACAAGTCTTTAGGACTCCAAATGTCGTCCCTCCGTAGATAGTCCACAGCACGTCCGGATCCGCCTTAAGCTTGACCAACTAGGATCGCCCTTAAGGTACTTAGAATTTTCGGCTATTGTAGGCAATTATATGACTGAATTTTTGCTCTCAAAAATCACTTTGAATACTTGAATACTGTGTACAAATAATGACCCTAGGCCCTTATTTATAGAGGTATGGAAAAGGAATTGTAATCCTACTAGGATGTGGATTTGTTAATTAGAACTTTATTAGGACTCTAAATAACAAAGCAAATCTAATAGGATTAGGATTTTAATCTTCGCACGAATCCTAATAGGATTAGGATTTCCCGCACACGCATCGTACAAGCCGTGCACCCGCGCAGGCCTTGCGGCCCACGACAAGCGCACATCCCATGTGCGGTGCTGCGCGCGCGCGCGCCCTTGGCTGGGCCTGGCCTTGCGCTGGGCCTGGTCGAGGCGTGCGTTGCTGCGTGCGGCTCGCTGGGCGATGGCCTGGCTTCGTGCTGGGCCTTCGTCTAGCGGGCCTCGTCCGATGCTAATTCGTACGATACGCTTCCGATTAAATTCCCGATTCCGGAATTCATTTCCGATACGAACAACATTTAATATTTCCGATTCCGGAATTAATTTCCGTTTCGAACAAATATTTAATATTTCCGTTTCCGGAATTATTTTCCGATTCCGATAATATTTCCGATTCTGACAATATTTCCGTTTCCGGCAATATTTTCGATTCCGGCAATATTTCCATTTCCGATAATATTTTCCGATACGTACCATGTTTCCGTTTCCGGTAACATCTACGGCTTGGATAATATTTATATTTCCGATACGATCCATATTTCCGTTTCCGGTAATATCATCGTTTCCGGAGTATTCATTTCTTGCCTGTGACGATCTCAGCTCCCACTGAAACCAAGATCCGTCGATTCCGAATATCCATAGATGGAGTATTTAATGCCATTAAATACTTGATCCGTTTACGTACTATTTGTGTGACCCTACGGGTTCAGTCAAGAGTAAGCTGTGGATTAATATAATTAATTCCACTTGAACTGAAGCGGCCTTTATCAGGCATTCAGCTCACTTGATCTCACTGAATTATTAACTTGTTAATTAATACTGAACCGCACTTATTAGACTTAACATAGAATGCATACTTGGACCAAGGGCATTATTTCCTTCAGTCTCCCACTTGTCCTTAGGGACAAGTGTGCATTTCCTAATTCCTTTGTCGCTCGATGCTTGCTCTTGAACATAAGGTAAGAGTTGTCATCCTTATTATGTCCAGAGGTGTTCCTCGGTTTCAGAGTTCAACTGATCAAATAGACAGATAATCATAGCCTATGATTCATTCGAGCACGGCCATGCATTTCACAGTTTCTAGCTCTCCGAGTGGCCTTGTACAACTTTTAAGCATCTCATCCCGATTTATGGGAGGACAATCCCAATCTTGCGATCTTGAGATTAGACTTCGTTTGATAGGTGATTACCTGAGCGTTGCCTTTATAGCCTCCTTTTACGGTGCGACGGTTGGTCAACGTCAAAGCAACCAGTTCTCAAACAAGTAATCTCAAATCACTCAGGTATTGAGGATTTAGTGTCTAATAATTTTAATGAAATTTACTTATGACAGATTTTCATCTCTTACAGTAAAGTTTCATAGGTCTTGTCCGATACTAGTCTTCCCAAAGTAAGTATCTATGCAAATGATTATGACATTGCCATGTCCACATAGTTCAAGAAACAGAACTACTAGTCATCTTGCATTCTAATCGTCTAACGTTTTCTATGCGTCCAATTTTATAGAAAACTCTGACTAGGGACCATTTTCAACCTTTGACATTCAAGTTCACTTGATAGACATTTCTTAGTCACAGGACTGGTCCTGAAAGTCTATCTTGAATATATCGTCAAATTGAAGGGACTCATCATTTAATACTAAACCAAGATTAAATGGAATATGAAAATACATTTCATATATGATAAACGTTCAACCCCATTGTTTTAAAACCATGGGCCTCAAACCCATCTTTAAAACAGTTCATGGAATTCAAAGCTATGCTTGATTTCCAGTGCTACAACGTGAGTGTTGCTTCTCACTTGTTGCATAGGTTTAGTTATCACGCTTTGCCAATCTTAACATCCTTTTCATCGAATGTTCTTCGAGATATGATGATAAGAACTTTTGAGTATGTTTATTTTGTGATCTAGTCTTTCTTGCTACATTAGTGGTTCTACGTATTTTGCAATGAAGAACCATTAAGTCAACAGACATGTGATCTTCCCAAGTTCAATGAAGAACTCATATAAACAACTCTATTTTATTGCTTCTTAGGCAATAATTACTTTTACTTCAACTGTATAGGTTGCTAGTGATGCTTTGTTTGGATCTACTTATCCAAGCAGTTCACAGATATGTGGAAGACTCTCCAACTATATCTTAGAACATAGAAATTATTATTTTAATTTCCCACGCAACAACTCATGGTCTTCAATCCATGTTGCCATTTCAAAACACAATGCTCTTTAGCTCGTCCTTGTCAATGGTTAACTCCAAAGGGTCTTGCTTGATCCTTTGCCAGTGTTTATGCGTGTAGCATCAATATTTAGCATATCTTTATTTCCTTGAATCAAGAACTATTCCTATGTACCTTTTCAAGTACCATAAGTGTTCTTGATCTCAATCTAGTTGATCTTCACTTAGATCAATAGAGATTGGTATATGTTCGTCATGCCTAAAGTCATACGATACGTTTTTGGCGATCCTCATATTATATCATACATGATAAATTCTTTTGCAGAATAATTCTCAATTGAATTGTATTCATGTAACTTTAGCTCATTCAATTTCAGTAGATACTGAATCCAGCTAAATCTTTGACATATAATATAGGTTAAGAATCTCACTTAGATCCTTTGATGTTTTAACTTAGTAAATGCTTATACATAGTTCAAACATTCTTTTACTTAGATTTATTCACATGGGTCGAATATCTCCAATGGAGTATTTCGTGTTTGATTTAGTAAATGCCATTACTTAATCCAAAACAATATTATAAGATCTTTGTAAATAGATCTTAGTACCCAGTATGTACTAAGTTTCGCCTTGGTCCATCATTGATGAATAATCTCAAATCTAAGTTTTTAGCATTTGAATGTTATTTCACAATAGAGAGATATGTGTGTGATACACATAGGACCAATTAAGTTTTATGTACTCCCACTAAACTTCTTATATACCTATAAGAATCATGTACATTTTATGAAACTAAAATACTTATTAGCTTCACTAAAATACATTTCTAATTCCCAATTGCTTGCTTAAATCTGTACTTAGATTTTATAAAGTAGATTTTCTTTTCAAGCATTTATTTGGATCCACAAATCCTATGACATACCATGTACATAGTTTCTTCCAACATTTGACTGAGGAAGATGTTTTGTCATCCAATTGCCATATGTACCAATATGCAATCATTGCTTGAATTATAGACTTAAGCATTACGATTTTGCATGAGGTTTCAACACAATCCACATCGTGAATTTTCTTGTAACCTTTAGCAACTAATCTAGCTTTGTGTGTGAACACAATTTCATGTTTGATGGTTTTTATCCTTAAAACAAACTTTGCAACCAATAGGTGTGAAACTATTCTTGCAAATCAACAAAATTTCAATTTTGTCATCAAAACATTGAGTATGTTTTATGGCCTCTAACCATTTAAAACATTTGAGTCTATATATGGCCTCTAACCATTTTAGGGAATCTGGGTTTCGTCATAGCTTTCTTACAAGTCACAAACTCATTAATCTACATGATAATAGTTTGACTGCAAGTTGTAGGTTTCTTCACTATCTAATAGAAGAATTGCATAGTTCCAGTGACCTGAACTCCATGTTTCTTCACTATCTAATAGAAGAATCTCATAGTTTCAGTGACTTGAACTCTATGCCTACAAGGGTATAGAACATCAAACAACAGAATATCAATAGCCACTTAAAAGTCCTTTGAATATTCTGTTTTCCTTGAAGCACTTGTAAAGTCTTCTAAGAGATTGTCTATTCTTTAAAGCCACTTCTAAAGTCCTTAAAGAATACGTGTTCGGATTTTCTAAAGAACTTCGAAAAGCCTCCGGAATGTCCGTTTATGTTTGTTGTTCGCCTCGAAGACTTTCGAGGTCTATTTTCTCCCACTTGTCATTTTGGAAACGAATCTCCAAAAGGACATTATTTCGAGCAAACAAACATTATGTTCTCAAAAATTCGTGGTAGAAACAATACCCTTGTGTCTCATTTGAATAAATCACAATGAAACATATATCTATACTTGGGCCTTAGTTTGTCGAATGACAAACACTAAGCTCCCACTGAGTTTTGCAACTCTCTAGATATATTTTATGAAAAGTTATTCTGAAATTACTTTTCAATAGCTTAGACGAATTTGGTTTAGTTTGGTGGTAGTTGAGCATTTTGTTTTAGAAATTATAGGAAAAGTCCTTATGATTCATCATTAATCGAATCAAGTACTAATTGACTTCGATTATTCCAACTAAGGTATGCCATATCTTATGGACCTAGATTGTGAAATTACAACACACAACCATTGATGATCATATTTGGTCTCAAGTAATCATCAACATGATCTAACCTAGATCTTTATGATTTCTTGCCAAGTGGATTTTATACTTCTGAATCTTGGAACTACCCAAACAGATTCAACTTATATCACATTTGAGTCAATAAACCTATACTCACTCAAATCCATGTGAAATAATAAAGTCATAAAATCTTTCTTTAGCTTTGAACTCTATTATCTAGGCGTTCTAACAATAGTTCATATCTTTTGTTACTTTCAACAAGTAAGACTAGTTGTCTTAAATTGATCTAGAAATCAATGAACTTTCAAAAGTCCATTAAAATAGAGCTTTTGAATGTTAACTTGTTGATATGGTCTAAGCAACAATGCCAAAGATTAGTGGAACTCAAATCAAGGGTTTGATTTGAACCTAGTAAAGTTTTTATTTTTTAAAGAGTTCTTTGTTTTAATCAAGCATATTGACTCAACCCGTAAATGACCATTTCATTCAAATAAACAAACAAACATTGTTTTTGTTCTTCTGAATGTGAGTCTTTCTGTGTTTGAAACAGAAATTTAGGTATGCTGATTATGGAACAAAATATCCATTAAGTTCCAGCCTTTGAAAGGACTTAAAACAAACTAGATGACCCTACAACTAATGTAGCATTGCCATGCTTCATTTCCCACTTGTAGGTCATTAGTGTAGCCTAGCTTCCATTGTTTGAGTTATTACCGAAGTAAGAACCTCAAGCGGTATATGATACCAAGGAAGTTTTGATTGCTAGGTCACTTCTCTTTAAACATAAACTTATAGGTAGAAACGGAATCGTAAATTCCTTTCATTTGTTCCTTGTTTTCCTATTTCTTGTACCCTTTCTTATAGTCTTAAGAATTGAATTCTATAGTGTTGACTTTTATACTTTGTTAGACATGTCCAATGTCACCAACAAGGTTCTTTACCATTTTAATTTATGTTGAATATTTTGTTTCAACTAGATGATCTTACTAGAAGCTTCTAAAGTTCTCTAAGCATCGATCTACTCGAATGTCTAGGGACTAGACTCATTCGAGAATTAAATGGAAAAAATATTTTAGGTTGTTAACCATTGGTAAAGCTGAGCGTTTAAACTCAATGCTTTATGATCTCAAAACTACATTGTATTTTGAATTCACAAGCACCAATTGGTTTGCCATTCGATTTTGATATTCGAAAACAACCATAAAAGTCGCTAAAAGAAACGTACATTTTAAATTGCTCATTTTTCTCTCATTTCCGTGAATCGTTCTTGGATTCACTACCAATCGAGGAAATTTACTGTTACCTTTCTAAAAGGATTTACTGCAGTGCAAGATATTTAATTATAAACAATAATTAAAACATACATTGAAGCATGCAAAGTCTAAACATTTATCATGAGTAATAACTTGAAAATTAAAGCAATCATGCAATTTCAACAAGTTATTAGCATTTTATTCGAATTTATTGTTCCGGCAGGTGTGAATAAAATGATTCCAAGATCCTAAAATCATTGAAGAATTAAGCACAGTTTGTCGACTTAATCCTAAAACATCTTAGGTAAGCAAAAGCCTTTTGCTAATAGTCTAGAAACTATTCTTGGTTGATAGGTACGTCTAAGAACTTATTAGGTAAACCTATCGATTTTGCCACGACATAAAAGGACTCCTTACTTATATCGTTGAGTTTCACCAAAACTAACATGTACTCACAATTATTTGTGTACCTTGCCCCTTTAGGACCAATAAGTAACACCTCGCTGAGCGAAAACTATTACTAGATTGATGTAAAGGATATCCAAGCAAGTGTATATTTTGGCATGGCACCTTTTAACTCAATTTTTAAGTTTGGAACTTAAGGCTCTTACTATGTTGGTTAGATTTTAAGTGAACTAAAATCCTTAATCATGCAACATAATCAAGCTTTTGATCTCATGCATTTTAAGACATATTTAAAAGCGATAAATAACTTAAAACATGCATAAGATAAATGTGATCTAGTATGGCCCGACTTCATCTTGAAGCTTTAACTTCAAAGTCTGTCTTGAAAATCTCCGTGGGAGGCACCATTTTCTTCAAATAGGATAAGCTATAATTAAAACTAATTACAACTATTTGATGGTACGTAGACCATATTTGAATTGAAAAACAACTTTGGTACTTTAGACCAATTACATTCAAATTAATGGTACGCAGACCATATTTTCTATCCTATTTGGGCCATACTAGTCACTTCATAACCTGCAAAATAGTACATATACAATATATACCATTCACCCATTCATTATCATGAATGGCCCACATAGCTGGTTAGTAAAACACATTATGCATCACATAAACATTTGCAGCAATTAATCAAGGACACCAATAATCTACAAATTATCCAGTCCTTATTAATTCTAATCAAGTTGTTTTAACCTTAAGGATTTGTAGACCTAATCAAGAGTATATGACTAAAAGGAGCTCCCACTTAAACCAATAAATTCATATGCTTTACTAATTTTAAACATAAAAATGTATTTCTAGTCTAACCGGAAACATACAAATTTAATTAAAATTTAAAGCTCATATAAATTTATAATTGAATCCAAAAAGTTTAATTTAATTTCAGTCGTATTTAAATTAATTCATGATTTTAATTTTAGTAAAATAATTAGAATAAATAAAATTTATTATAATTACAATATTCAAAATTAAAATCCAAGAAAAGAATTTAAATTATTAATTTTAAAATTAATTAAAATTACATAAACTGAAAATTTCAAATTAAAATTTCAAAACGATCTAATCGCAACGCAACAATCCCACGCAACGCACGCCCATGGGCCACACGCACACAGCCATCGCTGGCCATGTGCGCGCAGCCCATGCGCTGCGTCGCATCGCTGCTGCTCACCATCGCAAGGCATCACGCGAGCTGGTGCTCGCTGCGCGCGCCAGCGCTCGATGCACGCGAGCCATCGCTCGCTGCGCTCGCTTGCCAGCGCTCGATCCATGCGAGCCATCGCTCGCTGCGCGCCTGCCTTTCCCGCACGCGAGCTTGCGCTCATCGCACGAGGCAGCAGTATGCGAGCTGGCGCTCGCTGCGCGCGAGGCATCGACGATGTGCGTAGCGCTCGTGGCACGCGAGGCTACGCGCGAGGCTCCGCGAGGCTCCGCGCGAGGTTATGATACATATGACAATTAATAAATCATGCGGAAAACCATAAAGCCAGGAAAGCATATTATTTACACATAATCATTTAGCATAGTTTAAATGCATACACTTTGTTGCGTGCCTTCCCTAGCTGCGCCCGAACCGAACAAGAACAAGTCTTTAGGACTCCAAATGTCCTCCCTCCGTAGATAGTCCACAGCACGTCCGGATCCGCCTTAAGCTTGACCAACTAGGATCGCCCTTAAGGTACTTAGAATTTTCGGCTATTGTAGGCAATTATATGACTGAATTTTTGCTCTCAAAAATCACTTTGAATACTTGAATACTGTGTACAAATAATGACCCTAGGCCCTTATTTATAGAGGTATGGAAAAGGAATTGTAATCCTACTAGGATGTGGATTTGTTAATTAGAACTTTATTAGGACTCTAAATAACAAAGCAAATCTAATAGGATTAGGATTTTAATCTTCGCACGAATCCTAATAGGATTAGGATTTCCCGCACACGCATCGTACAAGCCGTGCACCCGCGCAGGCCTTGCGGCCCACGACAAGCGCACATCCCATGTGCGGTGCTGCGCGCGCGCGCGCCCTTGGCTGGGCCTGGCCTTGCGCTGGGCCTGGTCGAGGCGTGCGTTGCTGCGTGCGGCTCGCTGGGCGATGGCCTGGCTTCGTGCTGGGCCTTCGTCTAGCGGGCCTCGTCCGATGCTAATTCGTACGATACGCTTCCGATTAAATTCCCGATTCCGGAATTCATTTCCGATACGAACAACATTTAATATTTCCGATTCCGGAATTAATTTCCGTTTCGAACAAATATTTAATATTTCCGTTTCCGGAATTATTTTCCGATTCCGATAATATTTCCGATTCTGACAATATTTCCGTTTCAGGCAATATTTTCGATTCCGGCAATATTTCCATTTCCGATAATATTTTCCGATACGTACCATGTTTCCGTTTCCGGTAACATCTACGGCTTGGATAATATTTATATTTCCGATACGATCCATATTTCCGTTTCCGGTAATATCATCGTTTCCGGAGTATTCATTTCTTGCCTGTGACGATCTCAGCTCCCACTGAAACCAAGATCCGTCGATTCCGAATATCCATAGATGGAGTATTTAATGCCATTAAATACTTGATCCGTTTACGTACTATTTGTGTGACCCTACGGGTTCAGTCAAGAGTAAGCCGTGGATTAATATAATTAATTCCACTTGAACTGAAGCGGCCTCTAGTCAGGCATTCAGCTCACTTGATCTCACTGAATTATTAACTTGTTAATTAATACTGAACCGCACTTATTAGACTTAACATAGAATGCATACTTGGACCAAGGGCATTATTTCCTTCAGTGGGACCTCTCTTGTTTATTGTTTATAGTGTTCTGTGGAGGCGTCTTGGGGGTTATGACACCTATCCCTTTCATTCTTTTGCTAAAGTCAGACGTCCTGTCCCTTATGCAGGACGGCATGGCTCGAATTAGATAAACAGCCAACGTGCGTGCATGGGCTGCACCGCGAGAGGGGGACGATGAAGGAAATAATGCCCTTGGTCCAAGTATGCATTCTATGTTAAGTCTAATAAATGCGGTTCAGTATTAATTAACAAGTTAATAATTCAGTGAGATCAAGTGAGCTGAATGCCTAGCTAGAGGCCGCTTCAGTTCAAGTGGAATTAATGATATTAATCCACAGCTTACTCTTGACTGAACCCGTAGGGTCACACAAATAGTACGTAAACGGATCAAGTATTTAATGGCATTAGATACTCCATCTATGAATATTCGGAACCGACGGATCTTGGTTTCAGTGGGAGCTAAGATCGTCACAGGCAAGAAATGAATACTCCGGAAACGATGATATTGCCGGAAACGGAAATATGGATCGTATCGGAAATATGAATATTATCCAAGTCGTAGATGTTGCCGGAAACGGAAACATGGTACGTATCGGAAAATATTGTTGGAAATGGAAATATTACCAGAATCGGAAATATTGCCGGAAACGGAAATATTGTCAGAATCGGAAATATTACCGGAATCGGAAAATAATTCCGGAAACGGAAATATTAAATATTTGTTCGAAACGGAAATTAATTCCGGAATCGGAAATATTGAATATTGTTCGTATCGGAAATAGATTCCGGAAATGGAATTTTAATCGGAAGCGTATCGTACGAATTAGCATCGGACGAGGCCTGCCGGACGAAGGCCCAGCACGAAGCCAGGCCATCGCCCAGCAAGCACGCACGCCACAGCCCAGCGCGCACAAGGCCACGCATGCGTGGGCCGCGCTGCGTGGGCTGCTGCTCGCATGCGTGGGCAGCCCTTGTGGCTGCCGTGTGTGTGTGAGTTTGAGCTCATGCGAGATTCCTGAATCTGCAAGAGTCAGTGTATGATTAAATGTCTATTCCTATTGGATAAATTGATTAAGTAGAATTCATGTAGAATTCTAATTCCAATTAATTCGCATCCTACTAGGATTACGATTCCTTTTCCATAACTCTATAAATAAAGGCCTAGGGGTCATAATTTATACACAAGTTTCAAAGTATTCAAAAGTGAGTTTTTGAGAGAAAATTCAAACACCCATCTTGCCCCAAAAGTGCCGAATTTTCTGAGTACCTTAAGGGCGATTCTAGTTGGTCAATCTTAAGGCGGATCCGGACGTGCTGTGGACTTTCTACGGAGGGACGACACTTGGAGTCCTAAAAGACTTGTTCTTGTTCGGTTCGGGCGCAGCTAGGGAAGGCACGCAACAAAGAGTATGCATCTAATTATGCTATATGATTATGTGTAAATAATATGTTTCCTGGGTTAATGGTTGTTTCCGCATGATCTATGTATATGTCATATGTATCATAACCTAACAGTGGTATCACGAGCCCCTTATTATTTTCATAATCTAAATTGCATGAACATGGTTAAATATTACAAATTTGCAAGAATTAAAAGGGGTGATTAATTTTCGTAATTGTTAATTAATTGCAAATTGCGTTTATTTAATTATATGTACGCAGTTTTTCGGCAGTTTCTTCGTTACTCATCCGAATTGAGTGATTTTTGTGTCAATTCCGCATGTAAAAGGCATTCTAAAATTTTGACAAAAATAATATTTTTCTGCCGAACCCAGAATTCTCAAATTCGAAGCCTAACTATGACTTTTCGAAGGTTTTAGTTTTTCGGATGCAAAATTTCGTAAATTTAAGATGTTAAATTAAATATTTGCGATTCCTGTTGATAAATCTTGAATTTTTGATTGACCTACTGCATATGTTTAACAAGTTTGAATGCCTAGTCTTGTTAATTATGCAATCTAATTTGTAATTATGATTAATTTGTTGAAAATTAGAATAATTTAGAATTAATTTGATTTTCATAATTAATTGTAATTTAATTAGAAACCTATGATTAAAAACCACCATAAAAATTGTAAATTTATGATAAATTTTAAATTTTTATGACCTAGACTTGAATCCATAACAATCGGAAATCAATTGGATAATAAATTTTCGATTTTTCGCCCTAAAATTATGAAATTAATAATATTTATTAATTTGTCATTAATTTTAAATATAAATTTTAAATTTTTATGCGATTCGTTCAAATAACTTGCACGCACGAAGCAATGGACGCTTCGTGTTACCCTTAAGGGGTGTTGTATAATGCGGGCATGCGACGACGAGCAAGGGAGCTCGTCGCCCGTGCGGCACGAATGCAATGAGCAAGGGCGTAGTGCACGAGCGCAAGGCAGCAGCCCTGCCTTGTGTCGTGTGCCACGAGCAATGAACGTATGGGCATGGGCGAGGGGCGAGCCAAGGCAGTCGCGTGTGGGCAGCAAGCGAGCTGCGCCACAACGCGCGCTGCCTCGCACAAGTGCGCGCAGCCTCGCGCGCAGCGAGCGCAAGCTCGCGTGCCACGAGCGCTGCGCCCAGCATCACTCGCGCGCACCAGCGAGCGATCTCGCGCGCCAGCGCGCGATCTCGCGCGCCAGCGAGCGATGCAGCGCCCCAGCGAGCGATGGCTCGCGCGCACCAGCGAGCGATCTCGCGCGCCAGCGCGCGATCTCGCGCGCCAGCGAGCGATGCAGCGCCCCAGCGAGCGATGGCTCGCGCGCACCAGCGAGCGATCTCGCGCACCAGCGAGCGCGGTAACGCGCGCGCGCTGCGAGCGATAGCTCGCGTGCGGTGGGCGCTGTGCGGAGGCTTGCGTATGGGAAAGCAGCAGCTATGCAACGAGCGCATGGGCTGCGCGCACATGGCCAGCAATGGCTGTGTGCGTACAGCCCATGGGCGTGCAACGCGTAGGGTGTTTGCGTTACGATTAGATCGTTTTGAATGTTTAATTTGAAAATTTCAGTTCACGTAATTTTAATTAATTTTAAAATTAATAATTTGAATTAATTTCTTGGATTTTAATTTTGAATATTATAATTATAATAAATGGAATTTATTCTAATTATTTTACTAAAATTAAAATCATGAATTAATTTAAATGCGACTGAAATTAAATTAAATTTTTGGATTCAATTATAAATTTATATGAGCTTTAAATTTTAATTAAATTTGTATGTTTCCGGTTAGACTAGAAATACAATTTTATGTTTAAAATTAGTAAAGCATATGAATTTATTGGTTTGAGTGGGAGCGCTTTTTAGTCATAAACTCTTGATTAGGTCTACAAATCCTTAAGGTTAAAACAACTCGATTAGAATTAATAAGGACTGAATAATTGGTAGATTATTGGTGCCCTTGATTAATTGCTACAAATGTTTACGTGATGCATAATGTGTTTAACTAACCAGCTATGTGGGCCATTCATGATAATGAATGGGTGAATGGTATATATTGTATATGTACTGTTTTGCAGGTTATGAAGTGACTAGTATGGCCCAAATAGGATAGAAAATATGGTCTGCGTACCATTAATTTGAATGTAATTGGTCTAAAGTACCAAAGTTGTTTTTCAATTCAAATATGGTCTGCGTACCATCAAATAGTTGTAATTAGTTATAACTTATCCTATTTGAAGAAAATGGTGCCTCCCACGGAGATTTTCAAGACGGACTTTGAAGTCAAAGCTTCAAGATGAAGTCGGGCCATACTAGATCACAAATATCTTATGCATGTTTTAAGTTATTTATTGTTTTAAATATGTCTTAAAATGCATGAGATCAAAAGCTTGATTATGTTGCATGATTAAGGATTTTAGTTCACTTAAAATCTAACCAACATAGTAAGAGCCTTAAGTTCCAAACTTAAAAATTGAGTTAAAAGGTGCCATGCCAAAATATACACTTGCTTGGATATCCTTTACATCAATCTAGTAATAGTTTTCGCTCAGCGAGGTGTTACTTATTGGTCCTAAAGGGGCAAGGTACACAAATAATTGTGAGTACATGTTAGTTTTGGTGAAACTCAACGATATAAGTAAGGAGTCCTTTTATGTCGTGGCAACATCGATAGGTTTACCTAATAAGTTCTTAGACGTACCTATCAACCAAGAGTAGTTTTTAGACTATTAGCAAAAGGCTTTTGCTTACCTAAAATGTTTTAGAATTGAGTCGACAAACTGTGCTTAATTCTTCAATGGTTTTAGGATCTTGGAATCATTTTATTCACACCTGCCGGAACAATAAAATCGAATAAAATGCTAATAACTTGTTTGAATTGCATGGTTGCTTTAATTTCAAGTTATTATTCATGATAAATGTTTAGACTTTGCATGCTTCAATGTATGTTTTAATTATTGTTTATAATTAAATATCTTGCACTGCAATAAATCCTTTTAGAAAGGTAACAGTAAATTTCCTCGATTGGTAATGAATCCAAGAACGATTCACGGAAAAGAGAGAAAGTGAGCAATTTAAAATGTACGTTTCTTATATCGACTTTTATGGTTGTTTTCGAATATCAAATTCGAATGGCAAACCAATTGGTGCTTGTGAATTCAAAATACACTGTAGTTTTGAGATCATAAAGCATTGAGCTTAAACGCTCAGCTTTACCAATGGTTAACAACCTAATATCTTTGTCCATTTAATTCTCGAATGAGTCTAGTCCCTAGACATTCGAATAGATCGATGCTTAGAGAACTTTAGAAGCTTCTGGTAAGATCATCTAGTTGAAACTTAATATTCAACATAAATTAAATGTTAAGAACCTTGTTGGGGTGACATTGGACATGTCTAACAAGTATAAAAGTCAACACTAAAGAATTCAATTCTTAAGACTATAAGAAAGGGTACAAGAAATAGGAAAACGAGGAACAAATGAAAGGAATTTACGATTCCGTTTCTACCTATAAATTTATGTTTAAAGAGAAGTGACCTAGCAATCAAACTTCCTTGGTATCATATACCGCTTGAGGTTCTTACTTCGGTAATAACTCAAATAATGGAAGCTAGGATACACTAATGACCTACAAGTGGGAAATGAAGCATGGCAATGCTACATTAGTTGTAGGGTCATCTAGTTTGTTTTAAGTCCTTTCAAAGGCTGGAACTTAATGGCTATTTTGTTCCATAATCAGCATACCTAAATTTCTGCTTCAAACACAGAAAGACTCACATTCAGAAGAACAAAAACAATGCTTGTTTGTTTGTTTATTTGAATGAAATGGTCAATTACTGGTTGAGTCAATATGCTTGATTAAAACAAACAACTCTTTAAAGAACTTTACTAGGTTCAAATCAAACCCTTGATTTGAGTTCCATTAAATCTTTGGCATTGTTGCTTAGACCATATCAACAAGTTAACATTCATAAGCTCTATTTTGATGGACTTTTGAAAGTTGGTTGATTTCTAGATCAACTTAAGACAAGCTAGTCTTACTTGTTGAAAGTAACAAAGAATATGAACTATTGTTAGAACGCCTAGACGATAGAGTTCAAAGCTAAAGAAAGATTTTATGACTTTATTATTTCACATGGATTCGAGTGAATATAAGTATATTTACTCAAATGTGATATAAGTTGAATCTGTTTGGCTAGTTCAAAGATTCAGAAGTATAAAATCCACTCGGCAAGAAATCATAAAGATCTAGGTTAGATCATGTTGATGATTACTTGAGACCAAATATGATCATCAATGATTGTGTGTTGTAATTTCACAATCTAGCTCCATAAGATATGGCATATCTACGTTGGAATAATCGAAGTCAATTAGTACTTGATTCGATCAATGACGGATCATAAAGACTTTTCCTATAATTTCTAAAACAAAATGCTCAACTACCACCAAACTAAACCAATTTCGTCAAAGCTATTGAAAAGTAATTTCAGAATATCTTTTCATAATATATCTAAAGAGTTCCTAAACTCAGTGGGAGCTTAGTGTTTGTTATTCAACAAACTAAGGCCCAAGTCTAGATATATGTTTCATTGTGATTTATTCAAATGAGACACAAGGGTATTGTTTCTACCACGAATTTTTGAGAACATAATGTTTGTTTTCTCGAAATAATGTCCTTTTGGAGATTCGTTTCCAAAATGACAAGTGGGAGAAAATAGACCTCAAAAATCTTCGAGGCGAACAACAAACATAAACGGACATTCCGGAGGCTTTTCGAAGTGCTTCAGAAAATCCGAACTTATTCTGTAAGGACTTTACAAGTGGCTTTAAAGAATAAACATCTCTTAGAAGACTTTACAAGTGCTTCAAGGAGAACAGAATATTCAAAGGACTTTCAAGTGGCTATTGATATTCTATTGTTTGATGTTCTATACCCAAGTAGGCATAGAGTTCAACTCACTGAAACTATGCAATTCTTCTATTAGATAGTGAAGAAACCTACAACTTACAGTCAAACTATTATCATGTAGATTAATGAGTTTGTGACTTGTAAGAAAGCTATGACGAAACCCAGATTCCCTAAAATGGTTAGAGGCCATATATAGACTCAAATGTTTTAAATGGTTAGAGGCCATAAAACATACTCAATGTTTTGATGACAAAATTGAAATTTTGTTGATTTGCAAGAATGGGTTCACACCTATTGGTTGCAAGTTTGTTTTAAGGATAAAAACCAACTTGTGTTCACACACAAAGCTAGATTAGTTGCTAAAGGTTACAAGCAAATTCATGGTGTAAATTGTGTTGAAACCTCATGCATAATCGTAATGCTCAAGTCTATAATTCAAGCAATGATTGCATATTGGTACATATAGCAATTGGATGACAAAACGTATTCCTCAATCAAATGTTGGAATAAACTATGTACATGGTATGTCATAGGATTTGTGGATCCAAATAAATGCTTGAAAGAGAAAACTAGCTTATAAAATCTAAGTACAGATTTAAGCAAGCAATTGGGAGTTGGAACTGTATTTTAGTGAAGCTAATAAGTATTTTAGTTTCATAAAATGTACATGATTCTTATAGATGTATAAGAAGTTTAGTGGGAGTACATAAAAACTTATTTGGTCCTATGTGTATCACACACATATCTCTCTATTGTGAAATAACATTCAAATGCTAATGACTTAGATTTGAAATTATTCATCAATGATGGACCATGGCGAAACCTAGTACATATTGGGTATTAAGATCTATTTACAAAGATCTTATAATACTGTTTTAGATTAAGTAAATGGCATTTACTAAATCAAACACGAAAGTCTCCATTGGAGATATTCGACCCATGTGAATAAATCTAAGTAAAGGATGTTTGAACTATGTATAAGCATTTACTAAGTTAAAACATCAAAGGATCTAAATAAGATTCTTAACCTATATTATATGTCAAAGAATTTAGCTGGATTTAGTATCTACTGAAACTAGATAAGCTAAAGTTACATGAATAGAATTCAATTGGGAATTATTCTCCAAAAGAATTTATCATGTATGATATAATATGAGGATCGCCAAAAACGTATCGTATGACTTTAGCCATGACGAACATATACCAATCTCTATTGATCTAAGTGAAGATCAACTAGATTGAGATCAAGAATACTTATGGTACTTGAAAAGGTACATAGGAATAGTTCTTGATTCAAGGAAATAAAGATATGCTAAATATTGATGCTACACGCATAAACACTGGCAAAGGATCAAGCAAGACCCTTTGGAGTTAACCATTGATAAGGACGAGCTATAGAGCATCGGGTTTTGAAATGGCAACATGGATTGGAGACCATGAGTTGTTGCGTGGGAAATTAAAATAATAATTTCTATGTTCTAAGATATAGTTGGAGAGTCTTCCACATATCTATGAACTGCTTGGATAGGTAAATCCAAACAAAGCATCACTAGCAACCTATACAGTTGAAGTAAAAGTAATTATTGCCTAAGAAGCAATAAAACAGGGTTGTTTAAAGTTCTTCACTGAACTTGGGTAGATCACCTATCTGCTGGCTTGATGGTTCTTCATTGAAAAATGCGTGGAACCACTCTTGAAGCAAGAAAAACGTCTGCTAACTTAATGGTTCTTCATTGCAAAATGCGTAGAACCACTAATGTAGTAAGAAAGACTAGATCACATAATAAACAAACTCGAAAAGATCTTATCATCATATCTCAAAGAACATTCGATGAAAAGGATGTTAAGATTGGCAAAGCATGATAACTAAACCTATGCAACAAGTGAAAAGCAACACTCACATTGTCACACTGGAAATCAAGCATAGCTTTGAATTCCATGAATTGTTTTAGAAGATGGGTTTGAGGCCCATGGTTATAAAACATTGGGGTTGAACATTTATCATATATGAAATGTATTTTCATATTCCATTTAATCTTGGTTTAGTATTAAATGATGAGTCCCTTCAAATTTGACGATATATTCAAGATAGACTGTCAGGACCAGTCCTGTGACTAAGAAATGTCTATCAAGTGAACTTGAATGTCAAAGGTTGAAAATGGTCCCTAATCGGAGTTTTCTATAAAATTGGACGCATAGAAAACGTTAGACGATTAGAATGCAAGATGACTAGTAGTTCTGTTTCTTGAACTATGTGGACATGGCAATGTCATAATCATTTGCATAGATACTTACTTTGGGAAGACTAGTATCGGACAAGACCTATGAAACTTTACTGTAAGAGATGAAAGTCTGTCATAAGTAAATTTCATTAAATTATTAGACACTAAATCCTCAATACCTGAGTGATTTGAGATTACTTGTTTGAGAACTGGTTGCTTTGACGTTGACCAACCGTCGCACCGTAAAAGGAGGCTATAAAGGCAACGCTCAGGTAATCACCTATCAAACGAAGTCTAATCTCAAGATCGCAAGATTGGGATTGTCCTCCCATAAATCGGGATGAGATGCTTAAAAGTTGTACAAGGCCACTCGGAGAGCTAGAAACTGTAAAATGCATGGCCGTGCTCGGATGAATCATAGGCTATGATTATCTGTTTATTTGATCAGTTGAACTCTGAAACCGAGGAACACCTCTGGACATAATAAGGATGACAACTCTTACCTTATGTTCAAGAGCAAGCATCGAGCGACAAAGGAATTAGGAAATGCACACTTGTCCCTAAGGACAAGTGGGAGACTGAAGGAAATAATGCCCTTGGTCCAAGTATGCATTCTATGTTAAGTCTAATAAATGCGGTTCAGTATTAATTAACAAGTTAATAATTCAGTGAGATCAAGTGAGCTGAATGCCTAGCTAGAGGCCGCTTCAGTTCAAGTGGAATTAATGATATTAATCCACAGCTTACTCTTGACTGAACCCGTAGGGTCACACAAATAGTACGTAAACGGATCAAGTATTTAATGGCATTAGATACTCCATCTATGAATATTCGGAACCGACGGATCTTGGTTTCAGTGGGAGCTAAGATCGTCACAGGCAAGAAATGAATACTCCGGAAACGATGATATTGCCGGAAACGGAAATATGGATCGTATCGGAAATATGAATATTATCCAAGTCGTAGATGTTGCCGGAAACGGAAACATGGTACGTATCGGAAAATATTGTTGGAAATGGAAATATTACCAGAATCGGAAATATTGCCGGAAACGGAAATATTGTCAGAATCGGAAATATTACCGGAATCGGAAAATAATTCCGGAAACGGAAATATTAAATATTTGTTCGAAACGGAAATTAATTCCGGAATCGGAAATATTGAATATTGTTCGTATCGGAAATAGATTCCGGAAATGGAATTTTAATCGGAAGCGTATCGTACGAATTAGCATCGGACGAGGCCTGCCGGACGAAGGCCCAGCACGAAGCCAGGCCATCGCCCAGCAAGCACGCACGCCACAGCCCAGCGCGCACAAGGCCACGCATGCGTGGGCCGCGCTGCGTGGGCTGCTGCTCGCATGCGTGGGCAGCCCTTGTGGCTGCCGTGTGTGTGTGAGTTTGAGCTCATGCGAGATTCCTGAATCTGCAAGAGTCAGTGTATGATTAAATGTCTATTCCTATTGGATAAATTGATTAAGTAGAATTCATGTAGAATTCTAATTCCAATTAATTCGCATCCTACTAGGATTACGATTCCTTTTCCATAACTCTATAAATAAAGGCCTAGGGGTCATAATTTATACACAAGTTTCAAAGTATTCAAAAGTGAGTTTTTGAGAGAAAATTCAAACACCCATCTTGCCCCAAAAGTGCCGAATTTTCTGAGTACCTTAAGGGCGATTCTAGTTGGTCAATCTTAAGGCGGATCCGGACGTGCTGTGGACTTTCTACGGAGGGACGACACTTGGAGTCCTAAAAGACTTGTTCTTGTTCGGTTCGGGCGCAGCTAGGGAAGGCACGCAACAAAGAGTATGCATCTAATTATGCTATATGATTATGTGTAAATAATATGTTTCCTGGGTTAATGGTTGTTTCCGCATGATCTATGTATATGTCATATGTATCATAACCTAACAGACGATAGGGTTCCTTTTTCGAACCCGTCCCAAGGAAGTAGGAGTGGAGTCCGTTCCTCCCATAATACAGGAGACGGGGCCATAAGAATGACACATTCTCCTAGAAGAAGGAAGAATGTGGCTTCCCGTCCCCGCGTTCCACGCGAGGATTTTGAAGATGACTCCTCTAGCTCTTCAGACGAGGAGTTTGCAAAAAACCTTCCTCCTATGGTCTTGGGGAAGGAGGACGTCAATCTATTTCCGTCTGATATCTTTCCCAGCATGAAATGGCTGAGGTACCTGAGGGAGCAGGGACGTGACTTTGAGCGTTTTCTGCTCTTGCCCCCAGGTTTTAGTCTTAGGATCCCTCGACCTCATGACTCCGTGGACCAACTCTCCCAAGGAGAGGTAGCTGTTTATACTGCTGCCTTTAGGTTGGGTCTTAGATTTCCATTGCACCCCTTTGTGATGGACGTCTTAGAGGGGTATGACATTGGCCTTACTCAATTGACGCCCAACTCTTGGGAAAATGTTTTTTGTTTTATTTCCAAGTGTGCTTTGAGCGGCGTCACCCCTTCCTTTCATGCTTTCCTTTGTCTCGTAGTCATTGCCCCTTCTTCTTGTTCTCCCCAGGGGTGGTTCACCCTTTACAGCCGTCGGGGATATAAGACGGTGGTGAGTAAGACCTCTAGTTGGGTTTGGTGGAGGAAGAAGTGGTCTGTTGTTCGAATGGAAGACCTCTCTCTTTCCAGACGTCTTTCTAGGTGGAACCGTCGACCCCGCTATTTGTCTAGAGCTGACGCCTACCCTCGCCTCTCGTCCAGAGAGTGGGGACTAGTGAAGCCCTTGTTCCAGGCTGAGATGTATCGGCTGTCGTCAAAGAGCCATGCCTGGGTGCCTAATGCTTGGCTTCCCCATGTCGGCCAGTTCACCAATATAGTCTTTCTTTCGGCCGTTGGTCTTTGTTCCTATTTGAGTAGAGGTAGTTCCCCATAGATTTTCACTCAACATTTTTTCTTCATTTTTTATTTTATTTATTTATTTATTTAATTTTTTATTTTATTTTATTAATCCTTGGCTTTGTAGGTTCTGCCATGGATCGCTTATCCTCCGAAGACAAGGGTGTAGTGGAAGTACCCGCTTGGCTGTCCGAGGTGTATACCGAGGACATTCTCAAGGCCGTGGAGGCCAAGAAAAAGGACTCCTCCAAGAAGTCCAGCGAGGGTGCCTCTGGCGACGTCGCCAAGGTAATTTTTTTTTTTTTGCCTCTGTTCATTTCTGATCATGATTTGGTCGCTGATTTCCTTCAACTTTAGGAACCCACTTTGCCAGCTACGAAGAAGCGTCCGGCATCTTCGATGGAGGCTCCTAAGCCAAAACGACCCTTCTTTAAGAAGATGGGTCCGGCCGATGCTGTCACCAAGCCGTCGGTACCAAAACCGTCCGCTCCCCTAGCTGAGGGAGAGGTTCTTCCTACCCAGACGCCCATTCCTCCTCCTAAGCAAAAGGAGGTTCCTTCCCAGGTGGACACCAAAAGGGATGGTACTGCCGGAGCAGCTGCTGACGAACAGGTTGAGGCTGCTGACGCCACCACCTCGTCCAAGGAGGACAAGGGTAAAGGCAAGGAAACTGAGGCTCCTTCTACTGATAATGCCTCTACTTCTCCTGCAGCTTCGCCCATTGGTTAGTGTCTCTGTACTTTAAATCTGTCATGTCAGGTTGGGATTTGCACGATGTTTGTTAATCTTGGCGTTTGGTTCAGTTGAGATGTTCAAGCGGATGCGGCGGGCCGAGGTGGCGAGCATCCCCCCTTCTGCCGGTTTTAGCTTAGAGGCAAAGGATAAGATCCTTGCGGACGTGTATGCAGCCATCCCTGAGGAATATGTGAGGTCACTCCCCGGGATTGACTTGGGATTCTTTGGGTCCATTCAGTCTCTCGTCCTTGATGTGAGACACTTACTCTTGGATATTTGTAGTTATGATTATATATGTACGCTATTTTTAATTCTACGTTGTCTTTGGCAGCTTTTCATTCGCTGTGCCGAGAGTAGGAACTATCGCTTTGATATGCACAATGAGATGCTCAAGCACAAGGACCAGATCGAGAATCATGAGCAATATGATGAGAAGACGGCCAGGTTGATCAATTTGGACGCGGATAAGAAGATCAAATCCACGACGGAAGATCTGAAGAAGGCCGAGGAGGACGCTGAGAAGTATGAAGAGAAGTTGCTGGAATATGAGGGGCGGCTTGCCGTGCTGAGAAAGGAGTACTCTTCCGTCTCGGAACAGGTGACTAATTTCTCTTCCAAGGTGAACGTTCTGGAAGGTCAGCTCAAGGCCATGCAGGGGAAGATTGAGGCCGTGCGCAAGGAGGCTGCAAGCTCTTTTAAGTTGGGCGAGGAGTCCATCTTGGAGAGTTCCCAAAAGGCGTGGGATCAGTCTATGGACGGGAAGGACTTTTCCTGGTTCAAACGCCGTATCTCCCACCAGATAGCGGTCTCGACGGCTAGGCGCTTAGGCTTAGATCCCCCCGAGTTCGTCAGTAACGGGGAGGAGAACATAGAAGAAGACGAGGTGAACTCCCCTGAAGGCCAAGACGTCCAGGACGGGAGTTCCGTTGCCCCTCATCCTTGAGCGGTTTTTCTTGTAGTTGGTTTGAATGACGCCATGGGCGTTTGTAATAACTTTGGTGCCTTTTGGCATTTATTTGGTTTGTTTGCGCCTTGGGCGCTATGTATAAACAATTCATGCCGTTGTGCACTTTATTTTATTTTAATTCCATCAGTTCGTTACTGATTTCTTAGGAATTCTTTCTTTGGGTCCAATTGTTGGACAGAAACCTCAGTGTTTTAGGTGATCAGCCTAATTTGAGGCGCTAATCTAGGCCACTTCTTAGGCCATCAAACGATTAGTCTTTTTAGAGGCCATCCAAGGAGGAGGTCTTATGTCTGAATGTTTTGCTCTTGTTTGAGTCTTTCCTTTTCTGGGCGCCTTTCGAAGAAAAGGCGTCATGCTGGATGTCTAAACCCTTTGTGTTTATTAGCACTGGGTACATCCAAACCCTTCGTGTTTATTAGCACTGGGTATTGTTTATTTAGCAGATATGGACGCCACTTATTTTAGGGATTGTTTTCTGGTGAGTTTCTTCACCCCTTAAGTGTTCCTTTTTGAAGGTTCAACTGAGACTTGTATTCGTCAAATAAGTGTTAATTTACTAAATTGCTTGCTACATTCACCGCGTCTTAGGCGGGCATTTACAGGCCGTTTTGTGGGCTCTGGTACAATAGCTAGGCCGTTTTGTAGGCTCTGAGTACAATAGTTACCCTAATGATGTTCTACTTTCAGCCACTTTCTTCAATTTTGACCGCTTCTATTTGGACGGGTCCAGTTTCTTTGGTGACTTGGGGTTCATCTTCATGCTTTCGTTTTCCTCTGACTTCAGCAGAATCTTGCTTCCATGCTGACGGGTTGTGGGTCGACAGGTAACAGTCCCTAGCCTGTTGTTGATCTCTATGTATGGTGCCTATAACTCCATCATCGCACACAAACATCAGAAGCATCAGATGGGTGACGACTACAGCCTTGATCTTGTTTAAGGTGGGTCGTCCCAAGATGACATTGTATGCAGTCAAGTCTTTAACAATTAGGAAGTCCACCTCCATCTTTCGCCCATTCTTCCTATCCCCAATTCGAACCGGCCGAGTGATGACGCCAACAGGGTGAATGATACTCCCTCCAAAACCAATGATGGGATAGTGAATTCTTTCGATGGTTTTGGGGTCGTGTGCTAGGCGATTGAGGCATTCTAGACTCATTATGTCGGACGAGCTTCCCGTGTCTATTAGTATGCGTTTAATTCTCATGTTAGATATCTTGAATTCAACCACAAGGGGATCATCATGCGGCGTGGCAATCCGTCCGCCATCTGACTCACATATTTCTATCTTTGGGAATGGATCCATGGGCGCTTTGGCTGACAGCAGCACTTGTCCTAAGCGGCGAGCATAATCTTTCGTCTACAAATCCTCCAGCGCTGTGTTGTCCCTTAGTCGGCGAGGCATGTGACTTGTTCTTTTTGTATTGGTTTTTTCCAAAGCCATGAGCATTCTTCTGTAAGTAGTTCTTGAGGTGTCCTTTGGAGGCTAGGCCATCTAAAGCCCTCTTCAAGCTTCTGAAATTCTTGGTTTCATGTCCTATATCTTCATGGAACTGGCAATATAATTTGGGATCTCGAGTCTCAGCAGGAGACTTCATGGGGAAAGGTCGATCAAGGTCGTACCTTGTCCCCACGTCTTTTAGTATGGTGAGAAGATCTGTTTTGTACTCAAAATATTCCCTTTCTTGCGGTCGTTCTCTCTTGTGCCCAGGAAAGTTGGTATCGTGCTCTTTTGAGAGAGCCCATGTGCCATTCACTCGTGGGGATTTTCGGTCCACTTTATCCTTCTTCCCGGAGGAGTCTGTTGTTTCTCCAATCCTCCCTTCCTTTGACGCGCTGCATATTTCTGTTGCATGGATAAATGCTTCAGCTTCGTCCAGGACCTCGGCCATAGTCCTTACACTCTTCTTAACCAGGTTAAACTTGAAGGATCCCTTCTTCAATCCCCTGATAAAATTATCAAAAGAGACGCCATCGGGTAAGTCTGGGATCTGTCCCGCCTCTAGATTTAAACGCTTTACGTAGCTTCTTAGGGACTCGTCTTTCCCTTGCTGGATCCGTCCCAAATGCATGCTGGTTTTCCTTTCTTCCTTGTGTGCCATGAACCTCGTAGAGAACAAAGTCTGTAGTTCGTTGAAAGAGGCAATTGATTCTGGGGGCAGCCGTTCAAACCATTTAGACGCTACTCCTTTGAGCGTGGCTGGGAAGTATTTGCACCAAGTGGCTTCATTGGTTCCTTGAACGTACATGTGATGGCGGTATGCGACAAGATGCATATCGGGATCGGTGGTCCCGTCATAAGCTTCAATTGTAGGAGTTTTTA
The DNA here is from genome assembly GCF_020520425.1 of Spinacia oleracea. Taxonomy (NCBI): domain Eukaryota; kingdom Viridiplantae; phylum Streptophyta; class Magnoliopsida; order Caryophyllales; family Amaranthaceae; genus Spinacia; species Spinacia oleracea. The sequence goes on from NC_079492.1 coordinate 32,091,001, forward strand.
CTTTGGGTTCCTTCGGGGCGTTCATGATCTCGTCAGAGAAAGGGGTACTCATGTGCCTTAACGTCAGGTTGTTGAGCCCGTGCTGAATATGATAAGTTGGTTCACGGCGGTTAGATAGCAGGCGGGGGCGCATGCTTACCCTATGGGGCGTCATCTGGGTCGGTCCACGTGTAGTGGGATAGAATGGCGGATCTTCCATCACAGGAGTGGACCCGGTGTCTGATAGTTCAGATTCAGCCTCATAATGTTCTTGCCGCCTTGAGGCTGGCCGTAAGACGGCTGGTGGGCTTCCCCTAGATGATGGTCGTATGACCGTGTCCCTTCGAGGTAAGAAGGTGGGGTCACGGCCATTTCCCGAGTGCTCAGGCACAGGGCTGACTCCCCTGGTTGGTTGTGGACGAGAACCTTCTCCAGCTTTCCAAATGTTGGACCTGAGCGGCATTCTGCTTATCCGGTTGACACCTAGACTGAGGGGCCTCTGCGGAGCCGTCTTCTCAGCGCAGTAGATTAGCATATTTTTCCGAATTTCATCTTGCGGTGTAGTGCTCATCTGTTGTCGAAAGGTCTGATTCATTTGCTGTTGGAATCCTGTTAAGATCTAGATTCTCGTCTAACACGACGTCTCGGACGCTGGGGCTTAGATGGCCGCCTGGCGGAGACGCCTCGGTTATTGTTTCTTCTTCTACAACCACCTCAGCCTGCATCCGTCGCGGTGTGTTCCCTGCATTTGCAATTCGGTTGGCTTCTTCAATGTTCCGTCCCTCTTCTTCTCCACCAGCGTACTCTCTGTCAGAGTGTAGTTCGGCCATGACACTGTACCTCCCCACAGACGGCGCCAAATGTTGTGGGATCTTTTACGGTGCTGACGTGGCACGCGTTCCTCGGAGGTATCAAGTATGACTTGGCACGAACTTCTGGCAACCTGCAAAACAAGAATATTCCTGTAGGAATATTCCCTCCGATGCTTAAGTAAGTATAAGCTAGAGAGATAAGTTATTTGTAGAGAGAAGGCAGAGCAAAGATCAGTTTTTGTTGGTGGGGATGAATTGAATGCCCTTTTACCTAGGGATCTGCACTATTATAGTGCTAGGGTTTCTCGGGAACTGGTCCTGCATGATTGAGTGTTTATGCAAGATTGGGACACGTGTCCTGCTTAGGTTTTGGAGGCTTGGTTAGGACCAATGTGGACCTCTTAATCGCTTGGGCGTGGGCCCTGTGAAGTTGAGAAAGGCCCGCAGGCAAGCTTTTGGGCCTTTATCCTGGGCTTTGATAGTACAGTCAGGTGGCATTCTTTTAGGCCACATCAGCTGGTACAAAACCTAATGGGTATGTGTTTATTGAGTATGGAGATGGTATCATCTATAGTTGTTAGTTGATTAGATTTATCTAATTTACATGAAATTCCAACATTATAGACATCTTAATCTAATCTAATAGGAGTAGTACGTAGTTATGTATTTCATATTATTTAAAAATCTATTTGTTTTTATTACTCGTATTTCCAGAGATGGCCGCTAATTTCAATGTGAATCAACAATTCCTTGAACAACTTTTACTTTTATAAAAATAAAATTTATTGTAATTAACAAATATTTATCTTTTATATATTTACCAAACGTGGAAATAGTAGTTGCTTATTTTTTATATATTTATTTAAGATAAATATTTTAATAAATATTTTATATTTATCTTTTTGTAAATATATATTTTATAAGATAAATATTTGTAAACGTGAGTCTATAACTTTAAAATAAATATTTGTTAATATATAAAATTTGATTGCTAAAATTTGTAAACGTGATTTAAATTTGTTTGCATTTAAATACATCCACATGACATCTAATTAATTATCTACGCGGCACACGATTTTTTTAATTCAAAAATAAATTATAAATCTTATTTTTCATTGTTCGAAATCAATAGTAATCTTACGTGACACTCTAATATATTAGATGCTTAAAAAAAACGTCTTCATCAATGTGGTTTTAACAACTGCAGGTTATTTTCAGCAAATTAACCACCCTTGAGTGGGCCTTTGCCATTAGATATGATTATATTAGGCTGGCAAAAAAACTCCGATCCAGTAATACCGATTTAGGATTAGGCCCAATCAAAGGCAAGAAAATGTATATCCAATTTGTTTTTTCTTCATTTAAATAGTTCGGAACAAAATTTAAACTTCTGGATATTCGGGAAATCCAATATTTCAAAATTTCACTTATATTTTTTTAATAAAGAAAAGTAAATAGAAATTAGGACGATCTTCTCTTAAGACTATATATTAACTTATTTAAGGAAATAAAATAAGAAAATTGAGATCAATAAGAGGATCTATATCTTGGGAGGTCTGAATGTGGTGACCGATGGTTGCAACTTAGTCTGTTGCACGGTTAGCTTCCCTATATACATGATACGAAGTAAAACTGTCAAAATGTGTAAGCAAATTTTTGACGACATCCATGCATAAACAACTGAATTTTCACGGACATGTAACACGTTGCTGCAAAATTTAAATTATTAGTAAATTATCTCCTTCAATAAAAATATGCCTAATATTATTTTCAATTGCTAATAGTTACCCATTACAGAGGGAAATATCCTCTGCAAGAAAAGGGGGCATATCTCCTAGATTGTAGGAGCGGCTAGCGACATTATTTTCCAAATGATCCCTAATAACCACTCTTGCGGCACCAGAGTTGTTACGAACCGAGCCATCAAAATTGAGTTTAAAAGTGGCAGGGGCAGAGGGTGTCCAAGCAACCTGAATAAAACGGCGTGGGCGTTTAGGAATATTTACAATATCAATGCATATCCAAAGAGTCTAAACAAGTACGCATGCTCCATTCATTAAACATGTAAAGGCTCTAGTGTAAAGGCTAACAATAGAGAGAGGGTTATGTTTAAAAATAGTTGCATTTCTTGTTTTCCAGATACTCCATAAAGAAGTTACGATTTTTTTGATTGGTAGGTCAACATTATTTCTCATACTATGGAACAAAGAAAAAAATAAACTTGCTCGAAGTGGAGTACCAAGCCAATGAATAGTTACAACAGAGTTCCAAAAGTCTTTAGTGGCGGAGCATGATCTTAGCTTTCGGTGTGAGTGGCACAAAAGGGACAACAACTGGGAATGTCAATGTTACGGTGAACTAAGTTGTTCCTTGTAGGAAGACCATTATGCAACAGTTGCCATAAATAAAGTTTTAACTTTAGGGAAATATCCAATTTCCGGATCGAATGAAATTCCCATTTACTTAGAGATATGTAGTTATGAGCAAGCCAGGTGGCAGATTTAACAGAAAATTCTCCATTACTAGAAAATCTCCAACATGGTTCATTTAGCAAATCTGTGACAGGTAAAGGAATACCTTTAATAACTTGAACTACCGAGGGAAGAACCACCGATGTAAGGGCATGTTCGTTACATGCGTGAGCTGGTGTGATAAACTGGTCTACTTTGATATCCAAATGTTTTATATCATAGGTATCTAAATTTAATAACGATACTAAATTAGTGGAATAACACCAATTGTCGAGCCAAAAGAGGACATTAGTCCGGTGCCTATTTTCCATCATATGCTTTTAAGAAGTAGGAGTCGAATTTGTAATATTTTTTTCCATATCCAAGAGTCTTTAGTTGGAGGTCTACATTCAAAAACCAAATGTTTATGTAAATATTTGTCATGGATTATTTGAACCCATAAGTTTGAACGACCTGATATGATTTTCCACCATAATTTTGCCAAAAAGGCAGAATTTACCGCATCAATTTTACGTATGCCAAGGCCACCTTGACTCTTGGGTTGATAAATTTTTTCCCAATAAATCATATGTATACCTTTCTTTTCTGCAGATTGTTTCCAGAGAAAATTACGATTGATTTGGTCTAGCGAATTAGAGATAGTCTTTGGAAGACGAGTTGTTGTCATTGCAAAGGAAGGAAGAGCCTCCAAATGACTTTGTATCAAAACAGTTTTTCAGGCTTTTGGAGACAAAGTTTGAAGACCAACTGCTCATTTTTTGTTCCGATGTTTTTATTAAATGTTGAAAGTTCTGTTTTGTCAAGCTCTTAAAGTCAAAAAATACTCCTAAATAACGCCCCAAAGAAATTTTTTGTAGCCATGTTGAAGTAGCTAGCCAAATGGTGTTTTCTAGTGTTGACCACAAATTTTGAAAAGACAAGCGAAGACTTATGGAAGTTAATAATTTGTACCGACATATTTGAAAATTCATTTAAAATGTCTTCAAGAGTAGCACAAACTATTGATTTAGCTTTACAGCATAATAAATTGTCGTCGGCGAAAAAGTAAGCAATGAATAATAGGAGCTTTAGGCGTGACTTTGGTACCAAACCACTATTATTTTCTTGAGAATGTAATTAGAGTTATCGGGCCAATACTTTCATACAAATAACAAAAAGTGCAGAGTAAGAGGGTCCCCTTATCGTAAGCCTCTCGTTGGAGTAATTATATTTTTTGAGTTATTATTTACTGTCGGATAGTAAGAAAATGTAGTGACGCAAGTTTTGATCCAATTAATCCAAGTCTCATTAAAGTCAAATGCTCGTAAAGTAGCCCAAAAAAAGTCTCATTCTACTATATCATAAGCCTTTTCTTTATCCAGTTTTAATGCTAGCCAACATGTCTTATTTTTAGACTTATTAAACATATTAAGAATTTCTTGTAAGATGAGTGTATTGTCTTGGATTGCTCGTTTCGGTGCAAAAGCATTTTGGTACGACTCTACAATTTTCATAAATAATGGTTTGATTCTATTGACTAGGATCTTGGCTATAACTTTGTAAATGGTAGTGCATAAACTAAACGGTCTATACTGACGTGCCTTACTTGGGTTATTTATTTTGGAATCAAAGTAATAATTCGTATGATTAAGTTGGCTTAACAAAATAACATTGTGAAAGAATCCTCTAATAGCTTTACAGATATGTTGTCCAATTATTGGCCAATAATGCTGGAAAAATTTAGGTCCAAAACCATCCGATCCATGTGCTTTATAAGGGGACATGTCAAAAAATGCTTGTTTTATTTCCTCATCTGAAAATGGTTGAGTTAGATTCTAATTATCTTCCTGAGAGATGCTAGGTTGTATTTAAGGGATGTTTATGTTTCTTGGATTTGAATCTAGTAGATAACTTTTGAAAGAATAAACTCGTTATATCTGAAGGAAATAATGCCATTGGTCCAAGTATGCATTTAATGGTAAGTCTAATAAATGCGGTTCAGTATTAATTATACAAGTTAATAATTTAGTGAGATTAAGTGAACTGTATGCCTAGCTAGAGGCCGCTTCAGTTCAAGTGGAATTAATGATATTAATCCACAACTTACTCTTGACTGAACCCGTAGGGTCACACAAATAGTACGTAAACGGATCAAGTATTTAATGGCATTAACTACTCCATCTATGGATATTCGGAATCGACGGATCTTGGTTCCAGTGGGAGCTGAGATCGTCAAAGGCAAATAATGAATACTCCGGAAACGGAAATATGGATCGTATCGGAAATATAAATATTATCCAAGTCGTAGATGTTGCCGGAAACGGAAACATGGTACGTATCAGAAAATATTATCGGAAATGGAAATATTGCCGGAATCGGAAATATTGCCGGAAACGGAAATATTGTCAGAATCAGAAATATTATCGGAATCGGAAAATAATTCCGGAAACGGAAATATTAAATATTTGTTCGAAACGGAAATTAATTCCTGAATCGGAAATATTAAATATTGTTCGTATCGGAAATGAATTCCGAAATCGGAAAATTAATCTGAAGCGCGACGTACGAATAAACATTGGACTAGCTTGCTAGACGCAAGGCCTAGCACGAAGCTAGGCCCAACGCCTAGCAAAGCCCGCGCGACCAAAGCAAGCAAAGCCCAAGCGCGAGCAAGGCCAGCAGGCGCGCCCCTCGTGGGCTGCGAGCACTTGCTTGGCCAAGGCTCAGCGCGCGCGCGCATGGCACCCCTCGTGGGCTGCTGTGCGTGCGTGTGTGTTTGTGCTTGTGTACGAAACCTTGATCGATTAGGATTTTTATAGATTGATTTCCTAAGTCTACTAGATAAGTTAAGTGATTGAATTTAAGATTAATTCAGATTCGCTAAATCGTTTCCTAGTAGGATTCTAATATCCGATACCCATACTCTATAAATAGGTGATCATGGTTCACAATTTATAACGAGTAATTCAAGTATTCATTCAAGTTTTAGGCTTAAAACTTAGACTTTTATTTGTCATAAAATCCGAAAAAACACATAGTACATTTGGCGCAATTCTAGTTAATTAAACCTAGGCGGATCCGAGCGTGCTGTGGACTATCTACGGAGTGATGACACTTGGAGTCCTAAAGACTTGTTCTTGTTCTGTTCGGGCGCAGCTAGGGAGGGCATGCTACAAAGAGTATGCATCCTAAATCATGCTAATTGTTATGTGGCAATTAATTTGGAATCCTGGCTTTTATGGTTTTTCCGCATGATTTATATTCATTTATATGTATCATACCCTAACAGTGGTATCACGAGCCTCTAATTAATTCCGTAATAATTTCTTAACATGGTTAAATTTTATAAATTTGCAAGGAATTAAAAGGGGTGATTAATTTTGTAATTGTAATTAATTGCAAATTTGCGATTATTTAATTATATGTTCGCAGTTTTTCGGCAGTTTCTTCGTTACTCAACGAAATCGAGTGATTTTTGTGTCAATTCTGCATGTAATAGGCATTCTAAAATTTTGACAAAAATAATCTTTTTCGGCCGAACCTAGAATTCCCAAATTCGAAGCCTAACTATGACCTTTCGGAGGTTTTAGGTTTTCGAACGCAAAGTTTGTAATTTTAAGATGTTAAAATAAATATTTGCGCTTCTTGTTGTTAAATCTTGAATTTTTGATTGACCTACTATATATGTTTAACAAATTTAAGTGCCTAAGCTTGTTAATTATACAACCTAATTTGTAATTGTAATTAATTTGTTGAAATTCGAATAATTTAGAATTGATTTGATTTCATAATTAATTAACGATTTAATTAGGTATCCATGATTAAAAACCACCATAAAAATCGTTAATTTTTGATAAATTTTAAAATTTTATGACCTAGATTTGAATCCATGATAATCGGAAATTAATTGATTAATAAATTTTCGATTTTTCGCCCTAAATTTATGAAATTAATATGATTTATTAATTTGTCAATAAATTTGAATTAAAAAGTTTTAATTTTTATGAAATTCGCTCATGAATGTTGCACGCACAAAGCGAAGGACGCTACGTGTTACCCTTAAGGGGTGTTGTATAGTGCGGGCATGCGACGACGAGCAAAGGATCTCGTCGCCCATGCGGTATGAATGCAGCGAGCAACAAGCAATGGCGCGCGCGAGGCAGTGATGTCTGGGCGTGTGTGCTGCGCGATGGGCGATGGGGCAAGGCACAGCCGAGCGAGCAGACGCGTGTGGGCAGCGATGGATGCTGCGCCACAGCGCGCGTTACCTCGCCTAGCGAGCAGACCAGGCTGCGATGCGTGTGGCCTGCCCGTGCTTTGTTGTGCGATTAATCGTTGGGGCGCTGCTGCCTCGTGACTCGTTGGGGGCTTGGGCGCAAGCCCAAGTGCCTCGTCTTGTTACGATTGATGCGCTTTGAATTTAATTTTAAATTTTCAGTTCGGAAACGATTTTAATTAATTTTTAAAATTCGTAATTTAAATTGTTTTCTCGGAATTTAATTTTGAATAATTTAATTATTATAAATTCTAATTTATACTAATTATTTTACTAAAATTAAAACCTTGAATAAATTTAAATTTATTTATTTAATTCAGCTGAAAATAAATCAAAGGATTCAATTATTAATTTATATGAGCTTTAAATTTTAATTAAATTTGTATGTTTCCGGTTAGACTAGGAAATACAATTTTACGTTTAAAATTAGTAAAGCATGTAAATTTATTGGTTTAAGTGGGAGCATTTTAGTCATAAACTCTATTAGATCTACATTCCTTTAAAGTTAAAACAACTTGATTAGAATTAATAAGGATTGAATAATTGGTAGATTATTGAAACCCTTGATTAATTGCTGCAAATGTTTATGTGATGCATAATATGTTCTACTAACCAGCTATGTGGGCCATTCATTGATAAATGAATGGGTGAATGGTATATATTGTATATGTACTGTTTTGCAGGTTATTGAAAGTGACTAGTATGGCCCTAGGTCTGCGTACCATTAATTTGAATGTAAAATTGGTCTAATGCACAAAGTTTTTAATTTAAATATGGTTTGCGTACCATCAAATAGTTGTAATTAGTTTAAATTATAGTTGATCCTATTTGAAGAAAATGGCGCCTCCCATGGTGAAATTCAAGACGGAGTTTCCAATCCATTTTCAAGACGGACTTTGAAGTTGAAGCTTCAAGATGAAGTCGGGCCATACTAGATCACATTTATATCTTATGCATGCTTTAAGTTATTTATTGCTTTTAAATATGTCTTAAATATGCATGAGATTATGGCTTGATTATGTTGCATGATTAAGGATTTTAATTCACTTAAAATCTAACCAACATAGTAAGAGCCTTAAGTTCCAAACTTTAAAATTGAGTTAAAAGGTGCCATGCCAAAATAACACTTACTTGGATAAACCTTTACATCAATCTTAGTAATAGTTTTCCGCCATAGCGAGGTGTTACTTATTGATCCTAAAGGGGTAAGGTACACAATTAATTGTGAGTACATGTTAGTTTTGGTGAAACTCAACGATATAAGTATGAAGTCCTTTTATGTCGTGGCAAATGAGATAGGTTTACCTAATAAGTTCTTAGACGTACCTATCAACCAAGAGTAGTTTCTAGACTATTAGCAAAGGCTTTGCTTACCTAAAATATTTTAGTATTGAGTCTAAATACATAATGTGCTTAATTCTTCAATGATTTAAGGATCTTGGAATCATTTTATTCACACCTGCCGGAACACATAACTTGAATAAAATGCTTAATAAACGATAAATTATGCATGTTTGCTAGAATTTAAAGTTCATTAAGAGAAACTGTGAATGGTTATCACTACTACAAAAACACCTTTATAAGTCGCCCTTTAGAGTCGCCTCAAATTAATGTGCGACACCAAAACATTTAGAGTCCCATTTTATAGAAAAGGCGACACGTAAAGTTGCTAGCAGATATTTCAAAGAGACTAGCGTGTCGCCTGTGTTTTAAAATGGGACTCTAAAAGTTTTGGTGTCGCACATTTAACACAGGCGACACCTATCAATCTTTAATTATTATTTTAAATTTTTTCTTAATAATCAAATTAAATACGTTTAGTGTCGCCTGTCTTTTAAAACTGGACTCTAAATGTTTTAGAAGGCGACATCGATTCCTCCTTAATTTTATTTTAAATAATTATTAAAAATTAAATTAATTAATTTTAGTGTCGCCTATATCATATATCGGATTTTAGAAGTTTTAGTGTCGCACATTAAAATAGGCGACATCTATCTCTACTTAATTTTATTAATTTAAATACTTTTATAAAAAGAAAATAAAATACTTTTAGTGTCACATGTGTTACAAAGTCAGACTCTATTAGATTTGGTGTCGTACATTTAAAATACGCGACACCTATTTGATTATCTCTCTTTATTTTGTATTTTAATTTTTTAATTTTGTTTAGAGAAAGTGGAGAGCCGTTATTGATTTAACGGGTCTCTTTTGTATCAAAAGGCCCACCATTTGGACAATAGAGCTAGATAAACAAAAAGGGTCTGTTATATTAACCGGCCCCACAACGCAGGGAAAGATCCCTCCCCTTATTTGTGTTACCGGGTCAATATCTTTCCCAACTTTTGTTTCATTAAAAAAGAAAACCTCTTCTCTCGTTCTCTCGAGCTCTACCAGTCTCTCTACCGCCCCTCTCAATCTGAAAAGCAAGAGGGTGAAAGCTCGTCGACGTAGGCATTGTGAAACTGTTTTTTTTAACTCAAGCCGTCGAAATTATATTAATATCTTACAATAATGTACAATGGAAAAAGCCTCGCTGAGAGAGGGCAAAATTAGCCAATATCCAAGTACTAAACAACATCTCCGAATACCCCCATTGAACCCAAAAACTTGCCAAAAAGGGGCGGAAGCTACAACTAAACATAGCTTTGTAAAAACTTAAAGAAGAAATCCAAAGAAATGAAAGAAAATAAACTTCAAACAAAGGAAGTATAGGCATCCCATCACGCTCTCTTTCTCTTCCTCCAAAATTGCTTGTGAGAATTAAACATATAAAATGCTTCAATTGTTGGTAATCTCTCCATCTTCAACTTCAACAATTTCAATTGCCGTATCCATTGTTGAACCACCAACAACAAAAGGAATGAATGATTTTTCTGTGCCCTTGCTTTGATTGTCTTGTTCCATCTTTTTCAAATTCTCCACTGCTCCCCTAATATCAGTAACAATCGAACCAAAAACCAACTGAGAAGCTGATCCAGAGGTAGCAACCTGATTCAAAGTGTCTGCATTATCATAAGCACGTTTTTCCCCTACAATCGACATAGCCTGCTCTCTTGCATTCCTTGCAATTGTCTCCACATATTCCGGATTTGTATTTTCAAAATCAGCTTCATAATCAGCCTTAGCACATGAGGGGATAATGTAGTGCAGCTTACTTCCAACTGCCATAATTAGGGAATGGGCAGCAAGGGAATGAGCTACTTTTGTTGCAGAATTTAGGGATATGAGTCAAATTCACAACCCAGCTCTGGCTAAGCAGATGAGCCACTTCCCTCAATACTGGCCCAAGCTCATGATGATCTTGCTCTTTAATTTTACCTAGTAGCACTTTAAGGTGTAAAGCATCCGTTTCAATTTCCAGCTTATCAAATTTGAAATCTTTTGCAATGATCAGACCTTCCCTTAAAGCATACAACTCCGAAGCAAGGGGGTGAACTTACTAGAGAAACCCACAAACCACGATCCAGTTGACCTTCTAAAAACTCCTCCGCCACCTGCTACTGCATCTGATTTCCATGCTCCATCCACGTTCAATTTCATCACTCCTTCCTTTGGAGGAAACCAAGTCTTTTTAGCTAAACCAGGAACTTGATTGCCACTTAATTCCTTTCCCTGTGAGAAATTGTTAGCAAAACTCCAATCCACATAAAAAACATTGTAAAGGGAGAAGGCAGATTTCATTTTAAGATAAAAAACCACTCTATTCCTACAAATCCAAATTTGCCATATTGCAATAATAAAAATACTTTTCCACTTGCTAGAGTTGTTTAAATTGAAACTAATCCAATCAGTCCAATCAGAGTTATAGAAAGAATTAAAATCAAAATTTGACTTAGACCAAATACGCTGGAAAATATAGGTCCATAAAATGCTTGATTGAGGGCAATCCCTAAATAAGTGGATATGGTTTTCTGCATACAAATGGCATCTAGAACAAGTGGGGGAAATTTGTGGGATAAACCGGTTTAAATTGTCTGAAACTGGTAAAATTTGATGAGCACAGTTCCAAAGCAACATCTTGTACTTATAGGGACTCACAATTTTCCATATTTTTTGCCAAGCCATGCTGTTGGAAGCAGAAGTATGATTGTTATTAATTTGCAAATGATATGCTGACTTAATATTAAAACAACCATTCTTCGAATAAATCCACCTTATAAAGTCTTGCTCTTTACAACTATTAGATAGGGGATAGGAAATAATTTTTGATTTGATATGTGGAGGAATGAGATGGTCAATATCATTTAAATACCAAGAGCCATTACGAATAATATGACTCACAAACCAGTGAGCTTTAGACTCAGGAATTCTAATCCCTTTAATTTTATACAAGGGTTGATTACCAATCCAATGATGATACCATAAAGAAGTAGATTCTCCATTTCCAATGCCTATCATAATCCCTTGTTCAAGAATGGGACGGCCTTTGAGAATATCCCTCCATAAAGGGGATTGGTTATTATTAGCAAACCAGTTAAAGAAATTGGAGTGTTTCAGGTATTTTTCTTTTAAAATTTGCACCTAAAGTTTATATGAATTAGTTAAGATAGTCCATCCCAATTTGGCCATGAAAGCCAGGTTCCATTCTTTTAATCTTCTAATTCCAAGGCCTCCATTATTAATAGGTCTTGTAACTTTGTCCCAAGAAAGCCTAGACATATATTTACTCCTATCTACTTTATTCCATAAAAATTTCCTGCAGCACTTTTCCAAAGCATAAGTTATGGATGCAGGGAGAATGTTAGTTTGCATGGCATAAAGAGGATAAGAGTTTAAAACTGATTTAATTAGGGTGCATCTTCCTGCCATATTTAGTAATTTTGCTTGCCAACCTCTCACTCTGTCCATAGATTTATCCAGGAGACCTAGGTAATTATAAATCTTCAACTTGTTAGGCCTAATGTCTACCCCTAAATATTTTCCAAAGGAAGAAGAGATTTTAAATCCATAACCTCCTGCAATATCCTCTCTTATAGAATGTTGAAGATTTGAAGGGAAAATAAGAGTGGATTTGTTCATACTAATTTTTAATCCAGAAGTTTCACCAAAGGCATTCAAGGTATTCATAATCTTATCCAAATAATCCTTAGTAGCAATACTTAAAAGGAAGACATCATCAGCATAAAAGACATGAGAGATTTTGATATTTTTAGTGATAGCAATAGGTTTGCAATTGTGAGATTGAACTTCATTTTCAATGAGAGTAGATAATCTATCGAGGCATAAAACAAAAATATAAGAAGAAAGAGGGTCCCCTTGACGAATTCCCCTAGAAGGTTTAAAATTACTACAAATCTCCCCATTCCAAAGGATTGAAATTGAAGGGGAAGTAATACAAGACATAATAAGATCAATCATCTTTGAAGGGATTTGAAAATATAAAAGTGTTTCCCTAATAAAGTCCCACTCTAAGCTATCGTAGGCCTTAGTGATATCCAATTTCAAAGCCATTATTTTAATTATTTCTTTTCTTTACTTTATGAAAGTGATGAGCCATTTCTTTAACGAGGATCACATTGTCCTCTATACCTCGACCATGAATAAAACTAGATTGGAACGGACTTATAATTCGGCCTAAGATAGTTTTTAATCTAGAAGAAATAATCTTAGTGATAAGCTTATATATATTATTACATAAACCAATTGGTCTAAATTCAACAATAGTAGTGGGGCATGCATTCTTAGGAATAAGGGCAATATAAGAACGGTTAATATCCTCTGAAATATTTCCATTAAGAAAACAAGAGTTGCAAAAATCATAAATAATGTTACCTAATTGTGGCCAATGTTTTTGGAAGAAAATGGGTTGAATTCCATCTGGACCCGGAGTTTTAATCAGATCCATAGCAAAAAGATTGTTACGAACTTCATCAATTGAAATTGGTGAATCCAAAACATTGTACTCTTCATGATTAATGGAAAAATTACTATGAGTACTACAAAATAAATTACCAATCGATCTAGTAGTAGTAAAAAGCTGTTGAAAGTAATCCGTAGCCATAATCTTAAGTTGATCTTGGTCTGTAATCCACACATCGTCACTATTTTTTAAGGTTAAAATTTTCCCTCTTGATTTCTTAATATTGGCGATCATGTGGAAGTATTTGGTATTATAATCTCCATATTTTCTCCAGTTCATGCCTGATTTTTGAGCCCAAATCAATCTTTCTTTATTTAAAATATCATTAAGCTTCTGAATTAAAATCTTTTCTAAATTAACTAAAAAACTAGAGTAACTTTTACTTAAGGCGATTTGAATTCTATCAATTCTAGCTAACAATTCCTTCTTTTGTTTTTTTAAGTTGCCAAAAACATTATAATTCCAAAAAGAAATTGACTTCAGAAACGCATCTCTTCCCTGCAAAAATGAATTATTTGGGGGGTTCCAGTTACTAACAAAAAAATTAGTAAAGCCAGGATGAGACAATCAGACTTCTTTACATCTAAAAGGAAAAGGTCCTGAAGTAGTAATATTTGAAAGCGAAATTAAAATAGGCGAATGATCAGAATAGGTACGGGGTAAGTGATGAACCTTAGTGTGGGGATAAGCCTCCATCCATGGCGAATTAGCTAAAGCACGATCAAGTCTCTCTTGGATGAGATTCTGGCCATCTCTTGCATTAGTCCAAGTGAAAGGACAGCCATTAAAACCCAAATCCACTAGCCCGGCGTCATCCATAAAATTCAACATATCCTTTCCTTGATTCACACGAAAAGGGCGACCCCCTATTTTCTCTGACTGGCTAGTAATTTCATTCATATCTCCCAAAACAAGCCAGGGAGTATTCTTTGGAGGCAAATTGGAACGGATTGAATTCCAGTGATTGAATTTTTCTTTGGAAGAACTAGGAGCATGCATGGCAGTTACTAGACCCTCTTTCCCCAAATTTTTGAAGTGAAAAAGCGAATGAAAATAAGTATTTTCAGCGTAAAAAAGCACCATATCTACTGTTTTTTTCCAAAACATCCAAATTCCCCCTCTTGTCCCAACTGGCCTAACCACCCTGAAATCTGAAAATTTAAGAGCCAGCATTGTCTCCCTAGCCCTAGAACCATCAGCTTTAGTTTCAAGAAAAATGAAAATATCAGGATTTTGGTTAAAAACAACTTCTTTGCATGCGTTAAAAACAAATTTCTGTTTGCCCCACTAACATTCCACATGCAGATTTTCCTTTGTAAATCCGGTTTAATTAAAGCTGAATTAACTCTTACCAAACCACGAGGATCAGATGGTTGTTGGATTAAGAAGCTCTCCCAGTCCTTCCAGAACTGGGGTGATGCCAGCTTGGGAATGTCCTCCAATCGAACCGGAGTCAGATAAGTGAATATTTGGCGCTGGGCTAGGGGTGGATTCCAGTAACGACCTTGAATCTGAAGACCCACCACCTCCTCCCTTGACATGTACATTGCTATAAGGCGATCTGGATGTCCCATGTCTTGACCTAGAGTTTCGAATCGTAAGGGCATTATTGGTACTCCTTTTGGTAGAGGAGGAAGTGGTTGCATTTGCAAAATCTGTCCTTGCATTGTTGGTGAGAATTCCCAGTTTTTCTAATTGTATTGGCGGCGCGGACCCACCGCTATCGTTGATTTCGGACCCAAACTCCTGTTGAACGCTTGAGGTGGATGATGAGCATAAAATGGCCTCGCTTGATAATTGAGAGTGTTCAACTGGGTCAAGCTTCCTTTTAATTCCTCCAACGACGCCGAGCTCGTCTCCCTGTTCTTGCATGTCATGATCGGGGATGTGGGAAACAAATTCATTGTTTTTGGAGGCTTCATCTCCCATGGATCGTCTGGTAAGATGGTGGTTATATTCGCCGGACTCTTTGAGTGATCTTTCCTCTTCCGAAGTTCTACTGGTCGTCGATGGTATGTTATTGGTGGTGGTGAGATTCGACTCTCCGGCTGTTCTTTCTGAAACTCTGGTTCCATGAGGGAATGAGAGAGAAGTAGAGTGAAGATGAGAAGAAGGTGAAAGGTGAGAAGAAAAAGAGACAGTAGAAATTGGAGCAGAGGAGAAAGTTTGAGGAGGTTGGTTCTTCGAAGTGGTATTTAAAACCGAGGCAAAAAGGGGAGATGAAGAGTTTAAAGTGCTTTCCGCCAATGGAGAGAAAACCAATTGAGTTGAACATTGCGCCACGTGTTGTGAAGTTTCTTCGACTCTTTCTCCGCAGTTCTTAGTTAAGAAATCTCCCAAATCTTCTTCATTATTATTCTGCAAATGAAAAAGATTTGATTTATTGCTTTCCTTGGATTGGTTAGAAGTGGAGGAAGGAGTACCTTTCCCAGGCAAAGAAGAAGAAGGGTTATTAGTTCCTGCATTAAAAACCGTAGATTTCTGTTTTCCATAGTCATTAATTCTCGAGTTGGTGACCCTATTTCTAGAATTATCAAATCTGTTTTTACTATTGCTTTTTTTGTTAGTAACCAGAGTCCAAGGCCTATAATCTTGGTGATCAAAACCTAATTTCCTTTCTTCACTTCCCAAAGCCTTATCATTGCTATGTAATATAGTATTATTTAACTCTTGATTGGCACCCTTATCTAAGACGTGGGTAATGTTTATATCCTTATTTGTGTGCTCTCGACTGATATCCTTATCAACCGTACCATTTTTCGTCGGACAAGTAGAATTCGTGTGACCTATAATGCCACATTGAAAACAAAGAGTAGCTATATTTTCGTAAACTATATTTTGCCAATCCCCACCTACCCAAACCTTGGTGACCAAAGGTTTTTGCAGATCAATCTCAATACAAACTCGTGCATATCTGGCCCGAGTTAGCTTATCAGTTGCATAATCGACCCTTATCGGCTTTCCTGCTATCTTAGCAATACTAAATAAGGCATCTTTATCATAATATTCAACTGGTAATTCCGCAAATCGAACCCATACCGTCATTTTATCAAATTCATTAACAGACGGTCTAAAATTTGGCCTCCAAGTGGTAATCATAATATAGTGATCTAGAAGGAACCAAGGACCTCCAAAAAGAGCACGCTCATAGTCTTCTTCCAAAGAAAATCTATAGAAAAAGATCCCTTTTCCTACATCAATTGTTTCCAAAGATCCCTTAATTCTCCACATAGATCTTACCCTAAAATCCATAAATGCTTGCTTAGGAGTAAGACCTAAAACTTTCCCCATTAGAGTTAGCTTCCATGGAGACCTTAACCTACTTAAGGTACTCTTATCAAATTGCACCACAAATTCGCTTTCTGGAACCATATGATCCTCCTCATCATTCCATTCCTTTGAAGCTACCACGATCTTCTTCGCCTCTTCGAACCATTGTGTAGATTTGGAGACAGCTTCTCGAAATAATATAGAACTTACCTTATTTGATAACTTTGATATATTACTTAATTCTTGATTGCCATCATCTCGTGTTTGGATTTGTGCTGTTGAATTTCCATGATTGATGGTAAATCTTTGTGTCTCATAATCATGCATCTCCACATCGTTAGAAATAGGAGGTGGAGGAGGCGACTCCTCCTCCATAAGCAACTAGGGTTGAGGAAGACAAAATGAATTTTTTTTCTTTTCTCTCAAAACTAACTTTCTCTCTCTAAAAAGTTAGATCTAGGCGCTGTGGAACTGGATACAAGATTTGTACCTGAAGAAGCTTATGCATCAACCTACTCTTGAGCTAGAAAGTTCATTGCTCTCACAATTTTCCAGGTTGGCAATATTTTAGCTTCAATCATTTATTTTTGTTATTCTTTTGTGGATTTCCTTTGAACTTCATGTTGATTTTGCCGCAATTGTGTTGTATTTTTCTTACATGTTCTGTATTTTGGGGAATTTAGGTTTTTTTTTACTTGTACGGGCCTATGTGGTGTGAGGTTAGGGTTTAAAGGAATCGATCTTCAGGCGGGTTTGAGCTGAATTAGAATTTTATGCTGGTTTAAATGTTTTGTGGTTTGAAGGTAATTGAGGAACTAACTAGAAAATGATTGAAATTCGGTTAGTTTGTGTAGGAACTGTCATTGTTCGAATTAAACCCTTTTCTATTTGATTTCCCCTATTTCACACAACCCATTTGTCTAATCAACTCATAAATTCCAGATTAATATGCTTTGATGTTATAATGTGAGTGATATCTTGTTTGCAGAGAGATCCTTTGAGGATTTTCTATGAGACATTGTATCAGCAAGTGGCCACCAGTGAACTGCCTGCAATTTGGTGAGCATTTTTTCATTTCTATTTAAGAAATTTGTGTTTATTAGTTTATACTGTAATATGAGATTGAAGAGAGGAAGATTAGAAATTTAGAACAGACTGAACGTTTATGGTGTGTAAGTAGGCTTTTCAGAAGAAGGGATGTACTAATAAGGAAAGGGGTAATCTTTTACAGTTGTCGAATCTCCCTCATTATGCTTGCACGAAATTATCAACTTTCATAGAACTTGCAATTTGTAGAGTTTATGATTCTTGTATGGTTCTTGCCAAAGTCTATGAGTTTATGGTTGGGAAAACATGTCCAATAGTAAACCTTTACATACTTCAAGGGCCAACCTTTGCATATTCCGAGGATTCTCCTGCTTGAGGGCTCAGGGGTTTATAGTGACTTAGTTCCTGTAATGTTTATGGATTAGGTTACTTTGCCAGCTTCATTAATGTATTCCAGACTTGAGAAATCAATTTTACATTAGTATTTGCTGTTAGTTTACTTATTCGAGGAAACCTTAGCTGCGAAGTATTAGATTAAAAGATTGGCAGAGTAGGTATTTTACTGTATTGTACATCGTAGGTTCTTATCCTAGATTTATATCATTTAACAATGTCATGAGCACCACTGTTGAGATAACTTGTTAGTGGTGTTTGTTATTTTGTCTTTTGTCTTCTGTCTTTTGATGTCTGATCTACTGTTCTTTTTCTTGTTTGAGTCTAAATATTCTACATATTGGATAATTTCTTCCACCTTATGCAATCAGAAGCCTTTTATCATCATCAGTAGTGCAATTCTCAGCATTGTATACAAATGCTAGGTGTGGTTGCTTGTTTCTTGTTAAGTGGTTTTGATTGCCTTCTTTACACCGAACTCTTAATTAGAGTCAAATTCGTCACAACTATTGTGTGAATAATATATATATATATATATATATATATATATATATATATATATATATATATATATATATATATATATATATATATATATATATATATTACCTTTACTTTGACATCCGACTATACATTTACTTTTTGTATTGTCTAATTCTTGCAACCATGAGTGCAGATCTACAGAAAACGTTCATCAACTCAGATGCTTTCACGATCATCAGTGAGTTAAAGAACATGTTCCAAGATCTGGCTCGAGTCGAAAGATTCGAGACTCATAGGAAAATTCTTGAGACCAATCTTAAGAAAGGCGAGCCCGTAAGTCCACATGTTCTCAAAATGATTGGACTCGTTGAGAATATGAGTCGGCTGGATCAGCAATTCTCTCAGGAAATGGCTGTAGACACCATCCTCCATTCTCTTCATAACGGGTATGATCAGTTCAAACTGAACTACAGTATGAATAGTCTGGACAAAACGCTCACTGAGCTTCACGGTATGCTGAAGACCGCTGAAAAGACGCTCAAAAGTGATAAGCAAGATGTGCTTATGGTGCGTGGGGGTAAGTTCAAGAAATCTGGCAAGAAGAGGAATGCTAAAAAAGGTGGCAACAAGGCCAGCCAGACTAAGAAACCTGGCGGCACCAAATCTGAAAAGAAGAAGGTGAGCCAACCCACTACTGAATCTGAATGCTTCTACTGCAAGAAGAAGGGGCATTGGAAGAGAGATTGCTTGAAGCTTAAGGAAGATCAAAAGAACGGAACAGTCGTTCCATCTTTAGGTATTTTCGTTATAGACTGTATACTTGCTAATTCAACTTCTTGGGTATTAGATACAGGTTGTGGCTCACACTTATGTTCCAATTCGCAGGGACTAAGAAGAAGTATAAGGTTAAGCAAGGGTGAAGTCGACCTACGAGTGGGAAATGGAGCACGGATTGCTGCATTAGCTGTAGGAACTTATTATTTGTCGTTTCCCTCTGGGCTAGTTTTGGAACTGGAAGATTGTTTCCATGTTCAAAGTCTTACTAAAAACATCATTTTTGTTTCTTGCTTAGATGCTAAGGGATTTTCCTTTTTAATAAAAGATAATAGTTGTTCGTTTTATTTCAAAGAGATGTTTTATGGATCTGCTAGATTAGTCAATGGACTTTATTTATTAGATCACGACAAACAAGTTTATAACATAAATACCAAAAAGGCCAAAAAGGATGATTCAGATCTCACCTATCTGTGGCATTGTCGATTAGGCCATATTAACTTGAAACGCATGGAAAGACTTCAAAAGGAAGAAATTCTAGAACCATTTGACTTAGAGGATTATGGTAAGTGCGAATCATGTTTACTTGGCAAAATGACAAAGCAACCTTTCTCTAAAGTTGGAGAAAGAGCAACTGAACTATTGGGTTTAATCCATACAGATGTATGTGGACCAATGAGTACAAATGCTAGGGGTGGTTTCAACTACTTTATCACTTTCACTGATGACTTCAGTAGATATGGTTATGTCTACCTAATGAAGCATAAGTCTGAATCCTTTGACAAATTCAAGGAATTTCAGAGTGAAGTAGAGAATCAATTAGGCAAGAAGATGAAGGCACTGCGGTCTAATAGAGGCGGTGAATATCTGAGCTATGAATTTGATGACCATCTGAAAGAATGTGGAATTCTATCAGAATTGACTCCTCCTGGAACACCACAATGGAACGGTGTGTCGGAACGGAGGAACAGAACCTTACTAGACATGGTTAGATCAATGATGGGTCAGGACGAACTTCCAATAGAATTTTGGGGACATGCACTAAATACAGCCGCACTCACTATAAATAGAGCTCCGTCTAAAGCTGTTGAAAAGACTCCATATGAGTTATGGTTTGGAAAGCCTCCAAAAGTGTATTTTCTTAATATTTGGGGATGTGAAGTATACGTGAAACGATTAATTTCAGACAAACTTCATCCCGAATCTGACAAATGTATCCTTGTGGGCTATCCAAAGGAAACAAAGGGGTATTACTTCTACAATACATCTGAGAACAAGGTGTTTGTTGCTCGAGATGGTATCTTTTTGGAAAAGAATCACATTTACAAAATGACAAGTGGGAGGAAAGTAGACCTCGAAGAAATTCGAGTCGAACAACAAACTCTAGAGAATGCTCAAGATGACATTCAGGATGAAACTCAGAGATCTTTAGAAGTTTCTGGTGAGAATCATGGACAATCTAGAGATGTAACCCCGCGTAGATCGCAGAGATATAGATCTCAACCGGAAAAGTACTTAGGTATTTTGACGAACGAGAGCTATGACGTTCTATTACTTAAAAGTGATGAACCTGCGAACTACAAACAAGCTATGACGAGCCCTAGCTCCAAGCAATAGCAAGAAGCCATGCAATCTGAATTAGACTCCATGTCTGAAAACCAAGTTTGGGATTTGGTCGATTTGCCAGATGGCTACCAAGCCATTGGAAGAAAATGGGTTTTCAAACTGAAAAAGGACAAGGATGGGAAACTAGAAGTTTTCAAAGCTAGATTGGTTGCAAAAGGTTACAGGCAAGTCCACGGTGTGGATTACGATGAAACCTTTTCACCAGTTGCAATGCTAAAGTCTATTCGGATAATGTTAGCAATCGCTGCATATTACGATTACGAAATATGGCAGATGGATGTCAAAACCGCTTTCTTAAACGGCGTTTTAACAGAAACTGTGTTTATGACACAGCCTTAGGTTTTTGAGGATCCAAAGAATGCTAAAAAGGTATGCAAGCTAAAGAAATCAATCTACGGATTGAAGCAGGCATCCAGGAGCTGGAATATACGTTTTGATGAGGCAGTCAGTGACTTTGGTTTCATCAAGAACGCAGACGAATCTTGTGTATACAAGAAGGTCAGTGGGAGCAAAATTGCTTTTCTAGTATTATATGTCGACGACATATTACTTATCGGAAATGACATTCCTATGTTGAACTCTGTCAAGATTTGGCTTGGGAAATGTTTTTCGATGAAGGATCTAGGAGAAGCACAGTACATATTGGGCATCAAGATTTACAGAGATAGATCTAAAAGGATGATTGGACTTAGTCAAAGCACTTATATCAATAAGGTGCTTGATAGGTTTAAGATGGCAGACTCCAAGCGAGGCTACCTACCCATGTCTCATGGAATGACTCTAAGCAAGACTCAGTGCCCAAAAACACTTGATGAGCGTAGACGAATGAATGGGATTCCATATGCATCATTGATTGGTTCAATAATGTATGCTATGATATGTACACGCCCGGATGTTGCGTACGCACTCAGTGCTACGAGCAGATACCAGTCAGACCCAGGAGAGGCACATTGGACTGCTGCCAAGAATATTCTGAAGTACCTGAAAAGGCACAAAGATGACTTCCTGGTCTATGGTGGAGATGATGAATTAATTGTTAAAGGCTATACGGACGCAAGTTTCCAAACCGACAAAGATGATTTCAGATCACGGTCTGGGTTTGTCTTCAGCCTCAACGGAGGAGCAGTAAGGTGGAAAAGTGCTAAGCAAAGCACCATTGCGGATTCTACCACTGAAGCGGAGTACATTGCTGCACACGAAGCAGCAAATGAAGCTATATGGCTAAGGAAGTTCATAGGTGAACTTGGTGTAGTCCCCTCCATTAAAGGAACAATAACCCTGTATTGTGATAATAACGGAGCTATTGCACAGGCAAAGGAGCCTAGACACCACCAAAGAGTCAAGCATGTACTTCGTAGATTTCACCTTCTACGAGAGTTCGTTGAAAGAAAAGAAGTCGAGATAAGCAAGATTGGAACTGATGACAACATATCAGATCCATTGACTAAACCTCTGCCGCAGGCGAAGCACAACTCGCACACTGCAACTATGGGAATCAAGCATATTGGAGAATGGCTTTGATGTCCTTATTTAATGTTTTAAAGTTTTAGAGTTTAATACTTAGTAAAACATTATTGGTTAATCATTCACAATAAATGAATAGAATTCATTTTCCATTTAATTTGTGGTTTATTAAATGATGAGTCCCTTCAATTTGACGAAATATTCAAGATAGACTGTCAGGACCAGTCCTGTGACTAAGAAATGTCTATCAAGTGAACTTGAATGTCAAAATTTGAAAATGGTCCCTGGTCGGAGTTTTCTATAAAATTGGACGCATAGAAAACGTTAGACGACTAGAATGCAAGATGACTAGTAGTTCTGTTTCTTGAACTATGTGGACATGGCAATGTCATAATCATTTCCATAAATACTTACTTTGGGAAGACTAGTATCGGACAGACCTATGAAACTTTACTGTAAGAGATGAAAATCTGTCATAAGTAAATTTCATTAAAATTATTAGACACTAAATCCTCAATACCTGAGTGATTTGAGATTACTTGTTTGAGAACTGGTTACTTTGACGTTGACCAACCGTCGCACCGTAAAAGGAGGCTATAAAGGCAACGCTCAGGTAATCACCTATCAAACGAAGTCTAATCTCAAGATCGCAAGATTGGGATTGTCCTCCCATAAATCGGGATGAGATGCTTAAAAGTTGTACAAGGCCACTCGGAGAGCTAGAAACTGTGAAATGCATGGCCGTGCTCGGATGAATCATAGGCTATGATTATCTGTTTATTTGATCAGTTGAACTCTGAAACCGAGAAACACCTCTGGACATAATAAGGATGACAACTCTTACCTTATGTTCAAGAGCAAGCATCGAGCGACAAAGGAATTAGGAAATGCACACTTGTCCCTAAGGACAAGTGGGAGACTGAAGGAAATAATTCCCTTGGTCCAAGTATGCATATAATATTAAGTCTAATAAATGCGGTTCAGTATTAATTAACAAGTTAATAATTCAGTGAGATCAAGTGAGCTGAATGCCTAGCTAGAGGCCGCTTCAGTTCAAGTGGAATTAATTATATTAATCCACAGCTTACTCTTGACTGAACCCGTAGGGTCACACAAATAGTACATAAACGGATCAAGTATTTAATGGAATTAAATACTCCATCTATGGATATTCGGAATGGACGGATCTTGGTTTCAGTGGGAGCTAAGATCGTCACAAGCAAGAAATGAATACTCTGGAAACGATGATATTGCCGGAAACGGAAATATGGATCGTATCGGAAATATGAATATTATCCTAGTCGTAGATGTTGCCGGAAACGAGCACACATTTATTATTTAGAGTTCTAATAGGATTCTAATTAATAAATCCATATCCTAGTAGGATTATAATTCCTTTCCATAAACTCTATAAATAAGGGCCTAGGGTCACATATTTGACAGACGATTTTGAAGTATTCAAAGGTAAGATTTTTACGCAAAAATCAGCCAAACACTTGCAACCCAAAATAGCCGAAAATCCTAGTAACCTTAAGGGAGATTCTAGTTGGTCAAGCTTAAGGCGGATCCGGATGTGCTGTGGACTATCTACGGAGGGACGACACTTGGAGTCCTAAAGACTTGTTCTTGTTCGGTTCGGGCGCAGCTAGGGAGGGCACGCTACAAAGTATATGCATCTGAATTATGCTAAATGATTATGTGTAAATAATATGTTTCCTGGCTTTATGGTTTTACCGCATGATTTATGTTTATTCATATGTATCATAACCTAACACGCGCGACCAAAGCAAGCAAAGCCCAAGCGCGAGCAAGTCCAGCAGGCGCGCCCCTCGTGGGCTGCGAGCACTTGCTGGGCCTGGGATCAGCGCGTGCGCGCATGGCGCCCCTCGTGGGCTGCTGTGCGTGCGTGTGTGTTTGTGCTTGTGTACGAAACCTTGATCGATTAGGATTCGTATAGATTGATTTCCTAAGTCTACTAGATAAATTAAGTGATTGAATTTAAGATTAATTCAGATTCGCTAAATCGTTTCCTAGTAGGATTCTAATATCCGATACCCATACCCTATAAATTGGTGATCATGGTTCACAATTTATAACGAGTAATTCAAGTATTCATTTAAGTTTTAGGCTTAAAACTCAGACTTTTATTTGTCATAAAATCCGAAAAAACACATAGTACCTTTTGCGCAATTCTAATTAATTAAACCTAAGGCGGATCCGAGCGTGCTGTGGACTATCTACGGAGGGACAACACTTGGAGTCCTAAAGACTTGTTCTTGTTCGGTTTGGGCGCAGCTAGGGAGGGCACGCTACAAAGAGTATGCTTCCTAAATTATGCTAATTGTTATGTGGCAATTAATTTGGAATCCTGGATTTTATGATTTTTCCGCATGATTTATATTCATTTATATGTATCATACCCTAACAATATCCTCTTGGGAGTTTGGTCATTGGTTTAAGTTATTTTGTAACCTGCATATTCGGGTACAACTCTTTCTAGTCTTCATTTCTTCATGAAAGAAATGGGAGCCACGGTCTCCCTGTGTTAGCCATTATTTACGAGCATACTTTCTCTATAAATTTTGATCAAAGGAAATCAACATTTTCTTTGTTTATAGCTTCTGAAGATGTTCAAATTTTCAGTTATTAAAAAACAACAAAACATTGAAACAATATCATTTTTAAAATATTCGAAAAAACTAAGATATCCAGATCCGAATTTTTATACTTGAGTATTTCGGATCCCATATATCCAGATTTTTTCTGAATTTTTGAACGGATTTTACGGGTTTGAATTTTTGGATACCCGATATTCCGGAACGAGTCAGATCAATACCTGATTTGGCAACCCAACAGTTATCAGTAAAGATGGGAAAATCAGATATCTAATCCGACATGAAATATCATACTTCTAAATTTTTGGATATGTAAAATTTGATCCGAAAAAATCCGAATGTTCACTCAGAAATATACAAATGCAGAAAATCAATTCCCGGCTTCTCGGATCAAATATTTGATATTTTTTCCCGGATATTCCGAGTACCCGAAAAATTTAAAAAGCGACTACTTAAGGCTTTACTTTTTATAACTGAAAAACTGATATTCAAAAATTTTAAAATTCAATCCGAATCCGATTTGAAAAATTTGGTTATACAATATGAAATATTTGAATGCAGAAAAATAGGGTCGAATTTACCATATCAACATTTATTTCCCACCCCTACGAGTGCCAAGTGTAGCAACCTTTCTCCTTGGAGAAAGTATTTCCTCTGTTTCTACATAGTGCACCCTTTTGATTTTTACATTTATCAATGTATAACTTTGCCCATTAATATTTATAATTATGTATTAATAAAAATTATAAACGTTAATATATTTTAAATATACATTGGAACAAATTCAATAACATTTTACATTACTCCTTCGTATTTATTTAAGAGATACACTTGGCCGGTCACGGGTATTAAGAAAAAGAATTGAATGAAATAAAGTAATAAAACAAGTGGGGTTGGGTAGATATTTTAATAGGTAAAACAAGTGGGGACCATGTCATTTTAGGGGTTGGGGGTGGTGTGTTGTTATGAAATTATTTGTTTAATAGAGTGGTGGGACATAGGATATATTAGATAAATTATTTAATTAGATGGTGGAGTTGATAAGTTACTAAAAATGGCAAATGTATCTCTTAAATAAATACGGCCGAAAAAGACAAGTGTATCCCTTAAATAAATACGGAGGGAGTATATATTTGTTTTTAATTTATTACTCCGTAATAGAAAATTATGGTCAGAGTAAAATAAGTAAATAGTGTCAAAAAATCTAAATAGTGCAAATATTAAAAAACAGAGGTAGTATTTAATTGTCCCGGTCATATGATATTAACAGTCTAACCCAAAAAGGTCCAATTCGATGTGAACTGGCCTGATATGACCCCAACCGAAATTAACTCGAGCTCTTGATCCGGACCAAACCCAATTTGACGATGTTAGTATACCCGATCCAAAGTGGGAGTGACCCAAAATGACCCGAAACAAATTGATCGATCTTACTGCAGTTGTGTAAGCAATTAACTCATCAAAATTTCTTGAAGGGCTTTGATCCTACAATTATAGACTATGAGAACATGTTTATTTTTAAACTATCCTACAAAACAATCATCAAAATCTTCCCTTGAGGCTGTGAATTATACAAGGAAAGTACTACTACACGTTCCTGCTCCGTAAAGCCGATCTATTTCGTATCGAATGACACTTCAAGAACTTTAGCTCGAGAGGAACGAACGTAACGTCCCGTCCCGTCTCCAACTATTTTCTTTCTGAAGATTGCTATACCTATCACATTTTCTATAGTGTTACACTTGCTCTGCCAAAAACCATGGGAAGAATGAAATGAAGAAATATACAAGATGCTCCAAATTTACAATGTTCACCAGATATCGATATTTCTCGATAAGCTCTCCCAGTTGAAAGGTTCTCAGAGCAGAGCTGCTTCGAAAAATATGGCTGCCGGTTTTATCGGAACAACAAAGCTGCCGCTTCATATCTCTGAATTTCTTTGCAGAAGAATGGATAAATTACCTGTATCAGGTCCAGGAACACTGCTACCCTGCTATTCAAGATAACAATATAGGGCCATTCTCAGAAGCAGTCCTAGAACTTTGATTATGTATTGTCATTTGCACATCCCGCGAAAATTGGGTTCGCTTCTTTGCATAGGGTGCTTCTCTAGCTGTTCAAACAGAAAATGAAACAGAAAATTCATCAATATAACTACGTAAAAGCATAAGAAACTTGACAATGAAAATTATGTTCCCAAAACAATAACTAATCCTCCTATATACTCCTACATCAAAAAGAAAAATATGTCCGCTTCTTTTTGCTACACCTAGGCACTTAGCTGCCTCATTTGGGGCTACCATACAATTTACCTAACTTGTTTCTTATCAAACTATGGAACAAATATAGCCGGTAATAAATGGTGGGAATGAGAATAAATCTAAGTGTTACTTCCTCCGATTTTTAAAACTCGCAACGTTTGTGATTTCTACACTATTCACATATTATACTTTGACCATTGTTGGTGATTTATACGTAAGATAAAATATAGTCATGTGGGATCTTGTTAGATTCGTCTTAATTTGTATTTTCAAAATATTAACTTTTTATAATTTTTGCTTAAAGATAATTAAATATATTAATGATCAAAGTTGTGCATTGACATGCGTGAAAGTGATAAGCGTTGCAAGTAAAAATGAACAGAGGAAGTATTTCGCAAGAAATTAACATCAAGATGTCCATGGTAATGAAATTTTGTCTCAAACTTGATGCTTTTCTTCATTAATTTGCATTCTCACCTAATACCACTGCCTAATGGTAATGGATGGTAATGAAAATTTATAAAGAAAAAGAGATAATTTTGAGTGAACTAGCATTACCACGGGAATGAATATTCATTTTCCTTAAAAATTTACATACAAATTCATTCTCATTGACACCGTTTAAGGCCGGCTACCAAACGGGCCGCTACACATACACATATAGAATGAACTTATGTTTGCTGTCAAATGGACTCAAATCACTTAGTAAGAACATAGGTAACAACCTTAAAAGGGAACTTTTCCTATGGGTTTTCTTACCAGCCAATTTCTGAGCCCTGAGGATATTCTGCCGCCTTTTCCACCAAATGATTGAACATCCAACAATCAAAAGTAATGCTATGAACACAGCAAGGGCAATGCCTACTTTAGCGCCAGGAGAAAGATGAGGCCCACATGTACGCAGGCCTGGTATACCACAAAGTCCTGCATTATCAGTAAAACTGCAGAAAACCAATTTAGTTGTTCTTGCTACATAACAAAGAATGTATCATGTTAATTGCAAAAATGACATAACAAACATACTTGAAGCTGGCTCTGTGTAACAATCTTTCACCAAGAGCAGCTGGAACTCTTCCTGACAGCTTGTTTCCATTGAGATTTCTGCATAATGAATACATTTATCAGTCTTGTCGACGGCAATAAAATTAACATGCCAAAACGGTTCATTTTTTGTCTTACAGTATTTGTAATGAATGTAACTGTCCAAGAGTGTCTGGAATCGAGCCGTTCAGAAAATTGTAAGAAACATCCCTGCCATAAGTATATATGTGTCAATTCAGGTATCCACTTGAAAAAAACTTCGGATCTTTAGTTCCATGTTTGGATAATGTTGACAAAATTATGAATTGTATGTTTCAGGATATAATAAAACCATAATCAGGATTCAACTAGATGAAGCAGCATGTCTTATCTTTTCATTTTGTTTGTCACACTCATTTGCTGATTTCTCAAATTTGTACGCAAAAAATTTCAGCTTTCATTCTTGTTTCTTTTTAAACAGCCGAAAACAATCTAGTTTCTTAGCTTGAGATAAACAAGATCAATTTTCACGAAGATAGGCTTTGCGACTTGCACAAGATAAGAGAGGTGGTGTGGTGTGAGGATAATGGTTGAATATTTTCTCCAGCCCTTCATCAAGACCCTTAAAGAAGCCCTAGGTCTATGTTGCAAAGGTTTTTGGTTGACATCTTTAGCTTATAAATAAATTGTTTGATAAATTTACATGAGATCCAAACATTTAAAAAAAGTTAACACCCAACTGAAAATATGCATGTTAGATCCATGAAGGCAAATGAATATGGGCAGCATTTCAAGCACTAGCATGTGTTAGGAGTAATGTTGGTTGTATAAGTAAGCTGTTCATACATCATTTTGTACAGCACAAAGAATCAGTGACAGAGAATGGAAAGGGTGAGGATAGTGAAAAGAGTATGCCATAATATCTGATATTAAGGGCAGTGAAATTACAAAATTAGTTAAAATATATGCAAGATACTTACAAAATTTCCAAGGTGGTAATGGACCCCAGGCTTGACGGAATAGATCCATGAATGCTGTTTCCACTAAGGTTACTGTCAACACATCAAAAACCCCATTAAAACAAGTTAGTGTGTTTTGGATTTTTTCAAAAGTTTTTATGCCACAAAAGGTTGAACTATTAATTTACCCAAGGCAAGAGAGAATTTCAAAGCATAAAAAGACAACACATTGAATACAAATTTCCTTCAAAAACAATATTGAAAACAAATTTATACAAAAAACTCATTTTTCCATTATGAGGTGATTCATCAATTATCAGCAAGAAGAGCCCTGCTATTATAGTCGCCAGCTACTTACATGCTCTGCAGATGACTCAGCTTTGATATATCTCGAGGGAGGAAACCATGCAAACCCTGATTGTCAAGACCACTGAAAATGCAGAAAAGATAAATTTGATCACTAAAAAGGAGAAAGTAATTTCATCAATATGATATGATCATTCTCTACTGGAGATACTAATCTAGGAAAAAAATATTACATTTTCTACTTCAAAGGCTTCTTGGCACCACACACACACACGCAAACACTGAAAAATAAGGCACGCCGCGCATTCATGTGCAGTTGCTCACACAAACATTGATCACACAAACATACATATTGTATTAGAACAACCCCTTAATTAGGATTAGATAGATTATAAGTTATTAAGTCTTGAAGTATATAGATGTTGTATGAGAACAACCCTTAGGGTTAGATAAATCTTATACAGGCAACCAACTAAACTAATGGCATTTTTACTTGCATTAAGCTACAGAAAAACGGAAGCAAAAAGTTGGAGAGAATATAAATAACCAAAATTTCCCTCTCCCTGTCAACCACATGTTACCTCCTTGCAACAACAGGCGACACCTTGCTAGTGCCAGATGGAATCTAAAATCCACCTTTGGAAGAG
Organism: Spinacia oleracea; assembly: GCF_020520425.1. Classification (NCBI taxonomy): domain Eukaryota; kingdom Viridiplantae; phylum Streptophyta; class Magnoliopsida; order Caryophyllales; family Amaranthaceae; genus Spinacia; species Spinacia oleracea. The sequence continues at coordinate 32,121,243 of NC_079492.1, forward strand.
ATGCACTGATAAAGATGGGTGGTTAAATGGGTCAACCAAACACAACTTTAAAACTAGGCCATGCCATTTGAATTCTTTTGTTTTAAACTGTGTCGAGGGGTAAAATTTAGAGCACAAGATAGAAACTCCTGTTATTTGATTGATTTTCGTTTTAGATTTTTCTTTAGATGCCAACAATCATATTCTGCCAACTGTAATTCTTGATTATCTGTCAAATTTTCAATTGATTTTTGGAAAATTCTTCTAGAACCTTTTTCCTTATCTCCTGCAATCAACGACGAGATTTTTGATTGGTTCGTTTTTTTGGATCGGACTTTGTTAGTTATGGGCTAGAGCCGCACAAGTCATCAAGAGAGAGTCCACTTCACAAGTTAGAGGAGGTTCCACCTCAAAACCATATGGCAATAAGGGGAGTAACTCTAGCCTTATAGAGTGATTAACTCTCTCATCCGTGGGAGTCGTGGGAGTTCATTCACAAGTGTTGTATGGGAAGGCTATGTTTCAACAATTTCTGACCAGAATTTTCGTTTTTCATCAATGTTTAGTGAAATTTTCCACCTTCATTCGAATAGCCGGAATCAAGAAGCTCCTTCGAACTTTTGACTTCGATTCTTGAAAATTTGCTCGATTTTATCTAGATTGCATCAACGAGAATATCAAGTATTCTCTAAAATTTTCCATAAGAGGTGGTTGTTTTGGCAAACTCGTTCATGGTCTCGTAAGTCTGCCGCAGACAACAAAGTTGGTTTCTCCAATTTTCTGGAAGTTTTGCTTGTGTCCTCTTCAATCAGTTCTTTTGGACGGTTTATGATGTTCTTCCGCGAGGTCGAGTTTTGCAAATTGATGGTTGTTTTCTGGTTTTTCGTAAAGTTCTGTTAATTGGAGCTGATGTTCTTCGCTAATTTGGCAAGATCCAATTTTTTCTATCATTAGTTGATATTCCATATTTCTCCTCTTGTTTCCGTCATAATTTTTCGGATTGTTGTTGATTAAATGATTCTTTGATTGGAGAGTTGATAACTACATAGAACTTTTTTTGATTAGGGAATAATTATGTGTCGGTAATCATTTCTTGAAGTTGAGGTGTTGAAATTAAGGCTGATTATTGATGTCTTGGGAGTTCTGTGGGTTTTCTACAATTCTATCCCAGGTATCATGAAGGTCAAATCGTGCTCTTTCTGTTTGCTGTGGGTATTGTTTGCCAAGAAAGTTCAAGGATTCTGATATTACTTCTAATTCTGGTTCTCTGCAATTTGTTCCCAAGCGAGCGAGACAGCAGCTACAGCTAAATTGTTCTGGCAGTATTATGTGTTATTGTGGATAGTCTCCTACGATATGGAAGTGCTATGGTGTACTTCTAGGCGTTATAGTTCATGGTCTCATAGTTCTTCTTTGGTTTTGTGATAGCTGACTACTAGTCTTCTTCAACCAATAAACCCTCTTGATCTCTGTTCATCTTCATTCAGTTCTCGAACCTCTGGTATGGCCTGTTTTTCTTCTTTGTTTGAGCTGGTGTGTTACAGTTGTTTGAGATACTCAGCAAGTCTGCAGACTTTGGTGGGAATTGATGTGTTTTGGGTAAATTGTTGCCATTCAAATTGTGATTTGGTGGTTGTTGGTTAGTGAATTCAAAGCCTTGACTTAAAAAAACTTCCTACTTACACGACTTACATATGTTCCTTAAAATTTCTCTCTTAATCCTCAAATTCCATCTGGTTTCCCGCAAGCTGAATAGTTGTTCATTTATGCTTGCATTCTGTTTGTTCTTCTTGGTTACCATCAAAATATCCCCGGTTAAATTTCCAAGAGTTAGATTGGTATTCTGGCTTTTCTGTGATCAAATTCATTTGTTCTAATTGATCAGTTCTGTTGTGACTCTTTGAAGCCAGTTTTATCCGCGGGTGAGGCCCCTTTTACTACAATTTTTGGTCGTATAGTCAGTGCGTGATTTACGTAACGACCAATTGATTGTTTTGACGATTTTGTTTCTGTCAAATAAAATCTTCCTGATTTCTTGCTTCAGTTACGAAGGCAATTAAGGACTAATTGATTGCTTCAGTTTTTTGGCTAGCTGTTTTTCCTATATAATTCTCACCGTCCATCCAGAAAAGGTACACATAGAAAAATAGCTTCTTCATCTTCTCTGAAAATGAAAACACAACATTGCTTTTGTCAATCCGATTCTTCGCCGTACACCGAAGGGTCGGAGTCGTGTATCCCTAGGTCGGTTGCTACTGGTCCGCGTGTACTTAGAGGGCAAATTTGACTTTAGGACAGTGATTGGTGTCACGCCACAACATTATTACAGATAACCTCGTTCTAATTTCTCTTGTTATTGGTCATAGTTCCTAAAACCTCTTTGCTTCCTTTCCATGAAGTAGGAGATGGTCGTCCTGTAGTTGTCCCGTTATCGCTTTTGGGTTGCGTACACCCGACCCCCCCTTACCCCGCTCTTGCGGGAGCCTCTTTGAGGCAATGGGGTAATGATAATGAATGAATTGGTCATAGTTCCTACAATCTAACGTTGGATTTTTTGTATTCGTGAATTATGGTTGATAACATCCCTACTGCTACACCTATTTCCTCATCCATGCTTTCATTCATGATATGTCGAAAATAACATTTTGATGGGAAAAACTATAGGATGTGGTCTGATAAAATGAATTTCTTGGGTCAAATTGGGGTAGACTATACTTTCCTCGTTGACTGTGAATTCTATTAGGGATTTTGATAAGAATAATAAGACCTGTCGTGGTATGTTGTTGATTATATGACTACTTTTTTATACATGATTTAGTAAGTCAAAGAATACAAAGGATATTTGGAATGCTTTGAAGTGTAAGTATGGTACTGATGATTTTAGGACTAAGAAGTATGCTTATACTCGTTGGTTAAATTTTTGTATGACTGATGATAAGCCTGTTTTAGATCAAGTCCATGAGTATGAGAACCTATGTCTGATATTGGAACTAAGAAGTATGCTTGTACTCGTTGGTTAAATTTTCGTATGACCGACGATAAGCCTGTTTTAGATCAAGTCCATGAGTATGAGAACCTATGTGCTTATATTATTGTTGAAGGGATGAAGATCTGTAATCAGTTTCAAGCTAATTGTCTTCTTGAAAGTTACCTCCCTCTTGGCAAATTATGTTCATTCCATGAAATAAACAAACAAAAGGATTTCACCTTCCAAGAGTTAGTTTATGGGATCAACATAGAAGAGCAGAATCGCATTCAAGCCAAAGGGGAATCTCATGATCATTCATCTTTTACTGCTAACCTTGTTGAATCTAAAAATGCAGGTTATAACAAAGGTTCTAAAGGCAAAGGTCCTAATCAACTTCATGGGACCAGACAAGGCAGCAACAACTTCAAGGAAATAGGTAATTAAAAGGAAACTGTCTTCACTTGTGGTAAGTTCGGGCATATTGCAAAAGATTGTAGACAAGGACATGGACCGAACAACAAAGCAAGGGAGAACGAAGCTCAAGTCAACCTTGTTGAAGAAGAGGTCATTGTTGTTGTGGTGTCGGAAGTGAACTTGGTAAGAAACATGACAAAATGGATGTTTGATACACTTGCCACATTTGTTCTAGCGAGGAGATGTTCAAGGAGTACGAAAAAGCACAAGGAATGGGTTTAAAGCCTATTGAGGAGTGAATTGTGATGGATCATCTTAGGGAAACCTAAGTTCAACGGGTCAAACGAAGTAAAAAAAAACTCATGTTTTGTATACTACTACCATTCCTATTAATAAAGTGATGTAGTATTTCTTTTATTGTCACATGTGTAAGGTTGAGCCAAAGCACTTAATAAGTTCATAGCCTATTGAGGTGGCTTATGATCTAGGATGCTCGGACTCGGCTCACCACCCCTACGTACCGGTGTCGACACGACTTGACCCGCGTGCGGACTCGGCTCACCACCCCTACGTACCGGTGTCGACACGACTTGACCCGCGTGCGGACACGGAATCCGGATCGGACCCACCGGAGAGAAAGTGGACTCGACACTCACAAACCCTAGATCTAAAATTGAAGGAAGAAAACAACAAATCAAGAGCCGAAACCTTAGGGCTTTTGTTCGGCCAGAAAAGCCGAGTAGATCGGAACCACCGAGTTGTTGGTTTTCTTCTCCGGCGAAGGGTGGCTGTCTTCTCCTTAACTTCGACCTTTTATTTTGAAAAAAAAATGCGACATTGTCCTGGTTCTGATTTTCTGTTTTTATCTTTTTATGTGGGGTTGGGTAGTGGAAGAAAGTGACGTGATATTCATTACTGGTTATTCTACCTCTTTTGGTGGGGTATTCTTGACTCTTGAGTCCTTTTATTATGCATCTTTTTCTGTTTTTTACTTTATTTAATATCAGCAATAAAGTATGGTATCTTTATCTAACTAAGGAGTTTGACTTCTCACCTACTCCTCCATAATACTTAAATTGTGTATATTTAAAAAAACAAATAACCAGTACTTTTTTAAAAGAAATCTGCAAATAAAAAATAAAAAATCTTTATTTTGTTTTGCATTGCCATGTCCCCGAGTCCAAATACAAGTTTCGGACCCTTTCAAAACGTGTCCCCGAGTCCTTGATTTTTTGAGTTTCTCGTGTCCGACACTTGGACCCCTTACCCGGGTCCGACACCCGTACCCGAGTCCGAGCATCCTAGCTTATGATAGTATAAACCTGTTGAACTTACCTACATGAATGTGGGGGCTACGCCAAACCCCCTATGGGGTCCATTGGCTTAGGACCTCTAGAGCGTTCATGAAAAAAAACCAAGACTTTGTGGGACACCAACTATCAAAATTCACGAGGACACTTCTTGTTTTGAGAAAATTTTAGTGGGATGATGTGTTACTACAATCTACATGAAGGATTCAAGGATAATTCCATTTAATATGGTTGTATGACTTATTAGTATGGACTAGGTATCAATTCAAGTCCACAAGACATTGATACTTGTAAAACTAAGTATCCATTGCCCATAACATCTTTCATATTCAAGCCTTTGTTCTTTTGAATCATGTGGGGGAATTAGATTGTAGGAACTATAACTAATAACAACAGAAATTAGAACGGGCATATTTATAACAATGTCGTGGGGCGTGACACCAATCACTGTCGTAAAGTCGAATTTGACCCGCTAAGTACACGAGGACTACTAGCAACCAACACCAGGGATACACAACTCCAACCGTACGATGAAGAATCATATGGAGAACACCCTTAAGCAATGCCTTTTATGATTTCATTTTCTATGTGTATCTTTTTTGGATGGAAGGTGAGAATTATATAGGAAAAACGACTAGCTAAAAACCGAAGCAATCAATTAGTCCTTGATTGCTTTCATAATTGAAGCAAGAAATCATGAAGATTTTATTTGACATGAACAAAATCGCCAAAGTAATCAATTAGCCATTACGTAAATCACGCACTGATTATGCGACAAAAAATTATAACGGGTAGTAAAAAGGGCCCCACCCGCGCTCTCGCCCAGTGAGCGCGCGCGCGTGTATGGTTACTAGACCCACCTCTCCTGTCTTCTAATAAATCATTATAGAGTAGTGGTATATATATAAAAAAATGTAGGAAATGTGTTTTTTATCACCATGAGACAAAAGAACATTTCCTTCTTTCGAAGCATAATATTGGAGGAACAATTCCAACACCTATCCCATCACAATTCTATGATTTGTTTACAATATTCTACTTCTCCAAGCTTGGAATGTTCTTCAACCCTTCCAAGATTGCTGGAGGATATTAGACCTCTCAAAGTTGGTTGATTTGCTTGATTTTAATACTTGTCTTTTTGATTGATCACCTAACATTTTTCTCCAACTTTTTTTAACTTCCCATTCATGCCTAACAATTATATTGATCCTTGATTCATCACATTAGTTTTAATTGTTTCCTCATGTGTACATCAAATTACTATGATTTACATAGTACGTATTATTTTTATGGACATGTTAATTTAGAATCAATAAAGAATGTATAACTGTATACGAATTGACTTAAAAATTGTACTCACTTATTCTTGTTCAATCAACAAATTATGTTTCACCAAACAATTTGGTGAATAAATAAATAAAAATGGACCAAGCAACACAATAACAATAAACAGTTAAAATTATTTCTCATAGCCTATGCCAAAATATCAATATCAAAGAGTGAGCTAGTGTATCAATGACTAATAAAATGTGGACAGATTTACGATTTAAATATTATTTGGCCCAAAAAAATTTCTTGGTGTATATATTTTTTTGGTCCGATTTTCTTTTTCTAAATTCTTGGACCCGCCACTGATTGCAATGGTTTAGGTATGTGGTTCAGATCAGCATCAAGCAAATTTCCTCAACTTAAAGCACTTCAGTCATACTGTGATCATCAGTTTATATTCAAAGCTCAGTCCAAGACACAGAAACTCAGTTTAGCTCAAGCCATGGCAGCTGTTTTATTTACTAAACTCTGGTAATTTGGATGTGTCAAGAAGTTCAAACTGGAATGATTTCCAACCTTTCTAGTTTGAGGGAGGTGTTGGAGATTGCATAGCAATTAACAGTCTTGTTGACTAAGTTTGTTACGTTCTTCCTTAAATTTAGGATGGTTAGTTGTTCTGCTTTATAGGATGGGTAGTTGGTTAGATTGTATTAATGTAATTAGTAGTATAAATAGATTAGTTGATCTAATAATTAGCATCCAACAAAAACACATTAGCTCGTAATAAACATTTACACCATGTAGCAATCAAAGAATTATCTCACTCAAGCCTGAGCTCTCACAGAGCAACAATGGCATTCTCTCATCTCCCACTCTCAATCCCATAATTTTGACAGATTGGTTAGCTATGATCTATCTAGAGTTTGAGTATAGTGCTTTGCCAGAAGCTTAGCCATGATACACTGTCTGGCAATCATTCTCTACCTAGATTTATTTTGGGGTTAAATTCAAGTGCGATAGCCAAATTCACTAATTGAGATAGGAATACAAAAAATCTAAAAAAACCTAATACTGAACACTGTTATTGGGTAGCACTAGTGGAGTTACACTGTGATAATTGTTGATAGAGCAGTAGAGGTAAAACTGGACCGCAACTTCCAAATTTGTCATATGGTGGGAGATATAACCACTACCGTTGGGAGGTGAACCTCAAAAATATGGCATGCGAGGTACTACTACATTTTATTCTATATAATTGTATTGTAGTTAGAGTGTTTAAAAAAGCGCAAAGCGCACTAAAGCGATATGAGTCCTAGAGCTTAGGCATAAAGCGCGAGCTTCATCGAAGTGAAGCGCACTTTTTAAGAATTCTAGGTTTCTTTACCGTTATGAATATATATCTTACTAAAATAACCACAAAAACACATAAACATCAGATTTTCTTCCGTATTGCTCCTTGTTTTAACAAAATAAAGCATATAACATAGTGTTTATCATGTAATATCCACTTTCTATTGTTAAGGATTAATAGTATGTGGTCCAATAGACAATAACAACGTATAAAAAAAAGCTTTTAACGTGAATTTTTTTTTAAAAAAGAAGAATTTCAATGAAGCTCAAAAAAGCGCGCTTCATACGCTTTTTGCGCTTCATGCGCTTAAGTGCGCTTCGGTGCGCTTTTTCACAAACGCTTCGCTCAGACCTAATTAAGCCCTTTGCCCTAGAGCTTCGAGCTTTAGCGCTTAAGCGAGCTTTAAGAGCGCTTTTTTAAACAATGGTAGTTACTAGTTTGTAGCTTCTTTGCAAGATAGCACATGCAATTTAACTAAAATGTGAGGCCCGAAAACAAACAAATGTTGTTGAATATATCCAAATTGGGAGTGGAACTTACAGTCCGTCAATGTACCATCTTTTTTTAGCACTATCATAACGGCAATCTGCTCCACTCCACGGATGTTGCTGTGGGACACATGGATCACCATTCCACCCAAGACGACGAGGAAGTTGCATTGCCTTTTTAAGTGATTGCAAAGCACTAACTGAGGGAAATAGAAAAGGTCATTTTAGAGATGTATGCATTAGTGTTCACCAAAAGAAGACGTTAGCAGATATATGAAAAAAATGCTGAAAATGCTTCCTCATTTTCATGGTTTTGCAATAATGTACTGAAGACTAAAGTACGAAAACAGTTGCTCCACCTAAAATCTCCTCAAACCAAGTTGGAGAAATATAAAACCCTAGATATTATCTTCAACCAGGGAATGCTGAAACGGAGGAGATATATAGTTTAGTTCCTCATGCACAACAACCCATTAATGTGGAAAGAAGGAAACATTAAGTTTCTGTCTTTCTGAGGTAAATATTTTATTTTTACAGCACATATTTCTTTTTCAGTCTACAATGAAGGCTGTCTAAATTTAGCACATGCAAGCTAATTTGAAATAGATGGCAGCAAAACAGATTCTGGCCACAACATGATTTGGGTACAATAAATCACTACCAGGAATAATGTGCTTCTTGCAGCAACCTAAAGTCACTCATGTATGAAAAGCTAAACTTAGTTTGAGAGGCTAAAAATCCATCAGTGAAAAATTCCTCACCAAACAGAGAAGTTGGATTTGTGCAGCAAATCTTTAAAATACTCATTTTGTTTCCCATAAAATATAAATAAGTAACTAGAAGGCCATTTTGAGTCTTTTTTACCATCATTTGCAGAATTAAAACCGTCAGTTACAAGTGTTAGATGGTAATATCACCTACCGATCCACCATAGGCAGAAATTATCAAAATAAAAAACATAATCAAGGCAAGGTCAAATCTTAAGGAGAGAAGCCAAATGAAATGTCGGCACATGTACCTTCAGCACTTGAAGTTTTTGCTTCAGCTGCAAGAACCAGGAAAACTTCAATGGCACTGATTATCGCATGACTTCCATTGATGGGCTTCAAAATGATTGTCAAAGTCCGACCATCGATTGGAACAGTTGTATTCAATACTAATGCAGTTTTCACATCCCCACTCATTTTAACAACATCTACTGCTTTGAATGCAACATCACCATTTATCAAAATATGAAAGACCCTTTGTCCTGCTTTGGTGATGGAAGGATCAATCTCAGCAAAATGTAACCAAATGGAGTAATTACTATTAGGCTCCACATCCATTGTATAAGTTAACTCAGGATCAACATCAGTGCTAACTAAAGCTGATTGGTAAAGACCTTGTGGATAAAAGTTTGGAGCAATTGAACTTTTCTTGATACGACTCTCGATAGATATAGGCTTATCAGAACTTTGGCCAAAAGTTGGCAGTGCATTCCAAAACCTATCCCCACCCCACGGGTCACCCCCATAGTCTTCACCAAACTTTGCCCTCCCTTGCCCACTGCTAAACCTGTTGACTGTTTTTAGAATTGATCCTTTGCCAAATTGTGCGCCAAAATTGTAAGCATTGTCATTCACCTGTTGGATTTCAATAGAGAGAATTGCTGGATTACCATGACCCGTACTGTGGAAACAAAGAGATACAGTACCATCAGTAAGAAAGACAATGGTTTCAGTAAACGAACGCTCATCATCATGATTACTCCATCCAGCGCTCAAAGAATCCACCAGAGTTCCCTCTACAGAAACATCAAACAAAGGCTCGTTGTCAAAGTTCGGATCATCTACCAAACCATAAAATATCCTCACAAGATAATGTCCACTAGGCACGCGATTAATATTGTAACAGTTTTCTGGGCCCTCGGATAAAGGGAAATAACGAAGGGTGGATAGTGGAGGGGTAATAAAACTAGTCCGTGTAGCGTTGGCAGGTATTCCTCCCGTATAGGCAAAATCTTTGTACCACAGTGTATTAGTTGGCGGAGAGCGGACGTCCCTCCTTGATCCACAGCTTATTCTCAAAGCATATGGCCCTGAAATTTATAATAATGTTCCAAAATATCATTTAACAGCAAGTAAGAACATGTTCAACATCAATTTTCAGGACAGGTATAGCTTTTTAATTAAGTTTGTGGTTAACTAAAGCATAACCTAGTTCATTCCATCTTACCTTAGAGGCTTAGAACATAGTGTTTCATCCTACATAAAAACATACTAGTTCATTCATGTACATTGAAATAGGAGGTCTACATGGCATAAACTCTATCACCAACACCAGTTCAAAAACCAGACAATCATACACAATAATTTTAGTTGTTCATCTAATTACAATAAGTTCACCCGAAAAGAGATACTTGATAATCAATTGGACAACTGCATTTTGCTTCACCGAGTGTAAGTGATCAATAACAAAAGTTATCAAAGTACTGGACTCGATGCGAATTGCATTGGACCGTGCACAGTCAGTAGGTTTTTCTATATAAAATGAGCAACTAAATCAGCAACCAAATGAGCAACTAAAATCAGCAATCTTGCCGGGGTTTTTTTTTTCTTTTTGCCAAATTTCATCCTCCCAATTTAGAAAAACAGAGCAAAAATAAAAACAACCGCAACTGCAAGCACCCAAAAAAATGCACAAATCTAGCAGAAACCCCATCTATCAAGCATTAATCCTACTCCAAATTCCCAATTTCTCAATGAAAATCAATGTGCCCTTCACTAACAACACCAAATTTGATCAAATTACCTAATACCAATTTGATTAGCCAAGTATTTAGATCTATACTACTCTTAAACTAAAGTCAAAATGAAAACCCATCAAGCAATTAAGTAAATTTTACTCCATCAAACCCAAAATTGGTAAAATACCCATTAAAAAATAGACAAAAATGGAACCTTGCATGCATGAAATCAGCAAAAAAAAAAAAAAACGCTGCAAGACTTTTACTTGGGAAAATCAATACCATGTGAAAAAGTGTGAGGAGGAGAAAGTTAACCTTTTGCTTGAGAAATTGAACAAGTAGAAAGGAAGATGAGGAGCAAAAGAACAAGCAGACGGCTAATAAGCATTGTGAACAAGCATCAAAAAAATGTCCAACGACTCTTAATTTCTCTGCTATTTCTGGTAAACCTTCATTACCCACATTTCTAAATCTCAAAATATGTACACATTTTTGTGGGTTGTTTCTTCTTCTTTTTGGATTTGGTTGATTGATTGAAGGAAGAGAGTGTTGATGAACGTGGATGCCGGTATAAAGGAGTTAATGGGCAGAATTTTGTGAATATTTTATCAATTTATCTTTACTTTGAGTGGAGGAAGTCAAGGATTTATGACATAGTTTTTGGTTTGTGTCTTTGTGTCCAAAATTCCTTTTGACCCGTGAATGAAAAGGATTGCGAAGGACTGAAAGGAGCTAATTTTATTTAATTTCGACGGTTCTTCGTTGGATACTTGGATGGAGGTCCCTATTCCCTAAGACATTTATAGGGCTATTTATTGGCCATTACTACTCATTAGTGGGATGTAGAAGTTGTGTTCAGACTGGTTAAACCGGTTGGGTTAGATCGGGTTGGTTGACACGGGTATTAATTTTTCTTTTGAGACGCATTTTCATACCTAATTTTAATGGCTATTTGGATTTAACTACAGTTTTATTTGTGTTTATCGGTAAGGTTTAGTTAGTGAGTTAGGTGAACTTTTGTATGAAGTATATTTTTTTAACGAGTTTGGAAGATCATAGAAAAAGGACAAACTAATTAACTTGTGAATAAACGTAATACCAAAATCGGTGGGATAAATTTATGTTTTATGCATGCAATAATTATGAAAATGATGTTTGTTAATGCATGTGCTTTGCTACATGAGAAATTGAGTATGGATATAGGAAAATGTGAGAAGGTACATCAAAGTGAAAGATGCACATTTTTCATGTATTTTACTTAAAATTAATGGTTGATTATAAATATTATTGGAAATAATTATTAGTGTATATTTGTATTCATTTTCAAGATTCATTTTAAAATAGGAAAATTAAATTCTAATAATCCAACATTTGCCCGTTAATCTATTAACAGTCCCACCTATGAGGTATTCCTAGCTGATCCAACCTTTAGTACCCATTTTCTTTTAACAAACCCTTTTAAATGGCAACCTGCTAATTCAGGTCACATATCCTACGTGGCATTGACCGTTGTGATTTTTGCAGGTTTCTTTCTTTTAAACTTCGTCTTTTTCATTTTCCTTCTGTGTTCTTCGTCTCTCCCATTCTCAAAACAAAAATAAATCATTTCCTTCTCTGCTCTTGCTCACACGACAATTTGCCCAAAAATATTTTGCCCAGATCTCTTCTACTCCACATCAATTTACCCCAAAAACTCCCATAAAAATTGGTTTTCTTTTCTCTTTCTCTCACCTTCATCCTTCTCCTCTAACCTTCGGTAAGTTCGCTTGCTTTCATTTACATCCTAACTCGCATCACTCACCTTTCACCACCAACAAAACAACTTATTCTTCATCTTATTCCTCCAACTTCTCCCCCTTTCTCTCTCCTCCCACACTCCTGTCAAACAAACAACAATGTCAGGCTTAGTCTCAGCTAAAAATCCACCACCAACACTTTCTCTCTCCACCGCAGAAACCACCACTCCCACCAGCCAGATCCGCCCCTCCACCGGGTCCCGCCTCTAACTCCTCATCTCCAGCACCAAGACGCACTCCCTCCCCTTCCCCCTCTACCTCTCGGGCTAAACCCTCCCCTGACCGGTCCTCCGGGAAGAGAAAACCCGACCCGCAAAAACTACCCCTCAACTTAGATGAATCCTCCCTCGACAACCCAGATCTAGGTCCGTTTCTCCTCAAACTTGCTAGAGACACTATTGTTTTTGGGGATAGCCCGGTTAAGGCTCTGGATTTTGCGGTTCGGGCGTCTAGATCGTTCGGGAGATGTGCGGTTGAAGGGGAACCGAATTGGATTTGGCGATGAGTCTTCATGTTGTTGTTGCGGTTTACTGCAGTTTAGGGAGGTTTGATGAGGTGATTCTTGCGCTTGAAAGGGTAATTGAAGTTCCAGAACTTCGGATTTTTTATTTTACCAGTATTATCGAATTTCCAACACTTAGACATGGTTATGGATATCAGATATTAAGAGGGAAAGGGAGGAAAATGAAGGGTTATTTCCCAGTCAGCATAAAAATTAAAAAAAGAAAATGCCACGCAAGCTTAATTGAGTCAATTATAAGTTGGTTGACTTTTTCTTTCAGGTAACCGGTAAAAGGGTTTGTTAAAAGAAAATGGGTACCAAAGGTTGGATCAGCTAGGAATACCTCATAGGTGGGACTGTTAATGGATTACCGGGCAAAGGTTGGATTATTAGAATTTAATTTTCCTTTAAAATATGTATATACTAGTATGTGCTCGTGTTATTGCACGGGACCTACAATAAGTGTAAAAAAAACTCTTAAACGACGATGTTGACTATAATTTTATTGTGTGACAAACCCAAAACGTATCTAAATATTAATGTGTCTTAAACAAAATATAAAATATAAAACCCGAGGTTAGAAGCTAAAAAGTAACAAAAATAAAGTTCTAGACAAAATTGACTATGTGGTTACTATAAATGAAGAAGGGAGACTAATTTTATTAAAGTGTTCATTACTTTAAGAGCAACATGTTGTAGACACCTACTTTTGTCCCCATTCCCGAAAGGGAAGGTTCGATGATGAGAACATAAAATCTCCACTTGGCAACGCATCTCCTATAAAATAACGAATCTCGATCACCCTTTTCATTTCACCCGAACCTGCTATTTATAGAAACCTGCTAAAAATAGTAACTGCCATAATAGGTAGTTGTTAAAAGTGGCAAGTCATAAAAGATAGAAACCTGTCAGAATTAGGTGTTGCACTCCAACATAAATCCTAAAAGAGATATAATTTGCAAGAGGAATCCTGTTCCTAGTATAGCTCGAAAATAAGAGTTACGTATTAATTAAAATCCTAACGAACCTAGAGTTCGTAACGGGCCCAGACGCATTCCGTCATAAAGTTAATACGCACTAAAAGACTCGGATAAGTCTCAAAGACTCCGTATTCCACGAGTCCAAATCTGACAAGGAAATACGGCCCAAACCCTATTTTCAACGCCTGGCTTTGGGCGCCGAAATCTTCGGCGCCCAGCCCTGGGCGCTGAAATTACCTGGGTACATGTTCTCTCCTAATTCTTCTTGGATTAGAGCTCTAAAATTCTATCTTTCCACGAACTCTTCCCTATAAATACAGCCCAAAATTCGACGTGAAAAGGACACAACACACAATTCATATTCTGAGTATTGACTCCAACCCCTAAGCCTAAGCCTCACGCTGCGAAATTGATCCCGCGTTCTGTCGCAATCGATCCAAAAATCGAACAGAACGTATCCTGTCCCTTGTAGCTGAATAATTAAGCCCGGAAACTTGAGATTCGTTAAATAAAAGGAAAAATAGCAAAGCCAAAGTGGTTGGTTTTCTAAAAACAATGACGCACCTCTCAAGGGTGCGTCGTAATGTGTCCCTTCGCATGATTTAATCGCTTTCTTCACCCTTTTATAAAACTGTTAAACTATTAAATCTGATTGTTCTATCACGCCTAATAAAGATAATATCTTGGGAAATTGAACTATCATGCTAGGTGCCCTAAATCAATCTAAACCAGATAATCACGATCGATCTAGTATTATGTGTTGCATATTGCTAAAATCAATTCAGATTAGTTTAATAGTTAACGCATGTCCCTTCAATTATTTATGCTGAGCTAGTAAGGATATCCTGCCTCTGGAGTTATCGAAGAGCGAGTACTCCTCTCGGTAGTTACAGTCCCCAGAACCCTCTGTAATCCCCCGTAATTTTATACATTTTAGTTATATATTTTAACGAATATTTAATATATTTAATATATATTTAAACATAAATTACGGATTTTAGAAACGAATATGTAATTGAAATGTAATTATTTTATTTCATTTGGAATACTTTTAATGATTTACGAAATCAAAATGTATTTTTGAATTTTACGTTAAAACGAATTCGATTTTGGATTCGAATCCTAAATACTAAATTCCTAAGTCTAGCCCAATTGAATAAAGCCCAATAATATAAACCCATAACCCCACACTTCTACTCCATGTAAAACACAAAACACCAAACCCTTCTCCTCTCTACTCTTCACGTGGAAAACCAAAAAAAGAAAAAAAGAAGAAAAACCCTCCTGCTTCACGTACAACCTCCCAGCCGTTGCTATCTCTCTCCTCGCCGCGGCTCTCCTCCCTCACGACTGAGCCCTCGACGCCGGTGAGTTCCTTCTCCCTCTCATTCGATCTCTCCTCCTCCTTCTTCTTTGTATTTCCTTGTTTCGTTCTTGCTCATGGCTTGACTCCGTTCTGATTCGCGCAGCCACCGCAAAGCACCACCGTGTGCCGCCGTCCACCACCTAGCGCAGTCACCCACGAACCTCGACCACCGCCGCACGGTAGTCCTCTTTCTTTCCCTCTTTTTCGTTTATAATTTTCTTGCATCTTCGTTGTTGATACTTCGACCCTTATTGAACATGTTGTTCTCCACAGCCGTCGAGCCACGCAACCAACCTCCGCAAGCCGCCGCCTTGCCGCCGCCGTGATCCGTCCGCCGGCCAACCCTTCCCTCTCTCCTCTTTAATTCTTGGTTATTTCTTAAACCCTAAGTAAACTAAATATTTTGATTTTATTTTGTTTATTTAATTCATTATTTGATTTAATAAATTTATGATTTTTATGAGTTAATTGGATTTTCAGATTTATGTAGTATGCTCAAATAATATATTTAATTTTCAGATTATGCAATTTGATTGAAATAATGGTTTAATTATTAAAGTATGAATTTTAATGGTTTTAATAGTTTTGAAATCATGGTAGGATGATTATAAATTATTAAAGTTATTGTTTTTATGATTTCAAAGTTTAGGGAGTAGTGTGAAATTAGTTATATTGCTGAAAATTTAAAGTACGATGTTTGCAAAAGTTTTCAACGAATTTCAATCACTAATTCAATAATCATGATTCTAGGAAATCAAATGTTTAAGTTTTGATAGTGGGGAAAGTTCTAAATATGTTTAGGATGCATTTAGAATGCTTTCTTATGGTTGTCAATGATTAGAAATTTATTGGGATTATTTGTTGGATGTTTTAGGCGGAGAATTCTCTTTAGGCGACTTTTGAGAGTGTTAAAGTGGCCTATCAGTTTGTTTACACAAGGTACGTACATACTTGTGTGCTTGGAATGTGTGCTAATTGTTGAAACCATGTTGAATCTTGTTGTTGAACTTGGTTATGTTGATATTATTGTTGAACTTGGTGATGTTGATATTATGGACGAACTGGGTTATATTAAATGTGCATGTTTAATACTGTCGGACAAACTTATTGAACTTATTTTGCACTTTGAGAACTGTAACATGTTAGTATGGATGGTTGGGAACACTAGATTATTCTATATGATTGGGTTGGATCGATTGGTTGTGTTCCCTTTCTATCTTTTCACTACTTTATGAGGGCGGAGGACCTTGTTTAGTAAGTTGAAACTTTATGCCCATATACAGGGTTGCTCATGGTTAAAGAAAGGTTGGATAAATCGGAATGAGTCTTGATTGATGCTTTCATGATCACTTACTTAATTCCAAGATAAAAACAGTTGTGAACAAATGTGAATTGTATGTCTTAGGTAATGTTTGAGTCATAACGGAATCTCAATTTGTAAATCATGTAAAGTGAAACTGAATAGCAATAGCTTTAGACTGTGCACGTCTGAAGTGACGGACAAACAGGAGTTGGGGTTCATGGTGGTAGCCCATGGCCTTTTCTGGGACCGGATTGATCACCGTGTTCTATTTTTATTCAAACGTTCCTCGATATCGCAGGTCACTGAGGTTTCGGAGTCGCGCCCGTACCTCGTCTTCCTTGGGGAAGACTTTTGGTTGGACAACTCGGTCCATTGTCTATTTCAACTAAAATAATATTATGGTTATTATGTCTAGCTTAGTCTAGTCAAGTATGGTCGTCAAATTATTATGTTTTGTCTGTCCTTACTTATATTTATTAGTATCATGTTAGGGTTGTTAGTTTTGATAGTATCATGCTAGGATTGTTGTTGTTTTAGTATGTAGTACTCAGCTTTGCTGATTACGTGCTTTGTTTGTGTGTGTTGATCATGGCTATGCCTTATTGATCCTGTGATGACCCATCTTTGGTGAGCAGTCTCTAAGGATCAATAAGCGTTGCCCATCTACAGGTTTGAAGATGATGCATCATTGGGATCGGGATTAGAGAGCTTGTAGTTCTATTTGTTTAATTAAGTGATTTAATTTGTTAACTTGGATTTGAAATTTGTCCTATTATTCGTATTTCCTTATTTCAGTTAATTGGTTTGGACCTAATATGTAATAGATTATTTATGAACCTAAAAGTTAGTTTTATGTTTTCCGCTGCAAAATTCTGAATAAGCCGTAACGTTTTCACACGGGCGATAATACTTTGATAATTCCCTACAGTTATATTTAAAAAAAAAAGGGTTATTTTAGAAAATGGGAATTGTCGTGGTGTTACACCCTCAATCTCTACCCTGCGGGTGTACGTTGAGCGATCCCCACACCAGGGATCACAAGGGAACCTATGGCCGTCGTGGTCAAACATAATTGCACTCCCTTTATGTCACGATAACCGGGTTTTGTCAGTTTTTCTCATTGTCGTTAAAAACTGAATGGCGACTCCTATATTACTAGTCAATTGGGTGTAAACTCACAGGAAATCCAATTACACTTGATTTGACAAAAAGAAACGTCACGCCCACGAGGGACGAGGTCACGCATTAGCCTCGTGCTTTTTCGACCCCTCACAGTGGCGACTCCACTGGGGATAGTGAAGGAAATACTCGTGCTCGTAGGTAATCAAAATAGCCGAAGGGTGAAACGATCCTACCCCGCGTTTATTTCCCCATCAAGTTGGGACGACCTGAAAATCAGCATATTAATGTGAACGGACAGAACCGCATAACGAATCTTGGCTCCTTGGATGTTTCATCTCGGGAGTTGGGACTAAGGATACCCATCGCAAACCGGGGGGTGCATACGCTTCGAATGTTGTCCACTCGACACTTTTCGCTAGTAGTACACCCGTCCCAAACCCAATCGCTCGCCCACTAGGTCCCTCTCATAGGTGCATGCCCCCTTGGCTTACATCGTGATTGGCCTCTTGGGCGAAATTCGTCTGTTGAAGGCACTACCTCGACCGGAGCATGTGTTGGATCTGCGATAGAAGCGGTACCAAACCGGCACAAATACTACCCATAGAAGCCTATCATAAACTACATGACATATTATTATTTCGCCTCATGATGTAATGTTAGTTATGTGTAGCGAATTATGTGATTGTGTGTGACAAATAATGCTAGAAAACCAACGACCTTAAAAGTTTCCCAAACATTCGTAAACCAATTGGCCAAAGAGTTATACCAAAATACGTGTTCCGCAAACCCGAACGATCGCCACAAAAGTAAGCGACGCTCGGGATGGCCCGTAAAGAATCCCATAAACGCTGCACAACGCGTAAAGGACGTTAATAGGCAAGCACGCAAAATCAAGTCGCATAAACGAAAAGATATACGCAGACGAAAGACGAGGACCAGCCAAGGACGCATTTTCAACGCCCCTGGCTGGGCAAAAATATTTCTCACGCCCTTCGCTGGGCGCTGAAGTTGCTGTCTGGCCTTTTGGTCAGGCACAGCAGCCTCGGTGCCCGCGCATAAAGGAAATACGTAACAAAAAAAAAACTTTTCGTAAAAAAATTGTTGCGAGGGCGTATGAAAAGGCACTCAATTCTAAAAGCGACTAAAAAAATAAAATAAAAATAACTCTTTGTGTCGTTGATAGGCCTCTTACGACGACAATGTTCGGCACCAAAACCGAGCGTGCTAATAACTATGAATGTCACACTGGCAAGTGTTTCGAAAATCCAAAGAATGACCAAGGAAAAAACCAAAAATTGTACCAACAGAAAGAGAATGAAAAACCAATAGAGAGAGTCAAAAGTCTAGACTAAGTAATGCTTAAAACTTTGGGGCCTAAACTTTAGCTTATCTTATGCATAGGGCTGGTCCTGCCACTTGGTGCCGATCTGAAAATCAAAGGTTAGCGCGTCTCGAAGCTACATCACCAACGCAAGGTTTAGTAACTCCAAGCTCCGTCCGTCATTCCCCCTTTCAAGGATCTCCGCTTCCACAACCTCGATTCGCACCCTTGAACATGTCCATCGAAGAATTGCGAGACCGGATGGTCCAAATGACCCAACTCATGAGCCAACTGAAAATGGAAAACGAAGCCTTAGCAGCTGCGCAAGCAAAAAACGACATCGATAACGAGAAGAGGATTGAAAAAATGGTTCTACAACAAACCATGGGGAGCAAGTACTTCTCCCTCGATCCTGAACCTTTTCCTGGCAAACTACCAGAGAAGTTTAGTTCATCTGACTTACCGAAATTCAAAGCCACGGACAATCCCCGTGATCATCTCTTGAGCTTCGTAAATGCCATGAACTTGAAAGGCGTGGACAAGTCCATGTATTTACCTGCCTTTCCTTTGTCCTTGGAACCTGTGCCGCTCAAATGGTACTACCACCAGGACCCTAAGCTCTTCCCCACTTGGGAGGACTTTGTCAATGTCTTCATCAAGCAATACTCGTCGAACATGGATTTTCAAGTCACCATGCGCGAGCTGGAAGTCCTCTTCCAAAAGAAAAATGAAGGTTTCACAACCTACTTTGCTAGATGGAGGGACCAAGCGGCCCAACTAATCAATAGGCCCCCCGAAACAGAATTAGTCCAAAAATTCATTGACAACCTGGACCCGGCTTACAGACAACACCTTAGGTACCTGGGCCTTGATACTTTCAAAAGAGTTTATGATGTGGGAATAAAGATCAAGGATGATCTCGCAAAAACAATACAAAGCAAGCCCGCATACAAAAGTAACACCTACAACAGGGGCCACACATCTCAAGCCCAAGAAGTCCATGCCGTAGAGGAGACCCCCCGCCCGGAGAAGCCCTGGAAGATGGGTCCGAGATCGAAAGTTTTCCCCACTCGGGTCGACTTTGGTACAAGCCCTCGAAAGACTAAATAATCAAGGAAAGTTGAGGCCTATAGGCCCCACCCGCGACCCTCCTGTCAAAAGTAAATATTGGGTCGAAGGTACTTACTGCAAATTCCATCAAGGAAATGGGCATGACACTAAAAACTGCTGGAATTTAAAAAACACGATCCAAGACATGATAGAGGATGAAGTAATACCTCTCCCTAACATTGGCAAACCTAACAACAACAAGAGCCCACTCGGCTCTTATCACATCTCTCTCGACCAACCAGAAAATAAGAACTTCGACCCTACGGTGTAAATTACATCTCAAGGTGCACCACTTGCTGTGGTCCCTATGGATCGAACCGAGAGAGAAGTGTGCGGTGTGTGGGATGATGATGCTGAAGATGTCTACCTATCTCAAGTATTGGGCCAGGACCTCTTTACCGAAACTTGGCTCGGGTATGCTCTCATTGACACCACCCCTCAGGAGCCCGAAGTCGACAATCTCACCCGATCGGGAAGGATATACCAACCGGATATTCGCCCACCTCCTATGGACGATATCCCAGTCAGACAAACTCCTGAGAATGGACGGCACACCACCGTCGCAGAAGTCATTGAAAATCCTCTCTTGAAGCAACTAAAAAGAACTAAGGGCGAGATTACCATCTGGGATCTCATGTGTACTTCAAAGGAGCATCGCGAAAAACTTATTCGCTCACTTGACCTCATCTCAGTCCCTACGGACATCACACCTGACTCGTTGGTTAGCCACGTCACGAGAGATGTTGAGGAAAAAGCAATAGTTTTTACTGATAAAGACTTACCTAAAGAAGGAGGCACCCACAATAAGGCTCTCTATCTAGTAGTTGGATGCAAAGGACAAAACATCCCCCTAGCACTCGTAGATAACGGTTCGGCAGTTAACGTTTACCCATTGCGAACCGCCCATTGCTTGGGGCTAGGAAATGACGAATTCCAAACCTCCACGCAAGGAGTACGAGCTTATGATAACTCTCGAAGGCCTGTGTTGGGAAAAATCAACCTTACAATACAAACCGGGCCTGTGGCACGCACCACGGAGTTTCAAATAATCGACATCAAGCCCACTTTCAACCTCCTCTTGGGGCGCCCTTGGCTCCATGACTTAGGGGGTGTGGCTTCTACCTTGCACCAAATGGTTAAACTTAACCATAACGGGGTAATTCTGGAATTCCTCGCCCCTCCTCTCGACATCAGTTGTACTATGGTTGGAACAGCCGAAACTGCAGACGACCTTTACGGTTTTCAAATGGATGAAGCCATCCATTTCATTGAGGACTACAATTTAGCATTTCTAGATCCGTGAGCGTCCCGGGTCATCCCTAAAATGCTGTTAGCTCAAGGTTATTTCCCAGGAACCCCATTGGGGATAAGGAAGAAGGAATGCACGTTCCATCCTCTACCCAACAAATCTACTCCCTTTGGCCTAGGCTATGAACCAACGGAGGAAGATATTGCTGACCGCTTGTCTAGGCTACGCCTTAATCCAGTTAAGGCCAAACAAACCAACCTTCTTCCCCTGTATCAAAGAACTCTTAACGGAATGTTCGTTCAGGAAGGAGAAGAACACCCATGCTGTGATTTCCCTGAACCCTTCGTTCAGGATGGCTTGCTAAAACCCGGATTTAAAATTTTCCATGACTGCCATACCTTGGATGAGGCACCTCACCTCACCAAGACCAAAACAGCTGAAATATTGGACAACCAGGCTCTATGGACATTGTTTAACGAATCGAGGCCTATGGAGGACGAGACTGTGATGACTACCCTAGCTTTACAAGATGAAGGTTTCGATCCAACCCGGTTAATCTCTCTTGCATCAACATTAGAAGAGGCCGAGAACGGATGGGTGAAGACATGTCAGTGGGTCAACACAAAGGGAATAGAATTCAAGATGAGTACCGGCGAAGGACCAAAGTTTTACGAGACTAAACCCAAGGCTTGAGCCATAGAGAGCACCTTAGTAAAGAAAAACGCCTAGTAGTTCTTTAGATTGATAGAAAAAAAAATAAAGGCTTTAGATGGCCCTAAGACCCCTTAGAATATAGGCAAATTTTATTTCAGTGTGTTTTCCTTACTTTCCAAATTAATAAAGGCGTAAGATTTCTCCAAAAAACTTTTATTCTAACACTAAATAAGCACCAAACGTACTTGCAAATACAAAAACAAAGAAGCGGCCCACTCTAGGACCAATAAACAAGGCCCACTCGGTCTTGAATCGTGACATCGAAATCAATACCCGAAAACCCACAAAGTGAACCACACCATCCCCAAAACATAAGGGTCTAACCCATGCAACCCGAGGAAACCAAAAGAAATCAAATCCAAAAAATGCAAATGTTACCAAAAAAACAGATTCATAAAACATAATTTCATCATCTCCACCAATAACAACGCGCACCTCAACCCACTCAAAAAGCCTACACAAAGATCTTCATATCTTCCGCACACTAACCCCATTCTCAAAACCGTTTCGAGTCATGAATAGAAAAAATTAATCCGGACAAAAATGCGTCTCACGCTAACAGTCAAAAAAGCCTCCGAAATAGCGTCAAAAATGATTTCAATACGAGTAAAAAAGTAAAACAAACAAAAAAAGAGAAAAGAAATAAATGCAAGAACATGTGAAGCAAAGCGTCGAAAAAAAGATCGCCCAGAAATCATTTTCAACGCCCAGGGCTGGGCGCCGAAATCTTTGACGCCCCAGCCTGGGCGTTGAAACCCTCTGTCTGCCAAATTTTGCCCAGAAGTGCTCGTCATTTTATCCGCACATAACGGAAAAATAACGAACACTTGGGGGGTATAGCACGTATTCAGATATGCGTACCAAAAAATAGCCGTACAAAAAAAAACAAAACAAAAAAAACACATGAAATGTGCAGATACACGGCTTACGGCAAAAATAGCAGATTAAAATAATGATAAAACTTCACTCATTTCACCGATCAAATAATATGTTTCCACCTCAGAACATATCTATTAAATTCGGCATCCTAGAATTTATTCTAGCTTGAACTACGCGCGACCTGATTCAAAGTTAAAATTATTTAACGAAGATACGTAGGCAATCCTATTTATGGATTCGGTCCAAACAAGTAAAAAATATATACGTTGTGCAAAAGTGTTAGACATGAGCAAATATATAAAAAATGAAAAAAGAGGAGAAGCAAAAAATGAAAGTAAAAATAAATACGCCTTTATTAAAAAATGATAAGAAGGAAAACAAAAGTGCTAAGGAATGAAAAACAAACACAACTGAAATAAATAAAGGGCACCTACACCCTAGCAATAACTACACTACTCTAGTTCTTCCGGATCATCAAATAAAGTCTTGTAGAGCGCAATGTTCGCGGGGTCCACCTCCATAGGTTTCTGCGCTGCCCCTATATCAATCTCCATAAGAACCCGCTCCTGGACACTAACTTCCAAAGATGCCAAGGCCTCAGAAACATTCTTAGTTTGAACCGTTATAGCCCACTCAGCCTCAAGGGCACAAACAATGGTGGGGGAAAGATTATCAACATCAACTGGATTAGTCACTGGTTCTACTAGCGACTGAGCTTTCCTAACCCATACATTGTTCCGACGACGATCTCCGCGAGAGCTTGCATTTCTTTTAGCAACGGCAGGCCCCTTCATGTTAGGCATCTTCTTAGGCCTAGAATTGGAACGGGGAGGAACTTCCTTTCGCTTTCGACCAGGACGAGCTTTCACAGTCTTAATACCATGGGTGCGAGGATTGGCAGAATCACGGCCCTCATACCTAACCCGAATACGAGGTATCAAAAGCTCAGCCGGCTCACCATTTCGAGCCTCGGTCCTCACAGCTTTATCATCGGAACTCATCCACAACTTGTAGTTTTCGGAAAGACCCACAAAGCCATTTGTAGCCACAGCCCAACGCGGGAGACCATCATAATACTTAGCCCATGCTTGAACCCGTGCTTGTGAAAAGGCCGCTACTTTAGGTGGTAATGTATTAGAAAATGGGATAGTCTGCCTTAAGCTGTATTGACGCATGACTCGGTAAGGAAAGATATAAATGGGCCGAGATAGCCCCAGCAAAGATACATAAACTGACACATCAGAACCCCTCGTCATAGTAGTCAAACCCCACCACGGTACCACCCACTTAATAGAACATATACCATGAGTAAAAAAGGAAGCCCACTCGGCCTCGTCCTGGCCTCGGTGCAAATACTTTCGATTACCCAAGGCTATAGGGCGATAATGTTTAGGATCAACAGGAGTTTCTAAAAGCCTAAGTCGTTTCATGAGCCAAATCTGCAGAAAGAACGGGTACAATCAGATCAAAAAAATAATAAATAAACAAACGAAACCTGGGGCGCAGTTTCAACGCCGAGGACCAGGCGCCAAAAATTCTAACGCCCAGCCCTGGGCGCTGAAAATCAGCTCCAAGGCAGGACGAACGAAAAAATACATGTGTGCGCAAAAGAAAGATCGATTACCTGCAGCAATAGGGGGCTCCCCTTAAAATATTCAGATTTGGCATTCTTCTTCAGCTCATCCGCACTCAACAAAGTCTCGGCAACAACCAACGGCACAATAGAATAGCAACTTTCCATCTGGCTAATCAAGGGGATCAACCTTATGTCACCGAACTCACCATTGTTATTCGACAGCAAATAATGATTCAACAAGAAAAATACAAGGGCTCGAATGTTCAATTTCTGTTCGGTCATATTTTTACTAGGTCTAAAGTGATGTTTTACAAGCTTTGCCAAATTAACCTCATCACCCACAACAATCTCAGCGAGCATGTTAGCATCTAGTCCTAGGAAACCCCCTATGGTTGTTTTACCCTCTTCAATGGTGCCATGGGTGGCAGGAGTAGCATTAGTAGGATAACCAAGGATCGCAGCAAATTCATCTGGCAAAGGACATATTTCATTGCCCCGAAAGACAAAAACATGGTGATCAGAATCCCAAAAGCTCAGGGCTGCACACAGAAAGTTATGATCAATATTAATTTGTTGTAAGCCTAAAAGTGCCTCTAAGTGGTATTCTTTCAACAAATCCTTTTCTGTAGGAGTAAGAGCTCTTAGCCAACGCCTGACAGCTCGTTGGAGGGAGAAGGGAGGAATCGACATGACAAAAGCAAGGAAGAATTAAAGCTAAGTAATTACGAGAGAAAGGAAGATTGAGAGTGATGGAAAAGAAGGACGTATCTAACCCCTATATATACCTGAAGCCATCAAGTGACATCCTGATCCCATTCGGAAACGCGTTAAGAAATCCGAAAACCAAAAATCGCCAGGATAAAACTTTCAGCGCCCACGGCTGGGCGCCTAAATGATTAACGCCTAGCATTCGGCGCCGAAAATGCAGCCCAAGGCCCGAATCTCGCAAAACGCGGAACAGGAAAGGACTTAAAACCGTGTTGGTAGACACGAGGCCCTATTGAAATCAAGATCAAGCCCAAGAGCACCTTTAGCACCCAAATAGTGAAAATAAATGTTAAAACTTGTCGAAACTTAGACTCGTCTCAAGGAGTACATTTTTTCAAAATAAATATAAGCAAAATAAATATAAAGGTCATTCTTCGAAACACCAAAAAACATTATTAAGTCGTTGGTTTCTCAAATAAAAAGTGTTTGTTTGTCAAAAGATTAATCCGGGCCAAGCTAAACCTGATATTATTAAAAAATAAACTTTGTCGCCCAGAAAACGAAGTCGCACTCCACGACTTCGTCAAAATAGCATACCACTATAAAGGTCGCTCGCACATACGAGCACGATCCCAAACATGATTAAAGGGCGTTATAAAATACGTACCTCTCTTGGCAAGAAATGACCATCAAGCACGAATGCTTGGGGGCTCGAAAGAAGATATAAACTTCAGCGGAGAGTATGCGAAGTTAAAATCATATCCCCGGACTATGCTATACACGTCCCATGTTTGGATAATCTCAAAGGAAAAAACGGATTTCGACCTCAGAGTAAAAGTCGCCGTTGATACTGGTACATGGTCCTCTGATCAAAGACCAAGTGGTGGCAAAATCGAGTCGTAAAGACTGGCTCAAAACCACAAAAGAAGATGAGCACAAGACAAGGGTCCGTCTAAGCCCGTTGTCAACCCACATTCAGGTTGCAACTAAATCCGAGCATCCCTCGAAAGAATTCGCTCCTGCAAGAATGAATAAAAGAAATTCTCAACAGAAATCACGATGAACAAAAGAAATAGGGACTTGCCCACCTCAATTGGGCAAGATCGCGCCACGAACCACACAAGTTCCAAATCGAAAAACGAATTCAGGGACGTCCACCCTCAGCGGACAGGGCTCGCCCACCTTCAGCGGGCGGGGTCTGCGTCACTAGCCGCGCAGGTCCTCAGTTTTCGAAAAATAAAATCTTCAAATTCAAAATAGGCTCGCCATCTTTAGCCTGCGGGGTCTACGTCACAAACCGCGTAGGTCCTTATTTTCAAAAAAAAAAAACAAACGAACTTCAAAACAGATTCGTCCACTTATATCGGACGGGGTGTCCACCCTTAGCGAACAGGCTCGCCATCTTCAGCCGGCGGGGTCTACGTCACAAACCGCGTAGGTCCTTATTTTCAAAAAACCACAAACAGATTTCGAAACAGATTCGTCCACTTCTATCGGACGGGGCGTCCACCCTCAGCTATAAACACCTACTTTTGTCCCCATTCCCGTAAGGGAAGGTTCGATGATGAGAACATAAATCTCCACTTGACAACACACAATTCATATTCTGAGTATTGACTCTAAACCCCTAAGCCTAAGCCTCACGCTGCGAAATTGATCACGCGTTCTGTCGCAATCGATCCAAAAATCGAACAGAACGTATCCTGTCCCGTAATTTGAGATTCGTTAAATAAAAGGAGAAATAGCAAAGTCAAAGTGGTTAGTTTTCAGAGAACCGTGACGCACCTCTCAAGGGTGCGTCGTAATGTGTCCATTTTCCATGTTTTAATTGCTTTCCTCGCCCTTTTTATGAACTGTTAAACTAATTAAATCTGATTGTTCTATCGCGCCTAATAAAGATAATATTTTTGGGAAATTAGATTATCATGCTAGGTCCCTTGATACAATCTAAATCAGATAATCGCACTCGATATAGTATTATATGTTGCATATTGCTAAAATCAACTCAGATTAGTTTAATAGTTAACGCATGTCCCTTCAATTATTTATGCTGAGCTAGTAAGGATATCCTGCCTCTGGAGTTATCGAAGAGAGAGTACTCCTCTCGGTAGTTACAGTCCCCCGAACCCTCAACTCTACCTTGCGGGTGTATGTTGAGAGATCCCCACACCAGGGATCACAAGGGAACCTACGACCGTCGTGGTCAAACATAATTGCACTCCCTTTATGTCACGATAACCGGGTTTTGTCAGTTTTTCTCATTGTCGTTAAAAACTGAATGGCGACTCCTATATTACTAGTCAATTGGGTGTAAACTCACAGGAAATTCAATTACACTTGATTTGACAAAAAGAAACGTCACACCCACGAGGGACGAGGTCACGCATTAGCCTCGTGCTTTTTCGACCCCCTCACAATGGCGACTCCACTGGGGATAGTGAAGGAAATACTCGTGCTTGTAGGTAATCAAAATAGCCGAAGGGTGAAACGATCCTACCCCGCGTTTATTTCCCCATCAAGTTGGGACGACCTGAAAATCAGCATATTAATGTGAACGGGCAGAACCGCATAACGAATCTTGGCTCCCTCAGGGAGTTTGGACTAAGGATACCCATCGCCAACTGGGGGGTGCATATGCTTCGAATGTTGTCCACTCGGCACTTTCGCTAGTAGTACACCCGTCCCAAACCCAATCGCTCGCCCATTAGGTCCCTCTCATTGGTGCATGCCCCCTTGGCTTACATCGTGATTGGCCTCTTGGGTGAAATTCGTCTGTTGAAGACACTACCTCGACCTGGGCATGTGTTGGATCTGCGATAGAAGCGGTACCAAGCCAGGCGCAAATACTACCCATAGAAGCCTATCATAAACTACATGACATATTATTATTGCCTCATGATGTAATGTTAGTTATGTGTAGCGAAATGTTTGATTGTGTGTGGCAAACAATGTTAGAAAACCAACGACCTTAAAAATTGCCCAAACATTCATAAACCAATTGGCCAAAGAGTTATACCAAAATACGTGTTCCGCAACCCCGAACGATCGCCACAAAAAAAGCGACGCTCGGGATGGCCCGTAACGAATCCCACAATGCTTCACAACGCGCAAAGGACGTTATTAGGCAAGCACGCAAAATTAAGTCGCATATACAAAAAATATACGCGAACAGAATACAAGTACCAGTTAGGGACGCATTTTCAGCGCCCCTGGCTGGGCGCCAAATATTCTCACGCCCACCGCTGGGCGCTGAAGTTGCTGCCTAGCCTTTTGGTCAGGCACAGCAGCCTCGGTGCCCGCGCATAAAAAAAATACGTAGCAAAAAAAAACCCATTCGTAAAAATTGCTGCGAGGGCGTATGAAAAACACTCGATTCTAAAAGCGACTAAAGCAACAATAAATAACTCTTTGTGTCGTTGTTAGGCCTCCTATGACGACAATGTTCGGCACCAAAACCGAGCATGCTAATTAAATAACCTTGAATGTCACATGGGCAAATTATTCAAAAAAAATGATGTTCGAATAAAGTCTTCAAGAAAAAATAATGTTCAAATAAAAAATAAATAAATCCGAGTCTAGACTAGGCTATGCCAAAGTACAATCTAAATCCTAAGTCTTAGTTGTCTTATCCATAGAATCGGTCCTAATACTTGGTGTCATTCTGCAAGTTAAAAGGTTAAAACCATATTGAGTCTCGCTTCCTAACATTTAAATCAATAAGCACCCATGTGTATTTGTCATCCCTTGCTAAGAATCTACGGCCTCAATACTCTCTCTCACCAATAAAAAGAATATATTATAGTATTTGCAAAATGGAAACAGTCACATTCTGAAAATCATTCCCCCATAGTCGCACAACCCCCAAAGTGGACCTAAGGTGTCAATACCTGTGAGGGGGTCGAAAAAGCACGAGGCTAATGCATGACCTCGTCCCTCGTGGGTGTGACACTTCGTTTTTATTCAATCAAGTGTAATTGGATTTCCTGTGAGTTTACACCCAATTGACTAGTAATATAGGAGTCGCCATTCAGTTTTTAACAACAATGAGAAAAACTGACAAAACCCGGTTATCGTGATATAAAGGGAGTGCAATTATGTTTGACCACGACGGCCGTAGGTTCCCTTGTGATCCCTGGTGTGGGGATCTCTCAACATACACCCGCTAGGTAGAGATTGAGGGTTCGGGGGACTGTAACTACCGAGAGGAGTACTTCGCTCGTCGATAACTCCAGAGGCAGGATATCCTAACTAGCTCAGCATAAATAATTGAAGGGACATGCGTTAACTATTAAACTAATCTGAGTTGATTTTAGCAATATGCAACATATAATACTAGATCGATCGCGATTATCTGATTTAAATAGCATTAAGGGACCTAGCATGACAATCCAATTTCCCAAAAATATTATATTTGTTAGGCGTGATAGAACAATCAGATTTAGTTAGTTTAACAGTTCATAAAAAGGGCGAGGAAAGCAATTAAATCATCGAAAAGGGACACATTACGACGCACCCTTGAGAGGTGCGTCACGGTTCTCAGAAAACTAACCACTTTGACTTTGCTATTTCTCCTTTTTATTTAACGAATCTCAATTATGGGACAGGATACGTTCTGTTCGATTTATGGATCGATTGCGATAGAACGCGTGAACAATTTTGCAGCGTAAGGCTTAGGCTAGGGGTTGGAGTCAATACTCAGAATATAATTGTGTGTTCTTTTCACGTCGAATTTGGAGCTGTATTTATAGGGAAGAGTTCGTGGAAAGATAGAATTGCAGAGCTCTAATCCACAAAGAATTAGGAAAAAACACGTACCCAAGTAATTCCAGCGCCCAGGCCTGGGCGCCGATGATTACGGCGCCCAGAGCCAGGCGTTGAAAATAGGGTCTGGGCTGTTTTCTTAGTCAGATTCGGATTCTTGAAATCCGTAGTGTTTGAGACTTAATCGAGTCTTTTAGTGCGTATCAATTTCATGACGGAATGCGTCTGGGCCCGTTACGAACTCTAGGCTCGTTAGGATTTTAATTAATACGTAACTCTTATTTCCGAATCATATTAGGAATAGGATTCTCGCAGTTTTCTATCTCATTTAAGTTTTATGTTGGAATGCAACACCTAATTCTGACAGGTTTCTATCTTTTATGACTTGCCACTTTTAGAAGCTACCCTTTACGGCAGTTACTATTTTTAGCAGGTTTCTATAAATAGCAGGTTTCGGGTGAAATGAAGGGGGGAATTGAGATTCGTTATTTTATAGGAGATGCGTTGTCAAGTGGAGATTTACGCTTTCATCATCGAACCTTTCCCTTTCGGGAATAGGGACAAAAGTAGGTGTCTACAGTTAGCCCCCACTTTGATTGAGTCTCGGGAGGAGACGATGGTCAAAGTATTAGACGGAGTGCGTCACACAAGCCATGGTGTATGTGACCTGTTTTGCGACGGTCTCACGAGCCCCCGAGTGATAACATTTGACTTAAGGGTCATCACTTGAAGTGTCGATATATCCCTCACGTGTCATTGGGATTTGTTAACGGATAGTATAAAAACTTCCTCACTTTGTCATTGGAAGGATCTAAAGAAGTGTAGAAACTCCCTCACTTTGTCATTGGGAGTAGCTACAGATGTTTTCGAAATCAAAGCTATAAAGTGAAATTGGGCCTGGCCAAGCCCAGCCATGAGGTTAAAATGTTTTTAAAGATTCTCATTTTCAAGGCTAGTTAAACGAGAAAAACCCCCTTGTTTTTATAGGACGTAAAACGAAGGAAAATCCAGCACATCGCTCTTTTTGGAAAAAACGGAAAACCAATCCTTTTAATTTTTGGAAAAGGGAAAACCAGAAAAAGTTATCGCTGCAGCGACTAAGGACCTACCCGACTTGTGACGTAGACCCCGCCGGCTAAAGATGGCGAGCTGTCCGCTAAGGGTGGACGCCCCGTCCGAAAAAGTGGACGAATCTTGTTTTTGAATATTTGAAAATAAGGACCTACGCGGCTTGTGACGTAGACCCCGCCGGCTAAAGATGGCGAGCCTGTCCGCTAAGGGTGGACGCCCCGTCCGAAAAAGTGGACGAATCTTGTTTTTGAAGTTTGAAAATAAGGACCTACGCGGCTTGTGACGTAGACCCCGCCGGCTAAAGATGGCGAGCCTGTCCGCTAAGGGTGGACACCCCGTCCGATAGATTGGACGAATCTATTTTGAAATTTGTTTGTGCTTTTTGAAAATAAGGACCTACGCGGCTTGTGACGTAGACCCCGCCGGCTAAAGATGGCGAGCCTGTTTTGAATTTGAAGATTTTATTTTTCGAAAACTGAGGATCTGCGCGGCTAGTGACGCAGACCCCGCCCGCTGAAGGTGGGCGAGCCCTGTTCGCTAAGGGTGGACATCCCTGAATTCGTTTTTTCTTGATTTGGAACTCGCGTGGTTCGTGGCGCGATCTTGCCCGATTGAGGTGGGCAAGTCCCTATTTCTTTTGTTCATCGTGATTTCTTTTGAGAATTTCTTTTTGTTCATTCTTGTAAGAGCGAATTCTTTCGAGGGATGCTCGGATTTAGTTGCAACCTGAATGTGGGTTGACAACGTTCTTAGACGGACCATTGTCTCGTGGTCATCATCTTTTCATGGTTTTGAGCTTGTCTTTTCGGCTCAATTTTTCCACTACTTGGGTCCTTGATTGGGGGACCATGTATAAGTATCAACGACGACCTTTGTCTTGAGGTCGTAAACCGGTTCTTTTTCTTTTGAGATTATCCAAACACGGGACTTTGTATAGCGTAGTCTGGGAATATTGTTTTAACTTTGCATACTCTTTTTTGAAATATATATATTTTCTTTCGAGCCCCCAAGCATTCGTGCTTGACGGTTATTTCTTGTCAAAGAGATTCTTTGGGGATATGCACCTTGTAATGTCCTTGATCGTGTTTGGGATTGTGCTCGTAAGTGCGAGCGATCTTTGTAGTGGTGTGCTACTCTTAACAAAGCCGTGAGGTGCGACTTTCAGAAATCGGCAATTTTCGAGACGAACGGATATAGCAGGGCCCTATAGAAGTCAGGGGCCCTTTTTTGGGCCTGGGATCATTTTCGGCGCCCAATCCTGGGCGTTAAGGATTTCGGCGTCCAGCTCTGGCCGCTGAACATGATTTCTGGCGAGGTTTCTTGATGACACAGTTAGCATCTTGTTCATTCGTTTATTCCACTTGGAAGTTCTATGTATTCTCTTTTCTTTGTTTTTTTTCTTTGTTTTTAGAACGTGATGATTTTCTTGAGAAGCCGTAGCCGATTGGTGGACTACGGTGCTTGTTGCTTTGGGGCGATTATTTTAAGGAACTGTTGCTCTTAAGGCGTACAGTTATTGCGACAGTTGGGCGAGTCTATACGGCCCGAGGAACATACCTTGAGGCGTAAGACTTTGACCGCTCTTGTTGTTGTATATTCCTTTTGAACGCGTTTGTGAATGTTCGATACTTAGAATGATGATATGTATGTGCGAACGAGCGTTCATAGAATGGCCGTCGTTTGCGGTCCATTAATCAGTTTGCTTGAATCATTTTTTTGAGCAATGACTGATTTTGAATAGTTTGCTTAGAAGCTTGATAGGGTCCAGGCCCATTCATGAAGTGGGCTCAAACATCGTACCCTTTCGATTGTTCAAACATTTTCTTCGAGATTTTTTATTTTGCTATGGTTGTTTCGTAGCTTGGAGCCCCCAAGTATGCATTTTGGGATGCTTCCTTTTGGCGTACGATTTTGTAGGTTCTTTTGAGAAAGATACCTTGGGGTTCCGCTCGTGTAGGTGCGAGCTATCCCTTCCGTGGTAGATAATATTTTGCCACCCTTTAATGTAGGAGTCGTGGGGCTTGTATTTTGAATTTGGGCGATAAGTAGTCTTTGCCTCTTTTACACATGCTCGTGGTCGTGCCTACATTAGTGCAATATGCCTTACTCTCTTTTTTTAGACTTGTACCGTGGGACGGTTGAACTTATGGTGCAACGTAGGCTTTTGTGGCCTAACGGTGTGTCTTTGAACATTCCTCCAGGCGTTGGGATATCATTATTATTTTTACATTGGAGTACTTCATCATGCCTCGTTCAGGTGTTCGAACAAGTGTAGCACCTTCTGCGTGGGTTTGCACGGCTTATTACTTCGTTCGATGCGAGGATTCATAGGTGTTTCTTTCTTATTTTTATATCTGGGCAAAACTTGGCTAGCAGAAAGATTCAGCGCCCAGGCTGGGGCGTTAAAGATATCGGCGCCCAGCTCTGGGCGTTGAAAATGATTTCTGGGTATATTTTGACAGTTCTTATCCTTGATTTTTTCTCTTTCGCTTTCGCTTTGGAACGAGGTAGACTGTGTAACGGGCGCTTGTAGGGCGAGCGTCATGTGCAGTAGTTTGATCGGAGTTTTGGTGACTCGCGATTTTCAGTTACCCTTGTTAGTGGGGTGACTTTATATATTCTAAGTAGTTCTTTAGAATTTGGGAGGGGTTGTAGCCATTCTAAGGTTCGTTTTACACGATTAAAGCTTAGGATTGTGCCCCTATGATGTATGTATAGCATTAGCGTCGAGAATTTGCAATAAAATCGTCATTTCGAGCATTTTTAGAGTGTTTTTCTCAAGCCCCCAATTGTAGCTATGGGATTGGCTTGGTGCTATAATGCTTTGCATACGTTTTTATACATTCATGGTGACATGGATCATGAATAGTTTGTACCAGACTCGTTTAGTGCGAGGTACGTTCGAGTAGTGACCTGCTACTTCTCTTGTAAATGTCGTATTATGCGACATCGCCACGGTCAAGGTAGTAACATGTGGAAGTGTGCCTTGACCAAAAGTTAGGTGCCTTTCTTTACCCATAATCATATTTAGAAATCTTTTTGACTCACTTGCAACATCGGGATAAACGCATACTTAGATTAAACCAACGACACTTTATTATGTTCGAAGAAGTCTTTGAAAATTATTTGGAAATTATTTAAAATCCGAATTCTACTGTGTACAGTCCGAGGTGTCCTAAGTAAGTTGACTTATAGAAGGGTTCGTACAGGATTACATGAATGAATCAAAATACTGTTACGATTTTTGGAATGCTGTCTAAGGATTTGCTGGAAGCCAGGGTGCGGGCGTCAAGATATACTTGTGCCCGTTTGGCATATGCTTTAGGCTTTTAAGGCCATCTTTTCCAGAATTGCGGGAATATAAACCGTTTTCAAATTGACTTAGATTTACTTGGTGTATGTCTGCACAAAAGGTCAAGGTATACTTAGTTCTTTCCCTAGCTCTTTCATTTCAATTTTTTTAGCCCCCAGTTGCTGTTATGTCTTCCCATTAATGATGTTTCAGATTTCGATTTTAGATGCCCGTGTCACATGTCTGAGTAGGGTGAGCCTCGGTTAAGTGCCAAGTCCTATTGACAATGTCTTATTTTTTCCAAAGGGGATTAGCAAGCATTTGAATTACTATGAACGGGTGCCCTGAGTTCGAAGGAACGATGGGGGTGATGCCGTAGAACAATCCTCTTTATTGCAAGCTTACTGCCTTTACTACTTGTCGGCGACTATGACTGTGTCTAGGGGTGAAAGAAGGTCTTTAAGCGAACGACTATGTCTAGTGGTGAAAGAAGGTCTTTAAGTGAGTTAGTTCGCTTTAGGGAGGGTCAAGTCGAGTTTTTTAGAGGTCATGGACGCTTGCGCTAGCCCCCATTCAATTGAGGCAAAGCGGTCTTTTGAGTCTTGGCTAAGTGCCTAGGAGTGTGAGTGCTCCTTCTGGCAAGGGTACGTGCCCTTTATTATTTTTCGATGTGTGCTCGTTAATTTTGGCATCTTGGTGACTTGGATTCTTCCTCTGACTTAAATATTTTTCGACTTGGGTTGCAAGTAATTAAATTTCAATAAGGGACTTCTATTTTTTATTCTTGTTTTTCTATAGGCTTTAATATTTTTGCAAATTGGTTGGACCGAATCATGGATTGCCTACGTATCCGCCTTAAATAGATTTAATTTGGAATCAGGTCTTGCGTAGTTCTTAGCCTAGAAAATGGTTTCTTAGAATGCAGATTTTAAACAAGTACGTTCTGAGGTGGAACCGTAATGTTTGAAATAGGATGAGATAAGTGAAGTTCATTATTATTTTAATCTGCTGCTTTGCCGTAAGCCAAAATTTTGTTTTATTTTTTAAGTACATGTATTTTCTTTTCATGTGTTTCTTGGTACGTATACCTGAATACGTGTTGTACCCCTCCAAGTGTTCGTTATTTTTCCGTGCATGTGCGGATAAAATGACGAGCGCTTCTGGACAAAATTTGGCAAGCAGAGAGATTCAGCGCCCAGGCAGGGGCGCTAAAGATTTCGGCGCCCAGCTCTGGGCGCTGAAAATGACTTCTGAGCGGATCTTTTTTGGTGCGCTAAATGCTTCGTTTTTCTTTTTAGACTTTTAGAGGCGCTTTTGCAAAGTTTCTTTTTTATTATTCACATTTTATTATTTTTTGCAATTTTCATTTGTTTCCTTTTTTTTGTGTTTGTGACTCAAGACGGCTTGAAAGAAGGGTTGAATGAGATAGGATAATTTGTATAGGTATTGGTCAAGCATGAGGATTACATCAACCAAGGCCAATGAATATCATGGGGATGGCTCAAGGGTATATCAACAGGATGTATCCAAATAAGTTATATGGTCCTTGTGCTAATGGTGGTGTAAGAGCAGGTTTGGGCTTTGGAAATAATGGGTATGACGCACGTGTCAATGGCCGTGCCTGGTTTGCGGTTGACAACAAGTTCGAGAACAAGAGTCGAGGTAATGGTTTCTTGGGTTATGGTGATGAGAACATGGATGGGTTAAATGAGCTGAACAGGGGCCCCAGAGCGAAAGCGTCTAAGAACATAAGGATTGGAAAGGGTAGACATCGTAGAATTTTATGATTTGGATTGGTTGACTCAATTCTTTTCCTTCGTTTGCTTGGGTAAATTCCGCACTTTGGGAGGTACGGGCTAAGTATTTCATGGCTCGCTCTTTTCGCTCTCCCTTTTCTCTTTCTATTTTTTTCCTTTTTGCATGGGATTTCTCCCCAACATAAATCCTTCAAAATTTTTTATTTGGGCTAAAAGGTAGATGGTTATGGTCTTTGAGTCACGAGGCGAGACTGAGTGAGCCTCGTTTGGTAGGCCTATAGTGGACCTTTTAATTTTAGTAGGCCTAGGGTGGACCTTTAATTTTAGTTGGCCTAGGGTGGACCTTTAAATTATCTTACTTTGCAAGCGTATTTAGTCGTTTAAAATGTGCAAATAGCGTAGATTCAAAATGTTGTTTTTACCTTATTGAAATTTAACGAAAGAATTACATCGAAAATAATTTTTTACAGTTTTCGGGATTTAATTGGAAGTTGTGATTTAGACTCGAACTTTCATTAATTTTTCTGATTATAACCCGTGTATGAATACAAGGAGGTGGCCTAGACTCATAATAATGACGTGGCGTAAGCCTATAATACTTGACCAAGCAACTCTCAGACTTAGGCTAATTGGACCATAACTTTCGTTGGTTGACACTTTTAGATTTTAACCCTTGGGTGTCCATTTGTCATGCGCCATTTTGCTTAATGTTGGCGAGGTAGTTAATTGGGGAGATCGAATTTTTATTTTTTCAGGACTAGAATCATTAGTGCGGCTTCTCTCTTAGTGTGTATTGCTTTACCCCGATGGTAGCCTTATGGTATGCCGATTTGGGTATTTTCATGGTTGGTCATGTTGCATTCATGGAAAATCTTTTAGTCCGTACTTAGTAGTATTTCAAGGAGCGAGTGACTCGAGAGAACTATGATAGTCGTGACCCAATGTGATTATAAGCCTTGAGGCCATTAATTTTTTCTTTGCGAATGGTGTTGATACCTTAAGTTCACTTTGGGGGTTGTGCGACTATGGGGGAATGATTTCCAGAATGTGACCGTTTCCATTTTGCAAATACTATAATATATTCTTTTTATTGGTGAGGGAGAGTATTGAGGCCGTGGATTCCTAGCAAGGGATGACAATTACATATGGGTGCTCATTGATTTAAATGTTAGGAAGGGAGACTCAATATGGTTTAACCTTTTAGCTTGCAGAACGACACCAAGTATTAGGACCGATTCTATGGATAAGACGACTAAGACTTAGGATTTAGATTGTACTTCGGCATAACCTAGTCTAGACTCGGATTTTTTTTTTATTCGAACATTATTTTTCCTTGAAGACTCCATTTGAACATTAGTTTTTGAATACTTTGCCCATGTGACATTCAAGGTCGTTTAATTAGCATACTCGGTTTTGGTGCCGAGCATTGTCGTCGTAGGAGGCCTAACAACGACACAAAGAGTTATTTATTTTTATTTTTTTAGTCGCTTTTAGAATCGAGTGCTTTTTCATACGCCCTTGCAGCAATTTTTACGAAAAGTTTTTTTTTGCTACGTATTTTCTTCATGTGTGGGCACCGAGGCTGATGTGCCTGACCAAAAGGCCAGGCAGCAACTTCAGCGCACAGCGTAGGGCGTGAGAAATATCGGCGCCCAGCCAGGGGCGTTGAAAATGCATCCCTGGCTGGTTCTCGTTTTCTGCTTTCGTCTACTTTTGTTTTGCGACTTTAATTTTGCGTGTTTGCCTTATAACGTCCTTTACGCGTTGTGCAGCGTTTGTGGGGTTCGTTACGGCCATCCCGAGCATCACTTATTTTTGTGGCGATCGTTCGAGCTCGCGGAACACGTATTTTGGTATAACTCTTTGGCCAATTGGTTCATGAATGTTTGGGCAATTTTTAAGGTCGTTGGTTTGCTAACATTGTTTGTCACACAATCATATATTTCACTACACATTACTAACATTACATCATGAAGCAATAATAATATGTCATGTAGGTTATGATAGGCTTCTATGGGTAGTTATTTGCGCCTGGCTTGGTACCGCTTCTATCGTAGATCCAACACATGCCCCGGTCGAGGTAGTGTCTTCAACAGACGAATTTCGCTCAAGAGGCCAACCCGCAAGTGCAAGCCAAGGGGGCATGCAGGCGAGAGGGACCTAATTAGTGAGCGATTGGGTTCGGGATAGGTGTACTACCTGCACAAGTACCGAGCGGGCAACATGCGCGGCGTATGCACCCCCCTATTGGCGAAAAAAGGTATCCTTAGTCCCAACTCCCGAGGGAGCCGAGATTCGTTATGTTGTTCTACCCGTTCACATTAATATGCTGATTTTCAGGTCGTCCCAACTTGATTGGGAAATAAACGCGGGGTAGGATCGTTTCACCCTTCGGCTATTTTGATTACCTACAAGCAGGAGTATTTCCTTCACTATCCCCAGTGGAGTCGCCACTGTGAGGGGGTCGAAAAAGCACGAGGCTAATGCATGACCTCGTCCCTCGTGGGTGTGACGCTTCTTTTTTATTCAATCAAGTGTAATTGGATTTCCTGTGAGTTTACACCCAATTGACTAGTAATATAGGAGTCGCCATTCAGTTTTTAACAACAATGAGAAAAACTGACAAAACCCGGTTATCGTGACATAAAGGGAGTGCAATTATGTTTGACCACGACGGCCGTAGGTTCCCTTGTGATCCCTGGTGTGGGGATCTCTCAACATACACCCGCAAGGTAGAGATTGAGGGTTCGGGGGACTGTAACTACCGAGAGGAGTACTTCGCTCGTCGATAACTCCAGAGGCAGGATATCCTTACTAGCTCAGCATAAATGATTGAAGGGACATGCGTTAACTATTAAACTAATCTGAGTTGATTTTAGCAATATGCAACATATAATACTAGATCGATCGCGATTATCTGATTTAAATAGCATTAAGGGACCTAGCATGACAATCCAATTTCCCAAAAATATTATATTTGTTAGGCGTGATAGAACAATCAGATTTAGTTAGTTTAACAGTTCATAAAAAGGGCGAGGAAAGCAATTAAATCATCGAAAAGGGACACATTACGACGCACCCTTGAGAGGTGCGTCACGGTTCTCAGAAAACTAACCACTTTGACTTTGCTATTTCTCCTTTTTATTTAACGAATCTCAATTATGGGACAGGATACGTTCTGTTCGATTTATGGATCGATTGCGATAGAACGCGTGAACAATTTTGCAGCGTAAGGCTTAGGCTAGGGGTTGGAGTCAATACTCAGAATATAATTGTGTGTTCTTTTCACGTCGAATTTGGAGCTGTATTTATAGGGAAGAGTTCGTGGAAAGATAGAATTGCAGAGCTCTAATCCACAAAGAATTAGGAAAAAACACGTACCCAGGTAATTCCAGCGCCCAGACCTGGGCGCCGATGATTTCGGCGCCCAGAGCCAGGCGTTGAAAATAGGGTCTGGGCTGTTTTCTTAGTCAGATTCGGATTCCTGAAATCCGTAGTGTTTGAGACTTAATCGAGTCTTTTAGTGCGTATCAATTTCATGACGGAATGCGTCTGGGCCCGTTACGAACTCTAGGCTCGTTAGGATTTTAATTAATACGTAACTCTTATTTCCGAATCATATTAGGAATAGGATTCTCGCAGTTTTCTATCTTATTTAAGATTTATGTTGGAATGCAATACCTAATTCTGACAGGTTTCTATCTTTTATGACTTGCCACTTTTAGAAGCTACCCTTTACGGCAATTACTATTTTTAGCAGGTTTCTATAAATAGCAGGTTTCGGGTGAAATGAAGAGGGGAATTGAGATTCGTTATTTTATAGGAGATGCGTTGTCAAGTGGAGATTTACGCTTTCATCATCGAACCTTTCCCTTTCAGGAATGGGGACAAAAGTAGGTGTCTACAATACCGTTAGCAAAAAATTTAATGGCCTCAAGGCTTATGATCACATTGGGTCACGACTATCATAGTCCTCTCGAGCCACTCGCTCCTTTAAATACTCCTAAGTACGGACTAAAAGATTTTCTATGAATGCAACATGACCAACCATGAAAATACCCAAATCGGCATACCTTAAGGCTACCATTGGGGTAAAGCAATACACACTAAGAGGGAAGCCGCACTAATGATTCTAGTCTTGCGAAAATAAAAATTCGATCTCCCCAATTAACTACCTTGCCAACATTAAGCAAAATGGCGCATGACAAATGAACACCCAAGGGTTAAAATCTAAAGTGTCAACCAACGAAAGTTATGGTCCAATTAGCCTAAGTCTGAGAGTTGCTTGGTCAAGTATTATAGGCTTACGCCACGTCATTATTTTGAGTCTAGGCCACCTCCTTGTATTCATACACGGGTTATAATCAGAAAAATTAATGAAAGTTCGAGTCTAAATCACAACTTCCAATTAAATCCCAGAAACTGGAATCTGAAAAGAAGCAAAAAAATTATTTTCGATGTAATTCTTTCGTTAAATTTCAATAAGGTAAAAACAAGATTTCGAATCTACGCTATTTGCACATTTTAAGAAACGACTAAATACGCTTGCAAAGTAAGACGATTTAAAGGTCCACCCTAGGCCTACTAAAGCTAAAGGTCCACCCTAGGCCTACTAAAGTTAAAGGTCCACTATAGGCCTACCAAACGAGGCTCACTCAGTCTCGCCTCGTGACTCAAAGACCACAACCATCTACCTTTTAGCCCAAATAAAAAAAATTATGTTGGGGAGAAATCCCAAGCAAAAAGAGAAAATAGAAAGAGGAAAGGGAGAGCGAAGAGAGCAAGCCATGAAATACTTAGCCCGTACCTCCCAAAGTACGAAATCTACCCAAGTAAAACGAAGGGAAAGAATTGAGTTAGCCCGTACCTCCCAAAGTGCGAAATTTACCCAAGTAAACGAAGGAAAAGAATTGAGTCAACCAATCCAAATCATAAAATTTTACGATGTCTACCCTTTCCAAACCTTATGTTCTTAGACGCCTTCGCTCTGAGGCCCCTGTTCAGCTTATTTAACCCATCCATGTTCTCATTGCCATAACCCGAGAAACCATTACCTCGACTCTTGTTCTTGAACTTGTTATCAACTGCAAACCACATACGGCCATTGACACGTGCGTCACACCCATTATTTCCATAGCTCAAACCTGCTCTTACACCACCATTAGCATAATGACCATATAACTTGTTTGGATACATCCTGTTGATATACCCTTGAGCCGTCCCCATGCTACTCATTGGCCTTGGTTGATGTAAACTCATGACACTAGTTTGAGACTGCAAATTGTGAGTCCTAGCAGATGTAATCCTCATGCTTGACTAAATACCTATACAAATTATCCTATCTCATTCAACCCATCTTTCAAGCCATCTTGAGTCACGAATAAAAAAGAAGACAAATGAAAAGTACAAAAAATAATAAATAATAAAAAAGAAAACTTTGCAAAGCGCCTCTAAAGTTAGTCTAAAAGGAAAAGAAGCATTTAGCGCACCAAAAAAAAAAGAGATCCGCCCAGAAATCCTTTTCAGCACCCACTGCTGGGCGCCGAAATCATTAACGCCCCAGCCTGGGCGCAGAATCTCTCTGCTCGCCAAATTTTGTCCAGAAGTGCTCGTCATTTTATCCGCACATGCACGGAAAAATAACGAACACTTGGAGGGGTACAGCACGTATTCAGATATACGTACCACCAAAAAATACATGTACTCAAAAAAATATAAAATAATAATAAACTTCACTTATTCCACCGTTCCAAATAATATGTTTCCACCTCAGAACGTACTTGTTTAAAATCGGCATTCTAAGAAACCATTTTCTAGGCTAAGAACTACGCAAGACCTGATTCCAAATTAAATTTATTTAAGGCGGATACGTAGGCAATCCATGATTCGGTCCAACCAATTTGCAAAAATGTTAAAGCCTATAGAATAACAAGAATAAGAAATAGAGTCCCTTATTGAAATTTAATTACTTGCAACCCAAGTCGAAAGAAAAATTTAAGTCAAAGGAAGAATCCAAGTCATCAAGATGCCAAAACGAGCACACATCGAAAAATAATAAGGGCACGTACCCTTGCCAGAAGGAGCACTCACACTCCTAGGCACTTAGCCAAGACTCAAAATATCGCTTTGCCTCAATTGAATGGGGGCTAGCGCAAGCATGACCTCTAAAGTACTCGACTTGACCCTCCCTAAAGCGAACTAACTCACTTAAAGACTTTCCTTCACCACTAGACATAGTCGTTCGCTTAAAGACCTTCTTTCACCACTAGACACAGTCATAATCGCCAACAAGTAGTAAAGGCAGTAAGCTTGCAATAAAGAGGATTGTTCTACGGCATCGCCCTATCGTTCCTTCGAACTCAGGGTATCCGTTCGTGGTAATTCAAATGCTTGCGAATCTCCTTTGAAAAAAATCAGACATGGTCAATAGGACTTGGCACTTAACCAAGGCTCACCCTACTCAGACATATGACATGGGCATCTAAAATCGAAATCTAAAAGAATCATTAATGGGAAGACATAATAGCAACTGGGGGCTAAAAAAATTGAAATGAAAAGCTAGGGAAAGAACTAAGTATACCTTGACCTTTTGTGCAGACATACACCAAGTAAATCTAAGTCAATTTGAAAACGGTTTATATTCCCGCAATTCTGGAAAATATGGCCCTAAAAGCCTAAAGCATGTGCCGCACGGGCACAAGTAAAATCTTGGAGCATGCACCCTGGCTTCCAGCAAATCCTTAGACAACATTCCAAAAAACGTAACAGTATTTTGATTCACTCATGTAATCCTGTACGAACCCT
Organism: Spinacia oleracea; assembly: GCF_020520425.1. Classification (NCBI taxonomy): domain Eukaryota; kingdom Viridiplantae; phylum Streptophyta; class Magnoliopsida; order Caryophyllales; family Amaranthaceae; genus Spinacia; species Spinacia oleracea. Next base: position 32,164,058 of record NC_079492.1, read on the forward strand.
TCTATAAGTCAACTTACTTAGGACACCTCGGATTGTACACAGTAGGACTCGGACTTCAAATAATTTTCAAAGACTTCTTCGAACATGCTAAAGTGTCGTTGGTTTAAGCTAAGTATGCGTTTATCTCGATGTTGCAAGTGAGTCAAAAGATTTCTAAATATGATTATGGGTAAAGAAAGGCACCTAGCTTTTGGTCAAGGCACACTTCAACATGTGACTACCTTGACCATGGCAATGTCGCACAATACGACATTTACAAGAGAATTAGCAAATCACTACTCGAACGTGCCTCGCACTAAACGAGTCTGGTTCAAGCTGTTCATGATCCATGTCACCATGAATGCATAAAAACGTATGCCAAGCATTATAGCACCAAGCCAATCCCGTAGCTACAATTGGGGGCTTGAGAAAAACACTCTAAAAATGCTCGAAATGACGATTTTATCGCAAATTCTCGACGCTAATGCTATACACACGTCATAGAGGCACAATCCTAAGGTTGATCGTGTAAAACGAACCTTAGAATGGCTACAACCCCTCCCAAATTCTAAGCACTACTATAATATATAAAGTCACCCCACTAACAAGGGTAACTGAAAATCGCGAGTCACCAAAACTCCGATCAAACTACTGCACATAACGCTCGCCCTACAAGCGCCCGTTACACAGTCTACCTCGTTCCAAAGCAAAAGCGAAAGAAAAAATCAAGGATAAGAACTGTCAAAATATACCCAGAAATCAATTTCAACGCCCAGAGCTGGGCGCCGATATCTTTAACGCCCCAGCCTGGGCGCTGAATCTTTCTGCTAGCCAAGTTTTGCCCAGATCTAAAAATAAGAAAGAAACACCTATGAATCCTCGCATCGAACGAAGCAGATAAGCCGTGCAAACCCACACAGAAGGTGCTACACTTGTTCGAGCACCTGAACAAGGCGTGATGAAGTACTCCAATGCAAAAAATAATAATGATATCCCAACACCTGGAGGAATGTTCTAAGACACGCTGTTAGGCCACACAAGCCTACGTCGCACCATAAGTTCAACCATCCCACGGTACAAGTCTAAAAAAAAGAGTAAGGCATATTGCACTAATGCGGGCACGACCAAGAGCATGTGTAAAAGAGGCAAAGACTACTTATCGCCCAAATTCAAAATACAAGCCATACGACTTCTACATTTAAAGGTAGCAAAATATTACCTACCACGGAAGGGATAGCTCGCACCTACACGAGCGGAACCCCAGGGCATCTTTCTCAAAAGAACCTACAAAAATCGTACGCCAAAAGGAAGCATCCCAACATGCATACTTGGGGGCTCCAAGCTACGAAACGACCATAGCAAAATAAAAAAAATCTCGAAGCAAATGTTTGAACAATCGAAAGGGCACGATGTTTGAGCCCACTTCATGAATGGGCCTGAACCCTATCAAGCTTCTAAGCAAACTATTCAAAATCAGTCATTGCTCAAAAAAAAAAGATTCAAGCAAACTGATTAATGGACCACACACAACGGCCATTTTATGAACACTCGTTCGCACATACATATCATCTTTTCTAAGTATCGAACATTTACGAACGCGTTCAAAAGAAAAAAAAGGAAAACAAACGAACAAGAGGCCAACTGTGTCATCAAGAAACCTCGCCAGAAATTATTATCAGCGCCCAGCGCTGGGCGCCGAAACCTTTAACGCCTAGGCATGGGCGCCGAAAATGATCCCAGACCCAAAAAAAAAAACAGCTCTGACTTCTATAGGGCCCTGCCGTATCCATTCGACTCAAAATTGCCAATTTCTTTACTGAAAGTCGCGCCTTACGGCTTTGTTAAGAGTAGCACACCACTACAAAGATCGCTCGCACTTACGAGCACGATCCCAAACACGATCAAGGACATTACAAAATGCTTATCCCCAAGGAATGAGATGACCGTCAAGCACGAGTGCTTGGGGGCTCGAAGGAAAATATGTTATGCAAAGTTAAAACAATATTCCCAGACTACGCTGTACGAAGTCCCGTGTTTGGATGTCTCAAAAAGATAAAACCGGATTACGAGCTCAAGACAAAGGTCGCCGTTGATACTTATACATAGTCCCCTAATCAAGGACCCAGGTAGTGGCAAAATTGAGCCGAAAAGACTAGCTCAGAACCATGAAAGATGATGACCACGAGACAATGGTCCGTCTAAGCACGTTGTCAACCCACATTCAGGTTACAACTAAATCCGAGCATCCCTCGAAAGAATTCGCTCTTGCAAGAATGAATAAAAGAAATTCTCAAAAGAAATCACGTTGAACAAAAAAAAGGGAACTTGCCCATCTTCAGTTGGCAAGATCGCGTCACGAACCACGCGAGTTCCCAAATTGAAAAAAAATGAATTCAGGGACGTCCACCCTCAGCGGACAGGGCTCGCCCACCCTCAGCAGGCGGGGTCTGCGTCACTAGCCGCGCAGGTCCTCAGTTTTCAAAAAATAGAATCTTCAAAAACAAAATGAAACAGGCTCGCCATCTTCAGCCGGCGGGGTCTACGTCACAAACCACGTAGGTCCTTATTTTCAAAAAAAAAAAACAAACGAACTTCAAAATAGATTCGTCCACTTCTATCGGACGGGGTGTCCACCCTTAGCGGACAGGTTCGCCATCTTTAGCCGGCGGGGTCTACGTCACAAGCCGTGTAGGTCCTTATTTTCAAAGTTTCAAAAATAGATTCGTCCACTTCTTTCGGACGGGGCGTCCACCCTTAGCGGACAGGCTCGCCATCTTTAGCCGGCGGGGTCTGCGCCAATAACCGCGCAGGTCCTTAGTCTCCATAGCGATAACTTTTTTCGATTTTCCCTTTTTCCAAAAATTAAAAGATTGGTTTTCCGTTTTTCCAAAAAAAGAACGATGTGCCGGATTTTCCTTCCTTTTACGTCCCATAAAAACAAGGGGGTTTTCTCGTTTAGCTAACCCTGAAAATGAGAATCTTTAAAAACATTTTTACCTCGTGATTGGGCTTGGCCAGGCCCAATTACACTTTATAGCTTTGATTTCGAAAACATCAAGTAGCTACTCCCAATGACAAAGTGAGGGAGTTTCTACGCCTCTTTAGATACTTCCAATGACAAGTGAGGGAGTTTCTATACTATCCGTTGACAAATCCCAATAATACGTGAGGGATATGTCGACACTTCAAGTGATGACCCTTAAGTCAAATGTTATCACTCGGGGGATCGTGAGACCCTCGCAAAACAGGTCACATACACCATGGCTTGTGTGACGCACTCCGTCTAGTACTTTGACCATCGTCTCATCCTGAGACTCAGTCAAAGTGGGGGCTAACAGTAGACACCTACTTTTGTCCCCATTCCCGAAAGGGAAGGTTCGATGATGAGAACATAAAATCTCCACTTGGCAACGCATCTCCTATAAAGTAACGAATCTCGATCACCCTTTTCATTTCACCCGAACCCGCTATTTATAGAAACCTGCTAAAAATAGTAACTGCCATAATAGGTAGTTGTTAAAAGTGGAAAGTCATAAAAGATAGAAACCTGTCAGAATTAGGTGTTGCACTCCAACATAAATCCTAAAAGAGATATAATTTGCAAGAGGAATCCTGTACCTAGTATAGCTCGAAAATAAGAGTTACGTATTAATTAAAATCCTAACGAACCTAGAGTTCGTAACGGGCCCAGACGCATTCCGTCATAAAGTTAATACGCACTAAAAGACTCGGATAAGTCTCAAAGACTCCGTATTCCACGAGTCCAAATCTGACAAGGAAATACGGCCCAGAACCTATTTTCAACGCCTGGCTTTGGGCGCTGAAATCTTCGGCGCCCAGCCCTGGGCGCTGAAATTACCTGGGTACGTGTTCTCTCCTAATTCTTCTTGGATTAGAGCTCTAAAATTCTATCTTTCCACAAACTCTTCCCTAAAAATACAGCCCCAAATTCGACGTGAAAAGAACAAAACACACAATTCATATTCTGAGTATTGACTCCAACCCCTAAGCCTAAGCCTCACGCTGCGAAATTGATCCTGCGTTCTGTCGCAATCGATCCAAAAATCGAACAGAACGTATCCTGTCCCTTGTAGCTGAAGAATTAAGCCCGGAAACTTGAGATTCGTTAAATAAAAGGAGAAATAGTAAAGCCAAAGTGGTTAGTTTTCTGAGAACCATGACGCACCTCTCAAGGGTGCGTCGTAATGTGTCCCTTCGCATGATTTAATCGCTTTCCTCGCCCTTTTATAAAACTGTTAAACTATTAAATCTGATTGTTCTATCACGCCTAATAAAGATAATATCTTGGGAAATTGAACTATCATGCTAGGTCCCCTAATTCAATCTAAACCAGATAATCACGATCGATCTAGTATTATGTGTTGCATATTGCTAAAATCAATTCAGATTAGTTTAATAGTTAACGCATGTCCCTTCAATTATTTATGCCGAGCTAGTAAGGATATCCTGCCTCTGGAGTTATCGAAGAGCGAGTACTCCTCTCGGTAGTTACAGTCCCCTGAACCCTCAATCTCTACCCTGCGGGTGTACGTTGAGCGATCCCCACACCAGGGATCACAAGGGAACCTATGGCCGTCATGGTCAAACATAATTGCACTCCCTTTATGTCACGATAACCGGGTTTTGTCAGTTTTTCTCATTGTCGTTAAAAACTGAATGACGACTCCTATATTACTAGTCAATTGGGTGTAAACTCACAGGAAATCCAATTACACTTGATTTGACAAAAAGAAACGTCACGCCCACGAGGGACGAGGTCACGCATTAGCCTCGTGCTTTTTCGACCCCCTCACACATGTTAGTTGTGATTGAGTTAAGATTTACCATGATAGTTTGCGACAACTAACGTAAATGCACCTAAAACATGATCTTTGTTCAGCTCATCAAATAAAAAACTGCTTTAATCAGTGGCAAACTTATCCCATGAAGCTAGGCTCATGGTTTCCATCATGTCTTCAAATAATATAAAGAGTAATAAATCATTTTTGAAATTAACATAATTTGTAAAAAGTAAAAAAATACCACGAACATTAATAAAATTCTACCTTGTACTTTGTGTTGCACAATAACACATCACTCATAAGTACTTGTCTACCTACTCATACAATACTTATTTCAGACACATAGAGTACCAGGCCAACTGCATCTGCACAAATATATAAACGGTAAGATAATTAGACATAAACAATCAATAGTATGCTCAAAAGTGTCATAAAATTTGCTCGTGCTAATGCATCCCATCTATATTATTAAACTAACTAATTAAATGATCTGCTCGTAATTTTCCAAACCAATAATGTGGAACCCACTATCCGATATTGGTTCACCGGTTAGTGATTAGGAATTATACAAAATCCTATGCAAATGCACGAACTTAATGAATTACACAAAATCCATGTTAGAACACTTGAATTGATGAACCCATTAACATAAACACGACTTTTTAATTCTGTAAAGTAGGCTCATATTGTAGACATTTTGATCATGTTTTTTTTTCTTTTTCTCGTATTGTGTAACTCTGTATAATGTGATATTCTATGGCTAATTAAAGTATGTAATGTGTCCATTTTGTACCATATATTACTGACGAAATTTGAAAGTAAATTTTTAAATTGTTTCCTTATTATTTCATGTCCAGCATCTTTATTATTTTTATTTCTAATTTAGTCTCCAAATTACTTGTGTGTGAAGACTTTTGTTGATTTGCTATTTTTATTTTTTTTAATTGTTTGAATTTCCTTAATAACAACATGAGAAATGAGGATTGGGGGTTTTGCAGCCCTCGCATTCCTCATCACTCCGCTTTAATAATATAAATGTTTTCTCACCCAATTTTGGGGAAGCAAGCCCAAATCATGATTTAAAATATTGTCCCCAGCAATCGTTTTTATAGGTTTGGTTGTTACATGTGTTGAAGATTGACGCAAAATAATTGTTTCATACGGAGTAGTAAAAAGAATCTTTTTAATATAGCTACGTGGATCTTTAATAGACGGCTTCTCCCATTTTGAGGTCAATGTAATTCTTCACAGAGGAATAAAACATAGAGCGTATACAACCATGACATTTGACTTAGATCACATGTAATTGACAGTGAAAAAAAATCAAACAACCATAACATCGGGGTAAAGGAAACACTAAGTACTTGTAATATATTAACTTGCTTGGGTGGGGATATGACATTACTCATGCTTTTGTGAACCTGCTCTTTGTGCATGTGACAGGGCTTCACAACTCACGTAGTAGTTTTTTATGGTTAAAATTTATGTCGGTGCTTTAAATATTATTTTATGCAGTCACACATTTTTTAAAATAAAATTAAATCATCAATAAATTAAAAAAGTCACATAACATCTACAAAAAATATCAAAAATATAAAATATAAACATTTGAATCAAATAAAATTCCAATTTGACAAAATCACGATAGTTGTTAGTGAGATTTGACCTTGATGAATATCCTCTTTCACATAATTGTTTGATACAACTTTTCACGTGGGAGTCTTTCCGTCGTTTTGGATTGAATATGATGCAATTGATTGTAGACATAAAGTTGTCATTTTTCATGACACTGCAGACATTTTTTTTTTATCAATAAATCATATTTCCTGTGAAATTAGTTGAAATAAACATAATTTAGGAGTCAAGAATGGGCTAAATTCAAGTGAAACAGGTACAAAGTTTTATGTTATTGAACGGCTATGCATAATAATAACACATTACAAAATGAAAATTCTATTTTATTTTGTAAATATGGTCAAACTACTATCAAGACGAGACAAAGGAAGGAGTTATGAGATTGTTACTTGCTACACTAGATGAGAATAATTTCGCATATCTTATTTATGTATGATTTGGTTGTCGTCGACATCTACTTCATGTATTGTTGACATCAGTTCATAATATACTCCAAAAATACTCAAATGTGCTTATTCATCTGCAGGCTTATATCGTTCCAGACTAGGAGATGATGTCAAGTTAATGGGCTTCGACAACTCGGCTCCGTAGTTGAAAACTTGAAATTTAATTGTGTTCAGAGAAGGTAGACCTACTTGATTTTACTTGCCATGTGGATTTATCCAAAGAATTAGGCCATTATGTTATATTCTGGGAGTTAATTTGTGTGCCATTAGGATCTTAACAAGCAAGCTATTAATGTCTTGAACAAGTGTTCAACTGCTTGGACCGATCTTTGGCTGATGATGGATATAACTAGGTCCTTCTAATATATGATGTAATTAAGTTCTTTTATTAAATATTTTCATGTACACCAACGGATTGATTGAATAGTATTTAATTCGGTACATATCAATATAAGTTTGGATATTGAAATGAGATTCGGATTTGTGTTTTTTTCCCCAACGTGACAGTAAACTGAATTCCAAATTTAAAAAAAAAAACAAACGAATGAAATAGCCTAAACATTTTGATAGTCGCGTGTACTGCAAGTATACTTGTCGTGTAATTTCTTTTTCAATAAAAGTAATTATCAAAGAAACCTTTTTTTCTGGAAAGTTGGTTTCTTAAATAAAATTAAAGAGACCTCATTTCAATTGGAGGTGGTCTTTTTTATTTTATAATAAAGAAACCACTTTGCGGGAATAAGTGGTTCCTTATATAGGGTAATTAAATAATAAATTTAATATATAATAACCATCTTTCAAGGAAATGTGGTTTATTATTTTTAACAAAGAAACCACCCAAAAAAAGTGGTTTCTTAACCTAAGAGACATGTGATTCTGAGACCACCTCTCATGAGGTCTCTTGTGTGTTTTTTAGGTGGTTTCTTTTAGGTTTTTTGAGGTAGTGATCATCAAAATCTTACAAAAGGAGAGAGATAAAACTCAGTATATGAGCAGTACAACCCAATAATTAGAATACATAAATAATATTGGTATTTTCATCCCAATACGTAGCATTGTGTTATTTAGGTTACTATATTGAAAGAATGAGTGTTTCAACTTGCTCCAGACAAATCACCGGGACCTGATGGTTTCCTTCCCTTTTTCTTCCAAAAATATTGGAAAATCGTTGTTAAGTCTATTATTAGAGCAGTAATGGTTTTTTCTCCACTCCAACAAACTATTGAAAGAAATAAATCACACTTTTTAGCCCTCATTCCAAACGTTGCATGATAATCCAGAAAATGCAAATAATTTTAGATCTATTGGTCTTTGTTCCACTATTTACAAGGTAGTCTCTAAAATTACGGTCAATATATTAAAAACGGTGTTAGGAAAAATCATTCACCCTCGATAGATTTATCCAAAACAACATTTTGCTGCGCCATGAGGTTTTTCACTCTTTTAAAAATAAAATTGGTAAAGTTGGGTGGAAACCCCTTACATGGAAAAAGAATATGCATGTTAGACTAGAATGACCATTTACTCTCACAACCATTTCCAAACTCTGTTTTCACCTAAAGTGGATTCGGTGGGTAGAACAATGTACCACAACGGTCTCCTTTTCAGTACTAGTCAATGGATGTCCGAAAGATAGATTTTTTTCCTTCTAGCGGAGTTCTCCAAGGCGATCCTCTTTCTCTGTATCTCTTCATTCTTTGTGCCGAGCTTCTCGCAAGATCGATTCATTCAGAAAATTTTCATAATAGTAATTAAGTTGCTAGGTATCTCCCTATGTAATACGAGACTAAAAATTATGTTTCTAACCTTTTCCGATGACACCACGATATTCTCTAAAGCAAACAAGGAAAGTTGCTTACTTATTAAATCCATCTAAGACAAGTATTGTGGCATGTCTGCCAGCTGGTTAATTTTAGTAAGTCTTCTTTTCAATGTACTTCCAATGTTTGAGAAAGGGATTCAAAGAGATTCTAAATATGAAAGATAAAAATGATATAGAAATATATCTTGGATGCCCTATTATCACTTATAGAGTCTCTCATGAAACTTTTACAGATGTAGTAAAAAAAATACAAAAAATTACCTAAATGGAAAGAAAACCCCATCTCCCAAGCAGGAAGAGCGGTTCTTATCCACTCCAGTCAATTCCATATGCAAAATTTTATGCTCCCTAGTTCTATAAACTATGATTTAGATAAAGCTTATAGACAATTTTTCTAGAACAAAAACCCTTCTTCTAAGGTTCCCAACCTAATCAGTTGGGATATAATTAATTTGCAAACCCAAATTGTAATCGCCCAAAGCAGACTTAGCCTATAATTATTCAAACTTAACTCAAAATGACACTTAATTACAACTCCAACAAGGATTTAGGATCCACAAGTTATAAAATACAAACTCTTAGAAAAACAAAATGATACGGTCCATTAATAAACTCTGTAATGGCTTAATTACACGTAGAGAATTCTCAATCCAGCCTCGGAACATATCACACCTTTAGAAACTCAAGCATCTTCGTCCCTAACTCAGACTCGATCTTTGCTATCTGCAAGATATTCGAACTCTGCCCCCACCAGGACAGGTTCATAGAACAAAATCAGCGAAAATCTGAGTACACCCTGTCCAACCTAAAATACTTTCTATAAGTAGCTCAAAATAGTTTTACTTTTGTTTTTATTTTTATTTGCTTTTTATATTTTTTTATATTTTGGAAAGCAACTTCATTTTCACATGACATTTGGAAGACATTCCTTAAAGCAAACATTTTAATGTCTTTAAAATCCATTCTAATCTTTTTCATTAAAGAGTGAAACACATCAAAAACATTCACATCACACTAACAATACGCATTCTAACTCACGACCTTGCTTTAAGAATATATACAACTCCAACCGATCTTGAACCAACTCTTACATCAATTATATTCCAATACATAAGTTCATTATGTTCCAATATACATATAGTATCATTTCACTCACGAAACCAACATGGCTCTAATAGGTAGTATACACTCAATTACAATATATTAATTTACGGTTGGGGAAAGTGAATATGAATTAGGATCATCATGACCGACTGACTCTAAACTATGGGGGTCGTCACCCTCCTACTAACCAATATGCTTGCAAGATTAATCAAGACGACAACTACAAGTATCTAACTTGCCTGCAAGACGGCAGCTACGAGCATTTCACTCGCCTGCAAGACGGCAGCTACGAGCATTTTACTCGCCTGCAAATAAGATGATTATCACTTACGCATACACCACACATACACAACTACTTTCCCATACATAATTACTTAGATACTAATCTATATAATTTCGTTCTCAAAACTTAAGTTTCATTCGCTCAATTATGTATCAGCTTCTTTCTCAATTCTCCATATCTCAACACAATCGCCTTTGATTCAATTAATTGAATTCATGAATTTTAGTTACCATACACATAGAAAATTCACACAACTGTTACCTTGAGTTAGACTCCTTAGACATTTCTCTATTTACCATTCGTCAAACTTATGAAAAACCGAACTCCATATTAAGACAATTCTATGTTTGAGTTTAATGTAACTCCTAACCTAGCTTGCTAGTATGTTATTTCACAACAAAAATACCATTACCTTCTAAACATTAATTATATTCGTATTATGATTCAATGTTATAGTACTCAAACTGTAATCATTATTTATTCCTAATTGTTAAGTTTTAACTAGGTGAGCTTAGTTGTCTGAAATGAGTTTTTATAAAACAATTAACTACTTTTCCTTTATATTTAAACAATCATTACTAAATCAAAACCATTTTATTATCTCTAAGGTTAAACATTAATTTCTTATAGATTAACTAGTTTTAAAACATTTTGGCTGTTTTTGGTTGTTAGAGGATTCACCAAAAATTAGAGGATTTGGCCAATTTAGAGGTTTGACCAATTCAATCTTCTAATATAGGTGTTTGGAAGTTAGAGGATTGAGATAGAGGATTGGGATGAATCCTCTAATTCCAAAAAGTTGCTCTATGTAGCTTTTTCAATTAGAGGATTGTGTTGGGTAAGTTGAAAAGACAATTTAGTCCTCAAGGTGAAATATGGTTGATATATTTTTTTCTTTTCTTTATTCACTTTAGTACTTAACTTCACTACTTTGCTTACCTTTTTATTTAACTAGACATATTTTCTTAAATAGATGATGTAAAATACAATTAAAAATAAAAATAAAAATTGAGTTTCTTTTATAGTATGAATTTATGTAAAAAAGTATTTCTTAGTCAATCCTATTTTGCAAATTAGACATTTAATCATTTATTTTCGTAAAATTTGTTAATGGGATTAACAAATTTTCAATTTTTTTTGTAGGAAGCCTAAAAGGCACTTAATTTTCATTGCTTAAAACATCACCACTTAAACACAAAAGAACATTTGACGGAAGATTACTACCCAACAAACGCCAACCATTGACCCACGACAATAACGAGCAATCTTGGGGGCAACAATATTAATACTTCTACCAACAAAAGACCAAGAAATATTAGAAAAAGAACTCAACACAAACCCAAGAAATAACATTTTCAATTTTATAGGAATGTTGTTTAAATATTTTTCATGTTACTACATTTAACTCCAAAAAAAATCTAACCATACATATTCATATATTTAGCAATTACTAATTCTCTATAATTAAATAAGTCAATGTCCTTATTGGTAATTTTACACAATCAAACAACTATTATATATCAGCTATTTACCAAACACTTTTACAAAATCAGCTAATACAATCAGCTAGTCAAACAAGCTAATACCAACAGCTAGTCAAAACTGCTAATACAATCCGCTACCGCTAACAGCTAACCGCTAGTTGCCAAACACGACCTTTAACTTAGTTCTAATTATATCCAAATATCATTTCATTATTATAACTCTTTTTAAAACTTGTAAAAGATTCCTTTGTTTTGCAAGCTATTGTCATTTAAAGAACTTAAAACAAATTTGAAAACATCTTTAGATTCAATCGTTCCAGATCTTAAGTTCATTTAAAACACCTTAATGTTGTTCAAAACTAACTTACATTCCATATTCCACAATTTAAATTATAGCATACGACTTTTATGGAAATCCCAAATAAAGGTGGGTTAATAGAGATAATTGTAAACTCTTCTCGAAATGATTCCATAGAAACTCGTCCCTTAAACACTTTATGGACTCAAGTGAAATCGGTGACTTTGTGAGTTTGATATTTACTTAGGTTAACCATTAACACCCTAGATTTGTATTTAAATTTTATTCATATGACACTTCTTAGCCTCATAGACTCATTTTCCTACTCCATGATCAATCATAACAATAATTTATTCACAAATTCAACTCTCAATAGATTCAACTCCTAGAAAGCACATTCTTAGCTCAATCACCACTCACAAGCATTTCCAATTTCAAAACCGTTTCATTTTATCAGTCAAGAAATCAAATCAATAATCATTTCATTAAATCAGTAGAAAATCAGCAAGTCTCATAAGTTCATTTACAAATCTCAAAGCAAAACATATATTCATATAATTCGTAATATTGCTAATGATTTATCTGTAGGGTTATGAATAATACAAACAATATAGTTCATGAGGAAAAACCATAAAGCCAGGAATCCAAATTAATTGCCACATAATCAATTAGCATAATTTAGGTTACATACAATGTGATACGTGCCTTCCCTAGCTGCTCCCGGACCGAACAAGAACAAGTCTTTAGAGCTCCAAGTGTCGCCCCTCCGTAGAAAGTCCACAACACGTTCAGATCCGCCTTAGGTTCAACCAACTAGGATATTACTTAAGGTTTTATGCACTTGGGTTAGGCTATAAACTATGTTCTCCCTTGAACACAATATATGTAAAGAGTATGATTTTGATGTATGTAAATTATGAGGGCTAGCCTCATATTTATAGGGTAGGAAATAAGGAATTTGAGTCTTACTAGGAAAACAATTACCAATCCCACTAGGATTGAAATTCTTAACCAATTAGAATTGTAGCAATAATTAAACACTTAATTCAATTCTAGTAGGACTAGGAAAACTAATACTTAATGTAACACCCAAATAATTCCTTGCTTTTTATAAAACATTTTCCAACTTAAAACAAAGGAATTACCAAGATATTACCGCCACCGTGATAACGGCTAAGTCTATTTACCAGAATTACGCAGCGGAAATAACTAACTTTCGAATCACAATAAATAAATAGTTAATGGTATGACTACAAAGTCGGAACCGTTACGTCCCAAAACAAAAACTGTTAAAAATACATTAACTCATAATTAAATAAGTTGTTTAGTCATGACTATAAAATAAAGTAGAGTTTATAAAATACGGAAGTAGGAAAACATAAACTCTCATCACAATCCCATGATAACTTCTTCCGCAAGTTATCTCTAACAATCTGTTTATTCGAAATGTACTCCCCAACAATGCAAATGCAACGATAGATCATCATAGGGTCATTAAGGTGAAAGCCATGACAGAAAGACATGAAGCACGAAGTCAGCGAAAGCTGAGTACGAACAAGCTAGAATGAAATCCTAGTCTAACATGCTTTACTCAACAATATAATAGTCCACATGCAAAAGCCATTTAATAACAAGTAATCATGGAGACAAGACTCGACACTTGACACGACTCTTGACTCACATATTAATAAGAATTAGTTTCGAACGGGTAAAAGAAAATATCCACAAAGGGAAAGATAAAGGTGTTGGGAGCCAACCAAGCACCAAATAAAGAAAAGTCGGACTTTCTACCGACAGTCGGGCCATACCGACGGAATTCCTGCGCATAAAAGCGATAAAACAAAAGAATGAAACAACATCTTGTATCATTCAAGGAGTACAAGTTTTCCGGCAATACTCCCCCCATTGTTCATACTCAAGGTATATACGTTCCAAGAGTTTTGAAGCTCATTCGAGTTACACTTTACATTAATTAATATGTTATGTTCAAGGCGACTCAAGACTCAACACAAGTATAATATACAAACAATTAAACAATGACACTTTATTTTATTCCTTTAGGACTTGTGATCAAACATAGGACTCAAGTGATATTACTCCCATTGTTCTTTTCAAACACTGTTAAGATAACCCGACATTTGCAGTTAACAAGCGGGGTGTGCCCATTGCACGAATAGTCCTTAGTTCAATTCAGATAAACTTCCCAAACTTATTCTACTCGGCGGTAGAATAAATAATGCACTGCGGCATATCCACTAGGCTCAAAGTATGCTAGCCATCCAATACAATAGCATAACCATAAAAACTTGCATGTGAAACACTCATACATGCATATAAACTTGAACAACATGCTTGACATAATTCAACGATTATAAAAGGTCACAACATGACTGTTCACATAAGCTTCATAATTCAACAATAAACTATATCATGCTTGTTCACAACATCAAACATGAATCCAATAATACTTCAAATCACATGATTCACAAATAATAATCGTCACATAATCCTCATGTAAACGGTGGTCACCCTAGGCATGTACGTACCTCGAATATCTAAGTACGGGGGCCACTTTGCGAATCACAATCAAGGCTAGAATCACCTCCTATAAATAAAATAATAAAACTTAGTTATTATCCATGCTTACTAAATTTCCAGAAACTTTTAAGAGTTTTAAAACCTTTAAATTAATTAGAAATTTGTTGCTCATAATTAAAATAATAGTTTCAATTGGCCGATTAAAGTCCTAGTATAAAACATTGATTTTTGGCCTTTAAAACCATTAAAATCGACACTTTAAAACCTTGGATTAAATATGAAAATTAAGTTTGATTTCCATAATTGAAAACGAATTTAAATTATGTAAATCAATCATCCATTATATTAAGATTAAAACCATAATCTTAATTATCCATAAAAATCACGTTTAGACGTTAAAAATCAAAGCTTTAATAAATAACCAAATTTGAAAATAATAACTCTTTTAATTAAAATCAGATTTATGAATTTAAACACGTAAAACATCACAATACGGTGTTCATAACCGTTCTCAACAGTTTAAATAATCAGAATCAATAATAATAATATAATTTTAAATACGGAATTGAAATAGAATTAGGCAAGGAAGAAGAGAATTATACCAAACCGGAATATAGCACAGTACAATCATGAATTGAATGTGATTGGGCGCAAAAAGATAAAAGGAATAAGGAGTATAACACACGACAACACACACGACTTGTGTGTGTGCGCGTGTGGTGCGACGGGATAGCAACGAAGGCATGGGCAAGGCTCGCGGATGGGCGTCAAATAAGAGAGAGCACGGAGTGTGCGAGTGTGGGCTAGCGTCGAGGGAAACAAAGCAAGGCAACATCAACATCACTCGCAAGGGTGCGGTGCTGTGCGGGTCGGGTGTGTTGCATCGAGAGAGCAAGAGAGAGTGCACGAGTATGCAGCGACGAGGGGCAAGACACACGCAAGGAGTTCTCGGCTGGGCACGAGTGAGGGGTGAAGGCAGCAGCGACGAGCAAGGCTCGGGGCTGGGCTATGCACGGACGAGAGCAAAAGAGAGAGGAGAGAAAAAGTGAAGTACTGCAGCAGGAATTTAGAACGCACATAACTTTTAATCTATAACTCGGAATCAATTGATTCTTGAAAAATATTCAAGAACTTTTTGAGATCTACAACTTTGAAGAAAAATCTTTTGTCTGAAAACGAATGAAAGTAGGAGAAAAACGGCCAAACATAAGTTCGACGAAAGAAAGAGGAATTTAGGGTTAGGGTTTTACTTTTAGGTTTAATGAATAATAGTGAGGGATTTTGAGAGTAATCACCTATATTTATAGGCTTAGGAAACTCATAGATGGGCTAGGCTTCAGGATTCCCTTTCGGGCTTCATTAAACATAAGATGGGCTTGCTTAATTTGTTTGGACTTGAACTTGGAATTGAATTGGGCTATATTAATTAAAAATCGTTTTACTTTTAAAACCCAACTAAATTCCCAACTTGAAATAATAAATTATTTTTGCAATTAATTAAACTAAAAAATATTCTTAATTAATAAGATACATTTAAATAATATTTAAATTCTAAAAATCATAAAAACGCTTTATAAATATAATAAAATATATTTATAAAATACAGAAAAAATACGAGGTATTACACTTAAGGCCAAAGTTACTTGGCGACTAAGTAAACGGACTTTGCTTGAAGCCCAAGACGAAGCAACCAACGCAACCACAAGGGTCACGCTGGCGCGCGTGCCAGGCTAGGCCCAAACGCAGCCGCTGCTGGCCCAAGGCCCAACGCGTTGCAGTTTGGCCTTGGCGGGCTGCTTGCCTTGGCGTGCTCGCGGCCCACAGCGCTCCAGGCTCATCGCCTATGGCTGGGCGCTGGTGCTCGGCTTCGTGCTCAGTGTTGTGCGCTCGGCCTCGTGCTTGTCGAGCGATGGCCCGGCTTGCTTGCCGGCATGTCGCTCGTCGAGATTCCGATTCGTTTTCCGATTCCGGAATCTATTTCCGTTTCGAACAAATATTTACGTTTCCGTTAAAATTTCTGATTCCGGGAATATTTCTGTTTCCGGCAATATTTCCATTTCCGATAATATTTTCCGATACGATCCATGTTTCCGTTTCCGGCAACATCTACGACTTGGATAATATTTATATTTCCGCCATGAATCATATTTCTGTTTCCAGCAATATCTTCATTTCCGGAATATTCTTTACTTTGCCTTGTGACGATTTCAGCTCCAACTGGAACCGAGATCCGTCATTTCCGAATGATCATAAATAAAGTACTTAATGAATAATATACTCACTTAAATACTTGATCCGTTCACGTGATATTTGTGTGACCCTACGGATTCAGTCAAGAGTAAGTTGTGGATTAATATTATTAATTTCCACTGGAACTGAAGCGGCCTCTATCTAGGCATTCAGTTCACTTGATCTCACTAAGTTATTAACTTGTTAATTAATACTAAACCATATTTATTAGACTTAGCATTAAATGCATTAAATGCAAACTTGGACCAAGAACATTATTTCCTTCAGTCTCCCACTTGTCCTTAGGGACAAGTGTGCATTTCCCAATTCCTTTGTCGCTTGATGCCTGCTCATGAACATAAGGTAAGAGTAGTCATCCTGATTATGTCCAGAGGTATTTCTCGGTTTCAGAGTTCAAGTGATCAAATAAACAGAAAATTATAGCCTATGATTCATCTGAGCACGACCATGCATTTTTTCAGTTTCTAGCTCTCCGAGTGGCCTTGTACAACTTTCGGCATTTCATCCCGATTTATGGGAGGACAATCCCAATCTTGTGATCTTGAGGTTAGACTTCGTTTGATAGGTGATTACCTGAGCGTTGCCATTATAGTCTCTATTTACGGTGCGACGTTTGACAACGTCAAAGTTACCAGTTCTCAAACAAGTAAACTCAAATCACTCAGGTATTGAGGATTAGCGTCTAATAATGTAATGAAATTTATTTATGACATATTTTCATCTCTTACAGTAAAGTTTCATAGGTTTGTCCAATACTAATATTATCAAGTATCTATGCAAATAATTGCGACATTACCATGTCCACATAGTTATAGAAACCAAATTCTCGAAAAGGAGAAGTTGAACGGGAAAAACTTCCTTGACTGGCAAAGGAACTTGCAAATAGTTCTTATGAAGGAAGGAAAGGAGTATGTCCTGGATGAGGCGATGCCCGAAGCCGCAGGTGAAGGGGTCACTCAGGCAGCCCTCAATCGTTGGATTGATGCCAACAAGGATGTTAAATGTCTAATGCTTGCAACCATGGGTGCAGATCTGCAGAAAACATTCATCAACTCAGATGCTTTCACGATCATCAGTGAGTTAAAGAACATGTTCCAAGTTCTGGCTCGAGTCGAAAGGTTCGAGACCCATAGGCAAATTCTTGAGACCAAGCTTAAGAAAGGCGAGCCCGTAAGTCCACATGTTCTCAAAATGATTGGACTCATTGAGAATATAAGTCGGCTGGATCAGCAATTCTCTCAGGAAATGGCTGTAGACACCATCCTCCATTCTCTTCATAGCGAATATGATCAGTTCAAGCTGAACTACAGTATGAATAGTCTGGACAAAACTCTCACTGAGCTTCACGGTATGCTGAAGACCGCTGAAAAGACGCTCAAAAGTGATAAGCAAGATGTGCTTATGGTGCGTGGGGGCAAGTTCAAGAAATCTGGAAAGAAGAGGAATGCTAAGAAAGGTGGCAACAAGGCCAGCCCAACTAAGCAAACTGGCGCCAAGTCTGAAAAGAGGAAGGTCAGTCAACCCACTTCTGAATCCGAATGCTTCTATTGCAAGAAGAAGGGGCATTGGAAGAGAGATTGCTTGAAGCTAAAGGAAGATTAGAAGAACGGAACAGTCGTTCCATCTTCAAGTATTTTTGTTATAGACTGTATACTTGCTAATTCAACTTCTTGGGTATTAGATACAGGTTGTGGCTCACACTTATGTTCCAATCCATAGGGACTAAGAAGAAGTAGAAGGTTAAGCAAGGGTGAAGTCGACCTACGAGTGGGAAATGGAGCACGGATTGCTGCATTAGCTGTAGGAACTTATTATTTGTCGTTGCCCTCTGGGCTAGTTTTGGAACTGGAAGACTGTTTCCATGTTCCAAGTCTTACTAAAACATCATTTCTGTTTCTTGCTTAGATGCTAAGGGATTTTCCTTTTTAATAAAAGATAATAGTTGTTCGTTTTATTTTAAAGAGATGTTTTATGGATCTGCTAGATTAGTCAATGGACTTTATTTATTAGATCACGACAAACAAGTTTATAACATAAATACCAAAAAGGCCAAAAAGGATGATTCAGATCTCACCTATCTGTGGCATTGTCGATTGGGCCATATTAACTTGAAACGCATAGAAAGACTTCAAAAGGAAGGAATTCTAGAACCATTTAACTTAGAGGATTATGGTAAGTGCGAATCATGTTTAGTTGGCAAAATGACAAAGCAACCTTTCTCTAAAGTTGGAGAAAGAGCAACTGATCTATTGGGTTTAATCCATACAGATGTATGTGGACCAATGAGTACAAATGCTAGAGGTGGTTTCAGCTACTTTATCACTTTCACTGATGACTTCAGTAGATATGGTTATGTGTACCTAATGAAGCATAAGTCTGAATCCTTTGAAAAATTCAAGGAATTTCAGAGTGAAGTAGAGAATCAATTAGGCAAGAAGATTAAGGCACTGCGGTCTGATAGAGGCGGTGAATATCCGAGCTATAAATTTGATAACCATCTGAAAGAATGTGGAATTCTATCAGAATTGACTCCTCCTGGAATACCACAATGGAACGGTGTGTCGGAACGGAGGAACAGAACCTTGCTAGACATGGTTAGATCAATGATGGGTCAGGCCGAACTTCCAATAGAATTTTGGGGACATGCACTAAATACAGCTGCACTCACTATAAATAGAGCTCCGTCTAAAGTTGTTGAAAAGACTCCATGTGAGTTATGGTTTGGAAAGCCTCCAAATGTGTCTTTTCTTAAGATTTGGGGATGTGAAGTATACGTCAAACGATTAATTTCAGACAAACTCCATCCAAAATCTGACAAATGTATCCTTGTGGGCTATCCAAAGGAAACAAAGGGGTATTACTTCTACAATACATCAGAGAACAAGGTGTTTGTAGCTCGAGATGGTATCTTTTTGAAAAAGAATCACATTTCCAAAATGACAAATGGGAAAAAAGTAGACCTCGAAGAAATTCGAGTCGAACAACAAACTCTAGAGAATGCTCAAGATGACATTCAGGATGAAACTCAGAGATCTTTAGAAGTATCTGGTGAGAATCATGGTCAATCTAGAAATGTAACCCCGCGTAGATCGCAGAAATATAGATCTCAACCGGAAAGGTACTTAGGTATTTTGACGAACGAGAGCTATGATGTTCTATTACTTGAAAGTGATGAACCTGCGACTTACAAACAAGCTATGACGAGCCCTAGCTCCAAGCAATGGCAAGATGCCATGCAATCTGAATTAGACTCCATGTCAGAAAACCAAGTATGGGATTTGGTCGATTTTCCAGATGGCTACCAAGCCATAGGAAGCAAATGGGTTTTCAAACTGAAAAAGGACAAGGATGGAAAACTTGAAGTTTTCAAAGCTAGATTGGTTGCAAAAGGTTACAGGCAAGTCCACGGTGTGGATTACGATGAAACCTTTTCACTAGTTGCAATGCTAAAGTCTATTCGGATAATGTTAGCAATCGCTGCATATTACGATTATGAAATATCGCAGATGGATGTCAAAACCGCTTTCTTAAACGGCATTTTAACAGAAACTGTGTTTATGACACAGCCTGAGGGTTTTGAGGATCCAAAGAATGCTAAAAAGTAATGCAAGCTAAAGAAATCAATCTACGGATTGAAGCAGGCATCAAGGAGCTGGAATATACGTTTTGATGAAGCAGTCAGTGACTTTGGTTTCATCAAGAACGCAGACGAATCTTGTGTATACAAGAAGGTCAGTGGGAGCAAAATTTCTTTTCTAGTATTATATGTCGACGACATATTACTTATCGGAAATGACATTCCTATGTTGAACTCTGTCAAGATTTGGCTTGGGAAATGTTTTTCGATGAAGGATCTAGGAGAAGCACAATACATATTGGGCATCAAGATTTACATAGATAGATCTAAAAGGATGATTGGACTTACTCAAAGCACTTATATCAATAAGGTGCTTGAAAGGTTCAAGATGGCAGACTCCAAGCGAGGCTACCTACCCATGTCTCATGGAATGACTCTAAGCAAGACTTAGTGCCCAAAAACACTTGATGAGCGTAGACGAATGAGTGGGATTCCATATGCATCATTGATTGGTTCAATAATGTATGCTATGATATGTACACGCCCGGATGTTGCGTACGCACTCAGTGCTACGAGCAGATACCAGTCAGACCCAGGAGAGGCACATTAGACTGCTGCCAAGAATATTCTGAAGTACCTGAAAAGGCACAAAGATGACTTCCTGGTCAATGGTGGAGATGATGAATTAATTGTTAAAGGCTATACGGACGCAAGTTTCCAAATCGACAAGGATGATTTCAGATCACAGTCTGGGTTTGTCTTCTGCCTCAACGGAGGTGCAGTAATCTGGAAAAGTGCTAAGCAAAGCACCATTGCGGACTCTACAACTGAAGCGAAGTACATTGCTGCACATGAAGCAACAAAGGAAGCTATATGGCTAAGGAAGTTCATAGGTGAACTTGGTGTAGTCCCCTCCATTAAAGGACCAATAGCCCTATATTGTGATAATAACGGAGCTATTGCACAGGCAAAGGAGCCTAGACACCACCAAAGAGTCAAGCATGTACTTCGTAGATTTCACCTTCTACGAGAGTTCGTTGAAAGAAAAGAAGTCGAGATAGATTGGAACTGATGACAACATCTCTGATCCATTAACTAAACCTCTACCGCAGGCGAAGCACAACTCGCACACTGCAGCTATGGGAATCAAGCATATTGGAGAATGGCTCTGATGTCTCTGTTTAATGTTTTAAAGTTTTAGAGTTGAATTCGTTGTAAAACATTATTAGTTAATCATTCACAATAAATGAATAGAATTCATTTTCCATTTAATTTGTGGTTTATTAAATGATGAGTCCATTCAATTTGACGAAATATTCAAGATAGACTGTCAGGACCAGTCCTGTGACTAAGAAATGTCTATCAAGTGAACTTGAATGTCAAAAGTTGAAAATGGTCCCTGGTCGGAGTTTTCTATACAGATGGACGCATAGAAAACGTTAGACGACTAGAATGCAAGATGACTAGTAATTCTGTTTCTTGAACTATGTGGACATGGCAATGTCATAATCATTTGCATAGATACTTACTTTGGGAAGACTAGTATCGGACAGACCTATGAAACTTTACTGTAAGAGATGAAAATCTGTCATAAGTAAATTTCATTAAAATTATTAGACAATAAATCCTCAATACCTGAGTGATTTGAGATTACTTGTTTGAGAATTCTTACTTTGACGTTGACCAACCGTCGCACCGTAAAAAGAGGCTATAAAGGCAACGCTCAGGTAATCACCTATCAAACGAAATCTAATCTCAAGGTCGCAAGATTGGGATTGTCCTCCCATTGTAGACACCTACTTTTGTCCCCATTCCCGAAAGGGAAGGTTCGATGATCAGAACATAAATCTCCACTTGGCAACGCATCTCCTATAAAATAACGAATCTCAATCACCATTTCATTTCAGCCAAAGCTACTATTTATAGAAACCTGCTAAGAATAGTAACTGCCGTAAAAGGTAGTTGTTAAAAGTGGCAAAGTCATAAAAGATAGAGACCTGTCAGAATTACGTGTTGCACTCCAACATAAATCCTAAAAGAGATAGAATTTGCATTCCTTGTATAATTCGAAAATAAGAGTTACGTATTAATTAAATTCGTAACGAACCTAGAGTTCGTAACGGGCCCAGGCGCATTCCGTCATAAGTTGAAACGCACTAAAAGACTCGGATAAATCTCAAAAGCTCCGTGTCCCAAGAGTCCAAATCTGACAAAGAACTCGTCCCAGATCCCATTTTCAACGCCTGGATCTGGGCGCCGAAATCTTCGGCGCCCAGCCCTGGGCGCTGAAAATGCCTGGGGTCGTTTTATCTCCGGATTCTTTTTGGATTCGTATCTTAAAAATCTATCTTTCCACACACTCTTTTCCTATAAATACAGCCTCAAAACCGACGTGAAAAGAACACACAATTCCATAATCTGAGTATTGAATCTAGCCTTAAGCCTAAGCCTCACGCTGCGAAATTGATCCAGCGTTCTGTCGCAATCGACCCAAAAGTCGAACAGAACGCATCCTGCCCCTTGTAGCTTGATGAATTAAGCCTAAATACTGGAACATTGCTTAGAAACCCGAGATTCGTTAAATAAAAGGAGAAATAGCAAAGCCAAGTGGTTAGTTTTCTGAGAACCACAACACACCTCTCAAAGGTGCGTTGTAATGTGTCCCTCATATGATTTAATCGCTTTTATCACCCTTTTATAAAATTGTCAAACTATTAATTTGATTGATCTATCACGCCTAATAATATAATACCTTGGACAATTGAATTATCATGCTAGGTACCTTAAATCAATCTAAATAAGATAATCACGATCGATTTAGTATTATGTGTTGCATATTGCTAAAATCAATTCAGAGTAGTTTAATAGTTTAACACATGTCCCTTTAATTATTTATGCTGAGCTAGTAAGGATAACCTGCCTCTGGAGTATTATCGATGAGCACTCCTCTCGGTAGCTACAGTCCCCCGAACTCTCAATCTCTGCCCTGTGGGTGTACGTTGAGCGATCCCCACACCAGGGATCACAAGGGAACCTATGGCCGTCGTGGTCGAACATAATTGCACTCCCTTTATGTCACGATAACCGGGTTTTGTCAGTTTTTCTCATTGTCGTTAAAAACTGAATGGCGACTCCTATATTACTAGTCGATTGGGTGTAAACTCACAGGAAATCCAATTACACTTGATCTGACAACGTCACGCCCACGAGGGACGAGGTCACGCATTAGCCTCGAGCTTTTTCGACCCCCTCACAGTGGCGACTCCACTGGGGATGTTAATGAAATACTCGTGCTCGTAGGTAATCAAAATAGCCGAAGGGTGAAACGATCCTACCCCGCGTTTATTTCCCTATCAAGTTGGGACGACCTGAAAGTCAGCATATTAATGTGAACGGACAGAACCGCATAACGAATCTTGGCTCCCTTGGCAGGTTTCATCTCGGGAGTTGGGAATAAGGATACCCATCGCCACCCGAGGGGTGCATACGCTTCGAATGTTGTCCACTCGGCACTTTCGCTAGTAGTACACCTATCCCAAACCCAATCGCTCGCCCACTAGGTCCCTCTCATTGGTGCATGCCCCCTTGGCTTACATCGTGATTGACCTCTTGGGAAGAAATTCGCTCGTGAATGCACTACCTCGACCGGGGCATGTGTTGGATCGACGATATAAGAGGTACCAAGCCGGCGCAAATATTACCCATAGAAGCCTATCATAAACTACGTGACATATTATTTTGCTTTATGTTGTAATGTTAGTTACATGTAGCGAATTATGTGATTGTGTGTGACAAATAATACTAGAAAACCAACGACCCTAAAAATTGCCCAAACATTCATAAACACCAATTGGCCAAAGAATTATACCAAAATACGTGTTCCGCAGCCCCGGGCGATCGCCACGAAAATAAGCGACGCCCAGGACAGCCTGTAACGGATCCAACAACGCTGCACAACGCGTAAAGGACGTTATTAGGCGAGCACGCAAAATTAAGTCGTATATACGAAAAAAGGATACGCGAACAGAATACGAGTACCAGTCAGGGACGCATTTTCAGCGCCCCTGGCTGGGCGCCAATCATTTTCAACGCCCAGTGCTGGGCGCTGAAGTTGCTGTCTGGCCTTTTGGTCAGGCACATCAGCTTCGGTACCCGCGCATAAAGTATACGTAGCAATAAAAAAATTCGTAACAAATTTGCTACGAGGACGTATGAAAAAAGGCACTCGATTCTAAGAACGACTTATAAAATAAATAACTCCTTGTGTCGTTGTTAGGCTTCCTATAACGACTATGTTCGGCACTAAAACCAAGCATGCTAATTAAAATAACTTTGAATGTCACACGGGCAAATGTTTCGAAAATCCAAAGAATGACCAAAAGAAGAGCCAAAAGTGTACCAACAAAAGCGAGAATAGAAAACCAATAGAAAGAGTCAAAAGTCTAGACTAAGTAATGCTTAACTTTGGGCCTAAACTTTAGCTTGTCTTATGCATAGGGCTGGTTCTGCCACTTGGCGTCGATCTGAAAATCAAAGGTTAGTGCGTCTCGAAGCTACATCACCAACACAAGGTCTAGTAACTCCAAGCTCCATCCGTCATCCCCCCTTTCAAGGATCTCCGCTTCTCCAACCTCGATTCGCACCCTCAAACACGTCCATGGAAGAATTACGAGACCTAATGGTCCAAATGACCCAACTTATGAATCAATTGAAAATGGAAAACGAATCCTTAGCAGCTGCGCAAGCCAAAAATGACCTCGATAACGAGAAGAAGATCGAAAAAATGGTTCTGCAGCAAACCATGGGGAGCAAGTATTTCTCCCTCGATCCTAAACCTTTTCCCGGCAAACTACCGGAAAAGTTCAGTTCGTCTGACTTACCAAAGTTCAAAGCCACGGACAATCCCCGTGATCATCTCTTGAGCTTTGTGAATGCCATGAACTTGAAAGGTGTGGACAAGTCCATGTATTTGCCTACCTTTCCTTTGTCCTTGGAACCTGTGCCACTCAAATGGTACTACCACCAGGACCCTAAGCTCTTCCCCACTTGGGAGGACTTTGTCAATGTCTTCGTCAAGCAATACTCGTGAAACATGGATTTTCAAGTCACCATGCGCGAGTTGGAAGTCCTCTTCCAAAAGAAAAATGAAGGTTTCACGACCTATTTTGCTAGATGGAGAGACCAAGCGGCCCAACTAATCAATAGGCCTCCTAAAACTGAATTGGTCCAAAAATTCATTGACAACCTAGACCCAGGTTATAAACAACACCTTAGGTACTTGGGCCTTGATACCTTCAAAAGGGTTTATGACGTAGGAATAAACATCGAAGATGACCTCGCAAAAACCATACAAAGCAAGCCTAAATACAAAAGTAACACCTACAACAGGGGCCACACGCCTCAAACCCAAGAGGTCCACGCCGTAGAAGAAACCCCAACCCGAAGGAGCCCTGGAAGGTGGACCCGAGATCGAAAGTTTGCCCCACTCGGGTCGACTCTGGTACAAGCCTTCCAAAGACTAACCAATTAAGGGAAGCTAAGACCCATAGGCCCCACACCCGACCCTTCATTCAAAAATAAATATTGGGTCGAGGGCACCTATTGCAAATTCCATCAGGGAAATGGGCACGATACTGAAAACTGCTGGAATCTAAAAAACACGATCCAAGATATGATAGAGGATGAAGTAATACCTCTCCCTAACGTTGGCAAACCCAACAACAACAAGAGCCCACTCGGTTCTTGTCACATCTCTCTCGATCAACCAGAAAATAAGAACTTTGACCCTACGGTGTATATTACGCCTCAAGGTGCACCACTCGCCATGGTCCCTATGGATCAAATCGAGAGAGAAGTGTGCGGTGTGTGGGATGATGATGCTGAAGATGTCTACCTGTCTCAAGTATCGGGCCAGGACCTCTTTACTGAAACTTGGCCCGGGCATGCTCCCATTGACACCACCCCTCAAGAGTCCGAAATTGACAATCTCACTCGGTCCGGAAGGGTATACCAACAGGATATTCGCCCACCTCCCGGGGACGACATCCCGGTCAGACAGACTCCTGAAAACATACGGCACACCACCGTCGCAGAACTCATCGAAAATCCTCTCTTGAAGCAACTAAAAAGAACTAAAGCCGAGATTACCATCTGGGATCTCATGTGCACTTCAAAGGAACATCGTGAAAAACTTATTCGCTCACTTGACCTCATCTCAGTCCCTACGGATATCACACCTGACTCGTTGGTTAACCACGTCACGAGAGATGTTGAGGAAAAAACAATAGTTTTTACTGACAAAGACTTACCTAAAGAAGGAGGCGCCCACAACAAGGCCCTCTATCTAGTGGTTGGATGCAAAGGACAAAACATCCCCTTAGCACTCGTAGATAACGGTTCAGCGGTAAATGTTTGCCCATTGCGAACCGCCCATTGCTTGGGGCTAGGAAGCGATGACTTCCAAACCTCCACGCAAGGGGTACGAGCTTATGATAACACTCGAAGGCCTGTGTTGGTAAAAATCAACCTCACAATACAAACCGGGCCCGTGGCACGTACCACGGAGTTTCAAATAATCGACATCAAGCCCACTTTCAACCTCCTATTAGGACGCCCTTGGCTCCATGACTTAGGAGGTGTGGCTTCTACCTTGCACCAAATGGTTAAACTTAATCATAACGGGGTAATTCTGGATATACGCGCCCCTCCTCTCGACGTCAGTTGTACTATGGTTGGAACCGCCGAAACTGCAGAAGACCTTTACGGTTTTCAAGTGGATGAAGCCATCCAAGTCATTGAGGACTATAATTTAGCATTTCTAGATCCGCGTGCATCCCGGGTCATCCCTAAAATATTGCTAGCTCAAGGCTATTTCCCGGGAACTCCATTGGGCATAAGGAAGAAGAACTACATGTTCCATCCCCTACCCAACAAATCCACCCCCTTTGGCCTAGGATATGAGCCAACGGAGGAAGATATTGATGACCACTTGTCTAGGCTACGCCTTAAGCCAGCCAAGACAAAACAAACCACCCTTCTTCCCCCATATCAAAGAACCCTTAACGGTATGTTTGTCCGGGAAGGAGAAGAACACCCATGTTGTGACTTCCCTGAACCCTTCGTTCAGGATGGCCTGCTAAAACCTGGATTTGAAATTTTCCATGATTGTCATACTTTGGATGAGGCACCCCACCTCACCAAGACTGAAAAAGCTGAAATATTGGACAACCAAGCTCTATGGACATTGTTTAACGAATCGAGGCCTATGGAGGACGAGACTGTGATAACTACCCTAGCTCTACAAGATGAAGGTTTCGATCCAACTCGGTTAATCGCTCCTACATCAACACTAGAAGAGGCCGAGAACGGATGGGTGAATTCATGTCAGTGGGTCAACGCAAAGGGAATAGAGTTCAAGATGAGTACATGCGAAGGGCCAAGGTTCTACGGGACTAAACCCAAGGCTTGAGCCGCAGAGAGCACTTTAGCAAAACGCCTAGTAGTTCTTTAGATGATAGAAAGAATAAAGCTCTAGATATGGTCCTAAGAACCCTTAGAATATTGATTAATTTATTTCAGTGTGTTTTCCTTACTTTCCAAATTAATAAAGGCGTAAAATTTCTCCTAAAATATTATTCTAACACTAAATAAGCACTAATCATACTTGCAAACATAATCAAAAAATGTAAGGAAGCGGCCCACTTTACGCCCAATAGCAAGGCCCACTCGGTCTTGAATCGTGACATCGAAACCAATTCCCGAAAATCCACAAAATAAACCACACCATATTTCCAAGACATAAAGGTCAAACCCGTGCAACCCAAAGAAACCAAAAAAATCAAACAATGCAAATGTTGCTCAACAAAAAAAAAATTCAAAATACATGAACCCATCATCCCCATCATTAACAACACGCACCTCAACCCACCCAAAAAGCCTACGCAAAGATCTTCATATCTTCTGCACCCTAACTCCATTTTCAAAGCCGTTTCGAGTTACGAATAGAAAAAATTAATCCCGACAAAAATGCGTCTAACGCTAACAGTCCAAAAAGCTTCCGAAATAGTGTCAAAATTGATTTCTGGAGAATAAAAAGTAAAATGAAACAAAGAAAAAGAAATAAATGCAAGAACATGTGAAGGAAAAGAAGCAACGCGCCAAGAAATCTCCCTAGGAATCATTTTCAACGCCCAAAGCTGGGCGCCGAAATCTTCAACGCCCCAGCCTGGGCGCTGATTCTCTCTGCTTGCCAAATTTTGCCCAGAATTGCTCGTCATTTTATCCGCACATACACGGAAAAATAACGAACACTTGGGGGGGGTACAGCACGTATTCAGATATACGTACCACCAAAAAATACATGTACTCAAAAAAATATAAAACAAATTTTTGGCTTACGGCAAAGCAGCAGATTAAAATAATAATAAACTTCACTTATCCTACCGTTTCAAATAACATGTTTCCATCTCAGAACGTACTTGTCGAATTCGGCATCCTAGAATTTATTCTAGCTAGAACTACGCGCGACCTAATTCTAAGTTAAAGTTACTTAACAAGGATACGTAGGCAATCCTATTTATGGATTCGGTCCAATCAAATAAAAAATATAATGTGCATAAGTGTTGGAAATGAGCAAATAAAAAAAAGAGGAGAGAAGCAAAACGAAAACAAGAAAAATAAAATTACGCCTTTATTAATATTTAAAAATAAATAAGAAGGAAAACAAAATGTGCTAAGGAATGAAAAACAAACACAACTGAAATAAATAAAGGGCACCTACACCCTAACAAGAACTACACTACTCGAGTTCTTCCGGATCATCAAATAAAGTTTTGTAGAGGGCAATGTTCGCAGGGTCCACCTCCACAGGCTTTTGCGCTGCCCCTATATCAATCTCCATAAGAACAGGCTCCTTGACACTAACTTCCAAGGATGCCAAGGCCTCAGAAACATTTTCAGTTTGAACAGCTATAGCCCGCTCAGCCTCAAGGGCACAAACAATGGTAGGGGAAGGATTATCAACATCAATTGGATTAGCCACTAGTTCTACTAGGGGCTGAACTTTCCTAACCCATACATTATTCCGGCGACGATCTCTGCGAGAGCATGCATTTCTTTTGTGAACGGCAGGCCCCTTCATGTTAGGCACCTTTTTAGGCCTAGAACTGGAACGGGAAGGAACTTCCTTTCGCTTTCGATCAGGACGAGCTTTTACAGTCTTAATACCATGGTCGCGAGGATTAGCAGAATCACGGCTCTCATACTTAGCCCTACCTCGAGGTATCAAAATCTCAGCCGGCTCTTCATTTCGAGCCTTAGTTCTCACAGCCTTATCATCGGAACTCATCCACAACTTGTAGTTTTCGGAAAGACTCACAAAGCCATCTCTAGCCACGGTCCAACGCGGGAGGCCACCATAATACTTAGCCCACGCTTGAACCCGAGCTTCGGAAAAAACCGCTACTTTAGGTGGTAACGTATCGGAAAACGGGATAGTCTGCCTTAAGCCGTACTGTCGCATGACTCGGTAAGGAAAGATGTAAACGGGCCGAGATAGCCCCAACAAAGAAACATAAACTAATGCCTCGGAACCCCCCGTCATATTAGTCAAACCCCACCACGGTACCACCCACTTAATAGAGCATATGCCATGAGTAAAATAGGAGGCCCACTCGGCCTCGTCCTGGCCTTGGTGCAAATACTTTCGGTTACCCAAGGCTATAGGGCGATAATGTTTAGGATCGGCAGGAGCTTCTAAAATCCTAAGTCGTTCCATGAGCCAAATCTGCAAAAAACGGGTACGATCAGAAAAATAATAATAAAAAATAGTCCTGCCTGGGACGCACTTTCAACGCCCAGGACCAGGCGCCAGAAATTCCGACGCCCATCTCTGGGCGTTGAAAATCAGCTCCAGGCAGTGGGCTGTTGAGGCAAACGAAAAAAGAAAAGAAAAAGAAAAAAAGTATGCGTATTGCTTTGCGCGAATAAACGATCGATTACCTGTAGGAATCGGGGGCTCCCCTTAAAAATTTCAGACTTGGCATCCTTTTTTAACTCATCCGCACTCAGTAAGGTCTCGGCAACGACCAACGGCATAATGGAATAACAACTCTCCATCTGGCTGATCAAAGGGATCAACCTTATGTCACCGAACTCGCCATTGTTATTCGACAGTAAATAGTGGTTCAACAGGCAGAATACAAGTGCTCAAATATTCAATTTCTGTTCGGTCATATTTTTACTAGGTCTAAAGTGATGTTTTACAAGCTTTGCCAAATTAACCTTATCACCCACACAATCTCAGCGAGCATGTTAGCATCTAGTCCTAGGAAAGCCCTTATGGTTGTTTTACCCTCTTCAACAGTGCCCGGGGTAGCAGGAGTAGCATTGGTAGGATAACCAAGGATCGCGGCAAATTCATCTGGCAAAGGGCATACTTCATTGCCCCGAAAGACAAAAACATGGTGATCAGAATCCCAAAAGTCTAGGGCCGCATACAGAAAATTATAATCAATATTAATTTGTTGTAAGCCTAAGAATTCCTCTAAGTGGTATCCTTTCAACAAAGCCTTTTCTGTGGGATTAATGGCTCTTAGCCAGCGCCTAACAACTCGTTGGAGGGAGAAAGGAGGAATCGACATGGCAAGATCAGGGAAGAATAAAAGCTAAGCAATTGCAAAAGAGAGGAAGATTGAGAGTGGTGAAAAAGAAAGACGTACTTGACCCCTATATATACACGAAAGCATCAAGTGACATCCTGATCCACTTGGAAACGCGTTAAGAAATCTGGGAACTGCCAACATAGAATTTCCAGGGCCCAAGGTTGGGCGCCGAAATGTTTAACGCCTGGCCAGGGGAGCCGGAAATATAGCCCAAGGCCCGGATCCTTTGAAACGCGGAGCAGGAAAGGACTTAAAACCGTGTTAGTAGACACGAGGCCCTGTTGTAATCAAGATCAAGCCCAAAGCACCTGTAGAGCCCGAATAGTGAGAACAAATGTTAAAACTTGTCGAAACTTAGACTCATCTCAAGGAAAAGATATGTGTACATTTTCCAAGGCAATATAGAAAAAAAATAAAAATCAAGGTCATTCTTCGAAACACAAAAACAAAAAATCAAGTCGTTGGTTTCTCAAATTAAAAAGCGTTTATTTGTCAAAAGATCAATCCGGGCCAAAGTAAGCTCGATGTATTAATTATTGAAAAATGAAGCAAACTTTGCCCCCCAGAAAATGAAGTCGCACTCCACGACTTCATCAAAGTAGCATACCACTACAAAGATCGCTCGCACTTACGAGCACGATCCCAAACACGATCAAGGACATTACAAAACGCGTATCCCCAAAGAACCTCTTTGACAAGAACTGACCGTCAAGCATGAGTGCTTGGGGGCTCAAAAGAAAATATATATTTCAAAAGAGAGTATGCAAAGTTAAAAGCAATATTCCCAGACTACGCTGTACGAAGTCCTGTGTTTGGACAATCTCAAAAGATAAAACCGGATTACGACCTCAAGAAAAAGGTCACCGTTGATACTTATACATAGTCCCCTAATCAAGGACCCAGGTAGTGGCAAAATTGAGCCGTAAAGACTAGCTCAAAACCATGAAAGATGATGACCACGAGACAATGGTCCGTCTAAGCACGTTGTCAACCCACATTCAGGTTGCAACTAAATCCGAGCATCCCTCGAAAGAATTCGCTCTTACAAGAATGAATAAAAATAAATTCTCAAAAGAAATCACAAGAACAAATGAAATAGGGACTTGCCCACCTCAATCGGGCAAGATCGCGGCACGTACCACGCGAGTCCCAAATCGAAAAGACTAATTCAGGTTCGCTCACCTCCAGCGGACGGGGCGTCCACCCTTAGCGTACAGGGCTCGCCCACCTTCAGCGTGCGGGGTCTGCGTCACTAACCGCGCAGGTCCTCAGTTTTCGAAAATGAAAAAAATAATTCTTCAAAAAACAAAAACAGGCTCGCCATCTTCAGCCGGCGGGGTCTACGTCACAAACCGTGTAGGTCCTTATTTTCAAAACATCAAAACAGATTCGTCCACTTCTATCGGACGGGGCGTCCACCCTCAGCGGACAGGCTCGCCCACCTTCAGCGGGCGGGGTCTGCGTCACTAACCACGCAGGTCCTTAGTCGCTGCAGCGATAACTTTTCCCGGTTTATCCTTTTCCAAAAATCAAAGGATGGTTTTCCTTTTCCAAAAGTCAAAGGATGGTTTCCCTTTTCCAAAAATCAAAGGATGGTTTCCCTTTTTCAAAAATCAAAGGATTGGTTTTCCGTTTTTCCATAAAAGAGCGATGTGCTAGGATTTTCCTTCATTTTACGTCCTATAAAAACAAGGGGGTTTTCTCGTTTAGCTAACCCTGAAAATGAGAATCTTTAAAACATTTTACCTCGTGATTGGGCTTGGCCAGGCCTAGTCACACTTTATAGCTTTGATTTCGAAAACATCTTTAGATACTTCCAATGACAAAGTGAGGGAGTTTTCTATACTATCAGTTAACAAATTCCAATGACACGTGAGGAATGTGTTAACACTTCAAAGTGATGACCCTTAAGTCAAATGTTATCACTCGGGGGCTCGTGAGACCCTCGCAAATCAGGTCACATACACCATGGCTTGTATGACGAACTCCGTCTAGTACTTTGACCATCGTCTCATCTCGAGACTCAGTCAAAGTGGGGGCTAACTGTAGACACCTACTTTTGTCCCCATTCCCGAAAGGGAATGTTCGATGATGAGAACATAAATCTCCACTTGGGAACGCATCTCCTATAAAATAATGAATCTCAATCACCCTTTCATTTCAGCCAAAGCTACTATTTATAGAAACCTGCTAAGAATAGTAACTGCCGTAAAAGGTAGTTGTTAAAAGTGGAAAAGTCATAAAAGATAGAGACCTGTCAGAATTAGGTGTTGCACTCCAACATAAATCCTAAACGAGATAGAATTTGCATTCCTGGTATAATTCGAAAATAAGAGTTACGTATTAATTAAATTCCTAACGAACCTAGAGTTCGTAACGGGCCCAGGCGCATTCCGTCATAAGTTAATACGCACTAAAAGACTTGGATAAATCTTAAAAGCTTCGTGTTCTAAGAGTCCAAATCTGACAAAGAACTCGTCCCAGATCCCATTTTCAACGCCTGGATCTGGGCGCCGAAATCTTCGGCGCCCAGCCCTGGGCGCTGAAAATGCCTGGGGCCGTTTTATCTCCGGATTCTTTTTGGATTCGTATCTTAAAAATCTATCTTTCCACACACTCTTTTCCTATAAATACAGCCTCAAAACCGACGTGAAAAGAACACACAATTCCATAATATGAGTATTGACTCTAGCCTTAAGCCTAAGCCTCACGCTGCGAAATTGATCTAGCGTTCTGTCGCAATCGACCCAAAAGTCGAACAGAACGCATCCTGCCCCTTGTAGCTTGATGAATTAAGCCTAAATACTGGAACATTGCTTAGAAACCCGAGATTCGTTAAATAAAAGGAGAAATAGCAAAGCCAAGTGGTTAGTTTTCTGAGAACCACAACGCACCTCTCAAGGGTGCGTTGTAATGTGTCCCTCATATGATTTAATCGCTTTTATCACCCTTTTATAAAATTGTCAAACTATTAATTTGATTGATCTATCACGCCTAATAAGATAATACCTTGGACAATTGAATTATCATGCTAGGTACCTTAAATCAATCTAAATAAGATAATCACGATCGATTTAGTATTATGTGTTGCATATTGCTAAAATCAATTCAGAGTAGTTTAATAGTTTAACGCATGTCCCTTCAATTATTTATGCTGAGCTAGTAAGGATAACCTGCCTCTGGAGTATTATCGATGAGCACTCCTCTCGGTAGCTACAGTCCCCCAAACTCTCAATCTCTGCCCTGCGGGTGTACGTTGAGCGATCCCCACACTAGGGATCACAAGGGAACCTATGGCCGTCGTGGTCGAACATAATTGCACTCCCTTTATGTCACGATAACCGGGTTTTCTCAGTTTTTCTCATTGTCGTTAAAAACTGAATGGCGACTCCAATATTACTAGTCGATTGGGTGTAAACTCACAGGAAATCCAATTACACTTAATCTGACAACGTCACCCCCACGAGGGACGAGGTCACGCATTAGCCTCGTGCTTTTTCGACCCCCTCACCACCATAAATCGGGATGAGATGCTAAAAGTTGTACAAGGCCACTCGGAGAGCTAGAAACTGTAAAATGCATGGCCGTGCTCGGATGAATCATAGGCTATCATTATCTGTTTATTTGATCAGTTGAACTCTGAAACCGAGAAACATCTCTGGACGTAATAAGGATGACAACTCTTACCTTATGTTCAAGAGCAAGCATCGAGCGACAAAGGAATTAGGAAATGCACACTTGTCCCTAAGGACAAGTGGGAGACTGAAGGAAATAATGCCCTTGGTCCAAGTATGCATATAATGTTAAGTCCAATAAATGCGGTTCAGTATTAATTGACAAGTTAATAAATTCAATGAGATCAAGTGAGGTGAATGCCTAGCAAGAGGCCGCTTCAGTTCAAGTGGAATTAATGATATTAATCCACAACTTACTCTTGACTGAACCCGTAGGGTCACACAAATAGTACGTAAACGGATCAAGTATTTAATGGCATTAAATACTCCATCTATGGATATTCGGAATCGACGGATCTTGGTTTCAGTGCGAGCTGAGATCGTCAAAGGCAAGCAAGTGAATACTCCGGAAACGATGATATTGCCGGAAACGAAAATATGGATCGTATCGGAAATATAAATATTATCCAAGTCGTAGATGTTGCCGGAAACGGAAACATGGTACGTATCAGAAAATATTATTGGAAATGGAAATATTGCCGGAATCGGAAATATTGCCGGAAACGGAAATATTGTCAGAATCGGAAATATTATCGAAATCGGAAAATAATTCCGGAAACGAAAATATTAAATATTTGTTCGAAACGGAAATTAATTCCGGAATCGGAAATATTAAATATTGTTCATATCGGAAATGAATTCCTGAATCGAGAATTTAATCGAAAGCGTATCGTACGAATTAGCATCGGACGAGGCCTGCCAGACGAAGGCCCAGCACGAAGCCGGGCCATCGCCCAGCAAGCCAAAGCGCAAACACACGCCAAAGCCAAGACCAGGCCCAGCTCAAAGGCCAGGCCTAGCCAAGGCCTTGGGCGCGCGCATCAAAGGCAGCGGCGAGCTGGGCCGTGCGCTGTGCGTGGGCCGTAAGGCCTGCGTGCGGTGCATTGTGCCACTCGTGTGTGTTACTCGGAATCCTAAGGCTACCGGGATTCGTAATGTGATTAAATCTAATCCTAATAGATAAAGTTTATTTAATTAGAGTCCTAATAGGATTATAATTAAATAGATTTGTATTCTAATAGGATTATAATTCCTTTCCATAAACTCTATAAATAGGTGCCTAGGGTCACATATTTAGATCGAGAATTGAAGTATTCAAAGGTAAGATTTTGGAACAAAATCAGCCAAACACTTGTAGCCTATTAGCCGAAAATTCTTAGAACCTTAAGGGCGATTCTAGTTGGTCAAGCTTAAGGCGGATCCGGACGTGCTGTGGACTATCTACGGAGGGACGACACTTGGAGTCCTAAAGACTTGTTCTTGTTCGGTTCGGGTGCAGCTAGGGAGGGCACGCTACAAAGTGTATGCACCTGAATTATGCTAAATGATTATGTGTAAATAATATGTTTCCTGGCATTAAGGTTTTCCGCATGATTTATGTTTTGTTATATGTATCATAACCTAACACTTTGTAAGTAGATCATAATACCCAATATGTACTAAGTTTCTCCTTGGTCCATCATTGATAAATAATCTCAAATCTAAGTCATTAGCATTTGAATGTTATTTCTCAATAGAGAGATATGTGTGTGATGCACATAGGACCAATTGAGTTTTACTCCCACTAAACTTCTTATACATCTATAAAATTCATGTACATTTTATGAAACTAGAATACTTATTAGCTTCACTAAAATACAATTCCAATTCCCAATTCCTTGCTTAAATCTGTACTTAGATTTCATAAGCTAGCTTTCCTTTTCAAGCATTTATTTGGATCCACAAATCCTATGACATGTCATGTACATATTTTCTTCCAACATGTGATTGAGGAATACATTTTGTTATCCAATTTCCATATGTACCAATATGCAATTATTTCTTGATTTATAGACTTGAGCATTATGATTATGCATGAGGTTTCAACACAATCCACGCCGTGAATTTGCTTGTAACCTTTAGCAACTAATCTAGCTTTGTGTATAAACACAACTCCATGTTTGATGATTTTCATCCTTAAAACCAATTTGCAACCAAAAGGTGTTAAACTATTCTTGCAAATCAACAAAATTTCAATTTTGTCATCAAAACACTAAGTCTGTTTTATGGCATCTAACCGTCTATATATGGCCTCTAACCATTTTAGGGAATCTGGGTTTCGTCATATCTTTCTCACAAGTAATAAACTCATTTCCATTCTTGATAATAGCTTGACTGCAAGTTGTAGGTTTCTTCACTATCTAATAGAAGAATCTCATAGTCTCAGTGACCTGAATTCTACGCCTACATGGGTATAGAACATCAAACAATAGAATATCAATAGACACTTGAAAGTCCTTTGAATATTTTGTTCTCCTTGAAGCACTTGTAAAGTTTTCTAAGTGATGTATATTCTTTAAATCCACTTCTAAAGTCCTAAAGAATAAGTGTTCGGATTTTCTGAAGAACTTCGAAAAGCCTCCTGAACGTCTGTTTATGTTTGTTGTTCGCCTCGAAGACCTTTCGAGGTTTATTTTCTCCCACTTGTCATTTTGGAAACGAATCTCCAAAAGGATATTATTTCGAGCAAACAAACATTTTGTTCTCAAAAATTCGCGGTAGAAACAATACCCTTGTGTCTCATTTGAATAAATCACAATGAAACATATATCTATACTTGGGCCTTAGTTTGTTGAATAACAAATGATATTCCAGTAGGAACACGCACAAGAGGGGGGGTGAATTGTAATTCGAACTTTGATAGAGTTTCTTTCGAAACCAAGGAACAGTAAAGAAACTCAGAGCAAGAAAGACTAAAATAACAATTGTGAGAACTTATTGACACTAATCAAGAAGAGAATTTCTTTTATTATAGTAATGCCTCGATTATAATAACTCTCTAACACAAGTTTCTCTCTAACTCGTGTTCCTCACAGTAATCTGCTCAGATTACAACTCTATCTCTTTCACTTTCTCTCAGACTTAAACTCTAAGTCTTTACAGGATAACTCTATCCTCACCAATACATAATACAATTCGTGTTTAGATAACTCTAGATATTAATAATGCTTTTGTAAATGTAAGGAACTTAGGAACTTTGAATTAACTAGGACACAAACTGTTTTAGAAAATCTTTGATAATACGTTTTTAGGAAAGCAAAAACTCTTAGAATGTTTGTGTAATTTTCCAGAAAATATATTTTCCCTTTTATAGGTTTATCCCTAGGGTTAGTTCCCTTCAAAACCTCAACTGCTAACTGCCAGCACATTAGTCTTCACGTC
Organism: Spinacia oleracea; assembly: GCF_020520425.1. Taxonomy (NCBI): domain Eukaryota; kingdom Viridiplantae; phylum Streptophyta; class Magnoliopsida; order Caryophyllales; family Amaranthaceae; genus Spinacia; species Spinacia oleracea. The sequence goes on from NC_079492.1 coordinate 32,201,872, forward strand.
CCTTGACTTGAGGAACAAGGGGAAGACCACTTCCCACGTTTCAGCCACAAAGCAGTTAGTGGTTTAACTCAATCAAACCCTAAAAGATTTCCTTCAAAACAGATTTTATTTATTTACAAAAACTGAGGAGAATTTTTAGGAAAATAAGTTATGATTAAATAAAATAAAACGTGAATCTATTTTATATTAAAAACTTATTTTTATTTAATTACATGTTTTCCATAAAAATTTCTTCCAGTAAAATAAAGGAAAAATTACTTTAAATAATCCAACCTTTCGACGATTTTCCGTTAATAATCCAACTTTTGGATTATTATCTAATAATCCAACCTTTATACCCCATTAACTTTTATTGAACCCAGGTGACTTGAAACCGGCTAAGAAGGTCAACTTTTATTTACTTTTTAATTTTTTTTTCAAGCATCTTATTTCCTCCTCCTTCTTCTTCGATTATATACCTGAAGTTCTACCATATTAGCAAAATCACCAATCAATTTCAAATCAACCAATCTTAATCTCCATCATCAACAACATTCAACAATGGCGTAATTTATAGAACTAGAAACACAAGGAGTTTGAATACCATTCCACGTCGTAGCCCAAAACAAGAATCATCCAACAAGACCCGCCTACTGAAATACACATTTATAATTGACAATTTGTCTCCTCCTCCCATCTTTCTCTCTCCCCCATTCATCTCCATCAAATCTTAGCTTGAAGCTTCAACGATGGCGGTACCCTCGGATGAATTCACCCAACATCAAACGACAACATTAGAGCCGACAATCCGCAGGAAAATGGCAACATTGAACTACTAACGACGTCGTTGTAGCCATAATAATCCAACAGAATATGGGCGTCTAACACCATCTAATTTTACCCACATCAATTGCCATAATCAAAAAATAACATCAACAATATAAGAATAATAATCTTATCTCACTAATTAAATTAAGCTCAGTCCCGTAATTCTCATCAATTTGGTTCTGTCGCCAATTTACATTCCGAAAGAAAATAACTTTATTCCTTAAAAATTGAGTTTACCTCTGCAACTACCTCGAATTTGATTAATTTGTCGATCCTTTGATCCACCGCCGTTGTAGAAAATGAAATCGTAAGTTTTGTTATCAAAATTGTACTTGAGCGGAGAGTTAGTTTGCAGGGCAGCAATACTAGGCGTTGTGTTGTTCGACATTTAGAAGCAGGTTGGAGGACGATGGTGGTCGTCCGTAGAGACTGCTGCCATTGAGGGATTGGGGTGTGGTGTTGTGGAGGAGAGAGAACAGAAGTCATGGTTGAACAGAAGAAATGGAGAACAAGAGGAAATAAGGAGAAGGGGAAAATGGGATAAGTTAAAAGAAAATTAAAAAAAAAAAAAGCTAACGAATGGTTGCTTAACACGTGGGATAGGTTACCTGCTGATCCGACTTCTTTACCGGTTGGGTACAATAAAAGTTAATAGGGTATAAAGGTTGGATTATTAGATAATAATCCAAAGGTTGGATTATTAGATAATAATCCAAAGGTTGGATTATTAACGGAAAATCGTTGAAAGGTTGGATTATTTAAAGTAATTTTTCCTAAAATAAATGGCCTAATTAAAACACAAGTTCCTTGAGTACCCTATGTACCTTTTGCATAATTAATATTTACCTAAAATTCTAAGTACAGTAGACTACCTAGACTTTTATGTCTTCCCTTTGTCTGGAACTTGCAACTCAGAAGCTTCAGACGTTCCAGCTCTGGAACAATGATGAGTTCCTCTCTGGCTATCATAGGAACTCGTGGCCATGAGTCTGTAATTGTTCTTGTGGGTATGTAAAACTCTTGATATGCACAATGTGTTGCTCCTCTTGTGACTTCAAACTATAACAGATACCACTTCTAACGCAGGAACTCCAGTGGCTGTTCCAAGTGTAATTCAGGAACTTCAACATCTGATTCAAGTTCCTATCCTACTAGGAACTTGGGCACTTACATGTCTAAGATTATTAACATCCACAATCAGGAAGTTTGCAATATGTGTGTGTGTCATCAACCAAAACCTAGGAACAACAATATTCCCCCTTTTTGGTGATGACAACACTTGCAAACTTTTTACAAATGAGAGTAAACATAAACAAGAACTGATGCAGACTACAGTGGAACAAAACACAAAAAAATAAAGAAACAAAAGAGAAAAAAAACTTACAGAGAGAGTACACAAGAAGTTGATTCAGGAACTGGATTGATTGTACCTTGGAAGTTTGCACCTTGACTTCCCCCTATTGACATCAACAAAAAGCATAGCACGAAATATAGCCATTCCAAACACAGTGCCCCACGATCAACGTTTGGCAAGTTAAGCTAGCCTCAAAGCATTAAACCAACTCACACAATAAATTAGAAAGCAAGCAGTAATGATCAAAACTAGAAAACACAAAGATATTTAACCAAGCAAGTCAAGATAAGATGGAACAAATACCCAAGTTTGAAAATTATACAGACCAAAAAAAATTAAAAAGATTGTTCCATGGCAAAAGATAATTGAAACATGTGATAGGGTGATTAAGCTTGGGATGGGGAACCAGAACCAGCAGTTTCCTCGATCACTGTCTCCTCAAAAGTTTCCAGATTATTGATCTTGGTGAGAATGGTGGCACGAGTGGCATTTTCTTGATCTGAGTAGTGTTGAAGATTGGTTTGGAGAGTCTTGACACTGGCAACCAATGCACCTCTGTGAGCCTGCATTGAACTGATCCTGTGCTCTGTTCCCTCCTGCAGTTCCACCAGAAGGGCAACTGTTGCCTTCAACTCCAATATCTGATCATCTTTTGCGTTCCAGGCACCCCCATGGTCATGAACATGTTCCTGTGCAGATGGAACACGACGAGCTTTGGATTTCTTGGAGGATCTGGGTGTCCTGTTCCTTGGCACAGCAGTTTCAGGCAGTTCCTCTTGTTTGATTGGAACAGCATCCTCCTCTATGGGCATCTCCTTGACCTCCCCTTCTTCATTTATTTCCATAAAGATAGGCCCTCTTTTCTTGTTTTCTTTCATTGCCACCCTCATGCTCTTTCTTTTCCCCTGGGATCCTACACTCTTCTTTTTCCCTTGAGGAACTCGAGATAAAGTCACCTCTAAGTGTTCGAGTTCCTCCTCCTCCTCCTCTTCTTCTTTAACTTCTGGACCCTCTTGGTCTTCTTCATCCTTTTTCTCTGTTTTTCCAGCCTTAATGAGTTTGCCCTGAACTACCTTAAGGTTTAGCAAAGTGAGCATTTAAAGTTGTAGGATTTGGGTTGATTTTAGAGGGATGACATAGTAGGGACTGAGGTCAACTGAGAAGCTTTTGAAGATTTCAGTGAAAAGTGAAGAGTAAGGGATTTTGAATTTTGGGATGCAGGTGGATAGATGTTTGATCATAATAGCTGGAAAGTTTATGGGTATTTTTCTTTCTAGACAATACATGAGGCATGCATCAAACAAACTGGCTATGTTCCTTTTCTGGGTTCGAGGAACTACACCTCTCCACACAATATTGAATAGCAGTTTTTGAAGGGGTGAGAAATAGTTATGTGTTGTGGAGGTGGACACTTTGGAATTCCCTCCAATTGAACCAACAATATCATCTTCATTTACACTATCTATGGTCACTGTAATCTGACCTTTCAACCACATATCAAAACCCCTATTGGGTGTACCAAACAACAGTTCCAGATAGGAGGCATCAAATTCTATGCGAGTTCCATTTACTTTACTCAAACACACATCATCAACACAAGTAAAGTTTTTGCAAAATTCTTTCATGGCTTCTGGAATTAGGGGTGATTTGGCATAAGTACTTAACAAGCTTACCCACTTTTGGTGTTCGAGGATCTCCATCAATTCATTGAACTTCGTAGCTTCACACCATGTTGAATTGATTGCAAACCCTTCCACCAGATTGCTCTCCTTAGCAGTGAGTTTCTTGATGCTTTTTCCTTCCCTCTGAGTGTGAGCACCCTCCTGTGGTTCCTCAGTTTCCTCGAGTTGTTCACCCGAAATTTCTACCCGACGCTTTTTGGATTTCCTTGTGGAAGATCTAGGGTTTGAGATTGGGGATTTCATTTCAATGTCAGTGTCTATTGGTTCCCCCTGAGTAATTGCGAGTATTGGATTGTGAGATCAGTGTTGTTGCTTGTGAGAACCATGGTGAAGGGTTTTTATAGGTGGAAGGAGAGGTGGTGTCAGTGGAGAAGGCGTGTGAGAGAGAGAAAAGGGGGTTGCATAGATTGAATGTAGAAAGTGAAGAGTTTCTCCTATTTATTGCTAATGGAACCGTTTCTAAACATTCTTTGAATATGGGTATTCGTTTTTGAATTTTGAAAATTTGTTAAATAAATTTTAAAAGAAAAATATAGAAATAAATTAAAATAAAACTGTGTTTGACTTGGTATTGACTTGCTTAATTTTGTATCTCTGATTAACTAGTTTGAAAGGAACTGCTTCCCTTGCACATTTGGAGTGTGAGTTTGTTAGCCACGATGGTAAGCTTCAACTATGTTTGCACACAAGATTTTGTGTTTGTAATAGTCTATATGTACTATGGTTTTTGCCTTTACCTTAGAGGAACTTCAATTTAGCAATTACCTTAGCTTGATCATTCCGAGTTCCATTCTCATTTTCTCATGTTTCTCCCTGTTCAAAGGCTTAGTTAAAATTTCAGCAATTTGGTGATCAGTTTGGCAAAAATCTAATTTAATCAAACCTTTCTCAACATTATCTTTGAGAAAATGGTGTCTAATGTGGATGTGTTTGACCCGGGAATGATGAACCGGATCTTTTGAAATACAAATAGCACTAGTGTTATCACAATAGATAGGAACACAATCATAGATAATACCAAAATCTCTTAACTGTTGTTTTATCCATAGAATTTGTGAGCAACAAGCTGCAGCAGCTACATACTCAGCTTCAGCTGTGGATAGAGTAACAATGTTTTGTTTCTTGGAACCCCAAGAACCCATGCATGGACCTAGGAACTGTACCATACCTGATGTGCTTTTTCTATTCACTAAGTCACATGCATAATCAGCATCAGCATATCCTTTTAGCTCGAATGATCCACTTCTTGGATAGTATAGGCATAGGTCATCAGTTCCTTTGAGATATCTTAGTATTCTTTTCACAGTAGTTAAGTGGGACTCCTTTGGATTGGATTGAAATCTTGCACATAGTCCTACACTGAAAGAAATGTCAGGTCTACTGGCTGTTAAATATAATAGTGATCCAATCATACCTCTGTATTTTGTTTGATTCACACTTTTCCCATTTGGATCAGTGTCTAATCTGGTGGCTTTTCCCATGGGAGTGTGGTTTACTTTGGCTGATTCTAGCTCATATTTCTTTAGGAGTTCCTTCACATACTTTTATTGGTGTATCATGATTCCCTCCTCAGTTTGCTTGATTTGTAAACCAAGGAAGAAGTTGAGTTCCCCCATCATGCTCATTTCAAATTCACTGCTCATCAAGTTTGCAAAATCCTTGCACAAGTTCTCATTAGTTGCTCTGAATAATATATCATCAACATAAATTTGAACTACTAACAAGTTAGTTCCTCTAGATTTTAAAAATAAAGTTTTGTCTATTCTGCCTCTTTTAAAATCATTTTGAAGGAGGAACTTTGATAATCTCTCATACCAAGATCTAGGGGCTTGTTTTAGTCCATAGAGAGCCTTATCTAGTTTGTAAATGTGATTTGGAAATTCGGGATTTTCAAATCCAGGGGGTTGTTCCACATAAACATCTTCCTCTAAGAAACCATTTAAGAAAGCACATTTAACATCCATTTGATAAAGTTTAAAACCCATGAAGGCAGCAAAAGCAATTAAGATTCTAATGGCTTCTAATCTAGCAACAGGTGCAAAAGTTTCTTCGAAGTCAATACCTTCCTGTTGGTTATAGCCTTTGACCACTAACCTTGCCTTGTTCCTTATGATTATTGCATGTTCATCTTTCTTGTTCCGGAACACCCATTTCAACCCTATCACCTTCTGGTGCTTTGGTTTGGGTTCCAAGTGCCACACCTTGTTTCTTTTGAATTCATTTAATTCTTCTTGCATGGCTATGATCCAGTCAGCATCCTCCAGAGCCTCAATGTGGTTTCTTGGCTCAAATATGGAGAGGAACGCGTGGAATTCACAAAAGGTCCTTAGCTGTGACCTTGTCTGAGTTCCTTTTCTGATGTCACTCATAATGAGTTCCATTGGGTGAGACTTTTGATGCTTCCAAGGTCTAGGTTGAAACTGAGCTACTGGTGTTGTGGCATTTTTGTCAGTTCCTTCTATGACCTGAGTTCCTTGTTGGTCATTGTGGGGTTCCTCAGGTTCTGGTGTTGTTTCTGGATCTTCTTGGATTTCTTCGTGTTCCTCTTGTACGGGAACTTCTTGATTTTGTTGAGCAGTTCCTCTGGCTGTGTGTTTGCTTGGTTGGAACTCCTCATCATTTTTTGCAGCACGAGATAAACCAATCTCGAAATGTTCTTGTTCCTGTACTATATCAGTTTTGTTAGATTCATCAAATATTATATGTACACTTTCCTCAACACACATAGACCTTTTGTTATAGACTCTGTAAGCTTTGCTATTTAAAGCATATCCTAGGAACACTGCCTCATCGCTTCTTTCATCAAACTTCCCCAAGTTCCTTTTTCCATTGTTATGGACAAAACATTTACTACCAAAAGCTCTAAAGTAAGAGATGTTGGGTTTTATACCTTTTAGTAGCTCATAGGGGGTTTTGTTTAGGATTGCTCGAACCATAACTCTATTTACAATATAACAAGCTGTATTGACTGCTTCAGCCCAGAAGTTCCTAGGCAAGGAACTGGCTATTAACATGGTTCTTGCCATGTCCTCTAAGGTTCTATTTTTCCTCTCAACAACTCCATTTTGTTGTGGAGTTCTGGGAGCTGAGAAGTTGTGGTCCATACCTTGTTCCTTGCAGTATTCATCGAATTTGTAATTTTCAAATTCTGTTCCATGATCAGATCTTATATGGATCAGTTGATGACCTGTAGTTTTCTGGATTTTCTTTGAAAATGCAACAAACTCATCAAACGTTTCATCTTTGCTTATTAGAAATATGACCCAAGTAAAGCGAGAGTAATCATCAACAATAACTAAAACATATTTTTTTCCACTTCTGCTTTGAATTCTCATTGGGCCACATAAGTCCATATGGATGAGTTCCAATGGTTTTGTGGTGCTTACCAATTTCTTAGGCTTAAAGGAACTTCGGACATGCTTGCCTTTTGCACATGCATCACAGACTTTATCATTTAGGAACTTGATTGAGGGAAGTCCTCGAACCAGTTCCTTTGATCTTAGTTTATTAAGCAGTGAGAAACTAGCATGTCCAAACCTCCTGTGCCATAGTAGGGGATCTTCTTCAAAGGCACTGAGGCAGGTTAAATTGTTCCTGGGAACTGTCTTGAGATCCACAGAATATGTGTTCCCTTTACGAGTTCCTTCCAAAATAACCTTCCCAGTGTTATTATTAATGATTTGACAATTTTCAGAAGTAAAACTTACAGAGTTTCCTTTGTCACAAAATTGAGAAATGCTTTGTAGACTGTGCATTAAACCCTCGACTAAAAATACATTTTCAATGGCATAGGAACTTGACCTTCCAACTTTTCCAATTCCAACAATTTCTCCTTTCATGTTGTTTCCAAAGGTCACAGTTCCTCCATTGTAGGCTTCTAGTGAGAGGAATTTAGATTTGTCTCCTGTCATGTGTTTGGAACACCCGCTGTCAAGATACTACGAGCTGTTCCCCTTCACTAGAACCTGTAAAGAGATCAAAGGTTAGTTACAGGAACTCGGGTTTCCTCGAGTTCCTTTTCAACTACAACATCTGACTTCTTAACCCATTTTTGCTTTACATAATTTATGTTTCTTTGATCCTGTTCCTTCATCTTGGAACACTCAGTACTTACATGACTTCCACTTCCACATGAGAAACAAACTTTCACACTTGGAAGATCCACATACTTTTTCTTATGACTAGTTTTATGATTAAAACCCAATCCTTCTGTTCTCTTAGATTGAGCATTCTCAATCCATTTGGGAGGAACTTTAGGTGGTTGTCTCTGTGCCCTGGCCATGGCTAGTTCCCTCTCTAGTTTCTCTTTCTGTTCCTTTGTGGTGATCAGATCTTTGTTTAATCTTTCTAAGTCGATGTTAAAGACTTCCATGTTGATCTCCAAGGATTTTGTAGGGTCTAAACTTAGATTAAACATCTTATATTGACTGAGTTGCACTTGTTGAAGGATGCTTTCATTTCTAATTTTCTCGAATGACTCATTAATAGAGGTATTTCTATCTAGCAATTCAAAGAATTGCCTTGAACATCAGATCTAATATTGTTTAGATAATTTATGTGGTCTTTACGGAGTTCCAAGGCTCTATCACTTTGTGCTTTTAACTTACTTAGCTTTTTGTAATCATCTAGAGTTTCTAGCAACAGTTCAATTAGTTTTGACTTTGAAAGGCACTGAAGAGTGGAGGAACTTACTTCTTCTGTTGGAACTTGATTAGTTCCTTCTGTTCTAGCCATAAGGCAGAGATTTGCAGTTTCTTCATTTGGTTGTTCCTCATCGTCTTCTGAGTTTGTTGCTTCGCCCCATGCAGCTATCATGGCCTTCTTGAAGTTTGGCCTGTTGAAGGTAGACTTGTTATAGCGTTCCTTGACCTGTTCCTTCCCTTTTCCTTTGGCTTTTTCGTTCTCCCACAGAGGGCATTCACGAATTTGATGATCAGTTTCTCCACATTTGAAGCAACCTTGCTCAGTTTTGAAACTAGTGGTTTTCTTAGCAAAGTTCCTTCCTTTCTGGTTTCCTGGTTTGAAGTTCCTGTAGAGCTTTCTCATTCTTCTAACCAGCATGGCAGCCTCTTCTTCATCTGGCTCAGATTCATCGAGTTCCTCAGCTTTTAGAGCAAGTCCTCGATTTCTGGAGCTCTCAGGAACAACAGCTCCAAGATGTAATTCATGTGTCATCAAGGAACCAGCAAGTTGTTCAATGTTGAACTTGGTAAAGTCCTTGGTCTCAAACGGTGCAGTGACCTTTGTTCTCCAACGATCATCTTGTGGCATGCTCCTTAGTATTTTTCTTACCTGTTCATCTGTGGGAATGATTCTACCAAGAGAAACTAATTCATTGGTAATGTTAGTAAATCTAGTGAACATTTCTTGAATAGTTTCTTTTGGAAGCATTTCAAATCTTTCATATTTAGACATCAAAAGGTCAATTTTGAACGCTTAACTTCATTTGTTCCTTCGTGGGTTACTTGTAGTAATTCCCATATCTGTTTTGCGTTCTTGCACCCCATGACCCTATTGTGTTCATGAGGTCCAAGTCCACAATGCAAGATTTTGACAGCCATAGCATTCATCTCATATTTATCAAAGTCTTCTTTAGAAAATTCAGACATTGGTTTAGGAACTACCTCGTTTTCGGCATTGGTCTTTGTTACCTCGAAGTCTCCAACTTCAATTACGCGCCAAACTTGGTAATTTTCAGCTTTGATGAATATCTCCATTCTGTTCTTCCAGTACGAGTAGAACTTTCCATTGAACATGGGTGGCCTTTGCGTGGAGTAGCCTTCTTCCAGTTTCTCTTGTTAGTTCATACTATCAGGAACTTGACTCAAATAGGGTTTCCTGTGTTTTTAGTGAGTACTGGCTCTAATACCAATTGATATTCCAGTAGGAACACGCACAAGAGGGGGGGTGAATTGTAATTCGAACTTTGATAGAGTTTCTTTCGAAACCAAGGAACAGTAAAGAAACTGAGAGCGAGAAAGACTAAAATAACAATTATGAGAACTTATTGACACTAATCAAGAAGAGAATTTATTTTATTATAGTAATGCCTCGATTACAATAACTCTCTAACACAAGTTTCTCTCTAACTCGTGTTCCTCACAGTAATCTGCTCAGATTACAACTCTATCTCTTTCACTTTCTCTCGGACTTAAACTCTAAGTCTTTACAGGATAACTCTATCCTCACCAATACAAAATACAATTCGTGTTTAGATAACTCTAGATATTAATAATGCTTTTGTAAATATAAGGAACTTAGGAACTTTGAATTAACTAGGACACAAACTGTTTTAGAAAATCTTTGATAATACGTTTTTAGGAAAGGAAAAACTCTTAGAATGTTTGTGTAATTTTCCAGAAAATATATTTGCCCTTTTATAGGTTTATCCCTAGGGTTAGTTCCCTTCAAAACCTCAACTGCTAACTGCCAGCACATTGGTCTTCACGTCCCTTGACTTGAGGAACAAGGGGAAGACCACTTCCCACGTTTCAGCCACAAAGCAGTTAGTGGTTTGACTCAATCAAACCCTAAAAGATTTCCTTCAAAACAAATTTTATTTATTTACAAAAACTGAGGAGAATTTTTAGGAAAATAAGTTATGATTAAATAAAATAAAACGTGAATCTATTTTATATTAAAAACTTATTTTTATTTAATTACATGTTTTCCATAAAAATTTCTTCCAGTAAAATAAATGGCCTAATTAAAACACAAGTTCCTTGAGTACCCTATATACCTTTTGCATAATTAATATTTACATAAAATTCTAACTACAGTAGACTACCTAGACTTTTATGTCTTCCCTTTGTCTGGAACTTGCAACTCAGAAGCTTCAGACGTTCCAGCTCTGGAACAATGATGAGTTCCTCTCTGGCTATCATAGGAACTCGTGGCCATGAGTCTATAATTGTTCTTGTGGGTATGTAAAACTCTTGATATGCACAATGTGTTGCTCCTCTTGTGACTTCAAACTAGAACAGATACCACTTCCAGCGCAGGAACTCCAGTGGCTGTTCCAAGTGTAATTCAGGAACTTCAACATCTGATTCAAGTTCCTATCCTACTATGAACTTGGGCACTTACCTGTCTAAAGTCATTAACAGCCACAATCAGGAAGTTTGCAATATGTGTGTGTGTCATCAACCAAAACCTAAGAACAACAACAAACACTAATCTCCCAGTGAGTTTAGCAACTCTTTAGATATATATGTTATTGAAAAGATATTCTGAAATTACTTTTCAATAGCTTTGACGAATTTGGTTTAGTTTGGTGGTTGTTGAGCATTTTGCTTAGAAATTACAGGAAAAATCTTTATGATTCATCATTGAACGAATCAAGTACCAATTGACTTAGATCATTCAAATTTAGAGATACCATATCTTATGGAGCTCGATCGTGAAATTACAACACACAATCATTGATGAACATTCTTGGTCTAAGTAATAATCATCATAATCTAACCTAGATCTTTATGATTTCTTGCCAAGTGGATTTTATTCTTCTGAATCTAGACAAATAGATTCAAATTTAAATTTATATTCACTCAAATATAGGTGATATAATAAAGTCATAAAATCTTTCTTTAGCTTTGAGCTCTATTGTCTAGGTGTTCTAACAATAGTTCATATCTGTTGTTACTTTCAACAAGTAAGACTAGCTTGTCTTGAATGATCTAGAAATCAATCAACTTTCAAAAGTTCATCAAAATAGAGCTTTAGAATGTTAACTTGTTGACATGGTCTAAGTAACAATGCCAAAGATTAGTGGAACGCAAATCAAGAGATTGATTTAAACCTAGTAAAGTTTTTTTTTTTTGACAAGTAAGGGGAAGATATATTAATCACTCAAATAGAATTACAACAAAGTCAGACTGTTCAAGGAGGCCAAGAACAGCAGACCAAACAGCTTAGACTTAGGCTAAGTCTAAAACAAGACAGGCTAATTACAAACTAATTAACCAACTCCTATTATCAGCACTAATCTTCTTGCTATGGATTTCCAGGATCCTGTGCTTAACATCAAACTTGAGACTCTCCATGAGGGAAGCTGCAGTAGGAACAAAGTGATCCCAAACAACAGAATTCCTAGATTTCCACACCTGATAGAGGGTTCCAGCAATAGTAGCATAGCCAATCTTCTGTTTAAAAGAGTTTTTGCAGTAGGTTCTGAACCATTGAAAAACATGCAGGGCAGAAGTTCTCCTCATCCTGAACTCCAGCCAATCAAGAGCTATATTCAGACATTCCTTACTGTAAGAACAGTCAAAGAATAAGGGAGCACTGGTTTCTGGTGCACCTCCACAGATGGCACAAAGATTGTTATCACCAATGCCATATTTAAATAGCCTGTTTTTGGTCCTTAGCCTATCCAGCAAGGCCAACCAAGTAGTAAATCTGTGTCTAGGAAGAGTAAACCTTTTCCACACATATCTAGCCCAAGGAGTCTTGTACTGTTGAGCTTCCAAGGATTGATAAGTCCCCTTGATGGAGTAGTAAGTGCCAGTAAGCCAAGCAGTAGACAGTAACTTCTCAGTACACAATTGCTTCACCTTACAAATGTACTTGACAGCCCAACTGGCAGCTAGAGTAGGAGTATACTGCTGCCAGTAAAGTTTTTATTTTTAAAGAGTTGTTTCTTCTAATCAAGCATACACGACTCAACCCGAAATGATCATTTCATTCAATTAAACAAACAAACATTGTTTTTGTTTTTCTTGAATGTGAGTCTTTCAGTGTTTGAAGCAGAAATTTAGGTATGTTGATTATGGAATAAAATAGCCATTAAGTTCCAGCCTTGAAAGGACTTATAACAAACTAGATGACCCTAAAATTAATGTAGCAATGCCATGCTTCATGTCCCACTTGTAGGTCATTAGTATATCCTAGCTTCCATTGTATGAGTTATTACTGAAGTAAGAACCTCATGCGGCATATGATACCAAGGAAGTTTGATTTCCAGGTCACTTCTGTTTAAACATAAACTTGTAGGGAAAAACGGAATTGTAAATTCCTTTCACTTGTTCCTTGTTTTCTTATTTCTTGTACCATTTCTTATAGTCTTAAGAATTGACTTCTCTAGTGTTGACTTGTATACTTTGTTAGACATGTCCAATGTCACTCCAACAAAGTTCATACCATTTTATTTATGTTGAATATTTTTCTTCAACTAGATGATCTTACCAGAAGCTTCTAAAGTTCTCTAAGCATCGATCTATTCGAATGTCTAGGGACTAGACTCATTCGAGAATCAAATGGACAAAGATATTAAGTTGTTAACCATTGGTAAAGTTGAGTGTTAAAATAAATGCTTTATGATCTCAAAACTACATTGTATTTTGAATCCACAAGCACCAATTGGTTTTCCATTCAACAACCATAAAAAGTCTCTATAAGAAACGTACATTTTAAATTGCTCATTTTTTCTCATTTCCGTGAATCGTTCTTGGATTCACTACCAATCGAGGAAATTTATTGTGACCCTTCTAAAAGGATTTTTTGCAGTGGAAGATATTTAATTATAAACAATAATTAAAACATATATTGAAACATGCAAAGTCTAAACATTTATCATGAGTAATAACTTGAAAAGCAATTATCAATTTAAACAAGATTGGAACTTTATTCGAAATATTTAGTTCCGGCAGGTGTGAATAAAAAGAATCCAAGATCCTCAAAATCATTGAAGAATTAAGCACATTATTTTTTTTACGCAATTCTAAAATATTTTAGGTAAGAAAATCCTTTGCTAATAGTCTAGAAACTATTCTTGGTTGATAGGTACGTCTAAGAACTTATTAGATAACCTATCCCATTTGCCACGGCATAAAAGGACTCCTTACTTATGTCATTGAGTTCAACCAAAATCAACATGTACTCACAACAAATGTGTACCTTACCCCTTTAGAATTAACAAGCAACACATCGCTATGGCGGAAAACTATTACTAGATTGATGTAAAGGTTATCCAAGTAAGCGTTATTTTGGGATGGCGCCTTTTAACTCAATTTTAAAGTTTGGAACTTATGGCTCTTACTATGTTGGTTAGATTTTAAGTGAACTAAAACCCTTAATCATGCAACATAATCAAGCCACAATGTCATGCATGATATCAAGACATATTTTAAGCAATAAATATCTTAAAACATGCATAAGATTTAAAATGTGATCTAGTATGGCCCGACTTCATCTTGAAGCTTCAACTTCAAACTCCGTCTTTGAAAATGGATTGAAAACTCCATCTTGAATTTCACCATGGGAGACGCCATTTTCTTCAAATAGGACTTTGCAATAATTAAATTAATTACAACAAATTGATGGTACGCAGACCATATTTAAATAAAACTATGGTGCATTAGACCATTTTTACATTCAAATCTATGGTACCCATACCACATTTACTATCCTATTTGGGCCATACTAGTCACTTTCCGCAACCTGCAAAACAGTATATTTACAATATACCATTCATCCATTCATTAATCAATGAATGGCCCACTTAGCAAGTTAGCAGAAAAATATGCATCACATAAACATTCGCAGCAACTAATCAAGGTTCCAACAATCTACAAATTATTCAACCTTATTAGTTCTAATAGAGTTGTTTTAACCTTAAAGGAATAAAGACCTAATCAAGAGTTTATAAATTATGAATAAAACTCCCACTTAAACCAAGAAGTTACATGCTTTACTAATTTTAAACATAAAATGTATTTCCTAGGAAACTACAAATTTAATTAAAATTTAAAGCTCACATAAAACAATTTTAAATCCCTTTATTAATTTTGTTGATCAAAATTAATTAATTATAATTTTACAAAGGTTTTATTTTTATTAAATAATTAGTATAAAAATAATTATAATAATTAAAGTAACAAAATGAAATTCCGAGAAAAATTATAAGTCCGAAATTAAAATTAATTAAAATCGTTGCTCAACGAAAAATTAAAATGAACCAACGGGCCAAGGTAAGGCCATAGGCATAAGCCCACTCCTCAACAAAACTCGCAGCAACAGCGCCCACGACCTGCTTGCTCGCTGGTCGTAGCATCGCATCGCATCGAGTAATAAGAAGCGCAGCAGTGTGGCATAAGCCAGCGCTCGCTGCCTCGCTCAGAGCGTGCGATGGGAAGTGAGACTAGGCGCAGCGGCACGCGAGTTCCCTTGCTCAGCGTGCTGCTCGCCCTGCTTCTTGCCTTGCGCTTGATGCTCGTCGCCCTCGCTCACCCGCACACAGCACACACTGTCAGGCCCATGACCCTCGCGCGCGCGCTCGTGCCTTGCTCGTCGTCTCATGCCCGTACCATTGCAACACCCCTTGAGGCTAGGCGCAGCGGCACGCGAGATCCCTTGCTCGTCGTCGCATGCCCGTACCATTGCAACACCCTTTAAGGGTAACACTTAGCTATCCATTGCTTCGTGCGTGCAAGATTGTGAACAATTTATATAAAAATCGAAACTTTCATATTTAAATTTAACGACAAATTAATAATCCATATTAATTTCATAAATTTAGGCGAAAAATCGAAAATTTATTAATCAAATCAATTTCCGATTACATGATTTCTAGTGATTAAAATCTAGGTCATAAAATTTTTAAAATTTTTTATGGTGGCTTTTAATCATTGGATCTCAATTAAATTATTAATTAATTATGAAAATCAATACAAATTCTATATTATTTGAAATTCAACAAATTAATTATAATTACAAATTAGGTTGTATAATTAACAAATTTAGACCTTAAATTGTTAAACATATACAGTAGGTCAATTATAAATTCAAGATTTACATACAAGATTCTCAAATATTTAATTTAACATCATAAAAATTACAAATTTTGCATTCGAAAAACTAAAACCTCCGAAAAGTCATAGTTAGACTTCGAATTTGGAAATTCTGGGATCGGCAACAAATCTATGATTTTTATCAAAATTTTAAAACGTCGTTTACATGCGAAATTAACTATAAAAACATAAGATTTCGACCATTAGTGACAAAACTGCCGAAAATCCTGCAAACATATAATCAAGTACGCGCACGATTTTGCAATTAATTACAATCACGAAATTAATCACCCCTTTAATTCATTGCAAATTTATAAAATTTAACTCATGTTAACTACTCCCTCCGTCCCAAAATATAGTGCATGTTTTCCTAAAATGGTGCCCCTAAATGATGTGCCTATTTCTATTTTAAACCATTTATTTTTACCTATAATATCCTCATGCACTAATTGTAATTCCAAGATTGTCCTAAAAAAGTCAGAATTTTTACTTTGAAAATTGTACTTTTTGACTTTTATTCAACCATGTGCTTGATTTTTGTCTTTTTTAGGCCTATTTATTATGTACACACCTTTAATCTCTAATTTCTCTCTCCATAAAAGCCAACTAACATGTACTTTATCTTGAAAATACAAATAATTATTGTTTTTATTATAAATGTTAACCTTTACCTTATTAACCGTGATTTTGGTCAAACGGGCACTATATTATGGGACGGAGGGAGTATAATTGATTATGGAATTAATTAGAGGCTTTGATACCACTGTAAGGTTATGAACAATATTATTCATGCGAAAGAACCATAAAAACCAGGAATCCAAATTAATTGTCACATAGTCAATTAGCATAATTCAGTATAAATACTGTGTGATGCGTGCCTTCCCTAGCTGCTCCCGAACCGAACAAGAACAAGTAAAGGGCTCCAAGTGTCTTCCCTCCGTAGCAAGTCCACAGCACATCCGGATCCGCCTTAGATTCAACCGACTAGAATATTATCTAAGGTTTTTTATGCACTCGGGAAACTCACAAATGTGATAGGCAAATATTAAATTCTCCCTTGAATATAATGTATTGAATGTGATGTATAAATTGTGATCATGAACCACATATTTATAGGGTGAGAAATAGAGAATTGTAATCCTATTAGTAATGATCAAATAACTAAACCTATTAGGATTCTAGTTATCTATTTCCATTAGAATTCTAGGATTAATTAAATGCCTAGAAGTCCAATTATTGTAGGATTAGGAAAACGAACGACTTAGGCCTAAGTCGTGCATGTGCGACATTGGGCCATGGCATGCAAGCCATGCTTGCCGCCCACGTTGCCTTTGCAAGCCACGCTGCTTGGCGCGCTGCAGGCCACGCATGGGCTTAGCCCATCGCTGCTTGTCGTCATTCCATCGCAAGCCCCGCTACCTTCGGTAGGCGCTGGGCTTCGTGCTCGGTGCTGGCGCTGGGCCTTGTGCCTGGCGCTAGCTCGTCGAGCTTGCGGACCATGCTCGTCGAGTGATGGGCTGGCTCGCTTGCCGGCATGTCGCTCGTCTAGCTTCCGATTCGTTTTTCGATTTCGGAATTTTATTAACGATTTCGAACAACATTTACGTTTCCGTTAATATTTCCGATTCCGATAATATTTTCCGATTTCGACAACAACATTTCCGTTTTCGGTAATATTCCCGTTTCCGGCAATATTTTCGATTCCGACAATATTTCTATTGCCGATAATATTTTACGATACGAACCATATTTTCGTTTCCGGACATATCTTCGACTTGGATGATATTTATATTTCCGCCATGAACCATATTTCTGTTTCCGGTAATATCTTCATTTCCGGTAATACCCTTTATTTGCCTTGTGATGATTTTAGCTCCCACTGGAACAAAGATCCATAATTTCCGAATGACCGTAAATAGAGTACTTAATGAATATTATATTCACTTAAATAATTGATTTGTTTACGTACTATTTGTGTGACCCTACGGGTTTAGTCAAGAGTAAGTTGTAGATTAATATTATCAATTCCACTCGAACTGAAGCTGCCTCTAGCCAGGCATTCAGATCACTTAATCTCACAAAATTATTAACTTGTTAATAAATACTGAACCGCATTTATTAGATTTAACATTAAATGCATTAAATACAAACTTGGGCCAAGGGAATTATTTCCTTCAAATTCGAGAATCAATTTGAATACTTATTTAAGAGAAATAATAAAATGTTAAATTGACCCACAAATTAGTACCATTCCAAAACCATAATCTCGAGAAAAATGTTAGTTAAGCGGGTTTAAAGCGATAAATATACTGATCGCGAAATTAAGAGTTGTTTTAAAAATCAGGGCTATTACACAAATGTTATGGTGGCTGGGATTTAGAAAAGCGGATACTAAAAATAAAGCAATGCAAATGAAATTAATTGCTTTGGCGTTTTTAGCTAACCCTAAAATCAATTGGTGCAAATGGTTAGAAGAAAATACCTAAAAAACAAGGACATTTGCTCATATAAAACCTCAATAAATGCCTCTTCACAATGGAAAAAGCTTATGGGGTTGAGCCAAACGTTTAAAAAGGAAGATGGGAATTTGTAATTAACGGGGAAGATATTCAATTTTGGTAGAACTGGTAAAAGCTGACAACCCAAACCCAACCCATAAGTTTTTTCCATTTCCAAGAGGGTTGGGTCTAGATTTTCAACTCATTTAATTAAATGGGTCAACTCAACCCTATCCAGTTAATTAAATGGGTCGGGTTGGGTTGAAATGTTCAACCCAAAAGCAACCGCCTAACCCATATAATTATTTGGGTCTGGCAAATCCATTCAATCCGTATAAAAATTTAATTTATAAAAATTTAATTTTGTTCTTTTGAGCTTTTACAAATTATTAATATGAAAAACACTTAAAGTAACAACTACCAGCCATCACTACCTAATCTTCTCTCTGAATATCTATTTCTCTACCTCATCTCAAATATTCTCAAACCTAGATTTGTTCTCTATGTTTATTACATCAACAAACAAAGCACTGGATCTATGATTAATTTCTAAATAACGTTGAAGCAATACGAGAAGAAGTAAATAATAAGATCATTCTTAGCCTCGAGTGAACATCGCCTCTTCTTAGACTTGGATGACCAATTTTACTCCCCTGGTTTTTCTTCATTCATTTATTAAAAGTTATTATTTTTTACTTATTTCACCAATTATTCAAATTCAAGAAAAGATTAAGTATAGATCTATAGAATGTTATTGGAAAATTTGTAATTATTAGTCCAACCTTTGCCCGGTTTTCTTTAATTAAGCCTACCTATGCGATATTTCTAAATAATCCAACCTTTATGACCCAACTACTATTATTAAGCCTGGATGACCGGTTACCTGCTACAAAGTCAAGGAAAATTTGTAATTATTAATCCAACCTTTGCCCGATTTTCTTTAATTAAGCCTACCTATGCGATATTTCTAAATAATCCAACCTTTATGACCCAACTACTATTATTAAGCCTGGATGACCGGTTACCTGCTACAAAGTCAACGTTAAAAACGTTGACAACCTAAAGTTGGTTTCCCTCCTAAAATATTGGACATGTCATCATCACTTGCCACCTAAACAAGGATTTCATTTTTTTCTTTCAAAAAACCCTTAACCCTTCTCTTCTCTGTACCGTGTTTCAATTCCTCTCTCCTCCACTACTGCTGCTTCAACCACAATTGTACTGGTTCATGACATCATCAGCGATTTTCTTGTGGAAACAGGTGACTTCATCCACGTGCATTCAAATTTCGTCTCCAAAATCGTACAATTGAAGGTGAACTTACGAACCTTAGTGTTTTTGTTCCTTTTTTGGTACGTTTTGAATTCTGGGCTTCCTTGATGGTCAGTTCTTTAAAACCCGTGCTGTTGCGATAATATAGTTTTTTTTTTATGTTGTGGGATGTTGGTTATTTTGGTCTTGTTGGAAAATTACAAAAGAAAAAAAACCTTGAATTTGAAGAAGATCCAGATCCAACAGGCAATTGCTTTACCCCAGCCATAGCAATTGCTGATTATTTTTGATGAACTTCGAATGGAGAGGTATGAGGGATCGACAATGGTGGAGAAGAGGTAGAAGATAAATAATGGAGAGGAGTGCAGAGATGAAGCAGAAAATCGTAGAGGAGAGAGGAACAAAAATTAAAATAGCAATTAAAGAAACGGTTTTTTCATGAAATGCCCCTGAGGTTTGCAATAATGCACCAAATACCCCTGCGCGTTTCAAAATTCATAGAATGCCCCTATTTAAACTTAAAGTGCACCAAATGCCCTTGGATTTAACGGCCGTTAGTACTCCGTTAACGTTAATTTACGTTTATGCCCTTATTCACCCAATATTCTACATTTTAACTTTAAAAAAAAAATCTTATCTCTTCTCTCTCCTCTCATCTCCTCTGTTGTTTCTGGCCCTTCTTAAATACTCGCCCCTCTTCTTCTTCTTCATCGTTTCTCTTCTCCCCTCACCCTCCTCTCTCCTCTCAATCTCACATCTCTTTTTCCTGGGTATCAAAATGGTGAACCCAACCACAATTTTTCCTTCTTCAAACCATCTTCATCAAACATCAATTGCTAACTCAAATCCCCAAATAATCGAACCCAAATTTTCTAGTGAATTGAAATCGTGAATTGAAGTTTGATGAAGAAGGGGAGGTTTAAGCCGATGACGAAGGACGGAGAACAAAAATAGATAGAGTAGAGAACATAGAGGGTAGCGCAACAATTAAGAGAGAATACATAACTAAATCGAGGGAGCATATGAAATTAGAGGAGATTTTGGAGCAACATTTGTTTTTCAGATTTTGATTTTTGTTGCTTTTCCTATTTTAGATTTTGGAGCTGAGTTCTTCGTGAGCATAGAATAGCAGCGGCAGCAGCAAGGGGCGAAAAACAGCAGAATTTTGGTAGATTAGAGAGAAATTGTAGACACTGGAATTCGAATTTGTAGTTTAGATTTTTCGATTTTAGGAATTAAACTCTCAAAATTTAATGTTCTCTTCTTCAATATTATGGGTTTTTGTGTTTGAAGGCTGTGTATGTTTCATGGTTGCTCCTGCTGTGTATGTGGTGAAGGATGTGTATGTGTTGTAGTCATTCTGCAGGTTCTGGTTTCTGCAGGTTCTCTGCAAGCTCTCCCTTTCTGCTTGATGCTGCTGTGCAATACTATGGTCTTTGTATCAGGTGTTTGACCTGGTTTTGGTTGTGCTGCTGCTGTGAAGTTCTTGTGTGCAGGGTGTCCAGTTAAGGCTGGTTTTGAACACCTGGTTTTGGTTTTGCTGCTGCTGTGCAGTCCTTGTGTGCAGGATGTCCAGTTAAGGCTGTGGTTTGCTTGCTTACTGGTTTGCTTCCCAGCTGCTGATGTTGTGTTTATGCTTGTTTGTTCTTTGCTGCCCTGGTTTTGCTGGTTGTTTTGCAGTCCGAGTGGCTTGTAATTAATGTTTTTTTGTGTTTTAGTTAGGGATGCGGTTGTGCTCCCCTTGCTGTTTGTTTCCTTGTTATTTGGGTTTGTTCTTAACTGGTTTCTACCATTTTGGTAATAAAATTTGCCTTATTTACCAAAAAAAATATTATGGGTTTTGTTCTTCAATTTTCAGATGTATTGATCTTCAATTTTGGGCTTCAAATTCATTTATTAATGGTATAAGCTGTTTGGGTATTTGGTGCAAAAAACTTTATAAATAGATGTGTATTATGCAAAAAGTTTATAAATAGGTGTATTTGGTGAATTATAAACATGACTTAACGGATGACTAACGGAAAGTCATAATAGGGGTATTTGATGAACAGTTCAGAAAAAATAGGGGTATTCTATGAATTTTGAAACGCGCAGGGGTATTTGGTGCATTATTGCAAACCTCAGGGGCATTTCATGAAAAAGCCGTTAAAGAAAATAAGGGGAAAAAAAATTAAAAAAAAATTATAATTGTTATATGCCACGTAAGGGTGAATACCGCCTATAGCAGGTTAGTAACTTGTTAGGCTTAATAATAGTAGTTGGGTCATAAAGGTTGGATTATTTAGAAATATCGCATAGGTAGGCTTAATTAAAGAAAATCGGGCAAAGGTTGGATTAATAATTACAAATTTTCCAATGTTATTTGAAATATTTTATTTCTCATTTTCCCCTTCAACATTGAATAATATTTTGAAGTTCTCATATTGAAGTATAGGTTTTTACTTTGAGATTTGCTTCAAAAAAGTTACCCCTTAGTTTTAAAGTAGAGTTAATTTACCTTTGAAAAAAAAAACTTAAATGGGCCGACCTTTAGGTCAACCTGTTTATAATCAGGTTGAGTTGGGTTGAGAACATCAACCCGTTTAAATAAACAGGTCGGGTTGGGTTGAGAAAATCTCAACCAGTTTATAAATGGGTTGACCTAATTTCGACCCAATCCAACTTACTACCACCTCTAAATTTTGGCATGACAATTGGGCATTTTCTATCCCTTTAATTGAAAAAAATCCAAATACCATTTATATATCATAACGATTCAAAAGTGAAAGCCTTCTTAGACAAACAATAGGATCATGAAAAACTCCTCTATGGTCTTCCTTATGATGTTGTTACATAATTATTAGTATTCCTATGCCCTCTAATTTTGTAGTGGATAAGCATTTTTGGGTAAACATCTTCAGAAGGATCTTTTTTCCACCAAATCCGGAGCTACCTAGGCTCATTCAAGACTTCGGTCCCTCTCTTCACTCCCCCCTAAAGTCTCCTATTGTTGGATTTGGAAACTTGTCGTTTCCCCTAAGGTCAATAATTTTCTTGGAAAGCTTGTAACGATAGACTTCCATCAAAAGAACACCTTAATAAAAGTAAAGTTTTCGTCCCTATGGACGTACGCCCCGCTCTGCAACCATTTTATGAGGACTTATTCCATATTTTCTTTGGTTGCATGTAGGTTCACAAGAAATTTATTGGAACTAATTTGAGACAAAAATGGTTTACCCCTCATAGACTTTAATTTTTTTTTCTAGGGACCTAATTCAAGACCTTAATTTTTGAAAGGAAGTTTTTGGGTTTTCAGCCCTAAACAAGCTAAGTTATCTTTGAAGGAATGTATGGTTCATAAGAAATCGTGTTAATTTCAAAGGAGAAAATTTCTCTATGGGTCAAGCTGTGAGTCTGGTTCGAAAGTTTGTCAAAGAGGGACAATTTCAAGGAAGATGGACTTAGATAATTCTGATTGTAGTCCTCCTCTTTCCCCTGCCCTTCGGCTAAGTGTCCCAACATTGGGAAAGAGGTTGTTTTGACTCCTCCGAGTCAAAATTATTTCAATCTCAATTTTGATGGATCTCTCCTTTCTTATGGAAGTTCCGCATTAGGTTTCGTAAACCGAAACTCTAATTGGGGGACTTTGTCTTGCGGGTGCCAAGCATATTGGTCCGACTGGTGCTATTCTTCAAGCGGAGGCGTTTTCTCTTCGCGAAGAGGTAAAATGAGCAATCTTCCTAGGTATCAAGAACCTCATTTGTAGAAGGTGACAACTTGTGTGTCATCAAGTTCATAAATCACTAATGGAAAATTCCTTGGTCGATTTTTACATCATTAGTAACTTGGAGCGAGATCTATCCATTTTCACATGATCTCTTTCAATCACTGCTTTTGGGAGGCGAATAAAGCGGCAAATTTCATGGCCAATTTAGGACATTCTCAGTCGTCTATGTTATTTTGGTTCACTTCGTGTAATGATGTTTTTCTCTTATCATCTGAAATGATGAGTTAGGTTTATCCTGAGTTAGGTCTTAAGGATTGTGTTAGTTTTCTTCGGTATAAAAAAGAATAAATATATTACATTGTACTAAAATAAACACCAGGAATGACACATGTCACTTCTTGGTGCAAAAAATTTCCCGCCAAAAGTCTCTTTCCTAAAAAGTATCTCATTTATTTTATTTCATTTTGTATATACTCTTGATTAGACCTGTCAAACGGGTCGGTCGGGTCGGGTTGTTAAAAAATATTTTCGGGTTCGGATTGAATCGGGTCGGTCACTTTCGGGTTCGGGTTTGGGTTTATAAATGCTTGTTCAACACCCAGAACTTTCGGGTTCGGGTCGACCCAACGGGTTGAGAGATTTTAAAACGCGCATTATATTTTCATTAATTTAGATGATAAATATACAAAATATAGGCACAAATTAACAAATTTTCCTACACAAGTTTATATTTAGTCAAATTCAACCATAAAATGGAGTATAATCCAAATTAAAATCATATTACACACAACAATAGTAAAAACAACGTGTTTATTATGCTTAAATTTTCTCATAATCTCATTTATTACTATAAATACAATGATTTTCAATCGGTCGGGTCCAAAACGGGTTCGGTCGGGTTTTGACCCATTAATTTTCAGGTGCTCGGGTTCAGATAAAATCGGGTTACGGGTCACAAAATCTTTTTCAGGACCCAGTATTTTCGGGTCGGGTTCGGATCGGTTTTCGGGTCGGGTCGATTTTTGACAGGTCTACTCTTGATGCGTAAGAAAAAAAAAAGTATAAGAATATAGAATATAGAATATATCAGTATTAGACGATTTTGGTAATATTTTAGTCAAATAGTCATATCAATAATAGAAAATATTTATTCAATATTTTGGTCAAGTTAACATACTAAGCCTATCGAATATTTTGGTCAAATTATCATATTAAATATATTAAACATATAATACGTAGTAGAATAGTTTCAAAATAAATTTTAAAAATAATACGTAGCAGGGAGGAAATTGCATATTAGATTATTAAATGAATATGTTCAAGATTAGGAACAAACATTTCAATGAAATCTATGACTATACTAAAAGAGAGGCCCTAGAGACTCCACATCATGCATATTAACATGAGGGTTGTGCATTACTGACATTTCTCTCTCTTTCCATGGTGTAGCGCACGATAAGGTTCTCTGCTATCGTACACCCACCATTGAAAATGGCGAGGAAGAAGAAGAATCAGAAACAAGAAGTTCGTGAGATCAATGAGGAGGCCTCGGCGCTTCTTCATACTGCCTCTTTGCGCCCAATGAACCAGCATCAATTGAGAAACACCATACCCAGCAATGGAGATGAAGTCCGAATGCTGCCGATAATCAGAACGCCATTCCCGTCGCATCCTTCTGCTGGACCACCTTCACCACACACTCAGGAAGCTATTGCGGCGTACCATGCTGCCATCAACTACTCTCCTTCGTACCAATCGGAAACCAGGGGTATTCACTCCGAGATTGTGGGAGGTATGGAGGAAGGACAGGGGGGTGGGAGATTGGGTGGCTCTGCTCTGGAAAGGGTGAAGGAGATGGTGAGAAACGTTAATGTTGTAATGGGTTTGACAAATGGTACGGAAACCCTCGCAAGCAAAGGGGATCTTGAATCCTCTGAAATAGAGCATGGTGGTAACTTTGGAGACCTTGGAGAAGAAGGAACTAGACCTCCATTAGAACAACAACACACCAGTGTTGACCCAAAATCACCTTGGGTGAACTTATTTCGAGGACCTCAACTCACTGGAAAAGGTAACTCCCTCTCCTTTATTGCTCCCACAATTTTGGAAGGTACTCCTGTTGCTATGCTTGACAAGGTTGATATGAGTAAAATGGCTGCTATTTGGGATTGTGCTTTGATCATGTATGTTGTTGGTGATAAACCCTCCATTGGGGCAGTAATTAGGTATATTGATAAGGAATGGGGTCATGTTGGTAAGCCTAATGTGTTTCTACATGATGAGGGCTATTTTGTGGTTAAATTCTGCTCAAAAAGGGATAGAGATGAGGTACTGGTTGTTGGACCTCACACATTCTTTGGTAGACCTATGATCACTAAACCATGGTCCTCAGATTTTAATTTCCAAGAGGAAATTCTCAGAGTAATTCCAGTTTGGGTGAAGTTCCCTAACTTGCCTCTGTGTTGTTGGGGCATGGATTCTCTCAGTAGGATTGGGAGCCTTGTTGGGGTTCCTTTATTTGCTGATGAGTGTACCTCTAAGCAGTTGAGGATTTCTTTTGCTAGACTCTTAATTGAAGTTGATGTTACTAAAAGTGTCACCAAGGTTGTTCAAATACAAGACTCTTGTGGTAGAACTTTTAACCAGAAAGTGGAGTATGAATGGCTTCCACCTTTTTGTAAGGAATGTAAAATAATTGGGCATGATTGTTCAGTTAAAAAGGGTCAAACAAGATATCAACCTGTTACTCATGTTCAACCAGTGCAGAAAAAGGTGACTAAGGTCTGGAAACCAAAGAAGGTGGTGAATGCTGCTGTTTCTGTACCTGAACCTGCTGTTTCTGAAGAGATCAATCCAAGTTTGATTGCTACTACCCCTTTGCACCAGGCACAGGTGAGTGAGGTTCAAGATGATGGATGGAGAGTAGTATCCAGGAGAAGGAGAGAGTCTAAACACTATGATCATCCTTTGGGATTGGCTCAGGTTCCAAAAGTAGTTGATGTAGTGGAGGGATTTTCTATAGAGGAGGAGGGTGAGGATGCAGAGGTTGAGGAAGGAGATAGGTATCCACCATGATTGTTTGCACTTGGAATGTTAGGGGTCTAAATGATCCTAATAAAGTGGTGGAGATTAGGAGATTGCTGGAAACCAATAAGATCAGTGTTATTGCTCTGTTAGAAACTAGAGTGAGGGAAAATAAAGCTAGCAAGATTCAGAATAAGCTAGGTAGTTGCTGGAAGTGGGAAATGAATTATTCCTATTCTCCTAAGGGTAGAATCTGGATTGGGTGGAGGCATAGTGAGGTTACCTTTACTATGGGCTTAAAAACTGACCAAGTTATTCATGGTGAATTAGCTGCAAAGGATGGGAATTTTACTGCTCAGTTCACTGCTGTGTATGGCTTGCATACAATTGATCATAGGAGACCTCTTTGGACCACCTTGACTCAAATTGGACCAAGTGTGATAGAATCCATGGTAGCCAAGTTTCTGATGCAGAAACAAGAGATTTTGATGCTTGTATTGATGCAACAGGGCTGATAGAGCTCAAGAGTTGTGGAAATTTCTTCTCCTGGAACAATAAAGGGCAAGGTGATTTGAGAATACATTCCAGAATTAATTGGGCCTTTGGGTGTGGTAACTGGCATACTAGTTATCCAGATGTATGTGTGGACTATCTGAACCCAGGTTTATCAGACCACTCCCCTCTTCTGCTGGATTGTAAAGTGGTGAGACAGAGGGGAAGTAGACCATTTAAGTTCTTCAATTACATGGCTGAGCACCCTAAGTTCCATCAGATTGTGCAAGAAGGATGGGGATCTGTTGTAAATGGAACTGCTATGTTTCAAGTGTGGCACAAACTGAAAGTCATCAAGCAGGGTCTGAAAACTTTGCATAGAGAAGAATTTGCTAGGCTGGAGGAGAGAATTGATGGTATTAGGAGGGAGCTGGATGACACTCAATCTTAGTTAGTTGCTTCCCCTAGTGATATTGACCTTCAACTGACTGAAAAAGAGTGCACTGGTAAGCTTAAAAAGTTTCTGAGTATTCATGAAAGAGCTCTCAAACAAAAATCAAGAATCCAGTGGTTGAAAAATGGTGATTCAAATACAAAGTTCTTCTTCACAGCAGTAAAGGAGAGATATGCTAGGAACATTATTGATGTTCTTTATGATGCTAATGGGAGGAAGCTTACCGCTGCTGCAGAGATTAAAGATGAGATCAAAGCTTCTATCATGGTCTTATTGGTTCTGCTGCAGACACTTTGGAGGGTATTGGTGTTACAGCTGTGAGACAAGGTAAACAACTTTCTGCAGCTTCAGCTCAATCTTTAGTTCTTCCTGTCTCAACTGCTGAGATTGATATGGCACTGAAAGGGATTGACAGCAATAAAGCACCTGGTTTAGATGGGTTTAACAGTTTCTTTTTCAAAGAAGCTTGGAGCATCATTAAAGATGACATTTATGTGGCTGTTCAGGATTTCTTCTCCACAGGGAAACTTCTGAAACAAACAAACAACACTGCTGTTACTCTAATCCCAAAAATTCACAATGCTACCAGTATCAAAGACTTCAGGCCTATAGCATGTTGCTCCATTGTTTACAAGTTGATTTCAAAAATCTTAACTCACAGAATGCAGTCAATAATTGGTGAAGTGGTGAATGATTCACAGGCTAGCTTCATTCCTGGTAGGAATATTGCTGATAAATCCTACTGGCTTCTGAGCTGGTGAAATGTTATTCAAGGAAATACATCTCCCCTAGGTGTATGATAAAAGTTGACCTCAAGAAGGCTTATGACTCTTTGGAATGGCCCTTCCTGAAGTCAATGATGCATGAATTAGGATTCCCTGACATTTTCATCAGGTGGGTTATGGAATGTTTAGGAACTGTCTCCTACTCTATTCTTGTCAATGGATTTCCTACCCTTCCTATTCCTGCAAAAAAGGGATTGAGGCAAGGGGATCCAATGTCACCCTATCTCTTTGCACTAGGTATGGAGTATTTGTCAAGATGTTTGGCTGCCATGAGTTCACAAAAGGAGTTTAACTATCATCCAAGATGTAAGAAATTGAAGATCACTCACATGATGTTTGCAGATGATCTACTCATGTTTGCCAGGGCAGATTTGCCTTCTATCACTGCTCTTTTTGGAGCTTTTACCAAGTTTTCAAAGGCTTCTGGTCTCACTGCTAACCTCCATAAGAGTGAAGTCTATACAGCTGGTGTTTCTGATGTTGTTTCTAACCAGATTGCTACCACAATTGGCATTCAGAAAGGTGTTTTCCCCTTTAAATATTTAGGGGTACCCTTGACAACTAGAAAGTTGAGCTTCTCTGATTGTAAACCTCTTATTGAGAGAACAACTGCTAGAATTAAGAGTTGGTCTGTAAGATTCTTGTCCTATGCAGGCAGATTACAGCTGGTCAAGTCAGTTCTGTTTGGAATGCAGCTCTACTGGTGTCAAATATTTGTAATGCCCAAGAAAGTTATGAAGGCAATCCAAAGCATTTGCAGGTGCTTTCTGTGGACAGGGTCAGATATTGGCTCAAAAAAGGCTCCAATTTCTTGGGATCACTTGTGCCTCCCCAAGAGTTGTGGTGGGTGGAATCTAAAGGACTTAACAATATGGAATAAAGCTGCTGTTCTCAAACACTGCTGGGCTTTATCTATGAAACAAGACAGGCTGTGGGTGAAGTGTATCCACACTTACTATGTGAAGCAGATGGATTTTTGGACCATGCCCATCCCATCTGGGCTAACTTGGTCATTAAGGAAGATCTGGCAGTATAGAGATGTTCTAATGCAAGCAGGAGGAGTGACTCAGTTTGTCCATAATGACAAGTTCAAAATCAGTAAAATGTATAAGCATCTTCAGAGTGGTGCCAGTCATGTGCATTGGAAAAGAATCACTTGTAACAGCAAGGCTAGTCCTAAAGGGACCTTCATTACTTGGTTGGCCTTACAAAACAGGCTACCTACCAAAGACAGATTGATCAGTTGGGATATTGACATTAGTGGTGAATGTGAATTTTGTCTGGTACATGAAGAGAAACTGACACACTTGTTCTTTGAGTGTCAATATTCAAAGGAGATTTGGAGTAGAGTTCTTACTCAAATTGGGATACAGAGAACAATTCAGACCTGGGATGATGAGGTTAGATGGGCAGCTGTACAGAGCAGGAGCACCAAAGAAAGAGCTAAACTGTGTAGTATTGCCTTCATTGAGACACTCTATGCTGTGTGGATTCAGAGGAATTCTAGTGTGTTTAGTGATCACTATGATCCTATAGAGACAGTTGTAAGTAGAATTCTATTTTGTGTGGCTTGTAGAGTTTAGCTTGTGCCTGTTGGCTTTGTGTTTAGTCGTTGTGTTCCCAGGTTGTTGGGAACTTAGTGTTGGTCTTTGTGACTAGGTGTTATCCTTACTTTGGTAATATAATCAACTTTATTTGCAAAAAAAAAAAAAAAAAAAAAGAGAGGCCCTAAAAGCAAAACTGACACATGACACTCTCACATTGATTTATTAATTTTTTTTCCGCTATTTTTCCTTCCCCTAAATAAATGAACTAAATTACTAAGTTAATTTAATAATGCTTATTACAAGTGCATATATTTTCCAAACTAAAAGATTATTTGCGTGTGAATATCTCAGTCAATATTAGCACGTAAAAATTTAGAGCTTTAAATAAAGAAATGTAATAATAGCATAAAAAAACGATTGTCACAGAAAAAGTAAGATATTCACGCAATTGGTGAATGCGTATTAGCGAAAGTTGGTAAACTATTATTTTAAGATATTTATTTATTTTATTTATGTATGAATAGAAATAAGCAATAGTCATAGAAATAATGTATTAACGACAACTAAACTTAAAGTTGCATGTATAATTTCAAAAAATTATTAGGAGTTTGACAAATATTTTGTTGAATAAATTGACATGTGTTTAGTACGTAATTTTGGATATGATGCTTAAAATAATTCTTGTATGTCAATGAAATGTAGCAAAATCTTCAGAATATAATTGACATATGTTTTCACAATTTTTGTACCATATAAACCATTAGTTCGTCGATTATGTATAAGACATCTACGACAAACATCATAATTACTATCTATCTAATACATCTATGACACACATATAACTAATCTATATATTATTATTAAAGCAGAGTGATGTGAAATGTGAGGGTTTCAAAACCCCAATCCTCATCTCTCATGCACGGTTATTTAAGGAAATCTAGACAATAAAAAAACAACAAATCACATAAAGTCTAAAATAGAAATAAGAATAATTAATTGGACATGGAAGAATAAGGAAATAATTTAAACCAAATATTCACATTCAAATTTCATCTCCCACTTTATTGGGTCACTACAATTTTTCAAGTGAAATGTGAAGAAGAATTTAGTTATTTACGAGAAGATATCAACAAAATTAAAGTATCCATGTACTCCGTAGTCATTTTTGCAGTTTCAAAGGTTTTGAGACCATCATGTATGCATAACATAATTTATGATACTGTTTAGCTTCTTACTTCGGGTTTAATAATGTTTTGCTTAAAACACATACAATACTTAGATACGTTTTGGTATTGCCACACAATAAACATTGTAGTTAATTAACAACATCGTTTAAGCGTTTTTAATTAACTTTTATAGATACCCGCGTAATCGCACGGGCACATGCTAGTCTATAATTTTTTTTTAAAAATATAACTTCCCTGGAGCCAACACATGCCACACTCTAATTAAAAAAAATCGATCTTTTACCCTTTCATAATTAAATGAATTAACTTATGTAATTGATTTAATGTATGTAAAGACTATCTTATTTATTATTTCACTGCTTAAAAATAAGTACTATACGTTTGCATAAGGAAACAAATAAAATTAACATTGTCGTAAGGATACGTCACTTTAGTCGATCGATTTGATAAATTCATAATATCATGATTTTCTATTACGTACTAATAACTTATATGATTAACTTAGAAATAAGTTATCCGATTAATTTACTATGACGGTATACAACTCGTATGGCAAAAAAAAAAGTAAAACTATTGTATGATGTACGATTATTTTCATACATTTGTATTATATTCTTATTGGGAAGTACACCATTTAATGTTGGGAGGAGATAAAAATAATTAATGTTTTGTTGTATTCAACTTATCCTTGACTAAAAATAAAAATAAAAACAATTCCAATGTGTGTTTTATTCAATATGGTCACAATTCTCCAAAAAAATGACAAATGTGCACTGAAAAAAATCAAGGGTATTTTAGGAAGAAAACATGAATTTAAAAAGTAAGAATGAAAATGAGAAAATATCATTTTAGAAACCATAAAACAAAATGGAAAAAATATTATGGGACGGAATGAGTATATGACATTAAAATAAAAACAAATTAAGAATGTAATTTTATTTTTTTTAGGGAAAATTAAGAATGTAAATAGTACGGAGTAATGTAAAATTATGATAATTTTTATTGTAGCAATGAGGAGTAAGACATACATATTATGATATTAAGGCATACAATTTTGATTTTCACTTCAATTGTAATTATTTTTTATTTTATTTTTTTGGTGTTAGCACCCGATTCACCCTTAGGGTTAATCCGGATTCGGGGCGAGTTCAGGTTGGATAGGTTCCAGTCCCCTCCCAATTGTTGTTGTGGGGGATCGAACACGAGTCCTCCCTACCAAGTTCAGCCCCAATCTGAAGGAAATAGTGCCCTTGGTCCAAGTATGCATATAATATTAAGTCTAATAAATGCGGTTCAGTATTAATTAACAAGTTAATAATTCAGTGAGATCAAGTGAGCTGAATGCCTGACTAGAGGCCGCTTCAGTTCAAGTGGAATTAATTATATTAATTCACATCTTACTCTTGACTGAACCCGTAGGGTCACACAAATAGTACGTAAACGGATCAAGTATTTAATGGCATTAAATACTCCATCTATGGATATTCGGAATCGACGGATCTTGGTTTCAGTGGGAGCTGAGATCGTCACAGGCAAGAAATGAATACTCCGGAAACGATGATATTGCCGGACACGGAAATATGGATCGTATCGGAAATATAAATATTATCCAAGTCGTAGATGTTTCCGGAAACGGAAACATGGTACGTATCGGAAAATATTATCGGAAATGGAAATATTGCCGGAATCGGAAATATTGCCGGAAACGGAAATATTGTCAGAATCGGAAATATTATCGGAATCGGAAAATAATTCCGGAAACGGAAATATTAAATATTTGTTCGAAACGGAAATTAATTCCGGAATCGGAAATATTAAATATTGTTCGTATCGGAAATGAATTCCGAAAACCGGGAATTTTATCGGAAGCGTATCGTACGAATAAGCATCGGACGAGGCCTGCCGGACGAAGGCCCAGCACGAAGCCAGGCCATCGCCCAGCAAGCAATGGCGCGCCACAACACAGCCCAAGGCTGCGGCAGGCCTACCGCAAGGCAGGCCCAGCGCGCAGCTTAGGCCATGGCAGCCTCGTGGGCTGCGGTAGCTCGCATGGGCTTCATGGGCGTGTGGGCTGTGCGCGGGCATGGCCTGCATGCTTGCGGGTCATGCTCGTGTGTGTGTTTGTGTCCATGCATAATTCCTAAAACTATTAGGATTTGATGTATGATTAAATTCCTATTCCTATTAGGATTATTTAATTAAATAGAGTCCTTGTAGGATTCTAAGTTTAATTAAATCGTATCCTACTAGGATTCCAGTTCCCTTTCCAAACCTCTATAAATAAGGGCCTAGGGTCATAATTTATACATATGATTAAAGTATTCAAAGGGTAAGTTTTTGAAAGAAAATTCAGCCACACTCTTGCACAATAATAACCGAAATTCCTAAGCACCTTAAGGGCGATTCTAGTTGGTCAATCATGAGGCGGATCCGGACGTACTGTGGACTATCTACGGAGGGACGACACTTGGAGTCCTAAAGACTTGTTCTTGTTCGGTTCGGGCGCAGCTAGGGAAGGCACGCTACAAAGTGTATGCATCTATACTATGCTAAATGATTATGTGTAAATAATATGCTTTCCTGGCTTTATGGTTTTTCCGCATGATTTATGTATTGTCATATGTATCATAACCTAACAGTGGTATCACGAGCCTCTTATTATTTTCATAATCTAAATTGCATGAACATGGTTAAATATTACAAATTTGCAAGAATTAAAAGGGGTGATTAATTTTCGTAATTGTTAATTAATTGCAAATTGCGTTTATTTAATTATACGTACGCAGTTTTTCGGCAGTTTCTTCGTTACGCATCTAAATCGAGTGATTTTTGTGTCAATTCCGCATGTAAAAGGCATTCTAAAATTTTGACAAAAACAGTATTTTTCGGCCGAACCCAGAATTCTCAAATTCGAAGCCTAACTATGACTTTTCGGAGGTTTTAGTTTTTCGAATGCAAAATTTCGTAAATTTAAGATGTTAAATTAAATATTTGCGATTCTTGTTGATAAATCTTGAATTTTTGATTGACCTACTGTATATGTTTAACAAGTTTGAATGCCTAGCCTTGTTAATTATGCAATCTAATTTGTAATTATGATTAATTTGTTGAAAATTGAAATAATTTAGAATTAATTTGATTTTCATAATTAGTTATAATTTAATTAGATACCTATGATTAAAAACCACCATAAAAATTGTAAATTTATGTTAAATTTTAAATTTTTATGACCTAGACTTGAATCCATGTTAATCGGAAATCAATTAAATAATAAATTTTCGATTTTTCGCCCTAAAATTATGAAATTAATATTATTTATTAATTTGTCATTAATTTTGAATATAAATTTTTAATTTTTATGTGACTCGCTCATATAACTTGCACGCACAAAGCAACGGACGCTACGTGTTACCCTTAAGGGGTGTTGTATAATGCGGGCATGCGACGACGAGCAAGGGAGCTCGTCGGCCATGCGGTACGAATGCAGCGAGCAAGGGCATGGTGCACGAGCACAAGGCAGAAGCCCTGCCTTGTGTCGTGGGCTGTGAGCAATGGGCGTGTGGGCAGGGGCGAGAGCAAGGCACGAGCAGTCGCGTGTGGGCAGCAAGCGTGCTGCGCCACAGCGCGCACTGCCTCGCGCAAGCATGCGGAGCCTCGCGCGCAGCGAGCGCAAGCTCGCGTGCCACGAGCGCTACGCACAGCGTCGATGGCTCGCGCGCAGCGAGCGTCAGCTCGCATACTGCTGCCTCGTGCGATGAGCGCAAGCTCGCGTGCGGGAAAGGCAGGCGCGCAGCAAGCGATGGCTCGCATGGATCGAGCGCTGGCAAGCGAGCGCAGCTAGCGATGGCTCGCGTACATCGAGCGCTGGCGCGCGCAGCGAGCACCAGCTCGCGTGTTCGATTGATGCCTTGCGATGGTGAGCAGCAGCGATGCGACGCAGCGCATGGGCTGCACGCACATGGCCAGCGATGGCTGTGTGCGTGTGGCCCATGGGCGTGCGTTGCGTGGGATTGTTGCGTTGCGATTAGATCGTTCTGAAATTTTAATTTGAAATTTTCAGTTTACGTAATTTTATTTAATTTTAAAATTAATAATTTAAATTATTTTCTTGGATTTTAATTTTGAATATTGTAATTATAATAAATTTTATTTATTCTAATTATTTTACTAAAATTAAAATCATGAATTAATTTAAATACGACTGAAATTAAATTAAATTTGTGGATTCAATTATAAATTTATATGAGCTTTAAATTTTAATTAAATTTGTATGTTTCCGGTTAGACCAGAAATACATTTTTATGTTTAAAATTAGTAAAGCATATGAATTTATTGGTTTAAGTGGGAGCCCTTTTAGTCATATACTCTTGATTAGGTCTACAAATCCTTAAGGTTAAGACAACTTGATTAGAATTAATAAGGACTGAATAATTTGTAGATTATTGGTGCCCTTGATTAATTGCTGCAAATGTTTATGTGATGCATAATGTGTTTTACTAACCAGCTATGTGGGCCATTCATGATAATGAATGGGTGAATGGTATATATTGTATATGTACTGTTTTGCAGGTTATGAAGTGACTAGTATGGCCCAAATAGGATAGAAAATATGGTATGCGTACCATTAATTTGAATGTAATTGGTCTAAAGTACCAAAGTTGTTTTTCAATTCAAATATGGTCTGCGTACCATCAAATAGTTGTAATTAGTTTTAATTATAGCTTATCCTATTTGAAGAAAATGGTACCTCCCATGGAGATTTAAAGACGGACTTTGAAGTTAAAGCTTCAAGATGAAGTCGGGCCATACTAGATCACATTTATCTTATGCATGTTTTAAGTTATTTATTGCTTTTAAATATGTCTTAAAATGCATGAGATCAAAGCTTGATTATGTTGCATGATTAAGGATTTTAGTTCACTCAAAATCTAACCAACATAGTAAGAGCCTTAAGTTCCAAACTTAAAAATTGAGTTAAAAGGTGCCATGCCAAAATATACACTTGCTTGGATATCCTTTACATCAATCTAGTAATAGTTTTCGCTCAGCGAGGTGTTACTTATTGGTCCTAAAGGGGCAAGGTACACAAATAATTGTGAGTACATGTTAGTTTTGGTGAAACTCAACGATATAAGTAAGGATTCCTTTTATGTCGTGGCAAGTCGATAGGTTTACCTAATAAGTTCTTAGACGTACCTATCAACCAAGAATAGTTTCTAGACTATTAGCAAAAGGCTTTTGCTTACCTAAGATATTTTAGGATTAAGTCGACAAACTGTGCTTAGTTCTTCAATGATTTTAGGGTCTTGGAATCATTTTATTCACACCTGCCGGAACACATAATTCGAATAAAATGCTAATGACTTGTTTAAATTGCATGATTGCTTTCATTTTCAAGTTATTATTCATGATAAATGTTTAGACTTTGCATGCTTCAATGTATGTTTTTTTTTATAATTTGCACTGCAATAAATCCTTTTAGAAAGGTAACAGTAAATTTCCTCGATTGGTAGTGAATTCAAGAACGATTCACAGAAATGAGAGAAAATGAGCGATTTAAAATGTACGTTTCTTTTAGTGACTTTTATGGTTGTTTTCAAGTATCAAAGTCGAATGGCGAACCGATTGGTGCTTGTGAATTCAAAATACAATGTAGTTTTGAGATCATAAAGCATTGAGTTTAAACACTCAGCTTTACCAATGGTTAACAACCTAAAATCTTTTTTCCATTTAATTCTCGAATGAGTCTAGTCCCTAGACATTCGAATAGATCGATGCTTAGAGAACTTTAGAAGCTTCTGGTAAGATCATCTAGTTGAAACTTAATATTCAACATAAATTAAATGGTAAGAACCTTGTTGGGGTGACATTGGACATGTCTAACAAAGTATAAAAGTCAACAATTCAGTTCTTAAGACTATAAGAAAGGGTACAAGAAATAGGAAAACAAGGAACAAATGAAAGGAGTTTACGATTCCGTTTCTACCTATAAGTTTATGTTTAAAGAAAAGTGACCTAGAATCAAACTTCCTTGGTATCATATACCGCTTGAGGTTCTTACTTCGGTAATAACTCAAATAATGGAAGCTAGGCTACACTAATGGCCTACAAGTGGGAAATGAAGCATGGCAATGCTACATTAGTTGTAGGGTCATCTAGTTTGTTTTAAGTCCTTTCAAGGCTGGAACTAAATGGCTATTTTGTTCCATAATCAGCATACCTAAAATTCTGCTTCAAACACAGAAAGACTCACATTCAGAAGAACAAAAACAATGTTTGTTTGTTTGTTTATTTGAATGAAATGGTCATTTATGGGATGAGTCAATATGCTTGATTAAAACAAACAACTCTTTAACAATAAAAACTTTACTAGGTTCAAATCAACCCCTTGATTTGAGTTCCACTAATCTTTGGCATTGTTGCTTAGACCATGTCAACAAGTTAACATTCACAAGCTCTATTTTAATGGACTTTTGAAAGTTGGTTGATTTCTAGATCAACTTAAGACAAGCTAGTCTTACTTGTTGAAAGTAACAAAGAATATGAACTATTGTTAGAACGCCTAGACAATAGAGTTCAAAGCTAAAGAAAGGTTTTATGACTTTATTATTTCACATGGATTTGAGTGAATATAGGTTTATTTACTCAAATGTGATATAAGTTGAATCTGTTTGGCTAGTTCAAAGATTCAGAAGTATAAAATCCACTTGGCAAGAAATCATAAAGATCTAAGTTAGATCATGTTGATGATTACTTGAGACCAAATATGATCATCAATGATTGTGTGTTGTAATTTCACAATCTAGGTCCATAAGATATGGCATATCTTAGTTGGAATAATCGAAGTCAATTAGTACTTGATTCGATCAATGATGGATCATAAAGACTTTTCCTATAATTTCTAAACAAAATGCTCAACTACCACCAAACTAAACCAAATTCGTCAAAGCTATTGAAAAGAAATTTCAGAATATCTTTTCATAATATATCTAAAGAGTTCCTAAACTCAGTGGGAGCTTAGTGTTTGTTATTCAACAAACTAAGGCCCAAGTATAGATATATGTTTCATTGTGATTTATTCAAATGAGACACAAGGGTATTGTTTCTACCACGAATTTTTGAGAACATAATGTTTGTTTGCTCGAAATAATATCCTTTTGGAGATTCGTTTCCAAAATGACAAGTGGGAGAAAATAGACCTCGAAAGTCTTCAAGGCGAACAAACAAACATAAACGGACATTCCGGAGGCTTTTCGAAGTGCTT
This sequence comes from Spinacia oleracea, assembly GCF_020520425.1. Classification (NCBI taxonomy): domain Eukaryota; kingdom Viridiplantae; phylum Streptophyta; class Magnoliopsida; order Caryophyllales; family Amaranthaceae; genus Spinacia; species Spinacia oleracea. The sequence continues at coordinate 32,239,730 of NC_079492.1, forward strand.
CAGAAAATCCGAACTTATTCTTTAAGGACTTTAGAAGTGGCTTTTAAAGAATAGACATCTCTTAGAAGACTTTACAAGTGCTTCAAGGAGAACAGAATATTCAAAGGACTTTCAAGTGGCTATTGATATTCTATTGTTTGATGTTCTATACCCAAGTAGGCATAGAGTTCAAGTCACTGAAACTATGAGATTCTTCTATTAAAATAGTGAAGAAACATGGAGTTCAGGTCACTGAAACTATGCAATTCTTCTATTAGATAGTGAAGAAACCTACAACTTGCAGTCAAACTATTATCATGTAGATTAATGAGTTTGTGACTTGTAAGAAAGCTATGACAAAACCCAGATTCCCTAAAATGGTTAGAGGCCATATATAGACTCAAATGTTTTAAATGGTTAGAGGCCATAAAACATACTCAATGTTTTGATGACAAAATTGAAATTTTGTTGATTTGCCAGAATAGTTTCACACCTATTGGTTGCAAAGTTTGTTTTAAGGATAAAAACCATCAAACATGAAATTGTGTTCACACACATAGCTAGATTAGTTGCTAAAGGTTACAAGCAAATTCACGATGTGGATTCTGTTGAAACCTCATGCAAAATCGTAATGCTTAAGTCTATAATTCAAGCAATGATTGCATATTGGTACATATGGCAATTGGATGACAAAACATCTTCCTCAGTCAAATGTTGGAAGAAACTATGTACATGGTATGTCATAGGATTTTTGGATCCAAATAAATGCTTGAAAAGAAAAGCTAGTTTATAAAATCTAAGTACAGATTTAAGCAAGCAATTGGGAATTGGAATTGTATTTTAGTGAAGCTAATAAGTATTTTAGTTTCATAAAATGTACAGGATTCTTATAGACATATAAGAAGTTTAGTGGGAGTACGTAAAACTTAATTGGTCCTATGTGTATCACACACATATCTCTCTATTGAGAAATAACATTCAAATGCTAATACTTAGATTTGAGATTATTCATCAATGATGGACCAAGGCGAAACTTAGTACATACTGGGTACTAAGATCTATTTACAAAGATCTTATAATATTGTTTTGGATTAAGTAATGGCATTTACTAAATCAAACACGAAATACTCCATTGGAGATATTCGACCCATGTGAATAAATCTAAGTAAAAGAATGTTTGAACTATGTATAAGCATTTACTAAGTTAAAACATCAAAGGATCTAAGTGAGATTCTTAACCTATATTATATGTCAAAGAATTTAGCTGGATTCAGTATCTACTGAAATTGAATGAGCTAAAGTTACATGAATACAATTCAATTGAGAATTATTCTGCAAAAGAATTTATCATGTATGATATGATATGAGGATCGCCAAAAACGTATCGTATGACTTTGGGCATGACGAACATATACCAATCTCTATTGATCTAAGTAAAGATCAACTAGATTGAGATCAAGAATGTTAGGTTATGATACATATGACATTACATAGATCATGCGGAAACAACCATTAACCCAGGACAACATATTATTTACACATAATCATATAGCATAATTTAGATGCATACTCTTTGTTGCGTGCCCTCCCTAGCTGCGCCCGAACCGAACAAGAACAAGTCTTTAGGACTCCAAGTGTCGTCCCTCCGTAGATAGTCCACAGCACGTCCGGATCCGCCTTAAGATTGACCAACTAGAATCGCCCTTAAGGTACTAGAAAATTTCGGCACTTTTATGAGCAAGATGTGTGTTTTAATTTTCTCTCAAAAACTCACTTTTTGAATACTTTTAAACTTGTTATAAATTGTGAGCCCTAGCCTCATATTTATAGGGGTATGGAAAGCGAATCGAAATCCTATTCAGATACAAATTAATTAAACCTAGAATCCTACAAGAACTCTAATTTAATTAATTTATCAAATAGAATTAGGAATTTAATCATTAACCGAACTCTGCATGTTTTAGGAAACGTGCACGAACACAAACACTTGCACACACACGCACGGCAGCCACGATGGGCCCCCATGCGTGCGCGCGAGCAGCAGCCCACGCAGCGCCCGCGCGCGCTGCGCGCTGCGCGTGCTGTGCGCGCTGCGCAGCCTGCTGGGCCTGGCCTTGCGCTGGGCCTGGCGTGGCTGTTTGTGCGGCGCGCTTGGCTTGCTGGGCGATGGCCTGGCTTCGTGCTGGGCCTCGTCCGGCAGGCCTCGTCCGATGCTTATTCGTACGATGCGCTTCCGATTAAATTTTCCGATTCCGGAATTCATTTCCGATACGAACAATATTTAATATTTCCGATTCCGGAATTAATTTCCATTTCGAACAAATATTTAATATTTCCGTTTCCGGAATTATTTTCCGATTCCGGTAATATTTCCGATTCTGACAATATTTCCATTTCCGGCAATATTTCCGATTCTGGCAATATTTCCATTTCCGATAATATTTTCCGATACGTACCATGTTTCCGTTTCAGGCAACATCTACGACTTGGATAATATTTATATTTCCGATACGATCCATATTTCCGTTTCCGGCAATATCATCGTTTCCGGAGTATTCATTTCTTGCCTGTGACGATCTTAGCTCCCACTGAAACCAAGATCCGTCGATTCCGAATATTCATAGATGGAGTATTTCATGCCATTAAATACTTGATCCGTTTACGTACTATTTGTGTGACCCTACGGGTTCAGTCAAGAGTAAGCTGTGGATTAATATCATTAATTCCACTTGAACTGAAGCGGCCTCTAGCTAGGCATTCAGCTCACTTGATCTCACTGAATTATTAACTTGTTAATTAATACTGAACCGCATTTATTAGACTTAACATAGAATGCATACTTGGACTAAGGGCATTATTTCCTTCAGTCTCCCACTTGTCCTTAGGGACAAGTGTGCATTTCCTAATTCCTTTGTCGCTCGATGCTTGCTCTTGAACATAAGGTAAGAGTTGTCATCCTTATTACGTCCAGAGGTGTTCCTCGGTTTCAGAGTTCAACTGATCAAATAAACAGATAATCATAGCCTATGATTCATCCGAGCACGGCCATGCATTTCACAGTTTCTAGCTCTCCGAGTGGCCTTGTACAACTTTTAAGCATCTCATCCCGATTTATGGGAGGACAATCCCAATCTTGCGATCTTGAGATTAGACTTCGTTTGATAGGTGATTACCTGAGCGTTGCCTTTATAGCCTCCTTTTACGGTGCGACGGTTGGTCAACGTCAAAGCAACCAGTTCTCAAACAAGTAATCTCAAATCACTCAGGTATTGAGGATTTAGTGTCTAATAATTTAATGAAATTTACTCATGACAGATTTTCATCTCTTACAGTAAAGTTTCATAGGTCTTGTCCGATACTAGTCTTCCCAAAGTAAGTATCTATGCAAATGATTATGACATTGCCATGTCCACATAGTTCAAGAAACAGAACTACTAGTCATCTTGCATTCTAATCGTCTAACGTTTACTATGCGTCCAATTTTATAGAAAACTCCGATTAGGGACCATTTTCAACCTTTGACATTCAAGTTCACTTGATAGACATTTCTTAGTCACAGGACTGGTCCTGACAGTCTATCTTGAATATATCGTCAAATTGAAGGGACTCATCATTTAATAAACCACAAATTAAATGGTAAAATGAATTCATTTCATTTATTGTGAATGATTAACCAATAATGTTTTACAAAGATTTAAACTCTAAAACTTTAAAACATTAAACAGAGACATCAAAGCCATTCTCCAATATGCTTGATTCCCATAGCTGCAGTGTGCGAGTTGTGCTTCGCTTGCGGCAGAGGTTTAGTTAATGGATCTGATATGTTATCATCAGTTCCAATTTTGCTTATCTCGACTTCTTTTCTTTCAACGAACTCTCGTAGAAGGTGAAATCTACGAAGTACATGCTTGACTCTCTGGTGGTGTCTAGGCTCTTTTGCCTGTGCAATAGCTCCGTTATTATCACAATACAGGGCTATTGGTCCTTTAATGGAGGGGACTACACCAAGTTCTCCTATGAACTTCCTTAGCCATATAGCTTCCTTTGCTGCTTCATGTGCAGCAATGTACTCCGCTTCAGTTGTAGAATCCGCAATGGTGCTTTGCTTAGCACTTTTCCAGCTTACTGCTCCTCCGTTGAGGCAGAAGACAAACCCAGACTGTGATCTAAAATCATCTTTGTCGGTTTGGAAACTTGCGTCCGTATAGCCTTTAACAATTAATTCATCATCTCCACCATAGACCAGGAAGTCATCTTTGTGCCTTTTCAGGTACTTCAGAATATTCTTGGCAGCAGTCCAATGCGCCTCTCCTGGGTCTGACTGGTATCTTCTCGTAGCACTGAGTGCGTACGCAACATCCGGGCGTGTACATATCATAGCATACATTATTGAACCAATCAATGATGCATATGGAATCCCATTCATTCGTCTACGCTCATCAAGTGTTTTTGGGCACTGAGTCTTGCTTAGAGTCATTCCATGAGACATGGGTAGGTAGCCTCGCTTGGAGTCCGCCATCTTGAACCTATCAAGCACCTTATTGATATAAGTGCTTTGACTAAGTCCAATCATCTTTTTAGATCTATCTCTGTAAATCTTGATGCCCAATATGTACTGTGCTTCTCCTAGATCCTTCATCGAAAAACAATTCCCAAGCCAAATCTTGACAGAGTTCAACATAGGAATGTCATTTCCGATAAGCAATATGTCGTCGACATATAATACTAGGAAAGCAATTTTGCTCCCACTGACCTTCTTGTATACACAAGATTCGTCTGCGTTCTTGATGAAACCAAAGTCACTGACTGCTTCATCAAAACGTATATTCCAGCTCCTGGATGCCTGCTTCAATCCGTAGATTGACTTCTTTAGCTTGCATACCTTTTTAGCATTCTTTGGATCCTCAAAACCTTCAGGCTGTGTCATAAACACAGTTTCTGTTAAAACGCCGTTTAAGAAAGCAGTTTTGACATCCATCTGCCATATTTCGTAATCGTAATATGCAGCGATTGCTAACATTATTCGAATAGACTTTAGCATTGCAACTGGTGAAAAGGTTTCATCGTAATCCACACCGTGGACTTGCCTGTAACCTTTTGCGACCAATCTAGCTTTGAAAACTTCAAGTTTCCCATCCTTGTCCTTTTTCAGTTTGAAAACCCATTTGCTTCCAATGGCTTGGTAGCCATCTGGCAAATCGACCAAATCCCATACTTGGTTTTCAGACATGGAGTCTAATTCAGATTGCATGGCTTCTTGCCACTGCTTGGAGCTAGGGCTCGTCATAGCTTGCTTGTAAGTCGCAGGTTCATCACTTTCAAGTAATAGAACGTCATAGCTCTCGTTCGTCAAAATACCTAAGTACCTTTCCGGTTGAGATCTATATCTTTGCGATCTACGCGGGGTAACATTTCTAGATTGACCATGATTCTCACCAGATTCTTCTAAAGATCTCTGAGTTTCATCCTGAATGTCATCTTGAGCATTCTCTAGAGTTTGTTGTTCGACTCGAATTTCTTCGAGGTCTACTTTTCTCCCACTTGTCATTTTGGAAATGTGATCCTTCTCCAAAAAGACACCATCTCGAGCAACAAACACTTTGTTCTCAGATGTATTGTAGAAGTAATACCCCTTTGTTTCCTTTGGATAGCCCACAAGGATACATTTGTCAGATTTTGGATGAAGTTTGTCTGAAATTAATCGTTTGACGTATACTTCACATCCCCAAATCTTAAGAAAAGACACATTTGGAGGCTTTCCAAACCATAATTCGTATGGAGTCTTTTCGACAGCTTTAGACGGAGCTCTATTTATAGTGAGTGCAGCTGTATTTAGTGCATGTCCCCAAAATTCTAATGGAAGTTCGGCCTGACCCATCATTGACCTGACCATGTCTAGCAAGGTTCTGTTCCTCCGTTCTGACACACCGTTCCATTGTGGTGTTCCAGGAGGAGTCAATTCTGATAGAATTCCACATTCTTTCAGATGGTCATCAAATTCATAGCTCAGATATTCACCGCCTCTATCAGACCGCAGTGCCTTAATCTTCTTGCCTAATTGATTCTCTACTTCACTCTGAAATTCCTTGAATTTGTCAAAGGATTCAGACTTATGCTTCATTAGGTAGACATAACCATACCTACTGAAGTCATCAGTGAAAGTGATAAAGTAGCTGAAACCACCTCTAGCATTTGTACTCATTGGTCCACATACATCTGTATGGATTAAACCCAATAGTTCATTTGCTCTTTCTCCAACTTTAGAGAAAGGTTGCTTTGTCATTTTGCCAAGTAAACATGATTCGCATTTACCATAATCCTCTAAGTCAAATGGTTCTAGAATTCCTTCCTTTTGAAGTCTTTCTAAGCGTTTCAAGTTTATATGGCCTAATCGACAATGCCACAGATAGGTGAGATCTGAATCATCCTTTTTGGCCTTTTTGGTATTTATGTTATATACTTGTTTGTCGTGATCTAATAAATAAAGTCCATTGACTAATCTAGCAGATCCATAAAACATCTCTTTAAAATAAAACGAACAACTATTGTCTTTTATTAAAAAAAGAAAATCCCTTAGCATCTAAGCAAGAAACTGAAATGATGTTTTTAGTAAGACTTGGAACATGGAAACATTCTTCCAGTTCCAAAACTAGCCCGGAGGGCAACGACAAATAGTAAGTTCCTACAGCTAATGCAGCAATCCGTGCTCCATTTCCCACTCGTAGGTCGACTTCACCCTTGCTTAACTTTCTACTTCTTCTTAGTCCCTGTGGATTGGAACATAAGTGTGAGCCACAACCTGTATCTAATACCCAAGAAGTTGAATTAGCAAGTATACAGTCTATAACGAAAATACCTGAAGATGGAACGACTGTTCCGTTCTTCTGATCTTCCTTTAGCTTCAAGCAATCTCTCTTCCAATGCCCCTTCTTCTTGCAGTAGAAGCATTCGGATTCAGAAGTGGGTTGACTGACCTTCCTCTTTGCAGATTTGGCGCCAGTTTGCTTAGTTGGGCTGGCCTTGTTGCCACCTTTCTTAGCATTCCTCTTCTTTGCAGATTTCTTGAACTTGCCCCCACGCACCATAAGCACATCCTGCTTATCACTTTTGAGCGTCTTTTCAGCGGTCTTCAGCATACCGTGAAGCTCAGTGAGCGTTTTGTCCAGACTATTCATACTGTAGTTCAGTTTGAACTGATCATACCCGCTATGAAGAGAATGGAGGATGGTGTCTATAGCCATTTCCTGAGAAAATTGCTGATCCAGCCGACTCATATTCTCAATGAGTCCAATCATTTTGAGAACATGTGGACTTACGGGCTCGCCTTTCTTAAGCTTGGTCTCAAGAATTTGCCTATGAGTCTCGAATCTTTCGACTCGAGCCAGATCTTGGAACATGTTCTTCAACTCACTGATGATTGTGAAAGCATCTGAGTTGATGAATGTTTTCTGCAGATCCGCACTCATGGTGGCGAGCATTAGACATTTCACATCCTTGTTGGCATCAATCCAACGATTGAGGGCTGCCTGAGTGACCCCGTCGCCTGCAGCTTCGGGCATCGCCTCATCCAGGACATACTCCTTTTCTTCCTGCATAAGAACTATTTGCAAGTTCCTTTGCCAGTCAAGGAAGTTTTTCCCGTTCAACTTCTCCTTTTCGAGAATTGATCGAATGTTGAATGAATTGTTGTTTGCCATATTTAAAACTACAATTGAAAAGAATAAACAAATAAATAACCATTCACAGTTTCTCTTAATAAACTTAAATTCTAGCATACATGCATAATTCAATGTTTATTAAGCATTTTATTCAAGTTATGTGTTCCGGCAGGTGTGAATAAAATGATTCCAAGATCCTAAAATCATTGAAGAACTAAGCACAGTTTGTCGACTTAATCCTAGAACATCTTAGGTAAGCAAAAGCCTTTTGCTAATAGTCTAGAAACTATTCTTGGTTGATAGGTACGTCTAAGAACTTATTAGGTAAACCTATCGAATTTGCCACGACATAAAAGGACTCCTTACTTATATCGTTGAGTTTCACCAAAACTAACATGTACTCACAATTATTTGTGTACCTTGCCCCTTTAGGACCAATAAGTAACACCTCGCTGAGCGAAAACTATTACTAGATTGATGTAAAGGATATCCAAGCAAGTGTATATTTTGGCATGGCACCTTTTAACTCAATTTTTAAGTTTGGAACTTAAGGCTCTTACTATGTTGGTTAGATTTTAAGTGAACTAAAATCCTTAATCATGCAACATAATCGAGCTTTTGATCTCATGCATTTTAAGACATATTTAAAACAATAAATAACTTAAAACATGCATAAGATAAATGTGATCTAGTATGGCCCGACTTCATCTTGAAGCTTTGACTTCAAAGTCCGTCTTGAAAATCTCCGTGGGAGGCACCATTTTCTTCAAATAGGATAAGTTATAACTAATTACAACTATTTGATGGTACGCAGACCATATTTGAATTGAAAAATAACTTTGGTACTTTAGACCAATTACATTCAAATTAATGGTACGCAGACCATATTTTCTATCCTATTTGGGCCATACTAGTCACTTCATAACCTGCAAAACAGTACATATACAATATATACCATTCACCCATTCATTATCATGAATGGCCCACATAGCTGGTTAGTAAAACACATTATGCATCACGTAAACATTTGCAGCAATTAATCAAGGGCACCAATAATCTACCAATTATTCAGTCCTTATTAATTCTAATCAAGTTGTTTTAACCTTAAGGATTTGTAGACCTAATCAAGAGTTTATGACTAAAAGCGCTCCCACTTAAACCAATAAATTTATATGCTTTACTAATTTTAAACATAAAAATGTATTTCTAGTCCAACCGGAAACATACAAATTTAATTAAAATTTAAAGCTCATATCAATTTATAATTGAATCCAAAAAGTTTAATTTAATTTCAGTCGTATTTAAATTAATTCATGATTTTAATTTTAGTAAAATAATTAGAATAAATAACATTTATTATAATTACAATATTCAAAATTAAAATCCAAGAAAATAATTTAAATTATTAATTTTAAAATTAATTAAAATTACGTGAAATGAAATTTTCAAATTAAACATTCAAAACGATCTTTAATCGTAACGCAAACACCCTACGCGTTGCACGCCCATGGGCCGCACGCACACAGCCATTGCTGGCCATGTGCGCGCAGCCCATGCGCTCGTCGCATAGCTGCTGCATCCCCATCGCAAGCCTCCGCACGCATTGGTGCTCGCTGCGCGCGCGACATCGCTCGCTGGGCGCGCGACATCGCTCGCTGGGCGCGCGAGCCATCGCTCGCTGGGCGCGCGACATCGCTCGCTGGGCGGGCGACATCGCTCGCTATGCGCGCGAGCAATGCTGGCTGTGCGCGCGAGTCCTCGCTCGTTGTGCGCGCGAGCAATGCTGGGCGCAGCGCTCGTGGCACGCGAGCTTGTGCTCGCTGCGCGCGAGGCTGCGCGCTCTTGTGCGAGGCAGCGCGCGTTGTGGCGCAGCTCGCTTGCTGCCCACACGCGACTGCCTTGGCTCGCCCTTCGCCCATGCCCATTCGTCCATTGCTCGTGGCACACGACACAAGGCAGGGCTGCTGCCTTGTGCTCGTGCACTACGCCCTTGCTCATTGCATTCGTGCCGCACGGGCGACGAGCTCCCTTGCTCGTCGTCGCATGCCCGCATTATACAACACCCCTTAAGGGTAACACGAAGCGTCCATTGCTCCGTGCGTGCAAGTTTTATGAACGAATCGCATAAAAATTTAAAATTTATATTTAAAATTAATGACAAATTAATAAATAATATTAATTTCATAATTTTAGGGCGAAAAAATCGAAAATTTATTATCCAATTGATTTCCGATTGTTATGGATTCAAGTCTAGGTCATAAAAATTTAAAATTTATCATAAATTTACAATTTTTATGGTGGTTTTTAATCATAGGTTTCTAATTAAATTACAATTAATTATGAAAATCAAATTAATTCTAAATTATTCTAATTTTCAACAAATTAATCATAATTACAAATTAGATTGCATAATTAACAAGACTAGGCATTCAAACTTGTTAAACATATGCAGTAGGTCAATCAAAAATTCAAGATTTATCAACAAGAATCGCAAATATTTAATTTAACATCTTAAATTTACGAAATTTTGCATTCGAAAAACTAAAACCTTCGAAAAGTCATAGTTAGGCTTCGAATTTGAGAATTCTGGGTTCGGCAGAAAAATATTTTTTTTGTCAAAATTTTAGAATGCCTTTTACATGCGGAATTGACACAAAAATCACTCAATTCGGATGAGTAACGAAGAAACTGCCGAAAAACTGCGTACGTATAATTAAATAAACGCAATTTGCAATTAATTAACAATTACGAAAATTAATCACCCCTTTTAATTCTTGCAAATTTGTAATATTTAACCATGTTCATGCAATTTAGATTATGAAAATAATAAGGGGCTCGTGATACCACTGTTAGGTTATGATACATATGACATTACATAGATCATGCGGAAACAACCATTAACCCAGGACAACATATTATTTACACATAATCATATAGCATAATTTAGATGCATACTCTTTGTTGCGTGCCCTCCCTAGCTGCGCCCGAACCGAACAAGAACAAGTCTTTAGGACTCCAAGTGTCGTCCCTCCGTAGATAGTCCACAGCACGTCCGGATCCGCCTTAAGATTGACCAACTAGAATCGCCCTTAAGGTACTAGAAAATTTCGGCACTTTTATGAGCAAGATGTGTGTTTTAATTTTCTCTCAAAAACTCACTTTTTGAACACTTTTAAACTTGTTATAAATTGTGAGCCCTAGCCTCATATTTATAGGGGTATGGAAAGGGAATCGAAATCCTATTCAGATACAAATTAATTAAACCTAGAATCCTACAAGAACTCTAATTTAATTAATTTATCAAATAGAATTAGGAATTTAATCATTAACCGAACTCTGCATGTTTTAGGAAACGTGCACGAACACAAACACTTGCACACACACGCACGGCAGCCACGATGGGCCCCCATGCGTGCGCGCGAGCAGCAGCCCACGCAGCGCCCGCGCGCGCTGCGCGCTGCGCGTGCTGTGCGCGCTGTGCGCGCTGCGCAGCCTGCTGGGCCTGGCCTTGCGCTGGGCCTGGCGTGGCTGTTTGTGCGGCGCGCTTGGCTTGCTGGGCGATGGCCTGGCTTCGTGCTGGGCCTCGTCCGGCAGGCCTCGTCCGATGCTTATTCGTACGATGCGCTTCCGATTAAATTTTCCGATTCCGGAATTCATTTCCGATACGAACAATATTTAATATTTCCGATTCCGGAATTAATTTCCGTTTCGAACAAATATTTAATATTTCCGTTTCCGGAATTATTTTCCGATTCCGGTAATATTTCCGATTCTGACAATATTTCCATTTCCGGCAATATTTCCGATTCTGGCAATATTTCCATTTCCGATAATATTTTCCGATACGTACCATGTTTCCGTTTCCGGCAACATCTACGACTTGGATAATATTTATATTTCCGATACGATCCATATTTCCGTTTCCGGCAATATCATCGTTTCCGGAGTATTCATTTCTTGCCTGTGACGATCTTAGCTCCCACTGAAACCAAGATCCGTCGATTCCGAATATTCATAGATGGAGTATTTAATGCCATTAAATACTTGATCCGTTTACGTACTATTTGTGTGACCCTACGGGTTCAGTCAAGAGTAAGCTGTGGATTAATATCATTAATTCCACTTGAACTGAAGCGGCCTCTAGCTAGGCATTCAGCTCACTTGATCTCACTGAATTATTAACTTGTTAATTAATACTGAACCGCATTTATTAGACTTAACATAGAATGCATACTTGGACCAAGGGCATTATTTCCTTCAAAGAATACTTATGGTACTTGAAAAGGTACATAGGAATAAGTTCTTGATTCAAGGAAATAAAGATATGCTAAATATTGATGCTACACGCATAAACACTGGCAAAGGATCAAGAAAAGACCATTTGGAGTTAACCATTGGCAAGGACGAGCTATAGAGCATCGTGTTTTAAAATGGCAACATGGATTGGAGACCATGAGTTGTTGCGTGGGAAATTAAAATATTAATTTCTATGTTCTAAGATACAGCTGGAAAGTCTTCCACATATCTGTGAACTGCTTGGATAAGCAAATCCAAACAAAGCATCACTAGCAACCTAAACAGTTGAAGTAAAAGTACTTATTGCCTAAGAAGCAATAAAATAGAGTTGTTTATATTAAAGAGTTCTTCATTGAACTTGGGAAGATCACATGTTTGTTGACTTAATGGTTCTTCATTGCAAAATGCGTAGAACCACTATTGTAGCAAGAAAGACTAGATCACAAAATAAACATACTCAAAAGATCTTATCATCTATCTCGAAGAACATTCGATATTAAGATTGGCAAAGCATGATAACTGAACCTATGCAACAAGTGAGAAGCAACACTCACATTGTAGCACTGGAAATCAAGCATAGCTTTGAATTCCATGAACTGTTTTAAAGATGGGTTTTGAGGCCCATGGTTCTTAAACAATGGGGTTGAACATTTATCATATATGAAATGTATTTTCATATTCCATTTAATCTTGGTTTAGTATTAACTGATGAGTCCCTTCAAATTTGACGATATATTCAAGATAGACTGTCAGGACCAGTCCTGTGACTAAGAAATGTCTATCAAGTTAACTTGAATGTCAAAGGTTGAAAATGGTCCCTAGTCGGAGTTTTCTATAAAATTGGACGCATAGAAAACGTTAGACGATTAGAATGCAAGATGACTAGTAGTTCTGTTTCTTGAACTATGTGGACATGGCAATGTCATAATCATTTGCATAGATACTTACTTTGGGAAGACTAGTATCGGACAAGACCTATGAAACTTTACTGTAAGAGATGAAAATCTGTCATAAGTAAATTTCATTAAAATTATTAGACACTAAATCCTCAATACCTGAGTGATTTGAGATTACTTGTTTGAGAACTGGTTGCTTTGACGTTGACCAACCGTCGCACCGTAAAAGGAGGCTATAAAGGCAACGCTCAGGTAATCACCTATCAAACGAAGTCTAATCTCAAGATCGCAAGATTGGGATTGTCCTCCCATAAATCGGGATGAGATGCTTAAAAGTTGTACAAGGCCACTCGGAGAGCTAGAAACTGTGAAATGCATGGCCGTGCTCGGATGAATCATAGGCTATGATTATGTGTTTATTTGATCAGTTGAACTCTGAAACCGAGGAACACCTCTGGACATAATAAGGATGACAACTCTTACCTTATGTTCAAGAGCAAGCATCGAGCGACAAAGGAATTAGGAAATGCACACTTGTCCCTAAGGACAAGTGGGAGACTGAAGGAAATAGTGCCCTTGGTCCAAGTATGCATATAATATTAAGTCTAATAAATGCAGTTCAGTATTAATTAACAAGTTAATAATTCAGTGAGATCAAGTGAGCTGAATGCCTGACTAGAGGCCGCTTCAGTTCAAGTGGAATTAATTATATTAATCCACAGCTTACTCTTGACTGAACCCGTAGGGTCACACAAATAGTACGTAAACGGATCAAGTATTTAATGGCATTAAATACTCCATCTATGGATATTCGGAATCGACGGATCTTGGTTTCAGTGGGAGCTGAGATCGTCACAGGCAAGAAATGAATACTCCGGAAACGATGATATTGCCGGAAACGGAAATATGGATCGTATCGGAAATATAAATATTATCCAAGTCGTAGATGTTGCCAGAAACGGAAACATGGTACGTATCGGAAAATATTATCGGAAATGGAAATATTGCCGGAATCGAAAATATTGCCGGAAACGGAAATATTGTCAGAATCGGAAATATTATCGGAATCGGAAAATAATTCCGGAAACGGAAATATTAAATATTTGTTCGAAACGGAAATTAATTCCGGAATCGGAAATATTAAATATTGTTCGTATCGGAAATGAATTCCGAAAACCGGGAATTTTATCGGAAGCGTATCGTACGAATAAGCATCGGACGAGGCCTGCCGGACGAAGGCCCAGCACGAAGCCAGGCCATCGCCCAGCAAGCAATGGCGCGCCACAACACAGCCCAAGGCTGCGGCAGGCCTACCACAAGGCAGGCCCAGCGCGCAGCTTAGGCCATGGCAGCCTCGTGGGCTGCGGTAGCTCGCATGGGCTTCGTGGGCGTGTGGGCTGTGCGCGGGCATGGCCTGCATGCTTGCGGGTCATGCTCGTGTGTGTGTTTGTGTCCATGCATAATTCCTAAAACTATTAGGATTTGATGTATGATTAAATTCCTATTCCTATTAGGATTATTCTAAGTTTAATAAAATCGTATCCTACTAGGATTCCAGTTCCCTTTCCAAACCTCTATAAATAAGGGCCTAGGGTCATAATTTATACATATGATTAAAGTATTCAAAGGGTAAGTTTTTGAAAGAAAATTCAGCCACACTCTTGCACAATAATAACCGAAATTCCTAAGCACCTTAAGGGCGATTCTAGTTGGTCAATCTTGAGGCAGATACGGACGTACTGTGGACTATCTACGGAGGGACGACACTTGGAGTCCTAAAGACTTGTTCTTGTTCGGTTCGGGCGCAGTTAGGGAAGGCACGCTACAAAATGTATGCATCTATACTATGCTAAATGATTATGTGTAAATAATATGCTTTCCTGGCTTTATGGTTTTTCCGCATGATTTATGTATTGTCATATGTATCATAACCTAACACAATCACCACTGAACCAACAGACAATTGGTATTGTAATTATTTTGTTGTTCTATAGAAATGTATGAAGTATATAACTCCATAAACAAGTTTAATGCTATGTAATCACTAATATAAATATTTATATTTTTAATTTAGTGCAAGCTTAATCTTTGATCATTTTAAACCGTGCAATTGTAGTCCTTTAATAAAATAAAAATGTCAATGGCATATGTGATGCCTCCAAATCTTAAATGAGAACTATTATGTGAATTCCCGCCAAAATCACCCAAATACCTACAAAATTTCAAAATTAAATAAACCAACCCTCATTGATAACTTCCCAAATAAAACCTACTTAAAAAAAATTACGTACACTCATTTTCATCAAACTGATAAAAGTAACCCTCCCCTATACAACTACCATACCCCTTATTCCTACGACATCCAAAATAAAACCTCCTTCCACCATATTCAATTCACTCTTTGTGTCTAAATATTTGGGTTGCTTCTAATCTTCTATGATTTTTCTAACCTCCTTCTTTCTCTCTGTTTAATGTATGTATTATTGCATTCACTTTAAATTTTGGCTTGCTTCAATAGTTTTAAAATTTATTATCCTAAGATATATGTTTACATGTGATGAATTGTAGTTTATGCCTCATGACACCCACCATGAGTCCCTCTCTTTGATGCGCGATCTCCTTCCTCGCTGTCGTACTATTGCCAACGGTCACCAAACACCAGCAAAATGAAGCCTAATATCGACACAACATCGTCATCCTTGAATTTAAGTACCATCAATGTTAGCATGTGGCAGATGATCAGCGTCATGTAGTATAGTTCCTTGGTAATTTGAGAAAAGAAATTCATCAAATTCCCTCATACGGATTACGGAGTACTACCTATAATTTATTTTCTTCTTTTAAATTTGTTGTATAATGTATTATTTCATTATCCCAATGTATACTACTTCAGTAATCGGATTTGTTGATCTTGTAGAGAGAAGGGATATCACGGTAGAATGGGGATGCATTGTGACCTAAACAGTTAGATTTATTGCCTAATACCTATGTCGCCAACGTCCACCATGCATGGTATGATATATTGTTATTATTCTTTTTGTTGAACGCACTCCACTAATCATCCTTCTTCTACCTTAATTAATTTATCTATCATCCTGACCCTCTATTTATGTTACAAATTTTACAATGTATATTTTCTTACATAATTTCATACTTATTGCGACCCTTAGAATAAGGGTAATTTTTTGTTAATATACATGCTGATTCAGGTTTGCCTACTTTCTACAATTACTCTCATTTCACTTTTTTTTTCAGCCTCCATTGTCGATAGTCCATTTTTTGAGCAATTGTTGGGGTAATTGACGAAGAAAGAACTAAACTATTTGACGAGAGTTTTTTTATTTGTTGGATTGGTTATGGAAATATAGAATATATAGATACTTTAATTGTAGTTCTACACCCCTTGTATATTTAGAATAGTATAAATATAACTTTTTACAACACAAGGGATAGATACAGAGATACGAGACATCCAAAAAATGATTAAATAACTTGAGGCTTTTGCCAAAATTAGCATGAAATTTTGCCTTTAGTATCTTCATTAATAGCTTGAGATGAGTATTTTCATACTCCATATTTCTTTTTCTCTTTCATCCAATATTTTCCTTTATTTAATTTTAATACCTTTGTTCTTCTATGTTTTGGGTTCCATACGTCATCTAACCAGCCCACTACGGAGTATTATTTTTTATTTTCATAATCCACGGACAGTATTATCTCAAAAATGCTGTATTTTTTTGCTTTGTATATGAACTCTCAAGTAGTTTAGCGGGTTAACTATTGACTTTTACATTAGAATGTTCAATATCTATGTTTCCTCTCCCGTTTAGTTTGTTAATTATGCTTTATTTTCTTTCTTAGTGGACGCTAATCATCACTTAGCAACCACCTTAATTACCTGTTCAACTTGCAATATTTTCTTCCTGTGTATAAAGGTAAGCTCATTTTAAAATTTACAATTCAAGTCAATAACCATTAAATTTTGTTCCCGTTGATTACGTGTAAAAATGTTTAACCTTGTTTTTTATTCTCGCTATTTCTTTTGTACCCTCTCTATATGTTGTCAATTATGTTACATTGTTACTCATGCTTAAGTTGTAGATGACATCCATGGTGTTTCAATTGCTTTCTTGGTTTCCGCTTGCGTCGAGGAGCCAGTGAAGTTGGTTCGTGAAAAGAGAATTTGATTTGGGTTTTTATGTTTTATTTGTTGTAATGCAAATAAATCTATCAATAAAATAAAATAGGGGGTTCATGGTTGTAAATTGTTGAATGAATCAATAAAACAAGGGTTGTTTGTAAGTGTTCGATTCAAACAATGGTTTAACGTTATACAAAGTATATCTTTATTCAAATGGTCTTGCGCGCACAAGGTGTACAATAAATTTATTGTACACCAAAATAACTTTTACTCATTTTTTTGTAACTTTACCATAATTTTGATTAACTTTTATATTAGGAAAAAAGAAGTTGTTAGATAAATATTTTAAAGGGTTAAATGATTAATTTTATACATTATTAGTGATTTTGAAGAAATAAGTTTTATTAAAATGATTAAAAAAAATCACTTAAAAATAAATAACTTTTACGTATATAAGCTTAACTTTTAAGCATTTTGAGTTAACTTTTATTCTGGTGTACAATATTTATTGTACAACCTTTGTAAATAAAAACTTGTGATCTTTATTTTATTTCTAACTCTACGTGTCTATACACATCCCATGCATTAACACGTATTTTATAAAAGAAATAATTGAATAATAATTTTCAAATACTCTTACATGTAAGGAATTTAGGGATCTAATCTAGTAAATAAAATAAAAATCTCGCTTTCCCAATATTGTTGTTTTTCTCAAAGAAATTAATAGTCGATGAAATTCACAATTGAGGCGTGTTATCGTGTAAACCTAATGATTTTATCTTATAAATACGATGATCACGATTGATGATGATGCTATTCACCTAACATTCCAGTCTATCACTCTTTCCTTCTCCTAAACACAGGGCTGCCGATGCCTTCCTCCGATTCTCACCGCAGCAACAATGGCGATCATTTAGAAGAAGAGGAGGAAGAAGAAGAATATGAAGAAGTCGAAGAAGAAGTCGAAGAAGAAGTCGAAGAAGAAGAGGAGGTTGAAGAATACGAAGAGGTCGAAGAAGAGGTTGAAGAAGAGGTAGAGGAAGAGGTCGAAGAAGAAGTCGAAGAATATGAAGAGGTTGAAGAAGAAGTCGAAGAATACGAAGAGGTTGAAGAAGAAGTCGAAGAAGAGGTCGAAGAAGAAGAGGTTGCGGAAGAAGTAACAATGGCGGAAGCGGACGAAGTTGTCGAGGGGCAGGAAGAGGAAGGGGACGAGGAGGAGGAAGAGGAGGTTGAAGAAGAAGAATACGAGGAGGTTGAGGAATACGAGGAAGTTGAAGAAGAGGTTACGGATGATGATGAGTATGAACCAATAGTGGATGAAGATGCGGAATTGGATGAGGGAGATGCAGCAATTGCAGTAAAAGATGTGAAATTGGGGGAAGGAGATGCAACAATGGCGGAAGAGGGTGTAAAATTGGGGGAAGGAGATGCAACAATGGCGCAAGCCGAGAACGATGGCGATGACGACGAGGGAGCAGCGGAGATGAATGATGTTGCAATGGAAATCGCGCCATCGGATTCGTCTGTCCTGATCGGTGCAGATGATCAGTGTAACGGTTTGTTCTCTCCAATTTCTTTACTTTATTGGGATTTATTATTACCGATTTTAGGTTTGGTGTATTTTAATTCTTTGTGGATCATCTCTAATTTTGCTTTGCATGCATGTTTGATGATGTTCATACATATTTGGTTAAGTAGATGAGTTTTTTGACCTTGAGTGGGTACAATTTGGGATTTTCTGGAGATCTGTTTGGCTGTCGTATTAAGTAAAGGAAGGAGCTTTCGAACCATCTCGTCAAGTAAAGGGTCCTTCTAATGTTTAGAGCAGATTATAGAAGCTACCTGAAGTGTTCTGCTTGGATCTACAATATCATGCTAAATTCTCCAATTTTAGGCATTGATCAATCTAAAGTGACTTCAGGCAGTAGATTCGCTATGAAATTTAAGAACAGATCATGGCATTTATGATTTTCTTGGCTGGTTGTTATAGGAGAAGAAGTTTTGGATAAGTGAAGCGATTGAGTATCTTAGTACCGCGAAGCTATGATGTTTACTTGTTTGGGAAGAGATGCAATTGGACCAAGTTTCCTTAAAATTGAATTTCTGTGATGGAGTTGAGTGATAAGTGGTAATGGCGTTTGGATTCAATTGAGTTTACTTGTTGTTAACAAAGTTAGGAAGATGATTGCACTTGTTTCCTTTTGAAACAACGATGTTGTGAACTAGCGAGGGGATTGGGCGTGAGAAAAAGAATCTAAATTATGTCGACAAGAGTGGCAACTCGTCATGTTGTTTCTTGGTTGTGTGATCGTCATAAATGACACCTTAAGTTTTAACACTTTTAACGGTAAAAAAGTGTCATTGAATTCTATATAGATCTCATATGTTGACGTATTTTGCCTTACCCTTTCAATTTTAGGGCATGTTGGTTTTTTATTTGGGGACACTATGCCTTTGATGTTTAGATTTTGTTCAAATTCCTAAACTTGGAGATTCATTTGGGCACCCGAAGTTAGCCAAAGTTCATTTCTTTGACCTTTGAAGGTTGAATTTGAAATATTGTTTAATTTTATAGCCAAAATTTTACTTTGATGACTTTGAAGAAGTTATCCCTCACAATTACATTTATATGTGGGAATTACAATGATGAAAAAACATAAACTTAAATTCATGGTTTCTCTGCCTTATTTCCCCTCTTTCCCAAATAGCTAACCTCCTTCTTTAGTAGCATAAGTCATCCATTGATTATCGATAATCAGAGAAATTGCAGAAATTGTAAGAGAAACAGGATGTGATGGAGATAGAATAAGTAAATAGAGAAAGTGGGGTGGATTTCACATGGGAGGCTATCAATGGTTATCTATTGTTTGTTTCTAAGGCCTCAATGGTGTATTTTTCTTGTGTTCTAGTTTTGTGCTCTATTTTAGACAAGTGGCAAGTATATTTTCGCTATCTTTTCAAGTGTACTAGAGTGCATTGTGTTCCTATTCATTATATGTCCTGCAACAATCAAGACCATTTGGTTTATATATAGAATTTGATTCAATTTTATAATTTGGATCCGTATTTTCTAATATTATGAAGGCAATGTGTTGGATGTAGTATTCTTAAATTGGTTTATACACTTGAATTACCATAATGATTACGGATTTCTTGGCTATCAATCTATGTCCCATGGTGATAAACCTTTACAAAATGCTTTTTCTTAGCCATGTTTATTTAAAAGGACTTCATGTGTAGGGGTATTGTGGTAAAAATACCTGGACATGTGGCGTGTGTGAAAGGATAGGTATATCATACATGTCCCAGTCTTTGCCATGCCATGATTACCTAATATAGGGAATCATAACTATTTTTTTGTTTTTATGGAGGGATTCACTAATTATAAACCAAGAATATAAAACAAAGAAACTAGAAACTTAAAAGAAATAAAAAAGGAAAAAGATCTTGTGATATACTTATTGTTAATTTAATGATTTTAATCATTTAACTAACGATCTAGAAACTCTCCTATGTTAAAAGATTTTGGACATTAATCTAGTCATAGTGGTAATGATACCTTCACATGTCCTTGAAATATTTGTATTTGACCCACTATGGTCAAAAGTAAAATACAAAGCACTAGAGCTTAACCAAGAAATAGGCGTGGATTGCGGAGACGGACATTAATTCTTTATAAATAAAGAGAAAAAGAAATGAATGAGAAACCGAAAAAATGAAATCAAAAGCCGAATAAGGTGCTATGAAGTATGACATAAATGTTTAATTTGATTATTTAACTAAACATAAGTCTGAAGAAGCACAAAAGAAATCAATCTTAAGATGATGAATACATAAATAGGAAAAAGATGACAACCAAAAAAAGAAATAAAAAGCCAAATAAGATACTATATAATTGTTAATTTAATTATTTAACTAACAACTACTTTTAACAATTAAAAGTTTGAAGAGGAAGAAGATAAATCAATAGGAAATAATGGATCAATCGTGTTATCAAATTATCCAATATCTTTGGGAAATAGAAAAAAATAAGTAATACATTCTTTTCTATTACTTCTTTGACCTCTTTCCATTATACCTTGCGATCAAACCAAAGAATATATGCCACAAAGAAGAAAAAAGAAAAATAGAGACGAGAAAAGAATAAATAGATTTAATCGTAAACCTTAGCCAAGTAGAAACGCATACATAGTTACCTTTCCTATTATATCTTTCTTTTTCTTCTTTATGAGGTTGTTGGAGGATCCAATGCTAATTTCATGTTTGGAATAAGCTATAGTATAACTTTTTGACCTGGATATGGCGGCAAGTTGTTGGCTAATAAGTCGAATTTGTTTTTTTTCAAGTCGAATTTGTTTTTTTTTCAACTCGACCAATTTAACTCAAGAATTTTATGAGTCAAAGTTAAGTAAAACTAAGCATGACTCTAAAAGCTTGTGAATTAGATTGAAAAATATGATGAGTTTGGTGGAATATGTAAGTTATTCACCCAGATTGCCTATAAGATATTTACATTAAAATTTATAAGGATCTCAAAATATTAGAAACTTAGTGTAGGTCGAGAACACATTAAATTAAAGATTAATGCTCGAGCTCACTAAGCTTGCGCCAATTTACAAGATACATGATCTTAGGGCATTAAATCTAGGTTGCATCAACGTGTTGTGACCACTATATCGGGTTTTTACGTAGTTTAGTCAAGAAAATTGTAACTAAAGCTTAATACTTGAGCTCAATAGGCTTGAGTCAATTTACAAGCCCAGGTGAACCTAGGGCATTAAATCTAGGTCGCAACAACGTGTTGTGGCCGCTAAAAAGATTTTCCTTACTTCTATGCTTAGCTAAGTTACGATCTGAGATGAGCTTAGGGAATCACTGTGTTGCGACCGCCCATGATAACCGCTAAGACGCAAACTTACCACATCGAGCATGAAAGCGATTCTGCAACCGTAACGTCTACCACGACTGCCGATTAAGCGTAAAGTTTTAACCTCCACAAGCACATGGTGCACGTGCTCGTGTGTAAATTTCTGAGTAGTCGGAGTGACTCGAGTTAGCTTACCCCAACCTTGACTAGTTATCACCCCTAGTCTTGCCATGGCAAACTAGGCATAACCTTAACCCTTCAAATCTTGAAGGTTGTTCCGATTTCTCTTTGATTTTATACATAATGATCGGATTCTATTCATTTTTTGTTTAGTGTATTATAATCAAAAGCCAAATATTAGTAAATTTGTGGATACACCGTAAATTGAAAAAGACCATTAGTTGCGGTGTAAAGTATGTTTGAAGTCATTGAAACATTGTGAAGATTTCGCGTCTTCGATTCTAAGAAGATCACGAGTTCTCAAGCTTGTGGTTTTGTGAAGAATGGTTCGGACTTTGGTCTTCGAGCATGTGTCGCTCTTACGATTGCACGATTGTATCGTGGATCATTTTTTAGATGAAATTTTTTCGGGAGAGGGATTTTTTTGGAGAAGAACATGCACACAAGTGCACTACAATGATTACTATCATGTTGGCTTGTCTAATTGATTTGGTTTCAAGTGATTTTAATTAGAAGTTCAGAATTGTTTTAGAAGAAGATGATTGCCTCATTCATTTTTCCTCTCGCATTCTTTCTTCATGTAGATGGTAGCCAAGATGAGGTATACTTGAGATCAGGACCTACAAGTGGTGTAAAGTCTGAAGCAAGTGCTCTACATCATACCCATGCTGCAGAAGTCCTCTGCCTTGACAGGAATGCATCACCTGTCCTACAAAATGGGAGTGGAATGGGAATCTCTTCTATTGATGTCGGGTGTTCCAAATCTCCGCAACTGTTCCAACATATAGCTGGCCCTTCTAATAATGGAATTGATGCTGTGGAAGAGAAGCAGGTCCCTGTGGAACAAACAATACTTGTTTCTGCTCCTCATGCTGTCAGTGATCAACTGAATAAGGTGGGGACCACTGATGTTGAGGAGTCTAAGCTACTCTCTAAGGAGGCAGACCTTCGTTCTCCATCAAGGACAGGCAGGGACCAAAGGGACTCAAGGTCTGCAAATTTGATTCTTAACAATAATATCTACTGGTTTTTGCTGTGTTAATTCGTTATCAGAACAGTGGCTATAACTCTCTCCAGTTAATGTGATATTGCTAATACTTCAGTTTTTCCAGATCTTGGTTTCCCCAAGTGAGGCCTAGGAGCTTGTCACCTGGGGCTGAATGTGAGGATGGAAATAAGCGACCTGCAATTATTTGTGAGTATTTTGCTAAAGGTTGGTGCATTAAAGGGAGTTCTTGTAGATTCCTTCATAAAAGAAATCATGAAGAAGATGCGATGCAAGTAGAGGGAAACATACTACTCACCAAAAGTGAGATTCGACCTGATAAA
The DNA here is from genome assembly GCF_020520425.1 of Spinacia oleracea. NCBI lineage: Eukaryota > Viridiplantae > Streptophyta > Magnoliopsida > Caryophyllales > Amaranthaceae > Spinacia > Spinacia oleracea. Next base: position 32,263,076 of record NC_079492.1, read on the forward strand.
GGTATATTCAAGTCTGTAAGGAGTTTTTGTAGCTAAAACACTCCTGCAATTTGATGCTTCTAATGAGCACTTCTGTATTAGCAGGTTTTGGAGATAATGCTGCAGGAAAGAATAGTCAGAAGGAGCATGGAGAAAGCGTACGTCAGTATAAAGACATAGACAAGATTGCCTTGCTCGAGAGAAAGGGTTCATCTTCCCTTTTTTCTGCTGATTCCCAGAAATCATTTTCTGGTAAAGATGGTTCCAGGTCAATCTCCACCCCAAGGGAGGTGGAGGCAGATATTTTTAAAGATAATCACTCATCTGATAACAATGGCTTGTCAGTTGCTGAAGGCAGTTCAATGCTGCGGGCTGATTTCTTCTCTAGGTTTGGATCTTCAACGAGTGAAGTAGGAGTATCATCTGGCTCAGATTCTATCTTGAGGCTAGTGGAGGAATCGGCTGCTATGCGAAGGCGCTATTCGCTGGATGTTCAGAGTTCTTTGCCATCTTACCGTTTCTCTAGCTGGAAAAACACGTCTTTACTAAGAAACTCTCCCTTATATTCTGGAGCTGATTCAGCAAAATTTTCTGATACAAGTTATACACTTGATGAGCTTCTCTCTTTTAAGTATAAGCCGACTTTTGCTCCATATAACTGGGAGCAATCTGTTCCCTTTCAATCCTCCTATTTTAAACCCCCAGTAAATAGATCTTCAGATGTTCCATATGACCCTTTTCGTGATAGCATTGAGCAATCTGATATTGGACATGAATCCATTAGGCACTCTTCTTGTGGTCAAACTCAAGACGCGAAAAGCGTTTCTGAACAGAATTCTCTTGAGTTGCATAGAAGATTAAAGATTGATACTTGGGATAAGAATTATAGTGGCAATGACAAAGTTGTTCCTGCTGTTGAAGCAGAATCAGCTGCAACTTCAACTAGTGATGCTCAGAATAAGAATTTGACTGAAGAGGAGAATCCCATGGTTCCTGGTAGTGTCAAAGCTATACTTAAAGCAAGCAGAAGCATCAATGAAGGTAACTCTAAGGTATATAACGGAGAACTGAAGGGGGAAAAAGGCAGGCAACCTAATGAATTAGACGATGAAGAATCTAAGGTGATAAGGTACTTTCGTGCTGCTCTTATAGAGTTTGTGAAGGAGTTGATGAAACCAATATGGCATGAAGGCCGCCTGTCCAAGGATGTATATAAAGTAATAGTTCAAAAAGCAGAGGACAAGATTCTGAGCACTTTACAACCGAACCAAGTTCCAAATTCATCAGAGTCCATTAAGCAATATCTGTCTTTTTCTCGCCCTAAAATTTTAAAGCTTATTCAGGTAAGACTTTGGAATTTAGTTAGACATAATCAAGAGATAATGAGTGTCCCAAATCTAACATGCATTTACACCTTTTGCAGGCTTACGTTGACAAATATGGCAAATTTTAGAAGCTAAAGATTGGTCTTGGTTACTGTACAGTTTTCTTATTTGCTGAGAGTTATATATATGAGACTCTTGTGGAGTAGCAATATGTAACCAGAACCATAACTTATTGAATGCTAGTGTAGGTTTTTTTTTTGCCCTCTTTGGTGGCTAATAGGTTTAAGCATCTTCATGCATTAGAATTTCTTTTAGTTTGAGTAGTTACTTATGCTCCCCATAATGTTGAAGTACTTTGGTCTTTTTGGGAAAGGCCAAACTAAATTTATGAAAGCTTGTTTCCATGCATGAAAAATGTTTTGGAATGGAGGAGCATAGTATCCAACGTGCATGCACCATTAATTACTTTTTGCTTGCTTTATTGTTTCTTTTAGAAGGCAAATTCTTGCGAAAACAAACATTTCAAAGGTCATTTTAGCATATTGAGACCGGATTAACGTTTTATGAAGCAACAAATTGGAAGTAGTTAGGACAAGGATGTGAGTTTAGTTCGGGAATAAAAGGGGGGCATAAATTAGGTTCATGATGAATATGAGTTAGTAGAGGAAGAGGAAGAGGAAGAGGAAGAGGAAGAGGAAGAGAGGGAAGAATGATGATTGATGGAGTACGAGCCAACATGTTTCGAATGAGGACAAAATGACAATCATGTTCACCTCAAGAAATAATAATGGACGCGATTGGATGTTGGATATTGGATGATAATAAGAGAGGCGAAACAATACGGGTATGGGCCGACACGTCTCAGATGCGGACATAGAGTTAGAAAAATTTTCAACTCAAAAAATACATAATGGACGCAATTGGATATTCAATGATGATGCTAATGAAGTAGAAAGACGAAATCAATATGGGGTAGAATTACCATACGTAATGTTTTGACATGGTTTGGTTACTCATTTGATAACCTATCTAGAGACATAGGTTTAAAGTCAAAGAATAGCAAAGTGACTTGATTTTGACTAATTGATTACAAGGTTTACAACTCAAATATTAATGATATCATAATACTTGCTCTGTTCATAAATACTCGCAACGTTTGATATTTTTACACTATTCACATATTCCACTTTAACTATTGTTGGTGATTTATATTTCAAATAAAACATAGTAATGTGGGATCTTATTAGATTCGTCTCGATACGTATTTTCAAAATATCAACTTTTTATAATTTTTTGGAGAGAATTTAAGATATTGACGATCTAAATTGTGCATTGGCGTGTGTGAAAGTAACAAACGTTGCGGGTATTTTTGAACGGAGGAAGTATGTTATTCCTAATCTTCATTTCACCTCAAGTACTGATTTCATACTTAGACACTTCATTTGGGGAAAATATCATACAAAAATTTCATGAAATGTCAAACTGACAATTTGACATATACTCATGTCTTATACTTCTAATCGAGCCATTAAAGTAACATTATTCGCAACCATAACTACTTTGAAAGACAAGTAATCAAACTCAACAATTGATATGCTGGTATGCAAAGTTATTTCTTAATTTAAGGATTTTAGCTTAATTCTTTCAAAGACGCATTTTTCACAATAACACTTAAATAAATACAAAATCTTATAATGTCGGGCCAAATGCCCAATCACTCATCTAAGCATGATCTAACACTTAAGAAAGTGTCAAACGATTTGTTTGCTAAGTTTGTATACAATTTATTTTTATGTTTTGGGAAAAAGGAACAAAGGAAAATAATGTGCACCTTATTTCAAAATTCAGGCCATGTTCTCTTCGAAACTTAAAAAAGTAATATTAAGTAAAACAAGTTTTAATAAAATAAAAACGAGTTTAATTAGTAATATTAAGTTAAGTTCAATAAAATTCAATTTTGATCATTAAAAACAAGTTTTAATTAGTAATATTGGTTAATAGTAATTTTAGTTTAGTAATTTTCAGTTCAACACAAATAAGATGAAGAGAATGATGGTCTTAATGCAGTACTTAGTTCGCGAAAGAGGATGTTGATTGGAAAAAGAAAAAAGTTAATCACGAGCACAAATGGAAAACATATGGACAACATGAGTTCTTGGTGTCAAAATGGTTGTGGGATGTAATGGACTAAATCTAAATGGCTCTTTAAACCTCTTCGTTTCCTTTCCATGAAGTAGAAGATGGCTGTCCCTTTGTCGTCCCGTTATTGTTTTTGGGTCAATTGAAAACAAGCTCTTTGCAATTGCAGCGGTAAGGTCGAGTACGTCTGACCCCCTTACCCCGATTCTTGCGGGAGCCTCTTTGAGGCAATGGGGTAATGATAATGATGATGAATGAGTTCTTGGTGTAGGGTTTTGTAGAAAAAATGCGAGTACATTTAACTCACTTCTATTCACTGTTACCTAATTCGCTAGTATGAGACTGGGTACGGGTACGCAATTCGCTACCTAATTTGCTAATTAGACCAAAATTGTACCATTTTCATGTTATAATTCCTTTATTTGGTTCGCGGTTTGTGGGGTGATTAGAGAATTACGTAACACTGCTTCTATCCACCCTTTTCCTAGATTTAGCTTTAAGCAGAGCTGGTCTATATGTTCACTGTATGTTGTTTAAAGGCAATAAAATGAAGATTGTGCTTTTAGTTTGGGGGCGGGGGGAGTGACCTGGGTTTGTTTTTCTACATAAGTCTATTTTATGCTTCTGCAAAAATTTGTGGTCACTGATGTTTTATTTCTCTCTATTAAATGGTTTAGTTGTATGGTTTTCATGTCATTGTTATCTTTTTCCTCGCTAGCAGTATGGCATTGATTTTTTTTTTTTAAATTGTTCAACTAGTTGATTATGATTTGCTATCAATATATGCAGGTAACTCATTTCTTGGATCAAATGTCATCTTCTGTTCAGCTTCATTCTGTCTGGTATTTGTGCATATGAAATATTTTTGGAACAAGGTACATTGCATTTTTCTTTACACCCCTTTCCCCAAAAAATTCTTAGCATATTTCCTCCATCCATGTTTCTCCTTTTATGTAAATCATGCTGTCACTACTGCTAAGTTCATATGCCTTTGATTAGACAGATGATCATGTAGGTCATTGATCCCGATGTCACTTCTATGCTGGTTTTCCTTTTACAGGTTATATTTTTTAGACCTTCGTGTTGTAGATAAACAAAGTATGCCAAGATAACAAAATCTGTGTAAGTTTTGACTATAATCTTCTACAATTTTAAATCTTCAATGTTTGACACAAGTTAATGACAAACATCACTTTCAGTGTCAACACACTTGTCCAGCTCCCAGGTAACATATACTTGCAATTGGGCAATTAGGTTTTGTATCTTCTCTAGGTTTCGTAACTGAGAGCCTTAATATCATACCATACAGTTCTAACTTCTCAGCATTTAAAACAAAATAAATATTGAATCGCTTTTATAACCGGTGCTCTTCATTTGGATTCTCTTTTTTTTTTTTTTTTTGATATTTTCTGATGCTTTCGAACTTTTAGTTATTACAACTTGTATACGGAGTACTTTTATTTGCTTTCAATTAAATCCTTGAGCAAGTCTGCAAGTGACATTTCTGTTGTCTTACTTCTGTAGTTTTGTAGTGTGCTGTAGTTTTGGTGTAGTGTGCTCCAGCTATCATGCTTATGCTTGGCTTATGCTTGTGTGTCTGAGTGGTTCTTGACCAAATTATTTTTTTGCGTATACGACATATGCACTTGTAAAAAATCTTTCTATATTTTCTGTGTCGTTGTTTAATGTTGTGGAGAGGGCTATGACAATATATATTGATGCAGAGATTGTTTTCCTCTAGATATAAGATATTGATGGATTTCTCTCTCTTAAGATATTTGGAGAAGCAATATAATACTCCCTTCATCCCACATTAAAAATGGCACTTATCAACATAGTTTTGGGTGATAAATTGTTGCTTTTCACCTTGTATAACAAAATTTAGAAAAAGTATAAAAATATATTTCAACCCGAATAACAAATTTTATATAGAAGTTACAACTCCCTCTGTCTCTAAATAATAGGCCTCCTTTCTTTTTTGCATTCCCAAAATACTAGCATACTATATAAATTCAGTTTGTTAATACTTGTCCGTATCTCACTTGATAATAACTTTAAGGAAAGGCTACCTTGTGGAATGGTGAACATATTAAAACTTGCATAAAGAAGTATAAATATGATATTTTGACCCATTTCCTTAAAAATCACCTTCAATTGAATATAAAATATTATGGAGGGAAGGGGTATAAGTTTAGGTAAGAGTTAATAAGGTTACATAAGGGCAATTTAGATTTTTACTAGAGAGATTTCCTTCAATATTGTTTGAAGATCCTTAAATTCCCAAAAAATGCTACATTATCACTTATTTCCCACCCTACCGTCCACGTCAGCATTAAAATCGGTCTAATTTTTTTTAATCAATCGGCGCTAAACCGCCAACTAAACTAAAATAGCGGTTGACCCAAGTAAACCGCTATTTCAATTAGCGATTTAACGTTAAATGAACCGCCATTTCACTTGGCGGTTCACTTCCAGGCCCAAATAATCAATCCCTCCCTCTCGTATTGATTTCAAAATACGCAAAAAAAACCCCTCTGCTTCTCTCCCGTGTTACGCTGTGCCTACCTTACACGGTTGCTCCGGTCCGGCGGTGGACAACGTTGAATTTCGCCACACCACTCACCGGTCGTCATCTATTTCTCTCCCCTTGCTGTTGCCTCACACATCTGCCGCCGATCACCTCTTGCTGAACGAAGGTAAAACCTAATTATTATTTTTTTTACTTTAAATTTTATATGTTAGAAATTAATTGTTAATTTAGTAAACATTGATATTATGTTTAGATTTATTTGATGTCGTTATTATGAAGATGATCTTTAGGTTTGTTTTATGGTGTTATTATCAATATTTAATATAGCAAAAATACCATCGATAGTGAATATTTTGTTGTTGTTGTTGTTGTTAATGTATGGCAAACCGGTAATTGAGATAGCTATGTTAACTTTCATATTATTTTAAAAATAAACTTGAAATTTGTGATTGAATTGTAGATGCTAGTATGATAAACCAATTCAATTAGTCTAAAGGACTAGATTATAGAAAACTATTAGTGTCATATTTTGAATGTTGTTTGGTGGTTTTATGGTTAAATATGTTATGTTTAAGAATATGAATAATTCGTGTGTTGATTAATTGTTTGTTGTTTAGAATATGGAGTTGTCAAACTATCCTCTTTATTGTCATTGGGGAGGGAAAATTTTGCAAAGTAGCGGTGTTGTTACATATAAAGGAGGAGGGCGAAAATTTGGGTTTGTCAATTCTCAAATGAGTTATGATGAGGGTTTGAGTAAGGTTTATGATCTTATGATATGTGACTCGAGATATGTGGAGTTGAAGCTACTAATGAGGTATCCAATGATGTCCGGGTCATATGTAGCCATTCCATGATGACAATTCTTTAAAAGCAATGTTAATTGCTGTGTCACAAACACAATCAACCACAATGTAATTGTTCATCGAGCAACTTCCAAAGCAACCCGAAACCCAAACTCACTTGGAATCTTTTCTGAAATGGATTCATGGGCGAGTCAATATTCTTACTGATGAACAATATTCTAGTGAACACATTTCAGAGCTCACTTCTCCAACTCAAACACCACATGTAGAAGCTACAAATGGTGATCCATCTATGATAGCTTTCGATTCTCTAGATCAAATTTGTGTTGATTTTTTTTTGGAGATGAAGTGGTTGGGGTGGATAGTGATGTTGATGAAGATGAAGATACTGAAAACGCTAATGACAAAGCTATAAGAGAAAGCGCTTCATCACAAGTTTTCAACAATGTTGCAGAGTTGGATCCTATGTTGCTTGATTCTTGTAGGACTTGGTCCAACAACGACTTTTTCGATGGTGAATTTGCTATTGGGCAAGAGTTTGATTCGCTGGAGAAACTGAAAGACATACTCAAAGCTTATTCCATAGCTACAAATCATTCATTTAAGGTGTTGGAGGGTGAGCCCACAAAATACATAGTTAAGTGGAAAAGAAAGAGTTCATCTAAATGCTCATGGAGGTTACGTGCAATCAAGCATCCTTGTCTTGTGTCATTCAGAATCGTGAGGTATAATGGGCCTCATGCAAGTAATTGTCTGGGTGACATAAACTCAACCGATCATCATCTACTCTCCTCTGATTTTGTATGCAATGTGATGAGAGATCTTATTAGTGCCGATCCTTCTTTGAAAATCCGTGTTATTGTACAAGCGGTGAAAGACAAGTTTCAGTATACCATCACTTATAAGAGAGCTTGGTCAACGAAACAAATGGCTATTGCAAGTATTTTTTGTGATTGGGAGAAATCTTACAAAGAGTTGTCTAATTACATGCAAGCATTGAAAGAGTCTAATCCAGGAACCGTCGTGGAACCTTGTACGTTGCCTTCTAAAAATCCTTCCTTTCACATTTTTTTGATAGTGTTTTGGGCATTCAAGCCTTCCATCGATGGTTTTAAGCATTGTCGACCCCTAATCACCATAGATGGAATTCATCTATATGGTAAATACAAGGGCACGTTACTCATAGCTATGAGTATAAATGCGAATTTTCAATTGTTCCCTCTCGCTGTTGCTATTGTTGAAAATGAAAATGGTGAAAGTTGGAAATGGTTCATGAAATGCATTCGGCATTTAGTTACTCCAGAGAGAAGGTTTGTGTGTCATTTCTGATAGACATGCAAGAATTTTGCAAACAATGAATGAGGTCAATAGTGGGTGGGAGGAGCCACGTTCCCACTATTGATTTTGTACTTGTTACCTTGCCTTTAATGTCAACACACAGTTCAAGAATGCTTATGTGAAGAAACTTTTCGGAAAAGCCGCAGATGTTCGACAAAGAAAGAAGTTTGATTACTACTTGGGAAGAGTCGGTGAATTGAATGTTGAACCTCGTTAGTACTTGATGGATATTTCTTCTTATCAGTGGTCGATCCACCATGATGGTGGTTTTAGATATGGTGTGAAAACCACAAACATGGCCTAAACCTTTAATGGGTGATGAAAGGTGCTCGTTGTTTGCCAATAGTCGCCCTTGTTAGGATGACGCTTTGCCGAGTGAACTCCTACTTTGTTACAAGACAAGGTTGTGGTAAAAGGAGAATTGAAGAAGGCCATGATTCGTTGAGAAGGCCACAACAACAATTGAAATGAACATGGCAAAATCTGGTGATCACGAGGTCAAAGCCCTTTGATCATGAGATGGGGCTATTTGAGGTTACAACTGGACGAGGAGTCAGGGCTTCGGGTAAAGGTGGTATCGCACACACTGTTAACCTTGTAGCCAGAACTTGCATTTGTGAGAAATTAAAAATCTACAAGTTGCTATGCTCCCATGTGCGTGCGGTTTGTCGTTTTCACAACTTATCTTATGCTGATTTTGTTGATCCTTTCTTTACCACTGTCGAGTATAAGCAAACATAATTGAGGATCTTTCATCTACTTTCTGATGTTCCCTATTGGTCTCCTTATACGGGGGTGAGTATAGTTGCTGACTTTCGTAAACGGCGTGGTTTTGGACGCCCAAAGTCGACTCGATTCCCTAATGATATGGATTCGAGTGCTCTACGCAGTGTCAATGTAAAATCATGTAGCATTTGGCGAAAATAAGAGTATAATAAGAAAACTTGTGCAGCTAGGGGTAGTGTTGGATTATCGGTGTAAATAAACTCTGTTTATGCTCTAAGTTTAATTTTTGTGCATATATTTCTCTTTGTTAAGATTTTATTAATTCTAATAAACTTATTTTTCGGGTCTCATCGAGCAGATGATCCATCTCGGCCCACGTGATACTGCAGTTTTGACGTTGCGGGCGGAGCATAGGAGTGAGGATGTTTAGGGAGGGGGTATGGACAGACTTTTGACGTGTCTGGAGCACGTGTTTGGTTTAGGAGATTGGGTGATACATGATCGAGTTTTGCACTTTGTTAGGCTGGCAGGGTTCTACGGTGTACATAGATTGGTTGGTGGTGGATTAGAGTTAGATAAGTATTTGATCACTGCATTGATCGAGAGATGGAGACAGGAGACACACTTTTCATTTGGTGGTGAGGCTAATGTTACTCTACAGGAGGTAGATGTTTTGTTGGGGCTCAAAGTGGGATGTGGGGCAGATTTAGTCGAGGAGTTGTTAGGGATACGACTAGAGCCTGTTGATGATGCAAAACTTGTTCTCCAGGGCTCATCACTGAAGATGACTTAGTTGATGCCAATTCAGTCAAGGCCCCGCTCATGACGCTGCTGATATTGTTGTTGAGAGACTTAGCCGAGCCTATATTCTTGCACTTATGGGGTCCATTTTGTTTGTTGATAAGAGTGGTGATGTCGTGCAACTCATCTATTTGCCATTGATTCGCGACATGGGTAGAGCTGAGACATACATCTGGGGAGTGCGACCCTTGCTTATTTGTATCGACAGATGTGTCGAGCCTCTCGTAGACGAGCCCGTGACACTGGTGGTCCACTTATACTTATGCAATTATGGTCATGGGAGCATATTCACATTGGTTGTCCGAGGATTCCGAGAGTTTGCGATCCTCCACCTCACGACCCTGAGCATCCTATTTAGGACGACGACGATCCATCTATTCTTGGTACTCAACATGAGCGTGGAGTGGACCCCTTAGTATGCAGGTAACTATTTCGTTAATCAATTCATTTGTTTTCATTTGATTGTTTTATTAACCCTTTACTTGTTTTGTTTTGTTAGTTGGCTTAGGGTTTACTTTTCATCTAGCCATACAACTAGTGGACTCTCTTACTATATGAATGCACTTGACCATAAAAAAGAGACACATATATTAAATATCTTACCTTACTCAAATAATTCGTTGATTTATTAGTTTAGGAATGAATAATCTAAAATAACCTAAATTCACCTAAACCAATCATGTATCACCCAATCTCCTAAACCAAACACGTCCTCCGTACACGTCAAAAGTCTGTTCATACCCCCTCCCCAAACATCCTCACTCCTATGCTCCGCCTGCAACGTCAAAACTGAAGTATCATGTGGGCTGAGATGGATCATCTGCTCGATGAGACCTGATAATAAGTGTATTAGAATTAGTAAAAGCTTAACAAAAAGAAATATATGCACAAAAATTAAACTTAGAACATAAACAGAGTTTATTACACCGATGATCCAACACTACCCCTAGCTGCACAAGTTTTCTTAGTATGCCCTTGTTTTCGACAAATGCTACATGATTTTACATTGACACTGGGTCGAGCACTCGAATCCATCTCATTAGGGAATTGAGTCGACTTTGGGCGTCCCACACCACGCCGTTTACGAGCGTCAGCAACTCTTCTCACCCCCGTATAAGAAGACCAATAAGGAACATCAGGAAGTGGATTAAAGATCCTCGAGTATGTTTGCCTATACTCGACAGTGGTAAAGAAAAGATCAACAAAATCGGCATAAGATAAGTTGCGAAAAAGACAAACCGCAAGCATATGGGAGCATGACAACTTATAGATTATTAATTTCTCACAATTGCAAGTTCTGGCTACAAGGTTAACAGTCCTGACTCCTTGTCCAGTTGTAAACTCAAATAGCCCCATCTCATGATCAAAGGTTTGACCTCCTGATCACCAGATTTTGCCATGTTCATTTCAATTGTTGTTGTAGCTTTCTCAACGAAATCATGGCCTTCTTTAATTCTCCTTTTACCCCAACCTCGCCTTGTAACAAAGTAGGAGTTTCCTCGGTAAAACGTTATCCTAACAAGGGCGGCTATTGGCAAACAACGAGAACCTTTCATCACCCATTAAAAGCTTCAGCCATGTTTGTGGTTTTCACGTCATTTATAAAACCACCATCATGGTGGATCGACCACCTATGAGAAGAAATATCCATCAAGTATTGACATGCTTTAACATTCAATTCACCAATTTTTCCCAAGTAGTAATCAAACTTCTTTCATTGTCGAGCATCTGCGGCTTTTCCGAAAAGGTTCTTCACATAAGCATTCTTAAACTGAGTGTTGACATTAGAGGCAAGGTGACGAGTACAAAATCGATGGTGGCAACGCGGCTCCTCCCACCCACTATTGACCTCATTCATTGTTTGCAAAATTCCTACATGTCTATCAGAAATGACATACAATCCTTCAACATTCAATTCACCGACTCTTCCCAAGTAGTAATCAAACTTCTTTCTTTGTCGAACATCTGCGGCTTTTCCGAAAAGTTTCTTCACATAAGCATTCTTGAACCGTGTGTTGACATTAAAGGCAAGGTAACAAGTACAAAATCGATAGTGGGAACGTGGCTCCTCCCACCCACTATTGACCTCATTCATTGTTTGCAAAATTCTTGCTTGTCTATCAGAAATGACACACAAACCTTCTCTCTGAGTAACTAAATGCCGAATGCATTTCATGAACCATTTTCAACTTTCACCATTTTCATTTTCAACAATAGCAAAAGAAAGAGGGAACAATTGAAAATTCGCATTTGTACTCATGGTTATGAGTAACGTACCCTTGTACTTACCATATAGATGAGTTCCATCTATGGTGATTAGGGGTCGACAATGCTTAAAACCCTCGATGGAAGGCTTGAATAAAACACTCTAAAAAAATGTGAACGGAAGGATCTTCATTAGAAGGCAACGTACACCGTTCCACGACGGTTCCTGTAGACTCTTTTATTGTTTGCATGTAATTAGGCAATCTTTTGTAAGATTTCTCCCAATCACCAAAAATGCTTGCAATTGCCTTTTGTTTCGCTGACCAAGCTCTCTTGTAAGTGATGGTATACTGAAACTTGTCTTTCACCCCTTGCACAATAGTATGGATTTTCAAAGGATCGGCACGAATAAGATCTTTTATCACACTGCATACAAAATCAGAGGAGAAAAGATGATGATCGATTGAGTTTATGTCACCCACACAATTACTTGCATGAGGTCCATTATACCTCACAATTCTGAATGACGCAAGACAAGGATCCTTGATTGCACGTAACCTCCATGAGCATTTGCATGAACTCTTTCTTTTCCACTCAACTACGTATTTTGTGGGCTCAGTCTCCAACATCTTAAATGAATGATTTTTAGCTATGGTATAAGATTTGAGTATGTCATTCAATTGTGCCAACGAATCAAAAGAGTCGTTGTTGGACCAAGTCTTGTAAGAATCAAGCAAAATCAGAAGCAAAATCGGATCCAACTCTGCAACATTGTTGAAAACTTATAATGGAGCGCTGTCTCTTATAGATTTGTCATTAGCATTTGTGTATCTTCATCAACATCACTATCCACCCCAACCATTTCATCTCAAAAAAAATCAACACAAATTTGATCTAGAGAATTTTAAGCTATCATAGATGGATCTCCATTTGTAGCTTCCACATGTGGTGTTTGAGTTGGAGAAGTGAGCTCTGAAATGTGTTCACTAGCATATTGTTCATCAGTAAGCATTCTTGTGAATGAACCCGCTACCCTACTTTGATTTGTCAAGGGCAAGTAGGAAAATTGATTCGTCAATGAATCCATTTCATGAAAGGATTCCAAGTGAGTTTAAGTTTCTGGTTGCTTTGGAAGTTGCTCGATGAACAATTGCATTGTGGTTGATTGTGTTTGTGACATAGCAATCAACATTGCTTTTAAAGAATTGTCATCATCCAAAGGAATGACTACATATGACCCGGACATCACTGGATTAGTAGCTTCAACTCCACATATCTCGAGTCACATCTCATAAGATCATAAACCTTACTCAAAATCTCATCATAACTCATTTGAGAATTGACAAACCCAAATTTTCGCTCTTCTCTTTTATATGTAACATCACCGCTTCTTTGCAAAATTTCCCTCTCCAATGAAAATAAAGAGGATAGTTTGACAACTCCATATTCTAAACAAAAAAAGATTAATCAACACACGAATTGTTCATATTCTTAAACATGACATAATTAACCATAAAAACCACCAAACAACATTCAAATATGACACTAATAGTTTACTATAATCTAGTGTCTTCAACTAATTGAATTGGTTTATCATAATAGCATCTACAATTCAATCACAAATTTCACGCTTATTTTTAAAATATATGAATAGTAACATCGCTAGCGGTTTGACATACATTAACAAAAAAAAAAAATCACCATCTATGGTATTCATTGATATCTCAATTATTCATAATAACAACATGAAACAAACCTAAAGATAATCTTCATAATAACGACATCAAACAAATCCAAACATAATATCAATGCTTAATAAATTAATAATTAATTTCTAACATACTTAATTCAAATTTAAAAAAATAAAAGGTTTTACCTTCGTTCAGCCACCGCAAGAGGTGGTCGGCGGCATACGTGTGAGGCAACAGCAAGGGGAGAGAAATAGATGACGATCGGTGAGTGGTGTGGCGAAATTCAGCGTTGTTCACCGCCGGACCGAAACAACCGTGTGAGACAGGCACATGACAAGGCGGGAGAGGGAGGGATGGATTATTTGGGTCTGGAAGTGAACTGCCAAGTGAAATGACGGTTCGTTTAACGTTATATCGCTAATTGAAATAGCGGTTTACGTGGGTCAATCGCTATTTCAGTTGGCGGTTTAGCGCCGGTTGATTTAAAAAAAAAATTAGACCAGTTTTAACGCTGACGTGGACGGTAGGGTAGGAAATTAGTGATAATGTAGCGTATTTTGGGAATTTAAGGATCTTCAAGCAATATTGAAGGAAATCGCTCTGAAAAGAATGAAAGCTTTAAACAATGTAGTTTTTATTTCTATTATATAAGTGAAGAGGTGAGGTTATTTTAGTAAATCCGCTTTTGGTGTCCCCCTTGGATTATTAAAATACCCTCCACACTTATATAACAAAGAATATAATGATAACCTTTCCAATAAGAAAAGCACTTTAATCAATCTAGCCCCTTAAATAAATTCTTACCATTTTAATCAATCTGTTTATATGCGTTCGGCTCAATCTAACTTATATGTTTCTTATATTCGCACCCATCGCATTTATTTTTTAAATGTTATTTCAGGTTTAAATGTAACAACACAAATCGATTTTTTTATATTCGCACGCATCGCGTGCATATAAGACTGGTATTAACAAATTGTATTAACAGACTACGGGAGCCCAATGGATGAAGTTTTGGCTTTGTACTTTAAAACATTGGGAATGATTTGGTGAAATAAATTACTCATGCTTGATGTCTCCATGTCGCTATGTGCATATAGCATAAAATATTGGAAATGGTTTACTAATAACTGAGGGTTATGTTCACTGTTACCTGATTCGCAAGCATGAGATTGGGTACAGGTTCGCAATTTGCTACCTTGTTTGCTAAAATTAGACTGAAATTGTACCATTATGTTATAATTTGCTTAATCGGTTCATTGTCCGTAGGGTGATTAGAGAATTAGGTAACACTTATGCTTGATGCTTTAGCTACCTTGGGCATTCAAAGAGCCTAGTTTGTCTTTTAATTATTTGAAAAAGAAGCATCTACTAGTCACTCTCTCAGTTGGCTTTTCAAGCTTTCACATTGAGATTTGAGAGGGTGCAGTTTGGAGTGAGATTTAAGACTTGAGTTATCTACTCATCTGATTCCATGCTTATGTGATATGTCCACCATCTGATGGAGCTATACCAATATGAGAATGTGGACTAAAATGACATCCAGTTGGATGGCCGAAGAATTGAATTTGTTAAATTTCTATATTTGTTCTTGAGCATGAATAGTTATCTAGAACTTGTATTTGAAAGAGTATGGACATTTATGGAACAACAACAAATTGTTTCTCAAAATCCCGAGCGATTTCCGAACATAATGTTTAAAGATGTCGAAATTCCCAAAATATGTCCTTTTTTTTTTATAATTCCTAATCTACCGTCCACATCAGCAATTAGACCGACCATTTTTTTAATGACTCAGTTAGCGGTATTGGGTTTGTGCACCGCTAATTCAGTTAGCGGTTAATTGGGGGAGGATTTTAATAAGAAAAAAACAGAGCAATTTCCTTCTTCCTCAAAGGAGACAACTCTATACAATCCCTCACTGCTTCTCACCCACCTGTCCGGCAACAGCCTGCTTACCACCTCCTCTCACCAGCCACCCCTCGCCTCCGATAACAGTCTTTGTCCCGTAGATTCGCCTCTGCACCACCCAATCAATAAATTGAGCCCTATTTTCTTTCTTTTTAAAAGATGTATGATATTGTATGGAATTGCTGGTTTTTGGGGTAAAATTTGTCTATACCAGTAGGGGAGAGAATGTGGGTCAATGAAATTCTTTAAATTTCTACCTTTTTCCCTTATTTTTTCCCCATACAATTAATTGAAAATTGAACATGAAATTGGCTTGAAATCTTAGAATAGAAACTTCAAGATTTTTAATTAGTGGTAGTACTGAAATGAACAAGTAGAAGAATTTAGTAGTAGCTTTTAGGAACTAGACGAAGTTAAGAACAAGTTGGTTTGGCAAATTGACACACCTTTTATTTTTCTCTTTAACACGTATCATGATTTGCTGAGGTTAAATCCAAAATTTCTTAGTTGAATTAGGAGCTGGAGTAAGTGGTAAACCGCCATTTGAGTCGGCAGTTTGTTCTTTAACCGCAGATTCAGTTAGCGGTTTAGTATAGGACTTTGGAAAAAAATCAAAAATTATTGTCGATGTAGACGGTAAAGTGGAAAGTATATATAAAAGAGGCGTATTTTGGGAATTTCGACATCTTTAAGCAATTTTGCCGGAAATTGCTCCAAAATCCCTGGGTTCATTTTGTAGGGCTTACACCTTATGTGGTGACTTACGGGGATGCCAATAGCCCAATAGTCTAGGATAGATTGGTTTGTCGCACTTGTGGAGGTTTTGTGTTCATTTCTTACCCAATAGAAGAAAATATTGTGCATCTTAATATCAACTAGAATTGAGCTAATGGTCTAATATTGACACCCAATTGATTAAGGGGGTTTGATTTCTTACACTAGTTAAAGGTACATGGCTCTTGAGCAAATTAAATGATTCATTGTTTCTTTTTGGTCTTCCACTTTCAAGCACATCTTATTTTTCAAAGTACGAAGTCCAAGGTAAGTTCATAATTTGAACTTGGTTGTTTTTTGTTTGATTATTGGATTTCTATACTGACTATTATTGATTATGCATAGATGCAATTCAGATGCAGATTTTTTTTTACTAACTAGGATATTTTAAAATGCCAGCATAGATGGCAGTTAATCAAATATGTCCTTATGAGCGGCCCCTGGCATTAAGTCTTCCTCGTTCTTCAAAATATTGGTATTTGATTGGTTTGGCTTAAATTTTTAAATGATCTTGTGATGCCTTCGGACATGCATCTCTTTTCTTATTACATTCACCCTCAAGATTAGCCAGCTGAAATGCATGCTGTGTTGTGTATTCCTGATCTAATTTTTCCAAAATAATGTGCTTGCTGCTTCTTAAGTGATGGATATGTTGAGTTTTGGTAGTAAGGGAAGAAGCCTTGTACCCCGTTATTAGACATTAAGCAGAATTTACTATTTCATGGGATGTCCTATATTTGGTGTTATGAGAAACATTAAATTTCATGAGCGGTTGTCTGAGTTGACTCTTGATTTTATCTAAAATGTGATTAATGGAGAATCATGAGACTGGGTCTACTATTCTTTTAGATCCCCTCTCCCCTTGCCTGCTACATGCTAAAGGCGTAGTGTGTTGTTCTTTATCGATGAAGAAAACAGACTTTAGGAAAGTGGTTCAGGTAGCTCAACGGTTAGAGCAAAGGACTGAAAATTCCTGTATTCTTATTCAGCCTAGTTCGTTATCGTTCGAAAATCATGTCTTAGAGGTAGCTGCTCATCTACCTTCTCTAAATGGTAACTTATACTTTAGTCATGCTACCACTTTCAGTTTAGAAAAGCATAGTGAGTATGTCTATGGAGAAAGCATCAACCTTGGTATATCTTTGGTGTAACACTGATAACCATGGTAAATAGCTTTGGACTTTCTCCATTATTGATAGGCTGTTTTCTTGGAAAAAAGTTAGTAAGAGAAGTTACTTTCAGGAAGAAGGTTTTACTCAAAGTAGAGGCTTACTCTGGTTTCTACTATTATGGTATGGGTGACGGACTAATGGTTGGTTCCCTATTGGCTTTTTTATAACAAACTAGATAAATTGGCGGTTGTCTTTTCTTAGATGCATGGTTTGGATGTGGGTATGTATACCTTGGGCTAGCTGGATGAGAACTGTGGAACTTAGCTGGGTACGCGGTAATAACTGTGTAGGACTCTGAGTATTTAACTGAGTTCTGTTACAAATTAGGATTGTGCATCCTAGCTCTGATTTTAAGAGTGAAATATCTCAAGGCAACTTAGCTACCTACATTGAAAGTTCAGATCAACTGCTAGCTTTACTCAGAGGTGGGTTCGGTTTCTCATTCTGTTGCTGATAGAGGTTCACGGTATTGAGGATATTGTCTAATCCATTGATTAATCGAAGTTGGTTGATAAGGTCGGTTTCTTTAAACTTCAAAGTTTTCTCATGTTATTCGATGCTCCATGTGTTTCTGTGTTGGACCATTGAAAACCATGTTTTAGATATGAGATCTTGTTACGGCGTGGCAGTTGTTTAAGGATAAGATGATGTCTAAGTTATTTGATTTGTATTTGCTCATTTTATTTTCTAATATGGTGGATGAACATGAACTTATGCAGCACTTGACAGAAGACAATGTTAAATTGTTAATAGAGACTACCACGGCGAGGCACTCAATGCTTTTAACCACTTCAGTACTTTGTTCATATAAGAGGGGTTTTGGGCAGAAAAGCATGGTAGCTCTACATTTCTCTAAAGTTTGTGTCTTAGCTTTGGAAACTCTGTTATAAAAGTGTAAGTGTAAATTTGAATTTTCTTTTCCTTTTGAAAAATTCATGTTTAGTTACCAGTTTTTTGGATGGAGACACTCAGTAGTATTTCTAAAAACTTCCAGAATCCCTGTGAATTATTGAAAACGCGGGGTATCTAGAGAATTATTGAAACCGCGATAAAGGCTACTCTGTAGGTTAGTACTAGTTGTAAAGACGAGAGATTTGCTCAAGGAAATTCTATCTGAAGAGTTCTGCTGAAGTGAAGACAAAGTTCACATGACAAAGAATTTGCAATAATGCATTCAAGGAAGATAAAACATGCCGAGACAAAGACGTACCACCAACTATGGATCTTGCCTATCTGAACTTTTAACGTCTATTTTATCCTTCGCTAAAAGATTGTCTCATATACCACAAAATAAATGTTCTTATTTGTCCATATACCATAAAATAGATGTTCTTATTTGGTTTATGGTCCTCGCAGTATTTTATTTTTCTCACATGTAATTATTTTATCTAACTAAAATAAAAATTTACCTAACAATTTGCTTTTGAATATGCCAAATTCTTAATAAAGTAAACAAAAATATTTGAAGCAATCTTTTAGGGACGGAGTGAGTAATTCACTTAATCACTGAATCATCAACAAATCACATTATCTCTTTGTCACTTAATCACTGAATCATCACACAAATCACTATCAATTTGAAAGGTTAAATACTGTTAAAACAAAGAAAATATTGTCTTTTGTCAGTGTGTTACGACTTACGAGTTCCATATTATTAAAATGTGGTGTTTTCTTGACAATCTCGTTACATGATACCAGTGAGGAAGATATTTCGTAATATACATATCACCCTATAAAATATCTTTCATCAATTAGTATGAGTTTCAAACTCTTTCACATGTTAACTTTAGCAAAAGCTCATGTTTCTCAATTTATTCACCATGTTCTAAATTTTTAAGCTCATATTCTAAATTAAAGCATGTTCTTAAATTATTCAAACATGTTCTAAATTTTCAACCATATTCTAAAATTTATTCAACCATATTATAAATTTATTCAAGTAATGTAAATATTCTCCATAGATATTTATAAAATTGTACCAAATATCGACCATAGTATTAACATTAGCTAGAGTGGCAAAGCGTCGGTAAAAACAAATTAAAATTAAAAGATCAAAGAAAAATTAAATTGTGTTAATAATATGAATACAAAGGGTCGGCTGAATCAGGTCGTTTATTCCCCTTATCTGTTGGTGCGCTTGTGCTTGGACCGGTGGGCGTGCTTGTGTTTGTTCTTGTATTTGGACTTGTGCTTGTGTTCGGCTAGCAATGGTTTATTCACCGTCCACTCCGGTTCGACCGCGGATGAAACATCTTTCCACGAATGACATACATTAGAGAAGTCAATGAAGCCTTCAATTGATCTCAAGTTCAAAGCAATTTGGCGGAGAAGATTAGGGGACAACATAGACCAATCACCCATCTTGTTTTTATTCACTTCTTATCTCTATGTACTTGAAAATCGCTGCTAATTGTATCACAATCATCAATGATCAATATTTTTTTTATATTTATAGGGTTGCAATCATAATTAGAATCGTATTAGGAAACTAATAAGACTGTAAGTATGTTCTTTTACAAAATTTATCAATCCTAAACTAAAACAAATTCTCCTAATCATATCCTAAACTAAACTAAAACAAATTCTCCTAATCATATCCTAAACCAAAACAAATTCTCCTAATCAAAGGCTTTCTATGACGCAATTGAATTGGCTACTATGACCACACTTCTTGTAGCAATTCATAGCTTCTTATCACCTGTGAACCTATGATAAGGATCACGCTAATCTAAGCTAATATATATCGTAGGAAATCAAATGATTTCGTCCAATAAAAAATAAGATTTTTAATTAATTTTTGAATTGAAAAAATTGAGTGTCACGTAGATAATTAATTAGGTGCCATATATAATTTAATTATTTAATTATTATTATATACAACTCCATCCCACAATAAAAACACTCTAATAATTTAAAAATAAATCTAAGATAAAATTCATCCAAAATCAAACACTAATCTAAAATAAATTCAATCCAAAATCAAACATTAATCCAATATTAGAGCGTCACGTGAGAAATCTAATGGTTTCAGCCAATGGGCGTGTTCGGCAGTAGCGTTTGAGGTAGCGGTTACCGTTTTGACCTAGTCAAGACGCTACTTGTAAAATGTGTGAGTGTTTGGTAAGGTAGCGGTTTAGGTAGCGGTTAGCGGTAGAGGTAGCGTTTGGGTAGCTTTTGTCAAACGTTAAAATTAGTACTCCCTCCATTTCTTTTTGATGTATCCATTTGGAATCTGGTGTAGTTTTTAAGAAAATTGAAATATTGGTTTGTATGGGTATAAGTGTAATGATTGGGTGTAAGAGAAATGATTGGGTGTAAGAGAATATAATAAATAAAGGAGTGAAAAAATAATAAAGAAATAAGGTAAGAGAGAGGAGTGATAATGATGGGTGATAAAGGAGGTGAGAGAGTGGGTATATGGGGAAGGAAAAAGAATTAAATATTATAGATGGGGAAAATTAGGTGGGAATATGGGTAGAATCTTTAGGTATTTTGGTAATTAGATAGAAATGTAAGGGTATTTTAGGATAAAATGTATTTCCAAAAATAGAATAGATTCTAAATGGATACAACAATATGAAACGCTTAAAATGGAAACGGATACAACAAAAAGAAACGGAGGGAGTAGCTTTTAAGGTAGCGGGTAGCTTTTAACAAATTTATAATAAAGTTTTAAATAATATTCTACCTTTTATTTTATTTTAGAAAGTCAACCGCTACTTTTACCGACCACACATATCAGTTAACCGCTACTTTGACAGCTAACCGCTACCCGCTACCATTCACCGCTACCCGCTACTCAACCGCTAATCGCTACCCGCTACCGCTAATTTTGCCGAACAGGGCCAATGAAAAATAAGACCTCGAAATTATTTTTAAAAAAGCTAAGTGCCATGTAGATAAATAATTAGGTGCCACGTAAATTTTTATTAATTAATTATTAATATTTTGCATATACAATTTTAATCCAAAATCAAACACTTTAATAATTAAAAAAAAATCTAAAATGAAATTCAATCCAAAAAAAATAATCTAATATAATATATAAAATATAGCAGTTGGTATATATACTCCGTATGAGTTTTATTTTAATTTAATAATTTAATATAACTCGTGCATCGCACGGGCTAAAATCTAATCTTTAACTATTGCAATGGAAACTGTATCTTGTTTGTTAATAGGTTTTGTATAGTCTATAAATACATTAGTAGTTTAGAATGTACTTTGTAATCTTTTACATATTTATGCAAAGGTTAACCGATGTCAAGAAAAAAAAATGCTCATATTCCTATGAAACAAGCCTCATAGAAATACACTCTTAGAAGTAGTAGTTATTAGTTCATCGTTATCAATTATTAAAGTAAGTTATATATATACTCATTTTCTTTAAATTTTAACACTTTTAAAGTTTAGTTACCTCTGTTGCCTTCTAATTAAGACATACATATTATAATTTATAAACGTATTGAAAATTGTGATTTTAGTAATAATCCAATATTGTTTATAATTTGGAATCGAATTGACCTAACTCGATATGAACCGGGCCAATATGATTTGAATCTGTTACAACCTGTCGTGTTCCAACCCGAACCGACCTGACGCGACCCTACTATAACCCGACCCGATATGACTCGAGACTGTTACAACACGGTTAAACCCGTTTACAACCCGACTCAATCAGACCTGACCTGATTATTCCCCAACCTAATATGAATCTGACCTGATATTTACCCAAACCGATATAAACCCGTGTCTACCATCCCGAACCGAATCGAGCCGTTAATTTTTCAACCCGACCCGATGTGATCCGATAGCCAAATAAACTCGTTTCAACCATAACCGATCAACCTAACCCAAACCATTTGTCTGAATTGACACCCCTACTAATTATAAGTGAGGGATCTCAAATCATTTTACCAAAAGTCCAAAACTACTTACTGCAAAGATCATATAGTAACGCTTGCGTTGATATTGTTATACTTATATGCTATATAGTTACGCTAATAGTCATACAATAATTTTTAATAAAGAAGCGACAATCAAAATTTTGGATAAATTAAGCAAAAAATTGATGGGATTAGATTAGATTCCATTATCAAGCTAGGGGCATACTTGTCATTCTCAAAGACCGTTGGGTCCCACAAACACTAGAACAGGACAATAATTATACTCAATAATCAGTAGGAGACAAGTGGAGGGTCATCCGATAACTTTTCTCTGATCCATTCATGGATATTTTATAGTGGGTCCCACTCACTTGCTCATCATCCTTATCCTTAACATTTTTTTTTACTAATTGCACTCCTTCACTCTCTAGTCTAGTCTCTCCTGCTCAATATTTAGCAGTACGGATTACCTCGTTTTGAATTGGATAGGGTTTTCGGGCCGTGTTATTTTAGATCGAATGAACTAAATTAGACTAAATTAAATTATACAAATATTAATAAATGGTACAACGAGGCTATTTCTAATTTTTTTTATAGGTAACTTTTAATATTTTATAATAAGTTATTATATGTCCGTCTATGATGATATTTGTTGATTACTTCCCTATATCAGAAATATTGAAATAAATTAACGCAAAATTATAAAATGGATGGAGTATTATCAACATTAAATTTATTGACTCCCAAAATTAATAAAGCTTTGTCAGCCAAAAATAATTAAATTAGGCATTTTTACAATACAACCACTTCATATTACTCCCTCCGTATTTATTTAAGAGATACACTTGGTCGGGCACAGGTATTAAGAAAAAAAATTGAATGAAATAAAATAATAAAGTAAGTGGAATTAGGTAGATATTTTAATAAGTAAACAAGTGGGGAACATGTCATTTTGGTGGGGTGGGAGGTGGGGTGAGTTTATGAAATTATTTGTTTAATAGGATGGTGGGTCATATGGTAGATTATATGTATTATTTAATTAGATAGTGGGGTTGATAGTTACTAAAAATGGCAAGTGTATCTCTTAAATAAATACGGCCGGAAAAGGCAAGTGTATCCCTTAAATAAATACGGAGGGAGTAGTTAGTAAGGTCCTATTCAATTCAACTTATTTTGTCTGAATTTATGTTATCTGGAAAAAAAAACGTATTTTGTATAAAATAAACTTATATGTGTGTAAAAATATCTGAAAATAACTTATTTTTTCTGCACTTACATTACCTAAACTTATTTTTTCTAAAATAAGTCGAATAGAACAGAGCAATACAATGCTAAATAGTTCTTATGTTCTTGAATATTGCAACATTTTGACTTTTACACTTCATTATTTACACACTCCTCTTTGACCACTTATATATTATGATTTATGTTTTTCAAAAAATAGAGGTATATGAGACCTTGTTATATTTGTCTCTATATAAACTTTTAATAATTTTACTTATACATATTTAGATACTAACTAGTGTGTGCCACGGGTGATGCCCCCGGTTACAATATTGGAAAATGTATGAAATTTTTACGCATTGTTTATATGTGTTGCAAATGCGAGTTTGACATTTTTATAATAACTTTCCTGAGATCGTTTATTTTATTTAGATGTGATATATTGTATGTAGTACGTATCAATTTTAAGTAATAGTGTTCTTCCCTTTTTGGGTTGTTAATATTTGTAAGTCATTTCTAATATCTAATAAATGTTTGGTGTATATGTTAAGATCCACATATGCTAACACAATTGTTGATTAATTAATGAAAAACGTGTTCGATCTATTATATGTAGAAAATGGACAAATTAAAAATGCGATTATTCAAAACCATTTTCAATAATGGTAACAAAATTAAATTTTCTTGCAATCACTATGTGGTGAAATTAGAAAATTAATAACATAAACTATGTGAAAAAATGTATAAATATACTTACACTAATCCTATCCCACCCTAAATATATTTAAATAGAGTAAAAAGGCATAAATAATAGTATAGCTAAGATGGTAAGTTTTCAACTATATTTCTTGTTAGTTCCATGCTTGAACCCTTTTTTTTTTTTGATTCAGAGGAGGAACAAGTCCTAAAATAAAGAAAATTACAAGAAATAAAATATTAAAAATAGAATATTAGGGAATTATGGAGGTATTAAACGAGGAAATGCCAATCCCCTCATATCCTCTTCCATAATTCTCCTTAAAGCTACTGGAATATTTCTCAAAATCACAAGCCTTTCTTCCTGAGTGACACCATTGTTAGCGAGCCAATCTGCTGCTCTATTCCCTTCGCGGTATATGTGGGTAATTCAGACTTTCCATTGAGGATTCTCAATCATTTCCCTGCAGTAGTTCAGCTTATGGGTGAAAGCTCTGTTTTCTTTTCTGTTGCTTTGCAGTGCTTGTATACATGCCAGGCTATCTAGTTGCACTTCGAGTTGCTGAATGTGCATATTGTTTGCTAAATCTAGTCCTCTCATTAGAGCAAGGACTTCTGCTTTGAAGGCCACGCAATGACCAAAGTTAGCTGAAAACCAACAATGTAATTCCCACCATGGTCACGGATTAGCCTCCACCTCCTGCTGGGCCAGGAACACCTTTGGCTGCACCATCACAATTCAAAATTTACCAACCTGATTTAGGAGGTTGCCATTTGATATGAGCTTCAATCCTCTCCTGTCCCCCACTGCTCATCTCATCAGTAATTGCAGCTAGGCTTCTTCGTACTTCATTAAAACGCACCTGGAGGAATCCACTGATGTCTACTGGCAGTTCTGAATGCCTTCCAAAAATACAGCAGTTTCTCCACCTCCAGAGCCACCAAGTTGTAACAGCAAAGAGTGTTGGCCAATATTCGAGCAGAGTTGTTACATTATTATCAACATTAAACACAATCCATTCCTTCACATTACCTTGCCAGAAACGCTGATAAGTTGTGAGTCCTCCCATTTTCTTCCACACTAATCTAGCTGCGGGGCAGTCTCTTAGAATATTAGATTCACCACATGTGTAACATTTTGGGTTGTCAGTCATATTCCGTTTAAATCTATTGGAGTTACCAAGTATACGGTCGTGGCAAGACAGCCATAACAAGGCACGCACACGCTGTTGAGCAGGAGTTTTCCACACCATGTCCCAACTATGATCATCCATTACATCTGTATCATATCTCATGATAATAATAACAGACTTAATCGAGAATTTGCCACCTTTCCAGTACACTAGATCCCCCAAACTTGGGTCCTCTTTCAGCTCATATGCTTGGATCAATTTTAATATGTTAGGCTGTAGAAAGGGAGAGAAGCTGTCCCATTTCCAGCCAGCTCCGTGCTCCCACATTTCTTCCATAGTGGCTCCTGCAATATCCATAGGCAATTCCTAGTCACCAAATCACTCAAGGGAACATCAGTTACCCATTTATGATCCCAAAAGAGGGTTTGTGAGCCTGTACCAACTGCCATCTTCATCCCCTCGCAGAATACTTTAGCATTCTCAGTAATGCCCTTCCATACATGTGAACCATCCTTTTTGCTTTCGAACATGTCAATATCATAACGACCGTTGCAGTATTTGGCACGCAGAACACGGGACCATAGAGCATGAGGTTCAGTCAGTAGTCTCCATCCCAATTTCGTCAAGAAGGCAGCGTTTGATTGACGAGATTATTGTATGCCAATTCCTCCATGCTCCTTGGGTTTCTGCAGTGTTTCCCAAGCCAAGAGATGGACTGCTCGTTTGTCCTCATCCCCTCCCCATATAAATCTTCTAGTTTTCTTATCGATTTCATCACAAATTGATCGGGGGATTTTAGAGGTTTGCATTGAGTAACAGGCAATAGTAGACAAGGTTGATTTTGCTAATGTTACCCTTCCAGCTAACTAAAGATACCTTGTCTTCCATCCTGCCAATCCACGGTCGATTTTCTCACAAAGGTGGCTAAAAGTATCCCTTGTTACTCTACTGGTGATGGTTGGCATACCTAAGTACATGTCGAAGTCTGTCGTGCTCTCCATTCCAAGAGCTAGATTGATGGAAGTTTGTGTGTCTTGACTGACGTTCTTTGAGTAGTAGACTCTAGATTTTGGCAGACTGACCTTCTGTTCCAGATGCATGACAAAATCTATTCAAGCAGCTTTGAATAACCGTGGCTTGGTCAGTGTCTGCTTCAGCAAAGAGAACAATGTCATCTGCGAAAAAGAGATTGGAGAGGAGGGGGCCATTTCTACTCGCATGTATGGGTTTCCACGCCCCATTGACGATAGCCTCCTCTATGATTTGGTACAATCGTTCCATGCACATAACAAACAAATAAGGTGATAGGGGTCCCCTTGCCTTATTCCTCTTGTGGGTTTGAAGGAGTTGGAGGGATCACCATTCCATAATACTTGAAGCGATGCAGAGGAGACACACTCCATGATTACGTTGATCAATAAGATAGGTAGATACATTTGCATCAAGGTGTCCCTATAAAGGACCAACGCAAACGGTCATACGCTTTTTTGAAGTCTATCTTAATTGCCATATACCCTTTCCCACCTTGCTTTCTCTTCATTGTGTGAAGCACTTCTTGCACAATTACAATATTGTCGGTTATTTGCCTGCCCGGGACAAACCTTGCTTGGGTATTAGAGATGAGTGTAGGAAGCAGTGGTTTTATTCGATTGATAATCACCTTCGTAATTATTTTGTACGCCACATTGCATAATCCAATCGGTCTAAACTGAGATGGGAGTTCAGGTTGATCAATTTTGGGAATAAGTACTATGTGTGTGTCATTCAGATGCGCGGGTAGGCCTTTGCCTTCGAGAACTGGTAGGATCATTTCATAGACTTTATTTGCCACAATATCCCAATTCTTTTGGTAGAAGATGGCTTGGAAACCATCAGGCCCTGGGGCCTTGAGGGCACCCAAAATTTTGACCACTTCATCAATCTCTAATTTCGTAAATGGTAAAGATAAACGATCCCAATCACGTTTAGATAACTCAGGGAATACATTATACGGTACATCAAAATAATCTGGTTCACCCTCCTCCATGAATAATGTTGTAAAGTAATCCACATTTGTTGTTTAACTAGGCCTGTATCATGAATCCACTCTCCATTTGCATCCTTGATTGCAATAATTTTGTTTCGCCACCTTCGAACAATCGTGCTCAGGTGAAAAAAGGTAGTGTTTCTATCACCATTTTTAATCCATTCCACCCTGGATTTCTGATACCACAAAGTTTCTTCCTGGGCAAGGACCATCTTCCATGTCAATATAGCCAAAATACATCTTTCATGTCATTGTTGATGTGACGCCTTGTCATATTTAGAGAAGGTGACATATGACGGCGTGACATGATTTGCCTTGAAGATTTAAGAATAGTATAGATGATTTCTTCGAACTTTAGAAAACATATTTTTTTATTACGCAATATTTACGAAAAGGAGTATATAATATTTGGGTCAAACTTTTAAATGTTTGACGACAAATAATCACGAACCTATAAAAAATAACATGACAAATTACGTGAGAACTTGTTAAATTGAGTTTAATTTAATATTTAACACACGTAGAATTTATTTAGAGACGAATGGAACAAGCATCAAATATCAATATGGGATATTTAGGGAGAAAAGTTTTTACATTAAAAGCTAGTAAATTTAGAAGTGACAAGTGGCAATATATATGTAGGTGTGGAAATAGCAAATTACCCATTTGTAAATATCCAATTTAAGATATTTTGACCACCAAACTTTGTCTATATAAACAAGCCACTCTATCCCTCAAACAAAATACACACAAACAAGCCACTCTCTCTTAATTTAAGTAAAATTTAGATCAAAATAAAAATAAAAAATGGTGCTCCTAGAAAAACTATGGGACGATGTGGTCTCTGGTCCTCACTCTCAGCGTGGCCATGAGAAGAAGCTCAAGCAACTCCAAACCCAAAACCTACTAACCAACCCAATCGGTACATATTATTTATTATTTATTTATTTATTATTTGTTATCATACGGTTGATATATGTATGTATATATGTGTTGATCATTATCTTGGGTGATGTTATTGTAGACGGAGATGCGGCGAAATGTCAGCGGTCGTTGTCGATGCCGGGGGCGACGGTGGCAAGTCCCGGAACACCGACGTCACCGGTAACACCGACGACGCCGAGCTCGGCACGTAGTAATGATAACGTGTGGAGGAGTGTGTTTCACCCAGGGAGCAACCTCAACACTAGGACTATTGGAAATCAAATCTTTGATAACCCTTCCCACTCTTCCTCTCCTACTGTTTATGACTGGTAACGTTGCCTTAATTTGCTTTATTATATTTATATTACTCCTCCGTACTAGTATATTTTTGTTACTACTTGTCACACATGACAAAATTATATTTTGTTTGGTAAAATTTAATTAATAACATGTAAAAAAAAATCTAACTAATTAACCTGATTAACTAATTACTTCAAATCTTAAAGATCTGCTTAGTAATCGTTTGGTTTGGCTAATTAAGCTAAGATTTACCTTTGAGATATAAAACAAAAAAAGTTATGACACGGATCGGACAAATTGGATGGACAAATTGGATAACATTACAAAGGATCCCTTGGAAGATGGATGATTGATTGTGGACAACATATTATCCCTTGGGAATTGGGATGATGGATGATACTAATTGATCATTGATAATGATAAACTAATTGCACCAAAAAAAGAAAAAACCAAAGAAGGATAAACTAACCTATTATTTATGGTTAACAAAGAAACGTTAACACAATCAAGAATGAAATACAAAAACTTATATATGATGGTAGTGTAAGACCAACTTCAATTCTTACCAATAGTTATATCCAATAGTCGGTTTAATCAAATAGTTACACTTTATTATTGTATATTTTGTGATATCGACGGTCTTGTATGCGAGACCTGAGACCTTTATAAGACGGTCTCATGGTTGATCTACAGTGGCCGACCCATGTTGGGGCCAAGGGGGCACGTGCCACCCCAAAAAAAAAAAAAAAAAAAAAAAAACTTAAATTTACTATAAGCAGCAATAAAAACTACACGAAATATACACATCAACCTCCCTTTTAAGATACATAAACTACTCTTGTTGTAGTGGTCAGCTTACCAAATCATAGTTATGGCCGCTTGTTTTGAGGGATCTAGGTTCGAATCCTTTCAAGGCGGTCTCTTCTCTTTTTTAAAAAAAATTTCTACATAAATTAAAGAATTTGTTCTCATCTTTATATTCAGTTGGACTATATACTTTATAAAAAGTTTCACTCCGACTAGAACAAAATAAAATCTATCAATTACTATTCTATGATAATAACATTTCCTAAAGAATGTCGTTTTGATTCTTATATTTTTTTTAACTTATAGTGAGATCTTTATATAAAAACAAATCGAATTGCTTAAAGGCTCATTTTTGTTTCTTCGCAAATTTTATTTGTCAGCCTCTTCTTTTTTGAAATTTATTCCCCTTAAAAAACGTTGTTTTGATTCTTATATATATATATTTTTTAAACTTATGGTGATATACTTATAAAAAAAATTCTCAACCAATTTGAACTTTTCAATCTCCATCTATATCGATACACAATTAACACCGTGAAAAATATCTTCGTCTTGTAACTACAAGTTACCTACTTTTCGTAACTTACTCTATTCCAAAACCTACCACAACTTTTTTTTTTTTGCACGGAGTATATATATTCTATAACTACGAAGTACTTGTCTACTTTTGTGCCACCCCTGACCCAAAATCCTGGGTTCGCCACTGTTGATCTACTACGTACCCTAAACTACAAAAACTGTATGATTAATGATTTTCCTACTTTTCGTGTTCAATTGTGTTTTTTTGGGTACGAGATCCACAAAGGGGAAATTGTCTAGATAAGATTAGATCTCACATCATGCTTACCAACTACCAAGTACTAACCACATTATGTTAATAATGATAGAATAATGATAGAACAAAACTAGTTAACCTCCATTTTGTCATTTGATGATTTTGATCGATGTCCCTAGTAGACCGGATCGTTTAAAACAAGTGTGCGGTAAAATAAAAATGAGCCGGAAAATTCTAATACAACGGTTGTACGTCACCTCTAAGTGATGATTTTTTAATTTTTTTTTTGTCTTCTCGTGGGTGAATTGAAATGCAATGGTTACACCACGTTATCGGTTGCACTAGATATTTCAATCGAATATAATTTGTTCTAACAATTCTATAATGATATTGATATCGCAGGCTGTACAGTAAGGAAACGAGGAGCAAGCATGTCTGAAATTGAATGACCTGATGACAGAGTTCTAGCTACTTAGTTGCCTTATGCTGTTGTTCGTCATTCATGATGATATTCATGAAATGTAAATATATAAGTATGTAGTTTATGCTGTTGTCATCGTCTTCAGACGTGAGTTTTGCTGTTAGTGTGGTTTTCGGGGCTAGATTTCTTTTTTGTTCTATGCTGCCTTTGTTTAGCTATGTACGTTATTTTCTGACGTTGCTGCTTGTATTGAACGTATCAACTATAAAATCGACGTTTGTTGATCAGATTCCAAGTCTACTGGTGTTGTCAATCAATTCTACAAGCTTCTGAATTGCTTTCCTGAGATTTTACAGCTTCTGGTTATGGATGACAAAAATTACAAATTTCATAAGTTCTGATATTTCTGTTACAGAACAGTTTCCAGATATCACTCAAATATACATTTCTGGTCTAAATCAACTATAAAATTGACGTTCGTTGATCAGATTCAGGGTGTACTTGTATTGTCAATTCTACATGCTTTTGAATTGTTTTCCAGACATTTTACAGATTTAAAGTGATAGAATTGCAACTTGCAAGGGTTAGGGGATATGAGTCTTCTTGGAATTGAGGAGAATATGGCGTTGGATAGGATATAGTGGAAGAAGAGAATATATACATTGATGACTTCATTTGACTTACACAACTTTCATTTTGACTTTTTTTTTGTACGTATTTTAAACTTCACTTTATTTTTATCATCTCTTGTAATATTTTTTCTGTAATATATTTATATTTCTCTTATCTTACTTTCATTAATTTCACTTTATCCCTCTTCCTTGTTTATCCTTTCAACTTACCGCTCATTTCTAGGAAAACATTTTGGGAGTTATTGTTGTTGTTGTTTTACAGCTTCATGCTGCTTTTCTGGTTATGGATGACACAAGTTATAAATTTTGTAAGTTTTGATACTTCTGTTACAGGACAGTTTCTAGACATCACTCAGATTTCCATTTCTGGTCTAATTTGATGATTCTGGAGTTCATGCCACCTTTAAACACAAATGAGAGCGAAAATCATCATTTGACAGTCCACACCTCCACATTCGACTTTTTGAAATGAAATTTTATGCGCTAATCTCCGATGGTGAAATCCATAAGTTTGTTTATAAGATCATGTGGTTATCCACTTCCTTTTAAATTGCACAGAATTCATGTTAATGCCGATGCAATGTGTAACACCATACTGTAAGCAGAGTATCAAATTACTGTCTGCTTCTCGTAAGAGCTGCTATTCCATCAGAAACTATAAAACTTCATGAATATAAAACTCAAACACACACTTTGAAAAAACTTCAAATATACAACCAACGAGTTTAACAATGCTTTTTGGCCAGAAAGAACATCCCTCCTCTAGGTCAAAGAAGCTTATTATAGCTTAATACAGCTGATACAACACACGATTTTCACTTTTCTTTACCTACAAAGAGTAACAAGATGTTTCCAATTGGCAATTGTTCTTACATTATGGGCGAACCAGAGTCAGGAAAGCAAGTGACTAATATGATTGAAGATTATCACATTCATCTCACATTCCCAATTCTGGTTCGCCCATGCAAGGACAATCGACCAATGACAGCTGTGTCAATTTTCTGCAATTTCCTCACATGAAAGCTTTGACGTTTCTGTAGGATCCAAATACCACTTAGTACCTGTCATAACTTGCTTGGAATAGTATCTCGAGAAAGCTTTTGCATAGTGCTAAGATGAGGTGAGTTCCCTAACAGGTCCTGTTTCTGATTCATGAATTTTGCAAATCGGGAGCCCTTGCTTTGTTTTCCCGTATCTTTTTGCAAAGAGGGATCTGGATCAGGTGAAATTGATGGCATCATTGCCCACACTGAAGTAAGATCCTTGTTCGCTCTATCCAGTTGCTCAAGGAGTGAGGGATTCTCCATGTCTGTGGAAAGGGAGACATGCATGTTATCAGGAATGTTCTTATTGAAAACTTAAAGCTCAATAATAACCTCTATATATGTGGAGCTTGCAAGAAGATGAGTTAGAAAAGAAAATTGTTACACTTTATAAATCAAGAAACTCCAGTAAAAAGCTGTCAATTAATGCAGAAAAATGATGCCCAATCCAGTAAATTGAAGGAGACAGCCATACTTGTTTTCAGTATGGATGAAGAAAAGGACTTTTCATTGAGTTATTACTGCCACTACAAAGCAAAAAACTATGGAGCATCAATCAATATAGCAATAATTTTATCCATAAACCCCCTGTGGAGGGTAACGATTTCTATTCTGAATGCCTTATCAACATCGGGAAAGTTAAATTCTGTACTACATGCAAGCCACAAATCACGATTACCTTTAGCGAATATGAAAACTGGTTCCAGAGCTGCGGATGGTATGCTGAAATTCATGTGTGGTATAACTGTTCCTCCACCATGCTTTGCATTGCTGTACACAAATATCTCAGATCAACAAGGACACCATACCAAAACAATTGAGCAATCACCGCAAAGTGCATTCCAACTCGGGGACTATGTATCAAGAACAACAGACATCATAGTACATGGAAGAATTCTCCAGCAAGCAAATGTTAAAACTCACACACAAGTCCAAAAAGAAAAAGAAAAAAAGTCTTCCCATTTTAAATTTAGTATCTAATTATCAATTACTAGTTTATGAGAAATTAATTGATCATTTCAACAACATTAAGTAATAAAGTAAAATTGGACAACATAAAATAGATTTACTTGTGATATTAAGAAAACGTGAAATTGAAATATATGCAATATTATAAAATTTAAAGTTGTCTAAATTAAACAAATCCTTCAAATTAACCACATTTTCCCCCTTTATTTTATGTTTGAACTAAACAATTAGACATGTCAATAGTTATAGGGGTCGGAGTAGTTAATTATAGACGAATCCGTAGTTAAGTAAGGATGTTTATTTGTTTAACTACGAATCATATGTCAATAGCTATAGGGATCGGAGTAAAGTAAAAAAAATGACAGCTTTTGAGAAGATTAAAAGTAAGGATATATATTTATTATATCTGCACATTATTCTTCTAAAAATAAAATTATACGGACTAGATGAAAATATTATAAAGAAGATTAATTAAATATAGAATGAAAATATTCTAGTCAAATATACTCAAAAACTTTCCGTAAAATAATAGGATTAACATAAATAGAAAAGAAAAAAGGAAAAAAAATTAGGTGGGAAAACTTTTAACCAGGAGTTGACACGTGTCATTTCTGGTGTCTTTTTAAAATATAATACCTCCGTATCAAAATGATATTTACACTTTCCGTTTTAGTTCGTTTCAAAATGTTCTTTACACTTTGCTTTATTCTATTTTTGGACATGAAACTTTACTATCTTACCCCTATTACCCAACATCATTTATCACTTTCTCTTATTTTACATCATTTATAACTTTCTCTTATTTTATTCATTTTTTCTTACATCCACCCACATTCAAGTACGGGCTTGTGTTAGGCCCGGTGAGTTTATCACATACCTTGTCACGAGGGCAATCATGCGACCGGATGAATTGACCACGGCACCCCCACTACCACCAGGATGCACTGCGGCTGTGGTCTCCAGCATCACCGGGATCTCTTCTGCAGGACTTCCCTGCAAAGCTGATAGGTCTAGCAAAGGTTTTTTTGCCTTCACAACTTTAGCAACCACACCAGATGAGATTGTTGGTAACAAATCTGGACAAAGAGTTTTAAAGCATGCATAAGATGGAGGTCTGGACAGTAGGTAAAAAAAGGGGAAACAAGTACATTCATTGACCAAATTACACAAGACTACCCCATCTTTGCCACAAAAGAAAATGAAGAAAACCTTTTGGGGAAAATTGGAAGAATGGGGAAGCAAGGCTTTTATATGAAAGACAGACACCAAATCCTGTACCAAAGGGTGCTAGTCATAAATAAATGATATACAAGGCTACAAAGAACAGTATTTTCTGAATTTGACTTGGACAGGTCAATATTCAGTAATCACAATAACAATGGTACAAAAGGCTTTAGAAATGAGATGATAAAGAAAATTTCTGATACAAGTAATTAAAATTTGATTATCCCATTGATTGAAATGGTTCACATCGAATTAGAGGGCACTCAAGAAACATGAAAAATCTTGGCACTCTTTGGCACAACTTGGATGTTCTTATAGATATTGGTTGTTTTAGTTCCTACAGTTAGCTATTTGATTAAGCAAATGGGGGAAAGAACGTATTTGGTAAACAAATAACTGGATATTGGTAGCACATAGGATAACATATGAAAACCCTATAGAAAACACACCATGCATTTCAAGGTGTATCACAAAGCAAGCAAAGAAACAGTATATAGACTTACCACATCGAGGCCCTAGCAATCCATGTCCAATTACAAATGCCTTTGATCCTGGAGAAGGGCAAGGAAGGTCCACATGGATAGGCCTTAGCTGGTTTGGAACAGATTCAAGCTGAAGCAAGGAGATGTCTAGAGGTCCTTTAGAAATATATACTACTTTAGCATTACACCAAAGCCACGAGTTCATAAGATCAATGCGGACACTTATCTCACTATGAACTTGGTGGTTTGGGTTAAGTCCATGGTTTTTATGCTGATAGTTGAGAGGATGCAAAGAATTTGACTGGACAACTGTGTTCTTCTTCTCCCCTGCATGCCTAAGAGGCATGGAATCCTCTAACAGAAAAAATGTATTTTTAATTCTGGTTTCATCAAAGCCACTATGTATAGGAGTTCTGCCAAATCTCCATGGCTCCAATAAGTGAGCGTTTGTGAGTATCAAGCCTTGCTCGTTAAGAAGAACGCCAGATGCCCATACTCCATTGTTCAAGGTAATGAGACAAACAGAAGGCATTGCATGTTCCACAGTCAATGGTACAGAGGAGAAGCTCGCAGGATGCTTCTCAATTAAATTAAGAGAAGATCTACAATTCACACAATTCAATGTAGATGTCCTTGTGCTACAGAAGTCTTCAGCGAATTGAATTCGCTCTGCCCTTTCAGACACCCACTGAAACAAACCATTGCAAGCACCTTCTATTGCTTTCCATGGAATTATTACCTGTAATCCAATGGTAGCTCCTTATCTCAAGAACTCGTGAAGTTTCGCAACTAGAATTCAATTTGCAGAAGTTGAGTTACCGTACCTGAATTTCAGCACCCCCAGCTTGCCTTAAAGGTCTATTAAGTATGCCAACCAGGCATCCATTTTGACCAAAGATTGGACTCCCTTCCATACCTATTACATTAATAGAAGCTGAATCGATGCCTTGGAACAGTAAATACAAAAGGTAATCACCAACAAGGCAGAAAGCACAAACCCGGAAGACACCGAATATCAGCCATCAATAATGAACAATCCACTGATGTTGATGGATAGCAATTGGAAACAGAACCCACTGATATGCTGATCCATGCAGAAAAATGCATCATCCAGTCAGAAACCATAATGCGGAGAAAAAAAGAGCACATGATAGATATGGAGCTCTCTTCTTGGTATTTTACACTCAGTACTCGTAGAATTTTAGTTTCTACGCAGCAAAATACCAAGAGCAAGTGTTCTCCAACTGACAAATGGTAAAGAAGAGCCAAGCAAGTTTGAACAAGTGCAAAGACAATCAGTATGTTAATCGGACACATGTACGAGTATTGGATACAGGTACATTTCCAAAATTCTAA
Organism: Spinacia oleracea; assembly: GCF_020520425.1. Classification (NCBI taxonomy): domain Eukaryota; kingdom Viridiplantae; phylum Streptophyta; class Magnoliopsida; order Caryophyllales; family Amaranthaceae; genus Spinacia; species Spinacia oleracea. The sequence continues at coordinate 32,299,371 of NC_079492.1, forward strand.
GTGTAACACAAGTCAAGGCTTTGGATATGGGAGCAGGAACATGGCATTCATGAAACATGTTGCTAAACTTACACTTTTTCCATGTGCTTTTTACATACAAACATACTAGATACTAAACACATATTTTACATTGACTTGTTTGCTAATTGATAGTTCTTGTATATTTAGATATCAAGACCGTTTTTTAGCATAAGTCGCACATTATTCATGATATGAGAATAAATGAAAGGTTGGAGAAAGTTGAAATGTCGAGTAAGGATTCCATACACTTGGTGGAAAATCGAATACAATAAAATTCAAAGTAACATAGGTACAGCCTCTACCACATCCAGCTGAAGAATGACAAAAGCAACAAAGAACAACAAAAGATTTGTGGATAGTGCATTCCCATTCAACCCTTCTTAGATCACAACAAAAAATATAAAGATAATGCAACTTAAATCAGAGCGGTCAAGAAAACAACACCCCAGTAGATTCCCTTGTATGCTCCAAGAAGGCAAGAAGAATTAAAAAGGATAACATAGGTGTCAAATTCTACCTATTAAAGAAGTGCAGCGGAGACAGTGCTCCAAAGGGGGAACCCACTGAAACGAGAAAATCTCCTCTCTTATTCGAATTTGACATCTTGATCTCTGGCCTCTCCTAAAAAAAAGTAATCCACCCTGTCATTCCCATGAAGATGTAATTCAAACATATAAGGCAACACAGAAATTAAATAGTTGGGACATTGATACTTCACCTTATCAAGTAACGAGGGTACTTGAAGAAAAGCAATTCTAGTAGCAACCTTAGCCATCAGATCCACATCCCTCAGTCCCTCAATTGAATATGAAGTGTCACTCTTTTCCTGAAAATAACTGGTTCAGTATCAGTCTAGAAAGACGAAGAGTTTAGGGAGAACTCCTACATAGTATCAAAGGATTTATCAAACCAAAAGAATAGCATTTTCACCAAACAAACAAACATATTAACTTCAGAGTTTAGGGAGAACTCCCTACATAGTATCAAAGGATATCAAGCTAAAAGAATAACATTTTCACCGTACTATCAGATGGCTGAGATCTATAATTGACAGTGACAGGAGCAGTCATTAGACTCATTACAACTTTAATTCTTTAATCTGAGACAGACTATAATCAATTCTTGCACTAGCAAAAAGAAAAGATCCTCGCATTAAGAAAAATGCAATCCCCATATCCCCTTGCACTCTTGCAGATGATACAGAAAATTAAGGTATATTATCTAGGTTAGCAGTTGGCACCATCATGTTAACTGATTTTAATGTTCTAGATACTTCCACAGCAAATTAAGCAATATTGACTATGTTTCACTTATCCACATAAATCTGATAGTCTGCTTCCAGATGGTATTTTTCATAGAATGTAACCGAATCAAGCCAGAAACATGCTACTGAACAAACATCACATACATACTGGCACTGTACATCAAAACTTTCACCAACAAAGGGATAATCCTTATGATCAATAGGTGGTGAAATTAATCTTTTAAAATGAAAGCGATAGCTAAGCTTCACCAGTTAACACTACCAAACTATATATTGTAAGGAAAACCATGAGACAAGAGAATAACACAATTACATACTGATTACATGTGCCTTATTGCATAATGAATTATGGAAGGGCTAATGAGTTCCATACTACAGATTAACTTTCATAAAAGTACACCTTCAATTCTTCAAACACTAAACCTAAGGAAGTTAACAGGCTCTACGTCATAATCAGCTTAAATAGAGACAAATACAGCAGCGTAACTGTGACACCAACCTGAGCTTGCACAGAACCTTTAAACTTTTGAGAACTGTCCCTGCGAGCTGCCAAGGACCAGCCTATCTCCCAACTATGCTCCAATGATCCAGAAGAAGCTTCAATAAGTGATTGGATTGCAGATGAAGCAGCAGGGACATCCACCTTCAGAGGTTCATGGCAGAGCGTACTAAGAATTTACCATCAAAAAACCTTGATAACTATTCAAGACAAGGAAGCTGACAATGAAAATAGCAACGGAAAAACATAAGGCTCACCCCGATCTTATACACTGCTTATGAAAGGAATTATGAGGCTATGAGCTAAGGAACTGGAAAGGAGCACATTACATGATTACATTTAGAACAAACAGAGCTTCAATCAAAATTAACCGAACAAAAAAAACAAAATTTCAATAAACAGGGCATCTAAAGCATCAAATACTTTATCTAATAACCTGCTGTGATTCTACTGCATTTAATCATTAAAATTCTGTTCATATACTACGTACAAAGTATTTCTTAGATTATCATTACCATACAAAATGGGATAAAAATTCCAAATAATCTATCTTGATAAGAATTTTTCCCCCCCGTAGAACAACCCCTTGCATAAAAACATGAACTAGCTTCAATCACCATTGTGAAATTTAAATTTCGAAAACCTGCTCATCTAAAGAATCATAATTTTTTTGCCTAATAACCATAGAACAACCATTTAATCATATAAATGTTGCTCATATGTCAAAAAATTATCAAGACAACAAATGGGATTAAATACTGAAAGCAGTATGCCATATTATGAAGCGTGAGCCCAAACCCACAGAATTAAAAAACCTACCAGTCTTAAAACTTCAGCACCAAACCACTTCGGATGATCATCAGCAAACGCCTCCTGATTTTTCTCCATTCCTACATTCACCTATGGATAACACATCCGACATTAATAAACGAAACCAATACACCCCAACCACATCACAATAATGAGGAGAACTACCTCGACCATAACATCGATTCGAGCTCCAGGAATCAACTCAGGATTACCCTAATAACATAATCACAAGCAGTATAACCATTAAAACCCAACATAATAAACAAACAACACAACATGGGCAATGGAATTGAACCTGGGTGTTGATCAATTTGGAATTTTGTGACAGAAAAGGCTCAACAATTGACGCAACAGTAACAATTACAGCACCCTTTGCATGATTTTCACTGCTAACAAGATTATGAGGCAACAGTAACCCTGAAGCTGAAAGGGTAGTTTTGCCAGAACTGTATGACAACAAAAAATAGATTGAATTGTGGTTTAAAAAAGTTAGAGAAACAGAAGTTGGAATTCAATTCAATAAAACAATACTTGTGCGATAATAACCGATCAACCCGTGATTTTGGCATAGTTCATAAATTTCGAAATACAATTTTAAGCTGCATATATCAAAACCGGACAAACGAAACCCCAAATTAGCAGGAATTTTGAAGTTTGGGACTTACTGATATTGATGAAATGCATGATTTCTCATCTTTAGACCTTTTGGGTCCTAAAAATTATTCAAGCGTAGAAATTCAGCCAAAAATAATTAAAAATAATCATGAAAATTGAAGAGGGAGAAAATAGAGAGAGATAGCTTACAGGGCCGTTGATTCTGACCATGGCGGAAAACTTTCGAGCAAATTCAACCATTTCAGGGAGTTCCATGATTATGTTGGCAGAAGAAATATTATTGGAAGGTTTTGACAAATCCAGAAAACCGTCTGATTTTATCAGGGGAAAAGGCTAGGGATACACTTGGTGTGCAAAGGTATCTTGCACACCACCTATTAAATTATGCCACCTCACAAATCCCACTAAAAAAGGAGAGGGAAAAGCTTTGTGGAAAAAAAAAATTGGGCGGCAATTATTTTCAGTGATTTGCGCCATTTTGTTCTCTTGAGCGGGATGTATTTGCGCCAAAATACCCATTTTTATTTTTGCGCCAAAATATTTCTTCAACTCAACTTTCATCTTTCACCTCCATTTATAAAAAGAGGAACTGCAAAGCAAAAAATATTTCTGGTTTTTATTTCTAAAGTGAATGCAAATTATGTGATTATTTTTTCCCACTCTGAATTTCTATTTATCTTTATATTTTCCGCCATTTTTGAAGCTTGTAACTATCTCAATGAATTTCTAATTCTAAAGTACTGCAAATGACATTTTCGATGCAGCTTAACGTTTGCCATTAAAGAAACTTCCATGGTTTAATAATGCATATAACCTGTTTGATGAAATTACTAAGAGAGTTTCATTTAGTTTCATTAAGATTTAATTAGTTTCAGTTACGATATACTGGGTGTAAGAAGGTGTAGAAGAGAACTAGATATGTAATGTGTTATTATTCGACTTTTCGAAACTGGAAATGATGTATTGGAAGTGACAATGGCTGCTTTGTTTAGTTAAGTGACAATGGGATGTTGAAGCTACATGAAATCGTATGAGTTATGTCTATGATGCTATAAATTGAATAAAAGATACTCATAAATGTATTTTGATTTAGAATTTGAATAAAATATACTCTCTCACATAAAACCAGAAGTAAAAAAAACCAGATAGAAAAAAAACCAGATAGAAAAAAAAAGAGGAATTTTTTTTCCACCATTCAGTAGGATCGAACACGGGTTTACCATAGTGTAAAGATGATTAAGCAACCAATTTAGCAGGGGGTATCAGCACAACATAGTAAGCTATCAAATTTTTTATATAGAGGAATAACAAATTAAATGAAGTTAATAAGAAGTTTAATTGTGTATAGATTTTATTATACTTGTAATGCTCCCACAAATTCACACAAGAACTCCTCAAATATAAAATTATTATTAACAAAATAAATCAAAATAAAAATAAAACTATTTTCTCCCAATTACCCTTTTTGTGCATTACGAATCGGACTTGGGTTCATAATTCAACATATCTATAACATGTGGTGAATACTCAAGTGGCGAAATTAATTCATTTGTCAAGCCTTCACGACTTATTTTATTATTGAATTGTATTATAGGAAAAGGTGTGGTCATAATAATCCTATTGTATAAAAACGCTTATAAAATTTTCTAAAGTAATGTCATCGTAACAGATGATTTTGCAATGATAAATAAAATACGATAACAACTAAAACCATCTACTTTAAGATGAATTATGATGTCGTGGAATCTTTACAATTTTAAGTACATCAACAAACAAATAAAATCATACTCTCCATCTAAATAGATGAAAAGAATTTATGTTTAAACTATAGACGTGTGGATACCCGCTTGTCATGATGGTCACTGCAACCCTGACATGCGTGCAACATGAGCAATTTTTTTTAAAAAAAATCGATCAGTACATTAGTTTATGGGATCATTCTTTTTAAAAAAATCCGTATTTGAAGTGTCAAATAAATTTGTATTGCAAATTAGACGTGCTGATACCCCTTTGTCATATTGGTTACTTGAACGCTTCCTAAACTTCATAAAACATCAGGGTTCGAATCCTAACAAGACTTTAGGATTTTGTTTTTTTTTGTAATATCACATGTTTTATGGGATCAATATTTACATAAAGAAATCAAATATATTTTTTATGTTTTTTCCCTATCTAAATATTGTTTGATCCTTTTAAAACAAAAAAGATTTTACGTAAAATATACCCCTCCAAATTAGGAATTTTTTTTTTATATCATATATTTATGGGATCAATATTTGCATGACGAAATCTTTTTTTTTTTTTTGACAGCACATGACGAAATCAAAATCGATAAACCACAATCATTATGGCTTTTATTTATCATATGTACTACAAACCCTTTCCAAGAAACTAAAATCATGTTGTATTTTTTTTAAATCGATCAATACATTAGTTTATGGGATCATTCTTTTTAAAAAGAATCTGTATTTGAAGTGTCAAATAAATTTGTATTGCAAATTAGACGTGCTGATACCCCTTTGTCATATTGGTTACTTGAACGCTTCCTAAACTTCATAAAACACTAGGGTTCGGATCCTAACAAGACCTTAGGATTTTGTTTTTTTTTTTTAATATCACATGTTTTATGGGATCAATATTTACATAAAGAAATCAAATACATTTTTATGTTTTTTTCCCTATCTAAATATTGTTTGATCCTTTTAAAACAAAAAAGATTTTACGTAAAATATACCCCTCCAAAAAATTCGTGCAACTTTGATCAAAATTAAAATAGTTTCAAACGTGCATATAATTATTATCACTGCCAGTGCCCCCCGCTTATAAATAAAATTCATAATAAAATTTCAAATTAGGAATTTTTTTTTATATCACATATTTATGGGATCAAAATTTACATGACAAAATCTTTTTTTTTTTGACAGCACATGACGAAATCAAAATCGATAAACCACAATCATTATGGCTTTTATTTATCCTATGTACTACAAACCCTTTCCAAGAAACTAAAATCATGTTGTATTTTTTTTAAATCGATCGGTACATTAGTTTATGGGATCATTCTTTTTAAAAGAATCCGTATTTGAAGTGTCAAATAAATTTGTATTGCAAATTAGACGTGCTGATACCCCTTTGTCATATTGGTTACTTGAACGCTTCCTAAACTTCATAAAACACCGGGTTTCGAATCCTAATAAGACCTTAGGATTTTGTTTTTTTTTAATATCACATGTCTTATGGGATCAATATTTACATAAAGAAATCAAATATATTTTTTTCCTATCTAAATATTGTTTGAACCTTTTAAAACAAAATAGATTTCCATAACACTGAATTAATACTTCGTATCTATTTCTTTATGATTTTCTGAAAATTTGAAATGATCCCGTAAAAATTATAGTCATAATAATGAAATTTATTTGGCTTTACAAGGATTCGAGAACCCTAAAAGTCGCCATCGTTTCCGCCGCCGACAAAGGCCACCATTCATTCGGCCAAATTAATGAACAAGAACAGCAAGAAGAACAACAAGAACAGCCTAAAGCCGGAAAAACTCTTAAATCCCAATTTAACTAGAATCCCACAGTAACTAAAATCCCAAAATAACTAAAATCAGAATAACATATTAAATTATTTCAATGAAACAAATTAAAAATACAGAAAACCTTAAAATCCCAAATTAACTACGAAGAACACGAACAACCACAAGGAAAAGCAAGATAAACCACCACCGCCGCCGCTTTTCCGCCGCCGGTAAAAGTCATCCGCCAATTAATTGAAACCAAGAACATGCATAAGAACAAGAACAATTAATTTATTCGTTGGCGGTCTACGGTGCTTCCCCTCTTCACGAGCCCGGGAAAAAACCAGCGGAAAATACCCTATAACATCCATAAGAACAAGACCAATGTAAAAAATGATAAACCAGAAAAAAACTTGAATCCATTGAAAAAAAATGAAGAACAACAAGGAAGAACAAGAGATGGAGAGAAACGTGAAAGGGAAGATTGTAAAAAATGTTTTCTCTCTCCTCTTTTTTTTTTTTTTTTTTTTTGGAATTAATTATTATTTATTGGAAAGGTAAAAGATATTTGAATTTCAAAATTAAAAATTTAAAACTGAGTTTGAAATTCAAATTGAAAATTTCATTTGAAGGGAATCTTAAAAAAAATGAGTTGGCATCATTTTATAGGTGGTGTGTAAGATGCTAGTGTACACCAAGTGTACCTCTAGCATCATCCTTTATCAGGTGAATGTAAATTGGGTGTCTGCTTTTGTTTCCGTGAAAGTGCATAAAACAAGTCAATATTATTTTTTTTAAAAAAATTAATCCTAAATTATTCAAGGCGCTTCCCTTAAAATAATTTTTTTTTTTTTTTTTTTTTTAAAAAAAAAGTGTTTTATGCGCGGATTTTTTGACTGCATGTATTCTGATAGTAGAGAGCTAAACCCCGCCCCATTAATACTCAACCGCCCTATTAAATATCTCAAATACCCCTCCTTATATTTGACCCATTCAATTTTTACTAACTTTTACGATTTTACCCCATCTCCCCTCTTTTACAGTATTTACCCTCCCTCAACCATCAACTCCAAACAGAATCCGGTTGGTCCAAACCCAGATTCCGGCTAAAAATCTGGCGGTTCCCAAGATTTTCGGCCCATCCTTCTCCTTTCCCTGCAAATTCGACAATCTACACCTAAATTCCGACAGAATCAATCGCATGCTAGAGGGTGAGCAAGATCAATCCGACAAGAAGAGGGGCAGGAAGTGTGCGACAATAATGGACCCACCGGAGTAATCCAGTGGTGGTGGTTCGGAAAGAATGGCAGCGAATGGAGGCAAGGCTCCGGAGAATCTATACATAATATTAGCATGTTGATAGTTGAATATCAACTTCGATAACTTTGAGAGATTCATGGCAAGTAGAAGATTTTACTACCCGATAACCCACCATTAATGAGCAAAAACAAAACACAAGTTCTCACTCTTTATCTTCAATTTAAACAATTTATAAGTCATAAAGGCACAAATTATCAAATTATAAAATTAAAGGAAACCCATAAAAGATTCGTCCTTTAATTTTATGAAAATGGACTAAATAACTTGGACATTTTGATAATTTAATGGTTGTAGAGTTTGATGTTTCTATTTGACGAATGTGCTTTCACACTTCAATGGACAATAGTATATGATTGACTTGCTTTTGGTTGTTAATATTTTCCACAAATTATGCTAAATTACTACTTTCAGTCAATTTGTGATGGATATATATACTAATTGTTGTAACTTTTGTACGATACAAGACATATAATAAGGCTTATTGGTAAACTAATTAACTTTGGACCTAGACAAGACTTAGACTTTCTTGTTTTGAGTTTGGACCATGGTGGAGACTTCTTCACTTTGAGCTTGGATCACGGTTGAAGCTTAAAGTGAAGAAATCTCTACCATGATCCAAGCTCAAAACGAAGAAGTCCCTTTGTTAAAATAAAATAAAAAAATTAATTCGGTTTATAATAAATAACAATAAAAATTTATTCGATTAATAGTATTTTTTTTCTTTCCAAAAATGTAAATCCATATTAAGTAATACCGAATTAATTATAACATACCCTACAGACGGGGTAGAATAAATGATGCAACGAGGCACAAATACTTGGGTCAAAATATGCTAGACATTACGTATAATAGCATAATAATCATCCCTTGCATGTGAAACAACCATACATGCATAATAATACTTGAACAACATGCTTGACATTAAATTCAACGATTATAAATAATCACAACATGCTTGTTCACATAGAATTCATAAATTCAATAATAATCCATGACATGTTTGCTCACAACATCAAATATAAATCAAATAATAATCCATGTCACATGATTCACAATAAAAAGTATCACAAAAGTCCTCAGGTAAATGGTGGTCACCCTAGACATGTACATACCTCGAATATCTAAGTACGGGGGCCACTTTGTGAATTACGACTCAAGATTAGAAATCACCTCCTATCATTAAAATAATAAAAATCAATTATTATTCATGCTCACTAAATTTTCAGCAACTTTTATAAATTCTAAAACCCTTGAATTGGTTATTAATTAATTGTCCATTAGTGATGAAGGAAATAATGCCCTGAAGGAAATAATGCCCTTGGTCCAAGTATGCATTCTATGTTAAGTCTAATAAATGCGGTTCAGTATTAATTAACAAGTTAATAATTCAGTGAGATCAAGTGAGCTGAATGCCTAGATAGAGGCCGCTTCAGTTCAAGTGGAATTAATGATATTAATCCACAGCTTACTCTTGACTGAACCCGTAGGGTCACACAAATAGTACGTAAACGGATCAAGTATTTAATGGCATTAAATACTCCATCTATGAATATTCGGAACCGACGGATCTTGGTTTCAGTGGGAGCTAAGATCGTCACAGGCAAGAAATGAATACTCCGGAAACGATGATATTGCCGGAAACGGAAATATGGATCGTATCGGAAATATGAATATTATCCAAGTCGTAGATGTTGCCGGAAACGGAAACATGGTACGTATCGGAAAATATTATTGGAAATGGAAATATTACCAGAATCGGAAATATTGCCGGAAACGGAAATATTGTCAGAATCGGAAATATTACCGGAATCGGAAAATAATTCCGGAAACGGAAATATTAAATATTTGTTCGAAACGGAAATTAATTCCGGAATCGGAAATATTAAATATTGTTCGTATCGGAAATAGATTCCGGAAATGGAAATTTAATCGGAAGCGTATCGTACGAATTAGCATCGGACGAGGCCTGCCGGACGAAGGCCCAGCACGAAGCCGGGCCATCGCCCAGCAAGCACGCACGCCACAAGCCCAGCGCGCACCAAGGCCACGGATGCGTGGGCCGCGCTGCGTGGGCTGCTGCTCGCATGCGCATGGGCAGCCCTTGTGGCTGCCGTGTGTGTGTGTGAGTTTGTGCTCATACATGATTCCTAAATCTACAAAGAGTTAGTGTGTGATTAAATTCCTATTCCTAATTAGATAAATTAATTAAATAGAATTCATGTAGGATTCTAATTTCAATTAATTCGTATCCTACTAGGATTGCGATTCCTTTTCCATAACTCTATAAATAAAGGCCTAGGGGTCATTATTTACATACAAGTTTCAAGTATTCAAAACTAAGATTTTTAAGCAGAAAAATCAGCCAATATTCTTGCCTACCTAACCGAAAATATTAGAACCTTAAGGGCGATTCTAGTTGGTCAATCTTAAGGCGGATCCGGACGTGCTGTGGACTATCTACGGAGGGACGACATTTGGAGTCCTAAAGACTTGTTCTTGTTCGGTTCGGGCGCAGCTAGGGAAGGCACGCAACAAAGAGTATGCATCTAAACTATGCTAAATGATTATGTGTAAATAATATGTTTCCTGGCTTTATGGTTTTTTCCGCATGATTTATGAACTGTCATATGAATCATAACCTAACAGTGGTATCACGAGCCCCTTATTATTTTCATAATCTAAATTGCATGAACATGGTTAAATATTACAAATTTGCAAGAATTAAAAGGGGTGATTAATTTTCGTAATTGATAATTAATTGCAAATTGCGTTTATTTAATTATACGTACGCAGTTTTTCGGCAGTTTCTTCATTACTCATCCGAATTGAGTGATTTTTGTGTCAATTCCGCATGTAAAAGGCATTCTAAAATTTTGACAAAAAAAAGTATTTTTCTGCCGAACCCAGAATTCTCAAATTCGAAGCCTAACTATGACTTTTCGAAGGTTTTAGTTTTTCGAATGCAAAATTTCGTAAATTTAAGATGTTAAATTAAATATTTGCGATTCTTGTTGATAAATCTTGAATTTTTGATTGACCTACTGCATATGTTTAACAAGTTTGAATGCCTAGTCTTGTTAATTATGCAATCTAATTTGTAATTATGATTAATTTGTTGAAAATTAGAATAATTTAGAATTAATTTGATTTTCATAATTAATTGTAATTTAATTAGAAACCTATGATTAAAAACCACCATAAAAATTGTAAATTTACGATAAATTTTAAATTTTTATGACCTAGACTTGAATCCATAACAATCGGAAATCAATTGGATAATAAATTTTCGATTTTTCGCCCTAAAATTATGAAATTAATATTATTTATTAATTTGTCATTAATTTTAAATATAAATTTTAAATTTTTATGCGATTCGTTCATAAAACTTGCACGCACGAAGCAATGGACGCTTCGTGTTACCCTTAAGGGGTGTTGTATAATGCGGGCATGCGACGACGAGCAAGGGAGCTCGTCGCCCGTGCGGCACGAATGCAATGAGCAAGGGCGTAGTGCACGAGCACAAGGCAGCAGCCCTGCCTTGTGTCGTGTGCCACGAGCTATGAACGAATGGGCATGGGCGAAGGGCGAAGCCAAGGCAGTCGCGTGTGGGCAGCAAGCGAGCTGCGCCACAACGCGCGCTGCCTCGCACAAGAGCGCGCAGCCTCGCGCGCAGCGAGCGCAAGCTCGCGTGCCACGAGCGCAAGCTCGCGTGCCACGAGCGCTGCGCCCAGCATTACTCGCGCGCACAGCGCGCGATGTCGCCCGCCCAGCGAGCGATGTCGCGCCCCAGCGAGCGATGGCTCGCGCGCACAGCGCGCGATGTCGCCCGCCCAGCGAGCGATGTCGCGCCCCAGCGAGCGATGGCTCGCGCGCACAGCGAGCAAGCTCGCGCGCCCAGCGAGCGATGTCGCGAGCGCGCACTGCGAGCGATAGCTCGCGTGCGATGGGCGCTGTGCGGAGGCTTGCGATAGGACAGCAGCAGCTATGCGACGAGCGCATGGGCTGCGCGCACATGGCCAGCAATGGCTGTGTGCGTGCGGCCCATGGGCGTGCAACGCGTAGGGTGTTTGCGTTACGATTAGATCGTTTTGAATGTTTAATTTGAAAATTTCAGTTCACGTAATTTTAATTAATTTTAAAATTAAAATTTGAATTAATTTCTTGGATTTTAATTTTGAATATTATAATTATAATAAATGGTATTTATTCTAATTATTTTACTAAAATTAAAATCATGAATTAATTTAAATGCGAATGAAATTAAATTAAATTTTTGGATTCAATTATAAATTTATATGAGCTTTAAATTTTAATTAAATTTGTATGTTTCCGGTTAGACTAGAAATACAATTTTATGTTTAAAATTAGTAAAGCATATGAATTTATTGGTTTGAGTGGGAGCGCTTTTTAGTCATAAACTCTTGATTAGGTCTACAAATCCTTAAGGTTAAAACAACTTGATTAGAATTAATAAGGACTGAATAATTGGTAGATTATTGGTGCCCTTGATTAATTGCTGCAAATGTTTACGTGATGCATAATGTGTTTTACTAACTAGCTATGTGGGCCATTCATGATAATGAATGGGTGAATGGTATATATTGTATATGTACTGTTTTGCAGGTTATGAAGTGACTAGTATGGCCCAAATAGGATAGAAAATATGGTCTGCGTACCATTAATTTTAATGTAATTGGTCTAAAGTACCAAAGTTGTTTTTCAATTCAAATATGGTCTGCGTACCATCAAATAGTTGTAATTAGTTATAGCTTATCCTATTTGAAGAAAATGGTGCCTCCCACGGAGATTTTCAAGACGGACTTTGAAGTCAAAGCTTCAAGATGAAGTCGGGCCATACTAGATCACAAATATCTTATGCATGTTTTAAGTTATTTATTGTTTTAAATATGTCTTAAGATGCATGAGATTAAAAGCTTGATTATGTTGCATGATTAAGGATTTTAGTTCACTTAAAATCTAACCAACATAGTAAGAGCCTTAAGTTCCAAACTTAAAAATTGAGTTAAAAGGTGCCATGCCAAAATATACACTTGCTTGGATATCCTTTACATCAATCTAGTAATAGTTTTCGCTCAGCGAGGTGTTACTTATTGGTCCTAAAGGGGCAAGGTACACAAATAATTGTGAGTACATGTTAGTTTTGGTAAAACTCAACGATATAAGTAAGGAGTCCTTTTATGTCGTGGCAAATTCGATAGGTTTACCTAATAAGTTCTTAGACGTACCTATCAACCAAGAATAGTTTCTAGACTATTAGCAAAAGGCTTTTGCTTACCTAAGATGTTCTAGGATTAAGTCGACAAACTGTGCTTAGTTCTTCAATGATTTTAGGATCTTGGAATCATTTTATTCACACCTGCCGGAACACATAACTTGAATAAAATGCTTAATAAACATTGAATTATGCATGAATGCTAGAATTTAAGTTTATTAAGAGAAACTGTGAATGGTTATTTATTTGTTTATTCTTTTCAATTGTAGTTTTTAATATGGCAAACAACAATTCATTCAACATTCGATCAATTCTCGAAAAGGAGAAGTTGAACGGGAAAAACTTCCTTGACTGGCAAAGGAACTTGCAAATAGTTCTTATGCAGGAAGAAAAGGAGTATGTCCTAGATGAGGCGATGCCCGAAGCTCCAGGCGACGGGGTCACTCAGGCAGCCCTCAATCGTTGGATTGATGCCAACAAGGATGTGAAATGTCTAATGCTCGCCACCATGAGTGCGGATCTGCAGAAAACGTTCATCAACTCAGATGCTTTCACAATCATCAGTGAGTTGAAGAACATGTTCCAAGATCTGGCTCGAGTCGAAAGATTCGAGACTCATAGGCAAATTCTTGAGACCAAGCTTAAGAAAGGCGAGCCCGTAAGTCCACATGTTCTCAAAATGATTGGACTCATTGAGAATATGAGTCGGCTGGATCAGCAATTTTCTCAGGAAATGGCTATAGACACCATCCTCCATTCTCTTCATAGCGAGTATGATCAGTTCAAACTGAACTACAGTATGAATAGTCTGGACAAAACGCTCACTGAGCTTCACGGTATGCTGAAGACCGCTGAAAAGACGCTCAAAAGTGATAAGCAGGATGTGCTTATGGTGCGTGGGGGCAAGTTCAAGAAATCTGGAAAGAAGAGGAATGCTAAGAAAGGTGGCAACAAGGCCAGCCCAACTAAGCAAACTGGCGCCAAATCTGCAAAGAGGAAGGTCAGTCAACCCACTTCTGAATCCGAATGCTTCTACTGCAAGAAGAAGGGGCATTGGAAGAGAGATTGCTTGAAGCTAAAGGAAGATCAGAAGAACGGAACAGTCGTTCCATCTTCAGGTATTTTCGTTATAGACTGTATACTTGCTAATTCAACTTCTTGGGTATTAGATACAGGTTGTGGCTCACACTTATGTTCCAATCCACAGGGACTAAGAAGAAGTAGAAAGTTAAGCAAGGGTGAAGTCGACCTACGAGTGGGAAATGGAGCACGGATTGCTGCATTAGCTGTAGGAACTTACTATTTGTCGTTGCCCTCCGGGCTAGTTTTGGAACTGGAAGAATGTTTCCATGTTCCAAGTCTTACTAAAAACATCATTTCAGTTTCTTGCTTAGATGCTAAGGGATTTTCCTTTATAATAAAAGACAATAGTTGTTCGTTTTATTTTAAAGAGATGTTTTATGGATCTGCTAGATTAGTCAATGGACTTTATTTATTAGATCACGACAAACAAGTATATAACATAAATACCAAAAAGGCCAAAAAGGATGATTCAGATCTCACCTATCTGTGGCATTGTCGATTAGGCCATATAAACTTGAAACGCTTAGAAAGACTTCAAAGGGAAGGAATTCTAGAACCATTTGACTTAGAGGATTATGGTAAATGCGAATCATGTTTACTTGGCAAAATGACAAAGCAACCTTTCTCTAAAGTTGGAGAAAGAGCAAATGAACTATTGGGTTTAATCCATACAGATGTATGTGGACCAATGAGTACAAATGCTAGAGGTGGTTTCAGCTACTTTATCACTTTCACTGATGACTTCAGTAGGTATGGTTATGTCTACCTAATGAAGCATAAGTCTGAATCCTTTGACAAATTCAAGGAATTTCAGAGTGAAGTAGAGAATCAATTAGGCAAGAAGATCAAGGCACTGCGGTCTGATAGAGGCGGTGAATATCTGAGCTATGAATTTGATGACCATCTGAAAGAATGTGGAATTCTATCAGAATTGACTCCTCCTGGAACACCACAATGGAACGGTGTGTCAGAACGGAGGAACAGAACTTTGCTAGACATGGTCAGGTCAATGATGGGTCAGGCCGAACTTCCATTAGAATTTTGGGGACATGCACTAAATACAGCTGCACTCACTATAAATAGAGCTCCGTCTAAAGCTGTCGAAAAGACTCCATACGAATTATGGTTTGGAAAGCCTCCAAATGTGTCTTTTCTTAAGATTTGGGGATGTGAAGTATACGTCAAACGATTAATTTCAGACAAACTTCATCCAAAATCTGACAAATGTATCCTTGTGGGCTATCCAAAGGAAACAAAGGGGTATTACTTCTACAATACATCTGAGAACAAAGTGTTTGTTGCTCGAGATGGTGTCTTTTTGGAGAAGGATCATATTTCCAAAATGACAAGTGGGAGAAAAGTAGACCTCGAAGAAATTCGAGTCGAACAACAAACTCTAGAGAATGCTCAAGATGACATTCAGGATGAAACTCAGAGATCTTTAGAAGAATCTGGTGAGAATCATGGTCAATCTAGAAATGTTACCCCGCGTAGATCGCAAAGATATAGATCTCAACCGGAAAGGTACTTAGGTATTTTGACGAACGAGAGCTATGACGTTCTATTACTTGAAAGTGATGAACCTGCGACTTACAAGCAAGCTATGACGAGCCCTAGCTCCAAGCAATGGCAAGAAGCCATGCAATCTGAATTAGACTCCATGTCTGAAAACCAAGTATGGGATTTGGTCGATTTGCCAGATGGCTACCAAGCCATTGGAAGCAAATGGGTTTTCAAACTGAAAAAGGACAAGGATGGGAAACTTGAAGTTTTCAAAGCTAGATTGGTTGCAAAAGGTTACAGGCAAGTCCACGGTGTGGATTACGATGAAACCTTTTCACCAGTTGCAATGCTAAAGTCTATTCGAATAATGTTAGCAATCGCTGCATATTACGATTACGAAATATGGCAGATGGATGTCAAAACTGCTTTCTTAAACGGCGTTTTAACAGAAACTGTGTTTATGACACAGCCTGAAGGTTTTGAGGATCCAAAGAATGCTAAAAAGGTATGCAAGCTAAAGAAGTCAATCTACGGATTGAAGCAGGCATCCAGGAGCTGGAATATACGTTTTGATGAAGCAGTCAGTGACTTTGGTTTCATCAAAAACGCAGACGAATCTTGTGTATACAAGAAGGTCAGTGGGAGCAAAATTGCTTTCCTAGTATTATATGTCGACGACATATTGCTTATCGGAAATGACATTCCTATGTTGAACTCTGTCAAGATTTGGCTTGGGAAATGTTTTTCGATGAAGGATCTAGGAGAAGCACAGTACATATTGGGCATCAAGATTTACAGAGATAGATCTAAAAAGATGATTGGACTTAGTCAAAGCACTTATATCAATAAGGTGCTTGATAGGTTCAAGATGGCGGACTCCAAGCGAGGCTACCTACCCATGTCTCATGGAATGACTCTAAGCAAGACTCAGTGCCCAAAAACACTTGATGAGCGTAGACGAATGAATGGGATTCCATATGCATCATTGATTGGTTCAATAATGTATGCTATGATATGTACACGCCCGGATGTTGCGTACGCACTCAGTGCTACGAGCAGATACCAGTCAGACCCAGGAGAGGCGCATTGGACTGCTGCCAAGAACATTCTGAAGTACCTGAAAAGGCACAAAGATGACTTCCTGGTCTATGGTGGAGATGATGAATTAATTGTTAAAGGCTATACGGACGCAAGTTTCCAAACCGACAAAGATGATTTCAGATCACAGTCTGGGTTTGTCTTCTGCCTCAACGGAGGAGCAGTAAGCTGGAAAAGTGCTAAGCAAAGCACCATTGCGGATTCTACAACTGAAGCGGAGTACATTGCTGCACATGAAGCAGCAAAGGAAGCTATATGGCTAAGGAAGTGTTAGGTTATGATACATATGACATTACATAGATCATGCGGAAACAACCATTAACCCAGGACAACATATTATTTACACATAATCATATAGCATAATTTAGATGCATACTCTTTGTTGCGTGCCCTCCCTAGCTGCGCCCGAACCGAACAAGAACAAGTCTTTTAGGACTCCAAGTGTCGTCCCTCCGTAGATAGTCCACAGCACGTCCGGATCCGCCTTAAGATTGACCAACTAGAATCGCCCTTAAGGTACTAGAAAATTTCGGCACTTTATGAGCAAGATGTGTTTTAATTTTCTCTCAAAAAACTCACTTTTGAATACTTTGAAACTTATGTATAAATTATGACCCCTAGGCCTTTATTTATAGAGTTATGGAAAAGGAATCGTAATCCTAGTAGGATACGAATTAATTGAAATTAGAATCCTACATGAATTCTATTTAATTAATTTATCCAATTAGGAATAGAAATTTAATCATACACTGACTCTTGTAGATTCAGGAATCACGCATGAGCACAAACTCACACACACACGGCAGCCACAAGGGCTGCCCATGCGCGTGCGAGCAGCAGCCCACGCAGCACGGCCCACGCATCCGTGGCCCTTGGCGCGCGCTGGGCCTGCCTTGCGGTAGGCCTGGGCGCTGCCTTGGCTGGGCTTGTGGCGCGCATGCTTGCTGGGCGATGGCCCCGGCTTCGTGCTGGGCCTTCGTCCGGCAAGCCTCGTCCGATGCTAATTCGTACGATACGCTTCCGATTAAATTTCCATTTCCGGAATCTATTTCCGATTACGAACAATATTTAATATTTCCGATTCCGGAATTAATTTCCGTTTCGAACAAATATTTAATATTTCCGTTTCCGGAATTATTTTCCGATTCCGGTAATATTTCCGATTCTGACAATATTTCCGTTTCCGGCAATATTTCCGATTCTGGTAATATTTCCATTTCCAATAATATTTTCCGATACGTACCATGTTTCCGTTTCCGGCAACATCTACGACTTGGATAATATTCATATTTCCGACACGATCCATATTTCCGTTTCCGGCAATATCATCGTTTCCGGAGTATTCATTTCTTGCCTGTGACGATCTTAGCTGCCACTGAAACCAAGATCCGTCGTTTCCGAATATTCATAGATGGAGTATTTAATGCCATTAAATACTTGATCCGTTTACGTACTATTTGTGTGACCCTACGGGTTCAGTCAAGAGTAAGCTGTGGATTAATATCATTAATTCCACTTGAACTGAAGCGGCCTCTAGCTAGGCATTCAGCTCACTTGATCTCACTGAATTATTAACTTGTTAATTAATACTGAACCGCATTTATTAGACTTAACATAGAATGCATACTTGGACCAAGGGCATTATTTCCTTCAGTCTCCCACTTGTCCTTAGGGACAAGTGTGCATTTCCTAATTCCTTTGTCGCTCGATGCTTGCTCTTGAACATAAGGTAAGAGTTGTCATCCTTATTATGTCCAGAGGTGTTCCTCGGTTTCAGAGTTCAACTGATCAAATAAACAGATAATCATAGCCTATGATTCATCCGAGCACGGCCATGCATTTCACAGTTTCTAGCTCTCCGAGTGGCCTTGTACAACTTTTAAGCATCTCTTCCCGATTTATGGGAGGACAATCCCAATCTTGCGATCTTGAGATTAGACTTCGTTTGATAGGTGATTACCTGAGCGTTGCCTTTATAGCCTCCTTTTACGGTGCGACGGTTGGTCAACGTCAAAGCAACCAGTTCTCAAACAAGTAATCTCAAATCACTCAGGTATTGAGGATTTAGTGTCTAATAATTTAATGAAATTTACTTATGACAGACTTTCATCTCTTACAGTAAAGTTTCATAGGTCTTGTCCGATACTAGTCTTCCCAAAGTAAGTATCTATGCAAATGATTATGACATTGCCATGTCCACATAGTTCAAGAAACAGAACTACTAGTCATCTTGCATTCTAATCGTCTAACGTTTTCTATGCGTCCAATTTTATAGAAAACTCCGATTAGGGACCATTTTCAACCTTTGACATTCAAGTTCACTTGATAGACATTTCTTAGTCACAGGACTGGTCCTGACAGTCTATCTTGAATATATCGTCAAGTTGAAGGGACTCATCATTTAATAAACCACAAATTAAATGGAAAAAATGAATTCCTTTCATTTATTGTGAATGATTAACCAATAATGTTTTACAAAGATTTAAACTCTAAAACTTTAAAACATTAAACAGAGACATCAAAGCCATTCTCCAATATGCTTGATTCCCATAGCTGCAGTGTGCGAGTTGTGCTTCGCTTGCGGCAGAGGTTTAGTTAATGGATCTGATATGTTGTCATCAGTTCCAATTTTGCTTATCTCGACTTCTTTTCTTTCAACGAACTCTCGTAGAAGGTGAAATCTACGAAGTACATGCTTGACTCTCTGGTGGTGTCTAGGCTCTTTTGCCTGTGCAATAGCTCCGTTATTATCACAATACAGGGCTATTGGTCCTTTAATGGAGGGGACTACACCAAGTTCTCCTATGAACTTCCTTAGCCATATAGCTTCCTTTGCTGCTTCATGTGCAGCAATGTACTCCGCTTCAGTTGTAGAATCCGCAATGGTGCTTTGCTTAGCACTTTTCCAGCTTACTGCTCCTCCGTTGAGGCAGAAGACAAACCCAGACTGTGATCTGAAATCATCTTTGTCGGTTTGGAAACTTGCGTCCGTATAGCCTTTAACAATTAATTCATCATCTCCACCATAGACCAGGAAGTCATCTTTGTGCCTTTTCAGGTACTTCAGAATGTTCTTGGCAGCAGTCCAATGCGCCTCTCCTGGGTCTGACTGGTATCTGCTCGTAGCACTGAGTGCGTACGCAACATCCGGGCGTGTACATATCATAGCATACATTATTGAACCAATCAATGATGCATATGGAATCCCATTCATTCGTCTACGCTCATCAAGTGTTTTTGGGCACTGAGTCTTGCTTAGAGTCATTCCATGAGACATGGGTAGGTAGCCTCGCTTGGAGTCTGCCATCTTGAACCTATCAAGCACCTTATTGATATAAGTGCTTTGACTAAGTCCAATCATCTTTTTAGATCTATCTCTGTAAATCTTGATGCCCAATATGTACTGTGCTTCTCCTAGATCCTTCATCGAAAAACATTTCCCAAGCCAAATCTTGACAGAGTTCAACATAGGAATGTCATTTCCGATAAGCAATATGTCGTCGACATATAATACTAGGAAAGCAATTTTGCTCCCACTGACCTTCTTGTATACACAAGATTCGTCCGCGTTCTTGATGAAACCAAAGTCACTGACTGCTTCATCAAAACGTATATTCCAGCTCCTGGATGCCTGCTTCAATCCGTAGATTGACTTCTTTAGCTTGCATACCTTTTTAGCATTCTTTGGATCCTCAAAACCTTCAGGCTGTGTCATAAACACAGTTTCTGTTAAAACGCCGTTTAAGAAAGCAGTTTTGACATCCATCTGCCATATTTCGTAATCGTAATATGCAGCGATTGCTAACATTATTCGAATAGACTTTAGCATTGCAACTGGTGAAAAGGTTTCATCGTAATCCACACCGTGGACTTGCCTGTAACCTTTTGCAACCAATCTAGCTTTGAAAACTTCAAGTTTCCCATCCTTGTCCTTTTTCAGTTTGAAAACCCATTTGCTTCCAATGGCTTGGTAGCCATCTGGCAAATCGACCAAATCCCATACTTGGTTTTCAGACATGGAGTCTAATTCAGATTGCATGGCTTCTTGCCACTGCTTGGAGCTAGGGCTCGTCATAGCTTGTTTGTAAGTCGCAGGTTCATCACTTTCAAGTAATAGAACGTCATAGCTCTCGTTCGTCAAAATACCTAAGTACCTTTCCGGTTGAGATCTATATCTTTGCGATCTACGCGGGGTAACATTTCTAGATTGACCATGATTCTCACCAGATTCTTCTAAAGATCTCTGAGTTTCATCCTGAATGTCATCTTGAGCATTCTCTAGAGTTTGTTGTTCGACTCGAATTTCTTCGAGGTCTACTTTTCTCCCACTTGTCATTTTGGAAATATGATCCTTCTCCAAAAAGACACCATCTCGAGCAACAAACACTTTGTTCTCAGATGTATTGTAGAAGTAATACCCCTTTGTTTCCTTTGGATAGCCCACAAGGATACATTTGTCAGATTTTGGATGAAGTTTGTCTGAAATTAATCGTTTGACGTAAACTTCACATCCCCAAATCTTAAGAAAAGACACATTTGGAGGCTTTCCAAACCATAATTCGTATGGAGTCTTTTCGACAGCTTTAGACGGAGCTCTATTTATAGTGAGTGCAGCTGTATTTAGTGCATGTCCCCAAAATTCTAATGGAAGTTCGGCCTGACCCATCATTGACCTGACCATGTCTAGCAAGGTTCTGTTCCTCCGTTCTGACACACCGTTCCATTGTGGTGTTCCAGGAGGAGTCAATTCTGATAGAATTCCACATTCTTTCAGATGGTCATCAAATTCATAGCTCAGATATTCACCGCCTCTATCAGACCGCAGTGCCTTAATCTTCTTGCCTAATTGATTCTCTACTTCACTCTGAAATTCCTTGAATTTGTCAAAGGATTCAGACTTATGCTTCATTAGGTAGACATAACCATACCTACTGAAGTCATCAGTGAAAGTGATAAAGTAGCTGAAACCACCTCTAGCATTTGTACTCATTGGTCCACATACATCTGTATGGATTAAACCCAATAGTTCATTTGCTCTTTCTCCAACTTTGGAGAAAGGTTGCTTTGTCATTTTGCCAAGTAAACATGATTCGCATTTACCATAATCCTCTAAGTCAAATGGTTCTAGAATTCCTTCCCTTTGAAGTCTTTCTAAGCGTTTCAAGTTTATATGGGCTAATCGACAATGCCACAGATAGGTGAGATCTGAATCATCCTTTTTGGCCTTTTTGGTATTTATGTTATATACTTGTTTGTCGTGATCTAATAAATAAAGTCCATTGACTAATCTAGCAGATCCATAAAACATCTCTTTAAAATAAAACGAACAACTATTGTCTTTTATTATAAAGGAGAATCCCTTAGCATCTAAGCAAGAAACTGAAATGATGTTTTTAGTAAGACTTGGAACATGGAAACATTCTTCCAGTTCCAAAACTAGCCCGGAGGGCAACGACAAATAGTAAGTTCCTACAGCTAATGCAGCAATCCGTGCTCCATTTCCCACTCGTAGGTCGACTTCACCCTTGCTTAACTTTCTACTTCTTCTTAGTCCCTGTGGATTGGAACATAAGTGTGAGCCACAACCTGTATCTAATACCCAAGAAGTTGAATTAGCAAGTATACAGTCTATAACGAAAATACCTGAAGATGGAACGACTGTTCCGTTCTTCTGATCTTCCTTTAGCTTCAAGCAATCTCTTTTCCAATGCCCCTTCTTCTTGCAGTAGAAGCATTCGGATTCAGAAGTGGGTTGACTGACCTTCCTCTTTGCAGATTTGGCGCCAGTTTGCTTAGTTGGGCTGGCCTTGTTGCCACCTTTCTTAGCATTCCTCTTCTTTCCAGATTTCTTGAACTTGCCCCCACGCACCATAAGCACATCCTGCTTATCACTTTTGAGCGTCTTTTCAGCGGTCTTCAGCATACCGTGAAGCTCAGTGAGCGTTTTGTCCAGACTATTCATACTGTAGTTCAGTTTAAACTGATCATACCCGCTATGAAGAGAATGGAGGATGGTGTCTATAGCCATTTCCTGAGAAAATTGCTGATCCAGCCGACTCATATTCTCAATGAGTCCAATCATTTTGAGAACATGTGGACTTACGGGCTCGCCTTTCTTAAGCTTGGTCTCAAGAATTTGCCTATGAGTCTCGAATCTTTCGACTCGAGCCAGATCTTGGAACATGTTCTTCAACTCACTGATGATTGTGAAAGCATCTGAGTTGATGAACGTTTTCTGCAGATCCGCACTCATGGTGGCGAGCATTAGACATTTCACATCCTTGTTGGCATCAATCCAACGATTGAGGGCAGCCTGAGTGACCCCGTCGCCAGGAGCTTCGGGCATCGCCTCATCTAGGACATACTCCTTTTCTTCCTGCATAAGAACTATTTGCAAGTTCCTTTGCCAGTCAAGGAAGTTTTTCCCGTTCAACTTCTCCTTTTCGAGAATTGATCGAATGTTGAATGAATTGTTGTTTGCCATATTAAAAACTACAATTGAAAAGAATAAACAAATAAATAACCATTCACAGTTTCTCTTAATAAACTTAAATTCTAGCATACATGCATAATTCAATGTTTATTAAGCATTTTATTCAAGTTATGTGTTCCGGCAGGTGTGAATAAAATGATTCCAAGATCCTAAAATCATTGAAGAACTAAGCACAGTTTGTCGACTTAATCCTAGAACATCTTAGGTAAGCAAAAGCCTTTTGCTAATAGTCTAGAAACTATTCTTGGTTGATAGGTACGTCTAAGAACTTATTAGGTAAACCTATCGAATTTGCCACGACATAAAAGGACTCCTTACTTATATCGTTGAGTTTCACCAAAACTAACATGTACTCACAATTATTTGTGTACCTTGCCCCTTTAGGACCAATAAGTAACACCTCGCTGAGCGAAAACTATTACTAGATTGATGTAAAGGATATCCAAGCAAGTGTATATTTTGGCATGGCACCTTTTAACTCAATTTTTAAGTTTGGAACTTAAGGCTCTTACTATGTTGGTTAGATTTTAAGTGAACTAAAATCCTTAATCATGCAACATAATCAAGCTTTTGATCTCATGCATTTTAAGACATATTTAAAAACAATAAATAACTTAAAACATGCATAAGATATTTGTGATCTAGTATGGCCCGACTTCATCTTGAAGCTTTGACTTCAAAGTCCGTCTTGAAAATCTCCGTGGGAGGCACCATTTTCTTCAAATAGGATAAGCTATAACTAATTACAACTATTTGATGGCACGCAGACCATATTTGAATTGAAAAACAACTTTGGTACTTTAGACCAATTACATTCAAATTAATGGTACGCAGACCATATTTTCTATCCTATTTGGGCCATACTAGTCACTTCATAACCTGCAAAACAGTACATATACAATATATACCATTCACCCATTCATTATCATGAATGGCCCACATAGCTGGTTAGTAAAACACATTATGCATCACGTAAACATTTGCAGCAATTAATCAAGGGCACCAATAATCTACCAATTATTCAGTCCTTATTAATTCTAATCAAGTTGTTTTAATCTTAAGGATTTGTAGACCTAATCAAGAGTTTATGACTAAAAAGCGCTCCCACTTAAACCAATAAATTCATATGCTTTACTAATTTTAAACATAAAATTGTATTTCTAGTCTAACCGGAAACATACAAATTTAATTAAAATTTAAAGCTCATATAAATTTATAATTGAATCCAAAAATTTAATTTAATTTCAGTCGCATTTAAATTAATTCATGATTTTAATTTTAGTAAAATAATTAGAATAAATTCCATTTATTATAATTATAATATTCAAAATTAAAATCCAAGAAATTAATTCAAATTATTAATTTTAAAATTAATTAAAATTACGTGAACTGAAATTTTCAAATTAAACATTCAAAACGATCTAATCGTAACGCAAACACCCTACGCGTTGCACGCCCATGGGCCGTACGCACACAGCCATTGCTGGCCATGTGCGCGCAGCCCATGCGCTCGTCGCATAGCTGCTGCTGTCCTACCGCAAGCCTCCGCACAGCGCCCCATCGCACGCGAGCTATCGCTCGCAGTGCGCGCGCGCGAGATCGCTCGCTGGGCGCGCTGGCTCGCTCGCTGTGCGCGCGAGCCATCGCTCGCTGGGGCGCGACATCGCTCGCTGGGCGGGCGACATCGCGCGCTGTGCGCGCGAGTAGTGCTGGGCGCAGCGCTCGTGGCACGCGAGCTTGCGCTCGCTGCGCGCGAGGCTGCGCGCACTTGTGCGAGGCAGCGCGCGTTGTGGCGCAGCTCGCTTGCTGCCCACACGCGACTGCCTTGGCTCGCCCCTCGCCCATGCCCATTCGTTCATTGCTCGTGGCACACGACACAAGGCAGGGCTGCTGCCTTGTGCTCGTGCACTACGCCCTTGCTCATTGCATTCGTGCCGCACGGGCGACGAGCTCCCTTGCTCGTCGTCACATGCCCGCATTATACAACACCCCTTAAGGGTAACACGAAGCGTCCATTGCTTCGTGCGTGCAAGTTATTTGAACGAATCGCATAAAAATTTAAAATTTATATTTAAAATTAATGACAAATTAATAAATAATATTAATTTCATAATTTTAGGGCGAAAAAATCGAAAATTTATTATCCAATTGATTTCCGATTGATATGGATTCAAGTCTAGGTCATAAAAATTTAAAATTTATCGTAAATTCACAATTTTTATGGTGGTTTTTAATCATAGGTTTCTAATTAAATTACAATTAATTATGAAAATCAAATTAATTCTAAATTATTCTAATTTTCAACAAATTAATCATAATTACAAATTAGATTGCATAATTAACAAGACTAGGCATTCAAACTTGTTAAACATATGCAGTAGGTCAATAAAAAATTCAAGATTTATCAACAAGAATCGCAAATATTTAATTTAACATCTTAAATTTACGAAATTTTGCATTCGAAAAACTAAAACCTTCGAAAAGTCATAGTTAGGCTTCGAATTTGAGAATTCTGGGTTCGGCAGAAAATTACTATTTTTGTCAAAATTTTAGAATGCCTTTTACATGCGGAATTGACACAAAAATCACTCAATTCGGATGAGTAACGAAGAAACTGCCGAAAAACTGCGTACGTATAATTAAATAAACGCAATTTGCAATTAATTAACAATTACGAAAATTAATCACCCCTTTTAATTCTTGCAAATTTGTAATATTTAACCATGTTCATGCAATTTAGATTATGAAAATAATAAGGGGCTCTGATACCACTGTTAGGTTATGATACATATGACATTACATAGATCATGCGGAAACAACCATTAACCCAGGACAACATATTATTTACACATAATCATATAGCATAATTTAGATGCATACTCTTTGTTGCGTGCCCTCCCTAGCTGCGCCCGAACCGAACAAGAACAAGTCTTTTAGGACTCCAAGTGTCGTCCCTCCGTAGATAGTCCACAGCACGTCCGGATCCGCCTTAAGATTGACCAACTAGAATCGCCCTTAAGGTACTAGAAAATTTCGGCACTTTATGAGCAAGATGTGTTTTAATTTTCTCTCAAAAAACTCACTTTTGAATACTTTGAAACTTATGTATAAATTATGACCCCTAGGCCTTTATTTATAGAGTTATGGAAAAGGAATCGTAATCCTAGTAGGATACGAATTAATTGAAATTAGAATCCTACATGAATTCTATTTAATTAATTTATCCAATTAGGAATAGAAATTTAATCATACACTGACTCTTGTAGATTCAGGAATCACGCATGAGCACAAACTCACACACACACGGCAGCCACAAGGGCTGCCCATGCGCGTGCGAGCAGCAACCCACGCAGCACGGCCCACGCATCCGTGGCCCTTGGCGCGCGCTGGGCCTGCCTTGCGGTAGGCCTGGGCGCTGCCTTGGCTGGGCTTGTGGCGCGCATGCTTGCTGGGCGATGGCCCCGGCTTCGTGCTGGGCCTTCGTCCGGCAAGCCTCGTCCGATGCTAATTCGTACGATACGCTTCCGATTAAATTTCCATTTCCGGAATCTATTTCCGATTACGAACAATATTTAATATTTCCGATTCCGGAATTAATTTCCGTTTCGAACAAATATTTAATATTTCCGTTTCCGGAATTATTTTCCGATTCCGGTAATATTTCCGATTCTGACAATATTTCCGTTTCCGGCAATATTTCCGATTCTGGTAATATTTCCATTTCCAATAATATTTTCCGATACGTACCATGTTTCCGTTTCCGGCAACATCTACGACTTGGATAATATTCATATTTCCGACACGATCCATATTTCCGTTTCCGGCAATATCATCGTTTCCGGAGTATTCATTTCTTGCCTGTGACGATCTTAGCTCCCACTGAAACCAAGATCCGTCGGTTCCGAATATTCATAGATGGAGTATTTAATGCCATTAAATACTTGATCCGTTTACGTACTATTTGTGTGACCCTACGGGTTCAGTCAAGAGTAAGCTGTGGATTAATATCATTAATTCCACTTGAACTGAAGCGGCCTCTAGCTAGGCATTCAGCTCACTTGATCTCACTGAATTATTAACTTGTTAATTAATACTGAACCGCATTTATTAGACTTAACATAGAATGCATACTTGGACCAAGGGCATTATTTCCTTCAGGAAGTTCATAGGAGAACTTGGTGTAGTCCCCTCCATTAAAGGACCAATAGCCCTGTATTGTGATAATAACGGAGCTATTGCACAGGCAAAAGAGCCTAGACACCACCAGAGAGTCAAGCATGTACTTCGTAGATTTCACCTTCTACGAGAGTTCGTTGAAAGAAAAGAAGTCGAGATAAGCAAAATTGGAACTGATGACAACATATCAGATCCATTAACTAAACCTCTGCCGCAAGCGAAGCACAACTCGCACACTGCAGCTATGGGAATCAAGCATATTGGAGAATGGCTTTGATGTCTCTGTTTAATGTTTTAAAGTTTTAGAGTTTAAATCTTTGTAAAACATTATTGGTTAATCATTCACAATAAATGAAAGAAATTCATTTTTCCATTTAATTTGTGGTTTATTAAATGATGAGTCCCTTCAATTTGACGATATATTCAAGATAGACTGTCAGGACCAGTCCTGTGACTAAGAAATGTCTATCAAGTAAACTTGAATGTCAAAGGTTGAAAATGGTCCCTAATCGGAGTTTTCTATAAAATTGGACGCATAGAAAACGTTAGACGATTAGAATGCAAGATGACTAGTAGTTCTGTTTCTTGAACTATGTGGACATGGAAATGTCATAATCATTTGCATAGATACTTACTTTGGGAAGACTAGTATCGGACAAGACCTATGAAACTTTACTGTAAGAGATGAAAGTCTGTCATAAGTAAATTTCATTAAATTATTAGACACTAAATCCTCAATACCTGAGTGATTTGAGATTACTTGTTTGAGAACTGGTTGCTTTGACGTTGACCAACCGTCGCACCGTAAAAGGAGGCTATAAAGGCAACGCTCAGGTAATCACCTATCAAACGAAGTCTAATCTCAAGATCGCAAGATTGGGATTGTCCTCCCATAAATCGGGAAGAGATGCTTAAAAGTTGTACAAGGCCACTCGGAGAGCTAGAAACTGTGAAATGCATGGCCGTGCTCGGATGAATCATAGGCTATGATTATCTGTTTATTTGATCAGTTGAACTCTGAAACCGAGGAACACCTCTGGACATAATAAGGATGACAACTCTTACCTTATGTTCAAGAGCAAGCATCGAGCGACAAAGGAATTAGGAAATGCACACTTGTCCCTAAGGACAAGTGGGAGACTGAAGGAAATAATGCCCTTGGTCCAAGTATGCATTCTATGTTAAGTCTAATAAATGCGGTTCAGTATTAATTAACAAGTTAATAATTCAGTGAGATCAAGTGAGCTGAATGCCTAGCTAGAGGCCGCTTCAGTTCAAGTGGAATTAATGATATTAATCCACAGCTTACTCTTGACTGAACCCGTAGGGTCACACAAATAGTACGTAAACGAATCAAGTATTTAATGGCATTAAATACTCCATCTATGAATATTCGGAACCGACGGATCTTGGTTTCAGTGGGAGCTAAGATCGTCACAGGCAAGAAATGAATACTCCGGAAACGATGATATTGCCGGAAACGGAAATATGGATCGTATCGGAAATATGAATATTATCCAAGTCGTAGATGTTGCCGGAAACGGAAACATGGTACGTATCGGAAAATATTATTGGAAATGGAAATATTACCAGAATCGGAAATATTGCCGGAAACGGAAATATTGTCAGAATCGGAAATATTACCGGAATCGGAAAATAATTCCGGAAACGGAAATATTAAATATTTGTTCGAAACGGAAATTAATTCCGGAATCGGAAATATTAAATATTGTTCGTATCGGAAATAGATTCCGGAAATGGAAATTTAATCGGAAGCGTATCGTACGAATTAGCATCGGACGAGGCCTGCCGGACGAAGGCCCAGCACGAAGCCGGGCCATCGCCCAGCAAGCACGCACGCCACAAGCCCAGCGCGCACCAAGGCCACGGATGCGTGGGCCGCGCTGCGTGGGCTGCTGCTCGCATGCGCATGGGCAGCCCTTGTGGCTGCCGTGTGTGTGTGTGAGTTTGTGCTCATACATGATTCCTAAATCTACAAAGAGTTAGTGTGTGATTAAATTCCTATTCCTAATTAGATAAATTAATTAAATAGAATTCATGTAGGATTCTAATTTCAATTAATTCGTATCCTACTAGGATTGCGATTTCTTTTCCATAACTCTATAAATAAAGGCCTAGGGGTCATTATTTACATACAAGTTTCAAGTATTCAAAACTAAGATTTTTAAGCAGAAAAATCAGCCAATATTCTTGCCTACCTAACCGAAAATATTAGAACCTTAAGGGCGATTCTAGTTGGTCAATCTTAAGGCGGATCCGGACGTGCTGTGGACTATCTACGGAGGGACGACATTTGGAGTCCTAAAGACTTGTTCTTGTTCGGTTCGGGCGCAGCTAGGGAAGGCACGCAACAAAGAGTATGCATCTAAACTATGCTAAATGATTATGTGTAAATAATATGTTTCCTGGCTTTATGGTTTTTTCCGCATGATTTATGAACTGTCATATGAATCATAACCTAACATGCCCTTGGTCCAAGTTTGCGTTTAATGCTAAGTCTAATAAATGCGGTTCAGTATTAATTAACACGTTAATAATTCAGTAAGATCAAGTGAACTGAATGCCTAGCTAGAGGCCACTTCAGTTCAAGTGAAATTAATAATATTAATCCACAACTTACTCTTGATTGAACCCGTATGGTCACACAAATAGTACGTGAACGGATCAAGTATTTAAGTGAATATATTATTCATTAAGTACTCTATTTATGATCATTCGGAAATGACGGATCTCGGTTCCAGTGGGAGCTGAAATCATCAAAAGGCAAAGTGAAGAATATTCCGGAAATGGAGATATTGCCGGAAACGGAAATATGGTTCAGGACGGAAATATAAATATTATCCAAGTCGTAGATGTTGCCAGAAACGGAAACATGGATCGTATCGGAAAATATTATCGGAAATAGAAATATTGCCGGAAACGGAAATATTATTGGAATCGGAATTATTGTCGGAATAGGAAATTATTTCCGGAATCGGAAATATTAATGAAAACGTAAATATTTGTTCGAAACGGAAATAGATTCCGGAATCGGAAAATGAATCGGAAGCTCGACGAGCGACAAGCTGGCAAGCGAGCCGGCCCATCGCTCGACAAGCAAAAGGCCGAGCGCCCAACATGTAACACCCTAATAATTCCTTGCTTTTTATAGAACATTTTCCAAATTAAAACACAGGGATTACCAAGATATTACCGCCACCGTGATAACGGCTAAGGCTATTTACCAGAATTACGCAGCGGAAATAACTAACTTTCAAATCACATTAAATAAATAGTTAATGGTCATTAAAGCAAGTTGGAACCGTTGAGGCCCAAACTAAAACAAACCGTTTGAAATCCATTAACTGAAAACAGTAGTATTAGTAGTAACGATAGTCATGACTAAATAAAAATAAAGAGTAAAAAGAGTTCATAAAATACGGAAGCATAAAACTCTCAACTCGAATCCCATGATAACTTCTCCCGCAAGTTATCTCTACAAACCTGCTTTATTGAAAATCTACTCCCCAACAACGCAAATGCAATTGATGGATCATCATAGGGTCATTAAGGCAAAGGCCATGACCAGAAGACATGAAGCACGAAGTCAGCAAAAGCTGAGTACGGACAAGCTAGAATAACATTCTATCCTAACATGCTTCACTCGACAATTAAATAATCCACATGCAAAAGCCATAAAATGAACAAGTAAACATGGAGACAAGACTCGACACGAGACACGACTCTTAACTCACAGTTTAATAAAAAGTAGCTTCGAACGGGTAAAGTAAAGTATCCTCAAAAGGAAAGAAAGGGTGATGGGAGCCAACCATACACCAAAATAAGTCGGGCTACTACCGACAGTCGGGCCATACCGACAGGAATTCCAATGCACAACGGCATAAAAGAAGAATGAAACAACGTCTTGTATCATTCTAGGAGTACAAGTTTTCCGGCAAGACTCCCCCCATTGTTCATACTCAAGGTATATACGTTCCAAGAGTTTTGAAGCTCTTTGGGTTACAGTTTACGTTAATTAATATATTATGTTCAAGGCGACTCAAGACACAACATACAAACAATTGAACAATTAAACAATTAAACAATTCAACAATGACTCTTTAATATTTTACTTCTTTAGGACTTGTGATCAAACATAGACTCAAGTGAAATTACTCCCATTGTTCCTTCTCAAAAACACTGTTTGAGATAACCCGACATTGCCTATTAACAACCAGGGTGTGCCCTTAGCACGAATTGTCCTTAATTCAATTCACATAGACTCTCTAACATATTCTACCCCTTGGTAGAATATATATTGCTCACTGGCAATATTCGACTGGCTCAATAATTATGCTAGACATCATGTACTATAGCATAATAATAATAACAACTTGCATGCGCACTACTCATACATGCAAACCAACTTGAACAACATGCTTGACATAATTCAACGATTATAAAAGTCCATAACATGATAGTTCAATAGAATCTATAAAGCATAATTCAATTCATAACATGCTCGTTCACATAGATTCAACAATAATAATAACATACTCGTTCTCAACATTAAACATGAATTCATAATAACATATTCACTCTCAATCATCAAACATGAATTCATAACAACATATAAGTTCACATGATTCGCATTCAATACACTTCATAAAGTCCTTAAGGGATGGGCGGTCACCCTAGTCTTGTACGTACCTGGAATATCTAAGTACGGGGGCCACTGTGCGAATCACGACTCACTAGAAATCAACTCCTATAAAACAAAATAAGAGAACTAAATTATTATCCATGTTTACTAAATATCCAGCAACTATTTAAGGAACTAAAACCCTTATTTTAATTAGAAATCATTCATTAATTGGTAATTTAATAGTCTCAAATAGTCAAATCAAGTCCTAGCATAAAAACATTGACTTTTTCGCTATAAAACCCTTAAAAACCAACTTTTTAAAGCTTATAACCAATCTGAAAATTTTGATTGATTCCTATAATTTAAATTGACATTAAATTATGTAAATCAATTGCTTAATCAATTTGAAACCAAAACCCTAGCAATAGTTTAATCCGAAAACATGTTTTGACTTCAAAAATCCACACTTTATAACATATATAATCTGAAAATCATAATTTAAATCATCAAAACCAATCTCTTTAATTAAAACACAATACTAACCCAATACGGTGTTCATAACCGTTTTAATTAATTTAAACAAACCAAATATTTAAACTAATCACAATAATTAAATCAATTTAAAACTGAAAATTAATAATTTTGAAAACAAAATTTGATTTTAAACAATTGATCAAAACACACACACACAACGATTAATTGCTCGTGTGTGTGTGTGCCGACCAACGCAACACAACAAGCAACAATAACACGCAGCAGCGCAACGCACCACAGCAGGGCGCGCACGCGCGAGGGACAGGCGACGAGTGGGCGCTGGGCACAGGCAAGACGCGCACACACAACAGGGGTGCTGTGCTGCGACGCGACGCGAGACGGGGCGAGGGACGAGTGGGCGCTGGCGAGCACGACCACACACAGCGCGCAGGCACACTCGTGCTACGCTGCGGCTGTGAGGCGGGCGAGCTGGGCGAGACGGCGAGGCGGGTTGCCTTGCGCCGCAAGCAAGGGCGCACGAAGAAGGGAGGGGCGTGGGTGGAGTGTGCCGCAAGGAGAGAAAAAGAGGAGAGAGAGAGATTTTTGAATTTTTGATCTTGGGGGTTTGATATGAGGTCTATTTATAGGTTTTCTCTCCCTTGTGGGCTAGGTTAGGGTAATTTTGAGTTGGGCTTGCTTTCGGGCTTAGTTCATTAATTTCCTTGCAAGATTTGTTGGGTTTAATTAAAAGAAAACGACCGGGCTTTAAGTTTATTAAATTCGTTTTCGAAATACGACCCAACAATTCCCAATTAAATAAATTCCTTGAACTTATTTAATAAAAATACGGTTTTTGAAATAATTAATATTTAAATTAATTAAAAATAAAAGTGCATTTAATTATCATTAAACGAAATTAATTTATAAAAATACAACGAAATGCTTTATAAATATAATAAAATATATTTATAATTATAGAAAAATACGAGGTATTACACAACACTAGGCGCGAAGCCCAGCACCGGCGCTCAGCCGCGTGCGATGGGCCTGGAGCGCCGTGGGCCACAACAAGCCAAGGCAAGCAGCATCGCATATGGTCGAGGCCAAACGTACAAAACACGGCACATTTCGACGTTTTTTTGTCATATATAAACGCCCCAAAGCGTCGAAATATTGTATATCGACGCTTCATCGAATGGTCGAAATTTTAATGGTCGATATCTTGCGACGCTTTAAAGCGTCGATAAATACAAGGATTTCGTCGCTTCTAACAGTCACTGTGTGTCATTTATCGACGCATTGTTTGGTCGAAATTTTTCGACCCTCTATTCAGTCGCTATTTACTCCACTTTCGCGTAAAATAAATGCATATTTCGACCCTTCAATCCGTCATTTCTTGTGTTTACATTTTCGTTCCACCAAGTATAGACCCTTCTGAGGGTCACAATATGTGTTTACCGGCAAACAAATTTAGACCTTCTAAGCGTCACAATTTCAAACCATTGTTCATCATTCCGACCTTTACATAATAATAACAAATATAGTTATTAATCTAGCTAATACCATTATTGCATTTATCTCCAAAAATATATATATCATATCAGATATAGTGGATAATAAAACTTTAAATATTAATGTGCGTACTACATTATCATAAAACAACATAACTCATCTAATTTATACTAATTAATTAGCGATAATGTAGTTTATAAAAAAATGCTTACAATCATCCATGCATTAATTTGCATTGTCTACTCAAACTGAAATAAAAACACTATTTTGAAACAAAATCAACTTTCTAGCATCATTTTTCTACACTAATCAACATAGTAATTAAAAACTAAAGAAGAACAACTTCCTAACTAGGTACTAATTAAGCGAGTAAATCCTATCGCCATGATAGCTTAGCTTGAAGATAACTTGTTGATCCCTTCATCTACGTTTCACCATTACCACTTGAATCATCAATAATCTGCAAAGAAGGGATATTTGACATATTAAATTATCAACCAAGCTAAGCTAATACAATCAAAACAAACGTAATAAGTTGTCCCTAGCTTGTGATGTTTGTATGTATGTTTAATCACATTATAATAACTTTGTCTACTTGAACAAGCTAACTCAATTCAAAGTATGCTTTGCTGTATATTATATTTCAGGCAACCTTATACAAGTTTAATTATCACTCAAATCAAAGTAGCAGCAGGTAATTTTTGACTGTTTATGATAAACTTGAAGGTAGTTAAACCGCATTAACCATGAGCCAAGGCAGGTTGAAGCAGAGGATAAGATGCAGTACGTGGAATTTACATATCATTCTTATTTCTATTGTCCTACAGAACCTCCTCGCAACTTTTATTATCCTCCACCTCCACCTCCACCTCCACCAGCTACTACTCCTACTAATTACTACCAGTCTCCTAACCTTGGTGGATATCCTCCATCTTATTACCCTTCTGGATTTCCAAACAATTATAAGAATCCTTTTATTAGGTATTCGTACAATTCTGGTGGCAACCGCTATGATGGACATGGAATACAGAGAAATGGAGATGTTAAGATTGGTAATGGCCTGAAACAGAAATGTTAAACGCAAAGAACGCAAGAATACAATCATTAATTGGTGGATCTCATGGCAATATAGGCGGCCATCAGGTGCCTGGAAATGTTATCTTAGGTAACTGACGCTAAAAGCTGCTTGTGTGAAGTGTGCAAAATTCGTGTGTCTCGTGTAATAAAAGGTCTGCCTACCGCAGCTGTTAGTGTGCAAAATTCAGCTGTTAGGCTGCAGTTATCCCTAACTTCCAAAATACATCCGGTCTTTCATGTTTCACAGTTAAAAGCTGATGTTGGCGATGTAATTGGTTCCCCCACAATCCCTGACCAAATATCTGCTTATTTGGTTTTGGAAGCTCCACTAGAGGTTGTGTTGGGTGTGTGAATGAATGGAACAACAACATAATTCCTAATCTTATGAAAACTTTGTAGTTTACCTCTCAGCTCTGAACGAGTAGGTTAATGTTGAGCAAATTATTACGTGCTCGAATGTCACAAAAATATACACTTGCTAATTTGCTATAATGCTAATTCACCCGTCTTTGAACTTTAATTTTTCAAGATTCAAGCTTCTTCTGTCCTAAAATGTATGTTGCTCGAAGGTTGGGCTTAAGAACAGAAAATCAGGCTAACATCACAATTACAGACTGAATATGGAATTGGCTCGTTATGTTTCGAAAACAAGAAGACACAGACAACAACAAAGTTGCTTACTTTACGTCTACTCTTTGGTCAATCTGGTGTATGAGAAATTATATTACTTCCAACAACAAGAAATTGCAATGCCAAGACCATTTTGGAGCAAATTGAGAGGGATTACAGGTCTGAAATGATAAGTGTGGAGAAAGATAAGGGCTAGCAGTAATAGGAAAATTGAGAGTGATCCAATAGAAACACCAGGGTGTGAAGGATCTAGGGATCTTGATGAGCCGCCAGGATTTGAGAGAAGACAGCTAAATCGCAACAAGGTGTTTACCACCTGATTGGGAAGGAGAGAAACTGTGAGAGAATACTCATTGATGCTCATGGCAAGTTTGAGGGTGGGGATACAGGGACTTGATTTGGAGCTTTGAAGGAATAGAAGGAATAACGCATACTGTAGCAGCAAAGAACAGGCAGAGCTAAAATCTTTACTAGAAGGTATTAATGAAGCCAAAAGAAAGAACTGGAGACACCTGATCATAAAGCCTATGCACAAGAGGTCTATTGACATTATAATGGGCAAAGTGACCCCAAGTATGGATAACATTAGAAGATGAACCTCTGAAGATATTTTTGAGTCAGGATCCATATCATGGACCAGGACAGGCGATGGGTCTGTCTTTCTGAGTACCTAAGGGTATCAAGATCCCTTCCTGTCTTGGAAATATATTCAAGGAACTCAAACAGGATCTTGGATGCTCTATTCCATCTCATTGGAATTTGTAGAGATGGGTTGTACGGGTGATAGTTCTGACATGTATACCAGTTTATTTTTTCTCTTACATTTCATATTTTAAGTGTCTCTTTGCTTCTAATTCTTATGAATTCGTTGCTTATCCTGTTCTTAAAACATGACTTTATTAAACTTTGCCTGCCTTATCTAATTCTTATGGGTTGCCTTGCGCCGCAAGCAAGGGCGCACGAAGAAGAGAGGGGCGTGGGTGGAGTGTGCCGCAAGGAGAGAAAAAGAGGAGAGAGAGAGGGGCGTGGGTGGAGTGCACCGCAAGCAAGGGCGCACGAAGAAGAGAGGGGCGTGGGTGGAGTGTGCCGCAAGGAGAGAAAAAGAGGAGAGAGAGAGATTTCTGAATTTTTGATCTTGGGGGTTTGATATGAGGTCTATTTATAGGTTTTCTCTCCCTTGTGGGCTAGGTTAGGGTAATTTTGAGTTGGGCTTGCTTTCGGGCTTAGTTCATTAATTTCCTTGCAAGCTTTGTTGGGTTTAATTAAAACAAAACGACCGGGCTTTAAGTTTATTAAATTCGTTTTCGAAATACGACCCAACAATTCCCGATTAAATAAATTCCTTGAACTTATTTAATAAAAATACGGTTTTTGAAATAATTAATATTTAAATTAATTAAAAATAAAAGTGCATTTAATTCTCATTAAATGAAATTAATTTGTAAAAATACAACGAAATGCTTTATAAATATAATAAAATATATTTATAATTATAGAAAAATACGAGGTATTACAGTCTACCCTCCTTAAAAGAAGTTTCGTCCCGAAACTTGGGCACGGAAATCATGATTTTAAAACTAAACTTGAGACTATTTTGAGACTTTAGTGCGTTTTCTTTGCAAAAAGTTTTAGTTGCTGTACTATTTAAGTAATTCAACATGACAATAAACAGTGAAACTTCACTGGAAACAACGATTCAAGCATATCCTTAAGGGTAAATTGGGTAAATAAGGTAAAAAGCGCGAAATTCTACCGCACTCTACCCCCCTTAAAGAAAACGAGTTACGGCCCCGTAACTCAACTAATCTCGGGAAAAAGCTCGGGATATTTCTTTCTCATTTCCTCCTCCGCTTCCCAGGTAGCTTCCTCAGACTCTTGGTTAGACCACAACACTTTTACGATCTTAACATCCTTAGTTCGAGTGCTACGCACTTTGCTATCAAGTATCTTGACAGGTCTTTCCTCAAAGGTCAAACTTTGGTCTAACTCTATGGTCTCCGGTTGCAGTACATGAGACTTATCTGGGATATACTTCCTCAATTGGGACACATGAAACACATTATGCACTCTATGCAAATCCATGGGCAAGGCTAGTCTATATGCTACCTTCCCTATCCGTTCTAAGATTTCATATGGGCCTATATATTTTGGGCTAAGCTTTCCCTTCTTCCCAAATCTCATCACTCCTTTCATTGGTGAAACCTTTAACAACACTTTGTCACCTACTTGGAACTCTTCATCCCTACGCTTTAAATCTGCGTAGCTCTTTTGGCGATCTTGCGCGGCTTGGATTTTGGATTGAATAGTCCTAACCTGATTCATAGTGTCCTCTATCAATTGGGGACCTAGTGCAACGGTTTCACTAATGTCATTCCAACATAGTGGACTTCTACATTTTCGTCCATACAGGGCTTCAAATGGTGCCATTCCAATACTGGCATGATAGCTATTGTTGTATGAAAACTCAATTAAATCTAGGCTATCTTCCCATCCTCCTTGGAAATCAATCACACAAGCTCTTAGCATATCTTCTAAGGTTTGAATAGTTCTTTCGGTTTGTCCATCTGTGGCTAGGTGGAACGCTGTACTCATTTTCAATGTGGTACCAAAGTTCTTCTGCACACTTTTCTAGAAATTCGAAAGGAACCTAGAATCTCTATCTGATACGATATCCTTAGGAACTCCGTGTAATCTCACTACATGTTTGATGTAAGCTTTGGCAAGTTGTTCCATTTTCCAGGTTTCTTTCATTGGTATGAACACCGCTGACTTAGTCAACCTATCGACCACTAGCCAAATGGTGTCATTTCCACTTTTCGACTTGGGTAAACAAGTGACAAAGTCCATTGAGATACAGTCCCACTTCCAACTCGGAATTTCTAAAGGTTGGACCTTTCCCTGAGGTCTCCTATGCTCAATTTTAACCTTCTGACAAGTCAAACACCTTGCCACAAATTCAGCCACTTCATTCTTCATCCTTGGCCACCAATAGACCTTTTTCAGATCCTTATACAGCTTGTCACCTCCCGGGTGAACAGAATATGGCGTATTGCGACCTTCTCTCATCAACTTCTCCTTTAGTTCATCACACTTTTGAGGTACGCACCATCATCCTTTATACCTCAAACTTCCATCCTCGTGGATCTTAAAATCAACCTCCTTTCCTTGCGAAATCTTTTCCTTGATCCGCTCTAGCTTAACATCACCAGCCTGATTCTCCCTGATTTCATCAAATACTGACGACTGGATGGTTAAGGAATTCATCATACTCTCAAGGCATTCTCCACTCACTATTTCTAGATTCAGTCGCTGCATGTCCTTACACAACTCGTTAGCAACTACAAAACGCATTCACACCATGACTTGATTTCCTACTCAAGGCATCTGCGACTACATTGGCTTTCCCCTCATGGTACTGAATATCCAGATCATAGTCCTTGATCAATTCCAACCACCTTCGTTGGCGCATATTTAGTCCTTCTGTGTGAAAATGTACTTTAAGCTCTTATGAGCCGTAAATATCCTACATTTCACACCATACAGATAGTGTCTCCATATCTTCAATGCAAACACTATGGCTGCTAACTCTAAATCATGGGTAGGGTAATTGGATTCATATTGCTTCAACTGCCTCGATGCATACGCAATCACTTTCCCGTTCTGCATCAACACACACCCTAAACCATTCTTAGAGGCATCACTATACACATCATAAGTACCGCTCTCATCCGCTAAAGTTAACACTGGCGCGGTTGTTAGACGCATCTTAGAGCTTGGAATGCTTCCTCACAATTCTCATTTCACTCAAACTTAGTTTCCTTTTTCATCAAAGTAGTCATGGTTTGGCTATCTTAGAGAAATATTGCACAAGCGGCTATAATATCCAACTAAACTAAGAAAACTTCAAATTTCAGTGACACTCTTTGGTGTAGGCCATTCACTATAAACTTTAAACTTGGCAGGATTCACTACAACTTCTTCTTTAGACACTAGATATCCCAAAATGTGACATTCTCCATCCAGAATTCACACATCGAATTTGGCATATAACTGGTTATCCCTTAGTGTACTTAACATAGACCCAAAATGTCCAACACGCTCTTTATTGCTCTTCGAATACACCAAGATATCATTTATGAAAACCGCTACAAACTTATCCATAAATACATGGAACACACGATTCTTCAAGTCCATGAACATTGTAGGTGAATTGGCCAACCCAAATGGCATAACAGTGAACTCATAATAACCGTATCTTGTCCTAAATGCAGTCTTTGGTATATCGTGCTATGCGATTCTCAATTGATGATAGCCTGACCTCAAATCAATCTTTGAAAACATTCCCGCTCCTTTCAGCTGGTCAAATAGATCATCTATCCTAGGCAAAGGATACTTATTCTTGATTGTGACCTTATTGAGTTCCCTGTAGTCTATGCAGAGTCTCATACTACCGTCCTTCTTCTTCACAAACAAGACTGGCGCTCCCCAAGGCGATGCACTTGGTCTAATATAACCTTTCTCTAGCAATTCCTCAAGTTGACCTTTCAACTCACTCATTTATGCCGGAGCCATTCGGTATGGGGCTTTCGAGATAGGTGCAGTTCCGGGTGCTAAATCTATGGTAAAATCGATTGGTCGATTGGGCGGCATTCCCGGGATCTCCTCCGGAAACACGTCCAAGAATTCACTCACCACTCCAATATCCCCAGGTTGCTCTTTCATTACATGGTCTAGGTCTCTCACATTACATAAGAAGACAGGGTTCCCTTTGTGTATTAATTTCACGAGCTCCATTGCCGTGACGATTCCTACACTCCTAGGCTTCCCAAAACGGCGATACGATACCACCTTTCCCAGACTAGACTTCAAGTGAATCTTCTGCTTCTCACAGTCAATCTTAGCTTTAAACATTGCCAACCAGTTCATTCCCAAAATCACATCTAAATCTCCTAACTCAAACTCAATTAGGCTAGACAAGAATATGGTCTTGGCTATGGTTAGAGGTACATTCCTATGGATCTTAGTGCATTTCACGATCTCACCTATTGGTATCACTATGGGTACTTCTATTTCTTCAGGTTCTTTCAGTTCTAACTTCTCTAATATACCCTTTGATATAAACGAGTAAGTCGCACCAGAATCAAATAGTACTTTAACTAAAACGGAGTTAATAGAAAAAGTACCAGCTATGACGTCAGACGAGTTTTCGGCTTCCTGCCTAGTGATCACATTCAGCTTCCCTTGGGCAACTCCCTTGTTATAGCCACTTCCATTGGCATTTCCATTGGAATTTTGGTTCCCATTTTGCTGATAGTTCCCTCCGGGCTTTCCATTACCCTGGCCATTATTGCCATTGTTACCATTCTGGTTACCCCTTTGGTTTCCACCATTATTTCCTCCACTCCGGTTTTGGTTATTCCGGTTGTTGTTCTAGCGGTTTCCTTGGTTACCTTGGTTGGGTTTCCCATTCTTGGCCCAACACTCAAATTCTCTATGGCCTAGCTTTTCACAAAACCTACAGACAACTTGGTTTCCATTACAGTCTCGACCTGGGTGATTAGTATGGCAACGTCTACACTCATAGACTCTCGTTCCATTCCCTGCAGACTGATTCTTATCTCCATTGTTATTGTGGAAATTGTTCCTATTTCCACCATGGTTTCCTTTGAACTGGAAATGGTTGTTTCCCTTGTTTTTCTTAAAATTCCCTTGGTTTTGCTGACCACCACCTTGGTTATGGTTGCCAACATCCTTCCTCTTTTCACCAATCCCATTCTTTCTTTGCTGCAGGCCATACAGATGGCCAGCTTTTCCATATAGGGTGTCAAGAGATGTAAAGGTTTCTCCAGCAAGCATTAGTTGCAAGTCCATAGTCAATCCACTCTCAATCTCTGGGCTCTAAGCTCCTCCGTTGCCACCACTTCCGGTGCAAACCTAGACAACTCGACGAACTTCGAATAATACTCTGTTACAGACATACCATCCATTTTCAACTCGATGAACTCTTGAGCTTTCTGCTTCTTCAGATATGGTGGGTAAAACTCGTTTCTTAAGGCTACTTTGAATGATTCCTGTAGACACCTACTTTTGTCCCCATTCCCGCAAGGGAAAGGTTCGATGATGAAAGCATAAAAACTCCACTTGACAACGCATCTCCTATAAAATAAACGAATCTCGATTCCCCATTTCATTTCACCCGAAACTTGCTATTTATAGAAACCTGCTAAAAATAGTAACCGACGTAAAAAGGTAGCTTCTAAAAGTGGCAAATCATAAAAGATAGAAACCTGTCAGAATTAGGTGTTGCATTCCAACATAAATCCTAAATGAGATAGAAAACTGCGAGAATCCTATTCCTAATAGGATTCGGAAATAAGAGTTACGTATTAATTAAAATCCTAACGAGCCTAGAGTTCGTAACGGGCCCAGACGCATTCCGTCACAAATTGATACGCGCTAAAAGACTCAAATTAATCTCAAACTCTACGGATTTTAGAATCCGAATCTGACTAAACGAAAACTGCCCAGACCCTATTTTCAACGCCTGGCTCTGGGCGCCGAAATCTTCGGCGCCCAGGCCTGGGCGCTGAAAATACCTGGGTACGTCTCTTTTCCTAATTCTTTGTGGATTAGAACTTTGTAATTCTATCTTTCCACGAACTCTTCCCTATAAATAGACCCCTAGTTTCGACGTGAAACAACACACAACAACACATAATATACTCTGAGTATTGACTCTAAACCCTTTAGCCTAAGCCTCTCGCTGCGAAACTGTTCACGCGTTCTGTCGCAATCGATCCATAAATCGAACAGAACGTATCCTGTCCCATAATTGGGCAGAACATCATAACGAATCTCGGCTCCCTCGGGAGTTGGGACTAAGGATACCTTTTTTCGCCAATAGGGGGGTGCATACGCCGCGCATGTTTCCCACTCGGTACTTGTGCAGGTAGTACGCCTATCCCGAACCCAATTGCTCGCTCATTAGGTCCCTCTCGCCTGCATGCCCCCTTGGCTTGCACTTGCGGGTTGGCCTCTTGAGCGAAATTCGTCTGTTGAAGACACTACCTCGACCGGGGCATGTGTTAGATCTACGATAGAAGCGGTACCAAGCCAGGCGCAAATAAACTACCCATAGAAACCTATCATAAACTACGTGGCATATTTAATTTTCAAATCCATGTTTGTAATGTAGTTATGTGTAGCGAAATATGTGATTGTGTGTGACAAACTATCCTAGAAAACCAATGACCTTAAAAATTGCCCAAACATTCATAGACTAATTTGCCAAAGAGTTATACCGAAACACGTGTTCCGCAAACCCGAATGATCGCCACAAAATAAGCGACGCTCGGGATGGCCTGTAACGAATCCCACAAACGCTGTTACGCGTGAAGGACGTTATTAGGCAAGCACGCAGATCGAAGTCGCATAAACAGAAAACAGAAAACGAGAACCAGCCAGGGACGCATTTTCAACGCCCCTGGCTGGGCGCCAAAATTTCTCACGCCCACTGCTGGGCGCTGAAGTTGCTGCTTGGCTTTCTGGTCAGGCGAAGCAGCTTCGGTGCCCAAGCAAAAATAAAGTACATAGCACAAAAAAATGTTCATCAAAAGAATTGCTACAAGGGCGTAAGAAAAGCACTCGATTTCAAAAGGCGACTCGCGAAAAATTAATAACTCTTTGTGTCGTCGTTAGGCCTCCTACGACGGCAATGCTCGGCACCAAAACCGAACATGCTAACAACTATGAATGTCACACAGGCAAGTGTTTCGAAAATCCAAAGAATGACCAAAATATAAAAAAAAACCCCCAAAAAGTGTACCGACAGAAGAAAGAGCGAAAAAGTGAAAAACCAATTTAGAGAATCGAAGTCTAGACTAAGTAATGCTTGAAACTTTGGGAACCTAAACTTTAGCTTATCTTATGCCTAGGACCGGTCCTGCCACTTGGTGCCGATCAGGGAATCAACGGCTAGTGCGTCTCGAAGATACATCACCAACATCGGGTTTAGTAGCTCCAAGCTCCGTCCGTCGTCCCTCATTTCAAGGATCTCCGCTTCCCCAACCTCGATTCGCACCTCCAAACATGTCCATCGAAGATTTGCGAGACCAGATGGTCCAAATGACCCAACTCATGGGCCAACTGAAAATGGAAAATGAAGCCTTAGCGGCTGCGCAAGCCAAAAATGACCTCAAAATGGTCCTACAGCAAACCATGGGGAGCAAATACTTCTCCCTCGAGCCTAAACCTTTTTCTGGCAAATTACCAGAAAATTTCAGTTCATCTGACTTACCAAAGTTCAAGGCCACGGATAACCCCCGTGATCATCTACTGAGCTTTGTGAACACCATGAACTTGAAAGGCGTGGACAAGTCCATGTACCTACCTGCCTTTCCTTTGTCCTTGGAACCTGTGCCGCTCAAATGGTACTATCACCAGGACCCTAAGCTCTTCCCCACTTGGGAAGACTTTGTCAATGTCTTCATCAAGCAATACTCGTCGAACATGGATTTCCAAGTCACCATGCGCGAGCTGGAAGTTCTCTTCCAAAAGAAAAATGAGGGTTTCACAACCTACTTTGCTAGATGGAGGGACCAGGCGGCCCAGCTAATCAATAGGCCTTCCGAAACAGAATTGGTCCAAAAATTCATTGACAACTTAGACCCGGCTTAAAGACAACACCTTAGGTACCTGGGACTCGACACTTTCAAAAGGGTTTAAGATGTGGGAATAAAAATCGAGGACGACCTCGCCAAAACCATACAGAGCAAACCTGCATATAAGACCAACACCTATAATCGGGGTAACACACCCCAA
This sequence comes from Spinacia oleracea, assembly GCF_020520425.1. Taxonomy (NCBI): domain Eukaryota; kingdom Viridiplantae; phylum Streptophyta; class Magnoliopsida; order Caryophyllales; family Amaranthaceae; genus Spinacia; species Spinacia oleracea. Next base: position 32,344,167 of record NC_079492.1, read on the forward strand.
GCCCAAGAAGTCCATGCTGTAGAAGAGGCTCCCGCCCGAAGATACCCTATAAGATGGGTCCGAGACCGAAAGTTTGCCCCACTCGGGTCAACTTTGGTACAAGCCTTTGAAAGACTAACCAATCAAGGAAAATTGAGACCTATAGGCCCCACCCGTGACCCTCCTGTCAAAAACAAATATTGGGTCGAAGGTGCTTACTGCAAATTCCATCAAGGAAATGGGCATGACACTGAAAACTGCTGGCATCTAAAACATACGATCCAGGACATGATAGAGGATGAAGTAATACCTCTCCCTAACGTTGGCAAACCCAACAACAACAAGAGCCCACTCGGCTCTTGTCACATCTCTCTCGACCAACCAGAGAATTTCGACTCCACGGTGTATATTACACCTCAAGGTGCAACACTCGCTGTGGTACCTATGGATCGAATCGAGGGGGAAGTATGCGGTGTGTGGAACGATGATGCCGAAGATATTTACCTATCTCAAGTCTCGGGCCATGACCTCTTCACTGAAACTTGGCCCGGGAATGCTCTCATTGACTCCACCCCTCAGGAGCCCGAGGTCGACAACCTCACCCGATCCGGAAGGATATACCAACCGGATATTCACCCACCTCCTATGGACGCCATCCCGGTTAGGCAAACTCCTGAGAACGGGCGGCACGCCACCGTCGCGGAAGTCATTGAAAATCCTCTCCTGAAACAACTGAAAAGAACCAAGGCTGAGATTACCATCTGGGATCTTATGTGTACTTCAAAGGAACATCGCGAAAAGCTTATTCGCTCACTTGACCTCATCTCAGTACCCACAGATATCACACCTGACTCATTGGTTAGCCATGTCACGAGAGATGCCGGAGAAAAGGCCATAGTTTTCACTGATAAAGACTTACCCAAAGAGGGGGGTGCTCACAATAAAGCCCTTTACTTAGTGGTTGGATGCAAAGGACAAAACATCCCCCTAGCGCTTGTAGATAATGGTTCGGCGGTTAATGTCTGCCCATTGCGAACCGCCCATTGCTTGGGGCTGGGAAACGACGACTTCCAAACCTCCACGCAAGGGGTACGAGCTTATGATAACTCCCGAAGGCCTGTATTGGGAATAATCAACCTTACCATACAAATCGGGCCTGTGGCACGCACCACGGAGTTTCAAATAATCGACATCAAGCCCACTTTCAACCTCCTCTTGGGGCGACCTTGGCTCCATGACTTAGGAGGTGTGGCTTCTACCTTGCACCAAATGGTTAAACTTAACCATAACGGGGTAATACTAGAAATCCGCGCCCCTCCTCTCGACGTCAGTTGTACTATGGTTGGAACGGCCGAAACTGCAGATGACCTTTATGGGTTTCAAATGGAAGAAACAATCCAGTTCATCGAAGATTATGATCCAGCATTCCTAGACCCGCATGCATCCCGAGTCATCCCTAGAATGCTGTTAGCTCAAGGTTATTTCCCAGGAACCCCATTGGGCATAAGGAAGAAGGAATGCACATTCCATCCTTTTCCCGACAAATCTACTCCCTTTGGCTTAGGTTATGAACCAACGGAGGAAGATATCGCTGACCGCCTATCTAGGCTACGCCTTAACAAAGCCAAACAAACCACCCTCCTTCCCCCATATCAAAGGACTCTTAACGGGATGTTTGTTCGGGAAGGAGAAGAACACCCATGTTGTGATTTCCCTGAACCCTTCGTTCAAGATGGCTTGCTAAAACCCAGATTTGAAATTTTCCATGATTGCCACACCTTGGATGAGGCACCCCACCTCACCAAGACTAAAACAGCTGAAATATTGGACAACCAGGCTCTATGGACATTGTTTAACGAATCGAGGCCTATGGAGAACGAGACTGTGATGACTACCCTAGCTTTACAAGATGAAGGTTTCGATCCAACCCGGTTAATCTCTCCTGCATCAACACTAGAAGAGGTCGAGAACGGATGGGTGAAGACATATCAGTGGGTCAATGCAAAAGGAATGGAATTCAAGATGAGTACCGGTGAAGGACCGAAGTTTTATGAGACTAAACCCCAGGCTTGAGCCACATAGAGCACCATTAGTAAAAAGCGCCTAGTAGTTCTTTAGATTGATAGAAAAAAATAATAGAGACTTTAGATGGTCCTAAGGCCCTTTAGAATATGGGTCAGTTTTATTTCAGTGTGTTTTCCTTACTTTCCGAATCAATAAAGGCGTAATATTTTTCCTAAAAATTTTATTCTAACACTAAATAAACACCAAATGTACTTGCAAAATAAAAAAAATAATAATAAAGAAGCGGCCCATTATAGGCCCAACAAACAAAGCCCACTCGGTTTTGAAATAATGCCATGTGAACCAGTTCCCGAAACCCACAAAATAAACCACACTATCCCATCCTCAAAACCTAAAAAGCCAACCAATGTCATCATAAGAGCCAATCCATGCAACCCAAAATAAAAAAGAAATCAAAAATTTAAAACAAATGCAAATATTACCAAAAAAATAAATTCATAAAACATAGAATCCACCAACAGCGGTCTCACATAGATTCCATCATACCCTCCACAAAGATCTTCATAAGTTCCGCACCCTAACTCCATTTTCAAAACTATTTTGAGTCACCAATAGAAAAAAATTAATCTGGACAAAAATGCGTTTCACGCTAACAGTAAAAAAACCTCCAAAACAGCCTCAAAATTAACTTTAACTACGAAGCAAAATATCAAGGCACAAAAAACGAAATAGAAATAAACGCAAGAACATGTGAAGCAAAAACGTCAAAATTGACCGCCCAAGTTATTTTCAGCGCCCAGGGCCGGGCGCCGAAATTTCTGACGCCCCAGCCTGGGCGCTGAAACTCTCTGCCTGCCAAAAGCTTTTCCTTTTTTCGAAAAGTGCTCGTCATTTTTTCCGCACACAATGGAAAAATAACGAACACTTGGGGGGTACAGTACGTATCCAAATAGGTTTACCAACAAATTGGTCGAATTTTATCATCTAGCCCTATGGAAAACGGCAGATGAAAAATGGCAAATACTTCACTCATTTGACCGATTAAGTAATATGTTTCCACTTCAGGACATATCTACCGAAATCCGGCATACTAGAGCATTTCTAAAGCTAAGAACTACGCGCGACCTGATTCTGACAAGATACGTAGGCAATCCTTACCAAGGATTCGGTCCAAACAATAATAAAAAAATTATATTCTTTGTGTAAAAAGTGTTAGACATATAAACAAAATTGAATGGAGACTAAAAATACGCCTTTATTAAAATATAATAAGAAGGAAAACAAAGTGCTAGGAATAAAAACAAACACAACTGAAATAAATAGAGGGCACCTACACCCTAGCAAAGAAATACACTACTCTAGTTCTTCCGGATCATCAAATAAAGTCTTGAAGAGAGCAATGTTCGCAGGATCCACCCCCATAGTCTTCTGCGCTGCCCCAATATCAATCTCCATAAGAACTGGCTCCTGGACACTAACTTCCAAAGACGCCAAAGCTTTAGTAACATTCTCAGTTATAGCCCGCTCAGCCTCAAGGGCACAAACAGTGGTGGGAGAAGGATTACTATCGTCAACTGGACTAGCCACTGTTTCTACAGACGGCTGAGCCTTCCTAACCCATACATTGTTCCGGCGACGATCTCCGCGAGAGCTTGCATTTCTTTTAACAACAGCAGGCCCTTTCATGTTAGGCATCTTTTTAGGCCTGACACTGGAACGGGGAAGAACTTCCTTTCGCTTTCGATCAGGACGAGCTTTCACAGTCTTAAAACTATAGGTACGAGGTCTGGCAGAATCAGGACCCTCATACTTAACACGAATACGAGGTATCAAAAGCTCAGCCGGCTCCCCATTACGAGCCTCGGTCCTCACATCCTTGTCATCGGAACTCATCCACAACTTATAGTTTTCAGAAAGACCCACAAACCCATTTGTAGCTACAGCCCAACGCGGGAGACCATCATAATACCTAGCCCACGCTAAGACCCGTGTTTGTACAAAAGTCGCTACCTTAGGTGGTACCGTATCAGAAAAGGGGATAGTCTGCCTTAAACCATATTGACGCATGACTCGGTAAGGGAAAATATAAATGGGACAATATAGCCCCAACAAAGAAATATAAACCGATACATCAGACCCCCCTGTCATAGTAGTCAAACCCCACCATGGTACCACCCACTTAATAAAACAAATGCCATAAGTAAAAAAGGAGGTCCATTCGGCCTCGTCCTGGCCTTGGTGCAAGTATTTTCGGTTACCCAAAGCTATAGGGCGATAATGTTTAGGATCGGCAGGAGCTTCCAAAAGTCTAAGCCGTGCTAGCCAAATCTGCAAAACAGGTACGATCGAATCAAAAGAATAAAAAGAAAGAAAAAAGGTTCCTGGGGCGCAGTTTCAACGCCCAGGACCAGGCGCCGAATATTCCAGCGCCCAGCCCTGGGCGCTGAAACTCAGCCCCAGGCGAAAAAAAATATATAAAAGTGGCGTATGTGTGCGCAAAGAAAAAATAGATTACCTGCAGTAATAGGGGGCTTCCCTTAAAAATTTCGGATTTGGCATCCTTCTTCAGCTCATCCGCACTCAGCAAAGTCTCAGCAACAACCAACGGCATAATAGAATAGCAACTTTCCATCTGGCTAATCAAGGGGATCAGCCTTATGTCACCGAACTCACCATTATTATTCGACAGCAAATAATGATTCAACAAGCAAAATACAAGGGCTCGAATGTTCAATTTTTGTTCGGTCATATTCTTACTAGGCCTAAAATGATGTTTTACAAGTGTTGCCAAGTTAACCTTATCGTCTACAACAAGTTCAGCAAACATGTTATCATCTAGCCCTAGGAAAGCCCTTATGGTTGTTTTACCCTCTTCAATAGTGCCAGGGGTAACAGGAGTAGCATTAGTAGGATAACCAAGGATCGCAGCAAATTCATCAGGCAAAGGACATATTTCATTGCCCCGAAAGGAAAAAACATGATGATCGGAGTCCCAAAAGTTTAGGGCAGCATGCAGAAAATTATAATCAATATTAATTTGTTGTAAGCCTAAAAGTGCCTCTAAGTGGTATTCTTTTAACAAAGCCTTTTCTGTGGGAGTAAGGGCTCGTAGCCAACGCTTAACAGTCCGTTGGAGTGAGAAAGTAGGGGTCGACATGGCAAAAGCAGTAAATAAATTAGAGCACAGCAAAAAGAGAGAAAGAATTTGAGAGTGGTGGAAAATAAGGACGTATCTAGCCCCTATATATAGCTGAACGCACCCAATAAACATCCTGATCCCATTCGGAAACGTGTTTAGAAATCCGAAAATCAAATATTACCAGGAAAGAGCTTTCAGCGCCCACCTCTGGGCGCCGGAATTTTTAACGCCTAAGCTGGGGCGCTGAAAATGCAGCCCAAGGCCCAGATTTCACAAAAACACGGAATAGGAAAGGACTTAAGACCGTGTTGCTAAAACACGAGGCCCTATTACAAGTAAGATCAAGCCCAAAGCTTAGCTCCCAAATAAGCAAAAAAATAATAATAACAGTGAAACTTGGTCGAAACTTAGACTCATCTCAGAAAACGCTCATGTACACTTTTCAAAAAAAAAGCAAGTTAAATATCATGGTCATTCTTCGAAACACCAAAAATATGTGTCGTCAAGTAATTGGATTTCCAAATAGAAAATGTCTGTCTGTCAGAGGGATAATCCGGGCCAAGCCAAAACCGGATCTCGCCTGAAAGCTAAAGTCGCACTCCACGGCTTCACTAAAAATAGCACACTACTATAGGAGGTCGCTCGCACATACGAGCGTGACCCCAAACATGATTACAAGACGCGAAAAACAACCGACGAGCCCCAACACTTGGGGGCTCGCGAAAAGTGGACTCCAACAGGGAGCGCCAATCAAAATCACATTCCCAGACTGCGCCACGCACCATAACATGTTTGGATATCTCAAAAAATATTGTTAAACAAAAATACACAATGTGGACCCACTTATAGGACACATCTAATCAGGAAATATTACGACCCACCAACAGGTTGTAATCACCAAAAGCTCTTCTACATAGGCAAAATAAGAAATTCAAAATGGGCTTGCCCACCCTCAGCGGGCGGGGTCTGCGTCACTAGCCGCGTAGGTCCTCAGTTTTCGAAAAATAAAGTCTTCAAATTTAAAATAGGCTCGCCATCTTCAGCCGGCGGGGTCTACGTCACAAACCGCGTAGGTCCTTATTTTCAAAAATTTCAAAACAGATTCGTCCACTTCTATCGGACGGGGTGTCCACCCTCAGCGGACAAGGTTCGCCACCTTCAGCGGGCGGGGTCTACGTCACAAACCGCGTAGGTCCTTATTTTCAAAAATTTCAAAACAGATTCGTCCACTTCTATCGGACGGGGTGTCCACCCTCAGCGGACAAGGTTCGCCACCTTCAGCGGGCGGGGTCTACGTCACAAACCGCGTAGGTCCTGATTTTCAAAAACATCAAACAGATTCGTCCACTTCTATCGAACGGGGGGTCCACCCTCAGAGGACAGGCTCGCCCACCTTCAGCGGGCGGGGTCTGCGTCACTAACAGCGCAGGTCCTTAGTCGCTGCAGCGATAACTTTTATTGGTTTTCCCTTTTTCCAAAAATTAAAGGATTGGTTTGTTGGATTTTCCTTCGTTTTACATCCTATAAAAATAAGGGGGTTTTCTCGTTTAGCTAGCCCAGAAAATGAGAATCTTTAAAAACGTTTTACCTCGTGATTGGGCTTGGCCAGGCCCAATTACACTTTACAGCTTTAATTTTGAAAAGATCTGTAGTTACTCCCAATGACAAAGTGAGGGAGTTTCTACGCATCTTTAGATCCTTCCAATGACAAAGTGAGGAAGTTTCTATACTATCAGTTGACAAATCCCAATGACACGTGAGGGATATGTCGACACTTCAAGTGATGACCCTTAAGTCAAATGTTATCACTCGGGGGCTCGTGAGACCCTCGCAAAACAGGTCACATATACCATGGCTTGTGTGACGCACTCCGTCTAATACTTTGACCATCGTCTTACTCCAAGACTCAGTCAAAGTGGGGGCTAACTGTAGACACCTACTTTTGTCCCCATTCCCGCAAGGGAAAGGTTCGATGATGAAAGCATAAAAACTCCACTTGACAACGCATCTCCTATAAAATAAACGAATCTCGATTCCCCATTTCATTTCACCCGAAAATTGCTATTTATAGAAACCTGCTAAAAATAGTAACCGACGTAAAAAGGTAGCTTCTAAAAGTGGCAAATCATAAAAGATAGAAACCTGTCAGAATTAGGTGTTGCATTCCAACATAAATCCTAAATGAGATAGAAAACTGCGAGAATCCTATTCCTAATAGGATTCGGAAATAAGAGTTACGTATTAATTAAAATCCTAACGAGCCTAGAGTTCGTAACGGGCCCAGACGCATTCCGTCACAAATTGATACGCGCTAAAAGACCCAAATTAATCTCAAACTCTACGGATTTTAGAATCCGAATCTGACTAAACGAAAACTGCCCAGACCCTATTTTCAACGCCTGGCTCTGGGCGCCGAAATCTTCGGCGCCCAGGCCTGGGCGCTGAAAATACCTGGGTACGTCTCTTTTCCTAATTCTTTGTGGATTAGAACTCTGCAATTCTATCTTTCCACGAACTCTTCCCTATAAATAGACCCCTAGTTTCGACGTGAAACAACACACAACAACACATAATATACTCTGAGTATTGACTCTAAACCCTTTAGCCTAAGCCTCTCGCTGCGAAACTGTTCACGCGTTCTGTCGCGATCGATCCATAAATCGAACAGAACGTATCCTGTCCCATAATTGAGATTCGTTAAATAAAAGGAGAAATAGCAAAGTCAAAGTGGTTAGTTTTCTGAGAACCGTGACGCACCTCTCAAGGGTGCGTCGTAATGTGTCCCTTTTTGATGATTTAACTGCTTTCCTCACCCTTTTTATGAACTGTTAAACTAACCTAATCTAATTGTTCTATCACGCCTAATAAATATAATATTTTTGGGAAATCGGATTATCATGCTAGGTCCCTTAATTCTATTTAAATCAGATAATCACGATCGAATTAGTATTATATGCTGCATATTGCTAAAATCAATTCAGATTAGTTTAATAGTTAACGCATGTCCCTTCAATTATTTATGCTGAGCTAGTAAGGATATCCTGCCTCTGGAGTTATCGATGAGAGAATTACTCCTCTCGGTAGTTACAGTCCCCCGAACCCTCAATCTCTACCTTGCGGGTGTATATTGAGAGATCCCCACACCAGGGATCACAAGGGAACCTACGGCCGTCGTGGTCAAACATAATTGCACTCCCTTTATGTCACGATAACCGGGTTTTGTCAGTTTTTCTCATTGTTGTTAAAAACTGAATGGCGACTCCTATATTACTAGTCAATTGGGTGTATACTCACAGGAAATCCAATTACACTTGATTGAACAAAAAGAATCGTCACACCCACGAGGGACAAGGTCACGCATTAGCCTCGCGCTTTTTCGACCCCCTCACAATTCCCATCCAAATCCTGGTGTAGCTCTCAAAGCATTCTCACATCTTTGCCACCATAGATCGGCTTCTCCCCTAAGGTAATAACAGCACTATTAACCCTAAGGTTCTCTGGGTAATTGACAGCTACGATAAGCTTATCGAACTCCCTTAGCCAGTTCTCAAGCATAGTTGGGTCTATCTCCCCTTGGTACAAAGGAGGCTTACTTTGGGCCACCTTCTTAAACATCTCACCAGATGGATCAACTCCCTGGTTATTCCTATCCTGTGTTAAGTTCTGCACTACTTCAGCTAGTTGCCTGACCACGTCAGCAATTCCTTGGGTAGTCATTTCCCTTTTCCTGGATAAAACAAAAGACTAACTTTAACAACTGAGGTTGGACACTGCCTTACTAACACATTGCACTAGCTAGTCATTCAATTGGTGCACATACACAAAATTTTCGGACCCTCAGTAGGATAGGCGCCTGTTTATGGGCCGCTTTTCCCTTAGTCCGCATCACAAAATTCAAGTGGTGAAAGATTGGACCACCTTGAAACTACAATTTCATTGAAGAAATGCATAAAATTCCTTTCGCGATAATCGCTCAAAGATAGGATAGACTTAGAATTAAGGATATAAGAAGGAATTCTAGATTTTATTGCTTCAATGGAAAAATAATACATCCTTTGGATCGTACTTTATTCGGAAAACCACAAAACTGAACTACTAAAACCATAAATAGTAGTGTACTACTTTATTGCTTCACTAAATCTAGGCACTAGATATTACAAAGCTTAAAATGCTACTCAACTATCCAGCCACCCTTACAAACAGGTGAAGAGGGCTCATGGTCTTCAAAGTCATCAAAGTCTTCCTCTGGATCAGACTCATACTCCATATCCTCATTGTTTTGCTGTTGCACACTGTTTACCTCATCATTGTCGACTTCAGGTTCAATTTCTATGTCACTGGAGATCTCAATAGTGGGTTCAGGAATGATAGGATTAGGGTTCTCAATCTCAACAACATCATCATCACTGTCCTCATTCATCTGAGTCTCTGTATCATGGTATACTCCTACATTGTGAACACTTGACACTATCTTGCCATCCACAAAACATTCCTCCGCTAACTCTATAACTGTAGTCATAATCTCCAAATCATATCTCCATCTACCATCTGGAGTACCATACTTGTAGTAATTAGGATACCATTTTCCATATGCATATCTCGAAATCGGTTCTTAAGCTCTATATATGGGTTCTTGGAAGGTAAGCAATGAATAACCATCTCTGCCATAACATCTTTCTTTCTCAACTCAGGTAGGTTCTACACTGAAGCAAAGTAATTGCAGGCAAACTCAATCTTCTTGACATAAATGTGTGGGGTCTCACAGTCTAGCTTCTCTAGGTTTCCTAGATTTGCGTACTTTGAAATCAACATCTTAATCCTGAAAGTTAACAACTACAAAGTCTTACTAAAAAGTGTTCCAAAACAAAGTAAGTTCGTTGAGCCATACAATTTTCAATGCACAAGTACATGCTTAATCATGATTCGTGATGCAATTAATCACATAAAGCAACCAAAACATGATCAAACTTTAATTAAAAGAATCATAACATCAAGGCATAAACACATAAACACTTGATTAGAAAGGCATACTTAGACAACGCAACTTAGACTAATTAACCCTTCTTATTCTACCCATTCCTCACTTAGAAAAGAATTTAAAAATTTTCGAAATTAATTTAAATAAATAACTTCAAATATACGCGAAATTATTAGAAATTAAAATCCAAAATTTAAAATAATTAATCGAATAATTTAATTAATTCGATTATTTTCAAAAATACTTTAAAAGAATTAAATAAAATAATTAAATAATGAATTCGGAATTTTCGAAAGAATACATTATTTATTTATTTAATTTTTTTTTTACTTTTTTTTTTTGAAAATTCGGAAAATCCGAAAGAAAACTAAGAATATTTTTTTTTTTTTTGAAAAATCCGAAAATATTTCGGAAATTCGAAGAATAATTCGAAATTTAAAATAATTTTCAAACACTAGAAATAATTGGTATTTGGCTTTTCAAAATTTTGAGTACTCATAAATAACGTTTTGACTTTGGGAAAATAGTTTTCGAAAATCCTAAAGTTCCGCAATCGCAGTTTAAGGATTGACCACTTTGCACTATTAATTAATGCGAAGCAGCTCTCAAACTAGAGCTCTGCAAATACCACTTTGTAGTATTACTTACTACAAAGAAGGACTGAAACTAAGCTCCAGTATACCACTTCGTAACACCCTAATAATTCCTTGCTTTTTATAAAACATTTTCCAAATTAAAACACAGGAATTAACAAGATATTACCGCCACCGTGATAACGGCTAAGGCTATTTACCAGAATTACGCAGCGGAAATAACTAACTTTCAAATCACATTAAATAAATAGTTAATGGTCATTAAAACAAGTTGGAACCGTTGAGGCCCAAACTAAAACAAACCGTTTGAAATCCATTAACTGAAAATAGTAGTATTAGTAGTAACGATAGTCATGACTAAATAAAAATAAAGAGTAAATAGAGTTCATAAAATACGGAAGCATAAAACTCTCAACTCGAATCCCATGATAACTTCTCCCGCAAGTTATCTATACAAACCTGCTTTATTGAAAATCTACTCCCCAACAACGCAATTGCAATTGATGGATCATCATAGGGTAATTAAGGCAAAGGCCATGACCAGAAGACATGAAGCACGAAGTCAGCAAAAGCTGAGTACGGACAAGCTAGAATAACATTCTATCCTAACATGCTTCACTCGACAATTAAATAATCCACATGCAAAAGCCATAAAATGAACAAGTAAACATGGAGACAAGACTCGACACGAGACACGACTCTTGACTCACAGTTTAATAAAAAGTAGCTTCGAACGGGTAAAGTAAAGTATCCTCAAAAGGAAAGATAGGGTGATGGGAGCCAACCATACACCAAAATAAGTCGGGCTACTACCGACAGTCGGGCCATACCGACAGGAATTCCAATGCACAACGGCATAAAAGAAGAATGAAACAACGTCTTGTATCATTCTAGGAGTACAAGTTTTCCGGCAAGACTCCCCCCATTGTTCATACTCAAGGTATATACGTTCAAAGAGTTTTGAAGCTCTTTGGGTTACACTTTACGTTAATTAATATATTATGTTCAAGGCGACTCAAGACACAACATACAAACAATTGAACAATTAAACAATTAAACAATTCAACAATGACTCTTTAATATTTTACTTCTTTAGGACTTGTGATCAAACATAGACTCAAGTGAAATTACTCCCATTGTTCCTTCTCAAAAACACTGCTTGAGATAACCCGACATTACCTATTAACAAGCAGGGTGTGCCCTTAGCACGAATTGTCCTTAATTCAATTCACATAGACTCTCTAACATATTCTACCCCTTGGTAGAATATATATTGCTCACTGGCAATAATCGACTGGGTCAATAATTATGCTAGACATCCTGTACTATAGCATAATAATAATTGATGTGGGCTTGAATATCTCCACCACAAAGCCTAAAGAGGCAGCCGACGATAAATACTGGCCAGTTGGGCTCAAACCTAGAAAGAAGGCCCAAATTTTGGTATCCAACCAAAATAAAAGCAGAGCCCCATTTTGGAAGGCCCACTCTCTCTGAGAAGGCAGGTCCAAATGGAGAAGGTTCATCATTGCGGGCCGAATGCCACGTGTCCTAAATCCCCAAGGGGAACGCACCCCACAGCTAGGGTTGAGGGTACAGTCCCCAAGAAACCCTTGCACTATAAATAGCTCAGATCCCAAGGTAAAAGGGCAATCAATTCATTCCCACCAACCTAAAACTATCTTTGCTCTGCCTTCTCTCTACAAATTACTTCTCTCTCTAGCTTATACTTACTTAAGCATCGGAGGGAATATTCCTACGGGAATATTCTTGTTTTGCAGGTTGCCAGAAGTTCGTGCCAGCTCATACTTGATACCTCCGAGGAACGCGTGACACGTCATCACCGCAAAAGATCCCACAACATTTGGCGCCGTCTGTGGGGAGGTACAGTGTCATGGCTGAACTTCAAACTGACTGCGGAAAAACCAAGGGTAAATCAGAACTCCCAGCCAGAGAAGGGGTGTTTAAGGACGGGTCCAACACTCATTGTGACGCGGCAGCTAGCCAGCCTGCTGCCGTCATTTCTGTGCGGCCCTTGTTGGATGGTTCTCACAAAGTCAATCCTAAGCACGATAATGGCAGGATGGTAGAGTTTTTGTCAGAAGATCCCGACTCGTCTATGAAGAGACGCACCCTGGAGGGAGCGAGTTGGCATGTCAAAGAGGAACGTCCAGGAAGAAGGACGAGACAGACTTTACAGAAGAAAAATGAGGGCCATTACTCTCCAGAGGCTCCTAGAAGACAGCATGAGAGCGTCACCCGAAGGAAGAATGGTTGTGGCTCCAAAGGAAAACGGGGGCGAAGGAGGTCGTCCTCTAGAGGTCCCTTTAGGTTCAACACGGCTCTTGACGAGATCCTCCTTGCTGAAGGTCCGAGTCTGGGAATAGAACCGTCTCCCCGACGATTGACCACCTCCTGCCCACAAGCCCCTTTCTGTGCTTTCCACAACGACGAAGGGCATGGCACCCAAAGTTGTCGGATGTTGAGGAAGATATTAACTGATCGCGTGGCTGAAGGACACCTCCGCCAGTACGTCCATCTAGAGGACGCACACAAAGAAGTGAGCCTCACCTCTAAGTATTCAAACGAAAGAGTTATGGTAATATCAGGATGAATAGCTGCAGGAGAACCATGTAAGGAAGGACGGCAAAAAGGTCCATCTCATCTTCGCCCAGCACAGAAGAACCTACCCTATGTAGAAATTTCCAAAGACGACTACAGAAGGTCGGCAGCCCCATACGATGATGACCCTCTAGTTATAGAGGTTAAGGTGGCTAATCTTAAGGTGAAGAGAGTACTGGTGGACACGGGGAGCTCGTCCGACATAATCAGTCTGCAATGTCTGCGGAAATTAAGGCACAATCCTGAAGACATAGAAAAAGTGTACGGGCCCTTGGTAGGATTCGGAGGGAGCATCGTTCGTCCAATCGGCTCCATTTTGCTTCCGGCCTCTGTTGGAGTTCCCCCAGTGATCAAAGAAGTTGTCATCAGGTTTATAATTGTGGCAAACCTCACCACATTCAACATCATACTTGGCCGTCCAACACTCAACGACCTAAAAGCTGTAATCGTTCCTCATTTACTGTTGGTCAAATTTGTCGGAAGTAACGGGCGCGTTGGGTCTCTCTATGGAAATCAACAGTTGGCCAGGGATTGTTATTTATCGACATTGGAGCCAACGGCCTGGGGAGCCTCTCCGAAGGGAAAGGAGCAAGCTAAACCTCTGGCAAGCCGTCGTAAAACCCGGGAGACACCAACGGAGCACAATGCAGAAAGACGACCTGAGCCAGTGGGAGCACTCTATGATATAATTCTGGACTTAGCAGACCCGTCTCGAACGGCCCCTATGGGGGTCCACCCTGACGACCCCATGTCAGCAGCATTAGTGCAACTATTCCGAGAATACAAGGAGATATTTGCCTTCACGGTAGAGGAGATGCCAAGCATAGACCCGGCGGTGGCCGTGCATAAGTTGAATGTGGATAGCGCTGTAAAGCCAGTACGACAAAAGAAGAGGAATCATGGAGAAGCAAGAAATTTGGCCGCCGCTGCCGAGGTTAAGAAACTAATGGATGCAGGCTTCATACGTCCGTGTCAGTATCCAGACTGGATAGCTAACGTAGTCCTGGTACCCAAGCCCAATGGAACGTGGAGGATGTGTGTTGATTACACCGATCTCAATAAAGCTTGCCCTAAAGACAGTTTCCCACTGCCAAAAATAGACCGACTCGTCGACTCAACAGCCGGACATGCCATGATGAGCTTCATGGACGCCTACTCCGGATTTCACCAGATCCAATTATGGCCCGAAGATCAGGAGAAGACGTCATTCGTCACGGAACAAGGATTGTACTGCTACAAAGTAATGCCGTTCAGTTTAAAAAATTCCCCCGCCACCTTCCAACGGTTGGTGAACACAGTTTTCGCAAAGCAGCTGGTGAGGAATATAGAAGCCTATATTGACGACATGATTGTAAAAAGCAAGCAGAAGATGGATCACCTCGACGATTTGAGAGAAACCTTTGAAACCCCCAGGACATACCAGATGAGACTCAATCCCAAGAAGTGCATATTTGGGGTATCTTCTGGCAAGTTCCTTGGCTTCTTGATTGACGAAAGGGGCATTGAAGCAAATCCGGACAAAGTGCAGGCAGTCATCAATATGATGTCGCCAAGGACGGTCAAAGATGTGCAACGCCTCACTGGGTGTCTTGCCGCCTTGGGACGATTTTTATCTAGAGATGGAGACAATTGTCACTACGTTTTCAGTACCATAAAAAAGGGCACCCAGTTTGAGTGGATGTCGCAAGCTGAGGTTGCCTTCCTTCGCCTAAAAGAACATCTGCATACTTTGCCACGAATGGTCAGCCCTCTCTTAGGGGAAGTTTTGTATCTGTACCTTGCCATCTCAGAATACGCACTAAGTGCCGTCTTGCTTACAGAGAGGGATGGAACGCAACTACCTGTCTACTTTGTCAGTCACATGCTACAGAATGCTGAACTCAAATATCCAACAGTCGAAAAGTTTGGCTTTGCTCTGTTCTTGGCTAGTAAGAAGCTTCGTCCATATTTCCTGGCTCATCGACTTGTAGTATACACGGATCAACCGCTAAAGCGGCCTTTCACCAACCTTGAAGCGTCCGGAAGAATGCTCAACTGGGAAATTGAGCTTAACGCGTTTGATATCTCGTATGAACCGCGGAAGGCAATAAAGGGACAGGCATTTGCTGACTTCATCGCGGAACTGACCAAGCCACCCTATTTGAAGAATGAGAAAACCCAGTGGATAGTACACGTGGACGGCTCTGCCACTCAGAACGGGTCAGGAGCCGGCATTATCTGCGAATCACCAAAAGGGGATATCTATGAATATGCAATGCGGTTTAACTTTTGGGCGTCAAACAACGAGGCTGAATACGTAACCCTGATATGTGGAATTCAGATGAGCAGAGCCGCAGGGGCAACAAACGTCCTGGTTTTGTCTGACTCGCAGTTAATCGTCAGTCAGGTCAAAGGAGAATATGAGGCCAAGGATGAGGCGATGATAAAATATCTGGAAAGAGTCCGTCAAGAAGTTTAACAGCTGTCTAACTTTGAAGTACAACACATACCCCGGTCTGAAAATAACAAGGCAGACGCTTTATCCAAACTGGCAAGCTCAGCATCCTGCGACACGCCACGTCATGTATTCTGGGAGGTAAAACATTCCAAAAGCATTGACGCCTCGGGAACAGACATCTTAGACCGAACAGCCACCTGGATGGATGATATTGTCAACTTCAAAATGAATGGAGTACTCCCTGATGACCCCAAGCAGGCAGAAAGATTACAAAAGAAATGCACCTGGTTTGAGATATGGAATGGAACTCAATACAAAAATGCCTAGTGACGGCCTCTTCTTCGCTGCGTAACCCCCGAGAAGGGGCAAGAGGTACTGGAAGATCTTCATCAGGGATTATGCAGCTCTCACATAGGAGGGAGGGCCCTGGCCGAAAAAGCTTTAAGAACCGGATACTATTGGCCCACTCTCAAAGAAGACGCCCTCAATATGGTCAAGCGGTGTGATAAATGCCAACGATTTGCTCACCTAATTCGACGACCAGCACAGAAACTGACGCCAGTCACCAGCCCTATACCATTTGCCAAGTGGGGGATGGACTTATTAGGCCCCTATACGACGGCACCAGGAGGACTGCGTTATGTAATAGTAGCCGTCGACTACTTCACTAAATGGGTAGAAGCTGAAGCTTTAAAGAACACTAAGGCACAGGATGTGAGAGCATTCATCTGGAAAAACATAATCACAAGATTTGGCGTGCCTCAGTCTATTGTCTTCGACAATGGGCCACAATTCAAGACGCCCAAATTAGAAGATTGGTTGGCTGACCATGGTATCACAGCATGTTTTGCATCAGTGGGACGACCCCAAGCTAACGGACAAGTAGAAGCATTCAACAAGATCATCTCTGAAGGGATGAAGAAGAAGCTTGATGAGGCAAAGGGAATGCGGCTCTACGACAACAGCTATACAAACTCCGAATGACGAAGGAGTACAACAAAAGGGTTTCTAGAAGAATACTTAAAGTTGGAGATTTGTACTTAGGAAAATGGAAGCCGTCGGACGCTCCAATGAACAAGGGAAACTCACCCCTACTGGGGAAGGTCCGTATGAGATTTACGAGGAGGTTCGAGACGGAACATACCGGATCCAAGACATGCAGGGACGTCCGATCTTGCGTACATGGAATGCGGATAACCTCAAGAAGTACTTTTTCTAGATTGACACTTATCTTGATTATATGCATTGTAAAGACGTCTAGAACCTAGACGCACCATGTAGCATGTTTTAAACATTAAACGAAAAATTCCCTGCAAGCCGATCTTGCTGGGAAATCCTTATGGAAAAAATGTTATCAAATTCCTCGGAGAAATGCAAACTAACGCTCTCCCAAAAGACTAGTCGTTTAAAGGCCTAAGAAGTGGCCCAGATTAGCACCCTCACTAGGCTGATCACCTAGAACACAGGGGTACACATTTCTAACACATAGCTATATAAAGTAGCAAAAGACCTTGGCAAAAAGACCAGGGCAGACATCTGACGTCTCAAGTTAGAGGCGTCGGACATAATCATAGAAAAAATGATGATGATGATAAAAGCTAAAAAGCAATAAGACGTTCAAAAGGCGCCATGTTATTCCCAAAAAGTTAGTCATAATTACAAAAATTATGCACAAAGCCACTAAGTAAGGCGTCAAGAGAACATGTGCAAAAAAAAAAAAAAAAATAAAAATAAAAAATAAATACAAGACGCGTAAAAAATACAAGACGCGTAGGAGCTCATTCCTCATCCTCGCTGGGTACAAACTCAGGAGGAGTGCGTCCTTCCTTTTGAGCCTTCTCCACCTCAATCTCATAGGTGAGGAACTTCTCAAACCAACTAAAGGGACGTTCACTTACAAATTCAGCATTCCATGCAAGCTCCATACCCCTTCGGATTGATTTTTCACCTAGCATGGCCGACTGGTCGAGAACGCTCTGTGACGAAGCAACCTCATTGCTAGCCGCCTCCAGCTGGACCTCCAACTCCTTAAACTGAGTCTGAAGACGAGAAAACTCAGCTTCTTTCTCCTTGATTTTCTTGGAAAGGTCCTCCATTTTAGAAAAGTTCTGATCAATTTGTAGGAGACGAGCTGTGTTCTCAGCATTTTGGGAGGCCAGGGCGGTAGTCACAGCGTCAATCTGCTCCCGCCTGTCGAAGCGAAGCTTCTCCAGCACAGCAAAATGCTGGTCGCCACACTGACTGGCCAGAAGATGGTGACGGGCTTCTTCATGCACTAAAGCAGTGCGCCACTTTTTCAGTGAGTCCAGCAGAATGAACATCTGCACAAAAATAGCATGTCAAACAAAAAGAAACTAGTGTGTAAAAACAAAGGTATAACGAAACTTACGTCCAGCGCCGAGGACTGCATGGCAGCAAGCATATTCTCGGCCGCCTCAGGAAGAGTCTCAGCATATTGGGGAGGAATGGCATTGCGCATCAACGTCATTATCTTCCTGCGGTCATGAGAATTGAACCCGCCTGAAGAAGGGATCTGATCCAATTCAGCATCTATGTCTTTCTGAGTATCGGGAATTTCTATGGGAAAAACAACGGCCTTAGAATCCCTGGGGGAAACTAGAGAACTGCTAGACGAGGAACGGCAGGTGGGTACGATGTTGGAGTAAAACTTACCCCCAGAATTCCTAGCTCTTTCCGCCGTCTTCAGAGGGATGTTTCGGCGGACGACTTCAGGAATCCCCGCAAGAGGATCAGCTGTCCCTCCAGCTTTCTGGAAGCTAGGAGAAGCGGATGCAGCCTTGGGGACGGCAAAACCCTTAGAAGCCTTCGAAGCCACTGACTTGAAGACGGGTTTTCCTGTGCCGCCAGCCCTGCGTTTAGAAGTAGGAGCCGCGTCCGTGACCTCCTTTCTCGTCTTCTGAAGAAATGAAAACATATAAGTTGCAAACAACAAAGGGAATCACATAGGAAGATTTGATCAATACCTTCTCCTCAGCAGGAGGGGGAGCCATTTGCTCAGAGATGGCTTGCTCGGTCGCCTGCTGACGCTTCCAAGCTTTATAGGTGCTGGCGTCGAGTACCTTCGCCAACCAAGACGGCATATCCACTTGGCCTTTGGAGGCATCGTCTAGTTTGTCCATGGCCTCGTTTGAAAAAAAAAATAAAGACATTAGTACGGTTTTGATAAGACAGTGAAGGGTTGAAAGTACAGATACATTACCTCTCGGCATATACGGACACAAGCCTACAGCCAAGAGGAAAACGGGATTGCCCAGTTGATCCAGATGAGGCAACCACCCCTCGGGTATGTAGGCCGTCTTGTCCTTGATGACGAGTGGCTTGGCCTTGAACAGCGACGAGATCCGTTCTGAGAGATCGGCGGAGACTGGAGGCAAAGTGGCGCCTTTTCCAACCAAGTTGGGCTTGACGTTCCAACGTCTCATCCGCTCGCACATCTCCAGATTGGTGGTTTTGATGACCACCCACTTCTTGCTCCAGTGATGCCATTTAGACGCCTTCCCCATCACCGTCCGATAGGCCCCCTTGTACGTAAGAATTAGCCAGCCCGCGGCGGCTCTCGAAACTTGGGACATGGAGGCGATCCTTAGGAACGCCGAAAGGGAAGGGGTGATGCCTGCAAGCTCGCAGCGAGCAATATAGCAAAACACACCCGCCCAGGAGTTCGGGGACATTTGGTTCAGGCCAATATTGAAGCCGTCCAGCAACTCCACCACAGAGGGGTGAGGGGGGAATCTCATACCCAGCTTTAGAAATGAGCCGTACACGGCGAACTCTCTTTCCACCAGTCCAAAGCTGGTGCAGTCCATGCCAGCCGGCATACCAAACTTGTACTCCGAACCTAAATTCAGAGACTTCCCATAGGCCTTCCCCTCGAGGGTGAGAAAGTTCAGCCACGTCTGAAGTGGGAAGATTGCACTGGGATGAAGGTGACCTTCCTCCCCACCTGATGTGAGGGGGTCGAAAAAGCACGAGGCTAATGCGTGACCTCGTCCCTCGTGGGTGTGACGATTCTTTTTATTCAATCAAGTGTAATTGGATTTCCTGTGAGTTTACACCCAATTGACTAGTAATATAGGAGTCGCCATTCAGTTTTTAACGACAATGAGAAAAACTGACAAAACCCGGTTATCGTGACATAAAGGTAGTGCAATTATGTTTGACCACGACAGCCGTAGGTTCCCTTGTGATCCCTGGTGTGGGGATCTCTCAACATACACCCGCAAGGTAGAGATTGAGGGTTCGGGGGACTGTAACTATCGAGAGGAGTATTCGCTCGTCGATAACTCCAGAGGCAGGATATCCTTACTAGCTCAGCATAAATAATTGAAGAGACATGCGTTAACTATTAAACTAATCTGAGTTGATTTTAGCAATATGCAACATATAAAACTAGATCGATCGCGATTATCTGATTTAAATAGCATTAAGGGACCTAGCATGATAATCCAATTTCCCAAAAATATTATATTTATTAAACGTGATAGAACAATCAGATTTAGTTAGTTTAACAGTTCATAAAAAGGGCGAGGAAAGCAATTAAATCATAGAAAAGGGACACATTACGACGCACCCTTGAGAGGTGCGTCACGGTTCTCAGAAAACTAACCACTTTGACTTTGCTATTTCTCCTTTTATTTAACGAATCTCAAATTATGGGACGGGATACGTTCTGTTCGATTTATGGATCGATTGCGACAGAACGCGTGATCAGTTTTGCAGCGTGAGGCTTAGGCTTAGGGGTTTAGAGTCAATACTCAGAATATAATTGTGTGTTGTTGTGTGTGTTCTTTTCACGTCGAATTTAGGGGTCTATTTATAGGGAAGAGTTCGTGGAAAGATAGAATTGCAGAGTTCTAATCCACAAAGAATTAGTAAAAAACACGTACCCAGGTATTTTCAGCGCCCAGGGCTGGGCGTCAAAGATTTCGGCGCCCAGCTCTGGGCGTTGAAAATATGATCCAGGCAATTTCAGCGCCCAGGGCTGGGCGTTGAAATTGCTGTTTGGGCCGTTCCTTTGTCAGATTCGGATTCTTAGAATCCGGAATGTATGAGACTTAATCGAGTCTTTTAGTGCGTATTAATTTTATGACGGAATGCGTCTGGGCCCGTTACGAACTCTAGGCTCGTTAGGATTTTAATTAATACATAACTCTTATTTCCGAATCATATTAGGAATAGGATTCTCGTAGTTTTCTATCTCATTTAGGATTTATGTTGGAGTGCAACACCTAATTCTGACAGGTTTCTATCTTTTATGACTTGCCACTTTTAACAGCTGCCCATTACGGCAGTTACTATTTTTAGCAGGTTTCCATAAATAGCAGGTTTCGGGTGAAATGAAAAGGGGAATCGAGATTCGTTTATTTTATAGGAGATGCGTTGTCAAGTGGAGATTTATGCTTTCATCATCGAACCTTTCCCTTTCGGGAATGGGGACAAAAGTAGGTGTCTACAGTTAGCCCCCACTTTGACTGAGTCTCGGGATGAGACGATGGTCAAAGTATTGGACGGAGTGCGCCACACAAGCCATGGTGTATGTGACCTGTTTTGCGAGGGTCTCACGAGCCCCCGAGTGATAACATTTGACTTAAGGGTCATCACTTGAAATGTCGACATATCCCTCACGTGTCATTGGGATTTGTCAACGGATAGTATAGAACACTCCCTCACTTTGTCATTGGAAGTATCTAAAGAGGCGTAGAATTTCCCTCACTTTGTCATTGGGAATAGCTACAGATGTTTTCGAAATCAAAGCTATAAAGTGTAATTGGGCCTGGCCAAGCCCAATCACGAGGTAAAAATGTTTAAAGATTCTCATTTTCAGGGCTAGCTAAACGAGAAAACTCCCTTGTTTTTATGGGACGTAAAACGTAGGAAAATCCAGCACCCTTGTTTTTATAGGACGTAAAACGAAGGAAAATCCAGCACCCTTGTTTTTATAGGACGTAAAACGAAGGAAAATCCAGCAAAAGTTATCGCTGCAGCGACTAAGGACCTGCGCGGTTTAATGGCGCAGACCCCGCCGGCTAAAGATGGCGAGCCTGTCCGCTAAGGGTGGACACCCCGTCCGATAGAAGTGGACAAATCTGTTTTTGAAATTTGAAAATAAGGACCTACGCCGTTTGTGGCGTAGACCCCGTCGGCTAAAGATGGCGAGCCTGTCCGCTAAGGGTGGACACCCCGTCCGATAGAAGTGGACGAATCTATTTTTGAAATTTGAAAATAAGGACCTACGCGGTTTGTGGCGTAGACCCCGCCGGCTAAAGATGGCGAGCCTGTCCGCTAAGGGTGGACACCCCGTCCGATAGAAGTGGACGAATTTGTTATGAAATTTGTTTGTGCTTTTTGAAAATAAGGACCTACGTGGTTTGTGACGTAGACCCCGCCGGCTGAAGAGGGAGAGCCTATTTTAAATTTGAAGACTTTATTTTTCGAAAACTGAGGACCTGAGCGGCTAGTGACGCAGACCCCGCCCGCTGAAGGTGGGCGAGCCCTGTCCGCTAAGGGTGGACGCCCCGCTCGCTGGAGGTGAGCGAACCTGAATTCGTCTTTTCGATTTGGGATTCGTGTGCCGCGATCTTGCCCGATTGAGGTGGGCAAGTCCCTATTTCATTTCTTTTCTTGTGATTTCTTTTGAGAATTTCTTTTCATTTATTCTTGCAGAAGCGAATTCTTTCGAGGGATGCTCGGTTTAGTTGCAACCTGAATGTGGGTTGACAACATGCTTAGACGGACCATTGTCTTGTGGTCATCATCCTTTATGGTTTTGAGTTAGTCCTTACGGCTCAATTTTGCCACTACCTGGGTCCTTGATTAGGGAACTATGTATAGGTATCAACGGCGACCTTTGTCTTGAGGTCGTAAACCGGTTTATTTTTTATTTTTTGAGACATCCAAACACGGGACTTCGTATAGCGTAGTCTGGGAATATTGTTTTTAACTTTGTATACTCTATATTTTCTTTCGAGCCCCCAAGAATTCATGCTTGACGGTCATTTCTTGTTGAAGAGGTACCTTGGGGATACGCATTTCGTAATGTCCTTGATCGTGTTTGGGATTGCGCTTGTAAGTGCGAGCGATCTTTGTAGTGGCGTGCTACTTTTAACAAAGCCGTGAGGTGCGACTTTCGGCAATTTTAAAGTCGAATGAATATGGCAGGGCCCTATAGAAGTCAGAGTTGTTTTTTGAGCCTGGGTACATTTTCGGCGCCCAGGCCTGGGCGTTGAAATAATTCACGCCCAGGTGGGGCGTTGAAAGTGTTGTTTGGGCTGGTCTTTTGATGACACAGTTGGCCTCTTGTTCATTCGTTTATTTCACTTGGAAGTTCTATGTATTCTCTTTTCTTTTGTTTTTTTTCTTTGTTTTTAGAACGTGATGATTTTCTTGAGAAGCCGTAGCCGATTGGTGGACTACGGTGCTTGTCGTTTTGGGGCGATTATTTTAAGGAACTGCTGCTCTTTAAGGCGTACAGTTATTGCAACAGTTGGGCGAGTCTATATGGCCCGAGGAACATACCTTGAGGCGTAAGACTTTGATCGCTCTTGTATATATTTTTTTTGAATGCGTTCGTGCGAACGAGTGTTCATAGAATGGCCGTTGTGCGCGGTCCATTAATCAGTTTGCTTGAATCATTTTTTTGAGCAATGACTGATTGTGAATAGTTTGCTTAGAAGCTTGATAGGGTTCAGGCCCATTCATGAAGTGGGCTCAAACATCGTGCCCTTTCGATTGTTCAAACATTTGCTTCGAGAATTTTTTTTATTTTGCTATGGTTGTTTCGTAGCTTGGAGCCCCCAAGTATGCATGTTGGGATGCTTCCTTTTGGCGTACGATTTTGTAGGTTCTTTCGAGAAAGATGCCTTGGGGTTTCGCTCGT
This sequence comes from Spinacia oleracea, assembly GCF_020520425.1. Lineage (NCBI taxonomy): Eukaryota > Viridiplantae > Streptophyta > Magnoliopsida > Caryophyllales > Amaranthaceae > Spinacia > Spinacia oleracea. The sequence goes on from NC_079492.1 coordinate 32,367,837, forward strand.
GTAGGTGCGAGCTATCCCTTCCGTGGTAGGTAATGTTTTGCTACCTTTAATCCTTAATGTAGAAGTCGTGTGGCTTGCATTTGGGCGATAAGTAGTCTTTGCCTCTTACTCTTGGTCGTGCTTGCATTAGTGCAATGTGCCTTACCCTTTTTTAGACTTGTACTGTGGGATTATGGTGCAACGCAGGCTTGTGTGGCCTAACGGCGTGTCTTAGAACATTCCTCCAAGTGTTGGGATATCATTATTTGGAGTATTTCATCATGCCTTGTTCAGGTGCTCGAATAAGTGTAGCACCTTCTGCGTGGGTTTGCACGGCTTATTACTTCGTTTGATGCGAGGATTCATAGGTGTTTCTTTCTTTCTTATTTTTATATCTGGGTAAAACTTGGCTAGCAGAAAGATTCAGCGCCCAAGCTGGGGCGCTAAAGATATCGGCGCCCAGCTCTGGGCGTTGAAAATGATTTATGGGCAGAAATTTGACAGTATATTTTTTTCTTTCGCTTTTGCTTTGGAACGATGTAGACTGCGTAACGGGCGCTTTATAGGGCGAGCGTTATGTGCAGTGGTTTGATCGGAGTTTTGGTGACTCGCGATTTTCAGTTACCCTTGTTAGTGGGGTGACTTTATATATTCTAAGTAGTGCTTAGAATTTGGGAGGGGTTGTAGCCATTCTAAGGTTTGTTTTTCACAATTTAAAGCTTAGGATTGTGCCCCTATGATGTATGTATAGCATTAGCGTCGAGAATTTGCGATAAAATCGTCATTTCGAGCATTTTTAGAGTGCTTTTCTCAAGCCCCCAATTGTAGCTACGGGATTGGCTTGGTGCTATAATGCTTTGCATACGTCTTTATGCATTCATGGTGACAGGGATCATGAATAGTTTGAACCAGACTCGTTTAGTGCGAGGTACGTTCGAGTAGTGACCTGCTACTTCTCTTGTAAATGTCGTATTATGCGACATCGCCATGGTCAAGGTAGTAACATGTGGAAGTGTGCCTTGACCAAAAGTTAGGTGCCTTTCTTTACCCATAATCATAATTAGAAATCTTTTTGACTCACTTTGTAACATCGAGATAAACACATATTAAGCTTAAACCAACGACACTTTATTATGTTCGAAGAAGTCTTTAAAAATCATTTGAAAATTATTTAAAATCCGAATCCTACTGTGTACAAACCGAGGTGTCCTAAGTAGGTTGACTTATAGAAGGGTTCGTACAGGGTCACATGAGTGAATCAAAATACTGTTACGATTTTTGGAATGCTGTCTAAGGATTTGCTGGAAGCCAGGGTGCAGGCGTCAAGATATTACTTGTGCCCGTGTGGCACATGCTTTGGGCTTTTAGGGCCATCTTTTCCAGAATTGCGGGAATATAAACCGTTTTCAAATATACTTAGATTTACTTGGTGTATGTCTGTACAAAAGGTCAAGGTATACTTAGTTCTTTCCCTAGCTCTTTCATTTCAATTTTTAGCCCCTAGTTGCTGTTATGTCTTCCCATTAATGATGCTTTTAGATTTCGATTTTAGATGCCCGTGTCATATGTCTGAGTAGGGTGAGCCTTGGTTAAGTGCCAAATCCTATTGACAATGTCTTATTTTTTTTCAAAGGGGATTAGCAAGCATTTGAATTACCATGGACGGGTGCCCTGAGTTCGAAGGAACGATGGGGCGACGCCGTAGAACAATCCTCTTTATTGCAAGCTTACTGCCTTTATTACTTGTTGGCGATTATGATTGTGTCTAGTGGTGAAAGAAGGTCTTTAAGCAAACGACTATGTCTAGTTGTGAAAGAAAGTCTTTAAGTGAGTTAGTTCGCTTTAGGGAGGGTCAAGTCGAGTACTTTAGAGGTCATGGACGCTTGCGCTAGCCCCCATTCAATTGAGGCAGAGTGATCTTTTGAGTCTTGTCTAAGTGCCTAGGAGTGTGAGTGCTCCTTCTGGAAAGGGTACGTGCCCTTATTATTTTTCGATGTGTGCTCATTAATTTTGGCATCTTGGTGACTTGGATTCTTCCTTTGACTTAAATTTTTCTTTCGACTTGGGTTGCAAGTAATTAAATTTCAATAAGGGACTTCTATTTTTATTCTTTTTATTCTATAGGCTTTAATTTTTTGCAAATTGGTTGGACCGAATCATGGATTGCCTACGTATCCGCCTTAAATAGATTTAATTTGGAATCAGGTCTTGCGTAGTTCTTAGCCTAGAAAATGGTTTCATAGAATGCCGATTTTAAACAAGTATGTTCTGAGGTGTAAACATATTATTTGAAACGGTAGAATAAGTGAAGTTTATTATTATTTAAATCTGCTGCCTTGCCGTAAGCCAAAAAATTTGTTTTATATTTTTGAGTACATGTATTTTCTTTTCATGTGTTTTTTTTTTTGGTACGTATACCTGAATACGTGTTATACCCCTCCAAGTGTTCGTTATTTTTCCGTGCATGTGCGGATAAAATGACGAGCACTTCTGGACAAATTTTTCAGCAAGCAGAGAGATTCGGCGCCCAGGCTTGGGCGCTAAAGATTTCGGCGCCCAGCTCTGGGCGCTGAAAATGGTTTCTGGGCGGATATTTTTTGGTGCGCTAAATGCTTCTTTATTTTTCTTTTTAGACTAACTTTAGAGGCGCTTTTGCAAAGTTTCTTTTTTATTATTCACATTTTATTATTTTTTTTGCACTTTTCATTTGTTTCCTTTTTTTTGTTTGTGACTCAAGACGGCGTGAAAGATGGGTTGAATGAGATAGGAGAATTTGTATAGGTGTTGGTCAAGCATGAGGATTATATCTGCTAGTGCTCACAATTTGCAGCTTCGTGCTAGTGTCACGAGTTTACATCAACCAAGGCCAATGAGCAGCATGGGGACGGCTCAAGGGTATATCAACAGGATGTATCCACACAAGTTATATGGTCATTATGCTAATGGTGGTATAAGAGCAGGTTTTGGAAATAAGGGGTATGACGCACGTGTCAATGGCCGTGCGTGGTTTGCGGTTGACAACAAGTTCAAGAACAAGAGTCGAGGTAATGGTTTCTTGGGTCATGGCAATGAGAGCATGGATAGGTTAAAATGAGCTGAACAGGGACCCCAGAGCGAAGGCGTCTAAGGGAATAAGGATTGGAAAGGGTAGACATCGTAGAATTTTATGATTTGGATTAGTTGACTCAATTCTTTTCCTTCGTTTACTTAGGTAAATGTTGCACTACGGGATAAGTATTCCCTGGCTTGCTCTTTTCGCTCTCCCTTTTCTCTTTCTATTTTTTCTTTCTTTTTTCTTGGGATTTCTCCCCAACATAAATTCTTCAATTTTTAATTTGGGCTAAAAGGTAGATGGTTGTGGTCTTTGAGTCACGAGGCGAGACTGAGTGAGCCTCGTTTGGTAGGCCTATAGTGGACCTTTAATTTTAGTAGGCCTCGGGTGGACCTTTAAATTGTCTTACTTTGCAAGCGTATTTAGTCGTTTCTTAAAATATGCAAATAGCGTAGATTCAAAATGTTGTCTTTACCTTATTGAATTTTAACGAAAGAATTACATCGAAAGTAATTTTTTGTTTCTTTTCAGATTCCAGTTGCTGGGATTTAATTGGAAGTTGTGATTTAGACTCAAACTTTCATTAAACTTTCTGATTATAACCCGTGTATGAATACAAGGAGGTGGCCTAGACTCAAAATAATGACATGGCGTAAGCCTATAATACTTGACCAAGCAACTCTCAGACTTAGGCTAATTGGACCATAACTTTCGTTGGTTGACACTTTAGATTTTAACCCTTGGGTGTTCATTTGTCATGCGCCATTTTGTTTAATGTTGGCAAGGTAGTTAATTGGGGAGATCGAATTTTTATTTTTGCAAGACTAGAATCATTAGTGCCGCTTCTCTCTTAGCGTGTATTGCTTTACCCCAATGGTAGCCTTATGGTAAGCCGATTTGGGTATTTTCATGGTTGGTCATGTTGCATTCATGGAAAATCTTTTAGTCCGTACTTAGCAATATTTCAAGGAGCGAGTGACTCGAGAGGACTATGATAGTCGTGACCCAATGTGATTATAAGCCTTAAGGCCACTAATTTTTTTCTTTGCCAATGGTATTGACACCTTAGGTTCACTTTGGGGGTTGTGCGACTATGGGGGAATGATTTCCAGAATGTGACCATTTCCATTTTGCAAATACTATAATATATTCTTTTTATTGGGGAGAGAGTATTGAGGGCGTGGATTCTTAGCAAGGGATGACAATTAAATATGGGTGCTTATTGATTTAAATGTTAGGAGGGGAGACTCAATATGGTTTAACCTTTTAACTTGCAGAACGACACCAAGCATTGGGACCGATTCTATGGATAAGACAACTAAGACTTAGGATTTAGATTGTACTTTGGCATAGCCTAGTCTAGACTCGGACTTATTTTTTTATTCGAACATTATTTTTCTTGAAGACTCTATTTGAACATTATTTTTTGAATACTTTGCCCATGTGATATTCATAGTTATTAGCATGTTCGGTTTTGGTGCCGAGCATTGTCGTCGTAGGAGGCCTAACAACGACACAAAGAGTTATTTATTTTTATTTTTTAGTCGCTTTTAGAATCGAGTGCCTTTTCATACGCCCTCGCAGCAATTTTTTTCGAAAAGTTTTTTTTTTGCTACGTATATTTTTTATGCGCGGGCAACGAGGCTGCTGTGCCTGACCAAAAGGCCAGGCAGCAACTTCAGCGCCCAGCAGTGGGCGTGAGAAATTTCGGGGCCCAGCCAGGGGCGTTGAAAATGCGTCCCTGGCTGGTTCTCGTTTTCTGTTTGCGTCTACTTTTGTTTATGCGACTTCGATTTTGCGTGCTTGCCTAATAACGTCCTTACGCGTTGTGCAGCGTTTGTGGGATTCGTTACAGGCCATCCCGAGCGTCGCTTATTTTTGTGGCGATCGTTTGGGTTTGTGGAACACGTATTTTGGTGTAACTCTTTGGCCAATTGGTTTATGAATGTTTGGGTAATTTTTAAGGTCGTTGGTTTTTCTAGGATTATTTGACTAGCATTATTCGTATGCACAATCACAACATAGTCACATAGTTTGCTACACATAACTACATTACAAACATGGATTTGAAAATTAAATATGTCACGTGGTTTATGATAGGCTTCTATGGGTAGTTATTTGCGCCTGGCTTGGTACCGCTTCTATCGTAGATCCAACACATGCCCCGGTCGAGGTAGTGTCTTCAACAGACGAATTTCGCTCAAGAGGCCAACCCGCAAGTGCAAGCCAAGGGGGCATGCAGGCGAGAGGGACCTAATGGGCGAGCGATTGGGTTCGGGATAGGTGTACTACCTAAAGTACCGAGTGGGCAACATGCGCGGCGTATGCACCCCCCTATTGGCGAAAAAAGGTATCCTTAGTCCCAACTCCCGAGGGAGCCGAGATTCGTTATGCTGTTCTGCCCGTTCACATTAATATGCTGATTTTCAGGTCGTCCCAACTTGATGGGGAAATAAACGCGGGGTAGGATCGTTTCACCCTTCGGCTATTTTGATTACCTACAAGCACGAGTATTTCCTTCACTATCCCCAGTGGAGTCGCCACTGTGAGGGGGTCGAAAAAGCACGAGGCTAATGCGTGACCTCGTCCCTCGTGGGTGTGACGATTCTTTTTATTCAATCAAGTGTAATTGGATTTCCTGTGAGTTTACACCCAATTGACTAGTAATATAGGAGTCGCCATTCAGTTTTTAACGACAATGAGAAAAACTGACAAAACCCGGTTATCGTGACATAAAGGGAGTGCAATTATGTTTGACCACGACGGCCGTAGGTTCCCTTGTGATCCCTGGTGTGGGGATCTCTCAACATACACCCGCAAGGTAGAGATTGAGGGTTCGGGGGACTGTAATTACCGAGAGGAGTATTCGCTCGTCGATAACTCCAGAGGCAGGATATCCTTACTAGCTCAGCATAAATAATTGAAGGGACATGCGTTAACTATTAAACTAATCTGAGTTGATTTTAGCAATATGCAACATATAAAACTAGATCGATCGCGATTATCTGATTTAAATAGCATTAAGGGACCTAGCATGATAATCCAATTTCCCAAAAATATTATATTTATTAAACGTGATAGAACAATCAGATTTAGTTAGTTTAACAGTTCATAAAAAGGGCGAGGAAAGCAATTAAATCATAGAAAAGGGACACATTACGACGCACCCTTGAGAGGTGCGTCACGGTTCTCAGAAAACTAACCACTTTGACTTTGCTATTTCTCCTTTTATTTAACGAATCTCAAATTATGGGACGGGATACGTTCTGTTCGATTTATGGATCGATTGCGACAGAACGCGTGATCAGTTTTGCAGCGTGAGGCTTAGGCTTAGGGGTTTAGAGTCAATACTCAGAATATAATTGTGTGTTGTTGTGTGTGTTCTTTTCACGTCGAATTTAGGGGTCTATTTATAGGGAAGAGTTCGTGGAAAGATAGAATTGCAGAGTTCTAATCCACAAAGAATTAGGAAAAAACACGTACCCAGGTATTTTCAGCGCCCAGGGCTGGGCGTCAAAGATTTCGGCGCCCAGCTCTGGGCGTTGAAAATATGATCCAGGCAATTTCAGCGCCCAGGGCTGGGCGTTGAAATTGCTGTTTGGGCTGTTTCTTTGTCAGATTCGGATTCTTAGAATCCGGAGTGTATGAGACTTAATCGAGTCTTTTAGTGCGTATTAATTTTATGACGAAATGCGTCTGGGCCCGTTACGAACTCTAGGCTCGTTAGGATTTTCATTAATACATAACTCTTATTTCCGAATCATATTAGGAATAGGATTCTCGCAGTTTTCTATCTCATTTAGGATTTATGTTGGAGTGCAACACCTAATTCTGACAGGTTTCTATCTTTTATGACTTGCCACTTTTAACAGCTGCGCATTACGGCAGTTACTATTTTTAGCAGGTTTCCATAAATAGCAGGTTTCGGGTGAAATGAAAAGGGGAATCGAGATTCGTTTATTTTATAGGAGATGCGTTGTCAAGTGGAGATTTATGCTTTCATCATCGAACCTTTCCCTTTCGGGAATGGGGACAAAAGTAGGTGTCTACACCTGACGTGCTCGCCGGCTCAGCATCGGTGCTTTCAGGGACGTCCTCTATAGGAGAAGAGGATTCTCCTTCGAACTTATCTTCGTCCTCTATCCGCGCCATTTAATCCTGCACAGGCTGGAGACTTGGCTCAAGACAGGGACAAACTTGAAAAGAGAAGGCGTCAAAGGGACAAGTTGATGCCCTCAGTTTGACGAGACCCTTGCATGATTAAGAAAAGAGAATTGGGAAGAATCAAAATCAACAAACACATTTTTCCAAATAAAGCATTTACCTGATAGATCAAAGAGAGTTTGTGAAAGAGCTTTGATGAAGAACTGCAAGAACACGACTTTGAAGATCGTGGCGGTGCTACGATGGATTTCGGTGGGTGTTAGACGCCGGAAATAGCCTTCTCCTATTGCTCTCAAATGATCACTGGAAATGAGGGGGAAAATCACTCAAATTGGCCACTTATTTATAGAGGGGTAAGAAATGATTACCCCTGTCACGCGTCACCACCTCATTGGACACTCCAAGAGCAGTGAAAACTAACGTCTGTTTTCACTCCTCATGAGGGGCAAATGATGTGGGCTTGAATATCTTCACCACAAAGCCCAAAGAGGCAGCCGGCGATCAATACTGGCCAGTTGGGCTCAAACCTAGAAAGAAGGCCCAAATTTTGGTATCCAACCAAAATAAAAGCAGAGCACCATTTTGGAAGGCCCACTCTCTCTGAGAAGGCAGGTCCAAATGGAGAAGGTTCATCATTGCGGGCCGAATGCCACGTGTCCTAAATCCCCAAGGGGCACGCACCCCACAGCTAGGGTTGAGGGTACAGTCCCCAAGAAACCCTAGCACTATAAATAGCTCAGATCCCAAGGTAAAAGGGCGATCAATTCATTCCCACCAACCTAAAACTATCTTTGCTCTGCCTTCTCTCTACAAATTACTTCTCTCTCTAGCTTATACTTACTTAAGCATCGGAGGGAATATTCCTACGGGAATATTCTTGTTTTGCAGGTTGCCAGAAGTTCGTGCCAGCTCATACTTGATACCTCCGAGGAACGCGTGACACGTCATCACCGTATAAGATCCCACAACAATAATAACAACTTGCATGCGCACTACTCATACATGCAAACCAACTTGAACAACATGCTTGACATAATTCAACGATTATAAAAGTCCATAACATGATAGTTCAATAGAATCTATAAAGCATAATTCAATTCATAACATGCTCGTTCACATAGATTCAACAATAATAATAACATGCTCGTTCTCAACATTAAACATGAATTCATAATAACATATTCACTCTCAATCATCAAACATGAATTTATAACAACATATAAGTTCACATGATTCGCATTCAATACACTTCATAAAGTCCTCAAGGGATGGGTGGTCACCCTAGTCTTGTACGTACCTGGAATACCTAAGTACGGGGGCCACTGTGCGAATCACGACTCACTAGAAATCAACTCCTATAAAACAAAATAAGAGAACTAAATTATTATCCATGTTTACTAAATTTCCAGCAACTATTTAAGAAACTAAAACCCTTAGTTTAATTAGAAATCATTCATTAATTGGTAATTTAATAGTCTCAAATAGTCAACTCAAGTCCTAGCATAAAAACATTGACTTTTTCGCTTTAAAACCCTTAAAAACCAACTTTTTAAAGCTTATAACCAATCTGAAAATTTTGATTGATTCCCATAATTTAAATTGACATTAAATTATGTAAATCAATTGCTTAATCAATTTGAAACCAAAACCCTAGCAATAGTTTAATTCGAAAACATGTTTTGACTTCAAAAATCCACACTTTATAACATATATAATCTGAAAATCATAATTTAAATCATCAAAACCAATCTCTTTAATTAAAACACAATACTAACCCAATACGGTGTTCATAACCGTTTTAATTAATTTAAACAACCCAAATATTTAAACTAATCACAATAATTAAATCAATTTAAAACTGAAAATTAATAATTTTGAAAACAAAATTTGATTTTAAACAATTGATAACCACACACACACACAAGGATTAATTGCTCGTGTGTGTGTGTGCCGACCAACGCAACACAACAAGCAACAACAACATGCAGCAGCGCAACGCACCACAGCAGGGCGCGCGCGCGCAAGGGACAGGCGAAGAGTGGGTGCTGGGCACAGGCGAGACGGGCACACACAGCAGGGGTGCTGTGATGCGACGCGACGCGAGATGGGGCGAGGGACGAATGGGCGCTGGTGAGCACGACCACACACAGCGCGCAGGCACACTCGTGCTACGCTCCGGCTCTGAGGCGGGCGAGCTGGGCGAGACGGCGAGGCGGGTTGCCTTGCGCCGCAAGCAAGGGCGTACGAAGAAGGGAGGGGCGTGGGTGGAGTGTGCCGCAAGGAGAGAAAAAGAGGAGAGAGAGAGATTTCTGAATTTTTGATCTTGGGGGTTTGATATGAGGTCTATTTATAGGTTTTCTCTCCCTTGTGGGCTAGGTTAGGGTAATTTTGAGTTGGGCTTGCTTTCGGTCTTAGTTCATTAATTTCCTTGCATGCTTTGTTGGGTTTAATTAAAACAAAACGACCGGGCTTTAAGTTTATTAAATTCGTTTTCGAAATACGACCCAACAATTCCCGATTAAATAAATTCCTTGAACTTATTTAATAAAATACGGTTTTTGAAATAATTAATATTTATATTAATTAAAAATAAAAGTGCATTTAATTCTCATTAAATGAAATTAATTTATAAAAATACAACGAAATGCTTTATAAATATAATAAAATATATGTATAATTATAGAAAAATACGAGGTATTACACAACACTAGGCGCGAAGCCCAGCACCGGCGCTCAGCCGCGTGCGATGGGCCTGGAGCGTCGTGGGCCACAACAAGCCAAGGCAAGCAGCATCGCATATGGTCGAGGCCAAACGTACAAAACACGGCACATTTCGACGTTTTTTTGTCATATATCGACGCCCCAAAGCGTCGAAATATTGTATATCGACGCTTCATTGAATGGTCGAAATTTTAATGGTCGATATCTTGCGAAGGATTTCGTCGCTTCTAACAGTCACTGTGTGTCATTTATCGACGCATTGTTTGGTCGAAATTTTTCGACCCTCTATTCAGTCGCTATTTACTCCAATTTCGCATAAAAATGCATATTTCGACCCTTCAATCCGTCATTTCTTGTGTTTACATTTTCGTTCCACCAAGTCAAGACCCTTCTGAGGGTAACAATATGTGTTTACCGCCAAACAAATTTAGAACCTTCTAAGCGTCACAATTTCAAACCATTGTTCATCATTCCGACCTTTACATAATAATAACAAATATAGTTATTAATCTACCTAATACCATTATTGCATTTATCTCCAAAAATATATATATCATATCAGATATAGTGGATAATAAAACTTTAAATATTAATGTGCGTACTACATTATCATAAAACAACATAACTCATCTAATTTATACTAATTAATTAGCGATAATGTAGTTTATAAAAAAATGCTTACAATCATCCATGCATTAATTTGCATTGTCTACTCAAACTGAAATAAAAGCACTATTTTGAAACAAAATCAACTTTCTAGCATCATTGTTCTACACTTATCAACATAGTAATTAAAAACTAAAGAAAAACAACTTCCTAACTAGGTACTAATTAAGCGAGTAAATCCTATCGCCATGATAGCTTAGCTTGAAGATAACTTGTTGATCCCTTCATCTACGTTTCACCATTACCACTTGAATCATCAATAATCTGCAAAGAAGGGATATTTGACATATTAAATTATCAACCAAGCTAAGCTAATACAGTCAAAACAAACGTATAAGTTGTCCCTAGCTTGTGATGTTTGTATGTATGTTTAATCACATTATAATAACTTTGTGTACTTGAACAAGCTAACTCAATTCAAAGTATGCTTTGCTGTATATTATATTTCTGGCAACCTTATACAAGTTTAATTATCACTCAAATCAAAGTAGCAGCAGGTAGTTTTTGACTGTTTATGATAAACTTGAAGGTAGTTAAACCGCATTAACCACGAGCCAAGGCAGGTTGAAGCAAAGGATACGATGCAATACGTGGAATTTACATATCATTCTTATTTCTATTGTCCTACAGAACCTCCTCGCAACTTTTATTATCCTCCACCTCCACCTCCACCTCCACCTCCACCAGCTACTACTCCTACTAATTACTACCAGTCTCCTAACCTTGGTGGATATCCTCCATCTTATTACCCTTCTGGATTTCCAAACAATTATAACAATCCTTTTATTAGGTATTCGTACAATTCTTGTGGCAACCGCTATGATGGACATGGAATACAAAGAAATGGAGATGTTAAGATTGGTAATGGCCTGAAATAGAAATGTTAAACGCAAAGAACGCAAGAATACAATCATTAATTGGTGGATCTCATGGCAATATAGGCGGCCATCAGGTGCCTGGAAATGTTATCTTAGGTAACTGACGCTAAAAGCTGCTTGTGTAAAGTGTGCAAAATTCGTGTGTCTCGTGTAATAAAAGGTCTGCCTACCGCAGCTGTTAGTGTACAAAATTCAGCTGTTAGGCTGCAGTTATCCCTAACTTCCAAAATACATCCGCTCTTTCATGTTTCATAGTTAAAAGCTGATGTTGGCGATGTAATTGGTTCCCCCACAATTCCTGACCAAATATCTGCTTATTTGGTTTTGGAAGCTCCACTAGAGGTTGTGTTGGGTGTGCGAATGAATGGAACAGCAACATAATTCCTAATCTTATGCAAACTTTGTAGTTTACCTCTCAGCTCTGAACGAGTAGGTTAATGTTGAGCAAATTATTACGTGCTCGAATGTCACAAAAATATACACTTGCTAATTTGCTATAATGCTAATTCACCCGTCTTTGAACTTTAATTTTTCAAGATTCAAGCTTCTTCTGTCCTAAAATGTATGTTGCTGGAAGGTTGGGCTTAAGAACAGAAAATCAGGCTAACATCACAATTACAGACTGAATATGGAATTGGCTCGTTATGTTTTGAAAACAAGAAGACACAGACAACAACAAAGCTGCTTACTCTACGTCTACTCTTTGGTCAATATGGTGTATGAGAAATGATATTACTTCCAACAACAAGAAATTGAAATGCCAAGACCATTTTGGAGCAAATTGAGAGGGATTACAAGTCTGAAATGATAAGTGTGGAGAAAGATAAGGGCTAGCAGTAATAGGAAAATTGAGAGTGATCCAATAGAACCACCAGGGTGTGAAGGGTCTAGGGATCTTGATGAGCCGCCGGGATTTGAGAGAAGACAGCTAAATCGTAACAGGGTGTTTACCACCTGATTTGGAAGGAGAGAAACTGTGAGAGAATACTCATTAATTCTCATGGCAAGTTTGAGGTTGGGGATACAGGGGACTTGATTTGGAGCTTTGAAGGAATAGAAGGAATAACGCATACTGTAGCAGCAAAGAACAGGCAGAGCTAAAAGCTTTACTAGAAGGTATTAATGAAGCCAAAAGAAAGAACTGGAGACACCTGATCATAAAGCCTATGCACAAGAGGTCTATTAACATTATAATGGGCAAAGTGACCCCAAGTATGGATAACATTAAAAGATGAACCTCTGAAGATTTTTTTGAGTCAGGATCCATATCATGGACCAAGACAGGCGATGGGTCTGTCTCTCTGAGTACCTAAGGATATCAAGATCCCTTCCTGTCTTGGAAATATATTCAAGGAACTCAAACAGGATCTTGGATGCTCTATTCCATCTCAATGGAATTTGTAGAGATGGGTTGTACGGGTGATAGTTCTGACATGTATACCAGTTTATTTTCTCTCTTCCATTTCATATTTGAAGTGTCTCTTTGCTTCTAATTCTTATGAATTCGTTGCTTATCCTGTTCTTAAAACATGACGTTATTAAACTTTGCCTGCCTTATCTATACATACCTCTCATACCAACCATTTTTCATCTTAAATCTTGTAATACAGACTTCGCCTAGCCTAGCTACCCCCCACCCCTTGCACAGAGACACTCCCTGCTACCCCCTACCCCGTACAAAGAGACACTCCCTAACCCCGATCAACTTTGAATTTTAGGCCACATAATGCAAATGCAATAGGAGCAACAATATGCAACAATAAAGGGTCTACTGGAAGAATGCATCAGGTATTTTAATTTCACAAGTATATATCTCAAATCCTACCCAACCTATGGGTATAAATCATTTTTATGGTCACAATCGCAAAAAATTTCAAGCTTAGCAACGTAGTTAACTCCATATAAAATTACCTTATTTTTAGCAATAGTGTCCACGTCTCATGTCTCGGCCTGTTTTTCACCACTACCACCAGAAGCATCATTGATCTACAAATACCATGTTAATATGTCAAATATAAATGCAATTACTCAGGTAGTGCAGTTGTATTTTAACATGTCAAATATAAATACACTACTGTTTAGCCTAATCGATCATTTCTGATTTGTTTAGATCTGTTCAATTCTGATCAGGTCTCTCCAATTCTCATCTCCAATTATGACCTACATTTGTTTTAGTCGACTAGATTTTACATTGAGTGTACAAAAACAAATATTCAAATACTTAATCAGTAAGACATGCATGTTGCTAAATTAGAATAATTTAAGGAATGACTAACCATATGTATTGCTGATTCCGCACCATCTAAAAGGTCTAATGAAACATTTCCTTTGCGTACTTCCTTCAAAACATTTCCAAAGAAAGAAGCAATCATTTTAAATGACTGCGTTGTTTCATCAAACTTCGTGTTAAGAGCTTCATTTTGCTGTGCAAGTTCCTGATTTCGCTTCTTAACGGCTGATAGTTCACCTTTTATGTTCTCCACTTCCATGGCACTATTGTTAACATAGCTTGACCCTTCTTTCCTTAGAAAACCTTCCACTCCAAAGATGTCGCTTTGCTTCACTCCAAACCCATAATTAAGAAGACGTTTAGGTATTTCACCTTTATACATAAGCCTATTAAAGACCTCATTCTCAATTTCAACCCTAGACAAGGAAGAAGAGGAACTCGCAAGGTTTTCTTGGACCTCATCGTTTGCTTCCTCCTGTTACATAATATGAGTTGCGAATATCAGAAGTGTAAACTCTAGAAGATAAAACATCGGAAACACAAGCACATAAATTAATCTTAGGTCTACTAACTTGGGGATTAGTGGCCTCAACCAACTGGTTATATTCAGTTTTCACTATTTGGCATTGAAACTCGTGCTTGGCTAGTTTTCATCATTTGAATATATGCATGCACTGGATATACTCTGATATATGCATCCAATGTAAAAGGTATGGCTGGCTTTATATGTTGGATTTTCAGAATGTTTACATCAATTTGTTACTCGTGTAACCTAAAGCACCTTATTCAAATGTTTAACGAGAATTTAGTACTTTGAACAAATAGAGTTTCTACTTTGTATCGTGACCACTTTGCTTTAAAGTTAATTTAAGGGAACCTAAGATCGGTTTGTCCAAGAAATTATCTTCGTTAAGCGTGGTGTAACCTTGCATTTTATTGTATTTAGCATGTGAGGTGATGAAAGCAATAAACAAGTCAAGCAACATCACAATAGAAAATGAGTGCATAATTAGTAAAATACATCACCACCTTGAAATGGACTAGGTGGGAAACCACATTGCCTAGAAGGACTAGGCAAGTAAAGTTGTATAATTGAAAGTGCGGAATTGAAAGGTGCAATATTGAAAAGCGTTACTGAAATTGCGATATTGAAGTGCATAATTGAAAAGTTGCTATATTGAAATGCATAATTGAAAGGCGTAATTGAAAGGTGCGATTATTGAAATTGAACATTAGCATATGAGATCCGAACGCCAAACAACTCCTCAAGAATAAGTGCGTCCGACACGGATTCAAAGCAAAAATCTCAACTTTAGGTCAACTTTCTCAACCTAAAGTGTCTTGGATTTTGAACATAGAAATTGAACTTGAAATATGGAACTTTAAATATTGAACTTGAAACATTGAACTTGAAATATTGAACTTGAAATATTGAACTTGAAATATTGAACTTGAAATATTGAACTTGAAATATTGGACTTAGGAGTCTTGAATCTCAAAGATTGGACCTTTTAATGCTAAAAAGGCTTTATCTTTGATATGCTCCTATTTTGAAATGATCCTAGTTTAGGGAAGTGATTACAAACAACCCTAAACATCATTGGATCTTGAAATTTGGAAACTTGAACTTGTATATTGAAAAATGGAGTCTTGAATCTCAAAGATTAGACCTTTAAACATTAGAAATGCCTCATTTTTTATTACTCCATATTTTGAAGACAATTCTAGTTTAAGGAAGTGATTACAAACAACCTTAAACATCATTGAATCTTGGAATTTTCTATCTGTATCACATAAAGTGTGGATCTTGCAAAAGTATATGATTGTTGTAAGTGACACTTTTAATAATAAAAGTGCCAACTTTACTAATCATTTTGAAATAGAAATCATAGAAACATTGTAGATTAGGTTGGGATTCGGAAATACCTAGTTAGGTTAAGGCTAGAATTCCTTTAGGAGCTCCCAATTGCTTAGAACTTTGAGATTGTATGAGATTTTTGGAGAGTTTTTGTATTTTGATTTGAGTGGCAATTTTTGTATTACAACGTTCTGTTTTCGATTTCCCCTCCCTAAATGCTCATAATTAGGGGTTTAAATAGGAAAATTTGTAGCTAAACGCCAGCTGACGCCAACGTCCAGCGCAGCAGCTGCGCCAGGCGCTGCTGACGTGGCGCAGAGGCTGCCAAAACAAGGACGAAGATGTCGTCTTTGTATTTGGCTTGTAATGGGTGTACCTTTGTACGAATTGTACGAAGTTGGCACGTAGTGATTGCTTGGGGATTAAGGCTTGGTTTGCGTCTTAAAATAAGCCGTTTCGGGTTTTTGAATTCGGTTTTACGGGACGAGGCCCGACTTGCTCGATTTTGTGGGTCGGCGCCCGAATTGGGATTTCTTAGTGTCATTTTGACTGGAAAAGGTCTTGTAAAATCAATGGAGTAGTCCATTGGGCGAGATTGTACTTGGATTTTGAAATTGATTTTTGGAAAATTATATTTTGTACCGAGTTCCGTGATGGGAACGGCCTCAGGGATTGGACTTTGGCTCTTGGATTTTGGAATATATTCTAGCAATTGGTACTTCCGCATGGAGTTGTTCCAACCACCTAAAAAGGATAATGGTATCTGTTAGGTTATGATACATATGACAAAACATAAATCATGCGGAAAAACCTTAATGCCAGGAAACATATTATTTACACATAATCATTTAGCATAATTTAGGAGCATACACTTTGTAGCGTGCCCTACCTAGCTGCGCCCGAACCAAACAAGAACAAGTCTTTAGGACTCCAAATGTCGTCCCTCCGTAGATAGTCCACAGTACGTCCGGATCCGCCTCAAGTTAGACCAACTAGAATCGCCCTTAAGGTTACTAGGAATTTCGGCTATTGTGTTTGCAAGTGTATGGCTGATTTTTCTTTCAAAAACTTACCTTTAGAATACTTCAATCCGTGTCTATAAATTATGACCCTAGGCTCTTATTTATAGAGGTATGGAAAGGGAATTGGAATCCTAGTAGGATACGAATTAATTAAACATAGAATCCTATAAGAACTCTAATTAATTAATTTATCCTTTTAGGAATAGGAATTTAATCATATAACAAATCCTAATAGCTTTAGGAATCGTGCATGAACACAAACACACACACGTACGGCAGCCACGAGGGCCGCCCATGCGTGTGTGTGTGAGCAGCAGCCCACGCCACGAGGCCCACACAGCCGTGGCCTTGGCGCGCGCTGGGCCTGCCTTGCGGTGGGACTGGGCGCTGCCTTGGCTGGGCGTGTGGCGTGCGTTTGGCTTGCTGGGCGATGGCCCGGCTTCGTGCTGGGCCTTCGTCCGGCAGGCCTCGTCCGATGCTTATTCGTACGATACGCTTCCGATTAAATTCCCGGTTCCGAAATTCATTTCCGATACGAACAATATTTAATATTTCCGATTCCGGAATTAATTTCCGTTTCGAACAAATATTTAATATTTCCGTTTCCGGAATTATTTTCCGATTCCGATAATATTTCCGATTCTGACAATATTTCCGTTTCCGGCAATATTTCCGATTCCGGCAATATTTCTATTTCCGATAATATTTTCCGATACGTACCATGTTTCCGTTTCCGGCAACATCTACGACTTGGATAATATTTATATTTCCGATACGATCCATATTTCCGTTTCCGGCAATATCATCGTTTCCGGAGTATTCACTTGCTTGTGACGATCTCAGCTCCCACTGAAACCAAGATTCGTCGATTCCGAATATCCATAGATGGAGTATTTAATGCCATTAAATACTTGATCCGTTTACGTACTATTTGTGTGACCCTACGGGTTCAGTCAAGAGTAAGTTGTGGATTAATATCATTAATTCCACTTGAACTGAAGCGGCCTCTAGCTAGGCATTCAGCTCACTTGATCTCACTGATTTATTAACTTGTTAATTAATACTGAACCGCATTTATTAGACTTAACATTGAATGCATACTTGGACCAAGGGCATTATTTCCTTCAGTCTCCCACTTGTCCTTAGGGACAAGTGTGCATTACCTAATTCCTTTGTCGCTCGATGCTTGCTCTTGAACATAAGGTAAGAGTTGTCATCCTTATTATGTCCAGAGGTTTTTCTCGGTTTCAGAGTTCAACTGATCAAATAAACAGATAATCATAGCCTATGATTCATCCGAGCACGGCCATGCATTTCACAGTTTCTAGCTCTCCGAGTGGCCTTGTACAACTTTTAGCATCTCATACCGATTTATGGGAGGACAATCCCAATCTTGCGATCTTGAGATTAGACTTCGTTTGATAGGTGATTACCTGAGCGTTGCCTTTATAGCCTCCTTTTACGGTGCGACGGTTGGTCAACGTCAAAGTAACCAGTTCTCAAACAAGTAATCTCAAATCACTCAGGTATTGAGGATTTAGTGTCTAATAATTTTAATGAAATTTACTTATGACAAATTTTCATCTCTTACAGTAAAGTTTCATAGGTCTGTCCGATACTAGTCTTCCCAAAGTAAGTATCGATGCAAATGATTACGACATTGCCATGTCCACATAGTTCAAGAAACAGAACTACTAGTCATCTTGCATTCTAGTCGTCTAATGTTTTCTATGCGTCCATTTTTATAGAAAACTCCGACCAGGGACCATTTTCAACTTTTGACATTCAAGTTCACTTGATAAACATTTCTTAGTCACAGGACTGGTCTTGACAGTCTATCTTGAATATATCGTCAAATTGAAGGGACTCATCGTTTAATACTAAACCAAGATTAAATGGAATATGAAAATACATTTCATATATGATAAATGTTCAACCCCAATGTTTTACAACCATGGGCCTCAAACCCATCTTTAAAAACAGTTCATGGAATTCAAAGCTATGCTTGATTTCCAGTGCTACAATGTGAGTGTTGCTTCTCACTTGTTGCCTAGGTTTAGTTATCACGCTTTGCCAATCTTAATATCCTTTTCATCGAATGTTCTTCGAGATATGATGATAAGATCTTTTGAGTATGTTTATTTTGTGATCTAATCTTTCTTGCTACAAGAGTGGTTCTACGCATTTTTCAATGAAGAACCATCAAGCCAGCAGATATATGATCTACCAAAGTTCAATGAAGAACTCTTTAACATAAACAACTCTGTTTCATTGCTTCTTAGGCAATAAGTACTTTTACTTCAATTGTTTAGGTTGCTAGTGATGCTTTGTTTAGATTTACTTATCCAAGCAGTTCACAGATATGTGGAAGACTTTCCAGCTGTATCTTAGAACATAAAAATTAATATTTTAATTTCCCACGCAACAACTCATGGTCTCCAATCCATGTTGCCATTTCAAACACGATGCATATAGCTCGTTCTTGCCAATGGTTAACTCCAAAGGGATCTTTCTTGATCCTTTGCCAGTGTTTATGCGTGTAGCATCAATATCTAGCATATCTTTATTTCCTTGAATCAAGAACTAATCCTATGTACCTTTTCAAGTACCATAAGTTTTTCTTGATCTCAATCTAGTTGATCTTTACTTAGACCAATAGAGATTGGTTTGTGTTCGTCATGCCTAAAGCTTTACGATACGTTTTTGGCGATCCGCATATTATATCATACATGATATATTCTTTTGCAGAATAATTCCCAATTGAATTCTATTCATGTAACTTTAGTTCATTCAATTTCAGTAGATACTGAATCCAACTAAATTCTTTGACATATAATATAGGTGAAGAATCTCATCTAGATCCTTTTGATGTTTAACTTAGTAAATGCTTATACATAGTTCAAACATTCTTTACTTAGATTTATTCACATGGGTCGAATATCTCCAACGGAGTATTTCGTGTTTGATTTTGTAAATGCCATTACTTAATCCAAAACAATATTATAAGATCTTTGTAAATAGATCTTAATACCCAGTATGTACTTAAGTTTCGCCATGGTCCATCATTGATGAATAATTTCAAATCTAAGTCATTAGCATTTGAATGTTATTTCACAATAGAGAGATATGTGTGTGATACACATAGGACCAATTAAGTTTTATGTTCTCCCACTAAACTTCTTATACATCTATAAGATTTATGTACATTTTATGAAACTAAAATACTTATTAGCTTCACTAAAATACAGTTCTAATTCCCAATTGCTTGCTTAAATCTGGACTTAGATTTCATAAGCTAGATTTCCTTTTCAAGCATTATTTGGATCCACAAATCCTATGACATGCCATGTACATAGTTTCTTCCAACATTTGAATGAGGAATACGTTTTGTCATCCGATTGCCATATATACCAATATGCAATCATTGCTTGAATTATAGACTTGAGCATTACGATTATGCATGAGGTTTCAACACAATCCATGCCATGAATTTGCTTGTAACCTTTAGCAACTAATTTAGCTTTGTGTGTGAACACAATTCCATGTTTGATGGTTTAAAACAAACTTGCAACCAATAGGTGTGAAACTATTCTTGCAAATCAACAAAATTCAATTTTGTCATCAAAACATTGGTTATGTTTTATGGCCTTTAACCATCTAAAACATTTGAGTCTATATATGGCCTTTAACCATTTTAGGGAATTTATATTTCGTCATAGCTTTCTTACAAGTCACAAACTTATAAATGATAATAGTTTGACTGCAAGTTGTAGGTTTCTTCACTATCTAATAGAAGAATCGCATAGCTTCAATGACCTGAACTCCATGTTTCTTCACTATCTAATAGAAGAATCTTATAGCTCTAGTTACTTGAATACTATGCCTACTTGGGTATAGAACATCAAACAATAGAATATCAATAGCCACTTAAAAGTCCTTTGAATATTCTGTTCTCCTTGAAGCACTTGTAAAGTCTTCTAAGAGATGTCTATTCTTTAAAGCCACTTCTAAAGTCCTTAAAGAATAAGTTCGGATTTTCTGAAGCACTTCGAAAAGCCTCAGGAATGTCCGTTTATGTTTGTTGTTCGCCTCGAAGACTTTCGAGGTCTATTTTCTCCCAATTGTCATTTTGGAAATGAATCTCCTAAATGACATTATTTCGAGCAAACAAACATTATGTTCTCAAAAATTCGTGGTAGAAACAATACCCTTGTGTCTCATTTGAATAAATCACAATGAAACATATATCTAGACTTGGGTCTTATTTTGTCGAATGACAAACACTAAGCTCCCACTGAGTTTAGCAACTCTCTAGATATATATTATTGAAAAGATATTCTGAAATTACTTTTCAATAGATTTGACGAATTTGGTTTAGTTTGGTGGTAGTTGAGCATTTTGTTTAGAAATTATAGGAAAAATTCTTTATGATTATCATTGATCGAATCAAGTACTAATTGACTTCAATCATTCCAACTTAGATATGTCATATCTTATGGAGATAGATTGTGAAATTACAACATACAATCATTGATGATCATTTTTGGTCTAAAGTAATCATTAACATGATCTATCCTAGATCTTTATGATTTCTTGCGAAGTGGATTTTATACTTCTGAATCTTTGAACTAGCCAAACAGATTCAAACTTATATCACTTTGAGTAAATAAACCTATGTTCACTCAAATCCATGTGAAATAATAAAGTCATAAAATCTTTCTTTAGCTTTGAACTCTATTGTCTAGGCGTTCTAACAATAGTTCATATCTTTTGTTACTTTCAACAGGTAAGACTTGCTTGTCTCGAATTGATCTAGAAATCAATCAACTTTCAAAAGTCCATCAAAATAGAGCTTTTGAATGTTTAACTTGTTGATATGGTCTAAGTAACAATGCTAAAGTTTTGTGGAACTCAAATCAAGAGGTTGATTTGAACCTAGTAAAGTTCTATTTTTAAAGAGTTGTTTGTTTTAATCAAGCATATTGACTCAGCCCGTAAATGACCATTTCATTCAAATAACAAACAAACATTGTTTTTGTCTTTGTTGAATGTGAGTCTTTCTGTGTTTTGAAGCAGAAATTTAGGTATGCTGATTATGGAACAAAATAGCCATTAAGTTCCAGCCTTGAAAGGACTTAAAAACAAACTAGATGACCCTACAACTAATGTAGCATTGCCATGCTTCATTCCCACTTGTAGGTCATTAGTGTAGCCTAGCTTCCATTGTTTGAGTTATTTACCGAAGTAAGAACCTCAAGCGGTATATGATACCAAGGAAGTTTGATTGCTAGGTCACTTCTCTTTAAACATTAACTTTTAGGTAGAAACAGAATTGTAAATTCCTTTCACTTGTTCCTTGTTTTCCTATTTCTTGTACCCTTTCTTATAGCCTTAAGAATTGAATTCTCTAGTGTTGACTTTTATATTTTGTTAGACATGTCCAATGTCACTCCAACAAGGTTCTTTCCATTTAATTTATGTTGAATATTCTGTTTCAACTAGATGATCTTACCAGAAGCTTCTAAAGTTCTCTAAGCATCGATCTATTCGAATGTCTAGGGACTAGACTCATTCGAAAATTAAATGGACAAAGATATTTGGTTGTTAACCATTGGTAAAGCTGAGCGTTTAAACTCAATGCTTTATGATCTCAAAACTACATTGTATTTTGAATTCACAAGCACCAATCGGTTTGCCATTCGACTTGATACTCGAAAACAACCATAAAAGTCGCTAAAAGAAACGTACATTTAAAATCGCTCATTTTCTCTCATTTCTGTGAATCGTTCTTGGATTCACTACCAATCGAGGAAATTTATTGTTACCTTTCTAAAAGGATTTACTGCAGTGCAAGATATTTAATTATAAACAATAATTAAAACATACATTGAACAATGCAAAGTCTAAACATTCAAACAAGTTATTAGCATTTTATTCGATTTTATTGTTCCGGCAGGTGTGAATAAAATGATTCCAAGACCCTAAAACCATTGAAGAATTAAGCACATTATGTATTTTGACTCAATTCTAAAACATTTTAGGTAAGCAAAAACCTTTTGCTAATAGTCTAGAAACTACTCTTGGTTGATAGGTACGTCTAAGAACTTATTAGGTAAACCTATCGATTTTGCCACGACATAAAAGGACTCCTTACTTATATCGTTGAGTTTCACCAAAACTAACATGTACTCACAATTATTTGTATACCTTACCCCTTTAGGACCAATAAGTAACACCTCGCTGAGCGAAAATTATTACTAGATTGATGTAAAGGATATCCAAGTAAGTGTTTATTTTGGCATGGCACCTTTTAACTCAATTTTTAAGTTTGGAACTTAAGGCTCTTACTATGTTGGTTAGATTTTAAGTGAACTAAAATCCTTAATCATACAACATAATCAAGCCACAATCTCATGCATAATTAAGACATATTTAAAACAATAAATAACTTAAAGCATGCATAAGATAAATGTGATCTAGTATGGCCCGACTTCATCTTGAAGCTTCAACTTCAAAGTCCGTCTCGAAAATGGAAACTTCGTCTTGAATTTCACCGTGGGAGGCGCCATTTTCACCAAATAGGATAAGCTATAATTAAAACTAATTACAACTATTTGATGGTACGCAGACCATATTTAATTTGAAAAACAAATTTGGTGATTTAGACCAATTACATTCAAATTAATGGTACGCAGACCATATTTTCTATCCTATTTGGGCCATACTAGTCACTTCATAACCTGCAAAACAGTACATATACAATATATACCATTCACCCATTCATTATCATGAATGGCCCACATAATTGGTTAGTTAAAACACATTGTATGCATCACATAAACATTTGCAGCAATTAATCAAGGGCACCAATAATCTACCAATTATTCAGTCCTTATTAATTCTAATCAAGTTGTTTAACCTTAAAGGATTTGTAGACCTAATCAAGAGTCTATGACTAAAAAGGGCTCCCACTTAAACCAACAAATTCATATGCTTTACTAATTTTAAACATAAAAATGTATTTCTAGTCTAACCGGAAACATACAAATTTAATTAAAATTTAAAGCTCATATAAATTTATAATTGAATCCACTCATTTAATTTATTTTCAGTCGAATTTAAATTAATTCAAGATTTTTAATTTTAGTAAAATAATTAGAATAAACAAAATTTATCATAATTATAATATACAAAATTAAAATCCAAGAAAACAATTTAAATTATTAATTTTAAAATTAATTAAAATTACATGAACTGAAAATTTCAAATTAAAATTTTAAAACGATTTAATCGTAACACAAGGTACGCACATCACCATGCAACGCACAGCCATAGGCCACACGCACGCAGCCATCGCTGGCCACGATGCGCGCAGCCTATGTGCTGCGTCGCGTCTGCTGCTGCTCACCCTCACAAGGCATCAATCGAAGCACGCGAGCCAGTGCTCGCTGCGCGCGCCAGTGCTCGATGCACGCGAGCCAGCGCTCGCTGCACGAGGCATTGCTCGCTGCACGCGAGCCAGCGCTCGCTGTGCGCTAGCCCGCGCTCGCTACGCAAGGCAGTGCGCGCTGTGGCGCAGCTCGCTTGCTGCCCACACGCGACTGCTCCCTGCCTTGCCTCTCGCCCTTGCCCACTCGCCCATCGCGCATAGCACACGACACAAGGCAGGGCTACTGCCTTGTGCTCGCGCACCATTGCCTTGCTCGCTGCATTCGTACCACATGGGCGACGAGCTCCCTTGCTCGTCGTCGCATGCCCGCACTATACAACACCCCTTAAGGGTAACACGTAGCGTCCATTGCTTTGTGCGTGCAAGTTTTATGAGCGAATTGCATAAAAATTAAAAATTTTATTTCCAAAATTAATGACAAATTAATAAATCATATTAATTTCATAATTTTAGGGCGAAAAATCGAAAATTTATTAATTAATTAATTTCCGATTAACATGGATTCAAATCTAGGTCATAAAAATTTAAAATTTAACAAAAATTAACAATTTTTATGGTGGTTTTTAATCATAGGTATCTAATTAAATTATTAATTAATTATGAAAATCAAATCAATTCTAAATTATTCAAATTTTCAACAAATTAATAATAATTACAAGTTAGATTGCATAATTAACAAGGCTAGGCATTCAAACTTGTTAAAAATATACAGTAGGTCAATAAAAAATTCAAGATTTATCAACAAGAATCGCAAATATTTAATTTAACATCTTAAATTTACAAAATTTTGCGTTCGAAAAACTAAAACCTTCGAAAAGTCATAGTTAAGCTTCGAATTTGGGAATTCTGGGTTTCGGCGAAAAGTACTATTTTTGTCAAAATTTTAGAATGCCTTTTACATGCGGAATTGACACAAAAATCACTCGATTTGGTTGAGTAACGAACATTCTGCCGAAAAACTGCGTACATATAATTAAATAAACGCAATTTGCAATTAATTAACAATTACGAAAATTAATCACCCCTTTTAATTCCTTGCAAATTTGTATAATTTAACCATGTTCATGCAGTTTTGATTATGAAAATAATAAGAGGTTCGTGATACCACTGTTAGGTTATGATACATATGACAAAACATAAATCATGCGGAAAAACCTTAATGCCAGGAACCATATTATTTACGCATAATCATTTAGCATAATTTAGGAGCATACACTTTGTAGCGTGCCCTCCCTAGCTGCGCCCGAACCGAACAAGAACAAGACTTTAGGACTCCAAATGTCGTCCCTCCGTAGATAGTCCACAGTACGTCCGAATCCGCCTTAAGTTAGACCAACTAGAATCGCCCTTAAGGTTACTAGGAATTTCGGCTATTGTGTTTGCAAGTGTATGGATGATTTTTCTTTCAAAAACTTACCTTTAGAATACTTCAATCCCGTGTCTATAAATTATGACCCTAGGTTGTATCCTAGTAGGATACGAATTAGTTAAACTTAGAATCCTATAAGAACTCTAATTAATTAATTTATCCTTTTAGGAATAGGAATTTAATCATATACCAAATCCTAATAGCTTTAGGAATCGTGCATGATCACAAACACACACACGTACGGCAGCCTCGAGGGCCGCCCATGCGCGTGCGTGCGAGCAGCAGCCCACGCCACGAGGCCCACACAGCCGTGGCCTTGGCGCGCGCTGGGCCTGCCTTGCGGTGGGCCTGGGCACTGCCTTGGCTGGGCGTGTGGCGTGCATTTGGCTTGCTGGGCGATGGCCCGGCTTCGTGCTGGGCCTTCGTCCGGCAGGCCTCGTCCGATGCTTATTCGTACGATACGCTTCCGATTAAATTCCCGGTTCCGGAATTCATTTCCGATACGAACAATATTTAATATTTCCGATTCCGGAATTAATTTCCGTTTCGAACAAATATTTAATATTTCCGTTTCCGGAATTATTTTCCGATTCCGATAATATTTCCGATTATGACAATATTTCCGTTTCCGGCAATATTTCCGATTCCGGCAATATTTCTATTTCCGATAATATTTTCCGATACGTACCATGTTTTCGTTTCCGGCAACATCTACGACTTGGATAATATTTATATTTCCGATACGATCCATATTTCCGTTTCCGGCAATATCATCGTTTCCGGAGTATTCACTTGCTTGTGACGATCTCAGCTCCCACTGAAACCAAGATCCGTCGATTCCGAATATCCATAGATGGAGTATTTAATGCCATTAAATACTTGATCCGTTTACGTACTATTTGTGTGACCCTACGGGTTCAGTCAAGAGTAAGCTGTGGATTAATATCATTAATTCCACTTGAACTGAAGCGGCCTCTAGCTAGGCATTCAGCTCACTTGATCTCACTGAATTATTAACTTGTTAATTAATACTGAACCGCATTTATTAGACTTAACATTGAATGCATACTTGGACCAAGGGCATTATTTCCTTCAGTATAGTCATCATCCAAATGGGGAGACACGATTTAGGTGTCTACAGAAGCGCCCACTTTGGCTGAGCATCCAGTTAGGAAAGCGCAAGTCAAAGTTTTCGACTCGGGACGGAGAATGATAAAGATGTTCTGCAATCAAGACCATTCTTTGTACGTCGGTACTGTTAGGTTATGATACATATGACATTACATAGATCATGCGGAAACAACCATTAACCCAGGAAACATATTATTTACACATAATCATATAGCATAATTTAGATGCATACTCTTTGTTGCGTGCCCTCCCTAGCTGCGCCCGAACCGAACAAGAACAAGTCGTTTAGGACTCCAAGTGTCGTCCCTCCGTAGATAGTCCACAGCACGTCCGGATCCGCCTTAAGATTGACCAACTAGAATCGCCCTTAAGGTACTAGAAAATTTTGGCACTTTTGGAGCAAGATGTGTGTTTGAATTTTCTCTCAAAAAACTCACTTTTGAATACTTTGAAACTTGTGTATAAATTATGACCCCTAGGCCTTTATTTATAGAGTTATGGAAAAGGAATCGTAATCCTAGTAGGATACGAATTAATTGAAATTAGAATCCTACATGAATTCTATTTAATTAATTTATCCAATTAGGAATAGAAATTTAATCATACACTGACTCTTGTAGATTCAGGAATCACGCATGAGCACAAACTCACACACACACGGCAGCCACAAGGGCTGCCCATGCGCGTGCGAGCAGCAGCCCACGCAGCACGGCCCACGCATCCGTGGCCCTTGGCGCGCGCTGGGCCTGCCTTGCGGTAGGCCTGGGCGCTGCCTTGGCTGGGCTTGTGGCGCGCATGCTTGCTGGGCGATGGCCCCGGCTTCGTGCTGGGCCTTCGTCCGGCAAGCCTCGTCCGATGCTAATTCGTACGATACGCTTCCGATTAAATTTCCATTTCCGGAATCTATTTCCGATTACGAACAATATTTAATATTTCCGATTCCGGAATTAATTTCCGTTTCGAACAAATATTTAATATTTCCGTTTCCGGAATTATTTTCCGATTCCGGTAATATTTCCGATTCTGACAATATTTCCGTTTCCGGCAATATTTCCGATTCTGGTAATATTTCCATTTCCAATAATATTTTCCGATACGTACCATGTTTCCGTTTCCGGCAACATCTACGACTTGGATAATATTCATATTTCCGACACGATCCATATTTCCGTTTCCGGCAATATCATCGTTTCCGGAGTATTCATTTCTTGCCTGTGACGATCTTAGCTCCCACTGAAACCAAGATCCGTCGGTTCCGAATATTCATAGATGGAGTATTTAATGCCATTAAATACTTGATCCGTTTACGTACTATTTGTGTGACCCTACGGGTTCAGTCAAGAGTAAGCTGTGGATTAATATCATTAATTCCACTTGAACTGAAGCGGCCTCTAGCTAGGCATTCAGCTCACTTGATCTCACTGAATTATTAACTTGTTAATTAATACTGAACCGCATTTATTAGACTTAATCATAGAATGCATACTTGGACCAAGGGCATTATTTCCTTCAGTCTCCCACTTGTCCTTAGGGACAAGTGTGCATTTCCTAATTCCTTTGTCGCTCGATGCTTGCTCTTGAACATAAGGTAAGAGTTGTCATCCTTATTATGTCCAGAGGTGTTCCTCGGTTTCAGAGTTCAACTGATCAAATAAACAGATAATCATAGCCTATGATTCATCCGAGCACGGCCATGCATTTCACAGTTTCTAGCTCTCCGAGTGGCCTTGTACAACTTTTAAGCATCTCTTCCCGATTTATGGGAGGACAATCCCAATCTTGCGATCTTGAGATTAGACTTCGTTTGATAGGTGATTACCTGAGCGTTGCCTTTATAGCCTCCTTTTACGGTGCGACGGTTGGTCAACGTCAAAGCAACCAGTTCTCAAACAAGTAATCTCAAATCACTCAGGTATTGAGGTTTTAGTGTCTAATAATTTAAT
The DNA here is from genome assembly GCF_020520425.1 of Spinacia oleracea. NCBI lineage: Eukaryota > Viridiplantae > Streptophyta > Magnoliopsida > Caryophyllales > Amaranthaceae > Spinacia > Spinacia oleracea. The sequence continues at coordinate 32,396,300 of NC_079492.1, forward strand.
GAAATTTACTTATGACAGACTTTCATCTCTTACAGTAAAGTTTCATAGGTCTTGTCCGATACTAGTCTTCCCAAAGTAAGTATCTATGCAAATGATTATGACATTGCCATGTCCACATAGTTCAAGAAACAGAACTACTAGTCATCTTGCATTCTAATCGTCTAACGTTTTCTATGCGTCCAATTTTATAGAAAACTCCGATTAGGGACCATTTTCAACCTTTGACATTCAAGTTCACTTGATAGACATTTCTTAGTCACAGGACTGGTCCTGACAGTCTATCTTGAATATATCGTCAAATTGAAGGGACTCATCATTTAATACTAAACCAAGATTAAATGGAATATGAAAATACATTTCATATATGATAAATGTTCAACCCCAATGTTTTACAAGCATGGGCCTCAAACCCATCTTCTAAAACAGTTCATGGAATTCAAAGCTATGCTTGATTTCCAGTGCTACAATGTGAGTGTTGCTTCTCACTTGTTGCATAGGTTTAGTTATCATGCTTTGCCAATCTTAATATCCTTTTCATCGAATGTTCTTCGAGATATGATGATAAGATCTTTTTGAGTTTGTTTATTTTGTGATCTAGTCTTTCTCGCTATAATGGTGGTTTTACTCATTTTGCAATGAAGAACCATCAAGTTAGCAGACGTTTTTCTTGCTTCAAGAGTGGTTCTACGCATTTTTCAATGAAGAATCATCAAGCCAGCAGATAGGTGATCTACCCAAGTTCAGTGAAGAACTTTAAACAACCCTGTTTTATTGCTTCTTAGGCAATAATTACTTTTACTTCAACTTTATAGGTTGCTAGTGATGCTTTGTTTGGAATTACTTATCCAAGCAGTTCACAGATATGTGGAATACTCTCAACTATATCTTAGAACATAGAAATCATTATTTTAATTTCCCACGCAACAACTCATGGTCTCCAACCCATGTTGCCATTTTCAAAACACGATGCTCTATAGCTCGTCCTTATCAATGGTTAACTTCAAAGGGTCTTGCTTGATCCTTTGCCAGTGTTTATGCGTGTAGCATCAATATTTAGCATATCTTTATTTCCTTGAATCAAGAACTATTCCTATGTACCTTTTCAAGTACCATAAGTATTCTTGATCTCAATCTAGTTGATCTTCACTTAGATCAATGGAGATTGGTATATGTTCGTCATGCCTAAAGTCATACGATACGTTTTTGGCGATCCTCATATTATATCATACATGATAAATTCTTTTGCAGAATATTTCCCAATTGAATTCTATTCATGTAACTTTAGCTTATCTAGTTTCAGTAGATACTAAATTCAGCTAAATTCTTTGACATATAATATAGGTTAAGAATCTCATTTAGACTCTTTGATGTTTAACTTAGTAAATGCTTATACATAGTTCAAACATCCTTTACTTAGATTTATTCATATGGGTCGAATATCTCCAATGGAGTCTTTCGTGTTTGATTTAGTAAATGCCATTACTTAATCTAAAACAATATTATAAGATCTTTGTAAATAGATCTTAATACCCAATATGTACTAAGTTTCGCCATGGTCCATCATTGATGAATAATTTCAAATCTAAGTCATTAGCATTTGAATGTTATTTCACAATAGAGAGATATGTGTGTGATACACATAGGACCAAATAAGTTTTTATGTACTCCCACTAAACTTCTTATACATCTATAAGAATCATGTATATTTTATGAAACTAAAATGCTTATTAGCTTCACTTAAAATACAGTTCCAATTCCCAATTGCTTGCTTAAATCTGTACTTAGATTTTATAAGCTAGCTTTCCTTTTCAAGCATTTATTTGGATCCACAAATCCTATGACATGCCATGTACATAGTTTATTCCAACATTTGATTGAGGAATACTTTTGTCATCCAATTGCCATATTTACCAATATGCAATCATTGCTTGAATTATAGACTTGAAGCATTACGATTTTGCATGAGGTTTCAACACAATCCACATCGTGAATTTTGCTTGTAACTTTTAGCAACTAATCTAGCTTTGTGTGTGAACACAATTCATGTTTGATGGTTTTTATCCTTAAAACAAACTTGCAACCAATAGGTGTGAAACTATTCTTGCAAATCAACAAAATTTCAATTTTGTCATCAAAACATTGAGTATGTTTTATGGCCTCTAACCATTTAAAACATTTGAGTCTATATATGGCCTCTAACCTTTTTAGGGAATCTGGGTTTCGTCATAGCTTTCTTACAAGTCACAAACTCATTAATCTACATGATAATAGTTTGACTGCAAGTTGTAGGTTTCTTCACTATCTAATGGAAGAATCGCATAGCTTCAATGACCTGATCTCCATGTTTCTTCACTATCTAATAGAAGAATCTCATAGTTCCAGTGACTTGAACTCTATGCCTACTAGGGTATAGAACATCAAACAATAGAATATCAAATAGCCACTTGAAAGTCCTTTGAATATTCTGTTCTCCTTGAAGCACTTGTAAAGTCTTCTAAGAGATGTCTATTCTTTAAAGCCACTTCTAAAGTCCTTAAAGAATAAGTTCGGATTTTCTGAAGCACTTCGAAAAGCCTCCGGAATGTCCGTTTATGTTTGTTGTTCGCCTCGAAGACTTTCGAGGTCTATTTTCTCCCACTTGTCATTTTGGAAACGAATCTCCAAAAGGACATTATTTCGAGCAAACAAACATTATGTTCTCAAAAATTTGTGGTAGAAACAATACCCTTGTGTCTTATTTGAATAAATCACAATGAAACATATATCTATACTTGGGCCTTAGTTTGTCGAATGACAAACACTAAGCTCCCACTGAGTTTTGCAACTCTCTAGATATTTTATGAAAAGTTATTCTGAAATTACTTTTCAATAGCTTTGACGAATTTGGTTTAGTTTGGTGGTAGTTGAGCATTTTGTTTTAGAAATTATAGGAAAATTCTTTATGATCATTGATCGAATCAAGTACTAATTGACTTCGATTATTCCAACTAAGATATGCCATATCTTATGGACCTAGATTGTGAAATTACAACACACAATCATTGATGATCATATTTGGTCTCAAGTAATCATCAACATGATCTAACCTAGATCTTTATGATTTCTTGCCAAGTGGATTTTATACTTCTGAATCTTTGGACTAGCCAAACAGATTCAACTTATATCACATTTGAGTAAATAAACCTATATTCATCAAATCCATGTGAAATAATAAAGTCATAAAATCTTTCTTTAGCTTTGAACTCTATTGTCTAGGCGTTCTAACAATAGTTCATATCTTTTGTTACTTTCAACAAGTAAGACTAGCTGTCTTAAAATGATCTAGAAATCAATCAACTCTCAAAAGTCCATCAAAATAGAGCTTATGAATGTTAACTTGTTGATATGGTCTAAGCAACAATGCCAAAGATTAGTGGAACTCAAATCAAGGGATTGATTTGAACCTAGTAAAGTTCTTTAAAGAGTTGTTTGTTTTAATCAAGCATATTGACTCAACCTGTAATTGACCATTTCATTCAAATAAACAAACAAACATTGTTTTTGTTTTTCTTGAATGTGAGTCTTTCTGTGTTTGAAAACAGAAATTTAGGTATGTTGATTATGGAACAAAATAGCCATTAAGTTCCAGCCTTTGAAAGGACTTAAAACAAACTTAGATGACCCTACAATTAATGTAGCATTGCCATGCTTCATTTCCCACTTGTAGGTCATTAGTGTATCCTAGCTTCCATTGTTTGAGTTATTACCGAAGTAAGAACCTCAAGCGGTATATGATACCAAGGAAGTTTGATTGCTAGGTCACTTCTCTTTAAACATAAACTTATAGGTAGAAACGGAATCGTAAATTCCTTTCATTGTTCCTCGTTTTCCTATTTCTTGTACCCTTTCTTATAGTCTTAAGAATTGAATTCTTTAGTGTTGACTTTTATACTTTGTTAGACATGTCCAATGTCACCAACAAGGTTCTTTACCATTTATGTTGAATATTTTGTTTCAACTAGATGATTTTACCAGAAGCTTCTAAAGTTCTCTAAGCATCGATCTATTCGAATGTCTAGGGACTAGACTCATTCGAGAATTAAATGGACAAAGATATTAGGTTGTTAACCATTGGTAAAGCTGAGCGTATTAAACTCAATGCTTTATGATCTCAAAACTACAGTGTATTTTGAATTCACAAGCACCAATTGGTTTGCCATTCGATTTTGATATTCGAAAACAACCATAAAAGTCGCTATAAGAAACGTACATTTTAAATTGCTCACTTTCTCTCTTTTCCGTGAATCGTTCTTGGATTCACTACCAATCGAGGAAATTTACTGTTACCTTTCTAAAAGGATTTATTGCAGTGCAAGATATTTAATTATAAACAATAATTAAAACATACATTGAAGCATGCAAAGTCTAAACATTTATCATGAATAATAACTTGAAATTAAAGCAACCATGCAATTCAAACAAGTTATTAGCATTTTATTCGAATTATGTGTTCCGGCAGGTGTGAATAAAATGATTCCAAGATCCTAAAATCATTGAAGAACTAAGCACAGTTTGTCGACTTAATCCTAGAACATCTTAGGTAAGCAAAAACCTTTTGCTAATAGTCTAGAAACTATTCTTGGTTGATAGGTACGTCTAAGAACTTATTAGGTAAACCTATCGAATTTGCCACGACATAAAAGGACTCCTTACTTATATCGTTGAGTTTCACCAAAACTAACATGTACTCACAATTATTTGTGTACCTTGCCCCTTTAGGACCAATAAGTAACACCTCGCTGAGCGAAAACTATTACTAGATTGATGTAAAGGATATCCAAGCAAGTGTATATTTTGGCATGGCACCTTTTAACTCAATTTTTAAGTTTGGAACTTAAGGCTCTTACTATGTTGGTTAGATTTTAAGTGAACTAAAATCCTTAATCATGCAACATAATCAAGCTTTTGATCTCATGCATTTTAAGACATATTTAAAACAATAAATAACTTAAAACATGCATAAGATATTTGTGATCTAGTATGGCCCGACTTCATCTTGAAGCTTTGACTTCAAAGTCCGTCTTGAAAATCTCCGTGGGAGGCACCATTTTCTTCAAATAGGATAAGCTATAACTAATTACAACTATTTGATGGTTCGCAGACCATATTTGAATTGAAAAATAACTTTGGTACTTTAGACCAATTACATTCAAATTAATGGTACGCAGACCATATTTTCTATCCTATTTGGGCCATACTAGTCACTTCATAACCTGCAAAACAGTACATATACAATATATACCATTCACCCATTCATTATCATGAATGGCCCACATAGCTGGTTGGTAAAACACATTATGCATCACGTAAACATTTGCAGCAATTAATCAAGGGCACCAATAATCTACCAATTATTCAGTCCTTATTAATTCTAATCAAGTTGTTTTAACCTTAAGGATTTGTAGACCTAATCAAGAGTTTATGACTAAAAGGCGCTCCCACTCAAACCAATAAATTCATATGCTTTACTAATTTTAAACATAAAATTGTATTTCTAGTCTAACCGGAAACATACAAATTTAATTAAAATTTAAAGCTCATATAAATTTATAATTGAATCCAAAAATTTAATTTAATTTCAGTCGTATTTAAATTAATTCATGATTTTAATTTTAGTAAAATAATTAGAATAAATTCCATTTATTATAATTATAATATTCAAAATTAAAATCCAAGAAATTAATTCAAATTATTAATTTTAAAATTAATTAAAATTACGTGAACTGAAATTTTCAAATTAAACATTCAAAACGATCTAATCGTAACGCAAACACCCTACGCGTTGCACGCCCATGGGCCGTACGCACACAGCCATTGCTGGCCATGTGCGCGCAGCCCATGCGCTCGTCGCATAGCTGCTGCTGTCCTATCGCAAGCCTCCGCACAGCGCCCCATCGCACGCGAGCTATCGCTCGCAGTGCGCGCGCGCGAGATCGCTCGCTGGGCGCGCTGGCTCGCTCGCTGTGCGCGCGAGCCATCGCTCGCTGGGGCGCGACATCGCTCGCTGGGCGAGCGACATCGCGCGCTGTGCGCGCGAGCCATCGCTCGCTGGGGCGCGACATCGCTCGCTGGGCGAGCGATATCGCGCGCTGTGCGCGCGAGTAGTGCTGGGCGCAGCGCTCGTGGCACGCGAGCTTGCGCTCGCTGCGCGCGAGGCTGCGCGCACTTGTGCGAGGCAGCGCGCGTTGTGGCGCAGCTCGCTTGCTGCCCACACGCGACTGCCTTGGCTCGCCCTTCGCCCATGCCCATTCGTTCATTGCTCGTGGCACACGACACAAGGCAGGGCTGCTGCCTTGTGCTCGTGCACTACGCCCTTGCTCATTGCATTCGTGCCGCACGGGCGACGAGCTCCCTTGCTCGTCGTCGCATGCCCGCATTATACAACACCCCTTAAGGGTAACACGAAGCGTCCATTGCTTCGTGCGTGCAAGTTATTTGAACGAATCGCATAAAAATTTAAAATTTATATTTAAAATTAATGACAAATTAATAAATAATATTAATTTCATAATTTTAGGGCGAAAAATCGAAAATTTATTATCCAATTGATTTCCGATTGATATGGATTCAAGTCTAGGTCATAAAAATTTAAAATTTATCGTAAATTCACAATTTTTATGGTGGTTTTTAATCATAGGTTTCTAATTAAATTACAATTAATTATGAAAATCAAATTAATTCTAAATTATTCTAATTTTCAACAAATTAATCATAATTACAAATTAGATTGCATAATTAACAAGACTAGGCATTCAAACTTGTTAAACATATGCAGTAGGTCAATCAAAAATTCAAGATTTATCAACAAGAATCGCAAATATTTAATTTAACATCTTAAATTTACAAAATTTTGCATTCGAAAAACTAAAACCTTCGAAAAGTCATAGTTAGGCTTCGAATTTGAGAATTATGGGTTCGGCAGAAAAATACTAATTTTGTCAAAATTTTAGAATGCCTTTTACATGCGGAATTGACACAAAAATCACTCAATTCGGATGAGTAATGAAGAAACTGCCGAAAAACTGCGTACGTATAATTAAATAAACGCAATTTGCAATTAATTAACAATTACGAAAATTAATCACCCCTTTTAATTCTTGCAAATTTGTAATATTTAACCATGTTCATGCAATTTAGATTATGAAAATAATAAGGGGCTCGTGATACCACTGTTAGGTTATGATACATATGACATTACATAGATCATGCGGAAACAACCATTAACCCAGGAAACATATTATTTACACATAATCATATAGCATAATTTAGATGCATACTCTTTGTTGCGTGCCCTCCCTAGCTGCGCCCGAACCGAACAAGAACAAGTCTTTTAGGACTCCAAGTGTCGTCCCTCCGTAGATAGTCCACAGCACGTCCGGATCCGCCTTAAGATTGACCAACTAGAATCGCCCTTAAGGTACTAGAAAATTTCGGCACTTTTGGAGCAAGATGTGTGTTTGAATTTTCTCTCAAAAAACTCACTTTTGAATACTTTGAAACTTGTGTATAAATTATGACCCCTAGGCCTTTATTTATAGAGTTATGGAAAAGGAATCGTAATCCTAGTAGGATACGAATTAATTGAAATTAGAATCCTACATGAATTCTATTTAATTAATTTATCCAATTAGGAATAGAAATTTAATCATACACTGACTCTTGTAGATTCAGGAATCACGCATGAGCACAAACTCACACACACACGGCAGCCACAAGGGCTGCCCATGCGCGTGCGAGCAGCAGCCCACGCAGCACGGCCCACGCATCCGTGGCCCTTGGCGCGCGCTGGGCCTGCCTTGCGGTAGGCCTGGGCGCTGCCTTGGCTGGGCTTGTGGCGCGCATGCTTGCTGGGCGATGGCCCCGGCTTCGTGCTGGGCCTTCGTCCGGCAAGCCTCGTCCGATGCTAATTCGTACGATACGCTTCCGATTAAATTTCCATTTCCGGAATCTATTTCCGATTACGAACAATATTTAATATTTCCGATTCCGGAATTAATTTCCGTTTCGAACAAATATTTAATATTTCCGTTTCCGGAATTATTTTCCGATTCCGGTAATATTTCCGATTCTGACAATATTTCCGTTTCCGGCAATATTTCCGATTCTGGTAATATTTCCATTTCCAATAATATTTTCCGATACGTACCATGTTTCCGTTTCCGGCAACATCTACGACTTGGATAATATTCATATTTCCGACACGATCCATATTTCCGTTTCCGGCAATATCATCGTTTCCGGAGTATTCATTTCTTGCCTGTGACGATCTTAGCTCCCACTGAAACCAAGATCCGTCGGTTCCGAATATTCATAGATGGAGTATTCAATGCCATTAAATACTTGATCCGTTTACGTACTATTTGTGTGACCCTACGGGTTCAGTCAAGAGTAAGCTGTGGATTAATATCATTAATTCCACTTGAACTGAAGCGGCCTCTAGCTAGGCATTCAGCTCACTTGATCTCACTGAATTATTAACTTGTTAATTAATACTGAACCGCATTTATTAGACTTAATCATAGAATGCATACTTGGACCAAGGGCATTATTTCCTTCAGGTACCTGCACAAAACAGGTGTTAGAAAAAAGGATAGAGTCTACCTCCGTTCGGTTATGACGACTCTGATTTGTACTTGTACTGCACTTCCGCCTTTGGTTTAGGACGGAGCTTGGCATTGAAAATTTTGAATTTTGAATATTTGAATCTTGTATTTTGAATCTTGAATACCCGGAATTGATCCGTTGGGGATGTGCTTCACTGGGGAGAAGAGCTTTTTATTGGCCCTTAAGATTTTAAAATTTTGGCTGACTTTCCTGGAGCTTGGGTCCCTTTGGAGTCAAATGCCTGAATTCTTGTATTTTTTGGACTTTGTATTCTTGAGATATTCATCTGTTGGTGCTTGGTGATACAGGTATATACCCGTAATTTTAGAGGGTAGCATGATTTGATGTTTGATGCCTGGTGCAGAAAACCGTAGCAACAAAGAACGTGCAATCAGCACGGAGGACCGTGCGCGGAAGATCTGCGCCCAGCGCAGAGCTCGGCGTTCGGCGCGGGGATGGGCTATAAAAGCCCCCCTTGCCGTGCCATTTGAAGAGCAATCACTTGTATTCTCTTGCCTTTTTCTCTCAAAGGTCGAATACTCTCCCTTGATCTTGTTGTTCTTGCCTTGTCCATGTAAGTATTTCATGTTTTTCTTTATAAAATAATCTCTAGGATTGCATGTAGTTTTGATTTTTGTACTTGAAATGCTTGTTGATATGATGCTTGTATGATAGTAGGCCTCTTGAATCTTATAGAGAATTGTTTGATAGCCACTTGAACTTGAACTGTTGGAACTTTGTAGAATTTTAATTTCTGTAGAATCTAGGACTTTTGAAATTTTTCTCGTTCGGAACTTGTAGAATTTCGAAATTTGAACTTTGTACTTGGCATTTGTAGATAGTGGCCTTACTGGTGACCTTGTTGGGTCTTGTAGGAGAGTAGGTTAGGATGCCTAGATTTGTTTGTAGAAATTGCATTCCTGCTTCGGCATGGGTAGCCTAGGCGTTGGTGTAGAATTTGCATTTCTGCTTCGGCATGGATAGCCTAGGCGTTGGTGTAGAACTTGTATTCCTGCTTCGACATGGATAACCTAGGCGTTGGTGTAGAACTTGTATGTTGAAGTAGAGATCCCTAGCTGAATTTGTACAGCCACTAGGGATTTTTTTAGAATTTTGACTTTTGTACGGGCTAGTATTAGATAGCCCCAAATCTTGAATATTTATACTTTGTATTTCGAATGACTTAGTATGCCCCGCCACACCCGGAGAAAGGTTGCCGAATGTTCGGCGGTTCGAGCTGCTATGGAGGATGCTACAGATGACGAAGCGGCGGCAACAGACGTGCCGGAGCCAGGCATGGTACCGCGGAGAGCACCCATCTTTGTTGGCACTGGCTGGAGGCCTTCCGATCTTGTGTTCCAACCTGAGTTTCATTTGTCTCAGCGGCCTCGCGCTGGTTTGGTGAGTTTTGTACTGTGCTTTTGTCTTTTGAACTTGTATAGGTTTTGAACTGATCCGCTCATCCATAGGCTGCCGGAGAGGCGTTGCGCACTTTTTGGTCCCTGACGGACCTTCACGATGTTTTTCCGGTTGTCTATGACGACGCGGAGGCTAGGGAGATCTGGTTGTAGACGGGCCTGGTTGATTTCTGGCGTGCCTCGGGGGATGCTCAAAGGAGGACGGACGTCAAAGCCCGACTTCAGGCTCTGTTAGAGCGGTGGTGGGATACCACCAACACTTTTCATATGGCATGGGGGGAGATCACCGTTACCCCTTTCGAGTTTTCTATGATCATGGGCCTTCCCTTCTCTAAGAGGAACGTGATTTTTGATTCTGATATGAAGTGGCATTCGGGTGGTGTCAGGGAGTTGATCGGCCCTGTTGTTGACTTGACGAATGATGACACCCATGCTTCTGTGACGGTGATCATGGCCGCGATCCGCGGTGCGGATATATCTGCGGAGCAGAGGGTTCGGCTCTTCCTCCTGGCTCTTGTGAGTAGATTGATGGCCCCGAGCAGGAATAGCCGGGTGCATGTTGGCTTCTTGGAAGCTTTGAGGGATTTGAGGGCTGTTTCGAGCTTCAACTGGGGTGGTCTAGCATATAGCCACCTTTTGTATAAGATGAAGTACGCCTCTCGGACTTCGGCGGAGAGCAAGGCGAGCATTGCTGCTTTGTGGAGCGTGCTGGAGGTATTTGGGACTCCTTGTACTTTGTATCTTGTACTTGTATGTTTGTATCTTGAATTTTGTACACATAGGATTTAACTGATGCTTTTGCTTGTATTTTTTTGAAGATTTGGATGTACGAGCACTTCCCGACTTTGGCGCCGACTCGTACTGGGGATGCGGCTTACCCGTATGCTGCCTCTTGGATAGGAGCGGCGCGCAGGAGGATGTCTTTGGCGAGTTCCCGCAGAGCTTTGCGGGTTTTTCCTGTTGAGGAGGTATGCTTTTGTACTGTTCTGCCCTTTTGTAATTGTATTTGTACAGTCGCTTGAGTTGTCTGCTCTGTAGGTGGTTTGGCGTCCCTTTGCTGGTGCGCCTATACCTGTTCCGGCCACGCATGCCCACTTCTTGTCTGGGGGCCGGGTCTTGCGTCCGGGGGTGTACCGGCATATGTGGTATTTGGGGGAACGAGTGTCCCTTCAGCATAGTACGAGGGGCAGGCTTGTCCCTAAGGACCCACCGGAGACCATGCTAGCGCGAGATGAAGATGTCTCTCAACTCTATTTGAATGCTGGGGGCGATGCTGTTTGTCTCCCTTGGGGGAACTTTGTAGATAGGAGAGGCCGTCATGAGGACCTTTTGAAGAGGCTTGCTCCACTTGTACGCTTCGTACTGCTGGTGAGCTTTTGAATTTTGTATCTTGTACTCTTGTATTATGGTATTCTTGCATTCTTGTATAATTGGATCATTGTATGAGTGCTTGTAGGAGGAGGAGATCGACCCAGAGGATATTCCCTATGCTGACAGGGTTATCCGCTATGAGAACTCGGATGGGGAGCAGTTGGAGGTGACCGTTCCTGTAGCTTCTCCTCCACATCGGAGGTCGTATGGTGCTGTACCGGAGCATTATGCAGCTGTAAGTGCCGTTGTATTTTCTTGAAACTGTTTGTAATCTTGTATCTGGAAATTGATTTTGAATTTTGTATGCAGGCGCCTCGGGCGAGAGTGCGTCGCTGGATGCTTGTAATTGATTCCTTGAAGAGGCAGTGCGCCAAGCTGACCCAGAAGCTTACTGGCCGGGACAGAGAGGTGCATTCATTGACTGAGAAATTTGTATTCTTGAAATTTGAATATGGATGACTGATTCTTGAATATTGAATTTTGTATTTTGTATAGGAGCGCCGTCGAGGTCGTAGAGGTTCCGTTGACAGGGAGCCCCAGGTGGAGACTTCAGTAGGGCAGGCGGGACCGATCTTAGGTCCTGGTACTAGTACTTATCAGAGGCATTCTGATGTTGACAGGGGAGATGTTCCCTTTGTATATGCTGACCCCACCAGGCATTCTTTCGGAGGTCAGGGCAGTTCGATGCCTTTTACGCCACCCCTAGGTTCTTTCTTCGGAGTGAGTAGCTCTCAGCCTTGGAGTGCAGATTCTTGGGCTTACTGGCAGGAGATGGAGCGGATGCGACAGACCTAGGCTTTTGGGATGCAACGCAAGTTCGTGGCAATGTCGCGGCCTTTTCGGTATCCTTCCCCTCAACAGGAAATCTATAATCCTCCCGGTACTCTTCGTATTTCGGAGCAGGAGCCTGATACCCCTGGGACAGAGCTGGATCAGGATCTGGAGCGCTATAGGAGCCGAAACAGGAACAAGGAGCCTGTGGTTGACATTACGGCTGATGATTCAGACTGATCTTGCATGGTAGCGAGTTCCAGCTTGCCTTGGTTGGATTTTTGGGATTGTATTTTGTAACTTGGATTTTGTACGGTCGGAAATTCGAATTTGATATGGTTTGAATTGGACTTTTTGGAATTTTGTATGGTTTTATACTTGAATTTTGCAAGGTTTGGAATTTTTGAATCTTGTATGGCTGAAAATTTGAATTTCGTATGCGTTGTGTGTGCTTTTGAAATTTGTAGCTATATGTATGCATGAAAAATTTTGCAAAAATTTTTCCATTTTTTCTGGCTGTATATACCCACTATAAGCCCCTACTTTGACTGAGGTCTTTTGGTTAGAAAAAGCTCAAGTCAAAGTATATTCGACTTTTGCTTATGCATACTCTTGAAAAAAAAAAATTTGCCCATTTTTTCGGGTGTACATACCCACTATAAGCCCCCACTTTGACTGGGGTTTTTTGGTTAGAGAAAGCGCAAGTCAAAGTATATTCAACTTTTGCTTATGCAGATGCAGACTCGACTTAGGACGCCGATCTAGGACTAGAATGCTTAAACTTTGAATAGATTGACCCGAAATAGGCATGAAGCGCTGAATCGGACTACTTGAAATTGCGCGGCTTGCGGCTTTGGAGTCTTGAATAATTGAGGCTGCACTTTGCTGTCCAAAGCAATAAAGAGTGCGTACTCGAAATAATAAAGGGGATGGTGGCCTCGTCCTTGCTGCAGACCCTTGCGCCAAGCGCAGGCTCCGGCGTCCGGCGCCAGTGTACTACCATGAGGGCTGGTTTTTGTATAAATAGGGAGCTTTCCGGATCATACTTTGTATCAATCCTTCCCTTCTTTTCTTTGTATACCGCTTCATCACGAAAAGAGAGAGAAAATGGCCATGTCTTTTGAAAATCCCTTGAACTCTTGGCTTGATTCTCTAGGCAAGGTGGAGAAAAGGGAACTCGATGGCATGCATCTTGGGGTGCTCGCCTCCTTCCGATTTGTAAAGCTTGATGTGTACTTCATTCTTGCTGCTCTGGAGGCTTGGGATCCAAATCATCATGTCTTCCGCTTTGGAAATAATGAGGTATGTCCCCTCCCTGAAGAGTTTAGTGCCATATTAGGGTGGCCCATTATGCCGGAACCATGCATGCCTAGTGTTGAAGAACACTTTTTCTTGGGCTTTGAAAGATATTTGGGCTTGAAGCCCCCACTTTTGAGTGCTGTTGTATATGGCAGAGGGGTGGATTTGTCCCTCCTTGCTACTTACTTTGATGGGCTTGATGTCCCCAAGGTTTTCCGCTTGAGGGCCTTGAGTTTTTGTATCTTTGCTCGCTTCCTCTTTTCGAAGAAGAGGTTTGGCAATGGTGACGCCTCCCTAATAGAGATTGTGGAGCAGTTTGCTAGTAGCCGGGACCCAATGCCGCTTGTGATTGGAGAAACATTGATGGGCCTTGATATGTTCAAGTCAGACCCCTCTTCTTTGCCGTCGGGAAGTCCGGTATTACTCCAAGTAAGGATCTGGAGCCTTCTTGTATATTGAAATTGTACTTGTATTTTGAATGTTGAATTCTGAATTGCTTTTCTTGTATACTCCCCAAGGTCTAGCTTATGGAGAGACTCATGTTGGTGGCACCACCGGAGAACATGGAAAGTTATAATAGAAAGGGGTTCACTGTGCGGCCCATGATGTATGGCCGGTTTTCATTGGATGAGTGGCGCTACGCACTCTCTGGGGTTGAATCTTGTATAAGGTTGGTAGTTCCTTGGTGGGGAATTACCGCTATGAGATATGCACCTGGCTCTACTGCTTTGAGGGTGCCGAGTCTCACAATGCTGGTCTTCTACTCGCCTGCTCGAGTGATGAGACAGTATGGTTTGAAACAAGAAATCCCGGATTGTGCTGAAGAGAATCCGAGACCTGTTGTGCTGAATGCAGATCGACTTGAAGTTTGGAGGCGGTATTGGGTCGCCAAACCATTCTTGAATATTCAGTCCCCACCTGAGCCACTTACTCTGTCTGCGGGGTATATTGTATGGATGAAAGGCCCAAGCCAGAGGGACATTTCTCTCTCCGGACCAGCTAGAGTCCGAGGTTCTAGGGCTAGACGCCCTGCATTAACTGATTATGAGGAAGGTGACGGGAGTGTGGCCCACCCGGTGCTTGACCGATCTGAGTCCAAAAGAGGTTCGTCGTCCTCCCGTCTTGGAAGACTAGCAAGTTCCTTCTCCCGCCGCTTGGGCAAGGGGAAGACTGATGATTGTTTGCAGGAAGAGTCAGGGGATAGTACTCAAGGTGCCAAGACTCGAGAGCATAGTCGCCCGACCCTAGATCTTTGTAGGCTAATTGTGTTTGAAGTTGTATTAGTAGGAAGTGTGTTTTGGAGTGTGTTTAGAAGATGTGTTTAGAAATTGTGTTTAGTGGAATTGAAAAGGCTTTGAACTTTGCTTCACTTAATTCCGACCTTGTTCTTGAATTATCTTTGAAGGCTTTAGAGCCAAATAAAAAGTTGTTGAGCTAAATTTCGCTTGACCATGCTTTGTTATGAAATTGCACATTTTCAATAAAGACAACAACAATTGAACTTTGAATTTTGATTTAAATTTTAGGATGCCCTTAATTGAGGAAATTTTGAATTTTTTTGTATTAAAGTGGCCGGGCCTCGGAATGAGGTTGCCTATGTGTCCCGTTAAGGAATCAGGCCGAACGTAGTTCTAACTTACAGAACTTTTTGAATTGGATTTTGAATCTTGAACATAGGACTTAGACATAGAACTTCTTGAGCAGATAGAGGTTTGTAAGGGATCGAAATTCTGTCTCATCGACATCTGATAATTCGACTGCTCCCCCTGAGAGGATTTTCTTGACAATGTATGGTCCTGCCCAGTTGGGTTTGAATTTTCCCCTTGTGTCCATGACGCTTTTGCGAAGGGCTTTCAGGACAAGCTCGCCTTCCTTGATGTTTCGGGTTCTGACCTTCTTGTTGAAATGTCTGGCCACTCGGTGCTGATAGACTTGTATATGGTGAGCGGCTTGAAGTCGACGCTCATCGAGCATGATTAGCTCATCATATCTTGCTTGTACCCATGCAGCTTATGGGATTTTTCTTTCGAGGACTATCCTTAGAGAAGGTATCTCCAGCTCGATAGGTTGTACTGCCTCCATTCCATAGACTAATGAAAATGGGGTTGCACCAATTGTAGTGCGAATTGAAGTTCGATACCCCCACAATGCAAAGTACAGCTTCTGGGGCCAGTCCTTGTAATTGATTGTCATTTTCATGATGATGGTTTTGACATTCTTGTTGGTTGCTTCGACTGCCCCATTAGTTTGCGGGCGGTAAGGCAAAGAACGGTGATGTTGAATTTTGTACTCGGTGAATAGATCTTCACACTCTCCTTGAAAATGGGTTCCCTGGTCACTAATGAACTCGTGAGGAACTCCGTATCTGTATATGATGTTTTCTTGTATGAACTGGGCCACTTGCTTGGAACCCAACACTTTGAATGACCTGGCCTCGACCCATTTGGTGAAATAGTCGATGGCGAGCAGTATGAACTCATGACCCCCTGTGCCTGTGGGAGCGATTTTGCCGGTGACGTCGATACCCCAAGTTGAGAATGGCCATGGTGATGACTGAGAATATAGCAAGGATGGGGGAATGTGCTTTAGATTCGCACACTTTTGGCAGGTAGAACATTTCTTGACAAAGAAGTAGCAATCCCGTTCTAGGGTAGTCCAATAATATCAAGCCCTGATGACTTTGAGGGCCAACATCTTCCCATTCACGTGGGTACCACAGACTCCGGCATGTACGGTGTCCATGACTCTTTGTGCTTCGTGCCTGTCGACACATCGGAGATTGGGGCCGTTAGGGGACCTCCTGTATAAAACGCCTCCTTCTATGGCGAAATTGGTTGATTGTAGTCGTAAAGCCCTTTGACTCTTGCTTGAAAAGTGCGGGGGATATTCAGAGTTTTGCAAATACCTTTGGATGTCTGTAAACCAAGGTTCCTCTCTGCCAGACTCAATGTCGTCAGTAGCATGGACATATACTACTTCTTGACGTGTTTCGATTGTAAGTGGCATTTCAGCCTTGCCATTTGGAATGTTGATCATTGAAGCCATCTTTGCTAGTGCATCGGCGAATTGATTCTCCTCTCTCGGGAGGTATGTATAGCGAAGCTCTTTTACTTGCTCAGACAACTTCTCAAGATATGATTGGTATGGGGCTAAGCTTTCACTCCTTACTTTCCATTTGCCGTAAATTTGGTTGATGATCAGGGAGGAATCCCCGTAGACTCAAAGTTTCTGGACACCCAATGCTAAGGTGGCTTCCAGGCCCATAATGCATGCTTCATATTCTGCCGCATTGTTTGTGACGTTGAATTGCAGTTTTGTTGACAAAGGAATGTGGGTGCCGTCTGGGGCTACTAGAATTACTCGAACACCACATCCATTCTGATTTGAAGCACCATCAAAGTGCAGCGACCAACTGTCATCGCTTGTCATTAGGATTTGCTCGTCGGGTAACTCATAATCCTCCTCTTCTCCCTTGATGGGACAGTAGGCTAGGAAGTCTGAGACTGCTGAACCCTTGATAGAGTTTTGAGGGGTGCACTTGAGATCGAATTCTGCTAGCATGACCAACCATCTGGACAACCGTCTGTTGAGAGCTGGTTTTTTAAATAAGTATTTGAGAGGATCCGCTTTGTTAATTACATGCACTGTATGGGAGAGCATGTAGTGCCGTAGTTTCTTTGTAGCCCAAACCAAGGCGATGCTGAGTTTCTCGAGCTGAGTGTATCTGGTTTCGTACTCGATCAACTTTTTGCTTATGTAGTATACGGCGTTCTCTTTGCCTTCAATTTCTTGGGCGATCATGGCCCCTACTGCTGAATTTGTCGTTGTAAGGTAAAGCCTGAGGGGAATCCCTGGCATGGCTGGCTTTAGAACTGACGGGTTGGAGAGGTAGTCTTTGATAACGTCAAACGCATGTTGGCAACCCTCGTCCCAGACTTTGGGCTCACTTTTGCGGAGCTTTCGAAATACCGGTTCACAGATCATAGTGAGCTTTGAAATGAACCTACTGATATATTACAGTTTGCCGAGAAACCCCCGAATTTCTTTTCCATTCGTTGGCGGTTTCATCTCTAGAATGGCCTTGATTTACGAAGGATCAGCCTCGATACCCCTAGAACTGATGAGATATCCGAGCAACTTGCCTGACGTTATCCCGAATGCACATTTTTGAGGATTGAGCCTCATATTGTATTGCCTGAGCCTATCGAAGAATTTTCGGAGTACCGAGGTATGCTCATGTCGCTCTTTGGATTTGATGATCATGTCGTCGACATATACCTCGATTTCCCCATGAATCTTATCGCTCATGATGGTTGTGGCTGTTCTTTGATATGTAACCCCCACGTTCTTCAGTCCGAACGGCATAACTGTATAGCAATATGTACCCCATTGAGTGATGAAGGTTGTCTTCTCCATATCATCCTCTGCCATGGGAATCTGATTGCAGCCTGCATACCCGTCCATGAAAGAGAGTAAGGCATGATTTGCGGTGTTGTCGACCAAGATGTAGATGTGAGGCAATGGAAAACTGTCTTTAGGGCTGGCCCTGTTAAGATCTCTGTAATCAACACACATTCGTACTTTGCCGTCTTTCTTTGGAACTGGGACGAGGTTTGCAATCCATTCCGGATATTTGGCTTCTCGAATAAACCTGGCCTCTAGCTGCTTAGAGACTTCTTCTTGAATTTTGAGGGAAACATCCGGTTTCATGCGACGGAGTTTCTGCTTGATTGGCTTTGAACCTGGGATGAGGGGAATTGTATGCTGACCGATGCTTGGATCAACCCCTGGAATATCATGATAGGACCATGCGAAGACGTCTAGGTACTCTGAAAGTAGCTTGATAAGATCATCCCGCTCTGCTTGAGATATAGTTAGACCAATCTGAACTAGTTTTGGATCACTGCTGTTAGAAAGGTTAACTTTTTCTGTTTCCTCAATTATGGGTGTCCTTTTTTCATGATTTTCAATAGCTTTTAGTATTTTAAGGTCAGTTTCTTGTGAAGCAAAGTTGTTTGGATTAGAGGTGTGCTTTGAAATTGGACTCGAAGAGTAGGAGGAAATTGAAGTATTATTGAAATTGGCAATCATTACATCGACAACTTTAACTTGAAGGTCGGCCTTTAGAGGCTCTTGATTGATGCAAGACTCTAGCCCTAGACTCTAAGATTCATCACTATACTCGAAAATTGAAAGACAGACTCTGGACTTGAACAAAAGACACTAATCATAGAGATAGTTCTCGGGGTATTCCCAAACGCCCAAGCCATCATCATCATCATCATCATAGGCGGGGATACATCCACAGATCTGCAAGACTTGATGCCAGACATGGTTCCACGTGCTGTAGGGAAATGCAGCGAAGTAGCCTTTGCATGAGGTATTGAGCCCTAAGAGGAACATTCTCACCATTTTTCCCTCAGGTAGCTCAGGCTTGATTGTACGAGCGGAGATTCTCCATCTGTGATAGTACCCTTGGACGCATTCACTTCTTTCTTGGCGCAAGGCCAGTTTTTTCGTGATATAAGTGTCTGAAGGAAATATGTGCTTCACCCAAGGTGCATTAAGTCTAATAACAAGGTTCAGATTAATTGCGAAAAACTAATTCAGTGAGATCAAGTGATCGTAACAGCTAGATGGAGCAATGCTTCCGATCAGTGAGTTCTAATGAATATTAAGCTCACAACCTACTCTTGACTGAACCTACAAGGTCACACCAATGGCATGTAACAGATCACCGGATTAAATGAATTGGAAATTCATTTAATAGCTTTTCGGGAATTAGTTTTGGAAAATGTATTATACGATACGACCTTGCATCAGAGTATATCTTATCGCGAATATTCGTAAGCTGGGCGAAACAAATAATCGTATCGTACGACGGTGATTCGTCGGATACGATACGATAAATAATAGCCGTAAGGCATAAGTCGCGAATGCGAAGAGCATCGGAGCTGCCGTCTCGTCGAGCCAAGCGCGCAAGGCCAAACGAGCCAGCGAGCTCGCGAGCAAACGAGCAAGCCAGCCCGCGGGGCATGGCAGAGCGCGCACTAACACGCAGCAGCACATCAGCGAGGCAGCGAGGCCCATGGCCCATGCTTTACAGCGATGCGCTGTGGGCTTCGGCTGCAGTGTGGGCTGTGCGCCGGTGGGTCTCCGTGTGTGTGGTGTAGCCGGTCAAGGCCTCTTTGTCTTGGCCGGTTACATCATTAATATAATTAGGTCAGATTATATTTTTACACGCAACATTGTACACACATCAGTTTTTCAGAAAACCCTAAACCTAATTCTAAACATTACGTCCTTCAGTTTTCTCTGAAAATTGTTCATCCCGAAAAGTAAAACTCTTGATTGATTGTCTAAGCTACGGTTGTCAAGACGGATCTGAACGTGTCGGTGAACCAAGTAGAGGAACGACAAGTGGATTTCTAAGTTCGTGTTCGTTGACAGATTACTTGGGAAAACACGCTACGAATGTAATTTTGCTTAATCTGTGCTTTATACATGTTTCCTAGCTTTGGAGATTGTTCCGCACATGTTATGTATGTTTAACTGTATTCCACTACAGTGGTATCATGAGCCTTATGTATTCAAAGCATGTTTTAGCATGATTTTATTGTTTTTGCTGTTGTCGAATTTTTGGGAATTTTTGTTGATTTTTCGGAATTTTTTATGAATTATTGGAATAATTGCGTAATAGGTTCTGAAATAAAAAATATTCGGTTTTTCGACTTTTCTTACCCTAATCTGATTGAAAACGATTTTCTAAGATCAACTCATGCGAACGGAATTGCAAAAACAGGCCTCGAAGTTGTGTTTTTTGGGTATTTTCGTTAATTTTCGAATTAAAAATAATAATGTCGGAAAGTTTTTCAATTAATTGGTCGACCTAAACAACTCGGAATTGATTGAAATTTTGACACAATGTTTCTGGGTATATTCTTGATCTATGGTAAAAATTTCAGCCGTTCGCGATAAGTATAAACCCTAATTTTGCTTTCCCCAAATTCGTAAATTTTAGATCGCTAATTGATTTTTTTTAAATAATTTAGATCTAATAATTCGGTTAATTGGGAAAGGGAATATAATTTCATGGTCAGTGGATAATTTTAAAAATTATTGGATAAGTTCGTTAATTTTAATCGACACTTAAACCAAATTATTAAAATCTGAAATTTAAATGTTTAGAACGATTTAAAGTTTTAGATTTAATTATTTAAAGGTTCAAATTTTCAGTTGAAATCGTTCGTTCTTAAAATTTGTATAATGTTAGCCTTGATTTAATATTTTACGAAATAAGATTGTCGTGAAATTAATTAAATCGTAAAAACCGTTGTTTTTCAAAAATAAAAATCGTAACTTTTATGAAAAATAACTTAAATGCAAATTACGTTCGTGAAATTATTTTTGTTTTTAATTAAGTTGGTCCGTAGTACGAACCAAAGGCACGAACACAAGGGTGGGGTGGACGTGTGGCTCGTTGAGCCACGCGGGCTGCCGCATCCGTGCCGAGCGGCAGCGACGCGAGCAGCAGCATGGGCGCTGCGCGCCGCGCGCGCGATGAGCACGAAGGGCCTTGCTTGGGATGGCAGCGACCAAGCAAGGCACCTCGCCTTGCGTTGTGCAGCAACGAGCAGCGACGAAGCACACAGGGCAGCAACACGCTGCGGGGACGTGGGCGCGGCTGCGGGGTGCGCGGGCCTTGCTCGTGTGCCTCGTAGGCCACACCGTGCTGTGTTGGGCTGGGCGCAAGCCTAGCCCGAGCATGCACACGAAAAGAAAAAATTTGGTTATTTCGTTGGGATTGACTATGTTTGCATTAATTTGGGCTAACAGGATAATTAATAATTATTTTATTTACTTGGGCCAGGCCTCGAGTTTTAATTTAATATTTAATAATTAATTATCCGGAATAATTATTTGTTTGAGTGGGAGCCACTAAATGAAATTAAAAATGAAATAATTATTTTAATTATATTTCGTAGGTCGCATTATTTTAATTAAATTCAATTTTAATTAGAATAAAGTCTAAGGATTAATAATTTGGAAATTGATTAATCTTTTAGGACGCGTTTATGTGAACGTGAATTTCAATTAATTCATGTAAATACTTGCATAATTAATTGGGCCATTCGTTTTATCATGCGAATGGGTGAATGCATAGAATGCATAATTTATGTAATGCAGGTACTCCAAGTGACTAGTATGGCCATTTAGGATAGTTAAATACGGTCTGCGAACCGTTTTATCTTTGAATGTAAAGTTTTAAATATGGTATGCGTACCATGGAAATTTAATGTAATTTATTATTTTCAAGTATTTCTAAGTTTATAACTTTAAGTTAGCAATTGAACGAAGATTCAAGACGATGCCAAGCTAACAAGATGGTGATGAAGATTGGAAGCTTCAAGACAAGATGTTTTGGGCCATTCTAGTTCACCATTTTATTTATGCATTTGATATATATTATGCTTGAATGAATGTATATTTTGCATGAATAGGTTGTTTCGTATGACTCGATTAGATTAAGTTCACTAAATAATCGAACCAAGATAGAAACAACTAGGTCCAAAGTAATATTGAGTTTAAAAATAGCCTTCCAAATCAAGCACTTACAAAAATCTAAGGACCTAACGTAGTAGGTTTACGCCAAAGCGAGGTGCTATATTAGTTGACTTAGATGGTAAGGCGTCCCAAAGGAGCACGTTGATTGTGGTTTCAACTCAAACAATAATGGCATTATGTTATGGCAATGGGATAAATTATGGTATTAATTTATTAACCAAGAGTAATTTGGAATTACTAGCAATAGGTTTTGCTTACCTAAAATCTTAAACTACTTAAGACATGCCAAAGCTGCTTAAGGATTTAGGACTTTTAGGGTCTTGGAATCGTTTCATTCATTTTGGATCATGTTTTTGCTTTTTGCATGAATGAAATGTTTAATAGCTTTAATGATTGCATGCTAGCTTTTATTTCAAAGTTATTAAAGTTATGAATGGTTATTTATTGCGAATAATTTTCAAATGTAGTAATCAAATGGCCGCAAACGTAACAACAATCATATCATCTGAAATACTGGATGTCGAGTTGAACTTGACTAACTTTCTTGAATGGGAAAGGAAACTTATCGAAGTTTTAAAAGTTAATGACATGCACTATGTTATTAAACAACCTTTTCCTAGCTATGATGCGCAGGGTATGACTCCAGAAAGGTACAGAAGTTGGGCACTTCACAAGTACCTTGTCACGGAGTTTATCCTAAAGTCTATTCTCGAAAGTTGGAGAGGGAGGTTCATTACTTTTGAGCCTCGTGCTCTCCTAAGTTGTCTTGGGGATAGGTGTCGTGCGGGGTTTCAACCCAAGTGCCAAACTGGTGGCAAAAGGGTTGATGAATTGGCTAATTCAATGAGCAATCTTAAACTCATTACCCCACACAAGTCGTGCCTAGAGATCGAGCTTCTAGAGGCACAAAAACGCATTTACTCAATCAAGATGGACAAAAACACACCAATTCGGTCTCATGTGGATATGATGTCTGGATTATTTCTCACAATCGAGAGACTTGGTGGTTCTATCAGAGAGTCGATAGCTATTGCACTAGTGCTGAAATCTATTAATAGGGATTATGAGGGGTTTAATATGCACTATCTCTTTAATCAGAAAGAGAGCACATTCTGTGAACTTGTGGAATTACTCGTGAAATTCGAGAGAATCCTTAAGTTCAAGCAAGACCCTTTGAATGTGAGGTGCACTAAATTCAAGAAAGTGTGCAAGGGAAAGATAAGCAAGGCTGGATCTTCATCCACTCCCGGAGGGCAACTGGCGCCTTCCAAGAGAAAGATGAGGAACAATGCTTCTCCTTCAACATCGCAATGCTTCAATTGTAATAAGATTGGTCATTACAAGCGAGATTGCCCTAAACTAAAGGAAGAGAAGAAGGACGGAAACGTTGCTTCTCCTTCAGGTATGTATGTTATACATTGTAATCTTGCTAATTCTACTTCTTGGGTATTAGATACTGGTTGTGGCTCACACTTATGTTCCGATTTGCAGGGACTAAGGAGAAGTAGAAGGCTTGATAAAGGCGAGATGGATCTATGCGTGGGAAATGGAGCACGGATTGTTGCATTAGCCGTAGGATCTTATTTTATTTCTTTGCCTAGTGGGTTTGTTTTGGAACTAGAAAACTGTTACTATGTTTCTAGTATCACCAGAAACATTATTTCCGTTTCAAATTTGGATTCTAAAGGTTTTAGTTTTCAATTTAAAGACAATAGTTGTTCTTTTGCTTTGAATGGAATGTTTTATGGTTCAGCACAACAAGAAAATGGTCTATATGTGCTAGATACGAGCAAACACATTTATAACATAAATACAAAAAAGGCTAAAACTGGTGATTCAGATCTCACATTTCTGTGGCATTGTCGATTAGGCCATATAAACACAAAGCGCATGGAATTAATTCAACGAAAGGGAATTCTAGAATCATTCTGAAGGAAATAATTCCCTTGGTCCAAGTATGCATTCAATGCTAAGTCTAATAAATGCGGTTCAGTATTAATTATACAAGTTATTAATTTAGTAAGATCAGGTGAACTGTATGCCCCTCCCCGCTCGCGCCCGTCGCTGCTCGTCGCCCTTGTTACGCGCACACACACGGTCGTGTGTGTGTTGTTCGTTCGTTGTTCAATTCTTTTCGCCCAATCACATTATATTCGTGGTTGTTCCGTGCCATAGGCCGGATTGGTATAATTTTCTTCTTCCTATTTAAATTCCGTATTTTAAATTATTATATTAATATTGTTTTGAGTAATTAAAATGCTGGGAACCGGTTATGAATACCGTGGTTTGAGGATTTGTGTGTTGTGATTCATTAGGTTGGTTTTAATTATTAAAGGAGGAATTTTCAGATTTGTTTATTAAATAAAGCATTGATTTTTATGATAATAAACTAGTTTTATTGGGATTTTCAAGTTAGGGTTTTAACCTAGACCTAATGAGTCAATTGATTAGCATAATTAGGTGATGATTTTAATTATGATAATCAATTATATTTTCAGATTTGAATAAAGGTTTACAATGTTGATTTTTATTGATTTTTAAGACGGAAAAAGTATGTTTTTGTACTAGGGATTGATTTTGCAAATTGAGACGATTTTATTATTGAAAAACGATTGAATTCTAAAGTTTAAAGGAGGTTTTAATTTTTATTAAGTTGCTTGAAATTTAATGAACATGGAAATAATTTAAGTTTCATTATTTTGATGATAGGAGGTGATTTCTAGTTGAGTGCTCGTTATTGCAAAGTGGCCCCTACGCTTAGGTATTCAAGGTACGTACAAGTCTAGGGCGACCACACCTTTTGTCAATGACATTACATGATTGTTGATGATGTGAATTACATTATGTGGAATCATGTTTATTTTGGTGAACGAGCATGTGAATTGTGATGTTGGATTTATTGGATTAGTTGTTGAACAAGCATGTTGAAATTATTATGAGTATGGATTTCATTGTCAATCACGTTGTTCAATATTTATGCATGTATGGTTTATTTCACATGCAAGGGATGGATTATTTATTTGTATGCTATTGTACGGGATGTCTAGCATACTTTGAGCCAATTATTCGTACTTCGTTGTACTATTTATTTTACCACATGTGAAGGGTTAGCTCACGTAAGCCACCGCACATGTAGGGTTCAATTGGGAATGTCATGTATGAAATGAATTAGGATTTGTCGTGCAAGGGCACAACCCTCATGTTAATGTGCATGATGTGGAGTCTCACTTTGGTGAGGAGGAACATGGTAGTAATATCACAAGTGTCTGCTTGGTTGATCACAAGTTCTAAAGCAATTAAAATAAGATTGTTTTGGTTGTTGTTTATTAATTGTATGTATGCATGTTGTCGAGTCTTGAGTTCGCCTTTATTAAAATATTAATAAACGTAAAGTGCAACCAGAACAAGCTTCAAAACTCTTAGAACGTATATACCTTGAGTATGAACAATGGGGGGAGTCTTGCCGGAAAGCTCGTACTCCTACTAATGATACAAGACGTTGTTTCATTTATATTATGCGCAGGAATTCCGTCGGTATGGCCCGAAACTCGGTATGGCCTGATTTTATTATTTATTCTTTGGTGTATGGTTGGTCCCATCACCTTTCCTTTATGGAACTTTCTTTTGGCCCGTTCGAAGCTTATTCAAATTAAATTGTGAGTCAAGAGTCGAGTCAAGTGTCGAGTCTTGTATTCATGATTGGTTGTTAATTATTATATGGCTTTTGCATGTTGATTAGTATTTAGTGAGTGATGCATGTTTTAGTTTCATTCAATCTATGCTTGTAAGTACTCAGCTTTTGCTAACTGCGTGCTTTGTGTGTTTTGGTCATGGCCTTTGCCTTAATGACCCTATGATGATCCATCATTTGCACTTGCATTGTTGGGGAGTAGAATAATATAGCAGGTTGGTAGATCAAGTACGATCGAAATCATGTTGCTTGGGATGATTGAGTGAGTTGCATGCTTTCGTTCTTTGAAACTATTTTATTTAATACTTTAATTATGTTTGAATTATTTATACTTTGGGTTTTGAGCCATTATGGTTCCGAATTGTATGAGGCCTCGATATTTCATTAATTATGTTTTTAAAAGTTAGTTGACATTTAATTCCGCTGCGTAATTCTGGTAATAGGCTTAACCGTTATCACAGTGGCGGTAATGCTTTAGTAATTCCTTTATTTTAAGTTGAAAAATGGTTTTATAAAAGCAAGGAATTATTAGGGTGTTACAAAGTGGTATTTGCAGAGCTCTAGTTTGAGAGCTGATTTGCATTAGTTAATAGTGCAAAGTGGTTAATCCTTAAACTACGATTGCTGAACTTTAGGATTTTCGAAAATTATTTTCCTAAAGTCAAAATGTATTATTTTTAGTACTCAATATTTTAAAGGTCAAATACCAATTATTTCGGGTCGTTTGAAATGAGTTGAAAAGTTGGATTATTATTTAATATTAATTAAATTTTTTTTTTCGAATTTAAGTTTAAAATTTTCGGATTTCTTTTTAAATCATCCGAAATTTATTTATTTAATTAATCAATAATTCTTATTAATTCTCGATTTTAATTTGAATAATTTCAACAAAGTTAGGAGTTATTTCTTAATTAATTTCGAAAATTAATATTATTTCAAGTGAGAAATGGGTAGACTAAGAAAGGGCATATTAGTCTAAGAATGCATATGATGTGACAATGTGATTTATTAAGTGCCATGTATATGTTCTAACCATGTTTTATCTTGATTTATGTGATTAATTGCATCATATTTCATGTTGAGCATATATTTGTGCATTGAAATTGTATAGCTCCACGAACTATTTATTGTATCCTTTGGGGTTGGAATTTCTATGGAAACGCGTTAGTAAGACTTTTGAGTTGTGAATTTTCAGGAATTAAGGATGCTACCTTCTAAGTTCACCAGTCTAGGATACTTAGAGAAGATGGATAATGAGACTCCTCGCACGTATGTTCAGAAGATCGTGTTTGCTTGTGACTATTTGGCTTCGACCAAGAATATGCCCCACCTTAGGCACAAAGATATGATGGCTAGTATGGTTATACATTGTTTACCCCATAAGAACCCTTACATAGACCTCAAGAACAAGTTCAGTGACATGCATTTTGGTGATGGTACCCCTAATTGGTACAAATATGGGACTAGTGATGGTAGGTGGAAGTATGAATCTGACGTTCTTGCTACTATCTTAGAGGTTCCAGAAAATAGCTATGAGGATGGAAAGTATTCAGCGGGTCTAGGTATGGGCTATGGAGGAGTAGAAAGTGATGGTGAGGATGGCATGATCCATGATGAGCCAACTAGTGAGGTTGAGGAAGATAGTGATGATGATGTGGTAGAGATTGAAAATCCTAACCCTATAGTTCCTGAACCAACCATTGAGATATCCAGTGGACACTAGAGGAAAAAACCGCAAGTGCGGGCTCATTTTAAGGGGTTTAGTGCGGGCTTTTACATGTGCAGCACATGGACTGCCCGCACTTGATGTTTCTCAAGTGCTGCCAAAATATTGGCAGCACTTGATGTTTCAAGTGCTGCCAATTTGAAAAATGAGCCCGCACTTGACTAATTGGTTGCTGCCAATTTTGGAATATGAGCCCGCACTTGACAAATTTGGTGCTGCCAATTTTGAAAATGAGCCCGCACTTGACAAATTTGGTGCTGCCAATTTTGGAATTGAACCCGCACTTGACCTAGAAATGGGCAGCACAAGTATAAAGATGAGGCTATGGATGAAGACTCTGAAGATGAGCTTGAAGAAAATAATGTGGTTGATAGTGAGCCACAGCAAAATGATGAGGCTATGGATGAAGACTCGGATCCGGAAGAAGATTTGGATGATCCTAATGATCAAGACTTTACCCCAGAGCAATACAAGGAAAGAAATGATCGTCGTGATGACGTTAGTCTCTAGAGAAATGTAATCCTTAGTTTTATTTTCCGTTGATTAATAAAGTGGCAAAGCTACTATTTATGGTTTTAGTTTTCTTTTTATAGTTGGAGAATAAATGCTATGGCATTAGTGGATGTAAGACTTATTCATTGGAGTTTTAATAAAAGAATAGAATTTCCTTTTCGTTATCCTTTAAGTTTAGTTCTCAATTCTAAGTCTTGTGGGTATCGCAAAGGGACTATCTGTTATTTCTTCAATGAAATTTTATGTACAAGGTGGTTTAGTAGCAACCATCTAAATTTACTTGCATCGAATAGTGGGGTGAGAAGGCCCAAGAATGGCGCCAACTCTTCCCCTAGGTTGCGCTTAAATGTGTTCTTGTTGTGAGTAGGTTCGTTGTCGAACTAGTGCCTTAGTGATGTCATGTCCAACCAATATTAAAGTTAGCCTTTTTATTTATTCTGGAGAAGGGATATGGCTAGCCAAGAGATTTCTGAAGTGGTTAGACAACTAGCTGAGGTAGTTCGTGACCTAGCTCAAACCAGAGCCAACCCAATGCATGATCCGGCTGGGGAAATGTTTAAGAAAATAGCTCAAAGCAAGCCTCCACTCTATAGCGGAGAGATTGAACCCAGTGTGCTTGAGAACTGGTTGAGAGAGTTTGATAAACTCATTCTAGCTGTGAATTGCCCCGAAAACCTTAGGGTGAATAGTGTTGTGTACTACTTGAGAGGTGAAGCTGATTTATGGTGGCAACGATGTGAAAATACCCTTAGAGCAACACCTAACTTTGGATGGGAAGCATTCAAAACTGCACTAAGGAACAAGTTTTACCCACCTTACCTGCAGAAGCAAAAGGCAGAGGAGTTCATTGAACTCAAAATGGGAGGTCTGTCTGTGACGGAATACTATTCTAAGTTTATAGAGCTGTCTAGGTTTGCACCTGAAGTGGTGGCAACGGAAGAGCTCAGGGCTCAAAGATTTGAGAATGGTTTAACCATGGATTTACAGCTGTTGTTGTCTGGAGAAACCTTTACCTCATTAGACACCCTGTACGGAAAAGCTGCTCACCTGTATGGGTTACAGCAAAGGAAGAATGGTAGAAGCTTGAATCAAGGGAATAACCATCAGAATCAGGGGAATTTTAAGAAGCACAAAGGAAATGGGAATTTCCAGTTTAGGGCTAACAATGGTGGTAATCGCAACAACCAAGGTGGTGGAAATCAGTCTGGAAGGAATGGAGTACGGACCTACGAATGTAGGCGCTGTAACATGAATCACCCTGGAAAGGATTCTGATGGAAACTTGTTGCTTGTAGATTCTGTCAGAAGTTAGGCCATAGGGAGTATGAATGTTATTCTAAGAATGGAAAGCCTAACCAAGGTAATCACCAAGGCAATAACCGAAATAATCAGAACCGGAATGGGGGAAATGGAGGTGGAAACCAAAGGAACTACCAAGGTGGTAACAATGGCAATAGAAATGGTAATTACCAGAACCATGGAAAGCCTGGAGGGAACCAACAGCAGAATGGGAACCGAAACAACAATGGGAACACCAATGGAGGTGGCTATAACAAAGGAGTTGCCCAAGGAAAGTTGAATGTGATATCTAGGCAAGAAGCGGAAACTTCCTCTGACGTCATAGCGGGTACTTTTTCTATTAATTCCGTTTTAGTTAAAGTTCTATTTGATTCTGGTGCGACTTATTCTTTTATATCAGTAGATACTTTGGGGAAACTAGGGTTGAAAGAGCCTGAATCAATTGAAGTGCCTATAGTCATACCTACTAGTAGTATAGTGAAGTGTACCAAAATCCATAGAGATGTGCCTTTGACCATAGCCAAGACCGTATTCTTGTCTAACCTAATCGAATTTGAGTTAGGAGAGCTAGATGTAATTCTAGGGATGGATTGGTTGGCCAAGTTCAAAGCCAAAATAGATTGTGAGAAGCAGAAGGTTCACTTGAGGTCTAGCCTAGGCAAAGTAGTGTCATATCGTCGTTTTGGAAAGCCTAAGAACATAGGAATCATCATGGCAATGGAACTCGTGAAGCTAGTCAATAAAGGGAACCCAGCCTTCTTATGTAATGTGAGGAACCTAGAGCATGTAATCAAGGATCAGCCTGAGGATATTGCAGTAGTCAACGAATTCCTTGATGTATTTCCAGAAGAGATCCCGGGGATGTCTCCCAATCGACCTATTGACTTTACCATAGATTTAGTGCCTGGAACCGCCCCTATTTCAAAAGCACCTTATCGAATGGCTCCAGCAGAAATGAATGAGTTAAAAGGCCAACTAGAGGATCTATTGGAGAAAGGTTATATTAGGCCAAGTGCATCGCCTTGGGGAGCACCAGTGTTGTTTGTGAAGAAAAAGGATGGAAGTATGAGGCTCTGTATAGACTACAGGGAGCTCAATAAGGTAAAAATCAAGAGCAAATATCCATTACCTAGGATAGAAGACCTATTTGACCAACTAAAAGGAGCAGGAATCTTTTCAAAGATCGATTTGCGTTCGGGTTATCATTAATTGAGAATCGCTGACCATGACATACCAAAGACCGCCTTCAGGACTAGATACGGACATTATGAGTTCACTGTTATGCCTTTTGGGTTAACCAATGCCCCTGCAATATTTATGAACTTAATGAACCGTGTATTCCATGCCTATTTGGACAAGTTTGTAGTGGTTTTCATAGATGACATCCTAGTGTATTCAAAGAGTGAAGAAGATCACACGGAACACTTGAGATCGGTGTTGAGTACCTTGAGAGATAACCAGTTGTATACCAAGTTCTCAAAGTGTGAGTTTTGGTTGGAAAGAGTTGCATTTTTGGGACATTTTGTGTCAAAGGAAGGAGTGGCAGTTGACCCTGCTAAGATCAAAGCTGTTAGTGAATGGCCTACACCCAAGAGTGTGACTGACATTCGTAGTTTTCTAGGATTAGGTGGCTACTATAGACGCTTTGTGCAAGACTTATCTAGGATAGCCAAGCCCATGACTACCTTTATGAAGAAGGAAACCAAGTTTGAATGGAGTGACCAGTGTGAGGAAGCATTCCAAGCCTTAAAGACGCGATTGACGACCACGCCAGTATTAACCTTACCAGATGAGAGTGGTGCATACGATGTGTATAGTGATGCCTCTAAGAATGGTTTAGGGTGTCTATTGATGCAGAACGGGAAGGTTATTACGTATGCGTCAAGGCAATTGAAGCCATATGAATCCAATTACCCTACCCATGATTTAGAGCTAGCGGCTATAGTATTTGCATTGAAAATATGGAGACATTCTCTGTATGGTGTGAAGTGTAGGATATTTACGGATCACAAAAGTTTAAAATACATCTTCACACAGAAGGATTTGAATATGCGCCAACGAAGGTGGTTGGAGGTAATTAAGGACTATGATTTGGATATCCAGTACCATGAAGGAAAAGCCAATGTAGTTGCGAATGCCTTGAGTAGGAAATCAAGTCATAGTGTTAATGCGTTAGTAGTTGCTAACGAGCTGTGTAAGGATATACAGCGTTTGAACCTCGAAATAGTGAGTGGTGAAAGCCTTGAGGGAATGATGAATGCCTTAACCATCCAGCCGTCAATATTTGATGATATTAGGGAGAATCAAACTGGTGATGTGAAGTTAGAGCGAATCAAGGAAAAGATTTCGCAAGGGAAGGAGTTAGAATTCCGAATCCATGATGATGGAAGTTTGAGGTACAAAGGAAGGTGGTGCGTGCCTCAAAAGTGTGGAGAACTGAAAGAGAGATTGATGAAAGAAGGGCATAATACGTCATATTATGTGCACCCAGGTGGTGACAAGTTGTATAAGGACTTGAAAAAGGTCTATTGGTGGCCAAGGATGAAGAACGAAGTGGGTGAATTTGTGGCTAGATGTCTGACTTGTCAGAAGGTTAAAATTGAGCATAGGAGACCTCAAGGGAAGGTCCAGCCTTTAGAGATTCCAAGCTGGAAATGGGACTGTATTTCTATGGACTTCGTCACTTGTCTACCTAAGTCAAAGACTGGGAATGATACAATTTGGGTTGTGGTAGATAGGTTGACTAAGCCAGCAGTGTTTATACCAATGAAGGAAACCTGGAAAATGGAACAACTTGCTAAAGCCTACATTAAGAATGTTGTGAGGTTACATGGAGTTCCTAAGGATATCGTATCAGATAGGGATTCAAGGTTTGTTTCGAATTTCTGGAAAAGTGTGCAGAAGAGCTTTGGTACGACATTGAAAATGAGTACAACCTTCCACCCAGCCACGGATGGACAAACTGAAAGGACTATCCAAACCCTGGAGGACATGCTTCGGGCATGCGTCATTGATTTCCAAGGAAGTTGGGAAGATAGCCTAGATCTGATTGAGTTTTCATATAATAATAGCTATCATGCTAGCATTGGAATGGCACCATTTGAGGCTTTGTATGGACAAAATTGTAGAAGTCCTCTTTGTTGGAACGATATTAGTGAAACCGTAGTGTTGGGACCTCAAATGATAGAGGACACCATGAACCAAATCTGAACCATCCAATCAAAGATTTAAGCGGCGCAGGGTCGCCAAAAGAGTTATGCAGACTTGAAACGTAGGGATGAAGAGTTCAACATAGGTGATAAAGTGTTACTCAAAGTGTCACCAATGAAAGGTGTCATGAGATTTGGAAAGAAAGGGAAGTTAAGCCCTAAGTACATAGGCCCATATGAGATCTTAGAAAGAATCGGAAAGGTAACTTATAGACTAGCCTTGCCTATGGACTTGCATAGAGTGCATAATGTGTTCCACAAATCTCAGTTAAGGAAATATATCCCGGATAAATCGCATGTGTTGCAACCGGAGACCATAGAATTAGACCAAAGTCTAACCTTTGAGGAAAGACCTATCAAAATCCTTGATAGCAAAGTGTGTAGTACGCGTACTAAAGATGTGAAAATTGTCAAAGTGTTGTGGTCTAACCAAGAATCTGAGGAAGCCACTTGGGAAGCGGAGGACGAAATGAGAAAGAAATATCCCGAGCTGTTTCCCGAGGTTAGTTGAGTTACGGGGTCGTAACTCGTGTCTTTTAAGGGGGGTAGAGTGCGGTAGAATTTCGCGCTTTTTACCTTGTTTTCCCCTATTTTATGCTCAATTTAGTGCTTTCTATTGAATTCGCACTTATTATTGCCTGTTTAATCATGTGAAGAGTACAACAACTTAAATTTTTTGTCAATGAACGTATTAAAAGTCTCAGAAAGTCTCAAGTTTTGAGTTGAATTTTGATTTCCGAACCCAAGTTTCGGGACGAAACTTTTTTTAAGGAGGGTAGACTGTAATACCTCGTATGTTTATGATATTTATAAGTATATTTTATTATATTTATAAAGCATTTTTACGATTTATTAACATTTAAATAATATTTAAATGTATTTTATTTAATGTATTTTAATTAATTAGAATATTTATTATTTTAATTAATTACGAAACGAATTTAATTCTTGAGTCGGGAAATTAAATGAGTTGCAAATGATTTTTTTAAGCTTCGGGTTTTAAATAAAAAGTCCAATTCGTTTTATTAAACGAGCCCAATCCTGTGAGGGGGTCGAAAAAGCACGAGGCTAATGCGTGACCTCGTCCCTCGTGGGTATAACGATTCTTTTTATTCAATCAAGTGTAATTGGATTTCCTGTGAGTTTACACCCAATTGACTAGTAATATAGGAGTCGCCATTCAGTTTTTAACGACAATGACAAAAACTGACAAAACCCGGTTATCGTGACATAAAGGGAGTGCAATTATGTTTGACCACGACGGCCGTAGGTTCCCTTGTGATCCCTGGTGTGGGGATCTCTCAACATACACCCGCAAGGTAGAGATTGAGGGTTCGGGGGACTGTAACTACCGAGTGGAGTACTTCGCTCGTCGATAACTCCAGAAGCAGGATATCCTTACTAGCTCAACATAAATAATTGAAGGGACATGCGTTAACTATTAAACTAATCTGAGTTGATTTTTGCAATATGCAACATATAATACTAGATCGATCGCGATTATCTGATTTAGATTGCATTAAGGGACCTAGCATGATAATCCAATTTCCCAAAAATATTATATTTGTTAGGCGTGATAGAACAATCAGATTTAGTTAGTTTAACAGTTCATAAAAAGGGCGAGGAAAGCAATTAAATCATCGAGAAGGGACACATTACGACGCACCCTTGAGAGGTGCGTCACGGTTCTCAGAAAACTAACCACTTTGACTTTGCTATTTCTCCTTTTTATTTAACGAATCTCAATTATGGGACAGGATACGTTCTGTTCGATTTATGGATCGATTGCGACAGAACGCGTGAACAGTTTCGCAGCGTGAGGCTTAGGCTAAGGGTTGGAGTCAATACTCAGAATATAATTGTGTGTTGTGTGTGTTCTTTTCACGTCGAATTTAGGGCTGTATTTATAGGGAAGAGTTCGTGGAAAGATAGAATTAAAGAGTTCTAATCCACAATGAATTGGGAAAAAACACGTACCCAGGTATTTTCAGCGCCCAGGCCTGGGCGCCGAAGATTTCGGCGCCCAGAGCCAAGCGTTGAAAATAGGGTCTGGGCTGTTTTCTTAGTCAGATTCGGATTCCTGAAATCCGTAGAGTTTGAGATTTAATCTAGTCTTTTAGTGCGTATTAACCTTGCGACGGGATGCGTCTGGGCCTGTTACGAACTCTAGGCTCGTTAGGATTTTAATTAATACGTAACTCTTATTTCCGAATCATATTAGGAATAGGATTCTCGCAGTTTTCTATCTCATTTAGGATTTATGTTGGAGTGCAACACCTAATTCTGACAGGTTTCTATCTTTTATGACTTGCCACTTTTAGGAGCTACCTTTTACGACAGTTACTATTTTTAGCAGGTTTCCATAAATAGCAGGTTTCTATAAATATCAGGTTTTGGGTGAAATGAAAAGGGGAATTGAGATTCGTTTATTTTATAGGATATGCGTTGTCAAGTGGAGATTTATGCTTTCATCATCGAACCTTTCCCTTTCGGGAATAGGGACAAAAGTAGGTGTCTACAGTTAGCCCCCACTTTGACTGAGTCTTGGAATAAGACGATGGTCAAAGTATTAGACGGAGTGTGTCACACAAGCCATGGTGTATGTGACCTGTTTTGCGAGGGTCTCACGAGCCCCCGAGTGATAACATTTGACTTAAGGGTCATCACTTGAAGTGTCGACATATCCCTCACGTGTCATTGGGATTTGTCAACTGATAGTATAGAAACTTCCTCACTTTGTCACTGGAAGGATCTAAAGAGGCGTAGAAACTCCCTCACTTTGTCATTGGGAGTAGCTACAGACATTTTCGAAATCAAAGCTATAAAGTGTAATTGGGCCTGGCCAAGCCCAATCACGAGGTAAAAAAGTTTTTTTAAAGATTCTCATTTTCAGGGCTAGCTAAACGAGAAAACCCCCTTGTTTTTATGGGACGTAAAACGAAGGAAAATCCAGCACATAGTTTTTTTTTGGAAAAAACGGAAAACCAATCCTTTTAATTTTTGGAAAAGGGAAAACCAGAAAAAGTTATCGCTGCAGCGACTAAGGACCTGCACGGTTAGTGATGCAGACCCTGCCGGCTAAAGATGGCGAGCCTGTCCGCTATGGGTGGACACCCCGTCCGATAGAAGTGGACGAATCTGTTTTGAAGTTTGTTTGCTTTTTTTGAAAATAAGGACCTACGCGGTTTGTGACGTAGACCCAGCCGGCTAAAGATGGCGAACCTGTCCGCTAAGGGTGGACACCCCGTCCGATAGAAGTGGACGAATCTATTTTGAAATTTGTTTGTGCTTTTTGAAAATAAGGACCTACGTGGTTTGTGACGTGGACCCCGCCGGCTGAAGATGGCGAGCCTATTTTGAATTTGAAGACTTTATTTTTCGAAAACTGAGGACCTGCGCGGCTAGTGACGCAGACCCCGCCCGCTAAAGGTGGGCGAGCCCTGTCCGCTAAGGGTGGACGTCCCTAAATTCGTTTTTTCGATTTGGGAACTCGCGCGGTTTGTGACGCGATCTTGCCAACTGAAAATGGGCAAGTTCCTATTTCTTTGGTTCTTTGTGATTTCTTTTGAGAATTTCTTTTGTTCATTCTTGCAAGAGCGAATTCTTTCGAGGGATGCTCGAATTTAGTTGTAATCTGAACGTGGGCTGACAACGTGTTCAGACGGACCTTTGTCTTGCGACCGTCTGCTTTCGTGATTTTGAGCTAGTTTTTACGGCTCGACTTGGTCTTCGATCAGAGGACCGTGCACAAGTGTCAATGACGACCTTTCCCTGAGGTCGAACCTGTTTTTTTTTTTAGATATCCAAACATGATATGGTGTATAGCGCAGTCCGAGAATGTGATTTCGATTGTACGCTCCTTGTTAGAGTCTATTTTCTGCGAGCCCCCAAGCACTGGGGCTCGTCGGTCGTTTTTGCATCTGTCGGTCGTCGGTCGTTTTTGCATCTTGTAAGTTTCGACCAAGTTTTAATGTTCATATTTGCTTATTTGGGAGCTAAAGGTGCTTTGGGCTTGATCCTACTTGTAATAGGGCCTCGTGTTTAGCAACACGGTCTTAAGTCCTTTCCTGTTCCGTGTTTTGTGAAATCTGGGCCTTGGGCTGCATTTTCAGCGCCCAAGGCCAGGCGTTAAACATTTCGGCGCCCAGCCGTGGGCGCTGAAAGTCTTTTCCTGGTGATTTTTGACTTTCGGATTTCCTAACACGTTTCCGAATGGGATCGGGATGTCATTGGGTGCGTTCAGCTATATATAGGGGCTAGATACGTCCCTATTTTCCACCACTCTCAAATTCTTTCTCTCTTTTTGCTGCGTTTTAATTACTCATTGCTTTTGCCATGTCGACCCCTATTCTCTCACTCCAACGGACTGTTAGGCGTTGGCTACGAGCCCTTACTCCCACAGAAAAGGCTTTGTTAAAAGAATACCACTTAGAGGCACTTTTAGGCTTATAACAAATTAATATTGATTATATCTTTCTGCATGCTGCCCTAAGCTTTTGGGACTCCGATCATCATGTTTTTGCCTTTCGGGGCAACGAAATATGTCCTTTGCCCGATGAATTTGCTGCGATCCTTGGTTATCCTACTAATGCTACTCCTGTTACCCCTGGCACTATTAAAGAGGGTAAAACAACCATAAGGGCTTTCCTAGGACTAGATGACAACATGTTTGCTGAAATTGTTGCAGATGATAAGGTTAACTTGGCTAAACTTGTAAAACATCACTTTAGGCCTAGTAAGAATATGACCGAACAGAAATTGAATATTCGAGCCCTTGTATTTTGCTTGTCGAATCATTATTTGCTGTCGAATAACAATGGTGAGTTCGGTGACATAAGGTTGATCCCCTTGATTAGCCAGATGGAAAGTTGCTATTCTATTATGCCGTTGGTTGTTGCCGAGACTTTGCTGAGTGCGGATGAGCTGAAGAAGGATGCCAAATCTGAACATTTTAAGGGAAGCCCCCTATTACTGCAGGTAATCAATTTTCTTCTTTGCGCACGCATACACCACTTTTGCATATATTTCTTTTGCCTGGGGCTGAGTTTCAGCGCCCAGGGCTGGGCGCTAGAATTTTCGGCGCCTGGTCCTGGGCGTTGAAACTGCTCCCCAAGAACCGTTTTTTTTCTTTCTTTTCATTCTTTTGATTCGATCGTACCTGTTTCTGCAGATTTGGCTTGCGGAACGGCTTAGACTTTTGGAAGCTCCTGCCGATCCTAAGCATTATCGCCCTATAGCCTTGGGTAGCCGAAAATACTTGCACCAAGGCCAGGACGAGGCCGAATGGACCTCCTTTTTTACTTATGGCATTTGTTCTATTAAGTGGGTGGTACCATGGTTGGGTTTGACTACTATGACAGGGGGTTCTGATGTATCGGTTTATGTTTCTTTGTTGGGGCTATCTCGTCCCATTTATATTTTCCCTTACCGAGTCATGCGTTAATATGGTTTAAGGCAGACTATCCCCTTTTCTGATACGGTACCACCTAAGGTAGAGGCCTTTTCACAAACACGGGTCCTAGCGTGGGCTAAGTATTATGATGGTCTCCCGCGTTGGGCCGTAGCTACAAATGGCTTTCTGGGTCTTTCTGAAAACTACAAGTTGTGGATGAGCTCCGATGATAAAGATGTGAGGGCCGAGGCTCGTAATGGGGAGTCGGCTGAGCTTTTGATACCTCGTATTCGTGTTAAGTATGAGGGTTCTGATTCTGCCAGACCTTGTACCTATAGTATTAAGACTGTGAAAGCTCGTCCTGATCGAAAGCGAAAGGAAGTTCCTCCCCGTTCCAGTTTCAGGCCTAAAAAGGTGCCTAACATGAAGGGGCCTGCTGTTGTTAAGAGAAATGCAAGCTCTCGCGGAGATCGTCGCCGGAACAATGTATGGGTTAGGAAGGCTCAGCCGCCTGAAGAAACAGTGGCTAGTCTAGTTGATGATAATAATCCTTCTCCCACCATTGTTTGTGCCCTTGAGGCCGAGCGGGCTATAACTGAGAATGTTTCTGAAGCCTTGGCATCTTTGGAAGTTAGTGTCCAAGAGCCGGTTCTTATGGAGATTGACATTGGAGCAGTGCAGAAGACTGTGGGGGTGGATCCTGCGAACATTGCCCTCCATAAGACTTTATTTGATGATCTGGAAGAACTAGAGTAGTGTAGTTCTTGCTAGGGTGTAGGTGCCCCTCTATTTATTTCAGTTGTGTTTGTTTTTATTCCTAGCACTTTGTTTTCCTTCTTATTATTTCTCAATAAAGGCGTATTTTCATTTATTTTTGTTTCTCCTCTTTTTTTATGTATTTTATATGCCTAACACTTTTTGCACAAAGAATATTTGTTTTCTTTTATTGGACCGAATCCTTGGTAAGGATTGCCTACGTATCTTGTCAGAATCAGGTCGCGCGTAGTTCTAGCTTTAGGATAAGTTCTAGTATGCCGAATTTCGGTAGATATGCCCTGAGGTGGAAACATATTACTTAATCGGTCAAATGAGTGAAGTATTATCATTATTTTCATCTGCCTTTTTTTGCCATAAGTCGCGTAAAATTCGACTAATTTATATAGCTATGTTCTTGGTAAACCTGTTTGGATACGTACTGTACCCCCCAAGTGTTCGTTATTTTTCCGTTGTGTGCGGATAAAATGACGAGCACTTTCTGAAAAGAAATTTTTTTTCAGGCAGAGAGTTTCAACGCCCAGGCTGGGGCGTCAGAAATTTCGGCGCCCAGCCCTGGGCGCTGAAAATGACTTGGGCGGTCGATTTTTGACGCTTTGCTTCACATGTTCTTGCATTTATTTCCTTTTTTTGTGCCTTGATATTTTGCTCGTATTCAAAGGCAATTTTGAGGCTATTTTGGAGGATTTTTTGACTGTTAGCGTGAAATGCGTTTTTGTCCGCATCGATTTTTTTTCTATTCGTGACTCGAAACAGTTTTGAAAACGGGGTTAGGGTACGACAGTTATGAAGATCTTTGTGTAGGCTTTTGAGGTGGGTTGAAGTGCGTGTTGTTAGTGAAGGGTATGATGGAATCTATGTTTTATGAATCTGTTTTTTGGTAACATTTGCATTGTTTTGGATTTTGATTTCCTTTGATTCTGGGTTGCATGGATTGACTCTTATGATGACACCGGTTGGGCTTTTTAGGTTTTGGGGATATGAATGGGATAGTGTGGTTTATTTTGTGGGTTTCGGGAATTGGTTCCCATGGAACTATTTCAAAACCGAGTGGGCTTTGTTTGTTGGGCCTGGAGTGGGCCGCCTCTTTATTTTTGTATTTGCAAGTACATTTGGTGTTTATTTAGTGTTAGAATAAAAATTTTTGGAGAAATATTACGCCTTTATTGATTCGGAAAGTAAGGAAAACACACTGAAATAACTGACCCATATTCTAAGGGGCCTTAGGACCATCTAAAGTCTCTATTATTTTTTCTATCGATCTAAAGAACTACTAAGCGCTTTTTCCTAATGGTGCCCTATATGGCTCAAGCTTGGGGTTTAGTCTCATAAAACTTCGGTCCTTCACCGGTACTCATCTTGAATTCCATTCCTTTTGCATTGACCCACTGATATGTCTTCACCCATCCGTTCTCGACCTCTTCTAGTGTTGATGCAGGAGAGATTAACCGGGTTGGATCAAAACCTTCATCTTGTAAAGCTAGGGTAGTCATAACAGTCTCGTTCTCCATAGGCCTCGATTCGTTAAATAATGTCCATAGAGCCTGGTTGTCCAATATTTCAGCTGTTTTAGTCTTGGTGAGGTGGGGTGCCTCATACAAGGTGTGGCAGTCATGGAAAATTTCAAATCCGGGTTTTAGCAAGCCATCCTGAACGAAGGGTTCAGGGAAATTACAGCATGGGTGTTCTTCTCCTTCCCGAACGAACATCCCGTTAAGGGTCCTTTGATACGGGGGAAGGAGGGTGGTTTGTTTGGCTTTGTTAAGGCGTAGCCTAGACAGGCGGTCAGCAATATCTTCCTCCGTTGGTTCATAGCCTAAGCCAAAGGGAGTAGATTTGTCGGGAAAAGGATGGAATGTGTGTTCCTTCTTCCTTATGCCCAATGGGGTTCCTGGGAAATAACCTTGAGCTAACAGCATTCTAGGGATGACTCGGGATGCATGCGGGTCTAGGAATGCTGGATCGTAATCTTCGATGAACTGGATTGTTTCTTCCATTTGAAACCCGTAAAGGTCATCTGCAGCTTCGGCCGTTCCAACCATAGTACAACTGACGTCGAGAGGAGGGGCGCAGATTTCTAGAATTACCCCGTTATGGTTAAGTTTAACCATTTGGTGTAAGGTAGAAGCCACACCTCCTAAGTCATGGAGCCAAGGTCGCCCCAAGAGGAAGTTGAAAGTGGGCTTGATGTCGATTATTTGAAACTCCGTGGTGCGTGCCACAGGCCCGGTTTGTATGGTAAGGTTGATTTTTCCCAATACAGGCCTTCGGGAGTTATCATAAGCTCGTAACCCTTGCGTGGAGGTTTGGAAGTCATCATTTCCTAGCCCCAAGCAATGGGCGGTTCGCAATGGGCAGACATTAACCGCCGAACCGTTATCTACGAGCGCTAGAGGGATGTTTTTCCTTTGCATCCAACCACTAAGTAAAGGGCTTTATTGTGAGCACCCCCCTCTTTGGGTAAGTCTTTGTTAGTGAAAACTATGGCTTTTTCTTCGGCATCTCTCGTGACATGGCTAACCAATGAGTTAGGTGTGATATCTGTAGGTACTTAGATGAGATCGAGTGAGCAAATAAGCTTACACATGAGATCCCAGATGGTAATCTCGGCCTTGGTTCTTTTTAGTTGTTTCAAGAGAGGGTTTTCAATGATTTCTGCGACGGTGGCGTGCCGTCCATTCTCAGGAGTTTGCCTAACCGGGATGTCGTCCATAGGAGGCGGGTGAATATCCGGTTGGTATATTCTTCCGGATCGGGTGAGGTTGTCGACCTCGGGCTCCTGAGGGGTGGTGTCAATGAGAGCATACCCGGGCCAAGTTTCAGTGAAGAGGTCCTGGACTGACACTTGAGATAGGTAAATATCTTCAGCATCATCATTCCACACACCGCACACTTCTCTCTCGATTCGATCCATAGGGACTACAGCGAGTGGTGCACCTTGAGGTGTAATATACACCGTGGGGTCGAAATTCTCTGGTTGGTCGAGAGAGATGTGACAAGAGCTGAGTGGGCTCTTATTGTTGTTGGGTTTGCCAACATTAGGGAGAGGTATCACTTCATCCTCTATCATATCCTAGATCGTATGTTTTAGTTTCCAGCAGTTTTCAGTGTCATGCCCATTTCCTTGATGGAATTTGCAGTAAGTACCTTCGACCCAATATTTGCTTTTGACAGGAGGGTCACGGGTGGGTCCTATAGGTCTCAACTTTCCTTGATTGGTTAGTCTTTCAAAGGCTTGTACCAAAGTCGACCTGAGTGAGGCAAACTTTCGGTCTCGGACCCATCTTCCAGGGCTTCTTCGGGCGGGAGTCTCTTCTACAGCATGGACTTCTTGGGCTTGGGATGTGTTACCCCGATTATAGGTGTTGTTCTTATATGTGGGTTTTCTTTGTATGGTTTTGGCGAGGTCATCCTCGATCTTTATTCCCACATCATAAACTCTTTTGAAAGTGTCAAGTCCCAGGTACCTAAGGTGTTGTCTGTAAGCCGGGTCCAGGTTGTCAATGAATTTTTGGAACAATTCTGTTTCGGGAGGCCTATTGATTAGCTGGGCCGCCTGGTCCCTCCATCTAGCAAAGTAGGTCGTGAAACCCTCATTTTTCTTTTGGAAGAGAACTTCCAGCTCGCGCATGGTGACTTGGCAATCCATGTTCGACGAGTATTGCTTGATGAAGACATTGACAAAGTCTTCCCAAGTGGAGAAGAGCTTA
This sequence comes from Spinacia oleracea, assembly GCF_020520425.1. Taxonomy (NCBI): domain Eukaryota; kingdom Viridiplantae; phylum Streptophyta; class Magnoliopsida; order Caryophyllales; family Amaranthaceae; genus Spinacia; species Spinacia oleracea. The sequence continues at coordinate 32,438,680 of NC_079492.1, forward strand.
GGGTCCTGGTGATAGTACCATTTGAGCGGCACAGGTTCCAAGGACAAAGGAAAGGCAGGTAAGTACATGGACTAATCCACGCCTTTCAAGTTCATGGCATTCACAAAGCTCAGTAGATGATCATGGGGGTTGTCCGTGACCTTGAACTTTGGTAAAGTCAGATGAACTGAACTTTTCTGGTAGTTTGCCAGGAAAAGGTTCAGGATCGAGGGAGAAGTATTTGCTCCCCATGGTTTGCTGTAGGACCATTTTTTCAATCCTCTTCTCGTTATCGAAGTCATTTTTGGCTTGCCCAGCCGCTAAAGCTTCATTTTCCATTTTCAATTGGCCCATAAGTTGGGTCATTTGGACCATCTGGTCTCGCAAATCTTCGATGGACATGTTTGAAGGTGCGAATCGAGGTTGGGGAAGTGGAGATCCTTGAAATGAGGGACGACGGACGGAGCTTGGAGTCACTAAACCTGATGCTGGTGATGTATCTTCGAGACGCACTAACCGTTGATTCCCTGATCGGCACCAAGTGGCAGGACCAGTCCTAGGCATAAGATAAGATAAAGTTTAGGTTCCCAAAGTTTCAAGCATTACTTAGTCTAGACTTCGACTCTCTCTATTGGTTTTTCACTCTTTCTTTTGTTGGTACACTTTTTGGTTTTTTTTATTTTGGTCATTCTTTGGATTTTCGAAACACTTGCCCGTGTGACATTCATAGTTGTTAGCATGTTCGATTTTGGTGCCGAGCATTGTCGTCGTAGGAGGCCTAACAACGACACAAAGAGTTATTAATTTTTTCACGAGTCTCTTTTGAAATCGAGTGCTCTTCTTACGCCCTCGTAGCAATTCTTTTTATGAACATTTTTTTACGCTACGTATTTTCCTTTCGCGCGGGCACCAAGGCTGTTGCGCCTGACCAGAAGGCCAAGCAGCAACTTCAGCGCCCAGCGAGGGGCGTGAGAAAATCTGGCTCCCAGCCAGGGGCGTTGAAAATGCGTCCCTGGCTGGTTCTCGTTTTCTGTCTTCTGTTTATGCGACTTCGATTTGCGTGCTTTCCTAATAACGTCCTTTACGCGTAGCAGCGTTTGTGGGATTCGTTACAGGCCATCCCGAGCGTCGCTTATTTTTGTGGCGATCATTCGGGTTTGCAGAACCCGTGTTTCGGTATAACTCTTTGGCAAATTAGTCTATGAATGTTTAGGCAATTTTTAAGGTCGTTGGTTTTCTAGGATAGTTTGTTACACACAATCACATATTTCGCTACACATAACTACATTACAAACATGGATTTGAAAATTAAATATGTCACGTAGTTTATAATAGGCTTCTATGGCTAGTTTATTTGCGCCTGGCTTGGTACCGCTTCTATCATAGATCCAACACATGCCCCGGTCGAGGTAGTGTCTTCAACAGACGAATTTCGCCCAAGAGGCCAACCCGCAAGTGCAAGCCAAGGGGGCATGCAGGCGAGAGGGACCTAATGAGCGAGCGATTGGGTTCGAGATAGGTGTACTACCTGCACAAGTACCGAGTGGGCAACATGCGCGGCGTATGCACCCCCCTAATGGCGAAAAAAGGTATCCTTAGTCCCAACTCCCGAGGGAGCCGAGATTCGTTATGCGGTTCTGCCCGTTCACATTAATATGCTGATTTTCAGGTCGTCCCAACATGATGGGGAAATAAACGCGGGGTAGGATCGTTTCACCCTTCGGCTATTTTGATTACCTACAAGCACGAGTATTTCCTTCACTATCCCCAGTGGAGTCGCCACTGTGAGGGGGTCGAAAAAGCACGAGGCTAATGCGTGACCTTGTCCCTCGTGGGTGTGACGATTCTTTTTATTCAATCAAGTGTAATTGGATTTCCTGTGAGTTTACACCCAATTGACTAGTAATATAGGAGTCGTCATTCAGTTTTTAACGACAATGAGAAAAACTGACAAAACCCGGTTATCGTGACATAAAGGGAGTGCAATTATGTTTGACCACGACGGCCGTAGGTTCCCTTGTGATCCCTGGTGTGGGGATCTCTCAACATACACCCGCAAGGTAGAGATTGAGGGTTCGGGGGACTATAACTACCGAGAGGAGTACTTCGCTCGTTGATAACTCCAGAGACAGGATATCCTTAGTAGCTTAGCATAAATAATTGAAGGGACATGCGTTAACTATTAAACTAATCTGAGTTGATTTTAGCAATATGCAACATATAATACTAGATCGATCGCGATTATCGGATTTAGATTGCATTAAGGGACCTAGCATGATAATCCAATTTCCCAAAAATATTATATTTGTTAGGCGTGATAGAACAATCAGATTTAGTTAGTTTAACAGTTCGTAAAAAGGGCGAGGAAAGCAATTAAATCATCGAGAAGGGACACATTACGACGCACCCTGGAGAGGTGCGTCACGGTTCTCAGAAAACTAACCACTTTGACTTTGCTATTTCTCCTTTTTATTTAACGAATCTCAATTATGGGACAGGATACGTTCTTTTCGATTTATGGATCGATTGCGACAGAACGCGTGAACAGTTTCGAAGCGTGAGGCTTAGGCTAAGGGTTGGAGTCAATACTCAGAATATAATTGTGTGTTGTGTGTGTTCTTTTCACGTCAAATTTAGGGCTGTATTTATAGGGAAGAGTTCGTGGAAAGATAGAATCACAGAGTTCTAATCCACAAAGAATTAGGAAAAAACACGTACCCAGGTATTTTCAACGCCCAGGCCTGGGCGCCGAAGATTTCGGCGCCCAGAGCCAGGCGTTGAAAATAGGGTCTGGGCTATTTTCTTAGTCAGATTCGGATTCCTGAAATCCGTAGAGTTTGAGATTTAATCGAGTCTTTTAGTGCGTATTAACCTTGCGACGGGATGCGTCTGGGCCCGTTACGAACTCTAGGCTCGTTAGGATTTTAATTAATACGTAACTCTTATTTCCCAATCATATTAGGAATAGGATTCTCGCAGTTTTCTATCTCATTTAGGATTTATGTTGGAGTGCAACACCTAATTCTGACAGGTTTCTATCTTTTATGACTTGCCACTTTTAGAAGCTACCTTTTACGGCAGTTACTATTTTTAGCAGGTTTCCATAAATAGCAGGTTTCTATAAATATCAGGTTTCGGGTGAAATAAAAAGGGGAATTGAGATTCGTTTATTTTATAGGAGATGCGTTGTCAAGTGGAGATTTATGCTTTCATCATCGAACCTTTCCCTTTCGGGAATGGGGACAAAAGTAGGTGTCTACAAATCCAAACAGTTTAATTTAAATCCTAAGCTAGCCCAATTCATTTAATTCCTAAGCCCAACTCAAATATCCTAAGCTTAGCTCATCAAGGGATTAGGGAGCCTATAAATAGACTCCCCCATCATTAAATGAACCCCTAAAATTTCATAAAGCCCCTTTTTGATTTCATGCACCTCTCTCCTCTCCTCTCTTTGCTCGACACCCGCACAGCCTCGTGCCTCGAGCCTTCGTGCTCGCTCGCCTCTCGCCCACACACGCCCTCGCCTCTCCTCTCTTACCCGCAGCCGCAACGAGCACTCGTGCGCTGCTGCTGTCCCTTGCTCGTGCCCTCGCGCACAGCGCTGCACCCCGCTCGCCCTCTCGCTCTCCTTCGCGCCTAGCACGCGCGCGCCCCTCTCCCCGCTCGCGCCCGTCACTGCTTGTCGCCCTTGCTGCGCGCACACACACGGTCGTGTGTGTGTGTTGTTCGTTCGTTGTTCAATTCTTTTCGCCCAATCACATTATATTTGTGGTTATTCCGTGCTATAGGTCGGATTGGTCTAATTCTCTTCTTCCTTACCTATTCTATTTAAATTCCGTATTTTAAATTATTATATTAATATTGTTTTGAGTAATTAAAATGTTGGGAACCGGTTATGAATACCGTGGTTTGAGGATTTGTGTGTTGTGATTCATTAGGTTGGTTTTAATTATGAAAGGAGGAATTTTCAGATTTGTTTATTAAATAAAGCATTGATTTTTATGATAATAAACTAGTTTTATTGGGATTTTCAAGTTAGGGTTTTAACCTAGGCCTAATGAGTCAATTTATTAGCATAATTAGGTGATGATTTTAATTATGATAATCAATTATATTTTCAGATTTGAATAAAGGTTTAAAATGTTGATTTTTATTGATTTTTAAGACGGAAAAAGTATTTTTTGTACTAGGGATTGATTTTGCAAATTGAGATGATTTTATTATTAAAAAACGATTGAATTCTAAAGTTCAAAGGAGGTTTTAATTTTTATTAAGTTGCTGGAAATTTAATGAACATGGAAATAATTTAAGTTTAATTATTTTGATGATAGGAGGTGATTTCTAGTTGAGTGCTCGTTATTGCAAAGTGGCCCCTACGCTTAGGTATTCAAGGTACGTACAAGTCTAGGGCGACAACACCTTTTGTCAATGACATTACATGATTGTTGATGATGTGAATTACATTATGTGGAATCATGTTTATTTTGGTGAACGAGCATGTGAATTGTGATGTTGGATTTATTGGATTAGTTGTTGAACAAGCATGTTGAAATTATTATGAGTATGGATTTCATTGTCAATCATGTTGTTCAATATTTATGCATGTATGGTTTATTTCACATGCAAGGGATGGATTATTTATTTGTATGCTATTGTACGGGATGTCTCGCATACTTTGAGCCAATTATTCGTACTTCGTTGTACTATTTATTTTACCACATGTGAAGGGTTAGCTCACGTAAGCCACCGCACATGTAGGGTTCAGTTGGGATTGTCATGTATGAAATGAATTAGGATTTATCGTGCAAGGGCACAACCCTCATGTTAATGTGCATGATGTGGAGTCTCACTTTGGTGAGGAGGAACATGGTAGTAATATCACAAGTGTCTGCTTGGTTGATCACAAGTCCTAAAGCAATTAAAATAAGATTGTTTTGGTTGTTGTTTATTAATTGTATGTATGCATGTTGTCGAGTCTTGAGTTCGCCTTTATTAAAATATTAATAAACGTAAATTGCAACCAGAACAAGCTTCAAAACTCTTGGAACGTATATACTTTGAGTATGAACAATGGGGAGAGTCTTGCCGGAAAGCTCATACTCCTACTAATGATACAAGACGTTGTTTCATTTATATTATGCGCAGGAATTCCGTCGGTATGCCCGACACTCGGTATGGCCCGATTTTATTATTTATTCTTTGGTGTAGGGTTGGCTCCCATCACCTTTCCTTTATGGAACTTTCTTTTGGCCCGTTCGAAGGTTATTCAAATTAAATTGTGAGTCAAGAGCCGAGTCAAGTGTCGAGTCTTATATTCATGATTGGTTGTTAATTATTATATGGCTTTTGCATGTTGATTAGTACTTAGTGAGTGATGCATGTTTTAGTTTCATTCACTCTATGCTTGTAAGTACTCAGCTTTTGCTGACTACGTGCTTTGTGTGTTTTGGTCATGGCCTTTGCCTTAATGACCCTATGATGATCCATCATTTGCACTTGCATTGTTGGGGAGTAGAATAATATAGCATGTTGGTAGATCAAGTACGATCGAAATCATGTGGCTTGGGATGATTGAGAGAGTTGCATTCTTTCGTTCTTTGATACTATTTTATTTAATACTTTAATTATGTTTGAATTATTTATACTTTGGGTTTTGGGCCATTATGGTTCCAAATTGTAGGAGGCCTCGATATTTCATTAATTATGTTTTTAAAAGTTAGTTGACATTTAATTTCGCTGCGTAATTCTGGTAATAGCCTTAACCGTTATCACGGTGGCGGTAATGCTTTAGTAATTCCTTTATTTTAAGTTGGAAAATGGTTTTATAAAAGCAAGGAATTATTAGGGTGTTACACACGTGGGCGTGACGTTGTCAGATCAAGTGTAATTGGATTTCCTGTGAGTATACACCTAATCGACTAGTAATATAGGAGTCGCCATTCAGTTTTTAACGACAATGAGAAAAACTGACAAAACCCGGTTATCGTGACATAAAGGGAGTGCAATTATGTTCGACCACGACGGCCATAGGTTCCCTTGTGATCCCTGGTGTGGGTATCGCTCAACGTACACCCGCAGGGCAGAGATTGAGAGTTCGGGGGACTGTAGCTACCGAGAGGAGTGCTCATCGATAATACTCCAGAGGCAGGTTATCCTTACTAGCTCAGCATAAATAATTGAAGGGACATGCGTTAAACTATTAAACTATTCTGAATTAATTTTAGCAATATGCAACACATAACACTAAATCGATCGTGATTATCTTATTTAGATTGATTTAAGGTACCTAGCATGATAATTCAATTGTCCAAGGTATTATCTTATTAGGCGTGATAGATCAATCAAATTAATAGTTTGACAATTTTATAAAAGGGTGATGAAAGGGATTAACTCATATGAGGGACACATTACAACGCACCCTTGAGAGGTGCGTTGTGGTTCTCAAAAAACTAACCACTTGGCTTTGCTATTTCTCCTTTTATTTAATGAATCTCGGGTTTCTAAGCAATATTCTAGTATTTAGGCTTAATTCATCAAGCTACAAGGGGCAGGATGCGTTCTGTTCGACTTTTGGGTCGATTGCGATAGAACGCCGGATCAATTTCGCAGCGTGAGGCTTAGGCTTAAGGCTAGAGTCAATACTCAGGTTATGGAATTGTGTGTTGTTTTCACGTCAATTTTAGGCTGTATTTATAGGAAAAGAGTGTGTGGAAAGATAGATTTTAAGATACGAATCCAAAAAGAATCCGGAGATAAAACGGCCCCAGGCGTTTTCAGCGCCCAGGGCTGGGCGCCGAAGATTTCGGCGCCCAGATCTAGGCGTTGAAAATGGGATATGGGCCGAGTTCTTTGTCAGATTTGGACTCTTATAATACGGAGCTTTTGAGATTTATCCGAGTCTTTTAGTGCGTATTAACTTATGACGGAATGCGTCTTGGCCCGTTACGAACTCTAGGTTCGTTAGGAATTTAATTAATACGTAACTCTTATTTTCGAATTATACCAGGAATGCGAATTCTATCTCTTTTAGGATTTATGTTGGAGTGCAACACCTAATTCTGACAGGTTTCTATCTTTTATGATTTGCCACTTTTAGAAGCGACCTTTTACGGCAATTACTATTTTTAGCAGGTTTCCATAAATAGCAGGTTTCGGGTGAAATGAAATGGGGAATCGAGATTCGTTTATTTTATAGGAGATGCGTTGCCAAGTGGAGATTTATGTTCTCATCATCCAACCTTCCCTTTCGGGAATGGGGACAAAAGTAGGTGCCTACAGTTAGCCCCCACTTTGACCGAGTCTCGAGATAAGACGATGGTCAAAGTACTAGACGGAGTGCGTCATACAAGCCATGGTGTGGGTGACATGTTTTGCAAGGGTCTCACGAGCCCCCGAGTGATAACATTTGACTTAAGGGTCATCACTTGAAGTGTTAATACATTCCTCACACGTCATTGGAATTCGTTAACTGATAGTATAGAAACTCCCCCACTTTGTCATTGGAAGTGTCTGAAGATGTTTTCGAAATCAAAGCTATAAAGTGTAACTAGGCCTGGCCAAGCCCAATCACGAGGTAAAACGTTTTAAAGATTCTCATTTTCAGGGTTAGCTAAACGAGAAAACCCCCTTGTTTTTATAGGACGTAAAACGAAGGAAAATCTAGCACATCGCTCTTTTTTGGAAAAACGGAAAACCAATCCTTTGATTTTTGGAAAAGGGAATCCATCCTTTGATTTTTTGAAAAGGGAAACCATCCTTTGATTTTTGGAAAAGGGAAACCATCCTTTGATTTTTGGAAAAGGGAAACCATCCTTTGATTTTTGGAAAAGGGAAACCATCCTTTTATTTTTGGAAAAGGGAAACCATCCTTTGATTTTTGGAAAAGGATAAACCGGGAAAAGTTATCACTGCAGTGATTAAGGACCTGCGTGGTTAGTGACGCAGACCCCGCCCGCTGAAGGTGGGCGAGCCTGTCCGCTGAGGGTGGATGCCCCGTCCGATAGAAGTGGACGAATCTATTTTGATGTTATGAAAATAATGACCCACACGGTTTGTGACGTAGACCCCGCCGGCTGAAGATGGCGAGCCTGTTTTTGATTTTTTGAAGAATTTATTTTCTTTTCATTTTCGAAAACTGAGGACCTGCGCGGTTAGTGACGCAGACCCCGCCCGCTAAAGGTGGGCGAGCCCTGTCCGCTAAGGGTGGACGCCCCGCCCGCTGGAGGTGAGCGAACCTGAATTCGTCTTTTCGATTTGGGACTCGCGTGGTACGTGCCGCGATCTTTCCTGATTGAGGTGGGCAAGTCCCTATTTCATTTGTTCTTTGTGATTTCTTTTGAGAATTTTTTTTATTCATTCTTGTAAGAGCGAATTCTTTCGAGGGATGCTCGGATTTAGTTGCAACATGAATGTGGGTTGACAACGTGCTTAGACGGACCATTGTCTCGTGGTGATCATCTTTCATGGTTTTGAGCTAGTCTTTACGGCTCACTTTTGCCACTACCTGGGTCCTTGATTAGGGGACTATGTATAAGTATCAACGACGACCTTTGTCTTTGAGGTCGTAATCCAGTTTTATCTTTTTAGATTATCCAAACACGGGACTTCGTACAGCGTAGTCTGAGAATATTGTTTTAACTTTGCATACTCTCTTTTGAAATATATATTTTCTTTCGAGCCCCCAAGCACTCGTGCTTGACGGTCATTTCTTGTCAAAGAGGTTCCTTGGGGATACGCATTTTGTAATGTCCTTGATCGTGTTTGGGATCGTGCTCGTAAGTGCGAGCGATCTTTGTAGTGGTGTGCTACCCTTAACAAAGCCGTGAGGTGCGACTTTCAGTAAAGAAATCGACAATTTTCGAGTCGAATGGATACGGCAGGGCCCTATAGAAGTCAGGGTTTCTTTTGGGCCTGGGCTCATTTTCGGCGCCCAGGCCTGGGCGTTAGAAATAATTCACGCCCAGGTGGGGCGTTGAAAATATTGTTTGGGCTGGTCTTTTGATGACACAGTTGGCCTCTTGTTCGTTCGTTTTTTTTCGTCTAAAGATTCTATTTTTGGAACGAGTCGTTCATTTGAGATCATCGTTGATTGGTGAATAACAATTATTTCTCGAGAAATCGTAGCCTAATAGTGGACCAACGGTGTTTATTATTTCCTTATTCGTTCGCCATTTCTTGGCTTAGAACGATTGTGGGATTCATTTTCAACGCCCAAAGTCAGGCGTGGGATTACAATAACGCCTAGCTATTTGGCGTTAGAGCTGATTATTTGGCAGATCTGCCTCTTTTCCGTTCGCTTATTTCACTTGGAAATTCTACGTATTCTCTTCTCTTTTGTTTTTCTTTATTTTTGGAAAGTAGAATTTTATTGGAGATCACAATGAGTTGAGTGATCGTGATGATTTCTCGAGAAGCCGTAGCCGATTGGTGGACTACGGTGTTTGTCGCTTTGGGGCAATTATTTAAAGGAACTGTCGCTCTTTAAGGCGTACAGTTATTGCAATAGTTGGGCGAGTCTATATGGCCCGAGGAACATACCTTGAGGCGTAAGTCTTTAATCGCTCTCTTTATTTTGAACGTATATTTTTTTCTTTTGAACGCGTTCGTGAATGTTCGATACTTAGGATGATGATACGTATGTGCGTACGAGCATTCATAGAATGGACGTTGCGTGCGGTCCATTAATCAGTTCGCTTGAATCAAATATTTTTTTTTTTGAGCAATGACTGATGTTGAATAGTTTGCTTAGAAGCTTGATAGGGTTCAGGCCCATTCATGAAGTGGGCTCAAGCATCGTGCCCTTTTGATCGTTCAAACATTTGCTTTGAGACTTTTTTATTTATTTTGCTATGGTCGTTTCGTAGCTTGGAGCCCCCAAGTATGCATGTTGGGATGCTTCCTTTTAGCGTACGATTTTTGTAGGTTCTTTCGAGAAAGATGCCTTGGGGTTTCGCTCGTGTAGGTGCGAGCTATCCCTTCCGTGGTAGGTAATGTTTTGCTACCTTTAATCCTTAATGTAGAAGTCGTGTGGCTTGCATTTTGAATTTGGGCGATAAGTAGTCTTTGCCTCTTTTACACACGCTCTTGGTCGTGCCCGCATTAGTGTAATATGCCTTACTCTTTTTTTTTTTTAGACTTGTACCGTGGGATGGTTGAACTTATGGTGCGACGTAGGCTTGTGTGGCCTAACAGCGTGTCTTAGAACATTCCTCCAGGTGTTGGGATATCATTATTATTTTTTGCGTTGGAGTACTTCATCACGCCTCGTTCAGGTGCTCGAACAAGTGTAACACCTTTTGCGTGGGTGTGCGCGGCTTATTACTTCGTTCGATGCGAGGATTCATAGATGTTATTTTTTTTTTTAAATCTTTGATTTTTCTTTCGCTTTTGCTTTGGAACGACATAGACTCTGTAACGGGCGCTTGTAGGGCGAGCGTTATGTGCAGTAGTTTGATCGGAGTTTTGGTGACTCGTGATTTTCAGTTACCCTGGTTAGTGGGGTGACTTTATATATTCTAAGTAGCGCTTAGAATTTGGGAGGGGTTGTAGCCATTCTAAACTTCGTTTTACACGATCAAACCTTAGGATTGTGCCCCTATGACGTGTGTATAGCATTAGCGTCGAGAATTTGCGATAAAATCATCATTTCGAGCATTTTTAGAGTGTCTTTCTCAAGCCCCCAATTGTAGCTACGGGATTGGCTTGGTGCTATAATGCTTGGCATACGTTTTTATGCATTCATGGTGACATGGATCATGAATAGTTTGAACTAGACTCGTTAAGTGCGAGGTACGTTCGAGTAGTGATTTGCTACTTCTCTTGTAAATGTCGTATTGTGCGACATTGCCATGGTCAAGGTAGTCACATGTTGAAGTGTGCCTTGACCAAAAGCTAGGTGCCTTTCTTTACCCATAATCATATTTAGAAATCTTTTTGACTCACTTGCAACATCGAGATAAATGCATACTTAGCTTAAACCAACGACACTTTATTATGTTCGAAGAAGTCTTTGAAAATTATTTGAAATCCGAGTCCTACTGTGTATAATCCGAGGTGTCCTAAGTAAGTTGACTTATAGAAGGGTTCGTACAGGATTACATGAGTGAATCAAAATACTGTTACGATTTTCGGAATGCTGTCTAAGGATTTGCTGGAAGCCAGGGTGCAGGCGTCAAGATATTACTTGTGCCCGTGTGGCACATGCTTTAGGCTTTTAGGGCCATCATTTCCAGAATTGCGGGAATATAACCCGCTTTCAAATTGACTTAGATTTACTTGGTGTATGTCTGCACAAAAGGTCAAGGTATACTTAGTTCTTTCCCTAGTTCTTTCATTTCAATTTTTAGTCCCCAGTTGCTATTATGTCTTCTGATTAATGATGCTTTCAGATTTCGATTTTAGATGCCCGTGTCATATGTCTGAGTAGGGTGAGCCTTGGTTAAGTGCCAAGTCCTATTGACAATGTCTGATTTTTCAAAAGGGGATTCGCAAGCATTTGAATTATCATGAACGGGTGCCCTGACTTCGAAGGAACGATGGGGCAATGCCGTAGAACAATCCTCTTTATTACAAGCTTACTGTCTTTACTACTTGTTGGCGATTATGGCTGTGTCTAGTGGTGAAAGAAGGTCTTTAAGTGAGTTACTTTGCTTTAGGGAGGGTCAAGTCGAGTACTTTAGAGGTCATGGACGCTCGCGCTAGCCCCCATTCAATTGAGGGAAAGCGGTCTTTTGAGTATTGGCTAAGTGCCTAGGAGTGTGAGTGCTCCTTCTGGCAAGGGTATGTGCCCTTATTTTTTTTCGATGTGTGCTCGTTTTGGCATCTTGATGACTTGGATTTTTCCTTTGACTTAAATTTTTCTTTCGATTTGGATTGCAAATAATTAAATTTCAATAAGGGACTCTATTTTTTATTCTTGTTATTCTATAGGCTTTAACATTTTTGCAAATTGGTTGGACCGAATCATGGATTGCCTAAGTATCCGCCTTAAATAGATTTAATTTGGAATCAGGTCTTACGTAGTTCTTAGCCAGAAAATGGTTTCTTAGAATGTCGATTTTAAAATAGTACGTTCGTGTGGAATCGTAATGTTTGAAATAGGGTGAAATAAGTGAAGTTTATTATTATTTTAATCTGCTGCTTTGCCGTAAGCCAAAAATTTGTTTTATTTTATAAGTCATGTACTTGCACAAAAATCTTTTCATGTGTTTTTTGGGACGTATATCTGAATACGTGCTGTACCCCCCAAGTGTTCGTTATTTTTCCGTGTATGTGCGGATAAAATGACGAGCACTTCTGGACAAAATTTGGCAAGCAGAGAGAATCAGCGCCCAGGCTAGGGCGTTAAAGATTCCGGCGCCCAGCTCTAGGCGTTGAAAGTGATTCCTTCTTGGCGCGTTGCTTATTTTCGTTTTGTGCCAAATATTTGCGAATCTTTTTTGTGCGCTAAATGCTCTTTTTCTTTTTAGACGAAATTTAAAGGCGCTTTGCAAAGTTTTTTTTTTATTATTTTTTTATTTTTTATTTTTACGTTAAGCGTAGAATGTACTTTTCATTTGTCTTTTTTTTTATTCGTGACTCAAGACGGCTTGAAAGATGGGTTGAATGAGATAGGACAATTTGTATAGGTGTGAGGGGGTCGAAAAAGCGCGAGGCTAATGCGTGACCTTGTCCCTCGTGGGTGTGACGATTCTTTTTATTCAATCAAGTGTAATTGGATTTCCTGTGAGTATACACCCAATTGACTAGTAATATAGGAGTCGCCATTCAGTTTTTAACAACAATGAGAAAAAATGACAAAACCCGGTTATCGTGACATAAAGGGAGTGCAATTATGTTTGACCACGACGGCCGTAGGTTCCCTTGTGATCCCTGGTGTGGGGATCTCTCAATATACACCCGCAAGGTAGAGATTGAAGGTTCGGGGGACTGTAACTACCGAGAGGAGTAATTCGCTCGTCGATAACTCCAGAGGCAGGATATCCTTACTAGCTCAGCATAAATAATTGAAGGGACATGCGTTAACTATTAAACTAACCTGAGTTGATTTTAGCAATATACAAAATATAATACTAATTCGATCGTGATTATCTGATTTAAATAATATTAAGGGACCTAGCATGATAATCCAATTTCCCAAAAATATTATATTTATTAGGCGTGATAGAACAATCATATTAGGTTAGTTTAACAGTTCATAAAAAGGGCGAGGAAAGCAGTTAAATCATCAAAAAGGGACACATTACGATGCACCCTTGAGAGGTGCGTCACGGTTCTCAGAAAACTAACCACTTTGACTTTGCTATTTCTCCTTTTTATTTAACGAATCTCGATTATGGGACAGGATAAGTTCTGTTCGATTTATGGATCGATTGCGACAGAACGCGTGAACAGTTTCGCAGCGATAGGCTTAGGCTAAGGGGTTTAGAGTCAATACTCAGAATATATTATGTGTTGTTGTGTGTTCACGTCGAACTTAGGGGTCTATTTATAGGAAAAAGTGGCGTAGAAAGATAGTTTTTCAGGATTTTGAATACGAAACGGATTAGGAAAGGAATCCGTCCCAGGTAATTTCGGCACCCAGCTCTGGGCGCTGGAATTTTCGGCGCCCAAGGCTGGGCGTTGAAAATAGGGATTGGAAGTTTTGTTTAGTCAGATTCGGATTCCTAAAATCCGTAGAGTTTGAGATTAATTCGAGTCTTTTAGCGTGTATCAATTTTATGACGGAATCCATCTGGGCCCGTTACGAACTCTAGGCTCGCTAGGATTTTAATTAATACGTAACTCTTATTTCCGAATCCTATTAGGAATAGGATTCTCGCGGTTTTCTATCTCATTTAGGATTTACGTTGGAGTGCAACACCTAATTCTGACAGGTTTCTATCTTTTATGATTTGCCACTTTTAGAAGCGACCTTTTACGGCAATTACTATTTTTAGCAGGTTTCCATAAATAGCAGGTTTCGGGTGAAATGAAATGGGGAATCGAGATTCGTTTATTTTATAGGAGATGCGTTGTCAAGTGGAGTTTTTATGCTTTCATCATCGAACCTTTCCCTTGCGGGAACGGGGACAAAAGTAGGTGTCTACAGTTAGCCCCCACTTTGACTGAGTCTTGGAGTAAGACGATGGTCAAAGTATTAGACGGAGTGCGTCGCTCAAGCCATGGTGTATGTGACCTGTTTTGCGAGGGTCTCACGAGCCCCCGAGTGATAACATTTTACTTAAGGGTCATCACTTGAAGTGTCGACACATCCCTCACGTGTCATTGGGATTTGTCAACTAATAGTATAGAAACTTCCTCACTTTGTCATTGGAAGGATCTAAAGATGCGTAGAAACTCCCTCACTTTGTCATTGGGAGTAACTACAGATGTTTTCGAAATTAAAGCTGTAAAGTGTAATTGGGCCTGCCAAGCCCAATCACGAGGTAAAACGTTTTTAAAGATTCTCATTTTTAGGGCTGGCTAAACGAGAAAACCCCCTTGTTTTATAGGAAGTAAAACGAAGGAAAATCTAGTAAAAGTTATCCCTGCAGCGACTAAGGACCTGCGCTGTTAGTGACGCAGACCCCGCCCGCTGAAGGTGGGCGAGCCTGTCCTCTAAGGGGGACCCCCCGTCCGATAGAAGTGGACGAATCTGTTTGATGTTTTTGAAAATAATGACCTACGCGGTTTGTGACGTAGACCCCGCCCACTGAAGGTGGCGAACCTTGTCCGCTGAGGGTGGACACCCCGTCCGTTTAAGTGGACGAATCTGTTTAATTTTTTTTTGAAAATAAGCTCCTACGCGGTTTGTGACGTAGACCCCGCCCACTGAAGGTGGCGAACCTTGTCCGCTGAGGGTGGACACCCCGTCTGCTGAAGTGGACGAATCTGTTTTGAAATTTTATTTTGTTTTGTTTTTTGAAAATAAGGACCTACGTGGTTTGCGCCGTAGACCCCGCCCATTGAAGGTGGCGAGCCTATTTTAAATTTGAAGACTTTATTTTTCGAAACTGAGGACCTGCGCGGCTAGAGACGCAGACCCCGCCCGCTGAGGGTGGGCGACCCCATTTTGAATTTCTTATTTCGTCTATGTAGAAGGGCTTTTATGATTACAACCTGTTGGTGGGTCATAATATTTTTAGATGTGTCCTATTAGTGGGTCCACACTGTGTATATTTTTGTTTAACAATATATTTTTTGCGGTATCCAAACATGTCATGATACATGGCGCAGTCCGGGAATGTGATTTTGATCGTGCGCTCCTCGTTGGAGTCTTTTTTTTTTTCGCGAGCCCCCAAGCACTGGGGCTCGTCGGTTGTTTTTCGCATCTTGTAATCATGTTTGGGGTCATGCTCGTATGTGCGAGCGACCTTTGTAGTGGTGTGCTACTCTTAACAAAGTCGTGAGGTGCGACTTTCAGCAATTTTCAAGTCGAGTGAGTATGGCAGGGCCCACTAGAAGTTAGGGCCTTTTTTTGGCATGGGTACATTTTTAGCGCCCAGGCCTGGGCGTTGAAATAATTCACGCCCAGGTGGGGCGTTGAAAGTGTTGTTCGGGCTGATCTTTTGATGACACAGTTGGCCTCTTGTTCATTCGTTTATTTCACTTGGAAGTTCTATGTATTCTCTTATCTTTTGTTTTTTTTCTTTGTTTTTAGAACGTGATGATTTTCTTGAGAAGCCGTAGCCAATTGGTGGACTACGGTGCTTGTCGCTTTGGGGCGATTATTTTAAGGAGCTGTTGCTCTTAAGGTGTACAGTTATTGCAATAGTCGGGCGAGTCTATATGGCCCGAGGAACATACCTTGAGGTGTAAGAATTTGATCGCTCTTATATTTTTTGAACGTGTTCGTGAATGATGATATGTATGTGCGAACGAGCGTTCATAGAATGGCCGTTGTGTGCGGTCCATTAGTCAGTTTGCTTGAATCATTTTGTTTTGAGCAATGACTGATTTTGAATAGTTTGCTTAGAAGCTTGATAGGGTTCAGGCCCATTCATGAAGTGAGCTCAAGCATCGTGCCTTTCTTGATCGTTCAAACATTTGCTTCGGGTTTTTTTATTTTGCTATGGTCGTTTCGTAGCTTGGAGCCCCCAAGTATGCATGTTGGGATGCTTTCCTTTTGGCGTACGATTTTTGTAGGTTCTTTCGAGAAAGATGCCTTGGGGTTCCGCTCGTGTAGGTGCGAGCTATCCTTGTAGTAGGTAATATTTTGCTACCTTCAATCCTTAATGTAGAAGTAGTGTGGCTTGCATTCTGGATTTGAGGCGACAAGTAGTCTTTGCCTCTTTTACACATGCTTTTGGTTGTGCCTGCATTAGTGCAATATGCCTTACTCCTTTTTTAGACTTGTACCGTGGGACGGTTGATCTTATTGTGCGACGTAGGCTTGTGCGCCCCAACGGCGTATCTTAGAACATTCCTCCAAGTGTTGGGATATAACATTATTATTTTTTGCATTGGAGTACTTCATCATGCCTCGTTCAGGTGCTCGAACAAGTGTAGCACCTTCTGCGTGGGTTTGCACGGCTTATTACTTCGTTCGATGCGAGGATTCATAGGTGTTTCTTCCCTTATTTTTATATCTGGGCAAAACTTGGCTAGGAGAAAGATTCAGCGCCCAAGCTGGGGCGTTAAAGATATCGGCGCCCAGCTCTGGGCGTTGAAAATGATTCCTTGGCAGAATTTTGACAGTTTTTTTTTTTATTCTTTTTTTTCTTTCGCTTTTGCTTTGGAACGATGTAGACTGTGTAACAGGCGCTTTATAGGGCGAGTGTTATGTGCAGTGGTTTGATCGGAGTTTTGGTGACTCGCGATTTTCAGTTACCCTTGTTAGTGGGGTGACTTTATATATTCTAAGTAGCGCTTAGAAATTGGGAGGGGTTGTAGCCATTCTAAGGTTCGTTTTGCACGATTAAAACTTAGGATTGAGCCCCTATGACATATGTATAGCATTAGCGTCGAGAATTTGCGATAAAATCGTCATTTCGAGCATTTTTAGAGTGTTTTTCTCAAGCCCCCAATTGTTTCTACGGGATTGGCTTGGTGCTATAATGCTTTGCATACGTCTTTATGCATTCATGGTGACAGGGATCATGAATAGTTTGAACCAGACTCGTTTAGTGCGAGGTACGTTCGAGTAGTGATTTTGCTGCTTCTCTTGTAAATGTCGTATTGTGCGACATTGCCATGGTCAAGGTAGTCACATGTTGAAGTGTGCCTTGACCAAAAACTGGGTGCCTTTCTTTACCCATAATCATATTTGGAAATCTTTTGACTCACTTGCAACATCGAGATAAACGCATACTTAGCTTAAACCAACGACACTTTATTATGTTCGAAGAAGTCTTTAAAAATTATTTGGAAATTATTTAAAATCCGAGTCCTATTATGTACAATCCGAGGTGTCCTAAGTAGGTTGACTTATAGAAGGGTTCGTACAGGATTACATGAGTGAACCAAAAAACTGTTACGATTTTTGGAATGCTGTCTAAGGATTTGCTGGAGGCCAGGGTGCAGGCGTCAAGATATACTTGTGCCCGTTTGGCATAGGCCATCTTTTCCAGAATTGCGGGAATATAAACCGTTTTCAAATTGACTTAGATTTACTTGGTGTATGTCTGCACAAAAGGTCAAGGTATACTTAGTTCTTTCCCTAGCTCTTTCATTTCAATTTTTTTAGCCCCCAGTTGCTATTATGTCTTCCCTTTAATGATACTTTTAGATTTCGATTTTAGATGCCTGTGTCATATGTCTGAGTAGGGTGAGCCTTGGTTAAGTGCCAAGTCCTATTGACAATGTCTGATTTTTTTCTTTTTTCAAAGGGGATTAGCAAGCATTTGAATTACCATGAACGGGTGCCCTGAGTTCGAAGGAACGATGGGGCGATGCCGTAGAACAATCCTCTTTATTGCAAGCTTACTGCCTTTACTACTTGTTGGCGATCATGACTGTGTCTAGTGGTGAAAGAAGGTCTTTAAGCGAACGACTATGTCTACTGGTGAAAGAAGGTCTTTAGGGAGGGTCAAGTCAAGTACTTTAGAGGTCATGGACGCTTGCGCTAGCCCCCATTCAATTGAGGCAAAGCGATCTTCTGAGTCTTGGCTAAGGGCCTAGGAGTGTGAGAGCTCCTTCTGGCAAGGGTACGTGCCCTTATTATTTTTCGATGTGTGCTCATTAATTTTGGCATCTTGATGACTTGGATTCTTCCTTTGACCTAAATTTTTCTTTCGAATTGGATTGCAAGTAATTAAATTTCAATAAGGGACTTCTATTTTTTATTCTTGTTTTTCTATAGGCTTTAATATTTTTGCAAATTGGTTGGACCGAATCATGGATTGCCTACGTATCCGCCTTAAATAGATTTAATTTGGAATCAGGTCTTGCGTAGTTCTTAGCCTAGAAAATGGTTTCTTAGAATTTCGATTTTAAACAAGTACGTTCCGAGGTGGAAACGTATTATTTGAAATGGAAGAATAAGTGAAGTTTTATTATTAATTTAATCTGCTGCCTTGCCGTAGGCCAAAAATTTGTTTTATATATTTTTTGAGGTACATGTGTTTTTTTTTTGGTGGTACGTATGTCTGGTACATGTGTTTTTTTTTTGGTGGTACGTATGTCTGAATACGTGTTGTACCCCCCCCCCCCCCCCAAGTGTTCGTTATTTTTCCGTGTATGTGCGGATAAAATGACGAGCACTTCTGGACAATATTTGGCGAGCAGAGAGAATCAGCGCCCAGGCTGGGGCGTTAAAGATTTCGGCGCCCAGCTGTGGGCGCTGAAAATTATTTCTGGGCGGATCTTTTTGGTGCGCTAAATGCTTCTTTTCTTTTTAGACTAACTTTAGAGGCGCTTTGCAAAGTTTCTTTTTTATTATTCACATTTTTTATTTTTACGTTGAGCGTAGAATGTACTCTTCATTTGTCTCTTTTTTATTTGTGACTCAAGACGGCTTGAAAGATGGGTTGAATGAGATAGGATAAGTTGTATAGGTATTAGTCGAGCATGAGGATTACATCAACCAAGGCCAATGAGTAGCATGGGGACGGCTCAAGGGTATATCAACAGGACGTATCCAAACAAGTTATATAGTCATTATGCTAATGGTGGTGTAAGAGCAGGTTTGGACTTTGGAAATGATGGGCATGACGCACGTGTCAATGGCCGTGCGTGGTTTGCGGTTGATAACAAGTTCAAAACAAGAGTTGAGGTAATGGTTTCTTGGATTATGGCAATGAGAGCATGTATGGGTTAAGTGAGCTGAACAGGGACCCCAGAGCGAAGGCGTCTAAGAGCATAAGGATTGGAAAGGGTAGACATTGTAGAATTTTATGATTTGGATTGGTTGACTCAATTCTTTTCCTTCGTTTACTTAGGTAAATGTTGCACTACGGGATAAGTATTCCATGGCTTGCTCTTTTCGCTCTCCCTTTTCTCTTTCTATCTTTTCTTTCTTTTTGCTTGGGATTCCTCCCCAACATAAATTCTTCAATTTTTAAATTGGGCTAAAAGGTTGATGGTTGTGGTCTTTGAGTCACGAGGCGAGGCTGAGTGAGCCTCGTTTGGTAGGCCTATAGTGGACCTTTAATTTTAGTAGGCCTAGGGTGGACCTTTAAATTGTCTTACTTTGCAAGCGTATTTAGTCGTTTCTTAAAATATGCAAATAGCGTAGATTCAAAATGTTGTTTTTACCTTATTGAATTTTAACGAAAGAATTACATCGAAAATAATAATTTTTTGCTTCTTTTCAGATTCCAGTTTCTGGGATTTAATTGGAAGTTGTGATTTAGACTCAAACTTTCATTAATCTTTCTAATTATAACCTGTGTATGAATACAAGGAGGCGGCCTAGACTCAAAATAATGACATGGCGTAAGCCTATAATACTTGACCAAGCGACTCTCAGACTTAGGCTAATTGGACCATAACTTTTGTTGGTTGACACTTTAGATTTTAACCCTTGGGTGTTCATTTGTCATGTGCCATTTTGCTTAAAGTTGGCAAGGTAGTTAATTGGGGAGATCGAATTTTTATTTTTTGCAAGACTAAAATCATTAGTGCGGCTTCTCTCTTAGTGTGTATTGCTTTACCCCAATGGTAGCCCTATTGGTATGCCGATTTGGGTATTTTCATGGTTGGTCATGTTGCATTCATGGAAAATCTTTTAGTCCATACTTAATAGTATTTCAAGGAGTGAGTGACTCGAGAGGACTATGATAGTCGTGACCCAATGTGATTATAAGCCTTGAGGCCATTAATTTTTTCTTTGCTAATGGTGTTGACACCTTAGGTTCACTTTGGGGGTTGTGCGACTATGGGGGAATGATTTTCAGAATGTGATCGTTTCCATTTTGCAAATAATATATTCTTTTTATTGGTGAGAGAGTATTGAGGCCGTAGAGTCCCCAGTGGAGTCGCCACTGTGAGGGGGTCGAAAAAGCGCGAGGCTAATGCGTGACCTTGTCCCTCGTGGGTGTGACGATTCTTTTTATTCAATCAAGTGTAATTGGATTTCCTGTAAGTATACACCCAATTGACTAGTAATATAGGAGTCGTCATTCAGTTTTTAACAACAATGAGAAAAACTGACAAAACCCGGTTATCGTGACATTAAAGGGAGTGCAATTATGTTTGACCACGACGGCTGTAGGTTCCCTTGTGATCCCTGGTGTGGGGATCTCTCAATATACACCCGCAAGGTAGAGATTGAGGGTTCGGGGGACTGTAACTACCTAGAGGAGTAATTCTCTCGTCGATAACTCCAAAGGCAGGATATCCTTACTAGCTCAGCATAAATAATTAAAGGGACATACGTTAAGTATTAAACTAATCTGAGTTGATTTTAGCAATATACAACATATAATACTAATTCGATCGTGATTATCTAATTTAAATAACATTAAGGGACCAAGCATGATAATCCAATTTCCCAAAAATATTATATTTATTAGGCGTGATAGAACAATCATAGTAGGTTAGTTTAACAGTTCATAAAAAGAGCGAGGAAAGCAGTTAAATCATCGAAAAGGGACGCATTACGACGCACCCTTGAGAGGTGCGTCACGGTTCTCAGAAAACTAACCACTTTGACTTTGCTATTTCTCCTTTTTATTTAACGAATCTCGATTATGGGACAGGATACGTTCTGTTCGATTTATGGATCGATTGCGACAGAACGCGTGAACAGTTTCGCAGCGAGAGGCTTAGGCTAAGGGATTTTGAATACGAAACGGATTAGGAAAAGAATCCGTCCCAGGTACTTTCGGCGCCCAGCTCTGGGCGCTGGAATTTTCGGCGCCCAGGGCTGGGCATTGAAAATAGGGTCTGGCAGTTTTGTTTAGTCAGATTCGGATTCCTAAAATCCGTAGAGTTTGAGATTAATTCGAGTCTTTTAGCGCGTATCAATTTTATGACGGAATGCATCTGGGCCCGTTACGAACTCTAGGCTCGTTAGGATTTTAATTAATACGTAACTCTTATTTCCGAATCCTATTAGGAATAGGATTCTCGCGGTTTTCTATCTCATTTAGGATTTACGTTGGAGTGCAACACCTAATTCTGACAGGTTTCTATCTTTTATGATTTGCCACTTTTAGAAGCTACCTTTTACGGCAATTACTATTTTTAGCAGGTTTCCATAAATAGCAGGTTTCGGGTGAAATGAAATGGGGAATCGAGATTCGTTTATTTTATAGGAGATGTGTTGTCAAGTGGAGTTTTTATGCTTTCATCATCGAACCTTTCCCTTGCGGGAACGGGGACAAAAGTAGGTGTCTACAATAGGTATTAGTCAAGCATGAGGATTGGAAAGGGTAGCAGATCGTAGAACTTTATGTAGTTTTTGTGGTATGATTTGGATTGGTTGACTCAATTCTTTTCCTTCGTTTACTTGGGTAAATTTCGCACTTTGGGAGGTACGGGCTAAGTATTTCATGGCTCGCTCTTTTCGCTCTCCCTTTTCACTTTCTCTTTTTTCTTTTTTTTGCTTGGGATTTCTCCCCCTTTTTATTTGGGCTAAAAGGTAGATAGTTGTGGTCTTTGAGTCACGAGGCGAGACTGAGTGAGCCTCGTTTGGTAGGCCTATAGTGGACCTTTTTTTAGTAGGCCTAGGGTGGACCTTTAAATTGTCTTACTTTGCAAGCGTTTTTAGTCGTTTCTTAAAATGTGCAAATAGCGTAGATTCAAAAAGTTGTTTTTACTTTATTGAAATTTAACGAAAGAATTACATCGAAAATAATTTTTTGCTTCTTTTCAGATTCCAGTTTCCGGGATTTAATTGGAAGTTGTGATTTAGACTCGAACTTTCATTGATTTTTCTGATTATAACCCGTGTATGAATACAAGGAGGTGGCCTAGACTCAAAATAATGATGGGGCGTAAGCCTATAATACTTGACCAAGCGACTCTCAGACTTAGGCT
Organism: Spinacia oleracea; assembly: GCF_020520425.1. Lineage (NCBI taxonomy): Eukaryota > Viridiplantae > Streptophyta > Magnoliopsida > Caryophyllales > Amaranthaceae > Spinacia > Spinacia oleracea. The sequence goes on from NC_079492.1 coordinate 32,461,060, forward strand.
AATTGGACCATAACTTTCGTTGGTTGACACTTTAGATTTTAACCCTTGGGTGTTCGTTTGTCATGCGCCATTTTGCTTAGTGTTGGCAAGGTAGTTAGTTGGGGAGATCGAATTTTCAATTTTGCAAGACTAGAATCATTAGTGCGGCTTCCCTCTTAGTGTGTATTGCTTTACCCCAGCGGTAGCCTTATGGCATGCCGACTTGGGTATTTTCATGGTTCGTCATGTTGCATTCATGGAAAATCTTTTGGTCCGTACTTAGGAGTACTTCAAGGAGCGAGTGGATCGAGAGGACTATGATAGTCGTGACCCAATGTGATCATAAGCCTTGAGGCCATTAAATTTTTTTTCTTGCCAATGGTATTGACACCTTAGGCTCACTTTGGGGGTTGTGCGACTATGGAGGAATGATTTTCAGAATGTGATTGTTTCCATTTTGCAAATACTTGAATTACATAATATATTCTTTTTGTTGGTGAGAGAGAGTATTGAGGCCGTAGGTTCTTAGCAAGGGATGACAATTACATATGGGTACGTGCTTATTGATTTCTTTTAAATGTTAGGAAGGGAGACTCAATATGGTTTAACCTTTTAACTTGCCGAACGACACCAAGCATTAGGACCGATTCTATGTATAAGACAACTAAGACTTAGGATTTAGATTGTACTTTGGCATAGCCTAGTCTAGACTCGGATTTATTTATTTTTTATTCGAACATTATTTTTCCTTGAAAACATTATTTGAACATCATTTTTTGAATACTTTGCCCATGTGACATTCAAGGTCATTTAATCGGCGTGCTCGGTTTTGGTGCCGAACATTGTCGTCATAGATGGCCTAATGACGACACAAAGATTTGTTTATTTTATAAGTCGTTCTTAGAATCGAGTGTCTTTTTTCATACGTCCTCGTAGCGAATTTGTTACGAATTTTTTTTTATTGCTACGTATACTTTATGCGCGGGTACCGAGGCTGCTGTGCCTGACCAAAAGGCCAGACAACGACTTCAGCGCCCAGCAGGGGCGTAGAAAATGATTGGCGCCCAGCCAGGGGCGCTGAAAATGCGTCCCTGACTGGTACTCGTATTCCGTTCGCGTATCCTTTTTCGTATATACGACTTGATTTTGGGTGTTTGCCTAATAACGTCCTTTATGCGTTGTGCGGCGTTGTGGGATCCGTTACAGGCTGTCCTGGGCGTCGCTTATTTTTGTGGCGATCGCCCGGGGCTGCGGAACACGTATTTTGGTACAACTCTTTGGCCAATTGGTGTTAATGAATGTTTGGGCAATTCTTAGGGTCGTTGGTTTTCTAGTGTTATTTGTCACACACAACCATATAATTCACTACACATAACTAACATTACAACATGAAGCAAAATAATATGTCACGTAGTTTATGATAGGCTTCTATGGGTAATATTTGTGCCGGCTTGGTACCTTCTCTATCGTCGATCCAACACATGCCCCGGTAGGGGAAGTGCATTCACGAGCGAATTTCGTCCCAAGAGGCCAATCACGATGTAAGCCAAGGGGGCATGCACCAATGAGAGGGACCTAGTGGGCGAGCGATTTGGTTTGGGATAGGTGTACTACTAGCGAAAGTGCCGAGTGGACAACATTCGACGTGTATGCACCCCCCGGGTGGCGATGGGTATCCTTATTCCCAACTCCCGATATGAAACATGCCAAGGGAGCCAAGATTCGTTATGCGGTTCTGTCCGTTCACATTAATATGCTGATATTCAGGTCGTCCCAACTTGATAGGGAAATAAACGCGGGGTAGGATCGTTTCACCCTTCGGCTATTTTGATTACCTACGAGCACGAGTATTTCATTAACATCCCCAGTGGAGTCGCCACTGTGAGGGGGTCGAAAAAGCACGAGGCTAATGCGTGACCTCGTCCCTCGTGGGCGTGACGTTGTCAGATCAAGTGTAATTGGATTTCCTGTGAGTTTACACCCAATCGACTAGTAATATAGGAGTCGCCATTCAGTTTTTAACGACAATGAGAAAAACTGACAAAACCCGGTTATCGTGACATAAAGGGAGTGCAATTATGTTCGACCACGACGGCCATAGGTTCCCTTGTGATCCCTGGTGTGGGGATCGCTCAACGTACACCCGCAGGGCAGAGATTGAGAGTTAGGGGGACTGTAGCTACCGAGAGGAGTGCTCATCGATAATACTCCAGAGGCAGGTTATCCTTACTAGCTCAGCATAAATAATTGAAGGGACATGCGTTAAACTATTAAACTATTCTGAATTAATTTTAGCAATATGCAACACATAACACTAAATCGATCGTGATTATCTTATTTAGATTGATTTAAGGTACCTAGCATGATGCGTTCGGTTCGACTTTTGGGTCGATTGCGACAGAACGCTGGATCAATTTCGCAGCGTGAGGCTTAGGCTTAAGGCTAGAGTCAATACTCAGGTTATGGAATTGTGTGTTCTTTTCACGTCGGTTTTAGGCTGTATTTATAGGAAAAGAGTGTGTGGAAAGATAGATTTTAAGATACGAATCCAAAAAGAATCCGGAGATAAAACGGCCCCAGGCATTTTCAGCGCCCAGCTTCGGCGCCCAGATCCAGGCGTTGAAAATGGGATCTGGGCCGAGTTCTTTGTCAGATTTGGACTCTTATAATACGGAGCTTTTGAGATTTATCCGAATCTTTTAGTGTGTATTAACTTATGACGGAATGCGTTGTTAGGTTATGATACATATGACATTTACATAGATCATGCGGAAACAACCATTAACCCAGGAAACATATTATTTACACATAATCATATAGCATAATTAGATGCATACTCTTTGTTGCGTGCCTTCCCTAGCTGCGCCCGAACCGAACAAGAACAAGTCTTTTAGGACTCCAAGTGTCGTCCCTCCGTAGAAAGTCCACAGCACGTCCGGATCCGCCTTAAGATTGACCAACTAGAATCGCCCTTAAGGTACTCAGAAAATTCGGCACTTTTGGGGCAAGATGGGTGTTTGAATTTTCTCTCAAAAACTCACTTTTGAATACTTTGAAACTTGTGTATAAATTATGACCCCTAGGCCTTTATTTATAGAGTTATGGAAAAGGAATCGTAATCCTAGTAGGATGCGAATTAATTGGAATTAGAATTCTACATGAATTCTACTTAATCAATTTATCCAATAGGAATAGACATTTAATCATACACTGACTCTTGCAGATTCAGGAATCTCGCATGAGCTCAAACTCACACACACACGGCAGCCACAAGGGCTGCCCACGCATGCGAGCAGCAGCCCACGCAGCGCGGCCCACGCATGCGCGGCCTTGTGCGCGCTGGGCTGTGGCGTGCGTGCTTGCTGGGCGATGGCCTGGCTTCGTGCTGGGCCTTCGTCCGGCAGGCCTCGTCCGATGCTAATTCGTACGATACGCTTCCGATTAAATTTCCATTTCCGGAATCTATTTCCGATACGAACAATATTTAATATTTCCGATTCCGGAATTAATTTCCGTTTCGAACAAATATTTAATATTTCCGTTTCCGGAATTATTTTCCGATTCCGGTAATATTTCCGATTCTGACAATATTTCCGTTTCCGGCAATATTTCCGATTCTGGTAATATTTCCATTTCCAATAATATTTTCCGATACGTACCATGTTTCCGTTTCCGGCAACATCTACGACTTGGATAATATTCATATTTCCGATACGATCCATATTTCCGTTTCCGGCAATATCATCGTTTCCGGAGTATTCATTTCTTGCCTGTGACGATCTTAGCTCCCACTGAAACCAAGATCCGTCGGTTCCGAATATTCATAGATGGAGTATTTAATGCCATTAAATACTTGATCCGTTTACGTACTATTTGTGTGACCCTACGGGTTCAGTCAAGAGTAAGCTGTGGATTAATATCATTAATTCCACTTGAACTGAAGCGGCCTCTAGCTAGGCATTCAGCTCACTTGATCTCACTGAATTATTAACTTGTTAATTAATACTGAACCGCATTTATTAGACTTAACATAGAATGCATACTTGGACCAAGGGCATTATTTCCTTCAGTCTCCCACTTGTCCTTAGGGACAAGTGTGCATTTCCTAATTCCTTTGTCGCTCGATGCTTGCTCTTGAACATAAGGTAAGAGTTGTCATCCTTATTATGTCCAGAGGTGTTCCTCGGTTTCAGAGTTCAACTGATCAAATAAACAGATAATCATAGCCTATGATTCATCCGAGCACGGCCATGCATTTCACAGTTTCTAGCTCTCCGAGTGGCCTTGTACAACTTTTAAGCATCTCATCCCGATTTATGGGAGGACAATCCCAATCTTGCGATCTTGAGATTAGACTTCGTTTGATAGGTGATTACCTGAGCGTTGCCTTTATAGCCTCCTTTTACGGTGCGACGGTTGGTCAACGTCAAAGCAACCAGTTCTCAAACAAGTAATCTCAAATCACTCAGGTATTGAGGATTTAGTGTCTAATAATTTAATGAAATTTACTTATGACAGACTTTCATCTCTTACAGTAAAGTTTCATAGGTCTTGTCCGATACTAGTCTTCCCAAAGTAAGTATCTATGCAAATGATTATGACATTGCCATGTCCACATAGTTCAAGAAACAGAACTACTAGTCATCTTGCATTCTAATCGTCTAACGTTTTCTATGCGTCCAATTTTATAGAAAACTCCGACTAGGGACCATTTTCAACCTTTGACATTCAAGTTCACTTGATAGACATTTCTTAGTCACAGGACTGGTCCTGACAGTCTATCTTGAATATATCGTCAAGTTGAAGGGACTCATCATTTAATAAACCACAAATTAAATGGAAAAATGAATTCCTTTCATTTATTGTGAATGATTAACCAATAATGTTTTACAAAGATTTAAACTCTAAAACTTTAAAACATTAAACAGAGACATCAAAGCCATTCTCCAATATGCTTGATTCCCATAGCTGCAGTGTGCGAGTTGTGCTTCGCTTGCGGCAGAGGTTTAGTTAATGGATCTGATATGTTGTCATCAGTTCCAATTTTGCTTATCTCGACTTCTTTTCTTTCAACGAACTCTCGTAGAAGGTGAAATCTACGAAGTACATGCTTGACTCTCTGGTGGTGTCTAGGCTCTTTTGCCTGTGCAATAGCTCCGTTATTATCACAATACAGGGCTATTGGTCCTTTAATGGAGGGGACTACACCAAGTTCTCCTATGAACTTCCTTAGCCATATAGCTTCCTTTGCTGCTTCATGTGCAGCAATGTACTCCGCTTCAGTTGTAGAATCCGCAATGGTGCTTTGCTTAGCACTTTTCCAGCTTACTGCTCCTCCGTTGAGGCAGAAGACAAACCCAGACTGTGATCTGAAATCATCTTTGTCGGTTTGGAAACTTGCGTCCGTATAGCCTTTAACAATTAATTCATCATCTCCACCATAGACTAGGAAGTCATCTTTGTGCCTTTTTAGGTACTTCAGAATGTTCTTGGCAGCAGTCCAATGCGCCTCTCCTGGGTCTGACTGGTATCTGCTCGTAGCACTGAGTGCGTACGCAACATCCGGGCGTGTACATATCATAGCATACATTATTGAACCAATCAATGATGCATATGGAATCCCATTCATTCGTCTACGCTCATCAAGTGTTTTTGGTCACTGAGTCTTGCTTAGAGTCATTCCATGAGACATGGGTAGGTAGCCTCGCTTGGAGTCCGCCATCTTGAACCTATCAAGCACCTTATTGATATAAGTGCTTTGACTAAGTCCAATCATCTTTTTAGATCTATCTCTGTAAATCTTGATGCCCAATATGTACTGTGCTTCCCCTAGATCCTTCATCGAAAAACATTTCCCAAGCCAAATCTTGACAGAGTTCAACATAGGAATGTCATTTCCGATAAGCAATATGTCGTCGACATATAATACTAGGAAAGCAATTTTGCTCCCACTGACCTTCTTGTATACACAAGATTCGTCTGCGTTCTTGATGAAACCAAAGTCACTGACCGCTTCATCAAAACGTATATTCCAGCTCCTGGATGCCTGCTTCAATCCGTAGATTGATTTCTTTAGCTTGCATACCTTTTTAGCATTCTTTGGATCCTCAAAACCTTCAGGCTGTGTCATAAACACAGTTTCTGTTAAAACGCCGTTTAAGAAAGCAGTTTTGACATCCATCTGCCATATTTCGTAATCGTAATATGCAGCGATTGCTAACATTATTCGAATAGACTTTAGCATTGCAACTGGTGAAAAGGTTTCATCGTAATCCACACCGTGGACTTGCCTGTAACCTTTCGCAACCAATCTAGCTTTGAAAACTTCAAGTTTCCCATCCTTGTCCTTTTTCAGTTTGAAAACCCATTTGCTTCCAATGGCTTGGTAGCCATCTGGCAAATCGACCAAATCCCATACTTGGTTTTCAGACATGGAGTCTAATTCAGATTGCATGGCTTCTTGCCATTGCTTGGAGCTAGGGCTCGTCATAGCTTGCTTGTAAGTCGCAGGTTCATCACTTTCAAGTAATAGAACGTCATAGCTCTCGTTCGTCAAAATACCTAAGTACCTTTCCGGTTGAGATCTATATCTTTGCGATCTACGCGGGGTAACATTTCTAGATTGACCATGATTCTCACCAGATTCTTCTAAAGATCTCTGAGTTTCATCCTGAATGTCATCTTGAGCATTCTCTAGAGTTTGTTGTTCGACTCGAATTTCTTCGAGGTCTACTTTTCTCCCACTTGTCATTTTGGAAATGTGATCTTTCTCCAAAAAGACACCATCTCGAGCAACAAACACTTTGTTCTCAGATGTATTGTAGAAGTAATACCCCTTTGTTTCCTTTGGATAGCCCACAAGGATACATTTGTCAGATTTTGGATGAAGTTTGTCTGAAATTAATCGTTTGACGTATACTTCACATCCCCAAATCTTAAGAAAAGACACATTTGGAGGCTTTCCAAACCATAATTCGTATGGAGTCTTTTCGACAGCTTTAGACGGAGCTCTATTTATAGTGAGTGCAGCTGTATTTAGTGCATGTCCCCAAAATTCTAATGGAAGTTCGGCCTGACCCATCATTGACCTGACCATGTCTAGCAAGGTTCTGTTCCTCCGTTCTGACACACCGTTCCATTGTGGTGTTCCAGGAGGAGTCAATTCTGATAGAATTCCACATTCTTTCAGATGGTCATCAAATTCATAGCTCAGATATTCACCGCCTCTATCAGACCGCAGTGCCTTGATCTTCTTGCCTAATTGATTCTCTACTTCACTCTGAAATTCCTTGAATTTGTCAAAGGATTCAGACTTATGCTTCATTAGGTAGACATAACCATACCTACTGAAGTCATCAGTGAAAGTGATAAAGTAGCTGAAACCACCTCTGGCATTTGTACTCATTGGTCCACATACATCTGTATGGATTAAACCCAATAGTTCATTTGCTCTTTCTCCAACTTTAGAGAAAGGTTGCTTTGTCATTTTGCCAAGTAAACATGATTCGCATTTACCATAATCCTCTAAGTCAAATGGTTCTAGAATTCCTTCCCTTTGAAGTCTTTCTAAGCGTTTCAAGTTTATATGGCCTAATCGACAATGCCACAGATAGGTGAGATCTGAATCATCCTTTTTGGCCTTTTTGGTATTTATGTTATATACTTGTTTGTCGTGATCTAATAAATAAAGTCCATTGACTAATCTAGCAGATCCATAAAACATCTCTTTAAAATAAAACGAACAACTATTGTCTTTTATTATAAAGGAAAATCCCTTAGCATCTAAGCAAGAAACTGAAATGATGTTTTTAGTAAGACTTGGAACATGGAAACATTCTTCCAGTTCCAAAACTAGCCCGGAGGGCAACGACAAATAGTAAGTTCCTACGGCTAATGCAGCAATCCGTGCTCCATTTCCCACTCGTAGGTCGACTTCTCCCTTGCTTAACTTTCTACTTCTTCTTAGTCCCTGTGGATTGGAACATAAGTGTGAGCCACAACCTGTATCTAATACCCAAGAAGTTGAATTAGCAAGTATACAGTCTATAACGAAAATACCTGAAGATGGAACGACTGTTCCGTTCTTCTGATCTTCCTTTAGCTTCAAGCAATCTCTCTTCCAATGCCCCTTCTTCTTGCAGTAGAAGCATTCGGATTCAGAAGTGGGTTGACTGACCTTCCTCTTTGCAGATTTGGCGCCAGTTTGCTTAGTTGGGCTGGCCTTGTTGCCACCTTTCTTAGCATTCCTCTTCTTTCCAGATTTCTTGAACTTGCCCCCACGCACCATAAGCACATCTTGCTTATCACTTTTGAGCGTTTTTTCAGCGGTCTTCAGCATACCGTGAAGCTCAGTGAGCGTTTTGTCCAGACTATTCATACTGTAGTTCAGTTTGAACTGATCATACCCGCTATGAAGAGAATGGAGGATGGTGTCTATAGCCATTTCCTGAGAAAATTGCTGATCCAGCCGACTCATATTCTCAATGAGTCCAATCATTTTGAGAACATGTGGACTTACGGGCTCGCCTTTCTTAAGCTTGGTCTCAAGAATTTGCCTATGAGTCTCGAATCTTTCGACTCGAGCCAGATCTTGGAACATGTTCTTCAACTCACTGATGATTGTGAAAGCATCTGAGTTGATGAACGTTTTCTGCAGATCCGCACTCATGGTGGCGAGCATTAGACATTTCACATCCTTGTTGGCATCAATCCAACGATTGAGGGCTGCCTGAGTGATCCCGTCGCCTGGAGCTTCGGGCATCGCCTCATCTAGGACATACTCCTTTTCTTCCTGCATAAGAACTATTTGCAAGTTCCTTTGCCAGTCAAGGAAGTTTTTCCCGTTCAACTTCTCCTTTTCGAGAATTGATCGAATGTTGAATGAATTGTTGTTTGCCATATTAAAACTACAATTGAAAAGAATAAACAAATAAATAACCATTCACAGTTTCTCTTAATAAACTTAAATTCTAGCATTCATGCATAATTCAATGTTTATTAAGCATTTTATTCAAGTTATGTGTTCCGGCAGGTGTGAATAAAATGATTCCAAGATCCTAAAATCATTGAAGAACTAAGCACAGTTTGTCGACTTAATCCTAGAACATCTTAGGTAAGCAAAAGCCTTTTGCTAATAGTCTAGAAACTATTCTTGGTTGATAGGTACGTCTAAGAACTTATTAGGTAAACCTATCGAATTTGCCACGACATAAAAGGACTCCTTACTTATATCGTTGAGTTTCACCAAAACTAACATGTACTCACAATTATTTGTGTACCTTGCCCCTTTAGGACCAATAAGTAACACCTCGCTGAGCGAAAACTATTACTAGATTGATGTAAAGGATATCCAAGCAAGTGTATATTTTGGCATGGCACCTTTTAACTCAATTTTTAAGTTTGGAACTTAAGGCTCTTACTATGTTGGTTAGATTTTAAGTGAACTAAAATCCTTAATCATGCAACATAATCAAGCTTTTGATCTCATGCATTTTAAGACATATTTAAAGCAATAAATAACTTAAAACATGCATAAGATATTTGTGATCTAGTATGGCCCGACTTCATCTTGAAGCTTTGACTTCAAAGTCCGTCTTGAAAATCTCCGTGGGAGGCACCATTTTCTTCAAATAGGATAAGTTATAACTAATTACAACTATTTGATGGTACGCAGACCATATTTGAATTGAAAAACAACTTTGGTACTTTAGACCAATTACATTCAAATTAATGGTACGCAGACCATATTTTCTATCCTATTTGGGCCATACTAGTCACTTCATAACCTGCAAAACAGTACATATACAATATATACCATTCACCCATTCATTATCATGAATGGCCCACATAGCTGGTTAGTTAAACACATTATGCATCACGTAAACATTTGCAGCAATTAATCAAGGGCACCAATAATCTACCAATTATTCAGTCCTTATTAATTCTAATCGAGTTGTTTTAACCTTAAGGATTTGTAGACCTAATCAAGAGTTTATGACTAAAAAGTGCTCCCACTCAAACCAATAAATTCATATGCTTTACTAATTTTAAACATAAAATTGTATTTCTAGTCTAACCGGAAACATACAAATTTAATTAAAATTTAAAGCTCATATAAATTTATAATTGAATCCAAAATTTAATTTAATTTCAGTCGCATTTAAATTAATTCATGATTTTAATTTTAGTAAAATAATTAGAATAAATTCCATTTATTATAATTATAATATTCAAAATTAAAATCCAAGAAATTAATTTAAACTATTAATTTTAAAAATTAATTAAAATTACGTGAACTGAAATTTTCAAATTAAACATTCAAAAACGATCTAATCGAAACGCAAACACCCTACGCGTTGCACGCCCATGGGCCGTACGCACACAGCCATTGCTGGCCATGTGCGCGCAGCCCATGCGCTCGTCGCATAGCTGCTGCTGTCCTATCCGCAAGCCTCCGCACAGCGCCCACCGCACGCGAGCTATCGCTCGCAGCGCGCGCGCGTTACCGCGCTCGCTGGTGCGCGAGATCGCTCGCTGGTGCGCGCGAGCCATCGCTCGCTGGGGCGCTGCATCGCTCGCTGGTGCGCGCGAGCCATCGCTCGCTGGGGCGCTGCATCGCTCGCTGGTGCGCGCGAGCCATCGCTCGCTGGCGCGCGAGATCGCTCGCTGCGCGCGCGCGAGCCATCGCTCGCTGGTGCGCGACATCGCTCGCTGGGCGGGCGACGTCGCGCGCTGTGCGCGCGAGTGATGCTGTGCGCAGCGCTCGTGGCACGCGAGCTTGCGCTCGCTGCGCACGAGGTTGCGCGCTGTTGTGCGAGGCAGCGCGCGCTGTGGCGCAGCTCGCTTGCTGCCCACACGCGACTGCCTTGGCTCGCCCCTCGCCCATGCCCATCCGTTCATTGCTCGTGGCACACGACACAAGGCAGGGCTGCTGCCTTGTGCTCGTGCACTACGCCCTTGCTCATTGCATTCGTGCCGCACGGGCGACGAGCTCCCTTGCTCGTCGTCGCATGCCCGCATTATACAACACCCCTTAAGGGTAACACGAAGCTTCCATTGCTTCGTGCGTGCAAGTTATTTGAACGAATCGCATAAAAATTTAAAATTTATATTTAAAATTAATGACAAATTAATAAATATTATTAATTTCATAATTTTAGGGCGAAAAATCGGAAATTTATTATCCAATTGATTTCCGATTGTTATGGATTCAAGTCTAGGTCATAAAAAATTTAAAATTTATCGTAAATTTACAATTTTTATGGTGGTTTTTAATCATAGGTTTCTAATTAAATTATAATTAATTATGAAAATCAAATTAATTCTAAATTATTCTAATTTTCAACAAATTAATCATAATTACAAATTAGATTGCATAATTAACAAGACTAGGCATTCAAACTTGTTAAACATATGCAGTAGGTCAATCAAAAATTCAAGATTTATCAACAGGAATCGCAAATATTTAATTTAACATCTTAAATTTACGAAATTTTGCATCCGAAAAACTAAAACCTTCGAAAAGTCATAGTTAGGCTTCGAATTTGAGAATTCTGGGTTCGGCAGAAAAATACTATTTTTGTCAAAATTTTAGAATGCCTTTTACATGCGGAATTGACACAAAAATCACTCAATTCGGATGAGTAACGAAGAAACTGCCGAAAAACTGCGTACATATAATTAAATAAACGCAATTTGCAATTAATTAACAATTACGAAAATTAATCACCCCTTTTAATTCTTGCAAATTTGTAATATTTAACCATGTTCATGCAATTTAGATTATGAAAATAATAAGGGGCTCGTGATACCACTGTTAGGTTATGATACATATGACATTTACATAGATCATGCGGAAACAACCATTAACCCAGGAAACATATTATTTACACATAATCATATAGCATAATTAGATGCATACTCTTTGTTGCGTGCCTTCCCTAGCTGCGCCCGAACCGAACAAGAACAAGTCTTTTAGGACTCCAAGTGTCGTCCCTCCGTAGAAAGTCCACAGCACGTCCGGATCCGCCTTAAGATTGACCAACTAGAATCGCCCTTAAGGTACTCAGAAAATTCGGCACTTTTGGGGCAAGATGGGTGTTTGAATTTTCTCTCAAAAACTCACTTTTGAATACTTTGAAACTTGTGTATAAATTATGACCCCTAGGCCTTTATTTATAGAGTTATGGAAAAGGAATCGTAATCCTAGTAGGATGCGAATTAATTGGAATTAGAATTCTACATGAATTCTACTTAATCAATTTATCCAATAGGAATAGACATTTAATCATACACTGACTCTTGCAGATTCAGGAATCTCGCATGAGCTCAAACTCACACACACACGGCAGCCACAAGGGCTGCCCACGCATGCGAGCAGCAGCCCACGCAGCGCGGCCCACGCATGCGCGGCCTTGTGCGCGCTGGGCTGTGGCGTGCGTGCTTGCTGGGCGATGGCCTGGCTTCGTGCTGGGCCTTCGTCCGGCAGGCCTCGTCCGATGCTAATTCGTACGATACGCTTCCGATTAAATTTCCATTTCCGGAATCTATTTCCGATACGAACAATATTTAATATTTCCGATTCCGGAATTAATTTCCGTTTCGAACAAATATTTAATATTTCCGTTTCCGGAATTATTTTCCGATTCCGGTAATATTTCCGATTCTGACAATATTTCCGTTTCCGGCAATATTTCCGATTCTGGTAATATTTCCATTTCCAATAATATTTTCCGATACGTACCATGTTTCCGTTTCCGGCAACATCTACGACTTGGATAATATTCATATTTCCGATACGATCCATATTTCCGTTTCCGGCAATATCATCGTTTCCGGAGTATTCATTTCTTGCCTGTGACGATCTTAGCTCCCACTGAAACCAAGATCCGTCGGTTCCGAATATTCATAGATGGAGTATTTAATGCCATTAAATACTTGATCCGTTTACGTACTATTTGTGTGACCCTACGGGTTCAGTCAAGAGTAAGCTGTGGATTAATATCATTAATTCCACTTGAACTGAAGCGGCCTCTAGCTAGGCATTCAGCTCACTTGATCTCACTGAATTATTAACTTGTTAATTAATACTGAACCGCATTTATTAGACTTAACATAGAATGCATACTTGGACCAAGGGCATTATTTCCTTCATGCGTCTGGGCCCGTTACGAACTCTAGGTTCGTTAGGAAATTAATTAATACGTAAATCTTATTTTCGAATTATTCCAGGAATGCAAATTCTATCTCTTTTAGGATTTATGTTGGAGTGCAACACCTAATTCTGACAGGTTTCTATATTTTATGATTTTGCCACTTTTAACAACTACCTTTTACGACAGTTACTATTCTTAGCAGGTTTCTATAAATAGTAGCTTTGGCTGAAATGAAAGGGTGATTGAGATTCGTTATTTTATAGGAGATGCGTTGCCAAGTGGAGATTTATGTTCTCATCATCGAACCTTCCCTTTCGGGAATGGGGACAAAAGTAGGTGCCTACACGTAGATGTTGCCGGAAACGAAAACATGGTACGTATCGGAAAATATTATCGGAAATTGAAATATTACCGGAATCGGAAATATTACCGGAAACGGAATTATTGTCAGAATCGGAAACATTATCGGAATCGGAAAATAATTCCGGAATCGGAAATATTAAATATTTGTTCGAAACGGAAATTAATTCCGGAATCGGAAATATTAAATATTGTTCGAATCGGAAATGAATTCCGAAATCGGAAAATTAATCGGAAGCGCGTCGTACGAAATAAACATCGGACGAGCTTGCTAGACGCAAGGCCCAGAACGAAGCCAGGCCCGCGGCTAGCAAGCCCAGCGCGCAAGGGAACGCAGCAGCAGCCAAGGCACGCAGGCCCAGCCTGAAGGAAATAATGTCCTTGGTCCAAGTATGCATTTAATATTAAGTCTAATAAATGCGGTTCAGTATTAATTAACAAGTTAATCATTCAGTGAGATCAAGTGAGCTGAATGCCTAGCTAGAGGCCGCTTCAGTTCAAGTGGAATTAATGATATTAATCCACAACTTACTCTTGACTGAACCCGTAGGGTCACACAAATAGTACGTAAACGGATCAAGTATTTAATGGCATTAAATACTCCATCTATGGTTATTCGGAATCGACGGATCTTGGTTTCAGTGGGAGCTGAGATCGTCAAAGGCAAGAAATGAATACTCCAGAAACGATGATATTGCCGGAAACGGAAATATGGATCATATCGGAAATATAAATATTATCCAGGTCGTAGATGTTGCCGGAAACGGAAACATGGTACGTATCGGAAAATATTATCGGAAATGGAAATATTGCCGGAAACGGAAATATTGTCTGAATCGGAAATATTATCGGAATCGGAAAATAATTCCGGAAACGGAAATATTAAATATTTGTTCGAAACGGAAATTAATTTCGGAATCGGAAATATTAAATATTGTTCGTATCGGAAATGAATTCCGGAATCGGGAATTTAATCGGAAGCGTATCGTACGAATTAGCATCGGACGAGACTTGCTAGACGAAGGCCCAACACGAAGCCAGGCCCTCGCCCAGCAAGCCACACACTTCAACACACACGCCAAAGCCTCGCCAGGCCCAGCGCAAGGCCAGGCCCAGCAAGGCATGGTGCGCGCGGAACAAGTGGGCTGCGACGGACATGGGCTGCGAGCAAGAGCAGCTCGCGTGGGCCGCGAGGCTTGCGCGGGCTGTGCTCGTGCTCGTGCTCGTGTGCGGTTGTGTGCAATACGAATCCTAAAGCTATTATAATTCGTTCTATGATTAAATCCTAATCCTAGTAGATAGAATTTATTTAATAGAGTCCTAACAGGATTCTAATTAAACTAAATTGGTATTCTAATAGGATTCTAAGTCTTTTTCCATAATCCTTTAAATATATGCCTAGGGTCACAAATTTATATACAAGTTTCAAATATTCAAAACTAGGATTTTTAAGCAGAAAAATCAGCCATATTACTTGCCCTATTAGCTGAAAATTTATAGAACCTTAAGGGCGATTCTAGTTGGTCAATCTTAAGGCGGATCCGGACATACTGTGGACTATCTACGGAGGGACAACACTTGGAGTCCTAAAGACTTGTTCTTGTTCGGTTCGGGCGCAATTAGGGAGGGCACGCTACAAAGTGTATGCATCTAAATTATGCTATATGATTATGTGCAATTAATATGTATCCTGGCATCTAGGTTTTTCCGCATGATTTATGTTTTTCATATGTATCATAACCTAACAGTGGTATCACGAGCCTATTATTATTTGCATAATCTATAAATTGCTTAACATGGTTAAATTTTACAAATTTGCAAAGAATTAAAAAGGGGTGATTAATTTTCGTAATTGTTAATTAATTGCAAATTGCGTTTATTTAATTAATATCACTACTACAAAAATAGGCAAAGAGACCCGTTCAAATATGCCTAAGAGACCTCCTCTAGACAGGTCTCTATCTCAAAGGTCTCTTTGATAAAGAGACCCTCTCATTAGAGGAGGTCTCTTATTAAGAAAGAAGAGACCCTTTATTAAAGAAAAGGGGTCTGTTTTCCTAGTAACTAAAAAAATAATTTAATAGAGGAAGAGACCCATCATTAAAGAAATGAGGTCTCTTTGAGAAATGAAGAGACCTTTCATTACAGAAATGGGGTCTCTTTGTAAATCAATTCAGACCTCGTATTAAAGAAAGGGGATCTCTTTGACATTTTTACATTTTTTTAATATAAAAAAAAGGAGAGATCTACTTTTATAGATAACGAATCTCTTATCATATTTTTTTAAAATAAAAAAAAACAATAATAATTTAATACGCACTCCAATAATGAGACGTGGTTGATAATAATAGCCATCAAAAACAATATATTCATAACATTTTGTATCATGTACAATAGTTTACAATAATAATTAGAAATGTATACATATAAAATTAATTCTTACATATAGAATTAAGTCCCACTGAAACTTATAATGTCATGAGAAATTTCATACCATCATCTATCATCTCCATCCTCCTTTAGTTATCTCTATGCTCCATAACATATATATGTCTACTGGAGGAGTATGGACTTGTTCTCATTCATATTTTTTTGCGGAGTAGGCACCAGGAGCTCGACTTAGACCAACACCCAATTCAGATGGCCTGACCCTATTTTCAAACACCATCTTAAATATTTTCAAGTGTTGGTTGAGACACTCTATGTTCAGCCCTTTTGTTGGAACGAGAGGCTGGACAACTTGGTGGTTGCTGCATTGGTGATGCAGCTGCAAGGGGGTGGGGGATAAAGATCCACACGATGTTCAGCCCTTCTGGCTGGATTGTTCTCCTACTGTCGTTGCTCAGCTGGTTCAACGTGCTGGTTACCTAACATCATTTCATCCATTTAGGCATTTACAAATTAACAACAAAAGTACATATATGTACGCAGTTTTTCGGCAGTTTCTTCGTTACTCAACGAAATCGAGTGATTTTTGTGTCGATTCCGCATGTAAAAGGCTGTGTGCTACGCATGTGGGGCGATGGGGAGATGGGCAAGCAAGTGCAGCGAGCAAGGCAAGCAC
Organism: Spinacia oleracea; assembly: GCF_020520425.1. Classification (NCBI taxonomy): domain Eukaryota; kingdom Viridiplantae; phylum Streptophyta; class Magnoliopsida; order Caryophyllales; family Amaranthaceae; genus Spinacia; species Spinacia oleracea. Next base: position 32,477,617 of record NC_079492.1, read on the forward strand.
GCGTGGGCAGCGATGGATGCTGCGCCACAACGTGCTTTGCCTTGCCCAGCAGCACACCAAGGCAGTAGCCAAGGTAGCGACAAGCGCAGCACAACGTGCACGTGGGCAGCGTTGGCTAGCCAGTCCAGCAAGCGTTGCCCAGCAGCGCGCCAAGGCGATGGGCGAGTGGGCTGCGCGCAAGCGTGGCTCGATGGGCCTGACGCATTGGTGCGTTGTTGCTTGGGCTTTGCGGTACGATCAATCGAGTGACAAGGGGTTTGTTGCTTTTTGGACTTGACGAGGCATGGGCGCAAGCCCATGGCCTTGTCTTGACCCGATTGGTTCATTTTAATTTTAATTTGAAATTTTCGGTTCGGAAATAATTTTAATTAACTTTAAAATTAATAATTTAAATTGTTTTCTCGGATTTTAATTTTGAATATTATAATTATTATAAAATTTTAATTTATATTAATTATTTTACTAAAATTAAGCCTTGAATTAATTTAAATTCGTTTAATTCAACTGCAAATAAATTAATTGGATTCGATTATAATTTTATATGAGCTTTAAATTTTAATTAAATTTGTATGTTTCCGGTTAGACGAGAAATACATTTTTATGTTTAAAATGAGTAAAGCATATAAAGTTATTGGTTTAAGTGGGAGCCTTTAGTCATAAACTCTTGATTAGGTCTACAAATCCTTTAAGGTTAAACAACTTGATTAGAATTAATAAGGACTGAATAATTGGTAGATTATTGGTGCCCTTGATTAATTGCTGCAAATATTTATATGATGCATAACGTGTTTTACTAACCAGCTATGTGGGCCATTCATGATAATGAATGGTTGAATGGTATATATTGTATATGTACTGTTTTGCAGGTTATGAAGTGACTAGTATGGCCCAAATAGGATAGAAAATATGGTCTGCGTACCATTAATTTGAATGTAATTGGTCTAATGCGCCAAAGTTTGTTTTTCAATTCAAATATGGTCTGCGTATCATCAAATAGTTGTAATTAGTTTAATTATAGCTTATCCTATTTGAAGAAAATGGCGCCTCCCATGGTAAAATGAAGACGGAGTTTCCAATCCTTTTTCAAGACGGACTTTGAAGTTGAAGCTTCAAGATGAAGTCGGGCCATACTAGATCACATTTATCTTATGCATGCTTTAAGTTATTTATTGCTTTAAATATGTCTTAATTATGCATGAGATTATGGCTTGATTATGTTGCATGATTAAGGATTTTAGTTCACTTAAAATCTAACCAACATAGTAAGAGCCTTAAGTTCCAAACTTTTAAAAAAATTGAGTTAAAAGGTGCCATGCCAAAATAACACTTACTTGGATAACCTTTACATCAATCTAGTAATAGTTTTACGCTCAGCGAGTTGTTACTTATTGATCCTAAAGGGGTAATGTACACAAATAATTGTGAGTACATGTTAGTTTTGGTGAAACTCAACGATATAAGTCATGAGTCCTTTTATGTCGTGGAAAAATTGATAGGTTTACCTAATAAGCTCTTAGACGTACCTATTAACAAAGAGTAGTTTCTAGACTATTAGCAAAAGGCTTTTGCTTACCTAAAAGATTTTAGAATTGAGTCTAAATACATAATGTGCTTAAATCTTCATTAGTTTTAGGATCTTGGAATCATTTTATTCACACCTGCCGGAACACATAACTTGAATAAAATGCTTAATGAACATTAAATTATGCATTCATGCTAGAATTTAAGTTTATTAAGAGAAACTGTGAATGATTATTTATTTGTTTATTCTTTTTCTATTGTAGTTTTAACTATGGCAAACAATAATTCATTCAACATTCGATCAATTCTCGAAAAGGAGAAGTTGAACGGGAAAAACTTCCTTGACTGGCAAAGGAACTTTTCCTTGACTAGTTTAGGACCCGTGCCACGCACGGTAATCCAAAATAATTTAGAAGGTACTCCTTAAAAATATAATCCGTAATTTGTAGCAAATAATTTTTTCATACCACTAAACTATTTAACAATAGCTAAAGTGGAAAAAGGTATTTATGTATTAAATAGATCATTAAAAGTAAATATCGGATATTATTTTGAAATAGTCAAATAGGTGAACATGTTTGGTCGTATCTTGTAGTTATATGTATTAAGCTTGAACGACACCAGGTTATTAAAGCCCATAATCTCGCTACTTATGAGATAATGTGTGAAACTTAGTTAGTTATCTACATAAAAATGAGATTATAAATTAATTTTTTCATATTCTACCATTCTCTATGACCACGGAGATTATAAAATTAATATTGATTATAAGTCTATATTATCTTTTTTTAATATTTGATAAAAATATGTAAATAATTAGAACATAGAATTGTGGTTAGGTAGTTTCATCTGACTAATAGTAAGAGTTGTATTCGTTAAAAAATAAAAATGTAAAATCAGTTAATAAATAAAGTAACAATAAAAATAAAAATAAAATTAAAATGGGGAGGAGCTTGGTTTGGCGGAAGTAATTAAAAATTAGGAGTTAGAAGTAATTATGTTAGAAGTAATTAGGAGTTGGTTTGGTGGAAGAAACTACCCCACGTGAATATCCCTTTTTTTGAAAAAAAATCAACAGTCTTTCATCAAAACAGCTATGTGCTAATATTAAAATAAAAAAAATCAAAAAAAAGAAAGAAAATCCATGGGAAATTCTAGTTTCTTCCGCCATCCAAATTCACGTTCTCCAAACACCACCACCCATTCGTCTTCTCCAACCAAGTAATCACCATAGCCTCAATTCACAAAAATTTCTCAGAAATTCATCCCAACTGTCAAACAAAACAGCTAATCGCAATCTTGAAGCCCTCTTATTATTGGTTGCTTCTTGTTTTTTTCCAAGTCTAAATCTTTCTCAAAGCTTCAGAAAAAATCTCTTAATTTTGATAAATATAGTGAAAAGTATCTGCTTTTCCATGAAAACGCGGGTTTGGAACGCTTGAGTTGACATCAGTAAACAAATTGTGATCGATTGTTTGGGACGCATCTTCTTCGTTCCTCCTCTTTACCAATGTTCTGGTAAGATTTTTTTGTTTATTTTGCAATTGATCTTAACAAAATACTGTTGAATTTGCATTTTATAATTATAGATCTTTCATGGGTAACTACAATTTTGGTTGAATTCAGGATGTCGAAATATCTCCCGTGCTTATTGCAAAATTAAATCGGGATTATTTTTTCGAAAATAATGAGATCTGATCACTACCATTGGAGGAGAGGAAAGAAAGAACTTTTGAAATTTTCGTTGGATCTGTAAGTGTCTTTTTAGCAAATTTACTCAAAGATTTTCTTTTTTATTAAAGATATTTTTTAAAAAAGTTACTACTAAAAAATATGCATGTTCGTTTTGATGAAAATTGCTTATTACTGAATTTTTATTTCTGCAAGTTCACTGATTTATTATTCAATCTATGGAACAATCTGATTTAAGTTTGAGCATGCATGCATTATTCTTACATAGTAAAGATGAAAAATACCAAGTTTAATTAATCAAGGTTGTTTGCGAAAAAAATAAAAAATTAATCAAGGTAAAATACCGATCTGTAAGTTCCGATGAATGTGTTTCAACTGGAAAAATAGCAAAAAAAAAAAAACAAAAAAAAAAATTGAGTTTTAAAGAACAGTTACTAAAATTGTCCATTATTCCTGATGTGTATTTCCCAGCGCAAGACATGATTATGCTCATAATGTATCTGCAATAAGCACATGAAATATTTGTGTTAAACTGTCACTTAAAATATATAGTTAAGTCGGTAAATAATTTTGACCAAAAAAAAAGGTAAATGAATAATTAAAAAGAAGTTAAAATTACCTCATTAAGCTAAATTCTGGAAAACTTCTTTGTATACTACATTTTGCGTAGTATTATATGTGCGACCATCCTTATCACATATCAAAATTTTCAACCCACTTTTCCTGGTAACCCTTGATATTGCTACATATAGTTGACCATGACTAAAGACCGGTCTAGGAAGATATAGACCTACATGAGAAAGAGATTGGCCTTGACTTTTGTTTATAGTCATAGCAAAGCAAACAACCAATGGATATTGCGTGCGCTGAAACTTGAAAGGCAATTTTGTGTCAGATGGGGTCAAGAGTAGTCGAGGTATGAAAACTTTGTGACCGACGTTGCTTCCCGATAGTATTTTAGCCTCAATTATATGGTTACCCAACTGTGTAACCACTAATCTCGTGCCATTACACAAACCAGAAGGTTGGTCGATGTTCCTAAGTAACATAACAGGGACTCCTACCTTCAGTTTTAGGGTATGATTCGGTAGCCCAGAACACTTGATACTGTTTAAGAAGTCAGGTGTATATAGCTCTTGATTACCCTGTATATCTGCTTTGCAAATACTATCTGAACTTAAGTATATTTTCTCCTCTCCTGATATCATTGACAACAACTGTTCATTTACCTCCTCTACACACTCGTTTGTTGGAGCAAGAATAGCTCTATCTTGGAAAAACTTTGGGTCATCCAAGTTCTCCAAGACAGAAGGATAGATACTATCAACAATTACTGCAATGGGATTAGTTACCACATCTTTAATCAACACATCATCTGGAATCTCTATGGTTGTTTCCCCATCATTAGGTTCTCCTTCCTTACCATCTCCAATTCTCAATATCCACTCTGAAAATTCTCTAATCTCATTTGAATCTCCTGAACTTCCTAATTGCAGTCTCATGTTTTGTGTCAAAGATAACACTCGACAAAAATCCCATAAATAGGAAGAGTTTATGGCTGCAAAAACAATATCTTGACGACTTCCCTTTGGGATAACCGGTAAAATTTGTCGAAAGTCTCCTCCAAAAACAACTACCTTTCCACCGAATGGTTGTTCCTTGACTAGTGTAGGACCCGTGCCACGCACGGTAATCCAAAATAATTTAGAAGGTACTCCTTAAAAATATAATCCGTAATTTGTAGCAAATAATTTTTTCATACCACTAAACTATATAACAATAGCTAAAGTGGAAAAAGGTATTTATGTATTAAATAGATCATTAAAAGTAAATATCGGATATTATTTTGAAATAGTCAAATAGGTGAACATGTTTGGTCGTATCTTGTAGTTATATGTATTAAGCTTGAACGACACCAGGTTATTAAAGCCCATAATCTCGCTACTTATGAGAGAATGTGTGAAACTTAGTTAGTTATCTGCATAAAAATGAGATTATAAATTAATTTTTTCATATTCTACCATTCTCTATGACCACGGAGATTATAAAATTAATATTGATTATAAGTCTATATTATCTTTTTTTAATATTTGATAAAAATATGTAAATAATTAGAACATAGAATTGTGGTTAGGTAGTTTCATCTGACTAATAGTAAGAGTTGTATTCGTTAAAAATTAAAAATGTAAAATCAGTTAATAAATAACGTAACAATAAAAATAAAAATAAAATTAAAATGGGGAGGAGTTTAGGACCATCAAAAAATGTAACATGCCCTTCTAAGGGAAGCATCAAAAAATATCATGCTCAAAAACTTTAAAGCAGACCATCACCAACGAATAGGTCAAGATTTGCATGTTCTACAAGAATTTCTTGCCTTAATGTTTCTGTTAAACCAACCAAAGACACCAGTATTGACATACCTGTAATTCTGGTGCTCTATGGGGTTGTCCATACCATTCCTCATATTCCTCATAGTCAGCAATATCTCGCAGTCAAAAGTCATACACAACCATTCATATTAATTTCAAGTAGTTAAACTCTCATGATACAATTAATAAATAAAAACTTTATCATGGAAACTAGATAAATTTTCAGTTATAACATTATTAACACATACGGCGGAAAGATGAACAACTTTTAGCCAGCCAAGAAGAGCTTTAATTATATCTTGAACAAAAAGATGTAGGATGTTACATGTTTACAATGCCACACTATATCACTTGAAAATTTAGTAGGGGCGATAGAAATCACAGAACAGAACAGAGCAAATAAAACCACCAAGAAACAGAGAACAAAATTTAGCATTTACATCCTTTAACTAAAGGAGCACAACTCTTCATCATTGTCAAACTCAAGCTCAATAGAATACATATACTACAGCTTCATCAACCTCACCCAAGAACATTTAATTTAAACCTAGAGAAACTGACTACTTGATTCACAAAAGCTCAGCTTTGAACTGAGGCAATACAATTCTTCATCATAGTTACACTCATGCACAAAAGCATGTTATACATCATTTACATCTTCATCAACCTCGCCAGAGAACATTTAAACAACAAAAGCATTAAATAAAATAGGAAATTATTTTTATTGCACCCTTAATTTTGTGAATTTTACAAGACAAATGGGACTTTTTAGAATGTTGTTGCTGCCTTTGTTTCAAATAAATAAAGATATAGAACATTACAAGGATAATTTTGAATGAATTATAATAGTATAATTATGTTTCTTATTCATCAATTTTAAGTCATTCAAATTACAGGTACATTTCTCCATGTGAAGCAGTTTGGAGAATCCTTGGATATGATATTCATTATTGAACTCCATCAGTTCAACGATTAAGCTTCCATCTACCTAATGAACAAAGTATTGTATTTGAAGACGACGAGCCACTCGATAACATTATTAACAAACCCGGAATTGATCAGTCAATGTTCTTAGGTTGGATGGAATTGAATAAAACAGATCCCATAGCAAGAAGTTTAACTTATGCTGAATTTCCAACAAAGTTTGTGTGGAACAAGGATGGAAATAGAGAATGGAGCACGAGGAAACAAAGATTTTCTATTGGGAGAGTATATTATATACCTCCGGGCAGCGGAGAATTGTACTATTTGAGTGCTTTATTGAATACAATTCAAGGTGCAACATGTTACGAAGACATTCGGACTGTTAATGGTGTATTGTACTCCTCATTCAAAGAAGCTTGCTATGCACGTGGATTACTAGATGATGACAAAGAGTATATTGATGGTATAACAGAAGCAAGTTTTTGGGGATCAGCACAATATTTAAGAAGTCTTTTTGTGACTTTATTGTTGTCAAGCAGTATGTCTAGACCCGAATTTGTATGGGAGCAAATATGGAAATTCCTTGGAGACGATATTCTTCATAGGCAAAAACGTATCCTCCAAATACCTGGTATGGCATAATTTTAAGGATACTTATCGTATTTTAAGCTTTGTGACATTTTATTTGATTTCTAATAATATTTTTACTATGACCAGCCCTTTCTAATATAATATTTTGCAGAGATTATGTATAACTAAATCAGTTTCTTTTCTGACCTAGATTTTGATTTATGATTTAGATTCTGACCTAGATTTTGATTTATGATTTAGATTCTGACCTAGTACTTCCTTGACTGGCAAATAGTTCTTATGCAGGAAGAAAAGGAGTATGTCTTGGAAGAGGCGATGCCCGAAGCCGCGGGCGACGGGGTCACTCAGGCAGCCCTCAATCGTTGGATTGATGCCAACAAGGATGATGTGAAATGTCTAATGCTTGCAACCATGAGTGCAGATCTACAGAAAACGTTCATCAACTCAGATGCTTTCGCGATCATCAGTGAGTTAAAGAACATGTTCCAAGATCTGGCTCGGGTCGAAAGATTCGAGACTCATAGGAAAATTCTTGAGACCAAGCTTAAGAAAGGCGAGCCCGTAAGTCCACATGTTCTCAAAATAATTGGACTCATTGAGAATATGAGTCGGCTGGATCAGCAATTCTCTCAGGAAATGGCTGTAGAGACCATCATCCATTCTCTTCATAGCGGTTATGATCCGTTCAAACTGAACTACAGTATGAATAGTCTGGACAAAACGCTCACTGAGCTTCACGGTATGCTGAAGACCGCTGAAAAGACGCTCAAAAGTGATAAGCAAGATGTGCTTATGGTGCGTGGGGGCAAGTTCAAAAAATCAAGAAAGAAGAGGAATGCTAAGAAAGGTGGCAAGAAGGCTAGCCCGACTAAGCAAACTGGCGCCAAGTCTGAAAAGAGGAAGGTCAGTCAACCCACTTCTGAGTCCGAGTGCTTCTACTGTAAGAAGAAGGGGCACTGGAAAAGAGATTGCTTGAAGCTAAAGGAAGATCAGAAGAAAGGAACAGTCGTTCCATCTTTAGGTATTTTCGTTATAGACTGTATACTTGCTAATTCAACTTCTTGGGTATTAGATACAGGTTGTGGCTCACACTTATGTTCCAATCCACAGGGACTAAGAAGAAGTAGAAGGTTAAGCAAGGGTGAAGTCGACCTACGAGTGGGAAATGGAGCACGGATTGCTGCATTAGCTGTAGGAACTTATTATTTGTCATTGCCCTCTGGGCTAGTTTTGGAACTGGAAGACTGTTTCCATGTTCCAAGTCTTACTAAAAAACATCATTTCTGTTTCTTGTTTAGATGCTAAGGGATTTTCCTTTTTAATAAAAGACAATAGTTGTTCGTTTTATTTTAAAGAGATGTTTTATGGATCTGCTAGATTAGTCAATGGACTTTATTTATTAGATCACGACAAACAAGTTTATAACATAAATACCAAAAAGGCCAAAAAGGATGATTCAGAACTCACCTATCTGTGGCATTGTCGATTAGGCCATATTAACTTGAAACTCATAGAAAGACTTTAAAAGGAAGGAATTCTAGAACCATTTGACTTAGAGGATTATGGTAAGTGTGAATGATGTTTACTTGGAAAAATGACAAAGCAACCTTTCTCTAAAGTTGGAGAAAGAGCTACTGAACTATTGGGTTTAATCCATACAGATGTATGTGGACCAATGAGTACAAATGCTAGAGGTGGTTTCAGCTACTTTATCACTTTCACTGATGACTTCAGTAGATATGGTTATGTCTACCTAATGAAGCATAAGTCTGAATACTTTGACAAATTCAAGGAATTTCAGAGTGAAGTAGAGAATCAATTAGGCAAGATGATTAAGGCACTGCGGTCTGATAGAGGCGGTGAATATCTGAGCTATGAATTTGATGACCATCTGAAAGAATGTGGAATTCTATTAGAATTGACTCCTCCTGGAACACCACAATGGAACGGTGTGTCGGAACGGAGGAACAGAACCTTGCTAGACATGGTTAAATCAATGATGGGTCAGGCCGAACTTCCAATAAAATTTTGGGGACATGCACTAAATACAGCTGCACTCACTATAAATAGAGCTTCGTCTAAAGCTGTTGAAAAGACTCCATATGAGTTATGGTTTGGAAAGCCTCCAAATGTGTCTTTTCTTAAGATTTGGGGATGTGAAGTATACGTCAAACGATTAATTTCAGACAAACTTCATCCAAAATCTGACAAATGTATCCTTGTGGGCTATCCAAAGGAAACAAAGGGGTATTACTTCTACAATACATCTGAGAACAAGGTGTTTGTTGCTCGAGATGGTATCTTTTTGGAAAAGGATCACATTTCCAAAATGACAAGTGGGAGAAAAGTAGACCTCGAAGAAATTCGAGTCGAACAACAAAATCTAGAGAATGCTCAAGATGACAATCAGGATGAAACTCAGAGATCTTTAGAAGTATCTGGTGAGAATCATGGACCAACTAGAAATGTAACCCCGCGTAGATCGCAGAGATATAGATCTCAACAGGAAAGGTACTTAGGTATTTTGACGAACGAGAGCTATGACGTTCTATTACTTGAAAGTGATGAACCTGCGACTTACAAATAAGCTATGACGAGCCCTAGCTCCAAGCAATGGCATGAAGCCATGCAATCTGAATTAGACTCCATGTCTGAAAACCAAGTATGGGATTTGGTCAATTTTCCAGATGGCTACCAAGCCATTGGAAGCAAATGGGTTTTCAAACTGAAAAAGGACAAGGATGGGAAACTTGAAGTTTTCAAAGGACACGGTATGGATTACGATGAAACCTTTTCACCAGTTGCAATGCTAAAGTCTATTTGGATAATGTTAGCAATCGCTGCATATTACGATTACGAAATCTGGCAGATGGATGTCAAAATCGCTTTCTTAAACGGCGTTTTAACAGAAACTATGTTTATGACACAGCCTGAGGGTTTTGAGGATCCAAAGAATGCTAAAAAGGTATGCAAGCTAAAGAAATCAATCTACGGATTGAAGCAGGCATCCAGGAGCTGGAATATATGTTTTGATGAAGCAGTCAGTGACTTTGGTTTCATCAAGAACGCAGACGAATCTTGTGTATACAAGAAGGTCAGTGGGAGTAAAATTTCTTTTCTAGTATTATATGTCGACGACAATATTACTTATCGGAAATGACATTCCTATGTTGAACTCTGTCAAGATTTGGTTTGGGAAATGTTTTTTGATGAAGGATCTAGGAGAAGCACAGTACATACTGGGCATCAAGATTTACAGAGAAAGATCTAAAAGGATGATTGGACTTAGTCAAAGCACTTATATCAAAAAGGTGCTTGAAAGGTTCAAGATGGCAGACTCCAAGCGAGGCTACCTACCCATGTCTCATGGAATGACTCTAAGCAAGACTCAGTGCCCAAAAACACTTGATGAGCGTAGACGAATGAGTGGGATTCCATATGCATCATTAATTGGTTCAATAATGTATGCTATGATATGTACACACCCGGAAGTTGCGTACGCACTCAGTGCTACGAGCAGATACCAGTCAGACCCAGGAGAGGCACATTGGACTGCTGCCAAGAACATTCTGAAGTACCTGAAAAGGCACAAAGATGACTTCCTGGTCTATGGTGGAGATGATGAATTAATTGTTAAAGGCTATACGGATGCAAGTTTCCAAACCGACAAAGATGATTTCAGATCACAGTCTGGGTTTGTCTTCTGCCTCAACGGAGGTGCAGTAAGCTGGAAAAGTGCTAAGCAAAGCACCATTGCGGATTCTACAACTGAAGCGGAGTACATTGCTGCACATGAAGCAGCAAAGGAAGCTATATGGCTAAGGAAGTTCATAGGTGAACTTGGTGTAGTCCCCTTCATTAAAGGACCAATAGCCATATATTGTGATAATAACAGAGCTATTGCACAGGCAAAGGAGCCTAGACACCACCAAAGAGTCAAGCATGTACTTCGTAGATTTCACCTTCTACCAGAGTTCGTTGAAAGAAAAGAAGTCGAGATAAGAAAGATTGGAACTGATGACAACATATCAGATCCATTGACTAAACCTCTGCCGCAGGCGAAGCACAACTCGCACACTGCAGCTCTGGGAATCAAGCATATTGGAGAATGGCTTTGATGTCCTTGTTTAATGTTTTAAAGTTTTAGAGTTTAATACTTTGTAAAACATTATTGGTTAATCATTCACAATAAATAAATAGAATTAATTTTTCCATTTAATTTGTGGTTTATTAAATGATGAGTCCCTTCAATTTGACGATATATTCAAGATAGACTGTCAGTACAGTCCTGTGACTAAGAAATGTGTATCAAGTGAACTTGAATGTCAAAAGTTGAAAATGGTCCCTGTTTGGAGTTAGATGGACGGATAGAAAACGCTAGACGACTAGAATGCAAGATGACTAGTAGTTCTGTTTCTTGAACTATGTGGACATGGCAATGTCGCAATCATTTGCATAGATAATTACTTTGGGAAGACTAGTATCAGATATACCTATGAAACTTTACTGTAAGAGATGAAAATATGTCATAAGTAAATTTCATTAAAATTATTAGACACTTATCCTCAATACCTGAGTGATTTGAGATTACTTGTTTAAGAACTGGTTACTTTGAGGTTGTCAAATGTGCATTAAGTCTAATACCAAGGTTCAGATTAATTACGGACAATTAATTCAGTGAGATCAAGTGATCGGAACAGCTAGCTGGAGCAATGCTTCCGATCAGTGAGTTCTAATGAATATTAAGATCACAACTTACTCTTGACTGAACCTACAAGGTCACACCAATGGCATGTAACAGATCACCGAATTAAATGAATCGGAAATTCATTTACTAGCTTTTCGGGAATTAGTTTTGGAAAACATAATACGATACGACCTTGCATCGGAATCGTATATTGTATCGCGGATATTCGTAAGCTGGGCGAAACGAATAATCGTATCGTACGACGGTGATTCGTCGGATACGATACGATAAATAATAGCCGTAAGGCATTAGTCGCAAATACGAGCCACATTAGAGCTGGCGGCTCGTCGAGCCAAGCGCGCAAGCGCGCAAGGCCCAACGAGCCAGTGAGCTCGCGAGAAAACGAGCAAGCCAGCCCGGGAGGCGTGGCAGCGCGCACACTAACACGCAGCAGCACAGCAGCGAGGCAGCGATGCCCATGGCCCATGCTACACGCCTCTGCGCTGTGGGCTTCGGCATGTAGTGTGGGCTGTGCGCGGGTGGGTATCCGTGTGTGTGGTGTGGCCGGTCAAGGCCTCTTGGTCTTGGCCGGTTACATCATTAATATAATTAGGTCATATTATATTTTTACACACAACACTGTACACACATCAGTTTTTTCAGAAAACCCTAAACCTAATTCTAAACATTACGTTCTTCAGTTTTTTCTGAAAACTGTTCATCGCGAAAAGTAAAACTCTTGATTGATTGTCTAAGCTACGGTTGTCAAGACGGATCTGAACGTGTCGGTGAACCAAGTAGAGGAACGACAAGTGGAGTTCTAAGTTCGTGTTCGTTGAAAGATTACTCGGGAAAACACGCTTCAAATGTAAGTTTGCTTAATCTATGCTTTATACATGTTTCTTGGCTTTGGGGATTGTTCCGCACATGTTATGTATGTTTATCTGTATTCCCCTACAGTGTCATGGAAGCTTGAACCTTTGAGAGTGAGGCAGGTGTGAGGGGGTCGAAAAAAGCACGAGGCTAATGCGTGACCTTGTCCCTCGTGGGTGTGACGTTTCTTTTTGTCAAATCAAGTGTAATTGGATTTCCTGTGAGTTTACACCCAATTGACTAGTAATATAGGAGTCGCCATTCAGTTTTTAACGACAATGAGAAAAACTGACAAAACCCGGTTATCGTGACATAAAGGGAGTGCAATTATGTTTGACCACGACGGTCGTAGGTTCCCTTGTGATCCCTGGTGTGGGGATCTCTCAACATACACCCGCAAGGTAGACATTGAGGGTTCGGGGGACTGTAACTACCGAGAGGAGTACTTGCTCTTCGATAACTCTAGAGGCAGGATATCCTTACTAGCTCAGCATAAATAATTGAAGGGACATGTGTTAACTATTAAACTAATCTGAGTTGATTTTAACAATATGCAGCATATAGTACTAGATCGAGCGCGATTATCTGGTTTAGATTGTATTAAGGGACCTAGCATGATAATCCAATTTCCCAAAAATATCATATTTATTAGGCGTGATAGAACAATCAGATTTAGTTAGTTTAACAGTTCATAAAAAGGGCGAGGAAAGCAACTAAATCATAGAAAAGGGACACGTTACGACGCACCCTTGAGAGGTGCGTCACGGTTCTCAGAAAACTAACCACTTTGACTTTGCTATTTCTCCTTTTATTTAACGAATCTCAAGTTATGGGACAGGATACGTTCTGTTCGATTTTTGGATCGATTGCGACAGAACGCGTGATCAGTTTTTGCAGCGTGAGGCTTAGGCTTAAGGGGTTAGAGTCAATACTCAGAATAATAATTGTGTGTTCTTTTTTCACGTCGAACTTGGGCTATATTTATAGAAAAGAGTTCGTGGAAAGATAGAATTGTAGAGCTCTAATCCACGAGGATTTAGGAAAGAATACGTCCCAGGTAATTTCAGCGCCCAGGCCTGGGCGCAGAAGATTTCGGCGCCCTGAGCCAGTCGTTGAAAATAGGATTTAGGCTGTTTTCTTAGTCAGATTCGGATTCCTAGAATCGGGAGTGTTTGAGACTTAATCGAGTCTTTTAGTGCGTATTAACCTTGTGACGGAATGCGTCTGGGCCCGTTACGAACTCTAGGCTCGTTAGGATTTTAATTAAAACGTAACTCTTACTTTCGAATCATATTAGGAATAGGATTCTCTCGCAATTTCTATCTCATTTAGGATTTATGTTGGAGTGCAACACCTAACTATGACAGGTTTCTATCTTTTATGACTTGCCACTTTTAACAACTACCCCTTACGGCAGTTACTATTTTTAGCAGGTTTCTATAAATAGCAGGTTTCTATAAATAGAAGGTTTCGGGTGAAATGAAAAAGGGTGATCGAGATTCGTTATTTTATAGGAGATGCGTTGTCAAGTGGAGATTTATGCTTTCATCATCGAACCTTCCCTTTCGGGAATGGGGACAAAAGTAAGTGTCTACAGTTAGCCCCCACTTTGACTGAGTCTTAGAGTAAGACGATGGTCAAAGTATTAGACGGAGTGCGTCGCACAAGCCATGGTGACCTGTTTTTGCGAGGGTCTCACGAGCCCCCGACATATCCCTCACGTGTCATTGGGATTTGTCAACGGATAGTATAGAAACTTCCTCACTTTGTCATTGGAAGGATCTAAAGGTGCGCAGAAACTCCCTCACTTTGTCATTGGGAGTAGCTACAGATGTTTTCGAAATCAAAGCTATGAAGTGTAATTGGGCCTGGCCAAGCCCAATCACGAGGTAAAAATGTTTTTAAAGATTCTCATTTTCAGGGTTAGCTAAACGAGAAAACCCCCTTGTTTTTATGGGACGTAAAACGAAGGAAAATCCAGCACATCGTTCTTTTTTGGAAAAAACGGAAAACCATTCTTTTCAATTAAAGAAAAAAGGGAAAGCTACTCACATCGTTCTTTTTTGGAAAAAACGGAAATCCAATCTTTGGAAAAAGGGAAAGCTACTCACATCGTTCTTTTTTGGAAAAAACGGAAAACCAAAAGCTACTCACATCGTTCTTTTTTGGAAAAACTGAAAACCAAAAAAAGTTATCGCTGCAGCGACTAAGGACCTGCGCGGTTAGCGACGCAGACCACGCCGGCTAAAGATGGCGAGCCTGTTCGCTAAGGATGGACACCCCGTCCGATAGAAGTGGACGAATCTATTTTGAAATTTGTTTTTATTTTTTGAAAATAAGGACCTACGTGGTTTGCGACGTAGACCCCGCCGGCTGAAGATGGCGAGCCTGTTTCATTTTTTTTTTGAAGATTCTATTTTTCGAAAACTGAGGATCCGCGCGGCTAGTGACGCAGATCCCGCCCACTGAAGGTGGGCGAGCCCTGTCCGCTGAGGGTGGACGTCCCTGAATTCGTTTTTTCTTGATTTGGAACTCGCGTGGTTCGTGGCACGATCTTGCCTGATTGAGGTGGGCAAGTCCCTATTTTTTTGTTCATTGTGATTTCTTTTGAGATTTCCTTTTTATTTATTCTTTGTAGGAGCGAATTCTTCCGAGGGATGCTCGGATTTAGTTGTAACCTGAACGTGGGTTGACAATGGGTTTAGACGGACCTTTGTCTTGCGACCGTCTGCTTTCGTGGTTTTGAGCTAGTCTTTACGGCTCGATTTTGCCACCACTTGGTCTTTGATCTGAGGACCATGTACAAGTGTCAATGACGATCCCTTTTCTGAGGTTGAACCTGTTATTTTGAGATCATCCAAACATGGGACGGCGTATAGCGTAGTCCGGGAATGTGATTTCGATTGCGCACTCTTTGTTGGAGTATACTTTTCGTGAGTCCCCCAAGCACTCGGGCTTGTCGGTCATTTTTCGCGTATTACATAACGTCTTGTAATCATGTTTGGGGTCGTGTTCGTATGTGCGAGAGACCTTTCATAGTGGTGTGCTATTTCGGCGAAGCCGTGGGGTGCGACTTCAGTTTTCAGGCGACATCCGATTTAGCTTGGCCCGGATTAATCTTTTGACAGACAAACATTTTTTTATTTGAGAAACTAACGACTTAACAACATTTTTTGGTGTTTCGAAGAATGACCTTGATATTTCATATTTGTTTTGAAAAGTGTACATAAATGTTCCTTGAGACAAGTCTAAGTTTCGACCAAGTTTTACCATTCATTTTTGCTATTTGGGAGCTTAAAGGTGCTTTTGGGCTTGATCTTAATTGCAATAGGGACTCGTGTCTAGCAACACGGTTTTAAGTCTTTTCCTGTTCCGCGTTTTATGAAATCTGGGCCTTGGGCTGCATTTTCGGCGCCCAAGGCTGGGCGTTAATTATTTCGGCGCCCAGCTTCGGGCGCTGAAAGTCATTTTCTGGCGAATTTTGACTTTCGGATTTCTTAACGCGTTTCCGAATGGGATCAGGATGTCACTTGATGCGTTCAGCTATATATAGGGGCTAGATACGTCCCTATTTTCCATCACTCTCAATTTTCTTCTTTCTTTGCTGTGTTTTATTTACTCCTTGCTTTCGTCATGTCGATTCCTACTTTTTCACTCCAACGGGTTGTTAGGCGTTGGCTACGGGCCCTTACTCCTACAGAAAAGGCTTTGTTGAAAGAATACCACTTAGAGGCACTTTTAGGCTTACAACAAATTAATATAGACTATAATTTTCTGCATGCAGCCCTAAGCTTTTGGGATTCCGATCATCATGTTTTTGTCTTTCGGGGCAACGAAATATGTCCTTTGCCAGATGAATTCGCTGCGATCCTTGGTTATCCTACTAATGCTACCCCTGCCACTCCTGGCACTATTTAAGAGGGTAAAACAACCATAGGGGCTTTCCTAGGACTAGATGCTAACATGCTTGCTGGAATTGTTGTAGGTGATGAGGTTAATTTGGCAAAACTTGTAAAACATCACTTTAGGCCTAGTAAGAATATGACCGAACAGAAATTGAATATTCGAGCCCTTGTATTTTGCTTGTTGAATCATTATTTGCTGTCAAATAACAATGGTGAGTTCGGTGACATAAGGTTGATCCCCTTGATTAGCCAGATGGAAAGTTGCTATTCTATTATGCCGTTGGTTGTTGCCGAGACTTTGCTGAGTGCGGATGAGCTGAAGAAGGATGCCAAATCTGAATATTTTAAGGGAAGCCCCCTATTATTGCAGGTAATCGATTTTTTTCTTTGCGCACGTATACGTTTTTTGCATATATATTTTTTATTTGTCCTGCCTTGGGGCTGAGTTTCAGCGCCCAGGGCTGGGCGCTAGAATTTTTGGCACCTGGTCCTGGGCGTTGAAACTGCGCCCCAGGAACCGTTTTCTTTTTATTATTTTTTTATCGTACCCGTTTTTTGCAGATTTGGCTCGTGGAACGGCTTAGGCTCTTGGAAACTCCTGCCGATCCTAAACATTATCGCCCTATAGCCTTGGGTAACCGAAAATATTTGCACCGAGGCCAGGACGAGGCCGAATGGGCCTCTTTTTTTACTCATGGTATCTGTCCTATTAAGTGGGTGGTACCGTGGTGGGGTTTGACTACTATGACGGGGGGTTCTGATGTATCGGTTTATGTTTCCTTGTTGGGGCTATCTCGGCCCATTTATATTTTCCCTTACGGAGTCATGCGTCAATACGGCTTAAGGCAGACTATCCCCTTTTCTGATACGGTACCACCTAAAGTATACGGCCTTTTCACAAGCACGGGTTCAAGCGTGGGCTAAGTATTATGATGGTCTCCCGCGTTGGGCCGTAGCTACAAATGGCTTTGTGGGTCTTTCTGAAAACTACAAGTTGTGGATGAGCTCCGATGATAAGGCTGTGAGGACCGAGGCTTGAAATGGGCCGTGATTCTGCCAATCCTCGCACCCATGGTATTAAGAATGTGAAAGCTCGTCCTGATCGAAAGAGAAAGGAAGTTCCTCCCCGTTCCAGTTCTAGGCCTAAAAAGGTGCCTAACATGAAGGGGCCTGCTGTTGTTAAAAAAAGTGCAGGCTCTCGCGGAGATCGTCGCCGGAACAATGTATGGGTTAGGAAGGCTCAGCCGCCTGTAGAAACATTGGCTAGTCTAGTTGATGATAATAATTCTTCTCCCACCATTGTCTGTGCCCTTGAGGCTGAGCGGGCTATAACCGAGAATGTTTCTGAAGCCTTGGCATCTTTGGAAGTTAGTGTCCAGGAGCCGGTTCTTATGGAGATTGATATAGGGGCAGCGCAGAAGACTGTGGGGGTGGATCCTGCGAACATTGCCCTCTACAAGACTTTATTTGATGATCCGGAAGAACTAGAGTAGTGTAGTCTTACTAGGGTGTAGGTGCCCTTTATTTATTTCAGTTGTGTTTGTTTTTTCATTTCTTAGCACTTTTTTTTCCTTCTTATTATTTCTCAATAAAGGCGTATTTTATTTTTCATTTTCATTTTTTTGTTTCTCCTCTTTTTTATATTTTTATATGTCTAACACTTTTTGCACAATTTATATATGTTTTTTTTATTGGACCGAATCCTTGGTAAGGATTGCCTACGTATCTTGTCAGAATCAGGTGGCGCGTAGTTCTAGCTAGAATAAATTCTAAGATGCCGGATTTTAATAGATATGCCCTGAGGTGGAAGCATATTACTTAACCGGTCAAATGAGTGAAGTATTAACATTATTTTCGTCTGCGGTTTTTTGCCGTAAGTCGCGTAAAAAACGGAAATTCGACTATTTTTTGTATGGCTATTTTTTTTGGTGAGCCTATTTGGATACGTGTTGTACCCCCCAAGTGTTCGTTATTTTTCCGTTATGTGTGGATAAAATGACGAGCACTTCTAAAAAAAATTTAGGCAGGCAGAGAGTTTCAACGCCCAGGCTGGGGCGTCAAAGATTTCGGCGCCCAGCCCTGGGCGCTGAAAATGATTTCTGGCGGTCGTTTTTGACGCTTTGCTTCACGTGTTCTTGCATTTATTTCTTTTTCTTCGTTTTAGTGCTTTGCTTTTTACTTGTATAAAAATTGATTTTGAGGCTATTTCGGAGGCTTTTTTGACTGTTAGCGTGAGACGCATTTTTGTCCGGATTAATTTTTTCTATTCGTGACTCGAAACGGCTTTGAAAATGGAGTTAGGGTGCGGGAGTTATGAAGATCTTTGTGTAGGCTTTTGGGTGGATTGAGGTGCGTGTCGTTTTTGAAGGGTATGGTGGGGTTACATTTTATTAATTCCCTTTTTAAGCAATATTTGCATTTGTTTTGGATTTTGATTTCCTTTGATTTCTTTGGGTTGCATGGATTGACTTTTATGATGACACTGGTTGACCTTTATGTTTTGGGGATATGAAGGGGATGGTACGGTTTATTTTGTGGATTTCGGGAATTGGTTCCCATGGCATGATTTCAAGACCGAGTGAGCCTCGTTTATTGGGCCTAGAGTGGGCCGCCTCTTTATTTTTGTATTTTGCAAGTACATTTGGTGCTTACTTAGTATTAGAATAAAATTTTAGGAGAAATATTACGCCATTATTAATTTGGAAAGTAATTAAGGAAAACACACTGAAATAAAATTGACCTATATTCTAAGGGGTCTTAGGACCATCTAAAGTCTTTATTATTTTTTTCTACCAATCTAAAGAACTACTAGGCGCTTTTTACTAAGGTGCTCTATGTGGCTCAAGCCTTGGGTTTAGTCTCGTAAAACTTTGGTCCTTCACCGGTACTCATCTTGAATTCTATTCCTTTTGCATTGACCCACTGATATGTCTTCACCCATCCGTTCTTGATTTCTTCTAGTGTTGATGCAGGAGCGATTAACCGGGTTGGATCGAAACCTTCATCTTGTAAAGCTAGGGTAGTCATCACAGTCTCGTCCTCCATAGGCCTCGATTCGTTAAACAATGTCCATAGAGCCTGGTTGTCCAATATTTCAGTTGTTTTAGTCTTGGTGAGGTGGGGTGCCTCATCCAAGGTGTGGCAGTCATGGAAGATTTCAAATCCTGGTTTTAACAAGCCATCCTGAACGAAGGGTTCAGGGAAATCACAGCATGGGTGTCCTTCTCCTTCCCGAACGAACATCCCGTAAAGGGTTCTTTGATACGGGGGGAGGAGGGTGGTTTGTTTGGCCTTGTTAAGGCGTAGCCCAGACAGGCGGTCAGCAATATCTTCCTCCGTTGGTTCATAGCCTAAGCCAAAGGGAGTAGATTTGTTGGGTAAAGGATGGAATGTGCATTCCTTCTTCCTTATGCCCAATGGGGTTCCAGGGAAATAACCTTGAGCTAACAGCATTCTAGGGATGACTCGGGATGCGTGCGGGTCTAGGAATGCTGGATCATAGTCTTCGATGAACTGGATTGCTTCTTCCATTTGAAACCCATAAAGGTCGTCTGCAGTTTCGGCCGTTCGAACCATAGTACAACTGACGTCGATAGGAGGGGCACGGATTTCTAGTATTACCCCGTTATGGTTAAGTTTAACCATTTGGTGTAAGGTGGAAGCCACACCTCCTAAGTCATGGAGCCAAGGTCGCCCCAACAGAAGGTTGAAAGTGGGCTTGATGTCGATTATTTGAAACTCCGTGGTGCGTGCCACAGGCCCGGTTTGTATGGTAAGGTTGATTTTTCCCAACACAGGCCTTCGGGAGTTATCATAAGCTCGTACCCCTTGCGTGGAGGTTTGGAAGTCATCGTTTCCTAGCCCCAAGCAATGGGCGGTTCGCAATGGGCAAACATTAACTGCCGAACCGTTATCTACGAGCGCTAGGGGGATGTTTTGTCCTTTGCATCCAACTACTAGATAGAGGGCTTTATTGTGAGCACCCCCCTCTTTGGGCAAGTCTTTGTCAGTGAAAACTATGGCCTTTTCTCCGGCATCTCTCGTGACGTGGTTAACCAATGAGTCAGGTGTGATATCTGTAGGTACTGAGATGAGGTCGAGTGAGCGAATAAGCTTTTCACGATGTTCCTTTGAAGTACACATGAGATCCCAGATGGTAATTTCGGCTTTGGTTCTTTTTAGTTGTTTCAAGAGAGGATTTTCAATGACTTCTGTGACGGTGGTGTGCCATCCATTCTCAGGAGTTTGCCTAACTGGGATATCGTCCATAGGAGGTGGGCGAATATCCGGTTGGTATATCCTTCCGGATCGGGTGAGGTTGTCGACCTCGGGCTCCTGAGGGGTGGTGTCAATGTGACCTATTGATGGAGAAAGATATTGGCCAAGGATTCAATACCATTTGGATCCCCCTCCCATCAAAATAGGGCCAGACAGACCAAGGAGAAATAGGATCAAGGATCCTTAATTTTGAGAACCTGAAGAAGCCTGGTCACCTAACAAGGACTGGGATGGAAATGACTACTGTGTGTAAAGTCAAAGGGCATAATAAAAGAAGGTGTCCTAACAGATCGAGACACTACTGTTATTGCAGAACCAACCCCAAAAAGGCCTAGGGGGGTAGACCAAGGCATGATGGTCAGCCCCCTCACTCTCGTGCTCAATCTGTTTTTGCCCCATCATCTATGGTTGCTCAAGCTACAACGCCTACACCAAACACAATACCTAGGCCACACATAACCACTTCTGCGGCTGCATCTTCTCGAATAACTCGATCGAGTAATACTCAACATCACTCTTCTTCATGTCAACCTACGCAACTTGGTAGAGGTAGGAGGATGATTCTAGGTGGTAGGGGTTCTAGGAGTGGAATTATTGGAAGGGGAAGGGGCATAAACCGATTATGTCTGAATTTTCGTTTCTGGACCCCAATTTTTTGTTTCAAATACTTTCTCCGTTCTGTAAATATTGCACCATTTTGTTTTTTACACTATTCACACTACGACTTTGGCCATTTTTTGGGATTCATACATAAGAAAATTGTAGTCCTTTGGGATCATGTTAGATATGTATCGATCTATATATTATAAATATTAATTTTTTATAATTTTTAATTAAACACGGTTTGAGTTATTAAGATTTAGAGGAGTAAAAGTAACCCATGTTGCAATATTTAAGGAACGGAGGAAGTATATGATTTAGGGGCAAAATAGTCTTTTCGCCTCTTCTAAATCTGTTTATTTTCCCGCGCGATAGAATAACTGAAGAAAACGGAAAACGACGCGCACAGCCCGACGAAAATAAGACCCCATTTCGTTTCCAAGCTTGAAGAAGGTGATTTCCATCCATTTGATGGACAATCCTTGTGTTTTTTTTCCTACAATCCACGAATTCATGTAAGTTCTATGAATCTCTCTTCCCTGTTCTTCGATTTTATTTTCCTTTTTTAGTACTCCGTGAATTGCAAATTAGGGCAAAATTGAATTGGGGGTTTTGTCATATGCCCGAATTTGGTAGAATTCTTTTCTCAATTTTGTTCGTACATTCTTTTATATGATTCTGGTTGCATAATTCTGGATGTTTGGCATAATTTTGAGCAATTTTGTACAACTTTTCATGGACTCCTCTATAATTTCTCTTTCTTCTCTTTGGGGTTTTTTGTTGCCCTTTTTTTTTTAAATCCTTCTACCCATCTCCATCTTCTCAAGATCAGCTGAAGAATTGCATAATTCTTTTAATGATTTCACTGTTATGGTAACTATTTAATTTCAATCAGATCAATTTAACTTCTGGGTTCAGTTCTTTTGCTTATTATTTACTAATTACAATTATGCATTTACCAATGTACAAGTTTCTAAAATCAAAGAAGTCCAGAGTAATACCTCGTATTTGATGAGATCAATGAAACTTTTGCGAAAACTTTGGTGGACAGACAAGGAAATGTTGTTAACAGATGTGCTCCTGTGACCTCCAATGCAAATCGAGGTTTGGTTCAGTACTACTCTTCTTATGCTTATACATTTGAAATCCTGTTGAAACATCCCTATTTTTTTTTTTTAATATTTTTTTTGAAATCTGATAGTGTAGTTCTCACTGAGTTGAAATAGTATCACTCTCACCCTCCCTTTAAGGTCCTAACATATCTTAACGTTGCATGCAATGCTTTAGGAGATATCAATAATGTCTTGGTCTACTAGTTAAGAGCTTAAGACTATGACTTGTGTACGATAGATTATATATGTTTGAATATCCCGTCCCATTTGTAATTTGTATTGTTCTTGTGACTCATTGGTATCTTAAAACATAATGCCTTTAGAGATCAGAGAACATATTTCGTATAAATTAGCTAGAAAAGTCTATGCATTTAGAGATCAATGAAAATATAAAATATGATAGATTTTTATTTTTTTGAACAACTCAATCGGAAATAACTGTTTCAATGAATTGTCCATTGTTATAGGAGATTTAATACTTTTCAAACTTGTACATTTTTCACACACCAAAAGTCCAAAACCCATTTTCACACACCCTCTCTTTTCTTTATAATCATATGAGCATTTATGGTATAATATCACCTTTTCTCAAATCTTTTGTTCATAAAACGTGGAAATACATCTAATTCATTCAAATTATAGCACCACGTAATCAAATTGCTTAACTTTTTAAAATCACACCATCTATATGATTATTAAATTCGGATATAGTAAAGGCCTTATTCAATTTGCTTTGTGTTTTATCGATGTCAACCAGCTTAATTAGTTAAAATCTAAGGTGACGGTACGTACCCACGACCGTAGACCCTCCTTGATCTACACAAACACGTGTTTCGTCTCTTGGTCAATCCCCTACATTTAATACCACATACTAACATAGTAAGTTACTCCGAAGTAACATACATGAAAAAAACCCATTATATATCCGCCTTGCACCATTGCATACCCGGTGACCAGTCCATTTGCACGTCTCTTAGTACTTAATCATATGCTGCATTGAAGGGAGAGAAAAAAAAAGAAAAAAAAAAATCCAAGAGAGGGAGAAAATGGAGGCACCATTGCTGATCAACGGCGGCAGCATTGAGAGGTTGAAGGCGGAAAATGGAGACTACGCAGCGGTGAAGAGCGTAAGCGAGGCGGTGTCTGTGTTTAAGGAGGAGTCGGGAATGCTATGGAAGATAGCAGCTTCGTTAGATTTTAACATAATTTGTACGTACGCCACTGGTTCTCTTACCAACATTTTTGCAGGACATCTTGGGGAGCTTGAGCTTTCTGCTGTTTCCATTTCCATGTCCGTTATCAACACTTTTTCCTTCGGATTCCTGGTCTGTTTTCTCTCCTTCAACTATTATTTCCTCGCTCGATCATTTCGTTTTTTTTAATTACAAATGGGGGATCCAACCTTTGATTGTCGTTAATATTTGCAACTAGTCTAAGACGTCATTATTTTATTAATTTATTAGATTTTAGCCGTGCGATTCACGAATTCTAATAAATTGTTAAGTTAAAATAAAACTTTTATATATGCCGGGCCAAGTTTCAGTAAAGAGGTCCTGGCCCGACACTTGAGATAGGTAAATATCTTCAGCATCATCATCCCACACACCGCACACTTCTCTCTCGATTCGATCCATAGGGACCACAGCGAGTGGTGCACCTTGAGGTGTAATGTACACCGTAGGGTCGAAGTTCTCATTTTCTGGTTGGTCGAGAGAGATGTGACAAGAGCCGAGTGGGCTCTTGTTGTTGTTGGGTTTGCCAACGTTAGGGAGAGGTATCACTTCATCCTCTATCATGTCCTGGATTGTATTTTTTAGGTTCCAGCAGTTTTCGGTGTCATGCCCATTTCCTTGATGGAACTTGCAATAAGTAGATTCGACCCAATATTTGCTCTTGACAGGAGGGTCACGGGTGGGGCCTATAGGTCTCAACTTTCCTTGATTGGTTAGTCTTTCGAAGGCTTGTACCAAAGTCGACCCGAGTGGGGCAAACTTTCGGTCTCGGACCCATCTTCCAGGGCTTCTTCGGGCGGGAGTCTCCTCTACGGCATGGACTTCTTGGGCTTGGGATGTGTTGCCCCTGTTGTAGGTGTTGCTTTTGTATGCGGGTTTACTTTGTATTGTTTTTGCGAGATCATCCTCGATCTTTATTCCCACATCATAAACTCTTTTGAAAGTGTCAAGTCCCAGGTACCTAAGGTGTTGTCTGTAAGTCGGGTCCAGGTTGTCAATGAATTTTTGGACTAATTCTGTTTCGGGAGGCCTATTGATTAGTTGGGCCACCTGATCCCTCCATCTAGCAAAGTAGGTTGTGAAACCTTCATTTTTCTTTTGGAAGAGAACTTCCAGCTCGCGCATGATGACTTGAAAATCCATGTTCGACGAGTATTGCTTGATGAAGACATTGACAAAGTCTTCAATTCCCAAGTGGGGAAGAGCTTAGGGTCCTGGTGATAGTACCATTTGAGCGGCACAGGTTCCAAGGACAAAGGAAAGGCAGGTAAATACATGGACTTGTCCACGCCTTTCAAGTTCATGGCATTCACAAAGCTCAATTGATGATCACGGGGATTGTCCGTGGCTTTAAACTTTGGTAAGTCAGATGAACTAAAATTTTGTGGTAGTTTGCCAGGAAAAGGTTCAGGATGGGGGGAGAAGTACTTGCTCCCCATGGTTTGCTGTAGGACCATTTTTTCAATCCTTTTCTCGTTATCGAGGTCATTTTTGGCTTGTGCAGCCGCTAAGGATTCGTTTTCCATTTTCAGTTGGCCCATGAGTTGGGTCATTTGAGCCATCTGGTCTCGCAATTCTTCGATGGACATGTTTGAGGGTGCGAATCGAGGTTGGGGAAGCGGAGATCCTTGAAATGAGGGATGACGGACGGAGCTTGGAGTCACTAAACCTGGTGTTGGCGATGTATCTTCGAGATGTACTAACCTTTGATTTCCCGATCAGCACCAAGTGGCAGGACCAGTCCTATGCATAAGATAAGCTAAAGTTTAGGCCCCAAAGTTTCAAGCATTACTTAGTCTAGACTTTGACTCTCTCTATTGATTTTTCGCTCTTTTTTTTTGTTGGTACACTTTTAGTTCTTTCTTTTGGTCATTCTTTGGATTTTCGAAACACTTGCCCGTGTGACACTCATAGTTATTAGCATGTTCGGTTTTGGTGCCGAGCATTGTCGTCGTAGGAGGCCTAACAACGACGCAAAGAGTTATTTATTTTTTATTTTTTTTAAGTCGCTTCTAGAATCGAGTGCTTCTTCTTACGCTCTCGTAGCAATTTTTTTTACGAACGTTTTTTTTTGTGCTACGTATTTTCCTTTTGCGCGGGCACCGAGGCTGCTGCGCCTGACCAGAAGGCCAAGCAGCAACTTCAGCGCTCAGCGTAGGGCGTGAGAATTCTGGCGCCCAGCCAGGGCGTTGAAAATGCGTCCCTGGCTGGTTCTCGTTTTCTGTTTGCGTCTACTTTTGTTTATGCGACTTCGATTTTGCGTGCTTGCCTAATAACGTCCTTTACGCGTCGTGCAGCGTTTGTGGGATTCGTTACAGGACATCCCGAGCGTCGCTTATTTTTGTGGCGATCGTTCGGGTTTGCGGAACACGTATTTCGGTATAACTCTTTGGCAAATTGGTGTATGAATGTTTGGGCAATTTTTAAGGTCGTTGGTTTTTCTAGGATAGTTTGTCACACACAATCATATATTTTGCTACACATAACTAACATTACACCATGAGGCAATAATAATATGTCATGTAGTTTATGATAGGCTTCTATGGGTAGTTTTTGCGCCTGGCTTGGTACCGCTTCTATCGCAGATCCAACACATGCCCCGGTCGAGGTAGTGCCTTCAACAGACGAATTTCGCCCAAGAGGCCAATCACGATGTAAGCCAAGGGAGCATGCACCAATGAGAGGGACCTAATGGGCGAGCGATTGGGTTTGGGACGGGTGTACTACTAGCGAAAGTGCCGAGTGGACAACATTCAAAGCGTATGCACCCCCCGGTTGGCGATGGGTATCTTTAGTCCCAACTCCCGAGATGAAACACCAAGGGAGCCAAGATTCGTTATGCGGTTCTGTCCGTTCATATTAATATGCTGATTTTCAGGTCGTCCCAACTTGATGGAGAAATAAACGCGGGGTAGGATCGTTTCACCCTTCGGCTATTTTGATTACCTACGAGCACGAGTATTTCCTTCATTATCCCCAGCGGAGTCGCCACTGTGAGGGGGTCGAAAAAAGCACGAGGCTAATGCGTGACCTTGTCCCTCGTGGGTGTGACGTTTCTTTTTGTCAAATCAAGTGTAATTGGATTTCCTGTGAGTTTACACCCAATTGACTAGTAATATAGGAGTCGCCATTCAGTTTTTAACGACAGTGAGAAAAACTGACAAAACCCGGTTATCGTGACATAAAGGGAGTGCAATTATGTTTGACCACGACGGCCGTAGGTTCCCTTGTGATCCCTGGTGTGGGGATCTCTCAACATACACCCGCAAGGTAGAGATTGAGGGTTCGGGGGACTGTAACTACCGAGAGGAGTACTCGCTCTTCGATAACTACAGAGGCAAGATATCCTTACTAGCTCAGCATAAATAATTGAAGGGACATGTGTTAACTATTAAACTAATCTGAGTTGATTTTAACAATATGCAGCATATAGTACTAGATCGAGCGCGATTATCTGGTTTAGATTGTATTAAGGGACCTAGCATGATAATCCAATTTCCCAAAAATATCATATTTATTAGGCGTGATAGAACAATCAGATTTAGTTAGTTTTACAGTTCATAAAAAGGGCGAGGAAAGCAATTAAATCATAGAAAAGGGACACGTTACGACGCACCCTTGATAGGTGCGTCACGGTTCTCAGAAAACTAACCACTTTGACTTTGATATTTCTCCTTTTATTTAACGAATCTCAAGTTATGGGACAGGATACGTTCTGTTCGATTTTTGGATCGATTGCGACAGAACGCGTGATCAGTTTTTGCAGCGTGAGGCTTAGGCTTAAGGGTTTAGAGTCAATACTCAGAATAATAATTGTGTGTGTTCTTTTTCCACGTCGAACTTGGGCTATATTTATAGAAAAGAGTTCGTGGAAAGATAGAATAGTAGAGCACTAATCCACGAGGATTTTGGAAAGAATACGTCCCAGGTAATTTCAGCGCCCAGGCCTGTGCGCCGAAGATTTCGGCGCCCAGAGCCAGGCGTTGAAAATAAGATCTGGGCTGTTTTCTTAATCAGATTCGGATTCCTAGAATCGGGAGTGTTTGAGACTTAATCGAGTCTTTTAGTGCTGTGAGGGGGTCGAAAAAGCACGAGGCTAATGCGTGACCTCGTCCCTCGTGGGTGTGACGATTCTTTTTATTCAATCAAGTGTAATTGGATTTCCTGTGGGTATACACCCAATTGACTAGTAATATAGGAGTCGCCATTCAATTTTTAACGACAATGAGAAAAACTGACAAAACCCGGTTATCGTGACATAAAGGGAGTGCAATTATGTTTGACCACGACGGCCGTAGGTTCCCTTTTGATCCCTGGTGTGGGGATCTCTTAACATACACCCGCAAGGTAGAGATTGAGGGTTCGGGGGACTGTAATTACCGAGAGGAGTACTTCGCTCGTCGATAACTCCAGAGGCAAGATATCCTTACTAGCTCAGCATAAATAATTGAAGGGACATGCGTTAATTATTAAACTAATCTGAGTTGATTTTAGCAATATGCAACATATAGTACTAGATCGAACGCGATTATCTGATTTAGATTGTTTTAAGGGACCTAGCATGATAATCCAATTTCCCAAAAATATCATATTTGTTAGGCGTGATAGAACAATCAGATTTAGTTAGTTTAACAGTTCATAAAAAGGGAGAGGAAAGCAGCTAAATCATCGAAAAGGGACACATTACGACGCACCCTTGAGAGGTGCGTCACGGTTCTCAGAAAACTAACCACTTTGACTTTGCTATTTCTCCTTTTTATTTAACGAATCTCAATTATTGGACAGGATACGTTCTGTTCAATTTATGGATCGATTGCGACAGAACGCGTGAACAGTTTCGCAGCGAGAGGCTTAGGCTAAGGGTTGGAGTCAATACTCAGAATGTAATTGTGTGTTGTTGTGTTCTCTTCACGTCGAATTTAGGGGTCTATTTATAGGGAAGAGTTCGTGGAAAGATAGAATTGCAGAGTTCTAATCCATAAAGAATTAGGAAAAAATACGTACCCAGGTATTTTCACCGCCCAGGCCTGGGCGCCGAAGATTTCGGCGCCCAGAGCCAGGCACTGAAAATAGGGTCTGGGCTATTTTCTTTAGTCAGATTCGGATTCCTGAAATCCGTAGAGTTTGAGATTAATTCGAGTCTTTTAGCGCGTATCAATTTTATGACGGAATGCGTCTGGGCCCATTACGAACTCTAGGCTCGTTAGGATTTCAATTAATACGTAACTCTTATTTTCGAATCATATTAGGAATAGGATTCTCGCAGTTTTCTATGTCATTTAGGATTTATGTTGGAATGCAACACCTAATTCTGACAGGTTTCTATCTTTTATGATTTGCCACTTTTAGAAGCTACCTTTTACGGCAGTTACTATTTTTAGCAGGTTTACATAAATAGCAGGTTTCGGGTGAAATGAAAAGGGGAATTGAGATTCGTTTATTTTATAGGAGATGCGTTGTCAAGTGGAGATTTATGCTTTCATCATCGAACCTTTCCCTTTCGGGAATGGGGACAAAAGTAGGTGTCTACAGTTAGCCCCCACTTTGACTGAGTCTTGGAGTAAGACGATGGTCAAAGTATTAGACGGAGTGCGTCACACAAGCCATGGTGTATTGTGACCTGTTTTGCGAGGGTCTCACGAGCCCCCGAGTGATAACATTTGACTTAAGGGTCCTCACTTGAAGTGTCGACATATCCCTCACGTGTCATTGGGATTTGTCAACTGATAGTATAGAAACTTCCTCACTTTGTCATTGGAAGGATCTAAAGGTGCGTAGAAACTCCCTCACTTTGTCATTGGGAGTAGCTACAGAGTTTTTCGAAATCAAAGCTGTAAAGTGTAATTGGGCCTGGCCAAGCCCAATCACGAGGTAAAATGTTTTTTAAAAATTCTCATTTTCAAGGCTAGTTAAACGAGAAAACCCCCTTGTTTTTATAGGACGTAAAACGAAGGAAAATCCAGTACCCTTGTTTTTATAGGACGTAAAACGAAGGAAAATCCAGCACCCTTGTTTTTATAGGACGTAAAACGAAGGAAAATCCAGCACCCTTGTTTTTATAGGACGTAAAACGAAGAAAAATCCAGCAAAAGTTATCGCTGCAGCGACTAAGGACCTGCGCGGTTTAATGGCGCAGACCCCGCCGGCTAAAGATGGCGAGCCTGTCCGCTAAGGGTGGACACCCCGTCCGATAGAAGTGGACGAATCTGTTTTGGAAATTTGAAAATAAGGACCTACGCGGTTTGTGACGTAGACCCCGCCGGCTAAAGATGGCGAACCTTGTCCGCTAAGGGTGGACACCCCGTCCGATAGAAGTGGACGAACCTATTTTGAAATTTGTTTTGCTTTTTTTTTGAAAATAAGGACCTACGCGGTTAGTGACGTAGACCCCGCCGGCTGAAGATGGCGAGCCTATTTTAAATTTGAAGACTTTATTTCTTTCGAAAACTGAGGACCTGCGCGGCTAGTGACGCGGACCCCGCCCGCTGAGGGTGGGCGAGCCCTGTTCGCTGAGGGTGGACGTCCCTGAATTCGTTTTTTTCGATTTGGGATTCGCGTGCCGCGATCTTGCCCGATTGAGGTGGGCAAGTCCTTATTTCATTTTTTTTCTTGTGATTTCTTTTGAGAATTTCTTTTTATTTATTCTTGTAGGAGCGAATTCTTCCGAGGGATGCTCGGGTTTAGTTGCAACCTGAATGTGGGTTGACAATGTGTTTAGATGGACCATAGTCTCGTGGTCATCACCTTTTCATGGTTTTGAGCTAGTCTTTTCGGCTCAATTTTGCCATTACCTGGGGTCCTTGATTAGGGGACTATGCATAAGTATCAACGACGACCTTTGTCTTGAGGTGGTAAACTGGTTTTATTTTTTGAGACATCCAAACACGGGACTTCGTACAGCGTAGTCTGGGAATATTGTTTTAACTTTGCGTACCTTTTTTTGAGATATATTTTTTCCTTTCGAGCCACCAAGTACTCGTGCTTGGCGGTCAGTTCTTGTCAAAGGGGTTCTTTTGGGATACGCATTTTGTAATGTCCTTGATTGTGTTTGGGATCGTGCTCGTAAGTGCGAGCGATCTTCGTAGTGGTGTGCTACTCTTGACAAAGTCGTGAGGTGCAACTTTCAGTAAGGAAATTGGCAATTTTCGAGTCAAATGGATGCGGCAGGGCCCAATAGAAGTTAGGGCCTTTTTTGAGCCTGGGTTCATTTTCGGCGCCCAGGCCTGGGCGTTGAAATAATTCACGCCCAGGTGGGGCGTTGAAAGTGTTGTTTGGGCTGGTCTTTTGATGACACAGTTGGCCTCTTGTTCATTCGTTTATTTCACTTGGAAGTTCTATGTATTCTCTTTTCTTTTGTTTTTTCTTTGTTTTTAGAACGTGATGATTTTCTTGAGAAGCCGTAGCCGATTGGTGGACTACGGTGCTTGTCGCCTTTGGGCGATTATTTTAAGGAATTGTTGCTCTTAAGGCGTACAGTTATTGCGATAGTTGGGCGAGTCTATATGGCCCGAGGAACATACCTTGAGGCGTAAGACTTTGACCGCTCTTGTTGTTGTATATTTTTTCCTTTCGAACGCGTTCGTGAATGTTCGATACTTAGAATGATGATATGTATGTGCGAACGAGCGTTCATAGAATGGTCGTTGTGTGCGGTCCATTAATCAGTTTGCTTGAATCATTATTTTTTTTTATTTTTTTTTTATTTTTTTTGAGCAATGACTGATTTTGAATAGTTTGCTTAGAAGCTTGATAGGGTTCAGGCCCATTCATGAAGTGGGCTCAAACATCGTGCCCTTTCGTTTGTTCAACATTTGCTTCAAGATTTTTTATTTTGCTAGGGTTGTTTCGTAGCTTGGAGCCCCCAAGTATGCATGTTGGGATTTTCGTACGATTTTCGTACGATTTTCGTACGATTTTCGTAGGTTCTTTCGAGATACCTTTAATCCTTAATGTAGAAGTCGTGTGGCTTGCATTTGGGCGATAAGTAGTCTTTGCCTCTTACTCTTGGTCGTGCTTGCATTAATGCAATGTGCCTTACTTTTTTAGACTTGTACTGTGGGATGGTTGAACTTATGGTGCAACGTAGG
The DNA here is from genome assembly GCF_020520425.1 of Spinacia oleracea. Lineage (NCBI taxonomy): Eukaryota > Viridiplantae > Streptophyta > Magnoliopsida > Caryophyllales > Amaranthaceae > Spinacia > Spinacia oleracea. Next base: position 32,509,491 of record NC_079492.1, read on the forward strand.
CTTGTGTGGCCTAACGGCGTGTCTTAGAACATTCCTCCAGGTGTTGGGATATTATTATTTTTTGCATTGGAGCACTTCATCATGCCTCGTTCAGGTGTTCGAACAAGTGTAGCATCTTCTGCGTGGGTTTGCATGGCTTATTACTTCGTTCGATGCGAGGATTCATAGGTGTTTCTTTCTTATTTTTATATCTGGGCAAAATGTGACTAGCAGAAAGATTCAGCGCCCAGGCTGGGGCGTTTAAAGATATCGGCGCCCAACTCTGGGCGTTGAAATTGATTTCTGAGCAGAATTTTGACAGTTTTTTCTTGATTTTTTTCTTTCGCTTTTGCTTTGGAACGATGTAGACTGTGTAACGGACGCTCGTAGGGCGAGCATTATGTGCAGTAGTTTTATCGGAGTTTCGGTGACTCGCGATTTTCAGTTACCCTTGTTAGTGGGGTGACTTTATATATTCTAAGTAGTGCTTAGAATTTGGGAGGGGTTGTAGTCATTCTAAGGTTCGTTTTACACGATTAAAGCTTAGGATTGTGTCCCTATGACGTATGTATAGCATTAGCGTCGAGAATTTGCGATAAAATCGTCATTTCGAGCATTTTTAGAGTGTTTTTCTCAAGCCCCCAATTGTAGCTACGGGATTGGCTTGGTGCTATAATGCTTTGCATACGTTTTTATGCATTCATGGTGACACGGATCATGAATAGTTTGAACCAGACGCGTTTAGTGCGGGGTATGTTCGAGTAGTGATTTGCTACTTCTCTTGTAAATGTCGTATTGTGTGACATTGCCATGGTCAAGGTAGTCACATGTTGAAGTGTGCCTTGACTAAAAGCTAGGTGCCTTTGTTTACCCATAATCATATTTAAAAATCTTTTTGACTCACTTGCAACGTCGAGATAAATGCATACTTAGATTAAACCAATGACACTTTATTATGTTCGAAGAAGTCTTTGAAAATTATTTGAAATCCGAGTCCTACTATGTACAATCCGAGGTGTCATAAGTAAGTTTGACTTATAGAAGGGTTCGTACAAGATTACATGAGTCAATCAAAATACTGTTACGATTTTTGGAATGCTGTCTAAGGATTTGCTGGAAGCCAGGGTGCAGGCGTCAAGACATACTTGTGCCCGTTTGGCATATGCTTTAGGCTTTTAGGGCCATCTTTTCCAAAATTGCGGGAATATAAACCGTTTTCAAATTGACTTAGATTTACTTGGTGTATGTCTGTATAAAAGGCCGAGGTATACTTAGTTCCTTCCCTATCTCTTTCATTTCAATTTTTAGCCCCCAGTTACTGTTATGTCTTCCCATTAATAATGTTTTCAGATTTCGATTTTAGATGCCCGTGTCATATGTCTGAGTAGGGTGAGCCTTGGTTAAGTGCCAAGTCCTATTGACAATGTCTGATTTTTTTTTCAAAGGGGATTCGCGAGCATTTGAGTTACCATGAACGGGTGCCCTGAGCTCGAAGGAAAGATGGGGCGACGCCGTAGAACAATCCTCTTTATTGCAAGCTTACTGCCCTTATTACTTGTTGGCGATTATGACTGTGTCTTAGTGGTGAAAGAAGGTCTTTAAGCGAACGACTATGTCTAGTGGTGAAAGAAAGTCTTTAAGTGAGTTAGTTCGCTTTAGGGAGGGTCAAGTCGAGTACTTTAGAGGTCATGGACGCTTGCGCTAGCCCCCATTCAATTGAGGCAAAGTGGTCTTTTGAGTCTTGGCTAAGTGCCTAGGAGTGTGAGTGCTCCTTCTGGCAAGGGTACGTGCCCTTATTATTTTTCGATGTGTGCTCATTAATTTTGGCATCTTGATGACTTGGATTCTTCTTTTGACTTAAATCTTTCTTTCGACTTGGGTTGCAAGTAATTAAATTTCAATAAGGGACTCCATTTCTTATTCTTGTTATTTCTATAGGCTTTAATATTGGTTGCAAATTGGTTGGACCGAATCATGGATTGCCTACGTATCCGCCTTAAATAAATTTAATTTGGAATCAGGTCTTGCGTAGTTCTTATCCTAGAAAATGGTTTCTTAGAATGCCGAATTCGATAGGTATGTTCTGAGGTGGAAACATATTATTTGAAACAGTAGAATAAGTGAAGTTTATTATTATTTTAATCTACTGCTTTGCCGTAAGCCAAAAATTTGTTTTATATATATTTTGAGTACATGTATTTTTTGGTGGTACGTATATCTAAATACGTGCTGTACCCCTCCAAGTGTTCGTTATTTTTCCGTGCATGTGCGGATAAAATGACGAGCACTTCTGGACAAAATTTGGCGAGCAGAGAGATTCAGCGCCCCGGCTGGGGCGCTAAAGATTTCGGCGCCCAGCTATGGGCGCTGAAAATGACTTCTGGGAGGATCTTTTTTGGTGCGCTAAATGCTCCTTTTTCTTTTAGACTAACTTTAGAGGCGCTTTGCAAAGTTTCTTCTTTAATATTTATTACTTTTTTGTACTTTTCATTTGTCTTCTTTTTTTAATCGTGACTCAAGACGGTTTGAAAGACGGGTTGAATGAAATAGGATAAGTTGTATAGGTATTAGTCGAGCATGAGGATTACACCTGCTAGGGCTCACAATTTGCAGCCTCAAGCTAGTGTCATGAGTTTAAATCAACCAAGGTCAATGAGTAGTATGGGGACGGTTTAAGGGTATATCAACAGGATATATCCACACAAGTTATATGGTCATTATGCTAATGGTGGTGTAAGAACAGGTTTTGGGCTTTGGAAATAATGGGTATAACGCACGTGTCAATGGCCGTGCGTGGTTTGCGGTTGACAACAAGTTCAAAAACAAGAGTCGAGGTAATGGTTTCTTGGGTTATGGCAATGAGAACATGGATGGGTTAGATGAGCTGAACAGGGACCCAGAGCGAATGCGTCTAAGAGCATAAGGGTTGGAAAGGGTAGACATCGTAGAATTTTATGATTTGGATTGGTTAACTCAATTCTTTTCCTTCGTTTACTTGGGTAGGTTTCGCACTTTGGGAGGTACGGGCTAAGTATTTCATGGCTCTTTTTCGCTCTCCCTTTTCTCTTTCTCTTTTTTAAGCATTTCGTGGCTTGCTCTTTTCCCTCTCCCTTTTCTCTTTCTATTTTTTCCTTTTTGCATGGGATTTCTCCCCAACATAAATCCTTCAATTTTTTTTTATTTGGGCTAAAAGGTAGATGGTTATGGTCTTTGAGTCACGAGGCGAGACTGAGTGAGCCTCGTTTGGTAGGCCTATAGTGGACCTTTAATTTTAGTAGGCCTAGGGTGGACCTTTAATTTTAGTTGGCCTAGGGTGGACTTTTAAATTATCTTACTTTGCAAGCGTATTTAGTCGTTTCTTAAAATGTGCAAATAGCGTAGATTCAAAATGTTGTTTTTACCTTATTGAAATTTAACGAAAGAATTACATCAAAAATAATTTTTTGCTTCTTTTCAGATTCTGGTTTCCGGGATTTAACTGGAAGTTGTGATTTAGACTCGAACTTTCATTAATTTTTCTGATTATAACCCGTGTATGAATACAAGGAGGTGGCCTAGACTCAAAATAATGACATGGCGTAAGCCTATAATACTTCACCAAGCGACTCTCAGACTTAGGCTAATTGGACCATAACTTTCGTTGGTTGACACTTTAGATTTTAACCCTTGGGTGTTCACTTGTCATGCGCCATTTTGCTTAAGGTTGGCAAGGTAGTTAATTGGGGCGATCAAATTTTTATTTTTGTAAGACTAGAATCATTAGTGCGGCTTCTCTCTTAGTGTGTATTGCTTTACCCCGATGGTAGCCTTATGGTATGCCGATTTGGGTATTTTCATGGTTGGTCATGTTGCATTCATGGAAAATATTTTTAGTCCGTACTTAGTAGTATTTCAAGGAGCGAGTGACTCGAGAGGACTATGATAGTCGTGACCCAATGTGATTATAAACCTTGAGGCCATTAATTTTTCTTTGCTAATGGTGTTGATACCTTAGGTTCACTTTGGGGGTTGTGCGACTATGTGGGAATGATTTTCAGAATGTGACTGTTTCCATTTTGCAAATACTATAATATATTCTTTTATTGGTGAGAGAGAGTATTGAGGCCGTAGACTCTTGGCAAGGGATGACAATTACATATGGGTGCTTATTGATTTAAATGTTAGGAAGGGAGACTCAATATGGTTTAACCTTTTATCTTGCAGAACGACACCAAACATTAGGACCGATTCTATGGATAAGACAACTAAGACTTAGGATTTGGATTGTATTTTGGCATAGCCTAGTCTAGACTCGGATTTATTTGAACATTTATTTTTTTTCTTGAAGACTTTATTCGAACATTATTTTTTGAATATTTTGCCCATGTGACATTCAAGGTCGTTTAATTAGCATGCTCGGTTTTGGTGCCGAGCATTGTCGTCGTAGAAGGCCTAACAACGACACAAAGAGTTATTTATTTTTATTTTTTAGTCGCTTTTAGAATCGAGTGCTTTTTCATACGCCCTCGTAGCAAAAAAAAAATTCACAAAAAGTTTTTTTGCTACGTATTTTCTTCATGCGTGGGCACCGTGGCTGCTGTGCCTGACCAAAAGGCCAGGCAACAACTTCAGCGCCCAGCTGTGGGCGTGAGAAATTCTGGCTCCCAGCCAGGGGCGTTGAAAATGCGTCCCTGGCTGGTTCTCGTTTTCTGTTTGCGTATACTTTTGTTTTTGCGACTTTAGTTTTGCTTGCTTGCCTTATAACGTCATTTACGCGTTGTGCAGCGTTTGTGGGATTCGTTACAGGCCATCCCGAGCGTCGCTTATTTTTGTGGCGATCGTTCGGGCTTGCGGAACACGTATTTTGGTATAACTCTTTGGCCAATTGGTTCATGGATGCTTGGGCAATTTTTAAGGTCGTTGGTTTTCTAGCATTATTTGTCTAGCATTATTCGTACGCACAATCATAACATAGTCACATAGTTCGCTACATATAACTACATTACAAACAGGGATTTGAAAATTAAATATGTCAGGTAGTTTATGATAGGCTTCTATGGGTAGTATTTGCGCCTGGCTTGGTACCGCTTCTATTCGTAGATCCAACACATGCCCCGGTCGAGGTAGTGTCTTCAACAGACGAATTTCGCTCAAGAGGCCAACCCGCAAGTGCAAGCCAAGGGGGCATGCAGGCGAGAGGGACCTAATGAGCGAGCGATTGGGTTCGGGATAGGTGTACTACCTGCACAAGTACCGAGTGGGCAACATGCGCGGCGTATGCACCCCCCTATTGGCGGGAAAAGGTATCCTTAGTCCCAACTCCCGAGGGAGCCGAGATTCGTTATGCGGTTCTGCCCGTTCACATCAATATGCTGATTTTCAGGTCGTCCCAACTTGATGGGGAAATAAACGCGGGGTAGGATCGTTTCACCCTTCGGCTATTTTGATTACCTACAAGCACGCGTATTTCCTTCACTATCCCCAGTTGAGTCGCCACTGTGAGGGGGTCGAAAAAGCACGAGGCTAATGCGTGACCTCGTCCCTCGTGGGTGTGACGATTATTTTTATTCAATCAAGTGTAATTGGATTTCCTGTGGGTATACACCCAATTGACTAGTAATATAGGAGTCACCATTCAGTTTTTAACGACAATGAGAAAAACTGACAAAACCCGGTTATCGTGACATAAGGGGAGTGCAATTATGTTTGACCACGACGGCCGTAGGTTCCCTTGTGATCCCTGGTGTGGGGATCTCTCAACATACACCCGCAAGGTAGAGATTGAGGGTTCGGGGGACTGTAACTACCGAGAGGAGTACTTTGCTCGTCGATAACTCCAGAGGCAGGATATCCTTACTAGCTCAGCATAAATAATTGAAGGGACATGCGTTAATTATTAAACTAATCTGAGTTGATTTTAGCAATATGCAACATATAATACTAATTCGATCGTGATTATCTGATTTAAATAGCATTAAGGGACCTAGCATGATAATCCGATTTCCCAAAAATATCATATTTGTTAGGCGTGATAGAACAATCAGATTTAGTTAGTTTAACAGTTCATAAAAAGGGCGAGGAAAGCAGTTAAATCATCGAAAAGGGACACATTACGACGCACCCTTGAGAGGTGCGTCACGGTTCTCAGAAAACTAACCACTTTGACTTTGCTATTTCTCCTTTTTATTTAACGAATCTCAATTATGGGACAGGATACGTTCTGTTCGATTTATGGATCGATTGCGACAGAACGCGTGAACAGTTTCGCAGCGAGAGGCTTAGGCTAAGGGTTGGAGTCAATACTCAGAATATAATTGTGTGTTGTTGTGTTCTCTTCACGTCGAATTTAGGGGTCTATTTATAGGGAAGAGTTCGTGGAAAGATAGAATTGCAGAGTTCTAATCCATAAAGAATTAGGAAAAAACACGTACCCAGGTATTTTCAGTGCCCAGGCCTGGGCGCCGAAGATTTCGGCGCCCAGAGCCAGGCGTTGAAAATAGGGTCTGGGCTGTTTTCTTTAGTCAGATTCGGATTCCTGAAATCCGTAGAGTTTGAGATTAATTCGAGTCTTTTAGCGCGTATCAATTTTATGACGGAATGCGTCTGGGCCCGTTAGGATTTCAATTAATACGTAACTCTTATTTCCGAATCATATTAGGAATAGGATTCTCGCAGTTTTCTATCTCATTTAGGATTTATGTTGGAATTCAACACCTAATTCTGACAGGTTTCTATCTTTTATGATTTGCCACTTTTAGAAGCTACCTTTTACGGCAGTTACTATTTTTAGCAGGTTTCCATAAATAGCAGGTTTCGGGTGAAATGAAAAGGGGAATTGAGATTCGTTTATTTTATAGGAGATGCGTTGTCAAGTGGAGATTTATGCTTTCATCATCGAACCTTTCCCTTTCGGGAATGGGGACAAAAGTAGGTGTCTACAAGTGCGTATTAACCTTGTGACGGAATGCGTCTGGGCCCGTTACGAACTCTAGGCTCGTTAGGATTTTAATTAATACGTAACTCTTACTTTCGAATCATATTAGGAATAGGATTCTCTCGCAATTTCTATCTCATTTAGGATTTATGTTGGAGTGCAACACCTAATTCTGTCAGGTTTCTATCTTTTAGGACTTGCCACTTTTAACAACTACCCATTACGGCAGTTACTATTTTTAGCAGGTTTCCATAAATAGCAGGTTTCTATAAATAGCAGGTTTCGGGTGAAATGAAAAGGGGTGATCGATATTCGTTATTTTATAGGAGATGCGTTGTCAAGTGGAGATTTATGCTTTCATCATCGAACCTTCCCTTTCGGGAATGGGGACAAAAGTAGGTGTCTACAGCAGGCAGGGCCGTCCAATAGCTCCTCGAACCAATTTTCTCCAAATAGTAGATCGAAGTTGGCAGGCACGTCGATGACTAGAAATTCAGCATTGTTGTAGTAGGTCTCAAAAGAAAAGACCAAATCGAGGACCCCCAGGATCTTGTATGTAATGCCCTGGAACTTGATGGTTTGCTGGGTAGTTAGCATGAGATCATAATCGGAGAAGCCCAAAACCTTCAGGGTGGCAAAGGGACAAATGCTTTCTTGAATGTCGGTTGTTACCCTAGGTTCGGGGATCACCCAGTTTTGAACAATTGGAATGAGATGGCAGAAACTTGGAACCATCAGTTCGTAGCCTGGCTTGTATATTGTAGAGATTAGGTTGCATGAAAAATCCTCTCCTTAATCTTCAACATCACAAGAGATAGCTTGCACCGAGGGAGACTGCTTGGTTCTTGGTGGTAGGGGAAAAGTCTTGTTGTCGACCATATTCTGGATCAGATGCTTGAGCTTGAAGCAGCATTCAATGTCATGCTCGTTCCCTTGGTGGAACTTGCAATATGCTGTAGGGTCCCAGCTTTTGGACCTCTTGTCGACTGGAGGGTCTGGTGTAGGACCGATTGGAGTGATGACTTGCTTCTCGGCCAACCGATCAAAGGCGTCACTATAGGTCATATCGAGGTTGGTAAAGACCCTTTGAGGCCTGTTCTGGAAGTTGCGTTGATTGCTGTTGTTCTTGAAGTTGCTTGGCTTTGGACCTTGAGGAGCTTCTAGGGCGTTGACCTCGTGGACCTTGTGTGTTGCTTCAGTTTTCCTACCATTCCACTTTTCAGCTTATGGAGTTGGTGCTAATAGTGCTTTCATCAGATCGTCCTCTATATCGACTCCGATGTCATAGGTTCTCTTGAAACTTTCCAGGCCTAGGTATTTCATATGAGTATTGTACTTTGGAAGGTGCCCAACAATAAAAATCTTGACCAATTCTTTCTCGGAGGGTCGAGTCACCATTTGGGAAGCCATCTCTCTCCATCGGTTGAGATAGTTAGTGAAACCTTCTTGAGGCCCTTGTCTAAGAACCTCTAGTTCTGGCAGAGTAGTTTGAAGTTGAATGTTGGGCTGATACTGCTCCATGAATGCTCGAGCAACTAATTCCCATGTACTGGTTTGATGCTCTTTGAGTGAGTAATACCACTTCTGGCAGACTGGTTATAGGGACATGGGGAATACCACAGGGTATAGCTCGAGTTCGACCCCCTTAATAGCCATTGTAGCTCTGAAGTTCTTGAGGTGATACTTGGGATTGTCAGTTGACTTGAATTTCGGAATGTCATTGAGCAGAGAATTTGTCTGACAAGTTTGCCTTTCCTTTGGGGTTGTCCTCCATTAAAGTGTCGAAAAAGTTCTCTTGATTGGTAACCTTATTAACCAGACTCGCGATCCTTTTGGTTAGGTCATCGGTGGGTGCGGCCTGCTCTACAATACCCAGTAGGTTGCTTATGTTCTCCAGGTTGGTGCTGAGGCTACCGACAATGGCCATAAGTTGGGTGATTTGATCGGGGGCGGCCATTTGGATTGTTTCTTGGAAAGGACTTAAAGCTTGATTTGTAAAAGGTAAGCTGGCTGCTCGCTCAATGCCGGCTATAAGGGAAGCTAGGGCTGATGGAGTTCTCTTCAACCTTTCTCCTCTTCGGCGAACCCACGGGATCTTTGGGCTACTAGTTAGCACACATGACATGATTTTAGAACTTGAACTTCCCGACACATGATATGATATGCATGCAATGAATGAGACCTAGACTTGACTCTAAGTGCCACTCCGAAGATTCGGGATTATGGATTTTGTATTTTTATTCGGGATTTGCAACCTGTTGGAAATATTTGAAAGGAGCTTCATTCTTTTGTGGAGGCTTTCTCCTTGTACTAGGACTTGGAACATTGAGAAAGAAGATTTCGATCTATTGGAACTTGGACTATTTTAGGGGAACTTCAACCCATTTAAAAATTGGACTTGTATTAAGGGATTTTCAACCCATTGGAAATAGTTTAGGAGATTGGATTTTGTATTATATCAAGGGAGTTTCAACTCGATCGATAGGAAATTGAATTTTGTATTATTTCAAGGGGATTTCAACCCGATCAAAATGGAATTGGATTTTGTATTATTTCAAGGCGATTTCAAACCGTCAATATTTTAGGAGAATTTCAATCCATTGGATTTCAGAATAATTCAAGGGAGTTTCAACCCAAAGCGGAATTTTGAATATTTTAGGGGAATTTCAACCCGAAGTAGAATTTGGAACATTTTAGGGGAATTTCAACCCGAAGTAGAATTTGGAATATTTTAGGGGAATTTCTACCCGAAGTAGAATTTGGAATATTTTAGGGGAATTTCAACCCAAAGTAGAATTTGGAATATTTTAGGGGAATTTCAACCCATCGGATTTCGAAGTATTTTAGGGGGATTTCAACCCTAGGGAAAGGATATTGGATTTTGTACTATTTTGGGGGATTTTCAACCCATTGGAATTTGAAAATTGGACTTGTATTATTTCAAGGGATTTTCAACCCATTGGAAGTATTTTCGAATTTTGTATTTGGGAGTAACGGAAGGCAAGTGGTCGGCTTTGGGTGTCAAAAAGTACTCGACTATAGGAGTAATGGATTTTAGATGCATGAGGTTTGAATGATGCTTATAGGGGTTTGGTTTCCTAGTTGGAGGCTAATGGTTTTTGGCAAAGCTAGAATTCGAGGTTAGCCATTCACGCGTGCAAAGACGCCCACACAATGCACAAATAGCACGTTGTCACACTAACTTGAATATGAATGCGACATGCAAAGTTCTCAACCTAAGGTCGGTCTAAGTTTTGTATGATGCAAGTGGTCGGCTTTGGGTGTCAAAAAGTACTCGACTAAGAGGCGGATCCGACAACAACTTGCACATCCAACTAAAGGACGTGTGTGTCGGCAGACGACCTCCATACTTGACATCGGGAATGTCAAGCAAATGCCAAGTTTCGGTAGGCGCGGAAATGGTTACACACTTTGGTCAGGAACCGTATGGAGAGTCACCATTTCGTTGCCCCCGGGGCTAGCCCGAATGTAGAACACATCCTTATTGGGCAAGGTAGAAATTCGTTTTGCACAAATATGGTTTTTGAAATATGCATGAAATGCCTAGAAATTGAAAATTGAAAATCGCATTTGAATATTGTATTTGAAAAGCTCGTTTTTCGACATTCGTTCTCAAGGTTTGGGAGCGTCCTTCAAAATTCAAAAACAGACTGACTCCCACTTGAAAACTTGAGCAACATGGGCAACGATCCACTGTGAGCCACTGTGCTGGATGCAAGCAGTGGCGTTTGGCGCAGGGGTCTGCGCCTGGCGCCAGAGCTGGCATCCAGGACTTAAGCAGTTCAGTGGCTTGCTGCTCAAAGTATGCTCGTATTTTCGAAGTTGAAATCAGGAACTCCCCAGTGGAGTCGCCATAATTGTAGGCGGGTTTTTTTCGTACGTTTCGTAGTGTATTCCCCTACGAGGGCGGTTTTAGAACCTTTGTATTTTTGGAATTTGAAGGAGTTGCCACCAAAAAAATTTAAGGGTGCCGTGTGTAAAGACCAAAAAGTGACTCTATTAGGATAAGGCATTGAATCTTAGAAACGGATGGGTGAGATCCGGGCAAGGGAACGAGATGCTTATTACGCGAGCTTTATAAATTATTCAAATGCATGGCACAAAACATTTTCAAATAACCCTTGTTATGACACTATGTGGGTTTGGATTTAGTACTTTGAACAAATAGAATTTCTACTTTGTATCGTGACCACTTTGCTTTAAAGTTAATTTAAGGGAACCTAAGATCGGTTTGTCCAAGAAATTATCTTTGTTAAGCGTGGTGTATCCTTTTATTTTATTGTATTTAGCATGTGAGGTGATGAAAGCAATAAACAAGTAAAGCAACATCACAATAGAAAATGAGTGCATAATTAGTAAAATACATCACCACCTAGAAAGGGACTAGGTGGGAAACCACATTGCCTAGAAGGACTAGGCTAGTAAAGTTGCGTAATTGAAAGTGCGGAATTGAAAGGTGCAATATTGAAAAGCGTTATTGAAATTGCGATATTGAAGTGCATTTACGGTTTCACCCTTCCATTGCTATACAAAATGTATTGTTTTCTTTGGGTATAACTTCCTATATATTGTACTTTCAAACTATCAATTAAAACACATATGGTTTCTATTTCCTGTTACTTGTAAATCCAACATCTAACTTTAACATATCATTTCTAGCATTTACCATAAATTGTAAGTTCCTAGCTTTTATGTAACATTTTTACAAAAATAATTTTGTATACCTTGGGGGATCGTGCGCGCTAGCGCACGATCCAACAACTAGTTTTTAAAAAAATACATAAATGAAATTTCAAAACTCCAACTGAATTTCAAATAAACTTAAATAATTAGTATTTGACTTTTCCAAATATTGAGTACTCAAAATAACATTTTGACTTTAGGGAAAATAAAATTTCAAAACATCCTAAAGTTCCGCAATACCACTCAAATAGTATGAATGACTATTTAGTAGTTTTCTAAATCGTAGCTTATGGAATTACCACTTTGCACTATTATTTAATGCAAAGCAGCTCTTAAACTAGGGCTTTGCAAATACCATTTTGTAACACCCTAATAATTCCTTGATTTTATAAAACCATTTTCCAACTTCAAATAAAGGAATTACTAAAATATTACCGCCACCGTGATAATGGTTAAGGCTATTACCGGAATTACGCTGCGGAATTCACTAACTTTCAAAACATAATTAATAGTTAATGGCCTCCTTACAAATCGGACCCATTACGGCCCAAAACCAAAAGTTTAAAATCCATTAACTAGCAAATTAAATAGTTTAAGTAGGCATGACTAATAAAATAATAGAGTTTATGATGCAGGAGAAAAACATCTCTCAAACTCAATCCCATGCTCGGTAACTTCTCCCGCAAGTTATCTCTACAAACCTGTTATTAAAAATCTACTCCCCAACAACGCAAATGCAATGGTAGATCATCATAGGGTCATTAAGGAAAAGGTCATGACCAAAAGAAACATAAAGCACGAAGTCAACGAAAGCTGAGTACGAACAAGCTAGAATGAAATCCTAGTCTAACATGTTTCACTCAAACAATATAAATAATTCACATGCAAAATCCATTTAATAAACACCTAATCATGGAGACAAGACTTGACACTTGACATGACTCTTGACTTATAGATTTATTAAGAATAAGCTTCGAACGGGCCGAAAAGAAATATCCATAAAAGGAAGGGTGTTGGGAGCCCACCATACACCAAAATAAATAATAAAGTAAATGTCGGACCATACTGACGGAATTCCAGCGCATAAAAATAAGAATGAAACAACGTCTTGTATCATTCGTAGGAGTACAAGTTTTCGGAAAGACTCCCCCCATTGTTCATACTCAAGGTATATACATTCCAAGAGTTTTGAAGCTTAATCTGGTTGCACTTTACGTTAATTAATATTTTATTCACAAGGAGAACTCAAGACACAACAACATGACATAAAATAAGGCAACCAAACAACACTCTTTTAAATCCATTAGGACTTGTGACCAACAGACAAGACTCAAGTGATATTACTCCCATTGTTCCATCTCTATATACTATTGAGATAACCCGACATTTCCAGTTAACAAGCGGGGTGTGCACAAGGCACGAAAAATCCTTAGTTCAATTCACATAGACTTCCCAAACATAACCTACAAACGAGGTAGAATAAATGGTGCAACGAGGCACGAATACTTGGCTCAAAATATGCTAGACATTACGTACAATAGTATAATAATCATCATTTGCATGTGAAACAACCACACATGCATAATAATACATGAACAACATGCTTGACATTAAATAATCACAATATGCTTGTTCACATAGAATTCATAAATTCAATAATAATACATGACATGTTTGCTCACAACATCAAACATGAATCAAATAATAATCCAAGTCACATGATTCACAATAAAAAGTATCACAAAAGTCCTCACGTAAACGGTGGTCACCCTAGACATGTATGTACCTCGAATATCTAAGTACGGGGGCCACTTTGCGAATCACGACTCAAGATTAGAATTCACCTACTATTATTAAAATAATGAAAACCATTTGTTATTCATGCTCACTAAATTTCCAGCAACTTTTATAAATTCTAAAACCCTTGAATTAGTTAGAAATTAATTGTCCATTAGTAAAATAATAGTCTCAATTGAAAAACCAAAGTCCTAGTATGAAAATAATAATTTTCCGCCTTTAAAATCATTAAAATCGAAACTTTTAAACCTTGAAAAAATTCTGAAAATTATATTTAATTTCCATAATTGAAATTAACATTAAATTATGTAAATCAATCTATCATTAAGTTGGTATTAAAACCCTAACCCTAATTAATCATAAAAATCACTTTAATGAAATCTAAAAATTATAGTACTTCAATATAAACTATTCATCAATCATCTAAACACATAAATACAAAAATTCGGTGTTCATAACCGATCCCAACAGTTTAATAAAACATAAATCAATAATAATATCATAATTTAAATACGAAATTGAAATAGAATAGGTTGGGAAGAAGATAAATATACCAAACTGGCCTATAGTCCGGTACAATCACGAATTAAATTTGATTGGGCGAAAGGGATAAAAAATATACGGAGTATAACACACAACAACACACAGTTCGTGTGTGTGCGTGTGCGTGTGATGTGTGTCGGCAGCAAGGGGCAACAGCAAGGGCTCGGCAGCGAGCATGTGAGAGAGCACAAGGGGTGTGCGCGTGTGGGCTGGTGTCGAGGGACAAAGCAACATCAGCAACATTAACACTCGGCGAGGCACGAGTGTTGTGCGACAAAGAGCGAGGGAGCGAGAGAGAGTGAGGGGCGAGGGAGTGCGTGTTGTGCGAGAGGCAGAAGCAGCGACGAGAGGAGTGAGGGCGAGGGGATGCGATTGCACGAGGCACGAGCACGAGCAGCAACGACGAGCGAGGAAGGCTCGGTTGTGCGCGGGTGTAGACGCTTACATTTGTCCCTAGGCCTGACACGGTGTGATCAATGATGAAACCAAACACCGCTTGACTAAGCTTTGCTAAATATGCCGCGAATGATCCATGACTAACTGATAATCCCGTTAACCATATTTCCATTTTTAGAAACTACTATTTATAGTAACTGCTATGCTTGAACGCTGCCCAGAATAGCAACCATGTAAGATAAAATATCTAAGTATTTGAATCGCCTTACGATTCATCATTACGTAAGGACTATGAGTTGCAGTCCAACTCGTGTTCATAAAGGATAGAAAACGTGAGTAAGATTCGGTAAAAAACCGATAAGAATGGAAAAGTGAAGTAAAACACCAGCGCTGGAAAATTCCAGCGCTGGCAGCCTGAGCGTCATTTTATTCCAGCGCTCAAACCATAAGCGCTGCATTATTCCAACGCTGCAGTTTACTTCTTACACAATCATGCAAAAAATAGAATTGATCCAGCTGTCACCAGAACAGATCTGGCGCACAAAATGCAAGCGCTAGAAATAAACAGCGCTCCTGATCCAAGCGCTGGAATTTTCTAGAGCTCAACAGATCTCAGTTGGAAAATTCCCATTCCGAAATTTATCTTATTCTGGCCTATTTTACTATAAATAGGGCCTCTGAAAACAGGAAAATACTTTGATGTCCTTATTTAATGTTTTAAAGTTTTAGAGTTTAATACTTTGTAAACATAGGAGTGTGAGTGCTCCTTATGGCAAGGGTACGTGCCCTTATTATTTTTCGATGTGTGCTCATTTTGGCATCTTGATGACTTGGATTCTTCCTTTGACTTAAATTTTCTTTCGATTTGGATTGCAAGTAATTAAATTTCAATAAGGGACTCTATTTTTTATTCTTGTTATTCTATAGGCTTTAACATTTTTGCAAATTGGTTGGACCGAATCATGGTTTGCCTACGTATCAGCCTTAAATAGATTTAATTTGGAATCAGGTCTTGCGTAGTTCTTAGCCAGAAAATGGTTTCTTAGAATGCCGATTTTAAACAAGTACGTTCGAGTGGAATCGTAATGTTTGAAATAGGGTGAAATAAGTGTACGAAAATTATGGAGCGCGCGTATTTTGCGTATTTTATATGATCTACTACCCCCCAAGCGTCCGTTATTCTTCCGCATTTATAAAGGAAAATATAGATAAGCAAGAACGGCGCCCAGGGCTGGGCGTTATTATTTTTGGCGCCCAGGTCTGGTCGTTGAAAACGTGTTCTGGGCTGCCTTTTTGTGCTTCTCCTTTTCGTTTTGTGCCAAATATTTGCGAATCTTTTTTGTGCGCTAAATTCTTTTTTTTTAAGACGAACTTTAAAGGCGCTTTGCAAAGTTTCTTTTTTATTATTACTTTTTTTTTTATTTTTTTTACGTTAAGCGTAGAATGTACTTTTCATTTGTCTTTTTTTTATCCGTGACTCAAGACGGCTTGAAAGATGGGTTGAATGAGATAGGATAATTTGTATAGGTATTAGTCAAGCATGAGGACTGGAAAGGGTAGAAGATCGTAGAACTTTATGTAGTTTTTGTGGTATGATTTGGATTGGTTGACTCAATTTTTTTCCTTCGTTTACTTGGGTAAATTTCGCACTTTGGGAGGTACGGGCTAAGTATTTCATGGCTCGCTCTTTTCTCTCTCCTTTTTCTCTTTCTCTTTTTCTTTTTTGCTTGGGATTTCTCCCCCTTTTTATTTGGGCTAAAAGGTAGATGGTTGTGGTCTTTGAGTCACGAGGCGAGACTGAGTGAGCCTCGTTTGGTAGGCCTATAGTGGACCTTTAATTTTAGTAGGCCTAGGGTGGACCTTTAAATTGTCTTACTTTGCAAGCGTACTTAGTCGTTTCTTAAAATGTGCAAATAGCGTAGATTCAAAATGTTGTTTTTACTTTATTGAAATTTAACGAAAGAATTACATCGAAAATATTGTTTTTGCTTCTTTTCAGATTCCAGTTTCCGGGACTTAATTGGAAGTTGTGATTTAGACTCGAACTTTCATTAATTTTTCTGATAATAACCCGTGTATGAATATAAGGAGGTGGCCTAGACTCAAAATAATGACGTGGCGTAAGCCTATAATACTTGACCAAACGACTAATTGGACCATAACTTTCGTTGGTTGACACTTTAGATTTTAACCCTTGGGTGTTCATTTGTCATGCGCCATTTTGCTTAATGTTGGCAAGGTAGTTAATTGGGGAGATCGAATTTTCATTTTTGCAAGACTAGAATCATTAGTGCGGCTTCCCTCTTAGTGTGTATCGCTTTACGACGGCATGAGTTTGGACATTTGAGCTTGAGGTTTTGAGATTGGAATTGGCAACTTGAATTTGAGGTTTGAAAGATGGAATTGAAGATTTGAATGCTTGAACTAGAAAATCCGGCATTGTGACGCCGTTGAATTGAATTTTGTATTTGGAATTTGAAGTTTGGATTAGAAAATCCGGCAATAGGACGCCGTTGGATTGAATTTTGAATTTTGAATTTGAAATTTGGACTAGAAAATCCGGCATTATGACGCCGTTGGATTGAATTTTGAATTTGGAATTTGAAATTTGGACTAGAAAATCCGGCATTGTGACGCCGTTGGATTGAGTTTTGAATTTGGCATTTGTGCGTGAGGCGTGTTTAAGGGTTTTGAATCAAATGGAGTGGCACTCCTAAAAGACCTTAAATCGGCGATTTTAGATGCATGAGGTTTGAATGATGGTCATAGGGGTTTGGTTTCCTAGTTGGAGGTTAATGGTTTTGGCAAAGCTAGAACTCGAGGTTAGCCATTCACGCGTGCAAAGACGCCCACTCAATGCACAAATAGCACGTTGTCACACTAACATGAATATGAATGCGACATGCAAAGTTCTCAACCTAAGGTCGGTCTAAGTTTTGTATGATGCAAGTGGTCGGCTTTGGGTGTCAAAAGGTACTCGACTAAGAGCCGGATCCGGCAACAACTTGCACATCCACCTAAGGGACGTGTGTGTCGGCAGACGACCTCCATACTTGACATCGGAATTGTCAAGCAAATGCCAAGTTTCGGTAGGCGCGGAAATGGTTACACACTTTGGTCAGGAACCGTATGGAGAGTCACCATTTCGTTGCCCCCGGGGCTAGCCCGAATGGAGAACACATCTGTATTGGGCAAGGTAGAAATTCGTTTTGCACAAATATGGTTTTTGAAATATGCATGAAATGCCTAGAAATTGAAAATTGAAAATCGCATTTGAATATTGTATTTGAAAAGCTCGTTTTTCGACATTCGTTCTCAAGGTTTGGGAGCGTCCTTCAAAATTCAAAAACAGACTGACTCCCACTTGAAAACTTGAGCAACATGGGCAACGATCCACTGTGAGCCACTGTGCTGGATGCAGGCAGTGGCGTTTGGTGCAGGGGTCTGCGCCTGGCGCCAGAGCTGGCATCCAGGACTTAAGCAGTTCAGTGGCTTACTTCTCAAAGTATGCTCGTATTTTCGAAGTTGAAATCAGGAACTCCCCAGTGGAGTCGCCAGAATTGTAGGGGGGTTTTTTTCGTACGTTTCGTAGTGTATTCCCCTACGATGGCGGTTTTAGAACCTTTGTATTTTTGGATTTCAAAGGAGTCACCACCAAACATTTTTAACGGTGCCGTGTGTAATGACCAAAAAGTGACTCTATTAGGATAAGGCATTGAATCTTAGAAACGGATGGGTGAGATCCGGGCAAGGGAACGAGATGCTTATTACGCGAGCTTTAGAAATTATTCAAATGCATGGCACAAAACATTTTCGAATAACCCTTGTTATGACACTATGTGGGTTTGGATTTAGTACTTTGAACAAATAGAATTTCTACTTTGTATCGTGACCACTTTGCTTTAAAGTTAATTTAAGGGAACCTAAGATCGGTTTGTCCAAGAAATTATCTTTGTTAAGCGTGGTGTAACCTTGTATTTTATTGTATTTAGCATGTGAGGTAATGAAAGCAATAAACAAGTAAAGCAACATCACAATAGAAAATGAGTGCATAATTAGTAAAATACATCACCACCTAGAAAGGGACTAGGTGGGAAACCACATTGCCTAGAAGGACTAGGCTAGTAAAGTTGCATAATTGAAAGTGCGGAATTGAAAGGTACAATATTGAAAAGCGTTATTGAAATTGCGATATTGAAGTGCATAATTGAAAAGTTGCGATATTGAAATGCATAATTGAAAGGCGTAATTGAAAGGTGCGATTATTGAAATTGAACATTAGCATATGAGATCCGAACGCCAAACGACTCCTCAAGAATAAGTGAGTCTGGAATCTCAAAGATTAAACCTTTAAACATTAGAAAGGCCTCATTTTTTATTACTCCATATTTTGAAGATGATTCTAGTTTAAGGAAGTGATTACAAACAACCTTAAACATCATTGAATATTGGAATTTTGTATTTGTATCACATAAAGTGTGGATCTTGCAAAAGTATATGATTGTTGTAAGTGACACTTTTAATAATAAAAGTGCCAACTTTACTTATAATTTTGAAATAGAAATCATAGATACATTGTAGATTAGGTTGGGATTCGGAAATACCTAGTTAGTATTAGTCTAGAATTCCTTTTGGAGCTCCCAATTGCTTAGAACTTTTAGATTGTATGAGATTTTTGGAGAGTTTTTGTATTTTGATTTGAGTGGCAATTTTTGTATTACGACGTTCTGTTTTCGGTTTGCCCTCCCTAAATGCTCAGAATTAGGGGTTTAAATAGGAAAATTTGCAGCTAAACTCCAGTTGATGCCAGCGTCCAGCGCAGCAGCTGCGCCAGGCGCTGCTGATGTGGCGCAGGGGCTGCCAAAACAAGGACGAAGATGGTGTCCTTGTATTTGGCTTGTAATGGGTGTACCTTTGTACGAATTGTACGAAGTTGGCACGTAGTGATTTCTTGGGGATTAAGGCTTGGTTTGCGTCTAAAAACAAGCCGTTTCGGGTTTTTGAATTCGATTTTACGGGACGAGGCCCGGCTTGCTCGGTTTTGTGGGTCGGCGCCCGAATTGGGATTGCTTAGTGTCATTTTGACTGGAAAAGGTCTTGTAAAACCAATGGATTAGTCCATTGGGCGAGATTGTACTAGGATTTTGAAATTGATTTTTGGAAAATTATATTTTGTACCGAGTTCCGTGATGAGAACGACCTCGGGGATTGGACTTTGGCTCTTGGAATTTGGAATGTATTCTAGCAATTGGTACTTTCGCACGGAGTTGTTCCAACCACCTAACAAGGATAATGGTATCGTCATCATCCCAATGGGGAGACACGATTTAGGTGTCTACAGGATTAAAATAACTAATTCGTTCAGAATTCTAGTTAAACTAATCCATTAGAATTTAACGTTTAATTAAACACTAAACATTCATTTCTTGTGGAATTAGGAAAACTATTAAGCAATCCTAAACGATCAAGGATTCGTAGCATTGCACAAACACACACACACGCAGCCCATAAGGCCACGGTGCGTGGCTCAGCCCAAGGCAAGCTGGCAGCACGCGGCCCATCCTTGGGCGCTGTTGCTGGGCCTCGCCTGGCTCGCTTGCTGCGGGCTTGGCTATGCCTTGATCGCTGCTCACGGCCCTGGCTTCGTGTTGGGCCTTGCGTCTAGCAAGCTCGTCGGACGATCGTTTCGTACGTCGCGCTTCCGATTTGTTTTCCGATTCCGGAATTCATTTCCGATTCGAACAATATTTAATATTTCCGATTCTGTAATTTATTTCCGTTTCGAACAAATATTTAATATTTCCGATTCCGGATTTTATTTCCGATTCCGACAATATTTCCGATTCCGGTAATATTTCCGTTTCCGGCAATATTTCCGATTCCGGCAATATTTCTTTTTCCAATAATATTTTCCGATACGTACCATGTTTCCGTTTCCGGCAACATCTACGACTTGGATAATATTTTTATTTATTTTACGATCCATATTTCTGTTTCCGGCAATGTCATGGAATCCGGAGTATTCATATTTTGCCTTTTGACGATTTCAGCTCCCACTAGAACCGAGATCCGTCGATTCCGAATATTTATAATTAGAGTATTTAATTCACTTAAATACTTGATTCTTTCACGTACGGGTTCGGTCAAGAGTAAGCTGTGGATTAATATTATTAATTCCACTTGAACTGAAGCGGCCTCTAGCTAGGCATTCAGCTCACTTGATCTCACTGAATTATTAACTTGCATAATTAATTAATACTGAACCGCATTTATTAGACTTAGCATTGAATGCATACAAAAACAATTAATTCATGCTAAAAAGTACATTAATACATAAGGCTCGTGATACCACTGTAGGGGAATACAGTTAAAAACATATAACATGTGTGGAACATCCACAAAGCCAGGAAACATGTATAAAGCACAGATTAAGCAAACTTACATTCGAAGCGTGTTTTCCCGAGTTTAGTATCAACGAACACGAACAAAGAACTCCAATTGTCGTTCCTCTATTTGGTTCACCGACACGTTCAGATCCGTCTTGATAATCGTAGCTTAGACAATATTCAAGAGTGTTTGCTTTTTGGGAAGAACAGTTTAGTGTAGAGAGAAAAACTGAAACTACGTAATTTCTGAATTAGGTTTAGGTTAGGAAAAACAACTGAGAGTGTTTGGAATATAAAACTAAGGTTATATTTGTGTAACCGGCCAAGACACAAGGCCTTGACCGGCCACACGCATGCACACACTCACACGCAAGCCGAGCCGTGGCAGAAGCCCACATCAGCCGAGCAGCAGCAATGGGTCGACGGCCTTTGCTTGCGTTGCTCGCTGCCTGCTGCCCTTTGTGCCCACACAAGCTGTGCCGCGGGCTGGCTTTCTTGCTTCACGGGAGCTCGCTGGCTCGTTGGGCCTTGCGCGCATACGCGCTTGGCTCGACGGGCCACCAGCTCTGTTGTGGCTCGTATTCGCGACGAACGCCTTACGACTATTATTTATCGTATCGTACACGACGAATCACCGTCGTACAATACAATTATTCGTTTCCCCCAGCTTACGAATATTCGCGATACGATATACGATTCCGATGCAAGGTCGTATTGTATATTATGTTTTTCGGAACTAATTCCCGAAAAGCTATTAAATGAATTTCCGATTCATTTAATCCGGTGATCTATTACATGCCATCGGTGTGACCTTATAGGTTCAGTCAAGAGTAAGTTGTGAGCTTAATATTCATTAGAACTCACTGATCGAAAGCATTGCTCCAGCTAGCTGTTCCGATCACTTGATCTCACTGAATTAATTGTTCGCAATTAATCTGAACCTTGGTATTAGACTTAATGCACCTTGGGTGAAGGACACATTTCCTTTAATTTTCGGGTTGAGTCATGTATGCTTGATTAAAACAAACAACTCTTTAACAATTAAAACTTTACTAGGTTCAAATCAATTCTTGAATTGAGTTCCACTAAATCTTTGGCATTGTTGCTTAGACCATGTCAACAAGTTAATAATCTAAAGCTCTATTTTGATGGACTTTTGAAAGTGTATTGATTTCTAGATCATTCAAGACAAGCTAGTCTTACTTGTTGAAAGTAACAAAAGAAATGAACTATTGTTAGAACTCCTAGATAATAGAGTTCAAAGCTAAAGAAAGATTTTGGTACTTAATTATTTCACCTGAATTTGAGTGAATATTGGTTTATTTACTCAATGTGATATAAGTTTGAATCTATTTGGCTAGTTCAAAGATTTGGAAGTATAAAATCCACTTGGCAAGAAATCATAAAGATCTAGGTTAGATCATGATGATGATTACTTAGACCAAGAATGATCATCAATTATTGTGTGTTATAAATTCACGATCTACCTCCATAAGATGTATGTCTAAATTAGAATGATCGAAGTCAATTAGTACTTGATTCGATCAATGATGAATCATAAAGATTTTTCCTATAAGTTCTAAAACAAAATGCTCAACTACCACCAAATTCGTCAAAACTTTTGAAAAGTAATTTCATAATACTTTTTCAATTATATATATCTAAAGAGTTCCTAAACTCAGTGGGAGCTTAGTGTTTGTTATTCGACAAACTAAAGCCCAAGTATAGATATATGTTTCATTGTGATTTATTCAAATGAGACACATGGGTATTGTTTCTACCACGAATTTTGAGGACATAATGTTTGTTTGCTCGAAATAATGTCCTTTTGGAGATTCATTTCCAAAATGACAAGTGGGAGAAATAGACCTCGAAAGTCTTCGAGGCGAACAACAAATATAAAACAGAGATTTTAGAGGCTTTTCGAAGTTCTTCAGAAAATTTGAACACTTATTCTTTAAGGATTTTAGAAATGGCTTTAAAGAATAGACATCTCTTAGAAGACTTTACAGGTGCTTCAATGAGAACAGAATATTCAAAGGAATTTTAAGTGTCTGTTGATATTATATTGTTTGATGTTCTATACCCAAGTAGGCATAGAGTTTAGGTCACTGAAACTATGAGATTCATCTATTAGATAGTGAAGAAACCTACAACTTGCAGTCAAACTATTATCATGTAGATTAATGAGTTTGTGACTTGTAACAAAGCTATGACGAAACCTAGATTCCCTAAAATGGTTAGAGGTCATATATAGACTCAAATTTTTTAGATGGTTAAAGGCCATAAAACAAAATCAATGTTTTGATGAAAAAATTGAAATTTTGTTGATTTGCAAGAATAGATTAACACTTATTGGTTGGAAATTGGTTTTAAGGATGAAAACTATCAAACACGGAAGTGTGTCTTCACACAAACCTAGATTAGTTGCTAAAGGTTACAAGCAAATTCATGGCGTGGATTGTGTTGAAACCTCATGCAAAGTCGTAATGCCCCAGTCTATAAATCAAGCAATGATTGCATATTGGTACATATGGCAATTGGATGACAAAACGTATTCCTCAATCAAATGTTGGAAGAAACTATGTACATGGCATGTCATAGGATTTGTGGATCCAAATAATGCTTAAAATGAATGCTATCAAGCAATTGGGAATCGGAACTGTATTTTAGTGAAGGTAATAAGTATTTTAGTTTCATAAAATGTACATGATTCTTATAGATATATAAGATGTTTAGTGGGAGTACGCAAAAGTTAATTTGTCCTATATGTATCACACACATATCTCTCTATTGTGAAATAACATTCAAATTCTAATGATTTAGATTTGAAATTATTTATCAATGATGGACCAAGGCAAAACTTATTACGTACTGGGTATTAAGATCTATTAACAAAGATCTTAGAATATTGTTTTGGATTAAGTAATGGCATTTACTAAATCAAACACGAAAGACTCCATTGTAGATATTCGACCCATGTGAATAAATCTAAGTAATAGATGTTTGAAATATGTATAAGCATTTACTAAGTTAAACATCAAAGAGTCTAAATGAGATTCTTAACCTATATTATATATCAAAGAATTTAGCAAGATTCAGTATCTACTGAAACTGGATGAGCTAAAGTCACATGAATAGAATTCAATTTTGAATTATTCTACAAAAGAATTTATCATGTAATATATAATATGAGGATCGCCAAAAATATATCGTATGACTTTAGGCATAACGAACATATACCAATCTCTATCGATCTAATTAAAGATAACCAAGATTGAGATCAAGAAAAACTTATGGTACTTGAAATGGTACATAGGAATAGTTCTTGATTCAAGGAAATAAAGATATGTTGATAATGATGCTACACGCATAAACACTGGCAAAGGATCAAGCAAGATCCCTTTGGAGTTAACCATTGGCAAGGACGAGCTATAATGCATCGTGTAGACCTATCAAACGGGTCGGTCGGGTCGGATTATAAAAAAAATATTTTCGGGTTCGGGTTGAAATGGGTCGGTCACTTTCGGGTTCGGGTTTACAAATGCTTCTTCAAGACCCAGAACTTTCGGGTTTGGGTCGACCCAACGGGTTGAGAGATTTTAAAACACGCATTATATTTTCATTAATTTATGTGATAAATATACAAAATATGGGTACAAATTAACAAATTTTCCTACACAAGTGTATATTTAGTAAAATTCAACCGTAAAATGGCGTATAATTCAAATTAAAATCATATTAAACACAACAATAGTAAAAACAACGTGTTTATTATGCTTAAATTTTCTCATAATCTCATTTATTACTATAAATACAATGATTTTCAATCGGTCGGGTCTAAAACGGGTTCGGTCGGGTTTTGACCCATTACTTTTCGGGTTGCTCGGGTTCGGATAAAATCGGGTTACGGGTCACAAAATCTTGTTCAAGACCCATTATTTTCGGGTCGGGTTCGGGTCGATTTTTGACAGGTCTAGCATCGTGTTTTGAAAACATGGATTAAAGACCATGAGTTGTTGCGTGGGAAATTAAATATTAATTTCTATGTTCTAAGATACAGCTAGAAAGTCTTCCACATATCCATGAACTGCTTGGATAAGAAAATCCAAACAAAGCATCACTAGCAACCTATACAGTTGAAGTAAAAGTAATTACTGCCTAAAAAGCAATTAAACAGAGTTGTTTATGTTAAAGAGCTTTTCACTGAACTTGTGTGAATCACAGGTCTGCTGACTTAATGGTTCTTCATTGAAAAATGCGTAGAACCACTCTTGAAGAAATAAAGACTAGATCACAAAATAAACATACTCAAAAGATCTTATCATCCTATCTCGAAAGGCATTCGAAGAAAAAGATATTAAGATTGGCAAAGTATGATAACTAAACCTTTGCAACAAGTGAGAAGCAACACTCACACTGTGGCACTGTAAATCAATCATAGCTTTGAATTCCATTAAATGTTTTAAACATGGGTTAGAGGCCCGTGGTTGTAAAACATTGGGGTTAAACATTTATCATATATGAAACGTATTTTCATGTTCCATTTAATCTTGGTTTAGTGTTAAATGATGAGTCCATTCAATTTGACGAATATATTCAAGATAAACTGTCAGCAGCAGTCATGTGACTAAGAAATGTCTATCAAGTGCACTTGAATGTCAAAAGTTGAAAATGGTCTCTGGTCGGAAGTTTTCTATAATGGTGGACGCATAGAAAACGCTAGACGACTAGAATGCAAGATAAGTAGTAGTTGTGTTTCTTGAACTACGTTGACATGGAAATGTCGCAATCATTTGCATAGATACTTACTTGATAAGATTAGTATCGGACAGACCTATGAAACTTTAATGTAAGAGATGAAAATCTGTCATAAGTAAATTTCATTATATTATTAGACACTAATCCTCAATACCTAAGTGATTTGAGATTACTTGTTTGAGAACTGGTTACTTTGATGTTGTCAACCGTCGCACCGTAAAAGGAAACTATAATGGAAACGCTCAGGTAATCACCTATCAAACGAAGTCTAACCTCAAGATCACAAGATTAGGACTGTCCTCCCATAAATTGAGATAAGATCTTGAAAGTTGTACAAGGCCACTCGGAGAGCTAGAAACTGTAAAATTCATGGTCGTGCTCAGATGAATCATAGGCTATGATTATCTGTTTATTTGATCAGTTAAACTCTGACACCGAAAAATACCTTTGGACCTAATAAGGATGACTACTCTTACCTGATGTTCATGAGCAGGCATCGAGTGACAAAGGAATTAGGAAATGCACACTTGTCCCTAAGGACAAGTGAGATACTAAAGGAAATAATGCCCTTTGTCCAAGTTTGCATTTAATTCTAAGTCTAACAAATGTGGTTCAGTGTTTATTAACAAGTTAATAATTCAGTGAGATCAAGTGATCTGAATGCCTGGCTAGAGCCCGCTTCAGTTCAAGTGGAATTAATAATATTAATCCACAGCTTACTCTTGACTGAACCCGTAGGGTCACACAAATAGTACTTAAACGGATAGAGTATTTAAATGAATATAATATTCATTAAGTTCTCTATTTATGGTCATTCGAAAATGATGGATCTTGGTTCCAGTGGGAGCTAAAATCATCACAAGGAAAAGAAAGGGTATTACCGGAAATGAAGATAATACCGGAAACAGAAACATGGTTCATGAAAGAAATATAAATATTATCCAAGTGGAAGATATTGACGGAAACAGAAATATGGTTCGTATCGGAAAATATTACCAGAAATAGAAATATTTGTCGGAATCGGAAATATTGTCGGAAACATAAATATTCCCGGAAACGGAAATATTACCGGAATTGGAAATATTGTCGAAATCCGAAAATATTGTCGAAATCCGAAAATATTGTCGGAATCGGAAATATTAACGGAAACATGAATATTGTTTGAATCGGAAAACGAATCGGAAGCACGACGAGCGAATGCTCGACGAACGAGCTTGCAAGACGCAAGGCCCAGCTCAAGCGCCAGGCCCAGCGCCTAGCAAGCCCGCACGGAGCAGCTCGCTTGGGCCGAGCAAGTGCAGCAGCGCCTAGCAAGTGGGCCGCGTGTTGTGTGCCTTGACGCCAAGCCTCGAGCGGCAACGTGGGCCTAAGGCCACACACTGCAAGGGGTTGGGTCTTCAGTTGCTTGCACGCTAAGTAAAGCTTGGGCGCCAAGCTACTTGCGCGGCAAGTAGTTTGGGCCTCAAGTTATTGTTTTCCTAATCCTACGTAAATTAGATATCAAGGGTAGATCTGAAATACCAATTATTTGATTATCCCTAGAATTCTAATATTATTAATTAACTAGAGTCCTAATAGATTTAGTTAATAGATTCCTAGTAGGATTTCAATTCCCTATTTCCCACCCTATAATTATGTGGTTCATGATCACAATTTATAACATAACATTCAATACATTATATTCAAGGGATAATTTAATATTTGCCTATCACATTTGTGAGTTTCCCGAGTGCACATAAAACCTTAGAGAATATTCTAGTCGGCTGAATCTAAGGCGGATCCGGACGTGTTGTGGACTTGCTACGGAGGGAGGAAACTTGGAGTCATTTACTTGTTCTTGTTCGGTTAGGGAGCAGCTAGGGAAGGCACGCATCACACAGTATGTATACTGAATTATTCTAATTGACTATGTGGAAATTAATTTGGATTCCTGGATTTTATGGTTTTTCCGCATGAATTATATTATTTATAACCTTACAATATCATCTACGAAAACAACTACAAACTTGTCCAAGAATGCATGGAATACTCGGTTCATCAATTCCATAAATATTGTGGGTGCATTGGTTAACCTAAAAGGCATAACACTGAACTCATAATGACTGTATATAGTCCTAAATACAGTCTTTGGTATATCGTGATCCGCGATTCTCAACTGATGATAACCCGATCGCAAATTGATCTTTGAAAAGATTCCTGCTCCTTTCAACTGATCAAACAGATCATCTATCCTAGGTAAAGGACACTTATTCTTGATTGTGACCTTATTGAGCTCTCTGTAGTCTATACAGAGTCTCATACTCTCATCCTTCTTCTTCACAAACAAGATTGGTGCTCCCCATGGTGATGCACTTGGTCTGATATAACCTTTCTCTGGAAATTTCTCCAATTGACCCTTCAACTCACTCATTTCTGCTAGAGCCATTCGATATGGAGCTTTCGAAATAGGTGCGGTTCCAGGTACTGATTCTATGGTAAAGTCAATAGGTCGATTGGGCAGCATTCCCGGGATCTATTCCGGAAACACGTCCAGAAATTCATTCACTACGGCAATGTCCTCAGGTTGATCCTTAATCACATGTTCAAGGTTTCTCACATTGCACAAGAACACTGGGTTTCCTTTACAAGCTAGCTTCACGAGTTCCATTGCCATGATGATTCCTACACTTCTAGTCTTTCCAAAATGACGATAGGATACTACTTTTCCTAAGCTAGACCCCAAATGAATCTTCTTCTTCTCACAATTATTTTGGCTTTGAACATGGCCAATCACGTCTTGTTCCCCTAATTCCAACTCAATTAGGCTAGATAAGAATATGGTTTTGGTTATGGTCAAAGGCACACCTCTATGGATCTTGGTACACATTACTATCCTACCAGCTGGTATAACTATGGGTACCTCAAGCCTAGTCTCTCCAAAATACCCATCAATATAAACTATTAAGTTGCACCAGAATCAAATAGTACTTTAACTAAAATAGAGTTAATAGAAAAAGTACCGGCTATGACGTCGGACGAAGTTTTTGCTTCTTGCCTAGTGATCACATTCATCTTTCCTTGGGAAACTCCTTTGTTATAGCCACCTCCATTGGCATTTCCATTGGTGTTTCGGTTCCCATTTTGGTGATAGTTTCCCCCAGACTTTCCATTGTTCTAGCCATTGTTGTTGTTGTTACCACCTTAGTAACCTCTCTGGTATACACCATTATTACCTGTATTTCCTCCATTTCGGTTCTGGTTATTCCGATTGTTGTTCTGGTGGTTATTCTGAGAGTTCTTCTGGTTAGGCTTTCCATTCTTAGTAAAGCACTCAAAAGGCTTTCCATTCTTAGTAAAGCACTCAAATTACCTATGGCCTAATTTCTCACAGAACCTACAAATCATTGGATTACAATCACAATCCTTTCCAGGGTGATTATTATTGCAGCGTCTGCAATCATAAGTCCTTGTTCCATTTCCTCCAGAATGGTTTCTATTACCATTGTTGTTGTGGAAGTTGTTGCTGCGGTTTCCACCATTGTTTCCCTTGAACTAGAAGTGGTTGTTTCCCTTGTTCTTCTTAAAGTTACCCTGATTTTGTTGGTTACCTCCCTGATTCCGATTCCCAACATCTTTTCTCTTCTCACCAACTCTGTTCTTCCTCTGCTGCAATCCATACAAATGGGCATCTTTTCAGTACAAGGTGTCTAAAGAGGTAAAGGTTTCCCACCTAGCATCATCTGCAAATCCATAGTCAATCAACTCTTGAATCTTTGAGCCCTAAGCTCTTCCGTTGCCACCACTTCAGGCGCAAACCTGGACAGCTTTATAAACTTCGAGTAGTACTCGGTCACAAACATTCCTTTCATTTTTAGCTCCATGAATTCTTGGGCTTTCTGCTTTTTCAGATATGGTGGGTAGAACTTATTCCTTAAGGCAACCTTAAATGATTCCCATCCAAAATTAGGTGTAGCTCTCAAGGTATTCTCACATCTCTGCCACCATAAGTCAGCTTCTCCCCTAAGGTAACATACAACACTATTAACCCTAAGGTTCTTTGGGAAATTCACAGCTACAATTATCTGATCGAACTTCCTTATCCAGTTTTCTAGTACACTGTAGACACCTACTTTTGTCCCCATTCCCGTAAGGGAAGGTTCGACGATGAAAGCATAAATCTCCACTTGACAACGCATCTCCTATAAAATAACGAATCTCAGTCACCCTTTTCATTTCACCCGAAACCTGTTATTTATAGAAACCTGCTATTTATGGAAACCTGCTAAAAATAGTAACTGCCGTAATGGGTAGTTGTTAAAAGTGGCAAGTCATAAAAGATAGAAACCTGTCAGAATTAGGTGTTGCACTCCAACATAAATCCTAAATGAGATAGAAATTGCGAGAGAATCATATTCCTAATACGATTCAAAAATAAGAGTTACGTATTAATTAAAATCCTAACGAGCCTAGAGTTCGTAACGGGCCCAGACGCATTCCGTCATAAAATTAATACGCACTAAAAGACTCGATTAAGTCTCATACACTCCGGATTCTAAGAGTCCGAATCTGACAAAGAAAACAGCCCAAACATCATTTTCAACGCCCAACCCTAGGCGCTGAAATTGCCTGGATCCTATTTTCAACGCCCAGAGCTGGGCGCCGAAATCTTTGACGCCCAGCCCTGGGCGCTGAAAATACCTGGGACGTGTTCTTTCCTAATTCCTCGTAGATTAGAGTTCTACAAATTCTATCTTTCCACGAACTCTTTTCTATAAATATAGCCCAAGTTCGACGTGAAAAAAGGACAACACACAATTATTATTCTGAGTATTGACTCTAAACCCCTAAGCCTAAGCCTCACGCTGCAAAAACTGATCACGCGTTCTGTCGCAATCGATCCATAAATTGAACAGAACGTATCCTGTCCCATAACTTGAGATTCGTTAAATAAAAGGAGAAATAGCAAAGTCAAAGTGGTTAGTTTTCTGAGAACCGTGACGCACCTCTCAAGGGTGCGTCGTAATGTGTCCCTTTTCTATGATTTAATTGCTTTCCTCGCCCTTTTTATGAACTGTTAAACTAATTCAATCTGATTGTTCTATCACGCCTAATAAAGATAATATGTTGGGAAATTGGATTATCATGCTAGGTCCCTTAAAACAATCTAAATCAGATAATTGCGTTCGATCTAGTACTATATGTTGCATATTGTTAAAATCAACTCAGATTAGTTTGATAGTTAACGAATGTCCCTTCAATTTATGCTGAGCTAGTAAGGATATCCTGCCTGTGGAGTTATCGAAGAGCGAGTACTCCTCTCGGTAGTTACAGTCCCCCGAACCCTCAATCTCTACCTTGCGGGTGTATGTTGAGAGATCCCCACACCAGGGATCACAAGGGAACCTACGGCCATCGTGGTCAAACATAATTGCACTCCCTTTATGTCTCGATAACCGGGTTTTGTCAGTTTTTCTCATTGTCGTTAAAAACTGAATGGCGACTCCTATATTACTAGTCCATTGGGTGTAAACTCAAAGGAAATCCAATTACACTTGATTTGACAAAAAGAAACATCACACCCACGAGGGACAAGGTCACGCATTAGCCTCGTGCTTTTTCAACCCCCTCACAGTGGCGAGTCCACTGGGGATAGTGAAGGAAATACTCGTGCTTGTAGGTAATCAAAATAGTCGAAGGGTGAAACGATCCTACCCCGCGTTTATTTCCCCATCAAGTTGGGACGACCTGAAAATCAGCATATTAATGTGAACGGACAGAACCGCATAACGAATCTTGGCTCCCTTAGGGAGTTAGGACTAAGGATACCCATCGCCAACCGGGGGGTACATACGCTTCGAATGTTGTCCACTCGGCTCTTTCGCTAGTAGTACACCCGTCCCAAACCCAATGGCTCGCCCATTAGGTCCCTCTCATTGGTGCATGCCCCCTTGGCTTACATCGTGATTGGCCTCTTGGGCGAAATTCGTCTGTTGAAGGCACTACCTCGACCGGGGCATGTGTTGGATCTGCGATAGAAGCGGTACCAAGCCAGGCGCAAAAACTACCCATAGAAGCCTATCATAAACTACATGACATATTATTATTGCCTCATGATGTAATGTTAGTTATGTGTAGCGAAATGTATGATTGTGTGTGACAAACAATGTTAGAAAACCAACGACCTTAAAAAATTGACCAAACATTCATAAACCAATTGGCCAAAGAGTTATACCGAAATACGTGTTCCGCAAACCCGAACGATCGCCACAAAAATAAGCGGCGCTCGGGATGGCCCGTAACGAATCCCACAAAAGCTGCACAACGCGTAAAGGACGTTATTAGGCAAGCACACAAAATCAAAGTCGCATAAACAAAAAGTATGCGCAAACGAGAAACGAGATTCAGCCAGGGACGAATTTTCAACGCCCCTAGCTTGGCGCCAATATTTCTCACGCCCTTTGCTGGGCGCTGAACTTGCTGACTGGCCTTTTGGTCAGGCGCAACAGCCTCGGTGCCCGCGTAAAAAAAAATATACGTAGAAAAAAAAACCTTTCGTAAAAATTGCTGCAAGGGCGTATGAAAAGGCACTCGATTCTAAAAGCGACTTGTAAAAAATAAAATAACTCTTTTTGTCGTTGTTAGGCCTCCTATGACGATAATGTTCGGCTCCAAAACCGAGCACGCTAATTGAAATAACCTTGAATGTCACATGGGCAAAGTATTCAAAAAATAATGTTCAAATGAAGTTTTCAAAGAAAAATAATGCTCGAATAAAAAATAAGTAAATCTGAGTCTAGACTAGGCTATGCCGAAGTACAATCTAAATCCTAAGTCTTAGTTGTCTTATCCATAGAATCGGTCCAAATGCTTGGTGTCGTTCTCAAAGTTAAAAGGTTAAACCATATTGAGTCTCCCTCCCTAACATTTAAATCAATAAGCACCCATATGTAGTTGTCATCCCTTGCTAAGAGTCTACGGCCTCAATACTCTCTCTCACCAATAAAAAGAATATATTATAGTATTTGCAAAATGGAAACAGTCACATTCTGAAAATCATTCCCCCATAGTCGCACAACCCCCAAAGTGAACCTAAGGTGTCAATACCATTGGCAAGAAAAATTAATGGCCTCAAGGCTTATGATCACATTGGGTCACGACCATCATAGTCCTCTCGAGCCACTCGCTCCTTGAAATACTCCTAAGTACGGACTAAAAGATTTTCCATGAATGCAACATGACGAACCATGAAAATACCCAAATCGGCATACCATAAGGCTACCATTGGGGTAAAGCAATACACACTAAGAGGGAAGCCGCACTAATGATTCTAGTCTTGCAAAAATAAAAATTCGATCTCCCCAACTAACTACCTTGCCGACATTAAGCAAAATGGCGCATGACAAATAAACACCCAATGGTTAAAATCTAAAGTGTCAACCAACGAAAGTTATGGTCCAATTAGCCTAAGTCTGAGAGTTGCTTGGTTAAGTATTATAGGCTTACGCCACGTCACTATTTTGAGTCTAGGCCACCTCCTTGTATTCATACACGGGTTATAATCAGAAAGATTAATGAAAGTTCGAGTCTAAATCACAACTTCCAATTAAATCCCGAAAACTGTAAAAAAAATATTTTCGATGTAATTCTTTCGTTAAATTTCAATAAGGTAAAAACAACATTTTGAATCTACGCTATTTGCACATTTTAAGAAACGACTAAATACGCTTGCAAAGTAAGACAATTTAAAGGTCCACCCTAGGCCTACTAAAATTAAAGGTCCACCCTAGGCCTACTAAAATTAAAGGTCCACTATAGGCCTACCAAACGAAGCTCACTCAGTCTCGCCTCGTGACTCAAAGACCACAACCATCTACCTTTTAGCCCAAATAAAAAAAATTGAAGGATTTATGTTGGGGAGAAATCCCAAGCAAAAAGAAAAAATAGAAAGAGAAAAGGGAGAGCGAAAAGAGCGAGCCATGAAATGTTTAGCCCCTACCTCCCAAAGTGCGAAATTTACCCAAGTAAACGAAGGAAAAGAATTGAGTCAACCAATCCAAATCATAAAATTCTACGAGGTCTACCCTTTCCAATCTTTATGTTCTTAGACGTCTTCGCTCTGGGGCCCCTGTTCAGCTCATTTAACCCATCCATGTTCTCATTGCCATAACCCAAGAAACTATTACCTCGATTCTTGTTCCTGAACTTGTTATCAACTACAAACCACGTACGGCCATTGACACGTGCGTCATACCCGTTATTTCTAAACCCTACTCTTACATCACCACTAGCATAATGACCATATAACTTGTTTGAATACATCCTGTTGATATACCCTTGAGCCGTCCCCATGCTATTCATTGGCCTTGGTTGATGTAATCCTCGTGCTTGACTAATACCTATACAACTCATTCAACCCATCTTTCAAGCTGTCTTGAGTCACGAATAAAAAAGAAGACCAATGAAAAGTACAAAAAAGTAATAAAAAATAAAAAAGTAAACTTTACAAAGCGCCTTTAAAAGTTCGTCTAAAAAGAAAAATAAGCATTTAGCGCAACAAAAAAGATCCGCCCAGAAAACATTTTCAGCGCCCACCTCTGGGCGCCTGTAGACACCTACTTTTGTCCCCGTTCCCGCAAGGGAAAGGTTCGATGATGAAAGCATAAAAACTCCACTTGACAACGCATCTCCTATAAAATAAACGAATCTCGATTCCCCATTTCATTTCACCCGAAACCTGCTATTGATGGAAACCTGCTAAAAATAGCAACTGCCGTAAAAGGTAGCTTCTAAAAGTGGCAAATCATAAAAGATAGAAACCTATCAGAATTAGGTGTTGCATTCCAACATAAATCCTAAATGAGATAGAAAACCGCGAGAATCCTATTCCTAATAGGATTCGGAAATAAGAGTTACGTATTAATCAAAAACCTAACGAACCTAGAGTTCGTAACGGGCTCAGACGCATTCCGTCACAAAATTGATACGCGCTAAAAGACTAAAATTAATCTCAAACTCTACGGATTTTAGGAATCCGAATCTGACTAAACAAAACTGCCCAGACCCTATTTTCAACGCCTGGCTCTGGGCGCCTAAATCTTCGGCGCCCAGGCCTGGGCGCTGAAAATACCTGGGTACGTCTCTTTTCCTAATTCTTTGTGGATTAGAACTCTGCAATTCTATCTTTCCACAAACTCTTCCCTATAAATAGACCTCTAGTTTCGACGTGAAACAACACACAACACATAATATATTCTGAGTATTGACTCTAAACCCCTTAGCCTAAGCCTCTCGCTGCGAAACTGTTCACGCGTTCTGTCGCAATCGATCCATAAATCGAACAGAACGTATCCTGTCCCATAATAGAGATTCGTTAAATAAAAAGGAGAAATAGCAAAGTCAAAGTGGTTAGTTTTCTGAGAACCGTGACGCACCTCTCAAGGGTGCGTAGTAATGTGTCCCTTTTCGACGATTTAATTGCTTTCCTCGCCCTTTTTATGAACTGTTAACTTACCTAATATGATTGTTCTATCACGCCTAACAAATATAATATTTTTGGGAAATCGGATTATCATGCTAGGTCCCTTAATGCTATTTAAATCAGATAATCACGATCGAATTAGTATTATATGTTGCATATTGCTAAAATCAATTCAGATTAGTTTAATAGTTAACGCATGTCCCTTCAATTATTTATGCTGAGCTAGTAAGGATATCCTGCCTCTGGAGTTATCGACGAGCGAATTACTCCTCTCGGTAGTTACAGTCCCCCGAACCCTCAATCTCTACCTTGCGGGTGTATATTGAGAGATCCCCACCCCAGGGATCACAAGGGAACCT
Source organism: Spinacia oleracea (assembly GCF_020520425.1). NCBI lineage: Eukaryota > Viridiplantae > Streptophyta > Magnoliopsida > Caryophyllales > Amaranthaceae > Spinacia > Spinacia oleracea. Next base: position 32,544,786 of record NC_079492.1, read on the forward strand.
ACGGCCGTCGTGGTCAAACATAATTGCACTCCCTTTATGTCACGATAACTGGGTTTTGTCAGTTTTTCTCATTGTCGTTAAAAACTGAATGGCGACTCCCATGTTACTAGTCAATTGGGTGTATACTCACAGGAAATCCAATTACACTTGATTGAATAAAAATAATCGTCACACCCACGAGGGACAAGGTCACGCATTAGCCTCGCGCTTTTTCGACCCCCTCACAGTGGCGACTCTGCTGGGGATAGTGAAGGAAATACTCGTGCTTGTAGGTAAATAAAATAGCCGAAGGGTGAAACGATCCTACCGCGCGTTTATTTCCCCATCAAGTTGGGACGACCTGAAAATCAGCATATTAATATGGACGGGCAGAACATCATAACGAATCTCGGCTCCCTCGGGAGTTGGGACTAAGGATACCTTTTTTCGCCAATAGGGGGTGCATACGCCGCGCATGTTTCCCACTCGGTACTTGCGTAGGTAGTACACCTATCCCGAACCCAATCGCTCGCCCATTAGGTCCCTCTCGCCTGCATGCCCCCTTGGCTTGCACTTGCGGGTTGGCCTCTTGAGCGAAATTCGTCTGTTGAAGACACTACCTCGACCGGGGCATGTGTTGGATCTACGATAGAAGCGGTACCAAGCCAGGCGTAGACAAACTACCCATAGAAGCCTATCATAAATTACGTGGCATATTTAATTTTCAAATCCATGTTTGTAATGTAGTTATGTGTAGCGAAATATGTGATTGTGTGTGACAAACTATCCTAGAAAACCAATGACCTTAAAAATTGCCCAAACACGTGTTGCGCAAACCCGAATGATCGCCACAAAATAAGCGACGCTCGGGATGGCCTGTAACGAATCCCACAAACGCTGTTACGCGTAAAGGACGTTGTTAGGCAAGCACGCAAATCGAAGTCGCATAAACAGAAAACAGAAAACGAGAACCGGCCAGGGACGCATTTTCTACGCCCCTGGCTGGGCGCCAAAATTTCTCACGCCCACTGTTGGGCGCTGAAGTTGCTGCTTGGCTTTCTGGTCAGGCGCAGCAGCTTCGGTGCCCGAGCAAAAAGAAAGTACGTAGCACAAAAAATGTTCAACAAAAAGAATTGCTACGAGGGCGTAAGAAAAGCACTCGATTTCAAAAGGCGACTCGCGAAAAATTAATAACTCTTTGTGTCGTCGTTAGGCCTCCTACGACGGCGATGCTCGGCACCAAGACCGAACATGCTAACAACTATGAATGTCACACAGGCAAGTGTTTCGAAAATCCAAAGAATGACCAAAATAAAAAAAACCCCCCAAAAAGTGTACCGATAGAAGAAAGAGCGAAAAAGTGAAAAACCAATTTAGAGAGTCGAAGTCTAGACTAAGTAATGCTTAAAACTCTGGGAACCTAAACTTTAGCTTATCTTATGCCTAGGACCGGTCCTGCCACTTGGTGCCGATCAGGGAATCAACGGCTAGTGCGTCTCGAAGATACATCACCAACATCAGGTTTAGTAACTCCAAGCTCCGCCCGTCGTCCCTCATTTCAAGGATCTCCACTTCCCCAACCTCGATTCGCACCTCCAAACATGTCCATCGAAGATTTGCGAGACCAGATGGTCCAACTGACCCAACTCATGGGCCAACTGAAAATGGAAAATGAAGCCTTAGCGGCTGCGCAAGCCAAAAATGACCTCGAAAACGAGAAGAGGATTGAAAAAATGGTCCTACAGCAAACCATGGGGAGCAAATACTTCTCCCTCGAACCTGAACCTTTTTCTGGCAAATTACCAGAAAAGTTCAGTTCATCTGATTTACCAAAGTTCAAGGCCACGGATAACCCCCGTGATCATCTACTGAGCTTTGTGAATACCATGAACTTGAAAGGCGTGGACAAGTCCATGTACCTACCTGCCTTTCCTTTGTCCTTGGAACCTGTGCCGCTCAAATGGTACTATCACCAGGACCCTAAGCTCTTCCCCACTTGGGAAGACTTTGTCAATGTCTTCATCAAGCAATACTCGTCGAACATGGATTTCCAAGTCACCATGCGCGAGCTGGAAGTTCTCTTCCAAAAGAAAAATGAGGGTTTCACAACCTACTTTGCTAGATGGAGGGACCAGGCGGCCCAGCTAATCAATAGGCCTCCCGAAACAGAATTGGTCCAAAAATTCATTGACAACTTGGACCCGGCTTATAGACAACACCTTAGGTACCTGGGACTCGACACTTTCAAAAGGGTTTATGATGTGGGAATAAAAATCGAGGACGACCTCGCCAAAACCATACAGAGCAAACCTGCATATAAGACCAACACCTATAATCGGGGTAACACATCCCAAGCCCAAGAAGTCCATGCTGTAGAAGAGGCTCCCGCCCGAAGATACCCTGTAAGATGGGTCTGAGACCGAAAGTTTGCCCCACTCGGGTCAACTTTGGTACAAGCCTTTGAAAGACTAACCAATCAAGGAAAGTTGAGACCTATAGGCCCCACCCGTGACCCTCCTGTCAAAAACAAATATTGGGTCGAAGGTACTTACTGCAAATTCCATCAAGGAAATGGGCATGACACTGAAAACTGCTGGAATCTAAAACATACGATCCAGGACATGATAGAGGATGAAGTAATACCTCTCCCTAACGTTGGCAAACCCAACAACAACAAGAGCCCACTCGGCTCTTGTCACATCTCTCTCGACCAACCAGATAATTTCGACCCCACGGTGTATATTACACCTCAAGGTGCACCACTCGTTGTGGTACCTATGGATCGAATCGAGAGGGAAGTGTGCGGTGTGTGGAACGATGATGCTGAAGATATTTACCTATCTCAAGTCTCGGGCCAGGACCTCTTCACTGAAACTTGGCCCGGGTATGCTCTCATTGACACCACCCCTCAGGAGCCCGAGGTCGACAACCTCACCCGATCCGGAAGGATATACCAACCGGATATTCACCCACCTCCTATGGACGATTTCCCAGTTAGGCAAACTCCTGAGAACGGGCGGCACGCCACCGTCGCAGAAGTCATTGAAAATCCTCTCCTGAAACAACTAAAGAGAACCAAGGCTGAGATTACCATCTGGGATCTTATGTGTACTTCAAAGGAACATCACGAAAAGCTTATTCGCTCACTTGACCTCATCTCAGTACCCACAGATATCACACCTGACTCATTGGTTAGCCATGTCACGAGAGATGCCGGAGAAAAGGCCATAGTTTTCACTGATAAAGACTTACCCAAAGAGGGGGGTGCTCACAATAAAGCCCTTTACTTAGTGGTTGGATGCAAAGGACAAAACATCCCCCTAGCACTCGTAGATAATGGTTCGGCGGTTAATGTCTGCCCATTGCGAACCGCCCATTGCTTGGGGCTAGGAAGCGATGACTTCCAAACCTCCTCACAAGGGGTACGAGCTTATGATAACTCCCGAAGGCCCGTATTGGGAAAAATCAACCTTACCATACAAACCGGGCCTGTGGCACGCACCACGGAGTTTCAGATTATCGACATCAAGCCCACTTTCAACCTCCTCTTGGGGCGACCTTGGCTCCATGACTTAGGAGGTGTGGCTTCAACCTTGCACCAAATGGTTAAACTTAACCATAACGGGGTAATACTAGAAATCCGCGCCCCTCCTCTCGACGTCAGTTGTACTATGGTTGGAACGGCCGAAACTGCAGATGACCTTTATGGGTTTCAAATGGAAGAAGCGATCCAGTTCATCGAAGATTATGATCCAGCATTCCTAGACCCGCATGCATCCCGAGTCATCCCTAGAATGTTGTTGGCTCAAGGTTATTTCCCAGGAACCCCATTGGGCATAAGGAAGAAGGAATGCACATTCCATCCTTTTCCCGACAGATCTACTCCCTTTGGCTTAGGTTATGAACCAACGGAGGAAGATATTGCTGACCGCCTATCTAGGCTACGCCTTAACAAAGCCAAACAAACCACCCTCCTTCCCCCATATCAAAGGACCCTTAACGGGATGTTTGTTCGGGAAGGAGAAGAACACCCATGCTGTGATTTCCCTGAACCCTTCGTTCAGGATGGCTTGCTAAAACCCGGATTTGAAATTTTCCATGACTGCCACACCTTGGATGAGGCACCCCACGTCACCAAGACTAAAACAGCTGAAATATTGGACAACCAGGCTCTATGGACATTGTTTAACGAATCAAGGCCTATGGAGAACGAGACTGTGATGACTACCCTAGCTTTACAAGATGAAGGTTTCGATCCAACCCGGTTAATCTCTCCTGCATCAACACTAGAAGAGGTCGGGAACGGATGGGTGAAGACATATCAGTGGGTCAACGCAAAAGGAATGGAATTCAAGATGAGTACCGGTGAAGGACCAAAGTTTTATGAGACTAAACCCCAGGCTTGAGTCACATAGAGCACCATTAGTAAAAAGCGCCTAGTAGTTCTTTAGATTGATAGAAAAAATAATAGAGACTTTAGATGGTCCTAAGGCCCTTTAGAATATGGGTCAGTTTTATTTCAGTGTGTTTTCCTTACTTTCCAAATCAATAAAGGCGTAATATTTTTCCTAAAAAATTCTATTCTAACACTAAATAAACACCAAATGTACTTGCAAAATAAAAAAAGAAGCGGCCCACTATAGGCCCAAAAAACAAAGCCCACTCGGTTTTGAAATAATGCCATGTGAACTAGTTCCCGAAACCCACAAAATAAACCACACTATCCCATCCTCAAAACCTAAAAAGCGAACCAATGTCATCATAAGAGCCAATCCATGCAACCCAAAATCAAAAAGAAATCAAAAATTTAAAACAAATGCAAATGTTACCAAAAAAATAAATTCATAAAACATAGAATCCACCAACAGCGGTTTCACATAGATTCCATCATACCCTCCACAAAGATCTTCATAAGTTCTGCACCTTAACTCCATTTTCAAAACTGTTTTGAGTCACCAATAGAAAAAATTAATCTGGACAAAAATGCGTTTCACGCTAACAGTCAAAAAAGCCTCCAAAATAGCCTCAAAATTAACTTTAACTACGAAGCAAAATATCAAGGCACAAAAAACGAAATAGAAATAAACGCAAGAACATGTGAAGCAAAGACGTCAAAATTGACCGCCCAAGTTATTTTCAGCACCCAGGGCTGGGCGCCGAAATTTTTGACGCCCCAGCCTGGGCGTTGAAACTCTCTGCCTGCCAAAAGTTTTCCTTTTTTCAAAAAGTGCCCGTCATTTTATCCGCACACAACGGAAAAATAACGAACACTTGGGGGGTACAGTACGTATCCAAATAGGTTTACCAACAAATTGGTCGAATTTTACGCAACCTATGGAAAACGGCAGATGAAAATAATGGCAAATACTTCACTCATTTGACCGATTAATTAATATGTTTCCACTTCAGGACATATCTACCGAAATCCGGCATACTAGAACTTATTCTAAAGCTAAGAACTACGCACGACCTGATTCTGACAAGATACGTAGGCAATCCTTACCAAGGATTCGGTCCGAATAATAATAAAGAAATTATATTCTTTGTGTAAAAAAGTGTTAGACATATAAACGAAATTGAATGGAAACTAAAAATACGCCTTTATTAAGATATAATAAGAAGGAAAACAAAGTGCTAGGAATAAAAACAAACACAACTGAAGTAAATAGAGGGCACCTACACCCTAGCAAAGAACTACACTACTCTAGTTCTTCCGGATCATCAAATAATGTCTTGAAGAGAGCAATGTTCGCAGGATCCACCCCCATAGTCTTCTGCGCTGCCCCAATATCAATCTCCATAAGAACTGGCTCCTGGACACTAACTTCCAAAGATGCCAAAGCTTTAGAAACATTCTCAGTTATAGCCTGCTCAGCCTCAAGGGCACAAACAGTGATGGGAGAAGGATTACTATCATCAACTGGACTAGCCACTGTTTCTACAGGCGGCTGAGCCTTCCTAACCCATACATTGTTCCGGCGACGATCTCCGCGAGAGCTTGCATTTCTTTTAACAACCGCAGGCCCCTTCATGTTAGGCATCTTTTTAGGCCTGACACTGGAACGGGGAAGAACTTCCTTTCGCTTTCGATCAGGACGAGCTTTCACAGTCTTAAAACTATAGGTACGAGGTCTGGCAGAATCAGGACCCTCATACTTAACACGAATACGAGGTATAAAAAGCTCAGCCGGCTCCCCATTACGAGCCTCGGTCCTCACATCCTTATCATCGGAACTCATCCACAACTTATAGTTTTCAGAAAGACCCACAAACCCATTTGTAGCTACAGCCCAACGCGGGAGACCATCATAATACATAGCCCACGCTAAGACCCGTGTTTGTGCAAAGGTCGCTACCTTAGGTGGTACCGTATCAGAAAAGGGGATAGTCTGCCTTAAACCATATTGACGCATGACTCGGTAAGGGAAAATATAAATGAGACAAGATATCCCCAACAAAGAAATATAAACCGATACATCAGACCCCCCTTTCATAGTAGTCAAACCCCACCATGGTACCACCCACTTAATAGAACAAATGTCATAAGTAAAAAAGGAGGTCCATTCGGCCTCGTCCTGGCCTTGGTGCAAGTATTTTCGGTTACCCAACGCTATAGGGCGATAATGTTTAGGATCGGCAGGAGCTTCCAAAAGTCTAAACCGTTCCGCAAGCCAAATCTGCAAAACCAGGTACGATCGAATCAAAAGAATGAAAAGAAAAAAAGGCTCCTGGGGCGCAGTTTCAACGCCCAGGACCAGGCGCCGAATATTCCAGCGCCCAGCCCTGGGCGCTGAAACTCAGCCCCAGGCAAAAAGAAATATATAAAAATGGCATATGTGTGCGCAAAGAAAAAATAGATTACCTGCAGTAATAGGGGGCTTCCCTTAAAAATTTCGGATTTGGCATCCTTCTTCAGCTCATCCGCACTCAGCAAAGTCTCAGCAACAACCAACGGCATAATAGAATAGCAACTTTCCATCTGGCTAATCAAGGGGATCAGCCTTATGTCACCGAACTCACCATTATTATTCGACAGCAAATAATGATTCAACAAGCAAAATACAAGGGCTCGAATGTTTAATTTTTGTTCGGTCATATTCTTACTAGGCCTAAAATGATGTTTTACGAGTTTTGCCAAGTTAACCTTATCGTCTACAACAAGTTCAGCAAACATGTTATCATCTAGCCCTAGGAAAGCCCTTATGGTTGTTTTACCCTCTTCAATAGTGCCAGGGGTAACAGGAGTAGCATTAGTAGGATAACCAAGGATCGCAGCAAATTCATCAGGCAAAGGACATATTTCATTGCCCCGAAAGGAAAAAACATGATGATCGGAGTCCCAAAAGTTTAGGGCAGCATGCAGAAAATTATAATCAATATTAATTTGTTGTAAGCCTAAAAGTACCTCTAAGTGGTATTCTTTTAACAAAGCTTTTTTTGTGGGAGTAAGGGCTCGTAGCCAACGCCTAACAGTCCGTTGGAGTGAGAAAGTAGGGATCGACATGGCAAAAGCAATAAATAATTAGAGCACAGCAAAAAAGAGAGAAAGAATTTGAGAGTGGTGGAAAATAAGGACGTACCTAGCCCCTATATATAGCTGAACGCACCCAATAAACATCCTGATCCCATTCGGAAACGTGTTTAGAAATCCGAAAATCAAATATTACCAGGAAAGAACTTTCAGCGCCCACCTCTGGGCGCCGAAATTTTTGACGCCTGAGCTTGGGCGCTGAAAATGCAGCCCAAGGCCCAGATTTCACAAAAACACGGAATAGGAAAGGACTTAAGACCGTGTTGCTAAAACACGAGGCCCTATTACGAGTAAGATCAAGCCCAAAGCACCTTTAGCTCCCAAATAAGCAAAAAATAATAATAACATTGAAACTTGGTCGAAACTTAGACTCATCTCAGAAAACGCTCATGTACACTTTTCAAAAAAAAGCAAGTTAAATATCATGGTCATTCTTCGAAACACCAAAAATATGTGTCGTCAAGTCTTTGGTTTTCCAAATAGAAAATGTCTGTCTGTCAAAGGGATAATCCAGGCCAAGCCAAAACCGGATGTCGCCTGAAAGCTAAAGTCGCACTCCACGGCTTCACTAAAATAGCACATTACTATAGGAGGTCGCTCGCACATACGAGGGTGACCCCAAACATGATTACAAAACGCGAAAAACAACCGACGAGCCCCAACACTTGGGGGCTCGCGAAAAGTGGACTCCAACAAAGAGCGCGCAATCAAAATCACATTCCCAGACTGCGCCACGCACCATGTCATGTTTGGATATCTCAAAAAATATATTGTTAAATATACACAGTGTGGACCCACTTATAGGACACATCTAATCAGGAAATATTACGACCCACCAACAGGTTGTAATCACCAAAAGCTCTTCTACATAGGCAAAATAAAAAATGGGCTCGCCCACCCTCAGCGGGCAGGGTCTGCGTCACTAGCCGCGCAGGTCCTCAGTTTTTCGAAGAATAAAGTCTTCAAATTTAAAATAGGCTCGCCATCTTCAACCGGCGGGGTCTACGGCGCAAACCACGTAGGTCCTTATTTTCAAAGAAAAAAAAACAAAATAAAATTTCAAAACAGATTCGTCCAGTTCTATCGGACGGGGGGTCCACCCTCAGCGGACAGGCTCGTCATCTTCAGCCGGCGGGGTCTACGTCACAAACCGCGTAGGTCCTTATTTTCAAAAACATCAAAACAGATTCGTCCACTTCTATCGGACGGGGGGTCCACCCTCAGCGGACAGGCTCGCCCACCTTCAGCGGGCGGGGTCTGCGTCACTAACAGCGCAGGTCCTTAGTCGCTGCAGCGATAACTTTTATCGGTTTTCCCTTTTTCCGAAAATCAAAGAATCGGTTTTCCCTTTTTCCGAAAATCAAAGGATCGGTTTTACCTTTTCCCGAAAATCAAAGGATCGGTTTTCCCTTTTTCCGAAAATCAAAGGATCGGTTTTCCCTTTTTCCGAAAATCAAAGGATCGGTTTTCCCTTTTTCCGAAAATTAAAGGATCGGTTTTCCCTTTTTCCGAAAATTAAAGGATTGGTTTTCCCTTTTTCCAAAAATTAAAGGATTGGTTTTTCGTTTTTCCAAAAAAGAACAATTGTTGGATTTTCCTTCGTTTTACGTCCTATAAAAACAAGGGGGTTTTCTCGTTTAGTTAGCCCTGAAAATGAGAATCTTTAAAAATGTTTTACCTCGTGATTGGGCTTGGCCAGGCCCAATTACACTTTACAGCTTTAATTTCGAAAACATTTGTAGCTACTCCCAATGACAAAGTGAGGGAGTTTCTAGGCATCTTTAGATCCTTCCAATGACAAAGTCAGGAAGTTTCTATACTATCAGTTGACAAATTCCAATGACGCGTGAGGGATATGTCGATACTTCAAGTGATGACCCTTAAGTCAAATGTTATCACCCGGGGGCTCGTGAGACCCTCGTAAAACAGGTCACATACACCATGGCTTGTGTGACGCACTCCGTCTAATACTTTGACCATCGTCTTACTCCAAGACTCAGTCAAAGTGGGGGCTAACTGCAGACACCTACTTTTGTCCCCGTTCCCGCAAGGGAAAGGTTCGATGATGAAAGCATAAAAACTCCACTTGACAACGCATCTCCTATAAAATAAACGAATCTCGATTCCCCATTTCATTTCACCCGAAACCTGCTATTTATGGAAACCTGCTAAAAATAGCAACTGCCGTAAAAGGTAGCTTCTAAAAGTGGCAAATTATAAAAGATAGAAACCTGTCAGAATTAGGTGTTGCATTCCAACATAAATCCTAAATGAGATAGAAAACCGCGAGAATCCTATTCCTAATAGGATTCGGAAATAAGAGTTACGTATTAATCAAAAACCTAACGAACCTAGAGTTCGTAACGGGCCCAGACGCATTCCGTCACAAAATTGATACGCGCTAAAAGACTCAAATTAATCTCGAACTCTACGGATTTTAGGAATCCGAATCTGACTAAACAAAACTGCCCAGACCCTATTTTCAACGCCTGGCTCTGGGCGCCGAAATCTTCGGCGCCCAGGCCTGGGCGCTGAAAATACCTGGGTACGTCTCTTTTCCTAATTCTTTGTGGATTAGAACTCTGCAATTCTATCTTTCCACGAACTCTTCCCTATAAATAGACCTCTAGTTTCGACGTGAAACAACACACAACACATAATATATTCTGAGTATTGACTCTAAACCCCTTAGCCTAAGCCTCTCGCTGCGAAACTGTTCACGCGTTCTGTCGCAATCGATCCATAAATCGAACAGAACGTATCCTGTCCCATAATCGAGATTCGTTAAATAAAAAGGAGAAATAGCAAAGTCAAAGTGGTTAGTTTTCTGAGAACCGTGACGCACCTCTCAAGGGGGCGTCGTAATGTGTCCCTTTTCGACGATTTAATTGCTTTCCTCGCCCTTTTTATGAACTGTTAAACTAACCTAATATGATTGTTCTATCACGCCTAACAAATATAATATTTTTAGGAAATCGGATTATCATGCTAGGTCCCTTAATGCTATTTAAATCAGATAATCATGATCGAATTAGTATTATATGTTGCATATTGCTAAAATCAATTCAGATTAGTTTAATAGTTAACGCATGTCCCTTCAATTATTTATGCTGAGCTAGTAAGGATATCCTGCCTCTGGAGTTATCGACGAGCGAATTACTCCTCTCAGTACTTACAGTCCCCCGAACCCTCAATCTCTACCTTGCGGGTGTATATTGAGAGATCCCCACACCAGGGATCACAAGGGAACCTACGGCCGTCGTGGTCAAACATAATTGCACTCCCTTTATGTCACGATAACCGGGTTTTGTCAGTTTTTCTCATTGTCGTTAAAGACTGAATGGCGACTCCTATATTACTAGTCAATTGGGTGTATACTCACAGGAAATCCAATTACACTTGATTGAATAAAAATAATCGTCACACCCACGAGGGACAAGGTCACGCATTAGCCTCGCGCTTTTTCGACCCCCTCACAGCGCCGAAATCTTTAACGCCCCAGCCTGGGCGCTGAATCTCTCTGCTTGCCAAATTTTGTTCAGAAGTGCTCGTCATTTTATCCGCATATACACGGAAAAATAACGAACACTCGGGGGGTACAGCACGTATTCAGATATACGTACCACCAAAAAATACATGTACTCAAAAAAAAATATATAAAACAAATTTTTGGCTTACGGCAAGGAAGCAGATTAAAATAATAATAAACTTCACTTATTCTACCGTTTCAAATAATATGTTTCCACCTCAGAACGTACTTGTTTAAAATCGGCATTCTAAAAAACCATTTTCTAGGCTAAGAACTACGCAAGACCTGATTCCAAATTAAATCTATTTGAGGCGGATACGTAGACAATCCATGATTCGGTCCAACCAATTTGCAAAAATGTTAAAGCCTACAGAATAACAAGAATTAAAAAATAGAGTCCTTTATTGAAATTTAATTACTTGCAATCCAAGTCGAAAGAAAAATTTAAGTCAAAGGAAGAATCCAAGTCATCAAGATGCCAATATTAATGAGCACACATCGAAAAATAATAAGGGCACGTACCCTTGCCAGAAGGAGCACTCACACTCCTAGGCACTTAGCCAAGACTCAAGAGATCGCTTTGCCTCAATCGAATGGGGGCTAGCGCAAGCGTCCATGACCTCTAAAGTACTCGACTTGACCCCCCTAAAGCGAACTAACTCACTTAAAGACCTTCTTTCACCACTAGACATAGTCGTTTGCTTAAAGACCTTGTTTCACCACTAGACACAGTCAAAATCGCCAACAAGTAGTAAAGGCAGTAAGCTTGCAATAAAGAGGATTTTTCTACGGCATCGCCCCATCGTTCCTTCGAACTCAGGGCACCCGTTCATAGTAATTCAAATGCTTGCGAATCCCCTTTGAAAAAAAATCAGACATTGTCAATAGGAATTGGCACTTAACCAAGGCTCACCCTACTCAGACATATGACACGGGCATCTAAAATCGAAATCTGAAAGCATCATTAATGGGAAGACATAACAGCAACTGGGGGCTAAAAATTGAAATGAAAGAGCTAGGGAAAGAACTAAGTATACCTTGGCCTTTTATGCAGACATACACCAAGTAAATCTAAGTCAATTTGAAAATGGTTTATATTCCCGCAATTCTGGAAAAGATGGCCCTAAAAGCCTAAAGTATATGCCAAACGGGCACAAGTATACCTTGACGCCTGCACCCTGGCTTCCAGCAAGTCCTTAGACAGCATTCCAAAAATCGTAACAATATTTTGATTCACTCATGTAATCATGTACGAACCCTTCTATAAGTCAACTTACTTAGGACACCTCGGATTGTACACAGTAGGATTCGGATTTCAAATAATTTTCAAAGACTTATTCAAACATAATAAAGTGTCATTGGTTTAATCTAAGTATGCGTTTTGCAAGTGAGTCAAAGATATTTCTAAATATGATTATGGGTAAAGAAAGGCACCTAGCTTTTGGTCAAGGCACACTTCAACATGTGATTACCTTGACCATGACAATGTCGCACAATACGACATTTACAAGAGAAGTAGCAGATCACTACTCGAACGTACCTCGCACTAAACGAGTCTGGTTCAAACTATTCATGATCCATGTCACCATGAATGCACAAAAACGTATGCAAGGCATTATAGCACTAAGCCAATCCCGTAGCTACAGTTGGAGGCTTGAGAAAAACACTCTAAAAATGCTCGAGATGATGATTTTATCGCAAATTCTCGACGCTAATGCTATACACACGTCATAGGGGCACAATCCTAAGGTTGATCGCGTAAAACGAACCTTAGAATGGCTACAACCCCTCCCAAATTCTAAGCGCTACTTAGAATATATAAAGTCACCCCACTAACAAGGGTAACTGAAAATCGCGAGTCACCAAAACTCCGATCAAACTACTGCACATAGCGCTCGCCCTACAAGCGCCCGTTACACAGTCTACCTCGTTCCAAAGCAAAAGCGAAAGGAAAAAATCAAGGATAAGAACTGTCAAAATATACTCAGAAATCATTTTCAACGCCCAGAGCTGGGCGCCGATATCTTTAACTCCCCAGCCTGGGCGCTGAATCTTTCTGCTAGCCAAGTTTTGCCCAGATAAAAAAAAAACATCTATGAATCCTCGCATCGAACGAAGTAATGAGCCGTGCACAGCCACGCAGAAGGTGCTACACTTGTTCGAGCACCTGAACGAGGCGTGATGAAGTACTCCAATGCAAAAAATAATAATGATATCCCAACACCTGGAGGAATGTTCTAAGGCCACACAAGCCTACGTCGCAACATAAGTTCAACCATCCCACGGTACAAGTCTAAAAAAAAAAAAAAAAACAGGAGAGTAAGGCATATTGCACTAATTTAGGCACAACCAAGAGCATGTGTAAAAGAGGCAAAGACTACTTATCTCCCAAATTCAAAATGCAAGCCACACGACTTTTACATTAAGGATTAAAGGTAGCAAAATATTACCTACCACGGAAGGGATAGCTCGCACCTACACGAGCGAAACCCCAAGGCATCTTTCTCGAAAGAACCTACAAAAATCGTACGCCAAAAGGAAGCATCCCAACATGCATACTTGGGGGCTCCAAGCTACGAAACAACCATAGCAAAATAAAAAAAAAATCTCGAAGCAAATGTTTTAACAATCGAAAGGGCACGATGTTTGAGCCCACCTCGTGAATGGGCCTGAACCCTATCAAGCTTCTAAGCAAACTATTCAAAATCAGTCATTGCTCAAAAAAATGATTCAAACAAACTGATTAATGGACCGCACACAACGGCCATTCTATGAACGCTCGTTCGCACATACATATCATCTTTTCTAAGTATCGAACATTTACGAACGCGTTCAAAAGAAAAAAAAAAAACGAACGAACAAGAGGCCAACTGTGTCATCAAGAAACCTCGCCAGAAATTATTTTCAGCGCCCAGCGCTGGGCGCCGAAATCTTTAACGCCCAGGCATGGGCGCCGAAAATGATCCCAGACCCAAAAAACAGCTCTGACTTCTATAGGGCCCTGCCATATTCATTCGACTTGAAAATTGCAGATTTCTTTACTGAAAGTCGCACCTCACGGCTTTGTTAAGAGTAGCACACCACTACAAAGATCGCTCGCACTTACGAGCACAATCTCAAACACGATCAAGGACATTACAGAATGCGTATCCCCAAGGAACCTCTTTGACAAGAAATGACAGTCAAGCACTAGTGCTTGGGGGCTCGAAGGAAAATATATATTATGCAAAGTTAAAACAATATTCCCAGACTACGCTATACAAAGTCCCATGTTTGGATGTCTCAAAAAATAAAACCGGTTTACGACCTCAAGACAAAGGTCGCCGTTGATACTTATACATAGTCCCCTAATCAAGGACCCAAGTAGTGGAAAAATTGAGCCGTAAAAACTAGCTCAAAACCATGAAAGATGATGACCACGAGACAATGGTCCGTCTAAGCACGTTGTCAACCCACATTCAGGTTGCAACTAAATCCGAGCATCCCTCGAAAGAAAATAAATTCTTCAAAAAACAAAAACAGGCTCGCCCACCTTCAGCGGGCGGGGTCTGCGTCACTAACCGCGCAGGTCCTTAGTCGCTGCAGCAATAACTTTTTCTGGTTTTCCGTTTTTTCCAAAAAAGCGATGTGAGTAGCTTTTCCTTTTTTAAGGATTGGTTTTCCGTTTTTACCAAAAAAAGCGATGTGAGTAGCTTTCCCTTTTTTTAAAGGATTGGTTTTCCGTTTTTCCAAAAAGAACGATGTGAGTAGTTTTTCTTTTTTCCAAAAACTAAAGGATTGGTTTTCCGTTTTTCCAAAAAAGAACGATGTGAGTAGTTTTCCTTTTTTTTTCCAAAGATTGGTTTTTCGTTTTTCCAAACAAGAACGATGTGCTGGATTTTCCTTCGTTTTACGTCCCATAAAAACAAGGGGGTTTTCTCATTCAGCTAACCCTGAAAATGAGAATCTTTAAAAACACTTTTACCTCGTGATTGGGCTTGGCCAGGCCCAATTACACTTTATAGCTTTGATTTCGAAAACATCAAGTAGCTACTCCCAATGACAAAGTGAGGGAGTTTCTACGCCTCTTTAGATACTTCCAATGACAAAGTGAGGGAGTTTCTATACTATCCGTTGACAAATCCCAATGACACGTGAGGGATATGTCGAAACTTCAAGTGATGACCCTTAAGTCAAATGTTATCACTCGGGGGCTCGTGAGACCCTCGCAAAAAACAGGTCACCATGGCTTGTGTGACGCACTGCGTCTAATACTTTGACCATCGTCTTACTCCAAGACTCAGTCAAAGTGGGGGCTAACTGTACACACCTACTTTTGTCCCCATTCCCGAAAGGGAAGGTTCGATGATGAAAGCATAAATCTCCATTTGACAACGCATCTCCTATAAAATAACGAATCTCAATCACCCTTTTCATTTCACCCGAAACCTGTTATTTATAGAAACATGCTATTTACGGAAACCTGCTAAAAATAGTAACTGCCGTAATGGGTAGTTGTTAAAAGTGGCAAGTCATAAAAGATAGAAACCTGTCAGAATTAGGTGTTGCACTACAACATAAATCCTAAATGAGATATAAATTGCGAGAGAATCCTATTCCTAATACGATTCAAAAATAAGAGTTACGTATTAATTAAAATCCTAACGAGCCTAGAGTTCGTAACGGGCCCAGATGCATTCCGTCATAAAATTAATACGCATTAAAAGACTCGATTAAGTCTCATACACTCCGGATTCTAAGAGTCCGAATCTGACAAAGAAAACAGACCAAACATCATTTTCAACGCCCAACCCTGGGCGCTGAAATTGCATGGATCCTATTTTCAACGCCCAGCCCTGGGCGCTGAAAATACCTGGGACGTGTTCTTTCCTAATTCCTCGTGGATTAGAGTTCTACAAATTCTATCTTTCCACGAACTCTTTTCTATAAATATAGCCCAAGTTCGACGTGAAAAAAGGACAACACACAATTATTATTCTGAGTATTGACTCTAAACCCCTAAGCCTAAGCCTCACGCTGCAAAAACTGATCACGCGTTCTGTCGCAATCGATCCATAAATCGAACAGAACGTATCCTGTCCCATAACTTGAGATTCGTTAAATAAAAGGAGAAATAGCAAAGTCAAAGTGGTTAGTTTTCTGAGAACCGTGACGCACCTCTCAAGGGTGCGTTGTAATGTGTCCCTTTTCTATGATTTAATTGCTTTCCTCGCCCTTTTTATGAACTGTTAAACTAATTCAATATGATTGTTCTATCACGCCTAATAAAGGTAATATGTTGGGAAATTGGATTATCATGCTAGGTCCCTTAAAACAATCAAAATCAGATAATCGCGTTCGATCTAGTACTATATGTTGCATATTGTTAAAATCAACTCAGATTAGTTTGATAGTTAACGCATGTCCCTTCAATTATTTATGCTGAGCTAGTAAGGATATCCTGCCTCTGGAGTTATCGAAGAGCGAGTACTCCTCTCGGTAGTTACAGTCCCCCGAACCCTCAATCTCTACCTTGCGGGTGTATGTTAAGAGATCCCCACACCAGGGATCACAAGGGAACCTACGGCCGTCGTGGTCAAACATAATTGCACTCCCTTTATGTCACGATAACCGGGTTTTGTCAGTTTTTCTCATTGTCGTTAAAAATTGAATGGCGACTCCTATATTACTAGTCAATTGGGTGTGAACTCACAGGAAATCCAATTACACTTGATTTGACAAAAAGAAACGTCACACCCACGAGGGACAAGGTCACGCATTAGCCTCGTGCTTTTTCGACCCCCTCACATACACTTGGGTCAATCTCCCCTTGGTACAGGGGAGGCTTACTTTGGGCCACCTTTTTTAACATTTCCCAGCCGGATCATGCTCTGGGTTGTTCCTAGATTGTGCTAAGTTCTGCACTACCTTAGCTAATTGTCTAACCACATCAGAAATTCCTTGGTTAGCCATATTCCTTCTCCTGATTAAAATAAAATACTAACTTTAATGACTGGGTTGGATACGACATTACTAAGGTATGAATCCACTTAAACAAGCCAAATCGATAGCACACAAGGGCTACAAAATTCGAACCCTATGGGGAAGTGGCGCCACCTTGGGCCAAACCCCACCCTTGTTCGCATCACAACATTAAGTGGTAGAAAATTCAACCACGGTACATGTAGAATTTCATTGAAGAAATAGCAATAAATCCCTTTACGATAATCACTCAACTTAAAATTAAAACTTAAAATTACGGATAAAGAAAAGAATCTAAGTACTTTTATTACTGCAGTAAAGAGTTCTACATCCTTTGGATAATACTTTATTCCACTAAAACCATAATTAACGAATTACTTAAACCATAAATAGTAACTTTTCTACTTTATTATCCAACGAAAATAAATAAGTACGAAACTATTACAAATACTCAAATGCTAAAGGCATCGCGACGATCATTCCTTTCGTTGCAGTGCTCTGGACTGAAGACTTGATCTTCAGGATCATCCATGTCTTCTTCATGATCAAAATCATACTCCATATCCTCATCATTTTGTTGTGGCATACTATTAACTTCATCCTTAGCTTCAAGTTCTACCTCAGAATCACTATATATCTCAATAGTTGGTTCACGCTCTACAGGATTAGAATTCTCAATTTCAACGACATCTTCATCACTATCCTCATTCACAAATTCATCATCATCCTCATTCATAGCATTCTCAATATCACTATCACCTTCTATATGATCTAAGTTTAAGCTTTCCACAAATCTACCATCCTCATAACTGTTTTCCGCAAGCTTTAGAATAGTGGTCATGACTTCCGTGTCATACCTCCACCTACCATCATGAGTACCATACTTAAAATAATTAGGATTACCATCCTCATAATGCATATCATGAAATTGGTTCTTAAGGGCAATGTATGGTGTCCTATTAGGCAAGCAATGAATAACCATCTCAGACATAACATCCATATTCTTTAGATGAGGCAAGTCCTTGACTGTAGCAAAGTAGTTAAAAGAAAACTCAATTTTCTTCACATATAAGTGCGGAGGCTCACAATCCAACTTCTCTAGTTATCCTAGATTAGAGAACTTTGAACGCAACATTTTAAATCCTGAAAATACACAACTTAAAAGTCTTACTAACGCGTTCCCAACAAAAGAATTCAATCCCTCGAAATAATTTTTTAACAAATTCAATGCACACATATAGGCTCAATCATGAATTATGATTCAATTAATCACATAAAGCAAGATAAAACGTGATCAAACGTTAAATACATGATCACATAATCCATACTTAACACATAGCACCTAATTAGATGCATACTTAAATTAAATGCCCTTCTTAATCTACCCTTTCTCACTTAGAAATAATTAATAATTTTTGAAATTAATAAATAAATAACTTCAAATTAAACAAAATTATTAAAATTAAAATCAAAAATTAAAAACTAAATAACCGAATAATTAATTAATTTATTCGAATAAATAATGATCTTCCGAAAATAACTAATAAAATAGATAAATAATTAAATTCAGATTAATTAATTAAATAAATAAATAAATTTTTTTCTAAATTTTCCACGAAAATTTCAGCAAAATAAAATTCAGAAATTACTTCAAATCAAATTCGAATTTAATAAAAATTCGGACAAAATCCTATTCACCCAATAGTGCATTTACGTGCATGCCCCTCATTTCCTTCTTTGTTTTATTTTGTCTTATTCTTAACAATAGAGCATTTACGGTTTCACCCTTCCATTGCTATACAAAATGTATTGTTTTCTTTGGGTATAACTTCCTATATATTGTACTTTCGAACTATCAATTAAAACGCATATTGTTTCTATTTCCTGTTACATGTAAATCCAACATCTAACTTTAACATATCATTTCTAGCATTTACCATAAATTGTAAGTTTCTAGCTTTTAAGTAACATTTTTACAAAAATAATTTGTATACCTTGGGGGATCGTGCGCGCTAGAGCACGATCCAACAACTAGTTTTTTTAAAAATACATAAATGAAAATTGCAAAACTCCAACTGAATTTCAAATAAACTTAAATAATTAGTATTTGACTTTTCCAAATATTGAGTACTCAAAATAACATTTTGACTTTAGGGAAAATAAAATTTCAAAACATCCTAAAGTTCCGCAATACCACTCAAATAGTATGAATGACTATTTAGTAGTTTTCTAAATCGTAGCTTAAGGAATTACCACTTTGCACTATTATTTAATGCAAAGCAGCTCTTAAACTAGGGCTTTGCAAATACCTCTTTTTAACACCCTAATAATTCCTTGATTTTATAAAACCATTTTCCAACTTCAAATAAAGGAATTACTAAAATATTACCGCCACCGTGATAATGGTTAAGGCTATTACCAAAATTACGATGCGGAATTGACTAACTTTCAAAACATAATTAATAGTTATGGCCTCCTTACAAATCGGGCCCATTACGGCCCAAAACCAAAACGTTTAAAATCCAACTAGCAAATTAAATAGTTTAAGTAGGCATGACTAATAAAATAATAGATTTTATGATGCAGGAGAAAAACATCTCTCAAACTCAATCCCATGCTCGGTAACTTCTCCAGCAAGTTATCTCTACAAACCTGTTATTAAAAATCTACTCCCCAACAACGCAAATGCAATGGTGGATCATCATAGGGTCATTAAGGAAAAGGTCATGACCAAAAGAAACATGAAGCACGAAGTCAACGAAAGCTGAGTACGAACAAGCTAGAATGAAATCCTAGTCTAACATGTTTCACTCAAACAATATAAATAATTCACATGCAAAATCCATTTAATAAACACCTAATCATGGAGACAAGACTCGACACTTGACACGACTCTTGACTTAAAGATTAATTAAGAATAAGCTTCGAACGGGCCGAAAAGAAATATCCATAAAAGGAAGGGTGTTGGGAGCCCACCAAACACCAAAATAAATAATAAAGTAAATGTCGGACCATACTGACGGAATTCCAGCGCATAAAAAGAAGAATGAAACAACGTCTTGTATCATTCGTAGGAGTACAAGTTTTCCGGAAAGACTCCCCCCATTGTTCATACTCAAGGAATATACATTCCAAGAGTTTTGAAGCTTGTTCTGGTTGCACTTTACGTTAATTAATATTTTATTAACAAGGAGAACTCAAGACACAACAACATGACATAAAATAAGGCAACCAAACAACACTCTTTTTAATCCATTAGGACTTGTGACCAACATACAAGACTCAAGTGATATTACTCCCATTGTTCCTTCTCGATATACTATTGAGATAACCCGACATTGCCAGTTAACAAGCGGGGTGTGCACAAGGCACGAAAAATCCTTAGTTCAATTCACATAGACTTCCCAAACATAACCTACAAACGAGGTAGAATAAATGGTGCAACGAGGCACGAATACTTGGCTCAATATATGCTAGACATTACGTACAATAGTATAATAATCATCATTTGCATGTGAAACAACCATACATGCATAATCACAAATTCACAACATGCTTGACATTAAATTCAACGACTATAAATAATCACAATATGCTTGTTCACATAGAATTCATAAATTCAATAATAATACATGACATGTTTGCTCACAACATCAAACATGAATCAAATAATAATCCAAGTCACATGATTCACAATAAAAAGTATCACAAAAGTCCTCACATAAACGGTGGTCACCTTAGACATGTACGTACCTCGAATATCTAAGTACGGGGGTCACTTTGCGAATCACGACTCAAGATTAGAATTCACCTACTATTATTAAAATAATGAAAATCAATTATTATTCATGCTCACTAGATTTCTAGCAACTTTTATAAATTCTAAAACCCTTGAATTAGTTAGAAATTAATTGTCCATTAGTAAAATACTAGTCTCAATTGAAAAACCAAAGTCCCAGTATGAAAATAATAATTTTCCGCCTTTAAAATCATTAAAATCGAAACTTTTAAACCTTGAAAAAAATCTGAAAATTATATTTAATTTCCATAATTGAAATTTATGTAAATCAATCTATCATTAAGTTGGTATTAAAACCCTAACCTTAATTAATCATAAAAATCACTTTAAACCTTTAAAAATGGACACTTTATTAAATAATGAAATCTAAAAATTATAGTCCTTCAATATAAACTATTCATCAATCATCTAAACACATAAATACTAAAATTCGGTGTTCATAACCGATCTCAACAGTTTAATAAAACATAAATCAATAATAATAACATAATTTAAATACGAAATTGAAATAGAATAGGTTGGGAAGAAGATAAATATACCAAACTGGCCTATAGTACAAATTTGATTGGGCGAAAGGGATAAAAAATATACGGAGTATAACGCACAACAACACACGGTTCGTGTGTGTGTGTGTGCGTGTGATGTGTGTCGGCAGCAAGGGGCAACAGCAAGGGCTCAGCAGCGAGCATGGGAGAGAGCACAAGGGGTGTGCGAGTGTGGGCTGGTGTCGAGGGACAAAGCAACATCAACACTCGGCGAGGCACGAGTGTTGTGCGACAAAGAGCGAGGGAGCGAGAGAGAGTGAGGGGCGAGGGAGTGCGTGTTGTGCGAGAGGCAGCAGCAGTGACGAGAGGAGCGAGGGGATGCGAGTGCACGAGGCACGAGCACGAGCAGAAATGACGAGCGAGGAAGGCTCGGTTGTGCGCGGGTGTAGACGCCTATATTTGTCCCTAGGCCCGACACGGTGTGATCAATGATGAAATCAAACACCGCTTAACTAAGCTTTCCTAAATATTCCGCGAATGATCCATGACTGATTGATAATCCCGTTAACCATATTTCCATTTTTAGAAACTACTATTTATAGTAACTGCTATGCTTGAACGCTGCCCAGAATATCAACCATGTAAGATTAAATATCTAAGTGTTTGAATCGCCTTACGATTCATCATTAGGTAAGGACTAAGAGTTGCAGTCTAACTCGTGTTCCTAAAGGATAGAAAACGTGAGTAAGATTCGGTAAAAAACCGATAAGAATGGAAAAGTGAAGTAAAACACCAGCGCTGGAAAATTCCAGCGCTGGAAAATTCCAGCGCTGGAAAATTCCAGCGCTGGCAGCCTGAGCGTCATTTTATTCCAGCGCTCAAACCATAAGCGCTGCATTATTCCAGCGCTGCATTATTCCAGCGCTGCAGTTTACTTCTTACACAATCATGCAAAAGATAGTATTAATCCAGGTGTCACCAGAACAGATCTGGCGCACAAAATGCAAGCGCTAGAATTTTCTAGAGCTCAACAGATCTCTGTTGGAAAATTCCCATTCCGAAATTTATCTTATTCTGGCTTATTTTACTATAAATAGGGCCTCTGGAAACCGGAAAATAACACACAATTCAAACCTTAAACCCTTAAGCTTGAGAATTGACCGAAGATTTTCTCTGTCCCGTATTCGTGCGTCTGCCGTATTTAACACACAGTTAAGCAGACCCTGCCCGCGCGACCGCCTGATCGCTGAATACTATCGAAGTGCTGCTGAAACCTAAGCACAATCCTTAAGCCTAAAATACTCAAAACTCTTGAAGAATCCCATCCCATAGTTAGTCAGTCATCGGAAAGTTCTAAAGCCAAACGGAAAGCTAGCAAAGTCAAGTGGTAGGTGTTCCTGAGAACCACATTAAAGCCTACGCTTTGCTGTAACGTGAATTTATATTTTTATTGCTTTCCCCATCATATAAATCTGCTAATTTTGACCTTCTATATTGCCCACGCTTAAATCAGATAACTCTTGGACAAATCGATATTGTTAAGCTCCTTTAATCAATCTAAATCAGCGTTTTGACATCTGTTTAGTAATATATGTGCATTAAAATCAATCAAGAGTAGTAATGTAGCATAACGCATGTCTCATCATCGTCACAGTTGAACTAGTAAGGACCGCGCCGCGTGGGCTAATGTTGGGCACTCCCCGTATTAGTAAACGTCCCCCGAATTCTCAATCTCTGCTCTTGCTGGATGTACGTTGAGGGATTTCCACACCAGGGATCACAAGGGAACCTATGGCCGTTGTGAATCACATATGTTTGCACTCCCGGAATATCACATCAACCGGGTTTTGTCAGTTTTATAAAATTGAATGGCAACTCCTATAGACTAGTAAAAAGAGGCTAACGCCCATAGTTAGTCCCTGTTTACTTAATATGCTTGCCACGTCCAGAGGGAAAAAGTCGTGTGGGCCGTACACTATTCCTAAGAGGCGCCCCGTCGTGTTTTTTCACACCCTCAAAGCGGGCATGGGGACGAGAGAGCAAGAGGGGGACGAGATAAAGAGAAGGTCGGGTGAGAGTGCAAGAGAGGAGAGAGAAATATAATGAGGGAAGTGGTGATTAATTAATGAAGTGGAGTATATATAGGCTTCCCCAATCCCTAATGGGCTAGGCTTTGGAACTAAACATTGGGCTTGCAAATTAGATGGTTGAGTTTGAATTAGAAGTTAAGATTAGAAATCTCAGTTGGGTTCAACTAGTCGAACGAGTTGGGCTTAGAATTAATTCAAACCATTTAAAAATCGAACCAAATAATTTCCTGACTTCAAATAATAAATTCGTTTCGTAATTAATTAAAATAATAAATATTTTAATTAAATAAATATACATTTAATTATATTTAAATGCGATTTAATTAAATTCTAAAATCACAAAAATGATTTATAAATATAATAAAATATATTTATAAATACCGAAAAATACGAGGTATTACATGTGCGCTCAATGGTTTTCCTTTCTTGAGCTTTGTCTCAAGGATCAACCTCTGATTTTCGAATCTTTTGATTCTGGCCTGGTCCTAAAACATTTTCTTCAACTCCGAGATGATCTGATAGGCATCCGAGTTGATGAATGTTTTCAGAAGTTCAGGATTCATGGATGCAAGCATCACACATTTGACATCCCTTTTGGCTTGGATCCAAAGATTAAGGGCAACTTGAGTTACCTCCGGCCCAACCGTTTCCGGTAACTCTTCCTCAAGGACATACTCCTTTTCCTCATGCATTAGAACTACTTGCAAGTTCCTTTTGCGATTGAGGAAGTTATTTCCATTCAACTTATCTTTGTCGAGAATTGAACGCAAATTGAATGAGTTGTTATTGTTTGTTGCCATTGATTACTACAATTGAAAAGAATTTGCACTAAATAACCATTTATACTCTTTTAATAACTTTAAAATTAAAGAAAACATGCGATCATTAAAGCTATTAAATATTTCATTAATGCATAATAATACATGGTCCATAAATGTATGAAACGAATCCAAGACCCTAAAAGTCTATAAGTCTTAAGCATGCTTTGGCTTTTCTTAAGCCTTTTAAGATTTTAGGTAAGCAAAAACCAATTGCTATTAATATCCAAACTACTATTGGTTAATACATTAATGCCATAATTTATTCCATTTCCACAACATATACCAATATTGTTTGAGTTAAAACCAAATCAACATGTTCCTTTGGGATAACTTACCATCTAGGAATACTAAAATAGCACCTCGCTTTGGCGGAAACCTACTATCTTAGGTTCGAAGATGTTTGTAAGTGCTTGATTTGGAAGGCAATTTTTAAACTCAATATTTTTTTGAAGCTAGTTATTTCTATGTTGGTTTGATTATTAGGTGAACTAAATCCTTAATCAAACATACAAACAACATACACATGCATAATATAGATAAACCAAAATATAAAAGCATATGTAAAATTTAGGTGAACTAGTATGGCCCAAATTCTTGTTCTTGAAGCATCCAATCTTCTTTTAACCTTGTTAGCTTGGCACCTTCTGGAAATCCATTCAAAATGCTAACTTGTAATTTTAAATAAAATACCTAGAAGAACTTGAACTAATAATCTAATTATTACATCAAAACTTCATAGTACGCATACCATATTTAAAACTTTACATTCAAAGATAAAACGGTACGCAGACCGTATTTAACTATCCTAGTTGGGCCATACTAGTCACCTACAACACTTGCAATACATAATAATATAATATGCATTCACCCATTCGTATCCTAAAACGAATGGCCCAAGTAATCTTTACAAATAATTGCATGATTAATTAAAATTACGTTTATGTAAACATGTCCTAAAAGATTAATCAATTCCAAATTATTATTCCTTAAAATTATTCTAATCAAATAATTAATGTAATTAAAATAAATGTCCTACGAAAAATTAATTTAAATAATTTCATTTAAACGGCTTCCACTTAAACCAATATCGATTTGGACTTATAATTTTAAATAATTAAACTCACGGCCCGGCCCAAGTCAATTAAAATAAAATAACGAAAAAAGTCCACCGTTAGCCCCTTCGTGCAAAAATAAGCCAAAATCCCAAAATTTGGCCTCATGATTTGAAACGAACCAAAAAATGCAGTTACGTGCAACATGGGCTAGGCTTTCTCCCAGCCCAATAGTGCACTTGTGCACATCGTGCCGCACAAGGACAGGAGCAACGCGCCCATTCCCCGCACAGCAGCGTTGCACGCCTCACAGCTTGACGTTGCAGTTGCTGCTGCTTCGTGTGCTAGGCCAGCGCGCACGGGCTCGCCTGCTCGCTCACTGGGCCTCGCGTCGTTGCGCCCTGGCCTATGTTGTTGCACGCAAGGACTACGCCCAGCCCTTCGCACTTGCCACACATGTTTCATAGCCTTGGTGCGTGCAATACGCACCCCTCGTCTAATGAATTCAAAATTCTAATTTTAATATACAAAACATAATTTTGACGAAATATATTTTTCATAATATCAACAATTCCAATCGTTTTTAGTTATGAAAAAAATAATTAAATTAGGTGATTTAATAAAATTTCAAACAATCCAATTTATGAAATTTAATGAATCTAGGCTAACTTATTTTCAAATTTTACGAACGATGAACATCAACAAAAATTTGAATAATTTTGATAAAGCAATCCAAACATTTAAATCGTTCTAAACATTTAAATTTCAGATTTTATCAAATTTGGTTTAGGCGAACGATTAAAATAAACGAATCCATTCAAAGATTTAATCCTTGAATTTTTAAATAAGCCATTTAAACATGAAATCATATTACCCTTCTCACCTAAACAAATTTCCAGATCTAACCAATTAATATAATTAACTTTCGATCAAAATTCATTAATTTAGGTTAAATTGGGATTAGGGTTTATAATTAAAATTTATAAACGAAAAAATTATAATAGGTTCATAATATTATAAAAAACGGTAGAAAAAATTAAAATTAATTATAAGTCGACTTTATCATATAATTAATTTTTAAAGCCGTCAAATTTAACGATTTAATTCATTAAACAACAAAAACGCCCGAAAAGTACGATTTCGGGGGCTGATTTTAAGATTATGATCTAATGAGCTAGTTCAACTTACAAAGTTGATTTCAATCGGTTTAGGGTTAGAAAATTCGAAATTTTGACACTTTAGGAATACAACACTTTTTTTCTCGGTCCATCCAGTAATCCAAAAAAATTAGAAAAGTAAAAAAATACACAGAAAATTTCGACAGATACAAACATATATAATATGCTAAGAAATACTTAATTCACATGAAGCCCATGATACACTGATGGAGATACAGTTAATCCAATCAACATAATAGTGGAATAATCCCAATGCTAGAATCCATGGAAGGTATAAATTAAGCATGACATACATATGTAGCGTGTACTCCCGTATAGTCTACAAACACGAACGAGAGCTCCAATTGTAGTTCCTCTACTTGGTTCACTAACATGTTTAGATCCACCTTGAGATTGATAGCTTATATCTCTTCAAGGTATTTTGACTTTTAGGGAAGAACACACTTAGGAGGCAAAGAAAGAATTAGGGTTCTAACTTTTTATCCTAGGGTTGTGTATAATGTAGTAAGTTAGTTCGTTATGGAAAACATGTGTTGTGTATGTTATTATAATAACCTAACAATAAGCCAAGCCAACCGACCAAGTCATGAGGCCTCACCCGGCCAGCAAGGCCCACACGGACACGCATAGCACACAGCGCAGCACGCTGGGTTGTGGGCCGCAACCTGGCCAGCGCTGCAGCTGCTGCCTTGTCCCACTTTAGCGCGCGTCACACCAGCAAGCCCTTGGGTCAGCGTTGCTTTCCTTGAGAGTTGCACCCATGGGCCTTGCGCTTGTGCGCTTGGCTCGTGGGTTGCTCTTCGTGTTGCGTTTAAATTATCCCTTGACAGTTTATTTATCGTTTCTTATTTGACGATCCAATGATGTACGATACGATTCTTCATTTCTCCTAGATTACGAATATACGGAATACGATATTCGATTCACGATTCGACGTCTTATCGTATAATTATGTTTTCTAAAAAAAATTCCCGAAAAGCCATTAAATGAATTTCCGATTCATTTAATCCGGCGATCTGTTACGTGTAATTGGTGTGACCTTGTAGGTTCAGTCAAGAGTAAGTTGTGAGCCTAATAAGGATTAGAACTCATTGATCGGGAACTTTGCTCCAGCTAGTCGTCCCGATCACTTGTTCTTACTGAATTAATTATTCGTAATTAATCAGAACCTTGGTATTAGACTAATGCACATTTGGTGAAGGACATGTTTCCTTCATGGGTGACCTCCTGTGAAATTTTCCAGGGTGCGCATGAGTGAGGAAAAAATGCGCCGGAAGAACTTGTGTTGGTTCTTGAGGACATTTTTTGACCCTTGATGAGCATTGGTGATTAACCCGAGTTCGTCAGGGGTCGGGGTGTTACATTTGTACTCTATCTCTTTTGGGTTATATAATCTTTCTATTGACCCAAAAAAAAGTTCAAACTTTTCATCCTTATCATAATCACATTAATTTTGAAAGGAAAATTTGGTAATATTAATCCAACCTTTGGCCGATTTTCTTTTATTAATCCCAACTACGACATATTTTTTAATAATCCCACCTTTACTACCCGACGACTTTTATTGGGCCTAAGTGGCCGGTAATCGGTGAAAAAGTCAACGAGATGGTGATGAATTGATGATGATGACTGAATATATCGAGAGAGAGTACTGCCATGTAGAGAAATAATGCCGCTTACAACAGTTTTATGACCTGTTGGGCCCAATAAAAGTTGTTAGGTAATAAAGGTAGGATTATTAAAAAATATGTCGTAGGTGGGCTTAATAAAAGAAAATCGGTCAAAGGTTGGATTAATATTACCAAATTTTCCATTTTGAAAATGGCAACAAAATTAAAAATTACTTTTTGTGGTTTTTATACGTTTGTTCTTATTTTTCAAGAAATTAAACAAAAAATTGGAAACAAAAAAGCTAATGAATAGATGAACCATAAGTTTATAGTTTTTGATTTTATAATTTTGAAATTGAAATGATATATGTAGGTTGCATGATTATAATCATGATGAGAGAGTATTGGGATGATGGTGATGAAAAAATCCTAATGGAAATTCGCCAAATGAAATACCTTCCTCGGTTTCTATTTCCTGTTGTAAAGAGGTAAAATACCTAAAGTAAGGCAATTACTTGAAATTAAAAAGATCAGATATGCAAGAACAAAAATAATCAAAACAAAAACATAGGAACATAGTCCTCAAGCCACAAGGGCTGTAACTCTCCTTGCGATCGTCATGCCACCCAAGTCCTTAAATAAAATAGCACGAATATCCATAGGGATCGCCTCAAAGATTGAAAGACCTTCCTCCGTTCTTTAATTCTATCATATTGACTTTATGCAGTTTTCGCCTTATTACATTTTTCACCTTCTTGTTATTTATGTGGAAGGTAATTAAAATACTCATATGAGATCTTGTTAAATAATTCGTTTTGATATATGTATTTTCAAGTATCTAGTTTTATATGTTTCACTTAAAGATGTTAGAGATGTAAGTGGTCGTATAAAGTTTAATATTGACAACCGTGTCAACTCAATAGATATGGTACAACGTATAATAAAAGAAATGGGGAGAAATACGTATGAAATATGCTTAATTAATAAATTGCATTGAACATTATTTATGCAATTTGTACTGATGTGCTTTGTCCCATATGATTTATTGGATTGGTTCTGAAAAATGTCAAATTATAGGTTTAGGGTTTGGATTGGGTTATGGAAACTTGTTATCCATTATTCACTTTTCAATCTTACATGGTACTCCTTAATAAGTCCTTATATCTTTAATGGTATATTAAGTACTCCGTACTACAGAGTATATAAGCAGGCCCGGTTGTTGGGAGGCCCAGTCGGATCTAGGACACAGGGTCCCGAAACTTTAGGGCCCCAAAAACAATACACTGGTTTATTTTTATTTTTTTTAAAAAGGAAAAATAAGGTTTTCTTATTCCCTAGGCTCTGAGGAACGCAACTTTAATTCTGTTATATTACTCTCCTAGAAATCCTCTAGTCATATACTTAATTGAACTCAAAAAAAGAATCTATAGCTTATGGAAATAATTCCCACTCTATAATTAAGAGGTGGCTATTTAAATCAATATTGATAAAAAGAAAAAAAAAAAAAAAGGAAACGTAAGTAACAAAAACATAATGATTTTCTATTCCCAAACTATTATTCAAAACTGCTAAAATAAATCGAGGAGCATTTTAAATATAGAAAATGAAAATGAAAATTTATTATTGTACAATTAACTTATTGTATAGTGTTGTTATTTTTACAATAGGAAACATCAGACAAATGATTAAACCATACAATTTATAACCATACAGAGTATTAAGAAA
Organism: Spinacia oleracea; assembly: GCF_020520425.1. Lineage (NCBI taxonomy): Eukaryota > Viridiplantae > Streptophyta > Magnoliopsida > Caryophyllales > Amaranthaceae > Spinacia > Spinacia oleracea. Next base: position 32,574,546 of record NC_079492.1, read on the forward strand.
ACTGGAACAAAATAAAATTCACCTCCCCCCCCCAAAAAAAAAAAATGGCGTACGTAAAAATATATATTAAAACCTCAAAAATTAATATCAATTAAATAAAAAATAATACGTAGTAAATACTTCGTCAATATTTAATTTAAGTCAATTGAAAAGATATTATTATGGAACAATATGTGTAATTTTATTATTGTGAACAAAATTAGTGTAATTTTATGAAAAAGACATTATTATGGAACACTATGTGTAATTTTTATTATTATGTATAATATTATTTAAAAATCCGAAACTGTAGGAAATATAATTTTATTTTACTGCTTTATAAATATTAATCATAATTATTATGTTTCTAATATTAAATTGGAATTAGAGATTGTATTATTTGCAAGGTACGATTGTACCATACATGGACATCTTAGCATAGCAAGGTTGTAATTTTTGAGGTTGTGTAGATACATAATTTGTGTCTCCCCTTAGGGCCGATGACGAAACCATTATCCTAGCTTAGAGGTTGGTGCAACTTCGAACGGAAGTCCCAATTGCTAAAATATAATGAAACTATTCCAAGTCCAAATATCCAAAATATAATTCCAAAATCCAAACACAAACTCTAAAAACGGATATCACCATTGTTCTCCGAATTTGGGCGCCGACCCACAAAATCGAACATCCCGGGCTTCGATCCTTATCCGAAACTATGCAAAACCGAGAAGCGACGCGTTCAAAATCCTAAAACTTACCTTCCTTAGAAAAGAACATTCCCATAAGAGTCCAAATAGTACAAGGTACAACTGCCAACGCGGCTAAAAGGACGGCGTCATCGTCCTTTTTTGGCAGCATTCGTTGCGCCAGGCGCCAGCAAGGCACCTGCGCCAGGTGCAAGCCTTTTGGCATCATTCCAGACGCTTTTCTATATAAACCCCTCATTTTTCCAAAAAGAGGGAGGATGAAAAATCAGAAATAACCTAATGTCGTAATGCTAAAATTAATCCCAACTTTCTAAATCCTCTCCAAAATTTAATCTTTCAAAAATCACTTACAATTTCTAATATTCAAGCGATTGGGAAATCATCTTGGAGGCTTTAACCTAGCAAATCTAGGCAATACGAGTCCCTAAAATCTCATCTTTATGCACTAATCTTCAATATTTTCCAATATACCAATTATGTTTAGTGAGTTCAAAACTCATAAAAACTAGGTTTTGTACCAAAAGGAGTAACATTTAAGGGGTTTCATGGTTGAATCCCCGTTAAATGTTCTTCCATGCTCCATTTCTAAGTTTCAAGTTTCAATCTTTATGCTTTGTGTTCAATAAAACATGATTAGCATGTGAGGCTTTCATCCTTGAAGGTGTTCCTTACAAGAATTATTGTACAAATCTTCAAAAACCCTTAACTTTATACAAGTTCTACAATGTTTGGGTAAGTGCAAACCCTTTCCAAACTAGAACACATGAACTACTAAAGTCTCATGTACAAATGCAAATCCCATGTTCAATATTCAACGATGTTTATGTGGGAATCATTCCCTTTAAACTAGAATCAATTTCAAGTAATGGATCTTATTAAAGGTGAAGTACTTTTACATAAAAGTCTTAACCTTTAAGAATATGACCTCCTAATTTCAAGTTCAATGTCCAATATTCAATATTCAAGTTCAATATTCAATATTCAAGTTCAATATTCAAGATTTATTTCAATGTTCATATACAAAATCGATGATACTTTTCAATGAGAAACTCATTTCATAGTGAGATTGTTTCTAAGATTGGATTCGTGAGGAGCCAAATCACTTTTGAGCAACTACTTCTCAATCAGATTTTCAATATTATTTATGCAACTTCTATTATGAAATTTCAATACTTTATTGCTTATTTCAATATCGCACATTTCAATTCCGCACTTATACTATTCGTTCTATTTTACTCGCCTAATCCTTCTAGGAGATGTGGTTTACACCTAGTCCTTTTTCAAGGTGGTGATGTATAATCTTTACAATTCCGCACCTTTATTTTATATTGTGATGCTTGCTTTATTTGTTATTGCTTTCATCACCTAACATGTTAAATCAAAAATCTACAAGTTCAAATCACGCTTAACAAAGATAATTTTTGGACAATCGGTTTAGGCTCCCTAAATTTGACATAAAGCGAAGTGATCACATACAATTAGCAATTTCAATGTCCTAAATATGCAATGCTCACCAACCTAAACTTAGTGCCATGATTAGGATTATGCACGAAAATGATCCTTGTCTTGTATGAACCAAAATTTTAAATCTATCAAAATAAGTGTCTCGTTCCCTTACCCGAGCCTTATTGCGGTTTCAAGTCCTAGCCTTATCCCGAGTCATTTAGGACTTTCCAAACCGGACCCATAAACTTGTTTGGTGGAGACTCCATCGAGATCCAAAATCCCTAATATGTAGGGGTATTTTATGCATTTTATATGTTTTCAATTTAGATTTTCAATGTTCCAACTCGATTAACGTCACTAGTGTAACCCTAGAATTTAGCTCCCCTTTACGAGGTGGGATTGCAAAAATCAAGTCAAATATAGTGGTCACACTATTTGATAAATCAGGCCAAGTTTGAGTTTTTGGTGAGTGCTTAATGGGATTCATCAAATGCTTAAAACTTACATTCAAAGTCCAAATACAAATAATACGAAATACGAGAAAATTATTTTTTAAAAAAGTACCCATACAGGTTGGATTTTAGCTTCTCACTATCTAAATTACTTTTCTATCCTTATTTTTTTACTAATTAACTAATACTTCTAATTAATAATTTAATAATTCATAATTAATAATTAATTAAGTAAAGAAATATTAATAATTCATGATTAAAAAATAAAAATAGTATTAAATAGTTAATAATTTATTAAATTAATAATAAAATAATTGTGATTAGTTATAGTTCAATAAGTAATTACAATATAATCTATACTAATATATAAAAAAGCATCTCTAATAGCGTACGCATACCACGTAGAACTCTCTAATCACTAGAACATGTCACATCATCTCCATAGCAAAGAATGTGAACCACATATAACATAAGTCAAAAATATCTTCCAATAAGATTCGAACTTGGGACTTGTCACACGAAAAGCTGATAACTTACCATCTTACCCAACTACTACTATTAGATATGATCTTTATTGCATATAAAAACATATAACTTGGAACATCCGATCTAAACGTATGATATACACCAACTTTTTACCGGGGCATCGTCCGAGCAAAACACTAGTAGAAGAATATAAAAGAATCATAAGTAACAAAATTATAATGTGTATGTTTGCTGATTGTACTTTATAAGGGCCTCAGTTTTATACTTAGCACAAGGCCTCTAAATTGTCAGAGACGAGCCTGTATATAAGACTATTCATATTGATCATCAATGACAAGCTACTAGCAATAATTGAGAACATGTGCATTATAGGCTGGTTACAAAGTCCAAATCCCCCCTCCCCACCCGCAATTTGCACATTGTAATTCCCTTATGGCTCATCAATACCATAAAAAATATTGATGAATTCTATCTCGTTTTATGTTATGTTGACATTTTTAAAGTTATGATGATCTTTAGAAACGGGTAGAAAGTGTTTTATTAATAACATAAAATCAATATTTTTGACAAAGGCTAGTAAAAATATGATATGCATGTAGAAGAAGTCAATACAAATAGAGTTCAACTAAATTTTAACAAAATTTTATCAATCAAAATGGGAAATTTACGCCAACTTGTCATACAATTGTACTTATATTTTGAACACTTTCCCAAATCCTAAACAATACACATTCCTTCTTTTGGATGTTCTCATATACAATATCTACCATAGAGCTATGTAGATATATGCATGTGAGCATGTCTTCCTCTAACCACTCTAGGGGAACTTAAGCTGATCATAATTTTATGTTTCGAAAACTTCCCCTAATCCTAAACGATATTAGTTCATTTTTTCAGATGTTCTCATATATTTTAAATATATTCTCAAAATGTAAAAAAATATCCCTATAATGTGACATCATACCTCATTCTCCGCATTAATAGTCCTTGCACAAGCACCTTTACCTACCCCACTCGGAATCTCCAATTTATATCATATTTGTATTGATCCTCGCTCCCCTTCCAATAATAGAATCATCTCCCTGTGTCTCTCGTTGTTCCTCTTTCTTATAAAAATCTTATTTTTTTCTCCTCCAATTTCCTTGATTTTTTAGGGTTTGTCTTAAGAATAATATACACGTACAAAGAATTCGTGAACATATGTTTAGACTCGAATAAATCAACTTTATACGCCTGTTAATAATTTGAGTTCACCCTCAAAATAATAGTCCGGGTATTTAATGAGCCGAACTCTAACTCAAATATATTAATTTAGTTGTCTATCATGCAAACTTTAGAAAAACTTCTAAAAGTAAATCCTTTACCCCAAGACATAACATCCGCATTAATACTTTGTATACGCTGACATGAATATATCACTCTAGCCTCATACTCTATTCATCGATATACTTTAATTTATCACATGTACAACTGTACAAGTGAAGATTGCGGCTCTCTATTTCCAAAATTTGAAAATCATTTCTATATCTTTCCATTATCCTCTCCAATATATTATATTCAAATAATTGAAATATATTATTATTGTTTCTCTCACCGTACTCTTATTGATATATGTAAGCAAAATATTGCAATCCGAAATCTTACAAATTGAGGCTTTAATTGTCGTTTGCATCAACGACCTCAATATTCCGTGCCAAGGTACATTTCTAAACAATAGTTTTAGACATTTTGATATAAATTTTCAATGTTTTTTCTGTTCAAATTTTGAATGATTATCTTATGTGCAATTAGCTAACAACTATGTTCCTTTGTATATGTATAAGAGTTGCATGCTAAGTGTTCGATTAATTGTCCGTTATATATCGATGGTTTTTCAATTTTTTGTGATTTTGTTGCAATGATTTACAATAACATTCGGAACTAGTCTTATGAACCAAGGTAGTATCAATTGAAGAAGTGCATTAGATCGACAAAGATGGTAAACATTAAAGGAGGGTTAGGAAAGGAATCAAAGGGAATGAGAATAAATGAATATAGATGAAACAAAATAAACAATTATGGAATATTAATAATCATCATTTCAAATAAACGGGGAAATTAGTTGGTATGACATATTTGGGTTTGTGTTTTTATACTCCATACAACTCATGATTCATGTGGTCAAGTAAGTAATATTTATCCGTGTTTGATGATTTATATCAGTGCACGTGATATTTTTTTTCTATGATGTGAGATTTTTTAGTTTCGTTTTAAAGTGTATTCTCAAAAAAATATCTAACTTTTATGATCTAAATTTTTTTAATAGTGAAATCTGTGCATTGAAGATCGTGAAAAATTAGGTACAAAAAACATGCGTTTATCAGCTATTATCTCAATTATTTGTTTTTACATTCTCGATTTTTAACAAATGTATGCATTAGTTTCTGAAAAGAGATAAGTAATGTTTTTGTCTTATTAATATTGTAACAAGTTAGAGAAATATATTTTTTTAAAAACTAAAAAGGGAAATGTTAAGCTTTTTATTGGCAGGAAATAAACTTTTTTGATTTTCTATGTTATCGCTAGTTATTATTATTATTAATAATAATAATAATAATAATAATAATAATAATTATTGATGTGGCCTAAAAGAACGCCGCCTGGCTGTACCATTAAAGCCCAGAAAGAAGGCCCAAAGCCCATCAGCAGGCAAGTCTCTAACCCACATAGACCCATCAGTGGGTCATGGGACCCACTTACTCAGGAAGGAGCCCATTCTGCTATTTTCCAAAGAGAAAGGCCCAAATGCTTAAGTAGCCCACTTGGTCTAAACCAAGCCTCCAAAACTTAGCAGGACACGTGTCCTGGTCTTGCATAACATCTAATCATGCAGGACCAGTTCCCAAGAAACCCTAACACTATAAATAGTGCAGATCCCTAGGTAAAAGGCAATCAATTCATTCCCACCAACCAAAAACTATCTTTGCTCTGCTTTCTCTCTACAAATTACTTATCTCTCTAGCTTATACTTACTTAAGCATCGGAGGGAATATTCCTACGCGAATATTCTTGTTTTGTAGGTTGCCAGAAGTTCGTGCCAGGTCATACTTGATACCTCCGAGGAACGCGTGCCACATCAGCACCATAAAAGATCCCACAACATTTGGCGCCGTCTGTGGGGAGGTACCGAACTACACTCTGACAGAGAGTACGCTGGTGAAGGAGAAGAGAGACGGCCCCTCGAAAGAAGCCAACGGCACATAGAAGAAGCCAATCGAATCGCAAATGCAGGAAACACACCGCGACGGGTGCAGGAAGCTGAGGTGGTTGTAGAAGAAGAACCAATGACCGAGGCGTCTCCGCCAGGCGGCCATCTAAGTCCCAGCGTCCGAGACGCCGTGCTAGATGAGAATCTAGATTTGTCAGTCTCGGTAGGCTCCCTACGCGAGATCTTAGCAAGATTCCAACAACAAATGAATCAGACCTTTCGACAACAGATGAGCACTACATTGCAAGATGAAATTCGGAAAAATATGCTAATCTACAGCGCTGAGAGGACGGCTCCACAGAGACCCCTCAGCCTAGGCGTCAATCGGATAAGCAGAATGCCACTCAGATCCAACGTATGGAGGGCTGGAGGAGGTGGTCGTCCACAAGCAAGCAGGGGAGTCAGCCCTGTGCCTGAGCACTCGGGAAACGGCCGTGACCCCCCCCCCCCCCCCACTTTTTTACCTCGAAGGGACCCGGTCATACGACCATCGTCTAGGGGAAGCCCACCAGCCGTCTTACGGCCTGCCTCAAGGCGTCAAGAACATTATGAAGCTGAATCTGAACTATCAGACACCGGGTCCACTCCTGTGATGGAAGATCCGCCATTTTACCCCACTACACATGGACAGACCCAGATGACACCCAACAGAGTAAGCATGCGCCTCCGCCTGCTATCCAACCGTCGTGAACCAACTTATCATATTCAGCAAGGGTTTAACAATCTGACGCTAAGGCACATGAGTACCCCTTTCTCTGACAAGATCATGAACGCCCCGAAGGAACCCAAGGTAAAAACTCCTACAATTAAATCTTATGACGGGACCACCGATCCTGATATGCACCTTGTCGCATACCGCCATCACATGTATGTTCAAGGAACCAATGAAGCCACTTGGTGCAAATACTTCCCAGACACGCTCAAAGGAGTAGCGTCTAAATGGTTTGAACGGCTACCCCCAGGATCAATTGCCTCTTTCAACGAACTACAAACTTTGTTCTCTACAAGGTTCATGGCACACAAGGAAGAAAGGAAAACAAGCATGCATTTGGGACGGATCCAACAGGGGAAAGACGAGTCCCTAAGAAGCTACGTGAAGCGTTTCAACCAAGAGGCCGGAAAGATCCCAGACTTGCCCGATGGCGTCTTCTTTGATAATTTTATCAGGGGATTGAAGAAGGGATCCTTCAAGTTTGATCTGGTTAAGAAGAGTGTAAGGACTATGGCCGAAGTCCTGGACGAGGCTGAAGCATTTATCCATGCAACAGAAATATGCAGCGTGTCAAAGGAAGGAAGGATTGGAGAAACAGCAGACTCCTCCGGAAAGAAGGATAAAGTGGACCGAAAAGCCCCACGAGTGAATGGCACATGGGCCCTCTCAAAAGAGCATGATACCAACTCTCCTGGGCACAAGAGAGAACGACCGCAGGAAAGAGAATATTTTGAGTATAACACAGATCTCCTCACCATACTAAAAGACGTTGGGACAAGGTGTGACCTTGATCGACCTTTCCCCATGAAATCTCCTGCTGAGAGTCGAGATCCCAAACTATATTGCCAGTTCCATGAAGACATAGGACATGAAACTAAGAATTGTAGAAGCTTGAAAAGGGCTTTAGATGGCCTAGCCTCCAAAGGACACCTCAAGAACTACTTACAGAAGAATGCTCATGGCTTTGGAAAAAACCAATACAAAAAGAACAAGTCACCTGCCTCACCTACCAAGGGACAGCACAGCGACGGAGGATTTGTAGCCGTCATATCTGGAGGACCGGCCGCTGGAGGACCCACCATGAGAGGACAGAAAGATTATGCTCGCCGCCTAGGACAAGTGCTGCTGTCAGAAAAAGCACCCATAGATCCATTCCCAAGGATAGAGATATGTGAGTCAGATGGTGGACGGATAGCCACTCCGCATGATGATCCCCTTGTGGTCGAATTCAAGATATCTAACATGAGGGTTAAACGCATACTAATAGACACGGGAAGCTCGTCCCACATAATGAGTCTAGAATACCTCAATCGCCTAGCACATGACCCCAAAACCATCGAAAGAATTCACTATCCCATCATTGGTTTCGGAGGGAGCATCATTCACCATGTGGGCGTGATCACTCTGCCGGTTCGAATTGGGGATAGGAAAAATGGACGAAAGATAGAGGTGGACTTCCTAATTGTTAAAGACTTGACTGCATACAATGTCATCTTGGGACGACCCACCTTAAACAAGATTAAAGCTGTAGTCATCACCCATCTGATGCTTTTGAAGTTTGTGTGCAATGATGGAGTGATAGGCACCATACATGGAGATCAAAAACAGGCTAGGGACTGTTATCTGACGACCCTCAACCCGTCAGCATGGAAGCAAGATTCTGCCGAAGTCAGAGGTAAACGAAAGCATGAAGATGAACCTCAAGTCGCCAAAGAAACTAAACCCGTCCAAATAGAAGCGGTCAAGATTGAAGAAAGTGGCTAAAATAGAATATCATTAGGTTAACTATTGTACTCAGAGCCTACAAAACGGCCTAGCTATTGTACTAGAGCCCACAAAACGGCCTGAAAATGCCCGCCTAAGACGCGGTGAATTTAGCGTGCAATTTAGTAAATGAATATTTTCTTATCTGACGAATACAAGTCTCAGTTAAATCTTTAAAAAAGAAACACTAAGGGGTGAAGAAACTCACCAGAAAACAATCCCTAAATAGTGGCGTCAATATCTACTAAATAAACAATACCCAGTGCTAATAAACACAAAGGGTTCAGACGTCCAACATGACGCCTTCTCTTCGGAAGGCGCCCAAAAAAGAGAGAAAGAAGACTCAACAAGAGCAAACATTCAGACATAAGACCTCCTCTTTGGATGGCGTCTAAAAGGAATAATCGTTTGACGGCCTGAGAAGTGGCCTAGATTAGCGCCTCAAATTAGGCTGATCACCTAAAACAATGAGGTTCCCGTCCAACAAATGGACCCAAAAAGAATTCCCAAGAAATCAGTAACGAATTGAAATGGAATTAAAATAAAATAAAGTGCACAAAGGCACAAAATGTTTATACATAGCGCTCAAGGCGCAAACAAACCAAATCAAATAAATGCCAAAAGGCACCGAAGTTATTACAAACGCCCACGGCGTCATTCAAACCAACCACGAGAAAAGCTGATCAAGGATGAGGGGCAATAGAACTCCCATCCAGGACGTCTTGGCCTTCAGGGGAGTTCACCTCGTCCTCCTCCATGTCCTCCTCCCCGTCACTAACGAACTCAGGCGGATCTAAGCCTAGGCGTCTAGCCGTCGAAACGGCCATCTGGTAGGAGATACGGCGTTTGAACCAGGAAAAGTCTTTCCCGTCCATAGACTGATCCCACGCCTTTTGGGCACTCTCCAAAATGGACTCCTCGCCCAACTTGAAAGAGCTCGCAGCCTCCTTGCGCACGGCCTCAATCTTTCCCTGCATGGCCTTGAGCTGACCCTCCAGGACGTTCACCTTGGAAGAGAAATTAGTCACCCGCTCCGAGACAGAGGAGTACTCCTTTCTCAGCACGGCCAGTCTCTCCTCATGCTCCAGCAATTTCTCTTTATACTTCTCGGCGTCCTCCTCAGCGTTCCTCAGAGCTTCATTTTCGGACTTAATCTTTTTGTCCGCGTCCAAGTTGATCAATCTGGCTGTCTTCTCAACTACTGCTCATGATTCTCAATCTGGTCCTTGTGCTTGAGCATCTCATTATGCATATCAAAGTGGTAGTTCCTACTCTCGGCACAGCGGATGAAAAGCTGCCGAAGACAAAATAGAGTTCAGAAAGTATATATAATAATAAATAGAGATCTAGGAGTAAGTGTCTCACATCAAGGACGAGGGACTGAATGGACCCAAAGAACCCCAAGTCAATCCCGGGGAGTGACCTCACATACTCCTCAGGAATGGCCGCATACACGTTCGCAAGGATCTTATCATTCGCCTCTAAGCTAAAACCGCCAGAAGGGGGGATGCTCGCCACTTCGGTCCGCCGCATCCGCTTGAACATCTCAACTGAACCAAACGTCAAGTTATCAAACATCATGCAAATACCGACTTGACACAACAGATTTAAAGTATAGAAACACTAACCAATTGGCGAAGCTGCAGGAGGCATGGAGGCATTATCAGTAGAAGGAGCTTCAGCTTCCTTGCCTTTACCCTTGTCCTCCTTGGACGAGGTGGTGGCGTCAGCAGCCTCAGCCTGTTCAGCTGCTACTTCGTCAGCAGCCGCTCCAGCAGCGAAATCCCCTTCAGTGTCCACCTGGGGAGGGACCTCCTGTTGCTCAGGTGGAGGAATGGACGCCTGGTTAAGAAGAACCTCTCCCCCAGCTAGGGGAGCAGACGGTTTTGGTTCCGACGGCTTTGCTGCAGCATCGGCCGTACCCATCTTCTTAAAGAAGGGTCGTTTTGGCTTAGGAGCCTCCGTCGAAGATGCAGGACACTTCTTCGTAGCTGACGAAGTGGGCTCCTAAAAAATGTAGGAAGTCAACGACCAAATCGTAATCAGAAAAGAATACAGAGGCATAGTAAAAAAAAAAATTACCTTGGCGACGTCACCAGAGGCACCCTCGCCGGACTTCTTGGAGGAGTCCTTTTTCTTGGCCTCCACAGCCTTGAGAATGTCCTCAGTGTATACCTCGGACAGCCAAGCAGGTACGTCCACTACGCCCTTGTCTTCGGAGGATAGGTGATCCATGGTAGAATCTACAAAGCCAAGGGTTAGTAAAAAAAAAAAAGAGCGATGTTGAGTGAAAATCTATGGAAAACTACCTCTACTCAATTAGGAACAAAGACCAACGGCCTACATGGGGAAGCCAAGCATTAGGCACCCAGGCATGGCTCTTTGACGACAGCCGATACATCTCAGCCTGGAACAGGGGCTTTACTAGCCCCTATTCCCTTCACGAAAGGCGAGGGAAGGCGTCATCTTTAGATAAATAGCGGGGCCGACGGTTCCACCTAGAAAGACGTCTTGAAAGAGAGAGGTCTTCCATTCGAACAATAGACCACTTCTTCCTCCACCAAACCCAACTAGAAGTCTTACCCACCACCGTCTTATATCCCCGACGGCTGTAAAGGGTGAACCATCCCTGGGGAGAACGAGAGAAAGGGGCAATAACTACAGGACGAAGGAAAGCAGGGAAGGAAGGGGTGATGCCGCTCAAAGCGCATTTTGCAATAAATCCAAAAACGTTTGCCCAAGAGTTAGGCGTCAATTGAGCAAGGCCAATATCATACCCCTCCAAGACGTCCATCACAAAGGGATGCAAAGGAAATCTAAGACCCAATCTAAAGGCAGCAGTATAGACAGCTACCTCTCCCTGAGAGAGTTGGTCCACGGAATCATGGGGTCGAGGGCTCCTAAGACTAAAACCTGGGGGCAAAAGCAGAAACCGCTCAAAGTCACATCCCTGCTCCCTCAGGTACCTCAGCCATTTCATGCTGGGAAAGATGTCAGAAGGAAACAAATTGACATCCTCCTTCCCTCGGACCATAGGAGGAAGGTTTTTTGCAAACTCCTCGTCTGAAGAGCTAGAGGAGTCATCTTCAAAATCCTCGCGTGGAACACGGGGACGGCAAGTCACATTCTTCCTTCTTCTAGGAGAATGTGTCATTCTTATGGCCCCGTCTCCTGTATTACGAGAGGAACGGACTCCACTCCTACTTCCTTAGGACGGGTTCGAAAAAGGAACCCTATCGTCCCCCTCTCGCGGTGCAGCCCATGCACGCACGTTGGCTGTTTGTCTAATTCGAGTCATGCCGTCCTGCATAAGGAACAGGACATCTGACTTTAGCAAAAGAAAGAAAGAGATGGGTGTCATAACCCCCAGGACGCCTCCACAGAACACTATAAACGATAAAAAAGAGGGGGCCCATAAGCATGCAGAAAACAAGAGTTTTGATAGAGAACTTACCAGAAAATGATCAAACTAATGAGAAGTCTTGACAAATCTTCTAAATCCTCAAGAACACTGAACAAAGAATCCAAGAACACTCAAACGCAAACACAAGCGAATCTTTGGCAAAACAAATTCGCTCTCTCTCTCTCAGAAAATTGCTCTGAGGTAACAAAAGAAAAATGCAAGAAGTTCTGAAGGTTTTAAAGGAAAACCTGAGCTCTGAAAATCCCTCACACGTGGCACTCCCTCCGATCAAGCAGCCTACCCCACAGGGGCAAGGGGCATCCTCCTTGAGGGGCAAATGATGTGGCCTAAAAGAACGCCACCTGGCTGTACCATTAAAGCCAAAAAGAAGGCCCAAAATCCCATCAGCAGGCAAGTCTCAAACCCACATGCACACGCAGGGCCAAGACCCATCAGTGGGTCATGGGACCCACTTACTCAGGAAGGAGCCCATTCTGCTATTTTCCAAAGAGAAAGGCCCAAATGCTTAAGTAGCCCACTTGGTCTAAACCAAGCCTCCAAAACTTAGCAGGACATGTGTCCTGATCTTGCATAACATCCAATCATGCAGGACCAGTTCCCAAGAAACCCTAGCACTATAAAAAGTTCAGATCCCTAGGTAAAAGGCAATCAATTCATTCCCACCAACCAAAAACTATCTTTGCTCTGCCTTCTCTCTACAAATTACTTATCTCTCTAGCTTATACTTACTTAAGCATCGGAGGGAATATTCCTACGGGAATATTCTTGTTTTGCAGGTTGCCAGAAGTTCGTGCCAGGTCATACTTGATACCTCCGAGGAACGCGTGCCACGTCAGCACCGTAAAAGATCCCACAATAATAATAATAATAATAATAATAATAATAATAATAATAATAATAATAATAATAATAATAATAATAAATAATAATAATAATAATAATAATAATAATAATAATAATAATAATAATAACAACAACAACAACAAAATATTACTCCGCAATAGTAATAATAAATAACATTTAAAATATATTATTGATATTTTATTAATATAGTTAATTACTATAGAGTATATTACTACGAATCTACAATAGTTAAAATTAAATTTTGTGATAATGAGTTTATAAGTCTAATAAATTTGTTCATCTACCATAAATTCATAATATACCACTTTGATCCTATTTGTTTATGTCGTTCTTCATTTTGCACAGTTTTCTATTCAAACATTTAAGCATTAATATCTTCAACTATTTGTATGTACACATTTCTTCTGTTTGTGAATACTTGCAATAATTTGACTATTGCACTATTCATACATTAACTTTGACCACACTTTCTTACTAATGTATATAAAATAAATGTTATTGTGTATTTGTTGTTGTATTAATCTCAATGTATATTTTTCAAATATCGACCTTTTATATTTTTTTAACAATATAAATCACGGTCTTGGCAAATATGTTAGTCAATATGTTGCAAGTATTCAAAAATAGAGAGAGTCTTATAAAATTTTATAAAAATATATGGAACTGCACATCTAGATGAAACTAACAAGATCCGACCACTTGAATATGTTTTTTCTCATATAAAATCATTGAATACTCATTGTCAAAATTTCTCTCTTTTCAAATGAAAAATTCAAAACAATTCTAAATGGGAAATCAAAAGGGAACATAGTGAGGGAGTAGTAGGTTCACGTAAAACCTCTCAAAATAGGCGTTTAGGGCACGATTATGTGCGGTTAGGGTACCTTCAACGTCGGTTATCCGGGGGGGCTCCGGCGTCGACGGTTCAGTGTTAGGCGACGACGTTCAAGTGTCAGGCGGCGGTGACGACGTTTGGTTTGATCAGGTTTGTTGGTTTGAAGGGTCTGTTGGTTTGAAGGGTGCAGTTTCTTGGTTCGATTAGTTTGGGGTTAGTTGGTCCTTGGCAGGCGGTGGTTGCAGGCGAGGCGGTTTCAGGCGGTGGTAGGGTATCTCAGGCGGTGGTGTTTTCATTTTTCGGTGGTGCAGCGGGAGTTTGTGACAGAATCAGTTTCAGGGTCGACTCCTCAGTTCTCAGTTTCGTTTTCCGGCGGTGAGTTCAGTGGTGCGTTCAGTGGTGTTTGGCAGCTTGGTGTGTTCAGTGGTGTGCTTCGGGCGTTTCAGTTTCTATTCGGTGAGTTCAGTTCAGTGGTGCTTTTCAGTTTCAATTACATGGTCGGTTTCGTGCGTTGTTTTGGCCGGCAGCCTGTGCATTTTGTGATTGTCAGCAAGTACATACTCGTGTTCGGAAGTTCGTTTCAGGCTCATGCGTTCAGTTTGGTGATTTGATCAGGTTCGTTCAGTTTTCGACAATTCGTAATTTTAGTTTCTTGCCGGGGTTCAGTTCGATGATTTGGTTCAGGTTCGTGAGTCCAGTTTGGTGATTTGGTCAAATTATTGTGTTGTTTTTTTACGTTTGTTTTGGAGTTCGGTGTTTGTTTGCTTTCGTGTGCTGGGCAGCTTGAGTTGTTGCTTTTTGGTGTTGGTGTTGTTTGTGTGTTGAGTTTCTTGGTTGCTGTTTGGTGTGGGTTGCTTCTTGAGTTTCGTTTGTGTGTTGTTGTGTGGCAGTGGTTTGTTGTTTGGTGTTGGTGGTGTTTGGTGTTTGGCGGTTTTTGGTGTGTTATGGTTCTTCGAATCTCGTGCCCCTTTGAAGGGTGTGATGGGTGTAATAGTGGGGGTGGGAAGGGGTTATCCAAGAAGTATTTCATTGATCATCTAGGGGCTCGTCATTTTAAAGATGGTGCTTTGAAGGCTTCTCACAAAGCCAATGTGGGGAGAGATTTTTCTTTATTCTCTGCTTTAGATTCCGTGCTTCACCAGGCTGGTATTTGGCTCTGTGGTGAGTGTTTTTGCAGTCACACTTTTAGTAAGAATTGTAAGCATGCTGATGGTTTGGTGGTTTGTGCTCCTTCTTTCAAAGAGGTTGCGATCCTCGGTATCCCCGAGCCTACTGGGTCTGTTCTGCTTGTTGGTTTGGCTGGTGGTTCTGTTGGTTCTTTTGGTGATTCTGTTGCCTCCTCTCCCTCCTTTTTTGATACTGTTTTACTGCATGGGGTTTTGGCTTGCAAGTGTTTTACGGTTAAAAGTATCCCCAAAGCTAACCGGCTTGGTTTTTCTCGGTGCCTTAAAGCTGCGCTGGATAAGGTGATTGCTTCCCCACATGACCTTCCTTCTTGGATCCTTTTTCTCATCCTTCCTTTGTGCACCCTTAGGGTTTTTCGGTCTCGTTCTGATAAGAAGTCGGGTAAGAAGGGGTGTAGTCAGGTTGATGGTATTTCGAAGGCTCTTCAGGTCTGGAGAGAGCCGGGCGGACCTGAAGTTCTGGTTAGAGAGCTTCTTAAGGAGAGTGATCGTCGTTCCATGGTGGAGGAGGAAGAGGAGGGGATGAGAAAGAAGGTGAGTTATGCTGCGTTGAATAGGAGGCAATGTATGAGGAAAGTTAGTGATGGCCATTTCACTGCTGCTGTTAGGGTTTTGACTTCGTCGGGGGTTGCACCTGGTACTGAGGAGACTCTGCGGGAGTTAGAAAAGAAGCACCCAGATGCGCTGTGTCCGGTCATGCCTCCCTTTTGTGCTGATGTCGAGGCGGTCTCGGCCCCTAAGGATGTTGTGTTAAGCAGGATTCGTAGTTTCCCCAAGGGAACCTCCTGTGGGCGTGATGGTTTACGGGCCTAACATGTTGTGGATGCGCTTGGTAAGGCTGCTGTTGCAATGGCTGATGACTTAGCTACTTTTATTACTGCGGTGGTTAATCTGTTACTTGCTGGTAAGTGTCCTGCTTCTTTGGGTGAGTTTATTGCTAGTGCCCCTCTTACGTCTTGCTTAAGCCTGGAGGGGGTATCCGTCCTATTGCTGTTGGGACGGTTTGGAGGAGGCTTGTATCCAAGGTCGCTGCTGTCGTGATCGGGAAGGAGGTTGGTAGTTATCTTGAGGATTTTCAGTTTGGGGTGGGTGTGCCTAACGGGAGTGAGGCTATTCTTCATGCGGTCAACAGGTTGGTCGAGGCCAAGGGAGAGGTGAGAAGCATGTCTATGCTTCTGGTTGATTTTAGCAATGCCTTTAACTTGGTAGACCGTAGTACTATGCTTAGAGAGGTCCGACGTCGTTGTCCTTCGCTCGCTCCTTGGGTTGAATTCTGTTATGCCCGGCCGGCTAGGTTGTATTATGAGGGCTCTGTCTTGCTTTCATCCCAGGGGGTTCAGCAGGGTGATCCCTTGGGGCCTTTGTTGTTTGACCTTACCTCGCATCCGCTTGTCCATCTGATCAACGAGAAGTGCAATCTTGATTTCATGGCTTGGTACCTCGACGATGGTACCATTATTGGGGACACTGCTTTGGTTTCTTTGGCTTTGCAGGTGATCACTACTGAGGGTCCGGCAATGGGGTTGCATTTAAATGTTGAGAAAACAAAAATCTTTTGGCCTACTCCTGATCCGAGGAGCTACGATTCCACACTTTTCCCTCCTAGTATTGCCCGCCCCAAGGATGGAGTCACACTTCTGGGTGGGCCAGTTAGCTTGAAGGCTGACTTTTGCAGCCGCTTGATAGAGGACGGGGTCGCTATGACGGTGGGTTTGATGGAGGCCGTGGTTGAGCTTAATGATCCTTAACCGGAGCTCCTTCTTCTGCGGTGTTGTGTGGGGGTTAGTCGTTTGTACTTCTCTTTACGGACTTGTCCGTCGCATATGCTAGGGTCTGCTCCTATTTCCTTTGATCTCGCCTTAAGGAGGGTTCTTCAGAATATTATTGTGGATGGTGGTGCGGGCTTTGGAGTTTGGCAGTGGCGGTGTGTCACTTTACCTTTTCGGTTGGGTGGTTTCGGGGTCTACACTGCGCAGGATTCTTCCGCATATGCTTTTGTTGCCTCGCGTCTCCAGTCTCTTGGTCTCCATAACATACTGCTTGGCCATGGTGGTGACTCTGGTTTAGGCCTCACTTGTGATTTAGCTTTAAATAGCTTTCGGGATTTGTGTCATTTCGATCCTCTCGATCTTTTCCGTGTGGTACCAGGCCCCCCGTTTATGAAAAAGTTGGCTACAGTGTACTTTGATATGGTAGAGAAGAAGATGATGGGACAGCACAACCCGAGTTCCAGAGAAAAGTCTATACTCATTAGCAACCGAGCGGCGCACTCCTTAGACTTCTTGAGAGCCCTCCCTATTGAGGGGTTAGGGCAGACGATGCACCCAAGACAATTCAGGTGTGTTTTGTGTTATCGCCTTGCGATTCCTATGTTCCCTCCTGACTTTACTTGTCCTTGCTGCTCTTCCAAAGTCATAGATCGTTTCGGGGATCACGCAGTGCATTGTGGTAATGATGTTGGCCTGAAATTCCGTCATAACTTGGTTCGAGATGTGTTAGGGGATATCTGTTCGCAGGCTGGGGTTGTTGTGCAGAAGGAGGTGCCTTTGGGATTTCTGTCTGAGGAAGGGAGAGATCTTCGTCCTGCAGACCTTCTTGTCTACTCTTGGGACAAAGGGAAAAATGTATGCTTAGATGTCACAGGGATCTCTCCATTCACTGGGCCAGGAGTTGATGCTTTTGCTCCTGGGGTTGCTGTCGCTAATGCTGTTGCAAGGAAGAAGAAGAAGTATGAAGCGAAGTGCATAGACAACGGATATGGTTTTATCGCTTTTGCTTTCTCCACCTTTGGAGAACTAGGGTGTGATGCCCTCGAGTTCATGGCTAGGGTCTCACGGGTTGCTCAGAGTAACACGGCTGCTGCTAACATTCGTTCTTTTCTTTTTCATCGTTTGTGTTTTGCTTTGAATAAGGGTGTTGGAGCCCAATTAGTGGCTAGGCTCCCATCCAACTTTGTGTAATCGCTTCTTTATAATAATAATAACAATAATAACAATAATAACAATAATAATAATAACAATGATAACAATGATAAAAATAATAATAACAATAATAATAATAATAATAATAATAATAATAATAGTAGTAGTAGTAATAATAGTAGTAGTAATAGTAGTAGTAATAATAATAATAATAATAATAATAATAATAATAATAATAATAATAATAATAATAATAATAATAATAATAATAGTAGTAGTAATAATAATAGTAGTAATAATAGTAGTAGTAATAATAATAGTAATAATAGTAATAATAATAATAATAATAATAATAATAATAATAATAATAATAATAATAATAATAATAATAATAACGTTTAGAGTGGAAAAAGGGGCGAGTAGGGTGCGCTAATGGCCGTTTAGGGCAGTTTCCACGGCCATCTCCGACGGCTTTTCCGGCACGGCGAAGTTTCGCAGCGGCGCGCAGGGCTCAGGCAGGGTTTAAGCTGCGGTTACTGGCGGTTTTTTAGGCGGTTAACACGACGTTTGGGTGCAGTTTCGGTGATATTCTGGTGCAGTTTCTGGTGCGGTGTTTCTGGGTTGTGGTTACAGCGACGACCGAGGCTGTTTATAAGGCAATTACCGGCGAGTTTGGCAGGCGGTTTTGGGCGTTTCTTGATCAATTCAGGCGAGTTGTTGGTTTCTTAGTCGTTTCAGGCGAGTTTCCGGCGACATTCAAGCTGTTACGTGGAGTGTGTTTGGTGTTTGGGTTCGCTGCTATTACGTGGGTTTCTGACCGGCTGCTTCCTTTGTCCGACGACCTTGGAAGAGCTTCCAGTTGGGTGATCGTCGCATCCTCATTTTCGAATATATATCATATTTCAGATTAGTGAGAATTCGCTGGAGTATTGTGCATTGCGCATTGTGTAGTGCGAATTCGCTGATTGTCTTGTGAATTCAGTAATTTGTGTGTCGTGATTTTGTGGCTGGAGAATTATGGTTCGTTCCTTTGTGAATTGGGGTTGGTAGGGTGCTGGGGTTCTTGTTATTTGTTCGTTGACAAGCAGGTTGCAGAAGGGTGTAGCTTTCTTTAAAGTCAAAAGTTGTGTTGCGGTGGTGGAGACTAGTTTTCTCGGCGTTGTGTTGAGGTTAGTGGGGCAGTTCACCGACAGTTTTTGGTGCAGTTTTTGGTGCAGTTTCCGGCAGTTTTTGGTGCAGTTTACCGGCAGTTGTTTTGGTGCATTTCCGATCGACGTTCGACGGGGAATTTTTGGTGAGTTCCGTTTTAGATTCAGTGCGGTTGAAGTGCTTTGATATGGCGGCTTCCGTGGAGAAGTTTCATTGCCCTTTTGTGGGTCTTAGCGGGTGCCAGGATGGAGGTGGGCGTGGTTTGGTGAGGAGTTCTCTGATCACTCACTTACGGGATCGTCATTGTTGCACTGGTGTGCGGGATGTAACCCGTCATTCCCTTACTACCAATTTGCAGGTTTTTACTACGGCTGAGGTGACCTTTCGTCGTATGGGAATTTGGCTATGTGGAGATTGTTTCAGGACGCATACTCATCGTATTAGGTGTCGACATGGCAGTGGTTCTAGTACGGTTTTTGTGGACCCACCTGATTCTGGGGATGGTACTATTCGTTTTACTCTCTACGGTATTCAAAAACCACAAGCTCCTGCTTCCGAGCTGTCTACTTCTGATGCGCCTCGAGAACATCATTTTTCTTTTGATGTTGCTCTTCTAAACACTTTATGGTCTAAGCGGTTGCGTTCTGTGAAATCCATCCCTCCCAAATGTCGTTTGGGTTTTTCGCGAGTTCTGAAAGGGGCGCTTGATAAGGTGATTTGCAGACCAGATGACATCGCTTGTTGGGTTCAGTTGCTCGTGTTACCTCTTTGTGTCCTCAAGACTTTTTCTCCACGAAGTAATCGTGAGTGTTCCTCCGGTGTTAGGCGGCGACAGCAGGAAGAGAGTATCACCTCTGCTATTCGTTCTTGGGGTGTGTCTGGTGGTTCTGAGCAACTTGTCATAGACACATTGGCTAGCGTGTCTCCCCCTCTATTGGATGTTGACGAAGACCATGATTTGGCAGAGCGTAATATTATGCAATGCAAGAGAAAGATTTCTGACGGTCACTACACTGCTGCCGTTAGGGTTCTTTCTTCCTCAGGTCTTGCCCCTTACAATGATGATACTCTTGCAGATTTGCAAGCAAAGCATCCTTCCGTTCCGGTCCCTACCTTACCGAATATCCTTGTTGATCATCACCTTACTGCTTCCTCCGCTGTTGTTTTGGAGCAGATTAAGGGCTTTCCACGTGGTACTTCGTGCGGTAGAGATGGCTTGCGTGCTCAACACCTTTTGGATTGCTTGGGTGGTGCTGCTGTAGCTGTTTCTGATGAATTGGTGGATGCTATCACTCAGGTAGTTAATCTCTTTCTTGCTGGAAAGTGTCCTGCTGAGCTTGGAGGATACATTGCAAGTGCTCCTCTTACGCCACTTGTTAAGCCTGGTGGGGGTATTCGGCCTATTGCTGTGGGCACTATTTGGAGGCGCCTTGTTTCTAAGGTCGGGGCTGCTTTGATTGGTCCGCGTTTAGGAAACTACTTTGGAGGTCTTCAGTTTGGAGTTGGAGTTCCAGCAGGCGGTGAGGCCATTCTCCATGCTGTCAATCGGTTGGTTGAGGCTCGTGGGGCCGATGTTGGCCTCTCTATGTTATTGGTGGATTTTCAGAATGCGTTCAATTTAGTTGATCGATCGGCTTTGTTGCGTGAGGTTCGGCTACATTGTCCTTCTCTTTCGCGTTGGGTTGAATTCTGCTACTCTTCTCCAGCGCGGCTGTATTATGGGGAGCATACCTTGTGGTCTTGTCAGGGTGTGCAGCAAGGGGATCCTCTCGGCCCTTTGCTTTTTTCTCTGGTTCTACATCCATTGGTGTGTCGAATCAGAGACTCATTTGATCTATCTCTTCAGGCTTGGTACTTGGACGATGGCACTATCGTTGGTGACACTTTGGTGGTTGGACAGGTCTTGGAGTTGATTTTGGAGGAGGGTCCTCATTTAGGTCTCCATGTTAATGTTGAGAAGACGGAGGTTTTCTGGCCTTCGGAGGACCCACGCCGTCGTCTAGAGGGTGTCTTTCCTACGGATATTGCTCGTCCTGCGCTTGGTGTTAAGTTGCTTGGTGGCCCAGTCATTTCGGATTCCTCTTTTTGTAAGGAGTTGGTTTCGCAGCGTGTGTCGAAGACTGTTGTGTTGATGGATGCTGTAGCCAAGCTTAATGATCCCCAGTGTGAGTTGTTGCTTCTTCGTGCGTGTACTGGAGTTTCTAAACTCTACTTTGCTATGCGCACTTGTCCGCCTCATCTTTTCGAAGCGGCCCAATTATCTTTTGATGTGGCTCTGCGGGCTTCTTTAGAGCGCATCGTGACTGCTTCGGGACCTGGGTTTGGTGACTGGCAATGGCGCCTTGCCACCTTGCCTTATTCTTAAGGAGGATTGGGTGTGTATTCAGCTGGTGATGTTCGGGATTATGCTTTTCTTGCATCCCGTTTGCAGTCTTCTGGTTTGCAGGATTCGCTTCTTCGGCTTTCAGGTGTTGATGGTCCGGGAACGGCCTTTGATGATGCTCTTGGTCTTTTCAATAGGACCGTGGAGACCGACCTTATGCGTAGCCCTAGTGAGATCGCTGCCCCCACACTCATGAAGAAATTGGCAGACATATATTTCACGAAGGTTACTGCTGATGCGGAATCCGCCTACTCCTTATCTTCGCGCCTTGTTGCCCTATGGAAATCACAGCAGGGGGATCACTCCTCAGCTTGGTTGCGGGCAGTCCCCATCTCGGGTTTAGGCCAGACTATGAACGGTAAGACTTATCGTTCGGTTCTTTGCTATCGGTTGGGTATTCCGTTGTTCTCTGATTCGACACCGTGTTCTGCTTGCTCTCGGGTTTTCGACGGGGACATTTATGGTGATCATGTCGTGTCTTGTGCTGGGATTGTGGGTATCAAACATCGACATAATGTTGTTCGTGATACCCTTTTGGATATTTGCTATCGGTCGGGGATTTCTGCTCGCAAGGAGGTTGATGTTGGGCTGACTAGTGAGAGTGATGGAGCTCTTCGTCCTGCAGATATATTGCTTTACTCATGGGATGGTGGTCTAGATGTGTGTGTTGACTTGACTGGATCTTCCCCTATGACGCAATCTGGGTTGTCAGGCTTCGTTCCGGGTCGGGTTGTGGCGGTTGCAGCGCAGCGGAAGCAGGATAAGTATGCGGCACGTTGTAGGGCTTTGGGTTACAGTTTCTTTCCTTTTTCCTTCTCTTCTTTTGGGGAATTAGAGAAAGGGGATGTTTCTTTGCTGAAGCGGGTCCAGATGTACTCTAGGGCTCAGGACATTGGGGCACGGGCAGCTGCCCACATTTTCAGCAGGATCGGGTTCGCCATAGCTAGAGGAGTGGGGGCCGAGATATAATAATAATATTATCAAAGTGTCTTTTCCCCTAATATTGCTCGACCTTTACACAGTGTTAAGTTTCTTAGTGGTCGCGCCAGTTCCAATTCCGTTTTTAGTGGTGAGCTTGTGATACAAAGGGTGACAAAGACCATTGTGCTTATGGATAAGGTTGCTAAGCTTGATGATCCTCAGTGTGAGTTGTTGTTACTTAAGGCATGTACCAGATTTTCTAAACTCTACTTCTTTTTGCGTACTTGTCCTCCTTGTATTTTTGTGGCGGCTCAACGCACATTCGGTGGGGCTCTTCGTTCTTCCCTGGAGCGTATTGTTACTGCTTTGGGGCCTGAGTTTGGCGATTAGCAGTGGCAACTTGCCATCTTACCTTTTGCGTTTGGAGGGCTTGGTGTTTATTTCGCAGGTGTTGTTCATCATTATGTTTTTCTTGCTTCTCGATTACAGTCTGTTGATTTGCAAACAAAGCTTTTACGACATGTTCACAGTGTTGGTCTTGGTCCAGCCTTTGAAGATGCGTTGAGTCTCTTTATATAACTGTGGAGTTTGACAGTTTGAGTAATCCTAGTGAGGTCACTACCCCTAAACTCATGAAGAAATTGGCAGATATATATTTCACAAAGGTTATTGCATCTGCAGAATCCACATTTTCTTTATCTCCCCGACAATCGACATTGTGGAAATAGCAGCAGTGAGATCACACCTCTGCATGGATTCGGGCGGTCCCCATATCGGGTTCGGGACAGACGATGAATGCTAAGACTTACCGTTGTGCGTTATGCTACCGGTTGAGTGTTCCTTTGTTCTCTATTTCGACACCGTGTTTTTCTTGATCTAGGATTTTTGCGAGGGATATCTTCGGTGATCATGGCGTGTCATGTCTGGTATTGTGGGTATTAAATATCGGTATAATGTAGTTCGGGATACGCTTATTGATGTTTGTTATCGGTCTAGAATTTCGGCAAGGAAAGAGGTTGATATTGGACTGTCTGGAGGGAACGACGAAGCTCTCCGACCTGTAGACGTGTTACTCTATTCTTGGGATTGGGGTCGTGATGAGTGTGTTGACTTGGCAGGATCTTCTCCTTTGACACAATCTGGGTTGTCTGACTTTGTTGCGGAACGAGTTGTGACTGATGCAGCTAATCGAAAGAGGTTCAAGTACGAAGGAAGTTGTCGGGCAATTAATTATGGTTTTCTTACTTACTCATTTTCTTCTCTAAGGGAACTGGATAAGGATGTTGTTGCGTTGCTGAAGCGAGTTCAGAAGTTGTCTAAAACTCAAGACACTGGGGCTTGTGCTGCTGCTCATATCTTCACCAGGATAGGTTTTGCTATAGCTAGAGGAGTGGGGACCCAAGTTGTATCTCGGCTTCCTACTAAGACGAAATCGACATGAAAACATGATTAATAGCAATAACAATAAAAATAATAACTTTACTAATTGCATGTGTTTTATGAAGTTCTACCACTTTTTTCCCCAAAAAAAATAAAAAAATTCTACCACTTTTCATTTTACAAGTTTGTAATACGCACCTTTAACCATTAATATTTATTGTTTCTTGTTAATTAAAATTCAGAAAAGTTCACAAAATAAAAACTTCCTTGGAAAAACAAATCTTACAAGTTACGAGATTACTTTACAAGGTACCAAATACGGTTAAAGTGCTTATATATATATATATATATATATATATATATATATATATATATATATATATATGACCACATGAATATCATGAGTGAGTACTGATGTGGGCTTGAATATCTCCACCATAAGGCCCAAAGAAGCTACAATGACCAATACAGGCCAGCTGGGCCCAAGCCTAGGAAGTAGGCCCAAACCTTGGTATCTAAACGAAATAAGAGCAGCCACATTTTGGAAAGCCCATCTTCTCTGAGAAGCCAGGTCCAATTTGTAAAAGGCTCATCATTGTTGGCCAAATGACACGTGTCCTAAATCCCCAAGGGGCACGCACCCCACAGCTAGGGTTGAGGGATCAGTTCCCAAGAAACCCTAGCACTATAAATAGCTCAGATCCCAAGGTAAAGGCAATCAATTCATTCCCACCAACCTAAAACTATATTTGCTCTGCCTTCTCTCTACAAATTACTTATCTCTCTAAGCATCGGAGGGAATATTCCTACGGGAATATTCTTGTTTTGCAGGTTGCCAGAAGTTCGTGCCAGGTCATACTTGATACCTCCGTGGAACGCGTGCCACGTCAGCACCGTAAAAGATCCCACAACATTTGGCGCCGTCTGTGGGGAGGTACAGTGTCATGGCCGAACTACACTCTGACAGAGAGTACACTGGTGAAGGAGAAGAGAGTCGGCATGTAAAAGAGGAACGTCAAGGAAGATGGACGAGGCGAACTTCACAGAAGAAAAATGAGGCCCAGGGCCATCACTCTCTAGAGACTCCTAGAAGACAGCATGAGAGCGTCATCCGGAGAAAGAATGGCCGCGGCTCTGAGGAGAAAAGAAGGCGAAGGAGGTCGTCCTCTAGGGGCTCCTTTATATTCAACACGGCTCTTAAAAACATCCTCCTCGCTGAGGGACCGAGTCTGGGAATAGAACCGTCCCCCCGACGACTGACCACCTCCAGCCAACATGCCCCTTTCTGCGCTTTCCACAACGACGAAGGACATGACACCCAAAATTGTCGGATGTTGAGGAAGATATTAAGTGACCACGCGGCTGAAGGACACCTCCGCCAGTACATCCATTTAAAGGACGCGGACAAACAAATGAGCCCCACCTTTAAGAAGTGTTCAGACGAAAGAGTTATGGTAAATATCAGGGGGAATAGCTGCAGGAGAACCATGTAAGGAAGGATGGCAAAAAGGTCCATCTTATCTTCGCCCAGCAAAGATGAATCTTCCCTCTGTAGAAATTTCCAAAGACGATTACAGAAGGGCGGCAGCGCCATATGATGATGACCCTCTGGTTATAGAGATTAAGGTGGCTAACCTCAAGGTGAAGAGAGTACTGGTGGACACGGGGAGCTCGTCTGACATAATCAGTCTGCAATGTCTGCGGAAATTAAGACATGATCCTGAAACCATAGAAAAAGTGTACGGGCCCTTAGTAGGATTCGGAGGGAGCATCGTTTGTCCAATCGGCTCCATCTTACTCCCGGCCACTATTGGAGTTCCCCCAGTGACCAAAGAAGGTGTCATCAGGTTTATAATTGTAGCAAACCTCACCACATTCAACATCATACTCGGCCGTCCAACACTCAACGACCTAAAAGCTGTGATCGTTCCTCATTTACTACTGGTCAAATTTGTTGGAAGTAACGGACGCGTTGGGTCTCTCTATGGAAATCAACAGTTGGCCAGGGATTTTTACTTATCGACATTGGAGCCAACGGCCTGGGGAGCCTCTCCAAAGGGAAAAGAGCAAGCTAAACCTCTGGCAAGCCGTCGTAAAACCCGGGAGACACCAACGGAGCACAATGCAGAAAGACGACCTGAGCCAGTGGGAGCACACTATGCTATAATTCTGGACTTAGCAGACCCGTCACGAACGGTCCCCATTGGGATTCACCCTGACGACCCCATGTCAGCAACATTAGTGCAACTGCTCCGAGAATACAAGGAAATATTTTCCTTCACGGTAGAGGAGATGCCAGGCATTGATCCGGCGATAGCAGTGCATAAGCTAAATGTGGATAGCGCCATAAAGCCAGTGCGCCAGAAGAAGAGGAATCATGGAGAAGCAAGAAATTTGGCCGCCGCTGCCGAGGTTAAAAAACTAATGGATGCAGGCTTCGTACGTCCGTGTCAGTACCCAGACTGGGTAGCTAACGTAGTACTGGTACCGAAGCCTAATGGGACATGGAGGATGTGTGTTGATTATACCGATCTCAACAAAGCTTGCCCCAAGGACAATTTCCCACTGCCAAAGATAGACCGACTCGTCGACTCAACGGCCGGACATGCCATGATGAGCTTCATGGACGCCTACTCCGGATTTCACCAGATCCCATTGTGGCCCGAGGATCAAGAGAAGACGTCATTTGTCACGGAACAAGGATTGTACTGCTACAAAGTAATGTCGTTCGGTTTAAAAAATGCCCCACCCACCTTCCAACGGTTGGTGAACACGGTTTTCGCGAAGCAGCTGGGGAGGAATATAGAAACCTATATCGACGATATGATTGTAAAAAGCAAACAAAAGATGGATCACCTCGACGATTTGAGAGAAACCTTTGAGACCCTCAGGACATACCAAATGAGACTCAATCCCAAGAAGTGCATATTCGGGGTGTCCTCTGGCAAGTTCCCTGGCTTCTTGATTGACGAAAGGGGCATTGAAGCAAATCCGGACAAGGTGCAGGCGGTCATCAATATGACGTCGCCAAGGACGGTCAAAGATGTGCAACGCCTAACTTGATGTCTTGCCGCCTTGGGGCGATTTTTATCTAGAGTTGGAGATAAGTGTCATTACTTTTTCAGTACCATCAAAAAGGGCACCCAGTTTGAGTGGACGTCGCAGGCAGAGGCCGCCTTCCTACGTCTAAAAGAACACCTGCATACTTTGCCACGACTAGTCAGCCCTCTCTCAGGAGAAGTCTTGTATCTGTACCTTGCCATCTCAGAGTACGCACTAAGTGCCGTCTTGCTTATAGAAAGGGATGGGACGCAACTACCTGTCTACTTTGTCAGCCACATGCTGCAAAATGCTGAACTCAAATATCCAACAGTTGAAAAGTTTGGCTTCGCTCTGTTCTTGGCTAGTAAGAAGCTTCGTCCATATTTCCTGGCTCATCGACTGGTAGTATACACGGGTCAACCGCTAAAGCGACCGTTCACCAATCTAGAAGCGTCCGGAAGAATGCTCAACTGGGCAATTGAGCTTAACGCGTTTGATATTTCGTATGAGCCGCGGAAGGCAATAAAGGGACAGGCATTTGCTGACTTCATTGCGGAACTGACCAAGCCACCCTATTTTTTTTTTTTTTTTTTGATAAGGAAAGAAAACCCAGGCGGACTACCTGACACCATCCTTTCGAATGGGTAATTACAATGACTATGAGCTAGTAAAATACTTCTTGTAGAACAAAACAAACAATGAAACTACGCTCCAACCTCATTCTATCCCAGCCCCAGTTCCAAGTAAACTCGGTGAATAGACTTTAAAGATAAACGAATAGCCGAACGGTATATGATGACGCTCCATTCTCCGGAAGAAAACAAACCCGATGCCCGACACTACACCTACACTAAAACTATACTAAATCTAACCTAACAAATTGTACAGCAAACCAAGGAAAACAAAAAAGCCTTAAAGATCTAATATTAACTAAACAAAAAAGTGAACCTTACAAAAATAAAAAAAAAATAAAAAAAAATAAAAAAAAATATTAATCTAATATATACACTAATAAATTATCAAAAACGGACTAAACAAAATTAAAATTTAATAAACCATATACAAACTAATCAATTTGTAATTACTAAGGAAGGCTGAGGAAAAAACTTGAAGAAGAGCTCAGGAGCTTCATCTCTAAGTATCTAGTTTAGATCTGGAGAGCTCTTGTTCGACCAAGATATAGGATGAAAGAGCAATGTTCTATAATTTCCAATTAAGAAAATTAGTGGCTTGACGAAATTCCGGTCGTTTTCTGAATTGACTCGGAGATGATACTAGTCGGCGACGAGGAAGATGGCGAAGATCTCAAGGGTAGCCGGCTGAGGCATATGAGATTGACCACCGACCAAAAGGACGAAGAGGACGGCTGGGCTCTAGCCTCCGTCTTTGGATTTAGTGGTGTCGAGGAAATTTATGTTGCCCGACGATACGAACAAAACCAACGAGTAACTGAATTTCAGATCGAAATCTAACAAGTCACTTGGATATATTTTCGGATGCTTTGGGCTAAAAAATGTGCTTCCTCATTCGATAAATCAAATCAACTACAAAGAGGAAGCAAGCTGGAAAGAATGTCTAAGAAAGTGGCTGAATTTTAGAGGGCTTTGGTTTAGATCGAGTAGAATTTTTTCTTATTTGGGGCTAGGGTTTCTAGAGAGAAGGGAGAGCCCCTCTCTCTAGAAACAAGCATTTTTGCTTAGACAGAGGGACTTTGGTACAATGTTACCAAGCCACCCTATTTGAAGAATGAGAAAACCCAGTGGATAGTTCATGTGGACGGCTCTGCCACCCAGAATGGTCGGGAGCCGGCATTATCTGCGAATCACCAGAAGGGGATATCTATGAATATGCAATGCGTTTTAACTTTCAGGCGTCAAACAACGAAGCTGAATACGAAGCCCTGATATGTGGAATTCAGATGAGCAAAGCCGCGGGGGCGGCAGACGTCCTTATTTTATCTGACTCGCAGTTAATCGTCAGTCAAGTAAAAGGAGAATATGAGGCCAAGGATGACGCCATGATAAAATATCTGGAAAAGGTCCGTCAAGAAGTTCAGCAGCTGTCTGACTTTGAAATACAACATATACCCCAGTCTGAAAATAACAAGGCAGACGCTTTATCCAAGCTGGCAAGCTCAGCATCCTGCGACACGCCACGTCATGTATTCTGGGAGGTAAAACAGTTCAAAAGCATTGACGCCTCGAGAACAAACATCTTAGACCGAACAGCCACCTGCATGGATGATATTATCAACTTCAAAATGAATGGAGTACTCCCTGATGATCCCAAGCAGGCAGAAAGATTACAAAAGAAATGCACCTGGTTCGAGATATGGAACGGGACTCTATACAAAAAAGCCTTCTCACGACCTCTTCTTCGCTGCGTAACCCCCGAGAAGGGGCATGAGGTACTGAAAGATCTTCATCAGGGATTATGCAGCTCTCACATAGGAGGGAGGGCCCTGGCAGAAAAAGCCCTAAGAACCGGATACTATTGGCCCACTCTCAAAGAAGACGCTCTCAACTTGGTCAAGCGGTGTGATAAATGCCAACGATTTGCTCACCTAATTCGACGGCCAGCGCAGAAACTGACGGCAATCACCAGTCCTATACCATTTGCCAAATGGGGGATGGAATTATTAGGTCCCTATACGACGGCACCAGGAGGATTGCGTTATGTAATAGTTGCCGTCGACTATTTCACTAAATGGGTAGAAGCTGAAGCTTTAAAAAACACTAAGGCACAAGATGTGAGAGCATTCATCTGGAAAAACATCATCACAAGATTTGGCGTGCCTCAGTCTATTGTCTTCGACAACGGGCCACAATTTAAGACGCCCAAATTGGAAGATTGGTTGGCTGACCATGGTATCACAGCATGTTTTGCATCAGTAGGACGCCCCCAATCTAACGGACAAGTAGAAGCATTCAACAAAATCATCTCTGAAGGGATGAAGAAGAAGCTTGATGAGGCAAAGGGCTTATGGGCCGACGAGTTACCCAATGTTTTATGGTCTATACGGACCACGGCATAAAATTCCACGGGAGAAACACCATTCTTGTCAGCTTATGGGGCTGAAGCCGTCCTACCCATTGAAATGTGTGAACCAACTCTGCGCGTCATGTTGTTTAATGAAGATGCCAATTGGGAAATGATGAAGGCGGTCTTGGATTTCTTACTAGAAACAAGAGGAAAGCGGCTCTACGACAGCAGCTATACAAACTCCGAATGACGAGGGAGTACAACCAAAAGGGTTTCTAGAAGAATACTAAAAGTCGGAGATTTTGTGCTTAAAATGGAAGCCGTCGGACGCGCCAATGAACAAGGGAAACTCACTCCTACTTGGGAAGGTCCATATGAGATTTACGAGGAGGTTCGAGACGGAACATACCGGATCCAAAAAGACGTCCAGAACCTAGACGCACCATGTAGCATGCTTTAAACATTAAATGAAAAATTCCCTGCAAGCCGGCCTTGCTGGGAAATCTTTATGACAAATATGTTACCAAATTCCTTGGAGAAATGCAAACTAACGTTCTCCTAAGAAATAAAGACTAGTCGTTTAAAGGCCTAAGAAGTGGCCCAGATTAGCACCCTCACTAGGCTGATCACCTAGAACACAGGGGTCACACATTTCTAAACATAGCTATATAAAGTAGCTAAAGACCTCGGCAAAAAGACCAGGACAGGCATCTGACGTCTCAATTTAGAGACGTCAGACATAATTGTAGAATCAATCACAAAAACAGATGACAAAAGCTAAAAAGCAATAGGACGTTCAAAAGACGCCATGTTATTCCAAAAAATTAGTCATAATTACAAAAATTATGCACAGTGCCACTATGCAAGGCGTCACGAAAACAATTTCAAAATAAATACAAGACGCCTAGGAGCTCTCATTCCTCATCCTCGCTGGGAACAAACTCAGGAGGAGTCCGTCCTTCCTTCTGTGCCTTCTCCACCTCAATCTGATAGGTGAGGAACTTCTCGAACCAGCTGAAGGGACGTTCACTGGCAAATTCGGCATTCCATGCAAGCTCCATACCCCTTCGGGTTGATTTCTCACCTAGCATGGCCGACTGGTCGAGAACACTCTTTGACGAAGCAACCTCCTTGCGAGCCGCCTCCAGCTGGACCTCCAACTCCTTAAACTGAGTCTCAAGACGAGAAAACTCAGCTTCCTTCTCCTTGATTTTCTTGGAAAGGTCCTCCATTTCAGAAAAATTCTGATCAATTTGCAAGAGATGAGCCGCGTTCTCAGCATTTTGGGAAGCCAGGGCGGTGGTCACAGCGTCAATCTCCTCCCGCCTGTCAAAGCGAAGCTTCTCCAGCTCAGCAAAATGCTGATCGCCACACTGACTGGCCAGAAGACGGTGTCGAGCCTCTTCATGCACCAAAACAGTGCGCCACTTCTTCAGTGAGTCCAGCAGAATGAACATCTGCACAAAAACAGCAAGAGTAAAACACAAGAGAAACAAGAATATGTAAATGATAAAGGCATAATGAAACTCACATCCAGTGTCGAGGACTGCATAGCGGCAAGCATATTCTCGGCCGCCTCGGGAAGAGTCTCAGCATACTTGGGAGGAATGGCATTGCGCATCAACGTCATTATCCTCCTTCGGTCATGAGAGTTGAACCCACCTGAAAAAGGGATCTGATCCAATTCAGCATCAATGTCTTTTGAGGGTCGGGAATTTTTATGGGAAAAACAACGGCCTTAGAATCCCTGGGAGAGACTATAGAACTGCTAGACGAGGAACGGCAGGTGGTTACGATGTTGGAGTAAAACTTACCCCCAGAATTCCTAGCTCTTTCCGCCGCCTTCAGAGGAATATTCCGACGGACGGCTTCAGGAATCCCCGCAAGAGGATCGTGAAGGAAATAATGCCCTTGGTCCAAGTATGCATTCTATGTCAAGTCTAATAAATGCGGTTCAGTATTAATTAACAAGTTAATAATTCAGTGAGATCAAGTGAACTGAATGCCTAGCTAGAGGCCGCTTCAGTTCAAGTGGAATTAATGATATTAATCCACAGCTTACTCTTGACTGAACCCGTAGGGTCACACAAATAGTACGTAAACGGATCAAGTATTTAATGGCATTAGATACTCCATCTATGGATATTCGGAATCGACGGATCTTGGTTTCAGTGGGAGCTGAGATCGTCACAGGCAAGAAATGAATACTCCGGAAACGATGATATTGCCGGAAACGAAAATATGGATCGAATCGGAAATATAAATATTATCCAAGTCGTAGATGTTGCCGGAAACGGAAACATGGTACGTATCGGAAAATGTTATCGGAAATGGAAATATTACCAGAATCGGAAATATTGCTGGAAACGGAAATATTGTCAGAATCGGAAATATTATCGGAATCGGAAAATAATTCCGGAAACGGAAATATTAAATATTTGTTCGAAACGGAAATTGATTCCGGAATCGGAAATATTAAATATTGTTCGTATCGGAAATGAATTCCGGAACCGGGAATTTAATCGGAAGCGTATCGTACGAATTAGCATCGGACGAGGCCTGCCGGACGAAGGCCCAGCACGAAGTCGGGCCATCGCCCAGCAAGCCAAACGCGCGCCACAAGCCCAGCCAAGGCAGCGCCCAGGCCTACCGCAAGGCAGGCCCAGCGCGCGCCAAGGCCACGGCTGCGTGGGCCTCGCTGCGTGGGCTGCTGCTCGCACGCACGCGCATGGGCGGCGCTTGTGGCTGCCGTGTGTGTGTGAGTTTGTGTTCATGCATGATTCCTAAAACTATTAGAGTTAGTATATGATTAAATTCCTATTCCTAAAAGGATAAATTAATTAATTAGAGTTCTTGTAGGATTCTAAGTTTAATTAATCCGTGTCCTACTAGGATTACAATTCCCTTTCCATAACTCTATAAATACGTGCCTAGGGTCACATATTTTAAGAGATTAATTCAAGTATTCAAAGTGAGTTTTGAGAGAAAAATTCAGCCACATTCCTTGCTCAATAGTGCCGAAAATTCTAGTACCTTAAGGGCGATTCTAGTTGGTCAATCTTAAGGCGGATCCGGACGTGCTGTGGACTATCTACGGAGGGACGACACTTGGAGTCCTAAAGACTTGTTCTTGTTCGGTTCGGGCGCAGCTAGGGAAGGCACGCAACAAAGAGTATGCATCTAAATTATGCTATATGATTATGTGTAAATAATATGTATTCCTGGCTTAATGGTTGTTTCCGCATGATTTATGTATTGTCATATGTATCATAACCTAACAGTGGTATCACGAGCCCCTTATTATTTTCATAATCTAAATTGCATGAACATGGTTAAATATTACAAATTTGCAAGAATTAAAAGGGGTGATTAATTTTCGTAATTGTTAATTAATTACAAATTGCGTTTATTTAATTATACGTACGCAGTTTTTCGGCAGTTTCTTCGTTACTCATTTAAATCGAGTGATTTTTGTGTCAATTCCGCATGTAAAAGGCATTCTAAAATTTTGACAAAAAGACTATTTTTCTGCCGAACCCAGAATTCTCAAATTCGAAGCCTAACTATGACTTTTCGAATGTTTTAGTTTTTCGAATGCAAAATTTCGTAAATTTAAGATGTTAAATTAAATATTTGCGATTCTTGTTGATAAATCTTGAATTTTTGATTGACCTACTGTATATGTTTAACAAGTTTGAATGCCTAGCCTTGTTAATTATGCAATCTAATTTGTAATTATGATTAATTTGTTGAAAATTAGAATAATTTAGAATTAATTTGATTTTCATAATTAATTATAATTTAATTAGAAACCTATGATTAAAAACCACCATAAAAATTGTAAATTTATGATAAATTTTAAATTTTTATGACCTAGACTTGAATCCATGACAATCGGAAATCAATTGAATAATTAATTTTCGATTTTTCGCCCTAAAATTATGAAATTAATATTATTTATTAATTTGTCATTAATTTTAAATATAAATTTTAAATTTTTATGCGATTCGTTTATATAACTTGCACGCACAAAGCAATGGACGCTTCGTGTTACCCTTAAGGGGTGTTGTATAGTGCGGGCATGCGACGACGAGCAAGGGAGCTCGTCGCCCGTGCGGCACGAATGCAATGAGCAAGGCATGGTGCACGAGCACAAGGCAGCAGCCCTGCCTTGTGTCGTGGGCCACGAGCTATGAACAAATGGGCATGGGCGAAAGGCAAGCCAAGGCAGTCGCGTGTGGGCAGCAAGCGAGCTGCGCCACGACGCGCACTGCCTCGCGCAAGCGCGCGCAGCCTCGCGCGCAGCGAGCGCAAGCTCGCGTGCCACGAGCGCTGCGCCCAGCGTTGATCGCGCGCACATCGAGCGATGTCGCGCGCACAGCGAGCGATGGCTCGCGCGCACAGCGAGCGATGGCTCGCGCGCACAGCGAGCGATGGCTCGCGCGCACAGCGAGCGATGGCTCGCGCGCACAGCGAGCGATGGCTCGCGCGCACAGCGAGCGATGGCTCGCGCGCACAGCGAGCGATGGAGCGCGCGCAGCGAGCACCACAGCGTGCGATGACTTGCGATGGAAGATGCAGCAGCTATGCGACGAGCGCATGGGCTGCGCGCACATGGCTAGCGATGGCTGTGTGCGTGCAGCCCATGGGCGTGCGATGCGTAGGGTGTTTGCGTTGCGATTAGATCGTTTTGAATGTTTAATTTGAAATTTTTCAGTTTACATAATTTTAATTAATTTTAAAATTAATAATTTAAATTATTTTCTTGGATTTTAATTTTGAATATTGTAATTATAATAAATTTTATTTATTCTAATTATTTTACTAAAATTAAAATCATGAATTAATTTAACTACGACTGAAATTAAATTAAACTTTTGGATTCAATTATAAATTTATATGAGCTTTAAATTTTAATTAAATTTGTATGTTTCCGGTTAGACTTGAAATACATTTTTATGTTTAAAATTAGTAAAGCATATGAATTTATTGGTTTAAGTGGGAGCCCTTTTAGTCATAAAACTCTTGATTAGGTCTACAAATCCTTAAGGTTAAAACAACTTGATTAGAATTAATAAGGACTGAATAATTGGTAGATTATTAGTGCCCTTGATTAATTGCTGCAAATGTTTACGTGATGCATAATGTGTTTTACTAACCAGCTATGTGGGCCATTCATGATAATGAATGGGTGAATGGTATATATTGTATATGTACTGTTTTGCAGGTTATGAAGTGACTAGTATGGCCCAAATAGGATAGAAAATATGGTCTGCGTACCATTAATTTGAATGTAATTGGTCTAAAGTACCAAAGTTATTTTTCAATTCAAATATGGTCTGCGTACCATCAAATAGTTGTAATTAGTTATAGCTTATCCTATTTGAAGAAAATGGTGCCTCCCACGGAGATTTTCAAGACGGACTTTGAAGTTAAAGCTTCAAGATGAAGTCGGGCCATACTAGATCACATTTATCTTATGCATGTTTTAAGTTATTTATTGCTTTTAAACATGTCTTAAAATGCATGAGATCAAAGCTTGATTATGTTGCATGATTAAGGATTTTATTTCACTTAAAATCTAACCAACATAGTAAGAGCCTTAAGTTCCAAACTTAAAAATTGAGTTAAAAGGTGCCATGCCAAAATATACTTGCTTGGATATCCTTTACATCAATCTAGTAATAGTTTTCGCTCAGCGAGGTGTTACTTATTGGTCCTAAAGGGGCAAGGTACACAAATAATTGTGAGTACATGTTAGTTTTGGTGAAACTCAACGATATAAGTAAGGAGTCCTTTTATGTCGTGGCAAAATCGATAGGTTTACCTAATAAGTTCTTAGACGTACCTATCAACCAAGAATAGTTTCTAGACTATTAGCAAAAGGCTTTTGCTTACCTAAGATGTTTTAGGATTAAGTCGACAAACTGTGCTTAGTTCTTCAATGATTTTAGGATCTTGGAATCATTTTATTCACACCTGCCGGAACACATAACTTGAATAAAATGCTTAATAAACATTGAATTATGCATGTATGCTAGAATTTAAGTTTATTAAGAGAAAATGTGAATGGTTATTTATTTGTTTATTCTTTTCAATTGTAGTTTTAATATGGCAAACAACAATCAAAACATCATCATGGGTTCTGAGCTTATGGTCAAGCTGAACCTGGCAAATTTTCTTGAATGGGAAGCTAAGCTAGTTGAAATAGTCAAACTCAATGGACTTGAGTATGTACTGCCACATCCCATGCCAAGCTACTATGCCAGAGACATGACCCCTGAGAGATTTTACGCCTGGGATGCGGATCTCAAAAAGGTTATGAGTCTCATGCTGAACAATATCCCTGATGATTGGGCTAAAAGGTTTGTAGCCTATGAACCTTTTACGCTCATCAAGAATCTGAGGGATATCTGTCGTGGAATTACGGAGGACAGGGACCTGAACGTCCATGAGTTGATTGAATCAATGTCTGGTCTAAAGGTTAGTTCTCCCAACAGGTGTTATAGGATGGAGGTCCAAGAAACACATGTTCAGCTCCTTCGCACCAAACAGAGGGTAGGCGTCCCACTGAGGTTCCATGTGGATCTTATGTGTTCATACTTTGGTCGCCTAAGTCTACTAGGAACACCAATAAGCGAAAGGATGGCAGTCTCTATCTTGCTCAATTCACTACACAGTGGGTTTGGTCACTTCAAGCAACTATACCTAAGTGAACCAAGAGAAGAAACAGTTGCAGAATTTGTTCACCTTGTCAGAAAGGCTGAAATAATACTGGACTGTGAAGCCAAAGATTTACTCAAGGCTAGAAGGAGACCGTTCAAGAAAGGTGGAAAGTCCAAGGGCAATGCTAAATCAAAGCAGGACAAGTCCACATCAAGCTGTCTTTATTGTGATGGAATAGGCCATTACAAAAGAGAATGTCCAAAGCTAAAGGAAGATCAGAAGAACGGAACAGTCGTTCCATCTTCAGGTATTTTCGTTATAGACTGTATACTTGCTAATTCAACTTCTTGGGTATTAGATACAGGTTGTGGCTCACACTTATGTTCCAATCCACAGGGACTAAGAAGAAGTAGAAAGTTAAGCAAGGTTGAAGTCGACCTACGAGTGGGAAATGGAGCACGGATTGCTGCATTAGCTGTAGGAACTTACTATTTGTCGTTGCCCTCCGGGCTAGTTTTGGAACTGGAAGAATGTTTCCATGTTCCAAGTCTTACTAAAAACATCATTTCAGTTTCTTGCTTAGATGCTAAGGGATTTTCCTTTTTAATAAAAGACAATAGTTGTTCGTTTTATTTTAAAGAGATGTTTTATGGATCTGCTAGATTAGTCAATGGACTTTATTTATTAGATCACGACAAACAAGTATATAACATAAATACCAAAAGGGGCAAAAAGGATGATTCAGATCTCACCTGTCTGTGGCATTGTCGATTAGGCCATATAAACTTGAAACGCTTAGAAAGACTTCAAAAGGAAGAATTCTAGAACCATTTGACTTAGAGGATTATGGTAAATGCGAATCATGTTTACTTGGCAAAATGACAAAGCAACCTTTCTCTAAAGTAGGAGAAAGAGCAAATGAACTATTGGGTTTAATCCATACAGATGTATGTGGACCAATGAGTACAAATGCTAGAGGTGGTTTCAGCTACTTTATCACTTTCACTGATGACTTCATTAGGTATGGTTATGTCTACCTAATGAAGCATAAGTCTGAATCCTTTGACAAATTCAAGGAATTTCAGAGTGAAGTAGAGAATCAATTAGGCAAGAAGATTAAGGCACTGCGGTCTGATAGAGGCGGTGAATATCTGAGCTATGAATTTGATGACCATCTGAAAGAATGTGGAATTCTATCAGAATTGACTCCTCCTGGAACACCACAATGGAACGGTGTGTCGGAACGGAGGAACAGAACCTTGCTAGACATGGTCAGGTCAATGATGGGTCAGGCCGAACTTCCATTAGAATTTTGGGGACATGCACTAAATACAGCTGCACTCACTATAAATAGAGCTCCGTCTAAAGCTGTCGAAAAGACTCCATACGAATTATGGTTTGGAAAGCCTCCAAATGTGTCTTTTCTTAAGATTTGGGGATGTGAAGTATACGTCAAACGATTAATTTCAGACAAACTTCATCCAAAATCTGACAAATGTATCCTTGTGGGCTATCCAAAGGAAACAAAGGGGTATTACTTCTACAATACATCTGAGAACAAAGTGTTTGTTGCTCGAGATGGTGTCTTTTTGGAGAAAGATCACATTTCCAAAATGACAAGTGGGAGAAAAGTAGACCTCGAAGAAATTCGAGTCGAACAACAAACTCTAGAGAATGCTCAAGATGACATTCAGGATGAAACTCAGAGATCTTTAGAAGAATCTGGTGAGAATCATGGTCAATCTAGAAATGTTACCCCGCGTAGATCGCAAAGATATAGATCTCAACCGGAAAGGTACTTAGGTATTTTGACGAACGAGAGCTATGACGTTCTATTACTTGAAAGTGATGAACCTGCGACTTACAAACAAGCTATGACGAGCCCTAGCTCCAAGCAATGGCAAGAAGCCATGCAATCTGAATTGGACTCCATGTCTGAAAACCAAGTATGGGATTTGGTCGATTTGCCAGATGGCTACCAAGCCATTGGAAGCAAATGGGTTTTCAAACTGAAAAAGGACAAGGATGGGAAACTTGAAGTTTTCAAAGCTAGATTGGTTGCAAAAGGTTACAGGCAAGTCCACGGTGTGGATTACGATGAAACCTTTTCACCAGTTGCAATGCTAAAGTCTATTCGGATAATGATAGCAATCGCTGCATATTACGATTACGAAATATGGCAGATGGATGTCAAAACTGCTTTCTTAAACGGCGTTTTAACAGAAACTGTGTTTATGACACAGCCTGAAGGTTTTGAGGATCCAAAGAATGCTAAAAAGGTATGCAAGCTAAAGAAATCAATCTATGGATTGAAGCAGGCATCCAGGAGCTGGAATATACGTTTTGATGAAGCAGTCAAGGACTTTGGTTTCATCAAGAACGCGGACGAATCTTGTGTATACAAGAAGGTCAGTGGGAGCAAAATTGCTTTCCTAGTATTATATGTCGACGACATATTGCTTATCGGAAATGACATTCCTATGTTGAACTCTGTCAAGATTTGGCTTGGGAAATGTTTTTCGATGAAGGATCTAGGAGAAGCACAGTACATATTGGGCATCAAGATTTACAGAGATAGATCTAAAAAGATGATTGGACTTAGTCAAAGCACTTATATCAATAAGGTGCTTGATAGGTTCAAGATGGCGGACTCCAAGCGAGGCTACCTACCCATGTCTCATGGAATGACTCTAAGCAAGACTCAGTGCCCAAAAACACCTGATGAGCGTAGACGAATGAATGGGATTCCATATGCATCATTGATTGGTTCAATAATGTATGCTATGATATGTACACGCCCGGATGTTGCGTACGCACTCAGTGCTACGAGCAGATACCAGTCAGACCCAGGAGAGGCGCATTGGACTGCTGCCAAGAACATTCTGAAGTACCTGAAAAGGCACAAAGATGACTTCCTGGTCTATGGTGGAGATGATGAATTAATTGTTAAAGGCTATACGGACGCAAGTTTCCAAACCGACAAAGATGATTTCAGATCACAGTCTGGGTTTGTCTTCTGCCTCAACGGAGGAGCAGTAAGCTGGAAAAGTGCTAAGCAAAGCACCATTGCGGATTCTACAACTGAAGCGGAGTACATTGCTGCACATGAAGCAGCAAAAGAAGCTATATGGCTAAGGAAGTTCATAGGTGAACTTGGTGTAGTCCCCTCCATTAAAGGACCAATAGCCCTGTATTGTGACAATAACGGAGCTATTGCACAGGCAAAAGAGCCTAGACACCACCAGAGAGTCAAGCATGTACTTCGTAGATTTCACCTTCTACGAGAGTTCGTTGAAAGAAAAGAAGTCGAGATAAGAAAAATTGGAACTGATGACAACATATCAGATCCATTAACTAAACCTCTGCCGCAGGCGAAGCACAACTCGCACACTGCAGCTATGGGAATCAGGCATATTGGAGAATGGCTTTGATGTCTCTGTTTAATGTTTTAAAGTTTTAGAGTTTAAATCTTTGTAAAACATTATTGGTTAATCATTCACAATAAATGAAAAGAATTCATTTTTCCATTTAATTTGTGGTTTATTAAATGATGAGTCCCTTCAATTTGACGATATATTCAAGATAGACTGTCAGGACCAGTCCTGTGACTAAGAAATGTCTATCAAGTGAACTTGAATGTCAAAGTTTGAAAATGGTCCCTAGTCGGAGTTTTCTATAAAATTGGACGCATAGAAAACGTTAGACGACTAGAATGCAAGATGACTAGTAGTTCTGTTTCTTGAACTATGTGGACATGGCAATGTCATAATCATTTGCATAGATACTTACTTTGGGAAGACTAGTATCGGACAAGACCTATGAAACTTTACTGTAAGAGATGAAAGTCTGTCATAAGTAAATTTCATTAAATTATTAGACACTAAATCCTCAATACCTGAGTGATTTGAGATTACTTGTTTGAGAACTAGTTGCTTTGACGTTGACCAACCGTCGCACCGTAAAAGGAGGCTATAAAGGCAACGCTCAGGTAATCACCTATCAAACGAAGTCTAATCTCAAGATCGCAAGATTGGGATTGTCCTCCCATAAATCGGGATGAGATGCTTAAAAGTTGTACAAGGCCACTCGGAGAGCTAGAAACTGTGAAATGCATGGCCGTGCTCGGATGAATCATAGGCTATGATTATCTGTTTATTTGATCAGTTGAACTTTGAAACCGAGAAACACCTCTGGACATAATAAGGATGACAACTCTTACCTTATGTTCAAGAGCAAGCATCGAGCGACAAAGGAATTAGGAAATGCACACTTGTCCCTAAGGACAAGTGGGAGACTGAAGGAAATAATGCCCTTGGTCCAAGTATGCATTCTATGTTAAGTCTAATAAATGCGGTTCAGTATTAATTAACAAGTTAATAATTCAGTGAGATCAAGTGAACTGAATGCCTAGCTAGAGGCCGCTTCAGTTCAAGTGGAATTAATGATATTAATCCACAGCTTACTCTTGACTGAACCCGTAGGGTCACACAAATAGTACGTAAACGGATCAAGTATTTAATGGCATTAGATACTCCATCTATGGATATTCGGAATCGACGGATCTTGGTTTCAGTGGGAGCTGAGGTCGTCACAGGCAAGAAATGAATACTCCGGAAACGATGATATTGCCGGAAACGGAAATATGGATCGAATCGGAAATATAAATATTATCCAAGTTGTAGATGTTGCCGGAAACGGAAACATGGTACGTATCGGAAAATGTTATCGGAAATGGAAATATTACCAGAATCGGAAATATTGCCGGAAACGGAAATATTGTCAGAATCGGAAATATTATCGGAATCGGAAAATAATTCCGGAAACGGAAATATTAAATATTTGTTCGAAACGGAAATTGATTCCGGAATCGGAAATATTAAATATTGTTCGTATCGGAAATGAATTCCGGAACCGGGAATTTAATCGGAAGCGTATCGTACGAATTAGCATCGGACGAGGCCTGCCGGACGAAGGCCCAGCACGAAGTCGGGCCATCGCCCAGCAAGCCAAACGCGCGCCACAAGCCCAGCCAAGGCAGCGCCCAGGCCTACCGCAAGGCAGGCCCAGCGCGCGCCAAGGCCACGGCTGCGTGGGCCTCGCTGCGTGGGCTGCTACTCGCACGCACGCGCATGGGCGGCCCTTGTGGCTGCCGTGTGTGTGTGAGTTTGTGTTCATGCATGATTCCTAAAACTATTAAAGTTAGTATATGATTAAATTCCTATTCCTAAAAGGATAAATTAATTAATTAGAGTTCTTGTAGGATTCTAAGTTTAATTAATTCGTGTCCTACTAGGATTACAATTCCCTTTCCATAACTCTATAAATACGTGCCTAGGGTCACATATTTTAAGAGATTAATTCAAGTATTCAAAGTGAGTTTTGAGAGAAAAATTCAGCCACATTCCTTGCTCAATAGTGCCGAAAATTCTAGTACCTTAAGGGCGATTCTAGTTGGTCAATCTTAAGGCGGATCCGGACGTGCTGTGGACTATCTACGGAGGGACGACACTTGGAGTCCTAAAGACTTGTTCTTGTTCGGTTCGGGCGCAGCTAGGGAAGGCACGCAACAAAAAGTATGCATCTAAATTATGCTATATGATTATGTGTAAATAATATGTATTCCTGGCTTAATGGTTGTTTCCGCATGATTTATGTATTGTCATATGTATCATAACCTAACAGATCGGCCGTCGCTCCAGCTTTCTAGAGGCTAGGAGAAGCGGATGCAGCCTTGGGGACGGCAAACACCTTAGGAGCCTTCGAAGCCGTTGACTTGAAGACGGGTTTCCCTGTGCCGCCAGCCCTGCGCTTAGAAGAAGGTGCCGCGTCCGTGGCCGCCTTCCTTGCCTTTTGAAGAAATGAGAACATATAAGTTGCAAACAATCAAGGGAATTACATAGGAAGGCCTGATCAATGCCTTCTCCTCAGCAGGAGGGGGAGCCATCTGCTCTAGGACGACTTGCTCGGCCGCCTGCTGACGCTGCCAAGCCTTATAGGTGCTGGCGTCAAGTACCTTTGCCAGCCAGGACGGCATATCCACTTGGCCTTTAGAGGCGTCGTCCAGCTTATCCATGGCCTCGTCTGAAAAAACAAATAAAGACATTAGTATAGTTTTGATGAAACAGTGAAAGATTGGAAGTATAGATACATTACCTCTCGGCATATACAGACACAAACCCACCACCGAGAGGAAAATGGGATCGCCCAGTTGATCCAGATGAGGCAACCATCCCTCGGGTATGTAGGCCGTCTTGTCCTTGACTATTAGTGGCTTGGCCTTGAACAAAGACGAGATCCGTTCCCAGAGAGCGGCGGAGACCGGAGGGAAAGAGCTGCCCTTTCCAACCAAGTTGGGCTTGACGTTCCAACGTCTCATCCGCTCGCTCATCTCCAAATTTGTGGTTTTGATAACCACCCACTTTTTCCTCAAGTGATGCCATTTGGACGCCTTGCCCATCACCGTCCGATAAGCTCCCTTGTATGTAGGAATTAGCCAACCCGCGGCGGCTTTTGAAACTTGGGACATGGAGGCGATCCTTAGGAACGCCGGGAAGGAGGGAGTGATACCTTCGAGCTCACAACGGGCGATATAGCCGAACACACCCGCCCAAGAGTTGGGGGACATTTGGTTTAGGCCAATGTTGAAGCCGTCCAGCAACTACACCACAAAGGGGTGAGGGGGGAATCTCATACCAAGCTTCAGAAAAGAGCCGTACACGGCGAATTCCCCTTCCACCAGTCCAAAGCTGGTGC
Organism: Spinacia oleracea; assembly: GCF_020520425.1. Taxonomy (NCBI): domain Eukaryota; kingdom Viridiplantae; phylum Streptophyta; class Magnoliopsida; order Caryophyllales; family Amaranthaceae; genus Spinacia; species Spinacia oleracea. The sequence continues at coordinate 32,617,843 of NC_079492.1, forward strand.
AGTCCATACCAGCCGGCATACGAAACTTATATTCCGAGCCTAGAATCAGAGGCCTCCCATAGTCCTTCCCCTTGAGGGTGAGGAAGTTCAGCCACGGCTGAAATGGAAAGATTGCGCTGGGGTCACTAGTGGAAAAACAATCATTTGCATCACCATATTTGCCTCGCACATTTAAACATGTGACGCAATTGACAGTTTTAAGCATTAAAATTAGTCATTTGCGTCGCAGAATTACTAATCTGCGACGCAGATGACTCTAAGATGTTCTTAAAGTCATTTGCGTCGCAGATTAATAATAATGCGACGCAAAATATTACCTCCTTTGCGTCGCAGAATTACTAATCTGCGACGCAGATGACTCTTAGAGTCATCTGCGTCGCAGATTTACTAATCGGCGACGCAAAGGAGGTAAAAAATTTTCGGTTTCTAATTAAAATTTAATTATTACCTTTTCCTTTTCTTTTTTAATTTGGTGCGACGCCCTGCTCCCATTCCCTTTCTCCCTCATACATTTCCTGCCTCCCCAAACTCTTTCTCTCTCATAATTTCCAGATCTCCATTGTTGAAATTCCAAAGCTTCTCTGTCTCTCCTTCAGAATCAGTATCGAGCTTTCCCTTCAAAGTCTCCTCTCACCAAATCATCCCAATATCTCAAATTTGTTTTAAAATTCAAGCTTAGCGAATACGAAGGAGGCAAACCCAGATCTGAAAGCGATGACGTCTTCAGCCGGATTTCAAGCCGCATTCTCTGCAAACTCCAGCTCTGAGGTGGATGACTCGGCGGCGACTCATCTGGGTGCGGTGGAAGTGGGGCTGAGTTTTTGGGGAATCTGTTGAGTCGACTCAGACCGAGTTGGTCCCGAGTTACACCGCCATAACAACGCCGAAGTGTTGGTGCTGGAGTTTCGGTTTTTATCGCCACCGACCTTGAATACCTTGTTTCGATCTAAAGGTATTTTCTCTCTCCCTACCGTGATTTCCATGTTTAATTAATTTTGCAACTTTTTCATATTGTTTTGATGAATCTAGGGCTTAATTATGTTAGTTAGTTGGTGATTTTGAGTATTTATTTTACGATTGTTTGAACTCTTCATTTTAGGATTTTGATTTCAGATGTTGTAGTTTGTTATTGATTATGTCGAATCTGTTTAGGATTTTGATTTTGATTTTAGGATTTTGATTTCAGATGAATCTAAATTTTGATTGTTTGAACCCTAGATTTTGATTTTGATTTTAGGATTTTGATTATGTCGAACTCTTAAAAGAGATTCATTAACTAGCTAAGACAATATCATGAAACATATAGTCCATCCAGTTGAAAAAATTCAGTAAGATTTACCTTTGGATTTTTTTCTTTGTCTACCATGATTGCTAGGCAACCCTGCAGTAGAAGCAAGAACTTAATAGACACACATATGCCACATATATGACAGAAAAAACAACTAATTTAGTCTTTTGGAACCTTGAAGAAATCTTCGCTGACATCTTACAGTCTGAACTCAGCCCATAGAACAGTAGAGGATGTAGAACTTGGACCAGACTGGGACCAGAAAGCCAACAGCCTGCTGCGTAAACATTTTGGGTACTCCGGGTTGAAAAGTTTTCAAATGGAAGCTCTTGGTGCTTGGTTTTCTCAGCAAGACTGTCTTGTTCTTGCAGCAACATGGTCTGGTATTTATTTTCTGATTCTTATTCTCCCTTTTCTGTGCATTTCTTCTTGAATCCTTTGTACAATGTATATACTGTGTCAATGTTTTTGAGGCTTTAATGTTTCTACAGGGAAATCTCTGTGCTTTCAGCTACCTGCGCTTTTGACAAGGAAGGTCGTGGTCGTGATTTCTCCATTGATAAGCTTGATGCATGACCAGTGCTTAAAGCTATCAAAACATGGCATCTCTGCATGTTTCCTTGGATCAGGACAACCAGATAACACCGTTGAGAAGAAAGCAATGAACGGCATGTATTCCGTTGTATACGTTTGCCTCGAAACACTGCTTAGGTGAACACATTTGTACATCATCTGGTATTGCTTGTAGTTTGAATTGTTTCTAAATGCCCTGATGTTGTCACTTGGGACTGTATGATGTCAGCTTTCACTGTCTGATGAGGTGTATAATGCATACTAATAAGTCCACTTCAGAGGCTTGCGGAGAACCGTGGAATAGCTTTATTTGCCATCGATGAAGTACATTGTGTTTCAAAATGGGGACATGACTTTAGACCTGATTACAGGTTTCACCCTTGCTCACCTTGGATGTCTTATGTTTGAAATGTTCAGTTGCTTATCCAATGATACATGTTTTTCACATTGCCATTTTGTGCATACAATAAATAACAGCTCGTGTGTTTGATTATTGTGAGGTCTAAGTTCAAATTTTAATGTTCTGTGGTTGATTCCCCAATTCTTGCTAGCGTTTATTACTTTTTCTGAAATGTTCCCATATAATTGAGGTTTAATTATTGTTTCCTTATATGAATATAATTGTTCTGAATGCAATTCAAACTGCAAATGGTAGCAAGACTAGCAGACTATTATACCTCCTGTTGAGAGTAGGTTTGGGGTTATGCAACTCTAATGTTTTTCTTTTCTTAATAAGGGTGAATATGTATTGCCTTTGTTGCTAAGAATGTGATTGTTCTGCTATTTTTGTTTGTTTTCTTTGGGCTGATTACATTATGAGCAATGTCGATATTTAGCTAGTTTATTGTAATATTTACTTAAACTTTTATGTTTAAAGTGTAGTTAGGTTATCAACATGTTGGTTGATCTATGGTGAATTTGCCTTTTATTGGGTTGTAAACTGTTTTGACAGGTATATATTAATGTATTATAACATTCCCGGTATTGGGGAGGGTCAAATTACAAAGGAAATATTGTCAAAATTTTCACCTAGTTTACTTTTATTTTTATGCTCTGAATATACTAGTACTGAAAGCTGCTTATTTTATTTAATCTATGGATTAAATAAAATCAGCAGCTCATTTTTTTTAGAATATCCAAAAGTCATTTGCGTCGCACTTTAGCTAATCTGCGACGCAAATGACATTTTTTTTAACATATTGAAAAGTCATTTGCGTCGCACATTTAGCTAATGTGCGTTGCAAATGACATTTTTTTTAACATATTGAAAAGTCATTTGCGTCGCACATTTAGCTAATGTGCGTTGCAAATGACATTTTTTTTAACATATTGAAAAGTCATTTGCGTCGCACATTTAGCTAATGTGCGTTGCAAATGACTTTTCAGCACCATGCCTGAAAAGTTATTTGCGTCGCACATTAGCTAATTGTGCGACGCAAATAAGGTTCATTTGCGTCGCATAAATGTGCGACGCAAATGACTTTTAGTCATTTGCGTCGAGAGCTTTTGCCACGCACGATGTGCGACGCAAATGTGCTTAAAAGTGCGATGCAAATGACCCTTTTTCCACTAGTGGGTGAAGGTGACCTTCCTCCCCACCTGACGTGCTCGTCGGCGCGACATCGGCGCGCTCGGGGACGTCCTCCTCTATGGGAGAAGAAGATTCCCCTTCGAATTGCTCTTCGTCCTTTATTCGCGCCATGAAATCCTGCACAGGCTGAAGACTTGGCTCAAGACACGGGGCATTACTTGAAAAGGGAAGGCGTCAAAAGGACAAGTTGACGCCCTCAGTTTGACGTACCCCTTGCATAGTTAAGAAAAACAAAGAGAAGTGGGAAGGATCAAAATCAACAAACAAATTTCCCCAAAAGAAAGCATTACCTGATAGATCAAAGTTTGTGAAGAACTTTGATGAAGAACTGCAAGAACAAGGATTTGAAGATTGTGGCGGCGCTACAGTGAACTTCGGTGGATGTAAAGACGCCGGAAATCACCTCCTCTTATAGCTCTCAAATAATCGCTAGAAATGAGGAGGAAAGTCACTCAAAATGGCCACTTATTTATAGAGGGGTAAGAAATGATTACCCCTGCCACGCGTCGTCATCCCATTGAACACTCCAAGAGCAGTGAAAACTAACGTCTGTTTTCACTCCTCATGAGGGGCAAATGATGTGGGCTTGAATATCTCCACCATAAGGCCCAAAGAATCTACAATGACCAATACAGGCCAGCTGGGCCCAAGCCTAGGAAGTAGGCCCAAACCTGGTACCTAAACGAAATAAGAGCAGCCCCATTTTGGAAAGCCCATCTTCTCTAAGAAGCCAGGTCCAATTTGTAAAAGGCTCATCATTGTTGGCCAAATGACACGTGTCCTAAATCCCCAAGGGGCACGCACCCCACAGCTAGGGTTGAGGGATCAGTTCCAAAGAAACCCTAGCACTATAAATAGCTCAGATCCCAAGGTAAAGGCAATCAATTCATTCCCACCAACCTAAAACTATATTTGCTCTGCATTCTCTCTACAAATTACTTATCTCTCTAGCTTATACTTACTTAAGCATCGGAGGGAATATTCCTACGGGAATATTCTTGTTTTGCAGGTTGCCAGAAGTTCGTGCCAGGTCATACTTGATACCTCCGAGGAACGCGTGCCACGTCAGCACCGTAAAAGATCCCACAACAAGTACAATTTAATATAATCAAGATAATATAGCACGAGTAGCAATAATCTTGAATAGATTATTCTTAAGCTTATATTAATAAACTGCTAGCAACTACGTCCAAAACACTACTCGGGAGTTCATTCTCCCATAATCTTTGACCAAATTCCCAAGGCTGGAAGTAAGCCAAATTACGAGCTATTTTATTCCCACTACGTTTAACAAAATACCACACAATATCATCAAAAAAGAACAAAAATTAACCGTGTTTTCAACTACTAAATAAAAGGTGTTGCTACCCTCTTACCTCTACGCAACGCATCAATGGCCACCAAGCTAGTTATAACTCTCAACGACAACGCATCTCAAGCTCAAATCCTTCACAACCTGCATCCCCACGGAATAGGCGTTAACTTATTTTAATATATGTAAGTGGTTTAGGAAAATGATAACAAAACCTTAACATAAAGTTACCCACTACCTCTGCTTCTAATCAAACAATGACACATGTTTTTTGCATAACTACAAAAACTACCTAGTGGTCGAGTAATGAATACCCAATCACTAAACATCTCATGAATTTTTTTGTCACCCTCCTATTCCAAATATGCCAGCATGTGTCTTAAACCCTGTATAATTAGTAGAACCCAAATTTTCCGCGTTTCATGCACCTTCTTAAAAGTATTCAATAAATTCACTATCCTGAGTTAAAAGGTTGGTTGTGAGTATAAGAAAATAAGTATCCTACACACAACAAACATGTTAATATCAAATCGTTCCAATATGGGACGGGGAAGAGTATTTAATACGGAGTATTCCGTTTAGCTAGATGAGTACTCCGATACTGAACTGAAATACTCTTAGTATAACGGCGGGAGGTAAATAAAAACATAAAATGCTGGAAAAAGCAAAAAATACAAACACACGTCCTTAATCACATTCACATGTAATTAAACGCGCTCCTTCCTGTAAACCACGTGGCTTCAGATACTAATTCATATAACGGAAACGCAGCGTTTCACTCACATGATAACGCAGTTATTTCACGATTATCTTAAAGTGATGCGTCTCGTCTATAAATCCGTTAAAAATAAAGAAAAGAAAAGAAAAGAAAATTGAATAGTCAGAATTATTTTTGTAGAAAAAAAAAGGAAGCTCTGCAAATCCGAATTTTTTTTCTATAAAACTCCTCTTCAACGACACAAGAAGAGAAGCAGCAAACAATACTCAACCACCCTCCTATCCTTTTGTTTTCTCTCTCCTCGCCGTCACCACCGCCGCCGGTGAAATCAACGAGACCGTAGCGTTTACTTTTTGCGGTGGTGGATCGGAGTGGTTAAACTATTTTCTCTCTCTTCAGCAGTTCTCCACACAATGCCAGCGCAGAAACGTTCGGCGGAGGAGAAGTACTCCGACGAGGATCCTCCTCACAACGCTGCCGTAAATCACGAAGGAGACGAGGCGGAGGAAGACGTAGACGAGCCCGTTGAAGGTGAAGAACAAAACGATGTTGTTGCCGCTGATGATGATGAACAACAACAAGAAGATGCAGAAAAGGATGAAGATAAACATGGCGGCGGCGCAGGTTAGTTGTTGTTTTATTTCTTCGTGTTTTTTTTTCTCCTTCGAATTCGTTCTTCTTCAACTGACATTTGTGGTTTCTCGATTCAATTGAAGAAATTGTTGCGAGTAACTACGAGCAAAACGAGCTAACATTTTTGACGTTTGATGCGATTTTGTTGTTGTTTGTTTTTCAGTGCCCGATCGAACTTTAGAGTGTACCAGTGATGATGATGACGTCAATGATGATGAGTAAGCCTCTCTCTCCTCACTCTATTCTGTGGATGATTAATGTTGTGCAAAATTTGAGAGATATTCGTAAGAACCAGCATTTTTGACATGTTTGAGATATATGGCGGAGAAGCTCGCAGATCAAACTGCACAAAACTTCTTGATTTTCCTCTTTTAGTTTGTCGTAATTTTGCGTTGTTCATTCATGCATTAAAAGCGGCGTCTAGTTTGTTTAGACGTGCCTTTTGCTATCTTCTAAGCGAGTCTCGTTTTTTCTTTTGGTGTTGAGCCTGTGAGAGCCGCAATGATGTAGAAGAGATTTGGTAGAGGTCTTCTGTACCACTAAGGGAGACTTTCACCAACTAAGATAGTTGGTTTCCATGTGTAAGAGGGTCTCGTGTCCTTGCGTAGATGATGGATTTTTCCGTGACCAATGTTTTTCTCTGTTGCTGAATGATTGAAGTTTACAGCTCTGTTTGTCACATCAAGTTGCGTTGTATTTCCTGCTTGTCATGTACGAAAGAATTTTACTTCACCTCATTGAAGTTTTTCGTTTTGATTATGTTATTCTTTGACTGGAAACTTGCTGTTGGCATGCAATATATAATATGATGATGAATTCTACCATCCTGGGCTGTAAGACTTGTGCTCTTCTTTCTCGAGTCTTCTTGTATTGGGAAACCATCTCCTTACTAGTTTGGCTTCTTCATTTTTCAGTGTTTTAGTTTATTACTTCTATCTCGGATCCTAGCTTTGTCTCTTTCTTCGGGTTCTTGAGAACCAACATTTTTCCCTGACTCCCTGGTACATGGGCTTATATTAGTTTGAGACAATGAACAGGGTTTTGAGTGTGTTGGGCAGTTTTATCTTGTACTCCGTATTACGCTTCTTGGACATATACTTAATGTGCAATATCAATAATTGCATGATACCCTAGCTATTTATGTGGGTATATCATTTCTGGATACTATCTACCTCTTGGGTTTTCTTCCTTTTTTGGATTTTATGAGTAGATTGTTGGTTTTTTCACTCCTTTGAGTGGCCATAATGCATGCATTTTTCATAGAGACCCGTTTGAATCAGAATCCAGTGTTGACTGTTTTTGTTCAAATTTTTTGCTATGGGTATTCACATGTAATTCTATTTGTCACCGCTTGTTGTGATGCTCTATTTTTTTTTGTGTCCTAGCAGATTCATCGTAGTTAAACTGTCCGATATTCGCAAGGAAGTGCAATGTCCAATTTGTCTTGGTAAGATTGAGATATCCTTTGCTGTTGAAATTATTGATGGATACATTAACATCATGTTTTTCCTAATTATGCATGTGAATGCTTTGCAAGTAGGATTTTGGTGCTGTTTTGTTCATGTTCAAAACTGCATCCGTTTTACTTAATGGACAGTGTATGTAACTGAAGAGGATTTCCCCCCTCCAATGCTTCAAATATGAGCTAAGAAATGGATTTTTTGTCCAATTATTCGTTTAGTGTAACCATCTCACCTTTGTTATTTTAGATTTACTTATATCAATGTTAACCCCCCCCTCCCGTTATACGGATCTCTCTTTGTGGTGAAGAACTCTATATTCAGCAGCGATGTCTAATGGACTCTTATAAAAGTAGAAGATTATCTGCTTATGTACTATAATGAGTCATAGAATTACTTTGCTCGAAATTTCTGTTCAGGTTTGTGACATGTGTTGATAGTCAAATGATTGATTGCAATGGCTACATTTTGTTAACAGGTTTAAGAAAATGCTGCAGATTATAATGAGTCATAGAATTAGTTTGTCATGTTCTGCTAGTTTAGCATTTCATGAAGAGGGTGCCATATTTGTAGATTTCTTGGATATTATCTGCTGTAAGCCTGAATGCCTGATTCTTTTTATTAGGTTCAGAGCTGTAAGTTACAGTCTGTCACTTCTTTTAGTGTAAACTGTTGATGCGGATCAATACGTGAGTCCCTCATTGAAAGAATTAATTTGCCAATTGTTCAGTCAAAATTAGGATACACATTTTATTTGCCAACTGAGACCTTGTTTTTTTCCCCCAAAACATCTTATACTAAGTTTGCCATGAGACTAGTGTACGTTAGCTAAGCTCTCCTGCTGATCTGGGTGGTTTGTGTGTGAGTTCAGCATAGCTTGCCAGACATTTTTTTCTTGGCAGAAGACCTACGATTTGCCATTTGGTCAGTGACGTTAATGAACTATTGGCGCTTTTGGAGCCTGATTTCCATATTAAGTGCTTTAGAAGTGTCAAGCAATCAGAAATGGACTGATAATGCTGCAGTATTTCTTGTTCTTTGACAGTCAAGGGAAGAACCCAACACTGGACCGGTTAATGTGGCTGCATACACTGGACCTCTTTAGACCCCATTTATGGAGAGATCCATACTTGCTGTGATTTTTGTTGTGGTTAAAGGCATTAATTGATGGTCAGAGAAAAAGGAACTTGTGTGTGTATTAGAGAGTTACTTGGCCTCCTGTTGAGGCTAGTTAATGAAGAACTAGCTGTTGTGCACGATCTCATGATCATTGACTGTAGGAGTTGGGGGAAACGTTGAGCAATTTGAGCTGATGCACAGTTTTTCTTGTGAACCCGAGTTCTTTTTGTTACTTTTCAGTGATAGTTTTAATTATTTCAGGACTTGACTAACATAATGTTCTGATTGGACATTATGTTAGTTGTGAATGGATACATTAACATTATGTTTTTTTAAATTATTAACCCGAGCTAGATTGGACATTATGTTAGTTGTGAATGGATTGGAGTAAAAAGGTCACATTACTTTGTTGAATTTGTTTTTGTATAGTATGTCACCGTTCTGGTAACTTAATCTAATATTTAAATTGGCAACATCGCGTGTCTTAAATGTAGATGTAATGTTCTATCGAAAAAAAAAGTATATGTAAAGCATAAACATACGTAGGTTATTTCAACTTTCAATCTAGCAAGATACCTGCCTACCTGGCTCTTTCATTTTTTCTCTGCTCCTGTATTTAACCGTCAGCTTATGAAGTCATCAAATAGGGAAAGCCAACTGTTTTCCTCTAAGTTTTTTCCAAATTGCCACAATTTTTGGTTTGTTTTGTGCTACTCCTAAGAATGAGTACCCAGTAACTTCAATGAAACAAACATGATATTTTAATCTCCAACTTGTTCATTAATCTAAAGTTGCTAGCTTTAATACTTGAGTCTAGGGATAAAGTTTCTCAAACAACAACTTAATGCAATTGAGATGTCTTACTCGCTAAATTATCTTATATTCAGCTAAAGCTTTTTTGTTAGTCATAGGTAACTTAAAACTTTGTTTTCTCTGGTTGGTACCTTAACACTTACAGTTCTCTCTTCCTTATGCTAGGGATCATCCGGAAGACAAGAACAGTTATGGAATGTCTTCATCGCTTCTGCAGAGAGTGCATTGACAAATCAATGCGGATGGGGTATATTTGGATGTGCTAATTACTTATTTTATGTGCATTCGCTGTTGCTTTTAAGGATCGAACATTGTCCATCTCCATTGAACCAAGATGCATCATATTTTGGCTTTGGATCGCTGTGGACTAAGCTTATAAACTACCTGCATTTCTTATTTTATCATAGACTAGAAGATGGGTCTTTGCATTTTTACATTAAAGTTCAATTGGAAAATAGCCTCTACCTTTATGTAGGGTTTTGCTTTGCACATCCTACTCTTTTTTTTTTTTGGGTGGGGGGGATAATTACATTTCTAGGGCACAACCCTGTCAACTGGTCTAGGGCTTGTTCGGTAATACTACTAGATTTCAGTTTTGGCAATGGTAACGAATATGCCATTGGAGTGTTTTATTTATTTTATTTTGCGTGCCAGATGGTAAACCCTTTTCTCCTGAAAAATTATGTCCAGGAACAATGAATGCCCTGCGTGCCGCTTACATTGTGCTAGTCGTCGGTCTTTAAGAGATGATCCCAATTATGATGCACTGATTGCGGCGATATATCCAGATATTGATCAATATGAAGAAGAGGTATGCTTCTCGAATAGCTATTTGTTTGACATACTTCGGTTAGATGCATTGTAAACGTGCACTCTCTTCACCCAACTGTGATTTCTCCATGTTTTTTTCTTTCTAATTGGCAAATCTGATAATTATTGGGTGACAGGATTTGGCTTTTCAGGAAGAGGAAATAGTTCGAAACAAACAGGTGAGCACTTATTCTTCTAGGGTACTGATTACAGTGCTTTTATACATGCATATGTATTTCTTGCAGACATAAACATTTATTGTCAGCTCTGGCATCAATGCTTCTTGTTTGTGGGTTTTACGTTTAAATGCAGTGATGCGGCTAGTCTCTGACTAGAGATCCATGTTTATTTTCATCAAACTATTGAAACTAGAAATACTTGAACAGATTCAAGCTGCAATTGCCCAAACTTTTCGTCGACAGACAGAGGCGCTTGGCCGTAAAAGAAGAAGATCGTCGGGTAACTATCGAAGAAGAAGAAACTATCGCTCTGAAGATGATGATGATGCTAATGGTCATGATGGTGGTAAAGATTCATCTTCTGCAGAAGAACGTTGCACAGAGCCTAAACCTAAAAGACCCAAGAGATGGAGAGTTCCGCCATCACCAGCGGCAGCTTCTGTTTGTGGAGATGGAGGCGGTGATGAAAATGATCAGGAGGTGCAGAGGGAAGCTGTGGTTGCACCACCAGCATTTGTTGGAACCTCAGAAATTCTTGCGTGGGGCAAAGGTGGCTTGAGGAGTAGTACTAGATATGGGAGCGGAAATGGTGGTAATGTCAAGCATTCCCGCAGCCGCTTTGCTAGGTTGACTGATTATTTCCGGACCTGGGACCAAAACGAAAGTGAGGTAATATAATTACATTTGGTTGCATGTCTGCATGTGTTGATATTTGAGAATCAATCTTTGTCAAATAGTTAGATCATTTATTATATCTTGTACTTAATACTTCGTATTAGTTATATATACTGCTGGAGTATGATAAAATGAGTCTTTGTTCAATGGTTTTGATTATAATCGAGTCTTTTGGTAAAGGTGCTGAAATAAATTTTTGTATTGCAGTTGGATATTCAGGTGGTGCTTGTTTCTCTTGATGAGCAGAAAGAACCTTCTCTGCAACACTCCTACTTGTGTGGCAAGCCAGCCTTATCCGTGGGACAATTATGCCAAGTATATCATCTGATCCAAATTTGTATATTAAAGGACATTTCTGCATTCCCCTCATTCCATAAGCACTCCTACTTGTGTGGCAAGCCAGCCTTATATGTTTCTTCTTGCAGTTTATTGCTGTTCAGACTTCTCTGCCACCTGATAAAGTTGAAATTTTGGGTGCGAAAGGCATATGCTGCTCAAAGTTGAGCTCTTTGTCGACCATGCAAGTCCAAACACCAAGTTCTACCGCATTTGAGGCATGCAAAGATGAGCTGCAAGTGTTGGATTCTGAAGAAACTCTGGCTGGACTTAAAGCCGCAAGCAATTTCACCCGGGGTCACTTGGTAAGCTTTTTTTTACCTTCTTTTGTAAGTAGAAAGTACAAGGTTTACCTTATGCTTTCCATTTTGTGCTAATCTATAGACCTCCTGTGGTTGTCTAGTTTTTAACAATGTCCAGATTTTTTAATGTCAATTTTCAGATGTTGGCTTATCGGCAAAAGTTGTCAATCTAAAGGAATACCGTTGGCTGCCACAAGGAGTTGGCCAACACATCACATATTTGTAAAGGGAAAAGAAGTATACACATAAAAGTAAGAGTTTCAGGTGTTGGTAGATTATGAAAATGAAAATTATGTTTTAGGTTGGAGTTTGAGCTTCACGGCTTCAAGATTCTAGCTGACGGTTTGTGGTTGTTTATGTCTGCATTAACGTGTAAGCTATTTGAATAGGAGCTGTTGTTGTTCACTGTCTTATTGCAGTTATACTTATGGCTATTGGCAAATGCCAGACTTTTTTTAGCCAATGAAATAGATTGTAAATTAGTTAAGCATTATCCAGCAAACATTTGGATGATTTTATCTAATGTTGAATTTACATGCCAAACATGGGTCCTAAGTTGGTTCCCAACTGGCTACAGTCTTAAGACTGTTGATATTCGACGATCATTGCTGTCGTCTGACAATTGTTAAGTTTTAAGCCCTAGCAGTATGTGGAAAGAATGAAGGTCCAGAATTTTGAATTTGTAGATTAGTTCAGTTGAGAAAGACATTGATGGTGTCTTTGCTTACAAGTAAAGATTGGGCCCTTGTCTGACAACATTGCACCCATCTGTCTGCGAATTTTGTGCCAAGGAAGTTGCTATTTCTATCTACCTATGGGCTATGGTTATAAATATAATAACTTGAGTTTTAGTCTTGGATGTATTCATGTATATTGGCTATTAACTAGTGTAGCTATAGCAGCTAGCTATATACATTTCCTAGGAGTAACTACTCCGTACTTCTTTGGCCCTTTCAAAAGAACGGGCTTATCCTAACACATAATTGCTTATTATTCATGTAACAGTGAATTTACGAATATACCCCCCATTTCCTTCATTGTTTATTTTTATCTTTTCCTTGTTAATAGTGAGATTATGGTTTTACCCCTCCCCTTTCATCATAATCTTATGTGCCACTTTCCTTACCATCTGTTGCCACACCCTTTCCCCGCCCTTTCATTTTGAGTCCTTTCTCATTGCTTCAATGTCCTACTTCTACCAATACGACAACATAAGTATTTTATAGTTATGTGGTTATAGACAATGTAATGTAAATAGTACAAGGCATAATAGTTGTGTAGAAAAGTATCCATTATAACAAGACTTCGCATGTAATCAATTTCGTATTATCAATTACGTGCAAATAGAATTTTAGCACTGTTTTTCTAGCATTTACCATAAATTTATACGGAGTATATCTCGTCTTTTACGTAATATTTTTATGAAATAATTTTTGTATACATTGGGTGTAACACCCTAATAATTCTTTGCTTTTATAAAACCATTTTCCAACTTAAAATAAAGGAATTACTAAAGTATTACCGCCACCGTGATAACGGTTAAGGCTATTACCAGAATTACGCAGCGGAAATTAATGTCAAATAACTTTTAAAAACATAATTAATGAAATATTGAGGCCTCCTACAATTTGGAACCATAACGGCCCAAAAACCAAAGTATAAATAGTTCAAACATTTCAAACATAATTAAAGTATAATTAAATAGTTCAAAATACGAAAACATGCAACTCTCTCGATCATCCCAAGCCACATGATTCCGATCAACCAACCTGCTATATTATTCTACTCCCCATCAATGCAAGTGCAAATGATAGATCATCATAGGGTCATTAAGGCAAAGGCCATGACCAAAACAAACAAAGCACGTAGTCAGCAAAAGCTGAGTACTTACAAGAATAGAGTGAATGAAACTAAAACATGCATCACTCACTAAGTACTAATCATCATGCAAAAGCCATATATTAATTAACAATCAATCATGAATACAAGACTCGACTCTTGACTCGACTCTTGACTCACAATTTAATTAGAATAAGCTTCGAACGGGCCAAAAGAAAGTTCCATAAAGGAAAAGGTGATGGGAGCCAACCATACACCAAGTAATAAATAATAAAATCGGGCCATACCGAGTGTCGGGCCATACCGACGGAATTCCTGCGCATAATATAAAGGAAATTTTGGTATTTACTACCTTTAAAATACACCATTTTTGTATTTACTACCTTATGAAATTTTTATTTTAAATTACTACCTTAAACTTCAAGATTTTATTTATTTACTACCACTTTACAGTTTTCTCATTTTAAAATTAAGATATCTCTTTCGTTTCTTAATCGTTTAAAGTGATTCGAAGTTCATTATTTTCCTTTTTCTATAGGGATTTCATTGAGAACGTCATTTCAAAAATATTCGTTTGATAATTCATAAATATTTTAAAATTTTAAAAATAATATTTAATTTGTTTAAACTTTTACGAAATGTTAAAAAGTAAGATCCATATGGAATCCTTACATATAAATGAGAAGATTGAGTTTTGAATCACTTAAAATGATTAAGAAACGAAAGAGATATCTCAATTTTAAAATGAGAAAACTGTAAAATGGTAGTGAATACAAAAAAAATGGAACTTTAAGGTAGTAATTTAAAATAAAATTTTCATAAGGTAGTAAATACAAAAGTGGTGTATTTTTAAGGTAGTAAATACCAAAAAATCCTAATATAAATGAAACAACGTCTTGTATCATTAGTAGGAGTACGAGCTTTCCGGCAAGACTCTCCCCATTGTTCATACTCAAGGTATATACGTTCCAAGAGTTTTGAAGCTTGTTCTGGTTGCACTTTACGTTTATTAATATTTTATTAAAGGTGAACTCAAGACTCAATAATGTACACATATACAATTAATAAACGACAACCAAAACAACCTTATTTTAATGCTTTAGGACTTGTGATCAACCAAACACGACTCTTGTGAAATTACTACCACGTTCCTCCTCACCAAAGTGAGATTCCACATCATGCTCATTAACATGAGGGTTGTGCCCTTGCACGACAAATCCTAATTCATTTCATACAAAATATTCCCAACTGAACCCTACATGTGCGGTGGCTTACGTGAGCTAACCCTTCACATGTGGTAAAATAAATAGTACAACGAAATACGAATAATTGGCTCAAAGTATGCTAGACATCCCGTACGATAGCATACAAATAAATGATCCATCCCTTGCATGTGAAACAAACCATACATGCATAAATATTGAACAACATGATTGACAATGAAATCCATACTCATAATAATCTCAACATGCTTGTTCAACCAACAATTCAATAACTCCAATAATATTAATCCACATGATCGTTCACCAAAACATATATGAATCCACATAATATAATTCACATCATCAACAATCATGTAATGTCATTGACAAAAGTGTGGTCGCCCTAGACTTGTACGTACCTTGAATACCTAAGCGTAGGGGCCATTGCAATAACGAGCACTCACTTAGAAATCACCTCCTATCATCAAAATAATGAAACTTAAATTATTTCCATGTTCATTAAATTTCCAGCAACTTTATAAAATCTAAAACCTTATTTAAACTTTAGAATTCAATCGTTTTTCAATAATATAATCGTCTCAATTTGCAAAACCAATCCCTAGTACGAAAACATACTTTTTCCGCCTTTAAAATCAATAAAAATCAACACTTTAAGCCTTTATTCAAATCTGAAAATATAATTGATTATCATAATTAAAATCATCACCTAATTATGCTAATCAATTGACTCATTAGGTCTAGATTAAAACCCTAACTTGAAAATCCCATTAAAACCAATTTATCATCATAAAAATCAATTCTTTATTCAATAAACGGATCTGAAAATTCATAATTTAATAATTAAAATAAGCCTAATGAATCACAATACGCAAATCCTCAAAGCACAGTGTTCATAACCGATTCCCAACATTTTAATCATCCAAAACAATATTAATATTATAATTTAAAATAAGGAATTGAAATAGAATAGATAAGGAAGAAGAGAATTATACCAATCCGGCCTATAGCACGGAACAACCACGAATTAGAGTGATTTGGCGAAAAAGAATTGAATAACGAACACGAACAACACACACACACACGTCCGTGTGTGTGCGCGCACAGCAAGGGCGACGAACAAAGGGCAGCGCGCGCGGGGCTTGCGCAGCGTGCGAGTGAGAGGGGCGAGAAGGGGTGTGCGCTGAGCTCACGAGCAAGGGGATGAGCAAGGGTGTGCGCGAGCACACGAGCAACACACAGGGCACAGCAGCAGCGCAGGGCACGAGTGCTCGCTGCGGCTGCGGGCAAGAGAGGAGAGGCGAGAGAGTGTGTGGGCGAGAGGCGGGCACGAGGGCACGAGGCCGTGCGGTGTGCGGGTGCAGCACGAGGGCACGAGGTCTTGAGGGCGTGCGGGCGCCGAGCAAAGAGAGAGAGAGAGAGAGAGAGAGAGGAGTTGGAGTGAGGGGCAAGCAAAGCAAAAGAGGATTTATGAAATTTTAGGGGTTCATTTAATGATGAGGAGTCCTATTTATAGGCTCCCTATTCTCAATGGGCTAGGCTTAGGAAAATAGAATTGGGCTTAGGGAATCAAATGATTGGGCTAGCTTATGACTTGAATTAAATTCTTTTGATTGGGCTCGTTTAATAAAACGAATTGTACTTTTCATTTAAAACCCGAAACCTTTGAAATCACTTGCAACCCATTTAATTTTCCGACTCAAGAATTAAATTCGTTTCGTAATTAATTAAAATAATAAATATTCTAATTAATTAAAATACATTTAAATATTATTTAAATGCGAATTAATTTCCAAAAATCGTAAAATGCTTTATAAATATAATAAAATGTATTTATAAATATTATAAAAATACGAGGTATTACAGTCTACCCTCCTTAAAAGAAGTTTTGTCCCGAAACTTGTGTTCGGAAATCAAAATTTAACTCAAAACTTGAAACTTTATGAGACTTTTAATGCGTTCACTTGCAAAAATTTTAAGTTGTTGTACTCTTTACATGATTAAACAGGACAATAATAAGCGCAAATTCAATCGGAAGCACTAAATTGAGCATAAAATAGGGGAAAATAAGGTAAAAAGCGCGAAATTCTACCGCACTCTACCCCCCTTAAAAGACACGAGTTACGACCCCGTAACTCAACTAACCTCGGGAAAAAGCTCGGGATATTTCTTTCTCATTTCGTCCTCCGCTTCCCAAGTTGATTCCTCAGATTCTTGATTAGACCACAACACTTTGACAATTTTCACATCTTTAGTACGCGTACTACGCACTTTGCTATCAAGGATTTTGACAGGTCTTTCCTCAAAGGTTAAACTTTGGTCTAATTCTATAGTCTCCGGTTGCAACACATGCGATTTATCCGGGATATATTTCCTTAACTGAGATATGTGGAACACATTATGCACTCTATGCAAGTCCATAGGCAAGGCTAGTCTATAAGCTACCTTTCCAATTCTTTCTAAACTTTCATATGGGCCTATGTACTTAGGGCTTAACTTCCCTTTCTTTCCAAATCTCATGACACATTTCATTGGTGACACTTTGAGCAACACCTTATCACCTATATTGAACTCTTCATCCCTACGTTTCAAGTCTGCATAACTCTTTTGGCGATCCTGCGCCGCTTGAATCTTTGATTGGATGGTTCGGATTTGGTTCATGGTGTCCTCTATCATTTGAGGTCCCAACACTACGGTTTCACTAATGTCGTTCCAGCAAAGGGGACTTCTACACTTTCGTCCATACAAAGCCTCAAATGGTGCCATTCCCATTCTAGAATGATAGCTATTATTATATGAAAATTCAATCAAATCTAGGCTATCTTCCCAACTTCCTTGGAAATCAATGACGCATGCCCGAAGCATGTCCTCCAGGGTTTGGATAGTCCTCTCAGTTTGTCCATCCGTGGGTGGGTGGAAGGCTGTACTCATTTTCAATGTCGTACCAAAGCTCTTCTGCACACTTTTCCAGAAAATCGAAAGAAACCTTGAATCCCTATTCGATACGATATCCTTAGGAACTCCATGTAACCTCACAACATTCTTAATGTAGGCTTTAGCAAGTTGTTCCATTTTCCAGGTTTCCTTCATTGGTATAAACACTGCTGACTTAGTCAACCTATCTACCACAACCCAAATTGTATCATTTCCAGTCTTTGACTTAGGCAAACAAGTGACGAAGTCCATAGAAATATAGTCCCATTTCCATCTTGGAATCTCTAAAGGTTGGACCTTTCCTTGAGGTCTCCTGTGCTCTATTTTAACTTTCTGACAAGTCAGGCATCTAGCCACAAATTCAGCCACTTCGTTCTTCATTCTTGGCCACCAATAGACCTTTTTCAAGTCCTTATACAACTTGTCACCACCTGGGTGCACAAAATATGGCGTATTATGCCCTTCTTTCATCAATTTCTCCTTCAATTCTCCACACTTTTGAGGCACGCACCACCTGCCTTTGTACCTCAAACTTCCATCATCATGGATTCGGAATTCTAACTCCTTACCTTGCGAAATCTTTTCCTTGATTCGCTCCAACTTCACATCACCAGCTTGATTCTCCCTAATCTCATCAAATGGTTAAGGCATTCATCATTCCCCCAAGGCTTTCACCACTCACTATTTCAAGGTTCAAACGCTACATGTCCTTACATAGCTCGTTAGCAACTACTAACGCATTAACACTATGACTTGATTTCCTACTCAAGGCATCCGCAACTACATTAGCTTTTCCTTCATGGTACTGGATATCCAAATCATAGTCCTTAATTAATTCCAACCACCTTCGTTGGCGCATATTCAGATCTTTCTGTGTGAAGATGTACTTTAAACTCTTGTGATCCGTAAATATCCTACACTTCACACCATACAGGTAGTGTCTCCATATCTTCAATGCAAACACTATAACAGCTAGCTCTAAATCATGGGTAGGGTAATTGGATTCATATGGCTTCAACTGCCTTGACGCATACGCAATAACCTTCCCGTTCTGCATCAATACACACCCTAAACCATTCTTAGAGGCATCACTATACACATCATATGTACCACTCTCATCTGGCAAGGTTAACACTGGCGCGGTTGTCAATCGCGTCTTAAATGCTTGGAATGCTTCCTCACACTGGTCACTCCATTCAAACTTTGCTTCCTTCTTCATCAAGGTAGTCATGGGCTTGGATGTCCTAGAGAAGTCTTGCACAAAGCGTATATAGTAGCCAGCTAATCCCAGAAAACTTCGAATGTCAGTCACACTCTTGGGTGTAGGCCATTCACTAACAGCTTTGATCTTAGCAGGGTCAACTGCCACTCCTTCTTTAGATACAAAATGTCCCAAAAATGCAACTCTTTCCAACCAAAACTCACACTTTGAGAACTTGGCATACAACTGGTTATCTCTCAAGGTACTCAACACAGATCTCAAGTGTTCAGCATGGTCCTCTTCACTCTTTGAATACACTAGGATGTCATCTATGAAAACCACTACAAACTTGTCCAAATAGGCATGGAATACACGGTTCATTAAGTCCATAAATATTGCAGGTGCATTGGTTAACCCAAAAGGCATAACAGTGAACTCATAATGTCCGTATCTAGTCCTGAATTCTGTCTTTGGTATGTCATTATCAGCGATTTTCAATTGACGATAACCCGAACGCAAATCGATCTTTGAAAATATTCCTGCTCCTTTCATTTGGTCAAATAGGTCTTCTATCCTAGGTAAAGGATACTTATTCTTGATCGTGACCTTATTGAGCTCCCTGTAGTCTATACAGAGCCTCATACTTCCATCCTTTTTCTTCACAAACAACACTGGTACTCCCCAAGGCGATGCACTTGGCCTAATGTAACCTTTCTCCAATAGATCTTCTAGTTGGCCTTTTAACTCATTCATTTCTGCCGGAGCCATTCGATAAGGTGCTTTTGAAATAGGCGCGGTTCCAGGCACTAAATCTATGGTAAAGTCAATAGGTCGATTGGGAGGCATCCCCGGGATCTCTTCCGGAAACACATCAAGAAATTCATTAACTACTACAATATCTTCAGGCTGATCCTTGATCACATGCTCTAGGTTCCTCACATTACATAACAAGACTGGGTTCCTTTACCGACTAGCTTCACGAGTTCCATTGTCGTGATGATTCCTATGTTCATAGGCTTACCAAAACGACGATATGACACTACTTTGCCTAGGCTAGACCTCAAGTGAACCTTCTGCTTCTCACAATCTATTTTGGCTTTGAACATGGCCAACCAATCCATTCCTAGAATTACATCTAGCTCTCCTAACTCAAACTCGATTAGGTTAGATAAGAACACGGTCTTGGCTATGGTCAAAGGCACATCTCTATGGATTTTGGTACACTTCACTATACTACCAGTAGGTATGACTATAGGTACTTCAATTGTTTCAGGCTCTTTCAACCCTAGTTTCCCCAAAGCATCTACTGATATAAAAGAATAAGTCGCACCAGAATCAAATAGAACTTTAACTAAAACGGAATTAATAGAAAAAGTACCCGCTATGACGTCAGAGGAAGTTTCCGCTTCATGCCTAGATATCACATTCAACTTTCCTTGGGCAACTCCTTTGGTATAGCCACCTCCATTGGTGTTTCCATTGTTGTTTTGGTTCCCATTCTGCTGTTGGTTTCCTACAGGCTTTCCATGGTTCTAGCGATTGCCATTTCTATTGCCATTGTTACCACCTTGGTAGTTCCTTTGGTTTCCACCTCCATTTCCCCCATTTCGGTTTTGATTGTTCTGATTACTGCCTTGGTGGTTACCTTGGTTAGGCTTTCCATTCTTAAAATAGCATTCATACTCCCTGTGGCCTAACTTCTGACAGAATCTACTTGTCACTAAGTTTCCATCACAATCCTTTCCAGGGTGATTCATGTTACAGCGCCTACAGTCGTAGGTCCGTACTCCATTCCTTCCAGACTGATTTCCACCACCTTGGTTGTTGCGATTACCACCATTGTTTGCCCTAAACTGGAAATTCCCATTTCCTTTGTGCTTCTTAAAATTCCCCTGATTCTGATGGTTATTCCCTTGATTCGAGCTTCCACCATCCTTTCTCTTTTCAGTACCCCCATTCTTCCTTTGTTGTAATCCATACAGGTGAGCAGCTTTTCCGTACAGGGTGTCTAATGAGGTAAAGGTCTCTCCAGACAACAACAGTTGTAAGTCCATGGTTAAACCATTCTCAAATCTTTGAGCCCTGAGCTCTTCCGTTGCCACCACTTCAGGTGCAAACCAAGACAACTCTATAAACTTAGAATAGTATTCCGTCACAGACAGACCCTCCATTTTGAGTTCGATGAACTCCTGCGCCTTTTGCTTCTTCAGGTAAGGTGGGTAAAACTTGTTCCTTAGTGTAGTTTTGAATGCTTCCCACCCAAAGTTAGGTGTGGCTCTAAGAGTATTCTCACATCGTTGCCACCATAAATCAGCTTCACCTCTCAGGTAGTACACAACACTGTTCACCCTAAGGTTTTCGGGGCAATTCACAGCTACAATGAGCTTATCAAACTCTCTCAACCAGTTTTCAAGCACACTTGGTTCAATCTCTCCGCTATACAGTGGAGGCTTGCTTTGAGATATTTTCTTAAACATTTCCCCAACCGGATCATGCACTGGGTTGGCTCTAGTTTGAGCTAGGTCTCGAACTGCCTCAGCTAGTTGTCTAACCACTTTAGAAATCTCTTGGTTAGCCATATCCCTTCTCCTGAATAAAATAAAAAGTCTAACTTTAATATTGGTTGGACATGACATTACTAAGGCACTAGTTCGACAACGAACCTACTCACAACAAGAACACATTTAGGCGCACCCTAGGGGAAGAGTTGGCGCCACTGTTGGGCCTTCTCACCCCACTATTCGATGCATGTAAATTTAGATGGTTGCTACTTGACCACCTTGCACATAAAATTTCATTGAAGAAATAACAATTAATCCCTTTGCGATACCCACAAGACTTAGAATTGAGAATTGAACTTAAGAGATAACGAAAAGG
Organism: Spinacia oleracea; assembly: GCF_020520425.1. Taxonomy (NCBI): domain Eukaryota; kingdom Viridiplantae; phylum Streptophyta; class Magnoliopsida; order Caryophyllales; family Amaranthaceae; genus Spinacia; species Spinacia oleracea. Next base: position 32,639,723 of record NC_079492.1, read on the forward strand.
AAATTCTATTCTTTTATTAATGCTTCAATGAATAAGTCTTACATCCACTAATGCCATAACATTTATTCTCCAACTATAATAGAACTAAAAACCATAAGTAGTAGCTTTGCCACTTTATTATTCAACGAAAAATAAAACTAAGGATTACATTTTTCTAGAGACTAACGTCATCACGACGATCATTTCTTTCCCTGTATTGCTCTGGAGTAAAGTCTTGATCATTAGGATCATCCAAGTCTTCTTCCGGATCCGAGTCTTCATCCATAGCCTCATTATTCTGCTGTGGCTCACTATCAACCACATTGTTCTCTTCAAGCTCATCTTCAGATCCACTGGATATCTCAATGGTTGGTTCAGGAACTACAGGATTAGGATTTTCAATCGCTACTACATCATCATCACTATCCTCCTCAACATCACTAGCTTGCTCATCATGGATCATGCCATCCTCACCATCACTTTCTATTCCTCCATAGCCCATACCTAGACCCGCAGAATACTTCCCATCCTCATAGCTATTCTCCGCAACCTCTAAGATAGTAGCAAGAACCTCAGAATCATACTTCCACCTACCATTTCTAGTCCCATATTTGTACCAATTAGGGGTACCATCATTAAAATGCATGTCACTGAACTTGTTCTTGAGGTCTATGTAAGGGTTTTTATGGGGAAAACAATGTATAACCATACTAGCCATCATATCTTTGTGCCTAAGGTGGGGCATATCCTTGGTCGAAGCCAAATAGTCGCAAGCAAACACGATCTTCTGAACATACATGCGAGGAGTCTCATTATCCATCTTCTCTAAGTATCCTAGGCTGGTGAACTTAGAAGGTAGCATCCTTAATTCCTGAAAATTCACAACTAAAAAGTCTTACTAGCGCGTTCCCATAGAAATTCCAACCCAAAAAGGATACAATAATTAGTTCGTGGAGCCATACAATTTTCAATGCACATGTATATGCTCAACATAAAGTATGATGCAATTAATCACATAAAGCAAGATAAAACATGGTTAGAACATATACATGGCAATTAATAAATCACATTGTCACATAATATGCATTCTTAGACTAATATGCCCTTCTTAGTCTAACCATTCCTCACTTGAAAATAATATTAATTTTTGAAATTAATTAAGAAATAACTCCTAACTTAGTTGAAATTATTTAAATTAGGCAAATTTGCCAAAAAGGACCTTTTATAACTCAAATTTTGCGAGAAAGGACCTTATATAATTTTTTTTGTGAAAACACACCTTAAAGTAATTTATTTTGCTAGAAAGGACCTCAGGGAAGTTTCCGGCATTGACTGAGCATTTCCGGCCATTGACTTGCACGTGAGCAACACGTGTGGCTTACGTTGGCTAAAGACATTGATTTTCCCGAGTCTTGAATTTTCAAACTTGATTTTATTTCGATTTTTTTTTTCAACTTTAGGTTTTAAGCCTTAGAATTTTGGAGGAAAATTGGGTGTGATTAGCAAAATAAAGTCACACGTGCTTCTCACGTGCAAGTCAATGCCCGAAAAAGCTTAGTCAATGCCGGAAATTTACTTTTGGTTGTCTTTCGCAAAAAAAAATTACATTAAGGTGTGATTTCACAAAAAAAAATTATATAAGGTCCTTTCTCGTAAAAAAATTTACATTAAGGTGTGATTTCCAAAAAAAATTATATAAGGTCCTTTCTCGCAAAATTTTGGTTATAAAAGGTCTTTTTTAACAAATTTGCCTTTAAATTAAAATCGAAAATTAATAAGAATTATTAATTAATTAAATGAATTAATTTCGGATAATTAAAAATAAAAAAAAGAAATCCGAAAAAAACTTAAAATATAAATTCAAAAAAACAAAAAAAATATTCGAATAATAATTAATAAATAAATAATAAAATAAATAATAAAATAAAATAAAATAAATAATTCGGATATTTAAGAAAATCCGAAAATAATAAATTTTATTCGAATTTAATTCGAAATTTTCGAGTGAAATAAAAAAAAATATTTCGGAAAATTTAATTAAATTATATAATAACCCAACTTTTCAACTCATTTCAAACGACCCAAAATAATTAATATTCGACCTTTAAAATATTGAGTACTCAAAATAATACGTTTTGACTTTAGGAAAATAATATTTAAAAATCCTAAAGTTCCGCATTAGTCTTCGATTACCACTTTGTAGTATTGATTACTACAAAGAAGGAATGAAACTAAGCTCTAGTATACCACTTTGTAACACCCTAATAATTCATTGCTTTTATATAACCATTTTCCAACTTAAAATAAAGGAATTACTAAAGTATTACCGCCACCGTGATAACGGTTAAGGCTATTACCAGAATTACGCAGCGGAAATAAATGTCAACTAACTTTTAAAAACATAATTTATGAAATATTGAGGCCTCCTACAATTTGGAACCATAACGGCCCAAAAACCAAAGTATAAATAGTTCAAACATTTCAAACATAATTAAAGTATAATTAAATAGTTCAAAATACGAAAACATGCAACTCTCTCGATCATCCCAAGCCACATGATTCCGATCAACCAACCTGCTATATTATTCTACTCCCCATCAATGCAAGTGCAAATGATAGATCATCATAGGATCATTAAGGCAAAGGCCATGACCAAAACACACAAAGCACGTAGTCAGCAAGAGCTGAGTACTTACAAGAATAGAGTGAATGAAACTAAAACATGCATCACTCACTAAGTACTAATCATCATGCAAAAGCCATATATTAATTAACAATCAATCATGAATACAAGACTCGACTCTTGACTCGACTCTTGACTCACAATTTAATTAGAATAAGCTTCGAACGGGCTAAAAGAAAGTTCTATAAAGGAAAAGGTGATGGGAGCCAACCATACACCAAGTAATAAATAATAAAATCGGGCCATACCGAGTGTCGGGCCATACCGACGGAATTCCTGCACATAATATAAATGAAACAACGTCTTGTATCATTAGTAGGAGTACGAGCTTTCCGCCAAGACTCCCCCTATTGTTCATACTCAAGGTATTGATGAGCGGCATTTATGTCGCTCTAGGCCTAGGATTTTATAGAATTTTATTAAGCTTTTTGATAGTTTTGCGTAGTTTTGTTGCATTTTTTATCCCCTTATTCCATCTTTGTACTTTTCAGGTAAAAATGTTGAAAATGATGGAAAATGGCTGAGAATTGCTCGAACAGGGCCCGTGCGATCGCACAGAATTTATGTGCGTTCGCACGGGTTAGCAAAGTTGCCTCCAAACTCAAGCAGGTTCGTGTGCTTGTGCCCCAGGAGTGTGTGTTCGCACAAATTCGAAAAATCGATGCAGGAACTATATGGGAATTTGTGCGATCGTACCACAGAGGAGCTCGTTCGCACGAATCTGGAAAATCGATGCAGGAACTATGAGTGATTTTGTGCGATCGCACCACAGAGGAGCCCGCTCGCATGGAATTTCGATGGGCTCGCACTGAATTCCTGTGCGAGCACATGAGGATTTATGAAGATTTGGCCAAGTCAGAACCGTGCGATCGCACGGTTGCTGAGCACGATCGCACGACACGAAGGAGGAGAATCGTCGCTGAACTCGTTCGCATGGATCACAGCACGATCGCACAGGTGCGATCGCAGCTGGGTATTGTGAGGGGGTCGAAAAAGCAAGAGGCTAATGCATGACCTTGTCCCTCGTGGGCGTGACGTCGTCAGATCAAGTGTAGTTAGATTTCCTGTGAGTTTACACCCAATCGACTAGTAATATAGGAGTCGCCATTCAGTTTTTAACGACAATGAGAAAAACTGACAAAACCCGGTTATCGTGACATAAAGGGAGTGCAATTATGTTCGACCACGACGGCCATAGGTTCCCTTGTGATCCCTGGTGTGGGGATCGCTAAACGTACACCCGCAGGGCAGAGATTGAGAGTTCGGGGGAATGTAACTACCGAGAGGAGTGCTCATTGATAACTCCAGAGGCAGGTTATCCTTACTAGCTCAGCATAAATAATTGAAGGGACATGCGTTAACTATTAAACTATTCTGAATTGATTTTAGCAATATGCAACACATAATACTAAATCGATCGTGATTATCTTGTTTAGATTGATTTAAGGTACCTAGCATGATAGTTCAATTGTCCAGGATATTATCTTTATTAGGCGTGATAGATCAATCAAATTAATAGTTTAACAATTTTATAAAGGGTGCTGAAAGCGATTAAATCATGCGAAGGGACACATTACGACGCACCCTTGAGAGGTGCGTCACGGTTCTTAGAAAACTAACCACTTGGCTTTGTTATTTCTCCTTTTATCTAACGAATCTTGGGTTTCTGAGCAGTGTTCCAGTACTTAAGCTTAATTCATCAGCTACAAGGGACAGGATACGTTCTGTTCGACTTTTGGGTCGATTGCGACAGAACGCGGGATCAATTTCGCAGCGTGAGGCTTAGGCTTAGGGTTGGAGTCACTACTCGGATTTTGAATTGTGTGTTTTTGTTTTCGTCGATTACGAGGCTGTATTTATAGGGAAAGAGTTGGTGGAAAGATAGATCTTTAGAATCCGAACCCAAAGAGAATTCGGAGACAACACGCCCCAGGTATTTTCAGCGCCCAGGGCAGGGCGCCGAAGATTTCGGCGCCCAGACCCAGACGTTGAAAATAGGGTCTGAGCCGAGCCTTTTGTCAGATTTGGACTCTTAATCACAGAGCTTTTGAGACTTATCCGAGTTTCTTAGTGCGTATCAACTTACGACGGAATGCGTTTGGGCCCGTTACGAACTCTGGGTTCGTTAGGAATTTAATTAATACATAACTCTTATTTTCGAATTATAACAGGAATAGAATTCCTTTGCCAATTCTATCTCTTTTAGGACTTTATATTGGAGTGCAACACCTAATTCTGACAGATTTCTATCTTTTATGTCTTGCCACTTTTAACAACTTCTTCTTACGGCAGTTACCATTTTTAGCAGGTTTCTATAAATAGCAGGTTTGGCTGAAATGAAAAGGGTGATCGAGATTCGTTATTTTATAGGAGATGCGTTGCCAAGCGGAGATTTATGTTCTCATCATCGAACCTTCCCTTTCGGGAATGGGGACAAAAGTAGGTGTCTACAGTTAGCCCCCACTTTGACTGAGTCTTGGAGTAAGACGATGGTCAAAGTTTTAGACGGAGTGCGTCATACAAGCCATAGTGTATGTGACCTGTTTTGCGAGGGTCTCACGAGCCCTCGAGTGATAACATTTGACTTAAGGGTCATCACTTGAAGTGTTAACATATTCCTCACGTGTCATTGGAATTTGCTAAGTATAGGAACTCCCTCGCCTTGTCATTGGAAGTACCTACAGATGTATAGAAACTCCCTCACTTTGTGATTGGAAGTATCAACAGACGTTTTCGAAATCAAAGCTATAAAGTCTAACCAGGCCTGGCCAAGCCTGATCACGAGGTAAAAATGTTTTTAAAGATTCTCATTTTCAGGGTTAGCTAAACGAGAAAACCCCCTTTGTTTTTTATGGGACGTAAAACGAAGGAAAATCCAGCACATCGCTCTTTTTTGGAAAAGCGGAAAACCAATCCTTTGATTTTTGGAAAAGGGAAACCATCTTTTGATTTTTGGAAAAAGATAAACCATCTTTTGATTTTTGGAAAAAGATAAACCATCCTTTGATTTTTGGAAAAGGATAACCCGGAAAAAGTTATTACTGCAATGACTAAGGACCTGCGCGACTAGTGACACAGACCCCGCCCGCTGAAGGTGGGCGAGCCTGTCCTGCTGAGGGTGGACGCCCCGTCCGATAGAAGTGGACGAATCTGTTTTGATGTTTTGAAAATAAGGACCTACGCGGTTTGTGACGTAGACCCCGCCGGCTGAAGATGGCGAGTCTGTTTTTTTGAAGATTTCATTTTGTTATTATTTTTGTTTTCGAAAACTGAGGACCTACGCGTTTTAGTGACACAGACCCCGCCCGCTGAAGGTGGGCGAACCTGAATTTGTTGTTGTTTTTTTTTTATTTGGGACTCGCATGGTTCTGACGCGATCCTGCCTGATCGAGGTGGGCCAGAACCTACTTCATTTATTTTTGGGATTTCTTTTGGGATTTTTTTTTTCATTCTTGTAAGAGCGAGTTCTCTCGAGAAATGCTCGGGTTTAGTTGTAACCTGAATGTGGGTTGGCAACGTGTCTAAATGAACCATCGTTTAGTGGCCGTTTGCCTTTCACGGTTTCGAACAGGTCTTTACGGCCCATAGGATGTATGTCACCGTTGAGAACTGACCTAGTTATGCTACTACTTAGGTCCTTGCGAAATGACTGGTGGGACCATATGCGAATGTTAACGGAGACCCTTGCTTTAAGGTCGAGTCCGTCTTTGATTTTGTCCAAGCACGGGACGCGGCCTGGAAGCGTTGTTCCAACTTGCATCGTGTATTATCTTTCTTTCGAGCCCCCAAGCATTCGTACTAGATGGTTGCTCTTTACCAAGAAGAGTGCGTATTTTATAACGTCCTTGATCGTGTTTGGGATCGTGCTCGTAAGTGCGAGCGACCTTGGTAGTGGTATGCTACTTTGATGAAATCGTGGAGTGCGACTTCATTTTCCGGGCAACAAAGTTCACTTCATTTTTTTCAATGATTAATACATCGAGCTTACTTCGGCCCGGATTGACCTTTTTATGACAAATAAACGCTTTTAACTTGAGAAACCAACGACGTAATGATTTTTTTTTGTTTCGAAGAATGACCTTGATTAATATATTTTTTATTGCTTTTAAAAAATGTACACATATTTTGGAGATGAGTCTAAGTTTCGACACTTGCTTTCACCATTTGGGCTCTAAAAATATTTTGGGCTTGATCTTGGTTACAACAGGGCCCCGTGTCTACTAACACGGGTTTGGGCGTTTTCCTGGTTCGCGTTTTGGAAGAGTCGGGCCTTGGACTGCACTTTCAATGCCCCGTGCCAGGTGTTAGATATTCCGGCGCCCAGCCTCGGGCGCTGAAAATGCTGCCTTAGCAGCCCTTTTTTATTTTTCGAGATTTCTCAACGCGTTTCCGAATGGGATCAGGATGATTTCGTGTATATATAGGGGGTTAAGTACGTTTTTCTTTTCCACCACTGCCAACTTCTTCTCTCAATTATCTAGCTTTATTTTTTACTCTTGCCATGTCGATTCCTCCTTTCTCCCTCCAACGAGTTGTTAGACGCTGGCTTAGAGCCCTTAATCCCACAGAAAAGGTTTTGTTGAAAGGATACCACTTAGAGGCACTTTTAGGCTTACAACAAATTAACATTGATTATAACTTTCTGTATGCCGCCCTACCCTTTTGGGATTATGATCACCATGTTTTTGGTTTTCGGGGCAATGAGGTATGCCCTTTGCCAGATGAATTTGCCGCAATCCTGGGTTATCCTACCAATGCTACTCCTGCTACCCCTGGCACTGTTGAAGAGGGTAAAAAAACTATAGGGGCTTTCCTATTACTAGATGATGAAATGCTTGCTGAGATCATTGTGGGTGATAAGGTTAATTTGGCGAAACTTGCAAAACATCACTTTAGGCCTAGTAAGAATATGACTGAACAGAAATTGAATATCCGGGCACTTGTATTCTGCTTGTTGAACCACTATTTACTGTCGAATAACGATGGTGAGTTTGGCGACATAAGGTTGATTCCCCTGATCAGTCAGATGGAGTGTTGCTATTCTATTATACCGTTGATTGTTGCTGAGACCTTGTTGGGTGCGGATGAGTTAAAGAAGGATGCCAAGTCCGAAAATTTTAAGGGGAGCCCCCTATTGCTGCAGGTAATTGATCGTTTATTTGCGCGCATATAATTATTTTTTCTTTTCGTTTGCCTCTGTCTGGAGCTGATTTTCACCGCCCAGGGCTGGGCGTCGGAATTTCTGGCGCCTGGTCCTGGGCGTTGAAAATGCGTCCCAGGCCTTATTATTTTTCTGATCGCACCCGTTTTTTGCAGACTTGGCTCATGGAACGACTTAGGCTTCTAGAAGCTCCTGCCGATCCTAAACATTATCGCCCTATAGCTTTAGGCAACCGAAAGTATTTGCACCAAGGCCAGGACGAGGCCGAATGGGCCTCCTATTTTGCTCATGGCATATGCTCTATTAAGTGGGTGGTACCGTGGTGGGGCTTGACTAATATGACGGGGGGTTCCGAGACGGTAGTTCATGTTTCTTTGTTGGGGTTATCTCGGCCTGTTTACATTTTTCCTTACCGAGTCATGCGACAATACGGCTTAAGGAAGACTATCCCATTTGCTGATACGGTACCACCTAAAGTAGCGGTTTTTTCACGAGCACGGGTTCAAGCGTGGGCTAAGTATTATGGTGGCCTCCCGCGTTGGACCGCGACTACAGATGATTTTGTGGATCTTTCCGAGAATTATAAGCTGTGGATGAATTCCGATGATAAGGCTGTGAGAACTAAGGCTCGAAATGAAGAGCCGGCTGAACTTTTGATACCTCGAGGTAGGGCTAAGTATGAAAACCGTAATCTTGCTAGCTCTCGTGAAAATGGCATTAAGACTATGAAAGCTCGTCCTGATCGAAAGCGAAAGGAAATTCCTCCCCGTTCCAGTTCTAGGCCTAAAAAGGTACCTATCATGAAGGGGTCTGCTGTTCCCAAAAGAAATGGAAGCTCTCGCGGAGATCGTCGCCGGAATAATGTATGGGTTAGGAAAGTTCATCCCCCAGTAGAACCAGTGGCTAATCCAACTGATGTTGATAATCCTTCCCCTCCCATTAATATTATTTGTGCCCTTGAGGCTGAGCGGGCTATAGCTGTTCAAACTGAAAATGTTTCTGAGGCCTTGGCATCCCTGGAAGTTAGTGTCAAGGAACCCGTTCTTATGGAGATCGACATAGGGGTAGCGCAGAAGCCTGTGGGGGTGGACCCTGCGATCATTTCCCTCTACAACACTCTATTTGATGATCCAGAAGAACTCGAGTAGTGTAGTTCTTGCTAGGGTGTAGATGCCCTTTATTTATTTCAGTTGTGTTTTTTTTTCATTTCTTAGCACTTTTGTTTTCCTTCTTATTTTTAAATATTAATAAAGGCGTGATTTTTTTTTTCTGGTTTCTTTGCTTTCTTATTCTCGCTTTGCTTCTCTTTTTTATTCGCTCATTTCCAACACTTATGCACATTATATATTTTTTGATTGGACCGAATCCATAAATGGGATTGCCTACGTATCCTTGTTAAATAACTTTAACTTAGAATCAGGTCGCGCGTAGTTCTAGCTAGAATGAATTTTAAGATGCCGGATTCGATAAGTATGTTCTGGGATGGAAACATATTATTTGAAACGGTAGAATAGGCGATGTTTATTTTGATCTGCTGCTTTGCCGTAAGTCGAAATTTGCTTTATGATTTTTTTTGAGTACATGTGTTTTGCGCATTATTTGAGTACATAGGCTATGTTTTTGAGTTATGTATTTTGTGCATCGTTTTTTTTTGGTATGTATATCTGAATACGTGAACACGTGCTGTACCCCCCAAGTGTTTGTTATTTTTCCGTGTATGTGCGGATAAAATGACGAGCACTTTTGGGTAAACTTTGGCAAGCAGAGAGTTTCAACGCCCAGACTGGGGCGCTAATGATTTCGGCGCCCAGCTCTGGGCGCTGAAAATGATTTCTAGGGTGGTTTTCGGGCGTGTTGCTTCTTTTCTTTCACATGTGTCTTGCTTTTATTTCTTTTTTGTTATTACTTTTTCATTCGTCAGAAATCAATTTTGACACTATTTCGGAAGCTTTTGGACTGTTAGCGTCAGATGCATTTTCGTCCGGATTAATTTTATCTATTCGTGACTCAAAACGGTTTTGAAAACAGAGTTAGGGTGTGAAAGATGTGAAGATCTTTGTGTAGGATTTTTGGGTGGGTTGAGGTGCGTGTTGTTAATGGTGGGAATGATGGGTTCATGTATTATGATTTTTTTTTTTGTTGAGCAACATTTTGCATTGTTTGATTTCTTTTCTTTTTTGATGATTTTTTTTGGGTTTCATGGGTTGACTTTCATGATTGCATGGATTTGACTTTCATGTCTTGGAGGTACGGTTTATTTTGCGAATTTCGAGAATTGGTTTTGATGTCACGATTCAAGACCGAATGGGCCTTGCTATTGGGCCTAAAGTGGGCAGCTTCCTTATTATTTTTCGATTTTGTTTTTGCGAATATGATTAGTGCTTATTTAGTGTTAGAGGAATTTTTAGGAGAAATCTTACGCCTTTATCAATTTGGAAAGTAAGGAAAACACACTGAAAATAAATTAACATATATTCTAAGGGGTCCTAGGACCATCTCTAGAGTTTTATTATTTCTATCATCTAAAGAACTACTAGGTGTTTTGCTAAAGTGCTCTCTATGGCTCAAGCCTTGGGTTTAGTCTCGTAGAACTTTGGTCCTTCGCCTGTACTCATCTTGAACTCTATTCCATTTGCATTGACCCACTGGTATGTCTTCACCCATCCGTTCTCGGTCTCTTCTGGTGTTGATATGGGGGTGATTAACCGGTTCGGATTGAAACCTTCATCTTGCAGGGCTAGGGTGGTTATTACAGTCTCGTCCTCCATAGGCCTCGATTCGTTAAACAATGTCCATAGAGCTTGGTTGTCTAATATTTCAGCTGTTTCGGTCTTGGGGCTTCTGTCAGTGGTTTGTCTTGGCTGGCTTATTCGCCGAACCGTTATCTACGAGTGCTAGGGGGATGTTTTGTCCTTTGCATCCAACCACTAGATAGAGAGCCTTATTGTGGGCGCCTCCTTCTTTAGGTAAGTCTTTGTCAGTAAAAACTATTGCTTTTTCCTCAACATCTCTCGTGACGTGGCTAACCAACGAGTCAGGTGTGATGTCCGTAGGGACTGAGATGAGGTCAAGTGAGCGAATAAGTTTTTCACGATGTTCCTTTGAAGTGCACATGAGATCCCAGATGGTAATCTCGGCTTTGGTTCTTTTTAGTTCCTTCAAGAGAGGATTTTCGATGACTTCTGCGACGGTGGTGTGCCGCACGTTTTCAGGAGTCTGTCTGACTGGGATGTCGTCCACGGGAGGTGGGCGAATATCCTGCTGGTATACACTTCCGGACCGAGTGAGATTGTCAACTTCGGGCTCTTGAGGGGTGGTGTCAATGGGAGAGTGTTCGGGACAAGTTTCAGTAAAGAGGTTCTGGCCCGATACTTGGGGCAGGTAGATATCTTCAGCATCATCATCCCACACACCGCACACTTCTCTCTCGATTTGATCCATAGGGACCATGGCGAGTGGTGCACCTTGAGGCGTAATATACACCGTAGGGTCAAAGTTTATATTTTCTGGTTGATCGAGAGAGATATGACAAGAGCCGAGTGGGCTCTTGTTGTTGTTGGGTTTGCCAACGTTAGGGAGGGGTATTATTTCATCCTCTATCATATCCTGGATCGTGTTTTTTAGATTCCAGCAGTTTTCAGTATCATGTCCATTTCCTTGTGTAGACACCTACTTTTGTCCCCATTCCCGAAAGGGAAGGTTCGATGATGAGAACATAAATCTCCACTTGACAACGCATCTCCTATAAAATAATGAATCTCAATTCCCCTTTTCATTTCACCCGAAACCTGCTATTTATAGAAACCTGCTATTTATGGAAACCTGCTAAAAATAGTAACTGCCGTAATGGGTAGTTGTTAAAAGTGGCAAGTCATAAAAGATAGAAACCTGTCAGAATTAGGTGTTGCACTCCAACATAAATCCTAAATGAGATAGAAATTGCGAGAGAATCTTATTCCTAATACGATTCGAAAATAAGAGTTACGTATTAATTAAAATCCTAACGAGCCTAGAGTTCGTAACGGGCCCAGATGCATTCCATCATAAAATTAATACGCACTAAAAGACTCGATTAAAGTCTCATACACTCCGGATTCTAAGAATCCGAATCTGAAAAAGAAACGGCCCAGACCTTATTTTCAACGCCTGGCTCTGGGCGCTGAAAATACCTGGGACGTGTTCTTTCCTAATTCCTCGTGGATTAGAGTTCTATAATTCTAGATTTCCACGAACTCTTTTCTATAAATATAGCCCCAAGTTCGACGTGAAAGGACACACACACAATTCATATTCTGAGTATTGACTCTAACCCCTAAGCCTAAGCCTCGCGCTTTTACGACCCCCTCACAGTGGCGACTCCACTGGGAATAGTGAAGGAAATACTCGTGCGTGTAGGTAATCAAAATAGCCGAAGGGTGAAACGATCCTGCCCCGCGTTTATTTGTCCATCAAACTGGGACGACCTGAAAATTAGCATATTAATGTGAACGGACAGAACCGGATAACGAATCTTGGCTCCCTCAGGGAGTTTGGACTAAGGATACCCATCGCCAACCAGGGGGTGCATACGCTTCGAATGTTGTCCACTCGGCACTTTCACTAGTAGTACACCCGTCCCAAACCCAATCGCTCGCCCATTAGGTCCCTCTCATTGGTGCATGCCCCCTTGGCTTACATCGTGATTGGCCTCTTGGGCGAAATTCGTCTGTTGAAGGCACTACCTCGACCGGGGCATGTGTTGGATCTGCGATAGAAGCGGTACCAAGCCAGGCACAAATACTACCCATAGAAGCCTATCATACACTACATGACATATTATTATTGCCTCATGATGTAATGTTAGTTGTGTATAGAGAAATGTATGATTGTGTGTGACAAACAATGTTAGAAAACCAACGACCTCAAAAATTGCCCAAACATTCATAAACCAATTGGCCAAAGAATTATACCGAAATACGTGTTCCGCAAACCCGAACGATCGCCACAAAAATAAGCGACGCTCGGGATGGCCTGTAACGAATCCCACAAACGCTGCACAACGCGTAAAGGGCGTTATAAGGCAAGCACGCAAAATTAAAGTCGCAAAAACAAAAGTAGACGTAAACAGAAAACGAGAACCAGCCAAGGACGCATTTTCAACGCCCCTGGCTGGGCGCCATAATTTCTCACGCCCTACGCTGGGCGCTGAAGTTGCTGCCTGGCCTTTTGGTCAGGCACAGCAGCCTCGGTGCCCGCGCATGAAAAGTAATACGTAGCAATAAAAGAAAATTCGCAAAATTTCTACAAAGGCGTACGAAAACGCACTCGATTCTAAAAGCGACTTAAAAAATAAAAAATAAAAAATACAACTCTTTGTGTCGTTGTTAGGCCTCCTATGACGACAATGTTCGGCACCAAAACCGAGCATGCTAATTTAAATAACTTTAAATGTCACATGGGCAAAGAATTCAAAAAATAATGTTCAAATAGAGTCTTCAAGGAAAAATAATGTTCGAATAAAAAAATAAATCCGAGTCTAGGCTAGGCTATGCCAAAGTACAATCTAAATCCTAAGTCTTAGTTGTCTTATCCATAGAATCGGTCCTAACGCTCGGTGTCGTTCTGCAAGTTAAAAGGTTAAACCATATTGAGTCTCCCTTCCTAACATTTAAATCAATAAGCACCCATATGTAATTGTCATCCCTTGCTAAGAATCTACGGCCTCAATACTCTCTCTCACCAATAAAAAGAATATATTATAGTATTTGCAAAATGGAAACAGTCACATTCTGAAAATCATTCCCCCATAGTCGCACAACCCCCAAAGTGAACCTAAGGTGGCAATACCGTTAGCAAAAATTAATGGCCTCAAGGCTTATGATCACATTGGGTCACGACTATCATAGTCCTCTCGAGCCACTCGCTCCTCGAAACACTCCTAAGTACGGACTAAAAGATTTTCCATGAATGCAACATGACAAACCATGAAAATACCCAAATCGGCATGCCATAAGGCTACCATTGGGGTAAAGCAATACACACTAAGAGAGAAGCCGCACTAATGATTCTAGTCTTGCAAAAATAAAAATTCGATCTCCCCAATTAACTACCTTGCGAACATTAAGCAAAATGGCGCATGACAAATGGACACCCAAGGGTTAAAATCTAAAGTGTCAACCAACGAAAGTTCGAGTTATAATCACAACTTCCAATTAAATCCCGGAAATCTGAAAAGAAGCAAAAAAATTATTTTCGATGTAATTCTTTCGTTAAATTTCAATAAGGTAAAAACAACATTTTGAATCTACGCTATTTGCACATTTTAAGAAACGACTAAATACGCTTGCAAAGTAAGACAATTTAAAGGTCCACCCTAGGCCTACTAAAATTAAAGGTCCACCCTAAGCCTACTAAAATTAAAGGTCCACTATAGGCCTACCAAACGAGGCTCACTCAGTCTCGCCTAGTGACTCAAAGACCACAACCATCTACCTTTTAGCCCAAATAAAAAAGGGGGAGAAATCCCAAGCAAAAAAGAATAAAAAAAAAGCGAAAAAGAAAAGGGAGAGAGGAAAGAGCGAGCCATGAAATACCTAACCCGTATCTCCCAAAGTACGAAATCTACCCAAGTAAAACGAAGGGAAAGAATTGAGTTAGCCCGTACCTCCCAAAGTGCGAAATTTACCCAAGTAAACGAAGGAAAAGAACTGAGTCAACCAATCCAAATCATGCCACAAAAACTGCATAAAGTTCTGTGAACCCTACCCTTTCCAATCCTTATGTTCTTAGACGCCTTCGCTCTGGGGCCCATGTTCAGCTTATTTAACCCATCCATGTTCTCATTGCCATAACCCAAGAAACCATTACCTCGACTCTTGTTCCTGAACTTGTTATCAACTGCAAACCACGTACGACAATTGACACGTGCGTCATACCCGTTATTTCCGAAACCTGCTCTTACATCACCACTAGTATTATGATCATATAACTTTCTTGAATACATCCCGTTGATATACCCTTGAGCCGTCCCCATGCTATTCATTGGCCTTGGTTGATGTAATCCTCGTGCTTGACTAATACCTATACAACTCATTCAACCCATCTTTCAAGCTGTCTTGAGTCATGAATAAAAAAAGAAGACCAATGAAAAGTACAAAAATAATAAAAAAGCAAACTTTGCAAAGCGCCTTTAAAAGATCGTCTAAAAAGAAAAAGAAGCATTTAGCGCACCAAAAAAGATCCGCCCAGAAATCATTTTCAGCGCCCAGAGCTGGGCGCCGAAATCTTTAGCGCCCCAGCCTGGGCGCTGAATCTCTCTGCTTGCTAAAATTTGTCCAGAAGTGCTCGTCATTTTATCCGCACATACACGGAACAATAACGAACACTTGGGGGGGTACAACACGTATTCAGAAATACGTACCACCAAAGAAATACATGTACTCAATCAAAAAAAATACATAAAACAAATTTTGGCTTACGGCAAGGCAGCAGATTGAAATAATAATAAACTTCACTTATTCTACCGTTTCAAATAATATGTTTCCACCTCAGAACGTACTTGTTTAAAATCGGCATTCTAAGAAACCATTTTCTAGGCTAAGAACTACGCAAGACCTGATTCCAAATTAAATCTATTTAAGGCGGATACGTAGGCAATCCATGATTCGGTCCAACCAATTTGCAAAAATATTAAAGCATATAGAAAAACAAGAATAAAGAATAGAAGTCCCTTATTGAAATTTAATTACTTGCAACCCAAGTCGAAAGAAAAGTCAAAGGAAGAAGCCAAGTCACCAAGATGCCAAAACGAGCACACATCGAAAAATAATAAGGGCACATACCCTTGTCAGGAGGAGCACTCACACTCCTAGGCACTTAGCCAAGACTCAAAAGATCGCTTTGCCTCAATCGAATGGGGGCTAGCGCAAGCGTCCATGACCTCTAAAGTACTCGACTTGACCCTCTCTAAAAGCGAACTAACTCACTTAAAGACTTTCTTTCACCACTAGACATAGTCGTTCGCTTAAAGACCTTCTTTCACCACTAGACACAGTCATAATCGCCAACAAGTAATAAAGGCAGTAAGCTTGCAATAAAGAGGATTGTTCTACGGCGTCGCCCCATCGTTCCTTCAAACTCAGGGCACCCGTTCATGGTAATTCAAATGCTTGCGAATCCCCTTTGAAAAAAATCAGACATTGCCAATAGGACTTGGCACTTAACCAAGGCTCACCCTACTCAGACATGTAGCACGGGCATCTAAAATAGAAATCTAAAAGCATCATTAATGGGAAGACATAATAGCAACTGGGGGCTAAAAAATTGAAGTGAAAGAGCTAGGGAAAGAACTAAGTATACCTTGACCTTTCGTGCAGACATACACCAAGTAAATCTTAGTCGATTTGAAAACGGTTTATATTCCCGCAATTCTGGAAAATATGGCCCTAAAAGCCCAAAACATGTGCCAAACGGCTGCACCTTGGCTTCCAGCAAATCCTTTCGTGCAGACATACACCAAGTAAATCTAAGTATATCTCGACGCCTGCACCTTGGCTTCCAGCAAATCCTTAGACAACATTCCATAAATCGTAACAGTATTTTGATTCACTCATGTAATCCTGTACGAACCCTTCTATAAGTCAACTTACTTAGGACACCTCGGATTGTACACAGTAGGACTCGGATTTCAAATAATTTTCAAAGACTTCTTCGAACATAATAAAGTGTCGTTGGTTTAAGATAAGTATGCCTTTATCTCGATGTTGTAAGTGAGTCAAAAAGATTTCTAAATATGATTATGGGTAAAGAAAGGCACCTAGCTTTTGGTCAAGGCACACTTCAACATGTGACTACCTTGACCATGGCAATGTCGCACAATACGACAATTACAAGAGAAGTAGCAAATCACTACTCGAACGTACCTCGCACTAAACGAGTCTGGTTCAGACTGTTCATGATCCGTGTCACCATGAATGCATAAAAACGTATGCCAAGAATTATAGCATCAAACCAATCCCGTAGCTACAATCGGGGGCCTGAGAAAAACACTCTAAAAATGCCCGAAATGACGATTTTATCGCAAATTCTCGACGCTAATGCTATACACACGTCATAGGGGCACAATCCTAAGGTTTGATCGTGTAAAACGAACCTTAGAATGACTACAACCCCTCCCAAATTCTAAGCACTACTTAGAACATAAAAAGTCACCCCACTAACAAGGGTAACTGAAAATCGCGAGTCACCAAAACTCCGATCAAACTACTGCACATAACGCTCGCCCTATAAGCGCCCGTTACACAGTCTACGTCGTTCCAAAGCAATAGTGTGAGGGGGTCGAAAAAGCACGAGGCTAATGCGTGACGTCGTCCCTCGTGGGTGTGACGCTTCTTTTTGTCAAATCAAGTATAGTTGGATTTCCTGTGAGTTTACACCCAATTGACTAGTAATATAGGAGTCGCCATTCAGTTTTTAACGACAATGAGAAAAACTGACAAAACCCGGTTATCGTGACATAAAGGGAGTGCAATTATGTTTGACCACGACGGCCGTAGGTTCCCTTGTGATCCCTGGTGGTGGGGATCGCTCAACGTACACCTGCAGGGTAGAGATTGAGGGTTCGGGGTACTCGCTCTTCGATAACTCCAGAGGCAGGATATCCTTACTAGCTCAGCATAAATAATTGAAGGGACATGCATTAACTATTAAACTAATCTGAGTTGATTTTAATAATATGCAACATATAGTACTAGATCGAGCGCGATTATCTGATTTAGATTGTTTTAAGGGACCTAGCATGATAACCCAATTTCCCAGAAATATCATATTTATTAAGCGTGATCGAACAATCAGATTTTAGTTAGTTTAACAGTTCATAAAAGGGCGAGGAAAGCAATTAAACCATGGAAAAGGGACACATTACGACGCACCCTTGAGAGGTGCGTCACGGTTCTCAGAAAACTAACCACTTTGACTTTGCTATTTCTCCTTTTATTTAACGAATCTCAAATTATGGGGCAGGATACGTTCTGTTCGATTTATGGATCGATTGCGACAGAACGCGTGATCAGTTTTGCAGCGTGAGGCTTAGGCTTAGGGGTTTAGAGTCAATACTTAGAATATTAATTGTGTGTTGTGTTCTTTTCACGTCGAACTTAAGGCCCTATTTATAGAAAAGAGTTCGTGGAAAGATAGAATTGCAGAACTCTAATCCACGAGGAATTAGGAAAAAACACGTACCAGGTATTTTCAGCGCCCAGGCCTGGGCGCCGAAGATTTCGGCGCCCAGAGCCAGGCGTTGAAAATAGGGTCTGGGTTGTTTTTCTTAGTCAGATTCGGATTCCTAGAATCCGGAGTTTTTGAGATTTAATTGAGTCTTTTAGTGCGTATTAACCTTGTGACGGGATGCGTCTGGGCCCGTTACGAACTCTAGGCTCGTTAGGATTTTTATTAATACGTGAATCTTATTTTCGAATCATATTAGGAATAGGATTCTCTCGCAATTTCTATCTCCCTTAGGATTTATGTTGGAGTGCAACACCTAATTCTGACAGGTTTCTATCTATTATGACTTGCCACTTTTAACAACTACCCATTACGACAGTTACTATTTTTAGCAGGTTTCCATAAATAGCAGGTTTCTATAAATAGCAGGTTTCGGGTGAAATGAAAAGGGGAATTGAGATTCGTTATTTTATAGGAGATGCGTTGTCAAGTGGAGATTTACGTTTTCATCATCGAACCTTCCCTTTCGGGAATGGGGACAAAAGTAGGTGTCTACAGTTAGCCCCCACTTTGACTGAGTCTTGGAGTAAGACGATGGTCAAAGTATTAGACGGAGTGCGCCACACAAGTCATGGTGACCTGCTTTTGCGAGGGTCTCACGAGCCCCCGAGTGATAACATTTGACTTAAGGGTCATCACTTGAAGTGTCGACATATCCCTCATGTGTCATTGGGATTTGTCAACGGATAGTATAGAAACTTCCTCACTTTGTCATTGGAAGGATCTAAAGGTGTGTAGAAACTCCCTCACTTTGTCATTGGGAGTAACTACAGATGTTTTCGAAATCAAAGCTATAAAGTGTAATTGGGCCTGGCCAAGCCCAACCACAAGGTAAAAATGTTTTTAAAGATTCTCATTTTTAGGGCTAGCTAAACGAGAAAACCCCTTGTTTTTATGGGACGTAAAACGAAGGAAAATCCAACACATCGCTCTTTTTTGGAAAAAACGGAAAACCAATCCTTATAATTTTTGGAAAAGGGAAAACCAGAAAAAGTTATCGCTACAACGACTAAGGACCTACGCAGCTTGTGACGTAAACCCCGCCGGCTAAAGATGGTGAGCCTGTCCGCTAAGGGTGGACGCCCCGTCCGAAAAAGTGGACGAGTCTTGTTTTTGAAATTTGAAAATAAGGACCTACGCGGTTTGTGACGTAGACCTTGCCGGCTAAAGATGGCGAATCTGTCCGCTAAGGGTGGACACCCCGTCCGATAGAAGTGGACGAATCTATTTTGAAATTTGTTTTGTGCTTATTTTTTGAAAATGAGGACCTACGTGGTTTGCGCCGTAGACCCCGCCGGCTGAAGATGGCGAGCCTGTTTCATTTTGAATTTTCAAAATTTCATTTTTCGAAAACTGAGGACCTGCGCGGCTAGTGACGCAGACCCCGCCCGCTGAGGGTGGGCGAGCCCATTTTGAATTTCTTGCTTTCCTTATTTTGCCTGTGTAGAAGGGCTTTTGTGATTACAACCTGTCGGTGGGTCGCAATATTTTCTGATTAGGTGTGTCCTATAAGTGGGTCCACACTGTGTATATTTTTTTGTTAAAGATATTGCAAAATACCGTTTTTGGGAAAGAAATATCAAGATAACGGATATTTTACACAAATAGGGGATTGCGTGTGCCCGACAGCGAATATTCGTTGTCTAGGAAGCACTTTCAGCGCCCAGCGCTGGGCAAGAGAATTTCTAACGCCCAGTGCAGGGCGTTGAAAATGCGAAGGGGAGGACGGTCTTTAAAAGACGCGACCGTCTTCTTCTTCTTCTCATTTCCGCCATTTTCGTTCTTACTCTTCATTTCATTCTACTTATTTTTTCTTGTTTTCTTCACTTTTCTTCACGAATTCTACTCCAAATCACTTCCTAATCTTCCCAATGTAAGTAATTTTCAGTAATTTTGAGCTTTTTTTGTCAATTTCAGTATTTTTGTCAAGTATTTTTATGCATGAAATTGATTTGGGGGTTTTTGATTTTGTGCCCCTTTCCTTCAATTAGATGGTTGGAAATGTTCTACATAACATGTTAATTAGTTTGTGCATGTTAATTTTCGCAAGTATGTTGATTCTTGTTGAATTTGGGCATTTTTATACTAGCCCCCAAGTATACCTACGACTCTAGTGTTTTCTTACAATGTAGGTGTTTTTGGTATATTGCTTGCGTTCCTCACAATTCATGAATGACAAATTATGGAAGAATTTTCATTTTGTTGGAGTTAATTAATTTTTTTACTTAGGGAACTTTTGCTCAATATGAACTTAGTATCATGTTTTAGGGAACAAAAATTGTATGACTCCAGTTTATGAGTGGAATGCACTCCTTTAGTGATTGGTGTGAGTGCCAATTTTGTTAAAGGTATAATGCCTTGTTGTATTATTGATCAGCATGCCTGACGAGTCGTCACCTCCTTCTGGAGGGCCACGAGGAGCGTGGCATGACGCGTCAGTCTACTGGCGCAGGACCCCTATGGGTGGGTCCTGAGCTCTACGACGGTCGGGACCTGCACTACGACCTAGAGCACCACGTGACTACCCGCCTTCACGCGAGGAGGGAGACTACGGTTCGCGGCTACGGTGCAGCGAAGAGCGAGACTGTTTTTGGTTTCCTGAGCTCGGACGCCCAGGCTTTGGTGAGGGCGAGCTCACTGTTTCCGGTGGTCGAGACCTTCTGGGAAATACTGCGGCTTAACATCTCCCTGTCCTTTCTGCGGTCGTTCATGAGGTGGTGGTGGGATACCACCAACACTTTCCATTTTCCTTGGGGTGAGATGACGATCACTCCCGAGGACTACACGGCTTTGACGGGCTTGACCTTTACAGGGAACCCCGTTCGCCTGAGGTCTGATGGGCATGAGATTGCCTTTGTACCAGCCCCGTGGGATACCTTTCGCTGACCTGATTTGGGCCCTGGAGCATGGGGTGGAGGAGTCGTCTTCGAGACAGGCCCGGCTGTTCTACCTCCATTTCATTACTTCCACTTTTCTATCGGGTCCGACTGACACCTTTGACCCGAGGTGGATAGGCATGGTGGAGGACGTGTCTACACTGGGTGACTATTGCTGGGGCGATTTGGACTATGCGACGCTCGTCGGCCAGATGAGTTTGGCGGTGCGCGACTCGGACCCGAGTAGACGTCACTTTGTCATTACATTGGCGGGAGTGCCGCGTTTGATCGAGGTATGTGCCTAGACTTTCTTTTGTTTTCTCGCTTTTACCGGGCCTCTTTTTTTTGACGTTTTATTGTCTTTTCCTTTTGCAGCTGTGGGCCTTTGAGCACTTACCTTGGCTGGCTCCCCGAAAGGGGCAGAGGCCTTTGGAGTACCCTGCCGGTCATCGTTGCGGTTGGAAGAAGAAGCTGACTGTGCGTCCACCGCCCGATACCGTGTGGGATCTCATTCGGGACGAGAACCCTGAGCATGTACATAATCTTATCCTCTATCTCGTATTTCGCCATTCTTTTTATTTTCTATGTGCGAGATCTGACCGTGTTTATACAAAACAGGTGGTTTGGACCCCATGACTCTCTTTTAGGGGTACTGATGCTTCGGTCAGGGATAGTTATGCCCTGAGCCAGATGCGGGTCTTGTTCGTTGGCCGCCGGGACCCTGTCTGGTACCTGGGAGAGCGGGTATGTATGCAGACGGTCGGGGATTTTTCGGTGCCTAAGCCTCCGCCTGCGACCATGCTGTCTACTCGTTCGATAGGCGAGTCATGGAGGGTCCACTCGAGGACTGGCGTGTCGGCGACGGAGTTGGTGATAGCGGGAGCTAGCTATTATCAGTTTATCCAGGACTCTCTTCGTCTCCCGGAGTCTGGCGCTGTGAGTTGCCCTCTCTTTTTGTATTTATTTTAGTGTTTTCATGCTCGTGCCCATGTGTTTATGTTTACTGTGTTATGTGCAGGAGTATCCTGACCCTTCACTAGGGGGATGGGTGCTTCCCGATGCTCGGATCTCGTATACCGGAGAGAGTGGATCCGAGATTGTGGAGACTTTCCCGGAAGACCGTGTTTTCCATGCTCCGCACCCTGAGGGAGTACAGGCGGTATGCACCTTTTATTTGTGCACTCTTCTTATATCTTTCTTTTTTTCTTTTGTTACTAACATTCCTGTTTCAGGTTCCGGCCCGTACGGCCAACGCGATGGTGGGAGTGATCAACCGGTTGAAGTCCGCGTTGGTTCGGGCCCGATCTTCACTTTCTTGCAGGAGCCCCCACTCCACTCGGGTAATGTGCCCTCCTTTTTCCTTTTGATCTGTACCTTTTGTTTGGCTTTCCGTTACTTACCCTCATTTTTGTTTTTGCAGACGGGGGCTGGACGAGCCGGGGCCGACGACGCAGGTCCCTCGGGTGGGGGACGCGGTCGTGAGGAGAGAGAGAGGGCACGACACTCGCCCCTACGACATTGCCGTTCCGATGTGGGGACGAGTTCTTCCGGGGAGAGGTCCGAGCCGGAGCGCAGGCGACGTTCCGTGTCTGTGGCTCGAGAGCCTAGCCCCGAGTTGCAGCCACATCCTCATTTTTGGGGTGATTCTGGCTGGGGGTCCTCATACCACGGGGAGTGGAGTGGATGGACCGGCGAGGCTTGGAGACATGAGGCCGATGACGAGTCTTAGGCTTGCCTCTTGTTTTGTATATATTCATTCTTGTATTCCGCATGTATATATATTTTATTTTTTGCGAATTTTGGGTGCAAGAATGTTTTGAGCCTTCCATGGGCTTTGCCTTAACATATTATAGAAATATTAGCTTTCTAAACCAACGACGAATTTTGAAAAGAGAAAGAATTCCATAAAAATAATGAGTTCATACAAGAGTGCACACATATTTTTAGACTAGCCGACTACTTGGGGTATTACATATGCATGTTCATTATTTTTCGTTTTTTGCCGACTCGTGCCATACTCCTTTGTTGGGCTTGTTCCTGAAAATTCTTGTGTCTTTGTTTTCATTCTATTTGGCCTTGCCCGTGCATGGGTTGGGGTATAGTGCCCTTTGTAATATCCTTTTGTCTTGATGTGCTCCATGACTTTAGTATTTTTTTTATTTTATTGGACCGAATCCTTGATAAGGATTGCCTACATATCTTGTTAGAATCAGGTCGCGCGTAGTTCTAGCCATGATTTTTGAAAGGGGCGTTCATTACACATCTGCTACCCCCAAGTGTTCGTGGTTCTTTTGATGATCCGAAAAAAAGGAGTATGAACACTTGCAGAAGTGGGAGGTTAGGTGGCGAGAGAGAATGACGCCCACATTCGGGCATAGGAAATATCGGCGCCCAGGCCTGGGCGTGAAAAATAACAGCGCCTAGTCCTGGGCGTTGAAGTTTTGTCCTTCGCTTTTTCTACTTTATCGAGTTTTATGCCGTTTGCTTAGAGTAATGCGCAGAATGCTTGCTTATGAGCCTTAATGTTTTTTATTAGATGCCTTAACTTCGGACTGAATTTTATTAAATATAGTACTTTTTCAATTGGTCTAAGTTCGTGAGGTTAGCGAATTCAGCTCCATCTATGTCGGCTAGTTGGACTGCTCCGCCAGGTAGGATGGTCTTTACAAAATATGGTCCTGTCCAGTTAGGCCGGAATTTTCCTCGAGGGTCCGTAGTAGGTGCGCGGACGTCTTTTAACACAAAATCGCCTTCTTTGATATTTCGAGGTTTGACTCTTTTGTTGAATTGCCTTGCGATGCGCTTTTGATACACTTGCACGTGATGTAAAGCTCTCAACCTCCGTTCGTCTAAAAGGACGAGCTCGTCGTACCTAGCTTGAACCTAATCGGCCTCGGGCAGCTTGCTTTCTAGGACGATCCGGAGGGAGGGAATTTCCAACTCGATCGGTTGAACTGCTTCCATTCCGTATACCAAGGAGTAGGGTGTTACTCCAATGGAGGTGCGGATTGAGGTTCGATAGCCCCATAATGCGAAGTGTAATTTGTTGGGCCAATCCTTATAATTTTCGGCCATTTTTTCGATTATGACTTTAATATTTTTATTGGCCGCCTCTACCGCGCCGTTCATTTGCGGCCTGTAGGGAGAGGATTTATGATGTTTGACATGATATTTTTCGAGCAGGTCTTGGACTTCGTCCCTAAAGTGGGAACCTTGGTCACTTATGATTTCATGTGGAACCCCGTATCGACAGAATATATTCTTTTCTAGGAATCGAGCGACATGTTTGGCCGTTAATTTTGCATAGGAGACTGCCTCTACCCATTTAGTGAAGTAATCAATTGCGACTAAAACGTACTCGTGTCCCCCTACGCCTGTTGGTGTTACCTTGCCGATTATATCTATACCCCAGGTGGAAAAGGGCCATGGAGAAGTGAAGGTGTATAGTTCTGAGGGAGGCAAGTGGTTAAGGTTACTGAAGATTTGGCATTTTGGGCAAGTTTTTACAAAGTGATGGCAATCGGTTTCCATAGTGGTACAATAGTACCCTGAGCGGGATATTTTTCGGGATAGCATTTTTCCGTTCATATGGGGTCCGCACACGCCGTTATGGTATTCTTCCATTAGTCTTTGGGCTTGGTTTTGGTGGACACAAAGTAACTTGATTTTATTCGGCGTGTATTTGTACAGTTCCCCCAGAATTATGCTATATTGTGAAGCGAGGAGGCGTAGGGCCTTTTGTGCTCGCGGGGAGGTGTTTGGGGGGAATTCCCCATTTGTTTCGTAACGAAGGATGTCCGTATACCATGGTTCTTCTTCGGTGTTTTCAGGTTCGGAGTCTATGGCACAGCAATAAGCCGACTCTTTCCTTCGTTCGACCCGAAGGGTCATTCCGTCCCATTCATTCGGGATGTTGAGCATTGAAGCTAGTTTTGCTAGTGCATCCGCGAATTGGTTGTCGTGTCTTGGTAAGTACTTATACTCAATTTTTTCGAATTGCTCGACTATTTGGTCTAAGTGAGCTTGATATTTTGAGAGACTAGTGCTTCGGACCTTCCATCTTTTAGATATATGGTTGATTATTAGGGAAGAATCCCCGAAGACTTGTAGATGCTTGACTCCGAGGCTAACTGCGGCCTCTAGCCCAACTATGCAGGCTTCATATTCGGCGGCGTTGTTTATGGCCTCGAAGTAAAGTTTGACGGAAATTGGTACATGGGCCCCTTCGGGACCTGACTAGGAGAACTCCGACGCCGCATCCCTTCTGGTTGGACGCGCCATCGAAGTATAGTGTCCAATAGTCGTCTCGTATCATCAGAAGTTCCTCGTTAGGGAGGAGGTAAGCTTCGGTGGTTTCCTCATTCGTGGCATGCTCGGCCAGGAATTCGGCTACCGCTCTTCCTTTGATTGTTTTTTCTGGCATGAATTTAAGGTCGAATTCTGAGAGCATGACTAGCCACCTGGAGAGGCGACCATTTAGGGCGGGCTTTTCGAACATGTATTTTAAGGGGTCTAGTTGTGACACTATATGAACAGTGTGGGCCAATAGGTAATGTCTGAGTTTTTTGGATGCCCAGACGAGGGCGAGGCAGGTTTTCTCAAGTTCTGTGTATCTCGTCTCGTACTGTATGAACTTCTTGCTCAAGTAGTAAATGGCTCGCTCGGATCCATGTACACACTGTGAGAGCATAGCTCCTCCTGCAGTATCCGTGACGGTTAGGTATAGGCGTAAAGGGATTCCGGGCAAAGGCGGGGAAAGGACGGGTGGTTTGCTTAGATATTCTTTGATTTTATCGAAGGCAATTTGGCATTGATCATCCCATTCGACTTTTTCTTCTTTTCTTAACTTTTTGAATATTGGCTCGCAAGTCATAGTAAGCTTGGAAATGAACCTACTAATGTATTGCAGCTTTCCTAGGAAGCCCCTTATCTGTTTTTCAGTTTTCGGTGGGGGCATTTCGGTAATGGCTTTGATCTTGGATGGGTCAATCTCGATTCCTCGCGTACTAACAACATATCCTAACAACTTTCCAGAGGTTACCCCGAACACACATTTTTGTGGATTTAGTCTCATGTTATATTTCAAGATTCGGGTGAAGAACTTTCTAAGTGCCGGGAGGTGACCGTGCCGGTCTTTAGATTTGACGATCATGTCGTCTACATAGACCTCGATTTCTTTGTGTATCATGTCATGGAGTAACGTGGTGGCTGTTCTTTGATAGGTGGCCCCTGCGTTTTTCAAACCAAAAGGCATTACAGTGTAACAATATGTACCCCAAGGGGTAATGAAGGTTGTTTTTTCCATGTCTTCTTCTGCTATAAGTATTTGGTTATATCCGGCGTACCCGTCCATAAAGGAGAGAAGCGCGTGTTCTGCGGTGTTGTCTACTAGTATGTCAATGTGAGGTAGAGGGAAGTCATCTTTGGGACTGGCTTTGTTGAGGTCTCTAACGTCTACGCACATTCGCACTCGTCCATCTTTTTTAGCTACGGGGACAATATTGGCCACCCATTCTGGGTAGTTGGAGACTTTTATGAAGCCGGCGTCTAATTGTTTAGTGACTTCTTCTTTTATTTTCAAGGCTATCTCTGGTTTGAGCCGCCGTAGCTTTTGTTTTACTGGCGTCATTTTGGGATCTAGCGGAATTTTATGCTCGGCGATTTCTCGATCTATTCCTGGCATGTCTTTGTAGGACCAAGCAAAGACACCCTCGAATTCCCGCAAAGTGGAGATTAGATCGGCCTTTTCAGTGGGAGTTAAGTTGAGACCAATTTTAATGATTTTAGGATTTTCTTCTGTTCCAATATTTACCGATTCTGTGTCCTCAATTATAGGAGATTTGAGTTCTTGTTCATTTACAGCTTTTATTAGTTCGGTATATTCCTCTTCCGGCTCTTTTTCGCGCTCATTAGTGGCGAGACATTCTGCATTATTACTCGGATTTTTAAGCGGCATATACTCAAAAGTTTTGTTTATCTTATTAAAGTCATGAAGCATTACATTAAAAAGATCTCTCGGAGTAGATATTTCCGGGTCTAAACTATTTTTGGGAGGGGTTACAATTTTGCTAGGTTCGGACTCGGAGTCAGACACGGATTCAGACTCTAATTGTTCGTACATCGGACCCTCTCCCGCAGATATCTTCAACTTCATCCCACGAGCATTAGTCCATTTGAAAGTCTTGCGCCACCCTCGTTTGATTTGGTCATCTTTTGAGGGTGATGGAGCGATCAATTTAGTAGGATCGAACAATTCATCTTGAAGAGCTAATGCCATAATTTCTGTTTCATTCTTCGCTCTTTTCTTTTCTAACTCAAAAAATAGCCCGAAAGCATGTGAGTTGGGGGGCGTTTTTGGCATAGCACGATTCTTTGAGGCGAGTGGCCTTTGAGAACGTAAAGGGTCGTGTTCCAGAGCATGCATCTCTTGGGTTTGTGCGACCTCTGGGTATAGATGTTTGGGATATGCTTCTTTCATCGCGTTCCTTGATGGCTATCACGGGTAGGTATTCAGGGGCCCTGCATTATTGTTGTGGAGTAGGAGACACATTAGTTTGTTTCGTGAGTCGGTTTTTAGACAATTTATGACTACCCTTAAGTCGGACTAGTATATTTGTACTGCTATGTGTACACTTTGAACTCTTTATATTTTCGAAAATCTTTGCCCGTGTGACATTCATAGTTACTAGCATGTTCGGTGTTGGTGTCGAGCATTGTCGTCGTAGGAGGCCTAACAACGACGCAAAGAGTTATAATTTTTTTTATGAGTCGCTTTTAGAATCGAGTGCTTTTCTTACTCCTTCGTAGCAATTCGAACGGTTTTTTTTTGTGCTACGTATTTTCCTTTTGCGCGGGCACCGAGGCTGCTGCGCCTGACCAGAAGGCCAAGCAGCAACTTCAGCGCCCAGCGTCGGGCGTGAGAAATTCTGGCGCCCAGCCAGGGGCGTTGAAAATGCGTCCCTGGCTGGTTCTCGTTTTCTGTTTGCGTCTACTTTTGTTTATGCGACTTCGATTTTGCGTGCTTGCCTAATAACGTCCTTTACGCGTTGTGCAGTGAGATTCGTTAAAGGCCATCCCGAGCGTCGCTTATTTTTGTGACGATCGTTCGGGTTTGGGGAACACGTATTTCGGTATAACTCTTTGGTAAATTTGTTTATGAATGTTTGGGTAGTTTTTAAGGTCGTTGGTTTTTCTAGGATAGTTTGTCACACACAATCATATATTTCGCTACACATAACTAACATTCCATCATGAGGCAATAATAATATGTCATGTAGTTTATTATAGGCTTCTATGGGTAGTTATTTGCGCCTGGCTTGGTACCGCTTCTATCGTAGATCCAACACATGCCCCGGTCAAGGTAGTGTCTTCAACAGACGAATTTCGCTCAAGAGGCCAACCCGCAAGTGCAAGTCAAGGGGGCATGCAGGCGAGAGGGACCTAATGGGCGAGCGATTGGGTTTGGGACGGGTGTACTACTAGCGAAAGTGCCGAGTGGACAACATTCGAAGCGTATGCACCCCTCGGTTGGCGATGGGTATCCTTAGTCCCAACTCCCGAGATGAAACACCAAGGGAGCCAAGATTCGTTATGCGGTTCTGCCCGTTCACATTAATATGCTGATTTTCAGGTCATCCCAACATGATGGGGAAATAAGCGCGGGGTAGGATCGTTTCACCCTTCGGCTATTTTGATTACCTACAAGCACGAGTATTTCCTTCACTATCCCCAGTGGAGTCGCCACTGTGAGGGGGTCGAAAAAGCACGAGGCTAATGCGTGACCTCGTCCCTCGTGGGTGTGACGCTTCTTTTTGTCAAATCAAGTGTAGTTGGATTTCCTGTGAGTTTACACCCAATTAACTAGTAATATAGGAGTCGCCATTCAGTTTTTAACGACAATGAGAAAAACTGACAAAACGCGGTTATCGTGACATAAAGGGAGTGCAATTATGTTTGACCACGACGACCGTAGGTTTCCTTGTGATCCCTGGTGGTGGGGATCGCTCAACGTACACCCGCAGGGTAGAGATTGAGGGTTCGGGGGACTGTAACTAACGAGAGGAGTACTCGCTCTTCGATAACTCCAGAGGCAGGATATCCTTACTAGCTCAGCATAAATAATTGAAGGGACATGCGTTAACTATTAAACTAATCTGAGTTGATTTTAATAATATGCAACATATAGTACTAGATCGAGCGCGATTATCTGATTTAGATTGTTTTAAGGGACCTAGCATGATAACCCAATTTCCCAGAAATATCATATTTATTAAGCGTGATCAAACAATCATATTTTAGTTAGTTTAACAGTTCATAAAAGGGCGAGGAAAGCAATTAAACCATGGAAAAGGGACACATTACGACGCACCCTTGAGAGGTGCGTCACGATTCTCAGAAAACTAACCACTTTGACTTTGCTATTTCTCCTTTTATTTAACGAATCTCAAATTATGGGACAGGATACGTTCTGTTCGATTTATGGATCGATTGCGACAGAACGCGTGATCAGTTTTGCAGCGTGAGGCTTAGGCTTAGGGGTTTAGAGTCAATACTCAGAATATTAATTGTGTGTTGTGTTCTTTTCACGTCGAACTTAAAGCCATATTTATAGAAAAGAGTTTGTGGAAAGATAGAATTGCAGAACTCTAATCCACGAGGAATTAGGAAAAAACACGTACCAGGTATTTTCAGCGCCCAGGCCTGGGCGCCGAAGATTTCGGCGCCCAGAGCCAAGCGTTGAAAATAGGGTCTGGGCTGTTTTTCTTAGTCAGATTCGGATTCCTAGAATCCGGAGTATTTGAGATTTAATTGAGTCTTTTAGTGCGTATTAACCTTGTGACGGGATGCGTCTGGGCCCGTTACGAACTCTAGGCTTGTTAAGATTTTTATTAATACGTGACTCTTATTTTCGAATCATATTAGGAATAGGATTCTCTCGTAATTTCTATCTCCCTTAGGATTTATGTTGGAGTGCAACACCTAATTCTGACAGGTTTCTATCTTTTATGACTTGCCACTTTTAACAACTACCCATTACGACAGTTACTATTTTTAGCAGGTTTCCATAAATAGCAGGTTTCTATAAATAGCAGGTTTCGGGTGAAATGAAAAGGGGAATTGAGATTCTTTATTTTATAGGAGATGCGTTGTCAAGTGGAGATTTACGTTTTCATCATCGAACCTTCCCTTTCGGGAATGGGGACAAAAATAGGTGTCTACAAAAAGCGAAAGAAAAATCAAGGATAAGAAAATAAAAAGAAAGAAACATCTATGAATCCTCGCATCGAACGAAGTAATAAGCCGTGCACACCCACGCAGAAGGTGCTACACTTGTTCGAGCACCTGAACAAGGCGTAATGAAGTACTCCAACGCAAAAAATAATAATGATATCCCAACACCTGGAGAAATGTTCTAATACATGCGGTTAGGGCACACAAGCCTACGTCGCACCATAAGTTCAACCATCCCACAGTACAAGTCTAAAAAAAAAGAGTGAGGCATATTGCACTAATGCGGGCACGGCCAAGAGCAGGAGGCGAAGACTACTTATCGCCCAAATTCAAAATGCAAACCACACGACTTCTACATTAAGGATTAAATGTAGCAAAATATTACCTACCACGGAAGGGATAGCTCGCACCTACACGAGCAGGAACCCCAAGGCATCTTTCTCGAAAGAACCTACAAAAATCGTACGCCGAAAGGAAGCATCCCGACATGCATACTTGGGGGCTCCAAGCTACGAAACGACCATAGCAAAATAAAAAATCTCGAAGAAAATGTTTGAAAGATCGAAAGGGCACGATGCTTGAGCCCACTTCATGAATGGGCCTGACCCCTATCAAGCTTCTAAGAAAACTATTCAAAATCAGTCATTGCTCAAAAAAATGATTCAAGCAATCTGATTAATGGACCGCACACAACGGCCATTCTATGAACGCTCGTTCGCACATACATATCATCTTTTCTAAGTATCGAACATTTACGAACGCGTTCAAAAGAAAAAAAAAGGAAAACGAACGAACAAGAGGCGAACTGTGTCATCAAGAAACCTCGCCATAAATTATTTTCTGCGCCCAGTGCTGGGTGCCAAAATCTTTAACGCCCAGGCATGGGTGCCGAAAATGACCCCAGACCCCAAAAAAAACAGCTCTGACTTCTATAGGGCCCTGCCGTATCTGTTCGACTCGAAAATTACCGATTTTTGAAAGTCGCACCTCACGGCTTTGTTAAGAGTAGCACACCACTACAAAGGTCGCTCGCACTTACGAGCACAATCCCAAACACGATCAAGGATATTACAGAATGCGTATCCCCAAGGAACCTCTTTGACAAGAAATGACCGTCAAGCACGAGTGCTTGGGGGCTCGAACGAAAATATACATTATGCAAAGGTAAAACAATATTGCCAGACTACGCTGTACGAAGTCCCGTGTCTGGATGTCTCAAAAGATAAAACCGGTTTACGACCTCAAGACAAAGGTCACCGTTGATATCTATACGTAGTCCCCTAATCAAGGACCCAAGTAGTGGCAAAATTGAGCCGTAAAGACTAGCTCAAGACCATGAAAGATGATAACCACGAGACAATGGTCCGTCTAAGCACGTTGTCAACCCACGTTCAGGTTGTAACTGAATCCGAGCATCCCTCGAAAGAATTCGCTCCTACAAGAATGAATAAAAAGAAATTCTCAAGAGAAATCATAAGAAAAAAGGAAATAGGGACTTGTCCACCTCAATCAGGCAAGACCGCAGCACGCGAATCCCAAATCAAAAAGACGAATTCAGGTTCGCTCACCTCCAGCGAGCGGGGCGTCCACCCTTAGCGGACAGGGCTCGCCCACCTTCAGCGGGCGGGGTCTGCGTCACTAACCGCGCAGGTCCTCAGTTTTCGAAAAATAAAATCTTCAAATTCAAAATAGGCTCGCCATCTTTAGCCGGCGGGGTCTACGTCACAAACCGCGTAGGTCCTTATTTTCAAAAAAAAACCAAACAAACTTCAAAACAGATTCGTCCACTTCTATCGGACGGGGTGTCCACCCTTAGCGAACAGGCTCGCCATCTTTAGCCGGCAGGGTCTGCGCCACTAACCGCGCAGGTCCTTAGTCGCTGCAGCGATAACTTTTTCTGGTTTTCCCTTTTTCCAAAAATTAAAGGATCGGTTTTCCCTTTTTCCAAAAATTAAAGGACCGGTTTTCCCTTTTTCCAAAAATTAAAGGATTGGTTTTCCGTTTTTCCAAAAAAGAACGATGTGATCGGTTTTCCCTTTTTCCAAAAATTAAAGGATCGGTTTTCCCCTTTTTCCAAAAATTAAAGGATTGGTTTCCCGTTTTTTCCAAAAAAGAGCGATGTTATTGGTTTTCCCTTTTTCCAAAAATTAAAGGAGTGGTTTTCCGTTTTTCCAAAAAAGAACGATGTGCTGGATTTTCCTTCGTTTTACGTCCCATAAAAACAAGGGGGTTTTCTCGTTTAGCTAGCCCTGAAAATGAGAATCTTTAAAAACATTTTTGCCTCGTAGTTGGGCTTGGCCAGGCCCAATTACACTTTATAGCTTTGATTTCGAAAACATCTGTAGCTACTCCCAATGACAAAGTGAGGAAGTTTCTACGCTTCTTTAGATACTTCCAATGACAAAGTGAGGGAGTTTCTATACTATCCGTTGACAATTCTCAATGACACGTGAGGGATATGTCGACACTTCAAGTGATGATCCTTAAGTCAAATGTTATCACTCGGGGGCTCGTGAGACCCTCGCAAAAGTAGGTCACCATGACTTGTGTGACGCACTCCGTCTAATACTTTGACCATCGTCTTACTCCAAGACTCAGTCAAAGTGGGGGCTAACTGTAGACACCTACTTTTGTCCCCATTCCCGAAAGGGAAGGTTCGATGATGAGAACATAAATCTTCACTTGACAACGCATCTCCTATAAAATAACGAATCTTAAATCCCCTTTTCATTTCACCCGAAACCTGCTATTTATAGAAACCTGCTATTTATAGAAACCTGCTATTTATGGAAACCTGCTAAAAATAGTAACTGCTGTAATGGGTAGTTGTTAAAAGTGGCAAGTCATAAAAGATAGAAACCTGTCAGAATTAGGTGTTGCACTCCAACATAAATCCTAAATGAGATAGAAATTGCGAGAGAATCTTATTCCTAATACGATTCGAAAATAAGAGTTACGTATTAATTAAAATCCTAACGAGCCTAGAGTTCGTAACGGGCCCAGATGCATTCCATCATAAAATTAATACGCACTAAAAGACTCGATTAAAGTCTCATACACTCCGGATTCTAAGAATCCGAATCTGACAAAGAAACGGCCCAGACCCTATTTTCAACGCCTGGCTCTGGGCGCCGAAATCTTCGGCGCCCAGCCCTGGGCGCTGAAAATACCTGGGACGTGTTCTTTCCTAATTCCTCGTAGATTAGAGTTCTACAAATCTATCTTTCCACGAACTCTTTTCTATAAATATAGCCCCAAGTTCGACGTGAAAGGACACACACACAATTCATATTCTGAGTATTGACTCTAACCCCTAAGCCTAAGCCTCGCGCTTTTTCGACCCCCTCACACCTTGATGGAACTCGCAGCGGGCGCCCTCGACCCAATATTTATTTTTGAATGGAGGGTCGGGTGTGGGGCCTATGGGCCTTACTTTTCCTTGTTTGGTTAGTCTTTGGAAGGCTTGTACTAGAGTCGACCCGAGTGGGGCAAACTTTCGGTCTCGGGTCCACCTCCCGGGGCTCCTTCGGGTTGGGGTTTCTTCTACGGCGTGGACCTCTTGGGCTTGAGGCGTGTGGCCCCTGTTGTAGGTATTACTTTTGTATGCAGGCTTGCTTTGTACTGTTTTTGTGAGGTCTGAAGGAAATAATGCCCTTGGTCCAAGTATGCATTCTATGTTAAGTCTAATAAATGCGGTTCAGTATTAATTAACAAGTTAATAATTCAGTGAGATCAAGTGAGCTGAATGCCTAGCTAGAGGCCGCTTCAGTTCAAGTGGAATTAATGATATTAATCCACAGCTTACTCTTGACTGAACCCGTAGGGTCACACAAATAGTACGTAAACGGATCAAGTATTTAATGGCATTAAATACTCCATCTATGAATATTCGGAACCGACGGATCTTGGTTTCAGTGGGAGCTAAGATCGTCACAGGCAAGAAATGAATACTCCGGAAACGATGATATTGCCGGAAACGGAAATATGGATCGTATCGGAAATATGAATATTATCCAAGTCGTAGATGTTGCCGGAAACGGAAACATGGTACGTATCGGAAAATATTATTGGAAATGGAAATATTACCAGAATCGGAAATATTGCCGGAAACGGAAATATTGTCAGAATCGGAAATATTGCCGGAATCGGAAAATAATTCCGGAAACGGAAATATTAAATATTTGTTTGAAACGGAAATTAATTCCGGAATCGGAAATATTAAATATTGTTCGTATCGGAAATAGATTCCGGAAATGGAAATTTAATCGGAAGCGTATCGTACGAATTAGCATCGGACGAGGCCTGCCGGACGAAGGCCCAGCACGAAGCCAGGCCGTCGCCCAGCAAGCACGCACGCCACAAGCCCAGCGCGCGCCAAGGCCACGGATGCGTGGGCCTTGCTGCGTGGGCTGCAGCTCGCACGCATGGGCAGTCCTTGTGGCTGCCGTGTGTGTGTGAGTTTGTGCTCATGCGTGATTCCTGAATCTGCAAGAGTCAGTATATGATTAAATGTCTATTCCTAATTGGATAAATTAATTAAATAGAATTCATGTAGGATTCTAATTCCAATTAATTCGCATCCTACTAGGATTACGATTCCTTTTCCATAACTCTATAAATAAAGGCCTAGGGGTCATAATTTATATACAAGTTTCAAAGTATTCAAAAGTGAGGTTTTTGAGAGAAAATTAAAACACATCTTGCTCATAAAAGTGCCGAATTTTCTAGTACCTTAAGGGCGATTCTAGTTGGTCAATCTTAAGGCGGATCCGGACGTGCTGTGGACTATCTACGGAGGGACGACATTTGGAGTCCTAAAAGACTTGTTCTTGTTCGGTTCGGGCGCAGCTAGGGAGGGCACGCAACAAAGAGTATGCATCTAATTATGCTATATGATTATGTGTAAATAATATGATTCCTGGGTTAATGGTTGTTTCCGCATGATTTATGTAAATGTCATATGTATCATAACCTAACAGTGTAATTGTTAATTAATTGCAAATTGCGTTTATTTAATTATATGTACGCAGTTTTTCGGCAGTTTCTTCATTACTCATCCGAATTGAGTGATTTTTGTGTCAATTCCGCATGTAAAAGGCATTCTAAAATTTTGACAAAAATAGTATTTTTCTGCCGAACCCAGAATTCTCAAATTCGAAGCCTAACTATGACTTTTCGAAGGTTTTAGTTTTTCGGATGCAAAATTTCGTAAATTTAAGATGTTAAATTAAATATTTGCGATTCCTGTTGATAAATCTTGAATTTTTGATTGACCTACTGCATATGTTTAACAAGTTTGAATGCCTAGTCTTGTTAATTATGCAATCTAATTTGTAATTATGATTAATTTGTTGAAAATTAGAATAATTTAGAATTAATTTGATTTTCATAATTAATTGTAATTTAATTAGAAACCTATGATTAAAAACCACCATAAAAATTGTAAATTTACGATAAATTTTAAATTTTTATGACCTAGACTTGAATCCATAACAATCGGAAATCAATTGGATAATAAATTTTCGATTTTTTCGCCCTAAAATTATGAAATTAATAATATTTATTAATTTGTCATTAATTTTAAATATAAATTTTAAATTTTTATGCGATTCGTTCAAATAACTTGCACGCACGAAGCAATGGACGCTTCGTGTTACCCTTAAGGGGTGTTGTATAATGCGGGCATGCGACGACGAGCAAGGGAGCTCGTCGCCCGTGCGGCACGAATGCAATGAGCAAGGGCGTAGTGCACGAGCACAAGGCAGCAGCCCTGCCTTGTGTCGTGTGCCACGAGCAATGAACGAATGGGCATGGGCGAAGGGCGAGCCAAGGCAGTCGCGTGTGGGCAGCAAGCGAGCTGCGCCACAACGCGCGCTGCCTCGCACAAGTGCGCGCAGCCTCGCGCGCAGCGAGCGCAAGCTCGCGTGCCACGAGCGCTGCGCACAGCATCACTCGCGCGCACAGCGCGCGATGTCGCCCGCCCAGCGAGCGATGTCGCGCACCAGCGAGCGATGGCTCGCGCGCGCGCAGCGAGCGATCTCGCGCGCCAGCGAGCGATCTCGCGCCCCAGCGAGCGATGGCTCGTGCGCGCAGCGAGCGAGCTTGCGCGCCCAGCGAGCGATCTCGCGCGCGCGCGCTGCGAGCGATAGCTCGCGTGCGATGGGCGCTATGCGGAGGCTTGCGTTGGGACAGCAGCAGCTATGCTACGAGCGCATGGGCTGCGCGCACATGGCCAGCAATGGCTGTGTGCGTACGGCCCATGGGCGTGCAACGCGTAGGGTGTTTGCGTTTCGATTAGATCGTTTTGAATGTTTAATTTGAAAATTTCAGTTCACGTAATTTTAATTAATTTTAAAATTAATAATTTGAATTAATTTCTTGGATTTTAATTTTGAATATTATAATTATAATAAATGGAATTTATTCTAATTATTTTACTAAAATTAAAATCATGAATTAATTTAAATGCGACTGAAATTAAATTAAATTTTTGGATTCAATTATAAATTTATATGAGCTTTAAATTTTAATTAAATTTGTATGTTTCCGGTTAGACTAGAAATACAATTTTATGTTTAAAATTAGTAAAGCATATGAATTTATTGGTTTGAGTGGGAGCGCTTTTTAGTCATAAACTCTTGATTAGGTCTACAAATCCTTAAGGTTAAAACAACTCGATTAGAATTAATAAGGACTGAATAATTGGTAGATTATTGGTGCCCTTGATTAATTGCTGCAAATGTTTACGTGATGCATAATGTGTTTTACTAACCAGCTATGTGGGCCATTCATGATAATGAATGGGTGAATGGTATATATTGTATATGTACTGTTTTGCAGGTTATGAAGTGACTAGTATGGCCCAAATAGGATAGAAAATATGGTCTGCGTACCATTAATTTGAATGTAATTGGTCTAAAGCACCAAAGTTATTTTTCAATTCAAATATGGTCTGCGTACCATCAAATAGTTGTAATTAGTTATAGCTTATCCTATTTGAAGAAAATGGTGCCTCCCACGGAGATTTTCAAGACGGACTTTGAAGTCAAAGCTTCAAGATGAAGTCGGGCCATACTAGATCACAAATATCTTATGCATGTTTTAAGTTATTTATTGTTTTAAATATGTCTTAAAATGCATGAGATCATAAGCTTGATTATGTTGCATGATTAAGGATTTTAGTTCACTTAAAATCTAACCAACATAGTAAGAGCCTTAAGTTCCAAACTTAAAAATTGAGTTAAAAGGTGCCATGCCAAAATATACACTTGCTTGGATATCCTTTACATCAATCTAGTAATAGTTTTCGCTCAGCGAGGTGTTACTTATTGGTCCTAAAGGGGCAAGGTACACAAATAATTGTGAGTACATGTTAGTTTTGGTGAAACTCAACGATATAAGTAAGGAGTCCTTTTATGTCGTGGCAAATTCGATAGGTTTACCTAATAAGTTCTTAGACGTACCTATCAACCAAGAATAGTTTCTAGACTATTAGCAAAAGGCTTTTGCTTACCTAAGATGTTCTAGGATTAAGTCGACAAACTGTGCTTAGTTCTTCAATGATTTTAGGATCTTGGAATCATTTTATTCACACCTGCCGGAACACATAACTTGAATAAAATGCTTAATAAACATTGAATTATGCATGTATGCTAGAATTTAAGTTTATTAAGAGAAACTGTGAATGGTTATTTATTTGTTTATTCTTTTCAATTGTAGTTTTTAATATGGCAAACAACAATTCATTCAACATTCGATCAATTCTCGAAAAGGAGAAGTTGAACGGGAAAAACTTCCTTGACTGGCAAAGGAACTTGCAAATAGTTCTTATGCAGGAAGAAAAGGAGTATGTCCTAGATGAGGCGATGCCCGAAGCTCCAGGCGACGGGATCACTCAGGCAGCCCTCAATCGTTGGATTGATGCCAACAAGGATGTGAAATGTCTAATGCTCGCCACTATGAGTGCGGATCTGCAGAAAACGTTCATCAACTCAGATGCTTTCACAATCATCAGTGAGTTAAAGAACATGTTCCAAGATCTGGCTCGAGTCGAAAGATTCGAGACTCATAGGCAAATTCTTGAGACCAAGCTTAAGAAAGGCGAGCCCGTAAGTCCACATGTTCTCAAAATGATTGGACTCATTGAGAATATGAGTCGGCTGGATCAGCAATTTTCTCAGGAAATGGCTATAGACACCATCCTCCATTCTCTTCATAGCGGGTATGATCAGTTCAAACTGAACTACAGTATGAATAGTCTGGACAAAACGCTCACTGAGCTTCACGGTATGCTGAAGACCGCTGAAAAGACGCTCAAAAGTGATAAGCAGGATGTGCTTATGGTGCGTGGGGGCAAGTTCAAGAAATCTGGAAAGAAGAGGAATGCTAAGAAAGGTGGCAACAAGGCCAGCCCAACTAAGCAAACTGGCGCCAAATCTGCAAAGAGGAAGGTCAGTCAACCCACTTCTGAATCCGAATGCTTCTACTGCAAGAAGAAGGGGCATTGGAAGAGAGATTGCTTGAAGCTAAAGGAAGATCAGAAGAACGGAACAGTCGTTCCATCTTCAGGTATTTTCGTTATAGACTGTATACTTGCTAATTCAACTTCTTGGGTATTAGATACAGGTTGTGGCTCACACTTATGTTCCAATCCACAGGGACTAAGAAGAAGTAGAAAGTTAAGCAAGGGTGAAGTCGACCTACGAGTGGGAAATGGAGCACGGATTGCTGCATTAGCTGTAGGAACTTACTATTTGTCGTTGCCCTCCGGGCTAGTTTTGGAACTGGAAGAATGTTTCCATGTTCCAAGTCTTACTAAAAACATCATTTCAGTTTCTTGCTTAGATGCTAAGGGATTTTCCTTTATAATAAAAGACAATAGTTGTTCGTTTTATTTTAAAGAGATGTTTTATGGATCTGCTAGATTAGTCAATGGACTTTATTTATTAGATCACGACAAACAAGTATATAACATAAATACCAAAAAGGCCAAAAAGGATGATTCAGATCTCACCTATCTGTGGCATTGTCGATTAGGCCATATAAACTTGAAACGCTTAGAAAGACTTCAAAGGGAAGGAATTCTAGAACCATTTGACTTAGAGGATTATGGTAAATGCGAATCATGTTTACTTGGCAAAATGACAAAGCAACCTTTCTCTAAAGTTGGAGAAAGAGCAAATGAACTATTGGGTTTAATCCATACAGATGTATGTGGACCAATGAGTACAAATGCTAGAGGTGGTTTCAGCTACTTTATCACTTTCACTGATGACTTCAGTAGGTATGGTTATGTCTACCTAATGAAGCATAAGTCTGAATCCTTTGACAAATTCAAGGAATTTCAGAGTGAAGTAGAGAATCAATTAGGCAAGAAGATT
Organism: Spinacia oleracea; assembly: GCF_020520425.1. NCBI lineage: Eukaryota > Viridiplantae > Streptophyta > Magnoliopsida > Caryophyllales > Amaranthaceae > Spinacia > Spinacia oleracea. The sequence goes on from NC_079492.1 coordinate 32,679,296, forward strand.
AAGGCACTGCGGTCTGATAGAGGCGGTGAATATCTGAGCTATAAATTTGATGACCATCTGAAAGAATGTGGAATTCTATCAGAATTGACTCCTCCTGGAACACCACAATGGAACGGTGTGTCAGAACGGAGGAACAGAACCTTGCTAGACATGGTCAGGTCAATGATGGGTCAGGCCGAACTTCCATTAGAATTTTGGGGACATGCACTAAATACAGCTGCACTCACTATAAATAGAGCTCCGTCTAAAGCTGTCGAAAAGACTCCATACGAATTATGGTTTGGAAAGCCTCCAAATGTGTCTTTTCTTAAGATTTGGGGATGTGAAGTATACGTCAAACGATTAATTTCAGACAAACTTCATCCAAAATCTGACAAATGTATCCTTGTGGGCTATCCAAAGGAAACAAAGGGGTATTACTTCTACAATACATCTGAGAACAAAGTGTTTGTTGCTCGAGATGGTGTCTTTTTGGAGAAGGATCACATTTCCAAAATGACAAGTGGGAGAAAAGTAGACCTCGAAGAAATTCGAGTCGAACAACAAACTCTAGAGAATGCTCAAGATGACATTCAGGATGAAACTCAGAGATCTTTAGAAGAATCTGGTGAGAATCATGGTCAATCTAGAAATGTTACCCCGCGTAGATCGCAAAGATATAGATCTCAACCGCAAAGGTACTTAGGTATTTTGACGAACGAGAGCTATGACGTTCTATTACTTGAAAGTGATGAACCTGCGACTTACAAGCAAGCTATGACGAGCCCTAGCTCCAAGCAATGGCAAGAAGCCATGCAATCTGAATTAGACTCCATGTCTGAAAACCAAGTATGGGATTTGGTCGATTTGCCAGATGGCTACCAAGCCATTGGAAGCAAATGGGTTTTCAAACTGAAAAAGGACAAGGATGGGAAACTTGAAGTTTTCAAAGCTAGATTGGTTGCAAAAGGTTACAGGCAAGTCCACGGTGTGGATTACGATGAAACCTTTTCACCAGTTGCAATGCTAAAGTCTATTCGAATAATGTTAGCAATCGCTGCATATTACGATTACGAAATATGGCAGATGGATGTCAAAACTGCTTTCTTAAACGGCGTTTTAACAGAAACTGTGTTTATGACACAGCCTGAAGGTTTTGAGGATCCAAAGAATGCTAAAAAGGTATGCAAGCTAAAGAAATCAATCTACGGATTGAAGCAGGCATCCAGGAGCTGGAATATACGTTTTGATGAAGCGGTCAGTGACTTTGGTTTCATCAAGAACGCAGACGAATCTTGTGTATACAAGAAGGTCAGTGGGAGCAAAATTGCTTTCCTAGTATTATATGTCGACGACATATTGCTTATCGGAAATGACATTCCTATGTTGAACTCTGTCAAGATTTGGCTTGGGAAATGTTTTTCGATGAAGGATCTAGGAGAAGCACAGTACATATTGGGCATCAAGATTTACAGAGATAGATCTAAAAAGATGATTGGACTTAGTCAAAGCACTTATATCAATAAGGTGCTTGATAGGTTCAAGATGGCGGACTCCAAGCGAGGCTACCTACCCATGTCTCATGGAATGACTCTAAGCAAGACTCAGTGCCCAAAAACACTTGATGAGCGTAGACGAATGAATGGGATTCCATATGCATCATTGATTGGTTCAATAATGTATGCTATGATATGTACTCGCCCGGATGTTGCGTACGCACTCAGTGCTACGAGCAGATACCAGTCAGACCCAGGAGAGGCGCATTGGACTGCTGCCAAGAACATTCTGAAGTACCTGAAAAGGCACAAAGATGACTTCCTGGTCTATGGTGGAGATGATGAATTAATTGTTAAAGGCTATACGGACGCAAGTTTCCAAACCGACAAAGATGATTTCAGATCACAGTCTGGGTTTGTCTTCTGCCTCAACGGAGGAGCAGTAAGCTGGAAAAGTGCTAAGCAAAGCACCATTGCGGATTCTACAACTGAAGCGGAGTACATTGCTGCACATGAAGCAGCAAAGGAAGCTATATGGCTAAGGAAGTTCATAGGAGAACTTGGTGTAGTCCCCTCCATTAAAGGACCAATAGCCCTGTATTGTGATAATAACGGAGCTATTGCACAGGCAAAAGAGCCTAGACACCACCAGAGAGTCAAGCATGTACTTCGTAGATTTCACCTTCTACGAGAGTTCGTTGAAAGAAAAGAAGTCGAGATAAGCAAAATTGGAACTGATGACAACATATCAGATCCATTAACTAAACCTCTGCCGCAAGCGAAGCACAACTCGCACACTGCAGCTATGGGAATCAAGCATATTGGAGAATGGCTTTGATGTCTCTGTTTAATGTTTTAAAGTTTCAGAGTTTAAATCTTTGTAAAACATTATTGGTTAATCATTCACAATAAATGAAAGGAATTCATTTTTCCATTTAATTTGTGGTTTATTAAATGATGAGTCCCTTCAACTTGACGATATATTCAAGATAGACTGTCAGGACCAGTCCTGTGACTAAGAAATGTCTATCAAGTGAACTTGAATGTCAAAGGTTGAAAATGGTCCCTAATCGGAGTTTTCTATAAAATTGGACGCATAGAAAACGTTAGACGATTAGAATGCAAGATGACTAGTAGTTCTGTTTCTTGAACTATGTGGACATGGCAATGTCATAATCATTTGCATAGATACTTACTTTGGGAAGACTAGTATCGGACAAGACCTATGAAACTTTACTGTAAGAGATGAAAGTCTGTCATAAGTAAATTTCATTAAATTATTAGACACTAAATCCTCAATACCTGAGTGATTTGAGATTACTTGTTTGAGAACTGGTTGCTTTGACGTTGACCAACCGTCGCACCGTAAAAGGAGGCTATAAAGGCAACGCTCAGGTAATCACCTATCAAACGAAGTCTAATCTCAAGATCGCAAGATTGGGATTGTCCTCCCATAAATCGGGATGAGATGCTTAAAAGTTGTACAAGGCCACTCGGAGAGCTAGAAACTGTGAAATGCATGGCCGTGCTCGGATGAATCATGGGCTATGATTATCTGTTTATTTGATCAGTTGAACTCTGAAACCGAGGAACACCTCTGGACATAATAAGGATGACAACTCTTACCTTATGTTCAAGAGCAAGCATCGAGCGACAAAGGAATTAGGAAATGCACACTTGTCCCTAAGGACAAGTGGGAGACTGAAGGAAATAATGCCCTTGGTCCAAGTATGCATTCTATGTTAAGTCTAATAAATGCGGTTCAGTATTAATTAACAAGTTAATAATTCAGTGAGATCAAGTGAGCTGAATGCCTAGCTAGAGGCCGCTTCAGTTCAAGTGGAATTAATGATATTAATCCACAGCTTACTCTTGACTGAACCCGTAGGGTCACACAAATAGTACGTAAACGGATCAAGTATTTAATGGCATTAAATACTCCATCTATGAATATTCGGAACCGACGGATCTTGGTTTCAGTGGGAGCTAAGATCGTCACAGGCAAGAAATGAATACTCCGGAAACGATGATATTGCCGGAAACGGAAATATGGATCGTATCGGAAATATGAATATTATCCAAGTCGTAGATGTTGCCGGAAACGGAAACATGGTACGTATCGGAAAATATTATTGGAAATGGAAATATTACCAGAATCGGAAATATTGCCGGAAACGGAAATATTGTCAGAATCGGAAATATTGCCGGAATCGGAAAATAATTCCGGAAACGGAAATATTAAATATTTGTTTGAAACGGAAATTAATTCCGGAATCGGAAATATTAAATATTGTTCGTATCGGAAATAGATTCCGGAAATGGAAATTTAATCGGAAGCGTATCGTACGAATTAGCATCGGACGAGGCCTGCCGGACGAAGGCCCAGCACGAAGCCAGGCCGTCGCCCAGCAAGCACGCACGCCACAAGCCCAGCGCGCGCCAAGGCCACGGATGCGTGGGCCTTGCTGCGTGGGCTGCAGCTCGCACGCATGGGCAGTCCTTGTGGCTGCCGTGTGTGTGTGAGTTTGTGCTCATGCGTGATTCCTGAATCTGCAAGAGTCAGTATATGATTAAATGTCTATTCCTAATTGGATAAATTAATTAAATAGAATTCATGTAGGATTCTAATTCCAATTAATTCGCATCCTACTAGGATTACGATTCCTTTTCCATAACTCTATAAATAAAGGCCTAGGGGTCATAATTTATATACAAGTTTCAAAGTATTCAAAAGTGAGGTTTTTGAGAGAAAATTAAAACACATCTTGCTCATAAAAGTGCCGAATTTTCTAGTACCTTAAGGGCGATTCTAGTTGGTCAATCTTAAGGCGGATCCGGACGTGCTGTGGACTATCTACGGAGGGACGACATTTGGAGTCCTAAAAGACTTGTTCTTGTTCGGTTCGGGCGCAGCTAGGGAGGGCACGCAACAAAGAGTATGCATCTAATTATGCTATATGATTATGTGTAAATAATATGATTCCTGGGTTAATGGTTGTTTCCGCATGATTTATGTAAATGTCATATGTATCATAACCTAACAAGGTCATCCTCGATCTTTATTCCTACATCGTAAACCCTCTTTAAGGTATCAAGGCCCAGGTATCTAAGATGTTGTTTATAAGCTGGGTCTAGGTTGTCAATGAATTTGTGGACCAATTCAGTTTCAGGAGGCCTATTGATTGGTTGGGCCGCTTGGTCCCTCCATCTAGCAAAGTAGGTTGTGAAACCTTCATTTTTCTTTTGGAAGAGGACTTCCAGCTCGCGCATGGTTACTTGAAAATCCATGTTCGACGTGTATTGCTTGATGAAGACATTGACAAAGTCCTCCCAAGTGGGGAAGAGCTTAGGGTCCTGGTGGTAGTACCATTTGAGTGGCACAGGTTCCAAGGATAAAGGAAAGGCAGGCAGATACATGGACTTGTCCACACCTTTCAAGTTCATGGCATTCACAAAGCTCAAGAGATGATCACGGGGATTGTCCGTGGCTTTGAACTTCGGTAAGTCGGATGAACTAAACTTTTCCGGTAGTTTGCCGGGAAAAGGTTCAGGATCGAGGGAGAAATACTTGCTCCCCATAGTTTGCTGCAGAACCATTTTTTCGATCTTCTTCTCGTTATCGGGGTCATGTTTGGCTTGCGCAGCCGCTAAGGATTCGTTTTCCATTTTCAGTTGATTCATAAGTAGGGTCATTTGGGCCATTTGGTCCCGCAGCTCTTCCATGGACATGTTCGAGGGTGCAAATCGAGGTTGGGGAATCGGAGATCCTTGAAAGGGGGAGTGACGGATGGAGCTTGGAGTTGCTAAACCTTGTGTTGGTGATGTATCTTTGAGACGTACTAACCTTTGATTTTTAGATCGACGCCAAGTGGCAGAACCAGCCCTATGCATAAGACAAGCTTAAAGTTTAGGCCCAAAGTTAAGCATTACTTAGTCTAGACTTTTGACTCTTCCTATCGGTTTTCTATTCTCACTCTTGTTGGTATATTTTGGCTTTTCTTTTGGTCATTCTTTAGATTTTTGGAACACTTGCCCGTGTGACGTTCAAAGTTATTTTAATTAGCTTGCTCGGTTTTGGTGCCGAACATCACCGTCATAGGAGGCTTAATGACGACATAAAGAGTCGTTTATTTTATAAGTCGTTCTTAGAATCGAGTGCTTTTTCATACGTCCTTGTAGCAAATTTGTTGCAATTTTTTTTTGCTACGTATATTTTATGCGCGGGCACCGAGGCTGCTGTGCCTGACCAAAAGGCCAAGCAGCAACTTCAGCGCTGAGCGCAGGGCGTGAAAATATTTGGCGCCCAGCCAGGGACGCTGAAAATGCGTCCCTGACTGGTACTCGTATTCTGTTGGCGTATTTGTTTTTGTACATGCGACTTAATTTTGCGTGCTTGCCTAATAACGTCCTTTACGCGTTGTGCAGCGTTGTGGGATCCGTCACAGGCCATCCTAGGCTTCGCTTATCTTTGTGGCGATAGCCCGGGGTTGCGGAACACGTATCTTGGTTTAAATCTTTCGCCAATCGGTGTTTTATGAATGTTTGGGCAATTTTTAGGGTCGTTGGTTTTCTAGCGTTTTTTGTCACACACAATCACAATATAATCATGTAATTCGCTATACATAACTAACATTACAACAGGAAGCAGAAATAATATGTCACGTAGTTTATGATAGGCTTCTATGGGTAATATTTGCGCCTGGCTTGGTACCGCTTCTATCGTAGATCCAACACATGCCCCGGTCGAGGTAGTGCATTCAACAGACGAATTTCGTCCCAAGAGGCCAATCACGATGTAAGCCAAGGGGGCATGCACCAATGAGAGGGACCTTAGAGGGCGAGCGATTGGGTTTGGGACAGGTGTACTACTAGCGACAAGTGCCGAGTGGACAACTCCCGAGATGAAACATGCCAAGGGAGTCGATATTCGTTATGCGGTTCTGTCCGTTCACATTAATATGCTGATTTTCAGGTCGTCCCAACTTGATAAGGAAATAAACGCGGAGTAGGATCGTTTCACCCTTCGGCTATTTTGATTACCTACGAGCACGAGTATTTCATTAACGCTCCCCAGCGGAGTTGCCACTGTGAGGGGGTCGAAAAAGCACGAGGCTAATGCATGACCTTGTCCCTCGTGGGCGTGACGTCGTCAGATCAAGTGTAGTTAGATTTCCTGTGAGTTTACACCCAATCGACTAGTAATATAGGAGTCGCCATTCAGTTTTTAACGACAATGAGAAAAACTGACAAAACCCGGTTATCATGACATAAAGGGAGTGCAATTATGTTCGACCACGACGGCCATAGGTTCCCTTGTGATCCCTGGTGTGGGGATCGCTCAACGTACACCCGCAGGGCAGAGATTGAGAGTTTGGGGGACTGTAACTACCGAGAGAAGTGGTCATCGATAACTCCAGAGGCAGGTTATCCTTACTAGCTCAGCATAAATAACTGAAGGGACATGCGTTAACTATTAAACTATTCTGAATTGATTTTAGGAATATGCAACACATAATACTAAATCGATCGTTATTATCTTGTTTAGATTGATTTAAGGTACCTAGCATGATAGTTCAAATGTCCATGATATTATCTTTATTAGGTGTGATAGATCAATCAAATTAATAGTTTAACAATTTTATAAAGGGTGATGAAAGCGATTAAATCATGCGAAGGGACACATTACGACGCACCCTTGAGAGGTGCGTCACGGTTCTCAGAAAACTAACCACTTGGCTTTGCTATTTCTCCTTTTATCTAACGAATCTCGGGTTTCTGAGCAGTGTTCCAGTATTTAGGCTTAATTCATCAGCTATAAGGGACAGGATAAGTTCTGTTCGACTTTTGGGTCGATTGCGACAGAACGCGGGATCAATTTCGCAGCGTGAGGCTTAGGCTTAGGGTTGGAGTCAATACTCAAATTATGAATTGTGTGTTTTTGTTTTCGTCGATTATGAGGCTGTATTTATAGGGAAAGAGTTGGTGGAAAGATAGATCTTTAGAATCCGAACCCAAAGAGAATTCGGAGACAACACGCCCCAGGTATTTTCAGCGCCCAGGGCAGGGCGCCGAAGATTTCGGCGCCCAGACCCAGGCGTTGAAAATAGGGTCTGAGCCGAGCCTTTTTCAGATTTGGACTCTTAATCACGGAGCTTTTGAGACTTATCCGAGTTTCTTAGTGCGTATCAACTTATGACGGAATGCGTCTGGGCCCGTTACGAACTCTGGGTTCGTTAGGAATTTAATTAATACGTAACTCTTATTTTCGAATTATAACAGGAATATAATTCCTTTGCCAATTCTATCTCTTTTAGGACTTTATGTTGGAGTGGAACACCTAATTCTGGCAGATTTCTATCTTTTATGTCTTGCCACTTTTAACAACTACTTCTTACGGCAGTTACCATTTTTAGCAGGTTTCTATAAATAGCAGGTTTGGCTAAAATGAAAAGGGTGATCGAGATTCGTTATTTTATCGGAGATGCGTTGCCAAGCGGAGATTTATGTTCTCATCATCGAACCTTCCCTTTCGGGAATGGGGACAAAAGTAGGTGTCTACAGGTATGCCCGTTCGCACGACTGCGCAGGATTCAGTTTTCGAGTTTAAATCTCTTATTTTCGGGGTTTAGTATAAATAGAATTTTCTTTATTTTCATTAACAATTAATTTCAGAAATAGATTATAGGAGGTTTTTAGATATTTTGCTCTGCAAGCTAGTATTCTAGAGAGAGAAACTCATTGATTTCAAGCTTCAAATCTGTAATTCCATCAACTCTTCTCTTTTTCTTGCAATTTAATTCTTAGTTTCTTAATTCTTGCTCTTGCTTTGTTGTTGATTGTTCTTCAATTCCTTAATTTCTTGAATTCTTGAGTTCATTGATTGAAGTTACTTTGATTTTCAATTTGTGATTTGATTGTGCAATTGAACTCTTAATTCTCTCCTCCTACTCCTTAAATTTCATACTTGCTAGCTTAGAATTAATGGATTGCTTGATTTCTAGAATGACTAGTGAGTAGATTTAGGTTAGGAAAAGGGGAGAATCGAGGGGCTTAATTAGGGGAAATTGTTTATTGATTGTTGGTTGATTCATGTGATTAAATATGATTTGATGATAGGATATTCATGCTAGTTGAGTGGTAGTTGCAAATGCTATTCGATTAGATTCACATTGGAACCATAGGATAGGTTTGGGGAGAGATTGTGGGCCTATCTTGTGTGATCAAATGGCGGTGCCTATTATATACTAGTTAGTTTAATCTAGGATTAGGCGAAAGCTCTTCCGTGGATTAGACGCTTAGTGTTCCCTATCCGAGAGGTGGCGGGTTCGTCTTTAGATGCCATTTGCCTAATCACCATTTCGTTGCATGATCACCATTGCTAGATAGTTGAATTCATTTCCCCCCGTTTCCCTAGCCTATCCCCGACTCCCTAACGTTTCCCTTTCTTGATTCAATTTAGCATAATTCTTAGTTTTAGATTCTTAAAAGTGACAATTCAAAACCACATCCTTGTTAGAACTAGATTGACTTTCAAACTCAATAACCACCGTTTCTTTGGGACGATCCCTTTGCTTACCGCTAGCCGGTAGTTGAGTGGTTTTATAAATATTGTTTGCATAGGTTGTTTTCTATCAACGATGGAAAATACGCCTATCAAAATGGCGCCGTTGCCGGGGAATGGTTGTTGTTTTTGAGTTTGAGTTGAGACTAGTTAATCATTAGAAAATACAAAAACATTGCAATTTCGCTTAGCTTTCTCTTTCCTTGGCATTGCTCACGGTTTTTCTTGAGTTTGTATGCTTGTTAGGGGGCGTGCTCGTCAAAGGACCCTCCATCCTCTTGACCTTGAATTGGAGAGGACACTTAGGAGACAAAGGCGTGTACGGTATAGCTCATCAAGCACTAACATATTCGAATCGTTGAGTGTTGGTGAGGAACAACAAGAGAGTGAGTAAGTTTTTGAGAACATGGCGCTCCCGGTTATGAACTTGGGAATACCGGGGGCATTTGAAGCTACATGTGGTATTCAAGCCCCAACAACGGGTGCCAACAACTTTGAGATCAAGCCCGCCTTGATCAATTTGGTGCAAAGCCACCCCTTTTGTGGGAAGAGTAATGAATCACCTCACGAACATCTCAAACAGTTCGAGCACTATTGTGACACAATCAAGCATAATGGTGTCACATCGGATTTTGTGAGGTTGACATTGTTTCAGTTCTCTCTACTTGGGCGAGCAAGTGATTGGCTTGACAAGGAGGTCAAGCCCAACTCACTTCGCATTTGGACCGAAGTGACAAGTGCATTCTTAAACAAGTACTATTCGCATGGGAAGACGGCGGAGTACCGCCACAAGATCCAATCCTTTGAGCCAAAGCGAGATGAGTCACTCTTCGAAGCTTGGGATTGTTTCAAGGAGTACCAAAGGGAATGCCCTCACCATGGGATTCCTAAATGGTTGTTGCTCCAAACATTTTACTTGGGGTTAAGTCCAAGTTCGAAGACAAGTCTTGATGCGGGCGCGGGAGGCCCCATTATGAATAAAACTGAGGATCAAATAGAGGAAATCATTGAGGATGTAGTTCAAAACTACCAATCTTGGCATGTAGGCACAAGGAATTATGATGGGAAAGGTAGGAGTGAAGATGGTAAGGGTTTGGTGTACGCCATAGAGCAAGCACAGATGATGGAGAAGCTTACCTCACGCTTGGAGAAGCTCGAAAACACACCAAACCAATCGCCATCACCGTCTACAATCCCTCCTCCCTCAGCCACTCTTCTCTCTAAGGGGAAGGGCAAGGTTAGTTCTTATGGTTCAATGCCTCCGGGCACATTCTTTTGCGAAAATTGCCAAGACTATAGTCATTCCCTCGATGCATGCCCCTTGGTTCATAACTTGTAATTTGTGGATTATGACCCTTCATATGAAGGCGAGTTTGATGTAGAGTATGCTAATGCCATAAATGAGAGGTCTAGGAATGATAACATAACCTAGAGGGCCCTCCATGTATGGTCCCCACCAAGGCTATGGCCAAGGAAGTGGGTATGATAGCCAAAATCGAGGTGGCTATAGAGCACAAGGCTATCAAAGCCAAGCGCCCTATGGTCAATCTCAAGGTTTTGGCAATCAAGGCCAATACAACCAAGGGAGTTATAATCCCAACCATCAAGGTGGAGGGGGTTATAACTACTCTTATGGGCAATTTAGGGGTGCCTCAAGTGGGGGTTATCCTTTGAACTCGGGAGGTCCTTATGGTGCATCTCAATTGCCACCTCCCGGATTCAATGGACCGAGGACCTTTGGCAACCAATATCAAGCAAACCTTAGTGGTTATGGCGTTGCACCTCCACCACTCCCGCCTCTTAAGTCTAATCTTGAGGCTCTCATGGAGTCGTTTGTGGGGGCACAAGCCAAGAAGAATGTCGAGTTTGAGGATGGATTCAAACAATCCAACACTCACTTGAAGATGATTGAGACCCAACTTGCTCAACTAGCTAGCACTATCAAAGAGAAACAAGTACGTACAAGTCTCCCACCCCAAGGTCAACCTCCTAAGCAATTTTATGCCATTGTGACAAGGAGTGGGAAGACCTTAGATGATAGTGCTACGCATGTTGAATCTTCTAGCTCTAGGGGTGAGAGTTCTATGGGAAATTAGTCCTTGGACCGTGATGATGCGGAAGAGAAGTCTCATGTCGAAGACATGAGTTGTGGTGATAAGTCAAAGGAGACTACTCTTCCCCCTCTCCCAACTCCTATTTCCCCCTACCCTCAAAGATTTGCCGGTAAAAAGCTTGATGGCCAATTTCACAAATTATGGGAAACCATTAGCAAACTCTATGTGTCATTATCTTTTACCGAGGCACTCAAACAAATGCCCCACTACTCTAGATTCATGAGAGATATTCTTAGTGGCAAGAGAGGTTGTGAACCAAAGGAGACCGTGCAACTTACGGAGAGTTGTAGCGCTCTAATTCAACACCTCTTTCCCCCAAAACTCAATGATCCCGGGAGTTTTTCTATCCCTTGTAGCATTCAAAAGCTCAAATTTGAGAATTCTCTTTGTGATTTGGGGGCAAGTGTGAGCATCTTGCCATATAAGATCTATGAGAAGCTCACTCTTGGTGATCTCTCTCCTACCGTTATGTCATTGCAACTAGGCGATCGATCGCTTATGTTTCCATTGGGTAGGATTGAGGATGTTCCCCTCGTGGTTGGCAAGCTTACTTTTCTTGTTGACTTTGTTGTCCTGGACATCGATGAGGATGCCCATACTCCCATTATCTTGGGGAGGCCATTCTTTGCCACCGCGGGTGCTCTTATCGATGTGCAAGAAAGACTAATCACCTTGAAGGCGGGAGGTGCTAAAGCTAGCTTCAAGCTTGCAATTGATGAACATTGTTGCTCTAAAATGAAAAGTTGCATGAAAAATGACACTCTTTCTTGTGTTGAGAACAACCACTCTTGTGGTAATTCTTCTAACAATTTTCTTGTTTCTAAGTGTGCTAATGAGCTTGCTAGGTCCTCTCTTGATGACAAGAATGTCCATGGAGTCCCAAAGGCGCTTGGGCATGAGCTTGATGATGTTGTAACCATCCCCGAGATATTTGAAATGCATGTTAATGATGATAATGGCGCTAAACCCTCCAAAGTGTTTCATGGATCGGCTAAGAAAGCCAAGAAGTCAGCTAAGAGTCCATCGAGTCCCGAGGAGGGGCATGTTGGTGGATTATTTGGTTTCCGCCTCTTGAATGGTGATGTCGGTAAGATCTTTGTGCCCAAAGGGGCAAAGAAATGGATGTTGACTAGTGTTGATCCTAGGTTGGTTGTGTTCGACCCCCCTTGAGCTTTTGGGGGGGGGGGGGGGGGTCCGTCAAGCTAATGACATTAAACGAGCGCTACCCGGGAGGCAACCCGGTTGTCTAACCCTTGTCCTAATTTGTTTTTGTTCATTAATTTTTGTTTTCACAGTTTTACATTTCCTTTTATTAAATAAATATGATGAGATGGGGGTGCATTAATCGTGCAAGGCCAAAAGGCATTTATCCAGTTCTGTGTGATCGCACAGCCAATTCATGCGATCTCACAAAACTGGAAATATGGATCAGTAGCTCCCCAGCAGTTCGTGCGATCGTGCTTGCATTCTGTGCGATCGTGCTTGCATTCTGTGCGATCGATCTCGAACCGTGCGATCGCACGGAAATTTTGTGCGCTCGCACGGGTCGGGCAACCCGGTTCTGCGATCGCGCTTATCAGAAAAATCGCCCTCTTCTTTTTCATTTCTTACTTTCATTTTTCATTTCTTCACCATCTCTCCACTTTTCTCTCTACTCAAACTCCTCAAATTCCATTTCCTACTCAATCCCACTCACACATTTCACTCTAAATCACTCACATTCACAAATTCATCTTCTTCCCTCACTTCAAAACCAATAATTTCAGATTTTTTCTCAAAAACCCCCAATTTCTAGGGTTTGTGTGAACTTTTATTTTGTGATTCCTTGTTGCAATTAGAGATTTGGGGTTTGCTTTTGGGTGATCTTGTCTTCCGCCCTTACTTGTGGTGACGATTTCTTTCCCTTCTTTCTCCATTTTTCTTTACATTTAGGCTCATTGTTCATATTATTTGGGTGAAATTCTGGAATTTTTGATTTTGATTGTTTGGATTTGCATGTTTGTTTTTGTGTTTATTCCTTGATAGTCTAGACTTGCTATGCATGTTTCATTGTTAATATTTGTAAAGACTAGTCTATTGGTAGATTTTGGGTGAAATGTTGGTGGAATTCTAGTTGGGTTGTTGTTTTTGGTTGACGAGGATTGTTTGGAGTACTCTTGTTCACATTAAACTTATGTGGTGAATTGGTACTCGTTTGTGATAGTTTTAATGGTAGAATGTAGCCTTTTTGACTAACTTAGTTTTCCCTTTTGTTTTGGATTGTGTTTCTTTTCTTGCTTGTGTGTAGATTTTTGCTCCCTAAGGCTCATCATGATGACAAAACGATCAAAGAAGGGACCTAACTCCCAACCGAACAAGCGCAAGGCCATCACCCCTCCGGCCTTCGAGACTTACGGAATTTCATTTCCGGAGCAACAGTCTTGGACTTACTTTGAGGAATTGTCTAAGCGGAACATCCGCCCGACAAAATTCTATGACAAGAAGACCGTTCAAACTTTGGGGTTTGAGAAGGAGCTTAACACTTTGATTGAGGGGCTCGATCTCGAGGAGTTTGTGGGGATGAGTGCCAAGACATACCGGAGAGTCACTCTCGAGTTTCTTGCCTCGGCTAGGAGGCGCTGGGTTCATGAGAATGGAAAAGAGTCGGTCGAGCTTCATTTCCAAGCATTCAATAATCAACATGTGCTCACCGACGAAGCGATCAATGATTTCTTCACCATCTACCCAAACCGGGGTCTTGTTGTTTACCCGGTGGCGGAGTGTGCGGATGTTAGGTTAGGATTCATATGACAAAACATAAATCATGCGGAAAAACCATAAAGCCAGGAAAGCATATTATTTACACATAATCATTTAGCATAGTTTAGATGCATACACTTTGTTGCGTGCCCTCCCTAGCTGCGCCCGAACCGAACAAGAACAAGTCTTTAGAACTCCAAGTGTCGTCCCTCCGTAGATAGTCCACAGCACGTCCGGATCCGCCTTAAGCTTGATCAACTAGAATCGCCCTTAAGGTACTTGGAATTTTCGGCTAGTTGTAGGCAATTGTGTGACTGAATTTTGCTCTCAAAATCACCTTGAATACTCGATTAAAATTATGAGCCCTTAACTCATATTTATAGACCATGGAATAAGTAATCGAATCCTACTAGGATACGAATTAATTAAATTAGAATCCTAGTAGAATTCTTATTTAATTAATTTATCTTTTAGGATTAGGAATTTAATCATTTAAACAAATCCTATACACTTTAGGTTTCGTATGTGAACACAAACTCTACACGAGCATGACCCGCAAGCGTGCAGGCCATGCCCGCGCACAGCCCACACGGCCGCTCGGCCCACGCGAGCTACAAGCCCACGCGAGCAGCAATGCTCGCAGCCCACTGCGCGCGCTGCCACGGCCTGCTGGGCCTGGCCTTGCGCTAGGCCTGGCGTGGCCTTGGCTGCTCGTGTGGCGCGCATGGCTTGCTGGGCGATGGCCCGGCTTCGTGCTGGGCCTTCGTCTGGCAGGCCTCGTCCGATGCTAATTCGTACGATACGCTTTCGATTAAATTCCCGATTCCGGAATTCATTTCCGATACGAACAATATTTAATATTTTGGATTCCGGAATTAATTTCCGTTTCGAACAAATATTTAATATTTCCGTTTCCGGAATTATTTTCCGATTCCGATAATATTTCCGATTCTGACAATATTTTCGTTTCTGGCAATATTTCCGATTCCGGCAATATTTCCATTTCCGATACGTACCATGATTCCGTTTCCGGCAACATCTACGACTTGGATAATATTTATATTTCCGATACGATCCATATTTCCGTTTCCGGCAATATCATCGTTTCCGGAGTATTCATTTCTTGCCTGTGACGATCTCAGCTCCCACTGAAACCAAGATCCGTCGATTCCGAATATCCATAGATGGAGTATTTAATGCCATTAAATACTTGATCCGTTTACGTACTATTTGTGTGACCCTACGAGTTCAGCCAAGAGTAAGCTGTGGATTAATATAATTAATTCCACTTGAACTGAAGCGGCCTCTAGTCAGGCATTCAGCTCACTTGATCTCACTGAATTATTAACTTGTTAATTAATAATGAACCGCATTTATTAGACTTAATATTATATGCATACTTAGACCAAGGGCACTATTTCCTTCAGCGGATTCTTATGATGAGAACATTTGGTGGGGAGAGCTCACGGGAGAGGAGAGGAAGTTCATTTCCTCCTCGGCGAAGTCATCTTCTTTTCATCACCCTGCCATCCGTTACTTGAACCGCATCCTCCTATACACGGTCTTTGCAAAAGGGGCCACCGAATCCTTGTCAAGTCCGGAACTTGGGGCACTATGGCTAGCTACTGAAAAGGATGAAGGGATCTTGGATTTTGGGCAGCTTTTGATCACCCGGATAATTGAGCATCGGAACGGGGAACCAACTAGTGGGGATATTCTATTAGGTGGGATGCTCACTCTTCTCTTGAGAGCACTCCCCGGTGATCCTTATGAGCACACCCTAGCTGAGTTGGATGAGGTTCCCGGAGGGGAGTTCCTTGACTTGAGGACGCTCTCCAATGCCAAGTGGATCAAGGCCACCAAGAATGATAACTATATTTGGACGGTGAAGCAACGAGATTGGTGCATCCTCCCCAATCCTACCATCACTTCTTAGACTCCCAATGTCCGGTATTTGCTTCCCCGCGATCCTCAATTCCTTGCCGATGATCAACGGTTTCCTCCTCCTCAACCCGCTCCGGAGTCTCCTCCCCGTGGTCCTCCTCCTATCTCGGAGCCTAGCCCTAATGAGGGTGGCACGTCCTCTTCCTCCTCTCCTTTTGATTTCCATGGCTTGCAATCTACCCTTGCGGCTATCTTGCAAGGGCAAGAGAACCAAGCTAATACCTTGGCTTCTCTAGCTCATCGAGGGAGCCGCACGGGGGATTCTTATCCCGATTATGACTCGTCCTACTACGGTAGGCGGGTGTACGACTTCCATGTTGACAAAGGGGACTTTTCCCCCTATGTCAACTATCCTTATCACCCTCCCCAACAAGGGCCCATCCCTAGTTGGAATGAGGAGCGTACACCCACTTACCCGTATTGGACGGGCCGATCCCAACCCGGTGTCACTCCTCCCTCTTTTCCGCCTTATGATTATACCATGATGGGCGGGAGTGACTACCGCGGTGACCCCATGTATCCCACTTCCCCACCGGTAGATCGGCCAGATTGTTGGCCCGAGGATTTCACTTGGTGGCCTAGGGGGTACACGGGAGGTTGGGATGGTCCCCGAGGAGAGCCACCCCATGGAAATTACCCCCTTCGGCCCGAATATGGTTGGCCGCCTTACACCGATGCTTCGGGGTCCGATGTGGACCCCACCTACAATTTCACCCCGTTCACCACCGATGAGGCTCGAGCTCATCGTGTAGAGCGGGATTACTATTGGAGGATTTATGATTCGAAGGGTAAGGCGCACGCCGCGGGTCCTTCTTCTTAGAGTTCCCTACATTTCTCCCCCATCTTGATGTGATGGTATGCTTGCGATTAGCTTGGGGGAGAAATGCGGAGTGGGGGTTTTCTTAGGGATCTTTTGAAGCTTGTTGGTGTTGTTGATCTTCTTGCCACTTCGTGTGGTTGTATATATGATGATGATGGGTCTATGATGATATTTTTGGTGTGTTTTGGCCATTTGGCCCTTGACTTCGAACATTTTTCTTGGTTGTTTTTGAGTCATTTTTGGTATGTTTCTTGGCGGTGGTTCACGCTTTCCACCTTGTGCCTTGTCCGTCTATATTTTGGTGAGTTTGTTCGGGTTTTAACGGTTCTTTGCGGGACTTGCTCCCACGACAATTCCGGTAACATCCTTCTAACTCTATTTCATACTTTAGGGGACGGGCATATATCATGATGGGGCATTTGGTTGGATGGGTAGCTGTGCCCCTCCTTGCTTGGTTTTAGGCCTTGAGGACACGGCCTAATTCTAGCTTGGGGGGAGTGTTGTTTTGTGGATGCCTACTTGTTGATGCTCATTGCTATGAAATCATACCATTATGTGCTTGTTTCTTTGTTTTTAGTTTGATTTAGTTTGATTTTAGTTTCTCTTCTTTTTGTTTGTTTTGTTTGTTTCTTTTTGTTTCCCTTTTTGGTGTGTTTTCTTATTTTCTTCCTTTTTCTTTTGTTTTCCTTTCCTTTTGTCAAGGGAAGTTTTTCTAGGTTTTCTTAGGCAATATTCTTGATTGGGGCATATAAAATTGGAACTTGTAGATTAGAATGCTTTTATTCCTAATTGGTAGATGTTTGTCTTGGGTCGAGTCTAGGATTTGGTGTCAAGAAAGTTGGTTGAACTATGGGTAGCATGCGTCATGAACTCTTGGCTTATGGTAAGATGGTGTCGATTCCTCTAGTGATTTGAAGCCGGAGAGAATGGTATTTTCTACCTTGTGAGGTTCATGTTCAAATAAGCCCAAACACATTTTCATATATTCAGTGGCATGGATCCTTAGCATTGACTTTCTTGTCTCCCGAGTTTGACCATTTCCTTCCCGAGACCGCGACCGAACTACTTTAGGGGACGATAGAGGCATTTCTTTCGGTGACTATTTTTCTTTTAGTTTAGGACTTTATTTTTTTTTTTTTTTTCATATATTTTTATTTGCATTTTCCCCCTTTTCTAGCCATTTGAGCCTTGACCCTTCATTTCTTATGAGCACATTACAAGCCTAATAGCCTTTGATTTGTTTTCACCCTTAGAAGTGATAGTGAAGCTTAGAGTTATGATGCTTGTTCTTTTGGATTGATTATGCAAAGTTGAGGAATGAATGTTGTTTTGTATGAATGGCAAAGGTTTGGAAGAATGTTGTATATAGTGAATAACTGATGCAAAAGCAAAAAGAGAGTAAAGTTGTGAAAAAGCCAAAAATAGAGAAAAACAAGGCATGAAAAGTTTCATTTGAAACGCAAAAAAAGAGGAAAATCAAATCAAGGAAAAAAATGCAAAAAGAGTTGTAGTTTAGAATTGTTGTTGAATAAGCTTGGGGGTATCCCGAATAAGTGGTACGAGTTTGTGTTTGGTTCAAAATGCTTGAGTTTAGTTTAGTTGCTCATTCTTCCCTAGTTGAGTTTTGTTTGCTAGAGACTAGCAAACGCTTAGCTTGGGGAAGTTTGATGAGCGGCATTTATGTCGCTCTAGGCCTAGGATTTTATAGATTTTTATTAAGCTTTTTGATAGTTTTGCGTAGTTTTGTTGCATTTTTTATCCCCTTATTCCATCTTTGTACTTTTCAGGTAAAAATGTTGAAAATGATGGAAAATGGCTGAGAATTGCTCGAACAGGGCCCGTGCGATCGCATGGAATTTATGTGCGTTCGCACGGGTCAGCAAAGTTGCCTCCAAAGTCAAGCAGGTTCGTGTGCTCGTGCCCCAGGAGTGTGTGTTCGCATAAATTCGGAAAATCGATGCAGGAACTATATGGGAATTCGTGCGATCGCACCATAGAGGAGCTCGTTCGCACGAATCTGGAAAATCGATACAGGAACTATGAGTGATTTTGTGCGATCGAACCACAGAGGAGCCACCTCGCACGGAATTTTGGTGGGCTCGCACTGAATTCCTGTGCGAGCACATGAGGATTTATGAAGATTTGGCCAAGTCAGAACCGTGCGATCGCACGGTTGCTGAGCACGATCGTGAAGGGTTATGATTCATATGACAAAACATAAATCATGCGGAAAAACCATAAAGCCAGGAAAGCATATTATTTACACATAATCATTTAGCATAGTTTAGATGCATACACTTTGTTGCGTGCCCTCCCTAGGTGCGCCTGTGAGGGGGTCGAAAAAGCGCGAGGCTAATGCGTGACCTTGTCCCTCGTGGGTGTGACGATTCTTTTTATTCAATCAAGTGTAATTGGATTTCCTGTGAGTATACACCCAATTGACTAGTAATATAGGAGTCGCCATTCAGTTTTTAACGACAATGAGAAAAACTGACAAAACCCGGTTATCGTGACATAAAGGGAGTGCAATTATGTTTGACCACGATGGCCGTAGGTTCCCTTGTGATCCCTGGTGTGGGGATCTCTCAATATACACCCGCAAGGTAGAGATTGAGGGTTCGGGGGACTGTAACTACCGAGAGAAGTACTTCGCTCGTCGATAACTCCAGAGGCAGGATATCCTTACTAGCTCAGCATAAATAATTGAAGGGACATGCGTTAACTATTAAACTAATCTGAGTTGATTTTAGCAATATGCAACATATAATACTAATTCGATCGTGATTATCTGATTTAAATAGCATTAAGGGACCTAGCATGATAATCCGATTTCCCAAAAATATTATATTTGTTAGGCGTGATAGAACAATCTGATTAGGTTAGTTTAATAGTTCATAAAAAGGGCGAGGAAAGCAGTTAAATCATCGAAAAGGGACACATTACGACGCACCCTTGAGAGGTGCGTCACGGTTCTCAGAAAACTAACCACTTCGACTTTGCTATTTCTCCTTTTTATTTAACGAATCTCAATTATGGGACAGGATACGTTCTGTTCGATTTATGGATCGATTGCGACAGAACGCGTGAACAGTTTCGCAGCGTGAGGCTTAGGCTAAGGAGTTTAGAGTTAATACTCAGAATATAATTGTGTGTTGTTGTGTCCTTTCACGTCGAATTTAGGGGCCTATTTATAGGGAAGAGTTCGTGGAAAGATAGAATTGCAGAGTTCTAATCCACAAAGAATTAGGAAAAAATACGTACCCAGGTATTTTCAGCGCCCAGGCCTGGGCGCCGAAGATTTCGGCGCCCAGAGCCAGGCGTTGAAAATAGGGTCTGGGCTGTTTTCTTTAGTCAGATTCGGATTCCTGAAATCCGTAGAGTTTGAGATTAATTCGAGTCTTTTAGCGCGTATCAATTTTATGACGGAATGCGTCTGGGCCCGTTACGAACTCTAGGCTCGTTAGGATTTTAATTAATACGTAACTCTTATTTATGAATCATATTAGGAATAGGATTCTCGCAGATTTCTATCTCATTTAGGATTTATGTTGGAATGCAACACCTAATTCTGACAGGTTTCTATCTTTTATGATTTGCCACTTTTAGAAGCTACCTTTTACGGCAGTTACTATTTTTAGCAGGTTTCTATAAATAGCAGGTTTCGGGTGAAATGAAATGGGGAATCGAGATTCGTTTATTTTATAGGAGATGCGTTGTCAAGTGGAGATTTACGCTTTCATCATCGAACCTTTCCCTTGCGGGAACGGGGACAAAAGTAGGTGTCTACAGTTAGCCCCCACTTTGACTGAGTCTTGGAGTAAGACGATGGTCAAAGTATTAGACGGAGTGCGTCACACAAGCCATGGTGTATGTGACCTGTTTTGCGAGGGTCTCACGAGCCCCCGAGTGATAACATTTGACTTAAGGGTCATCACTTGAAGTGTCAACATATCCCTCACGTGTCATTGGGATTTGTCAACTGATAGTATAGAAACTTCCTCACTTTGTCATTGGAAGGATCTAAAGGTGCTTAGAAACTCCCTCACTTTGTCATTGGGAGTAGGTACAGATGTTTTCGAAATTAAAGCTGTAAAGTGTAATTGGGCCTGGCCAAGCTCAATCACGAGGTAAAACGTTTTTAAAGATTCTCATTTTCAGGGCTACCTAAACGAGAAAACCCCCTTGTTTTTATAGGACGTAAAACGAAGGAAAATCCAGCACATCGTTCTTTTTTGGAAAAACGGAAAACCAATCCTTTAATTTTTGGAAAAAGGGAAAACCGAAAAAGGTTAGCGCTGCAGCGACTAAGGACCCGCGCGGTTAGTGACGCAGACCCCGCCCACTGAAGGTGGGCCAGCCTGTCCGCTGAGGGTGGACGCCCCGTCCGATAGAAGTGGACGAATCTGTTTTGATATTTTGAAAATAAGGACCTACGCGGTTTGTGACGTAGACCCCGCCGGCTGAAGATGGCGAACCTGTCCGCTAAGGGTGGACACCCCGTCCGATAGAAGTGGACGAATCTATTTTGAAATTTATTTTGCTTTTTTGAAAATAAGGACCTACGTGGTTTGCGCCGTAGACCCTGCCGGCTGAAGATGGCGAGCCTATTTTAAATTTGAAGATTTTATTTCTTTCGAAAACTGAGGACCTGCGCAGCTAGTGACGCAGATCACGCCCGCTGAGGGTGGGAGAGCCCTGTCCGCTGAGGGTGGACGTCCCTGAATTCGTTTTCTTTTTGATTTGGGAACTCGCGCGATTTGTGACGCGATTCTTGCATGACTGAAGATGGGAAAGTTCCTATTTCTTTGGTTCTTTGGATTTCTTTTGAGAATTTCTTTTATTCATTCTTGCAAAAGCGAATTCTTTCGAGGCGTTCTCGAATTTAGTTGTAACCTGAACGTGGGCTGACAACGTGTTCAGATGGATCTTTGTCTTGCGACCGTCCGCTTTCGTGATTTTGAGCTAGTCTTTACGGCTCGACTTGGTCTTTGATCAGAGGACCGTGCACAAGCGTCAGTGACGTCCTTTCGATGAGGTCGAACCTATTGTTGTTCTTTTTTTTTTTTAGATATCCAAACATGATATGGTGTATGGCGCAGTCCGGGAATGTGATTTTGATCGCGCGCTCCTCGTTGGAGTCTATTTTTTCGCGAGCCCCCAAGCACTGGGGCTCGTCGGTTGTTTTTTTCATCTTGTAATCATGTTTGGGGTCATGCTCGTATGTGCGAGCGACCTCCTATAGTAGTGTGCTATTTTAGCGAAGCCGTGGAGTGCGACTTTAGTTTTCAGGCGACATCCGGTTTTAGCTTGGCCTGGATGAACCCTTTGACAGACAAACATTTTTATTTGGGAAAACCAATGACTTGACGACACATATTTTTGGTGTTTCGAGGAATGACCATGATATTTAACTTGCTTTTTTTTTGAAAGTGTACATAAGCATTTTCTGAGACGAGTCTAAGTTTCGACCAAGTTTTAATGTTATTATTTTTTCTTGCTTATTTGGAAGCTAAAGGTGCTTTGGGCTTGATCCTACTTGCAATGGGACCTCGTGTTTTAGCAACACGGTCTTAAGTCCTTTCTTGTTCCGTGTTTTGTGAAATCTGGGCCTTGGGCTGCATTTTCAGCGCCCAAGTTCAGGCGTTAAACATTTCGGCGCTCAGGCGTGGGCGCTGAAAGTCCTTTCCTGGTAATATTTGATTTTCGGATTTCTAAACACGTTTCCGAATGGGATCAGGATGTCATTGGGTGTGTTCAGCTATATATAGGGGCTAGATACGTCCCTTATTTTCTACTACTCTCAAATTTTTTCTTTTCTTTTTGTTGTGCTCTAATTATTCACTGCTTTTGCCATGTCGATCCCTACTTTCTCCCTCCAACGGACTGTTAGGCGTTGGTTACGGGCCCTTACCCCCACAGAAAAAGCTTTGTTAAAAGAATACCACTTAGAGGCACTTTAGGTTTACAACAAATTAATATTGATTATAACTTTCTGCATGTTGCCCTAAGCTTTTGGGACTCCGATCATCATGTTTTTGCCTTTTGGGGCAATGAAATATGTCCTTTGCCTGATGAATTTGCTGCGATCCTTGGTTATCCTACTAATGCTACTCCTGTTACCCCTGGCACTATTGAAGAGGGTAAAATAACCATAAGGGCTTTCCTAGGGCTAGATGATAACATGTTTGCTGAAATTGTTGTAGATGATAAGGTTAACTTGGCGAAACTTGTAAAACATCACTTTAGGCCTAGTAAGAATATGACCGAACAAAAATTGAACATTCGAGCCCTTGTATTTTTCTTGTTGAGTCATTATTTGCTGTCGAATAACAATGGTGAGTTCGGTGACATAAGGTTGATCCCCTTGATTAGCCAGATGGAAAGTTGCTATTCTATTATGTCGTTGGTTGTTGCCGAGACTTTGCTGAGTGTGGATGAACTGAAGAAGGATGCCAAATCTGAACATTTTAAGGGAAGCCCCCTATTTCTGCAGGTAATCGATTTTTTCCTTGCGCACATGTATGTTTTTTTTGCATATATTTCTTTTTGCCTGGGGCTGAGTTTCAGCGCCCAGGGCTGGGCGCTGGAAATTTCGGCGCCTGGTCCTGGACGTTGAAACTGCGCCCCAGGAACCGTTTTTTCTTTCTTTTCATTCTTTTGATTCGATAGTACCTGTTTTTGCAGATTTGGCTTGCGGAACGGCTTAGACTTTTGGAAGCTCCTGCCGATCCTAAACATTATCGCCCTATAGCTTTGGGTAACCGAAAATACTTGCACCAAGGCTAGGACGACGCCGAATAGACCTCCCTTTTTACTTATGGCATTTGTTCTATTAAGTGGGTGGTACCATGGTGGGGTTTGACTACTATGACAGGGGGGTCTGATGTATCGGTTTATGTTTCTTTGTTGGGGCTATCTCGTCCCATTTATATTTTCCCTTACCGAGTCATGCGTCAATATGGTTTAAGGCAGACTATCCCCTTTTCTGATACGGTACCACCTAAGGCAGCGGCCTTTTCACAAACACGGGTCTTAGCGTGGGCTAAGTATTATGATGGTCTCCCGCGTTGGGCCGTAACTACAAATGGCTTTGTGGGTCTTTCTGAAAATTACAAGTTGTGGATGAGCTCCGATGACAAAGATGTGAGGACCGAGGCTCGTAATGGGGAGCCGGCTGAGCTTTTGATACCTCGTATTCGTGTTAAGTATGAGGGTCCTGAGTCTGCCAAACCTCGTACCTATAGTTTTAAGACTGTGAAAGCTCGTCCTGATCGAAAGCGAAAGGAAGTTCCTCCCCGTTCCAGTTTCAGGCCTAAAAAGATGCCTAACATGAAGGGGCCTGCTGTTGTCAAAAGAAATGCAAGCTCTCGCGGAGATCGTCGCCGGAACAATGTATGGGTTAGGAAGGCTCAGCCGCCTGTAGAAACAGTGGCTAGTCTAGTTGATGATAATAATCCTTCTCCCACCATTGTTTGTGCCCTTGAGGCTGAGCGGGCTATAACTGAGAATGTTTCTGAAGCCTTGGCATCTTTGGAAGTTAGTTTCCAGGAGCCGGTTCTTATGGAGATTGACATTGGGGCAGCGCAGAGGACTGTGGGGGTGGATCCTGCGAATATTGCCCTCTACAAGACTTTATTTGATGATCCAGAAGAACTAGAGTAGTGTAGTTCTTGTTAGGGTGTAGGTGCCCTCTATTTATTTCAGTTGTGTTTGTTTTTTATTCCTAGCACTTTGTTTTCCTTCTTATTATATTTTAATAAAGGCGTATTTTTAGTTTTCATTTTGTTTCTCCTATTTTATATGTTTAATACTTTTTTACACAAAGAATAATTTTTTTTTTATTATTTGGACCGAATCCTTGGTAAGGATTGCCTACGTATCTTGTCAGAATCAGGTCGCGCGTAGTTCTAGCTTTAGAATAAGTTCTAGTGTGCCGGATTTCGGTAGATATGTCCTGAAGTGGAAACATATTACTTAATTGGTCAAATGAGTGAAGTATTTATTTTCATCTGCCGTTTTTTGTTGCGTGAAATTCGACTAATTTGTATAGCTATATTCTTGGTAAACCTATTTGGATACGTACTGTACCCCCCAAGTGTTCGTTTATTTTTCCGTTGTGTGCGGATAAAATGACGAGCACTTTCGAAAAAGAAAACTTTTGGCAGGCAGAGAGTTTCAACGCCCAGGCTGGGGCGTCAGAAATTTCGGCGCCCAGCCCTGGGCGCTGAAAATGACTTGGGGGGTCAATTTTTGACGCTTTGCTTCACATGTTCTTGCGTTTATTTCTATTTCTTTTTTCTTTTTTGTGCCTTGATATTTTGCTTCGTATTTAAAGTTAATTTTGGGGCTATTTTGGAGGCTTTTTTGACTGTTAGCGTGAAACGCATTTTTGTCCAGATTAATTTTTTCTATTGGTGACTCAAAACAGTTTTGAAAATGGAGTTAGGGTGCGAAATTTATGAAGATCTTTGTGTAGGCTTTGGAGGTGGGTTGTTAGTGAAGGGTATGATGGAATCTATGTTTTATGAATCTGTTTTTTGGTAACATTTGCATTGTTTTAAATTTTTGATTTCCTTTGATTTTGGGTTGCATGGATTTATGATGACACTGGTTGGCTTTTTAGGTTTTGGGGATATGAATGGGATAGTGTGGTTTATTTTGTGGGTTTCGGGATTGGTTCCCATGGCACTATTTCAAAACCGAGTGGGCTTTGTTTGTTGGGCCTAGAGTGGGCCGCCTCTTTATTTTTGTATTTTGCAAGTTCATTTTGGTGTTTATTTAGTGTTAGAATAAAAAAATTTAGGAGAAATACTACGCCTTTATTGATTCGGAAACTAAGGAAAACACACTGAAATAAAAACTGACTCATATTCTAAAGGGCCTTAGGACCATCTAAAGTCTCTATTATTTTTTCTATCAATCTAAAGAACTACTAGGCGCTTTTTACTAATGGTGCTCTATGTGGCTCAAGCCTGGGGTTTAGTCTCATAAAATTTCGGTCCTTCACCGGTACTCATCTTGAATTCCATTCCTTTTGCGTTGACCCACTGATATGTCTTCACCCATCCGTTCTCGACCTCTTCTAGTGTTGATGCAGGAGAGATTAACCGGGTTGGATCGAAACCTTCATCTTGTAAAGCTAGGGTAGTCATCATAGTCTCGCCCTTCATAGGCCTCGATTCTTTAAACAATGTCGATAGAGCCTGGTTGTCCAATATTTCAGCTGTTTTAGTCTTGGTGAGGTGGGGTGCCTCATCCAAGGTGTGGCAGTCATGGAAAATTTCAAATCCGGGTTTTAGCAAGCAATCCTGAACGAAGGGTTCAGGGAAATCACAGCATGGGTGTTCTTCTCCTTCCCGAACGAACATCCCGTTAAGGGTCCTTTGATATGGGGGAAGGAGGGTGGTTTGTTTGGCTTTGTTAAGGCGTAGCCTAGATAGGCAGTCAGCAATATCTTCCTCCGTTGGTTCATAACCTAAGCCAAAGGGAGTAGATTTGTCGGGAAAAGGATGGAACGTGTATTCCTTCTTCCTTATGCCCAATGGGGTTCCTGGGAAATAACCTTGAGCTAACAGCATTCTAGGGATGACTCGGGATGCATGCGGGTCTAGGAATGCTGGATCATAATCTTCGATGAACTGGATTGTTTCTTCCATTTGAAACCCATAAAGGTCGTATGCAGTTTCGGCTGTTCCAACCATAGTACAACTGACGTCGAGAGGAGGGGCGCGGATTTCTAGTATTACCCCGTTATGGTTAAGTTTAACCATTTGGTGCAAGGTAGAAGCCACACCTCCTAAGTCATGGAGCCAAGGTCGCCCCAAGAGGAGGTTGAAAGTGGGCTTGATGTCGATTATTTGAAACTCCGTGGTGCGTGCCACAGGCCCGGTTTGTATGGTAAGGTTGATTTTCCCCAATACAGGCCTTCGGGAGTTATCATAAGCTCGTACCCCTTGCGTGGAGGTTTGGAAGTCATCGCTTCCTAGCCCTAAGTAAAGGGCGGTTCGCAATGGGCAGACATTAACCGCCGAACCATTATCTACGAGCGCTAGGGGGATGTTTTGTCCTTTGCATCCAACCACTAGGTAAAGGGCTTTATTGTGAGCACCCCGCTCTTTGGGTAAGTCTTTATCAGTGAAAACTATGGCCTTTTCTCCGGCATCTCTCGTGACATGGCTAACCAATGAGTCAGGTGTGATATCTGTAGGTACTGAGATGAGGTCAAGTGAGCGAATAAGCTTTTCGCGATGTTCCTTTGAAGTACACATAAGATCCCAGATGGTAATCTGGGCCTTGGTTCTTTTTAGTTGTTTCAGGAGAGGATTTTCAATGACTTCCGCGACGGTGGCGTGCCGTCCATTCTCAGGAGTTTTCCTAACCGGGACGTCGTCCATGGGAGGTGGGTGAATGTCCGGTTGGTATATTCTTCTGGATCGAGTGAGGTTGTCGACCTCGGGCTCCTGAGGGGTGGTGTCAATGAGAGCATACCCGGGCCAAGTTTCAGTGAAGAAGTCCTGGCCCGAGACTTGAGATAGGTAAATATCTTCAGCATCATCGTTCCACACACCGCACACTTCCCTCTCGATTCGATCCATAGGGACCACGGCGAGTGGTGCATCTTGAGGTGTAATATACACCGTGGGGTCGAAATTCTCTGGTTGGTTGAGAGAGATGTCACAAGAGCCGAGTGGGCTCTTGTTGTTGTTGGGTATGCCAACGTTAGGGAGAGGTATTACTTCATCCTCTATCATGTCCTGGATCGTATGTTTTAGAGTCCAGCAGTTTTCAGTGTCATGCCCATTTCCTTGATGGAATTTGCAGTAAGTACCTTCGACCCAATATTTGTTTTTGACAGGAGGGTCACGGGTGGGGCCTATAGGTCTCAACTTTCCTTGATTGGTTAGTCTTTCAAAGGCTTGTACCAAAGTTGACCCGAGTGGGGCAAACTTTCGGTCTCGGACCCATCTTACAGGGTTTCTTCGGGCGGGAGCCTCTTCTACAGCATGGAATTCTTGGGCTTGGGATGTGTTACCCCGATTATAGGTGTTGGTCTTATATGTGGGTTTTCCCTGTATGGTTTTGGCGAGGTCGTCCTCGATCTTTATTCCCACAACATAAACTCTTTTGAAAGTGTCGAGTCCCAGGTACCTAAGGTGTTGTCTGTAAGCCGGGTCCAGGTTGTCAATGAATTTTTGGACCAATTCTGTTTCGGGAGGCCTATTGATTAGCTGGGCCGCCTGGTCCCTCCATCTAGCAAAGTAGGTTGTGAAACCCTCATTTTTCATTTGGAAGAGAACTTCCAGCTCGCGCATGGTGACTTGGAAATCCATGTTCGACGAGTATTGCTTGATGAAGACATTGACAAAGTCTTCCCAAGTGGGGAAGAGCTTAGGGTCCTGGTGATAGTACCATTTGAGCGGCACAGGTTCCAAGGACAAAGGAAAGGCAGGTAAGTACATGGACTTGTCCACGCCTTTCAAGTTCATGGTATTCACAAAGCTCAGTAGATGATCACGGGGGTTGTCCGTGGCCTTGAACTTTGGTAAGTCAGATGAACTGAACTTTTCTGGTAATTTGCCAGGAAAAGGTTCAGGATCGAGGGAGAAGTATTTGCTCCCCATGGTTTGTTGTAGGACCATTTTTTCAATCCTCTTCTCGTTTTCGAGGTCATTTTTGGCTTGCGCAGCCGCTAAAGCTTCATTTTCCATTTTCAGCTGGCCCATAAGTTGGGTCATTTGGACCATCTAGTCTCGCAAATCTTCGATGGACATGTTTGAAGGTGCGAATCGAGGTTGGAAAAGCGGAGATCCTTGAAATGAGGGACGACGGACGGAGCTTGGGGCTACTAAACCTGGTGTTGGTGATGTATCTTCGAGACGCACTAACCGTTGATTCCCTGATCGGCACCACATGGCAGGACCAGTCCTAGGCATAAGATAAGCTAAAGTTTAGGTTCCCAAAGTTTCAAGCATTACTTAGTCTAGACTTCGACTCTCTAAGTTGGTTTTTCACTTTTTCTTTTGTCGGTACACTTTTTGGTTTTTTTTTTATTTTGGCCATTCTTTGGATTTTCGAAACACTTGCCCGTGTGACATTCATAGTTGTTAGCATGTTCGGTTTTGGTGCCGAGCATTGTCGTCGTAGGAGGCCCAACAACGACACAAAGAGTTATTAATTTTTTCACGAGTCGCTTTTTGAAATCGAGTGCTTTTCTTACGCCCTCGTAGCAATTCTTTTGATGAACTTTTTTTTTTGCGCTACTTATTTTCCTTTCGCTCGGGCACCGAGGCTGCCGCGCCTGACCAGGAGGCCAAGCAGCAACTTCAGCGACCAACTAGGGGCGTGAGAAATTCTGGCGCCCAGCCAGGGGCGTTGAAAATGCGTCCCTGGCTGGTTCTCGTTTTCTGTCTTCTGTTTACGCGACTTGGACTTGCGTGCTTGCCTAATAACGTCCTTTACGCGTAACAGCGTTTGTGGGATTCGTTACAGGCCATCCCGAGCGTCGCTTATTTTGTGGCGATCATTCGGGCTTGCGGAACACGTGTTTCGGTATAACTCTTTGGCAAATTAGTCTATGAATGTTAGGGCAGTTTTTAAGGTCGTTGGTTTTCTAGGATAGTTTGTCACACACAATCACATATTTCGCTACACATAACTACATTACAAACATGGATTTGAAAATTAAATATGCCATGTAGCTTATGATAGGCTTCTATGGGTAGTTTATTGGCGCCTGACTTGGTACCGCTTCTATCGTAGATCCAAGCCATGCCCCGGTCAAGGTAGTGTCTTCAACAGATGAATTTCGCTCAAGAGGCCAACCCGCAAGTGCAAGCCAAGGGGGCATGCAGGCGAGAGGGACCTAATGGGCGAGCGATTGGGTTCGGGATAGGTGTACTACCTGCACAAGTACCGAGTGGGAAACATGCGCGGCGTATGCACCCCCCTATTGGCGAAAAAAGGTATCCTTAGTCCCAACTCCCGAGGGAGCCGAGATTCGTTATGATGTTCTGCCCGTTCACATTAATATGCTGATTTTCAGGTCGTCCCAACTTGATGGGGAAATAAACGCGGGGTAGGATCGTTTCACCATTCGGCTATTTTGATTACCTACAAGCACGAGTATTTCCTTCACTATCCCCAGTGGAGTCGCCACTGTGAGGGGGTCGAAAAAGCGCGAGGCTAATGCGTGACCTTGTCACTCGTGGGTGTGACGATTCTTTTTATTCAATCAAGTGTAATTGGATTTCCTGCGAGTATACACCCAATTGACTAGTAATATAGGAGTCGCCATTCAGTTTTTAACGACAATGAGAAAAACTGACAAAACTCGGTTATCGTGACATAAAGGGAGTGCAATTATGTTTGACCACGACGGCCGTAGGTTCCCTTGTGATCCCTGGTGTGGGGATCTCTCAATATACCCCCGCAAGGTAGAGATTGAGGGTTCGGGGGACTGTAACTACCGAGAGGAGTACCTCGCTCGTCGATAACTCCAGAGGCAGGATATCCTTACTAGCTCAGCATAAATAATTGAAGGGACATGCGTTAACTATTAAACTAATCTGAGTTGATTTTAGCAATATGCAACATATAATACTAATTCGATCGTGATTATCTGATTTAAATAGCATTAAGGGACCTGTTATGATAATCCGATTTCCCAAAAATATTATATTTGTTAGGCGTGATAGAACAATCCGATTAGGTTAGTTTAACAGTTAATAAAAAGGGCGAGGAAAGCAGTTAAATCATCGAAAAGGGACACATTACGATGCACCCTTGAGAGGTGCGTCACGGTTCTCAGAAAACTAACCACTTTGACTTTGCTATTTCTCCTTTTTATTTAACGAATCTCAATTATGGGACAGGATACGTTCTGTTCGATTTATGGATCGATTGCGACAGAACGCGTGAACAGTTTCGCAGCGTGAGGCTTAGGCTAAGGGGTTTAGAGTCAATACTCAGAATATAATTGTGTGTTGTTGTGTCCTTTCACGTCGAATTTAGGGGCCTATTTATAGGAAAGAGTTCGTGGAAAGATAGAATTGCAGAGTTCTAATCCACAAAGAATTAGGAAAAAATACGTACCCAGGTATTTTCAGCGACCAGGCCTGGGCGCCGAAGATTTCGGCGCCCAGAGCCAGGCGTTGAAAATAGGGTCTGGGCTGTTTTCTTTAGTCAGATTCGGATTCCTGAAATCCGTAGAGTTTGAGATTAATTCGAGTCTTTTAGCGCGTATCAATTTTATGACGGAATGCGTCTGGGCCCGTTACGAACTCTAGGCTCGTTAGGATTTTAATTAATACGTAACTCTTATTTCTGAATCATATTAGGAATAGGATTCTCGCAGTTTTCTATCTCATTTAGGATTTATGTTGGAATGCAACACCTAATTCTGACAGGTTTCTATCTTTTATGATTTGCCACTTTTAGAAGCTACCTTTTACGGCAGTTACTATTTTTAGCAGCTTTCCATAAATAGCAGGTTTCGGGTGAAATGAAATGGGGAATCGAGATTCGTTTATTTTATAGGAGATGCATTGTCAAGTGGAGATTTACGCTTTCATCATCGAACCTTTCCCTTGCGGGAACGGGGACAAAAGTAGGTGTCTACAGCGCCCAAACCGAACAAGAACAAGTCTTTAGGACTCCAAGTGTCGTCCCTCCGTAGATAGTCCACAGCACGTCCGGATCCGCCTTAAGCTTGACCAACTAGAATCGCCCTTAAGGTAGTATAGATTTCGGCTGATTAGGGGGCAAGAGAGTGGCTGATTTTTCTTCAAAGTCTTACCTTTAGAATACTTCAATTGTGTCTATAAATAATGACCCTAGGCACCTATTATAGAGGTATGGAAAAGGAACTGGAATCCTATTAGGATACGAATGAATTTAATTAGAATCCTGCTAGGACTCTATTAAATAAACTTTATCTAATAGGTTTAGGATTTAATCTTTTATCGAATCCCCGATAGCTTTAGGATTTGCACACGAGCATCGCACGAGCACCGTACACCCGCGCAGGCCTTGCGGCCCACGATGAGCGCACAGCGCCTCGGCCCATGCCCGCTGCCTGTGTCCGCGCGTGCGCCCAAGGCCTTGGCTGGGCCTGGCTTGCGCTGGGCCTGGTCGAGGCTTGGCGTGTGTTGTTGATGCGTGTGGCTTGCTGGGCGATGGCCTGGCTTCGTCCTGGGCCTTCGTCTAGCGAGCCTCGTCCGATGCTAATTCGTACGATACGCTTCCGATTAAATTCCCGATTCCGGGATTCATTTCCGATGCCAACAATATTTAATATTTTCGATTCCGGAATTATTTTCCGTTTCGAACAAATATTTAATATTTCCGTTTCCGGAATTATTTTCCGATTCCGATAATATTTCCGATTCTGACAATATTTCCGTTTCCGGCAATATTTCCGATTCCGGCAATATTTCTATTTCCATCAATATTTTCCGATACGTACCATGTTTCCGTTTCCGGCAACATCTACGACTTGGATAATATTTATATTTCCGATACGATCCATATTTCCGTTTCCGGCAATATCATCGTTTCCGGAGTATTCATTTCTTGCTTGTGACGATCTCAGCTCCCACTGAAACCAAGATCCGTCGATTCCGAATATCCATAGATGGAGTATTTAATGCCATTAAATATTTGATCCGTTTACGTACTATTTGTGTGACCCTACGGGTTCAGTCAAGAGTAAGCTGTGGATTAACATAATTAATTCCACTTGAACTGAAGCGGCCTCTAGCTAGGCATTCAGCTCACTTGATCTCATTGAATTATTAACTTGTTAATTAATATTGTACCGCATTTATTAGACTTAACATTGAATGCATACTTGGACCAAGGGCACTATTTCCTTCAGTCTCCCACTTGTCTTTATGGAAAAGTGTGTATTACCTAATTCCTTTGTCGCTCGATGCTTGCTCTTAAACATAAGGTAAGAGTTGTCATCCTTATTATGTCCAGAGGTGTTTCTCGGTTTCAGAGTTCAACTGATCAAATAAACAGATAATCATAACCTATGATTCATCCGAGCACGGCCATGCATTTTACAGCTTCTAGCTCTCCGAGTGGCCTTGTACAACTTTTAAGCATCTCATCCCGATTTATGGGAGGACAATCCCAATCTTGCGATCTTGAGATTAGACTTCGTTTGATAGGTGATTACCTGAGCGTTGCCTTTATAGCCTCCTTTTACAGTGCGACGGTTGGTCAACGTCAAAGTAACCAGTTCTCAAACAAGTAATCTCAAATCACTCAGGTATTGAGGATTTAGTGTCTAATAATTTTAATGAAATTTACTTATGACAGATTTTCATCTCTTACAGTAAAGTTTCATAGATCTGTCCGATACTAGTCTTCCCAAAGTAAGTATCTATGCAAATGATTGCGACATTGCCATGTCCACATAGTTCAAGAAACAGAACTACTAGTCATCTTGCATTCTAGTCGTCTAACGTTTTCTATGCGTCCATCTTTATAGAAAACTCCGACCAGGGACCATTTTCAACTTTTGACATTCAAGTTCACTTGATAGACATTTCTTAGTCACAGGACTGGTCCTGACAGTCTATCTTGAATATATCGTCAAATTGAAGGGACTCATCATTTAATACTTAACCAAGATTAAATGGAATATGAAAATACATTTCATGTATGATAAATGTTCAACCCCAATGTTTTACAACCATGGGCCTCAAACCCATCTTTAAAATAGTTCATGGAATTCAAAGCTATGCTTGATTTCCAGTGCTACAATGTGAGTGTTGTTTCTCACTTGTTGCATAGGTTTAGTTATCATGCTTTGCCAATCTTAATATCCTTTTCATCGAATGTTCTTCGAGATAGGATGATAAGATCTTTTGAGTATGTTTATTTTGTGATCTAGTCCTTCTTGCTACAATAGTGGTTCTACGCATTTTGCAATGAAGAACCATTAAGTCAACAAACATGTGAACTTCCTAAGTTCAATGAAGAACTCATTAATATAAACAACTCTGTTTTATTGCTTCTTAGGCAATAAGTACTTCTACTTCAACTGTTTGGGTTGCTAGTGATGCTTTGGTTGGATTTACTTCTACTTCTTAGGCAATAGAGATTGGTATATGTTCGTCATGCCTAAATTCATACAATACATTTTTGGCGATCTTCATATTATATCATACATGATAAATTCTTTTGCAGAATTATTCTCAATTGAATTTTATTCATGTAACTTTAGCTCATTCAATTTCAGTAGATACTGAATCCAGCTAAATTCTTTGACTAATAATATAGGTTTAAGAATCTCATTTAGACTATTTGATGTTTAACTTAGTAAATGCTTATACATAGTTCAAACATCCTTTACTTAGATTTATTCACATGGGTCGAATATCTCCAACGGAGTCTTCCGTGTTTGATTTAGTAAATGCCATTACTTAATCTAAAGCAATATTATAAGATCTTAAATAGATCTTAATACCCAGTATGTACTAAGTTTCGCCATGGTCCATCATTGATGAATAATTTCAAATCTAAGTCATTAGCATTTGAATGTTATTTCACAATAGAGAGATATGTGTGTGATACACATAGGACCAATTAAGTTTTATGTAATCCCACTAAACTTCTTATATATCTATAAGAATTATGTACATTTTATGAAACTAAAATACTTATAGCTTCACTAAGATACATTTCCGATTCCCAATTGCTTGCTTAAATCTGTACATAGATTTCATAAGCCAGCTTTCTATTCAAGCATTTCTTTGGATCCACAAATCCTATGACATACCATGTACATAGTTTCTTCCAACATTTGATTGAGGAATACGTTTTGTCATCCAATTGCCATATTTACCAATATGCAATCATTGCTTGAATTATAGACTTGAGCATTACGATTATGCATGAGGTTTCAACACAATCCACGCCGTGAATTTGCTTGTAACCTTTAGCAACTAATCTAGCTTTGTGTTTGATGGTTTTTATCCTTAAAACCAATTTGCAACCAATTGGTGTAAACCATTCTTGCAAATCAACAAAATTTTCAATTTTGTCATCAAAACATTGAGTATGTTTTTATGGCCTTTAACCAATTAAACATTAAGTCTATATATGACCTCTAACCATTTTAGGGAATCTGGGTTTCGTCATGGCTTTCTTACAAGTCACAAACTCATTAATCTACGTGATAATAGTTCGATTGCAAGTTGTAGGTTTCTTCACTATCTAATGGAAGATTCGCATAGCTTCAATGACCTGAACTCCATGTTTCTTCACTATCTAATAGAAGAATCTCATAGTTCCAGTGACTTGAACTCTATGCCTACTAGGGTATAGAACATCAAACAATAGGATATCAATAGCCACTTGAAAGTACTTTGAATATTCTGTTCTCCTTGAAGCACCTGTAAAGTCTTCTAAGAGATGTCTATTCTTTAAAGCCACTTCTAAAGTCCTTAAAAAATAAGTTCGGCTTTTCTGAAGCACTTCGAAAAGCCTCCGGAATGTTCGTTTATGTTTGTTGTTCGCCTCGAAAACTTTCGAGGTCTATTTTCTCCCACTTGTCATTTTGGAAACGAATCTCCAAAAGGACATTATTTCGAGCAAACAAACATTATGTTCTCAAAAATTCGTGGTAGAAACAATACCTTGTGTCTCATTTGAATAAATCACAATGAAACATATATCTATACTTGGGCCTTAGTTTGTCGAATGACAAACACTAAGCTCCCACTGAGTTTAGCAACTCTCTAGATATATATTATGAAAATATATTCTGAAATTACTTTTCAATAGCTTTGACGAATTTGGTTTAGTTTGGTGGTAGTTGAGCATTTTGTTTTTAGAAATTATAGGAAAGTTCTTTATGATTCATCATTGATCGAATAAAGTACTAATTGACTTCGATCATTCCAACTTAGATATGCCATATCTTATGGAGCTAGATCGTGAAATTACAACACACAATCATTGATGATAATATTTGGTCTTAAAGTAATCATCGACATGATCTAACTTAGATCTTTATGATTTCTTGCCAAGTGGATTTTATACTTCTGAATCATTGAACTAGCCAAACAGATTCAATTTTATATCACATTTGAGTAAATAAACCTATATTCACTCAAATCTATGTGAAATAATAAAGTCATAAAACCTTTCTTTAGCTTTGAACTCTATCGTCTAGGCGTTCTAACAATAGTTCATATCTTTTGTTACTTTCAAGAAGTAAGACTAGCTTATCTTGAATTGATCTAGAAATCAATCAACTTTCAAAAGTCCATCAAAACAGAGCTTATGAATGTTAACTTGTTGATATGGTCTAAGCAACAATGCCAAAGTTTAGTGGAACTCAAATCAAAGGTTTGATTTGAACCTAGTAAAGTTTTTATTGTTAAAGAGTTGTTTGTTTTAATCAAGCATATTGACTCAACCCGTAAATGACCATTTCATTCAAACAAACAAACAAACATTGTTTTTGTTCTTCTGAATGTGAGTCTTTCTGTGTTTGAAAACAGAAATTTAGGTATGCTGATTGTGGAACAAAATAGCCATTAAGTTCCAGCCTTTGAAAGGACTTAAAACAAACTAGATGACCCTACAATTAATGTAGCAATGTCATGCTTCATTTCCCACTTGTAGTCCATTAGTGTAGCCTAGCTTCCATTGTTTGAGTTATTACCGAAGTAAGAACCTCAAGCGGTATATGATACCAAGGAAGTTTGATTGCCAGGTCACTTCTCTTTAAACATTAACTTTTAGGTAGAAACGGAATTGTAAATTCCTTTCACTTGTTCCTTGTTTTCCTATTTCTTGTACCCTTTCTTAAGAATTGAATTCTCTAGTGTTGACTTTTATACTTTGTTTAGACATGTCCAATGTCACTCCAACAAAGTTCTTACCATTTATGTTGAATATTTTATTTCAACTAGATGATCTTACCAGAAGCTTCTAAAGTTCTCTAAGCATCGATCTATTCGAATGTCTAGGGACTAGACTCATTCGAGAATTAAATGGACAAAGATATTAGGTTGTTAACCATTGGTAAAGCTGAGTGTTTAAACTCAATGCTTTATGATCTCAAAACTACATTGTATTTTGAATTCACAAGCACCAATCGGTTTGCCATTCGATTTTGATACTCGAAAACAACCATAAAAGTCGCTATAAGAAACGTACATTTTAAAATGCTCATTTTCTCTCATTTCCGTGAATCGTTCTTGGATTCACTACCAATCGAGGAAATTTACTATTACCTTTCTAAAAGGATTTACTGCAGTGCAAGATATTTAATTATAACCAATAATTAAAAAATACATTGAAGCATGCAAAGTCTAAAAATTTATCATGAATAATAACTTGAAAATTAAAGCAATCATGCAATTCAAACAAGTTATTAGCATTTTATTCGAATTTATTGTTCCGGCAGGTGTGAATAAAATGATTCCAAGACCCTAAAACCATTGAAGAATTAAGCACATTATGTATTTTGACTCAATTCTAAAACATTTTAGGTAAGCAAAAACCTTTTGCTAATAGTCTAGAAACTACTCTTTGTTGATAGGTACGTCTAAGAACTTATTAGGTAAACCTATCGATTTTGCCACGACATAAAAGGACTCCTTACTTATATCGTTGAGTTTCACCAAAACTAACATGTACTCACAATTATTTGTGTACTTACCCCTTTAGTATCGATAAGTAACACCTCGCTATGGAGGAAAACTATTACTAAGATCGATGTAAAGGATATCCAAGTAAGTGTTATTTTGGCATGGCATCTTTTAACTCAATTTTTAAGTTTGGAACTTAAGGCTCTTACTATGTTGGTTAGATTTTAAGTGAACTAAAATCCTTAATCATGCAACATAATCAAGCCACAATCTCATGCATAATTAAGACATATTTAAAGCAATAAATAACCTAAAGCATGCATAAGATAAATGTGATCTAGTATGGCCCGACTTCATCTTGAAGCTTCAACTTCAAAGTCCGTCTTGAAAATGGAAACTTCGTCTTGAATTTCACCGTGGGAGGCGCCATTTTCTCCAAATAGGATAAGCTATAATTAAAACTAATTACAACTATTTGATGGTACGCAGACCATATTTAAATTGAAAAACAAATTTGGTGCATTAGACCAATTACATTCAAATTAATGGTACGCATACCATATTTTCTATCCTATTTGGGCCATACTAGTCACTTCATAACCTGCAAAACAATACATATACAATATATACCATTCATCCATTCATTATCATGAATGGCCCACATAATTGGTTAGTTAAAACACATTGTATGCATCATATAAACATTTGCATCAATTAATCAAGGGCACCAATAATCTACCAATTATTCAGTCCTTATTAATTCTAATCAAGTTTTTTAACCTTAAAGGATTTGTAGACCTAATCAAGAGTTTATGACTAAAAAGGGCTCCCACTTAAACCAATAAATTCATATGCTTTACTAATTTTAAACATAAAAATGTATTTCTAGTCTAACCGGAAACATACAAATTTAATTAAAATTTAAAGCTCATATAAATTTATAATTGAATCCATTTATTTAATTTATTTTTCAGTCGAACTTTAAATTAATTCAAGGTTTTTAATTTTAGTAAAATAATTAGAATAAATAAAATTTATAATAATTATAATATTCAAAAGTAAAATCCAAGAAAACAATTTAAATTATTAATTTTAAAATTAATTAAAATTACATGAACTGAAAATTTCAAATTAAAACTTAAAACTCGACAATCGTAACATGACGAGCACTTGGGCTTGCGCCCAAGCCCCTTCGATTGCACGACCATCGCTGGCCCATGGCACATCATCGCAGCAGCCACGCGCAAACGCAGCAAGCCAAGCCACGCTTGCGCGCAGCCTGCCTGCCCATAGCATCGCAGCAGCTACGATGGTGCTCGCTCGCTCGCGCAAGCAAGCGCTCGAGGCCACGCGTGTTGGTGCGCTGATCTGCGATCGCTGGGCGACCAACTCTCGCCCTCGCGCGCGCGCTCCTCTGCTCGTGCCATGCCATAGCTGCTCGCCCATCGCCCACATGCGCGCAGCACTCGACACAAGGCAGGGCTGCTGCCTTGTGCTCGCGCGCCATTCGCCTTGCTCGCTGCATTCGTACCGCATGGGCGACGAGCTCCCTTGCTCGTCGTCGCATGCCCGCACTATACAACACCCCTTAAGGGTAACACGTAGCGTCCATTGCTTTGTGCGTGCAAGTTTTATGAGCGATTGCATAAAAATTAAAAATTTTATTTTCAAAATTAATGACAAATTAATAAAACATATTAATTTAATAATTTTAGGGCGAAAAATCGAAAATTTATTAATCAATTAATTTCCGATTAATCATGGATTCAAATCTAGGTCATAAAAATTTAAAATTTAACATAAATTAACAATTTTTATGGTGGTTTTTAATCATAGGCATCTAATTAAGTTATTAATTAATTATGAAAAACAAATCAATTCTAAATTATTCGAATTTTAACAAATTAATCATAATTACAAATTAGATTGTATAATTAACAAGGCTAGGCATTAAAACTTGTTAAACATATACTGTAGGTCAATCAAAAATTCAAGATTTATCAACAAGAATCGCAAATATTTAATTTAACATCTTAAATTTACAAACTTTTGCGTTCGAAAAACTAAAACCTCCGAAAAGTCATAGTTAGGCTTCGAATTTGGGAATTCTGGGTTCGGCAGAAAAAGACTATTTTTGTCAAAATTTTAGAATGCCTTTTACATGCGGAATTGACACAAAAATCACTCGATTTGATGAGTAACGAAGAAACTGCCGAAAAACTGCGTACATATAATTAAATAAACGCAATTTGCAATTAATTAACAATTACGAAAATTAATCACCCCTTTTAATTCCTTGCAAATTTGTAATATTTAACCATGTTTATGCAATTTAGATTATGAAAATAATAAGAGGCTCGTGATACCACTGAAAGGTTATGATTCATATGACAAAACATAAATCATGCGGAAAAACCATAAAGCCAGGAAAGCATATTATTTACACATAATCATTTAGCGTAGTTTAGATGCATACTATGAGGGGGTCGAAAAAGCACGAGGCTAATGCGTGACCTCGTCCCTCGTGGGTGTGAGGCTTCTTTTTGTCAAATCAAGTGTAATTGGATTTCCTGTGAGTTTACACCCAATTGACTAGAAATATAGGAGTCGCCATACAGTTTTTAACGACAATGAGAAAAACTGACAAAAC
The DNA here is from genome assembly GCF_020520425.1 of Spinacia oleracea. Lineage (NCBI taxonomy): Eukaryota > Viridiplantae > Streptophyta > Magnoliopsida > Caryophyllales > Amaranthaceae > Spinacia > Spinacia oleracea. Next base: position 32,719,211 of record NC_079492.1, read on the forward strand.
CCGGTTATCGTGACATAAAGGGAGTGCAATTATGTTTGACCACGACGGCCGTAGGTTCCCTTGTGATCCCTGGTGGTGGGGATCGCTCAACTTACACCCGCAGGGTAGATATTGAGGGTTCGGGGGACTGTAACTACCGATAGGAGTACTCGCTCTTCGATAAGTCCAGAGGCAGGATATCCTTACTAGCTCAGCATAAATAATTGAAGGGACATGCGTTAACTATTAAACTAATCTGAGTCAATTTTAACAATATGCAACATATAGTACTAGATCGAGCGAGATTATCTGATTTAGATTGTTTTAAGGGACCTAGCATGATAATCCAATTTCCCAAAAATATCATATTTATTAAGCGTGATCGAACAATCAGATTTAGTTAGTTTAACAGTTCATAAAAGGGCGAGGAAAGCAATTAAAGCATGGAAAAGGGACACATTACGACACACCCTTGAGAGGTGCGTCACGGTTCTCAGAAAACTAACCACTTTGACTTTGCTATTTCTCCTTTTATTTAACGAATCTCAAATTATGGGACGGGATACGTTCTGTTCGATTTATGGATCGATTGCGACAGAACGCGTGATCAGTTTTGCAGCGTGAGGCTTAGGCTTAGGGGTTCAGAGTCAATACTTAGAATAATAATTGTGTGTTGTGTGTCACGTCAAACTTAGGGGCCTATTTATAGAAAAGAGTTCGTGGAAAGATAGAATTGTAGAACTCTAATCCATGAGGAATTAGGAAAGAATACGTCCCAGGTATTTTCAGCGCCCAGGGCTGGGCGCCGAAGATTTCGGCGCCCAGAGCCAGGCGTTGAAAATAGGGTCTAGGCCGTTTCTTTGTCAGATTCGGACTCTTAGAATCCGGAGTGTATGAGACTTTAATCGAGTCTTTTAGTGCGTATTAATTTTATGATAGAATGCATCTGGGCCTGTTACGAACTCTAGGCTCGTTAGGATATTAATTAATATGTAACTCTTATTTTCGAATCGTATTAGGAATAGGATTCTCTCGCGATTTGTATCTCATTTAGGATTTATGTTGGAGTGCAACACCTAATTCTGACAGGTTTCTATCTTTTATGACTTGCCACTTTTAACAACTACCCATTACGGCAGTTACTATTTTTAGCAGGTTTCCATAAATAGCAGGTTTCTATAAATAGCATGTTTCGGGTGAAATGAAAAGGGGAATTGAGATTCGTTATTTTATAGGAGATGCGTTGCCAAGTGGAGATTTATGTTCTCATCATCGAACCTTCCCTTTCGGGAATGGGGACAAAAGTAGGTGTCTACAGTTAGCCCCCACTTTGACTGAGTCTTGGAGTAAGACGATGGTCAAAGTATTAGACGGAGTGCGTCGCACAAGCCATGGTGACTTGTTTTGGCGAGGGTCTCACGAGCCCCCGAGTGATAACATTTGACTTAAGGGTCATCACTTGAAGTGTCGACATACCCCTCACGTGTCATTGGGATTTGTCAACGGATAGTATAGAAACTTCCTCACTTTGTCATTGGAAGTATCTAAAGAAGCGTAGAAACTCCCTCACTTTGTCATTGGGAGTAGCTACAGATGTTTTCGAAATCAAAGCGATAAAGTGTAATTGGGCCTGGCCAAGCGCAATCACGAGGTAAAAGTGTTTTTAAAGATTCTCATTTTCAGGGTTAGCTAAACGAGAAAACCCCCTTGTTTTTTATGGGACGTAAAACGAAGGAAAATCCAGCACATCGTTCTTTCTTTTTGGAAAAACGGAAAACCAATCTTTTAAATTTTGGAAAAAAGGGAAACTACTCACATCGCTTTTTTGGAAAAAACGGAAAACCAAAAGCTTCTCACATCGTTCTTTTTTGGAAAAACGGAAAACCAAAAGCTACTCACATCGTTCTCTTTTTTTCTGGAAAAACGGAAAAACCAAAAGCTACTCACATCGTTCTTTTTGGAAAAACGGAAAACCAAAAGCTACTCATATCGTTTTTGGGAAAAGCGGAAAACCAAAAAAGTTATTGCTGCAGCGACTAAGGACCTGTGCGGTTAGTGGCGCAGACCCCGCTGGCTAAAGATGGCGAGCCTGTCCGCTAAGGGTGGACACCCCGTCCGATAGAAGTGGACGAATATGTTTTGAAGTTTGTTTGTATTTTTTTGAAAATAAGGACCTACGCGGTTTGTGGCGTAGACCCCGCCGGCTAAAGATGGCGAGCCTGTCCGCTAAGGGTGGACACCCCATCCGATAGAAGTGGACGAATCTATTTTGAAATTTTTTTGTGCTTTTTGAAAATAAAGACCTACGTGGTTTGTGACGTAGACCCCGCCGGCTGAAGATGGCGAACCTGTAAACATATATTTTTTTTGAAGATTCTTTTTTTGAAAACTGAGGACCTGCGCGGCTAGTGACGCAGACCCCGCCCGCTGAGGATGGGCGAGCCCTGTCCGCTAAGGGTGGACGTCCCTGAATTCGTTTTTTTGATTTGGTACTCGCGTGGTTCGTGACGCGATCTTGCCAACTGAGACGGGCAAGTTCCTATATTTTTTCATCGTGATTTCTTTTGAGAATTTCTTTTATTCATTCTTGCAAGAGCGAATTCTTTCGAGGGATGCTCGGACTTAGTTACAACCTGAATGTGGGTTGACAACGTGCTTAGACGGACCATTGTCTTGTGGTCATCATCTTTCATGGTTTTGAGCTAGTCTTTACGGCTCAATTTTGCCACTACCTGGGTCCTTGATTAGGGGATTATGTATAAGTATCAACAGCGACCTTTGGCTTGAGGTCGTAAACTGGTTTTATTTTTTTAGACATCCAGACATGGGACTTCGTACAGCGTAGTCTGGCAATATTGTTTTACCTTTGCATAATATATATTTTCTTTCGAGCCCCCAAGCACTCGTGCTTGACGGTCATTTCTTGTTGAAGAGGTTCCTTGGGGATACGCATTTTGTAATATCCTTGATCGTGTTTGGGATTGTGCTCGTAAGTGCGAGCGATCTTTGTAGTGGTGTGCTACTTTTAACAAAGCCGTGAGGTGCGACTTTCAGAAATCAGCAGTTTTCGAGTCGAACGGATACAGCAGGGCCCTATAGAAGTCAGGGGCCTCTCTTTTTTTTTGGGTCTAGGATCATTTTCGGCGCCCATGCCTGGGAGTTAAAGATATCGGCGCCCAGCGCTGGGCGCTGAAAATAATTTCTGGCGAGGTTTCTTGATAACACAGTTGGCCTCTTATTCGTTCGTTTTCTCTTTTTTTTTTTTTTGAACGCGTTGGTAAATGTTCGATACTTAGGAAAGATCATATGTATGTGCGAATGAGCGTTCATAAAATGGCTGTTGTGTGCGGTACATTAATCAGTTTGTTTGAATCATTTTTTTTGAGCAATGACTGATTTTGAATAGTTTGCTTAGAAGCTTGATAGGGTTCAAGCTTGATTGTTCAAACATTTGCTTCGAGATTTTTTTATTTTTCTATGGTTGTTTCGTAGCTTGGAGCCCCCAAGTATGCATGTTGGGATGCTTCCTTTTGGCGTACGATTTTTGTAGGTTCTTTCGAGAAAGATGCCCTGGGGTTCCGCTCTGTAGACACCTACTTTTGTCCCCATTCCCGAAAGGGAAGGTTCGATGATGAAAACGTAAAATTTCCACTTGACAACGCATCTCCTATAAAATAACGAATCTCATTACCCCTTTTCATTTCACCAAAAACCTGCTATTTATAGAAACCTGCTATTTATGGAAACCCGCTAAAAATAGTAACTGACGTAATCGGTAATTGTTAAAAGTGGTAAGTCATAAAAGATAGAAACCTCTCAGAATTAGGTGTTGCACTCCAACATAAATCCTAAATGAGATAGAAATTGCGAGATAATCCTATTCCTACATGATTCGAAAATAGGAGTCACGTATTAATTAAAATCCTAACGAGCCTAGAGTTCGTAACGGGCCCAGACGCATCCCGTCACAAGGTTAATACGCACTAAAAGACTCAATTAAATCTCAAATACTCCGGATTCTAGGAATCCGAATCTGACTAAGAAAAACGGCCCAGATCCTATTTTCAACGCCTGGCTCTAGGCGCCGAAATCTTCGGCGCCCAGGCCTGGGCGCTGAAAATAACTGGTACGTGTTTTTTCCTAATTCCTCGTGGATTAGAGTTCTGCAATTCTATCTTCCACGAACTCTTTTCTATAAATAGGGCCTTAAGTTCGACGTGAAAAGGACACAACACACAATTGATATTCGAAGTATTGACTCCAACCCCTAGCCTAAGCCTTACGCTGCGAAATTGTTCACCCGTTCTGTCGCAATCGATCCATAAATTGAACAGAACGTATCCTGTCCCATAATTTGAGATTCGTTAAATAAAAAGGAGAAATAGCAAAGTCAAAGTGGTTAGTTTTCTGAGAACCGTGACGCACCTCTCAAGGGTGCGTCATAATGTGTCCCTTTTCCATGGTTTAATTGCTTTTCTCGCCCTTTTTATGAACTGTTAAACTAACTAAATCTGATTGTTCTATCACGCTTAATAAATATAATATTTTTTGGAAATTGGATTATCATGCTAGATCCCTTAAAACAATCTAAATCAGATAATCGCGCTCGATCTAGTACTATATGTTGCATATTGTTAAAATCGACTCAGATTAGTTTAATAGTTAACGCATGTCCCTTCAATTATTTATGCTGAGCTAGTAAGGATATCCTGCCTCTGGAGTTATCGAAGAGCGAGTACTCCTCTCGGTAGTTACAGTCCGAACCCTCAATCTCTACCCTGCGAGTGTACGTTGAGCGATCCCCACCACCAGGGATCACAAGGGAACCTACGGCCGTCGTGGTGAAACATAATTGCACTCCCTTTATGTCACGATAACCGGGTTTTGTCAGTTTTTCTCATTGTCGTTAAAAACTGAATGGGAACTCCTATATTACTAGTCAATTGGGTGTAAACTCACAGGAAATCCAATTACACTTGATTGAATAAAAAGAATCGTCACACCCACGAGGGACGAGGTCATGCATTAGCCTCGTGCTTTTTCGACCCCCCTCACAGTGGCGACTCCGCTGGGGATAGTGAAGGAAAAACTCGTGCTTGTAGGTAATCAAAATAGCCGAAGGGTGAAACGATCCTACCCCGCGTTTATTTCCCCATCAAGTTGGGACGACCTGAAAATCAGCATATTAATGTGAACGGGCAGAACAGCATAACGAATCTCGGCTCCCTCGGGAGTTGGGACTAAGGATACCTTTTTTCGCTAATAGGGGGGTGCATACGCCGCGCATGTTGCCCACTCGGTACTTGTGCAGGTAGTACACCTATCCCGAACCCAATCGCTCGCTCATTAGGTCCCTCTCGCCTGCATGCCCCCTTGGCTTGCACTTGCGGGTTGGCCTCTTGAGCGAAATTCGTCTGTTGAAGACACTACCTCGACCGGGGCATGTGTTGGATCTACGATAGAAGCGGTACCAAGCCAGGGGCAAATAACTACCCATAGAAGCCTATCATAAACTACATGACATGTTATTATTGCCTCATGATGGAATGTTAGTTATGTGTAGCGAAATATATGATTGTGTGTGACAAACTGCCCTAGAAAAACCAACGACCTTAAAAATTGCCCAAACATTCATAAACCAATTTGCCAAAGAGTTATACCGAAACACGTGTTCCGCAAACCCGAACGATCGCCACAAAAATAAGCGACGCTCGGGATGGTCTGTAACGAATCCCACAAACGCTGCACAACGCGTAGAGGACGTTATTAGGCAATCACGCAAAATCGAAGTCGCAAACAGAAAACGAGAACCAGCCAGGGACGCATTTTCAACGCCCCTAGCCGGGCGCCAGAATTTCTCACGCCCACTGCTGGGCGCTGAAGTTGCTGCCTAGCCTTTTGGTCAGGCACAACAGCCTCGGTGCCCGCGCATAAGAAAAACATACGTAGCAAAAAAAAAAAACTTTTCGAAATTTTTTTGCTTCGAGGGCGTATGAAAAGGCACTCGATTCTAAAAGCGACTTGTAAAAAATAAAATAACTCTTTGTGTCGTTGTTAGGCCTCCTATGACGACAATGTTCGACTCCGAAACCGAGCACGCTAATCGAAATAAACTTGAATGTGACATGGGAAAAATATTCAAAAAATTAATGTTCAAATGAAGTTTTCAAGGAAAAATAATGTTCGAATAAAAAAAATAAATTCGAGTCTAGACTAGGCTATGCCAAAGTACAATCTAAATCCTAAGTCTTAGTTGTCTTATCCATAGAATCGGTCCTAATGCTTGGTGTCGTTCTGCAAGTTAACAGGTTAAACCATATTGAGTCTCCCTTCCTAACATTTAAATCAATAAGCACCCATATGTAATTGTCATCCCTTGCTAAGAATCCACGGCCTCAACACTCTCTCTCACCAACAAGAAGAATATATTATAGTATTTGCAAAGTGGAAACAGTCACATTCTGAAAATCATTCCTCCATAGTCGCACAACCCCCAAAGTGAACCTAAGGTGTCAATACCATTAGCAAAAATTAATGGCCTCAAGGCTTATGATCACATTGGGTCACGACCATCATAGTCCTCTCGAGCCACTCGCTCCTTGAAATACTCCTAAGTACGGACTAAAAGATTTTCCATGAATGCAACATGACGAACCATGAAAATACCCAAATCGGCATACCATAAGGCTACCATTGGGGTAAAGCAATACACACTAAGAGAGAAGCCGCAATAATGATTCTAGTCTTGCAAAAAAAAAAAAAAAATCGATCTCCCCGATTAACTACCTTGCCAATATTAAGCAAAATGGCGCATGACAAATGAACACCCAAGGGTTAAAATCTAAAGTGTCAACCAATGAAAGTTATGGTCCAATTAGCCTAAGTCTGAGAGTTGCTTGGTCAAGTATTATAGGCTTACGCCACGTCATTATTTTGAGTCTAGGCCACCTCCTTGTATTCATACACGGGTTAAAATCAGATAGATTAATGAAAGTTCGAGTCTAAATCATAACTTCCAATTAAATCCCAGAAACTGGAATCTGAAAAGAAGCAAAAAAGTGATCTTCGATGTAATTCTTTCGTTAAATTTCAATAAGGTAAAAATAACATTTTGAATCTACGCTATTTGCACATTCTAAGAAACGACTAAAAACGCTTGCAAAGTAAGACAATTTAAAGGTCCACCCTAGGCCTATTAAAGCTAAAGGTCCACCCTAGGCCTACTAAAGTTAAAGGTCCACTACAGGCCTACCAAACGAGGCTCACTCAGTCTCGGCTCGTGACTCAAAGACCACAACCATCTACGTTTTAGCCCAAATAAAAAGGGGGGAATCCTTAGCAAAAAAAAAGAGAAAGAGAAAAGGGAGAGCGAAAAGAGCGAGCCATGGAATACTTATCCCGTACCTCCCAAAGTGCAACATTTACCCAAGTAAACGAAGGAAAAGAAATGACTCAACCAATCCAAATCATAATATTCTACGATGTCTACCCTTTCCCGTCCTTATGTTCTTAGACGCCTTCGCTCTGGGGCCCCTGTTCAGCTCATTTAACCCATCCATGTTCTCGTCGCCATAACCCAAGAAACCATTACCTTCACTCTTGTTCTCGAACTTGTTGTCAAGCGCAAACCACACACGGACATTGACACGTGCGTCATACCCATTATTTCCAAATCCCAAACCTGCTCGTGCACCACCATTAGCATAATGACCATATAACTTGTGTGGATACATCCTGTTGATATACCCTTGAGCCGTCCCCATGCTACTCATTGGCCTTGATTGATGTAAACTCGTGACACTAGCTTGAGGCTGCAAATTGTGAGTCCTAGTAGATGTGATCCTCATGCTTGACTAATACCCATACAAACCATCCTATCTCATTCGACCCAAGCCGTCTTGAGTCACGAATAAAAAAGAGACAAATGAAAAATACATTCTACACTCAACGTGAAAAAAAATATAATATAAAAAATATGAATAATAAAAAAGAAACTTTGCAAAGCGCCTCTAAAGTTAGTCTAAAAAGAAAAAGAAGCATCTAGCGCACCAAAAAAGATCCGCCCAGAAGTCAGTTTCAGCGCCCACAGCTGGGCGCCGAAATCTTTAGCGCCCCAGCCTGGGCGCTGAATCTCTCTGCTTGCCAAATTTTGTCCAGAAGTGCTCGTCATTTTATCCGCACATACACGGAAAAATAACGAACACTTGGGGGGTACAACACGTATTCAGATATACGTAGCACCAAAGAAATACATGTACTCAATCAAAAAATATAATTTTTTTTTTGTCTTACGGCAAGGCAGCAGATTAAAATAATAATAAACTTCACTTATTCTACCGTTTCAAATAATATGTTTCCACCTCAGAACGTACTTGTTTAAAATCGGCATTCTAAGAAACCATTTTCTAGGCTAAGAACTACGCAAGACCTGATTCCAAATTAAATCTATTTAAGGCGGATACGTAGGCAATCCATGATTCGGTCCAACCAATTTGCAAAAATATTAAAGCCTATAGAAAAACAAGAATAAAAAATAGAGTCCCTTATTGAAATTTAATTACTTGCAATCCAAGTCGAAAGAAAAATTTAAGTCAAAGGAAGAATCCAATTCATCAAGATCCCAAAATTAATGATCACACATCGAAAATTAATGAGGGCACGTACCCTTGCCAGAAGAGCACTCACACTCCTAGGCACTTAGCCAAGACTCAAAAAGATCGCTTTGCCTCAATTGAATGGGGGCTAGCGCAAGCGTCCATGACCTCTAAAGTACTCGACTTGACCCTCCCTAAAGCGAACTAACTCACTTAAAGACTTTCTTTCACCACTAGACATAGTCGTTTGCTTAAAAACCTTCTTTCACCCCTAGACACAGTCATAGTTGCCGACAAGTAGTAAAGGCAGTAAGCTTGCGATAAAGAGGATTGTTCTACGGCATCACCCCATCGTTCCTTCAAACTCAGGGCACCCGTTCATGGTAATTCAAATGCTTGCTAATCCCCTCTGGAAAAAATAAGACATTGTCAATAGGACTTGGCACTTAACCGAGGCTCACCCTACTCAGACATGTGACACGGGCATCTAAAATCGAAATCTGAAAGCATTATTAATGGGAAGACATAACAGCAACTGGGGGCTAAAAAGTGAAATGAAAGAGCTAGGGAAAGAACTAAGTATACCTTGACCTTTTGTGCAGACATACACCAACTAAATCTAAGTCAATTTGAAAACGGTTTATATTCCCGCAATTCTGGAAAAGATGGCTCTAAAAGCCTAAAGCATATGCCAAACGGGCACAAGTGTATCTTGACGCCTGCACCCTGGCCTCCAGCAAATCCTTAGACAGCATTCCAAAATCGTAACAGTATTTTGATTCACTCGTGTAATCCTGTACGAACCCTTCTATAAGTCAACTTACTTAGGACACCTCGGATTGTACACAGTAGGATTCGGATTTTAAATAATTTTCAAATAATTTTCAAAGACTTTTTGGAACATAATAAAGTGTCGTTGGTTTAATCTAAGTATGCGTTTATCCCGATGTTGCAAGTGAGTCAAAAGATTTCTAAATATGATTATCGGTAAAGAAAGACACCTAGCTTTTGGCCAAGGCACACTACAACATGTGACTACCTTGACCATGGCAATGTCGCACAATACGACATTTACAAGAGAAGTAGCAAAATCACTACTCGAACGTACCTCGCACTAAACGAGTCTGGTTCAAACTATTCATGATCCATGTCACCATGAATGCATAAAAACGTATGCCAAGCATTATAGCACCAAGACAATCCCGTAGCTACAATTGGGGGCTTGAGAAAAACACTCTAAAAATGCTCAAAATGACGATTTTATCGCAAATTCTCGATACTAATGCTATACATACGTCATAGGGGCACAATCCTAAGGTTTAATTGTGTAAAACGAACCTTAGAATGGCTACAACCTCTCCCAATTTCTAAAGCACTACTTAGAATATATAAAGTCACCCCACTATCAAGGGTAACTGAAAATCACGAGTCACCAAAACTCCGATCAAACTACTGCACATAACGCTCGCCCTACAAGCGCCCGTTACACAGTCTACCTCGTTCCAAAGCAAAAGCGAAAGAAAAAATTAAGGATAAGAACTGTCAAAATATACTCAGAAATCATTTTCAACGTCCAGAGCTGGGCGCCGATATCTTTAACGCCCCAGCCTGGGCGCTGAATCTTTCTGCTAGCCAAGTTTTGCCCAGATAAAAAAAAAAAAAAAAAAAAGAGGAAGAAACACCTATGAATCCTCACATCGAACGAAGTAATAAGCCGTGCAAACCCACGCAGAAGGTGCTACACTTGTTCGAACACCTGAACGAGGCATGATGAAGTACTCCAATGCAAAAATTATAATGATATCCCAACGCCTAGGAGAAATGTTCTAAGACACGTTGTTAGGCCACACAAGCCTACGTCGCATCATAAGTTCAACCATCCCACGGTACAAGTTTAAAAAAGGAGAGTAAGGCATATTGCACTAATGTAGGCACGACCAAGAGCATGCGTAAAAGAGGCAAAAAACTACTTATCGCCCAAATTCAAAATGCAAGCCACACTACTTCTACATTAAGGATTAAAAGTAGCAAAACATTACCTACCACGGAAGGGATAGCTCGCACCTACACGAGCGGAACCCCAAGGCATCTTTCTTAAAAGAACCTACAAAAATCGTACGCCAAAAGGAAGCATTCCAATGTGCATACTTGGGGGCTCCAAGCTACGAAACGACCATAGCAAAATAAAAAATCTCGAAGAAAATGTTTGAACGATCGAAAGGGCACGATGCTTGAGCCCACTTCATGAATGGGCCTGACCCCTATCAAGCTTCTAAGCAAACTATTCAAAATCAGTCATTGCTCAAAAAAAAAAAAAAAACTTACATATTATTCAAGCGAACTGATTAATGGACCGCACACAACGGCCATTCTATGAACGCTCGTTTGCACATGCATATCATCATTCACGAACACATTCAAAAAATATAAGAGCGATCAAAGTCTTACACCTCAAGGTATGTTCCTCGGGCCATATAGACTCACCCGACTATTGCAATAACTGTACACCTTAAGAGCAACAGTTCCTTTAAATAATCGCCCCAAAGCGATAAACACCGTAGTCCACCAATCAGCTACGGCTTCTCGAGAAATCATCACGATTACTCAGCTCATTGTGATCTCTAATAAAATTCTACGTTCCAAAAATAAAGAAAAACAAAAGAGAAGAGAATACGTAGAATCTCCAAGTGAAATAAGCGAACGGAAAAGAGGCAGATCTGCCCAATAATCAACTCCGACGCCAAAACCCACGCCTGACTTTGAGCGTTGAAGATTAATCCCACAATCGTTCTAAGCTAAGAAATGGCGAACGAATAAGGAAATAATAAACACCGTTGGTCCACTATTAGGCTACGGTTTCTCGAGAAATAATTATTCACCAATCAATGGTGATCTCAAATGAACGGTTCGTTCCAAAAAAGAATCTCTAGACGAAAAAAAAGAAAGAGAACGAACAAGAGGCCAACTGTGTTACCAAGAAACCTCGCCAGAAATCATTTTCAGCGCCGAAATCTTTAACGCCCAGGCATGGGCGCCGAAAATGATCCCAGGCTCAAAAAAGGCCCTAACTTCTATTGGGCCCTGCCGCATCCATTCGACTCGAAAATTGTCGATTTTCTTACTGAAAGTCGCACCTCACGACTTTGTCAAGAGTAGCACACCACTACGAAGATCGCTCGCACTTATGAGCACGATCCCAAACACAATCAAGGACATTACAAAATGCGTATCCCCAAAGAACCTCTTTGACAAGAACTGACCGCCAAGCACGAGTGCTTGGTGGCTCGAAAGAAAAAAAATATATATATATCTTTAAAAAAAGTATGCAAAGTTAAAACAATATTCCCAGACTGCGCTGTACAAAGTTCCGTGTTTGGATAATCTCAAAAGAAAAAGAACCGGTTTACGACCTCAAGATAAAGGTCGCCGTTGGTACTTATACATGGTCCCCAATCAAGGACCCAGGTAATGGCAAAATTGAGCCGTAAGGACTAGCTCAAAACCATGAAGGAAGATGACCACAAGACAATGGTCCGTCTAAGCACGTTGCGAACCCACATTCAGGTTACAACTAAATCCGAGCATCCCTCGAAAGAATTCGCTCCTACAAGAATGATTAAAAAGAAATTCTCAAAAGAAATCACAAAGAACAAAAGAAATAGGAACTTTCTCATCTTCAGTTAGCAAGGTCGCGTCACGAACCACGCGAGTTCCCAAATCGAAAAAACGAATTCAGGGACGTCCACCCGCAGCGGACAGGGCTCGCCCACCCTCAGCGGGCGGGGTCTGCGTCACCAGCCGCGCAGGTCCTCAGTTTTCGAAAAATAGAATCTTCAAAAACAAAATGAAACAGGCTCGCCATCTTCAGCCGGCGGGGTCTACGGCGCAAACCACGTAGGTCCTTATTTTCAAAAAGCACAAACAATTTCAAAATAGATTCGTCCACTTCTATCGGACGGGGTGTCCACCCTTAGCAGACAGGCTCGCCATCTTTCGCCGGCGGGGTCTACGTCACAAGCCGCGTAGGTCCTTATTTTCAAAATTTCGAAAATAGATTCGTCCACTTCTATCGGACGGGGTGTCCACCCTTAGCGGACAGGCTCGCCATCTTTAGCCGGCGGGGTCTGCGTCACTAACCGCGCAGGTCCTTAGTCGCTGCAGCGATAACTTTTTTCGGTTTTCCCTTTTTCCAAAAATTAAAGGATTGGTTTTCCGTTTTTCCAAAAAAGAACAATGTGATTGGTTTTCCGTTTTTCCAAAAAAGAACGATGTGCTGGATTTCCTTCGTTTTACGTCCCATAAAAACAAGGGGGTTTTCTCGTTTAACTAGCCTTGAAAATGAGAATCTTTAAAAACATTTTTACCTCGTGGTTGGGCTTGGCCAGGCCCAATTACACTTTATAGCTTTGATTTCGAAAAACATCTGTAGCTAATCCCAATGACAAAGTGAGGGAGTTCCTACGCCTCTTTAGATACTTCCAATGACAAAGTGAGGGAGTTCCTACACCTCTTTGAATACTTCCAATGACAAAGTGAGGGAGTGTTCTATACTATCCGTTGGTAAATCCCAATGACACGTGAGGGATATGTCGACATTTTAAGTGATGACCCTTAAGTTAAATGTTATCACTCGGGGGCTCGTGAGACCCTCGCAAAAACAGGTCACCATGGCTTGTGTGGCGCACTCCGTCTAGTACTTTGACCATCGTCATATTCCAAGACTTAGTCAAAGTGGGGGCTAACTGTAGACACCTACTTTTGTCCCCATTCCCTAAAGAGAAGGTTCGATGATGAAAACGTAAAATCTCCACTTGACAACGCATCTCCTATAAAATAATGAATCTCATTACCCCTGTTCATTTCACCCAAAACCTGCTATTTATAGAAAACTGCTATTTATGGAAACCCGCTAAAAATAGTAACTGCCGTAATCGGTAATTGTTAAAAGTGGCAAGTCATAAAAGATAGAAACCTGTCAGAATTAGGTGTTGCAATCCAAAATAAATCCTAAATGAGATAGAAATTGCGAGAGAATCATATTCCTAATATGATTCGAAAATAGGAGTCACGTATTAATTAAAATCCTAACGAGCCTAGAGTTCGTAACGGGCCCAGACGCATCCCGTCACAAGGTTAATACGCACTAAAAGACTCAATTAAATCTCAAATACTCCGGATTCTAAGAATCCGAATCTGACTAAGAAAAACGGCCCGGATCCTATTTTCAACGCCTGGCTCTAGGCGCCGAAATCTTCGGCGCCCATGCCTGGGCGCTGAAAATACCTGGTACGTGTTTTTTCCTAATTCCTCGTGGATTAGAGTTCTGCAATTCTATCTTTCCATGAACTCTTTTCTATAAATAGGGCCTTAAGTTCGACGTGAAAAGGACACAACACACAATTGATATTCTGAGTATTGACTCCAACCCCTAGCCTAAGCCTTACGCAGCAAAATTGTTCACGCGTTCTGTAGCAATCGATCCATAAATCGAACATAACGTATCATGTCCCATAATTTGAGATTCGTTAAATAAAAAGGAGAAACAGCAAAGTCAAAGTTGTTAGTTTTCTGAGAACCGTGACGCACCTCTCAAGGGTGCGTCGTAATGTGTCCCTTTTCCATGGTTTAATTGCTTTCCTCGCCCTTTTTATGAACTGTTAAACTAACTAAATCTGATTGTTCTATCACGCTTAATAAATATAATATTTTTGGGAAATCGGATTATCATGCTAGGTCCCTTAATGCAATCTAAATCAGATAATCGCGATCGATCTAGTATTATATGTTGCATATTGCTAAAATCAACTCAGATTAGTTTAATAGTTAACGCATGTCCCTTCAATTATTTATGCTGAGCTAGTAAGGATATCCTGCCTCTGGAGTTATCGAAGAGCGAGTACTCCTCTCGGTAGTTACAGTCCCCCGAACCCTCAATCTCTACCCTGCGGGTGTACGTTGAGCGATCCCCACCACCAGGGATCACAAGGGAACCTACGGCCGTCGTGGTCCAACATAATTGCACTGCCTTTATGTCACGATAACCGGGTTTTGTCAGTTTTTCTCATTGTCGTTAAAAACTGAATGGCGACTCCTATATTACTAGTCAATTGGGTGTAAACTCACAGGAAATCCAATTACACTTGATTGAATAAAAAGAATCGTTACACCCACGAGGGACGAGTTCATGCATTAGCCTCGTGCTTTTTCGACCCCCCTCACACGCTCGTGTAGGTGCGAGCTATCCCTTTCAGGGTAGGTAATATTTTGCTACCTTTAATCCTTAATGTAGAAGTCATGTGGCTTGCATTTTGAATTTGGGCGATAAGTAGTCTTTGTCTCTTTTACACGTGCTCTTGGTCGTGCCTACATTAGTGCAATATGCCTTACTCTTTTTTAGACTTGTACCGTGGGATAGTTGAACTTATGGTGCGACGTAGGCTTCTGTGGCCTAACAACGTGTCTTAGAACATTCCTCCAGGTGTTGGGATATCATTATTATTTTTTCATTGGAGTACTTCATCAAGCCTCGTTCAGCTGCTCGAATAAGTGTGGCACCTTCTGCGTGGGTTTGCACGGCTTATTACTTCGTTCGATGCGAGGATTCATAGATGTTTTTTTCTTGTTTTTATATCTGGGCAAAATTTGACAAGCAGAAAGATTCAGCGCCCAGGCTGGGGCGTTAAAGATATCGGCGCCCAGCTTTGGGCGTTGAAAATGATTTCTGGGTATATTTTGACAGTTCTTATCCTTGATTTTTTTTTCTTTCGCTTTTGCTTTGGAACGATGTAGACTGTGTAACGGACGCTTTATAGGGCGAGCGTTATGTGCAGTGGTTTGGTCGGAGTTTTGGTGACTCGCGATTTTCAGTTACCCTTGATAGTGGGGTGACTTTATATATTCTAAGTAGTGCTTTAGAATTCGGGAGGGGTTGTAGCCATTCTAAGGTTCGTTTTACACGATTAAAGCTTAGGATTGTGCCCCTATGACGTGTGTATAGCATTAGCGTCGAGAATTTGCGATAAAATCATCATCTCGAGCATTTTTAGAGTGTTTTTCTCAAGCCCCCAATTGTAGCTACGGGGTTGGCCTGGTGCTATAATCCTTTGCATACGTCTTTATGCATTCATGGTGACATGGATCATGAATAGTTTGAACCAGACTCGTTTTGTGCGAGGTACATTCGCGTAGTGATCTGCTACTTCTCTTGTAAATGTCGTATTTGTGCGACATTGCCATGGTCAAGGTAGTCACATGTTGAAGTGTGCCTTGACCAAAAGCTAGGTGCCTTTCTTTACCCATAATCATATTTAGAAATATTTTTGACTCACTTGCAACATCGAGATAAACGCATACTTAGCCTAAACCAACGACACTTTATTATGTTCGAAGAAGTCTTTGAAAATTATTTGAAGTCTGAGTCCTACTGTGTACAATTCGAGGTGTCCTAAGTAAGTTGACTTATTGAAGGGTTCGTACAGGATTACATGAGTGAATCAAAATACTGTTACGATTTTTGGAATGCTGTCTAAGGATTTGCTGGAAGCCAGGGTGCAGGCGTCAAGATATACTTGTGCCCGTTTGGCATATGCTTTAGGCTTTTAAGGCCATCTTTTCCAGAATTGCGGGAATATAAACCGTTTTCAAATTGACTTAGATTTACTTGGTGTATGTCTGCACAAAAGGTCAAGGTATACTTAGTTCTTTCCCTAGCTCTTTCATTTCAATTTTTTAGCCCCCAGTTGCTATTATGTCTTCCCTTTAATGATACTTTTAGATTTCGATTTTAGATGCCCGTGTCATATGTCTGAGTAGGGTGGGCCTTGGTTAAGTGCCAAGTCCTATTGACAATGTCTGATTTTTTTCAAAGGGGATTCGCAAGCATTTGAATTACCATGAACGGGTGCCCTGAGTTCGAAGGAACGATGGGGCGACGCCGTAGAACAATGCTCTTTTTTGCAAGCTTACTGCCTTTACTACTTGTTGGCGATTATGACTGTGTCTAGTGGTGAAAGAAGGTCTTTAAGCGAACGACTATGTCTAGTGGTGAAAGGAGATTTTTAAGTGAGTTAGGTCGCTTTAGGGAGGGTCAAGTTGAGTACTTTAGAGGTCATGGACGCTTGCGCTAGCCCCCATTCAATTGAGGCAAAGCGATCTTTTGAGTCTTGGCTAAGTGCCTAGGAGTGTGAGTGCTCCTTCTGGCAAGGGTACGTGCCCTTATTATTTTTCGATGCATGCTCGTTTTGGCATCTTGGTGACTTGGATTCTTCCTTTGATTTAAATTTTTCTTTCGACTTGGATTGTAAGTAATTAAATTTCAATAAGGGACTTCTATTTTTTATTCTTGTTTTTCTATAGGCTTTAATATTTTTGCAAATTGGTTGGACCGAATCATGGATTGCCTACGTATCCGCCTTAAATAGATTTAATTTGGAATCAGGTCTTGCGTAGTTCTTAGCCTAGAAAATGGTTTCTTAGAATACCGATTTTAAACAAGTACGTTCTGAGGTGGAAACATATTATTTGAAACGGTAGAATAAGTGAAGTTTATTATTATTTTAATCTGCTGCCTTGCCGTAAGCCAAAAATTTGTTTTATATATTTTTTTTCTGAGTACATGTATTTTTTTGGTACGTATGTCTGAATACGTGTTGTACCCCCCCAAGTGTTCGTTATTGTTCCGTGTATGTGCGGATAAAATGACGAGCACTTCTGGACAAATTTTAGCAAGCAGAGAGATTCAGCGCCCAGGCTGGGGCGCTAAAGATTTCGGCACCCACCTGTGGGCCCTAAAAATGACTTATGGGCGGATCTTTTTTGGTGCGCTAAATGCTTTTTTTTTAGACTAACTTTAGAGGCGCTTTGCAAAGTTTCTTTTTTACATTTTTTTAATTTTTATTTTTATTTTTACGTTGAGCGTAGAATGTACTTTTCATTTGTCTCTTTTTTATTTGTGACTCAAGACGGCTTGAAAGATGGGTTGAATGAGATAGGATAAGTTGTATAGGTATTGGTCAAGCATAAGGATTACATCTTCTAGGACTCACAATTTGCAGCCTCAAGCTAGTGTCATGAGTTTACATCAACCAAGGCCAATGAGTAACATGGGGACGGCTCAAGGGTATATCAACACGATGTATCCACACAAGTTATATGGTCATTATGCTAATGGTGGTGTAAGAACAAGTTTGGGCTTTAGAAATAACGGGTATGACGCACGTGTCAATGGCCGTGCGTGGTTTGCGGTTGATAACAAGTTCAAAAAACAAGAGTTGAGGTAATGGTTTCTTGGGTTATGGCAATGAGAACATGGATGGGTTAAATGAGCTGAACAGGGACCCCAGAGCGAAGGCGTCTAAGAGCATAAGGATTGGAAAGGGTAGATATCGTAGAATCTTATGATTTGGATTGGTTGACTCGATTCTTTTCCTTCGTTTACTTGAGTAAATGTTGCACTTTGGGAGGTACGGGATAAGTATTCCATGGCTCGCTCTTTTCTCTCTCCCTTTTCTCTTTTTCTTTTTTCTTTTTCGCTCGGGATTTCCCCCCCTTTTTATTTAGGCTAAAAGGTAGATGGTTGTGGTCTTTGAGTCACGAGGCGAGACTGAATGAGCCTCGTTTGGTAGGCCTATAGTGGACCTTTAATTTTAGTAGGCCTATGGTGGACCTTTAATTTTTGTTGGCCTAGGGTGGACCTTTAAATTTTCTTACTTTGCAAGCGTATTTAGTCGTTTCTTAAAATGTGCAAATAGCGTGGATTCAAAATGTTATTTTTACCTTATTGAAATTTAACGAAATAATTACATCGAAGATAATTTTTTGCTTCTTTTCAGATTCCGGTTTCCGGGATTTAACTGGAAGTTGTGATTTAGACTCGAACTTTCATTAATCTTTCTGATTATAACCCGTGTATGAATACAAGGAGGTGGCCTAGACTCAAAATAATGACATGGCGTAAGCCTATAATACTTGACCAAGCGACTCTCAGACTTATGCTAATTGGACCATAACTTTCGTTGGTTGACACTTTAGATTTTAACCCCTGAGTGTTCATTTGTCATGCGCCATTTTGCTTAATGTTGGCAAGGTAGTTAGTTGGGGAGATCGAATTTTTATTTTTGCAAGACTAGAATCATTAGTGCGGCTTCTCTCTTAGTGTGTATTGCTTTACCCCAATGGTAGCCTTATGGTATGCCGATTTGGGTATTTTCATGGTTGGTCATGTTGCATTCATGGAAAATCTTTTAGTCCGTACTTAGTAGTATTTCAAGGAGCGAGTGACTCAAGAGGACTATGATAGTCGTGACCCAATGTGATTATAAGCCTTGAGGCCATTAATTTTTTTCTTTGCCAATGGTAATGACACCTTAGGTTCACTTTGGGGGTTGTACGACTATGGGGGAATGATTTTCAGAATGTGACCGTTTCCATTTTGCAAATACTATAATATATTCTTTTTATTGGTGAGAGAGAGTATTGAGGCCGTAGACTCTTAGCAAGGGATGAAAATTACATATGGGTGCTTATTGATTTAAATGTTAGGAAGGGAGACTCAATATGGTTTAACCTTTTAACTTGCAGAACGACACCAAGCATTAGGACCGATTCTATGGATAAGACAACTAAGACTTAGGATTTGGATTGTACTTTGGCATAGCCTAGTCTAGACTCGGATTTATTTACTTTTTTATTTGAACATTATTTTTTCTTGAAGACTTTATTCGAACATCATTTTTTGAATACTTTGTCCATGTGACATTCAAGGTTATTTCATTAGCATGCTCCGTTTTGGTGCCGAACATTGTCGTCATGGGAGGCCTAACAACGACACAAAGAGTTATTTATTTTATATATATACATTTTTTTAGTCGCTTTTAGAATCGTGTGCCTTTCATACACCCTTGCAGCAATCTTTACGAATAGTTTTTTTTGCTACTTATTTTCTTTTTCGCGGGCACCGAGGCTGCTGCGCCTGACCAGAAGGCCAAGCAGCAACTTCAGCGCCCAGCGTTGGGCGTGAGAAATTCTGGCGCCCAGCCAGGGGCGTTGAAAATGCGTCCATGGCTGGTTCTCGTTTTCTGTTTGCGTCTACTTTGTTTATGCGACTTCGATTTTGCGTGCTTGCCTAATAACGTCCTTTACGCGTTGTGCAGCGTTTGTGGGATTCGTTACAGGTCATCCCGAGCGTTGCTTATTTTTGTGGCGATCGTTCGGGTTTGCGGAACACGTATTTCGGTATAACTCTTTGGCCAATTGGTTCATGAATGTTTGGGCAATTTTTAAGGTCGTTGGTTTTCTAGCATTATTTGTCTAGCATTATTCGTACGCACAATCATAACATAGTCACATAGTTCGCTACACATAACTACATTACAAACATGGATTTGAAAATTAAATATGTCACGTAGTTTATGATAGGCTTCTATGGGTAGTATTTGCGCCTGGCTTGGTACCGCTTCTATCGCAGATCCGACACATGCCCCGGTCGAGGTAGTGCCTTCAACAGACGAATTTCGTCCCAGAAGGCCAACCCGCAAGTGCAAGCCAAGGGGGCATGCAGGCGAGAGGGACCTAATGAGCGAGCGATTGGGTTCGGGATAGGTGTACTACCTGCACAAGTACCGAGTGGGCAACATGCGCGGCGTGTGCACCCCCCTATTGGCGAAAAAAGGTATCCTTAGTCCCAACTCCCGAGGGAGCCGAGATTCGTTATGCGGTTCTGTCCGTTCACATTAATATGCTGATTTTCAGGTCATCCCAACTTGATGGGGAAATAAACGCGGGGTAGGATCGTTTCACCCTTCGGCTATTTTGATTACCTACGAGCACGAGCATTTCCTTCACTTTTCCCAGTGGAGTCGCCACTGTGAGGGGGTCGAAAAAGCACGAGGCTAATGCGTGACCTCGTCCCTCGGGGGTGTGACGCTTCTTTTTGTCAAATCAAGTGTAATTGGATTTCCTGTGAGTTTACACCCAATTGACTAGTAATATAGGAGTCGCCATTCAGTTTTTAACGACAATGAGAAAAACTGACAAAACCCGGTTATCGTGACATAAAGGGAGTGCAATTATGTTTGACCACGACGGCCGTAGGTTCCCTTGTGATCCCTGGTGGTGGGGATCGCTCAACGTACACTCGCAGGGTAGAGATTGAGGGTTCGGACTGTAACTACCGAGAGGAGTACTCGCTCTTCGATAACTCCAGAGGCAGGATATCCTTACTAGCTCAGCATAAATAATTGAAGGGACATGCGTTAACTATTAAACTAATCTGAGTCGATTTTAACAATATGCAACATATAGTACTAGATCGAGCGCGATTATCTGATTTAGATTGTTTTAAGGGATCTAGCATGATAATCCAATTTCCCAAATATATCATATTTATTAAGAGTGATCGAACAATCATATTTAGTTAGTTTAACAGTTCATAAAAGGGCGAGGAAAGCAATTAAACCATGGAAAAGGGACACATTACGACGCACCCTTGAGAGGTGTGTCACGGTTCTCAGAAAACTAACCACTTTGACTTTGCTATTTCTCCTTTTATTTAACGAATCTCAAATTATGGGA
This sequence comes from Spinacia oleracea, assembly GCF_020520425.1. Lineage (NCBI taxonomy): Eukaryota > Viridiplantae > Streptophyta > Magnoliopsida > Caryophyllales > Amaranthaceae > Spinacia > Spinacia oleracea. The sequence goes on from NC_079492.1 coordinate 32,740,354, forward strand.
CGGGATACGTTCTGTTTGATTTATGGATCGATTGCGACAGAACGCGTGATCAGTTTTCCAGCGTGAGGCTTAGGCTTAGGGGTTTAGAGTCAATACTCAGAATAATAATTGTGTGTTGTGTGTCACGTCGGACTTAGGGCCCTATTTATAGAAAAGAGTTCGTGGAAAGATAGAATTGTAGAACTCTAATCCACGAGGAATTAGGAAAGAATATGTCCCAGGTATTTTCAGCGCCCAGGGCTGGGCGCCGAAGATTTCGGCGCCCAGATCCAGGCGTTGAAAATAGGGTCTAGGCCGTTTCTTTGTCAGATTCGGACTCTTAGAATCCGGAGTGTATGAGACTTTAATCGAGTCTTTTAGTGCGTATTAATTTTATGATGGAATGCATCTGGGCCCGTTACGAACTCTAGGCTCGTTGGGATTTTAATTAATACGTATCTCTTATTTTCGAATCGTATTAGGAATAGGATTCTCTCGCAATTTCTATCTCATTTAGGATTTATGTTGGAGTGCAACACCTAATTCTGACAGGTTTCTATCTTTTATGACTTGCCACTTTTAACAACTACCCATTACGGTAGTTACTATTTTTAGCAGGTTTCTATAAATAGCAGGTTGTTAGGTTATGATACATATGATATTACATAAATCATGCGGAAACAACCATTAACCCAGGAATACATATTATTTACACATAATCATATAGCATAATTTAGATGCATACTCTTTGTTGCGTGCCCTCCCTAGCTGCGCCCGAACCGAACAAGAACAAGTCTTTAGGACTCCAAGTGTCGTCCCTCCGTAGATAGTCCACAGCACGTCCGGATCCGCCTTAAGATTGACCAACTAGAATCGCCCTTAAGGTACTAGAATTTTCGGCACTTTTGAGCAAGATGTGTGACTGAATTTTTCTCTCAAAAACTCACTTTGAATACTTGAAAACTCGTTATAAATTGTGAACCCAGGCCACATATTTATAGGGGTATGGAAAGAGAATTGGAATCCTATTAGGATACGAATTAATTAAACTTAGAATCCTACAAGAACTCTAATTAATTAATTTATCAAATAGAATTAGGAATTTAATCATTAACCGAACTCTGCACGTTTTAGGAATCGTGCATGAACACAAACTCACACACACACACACGGCAGCCACGATGGGCCGCCCATGCGCGTGCGTGCGAGCAGCAGCCCACGCAGCGAGGCCCACGCAGCCGCGGCCTTGGCGCGCGCTGGGCCTGCCTTGCGGTAGTCCTGGGCACTGCCTTGGCTGGGCTTGTGGCGCGCGTTTGGCTTGCTGGGCGATGGCCTGGCTTCGAGCTGGGCGATGGCCTGGCTTCGAGCTGGGCCCTCGTCCGGCAGGCCTCGTCCGATGCTTATTCGTACGATACGCTTCCGATTAAATTTCCGATTCCGGAATTCATTTCCGATACGAACAATATTTAACATTTCCGATTCCGGAATTAATTTCCGTTTCGAACAAATATTTAATATTTCCGTTTCCGGAATTATTTTCCGATTCCGATAATATTTCCGATTCTGACAATATTTCCGTTTCCGGCAATATTTCCGATTCTGGCAATATTTCCATTTCCGATAATATTTTCCGATACGTACCATGTTTCCGTTTCCGGCAACATCTACGACTTGGATAATATTTATATTTCCGATACGATCCATATTTCCGTTTCCGGCAATATCATCGTTTCCGGAGTATTCATTTCTTGCCTGTGACGATCTCAGCTCCCACTGAAACCAAGATCCGTCGATTCCGAATATTCATAGATGGAGTATTTAATGCCATTAAATACTTGATCCGTTTACGTACTATTTGTGTGACCCTACGGGTTCAGTCAAGAGTAAGCTGTGGATTAATATCATTAATTCCACTTGAACTGAAGCGGTCTCTAGCTAGGCATTCAGCTCACTTGATCTCACTGAATTATTAACTTGTTAATTAATACTGAACCGCATTTATTAGACTTAACATAGAATGCATACTTGGACCAAGGGCATTATTTCCTTCAGTCTCCCACTTGTCCTTAGGGACAAGTGTGCATTTCCTAATTCCTTTGTCGCTTGATGCTTGCTCTTGAACATAAGGTAAGAGTTGTCATCCTTATTATGTCCAGAGGTGTTCCTCGGTTTCAGAGTTCAACTGATCAAATAAAAAGATAATCATATCCTATGATTCATCCGAGCACGGCCATGCATTTCACAGTTTCTAGCTCTCCGAGTGGCCTTGTACAACTTTTAAGCATCTCATCCCGATTTATGGGAGGACAATCCCAATCTTGCGATCTTGAGATTAGACTTCGTTTGATAGGTGATTACCTGAGCGTTGCCTTTATAGCCTCCTTTTACGGTGCGACGGTTGGTCAACGTCAAAGCAACCAGTTCTCAAACAAGTAATCTCAAATCACTCAGGTATTGAGGATTTAGTGTCTAATAATTGAATGAAATTTACTTATGACAGATTTTCATCTCTTACAGTAAAGTTTCATAGGTCTTGTCCGATACTAGTCTTCCCAAAGTAAGTATCTATGCAAATGATTATGACAATGCCATGTCCACATAGTTCAAGAAACAGAACTACTAGTCATCTTGCATTCTAATCGTCTAACGTTTTCTATGCGTCCAATTTTATAGAAAACTCCGACTAGGGACCATTTTCAACCTTTGACATTCAAGTTCACTTGATAGACATTTCTTAGTCACAGGACTGGTCCTGACAGTCTATCTTGAATATATCGTCAAATTTGAAGGGACTCATCATTTAATACTAAACCAAGATTAAATGGAATATGAAAATACATTTCATATATGATAAATGTTTAACCCCATTGTTTTACAACCATGGGCCTCGAACCCATCTTTAAAACATTTCATGGAATTCAAAGCTATCCTCGAACCCATCCTTGATTTCCAGTGCTACAACGTGAGTGTTGCTTCTCACTTGTTGCATAGGTTTAGTTATCATGCTTTGCCAATCTTAATATCTTTTTCATCGAATGATATTCGAGATAAGATGATAAGATCTTTTGAGTTTGTTTATTATGTGATCTAGTCTTTCTTATGTCGATAGTGGTTCTACGCATTTTACAATGAAGAGCCATCAAGTTAGCAGACATGTGATCCACCCAAGTTCAATGAAGAACTCATTAATATAAACAACTCTGTTTTATTGCTTCTTAGGCAATAAGTACTTTTACTTCAACTGTTTAGGTTGCTAGTGATGCTTTGTTTGGATTTACTTATCCAAGCAGTTCACAGACATGTGGAAGACTTTCCAGCTGTATCTTAGAACATAGAAATTAATATTTTAATTTCCCACGCAACAACTCATGGTCTCCAACCCATGTTGCCATTTCAAAACACGATGCTCTATAGCTCGTCCTTATTAATGGTTAACTCCAAGGGAATCTTGCTTGATCCTTTGCCAGTGTTTATGCGTGTAGCATCAATATTTAGCATATCTTTATTTCCTTGAATCAAGAACTATTCCTATGTACCCTTTTTAAGTACCATAAGTTTTTCTTGATCTCAATCTAGTTGATCTTTACTTAGATCAATAGAGATTGGTATATGTTCGTCATGCCTAAAGTCATGCGATACGTTTTTGGCGATCCTCATATTATATCATACATGATAAATTCTTTTGCAGAATAATTCCCAATTGAATTCTATTCACGTAACTTTAGCTTATCTAGTTTCAGTAGATACTAAATTTAGCTAAATTCTTTGACATATAATATAGGTTAAGAATCTCATTTAGACTCTTTGATGTTTAACTTAGTAAATGCTTATACATAGTTCAAACATCCTTTACTTAGATTTATTCACATGGGTCGAATATCTCCAATGGAGACTTTCGTGTTTGATTTAGTAAATGCCATTACTTAATCCAAAACAATATCATAAGATCTTTGTAAATAGATCTTAATACCCAGTATGTACTAAGTTTCGCCTTGGTCCATCATTGATGAATAATTTCAAACCTAAGTCATTAGCATTTGAATGTTATTTCACAATAGAGAGATATGTGTGATACACATAGGACCAAATAAGTTTTACGTACTCCCACTAAACTTCTTATATATCTATAAGAATCATGTATATTTTATGAAACTAAAATGCTTATTAGCTTCACTTAAAATACAGTTCCAATTCCCAATTGCTTGCTTAAATATGTACTTAGACTTTATAAACTAGCTTTCCTTTTCAAGCATTTATTTGGATCCACAAATCCTATGACATAACATGTACATATTTTATTCCAACATTTGATTGAGGAATACGTTTTGTCATCCAATTGCTATATGTACCAATATGCAATCATTGCTTGATTTATAGACTTGAGCATTACGATTATGCATGAGGTTTCAACACAATCCATGCTGTGAATTTGCTTGTAACCTTTAGCAACTAATCTAGCTTTGTGTGTGAACACAATTCAATGTTTGATGGTTTTTATCCTTTAAAACAAACTTGCAACCAATAGGTGTGAAACTATTCTTGCAAATCAACAAAATTTCAATTTTGTCATCAAAACATTGAGTATGTTTTATGGCCTCTAACCATTTAAAACATTTGAGTCTATATATGGCCTCTAACCATTTTAGGGAATCTGGGTTTCGTCATAGCTTTCTTACAGGTCACAAACTCATTAATCTACATGATAATAGTTTGACTGCAAGTTGTAGGTTTCTTCACTATCTAATAGAAGAATTGCATAGTTTCAGTGACCTGAATTCCATGTTTCTTCACTATCTAATAGAAGAATCTCATAGTTTTAGTGACTTGAACTCTATGCCTACAAGGGTATAGAACATCAAACAATAGAATATCAATAGCCACTTAAAAGTCCTTTGAATATTCTGTTCTCCTTGAAGCACTTGTAAAGTCTTCTAAGAGATGTCTATTCTTTAAAGCCACTTGTAAAGTCCTTATAGAATAAGTTCGGATTTTCTGAAGCACTTCGAAAAGCCTCCGGAATGTCCGTTTATGTTTGTTGTTTGCCTCGAAGACTTTCGAGGTCTATTTTCTCCCACTTGTCATTTTGGAAACGAATCTCCAAAAGGACATTATTTCGAGCAAACAAACATTATGTTCTCAAAAATTCGTGGTAGAAACAATACCCTTGTGTCTCATTTGAATAAATCACAATGAAACATATATCTATACTTGGGCCTTAGTTTGTCGAATGACAAACACTAAGCTCCCACTGAGTTTTGCAACTCTCTAGATATATTTTATGAAAAGTTATTCTGAAATTACTTTTCAATAGCTTTGACGAATTTGGTTTAGTTTGGTGGTAGTTAAGCATTTTGTTTTAGAAATTATAGGAAAAGTCTTTATGATTCATCATTAATCGAATCAAGTACTAATTGACTTCGATTATTCCAACTAAGATATGCCATATCTTATGGACCTAGATTGTGAAATTACACCACACAATCATTGATGATCATATTTGGTCTCAAGTAATCATCAACATGATCTAACCTAGATCTTTATGATTTCTTACCAAGTGGATTTTATACTTCGAATCTTTGAACTAGCCAAACAGATTCAACTTATATCACATTTGAGTAAATAAAACTATATTCACTCAAATCCATGTGAAATAATAAAGTCATAAAACCTTTCTTTAGCTTTGAACTCTATCGTCTAGGCGTTCTAACAATAGTTCATATTTTTTGTTACTTTCAACAAGTAAGACTACCTTGTCTTAAGTTGATCTAGAAATCAACCAACTTTCAAAAGTCCATTAAAATAGAGCTTTTGAATGTTAACTTGTTGATATGGTCTAAGCAACAATGCCAAAGATTAGTGGAACTCAAATCAAGAAGTTGATTTGAACCTAGTAAAGTTCTTTAAAGAGTTGTTTGTTTTAATCAAGCATATTGACTCAATCTGTAATTGACCATTTCATTCAAATAAACAAACAAACATTGTTTTTGTTTTTCTTGAATGTGAGTCTTTCTGTGTTTGAAAACAGAAATTTAGGTATGTTGATTATGGAACAAAATAGCCATTAAGTTCCAGCCTTTGAAAGGACTTAAAACAAACTTAGATGACCCTACAATTAATGTAGCAATGCCATGCTTGTAGGCCATTAGTGTAGCCTAGCTTCCATTGTTTGAGTTATTACCGAAGTAAGAACCTCAAGCGGTATATGATACCAAGGAAGTTTGATTGCTAGGTCACTTCTCTTTAAACATTAACTTTTAGGTAGAAACGGAATTGTAAATTCCTTTCATTTGTTCCTTTGTTTCCCTATTTCTCGTACCCTTTCTTATAGTCTTAAGAATTGAATTCTTTAGTGTTGACTTTTATACTTTGTTAGACATGTCCAATGTCACCAACAAGGTTCTTTACCATTTTAATTTATGTTGAATATTTTGTTTCAACTAGATGATCTTACCAGAAGCTTCTAAAGTTCTCTAAGTATCAATCTATTCGAATGTCTAGGGACTAGACTCATTCGAGAATTAAATGGACAAAGATATTAGGTTGTTAACCATTGGTAAAGCTGAGCGTATTAAACTCAATGCTTTATGATCTCAAAACTACAGTGTATTTTGAATTCACAAGCACCAATTGGTTTGCCATTCGACTTTGATGTTCGAAAACAACCATAAAAGTCGCTATAAGAAACGTACATTTTAAATTGCTCACTTTCTCTCATTTCCGTGAATCGTTCTTGGATTCACTACCAATCGAGGAAATTTACTGTTACCTTTCTAAAAGGATTTATTGCAGTGCAAGATATTTAATTATAAACAATAATTAAAACATTCATTGAAGCATGCAAATTCTAAACATTTATCATGAATAATAACTTGAAATTAAAGCAACCATGCAATTCAAACAAGTCATTAGCATTTTATTCGAATTATGTGTTCCGGCAGGTGTGAATAAAATGATTCCAAGATCCTAAAACCATTGAAGAATTAAGCACAGTTTGTCGACTCAATTCTAAAACATTTTAGGTAAGCAAAAGCCTTTTTCTAATAGTCTAGAAACTACTCTTGGTTGATAGGTACGTCTAAGAACTTATTAGGTAAACCTATCGATTTTGCCACGACATAAAAGGACTCCTTACTTATATCGTTGAGTTTCACCAAAACTAACATGTACTCACAATTATTTGTGTACCTTGCCCCTTTAGGACCAATAAGTAACACCTCGCTGAGCGAAAACTATTACTAGATTGATGTAAAGGATATCCAAGCAAGTGTATATTTTGGCATGGCACCTTATAACTCAATTTTTAAGTTTGGAACTTAAGGCTCTTACTATGTTGGTTAGATTTTAAGTGAACTAAAATCCTTAATCATGCAACATAATCAAGCTTTTGATCTCATGCATTTTAAGACATATTTAAAAGCAATAAATAACTTAAAACATGCATAAGATAAATGTGATCTAGTATGGCCCGACTTCATCTTGAAGCTTTGACTTCAAAGTCCGTCTTGAAAATCTCCGTGGGAGGCACCATTTTCTTCAAATAGGATAAGCTATAACTAATTACAACTATTTGATGGTTCGCAGACCATATTTGAATTGAAAAATAACTTTGGTACTTTAGACCAATTACATTCAAATTAATGGTACGCAGACCATATTTTCTATCCTATTTGGGCCATACTAGTCACTTCATAACCTGCAAAACAGTACATATACAACATATATACCATTCACCCATTCATTATCATGAATGGCCCACATAGCTGGTTAGTAAAACACATTATGCATCACGTAAACATTTGCAGCAATTAATCAAGGGCACCAATAATCTACCAATTATTCAGTCCTTATTAATTCTAATCAAGTTGTTTTAACCTTAAGGATTTGTAGACCTAATCAAGAGTTTATGACTAAAAAGCGCTCCCACTTAAACCAATAAATTCATATGCTTTACTAATTTTAAACATAAAAATGTATTTCTAGTCTAACCGGAAACATACAAATTTAATTAAAATTTAAAGCTCATATAAATTTATAATTGAATCCAAAAAGTTGAATTTAATTTCAGTCGTTATTTAAATTAATTCATGATTTTAATTTTAGTAAAATAATTAGAATAAATAAAATTTATTATAATTACAATATTCAAAATTAAAATCCAAGAAAATAATTTAAATTATTAATTTTAAAATTAATTAAAATTACGTGAACTGAAAATTTTCAAATTAAACATTCAAAACGATCTAATCGTAACGCAAACACCCTACGCATTGCACGCCCATGGGCCGCACGCACACAGCCATTGCTGGCCATGTGCGCGCAGCCCATGCGCTCGTCGCATAGCTGCTGCATCTCCCATCGCAAGCCATCGCACGCTGTGGTGCTTGCTGCGCGCGCGCCAGCGCTCGTCGCACGCGAGCCATCGCTCGCAGTGCGCGCTCGCCAGCGCTCGCCAGCGCGCTCCATAGCTCGCTGTGCGCGCGAGCCATCGCTCGCTGTGCGCGCGACATCGCTCGCTGGGCGCGCGACATCGCTCGCTGTGCGCGCGAGCAACGCTGGGCGCAGCGCTCGTGGCACGCGAGCTTGCGCTCGCTGCGCGCGAGGCTGCGCGCTCTTGCGCGAGGCAGTGCGCGTCGTGGCGCAGCTCGCTTGCTGCCCACACGCGACTGCCTTGGCTTGCCTTTCGCCCATGCCCATTTGTTCATAGCTCATGGCCCACGACACAAGGCAGGGCTGCTGCCTTGTGCTCGTCCACCACGCCCTTGCTCATTGCATTCATGCCGCACGGGCGACGAGCTCCCTTGCTCGTCGTCGCATGCCCGCACTATACAACACCCCTTAAGGGTAACACGAAGCGTCCATTGCTTTGTGCGTGCAAGTTATATGAACGAATCGCATAAAAAATTAAAATTTATATTTAAAATTAATGACAAATTAATAAATAATATTAATTTCATAATTTTAGGGCGAAAAATCGAAAATTTATTATTCAATTGATTTCCGATTGTCTTGGATTCAAGTCTAGGTCATAAATTTACGATTTTTATGGTGGTTTTTAATCATAGGTTTCTAATTAAATTATAATTAATTATGAAAATCAAATTAATTCTAAATTATTCTAATTTTCAACAAATTAATCATAACTACAAATTAGATTGCATAATTAACAAGGCTAGGCATAATTAACTTGTTAAACATATACAGTAGGTCAATCAAAAATTCAAGATTTATCAACAAGAATCGCAAATATTTAATTTAACATCGTAAATTTACGAAATTTTGCATTCGAAAAACTAAAACCTTCGAAAAGTCATAGTTAGGCTTCGAATTTGAGAATTCTGGGTTCGGCAGAAAAATATTACTTTTGTCAAAATTTTAGAATGCCTTTTACATGCGGAATTGACACAAAAATCACTCGATTTGGATGAGTAACGAAGAAACTGCCGAAAAACTGCGTACGTATAATTAAATAAACGCAATTTGCAATTAATTAACAATTACGAAAATTAATCACCCCTTTTCATTCTTGCAAATTTGTAATATTTAACCATGTTTATGCAAATTAGATTATGAAAATAATAAGGGGCTCGTGATACCACTGTTAGGTTATGATACATATGATATTACATAAATCATGCGGAAACAACCATTAACCCAGGAATACATATTATTTACACATAATCATATAGCATAATTTAGATGCATACTCTTTGTTGCGTGCCCTCCCTAGCTGCGCCCGAACCGAACAAGAACAAGTCTTTAGGACTCCAAGTGTCGTCCCTCCGTAGATAGTCCACAGCACGTCCGGATCCGCTTTAAGATTGACCAACTAGAATCGCCCTTAAGGTACTAGAATTTTCGGCACTTTTGAGCAAGATGTGTGACTGAATTTTTCTCTCAAAAACTCACTTTGAATACTTGAAAACTCGTTATAAATTGTGAACCCAGGCCACATATTTATAGGGGTATGGAAAGAGAATTGGAATCCTATTAGGATACAAATTAATTAAACTTAGAATCCTACAAGAACTCTAATTAATTAATTTATCAAATAGAATTAGGAATTTAATCATTAACCGAACTCTGCACGTTTTAGGAATCGTGCATGAACACAAACTCACACACACACACACGGCAGCCACGATGGGCTGCCCATGCGCGTGCGTGCGAGCAGCAGCCCACGCAGCGAGGCCCACGCAGCCGCGGCCTTGGCGCGCGCTGGGCCTGCCTTGCGGTAGGCCTGGGCGCTGCCTTGGCTGGGCTTGTGGCGCGCGTTTGGCTTGCTGGGCGATGGCCTGGCTTCGAGCTGGGCCCTCGTCCGGCAGGCCTCGTCCGATGCTTATTCGTACAATACGCTTCCGATTAAATTTCCGATTCCGGAATTCATTTCCGATACGAACAATATTTAACATTTCCGATTCCGGAATTAATTTCCGTTTCGAACAAATATTTAATATTTCCGTTTCCGGAATTATTTTCCGATTCCGATAATATTTCCGATTCTGACAATATTTCCGTTTCCGGCAATATTTCCGATTCTGGCAATATTTCCATTTCCGATAATATTTTCCGATACGTACCATGTTTCCGTTTCCGGCAACATCTACGACTTGGATAATATTTATATTTCCGATGCGATCCATATTTCCGTTTCCGGCAATATCATCGTTTCCGGAGTATTCATTTCTTGCCTGTGACGATCTCAGCTCCCACTGAAACCAAGATCCGTCGATTCCGAATATTCATAGATGGAGTATTTAATGCCATTAAATACTTGATCCGTTTACGTACTATTTGTGTGACCCTACGGGTTCAGTCAATAGTAAGCTGTGGATTAATATCATTAATTCCACTTGAACTAAAGCGGCCTCTAGCTAGGCATTCAGCTCACTTGATCTCACTGAATTATTAACTTGTTAATTAATACTGAACCGCATTTATTAGACTTAACATAGAATGCATACTTGGACCAAGGGCATTATTTCCTTCACAGGTTTCGGGTGAAATGAAAAGGGGAATTGAGATTCGTTATTTTATAGGAGATGCGTTGCCAAGTGGAGATTTATGTTCTCATCATTGAACCTTCCCTTTCGGGAATGGGGACAAAAGTAGGTGTCTACACATACACTTTGTTCCGTGCCCTCCCTAGCTGCGCCCGAACCGAACAACAACAAGTCTTTAGGACTCCAAGTGTCGTCCCTCCGTAGATAGTCCACAACACGTCCGGATCCGCCTTAAGCTTGACCAACTAGAATCGCCCTTAAGGTAGTATAGATTTCGGCTGATTAGGGGGCAAGAGAGTGGCTGATTTTTCTTCAAAATCTTACCTTTGGAATACTTCAATTGTGTCTATAAATTATGACCCTAGGCACCTATTTATAGAGGTATGGAAAAGGAACTGGAATCCTATTAGGATACGAATTAATTTAATTAGAATCCTGCTAGGACTCTATTAAATAAACTTTATCTAATAGGTTTAGGATTTAATCTTTTATCGAATCCCGATAGCTTTAGGATTCGCACACGAGCATCGCACGAGCACCGTACACCCGCGCAGGCCTTGCGGCCCACGCTGAGTGCACAGCGCCTCGGCCCATGCCCGCTGCCTGTGTCCGCTCGCGCGCCCAAGGCCTTGGCTGGGCCTGGCTTGCGCTGGGCCTGGTCGAGGCTTGGCGTGTGTTGTTGATGCGTGTGGCTTGCTGGGCGACGGCCTGGCTTCGTGCTGGGCCTTCGTCTAGCGAGCCTCGTCCGATGCTAATTCGTACGATACGCTTCTAATTAAATTCCCGATTCCGGAATTCATTTCCGATACGAACAATATTTAATATTTCCGATTCCGGAATTATTTTTCGTTTCGAAAAAATATTTAATATTTCCGTTTCCGGAATTATTTTCCGATTCCGATAATATTTCCAATTCTGACAATATTTCCGTTTCCGGCAATATTTCCGATTCCGGCAATATTTCCATTTCCATCAATATTTTCCGATACGTACCATGTTTCCGTTTCCGGCAACATCTACGACTTGGATAATATTTATATTTCCGATACGATCCATATTTCCGTTTCCGGCAATATCATCGTTTCCGGAGTATTTATTTCTTGCTTGTGACGATCTTAGCTCCCACTGAAACCATGATCCGTCGATTCCGAATATCCATAGATGGAGTATTTAATGCCATTAAATACTTGATCCGTTTACGTACTATTTGTGTGACCCTACGGGTTCAGTCAAGAGTAAGTTGTGGTTTAATATAATTAAGTCCACTTGAACTGAAGCGACCTCTAGCTAGGCATTTAGCTCACTTGATCTCACTGAATTATTAACTTGTTAATTAATACTGAACCGCATTTATTAGACTTAACATTGAATGCGTACTTGGACAAAGGGCACTATTTCCTTTAGATCGCACGGCACGAAGGAAGAGAATCGTTGCATGGATCACAGCACGATCGCACAGGTGCGATCGCAGCTGGTATGCCCGTTCGCACGGCTGCGCGGGATTTAGTTTTCGAGTTTAAATCTCTTATTTTCTGGGTTTAGTATAAATAGAATTTTCTTTATTTTCATTAACAATTAGTTTCAGAAATAGATTTTAGGAGGTTTTTAGATATTTTGCTCTTCAAGCTAGTGTTCTACAGAGAGAAACTCATTGATTTCAAGCTTCAAATCTGTAATTCCTTCAACTCTTCTCTTTTTCTTGCAATTTAATTCTTAGTTTCTTAATTCTTGCTCTTGCTTTGTTGTTGATTGTTCTTCAATTCCTTAATTTCTTGAATTCTTGATTTCATTGATTGAAGTTACTTTGATTTTCAATTTGTGATTTGATTGTGCAATTGAACTCTTAATTCTCTCCTCCTACTCCTTCAATTTCATGCTTGCTAGCTTAGAATTAATGGATTGCTTGATTTCTAGAATGACTAGTGAGTAGAATTAGGTTAGGGAAAGGGGAGAATCTAGGGGCTTAATTAGGGGAAATTGTTTATTGATTGTTGGTTGATTCATGTGATTAAATATGATTTGATGATAGGATATCCATGCTAGTTGAGTGGTAGTTGCAAATGCTATTCGATTAGATTCACATTGGAACCATAGGATAGGTTTGGCGAGAGATTGTGGGCCTATCTTGTGTGATCAAATGGCGGTGCCTATTATATGGTAGTTAGTTTAATCTAGGATTAGGCGAAAGCTCTTCCGTGGATTAGCCGCTTAGCATTCCCTATCCGAGAGGTGGCGGGTTCGTCTTTAGATGCCATTTGCCTAATCACCATTTCGTTGCATGATCACCATTGCTAGATAGTTGAATTCATTTCCCCTGTTTCCCTAGCCTATCCCCGACTCCCTAACGTTTCCCTTTCTTGATTCAATTTAGCATAATTCTTAGTTTTAGATTCTTTAAAGTGACAATTCAAAACCAAATCCTTGTTCGAACTAGATTGACTTTCAAACTCAATAACCACTGTTTCTTTGGGACGATTCCTTTGCTTACCGCTAGCCGGTAGTTGAGTGGTTTTATAAATATTGTTTGCATAGGTTGTTTTCTATGAACGACGGAAAATACGCCTATCAGGTATATACGTTCCAAGAGTTTTGAAGTTTGTTCTGGTTGCACTTTACGTTTATTAATATTTTATTAAAGGTGAACTCAAGACTCAACAATGTAGACATATATAATTAATAAACGATAACCAAAACAATCTTATTTTAATGCTTTAGGACTTGTGATCAACCAAACACAACTCTTGTGAAATTACTACCATGTTCCTCCTCACCAAAGTGAGATTCCACATCATGCTCATTAATATGAGGGTTGTGCCCTTGCACGACAAATCCTAATTCATTTCATACAAAATATTCCCAACTGAACCCTACATGTGCGGTGGCTTACGTGAGCTAACCCTTCACATGTGGTAAAATAAATAGTACAACGAAGTACGAATAATTGGCTCAAAGTATGCTAGACATCCCGTACGATAGCATACAAATAAATGATCCATCCCTTGCATGTGAAACAAACCATACATGCATAAATATTGAACAACATGATTGACAATGAAATCCATACTTAATCTCAACATGCTTGTTCAACCAACAATTCAATAACTCCAATAATATTAATCCACATGATCGTTCACCAAAACATAAATGAATCCACATAATATAATTCACATCATCAACAATCATGTAATGTCATTGACAAAAGTGTGGTCGCCCTAGACTTGTACGTACCTTGAATACCTAAGCGTAGGGGCCACTTTGCAATAACGAGCAGTCACATAGAAATCACCTCCTATCATCAAAATAATGAAACTTAAATTATTTCCATGTTCATTAAATTTCCAGCAACTTTATAAAATCTAAAACCTTATTTAAACTTTAGAATTCAATCGTTTTTCAATAATATAATCGTCTCAATTTGCAAAACCAATCCCTAGTACGAAAACATACTTTTTCCGCCTTTAAAATCAATAAAAATCAACACTTTAAGCCTTTATTCAAATCTGAAAATATAATTGATTATCATAATTAAAATCATCACCTAATTATGCTAATCAATTGACTCATTAGGTCTAGATTAAAACCCTAACTTGAAAATCCCATTAAAACCAATTTATGATCATAAAAATCAATTCTTTATTCAATAAATGAATCTGAAAATTCATAATTTAATAATTAAAACAAGCCTAATGAATCACAATACGCAAATCCTCAAAGCACGTTGTTCATAGCCGATTCCCAGCATTTTAATCATCCAAAACAATATTAATATTGTAATTTAAAATACGGAATTGAAATAGAATAAGTAAGGAAGAAGAGAATTATACCAATCTGGCCTATAGCACGGAACAACCACGAATTAGAGTGATTGGGCGAAAAAGAATTGAATAACGAACACGAACAACACACACACACACACGTCCGTGTGTGTGCGCGCACAACAAGGGCGACGAACAAAGGGGCAGCGACAGCGCAGCGCGCGCGGGGCTGGAGCAGCGTGCAAGGGAGAGGGGCGAGTAGGGGTGTGCGCTGAGCACACGAGCAAGGGGACGAGCAAGGGTGTGCGCGAGCACACGAGCAACAACAGGGCACAGCAGCAGCGCAGGGCACGAGTGCTCGCTGCGGCTGCGGGCAAGAGAGTAGAGGCGAGAGAGTGTGTGGGCGAGAGGCGGGCACGAGGGCACGAGGCCGTGCGGTGTGCGGGTACAGCACGAGGCCACGAGGCCTTGAGGGCGTGCGGGCGCCGAGAAAAGAGCGACAGAGAGAGGGAGGAGTTGGAGTGATGGGGCAAGAAAAGCAAAAGAGGCTTTATGAAATTTTAGGGGTTCATTTAATGATGAGGAGTCCTATTTATAGGCTCCCTATTCTCAATGGGCTAGGCTTAGGAAAATAGAACTAGGCTTAGGGAATTAAATGATTGGGCTAGCTTATTATTTGAATTAAATTCTTTTGATTGGGCTCGTTTAATAAAACGAATTGTACTTTTCATTTAAAACCCGAAACCTTTGAAATCACTTGCAACCCATTTAATTTTCCGACTCAAGAATTAAATTCGTTTCGTAATTAATTAAAATAATAAATATTTTAATTAATTAAAATACATTTAAATATTATTTAAATGCGAATTAATTTCCAAAAATCGTGAAATGCTTTATAAATATAATAAAATGTATTTATAAATATTATAAAAATACGAGGTATTACATTGGGGCTAGCGCACGATTCAACAACTAGTTATAAGAAAAACGAGAAATGCTACTTTTTACGTATTTGGGAATTGAGTGATGTCAAAAATGAGAAATTTTCAAAAACTGTATGTGTCGCAACTCACAACTGCACATGTTCAAATTTGTAATCCAAATATGTGTAGAAGACCACTAGACTAGTAGACTAGACCTGTCAAACGGGTCGGTCTGATCGGGTTGTAATAAAAAATGTTCGGCTTCCGGTTAAATTGGGTCGTTCACTTTTGGGTTCGGGTTTGGGTTTGCAGATGCTTGTTTAAGGCCCAGAACTTTCGGATTTGGGTCGACCCAACGGGTTGAGATATTTTAAAACATGTATTATATTTTCATTACTCTAGGTAATAAATATACAAAATACGGGTACAAATTAACCAATTTTCCTAAACAACTTTATATATTTAGTCAAATTCAACCATAAAATGACATACAATTAAAATTAAAATCATATTACACCCAACAATCAAAAAAACGTGTTTAATGTGCTTAAAGTTTCTCATAATTTCATTCATTACTATAAATACGATGATTTCCAATCGGTCGGGTCAAAATGAGTTTGGCCGGTTTTTGACCCCTTACTTTCGTCTGTCTGGGTTGCTCGGGTTCGGATAAAATCGGGTTACGGGTCTTAAAATCTTGTTCAAGACCCAGTATTTCGGGTCGGGTTCGGGTCGAGTCGATCTTTGACAAGTCTATTAGTAGTAGATTCAATTGTATCCAAAAATGTATACTCCCTCCGTTCTTGAATATTAATCGTTTTTTAATCTTGTCACTATTCACAATTGTAGAGAATCTTCTAATTTCTTAGCAATCTATATTTCAATTCATGTGGGGTATTGTTTAGTTCGTCTCAATGTGTAGTTTAACAATATCAAATTTTTATATTTCTTTAACGTGCGTATTTGGAGGTATTTACGTTTAAATATAAAACTGTTAAAAAAGTCAAAAGTGGACTAATATTTAAAAAAGGAGGGAATACACGTAATTTCCAGACACAAATTTCTTAAAAATAACAAGAAAATGAAACTCTCTTCTTCTTTGTTATGAGAGAGAAGAAGATTGGAGGATTTAATAAAGGTTAGATAAAGAATACTAACACTTATAAAAGCAAGGAGTTTTAATTACTATTTCCACAATAGTACATTGTCTGTTTTGCCCTTATTTTTCTTCTTCATTATTTTGGACATTTTCCTTATCTACGGTGAAAAGTCTTATTTTCCCTTTATTACTTTTTATTTTTTCCATCTTTTAAGCAAAACTTTTACACATATAAGAGTAACTTGAAGCATTTTTATTAAACTTTTGATCAGGTGTACATATTTATTGTACTCCACCTGTACATAAGAATTTGTGATTATGTTTATTGTTTTTTTTTTCTAAAGATATCGTTCTCGAGAATCTAGAAGAGAAGGACGCGATGTTTTTCTCTACTTCGAAGTATTTTGTTATTTGATCCACTTTTCAAGGATAATTTGTTTCAAATTATGTACTTCATAGTTGATTAGGGTAGTGATTTGTTGTGGTAACAATACGCCATAATTTGGTGATTTAGCTATGTTTTCTATTGTAAAATTGAACAAGTGCAGCAAACGCAACGTAACCAATCTCAAGCAAGTATAGTGAATTTCAATCATACTTTATATATCTGTTTATGGTTTCATATTATCTATTATTTAATCCAAATTTAGTGTAACATTTTTACTCCGTATCATTTACCACATTTCTCATAAATTTGTAGCTGCTTGTATTTTACTTGGCATTTTTACAAGATAACTTTTTTATTCTTTGGGGGAGTGTGCTCGCTAGCGCACTGTCCAACAACTAGTAAAGTAAATATGAGAAATAAAGGGGATTGAATTATGAGAGAGAAGAAGATTTGTGTGAAATGCTTGGAAAGAAACTCAGTTTAATATTAAAAAACTTATTTGGCTTGAATTATTTGAACTTATATGCTATTTAACTTGTCTGAACTTATATTTCTACCTCATACTTATCCGGACATATATTTTATGAAAAATAAGTCGAGCATATATACATAGGAGTAGCTAAAATAAATGGTTTTTATTGTACGGAGTACATTTGTATATATGCTTTTTGTCATCTCAAGTACATGAGATCTCCAGGATGAACTTTTACTCCATATGCATAGTGTCACTGTAATACCCCAAATTTTTTAAAATAGATTAATTATGCGTAATTTTTTTTATATAGTTTAAAATCGTTTTAAATCCTAAATTTCGAACTTTATTTTAACTAACTAAGTTTCATTACGTTTGAACTTTGAAATTGCTACACGATTTATTTATTTTCAGATGTTATAATTTCATTTTTACGAGGTTAAGTTACCTTTTAAATCTTAATTATTTCGGATTTTAAATAATTTCGAAACGTTCTTATTATATTCGAAAACTAAATTTATTTTTCGTTAACGATTTTTTTATAAAGCATTATTTCGAAACTTAGCTTTAATTGAACATTTCTATTCCAACTAATTTCCTAAATATAGCCATGAAATTTCAGAAATCTTGCTTAACTATGTGAAATGACCAAAATGCCCCTAAGGGACAAATTGGCATCTTTCTTTCCACTCCCTTGCCCTTCACGTACAAACAAGAACAAGAATGAAGGAATTCCTTCATTCCTCTTCACCCACAATTCAATCTACATTCATGCCTTGTTTTCCAAGGATTTCAGCTTATTGTTCACTCCACTTAACACTAAACAAGCCACAAATTGTCACCATTTTTTCCAACCAAATCAGTTATCAAAACTAAAAATCATCACCACTGTCAAACCACCAATAACCACCACCACTGCCGCCCCCTTTCTCCCCTTCACTGCACCACCGTGCTGCGCCCCCATCCCCAGCCACCCTCACCACCATCTCCGGCGCAACACCAGACCCAACACCCCCTATTTTCTCTCCCCTTCCCGCAACCACCCACTCCCCTGTTCCCTCCTCTTTTCTTCCCTTGCGGCACCACCAACGTCGCAACACCGCTCCCAACCACCCTCGCTACCGTGTGAACCCACCTCCGACCCACAATCCCCGGCGAGCTGTTGCCGCCGACGCCCAGAACCGCCCAACTCACCACCCTTCCCCTGCTTTTCTCCTGTTCACGCAACCTCCCTCCTCCTTCCCTCTCCTGTACCACCGCCGCACAACCACCACCATCAACATCGCACCCCCGGCGCTGCGCCGAACCACCAATCCCGGCCGCCACCTCCTCTCCTCCCTCCTATTCGTGTCCTGATTCTTCTTGCCCTCCTCCCCTTTTCCCTGTTCGTACCCCATCCCTGAAAACCAAAAAAAAAGAGAGAGAGAAAGCCAATCACATTTTTTTTAAAGCCTTGATTTTCTTTACAAACCCAATTTTAGCTGGCCCAATATCATAAAGTAAGCCCTATTTTCCTATTCAAACATTTATGTTAATATTTCATAAAAATCAATGGTTATTTATTTTTTTGATAATATAAATTTAAACGATGAATTTCAAATATATGTTGGACTAAAATTTGATCTATCAATATTTTCATTAAGTTATGAAAATATATTTCTATAAATTTATTAGTTGAAAAATATCGGTTTACAATTTTTATCGTTTTAATAACTAATTCAATAATTTAATATTTTGAAAGAATTCGGACTCGGAGCTCAGAAAGAACGAACCAAAGAAAGGCTTAGCAAATAGTGGAATTGAGGTAACAGTTATTGCTAGTACGCGCAATCCCTTCAAAATGTATTTATGTACGAATGATGTTATGAACGATTGATGTTTTATAATGATGTTTTATGATTTGCGGGATTACAAGTATGATTTCATTGAATTATTTTATGATAATGCAGCTGTATGAAAAGTATTGATTTAATGAATTATTATTCATGAAAGAAAGATTTTATGAAATAACGAGATTTTTTTATTTACTGAAATACCCTGAATGAATGAGATTTTCCAGATTAATGTTCTACTAAAAGAAATGTAAACATGATAAATGAAAGTGTAAGAACTGGTCAAGTTCTCCTGATATGGAAGCCAGGCTCCCCCTGATAATTAAGAAGCACTGGCTTCCCCTGATATGGAACCAAGGTTCCCCCCTGATAAGAAGCACTAGCTTCCCCTGTTATGGAGCACTGACTCCCCTTGTTATGAAGCACTGGCTTCCCCTGTTCGTAGGAGATCCTACCATGTTTTCCTGTAAAGTCCTAACGACCAGAATAATACTGTTAAAAGGAAAAAGATTAATGAAATGATTTTCCTGAAATGATGTTCCTGAATTAATGTTCCTGAAATGATATTCCTAAAATGATATTACTGAAATGATGTTTTCAAAATGATGCTTCTGAAACGATGATTTATTAAACGTTTTACTATATTCTATTCTCCCTAATTATTAAATAAAATGAGTTGAAATTAGGGTGTTTCCGCTGCTAAGTATGCTTAATCAAGTGAATTAGAGGTCGGGGCGTTACAGTCACGGTCCGAGTGTTTTGACACCGTATTATGTGGCGCGCTCTTGCCAATGGCGCGGCAAGGGAGCAAGCCTTGTGCGGAAAGTGAATCTCAAGGCTCGGGACACGAGCGGGATTTTGCTTTAGAATGGTCACTCTTGCCTATTGGCGACAAGAGAGAGGGTCGAGGGTCGATCGAGGCGCTTGTGTGCGCACAGCAGGCACAAGCGGGACCGATGAAGAGTGTGTATCTGTTTTGCAAGGGACTTTGATGGGTCTTGGAAAGCTTAAAAACATGCGACAACACAATATCTATAAAGGCTAACAACAACGCAAGTGATTAAGCAAAGACAACTTCTGATGAGAGGTATTGGTTCATACCCCTCATAGAGGTTTATTTTGAATTAGCTAAAACTTGTCAGTCAACACTTGAATTACAGTATCATAATAATTCTATCTCTAGCCTAGAAAACTATTAGAAAGATCCTAGAAAGCAATAGAAAAGAGAAATACAAGTAAAGGAAGGTTGGATTCTAACACATAGACTCTTAACATCTAAATAATTACTCTACTAGATTGTGCCCTCACAAATTCGAATTTTAACAAACGTAACTAGTTGTGGCCCGGCGATGCTCCTATTATTACATTGAATAGTTTTAATTTGACCAAAATACATATATTCCATAAAGTGAAAACACCCATTAAGTTCGTCAACTACACAGACACACTAAGTCGTTTATCATGCCAAGTAATTTTTCAATTAGATCATCATACAATTTGTATAATTTATTTTCTAGTGGAACTAAGTGTTTCAAATTAATAAACACCAAATTAGATACATATGCAGCTATGCAGGTCGTTTATATAGTTGATGTTTGTGAGACTTATGACATCATATTTCTTCATGGTTGTTCTAATGCATTAATTATTGTTATTTTTCCAAAACAGTCCATACAAAATAAAAAGTCACATCAAATTTAGTTGTTTTGGATTTCATGTTAACATTTATTTATAAATTAATATGAAGACATAAACCACGATTAATTGTTGGTTAAGATGGTAATGAGAGCAATCCTCCACACTTGAGGTCTGTTGTTTGAACCTTATTCTATTTATTTTTGGTTGTCCATGAAATGACACAACACTTGGTGAGTGGATGATTGGTGAGTGGATGATGTGGCCCGTAAAGGGAGAGTACTACGTGGCACATAGACGTTTTTCACAACGCCTTTTAATATATTGTTATAGATTTATGTAAAGAGATAAACCACAATTGATGGTTGGTTAATATGATAATGAGAGCTATCCTCCACACTTGAGGTTTGGTGTTCGAACCTCATTCTATTGATTTTTGGTTGTCCATGAAATGACATAACATTTGGTGAGTGGATGATGTGGCGTAAAAGATAGAGTACTACGTGGAACATAGATGTTTTTTTACAACGCCTTTTAATATATTAATATAGATAGGAGAAATATTGTTAGTGCCTTCAGTCTTTTTTGTTTGTTCCAGTTAGAATATGTAGTTTGAGAAGAAACTAATTTGAATCATGAAGAATCTTTAATAAATATGAGAAAGTACATATTAACGTGGAATTTTGTTATATTCATCACGATGTGCAGTTTTAAATCATCAATTTTGTTCCGGTGTTGTAAAGATGGAAATAATGGGCTTCGAATGAAGGCCCTTTTGTATGTGTTGAAGATCTTGCTTGCTTTGAATGAGTCGAGTCCGAATTCACCTGCACAAGAGCAAAGTCACTAGCCTCGGGGGTGTTTCCGAGGAAAGCCCCTCCGATGCCTAAGTAAGAACGATGCTCGGATTCTAGAGAGAGGTTCTCTAGAAGAGTAGTCTTAAGGCGATAAATTGGACGTACCTTGAGGTGTGAGCCTTGGCGGCCTATTTATAGTGTTTGCATAATAAATGCCCATAGGTCATTTATTGCTATTGGGCCTTGGGCCTTAATGGATGGCTGAATAGCCATTGGTAGGTTTGATGCTGTTGTTTAGAGCCATTGGGCTTTGGACTTAGTGGCCCAATTGAGTATCAATTGGGAGCCCAAACAACATGCCCCCCAGACCCGGTCCATTTAGAATTAAATGGGTGGGTTTCCAGTTGTCAGATGTCCAAAAGTTCCCTCTCTTTTTTGAAAAAGGCGATTTGCATTGATGACAAGTGTTGGGATTTGCATTGTGTCGTGGAGATCGTGGGTTGAAAAGAAGTTGATGCACTTCCCTTTTCTATAAATACTGGGCGCCAAGCTTCCTTCAAACTTTACTTTCTCTCTCTTTTAAACAAACTTCCTCTCTTTTTCCGGCGATCGCAGTTTTCGAGTTTCTTCAGATCTACGAAATTCAGCCAGCTTTAGACTTCAGCAACTTGTGTCGTTCGTTTTGTCGGCGAATTCCGCTTCGGAAAAAGGTAACTTGTTTCTGAATTCTCCTTACTTTTTCGTTCTTTCCTCTACTTCTCAATCTAAACCCTAGACCGAGAATTCGCGACCATGGCAAAGAATAAGGGCAAAAGTAAGTTCGTCTTGGCTCCTCTAGTGAGAGGGAGGATGTGCCTTCGGGAATGGTACAGAAAACTTCGAGGGGTTGGCCTTCGGAGAAGCCGGTGGAGAAACGTTCGACTGGTTGGGACGCCTCCAAAGATGGCGCTGTTGGCGGGTCTGGCGTGTCTGAACGCGCTACTTCTGGTAAGAAAGCTGGTTCTTCGGGTGTCCGCCGTCCTTACCCTGAGTTTTCAGTTCATTGGACTGAAGCTGATCCGAAGGGTAAGTATGCTCCGATCTTGCATGAGACCACCAAGATCGATGGTCCGTTGGAGAAATCGGTTAGTGGTGACTGGTTAGTGGAGGCGAAGCTGGGGAACTACCATCGGAAGGCCGAGGAGCTATACGGAATCCAGCATGCCTTGGGGTACTAGTGTGAACTTCCCGATCAGGAGCGTTCTCGAGTGACTCATCCGCCGAGGGGGTTCATCTCTGTGTACACTCATCACTTGGAGAACGGTCTCCGCTTTCCCTTGGATCCGTTCATTTCCGAGCTCCTGGTGTCGTACAACATCAATTTGGCCCAACTTACACCCAAGTCTATGAGGCACATCATCGGATTTAGATGGGTGTGCGACTTTGTTAATTTTCCCTGCTCTGTCTCCGTTTTTTGGGATCTCCACGATCTGTCTTTCAACCATGCTTCCAAGGGTGATGGGTATGGTTGGTGGACCATCATCAATAAAAAGTCCCGAAGGAGAGGGGAGCCGAACTACATTACGGCATACCCTTACCTTAGCTCCGACCATAAATGGAAGACGGAGTGGTTGCTTGTTCGCGTGCCGAAGGATCCGAAGCACCCCAATTTTTATCGCCCTCCAAAGTTGTTCGTGACTCCTGATCCTGACATGGTGGGGGTGGCTGCTCCGGATCGGAACCATCAACACTACGTGGATCTCCTCCAGTGGTTCTTGGCTCGGGAGGATAATTATAAACTGACGTCTAGCTGGCTCCCAAACCTTAACTACATCTTGCGGGAGGACATTCTTGCTGTCGCCGGTCTCAGCTTGATTTTTGACAGGGGTAGGTGTCTTTCGGCTGGGACCGTGTTTCAGTGAGTTTGTCCTCCTCTTTTTTCCTTCGTTTTACTGATTCGTTTTGTAATTTGTTTTTGCAGAGTACGGCTTTAGCTGTCTTGATCCTAAGATTTTGGGCATTTCTTTGGATCTGCAAACTATTCACGACTCGGCTCCTGATTACAAGTTCGGGAAAGAGAATCCTCGTAATCCTCGCCTGAAGGATTACGTGTTGTCTCCTTCGGGTGTTGCTCGGATATCCGAAGTTCGAGCTGATCCGTGGGATTCTGCCTCCTCTCCCGAAGCTGTTCCAGTGAAGGTCGTCCTGTTTTGAGGACAACTTCGGATCCGGTGAGTGTTTCTATCGGCTCGGTTTTTGTTTGTCTTTTCTTTCTCTTTGGTTGGCCGTCGGCTAACGTCTTGGTCCTGGACCATCTTTCTAGGGTCCTGGGACTGACGCTGTGCCGCGCGCCGTTCCTTCGGTTTCATCCCCGGCTCGGATTGATATCTCTTTATCTAGGAACCGGGTACTTCGCCTTTTTTCTTTATCTTCTCTTTTGTCTTCTTCTGAATTTATTGATCCTTTGTCTTCTTTTCTTAGGATCAAAGAAAAAGGAAGGGTAGCACTCTTCTGAAGTCTTCTGCGCATCTGAAGAAGGCGAAGGTTTCTCAGTCCTCGGAGAAGGTATTTGCTCTGACTTAGGAGCTTTTTTGTAGTCCGTCTTTTCTTTTCCGAGGCTGATCTGAACGCTTGTTTTGTAGGAAACGGTTTCGGAAGACATGCCTCCTCCTAAGAACCTTCTTCACTTCATGCCCTTGCCAGGGCAGAAGTTAAAGAGTGTGGTGGTTGCGGAACCGCCGCCCGTGGATCAACCGTTGGCTGAGGAAGATACCATCCCTTCTCCGCTGCAGCCGTCTATTGCTTTAGGGATTGAGATCCAGGATATCACCAAGGTGATGGAGGCGATCGAAAACGACTGTGTTCCTGGCTCGGATGTCCCTATCGTGGCCGAGGAGAAGAAGGAATCTGCTGACGTTCCTCTCGAAAGAGAGAGAAGTCCAGATAAGGAGATGGTTGATCTCACAGGCCCCGATGTTCAGGTTCCCGAGGCTGAGAAGGATGTTCCCTCTGCTGAGGAGGAGCAGCCCGAACAGGGTCTGACGAGGAAGAGGCGCCACTCAACTTTGGGCTCTACTTCGACTTCGGCCCTGGACAGGTTGATCCATGCTGACCCTTGCTCGGATGTTCCGCTGAAACGGATCCCCGAGGAAGTAAGGGAGGCGATGGCTCGGTTTGCTAGGGCTCCGGTTTTGGGAGAGAACCCCCTGGCTCATGTGGGATCTTTAGTGGGTCCCGAAGCTGCTCGGGAGAATCTACTTCGGGCCAATCCGCAGTGGAGGGTTCCTGGAGCTGAAGAGAGGAATTCGGCTATGATGGCCCAGTACTACCTGAATGAGGTAAGTGTTGGATTTCTCTTTGATTTGTGTCTTTGTCTTATGTTTTTCCTACTCTTTCTCATCTTTCCTTCGCTCCCAGGCTGTCTTCTGGTCCTCGTTCGCTTCCGAGTGCAGCTCGGTTGAGGAGAGACAATTGAGGAGATATCAGGAGGCTTATGCTCGTGATATTCCTATCTTGGACCAGAAGGCTGGGCAGCTCTTCTCCGAGCTTGTGGAAGTCAAGCAGCTGTACCTTAAGTACAGTCGCGAGGCTAGAGCTACTGCTGAGCAGATCGGGACCGAAGTTGGCAAGCTCACCTTCCGAGTCGAAGAGGATGCTGAAAAAATAGCTTCCTTCGACAAGGAGAAGAAGGATATGGCCGCCAAGTTTGCGAGCGAACTTGAAGAAAAAGACAGACTTCTCAAGGAGATGACGTCTAAATTTGAGGCGGCTGATAAGGAGAGTAAGGATGCGGAGGCGAGGCTTCAGCAGTTTGTCAAGAATCGGGAGATGATTCAGAACCAAGCTGACATGGTGCCTGTTCTTAAGCTGACGATCCGAGAGAAGGATGAAACCATTCGGAAGTTGGAGCAAGAGCGAGCTGACCTCTATACTGCTGATCAGTGTAGAGAGCAGTATTGGAATGGTATCCTGGGTGCTCGGCGCATGTTTGCGAAGCACATGCCTCATTTCCCTTGGAATGAGAAAGTTCCTCTCTGGATGCGGGCCCAGGATCACTTGGTGGAATGCCAGGCTGACCGGGACGAAGCTGAAGCTGAACGTCAAGCTGCTCTTGCAGTGTCTCGAGCCCAGAAGGCGAATTCCGAAGGTTACACTACTGCTGGGGGTTCTTCGAATGATGCTCCCCTAGGGGCTGTTCCTGAGACTCCCAAGAGTTAGGGATTTGGGCAGTCGTCTTCTTCAGAGTCGGTCGGTTCCAGTTGAGGACTTCCGAATGTGTGCTTGCCTTTCCCCCTTTTGCCTCGGCGCTGCGTTGTACTTGTTTCTTTTTGCTTTTTAGTACTTCGGTAGGCCGGTATTATCTGTTGATGGATGCCGATTTTAACTGTTTCATTTTGTTTTCAATTTTTGAGGGTCCTCGGGTGTGTCCCGAGTTGGTTTGATGTATTTGTACTTCCCCCGAATATTGAATAAAAAATGAATGTTCGTTACTTGGCTGCTTCTTTTCAATTTTTTTTTTTTTTTTGCGCTTTCCGAAGTTTTAAGTTTGCCTTTGAACTTGTAACTCTCGAGCTTTTCTTTGTGGATTTGCTGAGGCATCCTTTGATCTGTAGATCTACTAAGAGACTCTTCAATTTTGCGAGTTCTGCAAATCCGTAGATCCCGCTAAGAGACTCTTTAACTTTGCGAGTTCTTCAAATCCATAGATCTGCTAAGAGACTCTTTAATTTTGCGAGTTCTTCAAATCCGTAGATCTGCTAAGAGACTCTTTAATTTTGCGAGTTCTTCAAATCCGTAGATCTGCTAAGAGACTCTTTAATTTCCAGACTCTTCAAATCCGTAGATCTGCTCAGAGGTCTGAATTGTTCTTCCGATCTCTTGTGGTTCAGAAACCTGGGCAAGAGATCGCTAGTCTGCCTCTTAAGTTATGACTTTGGCGATCCGTGGATCTGAGCCGAAGTTTTATAACTTGATTCGAGCGACTGTTTGTTGCTAACAAGGTTTATCGAGGTATCGCGAATCCGAGGATTTTGGACGATTCCCCGAAGTGTATGATTTGGTCATTTCTTGTATTTTATCAAGGAATGGGCAAAGTCAACCTGTTTTTAGTCTCGGATTGATCAGATCCGAGGCTGCATGTGTATATAAAAGGACAATGAATTTGAAATATAGAGATAGGTTTAATGAAACACATGGTGCCAAATGGCTTTCCTCTTCTCATTAAACAACTTACTTGGTTTACAGACAGAGATCATACAAAATATTTCTTGAGAACATCGGTATTCCAATGGTTCTTCAAGATTGTTCCATCTAACTGTTTCAGCATAAACGTGCCTGGCCTTTTTTCGGAATGGATGATGTATGGTCCTTCCCAGGTGGCTGAGAGTTTGCCATGGATCCGTCCTTTCTGAACCGAGGCGGATTTTCTGAGTACTAGATCACCGACTTTTAGGGGTCTGGCGTTGACTCTTCGATTGTAATGCTTGTTGACCCTCTGCAAATAAGCTGCGTTGAGTGTCCTCGCGTCGTTCCGAGCTTCATCTAGTAGGTCGAGAGCTTCAGACAGAAGTTGGTTGTTGCTTTCTCCTTGGAGTCCATCATACCTGTTGTATGCCTGTATCCTCAAGCTTTCTGTTCCGATTTCCACAGGGATGACAGCCTCGGATCCATATACAAGGTGGAACGGTGTTTGCCCAGTAGCTTCTTTCTCGGTGGTCCGAAGGGACCATAACGTTCCGGGTAGCTCTTCCAACCACTTGTTTTTGTCATCCTCGACTCTTTTCTTGAGTGCGTTGAGGATGAGTTTGTTTGCAGCTTCGGCTTGCCCGTTGCTTTGTGGGTGGCAAACTGCCGAGTAAGCTAGGTGTATGCCGAACTATTTGCACCACTTTTGTAGCAGGGTGTTGTCGAACTGTTTACCGTGGTCGAAGACCATCAGTCTTGGTATGCCGAACCTTGTGATGATGTTCTGCCATATTAACTTGCGGACCTGAGGTTCGGTGATGGAGGAGACAGCTTCGGCTTCGATCCATTTGCTAAAATAGTCGACTCCTACAATCAACCACTTTTTCTGGTTCGTAGCTGAGGGGAAGGGACCAATGATGTTTAACCCCCACTGTGCGAATGGTAAGGGATATAGTGTTGATTGTAAGGTTTGAGCTGGTTGATGGATAGCTGGTGCAAACTTTTGGCATTTCTTGCATCTCCTTGCCATCTGCTTTGCTTCGGAAACCATAGTGGGCCACCAGTATCCGGCCCGAAGGGCTTTGTGTGCCAATGTCCTGCCTCCGATGTGGTTTCCGCATATTCTGAGGTGGATTTCCCTTAGGATATAGTCAGCGTCTGTTGGACCCACACATTTTAGCAATGGAGCGGAGAATGATTTCCTCATGAGCTCTCCTTCGGCGTCGATGATGAACCACTTGTTGAATCTTTTCAGCTTTCTCGCCTGTAGCTTATCTTCGGGAAGTTCTCCCCTTTCTTTGTATGCAATTACTGCGTCCATCCAGCTGGGTTCGGTACGTAAACTGCATACTGTGGGTGGTGGCAAGTCAATGCTTCTCTCTTGGTGAACTTCCACGTGGACCGACCTGTTTAGGTCGATGAGTGTTGAGCTTGCGAGTTTTGACAGTGCGTCTGCTTGCGTGTTTTGTCCTTGGGGGATGAGAATGACTTCAAAGGATCTTAACTTTGACGTTAAGGATTTAATTTTCGCTAAGTAAGCTGTCATGCTGGGCCACTTGGCCTCATACTCCCCTCGGATCTGGTTGGCTACAAGCTGGGAATCAGTTTTGAGGCAAACATGCTCGGCCTCCAGGGATAAGCAAAGCTCTATCCCTGCGATTGCGACCTCATATTCGGCCTCGTTGTTAGTTGCTTTGAATCCGAACTTCAATGCATACTCTATGCTTTTCCTTGTTGGGGGGATTAATACAACTCCTGCTCCTGAGCCGTTTACTGTGGAAGATCCGTCAGTGAAGACCTCCCAAGTGCTTTTCGTATCATCCAGCATTTCTTGGTATGAGCACTCGGCCAAGAAGTCTGCCAACGCCTGTGCCTTGATGGCTGTCCTCGGCTGATATTTGATGCTGAACTCTGATAGCTCGAAGGCCCAGGCAGCCAATCTTCCTGACCTCTCTATTTTGTCGAGTACTTTCTCGAGTGGTTGGTCGGTCAGTACTGTGATCTGATGGGAGTCGAAGTATGGCCTCAGTTTTCGTGCAGCTACCACCACTGCATATGCAACTTTCTCGATGAGCGGGTACCGAGTTTCGGCCCCTGTGAGTGTTCGGCTGGTGAAGTAGATTGGTTGTTGCTTCTTCTCTTCTTCCCGAAGAAGCACTACGCTGACGGTTCCGGGGCTGACTGCGACGTATAGATATAGGGTTTCCCCTTCCTTTGGTCTGGCCAGTGTCGGCAGTTGGGCTAGGTGGGCTCTGAGTTGTTGAAAAGCCTCTTTTTTCTCTTGCTCCCATATCAGCTCGGGGTCCACCTTCCTTGGGACCCCCTTTTTCTTGATTGGTTCTGCTTCTCCCCCGGGGAGGCTCTTTGGTTTTAGTGCTTTGAAGAAAGGGGCTCCCTTGTCCGAGGCTTTTGATATGAACCTTGTTAGTGCGGCTAACCTGCCGGTTAGCCTCTGCACGTCTCTTTTGGTCCTCGGCTCGGGTAGATCTAACGCTGCTTGGACTTTGTCCGGGTTCGCATCGATTCCCCTTTCGCTCACCATGAATCCGAGGAACTTTCCTGACTTCACCCCGAAGACACATTTTTTTGGGTTCAGCTTCATGTTGTATTTCCTCATATTTCCGAAGGTCTCGGCCAAGTCCTTGACATGGTCTTCCTCCTTGATGCTTTTTACGATGGAGTCATCCACATAGACTTCGACGTTCCTCCCTTTCTGGTCGGCGAAGACGTGATCAACTAGCCTCTGGTAGGTAGCGCCGGCATTTTTCAAGCCGAAGGGCATCATTTTGTAGTTGAATACTCCTGCACTCGTGATGAATGCTGTCTTCGCCCTGTCGTCGGGGTGCATGAACACTTGATGGTAACCCGAAAAGGCATCCATGAAGCTGAGCAGTGCATGGCCGCTGGTAGAGTCGACCAATTGGTCTATCCTCGGCAGGGGATAGCAGTCTTTGGGGCAGGCTCGGTTCAGATCTGTGAAATCCACGCACATTCGCCAAGAGCCGTTTGCTTTCTTGACCATCACCACGTTGGCCAACCATTTCGGGTACATGCATGGCTCGATGAATCCAGCTTCCTGCAACTTTTTCACCTCTTCGGCGATGGCTTTGTTCTTCTCCGAGGAGTAATTCCTCTTCTTTTGTTTGATTGGCCGAGCTTCAGCGTTGACGTCCAGCTTGTGACAAATCAACTTCGGATTTATCCCTGGCATATCTGCTGCTGACCATGCAAAAATGTCTTTGTGATCCCTGAGCAGTTGGATCAAATCGATTCGGAGCCCCGAGCTTAGGCCATTGCCTATTCGGACGCTCTTGTATGAACCCTCTTCCAGGAGGATATCCTCCATTTCTTGATCTGGCTCGGGAGATAGGGTTTCGGGGCGGGCATCGACCTCTGCGGGAGATAAGCTGCTCGTACCTGCTTTTCTCCTTTTTTCCTCGTTCTCCTCTCCTGGAGCATCCTTCTCAGCCTCGAAACCGTCTCCTAATTTGGGCTTTCGGACAGCGGTGTGGCAGGTTCTTCTTGCAACCTCTTGATCAATTCTAATTCGTTCGGCGAATCCTGCGTCCGAGACGTATATCATCAGCTGATGGTACGTGGAGGGGACTGCCTGCATCTTGTGAATCATGGTTCTTCCCATGATTACGTTGTATACGGAGTCGCAGTCCATCACCAAAAATTCGTCCCGAAGGGTTTTTGCTGCTTGGCCTTCGCCCACTGTGACTGGTAGGGTGATCTTTCCTCGAGGGATAGCTGCGGATCCGTGGAATCCGATCAGGGGGTAACTGACTTTCGTCAATGCTTCCTCTGACTCCTCGAGGATCAGTTGCTCGAAGCAGTTTCTGAAGATGATGTTGATGGCACTTCCTCCGTCGACCAACACTCGGTGTACGTTGTGGTTATTGAGGTCCATGGAAATGACTAAAGGATCGTCATGTTTGTACTGGACTCCGAAGCAATCATCGGCAGTGAAGGTCATGTTCGGGGGGTGTGGTTGGTTGTCTCCCATTGCGCTGAAGTTGACTCGATGGGTGAGAGCTCTTAGGTGTTTCTTGCTGGCCTGGCCAGACTTCTGTCCCCCGAACACCACTAGGATGTCATTCTTCTTGTGCCCTGTTGCTTCGTAGACCCTTTTCTGGGGTTGCTCGTGTTGTTTGCCACTTGCGGCCTTTTCTTTTTCCTCCCTTCGGTCTAACAAGTATTGCTTCAGATAACCTCGGCGAACGAGGTCCTCAATGTTGTCTTTCAGCGAGTTGCATTCTTCGGTGTGGTGACCGAAGTCATCATGAAACTCGCACCATTTGTTCTTGTTTCTCCGAGCAGGGTTGGACTTGAGCTTCCCAGGTAGTTTCCACTTTTCATCATGTCTGTTGAGGCTAAAGATTTCCTTTCGGGGCAGAGTTAGTGGAGTGTAGTTAGCGTATTTGGGTTGAAGTTCACCCCTTCTCCCGTCTTTCTTCGGGCTCATTTCTCTAACTCCTACTTTCTCCTTCTCTTTCCTTGAGCTTCCCTCGGGCTTGCTCTGGACATTTTTTGTGTCACTCGGATCCGACGATCCTTTCAACCTTGCAGCAGCTTTGTTGAACTCTTCGGTTCTGATGAATGCATCAGCCATTTGGAGCACGTCGGCTATTTTGGAGGGGTTTTTCATTGAGAGCTTGTCACGGAATTTCCGTTCCTGGAGCGCGTGCTTCAAAGCGAAAATGGCCACGTCTGGCTGCAAGTTTGGTATGTTTGTTGATTCCTTCATGAATCTGGCCATGAATTCTCTTAGACTTTCGTCTCTTTCTTGTTGGATTGAGGTTAGTTCTGCTGTGGTTCGCTCGGGGCGATTGTTGCTCACGAACTGCGTGCAGAATCTCTTCTTCAGCTTCTTCCAGCTTTTGATCGATCCCTTCGGCAGCAATCTAAACGACTCTCCCGCCACTCCGGTTAGCGTGGTTGGGAAATATTTACACCAACATGCTTCGGAGTAGGGGCTCAAGAACATTTGTTGTTCGTAGGAGATGACATGATCCCTCGGATCTGTGATTCCGCTATATGTCAGGTGTGCTGGCAGCCTCACCTTCGGGATTTCTTCCATGATCAGCTCGTCCGAGAAAGGGGATGACGTGGGAGTCATGATTCTTTTCCCGAGTCTAGCCCTGATGCCTTCGTTCGCCGAGGTTCTGTGATTAGAACGTTCGGGCATACGATGGGGGCTAGGGGGTCGATCATACCTCCTGTTTCTTCTTCTTTCTCGGCTACTGACCTCGGGTCGTTCGCCAAATCTGCTTGATTCGCCTACCCCGAGTCTCGTATGGATCGAAGGTCTTAACCTTGAGTGGACCGAAGGCCTCAACCTGCTGAGCACCGAGCTTCGGATCCGAGTGTTACGAGTAGTCGATTCGCTTTGGAGAGCTGTTGGAGTAGGCGTTGGTCTTGCAAACCAATCTGGTTGTTGTTGTGCCCTTTTTTGGGTGTCCCACGTGCTTTCCATCCATCTCGACGTCAGGTACGTTCCTGTCAAGGGAGGGAGCTCTCGTTCGGGTCTGGACACCTCTACACTGGGCGGCTCGTTCAGCCTTCGCCTGGTCCTCCTCTCCTCTCTGCGGTCTTTTGCCAATCCTTGCTGCTTCTCATTGAAGAGGAAGTTTTGCATGATGGTCATGGCCGCAGTGAGTTCTTCCCTAGTTGGAATCGGAGGTCCTGCGTTTGTGGCGGTCGTAGCTCTGCTTGGCTGTGACCTCGCCACTGATTGAGGGTGCTCCTCTTCGTCAGATTCCGAATCTGACCGCACTATCATATCGTCATCATTGTTGTTGACAACATCATTAACCATTTTGCAGAAAGAGGTGGTTAATGTTTTTCAAAGGCTTTAAAGTGTTCTTCCCCACAGACGGCGCCAAATTGTTCCGTTGTTGTAAAGATGGAAACAATGGGCTTCGAAGGAAGGCCCTTTTGTATGTGTTGAAGATCTTGCTTGCTTTGAATGAGTCGAGTCCGAATTCACCTGCACAAGTGCAAAGTCACTAGCCTCGGGGGTGTTTCCGAGGAAAGCCCCTCCGATGCCTAAGTAAGAACGATGCTCGGATTCTAGAGAGAGGTTCTCTAGAAGAGTAATCTTAAGGCGATAAATTGGACGTACCTTGAGGTGTGAGCCTTGGCGGCCTATTTATAGTGTTTGCATAATAAATGCCCATAGGTCATTTATTGCTATTGGGCCTTGGGCCTTAATGGATGGCTGAATAGCCATTGGTAGGTTTGATGCTGTTGTTTAGAGCCATTGGGCTTTGGACTTAGTGGCCCAATTGAGTATCAATTGGGAGCCCAAACAAATTTTTATAATGTGCATTTGAAGATGTTGATGATCAAATTAATGGATCGTAGAATATACAAAGAAGAAAGAGGGATTAACATAAAAGAATAAAGGGAATATTATCTACTTTTCATAAGGAAATTAATATTGTAAATTTTCCTTTATAATCATATTTCATTCCGTTATAAATTTGTGAGTATTGTTTATTTTAATGGAATTGATGTAATTTCCTATTTTAGTCTATTATGGAGTACTTCCTATATAAATTGTTTATTTGTTTCCTACTTATAAATTAATTTGAAATTTTTATATGCTACTTTCAAAAAAGAAAAATATATATGCTAAAAACTCATATTGCCTTTAGTTTCCTTCCATTGTTGATTTATTTTGATTTTCTTCCTTTTTATTGTCGATCTATTTCCTTTTTCATTGTTATTATTATTATTTTAATTTATTGATGGATTAGAAATTATAAATTGATTTTTTCAAAAGACTTGCTCCGTATTTTATTTTCAATTTGGGTGTAAAGAAAAGATAAAAGTTCAAGTATTGAATATTAAATGACATTAATTTAAATGATTTTCCTTAAAACAAAAAACGCGAGAACTTAATTGATTTAGTCGGCTCATGTCTATAATAAATTAGGTAACATCAATAACAATATAAAAGGTAACATTAACAAGACTTTGAAAGTAACATCTAAATCTGATTTAAAGTAACTTCATAATAAACTTCAGTATTACAGAATAATAATAAATTTATTTTATCATATTTTCAGGTACTTCCTCAAACAAGACACAGATTATGCCTGTGGCATCTAATACAAAATGATGTGTCACGTTTTGGTGCATTAAAGCGGGATACGTCTTTCAAGGATGCTTTCAACCACTGTCTAAGTGGATGTGTCAGTGAAGAAGAGTTTGAAAGATTCTGGAAAAACATGATAACTACATACAAATTAAGTAACAATAAGTGGTTTCAACGATTATAGAAAATAAAAGACAAGTGGTGTACTGGTTTGAGCAAAGACTTCTTCTCTGCTGAGATATTATCTTCTCAAAGAAGTGAGAGTACTAACAATGCAGTTTATTTTAAGGCAAACAAAAACACAAGTTTGACTGATTTTTTCAAGATTTTTCAAGAAACTGTACACCGTTGGAGACAAACAGAGAAGCAATGTGAATTTAATTGCACAAATTGAACACCTACATCAGTGTTTCCAATGACAGGATTACTCAAACATGCTTCTGAGGTATACACTCTGACTCTATTTAAGGATTTTGAATTTGAATATGGTGAAGCAATTGGTTCATTTTCAAACATTGTGGCTATGGATGGTTACAAGCTGTATTATGAAGTGTACAAAGAGAATGATACAGAATCAAAGCAAAAAGTAACATTTGACGCTGCTGCACAAAGAATAGCTTGTACATGCAAAAATTTTGAGGAAGCTGGATGGTTATGTTACCACTGTATACGTGTGTTACATCTGCACTCAATTCCAAGGATTCCTGATTGGTATATAACAAAACGATGGACAAAACAAGCAAAGGCGTCATAATATGGCACGGAAGTACTATGACTTGATAGTAAGAAGTCAAGGGCAACAAGGAACTAGGAAGATATTAGAGCAAGGTTTTGAAAGAGATTCTAAGGAGGTAGATACATTCAGAAATGAAAATGATGTCATGGAAGTAACTACAGATGCTAATATTACAGACAGAGTTCCTACTGTTGAAGTACTTGATCCAGATAGAGTTAATACAAAGGGAAGAAATAAGAGAGCAAAAGGGAATTTTGATAATGCTTTGAAAAAGAAAAGAGGAAAGGGATCAAAGAGTAATTCAACAGAGTATGGTACTACAACTCCAGCTTTTACAACACCGGCACCTTTATTTTAAACATTATTTCATTTATTTTATTTAAAAGAACTTGTTTGAAAGTTTGTGAGAATTTAATTTAACATTATGTAATCATCAAAGTAACAGTTTTTGGTTTAATTATGGATATGTTTTTTACAAAAAAATTTATATTCAAAGTAACATTTCTATAGGTTAAGTAACCCTCCTGAAACTGTTTAAGTAACAGACTAATCACTTCAAAGTAACAGCCTTAACAAGGGAAAAGTAACAGCCTAGACAAGGGAAAAGTAACAGCCTCAACAAGGGCAAAGTAACAGCGTTAAAAAGAAAAAGTAACAGCCTTAACAAGGAAAAAGTAACAACCTTATGACTTGAAAAGTAATAGCCTTAAAACTATAAAGATCCTACAATTCAACATTCCTAAAAGGTAACAGCCTTAACAAAAGAAAGTAACAGCCTCAACAAGGGAAAAGTAACAGCCTTATCACTTGAAAAGTAATAGCCTTAAAACTATAAGGTACCATCCTACAATTTAACATTCCTATAAGGTAACAGCCTTAACAGTTTAAAGTACCTGGCATTACTCTTACAGGTAACATGGATGAAACTTAATCAAATTTAAAAAACATAATACTAAATTCATCATACAATACACTTAAATTCCAAATACCAAATATACTTGATCAAATTTAAAAACATAATACTAAAATACTAAATTCATAATTTACATCTTCACCTGGTACTATTAATTACAAGCTTGTACAACTTGATTTTTGTCGATGGAAAATTGATTTAAGCGTGAAAAAATAAAGATAAAGAAAAATGTAATTAGTAACCATAACAATTATAAAAACAACACAAGTAACATTTAATAAATATAATAAGTATCACATACAAAGCATTACAGTAACTATGGAAGAGAAAATTACCTTTTGGTCCTTAGAATAACAATTGCAACCTATCTTTGGGTGATAGGATACGTAGACTTATTCAAATAACCTTTCTCATAAAGATCATCTTGCTTTCTAATTCTTTCATAAAACCTTTCATCAGTCCAATGTTGAATGAGAGGTAACCCTATCGGTGTTCTATCCCCATCCAAAGTCATCATCTGGAAATACAGAATTTGAAGTAACAGAACACAACCAGAAACATAATTTTGAGTGTTTTTGAAATTCTTCAAACTTGAAACAAGGCTCAAAAGCACATATTCACACCAATTGTATTCCTTAAACAAGTTAACATTCTCCATTGCACGAACAAGTTTAAGATCTATTGTTCGATTGGTTGTTGGAGCAAAAAATATAGCCATCACATACATCACAAAAATCCTTTTAAAATCATCCTTTCCTTCCAAAACCTTCCTTCTTAACTCCTCCATTTTATGATCATTAAGAAGACTATGAGTAAATAGCTTATAAACTTGAGTAACAGCAATATCACCTTTCTTCACCCCAAACATATTCCTCCATTTATCTCTCAAAACATTATCCACGTGTCTTCCCACAACAGGAACAGATTTATTCCCTATAGGAATCCCAAACACATCATGCACATCTAAATCTTGAAGTTGAAACTCGTTTTCCCCATTTATACGAAATGTTGGCCCATTCATTACATCCAAATGAAATCTAAGACAAAACCAGCGAAGCGTATCTCTAGGCAGCTTTGTCAACTTGATATGAAAAATATCCCCAAAACCTATTTTAGTAACAGCACGCTTCTGATTATCATTCAGAAGGGTAATCAAATGTGTCAAACCATGGGGTGTACATCGAGCAACAATATCAGCAGAACTGCAATTATAAAACAAAGGTAACTACTTCAAAACTAAAAAGTAACAAAACAATTAACAAAAAACTGCAACTTATATTTTAATCACTTACTTAGCAAAATGTTGTCCTTCTTCTAGGAGAATAACCTTTGGCTTTTTTGATCTT
Organism: Spinacia oleracea; assembly: GCF_020520425.1. Lineage (NCBI taxonomy): Eukaryota > Viridiplantae > Streptophyta > Magnoliopsida > Caryophyllales > Amaranthaceae > Spinacia > Spinacia oleracea. Next base: position 32,777,497 of record NC_079492.1, read on the forward strand.
GATTGAATTTTCAAGTCCTTTTTTGCATTTGAATTTAATTTTGGTCTACCTCTTGTAGAATCATTAGTTCCTTGGATGTTAGATGTTACACTAGAAAAAAATAAAAATAAAAGTAAAAGTAACATTAATATAAAATAGAAAGTAATTCTCAAATCACACTAAAGTAACAACAATAAAAACTAGAAAGTAACAACTACAAAAATAGAAAGTAACAACAATAAACTAGAAAAGTAACAAGTATCAGATTACTAATATAATGTTTACTAACTTTTTCAAAACAGAAAAAAGCAAAAGGTAACATTTAGCATGCATCTGAAATAACATGTACAATAAAACAAGGTAACATCTTTAATGTATACACAGTAATATTATAATGCATTTAGGAAACATATATAGTGCATATAAGGTAACATCAATAAAACAAATATGACATGTATATAACTTCATCAATATAGCTTACTTCACTTCTAACATGCATATAAAGTAACTCATTTAATAATTAAAAGCAACAACTACAATACAGAAAAGGTAACATGTAGAATACACACCATAAAAAATAAACGTAACAGTGACTAACATATAAAAGTAACTCTAAAAAATATTAAAAAATACTTACTTAGAATTATAGCCTTCATCTTCATCATCATCTTCAATATTTATAACATCTGGTGTTTTGCTTTCTAAATTTTCATTGTTGTCTGTAAAGTGAAATCAATTACATTAATAAGTAACAGATTTTACAGATTAACAAGAATTGAATTTTTCAAATTTTTGTGAATTAAAAAAAGGACCAAATTGTAAGATAAATCAAAACTTCAAATGTATTCAATTATGTAAAATGGTAACAATATTTAAATCAGAATCAAATAAGTGAACAATTCACAATGAAATCAGATAAAAAATTTCGAAATGTAAACAATTCGCAATGTCATCAGATAAACAATTTCGCAAAAAAATTAGGGTAAGAAAACACAATAAACTAACCTTCATTGAACGCACATTGCTTCTTTTTCTTATAAGGACCATCAGTAACATGCTTTACTCCCATTGTCGACGAACAAAGTGTGCAGAGATTATATATTTAGTGCGAAAAATTTCAACTGTAAAATGAAAAAACAGAAGAAGAAGAAAAACGAAAAAGAAGAAAAAGAAGAAGAAATGATTTGCATTATGTCAGGAAGATAAATAAAACAACATTAAAAAGGAAAAAAATTGCCACGTAACAAATAACTGTAAAAAAGAAAAAGTATATTAACTGACACGTGGCCTTAAGTTTAAAAGTAACATCACTAAGTAAAAAAGTAACATCAATTAAGAAAAATTATTACATGTTAATAAAAAATTGTCAACCAAACAGAGTAACATCCCAAAGCAAATAAGGTAACAGCAAATATTCTAATAACATTTTAAAAACATTTGGTCTTCAATCTTATAAGTACCTGGTCTTAAACTTATAAGTAACAGGAAAAGCACCTGCAAGTATCAAGGACATTTGGCAGTAAAAATTTGTAAACCAAACAGAGTAACATGACTAAGAATAAAAGGTAACAGCCCAAAGAAAATGAAGTAACAGTGATTATAAGTAACTGGAAAAAAAATATTTATAAGTACCTCGTCATTTTAAAAATATTTGGTCTTAACCTTATAAGTACCCGGTCTTAAACTTATAAGTAACAGGAAAAGCACCTGCAAGTATCGAGGAGATTCAGCAGTAAAGATTTGTAAAACAAACAGAGTAACATGACTAAGAATAAAAGGTAACATCCCTAAGTAAATGAAGTAACAGCGATTATAAGTAACAGGTAAAGTACCTGCTCTTAACCTTATAAGTAACAGGAAATGCACCTGTTCTTAACCTTTAACTACCAGGTCTTAACCTTATAAGTAGCAGGTTTTATTCAACTTTCAAATATTAATTTAATATCTGTCATTAAATTAGATGCCTTTAATTATAATGGTAACAGTAATCACAATAAAAAGTAATTTTACTTATAGTAATAGTAACACTAAATCATATAAATGGTAACACAGAAAAGAAATTATATTTCACACAACACACAACTGATTGTTTGCTTAATACTAATCACACAATTGTTTAAACTTTGAAATCTAAATCAACAACTAATTGTTCCTTTTAAAAACTAAACACACAACTAATTGTTTGGTTAAAAACACCTATCTAAAATCGGAACTACATGGTACTTTCATTGTCAGTAACAACATTGTCATTAGGTTCAGAAGTTTCTGCATTTGAAGATTCTTCCTCATTGAAATCATTGGAGACATCAGAAGTTTGTGATTCAACACCATCATTGGCAAGCTTTTTCTTCCGTTTTTCAACCCTCTCAGCTGCTAAAAGCTTCTTGTTTTCTTCTGCAATCTTCTTCTCCTTTGCGGCAATTATCTTCTCATCCAATAAAACAAGAGAAAGAACTTGTGCCCTTTGAGAATTAAATTTCTTAAGCTCTTCCAAAAATTCTGTCCTCTTAGCATTTAAATCGCTCAGCATAAGCGCAACTGCAATTTCAGCACGACAAAGCCTTCGTTTTGTTTGCTACAGAATAGAAAAAAACATCTATGTTAGTAAACAAGTAACCAACATAAAACATAAACATAAAATATGAATATATTATAACATAAAATATAACAGTTACCGTTAATAAATTGTTAAATTCAAATGGCTCTCCTTGATACTTGCAACAATGAATCATAGTAAAGACACCACAATCATGGGTGTACACTTTAGTAGTCCAAGGAAAATGAATAACTCTGATTTCAAAATCAATCAACTTTGATCCTTCAGAATGTCCCTTTGAATTCAAATACATTCCCATATATTTTCTCTGAAAATAGAATAGGAATCAATAAATGAGTATTAAACAAGTAACACATAAAACAACAAACAGTAACATGTGAATAGTTGAAAGGTAACAGCCACATAACAAACATAGTAACAGTTTATTATTCTAACTTGTATAATGCATATGAAGTAACAAACTATGAACTAACATCATCAGTAACATGTATAGTGCATATGAAGTAACATCATCAACAGAGCTAAAGTAACATTACAGTGCATGTAACCTAACATCATCAATACAGCTAAGGTAACGTCTAAGATGAGTATCAAGTAACATCATCAATACAGTTAAGGTAACTTATCATGCATATCAAGTAACATCATCAATACAGATATGGTAACTTCTAAAATGAAAATCAAGTAACCTGTGAATAGTTGAAAGGTAACAGCCACATAACAAACATAGTAACAATTTATTATTCTAACTTGTATAATGCATATGAAGTAACAAACTATGAAGTAACATCATCGTAACATGTATAGTGCATATGAAGTAACATCATCAACAGAGCTAAAGTAACATTACAGTGCATATAGCCTAACATCATCAATACAGCTAAGGTAACGTCTAAGATGAGTATCAAGTAACATCATCAATACAGTTAAGGTAACTTATCATGCATATCAAGTAACATCATCAATACAGATATGGTAACTTCTAAAATGAAAATCAAGTAACATTTTCTGTACAGAAAAAGTAACATATAAAATATATATGAAAATCTACAGTAAAACAAGAGAAACTAACCAAGTAACACACTATTTCGAAGAATTCATTGTTTTCATCAAAGGATGGATAAACTCGGTTATCTAAGTAAGTCAATTGTAAGGCCTTGAAAATTAATTGCCACACATGAAAAATGAAGATCATAGAGAATTGGAACAAACACCTGAAAAAAAAACAGACATAACATCAGTAAATAAACATCCAAAAATAAAACAAAAATTAAAACCAGATTTGAAATAGAAACTTACTAAACCACAATCTTTGATATTTGGGGCATGATGTTGTGCTGATATCCACAAATCCCAAGAATCAAAAATTTCTTTTATTAATTCATCAGTCTCTTCTACTTTGTTTTTTACAAGTTTAACTACAACTTCCTACATAAAAATAAAATAAATTAGTAACTAAAAACACAAGATTGATATATAAACTTTTATGAGGCAGAAAGATTACCATGTAAGACAAACCAAAGAAGAATCTAGGATCACCTTCAATACCTTCTAGAACAAGGTATTCAGAATTATTTAACAGCATAAAGTAACAGTCTAAAATACGATTGGCTATCATTTTATTGGGTAGCAATGTCAGCATATCTTCTCTATTCACAAAGTATTCAGGAGTATACCAAACAAGAATTTCACTGTTTCAAAAATGTAACAAGACGTTAGATATATTGAAAAACATTATACAATATAAGTGAAATAACCAGAAATACAAAAAAAGTAATTTTAATTGTGTAACTGAAGTAATCAGAAATACAAAAAAAAGTAACTCCATTAGCAACAATTTATTATTCTAACTTCTATAGTGCATATAAAGTAACAAACATATGAAGTAACATTATAAGTAACATGTATAGTGCATATGAAGTAACATCATCAACAAAGAAAAAGTAACATTATATAAAACATATGAAGTAACATCATCAACAGAACTAAAGTATAGTTTATTATTCCAACTTGTATAGTTCATATGAAGTAACAAACATATAAAGTAACATCATCAGTAACATGTAGAAAGAATATGAAGTAACATCATCAACACAGGTAAAGTAACATTACAGTTCATATCAAGTAACATCATCAATACAGCTAAAGTAATTTATCATGCATATCAAGTAACATCATCAACACAGGTAAAGTAACATTACAGTTCATATCAAGTAACATCATTAATACAGCTAAGGTAATTTATCATGCATATCAAGTAACAACATCAATACAGATAAGGTAACTCCTAAAATGAAAATCAAGTAACATCTCAAATACAGAAAAAATAACATATAAAATATATATGAAGTAAATCTAGAGTAAAACAACAGAAACTAACCAGAAATACAAAAAAGTAACATCATGAATAACATAAATAACATGAAATAAATATAAAAATATAGTATAAATTAAAACTTACGAATGGTCATATTTTGAACACAGATCCACCATCGCAAAATCAGTAACCTCGAGCCATAGTTTCTGCATTCCACTTGTTAGTTTTTTGTTGCTGCGTATAAATTTGGAGCCGGTTTTACATCACAGTAATTATTTCCACAATCAATGTTGCATCCCAGGTTTAAATCTTCAATGTTCATGTCATTCAAATGCTCACCCCTGTCGTTGAGCGATAGGGCATTTGTTGAAAACTTTAATTTCATTAGTTTCTCAGATTCTTCTAGTGAATGACCACAAACAAAGAAATTCATCTTTTCTCTTCCCTTTTTCTTAGTTGCAACCTTGTCGATCACCTTTCCAGTAACACCAGTTGGCTTTAAAATAGACACAGGAACAGGAGTAGAGAAAGCTGGCTTAGCCATAACCACAGGAGAAGGTTGGGAGCTAATAGGGATTACTTCAGCAACATCATCGGTAACTTCAATATCTCTCTGCAACTTTTTCAGAATATTCCTTGATGTTTCTGATGTACATTGAACTGAAACTATTTTGTCAAGCACTTCAACGTTCTCCTCAACATTCTTTTCAGCAGGTGCTGCAGCATTAACAAATTTCTCTCCCACTGAAGGAACTTTAAAAGTAACAAACTTCTCAGCACCTTCATCAACAATCTGCTCAGGAATTTCAGCACTAACAATATTCTCAAGAAATTCATCACTGATATTTTTCTCGGGAGATTCAGCAGTAACAACCTCCTAAACAAGTGATACAATACATATCAATAAGTTTCGATATAACAAATTAATGCAGCAAAGAATAGATGTATATGTTGTAAGTACTTAATAAACAAGGTATAATATAACATAAAGATACAAATAAAACGTTTAACAAGTAACACTAAAATGTATCAAAGGTAACAAGTGATATCCATATGAAGTAACATTAAAATAAAACAAATGTAACAAGTGATATCCATATGAAGTAACATTAAAATAAAACAAAGGTAACAAGTAAAATCCATATGAAGTAACATTAAAAATATAACAAAGGTAACAAGTAAAATCCATATGAAGTAACACTAAAAATATAACAAAAGTAACAAGTAAAATCCATATGAAGTAAAATTAAGATAAAATAAAAGTAACAAGTAAAATCCATATGAAGTAACATTAAAATTAAACAAAGGTAACAAGTAAAATCCATATGAAGTAAAATTAAAATATAATTAAGGTAACAACTGATATCCATATGAAGTAACATTAAAATAAAACAAAGGTAACAATTTAGAAGTAATAACCTTCCGTTGAAAATGTTCTTTCTGAACAGGTGCATCAGCAATATTAACCCTTTGAACAATAGGTTCAGCAGTAAACTCCATTGTAGTAGGTCCAGGATTCAAGGTTGTAATATCCAAATCCAAATCAGTTTCAAAAATTTGAGACATTGTTACATTTCCAACTAAGGTATCTTACTCCTCAGAACAAACATCCTTGACACCTAAATAAAGGAAATAAGAAAAGTAATCAAAGACATATCAAAATAGTAACATATTAAACATATATAATAATACAAATTTAACATGAAAAATAAATAATAACAACAATTACCTTCTGATTTCAAAAGATCCCCAATCTCTATGTTATCATCCAATTCAATTTCATCCAATTGGGAATTAGCAAATATTTCAAATGAAGGCATGGCTTCTGTAAGCTCCTTCATTCTATAGAACTGTGCAATAGCCTTATCAACAGAAGCTTGAACAACAGGATCAGAAAAGAAAATATCTGATTGGGAAAGTTCTGGAGATTTATCATGTCCTACAAAAATATTCATATTAAGTAATATTAATTAAATAACTACTAACATGTATAAGAAGTAACACAATCTATATTAAAAAGTAACATGTACAATAAAGGAAATTAATATCTCGAATACAGAACAGGTAACTTGTAATATACATATTAAGTAACACATTCCTTAATAAAAGGTAACATGTAGCATATATAAGAAGTAACATCCCCAACACAGCAAAAGAAACTTCTAATATATATATGAAGTAACACTTTCAATAAACAACAGAATCATGTAACTTGAAAAAGAGGTAACATCTATCATAAATGAGAAATATTTTTTTGATTAAAGAAAAGGTAACTTATATATGTATATGAAATATGACATTTTTAAAAAATGGTAACATGTATAATGCATAGAAGTAATACCATCAATACTGCTAAGGTAACATATATAATGCATAAAAGTTGTATCATCAATACAGCTAAGGTAACATGTATAATAAATATAAAGTAACAGAATCATTACAGCTAAGGTAACTTCTAACATCATCACTTAGATATAAGTTAACTATTAAGAATTTCAGAATAAAGAAAATACTCCAAATAAAACATATTATGTAACATATAATTACTAACCAGACTCCTGTTTTTCTCCCACATCATCAGATTTCATTTCTTTTGATGAAAATTTCATCAAATCTACATGGTTATCAAACTGATATGAAAACAACTTCATATCTCTCTTCATCAACATATATCGTTCTTGTACAGCCTAAAAGATGAAAGTAAAAAAGAAAATAAATGAACACATGTTAGGAATAAAATTATTTAATGATAAGATAACTAGTAAAATACATATAAAGAAAATTAAATAAATATGAAGTAACACCAACCTATAAATAATTTCATCAAATCTACATGGTTATCAAACTGATATGAAAACTTTCAAAGTAACACCAACCTATAAATAAGGTAACTAGTAAAAAGGAAAAAGGTAACAACATATATATACAACAACAACAAGTAACAACTAAACTCAGTTAAATAAAAGTTCAAAAAGTAATATATAACAAACTTACATCCTTAGCCAGATCAGTTATTTCATCATCTGTCATGATATGAGGAGGTAAATAAAAAACAACACGACGTTCAGAACTATCATCAACCGGTTTGAATGAAGGAATAGGAATGTTGATTTTTTGTTGAGGAATTGGAATGTTGACTTCAACATCATCTTCACAATCATCTTCAACAGCCCTAACATCAGCAACATCAACCATATCTTCAACAACATCTCTCTCTTGTAACAGAACTTGCTTTTTAGTAATCGGATACACCTTCTTTTCCAAAAGCCCAAGTCCATATGATCCCCCTTCAAGTTCTAGCCTCTCACGAACTCTCTCATCAGACCAATGCTTAACTAGAGGTAGAGATGTAGGCTGCGATTCACCTCTAAACTCCAGCCTATGAAAATACATTACCTGAAGTAACAGTATACATCCACCAACATATGACCAAGTATCATCATAGTTAGCCAGAGAATTTGCCAGACAATCTAGCACATACCCACACCGATTATATTGGGAAATCTCCTGAACATTTTCAACAAGCTTGCATATAGCAAACTTCACATTTGTGCTTGGATTAGGGGCTAAGAAAGAAGCCATTGCAAATACAACGAAGAGTCTTTTGAACAATTCATCTGATTTCAAAAAAAAAAAAATATCAGTGAATACATTAAACTACAGACAAGAAAATATCATGATAGTAACCCTAGAGACAACAATAAACATATGTTAAAATATTAGTAACAGAAACTAACATGAAAAGTAACACTAGAAATAATTAAAAGTAACATGTAACATGCATCTGAAATAACATCTTCAATATAAAAAGGTAACATTTATAAAGTAACATTTATTGTACATATAAAGTAACATCGTCAATAATGCTTTATGTATATTCTAACATGCATAAAGTAACATCATCAATACAAATAAGGTAACATGTATTTTACATGTAAGGTAACATCATCAATACAGATAAGGTAACATGTATTGTTAATATAAAGTAACATGTATTTTGCATATGATGTAACACATTCTTTAAAAGAGATAAAGAACATATATCAGAAGTAACATCTCCAATACAACAAAAGTAACTAAAAATATATATATAAAGTAACATCTCCAAAACAGGAAAAAGTAATATGGCACACAAATATAAAGTAACAATTGATGTAAATAAAAGTAACACATTTAAAGAAGTATAAATAAATAAATAAACAAGTCTTACCAGCATTTGGCAAAGTTGTAAGTTGCCTTTCCAACATTGCCAATGTGATTTCCTTATCAACAGCAAAGTAATTTCTCCAAGTTTCTTTAATATGACTGTCTTCTTTAACAAAAACATGTCATGGACATCTTCTTCAGTCACTTGAAATTCCTTCCCAGCAGATATACGCAATAACCTAGCATTGCATACAAATCTCTTGCATAACCAACGTACCATATTCCGTGGCATCTCAGTCATTTTGATTTCCATTAACCCACCAAACCCAAGTTCTTTGACAGCAGCCTTCTTAGCATCAGACATTGTTTTGAACAAACTAACAAGCCCTCGTGGCCTACAACGCAAAACAATATCTTGCCTGCAATATTTAAAAAGAAAAACATAAACTTAAAAAGATGAATATCATTATTATGAAAAGTAACACAATATTTATTAAATATGCAGGAACAGTACTATTAAAAAGCAGAAAAAGTAACACCATAAAAAGATTGGAACTGCTTCTTGAAAAATTTAATGTACATAAACTTACGGTTTCTTAATTGGAACTTCCTTATCGATAACAGCTAAATCTTTAGAATTTTCTCCCTTCACTACTTGAATACTCTTAGACCCCTTTTTCTTCCAAACTAAATCAACAACATTTTGCGGTTGAATAATCAGCGCAGAATTAGGATCAACAGAAACTCGAGTTGAAGATCTCAACTGCTTCCTTCCCTTAGATGGTGAATCAGATGTGCCCTCTTCCTTCACAAGGTTTTTACTTCTAGGTCTCTTCTTGGATTCCTCAGGATTTGCAGACTGAGGACTTTTATTTGCCCGGGTTACCTTCTTCGAACGAATTTGTTTTGGAAGGGACTTCAAAAGAGGGCGAGGACGGGGACACTTTCCATCATCATTATTCGCATTATTATCCTCGGGAACATCATTATTCTCATTATTAGCCTCAGGAACATCATTATTAACCTTATCAATCTCAAGATCATCAGCAACAGCGGCAGATTTGGGTTTGCCATCTCCTTTGGACTTGTGTAAACCCATCAGAATATCTGATACAACATTTGCAATGTTCTCTTGGGCTTTCCTATTAGCCTCCTTTCGAGAAATTTCTGCAAGAATAATAACAAGTAACATCTTCATTACACTAAAGGTAACTAATATAATCCTTACAAGTAACCATTGAAAACACAAAAACAACTAACATGGAAATGAATGTTAAGTAACACAGTCATAAGACCAATTAACATGTAGCATGAATGAGAAGTATCATCTTAAATACAACAAATATAATGTGAATTTAAATATAAGATAACTGTATAAAAGTAACATCATCAATAATGCTAGATAACAAGTATAGTGCATATAAGGTAACATCATCAATTCAGATAATATAACTTCTAACAGGCATATCAAGTAACATTATCAATACAACAGAGGTAACATGTAGCATATCAAACATCACATATAAGAAGTAACATCTTCAATACAGAAAAAGTGATTAAAATACATATCAAACATCACAAAGTAACTTCTATTATGTACACAAAGTAACATCTTCAATAGAGGTAAGGTAACTTCTAACATGCATATAAAGTAACAATTTCAATAAAACAAAGTAACATCTCAAATAGAGCAAAAGTAACTTATAATATATATATCAAGTAACATAAAAATTAAACAACAATAACATATAAGATTCATTTTAGAATTACCTTTAAGCTTTGGATCCACATCTTTAACTCGAGTATCAACAACTGGATCATCATCTACAAAACACAACAAAAATGTTATATAAAAAGAAAGTAATTAGAACGACGAAGAAAAGTAACATGTCAAATAAATAAAGGAACCAAAGCAAAAAATGCATATGAATTATCACATTTGCAAACAGAAGTAACTTCTATTATGTATACAAAGTAACATGTTCAATAGAGCTAAAGTAACTTCTAACATGCATATAAAATAACAATTTCATAAAAAAGTTAACATGAAGTAACAAATTCAATAAACAAAAGTAACATAAAGAATAAAACAAAGTAACATCTACAATACAGAAAATGTAACTTGTAATATGAATATGAAGTAACACATTATTAAAAAAAAGATAACATCTAGCATATACGAGAAGTAACATCTCAAATAGACCAAAGTAACTTATAATATATATATCAAGTAACACAAAAATTAAACGACAATCACATATAAGATTCATTTTCGAGTTACCTTTAAGCTTTGGATCCACACCTTTAACTTGAGTATCATCAAGTGGATCATCACCTACAAAACACAACAAAAATGTTATATAAAAAGAAAGTAATTCGAACAACGACGAAAAGTAACATGTCAAATAAATACAGGTAACAGAAAAAAAAACGTCAAAATGAATAGAAATTATATATAAAATGATTACTATCATATTCGTAACACAATCTAGACACAAATAATCAAAAGGAACCTATGTTACTAAGTAACGAAGTTAGGGTTACTGCAAATTAAAAACATAAAATTGAAATAAAATAAAGTCGAATTTCCAGAAATTGAAGTAGAAATTGAAGTAATACCAGAGTTTTTGGCGTCATTAAGTGCAGGAGTCACAATAGAACTTGTTTGATTATCAACAACAGGAACTTCAGTACCATTACCGTCATCATCAAACACAATTCTCACCATGATTAGAGATGATGATAATGAAAATTGAACAAAGAAGTAAAAGCAATTGAACGAGAATAATGAGATCGACACTCGAACAGAAATGATTAAGAGAAGAGAGAAAATGTCGAAGAAAAAATGGCGAAAAGAGAGAACAAAAGGGGAAGATGAAAGAGCGGTTTCTGAAATTGAACCAGAAGGAGGATTAATATAGAGAACCGAAGCAGTTACTTAGCAGTTAACTTCCGCCAAAATGTTAAAAATTGCGATATTTGGGCTCCGTTAACTTCCCGTTAACGGGCCTCATTCAGCTGGCCCAAATTCTTATGTGTGAACTGGTCTCACCATCAAGTTGATGGTGAGGACAGTCTCATTAAAGAATTTGGGTAATTACTATTATTTAAGGCATGTCCAGTTATTTAACCAGTTATTAGGTCTAGCTCTGTACCACTACCAGTTTTACGTCTTTAGTTTTTATGATTTGAAAGTTTATAAATTGGGTTTAATCATAATTAAAGTTAATCATATTATAATAAACACTAGTATAGGCCCGTGCTAATGCACGAGATTTCGATAAATTAGGAAGTAAATAACATAGTGCATTTGATTAAAACATTTCCTCTGTACATTATAATGGTAATAACACAAATAGAGAGTAGTTATGAAGTTAATAAATCAAAGATATATCTACATCTATATGAGAAATATTTTTTTTAATGATGTTAGAAAATTGAAATGTTGGTAGATGCCTAAGATAAATTGTCATATTCTAATAATGTAGCGTAAGTTATATATTGTATGGTTTAACCATTTGACTAAAGTACCTACTTTTTTTTATTAAATTGATTAAATATACATCAAACGCGGAATTAAAAATGACGTTTGCTATATTTGATAGATTGATTCGATTTACTTTTCAATTTATTTCATAAATTTTGAATATTTGCCTCAAAATAGTCTGTCATTATATTTATGTTTTCAAATTTCCACTTTGAAGATATTAGGGGTGCTTATGAGCTCACTGAACTCGCGAGCTACTCGAACCCAACTCGGTCAAAGATCGGTCAAAACTCGACTCGAATCAGCTCGATCCGAGCTCGAGATCGACTCAAAATTCAACAAGTCGAGTTGAGCAACTTGATACTCGACTCGAAAAGCTCGAGAAGCTCAAATTATATTTACATAATATAATCTTTTATAAAAATATAAATATTTTATTTTATCATTTTTATTCATCATTTTATGTTCTTTTATTCCTTAATAAAAATGTACTTTTTTTTCTTCCTAAAATGGAGGAATAAATTATTAAGGAAAAAAATAAAAATAAATCTAAATCGTCCATCTAGATTACACTATTCAGTCAAAATGTCTTCTACAGTTACTCCAACGTTGGTACACATAAATGAGGGAGGAAAGAAGGAAATAAGAATATTCATTTTGTCCCACATGGGTAAGTAAGGGAGGGGGGAAAGAAGGAAATGTTATATTAACTTTGTCTCGCATTGGTAGATAAGTGAGGGAGGAAATGAGGAAAGGGTTATAAGTATTCACTAGTAGAAAAAACCCCTGTTGCAACCCCCTTGTTGCAGCGTACATGTATTAATACGCTTCAAAACCAGTCGGTCAACGCGGGTCAAGGGCTATCGCAGCGTACATTTTAATTGTTCGCAACGAAAGTTATTGTTGCAGCGTACAAAATAATAGCCCGCAACAACATCCATACTTTGTCGCAGCGTACATGCTTTGTACCTTCAACAAGTCCGCGTTTCAAAATATTTTGCTGCAATAACATTATTTCGTCAATAGCTTTTAATTTTTCCCTTGAACAAATATCTCAAAATTTTGAAACCGCGCTCAACTCCTTCTCTCCAAGCATCTGGCCTTCGAACTCAGCCGTCGAACTCAGCCGCCGTCGAACTCAGCCCTGCGTCGCCGTCGATCTCAGGCGTTGCTCGGCCGTGCGTCGCTGTCTTCACCGATGGGTCTATGTTCTCGCCTAATCTCCCCCATCGCATTCTGTTCTCGAGCGCCTACTCAGTCCCTGAAAAGTCGATAATCTTGGTCGGCCGGGGGTTCAGCGTCCCCCCGTCAGTCTTGGTTCCGGTGGTTGCTCGGCCGTTACTCTCCATGCCACAACAAGTAATTATCTTTCTAGCTTCCTCTCTTGATTTTCGTTTTCAGATTAGGGTTTGTTTAATTTTTATTTTTATTTTTATTTTTTTGATTTTTTTGGGCTGTTGTTCAATTAATTCTTTAATTTGCAGTTAATTTGTGAAGATGAGTAGATACGCATATGGTTGAAAAGAGGGGCAATGATTGTACTGCTTGCATAATCTATCATCGTGCTTGTCTGAATTTCAACAATTGCATAAGGTATTGATATATCTAATTATCTTCATAAAGTTTCTCTTTTCCTCTTTTGAAAGTTGAAATCAATAGTACAGTAAGTGCATATCATTTTTACGATAAATAAAATTTGGATAAGTACTGTAAGTGTAATAATAAATCGTGTACATTAGTATTCTATTCTTAAGTATCCATTCCGTTTTACTTATTTTTTGGATTGTTTTTGGACTTCTAATATCACTTCAGTGAAGCATTGATAAGCTTAAATGATGTAATCAACGATTTGCGGAACTTCTTAATGATTTGTGGGACTTCTTAATATATGTGCTTATGTGTGGAACCTTTTGTTGTTGTTATTAGAAATGAGTCATCGTTGGATGTATGGTGACCATACTACGGCAGAATACTTGAGTGGGGTCGCAGAGTTCATTAGATGTGCTTTAGCACACCAACGGAGTACAAAAGCCGAAAAAATCTATTGTCCCTGCCGTGATTGTAACAATATCAAGCGGTTAGGTGACATTGATGAAATTGAGGATCATTTATTTTGCCTTGGGTTTAAGCAAGATTACCATGTTTGGTTTTGGCATGGTGAAACAATACCTGATCGTCCAAGTTCTAGTGTCCATGAATTTGATGTTCAGAGTAATGGGAGTGATGATGATGCTTTTGAGAATAATGAGACAGATGATGATGAGGAAGAAGATGATGAAATAAATGAGATGATGGATGGGCTGAAAGATCACTTGGACAAACGACCTCAGATGTTCGAACAAGCATCAAAGGCTACTGAAACTCCTTTGTATCCCGGTTGTACAAAATTCAGCAAGTTGGAATGTGTGTCAATACTTTACAACCTCAAATGTAAAGGTGGTTGGAGAGATGAACACTTTGACACATTATTGGAGTGGGTAGGTGAATTTTTGCCGGAAGGGAATGATATCCCCACCTCTACCTATTATGCCAGGAAATTGATGTGTCCCTTAGGCTTAGAGGTCGACAAGATAGATGCTTGCCCAAATGATTGTATGCTTTACAGAATAGAGCATGAACATTTGGATGAGTGTCCAACATGCGGCGCATCTCGTTACAAACGTAAAGGGGCAAATTCAGCTAAGAGGGGCCCGCCTGCTAAGTCTTTGTGGTATCTTCCAATCATACCTAGGTTTGAGCGTATGTTTTCATTGAAGAAACAAGCTAAAAACTTAAGGAGGCATGCGGAAGTGAGGAAGAAAGATGGACTCCTTCGACATCCTGCAGATTCTTTTCAATGGAGAAATATTGATAAGAAATATCGTGAATTTGGTAAGGAAGTTAGAAATCTAAGGCTTGCTTTATGTGCAGATGGTGTGAATCCATATGGAACTCTAAGCAGTCAACATAGCACATAGCCGGTTCTTCTAGCAATTTATAATCTTCCTCCATGGCTGTGTATGAAGCGGAAGCATATCATGTTATCACTCCTCATCTCGGGGCCTAAGCAACCAAGTGTTAGGTTATGATACATATGACAATTCATAAATCATGCGGAAACAACCATTAAGCCAGGAATACATATTATTTACACATAATCATTTAGCATAGTTTAGATGCATACTCTTTGTTGCGTGCCTTCCCTAGCTGCGCCCGAACCGAACAAGAACAAGTCTTTAGGACTCCAAGCGTCGTCCCTCCGTAGATAGTCCACAGCATGTCCGGATCCGCCTTAAGATTGACCAACTAGAATCGCCCTTAAGGTACTATTATTTTCGGCACTTTTAGGCAAATGTGTGACTGAATTTTTCTCTCAAAAACTCACTTTGAATACTTGAAAACTCGTTGTAAATATGTGACCCTAGGGACCTATTTATAGAGTTATGGAAAAGGATTTGGAATCCTATTAGGATACTAATTTATTTAATTATAATCCTACTAGGACTCTAATTAAATAAACTAAATCTTTTAGGATTAGATTTAATCATATGACGAATCCCGGTAGCCTTAGGATTCGAGTAACACACTTCGAGTAATACGCTAGCACCGCACGCAGGCCTTGCGGCCCACGCACAGAGCCAGCCCACTCATCGCAGCCCCGCGCGCGCGCAAGCTTCGGCTGGGCCTGGCTTTTGCGCTGAGCCTGGTCGTATGCTTGGCGTGTGGTTGTTGCGCTTGGCTTGCTGGGTGATGGCCCGGCTTCGTGCTGGGCCTTCGTCTGGCAGGCCTCGTCCGATGCTAATTCGTACGATGCGCTTCCGATTAAATTCTCGATTCCGGAATTCATTTCCGATACGAACAATATTTAATATTTCCGATTCCGGAATTAATTTCCGTTTCCAGCAAATATTTAATATTTCCGTTTCCGGAATTATTTTCCGATTCCGATATTATTTCCGATTCTGACAATATTTCCGTTTCCGGCAATATTTCCGATTCCGGCAATATTTCCATTTCCGATAATATTTTCCGATACGTACCATGTTTCCGTTTCCGGCAACATCTACGACTTGGATAATATTTA
This sequence comes from Spinacia oleracea, assembly GCF_020520425.1. Lineage (NCBI taxonomy): Eukaryota > Viridiplantae > Streptophyta > Magnoliopsida > Caryophyllales > Amaranthaceae > Spinacia > Spinacia oleracea. Next base: position 32,794,046 of record NC_079492.1, read on the forward strand.
TATTTCCGATACGATCCATATTTCCGTTTCCGGCAATATCATCGTTTCCGGAGTATTCATTTCTTGCCTGTGACGATCTCAGCTCCCACTGAAACCAAGATCCGTCGATTCCGAATATCCATAGTTGGAGCATTTAATGCCATTAAATATTTGATCTGTTTACGTACTATTTGTGTGACCCTACGGGTTCAGTCACGAGTAAGCTGTGGATTAATATCATTAATTCCACTTGAACTGAAGCGGCCTCTAGCTAGGCATTCAGCTCACTTGATCTCACTAAATTATTAAGTTGTTAATTAATACTGAACCGCATTTATTAGACTTAACATTGAATGCATACTTGGACCAAGGGCATTATTTCCTTCAGTCTCCCACTTGTCCTTAGGGACAAGTGTGCATTTCCTAATTCCTTTGTCGCTCGATGCTTGCTCTTGAACATAAGGTAAGAGTTGTCATCCTTATTATGTCCGGAGGTGTTCCTCGGTTTCAGAGTTCAACTGATCAAATAAACAGATAATCATAGCCTATGATTCATCCGAGCACGGCCATGCATTTCACAGTTTCTAGCTCTCCGAGTGGCCTTGTACAACTTTTAAGCATCTCATCCCGATTTATGGGAGGACAATCCCAATCTTGCGATCTTGAGATTAGACTTCGTTTGATAGGTGATTACCTGAGCGTTGCCTTTATAGCCTCCTTTTACGGTGCGACGGTTGGTCAACGTCAAAGCAACCAGTTCTCAAACAAGTAATCTCAAATCACTCAGGTATTGAGGATTTAGTGTCTAATAATTTTAATGAAATTTACTTATGACAGACTTTCATCTCTTACAGTAAAGTTTCATAGGTCTTGTCCGATACTAGTCTTCCCAAAGTAAGTATCTATGCAAATGATTATGACATTGCAATGTCCACATAGTTCAAGAAACAGAACTACTAGTCATCTTGCATTCTAATCGTCTAACGTTTTCTATGCGTCCAATTTTATAGAAAGCACCGACTAGGGACCATTTTCAACCTTTGACATTCAAGTTCACTTGATAGACATTTCTTAGTCACAGGACTGGTCCTGAGAGTCTATCTTGAATATATCGTCAAATTGAAGGGACTCATCATTTAATACTAAACCAAGATTAAATGGAATATGAAAATACATTTCATATATGATAAATGTTCAACCCCATTGTTTTACAACCATGGGCCTCAAACCCATCTTTAAAACAGTTCATGGAATTCAAAGCTATGCTTGATTTCCAGTGCTACAACGTGAGTGTTGCTTCTCACTTGTTGCATAGGTTTAGTTATCACGCTTTGCCAATCTTAACATCCTTTTCATCGAATGTTCTTCGAGATATGATGATAAGAACTTTTGAGTAGGTTTATTTTGTGATCTAGTCTTTCTTGCTACATTAGTGGTTCTACGCATTTTGCAATGAAGAACCATTAAGTCAACAGACATGTGATCTTCCCAAGTTCAATGAAGAACTCATATAAACAACTCTATTTTATTGCTTCTTAGGCAATAATTACTTTTACTTCAACTGTATAGGTTGCTAGTGATGCTTTGTTTGGATCTACTTATCCAAGCAGTTCACAGATATGTGGAAGACTCTCCAACTATATCTTAGAACATAGAAATTATTATTTTAATTTCCCACGCAACAACTCATGGTCTTCAATCCATGTTGCCATTTCAAAACACGATGCTCTTTAGCTCGTCCTTGTCAATGGTTAACTCCAAAGGGTCCTGCTTGATCCTTTGCCAGTGTTTATGCGTGTAGCATCAATATTTAGCATATCTTTATTTCCTTGAATCAAGAACTATTCCTATGTACCTTTTCAAGTACCATAAGTGTTCTTGATCTCAATCTAGTTGATCTTCACTTAGATCAATAGAGATTGGTATATGTTCGTCATGCCTAAAGTCATACGATACGTTTTTGGCGATCCTCATATTATATTATATACATGATAAATTCTTTTGCAGAATAATTCCCAATTGAATTCTATTCATGTAACTTTAGCTCATTCAGTTACAGTAGATACTGAATCCAACTAAATTCTTTGACATATAATATAGGTGAAGAATCTCATTAGATTCTTTGATGTTTAACTTAGTAAATGCTTATACATAGTTCAAACATTCATTACTTAGATTTATTCATATGGATCGAATATCTCCAATGGAGTCTTTCGTGTTTGATTTAGTAAATGCCATTACTAAACAATATCATAAGATCTTTGTAAATAGATCTTAATACCCAGTATGTACTAAGTTTCGCCTTGGTCCATCATTGATGAATAATTTCAAACCTAAGTCATTAGCATTTGAATGTTATTTCACAATAGAGAGATATGTGTGATACACATAGGACCAAATAAGTTTTACGTACTCCCACTAAACTTCTCATATATCTATAAGAATCATGTATATTTTATGAAACTAAAATGCTTATTAGCTTCACTAAAATACAGTTCCAATTCCCAATTGCTTGCTTAAATCTGTACTTAGATTTGATAAGTTAGCATTCCTTTTCAAGCATTTATTTGGATCCACAAATCATATGACATGCCATGTACATAGTTTTCTTCCAACATTTGATTGAGGAATAAGTTTTGTCATCCAATTGTCATATGTACCAATATGCAATCATTGCTTGAGTTATAGACTTGAGCATTACGATTATGCATGAGGTTTCAACACAATCCATGCCATGAATTTGCTTGTAACCTTTAGCAACTAATCTAGCTTTGTGTGTGAACACAATTCCATGTTTGATGGTTTTTATCCTTAAAACAAACTTGCAACCAATAGGTGTGAAACTATTCTTGCAAATCAACAAAATTTCAATTTTGTCATCAAAACATTGGTTATGTTTTATGGCCTTTAACCATTTAAAACATTTGAGTCTATATATGGCCTCTAACCATTTTAGGGAATCTGGGTTTCGTCATAGCTTTCTTACAGGTCACAAACTTATTAATCTATGTGATAATAGTTTGACTGCAAGTTGTAGGTTTCTTCACTATCTAATAGAAGAATCGCATAGCTTTAGTGACCTGAACTCCATGTTTCTTCACTATCCAATAGAAGAATATCATAGTTCTAGTGACTTGAACTCTATGCCTACTTTGGGTATAGAACATCAAACAAATAGAATATCAATAGCCACTTGAAAGTCCTTTGAATATTCTGTTCTCCTTGAAGCACTTGTAAAGTCTTCTAAGAGATGTCTATTCTTTAAAGCCACTTCTAAAGTCCTTAAAGAATAAGTTCGGGTTTTCTGAAGCACTTCGAAAAGCCTCCGGAATGTCCATTTATGTTTGTTGTTCGCCTCGAAAACTTTCGAGGTCTATTTTCTCCCACTTGTCATTTTGGAAACGAATCTCCAAAAGGACATTATTTCGAGCAAACAAACATTATGTTCTCAAAAATTTGTGGTAGAAACAATATCCTTGTGTCTCATTTGAATAAATCACAATGAAACATATATCTATACTTGGGCCTTAGTTTGTTGAATAACAAACACTAAGCTCCCACTGATTGATCCGGAGAATTAGATTCTTTGCACAATGATATTGTTGAAACTTTGTGTCGATTTGAAATGTACTTTCCACCATCTTTCTTTGATATTATGGTGCACTTAATTGTCCATTTAATTCGAGAAATCAAGTTATGTGGTCCGGTGTTCTTAAGATGGATGTATCCTTTTGAGAGATTTTTTGGGCATTTAAAGGACAAAACAAAGAATCGTGCAAGGCCGGAGGGTAGTATATCATTCGGGGAGTCCTTGAGGAAGAGATATCTCAATATGTAGCTGAATTCTTATCAAGGCTTGAGCAAATAGGTCTTCCAAAATCTCGTCATGCAGGGAGGCTTGAAGGGCATGGGGTAATTGGTAAAAATGTGATCTCGCCTCCATCTAAAAGGAAGAATAAGGCACATCTTTGTGTGTTGCAGCATCTTACCGAGGTCAATCCTTACATAGATAAGCATTTGCTAGAATTGCAACAAAAAAATCCTAAGTTGAAGGAAAGAGCGTTGATGCAAGAACATAATCGCACATTTGTTGATTGGTTTAAGAAGGAAGTAGCCGAGGAAATGAAAAAAAATCATGATGTTTCTGAAATGGTCCAGTGGTTAGCTCGAGGTCCTCGACTATGTGTTCTGTCTTATGAAGGGTACGATATCAATGGGTTCACATTCTACACTAGAAGACAAGATGAAAAGAGTGTGGTGCAGAATAGTGGAGTGAAGCAAGTTGCATCATGTAGGGTCTATGCAAGCTCCAAGGATAGAAGACCGGTTGATGAGACACAATCATATAATGATGTTATCGAAGAAATATGGGAGCTTGATTACAACAAATTTACGATCCCTGTATTCCGGTGCAAGTGGGCCAACAACCATAATGGGGTGAAACAAGATGAAATTTTTCCGGGTTTAACATTGGTTAACTTTGATCGATTAAGTGATAGTGACGAGACATTCATTCTAGCATCACAAGCTAAGCAAATTTTCTATGTGGTAGACAATGTTGATCCTAGATGGCATGCAGTTACCCAAGGCAAGAGAAATATTCTGGGTATTCATGATGTTGTGGATGAAGATGAGTATGACAAGTACGATGATACACCCCTGTTATCAACGGCTGTTCAACCGTTACCGGAGGAGGAAGATTCAAATAATACTAATCATATGCGTACAGATCATATGGAAGGAATATGGGTTACAAACCGTAAATGAATAAGATGAGTTGGCTTCTGGGAATAGGTAATTCTAGCTAACTGAATATCAGATTAAATGTATCTTTTCTAGCATTTAGGAAGGTGTAGTTTGTACTTCCACATCTTTAATTCTTATTTTATACTTCCATTGTGTTCATGACTATACTTTTCTAACTTTCTTTTAATTCTTACTGTACTTCCACATCTTATTTTTGTTCCTGACTGAACTTTTCTAACTTTCTGTGCAGATGACTTGAGATCTCCGAGTCATAAATTTTCAGAAGCTTTTTGTGATTTGTGTCTTTTCAGAAGCTCTTCGAATCGGAAAATAGCGCAAGTATTTACTTTTGGTGAGTTGTGCGTTTTCTCCTAGTGTTGCGCTAATTAACATGTCTCCTAATCTTGAGCTAGAATGACCTAAATCAAAACGAGCGGGCTTAAATTGACCTTAGTTGAATAAATTGACCTAAATTGACCTTAGTTGAATAAATTAGCATAAATATGAACCATAACGACCAAACAAGTCTCAAATGTGCATAAATTGATTGGATTGAGTCTAGGAAAGTTAAAACCAATCATATGGACCATGTAACTAGTTTGAAATGAGTTCTTAGGTTCGTTAGTTCAAAGTTGGGAGCGAAAATGTCTCCTTTTAGCATAAACGTGAACCATAACGACCAAAAAAGTCTCAAATGGAATAAATTGATTGGATTGAGTCTAGGAAAGTTAAAATTAATCATATTAATCATTTAAAAGGATTAAAATGAGTGCTTGGGTTTGTTAGTTCAAAGTTGGGAGCGAAAGTGTCATATTTGTTAGGTTATGATACATATGACAATTCATAAATCATGCAGAAAAACCATAAAGCCAGGAAACATATTATTTACACATAATCATTTAGCATAGTTTATATGCATAGACTTTGTTGCGTGCCTTCCCTAGCTGCGCCCGAACCGAACAAGAACAAGTCTTTAGGACTCCAAGTGTCGTCCCTCCGTAGATAGTCCACAGCACGTCCGGATCCGCCTTAAGATTGACCAACTAGAATCGCCCTTAAGGTACTACTTATTTTCGGCTAAATGGGCAAGAGATATGGCTGATTTTTCTACTTAAAAATCCTAGCTTTGAATACTTGAAAAGTTGTGTATAAATAATGACCCTAGGCCCTTATTTATAGAGGTATGGAAAAGGAATTGGAATCCTATTAGGTTACTAATTTATTTAATTAGAATCCTGCTAGGACTCTATTTAAATAAACTTTATCTAATAGGTTTAGGATTTAATCTTTTATCGAATCCCGATAGCTTTAGGATTCGCACACGAGCATCGCACGAGCACCGTACACCCGCGCAGGCCTTGCGGCCCACGCTGAGCGCACAGCGCTCGGCCCATGCTACTGTCCGCGCGCGCCCATGGCTTCGGTTGGGCCTGGCTTGCGCTGGGCCTGGTCGAGGCTTTGGCGTGTGTTGGTGATGCGTGTGGCTTGCTGGGCGATGGCCTGGCTTCGTGCTGGGCCTTCGTCTAGCGAGCCTCGTCCGATGCTAATTCGTACGATACGCTTTCGATTAAATTCCCGATTCCGGAATTTATTTCCGATACGAACAATATTTAATATTTCCGATTCCGGAATTAATTTCCGTTTCGAACAAATATTTAATATTTCCGTTTCCGGAATTATTTTCCGATTCCGATAATACTTCCGTTTCTGACAATATTTCCATTTCCGGCAATATTTCCGATAATATTTTCCGATACGTACCATGTTTCCGTTTCCGGCAACATCTACGACTTGGATAATATTTATATTTCCGATACGATCCATATTTCCGTTTCCGGCAATATCATCGTTTCCGGAGTATTCATTTCTTGCCTGTGACGATCTCAGCTCCCACTGAAACCAAGATCCGTCGATTCCGAATATCCATAGATGGAGTATTTAATGCCATTAAATACTTGATCCGTTTACGTACTATTTGTGTGACCCTACGGGTTCAGTCAAGAGTAAGCTGTGGATTAATATCATTAATTCCACTCGAACTGAAGCGACCTCTACCTAGGCATTCAGCTCACTTGATCTCACTGAATTATTAACTTGTTAATTAATACTGAACCGCATTTATTAGACTTAACATTGAAGGCATACTTGGACCAAGGGCATTATTTCCTTCAGTCTCCCACTTGTCCTTAGGGACAAGTGTGCGTTTCCTAATTCCTTTGTCGCTCGATGCTTGCTCTTGAACATAAGGTAAGAGTTGTCATCCTTATTATGTCCAGAGGTGTTCCTCGGTTTCAGAGTTCAACTGATCAAATAAACAGATAATCATAGCCTATGATTCATCCGAGCACGACCATGCATTTCACAGTTTCTAGCTCTCCGAGTGGCCTTGTACAACTTTTAAGCATCTCATCCCGATTTATGGGAGGACAATCCCAATGTTGCGATCTTGAGATTAGACTTCGTTTGATAGGTGATTACCTGAGCGTTGCCTTTATAGCCTCCTTTTACGGTGCGACGGTTGGTCAACGTCAAAGCAACCAGTTCTCAAACAAGTAATCTCAAATCACTCGGGTATTGAGGATTTAGTGTCTAATAATTTTAATGAAATTTACTTATGACAGATTCTCATCTCTTACAGTAAAGTTTCATAGGTCTTGTCCGATACTAGTCTTCCCAAAGTAAGTATCTATGCAAATGATTATGACATTGCCATGTCCACATAGTTCAAGAAACAGAACTACTAGTCATCTTGCATTCTAATCGTCTAACGTTTTCTATGCGTCCAATTTTATAGAAAACTCCGACTAGGGACCATTTTCAACCTTTGACATTCAAGTTCACTTGATAGACATTTCTTAGTCACAGGACTGGTCCTGACAGTCTATCTTGAATATATCGTTAAATTGAAGGTACTCATCATTTAATAAACCACTAATTAAATGGAAAAATGAATTCTTTTCATTTATTGTGAATGATTAACCAATAATGTTTTACAAAGATTTAAACTCTAAAACTTTAAAACATTAAACAGGGATATCAAAGCCATTCTCCAATATGCTTGATTCCCATAGCTGCAGTGTGCAAGTTGTGCTTCGCCTGCGGCAGAGGTTTAGTCAATGGATCTGATATGTTGTCATCAGTTCCAATCTTGTTTATCTCGACTTCTTTTCTTTCAACGAACTCTCGTAGAAGGTGAAATCTACGAAGTACATGCTTGACTCTCTGGTGGTGTCTAGGCTCCTTTGCCTGTGCAATAGCTCCGTTATTATCACAATACAGGGCTATTGGTCCTTTAATGGAGGGGACTACACCAAGTTCACTTATGAACTTCCTTAGCCATATAGCTTCCTTTGCTGCTTCATGTGCAGCAATGTACTCCGCTTCAGTTGTAGAATCCGCAATGGTGCTTTGCTTAGCACTTTTCCAGCTTACTGCACCCCCGTTGAGGCAGAAGACAAACCCAGACTGTGATCTGAAATCATCTTTGTCGGTTTGGAAACTTGCGTCCGTATAGCCTTTAACAATTAATTCATCATCTCCACCATAGACCAGGAAGTCATCTTTGTGCCTTTTCAGGTACTTTAGAATATTCTTGGCAGCAGTCCAATGTGCCTTTCCTGGGTCTGACTGGTATCTGCTCGTAGCACTGAGTGCGTACGCAACATCCGGGCGTGTACATATCATAGCATACATTATTGAACCAATCAATGATGCATATGGAATCCCATTCATTCGTCTACGCTCATCAAGTGTTTTTGGGCACTGAGTCTTGCTTAGAGTTATTCCATGAGACATGGGTAGGTAGCCTCGCTTGGAGTCTGCCATCTTGAACCTATCAAGCACCTTATTGATATAAGTGCTTTGACTAAGTCCAATCATCTTTTTTGATCTATCTCTGTAAATCTTGATGCCCAATATGTACTGTGCTTCTCCTAGATCTTTCATCGAAAAACATTTCCCAAGACAAATCTTGACAGAGTTCAACATAGGAATGTCATTTCCGATAAGTAATATGTCATCGACATATAATACTAGGAAAGTTATTTTGCTCCCACTGACCTTCTTGTATACACAAGATTCGTCTGCGTTCTTGATGAAACCAAAGTCACTGACTGCTTCATCAAAACGTATATTCCAGCTCCTGGATTCCTGCTTCAATCCGTAGAATGACTTCTTTAGCTTGCATACCTTTTTAGCATTCTTTGGATCCTCAAAACCTTCAGGCTGTGTCATAAACACAGTTTCTGTTAAAACACCGTTTAAGAAAGCAGTTTTGACATCCATCTGCCATATTTCGTAATCATAATATGCAGCGATTGCTAACATTATCCGAATAGACTTTAGCATTGCAACAGGTGAAAAAGGTTTCATCGTAATCCACACCGTGGACTTGCCTGTAAGCTTTTGCAACCAATCTAGCTTTGAAAACTTCAAGTTTCCCATCCTTGTCCTTTTTCAGTTTGAAAACCCATTTGCTTCCAATGGCTTGGTAGCCATCTGGCAAATCGACCAAATCCCATACTTGGTTTTCAGACATGGAGTCTAATTCAGATTGCATGGCTTCTTGCCATTGCTTGGAGCTAGGGCTCGTCATAGCTTGTTTGTAAGTCGCAGGTTCATCACTTTCAAGTAATAGAACGTCATAGCTCTCGTTCGTCAAAATACCTAAGTACCTTTCCGGTTGAGATCTATATCTTTGCGATCTACGCGGGGTAACATTTCTAGATTGACCATGATTCTCACCAGATTCTTCTAAAGATCTCTGAGTTTCATCCTGAATGTCATCTTGAGCATTCTCTAGAGTTTGTTGTTCGACTCGAATTTCTTCGAGGTCTACTTTTCTCCCACTTGTCATTTTGGAAATGTGATCTTTCTCCAAAAAGACACCATCTCGAGCAACAAACACCTTGTTCTCAGATGTATTGTAGAAGTAATACCCCTTTGTTTCCTTTGGATAGCCCACAAGGATACATTTGTCAGATTTTGGATGAAGTTTGTCTGAAATTAATCGTTTGACGTATACTTCACATCCCCAAATCTTAAGAAAAGACACATTTGGAAGCTTTCCAAACCATAATTCGTATGGAGTCTTTTCGACAGCTTTAGACGGAGCTCTATTTATAGTGAGTGCAGCTGTATTTAGTGCATGTCCCCAAAATTCTAATGGAAGTTTGGCCTGACCCATCATTGACCTGACCATGTCTAGCAAGATTCTGTTCCTCCGTTCCGACACACCGTTCCATTGTGGTGTTCCAGGAGGAGTCAATTCAGATAGAATTCCACATTCTTTCAGATGGTCATCAAATTCATAGCTCAGATATTCACCGCCTCTATCAGACCGCAGTGCCTTAATCTTCTTGCCTAATTGATTCTCTACTTCACTCTGAAATTCCTTGAATTTGTCAAAGGATTCAGACTTATGCTTCATTACGTAGACATAACCATATCTACTGAAGTCATCAGTGAAAGTGATAAAGTAGCTGAAACCACCTCTAGCATTTGTACTCATTGGTCCACATACATCTGTATGGATTAAACCCAATAGTTCATTTGCTCTTTCTCCAACTTTAGAGAAAGGTTGCTTTGTCATTTTGCCAAGTACACATGATTCGCATTTACCATAATCCTCTAAGTCAAATGGTTCTAGAATTCCTTCCTTTTGAAGTCTTTCTAAGCGTTTCAAGTTTATATGGCCTAATCGACAATGCCACAGATAGGTGAGATCTGAATCATCCTTTTTGGCCTTTTTGGTATTTATGTTATATACTTGTTTGTCGTGATCTAATAAATAAAGTCCATTGACTAATCTAGCAGATCCATAAAACATCTCTTTAAAATAAAACGAACAACTATTGTTTTTTATTAAAAAGGAAAATCCCTTAGCATATAAGCAAGAAACTGAAATAATGTTTTTAGTAAGACTTGGAACATGGAAACACTCTTCCAGTTCCAAAACTAGCCCGGAGGGCAACGACAAATAATAAGTTCCTACAGCTAATGCAGCAATCCGTGCTCCATTTCCTACTCGTAGGTCGACTTCACCCTTGCTTAACTTTCTACTTCTTCTTAGTCCCTGTGGATTGGAACATAAGTGTGAGCCACAACCTGTATCTAATACCTAAGAAGTTGAATTAGCAAGTATACAGTCTATAACGAAAATACCTGAAGATGGAACGACTGTTTCGTTCTTCTGATCTTCCTTTAGATTTGGACATTCTCTTTTGTAATGGCCTATTCCATCACAATAAAGACAGCTTGATGTGGACTTGTCCTGCTTTGATTTAGCATCGCCCTTGGACTTTCCACTTTTCTTGAACGGTCTCCTTCTAGCCTTGAGTAAATCTTTGGCTTCACAGTCCAGTATTATTTCAGCCTTTCTGACAAGGTGAACAAATTCTGCAACTGTTTCTTCTCTTGGTTCACTTAGGTATAGTTGCTTGAAGCGACCAAACCCACTGTGTAGTGAATTAAGCAAGATAGAGACTGCCATCCTTTCGCTTATTGGTGTTCCTAGTAGACTTAGGCGATCAAAGTATGAACGCATAAGATCCACATGGAACCTCAGTGGGACGCCTACGCTCTGTTTAGTGCGAAGGAGCTGAACATGTGTTTCTTGGACTTCCATCCTATAACACCTGTTGGGAGAACTAACCTTTAGACCAGACATTGATTCAATCAACTCATGGACGTTCAGGTCCCTGTCCTCCGTGCTTCCACGACAGATATCCCTCAGATTCTTGATGAGCGTAAAAGGTTCATAGGCTACAAACCTTCTAGCCCAATCATCAGGGATATTGTTCAGCATGAGACTCATAACCTTTTTGAGATCCGCATCCCAGGCGTAAAATCTCTCAGGGGTCATGTCTCTGGCATAGTAGCTTGGCATGGGATGTGACAGTACATACTCAAGTCCATTGAGTTTGACTATTTCAACTAGCTTAGCTTCCCATTCAAGAAAATTTGCCAGGTTCAGCTTGACCATAAGCTCAGAACCTATGATGATGTTTTGATTGTTGTTTGCCATATTTAAAACTACAATTGAAAAGAATAAACAAATAAATAACCATTCACAGTTTCTCTTAATAAACTTAAATTCTAGCATTCATGCATAATTCAATGTTCATTAAGCATTTTATTCAAGTTATGTGTTCCGGCAGGTGTGAATAAAATGATTCCAAGATCCTAAAATCATTGAAGAACTAAGCACAGTTTGTCGACTTAATCCTAAAACATCTTAGGTAAGCAAAAGCCTTTTGCTAATAGTCTAGAAACTATTCTTGGTTGATAGGTACGTCTAAGAACTTATTAGGTAAACCTATCGATTTTGCCACGACATAAAAGGACTCCTTACTTATATCGTTGAGTTTCACCAAAACTAACATGTACTAACAATTATTTGTGTACCTTGCCCCTTTAGGACCAATAAGTAACACCTCGCTGAGCGAAAACTATTACTAGATTGATGTAAAGGATATCCAAGCAAGTGTATATTTTGGCATGGCACCTTTTAACTCAATTTTTAAGTTTGGAACTTAAGGCTCTTACTATGTTGGTTAGATTTTAAGTGAACTAAAATCCTTAATCATGCAACATAATAAAGCTTTTGATCTCATGCATTTTAAGACATATTTAAAAGCAATAAATAACTTAAAACATGCATAAGATAAATGTGATCTAGTATAGCCCGACTTCATCTTGAAGCTTTAACTTCAAAGTCCGTCTTGAAAATTTCCGTGGGAGGCACCATTTTCTTCAAATAGAATAAGCTATAATTAAAACTAATTACAACTATTTGATGGTACGCAGACCATATTTGAATTGAAAAACAACTTTGGTCCTTTAGACCAATTACATTCAAATTAATGGTACGCAGACCATATTTTCTATCCTATTTGGGCCATACTAGTCACTTCATAACCTGCAAAACAGTACATATACAATATATACCATTCACCCATTCATTATCATGAATGGCCCACATAGCTGGTTAGTTAAACACATTATGCATCACATAAACATTTGCATCAATTAATCAAGGGCACCAATAATCTACAAATTATTCAATCCTTATTAATTCTAATCAAGTTGTTTTAACCTTAAGGTTTTGTAGACCTAATCAAGAGTTTATGACTAAAAGGGGCTCCCACTTAAACCAATAAATTCATATGCTTTACTAATTTTAAACATAAAAATGTATTTCTAGTCTAACCGGAAACATACAAATTTAATTAAAATTTAAAGCTCATATAAATTTATAATTGAATCCACAAAGTTTAATTTAATTTCAGTCGTATTTAAATTAATTCATGATTTTAATTTTAGTAAAATAATTAGAATAAATAAAATTTATTATAATTACAATATTCAAAATTAAAATCCAAGAAAATAATTTAAATTATTAATTTTAAAATTAATTAAAATTACGTAAACTGAAAATTTCAAATTAAAATTTCAAAATGATCTAATCGCAACGCAACAATCCCACGCAACGCACGCCCATGGGCCACACGCACACAACCATCGCTGCCCATGTGCGCGCAGCCCATGCGCTGCCTCGCATCGCTGCTGCTCACCATCGCACGGCATCGCTGGGCGCAGCGCTCGTCGCACGAGCATGTTGCCGCAGTCCATCGCTGGGCGCAGCGCTCGTCGCACGTCGCAATAGCGAGCTGCTTGCCATCGCTGGGCGCAGCGCTCGTCGCATGTCGCAACAAGCACTCGCACGCCATCGCTGGGCGCAGCGCTCGTCGCACGCACAACAAGCACGCTGCACGCCATCGCTGGGCGCAGCGCTTGTCGCACGCACAATAGCGCTCGCTGCGCGCGAGAGATCGATGCTGGGCGTAGCACTCGTGGCACGCGAGCTTGCCCTCGCTGCGCGCGAGCGATCGATGCTGGGCGTAGCACTCGTGGCACGCGAGCTTCCCGCTCGCTGCGCGCGAGGCTCCGCTCGCTTGCGCGAGGCAGTGCGCGCTGTGGTGCAGCTCGCTTGCTGCCCACACGCGACTGCTCGTGCCTTGCTCTCGCCCTCGCCCATCCGCCCATTGCACACAGCCCACGACACAAGGCAGGGCTGCTGCCTTGTCCTCGTGCACCATGGCCTTGCTCATTGCGTTCGTACCGCATGGGCGACGAGCTCCCTTGCTCGTCGTCACATGTCCGCACTATACAACACCCCTTAAGGGTAACACGTAGCGTCCATTGCTTTGTGCGTGCAAGTTATATGAGCGAATGGCATAAAAATTTAAAATTTATATTCAAAATTAATGACAAATTAATAAATAATATTAATTTCATAATTTTAGGGCGAAAAATCGAAAATTTATTATTCAATTGATTTTCGATTAACATGAATTCAAGTCTAGGTCATAAAAATTTAAAATTTAACATAAATTTACAATTTTTATGGTGGTTTTTAATCATAGGTATCTAATTAAATTATAACTAATTATGAAAATCAAATTAATTCTAAATTAAATTATAAATACTTTTTTTGTCAAAATTTTAGAATGCCTTTTACATGCGGAATTGACACAAAAATCACTCGATTTGGATGAGTAACGAAGAAACTGCCGAAAAACTGCGTACGTATAAATAAATAAACGCAATTTGCAATTAATTAACAATTACGAAAATTAATCACCCCTTTTAATTCTTGCAAATTTGTAATATTTAACCATGTTCATGCAATTTAGATTATGAAAATAATAAGAGGCTCGTGATACCACTGTTAGGTTATGATACATATGACAATTCATAAATCATGCGGAAAAACCATAAAGCCAGGAAAACATATTATTTACACATAATCATTTAGCATAGTTTAGATGCATACACTTTGTTGCGTGCCTTCCCTAGCTGCGCCCGAACCGAACCGAAACAAGTCTTTAGGATTCCAAGCGTCGTCCCTCCGTAGATAGTCCACAGCACGTCCGGATCCGCCTTAAGATTGACCAACTAGAATCGCCCTTAAGGTACTACTTATTTTCGGCTAAATGGGCAAGAGATATGGCTTATTTTTCTGCTTAAAAATCCTAGCTTTGAATACTTGAAAAGTTGTGTATAAATAATGACCCTAGGCCCTTATTTATAGAGGTATGGAAAAGGAATTGGAATCCTATTAGGATACTAATTTATTTAATTAGAATCCTGCTAGGACTCTATTTAAATAAACTTTATCTAATAGGTTTAGGATTTAATCTTTTATCGAATCCCGATAGCTTTAGGATTCGCACACGAGCATCGCACGAGCACCGTACACCCGCGCAGGCATTGCGGCCCACGCTGAGCGCACAGCGCTCGGCCCATGCTACTGTCCGCGCGCGCCCATGGCTTCGGTTGGGCCTGGCTTGCGCTGGGCCTGGTCGAGGCTTTTGCGTGTGTTGGTGATGCGTGTGGCTTGCTGGGCGATGGCCTGGCTTCGTGCTGGGCCTTCGTCTAGCGAGCCTTGTCCGATGCTAATTCGTACGATACGCTTTCGATTAAATTCCCGATTCCGGAATTTATTTCCGATACGAACAATATTTAATATTTCCGATTCCGGAATTAATTTCCGTTTCGAACAAATATTTAATATTTCCGTTTCCGGAATTATTTTCCGATTCCGATAATATTTCCGTTTCTGACAATATTTCCTTTTCCGGCAATATTTCCGATTCCGGCAATATTTCCATTTCCGATAATATTTTCCGATACGTACCATGTTTCCGTTTCCGGCAACATCTACGACTTGGATAATATTTATATTTCCGATACGATCCATATTCCCGTTTCCGGCAATATCATCGTTTCCGGAGTATTCATTTCTTGCCTGTGACGATCTCAGCTCCCACTGAAACCAAGATCCGTCGATTCCGAATATCCATAGATGGAGTATTTAATGCCATTAAATACTTGATCCATTTACGTACTATTTGTGTGACCCTACGGGTTCAGTCAAGAGTAAGCTGTGGATTAATATCATTAATTCCACTTGAACTGAAGCGGCCTATAGCTAGGCATTCAGCTCACTTGATCTCACTGAATTATTAACTTGTTAATTAATACTGAACCGCATTTATTAGACTTAACATTGAATGCATACTTGGACCAAGGGCATTATTTCCTTCAATATTAGCCTAAATATGACATATAACGGGACAATGAGCCTCCAATGCGCATAAATATATTGGAATTAGTCTTGGAAACTTTAAACTAATCGTATTAATCATTTAAAAGGTTTAAAATGAGTCCTTAGGTTCTTTAGTTCATAGTTGGGAGCGAAAATGCCTCTTTAGTTCATTTGAAAGATAATACTTGTTGGCATATCATATTTAAACTTGAAGGCTTAATTTGCTTATTTTAATTAAATCCTGTCATGTCTGTTTAACATTCGCTCTTCTCATTTAGAATCCTGTCATAGCTTTTATTTAGTTGTTTTTTCCATTTTTCGCTTGAAGCAAACTGGGTTCGATTGAATAGACATGTAGGAAGAAAGATTAGTGGTTGTTTCACGTATTTGGTAAACTTTAAACTGATCTGTGTTGCTGCCGCTGCACTGATATGTGCTGCTGCTGCATTGATTATTTGATCACAGTACTGATCTGTGTTGATCTGTGTACTGATTTGTGTTGCTGCCGCTACACTGATCTGCTGCTGCTGCTGCTGCAGTGAGTTCAATAGTTAGTGGGGTGGGGGGACGACTGGGGAGGACATCAAATTTGTGTTTAGTTCACATGTTTCAATGTTCGAAATGTAGACATATGTTCACATGTTTCCTGTTTAGTGCACTTGTCTTCCTGTTTAGTGCAAACATCAACATGGGAACACATGTTCACATGTTTCAATGTTCGAATTTGGGTTTCAATGTTCACATGTTTCAAGAATGCGATAAAGGCCTAACCATTAATGAGAAATAAGAGAACATATTTCCTATTTAGTGCACTTGTCTTGATGTTTGCAGTGATTTTTTTCCGTACTTTGTTGAGATATACAGGAGTTTGCCGACCATATATATTGTCAGATAGAAAATAGAAAACAGGGAACTGACTTCCCAATTCCCATGCCTCTAATATGCATGTCAGAAAGCTTCTTCATGCACACTTGAAGCCGAGGTAGCAAAACACCACTTCGGTGCATTGTTATGTGAACTAGACTTACTTAGTTCAGAAGATTCTACTTAATGTTCTTCGAAATTCAAAAGGCTTTGCATTGTATTACAAATGAACCAGAAAATTATGTTTTTGTTTTAGAAAGAGAGAGAGGCATTGTGATATGTGCTGATCTGATCTGCACTGATCTGTGATGATCTGATATGCACTGATCTGTGCTAATCTGATTTGTGCTGATCTGATCTGCACTGATATACTTTGTTGAGATATAATGTAGTTTGCCGAACACATACATTGTCATCTGTGCTGATCTGATCTGCACTGACCTGTGTTGATCTTATCTGCACTGTGTGAAGGGGTCAAAAAAGCACGAGGCTAATGCGTGACCTCGTCCCTCGTGGGTGTGACGCTTCTTTTTGTCAAATCAAGTGTAATTGGATTTCCTGTGAGTTTACACCCAATTGACTAGTAATATAGGAGTCGCCATTCAGTTTTTAACGACAATGAGAAAAACTGACAAAACCCGGTTATCGTGACATAAAGGGAGTGCAATTATGTTGGACCACGACGGCCGTAGGTTCCCTTGTGATCCCTGGTGGTGGGGATCGCTCAACGTACACCCGCAGGGTAGAGATTGAGGGTTCGGAGGACTGTAACTACCGAGAGGAGTACTCGCTCTTCGATAACTCTAGAGGCAGGATATCCTTACTAGCTCAGCATAAATAATTGAAGGGACATGCGTTACCTATTAAACTAATCTGAGTTGATTTTAACAATATGCAACATATAGTTCTAGATCGAGCGCGATTATCTGATTTAGATTGTTTTAAGGGACCTAGCATGATAATCCAATTTCCCAAAAATATCATATTTATTAAGCGTGATCGAACAATCAGATTTTAGTTAGTTTAACAGTTCATAAAAGGGCGAGGAAAGCAATTAAATCATAGAAAAGGGACACATTACGACGCACCCTTGAGAGGTGCGTCACAGTTCTCAGAAAACTAACCACTTTGACTTTGCTATTTCTCCTTTTATTTAACGAATCTCAAATTATGGGATAGGATACGTTCTGTTCGATTTATGGATCGATTGCGACAGAACGCGTGATCAGTTTCGCAGCGTGAGGCTTAGGCTTAGGGGTTTAGAGCCAATACTCAGAAATATAATTGTGTGTTGTTGTGTTCTTTTCACGTCGAACTTAAGGCCCTATTTATAGAAAAGAGTTCGTGGAAAGATAGAATTGCAGAACTCTAATCCACGAGGAATTAGAAAAAAACACGTACCAGGTATTTTCAGCGCCCAGGCCTGGGCGGCGAAGATTTCGGCGCCCAGAGGGAGGCGTTGAAAATAGGATCTGGGCTGTTTTTCTTAGTCAGATTCGGATTCCTAGAATTCGGAGTATTTGAGATTTAATTGAGTCTTTTAGTGCGTATTAACCTTATGACGGGATGCGTCTGGGCCCGTTACGAACTCTAGGCTCGTTAGGATTTTAATTAGTACGTGACTCTTATTTTCAAATCATATTAGGAATAGGATTCTCTCGCAATTTCTATCTCATTTAGGATTTATGTTGGAGTGCAACACCTAATTCTGACAGGTCTCTATCTTTTATGACTTGCCACTTTTAACAACTACCCATTACGGCAGTTACTATTTTTAGCAGGTTTCCATAAATAGCAGGTTTCTATAAATAGCAGGTTTCGGGTGAAATGAAAAGGGGAATTGAGATCCGTTATTTTATAGGAGATGCGTTGTCAAGTGGAGATTTACGTTTTCATCATCGAACCTTCCCTTTCGGGAATGGGGACAAAGTAGGTTTCTACAGTTAGCCCCTACTTTGACTGAGTCTTGGAGTAAAACGATGGTCAAAGTATTAGACGGAGTGCGCCACACAAGTCATGGTGGCCTGCTTTTGCGAGGGTCTCACGAGCCCCCGAGTGATAACATTTGACTTAAGGGTCATCACTTGAAGTGTCGACATATCCCTCACGTGTCATTGGGATTTGTCAACGGATAGTATAGAAACTTCCTCAGTTTGTCATTGGATGGATCGAAAGGTGCCCAGAAACTCCCTCACTTTGTCATTGGGAGTAGCTACAGATGTTTTCGAAATCAAAGCTATAAAGTGTAATTGGGCCTGGCCAAGCGCAACCACGAGGTAAAAATGTTTTTAAAGATTCTCATTTTCAGGGCTACTTAAACGAGAAAACCCCCTTGTTTTTATGGGACGTAAAACGAAGGAAAATCCAGCACATCTCTCTTTTTTGTAAAAAACGGAAAACCAATCCTTTTAATTTTTGGAAAAGGGAAAACCAGAAAAAGTTATCGCTGCAGCGACTAAGGACCTACGCGGCTTGTGACGTAAACCCCGCCGGCTAAAGATGGCGAGCCTGTCCGCTAAGGGTGGACGCCCCGTCCGAAAAAGTGGACGAATCTTGTTTTTGAATTTTGAAAATAAGGACCTACGCGGCTTGTGACGTAGACCCCGCCGGCTAAAGATGGCGAACCTGTCCGCTAAGGGTGGACACCCCGTCCGATAGAAGTGGACGAATCTATTTTGAAATTTGTTTTGTGTTTATTTTTTGAAAATAAGGACCTACGTGGTTTGCGCCGTAGACCCCGCCGGATGAAGATGGCGAGCCTGTTTCATTTTTGAATTTTGAAAATTTCATTTTTGGAAAACTGAGGACCTGCGCGGCTAGTGACGCAGACCCCGCCCGCTGAAGGTGGGCGAGCCCTGTCCGCTAAGGGTGGACATCCCTGAATTCGTTTTTTCGATTTGGGAACTCGCATGGTTTGTGACGCGATCTTGCCAACTGAAGATGGGCAAGTTCCTATTTCCTTTCTTCTTTGTGATTTCTTTTGAGAATTTCATTTTATTCATTCTTGCAAGAGCGAATTCTTCCGAGGGATGCTCGAATTTAGTTGTAACCTGAACGTGGGCTGACAACGTGTTCAGACGGACCTTTGTCTTGTGACCGTCTGCTTTCGTGGTTTTGAGCTAGTCTTTATGGCTTGATTTTTGCCACTACTTGGTCTTTGATCAGAGGACCATGTACAAATGTCAATGACGACCCTTTTCTGAGGTCGAACCTGTTCTTTTGAGATCATCCAAACATGGGATGGCGTATAGCGCAGCCCGGGAATGTGATTTTGATTGCGCACTCTCTGTTGGAGTATACTTTTCGCGAGCCCCCAAGCACTCGGGCTTTGGTGGTCATTTTTCGCATACTTCATAACGTCTTTTAATCATGTTTGGGGTCGAGCTCGTATGTGCGAGCGACCTTTCATAGTGATGTGCTACTTTGGCTAAGTCATGGGGTGCGACTTCAGTCTTCGGGCGACAAGGTTTAATATCATTCGGTCTAGCTCGGCCCGATTAATCCTTTGACAGACAAACATTTTTTATTTGAGAAACCAACGACTTAACAACATTTTTTGGTGCTTCGAAGAATGACCTTGATATTTCATATTTGTTTTGAAAAGTGTACATATATGTTTCTAAGTTTCGACCAAGTTTTACCATTCATTTTTGCTATTTGGGAGCTTAAAGGTGCTTTTGGGCTTGATCTTAATTGTACATAGGGCCTCGTGTCTAGCAACACGGTTTTAATTCTGTTCCTGTTCCGCGTTATGTGAAATATGGGCCTTGGGCTGTATTTTCGGCGCCCAAGGCTGGGCGTTAAATATTTCGGCGCCCAGCTTCGGGCGCTGAAAGTCCTTTCCTTGCGAATTTTGACTTTCGGATTTCTTAACGCGTTTCCGAATGGGATCAGGATGTCACTTGATGAGTTCAGCTATATTTAGGGGCTAGATACGTCCCTATTTTCCATCACTGTCAATTTCCTTCTTTCTTTGCTGTGTTTTAATTCCTCCTTGCTTTCGTCATGTCGATTCCCACTTTCTCACTCCAACGGGCTGTTAGGCGTTGGCTACGGGCCCTTAATCCTACAGAAAAGGCTTTGTTGAAAGAATACCACTTAGAGGCACTTTTTGGCTTACAACAAATTAACATTGACTATAATTTTTTGCACGCAACCCTAAGCTTTTGGGATTCCGATCATCATGTTTTTGTCTTTCGGAGCAACGGAATATGTCCTTTGCCAGATGAATTTGCTGCGATCCTTAGTTATCCTACTAATGCTACCCCTGCCACTCCTGGCATTATTGAAGAGAGTAAAACAACCATAGGGGCCTTTCTAGGACTAGATGCTAACGTGCTTGCTGAAGTTGTTGTAGGTGATGAGGTTAATTTGGCAAAACTTGTGAAACACCACTTTAGGCCTAGTAAGAATATGACCGAACAGAAATTGAATATTCGAGCCCTTGTATTTTGCTTGTAGAATCATTATTTGCTGTCGAATAACAATGGTGAGTTCGGTGACATAAGGTTGATCCCCTTGATTAGCCAGATGGAAAGTTGTTATTCTATTATGCTGTTGGTTGTTGCCGAGACTTTGCTGAGTGCGGATGAGCTGAAGAAGGATGCCAAATCTGAATATTTTAAGGGAAGACCCCTATTACTGCAGGTAATTGATTTTTTTTCTTTGCGCACGTACACATTTTTTTGCATATATATTTTTTATTCGTCCTGCCTTGGGGCTGAGTTTCAGCGCCCAGGGCTGGGCGCTGGAATTTTCGGCGCCTGGTCCTGGGCGTTGAAACTGCGCCCCCGGAACCGTTTTCTTTTTATTATTATTTTTTTAATCGTACCCGTTTTTTGCAGATTTGGCTCGTGGAACGGCTTAGGCTCTTGGAAGCTCCTGCCGATCCTAAACATTATCGCCCTATAGCCTTGGGTAACCGAAAATATTTGCACCAAGGCCAGGACGAGGCCGAATGGGCCTCCTTTTTTACTTATGGCATCTGTTCTATTAAGTGGGTGGTACCATGGTGGGGTTTGACTACTATGACGGGGGGTTCTGATGTATCGGTTTATGTTTCTTTGTTGGGGCTATCTCGGCCCATTCATATTTTCCCTTACCGAGCCATGCGTCAATACGGTTTAAGGTAGACTATCCCCTTTTCTGATACGGTACCACCTAAAGTAGCGGACTTTTCACAAGCACGGGTTCAAGCGTGGGCTAAGTATTATGATGGTCTCCCGCCTTGGGCCGTAGCTACAAATGGATTTGTGGGTCTTTCTGAAAACTACAAGTTGTGGATGAGCTCCGATGATAAAGCTGTGAGGACCGAGGCTCGAAATGGGGAGCCGGCTGAGCTTTTGATACCTCGTATTCGTGTTAAGTATGAGGGTCCTGATTCTGCCAAACCTCGTACCTATGGTATTAAGACTGTGAAAGCTCGTCCTGATCGAAAGCGAAAGGAAGTTCCTCCCCGTTCCAGTTTCAGGCCTAAAAAGATGCCTAACATGAAGGGGACTGCTGTTGTTAAAAGAAATGCAAGCTCTCGCGGAGATCGTCGCCGGAACAATGTATGGGTTAGGAAGGCTCAGCCGCCTGTAGAAACAGTGGCTAGTCTAGTTGATGATAATAATCCTTCTCCCACCATTGTCAGTGCCCTTGAGGCTGAGCGGGCTATAACTGAGAATGTTTCTGAAGCCTTGGCATCTTTGGAAGTTAGTGTCCAGGAGCCGGTTCTTATGGAGATTGATATTGGGGTAGCGCAGAAGACTGTGGGGGTGGATCCTGCGAACATTGCCCTCTACAAGACTTTATTTGATGATCCGGAAGAACTAGAGTAGTGTAGTTCTTGCTAGGGTGTAGGTGCCCTTTATTTATTTCAGTTGTGTTTGTTTTTTCATTTCTTAGCACTTTGTTTTCCTTCTTATTATTTTTCAATAAAGGCGTATTTTATTTTTTCATTTTCATTTTTTGTTTCTCCTCCTTTTTTATATTTTTACATGTCTAACACCTTTTGCACAATTTATGTATGTTTGTTTTTTTTGTTTGGACCGAATCCTTGGTAAGGATTGCCTACGTATCTTGTCAGAATCAGGTCGCGCGTAGTTCTAGCTAGAATAAGTTCTAGGATGCCAGATTTTAATAGATATGCCCTGAGGTGGTAGCATATTACTTAACCGGTCAAATGAGTGAAGTATTATCATTATTTTCGTCTGCCGTTTTTTGTTTGCCGTTTTTTTGTTTGCCGTAAGTCGCGTAAAAAATGAAATTCGACTACGTTTTGTATGGCTATATTTTTTGGTGAGCCTATTTGGATATGTGCTGTACCCCCCAAGTGTTCGTTATTTTTCCGTTATGTGCGGATAAAATGACGAGCACTTCTAAAAAAATTTTAGGCAGGCAGAGAGTTTCAGCGCCCAGGTTGGGGCGTCAAAGAGTTCGGCGCCCAGCCCTGGGCGCTGAAAATTACTTGGGCGGTCCTTTTTGACGCTTTGCTTCACGTGTTCTTGCATTTCCCTTTTTTTTCTCTCTTTTTTTTTGTTTTAGTGCTTTGATTTTTTGCTCGTATTTAAAATCAATTTTGAGGCTATTTCGGAGGCTTTTTTGACTGTTAGCGCGAGATGCATTTTTGTGCGGATTAATTTTTTCTATCCGTGACACGAAACGGCTTTGAAAATGGAGTTAGGGTGTGGAAGATATGAAGATCTTTGTGTAGGCTTTTGAGGTGGGTTGAAGTGCGTGTCGTTTTTGAAGGATTTGATGGGGTTACATTTTATTAATTCCCTTTTTAAGCAACTTTTGCATTTGTTTTGGATTTTGATTTCCTTTGATTTCTTTGGGTTGCATGGATAGACTTTTTATGATGACACTGGTTGACTTTTTAGGTTTTGGGGATATGAATGGGATGGTGCGGTTTATTTTGTGGGTTTCGGGAACTGGTTCCCATGGCACTATTTTAAGACCGAATGGGCCTCGTTTGTTGGGCCTAGAGTGGGCCGCCTCTTTATTTTTGTATTTTGCAAGTACATTTGGTGTTTGCTTAGTGTTAGAATAAATTTTTAGGAGAAATATTACGCCTTTATTAATTTGGAAAGTAAGGAAAACACACTGAAACAAACTTGACCTATATTCTAAGGGGTCTTAGGACCATCTAAAGTCTTTATTATTTTTCTACCAATCTAAAGAACTACTAGGCGCTTTTTACTACGGTGCTCTATGTGGCTCAAGCCTTGGGTTTAGTCTCGTAAAACTTTGGTCCTTCACCGGTACTCATCTTGAATTCTATTCCTTTTGCATTGACCCACTGATATGTCTTCACCCATCCGTTCTCGATATCTTCTAGTGTTGATGCAGGAGCGATTAACCGGGTTGGATCGAAACCTTCATCTTGTACGTAAAGCTAGGGTAGTCGTCACAGTCTCGTCCTCCATAGGCCTCGATTCGTTAAACAATGTCCACAGAGCCTGGTCGTCCAATATTTCAGTTGTTTTAGTCTTGATAAGGTGGGGTGCCTCATCCAAGGTGTGGCAGTCGTGGAAGATTTCAAATCCTGGTTTTAGCAAGCCATCCTGAACGAAGGGTTCAGGAAAATCACAGCATGGGTGTCCTTCGCCTTCCCGAACGAACATCCCGTTAAGGGTTCTTTGATATGGGAGAAGGAGGGTGGTTTGTTTGGCCTTGTTAAGGCGTAGCCCAGACAGGCGGTCAGCAATATCTTCCTCCGTTGGTTCATAGCCTAAGCCAAAGGGAGTAGATTTGTTGGGTAAAGGATGGAATGTGCATTCCTTCTTCCTTATGCCCAATGGGGTTCCAGGGAAATAACCTTGAGCTAACAGGATTCTAGGGATGACTCGGGATGCGTGCGGGTCTAGGAATGCTGGATCATAATCTTCGATGAACTGGATTGTTTCTTCCATTTGAAACCCGTAAAGGTCGTCTGCAGTTTCGGCCGTTCCAACCATAGTACAACTGACGTCGAGAGGAGGGGCGCGGATTTCTAGTATTACCCCGTTATGGTTAAGTTTAACCATTTGGTGCAAGGTAGAAGCTACACCTCCTAAGTCATGGAGCCAAGGTCGCCCCAAGAGGAGGTTGAAAGTGGGCTTGATGTCGATTATTTGAAACTCTGTGGTGGGTGCCACCGGCCCGGTTTGTATGGTAAGGTTGATTTTTCCCAACACAGGCCTTCGGGAGTTATCATAAGCTCGTACCCCTTGCGTGGAGGTTTGGAAGTCATCGTTTCCTAGCCCCAAGCAATGGGCGGTTCGTAATGGGCAAACATTAACCGCCGAACCGTTATCTACGAGCGCTAGGGGGATGTTTTGTCCTTTGCATCCAACCACTAGATAAAGGGCTTTATTGTGAGCACCCCCCTCTTTGGGCAAGTCTTTGTCAGTGAAAACTATGGCCTTTTCTCCGGCATCTCTCGTGACATGGCTAACCAATGAGCTAGGTGTGATATCTGTAGGTACTGAGATGAGGTCGAGTGAGCGAATAAGCTTTTCGCGATGTTCTTGAAGTACACATTAGATCCCAGATGGTAATTTCGGCTTTAGTTCTTTTTAGTTGTTTCAAGAGAGGATTTTCAATGACTTCCGCGACGGTGGTGTGCCATCCATTCTTAGGAGTTTGCCTAACTGGGATATCGTCCATAGGAGGTGGGTGAATATCCGGTTGGTATATTCTTCCGGATCGGGTGAGGTTGTCGACCTCGGGCTCCTGAGGGGTGGTGTCAATGAGAGCATACCCGGGCCAAGTTTCAGTAAAGAGGTCCTGCACCGACACTTGAGATAGGTAAATATCTTCAGCATCATCACCCCACACACCGCACACTTCCCTCTCGATTCGATCCATAGGGACCACAACGAGTGGTGCACCTTGAGGTGTAATATACACCGTGGGGTCGAAGTTCTCTGGTTGGTCGAGAGAGATGTGACAAGAGCCGAGTGGGCTCTTGTTGTTGTTGGGTTTGCCAACGTTAGGGAGAGGTATCACTTCATCCTCTATCATGTCCTGGATCGTATGTTTTAGATTCCAGCAGTTTTCAGTGTCATGCCCATTTCCTTGATGGAATTCGCAGTAGGTACCTTCGACCCAATATTTGCCCTTGACAGGAGGGTCACGGGTGGGGCCTATAGGTCTTAATTTTCCTTGATTGGTTAGTCTTTCGAAGGCTTGTACCAAAGTTGACCCGAGTGGGGCGAACTTTCGGTCTCGGACCCATCTTCCAGGGCTTCTTCGGGCGGGAGTCTACTCTATGGCATGGACTTCTTGGGCTTGGGACGTGTTGCCCCTGTTGTGGGTATTGTTTTTGTATGTGAGTTTAATTTGTATTGTTTTTGCGAGATCATCCTCGATCATTATTCCCACATCATAAACTCTTTTGAAAGTGTCAAGTCCCAGGTACCTAAGGTGCTGTCTGTAGGCCGGGTCCAGGTTGTCAATGAATTTTTGGACCAATTCTGTTTCGGGAGGCCTATTGATTAGCTGGGCCGCCTGATCCCTCCATCTAGCAAAGTAGGTTGTGAAACCCTCATTTTTCTTTTGGAAGAGAACTTCCAGCTCGCGCATGGTGACTATCCATGTTCGACGAGTATTGCTTGATGAAGACATTGACAAAGTCTTCCCAAGTGGGGAAGAGCTTAGGGTCCTGGTGATAGTACCATTTGAGCGGCACAGGTTCCAAGGACAAAGGAAAGGCAGGTAAATACATGGCATTCACAAAGCTTAATAGATGATCACGGGGATTGTCCGTGGCTTTAAACTTTGGCAAGTCAGATGAACTAAACTTTTCTGGTAGTTTGCCAGGAAAAGGTTCGGGATCGAGGGATAAGTACTTGCTCCCCATGGTTTGCTGTAGGACCATTTTTTCAATCCTCTTCTCGTTATCGAAGTCATTTTTGGCTTGTGCAGCCGCTAAGGCTTCGTTTTCCATTTTCAGTTGGCCCATGAGTCGGGTCATTTGAGCCATCTGCTCTTGCAATTCTTCGATGGACATGTTTGAGGGTGCGAATCGAGGTTGGGGAAGCGGAGATCCTTGAAATGAGGGATGACGGACGGAGCTTGGAGTCACTAAACCTGGTGTTGGCGATGTATCTTCGAGGCGCACTAACCGTTGATTTCCTGATCGGCACCAAGTGGCAGGACCAGTCCTATGCATAAGATCAACTAAAGTTTAGGTCCCAAAGTGTCAAATATAACTTAGTCTAGACTTCGACTCTCTCTATTGGTTTTTCACTCTTTCTTTTGTTGGTACACTTTTTAGTTTTTCTTTTGGTCATTCTTTGGATTTTCGAAACACTTGCCCATGTGACATTCATAATTATTAGCATGTTCGGTTTTGGTGACGAACATTGTCGTCGTAGGAGGCCTAACAACGACGCAAAGAGTTATTCTTTTTTATGAGTCGCTTTTAGAATCGAGTGCTTTTCTTACGCCCTCGTAGCAATTCTTTTTACGAACGGTTTTTGTTTTTGTGCTACGTATTTTCCTTTTGCGCGGGCACCGAGGCTGTTGTGCCTGACCAGAAGGTCAAACAGCAACATCAACGCCCAGCTTCGGGCGTGAGAAATTCTGGCGCCCAGCCAGGGGCGTTGAAAATGCGTCCCTGGCTGGTTCTCGTTTTCTGTTTGCGTCTACTTTTGTTTATGCGACTTCGATTTGCGTGCTTGCCTAATAACGTCCTTTACGCGTTGTGCAGCGTTTGTGGGATTCGTTACAGGCCATCCCGAGCGTCGCTTATTTTTGTGGCGATCGTTCGGGTTTGCGGAACACGTATTTCGGTATAACTCTTTGGCAAATTGGTTTATGAATGTTTGGGCAGTTTTTAAGGTCGTTGATTTTTCTAGGATAGTTTGTCACACACAATCATATATTTCGCTACATATAACTAACATTCCATCATGAGGCAATAATAACATGTCATGTAGTTTATGATAGGCTTCTATGGGTAGTTATTTGCGCCTGGCTTGGTACCTCTTCTATCAATCCAACACATGCCCCGGTCGAGGTAGTGTCTTCAACAGACGAATTTCGCTCAAGAGGCCAACCCGCAAGTGCAAGCCAAGGGGGCATGCAGGCGAGAGGGACCTAATTGGCGAGCGATTGGGTTCGGGATAGGTGTACTACCTGCACAAGTACCGAGTGGGGAACATGCGCGGCGTGTGCACCCCCCTATTGGCGAAAAAAGGTATCCTTAGTCCCAACTCCCGAGGGAGCCGAGATTCGTTATGCGGTTCTGCCCGTTCACATTAATATGCTGATTTTCAGGTCGTCCCAACTTGATGGGGAAATAAACGCGGGGTAGGATCGTTTCACCCTTCGGCTATTTTGATTACCTACATGAACGAGTATTTCCTTCACTATCCCCAGTGGAGTCGCCACTGTGAGGGGGTGAGAAAAAGCACGAGGCTAATGCGTGACCTCGTCCCTCGTGGGTGTGACGCTTCTTTTTGTCAAATCAAGTGTAATTGGATTTCCTGTGAGTTTACACCCAATTGACTAGTAATATAGGAGTCGCCATTTAGTTTTTAACGACAATGAGAAAAACTGACAAAACCCGGTTATCGTGACATAAAGGGAGTGCAATTATGTTTGACCACGATGGCCGTAGGTTCCCTTGTGATCCCTGGTGGTGGGGATCGCTCAACGCACACCCGCAGGGTAGAGATTGAGGGTTCGGGGGACTGTAACTACCGAGAGGAGTACTCGCTCTTCGATAACTCCAGAGGCAGGATATCCTTACTAGCTCAGCATAAATAATTGAAGGGACATGCGTTAACTATTAAACTAATCTGAGTTGATTTTAACAATATGCAACATATAGTACTAGATCGAGCGCGATTATCTGATTTAGATTGTTTTAAGGGACCTAGCATGATAATCCAATTTCCCAAAAATATCATATTTATTAAGCGTGATCGAACAATCAGATTTTAGTTAGTTTAACAGTTCATAAAAGGACGAGGAAAGCAATTAAATCATAGAAAAGGGACACATTACGACGCACCCTTGACAGGTGCGTCACGGTTCTCAGAAAACTAACCACTTTGACTTTGCTATTTCTCCTGTTATTTAACGAATCTCAAATTATGGGACAGGATACGTTCTGTTCGATTTATGGATCGATTGCGACAGAACGCGTGATCAGTTTCGCAGCGTGAGGCTTAGGCTTAGGGGTTTAGAGTCAATACTCAGAAATATAATTGTGTGTTGTTGTGTTCTTTTCACGTCGAACTTAAGGCCCTATTTATAGAAAAGAGTTCGTGGAAAGATAGAATTGCAGAACTCTAATCCACGAGGAATTAGGAAAAAACACGTACCAGGTATTTTCAGCGCCCAGGCCTGGGCGCCGAAGATTTCGGCGCCTAGAGCCAGGCGTTGAAAATAGAATCTGGGCTGTTTTTCTTAGTCAGATTCGGATTCCTAGAATCCGGAGTATTTGAGATTTAATTGAGTCTTTTAGTGCGTATTAACCTTGTGACGGGATGCGTCTAGGCCCGTTACGAACTCTAGGCTCGTTAGGATTTTAATTAATACGTGACTCGTATTTTCGAATCATATTAGGAATAGGATTCTCTCGCAATTTCTATCTCATTTACGATTTATGTTGGAGTGCAACACCTAATTCTGAC
Organism: Spinacia oleracea; assembly: GCF_020520425.1. Classification (NCBI taxonomy): domain Eukaryota; kingdom Viridiplantae; phylum Streptophyta; class Magnoliopsida; order Caryophyllales; family Amaranthaceae; genus Spinacia; species Spinacia oleracea. Next base: position 32,823,359 of record NC_079492.1, read on the forward strand.
AGGTCTCTATCTTTTATGACTTGCCACTTTTAACAACTACCCATTACGGCAGTTACTATTTTTAGCAGGTTTCCATAAATAGCAGGTTTCTATAAATAGCAAGTTTCAGGTGAAATGAAAAGGGGAATTGAGATCCGTTATTTTATAGGAGATGCGTTGTCAAGTGGAGATTTACGTTTTCATCATCGAACCTTCCCTTTCGGGAATGGGGACAAAAGTAGGTGTCTACACACTGATCTGTGCTGATCTGATCTGCATTGATCAGTGATATCTGCACTGATCTGTTATCTTTCTGTATGCTAGTGCATTAATCTGCTGCTGCATTTTTTGTATTTTTTGTTGTTGGCTACTGCACATTTTGTAACCACCCTTCAGTATGTTTTACTTGATGCAGGAACAACATAGGTACGATGAATGAAAACCAAATTGTTGTTTGACATGAATCAGAAGGTGGCAAGACTCCCACAACGGGTGACGAATCACAAGGTGTTAGTACGACTACAAAGACCATTAAAGGCCGTGGTCCGTCAAAAGGTGTTAAAGTAGCTAAGCCTATGTTCCTTGAGTATAATGTATATAATGTCCCCGATGGACAATGGTCTGGTGAATACGGGAAGCAAGTTGGGAGTTGTGCTACTAGAATTAATATTAACGTCTCATTATATTCAAAGGTAGATGATCAAACCAAGAAGGGGTATCCCTAAACAAAATTAAAATTTTCCCGCCAAAAGTACTTTGTTGCAGCGTACATGTATATGTGTACGCTGTAACAAGGGTGTAAAATTTGGCAATATTCCAGACTTGTTGCAGCGTACAAATATATGTACCACTAGTGGAAAAAACCCCTGTTGTAGCCCCCTTGTTGAGGGGGGCATACATAAGCGCGCCTCAATATCCCCTTAGTCAACGCGGGTCAAATATTTTACTAACAGGTTGGGGCGGGCTTTTGTGGTGTTCGCTTCTACAGAAGCTGTTGAAGGGGGCTTTTATTGCCCGCCTCAATAGGCTGAATCTGTTGAAGGGGGCTTTTAAATGCCCGCCTCAATAGACAATAGCTGTTGAAGGGGGCTTTTAATTGCCCGCCTCAATAGGCACATTAAATTTTAAAACAATTAAAACACCGCCAAACAATTAAGATCTCTCTATCCTCACCGACAATCCCTTCACATCGTCTCTGCGAGTCCGCACCTATCCTCACCGCGCGGCTCCACCATCACCACCACCACCTTCCTCACCGCGCGGCTCCACCACCACCATCTGAAGGCGAGTTGCCCCCGACCGTCGTCTTTCCTACCTCCGCGCGACTCTGTTTCACACAATCGATCTGTCAAGCTAGGTTAGTTTGATTTCCCTTGTTCATCGATCTGTCAATATTATTTATTGCTAAAATTAGGTCTTTCAATTGTAAACTGTAAAAGAGGATTGAATTATTTATCGGGTCATTGTAATCGAGTTTAGTGTTTATTCAGTTTTTTTGGTTGATGGTGTATGACAGAAATGATTGCGACATTTTGAGTCTCATAAACAAGATTGCCTTTCCATTAAGCAGCATTCTGTGAGGAAGGGTTTCCTGATTCCATTTGCGATCTTCGTCATTCCTACAATATTGCTGTTATTGAGGTAATTTCAATTTCCACCTACCACCATTTTTATCCTAAATCTTGTTAACTTGTATGATTTTGTTCCTTTTAATTTCTTTAATTTGGGGTTATCATTTTCGATGTATATTTTAATCTGTTTGCCTTTTATTTTTGGTCCTATGCTGTTGAAGTTATTGAGCAGATTTTTTTCGTGGGTATGCTGCCTGTTGGGACTATACTCTGGCCGATTTTATTTCTTTCATTACACTAATGTGCAAATGGGTTTATTTACACTGAATGTGGGTTTCGTAACTAATTTAAAACCTAAACATGAGCATCGCTGGGATCTATTGATTGAGTTCTGGAGGATGGTTTTTACAGATATTTTATCTTTGGATAAGATTGCATCATTAGAGAACAAAGATCTTATGCCAAGCTAGTTTATACTTAAATCGATTTTAGTTTATTCCTATGAAATCTTATGTGAAGCTAATAAATGTTAATGTTGACACATATTCCTGTTTTGTCTGTTTTTAAAATTGAGATGAGGTCTTACCATTTTTCTGATGTATTGTTCTTGTGTCAAAATTAAGAATTTGTGGCTTAATTTATCTAATTTTGTGTAAAACCTTGTGTTATTAGAAATGAGTCGTCGTTGGATGTACGGTGACCATACTACGATGGAATACTTGAGTGGGGTTGAGGAGTTCCTTAGATGTGCTTTAGCACACCAACGGAGTACGAAAGCCGCAAAGATCTATTGTCCTTGCCATGATTGTAACAATGTAAGGCGGTTAGCTGATATTGATGAAATTGAGGATCACTTATTTCGTCGTGGGTTTAAGCAAGATTACCATGTCTGGTTTTGGCATGGTGACAAAATACTTGATCGTCCAAGTTCTAGTGTGAATGAATTTGATGTTCTGGCAGAGAGTGATGAGAGTGATTCTGATATTTCTGAGAACAATGAGATGGATGATGATGAGCAAGAAGATAATGAAATAAATGAAATGATGGATGCGGTGAAAGATCACTTGAATGAACGACCTCACATACTCGAGCAGGTATTAAAGGCTGCTGAGACGCCTTTGTACCCTGGGTGTACAAAATTCAAATTGTTAGAATGTGTGGCATCACTTTCCAACTTGAAAGCGGAGAGTGGTTGGACCTAAGAAAGTTTCACGAAATTATTGAAACGACTAGGTCTTTGGTTTCCCGATGGCAATGACATTCCCACCTCTGCCTATTATGCCAACAAATTGACGAATCCCTTAGGCTTAGAGGCTGTCAAGATAGATGCTTGCCCAAATGATTGTATTCTTTACAGAAAAGAGTATGAAAATTTGGATAAGTGTCCAACGTGTTCTATGTCGCATTACAAGCGTAAAGGGGCCAATTCAGCTAAGAAGGGACCGCCCGCCAAGGTATTGTGGTATCTTCCGATCATACCTAGGTTTGAGCGCTTGTTCTCCATAAAGAAGAATGCTAAGTATCTGAGGTGGCATGCGGAAGAGAGGAAGAAAGATGAATTCCTTAGACATCCGGCTGATTCTCCTCAATGGAGAACTATTGATAAGAAGTATCCTGAATTTGGCAAGGAGGTTAGAAATCTGAGACTTGCTCTATGTACAGATGGGATGAATCCATACGGCTCTCTAAGTAGTCAGCATAGAACTTGGCCGGTTCTTCTTGCAATTTACAATCTTCCTCCATGGTTGTGTATGAAACGCAAGTATATCATGTTGTCACTCCTCATCTCAGGGCCTAAGCAGCCAGGACATGACATAGATGTGTATCTCGCTCCACTCATAGATTATTTGAAATTGTTGTGGAATGAAGGTGTTCCAATGTTCGATGCTTACACCAACTCAAACTTTACATTGCGGGCAATGGTTTTCTGTACCAAAAATGATTTTCCGGCCTATGGAAACTTGTCTAGGTACAAAACCAAAGGACAACAAGCATGCCCTATATGTGAAGAGGACATGAAGCCCACACGGTTGGATCATTTCAGGAAAAATATCTACCCAGATTTCAGGAAGCACCTTAGTCGATATCATCCTTATCGTAAGAAGAAGAAGGAATTCAATGGGTTCACCGAGGAAGGAGTAGCTCGTACACCTTTGACAGGATCACAAGTTTATGAACGTATCAAAAATGTTGAAACCAAATACGGTAAGTGCTTCAACTCCAAGTCTATAAAGGGTGTTTTATGGAAGAAAGTGTCTCCATTATGGGATCTTCCCTACTGGAAAGATTTGTCGGTTAGGCATTGTCTCGATGTAATGCACATTGAGAAAAATGTGTGCGATGCTATCATCGGGACTTTGCTAAACATACCAGGAAAGACCAAGGACAATGAGAATGTGCGGAAAGATATGAAAAAGAAGAATATTCGACCAGATTTGTGGCCTGTTAAAAAAAGGATGGTACAAAGACCTTTCTGCCTCCAGCGTGTTACACAATGTCGAGAAAGGAGAAGAAGAAGTTTTGTGAGTGCTTACATGGCATTAAGGTTCCCTCGGGATATTCGTCGAATGTTAAGCGCCTAGTGTCTCTCTCGGACCTTAGGTTGATTGGTATGAAGTCTCATGATTGTCATGCACTGATTAATGTATTTTTGCCGATTGCACTTCGTGGGATATTGCCGAAACACGTGAGACATGTTATAACAAAACTTTGTTTGTTTTTCAATTCCATATGTGCTAAGGTGATTGATCCGGAGACTTTGGATGCTTTGCAAAATGATGTTGTTGAAACTCTATGTCGATTTGAAATGTATTTTCCGCCTTCTTTCTTTGATATAATGGTGCATTTGATTGTCCATTTAGTTCGCGAAGTCAAGTTATGTGGTCTGGTGTTCTTAAGATGGATGTATCCTTTTGAGAGATTTTTTAAGACTTTAAAGGACAAAGCAAGGAATCCGGCTAATCCAGAGGGTAGTATCATTCGGGGAGTCCTTAAAGAAGAGATTTCTGGATATCTAGCTGAGTTTTTGTCAAGCCTTGAACCAATAGGACTTCCAAAATCTCGACATATTGGTAGGCTCGCAGGGGAGGGAGTAATTGGTAAAAATGTGATATCTCCTCCATCGGAGAGGAAGAAGAAGGCACATCTTTGTGTGTTGCAGCATCTTACAGAGGTTCACCCTTATTTAGAAAAACATCTGCTTGAATTGCAACATTGTAATCCTAAGTTGAAGGAAAGAGCGTTGATGCGGGAACATAATCGCACATTTGTTGAATGGTTTAAGAAGGAAGTTGGCAAGAAACAAGACCATGCTGTTTCTGATACGATCAAGTGGTTATCTCGAGGTCCTCGACTATGTGTTCGATCTTTTGAAGGATATGATATCAATGGGTTCACATTCTACACTAGAAGGCAAGATGAAAAGAGTGTAGTGCAAAATAGTGGAGTAAAAGTTGTTGCATCATCTAGGGTCTATGCAAGCGCTAAGGATAAAAGGCCGGTTGATTCAACACAATCATATTATGGTGTTATCGAAGAAATATGGGAGCTTGATTATACCTATTTTGTGATCCCTGTTTTTCGGTGTCAGTGGGCTAACAACCACAATGGTGTGAAGCAAGATGAAATTTTCCCGGGTTTAACCTTGGTGAACTTTGATCGACTAAGTGACAGTGACGAGCCATTCATTCTAGCATCACTAGCTAAGCAAGTTTTTTATGTGGTTGACAATATTGATCCTAGATGGCGTGTTGTTGCCCAAGGAAAAAGACATATTTTGGGTATTGATGATGTTGTAGATGAAGATGCGTATGATGAGTATGATGACACACCTCCGTTACCAATGGTTGTTCAACCATTGCCAGAAGAGGAGGATGCAAATAATACTAATCATATGCGTACAGATCATACGGAAGGAATATGGGTTACAAATCGTAATTGAAACATACATGTGTAAGTTCGGGCTTCACTTCTGATGCATTGTTGAAGTTTTCGACTTTGTTCTTTCTATTCATAGCTGACAGCCTGTGCGCCTTGGAATTTGATTTGAACTCTAGTTGTTCTTTGATTTCATATTATTTTGGTAAATTGGTCTTTTTTTGGCAAATAAAAACTGTTATTAGGATAAACATTACAAACAAACAACATTGTCATTGGATAACAAAATCTAGTATGCTATTTCTTTTGCCCTCACATATGGATACATGGTAGGTGTCATTTATATGTCATATTATGATTTCACTCCCAACTGACAATAAATTCTGTCATATGATGCAGATCCTGCAGAACTTTCCACTACTGTTTTAGGGATTGGTAATAACTATTAGTTGGGACAAGTTTTCTTCTTCACACTCAAGCTGTGCTTTCTTCGCAAACCTGGAGGACTATACAGTGTAAATAAATCTGTTACCCCACCTTTTACACAAGGTAATCCTTCTTTTACTTTTACCTATTATAGTGTGATCACTTTTACTGAATCATGGGTGCAGTGACATTTGATGTGGATTTTGGATATGGATTTGTTGTTAATTCTGTGAAAGCATTTTTTTATTATATGATTTAATTGCTGTTAGTATTGAGGTTGAGCAACCCCCACCTCAAAGATAAATGGAAACAACATTACTCCGTATTATGTTTTTTAGCAATAATTTTTCAGATACATTCTGAAAACTTTGATTTGAAACCATTTACTCTATACAAATATATCGTCTTTTCCTGAATTCCAAGGTAAAGAAATTTGATAGTGTTTAATATGGCCTGCGGTTTTGCTTTGCTTTGAGAAATCTTCTTGATTGAAGCAAAGTGTTTTCATGAATACAGAGTATTTCTTAAGCTGATAGCCGTATCGCCTTCATAGTGGCTTGATCAAGCTCCAGAGTAACTCTTAGTCCTTTATCTTCTTTTCTTTTGAGTAAGGATGGGTTTAAATATTTAAATACCATGATAAACACAGAGTAGCAACGGTAATGAATTAACTCGTATGTGATTTATAAACAAAGTATCATGCCACTGTCTATGATCATGATCATGGTAGTATTAGTTAGTTACTTAGTTGGTGTTATTCATTGAACTTTTAAGCTCAAACAAGCTGTAATCTGTTAGTTTGTATAACTATTATTTCAGTACTAACAATGCTTTAATTTCTGTTAGATAATTTAGTGGCAGATGGTAACAAAGTGATAGTGGCAGATGGTTCAGTACTAACATACGACATACCATCTGCCACTATCTGTCAGCGTATTGCCGTATGGCGTATTCAGTCTTACTTTAGACCAACTTCTTTTGCTTGTTGCCATTAGGTACTGGTAGTGTCTGAATTTGATGAATATGGCTCTCTTAGGAAAATATAATGTTTTCAACTCTCAACTCTGGAGGTTTTCCTGTCAGTGGAGGCAATCCTTTCTTCATTCTGTGGATCTATCATATGAGATTAATACCTCACAATTTTGTCATGGGTTCATGGTTGTAGTTGATATTCATGTTGTAATAGAAATCACCTGCTCGGGATAAATCAATTGTAGTTAGGCTCAGCTGGGATTTTGGGGGCAATTGACCTAAATCAAATCAAATACTTGTAAGGCAACTGGTACTAGTCTACAACAGATTGAGGTAGCTGCTTGGATCTCAGCTGCTTGGAACGTATGTTTTACTTACGAGTTACAATTACAACTACTACCTGAAATTTTGAGTTCTTCTCTGAAACCCTATTTTATATTTAGGAAATAGTTCTAACTACTTTAGCAGTGTTAAGTTCTGTTAGTTGATATTCAGCTCCCGTTTTTCATGAGGAGACCAGCGAGATAGATTGTGGCACTCTTGTTTGATCTTTCAAAAGTACAAATAGCTATAAGTACTTCTGTTATTTTATTTTGAATTATCTGTTACTAGAGAATGGAAGCAGTTGAGTTGGGTTAGAGCTTTTGTTTCTTTTACCTCCTTTCTCACTTATCCTCTGAGGTATATAAATGGGTTCTCTGAAATCCATTGGATATGCAGACGTCTTGTGGAACTCCCGAGTCTTGAATCTTGATATCTAACTTGCCATCACCCTATCCAAGCATACAACCCACCTCTATTTTAATTTATACCCCTGTCATATTTTGCAAATCATCTTAATTCATTCACGTATTAAAAAAACGGAGGTGTGTGCCAAAAGTTCAAAACAATATCTCTTGGTTGTGTAGACTTGAATCTTGTTTCTGCTATTTCCAGTTTGACCAAACATTGGTTGAGGTACATGGAAGTGATGAAACACAAGCGGTTAGCGAGTATCTTTACTTATAGCTAATAGCCTAATAGCCTTGCAATGGGAACTCTTTTAGCCACTATCAATCCAAGAGAACCAGTCAGTTTTTAGAAGTTCAGTAGTGTTACTTTGATTTTAACTCAGTAGTGAACCAGTTTGTTGTAGGGTCAGGTGTTCAGGCTGGGGCTGTTGTTTTTAAAAGTCCAAATCATGGATTACTAGTTGTTGTTTTCCTAACCAACCAGTGGGTTATGCTTATATGAAGCTGACTAGCTCGCAATAATAACACTGAGAACACAACATTTGCTTACTTCTAATCAGTTCTGTGCACTAAACTCGATTACTTTTCAACGGAGCTGTGCAGATCAGTGCGCAGAACTGGTCTGTTCTGATCAGTTCTGTGCACTGATCTGCACAGCTCAGATCAGTTCTGTGCATATAGTGCACAGTTTTGTTTTATTAAAACTGAAAACTGATTTCAGTTTTGATTTTATTTTTTAAAAAACTGTTTCACTTTTACGTACAGTCGTACACTCTATCCATATGGAGAGTCTTAAGCTCTATAAGTTGTAATCATGTATTAAATTTCTACTAAGTATTGTTCCCTTTACTAAGTATTGCTCTCTTTTCTTTGTTGCAGGACCGTAGCTAGCATGGATGATCATCGTGATAATGAAATACAGGGAATTGATGGAGCTAGTCATCCTACGGGGGAATCACAAGGTACCAACACTAGTAAAAAGACCAAATTCCGTGGTCCGTCAAAAGGAGTTCAAGCCAAAAAGCCTATGCATCTTCAGTATAATCAATATGGAATCCCCGATGGAGAATGGTCAGGAGAATACGGGAAGCAAGTTGGGTCTTGTGCTGCTAGAATTAACATTAATGTGAAAGAATATTCAACGTTAGATGAACACACAAAGAAGGGGTTTTGGGAGGAGACCAAGGTAAACATTGAATAAAAACTTGATTTGTATTCTCCTAGATTATCTATTTGTGTAGCATACGTTTCTAACAATCTCTTATCCATAAAATTAACAGCTTATGTTCCACATTATTGATGATCCGGCTAAAAGGAGAGAAAAATATTTTCATATGTGTGTGGCGAAACGCTTTGGAGCTTTCAAGTCCAGGTTAACGCGGCGTTGGATAACTAAGAAAGAAAAAATGCCGAAACATCAGACAAATGACATGCCTTGGGACATCTACCATCAAATCACAGAGGATGATTGGAAAGCATTTGTGATGGAACGAAACAAGCCGGAGATGTTGGTAATAATGAATTTACTTTGCTAGATATTTTTTTATATAATTATATGATTAGTTTGTTGTTGCCATCTTTAAATGTTTGACATGTTCTTTATGTGTTTCCGCTACAGGTTCGTAGAGAAAAAGCAAGTAAAAGTGCATTACAAAACAAGCACCCACATCGCACAGGCCAAAAGGGTTATGTTAGAAAGAGACCAGAGTGGATAAATGATGGGCGACTACCGCCAGAGGCAGCTTTAACCCTCTCAAGTGGCTCCTCCTCAGTGACCTCATCACTCACCACAACGCCAGATAGATTTAAGAAGTTTAGATCAGTAGAGTGGATCTTGGCTCATCAAGTTAAAAACAAAGAGGGAAAGTGGGAAGTTAACCCGAATGATAAGGAAGCCGTAAATATTGCTAAGATGGCTGTAAGTGCATATGAAATTTGACGTTCTATATCCTTTTCTTTGCTTCTCCTTTCCATCATGTATACCATCTAATTTTTACTTTCCTAATTCTTATAGTTGGAGTACATAGAAGAAGAGGGAAAAGGAAATATTTCTTTCACCCAGGGAGAAGATGCCCTCACCAAGGCTATGGGAAAAAAGGATCACCGTGGGCGTGTCAAGGCAACAGGTGGAGTTAATGTCGGTTACAAAGTTGCTTTCGGTCCAATAGACCGAAGTAGTAGATGTGGCCATATTGAACCATCACCGGAGGCAGTCGAATCAATCAGAGCTTCGGTGAGAAGGGAGTTTGAAGATCAATTAGAGAGAAAGGTGGCGGAGGCCCTCCAAAAGCAACTAGCCACATTGAAAGCAACCGGTCAACTAAACACCCTCTCTACCCCCGCACTTGATTCTGCTCTTGTAAGTGATGAGTTTGATGTTAACCGTGCACTCGTAACCTGTTGTCCGAGTTCATCGCAGCAACCACGCGAGCTGAAGGTATATATTCTCTATAGTGCATACACTCAAAACACCCTTAGCTAGGTTTTTAATATTGTACTTTGTAGTGATTTCTGAAATTTAGTAAATTTATTTGTGAACACTAGTAGAAAAAACCCTTATTGCAGCGGGCTTTTAGACCCCTGTTGCAGCGTACATTGTATGCTGCAACTGGGGGGCCTGCAACAAGTCTGAACTTGTTGCAGCGTACAATGTTCGCTGCTAAAAGGGGTTTTTTGCAGCGTACATATGTATGTACGCTGCAACAAATGCCAAAAAAATGGCAAAAATTTGGAATTGTTGCAGCGTACATATGTATGTACGCTGCAAAAGACTCAACTTTTTGCATCGTACATTTATTTATACGCTGCAACAAGTCTGGAATTTTGCGAAATTTTTTTCCCTTGTTGCAGCGTACAATATATATGTACGCTGCAACAAAGCACTTTTGGTGGGAAAATTCTAATTTTGTTTAGGGATGCCTAGAGTGCCTTGCACCAAATATAGAAACCTGTCAAAACAATAATAGAATAACGCAACCTGTATAACAAATATAAAAACAACAACTGGAGTTTTGTATACTATATATCCCAAAACCAAAGTGCACATATTACATTTAAATATATGTTCCAATTTGAACATAATGATACATTTTAATATAAAATTTATTCTATAACAACTAAACCAACTCGATCAAGCGAGCTAAAGCCAATAATAAATACTTGCTGGTAAAAAACTTAGCCCATTGCTCACGAACCACATCAAATTCCTCGCATAAGGCGCAATCCTCGGAGTGTAGACCTTTACAAAAACAGAAATTTAAATTAAACATTAGATTAAATACAAATTAAATATCACATTTTAACATTCAAGAAACTAATGACAATGTCCTAATAGTCTAAAATGAGTCCTTAGGTTCTTTAGTTCAAAGTTGGGAGCGAAAATGTCATTTTAGCCTAAATATGACCTATAACGACCCAATGAGCCTATAGGTGCATAAATAGATTGGAACGAGTCTTAGATCGTTAAAATTATGCATATTAAACATGTAATAAGTTTTAAATGAGTCCTTAGGTTCTTTATTTTAAAGTTGGGAGCGAAAATGCCTTATTTTAGCCTAGATATGACCTATAACGATCAAACAAGCATTAAATGGGTATAAGTAGATTAGAATAAGTCCTAGAAACTGAAAACTAAGCTTATTAATCATATAATAATTTAAAAATGAGTCATTAGGTTCTTAAGTTCAAAGTTTAGAGCGAAAATGTCATTTTAGCCTAAATATGACCTAAAACGACACAATGAGCCTTAAATGGGCATAAATGGATTGGAATGAGTCCTAGAAAGTTAAAACTAGAATATAAAACATTTAGTAGGTTTAAAATGAGTCCTTAGGTTCTTTAGTTCATAGTTGGGAGCGAAAATGTCATTTTAGCCTAAATATGACCTACAACGACCTAATGAGCCTTAAAGGTGCATAAATAGATTGGAACGAGTCTTATAAAGTTAAAATTATGCATATTAAACATGTATTAAGTTTAAATTGAGTGCTTAGGTTCTTTATTTTAAAGTTAGGAGCGAAAATGCCTCATTTTAGCCTAAATATGACCTATAACTATCAAACAAGCATTAAATGTGCATAAATAGATTAGAATAAGTCTTAGAAACTTAAAACTAAGCATATTAATCATATAATAAGTTTAAAATGAGTCATTAGGTTCTTAAGTTCAAAGTTGGGAGCGAAAATGGCACTTTAGCCTAAACATGACCTATAACGACACAATAAGCCTTAAATATGCATAAATGGATTGGAATGAGTTCTAGAAAGTCAAAACTAAGCATATAAAACATTTAGTAAGTTTAAAATGAGTCCTTAGGTTCTTTAGTTCATAGTTTGGAGCGAAAATGTCATTTTAGCCTAAATATGTCCTATAACGACCAAACAAGCCTTAAATGTGTATAAGTAGTTAGAATAAGTCTTAGAAACTTAAAACTAATCATATTAATCATGTAATAAGTTTAAAATGAGTCCTTAGGTTCTTAAGTTCAAAGTTAGGAGCGCAAATGCCTCATTTTAGACTAAATATGACCTATAACGATAAAACAAACATTAAATGTGCATAAATAGATTAGAATAAGTCTTAGAAACTTAAAAATAAGCATATTTATCATATAATAAGTTTAAAATGAGTCATTAGGTTCTTAAGTTCAAAGTTGGGTGCCAAAATGTCATTTTAGCCTAAATATGACCTATAACGACACAATGAGCCTTAAATGTGCATAAATGGATTGGAATGAGTCCTAGAAAGTTAAAAATAAGCATATAAAACATTTAGTAAGTTTAAAATGAGTCTTTAGGTTCTTTGGTTCATAGTTGGGAGCGAAAATGTCATTTTAGCCTAAATATGTCCTATAACGACCAAACAAGCCTTAAATGTGTATAAGTAGTTAGAATAAGTCTTAGAAACTTAAAACTAAGCATATTAAACATGTAATAAGTTTAAAATAAGTCCTTAGGTTCTTTATTTTAAAGTTGGGAGCGAAAATGCCTTATTTTATCCTAAATATGACCTATAACGATAAAACAAGCATTAAATGTGCATACATAGATTAGAATAAGTCTTAGAAACTTAAAACTAAGCATATTTATCATATAATAAGTTTAAAATGAGTTATTAGGTTCTTAAGTTCAAAGTTGGGAGCGAAAATGTCATTTTAGCCTGGGGTTGGATAATTTTAAACACATACTAATTCCAAAATATGCTAAACCAAATACACCCTTAATGATTTAATTTCCATTTGTCTACTTCATGTCTCTAAATAAACATCGATAAATTAGCACAGACTTGAGTTTATTGAAAGAAAAAGGCAGAAGAGAATACTGCTGCTGTTAAAAGAATAAATCTTGTTATTTATTTTACAACACAGTTTTGCATAATAATAATATCAAGGCACTGGGGAAATAGGATGTTTTTACCTGTGAGACAAAAAGTTTGGCTCTTCAGACAACAACATTTGTTTATTCTCATTACTCGAAAGCCATGATAATGGCTGACATTCTTGTATACCACCCATCATTAACGGCATATGCATCCCATTCTGGAACTGGATTATGAGCACTGGTTATATAATCATTCAATTTAAAAGAAAGTATGCCAGCAAGGAAAAGAGTGATTGTCATCTAACGTGTATATGTACCTGGTTACTGCAGTCTAGAGACAGAAGTTGGTGTTTTCAGATATTATCCTGTTAGGTGAATACCAGGCATTAGTTACTAATGAATATCGGCAGTCGGGTTATAGGATTTGTTATGCCTAATCCAAGAAATTAGCAGTAAGTCGGTATCTTAAAACATATTTAGGTCCTTTCCTTTTTAACATTCTAATCATCTCTTTACCACCAGTAAGAAGGGAGTTTTGCAACTATTTTCTAGCACAGTGTCCATGTATACTAAGAATAGGATACCTTCAATCATAACTTCACTCCACCTTCCACCAACAATTAAAAATGTAAAGCAATTATAATGCTACCTTTGCCTTAGAGTTAGGTTACCACTTTACCAGTTTGGGATGCATTGTTGTTAAGTTAACATACCACTTTTGGACTTTGTTCTCTCTACTATATCTCTTAATTTGGAAGTTGGAACTCACACCCACCCTAATTTTCTCTCTCTACTTCTTCTCCCTCCTTATTCTCCATGCTCTAGAGAAATGTAAAATTAGCTCTAAGACAGAAGTAGTAGATTCAGAAATGATGAGGTAAAGTAACTTGACAGCAAATTCAGGGGCAACATATTTATACCTTGTGTAAGCGAATCTGGTTAAGTGATTCCTTCAAGGAGTTTTCCATCTGCTGTAGATGCTTGACATTGTCTATCTTATCAGGATTACTCTAACAGCTGTCCAAAACAATTACCAATAAAAAAGTTATGGACTTGAAACTTAGCTCAATGTACTCATAAATCATAATGCATTTGTTAACAGTAAGGCACCTATGCCTATAGATATGCCTGCACCAGTGCTAGATTCTGAAGTCATATACCAAGAAAATGACTCAGATGATATAATGCTGACAATACTGAAGAAACAATGCAGTCACCAAAGACAGTCAGTTCATGTTGGTCAAATTCTCAGAACAATCAACAGATCACATCGACCACCTGGTTGGCTTGCTGAATTTTAACACAATGCAGAGGTTACTCATAGAACCTCTACTCAGAAATACAGGAAGAATTTTGCAGCATTTCCGAGTAATATGACCCAAGTACAAGACCCAGCTAGTTTCAGTGAAGCAATTCAACATGAATGTTGGATTGAGGCCATGAATGAAGAGTTGAAGGCCTTGGAAAGCAACAATAGTTGGACCTTGGCTGACCTGCCTTAAGGAAAAAGGGCAATAGGCCGCACGTGGCTCTATGAGACAATACAATCATAAATTCCTAATGGGTCAATAGAAAGGCACACAGCTAGATTGGTGATTCTAGGGCGTAAACAAAGGTTTGGAATAGACTACCAGGCAACATTTGCACCAGTGGCAAAAATGACAACTGTAAGGTCCTAATTGGCAATTGCTGCAATGGAAAATTTGTGACAGTGTTGGTGTATGTAGATTACCTACTCATAGAAGGCAACAATGAAGACTTAATAAAAAGAGGTCAAACAGTTCAATTCCTGTCAACAAGTTTTCACATGAAAGATCTAGGAAACATCAGATAATTTTTGGGAATAAAAATTGACAGAACTTTTCATATGCTCCAGATGAGTACCACTAATACAAGAAACACTAGGAAAGCAGCAACTCAAGGATCATCAAAAGCACCAACTAACCACCATAACGACGATCCTTGAATACATCTGAGAAACAAACTTCTCCGGCTCGTCGCATGTGATCCTGATATTGATACATATACAAATAAGAATAACATAATAATAGATAGAAGACATATAATGTGAATAGGAACATCCAACTCGTGTGAGACACAAACTGCACAGCACAATGATCCCCAAATCTTCTCTAGATTAAAAAACTTTTATCACTGACCTTCAGGTCTTGCAAAGAAGCAGATGATGGCAGTCCAGTGACCATAACTGCAGAAACACCAATACAAGAATTTCATATAGCAGTGAAATTACCAAAAATATGCCAATAGAGAAGCAAGACTACCCCTCTGTAGTCAGTGTGCTTAGGTGATCCACCTCTATAACTACTAGCACTATAACTGCTGTGATGGTCTGATGATGATGATCCTCGTCCACCATGAGCGAATTCCACCTGTGAGTATATAACACCAATGTAAATGATGCAAGAGTTATCAGATAAAAAAAGCACATGTAGACAGGCAGCAGAAACAGGGTTCCAAGAATACCTCCCCGCAAACGATGTCCATCAAAATCATAACCATTTCGACCTTGCACAGCATCTTCAACCTCTCGTTCATCTTCAAACTGTAAAAGATGGTTAAGAATACACAATAACACAAGTTGGGCCAATGAACAAACCCTAAAAACGAATTGAACAAACCCTAAAAACGAAATGAACAAACGAATTAACCATAAAAACGATTTGAACAAACGAATTAAACAAACCCTAAAAACGAATTGAACAAACGCACAGAACCCGAAAAACGAATTGACCAAACCCTAATTCTTAAAACAAAAATCAGATAAACGAATTGAAAAACCTAGAAGAGGGGACAGAGAGGATTACTAGCCACGTCGAGGAGGTTGACGGAGAAAAGGACGCGAGAAACTTTCTTTCTTGGAACCACCGACGCGAGCAAACTAAGTTCTTTCTTGGACCCACCAGCCGAGCAAGCTAAAAAGTAGCGACTAGAGAGGAGGCGAGAAAAGAGCCACCGACGACTGACGAGGAAGCCAGAACCACCGACGAGGAAGCTAGATTGACGACGCAGGGAAAGCTTTATGAGCGATGCAGAGAAAGGTTTTTTGTTTTGAGGGGACGACGCGGGGAAAGCTTAAGGGAAGAAGGAGGTCAGCGCGGGGAGCGAAATTCATGAGATGATTAATTTGTTCGAAATAGTTATTCAATCAATATTGCAGCGAATAAACTTTTTATCCGGGCAATTGCAGGGGGCTTTAACATGTACGCTGCAATAAAAATGGGCTATTGCAGGGGGATTTTATTTTGTACACTGCAAAACACTTTTTTGCAGGGGGCAATTAATTTGTACGCTGCAACAACCCTTTAAAGGGTTTGACCCGCGTTGACCGACTGGTTGTTGAAGCGTATTAATACATGTACGCTGCAACAAGAGGGCTGCAACAGGGGTTTTTTCTACTAGTGGAAGGCCATAACTCCATGTCGTCTTGCCCTTGAGGATAAAGTTTTGGGTAACAAAGTGATAGTGGCAGATGGTATGGCGTACCCATTGGATGGTTCGTTGCACCAACACTTTAGATCGATGAAGCCTAGTCATTATAAGGTCCAAGTTGATTGTATTTACGACGGACATGATGATGACACTCTTCCGGTACCTACTGGAGATGGATTCAATAACTTAGGCAGGGCCCTTGCTAGTTTTGTGCAATGGCCAATTCACTTGGTGATTTTCGAAGAAGACGAGGTACAAATTTTTTATTTTTAATTGTCATTCATTGCGTTATGCATCTTTTTATTTATTATTGCTATTTGCCTACCTCTGTTTAGAATTAGATTCAGAGCCTTGAACTCCTTTGGTTTCTACCTCTGTTTAGGACTCTACTCCACGCCCAACAAAGAAGTCCAGGAGTCAAATTTATGAAGAGGTGGTTGGTAGCTCCAAAGAGAAGAAAAACGAATTAATTGTCAAAGAGAAGACAACAGAATTAGTTGTCAAAGATAAGACAACAACATTAGCGGCCAAAGAGAAGGCAACACTTGATTTAGGGTCCAAAGAGAAGACAACACTGAAGTTAACGGCCAAGGTAAACCGTATGCTTCCCTCTCCCCTGTGCTTCAACACTGAAATCAAAACTGAAATTTTCATGCTAGCTTAACATTATTAATTGTTACAGGAAAATTCATGCTCAAATAAGTTGGAGTCGAAATCGAAGTCTAAGAACTCTAAGAAATCCAAAGAGATGGTAGGTAGTTGTGATCGTAAAACTGAAGAATCGGCGGCCAAAAGTAAGAAGCAAACTTTGGCAGACGACACAATTCAAGGTCTTGGCCCATCATGCAATTATTTGAAGTTTATCATCACTACGGCGCCCGGTGATGTATATAAAAATACTTCAATCTCATTGCCCGCTTCGGTTTGGCATTATGACGAAGATCGACAAACTTATGTACATGAGGTTGACGTTGAAGAGTTCCTTAGAGGGGCCTGTCTCAACATTTCAGTGATCCAAGTATATATGATGTAAACTTTTCCGTCGATATTTTTATTTTTGGTTTTGTCAACTATAATAGTTTTTGAAATTTTTGCATTATACATTTACTTTGTAGGTGTTTACTCCACGAGCACACCTTTGCATTTGACAACTCTCAGATTGGGTTTGTTTGTCCCGAGGCGATGTCAAACTCTAGATGCAAGGCCAACCCTCATGCTGTATCAATGTATTTGAAAGTAGTTTTCGATGCTGAAATTGAAAAGGAGAAGAAGGGTGATTCTAACATTACCAAGTGGTTTTTGATCCCATACCATCAAGAGTAAGTGTTAGAGATTGATCGATATTTTGTAAATAGCTATGTTATTGTTATTTTCATGCGTGAGGTTGCAATAACATTTATATATGATGCAGAAATCATTGGATTTTGTACGTGTTAGACCTACGTAGAGGTTCTGCATATATTTTGGACTCTGCGAAAGGTTCCAAACAAGAAAATAATGCATGGGGAATCTTGTGTTTGTAAGTTACTTTCATTTCTTTTTAAGTTATTTCTTTTAGTGCCGAATCAGATTCATGAAGTTTTACTCAACTTCTAGGGCATACCAAGTGTACAAGTTTAATAATGGAATTTGTCCGAATAGAACGACTACGCAGGGGTGGAAAGGCTACCCTATAAAGGTATCATGCTTACTAATTAGCTTTACTTTTTTTGGGTAACTACTTGGATATATAATTTATGATTTGTTTCAAAATCAGTGTGCTCAACAAGTCGGCGCCCGCGAGTGTGGCTATTACGTTATGAAGTTCATGCATGAAATAGTCACGTTACACCATAACTCTGATGAGCGGTTAGATAATGTTCGTTCTTTTACCATATGTTAGTTGAACTACTAATACTAGTACTTGTACGTAGTAGAATTCTTAATTTACAAGTAGCATTACTTATCATGTTACTTAATTATTTCAGGCATACACTCCAAGAAATGCGCCTTATACCGATGAGGAAATAGATGTGGTTCGTGAGCAATGGGCTAAGTTTTTTACAACCGAGTATTTATTTACTTAGGTTGTTTAGACATAAAGATGGAAGCGTTTATATCTTCATGGATTTGGTAAAGTTCTTTAATTTTTCCATAATTACAAGTCTGCTGGATTTGCTAATTTATTGCTTTGAATACTAATATGCTGGTCTTGCTGCTGCTGTGAATCTATTGATGTGTATGAATATTATGCTATTAATGACTGCTCCAATTCTGCTTGCTGCTGTGTGTTTCTCCTATGTTTGCTTCTGTTGCTGCTCTGTATGTAATCATTTGGCCTATTTGGGAAATTCTTCAAAGCTTGAACCAGTTTGCTGCTGCCCGTTTTAACAACTATGTTATCCACCTGATGTTGCCTAGCATAAGTTCAGCCCTTCAATACAGCTAATGCCTCAGTTTGCAGTTTACTATGAGTGTAAATACATTCACTTCCTTCATGGGTGGTCCCTTGTTCACGAACAAGAAGCCAACCAACAGCAGCTCTATCATTCTTTATTCTCTTGCTTGCTTTCCATGCACCATCAACTAGAAGTATATCTGATTTTATATTGCTTTGACCTGTCAAACAGACTCTTTGATTTCCCACTCTATGATTCTGGTCTTCTTGTCTTGTGCTGCTTCCCTGTGTATACTTTTTCCTTACAGTATTATCTGCATATAGTTTGCTTTCCTGAGTTGTTCACCAATTAATGATTTGGTCTTGAAGTTACTAAAGAAAGAAAAGAAGCAACAACTGAACAAATGACCTGAATCTATATTGTATAAAGCATTTCAGTTCATGCGTACCTGTAGGTTCAAAATTCGCAGAAGCAACAACTGAACAAATGACCTGTATACCTGTAGGTTCAAAATTCGCAAAGCTGAACAAATGATCCTGAATCTATATTGTATAAAGCTAGATTACTTAGACTGTATACATGTAGCTTCAAAATATCTTTCATTGCCTACTCCAACTCCATCTTAAACAAAATCCTCATACAAACTGATGATAAAGATAGTGCTAATAGAAGTGGAGAAAATTAATGTGTGTCCTGGTTAATATTTGGAATTGTTTCACTTAAACGTCTGTCACTTTCTAGGAATCAGCAGATCGACAATATGTTTATTTAACCTGGCGGTGTTAGTTCCTGAGACATGGATGATTATCAGGAATTTCCATGAAATCCAAGCATACATCTGTGCATCTAAAAATATAGACGCTTATTCTGATTTTAGCATTAAGAACTAAGTGAAAGAACACAATTTAGAGCTAAAATGACATTTCCGCTCCCAACTTTGAGCTAAACAACCTAAGGATTCATTTGATTCTTATTACATGACTAATATGCATTATTTTAACTTTCTAAAACTCATTCGAATCTATTTATGCACATTTCAGGCTCATTGGGTCGTTATAGGTCATATTTAGAGCTATAATGACATTTCCGCTCCCAACTTTGAACTAAAGAACCTAAGGATTCATTTGATTCTTATTACATGACTAATATGCATAGTTTTAACTTTCTAAAACTCATTCTAATCTATTTATGCACATTTAAGGCTCATTGGGTCGTTATAGGTCATATTTAGAGCTAAAATGACATTTCCGCTCCCAACTTTGAACTAAAGAACCTAAGGACTCATTTGATTCTTATTACATGACTAATATGCATAGTTTTAACTTTCTAAAACTCATTCGAATCTATTTATGCACATTTAAGGCTCATTAGGTCGTTATAGGTCATGTTTAGAGCTAAAATGACATTTCCGCTCCCAACTTTGAACTAAAGAACCTAAGGATTCATTTGATTCTTATTACATGACTAATATGCATTGTTTTAACTTTCTAAAACTCATTCGAATCTATTTATGCACATTTAAGGCTCATTAAGTCGTTATAGGTCATGTTTAGAGCTAAAATGACATTTTCGCTCTCAACTTTGAACTAAAGAACCTAAGGATTCATTTGATTCTTATTACATGACTAATATGCATAGTTTTAACTTTCTAAAACTCATTCGAATCTATTTATGCACATTTAAGGCTCATTAGGTCGTTATAGGTCATGTTTAGAGCTAAAATGACATTTCCGCTCTCAACTTTGAACTAAAGAACCTAAGGATTCATTTGATTCTTATTACATGACTAATATGCATAGTTTTAACTTTCTAAAACTCATTCGAATCTATTTATGCACATTTAAGGCTCATTAGGTCGTTATAGGTCATGTTTAGAGCTAAAATGACATTTCCGCTCTCAACTTTGAACTAAAGAACCTAAGGATTCATTTGATTCTTATTACATGACTAATATGCATAGTTTTAACTTTCTAAAACTTATTCGAATCTATTTATGCACATTTAAGGCTCATTAGGTCGTTATAGGTCATGTTTAGAGCTAAAATGACATTTCCGCTCTCAACTTTGAACTAAAGAACCTAAGGATTCATTTGATTCTTATTAAATGACTAATATGCATAGTTTTCACTTTCTAAAACTCATTCGAATCTATTTATGCACATTTAAGGCTCATTAGTTCGTTATAGGTCATGTTTAGAGCTTAAATGACATTTCCGCTCTCAACTTTGAACTAAAGAACCTAAGGACTCATTTGATTCTTATTACATGACTAATATGCATATTCTTAACTTTCTAAAACTCATTCTAATCTACGTGTGCACATTTAAGGCTCATTGGGTCGTTATAGGTCATATTTAGAGCTAAAATGACATTTCCGCTCCCAACTTTGAACTAAAGAACCTAAGGACTCATTTGATTCTTATTACATGACTAATATGCATAGTTTTAACTTTCTAAAACTCATTCGAATCTATTTATGCACATTTAAGGCTCATTAGGTCGTTATAGGTCATGTTTAGAGCTAAAATGACATTTCCGCTCCCAAATTTGAACTAAAGAACCTAAGGATTCTTTTGATTCTTATTACATGACTAATATGCATAGTTTTAACTTTCTAAAACTCATTCGAATCTATTTATGCACATTTAAGGCTTATTAGGTCGTTATAGGTCATGTTTAGAGCTAAAATGACATTTCCACTCCCAACTTTGAACTAAAGAACCTAAGGATTCATTTGATTCTTATTACATGACTAATATGCATAGTTTTAACTTTCTAAAACTCATTCGAATCTATTTATGCACATTTAAGGCTCATTAGGTCGTTATAGGTCATGTTTAGAGCTAAAATGACATTTCCGCTCTCAACTTTGAACTAAAGAACCTAAGGACTCATTTGATTCTTATTACATGACTAATATGCATATTGTTAACTTTCTAAAACTCTTTCTAATCTACGTATGCACATTTAAGGCTCATTGGGTCGTTATAGGTCATATTTAGAGCTAAAATTACATTTCCGCTCCCAACTTTGAACTAAAGAACCTAAGGATTCATATGATTCTTATTACATGACTAATATGCATTATTTTAACTTTCTAAAACTCATTCGAATCTATTTATGCACATTTAAGGCTCATTAGGTCGTTATAGGTCATGTTTAGAACTAAAGAACCTAAGGACTCATTTGATTCTTATTACATGATTAATATGCATTAGATCTGTCTAAGTTAGAGTTGTTTCACAACCTAATCTTGGTTTGACAGGCATCAGCTTTCCCGGACACTTGAATGCTCACAGAGCAATTAGAAGTACACGTTTATTTGCATGGTTCTCAACAACGTACTTAATTATCTCTATAGTCTGCAACTATATCTTTTAATTTTATGCTTCAATGGAATGTAAAGACAATATCGTGAGTGTAAACTTTGGTACTCATATATATTTTCCTTCCATGAAACTTGCAGGCTAGGGATCGAGTCGATTGGAAGAAAGTCAACACGACCTTAATTAAGGTTTGTAATGCATGATCTAAAGGGACCTAAGTGGCTGGATTAGAGAAATTTGTTAGATTAGCTCTCTAGCCTTTTGTCTTTAGTTGTTAATATTAGTTGTAATTTGTTAGACTAGCTAGGTGTTTAAAAATTGTAAACGTACGTACTATATATACGCTTTGCTCTGTTGGGTTAATATAAATGAAGTTAGTGTAATGATTTATTTATCAAAGATAAGTAGATTCATACCTTTGCTATTTTGGTGTGGATTGGGTACAGGTTTCAATACTCAATGGAGTATATATCTAGATGTGGTTATTGCCACCTATTTTATATTTTAAAAGAATTTGGAAAAAAAAAATTAATGTTGTTGAAGGGGGCTTTTAATGTACGCCTCAACAACATATGAATTTATGGCGCCAATGTACAGGTATAAGCGCAAAAATATAGGTCTGTTGAGGGGGGCATTTAAGAAGTGAGCCTCAACAGAGGAGGCTGTTGAGGCGGGCTTCTGTAAAGCCCCCCACAACAGGTCCTTATTTTTCGCTTTTCTATAGAGGTTGTTGAGGCGGGCTTTTGAAAGCCCCCCACAACAGATCACCTGTTGAGGCGAACAAAGCCCGCCTCAACAGATCACTGAGCTGTTGAAGCTACGTCTGTCGCAGCGGGCCTTGTTCGCCTCAATAAACCCAAAATTCCCCCCTCAACAGGTATTTTTTCCACTAGTGTACCCTACAACAAGTAGAGTTTTTTGCAGCGTACACGACTTTATACGCTGCAACAAGTCAATATTTTGGCGAAATTTTTGACACTTGTTGCAGCGTACATGCATATGTACGTTGTAAAAAAGTACTTTTTGCAACGAACATTGTACGCTGCAACAAGTTCAGACTTGTTGCAGGCCCCCCAGTTGCAGCATACGATGTACGCTGCAACAGGGGTCTAAAAGCCCGCTGCAATAAGGGTTTTTTCTACTAGTGATTACTCTTTGATGTGAAAGTGTATAAATCACTTCAATTGGGCTTTCACTTGGGCTAATGGATATAATATTTTGGGGTATAAACTTACTTTTTATAAGATTAGAATTTGAATTTGAGTTCGAGCTCAATTTTGGGTTTTCAATTCGAGTACGAGCTTGAGTTTAGTTTTTGAGCTCGATTTTGAGTTTTCGAGCTGATTTCGAGTCGAGTTAGAGCTCAAATTTAGTTTTCGAGTTCCAGTTGAGTTTGAAATTTTTATGCCCGCGAGTTTTCGAGTCGAGTCGAGTTTGACTATGAGTTTTCGAGTTCGAGTCGAGCTTAGCCAAACTCGAACTCGTACTAGAGGAAAAAACCTCAAGTGCGGGCTCATTTTAAGGGGTTTAATGCGGGCTATTACATGTGCAGCACATGGCCTGCCCGCACTTGATGTTTCTCAAGTGCTGCCAAAATATTGGCAGCACTTGATGTTTCAAGTGCTGCCAATTTGGAAAATGAGCCCGCACTTGACATATTTTGTGCTGCCAATTTTAGAATATGAGCCCGCACTTCATATATTTAGTGCTGTCAATTTTGAAAATGAGCCCGCACTTGACATATTTGGTGCTGCCAATATTGAAAATGAGCCCGCACTTGACATATTTGGTGCTGCCAAATTTGAAAATGAGCTCGCACTTGACATAAAAATGTTAGGTTATGATACATATGATATTACATAAATCATGCGGAAACAACCATTAACCCAGGAATACATATTATTTACACATAATCATATAGCATAATTTAGATGCATACTCTTTGTTGCGTGCCCTCCCTAGCTGCGCCCGAACCGAGCAAGAACAAGTCTTTAGGACTCCAAGTGTCGTCCCTCCGTAGATAGTCCACAGCACGTCCGGATCCGCCTTAAGATTGACCAACTAGAATCGCCCTTAAGGTACTAGAATTTTCGGCACTTTTGAGCAAGATGTGTGACTGAATTTTTCTCTCAAAAACTCACTTTGAATACTTGAAAACTCGTTATATATTGTGAACCCAGGCCACATATTTATAGGGGTATGGAAAGAGAATTGGAATCCTATTAGGATACGAATTAATTAAACTTAGAATCCTACAAGAACTCTAATTAATTAATTTATCAAATAGAATTAGGAATTTAATCATTAACCGAACTCTGCACGTTTTAGGAATCGTGCATGAACACAAACTCACACACACACACACGGCAGCCACGATGGGCCGCCCATGCGCGTGCGTGCGAGCAGCAGCCCACGCAGCGAGGCCCACGCAGCCGCGGCCTTGGCGCGCGCTGGGCCTGCCTTGCGGTAGGCCTGGGCGCTGCCTTGGCTGGGCTTGTGGCGCGCGTTTGGCTTGCTGGGCGATGGCCTGGCTTCGAGCTGGGCCCTCGTCCGGCAGGCCTCGTCCGATGCTTATTCGTACGATACGCTTCCGATTAAATTTCCGATTCCGGAATTCATTTCCGATACGAACAATATTTAACATTTCCGATTCCGGAATTAATTTCCGTTTCGAACAAATATTTAATATTTCCGTTTCCGGAATTATTTTCCGATTCCGATAATATTTCCGATTCTGACAATATTTCCGTTTCCGGCAATATTTCCGATTCTGGCAATATTTCCATTTCCGATAATATTTTCCGATACGTACCATGTTTCCGTTTCCGGCAACATCTACGACTTGGATAATATTTATATTTCCGATACGATCCATATTTCCGTTTCCGGCAATATCGTCGTTTCCGGAGTATTCATTTCTTGCCTGTGACGATCTCAGCTCCCACTGAAACCAAGATCCGTCGATTCCGAATATTCATAGATGGAGTATTTAATGCCATTAAATACTTGATCCGTTTACGTACTATTTGTGTGACCCTACGGGTTCAGTCAAGAGTAAGCTGTGGATTAATATCATTAATTCCACTTGAACTGAAGCGGCCTCAAGCTAGGCATTCAGCTCACTTGATCTCACTGAATTATTAACTTGTTAATTAATACTGAACCGCATTTATTAGACTTATCATAGAATGCATACTTGGACCAAGGGCATTATTTCCTTCAGTCTCCCAATTGTCCTTAGGGACAAGTGTGCATTTCCTAATTCCTTTGTCGCTCGATGCTTGCTCTTGAACATAAGGTAAGAGTTGTCATCCTTATTATGTCCAGAGGTGTTCCTCGGTTTCAGAGTTCAACTGATCAAATAAACAGATAATCATAGCCTATGATTCATCCGAGCACGGCCATGCATTTCACAATTTCTAGCTCTCCGAGTGGCCTTGTACAACTTTTAAGCATCTCATCCCGATTTATGGGAGGACAATCCCAATCTTGCGATCTTGAGATTAGACTTCGTTTGATAGGTGATTACCTGAGCGTTGCCTTTATAGCCTCCTTTTACGGTGCGACGGTTGGTCAACGTCAAAGCAACCAGTTCTCAAACAAGTAATCTCAAATCACTCAGGTATTGAGGATTTAGTGTCTAATAATTTTAATGAAATTTACTTATGACAGATTTTCATCTCTTACAGTAAAGTTTCATAGGTCTTGTCCGATACTAGTCTTACCAAAGTAAGTATCTATGCAAATGATTATGACATTGCCATGTCCACATAGTTCAAGAAACAGAACTACTAGTCATCTTGCATTCTAATCGTCTAACGTTTTCTATGCGTCCAATTTTATAGAAAACTCCGACTAGGGACCATTTTCAACCTTTGACATTCAAGTTCACTTGATAGACATTTCTTAGTCACAGGACTGGTCCTGACAGTCTATCTTGAATATATCGTCAAATTGAAGGGACTCATCATTTAATACTAAACCAAGATTAAATGGAATATGAAAATACATTTCATATATGATAAATGTTCAACCCCAATGTTTTATAACCATGGGCCTCAAACCCATCTTCTAAAACAATTCATGGAATTCAAAGCTATGCTTGATTTCCAGTGCTACAACGTGAGTGTTGCTTCTCACTTGTTGCATAGGTTTAGTTATCATGCTTTGCCAATCTTAATATCCTTTTCATCGAATGTTCTTCGAGATATGATGATAAGATCTTTTCGAGTTTGTTTATTATGTGATCTAGTCTTTCTTACTTCGATGGTGGTTTTACTCATTTTTCAATGAAGAACCATCAAGTTAGAAGACGTTTTTCTTGCTTCAAGAGTGGTTCTACGCATTTTTCAATGAAGAACCATCAAGCCAGCAGATAGGTGATCTACCCAAGTTCAGTGAAGAACTTTAAACAACCCTGTTTTATTGCTTCTTAGGCAATAGTTACTTTTACTTCAACTGTATAGGTTGCTAGTGATGCTTTGTTTGGATTTACCTATCCAGGCAGTTCATAGATATGTGGAAGATTCTCCGACTATATCTTGGAACATAGAAATTATTATTTTAATTTCCCACGCAACAACTCATGGTCTCCAACCCATGTTGCCATTTTCAAAACACGATGCTCTATAGCTCGTCCTTATCAATGGTTAACTCCAAAGGGTCTTGCTTGATCCTTTGCCAGTGTTTATGCGTGTAGCATCAATATTTAGCATATCTTTGTTTCCTTGAATCAAGAACTATTCCTATGTACCTTTTCAAGTATCATAAGTATTCTTGATCTCAATCTAGTTGATCTTCACTTAGATCAATAGAGATTGGTATATGTTCGTCATGCCTAAAGTCATACGATACGTTTTTGGCGATCCTCATATTATATCATACAAGATAAATTCTTTTGCAGAATAATTCCCAATTGAATTATATTCATGTAACTTTAGCTCATCTAGTTTCAGTAGATACTAAATCCAGCTAAATTCTTTGACATATAATATAGGTTAAGAATCTTACTTAGATCCTTGGATGTTTAACTTAGTAAATGCTTATACATAGTTCAAACATTCTTTACTTAGATTTATTCACATGGGTCGAATATCTCTAATGGAGTCATTCGTGTTTGATTTAGTAAATGCCATTACTTAATCTAAAACATTAATATAAGATCTTTGTAAATAGATCTTAATACCCAGTATGCACTAAGTTTCGCCTTGGTCCAACATTGATGAATAATTTCAAACCTAAGTTATTAGAATTTGAATGTTATTTCACAATAGAGAGATATGTGTGTGATACACATAAGACCAATTAAGTTTTATGTACTCCCACTAAACTTCTTATATATCTATAAGAATCATGTACATTTTATGAAACTAAAATACTTATTAGCTTCACTAAAATACATTTCTAATTCCCAATTGCTTGCTTAAATCTGTACTTAGATTTCATAAGCTAGCTTTCTTTTTCAAGCATTTATTTGGATCCACAAATCCTATGACATACCATGTACATAGTTTATTCCAACATTTTATTGAGGAATTGTTTTGTCATCCAATTGCTATATGTACCGATATGCAATCATTGCTTGAATTATAGACTTGAGCATTACGATTATGCATGAGGTTTCAACACAATCCATGCCATGAATTTGCTTGTAACCTTTTAGCAACTAATCTAGCTTTGTGCGTGAACACAATTCCATGTTTGATGGTTTTTATCCTTAAAACAAACTTGCAACCAATAGGTGTGAAACTATTCTTGCAAATCAACAAAATTTCAATTTTGTCATCAAAACATTGAGTATGTTTTATGGCCTCTAACCATTTAAACATATAGTCTATATATGGCCTCTAACCATTTTAGGGAATCTATATTTCGTCATAGCTTTCTTACAAGTCACAAACTCATTAATCTATATGATAATACTTTGACTGCAAGTTGTAGGTTTCTTCACTATTTAATAGAAGAATCTCATAGTTTCATTGACCTGATCTCTATGTTTCTTCACTATCTAATAAAAGAATCTCATAGTTTCAGTGACTTGAATTCTATGCCTACTTGGGTATAGAACATCAAACAATAGAATATCAATAGCCACTTGAAAGTCCTTTGAATATTCTGTTCTCCTTGAAGCACTTGTAAAGTCTTCTAAGAGATGTCTATTCTTTAAAGCCACTTGTAAAGTCCTTACAGAATAAGTTCGGATTTTCTGAAGCACTTCGAAAAGCCTCCGGAATGTCCGTTTATGTTTGTTGTTTGCCTCGAAGACTTTCGAGGTCTATTTTCTCCCACTTATCATTTTGGAAACAAATCTCCAAAAGGACATCATTTCGAGCAAACAAACATTATGTTCTCAAAAATTCGTGGTAGAAACAATACCCTTGTGTCTCATTTGAATAAATCACAATGAAACATATATCTATACTTAGGGCCTTAGTTTGTTGAATAACAAACACTAAGCTCCCACTGAGTTTAGGAACTCTTTAGATATATTATGAAAAGATATTTTGAAATTACTTTTCAATAGCTTTGACGAATTTGGTTTAGTTTGGTGGTAGTTGAGCATTTTGTTTTAGAAATTATAGGAAAAGTCTTTATGATTCATCATTGATCGAATCAAGTACTAATTGACTTCGATTATTCCAACTAAGATATGCCATATCTTATGGACCTAGATTGTGAAATTACAACACACAATCATTGATGATCATATTTGGTCTCAAGTAATCATCAACATGATCTAACCTAGATCTTTATGATTTCTTGCCAAGTGGATTTTATACTTCTGAATCTTTGAACTAGCCAAACAGATTCAACTTATATCATATTTGAGTAAATAAACCTATATTCACTCAAATCCATGTGAAATAATAAAGTCATAAAATCTTTCTTTAGCTTTGAACTTTATTGTCTAGGCGTTCTAACAATAGTTCATATCTTTTGTTACTTTCAACAAGTAAGACTAGTTGTCTTGAATGATCTAGAAATCAATCAACTTTCAAAATTTCATCAAAATAGAACTTTTGAATGTTAACTTATTGATATGGTCTAAGCAACAATGCCAAAGATTAGTGGAACTCAAATCAAGGGATTGATTTGAACCTAGTAAAGTTCTTTAAAGAGTTGTTTGTTTTAATCAAGCATATTGACTCAACCCTTAAATGACCATTTCATTCAAATAAACAAACAAACATTGTTTTTGTTCTTCTGAATGTGAGTCTTTCTGTGTTTGAAACAGAAATTTAGGTATGCTGATTATGGAACAAAATAGCCATTAAGTTCCAGCCTTTGAAAGGACTTTAAAACAAACTAGATGACCCTACAGCTAATGTAGCATTGCCATGCTTCATTTCCCACTTGTAGGCCATTAGTGTAGCCTAGCTTCCATTATTTGAGTTATTACCGAAGTAAGAATCTCAAGCGGTATATGATACCAAGGAAGTTTGATTGCTAGGTCACTTCTCTTTAAACATAAACTTATAGGTAGAAACGGAATCGTAATTCCTTTCATTTGTTCCTCGTTTTCCTATTTCTTGTACCCTTTCTTATAGTCTTAAGAATTGAATTCTTTAGTGTTGACTTTTATACTTTGTTAGACATGTCCAATGTCACCCCAACAAAGTTCTTACCATTTAATTTATGTTGAATATTAAGTTTCAACTAGATGATCTTACCAGAAGCTTCTAAAGTTCTTTAAGCATCGATCTATTCGAATGTCTATGGACTAGACTCATTCGAGAATTAAATGGACAAAGATATTAGGTTGTTAACCATTGGTAAAGCTAAGCGTTTAAACTCAATGCTTTATGATCTCAAAACTACATTGTATTTTGAATTCACAAGCACCAATTGGTTTGCCATTCGATTTTGATACTCGAAAACAACCATAAAAGTCGCTCATTTTCTCATTTCCGTGAATCGTTCTTGAATTCACTACCAATCGAGGAAATTTACTGTTACCTTTCTAAAAGGATTTATTGCAGTGCAAGATATTTAATTATAAACAATAATTAAAACATACATTGAAGCATGCAAAGTCTAAACATTTATCATGAATAATAACTTGAAATTAAAGCAACCATGCAATTCAAACAAGTTATTAGCATTTTATTCGATTTTATTGTTCCGGCAGGTGTGAATAAAATGATTCCAAGACCCTAAAACCATTGAAGAATTAAGCACAGTTTGTCGACTCAATTATAAAACATTTTAGGTAAGCAAAAGCCTTTTGCTAATAGTCTAGAAACTACTCTTGGTTGATAGGTACGTCTAAGAACTTATTAGGTAAACCTATCGATTTTGCCACGACATAAAAGGACTCCTTACTTATATCGTTGAGTTTCACCAAAACTAACATGTACTCACAATTATTTGTGTACCTTGCCCCTTTAGGACCAACAAGTAACACCTCGCTGAGCGAAAACTATTACTAGATTGATGTAAAGGATATCCAAGCAAGTGTATATTTTGGCATGGCACCTTTTAACTCAATTTTTAAGTTTGGAACTTAAGGCTCTTACTATGTTGGTTAGATTTTAAGTGAACTAAAATCCTTAATCATGCAAAATAATCAAGCTTTTGATCTCATGCATTTTAAGACATATTTAAAAGCAATAAATAACTTAAAACATGCATAAGATTAAATGTGATCTAGTATAGCCCGACTTCATCTTGAAGCTTTGACTTCAAAGTCCGTCTTGAAAATCTCCGTGGGAGGCACCATTTTCTTCAAATAGGATAAGCTATAACTAATTACAACTATTTGATGGTTCGCAGACCATATTTGAATTGAAAAATAACTTTGGTACTTTAGACCAATTACATTCAAATTAATGGTACGCAGACCATATTTTCTATCCTATTTGGGCCATACTAGTCACTTCATAACCTGCAAAACAGTACATATACAACATATATACCATTCACCCATTCATTATCATGAATGGCCCACATAGCTGGTTAGTAAAACACATTATGCATCACGTAAACATTTGCAGCAATTAATCAAGGGCACCAATAATCTACCAATTATTCAGTCCTTATTAATTCTAATCAAGTTGTTTTAACCTTAAGGATTTGTAGACCTAATCAAGAGTTTATGACTAAAAAGCGCTCCCACTTAAACCAATAAATTCATATGCTTTACTAATTTTAAACATAAAAATGTATTTCTAGTCTAACCGGAAACATACAAATTTAATTAAAATTTAAAGCTCATATAAATTTATAATTGAATCCAAAAAATTTAATTTAATTTCAGTCGTTATTTAAATTAATTCATGATTTTAATTTTAGTAAAATAATTAGAATAAATAAAATTTATTATAATTACAATATTCAAAATTAAAATCCAAGAAAATAATTTAAATTATTAATTTTAAAATTAATTAAAATTACGTGAACTGAAATTTTTCAAATTAAACATTCAAAACGATCTAATCGTAACGCAAACACCCTACGCATTGCACGCCCATGGGCCGCACGCACACAGCCATTGCTGGCCATGTGCGCGCAGCCCATGCGCTCGTCGCATAGCTGCTGCATCTCCCATCGCAAGCCATCGCACGCTGTGGTGCTTGCTGCGCGCGCGCCAGCGCTCGTCGCACGCGAGCCATCGCTCGCAGTGCGCGCTCGCCAGCGCTCGCCAGCGCGCTCCATAGCTCGCTGTGCGCGCGAGCCATTGCTCGCTGTGCGCGCGAGCCATCGCTCGCTGTGCGCGCGAGCCATCGCTCGCTGTGCGCGCGAGCCATCGCTCGCTGTGCGCGCGACATCGCTCGCTGGGCGCGCGACATCGCTCGCTGTGCGCGCGAGCAACGCTGGGCGCAGCGCTCGTGGCAAGCGAGCTTGCGCTTGCTGCGCGCGAGGCTGCGCGCTCTTGCGCGAGGCAGTGCGCGTTGTGGCGCAGCTCGCTTGCTGCCCACACGCGACTGCCTTGGCTTGCCTTTCTCCCATGCCCATTTGTGAAGGAAATAATGCCCTTGGTCCAAGTATGCATTCTATGTTAAGTCTAATAAATGCGGTTCAGTATTAATTAACAAGTTAATAATTCAGTGAGATCAAGTGAGCTGAATGCCTAGCTAGAGGCCGCTTCAGTTCAAGTGGAATTAATGATATTAATCCACAGCTTACTCTTGACTGAACCCGTAGGGTCACACAAATAGTACGTAAACGGATCAAGTATTTAATGGCATTAAATACTCCATCTATGAATATTCGGAACCGACGGATCTTGGTTTCAGTGGGAGCTAAGATCGTCACAGGCAAGAAATGAATACTCCGGAAACGATGATATTGCCGGAAACGGAAATATGGATCGTATCGGAAATATGAATATTATCCAAGTCGTAGATGTTGCCGGAAACGGAAACATGGTACGTATCGGAAAATATTATTGGAAATGGAAATATTACCAGAATCGGAAATATTGCCGGAAACGGAAATATTGTCAGAATCGGAAATATTACCGGAATCGGAAAATAATTCCGGAAACGGAAATATTAAATATTTGTTCGAAACGGAAATTAATTCCGGAATCGGAAATATTAAATATTGTTCGTATCGGAAATAGATTCCGGAAATGGAAATTTAATCGGAAGCGTATCGTACGAATTAGCATCGGACGAGGCCTGCCGGACGAAGGCCCAGCACGAAGCCAGGCCATCGCCCAGCAAGCACGCACGCCACAGCCCAGCGCGCACAAGGCCGCGCATGCGTGGGCCGCGCTGCGTGGGCTGGTGCTCGCATGCGTGGGCAGCCCTTGTGGCTGCCGTGTGTGTGTGAGTTTGAGCTCATGCGAGATTCCTGAATCTGCAAGAGTCAGTGTATGATTAAATGTCTATTCCTATTGGATAAATTGATTAAGTAGAATTCATGTAGAATTCTAATTCCAATTAATTCGCATCCTACTAGGATTACGATTCCTTTTCCATAACTCTATAAATAAAGGCCTAGGGGGTCATAATTTATACACAAGTTTCAAAGTATTCAAAAGTGAGTTTTTGAGAGAAAATTCAAACACCCATCTTGCCCCAAAAGTGCCGAATTTTCTGAGTACCTTAAGGGCGATTCTAGTTGGTCAATCTTAAGGCGGATCCGGACGTGCTGTGGACTTTCTACGGAGGGACGACACTTGGAGTCCTAAAAGACTTGTTCTTGTTCGGTTCGGGCGCAGCTAGGGAAGGCACGCAACAAAGAGTATGCATCTAATTATGCTATATGATTATGTGTAAATAATATGTTTCCTGGGTTAATGGTTGTTTCCGCATGATCTATGTAAATGTCATATGTATCATAACCTAACAGTGGTATCACGAGCCCCTTATTATTTTCATAATCTAAATTGCATGAACATGGTTAAATATTACAAATTTGCAAGAATTAAAAGGGGTGATTAATTTTCGTAATTGTTAATTAATTGCAAATTGCGTTTATTTAATTATATGTACGCAGTTTTTCGGCAGTTTCTTCGTTACTCATCCGAATTGAGTGATTTTTGTGTCAATTCCGCATGTAAAAGGCATTCTAAAATTTTGACAAAAATAGTATTTTTCTGCCGAACCCAGAATTCTCAAATTCGAAGCCTAACTATGACTTTTCGAAGGTTTTAGTTTTTCGGATGCAAAATTTCGTAAATTTAAGATGTTAAATTAAATATTTGCGATTCCTGTTGATAAATCTTGAATTTTTGATTGACCTACTGCATATGTTTAACAAGTTTGAATGCCTAGTCTTGTTAATTATGCAATCTAATTTGTAATTATGATTAATTTGTTGAAAATTAGAATAATTTAGAATTAATTTGATTTTCATAATTAATTATAATTTAATTAGAAACCTATGATTAAAAACCACCATAAAAATTGTAAATTTACGATAAATTTTAAATTTTTTATGACCTAGACTTGAATCCATAACAATCGGAAATCAATTGGATAATAAATTTCCGATTTTTCGCCCTAAAATTATGAAATTAATAATATTTATTAATTTGTCATTAATTTTAAATATAAATTTTAAATTTTTTATGCGATTCGTTCAAATAACTTGCACGCACGAAGCAATGGAAGCTTCGTGTTACCCTTAAGGGGTGTTGTATAATGCGGGCATGCGACGACGAGCAAGGGAGCTCGTCGCCCGTGCGGCACGAATGCAATGAGCAAGGGCGTAGTGCACGAGCACAAGGCAGCAGCCCTGCCTTGTGTCGTGTGCCACGAGCAATGAACGGATGGGCATGGGCGAGGGGCGAGCCAAGGCAGTCGCGTGTGGGCAGCAAGCGAGCTGCGCCACAGCGCGCGCTGCCTCGCACAACAGCGCGCAACCTCGTGCGCAGCGAGCGCAAGCTCGCGTGCCACGAGCGCTGCGCACAGCATCACTCGCGCGCACAGCGCGCGACGTCGCCCGCCCAGCGAGCGATGTCGCGCACCAGCGAGCGATGGCTCGCGCGCGCGCAGCGAGCAATCTCGCGCGCCAGCGAGCGATGGCTCGCGCGCACCAGCGAGCGATGCAGCGCCCCAGCGAGCGATGGCTCGGGCGCACCAGCGAGCGATCTCGCGCACCAGCGAGCGCGGTAACGCGCGCGCGCTGCGAGCGATAGCTCGCGTGCGGTGGGCGCTGTGCGGAGGCTTGCGGATAGGACAGCAGCAGCTATGCGACGAGCGCATGGGCTGCGCGCACATGGCCAGCAATGGCTGTGTGCGTACGGCCCATGGGCGTGCAACGCGTAGGGTGTTTGCGTTTCGATTAGATCGTTTTTGAATGTTTAATTTGAAAATTTCAGTTCACGTAATTTTAATTAATTTTTAAAATTAATAATTTAAATTAATTTCTTGGATTTTAATTTTGAATATTATAATTATAATAAATGGAATTTATTCTAATTATTTTACTAAAATTAAAATCATGAATTAATTTAAATGCGACTGAAATTAAATTAAATTTTGGATTCAATTATAAATTTATATGAGCTTTAAATTTTAATTAAATTTGTATGTTTCCGGTTAGACTAGAAATACAATTTTATGTTTAAAATTAGTAAAGCATATGAATTTATTGGTTTGAGTGGGAGCACTTTTTAGTCATAAACTCTTGATTAGGTCTACAAATCCTTAAGGTTAAAACAACTCGATTAGAATTAATAAGGACTGAATAATTGGTAGATTATTGGTGCCCTTGATTAATTGCTGCAAATGTTTACGTGATGCATAATGTGTTTAACTAACCAGCTATGTGGGCCATTCATGATAATGAATGGGTGAATGGTATATATTGTATATGTACTGTTTTGCAGGTTATGAAGTGACTAGTATGGCCCAAATAGGATAGAAAATATGGTCTGCGTACCATTAATTTGAATGTAATTGGTCTAAAGTACCAAAGTTGTTTTTCAATTCAAATATGGTCTGCGTACCATCAAATAGTTGTAATTAGTTATAACTTATCCTATTTGAAGAAAATGGTGCCTCCCACGGAGATTTTCAAGACGGACTTTGAAGTCAAAGCTTCAAGATGAAGTCGGGCCATACTAGATCACAAATATCTTATGCATGTTTTAAGTTATTTATTGCTTTAAATATGTCTTAAAATGCATGAGATCAAAAGCTTGATTATGTTGCATGATTAAGGATTTTAGTTCACTTAAAATCTAACCAACATAGTAAGAGCCTTAAGTTCCAAACTTAAAAATTGAGTTAAAAGGTGCCATGCCAAAATATACACTTGCTTGGATATCCTTTACATCAATCTAGTAATAGTTTTCGCTCAGCGAGGTGTTACTTATTGGTCCTAAAGGGGCAAGGTACACAAATAATTGTGAGTACATGTTAGTTTTGGTGAAACTCAACGATATAAGTAAGGAGTCCTTTTATGTCGTGGCAAATTCGATAGGTTTACCTAATAAGTTCTTAGACGTACCTATCAACCAAGAATAGTTTCTAGACTATTAGCAAAAGGCTTTTGCTTACCTAAGATGTTCTAGGATTAAGTCGACAAACTGTGCTTAGTTCTTCAATGATTTTAGGATCTTGGAATCATTTTATTCACACCTGCCGGAACACATAACTTGAATAAAATGCTTAATAAACATTGAATTATGCATGAATGCTAGAATTTAAGTTTATTAAGAGAAACTGTGAATGGTTATTTATTTGTTTATTCTTTTCAATTGTAGTTTTAATATGGCAAACAACAATTCATTCAACATTCGATCAATTCTCGAAAAGGAGAAGTTGAACGGGAAAAACTTCCTTGACTGGCAAAGGAACTTGCAAATAGTTCTTATGCAGGAAGAAAAGGAGTATGTCCTAGATGAGGCGATGCCCGAAGCTCCAGGCGACGGGATCACTCAGGCAGCCCTCAATCGTTGGATTGATGCCAACAAGGATGTGAAATGTCTAATGCTCGCCACCATGAGTGCGGATCTGCAGAAAACGTTCATCAACTCAGATGCTTTCACAATCATCAGTGAGTTGAAGAACATGTTCCAAGATCTGGCTCGAGTCGAAAGATTCGAGACTCATAGGCAAATTCTTGAGACCAAGCTTAAGAAAGGCGAGCCCGTAAGTCCACATGTTCTCAAAATGATTGGACTCATTGAGAATATGAGTCGGCTGGATCAGCAATTTTCTCAGGAAATGGCTATAGACACCATCCTCCATTCTCTTCATAGCGGGTATGATCAGTTCAAACTGAACTACAGTATGAATAGTCTGGACAAAACGCTCACTGAGCTTCACGGTATGCTGAAGACCGCTGAAAAGACGCTCAAAAGTGATAAGCAAGATGTGCTTATGGTGCGTGGGGGCAAGTTCAAGAAATCTGGAAAGAAGAGGAATGCTAAGAAAGGTGGCAACAAGGCCAGCCCAACTAAGCAAACTGGCGCCAAATCTGCAAAGAGGAAGGTCAGTCAACCCACTTCTGAATCCGAATGCTTCTACTGCAAGAAGAAGGGGCATTGGAAGAGAGATTGCTTGAAGCTAAAGGAAGATCAGAAGAACGGAACAGTCGTTCCATCTTCAGGTATTTTCGTTATAGACTGTATACTTGCTAATTCAACTTCTTGGGTATTAGATACAGGTTGTGGCTCACACTTATGTTCCAATCCACAGGGACTAAGAAGAAGTAGAAAGTTAAGCAAGGGAGAAGTCGACCTACGAGTGGGAAATGGAGCACGGATTGCTGCATTAGCCGTAGGAACTTACTATTTGTCGTTGCCCTCCGGGCTAGTTTTGGAACTGGAAGAATGTTTCCATGTTCCAAGTCTTACTAAAAACATCATTTCAGTTTCTTGCTTAGATGCTAAGGGATTTTCCTTTATAATAAAAGACAATAGTTGTTCGTTTTATTTTAAAGAGATGTTTTATGGATCTGCTAGATTAGTCAATGGACTTTATTTATTAGATCACGACAAACAAGTATATAACATAAATACCAAAAAGGCCAAAAAGGATGATTCAGATCTCACCTATCTGTGGCATTGTCGATTAGGCCATATAAACTTGAAACGCTTAGAAAGACTTCAAAGGGAAGGAATTCTAGAACCATTTGACTTAGAGGATTATGGTAAATGCGAATCATGTTTACTTGGCAAAATGACAAAGCAACCTTTCTCTAAAGTTGGAGAAAGAGCAAATGAACTATTGGGTTTAATCCATACAGATGTATGTGGACCAATGAGTACAAATGCCAGAGGTGGTTTCAGCTACTTTATCACTTTCACTGATGACTTCAGTAGGTATGGTTATGTCTACCTAATGAAGCATAAGTCTGAATCCTTTGACAAATTCAAGGAATTTCAGAGTGAAGTAGAGAATCAATTAGGCAAGAAGATCAAGGCACTGCGGTCTGATAGAGGCGGTGAATATCTGAGCTATGAATTTGATGACCATCTGAAAGAATGTGGAATTCTATCAGAATTGACTCCTCCTGGAACACCACAATGGAACGGTGTGTCAGAACGGAGGAACAGAACCTTGCTAGACATGGTCAGGTCAATGATAGGTCAGGCCGAACTTCCATTAGAATTTTGGGGACATGCACTAAATACAGCTGCACTCACTATAAATAGAGCTCCGTCTAAAGCTGTCGAAAAGACTCCATACGAATTATGGTTTGGAAAGCCTCCAAATGTGTCTTTTCTTAAGATTTGGGGATGTGAAGTATACGTCAAACGATTAATTTCAGACAAACTTCATCCAAAATCTGACAAATGTATCCTTGTGGGCTATCCAAAGGAAACAAAGGGGTATTACTTCTACAATACATCTGAGAACAAAGTGTTTGTTGCTCGAGATGGTGTCTTTTTGGAGAAAGATCACATTTCCAAAATGACAAGTGGGAGAAAAGTAGACCTCGAAGAAATTCGAGTCGAACAACAAACTCTAGAGAATGCTCAAGATGACATTCAGGATGAAACTCAGAGATCTTTAGAAGAATCTGGTGAGAATCATGGTCAATCTAGAAATGTTACCCCGCGTAGATCGCAAAGATATAGATCTCAACCGGAAAGGTACTTAGGTATTTTGACGAACGAGAGCTATGACGTTCTATTACTTGAAAGTGATGAACCTGCGACTTACAAGCAAGCTATGACGAGCCCTAGCTCCAAGCAATGGCAAGAAGCCATGCAATCTGAATTAGACTCCATGTCTGAAAACCAAGTATGGGATTTGGTCGATTTGCCAGATGGCTACCAAGCCATTGGAAGCAAATGGGTTTTCAAACTGAAAAAGGACAAGGATGGGAAACTTGAAGTTTTCAAAGCTAGATTGGTTGCGAAAGGTTACAGGCAAGTCCACGGTGTGGATTACGATGAAACCTTTTCACCAGTTGCAATGCTAAAGTCTATTCGAATAATGTTAGCAATCGCTGCATATTACGATTACGAAATATGGCAGATGGATGTCAAAACTGCTTTCTTAAACGGCGTTTTAACAGAAACTGTGTTTATGACACAGCCTGAAGGTTTTGAGGATCCAAAGAATGCTAAAAAGGTATGCAAGCTAAAGAAATCAATCTACGGATTGAAGCAGGCATCCAGGAGCTGGAATATACGTTTTGATGAAGCGGTCAGTGACTTTGGTTTCATCAAGAACGCAGACGAATCTTGTGTATACAAGAAGGTCAGTGGGAGCAAAATTGCTTTCCTAGTATTATATGTCGACGACATATTGCTTATCGGAAATGACATTCCTATGTTGAACTCTGTCAAGATTTGGCTTGGGAAATGTTTTTCGATGAAGGATCTAGGGGAAGCACAGTACATATTGGGCATCAAGATTTACAGAGATAGATCTAAAAAGATGATTGGACTTAGTCAAAGCACTTATATCAATAAGGTGCTTGATAGGTTCAAGATGGCGGACTCCAAGCGAGGCTACCTACCCATGTCTCATGGAATGACTCTAAGCAAGACTCAGTGCCCAAAAACACTTGATGAGCGTAGACGAATGAATGGGATTCCATATGCATCATTGATTGGTTCAATAATGTATGCTATGATATGTACACGCCCGGATGTTGCGTACGCACTCAGTGCTACGAGCAGATACCAGTCAGACCCAGGAGAGGCGCATTGGACTGCTGCCAAGAACATTCTGAAGTACCTAAAAAGGCACAAAGATGACTTCCTAGTCTATGGTGGAGATGATGAATTAATTGTTAAAGGCTATACGGACGCAAGTTTCCAAACCGACAAAGATGATTTCAGATCACAGTCTGGGTTTGTCTTCTGCCTCAACGGAGGAGCAGTAAGCTGGAAAAGTGCTAAGCAAAGCACCATTGCGGATTCTACAACTGAAGCGGAGTACATTGCTGCACATGAAGCAGCAAAGGAAGCTATATGGCTAAGGAAGTTCATAGGAGAACTTGGTGTAGTCCCCTCCATTAAAGGACCAATAGCCCTGTATTGTGATAATAACGGAGCTATTGCACAGGCAAAAGAGCCTAGACACCACCAGAGAGTCAAGCATGTACTTCGTAGATTTCACCTTCTACGAGAGTTCGTTGAAAGAAAAGAAGTCGAGATAAGCAAAATTGGAACTGATGACAACATATCAGATCCATTAACTAAACCTCTGCCGCAAGCGAAGCACAACTCGCACACTGCAGCTATGGGAATCAAGCATATTGGAGAATGGCTTTGATGTCTCTGTTTAATGTTTTAAAGTTTTAGAGTTTAAATCTTTGTAAAACATTATTGGTTAATCATTCACAATAAATGAAAGGAATTCATTTTTCCATTTAATTTGTGGTTTATTAAATGATGAGTCCCTTCAACTTGACGATATATTCAAGATAGACTGTCAGGACCAGTCCTGTGACTAAGAAATGTCTATCAAGTGAACTTGAATGTCAAAGGTTGAAAATGGTCCCTAGTCGGAGTTTTCTATAAAATTGGACGCATAGAAAACGTTAGACGATTAGAATGCAAGATGACTAGTAGTTCTGTTTCTTGAACTATGTGGACATGGCAATGTCATAATCATTTGCATAGATACTTACTTTGGGAAGACTAGTATCGGACAAGACCTATGAAACTTTACTGTAAGAGATGAAAGTCTGTCATAAGTAAATTTCATTAAATTATTAGACACTAAATCCTCAATACCTGAGTGATTTGAGATTACTTGTTTGAGAACTGGTTGCTTTGACGTTGACCAACCGTCGCACCGTAAAAGGAGGCTATAAAGGCAACGCTCAGGTAATCACCTATCAAACGAAGTCTAATCTCAAGATCGCAAGATTGGGATTGTCCTCCCATAAATCGGGATGAGATGCTTAAAAGTTGTACAAGGCCACTCGGAGAGCTAGAAACTGTGAAATGCATGGCCGTGCTCGGATGAATCATAGGCTATGATTATCTGTTTATTTGATCAGTTGAACTCTGAAACCGAGGAACACCTCTGGACATAATAAGGATGACAACTCTTACCTTATGTTCAAGAGCAAGCATCGAGCGACAAAGGAATTAGGAAATGCACACTTGTCCCTAAGGACAAGTGGGAGACTGAAGGAAATAATGCCCTTGGTCCAAGTATGCATTCTATGTTAAGTCTAATAAATGCGGTTCAGTATTAATTAACAAGTTAATAATTCAGTGAGATCAAGTGAGCTGAATGCCTAGCTAGAGGCCGCTTCAGTTCAAGTGGAATTAATGATATTAATCCACAGCTTACTCTTGACTGAACCCGTAGGGTCACACAAATAGTACGTAAACGGATCAAGTATTTAATGGCATTAAATACTCCATCTATGAATATTCGGAACCGACGGATCTTGGTTTCAGTGGGAGCTAAGATCGTCACAGGCAAGAAATGAATACTCCGGAAACGATGATATTGCCGGAAACGGAAATATGGATCGTATCGGAAATATGAATATTATCCAAGTCGTAGATGTTGCCGGAAACGGAAACATGGTACGTATCGGAAAATATTATTGGAAATGGAAATATTACCAGAATCGGAAATATTGCCGGAAACGGAAATATTGTCAGAATCGGAAATATTACCGGAATCGGAAAATAATTCCGGAAACGGAAATATTAAATATTTGTTCGAAACGGAAATTAATTCCGGAATC
Source organism: Spinacia oleracea (assembly GCF_020520425.1). NCBI lineage: Eukaryota > Viridiplantae > Streptophyta > Magnoliopsida > Caryophyllales > Amaranthaceae > Spinacia > Spinacia oleracea. The sequence continues at coordinate 32,864,958 of NC_079492.1, forward strand.
GGAAATATTAAATATTGTTCGTATCGGAAATAGATTCCGGAAATGGAAATTTAATCGGAAGCGTATCGTACGAATTAGCATCGGACGAGGCCTGCCGGACGAAGGCCCAGCACGAAGCCAGGCCATCGCCCAGCAAGCACGCACGCCACAGCCCAGCGCGCACAAGGCCGCGCATGCGTGGGCCGCGCTGCGTGGGCTGCTGCTCGCATGCGTGGGCAGCCCTTGTGGCTGCCGTGTGTGTGTGAGTTTGAGCTCATGCGAGATTCCTGAATCTGCAAGAGTCAGTGTATGATTAAATGTCTATTCCTATTGGATAAATTGATTAAGTAGAATTCATGTAGAATTCTAATTCCAATTAATTCGCATCCTACTAGGATTACGATTCCTTTTCCATAACTCTATAAATAAAGGCCTAGGGGGTCATAATTTATACACAAGTTTCAAAGTATTCAAAAGTGAGTTTTTGAGAGAAAATTCAAACACCCATCTTGCCCCAAAAGTGCCGAATTTTCTGAGTACCTTAAGGGCGATTCTAGTTGGTCAATCTTAAGGCGGATCCGGACGTGCTGTGGACTTTCTACGGAGGGACGACACTTGGAGTCCTAAAAGACTTGTTCTTGTTCGGTTCGGGCGCAGCTAGGGAAGGCACGCAACAAAGAGTATGCATCTAATTATGCTATATGATTATGTGTAAATAATATGTTTCCTGGGTTAATGGTTGTTTCCGCATGATCTATGTAAATGTCATATGTATCATAACCTAACAATTTGTTCATAGCTCGTGGCCCACGACACAAGGCAGGGCTGCTGCCTTGTGCTCGTGCACCATGCCTTGCTCATTGCATTGGTGCCACACGGGCGACGAGCTCCCTTGCTCGTCGTCGCATGCCCGCACTATACAACACCCCTTAAGGGTAACACGAAGCGTCCATTGCTTTGTGCGTGCAAGTTATATGAACGAATCGCATAAAAATTTAAAATTTATATTTAAAATTAATGACAAATTAATAAATAATATTAATTTCATAATTTTAGGGCGAAAAATCGAAAATTTATTATTCAATTGATTTCCGATTGTCTTGGATTCAAGTCTAGGTCATAAAAATTTAAAATTTATCATAAATTTACGATTTTTATGGTGGTTTTTACTCATAGGTTTCTAATTAAATTATAATTAATTATGAAAATCAAATTAATTCTAAATTATTCTAATTTTCAACAAATTAATCATAATTACAAATTAGATTGCATAATTAACAAGGCTAGGCATTCAAACTTGTTAAACATATACAGTAGGTCAATCAAAAATTCAAGATTTATCAACAAGAATTGCAAATATTTAATTTAACATCTTAAATTTACGAAATTTTGCATTCGAAAAACTAAAACCTTCGAAAAGTCATAGTTAGGCTTCGAATTTGAGAATTCTGGGTTCGGCAGAAAAACACTGCCGAAAAATCACTCGATTTGGATGAGTAACGAAGAAACTGCCAAAAAACTGCGTACGTATAATTAAATAAACGCAATTTGCAATTAATTAACAATTACGAAAATTAATCACCCCTTTTAATTCTTGCAAATTTGTAATATTTAACCATGTTTATGCAAATTAGATTATGAAAATAATAAGGGGCTCTGATACCACTGTTAGGTTATGATACATATGATATTACATAAATCATGCGGAAACAACCATTAACCCAGGAATACATATTATTTACACATAATCATATAACATAATTTAGATGCATACTCTTTGTTGCGTGCCCTCCCTAGCTGCGCCCGAACCGAGCAAGAACAAGTCTTTAGGACTCCAAGTGTCGTCCCTCCGTAGATAGTCCACAGCACGTCCGGATCCGCCTTAAGATTGACCAACTAGAATCGCCCTTAAGGTACTAGAATTTTCGGCACTTTTGAGCAAGATGTGTGACTGAATTTTTCTCTCAAAAACTCACTTTGAATACTTGAAAACTCGTTATAAATTGTGAACCCAGGCCACATATTTATAGGGGCATGGAAAGAGAATTAGAATCCTATTAGGATACGAATTAATTAAACTTAGAATCCTACAAGAACTCTAATTAATTAATTTATCAAATAGAATTAGGAATTTAATCATTAACCGAACTCTGCACGTTTTAGGAATCGTGCATGAACACAAACTCACACACACACACACGGCAGCCACGATGGGCCGCCCATGCGCGTGCGTGCGAGCAGCAGCCCACGCAGCGAGGCCCACGCAGCCGCGGCCTTGGCGCGCGCTGGGCCTGCCTTGCGGTAGGCCTGGGCGCTGCCTTGGCTGGGCTTGTGGCGCGCGTTTGGCTTGCTGGGCGATGGCCTGGCTTCGAGCTGGGCCCTCGTCCGGCAGGCCTCGTCCGATGCTTATTCGTACGATACGCTTCCGATTAAATTTCCGATTCCGGAATTCATTTCCGATACGAACAATATTTAACATTTCCGATTCCGGAATTAATTTCCGTTTCGAACAAATATTTAATATTTCCGTTTCCGGAATTATTTTCCGATTCCGATAATATTTCCGATTCTGACAATATTTCCGTTTCCGGCAATATTTCCGATTCTGGCAATATTTCCATTTCCGATAATATTTTCCGATACGTACCATGTTTCCGTTTCCGGCAACATCTACGACTTGGATAATATTTATATTTCCGATACGATCCATATTTCCGTTTCCGGCAATATCATCGTTTCCGGAGTATTCATTTCTTGCCTGTGACGATCTCAGCTCCCACTGAAACCAAGATCCGTCGATTCCGAATATTCATAGATGGAGTATTTAATGCCATTAAATACTTGATCCGTTTACGTACTATTTGTGTGACCCTACGGGTTCAGTCAAGAGTAAGCTGTGGATTAATATCATTAATTCCACTTGAACTGAAGCGGCCTCTAGCTAGGCATTCAGCTCACTTGATCTCACTGAATTATTAACTTGTTAATTAATACTGAACCGCATTTATTAGACTTATCATAGAATGCATACTTGGACCAAGGGCATTATTTCCTTCAAAAAATGGGCAGCACAAGCATAAAAATGAGCCGCACTTGATATATAAAGGAGCCGCAGTTGGCCTATAAATGAGCCGCACTTGATATAGATTTATTGTATAACCGATTTCCCTGCTAGATAATACAATTGGACCACGCCACTGAATAACCTCCATACGTCATATAAAAATTATCCAATTATATAGATAATTAAATTTAATAGTATATAATTGTAAATATAAAAGTCGATTACATTACAATCATATGAATAACTAGCATCCATAATTTAAGATTCAGTACAAGAAAATATCAAAGACAATCACTGGTAATGAAGTTTGCCAACATTTCTCGAACTTCATCTATCTCCTCAAAGGTGAAAGGCCGCTCCCTCGGATTATTGAATACCTTAAAAAGATCGACAATCAAAAAATATATATATACTTTAGTTATATTATAAATATTGAATTGTACAATAAATTAAGAGTTAACTTGTTCATAACAAAGAAATAATGAACCGTATAATAATAAAATTGGTTAATTTCGGTCCCAACTTTCATCTAATGAACTTAAATAAATATTTTAAAGTCCTTCCATGTTTAATAAACTTAGTTTTATGTTTCAAAGACTCATTCTCACCCATTTTGGTGAAATTATGCACATTTAAGCCTCGTTAGTTCATTATCGGTCACATTTTGACTAAAATGGCTAATTTCGGTCCCAACTATCAACTAATGAACTTAAATGAGTATTTTAAAGTCTTTCCATCTTTAATACACTTATTTTTATGTTTCGAAACCTCATCATCACCAATTTTGGTGAAGTTATGCACATTTAAGCCTCGGTAGTTCATTATCGGTCACATTTTGACTAAAATGGCTAATTTCGGTCCGAACTTTCAACTAATGAACTTAAATAAATATTTTAAAGTCTTTACATGTTTGATACACTTAGTTTTATGTTTCAAATACTAATTATCACCCATTTTGGTGAAGTTATGCACATTTAGGACTCGTTTGATCATTATCGGCCACATTTTGACTAAAATGGCTAATTTCGGTACCAACTTTCCACTAATGAACTTAAATGAGTATTTTAAAGTATTTCCATGTTTAATACACTTAGTTTTATGTTTAAAAGACTCAATCTCACCTATTATGGTGAGGTTATGCACATTTAAGCCTCTTTAGTTCATTATCGGTCACATTTTGACTAAAATGGCTAATTTCGGTCCCAACTTTCAACTAATGAACTTAAATAAGTATTTTAAAGTCTTTCCGTGTTTTATACACTTATTGTTATGTTTTAAAGACTCATTCTCACCCATTTTGGTGAAGTTATGCACATTTAAGACTCGTTTGATAATTATCGATCACATTTTGACTAAAATGGCTTATTTCGATCCCAACTTTCATCTAATGAACTTCAATGAGTATTTTAAAGTCCTTCAATGTTTAATACACTTATTTTATGTTTCAAAGATTCATTTTCACCCATTTTGGTGAAGTTCTGCACATTTAAGCCTCGTTAGTTCATTATCGGTCACATTTTTTACTAAAATGGCTAATTTCGGTCCCAACATTCAACTAATGAACTTAAATAAATATTTTAAAGTCTTTACATGTTTTATACACTCAGTTTTATGTTTAAAATACTAATTATCACCCATTTTGGTGAAGTTGTGACATTTAAGACTCGTTTGATCATTATCGGTCACATTTTCACTAAAATGGTTAATTTCGGTCCCAACTTTCAACTAATGAACTTATATGAGTATTTTAAAGTTATTCCATGCTTGATACACTTAGTTTTATGTTTCAAAGACTCATTTTAACCCATTTTGGTGAAGTTATGCACATTTAAGCCTCGTTAGTTCATTATCGGTCATGTTTTGACTAAAATGGCTAGTTTTGATCCCAACTTTCATCTAATGAACTTAAATGGGTATTTTAAAGTCTTTCCATGTTTAATACACTTATTTTTTATGTTTCAAATACTCATTCTCACCAATCTTGGTGAAGTTATGCACATTTAAGACTCGTTTGATCATTATCGGCCACATTTTGACTAAAATGGCTAATTTTGTTCCCAACTTTCCACTAATGAACTTAAATGAGTATTTTAAAGTCTTTCCATATTTATTACAATTATTTTTATGTTTAAAAGAATCATTCCACCCATTATGGTGAGGTTATGCACATTTAAGTCTCGTTAGTTCATTATCGGTCACATTTTGACTAAAATGGCTAATTTCGGTCCCAACTTTCAACTAATGAACTTAAATAAGTATTTTTAAGTCTTTCCATGTTTTATACACTTGTTGTTATGTTTTAAAGACTCATTCCCACCCATTTTGGTGAAGTTATGCACATTTAAGACGCGTTTTATCATTATCGCTCACATTTTTACTAAAATGGCTTATTTCGGTCCGAACTTTCATCTAATCAACTTAAATGAGTATTTTAAAGTCTTTCCATGTTTAATACACTTAGTTTTATGTTTCAAAAACTCATTCTCACCCATTTTGGTGAAGTTATGAACATTTAAGCCTCGTTAGTTCATTATCGGTCACATTTTTGACTAAAATGGCTAATTTTGGTCCCAACTTTCAACTAATGAAGTTAAATGAGTATTTTAAAGTCTTTCCATGTTTGACGCACTTAGTTTTATATTTCAAAGACTCATTCTCGTCCATTTTGGTGATGTTATGCACATTTAAGCCTCATTTATTCATTATAGGTCACATTTTGACTAAGTAACAAAGTTACTCGATCAAAATCATAACAAGAAGTTAATTCAAAACATATTTTCTAATTTTTCAAATAAATGTATTTCCTATGAATTCCATTATGTTTCAAATATATGTTGATTGCTCAAGCTTTACCAAAAGAGTGAATATACTTACTTGCAGAGATCGAGGCGTGGCCAAGTTATCTTAGAGCAGCTATAAGGCCACGACAATGTATACAACATAGACAATCGCATATCAGGCAACCTTACTGTGCGAAAACTGCTGAGTCCTATCATGAGAGAGGTTAGTGGAAGAATATCAGAGACATTGAAGACAAATGGTATAATATCTTATGCTTTTTTATTTTATTACCAAGAATCAAACTAATTATAAATTCATTCTCCTTAGCTTTAGGATGTTGATAGTCCATGATTCGTTATGGTCAAGCTTACTCCCAGACAAATAATAACTTTTTTCAAATAGTGCTTGACATAATAATTCAATAATTGTTCTATTATTAGCACTCTAAACACATGATCTTGTCAACTATGGCAGTCAATATAATATGGAAGTACTATGTTACAACCAGGTTCATTTACAGTATTTTTGTTTACCCGAGTACCAATAGAACCCATAGATCCAACAATAGATATAGGTTACAATTAAACAATAAGGGTTTTTAATCTACCAAAAAGTAAAATAAAATTAGCAAAGAAATTCATCCAAACCCCGAATCAAGAATCAAGAACTCATACAGAAAAAACCACCAAAATTATCAATTGAGAGTTGTAGGAAGGAGGAGGATGAATAAAAAGGGGAGAAATCCAAGGAAAATGGATAGATTACAGTGGACAAAAAAAACAAACAAAAAACTAAAAATCAAAAACTAAGAGAAATTAACAATAATTACACAAAAAAGCACTAAAATCGAACTTTTTCAATGCAACGCAACATATCAGAAACACGAATCGCAAAAAATAACCGATAAATCGAAGAAAAAACCTGAATTAGTTCCATCTGGAAGAAGGTAAAGCTTGGCGGCGGTGGGGGGAAGGAGGCCGGAGCGACAAGCTGGGTTTTTGTTCGAGGATGCAGGCAGGGTGGTAGGTTTACAGGCTGCTTATTTCTGGTACGCTTGCTATAATGTTGCCTCAGTTCACACATTGGACGTTGCTGGTTCTGTTGGATTGGGGTTGCAGTTAGAACTTTGGGTTGGTTCCTGGTCAAACCAGGTCAACTTCATTTGGCGAAGTTGATTACTCCAGTCTCACCCAGGTCTACCCCAGACTGATAGCGGTTGCCATGTAGTGGTGGTTCTGTTACTGCTATTTGGTTTAGCAGCTGTACAGATTGTTGGTGATTCTGCTGCCGGTTCTGAATGTTGCCTCAGTTCTGAATGCTGCCGGTTCTGAATGCTGCCGGTTCTGAATGTTGCTTATTTATGGTACGCTTGCTACAATGTTACCTTAGTTCACACATTGGACGTTGCTGGTTCTGTTGGATTGGGGTTGTAGTTAGAACTCTGGGTTGGTTCCTGGTCAAACCGGGTCAACTTCATTTGGCGAAGTTGATTACTCCAGTCTCACTCAGGTCTGTCCCAGACTGATAGCGGTTGCCATACAATGGTGGTTTTGTTACTGCTATTTGGTTTAGCAGTTGTACGGATTCTTGGTGATTCTGCAGTTGTCTCTCAAGTGATCGAATGCTCTCATAGTTTCCACACCGAAGCCTCCTGTGAACTGATCATACAAGGAGGAAAAAGTTCATTAAAACATCATTACGTAACTTTGTAACAGATTTAAGAGCTTTATTTTCTGTAAAAACAACCATAATAGCCAGTAAACCATAATGAGCTTTCTTTTCTGTAAAAACAACCTTGCCAACCTACATGAAACTATAGTTACATTCATCATTTCAACCTTGTATGATTTCAGGACAAAACCAGAAACAATACTCCAGAAATTTCATCTCAGGACATAAGAGGTAAGGTTGTGTATAAGTCTCTAGTCCAATCATAAAGCAAGTTATAAATATTAAGGGCAAAGAATGACATAGCATCAGGATATGAATTGAAGCAAGCAAAAGAGAGAACAAAAAAGTGAGAAAAATAACAATTGGATTTTTTTGGATGGTGTTCTACTTTGACCTCTCGATACATGAAGACTGTGTGATTTCAAAATGAAAAACCTAATTACCATAACATGCTTAATATTTTTGAAGCCCCATTTTGAAGTAGTCGGTTCTCAAATTATTATCCATACTTATTGATTTTGATGCATAAGTCAATTTTGAACTCTGTATAAACCTGGCTACATCTCTCATTAGTTTTGTATATAGCTAGATCATTCATGACGCTAATTACCGGATAATTGACTTACTAATTAATAGTAGAATAATTAACTAAAACATGAGATATACGAAGTATACAGGTAGTGTTTCCTTGTCACGATGATCGACATGTATATTGAGCCAGCAAATGTACAACCTGGGAGTCTATCAAGTCTGAGTATCCTGATGACTTGCCATACATTATCAGCTACTACTTGCTCAATTAACTGATTTAGTAGTCTTTTCTTTCACCCAAACAAAACTAAAGCAGAAGCTAAAATTAACCACACATTATTCTTCTACTAACGTCATAGTTAGACTTATTTTCCAATGCTAAATTTAGTGATTTCTAAAACTTATCGAAGCTTACAGGTGGATTACCAATAATTATAAGGCATACCTTAACTTCTGATGATCCTTAAAAAATTTCAAGTTAATTTCGTATGATCTGATTTTGACCTTTATTTTGACAGTCACTTTTTTGTGCATCAGCTTAGGCCACCAAAAATCATCCACAACAAGTAATTCAATCACATAGATAAACGAAGCTGTACCCAAATTGCCAAAAAATCAAGGAAATTCATAATATTTTCCATTGATTCCCAAGTACCCACCACAAAACAAAGCAGAATTAATGAGGATAGTTTGCAAGATATGCTTCTGATATACAGGGTATTCGATCGAAGTTGTGTGCAGAGATATCATTCACATATGTCTTATTCTCTCTTCCCCATAAAAACAACTATATAATAACCTTAATCATAAAATGATAGGGTTAGCTACACGTATTCAAAAAATTCAGAAAATATCATTTGTTCATAGTGTTTTTATTGCATATTACACGATTGTTTCCGACTCTGAATGCTGAAGCAATTTGTTTTCCTGTAGGCAAAACAGTAGCAAAGAAAGATATTATTGAAGTTGTTAAAAAATTTAATATACAAGTTAACATTGACTCAGGTGCATCATCAGCTCATCTTCAGTTCAGAGTAATTGCATGCTTAGTTTTTATACTTGGTGGCGTTTGGAATCTAGTTATATTGGTATTTTCTTTCAACAATCTTAAGACATTTTTTCTTAAACAACCAAGCACACAAGTCATTTGAAGCCCTTAAGTTTTTTCTTTCGACTTTTATATGCACTTCTCTAGCACTTGTAAATGGCCTGCCTGTTTTTGTTTCAAATTTTGCATGGCTTATTAATCAGTAGGCTCAAATTTAGGCTTTGTTGGTGTACTCCAAATGAGAGATATCGGGCAGTCACAGAAGACAATAAACGAAAAAAAGAAAGGAAAATATATAAACAAGTCTCTCACAGCAAGACTTTAACCATTTGCCAGCTAAAGAACAACAAGCTTGGTAAAACTTTATCAAGTGAGGTCATCTATTGAGTTTTGTTTGGACTACACATATATTATAAAGGTTTTTCAAGAGGTATATAGCATAATGTACATTGCTTGACCTGTAATTTAGATTCAAAGTCTTCAGGGGTCCATTGCATCAGATTGAGCACATGATTTTGTTCAAGTTCTCCAACAGCAACATGTATGCAACATTATTGTAGTTTAGCATACAAGAATCACAAGTATCATGGAGACATCTGAAAAATAATGATAATTCTCTTGTTTTATCTTTATTTACATCCTTAAGTAAAATCTCTAATAAGAGGAGAGGACAAGATATGATAGTTATAAGAAGTACAATTTCATCAATGTCTTCATCAAACTACAATCTTGAGTTCCATTTAACACAAAATACTCAGTCTATTATAATGACCAACATCGAAGCAAGTAAACATATAAAAGCAATCTTACCCCCCAGCACTAGCAGCCATGGCTGGTGCAACTACAACACTAGATTTCCTTAGGACATCAACAACTTCAGGGGGTACAAGGCATGATCGAACCTGATGTATGATCACATAAATTAATAACAACACCTTATTAGCTTACATTAGAGATTTGACACAAATATAAGACATACCTTCAACTAGTAGACGACAACCAGAATTGACCAAACTAATGGCATCAAATTGATCTATTTTGTTTTGTGTAGCACAAGGAAATGCAACATCACACCTCTCAGTCCAAGGATTTGCTTCATCAAAGTACTTCGATCAAGCATAAGTTTTAGAATAATCCCTGTTAGTGCCAAAAAAGTGAGACAAAATTCAGAGTCATATACGTAAATAACATTACTAAATCTAAATCTAAATGTATTTACAGTAAACAGAAGGAGGAGCAAGAAAGAATGACCCCAAGCTTCTTTGTTCAACCTTAATATCTCTAAGGAATTGAATGTTCATTGAAGTCAAAGAATTCCAACATTATAACACAAGTGCATAATACAATTAAATCCGATCTAAAACATGATCCATTCATAATCAAAACATCAATAATCATTACTACGCAGTTATAAACTAACATATTCAAGGAACAGGAGAGAGATTTTTTATTACCTGGAAAAAGCCACCCGACATTTTCTAGGGTTTAGAGAAACGCAAATTGAAATTTCCTTTCCAAAATTCGTGGCGGTGGGGGAGCAACAGCCGCAACGCAGAGGTAGGGGAGTAGCAGCGGCGACGTAGCGGTGGAGGATCAGCAGCAGCGATGCGACGATAGGGGAGAAGCAGCGGCGACGCGACGGTGGGGGAGAAGCAGCAGAGGCGCGGCGATGGGGGAGAAGAAGCGGCGACGCGACATTGGGGGAGTGCGATGTGTGCTATGTGAGTGTTGTGAGTGTTGATTTCACGCCCAGAAAACAGGAGAGGGAAGAGCATAGAAACCAGAGAGGGGGAAATGAAAATATATTTTAGGGAAACATGAGAAGAGGAAGGAGAGGAGAAAGCGGGAAATGAAATTCTTTTGTCAATTATTTTTAGAAATATTTTGTGCTGCTCATTTTACAAATGAGCCCGCACTTGAAGGCAGCACTCAAGTGCTGCCAAATTTCTAAAACGAGCCCGCACTTGTGAAAAAGTATTTTTTTCTTTTTTTTTGTGCTCTCAGGTGCTGCCAATTTACAAAATGAGCCGCACTTGAAGGGAAGCACATGACGATTTTTCTACTAGTGTCGACTCGGCCCATTGGCATCCCTATATTCCACCTATTTTTTACTTTTCCTTATTTATTTATATTTATATTTCATTCATTTAATACAAAATTTGCTATTTATTTTTTTGTGAATGGTTTTATATTATTGCTAGTTTGAATTCTCCATTTGTTTTCTTGCTTGATTGAAGTTGTGAGTTGATTACTTGCCTTTTTAGTGGGTGTGATGTGGAAATTGACATGGCATAGATGAGAATGGAGCATTTGGGGTTTGCTCACATCTCATTAACCATCAATTTGCTTTAATTATAGGAAATTTGGTAATATTAATCCAACATTTGGTCGATTTTCTTTTATTAAGTCCGTCTACGACATATATTTTAATAATCCCACCTTTACTACCCAACGACTTTTATTGGGCCCAACAGGTCATAAACCTGTTGTAGGCGGTAATATGTCCCTACATATGGCAGTACTCCCTCTCGATATATTCAGTCATCATCATCAATTCATCACCATCTCGTTGACTTTTTCACCGATTATTGGTCACTTATGCCCAATAAAAGTCGTTGGGTAGTAAAGGTGGAATTATTAAAAAATATGTCGTATGTGGGATTAATAATAGAAAATCGGCCAAAGGTTGGATTAATATTACCAAATTTTCCTTAATTATATAGATTTGTATTTATATTCCATTCATTTAATACAAAATTTCCTATTTCTTTTTTTGTGAATGGTTATATTTCCTTTTATTGCTAGTTTGAATTCTCTTTTTTTTCTTGCTTGATTGAAGTTGTGTATTGATTACTTGTCTTTTGGGTGGGTGTGATGTGAAAATTGAAGTGGCCTAGATGAAAGAAGCATTGGGAGTTTGTTCACTTCTCATTAACCATCACTTTGCTTTAATTGTATAGATAAGTACAAAACCATGTTTGTTGATGACATGAACGTTGAAATAATTTGTTGGCAACAAATGAAGAGGAGAGAGAGAGAGAGAGAGAGAGAGAGAGAGAGAGAGAGAGAATCAGCCCATCAACTTATCAACCCAGAAATATGCGCATAACTTCTTAAGAGAATTAAAGTTAAAAAAAATCATATTTTACCAAATACAAAAAGAATTAAAAAATTTAAACATCTTTAAAAAAAATCAATTAGAAATATTATCATTTTATAACTATTTGCTCCAAATTTCCCCTCTCGAAACGGGTACTAACATATTGTAGCTTACTTGTACATCCAAAGATTCCAAACATTTATAAAATTCAAAAATAAATGGAGAATTCATGTTTATTTTAACGTTTTAAAATCGTGAATTTTGTAGGGGAATACAGTTAAACATAATAACATGTGTGGAAACAATCCCCAAAGCCAGGAAACATGTATAAAGCACAGATTAAGTAAACTTACATTCGAAGCGTATTATCCCTAGTAATCTGTCAACGAGCACGAACTTAGAACTCCACTTGTCGTTCCTCAACTTGGTTCACCGACACGACCAGATCCGTCTTGATAACCGTAGCTTAGACAATCAATCAAGAGTTTTTGCTTTTGGGAAGAACAGTTTTCTCAGAGAAAGAAAACTGAAGAACGTAATTCTAAATTAGGTTTTGGGTTTGGAAACTTGTGTGTTCTGAATTGTGTAGAATAATACAATAGCCCTATTGTATTAATGATGTAACCGGCCAAGACTAATGAGCCTTGACCGGACACACACAAGCACACGGACCACAGCCCACCGCCCAGCAACACACGCTGCAGGCCGAAGCCCACAACGCGCGCGACCGAGCAGCTGGGTCATGGGCCTGCTCGCGCCCACACGCGGGTTGGCTGCTCGCCTTTGCTCGCGAGCTTGCTGGCTTGTTGGGCCTTGCACGCTTGCGTACTTGGCTCGACGAGCCGGCAACTCCGATGCGCTTCGTATTCGCGATTAATATCTTTCTGATATTATTTATCGTTTCGTATACGACGAATCACCGTCGTACGATACGATTTATTTGTGTCGCCCAGCTTACGAATATTCGCAATACGATATACGATTCCGATGCAAGGTCGTATCGTATAATACGTTTTCCAAAACTAATTCCCGAAAAGTTATTAAATGAATTTCCGATTCATTTAATCCGGTGATCTGTTACGTGTCATTGGTGTGACCTTGTAGGTTCAGTCAAGAGTAAGTTGTGAGCTTAATATTCATTAGAACTCACTGATCGGAAGCAATGCTCCAGCTAGTGTGAGGGGGTCGAAAAAGCACGAGGCTAATGCGTGACCTCGTCCCTCGTGGGTGTGACGATTCTTTTTATTCAATCAAGTGTAATTGGATTTCCTATGAGTTTACACCCAATTGACTAGTAATATAGGAGTCGCCATTCAGTTTTTAACGACAATGAGAAAAACTGACAAAACCCGGTTATCGTGACATAAAGGGAGTGCAATTATGTTTGACCACGACGGCCGTAGGTTCCCTTGTGATCCCTTGTGTGGGTATCTCTCAACATACACCCGCAAGGTAGATATTGAGGGTTCGGGGGACTGTAACTACCGAGAGGAGTACTCGCTCGTCGATAACCCCAGAGGCAGGATATCCTTACTAGCTCAGCATAAATAATTGAAGGGACATGCGTTAACTATTAAACTAATCTGAGTTGATTTTAGCAATATGCAACATATAATACTAGATCGATCGCGATTATCTGATTTAAATAGCATTAAGGGACCTAGCATGATAATCCAATTTCCCAAAAATATTATATTTGTTAGGCGTGATAGAACAATCAGATTTAGTTAGTTTAACAGTTCATAAAAAGGGCGAGGAAAGCAATTAAATCATCGAAAAGGGACACATTACGACGCACCCTTGAGAGGTGCGTCACGATTCTCAGAAAACTAACCACTTTGACTTTGCTATTTCTCCTTTTTATTTAACGAATCTCAAATTATGGGACAGGATATGTTCTGTTCGATTTATGGATCGATTGCGACAGAACGCGTGAACAATTTCGCAGCGTGAGGCTTAGGCTAAGGGTTGGAGTCAATACTCAGAATATGAATTGTGTGTTGTTGTGCTTTCACGTCGAACTTTGGGCTATATTTATAGAAAAGAGTTTGTGGAAAGATAGAATTGCAGATCTCTAATCCACAAAGAGTTAGGAAAAAACACGTACCAGGTATTTTCAGCGCCCAGTGCTGGGCGTCAAAGATTTTGGCGCCCAGCTCTGGGCGTTGAAAATAGGATCTAGGCAATTTCAGCGCCCAGGGCTGGGCGTTGAAATTGCTGTTTGGGCCGTTTCTTTGTCAGATTCGGATTCCTAGAATCCGGAGTGTTTGACATTTAATCGAGTCTTTCGTTGCGTATCAATTTTATGACGGAATGCGTCTGGGCCCGTTACGAACTCTAGGCTCGTTAGGATTTTAATTAATACGTAACTCTTATTTCCGAATCATATTAGGAATAAGATTCTCGCAGTTTTCTATCTCATTTAGGATTTATGTTGGAGTGCAACACCTAATTCTGAGAGGTTTCTATCTTTTATGACTTGCCACTTTTAGAAGCTACCCTTTACGGCAGTTACTATTTTTAGCAGGTTTCCATAAATAGCAGGTTTCTATAAATAGCAGGTTTCGGGTGAAACAAGAAGGGAGATTGAGATTCGTTATTTTATAGGAGATGCATTGTCAAGTGGAGATTTATGTTTTCATCATTGAACCTTCCCTTTCGGGAATGGGGACAAAAGTAGGTGTCTACAGTTAGCTCCCACTTTGACTCAGTCTTGGAGTAAGACGATGGTCAAAGTATTAGACGGAGTGCGTCACACAAGCCATGGTGACCTGTTTTTTGCGAGGGTCTCACGAGCCCCCGAGTGATAACATTTGACTTAAGGGTCATCACTTTGAAGTGTCGACATATCCCTCACGTGTCATTGGGATTTGTCAACAGATAGTATAGAAACTTCCTCACTTTGTCATTGGAAGGATCTAAAGGTGCGTAGAAACTCCCTCACTTTGTCATTGGGAGTAGCTACAGATGTTTTCGAAATTAAAGCTGTAAAGTGTAATTGGGCCTGGCCAAGCCCAATCACGAGGTAAAAATGTTTTTAAAGATTCTCATTTTTAGGGTTAGCTAAACGAGAAAACCCCCTTGTTTTTATAGGACGTAAAACGAAGGAAAATCCTGCACACCGTTCTTTTTTTTTGAAAAAACAGAAAACCAATACTTTAATATTTGGAAAAAAGGAAAAACTACTCACATCGCTCTTTTTTGGAAAAACGGAAAACCAATAACTACTCACATCGCTCTTTTTTGAAAAAACGGAAAACCAAAAGCTACTCACATCGTTTTTGGGAAAAACGGAAAACCAAAGGCTACTCACATCGTTTTTGGGAAAAACGGAAAACCAAAAGCTACTCACATCGTTTTTGGGAAAAACGGAAAACCAAAGGCTACTCACATCGTTTTTGGGAAAAACGGAAAACCAAAGGCTACTCACATCGTTTTTGGGAAAAACGGAAAACCAAAGGCTACTCACATCGTTTTTTGGGAAAAACGGAAAAAAAAGTTATTGCTACAGCGACTAAGGACTTGCGCGGTTAGTGACGCAGACCCCGCCAGCTAAAGATGGCGAGCCTGTCCGCTAAGGGTGGACACCCCGTCTGATAGAAGTGGACGAATCTGTTTTGAAATTTGTTTGTGTTTATTTTTTAAAAATAAGGACCTACGTGGTTTGAGCCGTAGACCCCGCCGGTTGAAGATGGCGAGCCTATTTCATTTTGTTTTTGAAGATTCTATTTTTCGAAAACTGAGGATCTGCGCGGCTAGTGACGCAGACCCCGCCCGCTGAAGGTGGGCGAGCCCTGTCCGCTAAGGGTGGACGCCCCGCTCGCTGGAGGTGAGCGAACCTGAATTCGTCCTTTTTGATTTGGGATTCGCGTGGTTCGTGGCGCGATCTTTTCTGATTGAGGTGGGCAAGTCCCTATTTCTTTTGTTCATCGTGATTTCTTTTGAGAATTTCTTTTTGTTCATTCTTGTAAGAGAGAATTCTTTCGAGGGATGCTCGGATTTAATTGTAACCTGAATGTGGGTTGACAACGTGCTTAGACTGACCATTGTTTTGTGGTCATCTTCTTTTATGGTTTTCAGCTAGTCTTTATGGCTCGATTTTGCCACCACTTAGGTCCTATGTATAAGTATCAACGGCGACCTTTGTCTTGAGGTCGTAATACGGTTTCATCTTTTGAGATTATCCAAACACGGGACTTTGTACAACGTAGTCTGGGAATATTGTTTTAACTTTGCATACTCCTTTTTTTAAATATATATTTTCTTTCGAGCCCCCAAGCACTCGTGCTTGACGGTCAGTTCTTGTCAAGGAGATTCTTTGGGGATATGCACTTTGTAATGTCCTTGATCGTGTTTGGGATTGTGCTCGTAAGTGCGAGCGATCTTTGTAGTGGTGTGCTACTCTTAACAAAGCCGTGAGGTGCGACTTTCAAAAATCGGCAATTTTCGAGTCGAACGGATACAGCAGGGCCCTATAGAAGTCAGGGGCCCGTTTTTGGGTCTGAGATCATTTTCAGGGCCCATTCCTGGGCGTTAAAGATTTTGGCGCCCAGCTCTGGGCGCTGAAAATGATTTCTTGTGAGGTTTCTTGATGACACAGTTGGACTCTTGTTCATTCGTTTATTTCACCTGGAAGTTCTATGTATTCTCTTCTCTTTTGTTTTTTCCTTTTTTTTTTAGAACGTGATGATTTTCTTGAGAAGCCGTAGCCGATTGGTGGACTACGGTGCTTGTCGCTTTGGGGCGATTATTTTAAGGAACTGTTTGCTCTTAAGGCGTACGGTTATTGCGATAGTTGGGCGAGTCTATATGGCCCGAGGAACATACCTTGAGGCGTAAGACGTTGACCGCTCTTGTTGTTGTATATTTTTTCTTTCGAACGCGTTCGTGAATGTTCGATACTTAGAATGATGATATGTATGTGCGAACGAGCGTTCATAGAATGGCCGTTGTGTGCGGTCCATTAATCAGTTTGCTTAAATCTTTTTTTTTTTTAGCAATGGCTGATCTTGAATAGTTTTCTTAGAAGCTTGATAGGGTTCAGGCCTATTCATGAAGTGGGCTCAAACATCGTGCCCTTTCGTTTGTTCAAACATTTGCTTCGAGATTTTTTATTTTGCTATGGTTGTTTCTTAGCTTGGAGCCCCCAAGCATGCATGTTGGGATGCTTCCTTTTGGCGTACGATTTTTGTAGGTTCTTTCGAGAAAGATGCCCTGAGGTTCCGCTCGTGTAGGTGCGAGCTATCCCTTTTGTGGTAGGTAATATTTTGCTACCTTTAATCCTTAATGTAGAAGTCGTGTGGCTCGTATTTTGAATTTGGGCGATAAGTAGTCTTTGCCTCTTTTACACATGCTCTTGGTCGTGGCCGCATTAGTACGATATGCCTTACTCTCTTTTTAGACTTGTACCGTGGGATGGTTGAACTTATGGTGCGACGTAGGCTTGTGTGGCCTACCCGCATGTATTAGAACATTTCTCCGGGTGTTGGGATATCATTATTATTTTTTGCGTTGGAGTACTTCATCACGCCTTGTTCAGGTGCTCGAACAAGTGTAGCACCTTCTGCGTGGGTTTACACGGCTTATTACTTCGTTCGATGCGAGGATTCATAGGTGTTTCTTTCTTATTTTTATATCTGGGCAAAACTTGGCTAGCAGAAAGCTTCAGCGCCCAGGCTGGGGCGTTAAAGGTATCGGCGCCCAGCTCTTGGCGTGGAAAATGATTTCTGGGTATATTTTGATAGTTCTTATCCTTGATTTTGTCTTTCGCTTTTGCTTTGGAACGAGGTAGACTGTGTAACGGGCGCTTGTAGGGCGAGCGTTATGTGCAGTAGTTTGATCGGAGTTTTGGTGACTCGCGATTTTCAGTTACCCTTGTTAGTGGGGTGACTTTATATATTCTAAGTAGTTCTTTAGAATTTGGGAGGGGTTGTAGGCATTCTAAGGTTTGTTTTTCACAATTAATGCTTAGGATTGTGCCCCTATGACATATGTATAGCATTAGCGTCGAGAATTTGCGATGAAATCGTCATTTCGAGCATTTTTAGAGTGTTTTTCTCAAGCCTCCAACTGTAGGTACGGGATTGGCTTGGTGCTATAATGCTTGGCATACATTTTTATGCATTCATGGTGACACAGATCATGAATAGTTTGAACCAGACTCGTTTAGTGCGAGGTACGTTCGAGTAGTGATATGCTACTTCTCTTGTAAATGTCGTATTGTGCGACATTGCCATGGTCAAGGTAGTCACATGTTGAAGTGTGCCCTGACCGAAAGCTAGGTGCCTTTCTTTACCCATAATCATATTTAGAAATCTTTTTGACTCACTTGCAACATTGAGATAAACTCATACTTAGCTTAAACCAACGACACTTTATTATGTTCGAAGAAGTCTTTGAAAACCATTTGAAAATTATTTAAAATCCGAGTCCTACTGTGTACAACCCGAGGTGTCCTAGGTAAGTTGACTTATAGAAAGGTTCGTACAGGATTATATGAGTGAATCAAAATACTGTTACGATTTTTGGAATGTTGTCTAAGGATTTGCTGGAAGCCAGGGTGCAGATGTCAAGATATTACTTGTGCCCGTTTGGCATATGTTTTTAGGTTTTTAGGGCCATCTTTTCCAGAATTGCGGGAATGTAAACCGTTTTCAAATTGACTTAGATTTACTTGGTGAATGTCTGCACAAAAAGGTCAAGGTATACTTAGTTCTTTCCCTAGCTCTTTCATTTCAATTTTTTAGCCCCCAGTTGCTATTATGTATTCCCATTAATGATGCTTTCAGATTTCGATTTTAGATGCCCGTGTCATATGTCTGAGTAGGATGAGCCTTGGTTAAGTGCCAAGTCCTATTGACAACGTCTGATTTTTTTCAAAGGGGATTAGCAAGCATTTGAATTACCATGAACGGGTGCCCTGAGTTCGAAGGAACGATGGGGCGATGCCGTAGAACAATCCTTTTTATTGCAAGCTTACTGCCTTTACTACTTGTTGGCGATTACGACTGTGTCTAGTGGTGAAAGAAGGTCTTTAAGCGAACGACTATGTCTAGTGGTGAAAGAAAGTCTTTAAGTGAGTTAGTTCGCTTTAGGGAGGGTCAAGTCGGGTATTTTAGAGGTCATGGGCGCTTGCGCTAGCCCCCATTCAATTGAGGCAAAGCGATCTTTTGAGTCTTGGCTAAGTGCCTAGGAGTGTGAGTGCTCCTTCTGGTAAGGGTGCGTGCCCTTATTACTTTTCGATGTGTGCTTATTTTGGCATCTTGATGACTTGGATTCTTCTGTTGACTTAAGTTTTTCTTTCGACTTGGATTGCAAGTAATTAAATTTCAATAAGGGACTCTATTTCTTATTCTTGTTATTCTATAGGCTTTAATATTTTTGCAAATTAGTTGGACCGAATCATGGATTGCCTACGTATCCGCCTTAAATAGATTTAATTTGGAATCAGGTCTTGCGTAGTTCTTAGCCTAGAAAATGGTTTCTTAGAATGCCGAATTCGATAAGTAAGTTCTGAGGTGGAAACATATTATTTGAAACGGTAGAATAAGTGAAGTCTATTATTATTTTAATCTGCTGCCTTGCGTAAGCCAAAAAATTGTTTTTTTTTTTTTTTTTTAGTACATGTATTTTTTTTGGTGGTACGTATATCTGAATACGTGTTGTACCCCTCCAAGTGTTCGTTATTTTTCCGTGTATGTGAGGATAAAATGACGAGCACTTCTGGACAAAATTTCGCAGGCAGAGAGATTCAGCGCCGAGGCTGGGGCGTTAAAGATTTCGGCGCCCAGCTGTGGGCGCTAAAAATAATTTCTGGGCGGATCTTTTTTGGTGCGCTAAATGCTTTTTTTCTTTTTAGAGTAACTTTAGAGGCGCTTTGCAATGTTCCCTTTTTTTATTATTCACATTTTATTTTTTTATTATTTTTTTTTCTTAGGTTGAGCGTAAAATGTACTTTTCATTTGTCTTCTTTTTTATTCGTGACTCAAGACAGCTTCAAAGATGGGTTGAATGAGTTGGGGATAAGTTGTATAGGTATTGGTCAAGCATGAGGATTATATCTGCTAGGACTCATAATTTGCAGCCTCAAGCTAGTGTCATGATTTTACATCAACCAAGGCCGATGAGTAGCATGGGGACGGCTCAAGGGTATATCAACAGGATGTATCCAAACAGTTATATGGTCATTATGCTAATGGTGATGTAAGAGCAGGTTTGGGATTTGGAAATAATGGGTATGACGCACGTGTCAATGGCCGTACGTGGTTTGTAGTCGACGACAAGCTCAGGACCAAGAGTCGAGGTAATGGTTTCTTGGGTTATGGCAATGAGAATATGGATGGGTTAAATGAGCTGAACAGGGACCTCAGAGCGAAGGCGTCTAAGAACATAAAGATTGGAAAGGGTAGACCTCGTAGAATTTTATGATTTGGATTGGTTGACTCAATTCTTTTCCTTTGTTTACTTGGGTAAATTTCGCACTTTGGGAGGTACGGGCTACGTATTTCATGGCTCGCTCTTTTCGCTTTCTTCTCTTTCTATTTTTTTTCTTTTTGCTTGGGATTTCTCCCAACATAAATCCTTCAAATTTTTTTTTATTTGGGCTAAGAGGTAGATGGTTGTGGTCTTTGAGTCACGAGGCGAGACTGAGTGAGCCTCGTTTGGTAGGCCTATAGTGGACCTTTTAACTTTAGTAGGCCTAGGGTGGACCTTTAAATTGTCTTACTTTGCAAGCGTATTTAGTCGTTTCTTAAAATGTGCAAATAGCGTAGATTCAAAATGTTGTTTTTACCTTATTGAAATTTAACGAAAGAATTACATCGAAAATATTTTTTTTAGTTTCTTTTCAGACTCCAATTTCTGGGATTTAATTGGAAGTTGTGATTTAGACTCGAACTTTCATTAATCTTTCTGATTATAACCCGTGTATGAATACAAGGAGGTGGCCTAGACTCAAAATAATGACATGGCGTAAGCCTATAACACTTGACCAAACGACTCTCAGACTTAGGCTAATTGGACCATACCTTTCGTTGGTTGACACTTTAGATTTTAACCCTTGGGTGCTCATTTGTCATGCGCCATTTTGCTTAATGTTGGCAAGGTAGTTAGTTGGGGAGATCGAATTTTTATTTTTGCGAGACTAGAATCATTAGTGCGGCTTCCCTCTTAGCGTGTATTGCTTTACCCCAATGGTAGCCTTACGGCATGCCGATTTGGGTATTTTCATGGTTGGTCTTGTTGCATTCATGGAAAATCTTTTAGTCCGTACTTAGTAGTATTTCAAGGAGTGAGTGACTCGAGAGGACTATGATAGTCGTGACCCAATGTGATCATAAGCCTTGAGGCCATTAATTCTTGCTAATGGTATTGACACCTTAGGTTCACTTTGGGGGTTGTGCGGCTATGGGGGAATGATTTCCAAAATGTGACTGTTTCCATTTTGCAACTACTATAATATATTATTTTTATTCGTGAGAGAGAGTATTGAGACCGTAGATTCTTAGCAAGGGATGACAATTACATATGGGTGCTTATTGATTTAAATGTTAGGAAGGGAGACTCAATATGTTTTAACCTTTTTACTTGCAGAACGACACCAAGCATTAGGACCGATTCTATGGATAAGACAACTAAGACTTAGAATTTAGATTGTACTTTGGCATAGCCTAGTCTAGACTCGGATTTATTTTTTATTCGAACATTATTTTTTTCTTGAAGACTTTATTCGAACATTTTTTTTGAATACTTTCGCCCATGAGACATTCAAGGTCGTTTAATTAGCATGTTCGGTTTTGATGCCGAGCATTGTCGTCGTAGGAGGCCGAACAACGATACAAAGAGTTATTAATTTTTTTTATATGAGTCGCTTTTGGAATCGAGTGCTTTTTCAAACGGCCTCGTAGCAAAAAAAATTTACGAAAAGTTTTTTTACTGCTACGTATACTTCATGCGCGGGCACCGAGGCTGCTGTGCCTGGCCAAAAGGCCAGGCAGCAACTTCAGCGCCAAGCATAGGGCGTGAGAAATAATGGCGCCCAGCCAGGGGCGTTGAAAATGCGTCCCTGGCTGGTTCTCGTTTTCTGTTTGCGTATACTTTTGTTTATGCGACATTAATTTTGCGTGCTTGGCTTATAACGTCCTTTACGCGTTGTGCAGCGTTTGTGGGATTCGTTACAGGCCATCCCGAGCGTCGCTTATTTTTGTGGCGATTGTTCGGGTTTGTGGAACACGTATTTCGGTATAACTCTTAGGCAAATTGGTTTATGAATGTTTGGGCAATTTTTAAGGTCGTTTGTTTTTCTAGGACAGTTTGTCACACACAATCATATACTTCGCTACACATAACTAACATTCCATCATGAGGCAATAATAATATGTCATGTAGTTTATGATAGGCTTTTATGGGTAGTTATTTGCGCCTGGCTTGGTACCGCTTCTATCGTAGATCCAACACATGCCCCGGTCGAGGTAGTGTCTTCAGCAGACGAATTTCGCTCAAGAAGCCAACCCGCAAGTGCAAGCCAAGGGGGTATGCAGGCGAGAGGGACCTAATGGGCGAGCGATTGGGTTTGGGACGGGTGTACTACTAGCGAAAGTGCCGAGTGGAAAACATTCGAAGCGTATGCACCCTCCGGTTGGCGATGGGTATCCTTAGTCCCAAATCCCAAGATGAAACACCAAGGGAGCCAAGATTCGTTATGCGGTTCTGTCCGTTCACATTAATATGTTGATTTTCGGGTCGTCCCAACTTGATTGGGAAATAAACGCGGGGTAGGATCGTTTCACCCTTCGGCTATTTTGATTACCTACAAGCACGAGTATTTCCTTCACTATCCCAAGTGGAGTCGCCACTGTGAGGGGGTCGAAAAAGCACGAGGCTAATGCGTGACCTCGTCCCTCGTGGGTGTGACGATTCTTTTTATTCAATCAAGTGTAATTGGATTTCCTGTGAGTTTACACCCAATTGACTAGTAATATAGGAGTCGCCATTCAGTTTTTAACGACAATGAGAAAAACTGACAAAACCCGGTTATCGTGACATAAAGGGAGTGCAATTATGTTTGACCACGACGGTCGTAGGTTCCCTTGTGATCCCTGGTGTGGGGATCTCTCAACATACACCCGCAAGGTAGAGATTGAGGGTTCGGGAGACTGTAACTACCGAGAGGAATACTCGCTCGTCGATAACTCCAGAGGCAGGATATCCTTACTAGCTCAGCATAAATAATTAAAGGGACATGCTTTAACTATTAAACTAATCTGAGTTGATTTTAGCAATATGCAACATATAATACTAGATCGATCGTGATTATCTGATTTAAATAGCATTAAGGGACCTAGCATGATAATCCCATTTCCCAAAAATATTATATTTGTTAGGCGTGATAGAACAATCATATTTAGTTAGTTTAGCAGTTAATAAAAAGGGCGAGGAAAGCAATTAAATCATCGAAAAGGGACACATTACGACGCACCCATGAGAGGTGCGTCACGGTTCTCAGAAAACAAACAACTTTGACTTTGCTATTTCTCCTTTTTATTAAACGAATCTCAAATTATAGGACATGATACGTTCTGTTCGATTTATGGATCGATTGCGATAGAACGCGTGAACAATTTCGCAACGTGAGGCTTAGGCTAAGGGTTGGAGTCAATACTCAGAATATGAATTGTGTGTTGTTGTGTTTTCACGTCGAACTTTGGGCTATATTTATAGAAAAGAGTTTGTGGAAAGATAGAATTGCAGAGCTCTAATCCACAAAGAGTTAGGAAAAAACACGTACCAGGTATTTTCAGCGCCCAGTGCTGGGCGTCAAAGATTTCGGCGCCCAGCTCTGGGCGTTGAAAATAGGATCCAGGCAATTTCAGCGCCCAGGGATGGGCGTTGAAATTGCTGTTTGGGCCGGTTCTTTGTCAGATTCGGATTCCTAGAATCCGGAGTGTTTGAGATTTAATCGAGTCTTTCATTGCGTATCAATTTTATGACGGAATGCGTCTCGGCCCGTTACGAACTCTAGGCTCGTTAGGATTTTAATTAATACGTAACTCTTATTTCCAAATCATATTAGGAATAGGATTCTCGCAGTTTTCTATCTCATTTAGGATTTATGTTGGAGTGCAACACCTAATTCTGACAGGTTTCTATCTTTTATGACTTGCCACTTTTAGAAGCTACCCTTTACGGCAGTTACTAGTTTTAGCAGGTTTCCATAAATAGCAGGTTTCTATAAATAGCAGGTTTCGGGTGAAACGAGAAGGGTGATTGAGATTCGTTATTTTATAGGAGATGCGTTGTCAAGTGGAGATTTATGTTTTCATCATTGAACCTTCCCTTTCTGGAATGGGGACAAAAGTAGGTGTCTACAGCTAGCTGTTCCGATCACTTGATCTCACTGAATTAATTGTTCGCAATTAATCTGAATCTTGGTATTAGACTTAATGCACCTTGGGTGAAGGACATATTTTCTTCAAATTTGTGCTTATATTTTGAAGTAAAATTGTTATGTTCATTGCCAAAATTCTTAGGTGCATGCGGGCCATACACATAAGGGTATTTTTATGCTTATTGGTGGTCTTTATCATATTTTATCCAAACATGATATGCATATATAAGGCAAAAATGTGGCAGGGTGCATGATGCACTCGGGTGTACCTTAGATTAAACTTACATATGCAGTTTGATTTCGTCTAATTTACATTTCTAAAATAAATTTTAAAATTTTGATTTTTCACTCTAAAAAACATGTATAATTAAGGAAAAAACATGTATCGTGCAACCAATGGTATTTTTATGCATATTGGTGGTATCTCACACATTTTCTCCTAACATGAAATGCTTATACTCCGTATAAGGGAAAAATATGGGAGGGTGCATGATGCACTTGGGTGTACCTTACATGTGTTAGTCAAACTTAGGCATGTGACTTGATTTTGTCTAATTCGCATTTCTAAAATAAATTTTAAATATTTGAATTTTCTCTCTAAAAAATCATGTAGCATTGTAGATTAATTACCTACTTAATGTAAATCATTTCTTACATACTTGTTCTTTTTATTTTTTTTATAGTCTTCCAGATATTTGTTTTAGGTTTATTTTGGAAATTATATTATTTCTTCCCTATTGTTCATGTTTTAAGGCTTATTTCGAAAACTTTGACTTTATTAAGTTAGATTGCAACTATTTAGGGGGCGTTTGGTTGGGGTTTTCAAGAAAGGGAAAGGAAATGGACTGATATCATTCCCTTTGTTATTGTTTGTTTGGCATGTTTCACCATTCCCTTTACCCAATTTTATTTTTGGGTTACCCCAAAAACCTTCTACCCTGATTCCCCACCCCCCCTAGACTTATTCATTCCCATTCCCCCAACACTTCTAAAAAACGTTGACCATCATTCAACTAACCTTGACCACCTTATAACACCCAAAGGTCACCTGAACCACCACATAGCCACATGCACCACCCCCACACGGACCTCACCATACTCAACCACCACTACCTGAAACCACCCCCAAACCCACCAACACCACCCGAAAACACCCCCTTACCCACCCCCTAACCCACCCCAACCACCCGAAACCACCCCCTGACCCACCCCCACCACCCGAAACCACCCCATGACCCACCCCCACCACCCGAAACCACCCCCTGACCCACCACCACCACCCGAAACCACCCCCAGAACCGACACCACCCCCAGACCCACCACCACCACCCCGAAATCCACCCCAACCATAAAAATTTGAAGAAAAAACAAGAATTAGAATGAAAATTACTTTTTTTGTGCAAATCATGTCTTGAAATGGTAAAATTCGGCTATGGAATCTTCAGATCTGAGGATTTAATAGTCTAATTAGAACATTTAATAATCAAATTCATCCATAAAATTGTGAGAAAATAAAAGTATAGGGAGGGCGATGAAAGGAGGGCGACGGAGGGGGAGGCATGGCGGAGGAGGGAGCAAGAGAAGGTGGTTGGGTGGGCGGCGGAGGGAGGGCGTCGGTCGGGTGGGCGGCGAAGGGAGGGAGCGAGAGAGGCATTGAGGGAGAAGATGAATGGAAAATGAAAAAAACATCTCAAATAACTTTTTAAATCAAAGGGTTTCATTCCCATTCCCATTCCCCTTCTATCCCATTCTTGATTCCATTCCGTTTACCCCGTGTGAACCAAACGCCCCCTTAAGATATTTTCTCCTTATTTCCTTGCTTGATTGGTGTGTGATTGAATGGTTTCCATTTGAATGGGTTTGGCGTGGCATATGACATGGCATAGCTGAGAGGGTTTGCTCACCTCTCATAGCCCACCACTTTTGTTTAATTTATAGATGTGGATTTTGAAAACTAGCAACACAAAATCCTTTTCATATTTTTCATACTTTTGTTTTCTATCATAAAGAAAACTGGATAACTAATCAAACGACCCTAAAATGTGAAGGGTAATTAATTAGTTCGGTTTGGTTCATTGCCACCTTTCTATGGATGATTGCATAAGAAAATTCCTACATTTTGTGGGAAAAATCTATCTGATAGGCTGTCGTACACCCGTCAAAAATAAAATCCTAACGAAAACTCCTAACAATGTAGTAGGGTAAGCAGGGTCGAATCCACAGAGAGATGGCTATTTAAATCTAGCTTCCAAGGTATGGCGAAACTAACAATGTCACGAAATTTAGGATTCAATGTTTAAACTAAAATAAATAGAAAAATAAACTAAAAGATCTAGGGCAACGGTTCACCATGTTCATAGTTCAGAATCAATCAAAACATCATCAACAACTCAAATATTCAAATTATCTAGAGCACAAGTTAATCCTACGGTCGGGTCTTAACACTCTCAATTCAACATATGCAGTACGATCGCTAACATAATCAGAATTGCTAGTTGTAGGTAAGCCTCTAAAATTCGATCTTTCGATTCTAAATCCTATTAGCATGATTTAATCAAACAATTGATCAGATTGCAAAGATTAACAATATAAACCTAATCAACTAGAAATATCAATGAATAATCAAACCATCAACAATAATAATAAGGATTCATAATATAAACATGGATTCCCAAACCCTAGAAAGCGAACTACTCAATCATGAAACGAACAATGAAAATCAATTCTAAGAATGAAAACATAATTAAAAGCAATAAATAAAATAAAGAGAAAAATCAATTATACCTCAAAGAATTACATTGATGGAGTATGTAGAAAAACTAGGGTTCATGAAGAAGAAAAGAGAGAAAAAGAACGTGAATTCGAAATCTAGGGAATTGAAACCTAAAGGAAATAAAAGCATGAGCGAAATAAAGCAATCCTTTCAAGTATTTATATGCTTCCTAAATTCTAAACAAAATAGGAAAAGATAACAATTACATAAGCTAAGATTTAATTGGACGATCACCAAGACGAAAGCATGAACCCGCGTGTGGAAGTAGTTGGGCGGAGAAACCAGCGGGCCCGCTGGTGGGTCGCTGGTTTTCGCGCCCAAGGGGAAGATTGGGCCATCGTTTTGGGCTTCGGGCGAATCGGATAGTCGAGCCATCTTGTTTATGTCATAACTCTTGTTCTACAATGCCTATAAGGACGTGTGACCTGTCGTTGGAAAGCTCTTGAAGTCTACTTTCTAGGCCAATAAAAATCGCCTCATTCCGACATGTAGAACTTGAGATATCATCAAAAGAGTGAACGCTTGTCCGTTTTGATGCTTAGAAAAATAGCGTTTAGCTTCGTTATTGACTCAAAATTATCCCTAGAGATATGCAATGATCCTCGAGTCAACATTCCATCCGTTCATCATCCAAATCAACTCATAACACTCCGAAAGCATCCAAATGACCGTAAAATCACCTGAAACATTAAGAAAACACAAACGGGGCGTAATAGAGTACGATAACGATAACTTATGCAAATGTGATCCTAAATGCAACTAAAATGATATAAATGCCTAATAATGCAACCTAAATGCGCCTAAAATACCCCATACAAATATGACTCATCAAATTCCCCCAAGCTAGACTGTTGCTTGTCCCCAAGCAACACTAAACCAAAGATAGAGAAGCAAGACGCACTTGACTTTCATAAAACCATGGTAAGACCAACCTAACTCTCGAGCAAACAATCAAACAGAGTTATTGAGACGGAAATCTAGCTCAGATACAAATAGAACCACAAAGCATCGTGATCCACAATCGAAACAACCAAGCTTAGCCACAAACTATTCTCAATCAAGCTAGTCGTCGCCGCATACCTTGTAGAATATAAATATATGATGCAACATAGGGTAAGATGACAATAGCAAGAAACGATTTTCATTCAATCACAAAACAAACATGCCGATCAAGAGGTCTTTATAATAAGCTTGTAATGGGGCTAGGTGAAAAGGAAGGGTAGGGTATAATTTGGGAAAAAGTGAGAGTAAGGTCCAACTTGGGGAGCAAATGTGAACTACATGCGTCGGCGTGATAATGCCGCAAATCCAACTCCATGGAACCATGAAACCCGAACAATCAACCAAGGGAAAAACATAATATAATGTCAATGATCTTTCTTCATTCCCCTTTCCCAGCTTTCAGACTACATACAAAAACGAAACATTTTTTTTTTTGATTTTTCTCTCTTTTTTTTTCTTTTTTTTTTCTATTTTTTTTCTTCTTTTTTTTCTTTTTTTTTTTTTCTTTTTTTTTTTTTTTTTTTTTTCTTTTTTTTTTATTTATTTATTTTGGTATGAAAATGAAACTAGATAATGAAATCGAAAGTACATAATAAATCTAATGCTAACTGTTACAAGCTTGGGTGCCAACAATAATATACACCATTTCCGAACCACAAATCCAAACATAGCCTCGAACCACGAACTATTGGCTTAGTGTGCCAATCAATCAACATCAATGAAACCATTACGAACACCGAAGCTCCCCCAAGCTAGACTCGGGACAAGTAACCAACGGGGCTAATAGGGCTCAATTTTGTGGAGTTAAAACAATAAACAGACAAGGCTACAACATGGGTATGAAAGGCAGGAACTGATGTTTCTAAATTCGTCTGAAGGCTTCCTAAGAGAATGGCCTCTGTCATACGCGGCATGCGTGAGTTGCAACTAAACTACTAATGAATCTCAAGCCAAAATCATACGATAACAAGTCACATCAATCACACAAACACATAGTAAGGTGACCTGCAAGATAATTGGCTAGCTATTCTTGACACGAGACCAACATCTTACCGCATACCATTCAATTGGTTCACACAATGCCAAGCAGTTATCAATGTATAGCATGACCGACTGAATTTCAGAATCATAACTAAGTTCAAAAGAAGCTCAAGAGAGTCAAATAAAGCCCGAACATAGTTTGAAAGTCAATTGCACAATGCAGGGTATAAAGACATATGAATGCAAGTAAGAATGCAACTAAATTGAACAATAACACTAGGAAAGCAGTACATTTTTTTTCGTTGCACGTAAACTCCCACCCCTAATGGACGGTACAAAGCGTACAACACCTAAACAAGCAATAAAACTATACTAGAAAGCAATAAAGATAGATATCCCTCCCCCAAGCTAAACAAAACACAGTGCCCTCACTGTGAAAATAGCAACAAAATAACTCAAACAAGGGAGAAAGATGGGAAGTGCTCACTCGTGATGAGCCTCGTCTGCCGAGGATGACTCGGTAGAACTGTCGACAGTAGAAGCGGTGTGGCCAGAAGCTTCAAACTGACGACGAAAGGAGCCAATCTCCATGGATGTGGTTGAATTTGGGTGAAAGCTAGTTGGTTTAGTTGCTTTCATGATGCAACAACCACGATCTAAAATACCCCAATCAACCAAGACGATGCATACTTCAAGATTCAACGATCAATCCCAACGAATAGTTCAAGCAATAATCAATAATCTCCCAATGCTAACAATTTGAACTCAACAATCAACAAACGTTAACCAATCTCAACAAGTAATTTAGATAATATTCGTCAACAACGACAACCATTCAAATTCAACAACCAATATTGACATCAAAATTTCAATTTCATTGTCAAAATATGAGTAAGTGAATAAACTTTAGAAAAATTGAAACTTTAATATCTTTTGTGCACCACAAAGACCAGAATTTGGTTGCGAGCTCACATGAATGTCACAAACGAGCACTAATACTACACAATTTGCCAATGCCCACAATGAATAAAAAAAACCCCAAATTGATTTCAAAAGTTAGGGTTTTAATTCATGAACCAATATAATGGTGAAGGAGGGAGAATTCAGAGGTGAAGAAGGGGGTGGGAAGGTGGCGGATGGTGGCTGTTGTGAGGCGGTGCGCCGACCACCGTAGCACAGGCGGCCGACGGCTGTGATGGAGGACGAACGAGCAGATGCTGTTCGCAAGAAAGGGAAAGAATTCGAAGGAGGGAGAGGGAGACTGGGCGGGACTGCGGTGTCGTGGGTGAGGGAGAGGGAGGTGCGAAGGGGTTGCGAAGGTTCGGCGGGATAAGGTGATGGTGGTGCAGCGACGGGTTACCGCCGGTGGTTGCTGGCGGTTCGTATGGGTGGACTGGGCGAAAGGGGGGGCGGGTCGAAAGAGGGAGAGGGACAAGCGAAGTGCGAAGGAGGGCTTGTGGTGCGAGAGAAGGAGGCGGGCTGAGGTGGGGTGGTGCGAACTGGTGGTGCGCGAGAGGGGAATTGGCTGGTTGAGGGTGAACGTGTCCGGGTTGCAGGTGGAGGGTGGTGCGCCGACCTCCGGTACGGCACGTGACGGCGGCAGTTGTGGTTGAGGGAAGGCCAGTTGTTTTTTTTTTGTTTTTTGAATAAGGGGAGGGCGGGAATCCAGCGTGGTCGCTGGCAATCCAGCGGGCAAGGCAGAGATTTGTGAAATTTGGGCCAAAAACGTTCAGCGAGGCCGCTGGGTAGTCGCTGGTTGTCCGCACAACGAAGTGCGACCAGCTAGCTTGTTGGGCGAGCGCTGGAATGCGCGAGTGCAGCTCGTCGCTGCATTATTGTGGCTTGCAAAAACTTGTCGATGCATCGGATTTTCGGAATTAACTTGATCTTGACCCTATAATTCTGAAAAAAATAATAATTCAAGCACCACTAAATTCAAAAGTTAGAATCGTTAGTGAAACTAAACGCACAAAAATAAATAAAATAAATACGATGAACGAAAAACTAATCTAAAAATAAAATAAAATTATGAATTCAAGTGAACTCAAAGAAAATAAAAAAATCGTTAGCAAAATTAAACGCAAAATAAATAAATAAATACGATTAACGAAAACTAATCAAAAAATAAAATAAAATTATGAATTCAAGTGAACTCAAAGGAAAATATTTTTGTGCTTTTGTTGTTTTTTTTATATTTTTTTATATTTTCAATAAATTAAGCAAATAGAAATAAAATACTAAATTAAAATGGAAATAAATGAAGAAAATTGAAATGAAGGAAAGTTAGGAATCGGGTTGCCTCCCGATAAGCGCTCGTTTTAAGTCATTAGCTTGACTCCACTCAAATATTTAATCAGAAGAATCCAACGCCTTGAGTAATTTATCAAATGCCCCTGCAAACATGTCATTGAGCACTACGTATGGCTTGAGAAAAACCAAATCCATCCTCGCAAATAGGGTATTAGATAAATAAACAGAAAAAATAAAACCAAAAGAAAAAGAATCAGAAGTAGAAGAAAAACCAAAAGAAAAAGAAAAAGGAGAATATTTACAACTTCCCTCTAATGGCTCCTCGGGCAATGTAAACGTTTTAGAATGAGCATCAAGGTCGGCAAGGTCAAATGTATCATGGAATGGAGACCTATTGATAAAGTGCGAAAGACTTAACATGGGGGATGTAGGAAAAAGATCAAGCCTTCGCGAGAACGGGACATAGGCGGGAGGAGATATAGGCTCAACATTAATGCTTTTACCTATAATTCCACCCTCGTGAACAAACTCGTCACTAAAATCGTCAACCGAAAGTTTCGCAACCAACGATTCTACCACCATTAGTGATTCTTCATCCTCCAAAGTCTCCTTTATATCCAACTTTTCCTCATCAGTACCAAAAGTCAAATGATAACCTTCCTCTAATGAACTAACATTCTCAACAAATCCACCATCATCATCATCATCATTATAAAGGATTTTCATGTCACAATAAGATGGTTCGAGTTGGAAATTTTGCATATTAAATCGAAGGAAAGGGTTAACAGTACTAACATATGACTCGTTATAGGGACAAAGAGAAGTATCAAGGTCATGACAATGACAATAAGAACAATAATATGGGGGAGGGGTGTGAGTTTGAGAAATAGGAAAAGAGAAATTTTGCAGAGTAGGTTCAACAAACATTGTCGTCTCCCACTCATATGTATCCCTAGCTAATTGTTCAATCAAATCCCAACACTCTTCTGGAGTCTTCTCCACAAATATATAACTACTCATGGAATCCAACACCAATCTTGTACCTTCATTCAATCCCTCATAAATCACCATACATAGTTCCCATTGTTCAAAAAGATGATTTGGACCAAGAAAATCTCCGAGCCTATAATAATACCTCCAAAACACTTCATTCTCGAATTGAGGAAAACAAATAGAAGCCATGTATATTTTTTATAAAAAAGGAATTTTATACACAAATCGAAAAAATATATACAATGTAGCCTCACCAAAAATGAAAGCTAAAAAGAAAAGTAAAACCGTCTCCCCGGCAATGGCGCCAAAATTTGATAGGCTGTCGTACACCCGTCAAAAATAAAATCCTAACGAAACCTCCTAACAATGTAGTAGGGTAAGCAGGGTCGAATCCACAGAGAGATGGCTATTTAAATCTAGCTTCCAAGGTATGGCGAAACTAACAATGTCACGAAATTTAGGATTCAATGTTTAAACTAAAATAAATAGAAAATTAAACTAAAAGATCTAGGGCAACGGTTCACCATGTTCATAGTTCAGAATCAATCAAAACATCATCAACAACTCAAATATTCAAATTATCTAGAGCACAAGTTAATCCTACGGTCGGGTCTTAACACTCTCAATTCAACATATGCAGTACGATCGCTAACATAATCAGAATTGCTAGTTGTAGGTAAGCCTCTAAAATTCGATCTTTCGATTCTAAATCCTATTAGCATGATTTAATCAAACAATTGATCAGATTGCAAAGATTAACAATATAAACCTAATCAACTAGAAATATCAATGAATAATCAAACCATCAACAATAATAATAAGGATTCATAATATAAACATGGATTCCCAAACCCTAGAAAGCGAACTACTCAATCATGAAACGAACAATGAAAATCAATTCTAAGAATGAAAACATAATTAAAAGCAATAAATAAAATAAAGAGAAAAATCAATTATACCTCAAAGAATTACATTGATGGAGTATGTAGAAAAACTAGGGTTCATGAAGAAGAAAAGAGAGAAAAAGAACGTGAATTCGAAATCTAGGGAATTGAAACCTAAAGGAAATAAAAGCATGAGCGAAATAAAGCAATCCTTTCAAGTATTTATATGCTTCCTAAATTCTAAACAAAATAGGAAAAGATAACAATTACATAAGCTAAGATTTAATTGGACGATCACCAAGACGAAAGCATGAACCCGCGTGTGGAAGTAGTTGGGCGGAGAAACCAGCGGGCCCGCTGGTGGGTCGCTGGTTTTCGCGCCCAAGGGGAAGATTGGGCCATCGTTTTGGGCTTCGGGCGAATCGGATAGTCGAGCCATCTTGTTTATGTCATAACTCTTGTTCTACAATGCCTATAAGGACGTGTAACCTGTCGTTGGAAAGCTCTTGAAGTCTACTTTCTAGGCCAATAAAAATCGCCTCATTCCGACATGTAGAACTTGAGATATCATCAAAAGAGTGAACGCTTGTCCGTTTTGATGCTTAGAAAAATAGCGTTTAGCTTCGTTATTGACTCAAAATTATCCCTAGAGATATGCAATGATCCTCGAGTCAACATTCCATCCGTTCATCATCCAAATCAACTCATAACACTCCGAAAGCATCCAAATGACCGTAAAATCACCTGAAACATTAAGAAAACACAAACGGGGCGTAATAGAGTACGATAACGATAACTTATGCAAATGTGATCCTAAATGCAACTAAAATGATATAAATGCCTAATAATGCAACCTAAATGCGCCTAAAATACCCCATACAAATATGACTCATCACTATCTCCCCCGTTTTGGCATTTTTCCTACCTTTTGCCAATTCAGATAAAATTTAACGTATTTTTTTTGTATGAATGAGTAACAACTATTAAGGGCAACACAAAATTACAAACAGAAGATAGGGATTTGAACTTGTGACTTATCCTACACAAACTCTTATTCTTATTTCTTAACCACCAAACTCGAACCGCACTGACATTGGATTTAGCGTATAGTTAGACCTGTGAAAAGGTGAATCGGTCTGAAGCCTGTTACGAAACCGACCTAAAGATACTGGGTGTTGAACATAATTTTATAATCCAAATCCTAATTTTATCCGATCCGGAACAACCCGAAATATAATGGATAAATAATGGACCGAACTCGTTTTGAAACCTATGGGTAGAAAATCATTATATTCGTAGTAATAAATGAAATTATGAGAATATTTTAGCACAATAAACATTTTATTGTTACTATTGCTGGGTGTGTAATATGATTTTGGTTTGACTTAATTGAACACTATTTTATGGTTAAATCTCTATTCTATAATGGAACTCCCGAGGTCATTATGTTAAATGACATTTTGGTGTCTCCTATTGAAAAGTCTATATTACCCTCACTCAAAATTGAATTTATCACATATTATTCACATTATATTACATAAATCATAAGGAAAGCAATCAATGGAATGAAAAAAGTCAAAGCATAATTTATTAACAATTAATGTTATTATTATATAATATTGAACTGAAATAGAAATACAAACCTCAAACAGTATCGTTTAAAGAATCCCAACAACGATGAAGACAATTGGAAAACAAGAAACAAAACAT
The DNA here is from genome assembly GCF_020520425.1 of Spinacia oleracea. Taxonomy (NCBI): domain Eukaryota; kingdom Viridiplantae; phylum Streptophyta; class Magnoliopsida; order Caryophyllales; family Amaranthaceae; genus Spinacia; species Spinacia oleracea. The sequence continues at coordinate 32,900,110 of NC_079492.1, forward strand.
GCATAATAATTTTGAAAATGGAAAACTTCTTAATTAATTTTATTTTAATGTTTATAATCGTATAATTTTCCTTTAGGGGATATAGTTTAAGATCTTATTTAAATGATTTAAGTGGTAGCATACTTGGATTCTGTAACATATTTGGATTACTCTGTATCAAGTATTATTTGATTCTTTCACATTTATTAATCTGAAAATAATTAATAATATAACTTTAACACCTCCAAATTTATCTCTTTTAAAAACCAATATTTTATTTAATAAAACCAATCGAGAGAAAATTAGGAATATTACCGCCACGTGATAAACGTTAAAGGCTAACTCAACTTTTACACCGAAAACTTAACATACTCTTTTATTATAACACTACAAGAAATTGTACTATTAACGACGAGAAATCCTGTCGCGAAAGGCCAATAATCGTTGATTAACGACGGGATTTCCTGTCGCGAACCCGTCATAAAAGGGGGTCGTCGTTAATAGAAATCCCGTCGTAAATTCGTCGTAAACCCGTCGTAAAAGACATTTGTGACTGTTATTCCCGTCATTGTTTGGTTGTTAGCCCCGTCGCAAAAGGCTTTTGCGACGGGATTTTTGACCCGTCGTAATTAGGTTGTCGTTAAAGATACAAATTTTTGTAGTGTAAATAAACCATAATGTATTAAGGCACTGTTCTTTTTGGCTTAATTTTAGTTCCATGACTTATTTCGCAGTTAAGTTAAGTTCAGTTCAGTTCAGTTCAACTCAATTCAATTCAACTTAATAATAATAGTAATATTATTATTATTATTATTATTATTATTAATAATAATAATAATAATAATAATAATAATATTATATATAATTAATTATTTATTATTAATTACTATAATTTATTATTTATCATTTACTATTATTTTTTAGTAATTAATTACGAATTATTACTTATTAATTATAAATCATTTAGTTATTCATTATTTAGTTATTATTTATTTAGTAATTAGTAATTAGTTAATATTTATGTAGACACCTAATTTGTGTCTCCCCATTGGGATGACGACGATACCATTATCCTTATTAGGCGGTTGGAGCAACTCCATGTGGAAGTCCCAATTGCTAAGAACATTCCCAAAATCCAATAGCCAAAATCCAATCCCCGAGGCCGTTCCCATTCCGGAACTCGGTACAAAATACAAATTCCAAAAACCAATTTCAAAATCCAAGTACAATCTCACTGAATGGACTATCCCATTGGTTTTACGATGTCTTTTCCAGTCGAAATGACACTAAGCAATCCAAATTCGGGCGCCGACCTACAAAACCGAGCACGCCAGGCCTCGTCCCGTAAAACCGAATTCAAAAACCCAAAACGGCTTGTTTTTAGACGCAAACTAAGACTTAATCATCAAGCAAACACTACGTGCCAACTTCGTACAATTCGTACGAAGGTACACCATTACAAGCCAAAACAAGGACGACATCTTTCGTCCTTGTTTGGCAGCTTCTGCGCCACGTCAGCAGCGCCTGGCGCTGGCAGCTGCGCTGGACGCTGGCGTGAGCTGGCGTTTAGCAGTAGCTTCTCCTATTTAAACCCCTAATTCTGAGCATTATGGAGAGGAAAAAATCAAAACACAACATCGTAATAAAAAAATTGCCACTCAAATCAAAATACAAAAATCCTCCAAAATCACATACAATTTCCCAGTTCTAAGCAATTGGGAGCTTTAAAAGGAATTCTTGCCTAAACCTAACTAGGTAATTCCGAATCCCAACCCTAATTAATCATGTTTCCTTGATTTTCTCTTTAAAAAATGATTAGTAAGTTGGCATTTTTAATCCTAAAAGTGTCACTTACGACAATCATACATTTCTTACAAAATCCAAACTTTATGTGATACAAAGATGCAAACTTTCAAAATTCAATGATGTTCAAAGTTGTTTGTAATCACTTCTTTGAACTAGAATCACCTTCAAAACATGGAGTAATCAAAGATGATGCCTTTCTAATGTTTAAAGGTTTAATCTTTGAGATTCAAGACTCCACTTTTCAAATTTCAAGTTCAAGTTTAAAGATCCAATAATGTTTAGGGTTGTTTGCAATCACTTCCCTAAACTAGGATCATTTCAAAATAAGAGCACCTCAAAGATCAAACCTTTTCAACATTAAAAGGTCCAATCTTTGAAATTCAAGACTCTTAAGTTCAATATTTCAAGTTCAAGTTCAATATTTCAAAGTTCAATGTTTCAAGATTCAAACTTTTCAAGTCCAAGTTCTATGTTCAAAATCCAAGACACTTTAGGTCGAGAAACTTGACCTAAAGTAGAGATTTTTGCTTTGAATTCGTGTCGGGCGCACTTATTTTTAAGGAGTCGCTTGGCGTTCGGATCTCATGTGCTAAGATTCAAGTCCAATACCGCACTTTCAATTATGCAAGTTCAATACCGCACTTTCAATTATGCAATTTCAATTCCGCACTTTCAATTATGCAATTTCAATTCCGCAACTTTACTTGCCTAGTCCTTCTAGGCAATGTGGTTCTACCTCCTAGTCCATTTTTAGGTGGTCTTATACTTTACTAATTCCGCACCTATTTTCAATTGTGATGTTGCTTTACTTGTTTATTGCTTTCATCACCTAACATGCTAAATACAACAAAATACAAGGTTACGCCGCGCTTAACAAAGATAATTTCTTGGACATACCGATCTTAGGTTCCCTTAAATTAACTTTAAAGCAAAGTGACCCAATACAAACTAGAAATCCGAATTGTTCTAAATTCAAACCCACATAGTCTAAACTAGGGTATTTTCGAAAATGTTGTGCCACGCATTTTAATCATTTTTAAAGCTTGCGGAATAAGTATCTAATTCCCTTGCCCGTATCTCACCCATCCGTTTCTAAGATTCAATGCCTTATCCTAATAGAGTCATTTTTTTGTCTTTCCAAACGAGACCCTAAATAATGTTTGGTGACGACTTCTTCAAAATACAAAGATACAAAGGTTCTAAAACCGCCCCCATAGGAAGGGAAAAAGAACCGTGCGCGAATATAAACCCCCCTACAATTCTGGCGAATCCACTGGGGAGTTCCTGATTTCAACTTCGAAAATACGAGCAGACCTTGAGCATCAAGCCACTAATCTGCTTAAGTTGTGGATGCCAGCACTGGCGCCAGGCGCAGGCGCAGGCCCCTGCGCCAAACGCCCCTGCCTGCATCCAGCAGAGTGGCTCACAGTGGCTTGCTGCCCACGTTTGCTCAAGTTTTGAAGTAGGAGTCGGTCTGTCTTTGAATTTTGAAGGACGCTCCCAAACCTTGAGAACGAATGTCGAAAAACGAGCTTTTCAAATACAATATTCAAGTGCGATTTCAATTTTCAATTTCTAGGCATTTCATGCATTTTTTGAAAACCATATTTGTGCAAAACGAATTTCTACCTTGCCCAAACGGATGTGTTCTACATTCGGGCTAGCCCCGGGGGCAACGAAGTGGTGACTCTCCATACAGTTCCCGACCAAAGTGTGTGACCATTTCCGCACCTACCGAAACTTGGCATTTGCTTGACATTCCCGATGTCAAGTATGTAGGTCGTCTGCCGACACGCACGTCCCTTAGGTGGATGTGCAAGTTGTCGCCGGATCCTCCTCTTAGTCGAGTACCTTTTGACACCCAAAGCCGACCACTTGCATCATACAAAACTTAGACCGACCTTAGGTTGTAAACTTTGCATGTCGCATTCATATTCATGTTAGTGTGACAACGTGCTACTTGTGCATTGTGTGGGCGTCTTTGCACGCGTGAATGGCTAACTTCGAGTTCTAGCTTTGCCAAAACCATTAGCCTCCGACTAGGAAACCAAACCCCTAGGAGCATCATTCAAGCCTCATGCATCTAAAAGCGCCGATTTAAGGTTTTTTTAAGGAGTGCCACTCCATTTGATTCAAAACCCTTAAACACGCCTCACGCACAAATGCCGAATTCATGTTCAATCCAACGGAGTCATAATGCCGGATTTTCTAGTCCAAATTTCGAGTTTCAAATTTCAAGATCAATCCAACGACGTCATAATGCCGGATTTTCTAGTCCAAATTTCGAGTTTCAAATTCCAAGTTCAATCCAACGGCGTCATAATGCCGGATTTTCTAGTCCAAATTTTGAGTTTCAATCCAACGGCGTCATAATGCCGGATTTTCTAGTCCAAAATTCGAGTTTCAAATTCCAAGTTCAATCGAACGGCGTCATAATGCCGGATTTTCTAGTCCAAAATCCGAGTTTCAAATTCAAAATCCAATCCATCGGCGTCATAATGCCGGATTTTCTAGTCCAAATTTCGAATTTCAAATTCCAAGTTCAATCCAACGGCGTCATAATGCCGGATTTTCTAGTCAAAATTCGAAATTCAAAATTTAAGCCCAACGACGTAATTCCAGATTTTCTAGTTCAAACATTCAAATCCCAAATTCTATCTTTCGAACCTCAAATTCAAGTTGCCAATTCCAATCTCAAAAATCTCAAATTCAAAGTGTCCAAACTCATGCCGGCGTAATGCCAACTTTTCAATTCATTCTTTCAAACTTCAAGATCAAATTCCTAAGTTCAATCTTTCAAACTTCAAGTCCTATACTCAAAATTTCAAGTTCCAAATCCATGCCGGCATAATGCCGACTTTTCCATTCCATATTTCAAACCTCAAGTTCGAAGTTCTAAATTCAATCTTCCAAATCTCAAGTCCCCTATTCGCAACTTTTCAATTCAAAATCCATGATGGCGTAATGCCGAAATTTTCGTCATTCAATGTCAAATTCAAAATTCCATGACCAAACACTTCAAAATTCCAAGTCCACGGCGGCATGACGCCGAACTTTCAAAATTCCAAATCCAAGGTCTCAAATCCATGGCGGCATAATGCCGGGATTTTCAAAACTCAAGGACTCATACCCGATACAAAATGCGTCTTTTCCCTTTCAAAGTTCAAACTCCGGGTCGAGTTCAAATTTCAAAGTCATCTTCAAGCTAAAAAAAAAAAATCCTTGCCTTCCATTGCTTCCAAATACAAAATTCCAAATACTTCCAATGGGTTGAAATCCCTTGAAATAGTACAAGTCCAAATACTTCCAATGGGTTGAAAATCCCTTGAAATAGTACAAGTCCAATTGTCCAATGGGTTGAAAATCCCTTGAAATAGTACAAGACCAATTGTCCAATGGGTTGAAAATCCCTTGAAATAGTACAAGTCCAAATACTTCCAATAGGTTGAAAATCCCTTGAAATAGTACAAGTCCAATTGTCCAATGGGTTGAAAATCCCTTGAAATAGTACAAGTCCAATTGTCCAACGGGTTGAAAAGCCCCTGAAATAATACAAATTCAAAATCCAAATTCTATCTTCGGGTTGAAACTCCCCTAAAATACTTTGAAATTCTTCGGGTTGAAACTCCCCTAAAATACTTCGAAATACTATGGGTTGAAACTCCCCTAAAATATTCCAAATCCAATGGGTTGAAATTCCCCTAAAATATTGACGGGTTGAAATTCCCTTGAAATAATACAAAATCGATTCCCTTTCAATCGGGTTGAATCTCCCCTGAAATAATACAAGTCCAATCTCCTAAAATATTTCCAATGGGTTGAAAATCCCTTGAAATAACACAAGTCAAATTTCCAAATTCTCAATGGGTTGAAATCCCCCTAAAATAGTCATAGTTCAATATTCCAAGTTCTAATACAAAAAGGAAACCTCCACAAAAGAATGAATCTCCTCTCAAATATTTCCAACGGGTTGCAAATCCCGAATACAAATAAAAAATCCAACTCACCTTCTACAAATGAGCCCTAGCTTCCTTTATAGCCGGTATCGAGCAAGCAGTCAACTCACCTTCTACAAATCAAGCTTCAAGTCCCTTTCAAGAATCAGTTCAAATGGCCACTGTCGATCAAATCACTCAGCTCATGGCCGCCGTAGCCAACCTCAGCACCAACCTGGAGAACATAAGCAACCGACTGGGTATTATGGAACAGGCCGCACCCACCGATGACCTAACCAAAAAGATCTCTGCTCCAAATGGCAAAATGTTCAAGATTACTGTGGGCGAAGGATCTATGATGAGCGAATCCGAGTCAGAGGATTAGTCTGGATCCGAGTCTAGTGATGAGTCTAAGAGTCTAGGGCTAGAGTCTTGCATCAATCAAGAGCCTCCAAAGGCCGACCTTCAAGTTAAAGCTGTCGATGTAATGATTGCCAATTCCAATAATACTTCAATTTCCTCCTACTCTTCAAGTCCAATTTCAAAACACACCTCTAATCCAAACAACTTTGCTTCATAAGAAACTGACCTTGAAATACTAAAAGCTATTGAAAATCATGAAAACAGGACGCCCATAATTGAGGAAACAGAAAAAGTTAACCTTTCTAACAGCAGTGATTCAAAACTAGTTCAGATTGGTCTAACTCTATCTCAAGCAGAGCGGGATGATCTTATCAAGCTACTTTCAGAGTACATAGACGTCTACGCATGGTCCTATCATGATATGCCAGGGGTTGATCCAAGCATCGGTTAGCATACAATTCCCCTCACCCCAGGTTCAAAGCCCATCAAGCAGAAACTGCGTCGCATGAAACCGGATGTTTCCCTCAAAATTCAAGAAGAAGTCTCTAAGCAGCTAGAGGCTGGGTTTATTTGAGAGTCCAAGTATCCAGATCATTCAAAGTATTGGGTTCCAAGCAAGTGGCCCAGTTCATACAAGAAAACATCATATGCAGATACGGAGTTCCTCACGAGTTCATTAGTGACTAGGGAACCCATTTTCAAGGAGAGTGTACCGAGTACAAAATTCAACATCATCATTCTTCGCCTTATCGCCCGCAAACTAATGGGGCAGTCGAAGAAGCCAACAAGAATGTCAAAACCATCATCATGAAAATGACAATTAATTACAAAGACTGGCCCCAGAAGCTGCACTTCGCATTGTGGGGGTATCGAACTTCAATTCGCACTTCAACTGGTGCAACTCCATTTTGATTGGTCTATGGAATGGAAGCAGTACAACCTATCGAACTGGAGATACCTTCTCTAAGAATAGTACTCGAAAGCAAAATCCCAGAAGCTGCATGGGTACAAGCAAGGTATGATGAGCTAATCATGCTTGATGAGCATCGGCTTCAAGCCGCTCACCACGTACAAGTCTATCAGCGCCGAGTGGCCAGACATTTCAACAAGAGGGTCAGAACTCGAAACATCAAGGAAGGCAAGCTTGTCCTGAAAGCCCTTCGCAAAAGCGTCATGGACACAAGGGGAAAATTGAAACCCAACTAGGTGAAGGAAATATGTCCTTCACCCAAGGTGCATTAAGTCTAATACCAAGGTTCAGATTAATTGCGAATAATTAATTTAGTGAGATCAAGTGATCGGAACAGCTAGCTGGAGCAATGCTTCCGATCAGTGAGTTCTAATGAATATTAAACTCACAGCTTACTCTTGACTGAACCTACAAGGTCACACCAATGATGAAGGAAATAATGCCCTTGGTCCAAGTATGAATTTAATGTTAAGTTTAATAAATGCGGTTCAGTATTAATTAAACAAGTTAATAATTCAGTGAGATCAAGTGAGCTGAATGCCTAGCTAGAGGCCGCTTCAGTTCAAGTGGAATTAATGATATTAAATCCACAGCTTACTCTTGACTGAACCCGTAGGGTCACACAAATAGTACGTAAATGGATCAAGTATTTAATGGCATTAAATACTCCATCTATGGATATTCAGAATCGATGGATCTTGGTTTCAGTGGGAGCTGAGATCGTCAAAAGCAAGAAATGAATACTCCGGAAACGATGATATTACCGGAAACGGAAATATGGATCGTATCGGAAATATATAATTATTATCCAAGTCGTAGATGTTGCCGGAAACGGAAACATGGTACGTATCGGAAAATATTATTGGAAATGGAAATATTGCCGGAATCGAAAATATTGCCGGAAACGGAAATATTGTCAGAATCGGAAATATTATCGAAATCGGAAAATAATTCCGGAAACGGAAATATTAAATATTTGTTCGAAACGGAAATTAATTCCGGAATCGAAAATATTAAATATTGTTCCTATCGGACATGAATTCCGGAATCGGGAATTTAATGGAAGCGTATCGTACGAATTAGCATCGGACGAGGCCTGCCAGACGAAGGCCCAGCACGAAGCCGGGCCATCGCCCAGCAAGCCAAAGCGCAACAAACACATGCCAAGCCTCGACCAGGCCCAGCGCGAAGCCAAGGCCCAGCCAAGGCTTGGGCGCGCATGCGGAGCAAAGGGGTTGCGACGAGTTGGGCCTTGCGCTGTGCGCTCGGCGTGGGCCGTACGGCCTGCGTGCGGGCGTGCGGTGCTTGTGCGCCACTCGTGTGTGTGTTACTCGAATCCTATAGCTACCGGGATTCGTCATATGATTAAATCTAATCCTAATAGATAAAGTTTATTTAAATAGAGTCCTAGCAGGATTCTAATTAAATAAATTTGTATTCTAATAGGATTATAATTCCTTTTCCAAAACACTATAAATAGGTGCCTAGGGTCACAGATTTATACACACAATTGAAGTATTCAAAGGTAAGATTTTGAAGCAAAAATCAGCCAAACACTTGCAACCTATTTAACCGAAAATCCTAGGAACCTTAAGCGCGATTCTAGTTGGTCAAGCTTAAGGCGGATGCATCTGAATTATGCTAGGGAGAGCAAGCAACAAAGTGTATGCATCTGAATTATTCGGTTCGGGCGGGACGACACTTGGAGTCCTAAAGACTTGTTCTTGTTCGGTTCGGGCGCAGCTAGGGAGGGCAAGCAACAAAGTGTATGCATCTGAATTATGCTAAATGATTATGTGTAAATAATATGTTTCCTGGCATTAAGGGTTTCCGCATGATTTATGTTTTGTCATATGTATCATAACCTAACAGTGGTATCAGAACCTCTTATTATTTTCATAATCTAAATTGCATGACATGGTTAAATTTTACAAATTTGCAAAGAATTAAAAGGGGTGATTAATTTTCGTAATTGTTAATTAATTGCAAATTGCGTTTATTTAATTATATGTACGCAGTTTTTCGGCAGTTTATTCGTTACTCACCCAAATCGAGTGATTTTTGTGTCAATTCCGCATGTAAAAGGCATTCTAAAATTTTGACCCAGAATTCCCAAATTCGAAGCCTAACTATGACCTTTCGGAGGTTTTAGTTTTTCGAACGCAAAAGTTTGTAAATTTAAGATGTTAAATTGAATATTTGCGATTCTTGTTGATAAATCTTGAGTTTTTGATTGACCTACAGTATATGTTTAACAAATTTGAATGCCTAGACTTGTTAATTATACAACCTAATTTGTAATTATGATTAATTTGTTGAAATTCGAATAATTTAGAATTGATTTGTTTTTCATAATTAATTAATAATTTAATTAGGTATCCATGATTAAAATCCACCATAAAAATTGTTAATTTGTGTTAAATTTTAAATTTTTATGACCTAAATTTGAATCCATGTTAATCGGAAATTAATTGATTAATAAATTTTCGATTTTTAGCCCTAAAATTATGAAATTAATATGTTTTATTAATTTGTCAGTAATTTTAAATTAAAAATTTTAAATTTTTTGAAAACGCCCATAAATGTTGCTCGCACAAAGAAATGGAAGCTACGTTTTACCCTAAAGGGGTGTTGTGTAGTGCGGGCACGCGACGACGAGCAAAGGAGCTCGTCGCCCGTGCGGTACGAATGCAGCGAGCAACGAGCTATGCGGCACGCAACGCCTGGGCGTGCGTGCAAGGCGATGGGCGAGGGCTATGGGCACACAGCGACAAGCGAGATGCGTGTGGGCAGCAGCGCTACGCTACGACGCACCAAGGCAGCCGCAAGGTAGGCAGCCACGACACAGCACCTAGCTGCGCGTAGCGTGGCCCTCGAGGCTGCGTGTGTGCGTGGCCATGGGGCGTGTGTGCGGTGTCGTTGTGCGGGAAATGTGCAACGGTCAATGGCACGGGGCATGGGCCTCGTAGCTCGATGGGGCTTGGGCGCAAGCCCAAGTGCCTCGTCTTGCAAACTATTGATGCGTTTAAGTTTTAATTCTAAATTTTCAGTTCGGAAATAATTTTAATTAATTTTAAAATTAATAATTTAAATTTTTTTCTCGGATTTTAATTTTGAATAATATAATTATTATAAATTTTAATTATACTAATTATTTTACTAAAATTAAACCTTGAATTAATTTAAATTCATTCAACTGGAAAATAAATTAAATAAATGGATTCGATTATAATTTTATATGAGCTTTAAATTTTAATTAAATTTGTATGTTTCCAGTTAGACTAGAAATACATTTTTATGTTTAAAATTAGTAAAGCATATAAAGTTATTGGTTTAAGTGGGAGCAATTTTAGTCATAAACTCTTGATTAGGTCTACAAATCCTTTAAGGTTAAACAACTTGATTAGAATTAATAAGGACTGAATAATTGGTAGATTATTGGTGCCCTTGATTAATTGCTGCAAATATTTATGTGTTGCATACAACGTGTTTTACTAACCTGCTATGTGGGCCATTCATGATAATGAATGGGTGAATGGTATATATTGTATATGTACTGTTTTGCAGGTTATGAAGTGACTAGTATGGCCCAAATAGGATAGAAAATATGGTTTGCGTACCATTAATTTGAATGTAATTGGTCTAATGCACCCAAATTTGTTTTTCAATTCAAATATGATCTGCGTACCCTCAAATAGTTGTAATTAGTTTAATTATAGCTTATCCTGTTTGAAGAAAATGGCGCCTCCCACGGTGAAATTTAAGACGAAGTTTCCAACCATTTTCAAGACGGACTTTGAAGTTGAAGCTTCAAGATGAAGTCGAGCCATACTAGATCACATTTATCTTATGCATGTTTTAAGTTATTTATTGCTTTTAAATATGTCTTGAATATGCATGAGATTGTGGCTTGATTATGTTGCATGATTAAGGATTTTAGTTCACTTAAAATCTAACCAACATAGTAAGAGCCTTAAGTTCCAAACTTAAAAATTGAGTTAAAAGGTGCCATGCCAAAATAATACTTACTTGAATAACCTTTACATCAATCTAGTAATAGTTTTACGCTCAGCAAGGTGTTACTTATTGATCCTAAAGGGGTAAGGTACACAAATAATTGTGAGTACCTGTTAGTTTTGGTGAAACTCAACGATATAAGTAAGGAGTCCTTTTATGTCGTGGCAAAATCGATAGGTTTACCTAATAAGCTCTTAGACATACCTATTAACCAAGAATTGTTTCTAGACTATTAGCAAAAGGCTTTTGCTTACCTAAAAGATTTTAGAATTGAGTCTAAATACATGATGTTCTTAATTCTTCAATGGGTTTTAGGATCTTGGAATCATTTTATTCACACCTGCCGGAACACATGACTTGTTTAAATTGCATGATTGCTTTAATTTTCAAGTTATTACTCATGATAAATGTTTAGACTTCGCATGCTTTAATGTATGTTTTAATTATTGTTTATAATTAAATATCTTGCACTGCAGTAAATCCTTTTAGAAAGGTAACAGTAAATTTCCTCGATTGGTAGTGAATCCAAGAACGATTCACGGAAATGAGAGAAAGTGAGCAATTCAAATGTACGTTTCTAATAGCGACTTTTATGGTTGTTTTCGAGTATCAAAGTCGAATAGAAAAATGATTGGTGCTTTTGAATTCAAAATACACTGTAGTTTTGAGATCATAAAGAATTGAGTTTAAACGCTCAGCTTTACCAATGGTTAACAACCTAAAATCTTTTTCCATTTAATTCTCGAATGAGTCTAGACCCTAGACATTCGAATAGATCGATGCTTAGAGAACTTTAGAAGCTTCTGGTAAGATCATCTAGTTGAAACAAAATATTCAACATAAATGGTAAAGAACCTTGTTGGAGTGACATTGGACATGTCTAACGAAGTATAAAAGTCAACACTAGAGAAGTCAATTCTTAAGACTATAAGAAAGGGTACAAGAAATCGGAAAACAAGGAACAAATGAAACAAATTTACGATTCCGTTTCTACCTATAAGTTTATGTTTAAAGAAAAGTGACCTAGAAAATCAAACTTCCTTGGTATCATATACCGCTTGAGGTTCTTACTTCGGTAATAACTCAAACAATGGAAGCTAGGCTACACTAATGACCTACAAGTGGGAAATGAAGCATGGCAATTCTACATTAGTTGTAGGGTCATCTGGTTTGTTTTAAGTCCTTTCAAAGGCTGGAACTTAATGGCTATTTTGTTCCATAATCAGCATACCTAAATTTCTGTCTTCAAACACAGAAAGACTCACATTTAAGAAAAACAAAAACAATGTTTGTTTGTTTATTTGAATGAAATTGTCATTTACGGGTTGAGTCAATATGCTTGATTAAAAACAAACAACTCTTTAACAATAAAAGCTTTACTGGGTTCAAATCAACCCCTTGATTTGAGTTCCACTAATCTTTGGCATTGTTGCTTAGACCATATCAACAAGTTAACATTCATAAGCTCTATTTTGATGGACTTTTGAAAGTTGATTGATTTCTAGATCATTCAAGACAAGCTAGTCTTACTTGTTGAAAGTAACAAAAGATATGAACTATTGTTAGAACGCCTAGACAACAGAGTTCAAAGCTAAAGAAATATTTTATGACTTTATTATTTCACCTGGATTTGAGTGAATATTGGTTTATTTACTCAAAGTGATATAAGTTTGAATCTGTTTGGCTAGTTCAAAGATTCAGAAGTATAAAATCCACATGGCAAGAAATCATAAAGATCTAGGATACATCATGTTAATGATTACTTGGGACCAAAAATGATCATCAATGATTGTGTATTCACGATCTAGCTCCATAAGATATGTCATATCTACGTTGGAATGATCGAAGTCAATTAGTACTTGATTCAATCAATGATGAATCATAAAGACGTTTCCTATAATTTCTAAAACAAAATGCTCAACTACCACCTAACTAAACCAAATTCGTCAAAACTATTGAAAAGTAATTTCAGAATATCTTTTCAATAAATTATATATCTAAAGAGTTGCTAAACTCAGTGGGAGCTTAGTGTTTGTTATTCGACAAACTAAGGCCCAAGTATAGATATATGTTTCATTGTGATTTATTCAAATGAGACACAAGGGTATTGTTTCTACCACGAATTTTTTGAGAACATAATGTTTGTTTGCTCAAAATAATGTCCTTTTGGAGATTCGTATCCAAAATGACAAGTGGGAGAAAACAGACCTCGAAAGTCTTCGAGGCGAAAAACAAACATAAACGGACATTCCAGAGGCTTTTCGAAGTTCTTCAGAAAATCCGAACACGTATTCTTTAAGGACTTTAGAAGTAGCTTTTAAGAATAGACATCTCTTAGAAGACTTTACAAGTGCTTCAAGGAGAACAGAATATTCAAAAGGACTTTCAAAGTGTCTATTGATATTCTATACCCAAGTAGGCATAGGGTTCAAGTCACTGAAACTGTGAGATTCTTCTATTATATAGTGAAGAAACATGGAGATCATGTCACTGAAGCTGTGCGATTCTTCTATTAGATAGTGAAGAAACCTACAACTTGCAGTCAAACTATTATCATGTAGATTAATGAGTTTGTAACTTGTAAGAAAGCTATGACAAAACCCAGATTCCCTAAAATGGTTAGAGACCATATAGACTCAAATGTTTTAAATGGTTAGAGACCATAAAACATACTCAATGTTTTGATGACAAAATTGAAATTTTGTTGATTTGCAAGAATAGTTTCACACCTATTGGTTGCAAGTTTGTTTGAAGGATAAAAATCATCAAACATGAAATTGTGCTCACACACAAAGATAGATTAGTTGCTAAAGGTTACAAGCAAATTCACGGTCTGGATTGTGTTGAAACCTCATGCAAAATCGTAATGCTTAAGTCTATAATTCAAGCAATGATTGCATATTGGTACATATGGTAATTGGATGACAAAACGTATTCCCCAATCAAATATTGATATAAACTATGTACATGGTATGTCATAGGATTTGTGGATCCAAATAAATGATTGAAAAGGAAAGCTAGCTTATAAAATCTAAGTACAGATTTAAGCAAGCAATTGGGAATTGGAATTGTATTTTAGTGAAGCTAATAACTATTTTAGTTTCATCAAATGTACATAATTCTTATGGATATATAAGAAGTTTAGTGGGAGTACATAAAACTTAATTGGTCCTATGTGTGTCATACACATATCTCTCTATTGTGAAATAACATTCAAATGCTAATGACTTAGATTTGAAAATTATTCATCAATGACGGACCAAGGCGAAACTTAGTGCATACTGGGTATTAAGATCCATTCACAAAGATCTTATGATATTGTTTTGGATTAAGCAATGACATTTACTAAATCAAACACGAAAGACTCCATTGGAAATATTCGACCCATGTGAATAAATCTAAGTAAATGATGTTTTGAACTATGTATAAACATTTACTAAGTTAAACATCAAAGAGTCTAAATGAGATTCTTAACCTATATTATATGTCAAAGAATTTAGCTGGAATTAGTATCTACTGAAACTAGATGAGCTAAAGTTACATGAATAGAATTCAATTGGAAATTATTCTGCAAAAGAATTTATCATGTATGATATAATATGAGGATCGCAAAAAACGTATCGTATGGCTTTAGGCATGACGAACATATACCAATCTCTATTGATCTAAGTGAAGATCAACTAGATTGAGATTAAGAATACTTATGGTACTTGAAAAATTACATAGGAATAGTCCTTGATTCAAGGAAATAAAGATATGCTAAATATTGATGCTACACGCATAAACACTGGCAAAGGATCATGAAAGATTCCTTTGGAGTTAACCATTGACAAGAACGAGCTAAAAAGCATCGTGTTTTGAAATGGCAACATGGATTGGAGACCATGAGTTGTTGCGTGGGAAATTAAAATAATAATTTCTATGTTCTAAGATATAGTTGGAAAGTCTTCCACATATCTGTGAACTGCTTGGATAAGGAAATCCAAACAAAGCTTCACTAGCAACCTAAACAGTTGAAGTAAAAGTACTTATTGCCTAAGAAGCAATAAAACAGGGTTGTTTATGTTAAAGAGTTCTTCATTGAACTTGGGTGGATCACATGTCTTCTAACTTAATGGTTCTCCATTGCAAAATGCGTAGAACCACTATTGAAGTAAGAAAGACTAGATCACATAATAAATAAACTCAAAAGATCTTATCATCCTATTCGATGATAGGATATTAAGATTGGCAAAGCATGATAACTAAACCTATGCAACAAGTGAGAAACAACACTCACATTATATCACTGGAAATCAAGCATAGCTTTGAATTCCATGAACTGTTTTAAAGATGGGTTTGAGGCCCATGGTTGTAAAACATTAGGGTTGAACATTTATCATACATGAAATGTATTTTCATATTCCATTTAATCTTGGTTTAGTATTAAATGATGAGTCCCTTCAATTTGACGATATATTCAAGATAGACTGTCAGGACCAGTCCTGTGACTAAGAAATGTCTATCAAGTGAACTTGAATGTCAAAAGTTGAAAATGGTCCCTGGTCGGAGTTTTCTATAAAGATGGACGCATATAAAACGTTAGACGACTAGAAAGCAAGATGACTAGTAGTTCTGTTTCTTGAACTATGTGGACATGGAAATGTCGTAATCATTTGCATAGATACTTACTTTGGGAAGACTAGTATCGGACAGACCTATGAAACTTTACTGTAAGAGATTAAAATCTCTCATAAGTAAATTTCATTAAAATTATTAGACACTAAATCCTCAATACCTGAGTGATTTGAGATTACTTGTTTGAGAACTGCTTACTTTGACGTTGACCAACCGTCGCACCGTAGAAGGAGGCTATAAAGGCAACGCTCAGGTAATCACCTATCAAACGAAGTCTAATCTCAAGATCGCAAGATTGGGATTGTAGACACCTACTTTTGTCCCCATTCCCGCAAGGGAAAGGTTCGATGATGAAAGCATAAAAACTCCACTTGACAACGCATCTCCTATAAAATAAACGAATCTCGATTTCCCATTTCATGTCACCCGAAACTTGCTATTTATGGAAACCTGCTAAAAATAGTAACCGCTGTAAAAGGTAGCTTCTAAAAGTGGCAAATCATAAAAGATAGAAACCTGTCAGAATTAGGTGTTGCATTCCAACATAAATCCTAAATGAGATAGAAAACTGCGAGAATCCTATTCTTAAAAGGATTCGGAAATAAGAGTTACGTATTAATTAAAATCCTAACGAGCCTAGAGTTCGTAACGGGCCCAGACGCATTCCGTCACAAATTGATACGCGCTAAAAGACTCAAATTAATCTCAAACTCTACGGATTTTAGAATCCGAATCTGACTAAACGAAAACTGCCCAGACCCTATTTTCAACGCCTGGCTCTAGGCGCCGAAATCTTCGGCGCCCGGGCCTGGGCGCTGAAAGTACCTGGGTACGTGTTTTTTCCTAACTCTTTGTGGATTAGAACTCTGCAATTCTATCTTTCCACGAACCCTTCCCTATAAATAGACCCCTAGTTACGACGTGAAAAGAACACACAACAACACATAATATATTCTGAGTATTGACTTTAAACCCCTTAGCCTAAGCCTCTCGCTGCGAAACTGTTCACGCGTTCTGTCGCAATCGATCCATAAATCGAACAGAACGTATCCTGTCCCATAATCGAGATTCGTTAAATAAAAAGGAGAAATAGCAAAGTCAAAGTGGTTAGTTTTCTGAGAACCCTGACGCACCTCTCAAGGGTGCGTCGTAATGTGTCCCTTTTCGATGATTTAACCGCTTTCCTCGCCCTTTTTATGAACTTTTAAACTAACCTAATATGATTATTTTATCACGCCTAACAAATATAATACTTTTGGGAAATCGGATTATCATGCTAGGTCCCTTAATGCTATTTAAATCAGATAATCACGATCGAATTAGTATTATATGCTGCATGTTGCTAAAATCAATTCAGATTAGTTTAATAGTTAACGCATGTCCCTTCAATTATTTATGCTCAGCTAGTAAGGATATCCTGCCTCTGGAGTTATCGACGAGCGAATTACTCCTCTCGGTAGTTACAGTACCCCGAACCCTCAATCTCTACCTTGCGGGTGTATATTGAGAGATCCCCACACCAGGGATCACAAGGTAACCTACGGCCGTCATGGTCAAACATAATTGCACTCCCTTTATGTCACGATAACCAGGTTTTGTCAGTTTTTCTTATTGTCGTTAAAAACTGAATGGCGACTCCTATATTACTAGTCAATTGGGTGTATACTCACAGGAAATCCAATTACACTTGATTGAATAAAAAGAATCGTCACACCCACGAGGGACAGGTCACGCATTAGCCTCGCGCTTTTTCGACCCCCTCACAGTGGCGACTCCACTGGGGATAGTGAAGGAAATACTCGTGCTTGTAGGTAATCAAAATAGCCGAAGGGTGAAACGATCCTACCCCACGTTTATTTCCCCATCAAGTTGTGACGACCTGAAAATCAGCATATTAATGTGAACGGGCAGAACATCATAACGAATCTCGGCTCCCTCGGGAGTTGGGACTAAGGATACCTTTTTTCGCCAATAGGGGGTGCATACGCCGCACATGTTTCCCACTCGGTACTTGTGCAGGTAGTACACCTATCCCGAACCCAATCGCTCGCCCATTAGGTCCCTCTCGCCTGCATGCCCCCTTGGCTTGCACTTGCGGGTTGGCCTCTTGAGCGAAGTTCGTCTGTTGAAGACACTACCTCGACCGGGGCATGTGTTGGATCTACGATAGAAGCGGTACCAAGCCAGGCGCAAATAAACTACCCATAGAAGCCTATCATAAACTACGTGGCATATTTAATTTTCAAATCCATGTTTGTAATGTAGTTATGTGTAGCGAAATATGTGATTGTGTGTGACAAACTATCCTAGAAAACCAATGACCTTAAAAATTGCCCAAACATTCATAGACTAATTTGCCAAAGAGTTATACCGAAACACGTGTTCCGCAAACCCGAATGATCGCCACAAAATAAGCGACGCTCGGGATGGCCTGTAACGAATCCCACAAAAGCTGTTACGCGTAAAGGACGTTATTAGGCAAGCACGCAAATCGAAGTCGCATAAACAGAAAACAGAAAACGAGAACCAGCCAGGGACGCATTTTCAACGCCCCTGGCTGGGCGCCAAAGTTTCTCACGCCCACTGTTGGGCGCTGAAGTTGCTGCTTGGCTTTCTGGTCAGGCGCAGTAGCCTCGGTGCCCAAGCAAAAAAAAAAAAGAAGATACGTAGCAAAAAATATCCATAAAAAAGGAATTGCTACGAGGGCGTAAGAAAAGCACTCGATTTCAAAAGCGACTCGCGAAAAATTAATAACTCTTTGCGTCATTGTTAGGCCTCCTACGACGGCATTGCTCGACACTAAAAGTCGACCATGCAAATAATCATGAATGTCACACGGGCAGAGATTTTCAAAAAACATAAAGAGTTCAAAGTTCACATATAACAGTCCAAATATACTAGTCCGACTTAAGGGTAGTCATAGAATGCCTAAAAAACCGACTCACGAAACGAACTAATGTGTCTCCTACTCCACAACAATAATGCAGGGCCCCTGAGTACTTGCCCGTGATAGCCATCAAGAAACGCGATGGAGGAAGCATATCCCGAACATCTGTACCTAGAGGTCGCACAAACCCAAGAGATGCATGCTCTGGGACACGACCCTTTACGTTCTCAAAGGCCACTCGCCCCAAAGAACCATGCTATGCCAAAAACGCTCCCCAACCCACATGCTTTCGGGCTATTGTTTAGGTTAGAAAAGAAAAGAGCGAAGAAAGAAACAGAAATTATGGCACTAGCTCTCCAAGATGAAGTGTTTGATCCTACTAAGTTGATCGCTCCATCACCCTCAAAAGATGACCAAATCCAACGAGGGTGGCGCAAGACTTTCAAATGGACTAATGCTCGTGGGATAAAATTCAAGATATCTGCGGGAGAGGGTCCGGTGTACGAAGAATTAGAGTCTGAATCTGAGTCTGACTCCGAGGCCGAACCTAGCAAAATTGTAACCCCTCCCAAAAATAGTTTAGACCCGGAAATCTCTACTCCGGGAGATCTTTTTGATGTAATGCTTCATGACTTTAATAAGATAAACAAAACTCTTGAGTATATGCCGCTTAAAAATCAGAGTAATAATGCAGAATGTCTCGCCACTAATGAGCACGAAAAAGAGCCGGAAGAAGAATATACCGAACTAATAAAAGCTGTAAATGAACAAGAACTCAAAACTCCTATAATTGAGGACACAGAATCGGTAAATATTGGAACAGAAGAAAATCCTAAAATTATTATAATTGGCCTCACCTTAACTCCCACTGAAAAGGCCGATCTAATCTCCACTTTGCGGGAATTCGAGGGTGTCTTTGCTTGGTCCTACAAAGACATGCCGGGAATAGATCGAGAAATCGCTGAGCATAAAATTCCGCTAGATCCCAAAATGACGCCAGTAAAACAAAAGCTACGGCGGCTCAAACCAGAAATAGCCTTGAAAATAAAAGAAGAAGTCACTAAACAATTAGACGCCGGCTTTATAAAAGTCTCCAACTACCCAGAATGGGTGGCCAATATTGTCCCCGTAGCTAAAAAAGATGGACGAGTGCGAATTTGCGTAGACTTTCGAGACCTCAATAAAGCCAGTCCTAAGGACGACTTCCCTCTACCTCACATTGACATACTAGTAGACAACACCGCAGAACACGCGCTCCTCTCCTTTATGGACGGGTACGCCGGATATAACCAAATACTAATGGCAGAAGAAGACATGGAAAAAACAACTTTTATTACCCCTTTGGGGAACATATTGTTACACTGTAATGCCTTTTGGTTTGAAAAACGCGGGGGCCACCTATCAAAGAACAGCCACCACATTACTCCATGACATGATACATAAAGAAATCGAGGTCTACGTGGACGACATGATTGTCAAATTAAAGACCGGCGCGGTCACCTCCCGGCACTTAAAAAATTCTTCACTCGAATCTTGAAATATAACATGAGACTAAATCCACAAAAATGTGTGTTCGGGGTAACCTCGGGAAAATTGCTAGGATATGTTGTTAGTACGCGAGGAATCGAGATTGACCCATCTAAGATCAAAGCCATTACCGAAATGCCCCCACCAAAAACTGAAAAACAGATAAGGGGCTTCCTAGGAAAGCTGCAATACATTAGTAGGTTCATTTCCAAGCTTACTATGACTTGTGAGCCAATATTCAAAAAATTAAGAAAAGAGGAAAAGGCCGAATGGGATGAACAATGCCAAACTGCCTTCGATAAAATCAAAGAATACCTAAGCAAGCCACCCGTCCTCTCCCCACCTTTGCCTGGAATCCCTTTGCGCCTATACCTAACCGTCACGGATACTGCAGCAGGAGCTATGCTCTCACAGTGTGTACATGGATCCGAGCGAGCCATTTACTACTTGAGCAAGAAGTTCATACAGTACGAGACGAGATACACAGAACTTGAGAAAACCTGTCTCGTCCTCGTCTGGGCATCCAAAAAACTCAGACATTACCTATTGGCCCACACTGTTCATATAGTGTCACAACTAGATCCCTTAAAATACGTGTTCGAAAAACCCGCCCTGAGTGGTCGCCTGTCCAGGTGGCTAGTCATGCTCTCAGAATTCGACCTAAAATTCATGCCGGAAAAAACAATCAAAGGAAGAGCGGTAGCCGAATTCCTGGCCGAACATGCCACGAATGAGGAAACCCCGGAAGCTTACCTCCTCCCCGACGAGGAACTTCTGATGATACAAGACGACTATTGGACACTATACTTCGATGGCGCGTCCAACCAAAAAGGATGCGGCGTCGGAGTTCTCCTAGTCAGTCCCGAAGGAGCCCATATACCAATTTCCGTCAAACTTGACTTCGAGGCCACAAACAATGCCGCCGAATACGAGGCCTGCATAGTTGGGCTAGAGGCCGCAGTTAGCCTCGGAGTCAAATACCTACAAGTCTTCGGGGATTCTTCCCTAATAATCAACCATATATCCAAAAGATGGAAGGTCCGAAGCACTAGTCTCTCAAAATATCAAGCTCACTTGGACCAAATAGTCGAGCCATTTGAAAAAATCGAGTATACGTACTTGCCAAGAGACGACAACCAATTCGCGGATGCACTAGCGAAGCTAGCTTCAATGCTCAACATCCCGAATGAATGGGACGGAATGACCCTTCGGGTCGAGCGAAGGAAAGAGCCGGCTTATTGTTGTGCCATAGACTCCGAACCTGAAAACACCGAGGAAGAAAACGTCCTCGTCTGGGCATCCAAAAAACTCAGACATTACCTATTGGCCCACACTGTTCATATAGTGTCACAACTAGATCCCTTAAAATACGTGTTCGAAAAACCCGCCCTGAGTGGTCGCCTGTCCAGGTGGCTAGTCATGCTCTCAGAATTCGACCTAAATTTCATGCCGGAAAAAATAATCAAAGGAAGAGCGGTAGCCGAATTCCTGGCCGAACATGCCACGAATGAGGAAACCCCGGAAGCTTACCTCCTCCCCGACGAGGAACTTCTGATGATACAAGACGACTATTGGACACTATACTTCGATGGCGCGTCCAACCAAAAAGGATGCGGCGTCGGAGTTCTCCTAGTCAGTCCCGAAGGAGCCCATATACCAATTTCCGTCAAACTTGACTTCGAGGCCACAAACAATGCCGCCGAATACGAGGCCTGCATAGTTGGGCTAGAGGTCGCAGTTAGCCTCGGAGTCAAATACCTACAAGTCTTCGGGGATTCTTCCCTAATAATCAACCATATATCCAAAAGATGGAAGGTCCGAAGCACTAGTCTCTCAAAATATCAAGCTCACTTGGACCAAATAGTCGAGCAATTTGAAAAAATCGAGTATACGTACTTGCCAAGAGACGACAACCAATTCGCGGATGCACTAGCGAAGCTAGCTTCAATGCTCAACATCCCGAATGAATGGGACGGAATGACCCTTCGGGTCGAGCGAAGGAAAGAGCCGGCTTATTGTTGTGCCATAGACTCCGAACCTGAAAACACCGAGGAAGAACCATGGTACACGGACATCCTTCGTTACAAAACAAGTGGGGAATTTCCCCCAAACACTTCCCCGCGAGCACAAAAGGCCCTGCGCCTCCTCGCTTCACAATATAGCATAATTCTGGGAGAACTGTACAAATACACGCCGAATAAAATCAAGTTACTTTGTGTCCATCAAAACCAAGCCCAAAGACTAATGGAAGAATACCATAACGGCGTGTGCGGACCCCATATGAACGGAAAAATGCTATCCCGAAAAATATCCCGCTCAGGGTACTATTGGACCACTATGGAAACCGATTGCCATCACTTTGTAAAAACTTGCCCAAAATGCCAAATCTTCAGTAACCTTAACCATTTACCTCCCTCAGAACTATACACCTTCACTTCTCCATGGCCTTTTTCCACCTGGGGTATAGATATAATCGGGAAGGTAACACCAACAGGCGTAGGGGGACACGAGTACGTTTTAGTTGCAATTGATTAGTTCACTAAATGGGTAGAGGCAGTCTCCTATGCAAAGTTAACAGCCAAACATGTCGCCCGATTCCTAAAAAAGAACATATTCTGTCGATATGGGGTTCCACATGAAATCATAAGTGACCAAGGTTCCCACTTCAGGGCCGAAGTCCAAGACCTGCTCAAAAAATATCATGTCAAACACCATAAATTCTCTCCCTACAGGCCGCAAATAAACGGCGCGGTAGAGGCGGCCAACAAAAATATTAAAGTCATAATCGAAAAAATGGCCGAAAATTATAAGGATTGGCCCAACAAATTACACTTTGCATTATGGGGCTATCGAACCTCAATCCGCACCTCCATTGGAGTAACACCCTACTCCTTGGTATACGGAATGGAAGTAGTCCAACCGGTCGAGTTGGAGATTCCCTCCCTCCGGATCGTCCTAGAAAGCAAGCTACCCGAAGCCGATTGGGTTCAAGCTAGGTACGACGAACTCGTCCTTTTAGACGAACGGAGGTTGAGAGCTCTACATCACGTGCAAGTGTATCAAAAGCGCATCGCAAGGCAATTCAACAAAAGAGTCAAATCTCGAAACATCAAAGAAGGCGATTTTGTATTAAAAGAAGTCCGCGCACCTACTACGGACCCTCGAGGAAAATTCCGGCCTACCTGGACAGGACCATATTTTGTAAAGACCATCCTACCTGGCGGAGCAGTCAAACTAGCCGACATAGATGGAGCGGAATTCGCTAACCTCACGAACTTAGACCAATTGAAAAAGTACTGTATTTAAGAAAATTCAGTCCGGAGTTAAGGCATCTAATAAAACACATTAAAACTCATAAGCAAACATTTTGCACATTACTCTAAACAAACGGCATAAAGTAGAAAAAGAAGGACAAAACTTCAACGCCCAGGACTGGGCGCTGTTATTTCTAACGCCCAGGCCTGGGCGCCGATATTTCCTTCGCCCTAAATCGGGCGTTGTTCTCTCTTGCCACCTACCCTCCCGCTTCTACAAAGTGTTCGTACTCCTTTTTCTAACCCTCAAAAGAACCACGAACACTTGGGGGGGAAGCAGACGAGTAATGAACACCCTTTCAAAAAAGTTTTTTTTCAAAAAGCTAGAACTACGCGCGACCTGATTCTGACAAGATACGTAGGCAATCTTTCTCAAGGATTCGGTCCAATAAAAAATTATAAAATAATAAAGTTAGGCAACACATCAAGAAGAAAAGATATCGCAAAGGGCACTCTACCCTGACCCATGCACGGGCAAGACCAAATAAAATAAAAAAAGCCACAATAGTTTCCAGGAAAAAGCCCAACAAAAGAGTATGACACGAGTCGGCAAAAAAAACAAAAATAGTGAACATGCATATGTAATACCCCAAGTAGTCGGTTAGTCTAAAAATATATGTGCACTCTTATATGAACTCATTATTTTTACGAAAGTCTTTTCCTTTTAAAAATTCGTCGTTGGTTTAGGAAGCTAATATTGCTATAATATGTTAAAACAAAGCCCACGGAAGGCTCAAAACATTCTTGCACCAAAAATCGCAAAAAATATATATATACATGCGGAACACAAGAATGAATATGTATAAAGAAAGGAGGTAAGCCTAAGACTCGTCATCGGCTCCATGTCTCCAAGCCTCGCCGGTCCACCCACTCCACTCCCCGTGGTATGAGGGACCCCAGCCAGAGTCATCCCAAAAATGAGGCTGCGACTGCAACTCGGGGGTAGGCTCTCGAGCCACCGACACGGAACGCCGCCTACGCTCCGGCTCGGACCTCTCCCCGGAAGAACTCGCCCTCGCGTCAGAACGGCGATGTCGTAGGGGCGAGTGTTGTGCTCTCTCTCTCTCGCGACGACCGTGTCCCCCGCCCGAGGGACCCGCGTCGTCGGCCCCAGCACGCCCAGTAGTCGTCTGCAAAAAGGGACAAAAAAGAGAGTGAATAACCGAAAGCCAAACCAAAGGTACAGATCAAAAGAAAAAAAAAAGAGGGCACATTACCCGAGTAGAGTGGGGGCTCCTGCAAGAAAGTGCAGACCGAGCTCGAACCAACGCGGACTTCAACCGGTTGATCACTCCCACCATCGCATTGGCCGTACGGGCCGGAACCTAAAACAAGAATGTCAGTAAAAAAAGAAAGAAAAAAATATAAAGAAGAGTACACAAATGAAAGGTGCATACCGCCTCTACTCCCTCAGGGAGCGGAGCATGGAAAACCCGGTCTTCCGGGAAAGGCTCCACAATCTCGGATCCACTCTCTCCGGTATACGAGATCCGAGCATCGGGAAGCACCCATCCCCCGAACAAAGGGTCAGGACCCTCCTGCACAAAACACAGTAGGCATAAACACATGGGCACGAACATGAAAACACTAAAAAAGAGAGGAGGCAACTTACAGCGCCAGGCTCCGGGAGACGAAGAGAATCCTGGATAAACTGGTAATAGCTAGCTCCCTCTACCACCAACTCTGTCGCCGGCACACCAGTCCTCAAGTGGACCCTCCACGACTCGCCTATCGAACGAGTAGACAGCATGGTCGCAGGCGGAGGCCTGGGCACCGAAAAAACCCCGAACGTCTGCATACGTACCCGCTCTCCCAGGTACCAGACAAGGTCCCGGCGGCCAACGAACAAGACCCGCATCTAGCTCAGGGCATAACTCTCCCTGACTGAAGCATGGGTACCCCTAAAAGAGAGCCATGGGGTCCAAACCACCTGTTTTCAAAACGCAGTCAGATCTCGCACATGAAAAGAATGACGAAATACGAGATAGAGGATAAGATTCTGTACATGCTCAGGGTTCCCGTCCCGGATAAGATCCCACACGATATCGGGCGGCGGACGCACTGTCAGATTCTTCTTCCAACCCCAATGGCGACCGGCAGGGAACTCCAAAGGCCTCTCCCCTTTCGGGGAGCCATCTAGGGTAAGTTCTCAAAGGTCCACAGTTGCAAAAGAAAAGGATAATAAAGCGTTAAAAAAAAAGAGGCCGGATAAAAGCAAGAAAAACAAAAGAAAGTCTAGGCACATACCTCGATCAAACGCGGCACTCCCGCTAATGTAATCACAAAGTGACGTATACTCGGGTCCGAGACGCGCACCGACAAACTCATCTGGCCGACAAGCGTCGCATAGCCCAAATTGCCCCAGCGATAGTCACCCAGTGTAGACACGTCCTCCACCATGCCTATCCACCTCGGGTCTAAGGTGTCAGTCGGACCCGATAGAAAAGTGGAAGTGATAAAATGGAGGTAGAACAGCCGAGCCTGTCTCGAAGGCGACTCCTCTACCCCGTGCTCCAAAGCCCACATCAGGTCAGCGAAAGGTATCCCACGGGGCTGGTACGAAGGTAACCTACTACCCATCCACGAGCCCAGGAGCCTGGTACCCTCAGCAACAGTCAGCGATGGGCCGTCCGACCTCAGACGAACGGGGTTCCCTGTAAAGGTCAAACCCGTCAAAGCTGTGTAGTCCTCAGGAGTGATCGTCATCGCGCCCCAAGGAAAATGGAAGGTGTTGGTGGTATCCCACCACCACCTCATGAACGACCGCAGAAAGGACATGGAGATGTTGAGCCGCAGTATCTCCCAGAAGGTCTCAACCACCGAAAACATAGAGCTCGCCCTCACCAAGGCCTGGGCGTCCGAGCTCAGATAGCTGAAAATGGTCTCACTCGTCGCGGCGCCATAGCCGCGAACCGTAGTCTATCTCCTCGCGTGCAGTGAAGGCGGGAAGTCACATGGTGCTCTAGGTCGTAGTGTAGATCACGACCATCGTAAAGCTCAGGGCCCAACCATAGGGGACCCGAGCCAGTCGACTGACGCGTCATGCCACACACCTCGTGGCCGCCAGGAGGGGGTAACGACTCGTCAGACAGGCTGGTCAACAATACAACAAGGCATTATACCTTTGACAAAATCGGCACTCATACCGATCCCTAAAAAAGAGTGCATTTCACTCATGAAATGGAGTCATACAATTTTTTGTTCCCTAAAAAACATGATACTAAGTTCATACTTAGCAAAATTCCCTAAGTAAAAATTAACTCCAGCAAAATCAAAATTCTCCCATAATTTGTCATTCATGAATTATGAGGAACGCAAGCAATATACCAAGAACAACTACATTATAAGAAAATACTAGATTCGTAGGTATACTTGGGGGCTAGCACGAAAATGCCCAAATTCAACAAAAATTAACATGCACAAACTAATTAACATGTTATGTGGAACATTTCCAACTATCTAATTGAAGAAAAGGGGCACAAAATCAAAAACCCCCAAATTAATTTCATGCACAAAAATACTTGACAAAATACTGAAATTGACAAAAAAAAGCTCGAAATTATTGAAAATCACTTACATTGGGAAGGTTAGGAAGTGATTTAGAGTAGAACTCGTGAAGAAAAGTGAAAGAAACGAGCAAAGATCAGTAGAGAGAAGTGGAGAGCTTGAGCGAAAATGGCGGAAATGGGAAAGGAAGGAGACGGTCCGCGAATTCAAAGACCAGTCCCCCTTTCGCATTTTCAACGCCCAGCTCTGGGCGTTAGAAATTCTAGCGCCCAGGCCTGGGCGCTGAAAATGCTTCCCAGACAGCAAATATTCGCTGTCGGGCACGCGTGCTCCCCTACTTTGTGTAAAGATATCCGTTATCTTATTTCTATCCCAAAAAAGAAAAAAAAACGGTATTTTGAAAAAATAATAATAAATAAGAAATAATAAAATAAAATATCGTTAAACCAAAAATATACACAATGTGGACCCACTTATAGGACACATCTAATCAGGAAAAATTACGACCCACCAACAGGTTGTAATCACAAAAGCCCTTCTACATAGGCAAAATAAGAAATTCAAAATGGGCTCGCCCACCCTCAGCGGGCGGGGTCTGCGTCACTAGCCGCGCAGGTCCTCAGTTTTCGAAAAATAAAGTCTTCAAATTTAAAATAGGCTCGCCATCTTCAGCCGGCGGGGTCTACGGCGCAAACCACGTAGGTCCTTATTTTCGAAAAAAAAAACAAAACAAAATAAAATTTCAAAACAGATTCGTACACTTCAGCGGACAGGGTGTCCACCCTCAGCGGACAATGTTCGCCACCTTCAGTGGGCGGGGTTTACGTCACAAACCGCGTAGGTCCTTATTTTCAAAAAAATTTAAACAGATTCGTCCACTTCAGTTGACGGGGTGTCCACCCTCAGCGGACAAGGTTCGCCACCTTCAGCGGGCGGGGTATACGTCACAAACCGCGTAGGTCCTTATTTTCAAAAACATCAAACAGATTCGTCCACTTCTATCGGACGGGGGGGTCCCCCTCAGAGGACAGGCTCGCCCACCTTCAGCGGGCGGGGTCTGCGTCACTAACAGCGTAGGTCCTTAGTCGCTGCAGCGATAACTTTTACTGGATTTTCCTTCGTTTTACTTCCTATAAAAACAAGGGTACTGGATTTTCCTTCGTTTTACTTCCTATAAAAACAAGAGGGTTTTCTCGTTTAGCTAACCCTGAAAATGAGAATCTTTAAAAACGTTTTACCTCGTGATTGGGCTTGGCCAGGCCCAATTACACTTTACAGCTTTAATTTCGAAAACATCTGTAGTTACTCCCAATGACAAAGTGAGGGAGTTTCTACGCATCTTTAGATCCTTCCAATGACAAAGTGAGGAAGTTTCTATACTATCAGTTGACAAATCCCAATGACACGTGAGGGATATGTCGACACTTCAAGTGATGACCCTTAAGTCAAATGTTATCACTCGGGGGCTCGTGAGACCCTCGCAAAACAGGTCACATACACCATGACTTGTGTGACGCACTCCGTCTAATACTTTGACCATCGTCTTACTCCAAGACTCA
Organism: Spinacia oleracea; assembly: GCF_020520425.1. NCBI lineage: Eukaryota > Viridiplantae > Streptophyta > Magnoliopsida > Caryophyllales > Amaranthaceae > Spinacia > Spinacia oleracea. Next base: position 32,928,591 of record NC_079492.1, read on the forward strand.
GTCAAAGTGGGGGCTAACTGTAGACACCTACTTTTGTCCCCATTCCCGCAAGGGAAAGGTTCGATGATGAAAGCATAAAAACTCCACTTGACAATGCATCTCTTATAAAATAAACGAATCTCGATTCCCCATTTCATTTCACCCGAAACTTGCTATTTATGGAAACCTGCTAAAAATAGTAACCGCTGTAAAAGGTAGCTTCTAAAAGTGGCAAATCATAATAGATAGAAACCTGTCAGAATTAGGTGTTGCATTCCAACATAAATCCTAAATGAGATAGAAAACTGCGAGAATCCTATTCCTAAAAGGATTCGGAAATAAGAGTTACGTATTAATTAAAATCCTAACGAGCCTAGAGTTAGTAACGGGCCCAGACGCATTCCGTCACAAATTGATACGCGCTAAAAGACTCAAATTAATCTCAAACTCTTCGGATTTTAGAATCCGAATCTGACTAAACGAAAACTGCCCAGACCCTATTTTCAACGCCTGGCTCTGGGCGCCGAAAGTACCTGGGTACGTGTTTTTTCCTAACTCTTTGTGGATTAGAACTCTGCAATTCTATCTTTCCACGAACCCTTCCCTATAAATAGACCCCTAGTTACGACGTGAAAAGAACACACAACAACACATAATATATTCTGAGTATTGACTTTAAACCCCTTAGCCTAAGCCTCTCGCTGCGAAACTGTTCACGCGTTCTGTCGCAATCGATCCATAAATCGAACAGAACGTATCCTGTCCCATAATCGAGATTCGTTAAATAAAAAGGAGAAATAGCAAAGTCAAAGTGGTTAGTTTTCTGAGAACCCTGACGCACCGCTCAAGGGTGCGTCGTAATGTGTCCCTTTTCGATGATTTAACCGCTTTCCTCGCCCTTTTCATGAACTGTTAAACTAACCTAATATGATTGTTCTATCACGCCTAACAAATATAATATTTTTGGGAAATCGGATTATCATCAAATATAATGCTATTTAAATCAGATAATCACGACCGAATTAGTATTATATGCTGCATGTTGCTAAAATCAATTCAGATTAGTTTAATAGTTAACGCATGTCCCTTCAATTATTTATGCTGAGCTAGTAAGGATATCCTGCCTCTGGAGTTATCGACGAGCGAATTACTCCTCTCGGTAGTTACAGTCCCCCGAACCCTCAATCTCTACCTTGCGGGTGTATATTGAGAGATCCCCACACCAGGAATTACAAGGGAACCTACGGCCGTCGTGGTCAAACATAATTGCACTCCCTTTACGTCACGATAACCAGGTTTTGTCAGTTTTTCTCACTGTCGTTAAAAACTGAATGGCGACTCCTATATTACTAGTCAATTGGGTGTATACTCACAGGAAATCCAATTACACTTGATTGAATAAAAATAATCGTCACACCCACGAGGGACAGGTCACGCATTAGCCTCGCGCTTTTTCGACACCCTCACAGGGATTGTCCTCCCATAAATCGGGATGAGATGCTAAAAGTTGTACAAGGCCACTCGGAGAGCTAGAAACTGGAAAATGCATGGCCGTGCTCAGATGAATCATAGGCTATGATTATCTGTTTATTTGATCAGTTGAACTCTGAAACCGAGAAACACCTATGGACGTAATAAGGATGACAACTCTTACCTTATGTTCAAGACCAAGCATCGAGCGACAAAGGAATTAGGAAATGCACACTTGTCCCTAAGGAAAAGTGGGAGACTGAAGGAAATAATGCCCTTGGTCCAAGTATGCATTTAATGTTAAGTCTAATAAATGCGGTTCAGTATTAATTAAACAAGTTAATAATTCAGTGAGATCAAGTGAGCTGAATGCCTAGCTAGAGGCCGCTTCAGTTCAAGTGGAATTAATGATATTAAATCCATAGCTTACTCTTGACTAAACCCGTAGGGTCACACAAATAGTACGTAAACGGATCAAGTATTTAATGGCATTAAATACTCCATCTATGGATATTCGGAATCGACCGATCTTGGTTTCAGTGGGAGCTGAGATCGTCAAAAGCAAGAAATGAATACTCCGGAAACGATGATATTACCGGAAACGGAAATATGGACCGTATCGGAAATATATAAATATTATCCAAGTCGTAGATGTTGCCGGAAACGGAAACATGGTACGTATCGGAAAATATTATTGGAAATGGAAATATTGCCGGAATCGGAAATATTGCCGGAAACGGAAATATTGTCAGAATCGGAAATATTATCGAAATCGGAAAATAATTCCGGAAACGGAAATATTAAATATTTGTTCGAAACGGAAATTAATTCCGGAATCGGAAATATTAAATATTGTTCGTATCGGAAATGAATTCAGGAATCGGGAATTTAATCGGAAGCGTATCGTACGAATTAGCATCGGACGAGGCCTGCCAGACGAAGGCCCAGCACGAAGCCGGGCCATCGCCCAGCAAGCCAAAGCGCAACAAACACACGCCAAGCCTCGACCACGCCCATCGCGAAGCCAAGGCCCAGCCAAGGCTTGGGCGCGCATGCAGAGCAAAGGGGCTGCGACGAGTTGGGCCTTGCGTTGTGCGCTCGGTGTGGGCGTGCGGTGCTTGTACGCCACTCGTGTGTGTGTTACTCGAATCCTAAAGCTACCGGGATTCGTCATATGACTAAACCTAATCCTAATAGATAAAGTTTATTTAAATGGAGTCCTAGCAGGATTCTAATTAAATAAATTTGTATTCTAATAGGATTATAATTCCTTTTTCATAACACTATAAATAGGTGCCTAGGGTCACAGATTTATACACACAATTGAAGTATTCAAAGGTAATATTTTGAAGCAAAAATCAGCCAAACACTTGCAACCTATTTAGCCGAAAATACTAGGAACCTTAAGGGCGATTCTAGTTGGTCAAGCTTAAGGCGGATCCGGACGTGCTGTGGACTATCATCGGAGGGACGACACTTGGAGTCCTAAAGACTTGTTCTTGTTCGATTCGGGCGCAGCTAGGGAGGGCATGCAACAAAGTGTATGCATTTGAATTATGCTAAATGATTATGTGTAAATAATATGTTTCCTGGCATTAAGGTTTTCCGCATGATTTATGTTTTGTCATATGTATCATAACCTAACAAATGACACGTAACAGATCACCGGATTAAATGCATCGGAAATTCATTTAACAGCTTTTCGGGAATTAGTTTTGGAAAACGTATTATACGATACGACCTTGCATCGGAATCGTATATCGTATCGCGAATATTCGTAAGCTAGGCTAAACGAATAAATCGTATCGCACGACGGTGATTCGTCGTACACGAAATGATAAATAATATCCGGAACGATATTAAGTCGCGAATACGAAGACCGGCCCACGAGCCGAGTACGCGAGGCACTCAAGGCCCATGGGCGCTCGGCACGCAAGCAAGGCAACAACACGGCAGCGCTAGCCCATGGCCGAGCAAGCTGCGCGTGTGTGCGCGCGGGCCAAAGCAACGACACAGCAGCAGCTGCGCTCGGCCCACGACCCATCACACTGCGTGCTCGTGTGTGTTGCGTGGGCTTGCTGGCCGGTCGTGGCCCTTGTGGCTTGGCCGGTTGGCAAGGTTATTCTAATAACCTTCTAACCCAGTTTTCCAACAAGACAATTCAATCTACACTCAAACCCTAGAGACTCAGAGAACCCTAATTCTCTCTGTGCCTCCAAAGTGAGTTCTTCCCAAAAGCAAACTATCTTGAACAATTGTCTAAGCTACAATTATCAAGACGGATCTGATCATGTCGGTGAACCAAGTAGAGGAACGACAAGTGGAGTTCTAAGTTCGTGTTCGTTGACAGATTATTGTGGAAAACACGCTTCAAATGTAAGTATGCTTAATTTGTGCTTTATATATGCTTCCTGGATTTGGGGATTGTTTCCGCACATGTTATTATGTTTAACTGTATTCCCCTACACTGGGCAGGACCATACATTGTCAAGAAAATCCTCTCCGGGGGAGCAGTCGAATATACAGATGTCGATGGAATAGAATTCCGATCTCTGACAAACCTCGATCAACTCAAGCAGTTCTATGTCTAAGTTCAATGTTCAAATTCAAAATCCAATTCAAAAGTCCTGTAAGGTTTAGAACTATGTCCGGCCTGATTCCTTAACGGGACACGTAGGCAACCTCATTCCGAGGCCTGGCCACTTTAATACAACAAAAAAATACAAAATTTCCTCAATTAAGGGCATCCTAAAAATCAAATTCAAAACTCAATTGTCGTTGTCTTTATTCCAAATGTGCCAATTCAAAGCAAAGCATGTTTAAGCGGAATTTAACACAATAACTATTTATTTGGCTCTAAGGCCTTCAAAGCTAATTCAAAAACAAGGTTGGAATCAAGTGAAGCAAAGTTCAAAGCCTTTTCACTTCCACTAAACACACTTCCTAAACACATTTTCTAAACACATTCTTAAACACAATTCCTTCTAGTACAACTTCAAACAGATTAGCCTACAAAGATCTATGGTCAGGCGACTATGCTCTTGAGTCTTGGCACCTTGAGTACTAACCCTGGCTCATGCCGCAATCATTCATCAATCTTCCCTTTGCCCAAGCGGCGAGAGAAGGAACTTGCTAGTCTTCCAAGATGGGAGGATGACGAACCTCCTTTGGACTCAAAACGGTCAAGCACCGGACGGGCCACACTTCCGTCACCTTCTTCATAATCATTTGATGCAGGGCGTCTAGCTCTAGAACCTCGGACTCTAGATGGTCCGGAGAAAGAAATGTCCCTCTGGCTTGGGCCGTTCATCCATACAATGTACCCCGCAGGCAGAGTATCAGGCTCAGGCGGGTACTGAATATTCAAGAATGGTTTGGCAACCCAATACCGCCTCCAAACTTCAAGTCGATTTGCATTTAGCGCAACAGTTTTCGGGTTCTCTTCAGCAAATCCGGGATTTCTTGTTTCAAGCCATATTGTCTCATCACTCTAGCAGGCGAGTAGAAGACCAACATTGTGAGGCTTGGCACCCTCAAAGCAGTAGAACCTGGGGCATGTCTCATAGAAACAATTCCCCACCAAGGAACTACCCACCTTATACAAGATTGAACTCCAGAGAGTGTGCATCGCCACTCATCCAATGAAAGTCGGCCATACACCATGGGCCGCAAAGTGAACCCTTTTCTATTATAGCTTTCCATGTTCTCCGGTGGTGCCACCAGCATGAGCCTCTCCATAAGCCAAACCTTGGGGAGTATACAAAAAAAAGGCAATTCAAAATTCAACATTCAAAATACAAGTACAAATTCAATATACAAGAAAGCTCCAGATCCTTACTTGGAGTAATACCGGACTTCCCGACGGCGGAGAAGAGGGGTCCGACTTCAACATATCAAGGCCCATCAATGTTTCACCAATCACAAGCGGCATGGGGTCCCGGCCACTAGCAAACTGCTCCACAATCTCTATTAGGGAGGCATCGCCATTGCCAAGCCCCTGTTTCGAAAAGAGGAAGCAAGCAAAGATACAAAAACTCAAGCGGAAAGCCTTGGGGACATCAAGCCCAGCAAAATAGGCGACAATGAGGGACAAATCCACCCCTCTGCCATATACAACAACACTCAAAAGTGGGGGTTTCAAGCCCAAATATCTTTCAAAACCCAAGAAGTAGTATTCTTCAACACTAGGCGTGCATGGCTCCGACATAACGGGCCACCCCAATATGGCACTAAACTCTTCAGGGAGGGGACATACCTCATTATTTCCAAAGCGGAAAACATGATGACTCGGATCCCAAGCATCCAGAGCAGCAAGAATGAAGTGCACATCAACCTTTACAAACCGGAAGGAGGCGAGCACCCCAAGATGCATGCCATCAAGCTCCCTTTTCTCCATCTTGCATAACGAACCAAGCCAAGAGTTCAAGGCATTTTCAAAATACATGGCCATTTCTCTTTCTTTTCGTGAGGAAGCAGTATACAAAGAAAAGCATGGATGGATTGATGCAAAGTATGACCCGAAAAGCTACCTATTTATACAAAAACCGGCCCTTATGACAGTGCACCGGCGCCTGCACCAAGCGCAGGGGCCTGCAACAAAGGACGAGGCCACCGTCCCCTTTATGATTCCAAGTACGCACTCTTTAGTGCTTCGGACAGCAGAGTACAGCCTCAATTATTCAAGGTTCCAAAGCCGTAAGCCGCGCAATTTCAAGCAGTCCGAGTCAGCGCCTCGGGCCGATTTCGAGTCAATCTGTTCAAAATTCAAGCATTCTAGTCCTAGATCGGCGTCATAAGTCGAGTGTGCATATGCATCAGCAAAAGTTGATTATACTTTGACTTGCGCTCTTTCTAACCAAAAAACCTCAATCAAAGTGGGGGATTATAGTGGGTATATACACCCGAAAAAAATGGGCAAATTTTTTCAATTTTGCATGCATACATATAGATACAAATTTCAAAAGCACACACAACGCATACAAAATTCAATTTTCAGCCATACAAGATTCAAAAATTCCAAACCTTGCAAAATTCAAAGCCATACAAAGTTCAAAATCCAATTTCCAAACCGTACAATCTATACAAAAACATTCCATACAAAAATCAGCCAAGGCAAGCTGGAACTCGCTACCATGCACGGTCAGCCCGAGTCATCATCAGCCGTAATGTCAATCACAGGCTCCTTGCCCCTGTTTCGGCTCCTGTAGCGCTCCAGATCCCGATCCAGCTCTGCTCCAGGGGTACCAGGCTCCTGCTCCGAAATACGAAGAGTACCGGGAGAATGATATGTTCCCTGCTGAGGGGAAGGATACTGATAAGGCTGCGGCATCGTCATGAACTGGCGCTGCGCCTCAAAAATCTGGGTCTGACGCATCCTCTCATCTCCTGCCAGCAAGTCCAAGGATCTACACCCCAAGGCTGAAAGCCGCTCCCTCCGAAGTAATAGCCGGGAGGAGGTACAAAAGGCCTCGAGCTGCTCGCACCCCCAAAAGAATGACTGGTAGGATCAACATATACAAAGGGGACACCTCCCCTATCAGCATCAGAATGCCTCTGATAAGTGCCAGCACCGGACCCCTGTCCCAGATCCAAGCTCGGCTCTTCCTGCCCTCTCGAAATCTCCACCTTGGGCTCCCTGTCAACTGGACCTCTGCGACCTCGACGGCGCTCCTATACAAAGTACAAAATTCAAGAATCAGACATCAAAGTTCGAATTTCTAAAGTACAAAATTTCACAGTCAATGAAAGCACCTCTCTATCCCGGTCAGAAAGCTTCTGGGTCAGCTTGGCACAATGCCTCTTCAAAGAATCAATCAAAAGCATCCAGCGACGCACTCTCACCCAAGGCGCCTGCATACAAAATTCAAGATCGATTTCCAGATACAAGATTACAATCAGTTTCAAGCAAATACAACAGTACTTACAGCTGCATAATGCTCAGGTACAACATCATACGACCTCCGGTGCGGAGGAGAAGCTATAGGGACGGTCACCTCCACCTGCTCCCCATCCGAATTCTCATAGCAGATAACCCTATTAGCATGGGGAATGTTCTCGGGGTCGACCTCCTCCTCCTACAAGTATTCATACAATGATTCAAGAATACAAGAGTACAAGAATACAAGAATACAAGATACAAAATTCAAAAGCTCACTGGCAGTACAAAGCGTACAGGTGGAGCAAGCCTCTTCAAAAGGTCCTCATAATGGCCCCTCTTATCTACAAAGTTCTCCCAAGGGAGACAAACATCATCGCCCTTAGCATTCAAATAGAGTTGGGCGAGTTCTTCTTCTAGCGTTAACATGGACTCCGGTGGGTCTTTAGGGACAAGTCTGCCCCCCGTACTATGCTGAAGGGACACTCGCTCCCCCCATGTACCACATATGGCGATACACCCCAGGGAGCAAGACCCGCCGCCAAGACAAGAAGAGGGCACGAGTAGCCGGAATAGGTATAGGCGCACCAGCAAAGGGACGCCAAACCACCTACAGAGCAGACAACTCAGGCAACTATACAAGTATAAATACAAAAGAATAAAACTGTACAAGAGTTTACCTCAAAAACGGGTAAAACCCGCCAAGCTCTGCGGGAGGCCGCCAGAGGCACCCTCCTGCGCACCGCTCTTATCCAAGAGGCAGCATACGGGTAAGCCGCATCCCTAGTACGAACCGGCGCCAAAGTCGGGAAGTGCTCGTACATCCAAATCTTTCAAAAAGCAAAAAAAGCATCAATCAAGTTCAAGATACAAACATACAAGTACAAGATACAAAGTACAAGGAGTCTCGAATACCTCCAGCACACTACACAAAGCAGCAATACTTGGGTCGCTCTCCGACACAGTCCGGGAGGCCCACTTCATCTCATACAAAAGGTGGTTGTATGCCAGACCATCCCAGTTGAGGCTCGAAACAACCCTCAAATCTTGCAAAGCCGTCAGGAAGCCAATATGCACCCGACTGTTCCTACTCGGGGTCATCACTCTACTCACCAGAGCCAAGAGGAAGAGTCGAACCCTCTGCTCCGCAGATATGTCCACGCAGCGGATCGCGGCCATGATCACCGTCACAAGAGCATGAGCGTCATCATCCTCCAAGTCGACAACAGGGCCAAGCAAGCCCCTGACACTGCTCGAGTGCCATGTCAGCTTAGAATCAAAAATCACGTTCCTCTCAGAGAAGGGAAGACCCGTGATCATAGCAAACTCAAGAGGGGTAATAATGATCTCCCCCCATGCCATATGAAAGGTGTTGGTGGTATCCCACCACCGCTCCAACAAGGCCTGTAATCGGGGTTTGATCCCCGTTCTCCTCCGAGTATCTCCCATGGCACGCCAGAAATCGACCAGGCCCGTCTGCAACCAGATCTCCATAGCCTCCGCGTCAGCACAGATGGACGGAAAGACTTTGTGAAGGTCCGCCAAGGACCAAAAAGTGCGCAACGGATCTCCATCAGCCTATGGATTAGCCGATTAGTTCAAAACCTATACAAGTTCAAAAAAGACAAAGCACAGTACAAGACTTACCAAACCAGCGCGAGGCCGCTGAGACAAATGAAAATCCGGTCGAAACACTAGATCGGAAGGACTCCAGCCAGTGCCAACGAAGGCGGGTACTCTTCGGGGAACCATGCCCCCCTCCGGCACGTTTGTTGCAGCTGCTTCATCATCCGAAGCATCCTCCATGGCAGTGTTAGGTTATGATACATATGACAATACATAAATCATGCGGAAAAACCATAAAGCCAGAAAAGCATATTATTTACACATAATCATTTAGCATAGTATAGATGCTTGCACTTTGTAGCGTGCCTTCCCTAGCTGCGCCCGAACCGAACAAGAACAAGTCTTTAGGACAAGTGTCGTCCCTCCGTAGATAGTCCAGAGTACGTCCGGATCCGCCTCAAGATTGACCAACTAGAATCGCCCTTAAGGTGCTTAGGAATTTTCGGCTATTAGTGCAAGAGAGTGGCTGAATTTTCTTTAAAAAACTTACCCTTTGAATACTTCAATCGCCTTTATAAATTATGACCCTAGGCCCTTATTTATAGAGGTTTGGAAAGGGAATTGGAATCCTAGTAGGATACGATTTAATTAAATTTAGAATCCTACAAGGACTCTAATTAATTAAATAATCCTAATAGGAATAGGAATTTAATCATACACCAAATCCTAATAGATTTAGGAATTGTGCATGGACACAAACACACACACGCACGGAGCCACGAGGGCGCCCGCACGCGTGCGCTCGGCCAACGCAGCCCACGCTGGGCAGCCTTGCCTTGGCGCGCTGGGCCTGCCTTGCGGTGGGCCTGGCGCTGCCTTGGGCTGGGCGTTGGCGCGCGTCTTTGCTTGTTGGGCGATAGCCTGGCTTCGTGCTGGGCCTTCGTCCGGCAGGCCTCGTCCGATGCTTATTCGTACGATACGCTTCCGATTAAATTCCCGGTTCCGGAATTCATTTCCGATACGAACAATATTTAATATTTCCGATTCCGGAATTAATTTCCGTTTCGAAAAAATATTTAATATTTCCGTTTCCGGAACTATTTTCCGATTCCGATAATATTTCCGATTCTGACAATATTTCAGTTTCCGGCAATATTTCCGATTCCGGCAATATTTCCATTTCCGATAATATTTTCTGATACGTACCATGTTTCCGTTTCCGGCAACATCTACGACTTGGATAATATTTATATTTCCGATACGATCCATATTTCCGTTTCCGGCAATATCATCGTTTCCGGAGTATTCATTTCTTGCTTGTGACGATCTCAGCTCCCACTGAAACCAAGATCCGTCGATTCCGAATATCCATAGATAGAGCATTTAATGCCATTAAATACTTGATCCGTTTACGTACTATTTGTGTGACCCTACGGGTTCAGTCAAGAGTAAGCTGTGGATTAATATCATTAATTCCACTTGAACTGAAGCGGCCTCTAGCTAGGCATTCAGCTCACTTGATCTTACTGAATTATTAACTTGTTAATTAATACTGAATTGCTTTTATTAGACTTAACATTGAATGCATACTTGGACCAAGGGCATTATTTCCTTCAGTCTCCCACTTGTCCTTAGGGACAAGTGTGCATTTCCTAATTCCTTTGTCGCTCGCTGCTTGCTCTTGAACATAAGGTAAGAGTTGTCATCCTTATTATGTCCAGAGGTGTTTCTCGGTTTCAGAGTTCAACTGATCAAATAAACAGATAATCATAGCCTATGATTCATCCGAGCACGGCCATGCATTTCACAGTTTCTAGCTATCCGAGTGGCCTTGTACAACTTTTAAGCATCTCATCCCGATTTATGGGAGGACAATCCCAATCTTGCGATCTTGAGATTAGACTTCGTTTGATAGGTGATTACATGAGCGTTGCCTTTATAGCCTCCTTTTACGGTGCGACGGTTGGTTAACGTCAAAGCAACCAGTTCTCAAACAAGTAATCTCAAATCACTCAGGTATTGAGGATTTAGTGTCTAATAATTTTAATGAAATTTACTTATGACAGATTTTCATCTCTTACAGTAAAGTTTCATAGGTCTGTCCGATACTAGTCTTCCCAAAGTAAGTATCTATGCAAATGATTATGACATTGCCATGTCCACATAGTTAAAGAAACAAAACTACTAGTCATCTTGCATTCTAGTCGTCTAACGTTTTCTATGCGTCCAATTTTATAGAAAACTCCGACCAGGGACCATTTTCAACTTTTGACATTCAAGTTCACTTGATAGACATTTCTTAGTCACAGGACTGGTCCTGACAGTCTATCTTGAATATATCATCAAATTGAAGGGACTCATCATTTAATAAACCACAAATTAAATGGAAAAATGAATTCTATTCATTTATTGTGAATGATTAACCAATAATGTTTTACAAAGATTTAAACTCTAAAACTTTAAAACATTAAATAAGGACATCAAAGTCATTCTCCAATATGCTTGATTCCCAAAGCTGCAGTGTGCGAGTTGTTCTTCGCCTGCGGCAGAGGTTTAGTCAATGGATCTGATATGTTGTCATCAGTTCCAATCTTGCTTATCTCGACATCTTTTCTTTCAATGAACTCTCGTAGAAGGTGAAATCTATGAAGTACATGCTTGACTCTTTGGTGGTGTCTAGGCTCCTTTGCCTGTGCAATAGCTCCGTTGTTATCACAATACAGGGTTATTGGTCCTTTAATGGAGGGGACTACACCTAGTTCACCTATAAACTTCCTTAGCCATATAGCTTCCTTTACTGCTTCATGTGCAGCAATGTACTCCGCTTCAGTTGTAGAATCCGCAATGGTGCTTTGCTTAGCACTTTTCCAGCTTACTGCACCTCCGTTGAGGCAGAAGACAAACCCAGACTGTGATCTGAAATCATCTTTGTCGGTTTGGAAACTTGCGTCCGTATAGCCTTTAACAATTAATTCATCATCTCCACCATAGACCAGGAAGTCATCTTTGTGCCTTTTCAGGTACTTCAGAATATTCTTGGCAGCAGTCCAATGTGCCTCTCCTGGGTCTGACTGGTATCTGCTCGTAGCACTGAGTGCGTACGCAACATCCGGGCGTGTACATATCATAGCATACATTATTGAACCAATCAATGATGCATATGGAATCCCATTCATTCGTCTACGCTCGTCAAGTGTTTTTGGGCACTGAGCCTTGCTTAGAGTTATTCCATGAGACATAGGTAGGTAGCCTCGCTTGGAGTCTACCTTCTTGAACCTATCAAGTACCTTATTGATATAAGTGCTTTGACTAAGTCTAGTCATCTTTTTAGATCTATCTCTGTAAATCTTGATGCCCAATATATACTGTGCTTCTCCTAGATCCTTCATCGAAAAACATTTCCCAAGCCAAATCTTGACAGAGTTCAACATAGGAATGTCATTTCCGATAAGTAATATGTCGTCGACATATAATACTAGAAAAGAAATTTTGCTCCCACTGACCTTCTTGTATACACAAGATTCGTCTGCGTTGTTGATGAAACCAAAGTCACTGACTGCTTCATCAAAACGTATATTCCAGCTCCTGGATGCATGCTTCAATCCGTAGATTGATTTCTTTAGCTTGCATACCCTTTTAGCATTCTTTGGATCCTCAAAACCTTCAGGTTGTGTCATAAACACAGTTTCTGTTAAAAAGCCGTTTAAGAAAGTGGTTTTGACATCCATCTGCCATATTTCGTAATCGTAATATGCAGTGATTGCTAACATTATCCGAATAGACTTTAGCATTGCAACTGGTGAAAAGGTTTCATCGTAATCCACACCGTGGACTTGCCTGTAACCTTTTGCAACCAATCTAGCTTTGAAAACTTCAAGTTTCCCATCCTTGTCCTTTTTCTGTTTGAAAACCCATTTGCTTCCAATGGCTTGGTAGCCATCTGGGAAATCGACCAAATCCCATACTTGGTTTTCTGACATGGAGTCTAATTCAGATTGCATGGCTTCTTGCCATTGCTTGGAGCTAGGCTCGTCATAGCTTGTTTGTAAGTCGCAGGTTCATCACTTTCAAGTAATAGAACGTCATAGCTCTCGTTCGTCAAAATACCTAAGTACCTTTCCGGTTGAGATCTATATCTTTGCGATCTACGCGGGGTAACATTTCTAGATTGACCATGATTCTCACCAGATTCTTCTAAAGATCTCTGAGTTTCATCCTGAATGTCATCTTGAGCATTCTCTAGAGTTTGTTGTTCGACTCGAATTTCTTCGAGGTCTACTTTTCTCCCACTTGTCATTTTGGAAATGTGATCTTTCTCCAAAAAGACACCATCTCGAGCAACAAACACCTTGTTCTCAGATGTATTGTAGAAGTAATACCCCTTTGTTTCCTTTGGATAGCCCACAAGGATACATTTGTCAGATTTCGAATGAAGTTTGTCTGAAATTAATCGTTTGACGTATACTTCACATCCCCAAATCTTAAGAAAAGACACATTTGGAGGCTTTCCAAACCATAACCCATATGGAGTCTTTTCGACAGTTTTAGACGGAGCTCTATTTATAGTGAGTGCAGCTGTATTTAGTGCATGTCCCCAAAATTCTATTGGAAGTTCGACCTGACCCATCATTGACCTGACCATGTCTAGCAAGGTTCTGTTCCTCCGTTCCGACACACCATTCCATTGTGGTGTTCTAGGAGGAGTCAATTCTGACAGAATTCCACATTCTTTCAGATGGTCATCAAATTCATAGCTCAGATATTCACCGCCTCTATCAGACCGCAGTGCCTTAATCTTCTTGCCTAATTGATTCTCTACTTCACTCTGAAATTCCTTGAATTTGTCAAAGGATTCAGACTTATGCTTCATTAGGTAGACATAACCATATCTACTGAAGTCATCAGTGAAAGTGATAAAGTAGCTGAAACCACCTCTAGCATTTGTACTCATTGGTCCACATACATCTGTATGGATTAAACCCAATAGTTTAGTTGCTCTTTCTCCAATTTTAGAGAAAGGTTGCTTTGTCATTTTGCCAAGTAAACATGATTCGCATTTACCATAATCCTCTAAGTCAAATGGTTCTAGAATTCCTTCCTTTTGAAGTCTTTCTAAGCGTTTCAAGTTTATATGGCCTAATCGACAATGCCACAGATAGGTGAGATCTGAATCATCCTTTTTGGCCTTTTTGGTATTTATGTTATAAACTTGTTTGTCGTGATCTAATAAATAAAGTCCATTGACTAATCTAGCAGATCCATAAAACATCTCTTTAAAATAAAACGAACAACTATTGTCTTTTATTAAAAAGGAAAATCCCTTAGCATCTAAGCAAGAAACTGAAATGATGTTTTTAGTAAGACTTGGAACATGAAAACATTCTTCCAGTTCCAAAACTAGACCAGAGGGCAACGACAAATAATAAGTTCCTACAGCTAATGCAGCAATCCGTGCTCCATTTCCCACTCGTAGGTCGACTTCACCCTTGCTTAACTTTCTACTTCTTCTTAGTCCCTGTGGATTGGAACATAAGTGTGAGCCACAACCTGTATCTAATACCCAAGAAGTTGAATTAGCAAGTATACAGTCTATAACGAAAATACCTGAAGATGGAACGACTGTTCCGTTCTTCTGATCTTCCTTTAGCTTCAAGCAATCTCTCTTCCAATGCCCCTTCTTCTTGCAGTAGAAGCATTCGGATTCAGAAGTGGGTTGACTGACCTTCCTCTTTTCAGACTTGGCGCCAGTTTGCTTAGTTGGGCTGGCCTTGTTGCCACCTTTCTTAGCATTCCTCTTCTTTCCAGATTTCTTGAACTTGCCCCCACGCACCATAAGCACATCTTGCTTATCACTTTTGAGCGTCTTTTCAGCGGTCTTCAGCATACCGTGAAGCTCAGTGAGCGTTTTGTCCAGACTATTCATACTGTAGTTCAGTTTGAACTGATCATACCCGTTATGAAGAGAATGGAGGATGGTGTCTACAACCATTTTCTGAGAGAATTGCTGATCCAGCCGACTCATATTCTCAATGAGTCCAATCATTTTGAGAACATGTGGACTTACGGGCTCGCCTTTCTTAAGCTTGATCTCAAGAATTTGCCTATGAGTCTCGAATCTTTCGACTCGAGCCAGATCTTGGAACATGTTCTTTAACTCACTGATGATCGTGAAAGCATCTGAGTTGATGAACGTTTTCTGCAGATCTGCACTCATGGTGGCGAGCATTAGACATTTCACATCCTTGTTGGCATCAATCCAACGATTGAGGGATGCTTGAGTGACCCCGTCGCCTGCGGCTTCGGGCATCGCCTCTTCCAGGACATACTCCTTTTCTTCCTGCATAAGAACTATTTGCAAGTTCCTTTGCCAGTCAAGGAAGTTTTTCCCGCTCAACTTCTCCTTTTCGAGAATTGATCGAATGTTGAATGAATTGTTGTTTGCCATAATTAAAACTAAAATTGGAAAAATAAACAAATAAATAACCATTCATAGTTTCTCTTAATAAACTTAAATTCTAGCATACATGCATAATTCAATGTTCATTAAGCATTTTATTCAAGTTATGTGTTCCGGCAGGTGTGAATAAAATGATTCCAAGATCCTAAAATCATTGAAGAATTAAGCACAGTTTGTCTACTTAATCCTAAAACATCTTAGGTAAGCAAAAACCTTTTGCTAATAGTCTAGAAACTATTCTTGGTTGATAGGCACGTCTAAGAACTTATTAGGTAAACCTATCGATTTTGCCACGACATAAAAGGACTCCTTACTTATATCGTTGAGTTTCACCAAAACTAACATGTACTCACAATTATTTGTGTACCTTGCCCCTTTAGGACCAATAAGTAACACCTCGCTGAGCGAAAACTATTACTAGATTGATGTAAAGGATATCCAAGCAAGTGTATATTTTGGCATGGCACCTTTTAACTCAATTTTTAAGTTTGGAACTTAAGGCTCTTACTATGTTGGTTAGATTTTAAGTGAACTAAAATCCTTAATCATGCAACATAATCAAGCCGCAATCTCATGCATAATTAAGAAATATTTAAAGCAATAAATAACTTAAAGCATGCATAAGATAAATGTGATCTAGTATATATGGCCCGACTTCATCTTGAAGCTTCAACTTCAAAGTCCGTCTCGAAAATCTCCGTGGGAGGCAACATTTTCTTCAAATAGGATAAGCTATAATTAAACTAATTACAACTATTTGATGGTACGCAGACCATATTTGAATTGAAAAACAATTTTGGTACTTTAGACCAATTACATTCAAATTAATGGTACGCAGACCATATTTTCTATCCTATTTGGGCCATACTAGTCACTTCATAACCTGCAAAACAGTACATATACAATATATACCATTCACCCATTCATTATCATGAATGGCCCACATAGCTGGTTAGTAAAACACATTATGCATCACATAAACATTTGCAGCAATTAATCAAGGGCACCAATAATCTACAAATTATTCAGTCCTTATTAATTCTAATCAAGTTATTTTAACCTTAAGGATTTGTAGACCTAATCAAGAGTTTATGACTAAAAGGGCTCCCACTTAAACCAATAAATTCATATGCTTTACTAGTTTTAAACATAAAAATGTATTTCTAGTCTAACCGGAAACATACAAATTTAATTAAAATTTAAAGCTCATATAAATTTATAATTGAATCCGCTTATTTAATTTATTTTTCGGTCGTATTTAAATTAATTAATGATTTTAATTATAGTAAAATAATTAGAATAAATGAAATTTATTATAATTATAATATTCAAAATTAAAATCCAAGAAAAAAATTTAAATTATTAATTTTAAAATTAATTAAAATTACGTAAACTGAAAATTTCAAATTAAAATTTTAAAACTCGACAATCGTGACATGACGAGCACTTGGGCTTGCGCCCAAGCCCCGTCGAGTGCACGGCCCATCGATGTCCATGGCACAACGTCGCAGCAGCCACGCGCAAGGCAGCAAGGCAAGCCACGCTTGCGCGCAGCCTGCCTGCCCATAGCATCGTAGCAGCTACGATGCTCCTCCCATCGCTCGCTCGCTCGCTCGATCGAGGCCACGCGTTGTGGTGCGCAGAGCAGCGATCGCTGGGCGACCAGCTCTCGCTCGCTCGCGCGCCCACAGTGTGCCATTGCTTCGCCCATCGCCCATCGCACACAGCGCTCGACACAAGGCAGGGCAGCTGCCTTGTGCTCGCGCGTCATCGCCTTGCTCGCTGTATTCGTACCGCGTGGGCGACGAGCTCC
This sequence comes from Spinacia oleracea, assembly GCF_020520425.1. NCBI lineage: Eukaryota > Viridiplantae > Streptophyta > Magnoliopsida > Caryophyllales > Amaranthaceae > Spinacia > Spinacia oleracea. The sequence continues at coordinate 32,945,751 of NC_079492.1, forward strand.
CTTGCTCGTCGTCGCACGCCCGCACTATACAACACCCCTTAAGGGTAACACGTAGCGTCAATTGCTTTGTGCGTGCAAGTTTTATGAGCGATTGCATAAAAATTAAAAAAATTATTTTCAAAATTAATGACAAATTAATAAATCATATTAATTTCATAATTTTAGGGCGAAAAATCGAAAATTTATTAATTAATTGATTTCCGATTAACATGGATTCAAGTCTAGGTCATAAAAATTTAAAATTTAACACAAATTTACAATTTTTATGGTGGTTTTTAATCATAGGTATCTAATTAAATTATTAACTAATTATGAAAATCAAATTAATTCTAAATTATTCCAATTTTCAACAAATTAATCATAATTACAAATTAGATTGCATAATTAACAAGGCTAGGCATTCAAACTTGTTAAATATATACAGTAGGTCAATCAAAAATTCAAGATTTATCAACAAGAATCGCAAATATTTAATTTAACATCTTAAATTTACGAAATTTTGCGTTCGAAAAACTAAAACCTCCGAAAAGTCATAGTTAGGCTTCGAATTTGAGAATTCTGGGTTCGGCCTTTTACAATTTTAGAATGCCTTTTACATGCGGAATTGACACAAAAATCACTCGATTTGGATGATTAACGAAGAAACTGCCGAAAAACTGCGTACGTATAATTAAATAAACGCAATTTGCAACTAATTAACAATTACGAAAATTAATCACCCCTTTTAATTCTTGCAAATTTGTAATATTTAACCATGTTTATGCAATTTAGATTATGAAAATAATAAGAGGCTCGTGATACCACTGTTAGGTTATGATACATATGACAATACATAAATCATGCGGAAAAACCATAAAGCCAGGAAAGCATATTATTTACACATAATCATTTAACATAGTATAGATGCATACACTTTGTAGCGTGCCTTCCCTAGCTGCGCCCGAACCGAACTAGAACAAGTCTTTAGGACAAGTGTCGTCCCTCCGTAGATAGTCCACAGTACGTCCGGATCCGCCTCAAGATTGACCAACTAGAATCGCCCTTAAGGTGCTTAGGAATTTTCGGCTATTAGTGCAAGAGAGTGGCTGAATTTTCTTTCAAAAACTTACCCTTTGAATACTTCAATCGCCTTTATAAATTATGACCCTAGGCCCTTATTTATAGAGGTTTGGAAAGGGAATTGGAATCCTAGTAGGATACGATTTAATTAAACTTAGAATCCTACAAGGACTCTAATTAATTAAATAATCCTAATAGGAATAGGAATTTAATCATACACCAAATCCTAATAGATTTAGGAATTGTGCATGGACACAAACACACACACGCACGGAGCCACGAGGGCGCCCGCACGCGTGCGCTCGGCCAACGCAGCCCACGCTGGGCAGCCTTGCCTTGGCGCGCTGGGCCTGCCCTGCGGTGGGCCTAGCGCTGCCTTGGGCTGGGCGTTGGCGCGCGTCTTTGCTTGCTGGGCGATGGCCTGGCTTCGTGCTGGGCCTTCGTCCGGCAGGCCTCGTCCGATGCTTATTCGTACGATACGCTTCCGATTAAATTCCCGGTTCCGGAATTCATTTCCGATACGAACAATATTTAATATTTCCGATTCCGGAATTAATTTCCGTTTCGAACAAATATTTAATATTTCCGTTTCCGGAACTATTTTCCGATTCCGATAATATTTCCGATTCTGACAATATTTCCGTTTCCGGCAATATTTCCGATTCCGGCAATATTTCCATTTCCGATAATATTTTCCGATACGTACTATGTTTCCGTTTCCGGCAACATCTACGACTTGGATAATATTTATATTTCCGATACCATCCATATTTCCGTTTCCGGCAATATCATTGTTTCCGGAGTATTCATTTCTTGCTTGTGACGATCTCAGCTCCCACTGAAACCAAGATCCGTCGATTTCGAATGTCCATAGATAGAGTATTTAATGCCATTAAATACTTGATCCGTTTACGTACTATTTTTGTGACCCTACGGGTTCAGTCAAGAGTAAGCTGTGGATTAATATCATTAATTCCACTTGAACAGAAGCGGCCTCTAGCTAGGCATTCAGCTCACTTGATCTTACTGAATTATTAACTTGTTAATTAATACTGAACCGCTTTTATTAGACTTAACATTGAATGCATACTTGGACCAAGGGCATTATTTCCTTCAGGCAGCTCGAACCACCGAACGTTTTCGGCAAGCTTTTTCCGAGTGTGACAAGGCATACTAAATCATGCAAAATACGAAATATCAAGATTCTAAACTGGGGGTTATCCTATACTAGCCTGTACAAAAGTCAAAATTCAGAAAATCCCCAGTGGCAGTACAGACTCAGCCAGGGACCTTTACACCAACTCCTAGGCTATCCATGCCGAAGCAGGAATACAAGTTCTACATCAACGCCTAGGCTATCCATGCCGAAGCAGGAATACAAGTCCTACACCAACGCCTTGGCTATCCATGTCGAAGCAGGTATACAAGTTATACACCAACGCCTAGGCTATCCACGCCGAATCAGGTACAAAGTTCAAGAAATTTTCAAAATTCAAATCTACAAGTTCCAACAGTTCAAGTTTAAGTGGCTATCAAACAATTTTCTACAAGATTCAAGAAGCCTACTATCATGCAATCATCATTTCAAAGTACAAAGAATCAAAGCTACATGCAATCCTAGAGATTATTTCATAAGCAAAACATGAAATACTTACATGGACAAGGCAAGAACAAGATCAAGGGGAGAGTGTTCGAGCATTGAGAGAGAAAAAGCAAAAGAATGAAAGCTTGAGCTCTTCAAATGGCACGGAAAGGGGGGCTTTTATAGCCCAACTTTAACACCCTAATAATTCCTTGCTTTTATAAATCATTTTCCAACTTAAAATAAAGGAATTACTAAAGTATTACCGCCACCGTGATAACGGTTAAGGCTATTACCAGAATTACGCAGCGGAATTTAATGTCAACTAACTTTTCAAAGCATAATTAATAAAATATCGAGGCCTCCTACAAGTTGGAACCATGACGGCCAAAAACCAAAGTATAAAAAGTTCAACGAATTCAAACATAATTAAAGTATAAATAAAATAGTTTCAAAGTACGAAAGCATGCAACTCTCTCAATCATCCCAAGCCACATGATTTCGATCTACCAACCTGCTATATTATTCTAATCCTCATTAATGCAAGTGCAAATGATAGATCATCATAGGGTCATTAAGGCAAAGGCCATGACCAAAAACACAAAGCACGTAGTCAGCAAAAGCTGAGTACTTACAAGAATAGAGTGAAACAAAACTAAAAACATGCATCACTCACTAAGTGCTAATCAACATGCAAAAGCCATTTAAGAATTAACAAACAAATCATGAATACAAGACTCGACTCTTGACTCGACTCTTGACTCACAATTTAATTAGAATAAGCTTCAAACGGGCCAAAGAAATATTCCATAAGGAAAAGGTGATGGGAGCCAACCATACACCAAATAATAAATAATAAAATCGGGCCATACCGAGTGTCGGGCCATGCCGACAGAATTCTTGCGCATAATATAAATGAAACAACGTCTTGTATCATTAGTAAGAGATCAAGCTTTCCGGCAAGTCTCCCCCCATTGTTCATACTCGAGGTATATACGTTCCAAGAGTTTTGAAGCTTGTTCTGGTTGCACTTTACGTTTATTAATATTTTCTTAAAGGTGAACTCAAGACTCAACAACATACACACATACAATTAATAACAACAACTAAAACAATCTTATTTTAATGCTTTAGGACTTGTGATCAACAAGGCAAGACACTTGTGAAATTACTACCAGGTTCCTCCTCACAAAAGTGAGATTCCACATCATGCCCATTAACATGAGGGTTGTGCCCTTGGACAACAAATCCTAATTCATTTCATATAATATTCCAAACTGAACCCTACATGTGCGGTGGCTTACGTGAGCTAACCCCTCACATGTGGTAAAATAAACAGTACAACGAGGTACGAATAATTGGCTCAAAGCATGCTAGACATCCCGTACAATAGCATAATAATAAATAATCCATCCCTTGCATGTGAAACAAACCATACATGCATAAATATTGAACAACATATTGACAATGAAATCCATACTCATAATAATCCCAACATGCTTGTTCAACAAATAATCCAATAAATCCAACATCACAATTCACATGATCGTTCACCAAAATAAACGTGAATCCACATAATATAATCCACATCAACAACAATCATGTAATTCTCTTGACAAATGGTGTGGTCGCCCTAGACTTGTACGTACCTTGAATACCTAAGCGTAGGGGCCACTTTGCAATACGAGCACTCACTTAGAAATCACCTCCTATCACCAAAGTAATGAAACTTAAATTATTTCAATGTTCATTAAATTTCCAACAACTTTATAAAATCTTAAACCTTATTTAAAGTTTAGAATTCAATCGTTCTTCAATAATATAATCGTCTGAATTTGCAAAACCAATCCGTAGTATGAAAACATACTTTTTCTACCTTTAAAATCAATAAAAATCAACACTTTAAGCCTTTATATAAATCTGAAAATATAATTGATTATCATAATTAAAATCATCACCTAATTATGCTAATCAATTGACTCATTAGGTCTAGGCTAAAACCCTAACTTGAAAATCCCAATAAAACCAATTTAACATCATAAAAATCAATCCTTTATTAAATAAACGAATCTGAAAATTCATGCTTTCATAATTAAAACAAGCCTAATGAATCACAACACATAAATCCTCAAAGCACGGTGTTCATAACCGATTCCCAGCATTTTAATTATTCAAAACAATAATAATAATATAATTTAAAATACGGAATTTAAATAAAATAGTTTAAGGAATTTAGGATTATACCAATCCGGCCTATAGCACGGAAGAACCACGAATTAAAGTGATTGGGCGAAAAGATTGAACAACGAACAAGAACAACACACACACACACACACACACACACACACACACACACACACACACACACACGTTCCGTGTGTGCGCGCGGCAGGGGACGAGACACAGCAGCGCTGGCGCGCGGGACAAGGGCAGCACAGCACGCCAGGCGCGCGCGGGACAAGGGCAGCATAGCACACTGGGTGTTGGGCGCTGTGCGCGAGGAAGGGGCGAGAGAGCAGGGGCGCGCGCGCGCTGGGGTGCGAGGGTGAGCAGCAAGGCAGAGTGACAAGAGAGGAAGAGAGGTGTTGGGCGCTGGGCGCGACAACACACGAGGGTGCAAGGCGATGGCACGACAGCACGAGGGCACGAGCACGATAGCTGTGCGGGCGTGCGGGGCGAGCCGGACGAGAGAGGAGATGGAGAAGGAGTGTGGGGCAACAAAAGCAAAAGAGGGTTTATGACAAAATAGGGGGATCATTTAATGAGGGGAGTCCTATTTATAGGCTCCCAATTTCTAATGGGCTAGGCTTATGAAATTAGAATTAGGCTTAGGGAATTAAATGATTGGGCTAGCTTAGAGCTTGAATTAAATTCTTTTGTTTGGGATCGTTTAATAAAACGAATTGGACTTTTCATTTAAAACCCAAACCTTTTAAATTACTTGCGACCCATTAAATTTCCGACTCGAAAATTAAATTCGTTTCGTAATTAATTAAAATAATAAATATTCTAATTAATTAAAATACATTTAAATAATATTTAAATGTGAAATAAATTCCAAAAATCGTAAAATGCTTTATAAATATAATAAAATATATTTATAAATATTATAAAAATACGAGGTATTACACCAACCCCGCGCCAAACGCCGAGCTCAGCGCCCAGCGCTGGCCTGCTGTATGCGCAGGAATCTTCAGCGCATGGTCCTCCGTGCTGATTGCAAGCCCTTTGTTGCTACGATTTTCTGCACCAGTCATCAAACATCAAATCATGCTATCCTCCGAAAATACGGGTATATACCTGTATCTCCAAACAAAAACAGATGAGCATTTCAAGAATACAAAGTCCAAACAATACAACAATTTAGGCGTTCGACTCCCAACGGACCCAAGCTCCAGGAAAGTCAGCCGAAATTTCAAATCTTAAGGGCCAATAAAAATCTCTTATCCCCAGTGAAAAACATCCCCAACGGATCAATTTCGGGTATTCAAAATTCAAAATTCAAGATTCAAGCGTTCGAAATTCAAAATTTTCGATGCCAAGCTCCGTCCTAAACCAAAGGCGGAAGTGCAGTACAAGTACAAATCAGAGTCGTCATAACCGAACGGAGGTAGACTCTATCCTTTTTTCTAACACCTGTTTTGTGCAGTTACCGGCGTACAAAGAATGGTCTTGATTGCAGAACATCTTGACCGTTCTCCGTCCCGAGTCGAAAACTTTGACTTGCGCTTTTCTAACCGAACGCTCAGTCAAAGTGGGGGCTTCTGTAGACACCTAATTTGTGTCTCCCCATTGGGATGATGAAGATACCATTATCCTTATTAGGCGGTTGGAGCAACTCTGTGCGGAAGTCCCAATTGCTAAGAACATTCCCAAAATCCAATAGCCAAAATCCAATCCCCGAGGTCGTTCCCATTCCGGAACTCGGTACAAAATACAAATTCCAAAAATTAATTTCAAAATCCAAGTACAATCTCACCCAATGGACTATCCCATTGGTTTTACAATGCCTTTTCCAGTCGAAATGACACTAAGCAATCCAAATTCGGGCGTCGACCCACAAAACCGAGCAAGTCGGGCCTCGTCCCGTAAAACCGAGTTCAAAAACCCGAAACGGCTTGTTTTTAGACGCAAACTAAGACTTAATCATCAAGCAAACACTATGTGCTAACTTCTTACAATTCGTACGAAGGTACCCCATTACAAGCCAAAACAAGAAAGACATCTTTCGTCAGTGTTTGGCAGCTTCTGCGCCACGTCAGCAGCGCCTGGCGCTGGCAGCTGCGCTGGACGCTGGCGTGAGCTGGCGTTTAGCAGCAGCTTCTCCTATTTAAACCCCTAATTCTGAGCATTATGGAGAGGCAAAAATCAAAACACAACGTCATAATACAAAAATTTCCACTCAAATCAAAATACAAAAATCCTCCAAAATCACATACAATTTCCAAGTTCTAAGCAATTGGGAGCTCTAAAAGGAATTCTTGCCTAAACCTAACTAGGTAATTCCGAATCCCAACCCTAATAAATCATGTTTCCTTGATTTTCTCTTTCAAAAATGATTAGTAAGTTGGCATTTTTAATCCTAAAAGTTTCACTTACAACAATCATACATTTCTTACAAAATCCAAACTTTATGTGATACAAAGATGCAAACTTTCAAGATTCAATGATGTTCAAAGTTGTTTGTAATCACTTCTTTGAACTAGAATCACCTTCAAAACATGGAGTAATCAAAGATGATGCCTTTCTAATGTTTAAAGTTTTAATCTTTGAGATTCAAGACTCCACTTTTCAAATTTCAAGTTCAAGTTTCAAGATCCAATAATATTTAGGGTTGTTTGCAATCACTTCCCTAAACTAGGATCATTTGAAAATAAGAGCACATCAAAGATCAAACCTTTTCAACATTAAAAGGTCCAATCTTTGAGATTCAAGACTCTTAAGTTCAATATTTCAAGTTCAAGTTCAATATTTCAAAGTTCAATATTTCAAGATTCAAACTTTTCAAGTCCAAGTTCTATGTTCAAAATCCAAGACACTTTAGGTCGAGCAACTTGACCTAAAGTACAGATTTTTGCTTTGAATCCGGGTCGGGTGCACTTATTTTTAAGGAGTCGATCGGCGTTCGGATCTCATGTGCTAAGATTCAAGTTCAATATCGCACTTTCAATTATGCAAGTTCAATACCGCACTTTCAATTATGCAATTTTAATTCCGCACTTTAAATTATGTAATTTCAATTCCGCACTTTCAATTATGCAATTTCAATTCCGCAACTTTACTTGCCTAGTCCTTCTAGGCAATGTGGTTCTACCTCCTAGTCCATTTCTAGGTGGTCTTGTACTTTACTAATTCCGCAACTATTTTCCATTGTGATGTTGCTTTACTTGTTTATTGCTTTCATCACCTAACATGCTAAATACAACAAAATACAAGGTTACGCCACGCTTAACAAAGATAATTTCTTGGCCAAACAGATCTTAGGTTCCCTTAAATTAACTTTAAAGCAAAGTGACCACAATACAAACTAGAAATTCGATTTGTTCTAAATTCAAACCCACATAGTCTAAACTAGGGTATTTTCGAAAATGTTGTGCCACGCATTTGAATCATTTTTAAAGCTCGCGGAATAAGCATCTCGTCCCCTTGCTCGGATCTCACCCATCCGTTTCTAAGATTCAATGCCTTATCCTAATAGAGTCATCTTTTTGGTCTTTCCAAACGAGACCGTAAATAATGTTTGGTGGCGACTCCTTCAAAATGCAAAGATACAAAGGTTCTAAAACCGCCCCCGTAGGAAGGGAAAAAGCAACGTGCGCGAAAATAAACCCCCTACAATTTAATATTATCTTTTAATTAACTAAATATTACTAATTATTAATTATTATTATTAATTACTCCCTCTGTTCAATAATGTTCCTCATGTTTACTATTCATATGGTCAAAGTTTAAAAACTTTGATCGTAATTAATAGTATGATTAAGAGTATAAATATTAACTTGTGGGATATCAATGGATTCTTTTCAATATAAATTTTCTAAAAATAAATTTTTTTTAATTTTACTAATGCGAAAGTAAAACTATTAACAGTCAAAGTAGTGCAATGGAGACCGCGCATAATGGAAAAGTGAGGAACATTATGGAATGTATGGAGTATTTATTACTTATTATTTTTTATTTTTTATAGTAATATTTTTTATTTATTATAGTAATATTCTGTTAAGTTAAGTTAAGTTAAGTTAAGTTAAGTTCAGTTCAATTCAGATCAGCTAAAAAGAACAAGGCCTAAGTAATTAAAACTAAAATCCAATAAAAAAAATCCTATATAGGTGATTCTCTTCCATACATCCGCATATGAAGATTACACATTAATCATCAAGTTCCTACTAGTGTACTCATCATAAGATGAATAGGGAAAATCCAAAACAAATAGGAATACGGATTAGCAAAAACGTTAAGTACATTTTTTATGTAAGACGTGTAAGAATATTTAATCATACCTGGACATACTTTCATAAATCCTTTATTTCATAAACATTTGAATTATAGAAAATTCATTTTTCCAAAAATATAAACTTTCCAAAAAATAGTATATTTTCAAAAATAGTATATTTCCAAAGATAGAAACATTTCAATTCACGACTTTCCAAAAACAGAAACTTTCCAAAATAGATTCCAATTATAATATGAAAATCAAACCTCTTCTTATCGCCCCTTCCTTTCTAAATGTGCACATCCCCAAGCTAGTATTTCATTTCACAAATCTATGATTTGGGGTACTAACCAATAAAAATGTAAACTAGTAACCTCAACTTACACAACAAGTGATGCCTACGAACATAATAAGTTCCAAAGATCTAGAAAGATCCATTATTTCATAATTAATAAGTCATGAAAGACTTGAAGATTTCCAAATCATTTACTTTCCATAACTTAATTTATCATAAAACCAACCTTCCATGAAGTAAATATGCCAAAGAAGGCTTTTCCATAAAGTAAAGGAAATTTTGTGAAACACTACCTTTAAGTTTGGTGGTTTTGTGAATTGCTACCTTATAAAAACTTTTTTTAATTTAACTACCTTATAAGTTTGGTTTGTTTGACTAACACTACCATTTGACGTTTTTCGTTAATGTTTTCCGTCGTGTATTTCTTCTATTCTTTTAAATATCTCCGTTCATTTGTCATTTTGTGCATTTGCCATATTAAATAACCGTTGTAGTGGAGTCCAAAGACGTAAAACATTAACAAAAAACGGCAAATGGTAGTGTTAGTCAAACAAACCAAACTTATAAGGTAGTAAAATGTAATTTTCTTTTTAAAAGGTAGCAATTCACAAAACCACCAAACTTAAAGGTAGTGTTTCACCAAATTTCCTAAAATAAACTTTTCTTGCTTTTCTTTACGTACTTTACTTGTACATCAAGTATTTATTATATTGTACTTCTTTTATTATTCAAACATATTTTTAAACATCAAACAACATGATTAGACTAAATATTTGACAATCAAATATACCATTTCAACAAATATAAATATTGAATTTAATTTTCATACTCTGAAATAATATTGAAATAGTATACTCCATATGGATTTCAATCTCAATTAAGGATCAAGCCACGTAAACGTACCTTGACAATTAATAGCTTCACACAAGATCAAATAACTATGGGAGATTCAATCACGAACTCCTATTCAATTAATTCACAAAATCCCTGTTTAGTCACATAATTTAACAATCGTAACTTAAAAATAAATATGCTAACTTAAATTTTACATCCATGATAATGATATTTCATAAACAAGTTTTTAAATCAAAAAACGTTTATCTAAAATAAGTGAATTACTGGCCGAAAAAGAATGATTTGAATCAACAGATTGAAGAATGAATAATGAAGAATCCAATACCACGAGGTAGTGCCGACCAAGCTGGACGGAGGTGGCTGCCTCCTTGAGGTGGAGGCGGTGGTGAGAGAGAGAGAGAGAGAGAGAGAGAGAGAGAGAGAGAGAGAGAGAGAGAGAGAGAAATATTTTTAGGAGGAACATAGAATTTAGGTTTATGTGTGAAAAATAATGAAGGCTATGAAAGGGATATAATTGAATGGGGTATGGGTTATGGTAATTAAGGTTTGTAGAATTTAGGTAAAATAATATTCTAGAATGTTCTTTGGAAATAAAGGAAAAGAGAATAATTGGAATATGGGAAATACCAAAAGAAAAGAATTTAGAATTATTTTTAAATAATTAAAAATATGATTTTTCCTAAATCTTTCCCCAAAATTCAGAATTGTTTTAGTTTCCGATTTTTCAAATTTGATTTTCGATTTTTATCAAATTCGTTTAAAATATTCAAATTTTAAAACTTATTTTTAAATTATCATTTAAAAAAATATGATTTACTTTCGAAAATTCAGATTTTTTGAAAAAAAAATTTCTTAATTTATAGAATTTAAAATCCCTTTTAAAATAATTATTTCAAAATTACTTAAATATCCTTAATGAATTTTGAAAGAATACTTCCCTTTAATTAATTTGTAAAGGTTTTTTCCTCCAAAATAATTTTGAATATAATTACGTAATTAATCATAATTAAGAGTTTAAAATGCATGAGCTAATTAAATTAATTACACCAAAATGTGGGGTATTACAATAACCTTCTTTTTAGAGAAAAATATCAAAATTACCTATATATCTTGACATTTTTCTAAATCTATATTTTATAAAGGAATTGATGACGTGGTTAACGTAAATGACTTTTTGGTATCTCCTATAAAATAGACTATACCTGAATGACAATGAATTAATCATATTGCATTTAATAATAAAAAAAAGCAAAAAACTAGTTTGTGGCAATTAGTCGAAATAAAAAGGAAAACAATAAAGTAATAATATGAAAGTAATAAAACCTAAACAAAGTCAATAATTCTTTAGTGATATCAAATTGTGTAGCATATGAATCAACAATTTTTCCAAATTTACACAATCTCTCAATAACTTTTACAATACAATCTGTCAATTAAAGTTTAAAAAGGTAAAAAAAACACAACAATTAAGAATAACAATCTATACCATATGAATACTGTCGGGTCTCATTTCACATGGTGTAACAATCAAGACGGAGACAATAGAATCTACACTAAAATTGATTGGTGTCTAACCAATCAAAACTGGATGACCAACTTTCCTCAAGTTTTTGCTGAGATTTTGGAGAAAAATGTTTCTGTCCATGCCCCTATTCTGATTCACATAGAATATACATCGCACCATAGAACCAAAATGTTTAAATTCCTGAATGTTTTGGTTGATCATGCTGATTTTATGCAGATTGTTACAGACACTTGGAGAATTCAACAACACAAGTTTCCTCTCTTAGACGTCTGGTATAAACTTCGGCATCTCCAAGCTCCTATGAAGGCCCTTAATACTATGCATTTTCAAAACATCAGTGCAAGAATTGATAAATTGAGATTGCAACTCACTTCTATCCAAGATTGTAGCATCCTTGACCCAACGGACATTACCTTGATTAATCAGGAAAAGCATGTCCTTGCTGACTTGGAAAAATGGAGCTTAATTGAGGAGAAAATTTGGAGACAAAAATCAAGAGCTGGCTGGATTAGCTGGGGTGACTCTAATACCAAGTTCTTCCACTCTTATGTTAAAGAACGAAGGAATCACAATGCCATTAAATTACTCATTCGAGATGATGGCACTAGGATTCAAACTCATGATTGTATTAAAAAGGAGGTGGTGAATTTCTATAGCAACTTAATGGGGGCTGCTGCTGATTGCCTTCCAATGGCTGACAGATGCATTATTGAATCTGGCCCTATTCTGAGTGATGTTCACAAGCATTCCCTCTGCATACCAGTGACTTCAGAAGAGATAAAGAGTGCTCTCTTCAGCATGGATGCACAGAGAGAGCCCAGGATTGATGGATACAATGTTCACTTCTTTCACTCTGCTTGGTCTACTATTGGCTCCAACATCACTGCAGCAATCCAAGACTTTTTCATTTACAACCAGATGCCATCTCAGGTGAATAGTACTCTGGTTACTTTGATTCCTAAAATTCCTAATGCTTCTAGGGTTAAAGACTTTCGTCCTATTGCTTGTTGTACTGTTATCTATAAGATAATTTCTAAAGTGTTAACAAATAGGATGCAGAGTATTCTTCCTAGTATCATTAGTGAAAGTCAATCAGCTTTTGTCAAAGGGAGAGCTATCTTTGATAACATTATTCTTAGCCACGAACTTGTTAAAGGCTACAACAGAAAGCATATCTCCCCGAGATGTATGATCAAGATAGACCTTCAGAAAGCTTATGACTCTGTGGAATGGCCATTTGTGCAATTCTTACTCACCTTCCTCGGTTTTCCTCACAAGTTTGTGAACTGGATTATGAGCTGTCTAACCATTGTTACTTACTGTTTTATTGTCAATGGTGATATCACAACACCAATCAAGGCAAAGCGAGGTTTAAGACAAGGGGATCCCCTTTCCCCTGATCTTTTTGTGTTATGTATGGAATATCTCAGCAGATGCCTAGGTAATTTGAAGCTCAATCCAAATTTCCGCTTTCACCCTAGGTGCAGGAAACTTAACCTCACTCATGTTTGCTTTGCGGATGATATTCTACTCTTTTCCAGGGGAGATAATGATTCTATTAGAGAAATGTATGCTGCTTTTCAGAATTTCTCCAATGCTTCAAGTTTAAAAGCTAATCTCAGCAAACGCTCTATCTATTTTGGTGGAGTTCGGCCTGAGATACAAGGTGATATTGTTTCTGAATTTCAGTTTGAAAAGGGTAATCTTCCTTTTAAATACTTGGGGGTGCCACTTTCAACAAGGAAACTTACAGTACTTCAATGCCAACCTCTTATTCAGAAGGTTCTACACTAGATTGATTCGTGGACAGCTAAACTCTTAACTTATGCAGGACGAGTTCAACTCATCAGATCAATCTTAAGTAGTCTACAAACCTACTGGTGTGAGGTTTTCGTTGTGCCAAAAAAGGTACTGATGGTCATTCAATCTGCTTGTCGATCGTTCCTCTGGATAGGCAAATCAGGTACTTCAAGGAAAGCTTTGGTGGCCTGGGAAACTCTTTGTCTCCCATAGAGTGCAGGTGGCTTAAATATCTCCTGCATTCATACTTGGAACCGGGCTGCTATATGCAAAATGTTATGGAATGTGGTGATGAAAAAAGATAGGATGTGGATCAAATGGATTCATTCCTATTATGTTAAAACAAGAAATGTGCTTCACATGGAGACCCCTAACCAGGCTTCTTGGATGGTTAGGAAGATTTTAGATGCCGGCAAGTATCTAATTCATACTTCTCATGGAAGCACAATGCTAACCAAGCCCCAATTTTCTATCAAAGATGCCTACAGTGCAATTAGAGGTGACTATGATAATGTGACTTGGAAGAAACTCATTTGTAATAACTACGCATCCCCTAAGTGCATTTTCATAGGGTGGCTATCTCTACATGGGCGTTTAGCTACTTGTAACAGGTTAACCAAGTTTGGTGTGGTACATGATCCTATTTGTGTTCTATGTGGGCAGGAGAATGAGAGTTTGGATCATCTTTTTTTCCGATGTAATTTTTCTGCTACAGTTTGGGAGCTTCTCTTACAATGGTTGGGTTTTCATAGAAACACAGAGGATTGGCACACTGAGGTTCCTTTTGCTAGCACGCATGTTAAGAGAAATTCCAGGAAGCATCACCTTTATAGACTGACGTTGGTTACTACTGTTTATGTCATCTGGATGGAAAGGAACAACAGAAAATTTCAAAATTCTGTTCAAGATATTAGTAGCATTTATAGGAATATTTTGTATATTGTTTATATGAGATGTTCTTTGTTTAAGAAACTCCAACATGTGGAGTATAGCTTACCTTGATTAGGTTGTTGTCCTAGGGTGCCCTCCTAGAGGGGATGTTAGGCTTAACATGTTAAACCCATGAAGAGTTTAGGTTGTTTTGGCGTTTTAGCCTTGTTCTCAAGTTGGTTAATGAAAGTTAAAATTTACCAAAAAAAAAACACAACAATTAACTTTTTAACAAAATATTCTGGAATAAGGTTAATAAAAAGAATGTAAATATGGAAAAATATTTTCTTCCACGCCTAAACGTAGTGGACGAACTCGGAAATGATACCATTTATCTTATTATCTCCAACGACTGAAAAACTTAATCTAGAACATTTCTTTAATGTTAAATCGATTTGGTTGAGGAGTGTATGTGTTACGCAATTATACAAGTGAAATAATATTATGTTTAATTTCTTTACTTTTATACTTCTCCGTACAAAATTCAAATTTTTTTTATCATGTAAAGGCAAGGTATCTTTTTAGATGTTTTTAATAGAGATGATGTCTAACTTTTATTTAGATTAGTTGTTGTCCCGTGCATGATAAACCATCTCTCTCCCTTTTAACCTAAGCATTTACTCACCAACTTCTCGTATGCCTAGCTCCAGAACCGTCACACCATCATCCACATCAAAACTAATAGAACCCTTAGTGAAGTTCAAAACTCTCTATTATTCATATTATTCTCCCTAACTAGTAACACTCAAATTTTTAATCCCCCACCGCTAATTTCATAAATATATTTATTCACATAAATTAACATTGATGCAACATTATTCGTTTTACTATACAAAAACAAATATATAAGAACTTGAATTTAGCTATGTATAGTTAGTTAACTTCTAATTACTAATATAATTGTTACTAACTTCATCCCTCCATTAAAATTACTAATACATTTATTAACATAACTGTTCAATTTCGAAACTAAAGTATCCATTTTCGTTAACTTCTCTAATAATAATTATTATTACAATACAATAAAAATTATAATAATAAGATTACAGGCATAATAAAAAAAACAATAACATGTTTGAACATTTATTAAACTTTACATAAAATAAAAAAATAAATGAACATTAAGTTAAATAACATTAAAAATAAACACTTCAAAAAAATTCTAAAATTTCTAAAAAAAAAATTAAAATATGCAATAAAACTATTTTAAAAAATAATACAAATATTTAATCAAAATATAAAAACAATAAAAACTAATTACATTAAACTAATTTCATAATTTAAGAAAAAACTCACTCACTCACTCACTCACTCACTGCCGCATAAAAGAAGCGTCATTGTGATACCCCAATATTTCTTACTAGTCTTATATGCACGCAATGCGTGCGATATTAAATTGAAACGTTACATTGTATTAGTGCATCTAATAACCTCAAATAATAAATAAGAAAAATTGTTTGTAAAGTTCATCTAAACAAACATTTCACTATTGTAAGTATTGTGATTGTATTTTTTTAATGCACATATAAAATGAGGCCACTAATTATATAGTAGTGTCTTTAGTCCTTTGTTTCTGGAAATTGTGAGATCAATAATATAGTATAATAATATGTTAATATAGAGAAATATAAGAGTAGTAACCTTATTCATAACGTAATTTCACACATGTCATACAATATTACATTTTAAGGAATATTGCACATAGAAGTACAACAATTAACAAAGAAAATCAATAACAACATTTGCATATTACATCATTTTAAAAACACTCAATAACAATCTTGCATATTACTTCATTTTTTTAATAAGTTGATGGAAAACATGTCTTATTTGATGAAATTTATTCGACGGTGGTTGTTGAATGCAGTGACGAACTAATACCTGCATAACGATTCAAGTGTTTTAGTACAATTTAGAAGAGGAAACTAATTACTAATTATGTATAGAGTTGTATCTCAACAAACAAAACAAACTATAGACAACAAATTATTGGAGTAGAAGAAACAGAAGTTCAAGATTAATTGTTTAAAAGCCCGTTTATTTAATTAGTTTTATTTAATTTGTTGTTGTTGTTGTTGTTGTTGTTGTTGTTGTTGTTCTTAATTTTTCCCTATTTTGTGCATAAAATTACTAATTGGTTTAATTACACCATCCTCTAATATAATCATGAATTTCTTAGTTTGTTAATAATTCTATTTTTACAATTTTAATCATGAAATATCATAATCATTATGTTTTTAATTTGATCAAATTATGCATGGATTTCGAAGAAGTAATTAGTATCAATGGCAAAGAAAATACTTACGTGTATTGGCACGAGATCAACGCTACTAAAAATGTGGTAGAGATTTTGGGGACGAAGTATTTTTGTTTGTTTTATTTAGTTTTCTTTTAATTTTTTCTGAACTCTTAGTACTGATTGTTTTTGGAAAAAATAATTTGTGCAATAATAATTTTCCGTATTTAGCACTTCAAGATTTTGAAAACTAAACTAATTTCCGGAATTATATGACTGTTTTTATTTTGCAATGACAACAAAATTTGATTGCGGTATTCTGTTGACTTTTTTTAATTTTAACTTGAGAAATTGCATAATCTTAGGATATATTGTAAATTTTATGTGTGATTGATTCCCTCTTAAAGATTAAACGACATAGTAAAAATATTAGTTTGACTTTTTTTGCTGTGGTCATTTATGGGTTTTGCTTCCTTGTAGGAAATTAGAATAGATTTATGTGTAATTTGAATTTTGCATTCTTAATTGTTCATTACATTAATTGCGAGTGAGGATATTTTAGTCTTTTAGATAGGGAGACACCAAAAGTGTGATTACTGAAATGCGCTCAACTCTTCACTTATAGAACAAAGACTCTTAATTTTAATTAAAAAATTATTATTTATGAAAATATTACTCTAAATAACTTATTAGTCAAATTCTTTATATGATATTAAATTCTAGGAAGTCAAATACTTATATGTAACAACGCGCTCTTTTGAGCTGCTAAAAAAGAACTCTTTACCATTAATGATCACTATTAAATCTTAATACGCAGCAAATCAACCATTAATACTTGATCCTGGACCTGTGGGTTATGTGCCCACAAAATAACCTTAAATGATTCGATTGAATAATGCTTAAATAAACAACGAGCCTTAATTCACAATCACAATTACAACAATTCACAATACTGAACTCATAAATCTCTATTATATAAGCCAAGAGAGGAGGGGCAATTTGGTAACACCACTTTTCGTGTCCCCAAGCACAAAGACAAAAATAGCCTCACATATCTCTCCTCCTAATTCGGTTTATGCGTTTGCTGAACCTTTCTCCTCCTCTCACTTTTCTCTCTCCTCACTTTTCCCTCACCAAACAACATTGCATTTCTAGGGTTAGACTTCTCCCGCAAAGATGGTATTCAATCGCCTCTATGCTCGGTCGCCTCGACGGTGGCGTCTCCCTCAACAGCCGCGACGAACTGACTCGGGTGCTGAAACCGATTCGACGCGCGTATGAGTTGTAGATGGAAATGGGTTTTAGGGTTTCTAGGAACTTTTCATTGGAGAGAAATTCAAATTGAAAATTTAGTAATAAATAATCGAATTTAGGGGTTTAGGAAAGGGGATTCGATTATAGATAAGAACATATTAAAGGTCGACAATGGAGGAGAGAGAAAGCGATAGTGGGTGATGGCTCCTTGGAGGCGGCGCCAATGGCGGCTCACCTTCCATTTCATCCTTTCAGGTTTAATTTCAAGCTTCCCTCTCCACTTTTTCATTTCAGTGATTGATTTGTAATCTGGTTTTAGGGTTTTACTTCAATTCAAATTCTTGCAGAATTTTCAAATTCTTGCAGAATTTTCAACTTCTTGCAGAATTTTTAATCGCTGGAATTCTGTTGCACCAACTAAAAGTGTTGTTGATGAATCACATTTTATCATCAAACCCTCAATTTCAAATAACCCAGGTAATTAAGGTTTTTGAATTGGCGATTCCAGTAAAAAAAAATTGATTGAATGTTGAAATTTGAGACTGTTTGATAAATATTATAATGACAACTAGCTTGTTGTTCAAATTCTGTTGGTGTGCTTATGATTGTAGTTAACCATATTAACAAGGAGAAGGCCATTAGAGAGATTAGATCTTCTGCGGTTGAAAGACACAAAGGAGGTATTGAAACTATTTCCTTTGAACAAACAGATCTCAGGGCCTTTTTTTAAGTCTGTAGATTTCAGGGGGGGATGATAGTGTTCTTTTTCTTTACATTTTTTTAGAACTCCCATTAAATATTGGTTGTCATTGTATACATATTGTAATTTTAATTTTAGCTGGAGATGAAACTGGGTGAAGTTAGTCGCATTCTATGAGATGAAACTGGGTGATTCTTAAAACAAGAGCAATATAACTCTGGTAGTTTTGTTGAATTGGTTTTTCATTTTCTGTTATTGGACCTTTATTTCGTAGTTATTATCATAGTGAATCAATAACCTGAAATGCAGGGTTTTTCATTTTATGTTATTGGACTTTTTTTTACTAATTGTTGATCATAGTGAATCAATTAGGTTATTTCAATAACCTGATTATAATTATGCTGCTTTGTTTGACCATAGTGATCGAGTAGAAATGCAGGGTTTCAGGTCATTCATTTTCTGTTATTGGACCTTTTGATTTGAATTAATAGTTTGTATAATGGATTTTATTTAGGGTGCTTTTTCCGTTCCTTTTGTTTCTTAACGAACAAATAGTCATTGGTATTTACATATAAATGTTACGGCAAGTCAACAATTTGAATTTGATTTTGGTGCACGTATTTGATGTCGTTTGGCTTGGTATTTATTTTTTAATATGATATGACAAGTGCACAAATCAAAGGCTATTATCATATGTTACAGTAGATCTTTGTTCTTGCAGAGAACATAAAAAAATGGTCTTCATATTCTTCTCGAAGATGTTTGTGCCTTGGCTGTTGTTGTCTTCTTTCGATATGTAAGTAATTTAACCATATATTTTCTTGCATATGTTTTATATGCAGTGCATCAGTGCATGCATGTAATTATGTTTATGTTCTGATTTGGTTTAAGATCATTCATACTAATTGTAGCAAATTATCCTTTTTTTTTTTCTTTCTTTGCATTCATCTGAGAACACCTGTCTGAAATGAGAAACTAAAGAATTGGGAGCTATATGAAAAAGCTACCAAAGAATTGAGATAAATCTATCAGATCTGTTTGATTAATATTCATTTTTTTGTGGCATTAATTCCAGCTCAGATTTTATGGTTAGAATGATTTTATTAGGTTTTGATTTGCTATGGTTTCGCATTTTTGGTTTGTGTAAGATTAGGGTTTATTTTGTGCTATGTAATGCGGTATTGATGCGATTCTTTAATATGCGATGGGAGTTTCAAAGTAAAAGCAGCCTCTTGATTCTTCTGAGTGGAAATATATTCTTTAATATGTCTTATGTGAAGGTTTTTTTTCAGCAAATCTGTTTCAGTGGCCTGGTTAGGTAATTGAACAAGATATATCGACAATGCTGTGATGTGAGCAAAAGACTACCATCTTGTTGATCCACACGAGTGGATATACTATTGAGGTTGAGATCCATGACGGTCCACAATGTCATCAAAAATTGTAACTACACTACACTTGAAAGACTTGAGATCCATGACGGTCCATGACGATCCACATTTTTGTTAATATCTTTGATAGTGACAATCTATCATTTATAAAATCAGAAAAAGTATATAACCAAAGAAATTACGCTTTTTGTAACATAAAAAATTAATTATTTATTTTTAAACCAAAATTGTGATGAATAACATGTATAACTTTTATTTGACAACAGAAATCACGTACAAATTGGATTCTATAGATATTTTAAACAATTTTCTTAACTTTTCGACCATGCATTTGTGATAAAATCTTCCAATAAGTATTAGACCATTGGTTAAAAAACTTTCTGAAGAAAAATAAAAGAGGTAATCATTCTACGATATAATATTTATTTATTAATGTTGGTTTACAATTACATGCATTCTAAAATCCATGCACGCATCGCGTGCATAAAATACTAGTACTAATAATTTGAGCTCAGTTTATTTTTCATACATGAGTTTTCTCTTTTAAGCCAATTTTATTACCCAAAATCTGATTTATATTTCATTTTGTTTTTATCCTAAGTTCATAAATTATCATTTTGCCATTATATCAATTGAAAAATCAAAGACACATTTTGCTTCGATCTTCTTCCTCCTCCTTTATACATGTAAATGAAGGGTTTGGCCACCAAGCTTTTGACTTTTCTCTGTCTCCAAATTCTTTCCAAATGCACAGGAAGACTAATTCACCTTTCTTCTTCCTTGTGTGGTAAAAAGTTTGATTGTCAAATGTCCATAGTTTTCTCCTCCTCCATGACTCACCATGTACCTAAACCACTATAAATAGATTTCTAAACTCTACTTTTATGCAAGATTAATTCAATTAATCAATCTGATAACATTCCCAATTTTAATTGTTTATCTCCTTGTTTTAATTCTTCAAAGTAACCATTATTAACCATCTTTTTCTATCTCCTCCATCGGACCACAGTGACACTACCTTCTGACCACCGCCACCACTACCAACCACCACCCTGAGCCCCGAGCCGACGCCACCTCTCCCCGCCGCCGAGTCCAGCGCCCCATCATGGCCCCTATTGCTACGGTGCGATGTTGTGTGAGCTGCTGCCATTGCCCCTACTTCTTTGATTGGTTCCCAAATGGTTAAAAGAACCAAATTACACTCCGTATGTTACTGCCCTACTTTGTTTAGAGAACTCTCACCAGTTAAGAAAAAGTTCTTCGCGAGTGAAAAATGACAAGATTAAAAAAGTTTGCACACTACACCAATGGGAATAAGGAAAATAGTTCACGAGGAAAATCAACAAAATCTGCACGACATTCTTTTTCACCAATTGGCTCACAAATAAAATGGGTCCCACTCTGGTCTTTTGGAAGATGAAAGTGACAACAAAAGTCACATTAAATTGGCATGCAACATTAATTTTCCCGTTGAAGGACACTATAACTCCAAATAAAAAAGAATCTTGTTTTTGCTGTCTGGGCGGGTCAACAGGCCCAATGGACGCTTGCCACGTGTCCCAGTCAGCTACACCAACCAATCAAAAAAATTTAATTGAAATTGTAACGCCTCTATTATTTAACGACTAATTTTAGGCAAAAATAAGTAATAAAAAAATTTAACAGTCATAAAATTTAAGATCTATAAACAGAGACCCATTTGGCTATATTTCGGCACAATTTCAAAAATCATTTTTCTCTCTCAAAAATCATCAAAACCAATTTTCAAACAAAGTATAACTATAATTTGTGATAATTTCAAAAAATTTCTGAACGTTTTCATAATATATATTTTCGATAATCCTATTTCCGTTAATTATTTATTAATTTTATCATTATTCTTATTATTTTCATTATTATCATTGTTATTATTAGTAGTAGTATTGTTACTAGTAGGTATATTTACCACGATTTTTTTATAAAATGTCCCCTGATGTTTCATGGAACGAACCAAATACCCCTCATGTTTTCAAAAAACATAATACCCGTATTTTTTTTTTAAATGCACCAAACACCCTTGGACTTAACGACCGTTAGTGCTCCGTTAGCGTCACTTTACGTTTACGCCCTTATTCACCCAAATTCTATAGTTAACTTTTTTTTTTTAAAAAAAAAAACCTTTTCTCTTCTCTTCTTCTTTTATCTCCTCTCATCTCCTTTGTTGTTCCTAGACCCCTTCCGATCTCACCCCCAATTCATCAGTAGCCATCTCTGATCTCTCCTCTCAAATCCCACTAAAACCAGAAACCCCATCCACAAATTTGAGATTTCCACACCAGGCCGCGACCAAAAATCCTCCTTAAACTTCCCACCACCTTTGGTATCCTCAACTGCCTCGCAAACCCTGTCTTATGTTTCTTGAATCATCTTCTCGAACCTTCCTCGGATGATATCGAATGACGTGAAGCCGTCATGCATGGAGGAATGGGGTGGGGGGGGGCAACTCTATTTCCGGAATTTTTTTTCTCGATTTCCAAGGTGGAGGGAGGCGGGAGTTTGCGAGAGGAGAGAGAAAGGGGTTTGGGAGTGAAAACGGAAAGAGAAATTGAGGGTTTAAGGGCGGTGAAATGTTGGGGTTGTTGAGATAAGAGGTGGGTTTTTCGTGGGGAGAGAGAGTGGGGTAGAGATTATGGATGTTGACATTGCTGAAACCGCCGCCGTGAGACGGTGGTTGGGTGAACAGATTGTTGCTGAAGATTGGGGAAAAAAATGAAAGAGGGGAGAGAAAGTGAGAGATTAGCGGTTCAAAAGCCACTGGTTGATATTTTTTGGAATTTCCATTTCAAGTGAACTCGACGAGACAGGATGTTGCATTAATTTTGTTGTACTCCTTGACAAGGCAAAGCAAATCTTACTAAGTGTAGCCGAGAAGTTGATGCCTAGATCACTCAAAACTATTACTGCAGAGGCTTGTTTGCATAATTTATTTGTAATCCTTCACAAGGAAAAGCAAGAAGCCATGTTTGAGAGTGGAGTGAAGTCAACAACAACCTCATAAGAGTCATCCAAGAAGGAAAGTTCCCAAGAAAAATTCGAGGAGGCCATGTCAAAGATTAGCTAAATAGATTACCTCGGAAGAGAAAACGTTGGTTTTGATAAGCTAAAAAACATTCAACCAGAAATTAGTGAATTTGAACCAAAATAGTCAATGGGAAATGGCATATTTATTGCCTCGACCCAGAAATGAGCGTTTAAAATATTTCTTCAGAGTTACTCCCTATGTATTTTATTAAGTTATCTATAGCAGTTTTTATATTTGACCGTATTACTTCTCAATTGTTTGTTCCCGGAGGAGGCCATGTCGAACTTAACTTGCAATGTCCGTAATAGCACCTGGACTGTTAGTCATAAACTCTTAATTAAGTTTTCAAAATAAGATAAATTTTAAAATAGGTGTATTTGGTGCAATAAGTTTCAAAATAGGTGTATTTGGTGAATTAAGTTTATGACTTAACGGAGCACTAATGGACCGCCAAAAATTTGGGTATTTGTTGCATTTAAAAGGGGGGGGGTATATTATGTTTTTGGAAAACATGAGGGGTATTTGGTGCGTTTCGTGAAACCTCGAGGCAATTTCATGAAAAAACCGTATTTGCTGTTAAAAATATTTTTGTTATTAGTGTGCTTGCATACTTTTAAAAAATAAAATGGACCCAAATTACTATTCTCAAAATTCAGAAAATGTTGATGATTTTGATTTTAACCTTGACAACAATCAGTATCCCGACTTTAATTTTTTATTCGCAGAGGAATTCTTCCTCTCAAAGTTATCAACAATATTTTTATGCTAACAATAATGTTGACCATGAAGCTGTAGAGGAATGTGTCATAGAGACACATGAACCAATCATGATTATTTGTTTCCCGTTAAACCAAATCAACCACTTATGGTTGCATCTCAGTCTCGAAGTTGGTCAACTCCGGAGGATGTGATTGATTCCTACATGAGAGTTTTCTCCGATGAGGTTATGAGTACCAAGATGAAACAATTTGAGATTTGGAGACAAGTTGTTGTACGCTATAACAAAATTCAAGAAGGTAGACCGTATGAACTTGTTGTAAGAGGCATAAAATGTTTAGAGAGTCGTTGGAGAAGGATGTCTCTAGACATCGTTTTGTGGGATGCTAGCTATGGAAAAGCTTCTAAGCTATTCGCAAGTGGGAATTGTGATGCAGACTAAATTACTACCGCTCACAAGATATTCCGCAATAATTCAGAAAACAAAAAGAACTTCACATGGGAGCATGGTTGGAAAATGATTACTAATGAACTAAAGTGGAGGTTGATGATGAGTTGGGGTATGTTAAAGAAACAGAGAGAAGCTAGCATACAATGCCAGTCTAGCAGCTTCTACCGAAGATAGTGAAGGAAGTGGCAAGAGAACTAGACTTGATGATGATGATGGTGACACCGTCTTAGCAAGTGGTGGAAGTTTCGTATCTGGAGGTTTATCTCGACCAGATGGTATAAAGAAAACTAAGGCCGGAAGAAAAGGCAACGGGGCAGTATCATCAGAGGCAGTTTTGAATTTTGGAAATTAATTGCAATATAACACTGAAATTAGAACTCAAGAGCACCAACTAAATTTAAGGAAATTTTTATTCGATGAATCAAGGGAAACAAGGAGGATAAAGCAGCTTCAAATTGAGGAGAGGAATGTTCAAGTTTCTAAGATAAATTCTCAATAGGAAGAAAAGAGAATCCAGTTGGCCGGAAGAGATAAAGATGAAACATAATTTCTTGCAATCATTGATATCGAAGGAATATCTAACTCCTAATGAGGAAAAAAGCAAAGGATAGATTGATTATGGAGCTTTTTGGTGGTTCTAATTAGTTTCTAATTAGAAAAGTGTTTAATGGTTTAGTCTATTTCATGTGTTTAAATTTTGTGTCACACACTTGTTTTAATAGTTTTCAATAAGCTCGTATTAATTCATGTTGTGCCTTTAAATTTGTATTACTTCGTGTTATGTCTTTAACCTTGTATTACTTTATGTTATGTAATATATTATTTTCCCTTGACAAGTTTTATTTTATACGTTGTTGTTATTATATTTTCTAAGAAAATATGTTGTCTAACAAATAGTTGTTATGTCTACAATAATCCAATTAAATATTATCAAGAAATCCATATAATCTTAACAACAAATCGAAAATCTTAGAAAATCTAAGAACATCCAATAAAATCTTATCAAGATATCTTAATACTCTTATCAACAAATCGAATCTTAGAAAATCTAAGAAAATAAACTAAAATCTTATCTCGTAATCCAAATAATCTTATTAATAAATCGGAAATCTAAGAAAATCTTAGAAATCTAATAAAATCTTATCACGTAATCCATATAATCTTATCAACAAATCGGAAATGTTAGCAAAATCTTAGAAAATCTTAGAAAATCCTATAAAATCTTTTTTCTTTTTTTTTGGCAAATAATAGTGAATTATATTACCAAAAGAGAACAGCCTCACAACAGAGGAAACAAACAACAGTTCCCCCTCAAGGGAACACCACAACTAAAACACAGAATCAGGACATCTACTGATTCCTACAAGCTACAATGAAGAGAATCCTTCTAACTACACTGTCTACATGATCAAGCTTCTTACTAAAAACACTAGCATTTCTCTGGAGCCAAACTGCATAAACAGTTTCAGTAAAAGCTACACTACAATGCTGATCCTTCTTCTTTGTACTTCTACTTTTGACAGCTGCCCATTGCAC
The DNA here is from genome assembly GCF_020520425.1 of Spinacia oleracea. Taxonomy (NCBI): domain Eukaryota; kingdom Viridiplantae; phylum Streptophyta; class Magnoliopsida; order Caryophyllales; family Amaranthaceae; genus Spinacia; species Spinacia oleracea. Next base: position 32,971,576 of record NC_079492.1, read on the forward strand.
CTCTTCTTGCCAGCTACTGATGTTCCTTTGAATACCCAACTGCATCAACACTTCTTTCCAGATATCATGAGGGTAGTGACACTCAAAGAACAGATGAGACAACTTCTCATCCTGCACCTGACAGAATTCACAAACACCAGCAATATTGATGTTCCATGATAACAACCTATCTTTAGTAGGTAACCTATTCTGCAGGGCCAACCAAGTGATGAAGGTAGCCTTAGGACTAGCTTTGCTATTACACACTATTCTTTTCCATTGCACCTGAATGCCACCAGTATGAAGAGCCTTATACATTCTGCTAATCTTGAATTTCCCATTCACAATAAACTGATCCACCCCACCAGTTTGCACTAGAATATCCCTCTGTTGCCAAATCTTCTTCAGAGACCAAGTGAGCCCATTAGGGACAGGCATGGTCCAAAAGTCATGATGTTTCACATAGTAGGAGTGAATCCATTTCACCCAGAGCCTATCTTGCTTTATTGAAAGTGCCCAACAATGCTTTAACACAGCTGCTTTATTCCAGGTTACCAAATTCTTCAAATTCCATCCACCACAGCTTTTGGGAAGACACATGTCATCCCAAGCTACAGGAGCTTTCTTAGACCCCAAATCAGAGCCTGTCCACAAGAAACACCTACACAGATGCTGAATCTCCTTCATCACTTTCTTTGGCATGACAAAAATCTGACACCAATATAGCTGCATACCAAACAGAACATATTTAACTAGTTGCAATCTCCCTGCATAAGATAAGAACTCTGTAGTCCAGCTTCTAATTCTTGCACTAGTTTTCTCAATAAGAGGCTTACAATCAACATATCTCAGTTTCCTGGTGGTAAGGGGAACCCCCAGGTATCTAAAAGGAAAGAAACCTTTTTTGATACCAATAACATCAAATATCTGTGTCTCCACATCAGCAGAGATACCAGCAGTGTAAACATCACTTTTATGTAAATTTGCACTAAGACCAGAAGCAGCAGAAAATTTCAGAAAGGCTCCAAACAAAGAGTTAACAGAAGGCACATCTGCTCGAGCAAACATCAGCAAATCATCAGCAAACATCATATGAGAAATCCCCAACTTTTTACACCTTGGATGAAAATTGAATCTCCCCTCTGAAGTGGCAACAGCAAGACTTCTTGATAAATATTCCATTCCCAAGGCAAAAAGATAAGGGGACATAGGGTCACCTTGCCTCAAGCCTTTCTTTGCAGTTATAGGCATAGTTGGAAAGCCATTCACCAAAATTGAATAAGAAACAGTACTGAGACATTGCATCACCCACTTGATAAACAAATCTGAAAAACCTAACTCTTGCATCATAGACTTAAGAAAAGGCCACTCAAGGGAGTCATAAGCCTTTTTTAGGTCCACTTTAATCATACATCTAGGAGAAATGTGTTTCCTGGAATAACACTTCACTAGTTCAGTGGCTAAAAGGATATTATCAGCAATATTCCTGCCTGGAATGAAGCCAGCTTGAGCATTATTCACCACCTCCCCAATGACTGATTGCATTCTGTGAGTTAAGATTTTTGAGATTAATTTGTACACAACTGAACAACATGCAATAGGTCTAAAATCCTTGATATTGGTAGCATTCTGCACCTTAGGAATCAGAGTAACTGTTGTGTTGTTGATCTGTTTCAACATTCTCCCTGTGGCAAAGAATTCCTGTACAGCTCTATATATGTCCTCCTTCAGAATATCCCATGTAGAAATGAAAAACTGACTGTTAAAACCATCTAACGCTGGAGCTTTGTTGATATCTATGCCTTTCAAAGCTAGATCTATCTCCAAGGTAGTAACAGGATGAACTAGAGCCTGTGCAGAATCTGCAGACAATTGTTTCCCTTTCCTCACAACTGACATATCTATTCCCTCTAATGAAGAAGCAGTAGAGCCAATTAGATCATGGTAGAAGGTACTGATCTCCTTTTTAATGTCTTCAGACTTGGTTAGTTTTACCCCTTGACTATCATACAGGATATCAATACTGTTCTTGGCATGCCTCTCTTTCATAGCATTAAAAAAGAATTTTGAGTTTGAGTCACCAGTTTGCAGCCACTGAATTCTTGATTTTTGCTTCCAAGCACATTCTTGAACTTTGAGGAACTTTTTTAACTGCATGATGTGACCCCTCTCCTTCTCCTGTAAACCAACATCAGAAGGAGAGTGAGCTAGTTGGCTTTGAGTATCATCAAGTTCCCCTCTAACACAATCAATTCTCTCCTCCAATCTTGCAAACTCTTTATGATGGAGCTGCTTAAGGCCCTTCTTAACAGCTTTCAACTTCTGCCACACTTGAAACATAGCAGTGCCAACAACAGGAGTGTCCCACCCTTCCTGTACAACCTGCCTAAAACACTTATGAGAAGCCATGTAATTAAAGAACTTGAAGGGTCTGCTACCTTGATGATGAGCAATATTACAGTCCAATAAAAGGGGAAAGTGGTCTGAGATTCCAGGATTCAAATAGTCCACACACACTGCAGGAAAGCTACTCTGCCAATCACAACACCCAAATGCCCTGTCAATTCTAGAGGATATTGTTTGATCACCTTGGCCCTTATTACTCCAGGAGAACATGTTACCACAACTTTTAAGTTCAGTGATCCCTGCTGCCTGAATAAATTCTTCAAAATCTTTTGTTTCTGCATCTGAACTGGATTTCCATTTACCCTATCACCTGAAAACAGCACAGAATTGAAATCTCCCATGATTAGCCATGGTTTTGTCAAACCTGCACTAACAATGGTCTCCTATGTTCAATAGTGTGGAGCCCATACACTGCAGTAAAACACACACTAAACAGCCCATCTTTATCACTCAGATCTCCATGAATAGTCTGATCAGTCTTCCTAAGCAGTTCACCCTATTGTGTTTCCATCCAATCCAAATCCTACCTTTAGGAGAACAAGTGTAGTTCATCTCCCAAACCCAGGCAGAACCAAATTTATTCTTAATTCTTTGTGCATTTCCTTCTTTCACTATAGTTTCAATAATAGCAATAACACTAATATTATGCTGACTCAAAATCTTCTTAACCTCCACCACCTTACTAGGGTCATTAAGACCCCTCACATTCCAGGAGCAGATTATCATGGTGGGTATTCATTTCCCCCCCCCCCCCCCTCACCTCCATCCTCATCTAGAGAGAACTCTGGTGCAATGCCAACCACAGTACGCACTTGAGCAAGACCAAGGGAACTTTCATGTGTTCTAGATTCTCTCCTCCTCCTTGAAACAACCCTCCATCCATCATCTTGAACATTTTGTTGTTCATTCTGGCCACTGGGAGTATGTTCTGTCTCAGCATCCTTCTCCTCCACTACTCTATCAATCACTGGGGCATCATGATTAGACTTTACAGAATCTGCTTGAACTTTTTTTGGTTTCCACACCTTATTTACTTTCTTAGGCACATGAACTGCAGGTTGGAATCTAGTAGCATTACTCTTTTTCACTTGGCAATCATGCCCAATCACCTTGCAGTCTTTACAGAATGGGGGAAGCCAGTCATAATCCACTTTTTGTGTGAAGGAACGACCTGTAGAATCCTGGATAAGCACTGATTTCGGCATGTCTTTAGTGACATCTACTTCAATCAACATTCGAGCAAAGGAGATCCTAAGTTGCTTGGAAGTGCACTCATCAGCAAAGAGAGGAACACCAATCAAGCTACCAATCTTGCTAAGGGAATCAGGCCCCCAACAACACAATGGCAGATTAGGTAATCTCACCCAAACAGGAATAACTCTAAGTACCTCCTCCTTGAAATTGAAGCTTGCAGTCCATGGTTTTGTGATCATTGGCCTACCAAAAAAGGTATGTGGACCAGCCACTAGTACTGCATCTCTGTCCTTCTTGGAGCCAAATTTGACTATGAAATAGCCATCATCATGGAGAAACACCTGAGGTTTACTAACATTCTTCCATTCATTCGCAATATATCTAATAACTGCTCCTATTGATGGTTTATCTCCAACAACATACATAATCAACGCAGCATCCCAAATAGCAGACATCTTAGCTATATCAACATTATCAAGCACAGCTACAGGGGAACCTTCAGAAATTGTTGGAGCAATAAAAGATAGTGATGTACCTTTCGCAGTAAGATGAGATCCTTGGAACAGGTTCACCCATGGCTTCGCAACCACATTAGGGTCTGGACGTGGCACAACCACCTCTTCATTCTCAGTACGAACATGCTCTGTACGGACATGCTCTGTTTCCCCAAAATCTGAGGAGACCTCCAGCAAGCCACTCTCTAAATGCACCAGCTCATTCACACCACTCACACTTCCCCTTTTGTCATTCAAAAACACCATAGGTCTCCTAAAAGGATCAGTGCATGGGATCATGAACCTCCATAGCAACCAGAGTCGATGGCGGTGTGGTGTGAATCAGTCCATGAGGAGGAGTAACCTGGTGAACAACATCATGATAAGCTTGTATTACTTCCATTAACTCCGGTGATGGCGGTCCATTACTTGGATTAGGGGGCACCGCCTTACTCTTCTTCAGATCTACAGTAATCGTATTCGAACTGGGTATCGTATTACGAAGGTGGTTCTGGTTCATTGGTCGTACAACTTTGTCATGGAGAAGAGAGGAAGCCTCCGCAGTCACTTCTCTAATCTCGTTCCGATTTGCCTTCTTCTTCCTCGTCATGGTAGTGAAGGTGCACAATAGCAGTTAACCTTATCGTGCGCTCATGCCATGGCTAGAGAGAGAATCCTTAACTTTAAATTTAGAATCCTTAAATCCTATAAAATCTTATCACATAATCCATATAATTTTATCAACATTCCTATTTAAATACACACACATTCTCAAACTCACTTCTTATTCTCACACTCACTTCTCACACTCACTTCTGATTATCACATTCTATTCTATCTTACAAAAAATGTTATTTGAAAAAAATTTAAGCTCGGAATCTTCTGATAAAAATCCATACAGAGTAATTGATCAAGTGGTTGACGATTTTGTCACTCATCATTTACCAAACACATTCTTTTCACGAGCTCCTATACTTTGAAATGTGAATGATGACATTTCGATTCCAACAGATAGAAACTGTGAAGAAGGGCATAACCGCTTGTTTAATGATTACTTTGCTGTTAATCCAGTATATTTAGACAAGTAGTTTCATTGAAGTTTCGAATGAGAAGTCCTTTTTTTCCGTATCATGAACAAAGTGGTTGAAAATGATGTTTTCTTGCAACAGAGAATAAATGCTGCCGGAAAACTAGGGTTATCAGGATTGCAAAAATGCACTGCAGCTATCAGATTGTTAGCGTATGGTTTGGCTCCGAATGCGATTGATAAATATTTACAAATGAGTGAAACAACTTCAAGAAAATCATTATTAAATATCACTCAAGGGGTAATCATGCATTTTGAAGAGGATTACCAAAGAAGTCCTACCGATTAAGACTTAATAAGGATCCTTTTGTTAGGGTTATGACAAATATAAAACATATATTTCATGCGGAAAAACACAAAATCTAAGAATCCAAATTAATTGCCACATAGTCAATTAGCATAATCTAGGATACATACATGTGACGCGTGCCTTCCCTAGCTGTTCCCGAACCGAACAAGAACAAGTTTAGGACTCCAAGTGTCGTCCCTCCGTGGATAGTCCACAGCACGTTCGAATCCGCCTTAGATTCAATTAACAAGAATTTAGCCTAAGGTTTTATGTTATTCGTACTTAATTATTTGGAAAATTATTACGCTTAGTTTAATCTTAAAACTATATGAATACTTGAGAATTTTCATCTATAAATTGTGATTATTCATCACCTATTTATAGGGTGGGATTATCGAAACTAGAAACCTACTAGGATTCAATTTATCTAATTAAATTAGAATTAGACTTAAATTAAACCTTTGTTTTTAGTGTTTAGTTAAACAACTAACTCTAGTAGTTTTAGGAAAATAATCTAACCGGACAAATCCTAAGCAACTAAGGATTCGAAGTTTGCACGAACATTGACGACACACACGAACAGCCCACAAGGGCGTTGTCCGCGCGCGCGGCCCAGCAGCGCTGGCGCAACCAGCCTGCAGCCTCGCCCATGGTTGGGCTTGGCCTTGCCTTGTGCTTGGCTGGGCTTGCCTTGGTGGGGCGGGCTGCTGCTCCTCTTGCTTGCCTTGCGCGGGCTTCGCTAGGCGCGGGCCTAGCTTCGTGTTGGGCCTTGCGTCTAGCAAGCTCGTCCGATGTTTATTTCGTACGTCGCGCTTCCGATTTATTTTCCGATTCCGGAACTCATTTTCAATTCGAACAAAATTTAATTAATTCCTATTCCGGAATTAATTTCCGTTTCGAACAAATATTTAATATTTCCGATGCCGGAATTTATTTCCGATTCCGATAATATTTCCAATTTCGGCAATATTTCCGTTTCTGGCAATATTTCCAATTCCTGCAATATTTCCATTTCCGATAATATTTTCCGATACGTACCATGTTTCCGTTTCCGGCAAAATCTACGACTTGGATAATATTTATATTTCCGATACGATCCATATTTCCGTTTCCGGCAATATCATCGTTTCCGAAGTATTCATAATTTGCCTTTTGACGATTTCAGCTCCCACTGGAACCGAGATCCGTCGATTCCGAATATTCATAAATAGAGTATTTAATTCACTTAAATACTTGATCCGTTCACGTACTATTTGTGTGACACTACGGGTTCAGTCAAGAGTAAGCTGTGGATTAATATTATTAATTCCACTTGAACTAAAGCGGCCTCTAGCTAGGCATACAGTTCACTTGATCTCACTGAATTATTAACTTGCATAATTAATTAATACTGAACCGCATTTATTAGACTTTAGAATTGAATGCATACTTGGACCAAGGGCATTATTTCCTTCAGTCTCCCACTTGTCCTTAGGGACAAGTGTGCATTGCCTAATTCCTTTGTCGCTTGATGCTTGCTCATGAACATAAGGTAAGAGTTTTCATCCTTATTATGTCCAGAGGTATTTCTCGGTTTCAGAGTTCAACTGATCAAATAAATAGATAACCATAGCCTATGATTCATCTGACCACGGCCATGCATTTTTCAGTTTCTTGCTCTCCGAGTGGCATTGTACAACTTTCAGCATCTCATCCCGATTTATGGGATGACAATCTCAATCTTGCGATCTTGAGATTAGACTTCGTTTGATAGGTGATTACTCGAGCGTTGCCGTTATAGCCTCCTTTTACGGTGCGACGGTTGACAACGTCAAAGTAACCAGTTCTCAAACAAGTAATCTCAAATCACTCGGGTATTGAGGATTAGTGTCTAATAATTTTAATGAAATTTACTTAAGACAAATTTTCATCTCTTACAGTAAAGTTTCATAGGTCTGTCCGATACTAGTCTTCTCAAAGTAAGTATCTATGCAAATGATTGCGACATTTCCATGTCCACATAGTTCAAGAAACAGAACTACTAGTCATCTTGCATTCTAGTCGTCTAGCGTTTTCTATGCGTCCATCTTTATAGAAAACTTCCGACCAGGGACCATTTTTAACTTTTGGCATTCAAGTTCACTTGATGGACATTTCTTAGTCACGGGACTGGTTCTGACAGTCTATCTTGCATATATCGTCAAATTTGAACGGACTCATCATTTAATACTAAACCAAAATTAAATTGAATATGATCATATATGATAAATGTTCAACCCTAATTTTTTTCAACCATGGGCCTCAAACCCATCTTTAAAACAGTTCATGGAATTCAAAGCTATGCTTGATTTCCAGTGCTACAATGTGAGTGTTGCTTCTCACTTGTTGCATAGGTTTAGTTATCATGCTTTGCCAATCTTAATATCCTTTTCATCGAATGTTCTTCGAGATAGGATGATAAGATCTTTTGAGTATGTTTATTTTGTGATCTAGTCTTTCTTGCTACAATAGTGGTTCTACGCACTTTGCAATGAAGAACCATCAAGTCAGCAGACATGTGATCCACCCAAGTTCAGTGAAGAACTCTTTAACGTAAACAACCCTGTTTTATTGCTTCTTAGGCAATAAGTACTTTTACTTCAACTGTTTAGGTTGCTAGTGATGCTTTGTTCAGATTTACTTATCCAAGCAGTTCACAGATTTGTGGAAGACTTTCCAGCTATATCTTAGAACATAGAAATTAATATTTAATTTCCCACGCAACAACTCATGGTTCCAATCCATGTTGCCATTTCAAAACACGATGCGTTGTAGCTCGTCCTTGCCAATAGGTAACTCCAAAGGGATCTTGCTTGATCCTTTGCTAGTGTTTATGCGTGTAGCATCAATTTTTAGCATATCTTTATTTCCTTGAATCAAGAACTATTCCTATTTACCTTTTCAAGTACCATAGGATTTTCTTGATCTCAATCTAGTTGATCTTTACTTAGACCAATAGAGATTGGTATATGTTCGTCATGCCTAAAGTCATACGATACGTTATGGCGATCCTCTATTATATCATACATGATAAATTATTTTGCAGAGTAATTCCCAATTGAATTCTATTCATGTAACTTTGGCTACCCAATTTCAATAGATAATGAGTCCAGCTGAATTCTTTGATGTATAATATAGGTGAAGAATCTCATTAGATTCTTTGATGTTTAACTTAGTAAATGCTTATACATAGTTCAAACGTTCATTACTTAGATTTATTCACATGGGTCGAATATCTCCAATGGAGTCTTTCGTGTTTGATTTAGTAAATGCCATTACTTAATCCAAAACGATATCATAAGATCTTTGTAAATAGATCTTAATACCCAGTATGTACTAAATTTCGCCTTGGTCCAGCATTGATGATTAATTTCAAATCTAAGTCATTAGCATTTGAATGTTATTTCACAATAGAGAGATATGTGTGTGATACACATAGGACCAATTAAGTTTTATGTACTCCCACTAAACTTCTTATATATCTATAAGATTCATGTATATTTTATGAAACTAAAGTACTTATTAGTTTCACTAAAATACAGTTCCAATTCCCAATTGCTTGCTTAAATCTGTACTTAGATTTCATAAGCTAGCTTTCCTTGTCAAGTACTTATTTGGATCCACAAATCCTATGACATGCCATGTACATAGTTTCTTCCAACATTTGATTAAGTAAGATGTTTTGTCATCCAATTGCCATATGTACCAATATGCAATCATTGCTTGATTTATAGACTGGAGCATTACGATTATGCATGAGGTTTCAACACAATCCATGCCATGAATATGCTTGTAACCTTTAGAAAATAATCTAGCTTTGTGTGTGAACACAATTCCACGTTTGATGGTTTTTATCCTTAAAACCAATTTGCAACCAATAGATGTAAATCATTCTTGCAAATCAACAAAATTTCAATTTTTTCATCAAAACATTGAGTATGTTTTATGGCTTTTAACCAATTAAACATTAAGTCTATATATGTCCTCTAACCATTTTAGGGAATCTAGGTTTCGTCATAGCTTTCTTACAAGTCACAAACTCATTAATCTACATGATAATAGTTTGACTGCAAGTTGTAGGTTTCTTCACTATCTAATAGAAGAATCTCATAGCTTCAGTGACCTGAACTCCATGTTTCTTCACTATCTAATAGAAGAATAGCATAGTTTCAGTGACTTGAACTCTATGCCTACTTGGGTATGGAACATCAAACAATAGAATATAAACAACACTTGAAAGTCCTTTGAATATTCTGTTCTCCTTGAAGCACTTGTAAAGTCTTCTAAGAGATGTCCATTCTTTAAAGCCACTTCTAAAGTCCTCAAAGAATAAGTGTTCAAATTTTCTAAAGAACTTTGAAAAGCCTCCGAAATCTCCATTTTATGTTTGTTGTTCGCCTCGAAGACTTTCGAGGTCTATTTTCTCCACTTGTCATTTTGGAAACGAATCTCCAAAAGGACATTATTTCGAGCAAACAAACATTATGTTCTCAAAAATTCGTGGTAGAAACAATACCCTTGTGTCTCATTTGAATAAATCACAATGAAACATATATCTACACTTGGGCCTTAGTTTGTTGAATAACAAACACTAAGCTCCCACTGAGTTTAGGAACTCTTTAGATATATATTATGAAAAGATATATATTCTGAAATTATTTTTCAATAGCTTTAACGAATTTGGTTTAGTTTGGTGGTAGTTGAGCATTTTGTTTTAGAAATTATAGGAAAAGTCTTTATGATTCATCATTGATCGAATCAAGTACTAATTGACTTCGATCATTCCAACGTAGATATGCCATATCTTATGGAGCTAGATCGTGAAGTTACAACACACAATCATTGATGATCATTTTTGGTCTTAGAGTAATCATCGTCATGATCTAACCTAGATCTTTATGATTTCTTGACATGTGGATTTTATACTTTTGAATCTTTGAACTAGTCAAACAGATTCAAACTCATATCACATTGAGTAAATAAACCAATATTCACTCAAATCTAGGTGAAATAATAAAGTCATAAAATCTTTCTTTAGCTTTGAACTCTATTGTCTAGGTGTTCTAACAATAGTTCATATCTTTTGTTACTTTCAACAAGTAAGACTAACTTGTCTTGAATGATCTAGAAATCAATCAACTTTCAAAAGTCCATCAAAATAGAGCTTTAGAATGTTAACTTTCTTGATATTGTCTAAGTAGCAATGCCAAAGATTTGTGGAACTCAAATCAAGAGATTGATTTGAACCTAGTAAAGTACTTATTGTTAAAGAGTTGTTTGTTTTAATCAAGCATATTGACTCAACCCGTAAATGACCATTTCATTCAAATAAACAAATAAACATTGTTGTTGTTTCTCTTGAATGTGAGTCTTTCTGTGTTTGAAAACAGAATTTTAGGTATGCTGATTATGGAACAAAATAGCCATTAAGTTTCAGCCTTGAAAGGACTTAAAACAAACCAGATGACCCTACAACTAATGTAGCATTGACATGCTTCATTTCCCACTTGTAGGCCATTTGTGTAGCCTAGCTTCCATTGTTAGAGTTATTACCGAAGTAAGAACCTCAAGCGGTATATGATACCAAGGAAGTTTGATTTCTAGGTCACTTCTCTTTAAATACAAACTTATAGGTAGAAACGGAATCGTAAATTCCTTTCATTTGTTCCTTGTTTTCCTATTTCTTGTACCCTTTCTTATAGTCTTAATGTAGACACCTAATTTGTGTCTCCCCTTTGGGATGATGACAAGGAGTAACTCCAGGCGGAAATCCCAATTTCTAAGAACACCTCCAAAATCCAAGGTCCAAAATCCATTCCCCGAGGCCGTTCCCCTCCCGGAACTCGGTACAAAATACAACTTTCCAAATCCAATTTCAAAATCCAAGAACAATCTCAACTAGTAGACCATCCCATTGGTTTTACTAGGCCTTTTCCACTCAAAATCATATAAGGCAAAGCAAATACGGGCGCCGACCCACAAAACCGAGCAAGCCGGGCCGCGTCCCGTTAAACCGGAATTCAAAAACCCGAAAAAGGCTTGTTTTTAGACGCTAAACGATGCCTTAACCTCCAAGCGAATACAAAACGCCAAACCTAGTACTATTCGTACAACAGGTACAACGCTACAAGACGAAACAAGGACGATTCCCCGTCCTTGCTTTGGCGGCATTCAAGCCACGTCAGCAGCGCACCGCGCTGGCCTGGCGCCCTGCGCTGGCGTGTGCTGGCGTTTTGCACCATTCCCTTCTATAAATACCCCTCATTTCCATCGAAAAAAGGGGGATCACAACCAATATAACGTCGTAATTTCGACATTACGCCTCAAAATACAACTCAAAACTCCTCAAAAACACAAACAAAATTCCTAAAATCTAAAGCAATTGGGAGCTCTTGCCTAAGTCTAACTAGGTAAATCCGAATCCCATTCTAATCTACTATGTTGCTTTGGTTTCTAAATGATTAGCAAGTTGGTGTTTTTAATCAATAAAAAACACCACTTGCAACAATCACACATGTTTTCCAAAAATTGTAGACACCTACTTTTGTCCCCATTCCCGAAAGGTAAGGTTCGATGATGAGAACATAAATCTCCACTTGGCAACGCATCTCCTATAAAATAACGAATCTCAATCACCCTTTTTCATTTCACCCGAAACCTGCTATTTATAGAAACCTGCTATTTATGGAAACCTGCTAAAAATAGTAACTGCCGTAATGGGTAGTTGTTAAAAGTGGCAAGTCATAAAAGATAGAAACCTGTCAGAATTAGGTGTTGCACTCCAACATAAATCCTAAATGAGATAGAAATTGCGAGAGAATCCTGTTCCTAATACGATTCGAAAATAAGAGTTACGTATTAATTAAAATCCTAACGAGCCTAGAGTTCGTAACAGGCCCAGATGCATTCCATCGTAAAATTAATACGCACTAAAAGACTCGATTAAGTCTCATACACTCCGGATTCTAAGAGTCCGAATCTGACAAAGAAACGGCCCAAACATCAATTCAACGCCCAGCCCTGGGCGCTGAAATTGCCTGGATCCTATTTTCAACGCCCAGAGCTGGGCGCCGAAATCTTTGACGCCCAGCCCTGGGCGCTGAAAGTACCTGGGACGTGTTCTTTCCTAATTCCTCGTGGATTAGAGTTCTACAATTCTATCTTTCCACGAACTCTTTTCTATAAGTATAGCCCTAAGTTCGACGTGAAAAGGACAACACACAATTATTATTCTGAGTATTGACTCTAAACCCCTAAGCCTAAGCCTCACGCTGCAAAAACTGATCACGCGTTATGTCACAATCGATCCATAAATCGAACAGAACGTATCCTGTCCCATAACTCGAGATTCGTTAAATAAAAGGAGAAATAGCAAAGTCAAAGTGGTTAGTTTTGTGAGAACCGTGACGCACCTCTCAAGGGTGCGTCGTAATGTGTCCCTTTTCTATGATTTAATTGCTTTCCTCGCCCTTTTTATGAACTGTTAAACTAACTAAATCTGATTGTTCTATCACGCCTAATAAATATGATATTTTTGGGAAATTGGATTGTCATGCTAGGTCCCTTAATACAATCTAAATCAGATAATCGCGCTCGATCTAGTATTATATGTTGCATATTGTTAAAATCAACTCAGATTAGTTTAATAGTTAATGCATGTCCCTTCAATTATTTATGCTGAGCTAGTAAGGATATCCTACCTCTGGAGTTATCGAAGAGCGAGTACTCCTCTCGGTAGTTAAAGTCCCCCGAACCCTCAATCTCTACCTTGCGGGTGTATGTTGAGAGATCCCCACACCAGGGATCACAAGGGAACCTACGGCCGTCGTGGTCAAACATAATTGCACTCCCTTTATGTCACGATAACCGGGTTTTGTCAGTTTTTCTCATTGTCGTTAAAAACTGAATGGCGAATCCTATATTACTAGTCAATTGGGTGTAAACTCACAGGAAATCCAATTACACTTGATTTGACAAAAAGAAACGTCACACCCACGAGGGACAAGGTCACGCATTAGCCTCGTGCTTTTTCGACCCCCTCACAGTGGCGACTCCACTGGGGATAGTGAAGGAAATACTCGTGCTCGTAGGTAATCAAAATAGCCGAAGGGTGAAACGATCCTGCCCCGCGTTTATTTCCCCATCAAGTTGGGACGACCTGAAAATCAGCATATTAATGTGAACGGACAGAACCGCATAACGAATCTTGGCTCCCTTAGATGTTTCATCTCGGGAGTTGGGACTAAGGATACCCATCGCCAACCGGGGGGTGCATACGCTTCGAATGTTGTCCACTCGGCGCTTTCGCTAGTAGTACACCCGTCCCAAACCCAATCGCTCGCGCATTAGGTCCCTCTCATTGGTGCATGCCCTCTTGGCTTACATCGTGATTGGCCTCTTGGGCGAAATTCTTCTGTTGAAGGCACTACCTCGACCGGGGCATGTGTTGGATCTGCGATAGAAGCGGTACCAAGCCAGGCGCAAATACTACCCATAGAAGCCTATCATAAACTACATGACATATTATTACTTTGCCTCGTGATGTAATGTTAGTTATGTGTAGCGAATTATGTGATTGTGTGTGACAAATAATGCTAGAAAACCAACGACCTTAAAAATTGCCCAAACATTCATAAACCAATTGGCCAAAGAGTTATACCAAAATACGTGTTCCGCAAACCTGAACGATCGCCACAAAAATAAGCGACGCTCGGGATGGCCCGTAACGAATCCCACAAACGCTGCACAACGCGTAAAGGACGTTATTAGGCAAGCACGCAAAATTAAGTCGCATCTACAAAAAATATACGCGAACAGAATACGAGTACCAGTCAGGGACGCATTTTCAGCGCCCCTGGCTGGGCGCCAAAATTTCTCACGCCCACTGCTGGGCGCTGAAGTTGTTGCCTGGCCTTTTGGTCAAGCACAGCAGACTCGGTGCCCGCGCATAAAAAAATATATGTAGCAAAAAAAAAAACCTTTCGTAAAAATTGCTGCAAGGGCGTATGAAAAGGCACTCGATTCTTAAAGCGACTAAATAAAAAAAATAAAAATATATAACTCTTTGTGTCGTCGTTAGGCCTCCTATGACGACAATGTTCGGCTCCAAAACCGAGCACGCTAATTGAAATAACCTTGAATGTCACGTGGGAAAAGCATTCAAAAAATAATGTTCAAATGAAGTTTTCAAGGAAAAATAATGTTCGAATAAAAAAAAATCCGAGTCTAGACTAGGCTATGCCAAAGTACAATCTAAATCCTAAGTCTTAGTTGTCTTATCCATAGAACCGGTCCTAATGCTTGGTGTCGTTCTGCAAGTTAAAAGGTTAAACCATATTGAGTCTCCCTTCCTAACATTTAAATCAATAAGCACCCATATGTAATTGTCATCCCTTGCTAAGAGTCTACGGCCTCAATTCTCTCTCTCACCAATAAAAAGAATATATCATAGTATTTGCAAAATGGAAACAGTCACATTCTGAAAATCATTCCCCCATAGTCGCACAACCCCCAAAGTGAGCCTAAGGTGTCAATACCATTAGCAAAAATTAATGGCCTCAAGGCTTATGATCACATTGGGTCACGACTATCATAGTCCTCTCGATCCACTCGCCCCTTGAAGTATTCCTAAGTACGGACTAAAAGATTTTCCATGAATGCAACATGACGAACCATGAAAATACCCAAATCGGCATGCCATAAGGCTACCATCGGGGTAAAGCAATACACACTAAGAGGGAAGCCGCACTAATGATTCTAGTCTTGCAAAAATAAAAATTCGATCTCCCCAACTAACTACCTTGCCAACATTAAGCAAATGGCGCATGACAAATGAACACCCAAGGGTTAAAATCTAAAGTGTCAACCAACAAAAGTTATGGTCCAATTAGCCTAAGTTTGAAAGTTGCTTGGTCAAGTATTATAGGCTTACGCCACGTCATTACTTTGAGTCTAGGCCACCTCCTTTTATTCATACACGGGTTATAATCAGAAAGATTAATGAAAGTTCGAGTCTAAATCACAACTTCCAATTAAATCCCGAAAACTGTAAAAAATTATTTTCGATGTAATTCTTCCGTTAAATTTCAATAAGGTAAAAACAACATTTTGAATCAACGCTATTTGCACATTTTAAGAAACGACTAAATATGCTTGCAAAGTAAGACAATTTAAAGGTCCACCCTAGGCCTACTAAAGCTAAAGGTCCACCCTAGGCTTACTAAGTTAAAGGTCCACTATAGGCCTACCAAACGAGGCTCACTCAGTCTCGCCTCGTGACCCAAAGACCACAACCATCCACCTCTTAGCCCAAATAAAAAAATTGAAGGATTTATGTTGGGGAGAAATCCCAAGCAAAAAGGAAAAAATAGAAAGAGAAAAGGGAGAGCGAAAAGAGCGAGCCATGAAATACTTAGCCCGTACCTCCCAAAGTGCGAAATTTACCCAAGTAAACGAAGGGAAAGAATTGAGTCAACCAATCCAAATCATAAAATTCTACGATGTCTACCCTTTCCAATCCTTATGTTCTTAGACGCCTTCGCTCTGGGGCCCTGTTCAGCTCATTTAACCCATCCATGTTCTCATTGCCATAACCCAAGAAACCATTACCTCGACCCTTGTTCTTGAACTTGTTATCAACTGCAAACCACGTATGGCCATTGACACGTGCGTCATACCCATTATTTCCAAAACCTGCTCTTACACCACCATTAGCATAATGACCATATAACTTGTTTGGATACATCTTGATGATATACCTTGGAGCCATCCCCATGTTACTCATCGGCCTTGGTTGATGTAAACTCATGACACTAGCTTGAGGCTGCGAATTGTGAGTCCTAGCAGATATAATCCTCATGCTTACCTATACAAATTATCCTATCTCATTCAACCCACCTTTCAAACCGTCTTGAGTCACGACTAAAAAAAGAAACCAAATGAAAAGTACAAAAAATAATAAATAATAAAAAAGAAAACTTTGCAAAGCGCCTTTAAAAGTTCGTCTAAAAAGAAAAAGAAGCATTTAGCGCACCAAAAAAGATCCGCCCAGAAATCATTTTCAGCGCCCACAGCTGGGCGCCGAAATCTTTAACGCCCTAGCCTGGGCGCTGATTCTCTCTGCTCGCCAAATATTGTCCAGAAGTGCTCGTCATTTTATCCGCACATGCACGGAAAAATAACGAACCCTTGGAGGGGGTACAACACGTATTCAGATATACGTACCAAAAAACACATGAAAAGATTTTTGTGCAAATACATGTACATAAAAAATAAAACAAAAATTTTGGCTTACGGCAAAGCGACAGATTAAAATAATAATAAACTTCACTTATTTCACCCTATTTCAAACATTACGTTTCCACCTCAGAACGTACTTGTTTAAAATCGGCATTCTAAGAAACCATTTTCTAGGCTAAGAACTACGCAAGACCTGATTCCAAATTAAATCTATTTAAGGCGGATACGTAAGCAATCTATGATTCGGTCCAACCAATTTGCAAAGATGTTAGAGCCTATAGAATAACAAGAATAAGAAATAGAGTCCCTTATTGAAATTTAATTACTTGCAACCCAAGTCGAAAGAAAAATTCAAGTCAAAAGAAGAATCCAAGTCATCAAGATGCCAAAATGAGCACACATCGAAAAATAATAAGGGCACGTACCCTTGCCAGAAGGAGCACTCACACTCCTAGGCACTTAGCCAAGACTCAAAAGATCGCTTTGCCTCAATTGAATGGGGGCTAGCGCAAGCGTCCATGACCTCTAAAGTACTCGACTTGACCCTCCCTAAAGCGGACTAACTCACTCAAAGACCTTCTTTCACCACTAGACATAGTCGTTTGCTTAAAGACCTTCTTTCACCACTAGACACAGTCATGATCGCCAACAAGTAGTAAAGGCAGTAAGCTTGCAATGAAAAAGATTGTTCTACGACATCGCCCCATCGTTCCTTCGAACTCAGGGCACCCGTTCATGGTAATTCGAATGCTTGCTAATCACCTTTGAAAAAAAATCAGACCTTGTCAATAGGACTTGGCACTTAACCAAGGCTCACCCTACTCAGACATATGACACGGGCATCTAAAATCGAAATCTGAAAGCATCATTAATGGGAAGACATAACAGCAACTGGGGGCTAAAAATTGAAATGAAGGAGCTAGGGAAAGAACTAAGTATACGTTGACCTTTTGTGCAGACATACACCAAGTAAATCTAAGTCAATTTGAAAACGGTTTATATTCCCGCAATTTTGGAAAAGATGGCCCTAAAAGCCTAAAGCATATGCCAAACGGGCACAAGTAATACCTTGACGCCTGCACCCTGACTTCCAGTAAATCCTTAGACAGCATTCCAAAAATCGTAACAGTATTTTGATTCACTCATGTAATCCTGTACGAACCCTTCTATAAGTCAACTTACTTAGGACACTTCGGATTGTACACAGTAGGACTCGGATTTTAAATAATTTTCAAATAATTTTCAAAGACTTCTTCGAACATAATAAAGTGTCGTTGGTTTAGGCTAAGTATGCGTTTATCTCGATGTTGCAAGTGAGTCAAAAAGATTTCTAAATATGATTATGGGTAAAGAAAGGCACCTAGCTTTTGGCCAAGGCATACTACAACATGTGACTACCTTGACCATGGCAATGTCGCACAATACGACATTTACAAGAGAAGTAGCAAAATCACTACTCGAACGTACCTAGCTCGCACTAAACGAGTCTGGTTCAAACTATTCATGATCCATGTCACCATGAATGCATAAAAATGTATGCCAAGCATTATAGCACCAAGCCAATCTCGTAGCTACAGTTGGGGGCTTGAGAAGAACACTCTAAAAATGCTCGAAATGACGATTTTATCGCAAATTCTCGACGCTAATGCTATACACACGTCATATGGGCACAATCCTAAGCTTTAATCGTGTAAAACGAACCTTAGATTGGCTACAACCCCTCCCAAATTCTAAGCACTACTTAGAATATATAAAGTCACCCCACTAACAAGGGTAACTGAAAATCGCGAGTCACCAAAACTCCGATCAAACTACTGCACATAACGCTCGCTCTACAAGCGCCCGTTACACAGTCGACATCGTTCTAAAGCAAAAGCGAAAGAAAAATCAAGGATAAACAAAAAAAAGGAACATCTATGAATCCTCGCATCGAACGAAGTAATAAGCCGTGCACACCCACGCGGAAGGTGCTACACTTGTTCGAGCACCTGAACGAGGCGTGATGAAGTACTCCAATGTAAAAAATAATAATGATATCCCAACACCTGGAGAAATGTTCTAATACATGTTGTTAGGCCACACAAGCCTACGTCGCACCATAAGTTCAACCATCCCACGGTACAAGTCTAAAAAAAGAGAGTAAGGCATATTGCACTAATGCGGGCACGACCAATGAGCATGTGTAAAAGAGGCAAAGACTACTTATCGCTCAAATTCAAAATGCAAGCCACACGACTTCTACATTAAGGATTAAAGGTAGCAAATACCTACCACGAAAGGGATAGCTCGCACCTACAGGAGCGGAACCCCAGGGCATCTTTCTCGAAAGAACCTACAAAAATCGTTCGCCAAAAGGAAGCATCCCAACATGCATACTTGGGGGCTCCAAGCTACGAAACAACCATAGAAAAATAAAAAATAAAATCTCGAAGCAAATGTTTGAACAATCGAAAGGGCACGATGTTTGAGCCCACCTCGTGAATGGGCCTGAACCCTATCAAGCTTCTAAGCAAACTATTCAAAATCAGTCATTGCTCAAAAAAAAAATGATTCAAACAAACTGATTAATGGACCGCACACAATGGCCATTCTATGAACGCTCGTTCGCACATACATATCATCTTTTCTATGTATCGAACATTTACGAACGCGTTCAAAAGAAAACGAAAGAACAAGAGGCCAACTGTGTCATCAAGAAACCTCGCCTGAAATTGTTTTCAGCGCCCAGCGCTGGGCGCCGAAATCTTTAACGCCCAGGCATGGGCGCCGAAAATGATCCCAGACCCAAAAAAATAGCTCTGACTTCTATAGGGCCCTGCCATATTCATTCGACTTGAAAATTGCCGATCTCTTTACTGAAAGTCGCACCTCACGGCTTTGTTAAGAGTAGCACACCACTACAAAGATCGCTCGCACTTACGAGCATAATCCCAAACACGATCAAGGACATTACAGAATGCGTATCCCCAAGGAACCTCTTTGACAAGAAATGACCGTCAAGCACGAGTGCTTGGGGGCTCGAAGGAAAATATATATTATGCAAAGTTAAAACAATATTCCCAGACTACGCTGTACGAAGTCCCATGTTTGGATGTCTCAAAAAAAATAAAACCGGTTTACGACCTCAAGACAAAGGTCGCCATTGATACTTATACATAGTCCCCTAATCAAGGACCCAAGTAGTGGCAAAATTGAGCCGTAAAAACTAGCTCAAAACCATGAAAGATGATGACCACGAGACAATGGTCCGTCTAAGCACGTTGTCAACCCACATTCAGGTTGCAACTAAATCCGAGCATCCCTCGAAAGAAAATAAATTCTTCAAAAAACAAAAACAGGCTCGCCCACCTTCAGCGGGCGGGGTCTGCGTCACTAACCGCGCGGGTCCTTAGTCGATGCAGCAATAACTTTTTCTGGTTTTCCGTTTTTTCCAAAAAAAGCGATGTGAGTAGCTTTCCCTTTTTTTAAAGGATTGGTTTTCCGTTTTTTCCAAAAAAAGCGATGTGAGTAGCTTTCCCTTTTTTAAAAGGATTGGTTTTCCGTTTTTTCCAAAAAAGCGATGTGAGTAACTTTCCCTTTTTTAAGGATTGGTTTTCTGTTTTTCCAAAAAAAGCGATGTGAGTAGCTTTCCATTTTTTTAAAGGATTGGTTTTCCGTTTTTCCAAAAAGAACGATGTGAGTAGTTTTCCTTTTTCCAAACAAAAATTAAAGGATTGGTTTTCCGTTTTCCCAAAAAAGAACAATATGAGTAGTTTTCCTTTTTTCAAAAAATTAAAGGATTGGTTTTCCGTTTTTCCAAAAAAAGAACGATGTGCTGGATTTTCCTTCGTTTTACGTCCCATAAAAACAAGGGGGTTTTCTCGTTTAGCTAACCCTGAAAATGAGAATCTTTTAAAACATTTTTACCTCGTGATTGGGCTTGGCCAGGCCCAATTACCCTTTATAGCTTTGATTTCGAAAACATCTGTAGCTACTCCCAATGAAAAAGTGAGGGAGTTTCTACGCATCTTTAGATACTTCCAATGACAAAGTGAGGGAGTTTCTATACTATCCGTTGATAAATCCCAATGACACGTGAGGGATATGTCGACACTTCAAGTGATGACCCTTAAGTCAAATGTTATCACTCGGGGGGCTCGTGAGACCCTTGCAAAACAGGTCACCATGGCTTGTGTGACGCACTCCGTCTAATACTTTGACCATCGTCTTACTCCAAGACTCAGTCAAAGTGGGGGCTAACTGTAGACACCTACTTTTGACCCCATTCCCGAAAGGGAAGGTTCGATGATGAGAACATAAATCTCCACTTGGCAACGCATCTCCTATAAAATAACGAATCTCAATCACCCTTTTTCATTTCACCCGAAACCTGCTATTTATAGAAACCTGCTATTTATGGAAACTTGCTAAAAATAGTAACTGTCGTAATGGGTAGTTGTTAAAAGTGGCAAGTCATAAAAGATAGAAACCTGTCAGAATTAGGTGTTGCACTCCAACATAAATCCTAAATGAGATAGAAATTGCGAGAGAATCCTGTTCCTAATACGATTCGAAAATAAGAGTTACGTATTAATTAAAATCCTAACGAGCCTAGAGTTCGTAACGGGCCCAGATGCATTCCATCGTAAAATTAATACGCACTAAAAGACTCGATTAAGTCTCATACACTCCGGATTCTAAGAGTCCGAATCTGACAAAGAAACGGCCCAAACATCAATTCAACGCCCAGCCCTGGGCGCTGAAATTGCCTGGATCCTATTTTCAACGCCTAGAGCTGGGCGCCGAAATCTTTGACGCCCAGCCCTGGGCGCTGAAAGTACCTGGGACGTGTTCTTTCCTAATTCCTCGTGGATTAGAGTTCTACAATTCTATCTTTCCACGAACTCTTTTCTATAAATATAGCCCTAAGTCCGACGTGAAAAGGACAACACACAATTATTATTCTGAGTATTGACTCTAAACCCCTAAGCCTAAGCCTCACGCTGCAAAAACTGATCACGCGTTCTGTCGCAATCGATCACGCGTATCCTGTCCCATAACTTGAGATTCGTTAAATAAAAGGAGAAATAGCAAAGTCAAAGTGGTTAGTTTTGTGAGAACCGTGACGCACCTCTCAAGGGTGCGTCGTAATGTGTCCCTTTTCTATGATTTAATTGCTTTCCTCGCCCTTTTTATGAACTGTTAAACTAACTAAATCTGATTGTTCTATCACGCCTAATAATTATGATATTTTTGGGAAATTGGATTATCATGCTAGGTCCCTTAATACAATCTAAATCAGATAATCGCGCTCGATCTAGTATTATATGTTGCATATTGTTAAAATCAACTCAGATTAGTTTAATAGTTAACGCATGTCCCTTCAATTATTTATGCTGAGCTAGTAAGGATATCCTGCCTCTGGAGTTATCGAAGAGCGAGTACTCCTCTCGGTAGTTATAGTCCCCCGAACCCTCAATCTCTACCTTGCGGGTGTATGTTGAGAGATCCCCACACCAGGCCGTCGTGGTCAAACATAATTGAACTCCCTTAATGTCACGATAACCGGGTTTTGTCAGTTTTTCTCATTGTCGTTAAAAACTGAATGGCGACTCCTATATTACTAGTCAATTGGGTGTAAACTCACAGGAAATCCAATTACACTTGATTTGACAAAAAGAAACGTCACACCCACGAGGGACAAGGTCACGCATTAGCCTCGTGCTTTTTCGACCCCCTCACAAAAATACAAACGTTTTCAAAATACAAAATACAATTTTCAAAGATTCAAGGATGTCCAAGTTGTTTACAATCATCTCTTGGGCTAGAATCACCATCAAACATGGGGTAATCAAAGATAAACACCTTTTAACATTTAAAGGTTTAGTCTTTGAGATTCAAAACTCCATTTTCAATATACAAGTTCAAGTCTTCAATTTTCAAAGATCTTGCCATGTTTAGGGTTATTCATAGTTATTTCCCTAAACTAGGATCATTTCAAGTTCAAATTTCAATCATTTCAAGTTCAAATTTCAATCATTTCAAGTTCAAACATTGCAATGTTCAAGCTTTCAATTTCAAGTTTAATATGCAAAATCTAGGATATTTGGGTTGAGCAACCTCTACCAAGTTGAGATTTTTGGCTTTAAATTCGTGTCGGGCGCACTTATTTTTAAGGAGCCGCTTGGCGTTCGAATCTCATGTGCCCAAGTACAAATTTCAATTATGCACCTTTGAATATTGCAATTTCAATATCGCGCCTTTCAATATCGCACTTTCAATACCGCAATTTCAATACCGCAATTTCAATCCGCACTTTCAATTCCGCATTTTTACTTGCCTAGTCCATTTCTAGGCAATGTGGACCTACTCCCTAGTCCTTTTCTAGGGGGTCTTGTATTTACTAATTCCGCACTTTATTTAGTATTGTGATGTTGCTTTATGTGCTTTATCGCTTTCATCACCAACATGCTAAATACAACAAAATACAAAGGTTACATCACGCTTAACGAAGATATTTTTGGACAAACCGGCCTTAGGTTCCTTAAATCAATCTTTAAAGCAAAGTGACCACCGTACAATTAGAAATTCTATTTTGCTCTAAAATTCAAACCCACATAGTCTAATCTAGGGTTTATTTTCGAACTAATGTTGTGCCAACGTACTTGAATATTTCTAAAGCTCGCCGAATAAGCATTTTCGTTCCCGAGCCCGGATCTCACCCATCCGTTTCAAGGATTCATGTCCTTATCCGAAAATAGAGTCATTTGCGGTCTTTCCAAACAAGACCTTAAATAAAGTTTGGTGGCGACTCCTTCGAGGTGCAAAAATTCAAACGGTTCTCTAAACGAGCCGACCTGCCTCCTAAAACCCCCCTTGTAGGAAACGGGGAAAACAATACAAAAAAAACCCCCCTAAAATTCTGGCGACTCCACTGGGGAATTCTTTCTAGTTTCAATTCGAAAATGCGAGCAAATTTCGAGCAACCGGCCACTGATCTGCCGAAGTACTGGATGCCAGTATTGGCACCAGGCGCAGCCCCTGCGCCCAACGCCACTGCCTGCATCCAGGACAGTGGCTCACAGTGGATTGTCGCCCACTTTTGCTCAACTTTTCGTGTTGGGAGTTAGTCTATTTTTGCATCTGGAAGGACGCTCCCAAGCCTCGTGAACGAGTGCCGAAAAACGAGCTTTACAAATACAAATTCAAGTACGATTTCAATTTCAATTTCTAGGCATTTCATGCATTTTTCGAAAACCATATTGTGCAAAATGAATTTCTACCTTTTCCCAAACGGATGTGTTCTACATTCGGGCTAGCCCCGGGGGTAACGAAATGGTGACTCTCCATACGGTTCCCGACCAAAGTGTGTGACCATTTCCGCGCCTACTGAAACTTGGCATTTGCTTGACATTCCCGATGTCAAGTATGGAGGCCGTCTGCCGACGCACACTTCCCTTAGGCGGAATGTGAAAGCTTGTCGCCGGATCCGTCTCTTAGACAAGTACCTTTTGACACCCAAAGCCGACCACTTGCATCATACAAAACTTAGACCGACCTTAGGTTGAGAACTTTGCATGTCGCATTCATATTCATGATTAGTGTGATAACGTGCTACTTGTGCATTGTGTGGGCGTCTTTGCACGCGTGAATGGCTAACCTCGAGTTCTAACTTGCCAAAACCAATTAGCCTCCAACTAGGAAACCAAACCCCTAGGAGCATCATTCAAACCTCATGCATCTAAATCGCTGATTTTAGGGTCTTTAGGAGTGTCACGCCATTTGATTCAAAACCCTTAAACATGCCTCACGCACAAATGCCAAATTCAATCCAACGGCGTCATAATGCCGGATTTTCAAGTCCAAATTCCAAGTTTCAAATTCAAAATTCAATCCAACGGCGTCATAATGCCAGATTTTCGAGTCCGAATTCCAAGTTTCAAATGCCAAATTCAATCCAACGGCGTCATAATGCCGGATTTTCAAGTCCAAATTCCAAGTTTCAAATTAAAAATTCAATCCAACGGCGTCATAATGCCGGATTTTCAAGTCCAAATTCCAAGTTTCAAATTCAAAATTCAATCCAACGGCGTCATAATGCCGGATTTTCGAGTCCAAATACCAAGTTTTAAATTCAAAATTCAATCCAACGGCGCCATAATGCCGGATTTTCGAGTCCAAAATTCCAATTTTCAAGTTCAAAATGCAATCCAACAGCGCCATAATGCCGGATTTCCTACTTCAAAACGTCAAGCTTCCAAGTCAAAGCTCAAATCCAACGGCGTCATAATGCCGGATTTTCCAGTCCAAATTTCGAGTTTCGAGTTCAAGTTCAAATCTTCTAATTAAAAACCTCAATTTTCAAGTCCAAATCCAACGGCTCCATAATGCCGGATTTTCCAAACTCAAGTTTCGATTTTCGAGTCAAATTCAACTCAACGGCGTCATAATGCCGGATTTCCTAGTCTTCAAGCTTCAAGTTCAAATTCAAACTTTCTAGTCCAAAACTTCAATTTTCAAATGCAACTCAACGGCGCCTTAATGCCGAATTTTCTAGTCCAAATTTCAAACTTCAAAGTCACAAACCACAAATCCAACGGCGTCATGCCGGATTTCCTATTTCAAACATTCAAGTCTTCAAGCATCGAAGTCAAGTCGCCAATTTCAAGTCTCAAAACCTCAAAGTTCAAATGCCAAAGTTCATGACCGGCATAATGCCAACTTTTCAACTCCAACTTTCAAACCTCAAAATTCCATGTCAATCTTTCGAATTTCAAGTCCTATGCTCAAAGCTTCAAATTCCAAATCTATGCCGTCGTAATGCCGATTTTTCATTCCGTATTTCAAACCTCAAGCTCGAAGTTCAAAAATTCCAAACCTTCAAATCTCAAATCCTACACTCCAAGTCCACGGCCGCATAATGCAGGACTTTCAAGTTCCCAAATTCAAATGTCTCAAATCCACGGCGACATAATGCCGGATTTTCCAAATACGAAGCTTCATGTTCTACATACAAAATATGTCCTTTTCCATTTCAAAATTCAAACTTCGAGTCGAATTCAAATTCCAACGGGTTGAAAATCCCCTGAAATAATACAAATTCCAATGGGTTGAAATTCCCTTCAAATACTCTGATTCCAATGGGTTGAGATTCCCCTAAAATATTAACGGGTTGAAAATCCCCTAAAATTATACAAACCCCATTCCAAATATTTCCAACGGGTTGAAAATCCTCTGAAATAATACAAGTTCAAATTCTACGGGTTGAAACTCCCCTAAAATAATACAAGTCCAATCTTCCAACGAGTTGAAACTGCCCTGAAATAATACAAATTCCAATTCTCAAGCGGGTTGAAATTCCCTTCAAATATTCCAGATCCAATGGGTTGAAACTCCCCTAAAAAATTGACGGGTTGAAATTCCCTTTAAATAATACAAAATCAATTCCCTTTCAATCGGGTTGAAATTCCCTTCAAAATATTCAAAGTCCAATGGGTTGAAATCCCCCTGAAATATTGACGGGTTGAAATTCCCTTGAAATAATACAAAATTCAATTTCCTAGTACAAGTCCAATTTCCAAATTCTCGAGCGAGTTGAAATCCCCTTCAAATAAGTCCAACTTCCAATAGGTCGAAATATTCTTTTTCGACATTCCAAGTTCTAGTACAAGAGCCAACTTTCACAAAAGAATGAACGCTCCTCTCAAACATTTCCAACGGGTTGCAAATCCAGAATACAAGTACAAAATCCAAAATCCCGAATCTTCTGAGTGACACTTATAGTCAAGTCTATGTCTCATTCATTGCATGCATATCATATCATGTGTCGGGAAGTTCAAGTTCTAAAGTTCAAAATCATGTCCTAACTAGGTGCTCAGACTCCTCCTCTCAAAATCCTATTCAAGATGACTTCACTAGCAGCAGCTGTAGCAGAGCTCTATGAACGTGTTGAGGAAGCGGAGACTCGCATAAGGGCTCTCGAAGACAATCAAGAAACTCTCTTCCATGCTGTGGGCCCATTCGAGGTAGAGGAAATATTTCACAACCAAAGGCATGTGCCACACCTTGTGCAGCCAAGTGAAAACTCGGAATCTGGGTTACCTCAAGGAGACATTTGCGGGATCTGGGCCAGCGATGATGAAGACACATATCAAGACCCTCCTATTGAAAACATCTCTGATGATGAATGCCGAGAAATCGTGAGCGCCGACTGGTACTTGGACCCCAAGGCAGAAAACAGTGTTCAGGTCATGACTAGGTCCGGTCGAATTCAAGAGCCAGCCAACAGAACGGCACCGGCAACTAATGTTCCTCTACCCACCGAGGAGAACCCTCTGATGAAGCAATTGAAGCGCACTAAGGCAGAGGTTAATATTTGGCAACTCATGGCTTCCTCTGTGGAGCACCGCACTGCTCTTATCAATGCTCTGGTCAAACTGAATGTCACCCCAGAAGTCACTCCTGACGAATTGATCGGGTTGCTTACAAATCTGGAAGAAGGAATCACCTTTACTAATGAAGACCTCCCACCTGAGGGGGCAGGCCATCACAAGGCCTCTATCTGACTGTCGAGTACAAAGACAAGATCATCCCCATGACTCTAGTGGACAATGGATCAGCCATCAATGTGTGTCCTCTCCGCACTGCCGAAAATCTGGGTTTCACCCCTAGTGACTTTTCTAGTTCCTCCCAAGGTGTTCGTGCCTATGACAACACTCGTCGGGAAGCAATGGGAACTCTCACTCTACTACTCCGCGCAGGGCCAATCGAGCGGAAAGTGAGCTTTCAAGTGCTCAACATCAAAGCAAGTTTCAATTTCCTATTGGGAAGACCTTGGATCCATGACCTCAAAGCAGTGCCATCCTCACTCCACCAGAAAGTTCGAATGGAGGTCCAAGGAAACGTCATTACCCTGTATGCGTCCCATCCAAGGACCAAAATAGCCAACAAGGCTCTGATATTAATCGAGCATGATGACAACGACGAAGACCTTTGGGGATTCAGTGCTGAAGTTGGAGCTATCGAATCCAGAATGAATCCCATGGCAAGGTGCATGATGATCAAGCGTAGGCGCTTCTTGGGCAATACTCTGCCACCGCCCACCGAATCTCCTTTCAAGGCCCAAGGACAGACTAACTGTTGCGGACTGGGATACAAGCCGACTAAGTTCGATGACAAGTAGCAAAAGGCGAAGCTAAGGGCCCGTCGAGCTGGCAATGATCAATTCAAGATACCTCCTCATCAACTCACACTCAATGGGAAATTCGTGAAAGAAGGAGAGGATGACTTATACTTTGACTTCCCAGAACCTTCCTATGACTCTTCAAAGGGGGTCCTTTTCCCCGGATTCGAGATATTTCAAGACTGTCATTTTCTAGAGGATGCTCCTCCAATACAAGACAAGCCTCCCCTGAATGCCTTGACTCATCAGCTTTTGGTCTGCTATTTGGCCAGGAAATAACCCCAACCATTTTCGAAGACGCCATGGTTCAAATGATCACTCAAATCGAAGATTTCGACCCATCTAAGCTAATTACTCCAAGCGAGAGGATGGCCAACGGCTGGACAAAGTCTCTCAAGATAACTGCTCCAAATGGCAAAATGTTCAAGATTACTGTGGGCGAAGGATCTATGATGAGCGAGTCCGAGTCAGAGGATGAGTCTGGATCTGAGTCTAGCAATGAGTCTAAGTGTCTAGAACTAGAGTCTTGCATCAATCAAGAGCCTCTAAAGGCCGAGCTTCAAGTCAAAACAGTCGATGTAATGATTGCTGATTTCAATAACACTTCAATTTCTACTTACTCTTCGAGTCCTAATTCAAAATCAAATCCTAATCCACACAACTTTGCTTCACAAGAAACTGACTTTGAATTTCTAAAAGCTATCAAAAATCATGAAAATAGGACGCCCATAATTGAGGAAACAGAAAAAAATCAACCTTTCTAACAACAGTGATTCAAAACTAGTTCAGATTGGTTTAACTCTTTCTCAAGCAGAGCGGGACGATCTTATCAAGCTACTTTCAGAGTATGTAGACGTCTTTGCATGGTCCTATCATGATATGCCAGGGGTTGATCCAAGCATCGGTCAGCATACAATTCCCCTTATTCCAGGTTCAAAACCCATCAAGCAGAAACTCCGTCGCATGAAACCGGATGTTTCCCTCAAAATTCAAGAAGAGGTCTCCAAGCAGTTAGAGGTCGGGTTTATTCGAGAAGCAAAATATCCAGAATGGGTCTCAAATGTCGTCCCAGTTCCAAAGAAAGACGGCAAAATACGAATGTGTGTGGACTACAGAGATCTTAACAGGGCCAGCCCTAAAGACGGTTTTCCATTGCCTCACATCAACATCTTGGTCGGCAACACCGCAAATCATGCCTTACTCTCTTTTATGGACGGGTACGCAGGCTACAATCAGATTCCCATGGCAGAGGAGGACATGGAGAAAACAACCTTCATCACTCAGTGGGGCACATATTGCTATACAGTTATGCCGTTCGGATTAAAGAACGCAGGAGCAACTTATCAAAGAACAGCCACAGCTATCATGAGCGATATGATTCACAGGGAAATTGAGGTATATGTCGACGACATGATTGTCAAATCCAAAGAACGGCATGAGCATACCTCAGTACTTCGAAAGTTTTTCAACAGGCTCAGACAATACAACATGAGGCTCAATCCTCAAAAGTGCGCATTCGGGGTAACGTCAGGCAAGTTACTCGGATATGTTATCAGCTCTCGAGGCATAGAGGTTGATCCTTCGAAAATCAAAGCAATTCTTGAGATGCAACCACCAACGAATGAAAAGGAAATTCGGGGTTTTCTCGGCAAACTACAATATATCAGCAGGTTCATTTCAAGACTCACAATGATCTGTGAACCAGTATTTCGAAAGCTCCGAAAAAGTGAGCCCAAAGTGTGGGATGACGATTGTCAGCATGCATTCGAAACAATCAAAAGCTACCTTTTCAACCCACCAGTACTAAAACCAGAAATTCCAGGGATTCCCCTCAGGCTCTACCTCACAACAACAGATTCAGCAGTGGGGGCTATGCTCGCCCAGGAAATTGAAGGCAAGGAGAACGCCGTATACTACATAAGCAAAAAGCTGATCGAGTACGAAACCAAATACACTCAGCTCGAGAAACTTAGCATCGCCTTGGTTTGGGCCACATAGAAACTACGGCACTACATGCTCTCCCATACAATACATGTGATCAGCAAAGCGGATCCTCTCAAGTATCTATTCGAGAAACCAGCACTGAACGGACGATTGTCCAGATGGTTGGTAATGCTAGCAGAATTCGACCTCAAATACATTCCACAAAAGTCTATCAAGGGTTCAACAGTCTCAGATTTCCTAGCCAACTGTCCTGTCGAGGCAGAAGAGTAAGATTACGACTTACCCGACGAGCAAATCTTAATGACCAGTGATGACAGTTGGTCAATGCATTTTTACGGTGCTTCCAATCAGAACGGATGTGGTGTTGGAGTAATTCTAGTAGCCCCAGACGGCACGCACATTCCTATATCAGCAAAACTGCAATTCAACGTCACAAACAATGCGGCAGAATATGAAGCATGTATCATGGGCCTGGAAGTCGCCTTAGCACTGGGCGTCTAGAAACATCCAGTGTACGGGGATTCCTCCCTAATCATCAATCAAATTTCCGGCAAATGGAAAGTAAGAAGCGAGAGTTTAGCTCCATACCAGTCCTATCTCGAACAGCTATCTGAACAAATAGAAGAGCTTCGCTATACATACCTCCCAAGAGAGGAGAATCAATTCGCCGATGCACTGGTAAAACTGGCCTCAATGATCAACATTCCAAGCAGCATGGCTGAAATGCCACTTATAATTGAAACCCGTCAAGAAGCAGCATATGTCCATGCTATTGACAGCGTCGAGCAAGACGAAGATGGGCCTTGGTTTACAGACATTCAAAGGTATCTACAAAATTCAGAGTATCCCCCACACTTTTCAAGCAAGAATCGAAGGGCTCTGCGACTACAATCAGCCAATTTCGTCATAAAAGGCGGCATCCTATACAAAAGGTCCCTTAGCGGTCCTAACCTCCGATGTGTTGACAAGCACGAAGCTCAAAGAGTCATGGACAACATACATGCAGGAGTCTGTGGAACCCACATGAATGGGAAGATGCTAGCCCTCAAGATCATTAGGGCACGATACTATTGGACTACCCTTGAGCGGGACTGCTACTTCTTTGTCAAGAAGTGTCCTACATGTCAGAAGTGTGCCAATCTGAAGCACATTCCTCCATCATTACTATACTCTCAATCATCACCGTGGCCATTCTCAGCCTGGGGTATCGACGTCATCGGCAAAGTCACTCCAACAAGCATCGGGGGTCATGAGTTCATACTGGTCGCCATCGACTATTTCACCAAATGGGTCGAGGCCAGATCATTCAAAGTATTGGGTTCCAAGCAAGTGGCCCAATTCATACAAGAAAACATCATATGCAGATATGGCGTTCCTCACGAGTTCATCAGTGACCAAGGAACCCATTTTCAAGGAGAGTGTGAAGATCTATTCACCAAGTACAAGATTCAACATCATCGCTCTTCACCTTATCGCCCACAAACCAATCGGGCAGTCGAAGCAGCCAACAAGAATGTCAAGACCATCATCATGAAAATGACTACCAATTACAAGGACTGGCCCCAAAAGCTGCATTTCGCATTGTGGGGATATCGAACTTCAATTCGCACTTCAACTGGTGCAACTCCGTTCTCATTGGTCTATGGGATGGAAGCAGTACAACCTATCGAGCTGGAGATACCTTCTCTAAGGATAGTCCTCGAGAGAAAAATCCCAGAAGCTACATGGGTACAAGCAAGATACGACGAGCTAGTCATGCTCGATGAGCGTCGGCTTCAAGCCGCTCACCATGTACAAGTCTATCAGCGCCGAGTGGCCAGACATTTCAACAAAAGGGTCAGAACCCGAAACATCAAGGAAGGCGAGCTTGTCCTGAAAGCCCTTCGCAAAAGCACCATGGACCCAAGGGGAAAATTCAAACCCAACTGGGCAGGCCCATACATTGTCAAGAAGATCCTCTCAGGGGGAGCAGTCGAACTAACAGACATCGACGGAACAGAATTCAGATCTCTTACCAACCTCGATCAACTCAAGAAGTTCTATGTCTAAGTTCCCTGTTCAGATTCAAGAATCCAAATTCAGGTCTTGTAAGGTAGTCAGAACTACGTCCGGCCTGATTCCCTAACGGGACACGTAGGCAACCTCATTTCGAGGCCCGGCCACTTTAATACAAAAAAATTCAAAATTTCCTCAATTAAGGGCATCCTAAAAATCAAATCAAATCAAATTTCAAAATTCAAAATTGTTGTTGTTGTTGTTATTCCAAATGTGTCAATTCAAAGCAAAGCATGTTCAAGCGGAATTTAACACAATAACTTATTTGGCCCTAAGGCCTTCAAAGCTAATTCAAATACAAAGTTAGGATCAAGTGAAGCAAAGTTCAAAATCCTTTTCACTTCCCAAACACATTTTCTAAACACATCTTCCAAACACATTCCAAACACAATTCCTTCCAACACGATTTCAAACACATTCAGCCTACAAAGATCTAGGGTCGGGAGACTATGCTCTCGAGTCTTGGCACCTTGAGTACTATCCCCTGGCTCCTCCCGCAATCAATCATCAATCTTCCCCTTGCCCAAGCGGCGGGAGAAGGAACTTGCAAGCCTTTCAAGACGGGAGGACGACGAACCTCCTTTGGATTCAGAACGGTCAAGCACCGGATGGGCCACACCCCCGTCACCTTCCTTATAGTCAGTTGATGCAGGACGTCTAGCTCTAGAACCTCGGACTCTAGCTGGTCCGGAGAGAGAAATATCCCTCTAGCTTAGGGCTCTCATCCATACAATGTACCCCGCAGACAGAGTAGCTGATTCAGGTGGGAACTGGATACTCAAGAATGGTTTGGCGACCCAATACCGCCTCCAAACTTCAAGTCGATTTGCATTCAGCGCAACAGGTTTCGGGTTCTCTTCAATATAATCCGGGATCTCCTGTTTCAAGTCATACTGTCTCATCACTCGGGCAGGCGAGTAGAAGACCAGCATTAGGAGGCTTGGCACCCTCAAAGCAATAGAACCAGGGGCATGTTTCATAGCAGCAATCCCCCACCAAGGAACTACCCACTTTATACAAGATTCAATCCCAGAGAGCGCACACCGCCACTCATCCAATGAAAGCCGGCAATGCAGCATGGGTCGCACAGTGAATCCCTTTCTATTATAGCTCGCCATGTTCTCCGGTGGTGCCACCAACATGAGCCTCTCCATAAGCCAAACCTTGGGGAGTATACAAGAAGCACATTTCAAAATTCAACATTCAAAATTCAAATACAAGTACAAAATTCAACATACAAGAGAGCTCTAGATCCTTACTTAGAGTAACACCGGACTTCCCGGTGGCAAAGAAGAGGGGTCTTTCTTCAGCATATCAAGGCCCGTCAATGTTTTGCCAATCGCAAGCGGCATTGGGTCCCGACCATTAGCAAACTGCTCTATAATCTCTATTAGGGAGGCATCACCATTGCCAAACCCCTGCTTCGAAAAGGGGAAGCGAGCGAATATACAAAAACTCAAGGCTCTCAGGCGAAAAATTTTGGGAACATCAAGCCCAGCAAAGTAGGTGACAAAGAGGGACAAATCCACCCCTCTGCCATATACAGCAGCACTCAAAAGTGGGGGCTTCAAGCCCAAATACCTTTCAAAACTCAAGAAAAAGTGTTCTTCAACACTAGGCATGCATGGCTCCAGCATCAAGGGCCACCCCAATATGGCACTAAATTCCTCAGGGAGGGGACAAACCTCATTATTTCCAAAACGGAAGACATGATGATTCGGGTCCCAAGCCTCCAGTGCAGCAAGAATGAAGTGCAAGTCCAATTTTACAAACCGGAAAGAGACCATCACCCCAAGATGCATGCCATCAAGCTCCCTTTTCTCCAATTTGCCTAGCGAACCAAGCCACGAGTTCAAGGCATCTCAAAGGACACAACCATACTTTCTTTTCTTTTCGAGAGGAAGCAGTATGCAATGATAGCAGGGAAGGATTGATGCAAGAAATGATCCAACAAGCTCCCTATTTATACAAGAGTCAGCTTGTACGTCAGCCCACAAGCGCCAGGCACCAAGCCCGCGCCAAACGCCGGGAGCCTGCACCAAAGCACGAGGCCACCGTCCTCTCTTATGACTCCGAGTACACACTCTTTAGTGTTTCGGACAGCAGAGTACAACCTCCATTATTCAAGATTCCAAAGCCGCAAGCCGCGCAATTTCAAGCAGTCCGGATCAACGCTTCGGGCAGATTTCGGATCAATTTTTTTCAAAATTCAAGCATTCTAGTCCTAGATCGGCGTCCTAAGTGGAGTCTGCATGTGCATTAGCAAAAGTTGAATATACTTTGACTTGCGCTTTTCCTAACCAAAAAACCTCAGTCAAAGTGGGGGCTTATAGTGGGTATATACACCCGAAAAAATGGGCAAATTTTTTCAAATTTTTTGCAAAATTATCATGCATGCATATAGCTACAAAATTTCAAGGCACACACTACGCATACAATTTCAAGCATTCAAACCTACAAAAACCAATCTTCAAATTTTACAAACCACTTCAAGTTCAAAACCATACAAACCATACAAAAATCCAAGTTTCAAGCCATACAAATACAATACAATCCAGCCTATACAAAATCAACCCAGGCAAGCTGGAACTCGCTACCATGCAGGGTCAGTCTGGGTCATCATCAGCGGTGACGTCAACCACAGGCGCCTTGTCCCTGTTTCGCCTCCTAAGGCGTTCCAGCTCCCGATCCAGCTCCGTCCCAAGGGTACTAGGATCCTCCTCCGAGATACGAAGTGTGCCAGTGGAGGGATGAACTCCCTGCTGAGGAGAGGAATACTGATAAGGCGGCGGCATCGGCATATACGGGTACGACCCAAACATCTGTGTCTGGCGCATCCTCTCCATCTCCGCATAGCAAGCCCATGAACCTGCACCCCAAGGCTGAGGACCACTTCCTCCGAAGTAGTAACCGGAAGGAGGAACAAAGGGTCGTGAACCGCTAGCACCTCCAAATGAATGCCGGGTGGGATCAACATGTACAAAAGGGGAAGCTCCCCGCTCAGCATCAGAATGCCTCTGATGAGCACCAGCACCGGACCCCTGTCCCAGCTCCAAGCTCGGTCCCTCCTGTCCCAAGGACGTCTCCGCCTGAGGCTCTCTGTCCACAGAGTCTCTACGGTCTCGACGGCGCTCCTATACAAAATAAAATTTCAAGAATCAATTTCCCGATTTGAATTTCCAGTATACAAGTTTCAAGATCAAGTGAGATACCTCTTTGTTCCGGCCAGAAAGCTTCCGGGTCAGCTTGGCACATTGTCTCTTCCAAGAATCAAGCAAGAGCATCCAGCGACGCACTCTCACCCGAGGCGCCCGCATACAAAATTCAAGATCAATTTTCCCATACAAAGTTACAAACAGTT
Organism: Spinacia oleracea; assembly: GCF_020520425.1. Classification (NCBI taxonomy): domain Eukaryota; kingdom Viridiplantae; phylum Streptophyta; class Magnoliopsida; order Caryophyllales; family Amaranthaceae; genus Spinacia; species Spinacia oleracea. The sequence continues at coordinate 33,006,802 of NC_079492.1, forward strand.
TCAAAAAAGCAACAGTACTTACAGGGGCGTAATGCTCAGGTACAGCATCATATGATTTCCGGTGCAGAGGAGAAGCCCAAGGAATAGTCTCCACCACCTCTTCCCCGTCCGAGTTCTCATAGCGGAGGATCCTATCAGCATGAGGAATGTCCTCAGGATCAACCTCCTCCTCCTACATACAATCATACAATCATACAATCATGCAATCAATACAAGAATACAAGATACACGATTCAAAAGCTCACCGGCAGTACGAAGCGTACTGGTGAGGCCAACCTCCTCAGGAAGTCATCATAGCTACCCTTCCTGTGTACAAACTCCCTCCAAGAGCGGTAAACAGCCTCGCCCCTAGCCTCCGCATAGAGCCGGGCAAGATCTTCATCCAGAGCCAGCATGGACTCCGGTGGATCCTTGGGGACAAGCCTATCCCCCGAATGGTGTTGAAGGGACACTCGCTCCCCCAGATACCACATATGGAGGTACACCCCTGGAAGCAAAACCCGCCGCCTAGACAGGAAATGGGCACGAGCAGCCGAGACAGGTACAACCGCGTTGGCAAAAGGACGCCATACCACCTGCAAAAGCAAACAATTAAGGCAACAGTACAAATACAAATACAAGTAAGCAAAACAGTACAAAAGATTACATCTTCAGCGGATAGAACTCTCCAAGCCCTGCGAGAAGCCGCCAAAGACGCACCAACGCGCACTGCTCCTATCCAAGAGGCAGCATACGGGTAAGCCGCATCTCTAGTACGCTCCGGCGCGAAAGTCGGAAAGTGCTCATAGATCCAAATCTTTCAAGGAACAAGCAAAACATCAGTCAAGTTCAAAATACAAGCATACAAGTACAAAGTACAAAGTACAAGGAGTCTCAAATACCTCCAGTGCTCTCCACAGAGCAGCCATGCTCGGGTCGCTCCCCAGTGCAGTCCGGGAGGCCCGCTTCATCTCGTACAAAAGGTGGATGTATGCCAAGCCGCCCCAGTTATAGCTTGAAACAGCTCCCAAGTCTCGCAAAGCGGACAAGAATTTGATGTGCACCCGACTGTTTCTACTCGGGGCCATCACTCTGCTCACCAAGTCTAGGAGGAAAAGCCTAACTCTCTGCTCTGCGGACACACCCCCACCGCAGATAGCCTCCACAATCACCTTCACGGAAGCGTGAGCGTGAGCGTCATCATCAGACAAGTCAACAACAGGGCCGAGCAAGTCCCTGGCAGCGGCCGATCGCCACGTCAGCTCAGAATCAAAGGTCACATTCCTCTCAGAAAAAGGAAGACCCGTAATCATAGCAAATTCAAGAGGGGTGATGGTAATCTCCCCCCATGCCATGTGGAAACTGTTGGTCGTATCCCACCACCGCTCTAACAAAGCCCACAAACGGTTTTTAATCCCCGTTCTCCTCGGAGAACCTCCAATGGTGCGCCAAAAATCGGCCAGGCCCATCTGCGACCAAATATCCATAACCTCCTCATCAGCACGGAGAGCTTTAAAGGCCCTCTAAACCTCCACCAAGGACCAGTAAGTAAGGAACGGCTTTCCATCGTCCTACAGGTGAACGAGTTAGCTCAAGACCTATACAATTACAAAGTACAAACCCAAAATACAGTACAAGACTCACCATGCCAGAGTGAGGCCGCTGAGACAAGTGCCAATCCGGCCGAAACACCAGGTCAGAAGGGATCCAACCAGTACTAGGGAAAGCGGGCGCATCTCGGGGAACCATACCCCCACCTGGCGCATTTATTGCAGCTGCTTTATCATCCAAAGCGTCTTCCTCGGCGGCTCGAACCACAGATGATTCAGCGAGTTTCCTCCGAGTGTGACGAGGCATACTAAATCAAGTAGCATACAAAGTGTCAAAATTCTAAACTGAGGGCTATCCTATACTGGCCTGTGCAAAGTCAAAAGATTCGAAACAACAATCCTTAGTGGACCTCTAGTTCAAGATGCAAATTCCTACACCAACGCCTAGGCTACCCGCGCCGAAGCAGGTATTCAAATTCCTACACCAACGCCTAGGCTGCCCACGCCGAAGCAGGTATACAAGTTCTACATCAACGCCTAGGCTATCCATGCCGAAGCAGATACAAGTTCAAAAAAAAAATCAAAAGTACAAGTTCCAACAGTTCAAGTTCAAGTGGCTATCAAATAGTTTTCTACAAGATTCAAGAAGATTAAGCATACGAGCATCATTTCAAAGTACGAGAAAATCAAAACTACATGCAATCCTAGAGTTATTTCATAAGCAAAAACATGAAAAACTTACATGGAAGAGGCAAGAACAAGACCAAGGGAAGAGCTTAATCGACCTTTGAGAGAAAGAGAAAAAGAATTTCAAGTGAATGTGCCTCAAAATAGCACGGCAAGGGGAGCTTTTATAGCTCAGCCCAGCGCCAGGCACCACCCCAGCGCACTGCGCTGCCCTGCTGCATGCGCGAATCTGCGCGCGCACGGTCTCCCGTGCTGATTGCACGTCCTTTGCTGCTACGGTCTTCCACACCAAGCATCAAACGTCGCATCGAACCATCCATCGAAAATACGGGTATACACCTGTATCTCCAAGTACAAACAGACGCATATTTCAAGAATACAAAGTCCAAAAAATACAACGACTCGGGCGTTCAACTCCCAACGGACCCAAGCTCCAGGAAAGTCAGTCGAAATTTCAAATTTTTAAGGGCCAATAAAAATCTCTTACCCCCAGCAAAGCACATCCCCAACGGATTAACTCCGGGTATTCAAAAATTCAAGATTCAAAAATTCAAAATTTTCGATGCCAAGCTCCGTCCTGAACTGAAGGCGGGAAGGTACAAGTACAAACCGGAGTCATCACCAACCGCACCGAGGTAGACTCTATCCTTTTTCTAACGCATGTTTTATGCAGGTACCGGCGTACAAAGAGTGGTCTTGATTGCAGAACATCTTGATCATTCTCCGTCCCTTTCGAAATACTTTGACTTGCGCTTTCCTAACCGAACGCTCAGTCAAAGTGGGGGCTTCTGTAGACACCTAATTTGTGTCTCCCCTTTGGGATGATGACGATACCATTGTCCTTGTTAAGTGATTGGAGTAACTCCAGGAGGAAATCCCAATTGCTAAGAACACCTCCAAAATCCAAGGTCCAAAATCCAATCCCCAAGGCCGTTCCCCTCCCGGAACTCGGTATAAAATACAACTTTCCAAATCCAATTTCAAAATCCAAGTACAATCTCAACTAGTAGACCATCCCATTGATTTTACTAGGCCTTTTACTCTCAAAATCATATAAGGCAAGTCAAATACGGGCGCCGACCCACAAAACCGAGCAAGCCGGGCCCCGTCCCGTAAAATCGGAATTCAAAAACCCGAGAAAGGCTTGTTTTTAGACGCTAAACGATGCCTTAACCTCCAAGAAAATACAAAACGCCAAACCTAGTACTATTCGTACAACGGGTACAACGCTACAAGACGAAACAAGGACGATTCCCCGTCCTTGCTTTGGCGGCATTCAAGCCACGTCAGCAGCGCACCGCGCTGGCCTGGCGCCCTGCGCTGGCGTGTGCTGGCGTTTTGCACCATTCCCTCCTATAAATACCCCTCATTTCCATCGAAAAAAGGGGGAGAACAACACATACAACGTCGTAATTTTGACATTACGCCTCAAAATACAACTCAAAACTCCTCAAAAACACATACAAAATTCCTAAAATCCAAAGCAATTGGGAGCTCTTGCCTAAATCTAACTAGGTAAATCCGAATCCCATTCTAATCTACTATGTTGCTTTGATTTCTAAATGATTAGCAGGTTGGTGTTTTTAATCAAAAAAACACCACTTGCAACAATCACACATGTTTTCCCAAAATACAAACTTTTTCAAAATATAAAATACAATTTTCAAAGATTCAAGGATGTCCAAGTTGTTTACAATCATCTCTTGGGCTAGAATAACCATCAAACATGGGGTAATCAAAGATAAACACCTTTTAACATTTAAAGGTTTAGTCTTTGAGATTCAAAACTCCATTTTCAATATACAAGTTCAAGTCTTCAATTTTCAAAGATCTAGCCATGTTTAGGGTTATTCATAGTTATTTCCCTAAACTAGGATCATTTCAAGTTCAAATTTCAATCATTTCAAGTTCAAATTTCAATCATTTCAAGTTCAAACATTTCAATATTCAAGCTTTCAATTTCAAGTTTAATATGCAAAATCTAGGATATTTGGGTTGAGCAACCTCTCCCAAGTTGAGATTTTTGGCTTTGAATTCGTGTCGGGCGCACTTATTTTTAAGGAGCCGCTTGGCATTCGAATCTCATGTGCCCAAGTACAAATTTCAATTATGCACCTTTCAATATTGCAATTTCAATATCGCACCTTTCAATATCGCACTTTCAATATCGCACTTTCAATACCGCAATTTCAATACCACAATTTCAATTCCGCACTTTCAATTCCGCATCTTTACTTGCCTCGTCCATTTCTAGGCAATGTGGACCTACTCCCTAGTCCTTTTCTAGGGGGTCTTGTATTTACTAATTAATTCCGCACTTTATTTAGTATTGTGATGTTACTTTATGTGCTTTATCGCTCTCATCACCAACATGCTAAATACAACAAAATACAAAGGTTACATCACGCTTAACGAAGATATTTTTGGACAAACCGGCCTTAGGTTCCTTAAATCAATCTTTAAAGCAAAGTGACCACCGTACAATTAGAAATTCTATTTTTCTCTAAAATTCAAACCTACATAGTCTAATCTAGGGTTTATTTTCGAACTAATGTTGTGCCAACGTACTTGAATATTTCTAAAGCTCGCCGAATAAGCATTTTTGTTCCCGAGCCCGGATCTCACCCATCCGTTTCAAGGATTCAAGGCCTTATCCAAAAATAGAGTCATTTGCGGTCTTTCCAAACAAGACCTTAAATAAAGTTTGGTGGCGACTCCTTCGAGGTGCAAAAATTCAAACGGTTCTCTAAACGAGCCGGCCGGCCTCCGAAAACCCCCCTTGTAGGAAAAGGGGAAAACAATACAAAAAAAAACCCCTACACTTAAGAATTGACTTCTCTAGTGTTGACTTTTATACTTTGTTAGACATGTCCAATGTCACTCCAACAAATTTCTTACCATTTATGTTGAATATTCAATTCAACTGATCTTACCATAAGCTTCTAAAGTTCTCTAATCATCGATCTATTCGAATGTCTAGGGACTAGACTCATTTGAGAATTAAATGGACAAAGATTTTAGGTTGTTAACCATTGGTAAAGCTGAGTGTTTAAACTCAATGCTTTATGATCTCAAAACTACATTGTATTTTGAATTCACAAGCACCAATCAGTTTTCCATTTGACTTTGATACTCGAAAACAACCATAAAAGTCACTAAAAGAAATGTACATTTTAAATTTGCTCACTTTCTCTCATTTCCGTGAATCGTTCTTGGATTCACTACCAATCGAGGAAATTTACTGTTATCTTTCTAAAAGGATTTACTGCAGTGCAAGATATTTAATTATGAACAATAATTAAAACATACATTGAAGCATGCAAAGTCTAAACATTTATCATGAGTAATAACTTGAAAATTAAAGCAATCATGCAATTTAAACAAGTCATTAGCATTTTATTCGAATTTATTGTTCCGGCAGGTGTGAATAAAATGATTCCAAGATCCTTAAATCATTGAAGAATTAAGCACATTATGTATTTAGACTCAATTCTAAAATATTTTAGGTAAGCAAAGTCTTTGCTAATAGTCTAGAAACTACTCTTGGTTGATAGGTACGTCTAAGGTTTTATTAGGTAAACCTATCTGTATTGCCACGACATAAAAGGACTCCTTACTTATATCGTTGAGTTTCACCAAAACTAACATGTACTCACAATTATTTGTGTACCTTACCCCTTTAAGATCAATAAGTAACACCTCGCTATGGCGGAAAACTATTACTAAGATTGATGTAAAGGTTATCCAAGGAAGTGTTATTTTGGCATGGCACCTTTTAACTCAATTTTTAAAGTTTGGGACTTAAGGCTCTTATTATGTTGGTTAGATTTTAAGTGAACTAAAATCCTTAATCATGCAACATAATCAAGCCACAATCTCATGCATAATTAATACATATTTAAAGCAATAAATAACTTAAAGAATGCATAGGATATAAATGTGATCTAGTATGGCCCGACTTCATCTTGAAGCTTCAACTTCAAACTCCGTCTTGAAAATGGATTGGAAACTCCGTCTTGAATTTCACCATAAGAGGCGCCATTTTCTTCAAATAGGATAAGCTATAATTTAAACTAATTACAACTATTTGATGGTACACATACCATATTTCAATTAAAAACCTTTGGTGCATTAGACCAATTTTACATTCAAAATAATGGTACGCAGACCATATTTACTATCCTATTTGGGCCATACTAGTCACTTTCCATAACCTGCAAAACAGTACATATACAATATACCATTCACCCATTCATTTATCAATGAATAGCACACATAGCTGGTTAGTAGAACATATTATGCATCACATAAATATTTGCAGCAATTAATCAAGGTTTCCAATAATCTACAAATTATTCAATCCTTATTAATTGTAATCGAGTTGTTTTAACCTTAAAGGAATGTATACCTAATCAAGAGTTTATGACTAAAACGCTCCCACTAAAACCAAGAATTTTATATGCTTTACGAATTTTAAACATAAAATTGTATTTCCTAGTCCAACCGGAAACTTACAAATTTAATTAAAATTTAAAGCTCACATAAATTATTATTTAAATCCTTTAATTTATTTTCAGTTGATTAAATTAATTAATTTAAATTTAATCAAGGTTTTAATTTTAGTAAAATAATTAGTATAAATAAATTTATAATAATTAAATTATTCAAAATTAAATTCGAGAAAATATTAAATTTTGAATTTAAATTTAATTAAAATCGTTTTCAACCGAAAAATCAAAATTAAAATGAACCAATCGGGCCAAGACAAGGCCATGGGCTCGCACCCATGCCTCGTCAAGGCCTCGTAGCATGCCTTGTTACTCGCATTGATCGCACCGCAAGCCACGAGCAGCCACGCGCAAACGCAGCAAGCCGAGCAAGCCACACTTGCGTGCAGCCCGCTCGCCCAGTGGCAGGGGCACCCTCGATGGGCGCGGCTGCGGGGCATGGCTGCGGCGCAATGCTCGCTGTGTGAGCCAGCGCCCACTGCCCATGCGCGGCCACGCTTGCTGTTGCTGCCTTGCTTCTCACCCATCCGCCCACGTGCTCATAGCACACAGCGCATAGCAGGGCTGCTGCCTTGCGCGCGCGTGTGCCACGGCCTTGCTCGTTGCATCGTACCGCATGAGCGACGAGCTCCCTTGCTCGTCGTCGCATGCCCGCACTATACAACACCCCTTAAGGGTAACACTTAGCGTCCATTGCTTCGTGCGTGCAAGATTTGTGAACGGATTTCATAAAAAATTAAAACTTTATTATTTAAATTAATTGACGAATTAATAAATCATATTAATTTCATAAAGTTTGGGCGAAAAACCGAAAATTTATTATCAAAATTAATTTCCGATTATATTTATTTTCATGGATTCAAATCTAGGTCATAAAATTTTAAAACTTTTCAATTTTAACAAATTTTATGGTGGTTTTTAATCATAGGATCCTAATTAAATTGCTAATTAATTATGAAAATCAAATCAAATTCTAAATTATTTGAATTTCAACAAATTAATTACAATTACAAATTAGGTTGTATAATTAACAACCTTAGGCATTAAAATTGTTAAACATATACAGTAGGTCAATTATAGATTCAAGATTTACAAACAAGATTCGCAAATATTTAATTTAACATCATAAAAATTATAAATTTTGCGTTCGAAAAACTAAAACCTCCAAAAACTCATAGTTAAGCTTTGAATTTGGGAATTCTGGGTTCGGCATCAAATCTGTGATTTAAGTCAAAATTTTAAAACGTCGTTTACATGCAAAAATCACTATAAAATTATACGATTCCGACCATTATTGACTAAACTGCCGAAAATCCTGCAAACATATAATTAAATAATCGCACGAATTTGCAATTAATTACAATCAACGAAATCAATCACCCCTTTAATTCAATGCAAATTTATAAAATTTAACCATGTTAACTATAATTGATTATGGAATTAATTAGAGGCTCGTGATACCAATGTTAGGGTTATGACAAATATAAAACATATATTTCATGCGGAAAAACCATAAAGCCAGGAATCCAAATTAATTGTCACATAGTCAATTAGCATAATCTAGGATACATACATGTGACGCGTGCCTTCCCTAGCTGTTCCCGAACCAAACAAGAACAAGTTTAGGACTCAAAGTGTCGTCCCTCCGTAGATAGTCCACAACACGTTCGGATCCGCCTTAGATTCAATTAACTAGAATTTAGCCTAAGGTTTTATGTTATTCGTACTTAATTATTTGGCAAATTATTAAGCTTAGTTTAATCTTAAAACTATATGAATACTTGAGAATTTTCATCTATAAATTGTGATTATTCATCACCTATTTATAGGGTGGGATTATCGGAATTAGAAACCTACTAGGATTCAATTTATCTAATTCAATTAGAATTAGACTTAAATTAAACCTTTGTTTTTAGTGTTTAGTTAAACAACTAACTCTAGTAGTTTTAGGAAAATAATCTAACCGGACAAATCCTAAGAAATTAAGGATTCGGAGTTTGGACGAACATCGACCACACACACGAACAGCCCAAAAGGGCGTTGTTCGCGCGCGCGGCCCATGCATGGGCGCGGCCAGCCTGCAGCCTCGCCAGTGGCTGGGCCTGGCCTTGCCTTGTGCTCGGCTGGGCCTGCCTTGGTGGGGCGGGCTGCTGCTCCTCTTGCTTGCCTTGCGCGGGCTTCGCTAGGCGCGGGCCTAGCTTCGTGCTGGGCCTTGCGTCTAGCAAGCTCGTCCGATGTTTATTTCGTACGTCGCGCTTCCGATTTATTTTCCGATTCCGGAACTCATTTCCGATTCGAACAATATTTAATATTTTCGATTCCGGAATTAATTTCCGTTTCGAACAAATATTTAATATTTCCGATTCCGGAATTTATTTCCGTTTCCGATAATATTTCCGATTCCGACAATATTTCCGTTTCCGGCAATATTTCCGATTCCGGCAATATTTCCATTTCCGATAATATTTTCCGATACTTACTATGTTTCCGTTTCCGACAACATCTACGACTTGGATAATATTTATATTTCCGATACGATCCATATTTCCGTTTTCGGCAATATCATTTTTCCGGAGTATTCATAATTTACCTTTTGACGATTTCAGCTTCCACTGGAACCGAGATCCGTCGATTCCGAATATCCATAAATAGAGTATTTAATTCACTTAAATACTTGATCCGTTCACGTACTATTTGTGTGACCCTACGGGTTTAGTCAAGAGTAAGTTGTGGATTAATATTATTAATTCCACTTGAACTGAAGCGGCCTCTAGCTAGGCATACAGTTCACTTGATCTCACTGAATTATTAACTTGCATAATTTATTAATACTGGACCGCATTTATTAGACTTTAGCATTGTATGCATACTTGGACCAATGGCATTATTTCCTTCACCTTTGTCAAAATAAAATGCCGGAATTTCCTGGCATGATCGATAGTATTGATTGTATGCACTGGAAATGGAAGAACTGTCCTACTACATGGAGAGGTCAATACCAAGGACGCAGCGGGAAAGCTACCCTGATTCTTGAAGCTGTTGCAGGTCAAGATCTATGGATATGGCATTGATTTTTTGGTATTCATGGTTCATGTAATGACCTTTGCACTGTTCTCTTGTTTTTTATGATGTTTTTCAAGGTAAGACACCTCCTATAAATTTTCAGGTGAATGGGCATGAATACAACATGGGGTACTACCTCACGGATGATATTTAATTGGGATACGTTCATTAAAGGATTTTTCTCGTCCCCAACTTGAAACGGAAAGGTTGTTTGCTGATAGACAAGCGCATACTCGTAAGGATGTTGAATGTGCGTTCAGAGTTTTGCAAGTAAGATTCGCCATTGTACGACAACCATCTCTTGCTTACGATGAAAATATATTAGGCTATGTAATGAAGGCTTGTATCATCTTACACAACATGACCGTTGAGGATGAACGAGACACGTATGTCCGAACTGATGTGTTATGAAGGTACTATGAAGAAGACCTTTAAAGCTTAACCGCAACAATGAATAATTGTGAACCTTTTGAGTTCCATACTGGACAACCCGTCAACATTAACACATAATTGGGGAGAAGGACAACTTTGCGTAGCAGTCAAGCTCATCACTCTACGAAAGAGGATTTAATTGAGCACATCTGGAAAAAATATGGAGGCAATAATCATTAAACTCATGTCTAGAAGAAGATTTATCATTTCAGTGATTGAGTTTGATTTATCATATTTTAATTTTTTTTTTATGATGTCTAACGTACTTTACTTTGTCTTTATGATGTTTTATTCCATAGCATAATGTGTTTAGTTGTTGTAATGTTCTAGTTATCCAAAACTTGTTATGATTTAAGGTATGTCCCTTATGCTATTTACATTAATTAAATATTTTTAGTTAAATTTAGAGTATTAAAAATATATAAATATCGAAATATAAAAAAATAACGTAAATAAAAGTTTAATGTAAATAAAATAATTTATCTTAATTAATTGTTATAAGTCATTAAATTATTAATATAATTGAATAAAAAACAAAATAGATGGAGTACGTGAGAGATATAAATTGTGGTGGGATATAGTGAATAGTAAAAATAAGAGTGATGAACTTTCTTTTTTAGTTCATTGGTGGGATGAATTTTTTGTCAAATATTTTATTTGTGAGGAAAGTGATGTGGATGAGTAAGAAAGTAGAAGAGCGATAGTAGTGAATTTTTTTTTACTCATTGGTGAGAGTTGTCTAAATCGATGTTGGTAGACAAAGTCAACTTGGATTTTAAGTGGGCCAAAGGATAAAGTAAGAGTTAACATTTTGTGGGCTTGAACTAGGAAGTCACGCATGTATTTGGAGTATAATTAATAGTAATGGAGCTTATGGATGCGAACTAAGATGATTAAGGTTAAGTGATCGAGGTAATTTTTATGTCCAGCATTTAAGCCTACATGTCCGAATTTGTTAAAATGAGTGCTTATATGATTATTATGTGACGTATGTGCTAAATGCATGATGCATGATTTAAATTCTTATGAGTATCATTATGATGATATGTTGTGTGTTATTATGTTATTGTGTTATTATGTTTTTTTGGTAAATAATCGCATTTATTAATACCAAAAGGCAAAGTTGAAACAAACAACTTACAAACTCCAAAACAACAAATACAAACAGCTAAGCAAGCTGTAAACACAGCCACTAAGGCACATGGCTACCAAGCTTCCTACTCTTCAAACAACTAGTATAAGACATTAACTTAATATTCTTGAAGAGAGTGTCAGAATCCTGTTGCACTTGTCTAAACCTCTGGAAGTTCCTTTCTTTTCAAAGCAGATATACTTAAATACTGACTAGCATTCTATAGATTTGATGCATTCTCGAATTCTTGTTAAACTATTGTCCCATTCTCTGAAGTTCAGCATCCCAACATTCAGGTAATCTACAAATGCCAATCTATTGAAGAACCCTCATCCATACTTCCTTTGAGTACTCACACTCAAAGAATAAATGGGAAATAGTCTCATCGGTTCTTTTACATAAGATGCATAACTGATCACAGTTAATGCCAATTTTGGACAAATAATCACATGTTACAAGCCTACCCTTGACTACCAACAAAGCATTTCGGTGGAGTAGGGTTGTTGCACACAAACTTTTTCCAAGGCACTTGAGTAACAGTTCCTCTCATCTCAATATATGTTTTCCTAGTTGAGTAGGAATAAGGCATGTAGCTGGGAGTAGAAATATACTTCCTAGCATCGAGGATCTTCTTTATCACCCAGGAAGCCTGCTTTGGAGACTCCATCTAGTTGATATCATGATTCTTAATATAATAGGTGTGCACCCACCTAATCCACACCTTGTCTTTTTTTTGAGCCAGATTCCATAAGAGCTTATCACTGGAAACCTTATTCTAAGTTTTCAAGCAAGTGAGATTCATGCCACCATCAAGTTTGGGTAAGATAAGGGTCTCCCAAGCAACGAGGGATCTTTTAGAATCACCAGAGCTCCCAGTCCACAAGAAAGTTTTACAAACACTTTGAATAAGTTTGATAACCTTCTGAGGAAGAAGAAACACCTGACACCAATACATTTGCATACTAAACAAAACTGGTCTTATTAGTTGGACTCGCCCTGCATAAGAAATGAACTTTGAAGTCCAACTATCTATTCTAGCTGTTATCTTCTTGATAAGGGGTTGGCACTGCAAGACAGTCAGTTTTCTAGCAGACAAGGGAACTCCCAAGTACTTGAAAGATAGCTCACCTTTTACCAAGCCAAAATCTTGCAGAATTTGCTATTGAATATCAAGTGACACTCCTCCAAAATAAATGGAGTTTTTTCCTTGATTAGACTTCAATCCAGAAGCAGAAAAAAAAAGATGGAACACATCAAACAACAGACGAACCGAGGCTAGATCACCCCTGGTAAATAATAATAGATCATCTACAAAACAAACATGTACCAGACCAAGCTTCTTGCATCTAGGGTGGAACTTGAAGCTGGGATTGTTCCTCAAAGAAAGCAGACAACGGTGAAGATATTCCATACAAAGCACAAAGAGACAAGGAGAGATAGGATCCCCCTGTCTCAGCCCCTTCTTCCCCTCAATAGAAATAGTCATCTCGCTATTAACATTGAAAGAGTAAGAAACAATAGTAAGACAAGCCATTACCCATGTAACAAACTGGAAAGGGAAACCAAGTTCAAGCATGAGATACTTAAGAAAAGGCCACTCAACAGAATCATACGCCTTTTGCAAATCAATTTTCAACATGCACCTAGGAGATATGTTTTTCCTTCCATATCCCTTGATCAATTCATGACTTAAAAGAATATTATCAAAGATGACTCTGCCTTGTATAAGAGCAGACTGACTTTCGTTTACTAACACTTGAAGAGAAGACTGCATTTTGTTAGTTAAAATCTTTGATATGATCTTATAAAGGACCGGACAACAAGCAATAGGCGAAAATCCTTAACAGAAGAAGCATTATTAACTTTAGGAAGTAAAGTCACATTAGTGAAATTGATCTATTTAGGAAGCATAGCAGTACTGAAAAAGTCGCAAACAACATCAAAAATATCGTTACCCAAAATACTCCAAGTCTTCTTGAAAAAGTGCACATTATAACCATCAATGCCAGGAGCTTTGAGGCTATCCATACTGAATAAGGCACCCTTGACTTCCTCGGCAGAAATAGAATTACAAAGTTGAGTCTGAACATCATGCCCAAGAACAGGACCTCTGTGAATGATATCTCTATCAACCATAGGCAAACTATCAGCATCACTGCCCATTAAAGGCTGATAGAACATGATAATCTCTTTCTTGATCTGATCTTGTAGTTTAAGTTTAGTACCATAGTGCTGAAACAAAAGCTTGATGGAATTTTGACTCCGTCTCTGCTTCACATGAGCATGGAAGAATCTAGTGTTGCTTTCTCCTAGCTATATCCAGGTTACTCTTGACTTTTGATGCCATACCTTCTCCTCCAGAGTACTCCATTTCTCGAGCTCATTCATAAACCTTCTTTCTTCTGTAATAAAATCTGCATTCAGCTGATCATTACTCAAATGGTGTTGAATTTGTTGGAGATCATCTTGAAGGCCTTCAATCCTCTGACTGATTCCTTTAAAGTGTTGCGTGTTATTATTTAATTATGTTAAAGACCTTGTTCGGAAATAATGATGATATTTATAAAGTTATTTTAAAGAAAGTCGATGTTGCTTTTGTCGGCATAGAAAAGTGAACTGAACTAGTAAATGGGCAAGTTACAAGTGGAGGCCACGTACGTTAAGTTAAAGTTAAAGTTAAAGGGAAACAGTTCCCACCTGAATGATGTAAGAAAAGTCCCGCTAAAGCATGTACTTTCCAATGAGCTGTAAAGAAATTGATTCATTGCCGATATATGTTTTCAAGATAACGACATGAAGTTATTTCTGAACAATAGACGCTAATGTGTAGACGCCTACATTTGGCCTCTGGCTAGAAGCGATAAGTTCAATGATGAAACAAAACATCCACTTGTTAAACGTATTCCTAATCAAGAAACGAACGTTCTAAGACTTACTGACTCATTACCCAAACCCATGTTTCTATTTATAGAAACTGCTATTTATAGTAGTTGCCATCCTAAGTATCTGCCAAAAATAGTAAACTGTCCAAGATAGAATTGCGTCAAGGGAATTTTAGTTGCACTCCAATTAAATCCCTAAAAGAGATTGAAATGCATAAAGGAATTTTAGTTGCATTCCAATTAAATTTCTAAATTCCTAAAAAAGGTAAATTAAGGAAAAAAAGAGTTTTAGTTGGAAGTAACTCGAAATAAGGATTAAAAGCATAAAAAGAGTTCTAATCTGGAATAAAACCTGATTACACTGAATAAGCAAGATAAAACACGTGGAAAAAAATCGAGCACAAGAAATTTCTTGCGCACGAGGCCCAACGCAACTAATCATCCGCCTCAAACTCCACGCGCAAGAGTTATCTCACGTACCCGCTTCAGTCCAAATCCAATGCAAAATCTGAAACAACTCCTGCGCACAAAACTATGCACGAAAAAGTTTCACGGACCCGTTATATGCGCGAGAATTTTCTCGCGCACCAATGCTTTTCAGTGGATCTCAACTTCCGAATATTTATATCTTCCACGACACTTATTTCCTGTAAATATGGCCGAGTAAAGGGCACCAAATATTATTCTCAATACTATACATAAGTTAAGCCTAAGCCTAAGCCTTCCTCATATTCCGGATATTACGTAGTTCCGCCGTATTAACTCTTGTTAAGCGGATCTCAGCCTGTCTAAGCGCCTAAACTAAGCCTGGAACCTGCCCAAGAGTCTAGTCAAGTCGAGGAAAGTATGTTTCATAAAAGGAAAACAAGTTAAGTCAGGTGGTTAGTTTTCTGAGAACCGCAATATAGCCAAAATCTATATTGTAACATGCCATAATCTGTTTAATTGCTTTAATTGCCATCATAAATCTGTCAAACTTAATCTGATTATTTATAACGCCTAAAAAGATATTCTTTGGACAATCCAGATTATTTCTAGGTACCTTAAATCAATCTAAATCATATTTTTGACATCTGTTTAGTTAATAATCTGTGAATTAAAAGCAATCCAGATTAGTAATGTAGTATAACGCATGTCCCGTCATCGTTACCTTGAAATTAGTAAGGACCGCTTCATGGGCTAATACTGGGCACTCCCCATATTAATAAATGTCCCCCAAACCCTCAATCTCTACTCAGCTTCATGTATGTTGAGGGATCTCCACACCAGGGATCACAAGGGAACCTACGGCCGTTGTGGTCAAATATGTGCGTATGGGCTTTTAGCTTTTACTTCTGTACCACAATAACCGGGTTTTTGTCAGTTTTCCTCATTGTCGTTGAAAACTGAATGACGACTCCTAAGACTATTAAAAAGAGGCTAACGCCAACAATTAGTCATGTTTTACTTAATATTGTTTGCCACACATCCGCGAGGGAAGAGAACGAAAGAGGCCATAAACCCGTCTTTTTCGGACCCCCTCACATACTGTTTGATATGAGTTAAATGATTTTTAAAATAAAACCGTTTTGACGGGCTTGAGTAATAAACATGAGTTTTCCACTCATTTTTGAAAATTTTCTGTGTTTTTCCTGTTTTCTATTTTTTATGATCATGTACAGGTCGATTAAGGATCTCAAGTTGCTCAAGAGATGAGTTATTACCAGAGTCAATATTTTACTATGGAGATATCAAGATGAGAAATTATTTATTATGGAAACCTTGTTATTGAGGTGATTATGAGAATTTAAATTATTTTATTTTGGGAATATTGTATTATTTAAAGGAGTGTTATTTGACGATTATTTTATTTGTGGGCCCATTCCCATAGGTCCTGAGATTAATTATACCTAATTCCGCTGCTAGTGATGATTTAAGTGCAGTTTATTTACCGATAATTAAGGTACCCAAAAGTCGGGGCATTACATCCATGACCAAGGTAGTGCCACACAATTTTTGCGGCAGCGACTATGGCCTAGTGCAGATCTTGTACGGCTGGCCATGGTCGTTGTCGCAAAAATCATGCGGCTCGGTTAAAAAAATAATAATAAACGTACCGATCGAAGCGGCAGCGGCGGTGGGGGGTTAGATCGAGGGGCATTGACGATCCTCTCTTTGACGACATCTCCCTTGCCTCGAAGCTCTGCGTTGCCGTTAGCGTTATTTTCCGGCCGTAGCCATTTGCTCTGCTCTGCTCCTTCGCATATGATTACCCCTCTTCCGCCATTGCAAAACAAGCTTCTCCATGCTCTTCTCTAGCCTCTTCTCCTTCACACAGGCTAGTTCATATGGGCAAAGGAAAGTAGGTGGTCGGAGCATTGTAGAGGCGGAACCCAGTTGGTTATCAGAGCAAAGCATAGCCTAACACTCGTTTTTTAGGACGGTGGGTGGTCGTCGGTAGTCGAAATACGCGGGCGTCGATTAAAAACCCCCATTTTATATGCGTTTTTTTATAAATTTTTTATTAGGTAGAAGAATAAACCCCACTGAACCATTACCTATCAGAGGTTAACCAAGCCAGCTACTCAGGTTTATGCTTGAGAATGCACGGCTGAAGGGGTTCGACCCTGTAACCTCCAGGTCACAAAGTGAGTTCCCCACCACATCCACTAACTTGTGTTGGTTCATGTGATTATATTATGATACTAATTGCTGAAATTATAATAGACATACTATAATCTTACAACCCGTCGAGTCAACCATAATCCAAAATTTCTAGATCATAAATGAGCATTTGTCAACCCGAAATCAATAGCGACCAACCGGAATAAACACAAATCCTTCCTTAAAAAAAAATACATAAACCCATACCCGGAAGTATATTACTACAACCCGACGCGTTGACAGGTTTACCACATCTACGAATAAACGTATAGTAAGTACTTTAGGTCTGTAGTATATGAGCCATTCCGAGTTAATCTCAATGATTGAGAAATTTTTCCAATCAAATGACATTTTCGTAAATAATTGATGATTTTATTAAGAAAACGCCATTAAATGTGGGTTAAAGTACAATGACATGTCATCAAATGGCCACATGTACGGTCATTATTGTATTTTCATACCAATTGTGGTTGGCATGAGTGGCTAAGGGCCTCTTGCTCCTTAACCAAGGTTTCAGGTTCGAGCCTTGGGTATGGAAAAAATCTCAACTGAGAGAGATGTTGCCCATCGAGGTACCTATGCAAACTCCCGCGGGAGTTTATCCCACTCGCCGAACTCCTCGTAGTAGAACTAAATTATTATATTTTCATAATATATACATGAACCACTATATAATATACAGTCAACAACTCGCAATATACAATAAGCTATTACTAATAAACAATCTATAACTTACCAGCTTACCAATAGCAAAGGCATACAGTCAATCACTTACCAATAAACAATATTGCATTTAGTAATTCACCAGCAATCATCAAATATATAGTCAACAACGACAATTGGTATACAATCAACACCGAGTATTATGCAGTCAATAACTACAAATATACAGTCAACACCTAACATGGCATACCACCTACAGTTTTCAAGCAAAATATTTATAAAATGCCATTTGATTGGAAACTTAGGCCTTATTCTTTTTGGCTTAATTTCAGTTTCAGGACTTATTTCGCAGTTTAGTTCAGTTCAGGAGCATTCAAGTCAGTTCAGTTCAGGAGCATTCAGTTAAGTTAAGTTAAGTTAAGTTAAGTTAAGTTTAGTTTAATTCAATTTAATTTAACTTAATAATAATAATAATAATATTAATAATATTTCTTCTTCTTCTTCTTCTTCTTCTTATTATTATTATTATTATTATTATTATTATATTACTTATTATTTTTATTATTTTTAATTATTTATTATTTAGTTATTAATTATTAATTACTCTTTAGTTATTTATTATTTATTATTAATTATTAATCATTTAATTATTTATTATTTATTATTTAAATTTATTATTTATTATTCTGATAATTTCAATTAAGTTCAGTTCAATTCAGCTCTAAAGAATTAATTCCACTTGCATGGACCCGGTCCACCATAAGATTACCATGGACCAGGGTAATTAGGTAATTTTAACAGTGAGTAAATTATAGAAACTGTAGGTTCTGTAAAGTAACTATATCTCCAGAATAATAACTATGAACATAATAATGATAAGAATAACTATTCTATCCAAAGAGTAACTGTATCATATAGAAAAGTAATTTTAACTGTAAAACAATTACTACTATATATTCATTCTTGCAGACAAAAAGAGTAAATTATAGAAACTATAGGTTCTGTAAAGTAACTATATTTTCAGAATAGTAACTATGAAATAAATAATAATAATAATATAGTAATTTCGATGAGAACAATTATTCTATCCAAAGATTAACTATATTATATAGAAAAATAACTTTAGCTGTAAAACAATTACTATATTATAAAAATAAACAATATGATATAGATGGTTTAGAGGTCATATAGTAATTTTTTTCTATTATATATCACATAATTACTGAAATATAAAAGAGTAATTGTATCAAAAGTAACAGTAATTATAACTCTTGAACAATAATAAAGAAAACATTAACTACTTGGTTAGTTGTTTTAGCTACGACATTCTAATTCTTTGCATCTATTAAATAAACCATGTTAAACTCAAATGTTTTTTGAACTAAAAAATACTAATCGACACGTCCACGTGGACCACGTCTCTTTTTTCCACCAACACATCATGTCCTCCCTCTGCCACGTTCTTGGTTTCCATTGTTGTCATGATTTTCTTCTTCTCCTCCTGCTTTTGTTTTCCTTGCAGAATTTATTCTTTGCACGATTTCAATTCTGGGTGCATCATCTTTGTATTTCTGAATCAAAAATATTTAAACTAAGTTAATAATTTAACATTTAAATATGAAAAAATAACATAGTAACTATGTAAAACGTGTAGTTTCTATTATGCATCATATAGTAACTCTTACAATTGACGATGGTAAAATACTTGCAGAATTGCATATATAGTTATTGTTATTGTTATAGTCATATAGTTACTGTCAAAATAATATAGTCACTTTTATTAATAATAACATGGAGTACAAAGAAAGATCATAAAAAGAACATAATGATAAGATAATAACTATTAAAAATATATAGTTACTATTATACATGATATAGTAACTCTTAATATTAATGATAGTCATATACGAGCAAGGTTGTAGATATAGTTATTGTTATGATCATATAGTTGTTGTGATCATAACATAGTAACTCTTATTACTAATAACATAGAAGACAACAAAGAACATGAAAAGAACATTATAATATACATAAAAAACTATACCAAACATATAGTTACTATAATACAAGATATAATACCTATAAATATTATTGATGGTCATTTAGTCACAGAGTTGCAGACATAGTTGATGTGATAATAATATAGTAACTCTATCCATAATACAGTAACTATATCATTAAAAATATAGAATAACATAAAAACATGCACATAACATAATAAACTAACATAGTACCTATTTCAAAAATATAGTAACTATATAAAACGTACAATAACTATTAAAGAAAATAAACATATGGTAACAAGTCATTATAAAATAAACATAATATCTATTTCAAACATATAGTAACTATATAAATAATATAGTAACTATTGAAGAAAATAAACATATGGTAACACATCATGATAAAATAAACATTGTACCTATTTCAAACATATAGTAACTAATATAATAATATAGTAACTATTGTACACATATAGTAACCATTATAATCACACAACAACTAGCTTAACATATAGTGCCTATTATTATAATATAGTAACTATTGTACAAATATAGTAACCATTTTAATCATATAGTCACTATCTAAGAAGCACACAAAAATATACTCGAAATAACATATTACATAATGTAATCGTATAGTAACTATTATTTATCAAAGAATCACTATAAACTGTTCTTAACATAGTAACTATCTTAAACACATAGTTATTGTTTTAAATTTATAATAACTTTCTAAAAAATATAGTAACTATTTTAAACACATAGTTACTGTTTTAAAGTTATAGTAACTTTGTAAAAAATATAGTTACTCTAAAAACTACTACTAACATAAACACAATGAATATTCCAATGACTATTAAAAACATTATTTCGCAACATAAATTAAAGGTAACTATATCATTTATATACTAACTATATGAAACACTAACCCTAATTTCACCCAAACAACAAACACTATTTCTACCTCTTGTGCTTTGCTGCATCAATTCTTAAAGTTCACAGCCTTTGTCTCTTTTTTCTAAATTTAAGGCATTATTTCTTCTTATACAAATGATATTGTAAAGTATTTTTGGAGATTCGTCACTAGATAGTGCAACTTTAGGACCTGGAATAACATGTGATTGATACTTCGTATTATTTTCTTATACAAATATCAAATATATAGTAACTATATAAACCATATAGTAACTATATAAAACATATAGTGACTATTATTAAAATATAGTAACTATTGAACACATATAGTAACCATTATAATCATATAGTCACTATCTAAGAAGCGGACAAATACATACTCTAAATAATATAGTACATAATGTAATCGTATAGTAACTATTATTTATCAAAAAGTCACTATAAACTGTTCATAACATAATAACTATCTTAAACACATAGTTACTGTTTTAAACTTATAATAACTTTCTAAAAAATATAGTGACTATTTTAAACACATAGTTACTGTTTTAAAATTATAGTAACTTTTAAAAAAAGTATAGTTACTCTAAAAACTACTACTAACATAAACACAACGAACATTCCAGTGACTATTAAAAACACTAATTCGCAACATAAATTAAAGGTGACTATATCATTTATATACTAACTATGTGAAACACTAACCCTAATTTCAACAAAACAACAAACATTTCGAATCACTCAACAAAATAATAACTATTGTACACATATAGTAACTGTTGTACACATATAGTAACCATTAAAATAATATAGTAACTATTGTACTATATTATTAATCATTAAAATTACATAGTACCTCTTTAAACCATATATATATATATATATATATATATATATATATATATATATATATATATATATATATATATATATATATATATATATATATATATATATATATATATATATATATATATAGTATTCATTAAAATTACATAGTACCTCTTTAAACCACATAGTTACTGTATTACTCATATAGTTAGTATTTAAATCGTGAAGTCACTGATCGAATTCGCGAAGTGAAAACGATACTTCGGTAAAACACAAACATTAATTTCTTCAAAACAACAAATATTTTCAATTTTAAATAAAAATAGACTTAAAATTCTTTAAAAAACAACAAACCGAGATGTGATCTCTAAAAATTCTTGCGAAGATTTGTAGGCGAGCGGAAATTCTTCGATTCGATTTCGGCAACGACGAACCTCCTTCTTGATCTACTACTTCCTCCAATTTTTCCTCATCAAATAGATCCAATCATAATAATTATAAGATAATTACGAAAAAAATCGAACAAAACCTATAAATTTGGGCTAAATTTTGAAAAGCATAGAGAGAAAATGAAGAGAGAGAAAATGAAAGTGAATGAACAGAATGTAGATCTGAAATTTTGAAAAATAAAAAAGTTTAAAACGTATATAAAGTGGGCTAGACACAAATCGCATTAAAATTCTTCAAAACACATAGTAACTCTTTAAAACACATAGTTACTGTAATACGCATATAATTACTATTTAAAATTACAAAATAACTGTCACGTGACAGTTACATATGTTACCCTTAAAAATTACTCTGTTGCCCTGGTCCACGCTAAGTTAGCATGGACCAGGTTTATATTAGTGTAAATACTAAAGAATAGGGCTTTAGATTAAGTGGAGCGCTAAAAGCCGCCCTATATTACCCAAAATCGCCCACTGTTTTCCCTTATTTTCCATTAGTACCCTTACTAAATCTTACTCCCTCCGTATTTTTTTAAGGGATACACTTGCCTTTTCCGGCCGTATTTATTTAAGAGATACACTTGCCATTTTCAGTAACTTATCAACCCCACCATCTAATTAAATAATACATCTAATATACCCTATCACCCACCATCCTATTAAACAAATATTTTCATAAAGCCACCCCACCCTCCACCCACCAAAATGACATGGTCCCCACATATTTAATTATTAAAATATCTATCCAACCCCACTTGCTTTATTATTTTATTTCATTCAATTATTCTTCTTAATACCCGTGCCCGGCCAAGTGTATCTCTTACAAAAATACGGAGGGAGTACTTTCCAATTCTCTCACACCACCCCACCACCTCCGGCCACGGCCACTACCTCCGGCCACCATCGCCGGCCACTACATCCGGCCAAAATGACCGAGCCTTCACAAGTTTTTTTTTTTGTCCAATTTTTTTTAGAAACTTATGAATTTTTAGCTTGTACCATGGTACATGCTTATAAATTTTAAGCTTGTACCATGATACAGACTTATGAGTTTTTAACTCTTGTGAAGACTCGGCCATTTTATCGCTTACGACGTGATGGTAGTGGCCGGTGATGGTGGCCGGCGGTGGTGGTTAGATTTGGGGCGGATATATGGATAAATGTTAAATGAATGGGGGTAAATAAAGAATGATATATAGATAAATGAATGCAGCGGTTTTAAGTAAATAGTAACTCCTAAATACTCGGAATTTCTCGTAGTATATTTCGTGGTAAGTTTGTACGGAGTAACACAGTAAGCTATCGGATCTAATAAATAGAACCGCGAATACCCGAAGCCAAGACCCTAACATCCTAATTTGAAGTAGTCGCCTACCAACTGTGAAATCTCTTTCCTTGAAGTCACCATTAATCGATGACAATGGCAGCTTGGCAGTGACAGTGCAAATACAAAGAGAAAGAGGAGGAGAAAGAAAGATGGTAGAGTGCAATCAGGGCATATCAGATGGTCCCAAGTACAAAGAGTATTTAGCGGGTTTGATCGCCGGCGTCGCCACCGTCATCATCGGCCACCCTTTCGACACTGTCAAGGTCTACATTCAACTTTACTTCACTTATATATTTCTTCTTTTACTATTACATTCAACTTTACTTTCAGGGTTTCACCCCATTGCTCATTTTCATTGCATTTCAGCAACTTCCCACCAATTTATGCAATACTGGGTTAATTTTCGCTCTACCCATCTTTCATGTTTGTTTAAATATGTTAGGAATTGCATAAATTGTTGAGAATATGATTGTGATTTCAATTTTAGACGTATTGAAAAAATGTGGTACATTTGTTGTTTTGGTGTTAGATAAACCCAAAAGCAAATTGGTAGTGATTATACGGGCCTTGATTGATGTCTATGAATTTACAAATTTACTGATTGGTGAACTCTACGAGGATTTTAATCTGAGGATCCATTTGGTTTGACATAAAGTATTTTCAACGGAAAATGATTTTCCATGGAAAACATTTTCAAAGAAAAATACAATTCCAAACTAGTTTTCTTTTGTTTGATTCCTTGCAAAAAATTCATAGAAAAAGCAGAATTGTAGAAGATGGCTGAAGATTGAAGGGAAGAAGGAAGAGGGAGGTAAGGAGGAAAATTAGAAAAGTGGTTCTCTTCCTTTCAAATTGAAAAGGTTTCTCTACCTTTGAGGGAGTTATGAAAAATTAACGTAAAATGATTGGAAATGGGGTAAATCGTTTTCCATGAAAACGTTTTACACTAAACCAAACGCTCCCTGAGTTGCAATGATGGGCACTTAGTTCTGTTGTTTGAATCCTTGATGATGTTGAAATGAGTTCATGGATATGGGGTGCTTTAATGGGAAGACTAATCTTCTTAGGATTCCAAATGAAACACTACGGTTTGTTGTGGATGTTTAGAGCTTGATCGGGATGCTTTCCGTGATTGTTGGTAAATTTAAATGATATAAGTGTGAGCACCATATTCAATATATTTTTGTCTGTTTGGTGATGATTTTGAATACAAGTTTTAGGTTCATGTCATAGGAGCTAAGCTTAAGCTACTATGTATCAAAAGCTCCACTTATTCAGTTGCCATGCTCAATATATTTTTGGCAGTTTGGTGATGATTTCGAATACAAGTTTTAGGCTCATATCATAGGAGCTTCTAATAAGCTTAAGCTACGATGTACCATGTACCACAAGCTCCTCTTTAACGAGTAAACTTCCAAAATCTTTATATTGGTTAGATGGAGAAGCATGGTTAGAATCTTACAAAATAAAAATTCTACGCGACAACATGTTTGAACTATTCAAGCGTGTTTTAGACGAGAGGGGCAAGATGGTATTCGTAATTTTAGTGTGCTAGGCTGCTGGCAATGTGTTGTGTTGTGGGTTTTTCCGCAAAAGAATACACCGTATGTTTTTTTTGAGAATCAATATCTCATCAAACTTTTGCTTAACGGGGAAATAAAAATCTTCATAACAAATTACATAGGAAAATCAGCCCAATTCGGTAATATTTTGCTAACAACATGAGCTATGCTCCAACCTCTAATACCATGGATGGTGTTAATGTTATCAACCTATCACAAATTATTATCGGTGAGTTTGCATCTTTCTCAAGGTAGAGATCCTTAATTAGAGTTGGGATATTATCACATTGACGGATTCACCCTTTCTTTCACTGGAAGTATCTGCTGGGATTTGTATTTGTGTGGAGATGAGTTCAAGGGAAACAAACAAGACAAGTCATAAGGGAGGCCACAAGTGAGTGGAGAACTTGGGGGAAGCATTTCTAGGAGGCGCACCAAAGCCCGCGGATGCGAAGTCCCCTCCCGCGCCTGGCAGTCTTGCCTTGAAACTCCTCGGAAAAACCCACACCCCTGCCTACGGTTGTGTGTTTCTGGCTTTCTGCGCAGTTGAATCTTTGTTTCCTAGGTTGTGTTTCGAGCGACGTGGCTTGTTTATGACCCTTGGACTTAATGTTTACCCAAACACTATTAATACTCATTATAAGCATTTTAATTAGAGTGATGGCGGGTGAAAGAGCGCAAAGATGTAGCCTCATGTAAGCTCATACACTTAAGGTTAAGCGAGAGAGAATGTGAGGGGAATTTTCATGGTTGATGAAAGATTTCAAATCTTTGTTGTTCATCATCATCATCATCATGTTCTTCATAGTGGATTGGTGGGTTTTCTTCCGGCACTCGGGTTCCTAATGTAATTTTCCTTGTCTCGTTTCCTTACTTGGTTTCTTGCTTAGCTTAATTGTTCTTCGTTATTGTTAATCGTTAGTTAATCACATACAAGTTAGTACCACATGGTGTTCCGCTATCCCCATCAGTATCAATGTCCACTTAGGTGAGGGTATTCGTGCTTTATTTCAATTGAGGTCTTTATTAGTCTATTTGAAAAATGGTTCTGTGGATCCTTGGACATGTACAAATGTATATGTTAGGAGAATTTTACTATTAGTGAGTAGCATAGGTTAGTATGACCTCTTTGATGCTAGGATCCCAAGGGCTCTAAAGTTGTAAAAGCGTTGAACTAGCCGGTTTTATCCTTCTCTCTTGACTAATGGTGCGTTCTAGAAACCTTATTTCCATTCATCCGAACTTGTTTGAGTTGTAAATTAAACTTGGGCAATCCTTATCTGAACTTATTAACCCTTATCTAAACTTATTAGTCTTGAAGTAAGTGAAAGTAAGGTGAATAAAACAGGGCCTAACTTCGATGTTCGTTAATGGCCTAGACTAAGACAATGAAATTTGGAAGATATTGGTCCCACCTAATTGATATTATTGCTCACTACTTTCAGTTGTGAATTAAAACAATGAATGAAAAATATTTATGGTAAATGCGAAAGTGCTACCGAAGTGTACTTTAAATTTTAATTTTTAATTTTTTTTTAATTTTACATGCTATTTTGAAATGTACTTATTTTACTTATTCATATATTTTAAACTTTACTTATTTTTTATTTTCCTCTTTTGTTACTTTCATTAATTCCACTTTCTCTTTTTTTTTTCTTTTTTTTTTAACTTCCTGCTCCTTAGGAGGATAGAAGGGTGGCAAAATGATAGAATTGCAAGGGGTAGGAGAAGACCTAAGAAAACTTGGAGGAAGGTGATTGAGCACGATATGAGCTTTCTTGGGATTGAGGAAAATATGGCGTTGGATAGGACAGAGTGGAGGGAGAGAATATATATTGATGACTTCATTTGACTTATACAGTTTTCATGTTTCTGTTTCTTTTCTTCTATTTTTTAATTTATTTTTTATTCTTATTTTTATTTTTTATTTTAATTTTTAAAAATTCATTTGAATTTTTTAATTTTTACATGCTATTTTGAAATGTACTTATTTTGCTTATTCATTTATAACTTTACTTTTTTTTTATTATCTCTTACAATATTTCTTCTATAATATATATACATTTTTCTCTTATCTTACTTTCACTAATTCCACATTCTCTTTCTTGCTTTTTTCTTTTTACTTCCTGCTCCTTTCTGGTTTGATAGGTGACAATGAAGATCTCCTACGACGATTCATGTTAGCCGACCCCAAATCATTTTGGGACTAATGCTTTGTTGTTGTTGTTGTTGTTGTTGTTGTTGTTGTTGTTGTTGTTGTTGTTCCTGCTCCTTCCTAGTTTGATTGGTAACAATGACGATCTCCTACGACGATTCATGTTAGCCGACCCCAAAACATTTTGGGACTAAGGCTTTGTTGTTGTTGTTGCGAAAGTGCTACTAACGTTCTGTATTCTGAATCAAAAAACCTTATGTCTTCAATACTAAAATACTCATGGCACTATAACTTTATTTACAACAATAAAAAAGTTGAGATAAGTGGAAAAAAATCGCTCTCCATGGAAACCCAACCAAAATCGCAATGAATCCCAAAAATCAATCAAGAAAAAGACAATCTGATTAGATCAAATAAAAAACCTAAAAGAAAGATCACCAATTTGATCTTTGATCGGAGCAACAACCAGGATAAACAAATGGCCGACGCTGCCCCACGCCTTCGTGAGAACCACGGGATCCAAATGCAAGCACCTTTAGAAACTCAAAACCCCAACCCATCGTTCATGAGATATGCTCAGAGGCGTCACCACCCAACCATCAATCCAACAACAATTGGATGCCATGGAGGACGAGGACGACGTGTCTGACGATGACTTAGGACCGGAGGACATGGTTCCGGATGAGAGATGCCCGGTTATACTCCTATGCCATGGAAGAACTCTCTCATAATCAAGATGTTTGATGGAAATCTTGGTTATATGGGCCTAATGTGCAGACTGAAAAAGAAATGGAACATAAGAGGTGAAATGGCGCTTACAGACATTGGCCACAAATATTTCATTGCCCGCTTTACAAATACTGTAGATTACAACTACGTAGTCACACAGGGTCCATGGATGCTCGATGACAGTTATCTTACCATTCGAAAGTGGGTGTCAAACTTTATACCTGATGACTCTCCAATCAAAGTATTAACTGCGTGGGTTCGTATACCGAACCTTTCTGGGGAATACTCTGATATCAATTTCCTGAATAAAATTGGTTCAAAAATTGGTAAGGTCCTAAGGGTGGATAAGAGTACGACGCAGGCGGAAAGGGGTCAGTTTACAAGAATCAGTGTAGAGATTGACCTCACCAAACCCCTCTTCTCTAAGTTCTGGCTAAAGGGAAGAATATGGAGAATACAATATGAGGGGCTGCGTATGGTATGCTTCAAATGTGGGAAACTAGGCCACAATGAAGATGACTGTAGACCTTTGAATGATCTAGTGAATGGAGAAACAATTGAAATGGATGCCCAACTAAGTACTGATTTGCATCCTTCAATGAGGCCAGAGGAAAAGGAAGATTTCGGAACCTGGATGTTGGCCAAGAAACCGGTGCGAAAGAGAGCTCCCCGAACCGAAAAGGCTGCTTCGATGAACGGAAAATCAAACCCCAGCAACGGAAAGGGAATCTCGGTGGACTCAACCAATATCGTCACTAGGGCCGAAAAATCTGTAGAAAAATTTCCTAACGCAACTGAAGGCGTAATTAGAGGAGCAGGGTCAAGGTTCAGTATCTTAGAAAATCAACTTTTTAAGGAAATTGAGGCAAATAAGGATTCTAATGATACTAGTTAGATAATGACCAAATCTCTGAAGGAATTAGGAATTCCTTTAATGCCGTTAATTTGGGAGATAATTCCCAAAATCTAACAAGGCAATATCTTTTAATTTGGGCAATAACCTCTACATCCATTCCAAATCAAAACAGAATAAGACCCAATCGAAAGGTTACCAAGAAAAAAAGAAGACCCTATCTCCAGGAACCCTAGATGCTTTACGAGAAATCTCAAACACCACCCCTGCGCAACGTATATTCAACAGAATTTTAAGTCTAGAAGGCAAAGAAAACACCTCGATTACCTTCAAAGCCACTTCCCAGACACCAGCAACGACATAACAAGACCTCGATAAGCCAGAAAGTGTAACTGGAAGCCTGTCTATTCATGATCCAAGCAATCAAGTTGCGAATACCCCCAGAGAAGACATTGTTTATGAGCCAGCAAATGGACAATCCATATCTAGCCTTGACAAGCCCCCTGACCCATATACTCGAAGTGAGGCTAGACTCGTATCTCCCCTCGATATCGACGCCACCAGACTTGGTGGCAATGTTGATGATTCCCAGTGAAGTCCAACGCTTTTTGCGTCTGATCAGTCAAGCATACTTGACCACCCTCCCCTCCATACCAGTTTCTATGGAAGATCGAAATCCTAATTTAGCACCGGACAATTTACCAATCTTTTGCTCGGTGTGGAACGTTCAAGGAGCGGGCGACCGTAATTTTGTCGCAACACTCAAAGATATGGTTAGACTACACCGTCCCAACGTTATGGTTCTAGTTGAGACCCACATGGGAGGTCAACAGGCGAATCGTATCTCTTCGATTCTTAATTACACAGATCACACCCGGGTCGACGCAATGGGATTTAGTGGGGGCATTTGGGTCTTTTGGAGATCGGAAGATGTCTCGGTTGAACTGATCGAGGAGAAAACTAGGTCGTTACTAGTCTCTCCTAATCAAACAAATTTACCTAAACTAACCACTAAACACAAGTAAAGCGGTAAGCAAGGGTCGGAATCCACAAGGACTAAGGTGGGCTAATTTATGCTAATCGAACAACAAGCTAGGTCGGAACGGGGTTTTGGAAAATCACTAATAGACTAAAACTAATCAAACTAAACTATGAAATCAAAAGTAAACGAGATTAGGGAATGGGTCAAATTAAACAACAACAAATCATGGAATGGCCATAAGAGAATTGAAACCGGGAAAATTCACAAACACTACATGAATAGGCGTTGAATTCACAAATAGCTCCGACTATCTCCCGACATGCGAGCAATTTCCCTAAGCATCAAGGATGAACTCCCGTTCTAACCTATCGTGCCCGAGGTAAATCAAAATCCCAATTCAACCACATAACCAAGTTTAGGTCTTTAATCTCTTTCCAACCCAACTAGACTACTCCAAGCAATCATGGAACATTCAATTGATCAAGTTAAATGCAACATGTATTGGAAATGCCTAAACATGCAATAATTTAATCATGAAAAGCCCTAATTTCCAATCACAAACGCCCAAACCAATCAATGTTGAGTTTTCACCAAACCCTAATCAATAAACTACTCCATAATCATAAAAATATGAAATTTATAGAAATTAACAACTAAAAACATGACTCTAAACAATAATAACAACTAATCTAAACATGAATCGTTAAAATAAACAAAAACAATTAACCTAATTAAAACAATAAATAAATAAAGCAATAAATAAAGAAATAAATAAAGAGAGATAGAAATTTCTCATTGATTGATTGTTGTTCTTCAAACTAAATTGTCAAACTTGAATTCAAAAGCCCCAAATTTTCATTGATTTTCCTTACTTTATCTCTCTAAAAAAAACTAAGCATAAACCCTAAAAAAAAATGAGAGAAAAGTCTAAAAATATGTACATGGTAATGAAGTTGGTTGAAGTCTAAAAATGCTAAAAAACAAGAATCAAACGACTCAAATTATGCCTAGATTACTACCCTATGAGCGACATAAATGTCACTCATCATGAACCCATCCTCAAACACAATCAGCCTATCACCATGAACATTACCCGTGTTGGTGCTACTCCATGGTATATTACGGCGGTGTACGCTAGCCCGGATCCTTCGAAGAGAAAGGAACTATGGAAGGAGTTACAAGACTTTGCAGACTCACATAACAAACCATGGATGATTGCGGGAGACTTCAATGATGCGCGGTTCCCGTCCGAACGAAATAAGTCATGCAGAGAAACTGACCGCCGTTCAGCACGTTTTAATGACTGGGTCCAAGACATGGATTGAGATAGAGTTCACAGGGGCCGCACACACTTGGGCTCGTGGTTTAAGCACGAAAACTCGACAAAGCGCAAGGTTAGACAGGGCTCTTTGTAATGGCAACTGGGGTATGCGATTCGATCAAGCCAAGGTTAAACATCTTCCCGCTTCCCACTCTGATCACTGCCCAATTTTTATCTCCCCCAATCGGTTCGCTCCCTTCCGGTTCCAAGCAACATGGCTCACACACGAGAACTTGTTGGAATTTGTTAAGGAAAAGTGGGATAACAACCATGCTCTTATTCCTTCTCTGGCACAATTATCTGATGAGTTACAGTCATGGAATAAGGATGTGTTTGGCAATATTTTCCAACAAAAGCGTACACTGCTAGCACGTTTAGGAGGAATACAAAAAGAATTGTCAATCAAGGCAAATCGAGGACTCATTAAACTTGAGTCCAAGCTGCATCGGGAATTAGATGAAATTCTTGATCGAGAGGATACCCTTTGGTACCAGAAATCACGGATTGATTGGCTCCAAAACGGTGATAGGAACACTACCTTTTTTCACGTAAGCACAATTGTTCGTCGATGGAGAAATAAGATCAGTGCCATTGAAAATGAGAATGGGGTATGGATTCATGATAAGGAGGAATGGAGGATGTTAAGGCCCATATCGTCGAGTACTTTCAACGCCTATTTACAGATGATGGGTTAAATGAGCTATACAACATCCCGCAGGATGTTTTCCCAGAGTTGGCCCAACGAGACTGGAACCATTTATCTCTACCATTTACTAAGTCTGATATTGATGGTGTAGTGAAAGAGATGGGAGCACTAAAAGCACCGGGCCCAGATGGTTATCAAGCTCTATTTTTCCAAAAAAATTGGGAGCTTGTCTCGCAAAAAGTGTACGATCTCGTCTTTACTGTGCTTGGAGACAAAGGTATTCCGGAAAAACTCAATGATACTCACATTGTGCTAATACCGAAAATTGATAACCCGGAAATTCCTTCTCAGTTTCGACCAATTGGGCTATGTAATGTTGTCTACAAAATTATAACTAAGGTAATACTTAATAGAATTAAGCCCCTGCTACCCACTTTGATCTCTAATACACAATCTAGCTTCGTGCCGGGCAGACAGATTACGGATAACATAATTATAGTACAAGAGGTCCTCCATACAATAAGGAAGAAAGAAGGAGCAAAAGGTCTCATGGCTATCAAAATAGATTTTGAGAAAGCCTATGATACGCTTCGATGGTCCTTCATCCGGGACACACTTTTGCAAATAAATTTGTCAATTCTTCTTATCAATGTTATTATGGAGTGTGTTACTACTGCGTCCCTCAAAGTACTTTGGAATGGGGAACCTTCATTGAGCTTTTCTCCGACAAGGGGGATTCGTCAAGGCGATCCGCTTTCCCCCTATCTATTCGTAATGTGTATGGACGTTTATATCTGACGATTGAGGAAGCAATTATCCAAAAAAAGATGGAAACCCATACGGGCCTGTAGAGACGGGCCTATGCTTTCTAATACTTTTCGCGGACGACATAATTCTGTGTGACCACAGCCAATCAAGCTGTAGTCATTGTAGTTAGTCAAGACTGCCTCGACAGGTTTTCTAGAGCTTCGGGACAGAAAGTAAGCCTTCAGAAATCAAGGATATACTTCTCAAAAAATGTGGAAGCATCCAACCAAGCTGCCATCTGCTCGACTCTATGCATGGAGGCTACGTCAGATTTGGCTATGTACCTTGGGATGCCAACTCTCACGAGTCGAGTTACCAAGGATACATTCAGCCATCTGTGTGAGAAAATAGACCGAAGGTTAGCGGGGTGGAAATCAAAATACTTGTCGTTAGCAGGGCGCATCACCTTGGCCAAGTCTACCATCTCCTCTATGGCTTTTTACTCTATGCAAACAGCCAAAATTCTTCGGTCGGTTTGCGAGGATACTGACAAGCGTACTCGACGCTTCATTTGGTGGTAATGAGTCTACACGTCCTACCCATCTGCTGGCATGGGAGGTTCTTCATAAACCCAAATAACTCGGTGGAATAGGAATGAGGTCAGCTCGACAAGCTAACGCCGCTTTTCTAACCAAGTTGGGATGGAGAGTACTCACGCAACCAAATGCTCTATGGTCACGTATGCTAAGGTCGAAATATTGCAAGGGACGCTGCGATGTGGATATGTTTAATCCCAAGGCTGGAATGTCAAATGTATGGAGAGGTATTACTGAAAATGCACAACTTTTGTGTGAAGGGATAC
The DNA here is from genome assembly GCF_020520425.1 of Spinacia oleracea. Taxonomy (NCBI): domain Eukaryota; kingdom Viridiplantae; phylum Streptophyta; class Magnoliopsida; order Caryophyllales; family Amaranthaceae; genus Spinacia; species Spinacia oleracea. Next base: position 33,039,723 of record NC_079492.1, read on the forward strand.
ATTGCTCGGTTGGTAATGGTGCCTCTACTTTATTCTGGAAGCACAAATGGGCTGCTTCCCAACCTCTCAGTGAGCTTACTGTCAATGACATTCCCTTGAACATACTAGGAGCTACAGTGGAAGGCCTGTGGGAAAAAGGCCAAGGTTGGAAATGGGAAGTATTTTCTCCGTATTTAAATGAAGATACATTGAAACTAATTCAAGCCTATGAGTTGAAGGAAGACTCAAACTCACATGACTTGGTGTACTGGCAAGAGGGCAGCAAAGGAAAATTTACAATAAAGTCGGTCCTTAGTCTCATGAGGCATGAAACTGATGTCACAGATGATAGCAATTGGAATGCAATTTGGTCTGCTCCAATACAGCAGCGTGCGAGAGATTTCTTGTGGATCGCTCATCATGACCGTGTGCATGGGAATCTGAACCGCTTCAGACGCAAGATGACCAATGACCCTAAATGTTTCATATGTGGTGCTGCAGAGGAGTCTACTCTCCATATACTAAGAGACTGCGCAGCAGCAAGAATGGTGTGGCACAAGTTAGCGGGGCCAGGTCTTAAGCCATACTTTTTCAATTCATCTCTGAAGGAGTGGATTATGGGTAATTTGAATGGTACCCAACAGAATGCCTCTGAAAACTGGTCTACATATTTTGGAACAACAATTTGGTGGATTTGGCGTTAGTGTAATTGCTTTGTCTTCAACCGTAATTCTGAAATACCAATTGACAATGCTGCTTTCCTCCAAGTGAGGTTTGATGAAGCCATGAGGAGCTACTGGGGTGAGAATGATCTACAAACCAGCAAGAGTCCAGCTAGAGTACAGAAATATATTACTTGGCATGGACCGGAAATAGGTTGGTATTCCCTCAACTGTGATGGGGCTGCTAAGGGAAATCCAGGCCCGGCGGGTGGAGGAGGCATAATTAGAGACCACAATGGTACCTTTGTCTCTGCCTTCCAAGCCAACATTGGCCACTGCAGTGCATTCAGGGCAGAAGTAAAAGCACTACAGAAAGGACTGGAAATTGCTAAGAACCTTCAAATAGCTCAACTGGAGGCTCAGTTGGATAATCTCTCCTGTATTCAAGCCCTTAACAAGGATTCTATAGTAGGAGGTGAATGTGTCCATGAATTAAGAAGCTGCCATTCAATGCTCAATGACGCAAGCCGGAAAATCAAGCTGATACATGTGTACCGAGAAGGGAATCGAGCGGCGCACTGGTTAGCAAACCAAGGTGTCGCACATACTAATAATTTGTCCATTTTAGAATCTGTTCCTATTGATCTTATTAAGATATTAGAGGAGGATGTTAGAGGGGTGGCTACTCCATGCCTTGTTCTTCCCTGATTTAGTGTGTTTTAGTTTTTATTTTCCCTTGTAATTTTCTTTCTTTTGAAGCTTCTCTTCTCATCAGAATCAAAAAAAAAAAAAAAAATACTCATGGCACTTGCACGCACCTTAATAGAGCTGTACAGATTGAACTTTCCGGAAATCATCGATTCTAGATTTCTAGCTATCAAATTGCATAGGCATGTCTTGTTTTGAGTTGAAATGCAGTTTGCAAATATAAACACAGTTATTCTTTTGTTTGAATCCAGATCACTTTCTAAGATCTTCCTGGTTACGTATTATTTTAACATCCATGAAATGGAATATAGTACATGAAGAAGGTCTTTTATCTTATAGGTTGTCTTACTGTGCTTGTGATATTGTATTTCTGCCGGGCCCTGGCTCATGTATGGTATTCTTCTGTTGGCAGGTGAAGTTACAAAAACACAATACTGAATTGCATGGCGTCAAATATAAAAATGGATTGCATTGTGCTGCTAGGATATTGCAGAATGAAGGGGTATGGATCTCTGTTCTCGAGCTTTAAGGTTAGGGGATCCCATGTAACTCGGAAGATTAAGGAAAATCATAAATTTTTCATCGTGGCTCTTGAATAATTTTTTAATAAACTAATTAAAATCCAACCCAACATTTTACTTCTATGTTGTATCCTTTGATTTGTATCTACATGTATCTTACCAAAAGTTGGTGCCCCTTACTATCGTATTATTCCTTTAGTAAGTTTCTCCTCTTTACTTTTTCTCTAAAGTTGATCCCGACATCCACCCGCTCAGTTCTTCACTTCTTCTCTACTTTTTCACCCTCATTAGTTCCTGTGCCATTTGTTAGTGGTTGTTTGGTTGGCATATTTTGTTTGTTTGTTTGTTTGTTTGTTTGTTTGGTTCGCGTCTGAATACGTGGGAAGTTGATTTTCCTAGGAAGTAAATGTATGTGCACTTGTTTGATTGGGAATAACATAGGAAATGGAAATTCCTAAGAATTTCTACTTCCCACGAAATGGAAGAATTAATTACCTAGCCCCCTTTAGGTAAATAGGAATTCCTATGTCCAACAAATTAAACCTGGATAGGAAATAAATTTTCATGGGCATTAGAATTTCTTAGGAAAATAATCTTATACTTCCTAGGTTCAACAGGTAACCAAATGAGCACTTAATGTATACTTCAATCTGAGATGGAGGGAGTATTATGCAATATTTCTGCATCTGATTCTGGGGTGCATTCAAAAGGTTTTAGCTGATTATGTGTGCTTATATGTTGCAAATTAGCTGGACTCTTTATACTCAATTAGTATGTAGAAGTAGAACCCCCCAAAAGAGGCATTCGGGTGGATGGGGTATACTATGTTCACTGTAAGAAATGAAGTGCAAGTTTGTTACTCTTCAGAGGAGTTAAAGTTACTCTTATTTGGACAAAACACAAAAGTATTGCAGTAGATAAAGTGCATGTTTTATTACTTCCTCGGTTCTTTTTTAGTTGCAACGTTTTGACTTTTACACTATTCATATCTATGTTACTCAGACTGGGTACGAGTGTCGGATACGGGTACGTGTCCAAGTGTCCGACACGGCTAAATTGTGGAAAATTTCCTTGATTTTAGACCAAAATGAAGTGTCGGAGTGTCCATACCCATGTTCAAGTGTCGAGGATCCGAAACGGGTACTTGAGGTAAAACGAAGAGTCTGAGTAACATAGATTCATATATTCTCCTCTGACCGACTTTGATGATTTATACATAAACTAAAACATAGTTATGTTAGGGATATTAATGGTCAAAGATGTGCGTTGGCAAGCGTGAAAGTCAAAATTTTGTAACAAAAAGAGAACGGATAAAGTACTATTTCAAAAATTTCCATTTTTAATTAATTGAGAATGGTTGATATGTTAAAGCTATTTATGTTGCGAGTCTTGTGACCTAGGAAAAATCTATTTCTTATGAGCTTGTGTTACAAAGTCATAAATTGTGATATATGGTAATGAATATGAGCTGTGTGGTACAAGGTCATAAATTACTGAGTTATCAGTCCTTAGTTCAATTGTGATGGTTACATCATTTTATCCTGTTCCAATATCTTACATTAGTTTTGGCGTAAAAGTTATTTCTGCATAGCATCTCTACTTTGTCGAAAGAGTTTTCTGCTGATTAGAAGAAGCAAAGACTGTAATTGCTTATCCCTTTCGCCAGACTAGACCATCCATTTCTATCAGTACGTGTGCAATATCTTTGTTTAACTAGTTTGTTGTGCTCATATCAATAGGTACGGGGCCTTTATCGAGGTGCTGCCTCCTCTTTTATAGGGATGGGTTTTGAAAGTTCACTTCTTTTTGGCATATACTCGCAAACCAAACAGTCTCTCCAAGTAAAAACACTCTGCCAGAAACTCATTTTTTTTTTGATATTCGGAAATCAATTTCCAAAAATTTTAGGCCTGAAACATATAGTTGTTGTTTGATATCTTCTCCTTACGGATTGAATGTCACAATTATCCAACTGCTGATAGTTTGTTAATCTTGGTAAAGGGTAAGTTGAAAAGTTCTGGCCCGGATTCCCTAATAATAATTCCATCAGCTGTCTATTCGGGAGCTATAATCAGCTTTGTACTCTGTCCTACTGAGCTAGTGAAGGTAATGAAATACGCAATCTGTGAATAAATTGTTCCAGTCTCTTCTAAGTTGTGACTTTGAGCTTCTCCAGTGTAGGATGCAAGTCCAAGGAACTGATTCTTTAATTCCAAAGGCCAGCACATATACGGGTCCTGTTGATTGTGCCCTTAAGACTCTAAGAACTGAGGGGGTGAGGAATCTCTTTTGCTATAAAGGTACCGTGAAAAGACTGACTGACTGGCTGTGACGCGCAGGTAACAGGGATTTTCCGTGGAGGGACCGCAACCTTTCTAAGAGAATCTTTGGGGAATGCCGTGTTCTTCAGTGTTTATGAAAGCGTCCGATATTCCATGCACTTACAACTCAAAGATGCTTCTAGAGATCATAAAGGCTTGGCCGACTTGGGGGTTGGGATCATCAGTGGTGGCCTTGGCGGTGTTGCTGTAAGTGTAAATGATTCCTTGAATTGCTTTTTTTTTATTTTTGTTTTTTCCTCCATCCATTCATTTCATAAACTACTTTTTCACCTGAAAATTTTCAGTTTTGGTCTGCTGTTTTGCCCCTGGATGTGGCAAAAACTATGATTCAAACCAATCCAGATCCAAACTACTCGAGAAATCCTTTTCAAGTATTGAAGTTGGTAATTTTCATCTTTCTCCTTGATATGTAGAAGATTTTTGTTTCATGAAATCAAGATTAGTTTGGACTAGAAGCAATTACGATGTATAAAATCTGTTGATCATTAAATGTAGATTTACAAACAAGCTGGGCTAAGAGGATGCTATGCTGGCTTAGGTCCAACTATAGCAAGGGCATTTCCAGCCAATGCAGCAGCAATAGTCACCTGGGAATTCGCCATGAAAATTTTAGGCATCAGACATGAGTAGTTATCTTTTTTACAATGACCCTTATTTACAGAGATATATTTGCATAAGATGGAAGCAGAGAAATTTGATGGGAATTGTTCATCACAAAGCTCGAGTATCAATGATCTCCGGACTCAGGCTTAGTGATTATACAATAGGCACTGTGAAAAGTCCATTTGATAGTTCTGAATGGTTCCATAGTGCCCGAGTGTACTTCGCATTTCCATTTAAAGCAATGAGTCTTTTGTAAGCAAGTTTTTAACCCAAGAATACATTGCTGGGAACGAACATTCTAGGATGTATCCCTTGAAAGTTGAAACAAACAAGGCAAAAGCCTTACACACATTCTATACAATTCAATCAAACCAATCGTTGTCACTAGTTCACTTAAAGTTTGTTTTACGGATTGATTTATCATTGTAGATGTCATATGTCTTACGACTTAATATAAATGAGTATATTTCTTTACATGTTTACAGATCTTGTCTTTCAGAGTGTAAAACCATGACTTTTTAAACCCGAATTAACCCAACCTATTATAGCCCATGACCGGCAGTGACGTAACTTCAAACCGTCTTGATTGACCCGATTGATAGGTCTAGGCGTCTAACCGTACCTAAGTGACTTAGTCAACTTTAACCTAAATTGATTATAGACAAAATATTAATGACCTAAATTTGAACATTTTGAAGTTTAATTACCCAAGAAGTCAAGACCTAAGATTGAATCATATCTACACCATTTCTCTTTATGCGTCTTTCTACCCACACAAAAAGCAATTTGAAGTTCGATGATTAACCTCAATGAGACAATTAAACTTAAACTACATAGGCTTGTTATATTATTTTATTTTTATATCTTACTTAAGCATGTCTATACTGCACTAATTTTGTAAATTACTTCATCTGTTTCTAAAAGATTGCCCATTGACTTTTTACGGTCTCCATGACACGAGTTAAAACGTAAATATCTCTACTTCTACACACGTAAAAATTATAAAAAATTGATATTCCAAAAATTTATGAAGTATATAAAAATGAATATAACAAGACCCCACATAATTATATTATTTCTTATAGTTTAATGAAAATTTACGATCGAATTTTTCAAAATTTGATCTAAAAAATTGCAATGGAACAATCTTTTTAAGGATGGAGGAACTATCAATTAGTATAGGGCAAGTTTCACTTTCATCAATGTGCATGAAAAGGTCTACGTCTAAGTATGCACGATTATGTCATTTAATAGGTTATTAAGCAAGCAAAATTTAATCCATACCATCGAGTGTCCATGATCCCACACACAGGTATTTGAGGCATGGGGCAAGTTTCACTTTCATCAATGTCCATGGAAAGGTCTACGTCTAGGTATGTACGATTATGTCATTTAATATGTTATTAAGAAAAAAAAAATTAGTCCATACCAATATCCAATGTCGATGATCCCGCACAAGTATTTGAGGTAAGATGAAGAGTACAGATAACATAGATAATATGTATTATAAAAACTTGTAAATGGCGGTTTTTTATAAGACCAACTTTTTACTGAATATTGTACTTTTTAATCAAATAGTTGTGCATGTGCTAGTATTATTAGTTATACTATTCAATCAAATAGTTATATTTTCTAATCAAATAGTCATATTTCTTAATGTTGATATCAACGTTCTCACATAGGAGACTTACCCAATATGTGAGGAAGTCTAAAAAAATAATAAAGTAGTCCGATTTGGACGCTAACAATTTGTATTGGTACAAATTTATTATGTTAGGTAGTGTTTTCTTCACCTGAATTTCACTTATCTTATCTTATCTCATTGGCCCTGAACTTATCTTATTTTATCTTATCTTATCTTATTAACCCTTATCTTATCTTATCTTATCTAAACTTATTGACCCTTATCTTATCTTATCTTATCTTATTGACTCTTATCTTATCTTATTTTATCTTATTGACCCTTATCTTATCTTATCTTATTGAAACTTATAGTATTACCTTATGTAATATTTACCTCACCTTATCTTATCTTATCTTATCTTATCTTATCTTATCTTATCTTATTGGCTCTGAACTTATCTTATCTTATCTTATTGACCCTGAACTTATCTTATTTTATCTTATCTTATCTTATTGGTCCTGAATTTATCTTATCTTATCTTATTGACCCTTATTTTATCTTATTTTATCGTATCTTATCTTATCAGGCCTGAAATAAGTGAAAATAAGGTGAAGAGAACAGAGCCTTATTGGTATACATTTGTATATTATTGGTACTACTCCCTCCGTCCCGGAATACTCGACCCGGTTTGACCGGCACAGAGTTTAAGAGACTTAAATTGACTTATTTAATTTAATAGGTAGTAGTTGATAGTGGGGTATTATTTTAATGTAGTTAGTGGGAGGTGGGTTAAGAGGTGGGGTTGGGAGAGAGTAGGAGTTGAATTTTTAATTATTTTTTGTATGGAGTAGGGGGTAGGTGGGTTAATAGGGGTGGAGTGAGAAATAATATAATATTGTAAGAATATTTCCATTTTTAGAAACAGGTCAAGTATTAAGGGACGACCCGATAAGGAAAACAGGTCAAGTATTCCGGGACGGAGTGAGAATTGTATAATATTGAGTGATTTATTTTCCATTATTAATATAGTGATTTGACTAAAATATTACCAATTTAGAATAATTATTATTACGTCGTATCTATTATTGCCAGAATTTATAAACTAAATTTTGTTTCCATACATAAATAGTTTATAAAAAAAGGTAGAGAATAAAAATAAAATGAAACAGATACACTTTTTTGGGAAAGTGGTTTTTGGCGGGAAAATATCTCACCAGGAAATGACATGTGTCATTTTTGGTGTCTCTTTTAGTATATAGTAATAGATTATCTATTATTATTATTAACTAGATTTTAGCCCGTGCGATGCACGGATTCTATTAAATTGTTATGTTTAAATAAAAATTCTATGTATATACCACTTTTATATATTAGATTAGATTAGTTTTTTATATTGCATTGAATTTCATTTTAGATTTTTTTTTATTATGAAAGTGTTTGTTTTTGGATGAAATTGTATATGCGTAATATTAATAGATAATTAATAAAAAAAATATCTTCGTGAAAGTTTATCATTTCTTTACGTGGCACTCGAATTTTTTAATTCAAAACTAATTTTGAAATCTTATTTTTCATTGGCCGAAACCATTAGATTTTTCTATGTGGCGCTCTAATATATATTGGATTAATGTTTGATTTTAAATTGAATTTTATTTATTTTATTTTAGATTATTGTTTCATTTTGGATGAATTTTATTTTAGATTTATTTTTTTAAATATTAGAGTGTTTGATTTTAGACTGAGTTGTATATATTAGTAATTAATTAATTAAAATATCTTCGTGGCACCTAATTAATTATGTACGTGGAAATCGATTATTTTTTAATTATTAGAGTGTTTGATTTTCGACGGAGTTGTATATATTAGTAATTAATTAAAATATCTATGTGGCACCTAATTAATTATCTACGTGTCACTTGATTTTTTAAATTCAAAAAGAAATTATAAATATTATTTTCATTGGCCGAAACCATTAGTAATCCTAGGTGGCGCTCTAATATTTTTGCAAATATTCCTCCATTGGACGAAGCCATTAGATTTTTCTACTTGGCGCTCTAATATTGGATTAATGTGATTTTAAATTGAATTTTATTTATTTTATTTTATTTTATATTATTGTTTGATTGTGGATAAATTTTGTTTTAGATTTATTTTTTAATCATTAGAGTGTTTGATTTTAGATGGAGTTGTATATATTAGTAATTATTTAAAATATCTATGTGGCACCTAATTAATTATCTACGTGTCAATCGATTATTTTTTAATTATTAGAGTGTTTGATTTTCGATGGAGTTGTACTCCCTCTGTTCCATAATGTTCCTCATGTTTACTATTCATATGGTCAAAATTTAAAAACTTTGACCGTAATTAATAGTATGATTACGTGTATAAATGTTAACTTGTGGGATACCATTGGATTCGTGTCAATATCAATTTTCAAAATATCAATTTTCAAAATATCAATTTTTTTATAATTTTTACTAATACGAAATCAAAATTATTAACGGTCAAAGTTGTGCATTGGAGACCGCGCATAATGGAAAAGTGAGGAACATTATGGAACGGAGGGAGTATATATTAATAATTAATTAATTAAAATAAATCTACGTGGCACATAATTAATTATCTACGTGGCACTTGATTTTTTTAATTCAAAAAGAAATTAGAAATCTTATTTTTCATTGGCCGAAACCATTAGTAATCCTAGGTGGCGCTCTAATCTTTCAGCAAATATGCCTCCTTTATATATGTATATTAGATTTATCTTCATATTATGTATTATTCTATAACTTATTTATTATTTTTCATTATTATTTATACTTAATTATCTATTATTATTATTATTATTATTATTATTAATTTTTCTTCATATTATTTATTATTAGTATTATTTATTATTAATTCAGCTCAATTTAATTTATTATTAATTTATTATCTTCATATTATTTATTATTTAATTCAGTGTAGTTCAGCTCACAAAAACAACAAGGCCTCATGGATTTAGCCAACCTCTCCAATACATACGCACAAGTGTATAGTCACAATTATTCAAGTAATAACACGAGGCTAAAAGACATGACAGAAAAAGAAAAGGGGAATTTATTTAGTAGGACAATCAAAGTTGACATAGAAAATGGGTTTGACAGAAGATAGAGAGCATTAAAAAGAATGATAATGAATCACTATTATAGATAAAACCATTGATTGGAGGCCTAATCTATGGTTTTATCTATAATAATCACAATCACTCCCTAATGACCTAGCTGCTAGCTAGCCCCCCTCGCTAGCTAGCTGGATCTTTGTGTGGTGGCCTCAGTCTGCAGACGATGATTCCGCAGAAACATCATAGGAGTTCTTCCTTCTCCTTTCGTTGTGTCCAGCCAACCTCTTCCGGCAACTCCTTTTCGTGTCGTCGAACTCCGATGTGTCATGGAACCTAGCTAACACCAATCCAAGTTCCAAACTTATTAAAATCGCAAAGTGTAAATATTATCGAGGTGTGTATTCTCGTTGATGACAAACTAATAAAATAATAATTAAGGTAAACTAAAACTATAAGGAAACTGTCCTAATTAAACAATGTAAACTGCGTTATAGATTGCATCTTAATAGGACGTCTTTTTATAACGTAACTTTCTTTATCGTAACAAAACGTAACAAAAGGTTTTTGAAATGTCAAGATTGCTAGTTAAAGATCAAGGAATATATTTCATACTCCCTCCGTCCCGGAATACTTGACCTGTTTTTCTTATCGGGTCGTCCCTTAATATTTGACCTGTTTCTAAAAATGGAAATATTCTAACAATATTATATTATTTCTCACTCCACCCCTATTAACCCACCTACCCTCTACTCCATACAAAAAATAATTAAAAATTCAACACCTACTCTAAAATTTGATTTTCAATATCAAAATATATGGAATAACTGGTGCAGGTCACGTGACCTACACGGCCTTCGCTTTTTGAGGCTTCCTTTACCCACATCTCTATGTGCCGGATCCGTCTCTGACAGAAGAAGAAAGCTAGCACTCGCTAACCAACTGAGAGAGCTGCCCTAGATGAATTAGTTGCGGCAAGAGCGGCAAATAAGAAGATTGAACTCTGTCTTTCGGATCCAACCTCCAGAGTCAGTCAAGTTTTTCCCAACCCCACCTCTTAACCCATCTCTCACTAACTACATTAAAATAATACCCCACTATCAACTACTACCTATTAAAATAAATAAGTCAATTCAAGTCTCTTAAACTCTGTACCGGTCAAATCGGGTCGAGTATTCCGGGACGGAGGGAGTATAAATCTAACGTTTTGTACTAAATTACTTTTTATGTAATGGAAAAGGAGCTAATCAAGTGTCGTTAACTTGAAATGATTAATTTAAACAATCTAATCTATTATAGTACATATATTTAACATATTTATTAACTTCACACAGAGACCACTTTGTTACAGAGATGAGTGACTAAATCTCGTCCTCTAATAATTCAGCCTTACGAGTTAAAGTCAACAAGTACAGTTATATTTATCTCAAAAAAAAAAAAAAAAAACTACAGTTATACTAAAAAATTGTTGACTTTGACTCTAATGAAATATTTTATGGAGTAGGTTACCAAATTATACTAGCTAGGACCGGCCTAATTGTTCCATATAGAACATATTAAAAACCTGTTGCGCCTAGATGATATTGATGTCGCAAAAGAAGAAGTGACTCCTCGATTGTTACTAGTCACAAAGAGATGGCTCTGTTACTTAGATTCAAAGTCAGCCTAATAATCTCGTCCTCTAATAATTCAGCCTCAAATCTCAAATTAAAGATTTAAAGTCGGAAAGTAATGGATAGCTCAGTTGGTTAGAGCTTTTATTCCGTTCCAGGTGATTCTGAAATCGATTTTCATCCCCGCCCTTGCGGCTTATTCGCACCAAAAATAAATAAAAAAGTCAAACTCAACATTTCTAGTATAACTGTAGTAGTTGACTTTGACTCTATAACGAAATATTGTACTACTCCCTCTGTCCCAAAATTATAGTCATGTTTTCCAAATCGGGCGTCCCATAATTATAGTCTTGTTTTCTTATTTGAACATGAAATATTTTCCATGTTACCCTCACTTGGGACCACAAAAAAAAATGTAGTTTATTCCTTTTTACATGTACTATTTTCTCGTCTTTATGTACTTTATTCTTTTTTACATGTACTATATTCTATTTTTTCAACATCAATATACTATATTTCAATTTCCCACACACTAAATTTCACTTTTCTTAAAATCCGTGTGTGTTTTTAATCAAACAGGACTATAATTTAGGGACGAAGGGAGTGTTAGCTAGGACAACCAGCCTAATGTAATGGTGGCATACATATTAAAAAAAATACCTGGTTGTGCCTAGATGATGTCGCAACAAAAGAAGAATTAATCGACTCCTCGATTGTTGCTAGTCGCCTAGGAGCACATAATTCGCATACATGTGTACCTATGAATTTGGTCACGCATAAAGATATCTTGACGTAGAAGTAAGTGTATATGTTTCTGGGTGTGAACAAGGAGGAATGTGGGATACGCACTTGCTACATTGCTGACAGAATCGCTGGTGTTTCGAGTTAACAATGACCACCGGAGCCTTGGCATGGAACTCACAGACCTTGTGACGGCGGTGGTAGCGCTTCGCATCAGTCAAGTCCGACGTGCAATTGTCTGCTTGGCAATACACATCAATGTAAGATAATGAATTTCCCATAAATTGCTCATCTTCACTGTTGTTAAATCCTTCCATTTTTAATTTGCAAATATAAGATTATAAGAATGAAGAGATTTGTAATCAAGTGCCGGGCTATATATAATGGAACATAGCTTTGGTTCAAGGCTTTCAAAATTAAAAGAGGACCACATTCTCCATTACTTTTTAACCTCTCATTTTTATTTAACTTGTTTAGTTTTGTTATTATTAATTAGCTGGATTTTTTTTTTTTTTTTTTCTGGAGAGTGCAAGTTGTCGTTCAGTTTCAGTCTAATAATTAAGTTTACTTCAGATTTATTTTTCTATAAGAGCAAAGCCTAATTAAACGTACCTCAGCTCTATTCAAAGACTTTTATTACAAACACAACTTATAAATTACATAGCGTTTGTATTACTCGAACATTAATCTTTACATAAAACCGAATTTTTGACACTATATACATTGTAATTATTCATCAAAAACTTTTGTGTGCCCCCGATCTACGGTATTATACTGTACATCCAACTTAGCACATAAAAAGTGAAAAATAAAACTCACTCAAGGTAAAAAGTGACCCAGACCAAAGATAAAAGTGTACCCGACTAAAGATATAAGTGACCTTATTCGAGGACTAAAATTACCTTACTCAATGATAAATGTGACCCTAACCAATGAAAAATGTGACCCTAACAATAATCAATGAAGTGACTCTTATCAAAAGTGATATGCTTGTTACAATTTATAAGTATGACCAATACAACACCAACAACGAGAATATACTAATACACAAGTATAATATAAATAGTAGGCTATGTGAGGCTTGAACCCACACTATGTGCAATATTGTACTTTGTTCTACCATTTCAGTTAATAGCCTTGTAAATAAGGTAACTTATAACTACAATAAAGAAAACTAATAACATCAATAAGTGTAACTAAAAAAACAGAATAAATGCGGATAACTTTTATCTTTTGGTGTATCACACGATATATTATCATAGATCGGCCTTTCTGAAAAATTTGTGATTACTAATTATTGGTTTTCAGTTAAGTTGGATAAAATTGGCCGGCCCGAAGCAAGTCATATTTCCTTTATGTGCAAGACCACAAAATCTACGAAGTACTGTATAGATTACCTTGGACATCACATCGAACTAGCCGCCCCTAAACTATTATAATATTATTGTTATCAGATAAAAAGATACATTTTGAGTAATAATTCGACATGGAGCAAATCATGAAATCCGCAGTAGAATATTAACAAACGGAAGGAGCAAGTAGTTGAGTGTGTTTGGAATCAATTAACATCATTAGGTGGCGTGTGTCTATTTGTAGTAGTAGTGTGGATGACAATCTGAGGGGTGTCATAGATCGTCGACTTAATAATGTTAGTGGTGTATTATTATTATTTATTATTATTATTATTATTATTATTATTATTAGTTGTTTTTGTCTCTATAGTGTTGTTCTTGTTTTAGGGTGGACTCGACATTTTGCAATTTTACACCCAATTTGAATATATACTTCAGTTTCATGATGGTGATTTTTAAGAATCTTCTAGATCATAATTCAAGGCTAAAAAACAAAAAAAAAATGCACCATATCATATCATATCATATCAAATTTTTAAAAAGTTTCATGAAAAAAATGGTATAATCAAGGGGAACCTTGTTAGATTTATTTCAATATAAAAAGTACTATACTACCTCTATATTTACATGATGCATGTTTGTAATTTAAAATAACATAAAAAGTAATACTTAATTCATCAATTACTTCTTGCGTTTTTATAGTTACCTTGCTTACTTTCTATATATCCATCAAGTATGGTAAATACTTTTTAAATTGATATTTTAAATATATTCCGATGATTTTTTACTTAATGATTTTTAAACTAAGGGTAAAAAAGTCATTCACTTTTTTAACGCCAGCTCAAGAGTTAGGTTATACTTCCTCCGTTTCACAATGGATGTATCATTTTGATTTTCTATGCTATACATATATACTAATTTTGACTATTCCTATCTTTAATTACATATTAATAAAAAGTTTTAAAAAATGAGATATTTTGAAAATATATATTGAGATTAAGTTAATGACAAATAAAAGTACAAAATTTACCTTTACATATTAGTAACAAATATGGTCAAAATTAATAAATGGATAATGTGAAGAGTCAATATTATGTACTCCCTCCTTCTCTTTTTGTTTTTTACGTTTGGTATATCACCCGTTTTAACGATTAATTAATTTGCATCGAGATTCCTCATTTTTTTATTTAAACAAGATAAATTACGTTTATTTATAATGTTTTCACTTTTATCAAAATTCTGATATTGGGAAATGAGAAAAATTTAATGTACCAATGGAAAAGTGTGAGAGATTAAATGACCCAATGAATTTAATTGGTTAAAATAATAATTGAACACAAATTTTGATATAATACTAAGTCATTTATGTGATATATAAAAGGAAAAAGAACATTTTGAAATACCCAAAAAGGAAAACGTAAAGAACAAAAAGAGACGGAGGGAGTATCTATTAAGAAATATAAATAATAGGATAGATATTTTAGCATATCAACTTATTTTATAATTTTTATGCTTGTAGAATTGGAAATATTTACTCCACGTTTTAGGTCGTGTCTTAGAAATAGTAAAAAGATTGAACAATCTTTAGGAGATGGAGGGAGTAACAAAAATCATACTTACTATGTTTTCTTTTAGTTACACGGTTTTGATTTTTGCGCTTGTCAATGCACATTTTTAACAATTAATATCTCTAATTGTGTATAAGTAAAAATTATAAAAATGTCAATATTGTGAAAGTATAAATCGAAATGAATCCAACTAGATTGCACACGACTTTGTTTTAGTTCTTAAATAAATCAATAAAGTCGGTCTAAGAAAAATATGTGAATAATGTAAAAGTCAAGATCGACGTTACAACTAAAGAGCATGGAAAAAAAAGTATTAATTTAAGGGGACGTATGGTTGGAGTGTTAGGTTATGATACATATGACAATTCATAAATCATGCGGAAAAACCATTTAGCCAGGAATACATATTATTTACACATAATCATATAGCATAGTTTAGATGCATACTCTTTGTTGCGTGCCTTCCCTAGCTGCACCCGAACCGAACAAGAACAAGTCTTTAGGACTCCAAGTGTCGTCCCTCCGTAGATAGTCCACAGCACGTCCGGATCCGCCTTAAGATTGACCAACTACAATCGCCCTTAAGGTACTAATAATTTTCGGCACTTTTAGGCAAGGAATGTGTCTGAATTTTTTCTCTCAAAAACTCACTTTTGAATACTTGAAAACTTGTTGTAAATTGTGAACCCAGGCCACATATTTATAGGGGTATGGAAAGAGAATTGGAATCCTATTAGGATACGAATTAATTAAATTAGAATCATAATAAAACTCTTTATTTAATTAATTTATCAAATAGAATTAGGAATTTAATCATTAAACGAATCCTGTACGTTTTAGGTTTCGTATGTGAACACAAACACCCACGCACGCACAGCAGCCCACGAGGGGTGCTATGCGCGCGCGCGCACAGCCCGAGCATCGCAGCCCACGATTGCCGCAGCCTTGGGCGCGCGCTGGGCCTGCCTTGCGGTGGGCCTGGCGCAGCCTTGGGCAGGCGTGTTTGTGGCGCGCGTTTCCCTTGCTGGACGTGGGCCTGGCTTCGTGCTGGGCCTTCGTCTAGCAAGCTCGTCCGATGCTAATTCGTACGACGCACTTCCGATTAATTTTCCGATTCCGGAATTCATTTCCGATACGAACAATATTTAACATTTCCGATTCCGGAATTAATTTCCGTTTCGAACAAATATTTAATATTTCCGTTTCCGGAATTATTTTCCGATTCCGATAATATTTCCGATTCAGACAATATTTCCGTTTCCGGCAATATTTCCGATTCCGGCAATATTTCCATTTCCGATAATATTTTCCGATACGTACCATGTTTCCGTTTCCGGTAACATCTACGACTTGGATAATATTTATATTTCCGATACGATCCATATTTCCGTTTCCGGCAATATCATCGTTTCCGGAGTATTCATTTCTTGCTTGTGACGATCTCAGCTCCCACTGAAACCAAGATCCGTCGATTCCGAATATCCATAGATGGAGTATTTAATGCCATTAAATACTTGATCCGTTTACGTACTATTTGTGTGACCCTACGGGTTCAGTCAAGAGTAAGCTGTGGATTAATATCATTAATTCCACTTGAATTGAAGCGGCCTCTAGCTAGGCATTCAACTCACTTGATCTCACTGAATTATTAACTTGTTAATTAATACTGAACCGCATTTATTAGACTTATCATTGAATGCATACTTGGACCAAGGGCATTATTTCCTTCAGTCTCCCACTTGTCCTTAGGGACAAGTGTGCATTTCCTAATTCCTTTGTCGCTCGATGCTTGCTCTTGAACATAAGGTAAGAGTTGTCTTCCTTATTATGTCCAGAGGTGTTCCTCGGTTTCAGAGTTCAACTGATCAAATAAACAGATAATCATAGCCTATGATTCATCCGAGCACGGCCATGCATTTCACAGTTTCTAGCTCTCCGAGTGGCCTTGTACAACTTTTAAGCATCTCATCCCGATTTATGGGAGGACAATCCCAATCTTGCTATCTTGAGATTAGACTTCGTTTGATAGGTGATTACCTGAGCGTTGCCTTTATAGCCTCCTTTTACGGTGCGACGGTTGGTCAACGTCAAAGTAACCAGTTCTCAAACAAGTAATCTCAAATCACTCAGGTATTGAGGATTTAGTGTCTAATAATTTTAATGAAATTTACTTATGACAGATTTTCATCTCTTACAGTAAAGTTTCATAGGTCTTGTCCGATACTAGTCTTCACAAAGTAAGTATCTATGCAAATGATAATGACATTGCCATGTCCACATAGTTCAAGAAACAGAACTACTAGTCATCTTGCATTCTAATCGTCTAACGTTTTCTATGCGTCCAATTTTATAGAAAACTCCGACTAGGGACCATTTTCAACTTTTGACATTCAAGTTCACTTGATAGACATTTCTTAGTCACAGGACTGGTCCTGACAGTCTATCTTGAATATATTGTCAAATTGAAGGGACTCATCATTTAATAAACCACAAATTAAATGGAAAAATGAATTCTTTTCATTTATTGTGAATGATTAACCAATAATGTTTTACAAAGATTTAAACTCTAAAACTTTAAAACATTAAACAGAGACATCAAAGCCATTCTCCAATATGCTTGATTCCCATAGCTGCAGTGTGCAAGTTGTGCTTCGCCTGCGGCAGAGGTTTAGTCAATGGATCTGATATGTTGTCATCAGTTCCAATTTTTCTTATCTCGACTTCTTTTCTTTCAACGAACTCTCGTAGAAGGTGAAATCTACGAAGTACATGCTTGACTCTCTGGTGGTGTCTAGGCTCCTTTGCCTGTGCAATAGCTCCGTTATTATCACAATACAGGGCTATTGGTCCTTTAATGGAGGGGACTACACCAAGTTCACCTATGAACTTCCTTAGCCATATAGCTTCCTTTGCTGCTTCATGTGCAGCAATGTACTCCGCTTCAGTTGTAGAATCCGCAATGGTGCTTTGCTTAGCACTTTTCCAGCTTACTGCTCCTCCGTTGAGGCAGAAGACAAACCCAGACTGTGATCTGAAATCATCTTTGTCGGTTTGGAAACTTGTGTCCGTATAGCCTTTAACAATTAATTCATCATCTCCACCATAGACCAGGAAGTCATCTTTGTGCCTTTTCAGGTACTTCAGAATATTCTTGGCAGCAGTCCAATGCGCCTCCCCTGGGTCTGACTAGTATCTGCTCGTAGCACTGAGTGCATACGCAACATCCGGGCGTGTACGTATCATAGCATACATTATTGAACCAATCAATGATGCATATGGAATCCCATTCATTCGTCTACGCTCATCAAGTGTTTTCGGGCACTGAGTCTTGCTTAGAGTCATTCCATGAGACATGGGTAGGTAGCCTCGCTTGGAGTCCGCCATCTTGAACCTATCAAGCACCTTATTGATATAAGTGCTTTGACTAAGTCCAATCATCCTTTTAGATCTATCTCTGTAAATCTTGATGCCCAATATGTACTGTGCTTCTCCTAGATCTTTCATCGAAAAACATTTCCTAAGCCAAATCTTGACAGAGTTCAACATAGGAATGTCATTTCCGATAAGTAATATGTCGTCGACATATAATACTAGGAAAGCAATTTTGCTCCCACTGACCTTCTTGTATACACAAGATTCGTCTGCGTTCTTGATGAAACCAAAGTCACTGACTGCTTCATCAAAACGTATATTCCAGCTCCTGGATGCCTGCTTCAATCCGTAGATTGACTTCTTTAGCTTGCATACCTTTTTAGCATTCTTTGGATCCTCAAAACCTTCAGGCTGTGTCATAAACACAGTTTCTGTTAAAACGTCGTTTAAGAAAGCAGTTTTGACATCCATCTGCCATATTTCGTAATCGTAATATGCAGCGATTGCTAACATTATCCGAATAGACTTTAGCATTGCAACTGGTGAAAAGGTTTCATCGTAATCCACACCGTGGACTTGCCTGTAACCTTTTGCAACCAATCTAGCTTTGAAAACTTCAAGTTTCCCATCCTTGTCCTTTTTCAGTTTGAAAACCCATTTGCTTCCAATGGCTTGGTAGCCATCTGGCAAATCGACCAAATCCCATACTTGGTTTTCAGACATGGAGTCTAATTCAGATTGCATGGCTTCTTGCCATTGCTTGGAGCTAGGGCTCGTCATAGCTTGTTTGTAAGTCGCAGGTTCATCACTTTCAAGTAATAGAACGTCATAGCTCTCGTTCATCAAAATACCTAAGTACCTTTCCGGTTGAGATCTATATCTTTGCGATCTACGCGGGGTAACATTTCTAGTTTGACCATGATTCTCACCAGATTCTTCTAAAGATCTCTGAGTTTCATCCTGAATGTCATCTTGAGCATTCTCTAGAGTTTGTTGTTCGACTCGAATTTCTTCGAGGTCTACTTTTCTCCCACTTGTCATTTTGGAAATGTGATCTTTCTCCAAAAAGACACCATCTCGAGCAACAAACACCTTGTTCTCAGATGTATTGTAGAAGTAATACCCCTTTGTTTCCTTTGGATAGCCCACAAGGATACATTTGTCAGATTTTGGATGAAGTTTGTCTGAAATTAATCGTTTGACGTATACTTCACATCCCCAAATCTTAAGAAAAGACACATTTGGAGGCTTTCCAAACCATAATTCGTATGGAGTCTTTTCGACAGCTTTAGACGGAGCTCTATTTATAGTGAATGCAGCTGTATTTAGTGCATGTCCCCAAAATTCTAATGGAAGTTTGGCCTGACCCATCATTGACCTGACCATGTCTAGCAAGGTTCTGTTCCTCCGTTCCGACACACCGTTCCATTGTGGTGTTCCTGGAGGAGTCAATTCTGATAGAATTCCACATTCTTTCAGATGGTCATCAAATTCATAGCTCAGATATTCACCGCCTCTATCAGAGCGCAGTGCCTTAATCTTCTTGCCTAATTGATTCTCTACTTCACTCTGAAATTCCTTGAATTTGTCAAAGGATTCAGACTTATGCTTCATTAGGTAGACATAACCATATCTACTGAAGTCATCAGTGAAAGTGATAAAGTAGCTGAAACCACCTCTAGCATTTGTACTCATTGGTCCACATACATCTGTATGGATTAAACCCAATAGTTCATTTGCTCTTTCTCCAACTTTGGAGAAAGGTTGCTTTGTCATTTTGCCAAGTAAACATGATTCGCATTTACCATAATCCTCTAAGTCAAATGGTTCTAGAATTCCTTCCTTTTGAAGTCTTTCTAAGCGTTTCAAGTTTATATGGCCTAATCGACAATGCCACAGATAGGTGAGATCTGAATCATCCTTTTTGGCCTTTTTGGTATTTATGTTATATACTTGTTTATCGTGATCTAATAAATAAAGTCCATTGACTAATCTAGCAGATCCATAAAACATCTCTTTAAAATAAAACGAACAACTATTGTCTTTTATTAAAAAGGAAAATCCCTTAGCATCTAAGCAAGAAACTGAAATGATGTTTTTAGTAAGACTTGGAACATGGAAACATTCTTCCAGTTCCAAAACTAGCCCAGCGCGCAACGACAAATAGTAAGTTCCTACAGCTAATGCAGCAATCCGTGCTCCATTTCCCACTCGTAGGTCGACTTACCCCTTGCTTAACTTTCTACTTCTTCTTAGTCCCTGTGGATTGGAACATAAGTGTGAGCCACAACCTGTATCTAATACCCAAGAAGTTGAATTAGCAAGTATACAGTCTATAACGAAAATACCTGAAGATGGAACGACTGTTCCGTTCTTCTGATCTTCCTTTAGCTTCAAGCAATCTCTCTTCCAATGCCCCTTCTTCTTGCAGTAGAAGCATTCGGATTCAGAAGTGGGTTGACTGACCTTCCTCTTTACAGATTTGGCGCCAGTTTGCTTAGTTGGGCTGGCCTTGTTGCCACCTTTCTTAGCATTCCTCTTCTTTCCAGATTTCTTGAACTTGCCCCCACGCACCATAAGCACATCCTGCTTATCACTTTTGAGCGTCTTTTCAGCGGTTTTTAGCATACCGTGAAGCTCAGTGAGCGTTTTGTCCAGACTATTCATACTGTAGTTCAGTTTGAACTGATCATACCCGCTATGAAGAGAATGGAGGATGGTGTCTATAGCCATTTTCTGAGAAAATTGCTGATCCAGCCGACTCATATTCTCAATGAGTCCAATCATTTTGAGAACATGTGGACTTACGGGCTCGCCTTTCTTAAGCTTGGTCTCAAGAATTTGCCTATGAGTCTCGAATCTTTCGACTCGAGCCAGATCTTGGAACATGTTCTTCAACTCACTGATGATTGTGAAAGCATCTGAGTTGATGAACGTTTTCTGCAGATCCGCACTCATGGTGGCGAGCATTAGACATTTCACATCCTTGTTGGCATCAATCCAACGATTGAGGGCTGCCTGAGTGACCCCGTCGCCTGCGGCTTCGGGCATCGCCTCTTCTAGGACATACTCCTTTTCTTCCTGCATAAGAACTATTTGCAAGTTCCTTTGCCAGTCAAGGAAGTTTTTCCCGTTCAACTTCTCCTTTTCGAGAATTGATCGAATGTTGAATGAATTGTTGTTTTCCATATTAAAAACTACAATTGAAAAGAATAAACAATTAAATAACCATTCACAGTTTCTCTTAATAAACTTAAATTCTAGCATACATGCATAATTCAATGTTTATTAAGCATTTTATTCAAGTTATGTGTTCCGGCAGGTGTGAATAAAATGATTCCAAGATCCTAAAATCATTGAAGAACTAAGCACAGTTTGTCGACTTAATCCTAAAACATCTTAGGTAAGCAAAAGCCTTTTGCTAATAGTCTAGAAACTATTCTTGGTTGATAGGTACGTCTAAGAACTTATTAGGTAAACCTATCGATTTTTCCACGACATAAAAGGACTCCTTACTTATATCGTTGAGTTTCACCAAAACTAACATGTACTCACAATTATTTGTGTACCTTGCCCCTTTAGGACCAATAAGTAACACCTCGCTGAGCGAAAACTATTACTAGATTGATGTAAAGGATATCCAAGCAAGTGTATATTTTGGCATGACACCTTTTAACTCAATTTTTAAGTTTGGAACTTAAGGCTCTTACTATGTTGGTTAGATTTTAAGTGAACTAAAATCCTTACTCATGCATCATAATCAAGCTTTTGATCTCATGCATTTTAAGACATATTTAAAAGCAATAAATAACTTAAAACATGCATAAGATAAATGTGATCTAGTATGGCCCGACTTCATCTTGAAGCTTTAACTTCAAAGTCCGTCTTGAAAATCTCCGTGGGAGGCACCATTTTCTTCAAATAGGATAAGCTATAATTAAAACTAATTACAACTATTTGATGGTACACAGACCATATTTGAATTGAAAAACAACTTTGGTACTTTAGACCAATTACATTCAAATTAATGGTACGCATACCATATTTTCCATCCTATTTGGGCCATACTAGTCACTTCATAACCTGCAAAACAGTACATATACAATATATACCATTCACCCATTCATTATCATGAATGGCCCACATAGCTGGTTAGTAAAACACATTATGCATCACGTAAACATTTGCAGCAATTAATCAAGGGCACCAATAATCTACCAATTATTCAGTCCTTATTAATTCTAATCAAGTTGTTTTAACCTTAAGGATTTGTAGACCTAATCAAGAGTTTATGACTAAAAAGGGCTCCCACTCAAACCAATAAATTCATATGCTTTACTAATTTTAAACATAAAAATGTATTTCTAGTCTAACCGGAAACATACAAATTTAATTAAAATTTAAAGCTCATATAAATTTATAATTGAATCCAAAAAGTTTAATTTAATTTCAGTTGTATTTAAATTAATTCATGATTTTAATTTTAGTAAAATAATTAGAATAAATAAAATTTATTATAATTACAATATTCAAAATTAAAATCCAAGAAAATAATTTAAATTATAAATTTTAAAATTAATTAAAATTACGTAAACTGAAAATTTCAAATTAAACATTCAAAACGATCTAATCGCAACGCAAACACCCTACGCATCGCACGCCCATGGGCCACACGCACAGCCATCGCTGGCCATGTGCGCGCAGCCCATGCGCTGCGTCGCATAGCTGCTGCTTCTACCCTTCGCAAGCAATCGCGCGAGTTGGTGCTCGCTGCGCGCGCGCCAGCGCTCGATGCACGCGAGCCATCGCTCGCTGTGCGCGCTCGCCAGCGCTCGCTTGTGCGAGCCAGCGCTCGCTTGTGCGAGCCAGCGCTCGCTGCGCGCGCTCCAGCGCTCGATGCACGCGAGCCATCGCTCGCTGTGCGCGCTCGCCAGCGCTCGATGTGCGCGCTCGTCAGCGCTTGCTGTGCGCGCTCGCCAGCGCTCGCTTGATGTGAGCCAGCGCTCGCTGCACGCGGCATCGACGCTGGGCGCAACACTCGTGGCACGCGAGCTTGCGCTCGCTGCGCCCGAGGCTGCGCGCGCTTGCGCGAGGCAGTGCGCGTTGTGGCGCAGCTTGCTTGCTGCTCACACGCGACTGCCGTGCCTTGCCTTCGCCCATGCCCATTCGTCCATTGCTCGTAGCCCACGACACAAGGCAGGGCTGCTGCCTTGTGCTCGTGCACCATGCCCTTGCTCATTGCATTCGTGCCGCATGGGCGACGAGCTCCCTTGCTCGTCGTCGCATGCCCGCACTATACAACACCCCTTAAGGGTAACACGTAGCGTCCATTGCTTTGTGCGTGCAAGTTATATGAACGAATCGCATAAAATTTAAAAAATTTATATTTAAAATTAATGACAAATTAATAAATTAATATTAATTTCATAATTTTAGGGCGAAAAATCGAAAATTTATTATTCAATTGATTTCCGATTAACATGGATTCAAGTCTAGGTCATAAAAATTTAAAATTTATCATAAATTTACAATTTTTATGGTGGTTTTTAATCATAGGTATCTAATTAAATTATAATTAATTATGAAAATCAAATTAATTCTAAATTATTCTAATTTTCAACAAATTAATCATAATTACAAATTAGATTGCATAATTAAGAAGGCTAGGCATTCAAACTTGTTAAACATATACAGTAGGTCAATTAAAAATTCAAGATTTATCAACAAGAATCGCAAATATTTAATTTAACATCTTAAATTTACAAAATTTTGCATTCGAAAAACTAAAACCTTCGAAAAGTCATAGTTAGGCTTCGAATTTGAGAATTCTGGGTTCGGCCGAAAAATATTGTTTTTGTCAAAATTTTAGAATGCCTTTTACATGCGGAATTGACACAAAAATCACTCGATTTGGATGAGTAACGAAGAAACTGCCGAAACACTGCGTACGTATAATTAAATAAACGCAATTTGCAATTAATTAACAATTACGAAAATTAATCACCCCTTTTAATTCTTGCAAATTTGTAATATTTAACCATGTTCATGCAATTTAGATTATGAAAATAATAAGAGGCTCGTGATACCACTGTTAGGTTATGATACATATGACAATTCATAAATCATGCGGAAAAACCATTTAGCCAGGAATACATATTATTTACACATAATCATATAGCATAGTTTAGATGCATACTCTTTGTTGCGTGCCTTCCCTAGCTGCACCCGAACCGAACAAGAACAAGTCTTTAGGACTCCAAGTGTCGTCCCTCCGTAGATAGTCCACAGCACGTCCGGATCCGCCTTAAGATTGACCAACTACAATCGCCCTTAAGGTACTAATAATTTTCGGCACTTTTAGGCAAGGAATGTGTCTGAATTTTTTCTCTCAAAAACTCACTTTTGAATACTTGAAAACTTGTTGTAAATTGTGAACCCAGGCCACATATTTATAGGGGTATGGAAAGAGAATTGGAATCCTATTAGGATACGAATTAATTAAATTAGAATCATAATAAAACTCTTTATTTAATTAATTTATCAAATAGAATTAGGAATTTAATCATTAAACGAATCCTGTACGTTTTAGGTTTCGTATGTGAACACAAACACCCACGCACGCACAGCAGCCCACGAGGGGCGCTATGCGCGCGCGCGCACAGCCCGAGCATCGCAGCCCACGACTGCCGCAGCCTTGGGCGCGCGCTGGGCCTGCCTTGCGGTGGGCCTGGCGCAGCCTTGGGCTGGCGTGTTTGTGGCGCGCGTTTCCCTTGCTGGACGTGGGCCTGGCTTCGTGTTGGGCCTTCGTCTAGCAAGCTCGTCCGATGCTAATTCGTACGACGCGCTTCCGATTAATTTTCCGATTCCGGAATTCATTTCCGATACGAACAATATTTAACATTTCCGTTTCGAACAAATATTTAATATTTCCGTTTCCAGAATTATTTTCCGATTCCGATAATATTTCCGATTCAGACAATATTTCCGTTTCCAGCAATATTTCCGATTCCGGCAATATTTCCATTTCCGATAATATTTTCCGATACGTACCATGTTTCCGTTTCCGGTAACATCTACGACTTGGATAATATTTGTATTTCCGATACGATCCATATTTCCGTTTCTGGCAATATCATCGTTTCCGGAGTATTCATTTCTTGCTTGTGACGATCTCAGCTCCCACTGAAACCAAGATCCGTCGATTCCGAATATCCATAGATGGAGTATTTAATGCCATTAAATACTTGATCCGTTTACGTACTATTTGTGTGACCCTACGGGTTCAGTCAAGAGTAAGCTGTGGATTAATATCATTAATTCCACTTGAACTGAAGCGGCCTCTAGCTAGGCATTCAGCTCACTTGATCTCACTGAATTATTAACTTGTTAATTAATACTGAACCGCATTTATTAGACTTATCATTGAATGCATACTTGGACCAAGGGCATTATTTCCTTCATGGAGAAGGGGAAAGGGAAAGAGAATGAGAAAAAGGAATAAAGGAGAATGAATGAAACCATTTGATTAAGGGCTTGTTCGGTACCAATTCCAGTATTTAGAGGTTGTTCGGCATCGTTGTGATTTTCGGTTTTTTGTTTTATTTTCATAAAAAACAAAGCAAAACATGATCGGTGATTTTGTTTAAGAAAACAATTTCCTGTGATTTTCCCGAAACAAAAGCGAAAAATCCAAACCACATTTTGTGGTTTTTCCTTTATTGTTTCCGTTTTATTCCGTCTGAAATAGGATCAGAAAAATTAATCCTTTCTCCATTTTTGTTATCTCCTCCTTCAACCTCGTGAAATACCACCTATAGACAACCTGTAATCCTATTTAACAAATAATAATAATAATAATAATAATAATAATAATAATAAAAAATTATTTATTATTATTATTATTATTATTATTTATTCTTTCTTATTTTTATCATTTATTTATTCTTTATTCTTTATTATTTATTATTATATTTATTATGAAAAGAGGGTGGTCAAGGGAAAGATAATGAAAAACCTTGTGGTGGGGGGGGGGGGTAGGATATCATTGTAGAGGGATTTGGGGATAAGTGAAAAAGAAAAGAGGGCGAAGGGAATCACAAAAGCCACCAAAACAAACAACAACAAATCAAATGAAAACTCATCATTCCATTTCCCTTTCCTGAAGACCCCCAACCGAACGCCACCTAATAAAATAGTCAATCATATACTACCTTCGTTCCCGAAAGTTCTTTACGCTTTCCGTTTA
Organism: Spinacia oleracea; assembly: GCF_020520425.1. Lineage (NCBI taxonomy): Eukaryota > Viridiplantae > Streptophyta > Magnoliopsida > Caryophyllales > Amaranthaceae > Spinacia > Spinacia oleracea. The sequence continues at coordinate 33,066,153 of NC_079492.1, forward strand.
AGTCATTTTCCTCTTATTCTATTTTTGGAATACAATGTTTACAATTATGCCCTCTACTCTGAATTTTTTATTTATCTAATTGCAACATTTATTAGCACTATACCCTCTATTCTGATTTTTTTTATTCATCTACTTTCACACTTAAATAAGATGTCACTTTCCCACTTGTTCACCTTCTCCTTTACCTTAATTTGCGTAAAAACCGTAATAGTAAAGAGCATACTTTGTCCGTATTTTAAAAAGAGATACACTTTGACCGGCACATAATTTTAGGAGAGTGAGTTGAATTTATTAAAATAAGATGAAAGTGGGGGGATTGAGTGAATTTGTAACACCCCGACCTCTAATTCAATTATTAGAGCATAATTAGCAGCGGAATTAACCTAATCGGTCGGGACATTACCTGCAGTAACTCCCTCTTGGGAATTACAAGGCAACCATCAATCATAAGCTATTAAATCCTCCAAAATTGATATAATAATCCTTTATATTCCCAAAATAAAAGTACATAACTTACTAAGGTTCTTTAATTAAACTATTAAAACATTAAGCATAAGCTAGGTGATTAATACTAAGGTGAAATTCCTCGCCACTACTCGATTCCATCGTTCCCCGCAGTACCTAAAACAGAAAACAAAACAGTGAGCCGAAGACTCAGTAACGACTACCCTAGCAACGTAAATTCATTTCAATTCATTTTATTTAATAACACAGGGAGAATAGAATAAGTAAAATATTTAATAAAACATCATATTTAATTCATTCATAAACTTTTAATGAAAACGTCATTCATAAGCTTTTAATTAACATGCTAGTTGTCGGCAAGTACGAACCGTGAAGGAATTCTCCACTGGGCCTGGGCCCATAAGAGCCTGGGCTCATCATCGAACTGTAAGATGGGGCCTGGACCCTGAGCCTGGGCTCATAACCATGGGAGCCTGGGCTCGTAATCCATGGGTGGACAGGTGTCCGTGGTGCATGCATGACCGATAGATAGCAAGATAGTAGTTTATATACTGCCAGACAAACCAGGTCTTTCACTTTCATTTATCATGTTTTCATGTAATTTTACTAAGCCTTGGCTTTTGTATTTCAGTTGAAATAACATAACTCTTTTAACTCATAAAACATCATTTTGATCTTGGGATCAATAAAATATCATTCCTTTCATAGCATTGCATAAACATCATTTTATGAGAAAACTCAATCAAATCATATTATAGGAAACAATTCAATCAAATCATATTTCGTCCCACAATCCATAAAAACACATCAAAACATTTAATTCATAAATTTCAATCATAACGTCATAATTTCATAAATCATATTTATAAGGGGATTGCGGGTACTAGCAATAGCCGTTACCTCAACCGTAGTTTTATATTTCCCGTCTGATGAATCATTCTTCCTGAGCTCCAAGTCCGATTTCTTTCAGAAAATTGAATTATTGAATTAGTACTACAACGATAAATAATCTATCATTAATATTTTATAAATAATAAATTTTATAAGTAAAGAATTTATGATTAACGAATTTTAATAAAAAGTATAATTTCGAAATTTAATGAAAGTATTATTATTAAACGAAATTTTTAATCGAAATATATTTATATATTTCATAAATCGATTTACATAAAAATATTTTATAAATACAGTTTTTGCCAAATAAAGCTAGTAATTTATTTTATTAAAATCGATAATTAAACCTTAAAAATAATATATTTTCTTAGTAACTAATTTCATCAAAAAATGAATATTGGTAAATCTAAAATCTGAAAATTCAGATTGTCTTACCTAAAGCCCAAAGTTTTGGAGTTTTTGGGCCCAACTGAATATGGGTTGGATGAGAATAAAATCAAAGTTGTAAAACCAAAATTTGGTTTTTGGTTTCTGGGAAGGGAAACACGACAGAGGAAAGAGAGGAGGGAGGAGGGAGCTGGGTTCGGTACTGGGTGGCGCAGCAGCACCGGAGCCGTGCCGGAGATGCGACGGATGTGGGGGGTGGTTTCGCGGCGGCAGAGAAACAAGGAAGGGGGCAAGAACAGGGGAGGGGTGCACGGCTAAGGGAAGCACGAAGGGAGGAAGGAAGTGTGGCTGGCTGACTCGACGCCGGCTTGTGTGGTGGCTGGTGACTGGGGTAGGGCGGCGCCGCAGGGTATCGCCGGTGATGGCGATGGTGGTTAAGCGGCGGAGGATAACGAGGAAGGGAGGGGGGGTGTTGCGCGAACAGGGGAAAACAGGGAAGGGGTGGTGAGTTGGGCGGTTTTGGGCGGCGGCGCAATGGTTCGCCGGAGTATTTGGGGGCGGAGATTTAATAGAGGGGTGGTGCGGTGGATGGGAAGTGGTGGCGTGGTTGTGGTGGTGCAACACTGGGAAGAAAAGAGGGAGGCAGGGGAGGGGATTTGCGGAGCTGCGAGGAGAGGAGAGCACTAAGGGGGGTGGCTGCTACGGTGGTGGATGAGAAGTGGTAGTAGGGCGGTAGGTGAGACATAGGTGGTGGTTAACGGTGGTGGCAGTGGTTGGTTTCAGTGGCTGATGGTGGTGGTTCGAACGAAACAGAAAACCATGGAGGGGGGGTGGTGTTCAGTTTTGGTTAAACTAATTTTGGATAAAAGAAACGGAAAAGAAAATGGTTGTTTATAATGAAAAGTAGAGTGAAGAAGAAGAGTGAAGACCTTGGAGGCCAAGGCATGAACATGGACTGATTTCAAGGGAAAGGAAGAAAGGAAGGAAAAATGCTCCTTCTTGCTTTGTACGTGGAGAGCAAGGAGAAGAGGTGAAATGGAATCTTGCTCTTCAAGGGCATTTTCGTAATTTCACATTATTAGGCCAAAATTCAGAAAATTGATTTCTATTTTCAGCAATTTCTTAAAAACAGAAATATTTAACTAAAATAATTCTTTATAAACTATCGTTAACGAAAAATTAAATTTAGTTTTCGAATAAAATAAGAACGTTCCGAAGTTATTAAAAATCCGAAAATAATTAAAATTTAAAAAGGTCGTTAAGCTCTTAAATATGAAATGAAATTATAAATTGAAAAATAAATCGTGTAGCAACTATTACCGAAAAAATTAATAGTAACTATTACCGAAAAAATTAATTATAATATTGAAAGAAGAACTATAACAAAAAAATACTAATTATAACAAAACATAAATAACTACAAAAAGACGAAGAACTATAATAATAAAAGAGCAATTATAAAATATATCTTATTTTTCTACTTTTCCAACTTCAATACACACTATGCTGGCACTTGATTTAGAATGCTACGATATTCATAGAAGCTATTGAATCGTTCATCAACTTAGGTAGCTAAATGTTATATTCACCAACATAAGAAAAATACCAACCATAACTACAACAATATTATATACAAATATTTATTTTACTTTGGTTGTCTTCTTTTTACACGTCCTCGTCCTCGTCCTTTCCCTTTTCTCATTATCTCCATTTTCCAATTCTTCTTCTTTTTTGAATTAAACTTTTCTAACAATACGCTTCTTGATTATATTTATCGCATAGTAACTGTAACAATAAATGAGTAACTGTTAAAATTGCATAGTCATCCTAAAATTCATATAAGCACTACTTGAATGATGATATAATCCCTACTAAAATTATATATGTGAAACATATAATTTAATGTTTAAAATAATACGTAGTAAAATTAACATAAACAGAAAACTAATTTATTCTCAATAATTCTAATTAAAATATTTTATATAGTTATCACATTAGTAATATAATCATTGTTCAAAGTTTATATATTTACTATATACGGAGTAGTCACTAATATAAATACGTAGGAAATTAATAAATCATATATTCAATATCTGAATCATATGGAGTAGTTACTAAAAAAATTACATAATCATTAAAAATAATAAAACATTTTCAATTACGGAGTACACAAAAAAACTTATTGTAATGAAATAGTAACTAAATTAATCATATAGTCATTATGTAAATTATATAGCCATTTTACAATTCATGTACCCACGATTTTAATTATAGTCAGTAGTCACTATGAATATCATATAACACCTGCTTAAATCATAATATCAATACTTAAATTATACAGTCACTATTGAATCGTATATCAATTCAATAGTTAGAATTTATGTATAATATAGTTACCGTAAAAATTCGTGTAGTTATTTAATATCAAACGTTTTCAAAAAAGTAAAAAAAATAGTTAGAATCGTATTAATTCACTATTAAATCGTATATTCACTATATTAATTCAACAGTTAGAATTTACGTACTACTCCGTATATAGTTACCGTAAAATTCGTGTAGTTATTAATACCAAACATTTTCAAAAAATTAAAAAATTAAATCTACGTACTCTATATTAATAAAGTAGCAACCTTATAAAGTTAGTAAAATACGATTCAATATTAATGAAATTTATAGTCAAATATAGTCAATAAATTATTACAAGAATAACCAAATGGTAAAGTAATCATCAAGATCAAATTACATACTACCTCCGTTTTAAAATGATCTTTTCATTTTCCGTTTTAGTACATTTCATATGTTATTTACATGTGCTTTATTATATTTATGGACATGAAAGTTTATTATCTTACCCCTCTTACCCCACAACATTTATAAACTTTTAGTAATTTTTTCTTACTTTATTCATTTTTTCTTATGCTTACCCACCATTATACATATTTATCTTACTTTATCCATATTTTATTATATCCACCACCTTTTTACACATTTTTACTATTTTATCTTAATATTTGTGTAAATAATAACTGTAAAGATCATTTTGAACCGAAGGTAGTAGAAACATTATAAATCATATAGTCACTCGATCTTTAAATCATAAAGTTACTGTACAACTAACATAGTCATTATTAAAATAGTAACCTTAAGAACCATTAGTTTCTATTTGAATTATAATGTCACTATAAATCTCAAGAAAATATAATTCAATAATCATGAAACTTTTAGTCCTATATAGTCAATTAGTCATTATAATAGTATACAAATATCATAGTAACCATCAATATCCATATAATAATTATTTAAATCAAGAACAGTTGTAATAAATTATATACTCCCTCCGTCCCTTAATACTCGCATCGCTTTTCTTTTTGGGTCTTCCCTTAATACTTGAACCGCTTCTATAAATGGATTTTTTTTATCAATATTATATTATTTCTCACACTTACCTACTAACCCACCTACACCCCTACTCCATACAAAAAATTATTTAGAAATTCACACCCCCCACTCACCACTCCCCACCCCTTACACATTTCCCACTAACTATATTAAAAAAAATATTCATTATCAACTAACACTCATTAAATTAATAAGTCAATTCAAATGTCTTAAACTCCGCATCGGTCAAACCAGTGCGAGGATTAAGGGACGGAGGGAGTAATCACTTTTTACATCACGAAGTTACTATGAAACTCTTATATTTATTATTTAAAGTAGTGAAGTCACTGATTAAACTCGTGAAGTTAAAAACGGTATTTATACAAAACAGAAAACCCTAATTTCTCCAAAACAACAAACATTTTCAAATTTAAATAAAAATAAACTTTAATTACTTTAATAACGAATCGAGACGTATTTTTTCAAATTCTTGCATCGGTTTATAAAAGAGTGCAAACCTTTTCAATTATAGTCACATAATCATGAAATTTATAACCAAATAAGTTGATAAATCATTATAACGTGCAGTAAGAAAATATTATAGTAATAGTCAATATATATCATATAGTTAAAGTTAAAACTGCATAAAAGCTCTAAAAACTACATAGTAACTCTTCAAATCATAAAGTTACTGTAAAACTCATATAGTTACTATTTAAATCACGAAGTCACTTATCGAATTCGTGAAGTTAAAATAATAATTTAGCAGAACACAAACGTTAATTTCTCCAAAAAAAAAAAAAATCAATTTTAAATAAAAATAAACTTAAAATAACTTTTAAAACAATGAACCTAGATGTGATCTCTCGAAATTCTTTCGATGATTAGTAGATGAGTGCAAATTCTTCGATTCAATTTCGGTAATGGCGAACCTCCTTCTCGATCTACTACTTCTTCCATTTTTTCATCCTCTAGTAGATCCAATTATGAGAATTATAAGATAATTACGAAGAAAATCGAACAAAAATGAACAAACCTTAGAAAATTGGGCAAAAAAATGAAAAGCATAGAGTGGAAATAAAGAGAAAGAAATGAACATAACGTGGATCTGAATTTTTTGAAAAATCATGCTCCAATAAAAAATAAAAAATTTAAAAGGCATATAAAGTACAATAGGCACAAATCGCATAGAAACTTTATAAATCACATAGTAACTCTTTAAATCATAAAATAATTGTAAAACTCATATACAGAGTAGCTACTATTTAAAATCGCAAAATAACTGTCATGTGACAGTTACACACGACACATGTTACCTAGCTAAAATTACTTTGTTGTCGTGGTTTATGTTAAGTTAGTGTACACCAGGTTTATAATAGAATTTATATACATTATGTGAGGTTAATAAATTCCACATATGTGAATATGTGATGGATTACAACGTTTGTTTTTCAATTTCTAGAAGAAAGATTATATTCTAGCTTGTGGATATTTTTTAATTTAGTCAATTTTCTACTATTAAAAAGTCATTTTCAGAGTAGAGGTGTCATATGTTTCATGTAATATCTTAGTGTTATTGGTGAGTGATGTACATAGGACTGCACATGAGATCCTATTGGTGAGGTTGACATAAACTTATCTTGAACTACAACATTTAATATAAATTTGTATACATGTATAATTAAATTAAAAAGAACTTGAATGGTCACTTGTTAGTGACATGAATTTGTCATTAAAGATATTCAATGAAATGAAATTGATCATTAAAGAGTTATTCTGATCATTTGCCGACATATATTGTTATTTTTAATTATGAAGTTCATGTAATCATAAGTGTCTTTAGCGACCAAGTTGTTTTCAATTCAATGGTACAAACAAGTTCTTTTCAATTGTTGTAGTTGGCCTATATCTTTAAGAAATATAATCCTTAAAGCTATATATTGATATAGTATGTTGTTACGTCTATCCACTGTTTGCACTGTGTAGATGACGTTAAAATAACTAATAAAGTTAATGTGAACTCCACTGCCTCTACTCTTTATTAGTGTTGCATAGACAAAGTTTTTACCGGTATATAATGGATGATATTGGATTTTTGAGCCGTTTAATGTGGAACAGTAAGTAAGATTAATTAACATTATCGAATTAGTTTGCTTAACTATATAAAAAAAGAAAGTCGGGGTGTAGGCAAGGTCCATTGATCTAATTCAAAGTAGGCATCTATCAAAGTCCCAAGCCCACCTAATAATTTTAAAACAATGGGCAATTGATTTATAGTTAAGTGGGGAGCCTAACCTAGTAACCTACTAACCTACCATATCCTATCCATGTCTTGGTCACTTTTTGTGAACCATTATTTTAGGGGGCCAACATATCACATATGTTATATGGCCACTCATTAACTTTCTTAAACCTATTTTTATTCGAGTATATATTGTGTTGGTAAGCCATCTACATACTTTCGACCGAGAGAATGGTAACAAAGTTACAATTATTTAAAATGATCAAGGTACCTAAAAGCACTTAAATATAATCTCAATCTGGCCGTAGACGTACAATTGATATTTGATCAAACTAAAAGATATTCAATCCCTTTTATATCATATTTGATTTGAATTCTGGAAAATGACTTCGTACTAAATAAGATATGATAACCACTTTCTCTTAAACTGATATGCGAATCAGTTTGAAATTTCAGGTTATCGAATGGAATATATACTTATAACATTACAAATTGCTTTGCCAAAAAAAAAAAAGGGGTTCAAAGAGAGTAAATTTAGATAAATAAAAATCAGGCGAATTAAAAAATAAAATAAAATTGTCTAGTCTAACTAAAACAGACCTTTTTATGCTATATATTGTCCTTCACTATCTCACAATTCTTGTTAGATATGTAACCTAAAAAAGAACCAAGTTTAGATATATATACTGTTGACCCTAAAGTTTTGATGATGACAAAGCAAACTCCTTACTATTGGTTAAGTTATGTTGCAAAATAGGTTCCGAGATCCTTAGAGGGATAATGCTAAGTAAAGGAAATCCTGAGCTGGATAAACTAAGCAACGTGGAATATATGCAAGTATTTGATCCATGTCAGACACTACGTTGAAGAATTAATCATTTAGCAAGTTTACAAAGGTGAGATCCTAAGGCGAGATCCTTATATATTATGTGGATCCTCGATGTTCCAGAGAAGGAACAAACTGTGAAGACTTCGAGTGAAGTTTCCTAAAGGTGCAACATGAAGACTACAACATATGAGATTATGTTAAGGATTTATGTAAGTATTTAATAATGTTTGTACGTAATTTGGAACGAAAGAAACATAAGTATTTTGGTACGTTTTAATTGAATTATATTAACTGTAATTATAAAAGAGTTTTAAATTAGAAAATCTTTGTTAATAAATAAAATGAATTTAATTAATAAATATAAACATAAGATTCTGTTTTCATTCTCCTTGTTTCTCAAGCAAAAGATTTTCCATGATCCTTAAAACTCTCCCACGTATTTCTGTTTAAACATGCAAGTAGTGTTTTGATTTGGTCTCCCTTGTTTCTCTCCAACTATGCCCATGTTACTGAGCAGTAACAATTAGTGGGTAGTTGAGGGGAACATGGGTATCCAACCTTAGGTAAAACTCCTCTATAAAAGGAGAAAAGTTTTTGCTTTTCAAAATACAACTGATCTTTGCAAAATATATCTTAAGAGCTTAAACGTTTTAAAAGAGAATCAGTTTACAAAAGAGTGTTCCTTATTGCTGTAAGCTTTATTACGTACTAGAGTTATCTATCAAATTGTATTTTGGGTTTAAGGGTTGAGTGATCCTTAAGTGACTTAGAGTTAAGTCAGAGAGAGAAAGAGCGACTTATAGTTAAGTCAAAGTGAGAAAGAGGAGCACAGTAATCAACGGGGATTGCTGTGGGGAACTCGTGTTCGAGAGGAACTCGAGTTAAAGAGTGTATTTGCAATAGAGGTATTACATTAATACAAAAGATTTGTGAGGTTCTTCTTGATTAGGATCAAGAAGGTTCCTCAGTTTCATATCTTTCTTCGCTCATTGATCACAGTATCTTTATTGTTTAAATTCCGCAAGAAACTTACCCAAGTTCCCAAGAAACGATTCACCCCCCTTCTTGTCAAGTGTTCCTACTGAAATATCAGTTGGTATCAGAGCAGGATCTCACAAAAATACAGAAAACCCTGTTGAGAAAATTTTCCTGGAAAGTATGAACGCTTACGAGAAACTCGAGGAAGGTTATTCCACTCAAAGACCTCCAATGTTCAACGGAAAATTCTACACCTACTGGAAGAACATGATGGAGATCTATATCAAAGCCGAGAATTATCAAGTCTGGCGAGTCATAGAAGTCGGCGATTTCGAGGTAACAACGACCAATGCTCAAAATGAGGTAGTTCCTAAACCTATGTCTGAATTTACTAAGGATAATTTTGAGAAATATGAGATCAATACAATGGCTGTGAAATCTTGCATTGCGGCCTTGGACCTCACGAACATAACAGAGTTATGGGGTGCAAGAGTGCAAAGAAAATTTGGGATCTCCTTCAAATAACTCATGAAGGAACTAATGAGGTCAAACGTTCAAAAAATGATTTATTAATGTTTAAGTATGAACGTTTCGAAATGCAACCAAGAGAAACAATACAGGAAATGTTTACTCGTTTCACTAACATTACTAATGAGCTAGTTTCTCTTAGAAGAATTATTCCCTCTGATGAACAGGTTAGGAATATCCTAAGGAGCATGCCACAGGATGATAGATGGAGAACCAAGGTCATTGCATTGTTTGAGACAAAGGACTTCAACAAATTCAACATTAAACAATTGGCGGGATCCTTGATGACTCATGAATTACATCTAGGAGCAGCTGTTCCTAAGAATCCCAAGAACCGAGGCTTGCTCTTAAGGCTGAGTAACAGGAGGACTCAGAACCTGATGAAGAAGCTGCTATGTTGGTCAGAAGAATGAAAAGATTTTACAGGAACTCTAAACCTGGAAATCTAAGAGGAAGGAACTCAACGAGAAAACCAAGTGGTTCCAAGTCTGACCAAGGATGTTTTAAGTGAGATGATTCTGACCATCTAATCAAAGACTGCCCTCAGTGGGAAAATAGAAAAGGGAAAGGCAAGGGAAAGGATCTATCCAAGGAAATATTCAACAAATCTATCTTTGCCAAACCCAACTTCAATAAGGCAATGATTGCAGCTTGGGGAGATGCCACTGACTCGGAAGAAGATGAGGATCAACCAGATGAAGAAACAACACACCTTTGTCTTATGGCAAAGATCGATGGAACAACCCAAGATCCATCAAGTGAAGTAAGTTCCTCAACTCTTCAATCTCTGTCTAAAAATAAATTAGTGGAATTATTGATAGAAACTCTAGATAACTTTAAAAAGCTTAGCGTAATAAAGGCTCAAAGTGACAAAGCCTTGGAACACACCAAGGGACACATGACCTACCTTAATAATGTTAGATCTGATGTACAGGGTAGGTTCTTTGACTTGCTTGATAGAAACACCGCCCTTCAAAACTCCTTTGAGTGAGTCAAAAATGAAAACATTCTTCTCAAAGTGGAATTGAGTCAATATAAACTGTTTAATTTAAGCCTAGATCCTAGCAAGTCCAATGAGATTAGCATGGGGGTCTTTAATGTTGATTTAGAAAATTTAAACAGTGAGTTAGTCACAGTAAAGGAACAAAAGGAGAGATTAATAAAGGAACTAGCTTTAGCTAACGCATGGAAACAAGCTCCTAGAACCACTCCTAAGTGGATTGAGAAGGCTCAATCTAAAAGAACTGAAAGTCTAGGTTTTTACTATAAAAGGAACAATGGTAAAAAGAAAAAATATGTGGAATTTCCTAGTGTCAAATTTTGTTCCTTTTGTGGTAATGATGATCATGTTGTGACTGAGTGTTCCAAAAAGAAGGAACTGTTTAATAAAAATAAGAACATTGTCAAGAAGATATGGATTAAGAAGGCCGATCCTTTAGTGGAAAAGGAACTCGAGGAAACCCGAGTTCCTGTATCTAACAATTGATAATATTGCAGGTCCTAGTGAGGGGGAACAACTCGTGGTATCTAGGTAGCGGGTGTTCCAAGCACATGACAGGAGATAAAATCAAATTTCTCTCACTAGAGGCCTACAATGGAGGAACTGTGACCTTTGGAGACAACAAGAAAGGCGAAATCTGTTAGGTTATGAACATATGACAATTCATAAATCATGCGGAAAAACCATAAAGCCAGGAAAACATATTATTTACACATAATCATTTAGCATAGTTTAGATGCATACTCTTTGTTGCGTGCCTTCCCTAGCTGCGCCCGAACCGAACAAGAACAAGTCTTTAGGACTCCAAGTGTCGTCCCTCCGTAGATAGTCCACAGCACGTCCGGATCCGCCTTAAGATTTACCAACTAGAATCGCCCTTAAGGTACTATTATTTTCGGCACTTTTAGGCAATTGTGTGACTGAATTTTTCTCTCAAAAACTCACTTTGAATACTTAAAAACTCGTTGTAAATATGTGACCCTAGGCACCTATTTATAGAGTTATGGAAAAGGATTTGGAATCCTATTAGGATACTAATTTATTTAATTATAATCCTACTAGGACTCTAATTAAATAAACTAAATCTTTTAGGATTAGATTTAATCATATGACGAATCCCGGTAGCCTTAGGATTCGAGTAACACACTTCGAGTAATACGCTAGCACCGCACGCAGGCCTTGCGGCCCACGCACAGCGCCAGCCCACTCGTCGCAGCCCCGCGCGCGCGCCCAAGCTTCGGCTGGGCCTGGCTTTTGCGCTGGGCCTGGTCGCATGCTTGGCGTGTGGTTGTTGCGCTTGGCTTGCTGGGCGATGGCCCGGCTTCGTGCTGGGCCTTCGTCTGGCAGGCCTCGTCCGATGCTAATTCGTACGATGCGCTTCCGATTAAATTCTCGATTCCGGAATTCATTTCCGATACGAACAATATTTAATATTTCCGATTCCGGAATTAATTTCCGTTTCGAACAAATATTTAATATTTCCGTTTCCGGAACTATTTTCCGATTCCGATAATATTTCCGATTCTGACAATATTTCCGTTTCCGGCAATATTTCCGATTCCGGCAATATTTCCATTTCCGATAATATTTTCCGATACGTACCATGTTTCCGTTTCCGGCAACATCTACGACTTGGATAATATTTATATTTCCGATACGATCCATATTTCCGTTTCCGGCAATATCATCGTTTCCGGAGTATTCATTTCTTGCCTGTGACGATCTCAGCTCCCACTGAAACCAAGATCCGTCGATTCCGAATATCCATAGATGGAGTATTTAAAGCCATTAAATACTTGATCCGTTTACGTACTATTTGTGTGACCCTACGGGTTCAGTCAAGAGTAAGCTGTGGATTAATATCATTAATTCCACTTGAACTGAAGCGGCCTCTAGCTAGGCATTCAGCTCACTTGATCTCACTGAATTATTAACTTGTTAATTAATACTGAACCGCATTTATTAGACTTAACATTGAATGCATACTTGGACCAAGGGCATTATTTCCTTCAGTCTCCCACTTGTCCTTAGGGACAAGTGTGCATTTCCTAATTCCTTTGTCGCTCGATGCTTGCTCTTGAACATAAGGTAAGAGTTGTCATCCTTATTATGTCCAGAGGTGTTCCTCGGTTTCAGAGTTCAACTGATCAAATAAACAGATAATCATAGCCTATGATTCATCCGAGCACGGCCATGCATTTCACAGTTTCTAGCTCTCCGAGTGGCCTTGTACAACTTTTAAGCATCTCATCCCGATTTATGGGAGGACAATCCCAATCTTGCAATCTTGAGATTAGACTTCGTTTGATAGGTGATTACCTGAGCGTTGCCTTTATAGCCTCCTTTTACGGTGCGACGGTTGGTCAACGTCATAGCAACCAGTTCTCAAACAAGTAATCTCAAATCACTCAGGTATTGAGGATTTAGTGTCTAATAATTTTAATGAAATTTACTTATGATAGATTTTCATCTCTTACAGTAAAGTTTCATAGGTCTTGTCCGATACTAGTCTTCATAAAGTAAGTATCTATGCAAATGATTATGACATTGCCATGTCCACATAGTTCAAGAAACAGAACTACTAGTCATCTTGCATTCTAGTCGTCTAACGTTTTCTATGCGTCCAATTTTATAGAAAACTCCGACTAGGGACCATTTTCAACCTTTGACATTCAAGTTCACTTGATAGACATTTCTTAGTCACAGGACTGGTCCTGACAGTCTATCTTGAATATATCGTCAAATTGAAGGGACTCATCATTTAATAAACCACAAATTAAATGGAAAAATGAATTCTTTTCATTTATTGTGAATGATTAACCAATAATGTTTTACAAAGATTTAAACTCTAAAACTTTAAAACATTAAACAAGGATATCAAAGCCATTCTCCAATATGCTTGATTCCCATAGCTGCAGTGTGCGAGTTGTGCTTCGCCTGCGGCAGAGGTTTAGTCAATGGATCTGATATGTTGTCATCAGTTCCAATTTTGCTTATCTCGACTTCTTTTCTTTCAATGAACTCTCGTAGAAGGTGAAATCTACGAAGTACATGCTTGACTCTCTGGTGGTGTCTAGGCTCCTTCGCCTGTGCAATAGCTCCGTTATTATCACAATACAGGGCTATTGGTCCTTTAATGGAGGGGACTACACCAAGTTCACCTATGAACTTCCTTAGCCATATAGCTTCCTTTGCTGCTTCATGTGCAGCAATGTACTCCGCTTCAGTTGTAGAATCCGCAATGGTGCTTTGCTTAGCACTTTTCCAGCTTACTGCTCCTCCGTTGAGGCAGAAGACAAACCCAGACTGTGATCTGAAATCATCTTTGTCGGTTTGGAAACTTGCGTCCGTATAGCCTTTAACAATTAATTCATCATCTCCACCATAGACCAGGAAGTCATCTTTGTGCCTTTTCAGGTACTTCAGAATATTCTTGGCAGCAGTCCAATGCGCCTCTCCTGGGTCTGACTGGTATCTGCTCGTAGCACTGAGTGCGTACGCAACATCCGGGCGTGTACATATCATAGCATACATTATTGAACCAATCAATGATGCAGATGGAATCCCATTCATTCGTCTACGCTCATCAAGTGTTTTTGGGCACTGATTCTTGCTTAGAGTCATTCCATGAGACATGGGTAGGTAGCCTCGCTTGGAGTCCGCCATCTTGAACCTATCAAGCACCTTATTGATATAAGTGCTTTGACTAAGTCCAATCATCCTTTTAGATCTATCTCTGTAAATCTTGATGCCCAATATGTACTGTGCTTCTCCTAGATCTTTCATCGAAAAACATTTCCCAAGCCAAATCTTGACAGAGTTCAACATAGGAATTTCATTTCTGATAAGTAATATGTCATCGACATATAATACTAGGAAAGCAATTTTTCTCCCACTGACCTTCTTGTATACATAAGATTCGTCTGCGTTCTTGATGAAACCAAAGTCACTGACTGCTTCATCAAAACGTATTCCAGCTCCTGGATGCCTGCTTCAATCCGTAGATTGACTTCTTTAGCTTGCATACCTTTTTAGTATTCTTTGGATCCTCAAAACCTTCAGGCTGTGTCATAAACACAGTTTCTGTTAAAACGCCGTTTAAGAAAGCAGTTTTGACATCCATCTGCCATATTTCGTAATTGTAATATGCAGCGATTGCTAACATTATCCGAATAGACTTTAGCATTGCAACTGGTGAAAAGGTTTCATCGTAATCCACACCGTGGACTTGCGTGTAACCTTTTGCAACCAATCTAGCTTTGAAAACTTCAAGTTTCCCATCTTTGTCCTTTTTCAGTTTGAAAACCCATTTGCTTCCAATGGCTTGGTAGCCATCTGGCAAATCGACCAAATCCCATACTTGGTTTTCAGACATGGAGTCTAATTCAGATTGCATGGCTTCTTGCCATTGCTTGGAGCTAGGGCTCGTCATAGCTTGTTTGTAAGTCGCAGGTTCATCACTTTCAAGTAATAGAACGTCATAGCTCTCGTTCGTCAAAATACCTAAGTACCTTTCTGGTTGAGATCTATATCTTTGCGATCTACGCGGGGTAACATTTCTAGATTGACCATGATTCTCACCAGATTCTTCTAAAGATCTCTGAGTTTCATCCTGAATGTCATCTTGAGCATTCTCTAGAGTTTGTTGTTCGACTCGAATTTCTTCGAGGTCTACTTTTCTCCCACTTGTCATTTTGGAAATGTGATCTTTCTCCAAAAAGACACCATCTCGAGCAACAAACACCTTGTTCTCATATGTATTGTAGAAGTAATACCCCTTTGTTTCCTTTGGATAGCCCACAAGGATACATTTGTCAGATTTTGGATGAAGTTTGTCTGAAATTAATCGTTTGACGTATACTTCACATCCCCAAATCTTAAGAAAATACACATTTGGAGGCTTTCCAAACCATACTTCATATGGAGTCTTTTCGACAGCTTTAGACGGAGCTCTATTTATAGTGAGTGCAGCTGTATTTAGTGCATGTCCCCAAAATTCTAATGGAAGTTTGGCCTGACCCATCATTGACCTGACCATGTCTAGCAAGGTTCTGTTCCTCCGTTCCGACACACCGTTCCATTGTGGTGTTCCAGGAGGAGTCAATTCTGATAGAATTCCACATTCTTTCAGATGGTCATCAAATTCATAGCTCAGATATTCACCGCCTCTATCAGACCGCAGTGCCTTAATCTTCTTGCCTAATTGATTCTCTACTTCACTCTGAAATTCCTTGAATTTGTCAAAGGATTCAGACTTATGCTTCATTAGGTAGACATAACCATATCTACTGAAGTCATCAGTGAAAGTGATAAAGTAGCTGAAACCACCTCTAGCATTTGTACTCATTGGTCCACATACATCTATATGGATTAAACCCAATAATCCATTTGCTCTTTCTCCAACTTTAGAGAAAGGTTGCTTTGTCATTTTGCCAAGTAAACATGATTCGCATTTACCATAATCCTCTAAGTCAAATGGTTCTAGAATTCCTTCCTTTTGAAGTCTTTCTAAGCGTTTCAAGTTTATATGGCCTAATCGACAATGCCACAGATAGGTGAGATCTGAATCATCCTTTTTGGCCTTTTTGGTATTTATGTTATATACTTGTTTGTCGTGATCTAATAAATAAAGTCCATTGACTAATCTAGCAGATCCATAAAACATCTCTTTAAAATAAAACGAACAACTATTGTCTTTTATTAAAAAGGAAAATCCCTTAGCATCTAAGCAAGAAACTGAAATGATGTTTTTAGTAAGACTTGGAACATGGAAACATTCTTCTAGTTCCAAAACTAGCCAGGAGGGCAACGACAAATAGTAAGTTCCTACAGCTAATGCAGCAATCCGTGCTCCATTTCCCACTCGTAGGCCGACTTCACCCTTGCTTAACTTTCTACTTCTTCTTAGTCCCTGTGGATTGGAACATAAGTGTGAGCCACAACCTGTATCTAATGAAGGAAATAATGCCCTTGGTCCAAGTATGCATTCTATGTTAAGTCTAATAAATGCGGTTCAGTATTAATTAACAAGTTAATAATTCAGTGAGATCAAGTGAGCTGAATGCCTAGCTAGAGGCCGCTTCAGTTCAAGTGGAATTAATGATATTAATCCACAGCTTACTCTTGACTGAACCCGTAGGGTCACACAAATAGTACGTAAACGGATCAAGTATTTAATGGCATTAAATACTCCATCTATGAATATTCGGAACCGACGGATCTTGGTTTCAGTGGGAGCTAAGATCGTCACAGGCAAGAAATGAATACTCCGGAAACGATGATATTGCCGGAAACGGAAATATGGATCGTATCGGAAATATGAATATTATCCAAGTCGTAGATGTTACCGGAAACGGAAACATGGTACGTATCGGAAAATATTATTGGAAATGGAAATATTACCAGAATCGGAAATATTGCCGGAAACGGAAATATTGTCAGAATCGGAAATATTGCCGGAATCGGAAAATAATTCCGGAAACGGAAATATTAAATATTTGTTCGAAACGGAAATTAATTCCGGAATCGGAAATATTAAATATTGTTCGTATCGGAAATAGATTCCGGAAATGGAAATTTAATCGGAAGCGTATCGTACGAATTAGCATCGGACGAGGCCTGCCGGACGAAGGCCCAGCACGAAGCCAGGCCGTCGCCCAGCAAGCACGCACGCCACAAGCCCAGCGCGCGCCAAGGCCACGGATGCGTGGGCCTTGCTGCGTGGGCTACAGCTCGCACGCATGGGCAGTCCTTGTGGCTGCCGTGTGTGTGTGAGTTTGTGCTCATGCGTGATTCCTGAATCAGCAAGAGTCAGTGTATGATTAAATGTCTATTCCTAATTGGATAAATTAATTAAATAGAATTCATGTAGGATTCTAATTCCAATTAATTCGCATCCTACTAGGATTACGATTCCTTTTCCATAACTCTATAAATAAAGGCCTAGGGGTCATAATTTATATACAAGTTTCAAAGTATTCAAAAGTGAGTTTTTGAGAGAAAATTAAAACACATCTTGCTCATAAAAGTGCCGAATTTTCTAGTACCTTAAGGGCGATTCTAGTTGGTCAATCTTAAGGCGGATCCGGACGTGCTGTGGACTATCTACGGAGGGACGACACTTGGAGTCCTAAAAGACTTGTTCTTGTTCGGTTCGGGCGCAGCTAGGGAGGGCACGCAACAAAGAGTATGCATCTAATTATGCTATATGATTATGTGTAAATAATATGTTTCCTGGGTTAATGGTTGTTTCCGCATGATCTATGTAAATGTCATATGTATCATAACCTAACAGTGGTATCACGAGCCCCTTATTATTTTCATAATCTAAATTGCATGAACATGGTTAAATATTACAAATTTGCAAGAATTAAAAGGGGTGATTAATTTTCGTAATTGTTAATTAATTGCAAATTGCGTTTATTTAATTATATGTACGCAGTTTTTCGGCAGTTTCTTCATTACTCATCCGAATTGAGTGATTTTTGTGTCAATTCCGCATGTAAAAGGCATTCTAAAATTTTGACAAAAATAGTCTTTTTCTGCCGAACCCAGAATTCTCAAATTCGAAGCCTAACTATGACTTTTCGAAGGTTTTAGTTTTTCGGATGCAAAATTTCGTAAATTTAAGATGTTAAATTAAATATTTGCGATTCCTGTTGATAAATCTTGAATTTTTGATTGACCTACTGCATATGTTTAACAAGTTTGAATGCCTAGTCTTGTTAATTATGCAATCTAATTTGTAATTATGATTAATTTGTTGAAAATTAGAATAATTTAGAATTAATTTGATTTTCATAATTAATTGTAATTTAATTAGAAACCTATGATTAAAAACCACCATAAAAATTGTAAATTTACGATAAATTTTAAATTTTTATGACCTAGACTTGAATCCATATCAATCGGAAATCAATTGGATAATAAATTTTCGATTTTTCGCCCTAAAATTATGAAATTAATAATATTTATTAATTTGTCATTAATTTTAAATATAAATTTTAAATTTTTATGCGATTCGTTCAAATAACT
Source organism: Spinacia oleracea (assembly GCF_020520425.1). Lineage (NCBI taxonomy): Eukaryota > Viridiplantae > Streptophyta > Magnoliopsida > Caryophyllales > Amaranthaceae > Spinacia > Spinacia oleracea. The sequence goes on from NC_079492.1 coordinate 33,084,888, forward strand.
TGCACGCACGAAGCAATGGACGCATCGTGTTACCCTTAAGGGGTGTTGTATAATGCGGGCATGCGACGACGAGCAAGGGAGCTCGTCGCCCGTGCGGCACGAATGCAATGAGCAAGGGCGTAGTGCACGAGCGCAAGGCAGCAGCCCTGCCTTGTGTCGTGTGCCACGAGCAATGAACGTATGGGCATGGGCGAGGGGCGAGCCAAGGCAGTCGCGTGTGGGCAGCAAGCGAGCTGCGCCACAACGCGCGCTGCCTCGCACAAGTGCGCGCAGCCTCGCGCGCAGCGAGCGCAAGCTCGCGTGCCACGAGCGCTGCGCACAGCATCACTCGCGCGCACAGCGCGCGACGTCGCCCGCCCAGCGAGCGATGTCGCGCACCAGCGAGCGATGGCTCGCGCGCGCGCAGCGAGCGATCTCGCGCGGCAGCGAGCGATCTCGCGCCCCAGCGAGCGATGGCTCGCGCGCGCGCAGCGAGCGATCTCGCGCGCCAGCGAGCGAGCCAGCGCGCCCAGCGAGCGATCTCGCGCGCGCACTGCGAGCGATAGCTCGCGTGCGATGGGGCGCTGTGCGGAGGCTTGCGTTGGGACAGCAGCAGCTATGCTACGAGCGCATGGGCTGCGCGCACATGGCCAGCAATGGGTGTGTGCGTACGGCCCATGGGCGTGCAACGCGTAGGGTGTTTGCGTTTCGATTAGATCGTTTTGAATGTTTAATTTGAAAATTTCAGTTCACGTAATTTTAATTAATTTTAAAATTAATAATTTGAATTAATTTCTTGGATTTTAATTTTGAATATTATAATTATAATAAATGGAATTTATTCTAATTATTTTACTAAAATTAAAATCATGAATTAATTTAAATGCGACTGAAATTAAATTAAATTTTTGGATTCAATTATAAATTTATATGAGCTTTAAATTTTAATTAAATTTGTATGTTTCCGGTTAGACTAGAAATACAATTTTATGTTTAAAATTAGTAAAGCATATGAATTTATTGGTTTGAGTGGGAGCGCTTTTTAGTCATAAACTCTTGATTAGGTCTACAAATCCTTAAGGTTAAAACAACTCGATTAGAATTAATAAGGACTGAATAATTGGTAGATTATTGGTGACCTTGATTAATTGCTGCAAATGTTTACGTGATGCATAATGTGTTTTACTAACCAGCTATGTGGGCCATTCATGATAATGAATGGGTGAATGGTATATATTGTATATGTACTGTTTTGCAGGTTATGAAGTGACTAGTATGGCCCAAATAGGATAGAAAATATGGTCTGCGTACCATTAATTTGAATGTAATTGGTCTAAAGTACCAAAGTTATTTTTCAATTCAAATATGGTCTGCGAACCATCAAATAGTTGTAATTAGTTATAGCTTATCCTATTTGAAGAAAATGGTGCCTCCCACGGAGATTTTCAAGACGGACTTTGAAGTCAAAGCTTCAAGATGAAGTCGGGCCATACTAGATCACAAATATCTTATGCATGTTTTAAGTTATTTATTGCTTTAAATATGTCTTAAAATGCATGAGATCAAAAGCTTGATTATGTTGCATGATTAAGGATTTTAGTTCACTTAAAATCTAACCAACATAGTAAGAGCCTTAAAGTTCCAAACTTAAAAATTGAGTTAAAAGGTGCCATGCCAAAATATACACTTGCTTGGATATCCTTTACATCAATCTAGTAATAGTTTTCGCTCAGCGAGGTGTTACTTATTGGTCCTAAAGGGGCAAGGTACACAAATAATTGTGAGTACATGTTAGTTTTGGTGAAACTCAACGATATAAGTAAGGAGTCCTTTTATGTCGTGGCAAATTCGATAGGTTTACCTAATAAGTTCTTAGACGTACCTATCAACCAAGAATAGTTTCTAGACTATTAGCAAAAGGCTTTTGCTTACCTAAGATGTTCTAGGATTAAGTCGACAGACTGTGCTTAGTTCTTCAATGATTTTAGGATCTTGGAATCATTTTATTCACACCTGCCGGAACACATAACTTGAATAAAATGCTTAATAAACATTGAATTATGCATGTATGCTAGAATTTAAGTTTATTAAGAGAAACTGTGAATGGTTATTTATTTGTTTATTCTTTTCAATTGTAGTTTTAATATGGCAAACAACAATCAAAACATCATCATGGGTTCTGAGCTTATGGTCAAGCTGAACCTGACAAATTTTCTTGAATGGGAAGCTAAGCTAGTTGAAATAGTCAAACTCAATGGACTTGAGTATGTACTATCACATCCCATGCCAAGCTACTATGCCAGAGACATGACCCCTGAGAGATTTTACGCCTGGGATGCGGATCTCAAAAAGGTTATGAGTCTCATGCTGAACAATATCCCTGATGATTGGGCTAGAAGGTTTGTAGCCTATGAACCTTTTACGCTCATCAAGAATCTGAGGGATATCTGTCGTGGAAGTACGGAGGACAGGGACCTGAACGTCCATGAGTTGATTGAATCAATGTCTGGGCTAAAGGTTAGTTCTCCCAACAGGTGTTATAGGATGGAGGTCCAAGAAACACATGTTCAGCTCCTTCGCACTAAACAGAGGGTAGGCGTCCCACTGAGGTTCCATGTGGATCTTATGTGTTCATATTTTGATCGCCTAAGTCTACTAGGAACACCAATAAGCGAAAGGATGGCAGTCTCTGTCTTGCTCAATTCACTACACAGTGGGTTTGGTCGCTTCAAGCAACAATACCTAAGTGAACCAAGAGAAGAAACAGTTGCAGAATTTATTCACCTTGTCAGAAAGGCTGAAATAGTACTGGACTGTGAAGCCAAAGATTTACTCAAGGCTAGAAAGAGACCATTCAAGAAAGGTGGAAAGTCCAAGGGCAATGCTAAATCAAAGCAGGACAAGTCCACATCAAGCTGTCTTTATTGTGATGGAATAGGCCATTACAAAAGAGAATGTCCAAAGCTAAAGGAAGATCAGAAGAACGGAACAGTCGTTCCATCTTCAGGTATTTTCGTTATAGACTGTATACTTGCTAATTCAACTTCTTGGGTATTAGATACAGGTTGTGGCTCACACTTATGTTCCAATCCACAGGGACTAAGAAGAAGTAGAAAGTTAAGCAAGGGTGAAGTCGACCTACGAGTGGGAAATGGAGCACGGATTGCTGCATTAGCCGTAGGAACTTACTATTTGTCGTTGCCCTCCGGGCTAGTTTTGGAACTGGAAGAATGTTTCCATGTTCCAAGTCTTACTAAAAACATCATTTCAGTTTCTTGCTTAGATGCTAAGGGATTTTCCTTTATAATAAAAGACAATAGTTGTTCGTTTTATTTTAAAGAGATGTTTTATGGATCTGCTAGATTAGTCAATAGACTTTATTTATTAGATCACGACAAACAAGTATATAACATAAATACCAAAAAGGCCAAAAAGGATGATTCAGATCTCACCTATCTGTGGCATTGTCGATTAGGCCATATAAACTTGAAACGCTTAGAAAGACTTCAAAGGGAAGGAATTCTAGAACCATTTGACTTAGAGGATTATGGTAAATGCGAATCATGTTTACTTGGCAAAATGACAAAGCAACCTTTCTCTAAAGTTGGAGAAAGAGCAAATGAACTATTGGGTTTAATCCATACAGATGTATGTGGACCAATGAGTACAAATGCTAGAGGTGGTTTCAGCTACTTTATCACTTTCACTGATGACTTCAGTAGGTATGGTTATATCTACCTAATGAAGCATAAGTCTGAATCCTTTGACAAATTCAAGGAATTTCAGAGTGAAGTAGAGAATCAATTAGGCAAGAAGATCAAGGCACTGCGGTCTGATAGAGGCGGTGAATATCTGAGCTATGAATTTGATGACCATCTGAAAGAATGTGGAATTCTATCAGAATTGACTCCTCCTGGAACACCACAATGGAACGGTGTGTCAGAACGGAGGAACAGAACCTTGCTAGACATGGTCAGGTCAATGATGGGTCAGGCCGAACTTCCATTAGAATTTTGGGGACATGCACTAAATACAGCTGCACTCACTATAAATAGAGCTCCGTCTAAAGCTGTCGAAAAGACTCCATACGAATTATGGTTTGGAAAGCCTCCAAATGTGTCTTTTCTTAAGATTTGGGGATGTGAAGTATACGTCAAACGATTAATTTCAGACAAACTTCATCCAAAATCTGACAAATGTATCCTTGTGGGCTATCCAAAGGAAACAAAGGGGTATTACTTCTACAATACATCTGAGAACAAAGTGTTTGTTGCTCGAGATGGTGTCTTTTTGGAGAAGGATCACATTTCCAAAATGACAAGTGGGAGAAAAGTAGACCTCGAAGAAATTCGAGTCGAACAACAAACTCTAGAGAATGCTCAAGATGACATTCAGGATGAAACTCAGAGATCTTTAGAAGAATCTGGTGAGAATCATGGTCAATCTAGAAATGTTACCCCGCGTAGATCGCAAAGATATAGATCTCAACCGGAAAGGTACTTAGGTATTTTGACGAACGAGAGCTATGACGTTCTATTACTTGAAAGTGATGAACCTGCGACTTACAAGCAAGCTATGACGAGCCCTAGCTCCAAGCAATGGCAAGAAGCCATGCAATCTGAATTAGACTCCATGTCTGAAAACCAAGTATGGGATTTGGTCGATTTGCCAGATGGCTACCAAGCCATTGGAAGCAAATGGGTTTTCAAACTGAAAAAGGACAAGGATGGGAAACTTGAAGTTTTCAAAGCTAGATTGGTTGCAAAAGGTTACAGGCAAGTCCACGGTGTGGATTACGATGAAACCTTTTCACCAGTTGCAATGCTAAAGTCTATTCGAATAATGTTAGCAATCGCTGCATATTACGATTACGAAATATGGCAGATGGATGTCAAAACTGCTTTCTTAAACGGCGTTTTAACAGAAACTGTGTTTATGACACAGCCTGAAGGTTTTGAGGATCCAAAGAATGCTAAAAAGGTATGCAAGCTAAAGAAATCAATCTACGGATTGAAGCAGGCATCCAGGAGCTGGAATATACGTTTTGATGAAGCAGTCAGTGACTTTGGTTTCATCAAGAACGCAGACGAATCTTGTGTATACAAAAAGGTCAGTGGGAGCAAAATTGCTTTCCTAGTATTATATGTCGACGACATATTGCTTATCGGAAATGACATTCCTATGTTGAACTCTGTCAAGATTTGGCTTGGGAAATGTTTTTCGATGAAGGATCTAGGAGAAGCACAGTACATATTGGGCATCAAGATTTACAGAGATAGATCTAAAAGGATGATTGGACTTAGTCAAAGCACTTATATCAATAAGGTGCTTGATAGGTTCAAGATGGCGGACTCCAAGCGAGGCTACCTACCCATGTCTCATGGAATGACTCTAAGCAAGACTCAGTGCCCAAAAACACTTGATGAGCGTAGACGAATGAATGGGATTCCATATGCATCATTGATTGGTTCAATAATGTATGCTATGATATGTACACGCCCGGATGTTGCGTACGCACTCAGTGCTACGAGCAGATACCAGTCAGACCCAGGAGAGGCGCATTGGACTGCTGCCAAGAACATTCTGAAGTACCTGAAAAGGCACAAAGATGACTTCCTGGTCTATGGTGGAGATGATGAATTAATTGTTAAAGGCTATACGGACGCAAGTTTCCAAACCGACAAAGATGATTTCAGATCACAGTCTGGGTTTGTCTTCTGCCTCAACGGAGGAGCAGTAAGCTGGAAAAGTGCTAAGCAAAGCACCATTGCGGATTCTACAACTGAAGCGGAGTACATTGCTGCACATGAAGCAGCAAAGGAAGCTATATGGCTAAGGAAGTTCATAGGAGAACTTGGTGTAGTCCCCTCCATTAAAGGACCAATAGCCCTGTATTGTGATAATAACGGAGCTATTGCACAGGCAAAAGAGCCTAGACACCACCAGAGAGTCAAGCATGTACTTCGTAGATTTCACCTTCTACGAGAGTTCGTTGAAAGAAAAGAAGTCGAGATAAGCAAAATTGGAACTGATGACAACATATCAGATCCATTAACTAAACCTCTGCCGCAAGCGAAGCACAACTCGCACACTGCAGCTATGGGAATCAAGCATATTGGAGAATGGCTTTGATGTCTCTGTTTAATGTTTTAAAGTTTTAGAGTTTAAATCTTTGTAAAACATTATTGGTTAATCATTCACAATAAATGAAAGAAATTCATTTTTCCATTTAATTTGTGGTTTATTAAATGATGAGTCCCTTCAACTTGACGATATATTCAAGATAGACTGTCAGGACCAGTCCTGTGACTAAGAAATGTCTATCAAGTGAACTTGAATGTCAAAGGTTGAAAATGGTCCCTAATTGGAGTTTTCTATAAAATTGGACGCATAGAAAACGTTAGACGATTAGAGTGCAAGATGACTAGTAGTTCTGTTTCTTGAACTATGTGGACATGGCAATGTCATAATCATTTGCATAGATACTTACTTTGGGAAGACTAGTATCGGACAAGACCTATGAAACTTTACTGTAAGAGATGAAAGTCTGTCATAAGTAAATTTCATTAAATTATTAGACACTAAATCCTCAATACCTGAGTGATTTGAGATTACTTGTTTGAGAACTGGTTGCTTTGACGTTGACCAACCGTCGCACCGTAAAAGGAGGCTATAAAGGCAACGCTCAGGTAATCACCTATCAAACGAAGTCTAATCTCAAGATCGCAAGATTGGGATTGTCCTCCCATAAATCGGGATGAGATGCTTAAAAGTTGTACAAGGCCACTCGGAGAGCTAGAAACTGTGAAATGCATGGCCGTGCTCGGATGAATCATAGGCTATGATTATCTGTTTATTTGATCAGTTGAACTCTGAAACCGAGGAACACCTCTGGACATAATAAGGATGACAACTCTTACCTTATGTTCAAGAGCAAGCATCGAGCGACAAAGGAATTAGGAAATGCACACTTGTCCCTAAGGACAAGTGGGAGACTGAAGGAAATAATGCCCTTGGTCCAAGTATGCATTCTATGTTAAGTCTAATAAATGCGGTTCAGTATTAATTAACAAGTTAATAATTCAGTGAGATCAAGTGAGCTGAATGCCTAGCTAGAGGCCGCTTCAGTTCAAGTGGAATTAATGATATTAATCCACAGCTTACTCTTGACTGAACCCGTAGGGTCACACAAATAGTACGTAAACGGATCAAGTATTTAATGGCATTAAATACTCCATCTATGAATATTCGGAACCGACGGATCTTGGTTTCAGTGGGAGCTAAGATCGTCACAGGCAAGAAATGAATACTCCGGAAACGATGATATTGCCGGAAACGGAAATATGGATCGTATCGGAAATATGAATATTATCCAAGTCGTAGATGTTACCGGAAACGGAAACATGGTACGTATCGGAAAATATTATTGGAAATGGAAATATTACCAGAATCGGAAATATTGCCGGAAACGGAAATATTGTCAGAATCGGAAATATTGCCGGAATCGGAAAATAATTCCGGAAACGGAAATATTAAATATTTGTTCGAAACGGAAATTAATTCCGGAATCGGAAATATTAAATATTGTTCGTATCGGAAATAGATTCCGGAAATGGAAATTTAATCGGAAGCGTATCGTACGAATTAGCATCGGACGAGGCCTGCCGGACGAAGGCCCAGCACGAAGCCAGGCCGTCGCCCAGCAAGCACGCACGCCACAAGCCCAGCGCGCGCCAAGGCCACGGATGCGTGGGCCTTGCTGCGTGGGCTACAGCTCGCACGCATGGGCAGTCCTTGTGGCTGCCGTGTGTGTGTGAGTTTGTGCTCATGCGTGATTCCTGAATCAGCAAGAGTCAGTGTATGATTAAATGTCTATTCCTAATTGGATAAATTAATTAAATAGAATTCATGTAGGATTCTAATTCCAATTAATTCGCATCCTACTAGGATTACGATTCCTTTTCCATAACTCTATAAATAAAGGCCTAGGGGTCATAATTTATATACAAGTTTCAAAGTATTCAAAAGTGAGTTTTTGAGAGAAAATTAAAACACATCTTGCTCATAAAAGTGCCGAATTTTCTAGTACCTTAAGGGCGATTCTAGTTGGTCAATCTTAAGGCGGATCCGGACGTGCTGTGGACTATCTACGGAGGGACGACACTTGGAGTCCTAAAAGACTTGTTCTTGTTCGGTTCGGGCGCAGCTAGGGAGGGCACGCAACAAAGAGTATGCATCTAATTATGCTATATGATTATGTGTAAATAATATGTTTCCTGGGTTAATGGTTGTTTCCGCATGATCTATGTAAATGTCATATGTATCATAACCTAACATCTAATACCCAAGAAGTTGAATTAGCAAGTATACAGTCTATAACGAAAATACCTGAAGATGGAACGACTGTTCCGTTCTTCTGATCTTCCTTTAGCTTCAAGCAATCTCTCTTCCAATGCCCCTTCTTCTTGCAGTAGAAGCATTCGGATTCAGAAGTGGGTTGACTGACCTTCCTCTTTACAGATTTGGCGCCAGTTTTCTTAGTTGGGCTGGCATTGTTGCCACCTTTCTTAGCATTCCTCTTCTTTCCAGATTTCTTGAACTTGCCCCCACGCACCATAAGCACATCCTGCTTATCACTTTTGAGCGTCTTTTCAGCGGTCTTTAGCATACCGTGAAGCTCAGTGAGCGTTTTGTCCAGACTATTCATACTGTAGTTCAGTTTGAACTGATCATACCCGCTATGAAGAGAATGGAGGATGGTGTCTATAGCCATTTCCTGAGAAAATTGCTGATCCAGCCGACTCATATTCTCAATGAGTCCAATCATTTTGAGAACATGTGGACTTACGGGCTCGCCTTTCTTAAGCTTGGTCTCAAGAATTTGCCTATGAGTGTCAAATCTTTCGACTCGAGCCAGATCTTGGAACATGTTCTTCAACTCACTGATGATTGTGAAAGCATCTGAGTTGATGAACGTTTTCTGCAGATCCGCACTCATGGTGGCGAGCATTAGACATTTCACATCCTTTTTGGCATCAATCCAACGATTGAGGGCTGCCTGAGTGACCCCGTCGCCTGCGGCTTCGGGCATCGCCCCTTCTAGGACATACTCCTTTTCTTCCAGCATAAGAACTATTTGCAAGTTCCTTTGCTAGTCAAGGAAGTTCTTCCCGTTCAACTTCTCCTTTTCAAGAATTGATCGAATGTTGAATGAATTGTTGTTTGCCATATTAAAAACTACAATTGAAAAGAATAAACAAATAAATAACCATTCACAGTTTCTCTTAATAAACTTAAATTCTAGCATACATGCATAATTTAATGTTTATTAAGCATTTTATTCAAGTTATGTGTTCCGGCAGGTGTGAATAAAATGATTCCAAGATCCTAAAATCATTGAAGAACTAAGCACAGTTTGTCGACTTAATCCTAAAACATCTTAGGTAAGCAAAAGCCTTTTGCTAATAGTCTAGAAACTATTCTTGGTTGATAGGTACGTCTAAGAACTTATTAGGTAAACCTATCGATTTTGCCACGACATAAAAGGACTCCTTACTTATATCGTTGAGTTTCACCAAAAACTAACATGTACTCACAATTATTTGTGTACCTTGCCCCTTTAGGACCAATAAGTAACACCTCGCTGAGCGAAAACTATTACTAGATTGATGTAAAGGATATCCAAGCAAGTGTATATTTTGGCATGGCACCTTTTAACTCAATTTTTAAGTTTGGAACTTAAGGCTCTTACTATGTTGGTTAGATTTTAAGTGAACTAAAATCCTTAATCATGCAACATAATCAAGCTTTTGATCTCATGCATTTTAAGACATATTTAAAAGCAATAAATAACTTAAAACATGCATAAGATAAATGTGATCTAGTATGGCCCGACTTCATCTTGAAGCTTTAACTTCAAAGTCCGTCTTGAAAATCTCCGTGGGAGGCACCATTTTCTTCAAATAGGATAAGCTATAATTAAAACTAATTACAACTATTTGATGGTACGCAGACCATATTTGAATTGAAAAACAACTTTGGTACTTTAGACCAATTACATTCAAATTAATGGTACGCAGACCATATTTTCTATCCTATTTGGGCCATACTAGTCACTTCATAACCTGCAAAACAGTACATATACAATATATACCATTCACCCATTCATTATCATGAATGGCCCACATAGCTGGTTAGTAAAACACATTATGCATCACGTAAACATTTGCAGCAATTAATCAAGGGCACCAATAATCTACCAATTATTCAGTCCTTATTAATTCTAATCAAGTTGTTTTAACCTTAAGGATTTGTAGACCTAATCAAGAGTTTATGACTAAAAGCGCTCCCACTTAAACCAAAAAATTCATATGCTTTACTAATTTTAAACATAAAAATGTATTTCTAGTCTAACCGAAAACATACAAATTTAATTAAAATTTAAAGCTCATATAAATTTATAATTGAATCCAAAAAGTTTAATTTAATTTCAGTCGTATTTAAATTAATTCATGATTTTAATTTTAGTAAAATAATTAGAATAAATAAAATTTATTATAATTACAATATTCAAAATTAAAATCCAAGAAAATAATTTAAATTACTAATTTTAAAATTAATTAAAATTACGTAAACTGAAAATTTCAAATTAAAATTTCAAAACGATCTAATCGCAACGCAACAACCCTACGCGACGTACGCCCATGGGCCACACGCACACAGCCATCGCTGGCCATGTGCGCGCAGCCCATACGCTGCGTCGCATCGCTGCTGCTGCTTTCCTTCGCAAGGCCTCATGCGAGCTGGTGCTCGCTGCGCGCGCGCCAGCGCTCGATGCACGCGAGCCATCGCTCGCTGCATGCGAGCCAACGCTCGCTGTGCGCGCTTGCCAGCGCTCGATGCTGCGAGCCATCGCTCGCTATGCGAGGCATCGACGCTGGGCGGAGCACTCGTGGCACGCGAGCTTGCGCTCGCTGCGCGCGAGGCTCCGCACGCTTTGCGCGAGGCAGTGCGCGCTGTGGCGCAGCTCGCTTGCTGCCCACACGCGACTGCCGTGCCTTGCTTTCGCCCATGCCCATTCGTCCATTGCTCATAGCCCACGACACAAGGCAGGGCTGCTGCCTTGTGCTCGTGCACCATGGCCTTGCTCATTGCATTCGTGCCGCATGGGCGACGAGCTCCCTTGCTCGTCGTCACATGCCCGCACTATACAACACCCCTTAAGGGTAACACGTAGCGTCCATTGCTTTGTGCGTGCAAGTTATATGAACGAATCGCATAAAATTTAAAAAATTTATATTTAAAATTAATGACAAATTAATAAATAATATTAATTTCATAATTTTAGGGCGAAAAATCGAAAATTTATTATTCAATTGATTTCCGATTATCATGGATTCAAGCCTAGGTCATAAAAATTTAAAATTTATCATAAGTTTACAATTTTTATGGTGGTTTTTAATCATAGGTATCTAATTAAATTATAATTAATTATGAAAATCAAATTAATTCTAAATTATTCTAATTTTCAACAAATTAATCATAATTACAAATTAGATTGCATAATTAACAAGGCTAGGCATTCAAACTTGTTAAACATATACAATAGGTCAATCAAAAATTCAAGATTTATCAACAAGAATCGCAAATATTTAATTTAACATTTTAAATTTACGAAATTTTGCGTTCGAAAAACTAAAACCTCCGAAAAGTCATAGTTAGGCTTCGAATTTGAGAATTCTGGGTTCGGCAGAAAAATACCTTTTTTGTCAAAATTTTAGAATGCCTTTTACATGCAGAATTGACACAAAAATCACTCGATTTGGTTGAGTAACGAAGAAACTGCCGAAAAACTGCGTACGTATAATTAAATAAACGCAATTTGCAATTAATTAACAATTACGAAAATTAATCACCCCTTTTAATTCTTGCAAATTTGTAATATTTAACCATGTTCATGCAATTTAGATTATGAAAATAATAAGAGGCTCGTGATACCACTGTTAGGTTATGATACATATGACAATTCATAAATCATGCGGAAAAACCATAAAGCCAGGAAAACATATTATTTACACATAATCATTTAGCATAGTTTAGATGCATACTCTTTGTTGCGTGCCTTCCCTAGCTGCGCCTGAACCGAACAAGAACAAGTCTTTAGGACTCCAAGTGTCGTCCCTCCGTAGATAGTCCACAGCACGTCCGGATCCGCCTTAAGATTGACCAACTAGAATCGCCCTTAAGGTACTATTATTTTCGGCACTTTTAGGCAATTGTGTGACTGAATTTTTCTCTCAAAAACTCACTTTGAATACTTAAAAACTCGTTGTAAATATGTGACCCAAGGCACCTATTTATAGAGTTATGGAAAAGGATTTGGAATCCTATTAGGATACTAATTTATTTAATTATAATCCTACTAGGACTCTAATTAAATAAACTAAATCTTTTAGGATTAGATTTAATCATATGACGAATCCCGGTAGCCTTAGGATTCGAGTAACACACTTCGAGTAATACGCTAGCACGGGCACGCAGGCCTTGCGGCCCACGCACAGCGCCAGCCCACTCGTCGCATGCTTGGCGTGTGGTTGTTGCGCTCGGCTGGGCCTGGCTTTTGCGCTGGGCCTGGTCGCATGCTTGGCGTGTGGTTGTTGCGCTTGGCTTGCTGGGCGATGGCCCGGCTTCGTGCTGGGCCTTCGTCTGGCAGGCCTCGTCCGATGCTAATTCGTACGATGCGCTTCCGATTAAATTCTCGATTCCGGAATTCATTTCCGATACGAACAATATTTAATATTTCCGATTCCGGAATTAATTTCCGTTTCGAACAAATATTTAATATTTCCGTTTCCGGAACTATTTTCCGATTCCGATAATATTTCCGATTCTGACAATATTTCCGTTTCCGGCAATATTTCCGATTCCGGCAATATTTCCATTTCCGATAATATTTTCCGATACGTACCATGTTTCCGTTTCCGGCAACATCTACGACTTGGATAATATTTATATTTCCGATACGATCCATATTTCCGTTTCCGGCAATATCATCGTTTCCGGAGTATTCATTTCTTGCCTGTGACGATCTCAGCTCCCACTGAAACCAAGATCCGTCGATTCCGAATATCCATAGATGGAGTATTTAATGCCATTAAATACTTGATCCGTTTACGTACTATTTGTGTGACCCTACGGGTTCAGTCAAGAGTAAGCTGTGGATTAATATCATTAATTCCACTTGAACTGAAGCGGCCTCTAGCTAGGCATTCAGCTCACTTGATCTCACTGAATTATTAACTTGTTAATTAATACTGAACCGCATTTATTAGACTTAACATTGAATGCATACTTGGACCAAGGGCATTATTTACTTCAAAATCATCGTCATTGGAAAGGTAGGAAGGTCAAGTTCCCATTCAATTGACAATGTGTTCCTGGTAGAAGGTTTAATGCACAGTGTGCTCAGTATTTCACAATTCTATGACAAAGGAAACTCGGTAAGCTTTACTTCAGAAAATTGTCGAATTATTAACAATAACAGTAAGGAAGTTATTATGGAAGGAACTCGCAAAGGGAACACATATACTGTGGATCTCAACAAAGTTCCAAGGAACAACTTAACTTGTCTTAGTGTTATTGAGGAGGATCCACTTCTATGGCACAAGAGATTCGGACATGCTAACTTTTCACTACTTGACAAACTGAGATCAAAGGAACTAGTGAGAGGTCTACCTTCCATCAAGTTCCTTAAAGATAAATTTTGTGAAGCATGTGCTAAAGGAAAGCATGTCAGGAGCTCTTTCAAGCCCAAGAAAATGGTCAGCACAACCAAACCATTGGAACTCATCCATATGGATTTGTGTGGACCTATGAGAATTCAAAGTAGAAGTGGAAAACGTTATGTCTTGGTTATTGTTGACGATTATTCTCGTTTCACATGGGTTATTTTCCTAGCAAGTAAAGATGAAACGTTTAATGAACTTGTTTCTTTTGCTAAGAGAATACAAAGAACCACAGGACGTCAGCTAATACATATAAGGTCATATCATGGAACTAAATTTGAGAATCCCAAGTTTGATGAGTACTGCAAGGAACAAGGTATGGATCACAACTTTTCTGCACCTAGGACTCCACAACAAAATGGAGTCGTTGAAAGAAAAAATAAAACCTTGGAAGACATGGCTAGAACCATGTTAATTGTCAGTTCCTTACCAAGGAACTTCTGGGCTGAAGCAGTAAACACAACTTGTTATATTATTAATAGAGTAATGATCAGGGCCATTTTAAACAAGACTCCCTATGAGCTATTAAAAGGAATCAAACCTAATATCTCTTATTTTAGAGCCTTTGGGTGTAAATGTTTTGTTCACTATAATGGCAAAAGGAACTTAGGGAAATTCGATGAAAGAAGTGATGAGGCTGTGTTCCTAGGATACGCCTTAAACAGTAAAGCCTATAGAGTCTACAATAAGAAGTCGATGTGTATTGAAGAGAGTGTACATATAATTTTTGATGAAGCTAACAATGTTGATGAAATTCAGGAACAGGAAGATTTCGAAATTGGATTAATTCTTTTTACAGATAATGATGAGGAAATCTCTCCTAGAATACAGCAAAATGAAATAGCTGATCCACAAACACAAGAAACTGCTACAAACCAAGAGGTTCCTGGAAGAAGAAATCCAAGAATTCCTGATCCTGAGGAACCAGAAACTGCTGATCCTGAGGAACCGGAAGAAGATCAAGAAACTTTTGATGTAGATGATCTATTAGAAGTTCCAGTTCACGTTGAACAAAATATCATTCAACAGGAACAAGGATCTCAGGAAACAGAAGGAATTGAGGAGACCTTAGATGTTCCAGTGGCACAATTTCAACCTAAGCCCTGGAAACATCAAAGTTCTCACCCAATGGATCTGATCATCGGTGACTTTAGGAAAGGAACTCAAACAAGGTCTCAACTGAGGAACTTCTGTGTTTTTCATGCGTTCCTCTCCACAATCAAGCCAAGGAACCACACTAAAGCATTGGAAGATGCTGATTGGATCACTGCCATGCAAGATGAGTTAAATGAGTTCCAAAGGAACAAGATATGGCATCTGGAACCCAAACCAAAGAATCAGAAGGTCATAGGCTTGAAGTGGGTGTTCAGGAACAAGCTCGATGAACATACAACAATCATCAGGAACAAGGCAAGGTTAGTAGTCAAAGGCTACAATCAACATGAAGGTATTGATTTCGAAGAAACTTTTACTCCTGTTGCTAGATTAGAAGCTATTCGTATTCTAATTGCTTTTGCAGCCTTTACGGGATTTAAGTTGTATCAGATGGACGTCAAATGTGCTTTCTTAAATGATTTTCTTGAAGAAGACGTCTATGTGGAACAACCCCCTGGTTTTGAGAATCCCAAATTTCCGAACCACATCTATAAGCTTGACAAAGCTCTTTATGGGTTAAAGTGGGCTCCTAGATCGTGGTACGAGAGATTATCAAAGTTTCTTTTACAAAATGATTTTAAATTAGGAAGAATTGATAAAACTCTATTTTTAAAATCAAAAGGATCTGACTTATTAGTTGTACAAATTTATGTTGATGATATATTATTTGGTGCTACTAACGAAAATTTGTGCAAGGATTTTGCTAATCTAATGTGCATTGAGTTTGAAATGAGCATGATGGGGGAGCTCAATTTCTTTCTTGGTTTGCAAATCAAACAAACTAAGGAAGGAATTATGATCCATCAACAAAAGTATGTGAAGGAACTCCTTAAAAAGTACGAGCTAGATTCAGCAAAGACAAATCACACTCCCATGGGAACAGCCACGAGACTAGATGAGGATCCCAAAGGCAAAAGTGTGAATCAAACAACGTAAAGAGGAATGATTGGATCATTGCTATACCTAACTACAAGCAAACCAGACATATCATTCAATGTAGGGTTGTGTGCAAGATTTCAATCAAACCCAAAGGAGTCCCACATGACTGCTGTAAAGAGGATATTCAGATACCTCAAAGGAACATACGATCTATGTCTGTTTTATCCAAGAAGTGGAACTTTCGATTTAAAAGGGTATGCAGATGCAGATTATGCAGGTGACTTAGTAAACCGTAAGAGCACATCATGTATGGTTGAATTCCTAGGATCTTGCATGGTTTCTTGGGGTTCCAAGAAACAAAATACCGTTGCCTTATCCACAGCAGAAGCTGAATATGTAGCAGCTGTTGCATGTTGCTCTCAAATACCGTGGATAAAGCAACAGTTATGAGATTTTGGCATCATATATAATTGTGTTCCTATTTATTGTGATAACACTAGTGCAATCTGCATTTCTAAGGATCCGGTACATCATTCCCGGGTTAAGCATATCCATATTAGGCATCACTTTCTTAAGGATAATGTTGAAAAAGGTTTAATCAAGTTGGACTTTTGTCAAACTGAAAATCAAATTGCAGATATTATGACTAAACCTTTAAGCAGAGAGAAGCACGAGAAAATGAGATTGGAACTCGGGATGATCAAGCTAAGATAAGTAAGCATGAAAGTTCCTCACGAGGTATGACTTTTATAGATTTATGCATAACTACTATATACCATTATAAATACATGTGCGTAAAGCATAACTGAAGTTTACCATTGTTAAGGAACAACAAAAAATTTAGAATTAAAATATGTATTTAATTAGTCAGTAATATGAGATACGTGATTTAATAGTTTCACTAAAATAGGAGGATCATGGATATATTCTTTTCTGTTACAATTTTTTTTCCATATTTTATTTATTTTATTTTTCCACAAATTATTTTTATTTTTTTCCTTTATAAATATGTCCATAAACTTTTTTAATTTCCATCAAATTTTATATTTTCCAAAATTAAAAGCTAATGGATCACACCTATGGATCTCTCATACCCAATGCCACCACAAATTCACATCTCACCAATTCCACCACAAACCCTAAAAATAAAAAATCCCCAATCTGAAACCCTAACCACCACCAGCGGCCGGACTCAACGAGCCATAACCACCGGTGGACTCGGCTCGGCGACCGGCGACAACCCGGCCAACCGACCGAGCACCACTGTGTCGTCGGCCGCACAAATCAGCCCCGACCCAACCGCCCTCAAACAGCCACACCACCACGACCCCCCTTCCGCCAGCTCAAACAGCCACCCTCACCAAACGACCCCGACACCGCCCACGCTGACCCGCCGGCGCTGGTCCACACCCAGTCGTCCAACTTTGCCCTCGACGTCGACCACCCACACTCACCGTCACCGTCCGACTCCACCAACCAAATTCCCCCCCTCCCCGTTCGCGACCACAACCCCCACCCCCGACCCGACTGCAAACCACCTGCCCACCCGCCCAGATCACGCCCACACACCCCCTTAAAACCCCCTCTGTTTCTGTTCAGTTCAACAAGGAAACCGAGGAAACCCACCACCGACCTGCGAAGAGGCAGCGGCGGTCGGGTGGTGGGGTTGCTTCCAAAAACGCGAAAGAAAAGAAGCAGCACGTTCTCAGGGGGAACTTCTTTCAACCCATGTTCCTTCGGTTGAGGATGCAAATTTGGTGAAAGGGTTTGGAATTAATCAGATTTGGTGTGACACATATGTTGGGGAACTTGTTGAATAGGTTATGATGTATATATTAAGGGGAGGACGTTGTTTTAAAAATAAAAAAAAATAAAAAAGAAAAAAAGTATGAAAGGGTTAAAAAGGTGGTTCTTAAGGTGAACAGTCCTCTGTTGTTTGTTGATATATCTTGTGATAACGAGGATAATGATGAGACAGTGGAAGAATGAAAGGACGCAATAGAAATTGAGAAAGGATATGGATCGATATGCAATTGAGAAAGGAACAACCTAAACTTGCTACATACCCAAGCCATCTTCCCTGATCCTATCCATTTGTGTTACATTACGCTTTTGATTTCTTTTGGAAACTTTTTCTTTATTTTTTTTCTTTTCTTTGTTGTTTGGTATGTACGTAATCCTCTATTGGGCTACATTATGACTTTTATTTCTTTTATAATTGTATCTCTAAAATCATAGCTAGTTAATTATAATGTTTTATATTCAGATTAAGTACGTTGGAACTTCACTTTGAGGCTAACTTAGTTTGCCAACCGTTGATCGGAGGGCGCTATAATTGGTATATATTGGTATTGTGTATTTCTACTTTTTGTTAATGCTAATAGGGGAAATGAATACAAACATAACTTAAATTGATCACTTGAGTCTGTCTCACTACTCTCTTCTCGATGTAAGTTTTTTCAAAAAATTTTGTTTTTTCGTTTTTACTTTATTTCGTCTATTAAAATTGATTTTTATTTTCCTTAATTTCATTTCGGAAGTTTAAATTAATACTTTAATTTTTTTGTTTATGCTAATTGATTATAATTCAATTTAGTGAAAGTTTGCTTTTGTTGTCATCACCAAAAAGGGAGAATATTGTTGACCCTAAAGTTTTGATGATGACAAAGCAAACTCCTGACTATTGGTTAAGTTATGTTGCAAAATAGGTTCTGAGATCCTTAGAGGGATAATGCTAAGTTAAGGAGATCCTGAGCTGGATAAACTAAGCAACGTGGAATATATGCAAGTATTTGATCCATGTCAGACACTACGTTGAAGAATTAATCATTTAGCAAGTTTACAAAGGCGAGATCCTTAGGCGAGATCCTAAGGCGAGATCCTCATGTGTTATGTGGATCCTCGATGTTTCAGAGAAGGAACAAACTGTGAAGACTTCGAGTGAAGCTTCCTAAAAGTGCAACATGAAAACTACAATATATGAGATTATGTTTAGGATTTATGTAAGTATTTAATAATGTTTGTACGTAATTTGGAACGAAAGGAACATAAGTATTTTGGTACGTTTTAATTGAAATATATTAACTGTAATTATAAAAGAGTTTTAAATTAGAAAATCTTTGTTAATAAATAAAATGAATTTAATTAATAAATATAAACATAGGATTATGTTTTCATTCTCCTTGTTTCTCAAGCAAAAGATTTTCCATGATCCTTAAAACTCTCCCACGTATTTCTGTTTAAACGTGCAAGTAGTGTTTTGATTTGGTCTCCCCTGTTTCTCTCCAACTATGCCCATGTTACCGAGCAGTAACAGTTAGTGGGTAGTTGAGGGGAACATGAGTATCCAACCTTAGGTAAAACTCCTCTATAAAAGGAGAAGAGTTTTTTCTTTTCAAAACACAACTGATCTTTGCAAAATATATCTTAAGAGCTTAAACCTTTTAAAAGAGAATCAGTTTACGAAAGAGTGTTCCTTGAGTTCCTTATTGCTATAAGCTTTATTACGTACTAGAGTTATCTATCATATTGTATTTTGGGTTTAAGTGATCCTTGAGTGACTTAGAGTTAAGTCAGAGAGAGAAAGAGCGACTTAGAGTTAAGTCAAAGTGAGAAAGAGGAGCACAGTAATCGACGGGGATTGCTGTGGGGAACTCGTGTTCGAGAGGAACTCGAGTTAAAGAGTGTATTTGTAATAGAGGTATTACATTAATACAAAAGAGTTGTGGGGTTCTTCTTGATTAGGATCAAGAAGGTTCCTCAGTTTCATATCTTTCTTCGCTCATTGATCACAGTTTCTTTATTGTTTAAATTCCGCAAGAAACTTACCCAAGTTCCCAAGAAACAATTCACCCCCCTCTTGTCAAGTGTTCCTACTGAAATATCATATACTTTGTAAAAATAAAGATCATTTCCCATTTGTGGGAGTGGAAGAGAAAGAGGAAGAAATGGCCAAGAAAAGCTTTCACTCCCATTATCTCAAAACCTGTTACATCCCGACAATTTACATGAGCCAACAATCATGCACATCAACCAAATAACATGACAAATATCCATAAATCACACTTACTCCTCTAATTTCTTGCAACCAAACAACATAATTACGTGGGACAACACCATTAAGAAGATGATCATTCCGTTCCAACCATACACCACATAATTTCCATAATCTCACTTCGCGCCAAGACATCTCTTCGATCCCCTTCTATGCACCAAACCCTACAAAGTGAATATGTAACTATTCTTCTTGAATACTTGATGGTTTAATCCAAGATACTTTATACAACACAAAGAGTCTTTTCCAAAGATAACACACCATACAGTGAAAGGTGACATGTGAGCACGACTCGGTAGTTTCCTGACAAAATAAGCGAATGTTAGGTGATATAGCCGTTCTTGGACGTCGTTTTTTCAAAGCATATTATTTATACCGAGCCTTCCAAAAGCCAAAGTCCATAGAAAAACTCTCATCTTAAGGGGGACCTACGACTTCCAAGTGAATTTCGCCAATAGAAAAAGGAATTTAAGGGAACAACATACTCAAAGAATTAAGAAAGAGAATTATATGAAAAACCCCCGGAAGAATGTCCTATACATACTCTTGAATCCTGCCCAATCTTTTAATTGAATATCTATAGGTGATACGTAGAAATGAACTCTTATATTTCTCGGTCATAAGATGGTCTCCCCCCAGATAGTGTAAATCCCACACATTACCATTTAAAGCTAGTGTGTAGTCTAAGGGATGCACCAAGTTTCTACTTTGATAGTATAATTTGATTTTGGCATGAATAATTGTTACTTTGAATAACTTTTTCTCCATAAAATTATTTGGTATCAAATTAAAATATTTAGCCATCTATCTAGTGAAAGTATAAAATAATTGAAAACGTTAGTACCTGTAAACATTAATTGTTTCAAGTAGTTGGATAAGATGGTAAGACGTATGCCTTACTTCTTGTTGGTCTCATGTTTAAGCCTTTGTTTGCGAAATTTTTATACTCATATTTCTTGCTAAGTAGATGTCCTATTATGTTTTTAGTGAGAGGGAGTTCTATGTGGCACATATACTTTATTAGAAACAGCTTGTAATATATTAGTATAGACAGTGACGAATCTTCAACATTTTTCTTCGAAGGGCCAATAAAATTTAAACACGTAAGTGATGTAACATAAATATAAATATACAATTTGAATACTATATAAGAATGTTATTTCTAAATTTATTTTACATGTTATCCAATAAAGTAAAATGTCCATATACAAAAAATGTGTCACAAATATCATGCTTAAGAAACCAATTAATTTTTGAAACCAATTATATTTTCGAGAGAAGCGAAATCAACTATACGACGACGTCGTATTCTCAACCAGTTAAACCATCCATTATGGATTTTGTTTTAAAAAACTTTGAATTAATGAACAAGCAGTCAAGTGCGGAATACTTACAAGAACTTAACATTGATATCTTGATTAGAAGTTAAAACTAAAATTAAAAAACATACAGAGTATATACTTGGAAATTGAGATTGTCCCCCTTTTTTTTTTTCTTCTGTTTTTATCATTGAATTTCAAATTGCTAAAGCCTTCAACAAAAAGGACATCCCTATAGAATAAAAAATAAATAAATAAATAAATAAATAAATAAATACAAAATTTTATAAAAGACGGTCAAACGGTCATACCACTTTTATACATTGAAACCAATTAGTTATGCACTTTAACTAATCAGTTAACCACTGAAACCGATTAGTTAAGTCTGAAATTCAATTAGTTAAGCACTTAACCAATTAGTTTAACAATGAAATTGATTAGTTAAGCAATGAGATCAATTAGTTAAGACTTTATGAGTTTTATTTAATAATAAGTTTGTTAAAAAATAACAACTATTCGACTCATAAATTTAACTATTTGTCTTTATACCTTAACTATTTTGTTATTCAATTAGTTATGATTTTATTACTTTTAGTTATGTTTTACACTAGTTAGTTAGTACTCCCTCCGTCCCTTAATACTCGCACCGCTTTCCTTTTTGGGCCGTCCCTTAATACTTGCACCGCTTCTATAAATAGATATCTTTACCAATATTATAATATTTCTCACACTTACCTACTACCCCACATACACCCCTACTCCTTACAAAAAATCATTTAAATATCCACACCCCCACTCACCACTCACCACTCCCCACCCCTTACCCATTTCCCACTAACTATATTAAAAAAAAAAAAAAATACCCCACTATCAACAAACACCCATTAAATTAATAAGTCAATTCAAATGTCTTAAACTCCGCACCGGTCAAACCGGTGCGAGTATTAAGTGACGAATGGAGTACCTAAAAAGTGATCTAACCGTTAGACAGTCTTACACAAAAATTTCTGATACATAACAAGAGAAAAGGGTGAAAGTGAGACATAAAAAAGTCACGTGAAGTGGGTTCATAGGAAAGTAGGCTAGGAATCTAGGATTAGTGAATTGGATCAATCAATTCACAAGTGGGTAAATTAGATTAGCATGAACACTAATATTTTTTTGTTACTTCACTTGTTGGACGTTGGGCTTATATTAGCTAATTTTTTTGGGCTTTACGGGGGCCAGGATACATATTCCCCCCCTTGAAAATCCGCCATTGAGTATAGATTCGACACTGTCGAGAGAAGATAGACTGAAAGGGCAAGAAAAGCAGCCACAAATTGGAGTAATAATTTTGGATAAATAAAAGGTAGAAAAAGTATGATGAAAACAAGGGTACCGGAAGTCCTGCACTAGTCAAGTAGAAAAAGACACTCCCTCTGTTTCTTTAAGTTCTATCCATTTGGAAAAGTGGGTGGTTTTTAAGAAAAAATAGAATCTTAATTTGTATGAGTATAAGTGTAATGATTGGGTGTAAGAAAAAATGATTGTAACTTTGTAAGTAATAGATTATAATAAAAAAAGAGAGAAAATAATAAAGAAATAAGGTAAGAGAGAGGAGTGATAATGATGGGTGATAACTAATAAAGGAGGAGAGCGAGTGGGTATATGGGGAAGGGAAAAGAATTAAATAATACGGTGAGGAAATTTATGTGGGAATATGGGTAGAATCTTTAGGTATTTTGGTAATTAGATAGAAATGTAAAGGTATTTTAGGATAAAATGTATGTCCAAAAATAAAAACGGATAGAACAAAAAGAAACGCTTAAAAAGGAAACGGATAGAACATTAAGGAACGGAGTGAGTAAAAGAAAAAGAAAAAAATGCATGGAAAAGAGAATGCAGATTTTTTATGCATGGACAAGGGGTTTGCAAAGTGGGTCTTGAAAAGAGAGCTAGAGAGCGTAAATGCAAAAAGTTACTACCTAAGCCAAGGTATGAGATAAATAAATAGGGACATTCTTAAAAACAAGTACGAGTTAATCTTTTAAGTAGGGATGGACATTGGTCTAGGACCCGGCCCAAACCTGGTTGGATCCAGTCCATTTTTAAGGGTATGAGTCTAATTATTTGAAACTCAATGGATTTGGGGCGGATTTGGATCCATGTTTTTAAAAACGGGTTTGGTATGGTTCCAATATTCTCAGACCCAAACCCGGTCCAGATCCGGCCCATGAACCCGGTCAATTATTAGAAATTAGAAATAGTGTAATTAAATACATGCATGCATTAGTATTTTGGCACTAATTTGCGAATTGTGATATTTTATGTATCGAATGTGAATATGTGATGGTAAATGACAGTTAAATTAATAACGCGGAAAAATTTTCTAAGACAAAATGTTAAAAATAAAATAATAACACTAGACCAATTTTTGACCCAACACCCATTAGACCCACTGAATCTAGGTATGGGTCTGAATTTTTCAGACCCAATGGATGTGGGGCGGGTCTGGGTGGGTGGGTGGGTGGGGGGGGGGGGGGGGTAGATTAGGGAGAAAGACGCTTTTGGTATTGCAAAATTAGTCTACTAATTCAAAACGGACAAGTAACATTATATCTACCGATTGAGATATTATACCAAGAAAACAATAGCTTAGGGAGAAAAACGCTTTTGGTGATGCAAAATTAGTCTTTCGATTTAGGACGAACTAGTAACATTATATCTACCTATTGAGATATTATATCAAGATAGTAGTAACTAAGGGCGAAAGAAGCTTTTGGTGATGTAAAATTAATGTACCGATTCAAAACGGACAGGTAACATTTCATCTACCGATTGAAATATTACACCAAGACGTAGTTTAGGGAGAAAGACGCTTTTGGTATGCAAAATTAGTCTACGGGATTCAAAATGGACAAGTAATATTATATCTACCGGTTGAGATATTATACCAAGATAACAATAGACGTTTTTGCTGATGCAAAATTAGTCTACCGATTCAAAATGGACAAGTAACATTATATCTACCGATTGAGATATCATACCAAAATCAAGTACTCCGTAGTTAGATTTTTTTTTCCCCCTTATTCAAATCCTACAAGTAACATTACTTCTACTGATTCTAAATTGACAAGTATCGGTTAAAAATCTAGTTGCCACGAACCCATTATGTAAAGGTTTTAACATTAAAGGCTTACTCATTGTTGAAATCCACTTATATCCACATGCTAGTTGTTCCAAAAAAAGGTAGAGGAGAAAAAATAAAGGTTACTTCATAAGGTTGAGGAGTTAATCCTATTATTCTTAATTTATTTAGTGTTTCTATTCTAACAATCATTGAGATATTCGTATACAACATATTTTCTTAAGCAAACAAAATTTCATATATGACTATTGATGTGGGCTTGAACAAATCTCCCACAAAGCCCAAAGAGGCAGCCGACGAACTCACACTGATCAGATGGGCTCAGGCCTGGAAAGAAGGCCCAAAGTCCTGCTACTCCACCAGAATAAAGACAGAGTCCCATTGGGCAAAGCCCATTATCTTTAAAAGCCGGTCAAAACATGGGAGGACCATCATTGCAGGACAAAGGCCACGTGTCCTAAATCCCCAAGGGGCACGTGTCCCACAGTTAGGGTTGAGGGTGCAGTCCCCAAGGAACCCTAGCACTATAAATAGCTCAGATCCCAAGGTAAAAGGGCATTCAATTCTTGCCCAACCACAACAAACTTGTCTTTGCTCTGCCTTCTCTCTACAAATCACTTATCTCTCCAGCTTATACTTACTTAAGCATCGAAGGGAATATTCCTACGGGAATATTCTTGTTTTGCAGGTTGCCAGAAGTTCGTGCCAAGTCATACTTGATACCTCCGAGGAGCGCGTGCCACATCAGCACCGTAAAAGTTCCCACAACATTTGGCGCCTTCTGTGGGGAGGTACAGTGTCATGGCTGAACTTCCAACTGGCTGCGGAAAAACCAAGGGTAAATCAGAACTCCCAGCCAGAAAAGGAGTGTTTAAGCACGGGTCCAACACTCAATGTGACGCGGCAGCTAGCCAGCCTGCGGCCGTCATTCCTGTTCGACCCTTGCTGGATGGTCCTCACGGGGTCAATCCTAAGCATGATAATTGTAGGATGGTAGAGTTTTGGTCAGAAGATTCTGACTCGTCTATGAGGAGGCGCAACCTGGAGGAAGCTAGTCGGCATGTCAAGGAGGTTCGTCCAGGAAGAAGGACGAGACGAATCTTGCAGAAGAAAAACGCGGACTGTTACTCTCTAGGGGCTCCTGTAAGACAGCATGAGAGCGTCGCCCGAAGGAAGAATGGTTGTGGCTCCGAAGAAAAAAGGGGGCGAAGGAGGACGTCCTCTAGAGGTCCCTTTAAGTTCAATACGACCCTTGACGAGATCCTCCTTGCGGAAGGACCAAGTCTGGGAATAGAACAGTCTCCCCGACGATCGTCCACCTCCTGCCCACAAGTACCTTTCTGTGCTTTTCACAACGACGAAGGGCATGACACTCAAAGTCGCCGGATGTTGAGGAAGATATTAACTGATCGCGTGGCTGAAGGACACCTTCGCTAGTACGTCCATCTAGAGGACGCACATGAAGGAGCGAGCCCCACCTCTAAGTACACAAATGAAAGAATTATGGTAATATCCGGAGGAATAGCGGCAGGAGAACCATGTAAGGAGGGACGACAAAAAGGCCCACCTCATCTTCGCCCAGCACAGAGGAACCTACCCTCTGTAGAAATTTCCGAAGACGACTATAGAAGGGCGGCCACACCATATGATGATGATCCTCTGGTTATTGAGGTTAAGGTGGCTAATCTTAAGGTAAAGAGAGTACTGGTGGATACGGGAAGCTCGTCTAACATAATCAGTCTGCAATGCCTGCGGAAATTAAGGCACAATCCAGGAGACATAGAGCAAGTTTACGGGCCCTTGGTAGGATTCGGGGGGAGCATCGTTCGTCCAATCGGTTCCATTTGAAGGAAATAATGCCCTTGGTCCAAGTATGCATACTATGTTAAGTCTAATAAATGCGGTTCAGTATTAATTAACAAGTTAATAATTCAGTGAGATCAAGTGAGCTGAATGCCTAGCTAGAGGCCGCTTCAGTTCAAGTGGAATTAATGATATTAATCCACAGCTTACTCTTGACTGAACCCGTAGGGTCACACAAATAGTACGTAAACGGATCAAGTATTTAATGGCATTAAATACTCCATCTATGAATATTCGGAACCGACGGATCTTGGTTTCAGTGGGAGCTAAGATCGTCACAGGCAAGAAATGAATACTCCGGAAACGATGATATTGCCGGAAACGGAAATATGGATCGTATCGGAAATATGAATATTATCCAAGTCGTAGATGTTGCCGGAAACGGAAACATGGTACGTATCGGAAAATATTATTGGAAATGGAAATATTACCAGAATCGGAAATATTGCCGGAAACGGAAATATTGTCAGAATCGGAAATATTACCGGAATCGGAAAATAATTCCGGAAACGGAAATATTAAATATTTGTTCGAAACGGAAATTAATTCCGGAATCGGAAATATTAAATATTGTTCGTATCGGAAATAAATTCCGGAACTGGAAATTTAATCGGAAGCGTATCGTACGAATTAGCATCGGACGAGGCCTGCCGGACGAAGGCCCAGCACGAAGCCGGGCCATCGCCCATCAAGCACGCGCGCGCCACAAGCCCAGCCAAGGCAGCGCCCAGGTCTACCACAAGGCAGGCCCAGCGCGCGCCAAGGCCACCGTTGCGTGGGCCGCGCTGCGTGGGCTGCTGCTCGCACGCGCATGGGCAGCCCTTGTGGCTGCCGTGTGTGTGTGAGTTTGTGCTCATGCGTGATTCCTAAATCTACAAGAGTCAGTGTATGATTAAATTTCTATTCCTAATTGGATAAATTAATTAAATAGAATTCATGTAGGATTCTAATTTCAATTAATTCGTATCCTACTAGGATTACGATTCCTTTTCCATAACTCTATAAATAAAGGCCTAGGGGTCATAATTTATACACAAGTTTCAAAGTATTCAAAAGTGAGTTTTTTGAGAGAAAATTAAAACACACATCTTGCTCATAAAGTGCCGAAATTTTCTAGTACCTTAAGGGCGATTCTAGTTGGTCAATCTTAAGGCGGATCCGGACGTGCTGTGGACTATCTACGGAGGGACGACACTTGGAGTCCTAAAGACTTGTTCTTGTTCGGTTCGGGCGCAGCTAGGGAGGGCACGCAACAAAGAGTATGCATCTAAATTATGCTATATGATTATGTGTAAATAATATGTTGTCCTGGGTTAATGGTTGTTTCCGCATGATCTATGTAATGTCATATGTATCATAACCTAACAGTGGTATCACGAGCCCCTTATTATTTTCATAATCTAAATTGCATGAACATGGTTAAATATTACAAATTTGCAAGAATTAAAAGGGGTGATTAATTTTCGTAATTGTTAATTAATTGCAAATTGCGTTTATTTAATTATACGTACGCAGTTTTTCGGCAGTTTCTTCGTTACTCATCCGAATTGAGTGATTTTTGTGTCAATTCCGCATGTAAAAGGCATTCTAAAATTTTGACAAAATTAGTATTTTTCTGCCGAACCCAGAATTCTCAAATTCGAAGCCTAACTATGACTTTTCGAAGGTTTTAGTTTTTCGAATGCAAAATTTCGTAAATTTAAGATGTTAAATTAAATATTTGCGATTCTTGTTGATAAATCTTGAATTTTTGATTGACCTACTGCATATGTTTAACAAGTTTGAATGCCTAGTCTTGTTAATTATGCAATCTAATTTGTAATTATGATTAATTTGTTGAAAATTAGAATAATTTAGAATTAATTTGATTTTCATAATTAATTGTAATTTAATTAGAAACCTATGATTAAAAACCACCATAAAAATTGTAAATTTACGATAAATTTTAAATTTTTATGACCTAGACTTGAATCCATAACAATCGGAAATCAATTGGATAATAAATTTTCGATTTTTTCGCCCTAAAATTATGAAAATAATAATATTTATTAATTTGTCATTAATTTTAAATATAAATTTTAAATTTTTATGCGATTCATTCATATAACTTGCACGCACGAAGCAATGGATGCTTCGTGTTACCCTTAAGGGGTGTTGTATAATGCGGGCATGCGACGACGAGCAAGGGAGCTCGTCGCCCGTGCGGCACGAATGCAATGAGCAAGGGCGTAGTGCACGAGCACAAGGCAGCAGCCCTGCCTTGTGTCGTGTGCCACGAGCAATGAACGAATGGGCATGGGCGAAGAGCGAGCCAAGGCAGTCGCGTGTGGGCAGCAAGCGAGCTGCGCCACAACGCGCGCTACCTCGCACAAGAGCGCGCAGCCTCGCGCGCAGCGAGCGCAAGCTCGCGTGCCACGAGCGCTGCGCCCAGCATCACTCACGCGCACAGCGCGCGATGTCGCGCGCCCAGCGAGCGATGTCGCGCGCCAGCGAGTGATGGCTCGCGCCAGCGAGCGATGTCGCGCGCCCAGCCAGCGATCTCGCGCGCCCAGCGAGCGATGTCGCGCGCCCAGCGAGCGATGTCGCGCGCCCAGCGAGCGATGTCGCGCGCAGCGAGCACAATGTGTGCGGAGGCTTGCGATAGGGAAGCAGCAGCTATGCGACGAGCGCATGGGCTGCGCGCACATGGCCAGCAATGGCTGTGTGCGTACGGTCCATGGGCGTGCAACGCGTAGGGTGTTTGCGTTACGATTAGATCGTTTTGAATGTTTAATTTGAAAATTTCAGTTCACGTAATTTTAATTAATTTTAAAATTAATAATTTGAATTATTTTCTTGGATTTTAATTTTGAATATTATAATTATAATAAATGTTATTTATTCTAATTATTTTACTAAAATTAAAATCATGAATTAATTTAAATACGACTGAAATTAAATTAAATTTTTTGGATTCGATTATAAATTGATATGAGCTTTAAATTTTAATTAAATTTGTATGTTTCCGGTTGGACTAGAAATACATTTTTATGTTTAAAATTGGTAAAGCATATGAATTTATTGGTTTAAGTGGGAGCGCTTTTTAGTCATAAACTCTTGATTAGGTCTACAAATCCTTAAGGTTAAAACAACTTGATTAGAATTAATAAGGACTGAATAATTGGTAGATTATTGGTGCCCTTGATTAAATGCTGCAAATGTTTACGTGATGCATAATGTGTTTTACTAACCAGCTATGTGGGCCATTCATGATAATGAATGGGTGAATGGTATATATTGTATATGTACTGTTTTGCAGGTTATGAAGTGACTAGTATGGCCCAAATAGGATAGAAAATATGGTCTGCGTACCATTAATTTGAATGTAATTGGTCTAAAGTACCAAAGTTAATTTTCAATTCAAATATGGTCTGCGAACCATCAAATAGGTGTAATTAGTTATAGCTTATCCTATTTGAAGAAAATGGTGCCTCCCACGGAGATTTTCAAGACGGACTTTGAAGTCAAAGCTTCAAGATGAAGTCGGGCCATACTAGATCACAAATATCTTATGCATGTTTTAAGTTATTTGTTGCTTTAAATATGTCTTAAAATGCATGAGATCAAAAGCTTGATTATGTTGCATGATTAAGGATTTTAGTTCACTTAAAATCTAACCAACATAGTAAGAGCCTTAAGTTCCAAACTTAAAAATTGAGTTAAAAGGTGCCATGCCAAAATATACACTTGCTTGGATATCCTTTACATCAATCTAGTAATAGTTTTCGCTCAGCGAGGTGTTACTTATTGGTTCTAAAGGGGCAAGGTACACAAATAATTGTGAGTACATGTTAGTTTTGGTGAAACTCAACGATATAAGTAAGGAGTCCTTTTATGTCGTGGCAAATTCGATAGGTTTACCTAATAAGTTCTTAGACGTACCTATCAACCAAGAATAGTTTCTAGACTATTAGCAAAAGGCTTTTGCTTACCTAAGATGTTCTAGGATTAAGTCGACAAACTGTGCTTAGTTCTTCAATGATTTTAGGATCTTGGAATCATTTTATTCACACCTGCCGGAACACATAACTTGAATAAAATGCTTAATAAACATTGAATTATGCATGTATGCTAGAATTTAAGTTTATTAAGAGAAACTGTGAATGGTTATTTATTTGTTTATTCTTTTCAATTGTAGTTTTTAATATGGCAAACAACAATTCATTCAACATTCGATCAATTCTCGAAAAGGAGAAGTTGAACGGGAAAAACTTCCTTGACTGGCAAAGGAACTTGCAAATAGTTCTTATGCAGGAAGAAAAGGAGTATGTCCTAGATGAGGCGATGCCCGAAGCTCCAGGCGACGGGGTCACTCAGGCTGCCCTCAATCGTTGGATTGATGCCAACAAGGATGTGAAATGTCTAATGCTCGCCACCATGAGTGCGGATCTGCAGAAAACGTTCATCAACTCAGATGCTTTCACAATCATCAGTGAGTTGAAGAACATGTTCCAAGATCTGGCTCGAGTCGAAAGATTCGAGACTCATAGGCAAATTCTTGAGACCAAGCTTAAGAAAGGCGAGCCCGTAAGTCCACATGTTCTCAAAATGATTGGACTCATTGAGAATATGAGTCGGCTGGATCAACAATTTTCTCAGGAAATGGCTATAGACACCATCCTCCATTCTCTTCATAGCGGGTATGATCAGTTCAAACTGAACTACAGTATGAATAGTCTGGACAAAACGCTCACTGAGCTTCACGGTATGCTGAAGACCGCTGAAAAGACGCTCAAAAGTGATAAGCAGGATGTGCTTATGGTGCGTGGGGGCAAGTTCAAGAAATCTGGAAAGAAGAGGAATGCTAAGAAAGGTGGCAACAAGGCCAGCCCAACTAAGCAAACTGGCGCCAAATCTGCAAAGAGGAAGGTCAGTCAACCCACTTCTGAATCCGAATGCTTCTACTGCAAGAAGAAGGGGCATTGGAAGAGAGATTGCTTGAAGCTAAAGGAAGATCAGAAGAACGGAACAGTCGTTCCATCTTCAGGTATTTTCGTTATAGACTGTATACTTGCTAATTCAACTTCTTGGGTATTAGATACAGGTTGTGGCTCACACTTATGTTCCAATCCACAGGGACTAAGAAGAAGTAGAAAGTTAAGCAAGGGTGAAGTCGACCTACGAGTGGGAAATGGAGCACGGATTGCTGCATTAGCCGTAGGAACTTATTATTTGTCGTTGCCCTCCGGGCTAGTTTTGGAACTGGAAGAATGTTTCCATGTTCCAAGTCTTACTAAAAACATCATTTCAGTTTCTTGCTTAGATGCTAAGGGATTTTCCTTTATAATAAAAGACAATAGTTGTTCGTTTTATTTTAAAGAGATGTTTTATGGATCTGCTAGATTAGTCAATGGACTTTATTTATTAGATCACGACAAACAAGTATATAACATAAATACCAAAAAGGCCAAAAAGGATGATTCAGATCTCACCTATCTGTGGCATTGTCGATTAGGCCATATAAACTTGAAACGCTTAGAAAGACTTCAAAGGGAAGGAATTCTAGAACCATTTAACTTAGAGGATTATGGTAAATGCGAATCATGTTTACTTGGCAAAATGACAAAGCAACCTTTCTCTAAAGTTGGAGAAAGAGCAAATGAACTATTGGGTTTAATCCATACAGATGTATGTGGACCAATGAGTACAAATGCTAGAGGTGGTTTCAGCTACTTTATCACTTTCACTGATGACTTCAGTAGGTATGGTTATGTCTACCTAATGAAGCATAAGTCTGAATCCTTTGACAAATTCAAGGAATTTCAGAGTGAAGTAGAGAATCAATTAGGCAAGAAGATTAAGGCACTGCGGTCTGATAGAGGCGGTGAATATCTGAGCTATGAATTTGATGACCATCTGAAAGAATGTGGAATTCTATCAGAATTGACTCCTCCTGGAACACCACAATGGAACGGTGTGTCAGAACGGAGGAACAGAACCTTGCTAGACATGGTCAG
The DNA here is from genome assembly GCF_020520425.1 of Spinacia oleracea. Taxonomy (NCBI): domain Eukaryota; kingdom Viridiplantae; phylum Streptophyta; class Magnoliopsida; order Caryophyllales; family Amaranthaceae; genus Spinacia; species Spinacia oleracea. The sequence goes on from NC_079492.1 coordinate 33,117,047, forward strand.
GTCAATGATGGGTCAGGCCGAACTTCCATTAGAATTTTGGGGACATGCACTAAATACAGCTGCACTCACTATAAATAGAGCTCCGTCTAAAGCTGTCGAAAAGACTCCATACGAATTATGGTTTGGAAAGCCTCCAAATGTGTCTTTTCTTAAGATTTGGGGATGTGAAGTATACGTCAAACGATTAATTTCAGACAAACTTCATCCAAAATCTGACAAATGTATCCTTGTGGGCTATCCAAAGGAAACAAAGGGGTATTACTTCTACAATACATCTGAGAACAAAGTGTTTGTTGCTCGAGATGGTGTCTTTTTGGAGAAGGATCACATTTCCAAAATGACAAGTGGGAGAAAAGTAGACCTCGAAGAAATTCGAGTCGAACAACAAACTCTAGAGAATGCTCAAGATTACATTCAGGATGAAACTCAGAGATCTTTAGAAGAATCTGGTGAGAATCATGGTCAATCTAGAAATGTTACCCCGCGTAGATCGCAAAGATATAGATCTCAACCGGAAAGGTACTTAGGTATTTTGACGAACGAGAGCTATGACGTTCTATTACTTGAAAGTGATGAACCTGCGACTTACAAGCAAGCTATGACGAGCCCTAGCTCCAAGCAATGGCAAGAAGCCATGCAATCTGAATTAGACTCCATGTCTGAAAACCAAGTATGGGATTTGGTCGATTTGCCAGATGGCTACCAAGCCATTGGAAGCAAATGGGTTTTCAAACTGAAAAAGGACAAGGATGGGAAACTTGAAGTTTTCAAAGCTAGATTGGTTGCAAAAGGTTACAGGCAAGTCCACGGTGTGGATTACGATGAAACCTTTTCACCAGTTGCAATGCTAAAGTCTATTCGAATAATGTTAGCAATCGCTGCATATTACGATTACGAAATATGGCAGATGGATGTCAAAACTGCTTTCTTAAACGGCGTTTTAACAGAAACTGTGTTTATGACACAACCTGAAGGTTTTGAGGATCCAAAGAATGCTAAAAAGGTATGCAAGCTAAAGAAGTCAATCTACGGATTGAAGCAGGCATCCAGGAGCTGGAATATACGTTTTGATGAAGCAGTCAGTGACTTTGGTTTCATCAAGAACGCGGACGAATCTTGTGTATACAAGAAGGTCAGTGGGAGCAAAATTGCTTTCCTAGTATTATATGTCGACGACATATTGCTTATCGGAAATGACATTCCTATGTTGAACTCTGTCAAGATTTGGCTTGGGAAATGTTTTTCGATGAAGGATCTAGGAGAAGCACAGTACATATTGGGCATCAAGATTTACAGAGATAGATCTAAAAGGATGATTGGACTTAGTCAAAGCACTTATATCAATAAGGTGCTTGATAGGTTCAAGATGGCGGACTCCAAGCGAGGCTACCTACCCATGTCTCATGGAATGACTCTAAGCAAGACCCAGTGCCCAAAAACACTTGATGAGCGTAGACGAATGAATGGGATTCCATATGCATCATTGATTGATTCAATAATGTATGCTATGATATGTACACGCCCGGATGTTGCGTACGCACTCAGTGCTACGAGCAGATACCAGTCAGACCCAGGAGAGGCGCATTGGACTGCTGCCAAGAATATTCTGAAGTACCTGAAAAGGCACAAAGATGACTTCCTGGTCTATGGTGGAGATGATGAATTAATTGTTAAAGGCTATACGGACGCAAGTTTCCAAACCGACAAAGATGATTTCAGATCACAGTCTGGGTTTGTCTTCTGCCTCAACGGAGGAGCAGTAAGCTGGAAAAGTGCTAAGCAAAGCACCATTGCGGATTCTACAACTGAAGCGGAGTACATTGCTGCACATGAAGCAGCAAAGGAAGCTATATGGCTAAGGAAGTTCATAGGAGAACTTGGTGTAGTCCCCTCCATTAAAGGACCAATAGCCCTGTATTGTGATAATAACGGAGCTATTGCACAGGCAAAAGAGCCTAGACACCACCAGAGAGTCAAGCATGTACTTCGTAGATTTCACCTTCTACGAGAGTTCGTTGAAAGAAAAGAAGTCGAGATAAGCAAAATTGGAACTGATGACAACATATCAGATCCATTAACTAAACCTCTGCCGCAAGCGAAGCACAACTCGCACACTGCAGCTATGGGAATCAAGCATATTGGAGAATGGCTTTGATGTCTCTGTTTAATGTTTTAAAGTTTTAGAGTTTAAATCTTTGTAAAACATTATTGGTTAATCATTCACAATAAATGAAAGGAATTCATTTTTCCATTTAATTTGTGGTTTATTAAATGATGAGTCCCTTCAACTTGACGATATATTCAAGATAGACTGTCAGGACCAGTCCTGTGACTAAGAAATGTCTATCAAGTGAACTTGAATGTCAAAGGTTGAAAATGGTCCCTAATCGGAGTTTTCTATAAAATTGGACGCATAGAAAACGTTAGACGATTAGAATGCAAGATGACTAGTAGTTCTGTTTCTTGAACTATGTGGACATGGCAATGTCATAATCATTTGCATAGATACTTACTTTGGGAAGACTAGTATCGGACAAGACCTATGAAACTTTACTGTAAGAGATGAAAGTCTGTCATAAGTAAATTTCATTAAATTATTAGACACTAAATCCTCAATACCTGAGTGATTTGAGATTACTTGTTTGAGAACTGGTTGCTTTGATGTTGACCAACCGTCGCACCGTAAAAGGAGGCTATAAAGGCAACGCTCAGGTAATCACCTATCAAACGAAGTCTAATCTCAAGATCGCAAGATTGGGATTGTCCTCCCATAAATCGGGATGAGATGCTTAAAAGTTGTACAAGGCCACTCGGAGAGCTAGAAACTATGAAATGCATGGCCGTGCTCGGATGAATCATAGGCTATGATTATCTGTTTATTTGATCAGTTGAACTCTGAAACCGAGGAACACCTCTGGACATAATAAGGATGACAACTCTTACCTTATGTTCAAGAGCAAGCATCGAGCGACAAAGGAATTAGGAAATGCACACTTGTCCCTAAGGACAAGTGGGAGACTGAAGGAAATAATGCCCTTGGTCCAAGTATGCATACTATGTTAAGTCTAATAAATGCGGTTCAGTATTAATTAACAAGTTAATAATTCAGTGAGATCAAGTGAGCTGAATGCCTAGCTAGAGGCCGCTTCAGTTCAAGTGGAATTAATGATATTAATCCACAGCTTACTCTTGACTGAACCCGTAGGGTCACACAAATAGTACGTAAACGGATCAAGTATTTAATGGCATTAAATACTCCATCTATGAATATTCGGAACCGACGGATCTTGGTTTCAGTGGGAGCTAAGATCGTCACAGGCAAGAAATGAATACTCCGGAAACGATGATATTGCCGGAAACGGAAATATGGATCGTATCGGAAATATGAATATTATCCAAGTCGTAGATGTTGCCGGAAACGGAAACATGGTACGTATCGGAAAATATTATTGGAAATGGAAATATTACCAGAATCGGAAATATTGCCGGAAACGGAAATATTGTCAGAATCGGAAATATTACCGGAATCGGAAAATAATTCCGGAAACGGAAATATTAAATATTTGTTCGAAACGGAAATTAATTCCGGAATCGGAAATATTAAATATTGTTCGTATCGGAAATAAATTCCGGAACTGGAAATTTAATCGGAAGCGTATCGTACGAATTAGCATCGGACGAGGCCTGCCGGACGAAGGCCCAGCACGAAGCCGGGCCATCGCCCAGCAAGCACGCGCGCGCCACAAGCCCAGCCAAGGCAGCGCCCAGGCCTACCACAAGGCAGGCCCAGCGCGCGCCAAGGCCACCGTTGCGTGGGCCGCGCTGCGTGGGCTGCTGCTCGCACGCGCATGGGCAGCCCTTGTGGCTGCCGTGTGTGTGTGAGTTTGTGCTCATGCGTGATTCCTAAATCTACAAGAGTCAGTGTATGATTAAATTTCTATTCCTAATTGGATAAATTAATTAAATAGAATTCATGTAGGATTCTAATTTCAATTAATTCGTATCCTACTAGGATTACGATTCCTTTTCCATAACTCTATAAATAAAGGCCTAGGGGTCATAATTTATACACAAGTTTCAAAGTATTCAAAAGTGAGTTTTTTGAGAGAAAATTAAAACACACATCTTGCTCATAAAGTGCCGAAATTTTCTAGTACCTTAAGGGCGATTCTAGTTGGTCAATCTTAAGGCGGATCCGGACGTGCTGTGGACTATCTACGGAGGGACGACACTTGGAGTCCTAAAGACTTGTTCTTGTTCGGTTCGGGCGCAGCTAGGGAGGGCACGCAACAAAGATTATGCATCTAAATTATGCTATATGATTATGTGTAAATAATATGTTGTCCTGGATTAATGGTTGTTTCCGCATGATCTATGTAATGTCATATGTATCATAACCTAACACCATTTTGCTGCCGGTTTCTTTTGGAATTCCCCCAGTAGTCAAAGAAGTTGCCATCAGGTTTATAATAGTGGCAAATCTCACCACATTCAACATCATACTTGGTCGTCCAACACTCAACGACCTAAAAGCTGTGATCGTCCCTCATTTACTATTGGTAAAATTTGTTGGAAGCAACGGACGCGTTGGATCCCTCTATGGAAATCAACAGTTGGCCAGGGATTGTTACTTGTCGACGTTGGAGCCAACGGCCTGGGGAGCTTCTCCGAAGGGAAAGGAACAAACTAAACCTCCAGCGAGTCGCCGTAAAACCCGGAAAATTCCGACAGAGCACAATGCAGAAAGACGACCTGAGCTAGTGGGAGCACTTTATGATGTAATTTTGGACTTAGCGGATCCGTCTCGAACAGTCCCCATTGGGGTCCACCCTGATGACCCCATGTCAGCAGCGTTAGTGCAGCTACTCCAAGAATATAAGGAGATATTTGCCTTCACAGTAGAGGAGATGCCCGGTATAAACCCGGCGGTGGCCGTGCATAAGTTGAATGTGGACAGTACTGTGAAGCCAGTACGACAAAAGAAAAGGAATCATGGAGAAGCAAGAAATTTGGCCGCCGCTGCCGAGGTCAAGAAACTAATGGATGCAGACTTCATACGCCCATGCCAGTACCCAGATGAAGGAAATAATGCCATTGGTCCAAGTATGCATTCTATGCTAAGTCTAATAAATGCGGTTCACTATTAATTAACAAGTTAATAATTCAGTGAGATCAAGTGAGCTGAATGCCTAGCTAGAGGCCGCTTCAGTTCAAGTGGAATTAATGATATTAATCCACAGCTTACTCTTGACTGAACCCGTAGGGTCACACAAATAGTACGTAAACGGATCAAGTATTTAATGGCATTAAATACTCCATCTATGGATATTCGGAATCGACGGATCTTGGTTTCAGTGGGAGCTGAGATCGTCACAGGCAAGAAATGAATACTCCGGAAACGATGATATTGCCGGAAACGGAAATATGGATCGTATCGGAAATATAAATATTATCCAAGTCGGAGATGTTTCCGGAAACGGAAACATGGTACGTATCGGGAAATATTATCGGAAATGGAAATATTGCCGGAATCGGAAATATTGCCGGAAACGGAAATATTGCCGGAAACGGAAATATTGTCAGAATCGGAAATATTATCGGAATCGGAAAATAATTTCGGAAACGGAAATATTAAATATTTGTTCGAAACGGAAATTAATTCCGGAATCGAAAATATTAAATATTGTTCGTATCGGAAATATATTCCGGAATCAGGAATTTAATCGGAAGCGTATCGTACGAATAAGCATCGGACGAGGCCTGCCGGACGAGGGCCCAGCACGAAGCCAGGCCATCGCCCAGCAAGCCAAGCGCGCCACACGAACAGCCAAGGCCACGCCAGGCCCAGCGCAAGGCCAGGCCCAGAAGGCGCACAGCGCGCGCAGCGCGCGCAGCTGCGAGCAGTGGGCTGCGAGCATTGCTGCAGCTCGCGTGGGCTTGTAGCTCGCGTGGGCCGTGCGGCCGTGTGGGCTGTGCGCGGGCATGGCCTGCACGCTTGCGGGTCATGCTCGCGTAAGTGTTTGTGTTCGCATACGAAACCTAAAACGTGCAGAATTCGGTTAATGATTAAATTCCTAATTCTATTTGATAAATTAATTAAATAAGAGTTTTATTATAATTCTAATTTAATTAATTCGTATCCTAATAGGATTCCAATTCTCTTTCCATACCCCTATAAATATGTGGCCTGGGTTCACAATTTATAACGAGTTATTCAAGTATTCAAAGTGAGTTTTGAGAGAAAAATTCAGTCACACATCTTGCTCAAAAGTGCCGAAAATTTATAGTACCTTAGGGGCGATTCTAGTTGGTCAATCTTAAGGCGGATCCGGACGTGCTGTGGACTATCTACGGAGGGACGACACTTGGAGTCCTAAAGACTTGTTCTTGTTCGGTTCGGGCGCAGCTAGGGAAGGCACGCAACAAAGAGTATGCATCTAAATTATGCTATATGATTATGTGTAAATAATATGTATTCCTGGCTAAATGGTTTTTCCGCATGATTTATGAATTGTCATATGTATCATAACCTAACACCAGACTGGGTAGCCAACGTAGTCCTGGTACCCAAGCCCAATAAGACGTGGAGAATGTGCGTTGATTACACTGATCTCAATAAAGCATGCCCTAAAGACAGCTTCCCACTGCCGAAGATAGACCGACTCGTCGACTCCACTGCTGGACATGCCATGATGAGCTTCATGGACGCCTACTCCGGATTCCACCAAATTCCATTATGGCCCGAAGATCAGGAGAAGACGTCTTTCGTCACAGAACAAGGATTGTACTGCTACAAAGTAATGCCGTTCGGTTTAAAAAATTCCCCTGCTACCTTTCAACGGTTGATAAACACAGTTTTCGTAAAGCAGCTGGGGAGGAATATGAAGGAAATAATGCCCTTGGTCCAAGTATGCATTCTATGTTAAGTCTAATAAATGCGGTTCAGTATTAATTAACAAGTTAATAATTCAGTGAGATCAAGTGAGCTGAATGCCTAGCTAGAGGCCGCTTCAGTTCAAGTGGAATTAATGATATTAATCCACAGCTTACTCTTGACTGAACCCGTAGGGTCACACAAATAGTACGTAAACGGATCAAGTATTTAATGGCATTAAATACTCCATCTATGAATATTCGGAACCGACGGATCTTGGTTTCAGTGGGAGCTAAGATCGTCACAGGCAAGAAATGAATACTCCGGAAACGATGATATTGCCGGAAACGGAAATATGGATCGTATCGGAAATATGAATATTATCCAAGTCGTAGATGTTGCCGGAAACGGAAACATGGTACGTATCGGAAAATATTATTGGAAATGGAAATATTACCAGAATCGGAAATATTGCCGGAAACGGAAATATTGTCAGAATCGGAAATATTACCGGAATCGGAAAATAATTCCGGAAACGGAAATATTAAATATTTGTTCGAAACGGAAATTAATTCCGGAATCGGAAATATTAAATATTGTTCGTATCGGAAATAAATTCCGGAACTGGAAATTTAATCGGAAGCGTATCGTACGAATTAGCATCGGACGAGGCCTGCCGGACGAAGGCCCAGCACGAAGCCGGGCCATCGCCCAGCAAGCACGCGCGCGCCATAAGCCCAGCCAAGGCAGCGCCCAGGCCTACCGCAAGGCAGGCCCAGCGCGCGCCAAGGCCACCGTTGCGTGGGCCGCGCTGCGTGGGCTGCTGCTCGCACACGCATGGGCAGCCCTTGTGGCTGCCGTGTGTGTGTGAGTTTGTGCTCATGCGTGATTCCTAAATCTACAAGAGTCAGTGTATGATTAAATTTCTATTCCTAATTGGATAAATTAATTAAATAGAATTCATGTAGGATTCTAATTTCAATTAATTCGTATCCTACTAGGATTACGATTCCTTTTCCATAACTCTATAAATAAAGGCCTAGGGGTCATAATTTATACACAAGTTTCAAAGTATTCAAAAGTGAGTTTTTGAGAGAAAATTAAAACACACATCTTGCTCATAAAGTGCCGAAATTTTCTAGTACCTTAAGGGCGATTCTAGTTGGTCAATCTTAAGGCGGATCCGGACGTGCTGTGGACTATCTACGGAGGGACGACACTTGGAGTCCTAAAGACTTGTTCTTGTTCGGTTCGGGCGCAGCTAGGGAGGGCACGCAACAAAGAGTATGCATCTAAATTATGCTATATGATTATGTGTAAATAATATGTTGTCCTGGGTTAATGGTTGTTTCCGCATGATCTATGTAATGTCATATGTATCATAACCTAACAGTGGTATCACGAGCCCCTTATTATTTTCATAATCTAAATTGCATGAACATGGTTAAATATTACAAATTTGCAAGAATTAAAAGGGGTGATTAATTTTCGTAATTGTTAATTAATTGCAAATTGCGTTTATTTAATTATACGTACGCAGTTTTTCGGCAGTTTCTTCGTTACTCATCCGAATTGAGTGATTTTTGTGTCAATTCCGCATGTAAAAGGCATTCTAAAATTTTGACAAAATTAGTATTTTTCTGCCGAACCCAGAATTCTCAAATTCGAAGCCTAACTATGACTTTTCGAAGGTTTTAGTTTTTCGAATGCAAAATTTCGTAAATTTAAGATGTTAAATTAAATATTTGCGATTCTTGTTGATAAATCTTGAATTTTTGATTGACCTACTGCATATGTTTAACAAGTTTGAATGCCTAGTCTTGTTAATTATGCAATCTAATTTGTAATTATGATTAATTTGTTGAAAATTAGAATAATTTAGAATTAATTTGATTTTCATAATTAATTGTAATTTAATTAGAAACCTATGATTAAAAACCACCATAAAAATTGTAAATTTACGATAAATTTTAAATTTTTATGACCTAGACTTGAATCCATAACAATCGGAAATCAATTGGATAATAAATTTTCGATTTTTTCGCCCTAAAATTATGAAATTAATAATATTTATTAATTTGTCATTAATTTTAAATATAAATTTTAAATTTTTATGCGATTCATTCATATAACTTGCACGCACGAAGCAATGGACGCTTCGTGTTACCCTTAAGGGGTGTTGTATAATGCAGGCATGCGACGACGAGCAAGGGAGCTCGTCGCCCGTGCGGCACGAATGCAATGAGCAAGGGCGTAGTGCACGAGCACAAGGCAGCAGCCCTGCCTTGTGTCGTGTGCCACGAGCAATGAACGAATGGGCATGGGCGAAGGGCGAGCCAAGGCAGTCGCGTGTGGGCAGCAAGCGAGCTGCGCCACAGCGCGCGCTGCCTCGCACAAGAGCGCGCAGCCTCGCGCGCAGCGAGCGCAAGCTCGCGTGCCACGAGCGCTGCGCCCAGCATCACTCGCGCGCACAGCGCGCGATGTCGCGCGCCCAGCGAGCGATGTCGCGCGCCAGCGAGCGATGTCGCGCGCCAGCGAGCGATGGCTCGCGCCAGCGAGCGATGTCGCGCGCCCAGCGAGCGATGGCTCGCGCGCCCAGCGAGCGATGTCGCGCGCCCAGCGAGCGATGTCGCGCGCGCGCACTGCGAGCGATAGCTCGCGTGCGATGAGCGCTGGCGCGCGCAGCGAGCACAATGTGTGCGGAGGCTTGCGATAGGGAAGCAGCAGCTATGCGACGAGCGCATGGGCTGCGCGCACATGGCCAGCAATGGCTGTGTGCGTACGGTCCATGGGCGTGCAACGCGTAGGGTGTTTGCGTTACGATTAGATCGTTTTGAATGTTTAATTTGAAAATTTCAGTTCACGTAATTTTAATTAATTTTAAAATTAATAATTTGAATTATTTTCTTGGATTTTAATTTTGAATATTATAATTATAATAAATGTTATTTATTCTAATTATTTTACTAAAATTAAAATCATGAATTAATTTAAATACGACTGAAATTAAATTAAAATTTTTGGATTCGATTATAAATTGATATGAGCTTTAAATTTTAATTAAATTTGTATGTTTCCGGTTGGACTAGAAATACATATTTATGTTTAAAATTGGTAAAGCATATGAATTTATTGGTTTAAGTGGGAGCGCTTTTTAGTCATAAACTCTTGATTAGGTCTACAAATCCTTAAGGTTAAAACAACTTGATTAGAATTAATAAGGACTGAATAATTGGTAGATTATTGGTGCCCTTGATTAATTGCTGCAAATGTTTACGTGATGCATAATGTGTTTTACTAACCAGCTATGTGGGCCATTCATGATAATGAATGGGTGAATGGTATATATTGTATATGTACTGTTTTGCAGGTTATGAAGTGACTAGTATGGCCCAAATAGGATAGAAAATATGGTCTGCGTACCATTAATTTGAATGTAATTGGTCTAAAGTACCAAAGTTATTTTTCAATTCAAATATGGTTTGCGAACCATCAAATAGTTGTAATTAGTTATAGCTTATCCTATTTGAAGAAAATGGTGCCTCCCACGGAGATTTTCAAGACGGACTTTGAAGTCAAAGCTTCAAGATGAAGTCGGGCCATACTAGATCACAAATATCTTATGCATGTTTTAAGTTATTTATTGCTTTAAATATGTCTTAAAATGCATGAGATCAAAAGCTTGATTATGTTGCATGATTAAGGATTTTTAGTTCACTTAAAATCTAACCAACATAGTAAGAGCCTTAAGTTCCAAACTTAAAAATTGAGTTAAAAGGTGCCATGCCAAAATATACACTTGCTTGGATATCCTTTACATCAATCTAGTAATAGTTTTCGCTCAGCGAGGTGTTACTTATTGGTCCTAAAGGGGCAAGGTACACAAATAATTGTGAGTACATGTTAGTTTTGGTGAAACTCAACGATATAAGTAAGGAGTCCTTTTATGTCGTGGCAAATTCGATAGGTTTACCTAATAAGTTCTTAGACGTACCTATCAACCAAGAATAGTTTCTAGACTATTAGCAAAAGGCTTTTGCTTACCTAAGATGTTCTAGGATTAAGTCGACAAACTGTGCTTAGTTCTTCAATGATTTTAGGATCTTGGAATCATTTTATTCACACCTGCCGGAACACATAACTTGAATAAAATGCTTAATAAACATTGAATTATGCATGTATGCTAGAATTTAAGTTTATTAAGAGAAACTGTGAATGGTTATTTATTTGTTTATTCTTTTCAATTGTAGTTTTTAATATGGCAAACAACAATCAAAACATCATCATGGGTTCTGAGCTTATGGTCAAGCTGAACCTGACAAATTTTCTTGAATGGGAAGCTAAGCTAGTTGAAATAGTCAAACTCAATGGACTTGAGTATGTACTATCACATCCCATGCCAAGCTACTATGCCAGAGACATGACCCCTGAGAGATTTTACGCCTGGGATGCGGATCTCAAAAAGGTTATGAGTCTCATGCTGAACAATATCCCTGATGATTGGGCTAGAAGGTTTGTAGCCTATGAACCTTTTACGCTCATCAAGAATCTGAGGGATATCTGTCGTGGAAGTACGGAGGACAGGGACCTGAACGTCCATGAGTTGATTGAATCAATGTCTGGGCTAAAGGTTAGTTCTCCCAACAGGTGTTATAGGATGGAGGTCCAAGAAACACATGTTCAGCTCCTTCGCACTAAACAGAGGGTAGGCGTCCCACTGAGGTTCCATGTGGATCTTATGTGTTCATATTTTGATCGCCTAAGTCTACTAGGAACACCAATAAGCGAAAGGATGGCAGTCTCTATCTTGCTCAATTCACTACACAGTGGGTTTGGTCGCTTCAAGCAACAATACCTAAGTGAACCAAGAGAAGAAACAGTTGCAGAATTTATTCACCTTGTCAGAAAGGCTGAAATAGTACTGGACTGTGAAGCCAAAGATTTACTCAAGGCTAGAAAGAGACCATTCAAGAAAGGTGGAAAGTCCAAGGGCAATGCTAAATCAAAGCAGGACAAGTCCACATCAAGCTGTCTTTATTGTGATGGAATAGGCCATTACAAAAGAGAATGTCCAAAGCTAAAGGAAGATCAGAAGAACGGAACAGTCGTTCCATCTTCAGGTATTTTCGTTATAGACTGTATACTTGCTAAATCAACTTCTTGGGTATTAGATACAGGTTGTGGCTCACACTTATGTTCCAATCCACAGGGACTAAGAAGAAGTAGAAAGTTAAGCAAGGGTGAAGTCGACCTACGAGTGGGAAATGGAGCACGGATTGCTGCATTAGCCGTAGGAACTTACTATTTGTCGTTGCCCTCCGGGCTAGTTTTGGAACTGGAAGAATGTTTCCATGTTCCAAGTCTTACTAAAAACATCATTTCAGTTTCTTGCTTAGATGCTAAGGGATTTTCCTTTATAATAAAAGACAATAGTTGTTCGTTTTATTTTAAAGAGATGTTTTATGGATCTGCTAGATTAGTCAATGGACTTTATTTATTAGATCACGACAAACAAGTATATAACATAAATACCAAAAAGGCCAAAAAGGATGATTCAGATCTCACCTATCTGTGGCATTGTCGATTAGGCCATATAAACTTGAAACGCTTAGAAAGACTTCAAAGGGAAGGAATTCTAGAACCATTTGACTTAGAGGATTATGGTAAATGCGAATCATGTTTACTTGGCAAAATGACAAAGCAACCTTTCTCTAAAGTTGGAGAAAGAGCAAATGAACTATTGGGTTTAATCCATACAGATGTATGTGGACCAATGAGTACAAATGCTAGAGGTGGTTTCAGCTACTTTATCACTTTCACTGACGACTTCAGTAGGTATGGTTATGTCTACCTAATGAAGCATAAGTCTGAATCCTTTGACAAATTCAAGGAATTTCAGAGTGAAGTAGAGAATCAATTAGGCAAGAAGATCAAGGCACTGCGGTCTGATAGAGGCGGTGAATATCTGAGCTATGAATTTGATGACCATCTGAAAGAATGTGGAATTCTATCAGAATTGACTCCTCCTGGAACACCACAATGGAACGGTGTGTCAGAACGGAGGAACAGAACCTTGCTAGACATGGTCAGGTCAATGATGGGTCAGGCCGAACTTCCATTAGAATTTTGGGGACATGCACTAAATACAGCTGCACTCACTATAAACAGAGCTCCGTCTAAAGCTGTCGAAAAGACTCCATACGAATTATGGTTTGGAAAGCCTCCAAATGTGTCTTTTCTTAAAATTTGGGGATGTGAAGTATACGTCAAACGATTAATTTCAGACAAACTTCATCCAAAATCTGACAAATGTATCCTTGTGGGCTATCCGAAGGAAACAAAGGGGTATTACTTCTACAATACATCTGAGAACAAAGTGTTTGTTGCTCGAGATGGTGTCTTTTTGGAGAAGGATCACATTTCCAAAATGACAAGTGGGAGAAAAGTAGACCTCGAAGAAATTCGAGTCGAACAACAAACTCTAGAGAATGCTCAAGATGACATTCAGGATGAAACTCAGAGATCTTTAGAAGAATCTGGTGAGAATCATGGTCAATCTAGAAATGTTACCCCGCGTAGATCGCAAAGATATAGATCTCAACCGGAAAGGTACTTAGGTATTTTGACGAACGAGAGCTATGACGTTCTATTACTTGAAAGTGATGAACCTGCGACTTACAAGCAAGCTATGACGAGCCCTAGCTCCAAGCAGTGGCAAGAAGCCATGCAATCTGAATTAGACTCCATGTCTGAAAACCAAGTATGGGATTTGGTCGATTTGCCAGATGGCTACCAAGCCATTGGAAGCAAATGGGTTTTCAAACTGAAAAAGGACAAGGATGGGAAACTTGAAGTTTTCAAAGCTAGATTGGTTGCAAAAGGTTACAGGCAAGTCCACGGTGTGGATTACGATGAAACCTTTTCACCAGTTGCAATGCTAAAGTCTATTCGAATAATGTGAGCAATCGCTGCATATTACGATTACGAAATATGGCAGATGGATGTCAAAACTGCTTTCTTAAACGGCGTTTTAACAGAAACTGTGTTTATGACACAGCCTGAAGGTTTTGAGGATCCAAAGAATGCTAAAAAGGTATGCAAGCTAAAGAAGTCAATCTACGGGTTGAAGCAGGCATCCAGGAGCTGGAATATACGTTTTGATGAAGCAGTCAGTGACTTTGGTTTCATCAAGAACGCGGACGAATCTTGTGTATACAAGAAGGTCAGTGGGAGCAAAATTGCTTTCCTAGTATTATATGTCGACGACATATTGCTTATCGGAAATGACATTCCTATGTTGAACTCTGTCAAGATTTGGCTTGGGAAATGTTTTTCGATGAAGGATCTAGGAGAAGCACAGTACATATTGGGCATCAAGATTTACAGAGATAGATCTAAAAAGATGATTGGACTTAGTCAAAGCACTTATATCAATAAGGTGCTTGATAGGTTCAAGATGGCGGACTCCAAGCGAGGCTACCTACCCATGTCTCATGGAATGACTCTAAGCAAGACTCAGTGCCCAAAAACACTTGATGAGCGTAGACGAATGAATGGGATTCCATATGCATCATTGATTGGTTCAATAATGTATGCTATGATATGTACACGCCCGGATGTTGCGTACGCACTCAGTGCTACGAGCAGATACCAGTCAGACCCAGGAGAGGCGCATTGGACTGCTGCCAAGAATATTCTGAAGTACCTGAAAAGGCACAAAGATGACTTCCTGGTCTATGGTGGAGATGATGAATTAATTGTTAAAGGCTATACGGACGCAAGTTTCCAAACCGACAAAGATGATTTCAGATCACAGTCTGGGTTTGTCTTCTGCCTCAACGGAGGAGCAGTAAGCTGGAAAAGTGCTAAGCAAAGCACCATTGCGGATTCTACAACTGAGGCGGAGTACATTGCTGCACATGAAGCAGCAAAGGAAGCTATATGGCTAAGGAAGTTCATAGGAGAACTTGGTGTAGTCCCCTCCATTAAAGGACCAATAGCCCTGTATTGTGATAATAACGGAGCTATTGCACAGGCAAAAGAGCCTAGACACCACCAGAGAGTCAAGCATGTACTTCGTAGATTTCACCTTCTACGAGAGTTCGTTGAAAGAAAAGAAGTCGAGATAAGCAAAATTGGAACTGATGACAACATATCAGATCCATTAACTAAACCTCTGCCGCAAGCGAAGCACAACTCGCACACTGCAGCTATGGGAATCAAGCATATTGGAGAATGGCTTTGATGTCTCTGTTTAATGTTTTAAAGTTTTAGAGTTTAAATCTTTGTAAAACATTATTGGTTAATCATTCACAATAAATGAAAGGAATTCATTTTTCCATTTAATTTGTGGTTTATTAAATGATGAGTCCCTTCAACTTGACGATATATTCAAGATAGACTGTCAGGACCAGTCCTGTGACTAAGAAATGTCTATCAAGTGAACTTGAATGTCAAAGGTTGAAAATGGTCCCTAATCGGAGTTTTCTATAAAATTGGACGCATAGAAAACGTTAGACGATTAGAATGCAAGATGACTAGTAGTTCTGTTTCTTGAACTATGTGGACATGGCAATGTCATAATCATTTGCATAGATACTTACTTTGGGAAGACTAGTATCGGACAAGACCTATGAAACTTTACTGTAAGAGATGAAAGTCTGTCATAAGTAAATTTCATTAAATTATTAGACACTAAATCCTCAATACCTGAGTGATTTGAGATTACTTGTTTGAGAACTGGTTGCTTTGACGTTGACCAACCGTCGCACCGTAAAAGGAGGCTATAAAGGCAACGCTCAGGTAATCACCTATCAAACGAAGTCTAATCTCAAGATCGCAAGATTGGGATTGTCCTCCCATAAATCGGGATGAGATGCTTAAAAGTTGTACAAGGCCACTCGGAGAGCTAGAAACTGTGAAATGCATGGCCGTGCTCGGATGAATCATAGGCTATGATTATCTGTTTATTTGATCAGTTGAACTCTGAAACCGAGGAACACCTCTGGACATAATAAGGATGACAACTCTTACCTTATGTTCAAGAGCAAGCATCGAGCGACAAAGGAATTAGGAAATGCACACTTGTCCCTAAGGACAAGTGGGAGACTGAAGGAAATAATGCCCTTGGTCCAAGTATGCATTCTATGTTAAGTCTAATAAATGCGGTTCAGTATTAATTAACAAGTTAATAATTCAGTGAGATCAAGTGAGCTGAATGCCTAGCTAGAGGCCGCTTCAGTTCAAGTGGAATTAATGATATTAATCCACAGCTTACTCTTGACTGAACCCGTAGGGTCACACAAATAGTACGTAAACGGATCAAGTATTTAATGGCATTAAATACTCCATCTATGAATATTCGGAACCGACGGATCTTGGTTTCAGTGGGAGCTAAGATCGTCACAGGCAAGAAATGAATACTCCGGAAACGATGATATTGCCGGAAACGGAAATATGGATCGTATCGGAAATATGAATATTATCCAAGTCGTAGATGTTGCCGGAAACGGAAACATGGTACGTATCGGAAAATATTATTGGAAATGGAAATATTACCAGAATCGGAAATATTGCCGGAAACGGAAATATTGTCAGAATCGGAAATATTACCGGAATCGGAAAATAATTCCGGAAACGGAAATATTAAATATTTGTTCGAAACGGAAATTAATTCCGGAATCGGAAATATTAAATATTGTTCGTATCGGAAATAAATTCCGGAACTGGAAATTTAATCGGAAGCGTATCGTACGAATTAGCATCGGACGAGGCCTGCCGGACGAAGGCCCAGCACGAAGCCGGGCCATCGCCCAGCAAGCACGCGCGCGCCACAAGCCCAGCCAAGGCAGCGCCCAGGCCTACCGCAAGGCAGGCCCAGCGCGCGCCAAGGCCACCGTTGCATGGGCCGCGCTGCGTGGGCTGCTGCTCGCACACGCATGGGCAGCCCTTGTGGCTGCCGTGTGTGTGTGAGTTTGTGCTCATGCGTGATTCCTAAATCTACAAGAGTCAGTGTATGATTAAATTTCTATTCCTAATTGGATAAATTAATTAAATAGAATTCATGTAGGATTCTAATTTCAATTAATTCGTATCCTACTAGGATTACGATTCCTTTTCCATAACTCTATAAATAAAGGCCTAGGGGTCATAATTTATACACAAGTTTCAAAGTATTCAAAAGTGAGTTTTTGAGAGAAAATTAAAACACACATCTTGCTCATAAAGTGCCGAAATTTTTTAGTACCTTAAGGGCGATTCTAGTTGGTCAATCTTAAGGCGGATCCGGACGTGCTGTGGACTATCTACGGAGGGACGACACTTGGAGTCCTAAAGACTTGTTCTTGTTCGGTTCGGGCGCAGCTAGGGAGGGCACGCAACAAAGAGTATGCATCTAAATTATGCTATATGATTATGTGTAAATAATATGTTGTCCTGGGTTAATGGTTGTTTCCGCATGATCTATGTAATGTCATATGTATCATAACCTAACAGAATATAGAAGCCTATATTGACGACATGATTGTAAAAAGCAAGCAGAAGAAGGATCACCTTGACGACTTGAGAGAAACCTTTGAAACCGTCAGGACATACCAGATGAGACTCAATCCCAAGAAGTGCATATTTGGGGTATCTTCTGGCAAGTTCCTTGGCTTCCTGATTGACGAAAGCGGTCATTGATATGACGTCGCCAAGGACGGTTAAAGACGTGCAACGCCTCACTGGGTGTCTCGCCGCCTTGGGACGATTCTTATCTAGAGCTGGAGACAAGTGTCACTACTTTTTCAGTACCATAAAAAAGGGGACCCAGTTTGAGTGGACGACGCAAGCTGAGGCTGCCTTCCTCCATCTAAAAGAACATCTGCACACCTTGCCACGGCTGGTCAGCCCTCACTTGGGGGAAGTTTTGTATCTGTATCTTGCCATCTCAGAATATGCGCTAAGCGCCGTCTTGCTTACAAAGAGGGAGGGAACACAACTACCTGTGTACTTTGTCAGTCACATGTTGCAAAATGCTGAACTCAAATATCCAACGGTCGAAAAATTTGGTTTTGCTCTGTTCTTGGCTAGTAAGAAGCTTCGTCCATATTTCTTGGCCCACCGATTGGTGGTATACACGGATCAACCGCTTAAGCGACCTTTCACCAACCTTGAAGCGTCAGGAAGAATGCTCAATTGGGCAATTGAGCTTCACGCGTTTGATATCTCATATGAACCAAGGAAGGCAATAAAGGGACAGGCATGTGCTGACTTCATCGCGGAACTGACCAAGCCACCCTATTTGAAAAATGAAAAAACTCAGTGGATAGTGCATGTGGACGGCTCTGCTACTCAGAACGGGTCAGGAGCCGGCATTATCTGTGAGTCACCAGAAGGAGATATCTATGAATATGCAATGCGATTCAACTTTCAGGCGTCAAACAACGAAGCCGAATACGAAGCCCTGATATGTGGAATTCAGATGAGCAGAGCCGCAGGGGCAGCAGACGTCCTCTTTTTGTCTGACTCGCAATTAATTGCCAGTCAGGTCAAAGGAGAGTATGAGGCTAAGGACGAGGCCATGATAAGATATTTGGAAAAAGTCCGCCAAGAAGCCCAACAGCTGTCTAACTTTGAAGTAAAACACATCCCCCGGTCTGAAAACAACAAGGCAGACGCTTTATCTAAACTAGCAAGCTCAGCATCCTGCGACACGCCACGTCATGTATTCTAGGAGGTAAAACAGTCCAAAAGCATTGACGCCTCGAGAATAGACATCTTGGATCGAACAACCACCTGGATGGATGACATTGTCAACTTCAAAATGAATGGAGTACTCCCTGATGATCCCAAGCAGGCAGAAAGATTACAAAAGAAATGTACATGGTTTGAGATATGGAATGGAACACTATACAAAAAAGCCTTCTCACGGCCACTTCTCCGCTGCGTAACCCCCGAGAAGGGGCAAGAGGTACTGGAAGATCTTCATCAGGGATTATGCAGCTCCCACATAGGAGGGAGGGCCCTGGCCGAAAAAACTTTAAGAACTGGATACTATTGGCCCACTCTCAAAGAAGACTCCCTTAATATGGTAAAGCGTTGTGATAAATGCCAACGATTTGCTCACCTAATTCGACGACCAGCACAGAAACTGACGCCAATCACCAGCCCTATACCTTTTGCCAAATGGGGGATGGACTTATTAGGACCCTATACGACGGCGCCAGGAGGACTGCGTTATGTAATAGTAGCCGTCGATTACTTCACTAAATGGGTAAAAGCTGAGGCTTTAAAGAACACTAAGGCACAGGTTGTGAGAGCATTCATCTGGAAAAACATAATCACAAGATTTGGCGTACCTCAGTCTATCGTCTTCGACAATGGGCCATAATTCAAGACGCCCAAATTAGAAGAGTGGTTGGCCGACCATGGTATCACAACATGTTTTGCATCAGTAGGACGCCCCCCAAGCTAACGGACAAGTAGAGGCATTCAACAAGATTATCTCTGAAGGGATGAAGAAGAAGCTTGATGAGGCAAAGGGTTTATGGGCCGACGAGTTACCCAATGTTTTATGGTCTATACGGACCACGGCAAAAAATTCCACAGGAGAAACACCATTCTTGTTAGCCTATGGGGCTGAAGCCGTCCTACCCATTGAAATGTGCGAACCCACCCTGCGCGTCATGTTGTTTAATGAAGATGCCAATTGGGAAATGATGAAGGCGGCCTTGGATTTCTTACCAGAAACCAGAGGGAATGCGGCTCTACGACAGCAGCTATACAAACTCCGCATGACAAGGGAATACAACAAAAGGGTTTCTAGAAGAATACTTAAAGTTGGAGATTTTGTGCTTAGGAAAATGGAAGCCGTCGGACGCGCCAATGAACAAGGGAAACTCACCCCTACTTGGGAAGGTCCGTATGAGATCTACGAGGAGGTTCGAGACGGAACATACCGGATCCAAGACATGCAGGAGCGTCCGATTTTGCGTACTTGGAATGCGGATAACCTCAAGAAGTACTTTTTCTAGATTGACACTTGTCTAGATTATATGCATTGTAAAGACGTCTAGAGCCTAGACGCACCGTGTAGCATGTTTTAAACATTAAATGAAAAATTCACTGCAAGCCGGTCTTGCTGAGAAATCCTTCTGAAAAGAATGTCATCAAAACTCTCGGAGAAATGCAAACTAATGCTCTCCCAAAAAGACTAGTCGTTTAAAGGCCTAAGAAGTGGCCCAGACTAGCACCCTCACTAGGCTGATCACCTAGAACACAGGGCTCACACATTCCTAACACAGCTATATAAAGTAGCAAAAGACCTTGGCAAAAAGACCAGGGCAGACATCTGACGACTCAAATAGGGGGCGTCGGACGTAATCATAAAAAATATGCTGAAAGCTAAAAAGCAGTAAGACGTTCAAAAGGGCATCATGTCATTCCCATTAAGTTAGTCATAATTACAAGAATTATGCACAAAAGCCACCAAGCATGGCGTCAAAAAAAAAAAAAACAAACAAAAACACATTAATAAAAACAAAGACGCGTAGGAACTCATTCCTCATCCTCGCTGGGCACGAACTCAGGAGGGGTGCGTCCTTCCCTTTGAGCCTTCTCCACCTCAATCTGATAGGTGAGAAACCTCTCAAACCAGCTGAAGGGACGTTCGCTTGCAAATTCAGCATTCCATGCAAGCTCCATACCCCTTTGGATCGATTTCTCACCCAACATGGCCTACTGGGCGAGGACACTCTGTGACGAATCAACTTCCTTGCTAGCCGCCTCCAGTTGAACCTCCAACTCTTTAAACTGAGTCTCCAGACGAGAAAACTCAGCCTCTTTCTCCTTTATCTTCTTGGAAAGATCCTCCATTTCAGAAAAGTTCTAATCAATATGCAGGAGACGAGTTGTGTTCTCAGCATTTTGAGAGGCCAGGGCGGTAGTCACAGCGTCAATCTGCTCCCGCCTGTCTAAGCGAAGCTTCTCCAGTGCAGCAAAATGCTGGTCACCACACTGACTGGCCAGAAGACGGTGACGAGCTTCTTCATGCACCAAAGCAGTGCGCCACTTTTTCAGCGAGTCCAGCAGAATGAACATCTGCGCAAAAATAGTAAATCAAACAAAAAGAAATGAGTGTGTAAAAATAAAGGTATAACGAAACTTACGTCCAGCGCCGAGGACTGCATGGCGGTAAGCATATTCTCGGCCACCTCAGGAAGGGTTTCAGCATATTGGGGAGGAATGGCACTGCGCATCAGCGTCATTATCTTCCTACGGTCATGAGAATTGAACCCGCCCGAAGAAGGGATCTGATCCAATTCAGCATCTATGTCTTTCAGAGGATCGGGAATTTCTATGGGAAAAACAACGGCCTTAGAATCCCTGGGGGAAACTATAGAACTGCTAGACGAGGAACGGCAGGTGGTTACGATGTTGGAGTAAAACTTACCCCCAGAATTCCTAGCTCTCTCCGCCGCCCTCAGAGGGATGTTGCGGCGGACGACTTCAGGAATCCCCGCAAGGGGATCAGCTGTCCCTCCAGTTTTCTCCAAGCTAGGAGAAGCAGATGCAGCCTTGGGGACGGCGAAACCCTTAGAAGCCTTCGACGTCGTCGACTTGAAGACGGGTCTCCCTGTACCGCCAGCCCTGCGTTTGGGAGTAGGAGCCGCGTCCGTGCTCGCCTTCCTCGTCTTTTAAAAAAAAATAAAAAAATATGATGATAAAAAAAAAAAGTTGTAAACAACAAAGGAAATCACGTCTGAAGATTTAATTAATACCTTCTCCTCCTCAGCAGGAGGGGGAGCCATCTGCTCATGAATGGCTTGCTCGGCTGCCTGCTAACGTTTCCAAACTTTGAAGGTACTGGCATCGAGTACCTTCGCCAACCAAGACGGCCTGTCCACTTGTCCTTTGGAGGCATCATCCAGCTGACCCATGGCCTCGTCTGGCAAAACGAGATAAAGACATTTAGTGCGGTTTTGATTAAACAGAAGAATTGGAAGTATAGATACATTACCTCTCGGCATATACGGACACAGGCCTACAGCCGAGAGGAAAGTGGGATTGCTCAGTTGATTCAGATGAGGCAACCACCCCTCGGGTATGTAGGCCGTCTTGTCTTTGATGACGAGCGGCTTGACCAGGAACAGCGACGAGATCCGCTCCCAGAGCTCGGCGGAGATGGGAGGTAAAGAAGCACCTCTCCCAACGAAGTTGGGCTTGGTGTTCCAACGTCTCATCCTCTCACACATCTCCAGATTGGTGGTTTTGATAACCACCCACTTCTTCCTCCAGTGATGCCACTTAGACGCCTTCCCCATCACCGTCCGATAGGCCCCTTTGTATGTAAGAATCAGCCAGCCCGCGGCGGCTTTCGAAACTTGAGACATAGAGGCGATTCTTAGGAACGCCGGAAGAGAAGGGGTGATGCCGGCAAGCTCGCAGCGAGCAATGTAGCCAAACACACCCGCCCAGGAGTTCGGGGACATTTGGCACAGGCCAATATTGAAGCTGTCCAGCAACTCCACCACAAAGGGGTGATGGGGGAATCTCATACCCAGCTTCAAAAACGAGCCGTAAACGGAGAATTCTCCTTTCACCAGTCCAAAGCTGGTGCAGTCCATGCCAGCCGGCATGCGGAATTTATACTCCGAACCTAGATTCAGAGACGCCCCAAAAGTTTTCCCCTCTAGAGTGAGGAAATTCAGCCACGTCTGAAGTGGGAAGATGGCGCTGGGATGAAGGTGACTTCCTCCCCACCCGACGTGCTAGCCGGCGCGGCATCGGTGCTTTCTGGGACGTCCTCTATAGGAGAAGAGGACTCTCCCTCAAACTGCTCCTCGTCTTCTATTCACGCTATTAATCCTGCAACAACCCAAGATTTGCTTCAAAATAGGGGTAAACTTGAAAACAGAAGACGCCAACAGGACAAGATGACGCCTTCAGTTTGACGAGACCCATGCAAGACTAAGAAGAAAATTTGGAAGAATCAAAATCAACAAACACATTTTTCCAAAGAAAACCTTTACCTGATAAATCAAAAGGGAGTTTGTGAAAGAACTTGGATGAAGAACTGCAAGAACACGACTTTGAAGACCGTGGCGGTGCTACGGTGGATGTCGGTGGATAGAAGACGCCGGAAATCGCTTTCTCCTATTTGCTCTCAAGTGATCACTGGAAATGAGGGGGAAAATCACTCAAATTGGCCACTTATTTATAGAGGGGTAAGAAATGATTACCCCTTCCACGCGTCATCACCCTGTTGGACACTCCAAGAGCAGTGAAAACTAACGTCTGTTTTCACTCCTCATGAGGGGCAAATGATGTGGGCTTGAACAAATCTCCCACAAAGCCCAAAGAGGCAGCCTACGAACTCACACTGATCAGATGGGCCCAGGCCTGGAAAGAAGGCCCAAAGTCCTGCTACTCCACCAGAATAAAGACAGAGCCCCATTGGGCAAAGCCCATTATCTTTAAAAGCCGGTCCAAATATGGGAGGACCATCATTGCAGGACAAAGGCCACGTGTCCTAAATCCCCAAGGGGCACGTGTCCCATAGTTAGGGTTGAGGGTGCAGTCCCCAAGGAACCCTAGCACTATAAATAGCTCAGATCCCAAGGTAAAAGAGCATTCAATTCTTGCCCAACCACAACAAACTTGTCTTTACTCTGCCTTCTCTCTACAAATCACTTATCTCTCTAGCTTATACTTACTTAAGCATCGGAGGGAATATTCCTACGGGAATATTCTTGTTTTGCAGGTTGCCAGAAGTTCGTGCCAAGTCATACTTGATACCTCCGAGGAGCGCGTGCCACATCAACACCGTAAAAGTTCCCACAACAACTATGATTATATTTTTTTTTATAAAAGTAAAATCCAATCATTAATTACAATGTATAAAGGCACAACTATTAGTATCCATGTTGAGGTAAATTTAAATGACATAAAAGTGAATGCTCCCAATTATATTACACTTGTTTATGAAAAACATAAATTGTACAATGAACTTATTAGGTTGAAACTTTGATTACAGAGCATATATTATGCATCCGGCTGCACTAGCTCGGTGTGTCCTTTCACATTTTTCAACTTACATTTTATTTTTTTGTGTATAAGTAAGATGTCCATCGCCTCCAATAACGATTAACCATTTCGCCTCTTACGCTCCTATTAAGGACATGCTTGGATTTGGTGTAATGGGTTATGGGGGTAATAAAAGTCAAACCATCTTAATAAAAGGACAATGAAGGTGAATTGAGGTGGTTGCAAGGAGGGTGGTGTGGTGGTATTATGATGAGAAGTTGTGGTAGTGGTGGAGTTGTGAGGAGAAGGGAGGAAGGGGGGATTTATCACCCCCCAAATGAGGGTAATAATTACCCTAGTGGGATGGTGGGTAACTATTCCCCTCATAATGAGCATATTTGTTCTCCATTTCCTTTTATTTTCTTCTTGCCAACACTAGCTTATTCTCTTTGACACCACTTCATCCCCTCATCATCACCTTCAATTACCTTATTTTTGTCTGTATGACTTTTATTATCCCATTAATGCATTACCCTCAATCCAAGCAAGCCCTAAGTGTAAAGAGCCATGTGGATGCTTAAGTACATGCTCAATGTTAAGATATCGGGTCCCGGTTAAAAACAATGTGTGCCTTATTTTTTATGATTTGGACTTTCAAGGATCCCAAAATTTTAGTTTTCCGGCTGCTTCCCGGTTCCCATATACCCCATGAGAGTCGTTGAGGCATATTAATTTGGTGGTCATAACTATCTGTTTCGACTCTTACATGACATTTTAGTCGGTTTTCTTACAAAATCCAAGTTGTAGAACCAAGGTTATTTCGAACATTTAAGTGACAAAGTAGAGCATGTTTAAGGTTCCAAACTTCCTTATAGGACCACTTGATACATTCCCCAAATTTTCGGACTTTTCGAGATTTGGTCCTATAACTTTCATTTTTCGGATGATTTGAACATTTTCAGGCCCAAAATTTAGTGGTTCGGATGCTTCCTATATACCTAATGGGAATTGGGGAGGCATATAAAGTAGCTTAAACCATCTATTTGACTCCTAAATGAAATTGTAGCCGATTTTCTTACAAACTCAAGTTGTTAAGTCAAGGTTATTCTGAGCTTTTAATGACCGACTAAAGGAATTTTAAAATTCCAAACTGCCATATATGACACCTGATACATTTCCTCAAAATTTAGGAGTTTTCAAGAGTGGGTCCCCAAATCTCCAAATTCGGTTAAATATTGTATTATAACCTTTACTTTAATTTGGATGATTTGTTTTTTTTCCAGATCTCGAAAGGTTAGTGATATGAATGCTTCCCATATACTCCATGGACCCTAGGAGGCGTACGTAGCAAGTGGTTATAACCATTTTGGGATGATTTGTACCTTTTCGTTCCTCGAAAGGTCAGTGGTCCAGATGATTCCCATACAGATACCCCAACAGGCATAAAGGGGGCAGAACCATCTTTTTCGACTTTTAAATAACATTTTAGCCAATATTAACAAAAACTCAATTTGTTGAATCAAGGCATTCCGAGCCTTAAAGTGGCCAACTAGAGGATTTTTAAGGTTATAAATTAAACTTCCATGTATTACCGCTAGATACATTTTTCGAAATATCGGGTGTTTTAGAGACCCTGTCCTAAATCTTAATATTTGATCAAAAAATAGTGCATTCCAACCTTCATTTTCGGATGATTTGGACTTTTTCGGACCCCGAAAGGTTAGTGATAACAAATTCTTTCCATATACCTCATGGGACTATATATTGGCCCTCCCACTAGTCGTTATCATGGGAGGATTCCACATAAGTAATACAATTTAGTCCACTTGACTCAATCCTATGACACCATACAAAATATTGTAGATCAGGGGTAAGTAAGGGGTCGAACTCTCGAGGATCAATCATTTTTCATACTAGCAAGACACATGTAGCTACTAGCACACTTCATTTTAAACAACAATTACTAGTTGGGTTGTTTGAACAACTTTTCACTAATTGCACAAACGGGATAATTAATATAAAGGGATAAGACTAGGGAAGGGGTATTTCAACCTAGTATAGATATAGCAAGTTAAGATTTCTCTCATAATTGGTGAATTACAAGTTAGTCTATGGAGAATTGCGCACTACTACAAACCATTCTCATCGGATGGTCATAGTGTGGTTTTCAAGAGTCTAGCGTTGTGTTTTCGATTTCCTAGCTAGGTTCCCGATGGTCACGGTGACAACTAGGTAAATAGAAATGAGCCTCAATACCCACTATAATTACGATCCTAGCGTCAACACGAAGAACGAGCGCTTTCCCATGTCAACGACTCCGTGCTCAATGGCTATCTAGGGGAACAACTATAGCACATGAATCACAACTTTTCCTTGGGGGTTGGAACAATGCAACAAAAAAACAAGACCAACCGAATTCCATCTAGCATGCTCATACACTCATCTCAAGTTAGGAGATAATCCCACAACAACTAGCAAAGCCCAACAAACACCAAAGTTACATACAAAAGGAGAGAGAAAGAAAAATCATGCCATAATTCTACTAGGGGTCTCCTAACCCCTAAGACTAAGAGAAATACTCACACATATATAATAGAACTTGAAACTAGTAGATTTAAGCAAACCAGAAAACATGGCTTTCTATTTTGGGTAAGGAAAATCAACATAAAAGATGAACTTAGGGATGAACACCAAGAACATATCAAATCGGGTAAAGAAATTCAACCATAAATCATGAATTAAAATTTCACAAATTGAAAAGAAAGCAATTAGATAAAATCTATAAAGGAAATAAACATTTAAACAAAAGAAAATACTTAAATTGAAAGAGGAGATATTGCTCCTGAATGTTAGCAATTAAAGAGTACTCTAGAAAGCAATAAAGGTGGTGAGAGTGTGTAAACCTAAGGAAAACAAAATGACACACACTCCACACATGTGGGTTTTAGGGTTACATTCTATTTATACTAAGTTGTCTTGGGATTTAATATCAATCAAATCAACAAAGCGGAAACAATCATGAAACCAACATCCATGTAAAAGCATAGATTAAGCAATACATACATTAGATTCGTGTACTCCCACTTTCTCTAAGAACACGAACAAGAACTCAACTCGTAGTTCCTCTACAATCGTCCAACGACACGTTCAGATCCACCTTCATTCCGGTAGCTTAGATCTTCCACAAGGTAGTTAACTGTTTTGGAAATATTCAACTTGGAGCCATAGAGAGAATTAGGATTCTTGATGTGACTCTAAGGTTGAATGTGAATTAGTTCATTGATGGAAAAATATTAGGTTTAAGTTAATAAACCTAGGCACAAGTGTGCCAGCCAACCAACCAAAGGCTTGGTCGGCTAGCTTGCATGAGCATCCCAAAGTGTGCACAAGCACATGCGATGGGCCTTGGGCCGCGTTGTGTTGTGTTGTGTAGCAGTTGTTGCTTCTTCACTCGACCCACGCACGCATGATAGCCGCAAGCCATGGGCCTGTTGCTAGTAGCGACCTTGGCCTTGCTTGTGCGCTAGCGCGCTGCTGTGCCTTGTGGCCTTGCGCGCTTGGCTCGTTGGGCAGGCAACGTTGCCTTCTCGGACAGTACTTTACGATCCAATGCCGTACAATACGATTATTTGTTTCTCCTAGCTTACGAATATACGCAATACGCAATACGATATACGATTACAATCTAATGTCTTATCGCATATTTACGTTTTCCGAACTAATTTCTCAAATAGCCATTAAAAGAGTTTCCGATTCATTTAATCCAACGATCTGTTTTATGTCATTGGTGTGACCTTTTAGGTTCAGTCAAGAGTAAGCTGTGAGCCTAATAAGGATTAGAACTCACTTATCGGAAACATTGCTCTAGCTAGTTGTTCCGATCACTTGATCTTACTGAATTAATTATTCGTAATTAATCTGAACCTTGGTAGTAGACTAATGCACCTTGGGAGAAGGATACATTTCCTTCAGTCTCCCACTTGTCCTTTAGCCGTACAAGTGTGAATTCTCATTCCTTTGTTTCTTAGTGTTACTTGCTGAACATAAGGTAAGATCCAAACCATCCTTATTAGGTCCAGAAGTATTTCTCGAATTACTGAGTTTAACTGGTAAACTTTACAGAAGGTTAATCCTTAACCATTACGAGCAAGACCATACATTTTCACAGTATCTAACTCTCCGACAGGCCTTGTTACACAACAAAACCATAAACTATCAGAGATAAGACGATAATCCAATCTTGTAACCTATGAAAGACTTACTTGGATTCATAGTAAACCTGAATACTGCTTTTATACTCTCCTTTTGCGGTGCGACGTTTAGCAAGCATCAAAGTGAACTAATCTTCAAACAAGTAATCATAAATACTCGTGTTTTGGGGAATGGTTATAATCACCATTAATGAGAATGACCTTATGACATGACTTTAATTTCTTTAAGTCTTCTCATGGTCAATCTGATATGAATTCCAATAAGTATCTATGCAAAAGATTTCTGACATCCAAGTCTCATCTAGTTCAAGAAACTGAACTATAAATCTACTTGAAATATAAACTTCATTAGTCATTGTTCGTCCAACCATTCAATGACATGTATTAGGTATCCTTTGTGACTTCAATATTCAAGTTCACTTATGGGTGTTTCTGTTAGGTTATGATACATATGACAAAACATAAATCAGTTACACATAATCAGTTAGCATAATTTAGGTGCATACACTTTGTAGCGTGCCCTCCCTAGCTGCGCCCGAACCGAACAAGAAAAAGTCTTTAGGACTCCAAGTGTCGTCCCTCCGTAGATAGTCCACAGTGTTATGTTATGATACATATGACAAAACATAAATCATGCGGAAAACCTTAATGCCAGGAAACATATTATTTACACATAATCATTTAGCGTAGTTCAGATGCATACACTTTGTAGCGTGCCCTCTCTAGCTGCGCCCGAACCGAACAAGAACAAGTCTTTAAGACTCCAAGTGTCGTCCCTCCGTAGATAGTCCACAGCACGTCCGGATCCGCCTTAAGCTTGACCAACTAGAATTGCCCTTAAGGTTCTAAGAATTTCGGCTAAATGGGTTGCAAGTGTTTGGCTGATTTTTGCTTCAAAATCTTACCCTTGAATACTTCAATGTTGTACATAAATTTGTGACCCTAGGCCCCTATTTATAGAGTTATGGAAAAGGACTTATAATCCTATTAGAATACTAATTTAGTTTAATTAGAATCCTGCTAGGACTCTATTAAATAAACTTTATCTATTAAGATTAGAGTTTAATGATATGTCGAATCCCGATAGCTTTAGGATTCGTATAGCACGCACACGAGCATCGCACGAGCACCATACACCCACGCGCAGGCCTTGCGGCCCACGCTGAGCGCACAGCGCCTCGGCCCAGCTCGCTGCCTATTATCCGCGCGCGCGCCCAAGGCCTTGGCTGGGCCTGGCCTTGCGCTGGGCCTGGTCGAGGCTTGGCGTGTGGTTTGTTGCGTGTGGCTTGCTGGGCGACGGCCTGGCTTCGTGCTGGGCCTTCGTCTAGCGAGCCTCGTCCGATGCTAATTCGTACGATAAGCTTCCGATTAAATTCCCGATTCCGGAATTCATTTCCGATACGAACAATATTTAATATTTCCGATTCCGAAATTAATTTCCGTTTCGAACAAATATTTAATATTTCCGTTTCCGGAATTATTTTCCGATTTCGATAATATTTCCGATTCTGAAAATATTTCCGTTTCCGGCAATATTTCCGATTCCGACAATATTTCCATTTCCAATAATATTTTCCGATACGTACCATGTTTCCTTTTCCGGCAACATCTACGACTTGGATAATATTTATGTTTCCGATACAATCCATATTTCCGTTTCCGGTAACATCATCGTTTCCGGAGTATTCATTTCTTGCTTTTGACGATCTCAGCTCCCACTGAAACCAAGATCCGTCGATTCCGAATATGCATAGATGGAGTATTTAATGCCATTAAATACTTGATCCGTTTACGTACTATTTGTGTGACCCTACGGGTTCAGTCAAGAGTAAGTTGTGGATTAATATCATTAATTCCACTTGAACTAAAGCGGCCTCTAGCTAGGCACCCAGCTCACTTGATCTCACTGAATTATTAACTTGTTTAATTAATACTGAACCGCATTTATTAGACTTAAAATTAAATGCATACTAGGACAAAGGGCATTATTTCCTTCAGTCTCCCACTTGTCCTTAGGGACAAGTGTGCATTTCTCAATTCCTTTGTCGCTTGATGCTTGCTCTTGAACATAAGGTAAGAGTTGTCATCCTTATTACGTCCAGAGGTGTTCCTCGGTTTCAGAGTTCAACTGATCAAATAAACAGATAATCATAGCCTATGATTCATCTGAGCACGGCCATGGATTTTACAGTTTCTAGCTCTCCGAGTGGCCTTGTACAAATTTCAGCATCTCATCCCGATTTATGGGAGGACAATCCCAATCTTGCGATCTTGAGATTAGACTTCGTTTGATAGGTGATTACCTGAGCGTTGCCTTTATAGCCTCCTTTTACGGTGCGACGGTTGGTCAACGTCAAAGTAAGCAGTTCTCAAACAAGTAATCTCAAATCACTCAGGTATTGAGGATTAGGGTCTAATAATTTTAATGAAATTTACTTATGACAGATTTTCATCTCTTCAGTAAAGTTTCATAGGTCTGTCCGATACTAGTCTTCCCAAAGTAAGTATCTATGCAAATGATTACGACATTGCCATGTCCACATAGTTCAAGAAACAGAACTACTAGTCATCTTGCATTCTAGTCGTCTAACGTTTTCTATGCGTCCATCTTTATAGAAAACTCCGTCCAGGGACCATTTTCAACTTTTGATATTCAAGTTCACTTGATAGACATTTCTTAGTCACGTGACTGGTCCTCACAGTCTATCTTGAATATATCGTCAAATTTGAAGGGACTCATCATTTAATACTAAACCAAGATTAAATGGAATATGAATATACATTTCATATATGATAAATGTTCAACCCCAATGTTTTACAACCATGGGCCTCTAACCCATCTTTAAAACAATTAATGGAATTCAAAGCTATGCTTGATTTCCTGTGCCACAACGTGAGTTTTGTTTCTCACTTGTTGCACAGGTTTAGTTATCATGCTTTTCCAATCTTAATATCCTTTTCATCGAATGTTCTTTGAGATATGATGATAAGATCTTTTGAGTTTGTTTATTATGTGATCTAGTCTTTCTTACTTCGATAGTGGTTCTACGCATTTTGCAATGAAGAACCATCAAGTTAGCAGATATGTGATCCACCCAAGTTCAGTGAAGAACTCTTTGACTTAAACAACCTTGTTCATTGCTTCTTAGGCAATAATTACTTTTACTTCAAGTGTATAGGTTGCTAGTGATGCTTTGTTTGGATTTGCTTATCCAAGCAGTTCACGGATATCTTAGAACGTAGAAATTAATATTTAATTTCCCACGCAACAACTCATGGTCTCCAATCCATGTTGCCATTTCAAAACACGATGCTCTTTAGCTCGTCCTTGTCAATGGTTAACTCCAAAGGGATCTTGTTTGATCCTTTACCAGTGTTTATGCTTGTAGCATCAATATTTAGCATATCTTTATTTCCTTGAATCAAGAACTATTCCTATGTACCTTTTCAAGTACCATAATTATTCTTGATCTCAATCTAGTTGACCCTCACTTAGATCAATAGAGATTGGTATATGTTCTTCATGCCTAAAGCCATACGATACGTTTTTGGCGATCCTCATATTATATCATACCTGATAAATTCTTTTGCAGAATGATTTCCAATTGAATTCTATTCATGTAACTTTAGCTCATTCAGTTTCAGTAGATATTAAATCCAGCTAAATTCTTTGACATATAATATAGGTGAAGAATCTCATTAGATTCTTTGATGTTTAACTTAGTAAATGATTATACATAGTTCAAACATTCATTACTTAGATTTATTCATATGGGTCGAATATTTCCAATGGAGTCTTTCGTGTTTGATTTAGTAAATGCCATTACTTAATCTAAAACAATATTCTAAGATCTTTGTAAATGGATATTAAGCTAGCATTCGTTTCAAGCATTTTTTGGATCCACAAATCCTATGACATGCCATGTACATAGTTTTCTTCCAACATTTGATTGAGGAATACGTTTTGTCATCCAATTGCCATATGTACCAATATGCAATTATTGCTTGAATTATAGACTTAAGCATTACGATTTTGCATGAGGTTTCAACACAATCCACACCGTGAATTTGCTTGTAACCTTTAGCAACTAATCTAGCTTTATGTGTGAACACAATTTCATGTTTGATGGTTTTTATCCTTAAAACAAACTTGCAACCAATAGGTGTGAAACTATTCTTGCAAATCAACAAAATTTCAATTTTGTCATCAAAACATTGAGTATGTTTTATGGCCTCTAACCATTTAAAACATTTGAGTCTATATATGGCCTCTAACCATTTTAGGGAATCTGGGTTTCGTCATAGCTTTCTTTCAGGTCACAAACTCATTAATCTACATGATAATAGTTTGACTGCAAGTTGTAGGTTTCTTCACTATCTAATAGAAGAATCGCATAGCTTCAGTGACCTGAACTCCATGTTTCTTCACTATCTAATAGAAGAATCTCATAGTTTCAGTGACTTGAACTCTATGCCTACTTGGGTATAGAACATCAATCAATAGAATATCAATAGCCACTTGAAAGTCCTTTAAATATTCTGTTCTCCTTGAAGCACTTGTAAAGTCTTCTAAGAGATGTCTATTCTTTAAAGCCACTTCTAAAGTCCTTAAAGAATAAATGTTTGGATTTTCTAAAGAACTTCGAAAAGCCTCTGGAATGTCCGTTTATGTTTGTTGTTCGCCTCGAAGACTTTCGAGGTCTATTTTCTCCCACTTGTCATTTTGGAAACGAATCTCCAAAAGGACATTATTTCGAGCAAACAAACAATATGTTCTGAAAAATTCATGGTAGGAACAATACCCTTGTGTCTCATTTGAATAAATCACAATGAAACGTATATCTATACTTGGGCCTTAGTTTGTTGAATAACAAACACTAAGCTCCCACTGAGTTTAGGAACTCTTTAGATATATTATGAAAAGATATTCTGAAATTAGTTTTCAATAGCATTGACGAATTTTGGTTTAGTTTGGTGGTAGTTGAGCATTTTGTTTTAGAAATTATAGGAAAAGTCTTTATGATCCATCATTGATCGAATCAAGTACTAATCGACTTCGATCATTCCAACTTAGATATGCCATATCTTATGGAGCTAGATTGTGAATTTTACTACACACAATCATTGATGATCATTCTTGACTTAAGTAATCATTGAAGGAAATAATTCCCTTGGTCCAAGTATGCATATAATATTAAGTCTAATAAATGCGGTTCAGTATTAATTAACAAGTTAATAATTCAGTGAGATCAAGTGAGCTGAATGCTTAGCTAGAGGCCGCTTCAGTTCAAGTGGATTTAATGATATTAATCCACAGCTTACTCTTGACTGAACCGGGCCCGTAGGGTCACACAAATTGTACGTAAACGGATCAAGCATTTAATGGCATTAAATACTCCATCTATGGATATTCGGAATCGACAGATCTTGGTTTCAGTGGGAGCTAAGATCGTCAAAGGCAAGCAAATGAATACTCCGGAAACGATGATATTGCCGGAAACGGAAATATGGATCGTATCGGAAATATAAATATTATCCAAGTCGTAGATGTTTCCGGAAACGGAAACATGGTACGTATCGGAAAATATTAATGGAAATGGAAATATTGCCGGAATCGGAAATATTTTCGGAAACGGAAATATTGTCAGAATCGGAAATATTATCGGAATCGGAAATTAATCCGGAATCGGAAATATTAAATATTATTCGTATCGGAAATGAATTCCGGAATCGGGAATTTAATCGGAAAGCGTATCGTACGAATTAGCATTGGACGAGGCTTGCTAGACGAAGGCCCAGCACGAGGCTAGGCCAACGCCCAGTAAGCCACACGCCAAGTGCTCGACCAGGCCCAGCGCAAGGCCAGGCCCAGCCAAGCATTGGCAGGCGCGCACGAAGCTCATGGGCTACGAGGCCGCATGCGCTGTGCGCTCGACGTGGGCCGCAAGGCCTGCGTACGGGCGTGCATGCGTGTGCGTGTGCTCGTGTTCGTAACAAATCCTAATCCTATCGGAATTCGTGCATTGATAAAATCCTAAAAGATTAAATTTATTATTTAGAGTTCTATTAGGATTCTAATTAATAAATCCATTTCCTATTAGGATTATAATTCCTTTCCATAAACTCTATAACTAAGGGCCTAGGGTCACACATTTGATAGATGATTTTGAAGTATTCAAAGGTAAGATTTTTAAGCAAAAATCAGCCAAACACTTGCAACCCAAAATAGCCGAAAATCCTAAGTAACCTTAAGGGTGATTCTAGTTGGTCAAGCTTAAGGCGGATCCGGACGTGCTGTGGACTATCTACGGAGGGACGACACTTGGAGTCCTAAAGACTTGTTCTTGTTCGGTTCGGGCGCACCTAGGGAGGGCACGCTACAAAGTGTATGCATCTGAATTATGCTAAATGATTATATGTAAATAATATGTTTCCTGGCTTTATGGTTTTTCCGCATGATTTATGTTTATTCATATGTATCATAACCGAACAGTGGTATCACGAGCCTCTTATTATTTTCATAATCTAAATTGCATGAACATGGTTAAATTTTACAAATTTGCAAAGAATTAAAGGGGTGATTAATTTTCGTAATTAATTGCATATTACGTTTATTTAATTATATGTACGCAGTTTTTTGGCAGTTTCTTCGTTACTCATCCAAATCGAGTGATTTTTGTGTCAATTGCGCATGTAAAAGGCATTCTAAAATTTTGACAAAAATAGTTTTTTTCGGCCGAACCCAGAATTTTAAAATTTTATGAAAACGCTCATGAATGTTGCACACACAAAGCAATGGAAGCTACGTGTTACCCTTAAGGGGTGTTGTATAGTGCGGGCACGCGACGACGAGCAAGGGAGCTCGTCGCCCGTGCGGTACGAATGCAACGAGCAGAATAGCATGGCGCGCGCGCGAAGCAAAGGTGCTGGTCGTGTGTGCTATGCGATGGGCGTGGGCGAGGGCAAGGCAAGCGAGCAGTCGCGTGTGGGCAGCAAGCGAGTTGCGCCACAGCGCGCACTGCCTCGCGCATGCAAGCAAAGCTCGCGCAGCGAGCGATGGCTCGCGTGCAAGCGAGCGGTGCCTTGCGAGGGTGAGCAACAGCAGACACGACACAGCACAGAGGCTGCGCGCATCGTGACCAGCGATGGCTGCGTGTGCGTGTGGCCTATGGCTGTGCGTTGCGTGGTGATGTGCGTACCTTATGCAGCGACCAATCGTGCACACGATGGGGCTTGGGTGCAAGCCCAAGTGCTCGTCGTGTTACGAATAAATCGTTTTAAATTTTAATTTGAGATTTTTTGTTCGAGTAATTTTAATTAATTTTAAAATTAATTATTTTAATTGTTTTCTTGGATTTTAATTTTGAAAATTATAATTATTATAAATTTTAATTTATTATAATTATTTTACTAAAATTAAAAACCTTGAATTAATTTAAATTCGACTGAAAATAAATTAAATAAGTGGATTCAATTATAAATTTATATGAGCTTTAAATTTTAATTAAATTTGTATGTTTCCGGTTAGACTAGAAATACATTTTTATGTTTAAAATTAGTAAAGCATATGAATTTATTTGTTTAAGTGGGAGCAATTTTAGTCATAAACTCTTGATTAGGTCTACAAATCCTTTAAGGTTAAACAACTTGATTAGAATTAATAAGGACTGAATAATTGGTAGATTTACCATGGCAAACAACAATCAAAACATCATCATGGGTTCTGAGCTTATGGTCAAGCTGAACCTATCGAATTTTCTTGAATGGGAAGCTAAGCTAGTTGAAATAATCAGACTCAATGGACTTGAGTATGTACTATTACATCCCATGCCAAGCTACTATGCCAAAGACATGACCCCTGAAAGATTTTCCGCCTGGGATGCGGATCTCAAAAAGGTTATGAGTCTCATGCTGAACAATATCCCTGATGAATGGGCTAAAAGGTTTGTAGCTTATGAACCTTTTACGCTCATCAAGAATATGAGGGATATCTGTCGTGGAAGCACGGAGGACAGGGACCTGAACGTCCATGAGTTGATTGAATCAATGTCTGGTCTAAAGGTTAGTTCTCCCAACAGGTGTTATAGGATGGAGGTCCAAGAAACACATGTTCAGCTCCTTTGCACTAAACAAAGGGTAGGCGTCCCACTAAGGTTCCATGTGGATCTTATGCTTTCATATCTTGATCGCCTAAGTCTGCTAGGAACACCAATAAGCGAAAGGATGGCAGTCTCTATCTTGCTCAATTCAATGGACAGTGGGTTTGGTCGCTTCAAGCAACTATACCTAAGTGAACCAAGAGAAGAAAAAGTTGCAGAATTTGTTCACCTTGTCAGAAAGGCTGAGATAATACTGGACTGTGAAGCCAAAGATTTACTCAAGGCTAAAGGGAGACCGTTCAAGAAAGATGAAAAGTCCAAGGGCAATGCTAAATCAAAGCAGGACAAGTCCATATCAAGCTGTCTTTATTGTGATGGAATAGGCCATTACAAAAGAGAATGTCCAAAGCTAAAGGAAGATCAGAAGAACGGAATAGTCGTTCCATCTTCAGGTATTTTCGTTATAGACTGTATACTTGCTAATTCAACTTCTTGGGTATTAGATACAGGTTGTGGCCCACACTTATGTTCCAATTCACAGGGACTAAGAAGAAGTAGAAAGTTAAGCAATGGTGAAGTCGACCTACGAGTGGGAAATGGAGCACGGATTGCTGCATTAGCTGTAGGAACTTATTATTTGTCGTTGCCCTCTGGGCTAGTTTTGGAACTGGAAGAGTGTTTCCATGTTCCAAGTCTTACTAAAAACATCATTTCTGTTTCTTACTTAGATGCTAAAGGATTTTCCTTTTTAATAAAAGACAATAGTTGTTCGTTTTATTTTAAAGAGATGTTTTATGGATCTGCTAGATTAGTCAATGGACTTTATTTATTCGATCACGACAAACAAGTTTATAACATAAATACCAAAAAGGCCAAAAAGGATGATTCAGATCTCACCTATCTGTGGCATTGTGGATTAGGCCATATTAACTTGAAACGCATGGAAAGAATTCAAAAGGAAGGAATTCTAGAACCATTTGACTTAGAGGATTATGGTAAGTGCGAATCATGTTTACTTGGCAAAATGACAAATTAAAGCAACCTTTCTCTAAAGTTGGAGAAAGAGCAACTGAACTATTGGATTTAATCCATACAGATGTATGTGGACCAATGAGTACAAATGCTAAGGGTGGTTTCAGCTACTTTATCACTTTCACTGATGACTTCAGTAGATATGGTTATGTCTACCTAATGAAGCATAAGTCTCAATCCTTTGACAAATTTAAGGAATTTCAGAGTGAAGTAGAGAATCAATTAGGCAAGAAGATTAAGGCACTGCGGTCTGATAGAGGCGGTGAATATCTGAGCTATGAATTTGATGACCATCTGAAAGAATGTGGAATTCTATCAGAATTGACTCCTACTGGAACACCACAATGGAACGGTGTGTCGAAACGGAGAAACAGAACCTTGCTAGACATGGTTAGATCAATGATGGGTCAGGCCGAACTTCCAATAGAATTTTGGGGACATGCACTAAATACAGCCGCACTCACTATAAATAGAGCTCCGTCTAAAGCTGTTGAAAAGACTCCATATGAGTTATGGTTTGGAAAGCCTCCAAAAGTGTCTTTTCTTAAGATTTGGGGATGTGAAGTATACGTCAAACGATTAATTTCAGACAAACTTCATCCAAAATCTGACAAATGTATCCTTGTGGGCTATCCAAAGGAAACAAAGGGGTATTACTTCTTCAATACATCTGAGAACAAGGTGTTTGTTGCTCGAGATGGTATCTTTTTGGAAAAGAATCACATTTCCAAAATGAAAAGTGGGAGAAAAGTAGACCTCAAAGAAATTCGAGTCGAACAACAAACTCTAGAAAATTCTCAAGATGACATTCAGGATGAAACTCAGAGATCTTTAGAAGTATCTGGTGAGAATCATGGACAATCTAGAGATGTAACCCCGCATAGATCGCAGAGATATAGATCTCAACCGGAAAGGTACTTAGGTATTTTGACGAACGAGAGCTATGACGTTCTATTACTAGAAAGTGATGAACCTGCGACTTACAAACAAGCTATGACGAGCCCTAGCTCCAAGCAATGGCAAGAAGTCATGCAATCTGAATTAGACTCCATGTCTGAAAACCAAGTTTGGGATTTGGTCGATTTGCCAGATGGCTACCAAGCCATTGGAAGCAAATGGGATTTCAAACTAAAAAAGGACAAGGATGGGAAACTTGAAGTTTTCAAAGCTAGATTGGTTGCAAAAGGTTACAAGCAAGTCCACGGTGTGGATTACGATGAAACCTTTTCACCCGTTGTAATGCTAAAGTCTATTCGGATAATGTTAGCAATCGCTGCATATTACGATTACGAAATATGGCAGATGGATGTCAAAACCGCTTTCTTAAACGGCGTTTTAACAGAAACTGTGTTTATGACACAGCCTGAGGGTTTTGAGGATCCAAAGAATGCTAAAAAGGTATGCAAGCTAAAGAAATCAATCTACGGATTGAAGCAGGCATCCAGGAGCTGGAATATACATTTTGATGAAGCAGTTAGTGAATTTGGTTTCATCAAGAACGCAGACGAATCTTGTGTATACAAGAAGGTCAGTGGGAGCAAAATTGAATTTCTAGTATTATATGTTGACGACATATTGCTTATCGGAAATGACATTCCTATGTTGAATTCTGTCAAGATTTGGCTTGGGAAATGTTTTTCGATGAAGGATCTAGGAGAAGCACAGTACATATTGGGCATCAAGATTTACAGAGATAGATCTAAAAAGATGATTGGACTTAGTCAAAGCACTTATATCAATAAGGTACTTGATAGGTTCAAGATGGCAGACTCCAAGCGAGGCTACCTACCCATGTCTCATGGAATGACTTTAAGCAAGACTCAGTGCCCAAAAACACTTGATGAGCGTAGGCGAATGAATGGGATTCCATATGCATCAATGATTGGTTCAATAATGTATGCTATGATATGTACACGCCCGGATGTTGCGTATGCACTCAGTGCTACGAGCAGATACCAGTCAGACCCAGGGGAGGCACATTGGACTGCTGCCAAGAATATTCTGAAGTGCCTGAAAAGGCACAAAGATGACTTCCTGGTCTATGGTGGAGATGATGAATTAATTGTTAAAGGCTATACGGACGCAAGTTTCCAAACCGACAAAGATGATTTCAGATCACAGTTTGGGTTTGTCTTCTGCCTCAACGGAGGAGCAGTAAGCTGGAAAAGTGCTAAGCAAAGCACCATTGCGGATTCTACAACTGAAGCGGAGTACATTGCTGCACATGAAGCAGCAAAGGAAGCTATATGGCTAAGGAAGTTCATAGGAGAACTTGGTGTAGTCCCCTCCATTAAAGGACCAATAACCCTGTATTGTGATAATAACGGAGCTATTGCACAGGCAAAGGAGCCTAGACACCACCAAAGAGTCAAGCATGTACTTCGTAGATTTCACCTTCTACGAGAGTTCGTTGAAAGAAAAGAAGTCGAGATAAGCAAGATTGGAACTGATGACAACATATCAGATCCATTGACTAACCTCTACCGCAGGCGAAGCACAACTCGCACACTGCAGCTTTGGGAATCAAGCATATTGGAGAATGGCTTTGATGTCCTTGTTTAATGTTTTAAAGTTTTAGAGTTTAATACTTTGTACAACATTATTGGTTAATCATTCACAGTAAAAGAATAGAATTCATTTTCCATTTAATTTGTGGTTTATTAAATGATGAGTCCCTTCAATTTGACGATATATTCAAGATAGACTGTCAGGACCAGTCCTGTGACTAAGAAATGTCTATCAAGTGAACTTGAATGTCAAAAGTTGAAAATGGTCCCTGGTCGGAGTTTTCTATAAAGATGGACGCATAGAAAACGTTAGACGACTAGAATGCAAGATGACTAGTAGTTCTGTTTCTTGAACTATGTGGACATGGGAATGTCATAATCATTTGCATAGATACTTACTTTGGGAAGACTAGTATCGGACAGACCTATGAAACTTTACTGTAAGAGATGAAAATCTGTCATAAGTAAATTTCATTAAAATTATTAGACACTAAATCCTCAATACCTGAGTGATTTGAGATTACTTGTTTGAGAACTGGTTACTTTGACGTTGACCAACCGTCGCACCGTAAAAGGAGGCTATAAAGGCAACGCTCAGGTAATCACCTATCAAACGAAGTCTAATCTCAAGATCGCAAGATTGGGATTGTCCTCCCATAAATCGGGATGAGATGCTTAAAAGTTGTACAAGGCCACTTGGAGAGCTAGAAACTGTAAAATGCATGGCCGTGCTCGGATGAATCATAGGATATGATTATCTGTTTATTTGATAAGTTGAACTCTGAAACCGAGAAACACCTCTGGACATAATAAGGATGACAACTCTTACCTTATGTTCAAGAGCAAGCATCGAGTGACAAAGGAATTAGGAAATGCACACTTGTCCCTAAGGACAAGTGGGAGACTGAAGGAAATAATGCCCTTGGTCCAAGTATGCATATAATATTAAGTCTAATAAATGCGGTTCAGTATTAATTAACAAGTTAATAATTCAGTGAGATCCAGTGAGCTGAATGCCTAGCTAGAGGCCGCTTCAGTTCAAGTGGAATTAATGATATTAATCCACAGCTTACTCTTGACTGAACCCGTAGGGTCACACAAATAGTACGTAAACGGATCAAGTATTTAATGGCATTAAATACTCCATCTATGGATATTCGGAATCGACGGATCTTGGTTTCAGTGGGAGCTAAGATCGTCAAAGGCAAGCAAATGAATACTCCGGAAACGATGATATTGCCGGAAACGGAAATATGGATCGTATCGGAAATATAAATATTATCCAAGTCGTAGATGTTGCCGGAAACGGAAACATGATACGTATCGGAAAATATTAATGGAAATGGAAATATTGCCGGAATCGGAAATATTGCCGGAAACGGAAATATTGTCAGAATCGGAAATTAATTCCGGAATCGGAAATTAATTCCGGAATCAGAAATATTAAATATTGTTCGTATCGGAAATGAATTCCGGAATCGGGAATTTAATCGGAAAGCGTATCGTACGAATTAGCATCGGACGAGGCTTGCTAGACGAAGGCCCAGCACAAGGCTAGGCCAACGCCCAGCAAGCCACACGCCAAGTGCTCGACCAGGCCCAGCGCAAGGCCAGGCCCAACCAAGCACTAGCAGGCGCGCACGAAGCTCATGGGTTGCGAGGCCGCATGCGCTGTGCGCTCGGCGTGGGCCGCAAGGCCTGCGTACGGGAATGCATGCGTGTGCGTGTGCTCGTGTTCGTAACGAATCCTAATCCTATCGGAATTCGTGCATTAATTAAATCCTAAATCCTAAAAGATTAAATTTATTTTTTAGAGTTCCATTAGGATTCTAATTAATAAGTCCATATCCTAGTAGGATTATAATTCCTTTCCATAAACTTTATAAATAAGGGCCTAGGGTCACATATTTGATAGATGATTTTGAAGTATTCAAAGGTAAGATTTTTAAGCAAAAATCAGCCAAACACTTGCAACCCAAATTAGCCGAAAATCCTAAGTAACCTTAAGGGCGATTCTAGTTGGTCAAGCTTAAGGCGGATCCGGACGTGCTGTGGACTATCTACGGAGGGACGACACTTGGAGTCCTAAAGACTTGTTCTTGTTCGGTTCGGGCGCAGCTAGGAAGG
Organism: Spinacia oleracea; assembly: GCF_020520425.1. Lineage (NCBI taxonomy): Eukaryota > Viridiplantae > Streptophyta > Magnoliopsida > Caryophyllales > Amaranthaceae > Spinacia > Spinacia oleracea. Next base: position 33,158,901 of record NC_079492.1, read on the forward strand.
GCACGCTACAAAGTGTATGCATCTGAATTATGCTAAATGATTATGTGTAAATAATATGTTTTCTGGCTTTATGGTTTTTCCGCATGATTTATGTTTATTCATATGTATCGTAACCTAACAATCATCAACATGATCTAACCTAGATCTTTATGATTTCTTGCCAAGTGGGATTTATACTTCTGAATCTTTGAACTAGCCAAACAGATTAAAACTTATATCACATTTTAGTAAATAAACCTATATTCACCCAAGTCCATGTGAAATAATAAAGTCATAAAATCTTTCTTTAGCTTTGAACTCTATTGTCTAGGCGTTCTAACAATAGTTCATATCCTTTGTTACTTTCAACAAGTAAGACTAGCTTGTCTTGAAATCAACCAACTTTCAAAAGTCCATCAAAATAGATCCTTTGAATGTTAACTTGTTGATATGGTCTAAGTAACAATGCCAAAGATTAGTGAAACTCAAATCAAGGGGTTGATTTGAACCTAGTAAAGTTTTTATTGTTAAATATTTGTTTGTTTTAATCAAGCATATTGACTCAACTCGTAAATGACTATTTCATCCAAATAAACAAACAAACATTGTTTTTGTTTTTCTTGAATGTGAGTCTTTATGTGTTTGAAACAGAAATTTAGGTATGCTGACTATGGAACAAAATAGCCATTAAGTTCCAGCCTTGAAAGGACTTAAAACACACTAGATGACCCTACAACTAATGTAGCATTTTCATGCTTCATTTTCCACTTGTAGGCCATTAGTGTAGCCTAGCTTCCATTGTTTGAGTTATTACCAAAGTAAGAACCTCAAGGCGGTATAGGATACCAAGGAAGTTTGATTGCTAGGTCACTTCTTTTTAAACATAAACTTATAGGTAGAAACGGAATTGTAAATTCCTTTCATTTGTTCCTTTGTTTTCCTATTTCTTGTACCTTTTCTAATAGCCTTAAGAATTTAATTCTCTAGTGTTGACTTTTATACTTTGTTTAGACATGTCCAATGTTATCCCAACAAAGTTCTTACCATTTATGTTGAATATTTTTGTTTCAACTAGATGATCTTACCAGAAGCTTCTAAAGTTCTCTAAGCATCGATCTATTCGAACGTCTAGGGTTTACACTCATTCAAGAATTAAATGGAAAAAGATATTAGGTTGTTAACCATTGGTAAAGCTGAGCGTTTAAACTCAATGCTTTATGATCTCAAAACTACAGTGTGTTTTGAATTCACAAGTGTTGGAAATAATGCAAAGAAAGTATTTTACCATTTGTGAAAATGTCCCACATTGATAGAAATTAAATGTATGGGTTTCAAGGGAAGTATTTAAAGTAAAGGGGATTGTCCCACATGGGAAGAAAATGAACTCTTCCTTTTGTTTAAATATAGGGAATGCATGTTTATACTTTGAAGTGCTTCGTGTTCGTCCGGCCGGTTCGTGTTCGTGGCACGTGCGCGGTGTGGTGGGGCCTCCTTTTTTAGGCCATGTCATAACTGATGGTCCAGTTAGTATGAGACCGTTTAGTTACGTAGCCCATTCCGTAACGGTCGCATTAATCCCGTTCCTTGATTTTCGCTTCCGTTTTAATTCCCAAATCAATTCTGATTTTCAGTTTAATTGCCAGTTAATTGCATGATCAATTCTGATTGGCAGTTACAAGTGTTTTATTGCCCAATTTAATTCTAATTTCGGTTACAAACCCTTGCTTGCTTTATAATCAGTTTTGGGGAATCATTTTTAAGAACACAGAAAAATTCCAACTCTCCTCTCCTATTCTTCTGAGCATATTATGAGTTCCTAGTTCGTTTTATTCGAGTGCACGTTAAAACGAATTGTTGTGTAAAATTTTTGGGGGCAACGCCTATTACGATTGCACCATAGTCGGGGGCGAATTTTTCTTCTAAGACAGTGTTTGCATAACACGTCACAGCTTTATATACATCAAATATTCGACCCACATTTCATTTACATTTTCGGATTTTACAGTATTCTTTCCTACAATTTAGAAGCAAAATTTTCCTACTGTGAAATCTGATTATGGATTCATCTCTCATCAAGACTCTTCCCGATCTCTCCAAATTGTAACCTCTCGATGGTACCAATTACAAACGTTGGTCTCAAAAATTACTGATTTTTTTTGAGCAGTTGGAGGTTGATTACGTCCTTCTTCAAGACTGTCCTCAACAATCCGATGCTGCTACTGCCACACCAAATGTTGATGAACGGATCGCTAAGTATGAGAAGCACAACAAGTTCGTTAGAGGTCACCTTCTCAGTCATATGGGTAACTCTCTTTTTGATCTTTTCATCAATAACAAATCTGCTAAATCTGTTTGGGAGACGTTAGAAAAGAAATATGGTACAGATGATGCTGGAAAAAAGAAGTATGCTACGGGAAAGTGGCTACAGTTCAAGATCGTTGATGACAAGCCAATCATGGATCAAGTCCATGAGTACGAGAATCTGGTTGCGGACATTATGGCAGAAGGCATGAAGATGTGTGAGGTGCTGCAAGCCAATGTTCTGATCGAGAAGCTTCCTGATTCATGGTCCAATTACCGCAATCATCTCAAGCACAAGAAGAAAGATATGTCCCTTGAAGAACTGGTCAGCCACATGAAGATCGAAGAAGCCAACCGATTGAAGGATAAGGACTCTTCTCCTTATGAACTTTCTGTTAAACCTAACATTGTGGAATCTTCTTTCCCAAAATCTGACCGGTTTAATAAACAAAACAAGAATTCTGGAAACTTCAAGAAGAAGAATTAAAATTCAAAACAACTTGGTGTTCAAAGCAAGAAAGGTGGAGACTTCAAGAAAAATGGGAAGTCAGAGAAAGGGTCTGGTGGCTGTTATGTTTGTGGTAAGTCAGGCCATAAGGCTTGGCAATGCTACAACCGCAAGGATGTTGCAGGAAATAGCCAGAAACCGGATCAAACCAAGAATCAAGCTCATATTGCAGAAGATACTAATGAAATTATTGCTGCTGTAATTTCTGAAATTAATTTAGTTGATAATAAAACTGAATGGATTGTTGATACAGGTGCAACTAAGCACTTCTGTTCAGATAAGGAACTGTTTGCAGAATTCAAAGAAGTTACGGGAGGTGAACAGGTCTTTATGGGAAATTCAAGCAGTTCTGAGGTGCTTGGCAAAGGGAAAATTCTCCTAAAGCTGAATTCTGGAAAATCTTTATCTTTGCAAAATGTACTGTATGTCCCTTCTCTTCGCAGGAACTTAATTTCTGGTGCTCTCCTAAACAAAGCTGGTGTGGAACTTGTTTTTGAGGGTGACAAACTTGTTTTATCTCGTAATGGGGAATTTGTGGGGAAGGGATATTTGTCTGGTGGTTTGTTTATTTTAGAGACTGTATCTGTTATTGATGTTATGAATAAGACTACTTCTTCTGCTTACTTGCTTGAGTCTGTTGATCTTTGGCATGGTAGATTAGGACATGTTAATTATGGCTCTTTAAAACGTTTGCAAACAATGTCTCTAATTCCTAAACTGAATAGCAATGGTCATAATAAGTGTGAAATTTGTGTTGAAGCTAAGCATTCTAGAACTCACTTTAGACCAGTTACTTCTAGACAAACTGAATTGCTTGAATTGATTCACTCAGACTTAGCTGATTTTAAGAATACCGAAAGCAGAGGCGGCAAACGGTATTATATCACCTTTGTAGATGACCATTCTAGATATACCAACGTGTACCTTTTAAGGACCAAAGATTAGGCAGAACAAAAGTTTTTAATTTATAAGGCAGAAGTTGAAAATCAATTAGACCGTAAGATTAAAAGGTTTAGGTCTGATAGAGGTGGTGAGTATGGTACAACCTTTTTAAAGGAACTTTGTGAGCAAAATGGAATTATTCATGAATTGAGTGCTCCCTATACTCCTCAACAAAACGGCATTGCTGAAAGGAAAAATAGAACCCTTAAGGAAATGATGAATGCAATGTTGATTAGTTCTGGCTTACCTGATAACATGTGGGGGGAGGCCGTACTTTCTGCTAATTATGTGTTGAACAAAGTACCCCATAAGAAGTTAGACAAAACCCCTTATGAATTGTGGAAAGGTCATGGACCCAACCTAAAATACTTGAAAGTGTGGGGGTGTTTAGCTAAAGTTGGTTTACCTTCCTTTAAACGGGAAAACATTGGTCCAAAAACTTTTGATGCAGTGTTTGTTGGTTATGCTGAAAATAGTGTAGCTTATAGGTTCATGTGTTTGAGTGATAGGTCAATGTGTGAATCTAAAGATGCTGAATTTTTTGAGCATATTTTCCCTTTAAAGAATAATGTTGTTTCACATAACAATTCCCATGATGTTTCTACTTTTGTTCCCTCTTCTTCTATACCTTCATCTTCTCCTATTGTTCAAACTGATGTTGTAGAACCTAGGAAAAGCAAAAGGCGTCGAACTGAAACTAGCTATGGTCCTGATGTTTTGACTGTGTTTTTGTCTGAACTCAATAATGTGGATGAAATAGATGAGTTAGTTGTATTTCTTCACTTGTTTGATGATGAGCCTAAAACTTTTGATGAGGCCATGAGTTCAATTGATGCTAGTTTTTGGAAAGAGGCGGTTAATAGTGAAATAGAGTCCATCATGTCTAATCATACATGGGAATTAGTTGAATTACCTAAAGGTAGTAAAGCCATTGGTTGTAAAAGGATTTTTAAAGGAAAAGAAAAACTGATGGTGCAGTTGACAGGTACAAAGCAAGACTTGTAATTAAAGGTTTCACCCAAAAATTTGGTGTTGATTTCTTTTATACTTACTCACCAGTAACTAAGATCGCCACTATTCGTGCTTTACTTGCTTTAGCTTCAAGTTATAAGTTAATTGTGCATCAAATGGATGTAAAAACTGCTTTCTTGAATGGCGACTTAGAAGAAGAAATTTATATGGTTCAACCTCCTGGTTTTGTAGTTCCAGGACAGGAACATAAAGTTTGTAAGTTAAAGAAGTCTTTATATGGTTTGAAACAAGCTCCAAAACAATGGTACAAAAAGTTTCATAAAACTATTTTAAGTTTTGGATTTATTGTGAACCGTGCTGATGCTTGTGTGTACTCAAAAATGTTTGGTTCTGATTGTGTTATTGTCTGCTTATATGTAGATGATATGTTGATTTTTGGTACACATATTGATGCTATTAATGAAACCAAAAGGTTTCTATCCTCTCAATTTGAAATGAAAGACATGGGTGAAACTGATGTGATCTTGGGTGTTAAAGTCACCAAAACTAGTAATGGTTTCTCTTTGTCTCAATCTCACTATGTGGAAAAAGTGTTAAAGAAATTTAACAGTTTTGATGTTGTGCCTGTTAAAACTCCTTATGATGCTAGCATACACTTGAAAAAGAATAAAGGCAATAGTGTGTCTCAATCTGAATATGCTAAAATAATTAGGAGTTTAATGTTTCTCATGAATTACACTCGGCCTGACATAGCCTATGCAGTTAGTAGACTTAGTCGGTATACCCATAACCCCGGTAGAGACCATTGGAATGCTCTTAGGAGGTTATTAAAGTACCTTAGGGGCACGATGGATTGGGGTTTGCATTATGTTGGATTTCCTGCTGTTTTAGAAGGTTATTGTGATGCAAACTGGGTATCTGATAATGATGAGGTAAGTTCCACTAGTGGATATGTTTTTACTTTATGTGGAGCAGCTATCTCTTGGAAGTCTTCTAAACAGACTTGTATTGCCCGGTCAACTATGGAGTCCGAATTTATTGCATTGGACTTGGCCGGGCAAGAGGCGGAGTGGTTGAGAAATTTATTGGCCGATATTCCATTGTGGGGGCGTCCTGCTCCACCTGTATCTCTACATTGTGATTCTCAAGCTGCTATTTGTGTTGCTAAAAACAGCGCTTATAATGGCAAAAAGAGACATATTTTATGTGAGGTTAAGCTTCTTAGCTTTTAATGAAGTTCATATCCCAGGGTCTGGGTGGTCCTAATGAGAAGGACTTGATGAATTCACCGCATGTATATTGAGAGGTTGAGGAACAACTCTTAATGGTTTCATATCCCAGGATATGGGTGGTCTATGTGATAGACTTGATGAAATCACCTACTTCAGTGTGAAGGTTTGGCCACCTTCTATGGAAAACTTGGGCAAGTTTTTCTAGAGCACTCATGAGCATCCCAAGTATAATGGCCGTTAATGCTTGGCTATCGCGGAACTCATAATAATCTAAGGTATGGTATGTGTTATTGGGTTTTATTTCTTGATTGGGATAGTTCCAGATTTGTTCACTTTCTCAATAAAGAAATTGCCTAATCTTCACTATGTGTTGGTTCAATCGAAAGACACCAACATTTAAGTATCAAACCTTCATAAAAAGTGCTCAGATTTCTTTTTCTTCTTTTCTTTTAAATAAAATGGGTCTTTGCATTTGTGGGGGATTGTTGGAAATAATGCAAAGAAAGTATTTTACCATTTGTGAAAATGTCCCACATTGATAGAAATTAAATGTATGGGTTTCAAGGGAAGTATTTAAAGTAAAGGGGATTGTCCCACATGGGAAGAAAATGAACTCTTCCTTTTGTTTAAATATAGGGAATGAATGTTTATACTTTGAAGTGCTTCCCCTAGTGGTTTGGGCTAGAAAGGGAATCCCCACACGCGCGCCGCCGCCGTCCGTCCGGCCTGTTCGTGTTCGTGGCACGTGCGCGGTGAGGTGGGGCCTCCTTTTTTGGGCCATGTCGTAATTGACGGTCCAGTTATTATGAGACCGTTCAGTTACGTAGCCCATTCCGTAACGGTCGCATTAATTCCGTTCCTTGATTTTCCCTTCCGTTTTAATTCCCAAATCAATTTTTATTTTCAGTTTAATTGCCAGTTAATTGCATGATCAATTCTGATTGGCAGTTACAAGTGTTTTATTGCCAAATTTAATTCTAATTTCGGTTACAAACCCTTGCTTGCTTTATAATCACTTTTGGGGAATCAGTTTTAAGAACACGGAAAAATTCCAACTCTCCTCTCCTATTCTTCTGAGCATATTATGAGTTCCTAGTTCGTTTTATTCGAGTGCACGTTAAAACGAATTGCTGTGTAAAATCTTGGGGGGCAACGCCTATTACGATTGCACCATAGTCGGGGCGAATTTTGCTTCTAAGACAGTGTTTGCATAACACGTCACAACTTTATATACATCAAATATTCGGCCCACATTTCATTTACATTTTCGGATTTTACAGTATTCTTTCCTACAACAAGCACCAATCGGTTCGCCATTCGATTTTGATATTCGAAAACAACCATAAAAGTCGCTAAAAGAAACGTACATTTAAATTGCTCATTTTCTCTCATTTCCGTAAATCGTTCTTGGATTCACTACCAATCGAGGAAATTTACTGTTACCTTTTTAAAAGGGTTTATTGCAGTGCAAGATATTTAATTATAAACAATAATTAAAACATACATTGAAGCATGCAAAGTCTAAACATTTATCATGAGTAATAACTTGAAAATTAAAGCATTTATGAAATTTAAACAAGTTATTAGCATTTTATTCGAATTTTATTGTTCCGGCAGGTGTGAATAAAATGATTCCAAGACCCCAAAAACCATTGAAGAATTAAGCAAGTTTTGTATTTTGACTCAATTTTAAAATCTTTTACGTTAGCAAAAGCCTTTTGCTAATAGTCTAGAGACTACTCTTGGTTGATAGATACACCTAAGAACTTATTAGGTAAACCTATCGATTTTGCCAAGACATAAAAGGACTCCTTACTTATATCGTTTAGTTTTACCAAAACTAACATGTACTCACAATTATTTGTGCACCTTACCCCTTTAGGATCAATAAGTAACACCTCGCTGAGCGTAAAACTATTACTAGATTGATGTAAAGGTTATACAAGTAAGTGTTATTTTGGCATGACACCTTTTAACTCAATTTTTAAAGTTTGGAACTTAAGGCTCGTACTATGTTGGTTAGATTTTAAGTGAACTAAAATCTTTAATCATGCAACATAATCAAGCCAAAATCTCATGCATATTTATGACATATTTAAAAGCAATAAATAACTTAAAGCATGCATAAGATAAGTGTGATCTAGTATGGCCCGACTTCATCTTGAAGCTTCAACTTCAAAGTCCATCTTGAAAATGGTTGGAAACTTCGTCTTGAATTTCACCGTGGGAGGCGCCATTTTCTTCAAACAGGATAAGCTATAATTAAACTAATTACAACTATTTGATGGTACGCAGACCATATTTGAATTGAAAAACAAACTTTGGTGCATTAGACCAATTACATTCAAATTAATGGTACGCAGACCATATTTTCTATCCTATTTGGGCCATACTAGTCACTTCATAACCTGCAAAACAGTACATATACAATATATACCATTCACCCATTCATTATCATGAATGGCCCACATAGCTGGTTAGTAAAACATGTTATGCATCACATAAATATTTGCAACAATTAAACAAGGGCACCAATAATCTACCAATTATTCAGTCCTTATTAATTCTAATCAAGTTGTTTTAATCTTAAAGGATTTGTAGACCTAATCAAGAGTTTATGACTAAAAATTCTCCCACTTAAACCAATAACTTTATATGCTTTATTAATTTTAAACATAAAAATGTATTTCTAGTCTAACCGGAAACATACAAGTTTAATTAAAATTTAAAGCTCATATAAAATTATAATCGAATCCATTTAGTTTAATTTATTTTCACTTGATTTAAACGAATTTAAATTAATTCAAGGTTTAATTTTAGTAAAATAATTAGTATAAATTAAAATTTATAATAATTATAATATTCAAAATTAAAATCCAAGAAAACAATTTAAAATATTAATTTTAAAATGAATTAAAATTATTTCCGAACTGAAAATTTCAAATTAAAATTCAAAATGACTCAATCGTAACACGACGAGCACTTGGACTTGCGCCCAAGCCCCATCGAGTGCACGACCGATCGCACGCCCATGTCACATCGCAGCAGCAGCCACGCGCAAACGCAACAAGCCAAGCCACGCTTGCGCGCAGCCTGCTTGCCCGCATGCATCGCAGCAGCTACCGAAGGAGTGCTCGCTCGCTAGGCGCAAGCAAGCCCTCGTGGCGAGGCAGCGCTCGTTGGTGCGCAGAGCAGCGATCTCTGGGCGACCCCGCTCTTGCCCTCACGCGCGCGCCTCGTCATGTGCCACGCCCATCGCCTTTCGCCCATAGCACACAGCACACACGCCCAGGCTCCCTTGCCTCGTGCGCGCGCCATATGCTTGGTTGCTCGCTGCATTGGTACCGCACGGGCGACGAGCTCCCTTGCTCGTCATCGCGTGCCCACACTATACAACACCCCTTAAGGGTAACACGTAGCTTCCATTGCTTTGTGCGTGCAACATTTAGGGGCGTTTTTCAAAAAATTTAAAATTTTTAATTCAAAATTAATGACAAATTAATAAAACATATTAATTTCATAATTTTAGGGCGAAAAATCGAAAATTTATTAATCAATTAATTTCCGATTAACATGGATTCAAATCTAGGTCATAAAAATTTAAAAATTATCATAAATAAACAATTTTTATGGTAGTTTTTAATCATGGATACCTAATTAAATTATTAATAAATTATGAAAAACAAATCAATTCTAAATTATTCGAATTTCAACAAATTATTCATAATTACAAATTAGGTTGTATAATTAACAAGTCTAGGCATTCAAAGTTGTTAAACATATACTGTAGGTCAATCAAAAACTCAAGATTTATCAACAAGAATCGCAAATATTCAATTTAACATCTTAAATTTACAAACTTTTGCGTTCGCAAAACTAAAACCTCCGAAAAGTCATAGTTAGGCTTCGAATTTGGGAATTCTGGGTTCGGCCGAAAAATAATATGTTTGTCAAAATTTTAGAATGCCTTTTACTTGAGGAATTGACACAAAACTCGATTTGGATGAGTAACGAATTTTAACTTGAATACTTCAATGTTTTATATAAATTTGTGACCCTAGGCCACTATTTATATAGTTATGGAAAAGGACTTATAATCCTATGAGAATACTAATTTAGTTTAATTAGAATCCTGCTAGGACTCTATTAAATAAACTTTATCTATTAGGATTAGAATTTAATCATATGTCGAATCCCGATAGCTTTAGGATTCGTATAGCACGCACACGAGCATCGCACGAGCACCGTACACCCGCGCGCAGGCCTTGCGGCCCACGCTGAGCGCACTGCACCTCGGCCCAGCTCGCTGCCTATGATCCGCGCGCGCGCCCAAGGCCTTGGCTGGGCCTGGCCTTGCGCTGGGCCTGGTCGAGGCTTGGCGTGTGGTTTGTTGCGTGTGGCTTGCTGGGCGACGGCCTGGCTTCGTGCTGGGCCTTCGTCTAGCGAGCCTCGTCCGATGCTAATTCGTACGATACGCTTCCGATTAAATTCCCGATTCTGGTATTCATTTCCGATACGAACAATATTTAATATTCCCGATTCCGGAATCAATTTCCGTTTCGAACAATTATTTAATATTTCCGTTTCTGGAATTATTTTCCGAATTCGATAATATTTCCGATTCTGACAATATTTCCGTTTCCGGCAATATTTCCGATTCCGGCAATATTTCCATTTCCAATAATATTTTCCGATACGTACCATGTTTCCGTTTCCGGCAACATCTACGACTTGGATAATATTTATATTTCCGATACGATCCATATTTCCGTTTCCGGCAACATCATCGTTTCCAGAGTATCCATTTCTTGCTTTTGACGATCTCAGCTCCCACTGAAACCAAGATCCGTCGATTCCGAATATCCATAGATGGAGTATTTAATGCCATTAAATACTTGATCCGTTTACGTACCATTTGTGTGACCCTACGGGTTCAGTCAAGAGTAAGCTGTGGATTAATATCATTAATTCCACTTGAACTGAAGCGACCTCTAGCTAGGCATTCAGCTCACTTGATCTCACTAAATTATTAACTTGTTTAATTAATAATGAACCGCATTTATTAGACTTAACATTAAATGCATACTTGGACCAAGGGCATTATTTCCTTCACACAGCACGTCCGGATCCGCCTTAAGATTGACCAACTAGAATCGCCCTTAAGGTACGATAATTTTCGGCTAATATGGGCAAGTAATATGACTGATTTTTCTGCTAAAAAATCACTGCTTTAATTGTATGAATACTTGTTAAAAAACTCGTGTATAAATTTATGACCCTAGGCATATATTCATAGAACCATGGAACGGATTTCGAATCCTGTTAGAATACTAATTATTTAATTAGAATCCTTTTAGAACTCTAAATAATTAATTTAATATTTTAGGATTAGGATTTAATCAATGCACGAATTCCGATAGCTTTAGGATTCGTATAGCACGCACACGAGCACCGCACAGCCCGCCCGCATGCCTCGCGGCCCACGCGAGCTGCACGGCGCCGAGGCCCATGCTCGCAGCCCATTCGTTGATCCGTGCACGCGCGCCAAGCCTTGGCTGGGCCTGGCCTTGCGCTGGGCTTGGTCGAGGCCTTGGCGTGTTTGTTTGATGCGTGTGGCTTGCTGGGCGACGGCCTGGGTTCGTGCTGGGCCTTCGTCTAGCAAGCCTCGTCCGATGCTAATTCGTACGATACGCTTCCGATTAAATTCCCGATTCCGGAATTCATTTCCGATACGAACAATATTTAACATTTCCGATTCCGGAATTAATTTCCGTTTCGAACAAGTATTTAATATTTCCGTTTCCGGAATTATTTTCCGATTCCGATTATATTTCCGATTCTGACAATATTTCCGTTTTCGGCAATATTTCCGATTCCGGTAATATTTCCATTTTCGATAATATTTTCCGATATGTAACATGTTTCCGTTTCCGACAACATCTACGACTTGGATAATATTTATATTTCCGATACGATCCGTATTTCCGTTTCCGGTAATATCATCGTTTCCGGAGTATTCATTTACTTGCCTTTGACGATCTCTGTTCCCATTGAAACCAAGATCTGTCTATTCCGAATATCCATAGATGGAGTATTTAATGCCATTAAATACTTGATCCGTTTAAGTACTATTTGTGTGACCCTACGGGTTCAGTCAAGAGTAAGCTGTGGATTAATATCATTAATTCCACTTGAACTGGAGCGGCCTCTAGCTAGGCATTCAGCTCACTTTATCTCACTGAATTATTAACTTGTTAATTAATACTGAACCGCATTTATTAGACTTATCATTAAATGCATACTTGGACCAAGGGCATTATTTCCTTCAGTCTCCCACTTGTCCTTAGGGACAAGTGTGCATTTCCTAATCCTTTGTCGCTCGATGCTTGCTTTTGAACATAAGGTAAGAGTTGTCATCCTTATTATGTCCAGAGGTGTTTCTCGGTTTTAGAATTCAACTGATCAAATAAAACAGATAATCATAGCCTATGATTCATCTGAGCACGGCCATGCATTTTACAGTTTCTAGCTCTCCGAGTGGCCTTGTACAACTTTCAGCATCTCATCCCGATTTATGGGAGGACAATCCCAATCTTGCGATCTTGAGATTAGACTTTGTTTGATAGGTGATTACCTGAGCGTTGCCTTTATAGCCTCCTTTTACGGAGCGACGGTTGACAACGTCAAAGTAAGCAGTTCTCAAACAAGTAATCTCAAATCACTCAGGTATTGAGGATTAGTGTCTAATAATTTTATTGAAATTTACTTATGACAAATTTTCATCTCTTACAGTAAAGTTTCATAGGTCTGTCCGATACTAGTCTTCTCAAAGTAAGTATCTAAGAAAATGATTACGACATTGCCATGTCCACATAGTTCAAGAAACAGAACTACTAGTCATCTTGCATTCTAGTCGTCTAACGTTTTCTATGCGTCCATCTTTATAGAAAACTCCGACTAGGGACCTTTTTTAACTTTTGACATTCAAGTTCACTTGATAGACATTTTTTAGTCACAGGACTGGTCCTGACAGTCTATCTTGAATATATCGTCAATTTGAAGGGACTCATCATTTAATACTAAACCAAGATCAAATGGAATATGAAAATACATTTCATATATGATAAATGTTTAACCCCAATGTTTTACAACCATGGGCCTCAAACCCATCTTTAAAACAGTTCATGGAATTCAAAGCTATGCTTGTTTTCCAGTGCTACAATGTGAGTGTTGCTTCTCACTTGTTGCATAGGTATAGTTATTATGCTTTTCCAATCTTAATATCCTTTCATCGAATGTTCTTCGAGATAGGATGATAAGATCTTTTGAGTGTGTTTTTCTTGTGATCTAGTCTTTCTTGCTACAATGGTGGTTCTACACATTTTGCAATGAAGAACCATAAAGTCAGTAAACATGTGATCTACCCAAGTTCATTGAAGAACTCTTTAACATAAACAACCCTGTTTTATTGCTTCTTAGGCAATAAGTACTTTTACTTCAACTGTAATTGCTAGTGATGCTTTGTTTGGATTCACTTATCCAAGAAGTTCACAGATTTGTGGAAGACTTTCCACCTATATCTTAGAACATAGAAATTAATATTTAATTTCCCACGCAACAACTCATGGTCTCCAATCCATGTTTCCATTTCAAAACACGATGCTCTATAGCTCGTCCTTGCCATTTGTTAACTCCAAAGGGGTCTTTCTTGATCATTTGCCACTGTTTATGCGTGTAGCATCAATATTTATCATATCTTTATTTCCTTGAGTCAAGAACTGTTCCTATGTACCTTTTCAAGTACCATAAGTTTTTCTTGATCTCAATCTAGTTGATCTTCACTTAGATCAATAGAGATTGGTATATGTTCGTCATGCCTAAAGTCATACGATACGTTTTTGGCGATCCTCATATTATATCATACATGATAAATTCTTTTGCAGAATAATTCCCAATTGAATTCTGTTCATGTAACTTTAGCTCATCTAGTTTCAGTAGATACTAAATCCAGCTAAATTCTTTGACATATAATATAGGTGAAGAATCTCATTAGATTCTTTGATGTTTAACTTAGTAAATGCTTATACATAGTTCAAACATTCTTTACTTAGATTTATTCATATGGGTCGAATGTCTCCAATGGAGTCTTTCGTGTTTGATTTAGTAAATGCCATTACTTAATCCAGAACAATATTATAAGATCTTTGTGAATGGATCTTAATACCCAGTATGCACTAAGTTTCACCTTGGTCCGTCATTGATGAATAATTTTCAAATCTAAGTCATTAGCATTCGAATGTTATTTCATAATAGAGAGATATGTGCGTGATACACATAAGACCAATTAAGTTTTACGTACTCCCACTAAACTTCTTATATATCTATAAGAGTCATGTACATTTTATGAAACTAAAATACTTATTAGCTTCACTAAAATACAGTTCCAATTACCAATTGCTTGCTTAAATCTGTACTTAGATTTCATAAGCTAGCTTTCCTTTTCAAGCTTTATTTGGATCTACAAATCCTATGACATACCATGTACATAGTTTTCTTCCAACATTTGATTGAGGAATACGTTTTGTCATCCAATTGCCATATGTACCAATTTGCAATCATTGCTTGAATTATAGACTTAAGCATTACGATTTTGCATGAGGTTTCAACACAATCCACACCGTGAATTTGCTTGTAACCTTTAGAAACTAATCTAGCTTTGTGTGTGAACACAATTTCATGTTTGATGGTTTTTATCCTTAAAACAAACTTGCAACCAATAGGTGTGAAACTATTCTTGCAAATCAACAAAATTTCAATTTTTGTCATCAAAACATTGAGTATGTTTTATGGCCTCTAACCATTTAAAACATTTGAGTCTATATATGGCCTCTAACCATTTTAGGGAATCTGGGTTTCGTCATAGCTTTCTCACAGGTCACAAACTCATGATAATAGTTTGACTGCAAGTTGTAGGTTTCTTCACTATCTAATAGAAGAATCGCATAGCTTCAGTGACCGGAACTCCATGTTTCTTCATATCTAATAGAAGAATCTCATAGTTTCAGTGACTTGAAATCTATGCCTACTTGGGTATAGAACATCAAACAATAGAATATCAATAGCCACTTGAAAGTCCTTTGAATATTCCGTTCTCCTTGAAGCACTTGTAAAGTCTTCTAAGAGATGTCTATTCTTTAAAGCCACTTCTAAAGTCCTTAAAGAATACGTGTTCGGATTTTCTAAAGAACTTCGAAAAGCCTCCGGAATGTCCGTTTATGTTTTTTGTTCGCCTCGAATACTTTCGAGGTCTATTTTCTCCCACTTGTCATTTTGGAAACGAATCTCCAAAAGGACATTATTTCGAGCAAACAAACATTATGTTCTCAAAAATTCGTGGTAGAAACAATACCCTTGTGTCTCATTTGAATAAATCACAATGAAACATATATCTATTCTTGGGCCTTAGTTTCTTGAATAACAAACACTAAGCTCCCATCGAGTTTAGGAACTCTGTAGATATATTATGAAAAGATATTTTGAAATTACTTTTCAATAGCTTTGACGAATTTGGTTTAGTTTGGTGGTAGTTGAGCATTTTGTTTTAGAAATTATAGGAAAAGTCTTTATGATTCATCATTGATCGAATCAAGTACTAATTGACTTCGATCATTCCAACTTAGATATGCCATATCTTATGGAGCTAGATTGTGAATTTACTACACACAATCATTGATGATCATTCTTGACTTAAGTAATCATCATTATGATCTAACCTAGATCTTTATGATTTCTTGCCAAGTGGAATTTATACTTCTGAATCTTTGAACTAGCTAAACAGATTCAAACTTATATCACTTTGAGTAAATAAACCAATATTCACTCAAATTTAGGTGAAATAATAAAGTCATAAAATCTCTCTTTAGCTTTGAATTCTATTGTCTAGGTGTTCTAACAATAGTTCATATCTTTTGTTACTTTCAACAAGTAAGACTAGCTTGTCTTGAATTGATCTAGAAATCAATCAACTTTCAAAAGTCCATCAGAATAGAGCTTTGGAATGTTAACTTGTTGACATGGTCTAAGTAACAACGCCAAAGATTAGTGGAACTCAAATCAAGAGATTGATTTGAACCTAGTAAAGTTTTTATTGTTAAAGAGTTGTTTGTTTTAATCAAGCATATTGACTCAACCCGTAAATGACCATTTCATTCAAATAAACAAACAAACATTGTTTTTGTTCTTCTGAATGTGAGTCTTTCTGTTTTGAAAACAGAAAATTAGGTATGCTGATTGTGGAACAAAATATCCATTAAGTTCCAGCCTTTGAAAGGACTTAAAACAAACCAGATGACCCTACAACTAATGTAGCATGGCCATGCTTCATTTCCCACTTGTAGGTCAATAGTGTAGCCTAGCTTCCATTGTTTGAGTTATTATCGAAGTAAAAACCTCAAGCGGTATATGATACCAAGGAAGTTTGATTGCTAGGTCACTTCTCTTTAAACATAAACTTATAGGTAGAAACGGAATCGTAAATTCCTTTCATTTGTTCCTTGTTTTCCTATTTCTTGTACCTTTTCTTATAGTCTTAAGAATTGAATTCTCTAGTGTTGACTTTTATACTTTGTTAGACATGTCCAATGTCACTCCAACAAGGTTCTTACCATTTTATGTTGAATATTAAGTTTCAACTAGATGATCTTACCAGAAGCTTCTAAAGTTCTCTAAGCAGCGATCTATTCGAATGTCTAGGGACTAGACTCATTCGAGAATTAAATGGACAAAGATATTAGGTTGTTAACCATTGGTAAAGCTGAGCGTTTAAACTCAATGCTTTATGATCTCAAAACTACATTGTATTTTTGAATCCACAAGCACCAATCGGTTCGCCATTCGATTTTGATATTCGAAAACAACCATAAAAGTCGCTAAAAGAAACGTACATTTAAATTGCTCATTTTCTCTCATTTCCGTGAATCGTTCTTGGATTCACTACCAATCGAGGGAAATTTGCTGTTACCTTTCTAAAAGGATTTACTGCAGTGCAAGATATTTAATTATAAACAATAATTAAAACATACATTGAAGCATGCAAAGTCTAAACATTTATCATGAGTAATAACTTGAGAATTAAAGCAATCATGCAATTTAAACAAGTCATTGGCATTTTATTCGAATTTATTGTTCCGGCAAGGTAAATAAAATGATTCCAAGACCCTAAAACCATTGAAGAATTAAGAACATTATGTATTTAGACTCAATTCTAAAATATTTTAGGTAAGCAAAAGCCTTTTGCTAATAGTCTAGAAACTACTCTTGGTACGTCTAAGAACTTATTAGGAAAACCTATCGAATTTGCCACGACATAAAAGGACTCCTTACTTATATCGTTGAGTTTCACCAAAACTAACATGTACTCACAATTATTTGTGTACCTTACCCCTTTAGAATCAATAAGTAACACCTCGCTATGGCGGAAAACTATTACTAAGATTGACATAAAGGTTATCCAAGTAAAGTGTTATTTTGGCATGGCACCTTTTAACACAATTTTTAAGTTTGGAACTTAAGGCTCTTACTATGTTGGTTAGATTTTAAGTGAACTAAAATCCTTAATCATGCAACATAATCAAGCCATAATCTCATGCATATTTAAGACATATTTAAAAGCAATAATTAACTTAAAGCATGCATAAGATAAATGTGATCTAGTATGGCCCGACTTCATCTTGAAGCTTCAACTTCAAAGTCCGTCTTGAAAATGGGTTGGAAACTCCGTCTTGAATTTCACCGTGGGAGGCGTCATTTTCTTCAAATAGGATCAGCTATAATGAAACTAATTACAACTATTTGATGGTTCGCAGACCATATTTGAATTGAAAAAACAAACTTTGGTGCATTAGACCAATTACATTCAAATTAATGGTACGCAGACCATATTTTCTATCCTATTTGGGCCATACTAGTCACTTCATAACCTGCAAAACAGTATATATACAATATATACCATTCACCCATTCATTATCATGAATGGCCCACATAATTGGTTAGTAAAAACACATTGTATGCATCACATAAATATTTGCAGCAATTAATTGAGGGCACCAATAATCTACCAATTATTCAGTCCTTATTAATTTTAATCAAGTTGTTTAACCTTAAAGGATTTGTAGACCTAATCAAGAGTTTATGACTAAAATTGCTCCCACTTAAACCAATAAATTCATATGCTTTACTAATTTTAAACATAAAAATGTATTTCTAGTCTAACCGGAAACATACAAATTTAATTAAAATTTAAAGCTCATATAAATTTATAAGTGAATCCATTTATTTAATTTATTTTTCAGTTGAATTAAACGAATTTAAATTAATTCAAGGTTTTATTTTAGTAAAATAATTAGTATAAATAAAAATTAATAATAATTATAACATTCAAAATTAAAATCCGAGAAAACAATTTAAATTATTAATTTTAAAACTAATTAAAATTATTTCCGAACTGAAAATTTCAAATTAAAATTAAAACGAACCAATCGGGTCAAGACAAGGCCATGGGCTTGTGCCCATGCCTCGTCAAGTCCAACAAGCAACAGACCCCTTATCACTCGATTGATCGTACCGCAAAGCCCAAGGATCAACGCACCAATGCGTCAGGCCCAGCGAGCCACGCTTGCGCGCAGGCCACTCGCCCATCGCCTTGGCGCGCTGCTGGGCAACGCTTGCTGGACAGGCCAGCCAACGATGCCCGCGTGCACGTTATGCTGCACTTGTCGCTGCCTTGGCGTGCTGCTGGGCGAGGCAACGCACATTGTGGCGCAGCATCCATCGCTGCCCACGCGTGCTTGCCTTGCTCGCTGCACTTGCTTGTCCATCGCCCCATCGCCCCACAAGCGTAGCACACAGCCCCTAGGCAGCCATTGCCTTGTGCATGCTACGCTCGTTGCTCGCTGCATTCGTACCGCATGGGCGACGAGCTCCCTTGCTTGTCGTCGCATGCCCACTATACAACACCCCTTAAGGGTAACACGTAGCTTCCTTTACTTTGTGCGTGCAACTTTTATGAGCGAATTATATAAAAATTAAAAAATTTTAATTTAAAATTAATGACAAAATAATAAATCATATAATTTTCATAATTTTAGGGCGAAAAATCAAAAATTTATTAATCAATTAATTTCCGATTAACATGGATTCAAATCTAGGTCATAAAAATTTAAAATTTATCATAAATTAACAATTTTTATGGTGGTTTTTAATCATGGGTACCTAATTAAATCATTAATTAATTATGAAAATCAAATCAATTCTGAATTATTCGAATTTCAACAAATTAATCATAATTACAAATTAGGTTGTATAATTAACACGTCTAGGAATTCAAATTTGTTAAACATATACAGTAGGTCAATCAAAAATTCAAGATTTATCAACAAGAATCGCAAATATTCAATTTAACATCTTAAATTTACAAACTTTTGCGTTCGAAAAACTAAAACCTCTGAAAAGTCATAGTTAGGCTTCGAATTTGGGAATTTTGGGTTCGGCCGATAAATAATACTTTTGTCAAAATTTTAGAATGCCTTTTACATGCGGAATTGACACAAAAATCATTCGATTTGGTTGAGTAACGAATAAACTGCCGAAAAACTGCGTACATATAATTAAATAAACGCAATTTGCAATTAATTAACAATTACGAAAATTAATCACCCCTTTTAATTCTTTGCAAATTTGTAAAATTTAACTATGTCATGCAATTTAGATTATGTAAATAATAAGAGGCTCGTGATACCACTGTTAGGTTATGATACATATGACAAAACATAAATCATGCGGAAAACCTTAATGCCAGGAAACATATTATTTACACATAACCAGTTAGCATAATTTAGGTGCATACACTTTGTAGCGTGCCCTCCCTAGCTGCGCCCGAACCGAACAAGAACAAGTCTTTAGGACTCCAAGTGTCGTCCCTCCGTAGATAGTCCACAGCACGTCCGGATCCAGTGGCATATCCAGGATTTCAAAATAGGGTGTGCAAAATTATAAGAGTGAAAAAATTATAACATCCGAACACGAATATGATCATATAATTCGAAAAATATAAGATACATAAGACAAAATATGATGTTTAAATTAAAAATATTCTAAAGAAAGAAAATTACATCCGCTCTCGGCGACTTCTCATGCTTTGGAACCGATTGAGAATATTTTCATCATTTATCTTCAAAAAGACATTTTTCTCTATATAAGTAACCAAGCAATCGTTCAAGAACTGGTCCCCTA
Source organism: Spinacia oleracea (assembly GCF_020520425.1). Classification (NCBI taxonomy): domain Eukaryota; kingdom Viridiplantae; phylum Streptophyta; class Magnoliopsida; order Caryophyllales; family Amaranthaceae; genus Spinacia; species Spinacia oleracea. The sequence continues at coordinate 33,179,124 of NC_079492.1, forward strand.
TACTGTTTCGCAACCTGTTCTTTACAATACTCATCACTGAAAATGCTCTTTCTACAGTTACCGTAGCCACCGGAAGAATCAACACTAACTTAATAAGCAAATAAACTAGCCGATATGATTCATGTTTCTTTGTCTCAAAAAGCTTCACAGAAAGTTCACCCATATCCTTCAAACCATGAAATCTGTCATCTCTTCGCATGTCATAAATAAAAGTATCAAGTTCATCCTCAAGATACGATGATTCAACACTTGTAAAGTCATTCGGATAAAATTCAACAAGTCTTAGTAACTTTAACTTATCAAAAGAAGAGAAGTTATCAACAGGATTCAAGCAAGTCATACAAGAAAGTAACTCCATACTTACCTCATCAAATCGATTATTAAGTTCTTGAGTTTGCAAATCAATAATTGCAAAGAAAACCTCAACTCTAAAATGATGAAGATTAGTGGTATATACCTTGTTGCGCTTCTTTTTCCCTCGAGGTAGATATTCATCCTCCATTTTGGGAACTCCAATTTTATTCTTGTCACAAAAACAAGTAACTAAGTTTAAAAGAGATTCCCATCCGTCTTCTCTCATTTGTTGTAATCTTTCCTTTGTCTGCTTCACAAGTGATATAGCATTAACAATGTCTTGGTCTTTCTTTTGCAGAGCAATGTTTAGTTGATTAGCCAACCCAAATATAGTTTTCATCATATGAACCATGAACATAAAGTCAAATGACTCAATAGCAAAACCAACATGGTCGGCTTTTGGATGATCATCAAAATGTAGTGGATCATCAAAAATAATGTCAAGTACTTCACGAATAGAAGGGTACAAAAGAATGACATTCACCAATAATTTATAATGAGAACCCCACCGAGTATCACCGGGTCTCCCCAAACCTAACTCTTGATTCAAACCTTTTCCTGTTTTAAGCTCCTCATTTTCAAATGCTTTTGCCAATATTTTAGCCTGAGCCTCCTTCATAATTTCTTGTCTCTTGCAAGAACCACTAACCACATTTAGAATAATGGAAAGAATATCAAAAAGCCAACCACAATCAGAATTTTTCTTTGAAACAGCAACAAGTGTCAATTGTAGTTGATGTGCAAAACAATGAATGTAATATGCAGATTGGCTCTCATTCTTTATCAAAGTTTTGAGCCCATGAATATAACCCTTCATATTGCTAGCCCCGTCGTAGCCTTGACCACGTATTCTAGAAGGACTTAGTGAATATTCAGCAAGTATAGAATAAATGGCATTCTTGAGAGTCATGGCAGTAGTGTTCATCACATGCACAACACCAATAAACCGTTCTACTACTACACCTCCTTTAGTAACATATCGTAAACAAAATGCCATTTGTTCCTTACAAGAAACATCCCTTGATTCATCTGCTAATATGCCAAAATAGTCATCACCCAATTCTTCTATAATACCCTTAATTGTTTCTCTTGAACAAGCATTAATGAGATCTTTCTGAATCAATGGGGAAGTCATCTGATTATTTCCTGGTGCATTTTTAAAAAGAGTCTTTCCTACCTTCTTTTTCCTTTGAGAAAACCACTTTAGAAGTTCACGAAAATTTCCTTGATTACTGGATTTCTCACTCTCATCGTGACCCCGAATTGCTAAACCTTGAAATAAGAGAAACCTCAAGCAATGAAGTGAAGCTGTCAAACGAATTCGATATTCCTTTCTAGCTTGTGGAGTTTTTGGATCAATGACATTCTGTATGCAAGTATTTGGATCAATTGTAGCTTCATACTTTTCCAAACACTTATTGTGAACACTGTTAACTTGGCCAACATGCTTGAGAAAAGCTGATGGTCTATTCCAACCTCTAAACCCATTGTTGGTAAAAGCATCATGACCCTGGCTAGCAGCATTAAGCACATCGACATTATCCTTGAATAAGTAACATACAAAACAAAAGGCAGCATCCTTTGCAATACTATATTCAAGCCATTTCTTGTACGTATCAAACCATTCAGGATTAAACCGACGCATTGCACCTCCAACTTCTCTTTGACAAAAATCGTGCTCATATGGTTGTAAGGGTTCTTTCAGAATATATTCTCTTCTAATTGCTTCATGGTCAGATGGATGATAATCAAGAATCCTTCTCCTTAACCCCGGATCATGTGGAAGAGAATTTATATCAAATTGGACTACTCTTTCCCTAGTTGGAGGGACAACATTTGGAGGAGGAGACTCATCATCCCTTCGAATTGGTGCAATCGGAGATGATGAAGAACCCCCTTGATTCTTACTTTTCTTATGAAAAAATGACTCCAAAGTACTAATCCTTACTTTCTTCTTCATTGATCGATCATTCTCATTCATTATAGAAGCTGCGAATTTTAATTATTAAGTTAAAATTTAAACAATAACAATTAAACCTAATTTATGAAATAATTAACTGAACATCCTTCATAGTTAAAAATTTAAAATTTAGAAAAATAACAATAGAACCTAATTGGCTAATTTAGACCCTGAAACAAGAACCTAAAATTCAATATCACCACCCAAAATCACCAGCTAAATTCAATCTCACCAACTAAATCACCAATTCAGACATCCAACAACTTCAGTTGTATCCACATTCAAACCTTAGATAAAAATCAACCGTAATTCAATGAACGAGCAAAAAAATCATAAAAAAACAAACCCTAAAAATAAACAACTTCAACAGAATTAAATGAAATTGGAAAAATTACAATTCAAATTATCACAATTAACAATAATAAGAAAGGGAACAATTAAGAGAAAAACAAACCTAGGAGCTGAAGCCGGCGACTCGGCGAGCAACTGAGCAATTGAGGGACAATGAAGAAGAAGAAAACAGCCAAATAAAGAAGATGAAAATAATCCTCAAGTTTTGTCTTTTGGGTAAAAAGAAAATAAGGTCATAGAATATTTTACAAAGGTCAAAGGGTATTGATAAATAATTTAATTTTAATTTAATATTAAAATTTATGGGAAGTTGGAAAGGAAAGTATGGGACCACTTTTCAGAATTTGTACTCTAGTAAACTCTAATTTGGTAGTCTTTCACGTGAAGTGGAGTAGTTGTTAACTTTAGTTTTCTTTTTTTTTTCTTTTTTTTTTCTTTTTTAAATTGATAGCTGATTTTTTTTCCCACATGAGGGGTGTGCAGTTGCATACCCTTGGTCACAGTTGGTTCCGCCACTGTCCGGATCCGCCTTAAGATTGACCAACTAGAATCGCCCTTAAGGTACTATAATTTTCGGCTAATATGGGCAAGTAATATGACTCATTTTTCTGCTCAAAAATCACTGCTTTAATTGTATGAATACTTGTTAAAAAACTCGTGTATAAATTTATGACCCTAGGCATATATTTATAGAACCATGGAAATGATTCCTGTTAGAATACTAATTAATTAATTAGAATCCTTTTAGAACTCTAAATAATTAATTTAATCTTTTAGGATTAGGATTTAATCAATGCACGAATTCCGATAGCTTTAGGATTCGTATAGCACGCACACGAGCACCGCACAAGCACCGCACAGCCCGCGCGCATGCCTCGCGGCCCACACGAGCTGCACGGCGCCGAGGCCCATGCTCGCAGCCCATTCGCCGATCCGTGCTCGCGCGCCAAGCCTTGGCTGGGCCTGGCCTTGCGCTGGGCTTGGTCGAGGCCTTGGCGTGTTTGTTTGATGCGTGTGGCTTGCTGGGCGACGGCCTGGCTTCGTGCTAGGCCTTCATCTAGCAAGCCTCGTCCGATGCTAATTCGTACGATACGCTTCCGATTAAATTCCCGATTCCGGAATTCATTTCCGATACGAACAATATTTAACATTTCCGATTCCGGAATTAATTTCCGTTTCGAACAAATATTTAATATTTCCGTTTCCGGAATTATTTTCTGATTCCGATAATATTTCCGATTCTGACAATATTTCCGTTTCCGGGAATATTTCCGATTCCGATAATATTTCCATTTTCGATAATATTTTCCGATACGTACCATGTTTCCGTTTCTGGAAACATCTACGACTTGGATAATATTTACATTTCCGATACGATCCATATTTCCGTTTCCGGCAATATCATCGTTTTCGGAGTATCATTTACTTGCCTTTGACGATCTCAGCTCCCACTGAAACCAAGATCCGTCGATTCCGAATATCCATAGATGGAGTATTTAATGCCATTAAATATTTGATCCGTTTACGTACTATTTGTGTGACCCTACGGGTTCAGTCAAGAGTAAGCTGTGGATTAATATCATTAATTCCACTTGAACTGAAGCGGCCTCTAGCTAGGCATTCAGCTCACTTGATCTCACTGAATTATATATTAACTTGTTAATTAATACTGAACCGCATTTATTAGACTTATCATTAAATGCATACTTGGACCAAGGGTATTATTTTCTTCAGTTTCTTTATCAAAGAATCAAATCTTGATATCACCATTTAAATGTTTTGAATCACTTGGACTTTATCTTTAAATATTAAACCAAAATTAAATGAATATGAAAATAAAATTTCATAAATATGAAATCCAACAAAAGTTCTATAACAAAACTAAGAAAATTAAAGTCATTCTCCAATATGATTGATTCCCATGGTTGCTACATATGCGTTGTGCTTCACTTGTGGCAACAGTTTAGTCATTGGATCCGCAACGTTGTTGTCAGTTCCAACCTTGAAAATCTCGATTTCTTTCCGTTTAACGATTTATATATCGAATTATGTGAAATTGCCGCAACACATGTTTGACCTTCTGATGGCTCCTACGCTCCTTTGCCTGGGCAATGGCTCTACTATTATCACAATTTAAAGCCATTGGTCCCTTTATGGAGGGGACAACCTCAAGTTCTTCTATGAACTTCCAAATCCAAACAGCTTCCTTTCCTGCTTCTAAGGTAGCAATGTACTCGGCTTCAGTTGTAGAATCTGCAATAATGCTTTGCTTAGCACTTTTCCAGCTTATTGCTCCGCCTTTAAGACAGAACACAAAACCAGACTGTGATTTGAAATCATCTCTATCGGTTTGAAAGCTTGCGTCCATATAGCCTTAAACAATCAACTCATTAGTTCCACTGCAGACAAGAAATTGATATTGTGTCCTTTTCAGGTACTTAAGGACATTCTTGGCAGCAGTGCAATGCGCATCTCCTGGGTTTGATTGGTACCTGCTCGTTGCACTGAGTGCGAACAAAACATCTGGCCTCGTACAAATCATAGTATACATGATAGATTCAATAGTCGAAGCATGTGGAATAGTACTCATCTTCTTGTACGCACATCAGATGTTTTGGGATACTGAGTCTTGCTTAGATATATGCCATGTGTCATGGATAGATGGCCTCTTTTGGCTTCCATCATATTGAACCGAGCTACCACCTTATTGATATAAGTACTTTGGCTTAGTCTAATTATCCTTTTAGATTTATCCCTATAGATCTTGATGCCCAATATGTAATGTGCCTCTCCTAAGTCCTTCATTGAGAAATGCTTTCCAAGCCAAGTTTTCATAGACTCCAGCATATGAATGTCATTTCCAATAAGTAGTATGTCATCAACATACAAGACTAAGAATGTAATTTTACTCCCACTGACTTTCTTGTATACACAAGACTCGTATAGTTTCTTGATGAAGCCGAATGCACTGACTGCTTTATCAAATTGTATGTTCCAACTCTTGGATGCTTGCTTCAATCCATAAATTTTGATTGTCGTATACATTCCCCTAAATTTTGGGAGTTTTCGAGACCAGGCCCAACAATTTTCACATTTGGTCAAAAATGGTGTAAACCTTCATTTTTGGATGATTTGAACATTTTTGGACCCAGAAAGGTTAGTGGTCTGGAAGTTTGCCACGTATTCAAAGGGACCCCGGGAGGTATATTGGGTGGTTAGAAACTTTACTCCGGCTCTTAAAATACATTTTAGCCGATTTTCTTATATAAGCCAAGTAGTTGAATTAAGGTCTCGAATGACCTGCCATAGTGGTTCCAGACTACCTTATATGACCGTCGGATACATTCTCCCAGATTTCGTGATTTTTTCGAAATCCGGGTCGGAAGATTCAAATAATTTGATAAAAAAAAAAGTTGTATTATAACGTGGTCAAAGAATGTAATTTAAAAGCCGAACCCTTAGTCACGTGGTGAAGATACAAAGTGAACAATCACTATATCAAGACCAACTTAATTTCATGCTTACATGCTCCATATGAATTGCGTATTTGTTTATACAAGAAGATGCACTTTATATTCATGGGTACAATATAATAAATTTAACTTGGATTATGCAGGAAAATATACTACTCGTACGTACCATAAAACATCATAATGTCACACAACAATAATACTCCCTCTATTTCAATTTAAGTGTTCTACGTAACTCAAAAAACTCTCACAAAAAGTAGTCAAATGGAGCAAGTAAACGAGATGGAGGGAGTAATTAAAAAAGGCTGAATAACACTGAATCTTTATTAGCTAGATAGGACAAAGAACACAGTGGAAATGGGGTTTGACAGAAGATAGAGAGCATTAAAAAGAACGATAATGAATCACTATATTAGAGATAAAACCATTGATTGAAGGCCTAATAATCTATGGTTTTATCTATAATGATCAGAATTATCCCCTAATGATCTGCTAGCCGCCTACGCGGCCGCTCTCTCGCTAGCTGGATCTCTGTGTAGTGGCCTCAGTCTGCAGACGATGATTCCGCAGAAACATCATAGGAGTTCTTCCTTCTCCTTTCGTTGTGTCCGGCCAACCTCCTTCGGCAGCTCCTTTTCGTGTCGTCGAACTCCGATACGTCATGGAACCTAGCTAACACCAATGCAAATCCCAAGCTAATTAAATTGGCATGTTATTGTTAAAGGTACTAAGAATTTAGAATGTTAAGAATACTAGTTATAAGAAAATTGATCAAGGAATATAATTACAATATATCTCATATTTTTGTAGAAAATTACTTTCTTATGTACGGAGTAATAGCAAAAGGAGTCAATGGTTGTTAACTTGAAAGTTTTATTAAGTGACTATTTTTGTTCACCTTGTTCTTTTACATATTCTGTATTACTTATCCTTCTTAAAATTAGAGCAGTTACGACAAAATTCAAGTCAGACCCTATCAGAAAAAAATAAAAATAATTAAAGCCAGACCATAAGCCAGACCATATCGGATAAAATTGGACCAGCCTAAAACAGAAATTAGAAAATTCAGACCATAACATCTGTATTATATAAGTGAAGAGATGAAGTTATTTTAGTAAATTCACTTTTGGTGTCCCATTTGAATTACTAAAATACCCTCCACATTTATATAATAGAGAATATAATGACAATCTGCCCAATAAGACAGCCCAATAAAACATTTTAACCAATCTATATTCGCACGTATCGCTTTCATATAAGACTAGTATTAACAGATGAAGAGAACATATCCAAGTCTCGTCCTCTTATCCCTTAAAGAGTCAAAGTCAATAATATATTTAAATCGATATGCTGAGAGGAGACCATGATCAATTTTTTGATGACATATTATATGGTGTATATTGCCAAAATTAAAGGATGACACTATTATGCTTTAAGCAAAGGATGTTAGCTAGGACTATCTATTTATGGTATGTATTCATGTTATATTGCCGATTAAAAAAAATACCTATAGAAGTAACATATAAGGTAGACACAGATATATCATATTGTAACATACAGAGTAGAAGTAAATATATGTTTTTGGGTGTGAGAGGAGGAGGAAAGTAGTACATATAAGGTGTATCTGGGTGCACAATGCACCATCTCACATTTTCTCCTTACATGTGAAGAGAATATGTGAGAAGGAATACCGGCCAATAAATATAAAAGTACCATTGGGTGCTCCTAATAATTTTTAGGAAGAATGTGGATACGCACTTGCTACATTGCTGACAAAATCGTTGGTGTTTCGAGTTAACAATGACCACGGGCGCCTTGGCGTGGAACTCGCAAACCTTGTGGCGGCGGTGGTAGCGCTTCGCATCAGTCAAGTCGGACGTGCAATTGTCTGCTTGACAATAGACATCAACGTTAGGTAAAGAACCTCCCATAAAATGGTCATCATCATTGTTAAATCCTTCCATTTAATTTGTAGTTGCAAAAATAAGAATGGTCAGTTTTGTAGTGAGAGTGGCGAACTACTCCATATAAATAATGGAAGATAGCTTTGATTGAAGGCTTTTTATAAAGAACAACATACTTAGCTATCTTGCTAGTGAAAGAGGAATAATATAAATAGTCACTTTGAGATTATGTTGTGAACTAAAAGAGGACCACATTCTCCATATTTTTGCACCTCTCTTTTTTCTTTTTTTTTTTTTTTTTTTTTTTTTTTTTTTTTTTGGGGATTTGGACAAAGAGATTATTTTTTTAGTTGTTTAGTGTTATTGATTAGCTGGAATTCTATTTATTTTGAGTGCAAGTTGTTGGTACAATTGGCATAGTGAACACAACATTATTCAAATACTTGATAATCCAATAAAGGACAATACATAACAAGATTCATGTTTTTCTTACTATTTCTATCACTTTCCGACTTTCTTTTTTAGGCTATTGTTCAATTCATCTTATTTCCGCTTATTTAAAAATAACAAGTCCAGTTAAGTATAGATAAGTTAAAGGTGGAAAAAATAAAGATTATCCAGTACAATTTACAACTAAAATAAATTCATTCGCGTTATTGATTGAACTTATTAGTTCTGATTAAATAACAATAAGATGAACAAAACATGATCTTATTCTAATAAATTTTCTCGATAAATAGGTTTTATAGCATACTTATTATAATTGTATTGTTACTTAATACAAATAAGTTAGCTCTCATGTTAGTTCACCATTTAGCCCCACAACCCCCAACTACTAAGGCTATGTTCCGTTCAACTTTTTTTACTTATATAAGTTCAGATAAGTTCAGTTAATTTCAGATAATATAAGTTCACCAAAAATAAGTTTTTTTCATATATTTTCTCACACAAATAAGTTTATTTCAGAAAAAATAAGTTTTTTTTCAGATAAAATAAGTTCTGATAAGTTCAGTTAAGTTTATATAATATAAGTTCAGCCAAAATAAGTCAAACAGAACGGAACCTAATAATATGAACATAGGTGGTCACTGGTCAGCAATGGAAATCAAAATTGCATAATGACTTGTATAAATATTATGCATGCTAGCTCTCCCTCTCTCAAACCCTAGCCTCCATTAGTGAATTTTGAAGGGGCTTCCATCGATTTTATCGGTGAAAAGCCCCGATCTTTTTATTTTGTAGTTCTTTTTCTAATTTTGTTTGAGTTTCAGGGTTTTAATAATACTTCCTCCTTGAGCGAGGCATTATTCTCCCTCGAAAGACAGGGTTTTTCTTCTCCTTTTAGGGAGAATTTTCTTAGGTTAGAGGATCCTAAATTTCTGGTGTACGAGGGAGAATATTATTTAATTTCGCAGGAGACATTGATTCAGCGATGAAGATTTGTGCGGTGTCGCAGCAGATGTCAGTTCTGCATCTACAATCAATTGAATTTGACTTAATTCAATATCAAAATTACAACAGATCAAAAGACCCTCTCGTTGAAGGTTGTATCAAACAACGATGTGTTAGAGGGTATACAAGATGTTCGATGCGGGATGATCGTAGTTTTGCAGAAAATGAGTTTTATTTGATTCGATTTCTTATGTATTTGATAGATTCAGATTTGTTTTGTAGATGTCCTATGACTTTTTATTAATGAATTAATTTTATTTCAAAAAAAAATATTATGCATGCTATATGCACTAAAGAAAATTTGTTCAGGTGGTTTTGGATTGTACACAGCCCAATGATCTCGAGTTTAATCCTCAACCCAAGCATATTTACTTTGTTTTTTCCCTACCTTTTTCTTTGAATAACTTTGATTATGAACTTAATTTTTTGGTAATCTTTATTTTCATCTCTAACTTATTCGTATCAATACATTTTTTTGTTACCGATAACCATATTAAATTTGGGTTATTTTTATAAGGGAAAATTCTCTATGGTAGCAATATACTTTTGCAATTTCTCATTGGTAACAAAAATTTTAACACTTTCTCTAAAACAGCATTAATAATATATAATCTCTCTAAAATAGCATTATTTTTATAATTTCATCCTAAGTAACTAATATAATACTGACTATGGTTAAATATTAGAAAATTACAAAGTAACCCCCTTTTTACTAACCTAAAATATTCCCAACCAAAATTCTGGAAAAAAAATTCAACAGCGATTCCCAACCAAAATTCTGGAAAAATAATCTTCGTTTGTTAACAAAATAAAAACGTGTTCTTCAAATGAGGGGTTGTTGGTTGATTATAGCGGCTGGAGATCAGATTAAAGCATGTTCTTCGTCTTTTCCTCTCATCCCTTCCATCTCATTCCTCGGCATTGTTGAGTGTTCTTATGTGAGATGATATACTTTGACCTAAGTTCTACTACTTTAAGTCGATCAATTCTTTGTTTGTTCGTTAAATCGATTCAATTGGGTGATTTTCAGGTTGATTTGCAGGAACTTAGCCTTGATTGGTTTATTACTCATGAAGTAAACAAAGACTTGCGAATCAAAGTAGTTGAATATGATTTTTGCTAGATTTTGGCGAATGACAAATTTCCATGAATATGTCAGCAATGTACCCATACTGCTTACTTTGGAGTAAACATAGCAGGCATTCAACCAGACTTGCGAATCATTAAATTTCAGCACTGTGCACCATATTCTATCATGGAGTTCCTGGAAAGAGAAATTCTAGCTAGATATATCCTTGTTTTCATTTGATTTTCATGAATATTCCAGCAACAAGACTCATGTGTCATTAAAATTTCAGCATTGTACACCGTAATTATAGACTAAAGCCTTAGAATTGAGGAGATGGGCAACAACTCGGTCGTTTTAGACTGTTACTTTAGCTAATTAGGTTGTTTCTGTAATTAATCGACTAAGTAAGTGCTTCATTATTTTGCTGGAAATCTGGCAGCCTTGTACTTTTAGTAACAGTAATTAATCGATGGTTTTGCAGAGGACTTCTTTGAATTTTTTAGTAATTAATCGATGATTTTGCAGAGGACTTCTTTGAATTTTTTTTTCCAGAATTTTGGTTGGGGATATTTTAGGTTAGTAAAAAGAGGGTTATTTTGTAACTTTCTAATATTTAACCATGGTCAGTATTATATTAGTTACTTAGGTTGAAAGTATAAAAATAATGCTATTTTAGAGAGATTATATATTATTGATGCTATTTTAGAGAAAGTGTTAAAATTTTTGTTACCAATGAGAAATTGCAAAAGTATATTGCTACCATAGAAAATTTCCCTTTTTATAATACGTACATGTTAAATAAAATTGAGGAAAAAGTTATCGCCTTTTGAAGTTATATAAATAATGCCCCACCAAGTATGAAATCCTGAGTCCATTATTGATTATGAACCATAATAAATCTCAACTCTTTGATTGAAACATATTGTATATCCGGACTTTTTTTTACATATTGTATAAGACCATACTCAGTACGGTTAGTGTTAGAAATTAAACACAATTTAGTTAAGTCGACAAGAATACGAAACGGATTTGGAGCCAAATATAAGTCTTTTTTGGTTTAATATCTTGTTTCCTAGTTTAATTAGAATTGTAATTATGAAACTAGATATATTTTGGTATGTAACAATCTCTAGAAATTTAGACTTGGGGAGCAAGCATAATTCTAGTAGATGTGGGTTTCTAGTTTAGCCTATAAAATGGGGTTTAGGCCTAGCTAGAAAATAAGAGGGAAAAACACATTGGTGAGAGGAATCATCAATTGAGAGGTTATTATATTATTTTGAAGGAACTTAATAATACGATAATATTTGAGGGGAGGAAATCTAAATTTCCTCACAAACACTTGTGTCTTTTATTATTGTTTTTGCTCATTGGTCTATATTGTATTTGCAGGTTTTGTTCCCCATCGTTCGTGGCACGCGTTTGGTTATAACAAACTGGTATCAAGAGCTGGGTTTTAGCCATGGATGATTCCGGGAACAAGTACAAGGTAGAACTTTTTAATGGGAAGACGAATTTCTCATTATGGTAAAGTACAAATAAGGATATTCTTATACATCAAGGTACTCACAAGACTTTGGAAGATAAGAAACCTGATTCGGTGGACAAGGACAAGTGGGAGGATATGCAACTACGGGCTACTAGTACGATCAGATTGGCTCTTGCACCGGAGATCAAGTACAAAGTCTTAGAGGATAATAATCCAAAAGAGTTGTGCGATAAATTGATTAAGATGTACGCATCTAAGTCATTGGCCAACAAGTTGTTCTTGAAGAAAGATCTTTACTCACTCGAGATGGAGGAAGACAACGCACTACAAGATCATCTAAATAAGTTTAATGGCTTGATCACCCAATTGACGAGTTTGGATGTGAAAATTGAGGAGGAGGACAAGGAAATTTTTTTGTTGACATCTCTCCCTAAAAGTATAACTCTGTGATAACTAGTTTACTTGTAGGGAAGACAACAATTTCTTTGGACGATACTGTGGTGGCGTTGTTCGAGGCGGAGAGATTTATGAAGCAAGGGGGATCATCATCAATCCACGGATGAGCAGGATTGGTAGCGGAGGGTAGTAGAAATAACTAGAAAAGTAAGAAGAAGACGAGCAATACAAACCCTAACATCAAGTGTTGGTACTGTGACGAGGTAGGGCATATACAATCAAAGTTGCCTAGGTACAAGGAAGAATTAATGGTGTTGAGGAATGGTAGGGTTAGAGATGCTTCTACTACTGCTATTGATGAGGATATGGCTCTAATGGTGGAGGAGAGTAAATATCCAAAAGAGGGTTGGATTTTGGATTCAGGATGCATGGGGATTTTAAGGGTCCTCTAATTTTGAAGAATACAGGGCTATGTCTCGTTAGTTTGGTAGGACTAAGGATGATCAGGAAAGGAAGAAAAGGTGTATATGGTCTAGTGTAACACCCTGATCCCTGACGGAGTCGAGAATTTTGTCATCATTCATTCGCATCTTGAGAAAACTTCGCAGGAGGTCACTAATCCAAAGATTTCTCCCAACCAAGCACGCTTAACTATCGAGTTTCTTAGGAAATGAGCTCCCTTAAAGAAAGATCGATGCATCTTGTTGTTATGAGTAGTATATTAAATTTCAATAAATCAATCATGAGGGATATTACATACACCCCCACATGAGAACGACAATGCCCTCGTTGCGCCTGGAATCCTAGGAACCCCACTAGTACACATAACGACATGTGGGTAACCTAGTGTTACATCCAACCTGAAAACCAATCACGTATTGGAGACTCCACTATTACGCCTGACGGCCTGTGGGTAGCTAGCTCCGGTGTTATAGCTCCACAGTCCTCCCCCGCAAGGCGACTAACCTTGAATTAATTATCCACGATCAGCCCGTGGTCGCAGGCTTGATCTGATACGTACCATTTGTAACACCCCGACCCTAAAGGAGTCGGATATTTATCAATGCGCATCAAGGGTCAACAACTTTCCTCAAGAACCAATACAAATCCTTCCGACGCATTTTATGCATACCCTGAGAAAACTTCACAGGAGGTCACCATCCCAAGATTTCTCCTAGCCAAGCATGCTTAACTATAAATGAGCTCCTTAAAGAAAGATGCATCTTGTTGTTATGAGTAGTATATTAAATTCCTTTAAAGCAATCACGAGGGGTATTACATCTAGCGTATGGAAGAAGTGTTTGGTTCTCATGGTTGGTGGTTGCAAATTCCGATTTAGTAAACCGGAGGTTTATGAGATTAATAAGTGTTAATTCTCACTTAAGGTTTGTAATGAGTACACTCATTGCTTTCAAAATTCCCTATTAGAAGAAGGCTCCCCAACAATTTTGGTTGAGGATTCATACCACTGAAACAAAGTTGGGTCTCTCCACTTCATCAGAGAGGCTTTGTGCACCCATTGAGGGTGTCGAGTCCCAGGGAAAGGTGACTCAATTCGTTTTAATATCCAAGAGTTCCAAGTGGTCTTTATGCCTTGGGACTGCTCATTTGGTAAGCATTTTCTCTTGCTCACTTGGAACGTACAACCTGATTATGAAGCTTTTTTTCTTCCCCTTACTCAATCATATGTCAATTCCCATTCGATTTCAAGGGTTCTTTTGTGTATATATCTTGCCCAAGCGTCCTCTCTTTCTTCGGCAACAAAGTCGATACCACAAGAGCGTTCTGTTTCGCCAGGTTCGAAGTTTAGCGATGCTGATGCACCATAGTATATATTGGAGGTAGTTTTTCGAGATCAACCCTCGCGCCAACTCATATTCCCTTTCTATACATGACCACATGATCTATAAGTTATACCAACCATTACATAGCAACTTCAAATATTAAAACAAAAAGATATTAATGAGTAAATATGTCATTAAATAGATAGTGAATAGGTGCGCACCACAAAAAGAACCAAGAAGATCTTGAATTAATGAAGGGAGTGACTACTTTAGTGTATTTGGAATCACAGTGTACCTAGGTGAAGTGTGTTCGCGTAAATACTGACTGCATAATTTATAGATTATCTCAGCCATCATGTAGGTCATAGCAACACTTAAATATTAAAACAAAAAACATTAATGAGTAAAGATGTGCATTAAATAGATAGTGAATAGGTGTGTGTCACGTAAAGCACTGGAAGTATCTTTAAGCAACAGAGAGAGTGACTAATTCAGTGCACTAGATTAGGTCCCGTACATGCACGAATATTCTAAAATGTTTTGACTAGTTTTTTATAATTCGTAATATATTTCACTGGAATATTTCTCTCCCTAAAGTCACGCATAGTTAATCAATCGTGAATATATTCATTTCATCATCTAATATGAAGTATTCAATTTTCGTCATACTACATATTGCATATTTTATATGCTTGGTACACTGATTTGACCAAAATATTGAATAAATATATTTTCTATTATTAATATAACGATTTGATTAAAATATTGACAAAACTTATTTTTAAAAAATTAATATATGTGGCATATATTATTTTCATAATCTATAAATAATTTTTTTCCATACATAAACTGTTAATAAAAATGATACGTACAAAATAAATTGAAAAAGGTTTTGGCGGAAAATTTTACACAAGAAAATGATTAATGTTACTCTAGGTATCTGTTTTAATATAATGTAATAGATTTGGAATCAATAGGTACTTAGATGGCGTGTATCGTCCTTATAAATATGTATCGAGATGACGAACTCATGTGTGTCATAGAGCTAATGTTAGTGGTGCATTATTCGACAATTTGCAATTTGAATATATACTTCAAACTTCATCTTCATGATGGTGATTTTTCAGAATCTTATGAAGCTTAATTTAGGGGCTAATAAAAAATGTGAATGCCCCAATCAAACTTATTATCATTCATACGGTGATATGGGTAATGGGTGTCATAGAAAGTAGATTTATTCACGTGGAATTGTTGTCCTTTTTTATTTACTTGTTGTCTCGTTTTAGGGCCCGCTAAAATTACTCAACTCCTCTTTCTATAGCCTCTTTCTCTTTCAAATATTTAAACTTAATTTAGCAACATTGATAAAAACAAATTGTATGCAAGAAATTGAGCAAAGATACTCGAGATTTTGGAGTCCACTACTGATCTCTTTATATCAGTTTGTCACATCAATGTTCTTGCTCCTTCTTTACACCAATTGGGAGCCAGTCGATCACATCAATTTATGCTACTTCCAAAGGAAATGATTTTAGCACACTAAAAAAATTGATTTGTTTACGTACTTTTTTGTACTTTAATTATAAGATGGTGTTCCAAAATCAACGTATGGTGTGCCAAAATCAGTGTTTTACTCTTGATATCTTCTCCATGATGAAAACACGTACTTTGTTCTCTTCGGATTTTTTTACGCAATTACTACAAGCTCTTATTTCTAGTGAGTGTAAGAAAAATAAGAGATAAATAGTAAAATAATGGGTAATAGTGAGAAGGTTTTCTAAACGTCAATTGACTTGTGACCAAATTGGACAAGTCACCCAATACAACATTTTTAGTACCAACAAAGAATATGTCAGTACCAATAACGTAAATGACTCGTATTGAAACTACTTAATAGTATATTGGCATACCAATACCACACTAATAAAGTACCACTACTAAATTAATGAGTACGAACCAATAAGAGTCACTTGTGTCCATTTTAGGCACAAATCACTTTTGATATAGACTTCCTCCTTAGCGGGTGTAAGGAGAAAGTGGGTCTCTCTTAATATTACTCCATATTAAACAAGAAGTAGCATTGAGTTGTGGACATTTTTTTAGAAATTTGGCACGAGCATAGTATAAACTCATAAACATTAAATTGGCACATCAATGTTATTGCTCTTTTCTACACCAATTGGAAGTTAGTTAATCTCAACAATTTAGGCCCCTCCTGGTATCGAAGATCGATTCCATATTGAAAATACGCACTCCCTTCGTTTTTTATATACCTAATTACTATAAGCTCATGTTCTAGTAGAAAAGTGCGAAAAAAAAACACTCCATAAGAGAGATGTAGTAACATAAAGTGTAATAGTGGTTGGAGGTAAAAAAAATTGTGGGCTCATATTGGTATCAGCTTCATTTGAACCGTCGTATTGTGTTATGGAGACCATTTGAAAGTAGGAGGAAGGAGGAGGATCACCCTCAAAGTGTCGTTAGTGAGATCTAAAATCTGGCAATTTTTTATTGAGCAGTCATTTATAAATGTTATTTGGTCATTTGGGATAGCTTTAATAACAATGACTATGGTTTTTTTTTTTTTATATATATACTAGTATAAATGGAAACTGGTCATATAAGATAATATGTTTGTTAGATGTAAAAAAATTGTGGGCTCATATTGATATTTACTTCATATTAAACGTGTTGTATTGTGTTATGGAATTATGACACCATTTTATAAATTTGGAAAGTGGCTCTACACGGTTAGACATATGCCCAGCTCTAACAAGATATTTTGAAAGTACGAGGACGGATAAGGAATTGAATCGCTCTCAAAGTGTAATTAGTGAAATTTAATCTCTGCCAATTTTTATTGAACAATCATTTGTAATATTAATATATTATTTGGTTATTTGGGATAATTTTAAAACAATGGCCAATTGATTTACATTTAAGTGGGGAGCCTAAGCTACTATGCTACCATATCCGATACATGACTTGGTCTAGACTATACATGAACCATTATTTTAGGGGGCAACATATGTTATACGCCCCCTCCATCAGCTTTCTTACAACTATGTTTTTTTTCATAATTAAAACGATTGTACTGTGTCGGTATAGTACCTGCATACTTTAAAAGTTAATACCACCCGGTCAACTTTCTTACATCTAGAAATATTTTTCAATTTATTTTAAACGAGTGTACTGTACCGATATGGTATTTGCATACTTATGGCCGAGAGAATAGTACTATTATTTAAACGAGCAAATATTACTTCATTCTGGTCACAATTGATCTTCGATCAAAGTAAAAGCCGCTCAATCACTTTCATATTGTATTTGATTTGAATTCTGAAATATTACTTTGTAATCACACACTCTCAAAATGATATGGGAATCACTTTAAAATTTCGTTTAACGAGTGGAATATATACTTATAAGTTATAACATTGCAAATTACTTTCCGAAACAGGGACCAAAGAGAATAATTTCGGCAACTTTTGTGTAAGACTGCCTTACCGGAAAGACCACTTTGGTTGCTTAACTAATTGGTTTAATTTCTTAACTAATTGGTTACATTGCTTAATTAATTGATTCAATTGTTTAACTAATTAATTCATTTGCTTAACTAATTGGTTTCAGTGTTTAATTGATTCAATTACTTTACTTATATAATATCAATGTGGTTTTTTGTGTAACACCGCCTTATAGAAAAGTTTGTAGAATAAGTTTAGATAAATGAAAATTATGGGAAAGAACCATCAAAATGTCCACCCTTTAATCCTAAAGATTGCTCTCCACTATCTCACCATTCCTGTTAGATTTGTTACCTAAAAAAGAACAATTGTCTCTATATATTGTATAAAAAGTACTCTGATCAGTCTTAATCGAGTACTTTGTCAAAATAAAGATCATCTCCCCATTTGTGAGAGTGGAAGAAATGGCCAATAATAGCCATCGCTCCCATTATCTCAAAACAGGTTACACCCCAACATTCTTTAAATGATACCAAGAAAAGTATTTAGGGCTTAATAATGATATAATTATCAGATTAAAGAAAATTTTCCATTATCTTTTATCCTTGTGATTTAAACAATAATATCCAAAGTTGTGTTTGTAGTTGGTAATCTGTCAATATTTGTTGTCTCTTTTTGCCTCATTTCATCTTAGTTTTATTTCAACTTATCCTAATGCAGTGTTTGGCGTATGACTCTCACATACTATGAAAATATTTTATTACGTTATCCAATTACGGTAAAAAAAAAATTAAATAGGTAAGAAGAAAGGACCCTACTGAACCAGCATCTAGCACAGGTTAACCAGCTCAGCTACGCAGATTTTCACTTGAGTCACTCCCAAGCATTTTGCAGCTGATGGGGCTTAACCCTGTGACCTCCAAGTCACAAGGTGAGTTCTCCACCAACTCTAACAACTTATGTTGGTATACAATTACGGTACTCTGTAGGTATACACTATTACATTACGCTTGCGATTTAATGAAATTACACGTAATAGTGTATACCTAAAGATATTACAATTCTTCTATGTGCAACATGTAGTTTTAAAGCTGTGAAACTCCCTGCATTATTTACATGAGCAATAGTCTAATAAAAATACTTGCATCACTAATGGACAGATGCGAGATCAAGAAGCTAAGGTTGAGCGCCAGCCAAATAATCAAGGGCAATCTCCTGCTGGTCAAGCGCGTGGCATTGGTTTTATTTTCCGGAACAAATGAGCCACAAGCGCAATACAAATTACAAATGGGAAAAGAAGACTCGGACCTGACACCTATTGTACACAAACCATCAATCTTAACCACTACCATTAGGCTAAAACCTCATTGGTAAACGTGTGGCATCGATGAACTTGGGTCTTGTCATAGTAATTAGTAAGTGTTGTGTTATAGACAGGCCTTAAACCTTTTCACACAAAAAGAAAAGGGAAGAACAAATGATGCAGGGAGAGAAAGAGGGAATAGAACAACTGATGCAGGATGACCAAAAAAGACTAGTCATCTACATATTTCTCCCCAACTGATTCAAGCAAAATGCATTCAAGCTGATTCTTGCTTATATATTTACATTTCTCTTGTACATGTTCTCTATTGTATGGAATAATACAGCCTCCATTCTACATTATTTGTGCTTCATGTTAAAAGAATAATACAGCCTATAAGAGAATGAATCAACTGCCAGCACAGATATAAAGGGAGCGAAAAGGTGGGAGATCAGAAGGGAGAAATGCATACTCCTGAAACTTCTTACAGATTGGCTGTCCCCCAGATTAAATATCCTTCAAAAATTGTGAAATATCCTTGATTTGAGGCCAATGTGTTAGCAAATTGACAGATTCAACAAAGTCAGTTTGAACCTCCTCCAAACTGATCCCGCAGCATCTCGTATTTCTGGAGCTCTGCTAGAGAGAGAGATGGAGGTAACTCTCCTAAGACCTGCAAAAGCAATAAGATACAAAACAGACAGCAGGCTTAGTTTGATTATTATTATTTTTTAAAGCAGAGAAGTATTATCAAAGTTGATCAACCGAAATTGTAAGTACATCAAGAGGACGGGTTTCCTTGGTAGAGACCAAAATTCAGAACTACAGTGTAGCCCAATTCCTTTGTACATCCCCAATTGAGTAATATGGAAAAGCCCCCACCGCCTTAGCCCATAAAGAAGCTAATAAAGTTACTTTATCCCACAATATATCACGTGGGACGACAACAATAAAAATACGACCATTCCGCACTAACACACCACAAAATTGCCATAATCGTATTTCGCCAAATCACCTTCTTCATCTCCCTAGTCCCTCCCTGCACCAAACCCTACAAAGAAAATCTGCAACCACTCCTAAATACTCGAAGGTCTAACCAACATTCTTCTTAAAATGCAAAAGAGTCATTTCCAAAGGTAGCATACCATATCACACTAAAGGAAGACATGTGAGCACGACTCATTATTTGCCTGACAAAGCAAGCAAATGTCATGTGATATAGCAAGCAAATGTCATGTGATATAGCCGTTCTTGGGATCTGTGAATGAGCTTAGGATGGAAAGTGATAATTAAATTGGTCATAACGCATTTAATTTACTGTATAGAACTTGACATAGGGTATTCCATATCTTCCCTCCAAAATGATAAAACTAAGATCTCATTCCACTCAAACTAACAATGAAAAGGAAAATGGGTATATCATATTTTATCGACTGAATGTCTAAAAATTACTAAAAAGTGATACGAAGTAAGATGAAAACAGCATTCTTTTACAGCAAAAAAAAGAAGCGACAAGAAAATAATGTCATTCAATGAAGAAAAGGAGATGAAAATAAGGGGACAAAAGTCCTTCGCTAGTCAAGTAAAAAAAGAAAAAGTACTCCAGTTTGGGGAATACAAAGAATGCCCCATGATCAGAGCTGAAAGGCAAACTAGATACACCACTGCTTCCATAAAAGTAACCCAAAGAAGACTCCCAACATGGATAATCCTATCAATCCTCTCCAGCTAAAATATCCACAAAACGTGTGTGTGTCAGTGTGTGTGGATGGGTGGGGGGAGGGAGAGGGGGGGGGGGGGGGGGGGGGGGGTGAGCAGCCTGCCATAAAAACTTATGCCCTTACACCTGATTTCATACACTAACTCTGTAAATCGTCCTGAACTCCTGAAGAGGGGATGTCTCTAATAGACTAGCTTAGGGAGAAAGGCACCTTTGGTAATGCAAAATTAGTACTTCGTATATTAGAGTTAGCTTGGAAGAGGGAAAAGAGATTTTTAGAGGCGGGAAAGGAAAGGAAGTTATAATGCAAACTATAGAGGAGATCAGCAAGGGATGAAATTAATGAAATTGATTTGAGTTTACTTTTACTTGCTTAATTTTGTAGTTTTCAAGTCACTTGAGCGAATGCGATTGTAAACCCTATTTGATGATTTAATAGCATCAATTACAATCTACTATCGATTTTCCCCAAACTCTCTTCTTCCTTTTTTATTCTTTAAATTCACCAAGTCAAATAACCTAAGCCAAAGAAACAGAGACACGTGATGATGCATAAATAAACGGTTCCCTGTTTCATCAGTAGCAAGGCATAAAGAACCCATGTGAGGGATATTGCCTTGTCTGGTCTCCAAGGAAGCAGATAATTACTACTCCCTCTATCCCTTTTATCCTTTACGTTTGGTATCATACACGCGATTTAACAAATAATAAATGTGGATAAAAATTCTTTTTTTTACTTAATAAATGCAAATTACCAAATGACGTTTATTAATAATATTCACTTTTATCCAAAACATGAGATTAGGAAAATGGGAGAGATTTAATGCCCTAGCGAGAAAGTGTGACAGATTTACTGCCCCAATGAATTTGATTGATTAAAATAATCACTTTGCACGATTGTTGACAGGATATTAGGGGCATTTACGTTACAATATAAAAAGAAATATTCCAAACGTAAAGATTAAAAAGGGACACCCAAAACGGAATATGTCAAGTATAAGAAGGGACGGAGGGAGTAGTATTTAGATTCCCCAGGCTAGCAACTGAGACAAAAGCTTTCAACGCAGCCTACTGCAAACAGGGAGGAAGGATTAAGATTTGGGCCATTTAGCAATTAAGGTGGAACGACAAGTTAAAGATCCCGCTTAATCAGGCAGCCACACTTTTCATCATGGGAGACAATTTCAAGGATTCTTAACTAGTAAGCTCCCAAGCTCTATCATAAGGGTCAAAGATTACAAGAAAAATCATCCCCATCCTTCACCCAAAAGAAAGCAAGATACAGGAGAGTGAACTGTGACGTCAAGTGGATGACCTATAGAGAGGGGAAAAGATACTAAAGGGTTGCTTCCCTACCAAAGAACCCTTCCAATACAAATTTGCTCCCCGTACTCCACCCACTCAATCAAGAGAAAGAAAAGATAAAATTTGTGAATTAAAGTAATAAACTTCCAAGGGCTAGTCTGCGGAACCTGCGACCTGTTAGTGCATCCTAGACATTTCATTGAAGACTATACCTACTCTGAACCACTCTGTGCCCAAGAGAACCAGGGTCTAGTTGAAATTTCCACAACCACTTCTCCACTATAGAGATGCGTATGGATACCGAAACCCAGGTTACGCTCCTCAGACTAAAAGACACAATTCCATTTATGGGCAGTGGGCCTGGATGCTGAAGGGATAAAATAAGCTACGGCAGCTGTCCTTGAGAGTTAGGGGTTCCAACTGTCCACCTACTTCATCGAAAGTCCATCTTCCAGACATTTTCTGGCCAGGTAAGCATTGGAGTGCGTTGACCGGATTTGTAAGGCTAGGTAGTCTGTCTTTCAGAAGCTATCTCCTCGCCTGTCCTAGGCTCCTAGCCATCAAGTTTGCAGAGAATATCTAACGTTATAAACTGACACTGATTTCTGAAAGCTGATATGTTTCTGGTCTTTAGTGAGCCTCCCGAATGTGGTTCAATATAAAGCATGCAAGTCGCTCCTTAGATGTGATATTCCCCCATAAAGTATCTTTAGAGCATGTAACAAAGCCTTTGTTATGACATAAATTTTTTAATGTCACAGCCATTAAATGCAGCTATATAAACTATCTTTAATACAATTCAAACTAATATTGTCTGGATATCTCTCTTACCTTGATGAAATCCTCGTATTCCACAACAATGGTGTCGACATGGCTATCGTTACTGGTCGAATCCGAAGCTGTACTTAAGACCTACAAAAGGAAGAAAAAGGCACATCATAAAGTTTCCAAAAAAGAGTCTACCGGTGTAAAATACAACACACCAATACCTGCCGTTTTGCAGCGTGAAACCAAGCATCTGCACATAAGGCATACATATCTGCGCCAGTAAAATTTGGCGGGCATCTTTTCGCAATTGAGTAAAGAGAGACATCTTCATGCAGTTTGAATTTTCGGGTGAGTGCTATAAGGACCCTGCATCATGCAATATTTCAGAGATAATGCTAGAAAATCAATGATAGACAAAGAAGTACAATATATGGATCCACTAACCGCTCTCTATAAGATGGATCAGAGTTAACCCCAACATAGAGGAGCTTGTCAAATCGGCCAGGCCGCAGGAGTGCTGGGTCAATAAGATCAGGACGATTGCTTGCCCCAATAACAAACATATCCTGGTGAAACAGAATGAAGGCAAAGAGTAACATTAGATTTGGAGCATAACAAGGAAAAGACCATACCATTTGAGATGTGAAAGGTACCTGAGTAGAGTCACTGAGGCCATCAATCTCAGCTAGCATCTAGCACAGATAAATATAGTGAGTAACTAGTGATATATCAAACTGAGAGCTGAATGACATTAGAAACAACTAAAGTTCTTCAAAATCCTCACCTGAGAAACAACTCTGTCCATAACACCCCCAGAGTCACCAGAAGCACCCCGAGCTGGGGCAAGCGAATCAAGTTCATCGAAAAAGATAACACATGGACGTGCTGACCTAGCCTGCCACATGAGCAAGTTCACTTATTGGTCCTAGCAAGCAGGCTAAACTAAGGATACGAAGCACAACAGCACTTCACCTTTTGAAATATGTCTCGCACATTTTTCTCAGACTCCCCTATGTACATATTGATCAGTTCAGGTCCTTTTACGCTTAAGAAATTCAGAGAGCATTCCGTTGCTACAGCTTTTGCCAACAGAGTCTGAGTTTGATCATGGAGTTGACAATCAGAATACATGAAATATATGCTCATGAAGAAAAGACATAACCTTTACACGAGCTTTAACCTTTCCTGTGCCAGGAGGACCATAAAGAAGAACCCCAGAACGTTTACGCAACCCAGATGAAAACAAATCCTTGTGTAGGAGAGGTAGCTGCAATTACGTAATGCAAGTTAGAAAGCTCCCAACCATGAACAACATCAAGCAACCCAATAATAGCCAACAAACCCTAAGGCTCGTGACACCTAGTAATGAAATAGACTAAAAATGCTGAAGCAAAAACCAAAAACACAATAGGAGCTTTGCATAAATTCTTGAATTTGTCACCCTTGAATTTGAAGCTAAGATCATAACCATGCCAAATTTCCAAGTGCCACCCAACACCTACAATTTCATGCACTTACAGTAGTAGCAAACAGACCACCACAACAACCGCAGTACAGAAACACGTAATGCTAGCCAAATTATGGGGGACCATGTCTAAATTCATAGCACCAATTAAACAAATTGAACAATAAAACCCATGAACTAGATCAAAGAACGGAGAACACAAATACCACCAAGAGAAATGACTAAAGTCACCCGTACAAAAACGCTAAACCTTCAGGAAGAACTTCGCTGCCAAATTAAGCAACTACTTCCAGACTCACTTAAACCCCGAGAAATTTAAACAACCATACAACCAGAAATTTGAAAAATCTCGTCAATTACCTCAGCACCACACAGGAACACACCATTGCAACAGTAATAAACTAATAACACTAACACCACACAGAAGTCACATTCCATCCAGCCCTGCACATCATCATCATTATCATTACCCCATTGCCTCAAAGAGGCTCCCGCAAGAAGCGGGGTAAGGGGGGGTCGGGTGTACGCAACCTTACCCCTGCGATTGCAGAGAGGTTGTTTCCAATTGATCCAAAAGAAATAACGGGACGACAACGGGACGACCATCTTCTACTTCATGGAATGAAAGCGAAGAGGTTTTAAGAGCCATTTTGATTTAGTCCATTACATCCCACGGCCAAATGAACAAATGAATCTTTGGCTCCAGCCCTGCACAAACTAGAAAAAAAAAACAGAAAACAATCTAGAGTAGACCACGCACAAAATAATAATGACAGCATTGACATAATTGTAGTCTTTGTCAATCTTTTCAGGGATTCATAAGCTAAGACAAGACAACAAAGTCATAAGTTATGTTGCCTGCAATTGGGCACAAATATACTTTAGTACAAATCCATGGATCTGACACGGAGAAGTTTAAAAACTTAGAGCTTGGAAGCATGGCTAAAAAGCTTCCAAATTTTGGATATGGAATGGTAAAATAGCAGTTTAGAGCTGCGAAGTACATCGTTTAAACCCCAAGGTTCAATCAGATTTCAGGAGATTTTCTTCCAGCTCTTTCTTTGTCACTGTTTTACCAACTCGGAACTGATCACTCACTCCACTAAACCCCCATGGCTCCATCTCCACATGCATACACACCATAACACCAAGAATAATCCAACAACCAATCTAATTCGAGCCATACTCATCAAAGCAAACAAACACAATCCTGAAACAACCATACACAAACACAATTTAACGGTACTGATAATATGACACTTCAGTAGTCTTTCTTTGACAAAGTTTTCAGGAACTTGTAAGTTAAGACTAGGCCATTACACTCAAACTCAGACACACGTATTAACTAACAATCCGAGAAGGAAAAGGTACAGATCGATAATACTGGGGCAGTTTATAAGTGTTCAAATTTGGGGTTCGGAACAATTAAATGGCAAAGTATCAGGCTCTGATACCGATCTAACAAGGACTAATTTACAGATTGACATTACAGAGACACGACTAGTAAGTGTTTGCATTCGGGGTATGGAACAATTACAAAATATAGAAATAAAATATAATTATGGTTTATTTTCAGACTTTCTCCATCCCCCTCCCTCTCGCCCCATCTCGCTCTCTCCTTCTTCCTCTATAACCCTCTCTCCCCTCCCCTCCCCTCCCCTCCCCTCCCTCTCCTACCTCCCTCTTTCCCAATCTCGCTCTCTCTTCCCTCTCCCTCTCTCTTCCTCTCTAAAATATACTTCGTCTGTTCTTATTTACATGACACAATGGTATTTTAGACACTATTTACACAAACACCTTTGACTTCCTTTTGTGGTTTATACATAAGAAAAAACATAGTCGTGTGGGGTCTTATTAGATTCGTATCAGTAAATATTATTTAACTATCAACTTTTTATAATTTTTTCTGATACACAATTAGAGATATTAATGTTTGAAATCGTGCATTGGCAAACGTGCCTAAATAATTGTGTCATTTAAAAAAGAACGGAGGAAGTACTAGGTAGTTTATTTCCGAAGGTGGACAAGGTTAGCAATACTTGCATGGCATTTGAAAAGTAACCAACCTGAACAGTGTCCAGGATTGTTTTCTTCACATCTTCAAGCCCGCCCACATCTTCCCATTTAACATTTGGAACCTGTGAAAAAATGACAATCAGATGAAATTGTACTCTGTTATGAAAAAGGAACCAAAAGCTATTTTACCATGAACAACAATGATAACTTTTTTTAATAAGTAGAATGCACAAGCAACAAGAGGCATAGGAAGTCCTATTTCCCAAATTTATCAGTATTTGAGAGCTATTAAAAGAAAAATCCCCTGATAGTTTTGTCGCTCTTACAATTTGGCAGGCGTTAATTTCTTACACCTATGATTTATTGAAAAATACTAGCCATTATGGTTGCTGCTGCAAGCAGCCAGGAACCACATTGGAGACTATGACCTAGGTAGCCTCCCTAAGCAGTCAAGACTCAGATAGAGGCCGTTTTCTTCTTTTCGCTAGGACCATCCTGGAATACTTTCTTTTGTTATAAGTGACAGTTAAACCCTTTTTGAAATCCAATCGCAAATGGTTTAGCTGTAGCAATGGAAGCTACGATGGGGACTCACGAATTTCAAAAATCAAGGACTCAATTTAAAAGGATTCAGGACACGGTAATTCAAAGTAAAAAAAAAAAAGATATTATGCAAACTTAAAGTATAGTAAGGAGTAATTGGCCATAAACCAACAGGCTGTAGGTTGGAAAGAATCAGTAGGAACCTCAGGGTCTGTGGCAAGTGGCAACCAACTCCAGCCTAGTTTCCAGAGGTGTCTCGAGTCTCGACGCCTTGTGGAGCCCAATCTTGAGCATGCATTATCCAAATCTGAACCACCTAGACACTATATTAGATAATCTCACTATTGGAAAAAAAGAAACCAGAAGGCACCCCAGCTGCCACAGCAAGCACCTTCGAGCTTCTACTGATTCAGTTCTTGATTCTGTCTTTACGTTTGGTCACTTTTTCCACTTCCAGATTTTCTCTGCGCACCCAATCCATAAGTAGATGTAGCTGACGTATGCAGGTTTGCAACTCTGGATAACAGTGCCATTTTCCCCTTTTTAGACTAGCTGCAGCATTGGATTCCAAGTTCTTAACGAAAATTCTCTAACTTTTGGCTCTGTCTGGGTCCTTTCAGTAGTGGCGAGCTAAGTGGTTGTGTAAACTTTGAAGGCACCGGATACCCCAATGAGGAGATGGGAGGTCCTTTTAAATGGGGATCCAAGAAGAATCTAAAATTTGATTATAAAGCAAGATATAACCCAAGAAGAAGAATAGAAAAGAAGGCACAAGGGATACTACTCCACCATCAGGTCCACAACTACTACTACCACTTCATCTCTAATACTATACTCTTACAGCTATACCATTACCAACCCTCAAAAAAAAGGGAAAACTATATGTTCCATTATATACGGTTTCCACTCATAGATTTGTTGTTGTTCTTCTTGAAAGTGTCTTTTTAGATTCCTTTATCTACTTAGGGTTAAACTTGCATACATATGAACCTTGCCTTGGCAGAAAAAAAAATGGTGTCGTTATTGTTGTATGATAGCTTTAAGTTCCATACTTCCATGTTCCATCTCCCAAGGAAAAAGCAAGAGCTTTTATACAGTGTATAACTTATTTATAATTTCAAACAGTACGAAAGCGGAGTTGATCCTCTAGCATGACAGCAATTTGTATGGAATGTTCTTGTTAAGTTGCTACACACTACTCCGTGCTCTATTTTCACCACTCAAACATTTATAGAATCCCACCATCTTGGATGAATGAGCCAACATACAGCTAGCTTATAAAACCCAAATAATAATGTAGTTGTTGGCATTGACATGGATGCCTCCAAGGCTCTAACATTGGGATAGTATTGGCATGCAAGTTAGACCCAGAAAAGAGTGGTTCAAGTGTATTGGGTCAATCAGCCAAGAAAAAACGAGACTGAAGCAGGCATCACATTGCACAAACAAGGACTCTGCATTCTGTCACATAACATATTACTACTATACTTTATAATCACAGATTCATAACATTCATTTTGATGGTGCTTGTATCACTTTAAGGATGTATTATGAATCGGACTCAAAAATGCTGCATGTAACAAGAAAATCTCAAATAACAATAAGGAAAATTTACTTTCTTTTTTCTTTATGAAAGTAAACTGCATAAAAACTACACAGACACGGTAGTGAAGCATTATTTACAGATAAAATCACTAATGCAAATAGGTACCTTAGGCGCACCTAATGCAGATGCGTTCCTCCTCTTTGAGCGCTCCAATGCTTTTGACAAGTCTTCTTTTCCAGGAACTCGAATATTCTCTCCAACAGGATTTAGCTCCACATTATTCTCAACTATCTTCCGAGGCTCACTTAGAAAAAGATCCTTGGGGATCACATTGGCTCCAGCATCAGCAATTAATGAACGTAAATCCCTGGCTGTATAACCTGATGTCTGAGCTACTACATCTTTCACAACATGCTCCAAGTCACCCTGCTGCAGCCAATACAGTCAGCATATTAATTCAACAGCTATTTATAGAACGTCAAACGAGAGGGCAAGCCAAGTACCACAACCAGTTGTGTTGGTAATAACACCAATATCATAATGCATATATTTAAGGTACGACCTAATTTAAAGGTATAAGTTGTAGTTTAGTAGACCCTACCCATGGACTGGGACTTCCTAAACTTATGTTTCACTAAAAAAAAAAACTCTGACCCAATCAGACATTCATATTTACCTTCACGGCTTCACCTACTGACCTACTCAGCGAGTTAGTTTGAAGACCCGCTTTCTATGCTAAATTGCTCACTACATACCTAGCCAGTGCCTAGTCACTCGCCAGTAACCTCTCATCTCCCATTGAGGTTATGCAACTATTAACAATAGGTCCAGGTAAGGGTCTTGGTTTTTAGGAAGTTTTCACGTATACCTCTGTACTTGAAATAATGCAATGTGTACCGCTGAGGTTTGTAATAAAAATGCCAAGTACAGGTAAGGGTAAAACATTAGAGTCCAAGTATAGCTGTATAGGTATTACTAGATCCTACCCAAGCCATCCTTATTTCTTTCATTGTAAGGTGGCTTCCGTTTTACAAAGTACATGTTTATATTTAACAAGGAAACTTTGGACTTGTCCTGAATCTGTGTAGTTACTTCGAATTCGGAGGAGAAAACATCATAAGGTACTTTGTAGTGTGTTTACGGCTATGTCTTGGGTGCGTTGGTTGAAAGTGATAACCGTATATTTCAAATTTCAATTTAAGGCTAACAGGGTGGAGGTGTTATGGGACTGTGGCTCTTTTAGTTTCTTTGTGGTCTTTGGTGAATGGTGGTTTCCCAACTCATTGCTTTGGGTTGTGCAACATGATTCACGCACTTTCTTGCAATTTTTTTACTCTGTGTTGCGTTTATTCATTTGAATAAAAATTTCTATCTAGAATAACTACTCAATTTACTCGCACCACTTTGACTGACACAATAATTTAGGAAAATGAATTGGATTTATATTTTATTGTGTGGTACTCCCTCCGTCCTGGAATACTCGAACCGGTTTGACCGGCACAGACTTTAATGCAATGTAATTGACTTATTATTTAATTAGATGGTAGTTGACAGTGGGGTATTTTTTAATATAGATAGTGGAAAAAGTGTCAACTTTTTAAGGGGATAGTGGGAAATGACTCACTTTTTAATGTTTTTTTAGGGAGTAGGAATATAGGTGGGTCCATGGGTAAGTATAATATTAATAAAAGTTTGCCATTTATAGAAAGGGTGTAAGGAATCTGGGACGACTTTATAAGGAAAGCGGTGCGGGTATTCCGGGACGGAGGAAGTAGTTGATAGTGGGGTACTTTTTTTATTAAAGTTAGTGAGAACTGATAAGTGGGTCATTGCTTTTTGAAGATGTGAGTAAAGATCAGTAACCTCGGAAGTTTCCTAAATCTAAAAGAGTTTTCCACCCCCCTCTTTCCTTTCACCATATATACCTTTACTTTTTACTTTCTTTTTCAAAGAAGATTTCTGCTAGATAACACCCCATCCACAGTTAGATTAAAATTAAAAGTCAAAGTAGGTGAGAGAAAGTGGTGCATGCAAAGGGGTGAGAAGATAGAGAGAAAAGGAGTGACACAGGAGAATGAAGAATGGAACGAGTTTGACAACATGAAGTAGAAGAAGCCAAAGATGATGTAGAAAGGTGCCACTGATGGCAACAGGTTTTGATTGGCCAGTAGTTGGTCAAGCTGTGGTGAAAAGACAAGTTCCTAATCGCCTATTTTACTTCACCTAAGCTATTGGACGACTTGTCAAGCCCTAGGTCGGGTTCCCACAGATGCAGCAGGAAAGGGGGGGGGGGGGGGGGGGGGGGGAGGGGACCTTGTGTCCAAGGCAGCTGCCTTCCACATCATAAATCTCCAATTTGTTCATTCTATCTTTATTTATTTACTTATGAACTACTTAGTATTTTCCAACCACCTACACATTTCTAAGGTAAAAAATGATTCATGACTCACCTCCCCACCCCCCACCCCCCCCCCCCCCCCCCACCCGTCCCCCCAACATGTTTTTTACATGCACCTACTGGTTCACTAAAGAGAACATCTCTCTCCGCCTCTCCCCTCTCCCTCTCCCTGATTCCTAGCCTCAAGTTTATGTACCCATGTATCAGGCATCTGCATGTATGCGACAAATAAACAGATAAGAGATGAACTTATAGTACCCGTGATACTTTGAATCCATATTACGAAAGAACAGAAATTAAAAAAAAAATGATGAACATCAAACATACATCAGCAGAGATTTCAGGAATGCTTTGCAATGATTTGGTAAGAATTTGAGCTCTATCTTCTTCAGTCAAAGGCTCCAGATTGAGCTCGTGGCTAAAGCAGCGTCTTATTGCAGGTGGCAGGCCTTCAGTACTCTCAGTTGCTGCAATTAACAAGACCTGGGGCCGCCTTATCCTTTCAGCAACATCCAGCTGCTGCATCAGCAAGTTACAAAAATCGAAAAATAAACCTACTTTCACAATGCACAAAGTACAGATTTATAAATGTCTCACTGCCAGAAATCCATGTGATATCTGGACTTGAGAACACTGGTACCATTTGGATATAAACACTTTTAAATTTTAACTATACTTCCTCTGTTTTTTTATTTAGTCACGCTTGCCAATGCACAACTTCAACCATTAATATCTTTAATTATAAATAAGAAACAACTATAAATTTTGATAATATTCGTAATAAAATACACATTGAAACGAATTTAACAAGATCCTACATCACTATGTTTTTTCTCGAATTTAAATTACAAAAGATAATCAAAGTAGATTATGTGAATAGTGTCAAAAAGAGAAACAGAGGTAGTATATTCTAGCAGTTAAAAATGGAAAAAAGACCTGTTCAGGCTCAGATATCAACTGGCACAGGGGGGGGGGGGGGGGGGGAAGCAGCTGTGCAATAGGCTAGACTCTGTTCATTTTATCTTGAAGAAACCGGCTCAGGGCCGATCCGTTTTTTTACGATTGGCTTTCCAGAGGACAATTTAATTATTTTTGAAATTTTTTGTAGATGACATATAACAAGACTAGCTTTGTAACGCACAATTCACGTTTAGCCAGGAGCCCAAACCTAGAACTGGCACAGACAAGACCAGTTGAGAGTTCAAGACGGTCCATTCAGAGCCAGACCTGACCGATCCAGACTGGTTGCTGAATCGGCTTAGGCCTGGTAATGACTTCCTCCTAGCCACTTGTACTACGGTAAACATTTAGTTAAACGGAATATGGTGAACAACAGCAGGCTACTATTTTAAATGCTGTCAATTGGTCGGAAATGGAAAAGTATAACAGGAACTATATTCGACTTATTTGCACTTGGACAGCTGTATAAGAAGTGGAAGTAGAAGGAAGGTAAATAACTTATGATAACTTCGTTCCTAATTGGAAGTACTTCCAGAGCTCCGGTTCCAGTCAATAATTAAGAGATAATTCACTATATTGTCGGAAACCATTCAACCGAAATTAGGATCTAAATTGATATTCCAAATAGTCTGTCTAAGGGGAGGAAGAAGGTTGTAAATGCAAGGAAACCATTAGTAGAAAGTGGGAATTGAAGAGGCCAACAGCGCAATAGGAGGAGAAAAGTCAAGGCACACTTTCATAAGCTGATAATGTGGGATAAATTGAGCACCAGAGAAAGACAACATAAAACTTGCATGTCCTTTGATTCATGGCATGCGGTCTATGATCCTTTGGTTGTTAATGTGGGAATGTGGGAAGGTGGGATAGATAGAGCAGCAGCAAAAGATCAAAGATTACAGAAGATCGCCATCTCCGAAAGTCAAAGTTTTGTGTCACGGATATGTTACTGGGACACGGGTACGTGTTCAAGTGTCCGAATCCGCTATTTTGAGGAAAAAAATCATGATCTTGGTCCAAAATGAAGTGTCCGGTGTCCACACCCATGTCCGGGCGTCACGGACCCGACACGGGTACTTGAGATATAATGAAGATTCCAACATAGTAGGACTATATGGAATCCATGTATCACATATTCAAGGCTAGCAATCCTTCCTTAAAGGTGGACTAGTATTATCCACCAAAGCAGCAAAGGCTAGGTTCTCCTATGGTGATGCAGTAATTAGGTAGCCTCTCAAGGCTCTCATAAGGTGTACATCTTCTTTTTCCTTTTCTTTTGTAATTACAATATGTTAATCAACAGCCAAAAGTAAAGCTAGGGTTTTATAGCTTAGATTTGCCTTAAGGCGGCAAGGGACTGGTCACAGGGTGCTCAACCCTGTGCATCTGCTAGGAGGTCAAACCACCATTAAATCAAGCTTTAACCTAGAATTGCAATCAGCTTTACGGATTCACTTTTCATTCTTAAGCTAAGAAGAAGAAACAAAGTCCTAAGCAACATTACATGTTGTTGGATACTTGGATGCGTGAAGCAACTATTCTCTGAACAGATTAGGAGATGAAGTGTTGGGAGGAACTCAGTTGCTCACATATAAAACAAAAATGAGCAAAAAAATAGGTGGTCCTCTAACAAAAGTTCTTAACAGCTAATTACTCTGCTCAAAGAAACAAAAGACAAATCTTTTTCCAGATCCAGCAATACATTGCATTGGTTGGAATTGGTATAAATATATTTTCAAGCATGAAGGCATTCTACTGTTCCATCTCTTTCTTTCAACACGTGACTGGTTGGATTGATCGCTATCAAATCTAATGGCTTAGTGATAATAACTACTAGGTCAAAGACTTGAACGGCAGTGGTTCTTAGCTTCTAAAGCTGAAAAGGAAGCTGCTCATTGAGCTTCCTTCTACATCAGCAACTCATAGATAATATAACAAATAGAGATCTTCCTCGGGCAGAGAAGCTATTACTTACTGAGGTACCATTCAATTTCTCCTTCAAAGAATTATCTTCAACCAGGACAACCTGCTGTGTGAATTTCCTTATAACAGACGCCACCTCAGAAACAACACCAGTGTGATCAGATTGCGAGCCCTCACTAGATGCCCAATTGCTGAGGACATCAAAATGCTGCAGCAACAATATAGCTGGAGAATATCTGCAAAAAGGTTCCCAAGTTTGCAAAAATTAACTCAAGAATCAGAAGAATACCTGCTCTCCAAATAAAACAACATCCCCAAGCCTATATTACAGGGAACAGAAATGGAAATCCTAAATTCTATATTATAGGGAACAGAAACGAAAACACCTTATTTCTGCTGAGCCATGTCTGAAAAGGCTAAGAGATGTATTAAAGAGTGAACGGTCAAATTCAACTTATTTACAGCACTTTTTCAAATTGTAGATAGAAACCAATTAGATGTTGCAAGAATCATCTGAGAAGAAGTTACCAGCTTTTAAATCAGAGATTACATAGTAAATTCTAACGACGTAAATTTACAAACTATAATTCCATATCTTCACCCATAAAAATGTATATACGGAACCTAGCTATGATTACAAAATCTCAGGTTGTAGAAGCCTGCAGAAACACTACTCACAAACAAAGTAGACTAAATTCAGCCATAGTTTAGAGCTTAGGAATACCTCTGAGCTGTACTGAATGCCTGAGTTAGTAAAGAAGACGTTTTCTTCTCAGACCCTTCCATCAAAGCATTACAGCTGTACTCTACTACATGCAGACCAAGTCGACAAGCAACATTTCTGACAACAGTCCTCTTCCCAGATCCTGGGATTGCAACAGAAATAGCACCCAGCACTATTCAGTACATGGTCGTAGGTGGAATTCTAATTCTATCACAAATCTAGCCAACTACATCCGTCTACTTATTGAAGTGATAAATTCAAATGTGTCCTTGCATATGAAGAATAGGAAGGTGCATTACTGCATATTCCTTGCACTTAGATAATTTATTTATTTACCGCAATAAGGAGAATATTTTTTGAAGACAAAAAAAAAAGAGAGAATTTAACTGATACAGAGGCAGTTGCTAATTGGTACAGAAAATCATGAATTATGCATCCATTGACTTCTTACATCTATATGCACTGAGCCACTGAAAGGGATCTCATAATTATATCTTAGGAGTAGCAATCTGTATTGCACTATTACTCCATCTGATTGTCTTATAGTAATCATCACATATATTAAGCTTGTTAGATTTTAAAAATGTCATTGGCATTGTAAAGTGGCCTGTAACGGTATAACTATGTTATGAAATGGCGATTTAACAGTGCATGGTACAGTAAAATGAATTATATTTTGGATCAGGTGTTAACTAAAACAGCTTATAGTGATGCTAAAAACAGCTTTAATACAAATTCTGGACAAGTAGTTAAAACGGCTCGTAAGACAGGTAATTGATATTGAATGGCTCGTGATTTTTCCATAAAGTCACAACTGATTGCCACTTATGAGATATATACAGCCTATTGCCTAAGGACTAAAAAACCATAATCCTATTTATTTTAATTTTCAGGATAAAGATGCAACTATAACACTACATTTATGATTAGGCACAATAGAACTTTATGAGATAAAGAAGAAAATAAACCTGCCAAACCATGCAATAAGACAGAGACGCTGAATTTGGAAGAAAGTACAGATGGACATAGAGCTGGAGCAAGGATGCATCCCAGTGCCTTTATAGTATTTATCTGTAAAGGCGCAACACCAATAGGTTCAGAGATCAAAAGATCTGGGGGAAAAGAAGCAGCAGCACTTCCTCCAAGAACAAGAGCGGTCTGTTTATGGTTGACACGAAGAATTGGTTCCTCTGGAGGATCCAAGGCAACAACCTATGACATAAAGATCCAATTCAGTGTTACTTTCACTCGGTTGCATCTTCAATTTATTTGAACTAGAGGCCACTACAAAGACTAGAGTTCACCTTGAAGTAAATAATATCACCTTTCTCATTCTTCTTTCTCATGCTACAACCGACACACAGGATTGAATTGCAACTCCAGTCAATTTGGATTCTAAACACATCATCTTTGGCAAGGTACCTATCAATGTTAAAATATTCCTGCAATGCCAAATCAATCATTTCTTGACGATCCATAGCTTCAATTGAGGATTTTTCTCTAAGAGACTCAATGGTACCACACTCGGGTATCTTCAAAAAAGAGATTCTTAAATGTGATGCGTATCGTGGCACATGAGGCCAAGACTCCAGCCTCAAATTGACAACACAGTTCTTGACCCCTTGTCCATTTTTCTCTGCACACTCATTAATATCAAATATTGATGCTAGAGACTCCTTTCCATTGCGAAGAAGTGATGTCAAGCACGATGTATGTAGATCCACATTAAATGCCAGGAGGGGAGAGATATAGGCGACATTTTTGCTCAATGGCTGGAGGTAGCTTTGGTGGAAAGTCAATGATGGAAAAACAAGCATTGTCTCGGAGGCACAGGAGACTGCTCCAACATCAGGCGATAACTCATCTTTGGAAAGAGGGGGGTCTAAAACTACAACCTGACCAATTCTTCGAGCATTGGTCTCCATATTCTTGACGAGCACCTATTTTGATGGAAAAACACATTGGAATATTCATCAAAAATCAACTCAAAACTCGACAAGACACTTCAATTAATGAGAAGTTTTAACTTGTAACTCAGAAGTCAGAACTGTAAACATTAGATATACAATGACTTTGACTAATGTTGAGCATATACATTCAAATTCAACATAATGCATCATTTCTCCATCCAAACTTGTTTCTTCTTGTATAAGAACCTTTATCACCTAATATTTTGATAATTGAGTAAATAATTTTTATTAAAACAATTAAACAATTACTTGAGAGCAATATTATAATAAATACTGCAATTACTGATTTCCCAATTTTCATTCACATACTCCCAAACATATAAAATCTATCTTGTTCATGGGTACACTCGGAGTTTTAATGTATTTTTGTTCATTTTATCAGCTTCCCTCATTTTAAATTCTCCAAATGAGCAAAAAACACACTTGGGCTGTACACTTAGCTATAGGTGTAAGTGTGTAACCCGGAACAAGATGGAGGTTCTCCCAAAAATAGCACCATGACATCAAAGTGCTCAAAACCAATCATCCACTACAACTTTCAACCCACATAATCAATTACTACATAACCTTAAATTATGAAAAGCAATTGCAAATCATTAAATCCCCCTAACTATATCATTCCTTAATTCAGTCTTCATTAACCTGGAAATAATTTTGATCACCAATATGATAATAAATCAATTACAACCATTCAATTTCAACATAATATTAACCAAAAAAATATCAAAATCAATTAGACAATACCAGAGAGCCTGAAGTGATGGCAAGACGTTTAAGGTCGGCAAGGGAGAGACCGACGAGGGAAGAATGGTCGAGAGAAGCAATTCTGGGTGGAATTCCATTTTTGTCCTTGGGAAACCAAAGAATTCCGGCCTGTAGCTGAAGTGATGATGGGGAAGTATTTGCGGAAGCGGCAGCAGTAGCGTCAGCCTTGGCAGCTGCTACGTTGGTGGTAGTGGCGGTGGCGGTGGCGGCGTGTCGAAGGGCGGAGTTGAGAAGGGCTTTGGTGGAAGCAAGCACCAATGGCTTCCTTCTCTCCACCATCAAAACCACCAGTCCGATTAACACAGAGGAAAGAGAAAGAGTGAATTTTGATTACTACTCCGTATGACATTGACTCTACTGTGTTAACTCTAGTGTTATGTTCCGGTGATTATTGTGTAAAACCTTTTCTCCGTATTTTGATTACACCTAAAAATAAGTACTCCCTCCGTCCCTTAATACTCACACCGATTTGACCGGTACAGAGCTTAAAATATTTGAATTGACTTATTAATTTAATGGGTGTTAGTTGATAGTGGAGTATTTTTGTTTAATATAGTTAGTGGAAAATGTATAAGGGATAAGGAGTAGTGAGTGGGGGATGTGAATTTTTAAATGATTTTTTGTAGGGAGTAGGGGTGTAGGTGGGGTAGTAAGTAAGTGTGAGAAATAATATAATATTGGTAAATTTTTCATTTATAGAAGCGGTGCAGGTATTAAGGGACGGCCCGTAAAGAAAAGCGGTGCGAGTATTAAGGGACGGAGGGAGTAGAACATATTAGGTGCGCGGTGTACAGTGCACCTGGATGCACGGTGCACTCTACTCGAGGGCGGCGAGCCCGCATTATGATATGTATTGAGAAATACATATCAGGGGCATGTATGTAATTTTCCATCCATTTTGAACTTGTTGAATAGTTAACCCCGTTTGCCAACTTGAATTCCGTTACGGAGGTGTGTGACAACGTGTCATTTTTCATTTACCCACTCTCATTCTTCTGTATTCGATCATCTCTCTTCATCTTCCCTTTCTCTCTCCTTTCCTCGCGTTTTCTTGCAATCCTCTGTGATTTCATCTCTCCATAAGTTGTACTTCCTCCGATTATTAATACTCGCAACGTTTGTGACTTTTACACTATTCACATTTTTTACTTTGACCATTATTAGTGATTTATACGTAAAATAAAACATAGTTACGTGAGATCTTGTTAGATTCATAATGTGTATTTTCAAAATATTAACTTTTATAATTTTTACTTAGAGAGAATTAAAGATAATAATGATCAAAGTTGTGCATCGGCATGCGTGAAAGTGACAAAAGTTGCGAGTAAAAATGAACGGAGGAAGTATTGAAGTTGTTGTGATTCATTCTCAGTTCTCGCGGCCACTAATTTGACGGTGAATTGTACGTTGCGATTTGGTGGTGGAAAGCCCTAAATTGACGAGGTTAGATTACCAAACCCTAATTTTTTAAATATTGTCAGTAATTTAGAAATTTCGACATGATATTATGAAATTATTGTTTTTTTTGTATTTGTATGATATTTTCGACCCTAATTTTTTGTATTTGTATGATAATTTTTTATGATATTATGAAATTATTGTTTTAATTATTTAATTAGTTAAAGTTTTCGCTTACAATTGTTGGCCATATTTGTTGGTGGTGGGCTGCGTTGTTGGAGGTGGAGGTGTAGGTGGAGTGGGCAGACATTGTTGTAGGTGGAGGTGTAGTTGGGAGGTGAAGATATAAACTTGAAGTAGTTAATTGTATTGTTCATTTGATTTCGAAAATGTTGAATGTTTTGGAATTAAAATTGTTGAATGTTTTGAATGATTTAATTTTAAATTGTTGGGTTGAATTAAGTGTTGATGAACTAGATGGACTAAATATTATTTTTGGCTTTTTATTTGGTCTGGTCATATGTGTTTAGATTTAGTTTTAGTTTTTTGGTTAAAATGATTGAATTAGTTTTCGTTTTTTGGATTAAATGATTGAGTGAGTTGGCTGAATTAAGAATTTGAAATTGGTCTATTGTGTTGGTGGAGTTGTTATAATTTATTTTTGTTGGAGGTGGCATGCATTCTTAGAGGTGGAGGGGGTGGTGGTGGTAGAGTGGCCTGCTTTGATGGAGGTGGATGTGTAGTTGGCTGACATTGTTGAAGGTGACATTCTTGCTTAAGTTGGCTGACATTCTTGGTTTTATTTGTGTAGTTGATTTGTTTTTAAATTATCGATTTACGTTGAATTTAAGTGTTGTTGAATTTACATTGAATTTAGGTTGAGTTTGTTGAATGTAGGTTGAGTTTGTGGGGGTTGTATTAAGGGTTGAAATACGTTTATAGTGGAGTGGTTTCTAATTATCTAAGTTATTGAAATTTGACTTTGTAATATGAATGTAGATCATCCTGAATTTGTCGAATGGGGAATTTAAAGATTGGTTCGACGAAGAAAGGTGGTGGTTCAAAGAAAGGTGGGAGAACCCCGCCGAAGAAGTCGTTGGTAAGCATTCATAACATATGCATTATAAACATCTTGTTTATATTATTATTATTGGTTTGTCTGTTAATATATGTGTGTGGTTGTGTGTTCCCAATCAATTGCAGGGTGTCAAAACCCAGTGTAAGTAGAAAAAAGAAGGGGTTGAAGAGGCAGAAGGTCTACGAGGCATCTGAAGATTTAGATGATGTATATTGCACTGAGGAGGACTGTCAAAATAGTGAAGAGGATTCCTCCTCCGAGGAGTGCTCTGCATCATCTTCTGCCTCTTCCACAGAAGGCTGAGAAGCTGATTCCTCGTCTTCTTCTTCAGAGGAGGAAGAAAGAAGAAAGAGAAAGAGAAAGAAGGGTAAGGGAAATTTTGTTAATGTAATTATAATGAATGTATTGTTAACAACAATAAATTAATTAAGTTTTAATTTTAATTTGGTAATCAGGTTTCGAAGAAAAAGAGTAAGGGCAAGAGTGTCGGGGAGATTGTCAACGCACGTAACCGTGT
The DNA here is from genome assembly GCF_020520425.1 of Spinacia oleracea. Taxonomy (NCBI): domain Eukaryota; kingdom Viridiplantae; phylum Streptophyta; class Magnoliopsida; order Caryophyllales; family Amaranthaceae; genus Spinacia; species Spinacia oleracea. Next base: position 33,219,213 of record NC_079492.1, read on the forward strand.
TGTCTTGACGCATTTACAAAGTTGTGAAAAGGTAAAATGTTTAATTATGTACTTTTAACTTTAGAGTATTATAATAAATCAGCCAAATTTAGATTGACAATCTGACTAATGTTTTATAAATAAATAATCTGACTAATATTTTATTTATAAATAATGTTATGCATGCCCCTAAAATTATTTTCCGTGTGGATTCGTTTGGGAAGTTAATCAAAAAAACTAGATGTTTCAAGACGGGAAGAATTAGTGAAAATGGGTTTTGGTGGGTTGTTGGAATTGAAGATGGGGAAGTTGGACCGGAGATTTTGTTATTGGTTGATGACTAGGATAAATGCTGATGGGTATGTTAAGTTGGGGATGAGAATGTGTTCCGAATCACCCCCCAACATGTACAGAGTATTTTTGGGCTGCAAATGGGAACCAATGATGTTCCTGTTCCCGTGGCAATGGATTGGAAGGATGAAGAAATGGCAGGTCCTGCCATTGAGTTGTTTAAGTTGTATGGTATTGGAGTTCATCATCCGTCAAAGGATATGGTGTTGTTGGCGAAGGTAGCCAAAGCTGTGGAGGGGAAGAAAGATTCAACGGGGGAGGTTACACCTCTAAGTACCCCTAGTGAGAAGCTCGAGTTTAGAAATGCTTTCTTGGCTGTGGTAGTGGGCCACTTACTTTTCCCTACATCCATGTGCACTAACCTGTCACATAAAGTAATGGGTGATGTGTGTTTGGGTGGGGTGGAAAAAGAGTATGATTGGTGCACGTGGACGTATAACATGCAGGCTCATGGAGCGTGTGGGGGTTTTTTTGAAGAGTTTTACAATCTTGGTTATGCTGGTGGATGTGGAGGTTGTGTTGTGGCCTTAATGGTAAGAGTAGTTGTGTTATTTTCTTGTCTTATATGGTTTATATATAACTGCAATTCTAGTTCTAATACTTGTTTGACTAAATATGCAGATTTTTTACCTTGATCGCTTGGCGGGAATGAAGGAAATATGTCCTTCACCCAAGGTGCATTAAATCTAATACCAAGGTTCAGATTAATTACGAACAATTAATCAAGACTCTTGATCGATTGTCTAAGCTACGATAATCAAGACGGATCTGTTTGTGTCGGTGAACCAAGTAGAGGAACGACAACTGGAGTTCTAAGTTCGTGTTCGTTGACAATTTGTGGAAAACACGCTTCATACGTAAGTCTGCTTAATCTGTGCGTTATACACGCTTCCTGGCTTTGGGGATTGTTTCCGCACATGTTATTATGTTTAACTGTATTCTCCTACAGGGAACCCCCGTTGATGTGGAACCTTTTCCTAGAGTGAAGGTTTCGGGGAACCTGGAAGTGAAACAAGCAATCAAGGGAGACAAGAGAAGAAGCGAATACGACTATGGTAGATCCAAGGTAATAGAAAATTGATGGTTGATTGATAATATTTTATTTATGTTGTGTTAATAATGAGTTATATATGTCTTTGCAGTTAAAGAAGGTGGTCAATGGTCCTGATGGTGAAGTTAGAAATAGTGTCAGTGGGTTGACAAATAAGGAAGCAGATCAGAGGATTGATGTTGGAGGAGATGAGCCGATGACCGGCAATGACACAGGGACAAAAACTGATCTTAACCTCATTCCAAGAGGGACAGATGTTGGTATGAGGGATGGAACACAGGGGGAAACACAGGGGTTTCACTCTTAGCAAATTTGCATAGAGATAGTTCCGTTGTACAAGAACTGGCGCATCAGGTATGGTAGTCACTTTTTGCGTACTTGTTGCAGTATTTGCTAATTTTACTTAGCTTGCGTTATTGCATTTGTGTGTTATTGTTGGTTAGTTTAGCGTATTTTATCGTTGTTGTTTGGTTGTGTTGGTTAGTTGAAATTTTTGTGCAAACCTTAGTTGGAGTGGTGCAAACCTGAGTTGCAAACCTGAGTTGTGTTGGTTGGTGCACCTGTTTTTAGTTTAATTGTTTGTGCATACCTGAGTTGTGTTGGTGCACCCATTGTTTGTGCAGGTACTTGAATTGTTCAAACCTAAGTTGGAGCGTTTGATTATTTCTTCCGTTTTCGAGAGGGAATGGGTAGTTAGTGGTAGTGGTAGGGGTGGTGGTGGTGATGGTAGTGGTTGGGGTGGTGGGTTGCTTGACAGTGGGGGGTTGGTTGGCAGTGGTGGGTTGGTTGGCAGTGGTTGGATTGGTCCTCGATCGTGGTGGTTCTGCTGCTGGTGCTGTTGCTGGTGGTGTTGGTCGTGGTGTTGGTGGGGGTGGTGTTGGTGGTGGTGTTGGTGGGGGGTACGAGAAGAGTTGATTATGGCAAAGGTGGTGTTGATGGGGGTATGGGAAGAGTTGACTATGGCAGGGGTGGTGTTTTTGATGATGTAGCTCTAGGTCTAGGTCCACCAGGCTTTATGGATAGAGGACCTCCAGGATTTGAGGTAGGCTACGATGCTCCTGGAGGACCGATACGCTACGATGCTGCTCGAGCACCTACTGCCTTTGATTCTGGTCGAACACCGATCGTCTTTGATTCATTTGCACGTGGTGGAACTTCATTTGGAGGAGGTTCAGGAGGAAACGGTGGAAATAACATTGGTGTTTACTCAGCAGGCGATTCAGGTCCGTTTCACTATAATATTGGTGGTGGTTTATCGGCTGGTGTTTCGGCCGCTGTTTCACTATAATAACGGGTGGAATATCGTTATTGATTCGAACTATAATAACGGGTGGAATATCATTATTGATTCGAACTACGATGACGTAGGGTTAATGAAATATGGTTAATGGTTACGAGTGAAATAGTGTTACTCAATAGGGTTAGGGTTTAGGGTTTAGGGTATAGGGTATAGGGTTTTAGGGTGTAAAATTTGGTTTATGATTCAATTAAAGTTATTCATTCCAATTACAATTGCTATATGGTAATTGGATTTTGATAATAATTATGATATCAAACATAACTTTAAAAATTATGAATTCAAGGATGACTTTTCAAAGTGTATTAAAGAATACCATATTTGAAAATTGAATACCTTGTTAGGATACATTAATACCATTGTTGAAAAATAAATACCATTATAATTTAAGTAACTACCATTATTGAAAAATTAGTACCAGTTTATGAATACCATGTTGGACAAATGTTTTTAGCATGATTCTAGGAACACTTAATAATCAGTTTTGACATTTCAAATATTTTCAATAAAGAACTGAACATTTATTTTAAAAACAAAATTACTACTTAAACATAATTAAATTAAAAATGATAATAATTGAATGCCATTTTTGTGACTAAGTGCCATTTGACATATATATGCATACCATTTTGGATAAATGAATCTATTTTAAAACCTAAGTACTTAAATATAATAAAAATAAAAATGATAATAATGAATGCCATTTTTGGGGTTATACTAAGTGCCATTTGATGTATTTATGAATACCATTTTGGATAAATGAGTGCCTTTTGATATATATATGAATACCATTTTGGATAAATGACTGCCATTTGATAAAAGTCAAAGTGAAATTAAAATTTAAGATGGGTTATGCACTAGGATAACGTCAAACTGTAACCAAATGTTTAGAGTCCACAACTATTTTGAACTATTTTGAGTCCACAAACAAACCAAAGAAAAAGTAAATCACAAAGACAACAACTATCCCAATTGAATAAATTACAAGTCTATAACCTTCGCCATTCCCTCACAATTATCATCAACTTTATCGTTCGCCATTTCCTCCCAACTGGATGTTTTGTATAAATCTAGGAAGGATGGCTGTAGACGTTGAACCACCATCGTTGCATGAAACATTGGGCATAGAAACACTACCATTTTGCGTAAACGAAGGAAAAAGGTTATTACAAACAAAACCAGTGTTGTTGTTAATGTTGTTTAGTGGACGAAACCGACTTACAGAAGAACACCCTTAATGACAGGATGAGGACCCAGGATGGTATGAGTTCATAACAGGCATCGGATGGCCCATTTGAGTAGGATGGCCAATTTGAGCAGTATGTCATTTTAGAAGGATGGCCCATTCGAGAAGGATGACCCATTTGAGAAGGATGACCCATTTGAGAAGCATAGCCCATTTGAGGAGGGTTCCCAATTTGAGGAGAATGCCCCATTTGAGGAGGATGCCCTATTTGAGGAGATACAAAGGTGACATGGCCCCCAGACGGGTCTATGTAGCCATCAATATATCCATCGCCAACATATGCTCGTTGTTGTTGATATACACATCCGGGAGCTGAAACAGGTCGGGCATAGTACCTAAAGGAACCATCCAACATTTGTATACCACCTACACTTTGTACAAATTCCTGAAAAGAACAGTGAAAATAACGAAAATGAAAGCTTTGTAAAGTAGTTGCAAATTAGGATTTAACCCCGTAATGTACCAAATTACCTGTTGTTGCTGCTGTAGTGGCTGGGGATGCACGAAGTTTTGTTGCGGTTGTTGTTACTGCGGATGCACTATAAGATCCTCGGTGCCGCTGCTGCCTTCCTCGGTGCAGCCTTTTTTGAAGGAGGAGGACATGGAGGACATGGAGGACAAGGAGGAGGACATGGAGGACAAGGAGAAGGAGGACCAACATCATTGGGGCAGCTAGGAGTTTGAGTTTCTCTGTTCATTAGTTGTTCTTGGGTAATTGGCCGCTTCAGACGCTCAGTACATGACCTATACCGGTAACTAGTAGTCTCGTGGGCCGGTCTTGGAGGTATTGGAGGATCTAACAAAGGAATAACCTCATTTCCATTTTTTTGGACCCCATCTAGGCCCACATCTATGTTATCAAGGCTAGGACTACCATCAACATGATCAAAGCTACCTGTTAAACCAGCAGCAATTGCATCCATTGCATTTACTCTTTCATTGAAGCTTCCTGATAAACCCCGAGCAAAGCTGCCAGATAAACCCCCAACATTTGCATCTAAGCTGCCTGATACGCCACCCCCACCACCACCATTAGCACAACTCCCTTCATGTCTGTTTGTTTATGGGGAATCAAACACCATCGTACGTCGTACCCCAATAGGTTGTAACTGGCCAACGGACGAGGGGGTCAATTCCGTACCACCTTTCTCCAAACACACGGATGACGGGGTACCAACTCCAACATCCTCATTTTGCCTTTGTCTGTCAAGCATTGCAATCTTCTCATCCAAACGAATTTCCAACAAGTGAGACATTTCAACAACAACATCCATTGACTCTTTGTAGCTAGCTGCCTTTGAAAGTAAAAGCTCAAACAACACCATTAGCTTATCGTACCTGTCAATATTAAACATTATTTGTAAACAACATATACACATTGACAACCTTTACACATTTATGAAGTAAATCATTCTAATAAAATAAGAATTTTTACCTACACACATCTTCCGTCTTTAATGGGTCGTGGTACATCACCTTGACCTTCCTATGCTTCCTTTCAACATCTTTCCACCAACTACGAAGTATGTACTTGCCAGGAACTTCAGTCTGGTTATTCAACATCACATTTATGAGTATGCTTGTGTACATAGAAGTCAAAAAAGCTGTTTATACTTTCAACTCGTTGGGTCGTCTTCATGCCAGCCCAAAATAAATACTTCACATAGGCAGGAACCCACATGTTCCTTTCCGCATACAACCTTGGAAAAGATGAAATTGGGGCTTTAGCACCCATACATTCTAACCAATTACCGAAAATTCACTAGAATGTGTCACTATTTTCATGCGAAACAAGCGCACACCCAAGTAATATGCTCTGACCATGATGATTTACACCAACAAAGTTTGCAAACGGAATTTTGTATTTATTGGTCAAGTACGTACTATCAAAGCAGACAACATCACCAAGTTCCTCATAAGCAGCTGTACTACGAGCATCAACCCATAAAACATCCTGCAACATCCCATTTGCACCTTGCCAGTACACGTGAAAAAAATCTGAATTATCTGCTTTCATCTTCTTAAAATAGTCAAACATTGCCTTCGCATCACCGGCCGCCACTAGTCCTAGCCTTCCTCTCCTTCGCAACCACATCATTAATATCCTTCCGTAGGAAAGGAATTCTACCTCTACCATTATGTTGCACCGTCATTAAGTTATAAGTTTGAGCCACAGACATACCAAATTTCGAACAAACATTCATTTGTGTCAACAAATGAGGATGATCCCTTATAAACTTTTCCGGTTATAAGCAATAGTCCTAGACTTACTAGGGGTGGGGTGATGATTTTCATGAACCATTACTGCTCTACGTATCACCCGCTCTCCTAACTTATTTACACTTGCAAATACATGTACGGGACATTGACATTTCATAGACTTGCGTAACCCACTCCCAATTACTTCATGGAGTTGGGAATCAGGTGCAACCTTAGTCCCATTCACCTTGCGCCTCCTTTCCGGCACACCATAACACTCACAAGTCCACAAACAATTACGCTTCTCTTTCACGATTCCTTTCTCTTTATCAGAACCATCCTTTGTGTGGCTAACCGAAGACTTCCACGAAGCACACCGACGGGAAACACCAAAACCCTTTTGTTTGGCATACCCCCTAAACTGTTGTTCAATCTCCTCCCAACCAGGAAATACCATACCAACCCTCAATTCAGGAACTTCATGCTCTTCCCCGTAGGCAGTTATAACCATTCGCTTTTTTGGGGTTGTGAAACAATCGTCACCACCCTCCTACAATTACATTCAAAGCCAACCCCATCACAATTACCAATCTTACCCAATTACAAACTCAGCAACTATAAAAACCCATTACATTAAACCAGAACACAGACCAATATCATGTTCAAAAAACTCATCCTTTGATATCCAAACACATCTTTTAAAACCAATTCATAATCTTACATTATTAATTACCATCAATTTCATAATCTTACATTATTAATTAGAATCATTTTCATTATTTATTTTAATGATTAATTTAATCATTTAATCATTTCTTTTAATGATTAATTCAACAATCAATAAATTCATACCAATCAATATATTAACTAATCACTTAATTCACCAATATCAATCAATTATTTCACCAATAAGTTATTTCCAAGCATCGGAAATTCAAAACACGAAAATGAATGAATTACAAATCCCTAAAACATGATTTCTACAAAAAATCAAAACATCATAAATTGGAGTGGAGGGCAGTGGAGTGCCATTTGATAAACAAATGAATGCCATTTTGAGAAACAAATGAATGCCATTTGATACATAAACGAATGCCATTTTGGAGATAAATTATATAACAGATCCAGGTTCATACCTCTTCGTCGGTGGAGGATTGTGGTTCATACCTTCTTCTTCTTCTTCTTCTTCTTCTTCTTCTTCTTCTTCTTCTTCTTCTTCTTGTTCTTCTTCTTCTTCTTCTTCTTCTTCTTCTTCTTCTTCAACCTCGCGACTACCGTCGTCACCAATTTCCCCTGTGGTTTCATTCCAGCTGCCCTCACCCACTTCCAAAATTAACATTAATGGATAACTCTTAAAATAACCCCCAATTAATCACCCTAAAGCTCGTCACCAATTCATTCTCGATGTGGATGAAGAAGAAGAGGATAACAAGAAGAAGAACATTTTTTATTTTTTTTGGAAAGCTGAGTTCAAAATTCTCGAAGAAGAAGAATGAGGCAAGCTGAAGAAAATGGTGGCCTCAGCTGAAAGAGGAACTCAGATTAATTGAAAGGGGAAAGGGGGCAAATTAATTGCCATGTCATACTTGCCATGTCATCATCCCATTTTACCAATTTACTATTCTGCTATGCTTTTCCCCCTAAAAAACATTTACCATTTACTTTTACCTTTTTATTTGGGTGTGATATGTTTTAGCAAATACATATCTGATATTTATTTGGACTTCCTCCACTCTTTTAAATTTTCTCCTTACATGTGTGGAGAAAATACAAGATGAATCATTCATGGGCATAAAAATATTTTTGGGTGCACGGTGCACCCGGTTATATCTAATAATTTTCACCAAATTTGGATTTACCCATTGGGTTTGGGTCGAGGCTTGGGTTGGATCATTCTTAGCCTCTTAGGTCTGTTTGAGAATCTGTCCAAATTTGGGTTGAAATCGGTCAACTCATGTTTGGGTTTGATTTTTCGGTAATTTTACATGGTGTCCTTGTAGTATTGAAATTATACATGATGAAAAACATTTTATTTTGATTTTCTATAGTGACCTCATGATACTACATTTTTAATTAAGGTGCCCTTATGGTCTGATTTATGACTAACACATGTTTAAAAAAGGAACCTATTAATATACCCTCTTCCTTAAATAAAGGGAAGCAATACAATACTCCAATGTTTGTATCAAATTTATTAATGGCGGCGCTAGAAAATTTTGAAAAGAATGAATTGCAGGACCCCGGACGTTGGCGAAATATTTCAGGATGCTTTACAACAACTTTAAGTACCCGACATACGTACCCAGGTTATTAACAACCTCAATTTTTGGTTTTAGGGACTTTTCCCAACCTTAGAAACCAAAATCCAAAGTATGAAGGTTGATGTTTAGTACACTCATTGAAGGCGCAAAGACGCAAAGAAACAGGTAGGAGGAAGTATAGTCATATAGGAAGGTATGTTAGTAATTTCATTTGTTTAAACATGGGTTAACTACAAAACTAATAATAAGGACACATTAATTAATTATGTAATACCATAAGGTTACTATTGAAAATCAAAATAAAAAGTTTCTTCTATGTAGAATTTTCATTACCATATTGATATTTTTGTGAATACGAGTGATATTATAAAAAAAAAAGATGAATGTAACAAAAAAATAAAGAGCGATTTCCGTCAATAATCCTTGAAAAAGTGAAAATTCTCAAAATATGTCCCATGTTATATTCTCATACTACCGTCCACGTAAGCAAGAAATGAAGGAAATGTGTCCTTCACCCAAGGTGCATTACTCTAATATCAAGGTTCAAATTAATTATGAACAATTAATTCAGTGAGATCAAGTGATCGGAACAACTAGCTGGAGCAATGCTTTCAATCAGTGAGTTCTAATCTATATTAGGCTCACAGCTTACTCTTGACTGAACCTATAAGGTCACACCAATGGCATGTAACAGATCACCGAATTAAATGAATCGGAAATTCATTTAATAGCTTTTCCGGAATTAGTTTGGAAAAACATAAATATAGGATATGACGTTGGATCGGAATTGTATATCGTATCGCGAATATTCGTAATCTAGGCGAAACGAATAATCGTATCGTACGACGGTGATTCGTCAAGTACTATACGATAAACAATAGCCGTAAGGCGTTGGTCGCGAATACGAGCGAGGCGAGGCTGCCGACCCATCGAGCTAAGCGCGCAAGGCCCAACGAGCCAGCAGCTCGCCAGCAGCGAGAGCAAGCCCGCAAGGCCGGCTGAGCGCGCGCGGACAACAGCAATGGCAGCAAGCAAAGCAGCGAGGCCCAAGGCCCATGGCTGCGTTGCCTTGTGCGCGCTGCTCGTGGGCTTGGTGCGTGTGTTGGCCAGTTGAGGCCTTGTACCTTGGCCGGTCATGTTATAACCTTAGGGTTATAACACACCACCTCTCATTATGTTTTTCACACACAACACAATTCTAATTCTACGTACGTTTAGTAAACCTAATCAAAGAGAAACCCTAATTCTCTGTTTGCCTCCGTTCGCACTGTTCTTCCCTAAAAGCTAAAAACTCTTGAGTGGCGTCTAAGCTACGAATCTCAAGACAGATCTGAACGTGTCGGTGAACCAATTAGAGTAACGATAATTGGAGTTCTTTGTTCGTGTTCGTGAATCGTTGAACTAGGGAAAACACGCTTCGAATGTAAGTTTGCTTAATCTGTACTTTATACATGCTTCCTGGCTTTGGGGATTATTCCGCTGCGTTAATATGTATTTAAATGTATTCCCCTACAGTGGTATCAAAGCAACATGTATTTAAGTATTTTTTTTTATCATGTTAATATGTTTTTGCTGTTGTCGAATTTTTCTGAATTTTTTCATGAATTTACGAAATATTTCTGGATTATTGGATAGATCGTAGAATATGTTCTGAATCCGTAAATTGTCAAAAATTCGATTTTTCTGACCCTAATCTGATTGAAAACGGTGTTTTAAAATCATTTAATGGGAACAGAATTGCAAAAACAAGCCCCAAAGTTTGAGTTTTTGGGCGTTTTTGTTAATTAAAGAATTAAATTAACAATTTTGGAAAGTTTTTCAATTAATTGCACGACCCAAACTACTCGGAATTAATTGAAATTTTTCTCTACTGTTCTTGGGTATATTTTAAAATTATGGTAAAATTTTCGGCCATAAATTTTAAGTATACCCAAATTTTATTTTTCCCTAGATTAGTTATTTTTAGATTGTAAATTGATTTTTTAAAATAATTTAGATCTGGAAATTTGTTTAATTGGGAAAGGAAATATAATTTCATAATAAGTGGCAGTTTGTAAAAATTATGGATTAAAATTTTGATTAGATTCGTTAATTTTAATCGGCACTTAAACCAAATTGATAAAAATCTAAAATTTAAATGTTTAGAACGATTTGAAATTTTGGATTGGATTATCAAATATGTTCAAATTTGTGTTGATAATGTTCGCTCGTTAAATTTGAATGTTGTTAGCCAAGATTCAATAAATTTTGCAAAATTGGATTGTTGGAAAATTAATTAAATCACCCACTTTGTTATTTTTCAAAAATAAAAACGATTAATTTTGTTAATTTCAAGAAAAATAACTCATGCAAATAAAGTTTCGTGATTTTTTTTTAATTAATTGGCTCGTATGGCACGAGCAAAAGGCGCGGAACGATGGGTGTGCGGTGCGTGTGGCTAGGCGTAGCCCATGCGCGCTGCCTCCCTGTAGCTTGGCGCAGCAACGCGAGGCAACCAACAAGCGAGTTGGGCGTGCCAACACATGCTGGCCGAAGCAGGGAGCAAGGCAGCAGCTGTGCCTTGGCTCAGCGACGAAGGAGCGAGCAAGAAAGGCACAACGCTGGCCTTGGCTTGCGAGCAGCGACGGCAAGCAGCAACATCAAGGCTACGGTGCTGTGCGGTGGGCTTTGCGAGGCTGGGGCCTTGCTTCTTGAGGCCTCGTACGGCCACAATGCACTACGCGATGTTGGTCTGGGCGCAAGCCTAGCCCGTGTTGCACGAAATTGGCTATTATGTTCATTTGGGCTTTAAATTTAATTTTTGCATGAAATGGCTAACGGTGGATTATTTATTTATTTATTATATTTAACTTGGGCCGGGCCGTGAGTTTAAATAAATATTTAAAATTAAATTATCCAAATTTAAATATTGGTTTGAGTGGGAGCCGCTTAATGAAATTAAAATGAATTTAATTATTTTCGTAGGCCACCATTATTTTAATTAAATTAAATTTTGATTAGAATAAATTCTAAGGATTAATAATTCGTAATTGATTAATCTTCTAGGACGCGTTTTATGTGAACGTGATTTTAAATAAATCATGTAAATACTTGCATATTTATTTGGGCCATTCGTTTTAGGACACGAATGGATGAATGCATAGAATATATTTTATGTATTGCAGGTATTCAAGGTGACTAGTATGGCCAATCTAGGATAGTTAAATACGGTCTGCGTACCGTTTTATCTTTGAATGTAAAGTTTTATATATGGTCTGCGTACCATTGAAATTTGGATGTAATTTTTAATTATTTCAAGTATTTCTAGGAATTTAGAACTTTAAGTTAGCTTATTGAATGAAGTTTAAGATGATGCCAAGCTAACAAGGTGAAGAAGATTGGATGCTTCAAGACAAAGTTTTGGGTCATACTAGTTCACCAAAATTAATTTATGCACTATATATATTGTGAATGAATGTATATTATGCATGAATGTTGTTTGTATGCTCGATTAGATTTAGTTCACTAAATAATCGAACCAACATAGAAACAACTAGGTCCAAAGTAATATTGAGTTCAAATTGCCTTCCAAATCAAGCACTTACAAAAATCTAAGGATCTAAGGTAGTAGGTTTCCGCCAAAGCGAGGTGCTATTTTAGTTGACTTAGATAGTAAGGTATCCCAAAGGAACACGTTGATTGTGGTTTTAACTCAAACAACAATGGCATATATTGTGGCAATGGGATAAATTATGGTATTAATTTATTAACCAAGAGTAATTTGGAGATTACTAGCAATAGGTTTTGCTTACCAAGAATCTTAAAAGACTTAAGACATGCCAAAGCTGCTTAAGGATTTAGGACTTTTAGGGTCTTGGAATAGTTTCATTCATTTTTAGACAATGTTTTACTTTTGCATGAATGAAATGTTTAATAGTTTTAATGATTTCATGCTCGCACTTATTTCAAAGTTATTAAAGATTATGAGTGGTTATTTATTGCAAACTCTTTTCAAATTTAGTAATCAAATGGCCGCAAACAAATAACAACTCGTTCAACTTACGTTCAATTCTCGACAAAGAGAAGTTGAATGGCAACAATTTCCTCGACTGGAAAAGGAACTTTCAAATAGTTCTAATGCATGAGGAAAAAGAATATGTCCTTGAGGAAGAGTTACCACAAGCCGCCGGGCCGGAGGTGACTCAAGCTGCCCTTAACAGTTGGATCCAGGCTAACAGGGATGTCAAATGTGTGATGCTTGCATCCATGAATCATGAACTTCAAAAAACGCTCATTAACTCGGACGCTTACCAAATCATCTCCTAGTTGAAGAACATGTTTCAAGATCAGGCCAGAATCGAAAGATTTGAGACTCAGAGGTTGATCCTTGAGACTAAGCTCAAGAAAGGAGAACCAGTGAGCCCACATGTTCTTAAGATGATTGTATTGTTTGAGAACATGAGAGCTCTAGATTCTGACATCTTAAATGAAATGGCCATTGACATCATTCTCCATTCGCTTCATAGTGGATATGATCAGTTCAAGTTGAATTACAACATGAACTGTATGGAGAAGACTCTTACTGAGCTTAACGGTATACTGAAAACCGATGAAAAGACGCTCAAGCAAGAGAATAAGCATGACATGCTTATGGTGCGTAAGGGCAAGGGCTTCAAGAAATCAGGCAAGGGAAAGGGCAAGAAGGGTAAGGGCAAGGCTGCGCCCACACCTAAGTCCAACGGTACCAGTTCTGGTAAACTAGAAAAGGGTGACTCGTTCTCCTGCCGACTCTGAATGCTTCTAGTATAAGAAGAAGGGGCATTGAAAGAGGGATTGGTTGAAGAGAAAGGAAGATGAGAAGAACGGGAACGTTCCTTCTACTTCAGGTATGTATGTCATACATTTAAATCTTGCAAATTCCACTTCTTGGGTATTAGATACTGGTTGTGGCTCACACTTATGTTCCAATTCGCAGGGACTAAGGAGAAGTAGAAAGCTTGATAAAGGCGAGATGGATCTACGCATGGGAAATGGAGCACGGATTGATGCATTAGCCGTAGGATCTTATTTTATATCTTTGCCTAGAGGTTTTGTTTTGGAACTAGAAAACTGTTACTATGTTCCTAGTATCACCAGAAAAATTATTTCCGTTTCAAGTTTGGATTCTAAAGGTTTTAGTTTTCACTTCAAAGACAATAGTTGTTCTTTTTCTTTGAATGAAATGTTTTATGGTTCAGCACAACAAGAAAATGGTCTATATGTGCTAGATACGAGCAAACACATTTATAACATAAATACCAAAAAGGCTAAAACTGGTGATTCCGATCTCACATATATGTGGCATTGTCGATTAGGCCATATAAACACAAAGTGCATGGAAAGACTTCAAAGGAAGGGCATTCTAGAATCATTCGACTTAGAGAAGATTGATCAATGCGAATCTTGTTTACTTGGCAAAATGACAAAGCGACCTTTCTCAAAGGTGGGAGAAAGAGCAAGCGAACTACTAGGGCTAATACATACGGACGTATGTGGGCATATGAGTACGAAAGCTAAAGGTGATTTCAGCTATTTCATAACGTTTATGGACGATTTCAGTAGATATGGCTATATTTACTTAATAAAACACAAGTCTGAATCGTTTGAGAAATTTCGAGAATTTCAAAATGAAGTAGAGAATCAACATGGCAAGAAAATCAAAGCTCTAAGATCAGATTGAGGAGGTGAATATCTTAGCCACGAGTTTGATGACCATCTAAAAGAATGCATTATTCTTTCTGAATTGACTGCTCCGGGGACACCTCAATGGAATGGAGTGTCGGAACGGAGAAACAGGACCTTACTCGATATGTTCAGGTCAATGATGGGTCAAGTCGAACTTGAAGGAAATAATGCCCTTGGTCCAAGTATGCATTCAATGTTAAGTCTAATAAATGCGGTTCAGTATTAATTAACAAGTTTATAATTCAGTGAGATCAAGTGAGCTGAATGCCTAGCTAGAGGCCGCTTCAGTTCAAGTGGAATTAATGATATTAATCCGCAGCTTACTCTTGACTGAACCCGTAGGGTCACACAAATAGTACGTAAACGGATCAAGTATTTAATGGCATTAAATACTCCATCTATGGATATTCGGAATCGACGGATCTTGGTTTCAGTGGGAGCTGAGATCGTCACAGGCAAGAAATGAATACTCCGGAAACGATGATATTGCCGGAAACGGAAATATGGATCGTATCGGAAATATAAATATTATCCAAGTCGTAGATGTTGCCGGAAACGGAAACATGGTACGTATCGGAAAATATTATTGGAAATGGAAATATTGCCGGAATCGGAAATATTGCCGGAAACGGAAATATTGTCAGAATCGGAAATATTATCGGAATCGGAAAATAGTTCCGGAAACGGAAATATTAAATATTTGTTCGAAACGGAAAATAATTCCGTAATCGAAATATTAAATATTGTTCGTATCGGAAATGAATTCCGGAACCGGGAATTTAATCGGAAGCGTATCGTACGAATTAGCATCGGACGAGGCCTGCCAGACGAAGGCCCAGCACGAAGCCGGGCCATCGCCCAGCAAGCCAAGCGCAACAACCACACGCCAAGCATACGACCAGGCCCAGCGCAAAAGCCAGGCCCAGCCGAAGCTTGGGCGCGCGCGCGGACAAGGCTGCGACAGTGGGCATTGCGCTGTGCGCTCGGCGTGGGCCGCAAGGCCTGCGTGCGGGCGTGCGGTGCTTGTGCGCCACTCGTGTGTGTTACTCGGAATCCTAAGGCTACCGGGATTCGTAATATGATTAAATCTAATCCTAATAGATAAAGTTTGTTTAATTAGAGTCCTAGTAGGATTATAATTAAATAGATTTGTATTCTAATAGGATTATAATTCCTTTCCATAAACTCTATAAATAAGTGCCTAGGGTAACATATTTACATCGAGCATTCAAGTATTCAAAGTGAGTTTTTGAGAGAAAAATTCAGTCACACATTTGCCTATAAAGTGCCGAAAATAATAGTACCTTAAGGGCGATCCTAGTTGGTCAATCTTAAGGCGGATCCAGACGTGCTGTGGACTATCTACGGAGGGACGACACTTGGAGTCCTAAAGACTTGTTCTTGTTCGGTTCGGGCGCAGCTAGAGAGGGCACGCTACAAAGTGTATGCATCTGAACTACGCTAAATGATTATGTGTAAATAATATGTTTTCCTGGCTTTATGGTTTTTCCGCATGATTTATGAATTGTCATATGTATCATAACCTAACAGAACTTCCTTTACAATTTCGGGGACATGCGTTGCAAACAACAGTACTCACACTGAATCGTGCTCCGTCGAAAGCTGTTGAAAAGACTCCATACGAATTATGGACTGGGAAACTTCCAAAGTTGTCTTTTCTAAAGATTTGGGGTTGCGAAGTATATGTCAAGCGATTAATTTCGGACAAGCTCGAACCAAAATATGACAAATGTTTCTTCGTCGGGTATCCAAAAGAAACAAAGGGGCATTACTTCTACAACAAGTCAGAGAACAAAGTATTCGTTGCTCGTGACGGTGTCTTTTTGGAAAGAAATCACATTTCCAAAATGACAGGTGGGAGAATAATAGACCTCGAAGAGATTCGAGACGAACAACGAACCAAGAACTCTTTAGAAGCAGTTCAAGGTGAAGATGTTAGGTTATGATACATATGACAATTTATAAATCATGCGGAAAAACCATAAAGCCAGGAAATCATATTATTTACACATAATCATTTAGCATAGTTTAGATGCATACTCTTTGTTGCGTGCCTTCCCTAGCTGCGCCCGAACCGAACAAGAACAAGTCTTTAGGACTCCAAGTGTCGTCCCTCCGTAGATAGTCCACAGCACGTCCGGATCCGCCTTAAGATTGACCAACTAGAATCGCCCTTAAGGTACTACTTATTTTCGGCACTTTATAGGCAATTGTGTAATTGAATTTTGCTCTCAAAAACTCACTTTGAATACTTGAATTCTCTATGTAAATATGTGACCCTAGGCACCTATTTATAGAGTTATGGAAAAGGATTTGGAATCCTATTAGGATACTAATTTATTTAATTATAATCCTACTAGGACTCTAATTAAATAAACTAAATCTTTTAGGATTAGATTTAATCATATGACAAATCCTGGTAGCTTTAGGATTTGAGTAGCACACAAACACACACGCACGCACAGCAGCCCACTAGGGGCGCCATGCGCGCGCGCGCGCAGCCCGCGAGCTCGCAGCCCACTGCCGCAAGCCCACACGCTGCCGCAGCCTTGGCGCGCGTTGGGCCTGCCTTGCGGTGGGCCTGGCGCAGCCTTGGCTGGTGCGTTTGTGGCGCGCTGGCTTGCTGGGCGATGGCCCGGCTTCGTGCTGGGCCTTCGTCTGGCAGGCCTCGTCCGATGCTAATTCGTACGATACGCTTCCGATTAATTTCCCGATTCCGGAATTCATTTCCGATACGAACAATATTCAATATTTCCGATTCCGCAATCAATTTCCGTTTCGAACAAATATTTAATATTTCCGTTTCCGGAATTATTTTCCGATTCCGATAATATTTCCGATTCTGACAATATTTCCGTTTCCGGCAATATTTCCGATTCCGGCAATATTTCCATTTCCGATAATATTTTCCGATACGTACCATGTTTCCGTTTCCGGCAACATCTACGACTTGGATAATATTTATATTTCCGATACGATCCATATTTCCGTTTCCGGCAATATCATCGTTTCCGGAGTATTCATTTCTTGCCTGTGACGATCTCAACTCCCACTGAAACCAAGATCCGTCGATTCCGAATATCCATAGATGGAGTATTTAATGCCATTAAATACTTGATCCGTTTACGTTCTATTTGTGTGACCCTACGGGTTCAGTCAAGAGTAAGTTGTGGATTAATATCATTAATTCCACTTGAACTGAAGCGGCCTCTAGCTAGGCATTCAGCTCACTTGATCTCACTGAATTATTAACTTGTTAATTAATACTGAACCGCATTTATTAGACTTAACATTGAATGCATACTTGGACCAAGGGCATTATTTCCTCCAGTCTCCCACTTGTCCTTAGGGACAAGTGTGCATTTCCTAATTCCTTTGTCGCTCGATGCTTGTTCTTGAACATAAGGTAAGAGTTGTCATCCTTATTATGTCCAGAGGTGTTTCTCGGTTTCAGAGTTCAACTGATCAAATAAACAGATAATCATAGCCTATGATTCATCCGAGCACGGCCATGCATTTCACAGTTTCTAGCTCTCCGAGTGGCCTTGTACAACTTTTAAGCATCTCATCCCGATTTATGGGAGGACAATCCCAATCTTGCGATCTTGAGATTAGACTTCGTTTGATAGGTGATTACCTGAGCGTTGCCTTTATAGCCTCCTTTTACGGTGCGACGGTTGGTCAACGTCAAAGCAACCAGTTCTCAAACAAGTAATCTCAAATCACTCAGGTATTGAGGATTTAGTGTCTAATAATTTTAATGAAATTTACTTATGACAGATTTTCATCTCTTACAGTAAAGTTTCATAGGTCTTGTCCGATACTAGTCTTCCCAAAGTAAGTATCTATGCAAATGATTATGACATTGCCATGTCCACATAGTTCAAGAAACAGAACTACTAGTCATCTTGCATTCTAGTCGTCTAACGTTTTCTATGCGTCCAATTTTATAGAAAACTCTGACTAGGGACCATTTTCAACCTTTGACATTCAAGTTCACTTGATAGACATTTCTTAGTCACAGGACTGGTCCTGACAGTCTATCTTGAATATATCGTCAAATTGAAGGGACTCATCATTTAATAAACCACAAATTAAATGGAAAAATGAATTCTTTTCATTTATTGTGAATGATTAACCAATAATGTTTTACAAAGATTTAAACTCTAAAACTTTAAAACATTAAACAGGGTCATCAAAGCCATTCTCCAATATGCTTGATTCCCATAGCTGCAGTGTGCGAGTTGTGCTTCGCCTGCGGCAGAGGTTTAGTCAATGGATCTGATATGTTGTCATCAGTTCCAATCTTGTTTATCTCGACTTCTTTTCTTTCAACGAA
The DNA here is from genome assembly GCF_020520425.1 of Spinacia oleracea. Taxonomy (NCBI): domain Eukaryota; kingdom Viridiplantae; phylum Streptophyta; class Magnoliopsida; order Caryophyllales; family Amaranthaceae; genus Spinacia; species Spinacia oleracea. The sequence continues at coordinate 33,237,660 of NC_079492.1, forward strand.
CTCTCGTAGAAGGTGAAATCTACGAAGTACATGCTTGACTCTCTGGTGGTGTCTAGGCTCCTTTGCCTGTGCAATAGCTCCGTTATTATCACAATACAGGGCTATTGGTCCTTTAATGGAGGGGACTACACCAAGTTCACCTATGAACTTCCTTAGCCATATAGCTTCCTTTGCTGCTTCATGTGCAGCAATGTACTCCGCTTCAGTTGTAGAATCCGCAATGGTGCTTTGCTTAGCACTTTTCCAGCTTACTGCTCCTCCGTTGAGGCAGAAGACAAACCCAGACTGTGATCTGAAATCATCTTTGTCGGTTTGGAAACTTGCGTCCGTATAGCCTTTAACAATTAATTCATCATCTCCACCATAGACCAGGAAGTCATCTTTGTGCCTTTTCAGGTACTTCAGAATATTCTTGGCAGCAGTCCAATGCGCCTCTCCTGGGTCTGACTGGTATCTGCTCGTAGCACTGAGTGCGTACGCAACATCCGGGCGTGTACATATCATAGCATACATTATTGAACCAATCAATGATGCATATGGAATCCCATTCATTCGTCTACGCTCATCAAGTGTTTTTGGGCACTGATTCTTGCTTAGAGTCATTCCATGAGACATGGGTAGGTAGCCTTGCTTGGAGTCCGCCATCTTGAACCTATCAAGCACCTTATTGACATAAGTGCTTTGACTAAGTCCAATCATCCTTTTAGATCTATCTCTGTAAATCTTGATGCCCAATATGTACTGTGCTTCTCCTAGATCTTTCATCGAAAAACATTTCCCAAGCCAAATCTTGACAGAGTTCAACATAGGAATGTCATTTCCGATAAGTAATATGTCGTCGACATATAATACTAGGAAAGCAATTTTGCTCCCACTGACCTTCTTGTATACACAAGATTCGTCTGCGTTCTTGATGAAACCAAAGTCACTGACTGCTTCATCAAAACGTATATTCCAGCTCCTGGATGCCTGCTTCAATCCGTAGATTGACTTCTTTAGCTTGCATACCTTTTTAGCATTCTTTGGATCCTCAAAACCTTCAGGCTGTGTCATAAACACAGTTTCTGTTAAAACGCCGTTTAAGAAAGCAGTTTTGACATCCATCTGCCATATTTCGTAATCGTAATATGCAGCGATTGCTAACATTATCCGAATAGACTTTAGCATTGCAACTGGTGAAAAGGTTTCATCGTAATCCACACCGTGGACTTGCCTGTAACCTTTTGCAACCAATCTAGCTTTGAAAACTTCAAGTTTCCCATCCTTGTCCTTTTTCAGTTTGAAAACCCATTTGCTTCCAATGGCTTGGTAGCCATCTGGCAAATCGACCAAATCCCATACTTGGTTTTCAGACATGGAGTCTAATTCAGATTGCATGGCTTCTTGCCATTGCTTGGAGCTAGGGCTCGTCATAGCTTGTTTGTAAGTCGCAGGTTCATCACTTTCAAGTAATAGAACGTCATAGCTCTCGTTCGTCAAAATACCAAAGTACCTTTCCGGTTGAGATCTATATCTTTGCGATCTACGCGGGGTAATATTTCTAGATTGACCATGATTCTCACCAGATTCTTCTAAAGGTCTCTGAGTTTCATCCTGAATGTCATCTTGAGCATTCTCTAGAGTTTGTTGTTCGACTCGAATTTCTTCGAGGTCTACTTTTCTCCCACTTGTCATTTTGGAAATGTGATCTTTCTCCAAAAAGACACCATCTCGAGCAACAAACACCTTGTTCTCAGATGTATTGTAGAAGTAATACCCATTTGTTTCCTTTGGATAGCCCACAAGGATACATTTGTCAGATTTTGGATAAAGTTTGTCTGAAATTAATCGTTTGACGTATACTTCACATCCCCAAATCTTAAGAAAAGACACATTTGGAGGTTTTCCAAACCATAATTCATATGGAGTCTTTTCGACAGCTTTAGACGGAGCTCTATTTATAGTGAGTGCAGCTGTATTTAGTGCATGTCCCCAAAATTCTAATGGAAGTTTGGCCTGACCCATCATTGACCTGACCATGTCTAGCAAGGTTCTGTTCCTCCGTTCTGACACACCGTTCCATTGTGGTGTTCCAGGAGGAGTCAATTCTGATAGAATTCCACATTCTTTCAGATGGTCATCAAATTCATAGCTCAGATATTCACCGCCTCTATCAGACCGCAGTGCCTTAATCTTCTTGCCTAATTGATTCTCTACTTCACTCTGAAATTCCTTGAATTTGTCAAAGGATTCAGACTTATGCTTCATTAGGTAGACATAACCATATCTACTGAAGTCATCAGTGAAATTGATAAAGTAGCTGAAACCACCTCTAGCATTTGTACTCATTGGTCCACATACATCTGTATGGATTAAACCCAATAGTTCATTTGCTCTTTCTCCAACTTTAGAGAAAGGTTGCTTTGTCATTTTGCCAAGTAAACATGATTCGCATTTACCATAATCCTCTAAGTCAAATGGTTCTAGAAGTCCTTCCTTTTGAAGTCTTTCTAATCGTTTCAAGTTTATATGGCCTAATCGACAATGCCACAGATAGGTGAGATCTGAATCATCCTTTTTGGCCTTTTTGGTATTTATGTTATATACTTGTTTGTCGTGATCTAATAAATAAAGTCCATTGACTAATCTAGCAGATCCATAAAACATCTCTTTAAAATAAAACGAACAACTATTGTCTTTTATTAAAAAGGAAAATCCCTTAGCATCTAAGCAAGAAACTGAAATGATGTTTTTAGTAAGACTTGGAACATGGAAACACTCTTCCAGTTCCAAAACTAGCCCGGAGGGCAACGACAAATAGTAAGTTCCTACAGCTAATGCAGCAATCCGTGCTCCATTTCCCACTCGTAGGTCGACTTCACCCTTGCTTAACTTGAAGGAAATAATGCCCTTGGTCCAAGTATGCATTCTATGATAAGTCTAATAAATGCGGTTCAGTATTAATTAACAAGTTAATAATTCAGTGAGATCAAGTGAACTGAATGCCTAGCTAGAGGCCGCTTCAGTTCAAGTGGAATTAATAATATTAATCCACAGCTTACTCTTGACTGAACCCGTAGGGTCACACAAATAGTACGTAAACGGATCAAGTATTTAATGGCATTAAATACTCCATCTATGAATATTCGGAATCGACGGATCTTGGTTTCAGTGGGAGCTGAGATCGTCACAGGCAAGAAATGAATACTCCGGAAACGATGATATTGCCGGAAACGGAAATATGGATCGTATCGGAAATATGAATATTATCCAAGTCGTAGATGTTGCCGGAAACGGAAACATGGTACGTATCGGAAAATATTATCGGAAATGGAAATATTGCCAGAATCGGAAATATTGCCGGAAACGGAAATATTTTCAGAATCGGAAATATTATCGGAATCGGAAAATAATTCCGGAAACGGAAATATTAAATATTTGTTCGAAACGGAAATTAATTCCGGAATCGGAAATATTAAATATTGTTCGGAAATGAATTCCGGAATCGGAAATTTAATCGGAAGCGTATCGTACGAATAAGCATCGGACGAGGCCTGCCGGACGAGGGCCCAGCACGAAGCCAGGCCATCGCCCAGCAAGCCAAGCGCGCCACACGAACAGCCAAGGCCACGCCAGGCCCAGCGCAAGGCCAGGCCCAGCAGGCCGAGGCAGCGCGCACAGCGCGCGCAGCGCGCGCAGGAGCTGCGTGGGCTTGTAGCTCGCGTAGGCCTCGCTGCGTGGGCTGCTGCTCGCACGCACGCGCATGGGCGGCCCATCGTGGCTGCCGTGTGTGTGTGCGTGAGTGTTTGTGTTCATGCACGATTCCTAAAACATGCAGAGTTCGGTTAATGATTAAATTCCTAATTCTATTAGATAAATTAATTAATTAGAGTTCTTGTAGGATTCTAGGTTTAATTAATTTGTATCTGAATAGGATTCCAATTCCCTTTCCATACCCCTATAAATATGTGGCCTGGGTTCACAATTTATAACGAGTTTTAAAAGTATTAAAAGTGAGTTTTTGAGAGAAAAATTCAATCACACATCTTGCTCAAAAGTGCCGAAAATTCTAGTACCTTAAGGGCGATTCTAGTTGGTCAATCTTAAGGCGGATCCGGACGTGCTGTGGACTATCTACGGAGGGACGACACTTGGAGTCCTAAAGACTTGTTCTTGTTCGGTTCGGGCGCAGCTAGGGAGGGCACGCAACAAAGAGTATGCATCTAAATTATGCTATATGATTATGTGTAAATAATATGTATTCCTGGGTTAATGGTTGTTTCCGCATGATTTATGTAATATCATATGTATCATAACCTAACATAACTTTCTACTTCTTCTTAGTCCCTGTGGATTGGAACATAAGTGTGAGCCACAACCTGTATCTAATACCCAAGAAGTTGAATTAGCAAGTATACAGTCTATAACGAAAATACCTGAAGATGGAACGACTGTTCCGTTCTTCTGATCTTCCTTTAGCTTCAAGCAATCTCTCTTCCAATGCCCCTTCTTCTTGCAGTAGAAGCATTCGGATTCAGAAGTGGGTTGACTGACCTTCCTCTTTACAGATTTGGCGCCAGTTTGCTTAGTTGGGCTGGCCTTGTTGCCACTTTTCTTAGCATTCCTCTTCTTTCCAGATTTCTTGAACTTGCCCCCACGCACCATAAGCACATCCTGCTTATCACTTTTGAGCGTTTTTTCAGCGGTCTTCAGCATACCATGAAGCTCAGTGAGCGTTTTGTCCAGACTATTCATACTGTAGTTCAGTTTGAACTGATCATACCCGCTATGAAGAGAATGGAGGATGGTGTCTATAGCCATTTCCTGAGAAAATTGCTGATCCAGCCGACTCATATTCTCAATGAGTCCAATCATTTTGAGAACATGTGGACTTACGGGCTCGCCTTTCTTAAGCTTGGTTTCAAGAACTTGCCTATGAGTCTCGAATCTTTCGACTCGAGCCAGATCTTGGAACATGTTCTTCAACTCACTGATGATTGTGAAAGCATCTGAGTTGATGAACGTTTTATGTAGATCCGCACTCATGGTGGCGAGCATTAGACATTTCACATCCTTTTTGGCATCAATCCAACGATTGAGGGCTGCCTGAGTGACCCCGTCGCCTGCGGCTTCGGGCATCGCCTCTTCTAGGACATACTCCTTTTCTTCCTGCATAAGAACTATTTGCAAGTTCCTTTGCCAGTCAAGGAAGTTCTTCCCGATCAATTTCTCCTTTTCGAGAATTGATCGAATGTTGAATGAATTGTTGTTTTCCATATTAAAAACTACAATTGAAAAGAATAAACAAATAAATAACCATTCACAGTTTCTCTTAATAAACTTAAATTCTAGCATACATGCGTAATTCAATGTTTATTAAGCATTTTATTCAAGTTATGTGTTCCGGCAGGTGTGAATAAAATGATTCCAAGATCCTAAAATCATTGAAGAACTAAGCACAGTTTGTCGACTTAATCCTAAAACATCTTAGGTAAGCAAAAGCCTTTTGCTAATAGTCTAGAAACTATTCTTGGTTGATAGGTACGTCTAAGAACTTATTAGGTAAACCTATCGATTTTGCCACGACATAAAAGGACTCCTTACTTATATCGTTGAGTTTCACCAAAACTAACATGTACTCACAATTATTTGTGTACCTTGCCCCTTTAGGACCAATAAGTAACACCTCGCTGAGCGAAAACTATTACTAGATTGATGTAAAGGATATCCAAGCAAGTGTATATTTTGGCATGGCACCTTTTAACTCAATTTTTAAGTTTGGAACTTAAGGCTCTTACTATGTTGGTTAGATTTTAAGTGAACTAAAATCCTTAATCATGCAACATAATCAAGCTTTTGATCTCATGCATTTTAAGACATATTTAAAGCCATAAATAACTTAAAGCATGCATAAGATAAATGTGATCTAGTATGGCCCGACTTCATCTTGAAGCTTCAACTTCAAAGTCCGTCTTGAAAATCTCCGTGGGAGGCACCATTTTCTTCAAATAGGATAAGCTATAATTAAAACTAATTACAACTATTTGATGGTACGCAGACCATATTTGAATTGAAAAACAACTTTGGTACTTTAGACCAATTACATTCAAATTAATGGTACGCAGACCATATTTTCTATCCTATTTGGGCCATACTAGTCACTTCATAACCTGCAAAACAGTACATATGCAATATATACCATTCACCCATTCATTATCATGAATGGCCCACATAGCTGGTTAGTAAAACACATTTTGCATCACGTAAACATTTACAGCAATTAATCAAGGGCACCAATAATCTACCAATTATTCAGTCCTTATTAATTCTAATCAAGTTGTTTTAACCTTAAGGATTTGTAGACCTAATCAAGAGTTTATGACTAAAAGGGGCTCCCACTTAAACCAATAAATTCATATGCTTTACTAATTTTAAACATAAAAATGTATTTCTAGTCTAACCGGAAACATACAAAATTAATTAAAATTTAAAGCTCATATAAATTTATAATTGAATCCAAAAAGTTTAATTTAATTTCAGTCGTATTTAAATTAATTCATGATTTTTATTTTAGTAAAATAATTAGAATAAATAAAATTTATTATAATTACAATATTCAAAATTAAAATCCAAGAAAATAATTTAAATTATTAATTTTAAAATTAATTAAAATTACGTAAACTGAAAATTTCAAATTAAAATTTCAAAACGATCTAATCGCAACGCAACAACCCCACGCAACGTACGCCCATGGGCCACACGCACACATCCATCGCTGGCCATGTGCGCGCAGCCCATGCGCTGCGTCGCATCGCTGCTGCTGCTCTCCTTTGCAAGACATCACGCGAGCTGGTGCTTGCTGCGCGCGCCAGCACTCGATGCACGCGAGCCATCGCTCGCTGCGTTCGCTTGCCAGCGCTCGCTTCATGCGAGCCAGCGCTCGCTGCGCGCGCTCGCCAGCGCTCGCTTTATGCGAGCCAGCGCTCGCTGGTCGCGCTTGCCAGCGCTCGCTTTGTGCGGGCCATTGCTCGCTGCGCGCGCTTTCCAGCGTTCGATCCTGCGAGCCATCGCTCGCTCATCGACGCTTGGCGTAGCACTCGTGGCACGCGAGCTTGCGCTCGCTGCGCGCGAGGCTGCGCACGCTTGCGCGAGGCAGTGCGTGCTGTGGCGCAGCTCGCTTGCTGCCCACACGCGACTGCTTTGCCTTGCTTTCGCCCTCGCCCATTCGTCCATTGCTCACAGCCCACGACACAAGGCAGGGCTGCTGCCTTGTGCTCGTGCACCATGGCCTTGCTCATTGCATTCGTGCCGCATGGGCGACGAGCTCCCTTGCTCGTCGTCACATGCCCGCACTATACAACACCCCTTAAGGGTAACACGTAGCGTCCATTGCTTTGTGCGTGCAAGTTATATGAACGAATCGCATAAAATTTAAAAAATTTATATTTAAAATTAATGACAAATTAATAAATAATATTAATTTCATAATTTTAGGGCGAAAAATCGAAAATTTATTATTCAATTGATTTCCGATTAACATGGATTCAAGTCTAGGTCATAAAAATTTAAAATTTATCATAAATTTACAATTTTTATGGTGGTTTTTAATCATAGGTATCTAATTAAATTATAATTAATTATGAAAATCAAATTAATTCTAAATTATTCTAATTTTCAACAAATTAATCATAATTACAAATTAGATTGCATAATTAACAAGGCTAGGCATTCAAACTTGTTAAATATATACAGTAGGTCAATCAAAAATTCAAGATTTATCAACAAGAATCGCAAATATTTAATTTAACATCTTAAATTTACGAAATTTTGCATTCGAAAAACTAAAACCTCCGAAAAGTCATAGTTAGGCTTCGAATTTGAGAATTCTGGGTTCGGCAGAAAAATACTGTTTTTGTCAAAATTTTAGAATGCCTTTTACATGCGGAATTGACACAAAAATCACTCGATTTGGATGAGTAACGAAGAAACTGCCGAAAAACTGCGTACGTATAATTAAATAAACGCAATTTGCAATTAATTAACAATTACGAAAGTTAATCACCCCTTTTAATTCTTGCAAATTTGTAATATTTAACCATGTTCATGCAATTTTAGATTATGAAAATAATAAGAGGCTCGTGATACCACTTTTAGGTTATGATATATATGACAATTCATAAATCATGCGGAAAAACCATAAAGCCAGGAAAACATATTATTTACACATAATCATTTAGCATAGTTTAGATGCATACTCTTTGTTGCGTGCCTTCCCTAGCTGCGCCCGAACCGAACAAGAACAAGTCTTTAGGACTCCAAGTGTCGTCCCTCCGTAGATAGTCCACAGCACGTCCGGATCCGCCTTAAGATTGACCAACTAGAATCGCCTTTAAGGTACTACTTATTTTCGGCACTTTATAGGCAATTGTGTAATTGAATTTTTCTCTCAAAAACTCACTTTGAATACTTGAATTCTCTATGTTAATATGTGACCCTAGGCACCTATTTATAGAGTTATGGAAAAGGATTTGGAATCCTATTAGGATACTAATTTATTTGATTATAATCCTACTAGGACTCTAATTAAATAAACTAAATCTTTTAGGATTAGATTTAATCATATGACAAATCCTGGTAGCTTTAGGATTTGAGTAGCACACAAACACACACGCACGCACAGCAGCCCACTAGGGGCGCCATGCGCGCGCGCGCGCAGCCCGCGAGCTCGCAGCCCACTGCCGCAAGCCCACACGCTGCCGCAGCCTTGGCGCGCGCTGGGCCTGCCTTGCGGTGGGCCTGGCGCAGCCTTGGCTGGTGCGTTTGTGGCGCGGTGGCTTGCTGGGCGATGGCCCGGCTTCGTGCTGGGCCTTCGTCTGGCAGGCCTCGTCCGATGCTAATTCGTACGATACGCTTCCGATTAATTTCCCGATTCCGGAATTCATTTCCGATTCGAACAATATTCAATATTTCCGATTCCGGAATCAATTTCCGTTTCGAACAAATATTTAATATTTCCGTTTCCGGAATTATTTTCCGATTCCGATAATATTTTCCGATTCTGACAATATTTCCGTTTCCGGCAATATTTCCGATTCCGGCAATATTTCCATTTCCGATAATATTTTCCGATACGTACCATGTTTCCGTTTCCGGCAACATCTACGAATTGGATAATATTTATATTTCCGATACGATCCATATTTCCGTTTCCGGCAATATCATCGTTTCCGGAGTATTCATTTCTTGCCTGTGACGATCTCAGCTCCCACTGAAACCAAGATCCGTCGATTCCGAATATCCATAGATGGAGTATTTAATGCCATTAAATACTTGATCCGTTTACGTACTATTTGTGTGACCCTACGGGTTCAGTCAAGAGTAAGCTGTGGATTAATATCATTAATTCCACTTGAACTGAAGCGGCCTCTAGCTAGGCATTCAGCTCACTTGATCTCACTCAATTATTAACTTGTTAATTAATACTGAACCGCATTTATTAGACTTAACATTGAATGCATACTTGGACCAAGGGCATTATTTCCTTCAGAAGAACCTCCAAGGCCTTTAGAAGAGCCAGTGGGAGTAGTTCCTCAAGACGTTGTTGCCCCTCGTAGGTCACATAGAACTAAGGTTCAACCGGACAGATGGACAGGCGTCCTCTTGACTTAAAACTTAGATGTTCTCATATCGGATAGTGATGAACCTATGACCTACAAGCAAGCTATGACGATCCCAAGCTCTACTGAATGGTTAGAGGCCATGATATCTGAGACAGACTCCATGTCCGAAGATCAAGTCTGGGAGTTGGTAGATTTGCCGGATGGGTTTACTATCAGATGAAAATGGGTTTTACACCTATCATATGCAAATGGGTCTTCAAATTGAAGAAAGACTAGGATGGAATTGTATACATATACAAGGCTAGATTGGTAGCAAAAGGTTACAGGCAAGTTCACGACGTTTGACTACGATGAAACCTTTTCTCCAGTCGCTATGCTTAAGTCTATTTGGATAATCCTTGCGATTTCCGCGTTTCATGACTATGAAATATGGAAAATGGATTTCAAAACTGCCTTCTTGAATGGTGTTCTTGAAGAGATTTTATTCATGACACAACCGGAGGATTTTTTCAAGGAAAGGTATGCAAGCTTAAGAAATCCATCTATGGATTAAAGAAAACATCAAGGAGCTGGAATAAACGATTTGATGAAGCAGTCAATAAGTTTGGCTTCATCAAGAATCAGGACGAATCTTGTGTATACAAGAAAGTCAGTGGGAATAAAATTACATTCCTAGTATTGTATGTAGACGACATACTACTTATTGGAAACCACATTCCTATTTTGGAGTCTGTAAAGACTTGGCTTGGAAAGTGTTTCTCAATGAAAGACTTAGGAGAGGCTCAGTACATATTGGGCATCAAGATCTATAGGGATAGATCTAAGAGGATGATTGGACTAAGCCAGAGCACTTACATTGACAAAGTGCTAGCTAGGTTCAATATGATGGGAGCCAAGAGAGGCCATCTACCCATGTCACATGGCACATATCTAAGAAAGACTCAGTGTCCCAAGACATCTGATGAGCGTAGAGAGATGAGTGAGACTGCATAAGATTCGACTATTGGATCCATCATGTATTCTACGATTTGTACAAGGTCGGATGTTTCGTTTGCACTCAGTCCAACGAGCAGGTACCAGTCAGACCCAGGTGAGGCGCATTGGAATGCTGCCAAGAATATCTAAAGTACCTGAAATGTACAAAGGATCATTTTCTAGTCTATGGTGGTACAGATGAGTTGATTGTTAGAGGCTATACGGACGCAAGCTTTCAAAACGACAGAGATGATTTTAGATCACAGTCTGGTTTTGTGTTCTGCCTCAATGGCGGAGCAGTAAGCTGGAAAAGTGCTAAGCAAAGCACTATTGCGGATTCTACAACTGAAGTTGAGTACATTGCTTGTAATCCCTCGTAAATTTACAAACGTTATTTATATATTTTAACGTATAGTTAATATATTTAAATAAGAAATTATGAATTTTAGAAATAAATATTTAATTAACGTATATTTGTTTTAATACATTTGAATATTTTTAACGATTTATGAAATTAAAAGTAATTTTAGAATTTTACATTTAAAAGAAATCGAATTACGAAAACCGATTGAATTTAGAGAACGATCCTAATTGATTTTGGATTGAAATCCTAAAACTAAATCCTAATTCTAAGCCCACTTGGCAAAGCCCAAACTATAAGACCCAAAACTCTTCCTCCCTACTCCTATTGTACGTAAAAACAAAAAAAATAAAAAAATAAAAAAATAAAAAAATAACAAACACTCCCTCCATCAAATTCACATGAACAAGAAAACCCTCAACCCTCCTTTCACTTTCACGTAAAAACTAAATTCTCCTCCTGCTTCCTCACGCTGTTGCCGTCGCCGTCGAGCCACCACCACCGGTTGTTTTCCTCCTCCGTCGTCCGTAACTCTCCTCTTCCCTTTTGTCCTTCTCCTTCACTGTTGGTTCGATTTCTCTCCTTCCCTTTTAATCTTTGTTGTTTGTTCAGCCACACATAACCACTGCGAGTTTTCCTCGCCGTCAGCACAGCCGCCGCGAAATCGTCACCGCCGTTGCCGCTTCACGGTAACTCCTTCCTTCTCTCCTTGTTCTCTTTCGCTCTCTTTTCTTGTTCGTTCTCTTCCATTCCTTCATACTTTCGGCTTTTCTCCCCTTAAGCGTTGTTCTTTTGTCCGACAGCCACCAGCTTCGTCCGGCCGTCGTGCCGCCACTGCCGCACCCCTGCGTCGCCGCCCAACCACGCCCTTGTCGCCGGCAGTTCCCTATTCCCTCTATCTTTTGGTTAATTCCTTTAAAACCCTAAGCTAATTTAATGGTTTAATTATATTTTATTAATTCAATTTATGTTTTCTTGAGTTAAGTTTATGATTTTATGATTTATTAACGAATTTCAGATTTACATGTTTGCATAATTAAATTATTAATTTTCAGATTATACAATTTGATTGAAATAATGATTTTAATTATTAAAACATGAATTTTTAAGGTTTTAATAGTTTTGAAATCATGGTAGGATGATTATAAATTATTAAAGTTATTGTTTTTATGATTTCAAAGTTTTGGGAGTGGTTTGGAATTAGTTATATTGCTGAAAATTTAAAGTACTATGTTTGCAAAGAGTTTTCAACGAATTTCAATCAGTAATTCAATAATTGTTATGCTAGGAAATCAAATATTCAAGTTTTGATATTGGGGAAAGTTCTAAATATGTTTAGGATACATTTAGAATGCTTTATTGTGGTTGCGAATGATTAGAGATTCATTGGGATTATTTGTTGGTTGTTTTAGGCGGAGAATTCTCTTTAGGCGACTTTTAAAAGTGTTAAAGTGACGTATCAGTTTGTTTACACAAGGTACGTACATACTTGTGTGCTTGGAATGTGTGTTATTTGTTGAATCCATGTTGAAATTTGTTGATGAACTTGGTTATGTTGGAATTACATGTTTAATATTCTTGGATGGGCGTGTTGAACATATGTATTTCATTAGGAGAATTATAACATGTTAGTAGATGATTGATGCGAACATGTTGGTTGGGAACATTATATTATTATTATATATATTGATTCAGCTCGATTGTTCGTTGTTCCCTTTTAGCTTTTCACTACTTTATGAGAGCCGAGGACCTTGTTTAGTAAGTTGAAACCTTATACCCATATAGAGGGGTTGATCAGTATTAAAGGAAAGGTTGAATTAATTGGAATAAGTCTTGATTGATACCTTTGTGATCACTTACTTAATTCCAAGATAAAAACAATCGTGATTAATTGTTGATTGTATGACTTAGGTGATCGTTGAGTCATAACAGCCTTTTAATCTGTAAATCATGTAAAGTGAAACTGAGTAGCAATAGCTTTAGACTGTGCACGTCTGAAGTGACGGACAATCAGGAGTTGGGGTCATAGGTTGCCTATGGCTTTTCCCGGGGCCGGATTGATCACCGGTTCTATTTCAGTTAAACGTTCCTCGATGTCGCAGGTCATTGGGGTTAGGAGTCGCGCCCGTACCTCGTCTTCCTTAGTGAAGGCTTCTAGTAGCAACTCGGTCCATTGACTATTTCAATTAAAATAATGTTAGTGATACAAAGGTCTAGTTCAGTCAAATATAGTCTTCGAGTCAATATGTTTTGTTTATCCTCACTTATGTTTTATTAGCATCATGTTAGGATTGTTCGTTTAATAGAATCATGTTAGGATTATTATGGTTTTAGTATGTAGTACTCAACTTTGCTGATTACGCGCTTTGTTTGTGTGTGTTGATCATGACTATGCCTTATTGATCCGGTGATGACCCATTTTGGTGAGCAGTCTCTAAGGATCAATAAGCATTTTCCATCTACAAGTTTGAAGATGTTGCATCATGGGGATCGGGATTAGAGAGCTTGTATTTATTTTGTTTTGCTATGTGACTTGGGTTTGTTAATTTGGACTTAAAACTTGTCGTACTATTTACATTTCCTTATTTTCTTTGATTGGTTTTTGGGATTAAATCTGTAATCGATTATTTATAAACCTAAAAGTTAGTTTTATGTTTTCCGCTGCAAAATTCTGAATAATCCCGGGCGATAATACTTTGATAATTCTTTATGGTTATATTTATAAAAAGGTTATTTTAGAAAATGGAGAATTGTCGGGGTGTTACATTGCTGCCTCAGAAGCAGCAAAGGAAGCTGTTTGGATTCGGAAGTTTATCGAAGAACTCGGGGTTGTCCCCTCCATTAAAGGACCAATGGCTTTGTATTGCGACAATAGCAGAGCCATTGCCCAGGCAAAAGAGCCTAGGAGCCACCAGAAGTCCAAGCACGTACTGCGGCAATTTCACATACTTCAAAAAATCGTTAAAAGGAAAGAAATAGAGATTTTCAAGGTTGGAACTCACGACAACGTCGCGGATCCATTGACTAAACCGTTGCCACAAGTGAAGCACAACGCATATGTAGCAACCATGGGAATCAAGCATGTTGGAGAATGGCTTTGATTTTCTAAGTTTGTTTTAGAACATCTGTTAGATCCGTGTTTAAAACAATTTGTTTAACCATTTCATATTTATGAAATTCTTTATTTCATATTCAATTAATTTGGTTTAGTATTAAATGAAAAGTCCAAGTGATTCAAAACATTCAAATGGGATGTCAAGATGGATTCTTCGACAAAGAAACACCCATAAGTGAACTTGAATAATGAAGTCACAAAGGATCCCTAATCCAGGTCATTGAAAGGTGGAAGACCAATGACTAATGAAGATTAGATTGCAAGTATATATATTTGTAGTTCAGTTTCTTGAACTAGATTGACTAGATGTCAAAATCTTTTGCATAGATACTTATTGGATCTTGTATCGGATTGACCATGAGAACACATTAAGAGATTAAAGTCATGTCATAAGCAGTTCTCATTAATGGTGATTAGAACCATTCCTTAGAATATGAGTAATTATGATTGCTCGTTTGAAGATTAGTTTGCTCTAATGCTCGCATAATGTCGCACCGTAAAAGGAGGCTATAAAAGCAGTTATTGGGCGTACTATGAATCAAAGTGAGTGTTCATAGATTGCAAGAATGGATTGTCCTCCTATCTTTGATAGGATATGGTGTTGTTGTGTAACAAGGCCTCTCGGAGAGTTAGATATTGTGAAAATGCAAGGCCATGCTCAGTATGGTTAAGGCTTAACCTTCTGTAAAGTTTAACAGTTGAACTCAGTAATTCGAGAAACATTTATGGACCTAATAAGGATGGCTTGGATCTTACCTTATGTTCAGCAAGTAACACTGTAACACCCCGACCTTTAATTCAATTATTAAAGCATAATTAGCAGCGGAATTAACCTAATTTGGTCGGGACATTACCTGCCGTAATTCCCTCTTGGAAATTACAAGGCAATATCATACATAAGCCATAAAAACCTCCAATTTAATATAATAATCCTTTACATTCCCAAAATACAAGTACATAAATTACTAAAAGTCTTTAATTAAACTATTAAGACGTTAAGCATAAACTGGGTGAATAATATTAAAGTGAAATTCCTCGCCACTACTCGTTTCCATCGTTCCCCGCAATACCTAAAACGGAAAACAAAACGGTGAGCCGAAGACTCAGTAACGACTACCCTAGCAACGTAAAATTCATTTCAACTCATTTTATTTAATAACACAAGGAGAATAGAATAAGTAAAACATTTAATAAAACATCATATTCAATTCATTCATAATCTTTTAATGAAAACATCATTCATAAACTTTTAATTACATGCTAGTTGTCGGCAAGTACGAAACGTGAAGGAATTCTCCACTGGGCCTGGGCCCATAAGAGCCTGGGCTCATCATCGTAACATGGGCCTGGGCCCTGAGCCTGAGCTCATAAACCATGGGAGCCTGGGCTCGTAATCCATGGGTGGACAGGTGTCCGTGGTGCATGCATGACCGATAGATAGGAAGATGGTAGTTTATATACTGCCAGACAAACCAGGTCTTTCACTTTCATTTATCATGTTGTATGTAATTTTACCAAGCCTTGGCTTGTATTTCAGTTGAAATAACATAACTCTTTTAGATCGTAAAACATCATTTAGATCCTGGGATCCATTAAAATAACATTTCTTTCATAGCATTGCATAAACATCAATTTATGTGAAAACTCAATCAAATCATATTATAGGAAACAATTCAATCAAATCATATTTCATCCCACTATCCATAAAACACATCCAAACATTTAATTCATAAATTCAATCATAACGTCATAATTTCATAATACATTTATAAGGGGATTGCGGGTACTAGCAATAGCCGTTACCTCAACCGTAGTTTTATACTTCCCGTCTGATGGATCGTTCTTCCTGAGCTCCAAGTTCGATTTCTTTCAGAATATTAAATTATTGAATTAGTACTTAAAACGATAAATAATCTAAAATGATATTTTATAACTAAATAATTTTATAAGTAATGATTTTATAAATAACGAATTCTAAAAAAAATATAATTTCATAATTTAACAAAAATCTTATCAATTGAAATTTTAAGAATATAATTTTATAATTCATAAATCAATTTACATGAGAATTATTTAAATTCCATTTTATTTAACTCAAGCTAATAATTTATTTTAGTAAAATCAATAATTAAACCTGAAAAATAATAAATCATTTTATTAGTAAATAATTATATAATAAAAATTAATAAACTAGGAAATCTGAAAACACAATTAGCTTTTAACTCACCCAAAAGCCCAAATGAAATATGGCCCAACTTATTATGGGTTTGAGGAGAATCAATTAAGTTTCAAATTGAAACTTAATTGATTTTGGTTTTCTGGGAATGGAAAACACGAGCAGGCAGGGGAGGGGTGCACGAGCAGAGGAAGGGAGGAGGGAGATCGGGTTCGGGTCCTGGGTGGCGCAGAAGCACCGGAGACGCGTCAGGAGGCGCCGGTGATGGTGGGTGGTTCGTGGCGGCGCGTCGCGAAGGAGAGGGAGGACGAAACGGGGCGGAAAAGCAGGGGAGTTTAGGGTGTTCTCCGGTCAATTATGGGCGGAGGGGAGGACGACACAGGGGAGGAGAGGAAGGAAGGGTGGGGTGACTCGACGCCGGAGGCGATGGAGCAGCAAGAAAGAGGGTGGTGAGTGGCGCGAAGGAGAGGAGAAACAGGGGAGATTTGCGTGGTGTTACGCGGTGGTTCTGGGCCGTCGGGCAATGCAGGGTGGTTGTAGAGAGGTTAGGTGATGGTGGTATTGGTGGCTGGAGGTGGTGGTGCTGAGTGGGTGGTGGTGGGTGTGGTGTTGCGCGGCGGGGAAGGGGGAAGGCACGGGTTGCGTCGAGAGGGAAAGCAGAGGAGGGGAGATTTGGTGAGGTTGTGGTGTTCGGTGGTCCTGGGGGACAACGACGGTCAGGGTGGTTGAGGTGGTTGTTGGATGGTGGTGGTCAGTGGTGGATGCAGTGGTGGCCTACGGTGGTTGCTGCTGGTTCGAACAAAGGAGCAAGGGAGTGAGAGTTTCATTTTTTGGTAATTGATTTTTGATGTTGAATGTCTGAAATTGGAAGGGAATTTGTATACAGGAGGAGTGAAGAACAAGATGAGGTGCTTGGGGTCCACGTATCTGAATTTGGACTGATTTGAGGGAAGGAAGGAAGGAAGGAAATTCCTTCCTGGTTTATACGTGGAGAGCAAGGGGAAAGGAGAAAAGGAATTTTGGTTCCTTGAGGGTATTTTAGTAATTTCACAATATTTGGCCAAAAATTCAGAAATTGTTGCTATTTTTGGAAATTGCTTAAAAATAGAAATGTTTAATTAAAATAATTCATTATAAAAATTATCGTTAACGAAAAAAATAAATTTAGTTTCCGAATAAAATAAGAACATTAAATAATTAATTTAGTTTCCGAATAAAATAAATTTAGAAATCCGAAAATAATTAAAATTTAAAAACTTTGTTAAGCTCGTAAATATGAAAATTATATTATAAACTGAAAAATAAATCGTGTAGCAATATTAAAAATTCAAGGGAAATAAAACTTCGTTAATTAAAATAAAGTTTAAATTTAGGATTAAAAACGATTTTAAGCTAAATAAAAATAATTAAGCATAATTAATCGAGTTTTAAAAATTCGGGGTATTACAAACACTAAGCGACAAAGGAATGTGAATGCACACTTGTCTGAATGACAAGTGGGAGACTGAAGGAAATGTGTCCTTCACCCAAGGTGCATTTGTCTAATTCCAAGGCTCAGATTAATTACGAACAATTATTTCAGTGAGATCAAGTGATCGGAACATCTAGCTGGAGCAATGCTTTTGATCAGTGAGTTCTAATTTATATTAGGCTCACATCTTATTCTTGACTGAACCTATAAGGTTACACCAATGGCATGTAACAGATCACCGGATTAAGTGAATCGGAAATTCATTTAATAGCTTTTCGGGAATTAATTCGGAAAAACATAAATATAGGATATGACGTTGGATCGGAATCGTATATCGTATCGCGAATATTCGTAAGCTAGGCAAAATAAATAACAGTATCGTACGACGGTGATTCGTCAAGTACTATACGATAAACAATAGCCGTAAGGCGTTGGTCGCAATACGAGAGAGGCGAGGCTGCCGGCCCATCAAGCCAAGCGCGCAAGGCCCAACGAGCCAGGATCTCGCCAGCAACGAGAGTAAGCCTGCAAGGCTGGCACGGCGCGCGCGGATAGCAGCGATGGCAACAAGCAAAACAGCGAGAACTAAGGCCCATGGCTGCGTTGCCTTGTGCGCGCTGCTCGTTGGCTTGGTGCGTGTGTTGGCCGGTTGAGGCCTTGTGCCTTGGCCGGTCATGTTATAACCTTAGGGTTATAACACACCACCTCTCATTATGTTTTTCACACACAACACAATTCTAATTCTATGCCTGTTCAGTAAAACCTAATCAAAGAGAAACCCTAATTATCTCTTTGCCTCCGTTCGTACTGTTCTTCCCTAAAAGCTAAAAACTCTTGAGTGACGTCTAAGCTACGAATCTCAAGATGGATCTAAACGTGTCTTGATGACGTGGACGGTAGTTTGCGAATTAACTTAACATGTGAAATATTTTGGGAATATTCGTATCTTCAAGAATTATTGTGGGAAATAGCTCCAAAAAAGTGGATAAAGTAAGCGAAATATGACGAAAAAGATCTACATAATGCTAAATATGTATGAAACAATACAGAAAGAAAAGTGTTAAGATTATCTATACTAACTAGATTAGGCCTCGTGCGCGTATTATAAAATTATAATTTGGCCGTTTTTTATAAAATATTTGAGGAACAAAGAATTGTTCGAAAACAATGTAGTATGTAGTACAAAAGATTTTGACAGATTCTCAAAAGATTAATAAAGTTTTAGTCAAATATATTGAATCTTTTCCATAAAAACTATTAAAATAAATAAATCAATAAAAATAAAAAATAAAATTTTGGCGGGGAAATTTTATACCTAGAAGTGATATATGTCATTCGTGGTGTCTGTTTTAGTATGTTGTCAGCCCAATCTAAAATACAAACTCTCCCCATTATCACGTGTGATGCACCATTTTCATATATGAATTTAATGTTGCACGAAATTTTAAAGTGATATTGCAATCATTTACATTAACATGTAAAAACTATTTTGTTGTTGCATGTGTTAATAATAAGTAAATTTAATCATCTAGATCTTATGATTTTGAAAATAGTTGATTACGCTATGTTATTCTAAGTTTAAATCAACATGCATTTAAGACTTCAATAATATGAGCGAAAAATTATTGTCTGTGCTCCGTATAAAAATATCATAGAGTACGACAATAAGAATGTGGCAAAGATATTTAAGATTAAGTAAAGGTTAGGGCCCGCCATACAAAAGTATATGGCTAGGGGTATTATTTTGTTAGGTAACATAATCTATAAATGGTTTGAGACAACCTTGTTAAATATATTAAATCAAGAGTTAACGTTTGTTATGCATATCCGTCATTATATGACACAAATTATCAAAAATTTGATAGTATAATAATTTAATTGATAGTAAAAGTTCAATTATTATAATATTTTCTACATCGGTTATCAGAAATAGTATGCAAAGATTTTTCAGTCGATTACAAATAATAAACAATCAAAGATAAACGTTCGTTATACATATCCACATCTAGTACATCTATATGACATAATTTCTCCATATCCTTTTGCCTCTCTTTTAGTATAGAACGGAACTACGAATTATATAGCTATAAACCAAGATTTAAACTAAAAAATATATTGACATAAATAAATAAGTATTTTGTTTTATAATACTTAATTGATTATTACCATAATTAATCAAAAGGTGCTAGGTAAAAAAATATACGAAGTGTATTAATTTTTTTTAGCATAGGTTAGTTATTTACTACGTATATGTTACGAGAGGAAAATCAGAGAGCGACATTTGGCAGCTCCAAATCGATTTGCCTATCTTTTAGTATAAGGCTCTGTATACAGATGTTTGTTAAAAATTGACTAAAATATAATTAAATTGTTTAGCCTAAAATATTTGGAGGATCTTTTTTAAGTAGAGAGTACCACGTGTTAGTTGCGCATTAATTTTCTTGTTTACTACTTCCATTACTTTTAAAACACTTTCATTTTCACGGTTGTTAGTAAGTAACTTCAACTATTAATATCAATTAATAATTTTTTTTAAAAAAATGGCAGTACATGCATGACTAGGAATGACAATGGGTAGGGTCTGGGTAGAGTCTAGCAATACCCGGACCCGGACCCTAATTTTTTGACCTATACCCATACCCTACCCTTACCCTATAGGGTCTAGAATTACAAGACCCTTACCCAGACCCTATGGGTCCAGTAGGGTATGGGTAGGGTCTAGGGTCCGGAGCGGGTCCGTATGGCCTAGTTTTTCTATAACTTTTTTCAATTTTTTTTTTATATCCAGCCATATGTAATGCACAAAAAAATAATACAAGACAAACGATTAATTTGACATTTTAAAACAAATAAATCCTAGTGCCCCAAATCATCCTTTTATTTCCTTAAACATATTACAATTTAATGTACTAAGGTCACGAATTAAAAAAAATCTCAGGTTCTCAAGTACACAATGTCAATGTTAGAGGTTTTTTTGACTAGTGAGTGGTAGTGTTGGATGGTTGTTAGAGGAGTAAATGTGATTTTGTGGATTGCCTTAAGGTTTTGTGTTATTTTTATATTTCTTTAATGAAATTTGAGCGGGTTTAGTTTAGGGTCTGGGTAGGGTATGGATCTTAAGGGTCTATAGGTAGGGTCTGGGTAGGGTAAGGGTCTGAAAAAGTTGGACCCTTACCCTACCCTATTCGATACATCATATACCCATACCCTACCCTTACCCTATAGGGTCTAGAAAATTAAGACCCATACCCTAATTTTAGGGTAGGGTCTGACAGGGTCAGGGTAGGGTCCTGGACCCGTTGCCATCTCTATGCATGACTATGTTCATCATAAAGTAGTAATTATTACAAAAAAACAAAAAAGTAGAAAGATGTGTGATTGGTGTGAATATAATAGCTAGTGTAAATATCAAAGAGTTGCATCTTAAAAATTGGGCAATTACGTAATTGAGGAATTATGCAAAAGTAAATAGATTAAATTACGCAAGTTTTTCTCATGTGTTTAAGGAAGTTACATAATTTGTTTAAAAGTAGTAAAATATTACTATCAACAGCGATGATAGACTGATAGTTATCGAATTTAGTCGCTAAATGTAGTACATATAAATTGTAGGAAAATTTGGTAATATTAATCCAACCTTTTGCCGATTTTCTTTTATTAAGCCCATCTACGACATATTTTTTAATAATCCCACCTTTACCGCCCAACGTCTTTTATTGGGCCCAACACGTCATAAACCTATTGTCGGCGGTAATATATCCCTACGTGGAAGTACTCTCTCTAGATGTATTCAGTCATCATCATCAATTCATCACCATCTCGATGATTTTTTCACCAGTTATCGGTCACTTAAACCCAATAAAAGTCGTTGGGTAGTAAAGGTGGGATTATTAAAAAATATGTCGTAGGTGGGATTAATAAAAGAAAACCGGCCAAAGGTTGGATTAATATTACCAAATTTTCCTAAATTGTAAAATCAATGGCGGTTATAATTATAGAATTTAGTTGTTAAAATATTATAGAGTAATATAGTATGTTTATTTTATACACTCTTATTAATACTTGATTGATTTTCTAATTTATTTGTATTTTAATTATGTTCTCCGTACAAATAAGTCTTCTCTTAAAGTTCCATAAAATCCTTCTACGTACTCTATATAGTGGATTAATATCTATTACATTATACTAAAGAAGACACCATGAATGACACATGTCATTTTCTGATGCAAAATTTTCCAGCCATAAAATCTTTCCTAAAAAAGTATCTACTTTATTTATTATTTTATTTTTTCTCCTTTTGTATAAACGACTATTTATGAAAAAATGATTATAGAATATTACAGTGTTAGACGATTGGGTCGATTTCCTTTTGTCAAGTTTCTTGTAATTGTTCCTCCTTACAAGAACTTAACTCAATAGGGTTGCCTGCTTTATCAAGAGTTCCGGCTCTGATACCAACTTTTATTCGGATGGAACACGCACAAGAGGGGGGTTGAATTGTAGTTTGGGCTCCTAACTTTTTGCGGAATTATAAAAGAAACTTAAAAGAAAGTATAGAAAATAATGCAAGAGAGAATTTAGTGTGAAAATCTTATTGAAAATTATCAAGAAGATAAAAATCAAGACCACGTGAGATTTTAACGACGAGCTTCATTTATCAAGCTAACGACCCTGTTACAATTTAATTGGAAACTCTATCACCCTAAGTTCATACAAAGAATATATCTGTTATGCATAGTTGTGTTTAATAATTCTCTCAATACTCCACTCAAAGCCTTTCCAAATACAATAAGAACTCACTGAAGTTCATGCCCCAACTTTAATACAAAATGAGAAGCGTAGAAGAACATAAGGAACTAGAACTTTAGTGGAGCATGGAACTTTGAAAGCAATTGACTCATAAATGTGAAACAAAAATATTTCTTTAGAAAACCTTCCACATGAATCAGACCCTATGGAATGGCACAAGTCAATCACTTACATATAGGTATCCCTCTATTATGTAGCACATGAAAGAACAATGAGGAACTTGAAGCTGGTGGACTAACTCAAGAACGTGGAAAACAAAACATATTGCTTTTAAAACATTTTTCCTCTTTAATAAGACCTACTGGAATGACCGCTAGAGTCAGGCGGTTTGGAATGAATGATAATGTCCTCTTTTATAGTGTTGGAACTCATAACCGCTTCCCCCATAATCTCCTTAACTAACAACCATGTTTCCATGTTTCTAGGCATGTACCCATGACATCTTTAATTGATGAGAACGTGGGATATAAAATGATTATACTTGGGGAGCGAGACAATACCAAGAAACAACCATTACCAGTTATGTATCCTAGTTTTCAACCCACTAAACGTCAGTTATATGCATCGTGATTTATTCCATGACTGATTAGGATTCCCATGTAAATAAGAACCTAACTGTTTTACTTATATACGTTTATTTAGCCTTGAGTACATAGGGTTCCCAATTTTAAAGGACTCTAATTAATTAATTAGTATAATTAAATAATTCCAAAATATAAATCTTATTTATATTATTAAGAATCATAGACTTATTCAATTACCTATTTATTATAATATTTTAATCAAATTTAAAACTCTTAAATAAACTATCATAAATGCACGTTTATATTCTAAGTTAACTGACAATCTATAACTATACTAAACGAGAGGCCCCTAAAACAACAACTGCCACATGTCGCACTCTTATTAAAAAAAAATATGCCCTTTTATCCTATCCTAACTAAACGAATTAACTTTATGAAAATTAAATAGCTTTTGATCCCGTTCAAAGAACGGACAATTGTATAGTGGTTATTTAGTCTATCTTTTAAAGTTCTAGTGTTATTGAGTTTGTGATTTTACAGAGAATATATGATTTAGATAGAGGTAAATTTTGAAAGTTGAAAGAATACATTAATATTGAGTGTTGGAGTGGAAAATGTTGAATGAATAGATTGGTGAATTGATGTTGTATGAGAAAGATGAAGGGAACGATGCGATTGGAATTGTATAATATATCAAACAAGAAAGAAAAAATAAAATAAAAAATTAAATTGATAGAGGAAAGAATGGATGACACGTGTCATCTAATAAAATGTGTTGACACATGTCATCTAATCAAATGTGGTTTCCCCTTTTAAATAAGCTCATAGTTAACATGGATTATATTTTATAAATTTTTGATGAATTAAAGGGGTGATTAATTTCGTGATTGTAATTGATTGCAAATTCGTGTGATTATTTGATTATATGTTCGCATGATTTTCGGCAGTTTTGTCAATAATGGTCGAAATCTTATGTTTTTATAGTGAATTTCGCATGTAAACGACATTTTAAAATTTTGACAAAAATCTTAGATTTGATGTCGAACCCAGAATTCCCAAATTTGATGCCTAACTATGACTTTTTGGAGGTTTTAGTTTTTCGAATGCAAAAGTTGTAATTTTTATGATGTTAAATTGAATATTGGCGAATCTTGTATGTAAATCTTGAATTTATAATTGACCTACTGTATATGTATAACAATTTTAAGGTCTAAACTTGTTAATTATACAACCTAATTTGTAATGATATGTAATTTGTTGAATTTCAAATAATTTAGAATTTGTTTAGAATTTCATAATTAATTTATAATTTAATTAGGATCCTATGATTAAAAACCACCATAAAATTTGTTAAAGTTGAAAAAGTTTTAAAATTTTATGACCTAGATTTTAATCCCTAAGAAATCATGTAATCGAAAATTAATTTGAGTAATATATTTTCGATTTTCGCCTAAATTTAATGATATTAATATGGATTATTAATTTGTCGTTAAATTTAATTATAAAAGTTTTGATTTTTTTGAATCGTTCACTATCTTGCACGCACGAAGCAATGGAAGCTAAGTGTTACCCTTAAGGGGTGTTGCATTGGTGCGGGCATGCGACGACGAGCAAGGGAGCTCGTCGCCCATGCGGTACTAGGCAGCGAGCAAGGCACAAGCATGTGCGCGCGGTCACAGGGTCTGTCCGGTGTGTGTTGTGTGAGTGATCGAGCAAGTCGAAAAGGGCAACACGCGCACATACCCAGCGAGCGCTGGCGTCGAGGCAGCGAGCGATGGCCCTCGAGCCATGCGCGTCTGCCAGCCTCGTGTCGCGCCCAGCGAGCGATGGCGACGAGGCATCGAGCGATGCCCTTTTGCCATGCGCGCATACCAAGCAAGCAACAACAGCTAGCGATGGTGTCGAGCCAGTGAGCGCTGGCGATGGGCATGGCTTTGCGACGGCTTCGGCCATGCGTGCGGTCAGCTCCTTGCGACACTGCCGCCTTTGCGAGGCATGGGCCTTGCACCCATGAGCCTTGCCTCGGCTCAATGACTTGTTTCGTTTTAATTTTCCGTTGAAAATGAATATTAATTAATTTAATTTCGTAATTTTAAGTTTTCTCGGAATTTAATTTTGTTAATTTAATTGTTATAATTTATTTTATACTTATTATTAATAAAATTAAAACCTTGGTAAATTATAATTAATTAATTTCAATCAACTTGAAAATGGTTAAGGGATTTAAAATTATTTTATGTGAGCTTTAAATTTTAATTAAATTTGTAAGTTTCATGTTGGACCAGGAAATACAATTTTATGTTTAAAATTAGTAAATCATGTAAATTCTTGGTTTTAGTGGGAGATTTTAGTCATTAAACTCTTGATTATGTCTTTATTCCTTTAAGGTTAGAACAACTTGATTAGAACTAATAAGGTTGAATAATTTGTAGATTGTTGGAACCTTTGATTAGTTACTGCAAATGTTTATGTGATGCATATTTTTTCTACTAACTTGCTAAGTGGGCCATTCATTAATAAATGAATGGATGAATGATATATTGTAAATGTACTATTTTGTAGGTTGCGGAAAGTGACTAATATGGCCTAATAGGATAGTAAATATGGTATGCGTATCATTAATTTGAATGTAAAATTGGTCTTATGCACCAAAGTTTTTATTTAAAAATGGTCTGCGTACCATCAATTAGTTGTATTAGGTTAATAATAGCATATCCTATTTGAATAAAATGGCGCCTCTCATTGTGAAACTCAAGAAGGGGTTTCGAATCCATTTTCAAGACGGAGTTTGAAGTTGAAGCTTCAAGATGAAGTCGGGCCATACTAGATCACATTTAAATCTTATGCATGTTTTAAGATATTTATGGCTTTAAATATGTCTTGATATTATGCATGAGACTGTGGCTTGATTATGTTGCATGATTAAGGATTTTAGTTCACTTAAAATTTAACCAACATAGTAAGAGCCCTAAGTTCCAAACTTTAAAATTCAGTTAAAAGGTCCCATTCCAAAATAACACTTACTTGGATAACCTTTACATCAATCTAGTAAGGAGTAATATGTTTCCGCCATAGCGAGGTGTTACTTATTGATTCTAAAGGGGTAAGGTACACATTAGTTGTGAGTACATGTTGATTTTGGTTGAACTCAATGATATAAGTAAGGAGTCCTTTTATGTCGTGGCAAATGGGATACATTTACCTAATAAGTTCTTAGACGTACCTATCAACCAAGAGTAGTTTCTAGACTAGTAGCAAAGGATTTGCTTACCTAAAATATTTTAGAATTCAGTCAAATACATAATGTGCTTAATTTTTCTATGACTTTGAGTATCTTGGATTCATTTTATTCACACCTGACGGAACACAAAACTCGAATAAAATGCTTAATAAATTTTGAATTATGCATGTATGCTAGAATTTAAGTTGATTAAGAGCATGTATTCTTTTTCAATTGTAGTTTTAACTATGAAAAACAACAAATCATTCAACATTCGATCAATTCTAGAAAAGCAGAAGTTGAGCGAGAAAAACTTCCTTGACTGGCAAAGGAACTTGCAAATAGTTTTTATGCAGGAAGAAAAAGAGTATGTCCTAGAAGAGGCGATGCCCGAAACCGCAGGCGACGGGGTCACCTAGGCAGCCCTTAATCGTTGGATTGATGCCAACAAGGATGTAAAATGTCTAATTCTTGCAACCATCAGTTCAAATCTACAGAAAACGTTCATCAACTCAGATGCTTTCACGATCATCACTGAGTTGAAGAACATGTTCCAAGATCTGGCTTGAGTCGAAAGATTCGAGACTCATAGGCAGATTCTTGACACCAAGCTCAAGAAGGGCGAGCCCGTAAGTCCACATGTTCTCAAGATGATTGGATTAATCGAGAATATGAGTCGGCTGGATAAGCAGTTCTCTTAAGAAATGGTTGTAGACACCATCCTCCACTCTCTTTATAGCGGTTATGATCAGTTCAAACTGAATTACAGCATGAATAGTCTGGACAAAACGCTCACTGAGCTTCACGGTATGCTGAAGACCGCTGAAAAGACGCTCAAAAGTGATAACCAGGATGTGCTTATGGTGCGTGGGGACAAGTTTAAGAAATCAGGTAAGAAGAGGAATGCTAAGAAGGGTGGCAAGAGAGCCAGGCCACTTAAGCATACTGGCGGCACCAAATCTGACAAGAAGAAGGTGAGACAACCCACTTCTGAATCTGAATGCTTCTACTGTAAGAAAAAGGGGCATTGGAAGAGAGATTGCTTGAAGATAAAGGAAGATCAGAAGAACGGAATTTTCGTTCCATCTTTAGGTATTTTTATTATAGACTGTATACTTGCTAATTCAACATCTTGGGTATTAGATACAGGTTGTGGCTCACACTTATGTGCCAATCCACAGGGACTTAGAAGAAGTAGAAGGTTAAGCAAGGGTGAAGTCGACCTACGAGTGGGAAATGGAGCAAGCATTGCTGCATTAGCTGTAGGAACTAATTATTTGTCGTTCCCCTAGCCTCTGGGCTAGTTTTGGACCTGGAAGAAGGTTTCCATGTTCCAAGTCTTACTAAAAACATCATTTCTGTTTCTTGCTTAGATGCTAAGGGATTTAACTTTGAAATAAAAGACAATAGTTGCTCGTTTTATTTTAAAGAGATGTTTTATGGATCTGCTAAATTAGTCAATGGACTTTATGTGCTAGATCAAGACAAACAAGTTTATAACATAAATACCAAATATGCCAAAATGAATGATTCAGATCTCACCTATCTGTGGCATTATCGATTAGCCATATTAACATGAAATGCATAGAAAAACTTCAGAAAGAAGGAATTCTAGAACCATTGACTTAGAGGATTTTGGTAAATGCGAATCATGCTTACTTGGCAAAATGTCAAAGCAACCTTTCTCTAAAGTTTGAGAAAGAGAAAATGGTCTATTGGGATTAATCCATACAGATGTATGTGGACCAGTGAGTTCAAATAATAGAGGTTGTTTCAGCTACTTTATCACTTTCACTGATGACTTTAGTAAATATTGTTATGTTTACCTAATGAAGCATAAGTCTGAGCCCTTTGACAAATTCAAGGAATTTCAGAGTGAAGTAGAGAATCAACTAGTTCTGATAGAGGTGGTGAATATATGAGCTATGAATTTGATGACCATATGAGAGATTGTGGAATCTTGTCAGAATTGCCTCCTCCAAGAACACATCAATGGAACGGTGTGTCAGAACGGAGGAACAGGACCTTGCTAGACATGGTTCGATCAATGATGGGTCAGGTCGAACTTCCAATAGAATTTTGGGGACATGCACTAAACACAGCTCCACTCACACTAAATAGAGCTCCGTCTAAAGCTGTCAAAAAGACTCCATATGAGGTATGGTTTGGAAAGCCTCCAAAAGTGTCTTTTCTTAAGATTTGGGGTTGTGAAGTATACGTCAACCGATTAATTTCAGACAAACTTCAATCAAAATCTGACAAATGTATCCTTTTGGGCTACCCAAAGGAAACAAAGGGGTATTACTTCTACAATACATCTGAGAACAAGGTGTTTTTGCTCAAGATGGTATCTTTTTGGAAAGAAATCACATTTCCAAAATGACAAGTGGGAGAAAAGTAGACCTCGAAGAAATTCGAGTCGAACAACAAACTCTAGAGAATGATCAAGATGACATTTAGGTTGAAACTCAGAGATCTTTAGAAGTATCTGGTGAGAATCAAGAACCAACTAGAAATGTAACCCCCGCGTAGATCGCAGAGATATAGGTCTCAACCAGAAAGATACATAGGTATTTTGACGAATGAGAGCCATGAAGTTCTATTGCTGGGAAGCGATGAACCTGCGACTTAAACAAGCTATAACGAGCCATAGCTCTAAGCAGTGGCAAGAAGCCATGCAATCTAAATTAGACTCCATGTCTGAAAACCAAGTTTGTGATTTGGTCGATTTGCCAGATGGTTACCAAGCCATAGGAAGCAAATGGGTTTTCAAGCTGAAAAAGGACAAGGACAAGAAACTAGAAGTTTTCAAGGCCAGATTGGTTGCAAAAGGATACAGGCAAGTCCACGGTGTGGATTATGATGAAACCTTTTCACCAGTTGCAATGCTAAAGTCTATTCGGATAATGTTAGCAATCGCTGCATATTACGTTTACGAAATATTGGAGATGGATGTCAAAACGACTTTCTTAAACGGCGTTTTAACAGAAACTGTGTTTATGACACAACCTGAGGGTTTTGAGGATCCAAAGAATGCTAAAAAGGTATGCAAGCTTAAGAAATCCATTTATGGATTGAAGAAAGCACCAAGGAGCTGGAATATACGTTTTGATGAAGCACTCGATGACTTTGTCTTCGTCAAGAACGCGGTTGAATCTTGTGTATACAAGAAAGTCAGTGGGAGCAAAACTGATTTCCTAGTATTGCATGTCGATGAAATATTATTTATAGAAAATGACATTCCTACGTTGAACTCTGTGAAGATTTGGCTTGGGATATGTTTTTCGGTGAAAGATCTAGGAGAAGCACAGTACATATTGGGCATCAAGGTCTACAGAGATAGATCTAAAAAGATGATTGGACTTAGTTAAAGCACATATATCAATAAAGTGCTTGATAGGTTCAAAATGCCCTCACTCCAAGCGAGGCTACCTACCTATTTCTCCTGGAATGACTCTAAGCAAGACTCAATGCCTAAAAACACTAGATGAGCAAAGACGAATGAGTGGGATTCCATATGCATCAGTGATTGGTTCAATAATGTATGCTATGATATGTTCACGCCCTGATGTTGCGTATACACTCAGTGCTACGAGTAGATACCAGTCAGACCCAAGAGAGGCACATTGGACTGCTGCCAAGAATATTATGAAGTACCTGAGAAAGATGATTTCCTGGTATATGGTGGAGATTATGAATTAATTGTTAAAGGCTATATGGACGCAAGTTTCCAAACCGACAAAGATGATTTCGGATCACAGTTTGGGTTTGTCTTCTGCCTCAACGGAGGTGCCGTAAGCTGGAAAAGTGCTAAACAGAGCATCATTGATTCTACAACTAAAGCGGAGTACATTGCTACACATGAAGAAACAAAGGAAGCTATTTGGCTAAGGAAGTTCATAGGTGAACTTGGCGTAGTCCCCTCCATTAAAGGACCGATAGCTCTAAATTGTGACAAGAACGGAGCTATTGCACAGGCAAATGAGCCTAGACACCACCAGAGAGTCAAACATGTACTTCGTATATTTCACCTTCTACAAGAGTTCGTGGAGAGAAAAGAAGTCAAGATAAGCAAGATTAGAACTGACGACAACATCTCAGATCCATTAACTAAACCTCTGCCGCAAGCGAAGCACAACTTGCACACTGCAACTATGGGAATTAAGTATGTTGGAGAATCGCTTTGATGTCCTTAATGAATGTTTTAAAGTTTTAGAGTTTAATACTTTGTAAAACATTTTGGTTAACAATTCATAGAAATGAATAAAATTCATTTTCCATTTTATTTTGTGGTTAATTAAATGATGAGTCCTTTCAATTTGAGAATATATTCAAGATAGACTATCAGGACCAGTCCTGTGACTAAGAAATGTCTATCAAGTGAACTTGAATGTCAAAAGTTGAAAATGGTTCATGGTCGGAAGTTTTCTACAAAGGTGGACGCATAAAAAACGCTAGACGACTAGAATGCAAGATGAGTAATAGTTCTGTTTCTTGAACTATGTGGACATGGCAATGTCGCAATCATTTGCATAGATACTTACTTGATAAGATTAGTACCGGACAGACCTATGAAACTTTACTGTAAGAGATAAAAATATGTCAAAAGTAAATTTCATTACATTATTAGACATTAATCCTCAATACCTGAGTGCTTTGAGAATACTTGTTTGAGAACTGGTTACTTTGGCGTTGTCAAGCGTCGCACCGTAAAAGGAGACTATAACGACAACGTTCAGGTAATCACCTATCAAACGAAGTCTAACCTCAAGATCACAAGATTGGGATTGTCCTCCCATAAATCGGGATGAGATGCCGAATGTTGTACAAGGCCACTCGGAGAGCTAGAAACTGTAAAATGCATGGCCGTGCTCAGATGAATCATAGGCTATGATTATCTGTTTATTTGATCAGTTGAACTCTGACACCAACAAATATCTCTCGACATAATAAGGATGACTACTCTTACCTTATGTTCATGACCAGGCATCGAGCGGCAAAGGAATTAGGAAATGCACACTTGTCCCTAAGGACAAGTGGGAGACTTAAGGAAATAATGCCCTTGGTCCAAGTTTGCATTTATGCATTTAATGCCAAGTCTAATAAATGCGGTTCATTATTAATTAAACAAGTTAATAATTCAGTGAGATCAAGTGATCTGAATGCCTGGCTAGAGGCCGCTTCAGTTCGAGTGGAATTAATAGTATTAATCCACAACTTACTCTTGAGTGAACCCGTAGGGTCACACAAATAGTACGTGAATGGATCAAGTATTTAAGTGAATATATTATTCATTAAAATACTCTATTTATGATCATTTTTGGAAATGCCGGATCTCGGTTCCAGTGGGAGCTGAAATCGCCAAAAGGCAAAGTAAAGAATATTCCGGAAATGAAGATGTTGCCGGAAATGGAAATATGGTTCATGATGGAAATATAAAAATTATCCAGGTCGTAGATGTTGCCGGAAACGGAAACATGGTTCGTATCAGAAAATATTATCGGAAATAGAAATATTGCCAGAATCGGAAATATTGGCAGAAACGGAAATATTACTGGAATCGGAAATATTTTCGGAATAGGAAATTATTACCGAAATCGGAAATATAAACGGAAACGTAAATATTGTTCGAAACGGAAACAAATTCCGGAATTGAAAAACGAATTGGAAGCTCGACGAGCGACAACCCGGGAAGCGAGCCGGCTCATCACTCGACAAGCAAAGGCCGCACACACATCGCAAGGCACAAGGCCCAGCGCCGACGCCGAGCACAAGGCCCAGCGCCAACGCTAGGCCTAGCGCCCATCAATGGTGCTGGCGTGTTGTGCGATAGGCCACGGCCAAGCAGCAGCAAGCAATGGGCGGAATGCCAGGAGCAAGCCTCGCTTGGGCCAAGCTAAGGAGCGTGCCAGCGTGGGCTTGCAAGGCTGCATAGGTGGCGAGTTCCTTGTGCACCAAGGCTTGTGAGATTTCTTCGGCGCCAAGTAACTTGGGCCTTAAGAAATCAGTTTTTCTATTTGTACTAAAATTAGATATTTGGATAGATTTGAAACAATCAGTTTTTAATTAATCCTAGAATTCTAATGCTACTAATTAACTAGAGTCCTAATAGGATTAGTTAATTGAATCCTGGTAGAATACTAATTCCTTATTTGCTACTCTATAAATATGTGATTAGCATTCACAATTTATATACAACACATAACATATGCTTTACATAGATTGTGTTCAAGAGAGAACATAATTCATAGCCTAACCCGAGTGCATAAGCCTTAGTGAATATCCTAGTTGGTTGAACATAAGGCGGATCCGAACATGCTGTGGACTATCTACGGAGGGGCGACACTTGGAGTTGTTCTTGTTAGGTTCGGTAGCAGCTAGGGAAGGCACACATCACATTGTATGAACCCTAAACTATACTAATTGACAATGTGGCAATTAATTTGGATTCCTTGATTTATGGTTTTTCTGCATGAACTTTATTGTTTATATTGTTCATAACCTAACAATTTATACATCAAGTATTATAATTACAATTCCCTATCACAAGTAATGTGAGTGTCCCGAGTGCACATAAAAACTTAGAGAATATTCTAGTCGGTTGAATATAAGGCGGATCTGGATGTGATGTGGACTATCTACGGAGGGGCGACACTTGGAGTTGTTTACTTGT
Organism: Spinacia oleracea; assembly: GCF_020520425.1. NCBI lineage: Eukaryota > Viridiplantae > Streptophyta > Magnoliopsida > Caryophyllales > Amaranthaceae > Spinacia > Spinacia oleracea. Next base: position 33,270,583 of record NC_079492.1, read on the forward strand.
TCTTGTTTGGTTCGGGAGCAGCTAGGGAAGGCACGCATCACATAGTATGTGTAGACACCTACTTTTGTCCCCATTCCCGAAAGGGAAAGGTTCGATGATGAAAACGTAAATCTCCACTTGACAACGCATCTCCTATAAAATAACGAATCTCATTACCCCTTTTCATTTCACCCGAAACCTGCTATTTATAGAAACCTGCTATTTATGGAAACCTGCTAAAAATAGTAACTGCCGTAATGGGTAGTTGTTAAAAGTGGCAAGTCATAAAAGATAGAAACCTGTCAGAATTAGGTGTTGCACTCCAACATAAATCCTAAATGAGATAGAAATTGCGAGAGAATCCTATTCCTAATATGATTCGAAAGTAAGAGTCACGTATTAATTAAAATCCTAACGAGCCTAGAGTTCGTAACGGGCCCAGACGCATCCCGTCACAAGGTTAATACGCACTAAAGGACTCAATTAAATCTCAAATACTCCGGATTCTAGGAATCCGAATCTGACTAAGAAAAAGAGCCCAGACCCTACTTTCAACGCCTGGCTCTGGGCGCCGAAATCACCGGCGCCCAGGCCTGGGCGCTGAAAATACCTGGTACGTGTTTTTTCCTAATTCCTCGTGGATTAGAGTTCTGCAATTCTATCTTTCCACGAACTCTTTTCTATAAATAGGGCCTTAAGTTCGACGCGAAAGGGACACAACACACAATTATTATTCTGAGTATTGACTCTACACCCCTAAGCCTAAGCCTCACGCTGCAAAACTGATCACGCGTTCTGTCGCAATCGATCCATAAATCGAACAGAACGTATCCCGTCCCATAATTTGAGATTCGTTAAATAAAAGGAGAAATAGCAAAGTCAAAGTGGTTAGTTTTCTGAGAACCGTGACACGCCTCTCAAGGGTGCGTCGTAATGTGTCCCTTTTCCATGGTTTAATTGCTTTCCTCCCCCTTTTATGAACTGTTAAACTAACTAAAATCTGATTGTTCGATCACGCTTAATAAAAGATATTTTTGGGAAATTGGATTATCATGCTAGGTCCCTTAAAGCAATCTAAATCAGATAATCGCGTTCGATCTAGTACTATATGTTGCATATTGATAAAATCAACTCAGATTAGTTTAATAGTTAACGCATGTCCCTCCAATTATTTATGCTGAGCTAGTAAGGATATCCTGCCTCTGGAGTTATCGAAGAGCGAGTACTCCTCTCGGTAGTTACTGAAGGAAATAATGCCCTTGGTCCAAGTATGCATTCAATGTTAAGTCTAATAAATGCGGTTCAGTATTAATTAACAAGTTAATAATTCAGTGAGATCAAGTGAGCTGAATGCCTACCTAGAGGCCGCTTCAGTTCAAGTGGAATTAATGATATTAATCCACAGCTTACTCTTGACTGAACCAGTAGGGTCACACAAATAGTACGTAAACGGATCAAGTATTTAATGGCATTAAATACTCTATCTATGGATATTCGGAATCGATGGATCTTGGTTTCAGTGGGAGCTGAGATCGTCACAAGCAAGAAATGAATACTCCGGAAACGATGATATTGCCGAAAACGGAAATATGGATCGTATCGGAAATATAAATATTATTCAAGTCGTAGATGTTGCCAGAAACGGAAACATGGTACGTATCGGAAAATATTATCGGAAATGGAAATATTGCCGGAATCGGAAATATTGCCGGAAACGGAAATATTGTCAGAATTGGAAATATTATCGGAATCGGAAAATAATTCCGGAAACGGAAATATTAAATATTTGTTCGAAACGGAAATTAATTCCAGAATCGGAAATATTAAATATTGTTCGTATCGGAAACGAATTCCGGAATCGAGAATTTAATCGGAAGCGTATCGTACGAATTAGCATCGGACGAGGCCCGCTAGACGAAGGCCCAGCACGAAGCCAGGCCATCGCCCAGCGAGCCGCACGCAGCAACGCATGCCTCGACCAGGCCCAGCGCAAGGCCAGGCCCAACCAAGGGCGCGCCCGCGCGCAGCACAACAACATGGGCTGTGCGCCTGTCGTGAGCTGCAAGGCCTGCGCGGGTGCACGGCTTGTACGATGCGTGTGCGGGAAATCCTAATCCTATTAGGATTTGTGCAAAGATTAAAATCCTAATCCTATTAGATTTGCTTTGTTATTTAGAGTCCTAATAAAGTTCTAATTAGCAAATCCACATCCTAGTAGGATTACAATTCCTTTTCCATACTCCTATAAATAAGTGCCTAGGGTCATAATTTATGGGTACGATTGAAGTATTCAAAGGGTAAGTTTTTGAAATATAAATCAGCCATACACTTGCAATAAGAGCCGAAAACCCTAAGCACCTTAAGGGCGATTCTAGTTGGTCTAACTTAAGGCGGATCCGGACGTACTGTGGACTATCTACGGAGGGACGACATTTGGAGTCCTAAAGACTTGTTCTTGTTCGGTTCGGGCGCAGCTAGGGAAGGCACGCTACAACATGTATGCATCTATTCTATGCTAAATGATTATGTGTAAATAATATGCTTTCCTGGCTTTATGGTTTTTCCGCATGATTTATGAATTGTCATATGTATCATAACCTAACAGTGGTATCACGAGCCTCTTATTATTTTCATAATCTAAATTGCATGAACATGGTTAAATATTACAAGTTTGCAAGAATTAAAAGGGGTGATTAATTTTCGTAATTGTTAATTAATTGCGAATTGCGTTTATTTAATTATACGCACGCAGTGTTTCGGTAGTTTCTTCGTTACTCATCCAAATCGAGTGATTTTTGTTTCAATTCCGCATGTAAAAGGCATTCTAAAATTTTGACAAAAACTAGTATTTTTCGGCCGAACCCAGAATTCTCAAATTCGAAGCCTAACTATGATTTTTCGGAGGTTTTAGTTTTTCGAATGCAAAATTTCGTAAATTTAAGATGTTAAATTAAATATTTGCGATTCTTGTTGATAAATCTTGAATTTTTGATTGACCTACTGCATATGTTTAACAAGTTTGAATGCCTAGCCTTGTTAATTATGCAATCTAATTTGTAATTATGATTAATTTGTTGAAAATTGGAATAATTTAGAATTAATTTGATTTTCATAATTAGTTATAATTTAAATAGATACCAATGATTAAAAACCACCATAAAAATTGTAAATTTATGTTAAATTTTAAATTTTTATGACCTAGACTTGAATCCATGATAATCGGAAATCAATAAATTAATAAATTTTCGATTTTTCGCCCTCAAATTATGAAATTAATATTATTTATTAATTTGTCATTAATTTTGAATATAAATTTTTAATTTTTATGCGATTCGCTCATATAACTTGCACGCACAAAGCAATGGACGCTACGTGTTACCCTTAAGGGGTATTGTATAGTGCGGGAATGCGACGACGAGCAAGGGAGCTCGTCGCCCATGCGGTACGAATGCAGCGAGCAAGGGCATGGTGCACGAGAACAAGGCAGCAGCCCTGCCTTGTGTCGTGGGCTGTGTGCAATGGGCGCATGGGCAAGGGCGAGAGCAAGGCACGAGCAGTCGCGTGTGGGCAGCAAGCGAGCTGCGCCACAGCGCGCACTGCCTCGCGCAAGCGTGCTGAGCCTCGCGCGCAGCGAGCGCAAGTGTGCGTGCGACGAGCGCTGCGCCCAGCGATGGCGAGCAGCGTGCTTGTTGCGACGTGCGACGAGCGTTGTGCCCAGCAATGGTCAGCAGCGTGCTTGTTGCGACGAGTGCTGGCGCGCGCCTTGCGATGGGGAGCAGCAGCGATGCGACGCAGCGCATGGGCTGCGCGCACATGGCCAGCGATGGCTGTGTGCGTGCGGCCCATGGGCGTGCCTTGCGTGGGGTTGTTGCGTAGCGATTAGATCGTTTCGAGATTTTAATTTGAAATTTTCAGTTTACGTAATTTTAATTAATTTTAAAATTAATAATTTAAATTATTTTCTTGGATTTTAATTTTGAATATTGTAATTATAATAAATTTTATTTATTCTAATTATTTTACTAAAATTAAAATCATGAATTAATTTAAATACGACTGAAATTAAATTAAATTTTTGGATTCAATTATAAATATGAGCTTTAAATTTTAATTAAATTTGTATGTTTCCGGTTAGACTAGAAATACATTTTTATGTTTAAAATTAGTAAAGCATATGAATTTATTGGTTTAAGTGGGAGCCCTTTTTAGTCATAAACTCTTGATTAGGTCTACATATCCTTAAGGTTAAAACAACTTGATTAGAATTAATAAGGACTGAATAATTTGTAGATTATTGGTGCCCTTGATCAATTACTGCAAATGTTTATGTGATGCATAATGTGTTTTACTAACCAGCTATGTGGGCCATTCATGTTAATGAATGGGTGAATGGTATATATTGTATATGTACTGTTTTGCAGGTTATGAAGTGACTAGTATGGCTCAAATAGGATAGAAAATATGGTCTGCGTACCATTAATTTGAATGTAATTGGTCTAAAGTACCAAAATTGTTTTTCAATTCAAATATGGTCTGCGTACCATCAAATAGTTGTAATTAATTTTAATTATAACTTATCCTATTTGAAGAAAATGGTGCCTCCCACGGAGATTTTCAAGACGGACTTTGAAGTTGAAGCTTCAAGATGAAGTCGGGCCATACTAGATCACATTTATCTTATGCATGTTTTAAGTTATTTATTGCTTTTAAATATGTCTTAAAATGCATGAGATCAAAGCTTGATTATGTTGCATGATTAAGGATTTTAGTTCACTTAAAATCTAACCAACATAGTAAGAGCCTTAAGTTCCAAACTTAAAAATTGAGTTAAAAGGTGCCATGCCAAAATATACACTTGCTTGGATATCCTTTACATCAATCTAGTAATAGTTTTCGCTCAGCGAGGTGTTGCTTATTGGTCCTAAAGGGGCAAGGTACACAAATAATTGTGAGTACATGTTAGTTTTGGTGAAACTCAACGATATAAGTAAGGAGTCCTTTTATGTCGTGGCAAAATCGATAGGTTTACCTAATAAGTTCTTAGACGTACCTATCAACCAAGAATAGTTTTAGACTATTAGCAAAAGGCTTTTGCTTACCTAAGATGTTTTAGGATTAAGTCGACAAATTGTGCTTAATTCTTCAATGATTTTAGGATCTTGGAATCATTTTATTCACACCTGCCGGAACACATAACTTGAATAAAATGCTTAATGAACATTGAATTATGCATGTATGCTAGAATTTAAGTTTATTAAGAGAAACTGTGAATGATTATTTATTTGTTTATTCTTTTCAATTGTAGTTTTAACTATGGCAAACAACAATTCATTCAACATTCGGTCAATTCTCGAAAAGGAGAAGTTGAACGGGAAAAACTTCCTTGACTGGCAAAGGAACTTGCAAATAGTTCTTATGCAGGAAGAAAACGAGTATGTCCTAGAAGAGGCGATGCCCGAAGCCGCAGGCGACGGGGTCACTCAGGCAGCCCTCAATCGTTGGATTGATGCCAACAAGGATGTGAAATGTCTAATGCTCGCCACCATGAGTGCATATCTGCAGAAAACGTTCATCAACTCAGATGCTTTCACAATCATCAGTGAGTTGAAGAACATGTTCCAAGATCTGGCTCGAGTCGAAAGATTCGAGACTCATAGGCAAATTCTTGAGACCAAGCTTAAGAAAGGCGAGCCCGTAAGTCCACATGTTCTCAAAATGATTGGACTCATTGAGAATATGAGTCGGCTGGATCAGCAATTCTCTCAGGAAATGGCTGTAGACACCATCCTCCATTCTCTTCATAACGGGTATGATCAGTTTAAACTGAACTACAGTATGAATAGTCTGGACAAAACGCTCACTGAGCTTCACGGTATGCTGAAAACCGCTGAAAAGACGCTCAAAAGTGATAAGCAAGATGTGCTTATGGTGCGTGGGGGCAAGTTCAAGAAATCTGGAAAGAAGAGGAATGCTAAAGGTGTCAACAAGGCCAGCCCAACTAAGCAAACTGGCGCCAAGTCTGAAAAGAGGAAGGTCAGTCAACCCACTTCTGAATCCGAATGCTTCTACTGCAAGAAGAAGGGGCATTGGAAGAGAGATTGCTTGAAGCTAAAGGAAGATCAGAAGAACGGAACAGTCGTTCCATCTTCAGGTATTTTCGTTATAGACTGTATACTTGCTAATTCAACTTCTTGGGTATTAGATACAGGTTGTGGCTCACACTTATGTTCCAATCCACAGGGACTAAGAAGAAGTAGAAAGTTAAGCAAGGGTGAAGTCGACCTACGAGTGGGAAATGGAGCACGGATTGCTGCATTAGCTGTAGGAACTTATTATTTGTCGTTGCCCTCCGGGCTAGTTTTGGAACTGGAAGAATGTTTCTATGTTCCAAGTCTTACTAAAAACATCATTTCAGTTTCTTGCTTAGATTCTAAGGGATTTTCCTTTTTAATAAAAGACAATAGTTGTTCGTTTTATTTTAAAGAGATGTTTTATGGATCTGCTAGATTAGTCAATGGACTTTATTTATTAGATCACGACAAACAAGTTTATAACATAAATACCAAAAAGGCCAAAAAGGATGATTCAGATCACACCTATCTGTGGCATTGTCGATTAGGCCATATAAACTTGAAACGCTTAGAAAGACTTCAAAGGGAAGGAATTCTAGAACCATTTGACTTAGAGGATTATGGTAAATGCGAATCATGTTTACTTGGCAAAATGACAAAGCAACCTTTCTCTAAAGTTGGAGAAAGAGCAAATGAACTATTGGGTTTAATCCATACAGATGTATGTGGACCAATGAGTACAAATGCTAGAGGTGGTTTCAACTACTTTATCACTTTCACTGATGACTTCAGTAGATATGGTTATGTCTACCTAATGAAGCATAAGTCTGAATCCTTTGACAAATTCAAGGAATTTCAGAGTGAAGTAGAGAATCAATTAGGCAAGAAGATTAAGGCACTGCGGTCTGATAGAGGCGGTGAATATCTGAGCTATGAATTTGATGACCATCTGAAAGAATGTGGAATTCTATCAGAATTGACTCCTCCTGGAACACCACAATGGAACGGTGTGTCGGAACGGAGGAACAGAACCTTGCTAGACATGGTCAGGTCAATGATGGGTCAGGCCGAACTTCCATTAGAATTTTGGGGACATGCACTAAATACAGCTGCACTCACTATAAATAGAGCTCCGTCTAAAGCTGTCGAAAAGACTCCATATGAGTTATGGTTTGGAAAGCCTCCAAATGTGTATTTTCTTAAGATTTGGGGATGTGAAGTATACGTCAAACGATTAATTTCAGACAAACTTCATCCAAAATCTGACAAATGTATCCTTGTGGGCTATTCAAAGGAAACAAAGGGGTATTACTTCTACAATACATTTGAGAACAAGGTGTTTGTTGCTCGAGATGGTGTCTTTTTAGAGAAAGATCACATTTCCAAAATGACAAGTGGGAGAAAAGTAGACCTCGAAGAAATTCGAGTCGAACAACAAACTCTAGAGAATGCTCAATATGACATTCAGGATGAAACTCGGAGATCTTTAGAAGAATCTGGTGAGAATCATGGTCAATCTAGAAATGTTACCCCGCGTAGATCGCAAAGATATAGATTTCAACCGGAAAGGTACTTAGGTATTTTGACTAACGAGAGCTATGACGTTCTATTACTTGAAAGTGATGAACCTGCGACTTACAAACAAGCTATGATGAGCCCTAGGTCCAAGCAATGGCAAGAAGCCATGCAATCTGAATTAGACTCCATGTCTGAAAACCAAGTATGGGATTTGGTCGATTTGCCATATGGCTACCAAGCCATTGGAAGCAAATGGGTTTTCAAACTGAAAAAGGACAAGGATGGGAAACTTGAAGTTTTCAAAGCTAGGCTGGTTGCAAAAGGTTACAGGCAAGTCCACGGTGTGGATTACGATGAAACCTTTTCACCAGTTGCAATGCTAAAGTCTATTCGCATAATGTTAGCAATCGCTGCATATTACAATTACGAAATATGGCAGATGGATGTCAAAACTGCTTTCTTAAACGGCGTTTTAACAGAAACTGTGTTTATGACACAGCCTGATGGTTTTGAGGATCCAAAGAAAACTAAAAAGGTATGCAAGCTAAAGAAATCAATCTATGGATTGAAGCAGGCATCCAGGAGCTGGAATATACGTTTTGATGAAGCAGTCAGTGATTTTGGTTTCATCAAGAACGCAGACGAATCTTGTGTATACAAGAAGGTCAGTGGGAGCAAAATTGCTTTCCTAGTATTATATGTCGACGACATATTACTTATCGGAAATGACATTCCTATGTTGAACTCTGTCAAGATTTGGCTTGGGAAATGTTTTTCGATGAAGGATCTAGGAGAAGCACAGTACATATTGGGCAGCAGGATTTACAGAGATAGATCTAAAAAGATGATTGGACTTAGTCAAAGCACTTATATCAATAAGGTGCTTGATAGGTTCAAAATGGCAGACTCCAAGCGAGGCTACCTACCCATGTCTCATGGAATAACTCTAAGCAAGACTCAGTGCCCAAAAACACTTAATGAGCGTAGACGAATGAATGGGATTCCATATGCATCATTGATTGGTTCAATAATGTATGCTATGATATGTACACGCCCGGATGTTGCGTACGCACTCAGTGCTACGAGCAGATACCAGTCAGACCCAGGAGAGGCGCATTGGACTGCTGCCAAGAATATTCTGAAGTACCTGAAAAGGCACAAAGATGACTTCCTGGTCTATGGTGGAGATGATGAATTAATTGTTAAAGGCTATACGGACGCAAGTTTCCAAACCGACAAAGATGATTTCAGATCACAGTCTGGGTTTGTCTTCTGCCTCAACGGAGGTGCAGTAACTGGAAAAGTGCTAAGCAAAGCACCATTGCGGATTCTACAACTGAAGCGGAGTACATTGCTGCACATGAAGCAGCAAACGAAGCTATATGGCTAAGGAAGTTCATAGGTGAACTTGGTGTAGTCCCCTCCATTAAAGGACCAATAGCCCTGTATTGTGATAATAACGGAGCTATTGCACAGGCAAAGGAGCCTAGACACCACCAGAGAGTCAAGCATGTACTTCGTAGATTTCACCTTCTACGAGAGTTCGTTGAAAGAAAAGAAGTCGAGATAAGCAAGATTGGAACAGATGACAACATATTAGATCCATTGACTAAACCTCTGCCGCAGGCGAAGCACAACTCGCACAGTGCAGCAATGGGAATCAAGCATATTGGAGAATTGCTTTGATATCCTTGTTTAATGTTTTAAAGTTTTAGAGTTTAAATCTTTGTAAAACATTATTGGTTAATCATTCACAATAAATGAATAGAATTCATTTTTCAATTTAATTTGTGGTTTATTAAATGATGAGTCCCTTCAATTTGACGATATATTCAAGATAGACTGTCAGGACCAGTCCTGTGACTAAGAAATGTCTATCAAGTGAACTTGAATGTCAAAGGTTGAAAATGGTCCCTAGTCGGAGTTTTCTATAAAATTGGACGCATAGAAAACGTTAGACGACTAGAATGCAAGATGACTAGTAGTTCTGTTTCTTGAACTATGTGGACATGGCAATGTCATAATCATTTGCATAGATACTTACTTTGGGAAGACTAGTATCGGACAAGACCTATGAAACTTTACTGTAAGAGATGAAAATCTGTCATAAGTAAATTTCATTAAAATTATTTGACACTAAATCCTCCATACCTGAGTGATTTGAGATTACTTGTTTGAGAACTGGTTGCTTTGACGTTGACCAACCGTCGCACCGTAAAAGGAGGCTATAAAGGCAACGCTCAGGTAATCACCTATCAAACGAAGTCTAATCTCAAGATCGCAAGATTGGGATTGTCCTCCCATAAATCGGGATGAGATGCTTAAAAGTTGTACAAGGCCACTCGGAGAGCTAGAAACTGTGAAATGCATGGCCGTGCTCGGATGAATCATAGGCTATGATTATCTGTTTATTTAATCAGTTGAACTCTGAAACCGAGAAACACCTCTGGACATGATAAGGATGACAACTCTTACCTTATGTTCAAGAGCAAGCATCGAGCGACAAAAGAATTAGGAAATGCACACTTGTCCCTAAGGACAAGTGGGAGACTGAAGGAAATAATGCCCTTGGTCCAAGTATGCATTCAATGTTAAGTCTAATAAATGCGGTTCAGTATTAATTAACCAGTTAATAATTCAGTGAGATCAAGTGAGCTGAATGCCTAGCTAGAGGCCGCTTCAGTTCAAGTGGAATTAATGATATTAATCCACAGCTTACTCTTGACTGAACCCGTAGGGTCACACAAATAGTACGTAAACGGATCAAGTACTTAATGGCATTAAATACTCTATCTATAGATATTCGGAATCGATGGATCTTGGTTTCAGTGGGAGCTGAGATCGTCACAAGCAAGAAATGAATACTCCGGAAACGATGATATTGCCGGAAACGGAAATATGGATCGTATCGGAAATATAAATATTATTCAAGTCGTAGATGTTGCCAGAAACGGAAACATGGTACGTATCGGAAAATATTATCGGAAATGGAAATATTGCCGGAATCGGAAATATTGCCGGAAACGGAAATATTGTCAGAATCGGAAATATTATCGGAATCGGAAAATAATTCCGGAAACGGTAATATTAAATATTTGTTCGAAACGGAAATAAATTCCGGAATCAGAAATATTAAATATTGTTCGTATCGGAAACGAATTCCGGAATCGAGAATTTAATCGGAAGCGTATCGTACGAATTAGCATCGGACGAGGCCCGCTTGACGAAGGCCCAGCACGAAGCCAGGCCATCGCCCAGCGAGCCGCACGCAGCAACGCATGCCTCGACCAGGCCCCGCGCAAGGCCAGGCCCAGCCAAGGGCGCGCCCGCGCAGCACAGCAACATGGGCTGTGCGCCTGTCGTGGGCCGCAAGGCCTGCGCGGGTGCACGGCTTGTACGATGCGTGTGCGGGAAATCCTAATCCTATTAGGATTTGTGCAAAGATTAAAATCCTAATCCTATTAGATTTGCTTTGTTATTTAGAGTCCTAATAAAGTTCTAATTAGCAAATCCACATCCTAGTAGGATTACAATTCCTTTTCCATACTCCTATAAATAAGTGCCTAGGGTCACAATTTATGGGTACGATTGAAGTATTCAAAGGGTAAGTTTTTGAAATATAAATCAGCCATACACTTGCAATAAGAGCCGAAAATCCTAAGCACCTTAAGGGCGATTCTAGTTGGTCTAACTTGAGGCGGATCCGGACGTACTGTGGACTATCTACGGAGGGACGACATTTGGAGTCCTAAAGACTTGTTCTTGTTCGGTTCGGGCGCAGCTAGGGAAGGCACGCTACAACATGTATGCATCTATTCTATGCTAAATGATTATGTGTAAATAATATGCTTTCCTGGCTTTATGGTTTTTCCGCATGATTTATGAATTGTCATATGTATCATAACCTAACAGTTACAGTCCCCCGAACCCTCAATCTCTACCGTGCGGGTGTACGTTGAGCGATCCCCACCACCAGGGATCACAAGGGAACCTACGGCCGTCGTGGTCAAACATAATTGCACTCCCTTTATGTCACGATAACCGGGTTTTGTCAGTTTTTCTTATTGTCGTTAAAAACTGAATGACGAGTCCTATATTACTAGTCAATTGGGTGTAAACTCACAGGAAATCCAATTACACTTGATTTGACAAAAAGAAGCGTCACACCCACGAGGGACGAGGTCACGCATTAGCCTCGTGCTTTTTCGACCCCCTCACAGTGGCGACTCCACTGGGGATAGTGAAGGAAATACTCGTGCTTGTAGGTAATCAAAATAGCCGAAGGGTGAAACGATCCTACCCCGCGTTTATTTCCCAATCAAGTTGGGACGACCTGAAAATCAGCATATTAATGTGAACGGACAGAACCGCATAACGAATCTTGGCTCCCTTGGTGTTTCATCTTGGGAGTTGGGACTAAGGATACCCATCGCCAACCGGGGGGTGCATACGCTTCGAATGTTGTCCACTCGGCACTTTCGCTAGTAGTACACCCGTCCCAAACCCAATCGCTCGCTCATTAGGTCCCTCTCGCCTGCATGCCCCCTTGGCTTGCACTTGCAGGTTGGCCTCTTGAGCGAAATTCGTCTGCTGAAGACACTACCTCGACCGGGGCATGTGTTGGATCTACGATAGAAGCGGTACCAAGCCAGGCGCAAATAACTACCCATAGAAGCCTATCATAAACAACATGACATATTATTATTGCCTCATGATGGAATGTTAGTTATGTGTAGCGAAATATATGATTGTGTGTGACAAACTGTCCTAGAAAAACCAACGACCTTAAAAATTGCCCAAACATTCATAAACCAATTTGCCAAAGAGTTATACCGAAACACGTGTTCCGTAAACCCGAACGATCGCCACAAAAATAAGCGACGCTCGGGATGGCCTGTAACGAATCCCACGAACGCTGCACAACGCGTAAAGGACGTTATTAGGCAAGCACGCAAAATCGAAGTCGCGTAAACAAAAGTAGACGCAAACAGAAAACGAGAACCAGCCAGGGACGCATTTTCAACGCCCCTGGCTGGGCGCCAGAATTTCTTACGCCCTACGCTGGGCGCTGAAGTTGCTGCTTGGCCTTCTGGTCAGGCACAGTAGCCTCGGTGCCCGCGCATAAAAAAAATATACGTAGCAAGAAAAAAACTTTTCGAAAAAATTGCTGCGAGGGCGTATGAAAAGGCACTCGATTCTAAAAGCGACTTGTAAAAAATAAAATAACTCTTTGTGTCGTTGTTAGGCCTCCTATGACGACAATATTCGGCTCCAAAACCGAACATGCTAATTAAATGACCTTGAATGTCACATGGGAAAAGTATTCAAAAAATGATGTTCGAATAAAGTTTTCAAAGAAAAAAAAATAATGTTCAAATGAAAAATAAGTAAATCCGAGTCTAGACTAGGCTATGCCGAAGTACAATCTAAATCCTAAATCTTAGTTGTCTTATCCATAGAATCGGTCCTAATACTTGGTGTTGTTCTGCAAGCTAAAAGGTTAAACCATATTGAGTCTCCCTTCCTAACATTTAAATCAATGAGCACCCATATGTAACTGTCATCCCTTGCTAGGAATCCACGGCCTCAATACTCTCTCTCACCAATAAAAAGAATATATTATAGTATTTGCGAAATGGAAACGGTCACATTCTGGAAATCATTCCCCCATAGTCGCACAACCCCCAAAGTGAACCTAAGGTGTTAATACCATTGGCAAAGAAAAAATTAATGGCCCCCAAGGCTTATAATCACATTGGGTCACGACTATCATAGTCCTCTCGAGTCACTCGCTCCTTGAAATACTACTAAGTACGGACTAAAATATTTTCCATGAATGCAACATGACCAACCATGAAAATACCCAAATCGGCATACCATAAGGCTACCATTGGGGTAAAGCAATACACACTAAGAGAGAAGCCGCACTAATGATTCTAGTCTTGCAAAAATAAAAATTCGATCTCCCCAATTAACTACCTTGCCAACATTAAGCAAAATGGCGCATGACAAATGAACACCCAAGGGTTAAAATCTAAAGTGTCAACCAACGAAAGTTATGGTCCAATTAGCCTAAGTCTGAGAGTCGCTTGGTCAAGTATTATAGGCTTACGCCATGTCATTATTTTGAGTCTAGGCCACCTCCTTGTATTCATACATGAGTTATAATCAGAAAGATTAATGAAAGTTCGAGTCTAAATCACAACTTCCAATTAAATCCCAGAAACTGGAATCTGAAAAGAAGCCAAAATTATTTTCGATGTAATTCTTTCGTTAAATTTCAATAAGGTAAAAATAACATTTTGAATCTACGCTATTTGCACATTTTAAGAAACGACTAAATACGCTTGCAAAGTAAGACAATTAAAAGGTCCACCCTAGGCCTATTAAAGCTAAAGGTCCACCCTAGGCCTACTAAAGTTAAAGGTCCACTATAGGCCTACCAAACGAGGCTCACTCAGTCTCGCCTCGTGACTCAAAGACCACAACCATCTACCTTTTAGGCCAAATAAAAAAATTGATTGAAGGATTTATGTTGGGGAGAAATCCCAAGCAAAAAGAAAAAAGAGAAAGAGAAAAGGGAGAGCGAAAAGAGCCATGAAATACTTAGCCCGTACCTCCCAAAGTACGAAATCTACCCAAGTAAACGAAGGAAAAGAATTGAGTCAACCAATCCAAATCATAAAATTCTACGATGTCTACCCTTTACAATCCTTATGGTCTTAGACGCCTTCGCTCTGGGGTCCCTGTGCAGCTCATTTAACCCATCCATGTTCTCATTGCCATAACCCAAGAAACCATACCTCAACTCTTGTTTTTTGAACTTGTTATCAACCGCAAACCTGTTAGGTTATGATACATATGATATTACATAAATCATGCGGAAACAACCATTAACCCAGGATTACATATTATTTACACATAATCATATAGCATAATTTAGATGCATACTCTTTGTTGCGTGCCCTCCCTAGCTGCGCCCGAACCGAGCAAGAACAAGTCTTTAGGACTCCAAGTGTCGTCCCTCCGTAGATAGTCCACAGCACGTCCGGATCCGCCTTAAGATTGACCAACTAGAATCGCCCTTAAGGTACTAGAATTTTCGGCACTTTTGAGCAAGATGTGTGGCTGAATTTTTCTCTCAAAAACTCACTTTGAATACTTTTAAACTCGTTATAAATTGTGAACCCAGGCCACATATTTATAGGGTTATGGAAAGGGAATTGGAATCCTATTCAGATACAAATTAATTAAACCTAGAATCCTACAAGAACTCTAATTTAATTAATTTATCAAATAGAATTAGGAATTTAATCATTAACCGAACTCTGCACGTTTTAGGAAACGTGCACGAACACAAACACTTACGCACACACACACGGCAGCCACGATGGGCCGCCCATGCGTGCGTGCGAGCAGCAGCCCACGCAGCGAGGCCTGCGCGAGCCACAAGCCCACGCAAGCACCCGCGCGCGCTGCGCGCGCTGTGCGCGCTGCCACGGCCTGCTGGGCCTGGCCTTGCGCTGGGCCTGGCGTGGCTGTTTGTGTGGCGCGCTTGGCTTGCTGGGCGATGGCCTGGCTTCGTGTTGGGCCCTCGTCCGGCAGGCCTCGTCCGATGCTTATTCGTACGATACGCTTCCGATTAAATTTCCGATTCCGGAATTCATTTCCGATACGAACAATATTTAACATTTCCGATTCCGGAATTAATTTGCGTTTCGAACAAATATTTAATATTTCCGTTTCCGGAATTATTTTCCGATTCCGGTAATATTTCCGATTCTGACAATATTTCCGTTTCCGGCAATATTTCCGATTCTGGTAATATTTCCATTTCCGATAATATTTTCCGATACGTACCATGTTTCCGTTTCCGGCAACATCTACGACTTGGATAATATTTATATTTCCGATACGATCCATATTTCCGTTTCCGGTAATATCATCGTTTCCGGAGTATTCACTTCTTGCCTGTGACGATCTCAGCTCCCACTGAAACCAAGATCCGTCGATTCCGAATAACCATAGATAGAGTATTTAATGCCATTAAATACTTGATCCGTTTACGTACTATTTGTGTGACCCTACGGGTCCAGTCAAGAGTAAGCTGTGGATTAATATCATTAATTCCACTTGAACTGAAGCGGCCTCTAGCTAGGCATTCAGCTCACTTGATCTCACTGAATTATTAACTTGTTAATTAATACTGAACCGCATTTATTAGACTTAACATAGAATGCATACTTGGACCAAGGGAATTATTTCCTTCAGTCTCCCACTTGTCCTTAGGGACAAATGTGCATTTCCTAATTCCTTTGTCGCTCGATGCTTGCTCTTGAACATAAGGTAAGAGTTGTCATCCTTATTATGTCCAGAGGTGTTCCTCGGTTTCAGAGTTCAACTGATCAAATAAACAGATAATCATAGCCTATGATTCATCCGAGCACGGCCATGCATTTCACAGTTTCTAGCTCTCCGAGTGGCCTTGTACAACTTTTAAGCATCTCATCCCGATTTATGGGAGGACAATCCCAATCTTGTGATCTTGAGATTAGACTTCGTTTGATAGGTGATTACCTGAGCGTTGCCTTTATAGCCTCCTTTTACGGTGCGACGGTTGGTCAACGTCAAAGCAACCAGTTCTCAAACAAGTAATCTCAAATCACTCAGGTATTGAGGATTTAGTGTCTAATAATTTAATGAAATTTACTTATGACAGATTTTCATCTCTTACAGTAAAGTTTCATAGGTCTTGTCCGATACTAGTCTTCCCAAAGTAAGTATCTATGCAAATGATTATAACATTGCCATGTCCACATAGTTCAAGAAACAGAACTACTAGTCATCTTGCATTCTAATCGTCTAACGTTTTCTATGCGTCCAATTTTATAGAAAACTCCGACTAGGGACCATTTTCAACCTTTGACATTCAAGTTCACTTGATAGACATTTCTTAGTCACAGGACTGGTCCTGACAGTCTATCTTGAATATATCGTCAAATTGAAGGGACTCATCATTTAATAAACCACAAATTAAATGGAAAAATGAATTCTTTTCATTTATTGTGAATGATTAACCAAAAATGGTTTACAAAGATTTAAACTCTAAAACTTTAAAACATTAAACAGAGACATCAAAGCCATTCTCCAATATGCTTGATTCCCATAGCTGCAGTGTGCGAGTTGTGCTTCGCCTGCGGCAGAGGTTTAGTTAATGGATCTGATATGTTGTCATCAGTTCCAATTTTGCTTATCTCGACTTCTTTTCTTTCAACGAACTCTCGTAGAAGGTGAAATCTACGAAGTACATGCTTGACTCTCTGGTGGTGTCTAGGCTCTTTTGCCTGTGCAATAGCTCCGTTATTGTCACAATACAGGGCTATTGGTCCTTTAATGGAGGGGACTACACCAAGTTCACCTATGAACTTCCTTAGCCATATAGCTTCCTTTGCTGCTTCATGTGCAGCAATGTACTCCGCTTCAGTTGTAGAATCCGCAATGGTGCTTTGCTTAGCACTTTTCCAGCTTACTGCTCCTCCGTTGAGGCAGAAGACAAACCCAGACTGTGATCTGAAATCATCTTTGTCGGTTTGGAAACTTGCGTCCGTATAGCCTTTAACAATTAATTCATCATCTCCACCATAGACAAGGAAGTCATCTTTGTGCCTTTTCAGGTACTTTAGAATATTCTTGGCAGCAGTCCAATGCGCCTCTCCTGGGTCTGACTGGTATCTGCTCGTAGCACTGAGTGCGTACGCAACATCCGGGCGTGTACATATCATAGCATACATTATTGAACCAATCAATGATGCATATGGAATCCCATTCATTCGTCTACGCTCATCAGGTGTTTTTGGGCACTGAGTCTTGCTTAGAGTCATTCCATGAGACATGGGTAGGTAGCCTCGCTTGGAGTCCGCCATCTTGAACCTATCAAGCACCTTATTAATATAAGTTCTTTGACTAAGTCCAATCATCCTTTTAGATCTATCTCTGTAAATCTTGATGCCCAATATGTACTGTGCTTCTCCTAGATCCTTCATCGAAAAACATTTCCCAAGCCAAATCTTGACAGAGTTCAACATAGGAATGTCATTTCCGATAAGTAATATGTCGTCGACATATAATACTAGGAAAGAAATTTTGCTCCCACTGACCTTCTTGTATACACAAGATTCGTCTGCGTTCTTGATGAAACCAAAGTCACTGACTGCTTCATCAAAACGTATATTCCAGCTCCTGGATGCCTGCTTCAATCTGTAGATTGACTTCTTTAGCTTGCATACCTTTTTAGCATTCTTTGGATCCTCAAAACCTTCAGGCCGTGTCATAAACACAGTTTCTGTTAAAACGCCGTTTAAGAAAGCAGTTTTGACATCCATCTGCCATATTTCGTAATCGTAATATGCAGCGATTGCTAACATTATCCGAATAGACTTTAGCATTGCAACTGGTGAAAAGGTTTCATCGTAATCCACACCGTGGACTTGCCTGTAACCTTTTGCAACCAATCTAGCTTTGAAAACTTCAAGTTTCCCATCCTTGTCCTTTTTCAGTTTGAAAACCCATTTGCTTCCAATGGCTTGGTAGCCATCTGGCAAATCGACCAAATCCCATACTTGGTTTTCAGACATGGAGTCTAATTCAGATTGCATGGCTTCTTGCCATTGCTTGGAGCTAGGGCTCGTCATAGCTTGTTTGTAAGTCGCAGGTTCATCACTTTCAAGTAATAAAACGTCATAGCTCTCGTTCGTCAAAATACCTAAGTACCTTTCCGGTTGAGATCTATATCTTTGCGATCTACGCGGGGTAACATTTCTAGATTGACCATGATTCTCACCAGATTCTTCTAAAGATCTCTGAGTTTCATCCTGAATGTCATCTTGAGCATTCTCTAGAGTTTGTTGTTCGACTCGAATTTCTTCGAGGTCTACTTTTCTCCCACTTGTCATTTTGGAAATGTGATCCTTCTCCAAAAAGACACCATCTCGAGCAACAAACACTTTGTTCTCAGATGTATTGTAGAAGTAATACCCCTTTGTTTCCTTTGGATAGCCCACAAGGATACATTTGTCAGATTTTGGATGAAGTTTGTCTGAAATTAATCGTTTGACGTATACTTCACATCCCCAAATCTTAAGAAAAGACACATTTGGAGGCTTTCCAAACCATAATTCGTATGGAGTCTTTTCGACAGCTTTAGACGGAGCTCTATTTATAGTGAGTGCAGCTGTATTTAGTGCATGTCCCCAAAATTCTAATGGAAGTTCGGCCTGACCCATCATTGACCTGACCATGTCTAGCAAGGTTCTGTTCCTCCGTTCCGACACACCGTTCCATTGTGGTGTTCCAGGAGGAGTCAACTCTGATAGAATTCCACATTCTTTCAGATGGTCATCAAATTCATAGCTCAGATATTCACCGCCTCTATCAGACCGCAGTGCCTTAATCTTCTTGCCTAATTGATTCTCTACTTCACTCTGAAATTCCTTGAATTTGTCAAAGGATTCAGACTTATGCTTCATTAGGTAGACATAACCATACCTACTGAAGTCATCAGTGAAAGTGATAAAGTAGCTGAAACCACCTCTAGCATTTGTACTCATTGGTCCACATACATCTGTATGGATTAAACCCAATAGTTCATTTGCTCTTTCTCCAACTTTAGAGAAAGGTTGCTTTGTCATTTTGCCAAGTAAACATGATTCGCATTTACCATAATCCTCTAAGTCAAATGGTTCTAGAATTCCTTCCTTTTGAAGTCTTTCTAAGCGTTTCAAGTTTATATGGCCTAATCGACAATGCCACAGATAGGTGAGATCTGAATCATTCTTTTTGGCCTTTTTGGTATTTATGTTATATACTTGTTTGTCGTGATCTAATAAATAAAGTCCATTGACTAATCTAGCAGATCCATAAAACATCTCTTTAAAATAAAACGAACAACTATTGTCTTTTATTAAAAAGGAAGATCCCTTAGCATCTAAGCAAGAAACTGAAATGATGTTTTTAGTAAGACTTGGAACATGGAAACATTCTTCCAGTTCCAAAACTAGCCCGGAGGGCAACGACAAATAGTAAGTTCCTACAGCTAATGCAGCAATCCGTGCTCCATTTCCCACTCGTAGGTCGACTTCACCCTTGCTTAACTTTCTACTTCTTCTTAGTCCCTGTGGATTGGAACATAAGTGTGAGCCACAACCTGTATCTAATACCCAAGAAGTTGAATTAGCAAGTATACAGTCTATAACGAAAATACCTGAAGATGGAACGACTGTTCCGTTCTTCTGATCTTCATTTAGCTTCAAGCAATCTCTCTTCCAATGCCCCTTCTTCTTGCAGTAGAAGCATTCGGATTCAGAAGTGGGTTGACTGACCTTCCTCTTTGCAGATTTGGCGCCAGTTTGCTTAGTTGGGCTGGCCTTGTTGCCACCTTTCTTAGCATTCCTCTTCTTTCCAGATTTCTTGAACTTGCCCCCACGCACCATAAGCACATCCTGCTTATCACTTTTGAGCGTCTTTTCAGCGGTCTTCAGCATACCGTGAAGCTCAGTGAGCGTTTTGTCCAGACTATTCATACTGTAGTTCAGTTTGAACTGATCATACCCGCTATGAAGAGAATGGAGGATGGTGTCTATAGCCATTTCCTGAGAAAATTGCTGATCCAGCCGACTCATATTCTCAATGAGTCCAATCATTTTGAGAACATGTGGACTTACGGGCTCGCCTTTCTTAAGTTTGGTCTCAAGAATTTGCCTATGAGTCTCGAATCTTTCGACTCGAGCCAGATCTTGGAACATGTTCTTCAACTCACTGATGATTGTGAAAGCATCTGAGTTGATGAACGTTTTCTGCAGATCCGCACTCATGGTGGCGAGCATTAGACATTTCACATCCTTGTTGGCATCAATCCAACGATTGAGGGCTGCCTGAGTGACCCCGTCGCCTGCAGCTTCGGGCATCGCCTCATCTAGGACTTACTCCTTTTCTTCCTGCATAAGAACTATTTGCAAGTTCCTTTGCCAGTCAAGGAAGTTTTTCCCGTTCAACTTCTCCTTTTCGAGAATTGATCGAATGTTGAATGAATTGTTGTTTGCCATATTAAAAACTACAATTGAAAAGAATAAACAAATAAATAACCATTCACAGTTTCTCTTAATAAACTTAAATTCTAGCATACATGCATAATTCAATGTTTATTAAGCATTTTATTCAAATTATGTGTTCCGGCAGGTGTGAATAAAATGATTCCAAGATCCTAAAATCATTGAAGAACTAAGCACAGTTTGTCGACTTAATCCTAGAACATCTTAGGTAAGCAAAAGCCTTTTGCTAATAGTCTAGAAACTATTCTTGGTTGATAGGTACGTCTAAGAACTTATTAGGTAAACCTATCGAATTTGCCACGACATAAAAGGACTCCTTACTTATATCGTTGAGTTTCACCAAAACTAACATGTACTCACAATTATTTGTGTACCTTGCCCCTTTAGGACCAATAAGTAACACCTCGCTGAGCGAAAACTATTACTAGATTGATGTAAAGGATATCCAAGCAAGTGTATATTTTGGCATGGCACCTTTTAACTCAATTTTTAAGTTTGGAACTTAAGGCTCTTACTATGTTGGTTAGATTTTAAGTGAACTAAAATCCTTAATCATGCAACATAATCAAGCTTTTGATCTCATGCATTTTAAGACATATTTAAAAGCAATAAATAACTTAAAACATGCATAAGATATTTGTGATCTAGTATGGCCCGACTTCATCTTGAAGCTTTAACTTCAAAGTCCGTCTTGAAAATCTCCGTGGGAGGCACCATTTTCTTCAAATAGGATAAGCTATAACTAATTACAACTATTTGATGGTACGCAGACCATATTTGAATTGAAAAATAACTTTGGTACTTTAGACCAATTACATTCAAATTAATGGTACGCAGACCATATTTTCTATCCTATTTGGGCCATACTAGTCACTTCATAACCTGCAAAACAGTACATATACAATATATACCATTCACCCATTCATTATCATGAATGGCCCACTTAGCTGGTTAGTAAAACACATTATGCATCACGTAAATATTTGCAGCAATTAATCAAGGGCACCAATAATCTACCAATTATTCAGTCCTTATTAATTCTAATCAAGTTGTTTTAACCTTAAGGATTTGTAGACCTAATCAAGAGTTTATGACTAAAATACGCTCCCACTTAAACCAATAAATTCATATGCTTTACTAATTTTTTAACATAAAAATGTATTTCTAGTCTAACCGGAAACATACAAATTTAATTAAAATTTAAAGCTCATATAAATTTATAATTGAATCCAAAAAGTTTAATTTAATTTCAGTCGTTATTTAAATTAATTCATGATTTTAATTTTAGTAAAATAATTAGAATAAATAACATTTATTATAATTACAATATTCAAAATTACAATCCAAGAACATAATTTAAATTATTAATTTTAAAATTAATTAAAATTACGTGAACTGAAATTTTCAAATTAAACATTCAAAACGATCTAATCGTAACGCAAACACCCTACGCATTGCACGCCCATGGGCCGCACGCACACAGCCATCGCTGGCCATGTGCGCGCAGCCCATGCGCTCGTCGCATAGCTGCTGCATCTTCCACCGCAAGCCATCGCACGCTATGGTGCTCGCTGCGCGCGCAAGCCATCGCTCGCTGTGCGCGCG
The DNA here is from genome assembly GCF_020520425.1 of Spinacia oleracea. NCBI lineage: Eukaryota > Viridiplantae > Streptophyta > Magnoliopsida > Caryophyllales > Amaranthaceae > Spinacia > Spinacia oleracea. The sequence continues at coordinate 33,292,862 of NC_079492.1, forward strand.
AGCCATCGCTCGCTGTGCGCGCGCAATTGCGCGCGATCAACGCTGGGCGCAGCGCTCGTGGCACGCGAGCTTGCGCTCGCTGCACGCGAGGCTGCGCGCGCTTGCGCGAGGCAGTGCGCGTTGTGGCGCAGCTCGCTTGCTGCCCACACGCGACTGCCTTGGCTCGCCCTTCGCCCATGCCCATTCGTCCATTGCTCGTGGCCCACGACACAAGGCAGAGCTGCTGCCTTGTGCTCGTGCACTACGCCCTTGCTCATTGTATTCGTGCCGCACGGGCGACGAGCTCCCTTGCTCGTCGTCGCATGCCCGCATTATACAACACCCCTTAAGGGTAACACGAAGCGTCCATTGCTTTGTGCGTGCAAGTTATATGAACGAATCGCATAAAAAATTTAAAATTTATAAAATTAATGACAAATTAATAAATATTATTAATTTCATAATTTTAGGGCGAAAAATCGAAAATTTATTATCCAATTGATTTCCGATTGTTATGGATTCAAGTCTAGGTCATAAAAATTTAAAATTTATCATAAATTTACAATTTTTATGGTGGTTTTTAATCATAGGTTTCTAATTAAATTACAATTAATTATGAAAATCAAATTAATTCTAAATTATTCTAATTTTCAACAAATTAATCATAATTACAAATTAGATTGCATAATTAACAAGACTAGGCATTCAAACTTGTTAAACATATGCAGTAGGTCAATCAAAAATTCAAGATTTATCAACAAGAATCGCAAATATTTAATTTAACATCTTAAATTTACGAAATTTTTGCATTCGAAAAACTAAAACCTTCGAAAAGTCATAGTTAGGCTTCGAAATTTAATTTAACATGCCTTTTACATGCGGAATTGACACAAAAATCACTTGATTGGATGAGTAACGAAGAAACTGCCGAAAAACTGCGTACGTATAATTAAATAAACGCAATTTGCAATTAATTAACAATTACGAAAATTAATCACCCCTTTTAATTCTTGCAAATTTGTAATATTTAACCATGTTTATGCAATTTAGATTATGAAAATAATAAGGGGCTCGTGATACCACTGTTAGGTTATGATACATATGATATTACATAAATCATGCGGAAACAACCATTAACCCAGGATTACATATTATTTACACATAATCATATAGCATAATTTAGATGCATACTCTTTGTTGCGTGCCCTCCCTAGCTGCGCCCGAACCGAGCAAGAACAAGTCTTTAGGACTCCAAGTGTCGTCCCTCCGTAGATAGTCCACAGCACGTCCGGATCCGCCTTAAGATTGACCAACTAGAATCGCCCTTAAGGTACTAGAATTTTCGGCACTTTTGAGCAAGATGTGTGGCTGAATTTTTCTCTCAAAAACTCACTTTGAATACTTTTAAACTCGTTATAAATTGTGAACCCAGGCCACATATTTATAGGGTTATGGAAAGGGAATTGGAATCCTATTCAGATACAAATTAATTAAACCTAGAATCCTACAAGAACTCTAATTTAATTAATTTATCAAATAGAATTAGGAATTTAATCATTAACCGAACTCTGCACGTTTTAGGAAACGTGCACGAACACAAACACTTACGCACACACACACGGCAGCCACGATGGGCCGCCCATGCGTGCGTGCGAGCAGCAGCCCACGCAGCGAGGCCTGCGCGAGCCACAAGCCCACGCAAGCACCCGCGCGCGCTGCGCGCGCTGTGCGCGCTGCCACGGCCTGCTGGGCCTGGCCTTGCGCTGGGCCTGGCGTGGCTGTTTGTGTGGCGCGCTTGGCTTGCTGGGCGATGGCCTGGCTTCGTGCTGGGCCCTCGTCCGGCAGGCCTCGTCCGATGCTTATTCGTACGATACGCTTCCGATTAAATTTCCGATTCCGGAATTCATTTCCGATACGAACAATATTTAACATTTCCGATTCCGGAATTAATTTCCGTTTCGAACAAATATTTAATATTTCCGTTTCCGGAATTATTTTCCGATTCCGGTAATATTTCCGATTCTGACAATATTTCCGTTTCCGGCAATATTTCCGATTCTGGTAATATTTCCATTTCCGATAATATTTTCCGATACGTACCATGTTTCCGTTTCCGGCAACATCTACGACTTGGATAATATTTATATTTCCGATACGATCCATATTTCCGTTTCCGGTAATATCATCGTTTCCGGAGTATTCACTTCTTGCCTGTGACGATCTCAGCTCCCACTGAAACCAAGATCCGTCGATTCCGAATAACCATAGATAGAGTATTTAATGCCATTAAATACTTGATCCGTTTACGTACTATTTGTGTGACCCTACGGGTTCAGTCAAGAGTAAGCTGTGGATTAATATCATTAATTCCACTTGAACTGAAGCGGCCTCTAGCTAGGCATTCAGCTCACTTGATCTCACTGAATTATTAACTTGTTAATTAATACTGAACCGCATTTATTAGACTTAACATAGAATGCATACTTGGACCAAGGGCAATATTTCCTTCAAAACCCCGCACGGCCATTGACACGTGCGTCATGCCCATCATTTCCAAAGTCCAAACCTGCTCTTACACCGCCATTAGCATAATGACAATATAACTGGTTTGGATACGTCCTGTTGATATACACTTGAGCCGTCCCTATGCTACTCATTGGCCTTGATTGATGTAAACTCGTGATACTAGCCTGAGGCCGTAAAATGTGAATCCTAGCAGATGTAATCCTCGTGCTTGACTAATACCTATACAACTCATTCGGCCCATCTTTCAAGTCGTCTTGAGTCACGAATAAAAAAGGGAAGACAAATGAAAAGTATATTCTACACTTAACGCTTAACAAAAATAATAAAAAAAATACTTTGCAAAGCACCTTTAAAGTTCGTCTAAAAAAGAAGAAAAGAAGCATTTAGCGTACCAAAAAAAGATCCGCCCAGAAATAATGCCGAAATCTTTAGCGCCCCAGCCTGGGCGCTGAATCTCTCTGCTCGCCAAATTTTTTCCAGAAGTGCTCGTCATTTTATCCGCACATGCACGGAAAAATAGCGAACACTTGGTGGGGTACAGCACGTATTCAGATATACGTACCACCAAAAAATACATGTACTCAATCAAAAAAAAAATATATAACAAATTTTTGGCTTACGGCAAGGCAGTAGATTGAAATAATAATAAACTTCACTTATTCTACCGTTTCAAATAATATGTTTCCACCTCAGAACGTACTTGTTTAAAATCGGCATTCTAAAAAACCATTTTCTAGGCTAAGAACTACGCAAGACCTGATTCCAAGTTAAATCCATTTAAGGCGGATACGTAGGCAATCCATGATTCGGTCCAACCAATATTAAAGCCTATAGAAAAACAAGAATAAAAATAGAATCCTTATTGAAATTTAATTACTTGAAATCCAAGTCGAAAGAAAATTTGAAAGCACGAAGAAGAATCCAAGTCATCAAGATGCCAAAATGAGCACACATCGAAAAATAATAAGGGCACGTACCCTTGCCAGAAGGAGCACTCACACTCCTAGGCACTTAGCCAAGACTCAAAAGATCGCTCTGCCTCAATTGAATGGGGGCTAGCGCAAGCGTCCATGACCTCTAAAGTACTCGACTTGACCCTCCCTAAAGCGAACTAACTCACTTAAAGACTTTCTTTCACCACTAGACATAGTCGTTCGCTTAAAGAACTTCTTTCACCACTAGACACAGTCATGATCGCCAACAAGTAGTAAAGGAAGTAAGCTTGCAACAAAGAGAATTGTCTTACGGCATTGCCCCATCGTTCCTTCGAACTCAGGGCACCCGTTCATGGTAATTCAAATGCTTGCGAATCCCCTTTGAAAAAAAAACAGACATTGTCGATAGGACTTGGCACTTAACCAAGGCTCACCCTACTCAGACATATGACACGGGAATCTAAAGTCGAAATCTAAAAACATCATTAATGGGAAGACATAACAGCAACCGGGGGCTAAAAATTGAAATGAAAGAGCTAGGGAAAGAACTAAGTATACCTTGACCTTTTGTGCAGACATACACCAAGTAAATCTAAGTCAATTTGAAAACGGTTTATATTCCCGCAATTCTGGAAAAGATGGCCCTAAAAGCCTAAAGCATATGCCAAACGGGCACAAGTATATCTTGACGCCTGCACCCTGGCTTCCAGCAAATCCTTAGACAACATTCCAAAAATCGTAACAGTATTTTGATTCACTCATGTGATCCTGTACGAACCCTTCTATAAATAAACTTGCTTAGGACACCTCGGATTGTACAGAGTAGGATTCGGATTTTAAATAACTTCCAAATAATTTTCAAAGACTTCTTCGAACATAATAAAGAGTCGTTGGTTTAATTTAAGTATGCGTTTATCCCGATGTTGCAAGTGAGTCAAAAAGATTTCTAAATATGATTATGGGTAAAGAAAGGCACCTAACTTTTGGTCAAGGCACACTTCCACATGTTACTACCTTGACCATGGCGATGTCGCATAATACGACATTTACAAGAGAAGTAGCAGGTCACTGCTCGAACGTACCTCACACTAAACGAGTCTGGTTCAAACTATTCATGATCCATGTCACCATGAATGCATAAAAACGTATGCAAAGCATTATAGCACCAAGCCAATCCCGTAGCTACAATTGGGGGCTTGAGAAAAACACTCTAAAAATGCTCGAAATGACGATTTTATCGCAAATTCTCGCTAATTCTATACATACATCATAGGGGCACAATCCTAAGCTTTAATCGTGTAAAACGAACCTTAGAATGGCTACAACCCCTCCCAAATTCTAAGCACTACTTAGAGTATATAAAGTCGCCCCACTAACAAGGGTAACTGAAAATCGCGAGTCACCAAAACTCCGATCAAACCACTGCACATAACGCCCGCCCTATAAAGCACCCGTTACACAGTCTACATCGTTCTAAAGCAAAAGCGAAAGAAAAAAAATCAAGGATAAGAGCTGTCAAAATATACCCAGAAATCATTTTCAACGCCCAGAGCTGGGCGCCGATATCTTTAACGCCCCAGCCTGGGCGCTGAATCTTTCTGCTAGCCAAGTTTTGCCCACATATAAAAATAAGGAAGAAACACCTATGAATCCTCGCATCGAACGAAGTAATAAGCCGTGCAAACCCACGCAGAAGGTGCTACACTTAGACCTGAACAAAGCATGATAAAGTGCTCCAAAAAAATAATAATGATATCCCAACACCTGGAGGAATGTTCTAAGACACGCTGTTAGGCCACACAAGCCTACGTCGTACCATAAGTTCAACCGTCCCACAGTACAAGTCTAAAGAAAAGAGAATACATAGAACTTCCGAGTGAAATAAACGAATAAACAAGAGGCCAACTGTGTCATCAAAAGACCAGCCCAAACAACACTTTCAACGCCCCACCTGGGCGTGAATTATTTCAAACGCCCAGGCCTGGGAGCCGAAAATGAACCCAGGCTCAAAAAAGGCCCTAACTTCTATTAGGGCCCTGCCGCATCCATTCGACTCGAAAATTGCCGATTTCCTTACTGAAAGTCGCACCTCACGACCTTGTCAAGAGTAGCACACCACTAAGAAGATCGCTCGCACTTACGAGCACGATCGCAAACACAATCAAGGACATTACAAAATGCGTATCCCCAAAGAACCTCTTTGACAAAAACTGACCGCCAAGCACAAATGCTTGGGGGCTCGAAAGAAAATATATATTATGCAAAGTAAAAACAATATTCCCAGACTACGCTGTACGAAGTCCCGTGTTTGGATGTCTCAAAAAATAAAATCGGTTTACGACCTCAAGACAAAGGTCGCCGTTGATGCTTATACATAGTCCCCTAATCAAGGACCCAGGTAGTGGCAAGATTGAGCCGTAAAGACTAGCTCAAAACCATGAAAGAAGATGACCACAAGACAATGGTCCGTTTAAGCACGTTGTCAACCCACATTCAGGTTGCAACTAAATTCGAGCATCCCTCGAAAGAATTCGCTCCTGCGAGAATGAATAAGAAAAGAAATTCTCAAAGAAATCACAAGGACAAATGAAATAGGGACTTGCCCACCTCAATCGGGCAAGATCGCGCCACGAACCGCGCGAGTTCCAAATAGAAAAAACGAATTCAGGGACGTCCACCTCAGCGGACAGGACTCGCTCACCTTCAGCGGGCGGGGTCTGCGTCACTAGCCACGCAGGTCCTCAGTTTTCGAAAAATAGAATCTTCAAAAAACAAAAATGAAACAGGCTCGCCATCTTTAGCCGGCGGGGTCTACGGCGCAAACCACGTAGGTCCTTATTTTCAAAAAATAAACACAAAATAAATTTCAAAACAGATTCGTCCACTTCTATCGGACGGGGTGTCCACCCTTAGCGGACAGGTTCGCCATCTTTAGCCGGCGGGGTCTACGCCACAAGCCTCGTAGGTCCTTATTTTCAAATTTCAAAAATAGATTCGTCCACTTCTATCGGACGGGGTGTCCACCCTTAGCGGACAGGTTCGCCATCTTTAGCCGGCGGGGTCTACGTCACAAGCCGCGTAGGTCCTTATTTTCACATTTCAAAAATAGATTCGTCCACTTCTATCGGACGGGGTGTCCACCCTTAGCGGAAAGGCTCGCCATCTTTAGCCGGCGGGGTCTGCGTCACTAACCGCGCAGATCCTTAGTCGCTGCAACGATAACTTTTTTCGGTTTTCCCTTTTTCCAAAAATTAAAGGATTGGTTTTCCGTTTTTCCAAAAAAGAACGATGTGCTGGATTTTCCTTCGTTTTACGTCCCATAAAAACAAGGGGGTTTTCTCGTTTAACTAGCCTTGAAAATGAGAATCTTTAAAAAACATTTTTACCTCGTGGTTGGGCTTGGCCAGGCCCAATTACACTTTATAGCTTTGATTTCGAAAACATCTGTAGCTACTCCCAATGACAAAGTGAGGGAGTTTCTACACTTCTTTAGATCCTTCCAATGACAAAGAGAGGAAGTTTCTATACTATCCGTTGACAAATCCCAATGACACGTGAGGGATATGTCGACACTCCAAGTGATGACCCTTAAGTCAAATGTTATCACTCGGGGGCTCGTGAGACCCTCGCAAAAACAGGTCACCATGGCTTGTGTGGTGCACTCCGTCTAGTACTTTGACCATCGTCTTATTCCAAGACTCAGTCAAAGTGGGGGCTAACAGTAGACACCTACTTTTGTCCCCATTCCCGAAAGGGAAAGGTTCGATGATGAAAACGTAAATCTCCACTTGACAACGCATCTCCTATAAAATAACGAATCTCATTACCCCTTTTCATTTCACCCGAAACCTGCTATTTATAGAAACCCGCTATTTATGGAAACCTGCTAAAAATAGTAACTGCCGTAATGGGTAGTTGTTAAAAGTGGCAAGTCATAAAAGATAGAAGCCTGTCAGAATTAGGTGTTGCACTCCAACATAAATCCTAAATGAGATAGAAATTGCGAGAGAATCCTATTCCTAATATGATTCGAAAGTAAGAGTCACGTATTAATTAAAATCCTAACGAGCCTAGAGTTCGTAACGGGCCCAGGCGCATCCCGTCACAAGGTTAATACGCACTAAAGGACTCAATTAAATCTCAAATACTCCGGATTCTAGGAATCCGAATCTGATTAAGAAAAACAGCCCAGACCCTATTTTCAACGCCTAGCTCTGGGCGCGGAAATCTCCGGCTCCCAGGCCTGGGCGCTGAAAATACCTGGTACGTGTTTTTTCCTAATTCCTCGTGGATTAGAGTTCAGCAATTCTATCTTTCCATGAACTCTTTTCTATAAATAGGGCCTTAAGTTCGACGTGAAAGGGACACAACACACAATTATTATTCTGAGTATTGACTCTACACCCCTAAGCCTAAGCCTCACGCTGCAAAACTGATCACGCGTTCTGTCGCAATCGATCCATAAATCGAACATAACGTATCCCGTCCCATAATTTGAGATTCGTTAAATAAAAGGAGAAATAGCAAAGTCAAAGTGGTTAGTTTTCTGAGAACCGTGACACGCCTCTCAAGGGTGCGTCGTAATGTGTCCCTTTTCCATGGTTTAATTGCTTTCCTCGCCCTTTTATGAACTGTTAAACTAACTAAAATCTGATTGTTCGATCACGCTTAATAAATATGATATTTTTGGGAAATTGGATTATCATGCTAGGTCCCTTAAAACAATCTAAATCAGATAATCGCGTTCGATCTAGTACTATATGTTGCATATTGATAAAATCAACTCAGATTAGTTTAATAGTTAACGCATGTCCCTCCAATTATTTATGTTGAGCTAGTAAGGATATCCTGCCTCTGGAGTTATCGAAGAGCGAGTACTCCTCTCGGTAGTTACAGTCCCCCGAACCCTCAATCTCTACCCTGCGGGTGTACGTTGAGCGATCCCCACCACCAGGGATCACAAGGGAACCTACGGCCGTCGTGGTCAAACATAATTGCACTCCCTTTATGTCACGATAACCGGGTTTTGTCAGTTTTTCTTATTGTCGTTAAACACTGAATGGCGACTCCTATATTAATAGTCAATTGGGTGTAAACTCACAGGAAATCCAATTACACTTGATTTGACAAAAAGAAGCGTCACACCCACGAGGGACGAGGTCACGCATTAGCCTCGTGCTTTTTCGACCCCCTCACAGCATGTATCCTGAATTATGCTACTTGACTATGTGGCAATTAATTTGGATTCATGGCTTTATGGTTTTTCCGCATGAATTATATTGTTTATATTGTTTATAACCTTATAGGGAGCTCGCGTGCGCACTGCACCTAGCTTCCCTGCCCAGCATGCAAGGGCGAGCCAGCGAGTGATGGCTTGTGCCTCGCTGTTGCACTGCCTGCTGCGATGCAGTGCATCGACCAAGCAATCAAGCAGGGCCATGGGCGCTGCACTCGTGTACACAACCCATGGGATCTATTGATTCGATGGTTTTGGCGAGGGATGGCCCACGCCCATGGCCTTGCCTTAGCTCAATGGTTCGCGTTTAATTTTCGTTGAGCTACGAACTTAAGTAATTTAATTTCATGCTTATAATTTTTTTCGAAATTTAATTTTGCTAGTTTAGTTATTATAACTAATTTAATACTAATTCTTTACTAAAATTAAAACCTTGAATAAATTATAATTAATTCGATTTAATCAACTAAAATTAATTTAAGGGATTTAAAATAAATATTTAGTGAGCTTTAAATTTAATTAAATATGCGTTTTTTCGATTGGACTTGGAAAATCACTTTATGTTTAAAAAATAGTAATGCATATAATTTATGGTTTGAGTGGGAGAATTTTTTTAATTTATATTCAATTAACTCTTGATTAGGTCCTTATTCATTTAAGGTTAACGACTTGATTAGAACTAATAAGGTCAAATAATTAGTATATTCTTGAGCATTAATTAGTGTTGCAAATATTTATGAGAAGCATATGTTCTGCTATCTTGTTAAGTGGGTCATTCATTGATAAATGAATGGGTGAATGGTATATTGTTAATATATTATTTTGCAGGTTGAGGAAAATGACTAGTATGACCCAAATAGGATAGGAAATATGGTATGCATACCATTAATTTTGAATGTAAAATATGGTCTAATGCACCATGGTTTTTATTTAAATATGGTCTGCGTACCATCAATTTGTTGTAATTAGATCAATTATTGCAAGTCCATTTTGATGAAAATGATGCCTCCCATGGTGAAATTCAAGAACGGAGTTTCCAATCGATTTTCAAGACGGAGTTTGAAGTTAAAGCTTCAAGATGAAGTCGGGCCATACTAGATCACATTTAAATCTTATGCATGTTTTAAGATATTTATTGCTTTAAATATGTCTTGATATTATGCATGCGATTATGACTTGATTATGTTGCATGATTAAAGATTTTAGTTCACTTAAAATCTAACCAACATAGTAAAAGCAATAAGTTCTAAACTGGAAAATTGAGTTAAAAGGTGCCATTCCAAAATAATACTTACTTCTCACCTTTAAATAATATAGTAATAGTTTTCTGCCATAGCGAGGTGTTACTTATTGATTTTAAAGGGGTAAGGTACACATTGGTTGTGAGTACATTTTCGATCAAATTAGTGATAGTTTTCCCCCATAGAGAGGTGTCACTTCTTGATCATAGTACACAATTAGTTGTGAGTACAAGTTGATTTTGGTTGAACTCAACGATATAAGTAAGGAGTCCTTTTATGTCGTGGAAAATGGGATAGGTTTACCTAATAAGTTCTTAGACGTGTCTATCAACCAAGAATAGTTTCTAGACTATTAGCAACAGATTTTCTTACCTAAAATATTTTAGAATTAAGTCGAATCGTGCTTAATTTTTTAATGATTTTGGGGTCCTGGATTCATTTTATGCACACCTGCCGGAACAAAACATTTCGAATAAAATGCCAATGACTTGTTTAAATTGCATGATTGCTTTAATTTTCAAGTTATTACTCATGATAAATGTTTAGACTTTGCATGCTTCAATGTATGTTTCAATTATTGTTTGTAATCAAATATCTTGCACTGCAGTAAATCCTTTTAGAAAGGTAACAATAAATTTCCTCGATTGGTAGTGAATCCAAGAACGATTCACTGAAATGAGAGAAGATGAGCAATTTAAAATGTACGTTTCTTACAGAGACTTTTAAGGTTGTTTTTTACTAACAAAGTCGAATTGAAAATCAATTGGTGCTTATGGATTCAAAATACAATGTACTTTTGAGATCATGAAGAATTGAATTTAACACTCAACTTTACCAATGGTTAACAACTTAATATCTTTGTCCATTTAATTCTCGAATGAGTCTAGCTCCTAGACATTCGAATAGATCGATGCTTAGAGAACTTTGGGAGATTCTGGTAAGATCATCTAGTTGAAGCAAAATATTCAACATCAATAAAATGGTAAGAACTTTGTTGAAGTGACATTGGACATGTCTAACAAAGTATAAAAGTCAACAATAAAGAAGTCAATTCTTAAGACTATAAGAAAGGGTATAAGAAATAGGAAAACAAGGAACAAGTGAAAGGAATTTACAATTCCGTTTCTACCAATAAGTTTATGTTCAAAGAGAAGTGACCTAGAAATCAAACTTCCTTGGTATATCATATACCGCTTGAGGTTCTTACTTCCGTAATAACTCAAACAATGGAAGCTAGGCTACACTAATGACCTACAAGTGGAAAGTGAAGTATGGCATTGATACATTAATTGTAGGGTTATCTAGTTTGTTTTAAGTCCTTTCAAGGCTGGAACTTAATGGTTATTTTGTTCCATAATCAGCATACCTGAATTTCTATTTCAAACACATAAAGACTCACATTCAATGTATATAAAACACTATTTATTTGAATGAAATGGCCATTTACAGGTTGAGTCGTGTATTCTTAAAGAAACCAACTCTTTAACAATAAAAACTTTACCACGTTAAAATTAATCTCTTGATTTGAGTTCCACTAATCTTTGGCAGTGTTACTTAGACCATATCAACAAGTTAACGTTCTAAAGCTATTTTAATGGACCCTTGAATGTTGATTGATTTCTAGATCATTTAAGACAAGCTAGTCTTACTTGTTGAAAGTAACAACAGAAATGAACTATTGTTAGAACTCCTAGACAATAGAGTTCAAGCTAAAGAAAGATTTTATGAGTTTATTATTTCACCTGGATTTGAGTGAACATTGTTTTATTTACTCAATGTGATATAAGTTTGAATCTGTTTGGCTAGTTCAAAGATTCAAAAGTATAAAATCCGTTTGGCAAGAAGCCATAAAAGATCAAGGTTAGATCATATTGATGATTAATTAAACCAAGAATGATAATGATTGTGTGTTGTAATTTCACGACCGAGCTCCATAAGATATGGTATATCTAAATTGAAATGATCGAAAGTCAAATGGTACTTGATTTGATCAATGATAATGCATAAATATTTTTCCTAAAATTTCTAAACAAAATGCTCAACTACCACAAAACTAAACCAAATTCGTCAAAGCTATTGAATATTTTTCAATAATATATATCTAGGAGTTCCTAAACTCAGTGGGATCTTAGTGTTTGTTGTCAAACAAACTAAGGCCCAACTATAGATATATGTTTTATTGTGATTTATTCAAATGAGACACAAGGGTATTGTTTCTACCACGAATTTTTGGGAACATAATGTTTGTTTGCTCGAAATAGTGTCCTTTTGGAGATTCGTTTCCAAAATGACAAGTGGGAGAAAATAGACTTGGAAAGTCTTCGAGGCAAACAACAAACATATACGGACATTCCGGAGGCTTTTATAATTTCTATAGAAAATCCGAACACTTCTTTAAGGACTTTAGAAGTGGCTTTAAAGAATAGATATCTCAAGAAAACTTTTACAAGTGCTTCAAGGAGAAACGAACATTCAAAGGACTTTCAAATTCTCTATTGATATTCTATTGTTTGATGTTCTATACCCATGTAGGCATAGAGTTCAGGTCACTGAAACTATGAGATTCTTCTATTAGATAGTGAAGAAACCTACAACTTGCAGTCAAACTATTATCACGAAGATTAATGAGTTTATGACTTGTAAGAAAGCTATGACGAAACCCGGATTCCGTAAAATGGTTAAAGGCCATATATACTCAATGTTTTAGATGGTTAGAGGCCATGAAACAGACTCAGTGTTGTGATGACAAAATTTAAATTTTGTTGATTTGTAAGAATAGTTTAACACCTATTGGTTGCAAATTTGTTTAAGGATAAAAACCATTAGACATGGAAGTGTGTCATAGCACAAAGCTAGATTAGTTGCCAAAGGTTACAAGCTCACAACGTGGATTTTATTGAAACCTCATGCATAATCGTAATGCTCAATTTTATAAATCAAGCAATAAATTGCATATTGATACATATGGCAATTGGATGACAAAATTTATTCCTCAATCAAATGAATAAAAGAAACTATGTACATGACATGTCATAGAATTTATGGATCCAAATAATTCTTAAAAGGAATGTTATCTTATGAAATTTAAGTATAGATTTAAGCAAGCAATTGAGAATGTATGTTAGTGAAGCTAATATATATTTTAGTTTCATAAAAAAATACACGATTCCTATAGATATATAAGAAGTTTAGTGGGAGTAAAACTCAATTCATCCTATGTGTACCACACATATCTCTCTATTGTGTAATAACATTCAAATGCTAATGACTTAGAATTAAAATTATTCATCAATGATGGACCAAGGCGAAACTTAGTGCATAATGGGTATTAAGATCTATTTACAAAGATCTTATGATATTGTTTTGGATCAAGTAATGGCATTTACTAAATCAAACACGAAAGACTATGTGAATATATTCGACCAATGTGAATAAATCTAAGTAATGAATGTTTGAACTATGTATAAGCATTTACTAAGTTAAACAACAAAAAATCTAAATGAGATTCTTCACCTACAACATATGTCAAAGAATTTAGCTGGATTCAGTATCTACTGAAATTTAATGAGCTAAATTACATGAATAAAAATTCAATTGAGAATTATTCTGTAAAAGAATTTATTATGTATGATATAATACGAGGATCTCCAACACTGTATCGTATGGCTTTAGGCATGACGAATATATACCAATCTCTATTGATCTAAGTTAAGATCTACTAGATTGAGATCAAGAAAATCCTAAGGTACTTGAAAAGGTAAATATGAATAGTTCTTTATTCAATTAAATAAAGATATGCTAATTATTGATGCTACACGCATAAACACTGGCAAAGGATCAAGCAAGATCCCTTTGGAGTTAACCATTGGCAAGATCGAGCTATATGTGTCGTGGTTTGAAATGGCAACATGGGTTGAAGACCAAGAGTTGTTGCGTGATAAATTAATTATTAATTTCTATGTTCTGAGATACAGATGGAAAGTCTTCCACATATCTGTGAACTGCTTGGATAAGTAAAATCCAAATAAAGCATCACCAACAACCTATACAGTTGAAGTAAAAGTACTTATTGCCTAAGAAGCAATGAAACATAGTTGTTTATGTTAAAGAGTTCTTCACAGTAAATTTGTCAAATGCTACCTTCTACCTTAAACTCTACTAATTTTAATGTTTGACAAAAGTTACCGCTACCTAAACCGCTACCTAAACTGCTACATTGCGAAACACTTACATATTTTACAAGTAGCGTCTTAATTATGTCAAAATGCTACCCACTACCTCAAATTCTACCGCCGAACACGCCGTATATGTTAATTGGATAATTTATCTGCTTAATTGGTGTAGGCTTAACATCTCTTCCAATGATAAAATTACGAAGAGCCTATTTCCATGGGGGCTTCGTTAGATACCCCCTTGTTTTAGTATACTGGCAAGATTAGGTCTCGTGCACGCACAAATATTTCAAAATTATTATTTGGCTATTATTTTAATAAATTATTTAACTGAAATATTTCTATCCCTAAGTCTAAGGGTAAAGCATAAAAAATAAATCTTGAACTTACTAATTTACTAATCTAATATGAAGAAATTTTCTTCTTGCAACATATGAATACATATTTTATATGCTAATATGGCCAAAATGTTTGTTATGATTAATATGCTAATTTGACAAAATATTTAGTAAATTATTATAATTTCGTAGAATATATTGTTGTCATATAGTAGAATCCAATATTTTTTTCTTTAAATAAACAATTTATATAATTTTTTGAGGGAAAGTTATACCAACTTACTCTAACAATACATACCATGAAATATTAATTGAGGAGAGATAGTATAAAAGTGTGTACTTGTTTTAGAATTAAGAGAGATATTGTAGTTGTGCTAGATTGTGGCGTTGAATAAGTTTAGCAAGTGATGTGATATGGATAGTATAATAGGGGATAAACTATGATAAAACAAGGAATAAAGAAAAAATTGGAAGAATTTTAAGGGGCGGGGTTAACGGAATGTGGGAAGAAAATTAGTGCATAATCTAAATAATTAACAATATTACATATGATTAGATAACATGGAATTACGGATTAATTCATAAGTATTTGATAAAAACTATGTAGGGGAATACAGTTAAATACATATTAACATGTGCGGAACAATCCCCAAAGCCAGGAAACATGTAAAAAGCACAGATTAAGCAAACTTACATTCGAAGCGTGTTTTCCCGAGTTTATGATTCATGAACACGAACAAAGAATTCTAATCGTCGTTCCTCTATTTGGTTCACCGTCACGTTCAGATCCGTCTTGAGATTCGTAGCTTAGACAATGCTCAAGAGTGTTTTGCTTTTTGGGAAGAACAGTTTAGAGCGGAGACAAAAACTGAACGTACGTAATTTAGAATTAGGTTAGGGTTGGAAAAGCACACTACAAGAATTTGTATCTTTAACGACAACCTAATTACGACGGGTCAAAATCCCCATCGCAAAAGGGATAACAACCAAACTAAGACGGGAATAACCGTCGCATATGTTTTTATACGACGGGTTAACGACGGAATTTTCCATTAACGACGACCCTCTTTTATGACGGGTTTGCGACCGGAAATCCCGTCATTATTCAACGCTTATTGGTCTTTAGCGACGGGATTTTCCGTCGTTAATGGTACAATTTCTTGAAGTTGCATAAGTGAGTGTCTGGATTATAACCCTTAGGTTATAATGTGTAACCGACCAAGGCACAAGGCCTCAACCGGCCACACAAGCCCACAAACCGAATCCCACACAGCAGCCGAGCATCGCAGCCGTGGGCCGTGGGCCTCGCTGCTTTGCTCGCTGCATTGCTGCCCATGGTGCGCGCACACGCCGAGCCTGCGGGTTGGCTGCTTGCTGTACGCGAGCTGCTGGCTTGTTGGGCCTTGCGCGCATGCGCGCTTGGCTCGATGGGCCGACAACTTCGTGTGGCTCGTATTCGCGACCAACGCCTTACGGCTATTATTTATCGTATCGTACTCGACGAATCACCGTCGTACGATACGATTATTCGTTTCACCTAGCTTACGAATATTCGCGATACTATACACGATTCCGATCCAACGTCATATCGTATATTATGTGTTTCCGAACTAATTCCCGAAAAGATATTAAATGAATTTTCGATTCATTTAATCCGGTGATCTGTTACATGTCATTGGTGGGACCTTATATGTTCAGTCAAGAGTAAGCTGTGAGCCTAATATAGATTAGAACTCACTGATCGAAAACATTGCTCCAACTAGCTGTTCCGATCACTTGATCTCACTGAATTAATTGTTCGTAATTAATCTGAACCTTGGTATTAGACTAATGCACCTTGGGCGAAGGACGCATTTCCTTCAGTCTCCGACTTGTCATTCAGACAAGTGTGCATTCACATTCCTTTGTCGCTTAGTGTTACTTGCTAAACATAAGGTAAGATCCAAGCCATCCTTATTAGGTCTAGAAGTGTTTCTCGGATTATTGAGTTCAACTGTTAAACTTTTACAGAAGGTTAGGCCTTGTGAGGGGGCCGAAAAAGCACGAGGCTAATGCGTGACCTCGTCCCTAGTGGGTGTGACGTTTCTTTTTGTCAAATCAAGTGTAATTGGATTTCCTGTGAGTTTACACCCAATTGACTAGTGATATAGGAGTCGCCATTCAGTTTTTAACGACAATGAGAAAAACTGACAAAACCCGGTTATCGTGACATAAAGGGAGTGCAATTATGTTTGACCACGACGGCCATAGGTTCCCTTGTGATCCCTGGTGTGGGGATCGCTCAACGTACACCCGCAGGGTAGAGATTGAGGGTTCGGGGGACTGTAACTACCGAGAGGAGTACTGGCTCTTCGATAACTCCAGAGGCAGGATATCCTTACTAGCTCAGCATAAATAATTGAAGGGACATGCGTTAACTATTAAACTAATCTGAGTTGATTTTAACAATATGCACAACATAATACTAGATCGTTCGCGATTATCTGATTTAGATTGTTTTAAGGGACCTAGCATGATAGTTCAATTTCCCAAAATATTATCTTTATTAGGCATGATAGAGCAATCAGATTCAATAGTTTAACAGTTTATAAAAGGGCGAGGAAAGCAATTAAATCATGCGAAGGGACACATTACGACGCACCCTTGAGAGGTGCGTCACGGTTCTCAGAAAACTAACCACTTTGGCTTTGATATTTCTCCTTTTATTTAACGAATCTCAAGTTTCCGGGCTTAATTCTTCAGCTACAAGGGACAGGATACGTTCTGTTCGATTTTTGGATCGATTGTGACAGAACGCGGGATCAATTTCGCAGAGTGAGGCTTAGGCTTAGCGGTTGGAGTCAATACTCAGAATATGAATTGTGTTTTCACGTCGAATTTGGGGCTATATTTATAGAAAAGAGTTCGTGGAAAGAAAGATTTTTAGAGCTCTAATCCACGAAGAATTAGGAAAGAACACGTACCCATGTACTTTCAGCGCCCAGGGCTGGGCGCCGAAGATTTCGGCGCCCAGAGCCAGGCGTTGAAAATAGGATCTGGGCCGTATTTCCTTGTCAGATTTGGACTCGTGGAATACGGAGTCTTTGAGACTTATCCGAGTCTTTTAGCGCGTATTAACTTTATGACGGAATGTGTCTGGGCCCGTTATGAACTCTAGGTTCGTTAGGATTTTAATTAATACGTAACTCTTATTTTCGAATCATATTAGGAATAGGATTCCTCTTGCAAATTCTATATGTTGGAGTGCAACACCTAATTCTGACAGGTTTCTATCTTTTATGACTTGCCACTTTTAACAACTACCCATTACGACAGTTACTATTTTTAGCAGGTTTCCATAAATAGTAGGTTTCTATAAATAGCAGGTTTCGGGTGAAATAAAAAGGGTGATCGAGATTCGTTATTTTATAGGAGATGCGTTGCCAAGTGGAGATTTTATGTTCTCATCATCGAACCTTCCCTTTCGGGAATGGGGACAAAAGTAGGTGTCTACAGGCCTTAACCATTTTGAGCACGACCATGCATTTTCACAGTATCTAAATCTCCAAGAGGCCTTGTTACACAACAACCCCATATCCTATCAAAGATAGGAGGACAATTCATTCTTGCAATCTATGAACACTCACTTTGATTCATAGTACGCCCAATAACTTCTTTTATAGCCTCCTTTTACGGTGCGACGTTTAGCAAGCATTAGAGAGAACTAATTCTCAAATGAGCAATCATAATTACTCATGTTCTGAGGATAGTTCTAATCACCATTAATGAGAACTACTTATGACATGACTTTAATATCTTAAAGTGTTCTCATGGTCAATCCGATACAAGATCCAATAAGTATCTTAGCAAATGATTTCTGACATCCAGTCCATCTAGTTCAAGAAACAGAACTATAAATCAACTTGCAATCTAATCTTCATTAGTCATTGGCCGTCCAACCTTTCAATGACCTGGATTCGGGATCCTTTTGTGTTAATATTCAAGTTCACTTATGGATGTTTCTTTGTCAAAGAATCCATATTGACATCCCATGGAATGTTTTGAATCACTTGGACTTCATCATTTAATACTAAACCAAGATTAAATGATCTATGAAATATAATTTCATAAATGATAAATTTTTAAACCAAATGCTTAACAATTTGTGGGCCTCTAACCCAAAATCAAGCATTTAATGTTTTACTGATATATGCCTTTCACCCACTACTTAAAACATTCATGGAACTCAAACTTGATTCCATTTCTGCATATGAGTCTTGTATCTCATTCGATGCAGAGGTTTAGTTTATCATACTTTTCTATTCTTAGATCTTTTCTATCGAAAGCCTTTCGATGTAAGATGGAAAGATCTTTAAATACGTTTATAGAATGATCTAGTCTTCCATTGATGTTAGAATGATTCTCATATCTAAAATAGAAAATCATCCAGATAATAGACTTGTGATCAACCTGAGTTCATTGAAGAACTCCCACTAGAAATAAATTCCTTTCATTGCTTCTTAGGCAATAATGAATTCATTTCAATTATATAGAATTGCAAACGATGCTATCCTTTGGAATACTCCAACCAGTTCACAAAGATGTGGGAGATACATCTTTCAAATGAGAACTTGGAAACTAATCATTGATTCAGTTTCCCATGCATCGCATATGGTTTAGAACCTATGTTACCGCCTTTTAATCACGACGCCTAATTTCCGTGTATGTTTGTGGTTTGCCTAACAACAAGATTCAACTTTTGCTTAGGCAAATGCATGTAGCATCAAAACTTTAGTTCATCTTCACTTCCTCTTATCAAGTGCTCATCGTACATATCCAAATGTATTGGATGTTCTTGATATGGTTCTAATGATCTTTGATCTAGATCAATAGAGATTGGTATAAACTCGTCACGAGCCAATGTTCACGAGTTATCTTGGCAATCTATATATCACATAATACATGATTGATTGTAATGCAAAAACCATTCGCATTTTAAAATCTATCCATGTAACTTTTAGCTTTATTCTGTTTCAAGAGATGCCGAATCTTGCTAAAATCTTGGCATTGCCATGTGATATAAGGTGAATGCACCTCTTCAAGGTCCTTCATGCTTAACTTTAGTAATAACAGCCTAGCTTTATACTTAGTTAAAGCATTCATTACTTAGACTTACTCATATGGGATGAGAGTATCTTTTGAGTCTCTCAATTGTGTTTGATTTAGTAATTACTTTTACATAATCCAAACAACGCTTTAGATCCTATCCAATAGATCTTTAACCCAGTATGTTCTAAGTTTCGCCATGGTTCTAATATTGACAAATACTTTCAAATCTAACCATTTAGAATTTGAATGTCATTTTCAATCGAGAGATATGTATCTCATATATATATAACCAATAAACTTGACTTAGCTCCCACTAAACTCCTCATCTACAAGATGATCCATGTTTTCATAAAGCTATGGTTGCGCAATAGCCTTGTTTAAAAATATGGTCCAATTCCCACTTGCATGCTTTAATCTATGAATAGATTTCTTAAGCTTGTTCTTTTATCTAGCATCCAAAACTTTTACATTGTGTGATGTACAAAATTCCTTTCTACAAGTCCAATTGAGGAAGGTGTTTCTTTTTCCAATTGCCATATTTCCATATGCAATGATTGCTAGATTTATCCAAAATAGTTCAAGCATTCCGACTTGGTGAAAAATATTTCAACATTATCAACGCCGTGAAGTTTTTTATAATCTTTAACCACCAATCTAGCTTTTCTTTTGTATGTGCATACAATATCATCTTTATTTGTATGTTTTGATAACATGTTTGCAACTAATGGGAGTTAACCCTTTATGCAAATCAACCTTATATGTTTAGAAAACATGTTTGCAACTAATGGGAGTGAACCCTTTATGCAAATCAACCAAATCATAGATGATTCTTTAAGATGAAGATACTTCGGATAAAATGGCCTCAAACCATTTTGTATGGCCTCGAACCATACTTATGTTTCTGGTGGCCTCAAACCATACTTGGTAATTTTAATTCGTCGTAGCTAACTAGTAGAAAAAACCTCAAGTGCTTTGAGCCAAGTGCTTGGGTTTTAAAGAAACCCAAGCACTTGATTGAAGCTAAAAAAAATTCGAGTAAGTGCTTGGGGTTATTTATTCACCCAAGCACAAAATTGAAAATTTTATAAGTGCTTTGGGTTTACCATTCACCCCAAGCACTTATACCTCCCTTTTCACAATATCACATAGGTTAATTTGCAAAAATTCCAACCCATTCCAATTTCTAGGGCTGTGCAAAAATTCCGGAAAACCGAAAACGAACCCGAAAACCGAAAAAACCGAGCCGAAAAAGCTGGTAACCGAACCGAAATAATACGGTTAGGGTCAGTCTTTTTGAATTTAGAAAAAAACCGAACCGAACATGCGGGTAACCGACCCGAAAAGCGGGTAACCGAACCGTCCAAAATTATTATTTTTTTTTAAAAAAAATAATACTCCCTCCGTCCTATATTAGTTGTTACACTTTCTTTTTTCGTCCGTCCCAGATTAGTTGTTACACATCTAAATCAGGAATGACCAACAATTATTATATTGTCTCTCTCTTCCCACTCATTTTTTTTGTCCACACACCCTCTCTCATTTAATTAAAAAAATACCCCACTAACTCCTATCACAAGCACTTTTTCAATAAAATAACAATTGATAACCAAACAACCACTTATCACCTAAAACTTTGTGCAAAGGTAAATGTAACGACTATTCTGGGACGGAGGGAGTAATAAATACTTTAACCCATTTTTTCCAGTAATATTTTTACAGTTTAATAGGTCTAGTTGTCTAGACAGTACGTTGGTAGCTTTCGACGCTTTCACATCAAATGCCGCGTCCGATTTGATTTCATGAGGTCGTGCATGCTATGTTGGCTTTTCTTTCTCGAATGCAGGGAAATAAAATATTTATTGGTTTGAAGCCTGAAAGGGCTACTACGAACTAGTTGAGTATATCATAACAAAATAACAATAGGGATAAGGTATAGAGCTTCAATCATTCATCATACTACTTGGAAGTTGGAACCCAGTTTTTATCATACTCAATTTATTACCCGACCGAACCGACTTAAAAAGCGGGTACCGGTACTTATGGGTACGGTTTAGGGTCGACATTCTTGTAGCCTGAAACTAACGGTTACCCGAAATAAATTTATAACGGGTAACCGAACCCAATTTTGTACACCCCTACCAATTTCATATCCCCGCCTTTTGTTCACACACCCTTCTTTCTCGGTTCTCACTGCTTTGCTGCCCCAACACCGCCACCTGCGTTTCCTCCTCCTTTCCATAAGCAAAAGCAACCGCCTCATCTCCTCCCCTCTCCTGCGCGCACTGCCGCCGTCTCTGGCTCTCCTGCCACTGGCCACCTCAAGGTCTATGTTCTGCAATTTTGTTATTTCTCGCTAGTTTTATTAATTTAGTTCTACAAATTTGATTTTTATCCCTCAAAAGTATCCATTAGTGGATTAACTACCGGTTTAATTGTATTAACCACCATTATTTTTGTTAATAATTTTGCAATTTTTGTTTCTTATATACTGTTAATGTTCGTTTCTTATATCTACAAATTAGGGTTCTTCGTTAATCTCGAAACTCGTCAGCTTCAATGGCGATGCAAGCTGGATTAGGCGTATCTCAACTTCTCTTGTTAATCGGACCTGGTTATACCGGAATTGTTCTTAGTAAAAAAACGGCAATAATTTGGTAATGATTACTGTTCCTCTCTCTCATTCTGCAAAATTCACAAGTTCAAATTCAATGAAAAAAAAGCACCTAGAAATTGTTTTAAATGATTCGTTAGTCTGGTTATAAGTTTTCGATTTGTGGGTATGTTAATGGGTTGATAGCTTTTGTTTGTACAAATGTTGAGAACCCTCAATTGCTGGAAATTTATTTTTGGTACATATTATCATTTTCTTAATTACCCATTTCTATCTTCTCCCACCAAACACTGAGAAAAGGAGAAATTTCACAAGAAACTGGTGAAATTGGTGATTCCCAGATTGTTGTCAGGTGTAGTTTTGGTCTTCATTTTTGTTGGAAACCCTAATTATTTGATCGTTGAATCGCACTTTTTTACTTTCTTGTAGAATTATCCGCGAATTTCACTTATTTGACATTTGGAATCAACAAAATGGCGTCATTTGAGATGGATGATAGAAAAAGTAAGTGTATGCCGACTTATGTTTCATCATTAGTTGATTTTTGCACTTTCTTAAGTTCCTTTATCGTTCATAATTGAGATTGGTGGTTTTTCGGTTTTCAAAGAGATCACTCTAATTGCTGTTAATTGAGTTAATTTTCGGTATTGTATCAATTTCATGATCATGTTGTTTGGGTTGCCGCGGAGATTGTGAATTGGATAACGCTGTTGTCATTTTCTTGTGGTTCGCGTGTTTAATTGAGTATCCCTTTCATCAGAGATAATTGAGAGTTTTTTAGGGATATAGAGAGGGATGATGTGTGAATGACTGTTTGTTACTTTGTAATATTGGGGGGGGGGGGATAGAATTTGATTTTGATACAGACTGCGGATGTCAGAGTCAAACCTGTTAATTTATTGCCTGATTATGGTTAACCGTCTTAATCTAGTGTATAGGTTTAAGTTCAAGACGACACCCAGGATGTGGGGAATACTATCTTATCCTAGTGATGAATATGCAGATTTTTTGATTAAATTAAGATCTTAGAATGGGAGATTCATGGGAAGGGTGTCATGGGAGATCCTAGGTTGTGGCTGTTAAACTGTGATTTTAAATATATATTTACTCGTGCTTCTCAGGCTGTGGATCTTCGAAGTTGTTCCGATATTCCAGGTCTTAAGAAAACACATGTAAGTTTATTAAATTCCTATGGTGAAGTAGAGTTGAATTTTTAATAAGTAATTGATTTTAATGAGCCAACTTTCGTTGATATCAGGAGTGTCGCAGTTCATACCAAGCTGCCTTACCAGAAATCTTAGAGGTGATTAAATCTGCATGTACCAGTCATGGGCTTCCCTTAGCCCAAACCTAGGTTCCATGCATCCAACAAGGGAAAGAAGGGTGCCGACACTCTGACGAAAACCTTTCCCGTTGTGTTTCAACAGTTGATTCAGCTTGCTTTGTTGCAAATCCTTGTATGCAAGACTCCACCAGGCTTGCTCGGAGCACCACCTATTTAAAAGACAAGGTGTTGCCGGGAAGGCATTTATGACGAATCATGACGAATCAACCATGCTTCTCGGGTGATATAACAACTTATTCAAAGACAGAGTATCCTCTTTCACACTATGCAAGGATGTTTGGGTTGTGTGCTTTTGTTGCTTTTCGCCTTAGATGTATCTACACTGGTAATGCCGACTTTGTTCTAGAATTCTTCCTGCCAACCAATTGTAGGGATCCTGAAGAACAGAAGAAAATTCTTACTTCCCTATCAATTATAATACAACGACTTTGTAGGAGCTTAAGGGTCGTTATTGACAAGGAGCTAGACCAAGACACTTTAATGCTGCGTAAGCCCCATCATCTCTTTATACTTAATTTTTAAATAACAGATTAAATAATTTCTCACTGGTTAATAAACGACTATTACTAATTAAAACTGATCCTTTACTGATTCTAAATGGGTTTTGCCAAATCAAAACTGACTTTTGTCGGTTATACTATTGTTTGTTAGTGAAAACTGAGTATTATTGTTCGAGTAGAACTGTAGAAGAGAACATAGCCTAACAAAGTGAATGTGATTCCAGATGATCCACTACAGACGAATAGATGTTAAAGGTGGAAGATACTGTGTCAGGTTCTTCTCAGGAAGAGTCGTGTGGGACTGCTTTCCAGGGCAGAGAAAGAACTAGCGGTCTCCCAATTCCTCAAGAAGATCAACCAATGGGGTGTCTTGCCATGGGAAATGTAAGTTTCTAAGCCATTCTTGTTGTCTCGCTTTTGTTTTATTGTCTTATAACCATGTTAATGACAGAGGATAATCCAGTCCGCCGACAGTTAGAGAAAGTGACGGAGGTACACTGTATACGTGTATGTATAATTGTTGTTTGACAGTTGAACTCTGTGATTCAGTTTATCAGCTAGGTTTTACGTTTTGAATGAACATTTTGCAGCAAAGTATCTCATCTGCGAGAAATTATTTAGATAATGGTGGGATGTGGAGTGCTAGAGGTATGGATGATAGGGGTGCATCAAAATACAGTGTGAGCATTACCATATATCGTAGTGGAGCTAAAGGATATGGAAGACCAAGACCTGCTCCACCTGATCTCCCTTCCTTGATTTTCGATACAAGGAATGTTTATCTTGTCATGCCAGTAAGACCTTGTTATTAATAATTTTTATATTGAAGTTGACAATTTCGATAATACTTCAGTCTTTGCTTCTAATTGTTCCTCTCTGTACTTAGATTGTGCCTGCAGTTACTAAGCTTATTATTGGTTTTGTTTTCTCTCTGTCTGTCGCTGATGGAATTCTAGGTGGTGTTATAAATCACAGACACCTTAGAGTTATATCTTGATCCAGATTTGTTTGCTTCTGAGTTGAGGCCAGCACATCAGCAAGACTTCGAACCTCAGCAATCATCGCCACTACATCATTAAGCTTGTTAACTGCAGACCCAACACCCTGTTTTTCAAGTGGAAAATGGATTAATCATGTGAAAAATCTTACATCTACACGTCATCTATTAAGAAGTGAAGTAATTTGTAAAGATACAGTCCAGAGTCTGAAGAGTACATACCACACCAGCAGCCCCTGCAGTAATGGCCATAGGATCTGTAACGGCGCTAAAGCCCGACGAGCACATGACTGGGATTGTAACCGCTTGGGAGATTTAGTATGCTGCTGCTAATGTGGGTGTTGCCTGAAATTATCGCAACTTGCATTTAGTTATGGTCATTATTTTTGTTGCACTGCAAGTTTTAAATGATAGGTTATTCATACCTTCTCAATTAAAGCCAGAACCCCAGGCTTCGAAGGGGTTGAGTATTTCCCCCCTTCTGTTTGGATAACATCAGCGACAGTTACTGAGGACAAAAAAAAATTCAGTCTTATTTGTATTATGAATATAATTTTAATAAGAAAGAGTACATTTATTTATATTTTATTGTTTATTTTATCATTAAAGCTTTAATATTACAAAAATAATATAATTTTTTTTTTCTTTTTTTTTCACGGATACAAGTGCTTGGGGTTTTCCTTAAAACCCAACCACTTTACAAATTAAGTGCTTGGGGTTTTCCTTAAAACCCAACCACTTTACAAATTAAGTGCTTGGGGTTTTCCTTAAAATCTAAGCATTTTACATATCAAGTGCTTGGAATTTCTTAAACCCCAAGAACTTGATTTGTCAAGTGCTTGGGGTCAACCCCAAGCACTTGAAATCTTATCAAGTGCTTCACCTCCAAGTGATGGGGGCATAATCACCAGCACATGAGGGCATTTTCCCCCAAGCACTTGGCCTTTTCTCTACTAGTAGTAACTCGTATGTTCTTGAAGCACTTCCAAAGTATTTATAGTTTTCAATCCTCAAGATATCTATGTATCTATCTTAGTTTAATTCTATTCCTTATACGATTTACCTAGGTATTGAACATCAAACGTTAGTGTCCAAAAAGACATTACTCAAGTCCTTTGAGTATTAGGATTCTCTTGAAGCACTTTCAAAGTCTTCCTGAAGCACTTTCAAAGGCTTCTAAGTACGGAGATTTTCCAAAGACTCCTAAGTATCCTACATTTGTTTGTTGCTTGACTTAAAGTTCTTTTGCGGTGACTTCGAGGTCATTTTTCTCCCACTTGCCTTTTTTGAAATATGATGGTTTCCTAAAAGATATTATCTAGAGCAACAACCATATGTTCTCAGATTTGTGGTAGAATCAATACCTTTGTTTCTATGAGTCTCTCATAAAGAAGCATATATCTATTCTTGAGTTTGTTTAATGTAAACACTAACTCCCACTGGGTTTGACAACCCTAGATATATATGTACTGAAAAGATGTACTGAACCGAAGTTCAATCCTTATGACATCTTATCCTTAGCTTTGACAACTTTATTTAGTGTGATAGTCACTTGAGAGTATCATTATATAGGAAAATAGTCGTGATTATCGTTAATCGAATAGATTCCGATATCTCCATTTGGACATACCATATTCTTATGGAGCTTCGATTGTTATAATGCCATGTAAACAATCTAGATAATCTTTCTTGGCTCATGAAAACATCACCTTGACCCAGCCTAGATGTTCCAAAATTTTTGCCGAGTTGATTTTATACCCTTTTGTGAATCGCATTGAAGCATTTCACATATTTCACCTTGAGTAAATATAGCCATATTTTCTCAAGTCCTTGTGAAATAGATAAGTCATAAAATCCATCTTTGGCCCATGAACTTCATTGTCTAGAAACTTCTAACAATAGTCAATTTCTATGTCATGTTCAACAAGCAAGACCTACGTGTCTTATGTTAACCAACTTTCAGAAATCCATGCCATGGAATCTTAGAATGTTGACTTGTTGATATGGTCGTATGACATTGCTAAAGATATGTGGAACACAAATCAAAGTGTTTCATTTGAACCTTCTGAAGTTTGAGTGTGAAGAGATTCGTTTGTTTATTAATCAATCATATGACTCAACCCTTAAATGACCATTTCATTCAAATAAACACTCAACGAATGTTTTTGTTTACTTTGAATGTGAGTCTTTCCGTTGTATAAACAGAAATTGATTATGATGATTAATGGAACATAATACCATTAAGTTCCAGCCTTTAGAAGGACTTTAAAACAAACATGATGACCCTACAATTAATGTAGCACAACTTTGCTTCATTTCGCACTTGTAGGTCAATAGCCAGACTTAGGTCCCGGAATTTGAGTTCTTAACATGAGTTAGAACCTCAAGCAGTGATCTAATACCATAGGAGTTTATTTGCTAAGTCGTTTCTCTTTAACACAAACTTTTAGGTAGAAATTGAATCTTGAATTCCTTTCTTTTGTTCCCGTTTCCTATTCTTTCTTGCACGTTTTCTTATTGTTAGGTTATGATACATATGACAATACATAAATCATGCGGAAAAACCATAAAGCCAGGAAAGCATATTATCTACACATAATCATTTAGCATAGTATAGATGCATACACTTTGTAGCGTGCCTTCCCTAGCTGCGCCCGAACCGAACAAGAACAAGTCTTTAGGACTCCAAGTGTCGTCCCTCCGTAGATAGTCCATAGTACGTCCGGATCCGCCTCAAGATTGACCAACTAGAATCGCCCTTAAGGTGCTAGGAATTTTCGGCTATTGTTGTGCAAGTGTATGGCTGAATTTTCTTTCAAAAACTTACCCTTTGAATACTTCAATCGTGTCTATAAATAATGACCCTAGGCACTTATTTATAGAGGTATGGAAAAGGAACTGGAATCCTATTAGGATACTAATTAATTTAATTAGAATCCTGCTAGGACTCTATTAAATAAACTTTATCTAATAGGTTTAGGATTTAATCTTTTATCGAATCCCGATAGCTTTAGGATTCGCACACGAGCATCGCACGAGCACCGTACACCCGCGCAGGCCTTGCGGCCCACGCTGAGCGCACAGCGCTCGGCCCATGCTGCTGTCCGCGCGCGCCCATGGCTTCAGCTAGGCCTGGCTTGCGCTGGGCCTGGTCGACGCTTGGCGTGTGTTGGTGATGCGTGTGGCTTGCTGGGCGATGGCCTGGCTTCGTGCTGGGCCTTCGTCTAGCGAGCCTCGTCCGACGCTAATTCGTACGATACGCTTCCGATTAAATTCCCGATTTCGGAATTCATTTCCGATACGAACAATATTTAATATTTCCGATTCCGGAATTAATTTTCCGTTTCGAACAAATATTTAATATTTCCGTTTCCGGAATTATTTTCCGATTCCGATAATATTTCCGATTCTGACAATATTTCCGTTTCCGGCAATATTTCCGATTCCGGCAATATTTCCATTTCCGATAATATTTTCCGATACGTACCATGTTTCCGTTTCTGGCAACATCTACGACTTGGATAATATTTATATTTCCGATACGATCCATATTTCCGTTTCCGGCAATATCATCGTTTCCGGAGTATTCATTTCTTGCTTGTAACGATCTCAGCTCCCACCAAGATCCGTCGATTCCGAATATCCATAGATAGAGTATTTAATGCCATTAAATACTTGATCCGTTTACGTACTATTTGTGTGACCCTACGGGTTCAGTCAAAAGTAAGTTGTGGATTAATATCATTAATTCCACTTGAACTGAAGCGGCCTCTAGCTAGGCATTCAGCTCACTTGATCTCACTGAATTATTAACTTGTTAATTAATACTGAACCGCATTTATTAGACTTAACATTGAATTCATACTTGGACCAAGGGCATTATTTCCTTCGGTCTCCCACTTGTCCTTAGGGACAAGTGTGCATTTCCTAATTCCTTTGTCACTCGATGCTTGCTCTTGAACATAAGGTAAGAGTTGTCATCCTTATTATGTCCAGAGGTGTTTCTCGGTTTCAGAGTTCAACTGATCAAATAAGCAGATAATCATAGCCTATGATTCATCTGAGCACGGCCATGCATTTCACAGTTTCTAGCTCTCCGAGTGGCCTTGTACAACTTTTAAGCATCTCATCCCGATTTATGGGAGGACAATCCCAATCTTGCGATCTTGAGATAAGACTTCGTTTGATAGGTGATTACCTGAGCGTTGCCTTTATAGCCTCCTTTTACGGTGCGACGGTTGGTCAACGTCAAAGCAACCAGTTCTCAAACAAGTAATCTCAAATCACTCAGGTATTGAGGATTTAGTGTCTAATAGTTTTAATGAAATTTACTTATGACAGATTTTCATCTCTTACAGTAAAGTTTCATAGGTCTGTCCGATACTAGTCTTCCCAAAGTAAGTATCTATGCAAATGATTATGACATTGCCATGTCCACATAGTTCAAGAAACAGAACTACTAGTCATCTTGCATTCTAGTCGTCTAACGTTTTCTACGCGTCCAATTTTATAGAAAACTCCGACCAGGGACCATTTTCAACTTTTGACATTCAAGTTCACTTGATATACATTTCTTAGTCACAGGACTGGTCCTGACAGTCTATCTTGAATATATCGTCAAATTGAAGGGACTCATCATTTAATAAACCACAAATTAAATGGAAAAATGAATTCTATTCATTTATTGTGAATGATTAACCAATAATGTTTTACAAAGAATTAAACTCTAAAACTTTAAAACATTAAACAAGGACATCCAAAGCCATTCTCCAATATGCTTGATTCCCATGGTTGCAGTGTGCGAGTTGTGCTTCGCCTGCGGCAGAGGTTTAGTCAATGGATCTGATATGTTGTCATCAGTTCCAATCTTGCTTATCTCGACTTCTTTTCTTTCAACGAACTCTCGTAAAAGGTGAAATCTACGAAGTACATGCTTGACTCTTTGGTGGTGTCTAGGCTCCTTTGCCTGTGCAATAGCTCTGTTATTATCACAATACAAGGCTATTGGTCCTTTAATGGAGGGGACTACACCTAGTTCACCTATGAACGTCCTTAGCCATATAGCTTCCTTTTCTGCTTCATGTGCAGCAATGTACTCCGCTTCAGTTGTAGAATCCGCAATGGTGCTTTGCTTAGCACTTTTCCAGTTTACTGCACCTCCGTTGAGGCAGAAGACAAACCCAGACTGTGATATGAAATCATCTTTGTCGGTTTGGAAACTTGCGTCCGTATAGCCTTTAACAATTAATTCATCATCTCCACCATAGACCAGGAAGTCATCTTTGTGCCTTTTCAGGTACTTCAGAATATTCTTGGCAGCAGTCCAATGTGCCTCTCCTGGGTCTGACTGGTATCTGCTCGTAGCACTGAGTGCGTACGCAACATCCGGGCGTGTACATATCATAGCATACATTATTGAACCAATTAATGATGCATATGGAATCCCATTCATTCGTCTACGCTCATCAAGTGTTTTTGGGCACTGAGTCTTGGTTAGAGTTATTCCATGAGACATGGGTAGGTAGCCTCGCTTGGAGTCTGCCATCTTGAACCTATCAAGCACCTTATTGATATAAGTGCTTTGACTAAGTCCAATCATCTTTTTAGATCTATCTCTGTAAATCTTGATGCCCAATATGTACTGTGCTTCTCCTAGATCCTTCATCGAAAAACATTTCCCAAGCCAAATCTTGACAGAGTTCAACATAGGAATGTCATTTCCGATAAGTAATATGTCGTCGACATATAATACTAGGAAAGCAATTTTGCTCCCACTGACCTTCTTGTATACACAAGATTCGTCTGCGTTCTTGATGAAACCAAAGTCACTGATTGCTTCATCAAAACGTATATTCCAGCTCCTGGATGCCTGCTTCAATCCGTAGATTGATTTCTTTAGCTTGCATACCTTTTTAGCATTCTTTGGATCCTCAAAACCTTCAGGCTGTGTCATGAACACAGTTTCTGTTAAAACGTCGTTTAAGAAAGCGGTTTTGACATCCATCTGCCATATTTCGTAATCGTAATATGCAGCGATTGCTAACATTATCCGAATAGACTTTAGCATTGCAACTGGTGAAAAGGTTTCATCGTAATCCACACCGTGGACTTGCCTGTAACCTTTTGCAACCAATCTAGCTTTGAAAACTTCAAGTTTCCCATCCTTGTCCTTTTTCAGTTTGAAAACCCATTTGCTTCCAATGGCTTGGTAGCCATCTGGCAAATCGACCAAATCCCATACTTGGTTTTCAGACATGGAGTCTAATTTAGATTGCATGGCTCCTTGCCATTGCTTGGAGCTAGGGCTCGTCATAGCTTGTTTGTAAGTCGCAGGTTCATCACTTTCAAGTAATAGAACGTCATAGCTCTCGTTCGTCAAAGTACCTAAGTACCTTTCCGGTTGAGATCTATATCTTTGCGATCTACGCGGGGTAACATTTCTAGATTGACCATGATTCTCACCAGATTCTTCTAAAGATCTCTGAGTTTCATCCTGAATGTCATCTTGAGCATTCTCTAGAGTTTGTTGTTCGACTCGAATTTCTTCGAGGTCTACTTTTCTCCCACTTGTCATTTTGGAAATGTGATCTTTCTCCAAAAAGACACCATCTCGAGCAAGAAACTGAAATGATGTTTTTAGTAAGACTTGGAACATGGAAACATTCTTCCAGTTCCAAAACTAGCCCAGAGGGCAACGACAAATAATAAGTTCCTACAGCTAATGCAGCAAACCGTGCTCCATTTCCCACTCGTAGGTCGACTTCACCCTTGCTTAACTTTCTACTTCATCTTAGTCCCTGTGGATTGGAACATAAGTGTGAGCCACAACCTGTATCTAATACCCAAGAAGTTGAATTAGCAAGTATACAGTATATAACGAAAATACCTGAAGATGAAACGACTGTTCCGTTCTTCTAATCTTCCTTTAGCTTCAAGCAATCTCTCTTCCAATGCCCCTTCTTCTTGCAGTAGAAGCATTCGGATTCAGAAGTGGGTTGACTGACCTTCCTCTTTTCAGATTTGGCGCCAGCTGGTTGCTTAGTCTGGCTGGCCTTATTGCCACCTTTCTTAGCATTCCTCTTCTTTCCAC
The DNA here is from genome assembly GCF_020520425.1 of Spinacia oleracea. NCBI lineage: Eukaryota > Viridiplantae > Streptophyta > Magnoliopsida > Caryophyllales > Amaranthaceae > Spinacia > Spinacia oleracea. Next base: position 33,324,920 of record NC_079492.1, read on the forward strand.
ATTTCTTGAACTTGCCCCCACGCACCATAAGCACATCTTGCTTATCACTTTTGAGCGTCTTTTCAGCGGTCTTCAGCATACCGTGAAGCTCAGTGAGCGTTTTGTCCAGACTATTCATACTGCAGTTTAGTTTGAACTGATCATACCCGCTATAAAGAGAATGGAGGATGGTGTCTATAGCCATTTCCTGAGAGAATTGCTGATCCAGCCGACTCATATGGACTTACGGGCTCGCCTTTCTTAAGCTTGGTCTCAAGAATTTGCCTATGAGTCTCGAATCTTTCGACTCGAGCCAGATCTTGGAACATGTTCTTTAACTCACTGATGATCGTGAAAGCATCTGAGTTGATGAACGTTTTCTGCAGATCTGCACTCATGGTGGCGAGCATTAGACATTTCACATCCTTGTTGGCATCAATCCAACGATTGGGGGCTGCCTGAGTGACCCCGTCGCCTGCGGCTTCGGGCATCGCCTCTTCCAGGACATACTCCTTTTCTTCCTGCATAAGAACTATTTGCAAGTTCCTTTGCCAGTCAAGGAAGTTTTTCCCGCTCAACTTCTCTTTTTCGAGAATTGATCGAATGTTGAATGAATTGTTGTTTGCCATAATTAAAACTACAATTGAAAAGAATAAACAAATAAATAACCATTCACAGTTCCTCTTAATAAACTTAAATTCTAGCATACATGCATAATTCAATGTTCATTAAGCATTTTATTCAAGTTATGTGTTCCGGCAGGTGTGAATAAAATGATTCCAAGATCCTAAAATCCATTGAAGAATTAAGCGCAGTTTGTCTACTCAATCCTAAAATATCTTAGGTAAGCAAAAACCTTTTGCTAATAGTCTAGAAACTATTCTTGGTTGATAGGCACGTCTAAGAACTTATTAGGTAAACCTAACGATTTTGCCACGACATAAAAGGACTCCTTACTTATATCGTTGAGTTTCACCAAAACTAACATGTACTCACAATTATTTGTGTACCTTGCCCCTTTAGGACCAATAAGTAACACCTCGCTGAGCGAAAACTATTACTAGATTGATGTAAAGGATATCCAAGCAAGTGTATATTTTGGCATGGCACCTTTTAACTCAATTTTTAAGTTTGGAACTTAAGGCTCTTACTATGTTGGTTAGATTTTAAGTGAACTAAAATCCTTAATCATGCAACATAATCAAGCCACAATCTCATGCATAATTAAGACATATTCAAAGCAATAAATAACTTAAAGCATGCATAAGATAAATGTGATCTAGTATGGCCCGACTTCATCTTGAAGCTTCAACTTCAAAGTCCGTCTTGAAAATCTTCGTGGGAGGCACCATTTTCTTCAAATAGGATAAGCTATAATTAAACTAATTACAACTATTTGATGGTACGCAGACCATATTTAAATTGAAATACAATTTTGGTACTTTAGACCAATTACATTCAAATTAATGGTACGCAGACCATATTTTCTATCCTATTTGGGCCATACTAGTCACTTCATAACCTGCAAAACAGTACATATACAATATATACCATTCACCCATTCATTATCATGAATGGCCCACATAGCTGGTTAGTTAAAACACGTTATGCATCACATAAATATTTGCAGCAATTAATCAAGGGCAACAATAATCTACAAATTATTCAGTCCTTATTAATTCTAATCAAGTTGTTTTAACCTTAAGGATTTGTAGACCTAATCAAGAGTTTATGACTAAAACGGCTCCCACTTAAACCAATAAATTCATATGCTTTACTAATTTTAAACATAAAAATGTATTTCTAGTCCAACCGGAAACATACAAATTTAATTAAAATTTAAAGCTCATATTAATTCATGATTTTAATTTTAGTAAAATAATTAGAATAAATGAAATTTATTATAATTATAATATTCAAAATTAAAATCCAAGAAAATAATTTAAATTATTAATTTTAAAATTAATTAAAATTACGTAAACTGAAAATTTCAAATTAAAATTTTAAAACGATCTAATCGCAACTCAAGGCACGCAACATCACCACGCAACGCACGCAGCCATCGCTGGCCATGTGCGCGCAGCCTATGTGCTGCGTCGCATCTGCTGCTGCTCACCATCGCAAGGCATCGTCGAAGCACGCTCGCTGCTAACCATCGATGGGTGCGCGCCAGCGCTCGTCGCACGCGAGCCAGCGCTCGCTGCGCGCGAGGCTTCGATGCTTCGTAGCGCTCGTCGCACGCGAGCAAGCGCTCGCTGCGCGAGAGGCTTCTATCGTTGAGCGAGGCAGTGCGCGTTGCACGCGACTGCTCGCTGCCTTGCTCTCGCCCTTGCCCACTCGCCCATCGCACACAGCACACGACACAAGGCAGGGCTGCTGCCTTGTGCTCGTGCACCATAGCCTTGCTCATTGCATTCGTACCGCATGGGCGACGAGCTCCCTTGCTCGTCGTCGCATGCCCGTACTATACAACACCCCTTAAGGGTAACACGTAGCGTCCATTGCTTTGTGCGTGCAAGTTATATGAGCGAATCGCATAAAAATTAAAAATTTTATTTTCAAAATTAATGACAAATTAATAAATCATATTAATTTCATAATTTTAGGGCGAAAATTCAAAAATTTATTAATTAATTGATTTCCGATTAACATGGATTCAAGTCTAGGTCATAAAAATTTAAAATTTAACAAAATTTAAAATTTAACACAAATTTACAATTTTTATGGTGGTTTTAATCATAGGTATCTAATTAAATTATTAATTAATTATGAAAATCAAATTAATTCTAAATTATTCCAATTTTCAACAAATTAATCATAATTACAAATTAGATTGCATAATTAACAAGGCTATGCATTCAAACTTGTTAAACATATACAGTAGGTCAATAAAAAATTCAAGATTTATCAACAAGAATCGCAAATATTTAATTTAACATCTTAAATTTACAAAATTTTGCGTTCGAAAAACTAAAACCTACGAAAAGTCATAGTTAGGCTTCGAATTTGAGAATTCTGGGTTCAGCCAAAAACATTATTTTTGTCAAAATTTTAGAATGCCTTTTACATGCGGAATTTACACAAAAATCACTCGATTTGGATGAGTAACGAAGAAACTGCCGAAAAACTGCGTACATATAATTAAATAAACGCAATTTGCAATTAATTAACAATTACGAAAATTAATCACCTCTTTTTAATTCTTGCAAATTTGTAATATTTAACCATGTTTATGCAATTTAGATTATGAAAATAATAAGAGGCTCGTGATACCACTGTTAGGTTATGATACATATGACAATACATAAATCATGCGGAAAAACCATAAAGCCATGAAAGCATATTATTTACACATAATCATTTAGCATAGTATAGATGCATACATTTTGTAGCGTGCCTTCCCTAGCTGCGCTCGAACCGAACAAGAACAAGTCTTTAGGACTCCAAGTGTCGTCCCTCCGTAGATAGTCCACAGTACGTCCGGATCCGCCTCAAGATTGACCAACTAGAATCGCCCTTAAGGTGCTAGGAATTTTCGGCTATTGTTGTGCAAGTGTATGGCTGAATTTTCTTTCAAAAACTTACCCTTTAAATACTTCAATCGTGTCTGTGAATTATGACCCTATGCACTTATTTATAGAGGTATGGAAAAGGAACTGGAATCCTATTAGGATACTAATTAATTTAATTAGAATCCTGCTAGGACTCTATTAAATAAACTTTATCTAATAGGTTTAGGATTTAATCTTTTATCGAATCCCGATAGCTTTAGGATTCGCACACGAGCATCGCACGAGCACCGTACACCCGCGCAGGCCTTGCGGCCCACGCTGAGCGCACAGCGCTCGGCCCATGCTGCTGTCCGCGCGCGCCCATGGCTTCAGCTAAGCCTGGCTTGCGCTGGGCCTGGTCGACGCTTGGCGTGTGTTGGTGATGCGTGTGGCTTGCGGCCCACGCTGAGCGCACAGCGCTCGGCCCATGCTGCTGTCCGCGCGCGCCCATGGCTTCAGCTAGGCCTGGCTTGCGCTGGGCCTGGTCGACGCTTGGCGTGTGTTGGTGATGCGTGTGGCTTGCGGCCCACGCTGAGCGCACGGCACTCGGCCCATGCTGTTGTCCGCGCGCGCCCATGGCTTAGGTTGGGCCTGGCTTGCGCTGGGCCTGGTCGAGGCTTGGCGTGTGTTGGTGATGCGTGTGGCTTGCTGGGCGATGGCCTCGCTTCGTGCTGGGCCTTCGTCTAGCGAGCCTCGTCCGACGCTAATTCGTACGATACGCTTCCGATTAAATTCCCGATTTCGGAATTCATTTCCGATACGAACAATATTTAATATTTCCGATTCCGGAATTAATTTTCCGTTTCGAACAAATATTTAATATTTCCGTTTCCGGAATTATTTTCCGATTTCGATAATATTTCCGATTCTGACAATATTTCCGTTTCCGGCAATATTTCCGATTCCGGCAATATTTCCATTTCCGATAATATTTCAGGTACGTACCATGTTTTCGTTTCCGGCAACATCTACGACTTGGATAATATTTATATTTCTGATACGATCCATATTTCCGTTTCCGGCAATATCATCGTTTCCGGAGTATTCATTTCTTGCTTGTGACGATCTCAGCTCCCACCAAGATCCGTCGATTCCGAATATCCATAGATAGAGTATTTAATGCCATTAAATACTTGATCCGTTTACGTACTATTTGTGTGACCCTACGGGTTCAGTCAAGAGTAAGCTGTGGATTAATATCATTAATTCCACTTGAACTGAAGCGGCCTCTAGCTAGGCATTCAGCTCACTTGATCTCACTTGATCTCACTGAATTATTAACTTGTTAATTAATACTGAACCGCATTTATTAGACTTAACATTGAATGCATACTTGGACCAAGGACATTATTTCCTTCACTTATAGTCCAAAAGATTTTACTCTTTTCTTGATCTTATTACTTTGTTATGCCTACAAAGTCCCTTTCTTTTATTCACTTTGAATGAAAAAATCCAATGAGTCTAGTTCATTTATCGAATCAAAAGAAAATTGGTTGTTAACCATTGGTTATACATGAGTCTTTAACTCAATACTTCATTATTCCAAAACTACCCAGTATTCTGAATATATGAGGTCTAATTGGTCTACCATTCAAATTTTAGTTTGAAAACAACCATGAAGATCACTATAAGAAAATAGCATTCAAGATACTCTCTCATTCTCCTTTTTCTTTGAGAATCGCTCTCAGAATTAGTTACCAATCAATCGAGGAAATATCGCAGTTCTATTATCCGAACGCAATAAAGTTGAAGACTTACAATTCTACAAAATGAACTAGCAAAGAAAACATTTATCATACTTTAATAACTTGAATAAAAGCATTCACGCGATCATTAAAGCTATTAAACATTTCATTCAGGCAAAAATAAAACATGGTCCATAATGAATGAACGATTCCAAGACCCTAAAAGTCCTAAATCCTTAAGCAGTTTTGGCATGTCTTAAGTCTTTAAGATTCTAGGTAAGCAAAACCTATTGCTAGTAATATCCAAATTACTCTTGGTTAATAAATTAGGCAAATTTTCCAAAAACAACATTTTATAAATTTTTTTGCAAAAACAGACCAAAGTAAAAATAATTTGCAAATGACAACCTTTTGGCATTTTCAGGCATTGACTTTCATCTTTCCGGCTTGACTCTCACGTTTTTACTTCTTGCACCCACTGCCCTCCCTTTTTCTCACTTAAACCCAAAAATTACAACATCCACTTTCCCTCCTTTATCTCTGTTCTTCATCCTCCACCCAAAAAATTTCCTCTCTTCTTGCTTTATCATTTGAATGAAATTGGTAGATTGCTGCTATACTAAGTGATTTTCGACACTCTATCCTAATTTTTGGTAAGTTTTGTTCATTAATTTTGCCTAATTTCAATGTAGGAAAGTTATGGTTTTTTCCCCCAAATTTCAATTAGTCTGTAATTCCCAAAATTGATCAACTCTGTCGTTTTCTTCCTCCTTTCCCTTGATGTTGATGCCTTTCTCTTTCCTTTTTTGAGTGCCATTGAAGTACAGCAAAGCAAGAAAATTCAGAGCCAAAAAACGGAATAAAATTAGTGCAAAAAGTTCAGAATTTTTACCCAAAAATGAAAATTAAACATCATTTTAAGTAGTTGAAGAAAGTGACGTTTGGAATTGAATGACTTACAGCATTCAATGGAGGTTCGTTGTTTGCAGAGCTTCATTAATGGCGTTCTTCACCTTCTTTTTGTCTTTCCATATTTTTTTTAATAGGTTTTAAGGGAGTGAGTTGTATATGGAAGGAAAAATGGAGTGAAAATGGTGGAAATAAGAAAAATCGGCCTCACGTGACCATCGCATGCCAAGTCAAACCGGAGAATTTAAGGTCAACGCCTAAAAACGGAAAAGGCTGTCTTTTGCAAAATATTTTTACTTTTAGGTCTGTTTTTGCAAATGTTTTTATAAAAGGTTGTTTTTTGCAAAAAAATGGTTATAAAAGGTTGTTTTTGGCAAATTTGCCAATAAATTAATACCATAATTTATCCATTTGCCACAACATATGCATTGTTGTTTGAGTTACAACCACAATCAACGTGCTCCTTTGGGATGCCTTACCATCTAAGTCAACTAAAATAGCACATCGCTTTGGCGGAAACCTACTACCTTAGATCCTTAAATTTTTGTAAGTGCTTGATTTGGAAGGCAATTCTAAACTCAATATTACTTTGGACCTAGTTGTTTCTATGTTGGTTCGATTATTTAGTGAACTAAATCTAACCGAGTCATACAAAACAACCTATTCATGCATAATATACATTCATTCAAGCAAAATATATATAAAGTGCATAAATAATAGGTGAACTAGTATGGCCGAAAACTCTTGTCTTGAAACATCCAATCTTCTTCACCATCTTGTTAGCTTGGCATCGTCTTGAATCTCATTCAATGCTAACTTAACGTTCTAAACTAGAAATACTTGAAATAATTAAACATTACATCAAAATTTCAATGGTACGCAGACCATATTTAAAACTTTACATTCAAAGATAAAATGGTTCGCAGACCGTATTTAACTATCCTATATTGGCCATACTAGTCACTTTGAGTACCTGCATTACATAAAATATACATTCTATGCATTCATCCATTCGTATCCTAAAACGAATGGCCCAATTAAATACGCAAGTATTTACGTGATTTATTTAAAAATTCACGTTCACATAAAACGCGTCCTAAAAGATTAATCAATTCCAAATTATTAATCCTTAGATTTTATTCTAATCAAAATTTAACTTAATTAAAATAAAAAGTGCCCTATGAAAATAATTATTTCATTTTAATTTCATTAAGCGGCTTCCACTCAAACCAATATTTTATTTCGGATAATTAAATATCAAATATTTAATTAAATTCACGGCCCGACCCAAGTTAAATAAAATAATTAAATAATTATCCACCGTTAGCCATTTAATGCAAATATTAAATTTTAAAGCCCAAACGAACTAAATTGCCAAATTTTGTGCAATACAAGTGCGATGTAGCCGTACGAGGCCACGAGGAGCAAAGCCCCTCCCTCGCAAGGCCATCGCACATACCGTAGCCCCGTAGCTGGTTGTGGCCTGACGTTGTGCTCGTGCTGCTCGCAAGCCAAGGCAGAGATGCCCCTTGCTTGCTCGCAGCTCGCAAGGCCATCGCACATACCGTAGCCCCGTCGCTGCTTGTGGCTTGTCGATGTGCTCGTGCTGCTCGCAAGCCAAGGGAGAGATGCCCCTTGCTTGCTCGCAGCTCGCAAGCCAAGGGAGAGATGCCCCTTGCTTGCTCGCAGCTCGCAAGCCAAGGCAGCAGCCTCCCTTGCTCGCTGATTCGGCCAGCGCGCTGGCACGCCAGCTCTCTTGTTGGTTGCCCGCGTTATTGCGCCTATGCTGCGGGGAGGCAGCGCGCATGGGCTACGCCGAGCCACAGGCACCGCACACCCCTTGTCTTGTGCTTTTGGTTCGTGCCATACGAACCAACTAATTAAAAAAAAAAATTCAATTTCACGAAACCATATTTTCATTAGTTATTTTTCAAAAAATTAACAAAATTAATCGTTTTTATTTTTGAAAAATAACAAGTTGGTAATTTAATTAATTTTTACAACAATCCAATTTTGCAAAATTTATTAAATCTTGGCTAACAATATTCAAATTTAACGAACGAACAATGTCAACGAAAATTTGAACATTTCTATAATCGAATCCAAATTTTAATCCAATAATTTTTAAAAACTTCCACTTTATATGAAATTATATTCCCTTTCCCAATTAACCAAATTTCATGATCTAAAATATTTTAAAAATCAATTTGCGATCTAAATTTTAAAAATTTGGGGAAAGTAAAATTAGGGTTTATACTTAAAATTTATGGCCGAAAATTTTACCGTAATTTTAAAAGATACCCAAGAACAGTAGGAAAAAATTTCAATCAATTCCTAGTAGTTTAGGTCGTGAAATTAATTAAAATACTTTCCGAAATTGTTAATTTTAATTCGTTAATTAACAAAAACGCTCAAAAAATAATAATTTGAGGCCTCTTTTTGTGATTCTGTTCACATAAGTTGATCTTTAAAAATCGTTTTCAATCAGATTAGGGCCAGAAAATTCGAAATTTCGAAACTTTTTGAATTCAGAACATATTACGCGATTCATCCAATAATCCAAATATTTCGTAAATTCAATAAAAAAATCCGAAAAATTTCGACAGCATACAAAAACATATAAATCATGCTAAAAAGTACTTTAATACAAAAGTCTCATGATACCACTGTAGGGGAATACAGTTAAATACATATGAACATGTGCGGAACAATCCCCAAAGCCAGGAAACATGTATAAAGCACAGATTAAGCAAACTTACATTCGAAGCGTGTTTTCCCGAGTTTATAATTCACGAACACGAACAAAGAACTCCAATCGTCGTTCCTCTATTTGGTTCACCGACACGTTTAGATCCGTCTTGAGATTCGTAGCTTAGACAATGCTCAAGAGTGTTTTGCTTTTTGGGAAGAACAATTTAGAGCGGAGGCAAAAACAGAACGTACGTAATTTAGAATTAGGTTAGGGTTGGAAAAACATAAGTGAGTGCGTTGATTATAACCCTTAGGTTATAATGTATAATTGGCCAAGGCACAATGCCTCAACCGGCCACAAATGCCCACACACTGAAGCCCACACGGCAGCCGAGCATCGTAGCCGTGGGCCGTGGGCCTCGCTGCTTTGCTCGTTGCATTGCTTCCTATATATGCTGCGCGCACACGCCGAACCTGCGGGCTGGCTGCTTGTTGTACTCGAGCTGCTGGCTCGTTGGGCCTTGCGCGCATGCGCGCTTGGCTCGATGGGTCGACAGCTTTGTTGCGGCTCGTATTCGCGACCAACGCCTTACGACTATTATTTATCGTATCGTACTCGACGAATCACCGTCGTACGATACGATTATTCGTTTCGCCTAGCTTACGAATATTCGCGACACGATATACGATTCCGATCCAACGTCATATCGTATATTATGTTTTTCCGAACTAATTCCCGAAAAGCAATTAAATGAATTTCCGATTCATTTAATCCGGTGATCTGTTACATGTCATTGGTGTGACCTTAGAGGTTCAGTCAAGAGTAAGCTTTGAGCCTTTAGAACTCAGCGATCGGAAGCATTGCTCCAGCTAGCTGTTCCGATCACTTGATCTCACTGAATTATTTGCTCGTAATTAATCTGAGCCTTGGTATTAGACTAATGCACCTTGGGTGAAGGACACATTTCCTTCAAACTATTGTCCATGGAAGGAATAAATATTCTCAGTACTAGACTGAACACTTAATATTTTAAAATAGTTATGTAAATCAAACATTCTAAAAATAGTGTTGCCTAATTTAAAATAATTTTATTATAAAATCTAATTAGTACCGGAAAAGTGATAGGTTATGAACAATCCAATTGACATGCAGAAAAACCATAATTGCCAGAATCCATGTAAATTGCACAATCAATTAGAATTATTTAGTCAACATACAATTAATGATGCGTGCCTTCCCTTAGGTGCTCCCAAACCAAACAAGAACAAGTTCGAATTCCAAATGTCGTCCCTCCGTAGCTAGTCCACAATATGTTCAAATCCGCCTTAAATTCAACTAGGATCTCAATATAAGGTACACATAATTCGGGATCTCGCTTTAATGGTGATAGGAAAAATATTAAAACTCGTGTGTATTTTATGATCATAGAACTTATATTTATAGGAAATAGGAAAAACCATAGGATGCCAAAACCCTAGTTTAGGTTTAGGAAGTTTTAGGAAAAATCCCAAAACCCTAATCCCATAGGGCAGCCGGCCAACACAAGGCTTGTGGCCCAAGTTACTTGATGTGCAAGAAAACTTGGCGCCTAAGCCAAGTGCACAACCCTACAGTTTCCCGCGGTAGCCTTGTGCGCATTGAAATCACCGAACATATTTGTTTTGGTTTTTTTTTAAAATAGAACGAAAAACAGGAAACTACAACTATATCGAACATGCCCTGAGATTTCAGTTTTGAATTCAAAGATCATTAAGAGGTTAGAGACATGTGCTTATGTCAAAATAGCTACAATTATGGAAATATGAAGCAGAGTTACCGATTGGTGATTGTAGGTCAAAAAAACTAAAATTGTTGTGTATATTATTCAATTAATTACCTGATGGAAATATTTCTCCTCATATCTTGGTCTTCTTGTAACACCCAAAATTTGGACCTTTTATATAATAAAAAACCCTATTTTTATTTTATAAAATCATCGTCCAAACCTTGAGAGTGTCACTGCTACATTTATTCTCCATAGAAAATAAATGCAAAGCAACGTCTCTTGATTAGGTGGTTATTCTAAGCGTCTCCTCACTCATAGCCAAGTACCTTTACCAACCTGCATCAATAAATAGAAAAGAGACAAGAGAGACGAACTCCCAAAAATCAGATAAACTGAGTAATTCCAACTCCATCCCGTAAAATAAATAATTTTAGTTTTGAACACGTTTTGAGTATATAAAATAAGTACTTTAAACAACAAGTATCAATTTAATAATTCCATTATTAAACTTATCACATAAGATCAATTTTAATTAAGTGAGGGAAAGAGAGCACTAAGGGTCGCGCGTAACCTAGAATGGCCAAAGTAAGATGAGTACAAAATGTCCCTAGTGTGCACACCCCTCACTAATTGACTATGGGTCTCCGCGACCACGCACCAATAGAATTAGAGACTAAGCAGAAAGTTTAATAGTGAATAATAGAAACCTACTAGAAGCCTACCGGGTCTCCACTAAAGTGCACCGATAGAACAACATCTAGAAGGGCAACCTGTTCCTAACCCTTACGGGCTTTTCCCTCTGAGATTACACTTTACGTTTTTAGTATTTAAATAAGGCCAAAACACATAATACGATTCATACAAGTACTCACAAGAAATCATTAGTCATATCACAGTCCAACATTATAACCTCATTCGACCACATAAACTACTTGTTAATTAATATATTTCTCAACAACGAACTCTGTTTGTAAAACATGCCATTCTACCGCCATCATCAAAGCATAGCAAAAACATATCTAACCTCAATAAATGCACTGCACTTTGTAAAACATGCTCACTAACCATTCTTTTTGTAAAGTATTCATGGTTTCAAATAATACCCTTATCATAATACTAGTATTACATATAATACATGTCCATAAACTCTAATCGTATAGTTTATATAAACGACAATTAAACTCCCTAGCACATAATAGCACATAGATATGTCCAAAATATTTCCCTAACGGGATCTAAGGATGATGGACATCGGAAATTACCTTAAACACCCGCGTATTCCCAACTAGTAGTCTCCTTGCGTATCTCCTAGGTAGCCTCCGTCTACGATTACGTAAAATAAATAAACCTAAGTTAGTCTACGGTAGTCGCATAATTTATGTAGGTATATAAACATTAGTACGTAGCTGACGCAAGTTAATGGCGACGGAAAATGTTACTATTGGTCTGATGGGTTTAGCTCTCTTTGTTGTTCTCAGGAAGAAGATATAATAGAGCTGGAGAATGAGAATCCTTCAAGCTCTAAAGTAGACTGTCAAGAAATTTTCTAAGGTAGAAGAACTCGGTCAAACTCCCAATTGAAATCATAAATGGTTAGTTATGTCAAATGCTCCAGCCATTATGCCGCCATGCGTTCCGTGTTCCAAATGTTAAAAATACATGCACAATGTGTCCTTTCTTTTCTGGTTCAAATAACCCTTTATAAAAGGCATGAATTTACTTTGGGCTAATCATATATTGAATTTTTATTTCCGTGTGTCAGGTTTTAGTTCCGAGCGTGCTCAATATAAGGGGTTGAGTTTGTTCTTTTGACCTAGGTCTTCAATAATATTTCTTGTGACATATGCATGTAAATGACTTAAATAGTGGATTCAGGGTGTATATAGTAGATCTTTATATGGTGTTTCGTATATTGTGTTTGAGTTTGTCACCGTATGATTGGCAGCGCTTGTGTGGTTTAGTGGTTGTGTTATAGACGACTTTTTTTTGTCGTCCAACGACTATGTTAGTTAGCTTCTGGGAATAGCATTGGCTTGGTTAGGTTCTTGATTAATGGAACATCTTATGACATCTCTATTTCTTTCATTTCCTCTGATTTGTGTTCAAATTTGTTTATGGCGTCTTTATTTCGTATCTCATAGTAAAATCGAACTTCATTGATATGAATGTTGATTTCGCATTGACGATATGTATGCATTTGTTATAAATATTTTTGCACTGAATTTGTGACATAAGCAATTTTTATATCTTGGGGGACCGTGCGCCCTAGCGCACGGGCCAACAACTAGCCTTTTAAAACATGGTAAAGTAATTGTAAATTAACACGCATAGAACACATGATTAATCAGTTTTCTAAATCAAATCCAACAATCAAACCAACGACATTGTATATAAACTATTAAACTTTTCAAATATTATCCAAAATACGCAAACTGGGTTCTTTAGAAATAAACACACGAAATTATAATCCAAACTAAATTTTTACTTCAACTATCATATTTTAAAGTTCTATTCGAGTCATCTTCAAACTACTCCATCCCTAAACCATCCTCATCTCTTTCTTCCATCTCTTTGACTTCATTACAATGACATGATGCTCTTCATTTTGCTTTGATGATAATATCTTTCCACAATATTATACCCTTAGATTTTTCAGTGGTTTAATCTGCAATTAAAAAAAACATTCGAAACAAGAATTTTTTTCTTGAAAGTACAATATTGTGGGAAGAGATGTTCTATAGCTTACTTCTTTGTGTTATAATACTTTTTGGGGCTTTTCTGTTTGTTTGTCTGTTATGTTTTGTTCCTCTGTTGTTTTGATGTATCATGTTCTAAAACATAGGTACTCGTGTTCTAATTAGTGTCATACATTTTCTAAACTAGTTTCTTTATGTTTTAATGAATTGATATTGAAATAATACTTACATTGTCTTTTGAAGTCCACAATCCCATTCTGTTGCATCTTCTGCCTCATATGTCTCCATGTGTCTCATAAAAATACTCCACTGTCATTGTTGTTGCTTAGGCTTCTCCATGGCATTTTCACTGTCTTTGTTCTAAATGAGTCGACATATTTTGTGCTTTCAACGTCGTCGACGTGGTAGAAAAATTTGGAAAATCCTCTCAACTGAAAAAGAAAAAACAACATTTAATGCACTTGTTTTTGTAATTATAATTTTATAAATAAAATGAAGGAATTATATAATATATTCCCATAGTTTTTGGTCCATTCGCATACTTCTTGAAAAAAGAAATCTTTGCAGGCAGTGGTCTGTTGTCAATCAGATCAAGTGTGTTGTTCAAGAAATTGACGCATAGTAGGTAGAAGTGTGCTCCATTTACGACAGACATGAATACATGTTCAGTAAAAACATATGTTAGTCCCATGTTATATGTCCTTAATAATTAACATTTTGAGTTGAATAAGTTCTAAACAATTCCTTTTAGTTCAATCCCTATGTTATAATCAGTCATGAACATGTTCTAATCATTCCTTAACATGTTCTAATCTTTAAATCCAATATGTTCTAATCTAACTCAATCACGTTTTAAAGAATTTTCAACAACTATAAGTTTTACCTATCTTACCAGTTGTGTTCTTTTGAAGCTTACTACTACATCACGATTCATTTCTTGTTTCATCCCTGTAAACAAAAATTGCATCCTCTCGTCTTGGCTATCATTTGCTTTGAAACATGTGGTCGAGCATAGGATAAGCTGAAAAATTAAGTTTAATGTTAGATTACATTGGAAAGAAGGTATTATTGCGACATTAATTAAATGTAAAATAAATACACTTACGTAAATTTGTGTGGAGAAAAAGATTTTGTTTGTTTTCTCTACACTCCTTCTTCTACTTTCGATGTTTAGAATGTATGAATAAGCATCAACGACGTTGTTTACCATGTGTTTCTCACCGGCAAGAGTTTGTATATCTTCTCTGCTGATTGTGGTAAGCTTGTCATCATACATCTTTCCCTATATATGATAGTTGTTGTCAATGATTAGAACAAGTATATTTTATGTTTACAATACCATGTTCAAATTAATTAAAAAGACATGTAGTTTAAAACTTATATTGGATCTATTTCGGTAAAAACATACTCAGCCACCCTCTTATAATTTTCTTCCACAATCTTGAATTTGCTTTCATTTGCAATCCCCTTTATCACGAAAGGGGACCTTAAGTTCAACGGGAGTTTATCCACATTCCTTTTACCCCTTCTTGTTTCAGTGTCCCCGATATTCTCTATGTGTCTGTTTAACACAATAGTAATCATTTATTATAAAAAGACAGTTTTATGAAGCAGAGCAAGCTATGTTCGAATTTCAAACAAAATGTTCCAAACATTCTGCATCTTGTTCCAAAAACATATATTTACTTTGATTTAAAACTTTTAAACTTTTGTCAAACCAAAAAATCATATTAAATATTTTTTATAAATATATTATTTCAAAATACATTTTTTTCAAAAAATCCCAACCAAAACCAAGTAATACTAATATTTTACCCCATGTTCTCTTCCTTGATCTTCTGTTTTGCATCCCCAACTCCAACCACTTTACCCTCTACCTTCTGTTCCGTAGGTGCTGCATTTTATGATTTATCTTTCTCGCTTTTCAAAGATGTTGCATCTGCCATTTTCATCAGACGTCCAGAAGCTTATTCATTTACACCTGTTGGGACGTAGCTGAATCAACAATGTTAGGCTCGAGATGTGCAAGTGTTTGCACTGGAATGATTGGCGAGGGAGCAAGTAAGTTGAAGCTTGTGAATTCTTCAATTGTTGACTTAGTGACTGTAGGAGTTTTGGGTAATGGGATTTCAATGGCAGGGCTTTTCATCTCAAGCTCAAGAGGAATTTCAGGGGTTGGGCTTCATATTCTGATCCCTGGAATGGGTATGTCCAACTTTGGAGTATTGATGTCTTCTGCATTCTCCAGTAACTCCCGTATCTCTGCTTCTCTAGGAGTGGTTGGTAATTTATATTGGTTAGCTCTTTACTAATGGTATATATTCCATACATTTGCCATTAACTTATCCAACTCCTCAATGAATCCAGGCTCGTCAAACAGATGTTGATCCTGTCTTGGAATAGATGGGGTCTTGTTTTTCTTGTCTTCTAAAGCTTGGTTTTGGCTCAACTTTTGTTTCTTGGAGGTGTACTTGTTTCAAATGTTTTCAACTAGGATTAGCATTTTGTCTGTCGTTTCTGCCTCGTTAAACATTTCATACGCTTGGTCTAGCATAATGTACATCTCACTGACATTGGAAGCAAGCGTACGTCTTTGCCAATGTACCAAATTTCTCCAAAAACTCCTTCAATGATGTGAACAATATATTAATATAGTATTTAATTTTAGAACATCAAGTTTTTTAAATAGCAATGATATCTTGTTCAGTTTTAAACATAATCAAACTTAGAACATAAGTATAAGTAATTAGAACATTAATTGGGAAGTTTAGAACATTAGAGAAACATAAGTATAATGAATAGGGGAAAGTATAAAACTTAACTAGTAGTTTAAAATGTTAGAATCATATATTGTATTTGTTTCTAACCTTCACTAACATGTTCTAAAAGCTTATTGTTTTGTGTTCCAGGATTTTCTTAATACGTTCTAAATACTACTTATTTATGTTCCAATATTTTCTTCCCATGTTCTAAAACTCTATTGTATGAGTTTCAAAGTATATCTTAACATGTTCTAAACTATGCAGGATGTGTTCCAATTAAATATGAGAATGTTCTTACCATCATTTCAGTTTTTGACCTTGAAGAAGTGCCTTCCTTATTTGGTGCTTCTCTTGTTTGTGGAATTTCAACATTCGGCACGACATTTCTCAGAATAGCAGCTTCACCTCCTATGCGTTCCAGAACAATCCCTTGTCCAAATCCTCTTGCCAGTAGCAGGACTTTTCTTGGCACCTGTTGTCCTCTTTGTAAGCGATCAAAGTACACCACCTGTTCAGATTATTTTAATATATATTAATTATATAGCATGTTATGTAACTTTTAAAACGACAATAACAAAAGGAAAGTGAAACTTACCAATAAAAACGGTAGAGGTCCAATATAGAATCCTCCCTTCCATTATGTCACATATTTTTTTCCAATGTTTATACACGAACATGCTCTAATCCATATTAGCAATAGTGCTTGTGTTTATATAGATGTACATGAACTTGATGTATACTTGTGGGTTGGTGGTTGATCTCATGCATGAGTTTACAGCAGCAATGGCGATGTTCCAAATGAACTTATAGTATACAGGTTTATATTCCAGTTCCTTGATTCTAGCGATTAGTGGAAAGTTTGTTGGGTTCCCCTTCTGGAGCTTAAAGTTTTTCCTCCATGATCTTTAGAACTCTACATAATTATCATCAATGTCCTCATTTTCTGGCTCTTGAGTTTCTTTGCCTCCCAATGGAACCTCATACACTAGATGAATGTCTTCTGGTTAATTTGATTAAAAATATTCCCCACACTAGTAGAAAAAACCCTTATTGCAGCGGGCTTTTAGACCCCTGTTGCAGCGTACATCGTATGCTGCAACTGGGGGGCCTGCAACAAGTCTGAACTTGTTGCAGCGTACAAGTTCGCTGCAAAAAGTGATTTGTTGCAGCGGGCTTTTAGATGTACGCTGCAACAAGTGCCAAAAAATTGGCAAAATTTTGGACTTGTTGCAGCGTACATATAAAAGCCCGCTGCAACAGACTCAACTTTTTGCAGCGTACATTTATTTGTACGCTGCAACAAGTCTGAATTACTCAATTTTTTGCAGCGTACATTTATTTGTACGCTGCAACAAGTCTGAATTTTTGCGAAATTTTTTTCCCTTGTTGCAGCGTACAACATATTTGTACGCTGCAAAAAAGCACTTTTGGCAGGAAAATTCTAATTTTGTTTAGGGATACCTAGAGTGCCTTGCACTAAATATAGAAACCTGTCAAAACAATAATAGAATAACGCAACCTGTATAACAAATATAAAAACAACAACTGGAGTTTTGTATATATCCCAAAACCAAAAGTGCACATACTGATACATTTAAATATATTTACGTTCCAATTTCAACGTACGCATACATTTTAACATAAAAGATTGTTCTATAACATCTAAACCAACACGATCAAGCGCCCTCAGGTCAATAATAAATACTTGGTGGTAAAAAACTTCGCCCATTGCTCACGAACCACATCAATTTCCTCACTAGCATAAGGCGCAGTCCTCGGAGTATAGACCTTACAAAAACAAAAAATTGATGGAGCATTAGATTAAATGTCATTTTAGTCTAAATATGAACTATAACGACCCAATGAGCCTTAAATGTGCATAAATAGATTGAAATGAGTCTTTAGGTTCTTTAGTTCAAGGTTAGGAGCGAAAATGTCTCATTTTAGCCTAAATATGACCTATAACGACCAAACAAGTCTCAAATGTGCATATATAATAGATCGGATTGAGTCTTGAAAAGTTAAAAATAATCATATGAATCATGTAATAAGTTTGAAATTAGTTTTTAAGTTCGTTAGATCAAAGTTGGGAGCGAAAATGTCATTTTAGCCTAAATATGACCTATAACGGCCAAAGAAGTCTCGAATGTGCATAAATAGATTGGATTAAGTCTTGGAAAGTTAAAACTAATCATATAAAACATTTAATATGTTTAAAATGAGTCCTAAGGTTCTTTATTTCATATTTGGGAGCAAAAAAGCCTCATTTTAGCCTAATATGACCTATAACGACCAAACAAGCCTTAAATTTGCATAAGTAGATTGGAATGAGTGTTAGAAAGTTAAACTATTCATATTAAACATGTAATAAGTATAAAATGAGTCCTTAGGTTCTTTAGTTCAAAATTGGGAGCGAAAATGCTTCATTTTAGCCTTAATATGACCTATAACGACCCAATAAGCCTTAAATGTGAATAAATAGATTGAAATGAGTCTTAGAAAGTTAAAACTATGCATATTAATCATGTAAAAGGTTTAAAATGAGTCATTAGATTCTTTAGTTCAATGTTCGGAGCAAAAATGTCATTTGAGCCTAAATATAGCCTATAACGACCCAATGAGCCTTAAATGTGCATAAATACATTGCAAAGAGTCTTGGAAACTTAAAACTAAGCACATTTATCATGTAATAAGTTTGAAATGAGTCATTAGATTCTTTAGTTCAAGTTGGGGACGAAAATATCATTTTAGCCAAAATATGAGTTGTTTATAAATGAGTAACTAAAGACTAAGATGATGAAGTTTTGTGCTTTATTATTGTTTTTCATGAAGTTTCAGTTTATTTTTCATAGTTTGATGATGGTTTGGAGATATTGGCCTGACTCCATGTTGTATCGGTCCATATAAATTAAGGTTTATTGTAAAGTAAACCCTTTGAGGATTGATCATAATAGCAAGTAGTGTTTATTACTCCGTACTTTGTATCTATTAAGGACCAACAAGGAAAGTAGGAAACACTCCACTTGTTACCGTATATTAACCATGTTCTAGGACTTGATTTCAGCAAATATTATTGCATTAGTCTCTAAGTTGCAGCATCCTCAAGTCCAAAATCTCCAAATTTTAATAATGTGGTTCATTTAAACCGAAGGATATAACATGTAAACATGAAAACATTCAGAATTTGGGGACAAATATTAGCCGGACAAAGTACATATTTACGTCAAGTTTATTCAAATTTCACGGGCCAAATCAGGTTATAACTTATGAATTGGCTAATATTATGAAAGATGACCAACTGTCCACCTCTAAACATGAACCAGAACAACTCCATCTATGATATCGGTGCATGTCCTATGATCTAGTTATCTCATATGTTTGAGTTATGTACTTCACTTTAATAGCTTCATATTGTTTTTCACTTTTTTGTTCGTCTATAAATAGTGCTTATGAGCAGTACGGACACAAGAGACATAAGAGCAACTATCTATTTCAGAATATAGTCTCTTAATTATGTTGATACGTACTTCTATTAAGCTCAAATGTATTATCGTGAAACATTTCTAAATCTTAAGTTGTATTAGGTGTTTGAGAATAAGAGCTAGAATGTTCTTGAATCAGAAACTCTGAAAAGAAATCTCGCCTTCATTTGAACAACTCAATAAGAGAAACAGGACACGAAAGCATTACAAATAGTGCTTTGAAGTGGTATAGTTAAGAAGAAAAACCTTTATTTAGCAGTGCGTCATTTCAGAAACATAGATGATTTGTTCAACTCCGAAATAAAGCAGTACTTGAGCAGCATCACAAACAAGCTTCTCCTTGCCCCTCTTACAATCATCAAAACATCAGTTCTTCTCCAGGCACAGGAAAAGTGCTAGGCACAGAAACGAATGCTTGCCTTCCATGCTGCATAGAAGTTAATACATTTGGTGATCTACATACATGGAGCGAATATGTTATTCAAACAACCATTAAGAGGGTGATCCCTCTCTCCCTGTCACTTCTTAGGTATAAGGGATATTCATATATGTGGATCTCAACAGCTTCACAAAACATTTGACAGCAAACCTGTTTATAAGATTGAAATTTGGGTCCTATTTTCTGAACAAAATAAGTTACAGACTTACAGGTTGTTATAACTCTTTATAAATACTTAATTCTTGAATTGTCATGTTCCCACAACTCCACCCTAACTAGTGATAAATCCAAACTAATGAGCCACATAAAACATATACAGATACCTATCACCTATACCCAAGCTAGTTAACATTGTTAAAAACTACTATAAAGTACACAATGTCTATCGAAGCTTCTAATCCTCGCAACGATCACTTGTCAACTAATGATGCAATGTTGGGAAATCAAAAGCTTTGTGGAAGAAGTGACTCAAATAAAGCAAATAGAAGTGGTTCGAGTAAGAATTGGATGATGAGTTGGACCAAATCTACATGTGTGTGTGTGTGTGTGGGAGTGGGGGGGGTGGGGTGGGCGGGGAGGGGGGGGGGGGGTGAGACCCTGATGGCATTATGACTGGGGTGTAGTTTTCTGGGTCAGTTTTCCCTGCCCAGCAAGAGCATACAAGTTTATTTTACTGATACAAAACCCTTTCTTCAAACAAAATAAACATACAATGGAATACCTTTACGAAAAGTGCTTGCCTACCATACCTCTATAAAACAATTGCCTAGCTCCTAGTATTTAAAAGTGAATCCAAAAGCACAAAATAACCAAGGCCTGAAGTAAACTCAACCAAGTCCAAACCTTTCAGTAGTATCCAATTTGGATCTTAAATCAGCTATTTCAGCCTCAGCAACAGAGAGACGCCGTTGGCAAGCCGCCTCAGCTTCATTAGCAGCTTTTATCCTCAGCTTCAACTAGTTTAGTGATTTGATTCTAGAAGAGGTAGACTGTGGACAGATACAAGAAGATAGAATAGATCACATAGTAAGTAGAGGCACGGGAAGATATGTCAGACTACATTTACACAAACAAAGAGTTGGAGAAGTGAATTTATCACAACAGAACTAGAGTATAGAGGAATATCAAATCAACAGTTGTCTGATTTTTTTTAACTTTAACAGGAAAAAAAACAGTGGAACGGTTTTATTCCTTTTAACATAAAAGTTTGTGGCATGAGCCTTAGATGTGCGTAAATAGATTGAAATTAGTATGTCCACCCTCCTCTCATCTCAAACAAAACCCATAAAGGCAAGAGTCCGCAAGACAAATTCTGGGCTTGGCTTGTAACTGAGTCCCTGGCCATCACTCTGGTTCTTCTCTAACTTACACTGAACACCAATTATACTTTTTCCAAAAAAGACTTGCTCCATCATCTGCATCTCTTACATAGTCAAGCGCATTTTTCAATCTCAAAACTGGACTCATTTCAGCTTTTAGTTACAGGGGATGAGGGTCTAAAACTCAAGTCTCTCAAAGGAAAAAACCCGTCAATTTATCAGAGAATATAGGAGACAGCAGCACAAGTATCTAAACCAAAAAGAAAGTGATTGCTAGATACCAGGAAACGTTGTATTCATCTGGGTCTCTACGGTACGCACAATACCAAGCTGCTCAACGTAGTTTCCTAGGACTATCAATGCTCTAGTGGAAGCAATTATAATTTTATAATTCCGGTCACCAATACACCATTGTAACATACTACTAGAAAGACCTATCCTAGAGGTAGCTTCTCGGCATATATTGCATAAGTACTACATAGGAGAGTTGGAAGTGTGGAACCACTGATCAGAGAGTGATTTGAACCCCTCTCGAACATGAAACTGCAGTTCATCTAATACAGTATATAAATAATCAATATCCAGTTTGCAGTGAATCAGTGATCACTACAAGACCTTGAAAAACTGAAAATAATAATACTAGCCAGACTATGGGACTAGTATTATGAAAGCTGAAACTTTGGAAAGGCATAAATACGACAATACCTCAAACGCTAAATCAAAGTGCAGCTAGCTGAAAGGTGGTTCAGATGTTTATGCTAAGACATGTGTTTGGGACGGATAAAAATTAGGAATTGAAAAGACTTTTCGCTCAATCAACAACCCTCGATGTTGTCAGTTACGCTTAAGTTAGGAATGCATATTCACTCAAAGTTAAGAATAAAAGTTGCGTTGGATTGCTTGGCCACTATTTTCAAGCTTCGGTCTACCCCTTAACAACAATATGCTAACATCCACATCTATAACCCACTGCACGAAATCATTTGTATTCATATAATTACTTGAAAGTGGAATAGAACTATTAGATGACCATAAAGAATTCTGCAAGGAATAAAAAATGACAGATAATAGTAAGCCTGGCCTAGCTGAAACATATCAATTTTTGTTTTAACGTATCAAAGTATGGCTGATTTCAAAATATAAACTTGATCAATTGAATTCCCCCGAAGTAAAGCAGAATCCTAACATTTACCCTTATCCTTATATCAGTCAGTCCATGAACAATAACATATACTAGTATTAAAGAACACTTCAATGTGCAGGACCAAGAAGAAAATAAATGCAAACTAAAGATAACAAAGTTTTATCAAAAACTACCTTAAATTTGGCAGGTTCAACTAGTTGAAAAACAACAGTATCTCCTTCCAATTTCAGAACTATGGCAAACCTTTTCCACCCACCACTGAGTCCACGATATTGAGGCAGATAATTGGCTTCGTATTGTTCTCCAGTATCTGTCTCGAGTACTATAACAGTACGGTTTTTTACTGGTATATGCGCCCTTCAAAAGGGTGGAGGAAGTCTCTGTGACTCCACCAAATGAACCAAGTAAGAAAACACCTCAAAATAAGCATATTAATTTCATCAGAATAATATATAGTTTGTCACATTTGGCTAATGAAAAGGCCTAAAACATGAAACATGAAATTACTTAAATTGGATTGCTTTAGATTCAAAAAAGGACTGACATTCAAGAATGGAGGGAGTAGTTTTTCACATTTGCCTAATGAAAGAGCCTAAAACATGATTTGAGGTACTAACCAAGATGAAACCACCAGAAACATTCGATTTTACATCACTTGTACGGTAGTCGGATGTTCAACATTTATCTTTGAGTGAATTTTTCTAGCATGAACAGAATTATATTTCCTTAATCAGGGATTATTACAATATTTTTCTCATCAAGAAAATCAAATTAATTGATATATCTCTGTTTAAATTACATACGAAGATCAAGATTCAAGAATTTGCAAAATTTCATCATTTAAAACAAAAGAAATCATAACCCACCCGAGATAAACGTATGTATTTTCTCCTAATCTTGTCAGCCAACAATTTCTTTGGCTTTCTCTGCAAAAATGAAAAATGAACAAACCCTAATTTTGAAAACGAAAATAAAAAGGGACAGGGGAGAAAGTTACTTGCCGCAGCGAGGATTGACGGAGAACAGGGTTCGCGAACCGGCCGAGCAAAGAAGCTTAGTTTTCCGAGCAGGGAATCACTTCGCCGGTTGTTTTTTCGAGCAGGGAATACCTTTTGCGGGGGTTTTTCGAGCAGGGAACCACCGGTGAGAGGTGAGGAAATTAAATAGACTCTTGCTAGAGTACCACCGGCGACGGGCGAGACCACGCGGCGACGACCACTGGTGAGAACCACCGGCGAGACGCAGGGTAAGCCGAGAGAAGAAGAAGGGAGTAATGAGAGTGGGATATTCGCTGCGAAATTGGTCATGAGGTTTGAGGTAGAAATGTTTGGTATGAGTTAAAGTTGCAGCGAAAAAAATTACAAATATGTTATTGCAGGGGGCTTTTACCATGTACGCTGCAAAATAAAAGGTCTATTGCAGGGGGCTTTTACTATGTACGCTGCAAAAATCTCTTTTGCAGGGGGCAATTAATTTGTACGCTGCAACAACCCTTTAAAGGGTTTGACCCGCGTTGACCGACTGGTTGTTGAAGCGTATTAATACTTGTACGCTGCAACAAGGGGGTTGCAACAGGGGTTTTTTCTACTAGTGCCACTGTTTGGCAGAATTATCGACTGTCGGTCGACATTACAGCTCATAACCAGGTATTCTGCCAACACTGAATTATGGTTTGCCATACTGAGACTCAGAAATCCTCCAAATCCAATTTTTATGATACCAATCTTGTTCGTCTCTAGAAGTTTCTTGATCAGTTCGATCAATTGGGTTGGTGGAATTTTATGATATAAAGCCGCTTTTGCTTTTTTTTTTCTTCAGAACAATAGGCATTGCATCCTCATTTATCCCCAACACCTCCAAATCATCATCATCCTCTTCAATTTTCCTTAGTTTTCCCTTCCCTTTGTCTGTTGTTGCCACCATATGCAACAAAGATATTTAGAACATAGCACCAGGAACAATGGAACATAATATTGTATATTTTAGAACATATACATAATATAAAATATTTTGATCATGTTAATTTATATATTAGAACATAAGGTCTTAGTGTGTTTCAAAATCTTAAACCATGTTTTATATAATTTTATCTTGTGTTCTAAATCATGTACACATGTTCTAATTAATTAGTCTTGTATTCTAAATCTTTTCTAACTTTTTTCATGTTTTTCTTAACCAGTTTTTCATGTGTTCTAGTTTATTATCAACATGTTCTAATTTGAAAAGTCTATAATTTACCTGGAGTTTCTTTCTTTCTTTTGTTCTTGGTCAATGGATTTTCTTCCTCTTCTCCATCCTCCGATTGGAAATATTCATAATCTTCCTCTTCTAGTTCATAACTCTCAGACGCCTCTTTTTTCATAGTTTTATGGGAGATTCTCCCGAAATTCTTCCCGGTTTTCTTTTCTTGCTCTCCTCTTCCTCCTCATCATTTTTAAGCTTCACCCCTCTTTGTGGCTGCTTTCTTCTCTCCTTTCGATATTGATTGGAAACGTCAACATCTTCTTCTTCTTCTTCTTCTTCTTCTTCTTCTTCTTCTGTAGATCTCTCAGATGTTTGCTCTCTAAAGGTACTTTGGGTTGGTGTCCTTCTTCCCAAGGCCTTGCTTGGCTTCTTCTGTACCATTCCCTTTCTCCTTTTTGTAACATTTTTGTCATCGTTTTCTTCTTCCTCCTCCTTGTTTGCATCCTTCTCCTTCTTTGTTTTTTCTACGTTGGTTGAGTTCTTGCAACCTTAAATTGACTTATTAGTATATCATCATCTATTTCTTCCGGTTCCACTTCTACTGCATCTTGTACTGCATCTTCTATAATCGATTTCACTCCTCGAAGTGGTTGCAATCTTGTCTTTGCCGCCACAAATTTCCTTTTCATTCCTCTTGGAGCAGAGGCATCAAACTCGTCTTTGTTAATGACTTCAACTTGTTTATCAACCTTCTCCCTATTAAAACGTACAAATGAAGTAGAACATACATTAGAACATTCCATCATCTCATTAGAACATTGATGAGTGACATTTATGTCACTCCTAGGGGTAGATCTTAGGTGTTTTTCTAGGTTATTTTATTATATATTTAACTAATTTTATCATTTTTAGCCTTTATTTATTTTATTTTATATTTTGTAGCATAATTAGCGTAATTAGTGATTTTTCTTTGTTTTTAATTATTAATTTCGTATTGTGTTTGTTTTATTGGTTTTGATAATTTTATAGTTTAAGTAGTTATTTTTAATAATTTATTTCTATTTTTATTTCTATTTCTAGTTACTCGTATTTTATTTTATATTATTTCGTTCTCCCTTCGCCTTTTATTTTAATTTTGTAGGTGTATGTTGTTCGGAGCGTCCGGGGTACAAATTCAAATCAATTGCATTGCGTTACATTGTCAAGAAAAGTAAAACTTGACTTTGAGAGCAACAAAGCAAAGAGCTTCACATCCCCCTTATCCTACACCACCCTCTCTTCTATCCTACACCACATCAGAAGGACCCACACCTCCCCAACTCCACCATCTCTCAACCACGAGCAGCTGCTCTCTCTCCTGCGCCACCCCTGGCAACAACCCCTACAACAACACCTGCCTTCTTCTCACCACCGAAACACCAACCCTTGTTGCCACCCTCCGTTAACACAAATCCCCAGCCCAACATCATCATCATCGCAATCCACCACACTACCACCAATTCGCACAATCAACAACTTCAATTGCAACAATTTATACCAAAATTGCACATCAAAATCGAACCCAGAAAACAGAGCAAAATCAGAGTAATTGGTTCGCTCGAACCCGTAAATTAGTTCGGCCGAACATGAAATTTAGAGTTCCTGATTGTATGAGTTCGGTCGAACCTCAATGTGTTTCCCCAAACCGAACTCGGGTCTGCCCGAACCTCCATTAACGTTCGACCGAACATTTGGGCGGTCGAGTTCTTGTACGGAATTAATGAAGGTCACGTGCTTGCCTTGGTGGTTCATTGTTGGTGGCCTCGATCTTCCGCTGTACAACTCCGTTTGAAGGCTGCGATTTGATTGAAGAGTGAAGGGTTGTGATTGGTTGTTCTTCGAATTGGGGTCGTGTGATTGGAAATCGGAAACCTATGATTGAATTCAGATGTGGCTGGTGATTGAAGATGAGCGAAGATGAATGATGAAGGCCGTTGATGATGAAGATTGAGAATTGGTGATTGATGAAAGGAGCAGCGAATTGAGGGGCTGACTGATTTCAAAGGGAAGAGGGAAGGAAAGGACGAAAAGAAGGGGTAATGGGTCTGAGATGTTCGGGATTTTTGGGAGCTTTATTTGTGTTTTCCATTTTTGGTTTTTTTGTTTTTTATTTTCTTTTCTTCTTTTCTTTATTTTATTTTTCATTAATTTGATTTTCCTTTAAACTTAGTTTTAGATTTATCTTTTCCTTTTCTTTTTCTTTCTCCTTTTTCTTCTTTTTCTTCTTTTTAAATTTTATTTCTCTTTTTATTTTCCCATTTTATTTTCTTATTAGGATGAGTAGTGTAAATAGAATTGAGGGGCACAATTTTATTACAATGAAAATAATTAGTCTTAGTTCTCCTTTCTCTTAGGGTTTAGGGTTTAAGGTTAGTTTTAGGAGAGAGATAAAAGTGAGTAATTATGAATGAAAATGGAGGATTTTGGTTAAACATCAAGTATGGCAATTTGTATTGGAGACTTACACCATCAATCAATGAGCATTTCTATCTCTCTCTTCATTTATTTCTTTATTTTTGCTTACTTTATTTATTGTTTTAATTAGTTTAATTTTTTTTGCTTAGTTTAATGATTCATGTTTAGATTAGTTGTTATTATTGTTTAGAATCATGTTTTTAGTTGTTAATTTCTATAATTTTTGTGTTTTTATGATTATGGAGTAGTTTATTGGTTAGGGTTTGGGTGAAAACTCAACATTGATTGGTTTGAGTGTTGGTGATTGGAAATTAGGGGTTTTCATGATTGTTTGGAGTAGTCTAGTTGGGTTGGAAAGGGATTAAAGACCTAAACTTGACTATTTGGTTGAATTAGGACTTTAACTTACCCCGGGTATGATAGGGTAGAACGGGAGTTCGTCCTTGATGCTTAGGGAAATTGTTCGCGCATCGGGAGATGGTTGGAGCTATTTGTGAATTCAACGCTTATCATGTAGTGCTTGTGAATCTCCCCCGTTTTCAATTCTTTTATGTCCATTCCATGATTTTTTGGTGTTTGACCCATTCCCTAATCTCGTTTGCTTTTGGTTTCTTAGTTTAGTTGTTTTAGTTTTAGTTAGTTAGTTGACTTTCCAAAACCCCGTTCCGACCTAGCTTGTTGTTCGATTAACATAGATTAGTGCACCTTAGTCCTTGTGGATTCCGACCCTTGCTTACCGCTTTACTTGTGTTTAGTGGTTAGTTTAGGTAATTTGTTTGATTAGGAGAGACTAGTAACGACCTAGTTTTCCCTAGATCAAAATGGCGCCGTTGCCGGGGACTTCGGTTTGCATTAATTTGTGTTAGTTAGATGAGTCTAGGTCATTGTGCATAGTTCTTTTCATTTTTCTTATTTATTTATTTTATTTTGAAAAATTTAAAAAAAATGGCAAGTTTCTCGTTTCCTCAATTTGAGCATGAGCCGTTTTGGATGTATTTTAAAAGACTTGAGGAGTCTCTTGGAAGTGAATATAGGTTTGATTTATGGGAATTATGTGAAGTAGTTTATGATGGTCTTAATGAGCTTACTAGGGGAATGGTTGAGAATATATTTCATGGTGGATTTCGGGCTAAGTCATTGGATGAAGCTTGGAATTTTAATAATTGGTTAGCTAGAGATACCTATGATTGGGAAATGACCAATCATGGGACATGTGTTTGGGATTATCATGTTTCTAATGTTGATTCTAGTTTTTGCATGAATTTCCTTGAAGCTCCACATGTTTTTAATGGTGAACCAAATATGCACGATTCTAATCCCCTTCCCCTTTATTCTCATGTTGATGAGTTGCATTCTAATGTAAATGTTTTTGATGCTTCTTATCAAATTCCTTCAAATATTTGCATGAATTCCCATGATCTCCCTCATACCCCCGATTTTGAATCTCACATGCTTGATTGCAACCCCTCTTCGCATGTTGATGTTCAAAATTCTATGCATTCGGAATCGTCAAAATCTAACTTGGAGCTTCTCCATGAGAGTTGCATGAAATAGTTTAATTCTAGGGCCAACCAAATAGCCGATCATATGACCTTTCTTGAGGCTAAAATCAATGCTATTCGGAAACCCATGGACCATTTTGCTATTATTGACGATGATTTGATGAAGGTTGAGAATGAAAATCAATTGGGAAAGAGTAGTCTAAATCTTGATGATGGTTTTGGGATGATGAAGATGAGGAGCATGATGTTGATGAGAGTGAGGTAGCCTCTTTTGGAGATTGGTTAGTTGAGGGTGTAGAGAATCATGAGCCCTTATTGATTGATGATTCGATTCTTGAGTCTCTTACTCCTATCTCAAGTGATCAACCTTAATTTCACTCCCTTTCCGCTATCTTTAGAGCACCCATCCTCTCATATCCCCTCTTCCTTGAGTGATTTCTTTGGTCAATGTGGAAGTAAGACATCTTATTTGATAGTTGAGGATGTTTTTGAGGCGAATGATGGTGATTTGGAGGAAAGATCCTTGATTGAGGACCCTTTGGTCGAAAAAGCTTATGTTTTGGAGTCTTGTAATGCGGGAGAAGTTATTTGTGAAACCCTTATTTCTACCCCTTCCCCTTATGTCCTATTTTCAAGAAAGCTTGGCCTAGTTCCTTCATTTCCCATCTCAATCCCTTTTTCTTTTCTCAAACCATCTCCATTAGATGATAATCTTGCCTCCATTGTCCTCAAAGTTCCCAATTCAATCATGCTTAAGGAAAAGAGTGAGATTGCCCCCCAAAAAGAGTTTGTTGAGGAGAGTTTGCCGATTATTTCTTCTTTTTCTAATTCTTTTGATTTTTCTTCTTCTTATTTTCTTGTTTTCCCTTTTGATCCTACTTCTTTTCGGCATCCTTCTCCTTGTTGGCATAAAATGGCACTAATCTTTGTGCATGCTTTCCTTTTGAGCATTGCATATGTTTTATTCCTTGAAATGTGTGCCGATGCATTTGACAAACTCTTGCGTTCTTTGTCGGGTTATTTACTAGAAAGGTCATGCTTGGGACCTTAAACAAGCCTTTCTCGAGAAGTAACCCGTGCTTTGTTGCTTTCATTTTCTTTGTTTTTGTTCTTACTTATGGTTCTTTTCAATTTTTGTTTTAGGTACTTAAGTGGAATAAACGTTTATTCTCGATAGCATATAGAAACAAAGCACGATGTTGGAGAAAGTTGACTACAAATGGAGAAATTGGATCATTTGCGGGTATTTAGACCCACCTACTATCCGGTAGTGTCCTTCCTCTCCCTCTTTTTATTACTCCATGGATTGATTGGGCATATGAATTGATGAGGCATGAGGTTGGATGGTTGAAAATGTTGATTGGGTTGACTCCATTTCTCTTTCTCTAATGTGTTGTGATTTGTGGAACTATGTGTATTGGTTGAATGCGTGTTTTCTTCCCCCCCCCCCCCTCCCTTCCCTTGAGTCTTTGTTTCAAGCATGACGACAATGCTTAATTCTAGCTTGGGGGGATAGCTTTTCGCTAGCTTGGGGGGAGGTTTCATTCTTTTTGTTTCTTTATTTTGTTTTCTTTAAAAAAAGTTCAAAATCCAAAAATATTTTCTTTATTTTTTTCTTTTTAATTATCTTTTCTTTCAAACTTTTGAAAAAAAATCAAAAACATCGAAAAAAATCTTAGAAAATCCAAAAAAAAGCCTCAAGTGCTTGAATAAAAGAACAAAAAAAATGATTTGCTCGTCCAAAGGAAGAATCTTGATGATTTTTAATGTGGATTCCCTTGCTTGTCATTTGGATAATTGAGTAAAGGTATTTCCGTTGAATTTTTGCATGTATGAGTTAGGGCGATTAGAGATAGCTTAATCTTTGTTGCTTGAGTCTCTCCTTGAAAAGGTTTTCGATAATTCTAAATGGTGAGCTTTGGTTTGAAAAGAGTTTCTTTTGTTCTTTTTTGGATCTTCTTTGCTACCTTAATTCCCTTTGGTGCACTTCATTCCCTCGAATAAGCTATGCTAAGAGTTAATTGGATTGTAGAACAAAAATATTGTGATTAATGTTTCGAGTCCAATAAGTGGTGCATTTGAGCTCACAAGGCGAAAGCCTAAGAGTCAAGTTCGAGTCAATAAGTGGTGCCAACGAGCCCGCAAGGCATAATAAGCCTATTAAAGTTTACATAAAGAAAAAAAGAGTCAATAAGTGGTAAATACGACAAGTCCTTGAGAAAGTGGGTTAGTTTAGATGATTGAGTGGGAGCTTGAAGATTTATTAAGTAAAGTTTTCCCTAGTGATGATGAATGTCATTGCGGCTCAAGAATCGAGACTCTAGACCCATTACTCAAGTTAATTCCTTAACCTTACAATCCAAGACTCTCTTAGCAAAAGTCAAGGTTGGGGGAATCAATGTGCATTTTAGGTGGTGGTGATCATATCTATCCATTTGAGAACAATGTTTTTTGACTTTTCGATGCCTTAGTGAAACTAATTGATGATTCGATGCTTTGATTGTGTTTCTCTTGCACCTTAGATTAGTCTATCCCTTATATTCCTAATTCATGGATGCACTTTGGTGATGGTTATGCTTTGAAAGCTTATTTGAATCGACCATGTTTGGTGAACCATGCTTGATGAGATGACTTTGGGTAAATTGTCTTGATTGTGCTTAATAAAAGTTATGGGTTAATCTTGTGGGAAACCCTTGCGAGATCTCACTCGTCCTCTAGAGCGATTTAGGGGTTTAAAGGGCTTGTTGCATGTGCTTAAATGCAACCGTGATTCCTACGACAGTGAGTTAGTGTATATTCTCATCCTTGATTTTCTTTATTTTCGTTTTGTTTGAATAAATCTCATTCTCTCCTCATTTTTCATCTTGTTTTGCTTGAGGACAAGCAAAAGCTTAGCTTGGGGGAGTTTGATGAGTGACATTTATGTCACTCCTAGGGGTAGATCTTAGGTGTTTTTCTAGGTTATTTTATTATATATTTATCTAATTTTATCATTTTTAGCCTTTATTTATTTTATTTTATATTTTGTAGCTTAATTAGCGTAATTAGTGATTTTTCTTTGTTTTTAATTATTAATTTCGTATTGTGTTTGTTTTATTGGTTTTGATAATTTTATAGTTTAAGTAGTTATTTTTAATAATTTATTTCTATTTTTATTTCTATTTCTAGTTACTCGTATTTTATTTTATATTATTTCGTTCTCCCCTCGTCTTTTATTTTAATTTTGTAGGTGTATGTTGTTCAGAGTGTCCGGGGTACAAGTTCAAATCAATTGCATTGCGTTACATTGTCAAGAAACGTAAAACTTGACTTTGAGAGCAACAAAGCAAAGAGCTTCACATCCTCCTTATCCTACACCACCCTCTCTTCTATCCTACACCACATCAGAAGGCACCACACCTCCCCAACTCCACCATCTCTCAACCACGAGCAGCTGCTCTCTCTCCTGCGCCACCCCTGCAACAACCCCTGCAACAACACCTGCCTTCTTCTCACCACTGAAACACCAACCCTTGTTGCCACCCTCCGTTAACACAAGTCACCAGCCCAACACCGTCATTATCGCAATCCACCACACTGCCACCAATTCGCACCATCAACAACTTCAATTGCAACAATTTAGACCAAAATTGCACATCAATATCGAACCCAGAAAACAGAGCAAGAACAGAGTAATTGGTTCGCTCAAACCCGTAAATTAGTTCGGCCGAACATGAAATTTAGAGTTCCTGATTGTATGAGTTCGGTCGAACATCAATGTTTTGCCCAAACCGAACTCGGGTTCGCCCGAACCTCCATTAACGTTCGACCGAACATTTGGGCGGTCGAGTTCTTGTACGGAATTAATGAAGGTCACGTGCTTGCCTTGGTGGTTCATTGTTGGTGGCCTCGATTTTCCGCCGTACAACTCCGTTTGAAGGCTGCGATTTGATTGAAGAGTGAAGGGTTGTGATTGGTTGTTCTTCGAATTGGGGTCGTGTGATTGGAAATCTGAAACCTATGATTGAATTCAGATGTGGCTGGTGATTGAAGATGAGCGAAGACGAAGGATGAAGGCCGTTGATGACGAAGATTGATAATTGGTGATTGATGAAAGGAGCAGCGAATTGAGGGGCTGACTGATTTCAAAGGGAAGAGGGAAGGAAAGGACGAAAAGAAGGGGGAATGGGTCTGAGATGTTCGGGATTTTTGGGAGCTTTATTTTTGTTTTCCATTTTTTGTTTTTTATTTTCTTTTCTTCTTTTCTTTATTTTATTTTTCATTAATTTGATTTTCCTTTAAACTTAGTTTTAGATTTATCTTTTCCTTTTCTTTTTCTTTCTCCTTTTTCTTCTTTTAATTCTTTTTAAATTTTATTTCTCTTTTTATTTTCCCATTTTATTTTCTTATAAGGATGAGTAGTATAAATAGAATTGAGGGGCAGAATTTTATTACAATGAAAATAATTAGTCTTAGTTCTCCTTTCTCTTAGGGTTTAGGGTTTAAGGTTAGTTTTAGGAGAGAGATAAAAGTGAGAAATTATGAATGAAAATGGAGGATTTTGGTTAAACATCAAGTATGGCAATTTGTATTGGAGACTTCCACCATCA
Organism: Spinacia oleracea; assembly: GCF_020520425.1. Lineage (NCBI taxonomy): Eukaryota > Viridiplantae > Streptophyta > Magnoliopsida > Caryophyllales > Amaranthaceae > Spinacia > Spinacia oleracea. Next base: position 33,358,072 of record NC_079492.1, read on the forward strand.
ATCAATGAGCATTTCTATCTCTCTCTTCATTTATTTCTTCATTTTTGCTTACTTTATTTATTGTTTTAAGTAGTTTAATTATTTTTGCTTAGTTTAATGATTCATGTTTAGATTAGTTGTTATTATTGTTTAGAATCATGTTTTTAGTTGTTAATTTCTATAATTTTTGTGTTTTTATGATTATGGAGTAGTTTATTGGTTAGGGTTTGGGTGAAAACTCAACATTGATTGGTTTGGGTGTTGGTGATTGGAAATTAGGGGTTTTCATGATTATTTTTAGTAGTCTAGTTGGGTTGGAAAGGGATTAAAGACCTAAACTTGACTATTTGGTTGAATTAGGACTTTAACTTACCCCGGGTATGATAGGGTAGAACGGGAGTTCGTCCTTGATGCTTAGGGAAATTGTTCGCGCATCGGGAGATGGTTGGAGCTATTTGTGAATTCAACGCTTATCATGTAGTGCTTGTGAATCTCCCCCGTTTTCAATTCTTTTATGTCCATTCCATGATTTGTTGGTGTTTGACCCATTCCCTAATCTCGTTTGCTCTTGGTTTCTTAGTTTAGTTGTTTTAGTTTTAGTTAGTTAGTTGACTTTCCAAAACCCCGTTCCGACCTAGCTTGTTGTTCGATTAACGTAGATTAGTGCACCTTAGTCCTTGTGGATTCCGACCCTTGCTTACCGCTTTACTTGTGTTTAGTGGTTAGTTTAGGTAATTTGTTTGATTAGGAGAGACTAGTAACGACCTATTTTTCCCTAGATCAAACCTTAGATCAAATCACATTAGAATATCACATTCACATAATTTGATCATGCAAATTAACATTTAGAACATGTCAAAAATAACAGAACATGCAAAATAGATTTTTGACAAAAACCTTTCATTTATAACAAGAACAATAAGGTATCTATTACAATAGATGATTTAATTTTGTACCAACATACCTAGCAGATCATTTCGGCTTTTCGGGATCATCCTCATCACTGTCAGTGTTCTCATTGTCATCATCTTCCTCTGCCACATTATCCTTTTTATTACTATGACAAAGAGTTGATTTCCTTACATTCTCCCACCTGTTAAATAATGAAAAGAAGTTATTCATTTTTAACGTAATCCATTAACTAGAATATAATAGTTAAAATTTCAGAACATACCCAAGAGCTGATCACGGTTTTATCTAACATTTTCTTCACTATTTTGCTCATCATTCATCATAATCAGTTTCTTCATCTTCAGTTGTCACATGTGTTTCCCAGTCATTTGCATTTGAAATTTCATCCTCGTTTTATTTCTTGGATACATCCCTAATGTAGGGGAATACAGTTAAACATACATAACACGTGCGGAACATCCCCAAAACCAGGAAACATGTATAAAGCACAGTTTAAGAAAACTTACATTCAAAGCGTGTTTTCCCGAGTATTGTATCAACGAACACGAACAAACAACTCCACTTTTTGTTCCTCTACTTGGTTCACCGACACGTTCAGATCCGTCTTGACTATTGTAGCTTAGACAACGCACAAGATATTTTCTTTTAGGGATGAACAGTTTTCACAGAGAGAAAACTGAAGAACGCAATATTAGAATTAGGTTTAGGGTTTTTGGAAAACTGAATGAGTGTTTGGTTGTGTGCAAAAATATAATAACTAAATATTATATTAGTGTAACCGGCTAAGACAAGGCCTTGACGGGCCACAGTTGCACACACGGCCTCACAGATCCGCGCACAGCCAACACGCTGCAGGCCGAAGCCCATAGCGCGCACAGCCGAGCAGCTAGGCCGTGGGCCTCGCGTGCTCGCTGCTGCGTTGCTCTGTTGTTGCACGCTTGTGCCACGCCACGGGCTTCCCTCCTCGCTTTGCTCGCGAGCTCGTTGGCTCGTTGGGCCTTGCGCGCTTGCGCGCTTGGCTCGAGGGGCCGGCAGCTCTGATCCTCCTCGTATCCGCGACTAATAACTTACGGCTATTATTTATCGTATCGTATACGAAAAATCACCGTCGTACGATACGATTATTCGTTTCGCCCAGCTTACGAATATTCGCGATACAATATACGATTCTGATGCAAGGTCGTATTGTATAACACATTTTCCAAAACTAATTCCCCAAAAGTTATTAAATGAATTTCCGATTCATTTAATCCGGTGATCTGTTACATGCCATTGGCGTGACCTTGTAGGTTCAATCAAGAGTAAGTTGTAAGCTTAATATACATTAGAACTCACTGATCAGAAGCATTGCCCCAGCTAGCTGTTCCGATCACTTGATCTCACTGAATTAATTGTTCGCAATTAATCTGAACCTTGGTATTTAGACTTAATGCGCCTTGGGTGAAGGACATATTTCCTACAGTCTCCCACTTGTCATTCAGACAAGTGTGCATTCACATTCCTTTGTCACTTATTGTTACTTACTGAACATAAGGTAAGATCCAAGCCATCCTTATTAGGTCCAGAAGTGTTTCTCAGATTACATAGCTCAACTGTTAAACTTTTACAGAAGGTTAAGCCTTAACCAATCTGAGCACGGCCATGCATTTTACAGTATCTAACTCTCCGAGAGGCCTTGTTACACAACAACACTATATCCTATCAAAGGTAGGAGGACAATCCATTCTTGCAATCTATGAACACTCACATTGATTCATAGTACGCCCAATAACTGCTTTTATAACCTCCTTTTACTGTGCGACGTTTAGCTAGAATCAAAGCAAATTAATTCTCAAATGAGCAGGCATAATCGCTCCTGTTCTGAGGAATGGTTCTAATCAACATTAATGAGAACTACATATGACATGACTTTAATCTCTTAAAGTGTTCTCATGGTCAATCCGATACAAGATCCAATAAGTATCCATGCAAAAGATTCTGACATCCAGTCAATCTAGTTCAAGAAACAGAACTAAAAAATCTACTTGCAATCTAATCTTCATTAGTCATTGGTCGTCCACCTTTCAATGACCTGGATTAGGGATTCTTTGTGAATTCAATATTCAAGTTCACTTATGGGTGTTTCTTTGTCGAAGAATCCATCTTGACATCCCATTTGAATGTTTTGAATCACATGGACTTATCATTTAATTCTAAACCAAAATTAAATGAATATGAAATAATGAATTTCATAAATATGAAATGGTTAAACCAATTGTTTTAAACACAGATCTAACAAATGTTCTAAAAAAAAACTTAGAAAATCAAAGCCAGTCTCCAACATGCTTGATTCCATGGTTGCTACATGTGCGTTGTGTTTTGCTTGTGGCAACGGTTTAGTCAATGGATCCGCGACGTTGTCGTCAGTTCCAACCTTGCAAACCTCGATTAATTTCTTTCCTTTCAACGATCTCTCGAAGTATATGAAATCTCCGCAGTACGTGCTTGGACTTCAGGTGGCTCCTAGGCTCCTTTGCCTGGGCAATGGCTCCGCTATTGTCGCAATACAAAGCCACTGGTCCTTTAATGGAGGGGACAACCCCAAGTTCTTCGATGAACTTCCTAATCCAAACATCTTCCTTTGCTGCTTCTGAGGTAGCAATGTACTGGGCTTCAGTTGTAGAATCCGCAATAGTGCTTTGAAGGAAATAATGCCCTTGGTCCAAGTATGCATTCAATGTTAAGTCTAATAAATGAGGTTCAGTATTAATTAACAAGTTAATAATTCAGTGAGATCAAGTGAGCTGAATGCCTAGCTAGAGGCCGCTTCAGTTCAAGTGGAATTAATGATATTAATCCACAGCTTACTCTTGACTGAACCCGTAGGGTCACACAAATAGTACGTAAACGGATCAAGTATTTAATGGCATTAAATACTCCATCTATGGATATTCGGAATCGACGGATCTTGGTTTCAGTGGGAGCTGAGATCGTCACAGGCAAGAAAAGAATACTCCGGAAACGATGATATTGCCGGAAACGGAAATATGGATCGTATCGGAAATATAAATATTATCCAAGTCGTAGATGTTGCCGGAAACGGAAACATGGTACGTATCGGAAAATATTATCGGAAATGGAAATATTGCCGGAATCGGAAATATTGCCGGAAACGGAAATATTGTCAGAATCGGAAATATTATCGGAATCGGAAAATAATTCCGGAAACGGAAATATTAAATATTTGTTCGAAACGGAAATTAATTCCGGAATCGGAAATATTAAATATTGTTCGTATCGGAAATAAATTCCGGAATCGAGAATTTAATCGGAAGCGTATCGTACGAATTAACATCGGACGAGGCCTGCCAGACGAAGGCCCAGCACGAAGCCGGGCCATCGCCCAGCAAGTCAAGCGCAACAACCACACGCCAAGCATACGACCAGGCCAAGCGCAAAAGCCAGGCCCAGCCATAGCTTGGGCGCGCGCGCGGACAAGGCTGCGACAGTGGGCCTTGCGCTGTGCGCTCGGCATGGGCCGCAAGGCCTGCGTGCGGGCGTGCGGTGCTTGTGCGCCACTCGTGTGTGTTACTCGGAATCCTAAGGCTACCGGGATTCGTAATATGATTAAATCTAATCCTAATAGATAAACTTTGTTTAATTAGAATCCTAGTAGGGTTATAATTAAATAGATTTGTATTCTAATAGGATTATAATTCCTTTCCATAAACTCTATAAATAAGTGCCTAGGGTCACATATTTACAACAAGTTTTTAAGTATTAAAAGTGAGTTTTGAGAGAAAAATTCAGTCACATATTTGCCTAAAAGTGCCGAAAATAATAGTACCTTAAGGGCGATTCTAGTTGGTCAATCTTAAGGCGGATCCGGACGTGCTGTGGACTATCTACGGAGGGACGACACTTGGAGTCCTAAAGACTTGTTCTTGTTCGGTTCTGGCGCAGCTAGGGAAGGCATGCAACAAAGAGTATGCATCTAAACTTTGCTAAATGATTATGTGTAAATAATATGTATTCCTGGCTTAATGGTTGTTTCCGCATGATTTATGAATTGTCATATGTATCATAACCTAACATGCTTTTCTTAGCACTTTTCAGCTTACTACTCCGCCGTTGAGGCAGAACACAAACCCATACTGTGATCTCAAATCATCTCTGTCGGTTAGAAAGCTTTCGTCCGTATATCCCGTAACAATCAACTCATCTGTACCACCATAAACCAGAAACTGATCCTTAGTCCTTTCAGGTACTTTAGGATGTTATTGGCAGCAGTCCAATGTGCATCACCTGGTTCTGACTGGTACCTGCTCGTTGCACTGAGTGTGAACGAAACATCCAGCCTTGTACAAATCATAGCATACATGATGGATCCAATAGTCGAAGCGTATGGAATTCCATTCATCTTTCTACGCTCATCAGATGTTTTGGGACACTGAGTCTTGCTTAGATATGTGCCATGTGACATGGGTAGATGGCCTCTCTTGGCTTCCATCATATTGAACCTAGCTAGCACTTTGTCAATGTAAGTGCTCTGGCTTAGTCTGATCATCCTTTTAGATCTATCCCTATAGGTCTTGATGCCCAATATGTACTGTGCCTCTCCTAAGTCCTTCATTGAAAAACACTTTCCAAGCCAAGTATTTACAGACTCCAACATAGGAATGTCGTTTCCAATAAGTAGCATGTCATCAACATACAAAACTAGGAATGCAATTTTACTCCCACTGACCTTCTTTTATACACAAGATTCGTCCTGATTCTTGATGAAGCCAAACTTATTGATTGTTTCATCAAATCGTTTATTCCAACTCCTTGATGCCTGCTTTAGTCCGTTAATGGACTTCTTAAGCTTGCATACCTTCCCTTGGTTCTTTTGATCGACAAAACCCTCCGGCTGCGTCATAAGCACAATCTCTTCAAGAACACCATTCAAGAAGCCAGTTTTGACATCCATTTGCCATATTTCATAGTCATGAAATGCGGCAATCGCAAGGATAATCTGAATAGACTTAAGCATCGCCACTAGAGAAAAGGTTTTATCGTAATCAACGCCGTGTACTTGCCTGCAACCTTTTGCTACCAATCTAGCCTTGTATATGTATACAATTCCATCTTTGTCTTTCTTCAATTTGAAGACATATTTGCATCCGATAGGTGTAAACCCATCCTGCAAATCTACCAAATCCCAGCCTTGATTTTCAGACATGGAGTCTATTTCAGATTTCATGGCCTCTAACCATTTAGTGGATCTCGGGCTCGTCATAGCTTTCTTGTAAGTCATAGGTTCATCACTATTTAATATGAGAACGTCTAAGTTTTCAGTCAACAGGATGCATGTCCATCTTTCTGGCTGAACCTTAGTTCTATTTGACTTACGAGGGGCAACAACGTTTTGAGGAACTACTCCCACTGGCTCTTCTAAAGACCTTGGAGGTTCTTCGTCCTGAACTGCTTCTAAAGAGTTCTTGGTTCGTTGTTCGTCTCGAATCTCTTCGAGGTTTATTATTCTCCCACTTGTCAATTTGGAAATATTATTTCTTTTCAAAAAGACACCGTCACGAACAACGAATACCTTGTTGTCGGACTTGTTGTAGAAGTAATACCCCTTTGTTTCTTTTAGATACCCAACGAAGAAACATTGGTCAGGTTTTGGTTTGAGCTTGTCATAAATTAACCGCTTGACATATGCTTCGCAACCCCAAATCTTTAGAAAAGACAACTTTGGAAGTTTCACAGTCCATAATTCGTATGGAGTGTTTTCAACAGCTTTTGACGGAGCACAATTCAGTGTGAGTGCTTCTGTTTGCAACGCATGTCCCCAAAATCGTAAAGGAATTTCGGCTTGACCCATCATTAACCTGACCATATTGAGTATGGTCCTATTTTTCCGTTCCGCCACTCCATTCCATTGAGGTGTCTCCTGAGCAGTCAATTCAGAAAGAATACCGCATTCTTTTAGATGGTCATCAAACTCGTTGCTAAGATATTCACCTCCTCCATATGATCTTAGAGCTCCGATTTTCTTGCCATGTGATTCTCTACTTCATTTTAAAATTCTCGGAATTTCTCAAACGATTCAGACTTGTGTTTCATTAAGTAAATTTAGCCATATCTACTTAAATCGTCCGTAAACGTTATGAAATAGCTGACCTCACCTCTAGCTTTCGTACTCATAGGCCCACATACGTCCGTATGTATTAACCCTAGTAGTTCGCTTGCTCTTTCTCCCACCTTTGAGAAAGGTTTCTTGCTCATTTTACCAAAACAACAAGATTCGCATTGATCAATCGACAATGCCACATAAATGTGAGATCTGAATCACCAGTTTTAGCCTTTTTAGTATTTATGTTATAAATGTGTTTGCTCGTATCTAGCACATATAGACCATTTTCTTGTTGTGTTGAACCATAAAACATTCCATCCAAAGCAAAAGAACAACTATTGTCTTTAAATTGAAAACTAAAACCTTTAGAATCCAAACTTGAAACGAAAATAATGTTTCTGGTGATACTAGGAACATAGTAAAAGTTTTCTAGTTCCAAACCAAAACCACTAGGCATAGAAATAAAATACGATCCTACGGCTAATGCAGCAATCCGTGCTCCATTTCCCACGCGTAGATCCATCTCGCCTTTATCAAGCATTCTACTTCTCCTTAGTCCCCGCGAATTGGAACATAAGTGTGAGCCACAACCAGTATCTAATACCCAAGAAGTAGAATTGGCAAGATTACAATGTATAACATACATTCTTGAAGGAGAAGAAATGTTTCCGTCCTTCTTCTCTTCCTTTAGTTTAGGGCAATCTTGCTTGTAATGACCAATTTCATTACAATTGAAGCATTGCGATGTAGAAGGAGAAGAATTTTTCTTCATCTTGCTCTTGGAAGGCGCCAGTTGCCCTCCAGGAGTGGATGAAGATCCAGCCTTGCTTGTGTTCCCCTTGCACACTTTCTTGAATTTGATGCACCTCACATTCAAAGGGTCTTGCTTGAACTTAAGGATTCTCTCGGATTTCTTGAGCAATTCCACAAGTTCACATAATGTGCTCTCTTTCTGATTAAAGAGATAGTGCATCTTAAACCCCTCATAATCCCTATGAAGAGAATTTTGCACTAGTGCAATAGCTATCGACTCTTTGACGGAACCACCAAGTCTCTCGATTGTGAAAAATAATCCAGACATCATATCCACATGAGACCGAATTGGTGGGTTTTTGTCCATCTTGATTGAGTAAATGCGCTTTTGTGCCTCTAGAAGCTCGTTCTCTAGGCACGACTTGTGTGGGGGTAGTGAGTTTGTGATCGCTCATTGAATTAGCCAATTCATCAACCCTTTTGCCACCAGTTTGGCACTTGGGTTGAAACCCCGCACGACACCTATCCCCAAGATGACTTAGGAGAGCATGAGGCTCAAAAGTAATGAACCTCCCTCTCCAACTTTTGGGAATAGACTTTAGGATAAACCCCGTGACAAGGTACTTGTGAAGTGCCCAACTTTTGTACCGTTCAGGAGTCATTCCCTGCGCATCATAGCTAGGAAAAGGTTGTTCAATACATAGTGCATGTCATTCACTTTTAAAACTTCGAAAAGTTTCCTTTCCCATTCAAAAAAGTTAGTCAAGTTCAACTCGACATCCATAATTTTCAATGATTTGATTGTTGTTATGTTTACGGCCATTTGATTACTACATTTGAAAAGAATTCGCAATAAATAACCATTCATAACTTAATAACTTTACAACAAAAGCTAGCATGCAATCATTAAAGCTGTTAAACATTTCATTCATGCAAAAGCAAAACATGGTCCAAAATGAATGAAACGATTCCAAGACCCTAAAAGTCCTAAATCCTTAAGCAGCTTTGGCATGTCTTAAGTAGTTTAAGATTCTAGGTAAGCAAAACCTATTGCTAGTAATTCCAAACTACTCTTGGTTGATAAATTAATACCATAATTTATCCCATTGCCACAACATAATGTCATTGTTGTTTGAGTTGAAACCACAATCAACGTGCTCCTTTGGGACGCCTTACCATCTAAGTCAACTAATATAGCACATCGCTTTGGCGTAAACGTACTACGTTAGATCCTTATATTTTTGTAAGTGTTTGATTTGGAAGGCAATGTTTAAACTCAATATTACTTTGGACCTAGTTGTTTCGATGTTGGTTCGATTATTTAGTGAACTAAATCTAACCGAGTCATACAAAACAACCTATTCATGCATAATATACATTCATTCAAGCAAAATATATATAAAGTGCATAAATAATAGGTGAACTAGTATGGCCCAAAACTCTTGTCTTGAAGCATCCAATCTTCTTCACCATCTTATTAGCTTGGCATCGTCTTGAATATTCATTCAATTGCTAACTTAAAGTTCTAAACTTTGAAATACTTGAAAATAATAAAATTACATTAAAATTTCCATGGTACGCAGACCATATTTAAAATTTCACATTCAAAGATAGAACGGTTCGCAGACCATATTTAACTATCCTAAATGGCCATACTAGTCACTTGGAGTACCTGCATTATATAAAAGATACATTCTATGCATTCACCCATTCGTATGCTAAAACGAATGGCCCAAGTAATTCTGCAAGTATTTACATGAATTAATTAAAATTCACGTTCACATAAACGCGTCCTAAAAGATTAATCAATTTCCAAAATATTAATCCTTGGACTTTATTCTAATTAAAATTGAATTTAATTAAAATAATTATGCGATCTACGAAAATAATTAAAATAATTATTTCATTTTAATTTCATTTAGCGGCTCCCACTCAAACCAATAATTGTTCCGGATAATTAATTATTTAAATATTAAATTAAAACTCGCGGCCCGGCCAAAGTAAATAAAATAATTATTAATTATCCCGTTAGCCCAAATTAATGCAAACATAAAAGACAAGCCCAACGAAAACAAAAAAATTGTTCGTGTGCATGTGCGGGCTAGGCTTGCGCCCAGCCTAGCATTGCACGCTGTGGCCTACGAGGTACACGAGCAAAGTCCATGCCCCTCGCAGCCGCGCCCACGTACCCGCAGCATCGCTGCTGCCCCTGTGTGTTGTTGTGCTCGTCGCTGCGCAAGGCAAGCTGCCTTACTTGCTCGCAGCACTCAAATGCCCCTTGCTTGCCCCTTCCTAGCCCAGCGCGCGCCGCACGCATCACGCTGATGCTGCCCGCGTTGCTGTGGCTTGGCACAAGTGTGGCAGCCCGCGTGGCTCGTCGAGCCACACGTCCACCCCACCTCAAGTTCGTGCCTTTGGTTCGTGCCTACGAACCAAATTAATTAAAAAAATTAATTTCATGAACGATTGCATTAAGTTATTTTTCATTAAAAAGTTTGATTTTTATTTTCGAAAAATAACGATTTTTACGATTTAATTAATTTAACAACAATCCAATTTCGTTAAAAATATTAAATCAAAGCTAACATTACTCAAATTTTAAGAAAGAACGATTTCAACTGAAAATTTGAACTTTTAAATAATCAAATCTAAAACTTTAAATCGTTCTAAACATTTAAATTTCAGATTTTTATTCAATTTGGTTTAAGTGTCGATTAAAATTAACGAAACCATTCAAAATTTTAATCCTATAATTTTTAAAATTCGCCACTGACCATGAAATTTAATTCCCTTTCTAAATTAATTAAATTACTAGATCCAAATTATTTAAAAAATCAATTAGCGATCTAAAATTTACGAATTTGGGGAAAGCAAAATTAGGGTTTATACTTATCGAAAACGACTGACATTTTTACCATAATTCAAGAATATACCCAAAAACATTGTGTCAAGATCTCAATCAATTTCGAGTAGTTTAGGTTGACCAATTAATTGAAAAACTTTCCAAATTTATTAATTTTAATTCGAAAATTAACAAAAATGCCCAAAAAACACAACTTCGAGGCCTGTTTTTGCAATTCCGTTCACATATTTTGATCTTAGAAAATCGTTTTCAATTTGATTAGGGTCAGAAAAGTCGAAAATACGAATATTTTTGATTCCGGAACCTATTACGCAATTAATCCAATAATTCATGATAATTCCGAAAAAATCAACAAAAATTCCAAAAATTTCGACAACAGCAAAAACAATAAAATCATGCTAAAAAATTCTTTAAATACATAAGGCTCGTGATACCACTGTAGGGGAATAAAGTTAAACATACATAACATGTGCGGAACATCCCCAAAGCCAGGAAACATGTATAAAGCACAGTTTAAGGAAACTTACATTCGAAGCGTGTTTTCCCGAGTATTGTATCAACGAACACGAACAAAGAACTCCACTTGTTGTTCCTCTACTTGGTTCATTGTTACGTTCAGATCCGTCTTGATTATTGTATCTTAGACAACGCACAAGATATTTGATTTTCGGGATGAACAGTTTTCACAGAGAGAAAACTGAAGAACGTAATATTAGAATTAGGTTTAGGGTTTTTGGAAAACTGAATTAGTGTTTGGTTGTGTGCAAAAATATAATAGCTAAATATTATATTAGTGTAACCGGCCAAGACAAGACCTTGACCGGCCACACTTGCACACACGACCTCACAGACCCGCGCATAGGCAACAAGCTGCAGGCCGAAGCCCACAACGCGCAGAGCCGAGCAGCTGGGTCGTGGGCCTCGCGTGCTCGTTGCTGTGTTTTTGCGTGCTTGTGCCACGCCATGGGCTGCCGAGCTGGCTGGCTCGTTGGGCCTTGCGCGCTTGGGCGCTTAGCTCGACAGGCCAGCAGCTTCGATGCTCCTCGTATTCGCGACTAATACCTTACGTCTATTATTTATTGTATCGTATACGACGAATCACCGTCGTACGATACAATTATTCGTTTCGCCCAGCTTACGAATATTCGCGATACGATATACGATTCCGATGCAAGGTCGTATCGTATAATACGTTTTCCAAAACTAATTCCCGAAAAGCCATTAAATGAATTTTCGATTCATTTAATCCGGTGATCTGTTACATGCCATTGGTGTGACCTTGTAGGTTCAGTCAAGAGTAAGTTGTGAGCTTAATATTCATTAGAACTCACTGATCGGAAGCATTGCTCTAGCTAGCTGTTCCGATCACTTGATCTCACTGCATTAATTGTTCGCAATTAATCTGAACCTTGGTATTTGGACTTAATGCACCTTGGGTGAAGGACATATTTCCTTCACCTAACACATATTGAATAAAGATATATTTAGAGTTTTAGATCGTAACATTATTTAAAACTAAAAGAAGAGGCAAAGTTTTGACCAAGCACTTACTTTGAATCAATATTTTCTATTTCATCCATTTGTTTTGTCGTTGTTTGTTCCAACGATGCAACAATGACTGTTTGTATTGCAATTTCTAACTCATCAGGTCTTCATCAATTTTTGTTTTTTTTGTTCTGGAAGACGATGCATCATTTAAATGAGTTGTATTAATTAGGTGGAAACATGGAGTATGTATCAACCTTCTTCTCTTCTTTGTTTTCCTCTGTTTTCTCCCGCTAGGTTTAAACATTTTCTTTTTCTGTTGATCTGTTCTTGGGCACATCTACCTTTTCAGGTTCATTTGGCTTCTCGTCTAGAATTTCAGGTTTATTCTCTTTTGATATGTCCATATTTTAAGCTTCATCCCTAATAAATTTTACAACATTTTGCATAGTTAATTAGAACACCCAAATATGAAATTAAAACATAAACATATGCAATTAGAACATATAAAAAGTTAATTAGAACATAAACTTATGATATTAGAACATAAGTCCGGGTTATTAGAACGTACATAACAGTTAAATAGAACATTGATACAAGTGACTAAAACTTAAAATCCAACAATATTAGTTATGTTTTTCAAGTATTCTTAATGTGTTAAATTCTACATAAAAAGTGTTTACCTTTGATCATGGACATCTATAGGCATTGCCTTCACCCTATAAAGATCACCTTTAATTTTGAATTTTTTTGGTGGTTCATCCCTTAAGGTTTATAACTTTTTCCAAATATTAGTACAAAAAAAGTGTTGATTGTAATATAGGATTAGTTAAATGAAACTTAGAACATAACACATACACCTTTGGAACATAAGTAGCATACCTATGATTATTTTTTCCTTTTGTGTAATTTTAAGCCTCACTATGTACTTTTCTTTTTCTTTTTCTTTTTGTTTATTTGTAGTTGTAAATATTAATTAGTAAAGGTTTTGAAACTGAAATTTATTTGTTCTTATGTTTTAATTTAATTAATATTATTACCTCTTGATTGGAATTTCTTCAGTAGTTTTCAAAGTATGTCTAATTTTCTCTTCCAGTCGAGGAACTTCAGTGTTCTCAGCTTCATCGGTAGGGTTTTCAGAAACATTCCTAATACATCGATTAAACATTTCGAAACATAAGAACAAGGAGTAAGAACATTCAATATTATTATTAAAGAACAATTGAGGCATAATGCTGAAACTTACTTTTGAATCGAACTTGTTGATTCAGTAGAAGTAGCTTGCAACACGGGCTCTTGTTCACCTCCGATTCTTTCTTTATTTTCCGTTGTTTCTAGATTTGGATTATCTTCTTTTATATCCTCATTCCTATAAATAAATTTGGATTTAGTTATAACAAATGACCGGACAATAAGCAAACTAAATCTAAGATGTAAAAGACATGTTCTGATGTTTTTTCTTATGTTCTAAATATTGGGAAATGATTTTTATAGTTGAAATTATGCAAAATTACCTTATACTGTCACATTCCAAAATATTTTTTTCTAAATTTCTTCGTTCAAAGTTGGACTTCCAAATGTTACTGTTTTTTTGTTTCGGCAACATTATTCTCTATATTGTCTCTGTTTTGATTTTTCGAACATATTAATATACTAATTATATTATGCATATGTAAATTTTATTCATAACATTTAAACAAGCATTATAACATTAGAACATGCTTATAACAACATTTAGAACATACATTAGATTATTAGAACAGTTTGGATTATGCTCAAAACCATTAGAACATGGCCAAAAATATTAGATAATGGGCAAAAACTTTAAAACATGTTCAAAAGACATTACAAAATCTCCTTTATAAAATTAAATCATGCACAAAAACAATAAAACATATCTTAGTAACATTAGAATATGTCTTAATAATAGTAAAACATGCTTAAAAACATTTAGAACATGCTATTAGAACAAGCCCAAAAACTTTATAACATTATATTTATAACATTTGATCATCCACAAAAACTGTAAAACATGTCTTACTAACTCTAGAATATGCTTAGAACATCAATTTAACATTAAAACATGCTTAGCATCAATTTACCTCGAATTTATTATTTTAAAGGAAATTTTGGTACTTACTACCTTAAAAATATATCACTTTTGTATTTACTACCTTATAAAATTTTTATTTTAAATTACTACCTTAAACTTCCAATTTTTTTATTTATTTACTACCACTTTACAATTTTCACATTTTAAAATTAAGATATCTTTTTCGTTTCTTAATCATTTAAAGTGATTCAAAGTTCATTATTTTCCTTTTTCTACAGGGGTTTCATTAAGAACGACATTTCAAAACAATTCGTTTGATTATTCATAAATATTTTAAAATTTTACAAATAATATTTAATTCGTTTTACCATTTACGAAATGTTAAAAGCAAGATCCGAATGGAATCCATACACATAAATGAGAACAATGAGTTTTGAATAACTTAAAATGATTAAGAAACGAAAGAAATATTTCGAATTTAAAATGAGAAAACTATAAAGTGGTGCGGTGAATTGATTCAAATCAAAAGTCAATTTGTTGTTGAGAATTAATCAAATTCAAACAAAATTTGGTTGTCGAGAATTAATTAAACTATTGAATTGAAGTCAGGGATGAAAAAAGATGATTTATTTCCTTGTAATTCTTTTTTGGTGTTGAGAGAATCAATTCAAGGAAATAAATCATATTTTTCCATCCGTCACTTTAATTCAATATTTAAATTGATTATGTTATTTTAGACCCCAGCCAAAGATGATTTGTTATCCGGTTGAGAAAATCTTGAAAGCAACATCTTAAATACTTAAATAATAACTTAAAGTCTTACTAAAGATGTACAACTAATAATTCTTTACTTTTATAAAATCATTTTCCAACTTAAAACAAAGGAATTACTAAAGTATTACTGCCACCGTGATAACGGTTAAGGCTAGTACCAGAATTACGCAACAGAATTTAATGTCAACTAACTTTTCAAAAACATAAATAATAAATTATCGAGGCCTCCTACAAGTTGGAACCATAACGTCCCAAAAACCAAAGTATTAAAATTCAACGAAACCCAAACTTAATTAAAGTACAGTTAAAAATAGTTTTAAAGTACGAAAGCATGCAACTCTCCCCAAGCCACATGATTTCGATCGTACTTCGATCTACCAACCTGCTATATTATTCTACTCCCCAACAACGCTAGTGCAAATGATGGATCATCACAGGGTCATTAAGGCAAAGGCCATGACCAAAAGACACAAGGCACGTAGTCGGCAAAAAGCTGAGTACTTACAAGACCAAGGTGAAATAGAACTATAAACATGCATCAGTCGCTAAAGTACTAATCAACATGCAAAAGCCATTTGATAATCAACACGTAAATCATGAATACAAGACTCGATTCTTGACTCGACTACTGACTCACAATTTAATTAGAATAAGCTTCGAACAGGCCAAAAGAATATTCCATAAAGGAAGGGTGTTGGGAGCCCACCAAACACCATAATAAATAATAAATAACGGACCATACTGAGTGTCAGGCCATACCGACGGAATTCCAGCGCATAAATTAAATGAAACAACGTCTTGTATCATTAGTAGGAGAACGAGTTTTCCGGCAAGTCTCCCCCCATTGTTCATACTCAAGGTATATACGTTCCAAGAGTTTTGAAGCTTGTTCTGGTTGCACTTTACATTTATTAATATTTTATTAATGGTGAACTTGAGACTCGAACACACATACATACAATTAATAAACGACAACTAAAACAATTCATTTTAATTCCTTTAGGACTTGTGATCAATAAATGAAGACGTATTGAAATTACTACCAAGTTCCTTCTCACAAAGTGAGATTCCACATCATGCCTGTTAACATGAGGGTTGTGCCCTTGCACGACAAATCCTAATTCATTTCATACAAAATATTTCCAACTGAACCCTACATATGCGGTGGCTTACGTGAGCTAACCCTTCACATGTGGTAAAATAAATAGTACGACGTGGTACGAATAATTGGCTCAAAAGTATGCTAGACATCGCCCAGCTTACGAATATACGCGATACAATATACGATTCCGATGCAAGGTCGTATCGTATAATACATTTTCAAAAACTAATTCCCGAAAAGCTATTAAATGAATTTCCGATTCATTTAATCCGGTGATCTGTTACATGCCATTGGTGTGACCTTGTAGGTTCAGTCAAGAGTAAGTTGTAAGCTTAATATTCATTAGAACTCACTGATCAGAAGCATTGCCCCAGCTAGCTGTTCCGATCACTTGATCTCACTGAATTAATTGTTCGCAATTAATCTGAACCTTGGTATTTAGACTTAATGCACCTTGGGTGAAGGACATATTTCCTTCAGTCTCCCACTTGTCATTCAGACAAGTGTGCATTCACATTCCTTTGTCACTTATTGTTACTTACTGAACATAAGGTAAGATCCAAGCCATCCTTATTAGGTCCAGAAGTGTTTCTCGGATTACATAGCTCAACTGTTAAACTTTTACAGAAGGTTAAGCCTTAACCAATCTGAGCACGGCCATGCATTTTACAGTATCTAACTCTCCGAGAGGCCTTGTTACACAACAACACCATATCCTATCAAAGGTAGGAGGACAATCCATTCTTGCAATCTATGAACACTCACATAGATTCATAGTACGCCCAATAACTGCTTTTATAACCTCCTTTTACGGTGCGACGTTTAGCTAGAATCAAAGCGAATTAATTCTCAAATGAGCAGGCATAATCCCTCCTGTTCTGTGGAATGGTTCTAATCAACATTAATGAGAACTACTTATGACATGACTTAAATCTCTTAAAGTGTTCTCATGGTCAATCCGATACAAGATCCAATAAGTATCCATGCAAAAGATTCTGACATCCAGTCAATCTAGTTCAAGAAACAGAACTAAAAAATCTACTTGCAATCTAATCTTCATTAGTCATTGGTCGTCCACCTTTCAATGACCTGGATTAGGGATTCTTTGTGAATTCAATATTCAAGTTCACTTATGGGTGTTTCTTTGTCGAAGAATCCATCTTGACATCCCATTTGAATGTTTTGAATCACATGGACTTATCATTTAATTCTAAACCAAAATTAAATGAATATGAAATAATGAATTTCATAAATATGAAATGGTTAAACTAATTGTTTTAAACACATATCTAACAGATGTTCAAAAAAAAAACTTAGAAAATCAAAGCCAGTCTCCAACATGCTTGATTCCATGGTTGCTACATGTGCGTTGTGTTTTGCTTGTGGCAACGGTTTAGTCAATGGATCCGCGACGTTGTTGTCGGTTCCAACCTTGCAAACCTCGATTAATTTCTTTCCTTTCAACGATCTCTCGAAGTATATGAAATCTCCGCAGTACGTGCTTGGACTTCTGGTGGCTCCTAGGCTCCTTTGCCTGGGCAATGGCTCCGCTATTGTTGCAATACAAAGCCACTGGTCCTTTAATGGAGGGGACAACCCCAAGTTCTTCGATGAACTTCCTAATCCAAACATCTTCCTTTGCTGCTTCTGAGGTAGCAATGTACTCGGCTTCAGTTGTAGAATCCGCAATAGTGCTTTTCTTAGCACTTTTCAGCTTACTACTCCGCCGTTGAGGCAGAACACAAACCCATACTGTGATCTGAAATCATCTCTGTCGGTTAGAAAGCTTTCGTCCGTATAGCCCTTAACAATCAACTCATCTGTACCACCATAAACCAGAAACTGATCCTTAGTCCTTTCAGGTACTTTTGGATGTTATTGGCAGCAGTCCAATGTGCATCACCTGGTTCTGACTGGTACCTGCTCGTTGCACTGAGTGTGAACGAAACATCCAGCCTTGTACAAATCATAGCATACATGATGGATCCAATAGTCGAAGCGTATGGAATTCCATTCATCTTTCTACGCTCATCAGATGTTTTGGGACACTGAGTCTTGCTTAGATATGTGCCATGTGACATGGGTAGATGGCCTCTCTTGGCTTCCATCATATTGAACCTAGCTAGCACTTTGTCAATGTAAGTGCTCTGGCTTAGTCCGATCATCCTTTTAGATCTATCCCTATAGGTCTTGATGCCCAATATGTACTATGCCTCTCCTAAGTCCTTCATTGAAAAACACTTTCCAAGCCAAGTCTTTACAGACTCCAACATAGGAATGTCGTTTCCAATAAGTAGTATTTCATCAACATACAAAACTAGGAATGCAATTTTACACCCACTGACCTTCTTGTATACACAAGATTTGTCCTGATTCTTGATGAAGCCAAACTTATTGATTGTTTCATCAAATCGTTTATTCCAACTCCTTGATGCCTGCTTTAGTCCGTAAATGGACTTCTTAAGCTTGCATACCTTCCCTTGCTTCTTTTGATCGACAAAACCCTCCGGCTGCGTCATAAGCACAGTCTCTTCAAGAACACCATTCAAGAAGGAAGTTTTGACATCCATTTGCCATATTTCATAGTCATGAAACGCGGCAATCGCAAGGATAATCTGAATAGACTTAAGCATCGCCACTAGAGAAAAAGTTTCATCGTAATCAACGCCGTGAACTTGCCTGCACTTTTGCTACCAATCTAGCCTTGTATATGTATACAATTACATCTTTGTCTTTCTTCAATTTGAAGACATATTTGCATCCGATAGGTGTAAACCCATCCTGCAAATCTACCAAATCCCAGACTTGATTTTCAAACATGGAGTCTATTTCAGATTTCATGGCCTCTAACCATTTAGTGGATCTTGGGCTCGTCATAGCTTTCTTGTAAGTCATAGGTTCATCACTATCTAATATGAGAATGTCTAAGTTTTCAGTCAAGAGGATGCATGTCCATCTTTCTGGCTGAACCTTAGTTCTATTTGACTTACGAGGGGCAACAACGTTTTGAGGAACTACTCCCACTGGCTCTTCTAAAGACCTTGGAGGTTCTTCGTCCTGAACTGCTTCTAAAGAGTTCTTGGTTCGTTGTTCGTCTCGAATCTCTTCGAGGTTTATTATTCTCCCACTTGTCAATTTGGAAATATTATTTCTTTTCAAAAAGACACCGTCACGAACAACGAATACCTTGTTGTCGGACTTGTTGTAGAAGTAATACCCCTTGTTTCTTTTAGATACCCAACGAAGAAACATTGGTCAGGTTTTGGTTTGAGCTTGTCATAAATTAACCGCTTGACATATGCTTCGCAACCCCAAATCTTTAGAAAAGACAACTTTGGAAGTTTCCCAGTCCATAATTCGTATGGAGTCTTTTCAACAGCTTTTGACGGAGCACAATTCAGTGTGAGTGCTTCTGTTTGTAACGCATGTCCCCAAAATCGTAAAGGAAGTTCGGCTTGACCCATCATTAACCTGACCATATTGAGTAAGGTCCTATTTTTCCGTTCCGACACTCCATTCCATTGAGGTGTCTCATGAGCAGTCAATTCAGAAAGAATACCGCATTCTTTTAGATGGTCATCAAATTCGTTGCTAAGATATTCACCTCCTCAATATGATCTTAGAGCTCCGATTTTCTTGCCATGTGATTCTCTACTTCATTTTAAAATTCTCGGAATTTTTCAAACGATTCAGACTTGTGTTTCATTAAGTAAATTTAGCCATATCTACTTAAATCGTCCGTAAACGTTATGAAATAGCTGACCTCACCTCTAGCTTTCGTACTCATAGGCCCACATACGTCCGTATGTATTAGCCCTAGTAGTTCGCTTGCTCTTTCTCCCACCTTTGAGAAAGGTTGCTTTCTCATTTTACCAAAAAAACAAGATTCGCATTGATCAATCAACAATGCCACATAAATGTGAGATCTGAATCACCAGTTTTAGCCTTTTTAGTATTTATGTTATAAATGTGTTTGCTCGTATCTAGCACATATAGACCATTTTCTTGTTGTGTTGAACCATAAAACATTCCATCCAAAGCAAAAGAACAACTATTGTCTTTAAATTGAAAACTAAAACCTTTAGAATCCAAATTTGAAAAGAAAATAATGTTTCTGGTGATACTAGGAACATAGTAAAAGTTTTCTAGTTCCAAACCAAAACCACTAGGCATAGAAATAAAATACGATCCTACGGCTAATGCAGCAATCCGTGCTCCATTTCCCACGCGTAGATCCATCTCGCCTTTATCAAGCATTCTACTTCTCCTTAGTCCCCACGAATTGGAACATAAGTGTGAGCCACAACCAGTATCTAATACCCAAGAAGTAGAATTGGTAAGATTACAATGTATAACATACATACTTGAAGGAGAAGCAATGTTTCCATCCTTCTTCTCTTCCTTTAGTTTAGGGCAATCTCGCTTGTAATGACCAATTTCATTACAATTGAAGCATTGCGATGTAGAAGGAGAAGAATTTTACTTCATCTTGCTCTTGGAAGGCGCCAGTTGCCCTCCAGGAGTGGATGAAGATCCAGCCTTGCTTGTGTTCCCCTTGCACACTTTCTTGAATTTGATGCACCTCACATTCAAAGGGTCTTGCTTGAACTTAAGCATGAGGCTCAAAAGGAATGAACCTCCCTCTCCAACTTTTGGGAATAGACTTTAGGATAAACCCCGTGACAAGGTACTTGTGAAGTGCCCAACTTTTGTACCGTTCAGGAGTCATTCCCTGCGCATCATAGCTAGGAAAAGGTTGTCCAATACATAGTGCATGTCATTCACTTTTAAAACTTCGATAAGTTTCCTTTCCCATTCAAGAAAGTTAGTCAAGTTCAACTCGACATCCATAATTTTCGATGATTTGATTGTTGTTATGTTTGCGGCCATTTGATTACTACATTTGAAAAGAATTCGTAATAAATAACCATTCATAACTTAATAACTTTACAACAAAAGCTAGCATGCAATCATTAAAGCTGTTAAACATTTCATTCATGCAAAAGAAAAACATGGTCCAAAATGAATGAAACGATTCCAAGACCCTAAAAGTCATAAATCCTTAAGAAGCTTTGGCATGTCTTAAGTAGTTTAAGATTCTAGGTAAGCAAAACCTATTACTAGTAATTCCAAACTACTCTTGGTTGATAAATTAATACCATAATTTATCTCATTGCCACAACATAATGTCATTGTTGTTTGAGTTGAAACCACAATCAACGTGCTCCTTTGGGACGCCTTACCATCTAAGTCAACTAATATAGCACATCGCTTTGGCGTAAACCTACTACGTTAGATCCTTATATTTTTGTAAGTGCTTGATTTGGAAGGCAATGTTTAAACTCAATATTACTTTGGACCTAGTTTTTTCTATGTTGGTTCGATTATTTAGTGAACTAAATCTAACCGAGTCATACAAAACAACCTATTCATGTATAATATACATTCATTCAAGCATAATATATATAAAGTTCATAAATAATAGGTGAACTAGTATGGCCCAAAACTCTTGTCTTGAGGCATCCAATCTTCTTCACCATCTTATTAGCTTGGCATCGTCTTGAATATTCATTCAATTGCTAACTTAAAGTTCTAAACTTAGAAATACTTGAAAATAATAAAATTACATTAAAATTTCCATGGTACGCAGACCATATTTAAAACTTTACATTCAAAGATAGAACGGTTCGCAGACCATATTTAACTATCCTAAATGGCCATACTAGTCACTTGGAGTACCTGCATTACATAAAATATACATTCTATGCATTCACCCATTCGTATGCTAAAACGAATGGCCCAAGTAATTCTGCAAGTATTTACATGAATTAATTAAAATTCACGTTCACATAAACGCGTCCTAAAAGATTAATCAATTTCCAAATTATTAATCCTTAGACTTTATTCTAATTAAAATTGAATTTAATTAAACTAATTATGCGACCTACGAAAATAATTATTTCATTTTAATTTCATTTAGCGGCTCCCACTCAAACCAATAATTATTCCGGATAATTAATTATTTAAATATTAAATTAAAACTCGCGGCCCGGCCCAAATAAATAAAATAATTATTAATTATCCCGTTAGCCCAAATTAATGCAAACATAAAAGTCAAGCCCAACGAAAACAAAAAAATTGTTCGTGTGCATGTGCGGGCTAGGCTTGCGCCCAGCCCAGCATTGCACGCTGTGGCCTACGAGGCACACGAGCAAAGTCCATGCCCCTCGCAGCCGCACCCACGTACCCGCAGCATCGCTGCTGCCCTCGTGTGTTGTTGTGCTCGTCGCTGCGCAAGGCAAGTTGCCTTGCTTGCTCGCAGCACTAACATGCCCCTTGCTTGCCCCTTCCTAGCCCAGCACGCGCCGCACGCAGCACGCTGATGATGCCCGCGTTGCTGTGGCTTGGCACAGGTGTGGCAGCCCGCGTGGCTCGTCGAGCCACACGTCCACCCCACCTCAAGTTCGTGCCTTTGGTTTGTGCCTACGGACCAACTTAATTAAAAAAAATTAATTTCATGAACGATTGCATTAAGTTATTTTTTATTAAAAAGTTTGATTTTTATTTTCGAAAAATAACGATTTTTACGATTTAATTAATTTAACAACAATCCAATTTCGTTAAAAATATTAAATCAAAGCTAACATTATTCAAATTTTAAGACAGAACGATTTCAACTGAAAATTTGAACTTTTAAATAATCAAATCTAAAACTTTAAATCGTTCTAAACATTTAAATTTCAGATTTTTATTCAATTTGGTTTAAGTGTCGATTGAAATTAACGAAACCATTCAAAATTTTAATCCTATAATTTTTAAAATTCGCCACTGACCATGAAATTTAATTCCCTTTCTAAATTAATTAAATTACTAGATCCAAATTATTTAAAAAATCAATTAGCGATCTAAAATTTACGAATTTGGGGAAAGCAAAATTAGGGATTATACTTAACGAAAACGACTGAAATTTTTACCATAATTCAAGAATATACCCAAAAACATTGTGTCAAGATCTCAATTAATTTCGAGTAGTTTAGGTTGACCAATTAATTGAAAAACTTTCCAAATTTATTAATTTTAATTCAAAAATTAACAAAAACGCCCAAAAAACACAACTTCGAGGCCTGTTTTTCAATTCCGTTCACATATTTTGATCTTAGAAAATCGTTTTCAATTTGATTAGGGTCAGAAAAGTCGAAAATACGAATATTTTTGATTTCGGAACCTATTACGCAATTAATCCAATAATTCATGATAATTCCGAAAAAATCAACAAAAATTCCAAAAATTTCGACAACAGCAAAAACAATAAAATCATGCTAAAAAATTCTTTAAATACATAAGGCTCGTGATACCACTGTAGGGGAATAAAGTTAAACATACATAACATGTGCGGAACATCCCCAAAGCCATGAAACATGTATAAAGCACAGTTTAAGGAAACTTACATTCGAATCGTGTTTTCCCGAGTATTGTATCAACGAACACGAACAAAGAACTCCACTTGTTGTTCCTCTACTTGGTTCATCGATATGTTCAGATCCGCCTTGATTATTGTGTCTTAGACAACGCACAAGATATTTGCTTTTCGGGATGAACAGTTTTCACAGAGAGAAAACTGAAGAACGTAATATTAGAATTAGGTTTAGGGTTTTTGGAAAACTGAATTAGTGTTTGGTTGTGTGCAAAAATATAATAGCTAAATATTATATTAGTGTAACCGGCCAAGACAAGACCTTGACCGGCCACACTTGCACACACGACCTCACAGACCCGCGCATAGGCAACAAGCTGCAGGCCGAAGCCCACAACGCGCAGAGCCGAGCAGCTGGGTCGTGGGCCTCGCGTGCTCGTTGCTGTGTTTTTGCGTGCTTGTGCCACGCCATGGGCTGCCGAGCTCGCTGGCTGGTTGGGCCTTGCGCGCTTGGGCGCTTAGCTCGACAGGCCAGCAGCTTCGATGCTCCTCGTATTCGCGACTAATACCTTACGTCTATTATTTATTGTATCGTATACGACGAATCACCGTCGTACGATACAATTATTCGTTTCGCCCAGCTTACGAATATTCGCGATACGATATACGATTCCGATGCAAGGTCGTATCGTATAATACGTTTTCCAAAACTAATTCCCGAAAAGCCATTAAATGAATTTTCGATTCATTTAATCCGGTGATCTGTTACATGCCATTGGTGTGACCTTGTAGGTTCAGTCAAGAGTAAGTTGTGAGCTTAATATTCATTAGAACTCACTCATCGGAAGCATTGCTCTAGCTAGCTGATCCGATCACTTGATCTCACTGAATTAATTGTTCGCAATTAATCTGAACCTTGGTATTTAGACTTAATGCACCTTGGGTGAAGGACATATTTCCTTCACCTAACACATATTGAATAAAGATATATTTAGAGTTTTAGATCGTAACATTATTTAAAACTAAAAGAAGAGGCAAAGTTTTGACCAAGCACTTACTTTGAATCAATATTTTCTATTTCATCCATTTGTTTTGTCGTTGTTTGTTCCAACGATGCAACAATGACTGTTTTTATTGCAATTTCTAACTCATCGGGTCTTCATCAATTTTTGTTTTTTTGTTCTGGAAGACGATGCATCATTTAAATGAGTTGTATTAATTAGGTGGAAACATGGAGTATGTATCAACCTTCTTCTCTTCTTTGTTTTCCTCTGTTTTCTCCGGCTAGGTTTCAACATTTTCTTTTTCTGTTGATCTGTTCTTGGGCACATCTACCTTTTCAGGTTCATTTGGCTTCTCGTCTAGAATTTTAGGTTTATTCTCTTTTGATATGTCCATATTTTAAGCTTCATCCCTAATAAATTTTACAACATTTTGCATAGTTAATTAGAACACCCAAATATGAAATTAAAACATAAACATATGCAATTAGAACATATAAAAAGTTAATTAGAACATAAACTTATGATATTAGAACATAAGTCCGGGTTATTAGAACGTACATAACAGTTAAATAGAACATTGATACAAGTGACTAAAACTTAAAATCCAACAATATTAGTTATGTTTTTCAAGTATTCTTAATGTGTTAAATTCTACATAAAAAGTGTTTACCTTTGATCATGGACATCTATAGGCACTGCCTTCACCCTATAAAGATCACCTTTAATTTTGAATTTTTTTGGTGGTTCATCCCTAAAGGTTTATAACTTTTTCCAAATATTAGTACAAAAATAGTGTTGATTGTTATATAGGATTAGTTAAATGAAACTTAGAACATAACACATACACCTTTGGAACATAAGTAGCATACCTATGATTATTTTTTCCTTTTGTGTAATTTTAAGCCTCACTATGTACTTTTCTTTTTCTTTTTGTTTATTTGTAGTTGTAAATATTAATTAGTAAAGGTTTTGAAACTGAAATTTATTTGTTCTTATGTTTTAATTTAATTAATATTATTACCTCTTGATTGGAATTTCTTCAGTAGTTTTCAAAGTATGTCAGCTTCATCGGTAGGGTTTTCAGAAACATTCCTAATACATCGATTAAACATTTCGAAACATAAGAACAAGGAGTAAGAACATTCAATATTATTATTAAAGAACAATTGAGGCATAATGCTGAAACTTACTTTTGAATCGAACTTGTTGATTCAGTAGAAGTAGCTTGCAACACGGGCTCTTGTTCACCTCCGATTCTTTCTTTATTTTCCGTTGTTTCTAGATTTGGATTATCTTCTTTTATATCCTCATTCCTATAAATAAATTTGGATTTAGTTATAACAAATGACCGGACAATAAGCAAACTAAATCTAAGATGTAAAAGACATGTTCTGATGTTTTTTCTTATGTTCTAAATATTGGGAAATGATTTTTATAGTTGAAATTATGCAAAATTACCTTATACTGTCACATTCCAAAATATTTTTTTCTAAATTTCTTCGTTCAAAGTTGGACTTCCAAATGTTACTGTTTTTTTGTTTCGGCAACATTCTTCTCTCTATTGTCTCTGTTTTGATTTTTCGAACATATTAATATACTAATTATATTATGCATATGTAAATTTTATTCATAACATTTAAACAAGCATTATAACATTAGAACATGCTTATAACAACATTTAGAACATACATTAGATTATTAGAACAGTTTGGATCTTGCTCAAAACCATTAGAACATGGCCAAAAATATTAGATAATGGCCAAAAACTTTAAAACATGTTCAAAAGACATTACAAAATCTCCTTTATAAAATTAAATCATGCACAAAAACAATAAAACATATCTTAGTAACATTAGAACATGTCTTAATAATAGTAGAACATGCTTAAAAACATTTAGAACATGCTATTAGAACAAGCCCAAAAACTTTATAACATTATATTTATAACATTTGATCATCCACAAAAACTGTAAAACATGTCTTACTAACTCTAGAATATGCTTAGAACATCAATTTAACATTAAAACATGCTTAGCATCAATTTACCTCGAATTTATTATTTTAAAGGAAATTTTGGTACTTACTACCTTAAAAATATATCACTTTTGTATTTACTACCTTATAAAAATTTTATTTTAAATTACTACCTTAAACTTCCAATTTTTTTTTTATTTACTATCACTTTACAGTTTTCACATTTTAAAATTAAGATATCTCTTTCGTTTCTTAATCATTTAAAGTGATTCAAAGTTCATTATTTTCCTTTTTCTACAGGGGTTTCATTAAGAACGACATTTCAAAACAATTCGTTTGATTATTCATAAATATTTTAAAATTTTACAAATAATATTTAATTCGTTTTACCATTTACGAAATGTTAAAAGCAAGATCCGAATGGAATCCATACACATAAATGAGAACAATGGGTTTTGAATAACTTAAAATGATTAAGAAACGAAAGAAATATTTCGATTTTAAAATGAGAAAATTGTAAAGTGGTGCGGTGAATTGATTCCAATCAAAAGTCAATTTGTTGTTGAGAATTAATCAAATTCAAACAAAATTTGGTTGTCGAGAATTAGTTAAACTATTGAATTGAAGTCAGGGATGAAAAAAGATGATTTATTTCCTTGTAATTCTTTTTTGGTGTTGAGAGAATCAATTCAAGGAAATAAATCATATTTTTCCATCCGTCACTTTAATTCAATATTTAAATTGATTATGTTATTTTAGACCCCAGCCAAAGATGATTTGTTTTCCGGTTGAGAAAATCTTGAAAGCAACATCTTAAATACTGAAATAATAACTTAAAGTCTTACTAAAGATCAAAGACCCTAATAATTCTTTACTTTTATAAAATCATTTTCCAACTTAAAACAAAGGAATTACTAAAGTATTACCGCCACCGTGATAACTGTTAAGCCTAGTACCAGAATTACGCAACAGAATTTAATGTCAACTAACTTTTCAAAAACATAAATAATAAATTATCGAGGCCTCCTACAAGTTGGAACCATAACGTCCCAAAAACCAAAGTATTAAAATTCAACGAAACCCAAGCTTAATTAAAGTACAGTTAAAAATAGTTTTAAAGTACGAAAGCATGCAACTCTCTCAATCATCCCAAGCCACATGATTTCGATCGTACTTCGATCTACCAACCTGCTATATTATTCTACTCCCCAACAACGCAAGTGCAAATGATGGATCATCATAGGGTCATTAAGGCAAAGGCCATGACCAAAAGACACAAGGCACGTAGTCGGCAAAAAGTTGAGTACTTACAAGACCAAGGTGAAATAGAACTATAAACATGCATCAGTCGCTAAAGTACTAATCAACATGCAAAAGCCATTTAATAATCAACACGTAAATCATGAATACAAGACTCGATTCTTGACTCGACTCCTGACTCACAATTTAATTAGAATAAGCTTCGAACGGGCCAAAATAATATTCCATAAAGGAAGGGTGTTGGGAGCCCACCAAACAACATAATAAATAATAAATAACGGGCCATACCGAGTGTCGGGCCATACCGACGGAATTCCAGCGCACAAATTAAATGAAACAACGTCTTGTATCATTAGTAGGAGAACGAGTTTTCCGGCAAGTCTCCCCCCATGGTTCATACTCAAGGTATATACGTTCCAAGAGTTTTGAAGCTTGTTCTGGTTGCACTTTACGTTTATTAATATTTTATTAATGGTGAACTCGAGACTCGAACACACATACATACAATTAATAAACGACAACACAAACAATTCATTTTAACTCCTTTAGGACTTGTGATCAATAAATGAAGACGTATTGAAATTACTACCAAGTTCCTTCTCACAAAGTGAGATTCCACATCATGCCTGTTAACATGAGGGTTGTGCCCTTGCACGACAAATCCTAATTCATTTCATACAAAATATTTCCAACTGAATTCTAAATGTGCGGTGGCTTACGTGAGCTAACACTTCACATGTGGTAAAATAAATAGTACGACGTGGTACGAATAATGGGCTCAAAAGTATGCTAGACATCCCGTACCATAGCATAACAATAAATAATTCATCCCTTGCATGTGAAACAAATCATACATGCATAAATATTGAACAACATGTTTGACAATGAAATCCACACTCATAATAATCCCAACATGCTAGTTCAACCAATAATTCAATAATTCCATTATAATAATCCACGTGATCGTTCACCAAAACAAATATGAATCCACATAATATAATTCACATCAACAACAATCATTTAATGCCTTTGACAAATGGTGTGGTCGCCCTAGACTTGTACGTACCTTGAATACCTAAGCGTAGGGGCCACTTTGCAAAACGAGCACTTACTTAGAAATCACCTCCTATCATCGAAATAATGAAACTTTAATTATTTTCATGTTCATTAAATTTCCAGCAACTTTATAAAATATTAAACCTTGTTTAAACTTTAGAACTCAATCGTTCTTTAATAAAATAATCGTCTCAATTTGCAAAACTAATCCCTAGTATGAAAAGATACTTTTTCCGCCCTTAAAATCAATAAAAATCAACACTTTAGGCCTTTATATAAATCTGAAAATATAATTGATTATCATAATTAAATTCATCACCTAATTATGCTAATCAATTGACCCATTAAGTCTAGGTTAAAACCCTAACTTGAATTTCTCAATAAAACAAATTTAACATCATAAAAATCAAACCTTTATTAAATAAACCAATCTGAAATTTCATGCTTTAATAATTAAAATACGCCTCATGAATCAAAACATATATATCCTCAAAGTACGGTGTTCATAACCGATTCCCTGCATTTTAATTATTCAAAACAATAATAAGAATATAATTTGAAATGCGAATTTGAAATAAAATAGTTTAAGGGAATTAGGATTATACCAATCCGGCCTATAGCACGGAACAACCACAAAAATTGTGATTGGTCGAAAGAATTGAACTAACGAACGAACAAAACACACACACACACTCTTCGTGTGTGCGCGTGCGTGGGAGAAGAAACATAGGCAGCAGCGCTGGGCGCACGCGGGACGAAGGGGCAAGGGGCGCTGGGCGCTGGCGCTGTGCGCGAGGGAGAGACGAGAGGGGAGTGTGCGCTGGGGCGCGAGAGAGGGACGAGCAAGGGCAGCGCTGGGCGCGAAGGCACGCAACACTCAAGGCACGAGGGCGAGGGCACGAAGGCACGCAGGGCACGAAGGCAAGGCACGAAGGCACGCAGCACCCGAGTGCTCGTGTGTGCGGGCAGCGAGCCGGACAAGAGAGAGAGGAGAGGAAGAGTGTGGGGCAAGCAAGAGAGGAAAGGCTTAGTGAAAAATAAGGGGTTCATTAATGAGGAGAGTCATATTTATAAGCTCTCGTATCCCTAGTGGGCTAGGCTTGGCAATTTGACATTGGGCTTAGCATTTAAATGATTGGGCTAGCCTTAAGCTTAGAATTAAATCCTTTTGGTTGGGCTCGATTAATAAAACGAGTTGGACTTTTCATTTAAAACCCAAACATTTTAAAATTACTTGCGACCCATTAAATTTCCCGACTCGAAATTAAATTCGTTTCGTAATTAATTAAAATAATAGATATTCTAATTAATTAAAATACATTTAAATAATATTTAAATGCGAAATAAATTCTAAAAATAGTAAAATACTTTGTAAATATAATAAAATATATTTATAATTATTATAAAAATGCGAGGTATTACAGTCTACCCTCCTTAAAAGAAGTTTCGTCCTGAAACTTGGGTTCGGAAATCAAAATTCAAACTCAAAACTTGAGACTTTATGTTGATGTACTCTTTACATGATTAAACAGGACAATAATAAGTGCAAAATCAATAGAAAGCACTAAATTGAGCATAAATTAGGGGAAAACAAGGTAAAAAGCGCGAAATTCTACCGCACTCTACCACCCTTAAAAGACACGAGTTACGACCCCGTAACTCAACTAACCTCGGGAAAAAGCTCGGGATATTTCTTTCTCATTTCTTCCTCCGCTTCCCAAGTTGCTTCCTCAGATTCTTGATTAGACCACAACACTTTGACAATTTTCACATCCTTAGTACGTGTACTACGCACTTTACTATCTAGGATTTTGACAGGTCTTTCCTCGAAAGTTAAACTTTGGTCTAATTCTATGGTCTCCGGTTACAACACATACGACTTATCAGGAACATATTTCCTTAACTGAGATATGTGGAACACATTATGCACTTTATGCAAGTCCATAGGCAAGGCTAGTCTATAGGCTACCTTTCCAATTCGTTCTAAGATTTCATATGGGCCTATGTCCTTAGGGCTTAACTTCCAATCTCAAGACACCTTTCATTGGTGACACTTTGAGCAACACCTTATCACCTATGTTGAACTCTTCATCCCTACATTGCAAGTCCGCATAACTCTTTTGGCGATCCTACGCCGCTTGAATTTTCGATTGGATGGTTCGGATTTGGTTCATGGTGTCCTCTATCATTTGAGGTCCCAATACTACGGTTCCACTAATGTCATTCCAACAAAGTGGACTTCTACACTTTCGTCCATACAGGGCCTCAAACGGTACCATTCCTATACTAGCATGATAGCTATTGTTGTATGAAAACTCAATCAAATCAAGGCTATCTTACCAACTTCCTTGGAAATCGATGACGCATGCTCGCAGCATGTCCTCAAGGGTTTGGATGGTTCTCTCAGTTTGTCCATCTGAGGCTGGGTGGAAGGCTGTACTCATTTTCAATGTTGTACCAAAGCTCTTCTGCACACTTTTCCAGAAATTCGAAAGAAACCTTGAATCCCTATCTGATACGATATCCTTAGGAACTCCATGTAACCTCACAACATTCTTAATGTAAGCTTTAGCAAGTTGTTCCATTTTCCAAGTTTCCTTCATTGGTATGAACATTGCTGACTTGGTCAACCTATCTACCACAACCCAAATTGTATCATTCCCGGTTTTCGACTTAGGCAAACAAGTGACAAAGTCCATAGAAATACAATCCCATTTCCAGCTTGGAATCTCTAAAGGTTGGACCTTTCCTTGAGGTCTCCTGTGTTCTATCTTAACTTTCTGACAAGTCAGGCATCTAGCGACAAATTCAGCCACTTCGTCCTTCATTCTTGGCCACCAATAGACCTTTTTCAAATCCTTATACAACTTGGCACCACCTGGGTGCACAGAATATGGCGTATTGTGCCCTTCTCTCATCAATTTCTCCTTCAATTCACCACACTTTTGAGGCACACACCACCTGCCTTTGTACCTCAAACTTCCATCGTCATGGATTTTGAAATCTACTTCCTTTCCTTGCGAAATCTTTTCCTTGATCCGCTCCAAATTTACATCACCAGCCTAATTCTCCCTAATCTCATCAAATATTGACGGCTGGATGGTTAAGGCATTCATCATTCCCTCAAGACTTTCACCACTTACTATTTCAAAGTTCAAACGATGCATGTCCTTACACAGCTCGTTAACAACTACTAACGCATTAACACCATGACTTGATTTCCTACTCAAGGCATCCGCAACTACATTGGCTTTTCATTCATGGTATTGAATATCCAAATCATAGTCCTTGATTAACTCCAACCACCTTCGTTGGTGCATATTCAGATCCTTCTGTGTGAAAATGTACTTTAAACTCTTATGATCCGTGAATATCCTACATTTCACACCATACAGATAGTGTCTCCATATCTTGAATGCAAACACTATGGTGGCTAGCTCTAAATCATGGGTAGGGTAATTGGATTCATATGGCTTCAACTGCCTCGACGCATACGCAAAAACCTTTCCATTCTGCATCAATACACACCCTAAACCATTCTTAGAGGCATCATTATACACATCATAGGTACCACTCTTATCTGGCAAGGTTAACATCGGCACGGTTGTCAATCGCGTCTTCAAGGCTTGGAACGCCTCCTCACACTGGTAATTCCATTCAAACTTTGCTTCCTTCTTCATCAAGGTTGTCATTGGCTTGGCTATCCTAGAGAAGTCTTGCACAAAGCGTCTATAGTAGCCAGCTAATCCCAGAAAACTTCGAATGTCAGTCACACTCTTCGGTGTAGGCCATTCACTAACACCATTGGTCTTAGCAGGGTCTACTGCCACTCCTTTTTTAGACACAAAATGTCCCAAAAATGCAACCCTTTCTAACCAAAATTCACACTTTGAGAACTTGGCATACAACTGGTTATCTCTCAGGGTACTCAACACAAATCTCAAGTGTTCAGCGTGATCCTCTTCACTCTTCGAATACACTAGGATGTCATCTATGAAAACCACTACAAACTTGTCCAAATAGGCATGGAACACACGGTTCATCAAGTTCATAAATATTGCAGGTGCATTGGTTAACCCAAAAGGCATAATGGTGAACTCATAATGCCCGTATCTAGTCCCGAATGCGGTCTTTGGTATATCGTGATCAGCGATTCTCAATTGATGATAACCTGAGCGCAAATCGAACTTTCAAAAGATTCCTTCTCCTTTCAGTTGGTCAAATAGGTCCTCTATCCTAGGTAAAGGATACTTATTCTTGATCGTGACCTTATTGAGCTCCCTGTAGTCTATACAGAGCCTTATACTTCCATCCTTCTTCTTCACAAACAAGACTGGTGCTCCCCAAGGTGATGCACTTGGCCTAATGTAACCTTTCTCCAATAGATCCTCCAACTGGCCTTTCAACTCATTCATTTATGATGGAGCCATTCGATATGGTGCTTTCGAGATAGGCGCGGTTCCAGGCACTAAGTCTATGGTAAAGTCAATAGGTCGATTGGGAGGCATCCCCGGGATCTCTTCCGGAAACACATCCAGGAATTCATTCACTACTACAATGTCTTCGGGTTGATCTTTGATTACATGCTCTAGGTTTCTCACATTGCATAAGAAGACCGGGTTCCCTTTACCGACTAGCTTCACGAGTTCCATTGCCGTGATGATCCCTATGTTCTTAGGTTTACCAAAAAGACGGTACGACACTACTTTTCCTAAGCTAGACCTCAAGTGAACCTTCTGCTTCTCACAATCTAATTTTGGATTTGAACATGGCCAACCGGTCCATTCTTAGAATTACATCTAGCTCTCCTAACTCAAACTCGATTAGGTTAGATAAGAATACGGTCTTGGCTATTGTCAAAGGCACATCCCTATGGATTTTGGTACACTTCACTATGCTACCAGTAGGTATGACTATAGGTACTTCAATTGTTTCAGGCTCTTTCAAACCTAATTTCCCCAAAGCGTCTACTGAGATAAAAGAATATGTTGCACCAGAATCAAATAGTACTTTAACTAAAACGGAGTTAATAAAAAAAGTACCAGCTATGACGTCAGAGGAAGTTTCTGCTTCTTGCCTAGATATCACATTCAGCTTCCCTTGGGCAACTCCTTTGTTATAGCCACCTCCATTGGTGTTTCCATTGTTGTTTCGGTTTCCATTCTGCTGTTGGTTTCCTCCAGGATTTCCATGGTTCTGGTGATTGCCATTGCTATTACTATTGTTACCACCTTGGTCATTCCTTTAGTTTCCACCTCCATTTCCTCCATTTCGGTTCTGGTTATTCCGATTATTGTTCTGGTGGTTACCTTGGTTAGGCTTTCCATTCTTAGAATAGGATTCGTACTCCCTATGGCCTAACTTATGACAGAACCTACTGGTCACTAGGTTTCCGTCACAATCCTTTCCAGGGTGATTCATGTTACAGCGCCTACAGTCGTAGGTCCTTACTCCATTCCTTCAAGACTGATTTCCACCACCTTGATTGTTGCGACTTCCACCATCGTTAGCTCTAAACTGGAAATTCCCATTCCCTTTGTGCTCCTTAAAATTTCCTTGATTATGTTGGTTACTCCCCTGATTCGAGTTCCCAACATCCTTTCTTTTCTCAGCACTTCCATTCTTCCTTTGTTGTAACCCATAAAGGTGAGTAGCTTTTCCGTAAAGGGTGTCTAATGAGGTAAAGGTCTCTCCAGACAGCAACAACTGTAAGTCCATGGTCAATCCATTCTCAAATCTTTGACCTCTGAGCTCTTCAGTGCAAACCTAGACAGCTCTATAAGCTTAGAATAGTACTCCGTTACAGACAAACCCTGCATTTTGAGTTCGATGAACTCTTGCGCCTTTTGCTTCTTCAGATAAGGTGGGTAAAACTTGTTCCTCAATGCGGTTTTAAACGCTTCCCACCTAAAGTTAGGTGTGGCTCTAAGGGTATTCTCACATCGTTGCCACCATAAATCAGCTTCACCCCTAAGGTAGTACACAACACTGTTTACCCTAAGGTTTTCGGGGCAATTCACAGCTACGATAAGCTTATCAAATTCTCTCAACCAGTTTTCAAGCACACTTGGTTCAATCTCTGCGCTATACAGTGGGGGTTTTCTTTGAGCTATTTTCTTAAACATTTCCCCAGCCGGATCATGCACTAGGTTGGCTCTAGTTTGAGCTAGGTCTCGAACTACCTCAGCTAGTTGTCTAACCACTTCAGAAATCTCTTGGTTAGCCATATCCCTTCTCCTTAATAGAATAAAAGACTAACTTTAATATTGGTTGGAAACGACATTACTAAGGCACTAGTTCGACAACGAACCCACTCACAACAAGAACACAAACAGCACGTGCCCTAGGGGAGTTGGCGCCAACTTTAGGCCTTCTCTCCCACCTATTCGATGCATGAAACTTTAGATAGTTGCTAATTTGACCACCTTGCACATAAAATTTCACTGAAGAAATAACAATTATTCCCTTTGCGATACCCACGAAACTTAGAATTGAAAATTGAACTTAAGAGATAACGAAAAGGAAATTCAATGCTTTTATTAATGCTTCAATGATAAAGTCTTACATCCATCAATGATACAACTTTTATTTCTCCAAACTATAATAGAACTAATAATCATAAGTATTAGCTTTGCCACTTTATTATTCAATGAAATAAATAACTAAGGATTACATTTCTCTAAAGACTAATGTCATCACGACAATCATTTCTTTCTTTGTATTGCTCTGGAGTAAAGTCTTGATCATTAGGATCATCCAAGTCTTCTTCCGGATCAAAGTATTCATCCATAGCCTCATCATCCTGTTGTGGCTCACTATCTACCACATTGTTCTCTCCAAGCTCATCCTCAGATCCACTAGATATCTCAATTGTTGGTTCTGGAACTACAGGAATAGGATTTTCAATCTCAACTACATCATCATCATCCTCCTCAACATCATTAGCTTGCTCATCATGAATCATGCCATCTTCACCATCACTTTCTACTCCCCCATAGCCCATACCTAGACCCGCAGAGTACTTCCCATCCTCATAGCTATTCTCCGCAACCTCTAAGATATTAGTGAGAACCTTAGTATCATACTTCCACCTACCATCTCCAGTCCCATATTTGTACCAATTAGGGGTAGCATCATTATAGTGCATGTCACTGAACTCGTTCTTAAGGTCTATGTAAGGGTTCTTATGGGGCAAACAATGAATAACCATATTAGCCATCATATCCTTTTGCCTAAGGTGAGGCATATCCTTGGTTGAAGCAAAGTAGTAGCAAGCAAACACAATTTTTTGAACATACATATGAGGAGTCTCGTTATCCAGTTTCTGTAGGCATCCTATACTTGAGAACTTAGAAGGTAGCATCTTAATTCCTAAAATTCACAACTAAAAAGTCTTACTAACGCGTTCCCATAGAAATTCCAACCCAAAAAGGATACAATAAATAGTTCGTGGAGCCATACAATTTCAATGCACAAGTATATGCTCAACCTGAATTATGATGCAATTAATCATACAAGGCAAGATAAAACATGGTCGAAACACATACATGGCAATTATTAGATCACATAATCAAATAAATGCATACTTAAACTAATATGCCCTTCTTAATCTACCTATTCCTCACTTGAAAGTAATATTAATTAAGAAATTAATTAAGAAATAACTCCTAACTTAGTTGAAATTATTAAAATTAAAATCTAAAATTAATAATAATTACCAATTTAAATAAATTAATTTCGGATCTTAATTAAAAGAAAATCCGAAAAAAAATGTTTTTTTTTAATTCGAAAAATTCGAATAAATAATTAAATAAATAAATTCGGATATATAAAAACGAAATCCGAAAATAAAATAAAAATATTTCGAATTAAATTTCGAATAAATTAAGATTTCGGAAAAAAAATTGAATTAAATAATAATCTAAGTTTTCAACGTATTTCAAACGACCCAAAATAATTGATATTTAACCTTTAAAATATTGAGTACTCAAAATAATACGTTTTGACTTTAGGAAAATAATATTTTTAAAATCCTAAAGTTCCGCATTAGTCTCCGATTACCACTTTGTAGTATTGCTTACTACAAAGGAGGAATGAAACTAAGCTCTAGTCTAATAATTCCTTACTTTTATAAAATCATTTTCCAACTTAAAATAAAGGAATTACTAAAGTATTACCGCCACCGTGATAACGGTTAAGGCTAGTACCAGAATTACGCAGCGGAATTTAATGTCAACTAACTTTTCAAAAACATAAATAATAAATTATCGAGGCCTCCTACAAGTTGGAACCACAACGGCCCAAAAACCAAAGTATTAAATTTCAACGAAACCCAAACAAAATTAAAGTATAGTTAAAAATAGTTTTAAAGTACGAAAGCATGCAACTCTCTCAATCATCCCAAGCCACATGATTTCGATCGTACTTCGATCTACAAACCTGCTATATTATTCTACTCCCCAACAATGCAAGTGCAAATGATGGATCATCATAGGGTCATTAAGGCAAAGGCCATGACCAAATGACACAAGGAACGTAGTCAGCAAAAAGCTGAGTACTTACAAGACTAAGGTGAAATAGAAACATAAACATGCATCACTCGCTAAAGTACTAATCAACATGCAAAAGCCATTTAATAATCAACACGTAAATCATGAATACAAGACTCGACTCTTGACTCGACTCCTGACTCACAATTTCATTAGAATAAGCTTTGAACGGGCCAAAAGAATATTCCATAAAGGGTGTTGGGAGCCCACCAAACACCATAATAAATAATAAATAACGGACCATACCGAGTGTCGGTCCATACCGACGGAATTCCAGCGCATAAATTAAATGAAACTACGTCTTGTATCATTAGTAGGAGAACGAGTTTTCCGGCAAGTCTCCCCCCATTGTTCATACTCAAGGTATATACGTTCCAAGAGTTTTGAAGCTTGTTCTAGTTGCACTTTACGTTTAATTTATTAATGGTGAATTCGAGACTCGAACACACATACATACAATTAATAAACGACAACCAAAACAATTCATTTTAATTCCTTTAGGACTTGTGATCGATAAATCAA
Organism: Spinacia oleracea; assembly: GCF_020520425.1. Lineage (NCBI taxonomy): Eukaryota > Viridiplantae > Streptophyta > Magnoliopsida > Caryophyllales > Amaranthaceae > Spinacia > Spinacia oleracea. The sequence continues at coordinate 33,395,872 of NC_079492.1, forward strand.
GACGTATTGAAATTACTACCAAGTTCCTTGTCACAAAGTGAGATTCCACATCATGCCTGTTAACATGAGGGTTGTGCCCTTGCACGATAAATCCTAATTCATTTCATACAAAATATTCCCAACTGAACCCTACATGTGCGGTGGCTTACGTGAGCTAACCCTTCACATGTGGTAAAATAAATAGTACGACGTGGTACGAATAATTGGCTCAAAAGTATGTTAGACATCCCGTACCATAGCATAACAATAAATAATTCATCCCTTGCATGTGAAACAAACCATACATGCATAAATATTGAACAACATGATTGACAATGAAATCCATACTCATAATAATCCCAACATGCTTGTTCAACCAATATTTCAATAATTCCAGTATAATAATCCACGTGATCGTTCACCAAAACAAATATGAATCCACATAATATAATTCACATCAACAACAATCATGTAATGCCTTTGACAAATGGTGTGGTCGCCCTAGACTTGTACGTACCTTGAATACCTAAGCGTAGGGGCCACTTTGCAAATCGAGCACTTACTTAGAAATTTCCTCCTATCATCAAAATAATGAAACTTTAATTATTTCCATGTTCATTAAATTTCCAGCAACTTTATAAAATATTAAACCTTGTTTAAACTTTAGAACTCAATCGTTCTTTAATAAAATAATCGTCTCAATTTGCAAAAACTAATCCCTATTATGAAAAGATACTTTTTCCGCCCTTAAAATCAATAAAAATCAACACTTTAGGCCTTTATATAAATCTGAAAATATAATTTATTATCATAATTAAATTCATCACCTAATTATGCTAATCAATTGACCCATTAAGTCTAGGTTAAAACCCTAACTTGAATTTCTCAATAAAACCAATTTAACATCATAAAAATCAAACCTTTATTAAATAAACCAATTTTAAAATTCATGCTTTAATAATTAAAATAGGCCTCATGAATCAAAAGATATAAATCCTCAAAGTACGGTGTTCATAACCGATTCCCAGCATTTTAATTATTCAAAACAATAATAACAATATAATTTGAAATAAAATAGTTTAAGGGAATTAGGATTATACCAATCCGGCCTATAGCACGGAACAACCACGAAAATTGTGATTGGGCGAAAGAATTGAACTAACGAACGAAAAAAACACACACACACTCTCTTCGTGTGTGCGCGTGCGTGGGCGAAGGAACATAGGCAGCAGCGCTGAGCGCACGCGGGACGAAGGGGCAAGGGGCGCTGGGCGCTGGCGCTGTGCACGAGAGAGAGACGAGAGGGAAGTGTGCGCTGGGGCGCGAGAGAGGGACGAGCAGGGGCAGCGCTGGGCTCGAAGGCACGCAGCACTCAAGGCACGAGGGCGAGGGCACGAAGGCACGCAGGGCACGAAGGCAAGGCACGAAGGCACGCAGCACCCGAGGGCTCATGTGTGCGTGCAGCGAGACGGACAAGAGAGAGAGGAGAGGAGGAGTGTGGGGCAAGCAAGAGAGGAAAGGCTTAGTGAAAAATAAGGGGTTCATTAATGAGGAGAGTCCTATTTATAAGCTCTCATATTTCTAGCGGGCTAGGCTTGACAATTTGACATTGGGCTTAGCATTTAAATGATTGGCCTAACCTTAAGCTTAGAATTAAATCCTTTTGATTGGGCTCGATTAATAAAACGAGTTCGACTTTTCATTTAAAACTCAAACCTTTTAAAATTACTTGCGACCCATTAAATTTCCCGACTCGAAAATTAAATTCATTTCGTAATTAATTAAAATAATAAATATATATTCTAATTAATTAAAATACAACAACAACAACAACAAAGCCTTAGTCCCAACATGATTTGGGTCGGCTAACATGAATCGTCGTAGGAGATTGTCAAAAAAAACAAGTAAGAGAAGGTGGAATTAATGAAAGTAAGATAAGAGAAAAATGTATATATGTTATAGAAGAAATATTGTAAGAGATAATAAAAATAAGTAACGTTTAAAATATATGAATAAGTAAAATAAGTCTATTTCAAAATAGCATGTAAATTAAAAAAAAATTAAAGAATTTTTTTTAAAAAATAAGAATAAAAATAAAATAAAAAATAGAAAGAAACAAAAACATGAAATCTGTATAAATCAACTGAAGTCATCAATGTATATTCTCTACCTGCACTCTGTCCTATCCAACGCCATATTTTCCTCAATCCCAAGAAAGCTCATATCGTGCTCAATCACCTTCCTCCAAGGTGATATACATTTAAAATATAATAAAATATATTTTATAATTATTATAAAAATGCGAGGTATTACAAAAGATTCCCACCAAACCAACAACCAATAAGTTTTGAAAAGAATTAAGTTTGGTGTAGTTCAAAAATTTCAATGCAAAGAGCATATGATTTGCAAGAAACATGATGCATTTAATCACGCAAATGGATATTAACATCAAGAAAAAGAATCAATTAATTCAAACAATCATCTAACACATTCTTGAATAGACACTTAAATGCATACTCCTAATAAATCCCGAAATGCTGACATTATTTCACCTACAAGTTACTCCTAAAAGTCCTATTTTACAACTTCTTACCAACAAAGAAAAGGCAATGCAATGATGGGTCGTCACAAAGTCATTAGGGAATATGACATGACCAAAATACAACTTGAATCACGTAATCAACAAAATTGAGTACATACAACTAAGTTAAAAACAACCTAGAAAAATTTCCCAAACATTCATAGACTAATTTGCCAAAGAGTTATACCGAAATACGTGTTCCGCAAACCCGAATGATCGCCACACAAAAAAAAAAGCGACGCTCGGGACGGCCTGTAACGAATCCCACAAACGCTGCACAACGCGTAAAGGACGTTATTAGGCAAGCACGCAAATCTAAGTCGCATAAACAAAAGTAGACGCAGAAAGAAAATGAGAATCAGCCAGGGACGCATTTTCAACGCCCCTGGCTGGGCGCCAGAATTTCTCACGCCTGACGCTGGGCGCTGAAGTTGCTGCTTGGCCTTCTGGTTAGGCGCAGCAGCCTCGGTGCCCGCGCAAAAAGAAAATACGTAGCACAAAAAATGTTCGTAAAAAGAATTGCTACGAGGGCGTAAGAAGAGCACTCGATTTCAAAAGCGACTCGTAAAAAATTAATAACTCTTCGCGTCGTTGTTAGGCCTCCTACGACGACAATGCTCGGCACTAAAAACCGAACATGCTAACAATTATGAATGTCACACGGGCAAGTGTTTCGAAAATCCAAAGAATGACCAAAAGAAAAAAAAAACAAAAAGTGTACCAACAAAAGAAAGCGTAAAAAACTAATAGAGAGAGTCGAAGTCTAAACTAAGTAATGCTTGAAACTTTGGGAACCTGAACTTTAGCTTATCTTATGCCTAGGACTGGTCCTGCCACTTGGTGCCGATCAGGGAGTCAACGGTTAGTGCGTCTCGAAGATACATCGCCAACATCAGGTTTAGTGACTCCAAGCTCCGTCTGTCGTCCCTCATTTCAAGGATCTCCACTTCCCCAACCTCGATTCGCACCTTCAAACATGTCCATCGAAGATTTGCGAGACCAGATGGTCCAAATGACCCAACTTATGGGCCAATTGAAAATGGAAAATGAAGCTTTAGCGGCTGCGCAAGCCAAAAATGACCTCGATAACGAGAAGAGGATTGAAAAAATGGTCCTACAGCAAACCATGTGGAGCAAATACTTCTCCCTCGATCCTGAACCTTTTCCTGGCAAACTACCAGAAAAGTTCAGTTCATCTGACTTACCAAAGTTCAAGGCCACGGACAACCCCCGTGATCATCTACTGAGCTTTGTGAATGCCATGAACTTGAAAGGCGTGGACAAGTCCATGTATTTACCTGCCTTTCTTTTGTCCTTGGAACCTGTGCCGCTCAAATGGTACTATCACCAGGACCCTAAGCTCTTCCCCACTTGGGAAGACTTTGTCAATGTCTTCATCAAGCAATACTCGTCGAACATGGATTTCCAAGTCACCATGCGCGAGCTGGAAGTTCTCTTCCAAAAGAAAAATGTGGGTTTCACGACCTACTTTGCTAGATGGAGGGACCAGGCGGCCCAGCTAATCAATAGGCCTCCAGAAACAGAATTGGTCCAAAAATTCATTGACAACCTGGACCCGGCTTACAGACAACACCTTAGGTACCTGGGACTTGACACTTTCAAAAGAGTTTATGACGTGGGAATAAAGATCGAGGAAGACCTCGCCAAAACCATACAAAGAAAACCCACATATAAAAACAACACCTATAATCGGGGGTAACACATCCCAAGCCCAAGAAGTCCATGCTGTAGAAGAGACTCCCGCCCGAAGAAGCCCTGGAAGATGGGTCCGAGATCGAAAGTTTGCCCCACTCGGGTCAACTTTGGTACAAGCCTTTGAAAGACTAACCAATCAAGGAAAGTTGAGACCTATAGGCCCCACCCGTGACCCTCCTGTCAAGGGAAAATATTGGGTCGAAGGTACTTACTGCAAATTCCATCAAGGAAATGGGCATGACACTGAAAACTGCTGGAACCTAAAACATACGATCCAGAACATGATAGAGGATGAACCTAAACCTCTCTCTAACGTTGGCAAACCTAAAAACAACAAGAGCCCACTCGGCTCTTGTCACATCTCTCTCGACCAACCAGAGAACTTCGACCCAACGGTGTACATCACGCCTTAAGGTGCACCACTCGTTGTGGTCCCTATGGGTCGAATCGAGAGAGAAGTGTGCGGTGTGTGGGATGATGATGCTGAAGATATTTACTTATCTCAAGTGTCAGGCCAGGACCTCTTCACTGAAACTTGGCCCGGGTATGCTCTCATTGACACCACCCCTCAGGAGCCCGAGGTCGACAACCTCACCAGATCCGGAAGAATATACCAACCGGATATTCGCCCACCTCCTATGGACGACATCCCAGTCAAGCAAACTCCTGAGAATGGACGGCACGCCACCGTCGCAGAAGTCATTGAAAATCCTCTCCTGAAACAACTAAAAAGAACCAAGGCCGAGATTACCATCTGGGATCTCATGTGTACTTCAAAGGAACATCGCAAAAAGCTTATTCGCTCACTCGACCTCATCTCAGTACCTACGGATATCACACCTGACTCACTGGTTAGCCATGTCACGAGAGATGCTGGAGAAAAGGCCATAGTTTTCACTGACAAAGACTTGCCCAAAGAGGGGGGTGCTCACAATAAAGCCCTTTATCTAGTGGTTGGATGCAAAGGACAAAACATCCCCCTAGCGCTCGTAGATAACGGTTCAGCGGTTAATGTTTGCCCATTACGAACCGCCTATTGCTTGGGGCTAGGAAATGATGACTTCCAAACCTCCACGCAAGGGGTACGAGCTTATGATAACTCCCGAAGGCCTGTGTTGGGAAAAATCAACCTCACCATACAAACCGGGCCTGTGGCACGCACCACGGAGTTTCAAATAATTGACATCAAGCCCACTTTCAACCTCCTCTTGGGGCGACCTTGGCTCCATGACCCACCTCAAAAGCCTACACAAAGATCTTCATAACTTCCGCACCCTAACTCCATTTTCGAAACTGTTTCGAGTCACGAATAGAAAAAATTAATCTGGACAAAAATGCATTTCACGCTAACAGTAAAAAAAGCCTCCAAAATAGCCTCAAAATTGACTTTAAATACGAGCAAAAAATCAAGGCACGAAAAAAGAAATAAATGCAAGAACATGTGAAGCAAAGCGTCAAAAACGACCGCCATAAATCATTTTCAGCGCCCAGGGCTGGGCGCCGAAATTTCTGACGCCCCAGCCTGGGCGTTGAAACTCTCTGCCTGCCAAAAATTTTCTTTTCAAAAGTGCTCGTCATTTTATCCGCACACAACGGAAAAATAACGAACACTTGGGGGGTACAGTACGTATCCAAATAGGTTTACCAAGAATATAGCCATACAAATTAGTCGAATTTCATATTTTACGTAACTTATGGCAAAAAAAAAAAAAAACGGCAGATGAAAACAATGATAATACTTCACTCATTTGACCGATTAAGTAATATGCTTCCACCTCAGGGCATATCTAGCGAAATCCGGCATACTAGAACTTATTCTAAAGCTAGAACTACGCGCGAACTGATTCTGACAAGATACGTAGGCAATCCTTACCAAGGATTCGGTCCAATAAAAAAAAACATATTCTTTGTACAAAAGTGTTAGACATATAAAAACATAAAAAAGAGGAGAAACAAAAATAAATGAAAATGAAAAATAAAAATACGCCTTTATTGAAAAATAATAAGAAGGAAAACAAAGTGCTAAGAATAAAAACAAACACAACTGAAATAAATAGAGGGCACCTACACCCTAGCAAGAACTACACTACTCTAGTTCTTCCGGATCATCAAATAAAGTCTTGTAGGCCCAATGTTCGCAGGATCCACCCCCACAGTCTTCTGCGCTGCCCCAATATCAATCTCCATAAGAACCTGCTCCGGGACACTAACTTCCAAAGATGTCAATGCTTCAGAAACATTCTCAGTTATAGCCCGCTTAGCCTCAAGGGCACAGACAATGGTGGGAGAAAGATTATTATCATCAACTAGACTGGCCACTGTTTCTACAGGCGGCTGAGCCTTCCTAACCCATACATTGTTCCGGCGACGATCTCCGCGAGAGCTTGCATTTCTTTTAACAACAGCAGGCCCCTTCATGTTAGGCATCTTTTTAGGCCTGAAACTGGAACGGGGAGGAACTTCCTTTCGCTTTCGATCAGGACGAGCTTTCACAGTCTTAATACTATAGGTACAAGGTTTGACAGAATCAGGACCCTCATACTTAACACGAATACGAGGTATCAAAAGCTCAGTCGGCTCCCCATTACGAGCCTCGGTCCTCACATCTTTATCATCGGAGCTCATCCACAACTTGTAGTTTTCAGAAAGACCCACAAAGCCATTTGTAGCTACGGGTGTTAGGTTATGATACATATGACAATTCATAAATCATGCGGAAAAACCATAAAGCCAGGAAAACATATTATTTACACATAATCATTTAGCATAGTTTAGATGCATACTCTTTGTTGCGTGCCTTCCCTAGCTGCGCCCGAACCGAACAAGAACAAGTCTTTAGGACTCCAAGTGTCGTCCCTCCATAGATAGTCCACAGCACGTCCGGATCCGCCTTAAGATTGACCAACTAGAATCGCCCTTAAGGTACTACTTATTTTCGGCAAAATGGGCAAGAGTTATGGCTGATTTTTCTGTTTAAAAATCCTAGCTTTGAATACTTAAAAACTTTTGTATAAATAATGACCCTAGGCCCTTATTTATAGAGGTATGGAAAAGGAATTGGAATCCTATTAGGATACTAATTTATTTAATTAGAATTCTGCTAGGGCTCTATTTAAATAAACTTTATCTAAAAGGTTTTGGATTTAATCTTTTATCGAATCCCGATAGCTTTAGGATTCGCACACGAGCATCGCACGAGCACCGTACACCCGCGCAGGCCTTGCGGCCCACGCTGAGCGCACAGCGCTCGGCCCATGCTACTGTCCGCGCGCGCCCATGGCTTCTGCTGGGCCTGGCTTGCGCTGGGCCTCGCCGAGGCTTTGGCGTGTGTTGGTGATGCGTGTGGCTTGCTGGGCGATGGCCTGGCTTCGTGCTGGGCCTTCGTCTAGCGAGCCTCGTCCGATGCTAATTCGTACGATACGCTTTTGATTAAATTCCCGATTCCGGAATTTATTTCCGATACGAACAATATTTAATATTTCCGATTCCGGAATTAATTTCCATTTCGAACAAATATTTAATATTTCCGTTTCCGGAATTATTTTCCGATTCCGATAATATTTCCGTTTCTGACAATATTTCCGTTTCTGGCAATATTTCCGATTCCGGCAATATTTCCATTTCCGATAATATTTTCCGATACGTACCATGTTTCCGTTTCTGGCAACATCTACGACTTGGATAATATTTATATTTCCGATACGATCCATATTTCCGTTTCCGGCAATATCATCGTTTCCGGAGTATTCATTTCTTGCCTGTGACGATCTCAGCTCCCACTGAAACCAAGATCCGTCGATTCCGAATATCCATAGATGGAGTATTTAATGCCATTAAATACTTGATCCGTTTACGTACTATTTGTGTGACCCTAGGGGTTCAGTCAAGAGTAAGCTGTGGATTAATATCATTAATTCCACTTGAACTGAAGCGGCCTCTAGCTAGGCATTCAGCTCACTTGATCTCACTGAATTATTAACTTGTTAATTAATACTGAACCGCATTTATTAGACTTAACATTGAATGCATACTTGGACCAAGGGCATTATTTCCTTCAGTCTCCCACTTGTCCTTAGGGACAAGTGTGCATTTCCTAATTCCTTTGTCGCTCGATGCTTGCTCTTGAACATAAGGTAAGAGTTGTCATCCTTATTATGTCCAGAGGTGTTCCTCGGTTTCTGAGTTCAACTGATCAAATAAACAGATAATCATAGCCTATGATTCATCCGAGCACGGCCATGCATTTCACAGTTTCTAGCTCTCCGAGTGGCCTTGTAAAACTTTTAAGCATCTCATCCCGATTTATGGGAGGACAATCCCAATCTTGCGATCTTGAGATTAGACTTCGTTTGATAGGTGATTACCTGAGCGTTGCCTTTATAGCCTCCTTTTACGGTGCGACGGTTGGTCAACGTCAAAGCAACCAGTTCTCAAACAAGTAATCTCAAATCACTCAGGTATTGAGGATTTATTGTCTAATAATTTTAATGAAATTTACTTATGACAGATTTTCATCTCTTACAGTAAAGTTTCATAGGTCTTGTCCGATACTAGTCTTCCCCAAGTAAGTATCTATGCAAATGGTTATGACATTGCCAAGTCCACATAGTTCAAGAAACAGAACTACTAGTCATCTTGCATTCTAATCGTCTAACGTTTTCTATGCGTCCAATTTTATAGAAAACTCCGACTAGGGACTATTTTCAACCTTTGACATTCAAGTTCACTTGATAGACATTTCTTAGTCACAGGACTGGTCCTGACAGTCTATCTTGAATATATTGTCAAATTGAAAGGACTCATCATTTAATAAACCACAAATTAAATGGAAAAATGAATTCTTTTCATTTATTGTGAATGATTAACCAATAATGTTTTACAAAGATTTAAACTCTAAAACTTTAAAACATTAAACAGGGATATCAAAGCCATTCTCCAATATGCTTGATTCCCATAGCTGCAGTGTGCGAGTTGTGCTTCGCCTGCGACAGAGGTTTAGTCAATGGATCTGATATGTTGTCATCAGTTCCAATCTTGTTTATCTCGACTTCTTTTCTTTCAACGAACTCTCGTAGAAGGTGAAATCTACGAAGTACATGCTTGACTCTCTGGTGGTGTCTAGGCTCCTTTGCCTGTGCAATAGCTCCGTTATTATCACAATACAGGGCTATTGGTCCTTTAATGGAGGGGACTACACCAAGTTCACCTATGAACTTCCTTAGCCATATAGCTTCCTTTGCTGCTTCATGTGCAGCAATGTACTCCGCTTCAGTTGTAGAATCCGCAATGGTGCTTTGCTTAGCACTTTTCCAGCTTACTGCACCCCCGTTGAGTAGAAGACAAACCCAGACTGTGATCTGAAATCATCTTTGTCGGTTTGGAAACTTGCGTCCGTATAGCCTTTAACAATTAATTCATCATCTCCACCATAGACCAGGAAGTCATCTTTGTGCCTTTTCAGGTACTTCAGAATATTCTTGGCAGCAGTCCAATGTGCCTCTCCTGGGTCTGACTGGTATCTGCTCGTAGCACTGAGTGCGTACGCAACATCCGGGCGTGTACATATCATAGCATACATTATTGAACCAATCAATGATGCATATGGAATCCCATTCATTCGCCTACGCTCATCAAGTGTTTTTGGGCACTGAGTCTTGCGTAGAGTTATTCAATGAGACATGGGTAGGTAGCCTCGCTTGGAGTCTGCCATCTTGAACCTATCAAGCACCTTATTGATATAAGTGCTTTGACTAAGTCCAATCATCTTTTTAGATCTGTCTCTGTAAATCTTGATGCCCAATATGTACTGTGCTTCTCCTAGATCTTTCATCGAAAAACATTTCCCAAGCCAAATCTTGACAGAGTTCAACATAGGAATGTCATTTCCGATAAGTAATATGTCATCGACATATAATACTAGGAAAGCAATTTTGCTCCCACTGACCTTCTTGTATACACAAGATTCGTCTGCGTTCTTGATGAAACCAAAGTCACTGACTGCTTCATCAAAACGTATATTCCAGCTCCTGGATGCCTGCTTCAATCCGTAGATTGACTTCTTTAGCTTGCATACCTTTTTAGCATTCTTTGGATCCTCAAAACCTTTAGGCTGTATCATAAACACAGTTTCTGTTAAAACACCGTTTAAGAAAGCAGTTTTGACATCCATCTGCCATATTTTGTAATCGTAATATGCAGCGATTGCTAACATTATCCGAATAGACTTTAGCATTACAACTGGTGAAAAGGTTTCATCGTAATCCACACCGTGGACTTGCCTGTAACCTTTTGCAACCAATCTAGCTTTGAAAACTTCAAGTTTCCCATCCTTGTCCTTTTTCAGTTTGAAAACCCATTTGCTTCCAATGGCTTGGTAGCCATCTGGCAAATCGACCAAATCCCATACTTGCTTTTCAGACATGGGGTCTAATTCAGATTACATGGCTTCTTGCCATTGCTTGGAGCTAGGGCTCGTCATAGCTTGTTTGTAAGTCGCAGGTTCATCACTTTCAAGTAATAGAACGTCATAGCTCTCGTTCGTCAAAATGCCTAAGTACCTTTCCGGTTGAGATCTATATCTTTGCGATCTACGCGGGGTAACATTTCTAGATTGACCATGATTCTCACCAGATTCTTCTAAAGATCTCTGAGTTTCATCCTGAATGTCATCTTGAGCATTCTCTAGAGTTTGTTGTTCGACTCGAATTTCTTCGAGGTCTACTTTTCTCCCACTTGTCATTTTGGAAATGTGATCTTTCTCCAAAAAGACACCATCTCGAGCAACAAACACCTTGTTCTCAGATGTATTGTAGAAGTAATACCCCTTTATTTCCTTTGGATAGCCCACAAGGATACATTTGTCAGATTTTGGATGAAGTTTGTCTGAAATTAATCGTTTGACGTATACTTCACATCCCCAAATCTTAAGAAAAGACACATTTGGAGGCTTTCCAAACCATAATTCGTATGGAGTCTTTTCGACAGCTTTAGACGGAGCTCTATTTATAGTGAGTGCAACTGTATTTAGTGCATGTCCCCAAAATTCTAATGGAAGTTTGGCCTGACCCATCATTGACCTGACCATGTCTAGCAAGGTTCTGTTCCTCCGTTCCGACACACCGTTCCATTGTGGTGTTCCAGGAGGAGTCAATTCTGATAGAATTCCACATTCTTTCAGATGGTCATCAAATTCATAGCTCAGATATTCACCGCCTCTATCAGACCGCAGTGCCTTAATCTTCTTGCCTAATTGATTCTCTACTTCACTCTTAAATTCCTTAAATTTGTCAAAGGATTCAGACTTATGCTTCATTAGGTAGACATAACCATATCTACTGAAGTCATCAGTGAAAGTGATAAAGTAGCTGAAACCACCTCTAGAATTTGTACTCATTGGTCCACATACATCTGTATGGATTAAACCCAATAGTTCATTTGCTCTTTCTTCAACTTTAGAGAAAGGTTGCTTTGTCATTTTGCCAAGTAAACATGATTCGCATTTACCATAATCCTCTAAGTCAAATGGTTCTAGAATTCCTTCCTTTTGAAGTCTTTCTAAGCGTTTCAAGTTTATATGGCCTAATCGACAATGCCACAGATAGGTGAGATCTGAATCATCCTTTTTGGCCTTTTTGGTATTTATGTTATATACTTGTTTGTCGTGATCTAATAAATAAAGTCCATTGACTAATCTAGCAGATCCATAAAACATCTCTTTAAAATAAAACGAACAACTATTGTCTTTTATTAAAAAGGAAAATCCCTTAGCATCTAAGCAAGAAACTGAAATGATGTTTTTAGTAAGACTTGGAACATGGAAACACTCTTCCAGTTCCAAAACTAGCCCGGAGGGCAACGACAAATAATAAGTTCCTACAGCTAATGCAGCAATCTGTGCTCCATTTCCCACTCGTAGGTCGACTTCACCCTTGCTTAACTTTCTACTTCTTCTTAGTCCCTGTGGATTGGAACATAAGTGTGAGCCACAACCTGTATCTAATACCCAAGAAGTTGAATTAGCAAGTATACAGTCTATAACGAAAATACCTGAAGATGGAACGACTGTTCCGTTCTTCTGATCTTCCTTTAGCTTCAAGCAATCTCTCTTCCAATGCCCCTTCTTCTTGCAGTAGAAGCATTCGGATTCAGAAGTGGGTTGACTGACCTTCCTCTTTACAGATTTGGCGCCAGTTTGCTTAGTTGGGCTGGCCTTGTTGCCACCTTTCTTAGCATTCCTCTTCTTTCCAGATTTCTTGAACTTTCCCCCACGCACCATAAGCACATCCTGCTTATCACTTTTGAGCGTCTTTTCAGCGGTCTTCAGCATACCGTGAAGCTCAGTGAGCGTTTTGTCCAGACTATTCATACTGTAGTTCAGTTTGAACTGATCATACCCGCTATGAAGAGAATGGAGGATGGTGTCTATAGCCATTTCCTGAGAAAATTGTTGATCCAGCCGACTCATATTCTCAATGAGTCCAATCATTTTGAGAACATGTGGACTTACGGGCTCGCCTTTCTTAAGCTTGGTCTCAAGAATTTGCCTATGAGTCTCGAATCTTTCGACTCGAGCCAGATCTTGGAACATGTTCTTCAACTCACTGATGATTTTGAAAGCATCTGAGTTGATGAACGTTTTCTGCAGATCTGCACTCATGGTGGCGAGCATTAGACATTTCACATCCTTGTTGGCATCAATCCAACGATTGAGGGCTGCCTGAGTGACCCCGTCGCCTGCGGCTTCGGGCATCGCCTCTTCTAGGACATACTCCTTTTCTTCCTGCATAAGAACTATTTGCAAGTTCCTTTGCCAGTCAAGGAAGTTTTTCCCGTTCAACTTCTCCTTTTCGAGAATTGATCGAATGTTGAATGAATTGTTGTTTGCCATATTTAAAACTACAATTGAAAAGAATAAACAAATAAATAACCATTCACAGTTTCTCTTAATAAACTTAAATTCTAGCATACATGCATAATTCAATGTTTATTAAGCATTTTATTCAAGTTATGTGTTCCGGCAGGTGTGAATAAAATGATTCCAAGATCCTAAAATCATTGAAGAACTAAGCACAGTTTGTCGACTTAATCCTAAAACATCTTAGGTAAGAAAAAGCCTTTTGCTAATAGTCTAGAAACTATTCTTGGTTGATAGGTACGTCTAAGAACTTATTAGGTAAACCTATCGATTTTGCCACGACATAAAAGGACTCCTTACTTATATCGTTGAGTTTCACCAAAACTAACATGTACTCACAATTATTTGTGTACCTTGCCCCTTTAGGACCAATAAGTAACACCTCGCTGAGCGAAGACTATTACTAGATTGATGTAAAGGATATCCAAGCAAGTGTATATTTTGGCATGGCACCTTTTAACTCAATTTTTAAGTTTGGAACTTAAGGCTCTTACTATGTTGGTTAGATTTTAAGTGAACTAAAATCCTTAATCATGCAACATAATCAAGCTTTTGATCTCATGCATTATAAGACATATTTAAAGGCGATAAATAACTTAAAACATGCATAAGATAAATGTGATCTAGTATGGCCCGACTTCATCTTGAAGCTTTAACTTCAAAGTCCGTCTTGAAAATCTCCGTGGGAGGCACCATTTTCTTCAAATAAAATAAGCTATAATTAAAACTAATTACAACTATTTGATGGTACGCAGACCATATTTGAATTGAAAAACAACTTTAGTCCTTTAGACCAATTACATTCAAATTAATGGTACGTAGACCATATTTTCTATCCTATTTGGGCCATACTAGTCACTTCATAACCTGCAAAACAGTACATATACAATATATACCCTTCATCCATTCATTAACATGAATGGCCCACATAGCTGGTTAGTAAAACACATTATGCATCACATAAACATTTGCATCAATTAATCAAGGGCCCCAATAATCTACAAATTATTCAGTCCTTATTAATTCTAATCAAGTTGTTTTAACCTTAAGGTTTTGTAGACCTAATCAAGAGTTTATGACTAAAAGTGGCTCCCACTTAAACCAATAAATTCATATGCTTTACTAGTTTTAAACATAAAAATGTATTTCTAGTCTAACCGGAAACATACAAATTTAATTAAAATTTAAAGCTCATATAAATTTATAATTGAATCCACAAAGTTTAATTTAATTTCAGTCGTTTTTAAATTAATTCATGATTTTAATTTTAGTAAAATAATTAGAATAAATAAAATTTATTATAATTACAATATTCAAAATTAAAATCCAAGAAAATAATTTAAATTATTAATTTTAAAATTAATTAAAATTACGTAAACTTAAATTTTCAAATTAAAATTTCAAAACGATCTAATCGCAACGCAACAATCCCACGCAACGCACGCCCATGGGCCACACGCACACAGCCATCGCTGGCCATGTGCGCGCAGCCCATGCGCTGCCTCGCATCGCTGCTGCTCACCATCGCAAGGCATCACGCATGGTGCTCGCTGCGCGAGACAGCGCGCCAGCGCTCGACGCACGAGCATGCTGCCGCAGCCCATCGCTGGGCGCAGTGCTCGTCGCACGTCGCAACACGCACCCGCACGCCATCGCTGGGCGCAGCGCTCGTCGCACGCACAACAAGCACTCGCACGCCATCGCTGAGCGCAGCGCTTGTCGCACGCACAACAAGCACTCGCACGCCATCGCTGGGCGCAGCGCTCGTCGCACGCACAACAAGCACTCGCACGCCATCGCTGGGCGCAGCGCTCGTCGCACGCACAACAAGCACTCGCACGCCATCGCTGGGCGCAGCGCTCGTCGTACGCACAATAGAGCTCGCTGCGCGCGAGCGATCGATGCTTGGCGCAGCACTCGTGGCACGCGAGCTTGCGCTCGCTGCACGCGAGGCTCCGCACGCTTGCGCGAGGCAGTGCGCGCTGTGGCGCAGCTCGCTTGCTGCCCACACGCGACTGCTCGTGCCTTGCTCTCGCCCTCGCCCATTCGCCCATGTGCGCACAGCCCACGACACAAGGCAGCTGGGCTGCTGCCTTGTGCTCGTGCACCATGTCCTTGCTCATTGCTTTCGTGCCGCATGGGCGACGAGCTCCCTTGCTCGTCGTCACATGCCCGCACTATACAACACCCCTTAAGGGTAACACGTAGCGTCCATTGCTTTGTGCGTGCAAGTTATATGAGCGAATCGCATAAAAATTCAAAATTTATATTCAAAATTAATGACAAATTAATAAATAATATTAATTTCATAATTTTAGGGCGAAAAATCAAAAATTTATTATTCAATTGATTTCCTGATTAACATGGATTCAAGTCTAGGTCATAAAAATTTAAAATTTAACATAAATTTACAATTTTTATGGTGGTTTTTAATCATATGTATCTAATTAAATTATAATTAATTATGAAAATCAAATTAATTCTAAATTATCTAATTTTCAACAAATTAATCATAATTACAAATTAGATTGCATAATTAACAAGGCTAGGCATTCAAACTTGTTAAACATATACAGTAGGTCAATCAAAAATTCAAGATTTATCAACAAGAATCGCAAATATTTAATTTAACATCTTAAATTTACGAAATTTTGCATTCGAAAAACTAAAACCTTCGAAAAGTCATAGTTAGGCTTTTACATGCGGAATTGACACAAAAATCACTCGATTTGGATGAGTAACGAAGAAACTGCCGAAAAACTGCGTACGTATAATTAAATAAACGCAATTTGCAATTAATTAACAATTACGAAAATTAATCACCCCTTTTAATTCTTGCAAATTTGTAATATTTAACCATGTTCATGCAATTTAGATTATGAAAATAATAAGAGGATACCACTGTTAGGTTATGATACATATGACAATTCATAAATCATGCGGAAAAACCATAAAGCCATGAAAACATATTATTTACACATAATCATTTAGCATAGTTTAGATGCATACTCTTTGTTGCGTGCCTTCCCTAGCTGCGCCCGAACCGAACAAGAACAAGTCTTTAGGACTCCAAGTGTCGTCCCTCCGTAGATAGTCCACAGCACGTCCGGATCCGCCTTAAGATTGACCAACTAGAATCGCCCTTAAGGTACTACTTATTTTCGGCTAAATGGGCAAGAGTTATGGCTGATTTTTCTGTTTAAAAATCCTAGCTTTGAATACTTAAAAACTTTTGTATAAATAATGACCCTAGGCCCTTATTTATAGAGGTATGGAAAAGGAATTGGAATCCTATTAGGATACTAATTTATTTAATTAGAATTCTGCTAGGACTCTATTTAAATAAACTTTATCTAATAGGTTTAGGATTTAATCTTTTATCGAATCCCGATAGCTTTAGGATTCGCACACGAGCATCGCACGAGCACCGTACACCCGCGCAGGCCTTGCGGCCCACGCTGAGCGCACAACGCTCGGCCCATGCTACTGTCCGCACGCGCCCATGGCTTCGGCTGGGCCTGGCTTGCGCGTGTGTTGGTGATGCGTGTGGCTTGCTGGGCGATGGCCTGGCTTCGTACTGGGCCTTCGTCTAGCGAGCCTCGTCCGATGCTAATTCGTACGATACGCTTTTGATTAAATTCCCGATTCCGGAATTTATTTCCGATACGAACAATATTTAATATTTCCGATTCCGGAATTAATTTCTGTTTCGAACAAATATTTAATATTTCCGTTTCCGGAATTTTTTTCCGATTCCGATAATATTTCCGTTTCTAACAATATTTCCGTTTCCGGCAATATTTCCGATTCCGGCAATATTTCCATTTCCGATAATATTTTCCGATACGTACCATGTTTCCGTTTCCGGCAACATCTACGACTTGGATAATATTTATATTTCCGATACGGTCCATATTTCCGTTTCCGGCAATATCACCGTTTCCGGAGTATTCATTTCTTGCCTGTGACGATCTCAGCTCCCACTGAAACCAAGATCCGTCGATTCCGAATATCCATAGATGGAGTATTTAATGCCATTAAATACTTGATCCGTTTACGTACTATTTGTGTGACCCTATGGGTTCAGTCAAGAGTAAGCTGTGGATTAATATCATTAATTCCACTTGAAGTGAAGCGGCCTCTAGCTAGGCATTCAGCTCACTTGATCTCACTGAATTATTAACTTGTTAATTAATACTGAACCGCATTTATTAGACTTAACATTGAATACATACTTGGACCAAGGGCATTATTTCCTTCAACGGGCCAACGCGGGAGACCATCATAATACTTAGCCCACGCTAGAACCCGTGTTTGTGAAAAGGTCGCTACCTTAGGTGGTACCGTATCAGAAAAGGGGATAGTTTGCCTTAAACCATATTGACGCATGACTCGGTAAGGGAAAATATAAATGGGACGAGATAGCCCCAACAAGGAAACATAAACCGATACATCAGAACCCCCTGTCATAGTAGTCAAACCCCACCATGGTACCACCCACTTAATAGAACAAATGCCATAAGTAAAAAGGGAGGTCCATTCGGCCTCGTCCTAGCCTTGGTGCAAGTATTTTCGGTTACCCAAGGCTATAGGGCGATAATGTTTAGGATCGGCAGGAGCTTCCAAAAGTCTAAGCCGTTCCACGAGCCAAATCTGCAAAAAACGAGCACGATCAAAAAAAATAATAAAAGAAAACGGTTCCTGGTGCGCAGTTTCAGCGCCCAGGACCAGGCGCCGAAAATTCCAGCGCCCAGCCCTGCGCGCTGAAACTTGTTGTGTACGCAAAAAAAAAATGTGTATACGTGCGCAAAGATAAATCGATTACCTGTAGTAATAGGGGGCTCCCCTTAAAATGTTCAGATTTGGTATCCTTCTTCAGCTCATCCGCACTCAGCAAAGTCTCGGCAACAACCAACGGCATAATAGAATAGCAACTTTCTATCTGGCTAATCAAGGGGATCACCCTTATGTCACCGAACGCACCATTGTCATGTGACAGCAAATAGTGATTCAACAAGCAAAATACAAGGGCTCGAATATTCAATTTCTGTTCGGTCATATTCTTACTAGGCCTAAAGTGATGTTTTACAAGTTTTGCCAAGTTAACCTCGTCACCTACAACAATTTCAGCAAACATGTTATCATCTAGTCCTAGGAAAGCCCCTATGGTTGTTTTACCCTCTTCAATAGTGCCAGGAGTAACAGGAGTAGCATTAGTAGGATAACCAAGGATCGCAGCAAATTCATCTGGCAAAGGACATATTTTGTTGCCCCGAAAGGCAAAAACATGATGATCAGAGTCCCAAAAGCTTAGGGCAGCATGCAGAAAGTTATAATCAATATTAATTTGTTGTATACCTAAAAGTGCCTCTAAGTGGTATTCTTTTAACAAAGCCTTTTCTGTGGGAGTAAGGGCACGTAGCCAACGCCTAACAGTCCGTTGGAGTGAGAAAGTAGGGATCGACATGGAAAAAGCAATGAGTAATTAAAACACAGCAAAAAGAGAGAAAGAAATTGAGAGTGGTGGAAAATAGGGACGTATCTAGCCCCTATATATAGCTGGACGCACCCAGTGACATCCTGATCCCATTCGGAAACGTGTTAGGAAATCCGAAAGTCAAATATCACCAGGAAAAGACTTTCAGCGCCCACGGCTGGGCGCCGAAATGTTTAACGCCTAGCCTTGGGCGCTGGAAATTCAGCCCAAGGCCCGGATTTCACAAAACGCGGAACATGAAATGACTTAAAATCATGTTGCTAAACACGAGGCCCTATTGCAAGTAGGATCAAGCCCAAAGCACCTTTAGCTCCCAAATAAGCAAAAAAAATAAACATTAAAACTTGGTCGAAACTTAGACTTGTCTCAGAAAATGCTTATGTACACTTTTCAAAAACAAGTTAAATATCATGGTCATTCTTCGAAACACCAAAAATGTGTATCGTTAAGTCGTTGGTTTTCCAAATAAAAAATGTTTGTCTGTCAAAGGGTTAATCCGGGCCAAGATAAAACCGGATGTCGCCTGAAAACTAAAGTCGCACTCCACGGCTTAGCTAAAGTAGAACACTACTATAAAAGGTCGCTCGCACATACGAGCATGACCCCTAACATGATTACAAGATGCGAAAAACGACCAACGAGCCCCAGTGCTTGGGGGCTCGCGAAAAAATATACTCCAACAAGGAGCGCACGATCAAAATCACATTCCCGGACTGCGCCATACACCATATCATGTTTGGATATCTAAAAAAAACAGGTTCGACCTCAGAGAAAGGTCGTCATTGACACTTGTGCACGGTCCTCTGATCAAAGACCAAGTAGTGGCAAAAATCGAGCCGTAAAGACTAGCTCAAAATCACGAAAGCAGACAGTCGCAAGACAAAGGTCCGTCTAAACACGTTTTCAGCCCACGTTCAGGTTACAACTAAATTCGAGCATCCCTCGAAAGAATTCGCTCTTGCAAAATGAATAAAAAGAAATTCTCAAAAGAAATCACAAAGAACCAAAGAAATAGGAACTTGCCCATCTTCAGTTGGCAAGATCGCGTCACAAACCGCGTGAGTTCCCAAATCGAAAAAACGAATTTAGGGATGTCCACCCTTAGCGGACAGGGCTCGCCCACCTTCAACGGGCGGGGTCTGCGTCACTAGCCGCGCAGGTCCTCAGTTTTCCAAAAATGAAGTCTTCAAAAACAAAATGAAACAGGCTCGCCATCTTCAGCCGGCGGGGTCTACGTCACAAGCCGCGTAGGTCCTTATTTTCAAATATTCAAAAACAAGATTCGTCCACTTTTTCGGACGGGGCGTCCACCCTTAGTGGACAGGCTCGCCATCTTTAGCTGGCGGGGTCTACGTCACAAGTTGCGTAGGTCCTTAGTCGATGCAGCGATAACTTTTTCTGGTTTTCCCTTTTCCAAAAAATTTAAAGGATTGGTTTTCCGTTTTTTCCAAAAAGAGAGATGTGCAGGATTTTCCTTCGTTTTACGTCCTATAAAAACAAGGGGGTTTTCTCGTTTAACTAGCCCTGAAAATGAGAATCTTTAAAAACATTTTTACCTCGTGATTGGGCTTGGCCAGGCCCAATTACACTTTATAGCTTTGATTTCGAAAACATCTGTAGCTACTCCCAATGACAAAGTGAGGGACTTTCTGCGCCTCTTTAGATACTTCCAATGACAAAGTCAGGGAGTATTCTATACTATCCGTCGACAAATCCCAATGACACGTGAGGGATATGTCGACACTTCAAGTGATGACCCTTAAGTCAAATGTTATCACTCGGGGGCTCGTGAGACCCTCGCCAAAACAGGTCACTATGGCTTGTGCGAAGCACTCCGTCTAATACTTTGACCATCGTCTTACTCCAAGACTCAGTCAAAGTGGGGGCTAACAGTTGACACCTACATTTGTCCCCATTCCCGAAAGGGAAGGTTCGATGATGAAAGCGTAAATCTCCACTTGACAACGCATCTCCTATAAAATAACGAATCTCAATTCCCCTTTTCATTTCACCCGAAACCTGCTATTTATAGAAACTTGCTAAAAATAGTAACTGCCGTAAAGGATAGCTTCTAAAAGTGGCAAGTCATAAAAGATAGAAACCTGTCAAAATCAGGTGTTGCACTCCAACATAAATCCTAAATGAGATAGAGAACTGCGAGAATCCTATTCCTAATATGATTCGGAAATAAGAGTTACGTATTAATTAAAATCCTAACGAGCCTAGAGTTCGTAACGGGCCCAGACGCATTCCGTCATGAAATTGATACGCACTAAAAGACTCGATTAAGTCTCAAACACTACGGATTTCAGGAATCCGAATCTGACTAAGAAAACAGCCCAGACCCTATTTTCAACGCCTGGCTCTGGGCGCCGAAATCTTCGGCGCCCAGGCCTGGGCGCTGGAATTACCTGGGTACGTGTTTTTTCCTAATTCTTTGCGGATTAGAACTCTGTAATTCTATCTTTCCACGAACTCTTCCCTATAAATACAGCCCCAAATTCGACGTGAAAAGAACACACAATTCATATTCTGAGTATTGACTCCAACCCCTAGCCTAAGCCTCACGCTGCGAAATTGTTCACGCGTTTTGTCGCAATCGATCCATAAATCGAACAGAACATATCCTGTCCCATAATTGCGTTTCGTTAAATAAAAAGGAGAAATAGAAAAGTCAAAGTGGTTAGTTTTCTGAGAACCGTGACGCACCTCTCAAGGGTGCGTCGTAATGTGTCCCTTTTCGATGATTTAATTGCTTTCCTCGCCCTTTTCATGAACTGTTAAACTAATTAAACCTGATTGTTCTATCACGCCTAATAAAGATAATATGTTGGGAAATTGGATTATCATGCTAGGTCCCTTAAAACAATCTAAATCAGATAATCGCGCTCGATCTAGTATTATATGTTGCATATTATTAAAATCAACTCAGATTAGTTTAATAGTTAACGCATGTCCCTTCAATTATTTATGCTGAGCTAGTAAGGATATCCTGCCTCTGGAGTTATCGACGAGCGAGTACTCCTCTCGGTAGTTACAGTCCCCCAAACCCTCAATCTCTACCTTGCGGGTGTATGTTGAGAGATCCCTACACCAGGGATCACAAGGGAACCTACGGCCGTCGTGGTCAAACATAATTGCACTCCCTTTATGTCACGATAACCGGGTTTTGTCAGTTTTTCTCATTGTTGTTAAAAACTGAATGGCGACTCCTATATTACTAGTCAATTGGGTGTAAACTCACAGGAAATCCAATTAAACTTGATTGAATAAAAAAGAATCGTCACACCCACGAGGGACGAGGTCACGCATTATCTTCGTGCTTTTTCAACCCCCTCACAGTGGCGACTCCACTAGGGATAGTGAAGGAAATACTCGTGCTTGTATGTAATCAAAATAGCCGAAGGGTGAAACGATCCTTCCCCGCGTTTATTTCCCCATCAAGTTGGGACGGCCAGAAAATCAGCATATTAATGTGAACGGGCAGAACCGCATAACGAATCTCGGCTCCCTCGGGAGTTGGGACTAAGGATACCTTTTTCGCCAATAGGGGGGTGCATACGCCGCGCATGTTGCCCACTCGGTACTTGTGCAGGTAGTACACCTATCCCGAACCCAATCGCTCGCTCATTAGGTCCCTCTCGCCTGCATGCCCCCTTGGCTTGCACTTGCGGGTTGGCCTATTGGGCGAAATTCGTCTGTTGAAGACACTACCTCGTTCGGGGCATGTGTTGGATCTACGATAGAAGCGGTACCAAGCCAGGCGCAAATAACTACCCATAGAAGCCTATCATAAACTACATGACATGTTAATTATCGCCTCATGATGAATGTTAGTTATGTGTAGCGAAATATGTGATTGTGTGTGACAAACAATCCTAGAAAACCAACGACCTTAAAAATTCTGTTTCTGGACCAATTCTGTTTCTGAAGGCCTATTGATTAGTTGGGCCCAGAATTGATCATATGAGTCTTGTGGTAACTTAGATCATATGATCTAACACATATTTTATATGGGTTCTAACGTAGACTCATAAATATGTATGCTAACTATAACTGTTATGATGAAATTATATGTAATTAATATAACACGGGTCCTAACACAGACTCAAATTATATTATAGTACAACATATGTTCTAAAGCTATACCAATATATCTAACTCGGACTCTAATTTTAAATCCCTAAAAAAAACTCAAAATTTTAAAATAAAGATTGTTTCAATTCCAACACCTAACATTGTAGAGAAATCATGTAATTCTTAATTTTTAAAACTTAACTTGTTTTTTTCTAACATAACTTCTCCCCAAAAAAATGAAAATAAGTTAAAAAATAACAAGTTTAAAATTTGTATTTAAGTAAGCAGTATAACACCATGCTTAATTGGTTAATTATATTTAATTATGTTTTACACAAATTCCAAAATTTACTACGTCGTTATTTTTAATTTGTACCTTATATTTTCTCAAACCCACATAACGAATATGAAAGTTACTTTAATTAAATAAATAAAAACAATTTTAATTAAATAAATAAAAACAATTTTTTATATATGAAAGTTAACGTATTACTAGAGGCGTCGACAAACTCATTTTTCTTGCTGCTGGAGGATGCCATTGTTACCGTCTACCGGGATTGGCTTAGCTTAGAAACTACAAAGTTGATCGATTGAAATGAGTAACCGTCTTCTAATTAGCTTAGCTTAGAAACTACAAAGTTGATCGATTATAACAGTTGTACATACGTACTACATACGAAGTATTAGTGTTTCTGCTTAAAATTTGTTTAAATACGTAGTACATTGCATGTATGCATATATGGGCTAGTTAACATCTTTGATAAATTAGGATAAATTATTTTTTACCACCTATAAAAATCGAAAAATTGTATTTTCCATCTAAAAAACTAAAACGTGTATTTTACCACCTAAACAAAATTATATCTTGCATTTTACCACCTGAAAAACGAAAAAGTACATGAAATTAAACCTTTATATAGGATTCACTAATTTTTTTTAACTCAAATTTTTTACATGAAATCGTGGAAGACAAGAAAATATCATAAAAATTACCGTTATTGTGGCCCTCCATATAACGTTTCATCTATTTTTCTATTTTTCAGGTAGTAAAAAATAATTTTTAAATCTTTTTTAGGGAGTTAAAATAAAGAATGGGGTCTCACCTTTGCAATTTTTCACTGTTAAGGACCCGTATCTTTTTTTTTCACCGTTAAGGACCCGTAAAGTATATTCCGGCCTAAATTAAAAAATAAATAAATCTGAAAGTTTAGTCCCCATGGTTAAAAGGTTAGTCCCCATGGTTAAAAGGTAGGTTAGTCCCTTACACGTGCCAACATATTATTTACGGTGCAATAAACAATAAGCCAATTAATTATTTACACGTGTCAATACAAAAGGGTTAATTAAATATTTTCCTTTGTGATGTAAATTAAAAATTCAATTAGAAAATATAATATAATAATATATTTTAGTGTAACTTTTTTTTTCAATTAATGGAGTAATATTATTTGCTAAAATTCTAATAAATATTTTTTTTGCGTACTCTGTATTTTTATTATTGCTATACTACTTAATTGTTGTTGGATTTATATTCCTATACCAAACAATGTATACATTGGATAACATTCGTGGCTTTACATAGAGTGTACTAGTGTATCAACTTACATGGCTTTACATCAACAATACGATAATTATTCACCTGGTCATCCATGGATATATATTATATCAACACGTTTTTTGTATCAGATTAAGTTAGCCTGGTTTTTTGGTAATGACGTATTGACATTTGTATGAAAAGCCTCGAGTTATTTATCAATGCGTAGTCCTAACTTCTATACCAACGGCTAGATGAGCATTCTTCTTATGTCATCACTTATAAATCAAAGAGAAGCTGCTACTAGTATCTACTATAAGTTTTTCTGCTTCAATATGTGTTTTACATTTTCATTGTTACGGCTAATTTTTTATGGGTGCAAATGGAAAAACATGACAGAAAAGAGAAAAATAGATTATAAATATTCTTTTTAAAATAAAAAAATTCAACGGCGTATAAGAATTATGTGAATGTACTTCTTTTATAAATTCCTATAGAAATATACATATTTTTCAGAAATAAGTTACATATTGTAACTTACAACTTATGATATTAAAGATTTCCTCCCTTTTTTTTGTTAATTCTAATATTAATGTATTTGTAGTATATGTTAAAAATATAATACTTCCGAAATAAATACAAAGTACAAATTTATGAAGTATTAATTCAATTTAAACTTTTAGATTTTATTAAATGCTTGAAATTGTTTTAATTTTATTTTATTTATGATGTGGTTAAAGGTGAGTTAAAGGTGAGTTCACTTGCCGGAAAATGAAGTTGAGGTCTTAAAGGGTGAAAAAAAAAGGTGCAGGTCCCAAAGGGTGAAAAACTCAAAAGGTGAGGCCCCAAACATTAGTTTTGCTCCTTTTTTAGGTGATAAAATACAAATTTTAGATTTTTTGATGGTTAAAAAACAATCAATTTTTTTAGGTAATAAAAACAATTTATCCAATAAGTTATGCATGGTTTAGTTAACATTTTTTATACTTTTACCAAAAAAAATTTACCTGCCTTTTGTGCTTTTTATTTTCTTATCAAAATTTAGGTACATAGGATTTTGTTTTATTCGTGTTGCTATATATGTACAACTTTTTTTTTTTGAATTAAAATTAATTCATCAATAAAAAGTCATACGACATCTACAAAATAAATCTGAATCTATCAAATACATAAGAAATCAAATCAAATAAAACTCGTTTTCTGCAAAACTACGATCATCGCGCATCGAACATCTTGTATACCCTCTAACACATCGTTGTTTGAAACAACCTTCAACGAGGGGGTCTTTTGATCTACTGTAATTTTGATATCGAATTAAATCAGATTCAATTGATTGTAGATGTAGAACTGACATCTGCTGCGACACCGCACAAATCTTCATCCCTGAATCAATTTTTCCTGCGAAATTAAATAATATTCTCCCTCGTACACCAGAAACACCAAAAATTTAGAATCCTCTAACCTAAGAAAAATTCTCCCTAAAAGGAGAAGAAAAACCCTGTCTTTTGAGGGAGAACAATTCCTCGCACAAGGAGGAAGTATTATTAAAACCCTTAAAATCAAACAAAATTAGAAAAAGAACAACAAGATAAAAAGATCGGGGCTTTCCTCCGATAAAATCGATGGAAGCCCCTTCGAAATTCACTAATGGAGGCTAGGGTTTGAGAGAGAGAGAGAAGAGGGAGATATATGTACGACTAGTTTCACAATATTATTATTTTTTTTTTTGGATAAATTATTTTTTACCACCTAAAAAAACCGAAAATTTGTTTTTTACCACTTAAAAAGCTAAAACTTGTATTTTACCACCTAAAAATAATTTAAAAATTGTTTTTTACCACTTGAAAAATGGAAAAATAGATTGAAATGTTATGTAGGGGGTCACAATAACGGTAATACTTCTAATATGTTCTATTCTTTCACGATTTCATGTATTTAACTCTATTTTCTTCCCCCATTTCCTTATTTTCCATTAACTTACATAGTTTTTCACCACCATTAATTCAAAAAATTAACTAAATTTAATGAAAGTAAAGAGTGAAGGGTGAAAGAGTTAAAGAAAATCACCCAAGGAATGTATAAAATTAGAAGGAAATTGAATTAGGTAGTCATACAGAAAGGTTTCATCTATTTTTTCGTTTTTCAGGTGGTAAAAAATAAGTTTTAATTATTTTTTAGGTGGTAAAATACGAGTTTTAACTTTTTAGGTGGTAAAAAATAATTTTTCGATTTTTGTAGGTGGTAAAAAATAATTTGTCCTTTTTTTTTTAATGAACACAATATTAAATTTTTTAACCAACATATTAATTTGGTCATATATCTTTACATTTGAATACGGAGTACTCCCTCTGTATTTATTTAAGGGATACATTTGTCTTTTCCCCCCGTATTTATTTAAGAGATACACTTGCCATTTTTAGTAACTTATCAACCCCACCATCTAATTAAATAATGCATCTAATTTACCCTATAATCCACCATCCTATTAAACAAATGATTTCACAAAACCCACCCCACCTCTCACCTCCCAAAATGACATGGTCCCTGTTGTTCCTAGGTTTTGGTTGATGACACACACATATTGCAAACTTCCTAATTATGATTACTAATGACTTTGGACAGGTAAGTGCCCAAGTTTCTATTAGGATAGGAACTTGAATCAGATGGTGAAGTTCCTGATTTACACTTGGAACAGCCACTGGAGTTCCTAAGCTGGAAGTTGTATATGTTCCAGTTTGAAGTCACAAGAGGAGCAACACAGTTACATATCAAGAGTTCTACATGCTCACAAGAACTATTACAGACTCATCGCCACGAGTTCCTTTGTTAGACAGAGAGGAACTCATCATTGTTCCAGAGCTGGAACGTCTGAAGCTTCTGAGTTGCAAGTTCCAGACAAAAGGAAGACATAAAAGTCTAGGTAGTCTACTGTACTTATAATTTTATGTAAATATTAATTTTGCAAAAGATATAGGGTACTCAAAGAACTTGTGATTTAATTAGGCCATTTATTTTACTGGAAGAAATTTTTATGAAAACATGTAATTAAATAAAAATAAGTTTTTAATATAAAATAGATTTACGTTTTATGTTATTTTATCAAAAATTATTTTCCTAAAAATTTGCCACAGTTTTTGTAAACAAATAAAATCTGTTGAAGAAAATCTTTTAGGGTTTGATTGAGTCAAACCACTAACTGCCTTGTTGCTGAAACGTGGGAAGTGGTCTTCCCCTTGTTCCTCAAGTCAAGGGACGTGAAGAACAAAGCACTGGCAGTTGGCAGTTGAGGTTTTGAAGGAAACTAACCCTAGAGATAAATCTATAAAAGGGAAAGTATGTTTTCTGAAAAATCACACAAACATTCTAAGAGTTCTTGCTTTCTTAAAAACGTATTGTCAAAGATTTTCTAAAACAGTTTGTGTCCTAGTTAATTCAAAGTTCTTAAGTTCCTTATATCCACACAAAAGCATTATTAATATCTAGAGATATCCAAACACGATTTATATTTTGTATTAGTGAGGATAGAGTTATCCTGTTTAGACTTAGAGTTTAAGTCTGAGAGAGAGAAGTAAAGGAGTTGTAATCGAAGTAGATTACTGTGAGGAACACTAGTTTGAGAGGAACTTGTGTTTGAGAGATTATTGTAATTGAGGTATTACTATAATAAAAGGAATTCTCTTCTTGATTAGTGTCAAGAAGTTCTCACAATTGTTGTTACTGTCTTTTATATTCTCAGATCCTTTATTATTTCTAAGTTCCGCAAGAAACTTTGTCAATGTTCCAATTACATTTCACCCCCCCCTCTTGTGTGTGTTCCTACTGGAATAAAGTTGGTATCAGAGCCAGTACTCACTAAAAACACAGGAAACCCTGTTTGAGTCAAGTTCCTGATAGTATGAACTCACAAGAGAAACTGGAAGAAGGTTACTCGACACAAAGGCCACCTATGTTCAATGGCAAGTTCTACTCATACTGGAAGAACAGAATGGAGATATTCATCAAAGCTGAAAATTACCAAGTTTGGCGTGTAATTGAAGTTGGAGACTTCGAGGTAACAAAGACCAATGCTGAAAACGAGGTAGTTCCTAAACCAATGTCTGAATTTTCTAAAGAAGACTTTGATAAATATGAGATGAATGCCATGGCTTTCAAAATCTTGCATTGTGGACTTGGACCTCATGTACACAACAGGGTCATGGGGTGCAAGAACGCAAAACAGATTTGGGAATTACTACAAGTAACCCACGAAGGAACTAATGAAGTTAAGCATTCCAAAATTGACCTTTTGATGTCTAAATATGAAAGATTTGAAATGCTTCCAAAAGAAACTATTCAAGAAATGTTCACTAGATTTACTAACATAACTAATGAATTAGTTTCTCTTGGTAGAATCATTCCCACAGATGAACAGGTAAGAAAAATACTAAGAAGCATGCCACAAGATGATCGTTGGAGAACAAAGGTCACTGCACTGTTTGAGACCAAGGACTTTACCAAATTCAACATTGAACAACTTGTTGGTTCCTTGATGACACACGAATTTCATCTTGGAGATGCTGTTCCTGAGAGCTCTAGAAATCGAGGACTTGCTCTAAAAGCTGAGGAACTCGACGAATCTGAACCAGATGAAGAAGTGGCTGCCATGCTGGTTAGAAGAATGAGAAAGCTCTACAGGAACTTCAAACCAGGAAACCAGAAAGGAAGGAACTTTGCTAAGAAAATCACTAGTTCCAAAGCTGAGCAAGGTTGCTTCAAATGTGGAGAAACTGATCATCAAATTCGTGAATGCCCTCTGTGGGAGAACGAAAAAACCAGAGGAAAAGGGAAGGAACAGGTTAAGGATCGCTTTAACAAGTCTACCTTCAACAGGCCAAACTTCAAGAAGGCCATGATAGCTGCATGGGGCGAAGCAACAGACTCAGAAGACGATGAGGAACAACCTAATGAAGAAACTGCAAATCTCTGCCTTATGGCTAGAACAGAAGGAACTGATCAAGTTCCATCAGAAGAAGTAAGTTCCTCCACTCTTCAGTGCCTTTCAAAGTCAAAACTAATTGAACTGTTGCTAGAAACTCTAGATGATTACAAAAAGCTAAGTATGTTAAAAGCACAAAGTGATAGAGCCTTGGAACTCAGTAAAGACCATATAAATTATCTAAACAATATTAGATCTGATGTTCAAGGCAGGTTCTTTGAATTGCTAGATAGAAATACCTCTATTAATGAGTCATTCGAGAAAATTAGAAATGAAAACATCCTTCTACAAGTACAACTCAGTCAATATAAGATGTTTAATCTAAGTTTAGATCCTACAAAATCCTTGGAGATCAACATGGGAGTTTTTAACATCGACTTAGAAAATTTAAACAAAGATCTGATCACCACAAAGGAACAGAAAGAGAAATTAGAGAGGGAACTAGCCATGGCCAGGGCACAGAGACAACCACCTAAAGTTCCTCCCAAATGGATTGAGAATGCTCAATCTAAGAGAACAGAAGGATTGGGCTTTAATCATAAAACTAGTCATAAGAAAAAGTATGTGGATCTTCCTAGTGTGAAAGTCTGTTTCTCATGTGGAAGTGGAAGTCATGTAAGTACTGAGTGTTCCAAGATGAAGGAACAGGATCAAAGAAACATAAATTATGTAAAGCAAAAATGGGTTAAGAAGTCAGAAGTTGTAGTTGAAAAGGAACTCGAGGAAACCCGAGTTCCTGTAACTAACCTTTGATCTCTTTACAGATTCTAGTGAAGGGGAACAGCTCGTGGTATCTCGATAGCGGGTGTTCCAAACACATGACAGGAGACAAATCTAAATTCCTCTCACTAGAAGCCTACAATGGAGGAACTGTGACCTTTGGAGACAACATGAAAGGAGAAATTGTTGGAATTGGAAAAGTTGGAAGGTCAAGTTCCTATGCCATTGAAAATGTATTTTTAGTCGAGGGTTTAATGCACAGTCTACTAAGCATTTCTCAATTTTGTGACAAAGGAAACTCTGTAATTTTTACTTCTGAAAATTGTCAAATCATTAATAATAACACTGGGAAGGTTATCTTGGAAGGAACTCGTAAAGGGAACACATATTCTGTGGATCTCAATACAGTTCCCAGGAACAATTTAACCTACCTCAGTGCCTTTGAGGAAGATTCCCTACTATGGCACAGGAGGTTTGGACATGCTAGTTTCTCCCTGCTTGACAAACTAAGATCAAAGGAACTGGTTCGAGGACTCCCCTCAATCAAGTTCCTAACTGATAAAGTGTGTGATGCATGTGCAAAAGGCAAGCATGTCCGAAGTTCCTTTAAGTCTAAGAAATTGGTAAGCACCACAAAACCATTGGAACTCATCCATATGGACTTATGTGGCCCAAGGAGAATTCAAAGCAGAAGTGGGAAAAAATATGTATTAGTTATTGTTGATGATTACTCTCGCTTTACTTGGGTCATATTTCTAACAAGCAAAGATGAAACGTTTGATGAGTTTGTTGCATTTTCAAAGAAAATCCAGAAAACTACAGGTCATCAACTGATCCATATAAGATCTGATCATGGAACAGAATTTAAAAAATACAAATTCGATGAATACTGCAAGGAACAAGGTATGGACCACAATTTCTCAGCTCCCAGAACTCCACAACAAAATGGAGTAGTTGAGAGGGAAAATAGAACCTTAGAGGACATGGCAAGAACCATGTTAATAGCCAGTTCCCTGCCTAGGAACTTCTGGGCTGAAGCAGTCAATACAGCTTGTTATATTATAAATAGAGTTATGATTCGAGGAATCCTAAACAAAACCCCCTATGAGCTACTAAAAGGTATAAAACCCAACATCTCTTACTTTAGAGCCTTTGGTAGCAAATGTTTTGTCCACAACAATGGAAAAAGGAACTTGGGGAAGTTTGATGAAAGAAGTGATGAGGCAGTGTTCCTAGGATATGCCTTAAATAGTAAAGCTTACAGAGTCTACAACAAAAGGTCTATGTGTGTTGAGGAAAGTGTACATATAATATTTGATGAATCTAACAAAACTGATATAGTACAGGAACAAGAACATTTCGAGATTGGTTTATCTCATGCTGCAGAAAATGATGAGGAGTTCCAACCAAGCAAACACACAGCCAGAGGAACTGCTCAACAAAATCAAGAAGTTCCCGCACTAGTGGAACACGAAGAAATCCAAGAAGATCCAGAAACAACACAAGAACCGGAGGAACCCCACAATGACCAACAAGGAACTCAGGTCATAGAAGGAACTGGCGAAAATGCCACAACACCAGTAGCTCAGTTTCAACCTAAACCTTGGAAGCATCAAAAGTCTCGCCCAATGGAACTCATTATGAGTGACATCAGAAAAGGAACTCAAACAAGGTCACAGCTAAGGAACTTTTGTGCATTCCACGTGTTCCTCTCCATATTTGAGCCAAGCAATCACATTGAGGCTCTGGAGGATGCTGACTGGATCATAGCCATGCAAGAAGAATTAAATGAATTCAAAAGAAACAAGGTGTGGCACTTGGAACCCAAACCAAAGCACCAGAAGGTGATAGGGCTGAAATGGGTGTTCCAGAACAAGAAAGATGAACATGCAACAATCATAAGGAACAAAGCAAGGTTATTGGTCAAAGGTTATAACCAACAGGAAGGTATTGACTTTGAAGAAACATTTGCACCTGTTGCTAGATTAGAAGCCATTAGAATCTTAATTGCTTTTGCTGCCTTCATGGGTTTTAAACTTTATCAAATGGATGTTAAATGTGCTTTCTTAAACGGTTTCTTAGAGGAAGATGTTTATGTGGAACAACCCCCTGGATTTGAAAATCCCGAATTTCCAAATCATATTTACAAACTAGATAAGGCTCTTATGGACTAAAACAAGCCCCTAGATCTTGGTACGAGAGATTATCAAAATTCCTCCTTCAAAATGATTTTAAAAGAGGTAGAATAGACAAAACTTTATTCTTAAAATCTAGAGGAACTGACTTGTTAGTAGTTCAAATTTATGTTGATGATATATTATTTGGAGCAACTAATGAGAATTTGTGCAAGGATTTCGCAAACTTGATGAGCAGTGAATTTGAAATGAGCATGATGGGGGAACTCAACTTCTTCCTTGGTTTACAAATCAAGCAAACCGAGGAGGGAATCATGATACACCAACAAAAGTATGTGAAG
Source organism: Spinacia oleracea (assembly GCF_020520425.1). Taxonomy (NCBI): domain Eukaryota; kingdom Viridiplantae; phylum Streptophyta; class Magnoliopsida; order Caryophyllales; family Amaranthaceae; genus Spinacia; species Spinacia oleracea. The sequence continues at coordinate 33,428,341 of NC_079492.1, forward strand.
GAACTCCTAAAGAAATATGAGCTAGAATCAGCCAAAGTAAACCACACTCCCATGGGAACAGCTACCAGATTAGACACTGATCCAAATGGGAAAAGTGTGAATCAAACGAAATACAGAGGTATGATTGGATCACTATTATATTTAACAGCCAGTAGACCTGACATTTCTTTTAGTGTAGGACAATGTGCAAGATTTCAATCCAATCCAAAGGAGTCCCATCTAACTGCTGTGAAAAGAATACTAAGATATCTCAAAGGAACTGATGACCTATGCCTATACTATCCAAGAAGTGGATCATTCGAGCTAAAAGGATATGCTGATGCTGACTATGCAGGTGACTTAGTGAATAGAAAAAGCACATCAGGTATGGTATAGTTCCTAGGTCCATGCATGGTTTCTTGGGGTTCCAAGAAACAGAACATTGTTGCTCTATCCACAGCTGAAGCTGAGTATGTAGCTGCTGCAGCTTGTTGCTCACAAATTCTATGGATAAAACAACAGTTAAGAGATTTTTGTATTATCTATGATTGTGTTCCTATCTATTGTGATAACACTAGTGCTATTTGTATTTCAAAAGATCCGGTTCATCATTCCCGGGTCAAACACATCCACATTAGACACCATTTCCTTAAAGATAATGTTGAGAAAGGTTTGATCAAATTAGATTTTTGCCAAACTGATCAACAAATTGCAGATATTTTAACTAAGCCTTTGAACAGAGAGAAACATGAGAAAATGAGAATGGAACTCGGAATGATCAAGCTAAGGTAATTGCTAAATTGAAGTTCCTCTAAGGCAAAAGCAAAAATTATGGTACATATAGACTATTACAAACAAAAAATCTTGTGTGCAAACATAGTTGAAGCTTACCATCGTGGCAAATGCACTCACACTCCAAACGGGCAAGGTAAGCAGTTCCATTATATTCAAACTAGTTAATTCAGAGATACGAAATTAAGCAAGTCAAAGTCAAACACAGTTTTAATTTAATTTATTTCTATATTTTTCTTTTAAAATATTTTTTAAAATATTTTTTAAATTCAAAACCGAATACCCATATTCAAAGAATGTTTGGAACGGTTCCATTGGCAATAAATAGGAGAAACTCTTCCCTTTCCACATTCAATCCATGCAACCCCCTTTCTCTCTCTCTCACACGCCTTCTCCACTGACACCACCTCTCCTTCCACCTATAAAAACCTTCACCATGGTTCTCACAAGCAACAACACTGATCTCACTTCCCTCAAACGAAAAAGAAATCCATCATCTCCAGTTCCCATGGATACCTCACCCATTCAATCGCCAATTCCTCTTCGATCCCACAATCCAATACTCGCAATTACTCAGGGGGAACCAATCGACACTGACATCGAAATGAAATCCCCAATTTCAAACCCTAGATCTTCCACAAGGAAATCCAAAAAGCGTAGGGTAGAAACTTCGGGTGAACAACTCGAAGAAACTGAAGAACACCAGGAGGGTGCTCACACTCAGGGGGGAAGGAAAAAGCGTCAAGAAACTCACTGCTAAGGAGAGCAATCTGGTGGAAGGGTTTGCGATCAATTCAACATGGTGTGAAGCTACGAAGTTCAATGAATTGATGGAGATCCTCGAACACCAAAAGTGGGTAAGCTTGTTAAGTACTTATGCCAAATCACCCCTAATTCCCGAAGCCATGAAAGAATTCTGCAAAAACTTTACTTGTGTTGATGATGTGTGCTCAAGTAAAGTAAATGGAACTCGCATAGAATTTGATGCGTGCTATCTGGAACAGCTGTTTGGTACACCCAATAGGGGTTTTGATATGTGGTTGAAAGGTCAGATTACAGTGACCTTTGATAGTGTCAATGAGGATGATATTGTTGGTTCAATTGGAGGAAACTCCAAAGTGTCCACCTCCACAACACATAACTGTTTCTCACCCCTTCAAAAACTGCTATTCAATATTGTGTGGAGAGGTGTAGTTCCTCGAACCCATAAGAGAAACATAGCCAGTTTGTTTGATGCATGCCGCATGTATTGTCTGGAAAGAAAAATTCCCATCAATTTTCCAGCTATTATGATCAAACATCTATCCACCTGCATCCCAAAATTCAAAATCCCTTACTCTTCGCTTCTCACTGAAATCTTCAAAAGTTTCTCAGTTGACCTCACTCCCTACTATGTCATCCCTCTAAAATCAACCCAAATCCTACAAAATGAAATGCTCACTCTGCTAAACCTTAAAGTAGTTCAGGGCAAAGTCATTAAGGCTGGCAAAATAGAGAAGAAGGATGAAGAAGACCAAGAGGGTCCAGAAGTTAAAGAAGAAGTGGAGGAGGAGGAGGAACTCGAGCAATTAGAGGTAACTTTATCTCGAGGGAAAAGGAAGAGTGTAGGATCCCAAGGGAAAAGAAAGAGCTTGAGGGTGGCAATGAAGGAGAACAAGAAAAGAGGGCCTGTCTTTATGGAAATAAATGAAGAAGGGGAAGTCAAGGAGATTCCCATAGAGGAGGATGTTGTTCCACTCAAACAAGAGGAACAGCCTGAAGCTGCTGTGCCAAGGAACATGACACCCAGATCCTCCAAAAAGTCCAAAGCTCGCCATGTTCCATCTGAACAGGAACATGTTCAAGACCATGGGGGTGCCTGGAACACAAAGGATGATCAGATATTGGAGCTGAAGGCAACAGTTGCCCGTCTGGTGGAACTGAAGGAGGGAACAGATCACAGGATCAGCTCAATGCAGGCTCACATAGGTGCATTGGTTACCAGTGTCAAGACTCTCCAAACCACTCTTCACCACTACTCAGAACAAGCCAATGCAACTCGTGCCACAATTCTCACCAAGATCAATAATCTGGAATCTTTTGAGGAGACTGTAATTGAGGAAACTGCTGGTTCTGGTTCCCCATCTCAAGCTTAATCACCCTACCCCATGTTTCAATTATCTTTTGCCATGGAACAATCCTTTTAATTTGCTTTTGGTCTGTATAATTTTCAAACTTGGGTATTTGTTCCATCTTATTTTGACTTGCTTGGTTACATATCTCTGTGTTTCTAGTTTTGATCATTACTGCTTGCTTTTAATTTATTGTGTGAGTTGGTTTAATAATTTGAGGCTAGCTTAACTTGCCAAACGTTGATCGTGGGGCACTGTGTTTGGAATGGCTATATTTCGTGCTATGCTTTTTGTTGATGTCAACAGGGGGAAGTCAAGGTGCAAACTTCCAAGGTACACTCAATCCCAGTTCCTGCATCAATTTCTTGTGTGTACTCTCTCTGTAAGTTTTTTTTCTTCTCTTTTGTTTTTCAATTTTTGTGTTCTGTTTCACAGTAGTCTGCATAAGTTCCTGTTTGTGCTTACTCTCATTTGTAAAAAGTTTGCAAGTGTTGTCATCACCAAAAAGGGGGAATATTGTTGTTCCTAGGTTTTGGTTGATGACACACACATATTGCAAACTTCCTGATTATGATTACTAATGACTTTGGACAGGTAAGTGCCAAAGTTTCTATTAGGATAAGAACTTGAATCAGATGGTGAAGTTCCTGATTTACACTTGGAACAGCCACTGGAGTTCCTGAGCTGGAAGTTGTATTTGTTCCAGTTTGAAGTCACAAGAGGAGCAACACAGTTACATATCAAGAGTTCTACATGCTCACAAGAACTATTACACACTCATGGCCACGAGTTCCTTTGTTAGACAGAGAGGAACTCATCATTGTTCCAGAGCTGGAACGTCTGAAGCTTCTGAGTTGCAAGTTCCAGACAAAAGGAAGACATAAAAGTCTAGGTAGTCTACTGTACTTAGAATTTTATGTAAATATTAATTTTGCAAAAGATATAGGGTACTCAAGGAACTTGTGATTTAATTAGGCCATTTATTTTACTGGAAGAAATTTTTATGAAAACATGTAATTAAATAAAAATAAGTTTTTAATATAAAATAGATTTACGTTTTATGTTATTTTATCAAAACTTATTTTCCTAAAAATTTGCCACAGTTTTTGTAAACAAATAAAATCTGTTGAATAAAATCTTTTAGGGTTTGATTGAGTCAAACCACTAACTGCCTTGTTGCTGAAACGTGGGAAGTGGTCTTCCCCTTGTTCCTCAAGTCAAGGGACGTGAAGAACAAAGCACTGGCAGTTGGCAGTTGAGGTTTTGAAGGAAACTAACCCTAGGGATAAATCTATAAAAGGGCAAGTATGTTTTCTGAAAAATCACACAAACATTCTAAGAGTTCTTGCTTTCTTAAAAACGTATTGTCAAATATTTTCTAAAACAGTTTGTGTCCTAGTTAATTCAAAGTTCCTAAGTACCTTATATCCACACAAAAGCATTATTAATATCTAGAGTTATCCAAACACGATTTATATTTTGTATTAGTGAGGATAGAGTTATCCTGTTTAGACTTAGAGTTTAAGTCTGAGAGAGAGAAGTAAAGGAGTTGTAATCGAAGTAGATTACTGTGAGGAACACGAGTTTGAGAGGAACTTGTGTTTGAGAGATTATTGTAATTGAGGTATTACTATAATAAAAGGAATTCTCTTCTTGATTAGTGTCAAGAAGTTCTCACAATTGTTGTTACTGTCTTTTATATTCTCAGATCCTTTATTATTTCTAAGTTCCGCAAGAAACTTTGTCAAAGTTCCAATTACAATTCACCCCCCCCTCTTGTGTGTGTTCCTACTGGAATAACAGTCCCCACTTATTTACTTATTAAAATATCTACACAACCTCACTTGCTTTATTATTTTATTTCATTCAATTATTCTTCTTAATACACGTGTCCTGCCAAGTGTATCTCTTAAATAAATACGGAGGGAGTAGTACAAAAGGCAAAAATAGAACGTACTAACAAAAGACAACGGATCGGAAGGAGTATTCAATATGCATACCTCTATCCTTTCTTCCTACCTAGCTAGTGGTGATGATTGATGTTTAGATACCGCAGTACTCAGTATTATAAAAGTAATTTACGTTTTGTAGTCATTGTGCTGAATAAGGGTAGAACAACTTCCTCTATGAAGCGAGCATGAACTCTTATAAAATGCACGTATGAGGAATCACAATCGATTGGCTAAATGTATATCGATCGTCGTATTCTCGTAATAATTAATCATACATAGTGTACGGGAAGACCTATCGGCAGCCGGTAGGACACCCTACACCAAAGATAAATAGCAAAAGAGCCAAAATAGACCACCATGGGCACCATCACAGTCGGTATTTGGGCTTGAGCACCTACAGTCGGCATTATAATACCGTCATTATTACCCTGGGTCCAAGCAGGATGATCCAAGGACCAAAGGGTAGAGACCCATACCATTAGTACGGGTTATCTGCCTATATATATGGACCCCCACTCAATGCCAAAGATACGTACTATCACCTAATCGTTCTTGTAAGCATTCATTGCAGAGCAATCAGCATAATCTGACATAAGCATCGGAGGGGTAATTATCGGATCATTCTCGAGGCTAGTTAATCATTTTGTTGTGCAGGACCAAGTCGGCATTGAGGAACAGAGATAATCCAACCCTGACATTGTTCCAAATCCACAATCAGAACAATTGACGCTAGAGGGGACCTCTTACTTGAAAACCCAAAATCTACAGTCGAAAAAAAAAAAAAAACCAAAACCAAAACCAAAACCACCAAAATGGAGAGCACGCAATCGGTTTCAAACAAGCAAAGCAATAAAAACCACTCCAAAAGTCTCCTCACAAATCACACAATCGATAATGAAACCAACGCCACCCCTGAAGCCTATGTAGTTTGCAGGAGCCCCAATCATCACACCTATAGAATCACAGCCTTATCCCTAGCTTGGAAGCCAGTCCGATGTTAGCAAAACTCCAACTGCAGCTGGCAACAAAAGTAGCGCTATACCCTCTCAGTTCCTGGGGTATATATCGAGGATGACGATTCTGAGGCAGAACCTGAAAGTCCAGTAAGGGACTCAATCTAGATACCATCAGAGCTCACCATATAGTTTTTAAAGGAACAGTTAGCCACGTCGCAAGCAGTGATGACATCCTTGTCAACTTTGAAATGAGGAAGAAGAATCACTAAAGAGCCCAACCCCGTAGAGGTGCCAGCCGGCAGGCAGGCAACTGATATCCCTGTCGCCCAAAAGAGGAAGAGGTTGCCAGTAAGAAATCTATTCGGAGGTCAAGATACAGAACAACACGACCCCCCGCAGTAGGCACAATGTAGTCGTTTTGCGCAGCCAGCTTGAAGATGTTGTGATAGAGGAGATCGACCAGAGAGGAGCCTCAAAGATACGCCCCGCGTTGTTACACGATACTACCAAAAAAATCACCCTTGTGTTGGGAAATCCTAGAAGAACCAATGGAAAAACTTAAATTCCCACTCTACAAATATGACGGATTGACAGATCCCGAGGTCCGTTGCACCATATTTGACCAACACATGATGTTATACACCAATTCTGACGCGATATGGTGCAAATTTTTCCCTTCAACACTCCTGGGAGTGGCATCTGGCTGGTACAAAGGTTTAAAACCGGCATCAATTTATAATTTACGATAGTTGGAAGCCAATTTTATGCTATGACTCATAAATCGACAGCAAAGAAAGAAAACGTCTGGGGAGCTAATGGCGATAACACAAAGAAGAAGAGAGTCATTGAGAGACTACCTTACCCGGTTCAACAACGAGTCAACAAGCATACCCAACCTGCAACAAGAAATAATTGTCGTAGCCTTGATGAGAGGTATGAACAACTGCGAATTTAAGAAATACCTTGGCAGAAAATCATTCACGGATCTAGGCAGCGCCTTGATAAAAGCCCATGAGTACATCAAAATCGACGAGCTTATGGTAATTGCAAACCACTTCCAGTCGGCACCATCCAAAACCAACGATCAGAAAATAGGCCAGCAGACCAAGCCCAACAAGAAGATACCGGAGAGACCATCAGAAAAAGGACTACCCAGGAGAGGGATACCAAAAAAGACCCGCCAAGCCTATCTGGGGTTCCAAGAGTACACCCCCTTAAATTCCCCATGAGCCGCCATCTATAATGTCAACAAGAACGTGAGCTGGAAGAGACCGGCCCCGATGAGTAACAAGCCCAGACCACACTCAAAGTATTGCGATTTCCCTGAGGAATGTGGACACTGCACAGAAGAATGTAGAGATATAAAAGACAACATCGAGGATATGATCAGAAGGGGTTACTTGACACAATACAGGGCCCGACAAGACAACAATAACCAGCAACATCACAATCAGCAACAGATCAACCCTAACAACAGGCTACCGTCGACACAGACACCGCTCAGGATTGAGCAAAAAGCACCACAAATGAGCCACAACGGAGGCGAGAAACGGAGGTCCAAAGAAACCGACAGTATGGGTCATATCCGGTGGACAATGCCACGGAGGGACCATAAGTAGAGCAGACAAGAGTCTGGAAAAGCATCGTCACCTCGTAAACTATCATAGCACACTAGTGGAAAAAACGCCTGTTGTAGCCCCCTTGTTGAGGGGGGCATACATAAGTGAGCCTCAATAACCACTCAGCCAACGCGGGTCAATTGTTTTACTAACAGGTTGAGGCGGGCTTTTGTGGTGTTCGCTTCTATAGATACTGTTGAAGGGGGCTTTTGATTGCCCGCCTCAATAGACACTAGTCTAAAGGGGCGGGCTTATGTTTGTTCGCTTCAACAAGTCTCCTCCTCACCGCCAAACAGATAAGATCTACTGGTTTTAATTCTCTCTCCTCATTTCATCTGTTTCATTTCTCTCTCTTCTCTCCCCTCTCCTCTCTCCTGGTTCAAAACTCCTCAAACCCGCTATTTCGTCAGCAAATCGGGCTCCCTCTCGCTCTCCTCACAGTCGTTGGCTTCCATGGAAGCTTTTCCTCCGTCTTCCATGGAAGAGTTACAAAGCTAGGGTATCTCCGCGACCTCTCTCCCTCGACTCTTCAAACTCGTCGATTTGTCTCCCTCCTCAAGCTAGGGTATATCGATTATATCGTTTCTGCTTTCTTTTTTCTTAATTTTATGCTGGTATTGCGAAAAATTAATGTTATGGGTGTTGAATTCGTTCAATTTGAACTTTTGATGCCGCATTTTGGTATATAGTATAGATCTATGATGTTTTGTTGTTTTTAATTGGTTAAATCTAATTTTTGATGCCTCGTTGCATAATATGAGAATATGTATTTGAAATTTATTAAGTTAGGGGTTTCGATATTTGCAATAATCGCAATTAAGGTTTATTTCAATAATGTTCCTCTTTTACGCTTCTAATTTGCATACTGAATTTCTTCGTTATTCATATTAATATAATAAGTCGACATCTTAGTATCTGAAATAGAATTGGGTACTTTCAGCAAATTGTTGTCAGTAATATTTTTGGTTGACTAAGTTGTTGAGTATGATTTAGCCTAGAGGGTGGAAATCTTGAGTATTTGTCTTCAGAGTTTTCCCTAATCATCAGATTAATAATAACAATCTCAGAAAGGTTTGATTCGATTGTAAAGAAAACTCTGGATTTGAATATGAGTGCACATTATGTTCACTGGATTTTGCTTGTGATAAGCATATAAGTTTACTGTAAATATGTATCCCTGCATTGTAGGAGTAAACTTCAAGCATTTAGAGGGAGTATGTTTGGATTAGGTACATTTCATAATGAACAAAGTATGGAGGTGTAGTATTGTGAAACTTTAGATTTTGGTAGTTCTTCATTTCGAATCATCTAGTGTGGGCGAAAGATGCTATACTAGTATTCGCACATAAATGATTCTATTTTGAACTTAAGTTGATTGTGGGATTTGCTAGACTTTCCTCCCTGCAAAATAAGCTGGTAATATCTCAGAACTTATGAAGTTTGGTACAGTACTATCTATACTCCTGTATTGTGCAAGAAAGGAAGTTAAACAATTTGGGATGAAAGTTCAAGACAGTCAAACAGACTCTTCCTGAATGTTTCGTCTGAATACTAGTAAATGAATTAGATCACAGGCACAGTCAATCTCCTCGATTTCTCAATTTCATATAGGGAATTAGTAGAATGGTCTAATTTGGTATCTGATGTAGCTTATCCTGTCTTCTAGGTGTTTGTCCTGTCTTTCAATGAACAATCCTTGTGATGCGCACAAAATTTTCTGAAGTGAAGTTTCACAATGAAACAATATGTCACATATAAGGCAGGAATTTTATGTTTTTTCACTGGTTCTTTAACTTACTGAAATAGCATTGCTGGATAAGCCGTTTTACAAGTGATATACAATACAACTACTACCTACTGTTACAGGGGATATGATGCTACAGTCCCATGATGCTCTTGTAACATTCATAAAACTGTATTTTTTTTTGTGCGCTGTATGTTTACACTAGTAATTTCGCTGCTCATAATATCTGGCTCTCTATGTGTTGCACTAGAATGACTAGATAAATCTGATTTTATTTAAGTAGGTATACTATGTGTTTGATGAAGCAAACATGGCTTTTGTGCTTCCTGTTGATGACTATAAGCATGCTCATTACTATTTTCATTATGAATAGTACTAGCTGCGTTCCTCCAAATTATATGGACAGGCAACCTGACATTAATGAAAAGATGAGAGCCATTCTGGTTGATTGGCTGATTGAGGTAATTTTGCAAGCATTACTTATTTCTTATAGTCGAGAGAAAGTTAACTATAACCAGTGGTGCCACTAACTGTCTGATACTGAACTAAAAGGTCCATTATTAGTTTGAGCTCATGGAGGAGACGATATATCTGACAGTCAACCAGATCGACCGCTTCTTAGCAATTAACCCAGTGGGGAGAAAAAAAGCTCCAGCTAGTAGGTGTCACAGCAATGCTTCTGGCTAGCAAATATGAAGAGGTGTCAGTTTCGGTTGTTAAAGATCTGGTACTGGTATCTGATAGGGCTTATAGTAGGCAAGAAGTTATTAATATGGTAAAAATCTACAGAGTGGTTTATGGTAATGTACATTCTGCATTGTTGGATCAGATATTTGTATCAACATCTTGCTATCTTTTTCTTCTAGTGATTAGTTTCTGAAACTGATGGTCTTTTTTAATTGTTGGATCTTTAACAGCTCGAACTCCTGTCCTTTTTTATTGAGCTTTGCCTGATTGAGTAAGAAATGTTGAAGTTCCCACCTTGTCTATTAGCAGCAGCATCAGTATTCAGTGCTATGTGCACTATGAGTGGGTGCAAGCATTGGAAGAAGACCTGTGCGTGGCACACTGGTTATTCTCAAGATCGGTTAATGTAAGCACTCTTGTACTTGTCATTTCCTAAATTTACGTCTGAGTAAGCCAACAATTATATATTCATTGTTTATGGTTTGTTTCAGGGACTGTTCAAGACTGATGATTACTTTCCATCTGAACGCTGCATCGGCAAAGCTCACTGGTGTACTGTCCATCGGAAGTACAACACTTCTAGATATGGCTACACAGCAAAATGCGAACCAACTCTCTTTCTCTTAGAAACCATTGGGTTCAGTGGGTGGACATACAAATAAGGAAGCCAAATGAATCCACCGTTCTCTTGGGGTCTGGCATTAAGGACTTTAAAGCAACTGAAGTTGTGTGAATTTATATTGTAAAATTACATTAAACAATATTATTTCAATATTAATGTGAGTGAAAGATTTATTGTTTACAATTGTCTATTTTATGAGTATTATAGTTCTTTTATTACCTAACAAAAAAAATTAAAGCAGAATACTAGTGGTGGTAGCCCAGCTAAGCTGTGATTAAGACAATGTTTGCCTCAACAGGCTTGTCTGTTGAGGGGGGCAATTTAATGTTCGCCTCAACAGGCTTGTTTGTTGAGGGGGGCTTTATAAATGCCCGCCTCAACAGGTGTTAATTTCAGCATCAACAGGCTTGTCTGTTGAGGGGGGATTTCAAATGCCCGCCTCAACAGATATCTTTTTGAGGCGGGCTAGGCCCGCCTCAACAGATCTCTGACCTGTTGAAGCCCCCTCTGTGGAAGCGGGCCATGTTCGCCTCAACAAGCCCGAAATGCCCCCCTCAACATGGGTTTTTTCCACTAGTGGCACCAGAACATGGCCGTCACCTCCTGTAATGCTGGAGATCTCATTCTCAAAAGAATATTGTCGAGGGTTCATCTATCCTCACGACGACCCGTTAGTCATAGGTTTGGAAGTCGCGAACTTCCCAGTGAAGAGAAATTTAGTGGATGGGGGAAGTTCGGCCAATATAATTTTTTGGAAAACACATAGACAAAGGGCTGATCTTTGAATAGGAAAAAGAGTGGATCTGCAGGCGGCATAGGGGTTACGTCTCGCACGAAACAGGTTCTAGACCCATGCCAAATGTGTCCGAAGAAGAAGAGTAGGGCAAAGGAAGCATGTCCAAAAGTAAACCAACCCCTCGGACTACTGCTTGTGGAAAAAAAAGAATTTGCTGGGGGGGAAATAAAGATATAAAATTCTTACCAAAAGTGCTTTCGTCGTTGTGGAATACGAAGCCTTCGTATCTTAATGCATGTATTTAATTGATTCGTAACCCGTGACCTCAAGGTTATGAGCCTTGCGAGCTACCAATTCGTGAACCTGTTTCCGGATCTCTACTTTACGGAAATAATATTATTTCGGGTGCCATTATTCCTACTTCTGCACCGCTTTTTTTTAATTAGGGCGAAAGGTGCATGATTTCACGACCCAGAATCGGATCTTCATTATCTAAACGAACCCAGAACATACCATTAGGAAGTGATTCGGTGCAAAACCTTTGAGTAAACTAATTTAATATTAAAAAAAATTCTATATTTGATCTCTTTTCATTGGATCTAATATTTTTTTTTGAACGAAAAGTTATTTTATTACGTAACACTTTTTCCTTTAATCGAAATTTTTGACTACTTATACTTCTATTTATTCCAATTATTCCAAATACCCAACAAATTCCTACTTTTTCAAAAATCAATAAGAAATAGTTGAATCCCATTCGAATTCATACAAATAAAATGGAGTACTATAAGAGCTATTCCGTACGGAAGATATTGTCAATAAATAGAAGTACGTCTTGTTCATTAACATCTCGGAAATATTCCGCCATAGTTAGGGCAGTCAACCCAACTCGCAGAATTCGATTTATTCCTGAAAAGATATTTGCTTTTTCAACGAAATAACATAAAAACAGATTCTTTTCCAAACAAAAAATGGCCGGGACAAAGGGTCGCGATCCCGCGAGGGTGAGCTAACCCCAAAAACCCGTCCTCAGTTCGGATTGCAGGCTGCAACCCGCCTGCAGTTATCGTGCCCACGGTAAACGCTGGGTAGCCACGCGACGGCGAATTTATATCATAGCTCAGATATTGTTATTCATGATATTAATCTGATTCAATATCATCAACAGGTAAAATTTTGATCATCTCTATGGGATTAAATCCTGAGTTAATGCCAAGGAAAAAACGATGAGATTATGGAAGTAAATATTCTCGCCATATTTGCAATTTATTTACATATTCGAACAAATAAAAATTTGCGGGGTGCAAATTCTGCCCGAAAGAATTCGAATTCGGGGGAGGGGTCATTTTAGGATCTAGAACAAATAGGTTAGGATCGATTTCTAGTCGCATAGCTTCATAATAATTCTGTAAAGCTTCCGAGAAACCACGGTCTTCCTATAGGGAAGTATTAGATTACCGGTAAAAAATTGGAGACAACAATACATCAAGGGATCTGATGGTAGACTTCTTAGTGATAAAAGTGTCAGTTGCATACAATATCATCGTAGGTAGACCATTCATCCATGACGCACAGGAAGTAGTGTCAACGTATCACCTAACAATGGTATATATGTCCAATTTAGAATGGGCTGAAAAGGTCCGAGGAAGCCAGAAGTCGGCCAGGTCGTGTTACCTAAAGGCCTTAAAAACACTAGGTCGTCTTTCCCCATCAACGAACATAACAAGAGAAGCATCCGTGAAGAGGCCTGCTGAAGCTCCTAGCTCAACAGAGGAAGGCGAGCAGTCACCATTACCAAAACAGACTAAGAAATAAAAACGACAAAGCTTGGGGATGGAAAACATCGATGAATGGAAGACAATAGATCCCAGGCTGGAAACAGGAGGTGAAATGGAGGAGATAGAGCTAGTGGCAGGAAAACCGAGGAGAACAGTTAAAATAGGCATCGACATAGACCCGATACTCAGAGTGAACATGATCAGGCTGTTGCAAGAACACGTGGATGTATTTGCATTCTCCGCAACTAAATACCTGGGATCAACCCAGATATCATAGTGCACCGACTGAACTTCGATAAAACCGTGAGACCGGTAAGACAAAAAACTTCTCCACTGAAAAATCCAAGCCATACAAGAAGAGGTAAAAAATATGTTGGCAACCGGCTTCATCGAGCCGTGAGACTACCCATAATGGCTGGCTAATGTAGTTATGGTGAATAAGTGAAACAGGTCATGGATAATGTGTATGGACTTCACGAACTTAAATCGAGCATGCCCAAAAGACTGCTACCCCTACGAAGGATTGACAAGCTGGTCGACTCGACAAGCGGTCACGCGTTGCTGAGTTTTTTGGACGCATTCTATGGGTATCATCAAGTTAGCCTTTATCACGGACGGAGGAATGTACACTAATAAAGCCATGCCGTATGGGCTAAAGAACGCAGGAGCAAGCTATCAAAAGTTGGTAGAAAGAGTGTTTGCAGAACAAAAGGGGCGCAACATCGAGGTCTACGTCAACGACTCTATCATAAAAAGCAAGGTCGAGGAAGACCATATCGATGACCTCAAAGAAACGTTCGCAACGTTGCCCCAGTACCAGATGAATCTCAACCCTAAGAAGTACGTGTTTGGGGTAAAATTGGGAAAGTTCTTGGGTTTCCTGGTCAGTGAGAGTGACATTGACGCGAACCCAGACAAAATAGAAGCAATATTCAGCTTGTCGCAAACAAAAAGTATCAAAGATGTATAAAGGCTGACTGGAAGAATGGCATCACTCACCAGGTTCATCAGCAAATCTGGAGATAGATCAATTTCGTTTTTTAATACTTTGAAACAAAACGAAAAGTTTAGTTGGGAAACGAAGAAGAGAGAGCCTTCAAGGAGGTAAAAAATCACCTAAGGGCACCGCCGGCAATAGCAAGGCCGGAAGAGGGTGATAAACTACTATTGTATTTATCCGCTTCACCATGAACAATCGCCGCCGTCCTTATAATCGAAAAGGACAAATGTCAGCAACCCGTATACTTTTTCAGCCACATCTTAAACCCAGCAGAAACAAGATACTCCTTATTGTGAAGTTGTCTTACGCGGTCCTGGTAGCCGCAAGGAAACTCAGACCATACTTCGACGCACACACTATCGATCCTCAAAAATTATCCACTAGAGAAGGCTCTGCAAAAATGGATATAGCTGGACGATTGTTGCGATGGGTAATAGAGCTATCGAAATGCGATTTGGAGTTCCACCCGCGGACCATAATAAAAGTACAAGCCCTAGACGACTTCGTGGTCGAGGCAACCTACCAAGAGGAAGAAATGGAAATAGAGTCGTGGGAAATCGTTTTAGATGGTTCAGCCGCACATAGGGGTGCCGGTGCCGGAATATTAATGACGTCACTAGCAGCCGACAAGATCGAATACGTGATAATATTCAAGTTCGCGGCTTTGAATAACGAGGCAGAATACGAAGCAGCCATCACAGGGGTACAAATGTGCCTATCGGCAGATGCCAAAAGGGTGAAAATGACAACCAACTCTCAACTGGTAGCCAACCAACTCTCAGGAGAATAGGAAACCAAAGAACCATCAATGAAATGATACCTGGAGAAGTTGAAAGAGTTAACTGCCATACTAGAAAAGTTCGAGATCATACTGGTGCCAAGAGCACTAAACGCCGATGCAGACAGCCTCGCCAAACTCGCAAGCTCGAAGGTAGTCGACCTTGATAGGTCTGTAATGATAGAAATCATGCACAGGAGAAGTACGGAGAAAAAAGGAAAGGAAGTATTGGTCATCAATGCGGGAAGAGAATGGTACGACGACATTTGGAAATACAAAACAACAGGCATACTGCCGGCTGAGGCAAAAGAAGAAAAGAAAGTAAAAAGGACGACTGCTGGTACGTCATATATCAGGGACAACTGTACAAATGAGCATTTAGCCTACCACTATTACGATGTCTAACAGCATACGAGTCAGCCAGATTAAATCGAGGAAATGCACGAAGGAATTTGCGGAAATCACGTGGGAGGAAAAACACTCTCTTTAATCTGCCAACGACAAGGATATTACTGGCCAACCATGCTAGAGGATGCCTATATTTATGTAAGGAGATATGAAAAATGTAATTTATTCTCTCCGGTAATCAGAATGCCGATGAACGACTTGATGCCCATTCTAAACCAAATTCTGTTTGCACAATGGGGAATGGACATCGTGGGATCCTTCACGACAACCTCAGGAGGCAGAAAATTCCTAATCGTAGCAGTGGATTATTTCACAAAGTGGATATAGGCTGAACCGCTAGCGAAAATAACAGCCAACCAAGTGCAAAAATTCATCTGGAAAATATAATAACAAGGTTTGGCATACCAACATCAATAGTATTCGACCACGGAATCCAGTTCGACTGCGTTCCTGGCCAAATACCGAATCAAGTTCACCTACGCGTTAGTTTTCCATCCTCAAAGCAATGGCCAGGCAGAGGCCGCCAACAAGCAAATACTTACGACACTGAAGAAAAAACTGGATGAACTCAAAGGGAAATGGGTGGACACAGACCCATAAGTGCTATGGGGAAACAGAACGACGGTCAAAGAAGCAACATGTGAAATCCCTTTCAAGTTGTGCTTTGGATCAGAAGCAGTCATACTAGCAGAAGTAGCACTACCAACCTTCCGTATCCAACACTACGAAGAACAGGAAAATGACGGTTTGCTTAGACACCAACTAGATTTTCTACCAGAGGTAAGGTTACAAACAGAGATCAAGTCAACAGCCTACAAAAACAGGATGAGCAGAGCCTATAACAAGCGGGTAAAACACAGAAGGCTATAGGTGGGCGATCTAGTACTCTGAAGAACCGCAACAACAGGAAAAGTACAAAAACAGGGAAAGCTAACAGCAAACTAGGAAGGACCATATTAGATATGTGAAGAAGTTGTAGTCGGGTCCCATAGACTGATGCAAATGGACGACACACCACTAAAAAAACTCGTGGAATGTCGACACCCTGAGAAAATTCTATGTATGTAAACACAATGTAATCGGGCCGATAGAGCCATATTTTAATATAATCAATGACAAGCATGTCCGGAGGAAACATTCGCAATGGATAGAAACAATATAAAAATTTGAGCACGTCGGTCTAGTCGACGACGTCGCAAGAAACAATATATAAAAGTTGAGTACATCATCCCAGTCGGCGGTGTTACAAGATACAATATAAAAAGTTGATCACGTCAGTCCAGTCAACTATGTCGCAAGAAATGATATATAAAAGTTGAGTACATCAGCCTAGTCGGCAATGTTACAAGATACTCCCTCCGTCCCTTAATACTTGCACCGGTTTGACCAGTGCGAAGTTTAAAACACTTGAATTAAGTTATTAATTTAATGGGTGTTAGTTGATAGTGGGATATTTTTTTAATATAGTTAGTGGAAAATGTGTAAGGGGTGGGGAGTGGTGAGTGGGGGATGTGAATTTTCAAATTATTTTTTGTAGGGAGAAAGGGTGTAGGTGGGTTAGTATGTAAGTGTGAGAAATAATATAATATTGGTAAAACTTCCCATTTAAAGAAACGGTGCAAGTATTAAGGGACGACCCGAAAAGGAAAGCGATGCGAGTATTAAGGGACGGAGGGAGTACAATATAAAAAGTTGAGCACATCGGTCCAGTTGACGATGTCGCAAGAAATGATATATACAAAAGTGAAGTAAATCATCCCAGACGAGGATGTTACGAGATAAAATATAAAAAGTTAAGCACATCGATGGAGTCAACGATGTCGCAAGAAACTACATATAAAAAGTTGAGTACATCAGCCTAGTCGGCGATCATACAAGAAACTACATAAAATGCTAAGTACATCAGCCTAGTCGGCGATGTTACAAGTGTTAGGTTATGAATAATAAAATAATATAATTCATGCAGAAAAACCATAAAGCCATAATCCAAATTAATTGCCACATAGTCACTTAGCATAATTTAGGTTACATACAATGTGATGTGTGCCTTCCCTGGCTGCTCCCAAAACGAACAAGAACAAGTCTTTAGAGCCCCAAACGTTGTCCCTTCGTAGAAAGTCCACAGCACATTCGGATCCGCCTTAGGTTTAACCAACTATGATTTTACTTAAGGTTTTATGTATTCGGGTTAGGCTATATTATGTTCTCCCTTGAACACACAATGTAAGTAAAGAATATGATTTCAATGTATAAAATTATGAGGGCCTAGCCTCATATTTATAGGGTAGGAAATAAGGAATTTGAGTCTTACTAGAAAAAGAATTATCAACCCTACTAGGATTGAAATTCTTATCCAATTAGAATTGTAACATTACTTAAACTCTTAATTTAACCAATTCTAGTAGGACTAGGAATACTTAATCCCAAAGTTACTTGGCAACTAAGTAATCGGACTTTTCTTGGAGCCTAAGACGAAGCAACCAACGCAGCCACAATGGGCCACGCTGGTGCGCGTGCCTGCCTAGGCCCAACTGCAGCCGTAGCAGGCCAGAGGCCCAACGCGCTGCAGCGTTGCCTTGGCGGGCTGCTACTTTCTTGGCGGGCTGCTACGCTGCTGCTACCTTGCTTGGCGGGCTACTACGCTGCTGCTGCCTTGCTTGGCGGGCTGCTACGCTGCTGCTGCCTTGCTTGGTGCTTGCGGCCCACTGCGCTTCCAGGTCCATCGACTGGGCGCTGGCGCTGGGCTTCGTTCTCAGTGCTATGCGCTTGACCTTTGCTTGTCGAGCGATGGGTCGGCTCGCTTTCCGGCTTGTCGCTCGTCGAGCTTCCGACTTGTTTTCCGATTCCGGAATCCATTTCCGTTTCGAACAAATATTTACGTTTCCGTTAATATTTTCGATTCTGGAAATAATTTCCTTTTCCGACAATATTTCCGATTCCGGTAATATTTCCGTTTCCGGCAATATTTCTATTTCCGATAATATTTTCCGATACGAACCATGTTTCCGTTTCCGGCAACATCTACGACTTCGATAATAGTTATATTTTCGTTATGAACCATATTTCTGTTTCCGGCAATATCATCATTTCCGGAGTATTCTTTATTTTTTGCCTTATGACGATTTCAGCTCCCACTGGAACTGATCCGTCGTTTCCGAATGATCATAAATGGAGTATTTAATGAATAATATATTCACTTAAATACTTGATCCGTTCACGTACTATTTGTGTGACCCTACGGGTTTAGTCAAGAGTAAATTGTGGATTAATGTTATTAATTCCACTTGAGCTGAAGTGGCCTCTAGCTAAGAATTAAGTTCACTTGATCTCACTGAATTATTAAATTGTTAATTAATACTGAACCGCATTTATTAGACTTAGCATTAAATGCATACTTGGACCAAGGGAATTATTTCCTTCAGTCTCCCACTTGTCCTTAGGGACAAGTGTGCATTTCTTAATTCCTTTGTCGCTTGATGCCTGCTCATGAATATAACGTAAGAGTAGTCATTCTTATTATGTCCAGAGGTATTTCTCGATTACAGAGTTCAACTGATGAAATAAACAGATAATCATAGCCTATGATTCATCTGAGCACGGCCATGCATTTTACAGTTTCTAGCTCTCCGAGTGGCCTTATACAACTTTCGGAATCTCATCCCGATTTATGGGAGGACAATCCCATTCTTGCGATCTTGAGGTTAGACTTCGTTTGATAGGTGATTACCTGAGCGTTGCCGTTATAGTCTCCTTTTACGATGAGACGCTTGACAACATCAAAGTAACCAGTTCTCAAACAAGTAATCTCAAATCACTTAGGTATTGAGGATTAGTGTCTAATAATATAATGAAATTTACTTATGACAGATTTACATCTCTTACAGTAAAGTTTCAAAGGTCTGTCTGATACTAATCTTCTCAAGTAAGTATCTATGCAAATGATTGTGACATTGCCATGTCCACATAGTTCAAGAAACAGAACTACTAGTCATCTTGCATTCTAGTCGTCTAGCGTTTTCTATGCGTCCACCTTTATAGAAAACTTTCGACCAGGGACCATTTTCAACTTTTGACATTCAAGTTCACTTTATAGACATTTCTTAGTCACAGGACTGGTCCTGACAGTCTATCTTGAATATATTGTCAAATTGAAAGGACTCATCATTTCATACTAAACCAAGATTAAATGGAATATGATAATACATTTCATATATGATAAATGTTCAACCCTGGTGTTTTACAACCATGGGCCCCTAACCCATCTTTAAAACAATTAATGGAACTCAAGACTATGCTTGATTTCCAGTGCCACAATGTGAGTGTTGCTTCTCACTTGTTGCATAGGTTTAGTTATCATGCTTTGTCAATCTTAATATCCTTTTCATGGAATGTATTTCGAGATAGGATGATAAGATCTTTTGAGTATGTTTATTTCTAAATCTAGTCTTTCTTGCTTCAAGAGTGGTTATACGTATTTTGCAATGAAGAACCATCAAGTCAGCAGACATGCGATCTACCCAATTTCAGTGAAGTACTCTTTAGCATAAACAAGTCGGTTTCATTGCTTCTTATGCAATAATTACTTTTTACTTCAATTGTATAGGTTGCTAGTGATGCATTGTTTGGATATTCTTATCCAAGCAGTTCACGGATATGTGGAAGACTTTCCAGCTGTATCTTAGAACATAGAAATTAATATTTAATTTCCCACGCAACCACTCATGGTCTTTAATCCATGTTGCCAATTCAAACCACGATGCATATAGCTTGTTCTTGCCAATGGTTAACTCCAAAGGGATCTTGCTTGATCCTTTGCCAGTGTTTATGCGAGTAGCATCATATTTAGCATATCTTCATTTCCTTGAATCAAGAACTATTCCTATTTACCTTTACAAGTACCATAGGATTTTCTTGATCTCAATCTAGTTGATCTTCACTTAGACCAATAGAGATCGGTACATGTTCGTTATACATAAATCCATACGATACATTTTTGGCGATCCTCATCTTATATCATACATGATAAATTCTTTGCAGAATAATTCCCAATTGAATTATATTCATGTGACTTTAGCTCATTCAGTTTCAATAGATACTGCATCCAGCTAAATTCTTTAATGTATAATATAGGTGAAGAATGTCATCTAGATTATTTGATGTTTAACTTAGTAAATGCTTATACGTAATTCAAACACTCATTAATTAGATTTATTCATATTGGTCGAATATCTCCAATGGAGTCTTTTGTTTTGATTTAGTAAATGCCATTACTTAATCCAAAACAATATTCTAAGATCTTTGTAAATAGATCTTAGTACCCAGTATGTACTAAGTTTCGCCTTGGTCCAGTATTGATAAATAATTTTGAAATCTAAGTTATTAGCATTTGAATGTTATTTCACAATAGAGAGATATGTGTGTGATACACATAGGACCAATTAAGTTTTATGTACTCCCACTAAACTTCTTATATATCTATAAGAATCTTCTACATTTTATGAAACTAAAATACTTATTAGCTTCACTAAAATACAACTCCAATTCCTAGTTGCTAGCTTAAATCCATACTTAGATTTCATAAGCTAGCATTCATTTCAAGCATTATTTGGATCCACAAATCCTATGACATGTCATGTACATATTTTTTCCAACATTTGATTGAGGAATACGTTTTGTCATCCAATTGCTACATGTACCAATATGCAATCATTGCTTGAATTATAGACTTGAGCATTACGATTATGCATGAGGTTTCAACACAATCCACGTCGTGAAGACACAATTTCATGTTTGATGGTTTATATCCTTAAAACAAACTTGCAACCAATAGGTGTGAAACTATTCTTGCAAATCAACAAAATGTCAATTTTGTCATGTAAACATTGATTCTGTTTTATGGCCTTTAACCATTTAAAACATTGAGTCTATATATGGCCTCTAACCATTTTAGGGAATCAGGGTTTCATCATAGCTTTCTTACAAGTCACAAACTCATTAATCTACATGATAATAGTTTGACTGCAAGTTGTAGGTTTCTTCACTATCTAATAGAAGAATCTTATAGTTCCAGTGACCTGAACTCTATTCCTACATGGGTATAGAACATCAAACAATAGTATATCAACAGATACTTGAAAGTCCTTTGATATTCTGTTCTCCTTGAAGCACTTGTAAAGTCTTCTAAGAGATTTCTATTCTTTAGAGACACTTCTAAAGTCCTTAAAGAATAAGCATTCAGATTTTCTGAAGAACTTCTAAAAGCCACTGAAATGTCCGTTTATGTTTGTTGTTTGCCTCGAAGACTTTCGAGGTCTATTTTCTCCCACTTGTCATTTTGGAAATGAATCTCCAAAAGGACATCATTTCGAGCAAACAAACATTATGTTCTCAAAAATTCGTGGTAGAAACAATACCCTTTTGTCTCATTTGAATAAATCTAAATGAAACATATATGTATACTTGAACCTTAGTTTGTCGAATAACAAACACTAAGCTCCCACTGAGTTTAGCAACTCTTTAGATATATATATATATATATATTATTGAAAAGGTATTCTGAAATTACTTTTCAATAGGTTTGACGAATTTGGTTTAGTATTGTGGTAGTTGAGCATTTTGTTTGGAAATTATAGGAAAAATCATTATGATTCATCACTGATCGAATCAAGTACTAATTTACTTCGATCATTCCAATTTAGATAAACCATGTCTTATGGAGCTAGATTGTGATATTACAACACACAATCATTGATGATCGTTCTTGGTATAAGTAATCATAAAAATGATCTAACCTAGATCTTTATGATTTCTTGACAAGTGGACGTTTTTATACTTTTCTATGAATCTTTAAACTAGCCAAACAGATTCAAACTTATATCACTTTGAGTAAATAAATCCATATTCACTCAAAACCATGTGAAATAATAAAGTCATAAAATATTTCTTTAGCTTTGAACTCTATTGTCTTAGATTTTATAACAATAGTTCATATCTTTTGTTACTTTCAACAAGTAAGACTACCTTGTCTTGAATTGATCTAGAAATCAATCTACTTTCTAAAGTCCATCAAAATAGAGCTTTTGAATTTTACCTTGTTGATATGGTCTAAGAAACAATGCTATAGTTTAGTGGAACTCAAATCAAGAGATTGATATGAACCTGGTAAAGTTCTTATTATTAAAGAGTTGTTTGTTTTAATCAAGCATACATGACTCAACCCGTAAATGACCATTTCATTCAAATAAACAAACAAACTTTGTTTTTGTTTTTCTGAATGTGAGTCTTTCTGTGTTTGAAAACAGAAATTTAGGTATGCTGATTATGGAACAACATAGCCATTAAGTTCCAGCCTTGAAAGGACTTAAAACAAACTAGATGACCCTACAACTAATGTAGCATTGCCATGATTTATTTCCCACTTGTAGGTCACTAGTATAGCCTAGCTTCCATCGTTTGAGTTATTACTGAAGTAAGAACCTCAAGAGGTATATGATACCAAGGAAGTTTGATTGCTAGGTTACTTTTCTTTAAACATAAACTTATAGGTAGAAACATAATTGTAAATTCCTTTCACTTGTTCCTTTGTTTTTCCTGTTTCTTGTACCCTTTCTTGTAGTCTTAAGAATTGACTTCTCAAGTGTTGACTTTTACACTTTGTTAGACATGTCCAATATTACTCCAGCAAGGTTCTTACCATTTAATTTATGTTGAATATTTTGCTTCAACTAGATGATCTTACCAGAAGCTTCTAAAGTTCTCTAAGCATCGATCTATTCGAATGTCTAGGAACTAGACTCATTCGAGAATTAAATGGACAAAGATATTAGGTTGTCAACCATTGGTAAGGTTGGGCGTTTAAACTCAATGCTTTATGATCTCAAAACTACATTGTATTTTGAATCTACAAGCACCAATTGGTTTAGCATTCGACTTTGTTATTCAAAAACAACCATAAAAGTCTCTATGAGAAACGTACATTTTTAAATTTCCCATTTTCTCTCGTTTCCGTGAATCGTTCTTGGATTCACTATCAATCAGAAAATTTACTGTTACCTTTCTAAAAGGATTTACTGCAGTGGAAGATATTTAACTATAAACAATAATTAAAACATACATTGAAGCATGCGAAGTCTAAACATTTATCATGAGTAATAACTTGAAAATTAAAGCAATCATGCAATTTAAACAAGTCATTGGCATTTTATTCGTGATATTTAGTTCTGGCAGGTGTGAATAAAATGAATCCAAGATCCTTAAATCATTGAAGAATTAAGCACATTATGTATTTTGACTCAATTCTAAAATATTTCAGGTAAGCAAATTTGTTGCTAATAGTCTAGAAACTACTCTTGGTTGATAGGTACGACTAAGAACTTATTAGGTAAACCTATACCATTTGCCACGACATAAAAGGACTCCTTACTTATATCGTTGATTTTCACCAAAACTAACATGTACTCATAATTATTGTGTACCTTACCCCTTTAGAATCAATAAGTAACACCTCGCTATGGCGGAAAACTATTACTAGATTGATGTAAAGCTTATCCAAGTAAGTGTTATTTTGTAATGGCACCTTTTAACTCAATTTTTAAAGCTTTGGAACTTAGGGCTCTTACTATGTTGGTTACATTTTAAGTGAACTAAAATCCTTAATCATGCAACATAATCAAGACATAATCTCATGCATTATTAAGACATATTTAAAGCAATAAATAACTTAAAACATGCATAAGATTCAAATGTGATCTAGCTAGTATGGCCGGACTTCATCTTGAAGCTTCAACTTCAAACTCCGTCTTGAAAATGAATTGGAAACTCCATCTTGAATTTCACCATGTGAGGCGCCATTTTCTTCAAATAGGATATGTTATATTTAAAACTAATTACAACTATTTGATGATACGCATACCATATTTAAATAAAAACTTTGGTGCATTAGACCAATTTTACATTCTAATTAATGGTACGAAGACCATATTTACTATCCTATTTGAGCCATACTAGTCACTTTCCATAACCTGCAAAACAGTACATTTACAATATACCATTCATCCATTCATTTATCAATGAATGACCCACATAGCAAGTTAGTAGAAAAAATCATGCATCACATAAACATTTGCAGCAACTAATCAAAGGTTCTAACAATTTACAAATTATTCAACGTTATTAGTTCTAATCGAGTTGTTTTAACCTTAAAGGAATAAAGACCTAATCAAGAGTTTAATGATTAAAATCTCCCACTAAAACCAAGAATTTACATGCTTTACAAACTTTAAACATGAAATTGTATTTCCTAGTCCAACCGGAAACTTACAAATTTAATTAAAATTTAAAGCTCACATAAAAATAATTTTAAATCCCTTTTATTATTTTAAGTTGATTAAAATTAATTAATTATAATTTTACCAAGGTTTTAATTCTATTAAAATAATTAGTATAAAACAAATTATAATAATTAAATTAATCAAAATTAAATTCCGAGAAAAATAAATTACGAAATTAAATTTAATTAAAATCGTTATCAACCGAAAATTAAAAAAACAAAACGAAACAAGTAAATCGGCCAAGGCAAGGCACATGGGCGCAAGGCCCATGCCTCGCCTAGTCTTGCAGCGTCGCAAGAGCTGACCGCATGCATGGCCGAGGCCATCGCACAGCCAAGCCCTCGCCACCGCCAATTGGCTCGACGCCATCGCTGGCTGCTGCTCCATGCTTGCTTGCTTTGCGCGCATGGCACGAGGGCATCCATCGATGCCTCGTCGCCATCGCTGCTGGGAACAACGCAGGCTGGAAGACGCGCATGGCTCGGAAGCCATCGCACGCTGCCTCGACGCTAGCACTGTTGGGCGTGTGCAGCGTTTAGTACATCAGAAACGAGTCGGCGGTGTTGCAAAAAACGATATAAAAATTTTAGTACATCAGTCGAGTCGGTGATGTTACAAAAAACTATATAAAAAGTTGAGTACATCAGCCTAGTCGGCGATGTTACAAGAGACGATATAAAAAGTTGAGTACATCAGCCCAGTCGGCGATGTTACAAGAAACGACATAAAAAGTTGAGTACATCAGCCTTGTCTGCGATGTAACAACAAACGGCATACAAAATTTTAGTACATCGGTCCAGCCGACGATGATACAAGAGATCTAAAAAACTAAATATGTCAGCCTACCCGACAATAATAAAGAACTCGACAAATACTAAAAGACTGAATACATCCGTCTCAATGGATCATAATAGCCTAACAAGCAGCAACACGAAATACACAACAGCTTACTAAATTATTAACAGTTGACCGGCAAAGGATAAATGAACTAACCTCTTTAGTGAGACAGAGTTCCCTCTTCGAAAAACTGAAGACATTTAATGAATTTGCTTGTCAAACGAAAAAGGTTAAAAGATGGATTAGAGACAGGAAATTCACTTTGGTAGGCGAGTCGTACACAAAAATTCTTGCTAAACTCACAACTCGAGGAATACTCTATCCAATAGGTCCCGCCCCGGACCCTCGTGTTAAAGGCAAGTATTGGGATCCTAACTCATATTGTGAATATGATCAGGGAAAAGGCCATCTTATCCAACAGAGTTGGCACCTAAGGAATGCAATACAAGATCTAATTGACGACGGGGTATTGACCCTTCCCATGTAAGATACAAAGTTAAGACTATTACACTCTGTGAGGGGGTCGAAAAAGAACGAGGCTAAAGCGTGACCTCGTCCCTCGTGGGCGTGACGTTGTCAGATCAAGTGTAATTGAATTTCCTGTGAGTTTACACCCAATCGACTAGTAATATAGGAGTCGCCATTCAGTTTTTAACGACAATGAGAAAAACTGACAAAACCCGGTTATCCTGACATAAAGGGAGTGCAATTATGTTCGACCACGACGGCCATAGGTTCCCTTGTGATCCCTGGTGTGGGGATCGCTCAACGTACACCCGCAGGGCAGAGGTTGAGAGTTCGAGGGACTGTAGCTACCGAGAGGAGTGCTCATCGATAATACTCCAGAGGCAGGTTATCCTTACTAGCTCAGCATAAATAATTGAAGGGACATGCGTTAAACTATTAAACTATTCTGAATTGATTTTAGCAATATGCAACACATAATACTAAGTCGATCGTGATTATCTTATTTAGATTAATTTAAGGTACCTAGCATGATAATTCAATTGTCCAAGGTATTATCTTATTAGGCGTGATAGATCAATAAAATTAATGGTTTGACAATTTTATAAAAGGGTCATAAAAGCGATTAAATCATATGAGGGACACATTACAACGCACCCTTGAGAGGTGCGTTGTGGTGCTCAGAAAACTAACCACTTGGCTTTGCTATTTCTCCTTTTATTTAACGAATCTCGGGTTTCTAAGCAATGTTCCAGTATTTAGGATTAATTCATCAAGCTACAAGGGGCAGGACGCGTTCTGTTCGACTTTTGGGTCGATTGCGACAGAACGCTGGATCAATTTCGCAGCGTGAGGCTTAGGCTTAAGGCTAGAGTCAATACTCAGGTTATGGAATTGTGTGTTATTTTCACGTCGGTTTTAGGCTGTATTTATAGGAAAAGAGTGTGTGGAAAGATAGATTTTAAGATACGAATCCAAACAGAATCCGGAGATAAAATGGCCCCAGGCATTTTCAGCGCCCAGGGCTGGGCGCCGAAGATTTCGGCGCCCAGATCCAGGCGTTGAAAATGGGATCTGGGCCGAGTTCTTTGTCAAATTTGGACTCTTAGAATACGGAGCTTTTGAGATTTATCCGAGTCTTTTAGTGCGTATTAACTTATGACGGAATGCATCTAGGCCCGTTACGAACTCTAGGTTCGTTAGGAATTTAATTAATACGTAACTCTTATTTTCGAATTATACCAGGAATGAAAATTCTATCTCTTTTAGGATTTATGTTGGAGTGCAACACCTAATTCTGACAGATTTCTATCTTTTATGACTTTGCCACTTTTAACAACTACCTTTTACGGCAGTTACTATTTTTAGCAGGTTTCTATAAATAGTAGCTTTGGCTGAAATGAAAGGGTGATTGAGATTCGTTATTTTATAGGAGATGCGTTGCCAAGTGGAGATTTATGTTCTCATCATCGAACCTTCCCTTTCGGGAATGGGGACAAAAGTAGGCGTATATAGTTAGCCCCCACTTTGACTGAGTCTCGAGATGAGACGATGGTCAAAGTACTAGATGGAGTGCGTCATACAAGCCATGGTGTATGTGACCTGTTTTGCGAGGGTCTCACGAGCCCCCGAGTGATAACATTTGACTTAAGGGTCATCACTTGAAGTGTTAACACATTCCTCACGCGTCATTGGAATTTGTTAACTTATAGTACAGAAACTCCCTCACTTTGTCATTGGAAGTATCTAAAGATATTTTCGAAATCAAAGCTATAAAGTGTAACTAGGCCTGGCCAAGCCCAATCACGAGGTAAAACATTTTTAAAGATTCTCATTTTCAGGGTTAGCTTAAACGAGAAAACCCCCTTGTTTTTATAGGACGTAAAACGAAGGAAAATCCAGCACATTGCTTTTTTTGGAAAAACGGAAAACCAATCCTTTGATTTTTGGAAAAGGGAAACCATGCTTTGATTTTTGGAAAAGGGAAACCATCCTTTGATTTTTGGAAAAGGGAAACCATCCTTTGATTTTTGGAAAAGGATAAACCGGGAAAAGTTATCGCTGCAGCGACTAAGGACCTGCGCGGTTAGTGGCGCAGACCCCGCCCGCTGAAGGTGGGCGAGCCTGTCCGCTGAGGGTGGACGCCCCGTCCGATAGAAGTGGACGAATCTGTTTTGATGTTTTAAAAATAAGGACCTACGCGGTTTGTGACGTAGACCCCGCCGGCTGAAGATGGCGAGCCTGTTTTTGTTTTTGAAGAGTTTATTTTCTTTTCATTTTCGAAAACTGAGGACCTGCGCGGTTAGTGACGCAGACCCCGCCCGCTGAAGGTGGGCGAGCCCTGTCCGCTAAGGGTGGACGCCCCGCCAGCTGGAGGTGACTGAACCTGAATTCGACTTTTCGATTTGGGACTCGCGTGGTACGTGGCGCGATTTTGCCCGATTGAGGTGGGCAAGTCCCTATTTCATTTGTTCTTGTGATTTCTTTTGAGAATTTCTTTTTATTCATTCTTGTAAGAGCGAATTCTTTCGAGGGATGCTCGGATTTAGTTGAACCCTGAATGTGGGTTGACAACGTGCTTAGACGGACCATTGTCTCGTGGTCATCATCTTTCATGGTTTTGAGCTAGTCTTTACGACTCAATTTTGCCACTACCTGGGTCCTTGATTAGGGGACTATGTATAAGTATCAACGGCGACCTTTGTCTTGAGGTCGTAATCCGGTTTTATCTTTTGAGATTATCCGAACACGGGACTTCGTACAGCGTAGTCTAGGAATATTGTTTTAACTTTGCATACTCTCTTTTGAAGTATATATTCTCTTTCGAGCCCCCAAGCACTCGTGCTTGACGGTCATTTCTTGTCAAAGACGTTCCTTCGGGATACGCTTTTTGTAATGTCCTTGATCGTGTTTGGGATCGTGCTCGTAAGTGCGAGCGATCTTTGTAGTGGTGTGCTACTCTTAACAAAGTCGTGAGGTGCGACTTTCAGTAAAGAAATCGGTAATTTTCGAGTCGAATGGATACGGCAGGGCCCAATAGAAGTCAAGGCTTCTTTTGGGCCTAGGCTCATTTTCGGCGCCCAGGCCTGGGCGTTAGAAATAATTCACGCCCAAGTAGGGCGTTGAAAATATTGTTTGGGCTGGTCTTTTGATGACACAATTGGCCTCTTGTTCGTTCGTTTATTTCACTTGGAAATTCTACGTATTCTCTTCTCTTTTGTTTTTCTTTATTTTTGGAACGTAGAATTTTATTAGAGATCACAATGAGTTGAGTGATCGTGATGATTTCTCGAGAAGCCGTAGCCGATTGGTGGACTACGGTGTTTGTCGCTTTGGGGCGGTTATTTAAAGGAACTGTCGCTCTTAAGGCGTACAGTTATTGCAATAGTTGGGCGAGTCTATATGGCCCGAGGAACATACTTTGAGGCGTAAGACTTTGATCGCGTATATATTTTTTATTTTGCTACGGTCGTTTCGTAGCTTGGAACCCCCAAGTATGCATGTTGGGATGCTTCCTTTTGGCGTACGATTTTTGTAGGTTCTTTCGAGAAAGATGCCTTGGGGTCCCGCTCGTGTAGGAGCGAGCTATCCCTTCCGTGGTAGGTAATATTTTGCTACCTTTAATCCTTAATGTAGAAGTCGTGTGGCTTGCATTTTGAATTTGGGCGATAAGTAGTCTTTTCCTCATACTCTCGGTCGTGCCCGCATTAGTGCAATATGCCTTACTCTCTTTTTTTTTTAGACTTGTACCGTGGGATGGTTGAACTTATGGTGCTACGTAGACTTGTGTGGCCTAACAGCGTGTCTTAGAACATTCCTCCAGGTGTTGGGATATCATTATTATTTTTTGCATTGGGGTACTTCATCACGCCTCGTTCAGGTGCTCGAACAAGTGTAGCACCTTCTGCGTGGGTGTGCACAGCTTATTACTTCGTTCAATGCGAGGATTTATAGACGTTTCTTTCTTTATTTCTTTTTTTATCCTTGATTTTTCTTTCGCTTTTTCTTTGGAACGACGTAGACTGTGTAACGGGCGCTTGTAGGGCGAGCGTTATGTGCATTAGTTTGATCGGAGTTTTGGTGACTCGCGATTTTCAGTTACCCTTGTTAGTGGGGTGACTTTATATATTCTAAGTAGCGCTTAGAATTTGGGAGGGGTTGTAGCCATTCTAAGGTTCGTTTTACACGATCAAACCTTAGGATTGTGCCCCTATGACGTGTGTATAGCATTAGCGTCGAGAATTTGCAATAAAATCGTCATAGCATTTTTAGAGTGTTTTTCTCCAGCCCCCAATTGCATCTACGGGATTGGTTTGGTGCTATAATGCTTGGCACGCATTTTTATGCATTCATGGTGACATGGATCATGAATAGTTTAAACCAGACTCGTTTAGTGCGAGGTACGTTCGAGTAGTGATTTGCTACTTCTCTTGTAAACGTCGTATTGTGCGACATTGCCATGGTCAAGGTAGTCACATGTTGAAGTGTGCCTTGACCAAAAGCTAGGTGCCTTTCTTTACCCATAATCATATTTAGAAATCCTTTTGACTCACTTGCAACATCGAGATAAACGCATACTTAGCTTAAACCAACGACACTTTATTATGTTCGAAGAAGTCTTTGAAAATTATTTGAAATCCGAGTCCTACTATGTACAATCCGAGGTGTCCTAAGTAAGTTGACTTATAGAAGGGTTCGTGCAGGATTACATGAGTGAATCAAAATACTGTTACGATTTTCGGAATGCTGTTTAAGGATTTGCTGGAAGCCAGGGTGCAGGCGTCAAGATATTACTTGTGCCCGTGTGGCACATGCTTTAGGCTCTTAGGGCCATCATTTCCAGAATTGCGGGAATATAAACCGCTTTCAAATTGACTTCGATTTACTTGGTGTATATCTGCACAAAAGGTCAAGGTATACTTAGTTCTTTCCCTAGCTCTTTCATTTCAATTTTTGTTAGGTTATGATACATATGACAATTCATAAATCATGCGGAAAAACCATTTAGCCAGGAATACATATTATTTACACATAATCATATAGCATAGTTTAGATGCATACTCTTTGTTGCGTGCCTTCCCTAGCTGCGCCCGAACCGAACAAGAACAAGTCTTTAGGACTCCAAGTGTCGTCCCTCCGTAGATAGTCCACAGCACGTCCGGATCCGCCTTAAGATTGACCAACTAGAATCGCCCTTAAGGTACTAATAATTTTCGGCACTTTTAGGCAAGATATGTGACTGAATTTTTCTCTCAAAAACTCACTTTGAATACTTGAAAACTCGTTATAAATTGTGAACCCAGGCCACATATTTATAGGGGTATGGAAAGAGAATTGGAATCCTACTAGGATACGAATTAATTAAATTAGAATCCTAGGGAAACTTTTAATTAATATATCTTTTAGGATTAGGAATTTAATCATTAAACGAATCCTGTACGTTTTAGGTTTCGTATGTGAACACAAACACACACGCACGCACAGCAGCCCACGAGGGGCGCCATGCGCGCGCGCGCGCACAGCCCGAGCAACGCAGCCCACGACTGCCGCAGCCTTGGGCGCGCGCTGGGCCTGCCTTGCGGTGGGCCTGGCGCAGCCTTGGGCTGGCGTGTTGTGGCGCGCGTTTCCCTTGCTGGACGTGGGCCAGGCTTCGTGCTGGGCCTTCGTCTAGCAAGCTCGTCCGATGCTAATTCGTACGACGCGCTTCCGATTAATTTTCCGATTCCGGAATTCATTTCCGATACGAACAATATTTAACATTTCCGATTCCGGAATTAATTTCCGTTTCGAACAAATATTTAATATTTCCGTTTCCGGAATTATTTTCCGATTCCGATAATATTTCCGATTCAGACAATATTTCTGTTTCCGGCAATATTTCCGATTCCGGCAATATTTCTATTTCCGATAATATTTTCCGATACGTACCATGTTTCCGTTTCCGGCAACATCTACGACTTGGATAATATTTATATTTCCGATACGATCCATATTTCCGTTTCCGGCAATATCATCATTTTCGGAGTATTCTTTTCTTGCCTTTGACGATCTCAGCTCCCACTGAAACCAAGATCCGTCGATTCCGAATATCCATAGATGGAGTATTTAATGCCATTAAATACTTGATCCGTTTACGTACTATTTGTGTGACCCTACGGGTTCAGTCAAGAGTAAGCTGTGGATTAATATCATTAATTCCACCTGAACTGAAGCGGCCTCTAGCTAGGCATTCAGCTCACTTGATCTCACTGAATTATTAACTTGTTAATTAATACTGAACCGCATTTATTAGACTTAACATTGAATGCATACTTGGACCAAGGGCATTATTTCCTTCAGTTTTTAGCCCCCAGTTGCTATTATGTCTCCTCATTAATGATGCTTTCAGATTTCGATTTTAGATGCCCGTGTCATATGTCTGAGTAGGGTGAGCCTTGGTTAAGTGCCAAGTCCTATTGACAATGTCTGATTTTTTTCAAAGGGAATTCGCAAGCATTTGGATTACCATGAACGGGTGCCCTGAGTTCGGAGGAACGATGGGGCGATGCCGTAGAATAATCCTCTTTATTGCAAGCTTACCGCCTTTACTACTTGTTGGCGATTATGACTGTGTCTAGTGGTGAAAGAAGGTCTTTAAGTGAGTTACTTTTCTTTAGGGAGCGTCAAGTCGAGTACTTTAGAGGTCATGGGCGCTCGCGCTAGCCCCCATTCAATTGAGGCAAAGCGATCTTTTGAGTATTGGCTAAGCGCCTAGGAGTGTGAGTGCTCCTTCTGGCAAGGGTACGTGCCCTTATTATTTTTCGATGTGTGCTCATTTTGGCATCTTGATGACTTGGATTCTTCCTTTGACTTAAATTTTTCTTTCGATTTGGATTGCAAGTAATTAAATTTCAATAAGGGACTCTATTTTTTATTCTTTGTTATTCTATAGGCTTTAACATTTTTGCAAATTGGTTGGACCGAATCATGGATTGCCTACGTATCCGCCTTAAATAGATTTAATTTGGAATCAGGTCTTGCGTAGTTCTTAGCCAGAAAATGGTTTCTTAGAATGCCGATTTTAAACAAGTACGTTCGAGTGGAATCGTAATGTTTTAAATAGGGTGAAATAAGTGTACGAAAATTTTGGAGCGTGCGTATTTTGCGTATTTTATATGATCTTTTACCCCCAAGTGTTCGTTATTCTTCCGCATGTATATAGGAAAATATACGAACACTTTTAGGAATTGAGAGTTGAAAAGTGATAAGCAAGAACGGCGCCCAGGGCAGGGCGTTATTATTTTTGGCGCCCAAGCCTGGGCGTTGAAAACGTGTTCTGGGCTGCCTTTTTGCGCTGCTCCCTTTCATTTTGTGCCAAATATTTGCGAATCTTTTTTGTGCGCTAAATGCTTCTTTTTATTTTTAGACGAACTTTAAAAGCGCTTTGCAAAGTTTCTTTTTTATTATTATTTTTTTTACGCTAAGCGTAGAATGTACTTTTCATTTGTCCTTTTTTTTTTTTTATTCGTGACTCAAGACGGCTTGAAAGATGGGTTGACTGAGATAGGATAATTTATATAGGTATTAGTCAAGCATGAGGATTGGAAAGGGTAGAAGCTCGTAGAAGTTTATGTAGTTTTTGTGGTATGATTTGGATTGGTTGACTCAATTCTTTTCCTTCGTTTACTTGGGTAAATTTCGCACTTTGGGAGGTACGGGCTAAGTATTTCATGGCTCGCTCTTTTCGCTCTCCCTTTCTCTTTCTCTTTTTTCTTTTTTTCTTGGGATTTCTCCCCCTTTTTATTTGGGCTAAAAGGTAGATGGTTGTGGTCTTTGAGTCACGAGGCGAGACTGAGTGAGCCTCGTTTGGTAGGCCTATAGTGGACGTTTAATTTTAGTAGGCCTAGGGTGGACCTTTAAATTGTCTTACTTTGCAAGCGTATTCAGTCGTTTCTTAAAATGTGCAAATAGCGTAGATTCAAAATGTTGTTTTTACTTTATTGAAATTTAACGAAAGAATTACATCGAAAATAATTTTTTTTGCTTCTTTTCGGATTCCAGTTTCCGGGATTTAATTGGAAGTTGTGACTTAGACTCGAACTTTCATTAATTTTTCTGATTATAACCCGTGTATGAATACAAGGAGGTGGCCTAGACTCAAAACAATGACGTGGCGTAAGCCTATAATACTTGACCAAGCGACTTTCAGACTTAGGCTAATTGGACCATAACTTTAGTTGGTTGACACTTTAGATTTTAACCCTTGGGTGTTCATTTTTCATGCGCCATTTTGCTTAATGTTGGCAAGGTAGTTAGTTGGGGAGATCGAATTTTCATTTTTGCAAGACTAGAATCATTAGTGCGGCTTCCCTCTTAGTGTGTATTTCTTTACCCCAATGGTAGCCTTATGGCATGCTGATTTGGGTATTTTCACGGTTCGTCGTGTTGCATTCATGGAAAATCTTTTAGTCCGTACTTAGGAGTACTTCAAGGAGCGAGTGGCTCGAGAGGACTATGATAGTCGTGACCCAATGTGATCATACGCCTTGAGGCCATTAATTTTTTTTTTTTTTCCAATGGTATTGACACCTTAGGCTCACTTTGGGGGTTGTGCGACTATGGAGGAATGATTTTCAAATTGTGACTGTTTCCATTTTGCAAATACTTGAATTACATAATATATTCTTTTTATTGGTGAGAGAGGGTATTGAGGCCGTAGATTCTTAGCAAGGGATGACAATTACATATGGGTGCTTATTGATTTCTTTTAAATGTTAGGAAGGGAGACTCAATACGGTTTAACCTTTTTAACTTGCAGAACGACACCAAGCATTAGGGCCGATTCTATGTATAAGACAACTAAGACTTAGGATTTAGATTGTACTTTGGCATAGCCAAGTCTAGACTCGGATTTATTTATTTTTTATTCGAACATTATTTTTCCTTGAAAACTTTATTCGAACATCATTTTTTGAATACTTTTCCCATGTGACATTCAAGGTTATTTTAATCGGCATGCTCGGTTTTAGTGCCGAACATAGTCGTTATAGGAAGCCTAACAACGACACAAGGAGTTATTTATTTTATAAGTCGTGTTTCAAAGTCGAGTGCCTTTTTTCCAATACGTCCTTGCAACAGATTTATCGCTCATTATTCTTTTTTTTATGTGCAGGCACCAAAGTTGTTGGGCCTGACCAGTAGGCCCGGCAGCAACTTCGGCGCCTAGGCTGGGCATGGAAAATGATTGGCGCCCAGCCAGGGGCATTGAAAATGCGTCCCTGACTGGTACTCGTATTCTGTTCGCGCATCCTTTTTTCGTATATACGACTTGATTTTGCGTGCTTGCCTAATAACGTCCTTTACGCGTTGTGCGGCGTTGTGGGATCTGTTACAGGCTGGCCTGGGCGTCGCTTATTTTTTTGGTGATCGCCCGGGGCTACGGAACACGTATTTTGGTACAACTCTTTGGTCAATTGGTGTTTATGAATGTTTGGGTAATTTTTAGGGTCGTTTTTTTTCTAGTATTATTTGTCACACACAATCACATAATTCGCTACACACAACTAACATTACAACATGAAGCAGAATAATATGTCACGTAGTTTATGATAGGCTTCTATGGGTAATATTTGCGCCGGCTTGGTACCTCTTCTATCGTCGATCCAACATATGCCCCGGTCGGGGAAGTGCATTCACAAGCGAATTTCGTCCCAAGAGGCCAATCACGATGTAAGCCAAGGGGGCATGCACCAATGAGAGGGACCTAGTGGGCGAGCGATTGGGTTTGGGATAGGTGTACTACTAGCGAAAGTGCCGAGTGGACAACATTCGAAGCGTATGCACCCCCCGGGTGGCGATGGGTATCCTTATTCCCAACTCCCGAGATGAAACATGTCAAGGGAGCCAAGATTCGTTATGCGGTTCTGTCCGTTCACATTAATATGCTGATTTTCAGGTCGTCCCAACTTGATAAGGAAATAAACGCGTGGTAGGATCATTTCACCCTTCGGCTATTTTGATTACCTACGAGCACGAGTATTTCATTAACATCCCCAGCGGAGTCGCCACTGTGAGGGGGTCGAAAAAGCACGAGGCTAATGCGTGACCTCGTCCCTCGTGGGCGTGACGTTGTCAGATCAAGTGTAATTGGATTTCCTGTGAGTTTACACCCAATCGACTAGTAATATAGGAGTCGCCATTCAGATTTTAATGACAATGAGAAAAACTGACAAAACCCGGTTATCCTGACATAAAGGGAGTGCAATTATGTTCGACCAAGACGGCCATAGGTTCCCTTGTGATCCCTGGTGTGGGGATCGCTCAACGTACACCCGCAGGGCAGAGATTGAGAGTTCGGGGGACTGTAGCTACCGAGAGGAGTGCTCATCGATAATACTCCAGAGGCAGGTTATCCCTACTAGCTCAGCACAAATAATTGAAGGGACATGCGTTAAACTATTAAACTATTCTGAATTGATTTTAGCAATATGCAACACATAATACTAAGTCGATCGTGATTATCTTATTTAAATTGATTTAAGGTACCTAGCATGATAATTCAATTGTCCAAGGTATTATCTTATTAGGCGTGATATATCAATAAAATTAATAGTTTGACAATTTTATAAAAGGGTCATAAAAGCGATTAAATCATATGAGGGACACATTACAACGCACCCTTGAGAGGTGCGTTGTGGTTCTCAGAAAACTAACCACTTGGCTTTGCTATTTCTCCTTTTATTTAACGAATCTCGGGTTTCTAAGCAATGTTCCAGTATTTAGGCTTAATTCATCAAGCTACAAGGGGCAGGACGCGTTCTGTTCGACTTTTGGGTCGATTGCGACAGAACGCTGGATCAATTTTGCAGCGTGAGGCTTAGGCTTAAGGCTAGAGTCAATACTCAGGTTATGGAATTGTGTGTTATTTTCACGTCGGTTTTAGGCTGTATTTATAGGAAAAGAGTGTGTGGAAAGATATATTTTAAGATACGAATCCAAAAAGAATCTGGAGATAAAACGGCCCCAGGCATTTTCAGCGCCCAGGGCTGGGCGCCGAAGATTTCGGCGCCCAGATCCAGGCGTTGAAAATGAGATCTGGGCCGAGTTCTTTGTCAAATTTGGACTCTTAGAATACGGAGCTTTTGATATTTATCCGAGTCTTTTAGTGCGTATTAACTTATGACGGAATGCGTCTAGGCCCGTTACGAACTCTAGGTTCGTTAGGAATTTAATTAATACGTAACTCTTATTTTCGAATTATACCAGGAATGCAAATTCTATCTCTTTTAGGATTTATGTTGGAGTGCAACACCTAATTCTGACAGATTTCTATCTTTTATGACTTTGCAACTTTTAACAACTACCTTTTACGGCAGTTACTATTCTTAGCAGGTTTCTATAAATAGTAGCTTTGGCTGAAATGAAAGGGTGATTGAGATTCGTTATTTTATAGGAGATGCGTTGCCAAGTGGAGATTTATGTTCTCATTATCGAACCTTCCCTTTCGGGAATGGGGACAAAAGTAGGCGTCTACACACTCCAATTAAAATCAAACACTCAACTTTAGTGTTTTAAAACTTAATTGACTTTTCATAGCATTCCTTTAGTACCAAACAACATTTGGGACAACTATGGCATACTTACCCTCTACCATATCTAACATTCCACCACCAGAACGTTCAGAATGGCAGACTCATAAGCGAATCTCTACTGGACTGGAAACGCGAAGCTACAAACTAGAATGTTGGCTGCACTGAAGACTAAAGATCATTCAAAGCTCGAAGATGCAGACTCAAAGTTCAAAGAAGCTCAGACTTAGAATCTAGCACTACAAACTAATTCTATTTCATTCTCCTTTCCATTCCGTTCCTAAAATAGAATAAGAGGCTAAATTGTTGTCAAGCCTCTACTAATGTACTTTTATCCAAAAACAATAAAACTTCTCTTTCAAGTACATCCTCGATTGTCTTACCATAAAAGTTTTAAAAGCAATGAACAAACAAAAGGAAAATTATTCGAAACACAAAACAAATGGCAAAACTTATTCCGCACTTTACATGAAAGAGCTCGCAAATACTCACTCACTTGGGCCTCCAACATAGCCCATTAACTTCAAAAAAAGAGGATCCATCTCAGGACCAACAACTGGGGGCTCACTCAGTCCACCTTAACGATTTCTGAAAGATATAATTCACCACACAAGAGGCAACTTGCAACCTTTAAAAATTTCCTTTCCCTTGACCAAGAATCAATGAACCACTTTATTGTTAGCCATGTTGAACCTCTTCTGAAGGAGCCTTTTTATTCAACCCACACTAATCCGAACCTAGGGATGGGAGTACGCTATGAAAGTGATATGGACAAGGAAAGGGAACTAATCAAGTAAAAAGGACTACACATCAAGGACCATTAAAAATAAGGAATCCAAGAATACTATGAAGTAACCGGTCAAGTCAAAAGTCCTTTAACTAAAATATGAAGAACAGACAGTGATGAAGTTCTACCAAGACCAACAAGGTTAAACACTAAGTCTAGTTGGCAATTTAGCTAAGGGTATAATGGGGGAATTTTGAGCCTTAATCATTTCTTCCACCCGAAGCTTAACCACATTACAACCCCGGAAAAGCCCTCTTTGAGGTGAAGTAATAAACATAAGTCTTTCTTAAATTGCAAAAAGAAAAAAGAAATCCCCACTCGGGAATACCTGAAACCCGAGCACCAATTACTCGGCAATAAGAAGTTATTAAACTTTGCGAAATTAACTAGAAAACGAAACGTGAAAATAAATTGAATCTTGTGAAAACCGCGCATACTAACCGCTAGAAATACCAGCCCTTTCCATATGAGCGCTAGAAAATTATAGCGCATGCAAGTTGTGCGCTGGATTTTTCCAACGCCTGTGCTTAAGTGTTTTGAATTATTCCTACACTTTTACAGAAAAATCCGAACAATTGGGGGATACGTCCATGCACAATCCAATTTTTTTAATGCATCCGATTATTTTTATGCAATTTCGCACAAATCAAAATGAATTTATAATGAAAGAATGACTCAGAATCAAAAACCAGAACTACGTAAGCCCTGATTCCAACCTGGATACGTATGCAACCCCTAAAGGCGCGGCCACTTTAGTCCAAATTCATTATGGAAGTCTATTCTGAACAAAACGAACTCAGCCCACTCTGGCTAAAAGTGACTAAAACATTGATCCGTGACATTCAACTTAAGTCAATAAATGCAAAAGTGCTAAAAGTCTTGTTAATTAGGCACATGATTCTATTATCAACCTGATTATTTTGCCAAAAAATATAAGCAACTCGCCTCTTTAGGCACAACTTCCAAAAAGAAGCATAAATATTCTTAAATAACTTTTTTCCTGTCATTCGAATATATAAATAATTTCCTTAAATAAAAGCCGCATCTACATCTTCTTAATCATTGCCAAAAAAAACTAAGTAAGACAATCAAGCATTCTTTATGAACAGCAAAGGGTAGCACTTACTATCCTTACCATCTCTTCATTCAAGAATGTCTTTCACCCTCTTGAACTTTGAGCATCTAAAACTTCATACTAAATTGAGCAACCAATAAATAATCTGCAAGTACTACGGCTAACAATCCAAGTGAAAGCTTCTGAACCCTATACGATAAAAAGAGACGGTCGACCTCAGATTTATACTGAACCATACGACTGCATTGTCATGCGACCTCATTGTCAATGACTTCCTTGAAATCTAATATTCTCCATATGCTTTTAAATATGAACTCTACTTCTTATTTTATGTTTTCAAAACCTTTTTGGAAAAAAAAAACAAAGTTGGATATGAACTCTATCTTAGTCAGTTTGTTCATTTCCAGGTTAAGCAATCAAGTTTGGACGCACCTTCCCATAATTCAAAAAAAGAAAAACCTTTGCTCTGCTTTATACTGGGGGGGGGGGGGGGGCTAGCTTAGCCAACACGTTCATTCTCTTCCTTGACAAATGATCGAACATACATGCAATACTTTCCCATTGCGAATAATTTGGAATTAAATCCGCAAGTTTTAACTGATATCACTAGAGGAAAATTCATCATAAGTTGCCCTTAAAATAGGCTTATAAGTTGCCCTTTATAAGGGCAACATATGGTTGGGTCACTTTTGGCAAATTATCAAAAGTTGCCCTTAACAAGGGCAACTTATAAGCTTCACATAAGTTGATCTTGTTTGCAACAAGGGCAACTTATAAGCTTCACATGAGTTTCTCTTGTTTCAAACAAGGGCAACTTTTGAGTTTCTTTTTTTTTTTAATTCTGCAATATAATTCCTGATTCTGCAATATAATTTCTGATTTTGCAATATAAAATTCTGCATTATAATTTATAGAATATTGTTTCACCAAACATCAGCTTGACATTCCTCAAAAATGATATAAATTACAAATTTCCAATAATATTACCGAATTAATTCAAATGTAATTAATTAAATCAATAAATAACAAAGTAATGTAAGAGTTACGGATAACTACAAGCCTGCTCTATTTACACCGAGGGTAGTTCACAATTGTTGAAGTAAGTAGCCCACTTTTCTCGACTTTATCCAACTCCTCTTTGGTAAAGGGCCCCTCCCTTGGAGTTTTGAAAACCTTTAAATGAACAACGTACATGAAAACCAATAAATTAAATTAAGTTTCATATGCGAAAATAGAAATTTTATTGGTAGCGAAAACAACTTTCTGAGTTTACTAAGGTGCATTTCAAGTTCTTTATGCACATCTAAGGCTCATTTCGCTCGATATAGATCATATTTGGCCAAAAATATTTATAAGACCCATTTAAGTTATATGTTTATAAGACCCATTTCAAGTTCGTTATGCACGCCTGTGGGTCATTTGGGTCGATATAGGTCATTTATGGCCAAAAATGGCATTTTCGATCCCGACTACCAATAAATGAACCTATATCCACATTCTAAAACTTTTTCATGATTCATATGATTAGTTATATGTTTATAAGACTCATTTCAAGTTCGTTATGCACGCCTATGGGTCATTTGGGTCGATATAGGTCATTTATGGCCAAAAATGGCATTTTCAATCCCAACTACCAACAAAGGAAC
This sequence comes from Spinacia oleracea, assembly GCF_020520425.1. Taxonomy (NCBI): domain Eukaryota; kingdom Viridiplantae; phylum Streptophyta; class Magnoliopsida; order Caryophyllales; family Amaranthaceae; genus Spinacia; species Spinacia oleracea. The sequence continues at coordinate 33,469,209 of NC_079492.1, forward strand.
CTATTTCTATATTATAAACATTTTTCATGATCCATATTATTAGTTATATGATTATAAGACTCTTTTCAAGTTCTTTATGCACGCCCATGGGTCATTTGGGTCGATATAGGTCATTTATGGCCAAAAATGGCATTTTCGATCCCAACTACCAACAAACGAACCTATTTCCATATTCTAAACGTTTTTCATGATTTATATTATTAGTTATATATTTATGAAACTCATTTCAAGTTCTTTATGCACATCTAAGGCTCATTTGGCTCGATATATGTCATATTTGGCCAAAACTGGCATTTTCAATTCCAAATATCAACAAATGAACCTAAGAAAACTTTCTAAATCTTTTTTATTCATGTTTGATATGATTAGATAGAGGTTACTAAGATTCATTTCAAGTTCTTTATGCACATCTAAGGCTCATTTGGCCCGATATAGGTCATATTTAGCCAAAAATGGCATTTTCGATCCCAAATATCAACAAATGAACCTAATGACACTCTCTAAACCTTTTTTATGTTTCATATGCTTAGTTAGAGGTCACTAAGATTCATTTAAAGTTCTTTATGCACATCTAAGGCTCATTTGGCTCGATATATGTCATATTTGGCCAAAAATGGCATTTTCGATCCCAAATATCAATAAAAGAACCAAAGTAGATGAGAATAAGGATTAGAAACCAAAGTTGATGAGAATAAAGATTTGAAACCTAATACTAAGTATTTTAAACTTGTAAAGGGTTAAGAATTCCTATTTTGGTTCATTAGTTGAGAGTTGGGAGCGAAAACGGCTATTTTAGTCAAAATATGACACACAACACGATCGAACAAGCCTCAAATGTGCTTCAATTGACCAAAGTAAGTGATAATGAGGATTGGTAACCTAAGACTAATTATTTTAAACATGTAAAGGGTTAAGAATTCCTATTTTGGTTCATTAGTTGATAGTTGGGAGAGAAAACGGCTATTTTAGTCAAAATATGACATGTAAGGATCGGACGAGCCTTAAATGTGCTTAAATTGACCAAAGTAGATGAAAATGAGGAGTGGGAACATAATAATAAGTATTTTAAACATGTAAAGGGTTAAGAATTCCTATTTTGGTTCATTAGTTTAGAGTTGGGAGCGAAAACGGCTATTTTAGTCAAAATATAACACATAACGATCGAACGAGCCTCAAATATGCATAAATTGACCAAAGTAGATGAGAATGAGGATTGGAAACCTAATACTAAGTGTATTAAACATTCAAAAGGTTTAGTATTCCTATTTTGGTTCATTATTGGAGAGTTGGGAGCGAAAACGGCTATTTTAGTCAAAATATGACATATAACGATCAAACGAGCCTTAAATGTGCATAAATTGACCAAAGTAGATGAGAATGAGGATTGGAAACCTAATACTTATTATTTTAAACAATATCTACACAATTCACAACAATAATGATTTTCTTTTTAATGATTTAGGATTAGTTTAGGTGTTCTTACATCATGATTTAGTGCTGGTTGTATTATATGAGACCTTAAGCTATACTTTTATCATGTTATGGTTGATTCTCGATTGATCTGCTACTGCTCTAATGATCTACTGATCTTCTGTGCAGCAACAATAACAGCAGCAATATACAGCCCACTGCAGCAGCCACAACAGCAACAGTATAAAGCCAACTGCAGCAGCAACTACAGCAGTAGTATAGAGCAGTATAGAAGTATTAGCAGAGCAGTACAAAGCCGAGAAAAGCAGAACAAAAGAGAAGAACATAGAAATACATAGAAGAGAAGACCCACAACAACAACAACAACAACAACAACAACAACAACAACAACAACAACAACAACAGTATAGCAGAAGCAGTACATAAGCAGTAGCAGAGCAACAACAACAGCAGCAGAGCTTTCTCCATTTTGAAAATTCTACACTCTCGTTTAAGACAAATAGTCAAGTACAACATGTAACGAAAAACATAATGTAATAGATCTTACCCAAACTGTGACAAAGAACTCTTTAGTTCATTTCGCTCCCTTTCAAACTCTCTTGCGGCATCAACTTGTTTATCTCTTCACATTGCAACAAGATCAATAAGGTTGATTCGCCTAGTTTTATTTGTTGATGTTACTTGATGGAGTTTCATGTTCCATAAACAGATGGTAAAAGTAAGTGTTCATGCAACACGATCAAGTAAACTAGAATTAAACCAACATTTATCAGAAGCTGATTGAAGGATACCTTGCACCAGGATTCAATCACGCAGGTAAATACAATATGAGCTCAAATGTAATATTCTCAACTCAACTAGTGATCAAGATGGGCTAAGTTGAGCTCTAGTTCAGATTTAAATGAGAGCCAGTAAAAAAAATGTGTTTTTTTAACTAACCATGGGTATCATTCTCTACTTGAACTGACCAATGTTCTGCTACCTCCATAGTTAAATTTTGAACCTGACTACAAGCCTCTGGCCCTTCCAATAAACTCACAGCATTGGTTTTGTTTTTCAACTGCAAAGACATTTACAAAATGAAAATAGGAGACTTGAAATAGACTACAGAACCATTACAAAGAATATGTAATACTAGGATGATATTTTTCTAGAAGAACGGGTAAAACAAGAGTTATCTGTATGGCATTATAGGGGGTATTTTCGTTGCTTTTTCCCTTCCTACGGGGGCGGTTTTAGAACCTTTGTATCTTTGTATTTTGAAGGAGTCGCCACCAAACATTATGTAGGGTCTCGTTTGGAAAGACAAAAAAGTGACTCTATTAGGATAAGGCATTGAATCTTAGAAACGGATGGGTGAGATCCGGGCAAGGGAACGAGATGCTTATTCCGTGAGCTTTAGAAATAATTCAAATGTGTGGCACAACATGTTCGAAAATACCCTAGTTTAGACTATGTGGGTTTGAATTTAGAACAAATAGAATTTCTACTTTGTATTGTGACCACTTTGCTTTAAAGTTAATTTAAGGGAACCTAAGATCGGTTTGTCCACGAAATTATCTTTGTTAAGCGTGGTGTAACCTTGTATTTTGTTGTATTAGCATGTGAGGTGATGAAAGCAATAAACAAGTAAAGCAACATCACAATAGAAAATAAGTGCGGAATTAGTAAAATACATCACCACCTAGAAATAGACTAGGTGGGAAACCACATTGCCTAGAAGGACTAGGCAAGTAAAGTTGCATAATTGAAAGTGCGGAATTGAAATGCGTTATTGAAATTGCATAATTGAAAGTGCGGAATTGAATTGCGTTATTGAAATTGCATAATTGAAAGTGCGTAATTGAAAGGTGCGATATTGAAATTGCAATATTGAAATTGAACTTAAGCACATGAGATCCGAACGCCAAACGACTTCATAAAAATAAGTGCGTTCGACACGGATTCAAAGTCAAAAATCTCAACTTTAGGACAAGTTGTTCATCCCAAAGTATCCTAGATTTGCACATAGAAATTGAACTTGAAAGGTTTGAATCTTGAAATATTGAACTTTGAAATGTTGAACTTTGAAATATTGAACTTGAACTTGAAATATTGAACTTAAGAGTCTTGAATCTCAAAGATTAGACCTTTTAATGTTGAAAAGGTTTGGTCTTTGATATGCTCTTATTTTGAAATGATCCTAGTTTAGGGAAGTGATTACAAACAACCCTAAATATTATTGGATCTTGAAACTTGAACTTGAAATTTGAAAAGTGGAGTCTTGAATCTCAAAGATTAAACCTTTAAACATTAGAAAGGCATCATCTTTGATTACTCCATATTTTGAAGATGATTCTAGTTCAAGGAAGTGATTACAAACAACCTTGAACATCATTCACTACAAGAAAAACTCTCATCAACGACAAGTAATTCGGTCGTAAAAAGACCCATTTTGGTCGTAAAAGGCCTTTTACGACGAGAAATCCGTATGGTCGCAAGCCGTCGCTATAGGCTCCGTCGCGAAAGGTATTGGACACTTTTACGACGAGATTGGTATGGTCGTCGCAAGTAATTTTTTACAACGAGAATATAATCTCGTCGTAATTAATTTTATCTACGACGAGATTTCTCGTCGCAACTATTGTTTTTAGTGGTTAAAAGACTTATCTTTTACGACCTACAACTTTATAACTACGACCGTATTTCTCGTCGTAAAAAGATTTGCAATTAACGACAAGAATGAACCTAATTACTTTTCTTGCGACCATTATTTTGGGTCCCATGATTCTATTTTATGTACCAGATATATTAATAAATCTAAAAACCCGTGAAACCAAATATTACAATATAATACACCATAATATAATGACCTCAAATATTGTAATTTTCATTTAACAATAATATGTTCATAACAGTACGTTACCCAACAAAATGATATATGTTGTTTACTAATACAAAAACACAAGCCCTATTACATTTGTAAGCTAAAATTAGAGTATGCCAAAAATATTACAAGCTACAATTAGATGGAGGACACAACCAATCTCCACATTAAGCCCTCTCCGTTAAGCCTTGAACAATTATATATATGCTGAATATAATGCTATAATATATAGTCATCAACTACCTGCATTCATACGTAAAATAGGAATGATCAAGATGGACAAAAAAACAAATGAATATGATTTAAATATTAGAAAATATAACAAATGACTACGATTAGAGCAAGAAAAATAAATAAAGAGTGATCAAATACACTTTACTTCTTTATTCACTACGTCCAATTAAACCTAGAACATGTATTATCCAATTCTACACGGAGATATTTATCTTAAAGGATGGAATACCAATTTTTCATATTAACAAGAACATAAATTTAATTACCATCTAAGGCGAAGCAACGAGATCAAGCATTGAACACCAAGGAATAAAATAAATGAGGGTTCAGAACTTCACAAACCTAAGCGTATTCAAGAAGGTAACTGATTAAGATGTTTAAAACAAAATTTAGCAAGAACTTTTTTTCCAAAATCAGGTATAGGAACAACTCAGGAGAAGCACACAAACAGAAGTATATAGGTTTCACCTTCATGGACATGAACGGATGATATTTGACAAGTATATGCTTCTCTACCTTTTTTCTATATCATGTAAGTTACTACTTACTAGTAATTTGAACTATACATGATACTATCATAGGTCAGAGTGCATGCAATTAAATGATAAAAAATAATATCATAGGAGAGTTTATAACTATTTTAGAAAATTTACGATTTAAAATGATTACTAGCTGATATTCCCCTTTTTCCATCATAATTGACTTTTGGAACTATCAAGAGTAAAACTAAAAATAAATGGTAAATATAATGGGTACAATTAGAATTTTTCGTACCTTAATCTTTAACTATCATCAGGAATTTCTTGGTCACCAAAGCTAGGCTGTTGCATATAGGCTGCTAGGAACAAGTTGAATTTCTCTTCTAAAGCACTCATCTTCTCAAGATCTGCTTGACGAACTTTTTCCATTTCATCCATGCGTTTTCGAAGATCATCATTTTCTTTTTGTTTCTCATGGGCCCTTGATGTAAGATCTGCTCTAGTAGGTAAAGGGCCTCGTACATCTTTGGGTCTTATTCCAAAGCCAAAACATCATTTTCTACTTATACAGTAAAATTACCTAAAAACAACATCAAGCCAATGTGAATATCCCCAATTTGATTAACTCATGTAGTACTAGAAGACCCACTTTCGAAATTGCTAGTTCATTGGGATTGAGGGTTGGTGATAGTAATGAAAAGGAAAATAAAGCATAATTAACACAATTAAAAACTATTCATACCTCTAAAACGGTTCCAACTCCTCGAAGGAGAGCCAATTTCACACCTATCTTCAGAATTCGCTAATTGAAAAGCAAATTGAAATCTCCCACTCAATATGACTGAATTCAAACTACGAATTATGACTGGATCTATTCGAATAGAGCAAAAAATTGAGGTTTGGGGGAGAAATTCACACCGTTTAGTAGTGAGAATTAGGGTATCAAGAATTTGGCTACCATTTTGGTGGAGAGAGGAGAGAAGATACGAAAGAGACAAGGGTTTTGTTTTGCTTGTTCATATTCTTTTTTTTTGTTCTTCTGCTAACTTGGAGCTTTTTCTAAAAAAATAATAATAATTTTCACAATTACGACGAGTTACTTGTCGTAATTAAAACTTTGGTCGTCGTAGATTTTATTGCAGACCCGAGAAAAAATCACGCTTTATTTTTAGATGAATTTTCATATTTTTTACGACGAGAATATTTATAATTACATCGAGATTAAAGGCTGGTCGTAACTAATGAAACTTTTTGCGACCACTTCTAAATCTCGTCGTTGATATTGATTTTTTACGACGAGAAACGCTTATGGTCGTAATGTTTGGTCGTGAATGTGAGTTTTTGTAGTAGTGATTGAATCTTGAAAGTTTGCATTTTTGTATCACATAAAGTTTGGATTTTGTAAGAAATGTATGATTGTTGTAAGTGACACTTTTAAGATTAAAAAGACCAACTTACTAATCATTTTTGAAAGAGAAAATCAAGGAAACATGATAGATTAGTGTTGGGATTCATAATTACCTACTTAGGTTTAGGCAAGAATTCCTTTTAGAGCTCCCAATTGCTTAGAACTTGGAAATTGTATGTGATTTTGGAGGATTTTTGTATTTTGATTTGAGTGGCAATTTTTGTTACCCATAATTCTCAGAATTAGGGGTTTAAATAGGAAAATTTGCTGCTAAACGCCAGCCCACGCCAGCGTCCAGCGCAGCTGCCAGCGCCAGGCGCTGCTGACGTGGCTTAGAAGCTGCCAAACAAGGACGAAAGATGTCGTCCTTGCTTTTGGCTTGTAATGGTGTACCTTTGTACGAATTGTACGAAGTTGGCACGTAGTGATTTCTTGGGTATTAAGGCTTGGTTTGCGTCTAAAAACAAGCCGTTTCGGGTTTTTGAATTTGAATTTACGGGACGAGGCCCGGCTTGCTCGATTTTGTGGGTTGGCGCCCGAATTTGTGTTGCTTAATGTCATTTCGACTGGAAAAGGCCTTGTAAAACCACTGGGATAGTCCATTGGGTGAGATTGTACTTTGATTTTGAAATTGATTTTCGGAAATTGTATTTTGTACCAAGTTTCGGAATGGGAACGGCCTCGGGGATTGGACTTTGGCTCTTGGATTTTGGAAATGTTCTTAGCAATTGGGACTTCCGCACGGAGTTGCTCCAACCGCCTAATAAGGATAATGGTATCGTCATCATCCGAATGGGTAGACACGATTTAGGTGTCTACAGGCAGCCTCCAAAATTCAAAACAACAACAACAACAACAACAACAACAAACCTTCCTTGATGAATAATATGAACAGGTAAGGCCAAATTGCCAAAATAAACTTGGTGAAGCAGAGTGACTATAAAATCAAGTATGCTTTACATCGATCTACCAGATGAACTGAAGCTTAAATACAACGTTGTGTAGCTGGAAATTCAAGTAGATGTCTCTGCCAATAGCCTAAATAATCACTACCAACATTGTATTATTCAAAAGGTAACATCCTAGAAAGTTTGCATCCTATTGAGGCAACATAGACTTTTCCTAATGCCTCAAAAGCTTCATCAGGGAAACTAGAAATCATATACATCTACCAAGCTAAAGATTGATTTAAAGCTAACAGACATGAAAGCAAAATACAAGAAAAGGGTTTCACATTCATATTTTGATCTCCAGAGGTAATAAGGTATTCCCTTTGTCTGCATCTAGTAGTAACATGGCTGGTTCAAAATTACACAACCATAGAAATAGTCCTAAATGATGAACGGTTGAAGTGTAATTAATGTAATGAACAAAAAAGGTTAAAAAAAAGTACCTGGTTTTTCCAATATTCTCTATCATCCAACAAAATGCATGAAGTTGACTTAGCTGACAAGACCTCCATCCCAAAATTTGTGGACATATTCATTTCTTTATCCTGTTGATCAGCACCTTCCTCATTCTCCCAGCCTAGAGTAAAATTACAATCTAAAGGTAGGGACTCAACAGTTCTATCTTGAGAAACATTGCTCTTTCGAGGTGTTCCCCCAGTATCATTCACAATTACGTGAGACTCATCATAAGTGGATTTCTCTGTATCCGAATAAGATCTCCTACTTAAGGACATGGTCCCTGTGAAAGTGTCTTCATCAGATTTTTGTTCGGGAAGCTCAACTGATGAACCATTGAGGATTAGGGGCGCTTCTTGGTAAACACATGGCTTCTCTGAGTCCAAGCTACTAGATTTGGATGTTGATCGTGTCTTTAAGCTCTGATTTTTCCTCCTCTGCATCAAATTGCACCCAAGGTAGTTGTTATTATTTATAACCTAATTTTATCTTGTATTTCTGACCATATAATGAAAAGTCAATTCACAGAGATTGCAACACAAATTTAGCACAAATTCCACCCAATGTAGTTCTATGATCCCAAACTTGTCCACTTCCCTAAACCCAATTCACATAATGAGAAAACAAACCAACACAAACACTTAACCAATTGCGTCGTGATTAACAATAACAATGAACAAATCGATGAAAATATACCTTATCTTCAGCCAACAACGGGAGATGGAGAAGAATCTCCAACGGCTCAGAATCAACAACCATTAGTACAAACTTAGCAATACCCCTATCCAAATGTTTTGTTGCTGCAATTCCAAAAAATGACGACCATTAAAAATCAACAAAACCGAAAACCCCAACCAAGATTAACCCCTAAATTATCCATTTAATTCGAAAACCCTAAACCCTAAAGTATCATATGAAGCATAATTAACTATTAACTAATCGAATTCGAAAACCCTAAACACCCAAGAGCAGGAAGAGAGAGAAAATTGATGAAGCTAATCGAAGTCTAGGTCGCAGATGACTAATCGGCTAGGTCGCAGATGACTACGAAGAACGACCGACGAAGAGTGACTGAGAAGTGGTGAAGCTGGCCGGTGGTGATGATGGCCGGTGGTGATGATGGCCGGTGATGAATTATGGAGGAGAATGATTTGGAAGCCGTACGTGTATGGAGGAGTGTACTGCGAGAGAGAAAATAATGAAGGGGATCAAAATGTTAGGGAAAAGGCTGCGCTTCACGTTTAGGAGGGAAATTTTTTTTTAAATTTTTTATTTCTTAAAGGTTGCACTTGTTTGATAAGATCAACCTTTGATGAGCCACCTATAAGGATTTTTCCTCTAGTGTATCTTTCTACAGACCTAAAACCGCTAAAGCTGCAAAAAAGATGTTGTTGACCCTAAACCCAAATTATGCATGCTCTCATTTTATGTTTGTTTCTTCAAATACAGGTTGGAGCCTCACTCTGGCTAAAAAGAGTCACCCGAGCCTTGGTACGGGCAGACTTCAACTTATTGACCACCTTGACCAGGGCTCTATCGCCTAATACGACACGTACAAAGAAAAATGACAAGTAGAAATCACTACTCGTTCCTTGGACATACCTTGCATTAAACATGTATGTTTCAAGCTATTCATTAACTCGATAGCCAGATGATTTTTGTTCGTCCTGGACATCACAAACATGCAAAACATATGCCAAGCATCATAGCACAAAGACAATCCCGCAACTATGCTTGGGGGCTTGAAGAAAGCGCCTCAAAACTGCTCGAAATGTCGATTTTATCGCTAATTCTCGATGCTAATGCTACACATATGTCATAGGGAGCAAATCCTAGTCTTCAGTTGCATAAAATAAACCTTAATTTGCTAATCCCTCATCGCATCTCTAAGAAAGGTTAACTACTTATAACTTGAAAATTGCTTCAAACTAATAGGGCAATAAAACATCGCGAGTTTATGAGAACTCCGATCATCCAGCTGGATCAAACATGCGTGATAATCACTACAGATATCTGTTCGTACAGTTCCACTATTGCTTCAGAGAACTCTGAAAAGCCATAAAAAATTCCACCGCGAGAAAAGAAAGCAAAGGTAAACATTAGGGGGCTGAAACCCCGAATTCATCTACAAGAACGGGGCACACGCGACTAAGTCCTTTCCACAAACCCCAAGTACTCACGAGGTATACCCCTCGTGGTGCTGCATCTTACAAACACTCTTTGCATTTGCAACATTGAAGAAAAGATAAAAAGAACAGTTAAAATCTCGCGTAAAACGAGACGATACAAAGTAAGAAAGTCCTTACACTTACCTGAGTAGGACTCGTAGTCCCGAACATTTCCTGCAACACCAACAGGTTAAGATGCCTCTTCAGTTGCCTCGCAGCATAGGATATCCATAGCTCTCCCTCCCCTACCAAAGAATGAGAAAAGGCAAACGCTCAAAATCCCATAATTGCAAACAGACAATAGTAAATAAGGCTGGAAAGAACAATCTACGGATTAGCATTCCAAAAAGTAGAGAGGCATCATACCTCAAACCAGCAAATAGCACATACTATTTATAAGTTCCAAGTATTCAAATTCATAACAAGTTTTTCTTACTTGGTGGAGTCAAACAATTGTGTTCCCTGAGTACTAACATGCTACTAAGTTCAAATTGGCAGAAAACCCGTACATGCAAAAGTGATCAAAATAACTCCAAAGTGAAAATTCATGCATAGACCATATAAACCGCAAGAAACAAACCAAGAATACCTACATTGTGTCACGACATAAATTCATAGGCACACTTGGGGGCTAATTCACACCACAACAATCTACAGGAGTTCGACGGCAAGAATAACTATATCAACCTCTAAATTTTGGTTAGTATATTTCTCCTTGCGAAATTACCCAGAATTTCTCCTTAGCTCTGGTATTTTTTTAAATGTTGTAAAATTTTTGTAGGGGCTTCCAATTGAAACTTTGTTAGAAATTTAGGATTTAGGGTTAGATTGGTTGATTCCGAACCTAATTGGTTCAATGGTTTGTTGATTTGTTAATGGGATTATGGGAAGTTTCTAGAAATTGGAAGAGGGTTTAATTTTGTAATTAGTTCATGAACTTGGTGTTAATTGATTAATTAGTTTTCTGAGTTTACAAGTTCTATTGAGTTAGGGTTTGCTTTTTATTTATTGGTAGAATTTTTTATTGAAAGATTTAGAGTGTGTTCTAATTTACTAGTTTTCCACGGTTGAGTTGTCCAACTAAAACAACAGATTTGATAAAGAATAACACCAAACATTTAAATAATTATGTCATTTCTATGCTTGATAGAAACTTTTGGCGTTGGCTTATTCTTGTGTATTTTCTACTTGCTTGCTCGATCATTTTAAATGGAGTTCATTGTAATGATTCTTGTTCTGCTTGCTCGCCTGAGAGTTTTGGTTCAGTAGGTAAGACTGATTATCTGCTTTGCAGTCTTAAAAAAAAAATATGTCTACTAAATTTTGTCAGAAGAAAGTCTAGAATTACTTAATAAGTTAATAGATGACCGGCCATGTAAGTCATTTTAAAAACTAGAATGTTATTAAGCTTCTTGCAGTTAGTATTAATGGCTCTGCATTTTTGCTAGTGACAGGATTTCATAGTTTTTAGTTTTTACGTCATTATATATACTCCGTTCTTGCGAGGGTAAGGTTGCGTACGTCCGACCCCCCCTTACCCCTCTTCTTGTTGGAGCATCTTTGAGGCAATGGGGTAATGATAATGATAACATATATTCTGTTCTTGATTATATGTGGAAGTCACTGATATTTTGGCCATCTCACCTTGGAACACTCAGATACTAGCATGACATGACCTTAGAAAAGAGTTCTTGTAGATATTAATCAAGATAGTTTAGTAATGAATTGGTGCCACAAACTCATTTGTTTGATATTCCTTCTCGTAGCATCTAACATTGTAGGAGTTAGAGGAAGAAATTTTACCAAAAAAAGTCAACTATAGTGGTTTAGTTTAGGGCCATTAATAATTTAAGTGTTGGTTTTTGTCATTTTTAGTGTTTGTTAGTTTAGTTTAGGCCCGAACAAGAAGATAATGGAGTTGATTAAGAAGAAAGATAACAGCCCGCCTAATAGCAGAAATTTAATTAAGAAATTTTGGAGCACTATAGGCTACTTTCAGTGTTTAAATTTGATCATTGATAGTCCTCAATTTCATATGAAACTGGGTAGTCAAGCTAGGAAAGCCTTGGAGAGATAATAGCTCCCTCTTTCCCCTTGTGAATAAAGTAAAACAATATAGACACTATGTTAATCTCCAACTATGTAATTATCATATCTAGTTAATATATCATATACTAATTACTACGTTTACATTGTAATTGCTAGATTTTCCTATACGCTAGCTTCTAAATTTCTATGTTTCTAAAGCCTTAGTTTTTTCTCTTTCTCAAACTAGTATGTTCACATATAGTAACTAGTGTGTAGCTCGGGCGTTGTCCTGGGTTTTGACTTTTATTCGGGTCTTTTTTTTAAAAAGTATGTGCACGTAGAGACGGTGTCATCGAGGAAATACTAGTTAATCAACCAGATTGCCCAGCTGAACAATCGGGTGGCATTTTGTAAATAAGTGTTCTTCTGGGGGCGGAGTTATATTTGAAAACTGAAGGCGTTAAACTAACGCTTGCAAACGGACGTTAACGGAAAGTAGCTCAACTCTACTCTTGACTTAAATTGGGCGGCTAAATCACAAAAAAAACTGGTATTATGTCATAAAGCTTCTCCTTCCCCCCTCCTCCCATTCGTTTCTCTCTCTGCTAACCCCTCTCTTCAACCAGATCGGCAACTATCAATTTCTGGTAGCCGACGACGCGGGCTGGCAAAGTATTCATGCAAGGAGGTAAGTGATTAGTAGTTAGTTTCTTGTATTTGTTAAATTAGTCTCGGGAAATTTGTTGATTGATTTTGTTATCGAACACCCGGTTTTATTGAATTTTCTTAATAGCGAATCGGTAAAGTTGTAGAAACTGTTGATAAATGTGGTATTTCTTCGTGTTAACTCTGTATTTGGGAACCCGTATTGTTTAATTTGTAACTTCGGTTAGATCGGGTACCATGCAAAAGTTTTTCGCCTAATTGAGTAATGTGTAATTAAATTAATTCAAATCTTTGAAATTTTTGTTTAGAATGGTACTGTTTATTGCAAATAGTACTATTGAATTGTTGTCGAGCTGAATTTAGCGATCTCATTAGTTGAAATAGATGGTTTTTAATTTCAGTATTACAGGGGATGTATTAATTTGTATTTTGTGAAATGATGGGATAATTGGAAGTGCTTGTGTGTCTTATTGTACGTTGAACATTATATAGTTATCTCAAATTGGGCACTAAATAGTGATTGAAATTGTTGGTTATGTGTATCTAGTGTCGATTTAATGGGCAGGAAGATGAGTAGTACTCGAACGCGTGGGAAGTTTAATTTGAATGAAGTTGCTAATAATGAAGTGCGTAGCAGTTCAAATAGTGAGGTAGATGATAGTGATGACATGGATTATATCGTTGAAAATAATGGTGAAGAGGATGATGAACACAATTCAAATGTGGTGACCAATACGTCTATGAAACGGAAGAGGGGGCGTCCTAAGGTATTGTGTGGTAACCATAATTGAAATAGTGATAATCTTTCAGCAATTAGGGATTGTCTAAAATGTTGTATAAATTGAATGTATTAGGGATCGAAGAACAAACAGCAGATGATTGGTGAAAAGAAACTTAATAAAGAGAAAGTCGTGCTGGAGACGCGAGTATTCAAGGTTAGGTTCTTGTTGTTGTAATGTTGGCTTTACAATGTAATGTCTGTTATATTATATAGGATGACCTATAATTATTTCAATTTAGGACAATAGTTTCACGAGGGGCGGCGAAGTGAAGGAGGCTGGTGAGGTGTTGATAGTCCTCCATGATGAATATAAAGGACGGGTAAGAATGTTTTGTTAAATGTCAAAATTTACTAGGGATGCATAGAATTGTATATAGTAAGAGGTCAGTGGTCTTAGTGTTATGATATTGTAGATTTTATTGAAGAAAAGTTTAATCCTATATTGTCTTTAAAATATTACAGACTGGATTTATGGTACATGAGACAAAATGTTTTAGAAAGTTTGTTATCCATCTGTCAAATTCCATAGTACTAAACACTAGAAAGGTTGACTAATATATATAGTCTGTATATAATGTTATTGTTGACTAATAATTTGTTTTTGTAACATTTGGTTATGTTTTTAGGCTCCCACCATAAATTGCAAGATTGAAGCGTTTGGCAAAATGATGCAAAGGTTTGACAACCGAAGGAGAAACTGGGTTAATGAAATGGGATTTGGTGGGCTTTACCATTTGTGCGGGAAACATTTGCCCCGGAACTTTGTCTATTGGCTGATGACTCGGGTTGACCCTATTAATCAGATTTTCTCAGCCCCGAACGGAATAGACTTCCCCATGAGCAAGAACCAGATTCGTTGGATATTTGGACTCCCGATTAAGGGGAAGGTCATTCCTATTTCGGAAAACGATGCTGATGAAGAAATGAAAGCCAAGGCACAGTTTATACTCGGGGCATATGGGAAGACGTGGGAGAGTGATCACCCAACTAATACTGGGGCTGTGATATCCACAGATGCTATTCCGGTGAATCCTAAATTTATCCAAAGACTAGAGGGTACTTGGGAGGACAAAGATGAAGAGGAGTTTAAGACGATGTTTTTGATAGCTGCTGTAGAAATGGTGCTATGCCCAACACAATGTGGAAGATTGAGTCCAAGTTTGTTATATGCCTGTTCACTTGGAATGCAGGCACGAGAATATGATTGGTGCAAGCTTGTATATGAGTTCTTCATTGAGAGGGCCAAAGTGTTCTGTAGGGACTTCTACACATTTGGTTGGACCAAAGGAGTTGGGGGTTGTAGCATGTACTTAGTGGTTAGTAGTTTATTATCAAAGTTATTAAAGTTTTTGGAAATAATGAAATGTTAATTTTTATCTAATGAACTAACCATTGTTGTTGCAGATATTTTATCTTGATCGATTGAATAGAATGCCGTTGCAGTGGGGAGTATTCCCAAGGCTGAAGGCATGGGATATTAATGACCTTTTGAAAGCAAGGCAAGCAGATATTCTGCCATCAGGGGATTACGGAAAGATTGGGGTATGTTTTTCATATCCGTTGACTATTTCCGCTAATATGTAGTACTATATGGCCTTCTTTACATGGTTTAAAGCGTAATTACCTTTGACAACACTCCTAAGTAAGAGACAAAACTAAGTAATAGCATTAATCGGACAAAGATTGTCAAATATATTACCATTAGTGTGGTTTTATGTTAAAGGGGTGTATTACAGTCTATTTATTTGGGTCAACTGTCTAAGGTTATTGATATACAATCTACCAAGTATTAATCTGTAATCAGAAATAATAGTCTACAAATGTTGGCAAACAGTTTTCCAACATTATGAACAGTCTTTGAAAGATAATACACCAACGTTCCTAGTTTGATATTCTCTTATATGGTATTACAAGCTAATATATACATTGCTGTTGTTGGTTGAGTAATGTAAACCTTTCATCCCAGTGTGTTGATGTTGCGTATGGGGATAGACAACATCCGAGGGCTGCCCGGGATAGTGAATGTCCTGATGAGGAGGTAATGAGTTTGAGTAAATGTTATTATTATTATCCGCAATACATACGTTCTAGTTTCTCACCCTTATCTTTTACAAACTTATGATCATAGTTTGTTGAAACTTGCAGGTTTTAATGCCAGCCATTGAGAAGGAGAAAGTTATCTCAAAAGCGAGGAGAAAAGGGAAAAGTGTACGGAATCCTTTCAAAATCAGGAATCCTCAGCCCAATCCGCAACCAACTCCGCACCCAAGTCCGACACCCGATCCACAACCAAGTCCTCAACCCCATCCGCACCCAAGTCCTCAACCCCAAACCCACCCAAGTCCTCAACCCCATTCCCACCCAAGTCCTCAAACCCATTCGCAATCTGGTCCACAACCAAGTCCTCAACCTCATCCGCACCCAAGTCCGCAACCCCATCCTCAACCAAATCCTCAACCCCATCCTCACCCTAGTCCTCAACCTCAACCCCAACCCCAACCACAACCAAGTCCTCAACCAAACCCGCAACCCCAACCGCAACCTACTCCTCAACCAAACCCGCAACCCCAGCCACAACCTACTCCTCAACCAAACCCGCAACCCCAGACGCAACCAACTCCTCAACTAACTCGTACACGAGGTCAACGACGCACACCATTATCACCACATGAGCTTAATGCTCCTGTTGTAGATGGTTTTCCCAAGTTAGCATCGTATAAAAACGATGAAAAGCGTTGTGAAGTTAAGACCTTACGTAGGAGTCCGAGAAAGAATATGTCGGCAAACAAAACAATGTCTAGTAAACCGGTTCAAGAGGAAGTTATGGAGCAATTTTCACCACCCCAGTCAAATAAGTTAGGGTTGGATGGTGGGAATGGAGGTTGTTCTAGTGGTGGTAGTGTTGTGATTGCACTTGAAATGCCAATGGGCGTAGAGAAAACGGTGGTGGTATCTGGTAAAAGTACGGGCGTAGATAAGGCGAATAAGATTCTGTATTTTCAAAGAACTCGACCTCGCCGTGGAAGGAAAAAGAAGACCTATTTATCGTTATCGGACATTGCTCGGCGTTGGTTTACAAGCGATAGGAAGAAATTTAGCTATAACTTAGTTGAATTTGTCAACCACAACGGTGGATCTCTGTCTGGTCGGGGTAATTTAAAAGGAATGAGGTACTTATCTATGGCTTCATGCACTTACTAGTTTATTGTCCTAAAATGTTGTACTATATGACAGGCGCTTGTTTGTATCATGTAGTATGTGTAAGATGATCAAGTGTGAAGATGGTAGTAATGTTATCATGAACCAGTGCAAAGGGGTGACACAACTAAACGGTTGTGTCCATAAGCAGGTAAGTTCTTGTTGGTTGTATTGGTTTGTTAGGGATTTATGTTTTTTGGTTGGTCACATGATTTTATTTCTTTTGTAGTACGTAGACACTGTTGCGAAGTTGTACAATTCAACTTGGCTTGAGAAGTACTCAGGGAGGAGTTTACGGTACATGTTGAGTTCCGGCTTTGCGGTAACACCCATTACACAGAATAATTTCGTATTACTCACACATTTTAAGCGTGTGTTGCAAGCCCTTTAAGTTGGGAATTTTTCTTTATAGGACAGAGTGTTTAAGGTTTCAGAACCCCGCGACGGAGTTCGTCTATCCCCCTTAGAATGCCACAAAGTGGCAGAGTGGATGAAGTTGCAGAGGGAGAAAATGTTGGGTGGTTCTGCTTCAATGTCCACTGACGGGGCTGGTATTGATGATGACGCTAAAGGGTCACAAGTTGCCACTCTTGTATCTCGAATATCGGAGGTATAGTTTCTCCTTTTAAACATGGCACTGCAGTTCTTGAATTAGTATTTTCATTGTTAACTGGTTATGTGTACGGTGGTGCAGTTGTTTATCCCTGTCCTGGATAAGTTAGGAACCCATACGAACCATTGGTGGTGCCTAGTTATATCTGCAGATCCTCCAACCATTTACGTGATTGACTCCTTACACAGTAATCCCATGGAACAGCGTAAAAGTGTAATTGATAAAATGGTAAGTGGGTTGTCTCCCTGTACACGTAAAGTATTTAGTAAATATTAATGGGAAGAAGGTGGGAGAGTGTTATTTGGTAGCCAATTAATTGCATGTTTATATGTTGATCTTAGATAATTGGGGTAGAGAAAATGCTCTTTGGCGATGAAGGTGGGCATAGTTGGGGGCAACTTCTTTCATGGGATAGGAGGCGGATGGATATAGACATCCAGGAAGACAAGTAAGTTTCCCATTTGTTAGTTTAAAAGTCGTTTGAAATAGTTTAATTCTTACTTTATCATCTTAATTTTTCATGCAGCCATAGTTGCGGTGTCCGTATGCTGCTATCTATCAAGGAGTTTTCAGAAGGTTTTGAGGCGCTCCGTATTACCGACATGGAAGAAGCTCGTCGGCTATTGTTCACCCAGGATGTTCTTAGTCCCTATAATGTGGTACGTGATCATGTCATTGACTTAGTGAATGACACAAATAAGAAGAGGAAAACGTAATTATCCTCATACTGCGATTGTATGCTAATAAGACTCGATGAGGATCCCTAATGGGGGGTCGATCAGAACGTAGTTGTATTACCATAAAACTTTGTTGGGCCTTGTAGTTTAGAATAAGAAACATTTTTTAGTCAATCGTGTTGTGGAATGCACAGCCATTAACCCAAGTGTATACCAATGGGCTTTAATTGAGTGCTGAGCCCAGTATGGTTCATATGCCCAAATCAAAACTGGATTGTCACTACATTATTGCAAATATGTAATGTTACGTAGGTATTATTTAGACATTTAATTTGGACTTGGTGTATTGAGTAGTGATCCAATAATATGCGTTATGTTAATTAATAAATTTTAGTTGCATGTAGAGGTTTCAGTATTTGACACTGCCATTTACGACCCGAACTTAGGAAAAGTATGTGTCATGAGAATAATCAAACCACAATTCAAATTATGAACGAGAGGTATTAAATAAACCCTTTGAAGAAAATTACCGACAATATGAAAATGTTAGCATTTAACGAAAATGTTTAAGTGCTTTATCAACTAACATAATCCTTCAAGATTTTACATACCGGGATAACCTTTAATATTGAACATTTACTAATAAACTTAAAATTTGAAGACCGTAAAAGTACGCATCACTCGTGCCATTCCGAAGTTGCTCTAGGTTTCGTGCGACAAGCTTCTTGTTCCCCCAATGATCCTTGAGTTCTTCAATCACAAGTACAAGTGCCCTGCATTTCATGAAATTTTGTAAATCCATCTCCTAATCATTATGTAAATTATGAATGTGCATATAAATAAAGAGTATACAAGGTGAATGTAGTACCTGAACAATCCCCTGTATTCCCTGCCTATCAATGCTAGTTGGCTCAAAATACACCTGATATGAGCGCCACAAGATAATGATCCCCCCGCCAAACCAAGGGGCTCGACCATCACCCACTCATCATAGGGTAGTTCACACACTATCTCAGCAGTGTTTTGCCTACTAATTCTGGTTTCGGATATGACCATCATATGAGGATTGTGTTTTTGGATTAGTAGACTGACATTTCGAATAAAAGACTGCCTTGCTATTCCCCTTGCATTCCAATAAAGAACAGCCATATCCCGCGTGGTCGGATGGAGAGGAAAGGGTCTTGTGGCCCTTCCTACACCAACATTGTTTGGTGAGTAGTCTACCTCTCGGCCCACCCTGGGGTCGTAAAGCATAAAATTTCTCGGTTCCATGTACAAAATGGTGGTGTTTCCTTCATGATGTACATCACCCCGGTTCCATCTGGCCCAAAGTTGTATCTGAACGTGTCTTCCATAGGATTGAATCATCTTTACAGAATTCGTCCATCCCCTTGTCTCGACCGTCACCGGGAGCAGTCGTAGTGCGAGTACTTCCGTGAAGTCGGGAAGCACTTGCGGTGGATCCATTAGAAATTCCAAATCCTTTGGGATTATATCAAGGGACTTGGTTATAGCCAGCTTCTGCATCATCCACGATATAAATTCCCTAGCTCCGGACGACATAAACGCCAAATCTGTAAAGTTGGGGAGGTGCGCAGGTATAAGATCTCCTTGAGGGGTTAACATCTTCAAGTCTAGCCACTCAGTCGGTGCGTTTTCTGGGTTCATAATCATGTTCCTCAGCAGGTCAGAAGTCGCAATTTGCAGGCTGTTGATGTCTGGTGTATCTAGCATGTAATCCACTTTGTTATAGTTCATTTCTGCTATGCCGCAACGTGGGTGCGTTTCATCGACGATGGACGTCTCATCGGAAAAAATTATGTACGGTGGTTCAGACGGCGTCCAAGGTGGATACGAAGAGCCGCTGGGACTACTTGAAGATGTCGAACTACGACGACGTTTGTAGGTTGGTGACGGGGAAGAGTATGGCTGCATCGAAGGGCTGCTGGACGGAGATTCCGGCCAAAGTGGAGACACCATAGTAGACTGGTATTTGTTTCCGATGATACACGGAGAAGGGAAGAAGGGAACGTGTAATAGTAGTAGGTTTTTGTGCTAGGGTTTGTGGGTTGGTTTTCTGGAATGTTATTTATAGGGGGGTATATTTTTGCTTTTGTATTATGGGCTACATGACGTGGAGGCCCATCAAACCATTGATTTAAGATAACATGTTTGGTTAGATTTCTGATTAGTTGTCCCAATAATCCCCAATAATCCCCAATGATCTTGTGGTAACGTGGCATCGAAGTAGTACAACTCCCTTATGCATACCCCACATTTGTATCCTATAATAAATAACTAGTATATTTTAGTAAATAACCCTTGAATGTTGGTTAAAAGTTTCATGATTACATATTTAAGACTACTAAAATCCGCATAAACTAATTAGAGAGTACAAGTTTTTACGTAAAGTAATTAAATCCACTACTAATAATTAGGGAATTCAAGGAACCTTGAGCAAGTTAGGCACAATACAAATTAACAACTGTGGTAAACAAAATAACCCCATAACATGTTGTTTATTAACCACTATATGCGTACACGATGGACTTGTTCCCGATTTGCACACGTTCAACGATTTGCGATGGTGAAAGCTTCCTACCTTGGTTGTAAAAAATAACCTTTTTATGGTCAACCCCCATTGCAGCGGCCCACGCCTTGTAGATGGTGTCCAATTTGTCTGATACTTTTGCTTCGACTGGGAAATCGTCCGGATTGTCGTGCATTGGGCGAATGATAAACCTCTTCACATAGGTGTTCACATTCATCCCGTCAAACTGTAAACAAAACAACAATTTTGTCAATGATCGGCACGTATAATATAATTTTTTAATGTTTGCAACGAATGATTACTTCTAATGGATGTTTGACTTACAAGTGCTTTTACAGTAAACACCTCCCCATTTTGAATTCCTATTTCCTTCACAGTTGTTTTGATAATTGGGAATTTTTCTGTCTGGTGGCGGCTTATCGAAATATCTTGTGCAAGGTGGCCAATTCTACTTGCGTAGTCGGTGTAGATCCGGATCATAATATCGTCCGGGTGTAGCACATAGTGAACACCTGGATCATCTTCCGACTCACTCCTAACCAAAATGGTTACCATTCCGTAGGGTAGTTCGGGTGGTGAAAAAGGAATGGGGGGGGTAGGGATAATTTGGACTTGGTTTGAGTTTTAGTCCCCAATAGCTAGGGTCACGTTCATTTTTTTCAGAATTATGTATTGAGGACGTGCTAATTGAGTTTGATCCTATGGACTCAAACGAGAAGGAGGTATAAGTGTCTGTGGAACTAATTTCTATGGAATTTAGGGAGTTGTTGGAGGAAGAGTAGGCTGGTAAGATGGGAGGTGGGTTTGAGGAGAGGGTTTTACCATAAGAAATAGACATTATTTTTGTAAAACTAGAAGGAGAGTTGGGAAAATTACTGGTTGTGTGGGTAGGTTGTTTATGTTTTATGTAGATGTGATTCAAATGGAAAAGGGAAGGTGGTGTATTTATAGTGAATGACTTGAAACCCTATGTGAGTCCAATTAGGTTTTGGCACCTTACTAAATATGGCGCCAAATTAGTAAAACAATATGGTAGATTTGGCGCCACATAGCAATGAGTGTGTGTAGATTTTTTTTATTATCTTGGAGATTGTTTGCTACAATAAGATTGTAAGCTTAAAGACATTTATAGTTTATGGAGACAATGGGATACATATATATTTATTTAACAGTCAACTTGGTCGGGCACGAGTGGGACTATGTCATTTTAGGGAGTTTATTAGTTACTCCCTCCGTCACGGAATACTTGACCTTTTTTCTTTATCGGGCCGTCCCGTAATACTTGACCTATTTCTAAAATGGAAATATTCTAACAAATTTATATTATTTCTCACTCCACCCCTTTTAACCCACCTACTCCCTACTCTATACAAAAAATAATTAAAAATTCAACCCCACTATCAACTACTACTTATTAAATTAAATAAGTCAATTCAAGTCCATTAAACTCTGTGCCGGTCAAACTGGGTCAAGTATTTCGGGACGGAGGGAGTACTATAAATGGCTAGTGTTTATTTAAAATAAATACGGCCGAAAATGACAAGTGTATCTCTTAAATAAATACCGAGGGAATATACAGTACTAGACCGCTTGTATTGTATGCAAGTTGTCTACTCCATACTGCATAGTGTAAGTCTAATTTCTAGGGTATCCAAAGTATATCTCTAGAGTGCTAGGGTGGGCCCATAGGATAAGGCTTACCTACATGGCTACATCCTAAAACATTGTGGATTTATGAGATAATCTACCAATTAACCTTATTTTAAGAACTAATCAATTGTCCCTAGTAACGAACGGCATTACTAGTAATATTCACCTTTTTCGTATGACAAATTCACAATTTTATAGATTAGTAGCAATAGTTTAGGCTACCCTAACATAGTAACAAGTTGTAATCTCCAATGGGTAATTTAGATGACCATGAACAAATACATGAACTAATTTGACTGAATACAAAGGGACAATGGGTGGGTAGATTATTTTTATCACCTAAGAGATTGTTAACTTCACAATCATGATTGTACGCTTAAACATCCTAATGGTTTGCGGAGACAATGTTGTACACATTTCTTTATTTGTGAGACAAATAATTCAGTTAACAGAAACCAGTACTACACTAGTAGTCTACTACACCTATTAGTTGCACACTTGTCCAATCCTAAATGAGGTCTACTATAGTGCACTTACATCATTATATTACTAGCGTGGGCCCCAATTTGGTGTTATAACTGTTTAACTATTTCCATGTCCCACACCAATTTGGTGGTATTTGTTATTGTTAATGAAAACGGTATTAACATCAATATATGGGAATGCTATGAAACACTTGCACAAAAAATAAAATTATTATAATTGAAAGACATTTGCTAGAAGAGTAGATTGAAAACATATTATAACACATACAATTAAGTACTTTAAAACAGAAAATAAGACATACAATTAACTATTTTAATGTCCAAACGCGTATAAAATAGACTTGTTAACAATCTCAGCACGTTCAACAGTCTGTTTTGCTGTTAGTTTTTTTCCTTGGTGGTACATTACAACGTTTTCATGGTTGTATCCCATTGCATCACCCCATGTTTTGAAAATAGTTTCCAATTTATCTGTTACTCTTGCTTCGGCGGGGAAGTCCTTTGGAATGTTGTACATTGGTCGAACGATAAACCTCTTGATGTAGCTGTTCACTTTCATGGCGTCGAACTGCATAAAATATTAAAGCCACCAAAGTGTAAGAGTATACCATTGTAATGTGTAATGTTATTGGGATATTGTCAACGTATTGTAAAAAAAACATGTACTTACCATTCCTTTTACACAAAACAAATCTCCGTTTTTAATACCAAGTTCCTTGACTTTCACAGTACTTATTGGAATAGTCCTAAGACTTCGCCATATTGTAATATATTTAATGGGGTATCCAATTCTTGAAGCATAGTCGTGGTACACTCTGATCATGGTTTCTTCGGGATGTAAAACGTATTGAACCCCAGGATCATCTTCGGAATTGCTCCTTACCAAAATAGTTACCATCCCAAACGGAAGTTCGGGTGGTGAAAAGGGTACGGGATCATGGTTCAAATTTGGACCAATAGGGTGACGCACACCATATAGTGTACGGAATGAAGAAGTGGACGACGTGTCCGAGTAATCGTCTTGCGATGTATATGGGTTTGTAAAAGAGGAAAATGTGTTGTTGGATGAAAGAGACATTGTGTTGTTAGGAATTAGTTAACTTATGGAGTTCTACTATGAACGTTGAGTGCCATGCATCTATATAAGGGAGCATGAAAAATGCAACCCTAGTGTTCTTTATGTCATTTTATGAACAAATTTCCCGCCATGAGGAAGGATCACAAGCACAATTATTGGCGCCCAATTTATGGTTCCTATTCCACAATTTTTGGCGCACAAATTCTGGATCCCATTTCACATTTTTTGGCGCCCAAATTTGTGTAGACTGGGGACTGTATTTGTAGACAAAGAATCCAATTTTTTGATTATGTAAGTAGGCTAAAAAGTCTTCTCTAATCTAATCAAGGGCATGGCTTTGTCAGGTGTACAATTATGTGGTGGGGTCAGAGTTACATTTTCCATTTAAACTTACACAACTTGCATTTTATTTTCGTACAACAGTGGAAGTCACGCAGACGGTGATGGTCCTACGAAAATATTGTCTCCGTCCCGGAATACTTGAAACGCTTTCCTTATTGGGCCGTCCCGGATTAATTGAAACGCTTCTAAAAATGGAGACTTTACATAGAGTTTTATTATCTTCTCACCTTACCTAAGGGCCAACCGACAACCCTACTACCCCAAATAAACATCAAAATATTCATAACCCCCACTTTATGCCACTATATATATTAAAAAAAATACCGCCCTACTAACAACCTTTCGGTTAAATAAGAAGTCAATTATAATGGATAACCGACTTGGTTAATTGTAAACTAACCAAAATAAGATGTATTAAGGAAAAATTAGTTTAAAATCGGCGGACCAATAAGTCAATTTTATTCAACGTACGATCGAGAATGCTTATCCGGGCCTTACATGTGTCCATAGACTAACTAAGTTGCGTCTTAGTAACATAAGATAAGCTTATCAAACATGTTTGGACCTAAATAAGGGTAATTAGGTTAATTAGTTTGTTGTCGGTAGACCAATAAGTCAAATCTAGTCATCGTACGCTCGAGAAGACTCGTCCGTGCCTAGAAAGTTGTCTTAAACCTACCAAATTGAGCCTTATTGACATAAGAGTAGCTTATCAAACATGTTTGGACCTTAATAAGGGTAATTAGGTTAACTAGTTGGAAGTCGGTAGACCAATAAGTCAAATCTAGTCATCGTACGCTCGAGAAGACTCGTCCGTGCCTAGAAAGTTGTCTTAAACCTACCAAATTGAGCCTTATTGACATAAGAGTAGCTTATCAAACATGTTTGGACCTTAATAAGGGTAATTAGGTTAACTAGTTGGAAGTCGGTAGACCAATAAGTCAAATCTAGTCATCGTACGCTCGAGAAGACTCGTCCGTGCCTAGAAAGTTGTCTTAAACCTACCAAATTGAGCCTTATTGACATAAGAGTAGCTTATCAAACATGTTTGGACCTTAATAAGGGTAATTAGGTTAACTAGTTGGAAGTCGGTAGACCAATAAGTCAAATCTAGTCATCGTACGCTCGAGAAGACTCGTCCGTGCCTAGAAAGTTGTCTTAAACCTACCAAATTGAGCCTTATTGACATAAGAGTAGCTTATCAAACATGTTTGGACCTTAATAAGGGTAATTAAGTTAACTAGTTGGAAGTCGGTAGACCAATAAGTCAAATCTAGTCATCGTACGCTCGAGAAGACTCGTCCGTGCCTAGAAAGTTGTCTTAAACCTACCAAATTGAGCCTTAGTGACATAAGAGTAGCTTCTCGAACATGTTTGGACCTAAATAAGGGTAATTAGGTTAACTAGTTGGAAGCCGGTAGACCAATAAGTCAAATCTAGTCATCGTACGCTCGAGAAGACTCGTCCGTGCCTAGAAAGTTGTCTTAAACTTTCCAAACACACTTTATCAATAACACATATAAAACCGTGCATAGGCTAGTTACTATACACAATTTGGCAATACCACATTTACACACTTGCACATGCCGTGTCTGACATTACAGTGTGATGGGTCATAGTTTGACCGTTGGCCTATAAAAGTTATATTTGTGTTTAAAACATCTTTCCCTCTCTCTCTTCAGCTACCAAGTTCTTTTCACTCCTAGCTCAAACACCGAACATAATTAATACTCTTTCCAGAAAATGGGCTCTGGTTCAAAATCAACTGGACCTTCATGCAAGTCAAATGGAGAAAGCAATGCACCCTTTCTGTGCTATTGCAATGACGTTGCTGTAACTCGGACCGCAAAAAATGGAGTCAACGCTGGTAGCCGTTTCTATGGTTGTCCAAATTGGCCGGTAAAATTAAATCTTATCCCAAATTAAAATTTTCTGAGTTATAAATTTTTAATAAAGGTCCATGCTTATACTGGTTTCAGGGGGAGAATGCTTGCAAATTCTTTGAATGGGTCCCGGGTCACACAAATGTTCCAATTGGTGTGAAATATAATGAGTTTCAGCTTCAAGTCCTAGAGTTGAACACACAGATAGCAGAATTGGAGATGAAGAATAGTATAATAGAAAATAAGGTTAGGAAATTACAGATCAAAAGGGAAAGTTTGGAAGAGGAGAACCAGGAATTGAAAAATGATCTGACCCACATGCGGATGGAGTTAATGAATTGCTCTAGGAATGAAAAGAATGTCTCAATGGTCTTGGTTTTTTCCTGGCTTATGTACGCCGTCGTAGTTATGCTACTGAGATAGAAACTAACTGCAGATGTTTATTTCATCAATAATAATATAGATTAAGGGATATCATTATTGTAACGTGTAGACTGTGGAGACGTGGAGTTGTAAGATTAGGTAAAAATGCTTTAATTTTTAAACAACGCAAAAATAAGCATTTTTGCTGAATAATATCTTTTGGTCCACACCATATAAATTTATTCCTATGTATAAGTTAAATTTTTTTTCCAGCTTGGCTAGTTCCGTGTTCATGCATTAGCCGACGATCACCGAGATTTAATATTCCATGTTCGAGCTTGGCCCATTTGAGTTTTTCGTTGTTCGTACCAGGTCACGAGTAGCTTGTATAAGTTAAAACTCGAGCCGAACCGAGGTATTGAACGAGCTTTTAACAAACAAGCCTTAATAAATAACCAAGAATCGAATTTTAATTATCATTTTAGAAAATATAATATATAATATAAAATATTTTAAAAAAATACCATTCCAAATACTTAGGACAGTTAACTAACTAATACTTCATTTTATTAGACCATAAGTTACCCGGAATGAATAAACCCGACTAAAACCCGATCTAATGAAAAAAATATTTTATCCACAACAAGATTGTTAACTGGACCTAAGATGACGAATTAATGAATTATGCATTACAGAAAGATTGTTGGCACAACAACGTAGATTAAAACAATAAAAGGGAATAATTGTTTGGGGATTTAACGTTACTCATAAGTGGGACCTAATGACCTATCTATAAGATAGCTAAAGTTACTAGGCGTCATTGTAGTGATTACTACCTATGTACCCTAGGATCAACTTCCAAAGCATACCTAGGTTGGGGGCCCGAGGAGACATTAGGAAGCAATCTATTCAACCAATGACGGCAAGATTTACTTAACTACTCCTTGGATGGTACAATTAATTTCCATTTTTTTAAGTATTCCGTATGGCAGTGTAAGTTAAAGTGTACAAATTTACAAAGTTGTTAGATTTATTTTATCAACTAAGGCTATTTTAGTGTTAATTGTGTAATTTGGGCTACGTTACGGGTCTGATTCGGGGCGGGTTTGGTCGGGTCTTACTGAATATCGGATTTGAGTCATAATACGGGTGGCAATTTCATCCAAGTCCGACGGATATTGGAACCAACCGAACCGAACATATGCATGAAAACCCGATAAAAAACATATCTTAACCGGGTGACGGGTAGATCGGGTGATGGTTCCGTTAAAAGTTTTAATTTTTTAACTAAAATTAATTATTTATTAATAGATTCTTATATTTATTACCTTTTAAATTATTATTATTAACATCTTAGGCTTTTTATAATGTATATGTATCAGATTTGTACTTCATTGACCACTACATTAACAAATATTACTATATGTGGATATTATTAATAAAATTTTACGATGAATTAATTTCCCCCGTTAGACACCCAATCCACCCAAGTCATGCGCAGATGTGGATGGGGTGAAATCGAGTGCTGGATGGGTTGGATGATGGATGCAAATTTGACGTATGGTGCCGGAATAAGCACCACCCGATCCACTCCGATCCATTGCCACCCCTACTTGTGGCAGTCAATTTTTTATCGGATAATTTTTGGACCTGTTAAAATTCATGTGGGTTCACATTAGGACACGAGTTAAGGATGAGTCTTCTAACTAACAGGTCTAGTCAAGTTTTTACCTTATAAATAACTTTTCTATATTTAAGTAAATTAAGTTCAATGCTTACTCAATTGTTGTAGATTAGGTTTTTTCAAAAAGTACATATTAACTTGGTTTAAGTTATTATGTAGTTATGTCAATGACAAATCGGGTTTAGATGTCTATGCATTTTACATTTATTATTCCATTGACGCTAATTCCAATCCTAAAACTCAAAGTTTATTCCATAGTGACCCATAATCTTAAAACTTAAAGTGTATTCACTTTTGACAATCCGTCATTACTCTTAAGTATAGTTGTTTTAATTGGCTTAATACTCCACGAAGTACTCCACGAATTTAAGGGATTGAATTGTTGATGGACAACCATAACTGTGTTTGTGATCAAATTCTTACTAGACCAAAACTAGGATATTTGTGGATTTGTGGGCAGGGTGGTCTTCTTTTCTCGCACTACAAGTGGGGAGGATAGTTAAATCATGAGCAAAGTGTCTCAGTTTTACTAGACCAAAATGGAATATACTACTCCCTCGGTCTCTTTTTACTTTTTGTTTTAAGTGTCTCATTTTAATTTTTACATGTAGACATTTGATTATTTTTTTAATATATATGTATTCCATTTTTAAAGTCTTTTATAATGTTCCTATGCAAAAATATGAGGTTTTTTTAAAATTAGGAAAATCTACGACTTACAACCCTAAAACTTTATCCACTTGAATTATGACATTTTATATAATACTAGTTTTAAATTAATAAAGAAACATTATCATGTAATATTGATTAACAATATTTCATAATGAATATAATAATTTAATAATTATTATTCATGTAATAATTCAGGACATTATCAGGTCTTGTTGAATAATTTAAAATTGTACGTGAATAGACATAAGACACAAACTTAACTCCAAAAAGGTCTTTTCCAATTGTACTAGCCACATAAGTGTTAAGATTTATTTTGTAACACAAGTTACACAACCCTAATTGTGTGAGTGTACAATCAATTATGACCAGAACCTCACGCCCCACCAACTTAATTATAACCGATAATATAAATGGATCAGCTTACCTCGCCATAAATTCACCCAAAATCCATCACCACCCAAGCCAATGTCAACCCCAGACCAATTCTAACCCTATGATAATGGTTCTTGACACAAATTGTGACAACCCGTTACTTGAAATTAAAACTCTTGTTGACAACCCGATTTGTCTTGGCCTATGAAATTATTAATATATTTCCATAATTCCGTAACCTATAACAAATGAAAAGCATTCAAACAAATATAATCAAAATACAACAGTTAATTATAAGGTAGACATTTGAATAGACTTGATAACCGTCGATCACGTGACCGAAGTGTTTATTGACCAGCTCGGCTCTTTTGCGGACGTTATCACGTTCCGACACGAGAACAAACTTGAGCCGTAATTAAAATTGGTCTACACAACATTTTTAATTGTCTACAAGGTGGTACATTTGGTCTTTAAAATTATAAGGTCTATACACTACCAACTTAAAGTATTAATATCAAGTCTTTTTCGAATAGAACTTCCGTTGCGTCAATCTAAACGTGGGAAAGTATTGTTTTGAAAATAAAATAACGTTGCACAAATAGTCTGATTTAACTTATGCATGTAGTACAAAAAGAAAAAAGGAAAGGCAATGACACCTTTCCACTACCTTGTACCACGTGTTGACCTACTTGGGAAGATAGACCGGCTATTAAAGGGGAGGGGGTGACTCCACCTTTCTTCCACCACTTCATTCACTACAACCCCTTTCCCACTCTGAGCTTCCCTAGATTCCCCTTTTTGTTTTCCAACACTTCTAAGACACGCCTCCATGGATGCACAACCCACAAACAACTTAGGGTTCGGAATTCCCCCGCCCCCGCAGCCGTTCTTTACTAATTTTGCAGCCATCTTTCCAACATGCATGGTGGTTCGTAGCTTGGATGATGATGATTTGGGGGTGGAGTACATGATGTGTGCTTGGGACACTTTTCGTCTGGTATACAACGACTACGCCCGCCGAGTAGCGTGCTCTCCTCAACACCTCCTGATTTGCCGCCAAGGAGGAGAAGTTGTCCCACCGTTGCTCACGGCTGGAGAGATCGGTCTTATGGAGGGGGAGACCCTCATAGTTCTCGGCCTCGTAAGTTCGAACTCTATCATACGAACTTCCATCGTTTTATTTATTTATAAAACTATCGTGAGATTTGATAATGTTATTGTTAATTTGTTTGTTTGAGGTTTATAGTTTGAAATATATTATTTTTTGCCATTATTTTATGGGGTAATTATCAGATCTATGGGATTCTATCAACTTTAGGTAGTTTGGCCTTGTTTTAGATTTATTTTGTAGTACAAATTACTCACTTGATCCATGCATAGTAATAGGAAGTAAAGTTTATTAAGGTACTTTTTAACTTATTAAATGCGAAAATTGAGCTCGAAGTGTGTGTGTTAATTGAACAATTTTGCTTGATTTGGTATTTTTCTTTCATGTTGGGATTAGTTTGTTTAAATAAAGTTTATGATAGTTTAAAATTAAGAATAAGATTCAGTAGTATTAATGAATATTAAGCTTTGTCTATTTTTTGCATGATAAATTTGACTTCATTTTGAAATTTTATATATTGAAATTGTTATTTAAATTGCCTTTGATCGATGTTATTTAAATTGCCTTTCTTGCCTTTAGTCGATTATTTACATTTTATATATTCGTATAAATTAAATGTTCAATAAAAAATGTAACTAAAAAATAAATTTTTCGTTAGATTGATGAAATGCACGAATTTGGGGATTTTATCCTTATGTTTGATATTATTATTTTTGACTCAACATAAAACAAATATTTTTTAAATGGTTGGCCTACATAATGATTTTTTCCTTTAAAAAATTATACAAATATGCCATGTATTTATTGAATTTGTGGCTTATTTGATGGGTCATTAACAAAATAACGATACATGTTTTTGTCAATGTTTCAGGTCCCTGGGATGAACGTCAACTCGTTTGTCCGGACTTTTTCGATGGTAGCAACCATGGACTACCCACCGGTGTATATGGTGCAACGGCGAGTGACCGATTACTTATGTTCGGTCATTACTGAATACGCCGACTGGCTACGCATCCATCCCCTTAGGGTAACAATCCGGCACAACATGATTGTGCGGGAAGGGACCGAAACTATTCAAGATGTCGGTATTGTGAACGGGTCCACCCTCTACGCAATCATCGAGTAGGATGGATTGCTGAATATTCCCTTTTGAAAACTTTTGGAACGCAAGGGATAATTTTTTGCATTTAATTAGGCCGGGTACTTATGATCTAAGTTTTTTCCTCATGCATTGAGGTTGTTGTATCCAACTAGTGCCTAAGTACGACATTTTGTATAACTACTATCAAACTAGTATCAAAACTAGTATTTATTTATAACTCGAACAACTTTTAATGTACCAATTCAAACAGCTATCTACTTATCTAATTTTATTAATGATTTTTAGCAAGTTCTACCTTAACACGTTTATTAGTAGGTTAGCAAGTTCTACCTTAACACGTTTATTAGTAGGTTTAAGATCATAGATATATATTCAAACGACTTCTAATTTCAAAAGAGTGTGTTGTGTTCGCATATATTCGTTTGTTCATAACCTCGTTTGGTGGAACACCTTAATCGTACCGATTATTCACATTGTTTACATTTGGTGATAGGGTTTATACACTAACAACTTATAAATTAGTTACAAATATTACAAATATTACATTTATCTATAATATGAAATGTTTATCTCCAACTAGAGAACAATATTAAATAAACGACTTCAAAACGAGAGCAACAATCTTTTGCACCTTTAACACTTAACACATGTTTAGGGATTGAACACCGAGTATTCCAATTCATTAAATAACTGAACCGTCAATAACCCGTTAGGTGGAACACCTTAATTGTACCTACAACACTAGAAGAGTATGGGTTGGGAGTTGAGTTTCCCGGAGGCCGTTGAAAATGTAATTGCCACGGACTTTTGTCTAGCTTCTAATAGCGTTGTGGGAGATTTATAAAAAATACAAAATATTAATAATCAATAATTTAATGGAAAAGGGAATGACAAGGTTGGATGGGGGACCACAGTATGAACAACAATTATTATTATTTATGGTTGACTTATATTAGTCCATTACTATAATCCATTTAAGGAAACGGATTTTCCATTTATTAAATGTATTATGTGGCCTAACTTACCTTAGGTTCCAAATTGGGTCACACAAATGGTAAAAGGAAGGAATATCTGCAATCAATGGGCAACACTTTTGGAGTTTTGGATATACAACAAAATCTAGTCAGTGGGCCACGCTTTTGGAATATCTTACTTTTGTTATTTTCCTCTACTTTAGTCTTTATTGAATTCACATAACCGCCATTTTATGGCTTTAAACATTAAACATTCACCAGCAAGTTGGCGTGAGTGGGCCCCATTAGCAACACTCTATTTCGGCCCAATAATTGGGATATCCATATTTTAGTACAAAATGGCCTACAGTGGGAGCAATTCATAATTAACGCTACACTAAAATCAAGTAATAAGAGCGACCAAATTAATTGAACTTAATCAAATACGAAATCTCCAATAAGGTACATTACATTAGGATCTTCAATAGTAAAAGGTTTCAATAAATATAACGCTTTAACATTTTACTCACCACCTACTAACCTTTCATACACTACAACTCGTTAGCTTGGTCTTCCCACCCAAGGCTATTTCGGGATAACAATATATCATCATCGGGAACAACTCCTATACTCGGAGTATTTTGTGAAAGCCCAAGCATTTCCGTGGCTTTTTGTTTCAGCTTACTTATCACCTAGGAAACATTAGGGAAATAAATCTAATGTATTACATGAACAGAAGACTACTACTAAAATTGCAGTAAAATAACAAGAGTAAAAGGGTCCAACGTACCTGTAACTTTCCAACCCATTCTGTCGCAGAAGTAGACACCCCTTCAACGACCTCATCATCCGATTCCGATGACTCCTCCGTGACCTAATATTGGATCAAAGGTATGCGGCATTATCATACAAATAAAACCATAGATAAAATATTAATTGGGTTCTTAATACAACGCTAACCTTATTTTTTGCCTTTGATTTTTGAGTCCATATGTTATTCTCACCCACAGCCTTGTGTCTTATGGTCAAAGGCCTGCCCCTTTTCTTCTTGCTCCTGCTTACAGGGTTCTTAATCTTCACCTGTGTGGTACAACTTTGTTGGGAAGCCTCGTCTAAAGCGCGGGATTCTAAGGGAATAAACTGTTGTTTTTCTCTGGCTGCCCATACCCTTTCCCTCACGCCTATTTCAAGACTTTGCAATTCCTTGACTACAAACTTGAGAATCTCATCGTTGAAAGTCGCTTCCTCACAAATAGGCTCAAACACGTTCATCATCATATCAAACCTTTTCAGCACCTCTGTCTTTGTAGGATCATAGGAAGAAACGATCACATGCATGTGCTTCCTGTAAACATCTTTTCTCCATCTACGAAGGATGTATTTCTCAGGAACATCAACTACAAAGTTTTGATCCAGTATGCGTATACAATGCCTGCATAGAATACCCCTCGTTTCAAACATCTTACACATACATGAGACTTCCTTTGCCTCGGCACAAAATTTAACCAAATAGAACCTCCGATGATTAGTCAATATTTCTTCACTCTTACCTTTTTTAATGAGCCAAACCCTATCCTCCAGCACATATTCAAACTTCGTCTTTGATATTTCTTTGGTCTCCTTCACAACACAATATAAAAGCTTCTCACATTGTATTTGCACTTCCCTAAACTTATTGTCTGTGTAAAGCTTCTAGAATACTGCCTCAATGTTAAAACCGGCCAGTTATCAACTTGCGAATATATTTCGCATTATTAGCATCCGCGTCTTTCTCATCACTGCATCTTTTATTCATAGCTTCACAATATTTCTTAGGAAACTCATACAAATTTGTGCTTCTCTCCAAAAAACCATCAAAGAATGAATTTATCGACTCGACACGCTGCGTTGTTTTCATGCCAGCCCAGAATATATTATTCATAAACGCAGGTACCCACATTTCCCTATCCTTGTACAAGCTGTCGAGCCAAACATGGCAAGCATGGTTTGCAACTTCAAAATCAACCTTCATGCTAGACCACCTGTTCTCAAACTCCTCTACACACAAACTCTCGTAAACAACTCGCTTCATCACCTTTTTCAACTCCTTATACCTAGCCCGAACACATTTTTTGGTTCAGTACATATTTCTCCAAGGATAATTTACGTTATAATACTTATAAACAGAGGTACTACTCTAACAAGTTAATTTTTTTTAATAACGCTTGAATAACTAGTTAAATAAATTTTAAATTATCTGGTTTGCATCATACTCTAGTACAGTAAAATTTAATTATCACCAATCTTCTTTTTACCTAAAACAGTCTAAGTTAACATTTATACCGTCTCATAATCAACTGAAATTATAATCTACTATTAACATAAACAGTCTAATTATTTAAAAATCCTATCTGAACATTATTCTCCTACTTATTATATGCAACCAAATTACACACCTTAACGTGCAATGGACAAAAAAAAATCGACTAATATTATTTTAAAGGGCCTCAAATATAATAAAACCATTCTACGTACCACTCACTGATAGGCACTATAACCCTAAACATGCAATGTCATTTTATAAATAAGGTACATAACATAATAGTCGCAAGAATTAGAAAACATACTTGGGATGACTACCAAGTTTGGTAGGAATTTTGTTCATTATGTGCCATAGGCACCAACGATGGCGAGCCTCCGGCATCTCATCCCTCAGAGGTCGTATCATAGCCGGTGCTTGGTCTGTTAAAATGGCATCCGGACATCTACCACCCATGCATATGCGCCATTGCCTAAACCACCAACTAAAAGTATCAACATCTTCGTGGGACAACAACGCACAACCAAGCAAAAGTGACTGCCCGTGATGATTTACCCCCACAAAATTGCAAAAGGGGAGCTCATAATTGTTTGTGAGGTAAGTGGCATCAAAACAAACGACCTCGCCAAATTCGTTAAAGGCCACACGGCTCCTAGCATCAACCCACATAATGTCCTTCAGACCACCTTCGACATCAAGTCTGTGGGCATGGAAGAATTTATCATTACCCTTTTGCATTCCTTCAAAATAGTTCATCATCGCATTTGCATCCCCACCTTCCATTTTCAGCCTCCTTCGTTCTTGAACTATGTGTACAATATCCTTCTCAGTAAGGATAACATTTTCAAGCCCACCAAAGCGTTCAGCTAGATTAGCCCTGACTTGTGACACCGGTGCCCCAGATTCGTACCTGGATATTAATCCTTCCTTAAAGTAGTCACTAGCAGTAGCCATTCGATATTCTTTCACGCCCCTCCACTTGCTTGGTGTAGGCTGGTGGTTCAAGTGTTCTAGCACAACTTTCCTAACTTCCCATTCATTGTCCCCGTTAACACTAGCGTACAACATGGCGGTACAATGACACTTCTTTGATTTACGATTCAACTTACATGGTGGATCGGGTACTGAGCTACCACCCAATTCCATATTCTTTGCTCTTTTCTTTGCCTCCCTTTTCTGTCTCATGTAAGGGTCACCATAACACTCACACCTCCATGTCGTACCCCTCTTTTCCTTCAATTTATTATATGTAGCTTGCGGCCTACACACACCAAATCCCTGTTGTTTTGCATATCTCTTGTAATACTCCTCAACATCCTCCCAACTTCCAAAAATAAGCCCTTCGGTTGGGGGGGGAACTACTTCCTCGTTTGTGACAATATAGGAAGTACCTCCAACCTCGTTGGGTCTATCACCGAGTACGCCGTGTTCAGGAGTGCAAAGGAGTCCTTCCTCTGAATTAGTCATGCTATTCTGAATCCTACTATTAGGGGTTACATTACATGATTGGATTGAAGTACGGGGAGAGATTCCAAAAAAGTTGTCGTCTACGCTCCTACAATTTGTAGTGCGCCTTGGGGTTACAAATGATGAGGTATCTGAAGAAACAACACCCGACCTAACGGTTGATTGGAGTTCTACAATGTCAATTAATCCCTTTCCACAACTATCCCCATGATGACCAATAATACCACAAGGGATTTGGTGTAAGGTTACACTTGAATCTTGTCCTTCGCCCAATCCGACAGAACATCCTTGAGGTTCTACATTAACACCACCACCCCTGTATATGGCCTACATTTTAAAATATTTTCATTATTATAACAGTCAATTAACACAAACACTACTGTCTTTATTAACATCCTAACAATCTGATTAACATCATAACAATTTTTAATTCAATCACTCCAAAACTTACTACAAACAAACTCTTCCACATAATATTAGCCGAAATTAAATATTACCAACATTGACAACAAATCTGTTTTATTACAACATATTAATGTAATTAATTTAACCCTACTACATTTAACAAAACTAAACCTAGGGCCTTCAAAAATTCATGATACCGACAGAAATATTATTAAATACTAATTATGTAAGAAAACACAACACTAATTAACTAAGAATTATGTAAGAAAACACAAATTCCGTGATTGTCGGGATTCCCTAATTATTAATTGTGTAATAAAACAGATCTAATTACTGTTCACTTTCTTCCCCACAACCACGCGTTACTCCCAACACAAGAACACAACATAACCCATTTCCCACAAAAAAAACAAATTTCCTAAACCTTGCAATACCCAACAAAAATCGCCCCAAATATTTGGAAACAGAAAAAAATTCAAATACCTCGTCAAAACCAGGTCCTGCACCATCACTCGCAAATTGTGAATTTTTTCCAGACATTTGGTGTGCAGGGGAGTAGATCAGAGTAGTGAAGCTTGCTACCTTAGGGTTTGTCAAAATCTTCTTGAAAATTCGGAGGAGGACTCACTCAAATGAGAAAAGAGAAATCTGAAGAATTGGATTTGAATTTCAAACAAAAGTGAGTTAACAGGAGTTCACTTCGTTAGATGTTCGTCAACTAACAGGACAAATCCATCCTAAATTATTTCTCCTTTATTTTTTTATTATAACTAAGTTTATTTCATTTTGCTTTTTTATAAACAAGAAAATTGGGGTCTGAGATACCGATTATACCCCCCGCTTAACGCCCCTGGTTAATTAAGAAGATCAACTGGGCAGGCCTCGGTGTCATCATCATATTACGGTGGTGACATAAGATTAGTGGCCGATCAACAACCTCCCAGATCCAAAACCCCACATCCAAAAATCTAAACAAAGCCGGATCCTTTTCTTCAAAGTAATAACTGTATATTTATAAATTAAATAATCATTCCCTTTTTTGCATTCACTTTTATTCCCAATGTATTGTTTATTGTAAAAAGAATATATTTGCTTATATAGAAAGATATTACATAAGTTGTAGTTGGTTAAGATGGTAAGAAGTGTAACTTTTAACAAAGAGGTCTTGTGTTCGATCCTTGTTAGATGTTTTTTGGTTGTAATGAAATGTCATGATGCTAATTAGTGGTGACGTGGCGTAATAAGGAGAGGTCTACGTAACACGTATACGTTCTTCAAAACGCCTTTTAATATATTAGAATAGATAGATAACAATTTAATAAGTCAATCAAAAAATTAAAATAAAGGGAACATGTGGAGATATGGAGAAGTGGACAAATGTCACGTATGTAACTATAGTTTTTTTTAAAATACTAGGTATAGATTACTAGCAAGTCTCCTTATTTCCCCTTGTGAATAAAGTAAAACAAGAGAGTACAATTACTATATTTATATGGTAATTGCTAGATTTGTCTCTTACATAATTGCTATATTTTCTTAATTATTCATAGAGTTTCCTTAGCATCCACCATATGCATATCAAAAGGATGATTATTACAAGCTATAACTAAAACTATTTATGCATTTCAATTGCTCAAACAATCAGATTCTAAATCGCTAAGTGAAATCATTTTTGGAGTTTTCTTTTACTAGCCTGGTAATTTTCATGTGAAATGTAGTTTGCTTTATGTTTTTCTTTGTTTTACACATTGGTTGTAGTAAGACGTAGAATTTAATTTATTTTCTAAAAACTGTTTCTTATTTCTCTTGTTAGGTATACCTCCAAGTGTTGTGAGAACTCCGTTTTTGTACCATTTGTCTTCCACAAATGGCAGATGTTACAGCAAGTGGGTCTGGTCCAAGTACGAGGAGGTACTTATTGTTAAAAGTTGTTGAATTTGTAGCATTTATTTTAAGAATGAAGAATGATTGTAGTATGTAAGTATACTACTATTTGTAGCACCTGTTAGTTTCTTATATTTTAGCTCCAATTAATTTGCTAATAAAATCATTTATTTTGAATTGAAGGTTTAATATGGATCGAAATTGGATGAATCATAGGGGAATAAACGATAGAAAAGAGCCTTTATATATTGCTAGTGTAGATTCATTTTTGGAGTTTTCTTTTATTGGCAGGGAAGATGGAACTAAATTAAGATGTACTTGTTTAAATTGCAATTTCCAAATATATCATGACAGAGTCACAATGAAATGTCACTTAATAGCAAAGGGAATAGTAAGGGATTATAATCCTTGGGTGCATCACGGGGAGGTAGTGGATCAACGTGTGATTTCAAGTGAGGATTGTGAGTATGAGATATCAAGTGGTGATGATGATGTAAATAACGATAATTTCATGGTTGGTGATGACTTAACTTCCTTACTATTTGATGCAACCCGCACACATGGTGATTCATGTAACACCGAGCTCCCTCATGATGATATGCCTGATGTGAGTAGTGAACAAGGAGGTAGTAAAAGTTTTCCTAAGGAGTTTCATAAATTGATGCAAGATTTAGAATCAGAGTTGTATCCTGGATGTAAGATATTTAAGAGGTTAGAGTTTATTGTCATATTACTTCACATCAAAGTGAGCGGAAAATGGACTGATCATTCCTTTTCATTGTTACTCAAAGCATTGCATATGGCGTTTAACTATGATGCTTCCTTCCCAAAATGTTCTTATGAAGCAAGCAAATATACTAAAACATTAGGGTTGGATTACGTCAAGATTGATGCATGTATTAATCATTGTGCTTTGTTTTGGAAAGAGAATGAGGGGAAAGATGAATGTCCTAAATGTGGAGCCTCGAGGTGGAAAGAAAGACAAGTTTCTCAAGGTGTTGGTGATTCTGATACTACTAGTGAGGAACCACAAAATATAGGAAGAAGAGAACCACAATTAGTCTTACGTCATTTTCCGTTGATTCCAAGGTTGCAAAGGATGTTTGCATCTTCTAAGTTGCGTTAAATTGTGTTCGTACTCCACTTTGGACATATTGAGTAAATGTTTTATATATAAAAATTTTCTTTCAATAAAATACTAATCACATTTTCTTTAAATTTTCAAGGTTATCAAAGTCTCACCTGGGCAGAAGAATGCATCAAGACCATCTACACATTACCTCTTTTTGTATAGCTATGTTAATGAGCATCAATTCAATATGTTAGCTATTTTTTGTATATTTTGAAACCAGTAGATATATCGAGGTTTGGATGTATGTAATACTCGAGCAAGCTGATTCGCCTCTCATGGAATATCAATGAAATGTCTCTTTTGTTGAAAAACTATATGA
Organism: Spinacia oleracea; assembly: GCF_020520425.1. Taxonomy (NCBI): domain Eukaryota; kingdom Viridiplantae; phylum Streptophyta; class Magnoliopsida; order Caryophyllales; family Amaranthaceae; genus Spinacia; species Spinacia oleracea. Next base: position 33,508,913 of record NC_079492.1, read on the forward strand.
AGTTTATGTTTATTTGCTTGAGTCTCTATTTAAGGTTTTGAGAAAACATATTATTTGAAGGTATTGCATAAACTTGAACCGTGGGCTGCAACATTTAATATGTGACGCTTCAAATGTGTTATACCTTAAAAAAGTGTAGCACAAACTCTGCAAATTGGGCAACGGATGCCACAAATTCTTACGCCAGTAATGGACCACAGAAGAAAAAGTGTAGCACAAAGTCAGAATATGGGCATCAATGTCAAAAAACGGCTGCCTAAATTTGGGCTACAAATTTGGCCAAGTGACCCAAAAGAGGGAGGTTTGTGCTGCAGAACATAAAAGTGTCGCCAAAGAGTGGGCTATAGAAACTAGTTAGACGCCAAAAATATTCCCTGTGTGCGGCGGTTATCTAAAAACTGTCGCCCAAAGTTTGGGCGACGGTTAGAGGGCGACACTTCTTGTGTCACTTTTAACCGTCACCCATAGTTTGGGTGACACAAAAAAGAGTATGGTCGACACATCATTTTGTGGCCCAATTTTATTTTTCTTGTAGTTATACATATTAGTGATGCAGGATGACTTGGGAACGAATTTGGTGAAGACATCGGCAAAGTACAAGAAACAATGGGCACCCAGAGTTAAGAGAAAATGCGAAATCACGAAGAACAACAGCGAAGAAATGATTGACGAGAACTCGAAACATGTAGTTCCATTTTTAGTAACTTCCATTTATAATAGTTTCCATGCTTAACAACAACTAGAAATAGTAAACGTACAAGACAGATGTTCAAAGTGATTACATTGCACTACAATTGATCATTGAGGAATGATAGAGGTTGCACTCCAACCAATGTCATCGAAGAGATAAAAACCGTAAATGAGATATAAGATTCAGAATAAAATCGGACAAGTCTGGAAAAGTGGAAGTGAAACACCAGCGCTAAATATTTCTAGCGCCAGGCACACATGCGCCACTAATATTCATACACACCAAAGCCAGCGTCAGAAAGTTCTGGCACTAAAGTTTGGTTCTCACCTAATCACGGCAAAGATAAAGTTTTAAACCGCTGTTAATGACTCAGTATGAATCACATCTGGCGCCCGGCTAGCTAGCGCCAGAAAATAATACGCTCCTGATCAAAGCGCTTTTACATTCTGGCGATGTTGGTTGCTTTATTGTAAACTTGGATCTCTCCAAATGTCAATATTATTCGGCCGGTTACACCTCAATCCCTATATAAACGGCAAAGAAATTGTTGTGCCAGAAATTTCCCGCGCATAAATGCACGCACTGGAAAATTCAAGCGCAACAAAAGCACGCACCCAAAAAATCTGGCGCATAATTATTCTCATTCAGAAAACTGCCGGGCCATTTCGCCCTTCGCACACCAAATAACCGTTAAACTCCACTCTATTTTCCTTCCCGCGGAAAAAGTAATGGTATTTCAAAAGAATACTTTTATTCTTTTTAAAAATTAATAAATTATCCCGTTAAGCCCACCAACAGGCAACGACATTTTTGGGAAATAACCGTACCCCACTTTAGGTAACGGTTTTCTAAAAAGTTCACAATTACCAACTTTTTTCAAAAATCCAAGAAAATTCCTGTTAGAGGTTATAATATCATCACTCCCAGTTAGAGGTTACCAGGTCCTCATTCCCAATTAAGGATTACTAGATTCCTAGTTAGAGGTTACCAGATTCCTCATTCCCAGTTAAGGATTACCATATTACTCATTCCCAGTTAGGATTACCTTCCCAATTAAGGATTACCAGATTTCTCATTCCCAGTTAAGGATTACCAGATTCCCAGTTAGAGGTTACCAGATTCCTCATTCCTAGTTAAGGATTACCAGATTCCTCATTACTAGTTGAGGATTACCAAATTCCCAATTAAGGATTACCAGATTCCTCATTCCCAGTTAAGGATTACCAGATTGCTAATTCCTAGTGGAGGTTACCAGATTCCTCATTCCCAGTTAAGGAATACCAGATTCCTCATTCCCAGTGGAGGTTACCAGATCCTCGTGTCTAGTTAGAGGGTACTAGATCCTCATGCCCAGTTAGAGGTCACCAGATCCTTGTTCCCAGTTTGAGGTTTCACTCGTTCCTCGTTCCCAGTAGAAGTTACTCGTTCCTCGTCTCAGTTTGATGTTTACATGTTCCTCGTCCCAATTCGAAGTATATCCCTTCGTCATCAGTAAAGGGTCTTTATTTTGTGTTCTATCTTTTGAAATTCTGTGTCCTGTCATCAAAAATCAAGTTAAGTATCTATTTTTGAAAAAGATTCATCTACCGTCTGAACATCTTCGATGACTTTGTGAGAAGTTCTTTCAGGTCAATAAGCTCCCAATGACTCGTGAGGGAACTATTGACATTCCTAATGATGACCCTTAAGTCAAATGTTATCACTCGGGGACTCGTGAGACCCTCGCCTCAATTTAGTTTTAATCAGACTAAGTTTCAAACGCATTCCCTCTACCAATACTTTTATTATCGTCTTTCCCAGACTCAATAAAAGTGGGGGCTAACTGTTGATGCCTACATTTGTCCCTAGGCCCAAAGTGGTGTGTTCAATGATGAAACTATAAGCCACTTGTCAACAATACACTCCGATTAGCTGAAGAACGACCCTCGACTGACTGAAGAGACCATCCTGAGCAGAACCTGTTAAATATAGTAACTTCCATAAATATAAATCTTCCTGAAAATAGACTGGACACATACTTAGTCGCATTCGCATCCTGATACGGTTAATTAGTGGTTGCATCGATATAAAGATAGAATACAATCGTCCGCATTGCAGCAAACCTGTATGCGCCACAATGATCTAATGCTTGCCTTCAGGCTTTAGAATAACATAGCTCAAATAATAACACTTCCCAAACTCATAATTATTGGGCACAATACATTTAAATGTTAACCCAAGTTACATAAACAAGCTTGCGAGTGCCTAGATACGCTCGTTATCCCGTTTAGCAAATGATACGTCCTTACAAAGTCAATGTCTTTCTTATAAATTATGATTTGGATCATGCACATCACATTATTGCATAAGCCCAAATCTGATATAAAAAGAATAAGTTATAAGGCTTTTACTTGGGCTTTGCCAAAACAGACCAACCTCCACTGTTTGGGCCATAACACCATATTTACAAAGCCCATTGATTCGATAACGACGGCGTTAGAAAGCTGGACTCCCTGGCTTTCCAACAAGATATTATTTACAAGAATGCAAGTTCGTATGAAGACTTTATGAGCTGTTAAAGATCAAATTTTGTGGAAATCTGCAGATCTGCCAGGGCTAGAATTTTCTAGCGCTGGCAGAGCATGCGCTAGAACATTCCAGCGCACACATGGCCAGCGTCACTTTTTTCTTGCGATGCTATTTAATTCTCACTGAAATTCAAACTCCTTGATATTCTATCTAGTTTGCTCTAGAAATTTTCGGCGCTACAGTAGCATGCGCTACTTTTTTCTGGCGCATCTATTTGATTTTAACCGAAACTAGAATTCTTCAAATGTCTATCTTATTTCGACTACCTACACTATAAATATATCCCTTCTGCACCCCGATTATAATAAATTAAGTCACAATTCTCTGATATTCTGAATTCTTTCTTCCCACTCCATTATTCTATAATCTCTGCTAAAGTCCCGCCCTGTATTCGTAATAGTTCTGCCGTATTAACTCTCGTTAAGAAGAAATATGTCTGTACAAGTATTCAAACCATCCCAATTACTACCGAAGTTCTAGCCAATTCATAAGCTAAACCAAGGAATCTAAGAGGAAACTCTGCCGGAATTGAAGGAAGGATAAAGGTTTAAAAGTCCGTATAAAGGTGGTTCTAAAGCTAAAAGGAGGCTCTGCTAAGGCAAGTGGTAAGTGTTCCTGAGAACCGCAGTATAGCCTACGCTACACTGTAACCTGAAATCTACCTTTCACTGCTTTTCTCACCATATAAACCTGTTCACTTAATCTTCTTTATTAATCACACCTAAATAAGATAATCTCTAGACAAAGCAGTTTATAGAATTTTGAGATTCGAAAGATTGAATTGAGCATCCGGCATTACGCCATCATGGATTTGAATTTGAGGTTTTGGACATAGTGTTAGGTTATGATACATATGACAAAACATAAATCATGCGGAAAAACCATAAAGCCAGGAAGCATATTATTTACACATAATCATTTAGCATAGTTTAGATGCATACACTTTGTAGCGTGCCTTCCCTAGCTGCGCCCGAACCGAACAAGAACAAGTCTTTAGGACTCCAAGTGTTATCCCTCCGTAGATAGTCCACAGCACGTCCGGATCCGCCTTAAGCTTGACCAACTAGAATCGCCCTTTGTAGACACCTACTTTTGTCCCCATTCCCGAAAGGGAAAGGTTCGATGATGAGAACATAAATCTCCACTTGACAACGCATCTCCTATAAAATAAACGAATCTCAATTCCCCTTTTCATTTCACCCGAAACCTGCTATTTATAGAAACCTGCTATTTATAGAAACCTGCTAAAAATAGTAACTGCCGTAAAGGGTAGTTTCTAAAAGTGGCAAGTCATAAAAGATAGAAACCTGTCAGAATTAGGTGTTGCACTCCAACATAAATCCTAAATGAGATAGAAAACTGCGAGAATCCTATTCCTAATATGATTCGGAAATAAGAGTTACGTATTAATTAAAATCCTAACGAGCCTAGAGTTCGTAACGGGCCCAGACGCATTCCGTCATGAAATTGATACGCACTAAAAGACTCGATTAAGTCTCAAACGCTACGGATTTCAGGAATCCGAATCTGACTAAGAAAACAGCCCAGACCCTATTTTCAACGCCTGGCTCTGGGCGCCGAAATCTTCGGCGCCCAGGCCTGGGCGCTGAAAATACCTGGGTTCGTGTTTTTTCCTAATTCTTTGTGGATTAGAACTCTGCAATTCTATCTTTCCACGAACTCTTCCCTATATATACAGCCCCAAATTCGACGTGAAAACAACACACAAATCATATTCTGAGTATTGACTCTAAACCCCTAAGCCTAAGCCTCACGCTGCGAAATTGTTCACGCGTTCTGTCGCAATCGATCCATAAATCGAACAGAACGTATCCTGTCCCATAATTTGAGATTCGTTAAATAAAAAGGAGAAATAGCAAAGTCAAAGTGGTTAGTTTTCTGAGAACCGTGACGCACCTCTCAAGGGTGCGTCGTAATGTGTCCCTTCTCGATGATTTAATTGCTTTCCTCGCCCTTTTTATGAACTGTTAAACTAACTAAATCTGATTGTTCTACCACGCCTAACAAATATAATATTTTTGGGAAATCGGATTATCATGCTAGGTCCCTTAATACTACTTAAATTAGATAATCACGATCGATCTAGTATTATATGTTGCATATTGCTAAAATCAACTCAGATTAGTTTAATAGTTAACGCATGTCCCTTCAATTATTTATGCTGAGCTAGTAAGGATATCCTGCCTCTGGAGTTATCGACGAGCGAAGTACTCCTCTCGGTAGTTACAGTCCCCCGAACCCTCAATCTCTACCTTGCGGGTGTATGTTGAGAGATCCCCACACCAGGGATCACAAGGGAACCTACGGCCATCGTGGTCAAACATAATTGCACTCCCTTTATGTCACGATAACCGGGTTTTGTCAGTTTTTCTCATTGTTGTTAAAAACTGAATGGCGACTCCTATATTACTAGTCAATTGGGTGTATACTCACAGGAAATCCAATTACACTTGATTGAATAAAAAAGAAGCGTCACACCCACGAGGGACGAGGTCATGCATTAGCCTCGTGCTTTTTCGACCCCCTCACAGTGGCGACTCCGCTGGGGATAGTGAAGGAAATACTCGTGCTTGTAGGTAATCAAAATAGCCGAAGGGTGAAACGATCCTACCCCGCGTTTATTTCCCCATCAAGTTGGGACGACCTGAAAATCAGCATATTAATGTGAACGGGCAGAACCGCATAACGAATCTCGGCTCCCTCGGGAGTTGGGACTAAGGATACCTTTTTTCGCCAATAGGTGGGTGCATACGCCGCGCATGTTGCCCACTCGGTACTTGTGCAGGTAGTACATCTATCCCGAACCCAATCGCTCGCTCATTAGGTCCCTCTCGCCTGCATGCCCCCTTGGCTTGCACTTGCGGGTTGGCCTCTTGAGCGAAATTCGTCTGTTAAAGACACTACCTCGACCGAGGCATGTGTTGGATCTACGATAGAAGCGGTACCATGCCAGGCGCAAATACTACCCATAGAAGCCTATCATAAACTACGTGACATATTTAATTTTCAAATCCATGTTTGTAATGTAGTTATGTGTAGCGAACTATGTGACTATGTTATGATTGTGTGTACGAATAATGCTAGACAAATAATGCTAGAAAACCAACGACCTTAAAAATTGCCCGAACATTCATAAACTAATTTGCCAAAGAGTTATACCGAAATACGTGTTCCGCAAACCCGAATGATCGCCACAGAAATAAGCGACGCTCGGGATGGCCTGTAACGAATCCCACAAACGCTGCTACGCGTAAAGGACGTTATTAGGCAAGCACGCAAATCGGAGTCGCATAAACAGAAGACAGAATACGAGAACCAGCCAGGGACACATTTTCAACGCCCCTGGCTGGGCGCCAGAACTTCTCACGCCCCTCGCTGGGCGCTGAAGTTGCTGCTTGGCCTTCTGGTCAGGCGCAGCAGCCTCGGTGCCCGCGCGAAAGGAAAATACGTAGCACAAAAAATATTCGTAAAAAGAATTGCTACGAGGGCGTAAGAAAAGCACTCGATTTCAAAAGCGACTCGTAAAAAATTAATAACTCTTTGCGTCGTTGTTAGGCCTCCTACGACGACAATGCTCGGCACTAAAAAAAACCGAACATGCTAACAACTATGAATGTCACACGGGCAAGTGTTTCGAAAATCCAACGAATGACCAAAAGAAAAAAAAAAACCAAAAAGTGTACCAACAAAAGAAAGAGTGAAAAACCAATAGAGAGAGTCGAAGTCTAGACTAAGTAATGCTTGAAACTTTGGGAACCTAAACTTTAGCTCATCTTATGCCTAGGACTGGTTCTGCCACTTGGTGCCGATCAGGGAATCAACGGTTAGTGCGTCTCGAAGATACATCACCAACATCAGGTTTAGTGACTCCAAGCTCCATCCGTCGTCCCTCATTTCAAGGATCTCCGCTTCCCCAACCTCGATTCGCACCTTCAAACATGTCCATCGAAGATTTGCGAGACCAGATGGTCCAAATGAACCAACTTATGGGCCAATTGAAAATGGAAAATGAAGCTTTAGCAGCTGCGCAAGCCAAAAATGACCTCGATAACGAGAAGAGGATTGAAAAAATGGTCCTACAGCAAACCATGGGGAGCAAATACTTCTCCCTCGATCCTGAACCTTTTCCTGGCAAACTACCAGAAAAGTTCAGTTCATCTGACTTGCCAAAGTTCAAAACCACGGACAACCCCCGTGATCATCTGCTGAGCTTTGTGAATGCCATGAACTTGAAAGGCGTGGATAAGTCCATGTACTTACATGCCTTTCCTTTGTCCTTGGAACCTGTGCCGCTCAAATGGTACTATCACCAGGACCCTAAGCTCTTCCCCACTTGGGAAGACTTTGTCAATGTCTTCATCAAGCAATACTCGTCGAACATGGATTTCCGAGTCACCATGCGCGAGCTGGAAGTTCTCTTCCAAAAGAAAAATGAAGGTTTCACGACCTACTTTGCTAGATGGAGGGACCAGGCGGCCCAGCTAATCAATAGGCCTCCAGAAACAGAATTGGTCCAAAAATTCATTGACAACCTGGACCCGGCTTACAGACAACACCTTAGGTACCTGGGACTTGACACTTTCAAAAGAGTTTATGATGTGGGAATAAAGATCGAGGACGACCTCGCCAAAACCATACAAAGAAAACCCACATATAAAAACAACTCCTGTAATCGGGGTAACACATCCCAAGCCCAAGAAGTCCATGCTGTAGAAGAGACTCCGCCCGAAGAAGCCCTGGAAGATGGGTCCTGAAGGAAATAATGCCCTTGGTCCAAGTATGCATTCAATGTTAAGTCTAATAAATGCGGTTCAGTATTAATTAACAAGTTAATAATTCAGTGAGATCAAGTGAGCTGAATGCCTAGCTAGAGGCCGCTTCAGTTCAAGTGGAATTAATGATATTAATCCACAGCTTACTCTTGACTGAACCCGTAGGGTCACACAAATAGTACGTAAACGGATCAAGTATTTAATGGCATTAAATACTCCATCTATGGATATTCGGAATCGACGGATCTTGGTTTCAGTGGGAGCTGAGATCGTCACAGGCAAGAAATGAATACTCCGGAAACGATGATATTGCCGGAAACGGAAATATGGATCGTATCGGAAATATAAATATTATCCAAGTCGTAGATGTTGCCGGAAACGGAAACATGGTACGTATCGGAAAATATTATCGGAAATGGAAATATTGCCGGAATCGGAAATATTGCCGGAAACGAAAATATTGTCAGAAACGGAAATATTATCGGAATCGGAAAATAATTCCGGAAACGGAAATATTAAATATTTGTTCGAAACGGAAATTAATTCCGGAATCGGAAATATTAAATATTGTTCGTATCGGAAATAAATTCCGGAATCGGGAATTTAATCGAAAGCGTATCGTACGAATTAGCATCGGACAAGGCTCGCTAGACGAAGGCCCAGCACGAAGCCAGGCCATCGCCCAGCAAGCCACACGCATCACCAACACACGCCAAAGCCTCAACCAGGCCCAGCGCAAGCCAGGCCCAGCCGAAGCCATGGGCGCGCGCGGACAGTAGCATGGGCCGAGCGCTGTGCGCTCAGCGTGGGCCGCAAGGCCTGCGCGGGTGTACGGTGCTCGTGCGATGCTCGTGTGCGAATCCTAAAGCTATCGGGATTCGATAAAAGATTAAATCCTAAACCTATTAGATAAAGTTTATTTAAATAGAGTCCTAGCAGGATTCTAATTAAATAAATTAGTATCCTAATAGGATTCCAATTCCTTTTCCATACCTCTATAAATAAGGGCCTAGGGTCATTATTTATACACAAGTTTTTCAAGTATTCAAAGCTAGGATTTTTAAGCAGAAAAATCAGCCATAACTCTTGCCCATTTAGCCGAAAATAAGTAGTACCTTAAGGGCGATTCTAGTTGGTCAATCTTAAGGCGGATCCGGACGTGCTGTGGACTATCTACGGAGGGACGACACTTGGAGTCCTAAAGACTTGTTCTTGTTCGGTTCGGGCGCAGCTAGGGAAGGCACGCAACAAAGAGTATGCATCTAAACTATGCTAAATGATTATGTGTAAATAATATGTTTTCCTGGCTTTATGGTATCAGAGCCGCTTATTATTTTCATAATCTAAATTGCATGAACATGGTTAAATATTACAAATTTGCAAGAATTAAAAGGGGTGATTAATTTTCGTAATTGTTAATTAATTGCAAATTGCGTTTATTTAATTATACGTACGCAGTTTTTCGGCAGTTTCTTCGTTACTCATCCAAATCGAGTGATTTTTGTGTCAATTCCGCATGTAAAAGGCATTCTAAAATTTTGACAAAAAAAGTTTTTTTTGGCCGAACCCAGAATTCTCAAATTCGAAGCCTAACTATGACTTTTCGGAGGTTTTAGTTTTTCGAATGCAAAATTTCGTAAATTTAAGATGTTTAATTAAATATTTGCGATTCTTGTTGATAAATCTTGAATTTTTGATTGACCTACTGTATATGTTTAACAAGTTTGAATGCCTAGCCTTGTTAATTATGCAATCTAATTTGTAATTATGATTAATTTGTTGAAAATTAGAATAATTTAGAATTAATTTGATTTTCATAATTAATTATAATTTAATTTGATACCTATTATTAAAAACCACCATAAAAATTGTAAATTTATGTTAAATTTTAAATTTTTATGACCTAGACTTGAATCCATGTTAATCGGAAATCAATTGAATAATAAATTTTCGATTTTTCGCCGTAAAATTATGAAATTAATATTATTTATTAATTTGTCATTAATTTTGAATATAAATTTTAAATTTTTATGCGATTCGCTCATATAACTTGCACGCACAAAGCAATGGACGCTACGTGTTACCCTTAAGGGGTGTTGTATAGTGCGGGCATGTGACGACGAGCAAGGGAGCTCGTCGCCCATGCGGTACGAATGCAATGAGCAAGGCCATGGTGCACGAGCACAAGGCAGCAGCCCTGCCTTGTGTCGTGGGCTGTGTGCAATGGGCGAATGGGCGAGGGCGAGAGCAAGGCACGAGCAGTCGCGTGTGGGCAGCAAGCGAGCTGCGCCACAGCGTGCACTGCCTCGCGCAAGCGTGCGGAGCCTCGCGCGCAGCGAGCGTAAGCTCGCGTGCCACGAGTGCTGCGCCAAGCATCGATCGCTCGCGCGCAGCGAGCGCTGTTGTGCGTGCGACGAGCGCTGCGCCCAGCGATGGCGTGCGAGCGCTATTGTGCGTGCGACGAGCGCTGCGCCCAGCGATGGCGTGCGGGTGCGTGTTGCGACGTGCGACGAGCGCTGCGCCCAGCGATGGGCTGCGGCAGCATTCTCGTTCGTCGAGCGCTGGCGCGCGCAGAGAGCACCATGCGTGATGCCTTGCGATGGTGAGCAGCAGCGATGCGAGGCAGCGCATGGGCTGCGCGCACATGGCCAGCGATGGCTGTGTGCGTGTGGCCCATGGGCGTGCGTTGCGTGGGATTGTTGCGTTGCGATTAGATCGTTTTGAAATTTTAATTTGAAATTTTTAGTTTACGTAATTTTAATTAATTTTAAAATTAATAATTTAAATTATTTTCTTGGATTTTAATTTTGAATATTGTAATTATAATAAATTTTATTTATTCTAATTATTTTACTAAAATTAAAATCATGAATTAATTTAAATACGACTGAAATTAAATTAAACTTTGTGGATTCAATTATAAATTTATATGAGCTTTAATTTTAATTAAATTTGTATGTTTCCGGTTAGACTAGAAATACATTTTTATGTTTAAAATTAGTAAAGCATATGAATTTATTGGTTTAAGTGGGAGCCCCTTTTAGTCATAAACTCTTGATTAGGTCTACAAAACCTTAAGGTTAAAACAACTTGATTAGAATTAATACGGACTGAATAATTTGTAGATTATTGGTGCCCTTGATTAATTGCTGCAAATGTTTATGTGATGCATAATGTGTTTTACTAACCAGCTAAGTGGGCCATTCATGATAATGAATGGGTAAATGGTATATATTGTATATGTACAGTTTTGCAGGTTATGAAGTGACTAGTATGGCCCAAATAGGATAGAAAATATGGTCTGCGTACCATTAATTTGAATGTAATTGGTCTAAAATACCAAGTTGTTTTTCAATTCAAAATGGTCTGCGTACCATCAAATAGTTGTAATTAGTTTTAACTATAGCTTATTCTATTTGAAGAAAATGGTGCCTCCCACGGAGATTTTCAAGACGGACTTTGAAGTTAAAGCTTCAAGATGAAGTCGGGCTATACTAGATCACATTTATCTTATGCATGTTTTAAGTTATTTATTGCTTTTAAATATGTCTTAAAATGCATGAGATCAAAAGCTTGATTATGTTGCATGATTAAGGATTTTAGTTCACTTAAAATCTAACCAACATAGTAAGAGCCTTAAGTTCCAAACTTAAAAATTGAGTTAAAAGGTGCCATGCCAAAATATACACTTGCTTGGATATCCTTTACATCAATCTAGTAATAGTTTTCGCTCAGCGAGGTGTTACTTATTGGTCCTAAAGGGGCAAGGTACACAAATAATTGTGAGTACATGTTAGTTTTGGTGAAACTCAACGATATAAGTAAGGAGTCCTTTTATGTCGTGGCAAAATCGATAGGTTTACCTAATAAGTTCTTAGACGTACCTATCAACCAAGAATAGTTTCTAGACTATTAGCAAAAGGCTTTTGCTTACCTAAGATGTTTTAGGATTAAGTCGACAAACTGTGCTTAGTTCTTCAATGATTTTAGGATCTTGGAATCATTTTATTCACACCTGCCGGAACACATAACTTGAATAAAATGCTTAATAAACATTGAATTATGCATGTATGCTAGAATTTAAGTTTATTAAGAGAAACTGTGAATGGTTATTTATTTGTTTATTCTTTTCAATTGTAGTTTAAAATATGGCAAACAACAATTCATTCAACATTCGATCAATTCTCGAAAAGGAGAAGTTGAACGGGAAAAACTTCCTTGACTGGCAAAGGAACTTGCAAATAGTTCTTATGCAGGAAGAAAAGGAGTATGTCCTAGAAGAGGCGATGCCCGAAGCCTCAGGCGACGGGGTCACTCAGGCAGCCCTCAATTGTTGGATTGATGCCAACAAGGATGTGAAATGTCTAATGCTCGCCACCATGAGTGCAGATCTGCAGAAAACGTTCATCAACTCAGATGCTTTCACAATCATCAGTGAGTTAAAGAACATGTTCCAAAATCTGGCTCGAGTCGAAAGATTCGAGACTCATAGGCAAATTCTTGAGACCAAGCTTAAGAAAGGCGAGCCCGTAAGCCCACATGTTCTCAAAATGATTGGACTCATTGAGAATATGAGTCGGCTGGATCAGCAATTTTCTCAAGAAATGGCTATAGACACCATCCTCCATTCTCTTCATAGCGGGTATGATCAGTTCAAACTGAACTACAGTATGAATAGTCTGGACAAAACGCTCACTGAGCTTCACGGTATGCTGAAGACCGCTGAAAAGACGCTCAAAAGTGATAAGCAGGATGTGCTTATGGTGCGTGGGGGCAAGTTCAAGAAATCTGGAAAGAAGAGGAATGCTAAGAAAGGTGGCAACAAGGCCAGCCCAACTAAGCAAACTGGCGCCAAATCTGTAAAGAGGAAGGTCAGTCAACCCACTTCTGAATCCGAATGCTTCTACTGCAAGAAGAAAGGGCATTGGAAGAGAGATTGCTTGAAGCTAAAGGAAGATCAGAAGAACGGAACAGTCGTTCCATCTTCAGGTATTTTCGTTATAGACTGTATACTTGCTAATTCAACTTCTTGGGTATTAGATACAGGTTGTGGCTCACACTTATGTTCCAATCCACAGGGACTAAGAAGAAGTAGAAAGTTAAGCAAGGGTGAAGTCGACCTACGAGTGGGAAATGGAGCACGGATTGCTGCATTAGCTGTAGGAACTTATTATTTGTCGTTGCCCTCCGGGCTAGTTTTGGAACGGGAAGAGTGTTTCCATGTTCCAAGTCTTACTAAAAACATCATTTCAGTTTCTTGCTTAGATGCTATGGGATTTTCCTTTTTAATAAAAGACAATAGTTGTTCGTTTTATTTTAAAGAGATGTTTTATGGATCTGCTAGATTAGTCAATGGACTTTATTTATTAGATCACGACAAACAAGTATATAACATAAATACCAAAAAGGCCAAAAAGGATGATTCAGATCTCACCTATCTGTGGCATTGTCGATTAGGCCATATAAACTTGAAACGCTTAGAAAGACTTCAAAAGGAAGGAATTCTAGAACCATTTGACATAGAGGATTATGGTAAATGCGAATCATGTTTACTTGGCAAAATGACAAAGCAACCTTTCTCTAACGTTGGAGAAAGAGCAAATGAACTATTGGGTTTAATCCATACAGATGTATGTGGACCAATGAGTACAAATGCTAGAGGTGGTTTCAACTACTTTATCACTTTCACTGATGACTTCAGTAGATATGGTTATGTCTACCTAATGAAGCATAAGTCTGAATCCTTTGACAAATTCAAGGAATTTCAGAGTGAAGTAGAGAATCAATTAGGCAAGAAGATTAAGGCACTGCGGTCTGATAGAGGCGGTGAATATCTGAGCTATGAATTTGATGACCATCTGAAAGAATGTGGAATTCTATCAGAATTGACTCCTCCTGGAACACCACAATGGAACGGTGTGTCGGAACGGAGGAACAGAACCTTGCTAGACATGGTCAGGTCAATGATGGGTCAGGCCAAACTTCCATTAGAATTTTGGGGACATGCACTAAATACAGCTGCACTCACTATAAATAGAGCTCCGTCTAAAGCTGTCGAAAAGACTCCATACGAATTATGGTTTGGAAAGCCTCCAAATGTGTCTTTTCTTAAGATTTGGGGATGTGAAGTATACGTCAAACGATTAATTTCAAACAAACTTCATCCAAAATCTGACAAATGTATCCTTGTGGGCTATCCAAAGGAAACAAAGGGGTATTACTTCTACAATACATCTGAGAACAAGGTGTTTGTTGCTCGAGATGGTGTCTTTTTGGAGAAAGATCACATTTCCAAAATGACAAGTGGGAGAAAAGGAGACCTCGAAGAAATTCGAGTCGAACAACAAACTCTAGAGAATGCTCAAGATGACATTCAGGATGAAACTCAGAGATCTTTAGAAGAATCTGGTGAGAATCATGGTCAATCTAGAAATGTTACCCCGCGTAGATCGCAAAGATATAGATCTCAACCGGAAAGGTACTTAGGTATTTTGACGAACGAGAGCTATGACGTTCTATTACTTGAAAGTGATGAACCTGCGACTTACAAACAAGCTATGACGAGCCCTAGCTCCAAGCAATGGCAAGAAGCCATGCAATCTGAATTAGACTCCATGTCTGAAAACCAAGTATGGGATTTGGTCGATTTGCCAGATGGCTACCAAGCCATTGGAAGCAAATGGGTTTTCAAACTGAAAAAGGACAAGGATGGGAAACTTGAAGTTTTCAAAGCTAGATTGGTTGCAAAAGGTTACAGGCAAGTCCACGGTGTGGATTACGATGAAACCTTTTCACCAGTTGCAATGCTAAAGTCTATTCGGATAATGTTAGCAATCGCTGCATATTACGATTACGAAATATGGCAGATGGATGTCAAAACTGCTTTCTTAAACGGTGTTTTAACAGAAACTGTGTTTATGACACAGCCTGAAGGTTTTGAGGATCCAAAGAATGCTAAAAAGGTATGCAAGCTAAAGAAGTCAATCTACGGATTGAAGCAGGCATCCAGGAGCTGGAATATACGTTTTGATGAAGCAGTCAGTGACTTTGGTTTCATCAAGAACGCAAACGAATCTTGTGTATACAAGAAGGTCAGTGGGAGCAAAATTGCTTTCCTAGTATTATATGTCGATGACATATTACTTATCGGAAATGACATTATGTTGAACTCTGTCAAGATTTGGCTTGGGAAATGTTTTTCGATGAAAGATCTAGGAGAAGCACAGTACATATTGGGCATCAAGATTTACAGAAATAGATCTAAAAAGATGATTGGACTTAGTCAAAGCACTTATATCAATAAGGTGCTTGATAGGTTCAAGATGGCAGACTCCAAGCGAGGCTACCTACCCATGTCTCATGGAATAACTCTAAGCAAGACTCAGTGCCCAAAAACACTTGATGAGCGTAGACGAATGAATGGGATTCCATATGCATCATTGATTGGTTCAATAATGTATGCTATGATATGTACACGCCCGGATGTTGCGTACGCACTCAGTGCTACGAGCAGATACCAGTCAGACCCAGGAGAGGCACATTGGACTGCTGCCAAGAATATTCTGAAGTACCTGAAAAGGCACAAAGATGACTTCCTGGTCTATGGTGGAGATGATGAATTAATTGTTAAAGGCTATACGGACGCAAGTTTCCAAACCGAGAAAGATGATTTCAGATCACAGTCTGGGTTTGTCTTCTGCCTCAACGGAGGTGCAGTAAGCTGGAAAACTGCTAAGCAAAGCACCATTGCGGATTCTACAACTGAAGCGGAGTACATTGCTGCACATGAAGCAGCAAAGGAAGCTATATGGTAAGGAAGTTCATAGGTGAACTTGGTGTAGTCCCCTCCATTAAAGGACCAATAGCCCTGTATTGTGATAATAACGGAGCTATTGCACAGGCAAAGGAGCCTAGACACCACCAGAGAGTCAAGCATGTACTTCGTAGATTTCACCTTCTACGAGAGTTCGTTGAAAGAAAAGAAGTCGAGATAAACAAGATTGGAACTGATGACAACATATCAGATCCATTGACTAAACCTCTGCCGCAGGCGAAGCACAACTCGCACACTGCAGCTATGGGAATCAAGCATATTGGAGAATGGATTTGATATCCCTTTTTAATGTTTTAAAGTTTTAGAGTTTAAATCTTTGTAAAACATTATTGGTTAATCATTCACAATAAATGAAAAGAATTCATTTTTCCATTTAATTTGTGGTTTATTAAATGATGAGTCCCTTCAATCTGACAATATATTCAAGATAGACTGTCAGGACCAGTCTTGTGACTAAGAAATGTCTATCAAGTGAACTTTAATGTCAAAGGTTGAAAATGGTCCCTAGTCGGAGTTTTATATAAAATTGGACGCATAGAAAACGTTAGACGATTAGAATGCAAGATGACTAGTAGTTCTGTTTCTTGAACTATGTGGACATGGCAATGTCATAATAATTTGCATAGATACTTACTTTGGGAAGACTAGTATCGGACAAGACCTATGAAACTTTACTGTAAGAGATGAAAATCTGTCATAAGTAAATTTCATTAAAATTATTAGACACTAAATCCTCAATACCTGAGTGATTTGAGATTACTTGTTTGAGAACTGGTTGCTTTATCGTTGACCAACCGTCGCACCGTAAAAGGAGGCTATAAAGGCAACGCTTAGGTAATTACCTATCAAACGAAGTCTAATCTCAAGATCGCAAGATTGGGATTGTCCTCCCATAAATCGGGATGAGATGCTTAAAAGTTGTACAAGGCCACTCGGAGAGCTAGAAACTGTGAAATGCATGGCCGTGCTCGGATGAATCATAGGCTATGATTATCTGTTTATTTGATCAGTTGAACTCTGAAACCGAGGAACACCTCTGGACATAATAACGATGACAACTCTTACCTTATGTTCAAGAGCAAGCATCGAGCGACAAAGGAATTAGGAAATGCACACTTGTCCCTAAGGACAAGTGGGAGACTGAAGGAAATAATGCCCTTGGTCCAAGTATGCATTCAATGTTAAGTCTAATAAATGCGGTTCAGTATTATTTAACAAGTTAATAATTCAGTGAGATCAAGTGAGCTGAATGCCTAGCTAGAGGCCGCTTCAGTTCAAGTGGAATTAATGATATTAATCCACAGCTTACTCTTGACTGAACCCGTAGGGTCACACAAATAGTACGTAAACGGATCAAGTATTTAATGGCATTAAATACTCCATGTATGGATATTCGGAATCGACGGATCTTGGTTTCAGTGGGAGCTGAGATCGTCACAGGCAAGAAATGAATACTCCGGAAACGATGATATTGCCGGAAACGGAAATATGGATCGTATCGGAAATATAAATATTATCCAAATCATAGATGTTGCCGGAAACGGAAACATGGTACGTATCGGAAAATATTATCGGAAATGGAAATATTGCCGGAATCGGAAATATTGCCGGAAACGGAAATATTGTCAGAAACGGAAATATTATCGGAATCGGAAAATAATTCCGGAAACGGAAATATTAAATATTTGTTCGAAACGGAAATTAATTCCGGAATCGGAAATATTAAATATTGTTCGTATCGGAAATAAATTCCGGAATCGGGAATTTAATCGAAAGTGTATCGTACGAATTAGCATCGGACGAGGCTCGCTAGACGAAGGCCCAGCACGAAGCCAGGCCATCGCCCAGCAAGCCACACACATCACCAACACACGCCAAAGCCTCGACCAGGCCCAGCGCAAGCCAGGCCCAGCCGAAGCCATGGGCGCGCGCGGACAGTAGCATGGGCCGAGCGCTATGCGCTCAGCGTGGGCCGCAAGGCCTGCGCGGGTGTACGGTGCTCGTGCGATGCTCGTGTGCGAATCCTAAAACTATCGGGATTCGATAAAAGATTAAATCCTAAACCTATTAGATAAAGTTTATTTAAATAGAGTCCTAGCAGGATTCTAATTAAATAAATTAGTATCCTAATAGGATTCCAATTCCTTTTCCATACCTCTATAAATAAGGGCCTAGGGTCATTATTTATACACAAGTTTTTCAAGTATTCAAAGCTAGGATTTTTAAGCAGAAAAATCAGCCATAACTCTTGCCCATATAGCCGAAAATAAGTAGTACCTTAAGGGCGATTCTAGTTGGTCAATCTTAAGGCGGATCCGGACGTGCTGTGGACTATCTACGGAGGGACGACACTTGGAGTTCTAAAGACTTGTTCTTGTTCGGTTCGGGCGCAGCTAGGGAAGGCACACAACAAAGAGTATGCATCTAAACTATGCTAAATGATTATGTGTAAATAATATGTTTTCCTGGCTTTATGGTTTTTCCGCATGATTTATGAATTGTCATATGTATCATAAAATAACAGGTCCGAGACCGAAAGTTTGCCCCACTCGGGCCGACTTTGGTACAAGCCTTTGAAAGACTAACCAATCAAGGAAAGTTGAGACCTATAGGCCCCACCCGTGACCCTCCTGTCAAAAGAAAATATTGGGTCGAAGGTACTTACTGCAAATTCCATCAAGGAAATGGGCATGACACTGAAAACTGCTGGAATCTAAAACATACAATCCAGGACATGATAGAGGATGAAGTGATACCTCTTCCTAACGTTGGCAAACCCAACAACAACAAGAGCCCACTCGGCTCTTGTCACATCTCTCTCGACCAACCAGAGAATTTCGACCCCACGGTGTACATCACGCCTCAAGGTGCACCACTCGCTGTGATCCCTATGGATCGAATCGAGAGAGAAGTGTGCGGTGTGTGGAATGATGATGCTGAAGATATTTACCTATCTCAAGTATCGGGCCAGGACCTCTTCACCGAAACTTGGCCCGGGTATGCTCTCATAGACACCACCCCTCAAGAGCCCGAGGTCGACAACCTCACCCGATCCGGAAGAATATACCAACCGGATATTCACCCACCTCCTATGGACGACATCCCGGTTAGGCAAACTCCTGAGAATGGACGGCACGCCACCGTCGCAAAAGTCATTGAAAATCCTCTCCTGAAACAACTAAAAAGAACCAAGGCCGAGATTACCATCTGGGATCTCATGTGTACTTCAAAGGAACATCGCGAAAAGCTTATTCGCTCACTCGACCTCATCTCAGTACCTACAGATATCACACCTGACTCATTGGTTAGCCATGTCACGAGAGATGCCGGAGAAAAAGCCATAGTTTTCACTGACAAAGACTTGCCCAAAGAGGGGGGTGCTCACAATAAAGCCCTTTACCTAGTGGTTGGATGCAAAGGACAAAACATCCCTCTAGCGCTCGTAGATAATGGTTCGGCGGTTAATGTATGCCCATTGCGAACCGCCCATTGCTTAGGGCTAGGAAACGATGACTTCCAAACCTCCACGCAAGGGGTACGAGCTTATGATAACTCCCGAAGGCCTGTATTGGGAAAAATCAACCTTACCATACAAACCGGGCCTGTGGCACGCACCACGAAGTTTCAAATAATCGACATCAAGCCCACTTTCAACCTCCTCTTGGGGCGACCTTGGCTCCATGACTTGGGAGGTGTGGCTTCTACCTTGCACCAAATGGTTAAACTTAACCATAACGGGGTAATACTAGAAATCCGCGCCCCTCCTCTCGACGTCAGTTGCACTATGGTTGGAATGGCCGAGACTGCAGACGACCTTTACGGGTTTCAAATGGAAGAAACAATCCAGTTCATCGAAGATTGTGATCCAGCATTCCTAGACCCGCATGCATCCCGAGTCATCCCTAGAATGCTGTTAGCTCAAGGTTATTTCCCAGGAACCCCATTGGGCATAAGGAAGAAGGAATACACATTCCATCCTTTTCCCAACAAATCTACTCCCTTTGGCTTAGGCTATGAACCAACGGAGGAAGATATTGCTGACCGCCTGTCTAGGCTACGTCTTAAAAAAGCCAAACAAACCACCCTCCTTCCCCCGTATCAAAGGACCCTTAACGGGATGTTCGTTCGGGAAGGAGAAGAACACCCATGCTGTGATTTCCCTGAACCCTTCGTTCAGGATGGCTTGCTAAAACCCGGATTTGAAATTTTCCATGACTTCCACACCTTGGATGAGGCACCCCACCTCACCAAAACTAAAACAGCTGAAATATTGGACAACCAGGCTCTATAGACATTGTTTAACGAATCAAGGCCTATCGAGAACGAGATTGTGATGACTACCCTAGCTTTACAAGATGAAGGTTTCGATCCAACCCGGTTAATCTCTCCTGCATCAACACTAGAAGAGGCCGAGAACGGATGGGTGAAGACATATCAGTGGGTCAATGCAAAAGGAATGGAATTCAAGATGAGTACCGGTGAAGGACCGAAGTTTTATGAGACTAAACCCCAGGCTTGAGCCACATAGAGCACCATTAGTAAAAAGCGCCTACTAGTTCTTTAGATTGATAGAAAAAATAATAGAGACTTTAGATGGTCCTAAGGCCCCTTAGAATATAGGTCAGTTTTATTTCAGTGTGTTTTCCTTACTTTCCGAATCAATAAAGGCGTAATATTTCTCCTAAATTTTTTTTCTAACACTTAATAAACACCAAATGTACTTGCAAAATACAAAAATAAAGAGGCGGCCCACTCTAGGCCCAACAAACAAAGCCCACTCGGTTTTGAAATAGTGCCATGGGAACCAATTCCCGAAACCCACAAAATAAACCACACTATCCCATTCATATCCCCAAAACCTAAAAAGCCAACCAGTGTCATCATAAGAGTCAATCCATGCAACCCAAAATCAAAGGAAATCAAAATCCAAAACAATGCAAATATTACCAAAAACAAACAGATTCATAAAACATAGATTCCATCATACCCTTCACTAAAAACACGCACTTCAACCCACCTCAAAAGCCTACACAAAGATCTTCATAACTTCCGCACCCACCCCCATTTTCAAAACTGTTTCGAGTCACGAATAGAAAAAATTAATCCGGACAAAAACGCATTTCACGCTAACGGCCAAAAAAGCCTCCAAAATAGCCTCAAAATTAAATTTAAATACGAGCAAAATATCAAGGCACAAAAAAAAAGGGAAAATAAATGCAAGAACATGTGAAGCAAAGCGTCCAAAATTGACCGCCCAAGTCATTTTCAGCGCCCAGGGCTGGGCGCCGAAATTTCTGACGCCCCAGCTTGGGCGTTGAAACTCTCTGCCTGCCAAAAATTTTCTTTTCAAAAGTACTCGTCATTTTATCCTCACACAAATGGAAAAATAACGAACACTTGGGGGGTACAGTACGTATCCAAATAGGCTTACCAAAAATATAGCCATACAAAACATAGTCGAATTTCATTTTTTACGCGACTTACGGCAAAAAACGGCAGACGAAAAATAATGATTATACTTCACTCATTTGACCGATTAAGTAATATGCTACCACCTCAGGGCATATCTATTAAAATCTGGCATCCTAGAACTTATCTAGCTAGAACTACGCGCGACCTGATTCTGACAAGATACGTAGGCAATCCTTACCAAGGATTCGGTCCAATAAAAAAAACAAATATTCTTTGTGCAAAAGTGTTAGACATATAAAAACATAAAAAAGAGGAGAAACAAAAATAATGATTATACTGAAAAATAAAAATACGCCTTTATTGCAAAAAATAATAAGAAGGAAAACAAAAGTGCTAAGAATAAAAACAAACACAACTGAAATAAATAGAGGGCACCTACACCCTAGCAAGAACTACACTACTCTAGTTCTTCCGGATCATCAAATAAAGTCTTGTAGAGGGCAATGTTTGCAGGATCCACCCCCACAGTCTTCTGCGCTCCCCCAATATCAATCTCCATAAGAACCGGCTCCTGGACACTAACTTCCAAAGATGCCAAGGCTTCAGAAACATTCTCAGTTATAGCCCGCTCAGCCTCAAGGGCACAGACAATGGTGGGAGAAGGATTATTATCATCAACTAGACTAGCCACTGTTTCTACAGGCGGCTGAGCCTTCCTAACCCATACATTGTTCCGGCGACGATCTCCGCGAGAGCTTGCATTCCTTTTAACAACAGCAGGCCCCTTCATGTTAGGCATCTTTTTAGGCCTGAAACTGGAACGGGAAGGAACTTCCTTTCGCTTTCGATCAGGACGAGCTTTCACAGTCTTAATACTATAGGTACAAGGTTTGGCAGAATCAGGACCCTCATACTTAACACGAATACGAGGTATCAAAAGCTCAGCCGGCTCCCCATTACGAGCCTCGGCCCTCACATCTTTATCATCGGAGCTCATCCACAACTTGTAGTTTTCAGAAAGACCCACAAAGCCATTTGTAGCTACGGCCCAACGTGTGAGACCATCATAATACTTAGCCCACGCTAGGACCCGTGTTTGTGAAAAGGCCGCTACCTTAGGTGGTACCGTATCAGAAAAGGGGATAGTCTGCCTTAAACCATATTGACGCATGACTCGGTAAGGGAAAATATAAATGGGACGAGATAGCCCCAACAAGGAAACATAAACCGATACATCAGAACCCCCCGTCATAGTAGTCAAACCCCACCACGGTACCACCCACTTAATAGAAAAGATGCCATAAGTAAAAAGGGAGGTCCATTCGGCCTCGTCCTGGCCTTGGTGCAAGTATTGTCGGTTACCCAAGGCTATAGGGCGATAATGTTTAGGATCGGCAGGAGCTTCCAAAAGTCTAAGCCGTTCCACGAGCCAAATCTACAAAAAATGGGCACGATCAAAAAATAATAAAAATGAAAGAAAACGGTTCCTGGGGCGTAGTTTCAACGCCCAGGACCAGGCGCCGAATATTCCAGCGCCCAGCCCTGGGCGCTGAAACTCATTCTGTACGCAAAAAAAAAGAAAAAAAACGCGTATGCGTGCGCAAAGAAGAAAATCGATTACCTGCAGTAATAGGGGGCTTCCCTTAAAATGTTCAGATTTGGCATCCTTCTTCAGCTCATCCGCACTCAGCAAAGTCTCGGCAACAACCAACAGCATAATAGAATAGCAACTTTCCATCTGGCTAATCAAGGGGATCAACCTTATGTCACCGAACTTATCATTGTTATTCGACAGCAAATAATGATTCAACAAGAAAAATACAAGGGCTCGAATATTCAATTTCTGTTCGGTCATATTCTTACTAGGCCTAAAATGGTGTTTTACAAGTTTTGTCAAGTTAACCTCGTAACCAACAACAAATTTCAGCAAACATGTTATCATCTAGTCCTAGGAAAGTCCCTATGGTTGTTTTACCCTCTTCAATAGTGCCAGGGGTAACAGGAGTAGCATTAGTAGGATAACCAAGGATCGCAGCAAATTCATCTGGCAAAGGACATATTTTGTTGCCCCGAAAGGCAAAAACATGATGATCGGAGTCCCAAAAACTTAGGGCAGCATGCAGAAAGTTATAATCAATATTAATTTGTTGTAAGCCTAAAAGTGCCTCTAAGTGGTATTCTTTTAACAAAACCTTTTCTGTGGGAGTAAGGGCCCGTAGCCAACGCCTAATAGTCCGTTGGAGTGAGAAAGTAGGGATCGACATGGCAAAAGCAATGAGTAATTAAAACACAGCAAAAAAGAGAGAAAGAAATTGAGAGTGGTGGAAAATATGGACGTATCTAGCCCCTATATATAGCTGAACGCACCCAGTGACACCCTGATCCCATTCGGAAACGAGTTAGGAAATCCGAAAGTCAAATATCACCAGGAAAAGACTTTCAGCGCCCACGTCTGGGCGCCGAAATGTTTAACGCCTGGCCTTGGGCGCTGAAAATGCAGCCCAAGGCCCAGATTTCACAAAACGCGGAACGGGAAAGGACTTAAGACCGTGTTGGTAAAAACGAGGCCCTATTGCAAGTAGGATCAAGCCCAAAAGCACCTTTAGCTCCCAAATAAGCAAATATAAACATTAAAACTTGATCGAAACTTAGACTCGTCTCAGAAAATGCTTATGTACACTTTTCAAAAAACAAGTTAAATATCATGGTCATTCTTCGAAACACCAAAAATGTGTATCGTTAAATCGTTGGTTTTCCAAATAAAAAATGTTTGTCTGTCAAAGGATTAATCCGGGCCTAGCTAAAACCGGATGTCGCCTGAAAACTAAAGTCGCACTCCACGGCTTCGCTAAAGTAGCACACTACTATAAAAGGTCGCTCGCACATACGAGCATGACCCCAAACATGATTACAAGATGCGAAAAACGACCGACGAGCCCCAGTGCTTGGGGGCTCGCGAAAAAATACTCCAACAAGGAGCGCACGATCAAAATCACATTCCCGGACTGCGCCATACACCATATTGAAGGAAATAATGCCCTTGGTCCAAGTATGCATTCTATGTTAAGTCTAATAAATGCGGTTCAGTATTAATTAACAAGTTATTAATTCAGTGAGATCAAGTGAGCTGAATGCCTAGCAGGAGGCCGCTTCAGTTCAAGTGGAATTAATAATATTAATCCACAGCTTACTCTTGACTGAACCCGTAGGGTCACACAAATAGTACGTAAACGGATCAAGTATTTAATGGCATTAGATACTCCATCTATGGATATTCGGAATCGACGGATCTTGGTTTCAGTGGGAGCTGAGATCGTCACAGGCAAGAAATGAATACTCCGGAAACGATGATATTGCCGGAAACGGAAATATGGATCGTATCGGAAATATAAATATTATCCAAGTCGTAGATGTTGCCGGAAACGGAAACATGGTACGTATCGGAAAATATTATCGGAAATGGAAATATTACCAGAATCGGAAATATTGCCGGAAACGGAAATATTGTCAGAATCGGAAATATTATCGGAATCGGAAAATAATTCCGGAAACGGAAATATTAAATATTTGTTCGAAACGGAAATTGATTCCGGAATCGGAAATATTAAATATTGTTCGTATCGGAAATGAATTCCGGAACCGGGAATTTAATCGGAAGCGTATCGTACGAATTAGCATCGGACGAGGCCTGCCGGACGAAGGCCCAGCACGAAGTCGGGCCATCGCCCAGCAAGCCAAACGCGCGCCCAGCCAAGGCAGCGCCCAGGCCCACCGCAAGGCAGGCCCAGCGCGCGCCAAGGCCATGGCCTCGCTGCGTGGGCTGCTGCTCGCACGCACGCATGGGCGGCCCTCGTGGCTGCCGTGTGTGTGTGTGAGTTTGTGTTCATGCACGATTCCTAAAACTATTAGAATTAGTATATGATTAAATTCCTATTCCTAAAAGGATAAATTAATTAATTAGAGTTCTTATAGGATTCTAAGTTTAATTAATTCGTATCCTACTAGGATTCCAATTCCCTTTCCATAACTCTATAAATACGTGCCTAGGGTCACATATTTTCAGAGATTAATTCAAGTATTCAAAGTGAGTTTTGAGAGAAAAATTCAGTCATATTTCTTACCTAAGAGTGCCGAAAATTCTAGTACCTTAAGGGCGATTCTAGTTGGTCAATCTTAAGGCGGATCCAGACGTGCTGTGGACTATCTACGGAGGGACGACACTTGGAGTCCTAAAGACTTGTTCTTGTTCGGTTCGGGCGCAGCTAGGGAAGGCACGCAACAAAGAGTATGCATCTAAATTATGCTATATGATTATGTGTAAATAATATGTATTCCTGGCTTAATGGTTGTTTCCGCATGATTTATGTATTGTCATATGTATCATAACCTAACAGTGGTATCACGAGCCTCTTATTATTTTTCATAATCTAAATTGCATGAACATGGTTAAATATTACAAATTTGAATGAATTAAAAGGGGTGAATAATTTTCGTAATTGTTAATTAATTGCAAATTGCGTTTATTTAATTATACGTACGCAGTTTTTCGGCAGTTTCTTCGTTACTCATCCAAATCGAGTGATTTTTGTGTCAATTCCGCATGTAAAAGGCATTCTAAAATTTTGACAAAAAGAGTATTTTTCTGCCGAACCCAGAATTCTCAAATTCGAAGCCTAACTATGACTTTTCGAAGGTTTTAGTTTTTCGAATGCAAAATTTCGTAAATTTAAGATGTTAAATTAAATATTTGCGATTCTTGTTGATAAATCTTGAATTTTTGATTGACCTACTGTATATGTTTAACAAGTTTGAATGCCTAGCCTTGTTAATTATGCAATCTAATTTGTAATTATGATTAATTTGTTGAAAATTAGAATAATTTAGAATTAATTTGATTTTCATAATTAATTATAATTTAATTAGAAACCTATGATTAAAAACCACCATAAAAATTGTAAATTTATGATAAATTTTAAATTTTTATGACCTAGACTTGAATCCAAGACAATCGGAAATCAATTGAATAATAAATTTTCGATTTTTCGCTCGTCGCCTGTGCGGCACGAATGCAATGAGCAAGGCATGGTGCACGAGCACAAGGCAGCAGCCCTGCCTTGTGTCGTGGGCCACGAGCTATGGACGAATGGGCATGGGCGAAAGGCGAGCCATGGCAGTCGCGTGTGGGCAGCAAGCGAGCTGCGCCACGACGCGCACTGCCTCGCGCAAGAGCGCGCAGCCTCGCGCGCTGCGAGCGCAAGCTCGCGTGCCACGAGCGCTGCGCCCAGCGATTGATCGCGCGCAATTGCTCGCCCGCACAGCGAGCGATAGCTCGCGCGCACAGCGAGCAATGGCTCGCGCGCACAGCGACCGATGGCTCGCGCGCAGCGAGCGCAGGCGAGCGCGCACAGCGAGCGATGGCTCGCGTGCGTCGAGCGCTGGCGCGCGCGCAGCAAGCACCACAGCGTGCGATGGCTTGCGATGGAAGATGCAGCAGCTATGCGACGAGCGCATGGGCTGCGCGCACATGGCCAGCGATGGCTGTGTGCGTGCGGCCCATGGGCGTGCAATGCGTAGGGTGTTTGTGTTGCGATTAGATCGTTTTGAATGTTTAATTTGAAATTTTTCAGTTTACGTAATTTTAATTAATTTTAAAATTAATAATTTAAATTATTTTCTTGGATTTTAATTTTGAATATTGTAATTATAATAAATTTTATTTATTCTAATTATTTTACTAAAATTAAAATCATGAATTAATTTAAATACGACTGAAATTAAATTAAACTTTTTGGATTCAATTATAAATTTATATGAGCTTTAAATTTTAATTAAATTTGTATGTTTCCGGTTAGACTTGAAATACATTTTTATGTTTAAAATTAGTAAAGCATATGAATTTATTGGTTTAAGTGGGAGCCCTTTTAGTCATAAAACTCTTGATTAGGTCTACAAAACCTTAAGGTTAAAACAACTTGATTAGAATTAATAAGGACTGAATAATTGGTAGATTATTGGTGCCCTTGATTAATTGCTGCAAATGTTTACGTGATGCATAATGTGTTTTACTAACCAGCTATGTGGGCCATTCATGATAATGAATGGGTGAATGGTATATATTGTATATGTACTGTTTTGCAGGTTATGAAGTGACTAGTATGGCCCAAATAGGATAGAAAATATGGTCTGCGTACCATTAATTTGAATGTAATTGGTCTAAAGTACCAAAGTTATTTTTCAATTCAAATATGGTCTGCGTACCATCAAATAGTTGTAATTAGTTATAGCTTATCCTATTTGAAGAAAATGGTGCCTCCCACGGAGATTTTCAAGACGGACTTTGAAGTCAAAGCTTCAAGATGAAGTCGGGCCATACTAGATCACATTTATCTTATGCATGTTTTGAGTTATTTATTGCTTTAAATATGTCTTAATTATGCGTAAGATTGTGGCTTGATTATGTTGCATGATTAAGGATTTTAGTTCACTTAAAATCTAACCAACATAGTAAGAGCCTTAAGTTCCAAACTTAAAAATTGAGTTAAAAGGTGCCATGCCAAAATATACACTTGCTTGGATATCCTTTACATCAATCTAGTAATAGTTTTCGCTCAGCGAGGTGTTACTTATTGGTCCTAAAGGGGCAAGGTACACAAATAATTGTGAGTACATGTTAGTTTTGGTGAAACTCAACGATATAAGTAAGGAGTCCTTTTATGTCGTGGCAAAATCGATAGGTATACCTAATAAGTTCTTAGACGTACCTATCAACCAAGAATAGTTTCTAGACTATTAGCAAAAGGCTTTTGCTTACCTAAGATGTTTTAGGATTAAGTCGACAAACTGTGCTTAGTCCTTCAATGATTTTAGGGTCTTGGAATCATTTTATTCACACCTGCCGGAACACATAATTCGAATAAAATGCTAATGACTTGTTTAAATTGCATGATTGCTTTCATTTTCAAGTTATTATTCATGATAAATGTTTAAACTTTGCATGCTTCAATGTATGTTTTAATTATTGTTTATAATTAAATATCTTGCACTGCAATAAATCCTTTTAGAAAGGTAACAGTAAATTTCCTCGATTGGTAGTGAATCCAAGAACGATTCACGGAAAAGAGAGAAAGTGAGCAATTTAAAATGTACGTTTCTTATATCGACTTTTATGGTTGTTTTCGAATATCAAAATCGAATGGCAAACCAATTGGTGCTTGTGAATTCAAAATACAATGTAGTTTTGAGATCATAAAGCATTGAGTTTAAACGCTCAGCCTTACCAATGGTTAACAACCTAATATCTTTGTCCATTTATTTCTCGAATGAGTCTAGTCCCTAGACATTCGAATAGATCGATACTTAGAGAACTTTAGAAGCTTCTGGTAAGATCATCTAGTTGAAACAAAATATTCAACATAAATTAAAATGGTAAAGAACCTTGTTGGTGACATTGGACATGTCTAACAAAGTATAAAAGTCAACACTAAAGAATTCAATTCTTAAGACTATAAGAAAGAGTACAAGAAATAGGAAAACAAAGGAACATATGAAAGGAATTTACGATTCCGTTTCTACCTATAAGTTTATGTTTAAAGAGAAGTGACCTAGCAATCAAACTTCCTTGGTATCATATACCGCTTGAGGTTCTTACTTCGGTAATAACTCAAACAATGGAAGCTAGGATACACTAATGACCTACAAGTGGGAAATGAAGCATGGCAATGCTACATTAGTTGTAGGGTCATCTAGTTTGTTTTAAGTCCTTTCAAAGGCTGGAACTTAATGGCTATTTTGTTCCATAATCAACATACCTAAATTTCTGTTTTCAAACACAGAAAGACTCACATTCAGGAAAAACAAAAACAATGTTTGTTTGTTTATTTGAATGAAATGGTCATTTAAGGGTTGAGTCAATATGCTTGATTAAAACAAACAACTCTTTAAAGAACTTTACTAGGTTCAAATCAACCCCTTGATTTGAGTTCCACTAATCTTTGGCATTGTTGCTTAGACCATATCAATAAGTTAAACTTCAAAAGCTCTATTTTGATAGACTTTTGAAAGTTGATTGATTTCTAGATCAATTTAAGACGACTAGTCTTACTTGTTGAAAGTAACAAAAGATATGAACTATTGTTAGAATGCCTAGACAATAGAGTTCAAAGCTAAAGAAAGATTTTATGACTTTATTATTTCACATGGATTTGAGTGAATATAGGTTTATTTACTCAAATGTGATATAAGTTGAATCTGTTTGGCTAAGTTCAAAGATTCAGAAGTATAAAATCCACTTAGCAAGAAATCATAAAGATCTAGGTTAGATCATGTTGATGATTACTTGAGACCAAATATGATCATCAATGATTGTGTGTTGTAATTTCACAATCTAGCTCCATAAGATATGGCATATCTACGTTGGAATGATCGAAGTCAATTAGTACTTGATTCGATCATTGATGAATCATAAAGACTTTTCCTATAATTTCTAAAACAAAATGCTCAACTACCACCAAACTAAACCAAATTCGTCAAAGCTATTGAAAAGTAATTTCAGAATATCTTTTCATAATATATCTAAAGAGTTCCTAAACTCAGTAGGGAGCTTAGTGTTTGTTATTCAACAAACTAAGGCCCAAGTATAGATATATGTTTCATTGTGATTTACTCAAATGAGGCACAAGGGTATTGTTTCTACCACGAATTTTTGAGAACATAATGTTTGTTTGCTCGAAATAATGTCCTTTTGGAGATTCGTTTCCAAAATGACAAGTGGGAGAAAATGGACCTCGAAAGTCTTCGAGGCGAACAACAAACATAAATGGACATTCCGGAGGCTTTTCGAAGTGCTTCAGAAAATCCGAACTTATTCTTTAAGGACTTTAGAAGTGGCTTTAAAGAATAGACATCTCTTAGAAGACTTTACAAGTGCTTCAAGGAGAACAGAATATTCAAAGGACTTTCAAGTGGCTATTGATATTCTGTTGTTTGATGTTCTATACCCAAGTAGGCATAGAGTTCAAATCACTGAAACTGTGAGATTCTTCTATAGTGAAGAAACATGGAGTTCAGGTCCCTGAAACTATGCAATTCTTCTATTAGATAGTGAAGAAACCTACAACTTGCAGTCAAACTATTATCATGTAGATTAATGAGTTTGTGACTTGTAAGAAAGCTATGACGAAACCCAGATTCCCTAAAATGGTTAGAGGCCATATATAGACTCAAATGTTTTAAATGGTTAGAGGCCATAAAACATACTCAATGTTTTGATGACAAAATTGAAATTTTGTTGATTTGCAAGAATAGTTTCACACCTATTGGTTGCAAGTCTGTTTTAAGGATAAAAACCATCAAACATGAAATTGTGTTCACAACACAAAGCTAGATTAGTTGCTAAAAGGTTACAAGCAAATTCACGGTGTGGATTGTGTTGAAACCTCATGCATAATCGTAATGCTCAAGTCTATAATTCAAGCAATGATTGCATATTGGTAAATATAGCAATTGGATGACAAAACGTATTCCTCAATCAAATGTTGGAATAAAATATGTACATGGTATGTCATAGGATTTGTGGATCCAAATAAATGCTTGAAAAGGAAAGCTAGCTTATAAAATCTAAGTACAGATTTAATCAAGCAATTGGGAATGGGAACTGTATTTTAGTGAAGCTAATAAGCATTTTAGTTTCATAAAATATACATGATTCTTATAGATATATAAAAAGTTTAGTGGGAGTACGTAAAACTTATTTGGTCCTATGTGTATCACACATATCTCTCTATTGTAAAATAACATTCAAATGCTAATGACTTAGATTTGAAATTATTCATCAATGATGGACCATGGCGAAACTTAGTACATACTGGGTATTAAGATCTATTTACAAAGATCTTATGATATTGTTTTGGATTAAGTAATGGCATTTACTAAATCAAACACGAAAGACTCCATTGGAGATATTCGACCCATATGAATAAATCTAAGTAAAGGATGTTTGAACTATGTATAAGCATTTACTAAGTTAAACATCAAAGAATCTAAGTAAGATTCTTAAACTTATATTATATGTCAAAGAATTTAGCTGGATTTAGTATCTACTGAAACTAGATGAGCTAAAGTTACATGAATAGAATTCAATTGGGAATTATTCTGCAAAAGAATTTATCATGTATGATATAATATGAGGATCGCCAAAAACGTATCGTATGACTTTAGCCATGACGAACATATACCAATCTCTATTGATCTAAGTAAAGATCAACTAGATTGAGATCAAGAATACTTATGGTACTTGAAAAGGTACATAGGAATAGTTCTTGATTCAAGGAAATAAAGATATGCTAAATATTGATGCTACACGCATAAACACTGGCAAAGGATCAAGCAAGACCCTTTGGAGTTAACCATTGATAAGGACGAGCTATAGAGCATCGTGTTTTGAAATGGCAACATGGATTGGAGACCATGAGTTGTTGCGTGGGAAATTAAAATATTAATTTCTATGTTCAAAGATACAGCTGGAAAGTCTTCCACATATCTGTGAACTGCTTGGATAAGCAAATCCAAACAAAGCATCACTAGCAACCTAAACAGTTGAAGTAAAAGTACTTATTGCCTAAGAAGCAATAAAACAGAGTTGTTTATATTAATGAGTTCTTCATTGAACTTGGGTAGATCACATGTCTGCTGACTTGATGGCTCTTCATTGCAAAATGCGTAGAACCACTCTTGTAGCTAGAAGGAATAGATCACAAACTAAACACACTCAAAAGATCTTATCATCCTATCTCGAAGAGACATTCGATGAAAAGGATACTAAGATTGGCAAAGCATGATAACTAAACCTATGCAACAAGTGAGAAGCAACACTTACATTGTAGCACTGGAAATCAAGCATGGCTTTGAAATTCCATGAACTGTTTTAGAAGATGGGTTTGAGGCCCATGGTTGTAAAACAATGGGGTTGAACATTTATCATATATGAAATGTATTTTCATATTCCATTTAATCTTGGTTTAGTATTAAATGATGAGTCCCTTCAATTTGACGATATATTCAAGATAGACTGTCAGGACCAGTCCTGTGACTAAGAAATGTCTATCAAGTGAACTTGAATGTCAAAGGTTGAAAATGGTCCCTAGTCGGAGTTTTCTATAAAATTGGACGCATAGAAAACGTTAGACGACTAGAATGCAAGATGACAAGTAGTTCTGTTTCTTGAACTATGTGGACATGGCAATGTCATAATCATTTGCATAGATACTTACTTTGGGAAGACTAGTATCGGACAAGACCTATGAAACTTTACTGTAAGAGATGAAAGTCTGTCATAAGTAAATTTCATTAAATTATTAGACACTAAATCCTCAATACCTGAGTGATTTGAGATTACTTGTTTGAGAACTGGTTGCTTTGACGTTGACCAACCGTCGCACCGTAAAAGGAGGCTATAAAGGCAACGCTCAGGTAATCACCTATCAAACGAAGTCTAATCTCAAGATCGCAAGATTGGGATTGTCCTCCCATAAATCGGGATGAGATGCTTAAAAGTTGTACAAGGCCACTCGGAGAGCTAGAAACTGTGAAATGCATGGCCGTGCTCGGATGAATCATAGGCTATGATTATCTGTTTATTTGATCAGTTGAACTCTGAAACCGAGGAACACCTCTGGACATAATAAGGATGACAACTCTTACCTTATGTTCAAGAGCAAGCATCGAGCGACAAAGGAATTAGGAAATGCACACTTGTCCCTAAGGACAAGTGGGAGACTGAAGGAAATAATGCCCTTGGTCCAAGTATGCATTCTATGTTAAGTCTAATAAATGCGGTTCAGTATTAATTAACAAGTTAATAATTCAGTGAGATCAAGTGAGCTGAATGCCTAGCTAGAGGCCGCTTCAGTTCAAGTGGAATTAATAATATTAATCCACAGCTTACTCTTGACTGAACCCGTAAGGTCACACAAATAGTACGTAAACGGATCAAGTATTTAATGGCATTAGATACTCCATCTATGGATATTCGGAATCGACGGATCTTGGTTTCAGTGGGAGCTGAGATCGTCACAGGCAAGAAATGAATACTCCGGAAACGATGATATTGCCGGAAACGGAAATATGGATCGTATCGGAAATATAAATATTATCCAAGTCGTAGATGTTGCCGGAAACGGAAACATGGTACGTATCGGAAAATATTATCGGAAATGGAAATATTACCAGAATCGGAAATATTGCCGGAAACGGAAATATTGTCAGAATCGGAAATATTATCGGAATCGGAAAATAATTCCGGAAACGGAAATATTAAATATTTGTTCGAAACGGAAATTGATTCCGGAATCGGAAATATTAAATATTGTTCGTATCGGAAATGAATTCCGGAACCGGGAATTTAATCGGAAGCGTATCGTACGAATTAGCATCGGACGAGGCCTGCCGGACGAAGGCCCAGCACGAAGTCGGGCCATCGCCCAGCAAGCCAAACGCGTGCCCAGCCAAGGCAGCGCCCAGGCCCACCGCAAGGCAGGCCCAGCGTGCGCCAAGGCCATGGCCTCGCTGCGTGGGCTGCTGCTCGCACGCACGCATGGGCGGCCCTCGTGGCTGCCGTGTGTGTGTGTGAGTTTGTGTTCATGCACGATTCCTAAAACTATTAGAATTAGTATATGATTAAATTCCTATTCCTAAAAGGATAAATTAATTAATTAGAGTTCTTATAGGATTCTAAGTTTAATTAATTCGTATCCTACTAGGATTCCAATTCCCTTTCCATAACTCTATAAATACGTGCCTAGGGTCACATATTTTCAGAGATTAATTCAAGTATTCAAAGTGAGTTTTGAGAGAAAAATTCAGTCATATTTCTTACCTAAGAGTGCCGAAAATTCTAGTACCTTAAGGGCGATTCTAGTTGGTCAATCTTAAGGCGGATCCGGACGTGCTGTGGACTATCTACGGAGGGACGACACTTGGAGTCCTAAAGACTTGTTCTTGTTCGGTTCGGGCGCAGCTAGGGAAGGCACGCAACAAAGAGTATGCATCTAAATTATGCTATATGATTATGTGTAAATAATATGTATTCCTGGCTTAATGGTTGTTTCCGCATGATTTATGTATTGTCATATGTATCATAACCTAACACATATCATGTTTGGATATCTCAAAAAAAAAACAGGTTCGACCTCAGAGAAAGGTCGTCATTGACACTTGTGCATGGTCCTCTGATCAAAGACCAAGTAGTGGCAAAAATCGAGCCGTAAAGACTAGCTCAAACCACGAAAGCAGACGGTCGCAAGACAAAGGTCTGTCTGAACACGTTGTCAGCCCCCGTTAAGGTTAGAGCTAAATTCGAGCATCCCTCGAAAGAATTCGCTCTTGCAAAAATGAATGAAAAGAAATTCTCAAAAGAAATCACAAAGAACCAAAGAAATAGGAACTTGCCCATCTTCAGTTGGCAAGATCGCGTCACAAACCGCGCGAGTTCCCAAATCATAAATGAATTCAGGGACGTCCACCCTTAGCGGACAGGGCTCGTCCACCTTCAGCGGGCGGGGTCTGCGTCACTAGCCGCGCAGGTCCTCAGTTTTCGAAAAATAGAATCTTCAAAAACAAATGAAACAAGCTCGCCATCTTCAGCCGGCGGGGTCTACAGCGCAAACCACGTAGGTCCTTATTTTCAAAAAAAAAACACAAAACAAATTTCAAAATAGATTCGTCCACTTCTATCGGACGGGGTGTCCACCCTTAGCGGACGGGGTGTCCACCCTTAGCGGACAGGTTCGCCATCTTTAGCCGGCGGGGTCTACGTCACAAACCGCGTAGGTCCTTATTTTCAAATTTCAAAAACAGATTCGTCCACTTCTATCGGACGGGGTGTCCAGCCTTAGCGGACAGGCTCGCCATCTTTAGCCGGCGGGGTCTGCGCCACTAACCGCGCAGGTCCTTAGTCGCTGCAGCGACAACTTTTTCTAGTTTTCCCTTTTCCAAAAATTAAAAGGATTGGTTTTCCGTTTTTCCAAAAAAGAGCGATGTGCTGGATTTTCCTTCATTTTACGTCCCATAAAAACAAGGGGGTTTTCTCGTTTAGCTAGCCCTGAAAATGAGAATCTTTAAAAACATTTTTACCTTGTAATTGGGCTTGGCCAGGCCCAATTACACTTTATAGCTTTGATTTCGAAAACATCTGTAGCTACTCCCAATGACAAAGTGAGGGGGTTTCTACGCACCTTTAGATCCTTCCAATGACAAAGTGAGGAAGTTTCTATACTATCAGTTGACAAATCCCAATGACACGTGAGGGATATGTCGACACTTCAAAGTGATGACCCTTAAGTCAAATGTTATCACTCGGGGGCTCGTGAGACCCTCGCAAAACAGGTCACGTACACCATAGCTTGTGTGACGCACTCCGTCTAGTACTTTGACCATCGTCTTACTCCAAGACTCAGTCAAAGTGGGGGCTAACTGTAGACACCTACTTTTGTCCCCATTCCCGAAAGGGAAAGGTTCGATGATGAGAACATAAATCTCCACTTGACAACGCATCTCCTATAAAATAAACGAATCTCAATTCCCCTTTTCATTTCACCCGAAACCTGCTATTTATAGAAACCTGCTATTTATGGAAAACTGCTAAAAATAGTAACTGCCGTAAAGGGTAGTTTCTAAAAGTGGCAAGTCATAAAAGATAGAAACCTGTCAGAATTAGGTGTTGCACTCCAACATAAATCCTAAATGAGATAGAAAACTGCGAGAATCCTATTCCTAATATGATTCGGAAATAAGAGTTACGTATTAATTAAAATCCTAACGAGCCTAGAGTTCGTAACGGGCCCAGACGCATTCCGTCATGAAATTGATACGCACTAAAAGACTCGATTAAGTCTCAAACGCTACGGATTTCAGGAATCCGAATCTGACTAAGAAAACAGCCCAGACCCTGGGCGCTGAAAATACCTGGGTACGTGTTTTTTCCTAATTCTTTGTGGATTAGAACTCTGCAATTCTATCTTTCCACGAACTCTTCCCTATATATACAGCCCCAAATTCGACGTGAAAACAACACACAAATCATATTCTGAGTATTGACTCTAAACCCCTAAGCCTAAGCCTCACGCTGCGAAATTGTTCACGCGTTCTGTCGCAATCGATCCATAAATCGAACAGAACGTATCCTGTCCCATAATTTGAGATTCGTTAAATAAAAAGGAGAAATAGCAAAGTCAAAGTGGTTAGTTTTCTGAGAACCGTGACGCACCTCTCAAGGGTGCGTCGTAATGTGTCCCTTCTCGATGATTTAATTTCTTTCCTCGCCCTTTTTATGAACTGTTAAACTAACTAAATCTGATTGTTCTACCACGCCTAACAAATATAATATTTTTGGGAAATCGAATTATCATGCTAGGTCCCTTAATACTACTTAAATCAGATAATCACGATCGATCTAGTATTATATGTTGCATATTGCTAAAATCAACTCAGATTAGTTTAATAGTTAACGCATGTCCCTTCAATTATTTATGCTGAGCTAGTAAGGATATCCTGCCTCTGGAGTTATCGACGAGCGAAGTACTCCTCTCGGTAGTTACAGTCCCCCGAACCCTCAATCTCTACCTTGCGGGTGTATGTTGAGAGATCCCCACACCAGGGATCACAAGGGAACCTACGGCCATCGTGGTCAAACATAATTGCACTCCCTTTATGTCACGATAACCGGGTTTTGTGAGTTTTTCTCATTGTTGTTAAAAACTGAATGGCGACTCCTATATTACTAGTCAATTGGGTGTATACTCACAGGAAATCCAATTACACTTGATTGAATAAAAAAGAAGCGTCACACCCACGAGGGACGAGGTCATGCATTAGCCTCGTGCTTTTTCGACCCCCTCACACCCTTAAGGTTTCTTAGGAATTTCGGCTATTTGGGTGCAAGTGTTTGGTTGATTTTGCATAAAAACCTTACCTTTGAATACTTCAATTGTATCTATAAATTATGACCCTAGGCACCTATTTATAGAGATATGGAAAAGGAATTATAATCCTACTAGGATGTGGATTTATTAATTAGAATCCTATTTGAACTCTAAATAATAAATTTAATCTATTAGGATTAGGATTTAATCAATACACGAATTCCAATAGGATTAGGATTCGTTACGAACACGAGCGTCGTATGGCCACGAGTATCGCACCACCCGCGCAGGCCTTGCGGCCCACACGAGCAGTTGCTGCTCGCAGCCCACGAGCACGCTCAGCACGCGCACGCCAAAGGCCTTGCTGGCCTGGCCTTGCGCTGGGCCTGGCGAGGCTGTGGCAGCTCCGTGTTTGGGCGCTCGGCTTGCTGGGCGCGGGCCTGGCTTTGTGCTGGGCCTTCGTCTAGCAAGCCTCGTCCGATGCTAATTCGTACGATGCGCTTCTGATTAAATTCCCGGTTCCGGAATTCATTTCCGATACGAACAATATTTAATACTTCCGATTCCGGAATTAATTTCCGTTTCGAACAAATATTTAATATTTCCGTTTCCGGAATTATTTTCCGATTCCGATAATATTTCCGATTCTGACAATATTTCCGTTTCCGGCAATATTTCCGATTCCGGTAATATTTCCATTTCCAATAATATTTTCCGATACGTACCATGTTTCCGTTTCCGGCAACATCTACGACTTGGATAATATTTATATTTCCGATACGATCCATATTTCCGTTTCCGGCAATATCATCGTTTCCGGAGTATTCATTTCTTGCTTGTGACGATCTCAGCTCCCACTGAAACCAAGATCCGTCGATTCCGAATATCCATAGATGGAGTATTTAATGCCATTAAATACTTGATCCGTTTACGTACTATTTGTGTGACCTTACGGGTTCAGTCAAGAGTAAGCTGTGGATTAATATCATTAATTCCACTTGAACTGAAGCGGCCTCTAGCTAGGCATTTAGCTTACTTGATCTCACTGAATTATTAACTTGTTAATTAATACTGAACCGCATTTATTAGACTTAACATTAAACGCATACTTGGACCAAGGGTATTATTTCCTTCAGTCTCCCACTTGTCCTTAGGGACAAGTGTGCATTTCCTAATTCCTTCGTCGCTCGATGCTTGCTCTTGAACATAAGGTAAGAGTTGTCATCCTTATTATGTCCGGAGGTGTTTCTCGGTTTCAGAGTTCAACTGATCAAATAAACAGATAATCATAGCCTGTGATTCATCCGAGCACGGCCATGCATTTTACAGTTTCTAGCTCTCCGAGTGGCCTTGTACAACTTTTAAGCATCTCATCCCGATTTATGGGAGGACAATCCCAATCTTGTGATCTTGAGATTAGACTTCGTTTGATAGGTGATTACCTGAGCGTTGCCTTTATAGCCTCCTTTTACGGTGCGACGGTTGGTCAACGTCAAAGTAACCAGTTCTCAAACAAGTAATCTCAAATCACTCAGGTATTGAGGATTTAGTGTCTAATAATTTTAATGAAATTTACTTATGACAGATTTTCATCACTTACAGTAAAGTTTCATAGGTCTGTCCGATACTAGTCTTCCCAAAGTAAGTATCTATGCAAATGATTATGACATTGCCATGTCCACATAGTTCAAGAAACAGAACTACTAGTCATCTTGCATTCCAGTCGTCTAACGTTTTCTATGCGTCCAATTTTATAGAAAACTCCGACCAGGGACCATTTTCAACCTTTGACATTCAAGTTCACTTGATAGACATTTCTTAGTCACAGGACTGGTCCTGACAGCCTATCTTGAATATATCGTGAAATTGAAGGGACTCATCATTTAATAAACCACAAATTAAATGGAAAAATGAATTCTATTCATTTATTGTGAATGATTAACCAATAATGTTTTACAAAGAATTAAGCTCTAAAACTTTAAAACATTAAACAAGGACATCAAAGCCATTCTCCAATATGCTTGATTCCCATAGCTGCAGTGTGCGAGTTGTGCTTCGCCTGCGGCAGAGGTTTAGTCAATGGATCTGATATGTTGTCATCAGTTCCAATCTTGCTTATCTCGACTTCTTTTCTTTCAACGAACTCTCATAGAAGGTGAAATCTACGAAGTACATGCTTGACTCTTTGGTGGTGTCTAGGCTCCTTTGCCTGTGCAATAGCTCCGTTATTATCACAATACAGGGCTATTGGTCCTTTAATGGAGGGGACTACACCAAGTTCACCTATGAACTTCCTTAGCCATATAGCTTCCTTTGCTGCTTCATGTGCAGCAATGTACTCCGCTTCAGTTGTAGAATCCGCAATGGTGCTTTGCTTAGCAGTTTTCCAGCTTACTGCACCTCCGTTGAGGCAGAAGACAAACCCAGACTGTGATCTGAAATCATCTTTCTCGGTTTCGAAACTTGCGTCCGTATAGCCTTTAACAATTAATTCATCATCTGCACCGTAGACCAGGAAGTCATCTATGTGCCTTTTCAGGTACTTCAGAATATTCTTGGCAGCAGTCCAATGTGCCTCTCCTGGGTCTGACTGGTATTTGCTCGTAGCACTGAGTGCGTACGCAACATCCGGGCGTGTACATATCATAGCATACATTATTGAACCAGTCAATGATGCATACGGAATCCCATTCATTCGTCTGCGCTCATCAAGTGTTTTTGGGCACTGAGTCTTGCTTAGAGTCATTCCATGAGACATGGGTAGGTAGCCTCGCTTGGAGTCTGCCATCTTGAACCTATCAAGCACCTTATTGATATAAGTGCTTTGACTAAGTCTAATCATCTTTTTAGATCTATCTCTGTAAATCTTGATGCCCAATATGTGTTGTGCTTCTCCTAGATCCTTCATCGAAAAACATTTCCTAAGCCAAATCTTGATAGAGTTCAACATAGGAATGTCATTTTCGATAAGTAATATGTCATCGACATATAATACTAGGAAAGCAGTTTTGCTCCCACCGACCTTCTTGTATACACAAGATTCGTCTGCGTTCTTGATGAAACCAAAGTCACTGACTGCTTCATCAAAACGTATATTCCAGCTCCTTGATGCCTGCTTCAATCCGTAGATTGATTTCTTTAGCTTGCATACCTTTTTAGCATTCTTTGGATCCTCAAAACCCTCAGGCTGTGTCATGAACACAGTTTCTGTTAAAACGCCGTTTAAGAAAGCGGTTTTGACATCCATCTGCCATATTTCGTAATCGTAATATGCAGCGATTGCTAACATTATCCGAATAGACTTTAGCATTGCAACTGGTGAAAAGGTTTCATCGTAATCCACACCGTGGACTTTCCTGTAACCTTTTGCAACCAATCTAGCTTTGAAAACTTCAAGTTTCCCATCCTTGTCTTTTTTCAGTTTTGAAAACCCATTTGCTTCCAATGGCTTGGTAGCCATCTGGCAAATCGACCAAATCCCATACTTGGTTTTCAGACATGGAGTCTAATTCAGATTGCATGGCTTCTTGCCATTGTTTGGAGCTAGGGCTCGTCATAGCTTTCTTGTAAGTCGCAGGTTCATCACTTTCAAGTAATAGAACATCATAGCTCTCGTTCGTCAAAATACCTAAGTACCTTTCCGGTTGAGATCTATATCTCTGCGATCTACGCGGGGTTACATCTCTAGATTGACCATGATTCTCACCAGATACTTCTAAAGATCTCTGAGTTTCATCTTGAATGTCATCTTGAGCATTCTCTAGAGTTTGTTGTTCGACTCGAATTTCTTCGAGGTCTACTTTTCTCCCACTTGTCATTTTGGAAATGTGATTCTTTTCAAAAAAGATACCATCTCGAGCAACAAACACCTTGTTCTCAGATGTATTGTAGAAGTAATACCCCTTTGTTTCCTTTGGATAGCCCACACGGATACATTTGTCAGATTTTGGATGAAGTTTGTCTGAAATTAATCTTTTGACGTATACTTCACATCCCCAAATCTTAAGAAAAGACAAATTTGGAGGCTTTCCAAACCATAACTCATATGGAGTCTTTTCAACAGCTTTAGACGGAGCTCTATTTATAGTGAGTGCAGCTGTATTTAGTGCATGTCCCCAAAATTCTATTGGAAGTTCGGCCTGACCCATCATTGACCTAACCATGTCTAGCAAGGTTCTGTTCCTCCGTTCCGACACACCATTCCATTGTGGTGTTCCAGGAGGAGTCAATTCTGATAGAATTCCACATTCTTTCGGATGGTCGTCAAATTCATAGCTCAGATATTCACCGCCTCTATCAGACCGCAGTGCTTTAATCTTCTTGCCTAATTGATTCTCTACTTCACTATGAAATTCCTTGAATTTGTCAAAGGATTCAGACTTATGCTTCATTAGGTAGACATAACCATATCTAATGAAGTCATTAGTGAAAGTGATAAAGTAGCTGAAACCACCTCTAGCATTTGTACTCATTGGTCCACATACATCTGTATGGATTAAACCCAATAGTTCATTTGCTCTTTCTCCAACTTTAGAGAAAGGTTGCTTTGTCATTTTGCCAAGTAAACATGATTCGCACTTACCATAATCCACTAAGTCAAATGGTTCTAGAATTCCTTCCTTTTGAAGTCTTTCTATGCGTTTCAGGTTAATATGGCCTAATCGACAATGCCACAGATAGGTGAGATCTGAATCATCCTTTTTGGCCTTCTTGGTATTTATGTTATAAACTTGTTTGTCGTGATCTAATAAATAAAGTCCATTGACTAATCTAGCAGATCCATAAAACATCTCTTTAAAATAAAACGAGCAACTATTGTCTTTTATTAAAAAGGAAAATCCCTTAGCATCTAAGCAAGAAACAGAAATGATGTTTTTAGTAAGACTTGGAACATGGAAACATTCTTCCAGTTCCAAAACTAGCCCAGAGGGCAACGACAAATAATAAGTTCCTACAGCTAATGCAGCAATCCGTGCTCCATTTCCCACTCGTAGGTCGACTTCACCCTTGATTAACTTTCTACTTCTTCTTAGTCCCTGTGGATTGGAACATAAGTGTGAGCCACAACCTGTATCTAATACCCAAAAAGTTGAATTAGCAAGTATACAGTCTATAACGAAAATACGTGAAGATGGAACGATTGTTCCGTTCTTCTGATCTTCCTTTAGCTTCAAGAAGTCTCTCTTCCAATGCCCCTTCTTCTTGCAGTAGAAGCATTCAGATTCAGAAGTGGGTTGACTGACCTTCCTCTTTTCAGATTTGGCGCCAGCTGGTTGCTTAGTTTGGCTGGCCTTGTTGCCACCATTCTTAGCATTCCTCTTCTTTCCAGATTTCTTGAACTTGCCCCCACGCACCATAAGCACATCTTGCTTATCACTTTTGAGCGTCTTTTCAGCGGTCTTCAGCATACCGTGAAGCTCAGTGAGCGTTTTGTCCAGACTATTCATACTGTAGTTCAGCTTGAACTGATCATACCCGCTTTGAAGAGAATGGAGGATGGTGTCTATAGCCATTTCCTGAGAGAATTGCTGATCCAGCCAACTCATATTCTCAATGAGTCCAATCATTTTGAGAACATGTGGACTTACGGTCTCGCCTTTCTTAAGTTTGGTCTCAAAAATTTGCCTATGAGTCTCGAATCTTTCGACTCGAGCCAGATCTTGGAACATGTTCTTTAACTCACTGATGATCGTGAAAGCATCTGAGTTGATGAACGTTTTCTGCAGATCTGCACTCATGGTGGCGAGCATTAGACATTTCACATCCTTGTTGGCATCAATCCAACGATTGAGGGCTGCCTGAGTGACCCCTTCGCCTGCGGCTTCGGGCATCGCCTCTTCCAGGACATACTCCTTTTCTTCCTGCATAATAACTATTTGCAAGTTCCTTTGCCAGTCAAGGAAGTTTTTCCCGCTCAACTTCTCCTTTTCGAGAATTGATCGAATGTTGAATGAATTGTTGTTTGCCATAATTAAAACTACAATTGAAAAAGAATAAACAAATAAATAATCATTCGCTGTTTCTCTTAATAAACTTAAATTCTAGCATTCATGCATAATTCAATGTTCATTAAGCATTTTATTCAAGTTATGTGTTCCGGCAGGTGTGAATAAAATGATTCCAAGATCCTAAAACCCATTGAAGAATTAAGCACATTATGTATTTAGACTCAATTCTAAAATCTTTTAGGTAAGCAAAAGCCATTTGCTAATAGTCTAGAGACTACTCTTGGTTGATAGGTACGTCTAAGAACTTATTAGGTAAACCTATCGATTTTGCCACGACATAAAAGGACTCCTTACTTTTATCGTTG
The DNA here is from genome assembly GCF_020520425.1 of Spinacia oleracea. Classification (NCBI taxonomy): domain Eukaryota; kingdom Viridiplantae; phylum Streptophyta; class Magnoliopsida; order Caryophyllales; family Amaranthaceae; genus Spinacia; species Spinacia oleracea. Next base: position 33,552,438 of record NC_079492.1, read on the forward strand.
AGTTTCACCAAAACTAACATGTACTCACAATTATTTGTGTACCTTACCCCTTTAGGACCAATAAGTAACACCTCGCTGAGCAAAAACTATTACTAGATTGATGTAAAGGATATCCAAGTAAGTTTTTATTTTGGCATGGCACCTTTTGACTCAATTTTTAAGTTTGGAACTTAAGGCTCTTACTATGTTGGTTAGATTTTAAGTGAACTAAAATCCTTAATCATGCAACATAATCAAGCCACAATCTCATGCATAATTAAGACATATTTAAAGCAATAAATAACTTAAAGCATGCATAAGATAAATGTGATCTAGTATGGCCCGACTTCATCTTGAAGCTTCAACTTCAAAGTCCGTCTTGAAAATGGATTGAAAACTCCGTCTTGAATTTCACCGTGGGAGGCGCCATTTTCTTCAAATAGGATAAGCTATAATTAAACTAATTACAACTATTTGATGGTACGCAGACCATATTTAAATTGAAAAACAAATTTGGTGCATTAGACCAATTACATTCAAATTAATGGTGCGTAGACCATATTTTCTATCCTATTTGGGCCATACTAGTCACTCCATAACCTGCAAAACAGTACATATACAATATATACCATTCATCCATTCATTATCATGAATGGCCCACATAGCTGGTTAGTGCATCACATAAATATTTGCAGCAATTAATCAAGGGCACCAATAATCTACCAATTATTCAATCCTTATTAATTCTAATCAAGTTGTTTAACCTTAAAGGATTTGTAGACCTAATCAAGAGTTTATGACTAAAAGGCTCCCACTTAAACCAATAAATTCATATGCTTTACTAATTTTAAACATAAAAATGTATTTCTAGTCTAACCGGAAACATACAAATTTAATTAAAATTTAAAGCTCATATAAATTTATAATCGAATCCATTAATTTAATTTATTTTAGTTGAATTAAACGAATTTAAATTAATTCAAGATTTAATTTTAGTAAAATAATTAGTACAAATAAAATTTATAATAATTATAATATTCAAAATTAAAATCCGAGAAAACAATTTAAATTACGAATTTTAAAATTAATTAAAATCATTTCCGAACTGAAAATCAAAATTAAATTCAAAGCGCATCAATCGGGTCAAGACGAGGCCATGGGCTAGCGCCCATGCCCCGTCGAGTCCACGAGGCAGCATCGCCCCTCACAAGTGATCACACAGCAAGGCACGAGCAGCAGCCACGCGCAAACGCAGCAAGCCAAGCCACGCTTGCGCGCAGCATCGCTCGCTGGCTTCGTAGCGCAACAGCTGCTTGGCGAGGCTGGGCGAGGCAGCGCTCGTTGCTGCGAGGCACCCCTCGCTGCCCGCGCGCGCGCCTGCCATTACTCGATCGGCTTGCTTCTTCGCCCATCCGCCCATGCATCATCGCAGCACTCGACGCAAGGCAGGGCCACTGCCTTGTGCTCGTGTGCCACTCGCCTTGCTCGCTGCATTCGTACCGCATGGGCGACGAGCTCCCTTGCTCGTCGTCGCATGCCCGCACTATACAACACCCCTTAAGGGTAACACGTAGCGTCCATTGCTTTGTGCGTGCAAGTTTTATGAGCGAATTGCATAAAAATTAAAACTTTTATTCCCAAAATTAATGACAAATTAATAAATCATATTAATTTCATAATTTTAGGGCGAAAAATCGAAAAGTTATTAATCAATTAACTTCCGATTAACATGGATTCAAATCTAGGTCATAAAAATTTAAAATTTAACACAAATTAACAATTTTTATGGTGGTTTTTAATCATTGGTACCTAATTAAACTATTAATTAATTATGAAAATCAAATCAATTCTAAATTATTTGAATTTCAACAAATTAATCATAATTACAAATTAGGTTGTATAATTAACAAGGCTAGGCATTCAAACTTGTTAAACATATACAGTAGGTCAATCAAAGATTCAAGATTTATCAACAAGAATCGCAAATATTTAATTTAACATCTTAAATTTACAAACTTTTGCGTTCGAAAAACTAAAACCTCCGAAAAGTCATAGTTAGGCTTCGAATTTGGGAATTCTGGGTTTCGGCGAAAAAGACTCTTTTTGTCAAAATTTTAGAATGCCTTTTACATGCGGAATTGACACAAAAATCACTCGATTTGGTTGAGTAACGAACATTCTGCCGAAAAACTGCATACATATAATTAAATAAACGCAATTTGCAATTAATTAACAATTACGAAAATTAATCACCCCTTTTAATTCCTTGAAAATTTGTAATATTTAACCATGTTTATGCAATTTAGATTATGAAAATAATAAGAGGCTCGTGATACCACTGTTAGGTTATGATACATATGACAAAACATAAATCATGCGGAAAAACCATAAAGCCAGGAAACATATTATTTACACATAATTATTTAGCATAGTTTAGATGCATACACTTTGTAGCGTGCTTTCCCTAGCTGCGCCCGAACCGAACAAGAACAAGTCTTTAGGACTCCAAGTGTCGTCCCTCCGTAGATAGTCCACAGCACGTCCAGATCCGCCTTAAGCTTGACCAACTAGAATCGCCCTTAAGGTTACTTAGGAATTTCGGCTATTTGGGTGCAAGTGTTTGGTTGATTTTGCATAAAAACCTTACCTTTGAATACTTCAATTGTATCTATAAATTATGACCCTAGGCACCTATTTATAGAGATATAGAAAAGGAATTATAATCCTACTAGGATGTGGATTTAATTAGAATCCTATTTGAACCCTAAATAATAAATTTAATCTATTAGGATTAGGATTTAATCAATACACGAATTCCGATAGGATTAGGATTTGTTACGAACACGAGCGTCGTATGGCCACGAGCATCGCACCACCCGTGCAGGCCTTGCGGCCCACACGAGCAGTCGCTGCTCGCAGCCCACGAGCACGCTCAGCGCGCGCGCGCCAAAGGCCTTACTGGGCCTGGCCTTGCGCTGGGCCTGGCGAGGCTGTGGCAGCTCCGTGTTTGGGCGCTCGGCTTGCTGGGCGCGGGCCTGGCTTCGTGCTGGGCCTTCGTCTAGCAAGCCTCGTCCGATGCTAATTCGTACGATGCGCTTCCGATTAAATTCCCGGTTCCGGAATTCATTTCCGATACGAACAATATTTAATATTTCCGATTCCGGAATTAATTTCCGTTTCGAACAAATATTTAATATTTTCGTTTCCGGAATTATTTTCCGATTCCGATAATATTTCCGATTCTGACAATATTTCCGTTTCCGGCAATATTTCCGATTCCGGTAATATTTCCATTTCCAATAATATTTTCCGATACGTACCATGTTTCCGTTTCCGGCAACATCTACGACTTGGATAATATTTATATTTCCGATACGATCCATATTTCCGTTTCCGGCAATATCATCGTTTCCGGAGTATTCATTTCTTGCTTGTGACGATCTCAGTTCCCACTGAAACCAAGATCCGTCGATTCCGAATATCCATAGATGGAGTATTTAATGCTATTAAATACTTGATCCGTTTACGTACTATTTGTGTGACCCTACGGGTTCAGTCAAGAGTAAGTTGTGGATTAATATCATTAATTCCACTTGAACTGAATCGGCCTCTAGCTAGGCATTCAGCTCACTTGATCTCACTGAATTATTAACTTGTTAATTAATACTGAACCGCATTTATTAGACTTAACATTAAATGCATACTTGGACCAAGGGCATTATTTCCTTCACATAGGACTTGGACTTGAATGTTTGAATTAAAAATCCGGCATTACGTCGTCATGAATTTGAACTTGAGGTTTTGGATATAGGATTTGGACTTGAAAGTTTTGAATCGAAAATCCAGCATCATATCGTCGTTGGATTCGGAAATAGGACTTGAAAATCCGGCATTATAACGTCGTTGGATTGAATTTTGAATTTGGAATTGGAAATTGGACTTAAAAATCCGGCATTATGACGCTGTTGGATTGGGCTTGAATTTGGAATTGGATATTGGTATTTGCGCGTGAGGCGTGTTTAGGGGTTTTGAATCAAATGGAGTGGCATTCCTAAAAGACCCTAAATCGGCGATTTTAGATGCATGAGGTTTGAATGATGCTCCTAGGGGTTAGGTTTCCTAGTTGGAGGCTAATGGTTTTGGCAAAGCTAGAACTTGAGGTTAGTCATTCACGCGTGTAAAGACGCCCACACAATGCACAAATAGCATGTTGTCACACTAGCATGAATATGAATGCGACATGCAAAGTTCTCAACCTATGGTCGGTCTAAGTTTTATATGATGCAAGTGGTCGGCTTTGGGTGTCGAAAGGGTGCTTGACTAAGAGGCGGATCCGGCAACAACTGTTTCACCTCCTCAAGGGGGAGGTGTTGGTTGGCGGACGACCTCCATACTTGACATCGGGAACGTCAAGCAAATGCCAAGTTTCGGTAGGCGCGGAAATGGTCATACACTTTGGTCAGGAAACGTATGGAGAATTACCATTTCGCTGCCCCCGGGGCTAACCCGAATGTAGAACGCATTCATGTTGGGCAAGGTAAAAATTCGTTTTGTACAAATAGGGTTTTCGAAAATATGCATGCCATGCTTAGAAATTGAAAATTGTACTCGAATATTGTATTTGAAAAGCTCGTTTTTCGGCATTCGTTCTCGGGGTTTGGCAGCGTTCTTCAAAATTCAAAATCTGAATTGAACTGAACTCCCACTCGAAAACTTGGACAGAATGGGCAGCCAGCCACTGGAAGCCACTGTGCTGAATGCAGGCAGCAGCGCCTGGCGTAGGGGCCTGCGTCCAGCGCTACTACTGGCATCCAGAACTTGAGCATGGCAATGGCAAGTTGCCCATGGACTGCTCGTATAATCGAATTGAAATTTAGAACTCCCCAGTTGAGTCGCCAAATTGTAAGGGGTGTTTTAGTTTCCTCCCGCACTTGTTGGATTTGAATCCCCCTACGATTTTGTAGATTTTTGAATTTCGAAGGAGTCGCCACCAAACAATAGCACGGGAAGGGAAATGCATTTTATGTTGTTTCCAGCAAAAATCATGTTTGCAGAGCGGTGCGCCCGCACCCATTATTGACGCACCTTCATCGTAACTTTGGGATAGCTGATTTATCTCACTCATCGGTGAGCCAACACCCGATTTTGGTGCGCCCTCGAAGACCCATATTTGTGCGCCCGCACCGTAGTCCGGATTTCGTAATTTTTAGTTTATTTTGTATTTTTTTTGGAAAGGGTATAAATACCCCTTTTTCCCAATTTTGGGGAGGCTTTTGATTGTTCTAATTTTTCGAGTTTTAAAAGTTTTAGAGAGAGAAACACTTAGATTAAATAGCATAGGATAGATTAGAATTATATTTTAGGCTTTAATTCCACGAGATTAAAAAGCATCAATTGGAAAAATGATTCTCGGCTGCTTGTGTGGTTTTACTTCGATCATCCAAAAACAAAAACTGTGCATGATCACAAAATCAATCACCAAAACTTAACATGGATTGATGATTTGAATCAATCAAGGATGAGATGGAACATGGTATCAGCTCTCGCACATGTCCTTTTCCATAAAATTCGTTTGCAGAAGTCTTTAGATTGCATGTCTTCTCACCAGAAGTCGCCTAACACACTTACGATCCTTGACTACCAATACTGCAAAATCTCCTTCTCTGATTCTTAAGATTCGGTATCCGTTTTCATGTCAAAAGTTTCGTAGAATGATTTACAGCCAAATTAGTAAAATGGTTTTCAGCATCCTCAACTCAATGGTTTTTGTCTGGCATCACGTATATGAAACATAAGCTGTAAAAGAACAAGGGTCCAGTTAGTCAAAATTGCTTAACATCCCACCAAAGCACTACGCAGCTCATTTACTCAACTTACCTTTGTTCCTAGATAGAAGGTAAAAAGTATGCCAGCAAGTACGGGAAGTCCTGCGAAAGAAGAAGAAAAAATTGCATAAACATAACGTTCTTTGGGCTGAGAGTGACAATTAACATAACAAGGATCTTCATGACTTAATACCTTCTTTATGAAGGAAACCAGAAATCAAGAAATTGATTCCTGATGGCCCAACAACAAAGCCGACAAGATTAGCAATCTGCAAGTAGAATCAAGCAACACCATAAGATCCTTAAGATATGACCGAAGAAACTCTACACCCGATACGGATTAATATACTTCTTCCTTCCGTAAATATCTCACCATTTGGCTACACTACGACTTTGGCCTTTTTTTTTATTCATACGTAACAAAATTGTAATGATGTGGGGTCATGTTAGATTCGTATCGATATATATTTTCTAAATATCATTTTTTTATAATTTTTACTTACACATAATTTGAGATATTAATAGTCAAAGTAATGTGTTAGAAGGAGTAAAAGTCAATCATAATGCGATATTTAAGGAACGGAGGAAGTACATGATTTCACGCTCGATGCCAAAAAAAATTGCTTCGTCATGCTCATCTAGCTAAAAAAAAATTAAAAGAAAGTTGCGAGCAACAAAACAGGACTAGATTGCTTGAAGAACTTTGTAAATTCATTTTCACATATATGATTCAACATTATCAGCCAAAACTGTTGCTCCTCCAGCATGCTCATGAGCTCATCCAGGCTCAAGTTCAAAATATCTAACCTTGGAACTCGCAAGAAATAAAGCATGCAAATCAGCAAATGTTACTTAGAAAGTTAGAAAGATATTGAGAATTCTTTTTCAAAATTCCAACAACAAAAAGATAGTTTCTAGATAAGCCTTATTAGCCATGCAATTTAGAGAAGGTCAAGCAGCATATAAATCCAAGGAAAAAGACTGCACAATGCAAAGGGAAACATAAATTGTACAAAGTTCAACGAGGAAATTTGCTAGGCAAGACACGAGTAATGAGAGATGTACCATGAGACAAGTAATTGTTACAGCCCCAGAAATTGCACTCAATTCCTGTAAGAAAAACTTCCAGAAAGTACTCTCCACCTGAAAAGTTGACGAATCTCTTACATGTAAATAAACATAGTAAGCAAATCAGATGAAAGATACTTGTAACAAAATTAGCAAATACCGTACGAAGTGTCATTTTATTTCCCACATAATGCCTTCTAACTACACCACTGCCAAGAGTCTCAAGAGGAACTGGACTCAGGTTCCAGTTGACACCGCAATCTCCCTATGTTAAAATTAGTGCTTCAAATTACAAATTAATTAGTTATTTAATATCTTTCATGTAATTCAATAAATCAACGTTATTTACTAGCTAGTCGGGTTAGTCAAATTTAGTTGTGGTAGTGGGCTAAATTAGTGGGGCACTATCATCCATTATTCCACCTAATTAGGTAGGGTTTTGCTCTTGCTTAGCATTGTTAGTTAGTTTGTAGCCTATTTAAAAGGCAATGATTCTCCCAGTTTATTTTGTTGTCTCTGCTTTCTCATCTCCAACAAAATTGGTATCAAGAGCTAGTGATCTTTGTGAGACCTATTTTATTTGAGCGTTCATATCTTTCTCTCAATGGCATCAAATACTCTTTCACTTTCTATACCCACATTCAAAGGAGAGAATTACAATACATGGGCTATCAAAATGAAATCATATTTGAAAGCCATGAGTTTGTGGGAAGCAACTGAGAGTGATGATTCAAACCCTCTTCCAGAAAATCCAACTGTATCCCAAATGAAAAGGCACAATAAAGAAGCGGAAAAGAAAACAAAGGCACTTTCATGTATTAATTCGGCTGTGTTGGACGAAATCTTTACAAGTATCATGACTTGTGATCCACCAAAGGAGGCATGGATAGACTAAAGGAAGAGTTTGAGAGCAATGCTCAAACAAAGTTGATGCAAGTTTTGAACCGTGAAGAAGAGCAAAACCATTAAAGAATATGTAAATGAACTTATGACAACTGTTAATCAAATTAGATTGCTTGGTGAAACATTTTCCAATGAGAGAGTGGTTTATAAGGTTTTAGTGAGTTTTCCCGAAAATATGAGTCAAAAATTTCCTCACTTGAAAATTCCAAAGACCTATCCAAAATAACCAATGCTCTAATGTTGTAGACCAAAGAAGATCAATGAAGGAGGAAGAAAATGGAATTGAAGGAGCCTTATTGGTTAAGTCTTCGTTCCATAAAGGGAAAGGAAAAACCTCCCAATGCAACAATTGTCAAATGGTTGGTCATGAAGAAAAAAGTTGTTGGCATAAAGGACAGCCAAAATGTTTCAAGTGTCAAAATTTTGGGCATTTGGCAAGGAACTGCAGGCTTCAAAATGACGAGGAAGCATTTATGGCACAAGTGGCTGTAAAAGAAATTTTGTTTTAGAGTCATGGTTGATAATATGCGCCAAGGGAGAGAAGTGCTCCAAAGATTAGAAGTTGGTGATAACGTGCATCAACATGTGTTTGAGATGAGAAGTGCATCATAGATGAAGAGACCTGCTTCATTAATTTTCAAACTTTGAAGCAAAGGGGTGTATTAAAATTAGTGCTTCAAATTACTAACAACTTAGTTATTTAATTTATTTGATGTAATTCACTAAATCAATGTTTTTTACTAGCTAGTCAGGTTAGTCAAATTTAGTTGTGGTAGTGGGCTAAATTAGTGGGGCACTATCACCCATTATTCCACTTAATTGGGTAGGGGTTTTGCTCTTGCTTACCATTGTTAGTTAATTAGTTTGTAGCCTATTTGAAGGGCAATGATTCTCCCAGCTGAAGTGAATGAGAATGCAGTAACATTTCTTTTCACATTTCAACCGTTTATTTTGTTGTCTCTGCTTTCTCATCTCCAACACCCTAAAGGTAGGGAAGGGGGTGGGTCCGTGGGTGGGGGAGCCGGGAGGGAGTGATAGGCTAATTGTGGGTGAGACTAGAATCCCTTATTATCCTAGAAATATCAAAAGATTCAAAACGCAGATTCTCAATCAGGGATACCACAAAAAGGCATTTGATACAACTGATGCTCACTTGTTTTAGTCTTTTAGTCGCAAAGAAACTGCATGTATTAAGATGTGCAGAGTTCAGAAAGAAATGATGCTATGACATATTTATTTAAGAATTTTGCTAGTTATGATTCTGAATATATGCCCATGCCTATAGCTAGCATGACAAATGAACTTCGGACATAGGTTGCAAAGTGACTGATTTCAGCAAACATATTTAGTGTCAGGATATGATTACTGAAGAAACATATACGGGGTACTTGACAATAGAACAAACCTGAAAAGCCCTAGCTACTGATTTCAATAATATTTCTGGGATATAAAAGATACATGTCAGCCATGCCCAAGATAGAAGTTTCCTGCAGCCAAGTCAAGAAGTCCAGGAATCATAAAACAAAGTCAAAAGAAATCAGTGACTGTACTGCTAAAAATGAATGGCCTAAGCAGGAAAAATGTTTAAGAAATTACCATTCCAAATCATGCCAGATAGCAACAAATGTGAATATAACCCACACATTTAGCAACTTTGTCTGTGCACCACCAAGCGGAATGTAAAGGTACCTAGCTTCCACGCCAATTATAAAATAACTATTTAGTCATTACATACTAACAGAGATGTACAACACACCAAATACCAAACCTACAGAAGACGTACCTCACAAGCCACTTATTGTAGGATGCATGCCAACTTTTCCAAAAACTCTCCAAATTGTAGCAATTGTTGATGCATTTTGGCATATTTTCGGGAGCCTCAATGCCATTAAGCTGAAAGACCGTTTTCAAGGGTTTTAACTCAGAATAGTATGCCACCATAAAAAACAAAAGAAAAATCTTTTGATAATTAGGCTTTGTTCTCCTCAACTTATATTTTTCTGAAAAAAACTTGTTTTTGCTGAGAGGAGAGTGCTATACACATATACTATATTCCTTTCACCTTATTCTTATTGCTTATTACTTTATTCTTTTTAAAATCAGGTCGGACCTTTCTTTCAGTTTGCTTATTGCATTTATCTTAATTCCGTTTTGAAAAAATTATGAAAAGTAGATATTTGAAAAATATACTTTAAGACATACCTAACTAGACTACACTTGACAGTGTTATTTTTGTTATATATATACTTACGTACAAACATGGTAAAACTATAATGAAATCAAGAGATGAGAAAATTTCAGACCAGACCAGAAATTAAATAATTCAGACCAAATCAGACTAGACCAAGTAAAGAGAACAGCCTTAGATGGGAAAGAATAAGAAAATAAAAAGTGCAGCACCTAAAACTCAGATCAAACAAGGAATAGATTTGTTATACCAATGACCAAAACCGAAAGTAGCGCCAAATGAGAAGAAACTTCAGCCACATGAAATTTAGGACCTGCCATTATGGAAATAGCATAAAGAAGTGAGGCCAATTGTTTGAGCCAAGACATTATTAGCACTGTACAAGAGCTCAATAATAATTTAAGCCAAGAATATGCAGTAGTCAACCACGAAATTTGAAAATGATTTTCATGAAGGATAATGCAAGCACCATCAAATTCTATTTCTCTACCCCCTGTTGGTGGTGCAGAAACAAAGTTTTTAAATAATCGATTCTGAACAGACTTCAGAAAATGAACAAATTCTACGGGAAAAAGAAAGCTATATCAACTTTATGAAAGTTGCGAAACTGGTAGCGATAGAGTACATTATCAAACATGCTTCAGTAGGATATTAAGATGGCATATTCTGCTACTTGGGTGAATACCTCATAATTTAAATCAGATAAACCAAAGAATCAGGGCCTATGAGTAAAATATATCAGCCTTAGAGGAAGCCACTGTCAATGGCCTTATCATTCAGCGCATTATTAACAAAATAAAAACGAACTAGCTCACTTCAAAAACGAATGGAACACAAATTAGCAACTCTTACCCCATACCCGATGATAAAGACATCAAAAGCTGATAGCTGTTTCCACAAGCCACTGAAGAATGGAACAACAAATGAAATTAGACAGTGTTGTGGGATTCTGGCATTGTTTTATACATAACTAACATAAGCATATCTCACCTTATTGCAAAGGCATTGTAATGAAAGAAATGGGTAATCAGTTCAACTAGGCAAAGAGAGAAGGTCCATCTTAACCCATAAAGAGCTACATCTTTGGACAAATATGTATTTTGTGGATGATCTATCTGCAAGAGTCAATCAAAGATTAGAACAGTCAAAGTTGAGGACAGCAGAGACCATCATGAGGTCAAGGATGAAAACTTACTATTTCTCCTGTTGAGCAGAGAGGGAAGGGGAGGGGAAGGCAAGCTAAAGTAATCTAATAAGGTATTGGGCTTTGCTTAAATAACTTGTTCACAACTGTTGACAACCTAATTAAAAGTTTTAAAACAGACTGTCACAAGTCATGATTTTCATTTCTAGGTGATCATCGATCTCAGTAGGAATTTTTCTAACACGATTAACACCCATCCATAGTTATGAGTTATCGACTTGTCAGCAATTGGATCAACCAAGGGACTGCTTGCCAGTCAGACCTCTGCGTCAATAGAAGCAACTGACTCGTAATAATTCAATAAATCTAAAAGTGGGCCATCAGCTATATTGATGTACAGGAAGATGTATCAAAATTGATTTATAATTGTGTCTATGTTACTTCCTCTGCTTTTTCATATAATTGCATCATACTCCACATTTGAGGAAGAGATTAGTAAACAAACTTAATATAAATAAATCAAACACCAGTTAGAGGGAAGGTTGAGTCATTAAGGTTTTAATCTAATCACTTGAGTTGTCCGTTTACCTTCTCTAATCTCTTTCTTAAACTACGAGCCAAAGGGGATGATGTTGCTACTTGCTATTATAAAAAACCCAGAGGTAGTATATATTAATATAAGGCTCCCGGCTAAGAGTTTAAGCAGTTTGTCACTTATTTTCTTAACAAATCAAACCAGACAAAACATTTGGTCTATCCTAGTCCAAGCCAGCTTTTACCAGTTTTTGTATACATGGACTTAAACCTAGCTCAGCCCCAGAAAATTACAGCTGAAAATTCTATTTGGAAATCTCCATAAAAGTTTGGGATCTAGTTCAATGGTGATATCTATGCTACACTCAAATAAAATTCTATGGATATCATGGATCGAACTTAAATAACAAGATCAGTTTCCGCTAGAAGAATAAATAGAACAATAAAACCCATAGATAGAAAGCTGCAAAAATGCGAACCTATGTCATTTTTCTGAAATAGAAAAAGATAGGTACAACATAAGTAGTTAGACATCAAGTTGTAAATGTAATGTCCAGAAATCAAGGACGTAGCATAAGTGCACTTGGAGTTACTTAGTTGTTCTTTACAGTCAAAGATTCTGATAGAAAATCTGACAATTGGAAAGAAGGAATGATACAAAGTATAGAAGTTCAAAGTAAGCACGAATGACATACCTGTGACGCAAATGCATTGAAACTAATAATAGGACCGGCGATATAAAGTGGAGCATATACCAGGTAACATAGGTATATGCTATATGAGTATTTTTCCTCCTCTAAGCTCCTCTCCTACAAGATATCAAGCAAAACATCATTTTATTAATTGTCATCCGTAACTCAGACAACTGAGACAAGTATGTCCATATACTTTTTCTTGTAGTTTTCCTGGGGTTTGGGGAAGGGAATGCACATTCTAAGGGGATACAGTTACCTGTAAAGATAAATAGCATGTTCTTCCTGATTTACAAATTGAGCACCGCTGAATATGCTTCTGCATACACCAAAAGTGCAAAAGTATGGTCATGTGAATGCAAACATATAAACAAGTAAACCCAAAATTTTAAGCTGCTTTTCACAGAAACCTAAGAAATCTGACGGAGTAATATGACCAAAGAAAAAATACACGAAAGAAGGCCAAAAAGACAGACAACATGTTGATGCATTTATGGCTTGCTGGCTTCCTGGAAAGGCATTTAATTTGCTACCATATAAAAGCGTGATAAAACCCCTTGTCATCTAAAACAAAGTTCCGACCCCTTCATGTAAATAGAAATTGTGTAAAATAATAAATCGCATAGATGAGAAAGAGGCCATAAGTGGTGAAAAGCAGGAATCAATCAATTACTTAAGAAAAACAAAGTGATATCAATGAGAGATGTTCTGACAACACGAAGAAGATATCCTTTGAGCTCAAATATAAATTCCTCCAATTTTGTTTAGGATCGCATACCCACATATAATTAACGGCCATACTCTATTCATTCTGTCTCCGACTTAGGAATGTTGCATACAGTCAACATAATGGCAGATTGTTAAGCTATATTAGGAATATTGATATTATGTTAATAGTAGGATTGCCATAATATTAGTATCCTAATATTAGGATTAACATAATAGTAGTATATTATCTTAAAATTAGGATTACCATATTATTAGTAGTATTATCTTAATATATCTAAGAATAGTTAGGTTGAAAATAGTTAGGAATTGTAATATATATATATATTCATTAATTTAATAAAAAGAGGAGTGGCTTTTTGCGTCATATTTGTCATGGTATCAAGAGCAAGGTAAGATTTTTTTTTTTTTCCCTCCGCAAATTTGAGGAGAGAAATACGGTGAGTTTTGAGGTCGTGTAATGGCGAAGGATGATGAGGAAACTCCGCCACCGAAGGATGAACTCGCAAAGGAATACTATCTAGGATCATCTGATGGTCCAGGAAATATAATTACACCAATTAAACTTAGAGGCTCCAAGAACTACGATGAGTGGTCTACATCGGTTCGTAGAGCTTTGATTTCGAAGAGAAAATTTGGCTTCATTGATGGAACAATCAAAGAACCAACAACAGACCCGGACAGACTTGCAGATTGGATTGCTGTCCAATCTATGTTGGTATCATGGATCACACACACGTTGTAGGAATCGTTGAGATCAACTGTAGGAGATTATGATAATGCCGGAACTTTGTGGCTTCACCTGAAGAAGCGCTTCTGTGTGGTCAGCGGCACACGTGTCTGCAAATTAAAAACAAGCCTCGGTGAATGCAAGCAGGGAGGTAATGAGACAGTAGCTGAGTATTATGGCAGGCTGTCAATTATCATGAAGGAACTTGTGAATTATGCAAGGGTACCTAAGTGTGATTGTGGAGGTTGCACGTGTGGTATTGCAGCGTAGGTAGCGGAGATTAGAGAAGAGGATCATCTACATTATTTTTTGATTGGGCTTGACAAACCTTACGAAGCCATCCGAGCCCAATTACTAGGACAGACGCCTCTACCTTCGATAGATGAAGCATACCAATCAGTGACTAATACTGAGGATTTACGAATAAAGAAAGGCCATCAACGTGAGGGTAACATTATGGCTTTCAAGACTGAGGTACGAGGTAAGTCGGGTTATCGAGATCATGCCACTAGATTTTGTAACCATTGCAATAGGGAAGGCCATGAGGATGAGACGTGCTACCAGCTAGTTGGCTTTCCTGAATGGTGGGATGATAGGAGGAAAGGAGGACGAGGCTCTGGCCGTAACAATAATAGTAGAGGGGGTCGTGGGGGCCGAGGTCGCGTAGGAGGCAATGGTGTCACAGGGCCAAGTAATCAAGGGGTAGTAGGTGGTGTGCGAGCTAACAAACTAACAAGCCAGGCACATCAAACTTCTTTGAATGCTTCTGGGATGACTGATGGGCTAGCAGGAGTATCCTCCACTCAAGTCCAGCAAATTATTGACCTGTTGACATCAAAAACCAATACGAAATTGCAAGGTATATGCGATAATAATTTATTATGGATCGTTGATACGGGAGCATCAAATCATGTTACAAACGACCTCTCAATATTGATGAATGTGCGGACGATCCAAAATTGCCCTGTAGGCCTCCCAGATGGACAATTCACTAACTCGAATCAAATTGGTTCGGTGGAATTGAATGGAGGATTAATACTTGATAATGTGTTATTTGTACCTACTTTAAATTGCAATTTAATTTCTGTGACGCAATTGAGTGATGAATCAAATTGTGTGATTCAATTTACTAACAAGATATGTGTTATACAGGACCGGTTCACGAGGAAGATGATTGGCCTGGGTGAACGAACAGATGGACTTTATTTTTTCCGTGGAACTCCGTTGGTCAAGGTGTGTGCGGTTGAGACAGAATGTGTGGTCGAACTGTGGCATCAACGAATGGGGCATCCATCGGAAAGAATTGTGAAGCTTCTTCCTCCTGTGAGTAATGCTGTTAGGAGAAATAATAATGTATGCGATGTTTGTCCTCGTGCTAAGCATACTAGGAGTCCTTTTCCTGTTAGTGAAAATAAAGCTGGTGAAATGTTTGAATTGATACATTTAGATTTGTGGGGGCCCTATAAGACACATTCGTCTTGTGGTGCTCGATATTTTTTAACTATTGTAGATGATTTATCTAGAGGAGTATGGATTTATTTGCTTCGTAATAAAACTGAGGTTGAAGATGTGTTTATGAATTTTGTTGCAATGACTAAACGTCAATTTAATCAAGATATTAAGGTGATACGAAGTGATAATGGTACTGAATTTAATTGCCTGCAAGGTTATTTTTTAAAAAATGGAATTTGGTTTGAATCATCATGTGTTGGGACTCCCCAACAGAATGGTAGGGTAAAGCGGAAACACCAACATTTATTAAATGTGGCACGGGCATTACGTTTTCAGGCTAAGTTACCAAAGAAATTTTGGGGGGAATGTATTTCAGCGGCATGTTATTTGATAAATAGAACGCCAACTCCTTTGCTCAATAATAAAACACCATATGAAATGTTGTTTGGTAAAATTCCGTCGTATGAGTTGATTCGTGTTTTTGGATGTCTTTGTTATGCATATAATCAACGGAGTAAAGGGGACAAATTTGATTCTCGGGGTAGAAAATGTATTCTTATTGGATATCCGTTTGGCAAGAAAGGGTGGCAATTGTTTGATTTAGAAACACGAGAATTCTTTGTGTCGCGTGATGTTAAGTTTCATGAGAAGGTTTTCCCTTATACTGAGGGTATGGCAGATGATGTTGTCGGAGTATTTGCTAATGAGGAACATGTGGTAGTTTATGGGAGTGATGATGAGGCGGAATGTGTTAATAGTCGCAATGTCAGGCAACCTCTAAGGCCTAGTAGTAGTGAGGCAGTAGGAATAAGCAATAATGCACGAAACACAGGGGCATCAAGTGTGCCAGTAGATGCGAGTGATGGAGAAGTATTGCAGGAGGAGTTAGACGAGGTGTCGCATGAAGCGCATGCCGAAGTGCAGCAAGAGGCGCAGATCAAAACACCTGCTTCGAACCAGACAACAGCTATTGGGCAAATGAGCAGCAATAGTGCAGGAAATATTATGTCTGGCAGTATGACGGTAGGCTCGGGAAGTGAGGGGGAGTTGGGGCGAGGGAAGAGACAAAAATACCCTTCCTTCAAAATTCGAGATTGTGTGATGCATACTATACGGAAAAATAAAGTTCCATCGGAAAGTTCATCCTTGACATCATCCTCCTCAGGTACTCCCTATCCTATAACATATTTTGTTAATTATGAAAGATTTTCTGCGAAACATAGAAATTTTATTGCAGCTATTACAGAGGGAAAAGCCCCAAAATCTTTTAAAGAGGCAATGAAACACAAAGCGTGGAGAGAGGCTATGGGTGCAGAAATAGACGCACTTGAAGGGCAGGGGACATGGGTCCTAGAAAAATTACCTCCAGGAAAGAAAGCACTAGGGAGCAAGTGGGTGTATACGGAGAAAAGAGATGAGGATGGAAATTTGATCCGGAACAAGGCACGATTGGTGTGCTTAGGCAATCATCAGATAGAAGGTACAGATTATAATGAAACTTTTGCTCCAGTTGCTAAAATGTCAACAGTGCGAACTTTCTTGGCTGTTGCAGCAGTGAAAAACTTGGAAGTGCATCAAATGGATGTACATAATGCTTTCTTACATGGTGATTTAGAGGAGGAAATCTATATGAAAATTTCACCTGGGTTTCATAAAGATAATACTGACATGGTTTGCAGAATGAAAAAATCTTTGTATGGATTGAAACAGGCACCCCGGTGTTGGTTTGAAAAGTTGTCCATTGCTTTGAAGAAGTATGGGTTTAAACAGTCATATTCAGATTACTCGCTATTCACCCTTTCGAAAGGAGAGTTACAGTTGAGCGTTCTAGTATATGTTGATGACATGATTATTGCCGGAAACAATGTATTTGCATTAAATAGTTTTAAAGCGTATTTGAGTTAATGCTTTAAAATGAAGGATCTGGGTCATCTTAAATATTTTTTAGGATTGGAGGTTGCACGTAGCAAGAGTGGATTTTATGTCTGTCAGCGAAAATATGCGCTAGATATTATTTCAGAAACAGGTCTACTAGGTGCAAAACCCTCAGATTTTCCAATAGAACAAAATCATAAGCTAGCACTTGCAGAAGGAAATGAACTGGAAGATGTAGAGAAATACAGACGTCTCGTAGGCCGTCTAATTTACTTGGCCGTGACTAGGCCAGATTTGGCATATTCTGTGCACATTTTATCGCAGTTTATGCAGGCACCAAAGGAAAAACATTGGGAGGCAGCATTAAGAGTAGTGCGATACTTAAAGAAGTGCCCTGGTCAAGGCATTCTTTTACGTTCTGATAGTGCTTTGCGACTAGAGGGATGGTGTGACTCGGATTGGGCTAGTTGTCCTTTGACTCGTCGCTCATTAACTGGATGGTTTGTATTACTCGGTCTTTCTCCGATTTCCTGGAAGACTAAGAAACAATATACAGTATCGCGCTCATCAACAGAAGCAGAGTATCGTTCGATGGCAGCATTGACATGTGAGTTAAAGTGGTTAAAGCAACTACTTAGAGATTTGGGCGTGGAGCACAAGCAAGGTATGCGTATGTTTTGTGATAGTCAGTCAGCACTTCACATTGCACATAATCCAGTTTTTCATGAAATGACTAAACATATTGAGGCAGATTGTCATTTCATACGAGATGCAATCAAGGAAAGTGTTATTTGTCCTTCGTATGTGTCAACGAAGGTGCAATTAGCAGATATTTTTACAAAGGCGTTAGGAAAAGCGCAATTTGAATTTTTTCTTGACAAGATGGGCATTCGAGATCTACATGCTCCACCTTGAGGGGGGATGTTAAGCTATATTAGGAATATTAATATTATGTTAATATTAGGATTGCCATAATATTAGTATCCTAATATTAGGATTAACATAATAGTAGTATATTATCTTAAAATTAGGATTACCATATTATTAGTAGTATTATCTTAATATATCTAAGAATAGTTAGGTTGAAAATAGTTAGGAATTGTAATATATATATTCATTAATTTAATAAGAAGATGAGTGACTTTTTGCGTCATATTTGTCACAGATTATTATTAAATGCAGTCACTTGGTTTTTTACTTGCAGACTAGTAATTTCTAAATAATATAACCTGATTACCCTCTATAATATTTTGTGGTTGTAAAGATTCGACTTTGCAGCACGGACATATTTGGGGAGAAATAAACCATCTACAATTTCAGGAGTCAAACTGCAAACCTCCAAACATAGTTATTGTACAAATATTACAAGGGGAAAACATCTTGGAGAATAGACATTGATGGAAACTCACAAAGAAAAGCTAGATTATCACCTAAAAGCTATTCAAGCTATCTTTTCTTGGTGGATTTTGCTCTTTTTTTCCCAAAAGCCCTATAAGCTAGCTTGTATGTAGTTCGTTGAGCCAAGCAGAACCCACTATCCAGTTTAAATCCTTGACAGTGGGTTAAAAACTTTAAATCTTCAACTAGTTGGGCTTTCCACTACATTAATAACCGGTACTACCTCCATTTCAAAATGATCTTTACACTTTCCAACTTAGTCTGTTCCATAATGTTATTTACACTGTACTTTATACTATTTTTTGACATAAAATTTTACTACTTTACCCCTATTACCCCCACGACATTTACAATTTCCACCAACTTTCTCCTTACTTTATTCATTTCTTTCTTACACCCACACACATTTATTTACATCTCTCTTACTTTATCCATATTTTATTATATTCACCCATCTTTTTACATACTCTCCCTTTTTTCTTAATATTTGTGCAAATAGTAACTGTAAAGATCATTTTGAAACGGATGTAGTATTAAATAAATGCAGTCAGCTAGTTTTAGCAAAAAAATAATGATGATAGCACAGAAAAAAAAAATTAAATAAATAAATAAAGGCTTAGGCTCATTATGATGCTCAAAAATCAAAGCAAGCCATTCTAATATTGGGTGAGACTGTAGGAAGACCACTGCAGGACCAAAAACACAAAGTGCAGGGAGACGAAGGATTTTATAGAATAAGAGTAACAGATATACAACTACCTCCTGATCAAAGCGAGAATCTTTCTGTGCCCAATGGTAATCATATCCAAAACTTATCATGCGTAGGGTAACTGCAAATAAACAGATTTAGAAATGAAAGGAGGGCTCGCGAAAGATAGATGTAAATATATCACTAGTGCAGCATTATAATAACACGTCAGCCAAAGAGGCAAGATAAGTAACAGAGAATGTTGTTCCTAAGTTTTGGTTGATGACACACACATATTGCAAACTTCCTGATTATGGTTGCTAAATGACTTTGAACAGGTAAATGCCCAAGTTTCTATTAGGATAGGAACTTGAATCAGATGGTGAAGTTCCTGATGTACACTTGGAACAGTCACTGGAGTTCCAGAGCTGGAAGTTGTATTTGTTCCAGTTTGAAGTTACAAGAGGAGCAACACAGTTACATAACAAGAGTTCCGAATATTCACAAGAACTATTACAGACTCATGGCCACGAGTTCCTATTTAAACATAAGAGGAACTCATTAATGTTCCTGAGCTGGAACAAGTGAAGCTTCAGAGTTGAATGCCTCACCAAAGGAAAGACATATATGTCTAGGTAGTTTATCTTGCTTAGATTATATGTAATATGTTAATATGTTAAGTAGTATATAAGGAACTAGAGGAACTTGGATTACTCGTGTGTTTTTGTCAAAATATCAAGCAACACAGTTTTAAGGAAAATACTTTAAATAAAATATCTTTTCCTGTTTAATAAAAATAAGATTTTCATCACATTCTGTTACTTAAATAAAAACAGTTTTTATCTTCCTAAAACTTCTCCTAAATATTTTGACAAAATAAATAAACATTTTTCAGTGATTGACATAGTCTTAAACACGTCCAGCAGTTGAGGAAGTTGTGTGGGAAGTGGTCTCCCCTTGTTCCTCAAGTCTAGGGACGTGAAAATCAAAGTGTCAGTTGTTGGCAGTTGAGTTTTTGAAGGGAACAAACCCTAAGGACAAAACTCTATATAAGGCCAAGAAGTTTTCTGAAAAAAACACACAAACTTTCTAAGAGTTCTTGCTTTCCTAAAAACGTATTGTCAAAGATTTTTCTAAAAACAGTTTGTGTCCTAGTTAATCCTAAGTTCCTAAGTGACATATATACACCAAAGCATCATTAATATCTAGAGTTTTCCAAACACGAATTGTATTTGGTATTAGTAAGGATAGAGTTATCTTGTTGAGACTTAGAGTTTAAGTCTGAGAGAGAGAAGTGAAAGAGCTGTAATCAGAGTAGATTACTGTGAGGAACACAAGTTTGAGAGGAACTTGTGTTGGAGAGATTATTGTAATCGAGGCATTACTATAATAAAAGAATTCTCTTCTTGATTAGTGTCAAGAAGTTTTCACAATTGTTGTTATTGTCTTCTCTATTCTCAGTTCCTTGATTGTTTCTTAAGTTCCGCAAGAAACTTTATCAAAGTTCTAATTACAATTCACCCCCCCCCCCTCTTGTGTGTGTTCCTACTGGAATAACAGTTGGTATCAGAGCCAGTACTCACTAAAACACAGGAAACCCTGTTTGAGTCAAGTTCCTGAAAGTATGAACTCACAAGAGAAACTGGAAGAAGGTTACTCGACACAAAGGCCACCTATGTTCAATGGCAAGTTCTACTCATACTGGAAGAATAGAATGGAGATATTCATCAAAGCTGAAAATTACCAAGTTTGGCGTGTAATTGAAGTTGGAGACTTCGAGGTAACAAAGACCAATGCTGAAAACGAGGTAGTTCCTAAACCAATGTCTGAATTTTCTAAAGAAAACTTTGATAAATATGAGATGAATGCCATGGCTGTCAAAATCTTGCATTGTGGGCTTGGACCTCATGAACACAACAGAGTCATGGGGTGCAAGAACGCAAAACAGATTTGGGAACTACTTCAAGTAACCCACGAAGGAACTAATGAAGTTAAGCGTTCCAAAATTGACCTTTTGATGTCTAAATATGAAAGATTTGAAATGCTTCCAAAAGAAACTATTCAAGAAATGTTCACTAGATTTACTAACATAACCAATGAATTAGTTTCTCTTGGTAGAATCATTCCCACAGATGAACAGGTAAGAAAAATACTAAGAAGCATGCCACAAGATGATCGTTGGAGAACAAAGGTCACTGCACTGTTTGAGACCAAGGACTTTACCAAGTTCAACATTGAACAACTTGCTGGTTCCTTGATGACACACGAATTGCATCTTGGAGCTGCTGTTCCTGAGAGCTCAAGAAGTCGAGGACTTGCTCTAAAGGCTGAGGAACTCGATGAAACTGAACCAGATGAAGAGGAGGCTGCCATGCTGGTCAGAAGAATGAGAAAGCTCTATAGGAACTTCAAACCAGGAAACCAGAAAGGAAGGAACTTTGCCAAGAAAATCACTAGTTCCAAAACTGAGCAAGGTTGCTTCAAATGTGGAGAAACTGATCATCAAATTCGTGAATGCCCTCTGTGGGAGAACGACAAGACCAGAGGAAAAGGGAAGGAACAGGTCAAAGATCGCTTTAACAAGTCTACCTTCAACAGACCAAACTTCAAGAAGGCCATGATAGCTGCATGGGGCGAAGCAACAGACTCAGAAGACGATGAGGAACAACCAAATGAAGAAACTGCAAATCTCTGCCTTATGGCTAGAACAGAAGGAACTGATCAAGTTCCATCAGAAGAAGTAAGTTCCTCCACTCTTCAGTGTCTCTCAAAGTCAAAACTAATTGAACTGTTGCTAGAAACTCTAGATGATTACAAAAAGCTAAGTATATTAAAAGCACAAAGTGATAGAGCCTTGGAACTCAGTAAAGACCACATAAATTATCTGAACAATATTAGATCTGATGTCCAAGGCAGGTTCTTTGAATTACTAGATAGAAATACCTCTATTAATGAGTCATTCGAAAAAATTAGAAATGAAAACATCCTTCTACAAGTTCAACTCAGTCAATATAAGATGTTTAATCTAAGTTTAGATCCTACAAAATCCTTGGAGATCAACATGGGAGTTTTTAACATCGACTTAGAAAATTTAAACAAAGATCTGATCACCACAAAGGAACAAAAAGAGAAACTGGAAAGGGAACTATCCATGGCCAGGGCACAGAGACAACCACCTAAAGTTCCTCCCAAATGGATTGAGAATGCTCAATCTAAGAAAACAGAAGGATTGGGCTTTAACCATAAAACTAGTCATAAGAAAAAGTATGTGGATCTTCCTAGTGTAAAAGTCTGTTTCTCATGTGGAAGTGGAAGTCATATAAGTACTGAGTGTTCCAAGATGAAGGAACAGGATCAAAGAAACATAAATTATGTAAAGCAAAAATGGGTCAAGAAGTCTGAAGTTATAGTTGAAAAGGAACTCGAGGAAACCCGAGTTCCTGTAACTAACCTTTGATCTCTTTACAGATTCTAGTGAAGGGGAACAGCTCGTGGTATCTCGACAGCGGGTGTTCCAAACACATGACAGGAGACAAATCTAAATTCCTCTCACTAGAAGCCTACAATGGAGGAACTGTGACCTTTGGAGACAACATGAAAGGAGAAATTGTTGGAATTGGAAAAGTTGGAAGGTCAAGTTCCTACGCCATTGAAAATGTATTTTTAGTCGAGGGTTTGATGCACAGTCTACTAAGCATCTCTCAATTCTGTGACAAAGGAAACTCTGTAAGTTTTACTTCTGAAAACTGTCAAATCATAAACAATAACACTGGGAAGGTTATTTTGGAAGGAACTCGTAAAGGGAACACATATTCTGTGGATCTCAATACAGTTCCCAGGAACAATCTAACCTGCCTCAGTGCCCTTGAAGAAAATTCCCTACTATGGCACAGGAGGTTTGGACATGCTAGTTTCTCTCTGCTTGACAAACTAAGATCAAAGGAACTGGTTCGAGGACTCCCCTCAATCAAGTTCCTAACTGATAAAGTGTGTGATGCATGTGCAAAAGGCAAGCATGTCCGAAGTTCCTTTAAATCTAAGAAATTGGTAAGCACCACAAAACCATTGGAACTCATCCATATGGACTTATGTGGACCAATGAGAATTCAAAGCAGAAGTGGGAAAAAATATGTATTAGTTATTGTTGATGATTACTCTCGCTTTACTTGGGTCATATTTCTAACAAGCAAGGATGAAACGTTTGATGAGTTTGTTACATTTTCAAAGAAAATTCAGAAAACCACAGGTCATCAACTGATCCATATAAGATCAGATCATGGAACAGAATTTGAAAATTACAAATTCGATGAATACTGCAAGGAACAAGGTATGGACCACAATTTCTCAGCTCCCAGAACTCCACAACAAAATGGAGTTGTTGAGAGGAAAAATAGAACCTTAGAGGACATGGCAAGAACCATGTTAATAGCCAGTTCCCTGCCTAGGAACTTCTGGGCTGAAGCAGTCAATACTGCTTGTCATATTATAAATAGAGTTATGATTCGAGCAATCCTAAACAAAACCCCCTATGAGCTACTAAAAGGTATAAAACCCAACATCTCTTACTTTAGAGCCTTTGGTAGCAAATGTTTTGTCCACAACAATGGAAAAAGGAACTTGGGGAAGTTTGATGAAAGAAGCGATGAGGCAGTGTTCCTAGGATATGCCTTGAATAGCAAGGCTTATAGAGTTTATAACAAAAGATCTATGTGTGTTGAGGAAAGTGTACATATAATATTTGATGAATCTAACAAAACTGATATAGTACAGGAACAAGAATTTTTCGAGATTGGTTTATCTCGTGCTGCAGAAAATGATGAGGAGTTCCAACCAAGCAAACACACAGCCAGAGGAACTGCTCAACAAAATCAAGAAGTTCCCGTACTAGAGGAACAAGCAGAAAACCAAGAAGATCCAGAAACAACACCAGAGGAACCCCACAATGACCAACAGGAAACTCAGGTCATAGAAGGAACTGACGAAAATGCCACAACACCAGTAGCTCAATTTCAACCTAAACCTTGGAAGCATCAAAAGTCCCACCCAATGGAACTCATTGTGAGTGACATCAGAAAAGGAACTCAGACAAGGGCACAACTAAGGAACTTTTGCGCATTCCACGCGTTCCTCTCCATATTTGAGCCAAGAAATCACACTGAGGCTCTGGAGGATGCTGACTGGATCATAGCCATGCAAGAAGAATTAAATGAATTCAAAAGAAACAAGGTATGGCACTTGGAACCCAAACCAAAGCACCAGAAGGTGATAGGGCTGAAATGGGTGTTCCGGAACAAGAAAGATGAACATGCAACAATCATAAGGAACAAAGCAAGGTTAGTGGTCAAAGGTTATAACCAACAGGAAGGTATTGACTTTGAAGAAACATTTGCACCTGTTGCTAGATTAGAAGCCATTAGAATCTTAATTGCTTTTGCTGCTTTCATGGGCTTTAAACTTTATCAAATGGATGTTAAATGTGCTTTCTTAAACGGTTTCTTAGAGGAAGATGTTTATGTGGAACAGCCCCCTGGATTTGAAAATCCCGAATTTCCAAATCATATTTACAAATTAGATAAGGCTCTCTATGGACTAAAACAAGCCCCTAGATCTTGGTACGAGAGATTATCAAAGTTCCTCCTTCAAAATGATTTTAAAAGAGGTAGAATAGACAAAACCTTATTCTTAAAATCTAGAGGAACTGACTTGTTAGTAGTTCAAATTTATGTTGATGATATATTATTTGGAGCAACTAATGAAAATTTGTGCAAGGATTTTGCAAGCTTGATGAGCAGTGAATTTGAAATGAGTATGATGGGGGAACTCAATTTCTTCCTTGGTTTACAAATCAAGCAAACCGAGGAAGGAATCATGATACACCAACAAAAGTATGTGAAGGAACTCCTAAAGAAATATGAGCTAGAATCAGCCAAAGTAAATCACACTCCCATGGGAACTGCTACCAGATTAGACACTGATCCAAATGGGAAAAGTGTGAATCAAACGAAATACAGAGGTATGATTGGATCACTATTGTATTTAACAGCCAGTAGACCTGACATTTCTTTTAGTGTAGGACTATGTGCAAGATTTCAATCAAATCCAAAGGAGTCCCATCTAACTGCGGTGAAAAGAATACTAAGATATCTCAAAGGAACTGATGACCTATGCCTATACTATCCAAGAAGTGGATCTTTCGAGCTAAGAGGATATGCGGATGCTGATTATGCAGGTGACTTAGTGAATAGAAAAAGCACATCAGGTATGGTACAGTTCCTAGGTCCATGCATGGTTTCTTGGGGTTCCAAGAAACAGAACACTGTTGCTCTATCCACAGCTGAAGCTGAGTATGTAGCTGCTGCAGCTTGTTGCTCACAAATTCTATGGATAAAACAACAGCTAAGAGATTTTGGTATTATCTATGATTGTGTTCCTATCTATTGTGATAACACTAGTGCTATTTGTATTTCAAAAGATCCGGTTCATCATTCCCGGGTCAAACACATCCACATTAGACACCATTTCCTTAAAGATAATGTTGAGAAAGGCTTGATCAAATTAGATTTTTGCCAAACTGATCACCAAATTGCTGATATTTTAACTAAGCCCTTGAACAGAGAGAAACATGAGAAAATGAGAATGGAACTCGGAATGATCAAGCTAAGGTAATTTTTAAATTGAAGTTCCTCTAAGGCAAAAGCAAAAATCATGGTACATATAGACTATTACAAACACAAAATCTTGTGTGCAAACATAGTTGAAGCTTACCATCGTGGCAAATTCACTCACACTCCAAATGAGCAAGGTAAGCAGTTCCTTTCAAACTAGTTAAGTCAGAGATACGAAATTAAGCAAGTCAAAGTCAAACACAATTCTTTTCTACATTTTCCTTTTATTTTTATTTATTTATTTTTTAAAATTCAAAACCGAATACCCATATTCAAAGAATGTTTGGAACGGTTCCATTGGCAATAAATAGGAGAAACTCTTCCCTTTCCACATTCAATCCATGCAACCCCCTTTCTCTCTCTCCCACACGCCTTCTCCACTGACATCACCTCTCCTTTCACCTATAAAAACCTTCACCATGGTTCTCACAAGCAACAACACTGATCTCACTTCCCTCAAACGAAAGAGAAACCCTTCATCTCCAGTTCCCATGGATACCTCACCCATTCAATCGCCAATTCCTCTTCGATCCCACAATCCAATGCTCGCAATCACTCAGGGGGAACAAACCGACACTGACATCGAAATGAAATCCCCAATCTCAAACCCTAGATCCTCCACAAGAAAATCCAAAAAACGACGAGTGGAAGCTTCTGGTGAAAACATCGAGGAAACAGAGGAGAATGCACAAACTCAGGGGGAAGCAAAAGGGTCCAAGAAACTCACTGCAAAGGAAAACAACCTGGTCGAGGGGTTCGCAATCAACTCAACATGGTGTGAAGCCACGAAATTTAAAGAGTTGATGGAAATCCTTGAACAACAAAAATGGGTAAGTCTGTTGAGTACCTATGCCAAATCCCCCTTAATTCCTGAAGCTATGAAAGAATTCTGCAAGAACTTTGCATGTGTTGATAATGTATGTTCAAGTAAAGTGAATGGAACTCGCATCGAATTTGATGCCTCTTATCTGGAACAGCTGTTTGGTACACCCAATAGGGGTTTTGATATGTGGCTCAAAGGTCAAATCACAGTGACCATAGATAATGTAGATGAGAAAGATATAGTTGGTTCCATTGGAGGAGATTCTAAAGTATCCACCTCCACCTCACACAACTGCTTTTCACCTCTTCAAAAATTACTGTTTAATATTGTGTGGAGAGGTGTAGTTCCTCGAACTCAGAAAAGGAACATAGCAAGTCTGTTTGATGCATGTCTCATGTATTGTCTTGAAAGGAAAATTCCCATAAACTTTCCTGCAATCATGATCAAACACTTATCCACCTGTATCCCCAAATTCAAAATTCCATACTCCTCCCTTCTTACAGAAATCTTCAAAAGCTTCTCAGTTGACCTTAGCCCATACTTTGTGATTCCCTTAAAATCCACCCAAATCCTTCAACTTGAAATGCTCCATCTATTAAATCTTAAAGTGGTTCAGGGTAAAGTCATTAGGGCTGGAAAGGAAGAGAAACAAGATGAGGAAGATCAGGAAGGAACTGTAGTTAAAGAAGAAGTGGAGGAGGAGGAGGAGGAACTCGAACAAATAGAGGTCCCTTTATCTCGAGGGAACAGGAAGAGTGTAGGATCCCAAGGAAAAAGAAAGAGCTTGAGGGTGGCAATGAAGGAGAACAAGAAAAGAGGGCCTGTCTTCATGGAAATAAATGAGGAAGGGGATGTCAAGGAGATGCCCATAGAGGAAGATGCTGTTCCACTGAATCAAGAGGAACTGCCTGAAACTGTTGGGCCAAGAAAAAGGACACCCAGATCCTCCAAAAAGTCCAAAGCTCGTCGTGTTCCATCTGAACAGGAACATGTTCACGATCATGGGGGTGCCTGGAACACAAAGGATGATCAGATATTGGAGCTGAAGGCAACAGTTGCTCGTCTGGTGGAACTGCAGGAGGGAACAGATCACAGGATTAGCTCAATGCAGGCCCACATAGGTGCATTGGTTACCAGTGTCAAGACTCTCCAAACCACTCTTCACCACTACTCAGAACAAGCCAATGCAACTCGTGCCACAATCCTCACCAAGATCAACAATCTGGAATCTTTTGAGGAGACTGTGATAGAAGAAACTGCTGGTTCTGGTTCCCCATCCCAAGCCTAATCACCCTATCCCATGTTTCTTTTATCTTTTGCCATGGAACAATCTTTTTAATTTGCTTTTGGTTTGTATAATTTTCAAACTTGGGTATTTGTTCCATCTTATTTTGACTTGCTTGGTTACACCTATCTGTGCTTTCTAGTTTTGATCATTACTGCTTGCTTTCAATTTATTGTATGAGTTGGTTTAATACTTTGAGGCTAGCTTAACTTGCCAAACGTTGATCGTGGGGCACTTTGTTTGGAATGGCTATATTTCGTGCTATGCTTTTTGTTGATGTCAACAGGGGGAAGTCAAGGGTGCAAACTTCCAAGGCACACTCAATCCCAGTTCCTGCATCAATCTCTCTGAATCTCTCTGTAAGTTTATTTTTCTTTCTTTCTTTCTTCTCTTTAATCTTTCTCTTTTGTTTTTCAATTTTTATGTTCTGTTTCACAATAGTCTGTATAAGTTCCTGTTTGTACTTACTCTCTTTGTAAAAAGTTTGCAAGTGTTGTCATCACCAAAAAGGGGGAATATTGTTGTTCCTAAGTTTTGGTTGATGACACACACATATTGCAAACTTCCTGATTATGGTTGCTAAATGACTTTGAACAGGTAAATGCCCAAGTTTCTATTAGGATAGGAACTTGAATCAGATGGTGAAGTTCCTGATGTACACTTGGAACAGTCACTGGAGTTCCAGAGCTGGAAGTTGTATTTGTTCCAGTTTGAAGTTACAAGAGGAGCAACACAGTTACATAACAAGAGTTCCGAATATTCACAAGAACTATTACAGACTCATGGCCACGAGTTCCTATTTAAACATAAGAGGAACTCATTAATGTTCCTGAGCTGGAACAAGTGAAGCTTCAGAGTTGAATGCCTCACCAAAGGAAAGACATATATGTCTAGGTAGTTTATCTTGCTTAGATTATATGTAATATGTTAATATGTTAAGTAGTATATAAGGAACTAGAGGAACTTGGATTACTCGTGTGTTTTTGTCAAAATATCAAGCAACACAGTTTTAAGGAAAATACTTTAAATAAAATATCTTTTCCTGTTTAATAAAAATAAGATTTTCATCACATTCTGTTACTTAAATAAAAACAGTTTTTATCTTCCTAAAACTTCTCCTAAATATTTTGACAAAATAAATAAACATTTTTCAGTGATTGACATAGTCTTAAACACGTCCAGCAGTTGAGGAAGTTGTGTGGGAAGTGGTCTCCCCTTGTTCCTCAAGTCTAGGGACGTGAAAATCAAAGTGTCAGTTGTTGGCAGTTGAGTTTTTGAAGGGAACAAACCCTAAGGACAAAACTCTATATAAGGCCAAGAAGTTTTCTGAAAAAAACACACAAACTTTCTAAGAGTTCTTGCTTTCCTAAAAACGTATTGTCAAAGATTTTTCTAAAAACAGTTTGTGTCCTAGTTAATCCTAAGTTCCTAAGTGACATATATACACCAAAGCATCATTAATATCTAGAGTTTTCCAAACACGAATTGTATTTGGTATTAGTAAGGATAGAGTTATCTTGTTGAGACTTAGAGTTTAAGTCTGAGAGAGAGAAGTGAAAGAGCTGTAATCAGAGTAGATTACTGTGAGGAACACAAGTTTGAGAGGAACTTGTGTTGGAGAGATTATTGTAATCGAGGCATTACTATAATAAAAGAATTCTCTTCTTGATTAGTGTCAAGAAGTTTTCACAATTGTTGTTATTGTCTTCTCTATTCTCAGTTCCTTGATTGTTTCTTAAGTTCCGCAAGAAACTTTATCAAAGTTCTAATTACAATTCACCCCCCCCTCTTGTGTGTGTTCCTACTGGAATAACAGAGAACTATGAGCCTGTGAGTCTGTGACAGTGTTCAGATACTTTTAAGTTTTAACACCACACACAACTCCAGTAAAACACCATGGTAACGCAACACCATGATAGCACAGCTGTGGTTAAACTTCCCCTATGAGAGGCCCTTGGCCCAAATGGTCAAAAAGACAAAGTCAAGTCATGAGAGTTGGTCTAACTAAAGCAATTCCTTGAAGAAGTACTCTTACCATGCTCAAAGAGTCTCTGGAAAGAAACGTACTTTCTGAAAGCTGTCTAACAGTATTATATCATATCACTAAAGTAATACTATACTACTACCTCCATCTGAAATTAGTTAACACCTACTTTCAACACAGAAATTAAGGAAAGTAAAAATGTAGAGAAAAAAGCAACTGTGCAGACTGCAGCATAACTTTAGAGATAAGATTCACTGAATAAGATGTAAACTTAGTTGTGGGACATTCCAAAATTGAAGCTATTAACTTAGTTTTGGAGTTGTGGGCTGGAGGACCAAGGGAGAGATACTGAACGACAAGAATTAGGTGTTCTGAATAGAGGAGCTGAAGCAGATCCGGGGAGGCTTATGCTACTAGAGGAAGATGGGAAACCAAGATGTATCTCAGCTATGGACACATGGAAGGCTTAGCATAAAGGCTAGAAGGTAATTTTAAAAGTGAACCTAGGAAGAGGCCAAAATAAGAGAACCTGAGCTAGAGCAGTAAGGAAGGAAAGAGAGAATATAGCCGTGGTGATGGAGCATGGAAAAGGACGAAAAGAAATCCAGAAGAAGCGGTGGCATGGGTCTAAATATATCCAAGAAAATGCAAATTCTAAGAAGTACTGTCTATCCAGTGGTTGTTGTGTCCGATTTGCAAACAGATACTAAGCTTGTTTAGAAGGCAATTGAAGATCATTAGGTGAAAGGGGCTACTACTTTTAACAGATGGTCCTCGCAGGGGCGTATCTTAGATTGTGTTGGGGTGGGCCTGGCCCCTGGCCGGAAAATTTTATAGTGTACGTTTAGTTACGGTCTCCCTAAAATTTGTGTATAATTGTATAATTACAGAGTATATTGCTTAATTTTTTTTCTACCGGCCCCCCTCATAAAACTGTCCAAGATCCGCCACTAGGTAGTAGAGATTCTCACAGAGGATGCTACGAATGTTCCTTTTGAAAGTAGAAGCAACACGGGAGGTAATTAGGAAGAAACAAAGAAAACTCTTAATTATTTATCATAAGCTAACTAT
Organism: Spinacia oleracea; assembly: GCF_020520425.1. Taxonomy (NCBI): domain Eukaryota; kingdom Viridiplantae; phylum Streptophyta; class Magnoliopsida; order Caryophyllales; family Amaranthaceae; genus Spinacia; species Spinacia oleracea. Next base: position 33,583,468 of record NC_079492.1, read on the forward strand.
TAGGAAGTGCTCGGAAATCCTGTCTCCCTTCCCCATTGCGTAGCAAGAAATGCTAGAAAATACAGTCCCCTGCCTATCAATGTATTTCACTACGATTGGTGACTGTAAAAAAATCGAATATATTATTTGAATATTTTGAGTAAGAGTTGGAAATATAAATGCTAACCTAAACCATCGGAGTATGATTGATTGAATTATTCATGTCGACCCATTTATTAAATAGGCTGAAATTCTCAACCAAAACGCTATTTTTGGGTTATGTTTCAGGTCAGGTCGTCTTGGAGGGTCCAATATTCCAGTTGTACCGACATGTTATATTAAACAGCACATCCATCGCACGAGTTCTGAGAGTATAAGGACATTACAGTATAAGGAAAGTACATACAGAAAAAGAATCCTAAATGCAAACAAAGTGGAATAAAGTATTCAATACCATGAAAAAGACAGGGCAGTGACGCTACCAAAGTTAAAGCAGATATGCCACCTGAATGTGCCCCGAAAACTGTCCAAATACGCCCACTGATGCCTACACGCAGAGAGAAAAAACACAGGTAATTAACCAACTAGAGGTGCGATGGTTCCTGAACAAGGAATATGAAAAGAAGCCAGATTAGTTCCAGCATGATGAACTCACCCCAAGATGGAGAAAGAATATCCTTCATAAACACGGTTAAAAATTAGGAAAAACACATTGAAGGTCCACAGCACATATGGGAAGTACTTTGTCCTTGCAAAAATCTGGCACAAACAAAAAGAAAAAGAAGATGAGAGTTTGGACTAAAACCTGTATTAAATATAAGCTTCTGTACCAAAAGAAAAGACATAACATCTAGTTTATAATATAGAGACAAGAGTACACAGAACAGGAAATATGCAGACAGCACTCGAGCAGGACATTCTCCAAATGAAATCATTTCAGATTGAAGAAATTAAAATAAACGAATTAAGGACAAGAACGCTATCAGAAATTATCACTATTTTACAGCCCTATTTCCTGCTTGTCAACAGTAAAAGAATAATCCCTAGTAGCCAGAACATTACTTGGTAGAGACACTTACATAAATCCCTTGGTAAAACAAATAATACTCAAAGCCTCAAAGGTCTATGGTCAGATAAAGATGTCACTATGACTGGACAATAATCTACTAATCCTTCATATAAGTTTTAAATCTCCAGCAAAACTACTGAACTACTTGAGAAATGCTCATGGGAACAGGAACTCACACGGTCACACCCCCTTAATTAACCCAAGTATACTGAGAAATAGCACAAACAAAATTTAAAAGGTAGACATCGAAGAACTCCCAGTTTGCAAAGTAGGTTAGAAAAGATTTGGTGCATACCTTGACAAGAAGAAAATTCAGTGAAGCTATTGATAGGATGAAAAGAATACTGCAAGAAAGAGATACCGAGACACAATTACAACATCATCACAAAATTAAAGTTTCAGATGCAGAAGCTAAGGGGCATACCAAGCTCCGTGCAGATAAATTAAGTAGATCAAGGAAATCAAAAGCCAGACAATAGACATGCCACTAGCTCTTAGATGATAGAATTTCCGCAAACTTGTGGCTAAAGCGGTGAATGCTCCAAAAACAGCAGAAAGAATTGGAATATTTCCACGGAAGTTTCTCCATTGGCCATCCGAAACATCCTGAACAAGAGCATACGGAATATATAACAGGGCAAGCAGAATAACCTTATTCAATAACTTCATAACAGAAGCAGAGACTGTCCTGGAAACATCTAATAAAAGTTATTCATTTCTAAACAGTTTCGATTCTTAATGAAATGATTTTACAGCCACTTCTGTTGCCTATAAGGCCTAGTTCTTCATTTGCTTGTTCCTTCGCTATTCTTCAGTTTTATACTCCGTATAAATTAGAGGTAAGGCAAACAAAATCACCTTATTCGCCAACTTAATAGCACAAGCAAAAGTTGTCTTGGAAACGTCTAATACGAAGTATAAATTATTCATTTAACAACAGTATACCAAATAGTTTTGATTCCATAAAAGAAAATATCTTACCCCTTCTATTTCTCACTAAACCCTAGTTCTTCATTTTCTTGTTTCCTTTGCAGTTCTCCAATTTTATAACAACCCAAAAACACTAACGCACACCTATTTCAACCCTAATAATTTCGGAAAATGCATATGAATTCTACACTTCGAGCCTCGATTTCGAGAGCTTTAAATTTGAAGTTAGATTTTGATCCTAGCCTCTGTATGGATTGATTATCAGGATGTGCATCATTCACCACTGTTTATATGATATAAGTGCAATACCCAATCGCACATTTGCAAATGAATTAATCATCAACTCGAGTAACATCACAAATGTTCGAATGCGAATGAATGAGTTCGACACAACATCACAAAAGTTCGGATGCGAATGAATGAGTTCCAAACAACATCACAAAAGTACATTTATCCAAATTCTACTAAATTCCAACCTAATTTTAATTCATTATCAACCCATATATACAACACAAGTCAAAATTGCAAAAAAGATGAAATTCAAAATTGCTTACATTGAGTCGATTGGCAAGCCATCCAGGTCGGAGACCCCGAAGCTGTTGATAATGATCTGCAACACAAATATCACAAAAATGGTGAATTTAGAGCAAAAAAATAGGGTTATACGGAAATTTAAGTAAAATTGAAAATGTGATTGAGAAAGCGAGAAAACCATGGGAAAGTTTGAGAGAGCGATAGATGATGAAGATGTAGAAACAAATTGCGTAAATTATAATGAATGCGAATTCCTTCTGCTTCCATGAGCTCATCGCCATTAATTGGTCTTCGTCAAAAGCTCAGGTGATCTCAGTCAAAGCACGATGAGTACGAGTTCAGTCATCGGTTTGCTTCTTTTCCTTTTCGGTGTTGAAGAAGAACTGAAGAAGAAATGGATGGTATTGACCATTGACTATTGAGGGTCATAGTTCTGATTTCTGATTGTGTTAATGGATCAACTGCTCAAGGCCTTGGCCAGCTACGGTTACGGCCCATTCAAGTCCAACAGTTTTTTTTTATTTATTTTTTTAAAAGAAAAGTAAACAGGAATTAGGATAGTCTTCTCTCAATACTATATCCTAATTTATTCTAAGTAAATAAAATAAAATAAAATGGTATCTATTACAGGGTCTATATCTTGGTAGGCCTGAATATAGTGACCAATGCTTGCAACATAATCCGCTGCACGGTTAGCTTCCCGATAAACATGGTGCAATGTGTAGTTGTCAAAATGTGTAAGCAGATGTTTGATGTCGTTCATAAGCAACTGAATCTTCCACGGACAAGTAGCGCGTTGCTGCAAAATTGAATAATTAGTAAATTATCTCCCTCGATAAAAATATGTCTAATATTATTCTCGATTGCTAAAATTAAACCGTTGCGGAGGGCAATTGCTTCCGCAAGAAAAGTCGGCGTGTTTCCCAAATTGTAGGAGCGATTGGCGACATTATTTCCTAGGTGATCCCTAATTACCACCCCTGCGGCACCAAAATTATGACGAACAAAACCATCGAAATGTATCTGGAGCAGGAGCTGTCCAAGCAACTTGAATATAGCGAGGCAAACATTTGGAAATACTAGTTGTTGGACCCTGCGCTAGCGCGCACGATCCCCCAAGGTATACAAATTTAGTTTACATAAATGTTCACTACTACAAAACGCGTGGTTTGGAGACGCTTTTTCAGCCTTTTTTCGACGCCAAAAAGCGTCGAGAAAATCGGCCTCGACGCTTTTAAAAAGCGTCGTCAAAAAGTGAGTCGAGATTCCTCGACGCTCTTTGGCGTCCAAACTTTCGACGCTTTTACCCGACGCGAGATTTTACCTGCCGTCGAGATTCTCGACGCCTCTTGGCGTCGATATTTTCCTACCGTGTGGAATATACTCAGTACGCCGCCATGCTCAAATTTATTCTATTTTATTTTCTCGACGCTTTTGGAAGTCGACTTAAAGAACTTGGCGGGAAATTTCAATCTAATGAGCACAATATAACATCAAAAAGCAATCCAAATTTGTTTGTATAAGCTTTTCTCCCACCTATATTTACATGCACAAATATGCATAAACCTACACTATTCATCATGATTATAAAACTAAAATTAAAGCAACAATATCAATGAAACCTTTTGAATAACTAGTCTTCAATCAACATTAAAATTAACTCAAGTACTTGAAATCTAGTACCTACCTGTTACTAAACAAAATCCATATTGTATTACTTCAATTAATATTAATTGTACAGTAGAGTAAGTCATAAAAGAAAAACTATTAAGTGTAGACTTTCTCCATATCAACCATATACATTATATTTCTAAAAAGCTAATACAACTTCTTAACAGTTGAGGCAATTAAATATTACAATCTACTTAGATGATGATAGTCACTAATTTGAAGTTCAAATGCCTTTTGTTCTCCTGTGAGCTCCATTACCTTCAATAGAAATAGGAAGGTAATTAGTACGGATAAAAACAAACAAGAGGTTAAAAAAGAGGAAAATAGACTTTTAAGCTAGCAGTGTATGATTTCATTAAATATGTTGTACAAACTACAACTCAAACAAATTTCTAATAAAGCATAGTACCATAATAAAACTAAAACAGCATTGCACATGATAGAACGCAAAGTGGAAACCAGAGTACAATCACATTGAAAAGTAGTGGAATATAAAATTAAAGAGACAGGACATAAAACTTATAATGCAACATACCCGCAGCGATAGATAAAAATAAACTGTGCAAGATCCAAATGCAAACAGAGGTCTTGACTTGGTTATTCATTTATGCTACTCGAAATTTCAATGCATTCATTCCAAGGGAACATCACTACATGTTTCTGCAAAAAATAATGCAACAAGCAGATGCATTTGACATATATAAATGTTAATCTCCCCAAGTATCATGGTCAAGCTATATAATTAAAAACTATATTATCACAGAGTTATCACCAAAAATACAAGAAGCAAATTACCTAGTATAAAGACATGAAAGAGAGAAACGATACCAAATAAAATTTTAGATCAGCCTGCTGACTGAGAGTGGAGGTACCCAGGATGACTTGAAGCTGCCACTAAACTCTTCTTAAACATGCATTTAACTACCTAAAATATGCTGCTACTTTTAGAATATTCTATCTTATTTTCTTAATATGACAGAAAGGTTCTTAACTAGTTAAGTAGTTAAAATCAAAATCATGCATTTAACTACCTAAAATATGCTGCTACTTTTAGGATATTCTATCTTATGTTCTTAATATGACGGAAAGGTTCTTAACTAGTTAATGTTCTTAGTATGAGTAAGAAATCAAAATCAACCGTCATAGAAATCTAAACGACCATGAAACAATAAATGCCAAGACGACATCTCAGGTTTGAAAATGGTCTCAAAATATTAGATTGCTTTGTTTTCGGAGGTTAATCAAGTACAATAGTTAATAGAACCCCCATAAAACTGATCAGGAGAAATAAACAGACACATATATGAAATTTCAGAAAAACAGAAGAATATATTACAGAAGCTCCATCAAAGGAAGTTCCGATCAGTTTATAAGAACAGCCTTGGAGATTCAATTTTGAAGCCTAATTTTTCACAAAAATGTGGCAGTGATTGCTAAACTCTTAATTGAACAATTTCTCTAGACCAACCTTAAATCAGTTTTGGGTAAATATGTGGTCTTATCAAACAATTATACCCTTCAGTTCTCATGAAACACAGCTCTCATACCAGATTTACAGTCTTTCCCCAGTTAAGTTCTGGCTACTTGCTAGAGCAATAAACTTGAAACATACAATCGATCCACATATCTTGAGAACAATAGAGCCTGACCTGGTTCAAATATCAAAATCTTACCAAAGTAACAGAACATAAGCTGCCAACTCCATTTCAAAGCAGAAACTTGAATGATCGGAACTATGAACTACAACAATAGAATTATCCAGAACCTGCAAACATGAAAATGAGTGCCTCGTGTTCAGCTCTACCGGATACCCTTAGGTACTTGATTGTATTACATGATTGTTTGCAAAAGTCTAAGTTAAACAGTCGCTTAAAATGCAAAAAAATATATATGGTACATAGTACTACCGCATAGCATCTATCCATAATTTTTTTGAAAAAAAAACATCTTTGCAAGTGGAACTAAAAGCTCAAAACACTAGTTCTGGAGAACAGGACGATTGTAAATACAACCCGTGATCAAGCTATCACTCTACTGTATTAATGGTTTGGTTACTAATATGACTGAGATCCTAAAATAGAAGTATTAACCTAAAATCTTCTTACAAGGCTAAGAATAACATAATAACACAAAGTCTTTCAAGGAAAATCCACATATAAACTCAAACAACAATCTACTAATTATATTTTGCTAGCAAGAAATGCTTTTTAAGGATATCTCCTAAACATGACTTTGGAATAATGCCACTTTCTGATATACGGAGTACAAGTCTTTCTTAAGAAGAAGAAATATCAAATAAAAGCGAATTACCTAATATTGGTGGTACTATAAGGACTAAGGAGTTTACAATATCTTACACTGCTCTTGCAAAAGAACAAAACGGCCCTTGTCATTGCATCCTTATTCATCATGATTGAACTTTGACACTAAGGTCACTAGTCACTACCCTTCAAGGAATTTGTTCATGTAAAGGAGATTTCAAAACTCCAAGTACAAGTAAGTATACAACCTGGTAGGCGACCTAGGGGTGGGTTCTCTACAACTTCGAAATCGCCCCCGAATCTAGAGCTGAAAGCGCATAAGTTAGCTGGACTAACGGTTCATCTTATCCCTTTTGTTTACCTATCATAGTATATCTCCTATTACTCCTTCTTTTAATTACTTAATTCTCTTCTTGTACCTCAATAGTCCAATTTTGATCCTCCAAAAGTAAAAGTAGTCCATTGTTCAGAAATTTAAAATTTTGAATTCTCTTCAAACAATAAACAACTCTGCTGATGAGAAACCAATCAAACTCCCAATTAAATACCAAAGGGGCAATGTCAGCGATCATACGTTAAACTACCAAAGAAAAAAGGGAAAACCAATGTGATCATGCATATTAGCAACATAAAAAGTTAAAAACCGAGACCTAAACAGAAAAAGTACAAAAACCCCGCACAATCAACCATGAAATTAAGCAAAATTTTGAATGGAAATGCTCATTTGATGCCATATTCACAGCAATTTGCAACAAATAAACCAAACCTAATTGTTAAATATAAACCCAATTAATCAAATTAGAAGAAAACTAAAAATTCGAAAGAAAAACAATCAGATTTGTTAGAAGCAACAAATACGCAATATTAAGCAAGAAATATAGAGAGAGAAAATGCTAACCCAGGAATGTTATCGCCCTCAAACTCAACGCATCTCTAGCCAACAAAAATAATTCACCATAAAAAGGAACAGTCAATGAACAATTCGATGGACAATTCGGGTTGTTGAGTCGATGGACAATTCGGGTTGTTTTGGGAAATTCCACCAGCTTCTGGAATCTGGACAGATCAATTCACCTCTTTTCAGATTGAAATACCGCGTCAAGCATAGGAAAACCGCAAATCGAACCTAAAAGCCTTGATCTTTCGATGACACTAGTTCATGGATCTGTGAGATTTTGTAAGAGCATGGATGAGTGAGATAGAGTTTGAGTATTGGGAGGCTAGGGTTCAGTTATGAGAGAATTATACGGAGTATTGGGAAAGGTGGATGTTTTTACCAAAATTGTTTTTGAAGCACACGACTAGTTACCACGTGCCGAGCATGTGCTTGGTGGACACCTTTTGCAGACGAGAATAATAGAAGACGCCAGTACGCGTCGAGAAAACTCGCGGACCACGAATTTCACCAACGCCTTACCCCTAGCGTCGAGCCCATGGCGTCGACATTTAACTCATTTTGTAGTAGTGGTTACGTAAAAGACGAACATTTACAAATTTACGTTAAATGCTATAAAAACAATGCTAAAGTTCGATTTGCATGTAATTAATAATATGAAATCACACATACGGTTACAATATTTGTGTCATTAACAATGTAGCATTTTGGTAGGGAAGACGGGAATAGGGCGGAAGAAAGCTAGGTTAGAAAGAGTGATGCGAGAAATTCGGTGGAATGAGTTATCGGGTTCCCAATAAAATGAAGAAATAAAAGGCAAAATAAAAAATAAAAAAAAAAAAAAAAAAAAAAAAAGGAGACACATGGTAGCTATATGACCAAGGGTATAATTGTCCTCATACTATTGATAAGAATAAGACAAAAACAAAATTAAGGCACAAAATGGGGGCATAATGGTAAGTGGACTATTGGGTGAATAGTAATAAAAGTTTAAGGCTTTATAAGTGTTAGGATTTTTATGTGAATGCATTTCCAAAGAGTCAAGACAAGTACGCAAATTCCATTCATTAAACATTTTAAAGGCTCTAGTGTAAATGCTAGCAACAGAAACAAGGGTATGTTTGAAAACATTAGAATTTCTTGTTTTCCATATGCTCCATAAACATGTTATAATTTTTTTCCTTGGTAAGCCAACATTATTTCGCATGGTGCGGAATAAAGAAGACATTGAATTTGCTCGAATTTGAGTCTCAAGCCATCGGATAGTTAAAGAAGAGTCCCAAAAGTCTTTAATGATAGGGCAATATAAAAACAAGTGATCTTGGGTTTCATTGTTAGCGGCACAAAAAGGGCAACAACTAGGAATATCGATGTTACGGTAAACTAAGTTGTTCCTTGTTGGAAGAGAATTATATAAAAGTTGCCATAAAAATATCTTTAACTTTGGAGAAATATCCAATTTCCAAATCCAATTGTACTCCCATTTAACAGGAGAGACGTTGCCATGAGCTAGCCATGTGGCGGATTTAACAGTAAATTCCCCAGTACTTGAAGATCCCCAACAAGGTTCATCTGGAAATTTAGAGAAAGGTAAGGGAATACCTTTGATAACTTGAACAACCGAGGGAGGAACCACCATTGCAAGGGCATGTTCATCCCATGCCCGAGTTGGAGTAATAAACTGAGCTGCCGTGATATCCAAATGTTGGATATTAGCGGTATCTAAATTTTGAAATGAGATCAAATTGGTGGGATAACACCAATTGTCGAGCCAAAATAGGACATTAGATCCGGTTCCAATGTTCCATCGCATGCCTTTTAGAAGAAGGGGTCGAATTCGTAAGATTTTTTCCATATCCAAGAATCTTTAGATTGAGGTTTACATTCAAAAAACGTATGTTTCTGCAAATATTTAGCATAGATTATTTGAACCCATAAGTTTGAATGATCCGAAAGGATTTTCCATCCTAGTTTTGCTAAAAACGCAGAATTTACCGCATCGATTTTACGTAGGCCAAGACCACCCTGACTCTTGGCTTGAAAAATTTTATCCCAAGAAAGAATAGGTACGCCTTTCTTTTCTGCAGATTGTTTCCAGAAAAAATTTCGATTAATTTGATCTAGCGAGTTAGAGATAGTCTTTGGAAGGCGAGACGTAGTCATTGCAGATGACGGAAGAGCCTCTAAATGACTTTGAATCAAAACTGTTTTTCCGGCTTTGGATACCAAGTTTGAAGACCAACTATTCATTTTTTGCTCTGCTGTTGTTATTAAATGCTGAAAGTTTTGTTTAGTGAAGGTCTTAGAACTGAAAAGTACACCTAAATAAAGCCCAAGGAAAGATTTTGGAGACATGTTAAAGTAGCTAGCTAACTGTTGTTTTCTATTGTTGGCCACAAATTTTGAAAAGACAATCAAAGACTTATGAAAGTTAATCATTTGTCCCTACATATTTGAAAATTCATTTAAAATATCTTTTAGAGTAGCACAAGTTGTAGACTTAGCCTTACAGAATAATAAGCTATCGTCTGCAAATAGTAAGCAGGGAATAATTGGAGCTTTAGGCGTGATTTTGATACCAATATTATGATTCTTTTGTTGAGAATGTAGTAAGTGTAACACCCTAATGATTCCTTGCTTTTATAAATCCATTTTCCAACTTAAAATAAAGGAATTACTAAAGTATTACCGCCACCGTGATAACGGTTAAGGCTATTACCAGAATTACGCAGCGGAATTTAATGTCAACTAACTTTTAAAAACATAATTAATAAATATCGAGGCCTCCTACAATTTGGAACCATGACGGCCCAAAAACCAAAGTATAAAAAGTTCAACAATTTCAAACATAATTAAAGTATAATTAAATAATTCAAAATACGAAAACATGCAACTCTCTCGACCCAAGCCACATGATTCCGATCTACCAACCTGCTATATTATTCTACTCCCCATCAATGCAAGTGCAAATGATAGATCATCATAGGGTCATTAAGGCAAAGGCCATGACCAAAGAAACACAAAGCACGTAGTCAGCAAAAGCTGAGTACTTACAAGAATAGAGTGAAATAAAACTAAAAACATGCATCACTCACTAAGTACTAATCAACATGCAAAAGCCATATAATAATTAACAACCAATCATGAATACAAGACTCGACTCTTGACTCACAATTTAATTAGAATAAGCTTCGAACGGGCCAAAAGAATGTTCCATAAAGGAAAGGTGATGGGAGCCAACCATACACCAAATAATAAGTAATAAAATCGAGCCATACCGAGTGTCGGGCCATATCGACGAAATTCCTGCGCATAATATAAATGAAACAACGTCTTGTATCATTAGTAGGAGTACAAGCTTTCTGGCAAGACTCCCCCCATTGTTCATACTCAAGGTATATACGTTCCGAGAGTTTTGAACCTTGTTCTGGTTGCACTTTAAGTTTATTAATATTTTATTAAAGGTGAACTCAAGACTCAATAACGTACACACATACAATTAATAAACAACAACCAAAACAATCTTATTTTAATGCTTTAGGACTCATGATCAACAAAGCAAGACACTTGTGAAGTTACTACCAGGTTCCTCCTCACAAAAGTGAGATTCCACATCATGCCCATTAACATGAGGGTTGTGCCCTTGCACGACAAATCCTAATTCATTTCATACAAAATATTCCCAACTGAACCCTACATGTGCGGTGGCTTACGTGAGCTAACCCTTCACATGTGGTAAAATAAATAGTACAACGAAGTACGAATAATTGGCTCAAAGTATGCTAGACATCCCGTACAATAGCATACAAATAAATAATCCATCCCTTGCATGTGAAACAAACCATACATGCATAAATATTGAACAACATGATTGACAATGAAATCCATATCATATTAATCCCAAAATGCTTGTTCAACCAATAATTCAACAATGCCAATACAATAATCCACATGATCGCTCACCAAAACAAATATGAATCCACATAATATAATTCACATCATCAACAATCATGTAATGTCTTTGACAATTGGTGTGGTCGCCCTAGACTTGTACGTACCTTGAATACCTAAGCGTAGGGGCCACTTTGCAATACGAGCACTCACTTAGAAATCACCTCCTATTAACAAAATAATGAAACTTAAATTATTTCCATGTTCATTAAATTTCCATCAACTTTATAAAATCTAAAACCTCATTTAAACTTTAGAATTCAATCGTTTTTCAATAATATAATCGTCTCAATTTGTAACACCAATCCCTAGTACGAAAACATACTTTTTCCGTCTTTAATATCAATAAAAATCAACACTTTAAGCCTTTATTCAAATCTGAAAATATAATTGATTATCATAATTAAAATCATTACCTAATTATGCTAATCAATTGACTCATTAGGTCTAGGTTAAAACCCTAACTTGAAAATCCCAATAAAACCAATTTATCATCATAAAAATCAATTCTTTATTAAATAAACAAATCTGAAAATTCATACTTTAATAATTAAAACAAGCCTAATGAATCACAACACGTAAATCCTCAAAGCACGGTGTTCACAACCGATTCCCAGCATTTTAATCATTCAAAACAATAATAATATTATAATTTAAAATACGGAATTGAAATAGAATAGGCAAGGAAGAAGAGAAATATACCAATCCAGCCTATAGCACGGAACAACCACGAATTAATTGTGATTGGGCGAAAGAATTGAATAACGAACAAATACGAACACACACACACACACACACACACACACACACACACACACACACACACACACACACACACACACACACTCGTGTACGTGTGTGCGCGCACAGCAACGGGCGACGAGCAAGGGGCAGCGACAGGGCAGCGTGCGCGGGCTGGGCGCAGCGTGCGAGTGAGAGACGAGAGTAGGGGTGTGCGCTGTGCACGAAGCAAGGGAGACAAGAGCAGGGGTGTGCGCTGCGCACGAAGCAACAACAACACAACAGCACGACACGAGCAGCGATGCGTGCTGGCTTGGCGGGCTGCGAGAAAAAGGGAGGGCGAGAGAGAGTGTGGGCGATGAGCGGGCACACGGCACGAAGGCACGCAACACTCGAGGCTGAGTGTGGTGCTGGGCGTGCGGGACTGCCGAGCAAAGAGAGAGGAGAGGGAGTTGGAGTGAGGGGCAAGAAAAGCAAAAGAGGGTTTTTGAATTTTAGGGGCTCATTTAATGATGAGGAGTCCTATTTATAGGCTCCCTATTTTCAATGGGCTAGGCTTAGGAAAATAGAATTGGGCTTAGGGAATTAAATGGTTGGGCTAGCTTAGGACTTGAATTAAATTCTTTTGATTGGGCTCGTTTGATAAAACGAATTGGACTTTTCATTTAAAACCCAAACCTTTTAAAATTACTTGCGACCCATTAAATTTCCCGACTCGAAAATTAAATTTATTTCGTAATTAATTAAAATAACAAATATTCTAATTAAATAAAATACATTTAAATATTATTTAAATGCGAAATAAATTCCAAAAATCGTAAAATGCTTTATAAATATAATAAAATATACTTATAAATATTATAAAAATACGAGGTATTACAGTAAGAGTTTACGGGCCAGTACCTCCATACAAATAACAAAAAGTACGGGAGAAAGAGGATCACCTTGTCGTAATCCTCTCGTAGGAGTAATTAGATTCGTTGAGTTGTTATTTACTGCGGGAGAGTAAGAAACTGTAGTGACGCAAGTTTTATTCCAGTTAATTAAAGTTTCATTAAAACCAAATGCTCGTAAAGTAGCCCAAAGAAAGTCCCATTCTACTCTGTCATAAGCCTTTTCCATGTCAAGTTTTAGTGCAAGCCAACCTGTCTTATTTTTAGACTTATTAAACATATTTAGAATTTCTTGAACGATAAGTATGTTGTCTTGGATTGCTCGTTCTGGTGCAAAAGCATTTTGGTACGGCTCTACTATATTTTTTAACAATGGTTTGATTCTATTGACTAGGATCTTGGCTATAGCTTTATAAATGGGAGTACATAAACTAATCGGTCTGTAATGATGTGCTTTACTTGGGTTTTTAACTTTTGGGATCAAAGTAATAATCGTATGATTAAGTTGACGTAATAAAATACCATTATGAAAAAAATCCTCTAATAGCTTTGCAGATATCTTGACCAATGATTGGCCAATAATACTGGAACAATTTTGGCCCAAAACCATCCGAACCAGGAGCTTTCTGAGGGGACATATCAGAGAATTCTTGTTTTATTTCCTCATCTAAAAAAGGTTGAGTTAGATTCCTATTATCTTCCTGAGAGATGCTAGGTTGTAGCCAAGGGATAGTCATGTCTCTTGGATTAGAATGAGCTGATTTGAATCTTGTGGAGAATTCTTGAAAGAATAAACTTGTTATATCCTCTGGGGAGTCAACCCATTGATTTAAATAATTTTGTAATCTGAAAATTTGAGCATGCCGCTTTCTAGTTTTCATTTTTCATGGAAGAAACGAGAGCCACGATCACCTTGTGTTAGCCATTGTTTACGAGCATACTTTCCCCATAAATGTTGACCAAAAGAAAGGAAACATTCTCTTTGTTTAACAAGCCTCTGAAGGTGTTGTTCAATATATCGATTTTCAGGATGAAGTTGAAATTGAGATTCTACATTTTTCAGGTTGTCTTGATTTACTGAAAGCTTATGTTGAATGTTCCCATATTTTCGAAAATGCCATTGTTTTAGATCGGTTTTTAGACGAGACAACTTTTGAGTGATGCAAAAAAATCTAGATCCTACATGTTTATGTGTCCAACTTTGTAACCAAATGTTGAGCTTCTAGAGTCCAAGCATTTTGAAATCTAAAAGTTGATAATTTAGGGGTTCCAGAGTTGTCTAAGTATAAGCAAATTGGACTATGGTCGGAGCACGAGAAATACTCATATGAAATTGTTGCATGAGGAAATAATTGTACCCACAAATCATTAGCTAAACATCTATCTAAACGTTCATATACAATATAATTCCTAATTTGTTTCTTCCAAGAGAAAGCTAATCCTTTAGGAGGAACGTCTGTTGCCTGGTGAAGTTGGGCAAAACGTTGTAATTTCAAACAACGACGCAAGGTGGGAGCATATCCACCTTTCTTATCTGCTAAACATAGAAGTTCATTAAAATCTCCCATAATGCACCAAGGAATGGTACAAGACTGGATTATTGAACTAAAATAATTCCGAAATTCTAGTTTGTCACCTTCCTGAGCTGGTGCATACAAACCAAAAAGTGAAAATGTAGATTGTGAGCGTTTATCAGTGATCAATAAATGTGCAATTCGATGATGAAGAGTTACAATTTGAACATCAATATTAGAATCATTCCAGCAAACCCACATTCCGCCACAGTGGCCAGCTGGATTTATGATATGAATATTATCATATCCCAATACCTTAGAAAGATGATGACTATTTGCATAAGAAACCATTGCTTCTATAACAAAGAAAATATATGGGTTGAATTTTTTCCGTAGAAATATCAATTCACTAACTGCTTGGGATTTCTTTGCACCCCTAATATTCCAACTCATAATTTTCATTTAATAATAAATGTTTAATAGAGAAAGCCACCAAAGGGCATTAATATCAAAAATAAGAGGTCGGGAGGGAACATACTTTTTCTTTAAAATCGATAAGATAACTATAGGAGAGTCCCATATTACTTCATTTGATGATAGAAATTTGCCAGAAATATTATAATTATTCCAAAGTCCAGTTATAGTAATCAAGAGAGTATTCAGAGACGTATAATGTCCAGGCAAGCATCGAGTGATGCGGGCTAGGCAAATTGCCATTCCCATATAAGATACCGGAGCGCATTTTAAAATATGGATGTTACAAGTAATAACAAAGTGCCATATAGTGTTTGATATCATAAGTAACGATGAATACAACAAAAATTCAGAAGTGTTATTGTTAAAATTTACACTCCTTTGGCTAACTAAACCTGCATTCTTTGAGAAATATTGTATATGGTCATAAATATCCCTAAAACTGCATGATAGGAAAAAACAAAGTTGTATTATCCAAAAGTAGAAATAGCAAATATTAAGTATTAATGCAGGGACATGGTCAGAAATAACAAGAATGATATTATAACCAGCTATATGAATATAAGAAAAATTCATGAAATAAGAATCACAAATCAAATACCAGGCTGAAAAGTAGCAAAGTTTAGACCAGATTTCAGCAAACATTGTAAGGATAAGAATACATACAGTTTGGCAACTTAGGAATATATTGCTGAAAATTTGAATATGGACATAACCACCACAGACAGTGGTAACAAATACAGGGAGGGTATTGAGACCTATGATGAACCATATTGCTAATATATTATGCCCAACAATACATAAACATTCAAATAGATATAAAGGGCGCAAATGATGATTTACTTTGACTAGTGCACCTATTATGATAAGGATCACATTCAAAATACTTATAATACAGTATTTTGTGTTAAGAAGATTGGGAGCCAGGACTGAAAATAAGGCTAGATCAGAAACAAAGTATATATATATCAGACAAATAAAAATTATCGAAAGTTAAAGCTATAAGAAATGCTATAAAGTAATAAACTAGATTGTATATATACCGTAGAGCATAGACACAAAAATATATTACATCCAAAAGTAGACAATAAGCATAGAGCTCTGATAATATTACTATATACAAAAGACTTATTAATTTGAGGATGTAAAATGATAATACTTGCAACCAACATTTACATTTTCTAATCTTCTTCATGATTTGTATTTCCTGCTCATAGCATGACATATCCATAAACACCACACAGTAAGCATAATGCCTTATTTTGAGTACTATATACATACGGCATAATTTGATAAGGTGTTAGCAAAAATAGGCATTGTAGAACCTTCAAACACGTTTACTTTTGGAGGCAGCTGAATCCTCCATATCTTCACATCTCCTTCGCTTTGATGATTATGAGGGAGATGGAATTCCCAGAGTTTCCATGAAAAGTTGTTCTCCCTCTGACAGATCCCCGGAGTCTATGGGTAGGTGAGACCCATATTCCATGAGCGGTGGAGTAGAAAAGCCTGATAATAAGTCATCATCAGACTCTAAAATATCATCTTAATTGACTAGAGTTTTGTTTTCTTGATCATGAGCTTGGTGCGAGATGAGAGGGACTGGATTTTCCATAGAAGATATTTCTCTAGGCTCTTGATCTTGCAGGACTGAGAAGGGATTAACACTTGTATGAACAGGTGCATCAAGAACTGTAACAGTAGGAGAAGGACAAGGTTGATGATGAGGAACATTCATGCTAGGTTGAATGATGGTGGCAGATTTTTGTGGAGGAGGCTTTCTGAATCATTTTTTCGGAGTGACCTTGATCCAACGACCATGACCTTCTTGAGGGGGTTGAGCATTAGTAGAAGATTCTCCAGTAGGAGAATCAAGGTGCTAGCGTGGAGACGTTTAACAATCAGGTGAAGCTCAGAACGGATTCTACGAGGGCAGGCATCAAGGGAATGATTGGGAATGCCACAGAGAGGGCATACTTCATTCATGCCTTCATAAGTTATATGAACTTCACAGAATTTATCTGGTAAATTAACCCATAAAGAACCAGGAAGAGGATTTTTTGTATTGATATTAACACAAACTCTTGCAAAACGGGCTTTGGATTGAGAAAGAGCAATATCATCTAATTTTATGACCTTACCAACAGGTTGTAAGAGATCAACTAGACAATCAAAAGACCAAAATTCAAGAGGAAGTAAGTAAATACGAATCCACTGATCAAGGGTCTCAATATCTAAATTATACGGACGAAAACCCCTTTCCCATGGAAAAAGAGCGAAATTGAGACCTTGAACAAACCATGGTCTCCCAGCCCATACATCTTCCCTATCTTGAGCATTATAAAATTTAATAAGAAACCAGCCATTACCCATATCTATTAAAGAGAACTCACCTTTCAAGAAAGCCCAATCCTTTCAAAGCTTGGAGAGGACAACATTATATGGAATGATGTCACCAAAAGGCTTCCCCATGCACCAAACAACAAGCCTCTAGGTTCTGAATCACCCCCTGATTGGGAGTTGGATGGCTAGGTTTAGGATTTGCTAGAGGGGGAGAGCTGGAATCGGGAGGCGAAAGGTGCTCGAGGAGAGTTGGATCATCAGGTTTAGTATGGGTAGTGGTAATAATACCCTTACCTTGATCTTCCAAAACCCCTCTGGATGGACAACCGGAGGCAGCGGGGTTAGTTCCATAACCATTACCGGGGAGAGGAAGAAGTTTATGCGTTGGAAGTTTGGGGTCAGTAGGGTGATTGGAAGACGGAAGTTTCGAGATACAATCAACATAGGTTGGTTTTGAACTTGGGATGGAAGACATTAGAACTTCAGGGATTTGTTTTAAGAAGCAAACAGACCGAGCAATAAACAACTGTAGATCGCAAAGCTAAATATGAATTATATAATTTCCAATATTAACAAAAAAATCACAAATTACAGAAAAACGTGTCAATTGAAGATAATTAAACCAGTTTATATAATTGACACAAATTAAACTATATGAATCATCTATTTCACAAATTGGAGAGAAAGACACGTTGCAACTAAGCATGCAATTAGGCAAAATTAATTGGATCAAATAACAGGAAGTAGAAAAGTTAGAGAAGGTATGAGAAGCTCCCTGGAATTTTGATGACATCTGTTGATGAAGGGGGATTATAATCCGAAATCTTTGCTTGAGAAATCGACAGATGTACTTGATTATGATTAAGCTTTGCTTTTGATTTAATACTTCAATTTTTTGGGAATATTTTTCTAATTTACGGTGGGTTTCTTGAAACCATGTGAGACAAGGATAATTACATGTTGTAGATGATTTGTCTTTGGGTGCTTTTCTGAAAAAATTATCAAATTTATGACTTGATTGGGAAAAATCAAATTGGGAGTTGTGAAGCATGTTGTTTGGGGAAGAAGGATGAATAGAACGGGTGGGCCTTTATGGCTAGAGAGCATTTTCTCCATCTTTCTCTCTCTGGAGACTTCACTTTTATTAGTCCAACAGTTTATTAATTTACCATCGGGTTTCAATTTCGACTCCGTTTATTTTGACAGAAAACACGTAAAGTGTAGTTAAAGGGTGAAAATAATTTTTCCGAAGATGGAAATCATTTTCTTATTGTGAAAAAGGATTGTCACATTTTTCTCTTTAGTGTCTTACATTTTTTTTCTCCTATCATCCAGGCATCCATCTTCTCCTTTCCACTTTCTTTTTCTTTTTCTTTTTCTCTATAACTTTCTGATAAGGAAACAAACAAAGAAAAATTATTTTAACATATTTTCCATTGAAAATTGTTTTGTATGTAAAACCATTTCCGATTGAGAATATTTTCTGCTGAAACAAATATAGTCGTTTATTAAAGTTTATACTTTAATAACTTTTTCTTCATAATTAGGTGGTGACTTTGTTTATATTATTAAAGAATGAATATGGGATGGTGGGGACTACAAGTAGAAGAAAATAAGGATAGCAATGGGACGGATCATATCGTGGCATAGCCATCACACACACACACACAAAGCACATGCACATGATAAGAAAATATATTTATGAGCACTTTGGTCAATGAGTTGGGTCTAGGGCACTTCTTTGGGAAGAAAAAAAATCACATTGGACTACACGGGAAAATGTTGAGAATAGTGGCCTTAATAAGCCACAGTTGAAGCCCAGCCCAGCCTGCAGTAGTAGTTTAGAGCATTTTTGCATGCTGCCATTTTCTTAAGTTGTCCCATGTGGTGGTGTATCCACTATTTTGTCTTTTTCCTTGGTGTTTTAGGTCACCAACTTCCATGTTGATACGCCGCCTATATAGGGCATGTAATGTTCCTTGTTGGGACAGTTTTTTTATCACAAAATGAATTAATGAACAAGCTGGGTTGAATGGCTACTTCTCTCTGTGCATTGCTTACAAATCAGAACTTCAAATGTTCTCATGGTATCAGAGCTGCAGGTTCGTTTATTGCACAATTATGTCATTCAATTACTGCTTGATATCCTGTTAGACTAGTTTTCTTCCTAAAGGTTGAAGCTTTATAATAAGTCTTTCATTAAAAATCGTAGTCTGTTGATGTTAGGCTCTGATGCATGCTTGTTTTCCTTGTATGCCTAGAAGAAAATCTAGAAATAACAACAATAACATGACTACAATAGAAACAACAAGTCCTCTTTACCTTCACCCATCAGATGGCAGTAGCTCCATAAACATAGAAAAACTTCAAGGATCCTCAAACTACATGTCATGGAGAAGGTCCTTTGAGATTTCTCTTGGTGCAAAGAGAAAACATGGGTTTGTGACTGGTGTTGTCAAGCAAGATCCCAGTGATTCAGTTAAACAAGATCACTGGGATACTTGCAACAACATGGTAATCTCATGGATCATGTTCAATGTCACTGGATCCATAAAAAAGTCCATTATGTTTGTGACTAATAGTGCAACCATATGGAAACAGTTGGAGCAAAGATACACTATGTCAAATGGGTCCAGGAAATACAAGATATGTAAAGATATCTATGAGACTAAGCAGCAAGGCAAGCTTATCTCAGAATATTACACATAATTGAGAGCTCTGTGGGAGGAACTTGAGGCTCTGAACATATATCCAACTATAAGCACCATGACACCTGAAATTAATGCATTTATAGGAGCTTTAAATCAGCAACGGGAAGAACAAAAATTGTTCCAAATTCTGAATGGCCTGGATGATGGTTACAATGCTCGGAGAAGTCAGTTGTTGATGATGACACCTCTTCCCACTGTGGACAGCGCTTGTAGTTGTTTACAGCAAGAAGAATCACAGAGAGACATACGTAGGCCAACCAAGAAAGAATCTGATGTTGTGGCTATGTATAGTAAAAGCAGTTACACAATAGTTCCCAATGTGCTAAACCAGGACACACAAAAGAGACATGTTGGTTTATTGTTGGATACCCAAGTTGGCACCCTCTGGGAAAGAAAGAATCAAAGGGAAAAGGAAAGGATAGTAGCAAGCACCAAGGGAGAGATTACTCTAAAACTTCCTATAACCACTTCAAAGGTGGTCAGAAGTGGAACAAAGGAAATGGTGGAAGTAAAAATAGGATGGTTGCCAATGCTCACACTCATAATGATGTTGCATCCAGTTCTACTAAGTCAACTTTCACCACTCAACAACTTGAGCAGCTCCTTAAAATGCTTCATGTTCCCTCTAAGGCAACTCCTGGTTCAGATACTAAAGATGAAATGGACACAGGGATTGCTGGAATGGTAAGCTGTTATTA
The DNA here is from genome assembly GCF_020520425.1 of Spinacia oleracea. Lineage (NCBI taxonomy): Eukaryota > Viridiplantae > Streptophyta > Magnoliopsida > Caryophyllales > Amaranthaceae > Spinacia > Spinacia oleracea. The sequence goes on from NC_079492.1 coordinate 33,604,132, forward strand.
TGCAAATGCAATAGGCCAAGAGTGGATCATTGATACTGGAGCCTCTCTCCATATGACTGGAAATTTGAATATGTTGCTCAACTCTGTCAAATGTGATGATTTTCCACAGATAAACTTTCCTACGGGGAAAACTTCAGACATCACTCACACTGAGATTGTGAAATTACACAATCATCTTCAACTCAACAATTTGTTGTGTGTTCCAGCTTTCAAGCACAATCTCTTGTCAGTGAAGAAACTTGCTCAAGATTAAAAATGTAAGGTGGTATTCCATTCTGAGTATTGTATGATACAAGAAATCTGACATCCAGAGTCATTACACTTGGTAGGGTTGTCAATGGGTTGTACTACTTGGTAAATGAGCCTACAAGCCAAGCTATGAGACACATTACCAAGAGTGTGGGTGACAACACAGTTGCAGGATGCAAGAAAACAGCCATGACAACCTCAGGAGACCTTGTTATTCTCACAACAGTGAGAGACACTAATCCAATGAATGCAACCACACTATGGCACCATAGACTTGGACATGCTCCAGTGGAAAAAATCAACAAAATTCAGGGTTTAAAAGGGTTCAACACTAAGTGTATTGATGTGTGTGTTACATGCCACTAGAAAAGTTCACCAAACTTCCTTACAATCCAAGCAACTCCAGAGATGCATAAGAATTTGAACTGATTCATATTGACACATGGGGCCCTTATAAGGTGAGTACTAGAGGTGGATACAAATATTTTCTGACTGTTGTGGATGATTTCTCAAGGGCAACCTAGATTCATCTGTTGAAGGTAAAATCTGATGCATATGAAGCACTTAGAGGGTTTGTCAAAATGGTTAAAACTCAGTTCCAGAAAATTATGAAGAAAGTAAGATCTGATAATAGCCTTGAGTTTGATGACAAACTATGCATGCCATTCTTTTCTGAATTGGGTATCACTCATCAGACATCATGGGTAGGGAGACCACAACTGAATGGGAGAGTGGAGAGAAAACATAGAAATATCCTTGAAATGGGAAGAGCTCATAGGTTCCAAGTTGGGTTACCACTTTAATTCTGGGGAGATTGTGTGCAAATTGCAATCCACATCACCAACAAGCTTCCTATTCCTATGTTGAACAACAAATCACCTTATGAGGTACTATACCAAACCATTCCTGCTTATGATCATTTAAAAGTATTTGGTTGCTTAGCTCTTGCATCTAATCCTAGCATTGTCAGCGATAAATTTGCATTTAGAGGTGTTCCCTATGTGTTTCTAGGATACCCCTTCTCCCAGAAAGGCTACAAAATTTTGAACTTGATTACCAACACAACCTTTGTCTCTAGGGATGTGACATTTTATGAGCACATTCTTCCTTATCAAATTTTCCACAACTCAAAATCCAATTCCTCAAAAATTCCTGAGCCTATTCATGTAAACCCCTGGATTGACACTGACACCCTACCTGACATCCCTCTTCCTCATGAAACCACAAACACCCAAACAAACAACACAAACAACCCCATAGAACATGCTACTGATGCAAGTCTTGTACCTACAAGCCCTCCTGAGATAAGAAGATCCACCAGATCCCTCAAAAAGCCAGCCTGGATGGGAGATTATTCTTTCAACCTTGTCACTAATAGTACTACCACTCAAGCCAAATCTATAGCCTACACCACACTCACACCTAAATTCTCCTATTTCATGACCCACCTAACCAAAATGGCCTCTAAAGCAAAAGCTGGTGAACCTGTTCAATTCAAGAAAGATGTTTAAGACCCTAAATGGGTCAAAGCAATGAATGATGAACTTGATGCCCTTGAAGCAAATCATACCTGGGATATCACTGAGTTGCCCCCATGAAAGAGAGCCATAGGAAACAAATGGTTGTATAAAACCAAATTTGACAGAGATGGCAATCTTGATAGACACAAATCAAGACTGGTTGTGTTGGGAAATAGACAGAAATATGGAATATATTATGACCAAACTTTTTCTCCTGTGGCAAAACTTTTTACTGTTAGATCAATTTTGGCTGTAGCTGCTCTAGAGAATTGGTTTTTACATCAAATGGATGTTAAAAATGTAGGGGTGGCAATCAGGTCGGGTCAGATCAGGTTTGGGTCGACCTGTTATATAAACGGGTTAGGAACCCCTGACCTGAACCTGATCCGTTTACTTAACCAGGTTGAAAATTCGAACCCTGACCTGATCTGCTCATAAACGGGTCAACTTGAACCCAACCCGTTTAACCTGACTTTTATTTAGGTATCAATTTTTCATCTCTTTCAAAATAATCAACTTATTTTTCCCCTCTTTGGTAATACGGAATAATCAAATTATTTAGCCTGTTTTGGACTAAATTAGTCGCAACAATAGCCACACAGTAGAACAATTGACAAAATAAATTCATACTAAGACTATAATAAATAATTAAATCTAAGTACTATTTCCAACAACAAATTTCGAACAAATCACAGTAGTATTGTAGCAGAACAATTTTATAATACTGGAACATTTGAACTCCTAATTTGAATATTAGTATCAGCCTTTGAATCTTCAACGATGCACTCTTTGAAGTTGAGAATTCCTGTTGGCCTTTAGCAATTCAAGACACTGAGAAGAACAAAAATTCAAAGGTTATGTGTAAAATTTGGGGAAATAAACAACAATATTTGAAAGAAATTCGAAGCACATGTAAAAATCTCGAAAATTACTCTTAAGTTCAACATAAAGCTCCAACAAACACTAGTAGAAAAACATTCATTTGAGGCGTCACTTTTATATTCATTTGCGGCGTTTTTGGCGTAGCAGCAAATAGAGTGGCAGCAAATGAATAGGATTGATTTGCGGCGTTAAAAAACGCCTCTAATTAATGATTCATTTGCGGCGTATACGTAGAAAAACGCCTCAAATTAATAGTATTGTTAGGCGGCGTTTTGTACCTAAACGCCTCAAACTTTGTAAAATTTCAGGAGTTAAAATGCCGCCAATAATGTGTAATTTTGTTTTATAAAATAATTTATTTTCTATATTCAATAAGCCAAAAAATGTAGAACCTGTACTCACGCCACATTTATACAATGTCCAAAAGTATCATCAACCACCAATAACTTCCAATAAACTTTGATTTTTACATATAATACCACCATCATATGTTTACAAAAATAAACCAACTAAATAGTTACGTTTGAAGTCGAACGTAACCATGTCTTTTACACTTCGTACGTTACAATTTTGCACCAAAAATATAATAAGGCAATTATATATGACTTCAATAGCAGGAAACATCCACAAAAAGAGATCGATGAAAGGTTATTTACACACAATGTTCGGTGAAGTATGATTCCCATTTGTCTCGTATTTCATCAATTTGCTCATTGGTGAAACGCTCTCCACTTAGTGACGTGCAAACCTAACAAAATAATCTATATATCATAAAATAAGTTGACACATACAATAAACTTTAAATCATCTAAATGAGTACGAAGAAGTGAAGGAGTTTAGAGAAAAGGGATGTGGTAAAAATGAGTGAACAATAAGCTATCAGGATTAGGAAGTTGTCAGGTCACATGATGATCAACAGAATGCCATACTTCTTCCCATGGTGATTAGGAAGTTGTCAGGATTCTCTTCTATAATGATATTTATATTTAGAGGGAGAGGGGGGGGGGGTGTGTGTGTGGTATAGGTAACTAATTACAGAGACAAGAAGGGGGAAAAAGGTTATTAAGTTAATTACAAAGACAATTATTATCATAAAATGGAACTAATATGGAACTCAACAACATATTTCACAGTTTCTGGATAGTGGGAGTTAAATAGAGGTAAACCTCTAGAATATTAGGAAAAGAAAGATCAAATCAGGATTTGAATGTCAACCAAAAAAAATCATGAAAAATCATACAAAATTAAACTTGATTTAAGCATACAGAATTAAAGTTGTACTAACCAAGTTTTGTCTGCTGCCCTCCCTATTTGTCTGTCATACTTGATGCATATTCCACCTTAGGTAATTAAGTAAGTACCCTGCAGCATTGCGAGATTAAAACTCTATTTACCATCAAGATCATCATTCTGGGCCACACTACACTCCACTGAAGCTTACAGTCTGAAGTTTGTCCAATCTTTCGTTGCTGTTATGTTCAAGCCTTCCTGGATCACAATCAGATCACCTGTTAGGACTGTTGTTACCTTAACTCAAATCTAAAAACCCATTAACCAAGCTCCTTAATTTGTCTTTCATCACATATACCAGCATAGAAATTACATCTGCAGTCTACAACTAGAATCTACACTAGATAAAAGGTAGATATTCATTTTTGCTGCATTAGTTTTCTAAGTATACCAAAGTTAACCTGATTATACCTGATGTTTTCAACACGAACTCGCATTATAGGGTACCAACCATCTTTTGAGTTGGGCGTCCTGCTCCATGACCAGCCTTAAACTTAGTTCTATCAATAATTGGATTCTTTTGAGGGCTATTCTCCAAGCTTGTGCAAGGAACATGTTGCAATGTCTGCAATATAATACAGTACATATTTTAGGAAAGGAAAGGCGTGTGCGGCATGGTATCACTTAGTGACAAGAAAAAGCATGCACTGCAGCAGTTTCAGAGAACACACAGCCAACTATTTAAGTGAGTGCAAAGGCACCACACGATCATCATGGTCAGCTGGCAATAACATGGTAGATGGGTACTGTGCAGTTCGATCAGATGATAGCTCCCATTGTCTCCTAATGTTGTGTAGAGGTGAGTGCCTGTAAGCAAGAACGCTCTATACTCAAAGTAGGAAACTTAAGGAAAAAGAAGTGGTTCGGGCCACCTAATTTTCAAATATCACTTGTTTCTTATCAACCACGGTCTCCTAGCTGAAACATAGTAGATAAATAATACGAAAAGAAGTGTAAAAGTTATCTAAATCTATACCAGCAATAACTTGTGCATAACAGCAGATGCTACAACTTAGAACAACAACAACATCAACAACAGATTGTGCATAGCAGCAATAACATCTCATAATAACAGCATAGTATAACAACAACAACAACAGATAGCAACAACACAGTATAGTAGAAGCAACAATACATCAGACATCAACATCACAATACATCAGAAGCAACAAATGCCAATCTATTTCAGGAGTTGTTTAATTTCTTCAAATCTCTACAATATGCTGCTCAAAACTAAACCAGAAAAGCTGGTAATTGAGTTCTTTTGTCCTACAGTGAGCTAGTATGATACTCCTACATATGCAATCAAAATTTAGCAACCTCCAACAATAAATAAAGATAGGTTCTAATAAACTTCTTCCACAATAAGACTTCTAGCTAAAGAGCAGACTCAACTATCTGAACTGCGACCTACTTTACACAGAGAGATGAGGGACACACCCTTTGTCGCCTTCTGAAAATTGATTAGTCAGGTGTGTTTCTGGGCTAAGATTCAACGAAGTAGCAAGACTTATCACCTACCACAAGACACTTTTTCCCCTTCCTGGTAAAGATACTAAAAATTTAAGCACCGCCAAGATACATTTATAAAACAAGGGGATTGAAACCTCAGATTTAAGCTAAGTGTATTACTCTATACTCTTGTATTGCCGACGTCTAGTTCCAAAGAGAAACAATGAAAAATATAACCGTGTAATATAACTCATATGTTCCTCAACAATAACAATCAAACAACAGTGTCCAACACTACCACTACAATATCAAAACTTAATATACTACAGTATGTACAGACATTCTTTAGACTTTATATCACCATAATCAGTAGTCGTACAAGAAAAAGTTGTATAAGTCCAAATTTTCTCAATCATTTGATTGTTTAATTTTAATCACCTAAAGTAGAACTAAGTACTTGCTAAATCACCATAATTTAGTGTATTGAAAAGATCCAACAGCAAGAGATAATGAAAGTTGAAACAAAATAACGATACCATAACAACTCACTCAAGTTAATTATCAGAACAACAAAAATTAATAACTTCAATTTAAAAATTCACCTTCTGAATTATATTATAGCACTTGATGTTGCAACAACCTCCCTGATTTCTGCACTCATTTCAAACCAAACCCAGAAAATATAAATAGACAATTAAAGTAAAACTCATGTTTTAGCAAGTAAAAGTATGTCTTACTGGAATAAAACTCGTGTTTCTCTCAAATTTGAGGTCCTCTTTCTTCCAAGCACCTGACCTAAAAATCAAATTTTCATAATAAATTAGACACACGAAATTACCTGACCTCAAATTCGAAGGATTTTTAAGGTTTTTAAGCGAAAATTTGAAATTGATAATTAGGGTTTTACAGTTTCAGCGGGAGAGAGGAGAGGGGAGAGCAAGAGAGAAATAATTCGATAATTCAAACATATTCATGTAAAATTGAGAGACTGAAACAAGGGGAATATAGTAATTGAACGGAAAAAATGGCAAGGAGGAGGAGAGACGAGTGGAAGCATAATTTACCTTTAGTAAGAACGACGACGGTGGATATGAGTTCGAAGGCCAGACAATGACGGTGGAGATGAATCTCAAGCTTCATTTTTCCGGCGAGACTCACTGGTGAAGAAAGAGTTCAGAGTCAGACCCAGTTTAGGGAGGAGGTTTTATGAAATGACGAGAACCTAAACAAAGAATTATGCGCGGGGTGAAATTTTGTTCCTGCATTGGGAGCTAGAACACTGCAGCGTTATACATGAAGACGCCGCTAACTAAAAATTAACACCGATTCGAGGCGTTATAATTAAAACTAACGCCGCCAATGAATGCTCCTTCACCTGATTCCTCCATTTTATCATTTAGTTAGAGGCGTTTTTGAATTAACGCCACTAACGCATAGCAGCAAATAAATATTTTTCTACTAGTGAAAGCATCTATAGTCAACCTATGATGCAATGAGCAGAAATTTGAAGTAATATGATAAATATAAATACATAATTTTTTTTTGAATTAAAATAAAAAAATACCTTCAATTTTGGCGGAAGGAAAACTTAGAGGGTTTGATCTGAGAAGATGAGAAACCATAAAACTTTGTCACTGAGAGGAAATAGAGAGAGAGAGAGAGAGAGAGAGAGAGGGTGGCTGATGAAAAAAATGAAAGGGTTAAAAACTTAGGTTAGGGTTAGAAATTAGATATTTAACTTGGTCTATGGGCTTTGAACAAAATGGCTCAGGTGTTCATTTAACGTCATTACCAATCTCTCAAACTTCCCCTTTCTCTATTATTTCGGGTTATCACTTCAGGTTGACCCGATCTGAAATTGACTCATTTAATTATTCGGGTTACACATGTCATTTTCGGGTTGAAAATTTCAACCTTAACCTAACCCATTTAACTTCAAGTCGGGTTCGTGTCGACCCATTTAATTTATCGGGTTGAAAATCTCAACCCAAACCCACTATTTTCAGGTCGGGTCGGGTTATTAGGTCGGGTCAGCTTTTGTCAGCCCTATAAAAATGCATTTTTGCATGGTGATTTACAGGAAAAAATTTATGAACATGCCATCAGGATACACTGGAATAGGGTATAGACTTCATGTTTGCAAAGATGGTGAAACATATCCCAAAGATTAGTCTGGCAAAGTTTGCAAACTGAGAAAATCTCTCTATGGCCTTAAACAAGCCCCCTAGAAAATGGTTTGCCAAACTAAGCACTGCCCTGAAGACTCACAAGTTCTCTCAATCCAAGGCTGATTACTCTCTATTCACAAAACAAGAGGGTGACTCATTCACAGCTATTCTGGTGTATGTTGATGACTTGGTGATCACTGGAAACAACATGGATTCTATTTGTGCAGCTAAAACATTTCCCTCATCCCAGTTCCACATGAAGGATTTAGGGGAACTAAGGTACTTCTTGGGGTTAGAGGTTGACAGGCCATAAGCAGGGATATTTTTATCTCATAAGAAGTACATCATGGACTTGCTCACTGAATATGGTCTCCTCAACTGCAAACATGTTAAACTCCCTATGGACAATCATCTAAAACTCACTCCAGACTCTGGTAATGCTCTTGAACAACCTGAACAATATTAGAAGTTAGTGGGTAAACTCATCTACTTAACCATAACCAAGCCTGACATCTCCTTCACTGTTCATATCCTCAGCAAATTCATGCACAAACCTACAACAGTACACTATCAGGAAACAAAAAGGGTGTTATGGTACCTTGCTTGCTCTCCTGATCAAGGAATTCTCCTAGATAACTCTTCTGCAGCCAAACTCACTGCCTACTGTGACAGTGATTGGGTTGGATGCCCATCTACCAGAAGATCCACCTCTGGTTTTTGCATTCTTTGGTCACTCCCCTATTTCCTGGAAATCTAAAAGATAATCTGTTGTTGCAAGATCATCTGCAAAAGCTGAATACAGATCAATGGCTTTAACTGTGTGTGAGGTTATGTGGTTGAAACAGCTACTCAAAGACCTAGGGTTAAAAAATCTCAAGAACACTCCTATCATGTGTGATAATCAAGGTGCTCTGGCTATAGCTGCTAATCTAGTGCACCATGAGAAAACCAAGCATGTTGATATTGACTGTCACTTTATCAGAGACAAAGCAGCCGATGGGGTCATCAAACCTACCTATGTGCACACTATAAACCAACTTGCTGATATGTTCACTAAGCTGCTATCAACAAAGAAACACAATCATCTTCTCTCCAAGCTGGGAGTGTGTTCTTCCTCCACACTCTCAGCTTGAGGGGGAGTGTTGAGAATAGTGGCCTTAATGAGCCACAGTTGAATCCCAGCCCAGCCTGCAGTAGTAGTTTAGAACATTTTTGCTGCCATTTCCTTAAGTTGTCACATGTGGTGGTGTATCCACTATTTTTTTTTCCTTAGTCACATGTCTAGGGATTAGTGAGGTGTTTTAAGGCACCAACTTCCATGTTGATACGCCGCCTATATAAGGCATGTAATGTTCCTTGTTTGGACAGTTTTTTATCACAAAATGAATGAATGAACAAGCTGGGTTGAATGGCTACTACTCTTTGTGCATTGCTTACACATCAGAACTTCAAATGTTCTCAGAAAACATGCTCAAATAAATAAATTTTGGCTTAGGCACGCAACTACGTGAGCACAACATTGTACATTGACAAGTGGGCTTGGCCCATACATAAGGCACCCTTTTGAAAAATTAGGAATGGCACATAATTAGAAAGGTCTGTGTTAACCAACCCCAAGGCATGCAGACTCGACATGAGATACGACTTGGACAGCTTAGTAAAAAAAAGAAATGGAAAAGAAAATGGGGTGGAAGAAGGGTGGGGGGAGGGGGTATTTGAGGAGTCGATTCACTAAAACTATCATTAAAATTTTGGATTACATCCTAGTACTCCGTATTTATAGATATGTCATTTTTTTAATATAATTCTACACTAGTGTTATAGGGTTTCCAATCATAATTGATCTCATCCCACAATTTATGCATTGAGAGACGAAAATATGTGAACGTCTTTAGTCTGTAAATTTATGATCTCAACAGGACTTGAAATTGCGGAGAAACCTCTTAATTAATGAGAGATCAAACGAATAACACTTTTCTCATTTATTGGGAGACTTGAATAGAATTTTGTCACTATTATTTTGTGTTTTAATTGATTGTATTTTAGTTTGAATTGGCCATATCCAAACCATTCATTTATATAGTGAGACAACATTTGAGACATGCATGAAATCTATTTGTGGACTACTATTGTAGATTTGATTGTCTTTGCTCATGAGAGTGACATGGGTAATTAAAGAGACTCTTAGACTTTGTCAAGAGTTGGATATGAAGTTAGTGCATTTTATGTCTAACCTTTTATTAGAAAAATTAACAGGGTGTGTACTCAAAATAAATTACTTCGTAATTATGTAAACACCAAAGTAGAGATACCTAAATTAGTAGTACTTTGTATCTAAAATCAAATTTACTAACTATAATAAAAATTTAGGATTTATAGTTTAGTACTCCGTTATAGATATGTCATTTTTTATATTTTATTTGATATAACACTAGTGTAATAGTGTCTTCAATGCATAACTTGTTGTTTTATTATAGTCTTTACTTCTCCTTTATGTACGTAATTTAGTTTCATCTATAATTTACGAGACCATTCATTTAGGAATGAAAAACGGGCGAGGCTGATATGGATATGAAGATGGCGGGGTGCCTAGTGGAGAAAGGGGCATGGCGTGACAGGCTTATATGAGGCATTGAAGCGGGTATAATTTTAAAACCATCACCTACCCACATATTTTTTTTAAAGCAAACTACGGAGATTATATTAGATAAACTTAACGTACCACATTGTTTTTACATAGCGAAAATAAGATACTACTTCCGCTATTATCTAGAGCTGAAGTAGAGCGGAACTTAGCCCACCAAAAACCAACAAAGTTCCTCAGCATTTAAGCCCATTCTATCATACATACAAAAGTTAAAACTTAGATTAAAAGAGATCTCTTGAAGATCAGATTTGATCATCCCAAAGCCCATTATACCCAACTTAAACCAACTAGTTATCATTCATTCATTTGTTCCAGGGAGCATACCCCTTGCAACCACAATAGAAGCCTTGTCTTTCTCATAATCATCCTTGACTGATAATGATGGATCAAAATGAGATTTATGACCCATAGCCATATCCATTGCAATAGCAGCCAGACCATGCGCCACCAAGTTCTTGTAGCGTGGAATATGCCTAAACTCAAGATGCCAATTTTCTTTAATCAGCCCTCTCACCTACCCACATATAATGTATACAATATTCTATTATGACTTTTGATATTCATAACTGCCTATTACCCACCAAAGTCATACTCATACTCGTTTAAACTGCCCGCAAAATTGTATTTGCGTGCCATCCCTACATCCACCGTCGGAGTATAACCAACCATATGCATAAGAATCTAGTCAATGTAGTCACTTTTGAGATTCTAGTGCTTAGTTTGGCCACCAAAGTAGTAGAAGAAGCAAGAGCACCCGTAATGCTAATAATATGATAAATATTGAAGAGCCATACAAGAATAACCCACATTATTTGAAAGAGGAGAAGAGATGGGACAAAGGGCCTCTTGTCTAGTTTGTTTGGGCCCCCTTCTCCTTCTTTTTCCAACGTGGTCACCCTTTGATGGATATAGATGTAGTTGCACTCATTTGATTTTGATGCCTTTGGTCCCCAAATTTGACATTTCTAGCCTCTAATATAATGTTTTCTCTTTGCACCAAACATATACTTGATCATACAAGTAATCTTTACTCTTGTGCTTAGAATAATGAATGTCATTTAGTCTATGGGAGAAATAGATGAAGAATTAGTAATCTAATCCTCATTTTCTTAGATGTGTTGTTTAGTAGAGATTATAGACCTAGCTTGTTAAAATCAAACTATTCGAGTCCTTTTTGGTTGGTTCAACACCATCTTCAAACATACCAACTACTTTTCAGGGAAAATGACATAATATAAATTGTCGAGCAAATTAGTGTACTAGAATTCCGCTATATGAGTGAAACTTCTTAGGTTCTTCCCCTTGAGAAAAATAGGTGTCAAGTCCAATTCGTTTATGGAAGTTTAGATCGATAAGTTGCAATCAAGTTCTATAAGTCAACAAATTCAAATAAACACGTATATATTATAAGGTGAAGAGAGCACACCTATACGGAGAACGTTCAATTTACACTTCCAACAAAAAGAAAAAGTTCATTATAAACTTAATTTATGGGTAAGCAACTGTCTATATGCAATTGAACGATCACATAATTATCTTGTTAGATTAATCTCAATATATATTTTCAGAATATCAATTTTTTATGAGTTTTTCTCATAGGAATTTGAATGTACTAATGCATAGTTAAATATTGTATTGGAGTTTGTGCAAATAGTGAGTGTAAAAAACTTTCAGAACAACTATAGTAGTATATAGGAAACACATTATCATTAATCTTTCATGAACATTGACGAAACAAACATCATAGTTCCCCTTAATTTCTCTACGAAACTTCAATATTTCCATAGCCATATAGTAATCACTTGCTACCAATAAAGCAAAGGCCTAAGGACCATTTTTAGTACATCGATGTAACATTAGGCCTAATGGGCGACTCTTCTTCAGTTCTTGTCAAGTACACTTTGTGTTGTCCTTATGATGAACGGTGTGCTGATGTGGTCCAGCCACACCAATCCCATATTGCAAATCTTGGGCCATTTCCTATTTATGCAAAAAATCGAGATTTATTACGACGTGTGGAGTACAAAATATACGTAACTGTTTTTGTATTTCATACTACGACCTAGCTAGGGCCCTGAAAAAGAAATATAAATAAAATTATATCAGTCGTGTAAACGCGGTAAGGACACTATTATTTTCCTTCATAATCCTAGCCAGAAGTTTTGAAAATGGTCTTATTATATATACTAATACTCCATCCGTTTATTTATAAATGCATCACTTGGTTCTTAGAACAACTCTAAGTCTCTAAGGACTACCTAGCAATTTATAAAAATTTCAAGTAAATAGCTAAATCATTGGAGTGAAAATTATAAATTAGTTTGGCCAATTAAGTAAATTAGGCTTAAACAAACTAATTTGCTTGATAACTAGTTGTCAAAAGTTGTCAAATAATTCATGACTAGTGTGACCAATTTAAATAGCAAGTAGTTGCTAGCCAAAGGAGTACAAATTAGCTAGAAAATAAAATAACATGAAATTTTATGTGGCGTAACAAGCTAATTGCCATATTAGCTTACCATTGGAGTTGCTCGGTGTTTTTTTTAAATGCATCGTTTCAACATTTAATTAATAATTCTATCATATTTAATTTTATTATTTCTCTCTCTTTCATTTATCCCTACTCAGAATATTTCATTCTAAGATGGTTATGGGTTATGCCCGAGACCCGGCCCGACCAGACATAAAAAATGGTCCAACATCGGTATGAAAAAAGCATGGCCCGACACGGTACAAAGTCGTGGGTCGGATCTGGGCCACATTTTTTTGGAAAAAGCACGAGAAGGCACGACACGTCCAAAAACGAAAAATTAAGCTAAATTTAGTAAAATTAGGCTCAGACACGACGACTCGTGGAATGGGCGGGCCTGAGCTCTATTTTGAAATTTTCGACCCAACATGACCCGATACAAGCGGACTTTGTGAATGTCGGGTTCGTCCCAAGCCCAACCCGACCTACATCCATATTTATCTCCCGATCCTCCCTTAAATAATTAAATAAAATTCACCATGTCTCACGTACTATCTCTATAATGTTCCTCATTTTTGTTTTACTGGAATAAATGAATTACTCCATCGATCACTTAATACTCACCTCGCTTTCCTTATAAAACCGTCCCTTAATACTCACCTCATTTCTACAAATGATAAACTTTTACTAATATTATATCATTTCTCTCACTTAATCAATGACCCACTTATATTCCCAATTTCTAAAAAACATCAAAAAATTTAAACCCCCGCTCACTCCTCAAAAAGGTTTGGCACTTTTTACACTAACTATATTTAAAAAATATACCACTACCAACTACCACCTAATAAATTAATAAGTAAATTAAATTGCCTAAACCTCTGTGACGGTCAAACATATACGAGTATTAATGGACAAAGAAAGTAACTAATTTTTCCATTTGCACCATTTAATGATAATTTTGCATGACCTCCTAATCCTAGAACTGTGTACGTTCTCATGCAAGTAATATGCATTTAAAAAAAAAGAAACGATGGGAGTATACTCTTTGTGCCCTTACTTATTTACTTGTTTACCAATTTGTTGCCATATTTTCTATTAAACAGCAATGCAACAACAATTTCCCTATTAGTTTTTTCAAACTTAAGTATATACACTACAAGAATTTGTATCTTTAATGACTATTTAATTACGACGTGACAAAAATCCGACGCAAAAGTCTTTTGTGACGGGGCTAACAACCAAACAAAGACGGGAACAACCGTCGCATATTTTTTTTACGACGGGTTAACGACGATATTTTCCATTTATAACAGCCCTCTTTTATGACGGGTTCACCACTGGAAATTCCGTCATTAATCAATGATTATTGACCTTTAACGACGGAATTTCCCGTCATTAATGATACAATTTCTTATAGGGATAATATAACTACTTTTCCGTTTTTATTATACTTAATTTTTTTCTTTAATTAATTAAGAAGAAAGAATACACATAAATCATCGAGTTCATTCTTTTCTTTAATTTAACCCTGATCGATCTAAGCTATTAAAAAAAGTTACTTTCAATTATTGGTCAACATATGTCTTTGTTAGTCTTTACGTGGTGGCTAAGGGAGTCGATCGAATCTACCAAAGCGAAGTGACTAGGAATTGAAGAGACCGGTCAATCGGTCATCCATAAGAAACCAAATTCAATTTGCTATACATGCCATGAATGATGAATGTCCATTATTGTTTAAGGACATGCGGTGATGTGTATGTATCAAAGTTTTACCATCAAATTTCAATAATTCAACACATTGAAAAGATCACATTGATCTAAGGTATAAGAAAATTTACTACTCCGTATCAATAATCAATAATCGCGTACGAGGTCGGTGATGTGTATGTAGATTGTAGAGTACGTTATACTCCCTCTGTTCCTGATCGAGTATTTGCAATCGTTTTGACTTTTGCACTATTCATACATTAACTTTGATCAAAATTTCTTACTAATATATAAAAATCAAATGTTATTGTGTAATATATTTCTAATTAATCTTAATGTACATTTTCAATTTTTTTTTTTTTAAAACTTTATAGTAATATGTACTCCTTCTGTATTTATTTAAGGGATACACTTGTCTTTTCCGGCCGTATTTATTTAAGAGATACACTTGCCATTTTTAGTAACCTATCAAAACTACCATCCAATTAAATAATATATTTACACCCTCCCCCCACCCCCACTCCGTAAAATGACATGGTCCCCACTTGTTTTTCTTATTAAAATATCTACTCAACCCCACTTGTTTTATTACTTTATTTCATTCAATTCTTTTTCTTATTACGCGTGTCCGGCCAAGTGTATCTATTAAATAAATACGGAAGGAGTAATTGCGTATAATTTCGGTTAAACTTGTATCTTGACAAATGTGTTAGTCAAACTGTTGTAAATATTCGGGAACAGAGAGAGGAAAAGTTTTAGCATCAACAATCAATCAACACATTGAAAAGTCACATCGGTCTTGAAAGCCCACTCAAAGAGACCAAATGAAGCATGAATTATAAGGTAATAAGGCTATGAAAGTATGAAGTACGATGTCTGGAAACTCAAGCTACCTTAGTTATGTACAAACAAATAAAAAAGACTAGGGTATCTTCAAATACCCAAATTTTATACACAACTATACAAGAAAAAGGGTCTTTTAAGGCGGATAATCTATCAATAAATGGAAAGGATAATTTTCTTTAAAAAAAAAATTGAAATTGCTTTTTGAAATCAGAAATTTTCTTCTTTCTTAAAAAAATCTAATTATTTCACATAAAACATACCAATCTTACAGAATAATTTTGTTGAAAGAATCGAGAGTTTGATTCACAATTTTTCGAGTATGGACTACCAAGCAAGCCTTTTCTTATTTAGATTTTATGTTGTTACAGATAATATAGTTATTCTAAGGCCGGTTAAGAATAATATTTATATGTAAAGTTGAGACTAATTGTCACATATGAAAAATGAGAGGAAAAATTACTAACATATACTCCATTTGTTGGGTTACTCTACCCGACTACCAATCACCAATTGGTTTTAGGGTAAAACTATGTCAGGGTTATACTTCCTCCATTTTTTTTAATTGCACTATCTTAGATTTCACGTTTGGCAATGTATTATTTTAACCATTAACATCTCTCATTATATATTTGGAAAAATTATAAAAATTTGATAGTATATTTCTGGACGAATCTAACAAGATCCCACATGAATATATTTTTATTTACATATAAATTACAAAAAAATAATGATATAATAATATGTAAATAGTACTAAAACCTAAGATGGTGCAATTAAAAAAAATGGAGGATGTATGTGATTAGAATAGCGGCCTATTTGCATAGGCTCATAGTCGGAGGATCTTTAAATTATACTCTACCACTTTCAAGTTTTTAATTATGAGTAGCTCAAGTTGAATAATGAGACAAGCTTAGAGCATGTATTTAACAACATCCGACTTCAACCTAATAAAATACGAAATATAATATTTTATCTTTTCTCTCTATCTAACACTAAGCCTGGGAAACATGCACCAAAAATAGCATCTTTATTATGCACATTTAATGTCGGGTTTGCAATTAAAAATTATATTTGCTCCGGTTCCTTAATATTGCACTATGGTTGATTTTACATTGTCCAAGATATGACATTGAACTCTTGATATCTCGAATTATATAAGTAAAAATTATTAAAGTTGATATTTAGAAAATATATATCAGTACGAATGTAACAAGATTCACATGACTACAATTTTTCTTAGGAATGGATCACTAAAGATGACCAAATGTGTATAATATAGTATACAAAATTAAGATGGTGCGATATTTAGGGAACGGAGGAATAATACTCCCTCCGTATTTATTTAAGAGATACACCTGGTCAGGCACGAGTATTAAGAAAAAGAATTGAATTAAATAAAGTAATAAAACAAGTGGGGTTGAGTAGATATTTTAATAAGAAAAACAAGTGGGGCCCATGTCATTTTAGGGAGTGAGGGTGGGGGTGGGGTGTAGATAGATTAATTAATTAGATGGTGGGGTTGATAAGTTACTAAAGATGACAATTGTATCTCTTAAATAAATACGGCCGGAAAAGACAAGTGTATCCCTTAAATAAATACAAGTATTGTTTGGTGGGGATATGTCACTTGTCAATCACTTCATACACCAAATTGATTTTCCATTTGTTGTTCATGAACACTAATTGTTACTACTGGTTTAACTCTCTCTCCTTCTTTATTTCATTCTTCTCTCTTGAACTTTAATTGTTATTGGATGTTACTAAACATGCTCTTATAATCTTTAAGATTATAAACTCATAATCTTGAAATGTCTTCTTTAAGCACAACACAACTCGTCAAGTGAGAGTCTCACCACATACAAAATTTGCAAGGTTTTTAAAACTCTCGGTACTAATAGAGTAGTCAGCTAAAACGGCTAATAACCCACATATGATTTCTGTCACGTGATCTCCCTCGACTCATTATCACCAACAAAACTGTTCACATGTACATACCCTGTACAACTTAACATTAGAAATGGTGACGAAGAAGTAATACAATCTTATCACTTGAATCAAACTCAGTATTGATGATCCGTTTTCTATCTCTAATTAGATTTTAAAACATATCTAATAGATGATAGAGAAGCGAATGAGTAATGCATAATCGAATAATATATATACATAATATTAATATTTATGAAGTACTCCGTATTATATGTTGTAAAGCATCCTAGCTTAGTATAATTAGTTGTAGGACTATGATGATGAACAACCCTAAAATGAATTAGTTAGTATTAAATCATGTATGATCCACATATAATCAAGGTCTATTATGTTGGAAATGCATATATAGATGATGATCGAGATTTGTATCTTTAACATGCAGTATATATTTATATATGTGTGCAAGATCTTTACAAATAACTAGGCAAATCAAGTACTCGTACTAACCAATAATATTCGTTACTAATTAGTTAATTAATTAATTAATTCATTTTTTAGGGGAATTAATTAATTAAAAATCAAAGACCAAAACAAAACCCAAAGAAGAAAAGAAAGTTTTAGTAACAAGTGAAAAACCAACTGCGGAGGAATATAAGATCCCTTGAAAGACTACAAAATCTAATTGTTCCCCAAACTCCATTCCTCTTTAACCTATTTTTTTACCGCTAAATAAAACTTACTGACCTGCCCATCACATGACTCGATCTACAAGGAGACTACTGCACATTATAATGTACACATTGTTTTTTTTTTTTTAAAATCTAATCTTAATTAATTACCTTTTTCTTTAATACTTGATATCTAGACCTGATTATATGCAGTCCGATCTCCTGGTCTGACCCAAAAGTGTTCGGGTTTAGGCAAAATTTTATGGCCCGATAAGCGGGTAAATTTTGACCAGCTTAAAACTGAAATTTTAGTTATAATTTTAGTATAGCACAAAATGACTGACATTATGAGATGCTAAAATGTAACATATCTCGTCATTTAATAAGATCTATTGATCTCTCATCAAACAATCCTACACTTACTAAATATAGGAAGGTAGTAGTATACGAGTAATAGTTGACGTGGTATATCATCCTAAAGTTTTACTAAGGATAATTTGTTAATTACTACCTGTATTGTTAAAATTGTCAATTGTTACCTACATTTCTAACATTGATGTCAATTGCTAACTTACTTAGGCCCTGTTTAGTTCACCTTATTTTTCCTGATCTAATCTGATCTGATCTGGTCTGGTCGGATCTGATCTAAACTTATTTTTTCTGATATGATATGATATGATCTAATTTGACCTGGTCTTGTCTGATCTGATTCTTCATAATTACGTTTAAACAAAAAATCTACATTTATTAATATAAAACGACTTACGTGTAAAATAAATGTTACACAAATTTATAATATTGTTACTCCCTCCGTCCCATATTAGTTGTTACACTTTCCTTTTTTGTCCGTCCCAGATTAGTTGTTACACTTCTAAATTAGAAATGACCCACAATTATTATATTGTCTTTCTCTTCCCACTAAATTTTTTTTTGTCCCCACACTCTCTCTCATTCAATTAAAAAGATACCCCACTAACTCCTATCACATCTACTTTTTCAATAAAATAACAATTGATAACCACACTACTACTTATCGCATTAAACTGTGTGCCCAGGAGAGTGTAACAACTATTCTGGGACGGAGGGAGTATTATTTATTTGACTTTGCTCATGATTTAACTATTCCTTATATTAGATAGACCTAAACATGGTCTAGATAGATCGGTTATGATCTAGACATATAAGTTCTGATCTGGATATGGTCTGTACAGATCGGTTCTAATTTGGACATGATTTGTACAGATGGGTTCTGATCAGGATATGATATCTACAGATCGGTTCTGATTTGGACATGATTTGAACAGATGAGTTCTGATCTGGACATGATCAGTTCTGATCTGGACATGATATGTACAGTTCAGTTCTGATCTGGATATGATCTGTACAGACCAGTTTTGATCTGGACATGATCTGTATAGTTCAGTTCTGATCTGGACATGATATGTACAGACCAGTTCTTATCTGGACAGGTTAGTTCTGTTATGGACATGATCAATTATGCTTTGGACATGATCTGTGCAGATCAGTTCTGATCTGGACATGATATGTACAGATCAGTTCTGATCTGGACATGATCTGTAAAGATCAGTTCTGATCTGGACATGATATGTACATAACAGTTCTGATCTAGTCATGATCTGTACAGACCAGTTCTGATCTGGTCATGATCTACAAATCAATTCTGATATGGACATGATCTTTGCAGATTAATTCTGATCTGAACATAATATGTACATAGTCGTTATCTAGACTAGTTATAATCTGGACATATCGATTCTGGTCTGGACATGATCTGTACAAATCTGTTTTGATCTGAACATATTGGTTCTGTAAGGATCGGTTCTGATGTAGATAAGATTTTTGCAGATTTGAACATGATATGTACAGATTAGCTATGATTTGGATATTGTCTGATCCTACCAATTCTGGTCTAGATATATAATGGTTCTGATCTATAAAAATCAGTTCTAATATGGACATGACCTAATCATATCGTTTCTGATTTGGACTTAATGGTTTTAATTTGAACATGATGAATTTGAATTTTTTGTTTATGTTTTTTTATGCGTTAAGTAATAGATTTTAATTGCACCGACAACAACATTCTTTTTTATTAAAGCAATAATAGTATTAAAATATTAAATATAATAACAATGATATAAATATATACCAATAATAATAATAATAATAATAACAATAATAATAACAATAATAATAATAATAATAATAATAATAATAATAATAATATGATCTGATCTGATCTGATCTTATTTTTTCTGATTTGATATGATATGAACTTATTTTTTCTGATCTGATATGTTCTTGTCTCATATGATCTGATTAAATCTGAAATAAGTAATAAGGTCCTGAAATAAGGTGAACTAAACAGGGCCTTAGTCTATATTCCGACCAATTAGTACATTAATCATTTAATTCCATTAATTAATAAACATTAAAATCCTAAAAAGTAACCGAATTACCTATTTTTTTTAAAAAAATTCCAAAATTAAACAAAAGTTAACTTTGAGACTTTTTTTTTCCGAGATTGATCATTTCTGATTATTTTTTTTGGTAATTTTTGGATTTTTTTTTTGGATTTTAATTTTTATTAATAACTAAAATAATTAAATTATACTTCTTTTATTTCTTATTAGATGACACAATATGATTTTTAACACTATTGATACAAGCTCATTTGAATTTATTTTGTGATTTATATTTAATAAAAAGCATAGTCATCATGCAGAATCTTATTAGATTCGTATTAATAAATATTTTTTATTATCAACTTTTAATAATTTTCTCTTATCCATAATTGAATATATATTAATGTTTGAAATCATACATTGACAAACATGCCTAAAAAATTATGTCACTTAAAAAACACGGAGGAAGTAATTAGGAGTTTACAAACTTTTAGAAAAGACGGTCTAACAGAAAGACCGCCTTGTTGTCACCTAATAACCAATTAGTTAAGTCTGAAATTCAATTAGTTAGCAACGAAATCAATTAGTTATGCAACCGAACCAATTAGTTAAGCACTGGACCAATTAGTTAAACAATGAAACTGATTATATTAGTTAAGCAATGAGAACAATTAGTTAAGATTTTATGAGTTTTAGTTAATAATAAGTTTGTTAAAAAATAATAACTATTCAACTCATAAATTTTACTATTTGTCTTTATACCTTAACTATTTTGTTATTCAATTAGTTATGATTTTATTACTTTTAGTTATGTTTTACACTAGTTTAGTTAGTACCAAAAAAAGTGGTATAACCGTTAGACGGTCTTACGCAAAAGCTTTTGTTAAGAGTTAATCAATATATATCATTAGTGCAATAATTGAACGAAATATGGACTAAAATAGCAATTGAAATCGATTATTAGAAAGTACAAGTATGGAGTATTTGACAATTTTTAACAAATTAGGTAATAATTTACAAACTCCATCCCTAACAATCTATGGAGTATATAGGTAGTAATTAACAAATTTTTCTTTTACTAACAATCAAGAATTCATAATTAATTAGTTTTTCAGTTAATTTCTTTTAATTATTTAATTTAATTGTTAATGAATTAGTTTGACAAGAGCTAACAATTGTCAGTTCCAAATCAGAAGGAAGGGGTGGTGGAAGTTGTGAAAAAGATAAAGGATTGGAATGAAAAAAAACTATAGTAATACAGTTTATACTATAGGATGGTTGAACCCTCGAGAATAAAGGGAGAGTGTTTTGTGTAGGGTCCTTGGAGATTGAGAATTTGAGATAGATGTATCAATGTTTGTTTGAGTGTATGACTCCACCCCACATGCTCCCTCTTGTCTCTTTCTCTTTGGACTTTAATTTGCTATGTTGGTTTTGTATTTTAGGTTTAACTAATTGCTTTGTTTTAATTTGCAGTTGTTGATTATGTAAAACTGGCTCAACTTGAATTTAAAAATACGTAGTGTGTAAAATTGTAATACAATTGAAAATTATGGTGGAAGCACTTTGACGATCTAAAGAATGGAAGAAGTATTATGTTAAAACTGACTTTCTTTTTAAAAAACCTTATTATTTTTCTTACTTAGGCCCGTGCACGCACGTATATTCGAAAATTATTATTTGTCTATTTTTCAATGAAATATGTAACTGAAATATTTATCCATTAAATCTAATGTTTAATTAATAAATCTCGAAGGTATTCATTTTATCATCTACGGAGTAATATGCAGTTTTCGCCATACTACGTATTATGTTTAACACAAATTCTTATTTATAAGGGTTATACAATAAATATTGTACACCGGAGTAAAAGTTAACTAAAAATGCTTAAAAGTTAAACTTATATATGTAAAAGTTATCTATTTTTTAGTGATAAATTTTTTCATTTTAATAAAACGTATTTCTTCAAAATCACTAATAAGGTATAAAATTAATCATATTACCCTTTAAAATGTTTATCTATCAACGTTTATAAAAGTTAATCAAAACTAGGTTAAAGTTACAAAAAATGGGTAAAAGTTATCTTGGTGTACAATAAATTTATTGTACACCTTGTGCGCGCAAGACCTTTTGTATGTTTAATATGATGTTTTGACCAAAATATTTGATATGCTTGATATGTTAATTTGACCAAAATACTTAGTAGAATATTTTCTACAATTGATATGACGATATGACTAAATATACCAAAATCGTCAAATATTTTAATATTCTATAATTCTATATTTTTTCCAAAAAAAAACAATTTATACAAAAAGAGAGAAAATATATATAAAAAAATAGATTTTTTTTTGAAAAGGGGTTTTTGACGGGAAAATTTTGCACCAGGAAGTGACACGTGTCATTCCTGGTGTCTGTTTTAGTATAATGTAATAGGTTCCTTTTGTGCCATCGTTCTTTTGAACGATAACAATAAATCGTTCTACATTAATTATTTGGGGTATTTTGATTCAGTTATCGGTTTTTCATTCTCTATTTTTGAGAGATTAATTAGGTTTGTATTTCTTTGTTTTCAAATTGGTTTATTGATGAAATTTATATGGTATCGCGCGATCGAGAGGTTAGATTTCCAGCTACAATCAATTGAATCACATCGAAAGCTACCTCAAAATTACAATAGATGATTAGCCCCTTCGTTAAAGGTTGTATCAAACAATTAATGATATAGAAGACAAGAAGAGGGTACACACAAGTGTCAGATTTCATCTACAACGATTGTAGTTTTCCCGTAGTGGGAAGAATAGTTTCATTTATACATTATGAGTACGTCTCACGCATGATCTTCAGAGAATATGCACTAAGCGGTCGATTGGTAACTGATTGGTCGTAAGTTCAAATACTACATGGAGAGATTGGATTCATTCTTTTAATTCAGAATGACGATCGACATAATCAGTGGCGGATGTACGTGGGGTCATCCTGGGTCACGTGACCCAGTAATATTATGTAAAAAAAAAATTCAAACCAATGAATTGTAGAATTGCAGCCACAAAAACAAAAAACCTAAAGCTAACCTCCATTCTCTCTCTTCACCTCCTTTGTCAAATCGCCACCTACCACTACCGCCTGCTGCTAGTCTGTTACCACCCTCTCCGCCACCGGCAGCCACGCATCTCGCTGCCCGCAGGCCTTAGCCGTCGATGCAGACCCGCATCAGCACTCGCAGATTCACAGACGGCATCAACTCGTTCCTTCGAGGCCTCGACACAGTCACGCAAAGTCGCATACCCTTACCCCTAGTCGGCCAGTCGCAGCCGGCAACCCGCACTAGTACGGCAGCAGTGATTTTCGAGGAAGACGAAAATTTGTGGAGGTGAATTGCGTTTGTTCCCTTTAATTTATTCGCTTTAAATCTTTAATTCAAAGTTATTTTACGTTTTGAACGTTATATTTGATGGAATTTTGCTTGATTTTCTGAAAATTGGCGTTACTTGTTAGTGTTCATTAATTTTTTTAGTTTGTTTGACTCAATAATCTGAAAACAGGAAATGATAAATCTCTATTATATAAGACAAGAGCTGAGGGAAATTTCGTAACATCACTTTTCGTGTCCCCAATCAAAAAGTCTACTATACCCTTTACACTTCAGCTGCAACCCAAACCCTTCGGCCTTCGCTCTCCCCTCCCGTTTTCTTCTCTCTCTTCCCTTCCTGCAACACAAACCCTTTCCTAACCCTCCCGTTTTCTTCTCTCTCCTCCCTCCCGTTCATTTTCTTCTCTCTCCTCCATCAGATTTTAGGTTATGATACATATGAATAAACATAAATCATGCGGAAAAACCATAAAGCCAGGAAACATATTATTAACACATAATCATTTAGCATAATTCAGATGCATACACTTTGTAGCGTGCCCTCCCTAGCTGCGCCCGAACCGAACAAGAACAAGTCTTTAGGACTCCAAGTGCCGTCCCTCCGTAGATAGTCCACAGCACGTCCGGATCCGCCTTAAGATTGACCAACTAGAATCGCCCTTAAGGTACTATAAATTTCGGCTAATAGGGCAAGTGTTTGTGGCTGATTTTTGCTTGAAAATCTTACCTTTGAATACTTCAATCCTCGATGTAAATATGTGACCATAGGCACCTATTTATAGAGTTATGGAAAAGGATTTGGAATCCTATTAGGATACTAATTTATTTAATTATAATCCTACTAGGACTTTAATTAAATAAACTAAATCTTTTAGGATTAGATTTAATCATATGATGAATCCCGGTAGCCTTAGGATTCGAGTAACACACTTCGAGTGATACGCTAGCACCGCACGCAGGCCTTGCGGCCCACGAACAACGCCAGCCCACTCGTCGCAGCCCCCCGCGCGCGCCAAGGCCATTGCTGGGCCTGGCGTGGCTTGACAGCGTGTGTTTGGGCGCTTGGGCATGCTGGGCGTAGGCTTGGCTTCGTGCCGGGCCTTCGTCTAGCAAGTCTCGTCCGATGCTAATTCGTACGACGCGCTTCTGATTAAATTCCCGATTCCGGAATTTATTTCCGATACGAACAATATTTAATATTTCCGATTCCGGAATTAATTTCCGTTTCGAACAAATATTTAATATTTCCGTTTCCGGAATTATTTTCCGATTCCGATAATATTTCCGATTCTGACAATATTTCCGTTTCCGGTAATATTTCCGATTCCGGCAATATTTCCATTTCCGATAATATTTTCCGATACGTATCATGTTTCCGTTTCCGGCAACATCTACGACTTGGATAATATTTACATTTCCGATACGATCCATATTTCCGTTTCCGGCAATATCATCATTTCCGGAGTATTCATTTCTTGCCTTTGACGATCTCAGCTCCCACTGAAACCAAGATCCGTCGGTTCCAAATATCCATAGATGGAGTATTTAATTCCATTAAATACTTGATCCGTTTACGTACTATTTGTGTGACCCTACGGGTTCAATCAAGAGTAAGTTGTGGATTAATATCATTAATCCCACTTGAACTGAAGCGGCCTCTAGCTAGGCATTCAGCTCACTTGATCTCACTGAATTATTAACTTGTTAATTAATACTGAACCGCATTTATTAGACTTTAACATTAAATGCATACTTGGACCAAAGGCATTATTTCCTTCAGTCTCCCACTTGTCCTTAGGGACAAGTGTGCATTTCCTAATTTCTTTGTCGCTCGATGCTTGCTCTTTAACATAAGGTATGAGTTGTCATCCTTATTACGTCCAGAGGTGTTTCTCGGTTTCAGAGTTCAACTGATCAAATAAACAGATAATCATAACCTATGATTCATCCGAGCACGGCCATGCATTTTACAGTTTCTAGCTCTCCGAGTGGCCTTGTACAACTTTTAAGAATCTCATCCCGATTTATGGGAGGACAATCCCAATCTTGCGATCTTGAGATTATACTTCGTTTGATAGGTGATTACCCGAGCGTTGCCTTTATAGCCTCCTTTTACGGTGCGACGGTTGGTCAACGTCAAAGTAAGCAGTTCTCAAACAAGTAATCTCAAATCACTCAGGTATTGAGGGTTAGTGTCTAATAATTTTAATGAAATTTAGTTATGACAGATTTTCATCTCTTACAGTAAAGTTTCATAGGTCTGTCCGATACTAGTCTTCCTAAAGTAAGTATCTATGCAAATGATTACGACATTGCCATGTCCACATAGTTCAAGAAACAGAACTACTAGTCATCTTGCATTCTAGTCGTCTAACGTTTTCTATGCGTCCATCTTTATAGAAAACTCCGACCAGGGACCATAACTTTTGACATTCAAGTTCACATTTCTTAGTCACAGGACTGGTCCTGACAGTCTATCTTGAATATATCGTCAAATTGAAGGGACTCATCATTTAATAAACCACAAATTAAATGGAAAAATGAATTCTATTCATTTATTGTGAATGATTAACCAATAATGTTTTACAAAGAATTAAACTCTAAAACTTTAAAACATTAAACAAGGACATCAAAGCCATTCTCCAATATGCTTGATTCCCATAGCTGTAGACACCTACTTTTGTCCCCATTCCCGAAAGGGAAAGGTTCGATGATGAAAGCATAAATCTCCACTTGACAACACATCTCCTATAAAATAAACGAATCTCAATTCCCCTTTTCATTTCACTCGAAACCTGCTATTTATGGAAACCTGCTAAAAATAGTAACTGCCGTAAAAGGTAGCTTCTAAAAGTGGCAAATCATAAAAGATAGAAACCTGTCAGAATTAGGTGTTGCATTCCTACATAAATCCTAAATGAGATAGAAAACTGCGAGAATCCTATTCCTAATATGATTCGGAAATAAGAGTTACGTATTAATTAAAATCCTAACGAGCCTAGAGTTCGTAACGGGCCCAGACGCATTCCGTCATAAAATTGATACGCGCTAAAAGACTCAAATTAATCTCAAACTCTACGGATTTCAGGAATCCGAATCTGACCAAGAAAACAGCCCAGACCCTATTTTCAACGCCTGGCTCTGGGCGCCGAAGGCCTGGGCGCTGAAAATACCTGGGTACGTGTTTTTTCCTAATTCTTTATGGATTAGAAATCTGCAATTCTATCTTTCCACGAACTCTTCCCTATAAATAGACCCCTAAATTCGACGTGAAAAGAACACACAACACACAATTATATTCTGAGTATTGACTCCAACCCTTAGCCTAAGCCTCACGCTGCGAAATTGTTCACGCGTTCTGTCGCAATCGATCCATAAATCGAACAGAACGTATCCTGTCCCATAATTGAGATTCGTTAAATAAAAAGGAGAAATAGCAAAGTCAAAGTGGTTAGTTTTCTGAGAACCGTGACGCACCTCTCAAGGGTGCGTCGTAATGTGTCCCTTTTCGATGATTTAACTGCTTTCCTCGCCCTTTTTATGAACTGTTAAACTAACCTAATCTGATTGTTCTATCACGCCTAACAAATATAATATTTTTGGGAAATCGGATTATCATGCTAGGTCCCTTAATGCTATTTAAATCAGATAATCACGATCGAATTAGTATTATATGTTGCATATTGCTAAAATCAATTCAGATTAGTTTAATAGTTAACGCATGTCCCTTCAATTATTTATGCTGAGCTAGTAAGGATATCCTGC
This sequence comes from Spinacia oleracea, assembly GCF_020520425.1. Classification (NCBI taxonomy): domain Eukaryota; kingdom Viridiplantae; phylum Streptophyta; class Magnoliopsida; order Caryophyllales; family Amaranthaceae; genus Spinacia; species Spinacia oleracea. Next base: position 33,631,524 of record NC_079492.1, read on the forward strand.
CTCTGGAGTTATCGACGAGCGAAGTACTCCTCTCGGTAGTTACAGTCCCCCGAACCCTCAATCTCTACCTTGCGGGTGTATGTTGAGAGATCCCCACACCAGGGATCACAAGGGAACCTACGGCCGTCGTGGTCAAACATAATTGCACTCCCTTTATGTCACGATAACCGGGTTTTGTCAGTTTTTCTCATTGTCGTTAAAAACTGAATGGCGACTCCTATATTACTAGTCAATTGGGTGTAAACTCACAAGAAATCCAATTACACTTGATTGAATAAAAAGAATCGTCACACCCACGAGGGACGAGGTCACGCATTAGCCTCGTGCTTTTTCGACCCCCTCACAGTGGCGACTCCACTGGGGAAAGTGAAGGAAATACTCGTGCTTGTAGGTAATCAAAATAGCCGAAGGGTGAAACGATCCTACCTCGCGTTTATTTCCCCATCAAGTTGGGACGACCTGAAAATCAGCATATGAATGTGAACGGGCAGAACCGCATAACAAATCTCGGCTCCCTCGGGAGTTGGGATTAAGGATACCTTTTTCCGCCAATAGGGGGGTGCATACGCCGCGCATGTTGCCCACTCGGTACTTGTGCAGGTAGTACACCTATCCCGAACCCAATCGCTCGCTCATTAGGTCCCTCTCGCCTGCATGCCCCCTTGGCTTGCACTTGCGGGTTGGCCTCTTGGGCGAAATTCGTCTGTTGAAGACACTACCTTGACCGGGGCATGTGTTGGATCTACGATAGAAGCGGTACCAAGCCAGGCGCAAATACTACCCATAGAAGCCTATCATAAACTACGTGACATATTTAATTTTCAAATCCATGTTTGTAATGTAGTTATGTGTAGCGAACTATGTGACTATGTTATGATTGTGCGTACGAATAATGCTAGACAAATAATGCTAGAAAACCAACGACCTTAAAAATTTCCCAAACATTCATAAACCAATTTGCCAAAGAGTTATACCGAAACACGTGTTACGCAAGCCCGAACGATCGCCACAAAAATAAGCGACGCTCGGGATAGCCTGTAACGAATCCCACAAACGCTGCACAACGCGTAAAGGACGTTATAAGGCAAGCACGCAAAATTAAAGTCGCAGAAACAAAAGTAGACGAGAGCTGAAATCGAGCACCAGTCAGGGACACATTTTCAGCGCCCCTATCCGGGCGCCGAAATTTCTCACGCCCACCGCTGGGCGCTGAAGTTGCTGCCTGGCCTTTTGGTCAGGCACAGCAGCCTCGGTGCCCACGCATGAAGAAAATACGTAGCAAAAAAAAAAACTTTTCGTGAAAAAAAAAATTGCTACGGGGGCGTATGAAAAAGCACTCGATTTCAAAAGCGACTTATAAAAAAATAATAATAACTCTTTGTGTCGTTGATAGGCCTCCTACGACGGCAATGTTCGGCTCCAAAACCGAACATGCTAATTAAACGACCTTGAATGTCACATGGGCAAAGTATTCAAAAAATGATGTTCGAATAAAGTTTTCAAAGAAAAAAAAAATGTTCAAATGAAAAATAAGTAAATCCGAGTCTAGACTAGGCTATGCCGAAGTACAATCTAAATCCTAAGTCTTAGTTGTCTTATCCATAGAATCGGTCCTAATACTTGGTGTCATTCTGCAAGCTAAAAGGTTAAACCATATTGAGTCTCCCTTCCTAACATTTAAATCAATGAGCACCCATATGTAATTGTCATCCCTTGCTAGGAATCCACGGCTTCAATACTCTCTCTCACCAATAAAAAGAATATATTATAGTATTTGCAAAATGGGAACGGTCACATTCTGGAAATCATTCCCCCATAGTCGAACAACCCCCAAAGTGAACCTAAGGTGTTAATACCATTGGCAAAGAAAAAATTAATGGCCCCAAGGCTTATAATCACATTGGGTCACGGCTATCATAGTCCTCTCGAGCCACTCGCTCCTGTAAATACTCCTAAGTACGGACTAAAAGATTTTCCATGAATGCAACATGACCAACCATGAAAATACCCAAATCGGCATACCATAAGGCTACCATTGGGGTAAAGCAATACACACTAAGAGAGAAGCCGCACTAATGATTCTAGTCTTGCAAAAATGAAAATTCGATCTCCCCAATTAACTACCTTGCCAACATTAAGCAAAATGGCGCATGACAAATGAACACCCAAGGGTTAAAATCTAAAGTGTCAACCAACGAAAGTTATGATCCAATTAGCCTAAGTCTTAGAGTCGCTGGGTCAAGTATTATAGGCTTACGCCACGTCATTATTTTGAGTCTAGGCCACCTCCTTATATTCATACTCGGGTTATAATCAGAAAGATTAATGAAAGTTTGAGTCTAAATCACAACTTCCAATTAAATCCCAGAAACTGGAGTCTGAAAAGAAACAAAATTATTCTCGATGTAATTCTTTCGTTAAATTTCAATAAGGTAAAAACAACATTTTGAATCTACGCTACTTGCACCTTTTAAGAAACGACTAAACACGCTTGCAAAGTAAGACAATTTAAAAGGTCCACCCTAGGCCTACTAAAGCTAAAGGTCCACCCTAGGCCCACTAAAATTAAAGGTCCACTATAGGCCTACCAAACGAGGCTCACTCAGTCTCGCCTCGTGACTCAAAGACCACAACCATCTACCTTTTAGCCCAAAGAAAAAATTGAAGGATTTATGTTGGGGAGAAATCCCAAGCAAAAAGAAAAAAATAGAAAGAGAAAAGGGAGAGAGAAAAGAGCAAGCCATGAAATACTTAAAAAGAAAGAGAAAAGGGAGAGCGAAAAGAGCGAGCCATGAAATACTTAGCCCGTACCTCCCAAAGTACGAAATTTACCCAAGAAAACGAAGGAAAAGAATTGAGTCAACCAATCCAAATCATAAAATTCTACGATGTCTACCCTTTCCAATCCTTATGCTCTTAGACGCCTTCGCTCTGGGGTCCCTGTTCAGCTCATTTAACCCATCCATGTTCTCATTGCCATAACCCAAGAAACCATTACCTCGACTCTTGTTCCTGAACTTGTTGTCAACTGTAAACCACGCACGGCCATTGACACGTGCGTCATACCCATTATTTCCAAAGCCCAAACCTGTTCTTACACCACCATTGGCATAACGACCATATAACTTGTGTGGATACATCCTGTTGATAAACCCTTGAGCCGTCCCCATGCTACTCATTGGCCTTAGTTGATGTAAACTCACGACACTAGTTCGAGGCTGCGAATTGTGAGCCCTAGCTAATATAATCCTCATGCTTGACCAATACCTATACAAATTATCCTATCTCATTCAACCCGCCTTTCAAACCGTCTTGAGTCACGAATATAAAAAAAAATAAAAAAAAGACAAATGAAAAGTACAAAAAATGTAAATAATACAAAAGCAAACTTTGCAAAGCGCCTCTAAAGTTAGTCTAAAAAGGAAAAGAAGCATTTAGCGCACAAAAAAGATCCGCCCAGAAATAATTTTCAGCGCCCACAGCTGGGCGCCGAAATCTTTAGCGCCCCAGCCTGGGCGCTGAATCTCTCTGCTCGCCAAATTTTGTCCAGAAGTGCTCGTCATATTATCCGCACATGCACGGAAAAATAACGAACACTTGGAGGGGTACAACACGTATTCAGACATACGTACCACCAAAAAATACATGTACTCAAAAAATATATAAAACAAATTTTTGGCTTACGGCAAAGCAGTAGATTAAAATAATAATAAACTTCACTTATTCTACCGTTTCAAATAACATGTTTCCACCTCAGAACATACTTATTAAATTCGGCATTCTAAGAAACCATTTTCTAGGCTAAGAACTATGCAAGACCTGATTCCAAATTAAATCTATTTAAGGCGGATACATAGGCAATCCTTGATTCGGTCCAACCAATTTGCAAAAATATTCAAACCTATAGAATAACAAGAATAAGAAATAAAGTCCCTTATTGAAATTTAATTACTTGCAATCCAAGTCGAAAGAAAAAATTGAAGTCAAAAGAAGAATCCAAGCCATCAAGATGCCAAAATTAATGAGCACACATCGAAAAATAATAAGGGCACGTACCCTTGCCAGAAGGAGCACTCACACTCCTAGCCACTTAGCCAAGACTCAAATACCACTTTGCCTCAATTGAATGGGGGCTAGCGCAAGCGTCCATGACCTCTAAAGTACTTGACTTGACCCTCCCTAAAGCGAACTAACTCACTTAAAGACTTTCTTTCACCACTAGACATAGTCGTTCACTTAAAGACCTTCTTTCACCACTAAGACACAGTCATAATCGCCAACAAGTAATAAGGGCAGTAAGCTTGCAATAAAGAGGATTGTTCTACGGCGTCGCCCCATGGTTCCTTCGAGCTCAGGGCACCCGTTCATGGTAACTCAAATGCTCGCGAATCCCCTTTGAAAAAAATATCAGACATTGTCAATAGGACTTGGCACTTAACCAAGGCTCACCCTACTCAGACATATGACACGGGCATCTAAAATCGAAATCTGAAAACATTATTAATGGGAAGACATAACAGCAACTGGGGGCTCAAAATTGAAATGAAAGAGATATGGAAGGAACTAAGTATACCTCGACCTTTTATACAGACATACACCAAGTAAATCTAAGTCAATTTGAAAACGGTTTATATTCCCGCAATTTTGGAAAAGATGGCCCTAAAGCCTTGAAGGAAATAATGCCCTTGGTCCAAGTATGCATTCTATGTTAAGTCTAATAAATGCGGTTCAGTATTAATTAACAAGTTAATAATTCAGTGAGATCAAGTGAGCTGAATGCCTAGCTAGAGGCCGCTTCAGTTCAAGTGGAATTAATGATATTAATCCACAGCTTACTCTTGACTGAACCCGTAGGGTCACACAAATAGTACGTAAACGGATCAAGTATTTAATAGCATTAAATACTCCATCTATGAATATTCGGAACCGACGGATCTTGGTTTCAGTGGGAGCTAAGATCGTCACAGGCAAGGAATGAATACTCCGGAAACGATGATATTGCCGGAAACGGAAATATGGATCGTATCGGAAATATAAATATTATCCAAGTCGTAGATGTTGCCGGAAACGGAAACATGGTACGTGTCGGAAAATATTATCGGAAATGGAAATATTGCCAGAATCGGAAATATTGCCGGAAACGGAAATATTGTCAGAATCGGAAATATTACCGGAATCGGAAAATAATTCCGGAAACGGAAATATTAAATATTTGTTCGAAACGGAAATTAATTCCGGAATCGGAAATATTAAATATTGTTCGTATCGGAAATGAATTCCGGAATCGGAAAAATTAATCGGAAGCGCATCGTACGAATAAGCATCGGACGAGGCCTGCCGGACGAGGCCCAGCACGAAGCCAGGCCATCGCCCAGCAAGCCAAGCGCGCCGCACAAACAGCCACGCCAGGCCCAGCGCAAGGCCAGGCCCAGCGCAAGGCCAGGCCCAGCAGGCTGCGCGCAGCGCGCGCGGGCGCTGAGTGGGCTGCTGCTCGCGCGCACGCTTGGGGCCCATCGTGGCTGCCGTGCGTGTGTGTGCAAGTGTTTGTGTTCGTGCACGTTTCCTAAAACATGCAGAGTTCGGTTAATGATTAAATTCCTAATTCTATTTGATAAATTAATTAAATTAGAGTTCTTGTAGGATTCTAGGTTTAATTAATTTGTATCTGAATAGGATTTCGATTCCCTTTCCATACCGCTATAAATATGAGGCTAGGGCTCACAATTTATAACACAAGTTTCAAAGTATTCAAAGTGAGTTTTTGAGAGAAAAATTCAGTCACACATTTGCCTATAAAGTGCCGAAAATAATAGTACCTTAAGGGCGATTCTAGTTGGTCAATCTTAAGGCGGATCCGGACGTGCTGTGGACTATCTACGGAGGGACGACACTTGGAGTCCTAAAGACTTGTTCTTGTTCGGTTCGGGCGCAGCTAGGGAAGGCACGCAACAAAGAGTATGCATCTAATCTATGCTAAATGATTATGTGTAAATAATATGTTTTCCTGGGTTTATGGTTTTTCCGCATGATTTATGAATTGTCATATGAATCATAACCTAACAGTGGTATCACGAGCCCCTTATTATTTTCATAATCTAAATTGCATGAACATGGTTAAATATTACAAATTTGCAAGAATTAAAAAGGGTGATTAATTTTCGTAATTGTTAATTAATTGCAAATTGCGTTTATTTAATTATACGTACGCAGTTTTTCGGCAGTTTCTTCGTTACTCATCCGAATTGAGTGATTTTTGTGTCAATTCCGCATGTAAAAGGCATTCTAAAATTTTGACAAAAAGAGTATTTTTCTGCCGAACCCAGAATTCTCAAATTCGAAGCCTAACTATGACTTTTCGAAGGTTTTAGTTTTTCGAATGCAAAATTTCGTAAATTTAAGATGTTAAATTAAATATTTGCGATTCTTGTTAATAAATCTTGAATTTTTGATTGACCTACTGCATATGTTTAACAAGTTTGAATGCCTAGTCTTGTTAATTATGCAATCTAATTATTAATTATGATTAATTTGTTGAAAATTAGAATAATTTAGAATTAATTTGATTTTCATAATTAATTGTAATTTAATTAGAAACCTATGATTAAAAACCACCATAAAAATTGTAAATTTACGATAAATTTTAAATTTTTATGACCTAGACTTGAATCCATAACAATCGGAAATCAATTGGATAATAAATTTTCGATTTTTTCGCCCTAAAATTATGAAATTAATATTATTTATTAATTTGTCATTAATTTTAAATATAAATTTTAAATTTTTATGCGATTCGTTCATATAACTTGCACGCACGAAGCAATGGACGCTTCGTGTTACCCTTAAGGGGTGTTGTATAATGCGGGCATGCGACGACGAGCAAGGGAGCTCGTCGCCCGTGCGGCACGAATGCAATGAGCAAGGGCGTAGTGCACGAGCACAAGGCAGCAGCCCTGCCTTGTGTCGTGTGCCACGACCAATGGACGAATGGGCATGGGCGTAGGGCGAGCCAAGGCAGTCGCGTGTGGGCAGCAAGCGAGCTGCGCCACAACGCGCGCTGCCTCGCACAAGAGCGCGCAGCCTCGCGCGCAGCGAGCGCAAGCTCGCGTGCCACGAGCGCTGCGCCTAGCATTGCTCGCGCGCACAGCGAGCGATGGCTCGCGCGCCCAGCGAGCGATGTCGCGCGCGCAGCGAGCGATGGCTCGCGCGCCCAGCGAGCGATGTCGCGCGCCCAGCGAGCGATGTCGCGCGCCCAGCGAGCGATGTCGCGCGCCCAGCGAGCGATGTCGCGCGCGCACTGCGAGCGATAGCCCGCGTGCGATGAGCGCTGGCGCGCGCAGCGAGCACCAATGCGTGCGGAGGCTTGCGATAGGGATGCAGCAGCTATGCGACGAGCGCATGGGCTGCGCGCGCATGGCCAGCGATGGCTGTGTGCGTGCGGCCCATGGGCGTGCTACGCGTAGGGTGTTTGCGTTACGATTAGATCGTTTTGAATGTTTAATTTGAAAATTTCAGTTCACGTAATTTTAATTAATTTTAAAATTAATAATTTAAATTATTTTCTTGGATTTTAATTTTGAATATTATAATTATAATAAATGTTATTTATTCTAATTATTTTACTAAAATTAAAATCATGAATTAATTTAAATGCGACTGAAATTAAATTAAACTTTTTGGATTCAATTATAAATTTATATGAGCTTTAAATTTTAATTAAATTTGTATGTTTCCGGTTAGACTAGAAATACATTTTTATGTTTAAAATTGGTAAAGCATATGAATTTATTGGTTTAAGTGGGAGCGCTTTTTAGTCATAAACTCTTGATTAGGTCTACAAATCCTTAAGGTTAAACCAACTTGATTAGAATTAATAAGGACTGAATAATTGGTAGATTATTGGTGCCCTTGATTAATTGCTGCAAATGTTTACGTGATGCATAATGTGTTTTACTAACCAGCTATGTGGGCCATTCATGATAATGAATGGGTGAATGGTATATATTGTATATGTACTGTTTTGCAGGTTATGAAGTGACTAGTATGGCCCAAATAGGATAGAAAATATGGTCTGCGTACCATTAATTTGAATGTAATTGGTCTAAAGTACCAAAGTTATTTTTCAATTCAAATATGGTCTGCGAACCATCAAATAGTTGTAATTAGTTATAGCTTATCCTATTTGAAGAAAATGGTGCCTCCCACGGAGATTTTCAAGACGGACTTTGAAGTCAAAGCTTCAAGATGAAGTCGGGCCATACTAGATCACAAATATCTTATGCATGTTTTAAGTTATTTATTGTTTTAAATATGTCTTAAAATGCATGAGATCAAAAGCTTGATTATGTTGCATGATTAAGGATTTTAGTTCACTTAAAATCTAACCAACATAGTAAGAGCCTTAAGTTCCAAACTTAAAAATTGAGTTAAAAGGTGCCATGCCAAAATATACACTTGCTTGGATATCCTTTACATCAATCTAGTAATAGTTTTCGCTCAGCGAGGTGTTACTTATTGGTCCTAAAGGGGCAAGGTACACAAATAATTGTGAGTACATGTTAGTTTTGGTGAAACTCAACGATATAAGTAAGGAGTCCTTTTATGTCGTGGCAAATTCGATAGGTTTACCTAATAAGTTCTTAGACGTACCTATCAACCAAGAATAGTTTCTAGACTATTGGCAAAAGGCTTTTGCTTACCTAAGATGTTCTAGGATTAAGTCGACAAACTGTGCTTAGTTCTTCAATGATTTTAGGATCTTGGAATCATTTTATTCACACCTGCCGGAACACATAATTTGAATAAAATGCTTAATAAACATTGAATTATGCATGTATGCTAGAATTTAAAGTTTATTAAGAGAAACTGTGAATGGTTATTTATTTGTTTATTCTTTTCAATTGTAGTTTTAATATGGCAAACAACAATCAAAACATCATCATGGGTTCTGAGCTTATGGTCAAGCTGAACCTGACAAATTTTCTTGAATGGGAAGCTAAGCTAGTTGAAATAGTCAAACTCAATGGGCTTGAGTATGTACTGTCACATCCCATGCCAAGCTACTATGCCAGAGACATGACCCCTGAGAGATTTTACGCCTGGGATGCGGATCTCAAAAAGGTTATGAGTCTCATGCTGAACAATATCCCTGATGATTGGGCTAGAAGGTTTGTAGCCTATGAACCTTTTACGCTCATCAAAAATCTGAGGGATATCTGTCGTGGAAGTACGGAGGACAGGGACCTGAACGTCCATGAGTTGATTGAATCAATGTCTGGTCTAAAGGTTAGTTCTCCCAACAGGTGTTATAGGATGGAGGTCCAAGAAACACATGTTCAGCTCCTTCGCACTAAACAAAGGGTAGGCGTCCCACTGAGGTTCCATGTGGATCTTATGTGTTCATATTTTGATCGCCTAAGTCTACTAGGAACACCAATAAGCGAAAGGATGGCAGTCTCTGTCTTGCTCAATTCACTACACAGTGGGTTTGGTCGCTTCAAGCAACTATACCTAAGTGAACCAAGAGAAGAAACAGTTGCAGAATTTATTCACCTTGTCAGAAAGGCTGAAATAGTACTGGACTGTGAAGCCAAAGATTTACTCAAGGCTAGAAAGAGACCATTCAAGAAAGGTGGAAAGTCCAAGGGCAATGCTAAATCAAAGCAGGACAAGTCCACATCAAGCTGTCTTTATTGTGATGGAATAGGCCATTACAAAAGAGAATGTCCAAAGCTAAAGGAAGATCAGAAGAACGGAACAGTCGTTCCATCTTCAGGTATTTTCGTTATAGACTGTATACTTGCTAATTCAACTTCTTGGGTATTAGATACAGGTTGTGGCTCACACTTATGTTCCAATCCACAGGGACTAAGAAGAAGTAGAAAGTTAAGCAAGGGTGAAGTCGACCTACGAGTGGGAAATGGAGCACGGATTGCTGCATTAGCTGTAGGAACTTACTATTTGTCGTTTCCCTCCGGGCTAGTTTTGGAACTGGAAGAATGTTTCCATGTTCCAAGTCTTACTAAAAACATCATTTCAGTTTCTTGCTTAGATGCTAAGGGATTTTCCTTTATAATAAAAGACAATAGTTGTTCGTTTTATTTTAAAGAGATGTTTTATGGATCTGCTAGATTAGTCAATGGACTTTATTTGTTAGATCACGACAAACAAGTATATAACATAAATACCAAAAAGGCCAAAAAGGATGATTCAGATCTCACCTATCTGTGGCATTGTCGATTAGGCCATATAAACTTGAAACGCTTAGAAAGACTTCAAAGAGAAGGAATTCTAGAACCATTTGACTTAGAGGATTATGGTAAATGCGAATCATGTTTACTTGGCAAAATGACAAAGCAACCTTTCTCTAAAGTTGGAGAAAGAGCAAATGAACTATTGGGTTTAATCCATACAGATGTATGTGGACCAATGAGTACAAATGCTAGAGGTGGTTTCAGCTACTTTATCACTTTCACTGATGACTTCAGTAGGTATGGTTATGTCTACCTAATGAAGCATAAGTCTGAATCCTTTGACAAATTCAAGGAATTTCAGAGTGAAGTAGAGAATCAATTAGGCAAGAAGATTAAGGCACTGCGGTCTGATAGAGGCGGTGAATATCTGAGCTATGAATTTGATGACCATCTGAAAGAATGTGGAATTCTATCAGAATTGACTCCTCCTGGAACACCACAATGGAACGGTGTGTCAGAACGGAGGAACAGAACCTTGCTAGACATGGTCAGGTCAATGATGGGTCAGGCCGAACTTCCATTAGAATTTTGGGGACATGCACTAAATACAGCTGCACTCACTATAAATAGAGCTCCGTCTAAAGCTGTCGAAAAGACTCCATACGAATTATGGTTTGGAAAGCCTCCAAATGTGTCTTTTCTTAAGATTTGGGGATGTGAAGTATACGTCAAACGATTAATTTCAGACAAACTTCATCCAAAATCTGACAAATGTATCCTTGTGGGCTATCCAAAGGAAACAAAGGGGTATTACTTCTACAATACATCTGAGAACAAAGTGTTCGTTGCTCGAGATGGTGTCTTTTTGGAGAAGGATCACATTTCCAAAATGACAAGTGGGAGAAAAGTAGACCTCGAAGAAATTCGAGTCGAACAACAAACTCTAGAGAATGCTCAAGATGACATTCAGGATGAAACTCAGAGATCTTTAGAAGAATCTGGTGAGAATCATGGTCAATCTAGAAATGTTACCCCGCGTAGATCGCAAAGATATAGATCTCAACCGGAAAGGTACTTAGGTATTTTGACGAACGAGAGCTATGACGTTCTATTACTTGAAAGTGATGAACCTGCGACTTACAAGCAAGCTATGACGAGCCCTAGCTCCAAGCAATGGCAAGAAGCCATGCAATCTGAATTAGACTCCATGTCTGAAAACCAAGTATGGGATTTGGTCGATTTGCCAGATGGCTACCAAGCCATTGGAAGCAAATGGGTTTTCAAACTGAAAAAGGACAAGGATGGGAAACTTGAAGTTTTCAAAGCTAGATTGGTTGCAAAAAGGTTACAGGCAAGTCCACGGTGTGGATTACGATGAAACCTTTTCACCAGTTGCAATGCTAAAGTCTATTCGAATAATGTTAGCAATCGCTGCATATTACGATTACGAAATATGGCAGATGGATGTCAAAACTGCTTTCTTAAACGGCGTTTTAACAGAAACTGTGTTTATGACACAGCCTGAAGGTTTTGAGGATCCAAAGAATGCTAAAAAGGTATGCAAGCTAAAGAAGTCAATCTACGGATTGAAGCAGGCATCCAGGAGCTGGAATATACGTTTTGATGAAGCAGTCAGTGACTTTGGTTTCATCAAGAACGCGGACGAATCTTGTGTATACAAGAAGGTCAGTGGGAGCAAAATTGCTTTCCTAGTATTATATGTCGACGACATATTGCTTATCGGAAATGACATTCCTATGTTGAACTCTGTCAAGATTTGGCTTGGGAAATGTTTTTCGATGAAGGATCTAGGAGAAGCACAGTACATATTGGGCATCAAGATTTACAGAGATAGATCTAAAAAGATGATTGGACTTAGTCAAAGCACTTATATCAATAAGGTGCTTGATAGGTTCAAGATGGCGGACTCCAAGCGAGGCTACCTACCCATGTCTCATGGAATGACTCTAAGCAAGAATCAGTGCCCAAAAACACTTGATGAGCGTAGACGAATGAATGGGATTCCATATGCATCATTGATTGGTTCAATAATGTATGCTATGATATGTACACGCCCGGATGTTGCGTACGCACTCAGTGCTACGAGCAGATACCAGTCAGACCCAGGAGAGGCGCATTGGACTGCTGCGAAGAATATTCTGAAGTACCTGAAAAGGCGCAAAGATGACTTCCTGGTCTATGGTGGAGATGATGAATTAATTGTTAAAGGCTATACGGACGCAAGTTTCCAAACCGACAAAGATGATTTCAGATCACAGTCTGGGTTTGTCTTCTGCCTCAACGGAGGAGCAGTAAGCTGGAAAAGTGCTAAGCAAAGCACCATTGCGGATTCTACAACTGAAGCGGAGTACATTGCTGCACATGAAGCAGCAAAGGAAGCTATATGGCTAAGGAAGTTCATAGGAGAACTTGGTGTAGTCCCCTCCATTAAAGGACCAATAGCCCTGTATTGTGATAATAACGGAGCTATTGCACAGGCAAAAGAGCCTAGACACCACCAGAGAGTCAAGCATGTACTTCGTAGATTTCACCTTCTACGAGAGTTCGTTGAAAGAAAGGAAGTCGAGATAAGCAAAATTGGAACTGATGACAACATATCAGATCCATTAACTAAACCTCTGCCGCAGGCGAAGCACAACTCGCACACTGCAGCTATGGGAATCAAGCATATTGGAGAATGGCTTTGATGTCTCTGTTTAATGTTTTAAAGTTTTAGAGTTTAAATCTTTGTAAAACATTATCGGTTAATCATTCACAATAAATGAAAAGAATTCATTTTTCCATTTAATTTGTGGTTTATTAAATGATGAGTCCCTTCAATTTGACGATATATTCAAGATAGACTGTCAGGACCAGTCCTGTGACTAAGAAATGTCTATCAAGTGAACTTGAATGTCAAAGGTTGAAAATGGTCCCTAATCGGAGTTTTCTATAAAATTGGACGCATAGAAAACGTTAGACGATTAGAATGCAAGATGACTAGTAGTTCTGTTTCTTGAACTATGTGGACATGGCAATGTCATAATCATTTGCATAGATACTTACTTTGGGAAGACTAGTATCGGACGAGACCTATGAAACTTTACTGTAAGAGATGAAAGTCTGTCATAAGTAAATTTCATTAAAATTATTAGACACTAAATCCTCAATACCTGAGTGATTTGAGATTACTTGTTTGAGAACTGGTTGCTTTGACGTTGACCAACCGTCGCACCGTAAAAGGAGGCTATAAAGGCAACGCTCAGGTAATCACCTATCAAACGAAGTCTAATCTCAAGATCGCAAGATTGGGATTGTCCTCCCATAAATCGGGATGAGATGCTTAAAAGTTGTACAAGGCCACTCGGAGAGCTAGAAACTGTGAAATGCATGGCCGTGCTCGGATGAATCATAGGCTATGATTATCTGTTTATTTGATCAGTTGAACTCTGAAACCGAGGAACACCTCTGGACATAATAAGGATGACAACTCTTACCTTATGTTCAAGAGCAAGCATCGAGTGACAAAGGAATTAGGAAATGCACACTTGTCCCTAAGGACAAGTGGGAGACTGAAGGAAATAATGCCCTTGGTCCAAGTATGCATTCTATGTTAAGTCTAATAAATGCGGTTCAGTATTAATTAACAAGTTAATAATTCAGTGAGATCAAGTGAGCTGAATGCCTAGCTAGAGGCCGCTTCAGTTCAAGTGGAATTAATGATATTAATCCACAGCTTACTCTTGACTGAACCCGTAGGGTCACACAAATAGTACGTAAACGGATCAAGTATTTAATAGCATTAAATACTCCATCTATGAATATTCGGAACCGACGGATCTTGGTTTCAGTGGGAGCTAAGATCGTCACAGGCAAGGAATGAATACTCCGGAAACGATGATATTGCCGGAAACGGAAATATGGATCGTATCGGAAATATAAATATTATCCAAGTCGTAGATGTTGCCGGAAACGGAAACATGGTACGTGTCGGAAAATATTATCGGAAATGGAAATATTGCCAGAATCGGAAATATTGCCGGAAACGGAAATATTGTCAGAATCGGAAATATTACCGGAATCGGAAAATAATTCCGGAAACGGAAATATTAAATATTTGTTCGAAACGGAAATTAATTCCGGAATCGGAAATATTAAATATTGTTCGTATCGGAAATGAATTCCGGAATCGGAAAAATTAATCGGAAGCGCATCGTACGAATAAGCATCGGACGAGGCCTGCCGGACGAGGCCCAGCACGAAGCCAGGCCATCGCCCAGCAAGCCAAGCGCGCCGCACAAACAGCCACGCCAGGCCCAGCGCAAGGCCAGGCCCAGCGCAAGGCCAGGCCCAGCAGGCTGCGCGCAGCGCGCAGCGCGCACAGCGCGCACAGCGCGCACAGCGCGCACAGCACGCGCAGCGCGCAGCGCGCGCGGGCGCTGAGTGGGCTGCTGCTCGCGCGCACGCATGGGGCCCATCGTGGCTGCCGTGCGTGTGTGTGCAAGTGTTTGTGTTCGTGCACGTTTCCTAAAACATGCAGAGTTCGGTTAATGATTAAATTCCTAATTCTATTTGATAAATTAATTAAATTAGAGTTCTTGTAGGATTCTAGGTTTAATTAATTTGTATCTGAATAGGATTTCGATTCCCTTTCCATACCGCTATAAATATGAGGCTAGGGCTCACAATTTATAACACAAGTTTCAAAGTATTCAAAGTGAGTTTTTGAGAGAAAAATTCAGTCACACATTTGCCTATAAAGTGCCGAAAATAATAGTACCTTAAGGGCGATTCTAGTTGGTCAATCTTAAGGCGGATCCGGACGTGCTGTGGACTATCTACGGAGGGACGACACTTGGAGTCCTAAAGACTTGTTCTTGTTCGGTTCGGGCGCAGCTAGGGAAGGCACGCAACAAAGAGTATGCATTTAATCTATGCTAAATGATTATGTGTAAATAATATGTTTTCCTGGGTTTATGGTTTTTCCGCATGATTTATGAATTGTCATATGAATCATAACCTAACAAGCCTAAAGCATATGCCAAACGGGCACAAGTATGTCTTGACGCGTGCACCCTGGCTTCCAGCAAATCCTTAGACAACATTCCAAAAATCGTAACAGTATTTTGATTCACTCATGTAATCTTGTACGAACCCTTCTATAAGTCAAACTTACTTAGGACACCTCGGATTGTACATAGTAGGACTCGGATTTCAAATAAAAGACTTCTTCGAACATAATAAAGTGTCATTGGTTTAATCTAAGTATGCATTTATCTCGATGTTGCAAGTGAGTAAAAAAAGATCTATAAATATGATTATGGGTAACGAAAGGCACCTAGCTTTTGGTCAAGGCACACTTCAACGTATGATTACCTTGACCATGGCAATGTCGCACAATACGACATTTACAAGAAAAGTAGCAAATTACTACCCGAACGTACCTCACACTAAACGAGTCTGGTTCAAACTATTCATGATCCATGTCACCATGAATGCATAAAGACGTATGCAAAGAATTATAGCACCAAGCCAATCCCGTAGCTACAATTGGGGGCTTGAGAAAAACACTCTAAAAATGCTCGAAATGACGATTTCATCGCAAATTCTCGACGCTAATGCTATACATACATCATAGGGGCACAATTCTAAGCTTTAATCATGTAAAACGAACCTTAGAATGGCTGCAACCCCTCCCAAATTCTAAGCATTACTTAGAGTATATAAAGTCGCCCCACTAACAAGGGTAACTGAAAATCGCGAGTCACCAAAACTCCGATCAAACCACTGCACATAAGGCTCGCCCTATAAAGCGCCCGTTACACAGTCTACATCGTTCCAAAGCAAAAGCGAAAGAAAAAAAAGAATAAAAAAAAAAACTGTCAAAATTCTGCCCAGGAATCATTTTCAACGCCCAGAGCTGGGCGCCAATATCTTTAACGCCCCAGCCTGGGCGCTGCATCTTTCTGCTAGCCAAGTTTTGCCCAGATACAAAAATAAGAAAGAAACACCTATGAATCATCGCATCGAACGAAGTAATAAGCCGTGCAAACGCACGCAGAAGGTGCTACACTTGTTCGAGCACCTGAACGATTCAGCACGATGAAGTACTCCAAATAATGATATCTCAACACTTGGAGGAATGTTCCAAGACACGCCGTTAGGCCACACAAGCCTGCGTTGCACCATAATCCCACAGTACAAGTCTAAAAAAGGGTAAGGCACATTGCACTAATGCAAGCACGACCAAGAGTAAGAGGCAAAGACTACTTATCGCCAAAATACAAGCCACACGACTTCTCCATTAAGGATTAAAGGTAGCAAAACATTACCTACCACGGAAGGGATAGCTCGCACCTACACGAGTGAAACCCCAAGGCATCTTTCTCGAAAGAACCTACAAAATCGTACGCCAAAAGGAAGCATCCCAACATGCATACTTGGGGGCTCCAAGCTACGAAACAACCATAGAAAAATAAAAAAATCTCGGAGCAAATGTTTGAACAATCGAATGGGCCTGACCCCTATCAAGCTTCTAAGCAAACTATTCAAAATCAGTCATTGTTCAAAAAATGATTCAAGCAAACTGATTAATGGACCGCACACGACGGCCATTCTATGAACGCTCGTTCGCACACACATATCATCATTCTAAGTATCGAACATTCACGAACGCGTTCAAAAGAAAAAAATAGAGCGTTCAAAATCTTACGCCTCGAGGTATGTTCCTCGGGCCATATAGACTCGCCCAACTATCGCAATAACTGTACGCCTTAAGAGCAACAGTTCCTTAAAATAATCGCCCCAAAGAAACAAGCACCGTAGTCCACCAATCGGCTACGACTTCTCAAGAAAATCATCACGTTCTAAAAACAAAGAAAAAAACAAAAGAAGAGAGAATACATAGAACTTCCAAGTGAAATAAGCGAATGAACAAGAGGCTAACTATGTCATCAAGAAACCTCGCCAGAAATTATTTTTAGCGCCTAGCGCTGGGCACCGAAATCTTTAACGCCCAGGCTTGGGCACCGAAAATGATCACAGACCCAAAAAAAAACAGCTCTGACTTCTATAGGGCCCTGACATATTCATTCGACTTTAAAATTGCCGAAAGTCGCACCTCACGGCTTTGTTAAGAGTAACACACCACTACAAAGATCACTCGCACTTACGAGCACGATCCCGAACACGATCAAGGACATTACAAAATGCATATCCCCAAGGAACCTCTTTGATAAGAAATGACCGTCAAGCACGAATGCTTGGGGGCTCGAAAGAAAATATATATTTCAAAAGAGAGTATGCAAAGTTAAAACAATATTCCTAGACTACGCTGTACGAAGTCCCGTGTTTGGATGTCTCAAAAAAATAAAACCAGTTTACGACCTCAAGACAAAGGTCGCCGTTGATACTTATACATAGTCCCCTAATCAAGGACCCAGGTAATGGCAAAATTGAGCCGAAAAGACTAGCTCAAAACCATGAAAGAAGATGACCACAAGACAATGGTCCGTCTAAGCACGTTGTCAACCCACATTCAGGTTGCAACTAAATCCGAGCATCCCTCGAAAGAATTCGCTCCTGCAAAAATGAATGAAAAGAAATTCTCAAAAGAAATCACAAAGAACCAAAGAAATAGGAACTTGCCCATCTTCAGTGGGCAAGATCGCGTCACCAACCGCGCGAGTTCCCAAATCGAAAAATGAATTCAGGGACGTCCACCCTTAGCGGACAGGGCTCGCCCACCCTCAGCGGGCGGGGTCTGCGTCACTAGCCGCGCAGGTCCTCAGTTTTTGAAAAAATAAAGTCTTCAAAATTAAAACAGGCTCGCCATCTTCAGCCGGCGGGGTCTACGTCACTAACCGCGTAGGTCCTTATTTTCAAAAAAGCAAAAAAAATTTCAAAATAGATTCGTCCACTTCTATCGGACGGGGTGTCCACCCTTAGCGGACAAGGTTCGCCATCTTTAGCCGGTGGGGTCTACGTCACAAACCGCGTAGGTCCTTATTTTCAAATTTCCAAAACAGATTCGTCCACTTCTATCGGACGGGGTGTCCACCCTTAGCGGACAGGCTCGCCATCTTTAGCCGGCGGGGTCTGCGCCATTAAACCGCGTAGTCGCTGCAGCGATAACTTTTGCTGGATTTTCCTTAGTTTTACGTCCTATAAAAACAAGGGTGCTGGATTTTCCTTCGTTTTACGTCCTATAAAAACAAGGGTGCTGGATTTTCCTTCGTTTTACGTCCTATAAAAACAAGGGTGCTGGATTCTATACTATCAGTTGACAAATCCCAATGACACGTGAGGGATATGTTGACACTTCAAGTGATGACCCTTAAGTCAAATGTTATCACTCGGGGGCTCGTGAGACCCTCGCAAAACAGGTCACAATACACTATGGCTTGTGTGACGCACTCCGTCTAATACTTTGACCATCGTCTTACTCCAAGACTCAGTCAAAGTGGGGGCTAACTGTAGACACCTACTTTTGTCCCCATTCCCAAAAGGGATAGGTTCGATGATGAAAGCATAAATCTCCACTTGACAACGCATCTCCTATAAAATAAACGAATCTCAATTCCCCTTTTCATTCACCCGAAACCTTCTATTTATGGAAACCTGCTAAAAATAGTAACTGCCGTAAAAGGTAGCTTCTAAAAGTGGCAAATCATAAAAGATAGAAACGTGTCAGAATTAGGTGTTGCATTCCAACAAAAATCCTAAATGAGATAGAAAACTGCGAGAATCCTATTCCTAATATGATTTGGAAATAAGAGTTACGTATTAATTAAAATCCTAACGAGCCTAGAGTTCGTAACGGGCCTAGACGCATTCCGTCATAAAATTGATACGCGCTAAAAGACTCGAATTAATCTCAAACTCTACGGATTTCAGGAATCCGAATCTGACCAAGAAAACAGCCCAGACCCTATTTTCAACGCCTGGCTCTGGGCGCCGAAACCTTCGGCGCCCAGGCCTGGGCGCTGAAAATACCTGGGTACGTGTTTTTTCCTAATTCTTTATGGATTAGAACTCTGCAATTCTATCTTTCCACGAACTCTTCCCTATAAATAGACCCCTAAATTCGACGTGAAAAGAACACACAACACACAATTATATTCTGAGTATTGACTCCAACCCATAGCCTAAGCCTCACGCTGCGAAATTGTTCACGCGTTCTGTCGCAATCGATCCATAAATCGAACAGAACGTATCCTGTCCCATAATTGAGATTCGTTAAATAAAAAGGAGAAATAGCAAAGTCAAAGTGGTTAGTTTTCTGAGAACCGTGACGCACCTCTCAAGGGTGCGTCGTAATGTGTCCCTTTTCGATGATTTAACTGCTTTCCTCGCCCTTTTTATGAACTGTTAAACTAACCTAATCTGATTGTTCTATCACTCCTAACAAATATAATATTTTTGGGAAATCGGATTATCATGCTAGGTCCCTTAATGCTATTTAAATCAGATAATCACGATCGAATTAGTATTATATGTTGCATATTGCTAAAATCAATTCAGATTAGTTTAATAGTTAACGCATGTCCCTTCAATTATTTATGCTGAGCTAGTAAGGATATCCTGCCTCTGGAGTTATCGACGAGCGAAGTACTCCTCTCGGTAGTTACAGTCCCCCGAACCCTCAATCTCTACCTTGCGGGTGTATGTTGAGAGATCCCCACACCAGGGATCACAAGGGAACCTACGACCGTCGTGGTCAAACATAATTGCACTCCCTTTATGTCACGATAACCGGGTTTTGTCAGTTTTTCTCATTGTCGTTAAAAACTGAATGACGACTCCTATATTACTAGTCAATTGGGTGTAAACTCACAGGAAATCCAATTACACTTGATTGAATAAAAAGAATCGTCACACCCACGAGGGACGAGGTCACGCATTAGCCTCGTGCTTTTTCGACCCCCTCACAATAGCTGTAGTGTGCGAGTTGTGCTTCGCCTGCGGCAGAGGTTTAGTTAATGGATCTGATATGTTGTCATCAGTTCCAATCTTGCTTATCTCGACTTCTTTCCTTTCAACGAACTCTCGTAGAAGGTGAAATCTACGAAGTACATGATTGACTCTTTGGTGGTGTCTAGGCTCCTTTGCCTGTGCAATAGCTCCGTTATTATCACAATATAGGGCTATTGGTCCTTTAATGGAGGGGACTACACCAAGTTCACCTATGAACTTCCTTAGCCATATAGCTTCTTTTGCTGCTTCATGTGCAGCAATGTACTCCGCTTCAGTTGTAGAATCCGGAATGGTGCTTTGCTTAGCACTTTTCCAGCTTACTGCACCTCCGTTGAGGCAGAAGACAAACCCAGACTGTGATCTGAAATCATCTTTGTCGATTTGGAAACTTGCGTCCGTATAGCCTTGAACAATTAATTCATCATCTCCACCATAGACCAGGAAATCATCTTTGTGCCTTTTCAGGTACTTCGGAATGTTCTTGGCAGCAGTCCAATGTGCCTCTCCTGGGTCTGACTGGTATCTGCTCGTAGCACTGAGTGCATACGCAACATCCGAGCGTGTACATATCATAGCATACATTATTGAACCAATCAATGATGCATATGGAATCCCACTCATTCGTCTACACTCATCAAGTGTTTTTGGGCACTGATTCTTGCTTAGAGTCATTCCATGAGACATGGGTAGGTAGCCTCGCTTGGAGTCCGCCATCTTGAACCTTTCAAGCACCTTATTGATATAAGTTCTTTGACTAAGTCCAATCATCTTTTTAGATCTATCTCTGTAAATCTTGATGCCCAATATGTACTGTGCTTCTCCTAGATCCTTCATCGAAAAACATTTCCCAAGCCAAATCTTGACAGAGTTCAACATAGGAATGTCATTTTTTATAAGTAATATGTCGTCGACATATAGTACTAGAAAAGAAATTTTTCTCCCACTGACCTTCTTGTATACACAAGATTCGTCTGCGTTCTTGAAGAAACCAAAGTCACTGACTGCTTCATCAAAACGTATATTCCAGCTCAAGGATGCCTGCTTCAATCGTAGATTGATTTCTTTAGCTTGCATACCTTTTTAGCATTCTTTGGATCCTCAAAACCCTCAGGTTGTGTCATAAACACAGTTTCTGTTAAAACGCCGTTTAAGAAAGCGGTTTTGACATCCATCAGCCATATTTCGTAATCGTAATATGCAGCGATTGCTAACATTATCCGAATAGACTTTAGCATTGCAACTGGTGAAAAGGTTTCATCGTAATCTACACCGTGGACTTGCCTGTAACCTTTTGCAACCAATCTAGCTTTGAAAACTTCAAGTTTCCCATCCTTGTCCTTTTTCAGTTTGAAAACCCATTTGCTTCCAATGGCTTGGTAGCCATCTGGCAAATCGACCAAATCCCATACTTGGTTTTCAGACATGGAGTCTAATTCAGATTGCATGGCTTCATGCCATTTCTTGGAGCTAGGGCTCGTCATAGCTTGTTTGTAAGTCGCAGGTTCATCACTTTCAAGTAATAGAACGTCATAGCTCTCGTTCGTCAAAATACCTAAGTACCTTTCCGGTTGAGATCTATATCTCTGCGATCTACGCGGGGTTACATTTCTAGATTGACCATGATTCTCACCAGATACTTCTAAAGATCTCTGAGTTTCATCCTGAATGTCGTCTTGAGCATTCTCTATAGTTTGTTGTTCGACTCGAATTTCTTCGAGGTCTAATTTTCTCCCACTTGTCATTTTGGAAATGTGATTCTTTTCCAAAAAGATACCATCTCGAGCAACAAACACCTTGTTCTCAGATGTATTGTAGAAGTAATACCCCTTTGTTTCCTTTGGATAGCCCACAAGGATACATTTGTCAGATTTTGGATGAAGTTTGTCTGAAATTAATCGTTTGACGTATACTTCACATCCCCAAGTCTTTTCAGCAGCTTTAGACAGAGCTCTATTTATAGTGAGTGCAGCTGTATTTAGTGCATGTCCCCAAAATTCTATTGGAAGTTCGGCCTGACCCATCATTGATCTAACCATGTCTAGCAAGGTTGTGTTCCTCCGTTCCGACACACCGTTCCATTGTGGTGTTCCAGGAGGAGTCAATTCTGATAGAATTCCACATTCTTTCAGATGGTCATCAAATTCATAGCTCAGATATTCACCACCTCTATCAGATCGCAGTGCCTTAATCTTCTTGCCTAATTGATTCTCTACTTCACTCTGAAATTCCTTGAATTTGTCAAAGGATTCAGACTTATGCTTCATTAGGTAGACATAACCATATCTACTGAAGTCATCAGTGAAAGTGATAAAGTAGCTGAAACCACCTCTAGCATTTGTACTCATTGGTCCACATACATCTGTATGGATTAAACCCAATAGTTCAGCTGCTCTTTCTCCAACTTTAGAGAAAGGTTGCTTTGTCATTTTGCCAAGTAAACATGATTCGCACTTACCATAATCCTCTAAGTTAAATGGTTCTAGAATTCCTTCCTTTTGAAGTCTTTCCATGCGTTTCAAGTTAATATGGCCTAATCGACAATGCCACAGATAGGTGAGATCTGAATCATACTTTTTGGCCTTTTTGGTATTTATGTTATAAACTTGTTTGTCGTGATCTAATAAATAAAGTCCATTGACTAATCTAGCAGATCCATAAAACATCTCTTTAAAATAAAACGAACAACTATTGTCTTTTATTAAAAAGGAAAATCCCTTAGCATCTAAGCAAAAAACAGAAATGATGTTTTTAGTTAGACTTGGAACATGGAAACACTCTTCCAGTTCCAAAAGTAGCCCAGAGGGCAACGACAAATAATAAGTTCCTACAGCTAATGCAGCAATCCGTGCTCCATTTCCCACTCGTAGGTCGACTTCACCCTTGCTTAGCCTTCTACTTCTTCTTAGTCCCCGTGGATTGGAACATAAGTGTGATCCACAACCTGTATCTAATACCCAAGAAGTTGAATTAGCAAGTATACAGTCTATAACGAAAATACCTGAAGATGGAACGACTGTTCCGTTCTTCTGATCTTCCTTTAGCTTCAAGCAATCTCTCTTCCAATGCCCCTTCTTCTTGCAGTAGAAGCATTCGGATTCAGAAGTGGGTTGACTGACCTTCCTCTTTTCAGACTTGGCGCCAGTTTGCTTAGTTGGGCTGGCCTTATTGCCACCTTTCTTAGAATTCCTCTTCTTTCCAGATTTCTTGAACTTGCCCCCACGCACCATAAGCACATCTTGCTTATCACTTTTGAGCGTCTTTTCAGCGGTCTTCAGCATACCGTGAAGCTCAGTGAGCGTTTTGTCCAGACTATTCATACTGTAGTTCAGCTTGAACTGATCATACCCGTTATGAAGAGAATGGAGGATGGTGTCTACATCCATTTCCTGAGAGAACTGCTGATCCAGCCGACTCATATTCTCAATGAGTCCAATCATTTTGAGAACATGTGGACTTACGGGCTCGCCTTTCTTAAGCTTGGTCTCAAGAATTTGCCTATGAGTCTCGAATCTTTCGACCCGAGCCAGATCTTGGAACATGTTCTTTAACTCACTGATGATCGTGAAAGCATCTGAGTTGATGAACGTTTTCTGTAGATCTGCACTCATGTTTGCAAGCATTAGACATTTCACATCCTTGTTGGCATCAATCCAACGATTGAGGGGTGCCTGAGTGACCCCTTCGCCTGCGGCTTCGGGCATCGCCTCTTCCAGGACATACTCCTTTTCTTCCTGCATAAGAACTATTTGCAAGTTCCTCTGCCAGTCAAAGAAGTTTTTCCCGTTCAACTTCTCCTTTTCGAGAATTGATCGAATGTTGAATGAATTGTTATTTTCCATAATTAAAACTACAATTGAAAAAGAATAAACGAATAAATAATCATTCACAGTTTCTCTTAATAAACTTAAATTCTAGCATACATGCATAATTTAATGTTCATTAAGCATTTTATTCAAGTTATGTGTTCCGGCAGGTGTGAATAAAATGATTCCAAGATCCTAAAACCCATTGAAGAATTAAGCACATTATGTATTTAGACTCAATTCTAAAATCTTTTAGGTAAGGAAAAGCCTTTTGCTAATAGTCTAGAAAATACTCTTGGTTGATAGGTACGTCTAAGAGATTATTACGTAAACCTATCGATTTTGCCACGACATAAAAGGACTCCTTACTTATATCGTTGAGTTTCACCAAAACTACCATGTACTCACAATTATTTGTGTACCTTACCCCTTTAGGATCAATAAGTAACACCTCGCTGAGCGTAATCTATTACTAGATTGATGTAAAGGTTATCCAAGTAAGTGTTATTTTGGCATGGCACATTTTAACTCAATTTTTTAAGTTTGGAACTTAAGGCTCTTACTATGTTGGTTAGATTTTAAGTGAACTAAAATCCTTAATCATGCAACATAATCAAGCTTCAATCTCATGCATATTTAAGACATATTTAAAAGCAATAAATAACTTAAAGCATGCATAAGATAAATGTGATCTAGTATGGCCCGACTTCATCTTGAAGCTTCAACTTCAAAGTCCGTCTTGAAAATGGATGGAAACTTCGTCTTG
Source organism: Spinacia oleracea (assembly GCF_020520425.1). Classification (NCBI taxonomy): domain Eukaryota; kingdom Viridiplantae; phylum Streptophyta; class Magnoliopsida; order Caryophyllales; family Amaranthaceae; genus Spinacia; species Spinacia oleracea. Next base: position 33,656,258 of record NC_079492.1, read on the forward strand.
AATTTCACCGTGGGAGGCTCTATTTTCTTCAAACAGGATCAACTATAATTAAACTAATTACAACTATTTGATGGTACGCATACCATATTTGAATTGAAAAATAAATTTGGTGCATTAGACCAATTACATTCAAATTAATGGTACGCAGACCATATTTTCAATCCTATTTGGGCCATACTAGTCACTTCATAACCTGCAAAACAGTACATATACAATATATACCATTCACCCATTCATATCATGAATGGCCCACATAGTTGCAGGTTAGTAAAAACACATTGTATGCATCACATAAATATTTGCAGCAATTAATCAAGGGCACCAATAATCTACCAATTAGTCAGTCCTTATTAATTCTAATCAAGTTGTTAATTTTAAATTATTAATTATTAATTTTAAAATTAATTAAAATTATTTCCGAACTGAAAATCTCAAATTAAATTCAAAACGCGTCAATCGCAACACGACGAGGCACTTGGGCTTGCGCCCAAGCCCCATCATGCGCACGACCAATCGCTGGCCCATGGCACATCGCAGCAGCAGCCACGCGCAAACGCAGCAAGCCAAGCCACGCTTGCGCGCAGCCTGCTTGCCCGCATGCATCGCAGCAGCTACGGAAGGAGCGCTTGCTCGCTCGCGCGCAAGCAAGCCCTCGAGGCATCGCATGTTGGTGCGCTGAGCAGCGATCGCTGGGCGACCCAGCTCTCGCCCTCGCGCGCGCGCCTTTCCATGTGCCACGCCATCGCCCTTCGCCCATCGCCCATAGCACACAGCACACACACACAGGCTCCCTTGCCTCGTGCGCGCGCCATGCGCTTGGTTGCTCGCTGCATTCGTACCGCACGGGCGACGAGCTCCCTTGCTCGTCGTCGCGTGCCCGCACTATACAACACCCCTTAAGGGTAACACGTAGCTTCCTTTGCTTTGTGCGTGCAACTTTTACGAGCGAATTATATAAAAATTAAAACTTTTTAATTTAAAATTAATGACAAATTAATAAATCATATTAATTTCATAATTTTAGGGCGAAAAATCGAAAATTTATTAATTAATTAATTTCCGATTAACATGGATTCAAATCTAGGTCATAAAAATTTAAAATTGAACATAAATTAACAATTTTTATGGTGTATTTTAATCATGGATACCTAATTAAATTATTAATTAATTATGAAAAACAAATCAATTCTAAATTATTCGAATTTCAACAAATTAATCATAATTACAAATTAGGTTGTATAATTAACAAGTCTAGATATTCATAATTGTTAAACATATACTGTAGGTCAATCAAAAACTCAAGATTTATCAACAAGAATCGCAAATATTCAATTTAACATCTTAAATTTACAAACTTTTGCGTTCGAAAAACTTAAACCTCCAAAAAGTCATAGTTAGGCTTCGAATTTGGGAATTCTATGTTCGGCCGAAAAATAATGTTTTTGTCAAAATTTTAGAATGCCTTTTACATGCGAAATTGACACAAAAATCACTCGATTTGGTTAAGTAACAAATATTCTGCCGAAAAACTGCGTACATATAATTAAATAAACACAATTTGCAATTAATTACGAAAACTAATCACCCCTTTAATTCCTTGCAAATTTGAAAATTTAACCATATTCATGCAATTTAGATTATGAAAATAATAAGAGGCTCGTGATACCACTGTTAGGTTATGATACATATGAATAAACATAAATCATGCGGAAAAACCATAAAGCCAGGAAACATATTATTAACACATAATCATTTAGCATAATTCAGATGCATACACTTTGTAGCGTGCCCTCCCTAGCTGCGCCCGAACCGAACAAGAACAAGTCTTTAGGACTCCAAGTGTCGTCCCTCCGTAGATAGTCCACAGCACGTCTGGATCAGCCTTCAGATTGACCAACTAGAATCGCCCTTAAGGTACTATAAATTTCGGCTAATAGGGCAAGTGTTTGTGGCTGATTTTTGCTTGAAAATCTTACCTTTGAATACTTCAATCCTCGATGTAAATATGTGAACCTAGGCACCTATTTATAGAGTTATGGAAAAGGATTTGGAATCATTAGGATACTAATTTATTTAATTATAATCCTACTAGGACTCTAATTAAATAAACTAAATCTTTTAGGATTAGATTTAATCATATGACGAATCCCGGTAGCCTTAGGATTCGAGTAACACACTTCGAGTGATACGCTAGCACCGCACGCAGGCCTTGCGGCCCACGCATAGCGCCAGCCCACTCGTCGCAGCCCCGCCCGCACGCCTAGGCCATTGTTGGTCCTGGCCTTGCGCTGGGCCTGGCGTGGCTTGGCAGCGTGTGTTTGGGCGCTTGGGCTTGCTGGGCGTAGGCCTGGCTTCGTGCTGGGCCTTTGTCTAGCAAGTCTCGTCCGATGCTAATTCGTACGACGCGCTTCCGATTAAATTCCCGATTCCGAAATTTATTTCCGATACGAACAATATTTAATATTTCTGATTCCGGAATTAATTTCCGTTTCGAACAAGTATATAATATTTCCGTTTCCGGAATTATTTTCTGATTCCGATAATATTTTCGATTCTGACAATATTTCTGTTTCCGGTAATATTTCCGATTCCGACAATATTTCCATTTCCGATAATATTTTCCGATACGTACCATGTTTCCGTTTCGGGCAACATCTACGACTTGGATAATATTTACATTTCCGATACGATCCATATTTCCGTTTCCGGCAATATCATCGTTTCCGGAGTATTCATTTCTTGCCTTTGACGATTTCAGCTCCCACTGAAACCAAGATCCGTCGGTTCCGAATATCCATAGATGGAGTATTTAATTCCATTAAATACTTGATCCGTTTACGTACTATTTGTGTGACCCTACGGGTTCAGTCAAGAGTATGTTGTGGATTAATATCATTAATTCCACTTGAACTGAAGCGGCCTCTAGCTAGGCATTCAGCTCACTTGATCTCACTGAATTATTAACTTGTTAATTAATACTGAACCGCATTTATTAGACTTTAATATTAAATGCATACTTGGACCAAGGGCAAGCGGTGATCGGGCGCCACGTGCGTGCGTGCTATACGAATCCTAAAGCTATCAGAATTCGTGCATTGATTATATCCTAATTCTAAAAGATGAAATTAATTACTTAGAGTTCTAAAAGGATTCTAATTAATTAATTAATTAGTATTCTAACAGGATTTGAAATCATTTCCATGGTTCTATAAATATATGCCTAGGGTCATAAATTTATAAAACGATTTTTTCAACAAGTATTCATACAATAAAACAGTGATTTTTGAGCAGAAAAATCTGTCACATTCTTGCCCATAATTGCCGAAAATTATAGTACCTTAAGGGCGATTCTAGTTGGTCAATCTTAAGGCGGATCCGGACGTGCTGTGGACTATCTACGAAGGGACGACACTTGGAGTCCTAAAGACTTGTTCGGTTCGGGCGCAGCTAGGGAGGGCACGCTGCAAAGTGTATGCGTCTAAATTATGCTAAATGATTATGTGTAAATAATATGTTTCCTGGCATTAAGGTTTTCCGCATGATTTATGTTGTGTCATATGTATCATAACCTAATAGGAATGACATTAGTGAAACCGTAGTGTTGGGACCTCAAATGATAGAGGACACCATGAACAAATCCGAACCATCCAATCCAAGATTCAAGCGGCGCAGGATCGCCAAAAGAGTTATGCAGACTTGAAACGTAGGGATGAAGAGTTCAATATAGGTGACAAGGTGTTGCTCAAAGTGTCACCAATGAAAGGTGTCATGAGATTTGGAAAGAAAGGGAAGTTAAGCCCTAAATACATAGGCCCATATGAAATCTTAGAAAGAATTGGAAAGGTAGCTTATAGACTAGCCTTGCCTATGGACTTGCATAGAGTGCATAATGTGTTCCACATATCTCAGTTAAGGAAATATATCCCGGATAAGTCGCATGTGTGCAACCGAAGACCATAGGATTAGACCAAAGTTTATCCTTTGATTAAAGACCTGTCAAAATTCTTGATAGCAAAGTGCGTAGTACGCGTACTAAAGATGTGAAAATTTTGAAATTGTTGTGGTCTAATCAAGAATCTGAGGAAGCAACTTGGGAAGCAGAGGACGAAATGAGAAAGAAATATCCCGAGCTTTTTCTCGAGGTTAGTTGAGTTATGGGGTCGTAACTCGTGTCTTTTAAGGGGGGTAGAGTGCGGTAGAATTTCGCGCTTTTTACCTTGTTTTCCCCTATTTTATGCTCAACTAAGTGCTTTCTGTTGAATTTGCACTTATTATTGTCCTGTTTAATCATGTAAAGAGTACAACAACTTAAAATTTTTGCAAGTGAACGCATTAAAAGTCTCATAAAGTCTCAAGTTTTGTGTTAAATTCTGATTTCAGAACCAAAGTTTCGTGACGAAACTTCTTTTAAGGAGGGTAGACTGTAATACCTCGTATTTTTATAATATTTATAAATATATTTTATTATATTTATAAAGCATTTACGATTTTTGGAATTTATTTCGCATTTAAATAATATTTAAATGTATTTTAATTAATTAGAATATTCCATTATTTTAATTAATTACGAAACGAATTTAATTATTGAGTCGGGAAATTTAATGGGTCGCAAGTAAATTTTAAAGGTTCGGGTTTTAAATGAAAAGTCCAATTCGTTTTATTAAACGAGCCCAATCAAAATAATTTAATTCAAGTCCTAAGCTATCCCAATCATTTAATTCCCTAGGCCCAATTCTATTTTCCTAAGCCTAGCCCATTGAAAATAGGGAGCCTATAAATAGGATTCCCAATCATTAAATGAACCCCTTAAATTCATAAACCCTCTTTTGCTTTTCTTGCCCCTCACTCCAACTCCCTCTCCTCTCTCTTTTGCTCGGCAGTCCCGCACGCCCAGCACCACACTCGGCCTCGAATGTTGCGTGCCTTCGTGCTCGCCCGTCGCTTGCCCATTGCTCTCACCCACTCCCTCTCGCGCACCGCACAGCTCGCCTCCCTTGCGTGCTGCTGTGCGCGTGTGCTGCTGCTATTGTTGCTGTGTGCCTTGCGGCACGCCAACCCTGCTCTCTCGCCCCTCCTTGCGCGCATCGCCTAGCGTGCCCTGCTGCCTTGTCCCGCGCGCCAGCGCTGCTCCTCGCCCCACAATCCCGCGCGCGCACACACGGACGTGTGTGTGTGTGTGTGTTGTTCATGTTCGTTATCCAATTCCTTTTCGCCCAATCACTCTAATTCGTGGTTGTTCCGTGCTATAGGCCGGATTGGTATAACCCTAATTCTTTTTAATTATTTTATTTAAATTCCGTATTTTAAATTATAATATTATTGTTGTTTTGAGTGATTAAAATGCTGGGAATCGGTTATGAACACCGTACTTTGAGGATTTACGTGTTGTGATTCATTAGGCTTGTTTTAATTATTAAAGTATAAATTTTCAGATTTGTTTATTTAATAAAGGATTGGTTTTTATGACGATAAATTGGTTTTATTGGGATTTTTAAGTTAGGGTTTTAACCTAGACCTAATGAGTTAATTGATTAGCATAATTAGGTGATGATTTTAATTATGATAATAAATTATATTTTCAGATTTATATAAAGGCTTAAAGTGTTGATTTTTTATTGATTTTAAAGGCGGAAAAAGTATGTTTTCATACTAGGGATTGGTTTTGCAAATTGAGACGATTATATTATTGAAAAACGATTGAATTCTAAAGTTTAAATGAGGTTTTAGATTTCATAAAGTTGCTGGAAATTTAATGAACATGGAAATTTTAAGTTTCATTATTTTGATGATAGGAGGTGATTTCTAAGTGAGTGCTCGTTATTGCAAAGTGGCGCCTACGCTTAGGTATTCAAGGTACGTACAAGTCTAGGGCGACCACACTATTTTTCAAGGACATTACATGATTGTTGTTGATGTGAATTATATTATGTGGATTCATATTTGTTTTGGTGAACGATCATGTGAATTAATGTATTGGCATTGTTGAATTATTGGTTGAACAAACATGTTGGGATTATTATGAGTATGGATTTCATTGTCAATCATGTTGTTCAATATTTATGCATGTATGGTTTGTTTCACATGAAAGGGATGAATTATTTATTGTTATGCTATTGTACAGGATGTCTTGCATACTTTGAGCCAATTATTCGTACTTCATTGTACTATTTATTTTACCACACGTGAAAGGTTAGCTCACGTAAGCCACCGCACATGTAGGGTTTAGTTGGGAATATGTTGTATAAAATGATTTAGGATTTGTCGTGCAAGGGCACAACCCTCATGTTAATGGGCATGATGTGGAATATCACTTTGGTGAGGAAGAACATGGTAATAATTTCACAAGTGTCTTGCTTTGTTGATCACAAGTCCTAAGGCATTAAAATAAGATTGTTTTGGTTGTCATTTATTAATTGTATGTGCGTACGTTGTTGAGTCTTGAGTTCACCTTTAATAAAATATTAATAAACGTAAAGTGCAACCAGAACAAGCTTCAAAACTCTTGGAACGTATATACCTTGAGTATGAACAATGGGGGGAGTCTTGCCGGAAAGCTCGTACTCCTACTAATGATACAAGACGATGTTTCATTTATATTATGCGCAGGAATTCCGTCGGTATGGCCCGACACTCGGTATTGGCCCGATTTTATTATTTATTATTTGGTGTATGGTTGGCTCCCATCACCTTTCCTTTATGGAACATTCTTTTGGCCAGTTCGAAGCTTATTCTAATTAAGTTGTGAGTCAAGAGTCGAGTCAAGAGTCGGGACTTGTATTCATGATTTGCTTGTTAATTATTAAATGGCTTTTGCATGTTGATTAGTACTTAGTAAGTGATGCATGCTCTTAGTTTTATTTCACCCTATTCTTGTAAGTACTCAGCTTTTTGCTGACTACGTGGTTGTGTTTCTTTGGTCATGGCCTTTGCCTTAATGACCCTATAATGATCTATCTTTTGCACTTGCATTGATGGGGAGTAGAATAATATAGCAGGTTGGTAGATCGAAATCATGTGGCTTGGGATGATCGAGAGAGTTGCATGCTTTCGTATTTTGAACTATTTAATTATACTTTAATTATGTTTGAAATTGTTGGACTTTTTATACTTTGGTTTTGGGTCATCATGGTTCCAAATTGTAGGAGGTTTCAATATTTTATTAATTATGTTTTTAAAAGTTAGTTGACATTAAATTCCGCTGCGTAATTCTGGTACTAGCCTTAACCGTTATCACGGTGGCGGTAATACTTTAGTAATTCCTTTATTTTAAGTTGGAAAATGGTTTTATAAAAGCAATGAATTATTAGGGTGTTACACCAGGGGTACATTAATATTTCTTTATCCACATTAATCCCCATGTTGCTTATGTTTATTGTTTAATTTTGTTAAGTTGATTGGAAATCAAAGCAGTTATAAATCTTGATCTTGAAAGCGGTTACTAAACTTCCCCTCCCCTATTGGGAATCAAAGCAGTTATAAATCGTGAACTTGAAAAAAAAATTGATGAATTTCTTCTAATCACAAAACAAGACCATGTGTGACAAACTGCTTAAGAAAGAAGCTGAAGGAAATATTGATGGAATTTTTTGATTAGAGTTCAATTGGAGTATAATTTTTTTTATGCTTTGATTTTCTTATAATCTGATAATGTAAACAAGACATATTTGCAGGTGTGTATGAAGGTTCATATTACTCAAGGAGATCATGAAGGGAAAGCAATAATTGTTTCATGGGTAACAAAGGAGGAACCAGGTTCTGATAAGGTTGTTTACTGAAGAGAGAAAAGCAAGGATAAGAGATCAGCTAAGGGCAACATGTCAAAGTACAAGTATCATGGTTATACTTCTTGGTATATTCAGAAATTTGAAGGTAAGATTTCGAAGTTGTTTTATTGATTCAGTCCTTCTGTATGTATTAGAAATTGGTACAGTTTTTAGTGTCTGCTACCTGTTTGTAAATATATACTTGCTGAGAGAGTCTTCAATTACTAATACTGTTACCTAATTCGATAATCCCTTGCAAACTACTCCTAAACGTATTAATTGGTATAATGGAAGTGTGGAACACTTTTGGTGCAGTTTTTAGGCATCAAACTTAATCAAGTTAAAAATTAGTTCACTTAATTAAAGTATATCAAAATAACATAATTACGCTGTCTATCTTTACTTATTGTTAAAAGTAACAAAGAGTAGCATTTTACACTAACCTCTTCTCATGGGCATCGGACATCCTTGAGTGGACAGATATCCCAATTTCAGGAGATAGTTGCACTGAGATTACCACTGCTTTTCCAGAACCAGGATGAGCTAACCCAATACCTCGCAAAATCAGTCTTTCTAATTGACGTCGGAGGCAATGACTATCTCAACAACTATATTCAACCTGAGAGATATGACAATAGTCGTAAATACGATGGGGAAGGCTTCGCTGATCTTCTCATGAATACACTTACTTCACAGATAACAGTAAGGCTCCTTCCTATATATCTTTTTCATCAAAAAAAAAATTCAAATTCGTGATCAAAAGCATCATATAGGCTAACTTCATCTGACCACACAGTTTCAGAACAACCGTCATGGTTTATCATATAATTTTAATTGCTTGATAATGTTTTAAATTATGATCTTGCTGTCCCATATAACATTACGTGTGGTAACATTTTTTTTTTTAATGTAAAATCAATTCATTAATAGAAAGTCATACGACATCTACAACAGAAATCGAATTTAACAAATACATAACAAATTGAATCAAAAAGAGGTATTCCTTAATCAAAACTACCATCGTTGGGAAGATCTTGCATTGTGGGACATCTCTCGCACATATCGCTGGAACATACAACCTTTTCGGAGAGACGGTCTAACGATTTGTTGTAGCCGCGAGGACGGTTTCCATCCGATTCATCTAAGTCAATTTGAAATTTTGATAATTGGTTAATCTCGTATAATTATTTATCAACGAACCGAATTCACGACGATACTCCACCAAAACTATACTAATACTAAGACCCAAATACTCAACTAATCCCACCATAGGGGAACTTACTACACTCACTAATCCCACCATAAGGGAACTTACTGCACTCAAACGATGTAGTTTTATTGAATCTGCAGACAAACACATGAATAATTAAACCAAAAGGGCCGAAAAATAGCCAAATTTCCGAAGAAAATTTGACTATTTTCGGCCTAGAAACCCTTTGAAAGTTGTAAACCCTAGAGAGAAAAAAAGGGGGGAGGACGGCTAGGGTTTTTGCTTTTTTTATGTAGAATTTATTTAGTAAGTCTGGTTGAATTATCTATTATAGTAAAAAGATGATGTGAATAAGTGTAGAAACCACGAGAAAGAGAGAAATATTAAAATAATTGGAAGCGGGGACCAAAACATGTCAAAAAAGAAAAGTGTATCTCTCTTTAAAATACAACCGTTTAAGGAAAGTGAATCTCTTTTTAAAATACGGAGGGGCTAACCAACAACCATCCAAATTAAACTACCTCATATATAAGGATTTTTTTTTATTTTTTTTCTTAAGTCTTTACTTTTTTATTCTTTTCTTTTCAAGAATAACTGATTGGCAACGGTCATCCTTGAACAGCAAATTTCGTAGATGTTAGATTCAGGCTGAGCTTGATGGTATGGAAGGGAATTCTACTCCCCAATATGGAGTGCGATAATGTACTAGTTAAGTATTTCGGGGCTAAGTAAATTGGGCTAAACTCCTTACATTTGAGTATTGGGCTAACCAATGATTGTAAGGGGATGAGTATTAGTGTATTACATTGTTGCACTACATAATAGAGATTTTTTAAATGTAAATGATGCTTAATGTTTCTAATGATAGGATTTGTGAAGTTTTTGCCTATTACGTGTGGTAATTTTTTGTTTTTATACTCTCGCACGCATCGTGTGCATAAAGTACAAGTTGACAATTATTGAGCATTTGAGCTATGGAAATGAAATTAATGGGTTTTGGATTTGAATTTTATTGAATTTTAATTAATGTGTTTTAGATTTGAATTTTATTGGATTTGATTTATTGAAATTAATGGATTTTGGATTTGAATTTTATTGGATTTGATTTATGAATTTTAATGAGAAAATTGAATTTGAATTTTATTAATGTTGTTAATTAGTTATGTTGATGCTGGAAAGTGGAAACATAGGTTGTAGAAATTGGTGTTTGTTGGATTGTTAATGGAAGATAGTGGATTAGATGAATGGAGAGATTTTTATGATGGGTCGTAGAGAACAATTGTAATTTTGAAGTTTGGTTGTAATAACTGATACTTGTTACTTTCAGGATCAATTTTTTTTTTTAAAGTATTTTTCTAAAATTTATGCATTGATTAATGATTATATGGTGAGCGGTGTACGATAGTGACCCACCATCCTTGAAATTCGGGCTCCGCCACTGGACATAATATGGAGGAAACGGATGCCAAGTTTGTCGGACAATGATAGAGTGACCCTAAGGGTTGCTAACCCTTCCAATATTGAATTTTGATTGGTTACAAATGCATTGAAACTTTACATACAACACTTTCTCTCTCCAATTATTTATGCTTATATATTATTTTATGTTATATGTATCTTAGGGGTTGCCAACCCTTAGGGTCAACCAAACATTTTCCAAGTTGGTCTAGTTTAATTTTCACTTCAGATACCGCATGACTTTTGGTTATTAAATTAGTTTTAGTTTCAAAAACTTGAAAATTATCATGATTTAATGATAATAATGGGTTCGTCTGATGATCTACTGTTTGTTATTAGATGTTATAATTTTGTATTATATATTAGCCCTTTTTTTTTGACATATGATAAAATGAACAAGAAATTACATTTATACGTAGCATAATTTTCGAAACCTTAACATTCTTAAACCTATCACTAATAGATTAACAAATGTAAAAATTTCGCAAGAGAAGAAAAACAAACTCTAAATCCGACATAGATGATATGTACAATTTGTACATGTAACCATGACTGGCTTAACTAGCTAAAATAATAAGATTTAATTGTATGGTATTTTCCATGAAGAAAATGTGGTTTATGTACCCGAGTGCACAATGTTCACTATGCACCCTATTTTTAAAATGAACATTTAATTCAAATATAAATAACATATTGTGAACTCCAAAGGAGTATATAGTATCCCATAAAAAAAAGAACTTATAGTAAATGAACATATAGTTCAAATCCAAATAACATATATTAAAATACTTAATTTGTACGTGTATACTGAAATCATTCTCCATATTCATTAGGTGGTCAATTAATATCCACTAGGGTGCAAAGTGAATTCACCTGGTGTATAATCCAAATTACGGATTTTTACTTAATTGGGGGATCAAGTAAAGTAAATTTCCCACGTTTTAAGGTATGTAATATTTTTTTCTAACCAAAATAAAAATAATAATAATTATATTCATTTTTTTTTAATGTGTATTTTAAAAAATTATTTTTTTTAGTTAATTCATACTCCGTACTTTATTTATTAACTCTCAAGTCTTATATGTGACCAGCCATACCATCAACTTGATAATAGGCCGTGTTAAATAAGCCCAACGCGTTTAAAGCTCAGCGCGTTGGTTAACGGAATATAAAAGTAACACCAGCATAAAAAATAAAATAACACCAGTCTACACAAGTAACCTCTAACATTAACTACAATAAAACAAGAAAAGTAATAGCGAATATAATGTATAAGTAACACCAACATAGAAATTCAAGTAACACCAGTCTATACAAGGAACCTCTAACATGAAATTGAAGAAAATGCAGTTAAACAAGAAAAGTAACAGCGAATACAATGTATGAGTAACTCTAGCATACAAAATCAAGTAACAACAGTCAATAACCTTCTCCATAGTAGTTGCGCGCGTCATACCATCAAGTTGATGGTGTGGTTTGTCATATAAGAGACGTGTTGTTTACTAACAATGGTGTTGATCAAATATGTACTTTGAAAACGGCGATAACAAATGCGTTAGGGATATATATATATATATATATATATATATGTATATATATATATATATATAGGACCAGGTTCTGGTGAGAACCTTTCTTAAGATAAGAACTACCTTATAATGAGAACCTCTGATTGCCGTTGGATCACGAATAAATCAACGGATCTGATTGCCCGTCATTCACAACATTCGAACTTTCTCCCTCTTCTAAACATTCCCGTCAATCACAACATTCTTTTTTTAAAAAAAACCATCGACCCTTTCTCTTTCTTCTAAAATTCTCTGGTCTCTCGATCTGAGCTCTTCAACACGGAAAAAAAAATCTGGATTCGCCGCAATTTGCTGCAAATTCGAAGGCGATTGTTTAATTTGGTGATTTAGCTTCAAAATTTTTCATTTTTTGGAACTTAATTCGTCAATCGAGTCTACTAAATGGAGCACAAAATCAGGTATTATATGATTTGCTTAAACTCAATTTTTTTTAAAGTAATATCACCTAAATATTTGATGTTTTTTTTGTTATGATTAATTTCAAACTTTCTTAAAATTTGCTTGAAATTCGCAACCTATAATTCTGAATTTAGTGATTTGTAGCCAATTTTGTCGAGTTTTTTTTTTGTTCTAATTTCTGCAGAATTTGGTAAGTTTGGGAACGAATTTATGTAATACGAGTGAATTCTGTTGCCTTATTTAGTTACGCTTGATTTTGGATGTGTTATTTAGTGATGTTAGATGAATTATTTACTGAATTTTAGAGCTTGAAAGTGTGATATTTAAGAGTGTTGCGAGTGAATTTCAAGTTCAGATTTAGGCCTAATTGATAAGAACACTAATGGTAAACCTAAATCTCTAGAAAATCAGATGACTTAATATTTTTGTTGCTGCTTCTGTAGCCTGTTGTTGGTAATGCTGTTGTTGTTTACAAAATGAAAATCATATGTCCTGCTTGCACTCTTAATTGAAAGTAACCAAATTGACTAAAAGTAAACTTAATCTCTCTCTAATAGTAAACTCAATTCCTCTAAAAGTAAACAAAAAAAAAAAATCTCTCATGAAGTATTATTTTCACTTATTTTAAAAAGTAGATTGAAACTTGGTAATAGTAAATCAATTATGCTCAGAAGTAAACACTTGAGGCTGGTTTCCTGGTTTTGAATTCTTTTGACGAATAATTATAGAAATGCAATGGTTGATTAATAGACGAAGTTCTGTTTTTGTTATGTGTTGTTGTGCAGCTGCAGATCTGCTTCTGTCCAGCCTTTTTTTATGCCGGTCTTTTTTGTGTATATTGCCTACCCCTATAAGACATTCCAATGACAATATTCTCAACCCTAAGATCTGCTGATCTATCAAACATCTCCTTCATACCAGGAATGAGAGTTTCACAACCTTCAAGGCCAATCCTTTTAGCTGTAGTCCACTTAGTTGCTAAGAAACTCTCAAACTGAGTACTCCATATAAGCCTGTCCAACATCACTTGACGCCTCTCGCTGTTATATTCCATTGGCGTAGGGGTCTCAATTCTTTCTCTCAACACAAAGCAAGAAATTGTCCATTGCTATTGGTTTATCTAGATGTCATCTAGATGATTAGATTATAGAAAACGCAGGTTCTGGTCGGGCTGAAGCTGATTTTTTTGTTATCTTAGTAGACCAAAGTTGACACGTTGACTTTGGTGCAAGATTAACCCCTGTATCTATCAGGTATAAGCTCGTGATCCTTAATGAATATTAATATGCTAGGCTTTGGAGCATGTTTTATTGTCAATTAATGTGAAGATGTTTTAATATTTTTGCCTTTGGAGCATTAGCTTTTGTTGGTGGCCATAGATCCTTCCGATTTGAATATTAAAGTTTCCATGTGTGGCGTGATTTCATTTGGAGTTGAGTGCTTTTTTAGTAGATGTGATTAAACCTATTAGCTCAAATGGTAGAGCACTATGCATATGCATAGAAGATGTAGGTTCGATTCCTACATAGGTTGTCTCGAAAAGTAAAGTAAAAAATAAAAAGTAAATAAAAGAAACTCAAAAGTAATGAAGGAAATAATGCCCTTGGTCCAAGTATGCATTCTATGTTAAGTCTAATAAATGCGGTTCAGTATTAATTAACAAGTTAATAATTCAGTGAGATCAAGTGAGCTGAATGCCTAGCTAGAGGCCGCTTCAGTTTAAGTGGAATTAATGATATTAATCCACAGCTTACTCTTGACTGAACCCGTAGGGTCACACAAATAGTACGTAAACGGATCAAGTATTTAATAGCATTAAATACTCCATCTATGAATATTCGGAACCGACGGATCTTGGTTTCAGTGGGAGCTAAGATCGTCACAGGCAAGGAATGAATACTCCGGAAACGATGATATTGCCGGAAACGGAAATATGGATCGTATCGGAAATATAAATATTATCCAAGTCGTAGATGTTGCCGGAAACGGAAACATGGTACGTGTCGGAAAATATTATCGGAAATGGAAATATTGCCAGAATCGGAAATATTGCCGGAAACGGAAATATTGTCAGAATCGGAAATATTACCGGAATCGGAAAATAATTCCGGAAACGGAAATATTAAATATTTGTTCGAAACGGAAATTAATTCCGGAATCGGAAATATTAAATATTGTTCGTATCGGAAATGAATTCCGGAATCGGAAAATTTAATCGGAAGCGCATCGTACGAATAAGCATCGGACGAGGCCTGCCGGACGAGGCCCAGCACGAAGCCAGGCCATCGCCCAGCAAGCCAAGCGCGCCGCACAAACAGCCACGCCAGGCCCAGCGCAAGGCCAGGCCCAGCAGGCTGCGCGCAGCGCGCAGCGCGCACAGCGCGCACAGCACGCGCAGCGCACAGCGCGCACAGCACGCGCAGCGCGCAGCGCGCGCGGGCGCTGAGTGGGCTGCTGCTCGCGCGCACGCATGGGGCCCATCGTGGCTGCCGTGCGTGTGTGTGCAAGTGTTTTTGTTCGTGCACGTTTCCTAAAACATGCAGAGTTCGGTTAATGATTAAATTCCTAATTCTATTTGATAAATTAATTAAATTAGAGTTCTTGTAGGATTCTAGGTTTAATTAATTTGTATCTGAATAGGATTTCGATTCCCTTTCCATACCGCTATAAATATGAGGCTAGGGCTCACAATTTATAACACAAGTTTCAAAGTATTCAAAGTGAGTTTTTGAGAGAAAAATTCAGTCACACATTTGCCTATAAAGTGCCGAAAATAATAGTACCTTAAGGGCGATTCTAGTTGGTCAATCTTAAGGCGGATCCGGACGTGCTGTGGACTATCTACGGAGGGACGACACTTGGAGTCCTAAAGACTTGTTCTTGTTCGGTTCGGGCGCAGCTAGGGAAGGCACGCAACAAAGAGTATGCATCTAATCTATGCTAAATGATTATGTGTAAATAATATGTTTTCCTGGGTTTATGGTTTTTCCGCATGATTTATGAATTGTCATATGTATCATAACATAACAGTGGTATCACGAGCCCCTTATTATTTTCATAATCTAAATTGCATGAACATGGTTAAATATTACAAATTTGCAAGAATTAAAAGGGGTGATTAATTTTCGTAATTGTTAATTAATTGCAAATTGCGTTTATTTAATTATACGTACGCAGTTTTTCGGCAGTTTCTTCGTTACTCATCCGAATTGAGTGATTTTTGTGTCAATTCCGCATGTAAAAGGCATTCTAAAATTCTCAAATTCGAAGCCTAACTATGACTTTTCGAAGGTTTTAGTTTTTCGAATGCAAAATTTCGTAAATTTAAGATGTTAAATTAAATATTTGCGATTCTTGTTGATAAATCTTGAATTTTTGATTGACCTACTGCATATGTTTAACAAGTTTGAATGCCTAGTCTTGTTAATTATGCAATCTAATTATTAATTATGATTAATTTGTTGAAAATTAGAATAATTTAGAATTAATTTGATTTTCATAATTAATTGTAATTTAATTAGAAACCTATGATTAAAAACCACCATAAAAATTGTAAATTTACGATAAATTTTAAATTTTTATGACCTAGACTTGAATCCATAACAATCGGAAATCAATTGGATAATAAAATTTCGATTTTTTCGCCCTAAAATTATGAAATTAATATTATTTATTAATTTGTCATTAATTTTAAATATAAATTTTAAATTTTTATGCGATTCGTTCATATAACTTGCACGCACGAAGCAATGGACGCTTCGTGTTACCCTTAAGGGGTGTTGTATAATGCGGGCATGCGACGACGAGCAAGGGAGCTCGTCGCCCGTGCGGCACGAATGCAATGAGCAAGGGCGTAGTGCACGAGCACAAGGCAGCAGCCCTGCCTTGTGTCGTGTGCCACGACCAATGGACGAATGGGCATGGGCGTAGGGCGAGCCAAGGCAGTCGCGTGTGGGCAGCAAGCGAGCTGCGCCACAACGCGCGCTGCCTCGCACAAGAGCGCGCAGCCTCGCGCGCAGCGAGCGCAAGCTCGCGTGCCACGAGCGCTGCGCCAAGCATTGCTCGCGCGCACAGCGAGCGATGTCGCGCGCCCAGCGAGCGATGGCTCGCGCGCCCAGCGAGCGATGTCGCGCGCCCAGCGAGTGATGTCGCGCGCCCAGCGAGCGATGTCGCGCGCCCAGCGAGCGATGTCGCGCGCGCACTGCGAGCGATAGCCCGCGTGCGATGAGCGCTGGCGCGCACAGCGAGCACCAATGCGTGCGGAGGCTTGCGATAGGGATGCAGCAGCTATGCGACGAGCGCATGGGCTGCGCGCGCATGGCCAGCGATGGCTGTGTGCGTGCGGCCCATGGGCGTGCTACGCGTAGGGTGTTTGCGTTACGATTAGATCGTTTTGAATGTTTAATTTGAAAATTTCAGTTCACGTAATTTTAATTAATTTTAAAATTAATAATTTAAATTATTTTCTTGGATTTTAATTTTGAATATTATAATTATAATAAATGTTATTTATTCTAATTATTTTACTAAAATTAAAATCATGAATTAATTTAAATGCGACTGAAATTAAATTAAACTTTTTGGATTCAATTATAAATTTATATGAGCTTTAAATTTTAATTAAATTTGTATGTTTCCGGTTAGACTAGAAATACATTTTTATGTTTAAAATTGGTAAAGCATATGAATTTATTGGTTTAAGTGGGAGCGCTTTTTAGTCATAAACTCTTGATTAGGTCTACAAATCCTTAAGGTTAAAACAACTTGATTAGAATTAATAAGGACTGAATAATTGGTAGATTATTGGTGCCCTTGATTAATTGCTGCAAATGTTTACGTGATGCATAATGTGTTTTACTAACCAGCTATGTGGGCCATTCATGATAATGAATGGGTGAATGGTATATATTGTATATTTACTGTTTTGCAGGTTATGAAGTGACTAGTATGGCCAAATAGGATAGAAAATATGGTCTGCGTACCATTAATTTGAATGTAATTGGTCTAAAGTACCAAAGTTATTTTTCAATTCAAATATGGTCTGCGAACCATCAAATAGTTGTAATTAGTTATAGCTTATCCTATTTGAAGAAAATGGTGCCTCCCACGGAGATTTTCAAGACGGACTTTGAAGTCAAAGCTTCAAGATGAAGTCGGGCCATACTAGATCACAAATATCTTATGCATGTTTTAAGTTATTTATTGTTTTAAATATGTCTTAAAATGCATGAGATCAAAAGCTTGATTATGTTGCATGATTAAGGATTTTAGTTCACTTAAAATCTAACCAACATAGTAAGAGCCTTAAGTTCCAAACTTAAAAATTGAGTTAAAAGGTGCCATGCCAAAATATACACTTGCTTGGATATCCTTTACATCAATCTAGTAATAGTTTTCGCTCAGCGAGGTGTTACTTATTGGTCCTAAAGGGGCAAGGTACACAAATAATTGTGAGTACATGTTAGTTTTGGTGAAACTCAACGATATAAGTAAGGAGTCCTTTTATGTCGTGGCAAATTCGATAGGTTTACCTAATAAGTTCTTAGACGTACCTATCAACCAAGAATAGTTTCTAGACTATTGGCAAAAGGCTTTTGCTTACCTAAGATGTTCTAGGATTAAGTCGACAAACTGTGCTTAGTTCTTCAATGATTTTAGGATCTTGGAATCATTTTATTCACACCTGCCGGAACACATAATTTGAATAAAATGCTTAATAAACATTGAATTATGCATGTATGCTAGAATTTAAGTTTATTAAAAGAAACTGTGAATGGTTATTTATTTGTTTATTCTTTTCAATTGTAGTTTTTAATATGGCAAACAACAATTCATTCAACATTCGATCAATTCTCGAAAAGGAGAAGTTGAACGGGAAAAACTTCCTTGACTGGCAAAGGAACTTGCAAATAGTTCTTATGCAGGAAGAAAAGGAGTATGTCATAGATGAGGCGATGCCCGAAGCTGCAGGCGACGGGGTCACTCAGGCAGCCCTCAATCGTTGGATTGATGCCAACAAGGATGTGAAATGTCTAATGCTCGCCACCATGAGTGCGGATCTGCAGAAAACGTTCATCAACTCAGATGCTTTCACAATCATTAGTGAGTTGAAGAACATGTTCCAAGATCTGGCTCGAGTCGAAAGATTCGAGACTCATAGGCAAATTCTTGAGACCAAGCTTAAGAAAGGCGAGCCCGTAAGTCCACATGTTCTCAAAATGATTGGACTCATTGAGAATATGAGTCGGCTGGATCAGCAATTTTCTCAGGAAATGGCTATAGACACCATCCTCCATTCTCTTCATAGCGGGTATGATCAGTTCAAACTGAACTACAGTATGAATAGTCTGGACAAAACGCTCACTGAGCTTCACGGTATGCTGAAGACCGCTGAAAAGACGCTCAAAAGTGATAAGCAGGATGTGCTTATGGTGCGTGGGGGCAAGTTCAAGAAATCTGGAAAGAAGAGGAATGCTAAGAAAGGTGGCAACAAAGCCAGCCCAACTAAGCAAACTGGCGCCAAATCTGCAAAGAGAAAGGTCAGTCAACCCACTTCTGAATCCGAATGCTTCTACTGCAAGAAGAAGGGGCATTGGAAGAGAGATTGCTTGAAGCTAAAGGAAGATCAGAAGAACGGAACAGTCGTTCCATCTTCAGGTATTTTCCTTATAGACTGTATACTTGCTAATTCAACTTCTTGGGTATTAGATACAGGTTGTGGCTCACACTTATGTTCCAATCCACAGGGACTAAGAAGAAGTAGAAAGTTAAGCAAGGGTGAAGTCGACCTACGAGTGGGAAATGGAGCACGGATTGCTGCATTAGCTGTAGGAACTTACTATTTGTCGTTGCCCTCCGGGCTAGTTTTGGAACTGGAAGAATGTTTCCATGTTCCAAGTCTTACTAAAAACATCATTTCAGTTTCTTGCTTAGATGCTAAGGGATTTTCCTTTATAATAAAAGACAATAGTTGTTCGTTTTATTTTAAAGAGATGTTTTATGGATCTGCTAGATTAGTCAATGGACTTTATTTATTAGATCACGACAAACAAGTATATAACATAAATACCAAAAAGGCCAAAAAGGATGATTCAGATCTCACCTATCTGTGGCATTGTCGATTAGGCCATATAAACTTGAAACGCTTAGAAAGACTTCAAAGAGAAGGAATTCTAGAACCATTTGACTTAGAGGATTATGGTAAATGCGAATCATGTTTACTTGGCAAAATGACAAAGCAACCTTTCTCTAAAGTTGGAGAAAGAGCAAATGAACTATTGGGTTTAATCCATACAGATGTATGTGGACCAATGAGTACAAATGCTAGAGGTGGTTTCAGCTACTTTATCACTTTCACTGATGACTTCAGTAGGTATGGTTATGTCTACCTAATGAAGCATAAGTCTGAATCCTTTGACAAATTCAAGGAATTTCAGAGTGAAGTAGAGAATCAATTAGGCAAGAAGATTAAGGCACTGCGGTCTGATAGAGGCGGTGAATATCTGAGCTATGAATTTGATGACCATCTGAAAGAATGTGGAATTCTATCAGAATTGACTCCTCCTGGAACACCACAATGGAACGGTGTGTCAGAACGGAGGAACAGAACCTTGCTAGACATGGTCAGGTCAATGATGGGTCAGGCCGAACTTCCATTAGAATTTTGGGGACATGCACTAAATACAGCTGCACTCACTATAAATAGAGCTCCGTCTAAAGCTGTCGAAAAGACTCCATACGAATTATGGTTTGGAAAGCCTCCAAATGTGTCTTTTCTTAAGATTTGGGGATGTGAAGTATACGTCAAACGATTAATTTCAGACAAACTTCATCCAAAATCTGACAAATGTATCCTTGTGGGCTATCCAAAGGAAACAAAGGGGTATTACTTCTACAATACATCTGAGAACAAAGTGTTTGTTGCTCGAGATGGTGTCTTTTTGGAGAAGGATCACATTTCCAAAATGACAAGTGGGAGAAAAGTAGACCTCGAAGAAATTCGAGTCGAACAACAAACTCTAGAGAATGCTCAAGATGACATTTAGGATGAAACTCAGAGATCTTTAGAAGAATCTGGTGAGAATCATGGTCAATCTAGAAATGTTACCCCGCGTAGATCGCAAAGATATAGATCTCAACCGGAAAGGTACTTAGGTATTTTGACGAACGAGAGCTATGACGTTCTATTACTTGAAAGTGATGAACCTGCGACTTACAAGCAAGCTATGACGAGCCCTAGCTCCAAGCAATGGCAAGAAGCCATGCAATCTGAATTAGACTCCATGTCTGAAAACCAAGTATGGGATTTGGTCGATTTGCCAGATGGCTACCAAGCCATTGGAAGCAAATGGGTTTTCAAACTGAAAAAGGACAAGGATGGGAAACTTGAAGTTTTCAAAGCTAGATTGGTTGCAAAAGGTTACAGGCAAGTCCACGGTGTGGATTACGATGAAACCTTTTCACCAGTTGCAATGCTAAAGTCTATTCGAATAATGTTAGCAATCGCTGCATATTACGATTACGAAATATGGCAGATGGATGTCAAAACTGCTTTCTTAAACGGCGTTTTAACAGAAACTGTGTTTATGACACAGCCTGAAGGTTTTGAGGATCCAAAGAATGCTAAAAAGGTATGCAAGCTAAAGAAGTCAATCTACGGATTGAAGCAGGCATCCAGGAGCTGGAATATACGTTTTGATGAAGCAGTCAGTGACTTTGGTTTCATCAAGAACGCGGACGAATCTTGTGTATACAAGAAGGTCAGTGGGAGCAAAATTGCTTTCCTAGTATTATATGTCGACGACATATTGCTTATCGGAAATGACATTCCTATGTTGAACTCTGTCAAGATTTGGCTTGGGAAATGTTTTTCGATGAAGGATCTAGGAGAAGCACAGTACATATTGGGCATCAAGATTTACAGAGATAGATCTAAAAAGATGATTGGACTTAGTCAAAGCACTTATATCAATAAGGTACTTGATAGGTTCAAGATGGCGGACTCCAAGCGAGGCTACCTACCCATGTCTCATGGAATGACTCTAAGCAAGACTCAGTGCCCAAAAACACTTGATGAGCGTAGACGAATGAATGGGATTCCATATGCATCATTGATTGGTTCAATAATGTATGCTATGATATGTACACGCCCGGATGTTGCGTACGCACTCAGTGCTACGAGCAGATACCAGTCAGACCCAGGAGAGGCGCATTGGACTGCTGCCAAGAATATTCTGAAGTACCTGAAAAGGCGCAAAGATGACTTCCTGGTCTATGGTGGAGATGATGAATTAATTGTTAAAGGCTATACGGACGCAAGTTTCCAAACCGACAAAGATGATTTCAGATCACAGTCTGGGTTTGTCTTCTGCCTCAACGGAGGAGCAGTAAGCTGGAAAAGTGCTAAGCAAAGCACCATTGCGGATTCTACAACTGAAGCGGAGTACATTGCTGCACATGAAGCAGCAAAGGAAGCTATATGGCTAAGGAAGTTCATAGGAGAACTTGGTGTAGTCCCCTCCATTAAAGGACCAATAGCCCTGTATTGTGATAATAACGGAGCTATTGCACAGGCAAAAGAGCCTAGACACCACCAGAGAGTCAAGCATGTACTTCGTAGATTTCACCTTCTACGAGAGTTCGTTGAAAGAAAAGAAGTCGAGATAAGCAAAATTGGAACTGATGACAACATATCAGATCCATTAACTAAACCTCTGCCGCAGGCGAAGCACAACTCGCACACTGCAGCTATGGGAATCAAGCATATTGGAGAATGGCTTTGATGTCTCTGTTTAATGTTTTAAAGTTTTAGAGTTTAAATCTTTGTAAAACATTATCGGTTAATCATTCACAATAAATGAAAAGAATTCATTTTTCCATTTAATTTGTGGTTTATTAAATGATGAGTCCCTTCAATTTGACGATATATTCAAGATAGACTGTCAGGACCAGTCCTGTGACTAAGAAATGTCTATCAAGTGAACTTGAATGTCAAAGGTTGAAAATGGTCCCTAATCGGAGTTTTCTATAAAATTGGACGCATAGAAAACGTTAGACGATTAGAATGCAAGATGACTAGTAGTTCTGTTTCTTGAACTATGTGGACATGGCAATGTCATAATCATTTGCATAGATACTTACTTTGCGAAGACTAGTATCGGACAAGACCTATGAAACTTTACTGTAAGAGATGAAAATCTGTCATAAGTAAATTTCATTAAATTATTAGACACTAAATCCTCAATACCTGAGTAATTTGAGATTACTTGTTTGAGAACTGGTTGCTTTGACGTTGACCAACCGTCGCACCGTAAAAGGAGGCTATAAAGGCAACGCTCAGGTAATCATCTATCAAACGAAGTCTAATCTCAAGATCGCAAGATTGGGATTGTCCTCCCATAAATCGGGATGAGATGCTTAAAAGTTGTACAAGGCCACTCGGAGAGCTAGAAACTGTGAAATGCATGGCCGTGCTCGGATGAATCATAGGCTATGATTATCTGTTTATTTGATCAGTTGAACTCTGAAACCGAGGAACACCTCTGGACATAATAAGGATGACAACTCTTACCTTATGTTCAAGAGCAAGCATCGAGCGACAAAGGAATTAGGAAATGCACACTTGTCCCTAAGGACAAGTGGGAGACTGAAGGAAATAATGCCCTTGGTCCAAGTATGCATTCTATGTTAAGTCTAATAAATGCGGTTCAGTATTAATTAACAAGTTAATAATTCAGTGAGATCAAGTGAGCTGAATGCCTAGCTAGAGGCCGCTTCAGTTCAAGTGGAATTAATGATATTAATCCACAGCTTACTCTTGACTGAACCCGTAGGGTCACACAAATAGTACGTAAACGGATCAAGTATTTAATAGCATTAAATACTCCATCTATGAATATTCGGAACCGACGGATCTTGGTTTCAGTGGGAGCTAAGATCGTCACAGGCAAGGAATGAATACTCCGGAAACGATGATATTGCCGGAAACGGAAATATGGATCGTATCGGAAATATAAATATTATCCAAGTCGTAGATGTTGCCGGAAACGGAAACATGGTACATGTCGGAAAATATTATCGGAAATGGAAATATTGCCAGAATCGGAAATATTGCCGGAAACGGAAATATTGTCAGAATCGGAAATATTACCGGAATCGGAAAATAATTCCGGAAACGGAAATATTAAATATTTGTTCGAAACGGAAATTAATTCCGGAATCGGAAATATTAAATATTGTTCGTATCGGAAATGAATTCCGGAATCGGAAAATTTAATCGGAAGCGCATCGTACGAATAAGCATCGGACGAGGCCTGCCGGACGAGGCCCAGCACGAAGCCAGGCCATCGCCCAGCAAGCCAAGCGCGCCGCACAAACAGCCACGCCAGGCCCAGCGCAAGGCCAGGCCCAGCAGGCTGCGCGCAGCGCGCACCGCGCACAGCGCGCACAGCACGCGCAGCGCACAGCGCGCACATGCCGCGCAGCGCGCAGCGCCCGCGGGCGCTGAGTGGGCTGCTGCTCGCGCGCACGCATGGGGCCCATCGTGGCTGCCGTGCGTGTGTGTGCAAGTGTTTGTGTTCGTGCACGTTTCCTAAAACATGCAGAGTTCGGTTAATGATTAAATTCCTAATTCTATTTGATAAATTAATTAAATTAGAGTTCTTGTAGGATTCTAGGTTTAATTAATTTGTATCTGAATAGGATTTCGATTCCCTTTCCATACCGCTATAAATATGAGGCTAGGGCTCACAATTTATAACACAAGTTTCAAAGTATTCAAAGTGAGTTTTTGAGAGAAAAATTCAGTCACACATTTGCCTATAAAGTGCCGAAAATAATAGTACCTTAAGGGCGATTCTAGTTGGTCAATCTTAAGGCGGATCCGGACGTGCTGTGGACTATCTACGAAGGGACGACACTTGGAGTCCTAAAGACTTGTTCTTGTTCGGTTCGGGCGCAGCTAGGGAAGGCACGCAACAAAGAGTATGCATCTAATCTATGCTAAATGATTATGTGTAAATAATATGTTTTCCTGGGTTTATGGTTTTTCCGCATGATTTATGAATTGTCATATGTATCATAACATAACAAGTAAATCATAATAAAGCAAAAGTAAATCAAAATATTCTGAAGTACATGTACAATTAGTATAAGTTAAACTAAAAAGAAAATAATTATAAAGCTTTTTTCAAATGGAAAGCTTAAATTACAAAAGTAAAGAAAACAAACATATAAGTAAACAAAATTGTTCCAAAAGTAAATTGAAACTATTTTCCATGGCGTATAGGTTCATAGAGATTAGTTGTGTGAAATGGAGTCACTCATTAAGTATTTTTCTTCTCCTATTTGAAACGTAGATCAAAACTTGATAAAAGTAAATCAATTTTTCTTCAATTAGTGTTGTTGTTTGTTCTGTTCAACGTTGATCTGTACGATGTTGTTTTTCTGTTGGTGCTGCTGATCTGCACATTGGTGTTGTTGATCTTCAAACTGTTGCTTGACAAGATTGGCCATAATCCACTGTAATGCTGTTAAGGTGGTATTAGTTCCTGCATTGAGGAATTCAGAACAAAAACTCAAACGTTTCTCCACTGTCAACAAGCTATCAGCATAACATATGACCAACCTGTTGGCGTTGTTGTTCTCATTATTCCTTGCTCTAATCTTAGGAATCAACACCTCGTTATGTTTTTTCCTCATCTCGTAAAGCTCCTTCCAATGACTACTAAGAAAAACCCGAGTCACGAAAGGCCATAGATTGAGTACTGCAAAGTATCTGAAGGAAGTGAGTTGCATGTGCTGCATTGCTTCAATTTCTTTAATCTGGGATTCATCCAATTTATCCCCGAAAAATTTAACACAAGCAAACAGAACATGGAAAACGAAAATGATCCATCACCTTGACAACATCAGCATGATCTTCACCACTGGAAACACTTAGATGATTAAGTAGGATTTCAAGAGCCCAAGTCCGAGCATGGGACAATTCCTTGGCCTTAGAAAGATGCAGGATATGTGCTGTCAGATTGCGTCTGAAGAGTCTCCAATTAGGCTCGTAACTTGCTGAACTGATGTTAGGTTCGTTACTGCTAAGTCAAAGTAAAGGTTTCCACTTAAAAGTAAATAAAATAATACATAAAGTAAAGACGAACTGTGTTCATATAGAATAAATCAAAGAAATAAAATATTTCGAAAGTAAATCAAAGTATTTCAAAAGTAAATCAAAGTGTCTCAAAAGTAAATAAAATTAACATAGAAGTAAATGAAATTGTTCCAAAAGTAAATTTAAATTTGTTTCCTTTTGTTCAAATTTAAAGTAGATAAATAACTCATATAAGTAAATAGAATCGATTTAAAAGTAAATAACTATCAATAAGGAAAGTTGAAGTAACTAAAAAGATCCAGAACCATAAAACACATACCAATTTGGGATGCTTCATGTGCTTTCCATATTTTACCATTACCTCACTCCGGGATACCTTATGTTCCTTTTGGTACTTAGAAGTATATGGGCGGATGCCAAAGTAAATGGTTTCATATTAAAAGTAAATAAAACAATACAAAAAGTAAATGAAAATAGAAAACTAGTTATGGGTTTGTTTTTTAAAGGTCGTGTAAATAGTCTTATTGTTTTGTTCGATTTAGAATTAGTACCATTGTGTTTCGATTCAGATATGAACTACATTATCTAGTATATAAGTAAATGGAAATATTCAAAAGTAATTCAAAATAGTCCTAAAAGTAATTCAAAAAATCCCAAAAGTAAATTAGAAAATCTCCAAAGTAAATTAATTAAAAAATTTCAAAAAGGATTTATATAATGTAGGAACTGTAAGGTTATGATACATATGACAAAACATAAATCATGCGAAAAACCTTAATGCCAGGAAACATATTATTTACACATAATCATTTAGCATAATTCAGATGCATACAATTTGTAGCGTGCCCTCCCTAGCTGCGCCCGAACCGAACAAGAACAAGTCTTTAGGACTCCAAGCGTCGTCCCTCCGTAGATAGTCCACAGTACATCCGGATCCGCCTTAAGCTTGACCAACTAGAATCGCCCTTAAGGTACTATAAATTTCGGCTTTTATGGGGCAAGAAAGTGACTGATTTTTCTGCTCAAAAATCACTGTTTTATTGTATGAATACTTATTGAAAACTCGTGCCTAAAATTATGAACCTAGGCATATATTTATAGGACTATGGAAAAGGAATTCGAATACTGTTAGAATACTAATTTATTAATTAGAATCCTATTATATCTCTAAATAATAAATTTAATCTTTTAGGATTAGGATTTAATCAATGCACGAATTCCGATAGCATTAGGATTCGTCACGCACACGAGCAGCGCACAAGCACCGCACGCCCGCACGCAGGCCTTGCGGCCCACGCCGAGCGCACAGCGCTGAGGCCCATGCTCGTAGCCCATCGCTGAGCTTGTCGCGCGCCAAGGCTTGGCTGGGCCTGGCCTTGCGCTGGGCCTGGTCGAGCACTTGGCGTGTTGGATGCGTGTGGCTTGCTTGGCGTCGGCCTGGCTTCGTGCTGGGCCTTCGTCTAGCAAGCCTCGTCCGATGCTAATTCGTACGATACGCTTTCCGATTAAATTCCCAATTCCGGAATTCATTTCCGATACGAACAATATTTAACATTTCCGATCCCGGAATTAATTTCCGTTTCGAACAAATATTTAATATTTCCGTTTCTGGAATTATTTTCCGATTCCGATAACATTTCCGATTCTGACAATATTTCCGTTTCCGGCAATATTTCCGATTCCGGTAATATTTCCATTTCCGATAATATTTTCCGATACGTACCATGTTTCCGTTTCCGGCAACATCTACGACTTGGATAATATTTATATTTCCGATACGATCCATATTTCCGTTTCCGGCAATATCATCGTTTCCGGAGTATTCATTTCTTGCCTTTGACGATCTCAGCTCCCACTGAAACCAAGATCCGTCGATTCCAAATATTCATAGATGGAGTATTTAATGCCATTAAATACTTGATCCGTTTACGTACTATTTGTGTGACCCTACGGGTTCAGTCAAGAGTAAGCTGTGGATTAATGTCATTAATTCCACTTGAACTGAAGTGGCCTCTAGTTAGGCATTCAGCTCACTTGATCTCACTGAATTATTAACTTGTTAGTTAATACTGAACCGTATTTATTAGACTTATCATTAAATGCATACTTGGACCAAGGGTATTATTTCCTTCAGGAACTTTGGTTGTTGGAGTATATAGGTCAAAAGTAAAGGTTTTTAACCTAAAAGTAAATACAATAATACATAAAGTAAAGATGAACCTACGTGGGATTCGAACCCACATCTTTTGTGCATTTGCACAATGCTCTACCTTTGAGCTATTAGGCTAGTGTTATTTATTGTATTTCCTTTTTACTTAATAAAACAGAGAGGCATCCCTCCCTTGCACATCAACAAGCCTAAAAATTCAACAAACAAAAAACCAAAACATAAAAAAGAAAACGAGAATCGTTGAGAAGCAAAAGCCAACAAGGGTAATGAGCTGACTCAGACAAGAACTACCAACACATCATGCCAAAAAAATAATGCGTTATTGTGGGGCAAGGTCATATATTTAGCATCTTTATGGGCTAAGGCCGAAGGGGTTTTCAAGAATTACTCGATTGGCTGAATGAGTTGCAGTACTACCACACTAACTTGGCCAAAGTTGACCAGGACTGAGAGAACTAGATTGCAGACCCTAACTATAAAAACCAGCAGAAACAACCAATGATTGAGTTGTGGCAGTACTGCAGCAAGCATACCAATAAACAACCAACCTATATTAATCACCCCCCTGCCAACATCTATAACCAACAACAGAAGGAGAGAAGCAAAACAATCTGCCATCAGCAAAGGAACAACAATAAACAGAAATGTAACAGAACAGAACCACCAACACTAACAAGCCCCTAAGTTGACATATTAGCAATTTAAATTTTGTTAACATGCTCATTACAATTTTTGGGAGTAAATAAAAATGTGATGGAGCAAGAACCGGCTAGAACATGAAGTACCCTTTTTGAACCATACTGCAGACAGAATATCATTACTACATCTTGACTAGAGTAGAAGATTCAAGGCATGAAAATTAAATAAAAAGGAGTATTATCTTAAGGGCTTATTAGTGAAGGAGAACTGCACGACCTGTTAGGTTATGATACATATGACAATTCATAAATCATGCGGAAACAACCATTAAGCCAGGAATACATATTATTTACACATAATCATTTAGCATAGTTTAGATGCATACTCTTTGTTGCGTGCCTTCCCTAGCTGCGCCCGAACCGAACAAGAACAAGTCTTTAGGACTCCAAGTGTCGTCCCTCCGTAGATAGTCCACAGCACGTCCGGATCCGCCTTAAGATTGACCAACTAGAATCGCCCTTAAGGTACTATTATTTTCGGCACTTTTAGGCAAATGTGTGACTGAATTTTTCGCTCAAAAACTCACTTTGAATACTTGAAAACTCGTTGTAAATATGTGACCCTAGGAACTTATTTATAGAGTTTATGGAAAGGAATTATAATCCTATTAGAATACAAATCTATTTAATTATAACCCTACTAGGATTCTAATTAAACAAAGTTTATCTATTAGGATTAGATTTAATCATATTACGAATCCCGGTAGCCTTAGGATTCCGAGTAACACACACGAGTGGCGCACAAGCACCGCACGCCCGCACGCAGGCCTTGCGGCCCACGCCGAGCGCACAGCGCAAGGCCCACTGTCGCAGCCTTGTCCGCGCGCGCGCCCAAGCTTCGGCTGGGCCTGGCTTTTGCGCTGGGCCTGGTCGTATGCTTGGCGTGTGGTTGTTGCGCTTGGCTTGCTGGGCGATGGCCCGGCTTCGTGCTGGGCCTTCGTCTGGCAGGCCTCGTCCGATGCTAATTCGTACGATGCGCTTCCGATTAAATTCTCGATTCCGGAATTCATTTCCGATACGAACAATATTTAATATTTCCCATTCCGGAATTAATTTCCGTTTCGAACAAATATTTAATATTTCCGTTTCCAGAATTATTTTCCGATTCCGATAATATTTCCGATTCTGACAATATTTCCGTTTCCGGCAATATTTCCGATTCCGGCAATATTTCCATTTCCGATAATATTTTCCGATACGTACCATGTTTCCGTTTCCGGCAACATCTACGACATGGATAATATTTATATTTCCGATACGATCCATATTTCCGTTTCCGGCAATATCATCGTTTCCGGAGTATTCATTTCTTGCCTGTGACGATCTCAGCTCCCACTGAAACCAAGATCCGTCGATTCCGAATATCCATAGATGGAGTATTTAATGCCATTAAATACTTGATCCGTTTACGTACTATTTGTGTGACCCTACGGGTTCAGTCAAGAGTAAGTTGTGGATTAATATCATTAATTCCACTTGAACTGAAGCGGCCTCTAGCTAGGCATTCAGCTCTCTTGATCTCACTGAATTATTAACTTGTTAATTAATACTGAACCGCATTTATTAGACTTAACATAGAATGCATACTTGGACCAAGGGCATTATTTCCTTCTTATTTAAATCTAATACCTGAACTTCTTATTTAATCAGAAAAATGACGAAGGTGAAATCGAAGAAGATGCGAGGATTTGCAGGAGGATGAGAATCAGCGAAGTCGAAGAAAGGGAAATCGCAAAGTAAGAGGATTTGGAGGAGGAGAGAGAAAGTTGAAGGAAGAGAAAGAAAGAAATATGAGAATTGTAATTTAGGTAAGGATGTCATTCAGCGTGTGAAACTTACGAAAATACCCTTAATTTTTTGATTTGAGCGGGTGAAATGTGAGTTGTTGGATTGAATTGATCGACCGCTGAGATTAGTTCTCAGTTCTCATCTTAAGGGGTGGTTCTCATCAGATCCCGATTCTATATATATATATATATATATATATATATATATATATATATATATATATATATATATATATATATATATATATATATATATATATATATATATATATATATATATATATATATATATATATATATATATATATATATATATATATATATGAGGTAGTTTAATTTGGATGGTTGTTGGTTACTCCCTCCGTATTTTAAAAAGAGATTCACTTTCCTTAAACGGTTGTATTTTAAAAAGAGATACACTTTTCTTTTTTGACATGTTTTGGTCCCCGCTTCCAATTATTTTAATATTTCTCTCTTTCTCGTGGTTTCTACACTTATTCACATCATCTTTTTACTATAATAGATAATTCACCCAGACTTACTAAATAAATTCTACATAAAAAAAGCAAAAACCCTAGCCGTCCTCCTCCCTTTTTTTCTCTCTAGGGTTTACAACTTTCAAAGGGTTTCTAGGCCGGAAATAGTCAAATTTTCTTCGGAAATTTGGCTATTTTCGGCCCTTTTGGTTTAATTATTCATGTGTTTGTCTGCAGATTCAATAAAACTACATCGTTTGAGTGTAGTAAGTTCCTTTATGGTGGGATTAGTGAGTGTAGTAAGCTCCCCTATGGTGGGATTAGTTGAGTATTTGGGTCTTAGTATTAGTATAGTTTTGATGGAGTATCGTCGTGAATTCGGTTCGTTGATAAATAATTATACGAGATTAACCAATTATCAAAATTTCAAATTGACTTAGATGAATCGGATGGAAACCGTCCTCGCGGCTACAACAAATCGTTAGACCGTCTCTCCGAAAAGGTTGTATGTTCCAGCGATATGTGCGAGAGATGTCCACAGTGCATGATCTTCCCAACGATGGTAGTTTTGATTAAGAAATACCTCTTTTTGATTCAATTTGTTATGTATTTGTTAAATTCGATTTCTGTTGTAGATGTCGTATGACTTTCTATTAATGAACTGATTTTACATTCAAAAAAAAAAAAAGATAATTTACCCACTACCCCACTTTCATCTTATTTTAATAAATGCAACTCACCCTGCTAAAATTACGTGCCGGTAAAAGTATATCTTTTGTAAAATACGGAGGGAGTATTGGTTAGGATGATTTCCATTTTCCAATATGATAATTGGTTCATAGTTCATGTAGCGTACAAGTTTACATAGTATAGTCGTCATCCACCATGAAAACAGAGAGGCATCCCTCCCTTGCACATCAACAAGCCTAAAAATTCAACAAACAAAAAACCAAAACATAAAAAAGAAAACGAGAATCGTTGAGAAGCAAAAGCCAACAAGGGTAATGAGCTGACTCAGACAAGAACTACCAACACATCATGCCAAAAAAATAATGCGTTATTGTGGGGCAAGGTCATATATTTAGCATCTTTATGGGCTAAGGCCGAAGGGGTTTTCAAGAATTACTCGATTGGCTGAATGAGTTGCAGTACTACCACACTAACTTGACCAAAGTTGACCAGGACTGAGAGAACCAGATTGCAGACCCTAACTATAAAAACCAGCAGAAACAACCAATGATTGGGTTGTGGCAGTACTGCAGCAAGCATACCAATAAAAAACCAACCTATATTAATCACCCCCCTGCCAACATCTATAACCAACAACAGAAGGAGAGAAGCAAAACAATCTGCCATCAGCAAAGGAACAACAATAAACAGAAATGTAACAGAACAGAACCACCAACACTAACAAGCCCCTAAGTTGACATATTAGCAATTTAAATTTTGTTAACATGCTCATTACAATTTTTGGGAGTAAATAAAAATGTGATGGAGCAAGAACCGGCTAGAACATGAAGTACCCTTTGAACCATACTGCAGACAGAATATCATTACTACATCTTGACTAGAGTAGAAGATTCAAGGCATGAAAATTAAATAAAAAGGAGTATTATCTTAAGGGCTTATTACTGAAGGAGAACTGCACGACCTGTTAGGTTATGATACATATGACAATTCATAAATCATGCGGAAACAACCATTAAGCCAGGAATACATATTATTTACACATAATCATTTAGAATAGTTTAGATGCATACTCTTTGTTGCGTGCCTTCCCTAGCTGCGCCCGAACCGAACAAGAACAAGTCTTTAGGACTCCAAGTGTCGTCCCTCCGTAGATAGTCTACAGCACGTCCGGATCCGCCTTAAGATTGACCAACTAGAATCGCCCTTAAGGTACTATTATTTTCGGCACTTTTAGGCAAATGTGTGACTGAATTTTTCTCTCAAAAACTCACTATGAATACTTGAAAACTCGTTGTAAATATGTGACCCTAGGCACTTATTTATAGAGTTTATGGAAAGGAATTATAATCCTATTAGAATACAAATCTATTTAATTATAACCCTACTAGGATTCTAATTAAACAAAGTTTATCTATTAGGATTAGATTTAATCATATTACGAATCCCGGTAGCCTTAGGATTCCGAGTAACACACACGAGTGGCGCACAAGCACCGCACGCCCGCACGCAGGCCTTGCGGCCCACGCCGAGCGCACAGCGCAAGGCCCACTGTCGCAGCCTTGTCCGCGCGCGCGCCCAAGCTTCGGCTGGGCCTGGCTTTTGCGCTGGGCCTGGTCGTATGCTTGGCGTGTGGTTGTTGCGCTTGGCTTGCTGGGCGATGGCCCGGCTTCGTGCTGGGCCTTCGTCTGGCATGCCTCGTCCGATGCTAATTCGTACGATGCGCTTCCGATTAAATTCTCGATTCCGGAATTCATTTCCGATACGAACAATATTTAATATTTCCCATTCCTGAATTAATTTCCGTTTTGAACAAATATTTAATATTTCCATTTCCGGAATTATTTTCCGATTCCGATAATATTTCCGATTCTGACAATATTTCCGTTTCCGGCAATATTTCCGATTCCGGCAATATTTCCATTTCCGATAATATTTTCCGATACGTACCATGTTTCCGTTTCCGGCAACATCTACGACTTGGATGATATTTATATTTCCGATACGATCCATATTTCCGTTTCCGGCAATATCATCGTTTCCGGAGTATTCATTTCTTGCCTGTGACGATCTCAGCTCCCACTGAAACCAAGATCCGTCGATTCCGAATATCCATAGATGGAGTATTTAATGCCATTAAATACTTGATCCGTTTACGTACTATTTGTGTGACCCTACGGGTTCAGTCAAGAGTAAGCTGTGGATTAATATCATTAATTCCACTTGAACTGAAGCGGCCTCTAGCTAGGCATTCAGCTCACTTGATCTCACTGAATTATTAACTTGTTAATTAATACTGAACCGCATTTATTAGACTTAACATAGAATGCATACTTGGACCAAGGGCATTATTTCCTTCACGACCAACTCTTCCATCTCCTCGTAGCAGCAGAACAACAGCTAGCCTCGCACCATCAATCACCATTGGCCCCGCTTCCAACCAGCACTAAACACCCAAGCACCACCAGCTGCATGACTACACTAGATGCATTCACCTCCACAACCACAATGCTACAACTACAACGCTACTACTTCTCCTTGAAGTAGGCGATAAGCCAATAACACAACATTAAGAATATGCTATACCTGAAAAGAATACGGGAAAGCCAGCTAGTTAGGGAGTGTAAATATCTTCATGTCAATATACAGCCCAACTAATCTGTTAGGTTATGATTCATATGACAATTCATAAATCATGCGGAAAAAACCATAAACCCAGGAAAACATATTATTTACACATAATCATTTAGCATAGAATAGATGCATACTCTTTGTTGCGTGCCTTCCCTAGCTGCGCCCGAACCGAACAAGAACAAGTCTTTAGGACTCCAAGTGTCGTCCCTCCGTAGATAGTCCACAGCACGTCCGGATCCGCCTTAAGATTGACCAACTAGAATCGCCCTTAAGGTTCTAATATTTTCGGTTAGGTAGGCAAGAATATTGGCTGATTTTTGTGCTTAAAAATCTTAGTTTTGAATACTTAAAACTTTTTTTTGTATAAATAATGACCCCTAGGCCTTTATTTATAGAGTTATGGAAAAGGAATCGTAATCCTAGTAGGATACGAATTAATTGAAATTAGAATCCTACATGAATTCTATTTAATTAATTTATCCAATTAGGAATAGGAATTTAATCATACACTAACTCTTGTAGATTTAGGAATTACGCATGAGCACAAACTCACACACACACGGCAGCCACAAGGGCTGCCCATGCGCGTGCGAGCAGCAGCCCACGCAGCGCGGCCCACGCATCCGTGGCCTTGGCGCGCGCTGGGCCTGCCTTGCGGTAGGCCTGGGCGCTGCCTTGGCTGGGCTTGTGGCGCGCGTGCTTGCTGGGCGATGGCCCGGCTTCGTGCTGGGCCTTCGTCCGGCAGGCCTCGTCCGATGCTAATTCGTACGATACGCTTCCGATTAAATTTCCAGTTCCGGAATTTATTTCCGATACGAACAATATTTAATATTTCCGATTCCGGAATTAATTTCCGTTTCGAACAAATATTTAATATTTCCGTTTCCGGAATTATTTTCCGATTCCGGTAATATTTCCGATTCTGACAATATTTCCGTTTCCGGCAATATTTCCGATTCTGGTAATATTTCCATTTCCAATAATATTTTCCGATACGTACCATGTTTCCGTTTCCGGCAACATCTACGACTTGGATAATATTCATATTTCCGATACGATCCATATTTCCGTTTCCGGCAATATCATCGTTTCCGGAGTATTCATTTCTTGCCTGTGACGATCTTAGCTCCCACTGAAACCAAGATCCGTCGGTTCCGAATATTCATAGATGGAGTATTTAATGCCATTAAATACTTGATCCGTTTACGTACTATTTGTGTGACCCTACGGGTTCAGTCAAGAGTAAGCTGTGGATTAATATCATTAATTCCACTTGAACTGAAGCGGCCTCTAGCTAGGCATTCAGCTCACTTGATCTCACTGAATTATTAACTTGTTAATTAATACTGAACCGCATTTATTAGACTTAACATAGAATGCATACTTGGACCAAGGGCATTATTTCCTTCAGTCTCCCACTTGTCCTTAGGGACAAGTGTGCATTTCCTAATTCCTTTGTCGCTCGATGCTTGCTCTTGAACATAAGGTAAGAGTTGTCATCCTTATTATGTCCAGAGGTGTTCCTCGGTTTCAGAGTTCAACTGATCAAATAAACAGATAATCATAGCCTATGATTCATCCGAGCACGGCCATGCATTTCACAGTTTCTAGCTCTCCGAGTGGCCTTGTACAACTTTTAAGCATCTCATCCCGATTTATGGGAGGACAATCCCAATCTTGCGATCTTGAGATTAGACTTCGTTTGATAGGTGATTACCTGAGCGTTGCCTTTATAGCCTCCTTTTACGGTGCGACGGTTGGTCAACGTCAAAGCAACCGGTTCTCAAACAAGTAATCTCAAATCACTCAGGTATTGAGGATTTAGTGTCTAATAATTTAATGAAATTTACTTATGACAGACTTTCATCTCTTACAGTAAAGTTTCATAGGTCTTGTCCGATACTAGTCTTCCCAAAGTAAGTATCTATGCAAATGATTATGACATTGCCATGTCCACATAGTTCAAGAAACAGAACTACTAGTCATCTTGCATTCTAATCGTCTAACGTTTTCTATGCGT
Source organism: Spinacia oleracea (assembly GCF_020520425.1). NCBI lineage: Eukaryota > Viridiplantae > Streptophyta > Magnoliopsida > Caryophyllales > Amaranthaceae > Spinacia > Spinacia oleracea. Next base: position 33,692,251 of record NC_079492.1, read on the forward strand.
CCAATTTTATAGAAAACTCCGATTAGGGACCATTTTCAACCTTTGACATTCAAGTTCACTTGATAGACATTTCTTAGTCACAGGACTGGTCCTGACAGTCTATCTTGAATATATCGTCAAGTTGAAGGGACTCATCATTTAATAAACCACAAATTAAATGGAAAAATGAATTCCTTTCATTTATTGTGAATGATTAACCAATAATGTTTTACAAAGATTTAAACTCTAAAACTTTAAAACATTAAACAGAGACATCAAAGCCATTCTCCAATATGCTTGATTCCCATAGCTGCAGTGTGCGAGTTGTGCTTCGCTTGCGGCAGAGGTTTAGTTAATGGATCTGATATGTTGTCATCAGTTCCAATTTTGCTTATCTCGACTTCTTTTCTTTCAACGAACTCTCGTAGAAGGTGAAATCTACGAAGTACATGCTTGACTCTCTGGTGGTGTCTAGGCTCTTTTGCCTGTGCAATAGCTCCGTTATTATCACAATACAGGGCTATTGGTCCTTTAATGGAGGGGACTACACCAAGTTCTCCTATGAACTTCCTTAGCCATATAGCTTCCTTTGCTGCTTCATGTGCAGCAATGTACTCCGCTTCAGTTGTAGAATCCGCAATGGTGCTTTGCTTAGCACTTTTCCAGCTTACTGCTCCTCCGTTGAGGCAGAAGACAAACCCAGACTGTGATCTGAAATCATCTTTGTCGGTTTGGAAACTTGCGTCCGTATAGCCTTTAACAATTAATTCATCATCTCCACCATAGACCAGGAAGTCATCTTTGTGCCTTTTCAGGTACTTCAGAATGTTCTTGGCAGCAGTCCAATGCGCCTCTCCTGGGTCTGACTGGTATCTGCTCATAGCACTGAGTGCGTACGCAATATCCGGGCGTGTACATATCATAGCATACATTATTGAACCAATCAATGATGCATATGGAATCCCATTCATTCGTCTACGCTCATCAAGTGTTTTTGGGCACTGAGTCTTGCTTAGAGTCATTCCATGAGACATGGGTAGGTAGCCTCGCTTGGAGTCCGCCATCTTGAACCTATCAAGCACCTTATTGATATAAGTGCTTTGACTAAGTCCAATCATCTTTTTAGATCTATCTCTGTAAATCTTGATGCCCAATATGTACTGTGCTTCTCCTAGATCCTTCATCGAAAAACATTTCCCAAGCCAAATCTTGACAGAGTTCAACATAGGAATGTCATTTCCGATAAGCAATATGTCGTCGACATATAATACTAGGAAAGCAATTTTGCTCCCACTGACCTTCTTGTATACACAAGATTCGTCCGCGTTCTTGATGAAACCAAAGTCACTGACTGCTTCATCAAAACGTATATTCCAGCTCCTGGATGCCTGCTTCAATCCGTAGATTGACTTCTTTAGCTTGCATACCTTTTTAGCATTCTTTGGATCCTCAAAACCTTCAGGCTGTGTCATAAACACAGTTTCTGTTAAAACGCCGTTTAAGAAAGCAGTTTTGACATCCATCTGCCATATTTCGTAATCGTAATATGCAGCGATTGCTAACATTATTCGAATAGACTTTAGCATTGCAACTGGTGAAAAGGTTTCATCGTAATCCACACCGTGGACTTGCCTGTAACCTTTTGCAACCAATCTAGCTTTGAAAACTTCAAGTTTCCCATCCTTGTCCTTTTTCAGTTTGAAAACCCATTTGCTTCCAATGGCTTGGTAGCCATCTGGCAAATCGACCAAATCCCATACTTGGTTTTCAGACATGGAGTCTAATTCAGATTGCATGGCTTCTTGCCATTGCTTGGAGCTAGGGCTCGTCATAGCTTGCTTGTAAGTCGCAGGTTCATCACTTTCAAGTAATAGAACGTCATAGCTCTCGTTCGTCAAAATACCCAAGTACCTTTCCGGTTGAGATCTATATCTTTGCGATCTACGCGGGGTAACATTTCTAGATTGACCATGATTCTCACCAGATTCTTCTAAAGATCTCTGAGTTTCATCTTGAATGTCATCTTGAGCATTCTCTAGAGTTTGTTGTTCGACTCGAATTTCTTCGAGGTCTACTTTTCTCCCACTTGTCATTTTGGAAATGTGATCCTTCTCCAAAAAGACACCATCTCGAGCAACAAACACTTTGTTCTCAGATGTATTGTAGAAGTAATACCCCTTTGTTTCCTTTGGATAGCCCACAAGGATACATTTGTCAGATTTTGGATGAAGTTTGTCTGAAATTAATCGTTTGACGTATACTTCACATCCCCAAATCTTAAGAAAAGACACATTTGGAGGCTTTCCAAACCATAATTCGTATGGAGTCTTTTCGACAGCTTTAGACGGAGCTCTATTTATAGTGAGTGCAGCTGTATTTAGTGCATGTCCCCAAAATTCTAATGGAAGTTCGGCCTGACCCATCATTGACCTGACCATGTCTAGCAAGGTTCTGTTCCTCCGTTCTGACACACCGTTCCATTGTGGTGTTCCAGGAGGAGTCAATTCTGATAGAATTCCACATTCTTTCAGATGGTCATCAAATTCATAGCTCAGATATTCACCGCCTCTATCAGACCGCAGTGCCTTAATCTTCTTGCCTAATTGATTCTCTACTTCACTCTGAAATTCCTTGAATTTGTCAAAGGATTCAGACTTATGCTTCATTAGGTAGACATAACCATACCTACTGAAGTCATCAGTGAAAGTGATAAAGTAGCTGAAACCACCCCTAGCATTTGTACTCATTGGTCCACATACATCTGTATGGATTAAACCCAATAGTTCATTTGCTCTTTCTCCAACTTTAGAGAAAGGTTGCTTTGTCATTTTGCCAAGTAAACATGATTCGCATTTACCATAATCCTCTAAGTTAAATGGTTCTAGAATTCCTTCCCTTTGAAGTCTTTCTAAGCGTTTCAAGTTTATATGGCCTAATCGACAATGCCACAGATAGGTGAGATCTGAATCATCCTTTTTGGCCTTTTTGGTATTTATGTTATATACTTGTTTGTCGTGATCTAATAAATAAAGTCCATTGACTAATCTAGCAGATCCATAAAACATCTCTTTAAAATAAAACGAACAACTATTGTCTTTTATTATAAAGGAAAATCCCTTAGCATCTAAGCAAGAAACTGAAATGATGTTTTTAGTAAGACTTGGAACATGGAAACATTCTTCCAGTTCCAAAACTAGCCCGGAGGGCAACGACAAATAGTAAGTTCCTACAGCTAATGCAGCAATCCGTGCTCCATTTCCCACTCGTAGGTCGACTTCACCCTTGCTTAACTTTCTACTTCTTCTTAGTCCCTGTGGATTGGAACATAAGTGTGAGCCACAACCTGTATCTAATACCCAAGAAGTTGAATTAGCAAGTATACAGTCTATAACGAAAATACCTGAAGATGGAACGACTGTTCCGTTCTTCTGATCTTCCTTTAGCTTCAAGCAATCTCTCTTCCAATGCCCCTTCTTCTTGCAGTAGAAGCATTCGGATTCAGAAGTGGGTTGACTGACCTTCCTCTTTGCAGATTTGGCGCCAGTTTGCTTAGTTGGGCTGGCCTTGTTGCCACCTTTCTTAGCATTCCTCTTCTTTCCAGATTTCTTGAACTTGCCCCCACGCACCATAAGCACATCCTGCTTATCACTTTTGAGCGTCTTTTCAGCGGTTTTCAGCATACCGTGAAGCTCAGTGAGCGTTTTGTCCAGACTATTCATACTGTAGTTCAGTTTGAACTGATCATACCCGCTATGAAGAGAATGGAGGATGGTGTCTATAGCCATTTCCTGAGAAAATTGCTGATCCAGCCGACTCATATTCTCAATGAGTCCAATCATTTTGAGAACATGTGGACTTACGGGCTCGCCTTTCTTAAGCTTGGTCTCAAGAATTTGCCTATGAGTCTCGAATCTTTCGACTCGAGCCAGATCTTGGAACATGTTCTTCAACTCACTGATGATTGTGAAAGCATCTGAGTTGATGAACGTTTTCTGTAGATCCGCACTCATGGTGGCGAGCATTAGACATTTCACATCCTTGTTGGCATCAATCCAACGATTGAGGGCTGCCTGAGTGACCCCGTCGCCTGCAGCTTCGGGCATCGCCTCATCTAGGACATACTCCTTTTCTTCCTGCATAAGAACTATTTGCAAGTTCCTTTGCCAGTCAAGGAAGTTTTTCCCGTTCAACTTCTCCTTTTCGAGAATTGATCGAATGTTGAATGAATTGTTGTTTGCCATATTAAAAACTACAATTGAAAAGAATAAAAAAATAAATAACCATTCACAGTTTCTCTTAATAAACTTAAATTCTAGCATACATGCATAATTCAATGTTTATTAAGCATTTTATTCAAATTATGTGTTCCGGCAGGTGTGAATAAAATGATTCCAAGATCCTAAAATCATTGAAGAACTAAGCACAGTTTGTCGACTTAATCCTAGAACATCTTAGGTAAGCAAAAGCCTTTTGCTAATAGTCTAGAAACTATTCTTGGTTGATAGGTACGTCTAAGAACTTATTAGGTAAACCTATCGAATTTGCCACGACATAAAAGGACTCCTTACTTATATCGTTGAGTTTCACCAAAACTAACATGTACTCACAATTATTTGTGTACCTTGCCCCTTTAGGACCAATAAGTAACACCTCGCTCAGCGAAAACTATTACTAGATTGATGTAAAGGATATCCAAGCAAGTGTATATTTTGGCATGGCACCTTTTAACTCAATTTTTTTTTAAGTTTGGAACTTAAGGCTCTTACTATGTTGGTTAGATTTTAAGTGAACTAAAATCCTTAATCATGCAACATAATCAAGCTTTTGATCTCATGCATTTTAAGACATATTTAAAGCAATAAATAACTTAAAACATGCATAAGATATTTGTGATCTAGTATGGCCCGACTTCATCTTGAAGCTTTGACTTCAAAGTCCGTCTTGAAAATCTCCGTGGGAGGCACCATTTTCTTCAAATAGGATAAGCTATAACTAATTACAACTATTTGATGGTTCGCAGACCATATTTGAATTGAAAAATAACTTTGGTACTTTAGACCAATTACATTCAAATTAATGGTACGCAGACCATATTTTCTATCCTATTTGGGCCATACTAGTCACTTCATAACCTGCAAAACAGTACATATACAATATATACCATTCACCCATTCATTATCATGAATGGCCCACGTAGCTGGTTAGTAAAACACATTATGCATCACGTAAACATTTGCAGCAATTAATCAAGGGCACCAATAATCTACCAATTATTCAGTCCTTATTAATTCTAATCAAGTTGTTTTAACCTTAAGGATTTGTAGACCTAATCAAGAGTTTATGACTAAAAAGCGCTCCCACTTAAACCAATAAATTCATATGCTTTACCAATTTTAAACATAAAAATGTATTTCTAGTCTAACCGGAAACATACAAATTTAATTAAAATTTAAAGCTCATATCAATTTATAATTGAATCCAAAAATTTAATTTAATTTCAGTCGCATTTAAATTAATTCATGATTTTAATTTTAGTAAAATAATTAGAATAAATAACATTTATTATAATTATAATATTCAAAATTAAAATCCAAGAAAATAATTCAAATTATTAATTTTAAAATTAATTAAAATTACGTGAACTGAAATTTTCAAATTAAACATTCAAAACGAACTAATCGTAACGCAAACACCCTACGCGTTGCACGCCCATGGGCCGTACGCACACAGCCATTGCTGGCCATGTGCGCGCAGCCCATGCGCTCGTCGCATAGCTGCTGCTTCCCTATCGCAAGCCTCCGCACGCATTGGTGCTCGCTGCGCGCGCCAGCGCTCATCGCACGCGAGCTATCGCTCGCAGTGCGCGCGCGCGACATCGCTCGCTGGGCGCGCAACATCGCTCGCTGGGCGCGCGAGCCATCGCTCGCTGGGCGCGCGACATCGCTCGCTGTGCGCGCGAGCCATCGCTCGCTGGGGCGCGACATCGCTCGCTGGGCGCGCGACATCGCGCGCTGTGCGCGCGAGTAATGCTGGGCGCAGCGCTCGTGGCACGCGAGCTTGCGCTAGCTGCGCGCGAGGCTGCGCGCTCTTGTGCGAGGCAGCGCGCGTTGTGGCGCAGCTCGCTTGCTGCCCACACGCGACTGCCTTGGCTCGCCCTTCGCCCATGCCCATTCGTTCATAGCTCGTGGCACACGACACAAGGCAGGGCTGCTGCCTTGTGCTCGTGCACTACGCCCTTGCTCATTGCATTCGTGCCGCACGGGCGACGAGCTCCCTTGCTCGTCGTCGCATGCCCGCATTATACAACACCCCTTAAGGGTAACACGAAGCGTCCATTGCTTCGTGCGTGCAAGTTTTATGAACGAATCGCATAAAAATTTAAAATTTATATTTAAAATTAATGACAAATTAATAAATAATATTAATTTCATAATTTTAGGGCGAAAAATCGAAAATTTATTATCCAATTGATTTCCGATTGTTATGGATTCAAGTCTAGGTCATAAAAATTTAAAATTTATCGTAAATTTACAATTTTTATGGTGGTTTTTAATCATAGGTTTCTAATTAAATTACAATTAATTATGAAAATCAAATTAATTCTAAATTATTCTAATTTTCAACAAATTAATCATAATTACAAATTAGATTGCATAATTAACAAGACTAGGCATTCAAACTTGTTAAACATATGCAGTAGGTCAATCAAAAATTCAAGATTTATCAACAAGAATCGCAAATATTTAATTTAACATCTTAAATTTACGAAATTTTGCATTCGAAAAACTAAAACCTTCGAAAAGTCATAGTTAGGCTTCGAATTTGAGAATTCTGGGTTCGGCAGAAAAATACTATTTTTGTCAAAATTTTAGAATGCCTTTTACATGCGGAATTGACACAAAAATCACTCGATTTGGATGAGTAACGAAGAAACTGCCGAAAAACTGCGTACGTATAATTAAATAAACGCAATTTGCAATTAATTAACAATTACGAAAATTAATCACCCCTTTTAATTCTTGCAAATTTGTAATATTTAACCATGTTCATGCAATTTAGATTATGAAAATAATAAGGGGCTCGTGATACCACTGTTAGGTTATGATTCATATGACAATTCATAAATCATGCGGAAAAAAACCATAAACCCAGGAAAACATATTATTTACACATAATCATTTAGCATAGAATAGATGCATACTCTTTGTTGCGTGCCTTCCCTAGCTGCGCCCGAACCGAACAAGAACAAGTCTTTAGGACTCCAAGTGTCGTCCCTCCGTAGATAGTCCACAGCACGTCCGGATCCGCCTTAAGATTGACCAACTAGAATCGCCCTTAAGGTTCTAATATTTTCGGTTAGGTAGGCAAGAATATTGGCTGATTTTTCTGCTTAAAGATCTTAGTTTTGAATACTTAAAACTTTTTTTTGTATAAATAATGACCCCTAGGCCTTTATTTATAGAGTTATGGAAAAGGAATCGTAATCCTAGTAGGATACGAATTAATTGAAATTAGAATCCTACATGAATTCTATTTAATTAATTTATCCAATTAGGAATAGGAATTTAATCATACACTAACTCTTGTAGATTTAGGAATCACGCATGAGCACAAACTCACACACACACGGCAGCCACAAGGGCTGCCCATGCGCGTGCGAGCAGCAGCCCACGCAGCGCGGCCCACGCATCCGTGGCCTTAGCGCGCGCTGGGCCTGCCTTGCGGTAGGCCTGGGCGCTGCCTTGGCTGGGCTTGTGGCGCGCGTGCTTGCTGGGCGATGGCCCGGCTTCGTGCTGGGCCTTCGTCCGGCAGGCCTCGTCCGATGCTAATTCGTACGATACGCTTCCGATTAAATTTCCAGTTCCGGAATTTATTTCCGATACGAACAATATTTAATATTTCCGATTCCGGAATTAATTTCCGTTTCGAACAAATATTTAATATTTCCGTTTCCGGAATTATTTTCCGATTCCGGTAATATTTCCGATTCTGACAATATTTCCGTTTCCGGCAATATTTCCGATTCTGGTAATATTTCCATTTCCAATAATATTTTCCGATACGTACCATGTTTCCGTTTCCGGCAACATCTACGACTTGGATAATATTCATATTTCCGATACGATCCATATTTCCGTTTCCGGCAATATCATCGTTTCCGGAGTATTCATTTCTTGCCTGTGACGATCTTAGCTCCCACTGAAACCAAGATCCGTCGGTTCCGAATATTCATAGATGGAGTATTTAATGCCATTAAATACTTGATCCGTTTACGTACTATTTGTGTGACCCTACGGGTTCAGTCAAGAGTAAGCTGTGGATTAATATCATTAATTCCACTTGAACTGAAGCGGCCTCTAGCTAGGCATTCAGCTCACTTGATCTCACTGAATTATTAACTTGTTAATTAATACTGAACCGCATTTATTAGACTTAACATAGAATGCATACTTGGACCAAGGGCATTATTTCCTTCATAATCACACTCTCCTAATCTTCAACATTAACAAATCTTCAGTAAAATTGAAAAAAATATGTTGAGACCAAATTGAAACCCTAAAAACTAAAATTCAAAGAACAACATAGAATTAGCAAAATAACGAATAGATAATCAAAATAGACTAATTCGAAGAAAAATTATGCAAGTAAACAAAAATAATCCAAACCCTCAATTGTAAACCACATTCAATAATATCGATAAACATATCAGAAAAAACGAATCAAATGACAAAAAAATCAATCTATAACCAAAAGAAATGTAAATCTAATACCTGAACTTCTTATTTAATCAGAAAAATGACGAAGGTGAAATCGAAGAAGATGCGAGGATTTGCAGGAGGATGAGAATCAGCGAAGTCGAAGAAAGGGAAATCGCAAAGTAAGAGGATTTGGAGGAGGAGAGAGAAAGTTGAAGGAAGGGAGAGAAAGTAATATGAGAATTGTAATTTAGGTAAGGATGTCATTCAGCGTGTGAAACTTACGAAAATACCCTTAATTTTTTGATTTGAGCGGGTGAAATGTGAGTTGTTGGATTGAATTGATCGACCGCTGAGATTAGTTCTCAGTTCTCATCTTAAGGGGTGGTTCTCATCAGATCCCGATTCTATATATATATATATATATATATATATATATATATATATATATATATATATATATATATGAGGTAGTTTAATTTGGATGGTTGTTGGTTACTCCCTCCGTATTTTAAAAAGAGATTCACTTTCCTTAAACGGTTGTATTTTAAAAAGAGATACACTTTTCTTTTTTGACATGTTTTGGTCCCCGCTTCCAATTACTTTAATATTTCTCTCTTTCTCGTGGTTTCTACACTTATTCACATCATCTTTTTACTATAATAGATAATTCACCCAGACTTACTAAATAAATTCTACATAAAAAAAGCAAAAACCCTAGCCGTCCTCCTCCCTTTTTTTCTCTCTAGGGTTTACAACTTTCAAAGGGTTTCTAGGCCGGAAATAGTCAAATTTTCTTCGGAAATTTGGCTATTTTCGGCCCTTTTGGTTTAATTATTCATGTGTTTGTCTGCAGATTCAATAAAACTACATCGTTTGAGTGTAGTAAGTTCCTTTATGGTGGGATTAGTGAGTGTAGTAAGCTCCCCTATGGTGGGATTAGTTGAGTATTTGGGTCTTAGTATTAGTATAGTTTTGGTGGAGTATCGTTGTGAATTCGGTTCGTTGATAAATAATTATACGAGATTAACCAATTATCAAAATTTCAAATTGACTTAGATGAATCGGATGGAAACCGTCCTCGCGGCTACAACAAATAGTTAGACCGTCTCTCCGAAAAGGTTGTATGTTCCAGCGATATGTGCGAGAGATGTCCACAGTGCAAGATCTTCCCAACGATGGTAGTTTTGATTAAGAAATACCTCTTTTTGATTCAATTTGTTATGTATTTGTTAAATTCGGTTTCTGTTGTAGATGTCGTATGACTTTCTATTAATGAACTGATTTTACATTCAAAAAAAAAAAAAAAAAAGATAATTTACCCACTACCCCACTTTCATCTTATTTTAATAAATGCAACTCACCCTGCTAAAATTACGTGCCGGTCAAAGTATATCTTTTGTAAAATACGGAGAGAGTATTAGTTAGGATGATTTCCATTTTCCAATATAATAATATGGTTCATAGTTCATGTAGCGTACAAGTTTACATAGTATAGTCGTCATCCACCATGAAAGCTATCTTGAACGTGTATGTCTCTCTTTTATACTCGTACTTCTAATGTCTTACATGTTTCTTTTATTTTTTTGCTTATTTATTTTTAAGTGAGATTAATATATACGGCCGGAGTATGAGTACTATCTCAATTTGATACAACTTTAAAGTGTGGTTTGTTAAAATATTAATATAAAAGGTAACAAGATTCACATGTATGAATATTACTCCCTCCATTCCTTTTTGTTTTTCCCGTTTTTATTTTGGGCGTTCTTTTTGTTCTTCCCATTTCCTTTTATGGACATACTTTTTTTTCCCAATTCACCCTTATTTCCCCTTATATTTACCAAATAACCTAAAGATTCCACCCAAAATTCAACCTAAATTTCTCAACCACCTTATTTAATTAATTTCTATTCCCCATAAACCCACTTCCCCACCACCTTTTATACCCATCCCTTTCACCTCTCTCTCCCCTCATTTTCTACCACTCCTATCCGGATTACTTTCTCTCTCCTCACATTTTCTCTCTTTCTCCCTCTTTCTCCCTCTTTCTCTCTTCAACTTCCCTCTGTTTCCCTTAAAACCCTAAAAAAGTCCGCCTCTGTTCTTCGATTTATCTTGAGATCGATCAGATCTGAGGTTTTTTGCACTAATTTTTCTCACAAACTCTAAACGGAATTAAATTTCGGTCAGATCCCCTATAATATTGTACCCTAAATCGTCCCTCAACGTTGTCTCTTGGTGATTTTCTCTCGAAATAATTTGGGAAAAAATCCGTGAGTTTTTAGGGTTTCATGGGTTCCTCTTCTTCCAAATCTCTTGCGGGCTCTCTGATGGGTACTTCTGGGCAAAGAATCTCTGACCCTAATTGTGATTGGGGGTCCAAATGCCATTGTCCCAACAACGAGCACTCGTATTCAGGCGAGTATTTGAATAACCTGAGGTTGGCCCAGAAAGAGAATACTAGTAATCGAAATTATTTGAAAGCTTGGTGGGAGAAGAGGGAAGTGGAGCCTGGTGAAGAGGTGGAGTCGAGGTATGACGATCGGTTGCCCACTGCTGCAGATCTGAGATTTTTTGGGGGTGATGAACAAGATGAGGTATATTTTTTGTGGTTTTAAATTTATTTTATTTCTTTTATTTATTTGGAATTATTTGTAAAATTTTGTGATTTTGTCGGATGATTTGTGATTTTTTCGGATGATTTGTGGTTTTTCGGATTATATTTTGTGCAAATTTTGATTTTTGCGATTTTATCTTCATTTGCATGTATTCGTTTTGTTGATCTGGAAGTTTGGGAGTGAAATCGATGATTTTTTTCAATTGCATGTCTTATTTGTTTTGATCTGAAAAGATCTAGTGTTTTATCGAATGTTTGTTCACTTGCATGTCTGCTCTGTAAACGATCTGAATATTAGGGATGCCTGATTTGGTTTTCCTGTTTTGCATGCCTTGTTCGATCTGAAGAAATCTTGTGTTTTTTCAATTATTTGTTCATTTGCATGTATGATTTCATATGATCTGAAAATGTTGGAGTTATTTGGATTAGTTGTTCAATCGCAAGTCTGATTTTACATGATCTGATAAATATGGTGAAATATTGATATTATTTTCCAACTGCATGTCTGACTTATTTTGATCTGAAAAGTTGGGGAATGTTAGGTGTATTTGTTGCTTTGCATGTTTGATTAGTTGTGTTATTAAAATATTGGATTGCTTTTTATTTGTTCATAAAAAGTTTTTGATGTTATTGGGAAATTGGTTGATTTGCATGTTTGATTAGTTGTGTTCTTAAAACATTTGTCTGATTGGAAATGATCTGTAAAGAGATGGACTTTGTCTTTTGCATGTCTCATTTGTGATGATCTGATATGAGATGAAAACATGATCAATGTCTGTGTTGATTTGATCTAAAATTATTGGACCTTTGTATATTGCCTTTTCATTTTCTTATATGATCTGGTTTTGGTTGATCATACTAATCGCCTATGATGTCCCCTGTTGGTTGCAAGGAATCCAAACAATCTGATTCAGTTGAACTCTACTACGTTGGTGAGTGTGAGAACAAAGATGGTGTTCCTGAGGTGTCTGATGGGCAATGTTCAGCTTCGTTCCCAAACTCTAATGATGATGATCTGAAAGATATATCATCAAAGGCAAAACATGATGCGTAGAGATAAGTGTGTCCCCTGAACTCTATTTAATTTTTCTTTTTATTGGTGAAATGCTAGCTAGCTGTGGAGACATAAGGTGGAGATGCCAACAACTGTGATCTGTTGTTGGCCAGGGGTGTTATTTTGATGATCATGTTTTAGGGTATGAAGTGTATGCATGTCCTCTTGTTTTGCCATGGTGCTTTATAAATGTTGCCTTGTGTATGATGTTGTCATATTGGTAAATAAAATTATGTGATTGTATTTCATCTCTTATGTTGCCTTGTTGATGATGTTGTGATATCGGCAATGCAAAAAATGTTTACTTGATGCTATGGTCTGTTGTCTTGATGACTATGAGAGGGGTGAAATCATATGGGGATGGGTTTTGTGAATTAAAGAATTGAAACAAAATGATCAATGATGTAAAGTCCCCTCTAAATGTTTGCTACTGATGAATGATTGATGCTTGATGTTTATGTGTGTTCCTTAAGTCAAATTGCCTTTGTGTTTGTGTGAGGTCTGTGATGAGTCTTTCTGTTTGCTGAGAAACTATCCATGCATCATAAACCACAGTGCGCCATTAGCATCCAGCCTTAGGCTGTTTGAGGCTTTTGTGTGCTAATGGTTTGGGAACATGGTGTGCTTCAATGAATCTTGGGGACATCTGAGACCAAAATGAGCATGATTTGTTTTGGCTTTTTGATCTTTTGCCAGTTTAAATGTCTTTGGAAACAATTAAATTGATTCTGTCACATATAAACTGGTATTAGACCGGAAAGGCAATTCATGTCTTGTTTACTTAGAGGTTAGTTGTCCCCTTAAGTTCCTTTGTTGTGTAACATCGATGATGAGTCTTTTATATGCTGAGAAACACTTTCACTTACCTACACTCACTCGTGCTGCCATTAGTATCAGTTATGATGCTTCTCAAGCGCTAAGTGTTTGTAGGTTGAATTTGTTTCAATGATGCTTGGGGACATTCTGAGATGAATATTGTTGTCTTGCATGAATGCAACATTTGTTGTTTGATCTATGATGTAAGTGTTGATGATCTAAGATATTTGTTTCTTAATCATTCCTTCGTCCCCTTTTGCAAAAGGGGATAACTTTCATTACTCATAAGACAAAGTGATCATGTATTCCCTTTTGTGAAAGGGTGATGAGGTTGAAAAAATTAAGAAACAAACAAGGTCAATGATGTAATTCAACCTAACTGAGATTGAAAATGATCTTGTGTATTCCCTTGCATGTTTGACTTTTGTTAATTAGGTGGTCCTCCAAAGGGGATTGACTGATTGTTAAACTATCCAATGCGACAGTTCACAATTTGTCAATTCCCTTTGGAAGGACCACCATAACACTAAAACAACATGTTTGAATGTGGTGTAAATCAACCTATCTGAGATTGTTGTGCCTTGTTCATTGCTGCCTTGTTAATGCTTTTGTGTGATCACTGATGAGTCATCATTTGCTGAGACTCAAACCCTTTATTCCATTAACACTCATGCGCCATTAGCTTCAATAATGCTTTTCAGGAGCTAAGTGTTAGTGGTTGGGGTTTGTGTCAGGGATTCTTGGGGACATTCTGAGATCTTTGTGTGTTGTTTGTTTCTAAACATGTCCTTCATCACCATTTCCCAAAGGGAATAGAGATCATTTCACATGATTGAGTGATCATGTATCCCCTTTGGTAAATTGGTGATGAGGTAATTAATCATTTAGAAATTGCTTATGTTTGAGTTTCCTTGACATGAGAACAACAACATTGTGTTACCCTTGCCTTATTGCTGACTTGTTATTGATGCCTTGTTCAATGATGAAATGGTTGTCTAAATCGAATATTGCTTCTGTTGATGCATCGGCGTCTAAATGGGATGATTTTCCATCTGAAAATGATGTGATATGCATTCATCCCATTTGGATGCCGATGTGTTTAGAGTTGTGATTTTGTATGTCCTGAGTTTCCTGAACTTTAAGTATCCTCTATCAAAATGGAGTGATTTTCCTTTCCCATTTCTGTTTGAGTTAGTCACTTACTCCATTTGGTAGAAGGATATTAAAGTCATAGGATTCAATGATGATAAACAACTAAAAACTGAGAACAACACCAATATTAAAGTCACATCCTTTGACTTGTTCATGCTGCCTTGTACTTTGATGCCTTGTGCTTGCTGCCATGTTCATTGCTGCCTTGTGCTTGCTGCCATGAAGTATGTTGTTGTTTGCTTGCTTCCATGTTCATTGTTGCCTTGTTCAATGATGTGATGATTTTCTAACTCAAATATTACATCTTTTGGCACACCGGCTTCTAAATGGGAAGATTTTCCATCTGAAAATGATGTGATATGCATTCTTTCCATTTAGAAGCCGATGTGTTTAGAGTTGTGATTTTGTATGTCCTGAGTTTCCAGATCTTTCAGTATCTCTTTTCAATGGAGTGATATTCATTTCACATTTCTGTTTGTGTGAGTCATTTAATCCATTGGGTAAAAGGATATTAATGTTATAGGATTCTATGATGAAATACAACTTAAAACTGAGAACAAGAGTGGTTTGGTTATGTTGCCTTAATGGTTGAATGATTTGATGTTTACTTTTAGTACTTGTTCTTGCTTCCATGTGCATTATGTTGTATCTAACTACCTTGCCTTTGCTGCCTTGTTCATGCCTTGCCCTATAAATGAATCCATGTCCCCTTGTTCATTTCTGACTTGTTCATGTTGCCTTGTTCATTTCTGACTTGTTCATGTTGCCTTGTTCATGTGATGAGTCTTTCTGTTTGCTGAGAAACTATCCATGCATCATGGTGTGATTCAATGAAGCTTGGGGACATCTGAGACCAAAAATAACATGATTTGTTTTGGCTTTCCGATCTTTTGCCAGTTTTAATGTCTTGGGCAACAATGAAATTGAATCCGTGACATATAAACTGGCATTAGATCGGAGAGGCAATTCATGTCTTGTTTACTTAGTTGCTAGTTGTCCCCTTTAGTTCCTTTGTTGCGTTAGATCAATGATGAGTCTTTTATATGCTGAGAAACAATTCTACTTACCTACACTCACTCATTGCTGCCTTATTCTTTGTTTTGTTTGATCTATGATGAGTCATCATGTTCTGAGACTCAAACCCTTTCTTCCATTAACACTCATGCGCCATTAGCATCAATGATGCTTTTCAGGAGCTAAGTGTTAGTGGATGGGGTTTGTGTCGGTGATGCTTGGGGACATTCTGAGATCGTTATATCTTGTTTTTGTTGCCTTGTTCTTGCTGCCTTCTTATTGCTGTCTTGTTCAATGATGAATTGATTTTCTAACTCGAATATTACGTCTTTCGGCACAACGGTTTCTAAGTGGGAAGATTTTCCATCTGAAAATGATGTGATATGCATTCTTTCCATTTAGAAGCCGATGTGTTTAGAGAAGTGATGTTGTGTGTCCTGAGTATCCTGAAATTTTAGTATCCTATCTCAAATGGAGTTAATTTCCTTTCCCATGTATATGTGTGTTAGTCATTTACTCCATTTGGGAGCTGTTAGGTTATGATACATATGACATTACATAGATCATGCGGAAACAACCATTAACCCAGGACAACATATTATTTACACATAATCATATAGCATAATTTAGATGCATACTTTTTGTTGCGTGCCCTCCCTAGCTGCGCCCGAACCGAACAAGAACAAGTCTTTAGGACTCCAAGTGTCGTCCCTCCGTAGATAGTCCACAGCACGTCCGGATCCGCCTTAAGATTGACCAACTAGAATCGCCCTTAAGGTACTAGAAAATTTCGGCAATTTGAGCAAGATGTGTGTTTGAATTTTCTCTCAAAAACTCACTTTGAATACTTTGAAAACTCGTTATAAATTGTGAGCCCTAGCCTCATATTTATAGGGGTATGGAAAGGGAATCGAAATCCTATTCAGATACAAATTAATTAAACCTAGAATCCTACAAGAACTCTAATTTAATTAATTTATCAAATAGAATTAGGAATTTAATCATTAACCGAACTCTGCATGTTTTAGGAAACGTGCACGAACACAAACACTTGCACACACACACGCACGACAGCCACGATGGGCCCCCATGCGTGCGCGCGAGCAGCAGCCCACGCAGCGCCCGCGCGCGCTGCGCGCTGTGCGCGCTGCGCAACCTGTTGGGCCTGGCCTTGCGCTGGGCCTGGCGTGGCTGTTTGTGCGGCGCGCTTGGCTTGCTGGGCGATGGCCTGGCTTCGTGCTGGGCCTCGTCCGGCAGGCCTCGTCCGATGCTTATTCGTACGATGCGCTTCCGATTAAATTTTCCGATTCCGAACAATATTTAATATTTCCGATTCCGGAATTAATTTCCGTTTCGAACAAATATTTAATATTTCCGTTTCTGGAATTATTTTCCGATTCCGGTAATATTTCCGATTCTGACAATATTTCCGTTTCCGGCAATATTTCCGATTCTGGCAATATTTCCATTTCCGATAATATTTTCCGATACGTACCATGTTTCCGTTTCCGGCAACATCTACGACTTGGATAATATTTATATTTCCGATACGATCCATATTTCCGTTTCCGGCAATATCATCGTTTCCGGAGTATTCATTTCTTGCCTGTGACGATCTCAGCTCCCACTGAAACCTAGATCCGTCGATTCCGAATATCCATAGATAGAGTATTTAATGCCATTAAATACTTGATCCGTTTACGTACTATTTGTGTGACCCTACGGGTTCAGTCAAGAGTAAGCTGTGGATTAATATCATTAATTCCACTTGAACTGAAGCGGCCTCTAGCTAGGCATTCAGCTCACTTGATCTCACTGAATTATTAACTTGTTAATTAATACTGAACCGCATTTATTAGACTTAACATAGAATGCATACTTGGACCAAGGGCATTATTTCCTTCAGTCTCCCACTTGTCCTTAGGGACAAGTGTGCATTTCCTAATTCCTTTGTCGCTCGATGCTTGCTCTTGAACATAAGGTAAGAGTTGTCATCCTTATTATGTCCAGAGGTGTTCCTCGGTTTCAGAGTTCAACTGATCAAATAAACAGATAATCATAGCCTATGATTCATCCGAGCACGGCCATGCATTTCACAGTTTCTAGCTCTCCGAGTGGCCTTGTACAACTTTTGAGCATCTCATCCCGATTTATGGGAGGACAATCCCAATCTTGCGATCTTGAGATTAGACTTCGTTTGATAGGTGATTACCTGAGCGTTGCCTTTATAGCCTCCTTTTACGGTGCGACGGTTGGTCAACGTCAAAGCAACCAGTTCTCAAACAAGTAATCTCAAATTACTCAGGTATTGAGGATTTAGTGTCTAATAATTTAATGAAATTTACTTATGACAGATTTTCATCTCTTACAGTAAAGTTTCATAGGTCTTGTCCGATACTAGTCTTCCCAAAGTAAGTATCTATGCAAATGATTATGACATTGCCATGTCCACATAGTTCAAGAAACAGAACTACTAGTCATCTTGCATTCTAATCGTCTAACGTTTTCTATGCGTCCAATTTTATAGAAAACTCCGAATAGGGACCATTTTCAACCTTTGACTTTCAAGTTCACTTGATAGACATTTCTTAGTCACAGGACTGGTCCTGACAGTCTATCTTGAATATATCGTCAAATTTGAAGGGACTCATCATTTAATACTAAACCAAGATTAAATGGAATATGAAAATACATTTCATATATGATAAATGTTCAACCCCAATGTTTTATAACCATGGGCCTCAAACCCATCTTCTAAAACAATTCATGGAATTCAAAGCTATGCTTGATTTCCAGTGCTACAACGTGAGTGTTGCTTCTCACTTGTTGCATAGGTTTAGTTATCATGCTTTTCCAATCTTAATATCCTTTTCATCGAATGTTCTTCGAGATATGATGATAAGATCTTTTCGAGTTTGTTTATTATGTGATCTAGTCTTTCTTACTTCGATGGTGGTTTTACTCATTTTTCAATGAAGAACCATCAAGTTAGCAGACGTTTTTCTTGCTTCAAGAGTGGTTCTACGCATTTTTCAATGAAGAACCATCAAGCCAGCAGATAGGTGATCTACCCAAGTTCAGTGAAGAACTTTAAACAACCCTGTTTTATTGCTTCTTAGGCAATAATTACTTTTACTTCAACTGTTTAGGTTGCTAGTGATGCTTTGTTTGGATTTACTTATCCAAGCAGTTCACAGATATGTGGAAGACTTTCCAGTTGTATCTTAGAACATAAAAATTAATATTTAATTTCTCACGCAACAACTCATGGTCTCCAGTCCATGTTGCCATTTTCAAAACACGATGCTCTATAGCTCGTCCTTATCAATGGGTAACTCCAAAGGGTCTTGCTTGATCCTTTGCCAGTGTTTATGCGTGTAGCATCAATATTTAGCATATCTTTATTTCCTTGAATCAAGAACTATTCCTATGTACCTTTTCAAGTACCATAAGTATTCTTGATCTCAATCTAGTTGATCTTTACTTAGATCAATAGAGATTGGTATATGTTCGTCATGGCTAAAGTCATACGATACGTTTTTGGCGATCCTCATATTATATCATACATGATAAATTCTTTTGCAGAATAATTCCCAATTGAATTCTATTCTTGTAACTTTAGCTCATCTAGTTTCAGTAGATACTAAATCCAGCTAAATTCTTTGACATATAATATAGGTTTAAGAATCTCATTTAGACTCTTTGATGTTTAACTTAGTAAATGCTTATACATAGTTCAAACATCCTTTACTTAGATTTATTCACATGGGTCGAATATCTCCAATGGAGACTTTCGTGTTTGATTTAGTAAATGCCATTACTTAATCCAAAACAATATCATAAGATCTTTGTAAATAGATCTTAATACCCAGTATGTACTAAGTTTCGCCATGGTCCATCATTGATGAATAATTTCAAATCTAAGTCATTAGCATTTGAATGTTATTTTACAATAGAGAGATATGTGTGTGATACATATAGGACCAATTAAGTTTTATGTACTCCCACTAAACTTCTTATATATCTATAAGAATCATGTACATTTTATGAAACTAAAATACTTATTAGCTTCACTAAAATACAATTCCAATTCCCAATTGCTTGCTTAAATCTGTACTTAGATTTTATAAACTAGCTTTTCTTTTCAAGCATTTATTTGGATCCACAAATCCTATGACATACCATGTACATAGTTTTCTTCCAACATTTGATTGAGGAATATGTTTTGTCATCCAATTGCCATATGTACCAATATGCAATCATTGCTTGATTTATAGACTTGAGCATTACGATTATGCATGAGGTTTCAACACAATCCATGTCATGAATTTGCTTGTAACCTTTAGCAACTAATCTAGCTTTGCGTGTGAACACAATTTCATGTTTGATGGTTTTTATCCTTAAAACAAACTTGCAACCAATAGGTGTGAAACTATTCTTGCAAATCAACAAAATTTCGATTTTGTCATCAAAACATTGAGTATGTTTTATGGCCTCTAACCATTTAAAACATTTGAGTCTATATATGGCCTCTAACCATTTTAGGGAATCTAGGTTTCGTCATAGCTTTCTTACAAGTCATAAACTCATTAATCTACATGATAATAGTTTGACTGCAAGTTGTAGGTTTCTTCACTATCGAATAGAAGAATCTCATAGTTTCATTGACCAGAACTCTATGTTTCCTTACTATCTAATAGAAGAATCTCATAGTTCCAGTGACTTGAACTCTATGCCTACTTGGGTATAGAACATCAAACAATAGAATATCAACAGGCACTTTGAGAGTCCTTTGAATATTCTATTCTCCTTGAAGCACTTGTAAAGTCTTCTAAGAGATGTCTATTCTTTAAAAGCTACTTCTAAAGTCCTTTCAGAATAAGTTCGGATTTTCTGAAGCACTTCGAAAAGCCTCCGGAATGTCCGTTTATGTTTGTTGTTCGCCTCGAAAACTTTCGAGGTCTATTTTCTCCCACTTGTCATTTTGGAAACGAATCTCCAAAAGGACATTATTTCGAGCAAACAAACATTATGTTCTCAAAAGATTCGTGGTAGAAACAATACCCTTGTGTCTCATTTGAATAAATCACAATGAAACATATATCTATACTTGGGCCTTAGTTTGTCGAATGACAAACACTAAGCTCCCACTGAGTTTTGCAACTCTCTAGATATATTTTAGAAAAGTTATTCTGAAATTACTTTTCAATAGCTTTGGCGAATTTGGTTTAGTTTGGTGGTAGTTGAGCATTTTATTTTAGAAATTATAGGAAAAGTCTTTATGATTCATCATTGATCGAATCAAGTGCTAATTGACTTCGATTATTCCAACTAAGATATGCCATATCTTATGGACCTAGATTGTGAAATTACAACACACAATCATTGATGATCATATTTGGTCTCAAGTAATCATCAACATGATCTAACCTAGATCTTTATGATTTCTTGCCAAGTGGATTTTATACTTCTGAATCTTTGAACTAGTCAAACAGATTCAAACTTATATCACTTTGAGTAAATAAACCTATATTCACTCAAATCCATGTGAAATAATAAAGTCATAAAACCTTTCTTTAGCTTTGAACTCTATCGTCTTGGCGTTCTAACAATAGTTCATATTCTTTGTTACTTTCAACAAGTAAGACTAGCTTGTCTTAAGTTGATCTAGAAATCAACCAACTTTCAAAAGGTCCATCAAAATAGAGCTTATGAATGTTAACTTGTTGATATGGTCTAAGCAACAATGCCAAAGATTAGTGGAACTCAAATCAAAGGTTTGATTTGAACCTAGTAAAGTTTTTATTTAAGAGTTGTTTGTTTTAATCAAGCATATTGACTCAACCTGTAATTGACCATTTCATTCAAATAAACAAACAACCATTGTTTTTGTTTTTCTTGAATGTGAGTCTTTCTGTGTTTGAAAACAGAAATTTAGGTATGTTGATTATGGAACAAAATAGCCATTTAGTTCCAGCCTTTGAAAGGACTTTAAAACAAACTAGATGACCCTACAACTAATGTAGCATTTCCATGCTTCATTTCCCACTTGTAGGTCATTAGTGTATCCTAGCTTCCATTGTTTGAGTTATTACCGAAGTAAGAACCTCAAGCGGTATATGATACCAAGGAAGTTTGATTGCTAGGTCACTTCTCTTTAAACATAAACTTATAGGTAGAAACGGAATCGTAAATTCCTTTCATTTGTTCCTCGTTTTCCTATTTCTTGTACCCTTTCTTATAGTCTTAAGAATTCAATTCTTTAGTGTTGACTTTTATACTTTGTTAGACATGTCCAATGTCACCCCAACAAGGTTCTTACCATTTATTTTATGTTGAATATTAAGTTTCAACTAGATGATCTTACCAGAAGCTTCTAAAGTTCTCTAAGCATCGATCTATTCGAATGTCTAGGGACTAGACTCATTCGAGAATTTAAATGGACAAAGATATTAGGTTGTTAACCATTGGTAAGGCTGAGCGTTTAAACTCAATGCTTTATGATCTCAAAACTACATTGTATTTTGAATTCACAAGCACCAATTGGTTTGCCATTCGATTTTGATATTCGAAAACAACCATAAAAGTCGCTATAAGAAACGTACATTTTAAATTGCTCACTTTCTCTCTTTTCCGTGAATCGTTCTTGGATTCACTACCAATCGAGGAAATTTACTGTTACCTTTCTAAAAGGATTTACTGCAGTGCAAGATATTTAATTATAAACAATAATTAAAACATACATTGAAGCATGCAAAGTCTAAACATTTATCATGAATAATAACTTGAAATTAAAGCAACCATGCAATTCAAACAAGTCATTAGCATTTTATTCGAGTTTATTGTTCCGGCAGGTGTGAATAAAATGATTCCAAGATCCTAAAATCATTGAAGAACTAAGCACAGTTTGTCGACTTAATCCTAAAACATCTTAGGTAAGCAAAAGCCTTTTGCTAATAGTCTAGAAACTATTCTTGGTTGATAGGTACGTCTAAGAGCTTATTAGGTAAACCTATCGATTTTGCCACGACATAAAAGGACTCCTTACTTATATCGTTGAGTTTCACCAAAACTAACGTGTACTCACAATTATTTGTGTACCTTGCCCCTTTAGGACCAATAAGTAACACCTCGCTGAGCGAAAACTATTACTAGATTGATGTAAAGGATATCCAAGCAAGTGTATATTTTGGCATGGCACCTTTTAACTCAATTTTTAAGTTTGGAACTTAAGGCTCTTACTATGTTGGTTAGATTTTAAGTGAACTAAAATCCTTAATCATGCAACATAATCAAGCTTTTGATCTCATGCATTTTAAGACATATTTAAAAGCAATAAATAACTTAAAACATGCATAAGATATTTGTGATCTAGTATGGCCCGACTTCATCTTGAAGCTTTAACTTCAAAGTCCGTCTTGAAAATCTCCGTGGGAGGCACCATTTTCTTCAAATAGGATAAGCTATAACTAATTACAACTATTTGATGGTTCGCAGACCATATTTGAATTGAAAAATAACTTTGGTACTTTAGACCAATTACATTCAAATTAATGGTACGCATACCATATTTTCTATCCTATTTGGGCCATACTAGTCACTTCATAACCTGCAAAACAGTACATATACAATATATACCATTCACCCATTCATTATCATGAATGGCCCACATAGCTGGTTAGTAAAACACATTATGCATCACGTAAACATTTGCAGCAATTAATCAAGGGCACCAATAATCTACCAATTATTCAGTCCTTATTAATTCTAATCAAGTTGTTTTAACCTTAAGGATTTGTAGACCTAATCAAGAGTTCATGACTAAAATACGCTCCCACTTAAACCAATAAATTCATATGCTTTACTAATTTTAAAAATAAAAATGTATTTCTAGTCTAACCGGAAACATACAAATTTAATTAAAATTTAAAGCTCATATAAATATATAATTGAATCCAAAAAGTTTAATTTAATTTCAGTCGTATTTAAATTAATTCATGATTTTAATTTTAGTAAAATAATTAGAATAAATAACATTTATTATAATTACAATATTCAAAATTAAAATCCAAGAAAATAATTTAAATTATTAATTTTAAAATTAATTAAAATTACGTGAACTGGAATTTTCAAATTAAACATTCAAAACGATCTTTAATCGTAACGCAAACACCCTACGCGTTGCACGCCCATGGGCCGCACGCACACAGCCATTGCTGGCCATGTGCGCGCAGCCCATGCGCTCGTCGCATAGCTGCTGCATCCCCATCGCAAGCCTCCGCACGCATAGGTGCTCGCTGCGCGCGCCAGCGCTCATCGCACGCGAGCTATCGCTCGCAGTGCGCGCGCGACATCGCTCGCTGGGCGCGCGAGCCATCGCTCGCTGGGCGCGCGACATCGCTCGCTGGGCGCGCGAGCCATCGCTCGCTGGGCGCGCGACATCGCTCGCTGGGCGCGCGAGCCATCGCTCGCTGGGCGCGCGACATCGCTCGCTGTGCGCGCGAGCAATGCTGGGCGCAGCGCTCGTGGCACGCGAGCTTGCGCTCGCTGCGCGCGAGGCTGCGAGCTCTTGTGCGAGGCAGCGCGCGTTGTGGCGCAGCTCGCTTGCTGCCCACACGCGACTGCCTTGGCTCGCCCTTCGCCCATGCCCATTCTTCCATTTCTCGTGGCACACGACACAAGGCAGGGCTGCTGCCTTGTGCTCGTGCACTATGCCCTTGCTCATTGCATTCGTGCCGCACGGGCGACGAGCTCCCTTGCTCGTCGTCGCATGCCCGCATTATACAACACCCCTTAAGGGTAACACGAAGCGTCCATTGCTTCGTGCGTGCAAGTTTTATGAACGAATCGCATAAAATTTTAAAATTTATATTTAAAATTAATGACAAATTAATAAATAATATTAATTTCATAATTTTAGGGCGAAAAATCGAAAATTTATTATCCAATTGATTTCCGATTGTTATGGATTCAAGTCTAGGTCATAAAAATTTAAAATTTATCATAAATTTACAATTTTTATGGTGGTTTTTAATCATATGTTTCTAATTAAATTACAATTAATTATGAAAATCAAATTAATTCTAAATTATTCTAATTTTCAACAAATTAATCATAATTACAAATTAGATTGCATAATTAACAAGACTAGGCATTCAAACTTGTTAAACATATGCAGTAGGTCAATCAAAAATTCAAGATTTATCAACAAGAATCGCAAATATTTAATTTAACATCTTAAATTTACGAAATTTTGCATTCGAAAAACTAAAACCTTCGAAAAGTCATAGTTAGGCTTCGAATTCGAAAATTTTAGAATGCCTTTTACATGCGGAATTGACACAAAAATCACTCAATTCGGATGAGTAACGAAGAAACTGCCGAAAAACTGCGTACGTATAATTAAATAAACGCAATTTGCAATTAATTAACAATTACGAAAATTAATCACCCCTTTTAATTCTTGCAAATTTGTAATATTTAACCATGTTCATGCAATTTAGATTATGAAAATAATAAGGGGCTCGTGATACCACTGTTAGGTTATGATACATATGACATTACATAGATCATGCGGAAACAACCATTAACCCAGGACAACATATTATTTACACATAATCATATAGCATAATTTAGATGCATACTCTTTGTTGCGTGCCCTCCCTAGCTGCGCCCGAACCGAACAAGAACAAGTCTTTAGGACTCCAAGTGTCGTCCCTCCGTAGATAGTCCACAGCACGTCCGGATCCGCCTTAAGATTGACCAACTAGAATCGCCCTTAAGGTACTAGAAAATTTCGGCAATTTGAGCAAGATGTGTGTTTGAATTTTCTCTCAAAAACTCACTTTGAATACTTTGAAAACTCGTTATAAATTGTGAGCCCTAGCCTCATATTTATAGGGGTATGGAAAGGGAATCGAAATCCTATTCAGATACAAATTAATTAAACCTAGAATCCTACAAGAACTCTAATTTAATTAATTTATCAAATAGAATTAGGAATTTAATCATTAACCGAACTCTGCATGTTTTAGGAAACGTGCACGAACACAAACACTTGCACACACACACGCACGGCAGCCACGATGGGCCCCCATGCGTGCGCGCGAGCAGCAGCCCACGCAGCGCCCGCGCGCGCTGCGCGCTGCGCGTGCTGTGCGCGCTGTGCGCGCTGCGCAACCTGCTGGGCCTGGCCTTGCGCTGGGCCTGGCGTGGCTGTTTGTGCGGCGCGCTTGGCTTGCTGGGCGATGGCCTGGCTTCGTGCTGGGCCTCGTCCGGCAGGCCTCGTCCGATGCTTATTCGTACGATGCGCTTCCGATTAAATTTTCCGATTCCGAACAATATTTAATATTTCCGATTCCGGAATAAATTTCCGTTTCGAACAAATATTTAATATTTCCGTTTCCGGAATTATTTTCCGATTCCGGTAATATTTCCGATTCTGACAATATTTCCGTTTCCGGCAATATTTCCGATTCTGGCAATATTTCCATTTCCGATAATATTTTCCGATACGTACCATGTTTCCGTTTCCGGCAACATCTACGACTTGGATAATATTTATATTTCCGATACGATCCATATTTCCGTTTCTGGCAATATCATCGTTTCCGGAGTATTCATTTCTTGCCTGTGACGATCTCAGCTCCCACTGAAACCAAGATCCGTCGATTCCGAATATCCATAGATAGAGTATTTAATGCCATTAAATACTTGATCCGTTTACGTACTATTTGTGTGACCCTACGGGTTCAGTCAAGAGTAAGCTGTGGATTAATATCATTAATTCCACTTGAACTGAAGCGGCCTCTAGCTAGGCATTCAGCTCACTTGATCTCACTGAATTATTAACTTGTTAATTAATACTGAACCGCATTTATTAAACTTAACATAGAATGCATACTTGGACCAAGGGCATTATTTCCTTCAGGAGCAGGATATTAAAGTATAGGATTCAATGATGAAAACCAACTACAAACTGAGAACAAATAAAGTTATGTTATGTGGTGCCTTTGTTATGTTGGTTATATTTGTGTTGCCTTGGTTATGTTCTGTTATAAAAGTCAGAACAAGGATATTTGTGTTGCCTTGGTTATGTTATGACATAAATTTATGTTGTAATTGGTCCCCTGTGCATTGTTGTTGCTGCCTTTTTCTTGTTACCTTTTCCCTTGTTCTTGCTGCCTTTTTCTTGTGTTGCCTTGGTTATGTTATGTTATAAAGTTATGTTATGTGTTGTCTTTGTTATGTTGGTTATATTTGTGTTGCCTTGGTTATGTTCTGTTATAAAAGTCAGAACAAGGATATTTGTGTTGCCTTGGTTATGTTATGGCATAAATTTATGTTGTAATTGGTCCCCTGTGCATTGTTGTTGCTGCCTTTTTCTTGTTACCTTTTTCCTTGTTCTTGCTGCCTTTTTCTTGTGTTGCCTTGGTTATGTTATGTTATAAATTAAAAAACAACATTCTCATTAATAACATTGATTTCATTCATTGAACTTTCCAAAATGATTGACACTTACAAAATGTTTTGCCTACATGTAATGCTTACATTCAAGCCCACAAAAGTGATATTTTAACTATACTTGTTACTTTCAATACATGTCCCCAAAACACAAAAAGTTACCTACTTGTTTTGTCTTTACTTCAATGGTTTGCTTTCCACTCATCATACACTTGTATGCATTCATTCACTGCCCATATTGGTGCCTTGACTTGCTCTGGCAGATTGCCTTCATCTGCTAGTATCTTTTTCTTGTTGTGTGGAAGTTGGTAGTCATTGTTTCCCTTATGTTTTAGAATCTCTTTAGAAACAAATTGTAGAGTCATCCAAACATTAGACAAAGTCTTAGGATGCAATTCTTTAAAAGAATCAATTACTGCCCCACTTAAGTCTTCCACTGTTCTTGGCATTTTCTTGTGTATAAGAGATTGAATTGACCTGAAATATCCTAAGTCCAATATATTGCAATCTGGATTGTTTGGTGGTTGTTGAGTCAATACAAATGTAAACCCATCTTGTTGAAAGTGTTGTTGCCATTCTGGATCAGCTTGCAATATGTGTGCCTTAGCATTGTCTTGAATTATGTAGATGACCTTTTCCCCTACATGTGGTGGCCACTTTTCTTTGATTGCTAGGATTATGTTGTTGATGAGCATGCCCCTTGTTGCAATTTGATTGACTGACTTGATTGGTTTAGTCTCAATTGTCCCCTTTACTCTGTTTTTTGATGTTCTCTTGGCTGCTATTGAATCTGTGAATGGAAAAATGCCTATTTTGCCATCAAACTCACACTGCCCATCTTCACCCCACCTTGGTCTTGCTACGGCTGCCATGAACATGAACTTTGGAATTTTTGTTCTTGACTTTGCTGTTCTGTGTGGAAATGGTTCATTGTTTGCAAGATACACTCTTTGATTTTTCTTTGTTAGATAAAACCACTTCTCATCTATGTGAATGAAATCAAACATGCTGTAATATGTTGGTTCATGTGGTATAGAGATATCCATTATCAGTCTAAGTACCCACCTCACCCTTGCCATCTTGCAATCATCTGAAATTCCTGGATGCAAGGGGCTTGAGTGGGGTTTAATCAGCTTTCTCATAACCATCCTCCAAACTGTTGTTGGTCCCAAATTGAGCATCTGTGCAAGATCTCTAATGCATGTTCTATCCCCCATGCCTATTGATGCAACTTGTTCATATGTCACTTGAATTCTCTTTCTGCCACAATTGTGATATTTGTTTTGCACAACATATGAGTTCAATGCTGCCTTCTGTTTCTTTGCCTTGTTCCATATCCCACCTATGGTCCTCCTTGTGTAACCATACTCCTTAACTGCCAAATCAACTGTCCCATGAATAAGGGTTTCTTCCCCTACATTCTTTCTGCAAAGCAAGAACAACAATATTTCCAGCCTCAATTCATTACTTATTCTTGGTGTTCTAGGCTTATGATGAACTTGTGTTGTTGTGTCTGATTGATGTTGAGATGATGTTGATTCTTCATGTGATGGCATGTTCAAATCAAATAAATAAGGGACCACTTGTAAATGTGATGAACTTACTGCTTCAGTTTGTTGTTCTGCCACATCCTCATCATTTGGCACTTGATGTGGTTCCTCATTAAGCTCTGGCACTTGCTGTGGTGCCTCATTAAGGTCTGGTACACTCTGACCTTCATCAAAATCCCCATTTTCATCAACAGCAGTGGGTCCATCATCATCCGAGTCGGATTCCGTATTTGCGCCGTCTCCTTCATTATCAGAATAACCGAGGAAATCATCCTCTTCTTGATCTGAAGCCATTAATGTCCCCTATTTTAAGTTAACTCTAGTGAATTGAGGCTGAATTTATTGTGTTCACATACAACAGATTTTTTGTAATTTTGGTGGGTTGCATTTAAGAGACAAAATTTGTGGGAAAGTGACCCTATTTATAAAGGGTTTCAACTCCCCTGTTTTAGCTTTTCAGTTTGGAGGGAAAAGTTGGAGGGAAAAAATCCAACTCCAAACTTTTTGTTTTGGGAAAGTTTGGAGGGAAATGAACTTTTTTGGAGGAATTCACGTGTAAACTTAATTTGTTTGGAGGAAAAGTCCCCACTTGCACATGTATTGGTCCCCACATCAAACAGATTTTTCTGATTTATTAATAAAGAAATAAATATCTTTACTTTAAATCATTTGTTTATTGTTTTCTCTCTCTTTCTTTATTCCAATCACTTACACCCAATTATTACTCTTACACCCAATCATTACACAAATACCCAAACATTCAAAGATTCCAGTTTTCTTATTTTCCACACCCATTCCCAAATGGGAAGAACTTAAAGGAACAGAGGGACTATGATATAGGAGTACTCCGTAATGAATTATATTGCACTCTTTTCTCAATAAGGTAAAGAAATACAATCAGGAGACCCACCCTCTCGAAGGGTACGTATATATACCTAGTTTGTAACTTTGATGAATTAGGAGAATTTGTGGGCTATTATAAGTATTGATGTAGATGGACGAATTCAAAAAAATGTTCTACATTAGTTATTCCTTCAGCAAATCAGCAGCTCTATTTTCTTGAAACGTAGGGAAGAAGAATTTCAAGTGGGTGACAAAGTGTTACTCAAAGTTTCACCAATGAAAGGTGTAATTAGGTTTGACATGAAAAGAAAGCTTAGCCCAAAGTACATAGGTCCTTATGAGATCCTAGAACGGATAGGAAAGGTAGCTTGTTGACTAGCCTTACCAATGAAGTTGCATAGAGTGCATAATGTGATATACATCTCTCAGTTGAAAAAGTATGTTCTAGATAAGTCGCATGTGTTGCAACCGAAAACCATAGAATTAGACCAAAGTTTATCTTTCGAGGAATGACCTGTCAAAATCTTGGATAGTAATGTGCGTAGTACACGAACTAAGGATGTTAATATTGTGAAATTTTTGTGGTCTAATCAAGAGTCAAAAGAGGAAACCCGGGAAGCTGAGGACGATATGAGAAAGAAGTATTACGAGCTATTTCCTGAGGGTAGTTGAGTTACGGGGTCGTAACTCGTGTCTTTTAAGGGGGGGGGGGTAGAGTGCGGTAGAATTTCGCGCTTTTTACCTTATTTTATGCTTAATTTATTGCTTCCTATTGAATTTGCACTTCATATTGTCATGTTGAATCACTAAAGAGTACAACTTAAATTTTTGCAAGAAAACGTAATAAAGTCTCACAAAGCGCAAATTTTTGGCTATACCCGGGTACAGCCAAAGCTGGCTGTACCCCCATCCAAAACGGTGTCGTTTTGTGTTGTTTAAAATGAACATTGATATACTGGTACAAAAATGAACATTTACTATTTCGGAGATGAACATTTATTTATTTATTTGGAATGAACATTTACTATTTTGGAAATGAACATTTATTTATTTATTTGGAAATAAATTACAAAAATGAACATTTACTATTTCAGAAATGAACATTTATTTATTTATTTGGAATGAACATTTACTATTTTGGAAATGAACATTTATTTATTTATTTGGAAATAAACAATATAGGCGCTTGTAAAAACATAAAAGACCAATGAAGTGAACAATTTTATTATGAACATTAACCATATATTTATTGTGAACAAACAAATAAACAAGAAAGAACAAATAATTCAACAAAAAAGAATAAACAATATAAAATGAACATAAAATTCCAGAAAAAAGAACAACTAATACAACAATTATGAACAATTTTATGATGAATTTTAAAGCCAACATGAAAGAAAAAACAATACAACAAGAAAGAACAAATACTGGTACAAAAATTAACATTTACTATTTCGAAAACGAACATTTATTTATTTATTTGGAATGAACATTTACTATTTTGGAAATGAACATTTATTTATTTATTTAGAAATAAACTAAAAAAAATGAACATTTACTATTTCGGAACTGAACATTTACTATTTCGGAAATGAACATTTATTTATTTATTTGGAATGAACATTTACTATTTTGGAAATTAACATTTATTTATTTATTTGGAAATAAACAATATAGGCGCTTGTAAAAACATAAAAGACCAATGAAGTGAACAATTTTATTATGAACATTAACCATATATTTATTGTGAACAAACAAATAAACAAGAAAGAACAAATAATTCAACAAAATAGAACAAACAATATAAAAATGAACATAAAATTCCAGAAAAAAGAACAAACAATACAACAATTATGAACAATTTTATGATGAATTTGAAAGCCAACATGAAAGAACAAACAATACAACAAGAAAGAACAAACAATAAAGCAGATAATTATTATGAACAAACAAATAAACAAGAAAGAACAAATAATTCAACAAAAAAGAACAAACAATATAAAAAAGAACATAAAATTCCAGAAAAAAGAACAAACAATACAACAATTATGAACAATTTTATGATGAATTCCAACATGAAATAACAAACAATACAACAATAAGCTTGATGAATGAATTTAAAAAACAACAAGAAAGAACAAACAGTACAACAAGAAAGAACAAACAATACAAAAAGAAAGAATAAAAGATTAATGAAGAGTTTAATTATGAACATTAACCATATGATTATTAATAAACAAATAAATAAACAAGAAAGAACAAACAATATAAAAAAGAACATAAAATTCCAGAAGAAAGAACAAAAAATACAACAATTATGTAAATTTGATGATGAATTTAAAAAACAATATGAAAGAACAAACAGTACAACAAGAAAGAACAAACAGTACAATAAGAATGAACAAACAGTACAATAAAAAAGAACAAACAGTCAACAAGAATGAACAAATAATATGAGCGCGTCGTTTTTGGAGGGTACAGCCAGAGCTGGCTGTACCCGGGTATAGCAGTTAGCGATTACTCACAAAGTCTCAAGTTTTGAGTTTTAAGTTTTGGTTACCGAGCCCAAGTTTAGGGATGAAACTTCTTTTAAGGAAGGTAGAC
Organism: Spinacia oleracea; assembly: GCF_020520425.1. Classification (NCBI taxonomy): domain Eukaryota; kingdom Viridiplantae; phylum Streptophyta; class Magnoliopsida; order Caryophyllales; family Amaranthaceae; genus Spinacia; species Spinacia oleracea. The sequence continues at coordinate 33,724,039 of NC_079492.1, forward strand.
TGTAATTCTTCGTATTTTGTAAATATGTTTTATTATATTTATAAAGCATTTTTATTATTTCGAGAATAATGTATTTTATTAATTAAGAATATTTATCATTTTAATTAATAAAGAAACGAATTTAAATTTCAAGTTGGGAATTTAATTGGGTTTCAATAGTAAAACGATTTTAAATTAATCTAGCCCAATTCAATTCCAAGTTGAAGTCCAAACAAATTAAACAAGCTCGTCTTATGTTTAATGAAGCCCGTAAGGGAATCCTAAACCTTATCCCATCTTTGAGTTTCCTAAGCCTATAAAAATAGGTGATCACCCTCAAAATCCCTCACTATTGTTCATTAAACCTAAAAGTAAAACCTTAACCCTAAATCTCTCTTTCTTTCGTCGAACTTCTGTTAGGCTGTTTTTCTCCTACTTCCGTTCATTTTCAGACAAAAGTTTCTTCTTCAAAGTTGTAGATCTCGAAAAGTTCTTGAACTTTTCCTCAATAATCAATTGATGTGGAGTTATGAATTAGGATTTATGGCTGTTTTAAAATCCTGCAACAATATTTCACCTTTTATTTCTCCCTCTCTTTGCTCTTGTCCGCACAGCCCCACGAGAAACCTTGCTCGCTCGCTCGCTGCCTTGTGCCCCCGTGCACTCGTTTTCCCTCACCCTTGATGCCTCATGCTCGTACATCACCGCACAACACCGCACACCCATTGAGCGCTCGTCGCCTGCCCCCGCTCGTACGCTGCTCGTGCACCCTCGCTCTCCCTCTCCTTGTGCACGCGGCTGCAGTCTCTCGCCCAGTCATCGCACACCTGCCCCTTGCGAGTGCTGCTGCTCGGTGTTGATTCTTCGCACACCCTCGTGCTCTCTCTCTTGCTCGCGCCCCTGCCGAGCCTTGCTTCCCTTGTTGTTGTCCGTCGCACCACACACACACAAGCCTCGTGTGTGTTGTCGTGTGTTATACACCGTATCTTTTGATTATTTATATGCCCAATCACATCCAATTCGTGATTATACCGTGCTATAGGCCAGTTTGGTATAATTCTCTTCTTCCTTACCTATTCTATTTCAATTCCGTATTTTAAATTATATTATCATTATTGGTGTTTTATTAATTAAAATGCTAGGATCGGTTATGAACACCGACTTTTGATGATTTGTATGTTTGAATTATTGAAGAATGTTTTGAATTGAAGTATTATAATTTTCAGATTTGAAATATATATAAAAGCTTCAATTTTTATTAGTTTTAATGGGTTTACTTCCAAACTATGATTAGGGTTTTAATCTAAGCCTAATGACTAATTGATTAGCATAATTTGATGACTAATTTAATTATGATAATCAATTATATTTTTTCAGAATATTTTAAAGTCTTAAATTGGCGATTTTGAGCGGTTTTATGCACGAAAATAAATTAATTTCATGCTAGGGTTTTAATCGTTCAAATGAGACTATTATTTTATTAATAAACGAATGATTTCTAATTAATTCAAGTGTTTTAAATATTAATAAAGTTGCTGGAAGTTTAATGAACATGAATACTAATTAAATTTCATTATATTAATGATAGGAGGTGATTTCTAATCTAAAGCCTTGATTCACAAAGTGACCCCGTACTTGGATATACAAGGTACGTACATGTCTAGGGTGACAACCGTTTACGTGAGGACTTTTGTGATGCTTTATTGTTGTGAATCATGTGACTTGGATTATTATTGGATTCATGTTTGATGTGTGAACAAACATGTTATGGATTATTATTGAATTTATGAATTCTATGTGAACGATCATGTTGTGACTATATATTTATAATCGTGGAATTTAATGTCAAGCATGTTGTTCAAGTATTATATGCATGTATGGGAGTTTCACATGCAAGGGATAATTATTATGCTATAGTACGTAATGTCTAGCATATTTTGAGCCAAGTATTCGTGCCTCATTGTACTATTTATTCTACCCCGTCTGTAGGGTATGTTTTGGAAGTCTATGTGAGTTGAACTAAGGATTTTTCGCGCCTTGTGCACACCCCGCTTATTAACTGGCAATGTCGGGTTATCTCAATAGTATATTGAGAAGGAACAATGGGAGTAATATCACTTGAGTCTTGTACATTGATCACAAGTCCTAATGAATTAAAAGAAGTGTTGTTTGGTTGCTTTATTTTACCTTGTACTCCTACGAATTTACCTTGAGTATGAACAATTAGGGGAGTCTTGTCGGAAAACTTGTACTCCTACGAATGATACAAGAAGTTGTTTCATTCTTTCTTTTTATGAGCTGGAACTCCGTCGATATGGTCCAATAATTATTTACTTTTATTTATTTTTGTGTTTGGTTGGCTCCCAACACCCTTCATTTTATGGATATTTCTTTTGGGCCCGTTTGAAGCTTATTCTTAGTTAATATATGAGTCAAGTGTCGTGTCAAGAGTCGAGTATTGTATCCATGGTTTATTGTTTACTTATATGACTTTAATTGTTTATTTACATGGCTTTTGCATGTGGATTAATTATTGTGAGTGAAGCATGTTAATTAGACTAGGATTTCATTCTAGCTTGTTCGTACTCAACTTTCGTTGACTTCGTGCTTCATGTTTCTTTTGGTCATGGCCTTTGCCTTAATGACCCTATGATGATCCATCATTGCACTTGCGTTGTTGAGGAGTAGATTTTTATAAGCAGGTTTGTAGAGATAACTTGTGGGAGAAGTTATCTAGCATGGGATTGTGTTTGAGCGTTGTTTTCCCCAACATTCTAAACTCTATTTATTTTATTTAGTCTAGACTATCACGATTTCAAGTTAGTTAATGGATTTTGATTTAAAGTATTTGGGGTGAGCCGTCATGGTTCCAACTTGTAGTAATTCCATTAACTATTATTTATTGTTTTGAAAGTTAGTTGATTTCCGCTGCGTAATTCTGGTACTAGCCTTAACCGTTATCACGGTGGGGGTAATATTTTAGTCATTCCTTTACTTGAAGTTAGAAAATGGTTTTATAAAGACAAGGAATTATCATGGTGTTACATCGGAGGAGACGACGACGCTATAGGATGGGGACCCTCACCGCTAGTAATGACCGACATCTCCATACTGCCGCCAATCCTGGAATAACGAGCGACCAAGGGTAGAGTGTTAGATCTAGAAGCAGCAGCAACCGCAGCCGTAGACGAGCGAAGATGTTTTCTCGCCTGTTCGGCCATTTCGGAAGGAGACATCCTGGCCATAGGCTTAGACGACAAGGTATGTTCTGTATAAAAAACAACACCATTTTAGCCCTCGATTATCCAAGCACAAATCAAAAGACGCAAACCAAAAAAACATTTATCCAAAGGTAGGCACATTACCAGAAGTGTTCACCATCTCCACTTCAGTCTTTTCGCTTCCACCTTCCTCAGATGACGAATTTGCGATGACATCTTCAGCCAAAATCCTCTTCCCACGTCGCGTAATCAACTCAACCTCCTCTTCAACTTCCTCGTCCGCGTCACCTACCTCTTCACATTCTTGATCTTCGGAGTGACTCACGTCACGAAGAAATTTCCTCTCACCTTCAAAACAACCCAGAAACCTCGACGTCTTCTCATGAGAGACGGCGTTTAGACCCACTATCAACACGTCAACAACTGCAAAACAACACAAAGCAAGGCGACGTTCAGTAAAATAGCAACAAAACACATAAAACGACAAGCGTTTACCTTCTTGCGTCCACTCTTCAACCAGAAAGTAACCCATCTCCCCTAATAAATCTTAGTTCACAAAAACGAACCGACTTTTCCAACCTTTGTCGTTTACCCCTAGGCCAGTCGCCAAGTTCTTCATCGACTTTTTTGTAACCAAAGTGTACCGACTACAATCCATCATCATCATAAGATTGTAGGTATAGAGAAGGTCAGCCAAATCAAAAGGCGCCTCCCAGACAGCAGTACCCGGTCTATCACCGAGAAAATCCTCCAGATCTGAGGCATCAACTGCCCCGGACTCAAATTTAACACTTTGATAAATAACTAAGCAAGGGAGTGAAAGGAAACGCAGTCCAATGAGAAACGGGTATCGTAGAATACCACATACCCTTGGGGGAAATGAAACGCCTCCTCCTGTGGACCAGGAATCGCGACCTCCACCGAGGGCAGGAGACGGGAGATTGGCAATGACTCTTTCGCATCAGCAACCGTAGTGTAAAACGGAAGATTCGAACTAATCCGGCTAGATTCAACCCGATTTCTCTCTCTAACCGCTACTGTCTTAGGACTAGCCATACCTCTCGAAGAATTTAACTAAAAATACAAAGAACATTGGAGAAATTACCTGAACTGAGCTCGGAATTAAGCAGGGAGTTGATTCGCCTTCTTTCTCTCTCTTTAAAACTTCAGATCTGGAAAAATCCGGAGCCTCTTTGTGTCACGGTCCGAATGTTTTGACACTGGAACCGTGCGGCGCACTCTTGCCTATTGGCGCCAAGGATGCGAGCCTTGTGCGGAAAGAGTTTCTTGTGACTCGTAGGGGCACGAGTAAGCGTCTGATTCTGAAAGGTCGCTCTTGCCTATTGGCGACGAGAGCAAGGGACGAGGGTCAACCGGGGCGCTTGTGTTCGCATAGCAGGCACAAGCGGGACCGGCGACGAGAATTTATCTGTTTGTGGGACTTTTTGGGACTTTGTGGGATTTGGGATGCTTTAGAGAAAGTGATGGCACAATATCTATAAAGGCCTACAACAAAACACACGCAATAAAGCGATGGCAACAATTGGTGAGAAGTAGGAATTCATTCATTCATACCCCTCATAGAGGTTTATTTTGAATTAGCTACAAACTACTAGTGAACAATGGATTGACACTAACATAATAATTCTATCTAGAGCCTAGAAAACTATTAGAAAGATCCTAGAAAGCACTAGATAAGCAAAATACAAGTAAATGAAAGTTGGATTCTAACACTTTGAGTGGGTATTTGTGGATTTATTGCATGTTGCTATTTTCTATTTTTTTTGCATTTAATTGTTTGCGCTTACTCACGTCGAAAATTAAATAAGAAAATAATCCATAAAACTTACAAAGACCCCCCTAAAAAACTTAGGATAATACTAAATGTTGAAATTAAAATTTCTTTGATTGATTTTGTCATTTGGTATACCATAAATTAAATCATAGCATATGCCATTAAAATCTTAGCTCAAAAAATACGCACACTCGAAATCAACACACATTCAATAAAATAATGGCATAAAAATAATTTCAACTTTTTTATTCCTTTCAAATTCTACTAATTTTTTTATGCATTTATTTTACTTCAAACTTCTTTTATTTTATCTCAATATGCACTTATTAATTTGTTGACAAAAGTTAATAAAACTAATACGTATTACATTTTTTTTCTTTTAAAACTTGATAAAACTAATCCTTTAAGAGTCACAATTACAGTGTAATCAATTACTGTGTAATCAATAAAAGCTACTTATGATAAAATTTTCTAAAAAAAATTGAGATTAAAATTAATGTTGAGATTCCTCTCAAACTAAAAACAATTAGTCAAAATTGTGCAACTACTTAAAAACGATGGTGTTATTATAATAAAATTATTATATATTAATATGTTTGCAACAACATAAATATTTTGAATATGTTAATGTAAAAGATTGCAATATCACAAAATTTCGTGCAAATTTAACATTTGACATGTAAATCGTGCATCACACTTAATCAGGCTGACGACAAAGATAGACATAGATGATTGACTAATATTGACTAACAAATAGAGGTTTTGTGTCGATGAGCGGGTTTAAGGATATCATGTACCCACCTTGGTGATGAAGCGAGTTTTAATTTGTTGGATTTTAAAACACTCACTAAATCCTAATTATGTATGTCACTTTTTTAAAAAATAATTTATCAACATAATCAATTTTAATACCACGTAATAAACTTATGTCAAGATATTCAAAAGTTAGCTGGAAAATAAAGTAAATTATCTAGCAAATATAGGGATGTTAGATTAATTGTTAGCGGGGCGGGTTTTTTGGGAGATTGTTCCCCCCCACGGATTCGTCACATGGTCGAGCGGGGATGGAGGAAAGTTTGGTGAGTGATGGGGTTAAAGAATGTATTCTCCACGGGTGATGATCAGGCAGTGATGGATATTAGATTCCTTCCTTGATTATCCTTCATCTAATTCATTATTCCTTTTATATATTCCAATTTAATCGTCGCACTTTCTTTTTCGAGCGTCCAATTTAATTTTCATACTTCTTTTATGGCATGGACTCACTAATATATTACATCTCTCTTCTCACCGTCAAAAATTAAGGTCCCACTTATTCTCCCATTCAATTAAAATAGTTTTGTGTTTAAATAATAGATAAGCCAAAATCTACTTATTGTATAAACTCCGTGAAAACTTAATGTGACGATTAAACTGGGACGACTAGAATACTAACCTACATATTATGTAGTATAACGTTTTGTTTATTTACTCAATTACTCTAATCAGATAACCGAATTGTCGAATATTCTAGAAAAAATATTTAAAATTCAAAACTCTCTTACTGAAAAAAATAGACGAGTCTAGGGGTGGGTGTGGATACACGGATGAGTGGGGGAGCAGGGATGAATTTTGTTTTTTACCCCTTGAGACATGGATTGGGAGGGGTGGGAACTATCATTGGTGGCGGGGATGGGGATGAAAAATTTTAGGCGGGTACGGTGTAAAGGTCGCACCCTGCCTCAAAATGATCTCTAGCTAAATAAGGTAAATGGTCGGGTTATGTGTTAAATGGTCGGATAATGAGGCAGATGGTACGGGTATTAAGTAGATATGACTATCTAAGGGAATGGTGGATGAAAATAAATTTATTCTTGACACAGATGATGAATGAGGATGAATATAATTTTGTCCATGTATCATTTTTTGTTTTTTTTTTTTAATAAATAAGACAACTAATAGGGCAATAACGAAATTATTTATCATTAACTTAATAAGGAGGATATCTATCACATCTATTTTGATGATTATTTTCTACCACTATAGTTTAAATTTCATATAAATTTTATATTTAGGTTAGAAATCGTACATCGCACGGGTACTATACTAATTATTACACTATTGCACGACCTGCTATCTCACATTTCCTCCTCATATACTCTGCACATAAAAGAGATTTCATTGACATGGATGATTTGGTATATATTGATTACTTTATTGCCTATAAAACTCTATTATACGTCGTATAAGTTAACTCGTGAGATTATGCTTTGAAACACCCGTATAGACTAACTCGTGTGATTATGTTTGAAAACACTAGTGTTTGGGCTCCCAATTGACTCTCAATTGGGCCACTAAGTCCAAAGCCCAATGGCTCTAAACAACAGCATCAAACCTACCAATGGCTATTCAGCCATCCATTAAGGCCCAAAGCCCAATAGCAATAAATGACCTATGGGCATTTATTATGCAAACACTATAAATAGGCCGCCAAGGTTCACACCTCAAGGTACGTCCAATTTTATCGCCTTAAGACTACTCTTCTAGAGAACTTCTCTCTAGAATCCGAGCATCGTTCTTACTTAGGCATCGGAGGGGCTTTCCTCGGAAACACCCCCGAGGCTAGTGACTTTGCTCTTGTGCAGGTGAATTCGGACTCTACTCATTCAAACAAGCAAGATCTTCAACACATACAAAAGGGCCTTCATTCGAAGCCCATTGTTTCCATCTTTACAACACCGGAACAATTTGGCGCCGTCTGTGGGGAACAACACTTCAAAGCCTTTGAAAGACATCAATCACCTCTTTCCGCGAAAATGGTGAATGATGTTGTTAACAACAATGACGACGATATGATGGTGCGGTCAGATTCAGAATCTGACCAAGAGGAGCACCCTCAATCGATGGCGAGGTCACAGCCAAGCAGAGCTACGACCGCCACAAATGCGGGACCTCCGATTCCAACTAGAGAAGAGCTCACTGCGGCCATGACCATCATGCAAAACTTCCTCTTCAATGAGAAGCAGCAAGGACTGGCAAATGACCGCAGAGAAGAGAGGAGGACCAGGCGAAGGCTGAACGAGCCACCCAGTGCGGAAGTGTCCAGACCCGAACGAGAACTCCTTCCCTTGACAGGTACACACTTGACGTCGAGATGGATGGAAAGCACGTGGGACACCCAAAAAAGGGCACAACAGCAACCAGATTGGTTTGCGAAACCATCGCCTACTCCAACAGCTCTCCAAAGCGAATCGACTACTCGTAACACTCGGGTCCGAAGCTCGGTGCTCAGCAGGTTGAGGCCCTCGGTCCACTCAAGGTTAAGACCCTCGATCCATACGAGACTCGGGGTGGGCGAGCCAAGCAGATCTGGCGAACGACCCGAGGTCAGTAGCCGAGAGAGAAGAAGAGACAGGAGGCATGATCGAACCCCTAGCCCCCATCGTACGCCCGAACGTTCTAATCACAGAACCTCGGAAAACGAAGGCATCAGGGCTAGACTCGGGAAAAGAATCATGACTCCCACGTCATCCCCTTTCTCGGACGAGCTGATCATGGAAGAAATACCGAAGGTAAGACTGCCAGCGCACCTGACCTACAGCGGAATCACAGATCCGAGGGATCATGTCATCTCCTACGAGCAGCAAATGTTCTTGAGTCCCTACTCCGAAGCATGTTGGTGTAAATATTTCCCAACCACGCTAACCGGAGTGGCGGGAGAGTGGTTTAGATCGCTGCCGAAGGGATCGATCAAGAGCTGGAAAAAGCTGAAAAAGAGATTCTGCACACAGTTCGTGAGCAACAATCGCCCCGAGCGAACCACAGCAGAACTGACCTCAATCCAACAAGAAAGAGACGAAAGTCTGAGAGAATTCATGGCCAGATTCATGAAGGAATCAACAAACATACCAAACTTGCAGCCAGACGTGGCCATCTTCGCCTTGAAGCACGCGCTCCAGGAAGGGAAGTTCCGTGACGAACTCTCAATGAAGAACCCCTCCAGAATAGCTGACGTGCTCCAAATGGCTGATGCGTTCATCAGAACCGAAGAGTTCAACAAGGCCGCTGCAAGACTGAAAGGATCGTCGGATCCGAGAGACACAAAGAATACCCAGAGCAAGCCCGAGGGCAGCTCAAGGAAGGGGAAAGAGAAAGTAGGAGCTAGAGAGATGAGCCCGAAGAAAGACGGGAGAAGGGGTGAACTTCAACCCAAGTACACCAACTACACTCCACTAGCTCTGCCCCGAAAAGAGATATTCAGCCTCAACAGAAATGACGAAAAGTGGAAACTACCTGGGAAGCTCAAGTCCAACCCAGCTCGGAGAAACAAGAACAAATGGTGCGAGTTTCATGATGACTTCGGTCACCACACCGAAGAATGCAACTCGCTGAAAGACAACATTGAGGACCTCGTTCGCCGAGGCTACCTTAAACAGTACTTGTTAGACCGAAGGGAGGAAAAAGAAAAGGCCGCAAGCGGCAAACAACACGAGCAACCCCAGAAAAGGGTCTACGAAGCAACAGGGCACAAGAAGAATGACATCCTAGTGGTGTTCGGGGGACAGAAGTCTGGCAAGGCCAGCAAAAAACACCTAAGAGCCCTCTCCCATCGGGTCAACTTCAGCGCGGTGGGAGATAACCAGCCACACCCCCCGAACATGACCTTCACTGCTGATGATTGCTTCGGAGTCCAGTACAAACATGACGATCCTCTGGTCATTTCCATGGACCTCAATAACCACAACGTACATCGAGTGTTAGTCGACGGAGGAAGTGCCGTCAATATCATCTTCAGAAACTGCTTCGAGCAGCTGATCCTCGAAGAGCCAGAGGAAGCACTAACGAAAGTCAGTTATCCTCTGATCGGATTCAACGGATCCGCAGCTATCCCTCGAGGAAAGATCACCCTGCCAGTCACAGTGGGTGAAGGCCAGGCAGCAAAAACCCTTCGGGACGAATTTTTGGTGATGGAATGCGACTCCGTATACAACGTAATCATGGGGAGAACCATGATTCACAAGATGCAAACAGTCCCCTCACTACAAAAAAACGCGGCACATTGTGACGCTTTTTGGGACAAATTGTGACGCTCTACAGTGTCGCTATTTCACATAGCGACGCTTTGGGAGAGGGTCGCTATTTTCATTGCCGCTATTTACCGACGCTTTAGAGCGTCACAATTTGCAAAATATCGACATATTTCTCCGTCGCTATTTGGGATATAGTGACTCTTTAGAGAGTCGCAATATTTAGACTGTATAAAGCGTCACTATTTGCACGTGTATAGACACATTTTTCCGCCACTATAAACCACATAGAGACGCTTTAGACACCCGAAATATATAGACTCTTATTAGAGTCACTATATGTTCACTTTCGTGCGAGGTCCCCCCATTCCCTCCAAAATAATTTAGACCCTTTGGAGCGTCACAATTTGCATCATATTATTTTTCATATATACATAATAATTTAGACGCTTTGGAGCGTCACAATTTGCATCATATTTTTTTCATATATATATATATATATATATATATATATATATATATATATATATATATATATATATATATATATATATATATATATATATATATATATATATATTAATCTAAAATCATGAATTATCTATAAAAATATATATCGACCATAGATAATTAATCATAATCAAATACATTAACTTACTACGTAGGTACACTATATATCTTAAAGCAACATATTAACTTGCTATGATTCATATATACTTAAGTAGTTAATTTAGGAAAAGTGATAAAAATCATCTATACATTAAATTAATTCGCAGAGTCTAGTCAAACTGAAATAAAAGCGATATTTTAAAACAAATAACTTTCTAACTAGCATTATCATTTTTTCTACAAGATAGTCCAAAACTAAATAAAAACAACTTCCTGACTACGAACAAGTAAACATATCGTTATGCTAGCTTAGCTTCAAGATAACTTGTTCATCTCTTGATCTACATTTACTATTACCACTTGAATCATCAATAATCTGCAAAGAAAATTTAATGTCAAATATAGTATGATGAACATTCCATAAAATCAAGGGAAAATTAACAGTAATCCTAACCAGCTTGATCCTAACTACTAGTCGTCTTCTCAAAATAATATCAACTATTAATCAAGGGAAAAATGCATGACTATTAGAAATATAGACATGAACAATGAATATATATATATATATATATATATATATATATATATATATATATATATATATATATATATATATATATATATATATATATATATATATATATATATATATATATATATATATATATATATATATATATATATATATATATATATATATATATATATATATATATATATATATATATTATTGGTAAATTAGTTAACTTAATTACCAAAGGTAGAAACCCAAACAACAACCAACAGAAAACAACAAGGGAAACAAAAGCTAAGGGAGCACAGCCCGCACCCAATCAAAAACAAAAAACACTAAAACATTCTACAACGACACCAGCCAAACTCGCAAAATTTGAGTTATAAAAGGTCATTTTTTACAAATTTGCAATGCTTGTATAATAACACTTTAAACATTAACATTTGATTTTTGCCTTGTTTTTTCCCTGTATGAATTAAAGGTTAGTTCCTACTTCCTAATCAATGGCGAAGAGACAAAAGTTAAAAGTGCTAAGTGTACTTGACGTAGCAAAGACACAATGGTACCACTTGAAAGTTTTCATGATTCTTGGTATGGGCTTCTTTACTAATGTCTATGAGCTTTTCTCCATATCTGTGGTGACCAAAATCTTAGGCCGTCTCTATTACACTGAGCCAAATCCAACTAGCCCAGGGTTTATACCCATGAATGTGGCCTTGTGTGGTACCTTTGCTGGGCAACTCATCTTTGGGTGGTTAGGTGACAAGTTAGGAAGGAAAAAGGTATATAGTCTTACCTTAGTCATAATGGCTTTCTTATCCTTAGCCTCTGATGTTCATTAACTTGCTGCTTAAACTGTGACTTTCTTTAATTATCAGGCTTGCCCATTTGAAAACCAAAAAAAAAAAAACAAGACACCAGCCCAACAAGCTACACAGCAGAACCAGACTGAACAACACAAGGTTTGCACAAAAGAACTGCACAACAGCAAGCCAGCCTGAGCAGAACAGTATGCCTGACTGACTGCAAACCTGCAAAACTACGCAACACCAAGACTGAGCAGTAGCAGCAGCTACAACAGCAGGACCTCAAGAACTTTCAGTTTTCAGATTCAGTAGCAGTAGCAGGACCTCAACATCAGGACCTCAACAACAGTAGCAGTAGCAGCAGATTCAGTTTTCTCATGTTATCAAAGCTGTAGATTCTTAATCTTTCGAGTTTAGTTCCTCTTGTCAGTTATAGATTTAGATTAAGACCCCAAGAACTTTCTTTTTTCCTTTGATATAATATTCAGGCGTGATGAGAAGCAAAGCAAGTGATGCTTACAAGTACAATAGCTAAAGAATTTGTACTTGGTATTCATTTATTGGTAATTGGTATTCATTTCTTATGATTTTCTTTTTACTGGTGATTTTAGATGGATGAGGAAATGCTAGAGGAGGAAGTTGGGGAAACAGAAGAAGAGACAAGTACCAAGAATATGTGGGAAAGTGTGGAAACTCTCACTAAATATTATAAGGAGGCTGTTTAACTGGGGATTATCAGACCATTACAGAATAGAGATCGCTGTTTACCGACTAGAAACAGAAAAGAACGAGTTGGTTGAGAAATTATCAACTTTGACAGAAGAGTTAACTTCTGGAAAGGATAGATTTATCCGCCTGCAAGCTGACTTTGATAACTTTAGAAGGAGATCAGGTAAAGAGAGACTATCAGTTCGAAGCGATGCACAGGGAGAAGTAATTGAGAGTCTTCTTCCAATGGTGGACAACTTTGAGAGGGCGAAGCAACAGTTACAACCAGAAACGGATAAGGAAAAACAGATTGATACGATTTTTCTAAGATAGTACTATGAGTGAACAGACCAAAAACGAAACAGACTATAGAAGTCAATCAAACAGAAAACAAGCTTATACTATGAGCAATTTCTATGGCAACTAAAACTTTTTATAGTAGTTGATTTCAGACTTATCTCTCACTCATGGTCAGAGTTCGAATGAGGTTTTATTAGGAGAGTAAGTCGGAGTCGCTGCTGTCTTGGATTGACATTTAACACTGTGTTTTCTTTACGCGTTACAGAAGGAGCATCATAAATTAACTAACAGAAACCATAGTTTGTTAACAACCCAGACCTAACACCAAACTCGTGTTTCAGCTAATATCAACATAATACCTTATTATGATAATACTAAATCTAAACATCTACCTTCTAATCTCACCATCATCCATAAATAATCTACAACTATAAAGCTTGTTTCAGCTATAAGTTTATCTATAAAGCATGAAATGCAGTTAATTAATTCCATATGAAATTACCTTGCATTTGGCAATAGTGTCAAAGTCTCATTTCTCGGCCTGGTTGTCACCATTGCCACCAGAATCATCAGTAATCTACAAAAAGCATTTTAATATGTAAATTAGATATGCCACATTTCAGGTAATGATACATGATGCTCAATCAGAATAATTTCCAGAAATAACTAACCATATTTATTGCTGATTCCGCACCATCTAAAAGGTTCGATGAAACATTCCCTTTGCGTACTTCCTTCAAAACTTGTCCCAAAAAAGAAGCAATCATTTTAAATGATTGTGTTGTTTCTTCAAACTTGGTGTTTAGAACTTGATTTTGTTGCGCAAGGTCCTCATTTTGCTTCTTGACAACTGATATTTCACCTTTCATGTTCTCCACTTCCATAGCATTGTTGTTAACATAGCTTGACCCTTCTTTCCTCAGCAAACCTTCCACTCCAAAGATGTCGCTTTGCTTCACTCCAAATCCATAATTCAGAGGACGTTTAGGTACTTCACCTTTATACATGAGCTCATTAAAGACTGCATTCTCAATTTCAATTACGGGCTTTGAAGAAGAGGAACTCGCAAGATTTTCTTGGACCTTTTTGTTGGCATCCTCCTGTTATATAATATGAAAAGATCACTCAAAATCTATTAACCAAGAATACTATGTACAAGCAAAGAAAAAAATAAATAGACTTCAAGAGACAAGATTGATTTATAGAATTAGCTCAATGCAATGATACCACAAATTGATGAGGAAGTGTGCCCTCTTTAAAGCTTCCATCTTCTTTGGCGTAAACTGATTTGAAAAATGCCAATTCGCTAAACACTCCTTTCTTCTCTTTCTGCAATTTCAGGAAAAAAATAAATTGAAAACTGAAATTTTGAAGTTCTTAAACCGACTATCACTATATTTGTTTAACACTTTGAGTTGTTATCCCCGTAGTAGGGTTGCTGGGTGCATTGCCACTTTGCAAGGGGTGACAGAGTCGGCAACAGAGGCAGTGACATCAGCAAGCTCTCTGCTAATTGTGTCAGGCTAAGGGGAATTCAGGAGTACGTTTCCGTGTAGATGCAGGGAAGATAATAAACAGAAGAAATATCAGCCAATAGTTTCTTTATACCTGTATTCAGTTTGTTTTGTTTCTGTAACAAGTGGCAAATATTAGTTCTAGTTATTAAGATATTAGGTAAATAAGTTTTTGCAAACTTGTTTGCAGGTACATTTTCTTTGCATTGTTTTTAGTTTATCTTACATGATCCAATAATTAAAATCAATATGGACATTGATGAATCCCATGATCCCAGCTGGCCTCTATGCTTTTGACAGAGGACTAACAGATAATCTATCGATTCTTATAATCTGATAATGTAAACATTGACAGATAATTTGACTACTAAGTGAGTAAATAAAATGAAAACCCAGACCAATTGGACGACTTCGACGCTGTCCCACGGGCACCATAGGGTTCCGATTTCCCCTCATAAGAAGGAGAAGGAGAAGGAAAAGCCTAACTCTTTGAAGGTTGTGAGGGCAGCGCCGAAGGCAGAGTCGAATACCGATGCTAAGAGTGGAGTTCAGAAGTTTAGGGTCAAGCTGTTGCCTGAAAGTGGTGGCCAAGAGTGTCATGGATGTTCTCTGTATGGTATGTTGTTCTTGCAGCCGTTTACATACGTTTTATTCTGTTATTGTTGTGTTTATTGATTTTGGCTTCTGTATATCCTTTAGCGAGCTTGGATTTCCTGTTGGTTTTCAGTTCTAGAACAATGTATTGTCATCATGAAGGGGATTAGAATTTCCTGGAACATATATGGTTTCCTGAATGAATACTTTATTGGTTTCGAGTCAGATGTTTGGGAAAGAACCGGATTAGTTGGTTGTTAACTTTTTATGTCAGCTAGAATTTAGCTAAATTAGTGAGTTTTAGTGCTGAATGGCTTGATCAATTATCAAAAGTTCTAGAACAATGTATGTCATCATGAAGGGGATTAGAATTTCCTGGAACATATATGGTTTGCTGAATGAATACTTAATTGGTTTCGAGTGAGATGTTTAGGAAAGAACCATATTAGTTAGTTGGTTGTTAACTTTTGATGTCAGCTAGAATTTAGCTAAATTAGTGAGTTTTAGTGCTGAATGGCTTGACCAATTATCAAAAACTCATTTTAAAGGATCAAAGACATTATTTCGGGAATAAATTATATGGTGGACTGGTGGTGGTGAGGTGAAGCTTTGTTATTTTGGTTGAAATGTTAATAGAGAAAGGAATGTTGTTGGTTGTTTGTTGATTGGATAGGTTTGAATTTGTGTAATTGATTTACTCTTGAATTAGTCATGTTTAGGCTGTTGTGCTTGATTAATCTCAAATTAGAAATAATAATGGTGTTGATTTGCAACATTTGCAGCTCACAAGGCCGCACTTCACATCATCTCTAATTTTATTTACATTATGCTATGCTCTTATTAATGCTGGTTTTGATGTCTCAGCCTTACTTCAATAGCTGGGAATATCATCAACTGAAACAAGTGAGAAAGTTGGGACATTTTCACTTGCATATGCAGCTCACAAGGCCGCATCTCCGATAAAGTTTCTGCCTACAGTTGCCCTAACTCCATTGTTGCTTCCTGGATTTCAAGAAAGTAGATAAAGATAACTAATCCCAGAATATATGACTACTCTGTATATGACTTTTCTTCCATTTGTGTAATACCAGAATATGTTATTGGATACGTAGCAGAATCAACTCTTTGTCATTTCATTGTGAATTTGCATTTTAGTGTGTTCAGAGCAAATGCAAGAACCATTAATTGCTGGCCTATCTCAAACATAGATCTCCATAACAATTTATCTGTTAACAGCTACTTACTTGATCTGTTCTCACTAAGACCAACAATGTAATTTACAGGCTACACCTACAGACTAACAGCTAAACATGTTTCGTTCACAATTAATTGATTATCATTGCAGGGTTTTTGTTGTAAAAATGCAGATCGAATAATGATTAGTTATGCTTAATTATGCATAATTTTTATTCTTTGTTATTGACTTTTAGTTAGAACTTTGTGAACAATTTTTTATCGCCTTAAGTTTATGGGGATAATGTAATAGAATGAAATACTGCCTTTGTTGTTTAAATTGAATAGTTTTTGCAGCTTCATGCACTGCAGATGGACTTCATTGCCTCTGCTTTCTGATTTTTTCTACTTTAAACTTGGAGTAGCCACGCACACCCGCTCCCATCCCCAGACCACCCTCCAGAATCATACTTCTTAGTTCCTGTTAAAAAGTTGACTCTATTTGACAGTAATAGTGTCAGGTAACCCCGTTTCCTGATCCTAAAAGCTCTAAGTTCATGAGAATCTAGGACAACTATCTCCAAAACGTTTGAAGAGTCACATAATGTATACTTCTGCAACATGGTTTATAACAGAAACGGAAAGTAGGAAGATTTTCCCAGCTGCTGCTTTCAATTCCATTTGCCCGCATAGCCAACTTTTCTACATTTCTCTACTTTAACATTAGAAAACTAAAGAATGTCCTTATGTGTGAGATTAGATATGCATATACGAGTAAATATTACTCTTATTTGTTTATGAATTTTAGACTTTTATATCACTCTTATTTGTTTATGAATTTTAGACTTAGCACCTATAGCAATTGAAATGCTACAAACCAAATAGCTAGGTTGAAAAGCATACCATATCAACTCTTCGATTAGCAAAGCTTGTAGCACCACTGTTGTGCTTATTGCCTTGTAAAGCTCGAGCATTTTTTCCCATTTCAGATTTTTCCTAGTTTCATGAAACCAATGTTAGAATATATAGGTGAAACAAATAAAACTTACTAAATTTAGGATATTTTGGGGTCACAAACCATGGCCTCTGGTAAAAGCCAATAATCTACCAATTCCGTCCAACTCCTAGTGGACACTCCATCAGGCACGTTGGCATAGTTCTCTTCTCGAGATTTATTCACTGGATCGAAAAAATCCCTCTTCAATTTGTATCGATGATTGTTCCATGGTTTGTCAATACGCATCACTAGTGCCTTGTTAACTAGAGGTCCATCAGGTAACACAAAATGTTTCTTCAAAAAAAAAAAGGAAAAATTAAGTTACAATGTTAACAAAATAATTTGCCTAGCTAGTTCTGATCAGATCAGATCAGACTGATCTGTCTGATCTGATCAGCACTGATCTGATCAGAACTAGCTAGGTGAACTTAGTGATTCTGCAGAAACTTAACCCGGGGTCGGAACCCCCATGACCAAATAAAAACCTGAAAAACGGGCAACTGATTGATGAACACAGATGGAAACAGAATAAATTTAAAGCTAATTACACAGTTAACCAAGCTAAAATAAAACTACAATTAACATAAGTGTTAAGAACAATAAATCCACATACCCGAATCATTGTAACAACATTAGTTTTTAACTGATTGTTCACAGCACGCCAACTTGGGACTCCCACTGGACAAAGTGAATCATTTTTTGCAATATCTCCAAGGAAGCTCACAAGGATCTTCCCACCTTTTCGAATAGGTTGGTTGAATTCATTGAGCTTGACAATGTATCTGAACCCCTTTGCATCATGCCAAACGTCTCGAGGCAGAACTGGTCCCTTTACCAGATGTCGTATTCCATCAGCATCTGTCACAGGAGCTAAATCAGACTAAAAAATCACCAAGATCGATAATTTACAGTTTGCATATTTGATGTAGAGACATGTTTACCTATAGCTATAGCCTCCACCTTCTCATCAAACTCCCTCGATTCTGGCCAATTTGGAATAATGATTCGATGTCGAAGTGTTGCTTTCTTCACAGCAGTATCACTTCCTTCTCCTTGATCAAATTCATTTTCACTCTCAGAAGCCGATTCTTCAAATTCGTCCCAGTTGTAGTTTGGCATAACTTCACTCTCAACCTGATTGGATGGAGGAGATCGCAGAGGTTGAAATGCATTCTCACTCACATGCATGTATGTTGGAGGCAACTGACCTTCTTGCTTCCCGGTTCTCTTTTTCATTGCCATGGTGTCTGGTGGTGTAGGAGATTGTGACATCACATGTTTTGTTGCTCCCAAAGGTGCAACAAATGCTCTTTTCTCTAAATGTGGTTTGACACTTGTAAAAGAAGATACCGGCTGTTGTGTAGCTTTTTGAGGCTGTTGTGTAGCTTTGTGAAGCTGATGGGTAGTTTTTTGAGGCTGATTGGTAGCTGTTTGAGGCTGTTGGGAAGCTTTGAAAGGCTGCAAAGAAGGCTGCAAGGTAGCTTTGAAAGGCTGCAACACAGGCTGCATAGTAGGCTGGTGTGGATTCGGTGTTGACGCTTTTTGTGTTGCAATTTCAGTCAGATTGGGAAACGTAGGTCCTTTATACCATCTACTTTGTGTTGTTCCTGTAAGAGTGGGCGGAATTGGTTGTTGTAATGGGTTAGAGGATGGTTTTGTCTGGGTAAAGGATGGTTTTGATAATGCCTTCAGTTGTGGCTTTGAAACCATGGAAGTAGGCCGAGGCAAGGATGATTGTGGTGCAACCATGGTTTTTTTAGCAGCTACTGGTTGCTTAATGGGTTGTGATACCGTCCCAAATGTCTGTGACACTCCAAGTGTTGGAGGACTGAACGGTCCCCAGTTTTGGGTGGATGGATCAGAAGATTTTGGGGACTTGGATGCAGCAATGCTCGACCCTTCGTCAATAGCTACCAATGTTCTTTTAGTCCTGTAACTCATATTTTAGTTCCTGTTCAGAAAGTAAGAAACACAATCAGCCATGAATAAAAAGGTCATTAAACCAACTCAATTGCTACAAGAATGAATCACTAAATAGGATAATAGGTATTCACTCAAAGTGACAATCATACACGTTAAATCAGTTTAACATTTTCACATAAACAAGAATTACAATGAGCAGAAAACTCCGTAAATATAGAAGCAAAGTGCAAATCTGATTGAGAAAAAGAAATTCATCCTGGCTCTAATTGGTCGTTAGCTCACTGAGTGATCTAGAGTCTAGAATATACAAGTCATAGACTCAAAAGTCTGAAACCTTCAAGGAACTTGAAAACTTTATATTGGAAGGCCTTTTGCTCCGTTCATCCCTTTATTAAGTTTCATTATAACCTGTCACATTACAAGCATAAGCACGAAACAAGATAGAGAAGGCAAACCAGAAAGGAAACAACTAACGGAAATGCACTGAAGATATTATCAGAAAGTGAAGATATTAGCACTATGGAAACAACCAACCTCCAGGTGGCTACCAAATCTCCCTGGGGGTCGAATTAGCACTATGGCCCCTACGAATGTGGATGCGAATGAGTGTGTAGCAGCTTGGTGGAATGAGGAGGGTGATGGATGGCATTTGGAGGGATTGATCTCACATCTTTGGGTGCACGAACAGGAAGCTATCAAGATAATGAGGGTAGCAAGAATTTTGTTTATCTCCCTTGAACTCAAATTATCCCTTTATTGGTTTTAACATGTATTTTGTTTCTGCAGAGATACTTGAAATTTGAAGAATCTGCAGGTGACCCTGCGCGTGTTCAGATTCTATATGAACGTGCTATCACTGAGTTTCCTATATCTAGTGATTTGTGGACTGACTATGCACGCTATATAGAAAAGAAGCTCAAGGTACTTTCTCAATTTCTGATTTTAACTGTTTTGGTTGAGAAATCTGCTAGCTAGCTTATTGTCAGTTGCCAAAAAACAATTTTTTCAGTTCTGATGGATCAAAGAGATGATCTCATAGCTGGCACACTTCCTTTTTTTTGGGTGTAGTTTAGACTGAAGTTATAAGCAATATTTTAGTTGGCCTACACTCATTTACTACACTTTTGCTCTACAGTTATGAGGGAAAGGGCAAGATGAACCTGCTACACCCTCCTTTTCTGAGATTCAGACTACAGTGAAAACTCTCAATTTTTATATTATCATGGCACCAGGAAAAAGCTAAAGAACAATCTAAAACAAGTCATCAAACAAATCAGGAAGCTGTGAACCAGCAAAACAACATCAAGCAACAGTTGCATGTCTGACATGTATTAACAAAATGATTTGGCTACCTTATTAGTTATTCCCCATTCTGTTTTGAAAAGAAAGGAGGGGAACCATACCTAGAATAAAGATCTTTGCTGCTTGATTCAGAGGGCCTAAATCAGTAATATCCTGAGCCTGTAGTTTTAAGAAAATGATTATCAAGAGAGTTATACATTCCATAGGAGAGAAAACAGGCGATAAAAGGATCAATATTACAATACAAATGAGCTTAGAGAAGCTTGAAAAAAGCTAGCTATAATTATATAAAGTCGGTGGTCACATATGATTCTCAAAGTCAAAAGACATAGAAAGAGGATCCAATGGGTGATCCAGCAGCTTAGTATAGTAGTAAATGGCAGCTTTGAAGAGGTGGATGCACATTGTTAATTGTTAACATGAATGCAGAACACAAATGCTGATCTTAATAGCCCTCCCATATTATCTCGACCTACAAACCCACTTTGGTTATCAAGGGATCCTTCACTAGTAATCCCTCCATCACTCTCAAACATACGCTGAAACGTATCCCCTTTACCATGAAAAATCCAATCCTTATATGGCTTATAAAATCCCTTAAACAAAATATGCCTCTCCACTTCATTTACGGAGAACCATTTCTCTACCTTACAGTTCTTACATGGACATCTAATTTTTCCTTCGACTAGATCTTGCTTGGAAAACTCAATAAATTCCATACAACCGTCGATATATTCATGATGACCAGTGGGTAGATCGATCCAACTTTTATCCATATCTATACGAAATTAGTTGAGTAATTAGTAATATACGTCGGTCGCAGAATAGGAAATTTTTATATGTACTTATTAAAATATTATAATCATTCTTAGAACCTTGATATATCACACGAGATTAATTTAAGTCACATAACACCTCCGTACACAACTCTTCTTAATTCATACCATAACTTATGGTTTTTTGTTTAATCATTCTTCCTTAGTGACTAATATTTGTGATCTATCTTCATCTTCTAAAAGTTATTACCCTATATCACTTCCATATTATATTTTCTTTTTGCGTACAAGATCATACTTTCAACTTCACATGAATTTGCAAGGAAAATAAAGCATGTGATTTTAGCGCACAAGGTGATATTTTCAACTTCACACGAAGACAACAATATAAATCCATTTTTTAAAAAGAGTAAGAGTACCTTAAGTAACGTGGCATCACATAATCAGAATTTATGGTAAAATTTCTTGGATTAAATGTAATTAAGCTAAGCAAAATTATGTAGTGGGGATAATGTAATTAGACAAACAATACCAACACAAAATGCCAAAGCTAACAAAAATACGTACTTACAAATTTGAAGCTATTATATCAAAACATTTGAAATTAAATCAACAGGAATACAATAGAAAGATCCAACTTTTGCATGATTGACGTAAGTTATGATAGCACAATAAACGTCGGTATATGCTCATTGTATATATATTGGACATCGAGGAAATGTAAAGCCACGGAAATTATATTCTAACACTTAACAAACCTAACTTGCAGAGTTGTAGCCCACCCTTGTCCATACAAAATTAGGGAAATAACAATTGTCCAATAAAAAACCTAAAAGGGACTTTATAGTATACATACCTCTAGTATCAAAGAGCATATGCAACGTACGAACCGATGCAGAACCTACGAACAACGCTAAAGACTTGCAGGAAACCTTGAACCGGTGTAGCAACGCACGAACTGATGCACGAACCTACGAACAACGCTAAAGAATCACAGGAAACCTTGAACCGGTGTGGTCGGCGAAACCTGATAATGTTGATAAATTATGGTCAAAATATAAGGACAACAACATTATCAGGAATTTAAAATCTAAAAAATATAGTAGATGAAGTTATCAACTTAAACAGAAAACACTACAAACATATCAATTCATGACCATGAATGCTCCATGAAAATGAACAAATGTAGGGAAGCAATGTGCTAAGCGCAGGTCAAAGAAGGGTGTTTTTTCTACATGGAAAGTAAAAGCAAATATTATCTGCAATCTACTCCGCGATAAGGGGATCAAGCAATTGAGTTTACGAAAGTCGTTATTGTGGGGCAACAAAAATACCAGAGGAGAGAGAAAGGAGATAGTGGTGAACGTAGAGGGACAGGAGAAGAAGTGAACTGATCAGAAGTGAACTGATCAGAAGTGAACTGATCAGAAGTGAACTGATCAGAAGTGAACTGATCAGAAGTGAACTGATCAGAAATGAACTGATCAGAAGTGAACTGATCAGAAGTGAACTGATCAGAAGTGAACTGATCAGGACTGATCAGGATTGATCAGTAAGGACTGTTCAGAACTGATCTGATCAGGACTGATCTATTTTCTATGTCGTCTGAGAGTGCAAGTGTCACAGTCCATAGAAAGCTAGCTATTCCATTTATTACTCAAAAGTGATCACCATACTCCGTATTAAGCAGCCATATTATCTCATATTCAAGGAAGTTGACAGAACACAACACATAATTAAAAAGACTCCCAAAAGTTTTATAATAATATTAATCCTACCTTGTTATGTCTAATCTAAATATTAGTCATTATAGATTACTCTTCTATTATGACTCATCAATTCCACGATCAATTATTTATAACTTGTACACCGTAGCAATCAGTATGTATTACTCCACTTCTTAAGCTCTTAGCTAGTGTTTGTTTGAATAATGAAATAAGAATAGTAATCACAATTTTGGATTAGATTCTATTAATTTGTTAAGAATAGAGTTATTCAAATAGAACGATAATCTCATGATTGAGCTTGAACTGATTTAGTGAAACACTCCTATCCGGTGCAATTGCATAGCCTCTAAAATGTTTTCTGTTAATGTTTCCCATTTTTTCCCGGTTATGCGCAACACATGATGTATATAGTTAAGGTTCGATAGTTATATTAGCAAACCAACATAAATTGGGATGTTTTCCAATTCCAATTACATTATTTATGTGTGGGATAAAGTAATTAAACCTAAACAACACCAACACAAATCAGGAGAAGAACTGAACTGATCAGAAGTGAACTGATCAGAACTGATCAGGATGGATCAGTAAGGATTGATCAGGACTGATTTGATCAGGAATGATCCGATCAGGACTGATCTGATCAGGATTGATCAGAGCAGGACTGATCTATTTTCTATGTCGTAAATAGCCTAGGACTGATCTATTGTCATGTAATGCATGATCTATTGTCATGTAATGCATGATCTATTTTCTAAAATCAATAGAGATAAAAAGTTCAGGTATGTAATAAAAAATACTCTAAACAACTCTATAGAGAAGCACTAAAAAAATCTAGGTAACGACTCTTTACCATAATTCCATAAACCCTTACTCGCAAGTTCAAAATAATTCAACAGAAGAATACAATGTCGTTCTTTCTAACAATAGAACCTAAAGTGTAGCCAAACCATCCATCTCAAAAATTTGCTACTGTTACTTTTAACTCGATACATGTTGAAACTAACTGATATGTTATTATCAAAGCTCGTAGTCATAAAAACCATTTATGCATGCTGCAGTTTATCGGGGCAAAGATGGGGGCCTCAGGACTACAAATACAAACAGAAAGTGGCCTAATTAGCATCCCTAGTAATATCTGATGTGTTGTTGTGAAATATCTTCCTAGAGGTGCCCTAAAGAAATACCTCATTGATAATCGAAGGAAGAAGCTAGCTTTTAAGGTTGTCCACCAGTTGGCGCTTGATCTTTCTAGAGTGACAAATAATTTTGCAAACTCAGATAAATAATACCGGATGATAAGCTATAGTTCAAAGCTACTCTCAACTTGGCATGATAAACCCAGATAAACAATAAGCTAGTGCTGATAAGATAATATTTGGTTAGCTATGACAGTTCAAAACCGGATGATAGAAACTCAGAAATGGTTATCTGAGTTTATCATCCCAGCTATGACAGTTCAAAAATCAAAACCGGATGTTCTATCCCTTAACTCAGTTAAGCTATAGTTCAAAGCTACTCTCACTTCTCTGTGTTTTGAACTGCATATATTCAGATTAGGGTGCTTACTGCATAGGTTTATTCCTTACTCCATACAACTGGTAGTCAAACCTATATTTGGTTCCAACTAAAGCAGGGAAAGGCAAAGAAATTTATAATAAAGACAAGCAAAGTGCTGATAAGATAAGATATTTAACACTGCGATACACTGCCACTACCTAATACTACAGTTATGACATATAGAAAGCATGCAGTAGCTTAACATAACGATGACAGACAGACAATGAGCTTATCAGTCGCCTAATACTAAGTTCTGCTTTGTAAAGCTCAGTTCTGTTTTGTGCAAAGTTTGTTCAGTTCTTTTCTACTTACAGTCAGTCCATCGGTCACACATTTCACATAATCAGTCACAGAAAACAGTGTAGCCTCAAAAGAAGTTATAGATAACAGTAGAAAATGCTAAGTGAAAGGGTTCAAATAATTAGTATAAGTTCTATAGCGACAAATAATTTTGCAAACTCATCCAACATGCTCATTTGATGCACCAAGTTTCTCACTAAAGACAACCTAAACTAACCAAGTACAGCTAGGTGTCTTAAAGATTGACAACAGATTTTTCATACTAAGTACCAGATATCTTGGTCAGAGATTATCACCTAAATCTCACTAAATGTCTGTGTGTCTTTATACAAAGCATTGCCATGTATCCAAATTTCAAAGATTCTAGGCCAACTAAAAGTTGCAAATTTAAAACTATGAAAATTAGAAATAGATAGACAATACCTACAGTAGTAACAACACGGAAGAAGAAGTCAGACGTTCACCACTTTCCAACTATCGTCCAAATTACCAACTATCTGCAATTGAAAACTAAAATAAATGAAATAGCAAACACTCTGTAAGCGGTATATAGAAAATCACAGAAACTAAGAAGACCCATTCTAGTTTTTTTCTTGAATTAAGGATGCAATATAACATGGAAAACTTAAAGGCATATGATTGACATTAGAAATTGACATGAAAAAACGTGAATTAACAATATATGACGGAAATTAAAATAGTGAATCAAACCTAAACATTGTTATATGATAAAAATCAAATAGTGAAGGCGTGAAGCAGACCAAAAATACCTGGCGAATATATCCGGCAACACCGAGGATGAAGCAGCAATTAAGAAACCAGAGTATGCTTGAATTTCTCCAATTAAAAACCAGAGAGAGCAACGAATTTATCTTGAATTTGTTGAGCGAATTGTGAATTCAATAATTGGGCTTTTTCATGAATTTATAGGATGAGGAGTGAGATAGCTTATACTGGGAGATTTGACTTTGCTAACGTAAAGGTTGAAGACGGAATTCATGGAATTCGTTAATGGCCGGTGCTGAAGGTGAGGAGGAGAGATACGAATTCATCGGAAATCTGACGAGGGTGGTTAGTTTCAGCAAGGTATGTCGGTGGGAGGAGGTTGAGAGAAACGTGGGAGGTGGGTTGAGAGTTAGGCGGGATTCTGCGAAAAAAACAGAGAGTTAGGCGGGATTTTTTGCCCAAAAATTCAGTTGCATTGCTGCCTCACAAACACGTGCAACACACGTGTCTTTTTTTTTGTAAATAGCGACGCTTTAGAACGTCGAAATATTTTGCGGCTCTCTAAAGCGTCGCAATTTACAAATTAATATTCGCGCCCCAATTTCCTTGCGACTCTTTGTTAGACCGTCACAATAATTCCGTCTCAATATGTACCTCTTTTTTGTAGTGCCTCCACATACCACCAGCTGATGATATACGTCTCGGATGCAGGATTCGCCGAACGAATCAGAGGTGATCAAGAAGTGGCGAGAAGAACCTGCCACACTGCTGTCCGAAAGCCCAAACTAGGGGACGGCCCCGAAGAAGAAAAGTGAGCTACGGGAGAGGAAAGCGAGGCAAAAAGGAGAAGAGCAAGCACGAGCAGCTTGTCTCCCGCAGAAGTTGATGCCCGCCCCGAAACCCTATCTCCCGAACCAGATCAAGAAATGGAGGATATCTTCCTCGAAGAGGATTCAGACAGGAGCGTCCGAATAGGCAAGGGCCTAAGCTCGGGGCTCCGAATCGATTTGATCCGATTACTCAAGGATCATAAAGACATCTTTGCATGGTCAGCAGCAGATATGCCAGGGATAAATCCGAAGCTGATTTGTCACAAGCTGGACGTCAACGCTGAAGCTCGGCCAGTCAAGCAAAAAAAGAGGAACTACTCCTCGGAGAAAAACAAAGCCATCGCCGAGGAGGTGAAAAAGTTGCAGGAGGCCGGATTCATTAAACCATGCATGTATCCGAAATGGCTGGCCAACGTGGTGATGGTCAAAAAAGCGAACGGCTCCTGGCGAATGTGCGTGGATTTCACAGACCTGAACCGAGCCTGCCCCAAAGACTGCTATCCCCTGCCAAGGATAGATCAATTGGTTGACTCCACCAGCGGCCATGCACTGCTCAGCTTCATGGATGCCTTTTCAGGCTACCACCAAGTATTCATGCACCCCGATGACAGAGCAAAGACAGCGTTCATCACAAGCGCAGGAGTGTTCAACTACAAAATGATGCCTTTCGGCTTGAAAAATGCCGGAGCCACCTACCAGAGGCTAGTTGATCACGTCTTCGCCGACCAGAAAGGGAGGAATGTGGAGGTCTATGTGGATGACTCCATCATAAAAAGCATCAAGGAGGAAGACCACGTCAAAGACTTGGCAGAGACCTTCGGAAATCTGAGGAAATACAGCATGAAGCTGAACCCAAAAAAATGCGTCTTCGGGGTGAAGTCAGGGAAATTCCTCGGATTCATGGTGAGCGAAAGAGGAATTGATGCGAACCCGGACAAAGTCCAAGCGGCATTGGATTTACCCGAGCCGAAGACCAAGAGAGATGTGCAGAGGCTAACCGGCAGGTTAGCCGCACTAACAAGGTTCATATCAAAAGCCTCGGACAAGGGAGCCCCCTTCTTCAAAGCACTGAAACCAAAGAACCTCCCCGGAGGAGAAGCAGAACCAGTCAAGAAAAAGGGGGTCCCGAGGAAAGTGGATCCCGAACTGATATGGGAACAGGAGCAAAAAGAAGCTTTTCAGCAACTCAGAGCCCACCTAGCTCAACTGCCGACACTGGCCAGACCAAAGGAGGGGGAAACCCTGTACCTATATGTCGCAGTTAGCCCTGGAACCGTCAGCGCAGTGCTTCTTCGGGAAGAAGAAAAGAAGCAACAGCCAATCTACTTCACCAGCCGAACACTCACAGGGGCCGAAACCCGGTACCCACTCATCGAGAAAGTCGCATATGCAGTAGTGGTAGCTGCACGAAAACTGAGGCCATACTTCGACTCCCACCAGACCACAGTGCTAACTGACCAACCGCTCGAAAAAGTACTCGACAAAATAGAGAGGTCAGGAAGATTGGCTGCCTGGGCCTTCGAACTATCAGAGTTCGGCATCAAATATCAGCCGAGGACAGCAATCAAAGCACAAGAATTGGCAGACTTCTTGGCCGAGTGCTCATACCAGGAAATGCTGGATGATACGAAAAGCACTTGGGAGGTCTTCACTGACGGATCTTCCACAATAAACGGCTCAGGAGCAGGAGTTGTACTAATCCCCCCGACGGGGAAAAGCATAGAGTATGCATTGAAGTTCGGCTTCAAAGCAACTAACAACGAGGCCGAATATGAGGCCGCAATCGCAGGGATAGAGCTTTGTTTATCCCTGGAGGCCGAGCATGTTTGCCTCAAAACTGATTCCCAGCTTGTAGCCAACCAGATCCGAGGGGAGTATGAGGCCAAATGGCCCAGCATGACAGCTTACTTAGCAAAAATTAAATCCTTAACGTCAAAGTTAAGATCCTTTGAAGTCATTCTCATCCCCCGAGGACAAAACACGCAAGCAGACGCATTGTCAAAACTCGCAAGCTCAACACTCATCGACCTAAACAGGTCGGTCCACGTGGAGGTTCACCAAGAGAGAAGCATTGACTTGCCACCCACCACAGTATGCAGCTTACGTACCGAACCCAGCTGGATGGACGCAGTAGTTGCATACAAAGAAAGGGGAGAACTTCCCGAGGATAAGCTACAGGCAAGAAAACTGAAAAGATTCAACAAGTGGTTCATCATCAGCGCCGAAGGAGAGCTCATGAGGAAATCATTCTCTGCTCCGCTGCTAAAATGTGTGGGTCCAACAGACGCTGACTACATCCTAAGGGAAATCCACCTCGGGATATGCGGAAACCACATCGGAGGCAGGACATTGGCACATAAAGCCCTTCGGGCCGGGTACTGGTGGCCCACTATGGTTTTCGAGGCAAAGCAGATGGCAAGGAAATGCGAGAAATGCCAAAAGTTCGCACCAGCCATCCATCAACCAGCTCAAACCCTACAATCAACACTGTATCCCTTACCATTCGCACAGTGGGGGTTAGACATCATTGGTCCCTTCCCCTCAGCGACGAACCAGAAGAAGTGGTTGATTGTAGGAGTCGACTATTTTAGCAAATGGATCGAAGCCGAAGCTGTCTCCTCCATCACCGAACCTCAGGTCCGCAAGTTCATATGGCAGAACATCATCACAAGGTTCGGCATACCAAGACTGATGGTCTTCGACCACGGGAAACAGTTCGACAACACCCCGTTGCAAAAGTGGTGCAAACAGTTCGGCATACACCTAGCGTACTCGGCAGTCTGTCACCCACAAAGCAACGGGCAAGCCGAAGCTGCTAACAAACTCATCCTCAATGCACTCAAGAAAAGAGTCGAGGACGACAAAAACAAATGGTTAGAAGAGCTACCCGGAACGCTATGGTCCCTTCGGACCACTGAGAAAGAAGCTACCGGGCAAACACCGTTCCACCTTGTATACGGATCCGAAGCTGTAATCCCTGTGGAGATCGGAACAGAAAGCCTGAGGATCCAGGCATACAACAGGTATGATGGGCTCCAAGGAGAAAGCAACAACCAACTTCTATCCGAAGCTCTCGATCTACTGGACGAAGCTCGGAACGATGCAAGGACACTCAACGCAGCCTATTTGCAGAGGGTCAACAAGCATTACAACCGAAGAGTCAACGCCAGACCCCTAAAAGTCGGTGATCTAGTACTCAGAAACGCCGCCTCGGTTCAGAAAGGACGGATCCATGGCAAACTCTCAGCCACTTGGGAAGGACCATACATCATCCATTCCGAAAAAAGGCCAGGCACGTTTATGCTGAAACAGTTAGATGGAACAATTTTGAAGAACCATTGGAATACCGATGTTCTCAAGAAATATTTTGTATGATCTCTGTCTGTAAACCAAGTAAGTTGTTTAATGAGAAGAGGAAAGCCATGGGCACCATGAGTTTCATTAAACTTATCTCTATATTTATTGTCCCTTTATATATACATGCAGCCTCGGATCTGATCAATCCGAGACTAAAAACAGGATTGACTTTGCCCATTCCTTGATAAAATGCAAGAAATGACCAAATCATACACTTCAGAGAATCGTCCAGAATCCTCGGATTCGCGGTACCCTAATAAAATTTGTTCGCAACAAACAGTCGCTCGAATCAAGTTATAAAACTCCGGCTCAGATCCACGGATCGCCGAAGGCATAACTAAGAGGCAGACTAGCGATCTCTTGCCCAGGTTTCCGAACCACAAGAGATCGGAAGAACAATCCAAACCTCTGAGCAGATCGACGGATTTGAAGAGTCTGGAAACTAAAGAGTCTCTTAGCAGATCTACGGATTTGAAGAACTCGCAAAACTAAAGAGTCTCTTAGCAGATCTACGGATTTGAAGAACTCGCAAAACTAAAGAGTCTCTTAGCAGATCTACGGATTTGAAGAACTCGCAAAACTAAAGAGTCTCTTAGCAGATCTACGGATTTGAAGAACTCACAAAATCAAAGAGTCTCTTAGCAGATCTACGGATTTGAAGAACTCGCAAAGTTAAAAAGTCTCTTAACAGATCTACGGATTTAAAGAGCTCGCAAGATCAAAAGGTTTTTAGCAAGTCTACAGAAAGAGGAGCTCGAGAAATCTACGGATTTAAAGACCTGAAAATTGCGAAAGTACAAGTTGAAAAGAAGCAGCCAAGTAACAAACATTCATTTTTTATTCAATATTTGGGGGGAGTACAAATACATTGAAAGCCTCAAAAATTGAAAACAAAATGAAACAGTTAAAATCGGCAGCCATCAACAGACAATACCGGCCTACCGAAGTACTAAAGAAAACAAAAAGAAATGAGTACAACGCAGCGCCGAGGCAAAAGGGGGAAAGGCAAGCACATGTTCGGAAGTCCTCAACTGGAACCGACCGACTCTGAAGAAGACGACTGCCCGAATCCCTAACTCTTGGGAGTCTCAGGAGCATCCCCCAGGGGAGCATCCTTCGAAGAACCCCCAGCAGTAGTATCACCTTCGGAAGTCGCCTTCTGGGCCCGAGCCTCTGCAAGAGCAGCTCGGCGTTCAGCTTCAGCTTCGTCTCGATCGGCCTGGCACTCCACCAAGTGATCCTGGGCCCTCATCCAGAGCGGAACCTTCTCATTCCAAGGGAAATGAGGCATATGCTTCGTGAACATCCGCCGAGCGCCCAGGATGCCATTCCAGTATTGCTCCCTACACTGATCAGCAGTGTAGAGGTCAACTCTCTCTTGCTCCAATTTCCGAATGGCAGCATCCTTCTCTCGGATCTTCAGCTGGAGAACGGGCACCTTGTCAGCTTGGTTCTGAACAATCTCCCGATGCTTGACAAACTGCTGAAGTCTCGCCTCCGCTTCCTGGCTCTGCTTAATGGCCGCCTCAAATTTAGAAGTCATCTCCTTGAGAAGACTGTCCTTTTCTTCAAGTTCGCTCGCAAACTTGGCGGCCATTTCTTTCCTCTCCTTGTCGAAGGAAGCTATCTTTTCAGCATCCTCCTCGACTTGGAAAGTAAGCTTCCCAACTTCGGCCCCGATCTGCTCAGCCGATTCCCTAGCCTCACGACTGTACTGAAGGTACAGTTGCTTGAGGCCCACCATCTCGGCCATGAGCTGCCCAGCCTTCTGGTCCAAGACAGGGATATCACGAGCATAAGCCTCCTGATACCTCCTCAGTTGCCTCTCCTCAACCGAGCTACACTCGGAAGCGAACGAGGACCAGAAAACAGCCTGGGAAAGAAGAAAAGACGAGAAAAGATGAGGAAAGAAGAAAACAACAAACCCAAAAACGGAACTCAAAACAAAATTTCCAACACTTACCTCATTCAGATAATATTGGGCCATCATAGCTGGGTTCCTCTTCTCAGCTCCAGGAACCCTCCACTGCGGGTTGGCCCGAAGAAGATTCTCCCGTGCAGCTTCGGGACCCACCAAAGATCCCACGTGAGCCATGGGGTTCTCCCCCAAAACCGGAGCTCTAGCATAGCGAGCCATCGCCTCCCTTACCTCCTCGGGGATCCGTTTCAGCGGAACATCCGAGCAAGGGTCAGCGTGGATCAGTCTATCCAGGGCCGAGGTCGAAGTAGAGCCCAAGGTCGAGTGGCGCCTCTTCCTCGTCAGACCCTGCTCAGGTTGCTCCTCCTCAGCAGAAGGGACCTCCTTCTCAGCTTCGGGAACCTCTATGTGAGCTTCGGTGAGATCCACCATCTCCTTATCCGGACTTTTCTCCCTTTCGAGAGAAACGCCAGCAGATTCTTCCTTCTGCTCGGCCACAATAGGGACATCCGAGCCAGGAACAAGGTCGGCTTCAATTGCCTCCATCACCTTGGTTATATCCTGGATCTCGATCCCTAAAGCAGCAGACGGCTTCAGCGGAGAGGGGATGGTATCTTCCTCAGCCAACGGTTGGTCCACGGGCGGCGGTTCCGCAACCACCACACTCTTCAACTTCTGCCCTGGCAAGGGCATGAAGTGAAGGAGATTTTTGGGAGGAGGCATGACTTCCGAAACCGCTTCCTACAGGGCAAACGCTCAAAGGTCAGTTTCAGAAAAAGAGAGAACGGACCACAAAAAGCTCCAAGTCAGAACAAATACCTTCTCCGAAGACTGAGAAGCTTTCGCTTTCTTCGGATGCACAGAAGGCCTCAAAAGAGTGCTGCCCTTCCTTTTGCGCTGATCCTAAACAGAGGAGACCAAGGGTCAATAAATGTAAAAGAAGACAAAGGAAGGAATAAAGAAAAATCGCGAAGTACCCGGTTCCTAGATAAAGAGATATCTATCCGAGCCGGAGATGAAACCGAAGGAACGGCACGCGGCACAGCGTCAGTCCCAGGACCCTAAAAAGATGGTCCAGGACCAAGACGTTAGCCGACGGCCAACCAGAAAGAAAGACAAACAAAAGACTTCGAGATATAGAAACACTCACCGGATCCGAGGTTGTCCTCAAATCAGGGAGCACGACTTTCACTGGAACAGCTTCGGGAGAAGAGGCAGAATCCCACGGATCAGCTCGAACTTCAGATATCCGAGCGACACCCGACGGAGACAGCACGTAATCCTTCAAGCGAGGATTACGAGGATTCTCCTTCCCGAACTTGTAATCAGGGGCCGAGTCGTGAATGGTCTTCAGATCCAAAGAAATGCCCAAGACCACAGGATCAACGCAGCTAAAGCCGTACTCTGCAGAAACAAAGCACAAAGCAAAATCAATAAAACGAGACAAAAAGGAGGAGGACAAACTTACTAAAGCACGGTCCCAGCCGAAAGACACCTACCCCTGTCAAAAATCCTGCTGAGACCGGCAACAGCAAGAATGTCCTCCCGCGAGATATAGTTGAGGTTCGGGAGCCAGTTGGACGGCAGTTTGTAGTTGTCCTCCCGAGCCAAAAACCACTGGAGGAGATCCACGTAGTGGTGATGGTTCCGATCCGGAGCAGCCACGCTTCGCATATCAGGATCAGGAGTCACAAACCACTTCGGAGGGCGGTAAAAATGTGGATGCTTCGGATCTGTGGGCACACGAACGAACAACCACTCCGTCTTCCAATTATGATCAGAGCTGAGGTAAGGGTAGGCCGTAATGTAGTTCGGCTCCCCCTTCCTTCGGGATCTTTTGTTGATGATGGTCCACCAACCATACCCATCCCCCTTGGAAGCGTGGTTGAAAGACAGATCGTGCAGATCCCGAAACACGGCAACAGAGCATGGAAAGTTAATAAAATCGCACACCCATCTAAATCCGATGATGTGCCTCATAGATTTGGGGGTAAGCTGGGCCAAACTGATGTTGTACGACACCAGGAGCTCGGAAACGAAGGGATCCAAAGGAAAGCGGAGACCGTTCTCCAAATGATGAGTATACACAGAGATGAACCCCCTCGGCGGATGAGTCACCCGAGGACGCTCCTGGTCGGGAAGCTCGCACCAGTACCCCAAGGCGTGCTGGATTCCGTATAACTCTTCGGCTCTCCTATGGTAGTTCCCCAGCTTCGCCTCCACCAACCAGTCACCACTGACCGATTTTTCCAAGGGACCATCGATCTTAGTGGTCTCATGCAGAATCGGGGCATACTTGCCCTGCGGATCAGCTTCAGTCCAATGAATTGGAAACTCAGGGTAAGAGCGGCGCACACCCGAAGAACCAGCTTTCTTACCAGAAGTTGCGCGTTCAGACACGCTAGACCCGCCAACAACATCATCTTTTGAAGCATCCCAACCAGTCGAACGCCTCTCCACCGGCCTCTCCGAAGGCCGACCCCTCGAAGTTTTCGGTAACCTTCCCGAAGGCACGTTCTCCCTCTCACTAGAGGAGCCAACGACGAACTTGCTCTTGCCCCTATTCTTTGCCATGGCCGCGAATTCTCGGTCTAGGGTTGAGATTGAGGGGTAGAAGGAAAAACGAAGAAAAAAGGAGAATTCGGAAACAAATTACCTTTTTCCGAAGCGGAATTCGCCGATAAAACGAACAACACAAGTTCCCGAAGTCTAAAGTTGGCCGAATTTCGTAGATCTGAAGAAACAAATTGCACTGCGATCGCCGGAATTTAGAGAGAGAATGGGTTTGAAAGAAGGAGTAAAAAGTTCGAAAAGAGCAAAGCACCCCGTATTTATAGAAAAGAAAAGGGGGCGCATCAACTTCCTCAACCCACGATCTCCACAACACAATACAACTCCCAACACTTGTCATCAATGCAAATCATCCCTTTTCAAAAAAGAGAGGGAACTTTCGGACTTCTGACAGCTGGAAACCCACCCATTTAATTCTAAATGGACCGGGTCTGGGGGGCATGTTGTTTGGGCTCCCAATTGACTCTCAATTGGGCCACTAAGTCCAAAGCCCAATGGCTCTAAACAACAGCATCAAACCTACCAATGGCTATTCAGCCATCCATTAAGGCCCAAGGCCCAATAGCAATAAATGACCTATGGGCATTTATTATGCAAACACTATAAATAGGCCGCCAAGGCTCACACCTCAAGGTACGTCCAATTTTACCGCCTTAAGACTACTCTTCTAGAGAACTTCTCTCTAGAATCCGAGCATCGTTCTTACTTAGGCATCGGAGGGGCTTTCCTCGGAAACACCCCCGAGGCTAGTGACTTTGCTCTTGTGCAGGTGAATTCGGACTCTACTCATTCAAACAAGCAAGATCTTCAACACATACAAAAGGGCTTCATTCGAAGCCCATTGTTTCCATCTTTACAACACCGGAACAACTAGTATAGACTAACTTGTGAGATTATATTTTAAAGTACGCATTGCGTGCATATATGTCTAGTTACGGAGTATTTTATAACGCTCGAGCGCGGAATCGACCTCCTCAATTTAGTGCGGATGGTGGCCTGGTGGGATAATCCCGAATTATATGCGATCATGATATGATGACCATAAGTTGATAAATCCACTAGAAAGTCTACTTAATTGAACTCAGGACCAGCGGATCTATGATATCCCCCAAAGCTATTTCATTATATTGGCTAAAACATTACGTTGGAGTTGGACCTCAACCTCTTGCTAGGTGATGGACGTTTGTGCATCAAACATATTACACATTTACACCCCCTCGATCTCTACCTTCACTGTTACTCCAAGTTACAACTACTAGGGATGTCAATGGGGCGGGGCGGGGCGGATGCGGATGTAGGTCCCTCCATCCCCATCCCCACCTAAAATTTTCATCCCCATCCTCGCCCCATCACCCATAGCGGGTACAAAATGCATCCCCATCCCCGCCCCAACGGGTGTAAGCTAAAATCCATCCCCGCCCCGCCACCCAACTGGGTATCCATCCCCGTCTTATCCCCGCTTCACACCCGTACTAATACCCGCCTAATTTTTCTTATTTAGCAAACATTTGCCATATATACGGAGTAATTAAAGTTAACTATAGAAAAAAAATACCTTATGACTAAAGTAACCTATATAATCAAACAAAATACTCGTCATAACAAAAAAATCCAAACAAAAAACATAAATATCTCACATAAATTTATATTATCACCTAAATATGCAAATAAATCCAAACTCACCCCATCACCCATGGCGGGTATAAAGCGGGGCGAGTGGAGATGGGGCGGGGCGAGTGGGGATGGGGCGGGGCGGGCGGGGATGGGGCGGGTTCAACACAAAATCCACACCCGCCCCATCACCCATGGCGGGTACGAATTTTATACCCATCCCCGCCCCATCACCCGCCAAACCTACCTCCATCCCTGCCTATTTGGGGCGGATGCGGGGCGGGGCGAGTGGGGATGGGGCGGGGCGGGCGGGGATGGGGCGGGTTCAACACAAAATCCACACCCGCCCCATCACCCATGGCGGGTACGAATTTTATACCCATCCCCGCCCCATCACCCGCCAAACCTACCTCCATCCCTGCCTATTTGGGGCGGATGCGGGGCGGGTCTCCCGCGAAACCCGCCCCATTGACATCCCTAACAACTACAAACATATGTCCACTATTCAGAACATTTGGGTCGACTCTTTCATTCCTTTGTGACAAAATTGTTAAATACTGCCTTATTTTTAGTCGAGTTTGTGAGCTAGTATCTTATCGGACTCTTTTTTTGTCAACTACTTCCTCCATTCCGCAAAGAATGCATCATTTCTATTTGCACGAATGCCAACACACTTCTTTGAACATTAATAATTTAATATCTCTAAATGCGTATAACTAAAAATTATAAAAAGTTGATATTTGGAATCCTTGCATTAATACGAATTTAACAAGATTTCACTTGACTATGTTTTTT
Organism: Spinacia oleracea; assembly: GCF_020520425.1. Taxonomy (NCBI): domain Eukaryota; kingdom Viridiplantae; phylum Streptophyta; class Magnoliopsida; order Caryophyllales; family Amaranthaceae; genus Spinacia; species Spinacia oleracea. The sequence goes on from NC_079492.1 coordinate 33,760,648, forward strand.
CTTACACAACAGTGAAAAAATGATTGTCAAAGTTGATTGATGAATAATGCGCAAATGAGAAACGATGCATCTATTGTAGATTGATTCCCAACACACACACACACCCCCCTCCCCCATATATGTCTTTGCGTATGCTTATGTAAATTTAGAACATAAGAAACTTGTCCTTAAATATTATTTTGGGTCAATTCAAGAAATTTAAAGTTTGAGTTATTGTAGAAACAAATCTATTGAGATGGTAGGAAGAAAAAAAAAATACTCCGGAGATATTTTGAAATAATTTTGTAAAAGAGAGTGAGCTAAACGCGCTAGATTACAAAGGAAAATCGGCGGGAAAGACAAATTTAATGTTTAAGAAATTGACTTTCTCATCGAAAAATGGAGCTAAGGTACAACTTTAATACTTTCATAAAATCATGATACGCGTTTTAAAAAAAAAATCTAATAATTTAAGGTTTTGACTCACAAACTGGATAAAACAAAGTACTCTGTATTTTTAAACAATTTTGCCTTTCTTTTGTAAAGGAGTGGTTTTTTTACTTATTGGAATTAGTATGCCCCATCTAACAATAACTTGATATAGTTAGCGACGAAATGAGCTTAACTGGTTTGTGTACTTGATGTTGGTTAGGTCAATCCTTGGCTTGAGACTTAAGCGACTCGAGTTGAGTCTTACAAATGTAAAGATCACGAGCAAGATTATGAACTACCAAGCTTGTAACTCATACGGTCATACCCCGTACTTCAACTCTTCTAATTATGCATGTAACAAGCCAAGTTAACCTTGATAATTCTAAACTCGATTTCCAATTATAGCAAGCTGATTCAGCCGAGGACCTAAACTTCAACGGACGCAGTCGGGATTATCAAAGAAAAGCAATCGCTAATCTTTAGAATGAACGGACAGATTTACAAGCGATAAATCTGTAAAAACTCCGGAATCCACCAGAAAAGAGATAAACTATCATAATTTATATTATCAAAATAATAGTTGATTTCTCATGACGAAAATAAAGTGTTTAAATAGTTAACACAAAATCCTAACAACAGGTTTTGTGTCAGGCGGCCTGACACGCGCGTCAGCGTCAGACCATGCTGACGTCATCCCATTTGCCCACGCGCAAGTGATTTCACGCGCTAATAAATAAGGAATTTCATTTTTCTCTCCTCCTCGTTCATCTTTGCGCTTCTCTCTCCTCTCTATCTCTCCTCTCCTCTCCTCTCCTCTCCTCTCCTCCCTGCGATCTCTGCTCAAAACCCAAAGAAAAGAAGACGGTGAAGGAGCGGCGGCGGTACACGGCGGCTACATCGATCTCGTCGGTGATCTCTCTCCTTTTAAGAAAGTGATTCCGCCGCCATAATTTACTCCATGAAAGAGCTGCAAATCTAGGATTCCGATTTGTGTTGCTGAAATCGGTAGAGTTTATTAATTTTGATTTTGATTTAGGTTTTTTATTTTAGGTTTTTTATTTATGTTTTTAATTTTAGGATTTTGATTTAGGTTTTTTATTTTGATTTTGATTTAGGATTTTGATGTATGTTGCTGAAATTGGTAGAGTTTCGGTAGGTCTTGGGCCATTGATGCTCTCTTATTCGATTTGATTATGATGGGGAATTTTCGCAAAGCTGGGCTGGTGAACGCTGCTGTTGTTAATGGCCGCGGAGGAGCAACATGCAGAAGATGGCTGCGTGGTCAGGTAAGAGATTGTGGTAGCGAATCAGAGTCGAGGTCGCGCTGTGGTCGAAGCATCGTCGGCGGCGGTAGATCATCAAGCTTGGAATTTTTTTGTTTCTTTTATCTGTTTTATTGGTGATAAAAGAGGCAAAGCCAAAATTTCTTTTATTTGGCTGGTTTTTAAATTCATTTAGTTATTGTGTATTAGTTAAAAATTATATTGTTTTAGTTACAGTTTTGTTATGGAATGAAATGGTTCATTTACATTTTTTTTTTCACTTAAGCCATTTGAATTAGTTAAAAATATTTTATTTTAGTTAAGAATAATTTTCGTTTAGGTATGATTGATTTTGTTATGTTGTAATATAGTGGCTATGTAAAAGTTTTGGTTAATATTGTTTTAGTTAAGATAATTTTCATTTTAGTTATAAATAATTTCGTTTTAGTTATGAGTATATTTGTGTTAGTTCAGAAAATTTTAACTACTTAGTCACAATGCTTAACTAATCGGTTTCATTGCTTAACTAATTGGTTTCAATGCTTAACTAATCGTTTACATTGCTTAACTAATTGGTTCGATTGCTTAACTAATTGGTTCGATTTTAACTAATTAGTTCGATTTTAACTAATTAGTTCGATTGCTTAACTAATTAGTCCGATTGCTTAACTAATACGTTCGATTGCTTAACTAATTAGTTCTAATGCTTAACCAATTGGTTCGATTGCATTGCTTTAAATAACTCGTCAATTATATGTATTCCTTTATATAACTAAAACATACAAGATGTAACTAAATACAACAAAAGCTTAACTAATTAGTTTCATTGCTTAACTTGATTCAAGTGCTTAACTAATTGGTTTCATTGCTTAACTAATTAGTTCGATTGCTTAACTAGTTGGTTTCATTGCTTAACTAATTGGTTTCATTGCTTAACTAATTGGTTCAAATGCTTAACTAATTAGTTCGATTGATTAACTAATTAATTCAAGTGCTTAACTAATTGGTTTCATTGCTTAACTAATTAGTTCACATGATTAACTAATTAATTTCAGTGCTTAACTAAATGTTTTCATTGCTTAACTAATTGGTTCAAATGATTAACTAATTAGTTCGATTGATTAACTAATTAATTCAGTGCTTAACTAATTGGTTTAATTGCTTAACTAATTGGTTTAAATGCTTAACTAATTAGTTCGATTGATTAACTAATTAATTTCAGTGCTTAACTAATTGGTTTCATTGCTTAACTAATTAGTTCACATGATTAACTAATTAATTCCAGTGCTTAACTAATTATTTTCATTGCTTAACTAATTGGTTCAAATGATTAACTAATTAGTTCGATTGATTAACTAATTAATTCAGTGCTTAACTAATTGGTTTAATTGCTTAACTAATTGGTTCAAATGATTAGTTCGATTAATTAACTAATTAATTCAGTGCTTAACTAATTGGTTCGATTGCTTAACTAATTAGTTCGATTGCTTAACTAATTGGTTTCAGTGCTTAACTAATCGTTTACATTGCTTAACTAATTGGTTCAATTTTAACTAATTAGTCCGATTGCTTAACTAATTAGTCTGATTGCTTAACTAATTGGTTTCAGTGCTTAACTAATCGTTTACATTGCTTAACTAATTTGTTCGATTGCTTAACTAATTAGTTCTAATGCTTAACCAATTGGTTCGATTGCATTGCTTTAACTAATTCGTCAATTATATGTATTCCTTTATATAACTAAAACATACAAGATGTAACTAAATACAACAAAAGCTTAACTAATTAGTGTCATTGCTTAACTAATTGATTCAAGTGCTTAACTAATTGGTTTCATTGCTTAACTAATTAGTTCGATTGCTTAACTAGTTGTTTTCATTGCTTAACTAATTGTTTCATTGCTTAACTAATTGGTTTCATTGCTTAACTAATTGGTTCAAATGCTTAACTAATTAGTTCGATTGATTAACTAATTAATTCCAGTGCTTAACTAATTGGTTTCATTGCTTAACTAATTAGTTCACATGATTAACTAATTAATTTCAGTGCTTAACTAAATGTTTTCATTGCTTAACTAATTGGTTCAAATGATTAACTAATTAGTTCGATTGATTAACTAATTAATTCAGTGCTTAACTAATTGGTTTAATTGCTTAACTAATTAGTTTAAATGCTTAACTAATTAGTTCGATTGATTAACTAATTAATTTCAGTGCTTAACTAATTGGTTTCATTGCTTAAGTAATTGGTTTAAATGCTTAACTAATTAGTTCGATTGATTAACTAATTAATTCCAGTGCTTAACTAATTGGTTTCATTGCTTAACTAATTGGTTCAAATGTTTAACTAATTAGTTCGATTGCTTAACTAATTGGTTCAAATGCTTAACTAATTGAATTTGAATGTTTCACAAATTAGTTACAGTACTTAACTAATTGATTTCATTGCTTAACTAATTGGTTCCAAAACTTAACTAATTGAATTTTGGGCTTAACTAATTGAATTTTAGGCTTAAATAATTGAATTTTAGGCTTAACTAATTGAATATTAGGCTTAACTATTAGTTACATTACTTTAACTAATTCATTCGATTGCTTAATTAATTGATTTCATTGCTTAACTAATTAGTTCAAATGCTTAACTAATTGATTCTAGTGCTTAACTAATTAAATAACTAAAACTAAGTTATTCTCAACTGGCAAGCCTAGTACCAAAATACAAATTATTTATCAACCAAGTGAAGGATCTTAACTAAAGCTAAAAATAATCGAACTAAAACTTCTAAAACCATAACTAAAATATCTCAAATTATAAATAAAATTCAAAACATGAAAACTCATAAACATAAAACTAAAAGTAAGAAAATCCTAACTATAACCAAGATAATCCTAACTAAATATCAAAAATAGAGTATTAACTAAAACGAATTAACTAAAGAATTTATTCTTAACGAAAACGCAAATATTTTTAACTAAAACAATGTTATATGTTACTATAATCTATCTCCATTAACAAAGATGACTTTCGTCCAAACAATGTAACTAAACCATTATATTTTATAACTAAACATGCCAAAAGTATAACTAAAACTAAATAACTCTAAACTAAAATCAATTAAATCATTATCAAAATAAATAAAACTAAATTGTTTGAATTTACAATACTGATCAAATCATATCAGAGCTTGTAAATGGCTTGATTTTACAATACTGATCGAACTAAATTGTTTGAATCATATTAGAATTTACAATATTTTTCGAATCATATTAGAACCACCGTCGCGGCCTCCGTATCCTCCAGACGAAGGTGGCTGCCTCTCAATTGCACGACGAGGAAGAGGTGGTTGTCGTTGAGTCGGTGGCTCTTCTCTTTCGTCTCCTTCCTCCGCCCTGGCAGCCTTCAATCTCGATTCTGCAGAAACATCCGCCGTCAAGCTTCCCTTTCCAAGGGATTCGAAAATAATGGTTCGATTGCGACAGTGGCAAGGATGCGACGCCGGCGGCTTCAACGATAATTCCACCTCCGTCATCCTCCTCCACCTCTTTTACGACCCCGATTCTCCCTCTTCTGTTGTCGAAACCTACGATTTATGATAAATAATTGAATAATCAAAACCTAAACAGAATTGAAAATTCTAAAACCTAAAAGAATTGAAGTAAGGAGGAAAGAGATGGAAGACTTACAAACTGGTTGCCCGACGAGGTGGTTGTGTATGCGGCTCTTCTCCGCCCTCTCCTTCCTTCGTCGATCTTCCATTTCCTCGCTCGTTCGGCAGCCAAATCTCCGGATCTTCAACTCCGGCGGAAATCATTCTCACCTACGACGACCGCCGGCGCCGGAGAGTATCAAGAGGAGAGAGAAACTCGCAGGCGGCGAGATCGAGTTCGCAGCCGTTCGCGATTTCAAGACGCAGAGGGTTTGAGGAGAGAGAAATGATTTAGGGTTTTGAAATTGGGTAAAATTAGGTATTTATATGATCCGAATTGAAAACCACGGTTTTTTTGACCCGCGTCCTGACCCGCATCCTGACCCGCGCCCTGACACGTGGGCACGTCTGACGCGTCAGACCGTCTGATTTAAAAATTTGTAAAATCCTAATACGAAACGGAATTAAAAACAAAAGTCGAAAATAATTAAACTGCAGTTTTCGACCCCTAAACGAATTCGGATGGTCTAAAAAGCCCATCAGTCACGGCATAGCTGTGAGTTGAACTCGTGGGCCCGTTTCTTTTCCGAAAACATATTCTATTAAGCAATCGGACATGCCCGACTAGTAGAAATCATTTCAGCAATTTTCGACGATTTCCTTCTTTGTGGAATCGTGCAGCTATCAACCTTTAATCTCAAACTCGACTCATTAACACCTCTAAACTTCAACCTTAATCTCAAACTAAAATAATTAACACCTCCAAACTTGAACCTTAAACTGAAATTCGAGTCGTTATTAACCTCTAAATAAGACCGGTCTTGCCCAAAGACAGATAGATCCAATTATTCTATTATGAAAACGGTGAGGAGTGAGGAGTACATAGAATAGAAAAATGATTAAAAAAAGCGAAAGTGGGATTTGCTGTCTAATAAAAATGCATCGTGGAATGGGCCTCTAGGGATTCCCTCAATCTATTCTCTCCCCTTATTCTAATAACTAAAGGAATGTTACGTAGTGATGCCTACTCACTCACTGTCTTCTTCCTTTCTCGATCCCTGTGAGAGATTCATCTCTTCTTGCTTTTTCTTCTTTGAAATTCTTCACTCTTCAAATTAACAACATTTATCCTGTAACAATCACGTGAAATTTATTTATCTTTCTTTTTTTTAAAAAAAACATTAACATTTTATACTCAATCTTTACCACTAGACTAAAACATAATTAATCGAACATGATTATATATAATTAATTTAATTTCTGGCAGTGGCTAGCTTATCTTGAAGTTGAGTATTTAAATCAATCTCCCACATTCCTTACCACCTGTTATTTGTCTGCTTACTGATTGTTCTTTGAGAGAGAGAGAGAGAAAATGCTGGGAAACTGTGAGAAAATGCTGGGAAACTGTGAGAAAATGGTACTCATCTCTTCACCTTCTAATGAATGGCCACTGCAGGTTTGGCTTCTTTTTCTCTCTCTTACTATCATTTTCTTCTCTCTTGAGCATTTCGTCGAATAATACACATGCATTACATACCCACTATAATTTTGGACCCCTTTTGTTTTTTTTGTTTTCTAGCATTTGGAAAGAGTATCTCATTTCATATAACCCCCTTATTATGTGGGTATTATTAATTTTGCAACCCTAAATAAAAACCACCCACAAAATTTTAAACTTTTTTGAGATTTTTCCTTGTTGTTGTTTCTTGTTGAGTTTTTATCAGATAGATGATCCAAAAGGGACCTTCAACTACAACAACAACAACAACAACAACATGGCCTCAGTAGCAACAGCAGCCGCAGCGACAATCAGAACTGGTGTAGGGGAAAGAGTCATGGATCAGAAAACTGCAGCGATTGCGCTGCAAGATCAGCAACAGCAAAAACAACAGCAGCAACAGCAACAACAACAGCAACAACAACAACAGAACCAGGAGGCATTAAGATGTCCACGATGCGACTCGACGAACACGAAGTTCTGCTACTACAACAACTACAGCTTAACACAACCAAGGCATTTTTGCAAGGCGTGTAAGAGGTACTGGACTAGAGGAGGTACTTTAAGAAATGTTCCTGTAGGTGGTGGTTGTAGGAAGAACAAAAGGGTTAAAAGACCATCTAACAACAACAACAGCAACATTTCTACTACTACTTCTTTGTCTAATCCTAATATTACTAGTAGTAATACTCTTGAAGGTTCTGTTAATTCATCTTCTGGTGGTGGTGGTGGTGGTGGTGGTGGTGGTGCTGCTGGTTCCGGTGCTCAAATTCATGACTTGATGTCTTCGGGTTCGAATCACCATCCTCATATGTCGTACTATGGGTTACCCACTAATTCTGACATCAATTTCCCTTTCTCAAGGTATGATCTTCAAAACCCACATCATCATCATCAAATCAATGGGCTTGGATTAGGGTTTTCATCAGGGTTGGTCCATAATATGAATAGTATGAACATTCATAATAATAATAATAATAATAATAGTAATAGTAATAATAACAAGCAGATTTTCCAAGATTTGATCTCATCAAACCCTTTACTTTCTCCCAACACATCAACAACTACTATCACTACTGCTACTGCTACTACAACTTCACCCACAATATCTTCTCTTTTGGCTTCTATGAAGGGAGGTAGTATTAACAATCATTTTCAGACACTATTGCCCTCGTACGAAGATGATCTCCACATGAAAGGAAATGGGCAAAATGGTCCTAATGTGAAAATGGAATTTGATGGTCAAAATAGGTCAATGGATCATCATCATCATCATCATCATCTGCATCAACAATGGAATACTCAAGCTCATCAAAATGGAATAAATCATCATCAACCATTATCCATGGTATCGCCTTCGGATCCGTCCATTCTTTGGGGTAATGCAGGAGCTAATCTTGGTGCTTGGCTTAATCCTTCAGAAAACAACAATCTTGGGTCTTCAGTTCCTTCTTTGATCTAAGGACTTTCTTTTTCATCATCTCCCTCTTTGTTCATCCTACCCAAAAAAACCAAAAAAAACAAACAAAACTAAGAAAAGGGAAAGTTGGGTGTAGGTTTTTTTTGTTTCTTTTTTTTTCTTTTGGGTTTTAAATATGGGATTTTGTCTGGTAATTGGTGATTTTTGAAACCACATAGAAGGGGAAACGTAACATAATGGGGGTACGGTATACTGGAGAAATTAAAATGGGAAGAGTTTGGATCGGATCGGCGCGTTCATGTCAGCAGCAGTTAGATATAAAGAATGCTTCAACCCTATATATGCTACTCTTGAAGCTAAGGTTGAGTTTGCGCTGAGAGGAACCTCGGATCCGATTTCGCCGTCCTAGACGACAATGATGATGATGACATGAATGTAATGGAAGTTTAGGTTGTCATCATCATCAACAACTGCAAACACATTATATTGTGGAGGAGAGTATAAGAGATCCACTGGTATACTACTTTGATATATGGATCATGGATGCAACAACTTCAAACTTTAAGCTAAGGTTAATTCCCAAATTAATTATATGTATAGTACTAGTAGTTGTTTTTAACTAAAATGAGTTTAATTTTGTTGTTAATTAAGGATTAGAGGGGTTGGGGGTATATGGTATAGAGCTCCTCAGGTTAGGAGAGTAGAAATGAGGAACTCATACATTTTCCTATGTAACTTTATTTTTATTTTCTTATTTTTTTTTTATTTTGGGGAAATGGTTTGGTATAATGGTATAGTAAATGAGGGAGATTAATTGGTTATTCAATTATGTGGTTGTTTTGAATTATTGAACTTAATTGTGTCCTTTTTTCATTCCCTTAATTATTATTTATTCTTGTTTATTTATTACCGAAGACGGAGTATTTGTTACTCCGTATCATGTTTATTACCTAGTACCAAGTACTAGGTACTTTATATGATATATGTTAGATTATGATAAACTCCTTGAATTGGAGTGTATTTCTTTGATCAAATATATAAAGATTACAATATTAATTAGTCTTAATAGAATTAGGAACACTAATATGACTAAAAACTTAATATATATCAAATATCCTAAGAGATTAAATCTTATCTCTAAAAAGTGGCATAATAAATCAAATTGAAATGGATTTCTAGCTATGTACGGAGTAATTTGTAAATTAGAGAATTTTCATATAGAGTACGGAGTATTGTCAATTCATGAGAGATTTACCTTGACGTGCATTTTGACTTGTAGTACATCTGATCTCTGAGTGTTTATGACAAGCTACAAATATATATCTCTGGGTTGGGTTGAACTATTCTGTCCAAAACCAGTAATTTTTGGGTCCGGTCGGGTTAGTGGTCTGAGTTGGGTCGGGTCGGACCCATATTGATCAGCTCTACCATTAATAATACAAAAGGTCTTGCATGTATAAGATGTACAATAAATTTATTATACACTACCTAATTTTTTGTAATTTTTTTTTTGAAGGAAATCCACACATGTCAACTAGTTTTTTGTAACTTTTAATATGTTATGATTAATTTTTATATTATAGAAAAAAAAGTTGGTAGATAAACAATTTAAAAGGTTAAATGACTGATTTTATACATTATTAAGGATTTCCTAAAATAATTTTATTAGAATAAATTTTTTTATCAATAAAATAGACAACTTTTACATATATAAAGGTATCTTTTAAAATAGATAACTTTTACAGATATAAGGGTAACTTTTAAGTATTTTGGGTTAACTTTTATCCTGGTGTAAAATATTTTATTGTACGCTATTTGTAAATAAGAATTTGCGTTAATCATATGACCAGGTTTGTGTCAATGGATTATATTATCCGTAAGTGAGATATCTATACTAATATTTAATAACATGCAAATTTGCAAAAAAAAAAAAAAAATTTGAATGCCACATTTCCCTTTTGTAAACATATTTCCATTTAAAGAATAAAAATAAATTATACCCCTTCCTTCCAATTTCATGGCTCTCACCACCAAAAAAGACTCATGCCCCTCCGCCTCAAATAAATTGCATGTTCCTTTATCTTTAATTTTTTCTATTAATTTAAAGAAATATTCCAATTATATTTCTATCGTCACTGTTTTTTAGTGAAACACGAAATTAAATATTAGGCAAATTTGTCAAAAACTACCTTATAAAATTGGATTTTTGCGAAAAACTAACTTATAAAAAAATATTGTAATTAACTACTTCTAAAAGATTTACGTCGTGAGATACTACCTTTGGTTGGATTATAAGTATTGACTAAACATTCCGGGATTGACTTTATTTGGTGCATTTCACGTGTCATCTCACGAGAAATGGGAAATTAAATGACACGTGAGATACATATGATAAAGTCAATCTCGAGATTTTGATACAACATTCAAAATTCGAGAAAATGTAGTATCTTAGAACATTATTTTTTATAAGGTAGTTACACTACAAGAATTTGTATTGTTAATGACAACTCAATAATGATGGGTCAAAAATTCCGTCACAAAAGCCTTTTGCGACGGAGCTAACAACCAAATAAAGACAAGAACAACTGTCGCAAAATACCTTTTACGACAGACTAATGGGGGATTTTCCATCAATGACAACCCCAAGAAATCAACCACTATTGGCCTTTAGATACGGGATTTTCCGTCGTTAATGGTACAATTTCTTGTAGTGTTAATTACAACATCTTTTTTATAAGGTAGTTTTATACAAAAAATAATATTATAAGGTAGTTTTTGTTAAATTAACCTAAATATAATTACTCTTTTTTGATGAATTAAAAAATTAAAGTCACTTTTAAAATATAACAAAAGCCGTGCACGACACTGGATCAATACTAACTTAGTTAAAATATTGGCATGTTTTATTGACGATGGTAATGAATTTGTATCTAGTTTTGCAAAATTGTCTCATGCAAAGTTCATGGTAATCCAATTATCCAACTTCAATTCATTCTCAAACATATACGCAGTATTGTTTTATAAAATTAATTTTCTTTACTAAGGAGTACTCGATAAAACATGCCAATAATGGCCGGTTGTATTAGAGATATTATATCATGGATTTTACAAGCTTTTCTGTAAGGCGGTCTTACACAAAAGATCACATCGGTGTCATATAAGTTAATCACTATAACGAGTTAGTTAAGCAAAGAAACAAATTAGTTAAGCAATATAACCAGTTAGTTAACAAATAAAAGTGGTCTTTCCGATAAGGCGGTCTTACACAAAAGTTGCCGTATGGATTTTACGGACAAAATTTCACGAACTCATTATTGCCTACCAAACAACCGATTAGTGTTAGTTTACATGTGTTCTCGTCCAAAAAATAACTAATCTATGGTAACAATACAGTATTAGTCCTTCGTACTACTATCTCCGTTTTCTCTTACCTTTGTCATTATCATTATCGTTAACCCATTGTCTCAAAGAGACTCCCGGAAAAAGCGGGGTAAGGGGGAATCTTACACTTATAATTGCAGAGAGGTTATTTTCAATTGACCCAAAAGCGATAATGGTACGACAACGGGATGCCATCTTCTACTTCATGGAAAGGAAGCGAAGAGGTTTTAAAAGCCATTTTGATTTAGTCAATTACATCCCACAGCCAAAAGAAAAAATGGATCATTAGCTCCTTCAGAAATGGACAATAAAAATTAAAATATTACTCAAAATTGGGACCACCAAAGAGATAGAGAGTAAGAGAACTACTCCCTCCGTATTTATTTAAGAGATACATTTGGCCGGGCATGAGTATTAAGAAAAAGAATTGAATGAAATAAAATAATAAAGCAAGTGTGGTTGGGTATATTTTAATAAGTAAACAAGTGGGGACCATGACATTTTGGGAGGTGGAAGATGAGGTGGGTTTATTAAATTATTTGTTTAATAGGATGGTGAGTCATATGGTAAACTAGATTTTAGCCCGTGCGATGCACGGTTTTATTAAATTGTTATGTTAATATAAAACTCCTATATATATCAACTGTTTTATTTTATATATTAGATTAGATTGGTTTTTTTAAATTTTAGATTTATTTTTTAATTATAATAGTGTTTGATTTTGGACGAAATTGTATATAAGAAAATAATTAATAAAAATATCTACGTGGCACCTAATTATTTATCTACGTGTCATCCGACTTTTAATTCAAAAATAATTTTGAAGTCTTATTTTTTCATTGGCCAAAACGAATTGGATGAATTTTATTTTAGATTTATTTTTTAATTATTAAAGCGTTTGATTTTGGATGGAATTGTATATATTAGTAATTAATTAATTAATTTAAATATCTACATGGCACCTAATTAATTATCTACGTGGCACTCGATTTTTTTAATTCAAAAATAAATTAGAAATCTTATTTTTCATTGGCCGAAACCATTAGTAATCCTAGGTGGCGCTCTAATAGTTAAGAAAATATGCCTCCTTTATATATATATATTAGATTAGATGTATTATTTAATTAGATGGAGGAGTTGATAAGTTACCAAATATGACAAGTGTATCTCTTAAATAAATACGGCCAGAAAAATAAGTATATCCCTTAAATAAATACGGAGGGAGTACTAAACATGATTGTGACCCGTAAACGGAGTGAGAGATAATAAAATATAAATAAAAGGTTGATTATCCGTTATGTACTTTGTATAATGGAATAAATTGAAGGTGAGTAGTATAAGGAAAATGGAGGCATAGGGAGTCTGTATTACTACGTAATTGCTAAATAATTACGATGTGTTCAATAGAGAATTCCTTACAATAGGAGATAAGTTGTAAATTACGTAGTAGTACTACTCGTTAACTTTATTTGTTATCATCACTTGAATTAGTTTGCCACGCACTACATATGTATGGCCATTATTGAATGAGAAAAAGAGATCTCGTGTAATCTTCCATTAGAAACAAAATCATTGAGTGAGTTTCATAAGTCAATTTAACTTTTGATTTAGTTATGGTTTATTCACATACGTACGTATATAGTATCTTTAAAGGAAAAATTATCGCCCTCAGAGCCGTTCGAGTATCGTGAAGGAGGTAACCAAGTTAAAGGTAATAACTGATCTCAATAGTTTTTCAATAAGTGGTCATATGTTTAATTATCAACTTAATAAAGACAATAACGTTATATAAAAATAAAAACAATAATAAAGACTAAGAAGTCTAGAACTTTCTTAACCATAAATTAAAAAACCATAATCCAATTACAATGGAATATCTTATTAATTGCTAAGGGGAGAAGAGAAGTCAGACTCAATTATTAAGGAATTGCTAAGGGGAGAAGAGAAGTCAGACTCAATTATTAAGGGGAGTTGAAGGTGGTCAAACTAGTATAAAACTAATTAATACGCTTAATAGCCTTTTATTTAACGAGTAAATAGGTCTGGAGGTCTCTTAACTTTGCCAAAAGGAGCAGTTAAGTCCCTCAAGTTTCAAAAGGAGCATTTAGGTCCCTCAAAATGGATGGAATAAGCTATTTTTATTAACACCGTTACATTTTCCGTTAAGTCAATTAAATAATAATAAAACTGATTTTAAATAAAGGGAAATCAATTTACATGTGTATAAATGATTTAAAATAGCTTCTTTTGATTTTGACTTAGCTTTTTCAAGTTCCTTAGCCTTTTCATTTGCTTTTTCACCATACACATTTCATCAAAACTGATTACAAATAGTTCTTACACTTAACTTATTAAACACAAAATCACAACATATATTAATAAAGGATAATCTAGTTACATGACAATGGTCCTTCCCCACTGTACAAGGCTAGTAAATACCCGTTGCCAACCCAATCCTCAAAAGGGTAATACACTTGAACCATAACATAAGACCAACCGAGTAACGGATACCATTTATGCACAATTTGATCCGACTCACGTTTGTTCGGCCCGGGATACAGACATTCTGGGATACAGACCAACTGCCTCGCGTACCTTCTGTTCACATGCCATCCATTCGTTTCATGTACTGCTTGAAGCCTTGGTTTGATGGCCATGATCTAGAACTCTCGAGGTGAGGCCCCACGAGGTGGATCCCTTCACAACACGCCTTTGTCGAACCCAAGCTTCACTTCATCGAAAAATGATTTCCTCACCATTCGATGATCTGCTTTTCAGGATTCTCCAACATTCACAACCCCTTTGAGAATGACTCAACAAGGGGTCATGGAAGCATGACATTGGAAGGCTACTTAGACAGAGAAATTACGGTCGTGTTTTTTTTATGACTAATTTTTATTTTCTGATATGGGGGGTGATATTTGTATACGAAATCTTCTATGGTTAAGAAGATATTCATTGTGTTGTGATGAATTGAAAGGAAAAAAAATTGGGTTGTTGAGTAGAAGAAGAAATATATATGGAGTATTGAATACAAACCAAGATATAAGAGATGAATATTGTTGTAATGCTTTAAGCCAACCCCCTTGTGTTTATATAGTCAAGGAAGACCAATGGAAGATAAGCTGTTTCTCACATCTCAATGCTTCTCATTAAATACTTAGGAGTAGTTAGTAGACCAAGGAAGACCAAATTAAATATAGTCTTGTTGTAATGCTTTAAGCCAACCCCCATGTGTTTATATAGTCAAGGAAGACCAATGGAAGATAAGCTGTTTCTCACATCTCAATGCTCCTCATTAAATACTTAGGAGTAGTTAGTAGACCAAGGAAGACCAAATTAAATATAGTGCGTCTGAAATGCAACTTGTATCTAATACAAATGTTTAAATTTCCAGAACAGTGGATACATACTCCGTATATGTGCCTAGTTTGAACACATAGTCCGTATTAAGGTTCATTACCTTACTCGGACGAAGCTCTTTTACGTCCTCTTATCTAACGAGTATGACCATTAATTGAATTTCGTTAAATAATACTTTGATGAGCGAGCTTAGCTTTGAGACGAGATAGAACACAAAATGAGGCTCATTAAACAAATCAGTTACAAGCTCGTTTATGATCTGAACACAAACATGCTCGTTCATGTTACAAGCTCGTGAACAAGCTCGTTTATGTTCATTTATTTAATTAATTAGACGGGCTTGAACACACATCGAAACTTGATAAATAAATTAGATTCAGGAGCATGAAATATTGGACATATCGGTAAGTGCAACGTCTAATTGTAAATTGTAACAAAATTCATAATTCACGTTCTACAAAATTTTTAAGTGTTTTATTTGCCATGGAATGTTAAATACTCTGTTTTTTGAGAGCCTCAACGGCTATATTTTTGTAAAAAGCTAACTGAAATGAATTTCCCTTTATTTAATTATTGGTAAATGGTAAAAGTAACTGTTTTTTTGTCGTTTAGTGCCTTTTATTTAGTTTCCTTTTAATTTAAATGCATTTTAACGGACGTTAGTGACGGAAAACAAAAAGCAGCGGATTCCATCCAAACGCAGGGACCTAAATGCTCCTTTTGAAACTTGAGGGACCTAACTGCTCCTTTTGGCAAAGTTTAGGGACCTGCAGATCTATTTACTCTTTATTTAACATGAAAGTCCTTCACGGGAGATGACATATTTTGGCCAACATGACGTCTCTGTCCTGAACACCAAAATAGATATTTCTCGAAATTATCTTATGACTAGCTGGGGCGCGTAACTGCGTAAGCCATAGAGTAATTAAGTATTCCCTCCGTCCTTTAATACTCGCATCGGTCGACCGATGCGTAGTTTAAGACATTTGAATTGACTTATTAATTTAAAGAGTTTTAGTTGATAGTGAGGTATTTTTTTAATATAGTCAGTGGGAAATGTGTAAGGGGTGGAGAGTGGTGAGTGTGGGGTGTGGATTTTTAAATGATTTTTTTTGTAGGGACGTAGGTGGGATAGTAGGTAAGTTTGAGAAATAATATAATATTGGTAAAGATTTTCATTTATAGAAGCGGTGTAAGTATTAAAGGACGGCCCGAAAAGAAAAGCGGTGCGAGTATTAAGGGACGGAAGGAGTAACAACTTAATATAGTCGTATGTGTATACTTTATAAATTAGTGTTACTTCATAGAGGTATCGTGGTATATTAATGGAGTCAATGGGGCTCGTCTAGAAATATTTGGTTGGGGATTAAGAGGGTACTCCCTTCGTCCCTTAATATTCGACCTGTTTTGACTTTTTGCACTATTCACATAATTCACTTTGACCCTATTTTATTTTTAGTATATATATGAAAACAAATGTTAGTATATAATATATTGTTGGCTTCATCTTAATATATATTTTCAAAATATTAATATTTTATAAGTTTTTATAATATGTAGTTAAAGAAATTGGTGGTCAAAGTTGTGCATTGGCAAGTGTGTCCGTTCAAAACAGGTCGAGTATTAAGGGACAGAGGGAGTACGTATTAATTAAGGGTTGTCTTCACCAAGAGTACTTCTTATTTTGGATTTGGACTTCTATGGATAGGGATGGAAATGGGTGGGATTTGGGTCGGGTGGAGCATCACCCGCTTCCATCCGCTCCACCCGGTCCATCCGTCACCCGCTTTACTCATCACCCGCATTCCGTCCATCCATCACCCTCGGGTGAAGCGGGTGGATCGGGTGATATTCGGGTGAAAATTATTAACTATTAAAAATTCACCATCTAATAATATGCATAATAATTAACGAAAAGAAAAGGTTACATGCCTTCACTTATTTCCAAAACATATAATTAGTTCTTATCACGCATAACTTATAATCAAAAAAGAAAATTAAATAAGCACTAACTTTAATACATAATGGGTTTATACACATTTTATGTTTAAATATTAATATAAATAATATATTTAAAATAAATGGGTGACGGATCGGGTGATAAACGGGTGATGGATCGGGTGATGGATACAAAAACATCACCCGCATCCATCACCCGCTTCACCCATCACCCGCTTTTCATCCATGTAATTTGGGTTTTCACCCATTTAATTATAGCGGGTGACCGGGTTAATGGATCATCCACTGGATATTTCCATCCCTATCCATGGACCTTATTTTGGGAAATGAGTATAAATTTATCTATACTAATATATTAAAAGACGTTGTGGAAATCGTTTATGTGTCACGTAATACTCTTCCCTTTGCGACACATCATTCACTCACTAAGTGGTATGTCATGTAATGGATAACCAAAAATCAATACAATGAGGTTTGAACTCAAGACCTCATGTCTGCATGATAATTCTCATTACCATCTTAACCAACCACCAATTGTGGTTTATTTCTTCACATAAATTTACAAATAAATGTTAACATGAAGTCTAATTCAACTAAATTTTTATTTGAATTTTTATTTTTTATGGACTATTTTGATAAAAAAATAAAAATAAAGAATTATGACAACTATGAAGAGCATTATGTCATAAATCTCATAAGCATCAACTAGGAATACCATGCATGGCTGCTTATACCTAATTTGGTGTTTATTAATTTGAATCACTTAGTTCCACTAGAATACAAATTATACAAAGTGTAAGATGATCTAATTGAAAAATTATTTGGCATGATAAATGACGTAGTGTGTCTGTGCAATACGTTGACGAACTTAATGGATGTTTTTCACTTTATAAAATACATGTATTTCGTCAAATATTGAGCTCGAGAAAAATTTAACATTTTAACTATATATTCAATGTAGCGATCGGGGCATCGCCCGGGCCACACACTAGTGCTATTATTAAAACTCCAAGGCAAATAATGTCATGCCGCCACATGTCGCTTCCTATATAACGATGACATGACACATCGTCATCTTTGACATGTTATCTCGTATAATTTCATTATCATGAAAAAATTTTGGTTATAGGTTTTGAACTTGTGACCTCTAATTTATTAGTCACATATTTTCACCACTATGTCACAACTAATTTTGTTGTTTCTTATACGTTCAAAATTAAATTCACTCAATATCATTAGAAAAATGATATAAATAATTTCTAATATTCTCACATCACTAATTAGTCATTACTTTTATGAGTTACTAATCCTTACATTGTAAGATTTATTAAAGTATACTCAAAGCAAGATATATTGTAATGTAACAAATTAAATTATACTTAAAATGAGTTATGTAATAATCTAATCGATCCATTATTCTACTATTCAGAACATCGCCCGGACCACTAACTAGTTAAACATTTAAACGAAAGAATAACGTGAAAGAAAAATGCATGGTTATTAATTGGTTGGTGTTGTAGCTAGCATGCTGTCTAAACTTAGTGCATCTTTTTATTTGAAAAGAAAAAATTAACTACTCGGTACAATTATAGTTATAGTAGTATACATTAGTACACCCTTCCCTCTGTGGGGTAATTCCTAACTTAATTCCTAAAGAATAAGGTGAACTCACCTTGTAACTTGAAGGTCACATGGTCATGTTTATTAACTATGAAATTCTTGGAAATTGCTCAAATGAATACCTACATATATAGATGAATTGATTAACCTGTAATAGATGGTACTCCTCCATCTGTCTATTTTTGTTTTTACGTTTTTCTTTTTGGGTGTCCCAAAATGTTATTTACATTTCTTTTTATATTATCACATAAATGATTTAATATTCTATCAAAATTTGTATCCAATTATTATTTTAATCAATTAAATCCATTGGTTCATTTAATCTCTCACACATTTCCATAAGGACATTAAAATTTTCTCATTTTTCCAATATCAGAATTTTGATAAGAGTGACAACATTATAAATAAACGTAATTTTTTTCGTTTACATAAAAACATAGATCGAAGAATCTCAATGCACATTAATTAATCGTTAAAACGCGTTCAAAATACCAAACGTAAAAAACAAAAAGAGACGGAGGGAGTAGTTCAGTAAAATTTCTTTTTCTTAAATAGAAAAAAATCACCATATACGTAATACAATACTCGTACTTCGTGTATCGGTGTAGATGAACCAGATCTTAATTTGAAAGAGAGCTAGAAATGAAGTATGGAACTATGGACCATGTTGTTGGTAAAAGCTGCTAAAATTAAAGCTTAGTTATTCAAAGTAATAAGGTTTGTACTTGGGGGCACAAACGCACAATTGCATGCCTGACACCACACAACTGACATAATTTATATGTATGTATTCATTTTTATCTCAGACGACCACACTCTTCAGTTCAAGTTTCCTCATGCTTAGACAAATACTGTTTTTGATTCTTCTCGATTAGTAGTTTTCATTCAAGAATATGCGCGCTTACAAACCTAACACGTACGGACTACGGAGTAGTCTCTATGTGCATCTTAATACTCCGATCCAATGGCGTATCTTAGTGGTGGCCTTAGGCATGAGAGGGCCCGGCCCGGGACAAATTTTTTGGCTATAATTGTGTAATTACATACTACGGAATATATGGTTTAATTTTTTTTTATTGATTTCCTGGTTAAATGGTTCAAGATCCGCCACTGTTCTAATTCTCCGTTTTTATCGTTAATTTATAAACAATGCAGTTGGAATATACTTCATGTTTTTTGTATTCCTCCGTATTAATTAGTTTCATGATTTTTAAAATGACATTTTTTTTAAGACATATAGGGACAACAAATGTGAGATTTAAGACAATCTTTTATTTAAAATTTTAACTAAAATAATTGTATGCCAACTTGTGCAGTGATAATTGACAAGTGAGAGAATTGTTAAGTGGAAGTATGACGAATCCAAGAGTATATGAATATTCTCCAAAATCCGACCAGGCCATTAATGGTCAACATTCCAGAAATAAAACAAATGCAGAGTTTGTCAACACGAGCACCAACTCTACATAAATCATACCCGAACGACTGAACGAGTCTAACAATGAAGAAAAATCTAGCCACATATATTTCTGATAGAATTTTATCTTAAAATCCATTGGAAATAGTCATTATCTATTTTTTTTTTCTTTTCATGTGGGACAATTAGTCATAACTTATATGTAACTGAATTATTACTCTTAAATCTTAACCATATGAGACTCACAGTAAACCAAGGTAAGTAATACAAAGTACATAAATACTGAACAAAAGAATTGAAATAACTTAAACAAACACACGAGTGAGCTTACAAACGAACAGGAAAACAAGTTGTTTGTGAGCCTAAATGAGACAGGCATCAATTCGTTCAAGCAAGTCTTGTTCATTAAAAGAGTTTGAATTTTAATTCATACGTGGTTAATTGTTAAAGAATGAGATTTGATCGAGCTCACCAAACTTGTTCATGAGCGAATTAACTTATTGACAATTTAACATCCCTACTTACCATTCCTTTTGAAGTTGGTACTTGGTAGTAGTCCATGTCAACTTATGGGCCAACTCTGCCAAACCAAGCCTAGGGCTATCAAAATGTTTCCAGGCCCGAAAAACCGACTGAAACCAACCGTCATTCGTTCCGAATATATCTAAGAAATAGTCAGACCAAAACCGATCTGAACCAATACGTCGTTGACTCAAAATCCGATTTGACCCGTGAATTGAAGACCCATACCCGAACCGCTAGCAATCGGAGGAGACCCGTAACCCGATTTGCATCCGATAACTTTTAACCGAACCGAACCCGCATCCAATCTGTTAGCAATCCGAAAACTGATTACCTGATAACAACCGCAACCAACCCGACCCGAAAACGTCCAATACCCGATTTAACCCAAACTAGGTCTATCCGAAATCCGAATTCAACCGAATTTTGTCAATCCGACCAGATTAAATCCGATATCCGAAAATAACATAACTCGAGTTAATCCGATAAACAAAATTCGGCCCGGTTAAAACCTGAATTAACCCGAATCGTATTTAATTATAAAATAATTTGGAAACAAAGTAACATAAGTCTCGAAAATCTTTATCTGGCATGGAGTTATATATAGAATAATAAAGTGATCTGACTTTATCGCGAACTCGAGAGTCACTCGATTAATAGTGTAACACCCCCAAATTTCTCTTTTTTTTTAAAACCAACATTTATTTGAATAAAACCAACATGGAGAGAAATTTAGGAGTATTACGCCACGTGATTACGTTAAAGGCTAATTAACTCAACTAATGCAGCGGGAATAACTCAAATACTTTTCTTTATTGAATAATAATAATCGAAATAAATAATAGTGTATATTGAATAAACCCTTGAAATTAAAATACTAAAATCTGAACTCACAAATGAAACCAACTTAGAAAAATAAATCCTAACTAGTGAACTCTCCATTAATCCCGTATGCAAGCTCACCAAAAGGTGAACAGGGCCAAGCCAAAACAAATAGGAAATACGGGTTAGCAAAAGCTAAGTACGAATATATGCAAGACATGTAAAACATTTATATATATATTTGAACATACTTTCACAAACCATTTAATTCAAACTTGCTTAATTGAAATCATAGAATATTCATTTTCCAAAATTAGAAACTTTCCATAAATAGTAACTTTCCATAAATAGTAACTTTTCAAAAGTATAAACATTTCAAGATTTAAGATTCCCAAAATAGAAACTTTCCAAAAATAGAATCATTCCACGAAAAGAAATATTCCCAATATATAAACTTTCCAAATATAACAATATTCCAAAAGTAGAAACTTTCCAAAAACAGATTCCAATTAGAATATGAAAATCAAACACCTCTTCTTTTCTCCCCTTCCTTCCTAAATGTGCACACCCCCAAGCTAGTATTCCATCACAAATCTATACATTGGGGTACTAACCAAATAATAGTCAACAAGTGACCCTCGACTTACACAACAAGTGATGCGTATGAACATAAAAGTTCCATGAAATCCATTCCACCTTGAGACTTTATAAAAGTATAATAATGTCATGAAAGACCATCCAGTTCCAACCATATGATAAACCACAATCCTCCTTTTATTTAATCAAACGTATTTTTTAAAGAAAACAACGTATTTTGAAATAAAGATTTATAACTCATCAAAACCAAACAAACTATTTCAAACACCACTTGAACAAATCCATCATCATATTATTAAAATCAATAAAAATATTTAACCTTTCAAAAATCCTCAAACAATTTTCACAAATCAAGAAACAATTCAAAATCACTAATTCACAATTTTCAATTTGAAAACAATTAATAGTTAATAATCAAACCATACATAGATTTCAATCTATAACAATCTAGCCACATACACGTACCTTGATTAAATAACACCTCACACAAAGATTAGTTTGATCCTGCTACGGATCATTCACGAGTTCCTAACAATTAATAAATAAAACCCTAATTAATTCATGATTAAACAATTAAATTAATTAAAATAAATCTAATGGAAATTTAATTCATGAGTTATGAATGCATAATAATAGTATTATAAATCAAAATTTCGAACAATGGTTTTAAAAATACTCTTTTAAAAATTACGGCATTAATTTAGAAGATTTTAAATAGTAAAAACTGACCGTAAAAGAGAAGGCTTTGAAAACAATTGGGGTGTGGAAGTCACGACACCAAGAGGTAGACGTCGGCGGCAAGGAGTGCACGACGGGGGTGTCGTGGTGGTTGTATAAGGGTTTTAGGTAAGAAGGTTTAGAGCCAAAGAGGGAGAAGAAGTTTAAGAGCGGGCTTGGGAAAACTCTCAACTTTTGGTGTGAGGAATTATGAATGAAGTAGGAGGTATTTATAGGTGTAGGATTAGGGTTAGGGTTATAATGAAACCCTAAGGGGTATGGCCGTGGTTGGTGTTTAAGCTAAGATAGGATTCTGAATCTAGTCATGATTATGGTGATATTCGGTTTAGAGTAAAATTGTTTAAAATAGAAATACAAAAGATAAAATCACGAAATTTTAAACAGATGCTTGAATAATTAATTAAGATTTATCCTGAAATTTTCAGAATTTATCTCAAAGCATTCGGATTTTTAGGGAATTTTGAATTGATAAAACTCTTTAAATCCAATTTTAAATAGAATTATCTTATTTTTCCAAAACAAATCCGAAATATATTCTCATAAATATCATATAATATATATTTTATAAAATACTAAACATAATTTTTGGATTTATAAAATAATTTTAAGTTGATTAAAACTCTTTTTCTCCAAAATTGATTCCTAATAGAATTAGGAATTAATAAAATATGAAAAATATAATTTAATTCAGTTTTGAAAATAATATTCACATTTGAATATTTTCCCTCCAAAATATTTGAATATTTTTCCCTCCAAAATAATTTAATATCAAATATATATTAAAAAAAATGCATAAAATGATTAATAAAATGCCTAAAAATATGGGGTATTACAAATAGAACATAAAATTACAAACTTCACTAGATCTAAACTTGAACTGCAAATCCAATTCAGAATTGACTCGAATCCGAGGTATGTCTTATCCGAACTTGATCCGAACCCGAGACTTAGTCGATTCGGACATGACCGTACCTGAAGTAAACCAATCAAATTGTATCTGAATCCGACATACACCCGAACCAAAATCAATCCAAACCAAATCAAACGATAAAAACCCGTTATAAACTCGAACCAGTTTCAACCTAACCCGAGATTAAAACGAACCGAAGTTACCCGATCCGAAACCGAGTTCAATCAGAAACAATTTATGACCCGACCTTACCTGAACCAAAAGTTTTCGAACTGATCTGAACTGACCATATAGAAATATTGACCTGACATTAACCAATTTCAAAGGGCCCCGAACCGTTTACAATCGATCCAAAACCGATCCGATGACCCGATTTGACAGCCTTAAGCCTAACTAGTAACTATATACACTAGTGGAAAAATAGTCATTTGCGTCGGCCATTTAAGCCCATTTGCGTCGCACAAAATGTGCGACGCAACTGGCCGTGACGCAAATGAAAAAAGTCATTTGCGTCGCACTTTTGAGCGACGCAAATAATAGTCATTTGCGTCACAGTTTAACTAAACTGCGACGCTAATGGCCTTTTTATATCATCCTGTAAAAGGCATTTGCGTCGCTGTTTAGTTAACCTGCGACGCAAATGACTTTTTTTTACATACTGAAAAGCCATTTGCGTCGCATTTTAGTTAAACTGCGATGCAAATGACTTTTCGGTATGTAAAAAAAAAGGTCATTTGCGTCGCAAGTTAACTAAACAGCGACGCAAATGACCTTTTTTTACATACTGAAAAGTCATTTCCGTCGCAGTTTAGTTAATCTGCGACGTAAATGACTTTTCAGTATGTAAAAAAAAGGTCATTTGCGTCGCAGGTTAACTAAACAACGACGCAAAAGACCTTTTTTTTACATACTGAAAAGTCATTTGCGTAGCAGTTTAGTTAATCTGCGACGCAAATGACTTTTCAGTATGTAAAAATAAAGTTCATTTGCATCGCAGGTTAACTAAACAGCGACGCAAATGATGGTCTTGAAGGAAATAATGCCCTTGGTCCAAGTATGCATTCAATGTTAAGTCTAATAAATGCGGTTCAGTATTAATTAACAAGTTAATAATTCAGTGAGATCAAGTGAGCTGAATGCCTAGCTAGAGGCCGCTTCAGTTCAAGTGGAATTAATGATATTAATCCACAGCTTACTCTTGACTGAACCCGTAGGGTAACACAAATAGTACGTAAACGGATCAAGTATTTAATGGCATTAAATACTCCATCTATGGATATTCGGAATCGACGGATCTTGGTTTCAGTGGGAGCTGAGATCGTCACAAGCAAGAAATGAATACTCCGGAAACGATGATATTGCCGGAAACGGAAATATGGATCGAATCGGAAATATAAATATTATCCAAGTCGTAGATGTTGCCGGAAACGGAAACATGGTACGTATCGGAAAATATTATCGGAAATGGAAATATTGCCGGAATCGGAAATATTGCCGGAAACGGAAATATTGTCAGAATCGGAAATATTATCGGAATCGGAAAATAATTCCGGAAACGGAAATATTAAATATTTGTTCGAAACGGAAATTAATTCCGGAATCGGAAATATTAAATATTGTTCGTATCGGAAATGAATTCCGGAATCGGGAATTTAATCGGAAGCGTATCGTACGAATTAGCATCGGACGAGGCCCGCTAGACGAAGGCCCAGCACGAAGCCAGGCCATCGCCCAGCGAGCCACACGCACCATCGCACGCCAAGCCTCGACCAGGCCCAGCGCAAGGCCAGGCCCAGCCAAGGCCTATGGCGCGCGCGCGAGAACACAGCAGCAATGGGCCGAGCGCTGTGCGCCTAGCGTGGGCCGCAAGGCTTGCACGGGTGTACGGTGCTCGTGCAATGCTCGTGCGGGAATCCTAAAGCAATCGGGATTCGAAATATGATTAAATCCTAAAACTATTAGATAATGATTATTTCATAGAGTCCTAGCAGGATTCTAATTAAACTAATTAATATCCTAATAGGATTATAATTCCTTTTCCATACCTCTATAAATAAGTGACTAGGGTCATAATTTATAGACACAATTGAAGTATTCAAAGGGTAAGTTTTTGAAAGAAAAATCATCCATACACTTGCAAACACAATAGCCGAAATTCCTAGTAACCTTAAGGGCGATTCTAGTTGGTCTAACATGAAGCGGATCCGGACGTACTGTGGACTATCTACGGAGGGACGACATTTGGAGTCCTAAAGACTTGTTCTTGTTCGGTTCGGGCGCAGCTACGGAGGGCACGCTACAAAG
Source organism: Spinacia oleracea (assembly GCF_020520425.1). Lineage (NCBI taxonomy): Eukaryota > Viridiplantae > Streptophyta > Magnoliopsida > Caryophyllales > Amaranthaceae > Spinacia > Spinacia oleracea. The sequence goes on from NC_079492.1 coordinate 33,786,518, forward strand.
TGTATGCTCCTAAATTATGCTAAATGATTATGTGTAAATAATATGTTTCCTGGCATTAAGGTTTTTCCGCATGATTTATGTTTTGTCATATGTATCATAACCTAACAGTGGTATCACGAGCCTCTTATTATTTTCATAATCTAAATTGCATAAATATGGTTAAATTTTACAAATTTGCAAAGAATTAAAAGGGGTGATTATTTTTCGTAATTGTTAATTAATTGCAAATTGCGTTTATTTAATTATATGTACGCAGTTTTTCGGCAGTTTCTTCGTTACTCATCCAAATCGAGTGATTTTTGTGTCAGTTCCGCATGTAAAAGGCATTCTAAATTTTTGACAAAAGTAGTAATTTTTGGCCGAACCAAGAATTCCCAAATTCGAAGCCTAACTATTACTTTTCGGAGGTTTTAGTTTTTCGAACGCAAAAGTTTGTAAATTTAAGATGTTAAATTAAATATTTGCGATTCTTGTTGATAAATCTTGAAATTTTGATTGACCTACTGTATATGTTTAACAAGTTTGAATGCCTAGCCTTGTTAATTATGCAATCTAATTTGTAATTATGATTAATTGGTTGAAAATTCGAATAATTTAGAATTGATTTGATTTTAATAATTAATTAATAATTTAATTAGATACCTATGATTAAAAACCACCATAAATTGTTAATTTGTGTTAAATTTTATTTTTTATGACCTAGATTTGAATCCATGTTAATCGGAAATTAATTGATTAATCAATTTTCGATTTTCCGCCCTAAAATTATGAAATTAATATGTTTTATTAATTTGACATTAATTTTGAATTAAAAATTTTAAATTTTTATGAAAACGCTCATTAATGTTGCACGCACAAAGCAATGGAAGCTACGTGTTACCCTTAAGGGGTGTTGTAGAGTGCGGGCATGCGACGACGAGCAAGGGAGCTCGTCGCCCGTGCAATACGAATGCAGCGAGCAACATAGCGCATGGCGCGCGCACGAGGCAAGGGAGCCTGTGCGTGTGTGCCGTATGTGCTATACGATGGGCGAGGGCGACGATGCAAGGCACGAGCGACGAGCAAGACGCGTGTGGGCAGCGATGTTGCCGCGCCACAGCGCGCCTGGCTCGCCCAGCCAGCAAGCAGAACGCGCGAGCAGGGAGCGATCCCTCGCTCGTCGCGCGCTGGCCTGCGCAGCAACACGCGACACGGCACAAGGCTGCGCGCAGCGTGGCCAGCTGTGGCGTGTGGCTGTGTATGCTTTGTGCTACGATCAATCGAGCAGGGCGCGCAGCCTCGTAGCTTGATGGGGCTTGGGCGCAAGCCCAAAGTGCCTCGTCTTGCGACGATTGGTACGTTTTGATTTTAATTTTAATTTTCAGTTCGGAAACGATTTTAATTAATTTTAAAATTCGAAATTGAAATTGTTTTCTTGGATTTAATTTTGAATATTATAATTATTATAAATTTTATTTATACTAATTATTTTACTAAAGTTAAATCTTGAATTAATTTAAATTCATTTAATTCAACTGAAATAAATTAAATTAAGGGATTCGATTATAAATTTATATGAGCTTTAAATTTTAATTAAATTTGTATGTTTCCGGTTAGACTAGAAATACATTTTTATGTTTAAAATTAGTAAAGCATATGAATTTATTGGTTTAAGTGGGAGCATTTTTAGTCACAAACTCTTAATTAGGTCTACAAATCCCTTAAGGTTAAACAACTTGATTAGAATTAATAAGGACTGAATAATTGGTAGATTATTGGTGCCCTGATTAATTGCTGCAAATATTTATGTGATGCATAACGTGTTTTACTAACCAGCTATGTGGGCCATTCATGATAATGAATGGGTGAATGGTATATATTGTATATGTACTGTTTTGTAGGTTATGAAGTGACTAGTATGGCCCAAATAGGATAGAAAATATGGTATGCGTACCATTAATTTGAATGTAATTGGTCTAAAGTACCAAAATTGTTTTTCAATTCAAATATGGTCTGCGTACCATCAAATAGTTGTAATTAGTTTAATTATAGCTTATCCTATTTGAAGAAAATGACGCCTCCCACGGAGATTTTTCAAGACGGACTTTGAAGTTGAAGCTTCAAGATGAAGTCGGGCCATACTAGATCACATTTATCTTATGCATGTTTTAAGTTATTTATTGCTTTTAAATATGTCTTAAATATGCATGAGATCAAAGCTTGATTATGTTGCATGATTAAGGATTTTAGTTCACTTAAAATCTAACCAACATAGTAAGAGCTTTAAGTTCCAAACTTAAAAATTGAGTTAAAAGGTGCTATGCCAAAATAACACTTACTTGGATATCCTTTCTTCATCGATCTTAGTAATAGTTTTCCGCCATAGCGAGGTGTTACTTATCGATACTAAAGGGGTAAGGTACACAAATAATTGTGAGTACATGTTAGTTTTGGTGAAACTCAACGATATAAGTAAGGAGTCCTTTTATGTCGTGGCAAAATCGATAGGTTTACCTAATAAGTTCTTAGACGTACCTATCAACCAAGAGTAGTTTCTAGACTATTAGCAAAAGGCTTTTGCTTACCTAAAATGTTTTAGAATTGAGTCAAACATAATGTGCTTAATTCTTCAATGATTTTAGGGTCTTGGAATCATTTTGTTCACACCTGCCGGAACAATAAAATCGAATAAAATGCTAATAACTTGTTTAAATTGCATGATTGCTTTAACTTTCAAGTTATTACTCATGATAAATGTTTAGACTTTGCATGCTTCAATGTATGTTTTAATTATTGTTTATAATTAAATATCTTGTACTGCAATAAACCCTTTTAGAAAGGTAACAGTAAATTTCCTCGATTGGTAGTGAATCCAAGAACGATTCACGGAAATGAGAGATGTGAGCAATTTAAAATGTACGTTTCTTTTAGCGACTTTTATGGTTGTTTTCGAGAATCAAAATCGAATGGCAAACCGATTGGTGCTTGTGAATTCAAAATACAATGTAGTTTTGAGATCATAAAGCATTGAGTTTAAACGCTCAGCTTTACCAATGGTTAAACAACTTAATATCTTTGTCCATTTAATTCTCGAATGAGTCTAGACCCTAGACATTCGAATAGATCGATGCTTAGAGAACTTTAGAAGCTTCTGGTAAGATCATCTAGTTGAAACAAAATATTCAACATGAATTAAAATGGTAAAGAACCTTGTTGGTGACATTGGACATGTCCAACAAAGTATAAAAGTCAACACTAAAGAATTCAATTCTTAAGACTATAAGAAAGGGTACAAGAAATAGGAAAACAAAGGAACAAATGAAAGGAATTTACGATTCCGTTTCTACCTATAAGTTTATGTTTAAAGAAAAGTGACCTAGCAATCAAACTTCCTTGGTATCATATACCGCTTGAGGTTCTTACTTCGGTAATGACTCAAACAATGGAAGCTAGGATACACTAATGGCCTAAAAGTGGGAAATGAAGCATGGCAATGCTACATTAGTTGTAGGGTCATCTAGTTTGTTTTTAAGTCCTTTCAAGGCTGGAACTTAATGGCTATTTTGTTCCATAATCAGCATACCTAAATTTCTGCTTCAAACACAGAAAGACTCACATTCAAGAAAAACAAAAACAATGTTTGTTTGTTTATTTGAATGAAATGGTCATTTACGGGTTGAGTCAATATGATTGATTAAAACAAACAACTCTTTAACAATAAAAACTTTACTAGGTTCAAATCAACCCCTTGATTTGAGTTCCACTAATCTTTGGCATTGTTGCTTAGACCATATCAACCAGTTAACATTCATAAGCTCTATTTTAATGGACTTTTGAAAGTTGATTGATTTCTAGATCAATTCAAGACAAGCTAGTCTTACTTGTTGAAAGTAACAAAAGATATGAACTATTGTTAGAACGCCTAGACAATAGAATTCAAAGCTAAAGAAAGAGATTTTATGACTTTATTATTTCACCTAGATTTGAGTGAATGTTGGTTCATTTACTCGAAGTGATATAAGTTTGAATCTGTTTGGCTAGTTCAAAGATTCAGAAGTATGAAATCCACTTGGCAAGAAATTGTAAAGATCTAGGATAGATCATGTTAATGATTACTTGAGACCAAAATGATCATCAATGATTGTGTGTAGTAAAATTCACAATCTATCTCCATAAGATATGGCATATCTAAATTGGAATGATCGAAGTCGATTAGTACTTGATTCGATCAATGATGGATCATAAAGACTTTTTCCTATAATTTCTAAAACAAAAATGCTCAACTACCACCAAACTATACCAAATTCGTCAAAGCTATTGAAAAGTAATTTCAGGATATCTTTTCAATTATATATATATATCTAAAGAGTTGCTAAACCCAGTGGGAGCTTAGTGTTTGTTATTCAACAAACTAAGGCCCAAGTATAGATATATGTTTCATTGTGATTTATTCAAATGAGACACAAGGGTATTGTTTCTAACACGAATTTTTGAGAACATAATGTTTGTTTGCTCGAAATAATGTCCTTTTGGAGATTCGTTTCCAAAATGACAAGTGGGAGAAAATAGACCTCGAAAGTCTTCGAGGCGAACAACAAACATAAACGGACATTCCGGAGGCTTTTCGAAGTTCTTTAGAAAATCTGAACACGTATTCTTTAAGGACTTTAGAAGTGGCTTTTAAAGAATAGACATCTCTTAGAAGACTTTACAAGTGCTTCAAGGAGAACAGAATATTCAAAGGACTTTCAAGTGGCTATTGATATTCTATTGTTTGATGTTCTATACCCAAGTAGGCATAGAGTTCAAGTCACTGAAACTATGAGATTCTTCTATTAGATAGTGAAGAAACATGGAATTCAGGTCACTGAAGCTATGCGATTCTTCTATTAGATAGTGAAGAAACCTACAACTTGCAGTCAAACTATTATCATGTAGATTAATGAGTTTGTGACTTGTAAGAAAGCTATGACGAAACCCAGATTCCCTAAAATGGTTAGAGGCCATATATAGACTCAAATGTTTTAAATGGTTAGAGGCCATAAAACATACTCAAGGTTTTGATGACAAAATTGAAATTTTGTTGATTTGCAAGAATAGATTAAACACCTATTGATTGCAAATTGGTTTTAAGGATAAAAACCATCAAACATTGAATTGTGTTAACACACAAAGCTAGATTAGTTGCTAAAGGTTACAAGCAAATTCATGACATGGATTGTGTTGAAACCTCATGCATAATCGTAATGCTCAAGTCTATAAATCAAGCAATGATTGCATATTGGTACATATGGCAATTGGATGACAAAACGTATTCCTCAATCAAATGTTGGAAGAAACTATGTACATGGTATGTCATAGGATTTGTGGATCCAAATAAATACTTGAAAAGGGAAGCTAGCTTATGAAATCTAAGTACAGATTTAAGAAAGCAATTGGGAATTAGAAATGTATTTTAGTGAAGCTAATAAGTATTTTAGTTTCATAAAATGTACATGACTCTTATAGATATATAAGAAGTTTAGTGGGAGTGCGTAAAACTTAATTGGTCCTATGTGTATCACAAACATATCTCTCTATTGTGAAATAACATTCAAATGCTAATAACTTAGATTTGAAATTATTCATCAATGATGGACCATGGCGAAACTAAGTACATACTGGATATTAAGATCTATTTACAAAGATCTTATAATAATGTTTTGGATTAAGTAATGGCATTTACTAAATCAAACACGAAAGTCTCCATTGGAGACATTTCACCCATATGAATAAATCTAAGTAAAGGATGTTTGAACTATGTATAAGAATTTACTTAGTTAAACATCAAAGAATCTAAGTAAGATTCTTAACCTATATTACATGTCAAAGAATTTAGCTGGATTCAGTATCTACTGAAATTGAATGAGCTAAAGTTACATGAATAGAATTCAATTGGGAATTATTCTGCAAAAGAATTTATCATGTATGATATAATATGAGGATCGCCAAAAACGTATCGTATGACTTTAGGCATGACGAACATATACCAATCTCTATTGATATAAGTGAAGATCAACTAGATTGAGATCAAGAACACTTATGGTACTTGAAAAGGTACATAGGAACAGTTCTTGATTCAAGGAAATAAAGATATGCTAAATATTGATGCTACACGCATAAACAGTGGCAAAGGATCAAGCAAGACCCTTTGGAGTTAACCATTGATAAGGACGAGCTATAGAGCATCGTGTTTTGAAATGGCAACATGGATTGGAGGCCATGAGTTGTTGCGTGGGAAATTAAAATATTAATTTCTATGTTCTAAGATATAGCTGGAAAGTATTCCACATATATGTGAACTGCTTGGATAAGTAAATCCAAACAAAGCATCACTAGCAACCTAAACAATTGAAGTAAAAGTACTTATTGCCTAAGAAGCAATAAAACAGAGTTGTTTATATTAATGAGTTCTTCATTGAACTTGGGAAGATCACATGTTTGTTGACTTAATGGTTCTTCATTGCAAAATGCGTAGAACCACTATTGTAGCAAGAAAGACTAGATCAAAAAATAAACATACTCAAAAGATCTTATCATCTATCTCGAAGAACATTCGATGAAAAAGGATATTAAGATTGGCAAAGCATGATAACTAAACCTATGCAACAAGTGAGAAACAACACTCACATTGTGGCACTGGAAATCAAGCATAGCTTTGAATTCCATGAACTGTTTTAAAGATGGGTTTGAGGCCCATGGTTGTAAAACATTGGGGTTGAACATTTATCATATATGAAATGCATTTTCATATTCCATTTAATCTTGGTTTAGTATTAAATGATGAGTCCCTTCAATTTGACAATATATTCAAGATAGACTGTCAGGACCAGTCCTGTGACTAAGAAATGTCTATCAAGTGAACTTGAATGTCAAAAGTTGAAAATGGTCCCTGGTCGGAGTTTTCTATAAAATTGGACGCATAGAAAACGTTAGACGACTAGAATGCAAGATGACTAGTAGTTCTGTTTCTTGAACTATGTGGGCATGGCAATGTCATAATCATTTGCATAGATACTTACTTTGGGAAGACTAGTATCGGACAGACCTATGAAACTTTACTGTAAGAGATGAAAATCTGTCATAAGTAAATTTCATTAAAATTATTAGACACTAAATCCTCAATACCTGAGTGATTTGAGATTACTTGTTTGAGAACTGGTTGCTTTGACGTTGACCAACCGTTGCACCGTAAAAGGAGACTATAAAGGCAACGCTCAGGTAATCACCTATCAAACAAAGTCTAATCTCAAGATCGCAAGATTGGGATTGTCCTCCCATAAATCGGGATGAGATGCTAAAAGTTGTACAAGGCCACTCGGAGAGCTAGAAACTGTAAAATGCATGGCCGTGCTCGGATGAATCATAGGCTATGATTATCTGTTTATTTGATCAGTTGAACTCTGAAACCGAGAAACACCTCTGGACATAATAAGGATGACAACTCTTACCTTATGTTCAAGAGCAAGCATCGAGCGACAAAGGAATTAGGAAATGCACACTTGTCCCTAAGGACAAGTGGGAGACTGAAGGAAATAATGCCCTTGGTCCAAGTATGCATTCAATGTTAAGTCTAATAAATGCGGTTCAGTATTAATTAACAAGTTAATAATTCAGTGAGATCAAGTGAGCTGAATGCCTAGCTAGAGGCCGCTTCAGTTCAAGTGGAATTAATGATATTAATCCACAGCTTACTCTTGACTGAACCCGTAGGGTCACACAAATAGTACGTAAACGGATCAAGTATTTAATGGCATTAAATACTCCATCTATGGATATTCGGAATCGACGGATCTTGGTTTCAGTGGGAGCTGAGATCGTCACAAGCAAGAAATGAATACTCCGGAAACGATGATATTGCCGGAAACGGAAATATGGATCGCATCGGAAATATAAATATTATCCAAGTCGTAGATGTTGCCGGAAACGGAAACATGGTACGTATCGGAAAATATTATCGGAAATGGAAATATTGCCGGAATCGGAAATATTGCCGGAAACGGAAATATTGTCAGAATCGGAAATATTATCGGAATCGGAAAATAATTCCGGAAACGGAAATATTAAATATTTGTTCGAAACGGAAATTAATTCCGGAATCGGAAATATTAAATATTGTTCGTATCGGAAATGAATTCCGGAATCGGGAATTTAATCGGAAGCGTATCGTACGAATTAGCATCGGACGAGGCCCGCTAGACGAAGGCCCAGCACGAAGCCAGGCCATCGCCCAGCGAGCCACACGCACCATCGCACGCCAATCCTCGACCAGGCCCAGCGTAAGGCCAGGCCCAGCCAAGGCCTGGGGCGCGCGCGCGAGAACACAACAGCAATGGGCCGAGGGCTGTGCGCCTAGCGTGGGCCGCAAGGCTTGCGCGGGTGTACGGTGCTCGTGCAATGCTCGTGCGGGAATCCTAAAGCAATCGGGATTCGAAATATGATTAAATCCTAAAACTATTAGATAATGATTATTTAATAGAGTCCTAGCAGGATTCTAATTAAACTAATTAATATCCTAATAGGATTATAATTCCTTTTCCATACCTCTATAAATAAGTGCCTAGGGTCATAATTTATAGACACAATTGAAGTATTCAAAGGGTAAGTTTTTGAAAGAAAAATCATCCATACACTTGCAAACACAATAGCCGAAATTCCTAGTAACCTTAAGGGCGATTCTAGTAGGTCTAACTTGAGGCGGATCCGGACGTACTGTGGACTATCTACGGAGGGACGACATTTGGAGTCCTAAAGACTTGTTCTTGTTCGGTTCGGGCGCAGCTAGGGAGGGCACGCTACAAAGTGTATGCTCCTAAATTATGCTAAATGATTATGTGTAAATAATATGTTTCCTGGCATTAAGGTTTTTCCGCATGATTTATGTTTTGTCATATGTATCATAACCTAACAAGTCTTCCACATCATGCACCATCTCATCTATCCTATCTTTCTCCTCTTCTTCCTCACTTTCAACACCAATATCATCCTCAATTTCATTTTCATCACCATTATCCCAATGATTATGCTGACTCGAGCTCGGCATACTAGAGCTTGCCCCATGATCTATGCTCTCACCATGCCATGTCCACGTCTTACTCTTAAAGCCACGACAAACTAAGTGATCAACAATATCATCAATATCTCGATACCCCCTTCATTTATTACAATCACAACAAGGACACTAAATTAAACTTGATTCATGTTCTGATTGATGTTTCAAGGCAACCTTACTGAACTCTTGAATCCCTTGCCGGAATAGGAAATATTGCCGGAAACAGAAATAGTGGGCCTTGCGCTGTGCGCTCGGCGTGGGCCGCAAGGCCTGGGTGCGGGCGTGCGGTGCTTGTGCGCCACTCGTGTGTGTTACTCGGAATCCTAAGGCTACCGGGATTCGTAATATGATTAAATCTAATCCTAATAGATAAAGTTTGTTTAATTAGAGTCCTAGTAGGATTATAATTAAATAGATTTGTATTCTAATAGGATTATAATTCCTTTCCATAAACTCTATAAATAGGTGCCTAGGGTCACATATTTACATCGAGAATTGAAGTATTCAAAGGTAAGATTTCCAAGACAAATCAGCCACAAATACTTGCCCTATTTAGCCGAAATTTATAGTACCTGAAGGGCGATTCTAGTTGGTCAATCTTAAGGCGGATCCGGACGTGCTGTGGACTATCTACGGAGGGACGACACTTGGAGTCCTAAAGACTTGTTCTTGTTCGGTTCGGGCGCAGCTAGGGAGGGCACGCTACAAAGTGTATGCATCTGAATTATGCTAAATTATTATGTGTAAATAATATGTTTCCTGGCTTTATGGTTTTTCCGCATGATTTATGTTTATTCATATGTATCATAACCTAACATAGACAACGGCTCATCCATAAATGTTTGCCCGCTCCGCACGACCCGATTCCTAGGCCTGAAGGACACTGATCTTCAGTCATCTAATCAAGGAATAAGAGCTTATGACAACTCAAAACGATCAGTGTTCGAAAAAATTAAACTCAACGTACAACCCGGGCCTGTAGAAAAGACCACAGAGTTCCAAGAAGTGGACATCAAGCCCGCGTTCAACCTCCTCCTAGGACTCCCATGGCTCCACAACCTAGGACGTGTAGCTTCCACTCTGCACCAAATGGTCAAACTGGACCATAACGGAGTATCAACAGCCATCCACGCCCCACCTCACGACGTCAGTTGATCTATGACGGAGACAACCGGTGAGCGAGAAGACTTGTCCTTTTCCAAATGGACGAAACCGTCTTGACCATTAAGGCATATGATCCAATATTCTTGGATCCTCGAGCATCACAAATCAAACAAAAAATGATGCTATCCCAGGGATACTTTCGAGGGATGCCGCTAGGCATAAGGGGAAGAGACATGACTTATCTTCCCTTACCTATGTTCTCGCCATTATTTGGCTTAGGCTACAAACCACGAAAGGGAGAGGCTGACTTACACAGAAACCAAATGCATATAGAAAGTATACGATCCAAAAACCGGGGCGGCCAAGAAAAGCCCACCCTGCAAAAATACCAGCTGATTTTGAACGGTATGTCTGTGCGGGTAGGAGAGGACTACCTGTAGACACCTAATTTGTGTCTCCCCATTGGGATGATGACGATACCATTAAACTTATTAGGAGGTTGGAGCAACTCCGTGCGGAAGTCCCAATTGCTAAGAACATTTCCAAAATCCAATCCCCGAGGCCGTTCCCATTCCGGAAATCGGTACAAAATACAATTTCCAAAAATCAATTTCAAAATCCAAGTACAATCTCACCCAATGGACTATCCCATTGGTTTTACAAGGCATTTTATAGTCGAAATGACACTAAGCAATCCAAATTCGGGCGCCGACCCACAAAACCGAGCGAGCCGGGCCTCGTCCCTTAAAACCGAATTCAAAAACCCGAAAACAGCTAGTTTTTTGTCGCAAACTTCCTTAATCATCAAGCAAACACTACGTGCCAACTTCGTACAAGTCGTACAAAGGTACACCATTACAAGCCAAAACAAGGACGACATCTTTCGTCCTTGTTTGGCAGCTTCTGCGCCACGTCAGCAACGCCTGGCGCTGGCAGCTGCGCTGGACGCTGGCGTGAGCTGGCGTGAAGCAGCAGCTTCTCCTATTTAAACCCCTAATTTTGAGCATTATAGAGAGGCAAAAATCAAAACACAACGTCGTAATACAAAAATTGCCACTCAAATCAAAAATACAAAAATCCTCCAAAATCACGTACGATTTTCAAGTTCTAAGCAATTGGGAGCTCTAAAAGGAATTCTTGCCTAAACCTAACTAGGTAATTCCGAATCCCACCCCTAATCAATCATGTTTCTTTGATTTTTTCTTTCAAAAATGATTAGTAAGTTGGCATTTTTAATCCTAAAAGTGTCACTTACAACAATCATACATTTCTTACAAAATCCAAACTTTATGTGATACAAAAATACAAACTTTCAAGATTATGATGTTCAAAGTTGTTTGTAATCACTTCTTTGAACTAGAATCACCTTCAAAACATGGAGTAATCAAAGATAATGCCTTTCTAATGTTTAAAGGTTTAATCTTTGAGATTCAAAACTCCATTTTTCAAATTTCAAGTTCAAGTTTCAAGATCCAATAATGTTTAGGGTTGTTTGTAATCACTTCTTAAACTAGAATCAATTCAAAATAAGATCTCATCAAAGATCAAGCATTTTCAACATTAAAAGGTCCAATCTTTGAGATTCAAGACTCTTAAATTCAATATTTCAAGTTCAAGTTTAATATTTCAAGTTCAAGTTCAATATTTCAAAGTTCAACATTTCAAGTTCAATATTTCAAGTCCAATATTTCAAGATTCAAACTTTTCAAGTTCAAGTTCTATGTTCAAAATCTAAGACACATTAAGTCGAGCAACTTGACCTAAAGTAGATATTTTTGCTTTAAATCCGTGTCGGGCGCACTTATTTTTAAGGAGTCGTTTGGCGTTCGGGTCTCATGTGCTAAAATTCAAGTTCAATACCGCACTTTCAATTATGAAATTTCAATTCCGCACGTTCAATTATGCAATTTCAATTCCGCACTTTCAATTATGCAATTTCAATTCCGTACTTTCAATTATGCAATTTCAATTCCGCAACTTTACTTGCCTAGTCCTTCTAGGCAATGTGGTTCTACCTCCTAGTCCATTTCTAGGTGGTCTTGTACTTTACTAATTCTGCACCTATTTTGCACTGTGATGTTGCTTTACTTGCTTATTGCTTTCATCACCTAACATGCTAAATACAACAAGATACAAGGTTACGCCACGCTTAACAAAGATAATTTCTTGGACAAACCGATCTTAGGTTCCCTTAAATTAACTTTAAAGCCAAGTGACCACAATACAAACTAGAAATTCGATTTGTTCTGAATTCAAACCCACATAGTCTAAACTAGGGTATTTTCGAAAATGTTGTGCCACGCATTTGAATCATTTTTAAAGCTCGCGGAATAAGCATCTCGTTCCCTTGCCCGGATCTCACCCATCCGTTTCTAAGATTCAATGCCTTATCCTAATAGAGTCATCTTTTCGGTCCTTCCAAACGAGACCCTAAATAATGTTTGGTGACGACTCCTTCAAAGTACAAAGATACGAAAGGTTTCTAAAACAAACGCCCCCGTAAGGGAAAAAGGCAAGTACGAAAAAATACCCCCTACAATTCTGGCGACTCCGCTGGGGAGTTCCTGATTTCAACTTCGAAAATACGAGCAGACCTTGAGCATCAACCCACTGATCTTCTTAAGTTCTGGATGCCAGCACTGGCGCCAGGCGCAGGCCCCTGCACCAAACGCCACTGCCTGCATCCAGCACAGTGGCTCACAGTGGCTTGCTGCCCACGTTTGCTCAAGTTTTCAAGTGGGATTCAGTCTGTCTATGAACTTTGAAGGACGCTCCCAAACCTTTAGAACAAATGTCGAAAAACGAGCTTTTCAAATACAATATTCAAGTGCGATTTCAATTTTCAATTTCTAGGCATTTCATGCATTTTTCGAAAACCATATTTGTGCAAAATGAATTTCTACCTTGCCCAAACGGATGTGTTCTACATTCGGGCTAGCCCCGGGGGCAACAAAATGGTGACTCTCCATATAGTTCCCGACCAAAGTGTGTGACCATTTCCTCGCCTACCGAAACTTGGCATTTTCTTGACATTCCCGATGTCAAGTATGGAGGTCATCTGCCGACACACACGTCCCTTAGGTGGATGTGCAAGTTGTCGCCGGATCCGCCTCTTAGTCGAGTAGGTTTTGACACCCAAAGCCGACCACTTGCATCATACAAAACTTAGACCGACCTTAGGTTGAGAACTTTGCATGTCGCATTCATATTCATGTTAGTGTGACAACGTGCTACTTGTGCATTGTGTGGGGGTCTTTGCACGCGTGAATGGCTAACCTCGAGTTCTAGCTTTGCCAAAACCCATTAGCCTCTGTAGGGGAATACAGTTGAACATAATAACATGTGCGGAACAATCCCCAAAGCCAGGAAACATGTATAAAGCACAGATTAAGCAAACTTACATTCGAAGCGTGTTTTCCACAATAATGTGTCAACGAACACGAACAAAGAACTCCACTTGTCGTTCCTCTACTTGGTTCACCGACACGTCAGATCCGTCTTGATAATCGTAGCTTAGACAATTGATCAAGATACTTTGCTTTTGGGAAGAACTCACTTTGGAGGCACAGAGAGAATTAGGGTTCTCTGTGTCTCTAGGGTTTGAGTAATATGAATTGTGTGTGTGTTGGAAACTAGGTTGTAAGGTTATATCATTGACCTTACTAACCGACCAAGCAAGAAGCAAGGCCGGCTAGCAAGCCGTGCGAGCCAAGCAACGGACACACGCCCGCGTGCCCAGCGACACACTGCAGGGTGAAGCCCACAGCGCGCGCGCCGAGCAGCTGGGCCGTGGGCCTTGCTCGCTCGTCGTGTTGTGCGCTACTGCTTGCTGTTGCGTGCTCACGCTCAATGGGCTTGCCTCGCTTGCCTTGGCTCGCGAGCTTGCTGGCTCGTTGGGCCTTGCACGCTTACGTGCTTGGCTCGACGGGCCGACAACTCCGATGCCCTTCGTATTCGCGATTTAATATATTTCCGATATATTATTTATCGTTTCGTATACGACGAATCACCGTCGTACTATACGATTTATTCGTGTCGCCCAGCTTACGAATATTCGCGATACGATATACGATTCTGACGAAGGTCGTATCGTATAATACGTTTCGAACCAATTCCCGAAAAGTTATTAAATGAATTTCCGATTCATTTAATCCGGTGATCTGTTACGTGTCATTGGTGTGACCTTGTAGGTTCAGTCAAGAGTAAGTTGTGAGTTCAATATCCATTAGAACTCACTGATCGGAAGCATTGCTCCAGCTAGCTGTTCCGATCACTTGATCTCACTGAATTAATTATTCGCAATTAATCTGAACCTTGGTATTAGACTTAATGCACCTTGGGTGAAGGACATATTTCCTTCAATCTCCCACTTGTCATTCAGACAAGTGTGCATCCACATTCCTTTGTCGCTTAGTGTTACTTACTGAACATAAGGTAAGATCCAAGCCATCCTTATTAGGTCCAGAAGTGTTTCTCGGATTACAGAGTTCAACTGTCAAACTTTTGCAGAAGGTTAAGCCTAACCATTCTGAGCACGGCCATGCATTTTACAGTATCTAACTCTCCGAGAGGCCTTGTTACACAACAACACCATATCCTATCAAAGATAGGAGGACAATCCATTCTTGCAATCTATGAACACTCACTTTGATTCATAGTACGCCCAATAACTGCTTTTATAGCCTCCTTTTACGGTGCGACGTTTAGCTAGTATCAAAGCGAACTAATTCTCAAACGAGCAGACATAATCGCTCATGTTCTGAGGAACGGTTTCTAATCACCATTAATGAGAACTACCTATGACATGATTTTAATTTCCTAAAGCGTTCTCATGGTCAATCCGATACAAAATCCAATAAGTATCTATGCAAAAGATTCTGACATCCAGTCACTCTAGTTTAAGAAACAGAACTAAGTAATTTACTTGCAATCTAATCTTCATTAGTCATTGGTCGTCCACCTTTCAATGACCTGGATTTATCTTGACATCCCATTTGAATGATTTGAATCACATGGATTTATCATTTAATTCTAAACCACAATTAAATGAATATGAAATAAATAAATTTCATAAATATGAAATGGTTAAACCAATTGTTTTAAACATAGATCTAACAAATGTTCTAAAACAATACTTAGAAAACCAAAGCCATTCTCCAACATGCTTGATTCCCATGGTTGCTACATGTGCGTTGTGTTTCACTTGTGGCAACGGTTTAGTCAATGGATCTGCGACGTTGTCGTCAGTTCCAACCTTGCAAATCTCGATTTCCTTTCTTTCAACGATCTCTTGAAGTATGTGAAATCGCCGCAGTACGTGCTTGGACTTCTGGTGGCTCCTAGGCTCCTTTGCCTGGGCAATGGCTCCGCTATTGTCGCAATACAAAGCCACTGGTCCTTTAATGGAGGGGACAACACCAAGTTCTTCGATGAACTTCCGAATCCAAATAGCTTCCTTTGCTGCTTCTGAGGCAGCAATGTACTCGGCTTCAGTTGTAGAATCCGCAATAGTGCTTTGCTTAGCACTTTTCCAGCTTACTGCTCCGCCGTTGAGGCAGAACACAAACCCAGACTGTGATCTGAAATCATCTCTGTCGGTTTGAAAGCTTGCGTCCGTATAGCCCTTAACAATCAACTCATATGTACCACCATAAACCAGAAACTGATCCGTAGTCCTTTTCAGGTACTTTAGGAAGTTCTTGGCAGCAGTCCAATGCGCCTCACCTGGTTCTGACTGGTACCTGCTCGTTGCACTGAGTGCGAAAGAAACATCCGACCTTGTACAAATCATAGCATACATGATGGATCCAATAGCCGAAGCGTATGGAATTCCACTCATCTTTCTACGCTCATCAGATGTTTTGGGACACTGATTCTTGCTTAGATATACGCCATGTGACATGGGTAGATGGCCTCTCTTGGCTTCCATCATATTGAACCTAGCTAGCACTTTGTCAATGTAAGTGCTTTGGCTTAGTCCAACCATCCTCTTAGATCTATCCCTATAGATCTTGATGCCCAATATGTACTGTGCCTCTCCTAAATCCTTCATTGAGAAACACTTCCCGAGCCAAGTCTTTACAGACTCCAACATAGGAATGTCGTTTCCAATAAGCAGTATGTCGTCAACATACAAGACTTGGAATGCAATTTTACTCCCACTAACCTTCTTCTATACACAAGATTCGTCCTGATTCTTGATGAAGCCAAACTTATTGACTGCTTCATCAAATCGTTTATTCCAACTCCTTGATGCCTGCTTTAGTCCGTAGATGGACTTCTTAAGCTTGCATACCTTTCCTTGGTTCTTTTGATCGACAAAACCCTCCGGCTATGTCATGAACACAGTCTCTTCAAGAACACCATTCAAGAAGGCAGTTTTGACATCCATTTGCCATATTTCATAGTCATGAAAAGCGGCAATCGCAAGGATTATCCGAATAGACTTAAGCATCGCGACTGGAGAAAAGGTTTCATCGTAGTCAACGCCGTGAACTTGCCTGTAACCTTTTGCTACCAATCTAGCCTTATATATATATACAATTCCATCTTTGTCTTTCTTCAACTGAAGACCCATTTGCATCCGATAGGTGTGAACCCATCCGGCAAATCAACCAAATCCCAGACTTGATTTTCAGACATGGAGTCTATTTCAGATTGCATGGACTCTAACCATTTAATGGAGCTTGGGCTCGTCATAGCTTGCTTGTAAGTCAAAGGTTCATCACTATCCAATATGAGAACGTCTAAGTTTTCAGTCAAGAGGACGCCTGTCCATCTGTCCGGCTGAAAAATAGTTTTTTTTTTACCTACGAGGGGCAACAACGTTTTGAGGAACTAGTCCCACTGGCTCTTCTAAAGACCTTGGAGGTTCATCAACTTGAACTGCTTCTAAAGAGTTCTGAGTTCGTTGTTCGTCTCGAATCTCTTCGAGGTCTATTATTCTCCCACTTGTCAATTTGGAAATATGATTTCTTTCCAAAAAGACACTGTCACGAGCAACGAATACCTTGTTGTCTGACTTGTTTTAGAAATAATACCCCATAGTTTCTTTTGGATACCCAACGAAGAAACATTTGTCAGATTTAGGTTTTAGCTTGTCCAAAATTAATCGCTTGACATATGCTTCGCAACCCCAAATCTTCAGAAAAGACAACTTTGGAAGTTTCCCAGTCCATAATTCGTATGGAGTCTTTTCAACAGCTTTTGACGGAGCACGATTCAATGTGAGTGCTGCAGTTTGTAACGCATGTCCCCAGAACTGTAAAGGAAGTTCGGTCTGACCCATCATTGACCTGACCATATCGAGTAAGGTCCTATTTCTCCGTTCCGACACTCCATTCCATTGAGGTGTCCCCGGAGCAGTCAATTCAGAAAGAATACCGCATTCTTTTAGATGGTCATCAAACTCGTGGCTAAGATATTCACCTCCTCGATCCGATCTTAGAGCTTTGATTTTCTTGCCATGTTGATTCTCTACTTCATTTTGAAATTCTCTGAATTTCTCAAACGATTCAGACTTGTGCTTCATTAAGTAAATATAGCCATATCTACTGAAGTCGTCCGTAAACGTTATGAAATAGCTGTACTCACCTCTAGCTTTCGTACTCATAGGCCCACATACGTCCGTATGTATTAGCCCTAGTAGTTCGCTTGCTCTTTCTCCCACCTTTGAGAAAGGTTGCTTTGTCATTTTGCCAAGTAAACAAGATTCGCATTGATAAATCTTCTCTAAGTCGAATGATTCTAGAATTCCTTTCCGTTGAAGTAATTCCATGCGCTTTATGTTTATATGGCCTAATCGACAATGCCACAGAAATGTCAGATCCGAATCACCAGTTTTAGCCTTTTTGGTATTTATGTTATAAATGTGTTTGCTCGTATCTAGCACATAAAGACCGTTTTCTTGTTGTGCTGAACCATAAAACATTCCATTCAATGAAAAAGAACAACTATTGTCTTTAAATTGAAAACTAAAACCTTTAGAATCCAAACTTGAAACGGAAATGATGTTTCTGGTGATACTAGGAACATAGTAACAGTTTTCTAGTTCCAAAACAAACCCACTAGGCAAAGAAATAAAATAAGATCCTACGGCTAATGCAGCAATCCGTGCTCCATTTCCCACGCGTAGATCCATCTCGCCTTTATCAAGCTTTCTACTTCTCCTTAGTCCCTGTGAATTGGAACATAAGTGTGAGCCATAACCAGTATCTAATACCCAAGAAGTAGAATTAGCAAGATTACAATGTATAACATACATACCTGAAGTAGAAGCAACGTTCCCGTTCTTCTCCTCTTCCTTCTTCTTCAAGCAATCTCTCTTCCAATGCCCCTTCTTCTTGCAGTAGAAGCATTCAGAGTCGGCAGGAGAACGAGTCGCCCTTTTCTGTTTACCAGAACCGGCGCCATTGGACTTGGATGAGGGCGAAGCCTTGCCCTTACCCTTCTTGCCCTTGTTCTTGCCTGATTTCTTGAAGTTCTTGCCCTTACGCACCATAAGCATATCATGCTTATTCTCTTGCTTGAGCGTCTTTTCAGCGGTTTTCAGCATAACGTGAAGCTCAGTAAGAGATTTCTCCATGATGTTCATGTTGTAATTCAACTTGAACTGATCATAGCCATTATGAAGCGAATGGAGAATGATGTCAATAGCCATTTCATTTGAGACTTCAGAATCTAGAGCTCTCATGTTCTCAAAGAGTCCAATCATTTTAAGAACATGTGGGCTCACTGGTTCTCCTTTCTTGAGCTTAGTCTCAAGGATCAACCTATGAGTCTCGAATCTTTCGATTCTGGCTTGGTCCTGAAACATGTTCTTCAACTCCGAGATGATTTGGTAAGCATCCGAGTTAATGAACGTTTTCTGAAGTTCAGCACTCATGGATGCAAGCATCACACATTTGACATCCCTGTTGGCCTGAATCCAACGATTAAGGGCAGCTTGAGTTACCTCCGGCCCAGCCTCTTCCGGTAACTCTTCCTCAAGGACATATTCTTTTTCCTCATGCATAAGAACTATTTGTAAGTTCCTTTGCCAGTCGAGGAAATTGTTGCCATTCAACTTCTCTTTGTCGAGAATTGAACGCAGGTTGAAAGTGTTATTGTTTGCGGCAATTTTTGATTACTACAATCGAAAAGAATTTGCAATAAATAACCATTCATACAAGTCAATAACTTTGAAATAAAAGCAAAAACATGCAATCATTAAAGCTATTAAAACATATTTTTTTGGCAAGCAAATTAGGATATATTGATTAGCACAAAAACAGTATTACACCCTTAACCTTTGGCAAACCAGCCACAAGGTCAAAGAACAGAAAGGCTAAGAACACCTAACCTAAAATACACACAGGATGAGCAACAATCTCTCCTTTACAATCTGTTGAACCAATTGAGATCACTAGGCCTAGTCTTTTTACTAAGCAGGTTATAAACCCTTCCTTTGACTTCTGCCTTGATGTTAGCAACTGTAGAGTGGATAGTAGGCACTTTAGCAGCCCAAACAGCTGCATTTCTGGCTTTCCATACATTGTACACTAAACTGGCTATGGCAGTAAACATAATTGCCTTTTTGCATTTTCCTCTATTGTATCTTTGAACCCCTTTGAGGAGGCTGATTACAGTGAATCTGTTTAGATTGACCCCAAGCCAATCCAGAACCAGCTGCTTGCATTGCTTGCTGAACTCACAGGTAAAGAAAAGGTGGTCAATCTTTTCTGTATGAGTGAAATAGATAGGACACGTGTCATTAGGAACAATCCCCACCTTGTGAAGTCTCTCTTTAGTTTTCAATCTGTCAAGCATTGTGAGCCAAAGGATAAAGATGTGCTTTGGAATAGTCAACCTATTCCAGACATATTTCTGCCAAGTTACTCTATCACCAGCAGTTGCAATTTGATTGTAAGTGTCTTTAATGGAGTATTTACTAGTGGAATACCACTGAGGTGACTACATCTGGTGAGTAACACAATCCTTCACTTTGCACACAAACTTTACCACCCAACTGGCAGCAGTAGGAGCAGTAAAACTTTCCCAATTTTTCTCCTTGATAAACTGCATGAATCCATTTCACCCATAAATTATCCTGTTTTTGAGCAATGGCCCAAACTTGCTTTCCCACAACAGCCTGATTCCATAGCAAAAGGTTTCTAAACCCCAGACCACCATGTGGTTTAGGGAGACAAAGGTGATCCCAAGCAACAGGCCCAGGTCTTGCATCATCATAAGTTCCATACCAGAGGAAGGCTCTACAAATGGAGTTAATCTTTTTGAGAACATTCTTGGGAAGTAAGAACATCTGGCACCAGTAAACACAGATACTCATCAACACTGAATTAACCAACTGGACTCTACCAGCAAAAGACAAATTTTAGAACTCCAGTGCCTAACTCTTGCTGTCATCTTATCCACTAATTGCTCACAATCACAGGTTTTCAATTTCCAAGGGCTCACAGGCACACCCAAGTATTTGAAAGGTAAACTCCCCTGAACAAACCCAGTTAAATTTGTGATGGCTTCAACCTGATGATCATTCATGCCACAGCAATAAAGGGAAGATTTAGAAGCATTGACCTTCAGGCCAGTGGTAGTAGAGAAGACCTTAAATCCCTCCATCATCATGCTAATGACCCTTTGTTCCCCTTTACAGAACATCAGCAGATCATCTGCAAAGCATAAATGATTCAACCTCAAGTACCTGCATCTAGAATGGAATTTAAAACCTGGGCACTCTCCCACAGCTTTCATGGTTCTGGAGAAATACTCCATGCATAGGGTAAAGAGAAGGGGAGAGAGAGGATCCCCTTGTCTCAAACCCCTTCTTGGGTGGATAAGTCTAGATGGAACACCATTAATCATAACTGAGTACTGAGTAGTGGATAAACAAGTCATGATCAAACCAATGAAGAAGGGAGGGAACCCCAAATCCTACATCACTTCCTTAATAAACTCCCACTCCACTGTATCATATGTTTTCTGCAAATCAAGTTTCAGAAGACAATTGGGTTGAGGCTGTGAAGGAAATAATGCCCTTGGTCCAAGTATGCATTCTATGTTAAGTCTAATAAATGCGGTTCAGTATTAATTAACAAGTTAATAATTCAGTGAGATCAAGTGAGCTGAATGCCTAGCTAGAGGCCGCTTCAGTTCAAGTGGAATTAATGATATTAATCCACAGCTTACTCTTGACTGAACCCGTAGGGTCACACAAATAGTACGTAAACGGATCAAGTATTTAATGGCATTAAATACTCTATCTATGGATATTCGGAATCGACGGATCTTGGTTTCAGTGGGAGCTGAGATCGTCACAGGCAAGAAATGAATACTCCGGAAACGATGATATTACCGGAAACGGAAATATGGATCGTATCGGAAATATAAATATTATCCAAGTCGTAGATGTTGCCGGAAACGGAAACATAGTACGTATCGGAAAATATTATCAGAAATGGAAATATTACCAGAATCGGAAATATTGCCGGAAACGGAAAATAATTCCGGAAACGGAAATATTAAATATTTGTTCGAAACGGAAATTAATTCCGGAATCGGAAATGTTAAATATTGTTCGTATCGGAAATGAATTCCGGAATCGGAAATTTAATCGGAAGCGTATCGTACGAATAAGCATCGGACGAGGCCTGCCGGACGAGGGCCCAGCACGAAGCCAGGCCATCGCCCAGCAAGCCAAGCGCGCCACACAAACAGCCACGCCAGGCCCAGCGCAAGGCCAGGCCCAGCAGGCCGTGGCAGCGCGCACAGCGCGCGCGGCGCGCGCGGGTGCTTGCGTGGGCTTGTGGCTCGCGCAGGCCTCGCTGCGTGGGCTGCTGCTCGCACGCACGCATGGGCGGCCCATCGTGGCTGCCGTGTGTGTGTGCGTAAGTGTTTGTGTTCGTGCACGTTTCCTAAAACGTGCAGAGTTCGGTTAATGATTAAATTCCTAATTCTATTTGATAAATTAATTAAATTAGAGTTCTTGTAGGATTCTAGGTTTAATTAATTTGTATCTGAATAGGATTCCAATTCCCTTTCCATACCCCTATAAATATGTGGCTTGGGCTCACAATTTATAACGAGTTTTAAAAAGTATTCAAAGTGAGTTTTTGAGAGAAAAATTCAGCCACACATCTTGCTCAAAAGTGCCGAAAATTCTAGTACCTTAAGGGCGATTCTAGTTGGTCAATCTTAAGGCGGATCCGGACGTGCTGTGGACTATCTACGGAGGGACGACACTTGGAGTCCTAAAGACTTGTTCTTGTTCGGTTCGGGCGCAGCTAGGGAGGGCACGCAACAAAGAGTATGCATCTAAATTATGCTATATGATTATGTGTAAATAATATGTAATCCTGGGTTAATGGTTGTTTCCGCATGATTTATGTAATATCATATGTATCATAACCTAACAGTGGTATCACGAGCCCCTTATTATTTTCATAATCTAAATTGCATGAACATGGTTAAATATTACAAATTTGCAAGAATTAAAAGGGGTGATTAATTTTCGTAATTGTTAATTAATTGCAAATTGCGTTTATTTAATTATACGTACGCAGTTTTTCGGCAGTCTCTTCGTTACTCATCCGAATTGAGTGATTTTTGTGTCAATTCCGCATGTAAAAGGCATTCTAAAATTTTGACAAAAGTAGTATTTTTCTGCCGAACCCAGAATTCTCAAATTCGAAGCCTAACTATGACTTTTCGAAGGTTTTAGTTTTTCGAATGCAAAATTTCGTAAATTTAAGATGTTAAATTAAATATTTGCGATTCTTGTTGATAAATCTTGAATTTTTAATTGACCTACTGCATATGTTTAACAAGTTTGAATGCCTAGTCTTGTTAATTATGCAATCTAATTTGTAATTATGATTAATTTGTTGAAAATTAGAATAATTTAGAATTAATTTGATTTTCATAATTAATTGTAATTTAATTAGAAACCTATGATTAAAAACCACCATAAAAATTGTAAATTTATGATAAATTTTAAATTTTTATGACCTAGACTTGAATCCATAACAATCGGAAATCAATTGGATAATAAATTTTCGATTTTTCGCCCTAAAATTATGAAATTAATATTATTTATTAATTTGTCATTAATTTTAAATATAAATTTTAAATTTTTATGCGATTCGTTCATAAAACTTGCACGCACGAAGCAATGGACGCTTCGTGTTACCCTTAAGGGGTGTTGTATAATGCGGGCATGCGACGACGAGCAAGGGAGCTCGTCGCCCGTGCGGCACGAATGCAATGAGCAAGGGCGTAGTGCACGAGCACAAGGCAGCAGCCCTGCCTTGTGTCATGTGCCACGAGCAATGGACGAATGGGCATGGGCGAAGGGCGAGCCAAGGCAGTCGCGTGTGGGCAGCAAGCGAGCTGCGCCACAACGCGCGCTGCCTCGCACAAGAGCGCGCAGCCTCGCGCGCAGCGAGCGCAAGCTCGCGTGCCACGAGCGCTGCGCCCAGCATTGCTCGCGCGCACAACGAGCGAGGACTCGCGCGCACAGCCAGCATTGCTCGCGCGCACATCGAGCGATGTCGCCCGCCCAGCGAGCGATGTCGCGCGCCCAGTGAGCGATGGCTCGCGCGCCCAGCGAGCGATGTCGCGCGCCCAGCGAGCGATGTCGCGCGCGCACTGCGAGCGATAGCTCGCGTGCGATGAGCGCTGGCGCGCGCAGCGAGCACCAATGCGTGCGGAGGCTTGCGATGGAGATGCAGCAGCTATGCGACGAGCGCATGGGCTGCGCGCACATGGCCAGCGATGGCTGTGTGCGTGCGGCCCATGGGCGTGCAATGCGTAGGGTGTTTGCGTTACGATTAGATCGTTTTGAATGTTTAATTTGAAAGTTTCAGTTCACGTAATTTTAATTAATTTTAAAATTAATAATTTAAATTATTTTCTTGGATTTTAATTTTGAATATTGTAATTATAATAAATGTTATTTATTCTAATTATTTTACTAAAATTAAAATCATGAATTAATTTAAATACGACTGAAATTAAATTAAACTTTTTGGATTCAATTATAAATTTATATGAGCTTTAAATTTTAATTAAATTTGTATGTTTCCGGTTAGACTAGAAATACATTTTTATGTTTAAAATTAGTATAGCATATGAATTTATTGGTTTAAGTGGGAGCGCTTTTTAGTCATAAACTCTTGATTAGGTCTACAAATCCTTAAGGTTAAAACAACTTGATTAGAATTAATAAGGACTGAATAATTGGTAGATTATTGGTGCCCTTGATTAATTGCTGCAAATATTTACGTGATGCATAATGTGTTTTACTAACCAGCTATGTGGGCCATTAATGATAATGAATGGGTGAATGGTATATATTGTATATGTACTGTTTTGCAGGTTATGAAGTGACTAGT
This sequence comes from Spinacia oleracea, assembly GCF_020520425.1. Classification (NCBI taxonomy): domain Eukaryota; kingdom Viridiplantae; phylum Streptophyta; class Magnoliopsida; order Caryophyllales; family Amaranthaceae; genus Spinacia; species Spinacia oleracea. Next base: position 33,811,079 of record NC_079492.1, read on the forward strand.
ATGGCCCAAATAGGATAGAAAATATGGTCTGCGTACCATTAATTTGAATGTAATTGGTCTAAAGTACCAAAGTTATTTTTCAATTCAAAGATGGTCTGCGTACCATCAAATAGTTGTAATTAGTTATAGCTTATCCTATTTGAAGAAAATGGTGCCTCCCACGGAGATTTTCAAGACGGACTTTGAAGTTAAAGCTTCAAGATGAAGTCGGGCCATACTAGATCACATTTATCTTATGCATGTTTTAAGTTATTTATTGCTTTTAAATATGTCTTAAAATGCATGAGATCAAAAGCTTGATTATGTTGCATGATTAAGGATTTTAGTTCACTTAAAATCTAACCAACATAGTAAGAGCCTTAAGTTCCAAACTTAAAAATTGAGTTAAAAGGTGCCATGCCAAAATATACACTTGCTTGGATATCCTTTACATCAATCTAGTAATAGTTTTCGCTCAGCGAGGTGTTACTTATTGGTCCTAAAGGGGCAAGGTACACAAATAATTGTGAGTACATGTTAGTTTTGGTGAAACTCAACGATATAAGTAAGGAGTCCTTTTATGTCGTGGCAAAATCGATAGGTTTACCTAATAAGTTCTTAGACGTACCTATCAACCAAGAGTAGTTTCTAGACTATTAGCAAAAGGCTTTTGCTTACCTAAAATGTTTTAGGATTAAGTCGACAAACTGTGCTTAGTTCTTCAATGATTTTAGGGTCTTGGAATCATTTTATTCACACCTGCCGGAACAATAAAATTGAATAAAATGCTAATAACTTGTTTGAATTGCATGGTTGCTTTAATTTCAAGTTATTATTCATGATAAATGTTTAGACTTTGCATGCTTCAATGTATGTTTTAATTATTGTTTATAATTAAATATCTTGCACTGCAATAAATCCTTTTAGAAAGGTAACAGTAAATTTCCTCGATTGGTAGTGAATCCAAGAACGATTCACGGAAATGAGAGAAAGTGAGCAATTTAAAATGTACGTTTCTTTTAGCGACTTTTATGGTTGTTTTCGAAGATCAAAATCGAATGGCAAACCAATTGGTGCTTGTGAATTCAAAATACAATGTAGTTTTGAGATCATAAAGCATTGAGCTTAAACGCTCAGCTTTACCAATGGTTAACAACCTAATATCTTTGTCCATTTAATTCTCGAATGAGTCTAGTCCCTAGACATTCGAATAGATCGATGCTTAGAGAACTTTAGAAGCTTCTTGTAAGATCATCTAGTTGAAACAGAATATTCAACATAAATTAAAATGGAAAAGAACCTTGTTGGTGACATTGGACATGTCTAACAAAGTATAAAAGTCAACACTAAAGAATTCAATTCTTAAGACTATAAGAAAGGGTACAAGAAATAGGAAAACAAAGGAACATATGAAAGGAATTTACGATTCCGTTTCTACCTATAAGTTTATGTTTAAAGAGGAGTGACCTAGCAATCAAACTTCCTTGGTATCATATACCGCTTGAGGTTCTTACTTCGGTAATAACTCAAACAATGGAAGCTAGGATACACTAATGACCTACAAGTGGGAAATGAAGCATGGCAATGCTACATTAGTTGTAGCGTCATCTAGTTTGTTTTAAGTCCTTTCAAAGGCTGGAACTTAATGGCTATTTTGTTCCATAATCAGCATACCTAAATTTCTGCTTCAAACACAGAAAGACTCACATTCAGAAGAACAAAAACAATGCTTGATTGTTTGTTCATTTGAATGAAATGGTCATTTACAGAATGAGTCAATATGCTTGATTAAAACAAACAACTCTTTAAAGAACTTTACTAGGTTCAAATCAACCCCTTGATTTGAGTTCCACTAATCTTTGGCATTGTTGCTTAGACCATATCAACAAGTTAACATTCAAAAGCTCTATTTTAATGGACTTTTGAAAGTTGGTTGATTTCTAGATCAACTTAAGACAAGCTAGTCTTACTTGTTGAAAGTAACAAAAGATATGAACTATTGTTAGAACGCCTAGACGATAGAGTTCAAAGCTAAAGAAAGATTTTATGACTTTATTATTTCACATGGATTTGAGTGAATATAGGTTTATTTACTCAAATGTGATATAAGTTGAATCTGTTAGGCTAGTTCAAAGATTCAGAAGTATAAAATCCACTTGGCAAGAAATCATAAAGATCTAGGTTAGATCATGTTGATGATTACTTGAGACCAAATATGATCATCAATGATTGTGTGTTGTAATTTCACAATCTAGCTCCATAAGATATGGCATATCTAAGTTGGAATGATCGAAGTCGATTAGTACTTGATTCAATCAATGATGGATCATAAAGACTTTTCCTATAATTTCTAAAACAAAATGCTCAACTACCACCAAACTAAACCAAATTCGTCAAAGCTATTGAAAAGTAATTTCAGAATATCTTTTCATAATATATCTAAAGAGTTCTTAAACTCAGTGAGAGCTTAGTGTTTGTTATTCAACAAACTAAGGTCCAAGTATAGATATATGTTTCATTGTGATTTATTCAAATGAGACACAAGGGTATTGTTTCTACCACGAATTTTTGAGAACATAATGTTTGTTTGCTCGAAATAATGTCCTTTTGGAGATTCGTTTCCAAAATGACAAGTGGGAGAAAATAGACCTCGAAAGTTTTCGAGGCGAACAACAAACATAAACAGACATTCCGGAGGCTTTTTGAAGTGCTTCAGAAAATCCGAACTTATTCTTTAAGGACTTTAGAAGTGGCTTTAAAGAATAGAAATCTCTTAGAAGACTTTACAAGTGCTTCAAAGAGAACAGAATATTCAAAGGACCTTCAAGTGGCTATTGATATTCTATTGTTTGATGTTCTATACCCAAGTAGGCATAGAATTCAAGTCACTGAAACTATGAGATTCTTCTATTAGATAGTGAAGAAACATAGAGATCAGGTCAATGAAACTATGAGATTCTTCTATTAAATAGTGAAGAAACCTACAACTTGCAGTCAAACTATTATCATGTAGATTAATGAGTTTGTGACTTGTAAGAAAGCTATGACGAAACCCAGATTCCCTAAAATGGTTAGAGGCCATATATAGACTCAAATGTTTTAAATGGTTAGAGGCCATAAAACATACTCAATGTTTTGATGACAAAATTGAAATTTTGTTGATTTGCAAGAATAGTTTCACACCTATTGGTTGCAAGTTTGTTTTAAGGATAAAAACCATCAAACATGGAATTGTGTTCACACACAAAGCTAGATTAGTTGCTAAAGGTTACAAGCAAATTCATGGCATGGATTGTGTTGAAACCTCATGCAAAATCGTAATGCTTAAGTCTATAATTCAAGCAATGATTGCATATTGGTACATATGGCAATTGGATGACAAAACGTATTCCTCAATCAAATGATGGAATACAATATGTACATGGTATGTCATAGAATTTGTGGATCCAAATAAATGCTTGAAAAGAAAGCTAGCTTACGAAATCTAAGTACAGATTTAAGCAAGCAATTGGGAGTTGGAACTGTATTTTAGTGAAGCTAATAAGTATTTTAGTTTCATAAAATGTACATGATTCTTATAGATGTATAAGAAGTTTAGTGGGAGTACATAAAAACTTATTTGGTCCTATGTGTATCACACACATATCTCTCTATTGTGAAATAACATTCAAATGCTAATGACTTAGATTTGAAATTATTCATCAATGATGGACCATGGCGAAACTTAGTACATATTGGGTATTAAGATCTATTTACAAAGATCTTATAATATTGTTTTAGATTAAGTAATGGCATTTACTAAATCAAACACGAAAGTCTCCATTGGAGATATTCGACCCATGTGAATAAATCTAAGTAAAGAATGTTTGAACTATGTATAAGCATTTACTAAGTTAAACATCAAAGAGTCTAAATGAGATTCTTAACCTATATTATATGTCAAAGAATTTAGCTGGATTCAGTATCTACTAAAATTGAATGAGCTAAAGTTACATGAATAGAATTCAATTGGGAATTATTCTGCAAAAGAATTTATCATGTATGATATAATATGAGGATCGCCAAAAACGTATTGTATGACTTTAGCCATGACGAACATATACCAATCTCTATTGATCTAAGTAAAGATCAACTAGATTGAGATCAAGAATACTTATGGTACTTGAAAAGGTACATAGGAATAGTTCTTGATTCAAGGAAATAAAGATATGCTAAATATTGATGCTACACGCATAAACACTGGCAAAGGATCAAGCAAGACCCTTTGGAGTTAACCATTGATAAGGACGAGCTATAGAGCATCGTGTTTTGAAATGGCAACATGGATTGGAGACCATGAGTTGTTGCGTGGGATATTAAAATATTAATTTCTATGTTCTAAGATACAGCTGGAAAGTATTCCACATATCTGTGAACTTCTTGGATAGGTAAATCCAAACAAAGCATCACTAGCAACCTATACAGTTGAAGTAAAAGTAATTATTGCCTAAGAAGCAATAAAACAGGGTTGTTTAAAGTTCTTCACTGAACTTGGGTAGATCACCTATCTGCTGGCTTGATGGTTCTTCATTGAAAAATGCGTGGAACCACTCTTGAAGCAAGAAAAACGTCTGCTAACTTAATGGTTCTTCATTGCAAAATGCGTAGAACCACTAATGTAGTAAGAAAGACTAGATCACATAATAAACAAACTCGAAAAGATCTTATCATCATATCTCAAAGAACATTCGATGAAAAGGATGTTAAGATTGGCAAAGCATGATAACTAAACCTATGCAACAAGTGAGAAGCAACACTCACATTGTCGCACTGGAAATCAAGCATAGCTTTGAATTCCATGAATTGTTTTAGAAAATGGGTTTGAGGCCCATGGTTGTAAAACATTGGGGTTGAACATTTATCATATATGAAATGTATTTCATATTCCATTTAATCTTGGTTTAGTATTAAATGATGAGTCCCTTCAAATTTGACGATATATTCAAGATAGACTGCCAGGACCAGTCCTGTGACTAAGAAATGTCTATCAAGTGAACTTGAATGTCAAAGGTTGAAAATGGTCCCTAGTCGGAGTTTTCTATAAAATTGGACGCATAGAAAACGTTAGACGATTAGAATGCAAGATGACTAGTAGTTCTGTTTCTTGAACTATGTGGACATGGCAATGTCATAATCATTTGCATAGATACTTACTTTGGGAAGACTAGTATCGGACAAGACCTATGAAACTTTACTGTAAGAGATGAAAATCTGTCATAAGTAAATTTCATTAAAATTATTAGACACTAAATCCTCAATACCTGAGTGATTTGAGATTACTTGTTTGAGAACTGGTTGCTTTGACGTTGACCAACCGTCGCACCGTAAAAGGAGGCTATAAAGGCAACGCTCAGGAAATCACCTATCAAACGAAGTCTAATCTCAAGATCGCAAGATTGGGATTGTCCTCCCATAAATCGGGATGAGATGCTTAAAAGTTGTACAAGGCCACTCGGAGAGCTAGAAACTGTGAAATGCATGGCCGTGCTCGGATGAATCATAGGCTATGATTATCTGTTTATTTGATCAGTTGAACTCTGAAACCGAGGAACACCTCTGGACATAATAAGGATGACAACTCTTACCTTATGTTCAAGAGCAAGCATCGAGCGACAAAGGAATTAGGAAATGCACACTTGTCCCTAAGGACAAGTGGGAGACTGAAGGAAATAATGCCCTTGGTCCAAGTATGCATTCTATGTTAAGTCTAATAAATGCGGTTCAGTATTAATTAACAAGTTAATAATTCAGTGAGATCAAGTGAGCTGAATGCCTAGCTAGAGGCCGCTTCAGTTCAAGTGGAATTAATGATATTAATCCACAGCTTACTCTTGACTGAACCCGTAGGGTCACACAAATAGTACGTAAACGGATCAAGTATTTAATGGCATTAAATACTCTATCTATGGATATTCGGAATCGACGGATCTTGGTTTCAGTGGGAGCTGAGATCGTCACAGGCAAGAAATGAATACTCCGGAAACGATGATATTACCGGAAACGGAAATATGGATCGTATCGGAAATATAAATATTATCCAAGTCGTAGATGTTGCCGGAAACGGAAACATAGTACGTATCGGAAAATATTATCGGAAATGGAAATATTACCAGAATCGGAAATATTGCCGGAAACGGAAAATAATTCCGGAAACGGAAATATTAAATATTTGTTCGAAACGGAAATTAATTCCGGAATCGGAAATGTTAAATATTGTTCGTATCGGAAATGAATTCCGGAATCGGAAATTTAATCGGAAGCGTATCGTACGAATAAGCATCGGACGAGGCCTGCCGGACGAGGGCCCAGCACGAAGCCAGGCCATCGCCCAGCAAGCCAAGCGCGCCACACAAACAGCCACGCCAGGCCCAGCGCAAGGCCAGGCCCAGCAGGCCGTGGCAGCGCGCACAGCGCGCGCGGCGCGCGCGGGTGCTTGCGTGGGCTTGTGGCTCGCGCAGGCCTCGCTGCGTGGGTTGCTGCTCGCACGCACGCATGGGCGGCCCATCGTGGCTGCCGTGTGTGTGTGCGTAAGTGTTTGTGTTCGTGCACGTTTCCTAAAACGTGCAGAGTTCGGTTAATGATTAAATTCCTAATTCTATTTGATAAATTAATTAAATTAGAGTTCTTGTAGGATTCTAGGTTTAATTAATTTGTATCTGAATAGGATTCCAATTCCCTTTCCATACCCCTATAAATATGTGGCTTGGGCTCACAATTTATAACGAGTTTTAAAAAGTATTCAAAGTGAGTTTTTGAGAGAAAAATTCAGCCACACATCTTGCTCAAAAGTGCCGAAAATTCTAGTACCTTAAGGGCGATTCTAGTTGGTCAATCTTAAGGCGGATCCGGACGTGCTGTGGACTATCTACGGAGGGACGACACTTGGAGTCCTAAAGACTTGTTCTTGTTCGGTTCGGGCGCAGCTAGGGAGGGCACGCAACAAAGAGTATGCATCTAAATTATGCTATATGATTATGTGTAAATAATATGTAATCCTGGGTTAATGGTTGTTTCCGCATGATTTATGTAATATCATATGTATCATAACCTAACAGGCTGGCCTTTTCTATACATTTTGACAATGTCTTGACAGATAAGAACATTATGGAGAATGGACCTCCCAGCAACAAAAGCCCCCTGATTTTGAGAGATGATGTCTGGAAGCACACAACTTAGCTTTTCACACAACAACTTAGAGATACACTTATATAGAATAGAACAACATGCTATGGGTCTAAAATCTCCAACTGTGGCAGGAACACTTACTTTGGGAACCAAAGTAATGGATGTAACATTGATCTCTTTTAGCATTTTTCCTGTTCTAAAAAATTTAGAAACAGCAACAAACATATCCCCCTTGACTATCTCCCAGGTGGTTTTGAAAAAATAGCTATTGAATCCATCGAATCCAGGTGCCTTGTTGTTAGGGATGTCATCAAGTACCCTTTTCAGATCAGTCATACTGAAATCACAATCCAACTTGGATCTGTGGTCATCAGTTAGCCTAGGTCCATGATCCATTAACACAGGATCCACACTAGTCCTATTTTCAGTATGAGAACAAAATAAATTACCATAGAACTCCAGGAAAGCTTCCTGAATCTGATCTGGAGATGTGAACCACTCCCCATTGAGGTTTTGAATAGAGTAAATGGCATTGTGTTTTCTTCTTTGCTTTATACTCTGAAAAAACAGTTTTGAATCCTCATCCCCCTTTTCTAGCCATTTCAGTTTGGCAGTTTGGTATAAGAAAGAGTTGAGATTATCTTTGGCTTCCTTGTAATCTTCAGCAATGGCTTTTTCTTCAGCAGCAAGAGTGGCATTATAGGGATCTTGGTGAAGCTTATCCTGAATTTCAGCAAGCCGTTTTTTCTTAGTGATTTTCACAGTTTCCACATCACTATAGCCTTGGCTGTTTAGGGTTTTAAGCTCACTCTTTATCCACTTGAGCTTCTGAGTGACTCTAAACATATGGCAGCCATAAACATATTTTTGCCATTGTCTAGTAACCAGGGGTAGAAAATCTGAAGAACTGGTCCACATGTTGTAGAACCTAAAAGGTTTCTTCTGACAATGGTGACTGGTGGTATGAAGAATCATAGGACTATGATCATAAGTTCCTTCAGGTAAATACATAGCTTCTGCAGTTTCAAATCTGGTGAATTGGAAAGAACCCTATCAATTATGGTGAACACTGTATCACATCCTTCCTGTTTGTTGTTCCATGTGAAATGCCTGCCAACAGTTTTCACCTCTGTGAGCTTGCAGCTAGCCATGCATTGTCTCATAGGCAACACATCATGCATCCTAACTGGGGAACTAATCCTGTCCTCCATATTCATTATTGCATTAAAGTCCCCCATTATCAGCCAAGCTGAATTATTACAACTGGCTATGTCAGTCAAAGTTGTCCAAAGTTCCTCTCTCTCTGCTAGAGAGTTCATGCCATACACAAAGGTACAATAAAAGCCAACCCCTGACAACCTGGGGGTAACAAAGCAATGAATTACTTGAGAGATCATATGAACAATGTGCAAAGTAAAAGCAGCAGGGTTCCAAGCAATCACAATCCTCCCATTCTTATGGCAAGCTAGATTAGTGGTGAAGCACCAAGTTGGACACACATTTTTTAGGTTATGATACATATGACAATTCATAAATCATGCGGAAAAACCATTTAGCCAGGAATACATATTATTTACACATAATCATATAGCATAATTTAGATGCATACTCTTTGTTGCGTGCCTTCCCTAGCTGCGCCCGAACCGAACAAGAACAAGTCTTTAGGACTCCAAGTGTCGTCCCTCCGTAGATAGTCCACAGCACGTCCGGATCCGCCTTAAGATTGACCAACTAGAATCGCCCTTAAGGTACTAAAAATTCGGCACTTTTGAGCAAGGAATGTGACTGAATTTTTCTCTCAAAAACTCACTTTGAATACTTGAAAACTCGTTATAAATTGTGAACCCAGGCCACATATTTATAGGGGTATGGAAAGAGAATTGGAATCCTATTAGGATACGAATTAATTAAATTAGAATCCTAATGAAACTCTTATTTAATTAATTTATCAAATAGAATTAGGAATTTAATCATTTAAACGAATCCTGTACGTTTTAGGTTTCGTATGCGAACACAAACACCCACGCACGCACAGCAGCCCACGAGGGGCGCCATGCGCGCGTGCGCACAGCCCGAGCATCGCAGCCCACGACTGCCGCAGCCTTGGGCGCGCGCTGGGCCTGCCTTGCGGTGGGCCTGGCGCAGCCTTAGGCTGGCGTGTTGTGGCGCGCGTTTCCCTTGCTGGACGTGGGCCTGGCTTCGTGCTGGGCCTTTCGTCTAGCAAGCTCGTCCGATGCTAATTCGTACGACGCGCTTCCGATTAATTTTCCGATTCCGGAATTCATTTCCGATACGAACAATATTTAACATTTCCGATTCCGGAATTAATTTCCGTTTCGAACAAATATTTAATATTTCCGTTTCCGGAATTATTTTCCGATTCCGATAATATTTCCGATTCAGACAATATTTCCGTTTCCGGCAATATTTCCGATTCCGGCAATATTTCTATTTCCGATAATATTTCCCGATACGTACCATGTTTCCGTTTCCGGCAACATCTACGACTTGGATAATATTTATATTTCCGATACGATCCATATTTCCGTTTCCGGCAATATCATCGTTTCCGGAGTATTCATTTCTTGCCTGTGACGATCTCAGCTCCCACTGAAACCAAGATCCGTCGATTCCGAATATCCATAGATGGAGTATTTAATGCCATTAAATACTTGATCCGTTTACGTACTATTTGTGTGACCCTACGGGTTCAGTCAAGAGTAAGCTGTGGATTAATATCATTAATTCCACAGTTTCTAGCTCTCCGAGTGGCCTTGTACAACTTTTAAGCATCTCATCCCGATTTATGGGAGGACAATCCCAATCTTGCGATCTTGAGATTAGACTTCGTTTGATAGGTGATTACCTGAGCGTTGCCTTTATAGCCTCCTTTTACGGTGCGACGGTTGGTCAACGTCAAAGCAACCAGTTCTCAAACAAGTAATCTCAAATCACTCAGGTATTGAGGATTTAGTGTCTAATAATTTTAATGAAATTTACTTATGACAGATTTTCATCTCTTACAGTAAAGTTTCATAGGTCTTGTCCGATACTAGTCTTCACAAAGTAAGTATCTATGCAAATGATTATGACATTGCCATGTCCACATAGTTCAAGAAACAGAACTACTAGTCATCTTGCATTCTAATCGTCTAATGTTTTCTATGCGTCCAATTTTATAGAAAACTCCGACTAAGGACCATTTTCAACCTTTGACATTCAAGTTCACTTGATAGACATTTCTTAGTCACAGGACTGGTCCTGACAGTCTATCTTGAATATATCGTCAAATTGAAGGGACTCATCATTTAATAAACCACAAATTAAATGGAAAAATGAATTCTTTTCATTTATTGTGAATGATTAACCAATAATGTTTTACAAAGATTTAAACTCTAAAACTTTAAAACATTAAACAGAGACATCAAAGCCATTCTCCAATATGCTTGATTCCCATAGCTGCAGTGTGCGAGTTGTGCTTCGCCTGCAGCAGAGGTTTAGTCAATGGATCTGATATGTTGTCATCAGTTCCAATTTTGCTTATCTCGACTTCTTTTCTTTCAACGAACTCTCGAAGAAGGTGAAATCTACGAAGTACATGCTTGACTCTCTGGTGATGTCTAGGCTCCTTTGCCTGTGCAATAGCTCCGTTATTATCACAATACAGGGCAATTGGTCCTTTAATGGAGGGGACTACACCAAGTTCACCTATGAACTTCCTTAGCCATATAGCTTCCTTTGCTGCTTCATGTGCAGCAATGTACTCCGCTTCAGTTGTAGAATCCGCAATGGTGCTTTGCTTAGCACTTTTCCAGCTTACTGCTCCTCCGTTGAGGCAGAAGACAAACCCAGACTGTGATCTGAAATCATCTTTGTCGGTTTGGAAACTTGCGTCCGTATAGCCTTTAACAATTAATTCATCATCTCCACCATAGACCAAGAAGTCATCTTTGTGCCTTTTCAGGTACTTCAGAATATTCTTGGCAGCAGTCCAATGCGCCTCTCCTGTGTCTGACTGGTATCTGCTCGTAGCACTGAGTGCGTACGCAACATCCGGGCGTGTACATATCATAGCATACATTATTGAACCAATCAATGATGCATATGGAATCCCATTCATTCGTCTACGCTCATCAAGTATTTTTGGGCACTGAGTCTTGCTTAGAGTCATTCCATGAGACATGGGTAGGTAGCCTCGCTTGGAGTCCGCCATCTTGAACCTATCAAGCACCTTATTGATATAAGTGCTTTGACTAAGTCCAATCATCCTTTTAGATCTATCTCTGTAAATCTTGATGCCCAATATGTACTGTGCTTCTCCTAGATCTTTCATCGAAAAACATTTCCCAAGCCAAATCTTGACAGAGTTCAACATAGGAATGTCATTTCCGATAAGTAATATGTCGTCGACATATAATACTAGGAAAGCAATTTTGCTCCCACTGACCTTCTTGTATACACAAGATTCGTCTGCGTTCTTGATGAAACCAAAGTCACTGACTGCTTCATCAAAACGTATATTCCAGCTCCTGGATGCCTGCTTCAATCCGTAGATTGACTTCTTTAGCTTGCATACCTTTTTAGCATTCTTTGGATCCTCAAAACCTTCAGGCTGTGTCATAAACACAGTTTCTGTTAAAACGCCGTTTAAGAAAGCAGTTTTGACATCCATCTGCCATATTTCGTAATCGTAATATGCAGCGATTGCTAACATTATCCGAATAGACTTTAGCATTGCAACTGGTGAAAAGGTTTCATCGTAATCCACACCGTGGACTTGCCTGTAACCTTTTGCAACCAATCTAGATTTGAAAACTTCAAGTTTCCCATCCTTGTCCTTTTTCAGTTTGAAAACCCATTTGCTTCCAATGGCTTGGTAGCCATCTGGCAAATCGACCAAATCCCATACTTGGTTTTCAGACATGGAGTCTAATTCAGATTGCATGGCTTCTTGCCGTTGCTTGGAGCTAGGGCTCGTCATAGCTTGTTTGTAAGTCGCAGGTTCATCACTTTCAAGTAATAGAACGTCATAGCTCTCGTTCGTCAAAATACCTAAGTACCTTTCCGGTTGAGATCTATATCTTTGCGATCTACGCGGGGTAACATTTCTAGATTGACCATGATTCTCACCAGATTCTTCTAAAGATCTCTGAGTTTCATCCTGAATGTCATCTTGAGCATTCTAGAGTTTGTTGTTCGACTCGAATTTCTTCGAGGTCTACTTTTCTCCCACTTGTCATTTTGAAAATGTGATCTTTCTCCAAAAAGACACCATCTCGAGCAACAAACATCTTGTTCTCAGATGTATTGTAGAAGTAATACCCCTTTATTTCCTTTGGATAGCCCACAAGGATACATTTGTCAGATTTTGGATGAAGTTTGTCTGAAATTAATCGTTTGACGTATACTTCACATCCCCAAATCTTAAGAAAAGACACATTTGGAGGCTTTCCAAACCATAATTCGTATGGAGTCTTTTCGACAGCTTTAGACGGAGCTCTATTTATAGTGAGTGCAGCTGTATTTAGTGCATGTCCCCAAAATTCTAATGGAAGTTTGGCCTGACCCATCATTGACCTGACCATGTCTAGCAAGGTTCTGTTCCTCCGTTCCAAAACACCGTTCCATTGTGGTGTTCCAGGAGGAGTCAATTCTGATAGAATTCCACATTCTTTCAGATGGTCATCAAATTCATAGCTCAGATATTCACCGCCTCTATCAGACCGCAGTGCCTTAATCTTCTTGCCTAATTGATTCTCTACTTCACTCTGAAATTCCTTGAATTTGTCAAAGGATTCAGACTTATGCTTCATTAGGTAGACATAACCATATCTACTGAAGTCATCAGTGAAAGTGATAAAGTAGCTGAAACCACCTCTAGCATTTGTACTCATTGGTCCACATACATCTGTATGGATTAAACCCAATAGTTCATTTGCTCTTTCTCCAACTTTAGAGAAAGGTTGCTTTGTCATTTTGCCAAGTAAACATGATTCGCATTTACCATAATCCTCTAAGTCAAATGGTTCTAGAATTCCTTCCTTTTGAAGTCTTTCTAAGCGTTTCAAGTTTATATGGCCTAATCGACAATGCCACAGATAGGTGAGATCTGAATCATCCTTTTTGGCCTTTTTGGTATTTATGTTATATACTTGTTTGTCGTGATCTAATAAATAAAGTCCATTGACTAATCTAGCAGATCCATAAAACATCTCTTTAAAATAAAACGAACAACTATTGTCTTTTATTAAAAAGGAAAATCCCTTAGCATCTAAGCAAGAAACTGAAATTATGTTTTTAGTAAGACTTGGAACATGGAAACATTCTTCCAGTTCCAAAACTAGCCCGGAGGGCAACGACAAATAGTAAGTTCCTACAGCTAATGCAGCAATCCGTGCTCCATTTCCCACTCGTAGGTCGACTTCACCCTTGCTTAACTTTCTACTTCTTCTTAGTCCCTGTGGATTGGAACATAAGTGTGAGCCACAACCTGTATCTAATACCCAAGAAGTTGATTTAGCAAGTATACAGTCTATAACGAAAATACCTGAAGATGGAACGACTGTTCCGTTCTTCTGATCTTCCTTTAGTTTTGGACATTCTCTTTTGTAATGGCCTATTCCATCACAATAAAGACAGCTTGATGTGGACTTGTCCTGCTTTGATTTAGCATTGCCCTTGGACTTTCCACCTTTCTTGAACGGTCTCCTACTAGCCTTGAGTAAATCTTTGGCTTCACAGTCCAGTATTATTTCAGCCTTTCTGACAAGATGAACAAATTCTGCAACTGTTTCTTCTCTTGGTTCACTTAGGTATAGTTGCTTGAAGCGACCAAACCCACTGTGTAGTGAATTGAGCAAGATAGAGACTGCCATCCTTTCGCTTATTGGTGTTCCTAGTAGACTTAGGCGATCAAAGTATGAACGCATAAGATCCACATGGAACCTCAGTGGGACGCCTACCCTCTGTTTAGTGCGAAGGAGCTGAACATGTGTTTCTTGGACCTCCATCCTATAACACCTGTTGGGAGAACTAACCTTTAGACCAGACATTGATTCAATCAACTCATGGACGTTCAGGTCCCTGTCCTCCGTGCTTCCACGACAGATATCCCTCAGATTCTTGATGAGCGTAAAAGTTTCATAGGCTACAAACCTTTTAGCCCAATCATCAGGGATATTGTTCAGCATGAGACTCATAACCTTTTTGAGATCCGCATCCCAGGCGTAAAATCTCTCAGGGGTCATGTCTCTGGCATAGTAGCTTGGCATGGGATGTGACAGTACATACTCAAGTCCATTGAGTTTGACTATTTAGACTAGCTTAGCTTCCCATTCAAGAAAATTTGCCAGGTTCAGCTTGACCATAAGCTCAGAACCTATGATGATGTTTTGATTGTTGTTTGCCATTTTAAAAACTACAATTGAAAAGAATAAACAAATAAATAACCATTCACAGTTTCTCTTAATAAACTCAAATTCTAGCATACATGCATAATTCAATGTTTATTAAGCATTTTATTCAAGTTATGTGTTCCGGCAGGTGTGAATAAAATGATTCCAAGATCCTAAAATCATTGAAGAACTAAGCACAGTTTGTCGACTTAATCCTAAAACATCTTAGGTAAGCAAAGGCCTTTTGCTAATAGTCTAGAAACTATTCTTGGTTGATAGGTACGTCTAAGAACTTATTAGGTAAACCTATCGATTTTGCCACGACATAAAAGGACTCCTTACTTATATCGTTGAGTTTCACCAAAACTAACATGTACTCACAATTATTTGTGTACCTTGCCCCTTTAGGACCAATAAGTAACACCTCGCTGAGCGAAAACTATTACTAGATTGATGTAAAGGATATCCAAGCAAGTGTATATTTTGGCATGGCACCTTTTAACTCAATTTTTAAGTTTGGAACTTAAGGCTCTTACTATGTTGGTTAGATTTTAAGTGAACTAAAATCCTTAATCATGCAACATAATCAAGCTTTTGATCTCATGCATTTTAAGACATATTTAAAAGCAATAAATAACTTAAAACATGCATAAGATAAATGTGATCTAGTATGGCCCGACTTCATCTTGAAGCTTCAACTTCAAAGTTCGTCTTGAAAATCTCCGTGGGAGGCACCATTTTCTTCAAATAGGATAAGCTATAATTAAAACTAATTACAACTATTTGATGGTACGCAGACCATATTTGAATTGAAAAACAATTTTGGTACTTTAGACCAATTACATTCAAATTAATGGTACGCAGACCATATTTTCTATCCTATTTGGGCCATACTAGTCACTTCATAACCTGCAAAACAGTACATATACAATATATACCATTCACCCATTCATTATCATGAATGGCCCACATAGCTGGTTAGTAAAACACATTATGCATCACGTAAACATTTGCAGCAATTAATCAAGGGCACCAATAATCTACCAATTATTCAGTCCTTATTAATTCTAATCAAGTTGTTTTAACCTTAATGATTTGTAGACCTAATCAAGAGTTTATGACCAAAAAGGGCTCCCACTCAAACCAATAAATTCATATGCTTTACTAATTTTAAACATAAAAATGTATTTCTAGTCTAACCGGAAACATACAAATTTAATTAAAATTTAAAGCTCATATAAATTTATAATTGAATCCAAAAAGTTAAATTTAATTTCAGTCGTATTTAAATTAATTCATGATTTTAATTTTAGTAAAATAATTAGAATATATAAAATTTATTATAATTACAATATTCAAAATTAAAATCCAAGAAAATAATTTAAATTATTAATTTTAAAATTAATTAAAATTACGTAAACTGAAAATTTCAAATTAAACATTCAAAACGATCTAATCGCAACGCAAACACCCTACGCATCGCACGCCCATGGGCCACACGCACACAGCCATCGCTGGCCATGTGCGCGCAACCCATGCGCTCGTCGCATAGCTGGTGCTTCTACCCTTCGCAAGTCATCGCACGAGTTGGTGCTCGCTGCGCGCGCGCCAGCGCTCGATGCACGTGAGCCATCGCTCGCTGTGCGCGCTCGCCAGCGCTCGCTGGATGCGAGCCAGCGCTCGCTGCGCGCGGCATCGACGCTGGGCGCAGCACTCGTGGCACGCGAGCTTGCGCTCGCTGCGCGCGAGGCTGCGCGCGCTTGCCCGAGGCAGTGCGCGTTGTGGCGCAGCTCGCTTGCTGCCCACACGCGACTGCCGTGCCTTGCCTTCGCCCATGCCCATTCGTCCATTGCTCGTAGCCCACGACACAAGGCAGGGCTGCTGCCTTGTGCTCGTGCACCATGCCCTTGCTCATTGCATTTGTGCCGCATGGGCGACGAGCTCCCTTGCTTGTCGTCGCATGCCCGCACTATACAACACCCCTTAAGGGTAACACGTAGCGTCCATTGCTTTGTGCGTGCAAGTTATATGAACGAATCGCATAAAATTTAAAAAATTTATATTTAAAATTAATGACAAATTAATAAATTAATATTAATTTCATAATTTTAGGGCGAAAAATCGAAAATTTATTATTCAATTGATTTCCGATTAACATGGATTCAAGTCTAGGTCATAAAAATTTAAAATTTATCATAAATTTACAATTTTTATGGTGGTTTTTAATCATAGGTTCGGCAGAAAAAGACTTTTTTTGTCAAAATTTTAGAATGCCTTTTACATGCGGAATTGACACAAAAATCACTCGATTTGGATGAGTAACGAAGAAACTGCCGAAAAACTGCGTACGTATAATTAAATAAACGCAATTTGCAATTAATTAACAATTACGAAAATTAATCACCCCTTTTAATTCTTGCAAATTTGTAATATTTAACCATGTTCATGCAATTTAGATTATGAAAATAATAAGAGGCTCGTGATACCACTGTTAGGTTATGATACATATGACAATTCATAAATCATGCGGAAAAACCATTTAGCCAGGAATACATATTATTTACACATAATCATATAGCATAATTTAGATGCATACTCTTTGTTGCGTGCCTTCCCTAGCTGCGCCCGAACCGAACAAGAACAAGTCTTTAGGACTCCAAGTGTCGTCCCTCCGTAGATAGTCCACAGCACGTCCGGATCCGCCTTAAGATTGACCAACTAGAATCGCCCTTAAGGTACTAAAACTTCGGCACTTTTGAGCAAGGAATGTGACTGAATTTTTCTCTCAAAAACTCACTTTGAATACTTGAAAACTCGTTATAAATTGTGAACCCAGGCCACATATTTATAGGGGTATGGAAAGAGAATTGGAATCCTATTAGGATACGAATTAATTAAATTAGAATCCTAATGAAACTCTTATTTAATTAATTTATCAAATAGAATTAGGAATTTAATCATTTAAACGAATCCTGTACGTTTTAGGTTTCGTATGCGAACACAAACACCCACGCACGCACAGCAGCCCACGAGGGGCGCCATGCGCGCGTGCGCACAGCCCGAGCATCGCAGCCCACGACTGCCGCAGCCTTGGGCGCGCGCTGGGCCTGCCTTGCGGTGGGCCTGGCGCAGCCTTGGGCTGGCGTGTTGTGGCGCGCGTTTCCCTTGCTGGACGTGGGCCTGGCTTCGTGCTGGGCCTTTCGTCTAGCAAGCTCGTCCGATGCTAATTCGTACGACGCGCTTCCGATTAATTTTCCGATTCCGGAATTCATTTCCGATACGAACAATATTTAACATTTCCGATTCCGGAATTAATTTCCGTTTCGAACAAATATTTAATATTTCCGTTTCCGGAATTATTTTTCGATTCCGATAATATTTCCGATTCAGACAATATTTCCGTTTCCGGCAATATTTCTATTTCCGATAATATTTCCCGATACGTACCATGTTTCCGTTTCCGGCAACATCTACGACTTGGATAATATTTATATTTCCGATACGATCCATATTTCCGTTTCCGGCAATATCATCGTTTCCGGAGTATTCATTTCTTGCCTGTGACGATCTCAGCTCCCACTGAAACCAAGATCCGTCGATTCCGAATATCCATAGATAGAGTATTTAATGCCATTAAATACTTGATCCGTTTACGTACTATTTGTGTGACCCTACGGGTTCAGTCAAGAGTAAGCTGTGGATTAATATCATTAATTCCACTTGAACTGAAGCGGCCTCTAGCTAGGCATTCAGCTCACTTGATCTCACTGAATTATTAACTTATTAATTAATACTGAACCGCATTTATTATATTTTAACATTGAATGCATACTTGGACCAAGGGCATTATTTCCTTCAACATTGAGGTAGAGTGTACCCATCTTTGCAGCTTTCACCCTAGTCTCCAGGAGACCAAATAAGCCAATGTGGTGAGATTGAATCATCTGTCTCACCTCTACTTGTTTTGCATGCTTATTTAGTCCCCTCACATTCCAGCAAAGAATTCTATCCATTAGGCATAGGGGATGTCAACCCCCTGCCTAATACTGCCTCTCCATGCCCCACCTTGCTTACATTACCATTCATCCTAGTACAGTTATCCTCTGTACCCTCAACACCATCATCAGATACAGTTAAAGCTTGGAATGAATTGTTAGTAACCACAGGTCTCAATTGTTGCCCCATCTCCCTACTGAATTTAGTGGCTTGAGTGAAGCTAGTTAAGGTGGATGTTGTTCCAACAGATGCAGCTACCACAGGTTTCACAGTGTTGGATTGATGGGTCTTTGCCACCCACATTTTCTTGGTTTTCCCTGCAGCCAATCTGGTGCAGTTAGCCATTTCATGTCCCATTCCCTTGCATCTCTTACAGGTGATAGGAATCCATTCATAGTTGACTTTCTGGTCAACTCTGGCACCTTTTTCATTCATGAAGTGGATCACAGTAGGGAACTGTTGATCAATTTGCACCTCAATCAGTATTTTTGCAAACATCAGTTTATCTCTATTCAATGTGGCCATGTCAACTTTGATCATTTTCCCCACATGTCCAACAATTTTACTCAAACATTTTTCACCCCAATACTTCACCTCTAATCCTGGTCACTGAACCCAAATAGGTATAGTCTTAAAAGGATCCTTGCTAAAGTTCTCATTAGCAGACCAAGGCTTCACAATCAGTGGCTTAGAGTCAAAGAATTGGTGTCCACTACTCAGGACTTTGGAGCAATTCTCCATAGTAGTGAATCGAACCAAGTATATCCCCCTCCCCACCTGAGACACCTTATCTACTCCATATTTCCCCCAAATCCTTCTAACAAACCCTTCCATGACATTTTGGGGGGGGGGGGGGTTTGCCCCCAAAACATAGCACACAACAGCTGACTCCCAATAAGCAACCTCTTCCTTAATGTCTTCAAAATCGATTGTTACTAGAGGGGTAATAACAGGGTCTAAAATAGGGGATTGGGCAACAACACTAGAATTATCAGATTGAAGCAAGCAATCATTACTAGGATTCAATCCAGACATATGCATAGGCAAAGCAGGAAGCAAATCAACATTATTCGCGCCAGATTTTGAATGAGATTGAAAATGGGTTCGAACTTCCTTACCACTTTTGAGGGCGTTCAACCAGGAATTAAATTCACCTCGCACTTGGGATTGGTGTTGTAGATGCTCCAAACTAGCTTTTGGAGTAAGACTTTCATTAGAATCGAAGTCTCGATCATCTGGGTTTCCATCAGAAAGCGACGAAAAATCATCTTCAACCGCCAAAACAGAGGACTTCTCGATGTTAAGTTGTGGCTTGTTCTTATTTGGTACCTTTGTAGACGATTGTGGAATTCTTTTTTTACTCTTGCTACCTCCATTGGATGAATTTCGAGCTTTTGAGCGAGTATTAGCCATGGAGACGAAGAAGGAGCGAGAGGTCTCCCCTTCGAACCCACGCAAAAGCTCCTTTTCTTATAGCTGAAAGGTCATATTTGTCTGTTGGATATTGTTTTCGCTATTAAAACATTTCATTCATGGAAAAAGCAAAAACATGGTCCAAAATGAATGAAACGATTCCAAGACCCCAAAAGTCCTAAATCCTTAAGCAGCTTTAGCATGTCTTAAGTAGTTTAAGATTTTAGGTAAGCAAAACCTATTGCTAGTAATCTCCAAATTACTCTTGGTTAATAAATTAATGCCATAACTTATCCCATTGCCACAACTTAATGCCATTGTTGTTTGAGTTGTAACCACAATCAACGTGCTCCTTTAGGATGCCTTACCACCTAAGTCAACTAAAATAGCACATCGCTTTAGCGTAAACCTACTATCTTAGATCCCTAGATTTTTGTAAGTGTTGATTTGGAAGGCAATTTTTAAAACTCAATATTACTTGGACCTAGTTGTTTCTATGTTGGTTCGATTATTTAGTGAACTCAAAACTAATCGATTCATAGGAAACAACCTGTTCATGCAAAGCATACATACATTCATATATTCACGCATAATATATATATATATATATATATATATATATATATATTAAATTGCATAAATAATTGGTGATCTAGTATGGCCCAAAACTTCTTGTCTTGAAGCATCCAATCTTCATCACCTCCTTGTTAGCTTGGCATCGTCTTGAATCTTCGTTCAAATGCTAACTTAAAGTTCTAAACTTAGAAATACTTGAAAATAATAAAATTACATCAAAATTTCCATGGTACGCAGACCATATTTAAAACTTTACATTCAAAGATAGAACGGTACGCAGACCGTATTTAACTATCCTAAATTGGCCATACTAGTCACTTGGAGTGCATTGCATAAAATATATATTCTACGCATTCACCCATTCGTATGCTAAAACGAATGGCCCATGTTAATATGCAAGTATTTACGTGAATTAATTAAAATTCACGTTCACATAAACGCGTCCTAAAAGATTAATCAATTTCCAAATTATTAATCCTTAGACTTTATTCTAATTAAAATTGAATTTAATTAAAATAATGCGACCTAAGAAATAATTAAAATAATTATTTCATTTTAATTTCATTTAGTGGCTCCCACACAAACCAATAATTATTCCGGATAATTAATTATGAAATATTAAATTAAAACTCGCGGCCCGGCCCAAGCAAATAAAATATTAAATTAAATATCCCGTTAGCCCAAATTAATGCAAATATACGAAGCCCAACAAATTAAACGATTTTTAAAAAAAGGCCAATTGCTTGAGTGGGCTAGGCTTGCGCCCAGCCCCGCCTCGCGTGAGGCCCAAGAGCACACGAGCAAGGGCTCGCGGACCCCACCCCATCGCTCGCGCGCGCGTCCCCGCAGCGATGCTGCCCTGCGCTGCGTGTTGTGCATCGTGAGTGCTCGACGTCGCAAGGCTTGCGCCTCGCTTCGTCGCAGCCCCGCAAGCTACTCGCCTGCCCTTCCTCGCCCATCGCGCACGAGGCACGCAGCATCCCTGCTGCTGCCTGTGTCGCATGGCTCGGTCGAGCACAATGGC
Source organism: Spinacia oleracea (assembly GCF_020520425.1). Classification (NCBI taxonomy): domain Eukaryota; kingdom Viridiplantae; phylum Streptophyta; class Magnoliopsida; order Caryophyllales; family Amaranthaceae; genus Spinacia; species Spinacia oleracea. Next base: position 33,832,625 of record NC_079492.1, read on the forward strand.
CTCGTATGGCTCGACGAGCCATACTTCCACCATGCTCATGTTCGTGTTTTTGGTTCGTAAAACGGACCAACTTAATTAAAATTAAATTTAATTCACGAACTTGCATTAATTTTATTTTTCAAAAAAAGTTACGATTTTTATTTTCGAAAAACAACGATTTTTAACGATTTAATAAACTTGAACGACAATCCAATTTCGTAAAATTAATAAATCAAGGGCTAACAATATTCAAACTTCCAAGAACGATAGAATCAACTTTAAAGTTTGAACTTTTAATTAAAGAAATCCGAAACTTTATATCGTTCATAAACAAATAAGTTTCAGATTATTAATAATTTGGTTTAAGTGCGATTAAAATTAACGAAACCAATCAAAATTTTAATCCAATAATTTTTAAAATTAGCCACTGACACATGAAATCATACCCCCTTCCCCAATTAACCGAATTATTAAACCAAAATTAATTAAAATTCAATTAGGGTTGCAAATTTTACGAATTGGGGAAAGGCAAAATTAGGGTTTATACTTATCGGAAAAATCTGAAATTTTTACCGTAGATCAAGCATGTACCCAGCAACATTGTGCCAAAGTTTCAAAAAATTCCGAGTAGTTTAGGTTGACCTTTTAATTGAATTACTGTCAGAGACTTTTAATTTTTAATGAAAAATTAACAAAAACGCCCAAAAAACGATAGTTCGAGGCCTGTTTTCGCAATTCTATTCTCATGAGTTGATCTTAGAAAATCGTTTTCCATCAGATTGGAGTTTTAAAAATCGAAAAAGCGATGATTTTTGATTTCGGACCTGATTATACGCAATTCATCCAATAATTCGTAAAAAATTCCGAAAAATCAACAAAAAATCCAAAATTTCGACAGATGCAAAAACAATAATAATCATGCTAATTCATGCTTTGAATACATAAGGCTCATGATACCACTGTAGGGGAATACATAAACATAATAACATGTGGGGAACAATCCCCAAAGCCAGGAAACATGTATAAAGCATAGATTAAGCAAACTTACATTCGAAGCGTGTTTTCCACAATAATCTGTCAACGAACACGAACAAAGAACTCCACTTGTCGTTCCTCTACTTGGTTCACCGACATGTCAGATCCGTCTTGATAATCGTAGTTTAGACAATTGATCAAGATACTTTGCTTTTGGGAAGAACTCACTTTAGAGGCACAGAGAGAATTAGGGTTCTCTGTGTCTCTAGGGTTTGAGTAATATGAATGTGTGTGTGTGTTGGAAACTAGGTTGTAAGGTTATATCATTAACCTTACTAACCGACCAAGCAAGAAGCAAGGCCGGCTAGCAAGCCGTGCGAGCCAAGCAACGGACACACGCCCGCGTGCCCAGCGACACACTGCAGGCCGAAGCCCACAGCGCGCGTGCCGAGCAGCTGGGCCGTGGGCCTTACTCGCTCGTCGTGCTGTGCGCTACTGCTTGCTGTTGCGTGCTCGCGCCCAATGGGCTTGCCTCGCTTGCTTTGGCTCGCGAGCTTGCTTGCTCGTTGGGCCTTGCACGCTTACGTGCTTGGCTCGACGGGCCGGCAACTCCGATGCCCTTCGTATTCGCGATTTAATATATTTCCGATATATTATTTATCGTTTCGTATACGACGAATCACTGTCGTACGATACGATTTATTCGTGTCGCCCAGCTAACGAATATTCGCGATACGATATACGATTCCGACGAAGGTCGTATCGTATAATACGTTTCCAACTAATTCCCGAAAAGCTATTAAATGAATTTCCGATTCATTTAATCCGGTGATCTGTTACGTGTCATTGGTGTGACCTTGTAGGTTCAGTCAAGAGTAAGTTGTGAGTTCAATATCCATTAGAACTCACTGATCGGAAGCATTGCTCCAGCTAGCTGTTCCGATCACTTGATCTCACTGAATTAATTGTTCGCAATTAATCTGAACCTTGGTATTAGACTTAATGCACCTTGGGTGAAGGACATATTTCCTTCATCCTCCAACTAGGAAGCCAACCCCCTAGGAGCATCATTCAAGCCTCATGCATCTAAAATCGCCGATTTAAGGTCTTTTAGGAGTGCCACTCCATTTGATTCAAAACCCTTAAACACGCCTCACGCACAAATGCCAAATTCAAAGTCCAATCCAACGGCGTCATAATGCCGGATTTTCTAGTCCAAATTTCAAGTTTCAAATTCAAAGTCCAATCCAACGGCGTCATAGTGCCGGATCTTCTAGTCCAAATTTCAAGTTTCAAATTCAAAGTCCAATCCAACGGTGTCATAATGACGAATTTTCTAGTCCAAATTTCAAGTTTCAAATTCAAATTCAATCCAACGGCGTCATAATGCCGGATTTTCTAGTCCAAATTTCAAGTTTCAAATTCCAAATTCAATCCAATGGCGTCATAATGCCGGATTTTCTAGTTCAAACTTCGAGTTTCAAATTCAAAATTCAATCTAACGGCGTCATAATGCCGGATTTTCTAGTCAAACTTTCAAGTTTCAAAATTCAATCCAACGGCGTCATAATGCTGGATTTCCTAGTCCCAATTCCAAGTTTCAAATTCAAAATTCAAGTCTAACGGCGTCATGCCGGATTTTCTAGTTCAAGCATTCAAATCTTCAAATTCCATCTTTCAAATCTCAAATTCAAGTTGCCAATTCCAATCTCAAACCTCAAATTCAAAATGTCCAAACTCATGCCGGCGTAATGCCAACTTTTCAACTCAAACTTCAAAACCAAATTCCTAAGTTCAATCTTTCAAACTTCAAGTCTTATACTCAAAATTTCAAGTTCCAAATCCATGCCGGCATAATGCAGTCTTTTCCATTCCATATTTCGAACCTCAAGTTCAAAATTCTAAGTTAAATCTTCCAAATATCAAGTCCCCCATTCGAAACTTTTCGATTCCAAAATCCATGATGGCGTAGTGCCGGATTTTCCTCATTCAATTTAAAATTCAAAATTCCATGATCAAATACTTCAAAATCCCAAGTCCACGGCAGCATGATGCCGGACTTTCAAAATTCCAAGTCCAAGGTCTCAAATCCATGGCGGCATAATGTCGGGATTTTCAAAACTCAAAGCCTCATACTCTATACAAAAAATGCTTCTCTTTCCAAGTTCAAACTCCGAGTCAAATTCAAATTCATCTTCAAGCTACAAAAAAAATCCTTGTCTTCCATTGCTTCCAAATCCAAATTCAAAATACTTTCAATGGGTTGAAAATCCCTTGAAATAATACAAATCCAAATTCGAGAACACTTCCAATGGGTTGAAAATCCCTGAAATAGTACAAGTCCAATTGTCCAATAGGTTGAAAATCCCCAGAAATAATACAAACTCAAATTCCAAATTCTATCTACGGGTTGAAACTCCCCTAAAAAACTTCGAAATTCTACGGGTTGAAACTCCCCTAAAATACTTCGAAATCCAACGGGTTGAAATTCCCCTAAAATACTTCAAAATCCAATGGGTTGAAATTCCCCTAAAATATTCCAAGATCTAATGGGTTGAAATTCCCCTAAAATATTGACGGGTTGAAATTCCCTTGAAATAATACAAAATCAATTCCCTTTCAATCGGGTTGAAATTCCCCTGAAATACTTCGAAATCCAATGGGTTGAAATTCCCCTAAAATATTGACGGGTTGAAACTCCCCTGAAATAATACAATATCCAATCTCCTAAAATATTTCCAATGGGTTGAAAATCCCTTGAAATAATACAAGTCAAATTTCCAACGGGTTGAAATCCTCCTAAAATAGTCCGAGTTCAATATTCCAAGTTCTAGTACAAGGAGGAAGCCTCCACAAAAGAATGATGCTCCTCTCAAACATTTCCAACGGGTTGCAAATCCCGAATACAAGTACAAAATCCAAAATCCCGAATCTTCGGAGTGGCATTTAAAGTCAAGTTTAGGTCTCATTCATTACATGCATATCATATCATGTGTCGGGAAGTCCAAGTTCTAAAATTCAAAATCATGTGGTAACTAGGTGCTCGGACTCATTATCTCAGAATCCTATTCAAGATGACTTCACTAGCAGCGGCCGTAGCAGAGCTCTATGAACGTGTTGAGGAAGCTGAGGCTCGCATAAGGGCGCTCGAAGACAATCAAGAAACTCTCTTCCACGTTGTGGGTCCTTTCGAGGTTGAGGAAATCTTTCATAACCAAAGGCCTATGCCGCACCTTGTACAACCAAGTGAATGGTCGAAGTTGGGATTGTTACCAGATTGCCTCAAGAAGACATTTGTGGGATATGGGCCAGCGATGATGAAGACACATATCAGGACCCTCTTATTGAGAACATCTTTGACGATGAATGCCGGGAAATTGTGAGCGTCGACTGGTACTTAGGCCCTAAGGCAGAAAACAGTGTTCAGATCATGACCAGATCCGGTCAAATTCAAGAGCCAATCAACAGAACGACACCGGCAGCTAACATCCCTCTACCCATCGAGGAGAACCCTTTGATCAAGCAATTGAAACACACTAACGCAGAGGTCAATATTTGGCAACTAATGGCTTCCTCCGTGGAACATCGCACTGCTCTAATCAATGCTCTTGTCAAGTTGAATTTCACTCCAGAAGTCACTCCTGACGAGTTGGTCGGGTTACTTACAAATCTGGAGGAAGGAATTACCTTTACAAATGAAGACCTCCCACCTGAGGGGGCAAGCCATCACAAGGATCTCTATCTGACTGTTGAATACAAAGACAAAATCATCCCTGTGACTCTAGTGGACAATGGGTCAGCCATCAATGTGTGTCCTCTTCGCACTGTTCATAATTTGGGTTTCACTCTAGTGACTTTCTAGTTCCTCCCAAGGTGTTCGCGCCTATGACAACACTCGTCGGGAAGCAATGGGAACTCTCACTCTTCTACTCCGAACAGGCCCAATCGAGCGCAAAGTGAGATTTCAAGTGCTCAATATCAAAGCAAGTTTCAATCTCCTTTTCGGGAGACCTTGGATCCATGACCTCAAAGATGTGCCATCCTCACTCCATCAGAAAGTCTGAATGGAGGTCCAAGGAAATGTCATTACTCTAAATGCATCCCATCCAAGAACCAAGATAGCCGACAAAGCTCTGATATTAATAGAACATGATGACAATGACGAAGACCTTTGGGGGTTAAATGCCGAAGTTGGAGCCATCGAGTACAAAATGAATCCCATGGCAAGGCGCATGATGATCAAGCGTGGGCGCTTCTTGGGCACTACTCTGCCACCGCCTACCGAGTCTCCTTTCAAGACTCATGGACAGACTGACTGTTGTGGTATGGGATACAAGCCGACTAAGTTCGAAAACAAGGCCACCCTTGAATGCCTTGATTCATCAGCTTTTGGTCTCTGGTTTGGCCAAGAAGTAACACCAACCATTTCCGAAGATACTATGGTTCAAATGATCACTCAAATCGAAGATTTCGACCCATCTAAGCTGATTACTCCAAGTGAGAAGATGGTTAATGGCTGGAGAAAGTCCCTCAAGATATCTGCTCCAAATGGGAAAATGTTCAAGATTACTGTGGGCGAAGGATCTATGATGAGCGAGTCCGAGTCAGAGGATGAGTCTGGATGTGAGTCTAGTAATGAGTCTAAGAGTGTAGGCTAAAGTCATGCATCAATCAAGAGCCTCTAAAGGCCGAGCTTCAAGTCAAAACTGTCGATGTAATGATTGCCAATTTCAATAACACTTCAATTTCCTCTTACTCTTCGAGTCCAAATTCAAAACACACTTCTAATCCAAACAACTTTGCTTCATAAGAAACCGAGCTTGAAATACTAAAAGCTATTGAAAATCATGAAAACAGGATTCCCATAATTGAGGAAACAGAAAAGGTTAACCTTTCTAACAGCAGTGATTCAAAACTAGTTCAGATTGGTCTGACTCTATCTCAAGCAGAGCGGGACGATCTTATCAAGCTACTTTCAGAGTACATTGACGTCTTCGCATGGTCCTATCATGATATATCAGGGGTTAATCCAAGCATCGGTCAGCATACAATTCCCCTCATTCTAGGTTCAAAACCCATCAAGCAGAAACTCCGTCGCATGAAACCGGACGTTTCCCTCAAAATTCAAGAAGAGGTCTCCAAGCAGCTAGAGGCCGGGTTTATTCGAGAAGCCAAATATACATAATGGATTGCAAATGTCGTCCCAGTTCCAAAGAAAGACTGCAAAGTACGAATGTGTGTGGACTACAGTGATCTTAACAGGGCCAGCCCTAAAGACGGTTTTCCATTGCCTCACATCGACATCTTGGTCGACAACACCGCAAATCATGCCTTACTCTCTTTTATGGACGGGTATGCAGGCTACAATCAGATTCCGATGGCAGAGGAGGACATGGAGAAGACAACCTTCATCACTCAGTGGGGTACGTATTGCTATACAGTTATGTTGTTTGGACTGAAGAACGCGTGGGCTACGTATCAAAGAACAGCCACAGCCATCATGGGCGATATGATTCATAGGGTAATTGAGGTATATGTTGACGACATGATTGTCAAATTCAAAGAGCGACATGAGCATACCTCGGTACTCCGAAAATTCTTCGACAGGCTCAGGAAGTACAATATGAGGCTCAATCCTCAAAAATGTGCGTTCGGGGTAACCTCAGGCAAGTTACTCGGATATGTTATCATCTCTCGGGGCATCGAGGCTGATCCTTCGAAAATCAAAGCAATTCTAGAGATGAAGCCACCAACGAATGAAAAGGAAATTCTGGGGATTCTCGGCAAACTGCAATACATCAGTAGGTTCATTTCGAAGCTCACTATGATCTGTAAACCGGTATTTCGAAAGCTCCGCAAAAGTGAGCCCAAAGTCTGTGATGAGGACTGTCAACATGCGTTCGACATTATCAAAAGTTATCTCTCTAACCCGCCAGTTCTAAAGCCAGCCATGCCAGGGATTCCCCTCAGGCTCTACCTTGCAACAACAGATTCAGCAGTAGGGGCCATGCTCGCCCAGGAGATTGAAGGCAAGGAGAATATCGTATACTACATAAGCAAAAAGTTAATCGAGTACGAGACCAGATACACTCAGCTCGAGAAACTCAGCATCGCCTTGGTTTGGGCCAGAAAGAAACTACGGCACTACATGCTCTCCCATACACTGCACGTAATCAGCAAAGCGGATCCTCTCAAGTACTTATTTGAAAAACCAGCTCTCAACGGATGGTTGTCCAGATGGTTGGTCATGCTAGCAGAATTCGATCTCAAATACATGCCTCCAAAGTCTATCAAGGGTTCAGCAGTCTCAGACTTCCTAGCCGACTATCCCATCGAGACAGAAGAGGAGGATTACGACTTGCCCGACGAGCAAATCTTAATGACAAGTGACGACAGTTGGTCGATGCATTTTGACGGTGCTTCAAATCAGAACGGATGTGGTGTTGGAGTAATTCTAGTATTCCCGGACGGCACCCACATTCCTATATCAGCAAAACTGCAATTCAACGTCACAAACAATGCGGCATAATATGAAGCATGCATTATGGGCCTGGAAGCCGCCTTAGCATTGGGTGTCCAGAAACTTCGAGTCTACAGGGATTCCTCCCTGATCATCAATCAAATTTCTGGCAAATGGAAAGTAAGGAGCGAGAGCTTGGCCCCATACCAGTCCTATCTTGAGAAGCTGTCTGAGCAGGTAGAAGAGCTTCGCTCTACATACCTCCCGAGAGAGGACAATCAATTTGCCGATGCACTGGCAAAGTTGGCCTCAATGATCAACATTCCAAATGGCAAGGCTGAAATGCCACTTACAATTGAAACACGTCAAGAAGCAGCATATGCCCATGCTATTGACGGCATCGAGCCAGACAGAGACGAGCCTTGGTTCACAGACATTCAAAGGTATCTACAACATCCTGAATATCCCCCACACTTTTCAAGCAGAGCCAGAGGGCTTTCCGACTACAATCAGCCAATTTCGTCATAGAAGGCGGCGTTCTATACAAGAGGACCCCTAACGGCCCCAATCTTCGATGTGTTGATAAGCACGAAGCTCAAAGAGTCATGGACACCGTACATGCCGGAGTCTGTGGCACCCACATGAATGGGAAGATGTTGGCACTCAAGATCATCAGGGCTCGATATTACTGGACTACCCTAGAACGGGATTGCTACTTCTTTGTCAAGAAATGTCCTACCTGCCAAAAGTGTGCGAATCAGTTTCGATCATTATTGCTATTTTTTCAGTCATCACCATGGCCATTCTCAGCTTGGGGTATCGACGTCATCGGCAAAGTCACTCCAACTGGCACCGGGAGTCATGAGTTCATACTGGTTGCCATCGACTACTTCACCAAATGAGTCGAAGCCAGGTTATTCAAAGTGTTGGGTTCCAAGCAAGTGGCCCAGTTCATACAAGAAAACATCATATGCAGATACGGCGTTCCTCACGAGTTCATTAGTGACCAGGGAACCCATTTCCAAGGAGAGTGTGAAGACCTATTCACCGAGTACAAAATCCAACGTCATCGTTCTTCGCCTTATCGCCCGCAAACTAATGGGGCAGTCGAAGCAGCCAACAAGAATGTCAAAACCATCATCATGAAAATGACAACCAATTACAAAGACTGGCCCCAGAAGCTGCACTTCGCATTATGGGGGTATCGAACTTCAATTCGCACTTCAACTGGTGCAACCCCATTCTCATTAGTCTATGGAATGGAAGCAGTACAACCTATTGAGCTGGAGATACCTTCTCTAAGAATAGTCCTCGAAAGAAAAATCCCAGAAGCTGCATGGGTACAAGCAAGGTATGATGAGCTAATCCTGCTTGATGAGCATCGGCTTCAGGCCGCTCACCACGTGCAAATCTATCAGCGCCGAGTGACCAGACATTTCAACAAGAGGGTTAGAACCCGAAACATCAAGGAAGGCGAGCTTGTCCTGAAAGCCCTTCGCAAAAGCGTCATGGACACAAGGGGAAAATTCAAACCCAACTGGGCGGGACCATACATTGTCAAGAAAATCCTCTCCGGGGGAGCAGTCGAATTAACAGATGTCGATGGAACAGAATTCCGATCTCTGAAAAACCTCGATCAACTCAAGAAGTTCTATGTCTAAGTTCAATGTTCAAATTCAAAATCCAATTCAAAAAGTCTTGTAAGGGTTAGAACTACGTCCGGTTTGATTCCTTAACGGGACACGTAGGCAACCTCATTCCGAGGCCCGGCCACTTTAATACAAAAAAAAATTCAAAATTTCCTCAATTAAAGGCATCCTAAAAATCAAATTCAAAACTCAATGGTTGTTGTCTTTATTCCAAATGTGCCAATTCGAAGCAAAGCATGTTCAAGCGGAATTTAACACAATAACTATTTATTAGGTTCTAAGTCCTTCAAAGCTCATTCAAAAGCAAGGTTGGAATCAAGTGAAGCAAAGTTCAAAGCCTTTTCACTTCCACTAAACACACTTCATAAACACATTTTCCAAACACATTCTTCAACACAATTCCTTCTAGTACAACTTCCAACACATCAGCCTACAAAGATCTAGGGTCGGGCGACTATGCTTTTGAGTCTTGGCACCTTGAGTACTATCCCCTGGCTCCTCGTGCAATAAATCATCAATCTTGCCTTTGCCCAAGCGGCGAGAGAAGGAACTTGCTAGTCTTCCAAAGACGGGAGGATGACGAACCTCCTTTGGACTCAGATCGGTCAAGCCCCGGATGGGCCACACTCCCGTCACATTCCTCATAGTCAATTGATGCAGGGCGTCTAGCTCTAGTACCTCGGACTCTAGCTGGTCCGGAGAAAGAAATGTCCCTCTGGCTTGGGCCGTTCATCCATACAACATAACCCACAGACAAAGTAACTGGCTCAGGTGGGTATTGAATACTCAAGAATGGTTTGGCGAACCAGTACTGCCTCCAAACTTCAAGTCGATTTGCATTTAGCGCAGCAGGTTTCAGATTCTCTTCAGCACAGTCCGGGATTTCCGGTTTCAAGCCATACTGTCTCATCACTCTAGCAGGCGAGTAGAAGACCAACATTGTGAGGCTTAGCACCCTCAAAGCAGTAGAACCTGGTGAAGGAAATATGTCCTTCACCCAAGGTGCATTAAGTCTAATACCAAGGTTCAGATTAATTGCGAACAATTAATTCAGTGAGATCAAGTGATCGGAACAGCTAGCTGGAGCAATGCTTCCGATCAGTGAGTTCTAATGGATATTGAACTCACAACTTACTCTTGACTGAACCTACAAGGTCACACCAATGACACGTAACAGATCACCGGATTAAATGAATCGGAAATTCATTTAATAGTTTTTCGGGAATTAGTTGGAAACGTATTATACGATACGACCTTTGTCGGAATCGTATATCGTATCGCGAATATTCGTAAGCTGGGCGACACGAATAAATCGTATCGTACGACGGTGATTCGTCGTATACAAAACGATAAATAATATATCGGAAATATATTAAATCGCGAATACGAAGGGCATCGGAGTTGCCGGCCCGTCGAGCCAAGCACGTAAGCGTGCAAGGCCCAACGAGCCAGCAAGCTCGCGAGCAAGCAAGGCAAGCCCATTGGGCGCGAGCACGCAGCAGCAAGCAATAGCGCAACAGCAGCGACGAGCGAGCAAGGTCCACAGCCCAGCTGCTCGGCGCGCGCGCTGTGGGCTTCGGCCTGCAGTGTGTCGCTGGGCGCGGGCGTGTGTCCGTGTTGCTTGGCTCGCACGGCTTGCTAGCCGGCCTTGATTCTTACTTGGTCGGTTAGTAAGGTTAATGATATAACCTTACAACCTAGTTTCCAACACACACACAATTCATATTTCTCAAACCCTAGAGACACAGAGAACCCTAATTCTCTCTGTGCCTCCAAAGTGAGTTCTTCCCAAAAGCAAAGTATCTTGATCAATTGTCTAAGCTACGATTATCAAGACGGATCTGGTCGTGTCGGTGAACCAAGTAGAGGAACGACAAGTGGAGTTCTTTGTTCGTGTTCGTTGACAGATTATTGTGGAAAACACGCTTCGAATGTAAGTTTGCTTAATTTGTGCTTTATACATGTTTTCTGGCTTTGGGGATTGTTCAGCACATGTTATTATGTTTAACTGTATTCCCCTACAGTGGTATCATGAGCCTTATGTATCCAAAGCATGAATTAGCATGATTATTATTGTTTTTGCATCTGTCGAAATTTTGGATTTTTTGTTGATTTCTCGGGATTTTTTACGAATTATTGGATGAATTGCGTATAATCAGGTCCGAAATCAAAAATCATCGCTTTTTCGATTTTTAAAACCCTAATCTGATGGAAAACGATTTTCTAAAATCAATTCATGAGAATAGAATTGCGAAAACAGGCCTCGACGTATCGTTTTTTGGGCATTTTTGTTAATTTTTCATTAAAAATTAAAAGTGTCAGAAAGTAATTCAATTAAAAGGTCGACCTAAACTACTCGGAATTGCTTGAACTTTTGACACAATGTTGCTGGTTACATGCTTGATCTATGGTAAAAATTTCAGATGTTTCCGATAAGTATAAACCCTAATTTTGCCTTTCGCAATTCGTAAAATTTGCAACCCTAATTGAATTTTAATTAATTTTGGTTTAATAATTCGGTTAATTGGGGAAGGGGGTATAATTTCATGGGTCAGTGGCTAATTTTAAAAATTATTGGATTAAAATTTTGATTGGTTTCGTTAATTTTAATCGCACTTAAAACAAATTATTAATAATCTGAAATTTAATTGTTTATGAACGATATAAAGTTTCGGATTTCTTTAATTAAAAGTTCAAAATTTAAAGTTGATTCGATCGTTCTTGGAAGTTTGAATATTGTTATCCCTTGATTTATTAATTTTACTAAATTGGATTGTCGTTAAAGTTTATTAAATCGTTAAAAATCGTTGTTTTTCGAAAATAAAAATCGTAACTTTTTTTGAAAAATAAAATTAATGCAAGTTCGTGAATTAAATTTAATTTTAATTAAGTTGGTCCGTTTTACCAACCAAAAACACGAACATGAGCATGGTGAAAGTATGGCTCGTCGAGCCATACGAGGCCATTGTGCTCGACCGAGCCATGCGACACGGGCAGCAGCAGTGATGCTGCATGCCTCGTGCGCGCTGGGCGAGGAAGGGCAGGCGAGTAGCTTGCGGGGCTGCGACGAAGCGAGGCGCAAGCCTTGCAACGTCGAGCACTCACGATGCACAACACGCAACGCAGGGCAGCATCGCTGCGGGGACGCGCGCGCGCGAGCGATGGGGCGGGGTGCGCGAGCCCTTGCTCGTGTGCTCTTGGGCCTCACGCGAGGCGGGGCTGGGCGCAAGCCTAGCCCAATCAAGCAATTGGACTTTTTTTTAAATCGTTTAATTCGTTGGGCTTCGTATATTTGCATTAATTTGGGCTAACGAGATATTTAATTTAATATTTTATTTGCTTGGGCCGGGCCGCGAGTTTTAATTTAATATTTCATAATTAATTATCCGGAATAATTATTGGTTTGAGTGGGAGCCACTAAATGAAATTAAAATGAAATAATTATTTTAATTATTTCGTAGGTAGCATTATTTTAATTAAATTCAATTTTAATTAGAATAAAGTCTAAGGATTAATAATTTGGAAATTGATTAATCTTTTAGGACGCGTTTATGTGAACGTGAATTTTAATTAATTCACGTAAATACTTGCATATTAACATGGGCCATTCGTTTTAGCATACGAACGGGTGAATGCGTAGAATATATATTTTATGCAATGCAGGTACTCCAAGTGACTAGTATGGCCAATTTAGGATAGTTAAATACGGTCTGCGTACCGTTCTATCTTTGAATGTAAAGTTTTAAATATGGTCTGCGTACCATGGAAATTTTGATGTAATTTTATTATTTTAAAGTATTTCTAAGTTTAGAACTTTAAGTTAGCATTTGAACGAAGATTCAAGACGATGCCAAGCTAACAAGGAGGTGATGAAGATTGGATGCTTCAAGACAAGAAGTTTTGGGCCATACTAGATCACCAATTATTTATGCCATTTAATATATATATATATATTATGCGTGAATGTATGAATGTATGTATGCTTTGCATGAACAGGTTGTTTCCTATGAATCAATTAGTTTTGAGTTCACTAAATAATCGAACCAACATAGAAACTACTAGGTCCAAGTAATATTGAGTTTTAAAAATTGCCTTCTAAATCAACACTTACAAAAATCTAGGGATCTAAGATAGTAGGTTTACGCTAAAGCGAGGTGCTATTTTAGTTGACTTAGGTGGTAAGGCGTCCTAAAGGAGCACGTTGATTGTGGTTGCAACTCAAACAACAATGGCATTAAGTTGTGGCAATGGGATAAATTATGGCATTAATTTATTAACCAAGAGTAATTTGGAGATTGCTAGCAATAGGTTTTGCTTACCTAAAATCTCAAACTACTTAAGACATGCTAAAGCTGCTTAAGGATTTAGGACTTTTGGGGTCTTGGAATCATTTCATTCATTTTTTGGACCATGTTTTTGCTTTTTGCATGAATGAAATGTTTTAATAGCTTTAATAATTGCATGTTTTTGCTTTTATTTCAAAGTTATTGAATTGTATGAATGGTTATTTATTGCAAATTCTTTTCGATTGTAGTTTTACAAATGGTCGCAAACATAACGACAATCACATCAGCTGAAATTCTGGATGTCGAGTTAGACTTGACTAATTTTCTTGAATGGAAAGAGAAACTTGTCGAAGTTTTGAAAGTTGATGGCATACACTATGTCATTGAAAGTTAATGGCATGACTCCTGAAAGGTACAGAAGTTGAGCACTTCACAAGTACCTTGTCACGGAGTTCATCCTTAAGTCTATCCCTGAGAGTTAGAGAGGGAGGTTCATTACTTTTGAACCTCAAGCTCTCCTAAGTAGCCTCGAGGATAAATGTGCGGGTTTTCAACCCTTGTGCCAAACTGGTGGCAATGGGTTTGACGAATTGGCTAATTCGATGAGAAATCTCAAGCTCATAACCCCACGCAAGTCGTGCCTAGAAATCGAACTTCTGGAGGCACAAAGGCGCATCTACTCTGTCAAGATGGACAAAAACACATCAATTCGGTCTCATGTGGATATGATGTCTGGATTATTTTCACAATTGAGAGACTTGGTGGTTCCATCAAAGAGTCGGTAGCTATTGCACTAGTGCTGAATTCTCTTCATAAGGATTATGAGGGTTTTAAGATGCACTATCTCTTTCATCAGAAAGAGAGCACATTCTGTGAACTTGTGGAATTACTCATGAAATGCGAGAAAATCCTTAAGTTCAATCAAGACCCTTTGAATGTGAGGTGCACTAAATTCAAGAAAGTAGGCAAGGGGAAGAAAAGCAAGGCTGCATCTTCGTCCACTCCCGGAGGGCATCTGACGCCTTCCAAGAGCAAGATGAAGAGGACTGCTTCTCCTTCTACATCGCAATGCTTCAATTGTAATAAGATTGGTCATTACAAGCGAGATTGCCCCAAACTAAAGGAAGAGAAGAAGGACGGAAACGTTGCTTCTCCTTCAGGTATGTATGTTATACATTGTTATCTTGCTAATTCTACTTCTTGGGTATTAGATACTGGTTGTGGCTCACACTTATGTTCCAATTCACAGGGACTAAGGAGAAGTAGAAAGCTTGATAAAGGCGAGATGGATCTACGCGTGGGAAATGGAGCACGGATTGCTGCATTAGCCGTAGGATCTTATTTTATTTCTTTGCCTAGTGGGTTTGTTTTGGAACTAGAAAACTGTTACTTTGTTCCTAGTATCACCAGAACATCATTTCCGTTTCAAGTTTGGATTCTAAAGGTTTTAGTTTTCAATTTAAAGACAATAGTTGTTCTTTTTCTTTGAATAAAATGTTTTATGGTTCAGCACAACAAGAAAACGGTCTTTATGTGCTAGATGCGAGCAAACACATTTATAACATAAATACCAAAAAGGCTAAAACTGGTGATTCGGATCTCACATTTCTGTGGCATTGTCGATTAGGCCATATAAACATAAAGCGCATGGAATTACTTCAACGGAAAGGAATTCTAGAATCATTCGACTTAGAGAAGATTGATCAATGCGAATCTTGTTTACTTGGCAAAATGACAAAGCAACATTTCTCAAAGGTGGGAGAAAGAGCAAGCGAACTACTAGGGCTAATACATACGGACATATGTGGGCCTATGAGTACGAAAGCTAGAGGTGAGTTCAGCTATTTCATAATGTTTACGGACGACTTCAGTAGATATGGCTATATTTACTTAATGAAGCACAAGTCTGAGTCGTTTGAGAAATTCCGTGAATTTCAAAATGAAGTAGAGAATCAACATGGCAAGAAAATCAAAGCTCTAAGATCGGATCGAGGAGGTGAATATCTTAGCCACGAGTTTGATGACCATCTAAAAGAATGTGGTATTCTTTCTGAATTGACTGCACCAGGGACACCTCAATGGAATGGAGTGTCGGAACGGAGAAATAGGACTTTACTCGATATAGTCAGGTCAATGATGGGTCAGGCCGAACTTTCTTTACAGTTCTGGGGACATGCGTTGCAAACTGCAGCACTCACACTGAATCGTGCTCCGTCAAAAGCTGTTGCAAAAACTCCTTACGAATTATGGACTGGGAAACTTCCAAAGTTGTCTTTTCTGAAGATTTGAGGTTGCGAAGCATATGTCAAGCGATTAATTTCGGACAAGCTACAACCTAAATCTAACAAATGTTTCTTCGTTGGGTATCCAACAGAAACTATGGGGCATTATTTCTACAACAAGTCAGACAACAAGGTATTCGTTGCTCGTGACGGTGTCTTTTTGGAAAGAAATCATATTTCCAAATTGACAAGTGGGAGAATAATAGACCTCGAAGAGATTCGAGACGAACAACGAACTCAGAACTCTTTAGAAGCAGTTCAAGTTGATGAACCTCCAAGGTCTTTAGAAGAGCCAGTGGGAGTAGTTCCTCAAAACGTTGTTGCCCCTCGTAGGTCAAATAAAACTATTTTTCAGCCGGACAGATGGACAGGCGTCCTCTTGACTGAAAACTTAGACGTTCTCATATTGGATAGTGATGAACCTTTGACTTACAAGCAAGCTATGACGAGCCCAAGCTCCATTAAATGGTTAGAGGCCATGCAATCTGAAATAGACTCCATGTCTGAAAATCAAGTCTGGGATTTGGTTGATTTGCCGGATGGGTTCACACCTATCGGATGCAAATGGGTCTTCAAGTTGAAGAAAGACAAAGATGGAATTGTATACATATACAAGGCTAGATTGGTAGCAAAAGGTTACAGGCAAGTTCACGGCGTTTACTACGATGAAACCTTTTCTCCAGTCGCGATGCTTAAGTCTATTCGGATAATCCTTGCGATTGCCGCTTTTCATGACTATGAAATATGGCAAATGGATGTCAAAACTGCCTTCTTGAATGGTGTTCTTGAAGATACTGTGTTCATGACACAACCGGAGGGTTTTGTCGATCAAAAGAACCAAGGAAAGGTATGCAAGCTTAAGAAACCCATCTACGGACTAAAGCAGGCATCAAGGAGTTGGAATAAACGATTTGATGAAGCAGTCAATAAGTTTGGCTTCATCAAGAATCAGGACGAATCTTGTGTATACAAGAAGGTCAGTGGGAGTAAAATTGCATTCCTATTCTTGTATGTTGACGACATACTGCTGTGAGGGGGTCGAAAAAGCACGAGGCTAATGCGTGACCTTGTCCCTTGTGGGTGTGACGTTTCTTTTTGTCAAATCAAGTGTAATTGGATTTCCTGTGAGTTTACACCCAATTGACTAGTAATATAGGAGTCGTCATTCAGTTTTTAACGACAATGAGAAAACTGACAAAACCCGGTTATCGTGACATAAAGGGAGTGCAATTATGTTTGACCACGACGGCCATAGGTTCCCTTGTGATCCCTGGTGTGGGGATCTCTCAACATACACCCGCAAGGTAGAGATTGAGGGTTCGGGGGAATGTAACTACCGAGAGGAGTACTCGCTATTCGATAACTCCAGAGGCAGGATATCCTTACTAGCTCATCATAAATAATTGAAGGGACATGTGTTAACTATATATATATATATATATATATATATATATATATATATATATATATATATATATATATATATATATATATATATATATATATATATATATATATATATATATATATATATATTATGCGTGAATGTATGAATGTATGTATGCTTTGCATGAACAGGTTGTTTCCTATGAATCAATAAGTTTTGAGTTCACTAAATAATCGAACCAACATAGAAACAACTAGGTCCAAGTAATATTGAGTTTTAAAAATTGCCTTCTAAATCAACACTTACAAAAATCTAGGGATCTAAGATAGTAGGTTTACGCTAAAGCGAGGTGCTATTTTAGTTGACTTAGGTGGTAAGGCGTCCTAAAGGAGCACGTTGATTGTGGTTGCAACTCAAACAACAATGGCATTAAGTTGTGGCAATGGGATAAATTATGGCATTAATTTATTAACCAAGAGTAATTTGGAGATTGCTAGCAATAGGTTTTGCTTACCTAAAATCTCAAACTACTTAAGACATGCTAAAGCTGCTTAAGGATTTAGGACTTTTGGGGTCTTGGAATCATTTCATTCATTTTTTGGACCATGTTTTTGCTTTTTGCATGAATGAAATGTTTTAATAGCTTTAATAATTGCATGTTTTTGCTTTTATTTCAAAGTTATTGAATTGTATGAATGGTTATTTATTGCAAATTCTTTTCGATTGTAGTTTTACAAATGGTCGCAAACATAACGACAATCACATCAGCTGAAATTCTGGATGTCGAGTTAGACTTGACTAATTTTCTTGAATGGAAAGAGAAACTTGTCGAAGTTTTGAAAGTTGATGGCATACACTATGTCATTGAAAGTTAATGGCATGACTCCTGAAAGGTACAGAAGTTGAGCACTTCACAAGTACCTTGTCACGGAGTTCATCCTTAAGTCTATCCCTGAGAGTTGGAGAGGGAGGTTCATTACTTTTGAACCTCAAGCTCTCCTAAGAAGCCTCGAGGATAAATGTGCGGGTTTTCAACCCTTGTGCCAAACTGGTGGCAATGGGGTTGACGAATTGGCTAATTCGATGAGAAATCTCAAGCTCATAACCCCACGCAAGTCGTGCCTAGAAATCGAACTTCTGGAGGCACAAAGGCGCATCTACTCTGTCAAGATGGACAAAAACACATCAATTCGGTCTCATGTGGATATGATGTCTGGATTATTTTCACAATTGAGAGACTTGGTGGTTCCATCAAAGAGTCGGTAGCTATTGCACTAGTGCTGAATTCTCTTCATAAGGATTATGAGGGTTTTAAGATGCACTATATCTTTCATCAGAAAGAGAGCACATTCTGTGAACTTGTGGAATTACTCATGAAATGCGAGAAAATCCTTAAGTTCAATCAAGACCCTTTGAATGTTAGGTGCACTAAATTCAAGAAAGTAGGCAAGGGGAAGAAAAGCAAGGCTGCATCTTCGTCCACTCCCGGAGGGCATCTGACGCCTTCCAAGAGCAAGATGAAGAGGAATGCTTCTCCTTCTACATCGCAATGCTTCAATTGTAATAAGATTGGTCATTACAAGCGAGATTGCCCCAAACTAAAGGAAGAGAAGAAGGACGGAAACGTTGCTTCTCCTTCAGGTATGTATGTTATACATTGTTATCTTGCTAATTCTACTTCTTGGGTATTAGATACTGGTTGTGGCTCACACTTATGTTCCAATTCACATGGACTAAGGAGAAGTAGAAAGCTTGATAAAGGCGAGATGGATCTACGCGTGGGAAATGGAGCACGGATTGCTGCATTAGCCGTAGGATCTTATTTTATTTCTTTGCCTAGTGGGTTTGTTTTGGAACTAGAAAACTGTTACTATGTTCCTAGTATCACCAGAACATCATTTCCGTTTCAAGTTTGGATTCTAAAGGTTTTATTTTTCAATTTAAAGACAATAGTTGTTCTTTTTCTTTGAATAGAATGTTTTATGGTTCAGCACAACAAGAAAACGGTCTTTATGTGCTAGATGCGAGCAAACACATTTATAACATAAATACCAAAAAGGCTAAAACTGGTGATTCGGATCTCACATTTCTGTGGCATTGTCGATTAGGCCATATAAACATAAAGCGCATGGAATTACTTCAACGGAAAGGAATTCTAGAATCATTCGACTTAGAGAAGATTGATCAATGCGAATCTTGTTTACTTGGCAAAATGACAAAGCAAAATTTCTCAAAGGTGGGAGAAAGAGCAAGCGAACTACTAGGGCTAATACATACGGACATATGTGGGCCTATGAGTACGAAAGATAGAGGTGAGTTCAGCTATTTCATAACGTTTACGGACGACTTCAGTAGATATGGCTATATTTACTTAATGAAGCACAAGTCTGAGTCGTTTGAGAAATTCCGTGAATTTCAAAATGAAGTAGAGAATCAACATGGCAAGAAAATCAAAGCTCTAAGATCGGATCGAGGAGGTGAATATCTTAGCCACGAGTTTGATGAACATCTAAAAGAATGTGGTATTCTTTCTGAATTGACTGCACCAGGGACACCTCAATGGAATGGAGTGTCGGAACGGAGAAATAGGACTTTACTCAATATAGTCAGGTCAATGATGGGTCAGGCCGAACTTTCTTTACAGTTCTGGGGACATGCGTTGCAAACTGCAGCACTCACACTGAATCGTGCTCCGTCAAAAGCTGTTGCAAAGACTCCTTACGAATTATGGACTGGGAAACTTCCAAAGTTGTCTTTTCTGAAGATTTGGGGTTGCGAAGCATATGTCAAGCGATTAATTTCGGACAAGCTACAACCTAAATCTAACAAATGTTTCTTCGTTGGGTATCCAACAGAAACTATGGGGTATTATTTCTACAACAAGTCAGACAACAAGGTATTCGTTGCTCGTGACGGTGTCTTTTTGGAAAGAAATCATATTTCCAAATTGACAAGTGGGAGAATAATAGACCTCGAAGAGATTCGAGACGAACAACGAACTCAGAACTCTTTAGAAGCAGTTCAAGTTGATGAACCTCCAAGGTCTTTAGAAGAGCCAGTGGGAGTAGTTCCTCAAAACGTTGTTGCCCCTCGTAGGTCAAATAAAACTATTTTTCAGCCGGACAGATGGACAGGCGTCCTCTTGACTGAAAACTTAGACGTTCTCATATTGGATAGTGATGAACCTTTGACTTACAAGCAAGCTATGACGAGCCCAAGTTCCATTAAATGGTTAGAGGCCATGCAATCTGAAATAGACTCCATGTCTGAAAATCAAGTCTGGGATTTGGTTGATTTGCCGGATGGGTTCACACCTATCGGATGCAAATGGGTCTTCAAGTTGAAGAAAGACAAAGATGGAATTGTATACATATACAAGGCTAGATTGGTAGCAAAAGGTTACAGGCAAGTTCACGGCGTTTACTACGATGAAACCTTTTCTCCAGTCGCGATGCTTAAGTCTATTCGGATAATCCTTGCGATTGCCGCTTTTCATGACTATGAAATATGGCAAATGGATGTCAAAACTGCCTTCTTGAATGGTGTTCTTGAAGATACTGTGTTCATGACACAACCGGAGGGTTTTGTCGATCAAAAGAACCAAGGAAAGGTATGCAAGCTTAAGAAGTCCATCTACGGACTAAAGCAGGCATCAAGGAGTTGGAATAAACGATTTGATGAAGCAGTCAATAAGTTTGGCTTCATCAAGAATCAGGACGAATCTTGTGTATACAAGAAGGTCAGTGGGAGTAAAATTGCATTCCTATTCTTGTATGTTGACGACATACTGCTGTGAGGGGGTCGAAAAAGCACGAGGCTAATGCGTGACCTTGTCCCTTGTGGGTGTGACGTTTCTTTTTGTCAAATCAAGTGTAATTGGATTTCCTGTGAGTTTACACCCAATTGACTAGTAATATAGGAGTCGTCATTCAGTTTTTAACGACAATGAGAAAACTGAAAAAACCCGGTTATCGTGACATAAAGGGAGTGCAATTATGTTTGACCACGACGGCCATAGGTTCCCTTGTGATCCCTGGTGTGGGGATCTCTCAACATACACCCGCAAGGTAGAGATTGAGGGTTCGGGGGAATGTAACTACCGAGAGGAGTACTCGCTCTTCGATAACTCCAGAGGCAGGATATCCTTACTAGCTCATCATAAATAATTGAAGGGACATGCGTTAACTATTAAACTAATCTGAGTTGATTTTAACAATATGCAACATATAATACTAGATCGATCGCGATTATCTGATTTAGATTGTTTTAAGGGACCTAGCATGATAATCCAATTTCCCAACATATTATCTTTATTAGGCGTGATAGAACAATCAGATTTGATTAGTTTAACAGTTCATAAAAGGGCGAGGAAAGCAATTAAATCATGGGAAGGGGCACATTATGACGCACCTTTGAGAGGTGCGTCACGGTTCTCAAAAAACTAACCACTTTGACTTTGCTATTTCTCCTTTTATTTAACGAATCTCAAGTTACGGGACAGGATACGTTCTGTTCGATTTTTGGATCGATTACGACAGAACGCGTGATCAATTTCGCAGCGTGAGGCTTAGGCTTAGGGGTTAGAGTCAATACTCAGAATATGAATTGTGTGTTGTGTTCTTTTCACGTCGAATTTGGGGCTGTATTTATAGGGAAGAGTTCGTGGAAAGAGAGAATTTTAGAGCTCTAATCCAAGAAGAATTAGGAGGGAATACGTACCCATGTAATTTCAGCGCCCAGAGCCAGGCGTTGAAAATAGGGTCTGGGCCGTATTTCCTTGTCAGATTTGGACTCGTGGAATACGGAGTCTTTGAGACTTATCCGAGTCTTTTAGTGCGTATTAACTTTATGACGGAATGCGTCTAGACCCGTTACAAACTCTAGGTTCGTTAGGTTTTTAATTAATACGTAACTCTTATTTTCGAGTTATACTAGGAATAGGATTCCTCTTGCAAGTTCTATCTCTTTTAGGATTTATGTTGGAGTGCAACACCTAATTCTGACAGGTTTCTATCTTTTATGTCTTGCCACTTTTAACAACTACCTATTATGGCAGTTACTATTTTTAGCAGGTTTCTATAAATAGCAGTTTTTGGTTGAAATGAAAAGGGTGATTGAGATTCGTTATTTTATAGGAGATGCGTTGCCAAGTGGAGATTTATGTTCTCATCATCGAACCTTCCCTTTCGGGAATGGGGACAAAAGTAGGTGTCTACAGTTAGCCCCCACTTTGACTGAGTCTTGGGGTAAGACGATGGTCAAAGTATTAGACGGAGTGCGTCACACAAGTCATGGTGACCTGTTTTTTTGCGAGGGTCTCACGAGCCCCCGAGTGATAACATTTGACTTAAGGGTCATCACTTAAAGTGTCGACATATCCCTCACGTGTCATTGGGATTTGTCAACGGATAGTATAGAAACTCCCTTACTTTGTCATTGGAAGTATCTAAAGAAGCGTAGAAACTCCCTCACTTTGTCATTGGGAGTAGCTACAGATGTTTTCTAAATCAAATCTATAAAGTGTAATTGGGCCTGGCCAAGCCCAACCACGAGGTAAAAATGTTTTTAAAGATTCTCATTTTCAGGGCTAGCTAAACGAGAAAACCCCTTGTTTTTATGGGACGTAAAACGAAGGAAAATCCAGCACATCGTTCTTTTTTGGAAAAACGGAAAACCAATCCTTTTAATTTTTGGAAAAAAGGAAAACTACTCACATCGTTCTTTTTTGGCAAAACGGAAAACTAGAAAAAGTTATCGCTGCAGCGACTAAGGACCTGCGCGGTTAGTGACGCAGACCCAGCCGGCTAAAGATGGCGAGCCTGTCCGCTAAGGGTGGACACCCCGTCCGATATAAGTGGACGAATCTGTTTTTGAAATTTAAAAATAAGGACCTACGCGGTTTGTGACGTAGACCCCGCCGGCTAAAGATGGTGAACCTGTCCGCTAAGGGTGGACACCCCGTCCGATAGAAGTGGACGAATCTATTTTGAAATTTGTTTGTGCTTTTTGAAAATAAGGACCTACGTGGTTTGTGACGTAGACCCCGCCGGCTGAAGATGGCGAGCCTGTTTCATTTTGTTTTTGAAGATTCTATTTTTCGAAAACTGAGGACATGTGCGGCTAGTGATGCAGACCCCGCCCGCTGAGGGTGGGCGAGTCCTGTCCGCTGAGGGTCGACGTCCCTGAATTCGTTTCTTTCAATTTGGGAACTCGCGTGGTTCGTGACGCGATCTTGCCAACTGAAGATGGGCAAGTTCCTTTTTTTTTCATCGTGATTTCTTTTGAGAATTTCTTTTATTCATTCTTGCAAGAGCGAATTCTTTCGAGGGATGCTCGGACTTAGTTGTAACCTGAATGTGGGTTGACAACGGGTTTAGACGGACCTTTGTTTTGTGATCGTCTTCTTTTGTGGTTTTGAGCTAGTCTTTACAGCTCGATTTTTGCCACCACTTGGTCTTTGATCAGAGGACCATGTACAAGTGTCAACGGCGACTTTTCTTTGAGGTCGAAATCCGTTCTTTTGAGATTATCCAAACATGGGACTGCGTGCAACGTAGTGCGGGAATATGATTTTGACTCCGCACGCTCTTTGTTGGGGTATATATTTTTGCGCGAGCCCCCAAGCACTTGGGCTTGTCGGTCATTTTCCACCAAGAGAGGTACGTATTTTATAACGTCTTTTAATCATGTTTGGGGTTGTTCTCGTATGTGCGAGCGACCTTTATAGTGATGTGCTATTTTGGAGAAGTCGTGGAGTGCCACTTCAGTTTTCGGGCGACAAAGTTTATTTTCCAATAATATCCGGTTTACCTTGGCCCAGATTAATCTTTTGACAAACAAACATTTTTCATTTCGAGAAACCAACGACTTAACAATATTTTTTGGTGTTTCGAAGAATGACTTTGATATTTATTTTGCTCATATTTGTTTTTAAAAAGTGTACACATATATTCCTTGAGACGAGTCTAAGTTTTGACCAAGTTTTAACATTCATTTTTGCTATTTGGGTGCTAAAGGTGCTTTTGGGCTTGATCTTGATTGCAATAGGGCCTCGTGTCTAGCAACACGGTTTTAAGTCCTTTCCTGTTCCGCGTTTTGTGAGATCCGGGCCTTGGGCTGCATTTTCACCGCCCAAGGCTAGGCGTTAATTATTTCGGCGCCCAGCCGTGGGCGCTGAAAGTCTTTTCCTGGCGATTTTTGGTTTTCGGATTTCTTAACGCGTTTTCGAATGGGATCAGGATGTCACTTGATGTCTTCATCTATATATAGGGGCTAGATACGTCCCTATTTTCCATCACTCTTAATTTTCTTCTCTTGTAGTTGCTTAGCCTTAATTCCTCCTTGCTTTTGTCATGTCGATTCCTCCCTTCTCACTCCAATGAGCTGTTAGGCTTTGGCTACGAGCCCTTACTCCTACAGAAAAGGCTTTGTTGAAAGAATACCACTTAGAGGCACTTTTAGGCTTACAACAAATTAATATTGATTATAACTTTCTGCATGCAGCCCTAAGCTTTTGGGATTCTGATCATCATGTTTTTGTCTTTCGGGACAACGAAATATGTCCTTTGCCAGATGAATTTGCCGCGATCCTTGGTTATCCTACTAATGCTACTCCTGCCACCCCTGGCACCATTGAAGAGGGTAAAACAACCATAGGGGCTTTCCTAGGACTAGATGCTAACACGCTTGCTGAGATTGTTGTAGGTGATGAGGTTAATTTGGCAAAGCTTGTAAAACATCACTTTAGGCCTAGTAAAAATATGACCGAACAGAAATTGAACATTCGAGCCCTTGTATTTTGCTTGTTGAATCATTATTTGCTGTCGAATAACAATGGTGAATCCGGTGACATAAGGTTGATCCCCTTGATTAGCCAGATGGAAAGTTGCTCTTCTATTATACCGTTGGTTGTTGCTGAGACTTTGTTGAGTGCGGATGAGTTGAAGAAGGATGCCAAATCTGAATATTTTAAGGGGAGCCCCCTATTGCTGCAGGTAATCGATCTTTTCCTTGCGCATGTTTTTTGCATACTTTTTATTCGTCCTGCCTGGAGCTGAGTTTCAGCGCTCAGGGCTGGGCGTTAGAATTTTCGGCGCCTGGTCCTGGGCGTTGAAACTGCGCCCCAGGCTTCGTTTGTTTATTTATTATTTTTTTTGATCTGATCGTACCCGTTTTTTGCAGATTTGGCTCATGGAACGACTTAGGCTCTTGGAAATTCCTGACGATCCTAAACATTATCGCCCTATAGCCTTGGGTAACCGGAAGTATTTGCACCGAGGCTAGGACGAGGCCGAGTGGGCCTCCTTTTTTACTCATGGTATCTGTTCTATTAAGTGGGTGGTACCGTGTTGGGGTTTGACTACTATAACAGGGGGGTCCGATGTATCGGTTTATGTTTCTTTGTTGGGGCTATCCCGGCCCATTTATATCTTTCCTTACCGAGTCATGCGTCAATACGGCTTAAGGCAGACTATCCCCTTTTCTGATACGGTACCACCTAAAGTAGCGGCCTTTTCACAAGCACGGGTTCAAGCATGGGCTAAGTACTATGATGGTCTCCCGCGTTAGGCCGTAGCTACAAATGGCTTTGTGGGTCTTTCTGAAAACTACAAGTTGTGGATGAGCTCCGATGAAAAAGTTGTGAGGACCGAGGCTCGAAATGGGGAGTCGGCTGAGCTATTGATACCTCGTATTCGGGTTAGATATGAGGGCCGTGATTCTGCCAATCCTCGCACCCATGGTATTAAGACTGTGAAAGCTCGTCCTGATCGAAAGCGAAAGGAAGTTCCTCCCCGTTCCAGTTCTAGGCCTAAGAAGATGCCTAACATGAAGGGGCCTTCCATTGCTAAAAGAAATGCAAGCTCTCGCAGATATCGTCGCCGGAACAATGTATGGGTTAGGAAGGCTCAGCTGCCTATAGAAACAGTGACTAATCTAGTTGATGTTGATAATCCTTCTCCCACCATTGTCTGTGTCCTTGAGGCTGAGCGGGCTATAACTGAGAATGTTTCTGAAGTCTTGGCATCTTTGGAAGTTAGTGTCCAGGAGCCGGTTCTTATGGAGATTGATATAGGGGCAGCGCAGAAAACTGTGGGGGTGGATCCTGCGAACATTTCCCTCTACAAGACTTTATTTGATGATCCGGAAGAACTAGAGTAGTGTAGTTCCTGCTAGGGTGTAGGTGCCCTTTGTTTATTCCAGTTGTTTTTGTTTTTCCTTCTTAGCACTTTTGTTTTCCTTCTTATTATTTTTTTAATAAAGGCGTATTTTATTTTTTACTTTCGTTTTTGCTTCTCCCTTTTTTTATATTTTATATATGTCTAACACTTTTGCACAATGTATATATCTTTGCTATTTAATTGGACCGAATCCATAAATAGGATTGCCTACGTATCTTTGTTAGAATCAGGTCGCGTGTAGTTCTTGCTAGAATAAATTCTAGGATGCCGGATTTTAATAGATATGCCCTGAGGTGGAAACATATTATTTAATCGGTCAAATGAGTGAAGTATCATCATTATTTTCGTCTGCTGTTTTCGCCGTAAGCCGCGTATAAAAATGAAATTCCATGTGTTTTTTGTACGGCTATTTTTTGGTACGCATATCTGGATACGTGTTGTACCCCCCAAGTGTTCGTTATTTTTCCGTTATGTGTGGATAAAATGACGAGCACTTCTGAAAATAAGTTAAGCAAGTAGAGAGTTTCAACGCCCAGGCTGGGGCGTCAGAGATTTCGGCGCCCAGCCCTGGGCGCTGAAAATGATTTCTGGGCGGTCGTTTTTGACGCTTTGCTTCACATGTTCTTGCATTTATTTCTTTTTTCTTCGTTTTGTGCTTTGCTTTTTACTCATATTAAAATCAATTTTGAGGCTATTTCGGAGGCTTTTTTGACTGTCAACGTGAGACGCATTTTTGTCCGGATTAATTTTTTCTATTCGTGACTTGAAACGGTTTTGGGAATTGGGTTAGTGTGCGGAAGATATGAAGATCTTTGTGTAGGCTTTTGAGTGGGCTGAGGTGCGTGTTGATGCCGGGGGCGGCGTTTATTTTTATGAGTTTGTTTTTTCTTGAGCAACATTTGCATGGTTTCTTTTGCTTTCTTTGGGTTGCATGGGTTAGACCCTTATGTTTTGGTAATATGATACTGTGGTTCTTTTTTTTCTTTTTTTTGGGGGGGGGGGGGGGTGGTTTGATGAATTTCGATGTCACGATTCAAGACCGAGTGGGCCTTGTTTATTGGGCCTAGAGTGGGCTGCCTCTTTGCAAGTACGTTTGGTGCTCATTTAGTGTTAGAATAAAAGTTTTTAGGAGAAACATTACGCCTTTATTAATTTGGAAAGTAAGGAAAACACACTGCAATAAAATTAACCAATATTCTAAGGGGTCTTAGGATCATCTAAAGCCTTTATTATTTTTTTCTACCAATCTAAAGAACTACTAGGCGCTTTTTTACTAAGGTGCTCTATATGGCTCAAGCCTTGGGTTTAGTCTCGTAAAACTTTGGTCCTTCACCGGTACTCATCTTGAATTCTATTCCTTTTGCGTTGACCCACTGAAATGTCTTCACCCATCCGTTCTCGATCTCTTCTAGTGTTGATGCAGGAGAGATTAACCGGGTTGGATCGAAACCTTCATCCTGTAAAGCTAGGGTAGTCATCACAGTCTCGTCCTCCATAGGCCTCGATTCTTTAAACAATGTCCATAGAGCCTGGTTGTCCAATATTTCAGTTGTTTTGGTCTTGGTGAGGTGGGGTGCCTCATCCAAGGTGTGGCAGTCATGGAAAATTTCAAATCCGGGTTTTAGCAAGCCATCCTGAACGAAGGGTTCAGGGAAATCACAGCATGGGTGTTCTTCTCCTTCCCGAACGAACATCCCGTTAAGGGTTCTTTGATACGGGGGCAGGAGGGTGGTTTGTTTGGCCTTGTTAAGGCGTACCCAGACAGGCGGTCAGCAATATCTTCCTCCGTTGGTTCATAGCCTAAGCCAAAGGGAGTAGATTTGTTGGGTAAAGGATGGAATGTGCATTCCTTCTTCCTTATGCCCAATGGGGTTCCTGGGAAATAACCTTGAGCTAACAGTATTCTAGGGACGACTCGGGATGCGCGCGGGTCTAGGAATGCTGGATCATAATCTTCGATGAACTGGATTGCTTCATCCATTTGAAACTCATAAAGGTCGTCTGCAGTTTCGGCCGTTCCAACCATAGTACAACTGACGTCGAGAGGAGGGGCGCGGATTTCCAGTATTACCCTATTATGGTTAAGTTTAACCATTTGGTGCAAGGTAGAAGCCACACCTCCTAAGTCATGGAGCCAAGGTCGCCCCAAGAGGAGGTTGAAAGTGGGCTTGATGTCGATTATTTGAAACTCCGTGGTGCGTGCCACAGGCCCGGTTTGTATGGTAAGGTTGATTTTTCCCAACACAGGCCTTCGAGAGTTATCATAGGCTCGTACCCCTTGCGTGGAAGTTTGGAAGTCATCGTTTCCTAGCCCCAAGCAATGGGCGGTTCGCAATGGGAAAACGTTAACCGCTGAACCGTTATCTACGAGCGCTAGGGGGATGTTTTGTCCTTTGCATCCAACCACTAGATAGAGGGCTTTATTGTGAGCACCCCCCCTCTTTGGGCAAGTCTTTGTCAGTGAAAACTATGGCCTTTTCTCCAGCATCTCTCGTGACGTGGTTAACCAATGAGTCGGGTGTGATATCTGTAGGCACCAAGATGAGGTCAAGTGAGCGAATAAGCTTTTCGCGATGTTCCTTTGAAGTACACATGAGATCCCAGATGGTAATCTCGGCCTTGGTTCTTTTTAGTTGCTTCAAGAGAGGATTTTCAATGACTTCCGCGACGGTGGTGTGCCGTCCATTCTCAGGAGTTTGTCTGACTGGGATATCGTCCATAGGAGGTGGGCGAATATCCGATTAATATATCCTTCCGGATCGGGTGAGATTGTCGACTTCGGGTTCCTGAGGGGTGGTGTCAATGAGAGCATACCCGGGCCAAGTTTCAGTAAAGAGGTTCTGGCCCGGTACTTGAGATTGGTAGATATCTTCAGCATCATCATCCCACACACCGCATACTTCTCTCTCGATTCGATCCATAGGGACCACAGCGAGTAGTGCACCTTGAGGTGTAATATACACCGTAGGGTCGAAGTTTTCATTTTCTGGTTGGTCGAGAGAGACGTGACAAGAGCCGAGTGGGCTTTTGTTGTTGTTGGGTTTGCCAACGTTAGGGAGAGGTATCACTTCATCCTCTATCATGTCCTTGATCGTATGTTTTAGATTCCAGCAGTTTTCAGTGTCATGCCCATTTCCTTGATGGAATTTGCAGTAGGTACCTTCGACCCAATATTTGCCCTTGACAGGAGGGTCACGGGTGGGGCCTATAGGTCTCAACTTTCCTTGATTGGTTAGTCTTTCAAAGGCTTGTACCAAAGTCGACCCGAGTGGGGCAAACTTTCGGTCTCGGACCCATCTTCCAGGGCTTCTTCGGGCGGGAGTCTCCTCTACGGCATGGACTTCTTGGGCTTGGGATGTGTTGCCCCTGTTGTAGGTGTTGCTTTTGTATGCGGGTTTACTTTGTATTGTTTTTGCGAGGTCATCCTCGATCTTTATTCCCACATCATAAACTCTTTTGAAAGTGTCAAGTCCCAGGTACCTAAGGTGTTGTCTGTAAGCCGGGTCCAGGTTGTCAATGTATTTTTGGACCAATTCTGTTTCGGGAGGCCTATTGATTAGTTAGGCCGCCTGGTCCCTCCATCTAGCAAAGTAGGTTGTGAAACCTTCATTTTTATTTTGGAAGAGAACTTCCAGCTCGCGCATGGTGACTTGAAAATCCATGTTCGACGAGTATTGCTTGATGAAGACATTGACAAAGTCTTCCCAAGTGGGGAAGAGCTTAGGGTCCTGGTGGTAGTACCATTTGAGCGGCACAGGTTCCAAGGACAAAGGAAAGGCAGGTAAATACATGGACTTGTCCACGCCTTTCAAGTTCATGGCATTCACAAAGCTCAATAGATGATCACGGGGATTGTCCGTGGCTTTAAACTTTGGTAAGTCAGATGAACTAAACTTTTCTGGTAGTTTGCCAGGAAAAGGTTCAGGATCGAGGGAGAAGTACTTGCTCCCCATGGTTTGCTGTAGGACCATTTTTTCAATCCTCTTCTCGTTATCGAGGTCATTTTTGGCTTGTGCAGCCGCTAAGGCTTCGTTTTCCATTTTCAGTTGGCCCATGAGTTGGGTCATTTGGGCCATCTGGTCTCGCAATTCTTCGATGGACATGTTTGAGGGTGCGAATCGAGGTTGGGGAAGCGGAGATCCTTGAAATGAGGGATGACGGACGGAGCTTGGAGTCACTAAACCTGGTGTTGGCGATGTATCTTCGAGACGCACTAACCTTTAATTTCCCGATCGGCACCAAGTGGCAGGACCAGTCCTATGCATAAGATAAGCTAAAGTTTAGGCCCCAAATTTTCAAGCATTACTTAGTCTAGACTTTGACTCTCTCTATTGGTTTTTTCGCTCTTTCTTTTGTTGGTACACTTTTTGGTTCTTTCTTTTGGTCATTCTTTGGATCTTCGAAACACTTGCCCATTGTGACATTCATAGTTATTGGCATGTTCGGTTTTGGTGCCGAGCATTGTCGTCGTAGGAGGCCTAACAACGACACAAAGAGTTATTTATATATTTTTTTTAGTCGCTTTAAGAATCGAGTGCTTTTCATACGCCCTTGCAGCAATTTTTACGAATGGTGTTTTTTTGCTACATATTTTTGCGCGGGCACCGAGGCTGTTGCGCCTGACCAAAAGGGCAGGCAGCAGCTTCAGCGCCCAGCGTAGGGCGTGAGAAATGTTGGCGCCCAGCCAGGGGCGTTGAAAATACGTCCCTGGCTGGTTCTCGTTTTCTGTTTGCGTATGCTTTTGTTTTTGCGACTTTAATTTTGCGTGCTTGCCTTATAACGTCCTTCACGCGTTGTGCGGTGTTTGTGGGATTCGTTACAGGCCATCCCGAGCGTCGCTTATTTTTGTGGCGATCGTTCGGGTTTGCGGAACACGTATTTTGGTATAACTCTTTGGCCAATTGGTTTATGAATGTTTGGGCAATTTTTTAGGGTCTTTGGTTTTCTAGGATTGTTTGTCACACACAATCATATATTTCGCTACACATAATTAACATTACATCATGAGGCAATAATAATATGTCATGTAGTTTTATGATAGGCTTCTATGGGTAGTATTTGCGCCTGGCTTGGTACCGCTTCTATCGCAGATCCAACACATGCCCCGGTCGAGGTAGTGCCTTCAACAGACGAATTTCGCCCAAGAGGCCAATCACGATGTAAGCCAAGGGGGCATGCACCAATGAGAGGGACCTAATGGGCGAGCGATTGGGTTTGGGACGGGTGTACTACTAGCGAAAGTGCCGAGTGGACAACATTCGAAGCGTATGCACCCCCCGGTTGGCGATGGGTATCCTTAGTCCAAACTCCCTGAGGGAGCCAAGATTCGTTATGCGGTTCTGCCCGTTCACATTAATATGCTGATTTTCAGGTCGTCCCAACTTGATGGGGAAATAAACGCGGGGTAGGATCGTTTCACCCTTCGGCTATTTTGATTACCTACAAGCACGAGTATTTCCTTCACTATCCCCAGTGGAGTCGCCACTGTGAGGGGGTCGAAAAAGCACGAGGCTAATGCGTGACCTTGTCCCTCGTGGGTGTGACGTTTCTTTTTGTCAAATCAAGTGTAATTGGATTTCCTGTGAGTGTACACCCAATTGACTAGTAATATAGGAGTCGCCATTCAGTTTTTAACGACAATGAGAAAAACTGACAAAACCCGGTTATCGTGACATAAAGGGAGTGCAATTATGTTTGACCACGACGGCCATAGGTTCCCTTGTGATCCCTGGTGTGGGGATCTCTCAACATACACCCGCAAGGTAGAGATTGAGGGTTCGGGGGACTGTAACTACTGAGAGGAGTACTCGCTCTTCGATAACTCCAGAGGCAGGATATCCTTACTATCTCAGCATAAATAATTGAAGGGACATGCGTTAACTATTAAACTAATCTGAGTTGATTTTAACAATATGCAACATATAATACTAGATCGATCGCGATTATCTGATTTAGATTGTTTTAAGGGACCTAGCATGATAATCCAATTTCCCAACATATTATCTTTATTAGGCGTGATAGAACAATCAGATTTGATTAGTTTAACAGTTCATAAAAGGGCGAGGAAAGCAATTAAATCATGCGAAGGGGCACATTACGACGCACCCTTGAGAGGTGCGTCACGGTTCTCAGAAAACTAACCACTTTGACTTTGCTATTTCTCCTTTTATTTAACTAATCTCAAGTTACGGGACAGGATACGTTCTGTTCGATTTTTGGATCGATTGCGACAGAACGCGTGATCAATTTCGCAGCGTGAGGCTTAAGCTTAGTGGTTAGAGTCAATACTCAGAAATGAATTGTGTGTTGTGTTCTTTTCACGTCGAATTTGGGGCTGTATTTATAGGGAAGATTTCGTGGAAAGATAGAATTTTAGAGCTCTAATTCAAGAAGAATTAGGAGGGAATACGTACCCATGTAATTTCAGCGCCCAGGGCTGGGCGCCGAAGATTTCGGCGCCCAGAGCCAGGCGTTGAAAATAGGGTCTGGGCCGTATTTCCTTGTCAGATTTGGACTCGTGGAATACGGAGTCTTTGAGACTTATCCGAGTCTTTTAGTGCGTATTAACTTTATGACGGAATGCGTCTGGGCCCGTTACGAACTCTAGGTTCGTTAGGATTTTAATTAATACGTAACTCTTATTTTCGAGTTATACTAGGAATAGGATTCCTCTTGCAAGTTCTATCTCTTTTAGGATTTATGTTGGAGTGCAACACCTAATTCTGACAGGTTTCTATCTTTTATGTCTTGCCACTTTTAACAACTACCTATTATGACAGTTACTATTTTTAGCAGGTTTCTATAAATAGTAGTTTTTGGTTGAAATGAAAAGGGTGATTGAGATTCGTTATTTTATAGGAGATGTGTTGCCAAGTGGAGATTTATGTTCTCATCATCGAACCTTCCCTTTCGGGAATGGGGACAAAAGTAGGTGTCTACAACTGCTTATTGGAAACGACATTCCTATGTTGGAGTCTGTAAAGACTTGGCTCGGGAAGTGTTTCTCAATGAAGGACTTAGGAGAGGCACAGTACATATTGGGCATCAAGATCTATAGGGATAGATCTAAGAGGATGATTGGACTAAGCCAAAGCACTTACATTGACAAAGTGCTAGCTAGGTTAAATATTATGGAAGCCAAGAGAGGCCATCTACCCATGTCACATGGCGTATATCTAAGCAAGAATCAGTGTCCCAAAACATCTGATGATCGTAGAAAGATGAGTGGAATTCCATACGCTTCGGCTATTGGATCCATCATGTATGCTATGATTTGTACAAGGTCGGATGTTTCGTTCGCACTCAGTGCAACGAGCAGGTACCAGTCAGAACCAGGTGAGGCGCATTGGACTGCTGCCAAGAACATCCTAAAGTACCTGAAAAGGACTAAGGATCAGTTTCTGGTTTATGGTGGTACAGATGAGTTGATTGTTAAGGGCTATACGGACGCAAGCTTTCAAACCGACAGAGATGATTTCAGATCACAGTCTGGGTTTGTGTTCTGCCTCAACGGCGGAGCAGTAAGCTGGAAAAGTGCTAAGCAAAGCACTATTGCGGATTCTACAACTGAAGCCGAGTACATTGCTGCCTCAGAAGCAGCAAAGGAAGCTATTTGGATTCGGAAGTTCATCGAAGAACTTCGTGTTGTCCCCTCCATTAAAGGACCAGTGGCTTTGTATTGCGACAATAGCGGAGCCATTGCCCAGGCAAAGGAGCCTAGGAGCCACCAGAAGTCCAAGCACGTACTGCGGCGATTTCACATACTTCGAGAGATCGTTGAAAGAAAGGAAATCGAGATTTGCAAGGTTGGAACTGACGACAACGTCGCAGATCCATTGACTAAACCGTTGCCACAAGTGAAACACAACACACATGTAGCAACCATGGGAATCAAGCATGTTGGAGAATGGCTTTGGTTTTCTAAGTATTGTTTTAGAACATTTGTTAGATCTATGTTTAAAACAATTGGTTTAACCATTTCATATTTATGAAATTTATTTATTTCATATTCATTTAATTGTGGTTTAGAATTAAATGATAAATCCATGTGATTCAAATCATTCAAATGGGATGTCAAGATGGATTCTTTGACAAAGAAACACCCATAAGTGAACTTGAATATTGAAGTCATAAAGGATCCCTAATCTAGGTCATTGAAAGGTGGACGACCAATGACTAATGAAGATTAGATTGCAAGTAGATTACTTAGTTCTGTTTCTTGAACTGGAGTGACTGTATGTCAGAATCTTTTGCATAGATACTTATTGGATCTTGTATCGGATTGACCATGAGAACGCTTTAAGAGATTAAAGTCATGTCATAGGTAGTTCTCATTAATGGTGATTAGAAACCGTTCCTCAGAACATGAGCGATTATGTTTGCTCGTTTGAGAATTAGTTTGCTTTGATACTAGCTAAACGTCGCACCGTAAAAGGAGGCTATAAAAGCAGTTATTGGGCGTACTATGAATCAAAGTGAGTGTTCATAGATTGCAAGAATGGATTGTCCTCCTATCTTTGATAGGATATGGTGTTGATGTGTAACAAGGCCTCTCGGAGAGTTAGATACTGTAAAATGCATGGCCGTGCTCAGAATGGTTAGGTTTAACCTTCTGCAAAAGTTTGACAGTTGAACTCTGTAATCCGAGAAACACTTCTGGACCTAATAAGGATGGCTTGGATCTTACCTTATGTTCAGTAAGTAACACTAAGCGACAAAGGAATGTGGATGCACACTTGTCTGAATGACAAGTGGGAGATTGAAGGAAATATGTCCTTCACCCAAGGTGCATTAAGTCTAATACCAAGGTTCAGATTAATTGCGAACAATTAATTCAGTGAGATCAAGTGATCGGAACAGCTAGCTGGAGCAATGCTTCCGATCAGTGAGTTCTAATGGATATTGAACTCACAACTTACTCTTGACTGAACCTACAAGGTCACACCAATGACACATAACAGATCACCGGATTAAATGAATCGGAAATTCATTTAATAGCTTTTCGGGAATTAGTTGGAAACGTATTATACGATACGACCTTTGTCGGAATCGTATATCGTATCGCGAATATTCGTAAGCTGGGCGACACGAATAAATCGTATCGTACGACGGTGATTCGTCGTATACGAAACGATAAATAATATATCGGAAATATATTAAATCGCGAATACGAAGGGCATCGGAGTTGCCGGCCCGTTGAGCCAAGCACGTAAGCGTGCAAGGCCCAACGAGCCAGCAAGCTCGCGAGCAAGCAAGGCAAGCCCATTGGGCGCGAGCACGCAGCAGCAAGCAATAACGCAACAGCAGCGACGAGCGAGCAAAGCCCACGGCCCAGCTGCTCGGCGCGCGCGCTGTGGGCTTCGGCCTGCGGTGTGTCGCTGGGCGCGGACGTGTGTCCGTGTTGCTTGGCTCGCACGGCTTGCTAGCCGGCCTTGCTTCTTGCTTGGTCGGTTAGTAAGGTTAATGATATAACCTTACAACCTAGTTTCCAACACACACACAATTCATATTGCTCAAACCCTAGAGACACAGAGAACCCTAATTCTCTCTGTGCCTCCAAAGTGAGTTCCTCCCAAAAGAAAAGTATCTTGATCAATTGTCTAAGCTACGATTATCAAGACGGATCTGGTCGTGTCGGTGAACCAAGTAGAGGAACGACAAGTGGAGTTCTTTGTTCGTGTTCGTTGACAGATTATTGTGGAAAACACGCTTCGAATGTAAGTTTTCTTAATCTGTGCTTTATACATGTTTCCTGGCTTTGGGGATTGTTCCGCACATGTTATTATGTTTAACTGTATTCCCCTACACCTGGGGCATGTCTCATAGCATCAATTCCCCTCCAAGGAACTACCCACCTTATACAAGATTCAACACCAGAGAGTGCGCAACGCCACTCATCCAATGAAAGCCGACCATACACCATGCGTCGCACAGTAAACCCCTTTCTATTATACCTTTCCATGTTCTCCGGTGGTGCCACCAGCATGAGTCTCTCCATAAGCCAGACCTTGGGGAGTATTAAAAAAAAAAAGCATTTCAAACTTCAATATTCAAAATACAAGTACAAATTCAATATACAAGAAAGCTCCAGATCCTTACTTGGAGTAATACCGGACTTCCCGAACGGCAAAGAAGAGGGGTCCGACTTCAACATATCAAGGCCCAACAATGTTTCGCCAATCACGAGCGGCATTGGGTCCCGGCCACTAGCAAACTTCTCTACAATCTCTATTAGGGAGGCATCATGATTGCCAAACCCCTGTTTCGAAAAGAGGAAGCGAGCAAAGATTCAAAAACTCAAGGCCCTCAAGCGGAAAGCCTTGGGGACATCAAGCCCAGCAAAATAGGTGACAAGGAGGGACAAATCCACCCCTCTGCCATATACAACAACACTCAAAAGTGGGGGCTTCAAGCCCAAATATCTTTCAAAGCCCAAGAAAAAGTGTTCTTCAACACTAGGCATGCATGGCTCCGACATAATGGGCCACCCCAATATGGCACTAAACTCTTCGGGGAGGGGACATACCTCATTATTTCCAAAGCGGAAGACATGATGATTCGGATCTCAAGCCTCCAAAGTAGCAAGAATGAAGTGCACATCAAGCTTTACAAACCGGAAGGTGGCGAGCACCCCAAGATGCATGCCATCGAGCTCCCTTTTCTCTAATTTGCCTAACGAACCAAGCCAAGAGTTCAAGGCATTTTCAAAAGACATGGCCATTTTCTTTCTTTTCTTGAGGAAGCAGTATACAAAGAAAAGCAGGGATGGATTGATGCAAAATATGGTCCGACAAGCTCCCTATTTATACAAAAAACCGGCACTTGTGACAGTAGACCGGCGCCAGGCGCCGAGACCTGCGCCAAGCGCAGGTGCCTGCAACAGAGAACGAGGCCACCGTCCCCTTTATGACTCCAAGTACACACTCTTTAGTGCTTCGGACATCAGAGTACAACCTCAATTATTCAAGATTCCAAAGTCGCAAACCGCGCAATTTCAAGCAGTCCGAGTCAGCGCCTCGGGCCGATTTCGAGTCAATTGTTGCTCCTGTAAGATAGTAGGGGATTGTTTTTATACCCCTTATTGTATGAGTTGGATAATGGGTTATCTTATTTGTAGGCCTGGAATGCATTACATTGTTCAATAGAGCTCCTACATTCCTGCGCATAGTGACCAGACATCCCACAACTATCACAGACATTAGCAGTTTGAGCATTCATTGCAGCTACACTAACAGGTTGGGCAGATTGAGTATTTGTTGCTTGCATATTATCAAACTTATAATGTAAAGCAGTCAATTGGGAAGTTAATTGTTCTATGGAATTCAAATCATGCTTACCACCCTTGTTAGATAGGCCTCTAGAATTCCCATACTGGGCATTTTGAATGGCCATCTCCTCAATCACCTCCATAGCTCTAGTCACCTCGAGTTGCATGAATCTCCCACTGGCGGCTGAATCCAAAATAAGTCTAGACTTATTACCCAGACCATTATAAAACTGCTGAATCAAAAACCGGTCACTCAAACCATGGTGCGGGCACTCTCTCTGCAAATCCTTGAATCTCTCCCAGACCTCGAACAAACTCTCATCTGCTTGTTGAGTAATAGAAATTATCTGACCCCTCAGACGAGTTGTCTTCTCAGGTGGGAAATACTTCACATAGAATGCAAGGGCCAAAGACTCCCAATTAGTGATTTTCATGGTTGCCCGATTCAACCCATTGATCCATAACTTTGCTCTCCCACTCAGAGAGAACGGGAAAAGCATCTCCATAGTCTGCTCCGGAATCAAACCCTTTTGCTTAATGGTGGAGCAATATTGGATGAAGGACTGAATGTGAAGATTTGGATCTTCACCTACTTCCCCACCTCACTGGCATCTCTCAATCATGTTAATCAATGCAGGCTCGATCTTGAAGGTCTTGGCTGCAATAGAAGGCATGATTGCCATGGGTAGCACAGACAGACTTGGCTTAGAATAGTATGTAAGCCTTGGCTCGGGTGGTGGTAGTGTTTCGTCACCCATCTCTATCTCTGAAACTGAATCTGTATCTCAAGGAAAAAGATCGCCAATATTATGATCAGAATCAGAGTAATTCCCACATTGTGCAATGAAAGTTCTTCGTCCACGAAAGGTTCTTTCGGGCTCAGGATCGAATGAAGTAAGATTACTAGTACCTACGATCATGGGCATAGACAAAGAAACTACAAAAAAGTGTGAGATCCGGTCTCAAGGAACGGGGGTTCCTTGAGAAGTAACAAACAATAATCTAGATTAAACAATCAATAATAGAAAATAAAACTGTTTCACCGGCAACGGCGCCAAAATTTGACAGGCTTAAGTCGTATCACCTAATCAAAGATAAACCTAAAATCAATGGCTAGGTAGCAAGGGAAGTCAGGATCGAATCCACAGGGAAACAGGCGTTCTTTCTACTATTAATCAACTAATCTAGACTATTGGGAAATAAGAGTTGGTTGGTTTGTATACTAAAACTACGACAATAATTAAACAATTAAGAAATCAGACATTAAAGAATCTAGGGCATAGGTTCACCAACAAATAACAATCCAGGATGATAAACGATTAGCAATAATCAATAACGCAATTAATTAGACTAGCATGCGCTCTCGAATCGATACTAATCATAGACTTAGAATCAACGGGCTCTCGCTACGTATTAATCCTAATTCCACCTATTGACACAAGCCTAAATATCAAATTGCATCCCTTGAATCTTAACTTGATATTGCATGACTATCACAATTAAACCTGCACAAATCTAATTGCATAGTGAAATAAACCTATCAATAGGAATCAATCACAATGCCAACAATCACAATTATTCAATCATCCCTTCATAATTATTCATGGATCCCCCAAAACCCTAGAAAAGTAACTACTCGCACATAATAAAGGTAGCTAAAACAATATTAATCAATGGAGACATAATTAGAATAATTGATAAAGCAAGTAAAAGAAATTAAATTGAATAAACAAACTTTAGATTGAAATAGTACCTAAATGAAGAACAAAAGAAGAACTCAAAAGTTGGAGCTTTAAATTTATAATAAAACTAAGTGTAGAAAATTTGAGAGAAAACTAAGATAAAACTAAGTGCTAATACTAGAATAATAAGATGTCTCCTAAATATAAAAGGGCTAGTATTTATAGTTTTCCCAAAATACAAGCCAAAAACCGGAAATAAAAACGCGAAAAAGCATCAGGGGTCGGCGTCACCCGATCGGGCGGCGCTTCGCCCGATCGGGCGAACAGCTCGATAGTCGGCCCGATCGGGCCGAATTCCTCCCGATCGGGCGGTTTCGAAAAGCCCATGGCATGTCCCAGAATGACGGCCCGATCCGGACCGGGAGAAGCCCGCCAGATCGGCGCGCGTTGACGAATTCAAGGCTCTTTTATTTCGCCCGATCTTCTCACTTTTGCCCTCAGCTCAAAGGGCGATTTGCAAATGTCATCATCCTTCGCCCATATCACCGAGTCTAACTCACGGGGCTCAACCGTAAGCATCTAAGGCTCCCGAAAGTCGACGCTAGATGTCCCGAACTTCCTCGGGCTCGTGTAGTGGCCTAAATCACGGGTCTAAAAAGACCAATTTCTCACTAAGCAATCCTGAAACTCAAGGCACACTCAATAACACAGATTAGTACTAAAAACGGCTCCTAAGATCTCATTTGATGCACAAAAGTACTAAGGGACGGGGGTAAAATTCCATATAAAACACACATATCAGTTAGCAGATTTATAGAGTGGGGAAAGCAATAAAAATATAATTCACGTTACAGAAAAGCGTAGGCTTTACTGCGGTTCTCGGGAACACCTACCACTTGACTTTACTTGCTTTCCGTTTGGCCTTCAAACTTTCCGACTGACTAACTATGAGATAGGATTCTTCCAGAGTTTTGAGTATTTTGGGCTTAGGATTGTGTTTAGGTTTCTGCACCACTTCGACAGGATTCAGCGATCAGGCGGTCGTGTGGGCAGGATCTGCTTAACAATGTGTTTAATACAGCAGACACACGAATCGGGACTTAGAAAGCTTCGGTCAATACTCAAGTTTAAGCGTTTAGGGTTGGAATTGTTGTTATTTTCCGTTTTACAGAGGCCCTATTTATAGCAAAATAGGCCAGAATAAGATAAATTTTGGAAAGAGAATTTTCCAACTGAGATCTGCTGAGCCCTAGAATTTTCCAGCGCTTGGATCAAGAGCGTTGGATTATTCTAGCGCATGCATCTTGAGCGTCGGATCTATTCTGGTGATAGCTGGATAATTCTATCTTTTGCGTGATTGTATAAAAATCAAACTGTAGCTGTGGAATTAATCAGTACTGGTGGTTTGAGCGCTGGAAATTTGTGACTCTTACTCCGTGAGCGCTGGAATTTTCCAGCGCTGGTGTTTCACTTCACTTGTACTAGTCTTATCGGTTTTTTATCAAATCTTATCACGTTTTCTAACCTTCAGGAGTACCAGTTGGACTGCAACTCTTAGTCCTTACCTAATGATGAATCGTAAGGTGATTCAAACACTTAGATATTTTATCTTACATGTTTGTTATTCTAGGTAACGTTCAGGTATGGAAGTTACTATAAATAGAAGTTTCTAAAAATGGAAATGTGGCTTACGAGATCATCAGTCAGTCATGGATCGTTCGTTGCATGTTTAGGAAAGCTTAGTCAAGCAGTGTTTGGTTTCGTTGTCGAACACATCGTGTCGGGCCTAGGGACAAATGTAGGCGTCTACAACTAGAATTTTCCAGTGCACCATTATTCCATTTCAAACAAAAGGACGGGCAACTTCGCCCCATTTCTTGCCAAGTAACCACTTAACTTTGTTCCTTTTTCCTTCCCGCGGAAAAGTAACGGTACTTCAAATACTATAATTATTATAGTAGTAAGTTATTCCGATGGCCCACTAACAGGCAACTGCATTCCGAAAAACCACCGTAACCCATTTAGGTAACGGTTCTTTAAAAATTCATTTTTCAAAAAAAAAACAAAGAAAACTCTGTATTCCGAAAGTTCCGTATTCTGAAAATACCGTATTTCATATTCTGAAAATTCCGTATTCCGTATTTTGAAAATTCCGTATTTCGTATTCTGAAAATTTGTATTCCGTCATTCAATAATCCGTTATTCTGTATCCCGTTTTGAGGTTTATTCATTCCTCGTTAATAAAAATGTCAATATTCTGTATTTTGTATTCCGTATTTTGTATTCTGTATTCCGTATTTTGTATCCTGTTATCATCCCGTATTTTTTCATCATTCCATTTCCTGTATTCCGTTCTCAAAAAAATTAAGTCACGCATCTGTTTTCAAAAAACTATGTTCCACAATTTGAACGTCTTCAATGACTCAGTGAGAAGTCGATTCAAGTCAATGGATTCTCGATGACTCGTGAGGGAACTATTGACATTCCCAGTGATGACCCTTCAGTCAAATGTTATCACTCGAGGGCTCATGAAACCCTCGTTCGGACTTGGTCTTAACCAGACTATGTTCCAGACGCACTTAGTCTACCAATAATTTAATTATCGTCTTGCCAGACTCAATCAAAGTGGGGCTAACTGTAGACGCCGATATTTGTCCCTAAGCCCGATACGGTGTGTTCGATGAAGAAACCAAACACCGCTTGACTAAGCTTTCCTAAATATGCAACAAACGATCCATGTCTGACTGATAATCCCATAAACCATACTTCTATTTTTAGAAACTACTATTTACAGTAACTACTATGACTGAATGCCACCCAGAGTGGTAACCGTATAAGATAAATATCTGAGTGTTTAAGTCGCATTACGGTTTACCATTGGAAAAGGATAAGTGTTGCATCCCAACCAGTATTCTAAAAGATAAAAACCTTGAGTGAGATTCGGGTAAAACCGGATAAAGCTGGAAAAGTGAAGTAAAACACTAGGGCTAGAAAATTCTAGCGTTGGCACGCACGCGCCACAATAATTCCAGCGCACAAATCAAAGCGCCATTATTTTCTGGCGTTATAATTTGGTTCTCACCCACTCACGCAAGATAGAGTTTTAATCCAGCTGTAAAATAAACACATCTGGCGCCGACATGTGAAGCGCTAGAAAATAACAACGCTTCTGATCCAAGTGTTGGAAATTTCTAGCGCTGCACACATCTCACCAGAAAACTCACAGTTCTCAATTCTATCTTATTCTGGCCTATTTTACTATAAATAGGGCCTCTAAATTCCGGAAAATAACACACATTCCTAGCCTAAAACCCTAAACTTGAGTATTGACCGAAGCTTCTCTCTGTCTCGTATTCGTACTGTCTGCCGTCTTAACCCTCTGTTACGCAGACCCTGCCCGCACGACCACCTGAATTAGTCTGAATATTGTCGAAGTGTTGCCGAAGTCTTAACCCAATCCTTAAGCCTAAACATACAAAAACTCTGGAAGAATCCCGTCCCGCAGTCAGTCAATCATCAGAAAGTTTGAAGGCCAAGGAAAGCTAGTAAAGTCAAGTGGTAGGTGTTCCTGAGAACCGCAGTATAGCCTACACTATACTGTAACTTAAATCTATATTTTACAACTTTCACCACCGTATAAATATGTTCACTTTAATCTGCTATATTACTCACGCCTAAATCAGATAACTCTTTGACAAACCGGTTTATTGCTAAGCACCTTGAATTAACCTAAATCATTATTTTGACATCTGTTTAGTGAATATTTGTGCATTAAAATCAATCCAGAGTAGTAATGTAACATAACGCATGTACCGTCGTCGTCGCATTGAACTAGTAAGGACCGCCGCTTGGGCTAATGTTGGGCACTCCCAGTATTAATAAACATCCCCCGAATTCTCCATCTCTGCTCCACTGGATGTACGTTGAGGGATCTCTACATCAGGGATCACAAGGGAACCTATGGCCGTTGTGAGTCAAAAATGTTTGCACTCCTGGCATATCACGATAACCGGGTTTTGTCAATTTTTCTTAAATTGAATGGCGACTCCTATAGACTAGTAAAAGAGGCTAATGCCCAGAGTGAGTTCCTATTTACTTAATATGCTTGCCACGTCTAGAGGGGAAAAGTCATGCGGGCCGTATACTCTTTTAGAGGCGCCCCGTCGTGTTTTTCGACCCCCTCACACCACCATATCTTAAAATTTCCGAATTAGAGCAATCCTTAATTTTTTGATCCAATTTTTTTAGTAACTAGTTGTTGGACCGTGCGCACGATCCCCCAAGATACAAAAATTTAGTTTGCAGAAAATATTACGTAAAAAGCTAACATTTACAAATTTATGTTAAATGCTAGAAAAGCAATACTAAATTCCGATTTGCATGTAACTACTATGAAATCATATATACGTTTACAATACTTGTGTCATTGATATTGTAGCAATTTCATAAGCACCATTGATAGGAGAAACGAGAAGTGGGCGGAGGAAAGCTAGGTTAGAAAGAGTGACATGAGAAATTCGGTGGAATGAGTTATTGGGTTCCCAACAAAAGGAAGAAAGAAAAGGCGAAATAGAAAAGTGAAAAAGGAGACACATGGAAGTTATATGACAAAGGGTATAATTGTCCCTACACTATTGATAAGAATAAGACAAAAAATAAGGCACAAAATAGGGGAAAAATAGTAAGTGTAAGGATACGAACCCGATCAACTTGGTAAATGGTTGTTATTTTTAAGTCCCTAACTGCTATACTCGGGTACAACCATTAGTAGATGTACAACCCCCCCCCCCCCCCCCCCCAAAAAAACCGAAGCGCGGCTGGAATTTATTTATTTTTAAAAAAAGCTACATCACGTGCTTTCTTTTTAACAAAAAAATTGCATATAAATTTTTCAAATATCATAAAGCTCTCATTTTTGTTTTCTCTTTCCCCAAAAGTTTCTCTCTCCTCATTTTTGTTTTCTCTCTCCCCAAAAGTTTATCTCTCCTCATTTGTATGTGTTTTTTTCTTCTAATCTCGAATAACAATGTCAATCGGAGAACCCGCTTGCGTTTGAGCCGCCCTAAATGTAAACTTCATCTCTCTTCTCTCTTTTTTCCTTTTTCTGCTTTTAATTTTCTTATTTTTGTGGTTTTTTTTATTGTATTTATATGTTGATTAGAAAAATGTCTTTGATAATTCAGTAGATTTTTCCTTTTATGTTCTATGTTTGTGCAAACATCAATTTTTATGTGGTTTAGAAATTTTCTGGTTAAATCTCCATTTCTCTCTCCATTTTCTTGCACATCAATTTTTATGTGATTTAGAGCATCTTTATTGTTTGTTCTTTCTTTTGGTATTGTTTGTTCTTTCTTGTTGTACTGTTTGTTCTTTCATGTTGTTTTTTAAATTCATCATAAAATTGTTCATAATCGTTGTATTGTTTGTTCTTTCATCTGGAATTTTATATGCTTTTTTATATTGTATGTACTTTTTTGTTGA
Source organism: Spinacia oleracea (assembly GCF_020520425.1). Taxonomy (NCBI): domain Eukaryota; kingdom Viridiplantae; phylum Streptophyta; class Magnoliopsida; order Caryophyllales; family Amaranthaceae; genus Spinacia; species Spinacia oleracea. The sequence continues at coordinate 33,877,251 of NC_079492.1, forward strand.
ATTGTTTGTTCTTTCTTATTTATTTGTTTGTTCATAATAATCATCTGGTTAATGTTCATAATGAAATGAAGCTCTTCATTGATCTTTTATGTTTTTACAAGCGCCTATATTGTTTGTTCTTTCTTTTTGTATTGTTGTTCTTTCTTGTTGTAATGTTTGTTTTTTCATGCTGTTTTTTTAAATTCATCATAAAATTGTTCATAATTGTTTTACTGTTTTTTCTTTCTTCTGGAATTTTATTTTCTTTTTTATATCGTTTGTTCTTTTTTGTTGAATTGTTTATTCTTTCTCGTTTATTTGTTTGTTCATAATATTCATCTGGTTAATGTTCATAATGAAATTGTTCATACTTTTTGTTTTATTTGTTCATACTCCATCCGTCCCGGAATACTTGACCTGTTTTCATTATCGGGCCGTCCCTTAATACTTGACCTGTTTCTAAAAATGGAAATATTTTAACAATATTATATTATTTCTCACTCCACCCATATTAACCCACCTACCCCCTACTCCATACAAAAAATAATTAAAAATTCAACCCCTACTCTCCCCCAACCCCACCTCTTAACCCACCTCCCACTAACTACATTAAAATAATACCCCACTATCAACTACTATACCTATTAAATTAAATAAGTCAATTCAAATTCCTTAAACTCTGTGCCGGTCAAACCGGGTCGAGTATTCCGGGACGGAGGGAGTACCTTTTATATTCTTTGTTCTTTCTTGTTCTATTACTAAGCATATTTTAAACCCTTGTTCTTATTTTTTTAACCTATTTGTTTTCTTTGCATGCTCATCATTTTCAAATTAGTAAATGTTCATTTTTAAATTAGTTGTGATCATCATATCAAATTACTTACTATTTTTATTTTCAGCCTACAACAATGAGGGAATTGAAAACGTGAAAGTCAAATATTGTGTTCAAATCACACTTCATACACACATTCAAAAGTATAAGAACTCGGAACTACATCAAAAACAAGATTCAAGATTGAAGATATAGAAAAATAAGTGGATGATTTCTACCAATATATTGTAATTCAAGTACAATTACATATGTAATGCTTGAAATGTTCATTTTTTTTTGGGTAAAATATGTCATTTGACATGTTTTAATTGTTCAATACGTGTAAATATATGTTCAAAGTAATAACATAGTAATGCAATAACTATATTCATTTTAAAATTAGTAAATACTCATTTCATAATCAGTAGATAAAATTCATTTCTAAATTGGTTGAATAAATGAAGATTGCCAAATAATTAGATAAACGTTCATATTCGAATGAGTAGATAAATGTTCATTTCTAAATAAATAAATAAATGTTCATTTCCAAATAAATAAATAAATATTCATTTCCGAAATAGTAAAGGTTCATTTCCATACCAGTATATTATTGTTCATCTTAAACAACACAAAACGACGCCCGTTTTGAATGGGGTACAACCAGCTCTAGTACAGCCAAAAATTTGACCTTATTTTTAGATCGCCCAACTGGTCACAACATCTGTGGGCCGTGTTTAGTATCGTGCCTAGGCCCGGCACATTGCCAGAACAAAGAAAAGAACAATTCGATCTAATTGTCAAATAGAATGGTGTTCAAATTCCATCCACATAAAAATATTGAATATAGTCATCTTCCTGCAAACTGGGCAACCAACTTGTTTACAGTTATTAGCCATGGCTAAAGTTCTGGACTCCCATTTCTTAGCTCTGACAGCCATTGTCACTGTATTCTTCCACCCCCCTTTCTCTCTCGTAACAATTTGTTACATTGCTCTGAATTTCCTCTAAACACTAACACTTTTTTCTGGGTTTTCTTTTATTTTCTGCAGGTGTTTTATCAGTTCATTTTCTTTGTTGTTACAGCTCTTCTCAAGTTCGATAAAGTCACCGATTTTGCTGGTATTTTTTTCTTCTTGTTGCATAATTCTATAAATTTATGAATTTTTAAGGAATCAATTGTTAAATGTCAATTGTTGGTTGTGTTATTCGGTTTCCATTCATAGAATAAATGTATGGAGTGTTTATTTTGTTTATCAAGATAAAGTTGTGAAATTTGGTTAAGGTTTTGCTTAGAATGTGCGAATTTGAAAATTGAAGATTATGAAACTGACTATTGATTCATTGAATTCAAAGTGAATTAATTTTGTACTACAAAATATGGTTAAGGAAACTATATTAAGTTGTACCCTTGAGAATGCTGATGTGCATTTTACTGCCAATGAATTATCTCTTCTAGACGTACTCATGGTCGTGTTTCGGGTAGGAGTGTCTTGCAATTGTAATACATAATTGGCTATGACACTTGGTTAGGATTGTTCATATGTAGACAACAAGACATGTATACCCATTGAGAATTATGCTTTGTGATGATTAAATTGTTGTTCCATACGAGTAATGGCTAGGGGAGATGAAGTGTTGCGGAAAGGGAAGGAAATTGTGTTCTTGTTTACTACTCCACTAGTGTATTATAATGCTGTTCTCATCATTGTCTGCATTCAAGTTTTATATTAATCGTGCATTGGTTATATAGAACCTTTTACTCTGCAAGTCTATGTAATGAAATGTGATTACTAACGGAACATTAATATAGAAGTATTTTTTACGACCTCCATTGATGTCCATATGTGGTATTGAGTACACTCATAATTCTTCTTCTTTTCCCTATCATAGTCGAGACTCGATATGTTGCAGTAAAAGTTACTCTCTCCAAATCTAAATAATAGGTCACATTTGATTAAAGGTCACTAAAGGAATTGGGTTTGAGTAGTATGTCTTTTCAAATTTTTTACTTCTGCACCGTACCAATGTTGTCTTTCTTTGGAATTCTAGTTATGCATATCACTTGCATTATGTTGGTTATAAAGATTTGGAGGGAGGGGGGACGGGAAAGTGAGGTATACATTTTCCCTTATTTAGATAAGTCACAGGGGAAGGGTAGGGAAGGGAATTGGGTGGATCCATTTTTGCTCCCCCTTTAATAAATCAAATCCCTCCATAATGGAAACTCACTCCTTGCCTCCTATCACCTCCATTTATCTACCCTCTTTTCCTCCCCTCCGAACAAAGTGTAAGGGTAATAGGGTGAATACAACATTTAACTAACTAAAGTTAGAAAGGGGCTTATTATGTAGGATGGTTTTAAATAAATTTGTGGCCCTTTTTTTAAGGGCGATGGGATTACTTTCGTTTCTTTTGATTGGCTTTGTGAAATGTTAGAAGTACGGTTTCCCGACCTTCCCCTTTTGTCTGTCTTGAAGGAGGGGTACTTGTCAGATTGATACAATTAGCTACTTTGCCTATGTAATGTTCTTTTCCACCATATGTATTTTGTAGAACTACAAATTTTAGCATTGCTGGTGTGTAGAAGTTAGTTAAGGCAGCCTTTGATTTGATTTTTCTAATAATGGTTGCATTTGACTGAAAATTATGTCTGGGCAGTTGCTTGTGATGACTGACTGAGCAGATACGTCATCAGTATCCTGTCTGAAGTTCTGTTAATCCTTCAATGAATTTGGAGGAGTTCTTTATTAGTATATCTATTTATTTTCTTTCTAGAAAACTTACTTAGAAGGCGCTATAGCATAAGTTCTTTGCCGCTGTTCACCTGTTCATGTAACTCTATGTAATGCTTGTCTCAGGGAGCACAAACTTTATCATACTTGCTGTATTGACCTTTGTCGTCAAAGCATCATGGAATTTTAGACAGGTAATTGTTACTCTTCCTGAAATTCTTTGTTACATTGCATATGCAGTCCTTCCAGTCCATATGGCTATCTTCCTTGTATAGTTCTGTCTTTATAGCATTTTCTGTCTCTTGTTTTCCTTGTCTTTTGACTTTGATCCTCTAGAATGTCATAAAACAGCCTTTTGTGATACCGTTTACAAGTCTTCAATGTTATCAGCTTAATTTGTTTTTCCTTCACAGCGACAGAGGTATTTAGTTATTATTCCTCTCTGTAGCTTATCAGAAGCAAGTCATAGCTCTTGCACCATCTACTTCCAACTTTCAAAAATTTAGACATTCAACTCACTGATGCCTTACCTAAGATATTGTAACATACACCATACTACCACATCTAACATGGGGTAGAATGAACCCCCTTAGTCTGCAATAGGCTAATCCAAATAATAAAGACACCAAAGACCACACCAGGAGATTCATCTGCAATAATCTATGACTTATTAGGTGTAAGACAACTATTCACTTCTTGTTTAATTTCCAGTCCTAAGAGAGGAGATTGGAAAAGCCAATAAACTAGCAATTGAAGCTAGGAAGAATGCGTTTATTTTCCTCTGTTGGGAGTTTGGTGTTTTACATTCGGTTGAAGCCTGTCAAAAATGCATTTTTGTGTGTGTGATTTTTCTGATGTGTAGCTTCATCTGTTCTCCAGGTAGTTTTGACTTTGCTTGTGGTAATATGGGGTCTACGTCTTGGGTTATTCCTTTTGATGAGGTATGAACTAAAGTATTGATCCTAGGCCATATTCTGTACTGTATGTATTTTATTGTATAGGTGAGTTTGTGTTCTTGAAGCAGGCCTGGCTTTCTCTGTCCAAGTGTACAGTAAAATTAGTATTTAGTGTTGCTTTTCCTATGACAAATATGACCAGATGTCAAGCAAGAAGTACTTGCATTTCTCAATTATCGAATCTATGTCCGGTCTTCTCTTCTTGAAGAAATTAATTTGTTCATTTGATTATACAACAATAGATACGGTTCTTAATTTTGACTTGGTCGAGCTTCGTATCAGGATTATGCAGTGGGGAGAGGACCGTCGATTCGATGAGATGCGTGCAAATCTGGGGAAACTAGCAGTATTCTGGATCTTCCAGGTTTCTGCGACTTTTTTTATGTTTGTGATTGTTACCTGTGAGCCATTCCTGATTTTATCATAGTTTTCTTTTCCATTTGAGAATTCCTGCAATCTAATTGTCAAAAATCTTCAAACGAATGGTATCAGGCTGTGTGGGTATGGACTGTGAGCTTACCAGTGACAGTTGTCAATGCTAGTGACAGGAATCCATCATTTCAAGCAGCCGATATAATTGGGTGGATTATGTGGTCCATAGGTTTTTCTCTTGAAGCTACAGCTGACCAGCAGAAACTGGCATTCAAAAGCTCACCAGGAAGTAGAGGAAAATGGTGTGATGTTGGAGTTTGGAAGTATACCCGTCATCCAAACTACTTTGGAGAGGTTAGTGTTGCTTTTATTGTATAGAACTACAGATGACTAATCTTAGCATATGCAATTTTATTATTTTACTTGTGAAACATAACTAGCCTTTCACTTGACACTCCCCTTCTTTTGCATGCCTAAATGCTTGACCTGTTTCCTGATCTGTGTAAATAACGTATCCGAGTTTTTGGTGGCTGCAAACTCTTGATGCACCACTACAGTTAAAACAGGATTTATCGCCACACAGTTTTCTAGTGAGTATAAGCAGAGTTGCGTCTAGGAAACTGCAAGGTCTGTGAGCTACATCAGTTGCAATACCTTAGCAGTTCCTTTGCCCCCTGAATTTTTCTTTGTGCTCAATTCATTCAGTTGAACTATCTTAAATGTGTGAATTTATAGAACAATCACAACCTATTATCAAATTCAAAGGTTAGCACTAGAAGGATTGGCTGGAGAGAGTGGTAAGCTGTATGCAATGTCATGCTGTAATATATATCATAAAGCCATAAGTGAGAACGACCTAATGAGGTCTCCACAATTTATGACTTTATTTACTTCAATAAGATCTAGTTGCACCTACTATGACATAGAGAGTGTCTACACTCACCATTATGAGGCATCATCATGTGCTGCATAGTACAAACGTCACTTATTATTATCTACAATGCTTTTAGTTAGATCACATAACCAGAGGTGGCCCTTGTGGCTGTGGAACTGTTACATATCAATGATAGAAATACACCAGGTGCTGTACAATGTTCCAGGACATGATCCAATAACTAAGCCCAAACATCTAGAAGAGAATGATAAAGGAGAATAAGTAGAGAATTTTACTTAAAGCTCTATTACCTATTAATAAATCGTATTATTTCTTAAAGAACATTCATAATTTGCACCAATATGTTGTTGTTGGGAGAAACGTTTTTCCTGGTTGCATCATGAGGCTACTCAAATGGACTTCTTGAAGATCTTGGCCTTTTGTCTGAGAAATTATTGTGAGTGGTTTTTGATGTGTACTTCAATTATAGCCAACTACGATAGAAAAGCAAAGTTGTATCTTATTGTGGCGACTGATGGGTCTTGTATGCATCAGTAATGACTAGATTGACTAGATGGATACCATTTTGGTGAGTGCCCAAGTGGAATGCATGAATTTTTTTGAGACCAACAAAAGTAAATACTTCCTCCGATTCTTTATTGTTGCAATATACCCCTCTACACGATATTTAAGAAAGTGGTACTTGAGTGGGGCCACAACCACTTTAGTCACATTACTTACTTCATTTTAGGTGTAAAATTGTAACTTTGGTAAAAAATGTTTCTATTTTAGGTGTGTTGCAACTATTAGGGACATTTCCATTTTAGGGAGATGTTGCAACTATATAGAAATGGAGGAAGTACATATTATGAGGCAAAGAAATATGTTGCAGTTTCTATATATGAGTGGCTTTACTGGAATTACTTGTACCAATAGTTGCCTTCCAATTTAGCTGAAGACATTGGAGAGCAAGCAGGTGCAAAGCCACTGAAACAAATTTGTAACTATAGGTTAACAAATACACATTTATACATTGATCTATTTATGAATTAACCTCCACCATAACACACCTTTCCTTCGTTAAGTAGTGTTTAAGGAGTTAATCCTTTCAAGATCATGACAAGTACCTCGCCCGTACTTGTCACTGGCTACGAGCGTCTTAGGCGAATCTCTCCGCATACTTACTCCGAAGGTGGCTGCTTTGGAAGATAAGGCTTATTGCGGATATTGGTTGTCTTCGCTCTTGGAAAAATCAAAGCTTAAGTGCTCACTAGCACTTTGCTTGGTGCGAGTTGCTCATTTCATGTGCGGTCTGGTCTACTAGGCTATTCGACGACTAGCGTCGCACCTAGGTATAGTCGACCCCTTAAATCGGTGTCGACTAAAATAACCGTTACAAACCTCCCCAACTTAAAGAAAATTGACGTCCTCGTCAGGTTCATCCACTAAGGGTTGCGAAGGTAGCACCCAATGTGCTCTTTGCAACTTCCTCCGTCGTTTATCGATGTATGACCTTTTTCCAAGGCTTGGTTCGTCACTTCTTCCAGAGTACAAATCGTACTCCTCGACATTATAGTCTTAGCAGCCATTGACACTCGGTCTGACTAGAGATAAAACGCTGTTGTTCCTTTGAGTGAGTCCTTACTCACGAAATGGTAGGAGCCTGTTTGTTGTTTGCTTGAATCTATCCTTCATGCATCGAACATACCTCGACCAAGCAGTTTGGAGTAACCCACAACTATGCTGTCGAGATGGTAGGTTTTATTCAATAATTAACGGGACTGCCCAGCCATGGAAGCGCATGAAGTACACCTTCAAGTTAACGAGACCAGACTACACGCCCTTTACTCTCTTGGCTTGTTTTGCTTATGTCTGAGGGAAAAACCCTGGACCATCCCAACTTTAACATAGGTTTAGATGCGTCCTGGGTCCTTAGTGTTAAATTCACAAGCTTTTTGCCTTTGAAGTCGACCAAACACTATGTCCTGATTTAAGCGAATTAAAAACGACAACATAAGCCAATATATAACTGCGAATTCCAACATTAAGTAAACTATTAATTTGAGTACATAACGTATTACAACCAGCAAGAAAATCTTGAAAACCAAATCAAATTAAACAAGACAACAACTAAAATAAGAAGTAAAATGTTAAGCAATCCATATGCTTACAATCATACAGCTCAAACGGGTGGAAGCGACACCTCCTCTTTTCTGAAGGAGTAGGAGAGGAAGGGGTGTACTCCGGAGATCCTGGAGTATAATCTTCATCACAAAAGACATAGCCGAAAATGAAGCATACCCATATGGGAGAAGTCAAAGCACAAGTATTTAATCTTGTGCATAGCCCATCATGGATAGGCTAGAAATCACGAGGAGTGTTCTGGACCATCATCTTGTTAGATGCACCGCAAGAACAATGATGGGTTATGCCATTTGTAATGGCCTTGATGCGCGTGAATAACTATGGGTTGGAAATAGAAGCGGCTTTTAAGGATCCTAGTAAATTTTTATTCTACTTTTTGAAGACGTTTCTTAGTGTAACCATTTAGAGGTTATATAGTCATGCTTTTTGCAAACTTACTGTGCGCCTGTAAGAGTTCAATGTTGCAATTTTATGATTTTAGGCTGAGAGAAAGATAAGTAAACACTAATAATAGAAATAGTAAAAACAACATAAAGTTTAAGGAGTAGGATAAATTGAATTTCCGACCTCTCTTATTTTAGTATTGAAATTTATTATATATATTGTAATGAATGTATCAACTTATATAATAGCAATATAACAAAATAATATAATATATAACAAAATAATATATATCATTCTCTATTAATTCATTAAGCAATTCAACCCCATCTTTCTCGTATTCTCAACAATGCCAAGGAAATTCAGAGAAACGAGGAAACCAAAGAGGGTATCGGCATGGAAGAGGTCGTGGTACCTAAAATTTTGGTTGTGGTCGAGGAAGAAGTCGCGGGCAATACCAAAATTATCAACAAAGGTCAAATAATGTTGTATTTGTGGTAAGTCTGGCGATCAATCATGTGAATGCTATCATAAAAGTAAGAGATGTCGCAATCCAAATCATTCCCAAAAAGATTGGTGGCATCAAAATGGTAACAATACAAGCGAAAGCGAAGCAAATATTACCACAAATGGAGAAGGTGATGAACAACCATTTCTTATGTGTATGGATGCACGAATAATTATGATAATATGTGGTTTTTGGATAGTGGATGCAGTAACCACATGACAGAAAATAAAAATTTGTTTGTCAAATTGGACACGAATGCTACTAATCAAGTCACTTTAGGTGATGGTAAAAAGGAAAATGTGGAAGGAAAATGGGATATTGATGTGAATGGAAAATCAAATGATACACAATACATATTTGATGTTCTTTATGTACCAAATTTGGCACATAATCTTCTTAGTGTCGGGCAACTAGTCCAAAGAGGATACTCAGAAAATTTCAATACGGGAGAATGCATGATCTTCGACAAGAAATCTGGTACAACGTTGGCAAAAGTACAAATGGTTGGAAAATAAAGTATTTCCAATTCACTTGCCATAAATAAGAAAGTGGTGTTGCAAGCAAATGCTATGGATGAGTCTTATCTATGGAATTTACGGTACGGGCATTTGAACCAAAAAGGATGACACCTATTATAACAAAAAGTCATGGTGGTGAGATTTCCACTTATTGATAGAAATCTTCAAGTTTGTGAAGGATGTATATATGGCAAAATGCATGTCTGCCATTTCCAAAGAATTCATGGAGAGCCAAAGCTCCTCTTGAATTAGTTCATGCAGATATATTAGGCCCCACAAGAAATCCTTCCCTGCATAACAAGAGGTATTTTTGTTATTTGTTGATGTTTACACTCGTATGATGTGGATATATTTTGTCGATCAAAAGTCAGATGCTTTCAATGTTTTTTGTTCAATTTAATCTAGTTGAAAGGCAAAGTGGATATATGACCAAAACATTGAGAACTGATAGAGGGGGTAAATTTATATATAAGCCTTTCTCGGAGCACTGTAGAGATGAAGGTATAAAAAATGACAATTGACTGTCTCAAGAACACCTCAACAAAATGGTGTAGCCAAAAGAAAGAATTGCACAATTGCTGAAATGGCTAGAAGCATGATGGAAGAAAAAGGATTCCCTAAAAATTTATGGGCCGAAACACTAAATACAACTATTTACATACTCAAATGTTCTCCAACTAAAGAAGTTCGTAACAAGACTCCTTATGAAGCTTGGAACAGTAGAAAATGTGTTATTAGCAATTTGAGAATCTTTGGAAGCATTGCATATGCCTTGAATAAAGATCAAGGTAAAAATAAGGTTGATCCCAAAGGAAGAAAATATCTTTTTGTGGGATACAATTATGAATCAAAAGGCTATCGTCTCTTAGATCTCGAAGCTAAGAAACTAATAGTCTCTAGATATCTTATATTTGATGAATATGCAAAATGGAAATGGGATGATGAAACAGTTCAAACAAAGTAAATATCCCTACACAAGAAGAGAAACATCATCGTCTCCGATCTCGAATCAACCAGGAAGAGTACGAAAGATACCTTATTTAGATGATTACTAGTCTTATATATACGCTATGCGCACGAGATTATATAAAAAATAAAAATTGCGTTATGAAAACTAATCACAATAATAATATGTTAGAAAATTGTTCAAAAAGTTCATATGAATAAAAATTAGATATAATAATCTCTAGATAAGAAAAGTATTTACATAGTGAAACAATGTAACACACGTATTATATGACGAAAAATCTAAATTGTAGTACTAAAGTAAAGAAAATTAACATATAAATAATGTGTTTCACTTTTCTTTTTTTCTCGCAATGTACTTAGCTAATCACATGTTTTCTGCTCAATTAATTTGCAACACATAACTAACATTATAGGATTATTCTGAATTTAAATCTTCAATCGGTGGAGACCTATAAAAAAAGCTATGTTTTCGAAGATTTGAGAGTACTTTTCTTTGACCTGATTGCGTCCTAAGCTGCATATAAAGTAGAAATTTCCTTTAATTTAAATACATACAATAGGGCTGGAACCTATTAAAGTACTAATTTTAATTATATTAGTACCCAATCAACCTAAAATATGTGTGCAAGGTCATGTAGTATTACCACTTTTATCAAACATGATAAGTCGAATCAATAACCTATAAATCTCTAGAACTTCACATATTATTTTACCAACAACAAACTATCAAATTTATCTCAAAATGGCAATAATATATCTCAAAATAAAAAATGAAAAATAGTACTCCCTCCATTCCTTTTTGATGTTCTTGTTTCCATAAATAGCGTTCCTATTTGATCTTAATAAAAATAGTATTACTTTAATAAAATTATCTTCTATCTTCTTCATTTCTTTATTACTTTCTCTTACACCCAATCATTACAAGATTCCATTTTCTTATTTTCCACCCCAAACTCCAAATAGGAACATCAAAAAGGAATGGAGGGAGTACGAAAATAACCTACCATTTTTAATTAGGACGTCTTGAACATCAAATACAAAAATAAAAAACACAAATTGAATAGTAATGATTAATTTCTAAAAAATAAACCTATTTCCCGAAAATAAAGAAAATTTGTGATTAATTACCCGTGGAGACCACCATTAACAGAATCAATTTTTTTTAACCCATTTCATAAACTCCAGATTATCCAACGACCTCCCTCTTATGAGTTGTTAACTTCTATATGTTGAATTCAACATCTCAAAAAATAAATTAACCAAAGAAAACAACATTATGACCGGATTCGGGTCAATTTACATATAAGAATAGTATTTTTAGATCAAAGGGAGTAGCTCATAATCAGCCAAATCATGTGTTAGAAAACAACCAAGCATAAACAAATTACAATTCACATTCTTATGAAACATAAAATTATCAACAGTTTGGTAACAATTCTAATCCAAGCTTAAGCACCCCCTCCACCTTTAACATCACCGAAGAGAGAGAATATAAGAACTCAATTCAATCCAATGAACCCCATGTCGATTTGTACATCCTCCTCCTCTTCATCATCAAGCTCGATAAAATCATGGGTCGTTCATGGTTTAGTGTTAGTAGCGGCGGCTGCCGCTACGATTGGTGCTCACACTTCTACCTCCGCCGATCTCGGAAGTTTCTTTCGCGGGTCATCGGAAATATACCCGCTCGTTTCGCTTCCTCTCGGTTTCAGGGCAAACCCAAATGGTAAATGTTGATTAAAGAATCAAATTAAGAAATGCCCAGGTAAAATGTGTGTATGATACCCTCTAATTTGACCTAAGAAATGACTTAAAGATGAAGCCCATATTTCAGAAATGAATGGAATTGTGTGTCTTGCATTGATGTTAATCACAGAATATGTACAACGTACATTGCTTGATGGAAGCCTGATTTCTAGGAGTATCTTTGACAACTAATATACAAGAGTATAATTAGCTAGCTAATATAGGTAAGTATTTACTGTGAATGATTTACATAATAAAATCAAAGATTATATAGCTAATGTAGGTAATTATTTGCTGTGATTGATTTTCAGTTTTTAAAATCGAAAATTAATCAGTTTTTTAAAATAATCAATAATCAGATTTACAGTAATATGTAAGTTTGAAATATGAGGGTATATTAGTCTTTTTGATTGGGGACACCAAAAGTGGGATTACCGAAATGCCTCTCCCCTCCTCCCTTATGTAATAAAGAATCTTTGACAACTAATATACATGAGTATAATTAGCTAGCTAATATAGGTAATTATTTACCGTGATTGATTTACATGATAAAATCAAAGATTATAGCTAATATAGCTAATTATTTTCCGTGATTGATTTTCAGTTTTTAAAATCAATAATTAATCAGTTTTTTAAAATAATAAATAATCAGATTTACAGCAATATGTAAGTGTGAAATATGAGAGTATATTTGTATTTTTGATTGGGGACACCAAAAGTGGGATTCCAAGATGGGAATATTCAAAAGCACAAAGCAAGGCTTGTTGTTAAAGGCTATGCTCAAAATCCCGGAGTTGATTTCAATGAGACATTTGCTCCAGTAGCTCGTATTGAAACAATTAGAACGGTGTTAGCCATAGCTGCACAAAAAGAATTTTTTTTGTATAGCTTGATGTGAAATCAACATATCTTAATGGAGTGCGAGAAGAAGAAGTGTATGTGGAACAACCACAAGGTTATGAAATTTCATGGCAAGAAAAAAAAGTTTATCGTTTGCAAAAAGCTCTCTATCGACTAAAGCAAGCTCCAAGAGCATGGAATAGTAGAATTGACAGGTGTTTTATGAAAAATGGATTAAAAGAATGTCCAAGTGAACCATCATTCTATATTAAAGAAAACAATGATGGACAATTTCTCATTGTTTGTCTTTATATTGATGATCTTATCTACACTGGAAATGATATGAAACTCAATAATGAGTTCAAAGAGTCCATGATGCAAGACTTCGAAATGATTGACTTGAGACTTGTGAAGTACTTTCTTGAAATCCAAGTAAAGCAGACTAAGGGAGAAATTTTCTTTAATCAAGAAAAATATACAAGGGATATTCTCAAGGAATTTCATATGGAGAATTGCAAACATGTGATTTTCCTACGGCATTGAATGAAAAATTAAGTCAAGATGATGGAGCTAAGAAAGTCGATGGTAACATATACAGAAGTTTAGTATGTTCTCTACTACACTTAACTCATATGAGGCATGACATAGCTCAAGCAGTGAATATGGCATCAAGATTTATGAATAATCCTAAAATTTTATTTTGGAAGAGGGTTTTACGTTATCTTCAAGGAACTAAGAAAATAGGCATACGGTACCGAATTGAAGAAAATGATGAATTAATTGATTATACAATAGTGACTTGGCTGGATCAATAGATGATCGTAAGAGCACATCATCTTACATTTTTAATTTAGGCACTAAGATAATATCATGGCATCAGAAGAAACAACAAAATGTAGCACTTGTATCAGTAGAAGCTAAATATAGCAACATGTGAAGCGGTTTGGTTAAGAAGAATTTTAAAAGATTTGGTACTAAGCAAGATAACCCAACAACAATATTTTGCGACAATATGTCGGCAATTGCTATGAAGAAGAATCCAGTGTTTCATGCTAGAAGTAAACATATTGAGATTCGACATCACTTTATACGTGACTTAGTGGCTGACGAAGAAATAAGACTTGAGTTTATTAATACAAATGATCAGCCAACAAATATGCTTACCAAACCAATAATCATGGAAAAATTCGAATAGTTCAAGACTATGGTAAACATTGCAAATTAACAGGGGAATTTGTGAGAGATTAATTTTGCAATGTTATGATCTTTTACAAAACAGAAAAAGAAAAAACTCCCTCCGTTCTTATATATTAGTCATGTTTTGACTTTTCAACTCGTTTCAACTCAATATTTAAAGTAAATATCTCCAAATACGTAAATTAAAAAAATATAAAAATTTGATATTGTTAAACTACACATTAAGACGAACAAAATAAGATCTCACATGAATATGTTTTGAAGTACATATTGGAAAGAAATTAGAATATTCTCTTCAATTGTGAATAGTGTCAAGATTCCAAATGGGACTAATATTCGAGAACAGCGGGAGTATATAAGTTCAACCGTTATGTTTTCATCTCACCCACTCCATTCTCACTCCCTTTACGGCTTTAGGCTCCGTTTGTTTCCTTTGTTTGTTTTGGTAAGGGGTGGAAAACAATTTTCCTAAAAGTTGAAAATAGTTCTCCCAAGGTGGAAAACATTTTCCTTTTGTAAGGAAGAAATGCCACAGTTTCCTCTCCATTCCCTTATATCCCTTTTCTTCTCCTCCGATCCATCATCGCCTTCCCACTTCCATTTCTTTTTTCTCTATAACTTTTCTTGTAAGGAAATAAACAAAATAACTATTTTACAATTGTGTTATGTATTGAAAGTTATTTTCTTTGGAAACTCATTTCCATTGAAAATGTTTTCCTTAAAACAAACAGAGCCTTAACTCAATTTTAACCATGAAGCTGATAGTAAGAGACATAGCAATACCATATAAGGTTTATATGGTTTTATAGTTTGAAGCCACTGAAACAAAATCATACTAAAAAACTTAAGACTCAATTTTCACCTTGGCTGCAGCTTTATGTATGCATCTCATATTCGCCTGTTGCGGATGATATGTTTGCAAACAGTACCCTTTGCCTAGATTTGCCAAATTCATTTACTTTCTCTTCTACGGTTCTCCTAAAAGAATATTTACTCCCTCTGTCCCCCATTAAACTTCCTATTTCTCATGAGCACATGTTTTTAGGATAAAATTGTAGTGGGTTGTATTGAATGATCGAAGTTAAATAAAAAATAAAGTAGTGGGGATAGTGTAATGTCTTTAGCAGAGGTGAGGGAAAGTGGGGAAGTAAGAAAATAATTTATTTTGTTGACCCACTCAAAATGAGAGATTGGGGTGGACATTTTGTGAGAAATGGGAATTTGAATGGGGGGCGGAAGGGGTATAAACTATTGCTTCTGGAAATTATGTTGCTCTGCTTATGTCCTTTCTTACAAATGTACTTGAATTCTGGCAGATATTTCTTTGGTGGGGAATTTTTATCAGTTCGATACCAGTTCTAGTTGGTGCTGAATGGCTTGTTGTCCTTGGACCAGTATTCCTCACACTGCTGCTCCTATTTGTCAGCGGAATACCACTGCTTGAGGTTAGCTTTCAGCGTTGTTGTTACTTCTACTCGTAGTATTGTTTTGGAAGACCATTTACCAAATGTTCCCACTATGTGCAACAGGCTTCAGCAGATAAGAAATTTGGCAGTGTGGATGATTACAGACTGTACAAAAAAGTTACCAGGTTATTATTGTTATTTTTTAATCTTCAGCTTCTTCTCCATGCACTGATGTATATGCTTGGGAAATTCCCTGTTATATTGCAATTATATCAAATGGTACCACTGAGATTGCTTCAATGATTCTGACTTCTTAAAACTTTCAAAATGGCTTTTGAAAGATAATTTAAACAGACCGATTTAGTGGAGTTGATAAGGCCATAACCATTAACCCTCATGGCCAAGGTTCAAAACTTGGTCTCCAGACTCTCCACTTCAGCTAGTAGAATAAACAAGACAGTTGGATGCTGGATAATGTTTTCTCCGCGGTGTGTTTTAATACATCTCCCTCCTTCCAGAGCACTGATAACTTAACAAATCATTTGGAGTAAGGTCACGAGTTAAGGCAAACTGGCTAGGCCATGATGACGAAGTTTGTGTAGTTTTAATTGAAATGACTCGTTTGAATATCCCAGTATACTGCTTTTCATAAGCTAACACCAGAAGATGTAGGTATTAATGATAATGAAATTTTGAAAGAAAAACAATGTTGAATGTCCTTGCAAAATTACATTGGAATTGACTTGATAACCCATATCAAATTACATGTTAATATAGATGCCATTAACTTTTTTTTATTACCTTTTATGAATAATAACCGTTAGGACTCTGACCCGGAGGCCTCGTAGATGTTAGAATTCCATCCCTGACCATTCGTAACAAATTATTTTCCATTTTTTGTAGATAAACAAGATTTTCTTCAGAAATTAGTAGCAAATGAGACTTTTTCTTACGTAGAAATCAAACTGAAAACATTGTGGAGCGATCTTTATTGGACTTTTGACTGAATATAAGTTGAATACAAAAGATTTGTGACTAATTGTGATAACTGTTTTTCCAGC
This sequence comes from Spinacia oleracea, assembly GCF_020520425.1. Taxonomy (NCBI): domain Eukaryota; kingdom Viridiplantae; phylum Streptophyta; class Magnoliopsida; order Caryophyllales; family Amaranthaceae; genus Spinacia; species Spinacia oleracea. Next base: position 33,893,746 of record NC_079492.1, read on the forward strand.
CCTCTCATCCCATTGCCACCAGCAGTATATGGGAAACTTCCTTTGTGGTTCAAGAAGATTTTCCTCTTTGAATTTCCTATTTACAGCAAGAATCTTTCTCAAGAAAGTCTTATGGTAAGGTCTTACTTGGCATAAAAATTTATATGACTTGGATGTATATATATATATATATACTACTACACTAGCCTTTTCCCTTCATTTTGATGTGAGGTTTGTTAAGTTGGATTCCTTGGTCTTGTTCTTTATATTTTGGCTGCGTTATTCCTTTCACTAAACAACTACTCTAAATTGATTGAAGATGAAAGAATTAGTTTACTAGTTGTTTGGGCTCCCAATTGACTCTCAATTGGGCCACTAAGTCCAAAGCCCAATGGCTCTAAACAACAGCATCAAACCTACCAATGGCTATTCAGCCATCCATTAAGGCCCAAGGCCCAATAGCAATAAATGACCTATGGGCATTTATTATGCAAACATTATAAATAGGCCGCCAAGGCTCACACCTCAAGGTACGTCCAATTTATCGCCTTAAGACTACTCTTCTAGAGAACTTCTCTCTAGAATCCGAGCATCGTTCTTACTTAGGCATCGGAGGGGCTTTCCTCGGAAACACCCCCGAGGCTAGTGACTTTGCTCTTGTGCAGGTGAATTCGGACTCTACTCATTCAAACAAGCAAGATCTTCAACACATACAAAGGGGCCTTCATTCGAAGCCCATTGTTTCCATCTTTACAACACCGGAACAATTTGGCGCCGTCTGTGGGGAAGAACACTTCAAAGCCTTTGAAAGACATCAATCACCTCTTTCCGGGAAAATGGTGAATGATGTTGTTAACAACAATGACGACGATATGATGGTGCGGTCAGATTCAGAATCTGACCAAGAGGAGCACCCTCAACCGATGGCGAGGTCACAGCCAAGCAGAGCTACGACCGCCACAAATGCAGGACCTCCGATTCCAACCAGGGAAGAGCTCACTGCGGCCATGACCATCATGCAAAACTTCCTCTTCAATGAGAAGCAGCAAGGACTGGCAAATGACCGCAGAGAAGAGAGGAGGACCAGGCGAAGGCTGAACGAGCCACCCAGTGCGGAAGTGTCCAGACCCGAACGAGAACTCCTTCCCTTGACAGGTACACACTTGACGTCGAGGTGGATGGAAAGCACGTGGGACACCCAAAAAAGGGCACAACAGCAACCAGATTGGTTTGCGAGACCATCGCCTACTCCAACAGCTCTCCAAAGCGAATCGACTACTCGTAACACTCGGGTCCGAAGCTCGGTGCTCAGCAGGTTGAGGCCCTCGGTCCACTCAAGGTTAAGACCCTCGATCCATACGAGACTCGGGGTGGGCGAGCCAAGCAGATCTGGCGAACGACCCGAGGTCAGTAGCCGAGAGAGAAGAAGAGACAGGAGGCATGATCGAACCCCTAGCCCCCATCGTACGCCCGAACGTTCTAATCACAGAACCTCGGCAAACGAAGGCATCAGGGCTAGACTCGGGAAAAGAATCATGACTCCCACGTCATCCCCTTTCTCGGACGAGCTGATCATGGAAGAAATACCGAAGGTAAGACTGCCAGCGCACCTGACCTACAGCGGAATCACAGATCCGAGGGATCATGTCATCTCCTACGAGCAGCAAATGTTCTTGAGTCCCTACTCCGAAGCATGTTGGTGTAAATATTTCCCAACCACGCTAACCGGAGTGGCGGGAGAGTGGTTTAGATCGCTGCCGAAGGGATCGATCAAGAGCTGGAAAAAGCTGAAAAAGAGATTCTGCACACAGTTCGTGAGCAACAATCGCCCCGAGCGAACCACAGCAGAACTGACCTCAATCCAACAAGAAAGAGACGAAAGTCTGAGAGAATTCATGGCCAGATTCATGAAGGAATCAACAAACATACCAAACTTGCAGCCAGACGTGGCCATCTTCGTCTTGAAGCACGCGCTCCAGGAAGGGAAGTTCCGTGACGAACTCTCAATGAAGAACCCCTCCAGAATAGCTGACGTGCTCCAAATGGCTGATGCGTTCATCAGAACCGAAGAGTTCAACAAGGCCGCTGCAAGGTTGAAAGGATCGTCGGACCCGAGAGACACAAAGAATACCCAGAGCAAGCCCGAGGGCAGCTCAAGGAAGGGGAAAGAGAAAGTAGGAGCTAGAGAGATGAGCCCGAAGAAAGACGGGAGAAGGGGTGAACTTCAACCCAAGTACACCAACTACACTCCACTAGCTCTGCCCCGAAAAGAGATATTTAGCCTCAACAGAAATGACGAAAAGTGGAAACTACCTGGGAAGCTCAAGTCCAACCCAGCTCGGAGAAACAAGAACAAATGGTGCGAGTTTCATGATGACTTCGGTCACCACACCGAAGAATGCAACTCGCTGAAAGACAACATAGAGGACCTCGTTCGCCGAGGCTACCTGAAACAGTACTTGTTAGACCGAAGGGAGGAAAAAGAAAAGGCCGCAAGCGGCAAACAACACGAGCAACCCCAGAAAAGGGTCTACGAAGCAACAGGGCACAAGAAGAATGACATCCTAGTGGTGTTCGGGGGACAGAAGTCTGGCCAGGCCAGCAAAAAACACCTAAGAGCCCTCTCCCATCGGGTCAACTTCAGCGCGGTGGGAGACAACCAGCCACACCCCCCGAACATGACCTTCACTGCTGATGATTGCTTCGGAGTCTAGTACAAACATGACGATCCTCTGGTCATTTCCATGGACCTCAACAACCACAACGTACATCGAGTGTTAGTCGACGGAGGAAGTGCCGTCAATATCATCTTCAGAAACTGCTTCGAGCAGCTGATCCTCGAAGAGCCAGAGGAAGCACTGACGAAAGTCAGTTATCCTCTGATCGGATTCAACGGATCCGCAGCTATCCCTCGAGGAAAGATCACCCTGCCAGTCACAGTGGGTGAAGGCCAGGCAGCAAAAACCCTTCGGGACGAATTTTTGGTGATGGACTGCGACTCCGTATACAACGTAATCATGGGGAGAACCATGATTCACAAGATGCAAGCAGTCCCCTCCACATACCACCAGCTGATGATATACGTCTCGGATGCAGGATTCGCCGAACGAATCAGAGGTGATCAAGAAGTGGCGAGAAGAACCTGCCACACTGCTGTCCGAAAGCCCAAACTAGGGGACGGCCCCGAGGAAGAAAAAGGAGCTACGGGAGAGGAAAGCGAGGCAAAAAGGAGAAGAGCAAGCACGAGCAGCTTGTCTCCCGCAGAAGTTGATGCCCGCCCCGAAACCCTATCTCCCGAACCAGATCAAGAAATGGAGGATATCTTCCTCGAAGAGGATTCAGACAGGAGCGTCCGAATAGGCAAGGGCCTAAGCTCGGGGCTCCGAATCGATTTGATCCGATTACTCAGGGATCATAAAGACATCTTTGCATGGTCAGCAGCAGATATGCCAGGGATAAATCCGAAGCTGATTTGTCACAAGCTGGACGTCAACGCTGAAGCTCGGCCAGTCAAGCAAAAAAAGAGGAACTACTCCTCGGAGAAAAACAAAGCCATCGCCGAGGAGGTGAAAAAGTTGCAGGAGGCCGGATTCATTGAACCATGCATGTATCCGAAATGGCTGGCCAACGTGGTGATGGTCAAAAAAGCGAACGGCTCCTGGCGAATGTGCGTGGATTTCACAGACCTGAACCGAGCCTGCCCCAAAGACTGCTATCCCCTGCCAAGGATAGATCAATTGGTTGACTCCACCAGCGGCCATGCACTGCTCAGCTTCATGGATGCCTTTTCAGGCTACCACCAAGTATTCATGCACCCCGATGACAGAGCAAAGACAGCGTTCATCACAAGCGCAGGAGTGTTCAACTACAAAATGATGCCTTTCGGCTTGAAAAATGCCGGAGCCACCTACCAGAGGCTAGTTGATCACGTCTTCGCCGACCAGAAAGGGAGGAATGTGGAGGTCTATGTGGATGACTCCATCGTAAAAAGCATCAAGGAGGAAGACCACGTCAAAGACTTGGCAGAGACCTTCGGAAATCTGAGGAAATACAGCATGAAGCTGAACCCAAAAAAATGCGTCTTCGGGGTGAAGTCAGGGGAATTCCTCGGATTCATGGTGAGCGAAAGAGGAATTGATGCAAACCCAGACAAAGTCCAAGCGGCATTGGATTTACCCGAGCCGAAGACCAAGAGAGATGTGCAGAGGCTAACCGGCAGGTTAGCCGCACTAACAAGGTTCATATCAAAAGCCTCGGACAAGGGAGCCCCCTTCTTCAAAGCACTGAAACCAAAGAACCTCCCCGGAGGAGAAGCAGAACCAGTCAAGAAAAAGGGGGTCCCGAGGAAAGTGGATCCCGAACTGATATGGGAACAGGAGCAAAAAGAAGCTTTTCAGCAACTCAGAGCCCACCTAGCTCAATTGCCGACACTGGCCAGACCAAAGGAGGGGGAAACCCTGTACCTATATGTCGCAGTTAGCCCTGGAACCGTCAGCGCAGTGCTTCTTCGGGAAGAAGAAAAGAAGCAACAACCAATCTACTTCACCAGCCGAACACTCACAGGGGCCGAAACCCGGTACCCACTCATCGAGAAAGTCGCATATGCAGTAGTGGTAGCTGCACGAAAACTGAGGCCATACTTCGACTCCCACCAGATCACAGTGCTAACTGACCAACCGCTCGAAAAAGTACTCGACAAAATAGAGAGGTCAGGAAGATTGGCTGCCTGGGCCTTCGAACTATCAGAGTTCGGCATCAAATATCAGCCGAGGACAGCAATCAAAGCACAAGCATTGGCAGACTTCTTGGCCGAGTGCTCATACCAGGAAATGCTGGATGATACGAAAAGCACTTGGGAGGTCTTCACTGACGGATCTTCCACAATAAACGGCTCAGGAGCAGGAGTTGTACTAATCCCCCCGACGGGGAAAAGCATAGAGTATGCATTGAAGTTCGGCTTCAAAGCAACTAACAACGAGGCCGAATATGAGGCCGCAATCGCAGGGATAGAGCTTTGTTTATCCCTGGAAGCCGAGCATGTTTGCCTCAAAACTGATTCCCAGCTTGTAGCCAACCAGATCCGAGGGGAGTATGAGGCCAAATGGCCCAGCATGACAGCTTACTTAGCAAAAATTAAATCCTTAACGTCAAAGTTAAGATCCTTTGAAGTCATTCTCATCCCCCGAGGACAAAACACGCAAGCAGACGCACTGTCAAAACTCGCAAGCTCAACACTCATCGACCTAAACAGGTCGGTCCACGTGGAGGTTCACCAAGAGAGAAGCATTGACTTGCCACCCACCACAGTATGCAGCTTACGTACCGAACCCAGCTGGATGGACGCAGTAGTTGCATACAAAGAAAGGGGAGAACTTCCCGAGGATAAGCTGCAGGCAAGAAAACTGAAAAGATTCAACAAGTGGTTCATCATCAGCGCCGAAGGAGAGCTCATGAGGAAATCATTCTCTGCTCCGCTGCTAAAATGTGTGGGTCCAACAGACGCTGACTACATCCTAAGGGAAATCCACCTCGGGATATGCGGAAACCACATCGGAGGCAGGACATTGGCACATAAAGCTCTTCGGGCTGGGTACTGGTGGCCCACTATGGTTTCCGAGGCAAAGCAGATGGCAAGGAAATGCGAGAAATGCCAAAAGTTCGCACCAGCCATCCATCAACCAGCTCAAACCCTACAATCAACACTGTATCCCTTACCATTCGCACAGTGGGGGTTAGACATCATTGGTCCCTTCCCCTCAGCGACGAACCAGAAAAAGTGGTTGATTGTAGGAGTCGACTATTTTACCAAATGGATCGAAGCCGAAGCTGTCTCCTCCATCACCGAACCTCAGGTCCGCAAGTTCATATGGCAGAACATCATCACAAGGTTCGGCATACCAAGACTGATGGTCTTCGACCACGGGAAACAGTTCGACAACACCCCGTTGCAAAAATGGTGCAAACAGTTCGGCATACACCTAGCGTACTCGGCAGTCTGTCACCCACAAAGCAACGGGCAAGCCGAAGCTGCTAACAAACTCATCCTCAATGCACTCAAGAAAAGAGTCGAGGATGACAAAAACAAATGATTAGAAGAGCTACCCGGATTGCTATGGTCCCTTCGGACCACTGAGAAAGAAGCTACCGGGCAAACACCGTTCCACCTTGTATACGGATCCGAAGCTGTAATCCCTGTGGAAATCGGAACAGAAAGCCTGAGGATCCAGGCATACAACAGGTATGATGGGCTCCAAGGAGAGAGCAACAACCAACTTCTATCCGAAGCTCTCGATCTACTGGACGAAGCTCGGAACGATGCAAGGACACTCAACGCAGCCTATTTGCAGAGGGTCAACAAGCATTACAACCGAAGAGTCAACGCCAGACCCCTAAAAGTCGGTGATCTAGTACTCAGAAACGCCGCCTCGGTTCAGAAAGGACGGATCCATGGCAAACTCTCAGCCACTTGGGAAGGACCATACATCATCCATTCCGAAAAAAGGCCAGGCACGTTTATGCTGAAACAGTTAGATGGAACAATTTTGAAGAACCATTGGAATACCGATGTTCTCAAGAAATATTTTGTATGATCTCTGTCTGTAAACCAAGTAAGTTGTTTAATGAGAAGAGGAAAGCCATTGGCACCATGAGTTTCATTAAACTTATCTCTATATTTATTGTCCCTTTATATATACATGCAGCCTCGGATCTGATCAATCCGAGACTAAAAACAGGATTGACTTTGCCCATTCCTTGATAAAATGCAAGAAATGACCAAATCATACACTTCAGGGAAGCGTCCAGAATCCTCGGATTCGCGGTACCCTAATAAAATTTGTTCGCAACAAACAGTCGCTCGAATCAAGTTATAAAACTCCGGCTCAGATCCACGGATCGCCGAAGGCATAACTAAGAGGCAGACTAGCGATCTCTTGCCCAGGTTTCCGAACCACAAGAGATCGGAAGAACAATCCAAACCTCTGAGCAGATCGACGGATTTGAAGAGTCTGGAAACTAAAGAGTCTCTTAGCAGATCTACGGATTTGAAGAACTCGCAAAACTAAAGAGTCTCTTAGCAGATCTACGGATTTGAAGAACTCGCAAAACTAAAGAGTCTCTTAGCAGATCTACGGATTTGAAGAACTCGCAAAACTAAAGAGTCTCTTAGCAGATCTACGGATTTGAAGAACTCACAAAATCAAAGAGTCTCTTAGCAGATCTACGGATTTGAAGAACTCGCAAAGTTAAAAAGTCTCTTAACAGATCTACGGATTTAAAGAGCTCGCAAGATCAAAAGGTTTTTAGCAAGTTTACAGAAAGAGGAGCTCGAGAAATCTACGGATTTAAAGACCTAAAATTGCGAAAGTACAAGTTGAAAAGAAGCAGCCAAGTAACAAACATTCATTTTTTATTCAATATTTGGGGGGAGTACAAATACATTGAAAGCCTCAAAAATTGAAAACAAAATGAAACAGTTAAAATCGGCAGCCATCAACAGACAATACCGGCCTACCGAAGTACTAAAGAAAACAAAAAGAAATGAGTACAACGCAGCGCCGAGGCAAAAGGGGGAAAGGCAAGCACATGTTCGGAAGTCCTCAACTGGAACCGACCGACTCTGAAGAAGACGACTGCCCGAATCCCTAACTCTTGGGAGTCTCAGGAGCATCCCCCAGGGGAGCATCCTTCGAAGAACCCCCAGCAGTAGTATCACCTTCGGAAGTCGCCTTCTGGGCCCGAGCCTCTGCAAGAGCAGCTTGGCGCTCAGCTTCAGCTTCGTCTCGATCAGCCTGGCACTCCACCAAGTGATCCTGGGCCCTCATCCAGAGCGGAACCTTCTCATTCCAAGGGAAATGAGGCATATGCTTCGCGAACATCCGCCGAGCACCTAGGATGCCATTCCAGTATTGCTCCCTACACTGATCAGCAGTGTAGAGGTCAACTCTCTCTTGCTCCAATTTCCGAATGGCAGCATCCTTCTCTCGGATCTTCAGCTGAAGAACGGGCACCTTGTCAGCTTGGTTCTGAACAATCTCCCGAAGCTTGACAAACTGCTGAAGCCTCGCCTCCGCTTCCTGGCTCTGCTTAATGGCCGCCTCAAATTTAGAAGTCATCTCCGTGAGAAGACTGTCCTTTTCTTCAAGTTCGCTCGCAAACTTGGCGGCCATTTCTTTCCTCTCCTTGTCGAAGGAAGCTATCTTTTCAGCATCCTCCTCGACTCGGAAAATAAGCTTCCCAACTTCGGCCCCGATCTGCTCAGCCGATTCCCTAGCCTCACGACTGTACTGAAGGTACAGTTGCTTGAGGTCCACCATCTCGGCGAAGAGCTCCCCAGCCTTCTGGTCCAAGACAGGGATATCACGAGCATAAGCCTCCTGATACCTCCTCAGTTGCCTCTCCTCAACCGAGCTGCACTCGGAAGCGAACGAGGACCAGAAAACAGCCTGGGAAAGAAGAAAAGACGAGAAAAGATGAGGAAAGGAGAAAACAACAAACCAAAAACGGAACTCAAAACAAAATTTCCAACACTTACCTCATTCAGATAATATTGGGCCATCATAGCTGGGTTCCTCTCCTCAGCTCCAGGAACCCTCCACTGCGGGTTGGCCCGAAGAAGATTCTCCCGTGCAGCTTCGGGACCCACCAAAGATCCCACGTGAGCCATGGGGTTCTCCCCCAAAACCGGAGCTCTAGCATAGCGAGCCATCGCCTCCCTTACCTCCTCGGGGATCCGTTTCAGCGGAACATCCGAGCAAGGGTCAGCGTGGATCAGTCTATCCAGGGCCGAGGTCGAAGTAGAGCCCAAGGTCGAGTGGCGCCTCTTCCTCGTCAGACCCTGCTCGGGTTGCTCCTCCTCAGCAGAAGGGACCTCCTTCTCAGCTTCGGGAACCTGTATGTGAGCTTCGGTGAGATCCACCATCTCCTTATCTGGACTTTTCTCCCTTTCGAGAGAAACGTCAGCAGATTCTTCCTTCTGCTCGGCCACAATAGGGACATCCGAGCCAGGAACAAGGTCGGCTTCAATTGCCTCCATCACCTTGGTTATATCCTGGATCTCGATCCCTAAAGCAGCAGACGGCTTCAGCGGAGAGGGGATGGTATCTTCCTCAGCCAACGGTTGGTCCACGGGCGGCGGTTCCGCAACCACCACACTCTTCAACTTCTGCCCTGGCAAGGGCATGAAGTGAAGGAGATTTTTGGGAGGAGGCATGACTTCCGAAACCGCTTCCTACAGGGCAAACGCTCAAAGGTCAGTTTCAGAAAAAGAGAGAACGGACCACAAAAAACTCCAAGTCAGAACAAATACCTTCTCCGAAGACTGAGAAGCTTTCGCTTTCTTCGGATGCGCAGAAGGCCTCAAAAGAGTGCTGCCCTTCCTTTTGCGCTGATCCTAAACAGAGGAGACCAAGGGTCAATAAATGTAAAAGAAGACAAAAGGAAGGAATAAAGAAAAATCGCGAAGTACCCGGTTCCTAGATAAAGAGATATCTATCCGAGCCGGAGATGAAACCGAAGGAACGGCACGCGGCACAGCGTCAGTCCCAGGACCCTAAAAAGATGGTCCAGGACCAAGACGTTAGCCGACGGCCAACCAGAAAGAAAGACAAACAAAAGACTTCGAGATATAGAAACACTCACCGGATCCGAGGTTGTCCTCAAATCAGGGAGCACGACTTTCACTGGAACAGCTTCGGGAGAAGAGGCAGAATCCCACGGATCAGCTCGAACTTCAGATATCCGAGCGACACCCGACGGAGACAGCACGTAATCCTTCAAGCGAGGATTACGAGGATTCTCCTTCCCGAACTTGTAATCAGGGGCCGAGTCGTAAATGGTCTTCAGATCCAAAGAAATGCCCAAGACCACAGGATCAACGCAGCTAAAGCCGTACTCTGCAGAAACAAAGCACAAAACAAAGTCAATAAAACGAGACAAAAAGGAGGAGGACAAACTTACTAAAGCACGGTCCCAGCCGAAAGACACCTACCCCTGTCAAAAATCCTGCTGAGACCGGCAACAGCAAGAATGTCCTCCCGCAAGATATAGTTGAGGTTCGGGAGCCAGTTGGACGGCAGTTTGTAGTTGTCCTCCCGAGCCAAAAACCACTGGAGGAGATCCACGTAGTGGTGATGGTTCCGATCCGGAGCAGCCACGCTTCGCATATCAGGATCAGGAGTCACAAACCACTTCGGAGGGCGGTAAAAATGTGGATGCTTCGGATCTGTCGGCACACGAACGAACAACCACTCCGTCTTCCAATTATGATCAGAGCTGAGGTAAGGGTAGGCCGTAATGTAGTTCGGCTCCCCCTTCCTTCGGGATCTTTTGTTGATGATGGTCCACCAACCATACCCATCCCCCTTGGAAGCGTGGTTGAAAGACAGATCGTGCAGATCCCGAAACACGGCAACAGAACATGGAAAGTTAATAAAATCGCACACCCATCTAAATCCGATGATGTGCCTCATAGATTTGGGGGTAAGCTGGGCCAAACTGATGTTGTACGACACCAGGAGCTCGGAAACGAAGGGATCCAAAGGAAAGCGGAGACCGTTCTCCAAATGATGAGTATACACAGAGATGAACCCCCTCGGCGGATGAGTCACCCGAGGACGCTCCTGGTCGGGAAGCTCGCACCAGTACCCCAAGGCGTGCTGGATTCCGTATAACTCTTCGGCTCTCCGATGGTAGTTCCCCAGCTTCGCCTCCACCAACCAGTCACCACTGACCGATTTTTCCAAGGGACCATCGATCTTAGTAGTCTCATGCAGAATCGGGGCATACTTGCCCTGCGGATCAGCTTCAGTCCAATGAACTGGAAACTCAGGGTAAGAGCGGCGCACACCCGAAGAACCAGCTTTCTTACCAGAAGTTGCGCGTTCAGACACGCTAGACCCGCCGACAACATCATCTTTTGAAGCATCCCAACCAGTCGAACGCCTCTCCACCGGCCTCTCCGAAGGCCGACCCCTCGAAGTTTTCGGTAACCTTCCCGAAGGCACGTTCTCCCTCTCACTAGAGGAGCCAACGACGAACTTGCTCTTGCCCCTATTCTTGGCCATGGCCGCGAATTCTCGGTCTAGGGTTGAGATTGAGGGGTAGAAGGAAAAACGAAGAAAAAAGGAGAATTCAGAAACAAATTACCTTTTTCCGAAGCGGAATTCGCCGATAAAACGAACAACACAAGTTCCCGAAGTCTAAAGTTGGCCGAATTTCGTAGATCTGAAGAAACAAATTGCACTGCGATCGCCGGAATTTAGAGAGAGAATGGGTTTGAAAGAAGGAGTAAAAAGTTCGAAAAGAGCAAAGCACCCCGTATTTATAGAAAAGAAAAGGGGCGCATCAACTTCCTCAACCCACGATCTCCATAACACAATACAACTCCCAACACTTGTCATCAATGCAAATCATCCCTTTTCAAAAAAGAGAGGGAACTTTCGGACTTCTGACAGCTGGAAACCCACCCATTTAATTCTAAATGGACCGGGTCTGGGGGGCATGTTGTTTGGGCTCCCAATTGACTCTCAATTGGGCCACTAAGTCCAAAGCCCAATGGCTCTAAACAACAGCATCAAACCTACCAATGGCTATTCAGCCATCCATTAAGGCCCAAGGCCCAATAGCAATAAATGACCTATGGGCATTTATTATGCAAACATTATAAATAGGCCGCCAAGGCTCACACCTCAAGGTACGTCCAATTTATCGCCTTAAGACTACTCTTCTAGAGAACTTCTCTCTAGAATCCGAGCACCGTTCTTACTTAGGCATCGGAGGGGCTTTCCTCGGAAACACCCCCGAGGCTAGTGACTTTGCTCTTGTGCAGGTGAATTCGGACTCTACTCATTCAAACAAGCAAGATCTTCAACACATACAAAGGGGCCTTCATTCGAAGCCCATTGTTTCCATCTTTACAACACCGGAACACTAGTTATAAAAAAGTTTTTGATCATGTGCTATGGACAGGATGTTAACTATGTTAAGAAGAGATAAATAGATGCAAGATGAAGAAAACAGATTTTAAGTAAACCGAAGCTTACGGTAGATGAAGTAGGGGAGGATGGGCGATATCATAAAAGCAGTAATAGTAATGGAAAGAGAGGGGGATTAGAAAGAAGTTGGTGGGTTAAATTAGTTGTAGGGGAAACACTATGATATGCCTTCACTCTTTTTCTATTGTATATTCTAGAATCTAGACTTCTGGTGTACTTCTGAAAATTGATTTGCATTATCACTTCCCTAAATGGATTAGTTGTTAAACACTATAATAACAGAGTGGTCTTTTGTTCAAGGATTGGTAACTCATTCTTGTGAGTGATATGTCATTACCAATATGGAGGTTCCATGTGGCGGAGTTCCACGAACGGCAATGCCTTCTAAGAAATATTCTGTAGTATAAAAAAGCCAACGCCATTTTAAATGTAGTACTTGTTCTGTTGAACATGGAAAGTGATGTTGTGTAGGAAGTTGGTTCTTCGATGTATTTGCATTTCCTATGTATTGGATCTCTTAGGAAATGCAAAATGTTGTTTGGTTGAGCATGAAAAGTTTTACTTTCCAGGAGTAGTTCAACTTACCTAGGTGGACTTAGGTAAATAACTTGTTCCATTTCGTGGGAAGGTCCAAGTTCCCATATTTTTCTCAACCAAACAACTCCACCTTGTTCCACTACCTAGGAATTTTCACATCCCGTTTTTTGGATGTCAACCAAACCAGCGTTATATAGTGAAGTCTATATTGCCCATACTTGTAGGCTTTGGAGACGGCATCTCTAAGCGTCCTTTGACATATTTGGTTTGAGGTTACATAGTTTTGGATCTCCCCACACTTTGCCATAGCGAGAATCATATTGCTGTAGTTAATTAGTTCTTGTTGACTTCTTTCAAGCAACAAATCCTCATTTTGTATCGTCCATTTTGTTAACTCTTTTACTTTTTTTTTTCTGGCTGTTTGTATTCTGTAGTAAACGCCTTACTTTTAAACGTCAATGACCAAGAAGTGTACGCAGTTTATGCACCATCCAAAACAAGCCTTACTTTTGATGGATGTGGTGATAAGAAAATTCATTGTAGAGAGCAGAATAGCTTATCAATCTGTAGCTAACCCTCCTGGCTTACCAGTTAGCATAGGACATTCTTTATCAGTAAGACTGAAATCTAATCTTCTGGTTCTTAGTGAGAAACAAAGGGTGATTTATATAGGTTTTGTTTTGTTTCTTGGTAATCTCCCTATTGGTTTGACGAAGTGGTGTTGTTTAGTTGGAGCACACACCACCTTCCAGTATTTTCCCCTTAGCTTAGTGTTGTTACTTTGCTACCTTATCTCTAAGAGAACAAAGGCTCAAAGTAAAGCTACATACAAGTTAGACGCTTGGGCACGTAACTGTGTCAGACATGTTTACCCAAGTCCCGATAACATAGGTTAGTCCAGACAGTCAGACAGATACAACCATACAACAGTTTTATGGTTGATAGCATTGGTGTTAAACTCATTTTCTGCAGATAGTTCATCTTGTTTAAATCATAATTAAGGTCTGTTGTCATAACAGACCCCGTTTTCTGCTCTTTTGCAATGATCTCCGTACAGTTATACTGATGCCTCTGTAAATATTCTGATATGTTTGCAAGGAGTAGGTCAAACCCATCAAAAAAGAATGAAAAGAATATGAAGTTTACTGTTGATATGTGAAGACTTCCACAATGGATCCAGCTATCTTCTTCTTGTACAGATCCATTGTTTGAATTAATCTCATGTTGACTATTATTCATTTCATGTAAATACTTGCTTACGCTATGAGACTAGTTTTACCACGATATTTCTCTTGTATTTATTGAGTTATGATTTGTTAGAATTCGTATTATGTTAACCCGTTGAAGGGACTTTTGTACATTAATTTGAGAGGTGAGGATTTTCTCAATGGATGATGACATAATTTCGGAAACAAAATGGACTGAATTAGCCTGCCTTGTATGTGTTTATCTGGGATTTTCATGCTGTCAATGTGATGTATGTATGTATGTATACCTGAACAAGAGAAACTGGTTTTGCCTCACCACTTTGTTGAAATAGGCACGCCTCCATGTGGGTCGAGCACAATTGCCAAAATCACTTCGCCTGAACAAGATAGTGTAGTTCTTGCAGGTTTGTTAAAAGATTTTCTGGTAAAAAATTAAAATTCTAGTTTTGTTAATTGGAAAGGAAGTGTTGTAAATATGTACGTTAAGCTCGATTTGAAGAAAGATTCGAGGTCCTTATAATAGTTGAAATAAGAAGAGATAGAAGGCAGGAAGAATTCATTAGATGGAAAGCTCTTGTACATCCTTCCGTGCAAAGATACACATAAGCTGATTGTGTTAGATTATGAGAAACTCCTTGAGTTGGAGTGTATTCCATTGATCGAATATATAGGGATTACAATATATGTCCTAATACAATTAGGAACATTAATATGACTAGAAGTCTAATATACATCAAATATCCTAAGAGATTAAATCCTAGTAGATTTCTATTTCTATCACACCCCCGCGGTCGTAGCGGGAGGAGGGCGTACGCTAAGACTGGATCTGAAATCCAAAAACAAGTGTGGAGGAAGGCCCTTAGTGAAAATGTCGCAAACTGATACCGCGAAGGAACGTGCAACACCCGTACATGACCCAACGCTACTTTCTCGCGAACAAAATGGATGTCCATTTCCACATGTTTGGTGCGCTGATGTTGGACGGGGTTGCTGGATAAATAAATAGCACTGACATTATCACAATAAACAATGGTGGCCTGACGTAGAGGGCAATGTAACTCAAGAAGAAGGTTACGCAGCCAACACGCCTCTGCAACGACGTTCGTGACGCCTCTATATTCTGCCTCCGCGATTGATCTAGAAAGAGTTGGTTGACGCTTAGAAGACCAAGAAATTAGATTGTCACCTAAGAAAAAACAATATCCCGAAGTCGAACGACGAGTGTCAGGACACCCACCCCAATCTGCATCAGTATATGTAATCAAGCGCAAAGTAGATGTAGGATATAAATGTAATCCGTGATCAATGGTGCCCTGAATGTAGCGAAGAATGCGCTTCAATGCATTAAAATGAGGCTCCCTGGGATCATGCATAAAAGGCATACTTGCTGAACCACATAGGCAATGTCAGGGCGAGTAAAAGTAAGGTACTGAAGGGCACCTGCCAAACTGCGGTAATGAGTAGGATCCTGCACAGAAGGACCGGAATCTGCACTTAGCTTTGCATTAGTATTGACAGGAGTGGTAGCAGGCTTGCATGTTCCCATGCCTGCGCGTTCCAGAATTTCCTGTGCATACTTTTGCTGGGAGAGTAACATGTAGGAAGGAGTACGTGTGACGGAAATACCTAGAAAATAGTTCAATGGCCCCAAATCGGACATGGGAAATTCCGTTTGCAAATGAGTAATTAAGCGATCACGCAAAGCATTAGAGGAAGTGCAGAGAATAATATCATCAACATAAAGCAATAGGTAAGCCATATCATCACCATTGCGAAAAGTGAATAGGGAGGTGTCACTCTTTGCAATAGAGAAACCCATCTGCAATAAGAAAGTAGCAAATCATTGATACCACGCCCGAGGGGCCTGCTTCAGGCCGTAAAGTGCTTTCCTAAGTAAGCACACATAATTAGGAGCCCGTCTGTCAACAAAACCTGGTGGTTGATGCATATAAACCCTCTTCTGTAGATCACCATGTAAAAATGCATTTTTCACATCAAGCTGATGAATAGACCATTTTCTAGCCATAGCTAGACCCAGAACAATGCGGATTGTAGCTGGCTTGACAACTGGGCTGAAAGTCTCATCACAATCTACACCTTTTTCCTGCGACCTGCCATCACAAACAAGTCTAGCTTTGTGCCTTAAAGGGTCACCTTTGTCATTTTCTTTGTGAGAAAAAATCCACATACAATTCACAACATTCACCCCCGTAGGCTTAGGCACCAAATCCCAAGTCCAAGTTTTAATTAAAGCACCATATTCATCTTGCATCACCGCATTCCAATTATGATCATTTAAGGCAAGCTTGTGATTTTTGGAAGTGGGGAGCGAGTTAGGACTGGGCCAGTGGGCTGCATAGGGAGACCATACCTAGGGTTGGGTTTAAATATTCCATGTTGGCTTCGGGTGATGCGAGGGAAAGACGGGGCTGGTCTGGTGGGCAGGAGTGGACGGACACCCTTGAGAGGCGGTGGGGTGTAACGTAGCTGAGGCGATGTGGGAGTTGGCTGGTCCAATGAACATGGGAGGGGAGTTAATGGGCCACGCTGCAAAGCATTAGAAGGAGGGGGGGTGCGCTGGTCTTTATTAAATGGAGGAGATTGGGCCAAGGTATAAGGAGGAAAGTGTGTTGAGTGGGCCACATTAGAAGGAGGATGGGAAGACAGCTGTTGGGCCTAGATTTGAGTTTGGGTTGACAAAGGAGATAAGTCAGCTGGATGAGTAGGCGCACAAATTGGAAACTGGCTCGCTGATTCACGCGAGTTGGGCGTGGCGGATTTCTCAGGCCCACGGCCCAACCGCGGATGACGCAGGCCAACGACATCCATAAGACGTAGTCTAGGTCCACCCCGAGTTGGGCCAACTTTCACATTTTGGTGCCACATGTGTGTTAAAATTGGGCTGGGCTCAGTCGAGTCAAGGAAAGAGTAATCGGAATCCTTAAATTTGCTCAATTTCGGAATGGGAAGGTATTCTCATCAAATGTGACGTGACGAGAGAGAATAATTTTCATAGAGGAGATATCTAAGCATTTGTACCCCCTATGGTTTGAAGGATATCCCAAAAAAAACACATGGGGTGGAACGGGGGGGCAAGCTTGTGTAGGGCCGTGGCCGAGAGATTAGGAAAACAAAGACACCCAAAAGTCCTAATATGGTCATAAGAGGGGTTTTTGCGGAATAAAACCTCTGTGGGAGTTTTATTGGCGAGTGACTTAGTAGGTAAGATATTAACTAAGTAGGTTGCCGTTTCTAATGAATCTACCCAATAGGAAGGAGGTACGGAAGCATCAAAAAGGAGAGTGCGAGACATATTATTTAAGGTTTTAATCATGCGTTCGGCCTTACCGTTTTGGGATGATGTGTGAGGACAAGAAAATCTAAAATTATACCATTCTTAACACACAACCATTTAAATTGGTCGTTATCAAATTCTCTCCCATGGTCACATTGAAAAGATTTAATAGGACGCTCAAATTGAGTTAAAACATATTGTCGGAAATTCAAGAATGATTGAAAGGATTAAGATTTGTATTGTAAGGGAATGGTCCAAACAAAGTGACTAAAATCATCCAAAAGTACTAAATAATATTTATGACCTTTAGTGCTACGAACAGGAGAGGTCCATAAATCAGCATGAATTATATCAAAAGCAGATGTAGTACTAATTGAATTATGAAACGGCAAACGACAATATTTTCCTAATTGACAAGAGTTGCAAAAATTTAAATCATGTTCCTTATTACAAGAAATAAATTGCTTAGATCTAAGAAAACTTAAAATCTGAGATCCCGGGTGCCCAAGGAGACTATGCCAAGTGGTTGGAGACAAGGCCATAAGAGTAGTTGCAAGACACGTGGATGGTGTGGTTGTGGTGATAGGATAAAGGTCCCCCGTGTTATTACATCTCGTGATTATATTCCCCGTACGAAGATCCTTCACAGAGAAACCAAAAGAGTCAAAGTCAATTGAAACTTTGTTATCAGTGGTGAATTTACGTACGGAAATTAAAATTTAATTATTTGGGGGGCAAATAGTACATCACGAAAATTTAAAGGTGGCTTAGGGTGGGGAAACATAGTATGACCATAACCTATAATTGGAATGCGATGACCATTACCAACAAGAATGTGATTATTAGTGCTTAGATTAAATAGGGGCATGAGCGTACCTCTGTTATTGGTCATATGAGATGTTGCACCCGAATCCATGTACCATGATTGACCTTGTGGAAGAGTCATTGTTGCAAACGAATTTGCCAGCCCCATTGGCGTCATTGGGTCGGACAGATAAGCCTGGTGAGATGGGAGGCCTTGTTGGACATAATGAACCTGCTTCCATACTGGGCTAGGCCCAAGAGTGAAGGTGGAGGTCTGATGTATTGTTGGGAAGCATTATAAGGAGTTTGATTGTAGTGGGCTGTTTGTTGTGGGTAAGGAAAAGGGGTTGTGGCCCATTGCTGCTGCATTGGCCAAGTTTGATGAGATGGGCGGGCCCATTGTTGTTGAGGTTGAGGCTGGGCAGCCTGGTTGTGAGGTTGGGCGGGCTGATTATTACTGTTGCCAGCACCCCGCCCATGACCCCTCCCCTTGCCTCGCCCACGACCGCGACCACGGCCACCCCCGCCCCTGCCGCCACGACCTGCTGTTGGTGGGGCCGGCTGGTGGTTGGGTTGGGCGACCACCGGTAGTGGTGGTTGAACCATGAAAGCGGCGTTTTGGCCGCTATTGTCATTGGAACGTCTTTCTTCTTCCGCAAGTAGGCGATTTCGAGCGTTCTCAAAGGAAGGGAGTGGATCTGTTTGCTAGATCATGGTGGCTACAGTGTCAAAATCAGTGTTAACAAGACCTGCAACAAGACGTAAGACTAATTTTTGTTCCGTCACCGGTTGATCAACATTAGCCAACTGATCTGCCAAAACTTTCAGGTGAGTAGAATAAAAGTTAACGTCGGAAAAATTATTTAGATGCAAGGTAGTAAATTGATTTTCAAGATACACAGCTCGCGTATTTTTATTATCCTGAAAAATATCCTTGAGTTTATTCCATAGTTGTTGGGCCGAATCACCGTGACATAATATTGTTTGCAACAAATCAATAGAGATTGTTCCATAAATCCATTGTTTCACGATCGAATCTAAGCTCTTCCACAAAACGTCAGATATGTCTGTAGGTTTAGGAGTATTTGGATCTATGTGATCTAGAACATTAAACGCGTGAGCATGACATTCAAAAAGTTCAACCCAATTGGAATATTGTACCTTTTCGCGATCAAGGATCAGAGGGATCGCGTTTTTGATGTTGTTGACTCCCAACGCAGGGTGAAAGTCCGAGGAGGTTGCAGGTGGAGGAACTTCACCATCCTTAGTCACTGGGACGATGGGGTGCTACGGTAGTGCTTGTAACGACGTAAAGCTCACACTAAGAGAAAGGAGTATGGTAGCACCACTATTATTATTGCTGCAGTAACACTTATTATTTCGATCAAGTAATGGGAATTTATTTGTGATGGTGGAAACGTGTATGAAAAGAATTTGTGTTTGATTGGTAGATACCAAATTTAGGCGGAAGGTGTATGAGCATATATGAACAGGTTATCCAAGATCGAAAAAGAAAGGAAAAAAAGTTTGTGGAAGCTAAAACTATAACCTAAGCTGTGATACCATGTTAGATTATGAGAAACTCCTTGAGTTGGAGTGTATTCCATTGATCGAATATATAGGGATTACAATATAAGTCATAATACAATTAGGAACACTAATATGACTAGAAGTCTGATATACATCAAATATCCTAAGAGATTAAATCCTATTAGATTTCTATCTCTATCAGATTGGTTAGTGTTGGGGTTCATTCTCACGCCCCTATCCCACGAAGACTAATCCTAGTTGGACGCCTTTTGAGGGTGAACTAGTATTCGGTCCCGGGTGATCCCTCAGATTATTATGTGTATAACAATTAATTATTACTACCTCCGTTTCAAAAAGATCTTTACAGTTACTATTTGCACGGACTCCAATGCAATATTTAACTATTAATATATCCAACTTCGTATGTGAAAAAATTATAAAAATTTGATATTCTGAAAATACATACCAAGACCAATCTAACAAGATCTTACATATAACGTTTTGATGTATATAATGGTGAGAATTTACGGTCAAAGTTTTTATAATTTGGGCACATTTTCCAAAGCGTAAAGAACTTTCTAAAACGGAGGTAGTATATTCTTTAGTAAAATTATGTTTGATTTTTTTTTTCAGAAGATAATTATTTAATATTATATTAATAATAATTTTGCAAAGATAACATGCAAAAAGTTATAGCTCAATTGGATAAAGCTCTTGTGTTTGAAACTGGAGGTTGTAGGTTCGAATCTTATGCAAACCATATTTCTTAGTTTTAAATTAAAGTGTATTGACGGCATAGACTTATGAATTGAGGGGAGAGCGACATGTGGCATGTAAATGTTTGTAGAAACGCCTTTTAATATATAGTATAGATTTGCTAAGGGAATTTAGGATTTTCACTTGTTCAAATGGGTTAAAGTAGGGAGTTGCCGATGAAGTTTATGGGAAAATCATAAACCTTTATATGGAATTCGAATTTGACGTTTAGGGACAAATCCATTAGAGATATATCTACATCAAGACTCCTACCAAATTTCAAGAGAACATGACTACAAAATGGTTATGAACCAAAGATGAATACAAGGTCAAGGTTACAGATCGATATTGTATCAATCCTCCCACTTTCGGTCTCTACTTCATTCGTGTAATAAGTGGGTAATGCAACAACTTAACCTACCAAACAATTATCAGGTCTTAGACATTAAAGAAATATGTTGGTTTATTTAACACAAAAGACTAATTAATGGTGATCACTTTAATGTAGAATTAAATTAAAAAACCTAAAATACAAATTAAAACTTATCTTATTTAGTCGCGATTTGCATTTAACAAGTCTTGTTTAGCAATAATGAGGGTGATTATGCACAACAAGGATGATGCAAACATGATAAAATGATGACAAGTATATAACTAATTATTTACTTCCTACAAAATAAATGGTTAGTACCCAATAATTACAAGGAACAAAACAGGTGTTAAGAATAATATACATGACTTGCATATTTAATTGTAACTATGCTACAAAACAAACAAGTTAGAAATGAACATTTAATTAATTATATGCAAATCATGGATAATTAATTACATTTTCCTATAAAATTAAATGAAACATAAACAAAATATTAATTATACATATACACGAATAATTAATTACAAAGCGGAAAAACAATATGGAATAAGAGAAGCGCAAGAGAAACGTATTAAGTAGAACTCTCACGCCAAGTCAGGAGTAGTGTGCCAGAACCTAGCGCACAACGCCAGATGTTGGCACGCCGTGCCTGGATCCAACGGTCCCCGATGCGATCAAGCAGTCCAGGCGTGCACACTATGATCCTTGCGGGCAGTGCTTGCTCCTATTGCTCGCCTGCAAAACAAATGTTAGTCGAGAAAAAAACAAGATTAAACACGCAATTAATTGTACAAATTGCATAATTACATTATT
The DNA here is from genome assembly GCF_020520425.1 of Spinacia oleracea. Classification (NCBI taxonomy): domain Eukaryota; kingdom Viridiplantae; phylum Streptophyta; class Magnoliopsida; order Caryophyllales; family Amaranthaceae; genus Spinacia; species Spinacia oleracea. Next base: position 33,915,034 of record NC_079492.1, read on the forward strand.
TAATCGTACCTACAAAAGATAAAGAAAATAATTAGCGTTTATTACAGAGAAACAGAAGCATTTATCCACGAGACAGACGAAAGCGCAAACACCCAACACATGGCGCCAAACCATCGGTGTGCACCTGTACCAGGGGCTCCGCGCTGGAAGTTGGCGCAACCCGGCCCCCTGGTTCCAGGGGGATGCACATGCTTCCTGCGTGAAACACTTAATTATCTAATACGAACCCAGTCTTGAATAATTCACAACAAAAGTAGGTAAATAATACAGATAAACGCACATTTCGTGTACTAATTAACTTTAAAAAAAAAAAAAGTTAATTGCAATAAATAAATATTAACACACGGTGCATCAAATTCCAATAAGAAATAATGTTAGTAATAAATAAGGTACGTATTTTTTACCTACATCATTAACACACAAATTAAGCGATTTCAAGCATAATATTATACAAAATTGAAATGTATGAAATGAAAATAAACGAAATGAATTTATTTATTAGGCTCCTTAGATTTTTTTACTGAGTTTATTTAGGGTATTGGGAAGTACAAGCCTTAATTTATAGGTCGCAAATCACGCAAGGTACGAGTTTTGATTAACTTAATGAATGAAGATTATCGAAACATTTATCATGATAAACGCATGAAAGTGAAATGATTGTTAGAGAGAAAAATGATAAGTTTTATGTCACGAATAAATGAGAAAATGTCGTATTTAATGGAATTAATTATAACTTTATGTAAAGGAAAACTGTATAATTAGGGTTAGAAATGTGACCAGCTGCCAAAACTTGCGCATTGCGCAAGGTCCAATGCATCGCATCAGGTCCAGCTTGGTGCGATGGAATCCAGCGCGTTGCACCGGTCCTTGTGCAGTGCGCAAGAAAGATTTTGAGAATAATTAACAACGACGGATTAATTAGGTCATATCGCATGCGTCCACACTCATTTTCTTGACTTTGGTGTTGGAAAGCTACAGATTCCTTCTTTCTAATCCAATTGAAATCACTGGATTATCATTTGTAGAATTCAAGATATGACTCAAATAGTGAACCATATACGGTTGTAGAAAACGCTTTGGTTTTAGAAAACGACTCACAACTCTTTTACAAATCGGAATTGAGCTTATGGATGGAAATTTTGTTTGAAGGCGCTATCCAACCATGAAAGATTCATTGACTAATTAAGAGGTTATGGATGGAATGAGCTCGATTTTGGATATACCGGGCTTATCCGAAGTTTGATTGAGACAACTTTATAGCTTAGTAGTTGAACTAGGCCCAATGGATGTTTTATGAAAAATGAAAGATAATTGTATGTCCAATTAGCTAATGCGGGCCCACATATTCGGGTTCAAACCTTCTAAACATACCAATCAAATTCAATCATATGACACTTTTGGGGAGACATTTTTTAGGTGTCTACAAAAGACTAACAAGGTTATCAATTCAACCACCAACACTTCCATATTGGGGAAACCCAATCGTATATCTGGAAGATTTTTATACAAAGAATTAGCCATGTTTTTTTTAAGGGGAAGAATTATCCATAGTTCGCATGATTTTTACAAAACTAAAATTATTCTTTTGTTCATACTTACTGGAATCAGGTGGTCCTTATACCTGATCAGATTGTCAGGCTAGTGAAATTTGATGTTTGTTGGAGAATGGGTTCATTAAGAGCCGTATGCTCAACCTCTTTCCTATTGTAGCAAGCACATTATAACATCTAGGGGATGGACAAAAAATAAAGTTTTGTGCTTCCGAATTATAACAATAATGTCGTCCTTTGAACTCTGTGAGTAGGAGTTCATTATTTTACAATTCATTCAACGGGCTTCAGGCCCATCCCTTCCGATGTTTCCAAAACTAGTTTTCTACATAGGCCTTTCGTTAACGGATCCGCAATGTTCATTTCAGACTTTACATAGTCTAGTGATATCACCCCACTTGACAACAATTCTTTGATGGCCTTGTGCCTCAAACGAATGTGCCTTTTCTTCCCATTGTAGGCATGGTTGTTTGCCACAGCAATAGCCGCTTGCGAATCACAATGAAGTGCAACTGAAGGAGCTGGCTTCCCCCACAGCGGAATATCTGCAAGCACATTTCTCAACCATTCTGCCTCATGACCTGCCAATTCAAGAGCAATAAACTCAGATTCCATAGTAGACATAGCAGTACAAGATTGTTTACAAGATTTCCAAGACACAGCTCCACCCCCTAGGGTGAAAACATAACCACTGGTAGAGTTAATTTCATCATTGCCAGAAACCCAGTTAGCATCACAATAGCCTTCCAAAACTCCTGGAAACTTGGAGTAGTGCAAACTCCAATCCATGGTACCCTTAAGGTACCTGAGCAATCTCTTCAAAGCAACCCAATGTTCATGACTTGGGTTATGAGTATACCTGCTTAATCTACTCACAGAATAAGCAATGTCAGGTCTAGTGTAGTTCATCAGAAACATAACACTACCAATAATCTTAGCATATTCAGATTGGCTAACAGGATCACCATTATTTTTCCTTAAGTGGATGCTTGGATCATAGGGAGTCCTAACTGGATCGACGTCAAAAGAGTTAAATTTTTTAAGTAACTTTTCAACATAGTGAGCTTGGCTAAGACAAATGCCATTTGGAGTTCTCTTGATTTTCACTCCTAAAATCACATCTGCCTCACCCATATCTTTCATTTCAAACTTAGAACTTAGAAAACTTTTTGTCTCATTTACTCGATCCAAATTAGTCCCATAAATTAACATATCATCCACATAAAGACAAATAATCACACAACCATCAGAATCATGCTTAGAGTAAACACAAGAATCACCTTCATTTACATGGAACCCATTACCTGTCATAGTCTTGTCAAATTTGTCATGCCATTGCTTTGGAGCTTGCTTAAGCCCATACAAGGACTTGACTAATTTACAAACCTTATTCTCTTGACCAGGAACAACAAACCCTTCCGGTTGAACCATGTAAATTTCCTCATCCAAATCACCATTTAAAAATGCAGTTTTAACATCCATTTGATGCACAACAAGATCATGAATGCAAGCAAGAGCAATCAAAGTTCTACTAGTAGCAATTTTAGTGACAGGAGAATAAGTATCAAAATAATCAATACCATGCCTTTGGGTGAATCCCCTTACCACAATTCTAGCCTTATACTTGTCAATGGATCCAGTGGATTTCAATTTTTTCCTAAAGATCCATTTACAAGTAATGGGCTTGCAACCCCTAGGCAGATCAACCAACTCCCAAGTATTGTTACTTAGGATTGACTGAAGTTCACTATCTATTGCCTCTTTCCAAAACACTGCATCAACAGATTTCATAGCCTCTTCATAGGTCCTAGGATCATCTTCCAAAATAAAGACATAAACAAAGTCATCATCAATCAAGTAAGGTTCAGTTAAGAAAGCAGTAATAAAATCATCACCATAACTGGTTTCCTTTCTTGCCCTCTTGCTCCTCCTTGGCTCCAATTCAGAATTCACATCAGAGGTGGGAGGAGCAACAACAGGCATACTAGAAGAAGTTCTAGAAGAAGGCACATCATTGATACAAGATATTTTCAAAGGAAATACTGTTTCAAAAAACTCGGCATCTCTTGCCTCAATGATGTTACCACCTGCATAAGAATTGTTAGCACCTTTAACAAGAAAACGATATGCAGCACTTTGGTAAGCATAACCAATAAAAATACAATCAACCGTTTTAGGACCAATCTTGTCCCTTTTGAAGCTGGGTATAGCCACCTTTGCTAGACACCCCCACACTTTCAAATAACTTAGGTTAGGTGCACGACCCTTCCATATTTCGTATGGAGTCTTGTCTAGCTTCTTGTGAGGTACCCTGTTTAAAACATGACAAGCAGATAATATAGCTTCCCCCCACATGTTATCAGAAAACCCAGAACTAATAAGCATAGAATTCATCATGTTCTTCAATGTTCTGTTCTTCCTTTCAGCAATCCCGTTCTGCTCGGGTGTGTAGGGAGCCGTTGTCTCATGAATGATCCCATTCTGCTCACAAAATGCCTTAAGAGTGTTAGGGTCATATTCACCACCCCTATCACTCCTAAGTCTCTTGATCTTCCTATCAAGTTGGTTCTCCACTTCGGCCTTGTATTTGAGGAACATTTCCTCAGCCTCATCTTTTGACCTGAGAAGATAAACCATGGTGAATCTTGAGCAGTCATCAACAAAAGTAATATAATACCTTTTACCACCCCTGCTCTCATAATTTTTAAAATCCCCCAAGTCACTATGAACAAGCTCTAGTACTTTAGTTTGTCTATCTATTGATTTAAATGGCTTCTTTGCAAACTTGGCCTCAACACATACTTCACATTTTGCAAAATCAGTTTTAGAAAAACTGGGGATCAAGTTAAGTTGTTTAAGCCTTTTAATTGAAGCAATGTTAAGATGACCCAACCTTGCATGCCATAAATCAATAGACTCGGCAATATAAACAGAAGAAGTACTAGCATTCTTATTCATAATTTCAAGTTTGACATCAAGAGTAAATAAACCCCCATTACAGAAACCCTTTCCCACAAACTCCCCATTATGAGTAATAACAAGCCTATCAGAATCAAATGAAAGCTTCAATCCAGCCTTAATTAGCAAGCTACCAGAAATCAGGTTCCTACGCATTTCTGGAACATGCAACACATTGGTAAGAGTAATAAGTTTTCCAGAGGTAAGAGTGAGAACGATCTTCCCTTTGCCTTGAACAGTTGCAGAAGCTGAATTACCCATGAAGACATTTTCACCATCAGTTTTTTCGTAGGTAGTGAACATGTCTTTGTTGGTGCAGATATGTCTCGTTGCTCCAGTATCAACGATCCATTCAGCAACATTACCTGTCAAGTTAGCTTCTGAAACAACAGCAACAAAATGGTTAGGATTAGAAACTTCATTAGCTTCAGCAAGGTTGGCTTGGTTCTGATCCGACTTCTTCTTGGATCTGCAATCTACAGACTTGTGACCAGTTTTCCCACATTCAAAACACTTGCCCTTGAACTTATACTTCATTGGTTTCCCTTGAGGCTTGAAAGGACTTCCCTTAAACTTTTCAGAATATGCATGAGGCTTAGGTTCTACAAGGTTAGCCTTAGCAGACCCGGAAAACACAGATTGACCCTTATCCTTAATACGATTTTCCTCCTCAATTTTCAGGTGACCTACAAGCTCCTCTAAGGTAAGGTCCTTTTTCTTATGCATTAACTGATTACGAAAATCTTTCCAAGAGGGTGGGAGTTTCTCAATTAAAACTATAGCAAGGGTAATATCACAAATACTCAAACCCTCGGCAGCCATAGCAATGCAAATATTTTCATAAGCATGAATCTGATCAATAATTGGTTTATCATCTTGGACTTGAAAAGCTAACCACTTACTGACACAATAACGCTTAGTACCAGCATCATCAGTTCCATATTTCTTTTCTAATGCATCCCAAATATCCCTAGCATGATTAAACCCCGTATAGATATCAAGCAAAGTATTCGACATATGATGCAGCAACATGCCCTTACATGTCCTATCATCTTTAGCAAATTTCAACTCAAAAGCATGCAATTCAGTTTCATCATCAGGTTCGACAACATCATCAAGCACATAAGCAATCTCAATTTGTTCTAAATAGAATCGCATCCTAACAGCCCAACGTTTATAATTCTTGCCATCAAGAGGTTCTAACTTAGACATATCAGGAATCATGAATTTGGAAGTCAAAGCCATAATAATCGTCTTTTAGATTGTTGTGATTAAAGCGAAAATTAGAACAAACTTATCTGATTCGATGAACTGAACGAAGAACAATTGTTGCGTCGTGGACACCCACTGTCCTAAAAGACGCTACCTCCCGGTGCAGTAGAACAGAATGCGGTCGCCCTCCAGGATTAGCGCAACTCCGACGTTGTGTGCACTCACAAAGCCGGATGGAGTCAGAACGTATGCCCAAAACCGAGAGCAATTTTTGTGTGAGAGTAAGAATGTGTTTTCGTATTTTGTGTGTATGATTTTTCTGTGAGAAGGGAACTGAAACTCTGAAGGGAACAGGGTTGACCCACAAAACCCACCCCACGCCCGCGAACCGCAGTACCAAGAGCCAAGAGCCAAGTACCAAGTACCAAGTACCAAGTACCAAGGCCCAAGGCCCAAGGCCCACGGCCCACGGCCCAAGGCCCACGGCCCACGCCCGGCCCGGCGCGCGCGCGCGTGTGTGTGATGTGTCCACCCATACCATTCTCACACTTTCTTAAACAAGAGTTACACTCATTCCCCAATTAATAAACAAGAGGAATATGAAGAGTTTTTCCAATGTGGGACTCTTGAATTTTCACTCACCCTTTTTTTCCTTTGTGTTTCCCAATGAGAATTTCCAACAGTTTATTCTTTCTTTTTTCTTTTAGTTGGTCTTGCTTAGGTTGTTGTTTGTAGTTGTTGGTTTGTTGGGTGTTGTCCCATTTTCTTTGTACTGCTCTCCCTTTGGTATTAACTAGTTGTTGGACCACGCGCTAGCGCGCGCGGTCCCCCAAGATATGAAAATCAAATATCATAACAAAATTAGCAAACAAGCAGAGCGATTAGGGGAGAAAACCCCGAGAAAAGGAGTTGAGCGGAAAAAAAAAATCAATTACACAAAAATTCCCCAAAACCACCACCCTTATGTAGATCACAAGAGCTACTACAATGGTTGCATATCTCACACCGCCTCTCGCCCACCTCTTTATATCCTCTTTAAACCTCACTGCATAAGTCGAGTTAAAAGGCGATAATCTCTCGTCTTTATGGCTGTTGGTTGAGATCTCCATGAAAGAAGACTCGCCATTGATCTTCGTCCTAGTGCTGGTTAACCTAACATATGGACTACAAAGACATGAGCAGTGTTAGACAAGCCAGAAGAAAACTAAACAAATGAATGCAAAGAGTAAAAGTCACAAACTTACGAAATTGTTTAAAACAATAAAGAATGCAGAACAGATCCAACAATACCTGATGTACAATTCCCAATATACTTTATGGTTGACAACAAACAAGCAGTGACAACCACTACCCCCATGCAGCAACACCACACCTGAAACACTACCAACAACAGCCAAACAGAGCAGAACAGCTGCGCAACAGTCAATCACTGGAAGCATACCACCTTTGACTGACTGCAACAATCCTTCCAGCTGCAAAACAAACATCCTCATGCAGAAACTGTGCAGCCACCAGAAACCAACAATAATCTGTAAAATACCTATATCACCCATAATGTCGCACCTGAAAACATAGTAGAGCTAGCCTGACAAGAACCATAATAAAAACAGGCCAATCAGACTCAAAAAAATTCAGGAACCTAGCTCAGCAGAACAGGCAACCCACCACCGCAACCAAACGACACAACGAGCCAAATCTTAAGTAACTTATCCTATCCTGAACCACATAAGTTTCCCCTAAGATGACACAAATCTAGTAATCTACTTGCGCTATTTTTATTTTCAACCATTAGGGAACTTATATTCTCATGCAATAACACATTTGAAATCAGGGCAAAAACTATAAAAAATCACCAGACACTATGACCCAAGTATAGATGTATTTGTATCTAGGGCGTAAGACACCAGAGCCCCTGATTAAGACATAAATAGGCAGAAACTGTCAAACAAAATAAACATTGATCAATTTATATATGTATTTGTAAACTAAACATATCTGGATATAAGTGAACCAAGATCTCGCTTATAAACTTATCCCCCCCAGCCACCAGGTTAATTGACAAACGGTGAATTAATTGAAGATAAAGAAACTTAAAAGCTTTTTCCAGCAAGACCATAGACGTATATGAATATAAACCTCATCAAATTCCTTTGCAAGTTATCAAACATGTGTTTCATTCTATCTGAATATTCAACTAACACTGACTTTCTTCTTTCATCTAATGAAGTGACCAACGTAGGTCTCAAATAGTTTTCCAAGGGTATAAGAGTGGTCCCACGATCATCCACATGACAGCATCTGATGCAAAATAAAACTATGTATCAAATCAAGATTACGGTGGATAACCGCAAAGACAAATATTTTTTTACTAACAAAACAAAGGTCATGCACCACAGATAGCAAGAGTTAAAAAGAGATAGACATTAGGGCTTAGAGATTAGACCTTTAGCCGGTAAGCAATACTCTTACTCTTTACCCCTCAGTCTGACATTCCCCCCCGTCTTTACTTTCTTTTTCCTTCCTTCTCTCACCCTTATTTCTCTCTCTTTGCTTTCTCTTGCTCCTTCACTCACGTTTCTATGGTTTCACATTTTAGAGGACGAATATGCTTACTTGCTTGTGTTATTGCTCTTTTTAAAAGAATAACGATTTTAAAAGTGCTATTTGTGTCTCTGCATTTCCCTCTCTCTCTCTCTCTCTCTCTCTCTCTCTCTCTCTCTCTCTCCCACATCCTTTCCTTTTTCAATTTTTTGCGTTTTATAATTACTGCAGTCATATTTAGTATAGAAGGTTGAACATTAGTAAATGGGGGGTAATGAATAAGAGTAAATGAATCCAAAGACTTGGAGATAGTAGAGAGAGTGTGAGATACGGGGCTGATGATATGAAATTGAAGCAATTACATTGGTTTTAAGTGATAAAGGAATAAAGGCACATAGCATAATGGCATGCACAAAAGCGCCGAACCATGATTTTGTAATTTACCCATAATATTGTTGCATTGTTTCAACTTTAAATGGAGATATAATGACAACCAAGGATGATTTTATGCCCATTAAAAATAGATATTTATAGTTGATATATGGAGTATAACAAACATATGTAGAACATACAAAAAAGGCAGAAAGCTATCAAATTTATAATATACAGAAAATATCTAGAACGCTAACCTTGTTAGGCACATGGAGAATTTTGAAGCGTCTAGCCTCTTGAACTTAATCTAAGAAGTTGAGTAAAAAGGTACGCCATCAGAGGACGACAATGATAACCTAAGAAAATAAAACAGTAACTACACAATCATTATTGCACCGTGAAACGGTAAACCATACAGGAATCTGTGCACCAGAAAAATCCACGCAGAACAAAAACTAAGATGCAATGAAGCTAACAAAAGTACGGGAATGATCAAATGACGTACAGAGTTACAGGTACTGTTGTCCTAGTAATGTGTGTCAGCAAAAGTGAACTTTAGCCACATTCAACAAGTGCCTGCATTGTCAAAATATAAATAAGATTAACAAGCTTAAATCAAAACTCCAGAAAAGCAATTGTACACTTCAAAGTATCCTCTTTGAAAACCTACAGTCTCAAACATCCGTTCAAAGCATGTGAAGTTGTCCCAAGAGTTGCGTTGTTTGTTCTTAAAAACAGTATATCTAGAAATTGTTAGAAACACTACTATGCTTTTTTAAGCTCCAAAATAAGTATTGTAGACCATTTCCCCTAAATTTTCACCCTTGTCTTTCTTACTAATCCTAGCTCTCCTATCCCCTCCCCTCCACCAGAACCACCACATATTTTCTCCTTTTCACATCTTCATCTCTCTTGTCATCAAATCCTCAACATCCCTTCTATAACCTCCCATTTTGTTCCTAATCCTTATCTGCCACCCTCTCACAAGTCAAATTGTCAATTATCTAGTTCATAGAATCATAGATTCCCTTAAACTTCACAAAATCCTATCAAATTTCGCTCTTTTCTACCACAATGGTGTGCTATTCGACATTAACGTTGAGTCAGCCATAACCTGGTCGTAATTTGTTACTCACATATCAAACATAAGCACACATTAATTTCTTAAAGCTAATTCGACCCTAATTTTCTTATTATTCAAATTTTACTTCTTTGTCAGAAAGTTAAACACAACAATAATTTTTCGAAGGAAAACATTGGAAAATCTAAAAGAAACCCAAATCTGAATCAGACCCAAATATATCCAAAGTGAAGTCTATAATCAGGGGAACATAATGTGGTTAATTCTAGTAATCCTAAGCTAAAAATTCAAAGAAATTTGAAGAATATTCAAATATTCACAAATACCCATATAAAAATAATAATCAAAATCAACAAAATTAGACAATTTCAAACAAACAAATAGAGGTGTTTCATTAAAATAAACAATAAAAAAATGCCGACAATGCATAGAAAACCCAGATCACAAAAATAATCCCCAAAATCGGTAAAAATAAGAGAGATAAAGTAATTACTGGCACCAACAATATTTGAACAATCTACCGTTTTTTGGGAGCAATAATGGCCACCCTGTTCGGCCATCGACAACTCTCCGTTAAATCCTCCACAGTACCCATTTAAGCAAATAATTGATGGTGTTAGTGCGTAGTATTGGGAAAAGTATCAACAAAAAACGAAAATCCAATAAAATAAAAAAAGAAGAACGGTAAACATATTAACAATTGAAAAAAAAATTAAACATTTAATAAATCAACAAATCTGCGAAAAATTAAATCAAATACAATCAGATGATTATAAAAGATGAACAAGAACAAATTACCCAAAGAAATCGATCAGATGACCAGATGTTTCGCATGTCCCAGCAATGAGAGATACATAAAGAGATTTCGCGATTGAGAAACTGAAGTTCTGATGGAGAGTGATGAGAAGAAAAGATATGGTGGTCCTAGTGGAGAAAGGGGCGGACGACGGAGGATGGAGGAGAGAGGAGAAGGGGCAGATCCGCATATGAGGGATAGGTTGAAAGAGAAAGTGAAAATTGGAGGAAATGGAAAGAATAAGGTAAATAAGGGGGGTCACGTGGAGGAGAAGGAAGCACATGGGGCAATGAATCAGGAAATAAAGAAGGGAATTTTTTTTTTTGAAATATGCAAGAACCAAGGTTTGAACCTTGGTTGATTGAGCAAGTAGGATAGAGCCATCAAAGGGAAGCAATTTGGAAATTTTTTCTTATAAATAGTGAAAATCACCTATATGTGACTCAAAACACTATGCTTAAGCATAGTGTTTCAAGTTCATACATTTTAAAGGTTTGGGATACAATGCTCATATTTTACCCAAAAGAAAATAAAAATATATTATTTTATTATAGGAAGCGGTCGAATACTGATTTTTATTGATTAAAAAATATTTTTAGTTGTACAAACCGACCTTTATTTTATTACAACTTACTTTACTAATTCATGTACTAGTGTTTTACTGACTAAACTGATAAAACTCATTTATACTTATTACTTTAGTAATACTGGTTTTTACTAATTGGATGTAATTTTAGTGTTCTTAAGATCGATTAAAACTTATTTTTACAGAATATTTCTAATTGACTATGCCATGTCTTGTCTTTTCTTAGTCTCTTATTAACTTGTGTGGACAAGCCTCTCACGTGGAAAAATTATTTTACGGATATTTCATTTAGGTTTCTCGCTGTGATGTTTTCCTTTTTATGTTTTGAGAGTATACACATTTTAATGTATATAAACCCTAAAGTTTCATTTTAGGAAAACTAAGAGCTCTCTACTAGGCATGAATAGCTGCCATGTTTATATTTACGATGCAAAACTCCAAGGTTTAGAGAGAAAAGTGCAATGAAAATATGTGAAGCTTGAATTTTGGATATTCTGGCGATCAAGGAAAAGAAGATTTGGAAACTTTTATACTATTCCCGATAAGCTTCTTTACTCTCTCTTCTTTTATTGTTTTATTTTGTATTTATTTTTTGTTTAGTCTCTTCTATTTGATTTTCTTATCTTGATACTTCTCCTCTGTTTCACAATGATATGCCAGTTTCTATTTTTTACGTTTGTCAATGCACATTCATATCATTTTTATCTCTAGTTATGCATTAGTAAAAATTATAAAATGTTGCTATTGCTTAAGGTACTCTTTCTGAATTGATAATGTCTAATTTTATAGCCTAAGTACTCTTCTCAATTATTAATAGTATTTAAATTCTTAATTGGAACATCATTATGATGCAGAAGGAGGGCTAAATTAGTGACTGATTTCTTATGGTTAATAAATAACTTCTTTATTTTCCTAATTTTATAGCCTTTTCTTTAACCATATATCACAATTATGAGCATGTAAAGGTTTAGAATTTTTTGTTATTGGGATCTATAATTGATTAATGACTTGATGATTTATGCTTGTTTTATAGCATTTTCTTTAACCATCTATGAAAAATCCTTGTTTTGTGATGATTTTTAGACCTCTTAGTCTTAGATGAAGAATTGAGAGAGAAAATTCCTTGATCGTGTGATGTATTTAAGTGATAGTGCTAACCAACAACAAGCTATGAACTCTTCATTTCAATTAAATGAAATTAAAATTGTCTTCTTTAGTTTGTTGTCAAAATTATAATTGTCTTCTTTAATTAAACCATGTTTATGAAACTTTAATTTGTTTATTTTGATTTTCTTTTGTAGTTAATTGATAGTTTTTAGTTATAGCTTAATTTAGTTGTTTTAAATAACATATAAGTTGATAATGTGAATCTTCCACCTAGAATAGTCACCCTAAAAATAATTTATTAGCATCTAAAATTCATCTTTAGCCTCGATGCTATTTTGAGAATCAAATTTCATACCTGGTTTTGGCTCGATCCGGTCCAAAGGGGTGGAAAAGGAACTTCATAATATTTTAAGATTAAAAAATGTAAATGGAGTAGAATTCTTTTTGAAAAAGGAAAATTACTTCATTAATAAAGAGTTATATATAGTAGAATTTTTATAATAAAAAATTCGCAATTCTTGATCTACTTCCTTAATTAAATAAAGATGGTAGGGATACTTTTTAGAAAATAAATTAAACACGTTGATTTATTACTTATTACGTTCAATTATTAGCAATGTTATATTTAAAAATTCTTCTGATTTAATAAAATTGACGCTCGATCTTCCATTCAAAATAAAAACATTTAAAAAATTCTAGCATGAAACAAATAGAGACAGGTGGTGTGTGCACATGAAGATCGTGTCCTCAACACCAAAAATAACCACAAGGTATCTAACCCGAACCGATGTAACTTAAACCTGATTACAATATTACTACATGTGTCACCTCTAAAAATTTACTACATGGTTATTGATACATTTTTTATTTAATTAATTAGAATAAATATATAAATTTGTATAGGACCCACTTATAACATGGATATGTTGCACTTAATTTGGGACAATTATAAAAGATCTAGAAATGTGGCACTTAAAATAGGACGGAGGGAGTAATTGGTTAATTAAATGATAATTTTTTTTTTTTGATATTTACTTGCTTAATTAGGAATATAATATTTTTGTATTTACTACCTGATAAAATTTTATTGTTATTTAATTAATACCTTTAAGTATATTTTTATTTTGAAATCACTATCACTTTACGATTTTCTCATTTTAAAATTAAGATATCTTTTCGAATCTTATTTGTTTTAAGTGATTCAAAAATCATTCACCTCCTTTATGTGTAAAGGTTCCGTATAGATCATGCTTTTAAAATTTTTTAAAAGATAAAACGAATTAAAATTTTATTTATAAACTTTTTAAATATTTGTGAATTATCAAACAAATTGTTTTGAAATGTCTTTCTCTATATCCTTACCTAAACAGAAAAATAATGAGCTTTGAATTATTTCAAACGATTAAGAAACGAAAGAGATATTTTGATTTAAAATGAAAAACCTTAAAGTGATAGTGATTCCAAAGCACAAACAAAAATAATTACAATCAAATTTTAATAAGATAGTTAATACAAAGTGATGTATTTTTAAGGTAGTAAAATATTTAGTTAATTTTCCCATAATTAATATGGCTGGACACGTTTTCCAACAAAAACACGTTTATTAGTTCCAAGCTCTAAAATATATTTAAGTTCATTAACTTTAACATTTCATGAACAAATAAACGAGTTTTCATGAACTTAAATGAATGAGTATACATATGCTCATGTGCAAGCTCGACTCATTCATTAAATAAACGAACATAATTAAACGAGCTTTATCCGAATTTGAGTCCGAATAATTTATTGAGAATCTCAACTTATTTACATCCCTACTCCGTATATGTTACCCTTAGATGCACATCACGTTTTTTCAGAAAAATTAACTCAAAGACAAGTCCAAAAAAAAGGATACTTCCATTGTCATTACACAGATTTCAAAGCTACTACGAAGTACTATCTTTGTCTCTTTTTTTTGCTCCGTTTGTCTTTTTGGCCCGTCCATAAAAATTATTCTATTGCTAAAATCATAGAGACCATAACTTTACTTTTATAGTTCGTATAAAATGTATTTGGTCTCTCTATTTGTTTCTCTTGTTAATTATAGAGTACGCAACCAAAACTTAATACAAACTAAAGAAAAAAATAATTGAGTGCAAACAATTAGAGATAAAAGGAGTATATACAACCAAAACAAACCCATCTTGTTCATCAAGGCATCAACTTCCCAAGAACCAATTCCTTTTCTTACTTTTCTCTCCTCCTATCCATGCATTTCTTTCCTTCATAATTTCCGACTTCAAAAATATTCGTACTCTTTCATTCATTCATTCATTCAAACATTCAAGCTTACCTTTTCAACTCCTAAACCCCACCACCCACCAAATCTCGTCAAAATAAGTCACCGCTAAACTAACTAGGCCCAAACTGTCGGTATTGAATCCTATTGACAACATAGTTTGTTAGGTTATGATACATATGACATTACATAGATCATGCGGAAACAACCATTAACCCAGGACAACATATTATTTACACATAATCATATAGCATAATTTAGATGCATACTCTTTGTTGCGTGCCCTCCCTAGCTGCGCCCGAACCGAACAAGAACAAGTCTTTTAGGACTCCAAGTGTCGTCCCTCCGTAGATAGTCCACAGCACGTCCGGATCCGCCTTAAGATTGACCAACTAGAATCGCCCTTAAGGTACTAGAAAATTTCGGCACTTTTGAGCAAGATGTGTGTTTGATTTTCTCTCAAAAAACTCACTTTTGAATACTTTGAAACTTGTGTATAAATTATGACCCCTAGGCCTTTATTTATAGAGTTATGGAAAAGGAATCGTAATCCTAGTAGGATGCGAATTAATTGAAATTAGAATCCTACATGAATTCTATTTAATTAATTTATCCAATTAGGAATAGACATTTAATCATACACTGACTCTTGCAGATTCAGGAATCACGCATGAGCACAAACTCACACACACACGGCAGCCACAAGGGCTGCCCATGCGCGTGCGAGCAGCAGCCCGCGCAGCACGGCCCACGCAGCCGTGGCCCCTTGGCGCGCGCTGGGCCTGCCTTGCGGTAGGCCTGGCCGCTGCCTTGGCTGGGCTTTGTGGCGCGCATGCTTGCTGGGCGATGGCCCCGGCTTCGTGCTGGGCCTTCGTCCGGCAAGCCTCGTCCGATGCTAATTCGTACGATACGCTTCCGATTAAATTTCCATTTCCGGAATCTATTTCCGATACGAACAATATTTAACATTTCCGATTCCGGAATTAATTTCCGTTTCGAACAAATATTTAATATTTCCGTTTCCGGAATTATTTTCCGATTCCGGCAATATTTCCGATTCTGACAATATTTCCGTTTCCGGTAATATTTCCGATTCTGGTAATATTTCCATTTCCAATAATATTTTCCGATACGTACCATGTTTCCGTTTCCGGCAACATCTACGACTTGGATAATATTCATATTTCCGATACGATCCATATTTCCGTTTCCGGCAATATCATCGTTTCCGGAGTATTCATTTCTTGCCTGTGACGATCTTAGCTCCCACTGAAACCAAGATCCGTCGGTTCCGAATATTCATAGATGGAGTATTTAATGCCATTAAATACTTGATCCGTTTACGTACTATTTGTGTGACCCTACGGGTTCAGTCAAGAGTAAGCTGTGGATTAATATCATTAATTCCACTTGAACTGAAGCGGCCTCTAGCTAGGCATTCAGCTCACTTGATCTCACTGAATTATTAACTTGTTAATTAATACTGAACCGCATTTATTAGACTTAACATAGAATGCATACTTGGACCAAGGGCATTATTTCCTTCAGTCTCCCACTTGTCCTTAGGGACAAGTGTGCATTTCCTAATTCCTTTGTCGCTCGATGCTTGCTCTTGAACATAAGGTAAGAGTTGTCATCCTTATTATGTCCAGAGGTGTTCCTCGGTTTCAGAGTTCAACTGATCAAATAAACAGATAATCATAGCCTATGATTCATCCGAGCACGGCCATGCATTTCACAGTTTCTAGCTCTCCGAGTGGCCTTGTACAACTTTTAAGCATCTCATCCCGATTTATGGGAGGACAATCCCAATCTTGCGATCTTGAGATTAGACTTCGTTTGATAGGTGATTACCTGAGCGTTGCCTTTATAGCCTCCTTTTACGGTGCGACGGTTGGTCAACGTCAAAGCAACCAGTTCTCAAACAAGTAATCTCAAATCACTCAGGTATTGAGGATTTAGTGTCTAATAATTTAATGAAATTTACTTATGACAGACTTTCATCTCTTACAGTAAAGTTTCATAGGTCTTGTCCGATACTAGTCTTCCCAAAGTAAGTATCTATGCAAATGATTATGACATTGCCATGTCCACATAGTTCAAGAAACAGAACTACTAGTCATCTTGCATTCTAATCGTCTAACGTTTTCTATGCGTCCAATTTTATAGAAAACTCCGATTAGGGACCATTTTCAACCTTTGACATTCAAGTTCACTTGATAGACATTTCTTAGTCACAGGACTGGTCCTGACAGTCTATCTTGAATATATCGTCAAATTGAAGGGACTCATCATTTAATAAACCACAAATTAAATGGAAAAATGAATTTCTTTCATTTATTGTGAATGATTAACCAATAATGTTTTACAAAGATTTAAACTCTAAAACTTTAAAACATTAAACAGAGACATCAAAGCCATTCTCCAATATGCTTGATTCCCATAGCTGCAGTGTGCGAGTTGTGCTTCGCTTGCGGCAGAGGTTTAGTTAATGGATCTGATATGTTGTCATCAGTTCCAATTTTGCTTATCTCGACTTCTTTTCTTTCAACGAACTCTCGTAGAAGGTGAAATCTACGAAGTACATGCTTGACTCTCTGGTGGTGTCTAGGCTCTTTTGCCTGTGCAATAGCTCCGTTATTATCACAATACAGGGCTATTGGTCCTTTAATGGAGGGGACTACACCAAGTTCTCCTATGAACTTCCTTAGCCATATAGCTTCCTTTGCTGCTTCATGTGCAGCAATGTACTCCGCTTCAGTTGTAGAATCCGCAATGGTGCTTTGCTTAGCACTTTTCCAGCTTACTGCTCCTCCGTTGAGGCAGAAGACAAACCCAGACTGTGATCTGAAATCATCTTTGTCGGTTTGGAAACTTGCGTCCGTATAGCCTTTAACAATTAATTCATCATCTCCACCATAGACCAGGAAGTCATCTTTGTGCCTTTTCAGGTACTTCAGAATATTCTTGGCAGCAGTCCAATGCGCCTCTCCTGGGTCTGACTGGTATCTGCTCGTAGCACTGAGTGCGTACGCAACATCCGGGCGTGTACATATCATAGCATACATTATTGAACCAATCAATGATGCATATGGAATCCCACTCATTCGTCTACGCTCATCAAGTGTTTTTGGGCACTGAGTCTTGCTTAGAGTCATTCCATGAGACATGGGTAGGTAGCCTCGCTTGGAGTCCGCCATCTTGAACCTATCAAGCACCTTATTGATATAAGTGCTTTGACTAAGTCCAATCATCTTTTTAGATCTATCTCTGTAAATCTTGATGCCCAATATGTACTGTGCTTCTCCTAGATCCTTCATCGAAAAACATTTCCCAAGCCAAATCTTGACAGAGTTCAACATAGGAATGTCATTTCCGATAAGCAATATGTCGTCGACATATAATACTAGGAAAGCAATTTTGCTCCCACTGACCTTCTTGTATACACAAGATTCGTCTGCGTTCTTGATGAAACCAAAGTCACTGACTGCTTCATCAAAACGTATATTCCAGCTCCTGGATGCCTGCTTCAATCCGTAGATTGATTTCTTTAGCTTGCATACCTTTTTTAGCATTCTTTGGATCCTCAAAACCTTCAGGCTGTGTCATAAACACAGTTTCTGTTAAAACGCCGTTTAAGAAAGCAGTTTTGACATCCATCTGCCATATTTCGTAATCGTAATATGCAGCGATTGCTAACATTATTCGAATAGACTTTAGCATTGCAACTGGTGAAAAGGTTTCATCGTAATCCACACCGTGGACTTGCCTGTAACCTTTTGCAACCAATCTAGCTTTGAAAACTTCAAGTTTCCCATCCTTGTCCTTTTTCAGTTTGAAAACCCATTTGCTTCCAATGGCTTGGTAGCCATCTGGCAAATCGACCAAATCCCATACTTGGTTTTCAGACATGGAGTCTAATTCAGATTGCATGGCTTCTTGCCACTGCTTGGAGCTAGGGCTCGTCATAGCTTGCTTGTAAGTCGCAGGTTCATCACTTTCAAGTAATAGAACGTCATAGCTCTCGTTCGTCAAAATACCTAAGTACCTTTCCGGTTGAGATCTATATCTTTGCGATCTACGCGGGGTAACATTTCTAGATTGACCATGATTCTCACCAGATTCTTCTAAAGATCTCTGAGTTTCATCCTGAATGTCATCTTGAGCATTCTCTAGAGTTTGTTGTTCGACTCGAATTTCTTCGAGGTCTACTTTTCTCCCACTTGTCATTTTGGAAATGTGATCCTTCTCCAAAAAGACACCATCTCGAGCAACAAACACTTTGTTCTCAGATGTATTGTAGAAGTAATACCCCTTTGTTTCCTTTGGATAGCCCACAAGGATACATTTGTCAGATTTTGGATGAAGTTTGTCTGAAATTAATCGTTTGACGTATACTTCACATCCCCAAATCTTAAGAAAAGACACATTTGGAGGTTTTCCAAACCATAATTCGTATGGAGTCTTTTCGACAGCTTTAGACGGAGCTCTATTTATAGTGAGTGCAGCTGTATTTAGTGCGTGTCCCCAAAATTCTAATGGAAGTTCGGCCTGACCCATCATTGACCTGACCATGTCTAGCAAGGTTCTGTTCCTCCGTTCTGACACACCGTTCCATTGTGGTGTT
Organism: Spinacia oleracea; assembly: GCF_020520425.1. Lineage (NCBI taxonomy): Eukaryota > Viridiplantae > Streptophyta > Magnoliopsida > Caryophyllales > Amaranthaceae > Spinacia > Spinacia oleracea. The sequence goes on from NC_079492.1 coordinate 33,934,142, forward strand.
CCAGGAGGAGTCAATTCTGATAGAATTCCACATTCTTTCAGATGGTCATCAAATTCATAGCTCAGATATTCACCGCCTCTATCAGACCGCAGTGCCTTAATCTTCTTGCCTAATTGATTCTCTACTTCACTCTGAAATTCCTTGAATTTGTCAAAGGATTCAGACTTATGCTTCATTAGGTAGACATAACCATACCTACTGAAGTCATCAGTGAAAGTGATAAAGTAGCTGAAACCACCTCTAGCATTTGTACTCATTGGTCCACATACATCTGTATGGATTAAACCCAATAGTTCATTTGCTCTTTCTCCAACTTTAGAGAAAGGTTGCTTTGTCATTTTGCCAAGTAAACATGATTCGCATTTACCATAATCCTCTAAGTCAAATGGTTCTAGAATTCCTTCCCTTTGAAGTCTTTCTAAGCGTTTCAAGTTTATATGGCCTAATCGACAATGCCACAGATAGGTGAGATCTGAATCATCCTTTTTGGCCTTTTTGGTATTTATGTTATATACTTGTTTGTCGTGATCTAATAAATAAAGTCCATTGACTAATCTAGCAGATCCATAAAACATCTCTTTAAAATAAAACGAACAACTATTGTCTTTTATTATAAAGGAAAATCCCTTAGCATCTAAGCAAGAAACTGAAATGATGTTTTTAGTAAGACTTGGAACATGGAAACATTCTTCCAGTTCCAAAACTAGCCCGGAGGGCAACGACAAATAGTAAGTTCCTACGGCTAATGCAGCAATCCGTGCTCCATTTCCCACTCGTAGGTCGACTTCTCCCTTGCTTAACTTTCTACTTCTTCTTAGTCCCTGTGGATTGGAACATAAGTGTGAGCCACAACCTGTATCTAATACCCAAGAAGTTGAATTAGCAAGTATACAGTCTATAACGAAAATACCTGAAGATGGAACGACTGTTCCGTTCTTCTGATCTTCCTTTAGCTTCAAGCAATCTCTCTTCCAATGCCCCTTCTTCTTGCAGTAGAAGCATTCGGATTCAGAAGTGGGTTGACTGACCTTCCTCTTTGCAGATTTGGCGCCAGTTTGCTTAGTTGGGCTGGCCTTGTTGCCACCTTTCTTAGCATTCCTCTTCTTTCCAGATTTCTTGAACTTGCCCCCACGCACCATAAGCACATCCTGCTTATCACTTTTGAGCGTCTTTTCAGCGGTCTTCAGCATACCGTGAAGCTCAGTGAGCGTTTTGTCCAGACTATTCATACTGTAGTTCAGTTTGAACTGATCATACCCGCTATGAAGAGAATGGAGGATGGTGTCTATAGCCATTTCCTGAGAAAATTGCTGATCCAGCCGACTCATATTCTCAATGAGTCCAATCATTTTGAGAACATGTGGACTTACGGGCTCGCCTTTCTTAAGCTTGGTCTCAAGAATTTGCCTATGAGTCTCGAATCTTTCGACTCGAGCCAGATCTTGGAACATGTTCTTCAACTCACTGATGATTGTGAAAGCATCTGAGTTGATGAACGTTTTCTGCAGATCCGCACTCATGGTGGCGAGCATTAGACATTTCACATCCTTGTTGGCATCAATCCAACGATTGAGGGCTGCCTGAGTGACCCCGTCGCCTGCAGCTTCGGGCATCGCCTCATCTAGGACATACTCCTTTTCTTCCTGCATAAGAACTATTTGCAAGTTCCTTTGCCAGTCAAGGAAGTTTTTCCCGTTCAACTTCTCCTTTTCGAGAATTGATCGAATGTTGAATGAATTGTTGTTTGCCATATTAAAACTACAATTGAAAAGAATAAACAAATAAATAACCATTCACAGTTTCTCTTAATAAACTTAAATTCTAGCATACATGCATAATTCAATGTTTATTAAGCATTTTATTCAAGTTATGTGTTCCGGCAGGTGTGAATAAAATGATTCCAAGATCCTAAAATCATTGAAGAACTAAGCACAGTTTGTCGACTTAATCCTAGAACATCTTAGGTAAGCAAAAGCCTTTTGCTAATAGTCTAGAAACTATTCTTGGTTGATAGGTACGTCTAAGAACTTATTAGGTAAACCTATCGAATTTGCCACGACATAAAAGGACTCCTTACTTATATCGTTGAGTTTCACCAAAACTAACATGTACTCACAATTATTTGTGTACCTTGCCCCTTTAGGACCAATAAGTAACACCTCGCTGAGCGAAAACTATTACTAGATTGATGTAAAGGATATCCAAGCAAGTGTATATTTTGGCATGGCACCTTTTAACTCAATTTTTAAGTTTGGAACTTAAGGCTCTTACTATGTTGGTTAGATTTTAAGTGAACTAAAATCCTTAATCATGCAACATAATCAAGCTTTTGATCTCATGCATTTTAAGACATATTTAAAACAATAAATAACTTAAAACATGCATAAGATATTTGTGATCTAGTATGGCCCGACTTCATCTTGAAGCTTTGACTTCAAAGTCCGTCTTGAAAATCTCCGTGGGAGGCACCATTTTCTTCAAATAGGATAAGCTATAACTAATTACAACTATTTGATGGTTCGCAGACCATATTTGAATTGAAAAATAACTTTGGTACTTTAGACCAATTACATTCAAATTAATGGTACGCAGACCATATTTTCTATCCTATTTGGGCCATACTAGTCACTTCATAACCTGCAAAACAGTACATATACAATATATACCATTCACCCATTCATTATCATGAATGGCCCATATAGCTGGTTAGTAAAACACATTATGCATCACGTAAACATTTGCAGCAATTAATCAAGGGCACCAATAATCTACCAATTATTCAGTCCTTATTAATTCTAATCGAGTTGTTTTAACCTTAAGGATTTGTAGACCCAATCAAGAGTTTATGACTAAAAAGCGCTCCCACTCAAACCAATAAATTCATATGCTTTACTAATTTTAAACATAAAATTGTATTTCTAGTCTAACCGGAAACATACAAATTTAATTAAAATTTAAAGCTCATATAAATTTATAATTGAATCCAAAAATTTAATTTAATTTCAGTCGCATTTAAATTAATTCATGATTTTAATTTTAGTAAAATAATTAGAATAAATTCCATTTATTATAATTATAATATTCAAAATTAAAATCCAAGAAATTAATTCAAATTATTAATTTTAAAATTAATTAAAATTACGTGAACTGAAATTTTCAAATTAAACATTCAAAACGATCTAATCGTAACGCAAACACCCTACGCGTTGCACGCCCATGGGCCGTACGCACACAGCCATTGCTGGCCATGTGCGCGCAGCCCATGCGCTCGTCGCATAGCTGCTGCTGTCCTATCGCAAGCCTCCGCACAGCGCCCCATCGCACGCGAGCTATCGCTCGCAGTGCGCGCGCGAGATCGCTCGCTGGGCGCGCTGGCTCGCTCGCTGTGCGCGCGAGCCATCGCTCGCTGGGGCGCGACATCGCTCGCTGGGCGAGCGACATCGCGCGCTGCGCGCGCGAGCCATCGCTCGCTGGTGCGCGACATCGCTCGCTGGGCGAGCGACATCGCGCGCTGCGCGCGCGAGCCATCGCTCGCTGGTGCGCGACATCGCTCGCTGGGCGAGCGACATCGTGCGCTGCGCGCGCGAGCAGTGCTGGGCGCAGCGCTCGTGGCACGCGAGCTTGCGCTCGCTGCGCGCACTTGTGCGAGGCAGCGCGCGTTGTGGCGCAGCTCGCTTGCTGCCCACACGCGACTGCCTTGGCTCGCCCTTCGCCCATGCCCATTCGTTCATTGCTCGTGGCACACGACACAAGGCAGGGCTGCTGCCTTGTGCTCGTGCACTACGCCCTTGCTCATTGCATTCGTGCCGCACGGGCGACGAGCTCCCTTGCTCGTCGTCGCATGCCCGCATTATACAACACCCCTTAAGGGTAACACGAAGCGTCCATTGCTTCGTGCGTGCAAGTTATTTGAACGAATCGCATAAAAATTTAAAATTTATATTTAAAATTAATGACAAATTAATAAATATTATTAATTTCATAATTTTAGGGCGAAAAATCGAAAATTTATTATCCAATTGATTTCCGATTGATATGGATTCAAGTCTAGGTCATAAAAATTTAAAATTTATCGTAAATTTACAATTTTTATGGTGGTTTTTAATCATATGTTTCTAATTAAATTACAATTAATTATGAAAATCAAATTAATTCTAAATTATTCTAATTTTCAACAAATTAATCATAATTACAAATTAGATTGCATAATTAACAAGACTAGGCATTCAAACTTGTTAAACATATGCAGTAGGTCAATCAAAAATTCAAGATTTATCAACAGGAATAGCAAATATTTAATTTAACATCTTAAATTTACGAAATTTTGCATTCGAAAAACTAAAACCTTCGAAAAGTCATAGTTAGGCTTCGAATTTGAGAATTCTGGGTTCGGCAGAAAAATACTATTTTTGTCAAAATTTTAGAATGCCTTTTACATGCGGAATTGACACAAAAATCACTCAATTCGGATGAGTAATGAAGAAACTGCCGAAAAACTGCGTACATATAATTAAATAAACGCAATTTGCAATTAATTAACAATTACGAAAATTAATCACCCCTTTTAATTCTTGCAAATTTGTAATATTTAACCATGTTCATGCAATTTAGATTATGAAAATAATAAGGGGCTCGTGATACCACTGTTAGGTTATGATACATATGACATTACATAGATCATGCGGAAACAACCATTAACCCAGGACAACATATTATTTACACATAATCATATAGCATAATTTAGATGCATACTCTTTGTTGCGTGCCCTCCCTAGCTGCGCCCGAACCGAACAAGAACAAGTCTTTTATGACTCCAAGTGTCGTCCCTCCGTAGATAGTCCACAGCACGTCCGGATCCGCCTTAAGATTGACCAACTAGAATCGCCCTTAAGGTACTAGAAAATTTCGGCACTTTTGAGCAAGATGTGTGTTTGATTTTCTCTCAAAAAACTCACTTTTGAATACTTTGAAACTTGTGTATAAATTATGACCCCTAGGCCTTTATTTATAGAGTTATGGAAAAGGAATCGTAATCCTAGTAGGATGCGAATTAATTGAAATTAGAATCCTACATGAATTCTATTTAATTAATTTATCCAATTAGGAATAGACATTTAATCATACACTGACTCTTGCAGATTCAGGAATCACGCATGAGCACAAACTCACACACACACGGCAGCCACAAGGGCTGCCCATGCGCGTGCGAGCAGCAGCCCGCGCAGCACGGCCCACGCAGCCGTGGCCCCTTGGCGCGCGCTGGGCCTGCCTTGCGGTAGGCCTGGCCGCTGCCTTGGCTGGGCTTTGTGGCGCGCATGCTTGCTGGGCGATGGCCCCGGCTTCGTGCTGGGCCTTCGTCCGGCAAGCCTCGTCCGATGCTAATTCGTACGATACGCTTCCGATTAAATTTCCATTTCCGGAATCTATTTCCGATACGAACAATATTTAACATTTCCGATTCCGGAATTAATTTCCGTTTCGAACAAATATTTAATATTTCCGTTTCCGGAATTATTTTCCGATTCCGGCAATATTTCCGATTCCGGCAATATTTCCGATTCTGACAATATTTCCGTTTCCGGTAATATTTCCGATTCTGGTAATATTTCCATTTCCAATAATATTTTCCGATACGTACCATGTTTCCGTTTCCGGCAACATCTACGACTTGGATAATATTCATATTTCCGATACGATCCATATTTCCGTTTCCGGCAATATCATCGTTTCCGGAGTATTCATTTCTTGCCTGTGACGATCTTAGCTCCCACTGAAACCAAGATCCGTCGGTTCCGAATATTCATAGATGGAGTATTTAATGCCATTAAATACTTGATCCGTTTACGTACTATTTGTGTGACCCTACGGGTTCAGTCAAGAGTAAGCTGTGGATTAATATCATTAATTCCACTTGAACTGAAGCGGCCTCTAGCTAGGCATTCAGCTCACTTGATCTCACTGAATTATTAACTTGTTAATTAATACTGAACCGCATTTATTAGACTTAACATAGAATGCATACTTGGACCAAGGGCATTATTTCCTTCATAGTTATCTTGAGGGTACGAGATACAGAGTACTTGACTAACTGCTGAATTAACGGTTTATTTGGTAGACGGTGAGAAATGGTGGGAATAAGAATAAAACTAAATATTACTCCGTATTTGACACGAAAAATAACATCACAATGTCTATAGTAATGAAACTTATCTCAAACCAGTTAAGGGTAAACAAATCGTCATTTTGTTCTCTAAACTCCTAAAGGTACGCGTATATATAATACTTGTTGGATTCATCATTCATGTGATTAAAGAGACATAGAACTATAGAAAATCAAAATTAAAACATGACTAATATTTAAACCGTAATTTGGATTGTACATTTGAATGCACGTTTAACATAATGAATAAACTAAAATATTAATTTCTAACACATATGAGAAACTATATACTCGATCTGCTATACCGTACGTGATCTTAAAATTTCCGAATATTCTAGGAAAATAAAAATTATAAAAACTAACTTATACTACAACCTGATTATTTTATGGCTGGTCAAGTCCACTACTCCCCATGAAATGAGACCACTAAGTATTGCTATTGTTAATGTTGTTGTTAACATCGTCGTTTATGTTGTTGACTCTGTTGTTAACATCGTCGTTGTAGATTGGTTCCGACAGAGAAGGCAGCGCAGGCACGCCTTCTGTTTCGGTGCCAATGTTCCATTCTCCGGTTATTGACGACGGAGCAGCAGTCTGAAACAGTAGTCCGTCTACCGGGTTGGACCGTGTATTCGGTACGTTAAAATCTTGTAGCAAACCTCTGTTAGTTCCCAAGGCAAACATCTGCTGTTGCTGCTGCCTCATTTGATGTAATGCAACCAAGGTTGCTGATGTGAATAACCCCGCCCTATGATTCTGATTTCCTAACAGAAAGTTATTACCATTTCCTGCAGAAATAACAGGCGGCACAGCAAACAGATGAGGAGGCTCTATGGCCTGCTGCATCTGTTGAGGCTGCTGACTAGGGGACGCTATGTCTACCTTGGCGCGTTTGTTCTTACGGAATCCTCCACCTACAGGGATGTTACGGAGGGTACCACCTTGGGTCCAGTACCTCCTACATCCCTTACAAAAGTATCTTCGTTGAGATAAGCTATAATTGTTATAGTAGCAAAACTTGGTGTCAGCTGAGTTACAACGGGGGCATGATTGCAGCGGCGGCTGGTTGGTGTTGTTGTTGTTGTTGTTCTGCCCACCACCTGCTCCGCCACCACCCTGACACTCATTTGGTTGATCCTCTCCACCGCCACCGACACTAACAAGATCAATCCGTTGTTCCATTTTTTGGGTAAATTGTACGTTTGTGAATTGTGATCACAACAAATGACCGGTACTAGTAAGTATTACATGCAATTTGCAAGCAGGTAAGCAAGAGAAAGGAGAGAGAAAGAGCTTGAGGTAACGTAGTGTCACCTAATAATGTTGATTTGATCAAACTGAGCTCACATATATATGATTGATCGACAGTGTCTGTGTTGCCTTGATTGAGATGAGGTCACATATATATATATATATACAACTAGCTCTGGAGGTTCTTAAATCTTCCATGATTTTGTTCACATTGGAATTTGTAAGTTTTTATCCATTTTAGGTAAGATATCTGCTATTTAGTTAGTAATATCAAATATTTTGAAACAAAAATCAAAAAGTATTTGTGATTTCTTTCCTTTTTTTTATATATGAAATTAACAAGAAGAAGAAAAGACCCCAAAAAATAGCAAGAAATAAGTTTTTTCTTAGTGTGTAAGGGTTTTCAAGGATAGAATTAATCTAATTTAAATGTTATCCAAAATTTGTTACTGTTAACAATTTAAAAGTTTTACAAAATAAAAAATTCAAGGTAGCACAAAAAAGGAAGAAAATCATATCGGATTTAGATGATATGAAGAAGATAATAGAGGGATGGTAGGTGGTGGTTGCTAGTGGCTATAAGGTGAACGAGGCCCGGGGGTGTTGACGGTTGTGGAGATGTGATGAGGTGGTGGTGATAGTGGTGATGATGGCTTTTCTCACTCTTTTTTTTGTTTCTTTCGGTCACATTCTTTTTGAAAATACTATTTGCTTTGCTTTTCTTCCCACTAACATACTTGTATTATTTTTTAATGGTTATGTTTTAGTTATGTGACATCATTCCACTCACTTTGAAATGCCAATTCTTTCTCTTTGACGTCCATACACATGAATGATACAACAATTCCACAACTACATGATAGATTACGACGTCCTAGACTTTTTCCATTCAATGTAGTTACCTATGTTATTGAAACTCGGGTATTACTATATATATATAACATGAGTCTAACTCTGCTAAATTATGAAAATTTTCCATGGTTTTAGTTTGGATTTTTTGGTATTTACTACCTTCAAAATACACCACTTTTGTATTTACTACCTTATGAAAATTTTATTTTAAATTACTACCTTAAAGTTTTATTTTTTTTGTATTCACTACCATTTTACAGTTTTCTCATTTTAAAATTGAGATATCTCTTTCGTTTCTTAATCATTTTAAGTGATTCAAAACCCATTCTTCTTATTTATGTGTAAGGATTCCATAGGGATCTTTCATTTAACATTTTGTAAAAGGTAAAATAAATTAATATTATTTGTAAAATATTAAACTACTTATGAATTATGAAATAATTTTTTTTTGAAATGACGTTCTCAATGAATTCTCTATAGAAAAAGGAAAATAATGAACTTTGAATCACTTTAAACGATTAAGAAATGAAAGAGATATCTTAATTTTAAAATGAGAAAACTATAAAGTGGTACTCCCTCCATTCCTTTTTGTTCTTCCCATTTCCTTTTTTAGCATTTCTTTTTGTTCTTCCCCTACTGAATCTTTACTATTTTTGGCCATAGTTTTTTTACCAATTTACCCTAAGATTCCCCACTATTTACAAAAAATACCCTAAGATTCTACCCTTTCCCACCCACTTTTACCCCACCCACCTTATTTAATTAATTAACCTAACCCCACCCCCCTCCCTTTATAACCCGTCCCTATCTCACAATCCCTCTCTCACCTCTCATTCTGATTTCTCTCTCTCACCTCTTCGGATCTCTCTCTCTCTCTTATTTCACTCTCTCTCTCTCTTAAAATCCCTCCCCCGTTCTTGAGAAAACCCTAGGTTTTCCGCCTCTGATCTGGGTTTTCCTCTCCAAATCTCGCAAATCTGAAACGTTTTCGCCGAAAAACGTTCATAAAAATTACTTGGATTCATTTTCCGATCAGATCCCCTCTATTTTTGTCCCCTTTTTGGTCCCTAATCGTCGCTGATCTCTGTTTTTCTGGTACTTTATGGGTTCTTCTTTGTCTAGAACTCGAGGTGATTCTGGGGTGGGAACTTCTGGTCAAAGAATCCCCGATTCCAACTGTGATTGGGGATCCAAGTGCAACTGTCCCAATAACGAGCATTCCTACTCCGCCGAATATAAAAACAATCTGTATTTGGCCCAAAAAGAAAATACAAGTACTCGAAACTATTTGGAAGAATGGTTTCGGAAGAGGGAAGTGGAGCCAGGAGAGGAGGTTGAGTCAAAATATGACGATCGGAAACCCACTCCCTCAGATCTGCGTTTTTTCGGTGAAGGAGATTCCGATGAGGTATTACTTTTGATTTTTTGCGATTTTTTAAGGGTTATTGATGTCGGTGTTATTAAAATGGTTTGATGATTGTTTGCATGTCTAAAAAAGTGGGATTTGATAAATGTTGGATTTATTTGGAGTATTGTTCATTAAACTCGGATTATTTTTTGGATAAGTTGGTCTGATTTCCCATTGCATGTGTTAAAAATGCAGATCTGGTATTATTTCGAATTTTTTGGGAATTTTTTGGAGATCTGTTGGATTCATTCGGGCTTTTTATGTTATTCTTTGCTCTGTTTTCTCATTGCATGTTGTTAAAATTGAGTTCTGATTGTATTTTGTGCTCTGTTTTTAAAATCGGAATATTCATGTGTTTTGTTGATCTGTTTTCCCATTGCATGTGGTTAAAAATGGGATCTGGATGTATTTGAGATTTTATTTCACAATTTTTGGGTAAAAATGGGATCTGGATGTATTCGGAAAATTAGTTGGATTTTAATGGAATTATTGTGTGATTTGCTCTCATTTATCTCATTGCATGTGGTAACCTAGGTGATCTGAAATTATTTCGCACTTTATTTTGAGTTGTTTGATGATATCTGATTTTAATTCATGGTCCCCTGTTATTTTATGATGGCACTAATCATGTTGTTTGTCCCCTATTGATTGCAAGGAACCAAGTGGGTCTGATTCATTTGATCTGGTGTATGTTGGAGAGTGTGAAAATGAGAATGCTGATGCTGTTGGGTCTCCAGGACAACTTTCATCTGGTTATCCCTCCTCAAAGAAAGGAGAAAAGGGAAAAAAATCGGCTTCAGCGTCTGATGATGCTTAGATAAGTCTGTCTCCTTTCTCCCTTTTTTCATTTTATTGAATGCTGGCTAGCTGTGGAGTCATAAGGTGGATGCCAACAACTGTGATCTGTTGTTGGCCAGGGGTGTTGTTGTTTGGATGATGATGTTGTGATTAGTTGTATGGATGTTGATGTTAGATAATGATGTTATGATATTGATATTGATAATGATGATTGGATGATGGTGTTTCCATATGGTTATGAAATTTTGTGGAATGTTGTCTGTGTGATGAACATGATTTGATGGCTTAATGTCCCCTGTTTTATGGTATGTTTTGTGTATGATAAATATGATGCTTTGGTGAGTATGAGATTTGATCAGTATAACTATGTTTTGGATTAGTAAAGGCATGAAATGAATATAATTTGGGGATAGGGTTTGAGTTATTTCAGTCCTCTCAGTGTGGCCTGGTGTTGAATGCTTAATGTCCAAGCATGTCCCTTAAGGATACAATAATGTCCCTTTATTTGTTGTGATCGATGATGAGTCTTTTTTTTGCTGAGGAACAAGTCCAACTAACCACAAATGCTCGTGCTGCCATTAGTATCAGTAATGATATTTCTCGGGCGCTAAGTGTTTGTGGTTTGGAGTTGTTTCAATGATGCTTGGGGACATTCTGAGATCAATATTAGGAGGTTTGTGATCTTCAATGATGTGATTGTTGATATTCTGAGATCTTTGTTTTGATAATTGTCCTTTAACTTCTTTTGTCGAACGGAGTGAATGTCATTTCACACAATGGAATGTGAATATCAATCATTCCATTCGGCAGAAGAATGTTAAAGATATGATAGTATTGAAACTACTTGATCAATGATGTGTGTCAATATGTCTGAGAAATGAAACCCTACATGTTAATGATCTGTTTAATGCTTCATGTCCCATGAATCAGTGGAGGTCTGTGATGAGTCTTTCATTTGATGAGGTTCAAACCCTATGCTTTGATCAGTTCATGGTGATCTGATGCATTGTTGATTGTTATTGTTATGCTTGATCTGTGATGAGTCTTTCATTTGCTGAGACTCAAACCCAATGTTCCAATAACACTTGTGTACCATTAGCATCATTGATGCTCTTCCGGAGCTAAGTGTTAGGGGATAGGGTTTGTGTCAATGATGCTTGGGGACATTCTGAGATCTTATGTCAGGTTAGACAGGAGAGGCAATTCATGTATTGCAAAACATGTATAATGTGTTTCTGATATTCAATGATGTTAGTGTTTCTGATCTGTGATGTATGTGTTGATAACCTGAGATATTTGATTCTAAACATGTCCCTCACCACCAATCACCAAAGGGAATACAGATCATGTCACATCATTGATTGATCTAGTATCCCCTTTGGTGAATTGGTGGTGAGGTTGTAAATCATTTAGAAACAAATCTGTCAATGATGTAAAACAACTTAACTGAGAGTTAATGATGTTGCCTTGTTCATTGCTTCCTTGTTTTTGCTGCTTTGTTCTTGTTTCCTTACCATTACATCTTTTGGCACATCGGCATCCAATGGGGAAGAATTTCCATCTGAAAATGATGTGATATGCATTCTTTCCATTTGGATGCCGATGTGCTTAGAGATGTGATGTGAAAAAGTTTTTGTACTTATGCCTTGTGATCTGTGATGAGTCTTCATTTTATGAGTGTCAAACCCTTTGTTTTTCAATCAAACTCATGCACCATTAGCATCCATGATGTTTTTCAGGAGCTAAGTTTAATTGGAAAGGGTTTGATTCAATGATTTTTGGGGACATTCTGAGATATTTATGAATCTTTGTTTATGTGAGGCATATTCCATGTGTTATCAATGATGAATTGATTGTTTTTGTCAAAATTACATCTTTTGACGCATCGGTTTCAAAATGGGAATAATTTCCATCTGAAAATGATGTGATATTATTATTTATTTCCATTTTGAAGCCGATGTGTTTAGAGTTGTGATATTGCAAATGCTGCCTTGTTCTTAAGAACCCAATGCTGCCTTGTTTATAGTGTTGCCAATGCTGCCTTACCTCTTGTGCCTTGTACTTTTTCTGCCAATGCTGCCTTGTTCTTGTTATGTACTCATTTGATGTTTATTGCCTTGCCTTGATTACTCTACATTGATGTGAATAAGAATGATGGAAAAAAACTTTACTAAACTTAAACATGAGATTCATTCATTGATGCTTCCAAAAGATATGCTTACAAAATGTTTTGCCTACATGTTATGCTTGCATTTAAGCTTACAAAAGTGACACATTGGTTTTACTTGTCAATTTAAAAACATGTCCCCAAAACACAAAAAGTTATCTAATTGTTTTCACCTTGCTTCACTGGTTTGCTTTCCATTCATCATAGAGTTGCATGCATTCATTAACTGCCCATATAGGTGCCTTGACTTGCTCTGGCAGTCTGCCTTCATCTTCTAAAATCTTCTTCTTGTTGTGTGGAAGTTGGTAATCATTGTTGCCTTTGTGTTTTAGAATCTCATTAGAAACAAACTGTAATGTCATCCACACATTAGACAATGTCTTAGGATGCAACTCATTAAAAGAATCATACACTGCTCCACTTAAGTCCTCCACAGTTTTAGGCATTTTCTTGTGCATAAGTGATTGTATTGACCTGAAAAATCCCAAGTCCAAGATGTTGCAATCTGGACTGTTTGCTGGCTGTTGAGTCAACACAAAAGTGAACCCATCTTGTTTGTAGTGTAGTTGCCATTCAGGATCATTTTGCAATATATGTGCCTTTGCATTATCTTGAATGATATAGATGACCTTTTCCCCTTCATGTGGTGGCCACTTTGCCTTGATTGCTGGAATTAGCATGTTGATCATCATTGCCCTTGTTTCAATTTGATTCACAGACTTCACTGGCTTTGTTTCAATGGTCCCCTTTACTCTGTTTTTTGATGTCCTCTTGGCTGCAACTGCATTTGTGAATGGAAATATGCCTATTTTACCATCAAATTCACAATTCCCATTTTCACCCCACCTTGGTCTGGCTACTGCTGCCATGAACATGAATTTTGGTATCTTGGTTCTTGAACTTGCACTTCTATGTGGATAGGGTTCATTGTTTGCAAGATAAACTCTCTGGTTTTTTTGAGTCAAATAAAACCACTTCTCATCAATATGAATGAAGTCATACATGCTGTAATATGTTGGTTCTTGTGGTATAGTGTAATCCATTATTAGTCTGAGTACCCACCTCATCCTTGCCATTTTGCATGCATCTGAAATGCCTGGATGCAAGGGACTTGAGTGTGGCTTAATAATTTTCCTCTTGATGAGCCTCCATACTGTTGTTGGTCCCAAATTGAGCATTCTTGCAAGATCTACAATGCATGTTCTGTCCCCCATGGCTATTTGTGCAATAGAGTCATATGTGACTTGAACCTTTTTCCTGCCACACTTGTGATACTTACTTTCCACCACATATGAATTCATTGCTGCCTTCTGCTTCTTTGCTTTGTCCCATATTGACCCTATGGTTTTTCTGTTGTAATCAAATTCTATGGCTGCATCCCTTATTGTCCCAAACAAAAGAGTTTCTGAATCTGGAATTTTTCTATTCAGCAGGTACACCAAAATTTCAAGCCTCAATTCATTATTTATTCTAGGAGTCCTAGGCTTATGATGATCTGTTCTGGGTGTTGCTGTTTGATGATGAATTGGTGATGCATTTTCTGATGGTGGTGGAAAGTTCAAATCAAAAAGAAATGGTACCTCTTGAAAGTTGGTAGTTTGTTGCTGCCCTTCCCCTTCTACTTCTGGTACTTGCTGTACATATTCAGTGCTGTTTGGTACATCTTCATTAAACCCAATGTCCCCAAAATCAGCAGCAGTATTTTGAGAAGCTTGTACCAAGTCAGCAGCATCATCACCTACCTCTGAGTCAGAATCGGAGTTAATGCCATCGCCTTCATCATCAGAAAATCCGAGGAAATCGTCATCCTCTTGATCTGAAGCCATTAAGTCCCCTGTTTTTTTGCTATTTAATGCTGAATCGAGGAATAAATTTTGGTGTTTTGCTTGTATTTATTGAACTTGGTAAAAGTCAGATTTTGGTCTTTTGTGGGGGGAAAGTGACCCTATTTATAAAGGGAATTCACTATGTCAACCCCTCAAAAATTTGGAGGGAAATTAAAAATCCCCTGTTTTTTTATTTGGGGGGAAAATTTGGAGGGAAAACTGAAATCAATTGTTTGGGCTTAATTTCCAGCCAAAAAAAACGTGAGTCATTGTATGATTAAATCTGATTGGTCCATGTAACAGCTGATGGGTCCCATACCCCATGTGACTGAAATTTTTTGCTGATTTCTTTCATTACTTTAATAAAATATCTACTTTTCTCCCTATTAATTAAATACTTTCTCTCTCTTTACTTTATTCAATTTCTTACACCCAATCATTATTCTTACACCCAATCATTACTCATATCCCAATACAAACCAAGATTCAGTTTTCTTAAACCACACCCAACATTCTTTAGGGGAAGAACAAAAGGGAATGGAGGGAGTAGTAAATAAATAAAAATTGGAAGTTTAAGGTAGTAATTTAAAATAAAAATTTCATAAGGTAGTAAATACAAAAGTGGTGTATTTTAAAGGTAGTAAATACCAAAATTTCCTTTTAGTTTAAATAAAGTATCGGGATGTCCGTACATCAATGTCGTAGTACGTGTCGAAGATCTGATACAGGTACTTGAGGTAAAAAGAAGAGTTCGAGTATTAATTATCTCAACAAACTCTCCCTGTTTATTTGTTCATCCTTGACGTAAACTACTGGTGAACTGAAGCTACATACTTCATACAAGCTAGTCAGACACTTGACCACGTAAATGTGCATGTCAGACGTGGTTATTCAAGTCCCAGGCTAAGGTTAATCAAGATAAACAACAAATTAAACGGACCGCATTTTCTACACTTTTGTAATGATCTTTTTAGTGATACCAATTCTTTCATGGACCTGGTCCATATTAAATTTACTGTGGACTATGCCCTAAAAAATGTAAACAATTTGTTCCTAATTTATTTTGACATGTTATTATGAAAAAAATATATCAAATTGGTGTCATCAATTGAATAATGTGATTTTAAGTCACAATTCACTTTAAAAACATAGAGTTACTATGATTCAAAACTGGTTATTATATCTAAAATATTTGGTGTATAGTTACTAGATGAACAATAAAGGTCACTATGTAAGTAAAAAGAATGCTAAAAAAATTATTGATTTTGGGTCCACACTAATATTATCATGGACTAGGTTGATAAAACAATAATCCTTTTATCAATGCCTCTAACATTTTCATATAAATACAGTACATGCTTATGCAAAATACTTATATGACCATAATATTTCGTTTCGTTGCGACTAGGGTCACTTAGCTTGTACGTATTGAGTTATGACTTGTTATAATTATAATTCATAGTTTATGCCAATTAATTGGAAACTTGCATAAGAAAAAAATGAAGCAATTTATATTAATATAAATCATGGCGTACATATAATATGACCATTTAAGACTAACGAGATATTGGTCTAGGTTAGTATTATCTCGCGACTCATTTGCACCAAGAAATAACATTTGTGGAGCGAATTCGAAAAGGAATGAGAAGAAATGGTTCGATCCTTTTACATTTGGTCCATGATCGAACTGAGAGATTCATGAGTCGTCATGATTTAGGTTACTGCATGATTGTACCACTTGCATAGTTGTACCATATATTTACTCAGGTTGACTAACGTAAGTACTCTGCACATACTACTTACATGTAACAAGCATTATATAGCATATGATATCATGCATTATTATTTACAATATATGTAACAAATTTTAATGTTGTCATGGGGGTACGTACTGCCACCATTCAATACTTACATTCATATGATTGACAAATAATCATTTTGTGCTTCTGTAGCATATCTCTGTTTAGGTCGGTGGCCAATTAAATTTGTGTACTATTTTTAAATTTGTGTACTATTGTAGGACTATCCAAAATGATTAAGGAAATATGGAACAAATATTTGATGTATATATGTGAAGCTTCCACGTGTTATAGAACACTGCCTTAGAAGTAAAATTCTCCCTGATTATGGTGCAATGGGTATAGGCGTTGCCTCCAAAGATTTCACACAACAATTCGTCCTAATGTGCACTCAAAACAAAGACGTAAATTAAGGGAGTGTTTTCGACAATTACGATTCTTTCTTAAGAGTGTGAAATGAGCTACGTGACTGAGCGGTCTCATAATAATTGGACCGTCAGTTACGACTTCACCCAAAAAGGAGGCCCCACCACACCGCACACTTGTCACGATCACGACCCGAACTGGCCGGACGGCGGCGCGCGCATGGAAATGCGCCCTTCTAGCCTAAACCACTATATTTAAAATAAGGGAGACATCCTTTTTCCTTTCAATGGGGGAGAAACCATTTTCCATTAAATACTACACTTGAAATCCCTACTTTTCATTTCTACCAATGTGGGACAAAATCCATTTTCACAAAATGGTAGAATTAAAACTCATTCTTTGAATTGTATCTAAAAATCCCCCGTAAATGCAAAGACCAATTTGAAAAATAAGAAAATGAATTATGAGCATTTTTAGAAGGTTTGATACTTAAATATTGGTGTCTTGCAATTGAACCAACACATAGTGAAGATTAGACAATTTCTTTATTGAGAGAGAGAACAAATCTGTAACTATCCCAACCTAGAAATAATACCCAATAACACATACCATACCTTAGATCATTGTGAGTTCCGCGATAGCCAATCAACAACGACCATTATACTTGGGATGCTCATGAGTGATCTAGAAAAACTTGCCCAAGTTTTCCATAGAAGGTGGTCAAACCTTCACACTCAAGTAGGTGATTTCATCAAGTCTATCACATAGACTACCCATATCCTGGGATATAAAATCATTAAGATATATTGCTCAACCTCTCAACACATATTCGGTGAATTCATCAAGTTTTTCTAATTAGGACCATAGCTAGTTTCAGTTTGGCGCCTCTTACTTTTCCTAGGTTCTACCACATCACTTTAAACAACAGGAGAAGATGAAGGCATAGAGGATGAAGATGTTAGGTTATGATACATATGAACAACATAAATCATGCGGAAAAACCTTAATGCCAGGAATCATATTAATTGCACATAATCATATAATTAGTCTAGGATGCATACACTTTGTAGCGTGCCCTCCATAGCTGCACCCAAACCGAACAAGAACAAGTCTTTAGGACTCCAAGTGTCGTCCCTCCGTAGAAAGTCCACAGCACGTCCGGATCTGCCTTAAGATTGACCAACTAGAATCGCCCTTAAGGTACTACTTATTTTCGGCTAAAATGGGCAAGAGTTATGGCTGATTTTTCTGCTTAAAAATCCTAGCTTTGAATACTTGAAAAACTTGTATATAAATTTGTGAACCTAGGCACATATTTATAGAGTCATGGAAAAGGATTTAGAATCCTATTAGGATACCAATTTGTTTAATTTGAATCTTATTAAAACTTTATTAAACAAATTCTATCTTTATTAGGATTGGGATTTAATCATAGAACAAATTCCATTAGCTTTAGGATTTGTATTGAACACAGGCGTTGCACAATCACGAGCACGAGCACGAGCCGCACAGCCCGCGCAAGCTTTGCGGCCAACGCGAGCAGCACAGCCCGCAGCCCACGAGCTCGCGCGCGCACCATGGCCTTGCTGGGCCTGGCGAGGATTTTCTGCGTTGTGTTGATGTTCATGGCTTGCTGGACGCGGGCCTGGCTTCGTGCTGGGCCTTCGTCTAGCAAGTCTCGTCCGATGCTAATTCGTACGATGCGCTTCCGATTAAATTCCCGATTCCGGAATTCATTTCCAATACGAACAATATTTAACATTTCCGATTCCGGAATTAATTTCCAGTTCGAACAAATATTTAATATTTCCGTTTCCGGAATTATTTTCCGATTCCGATAATATTTCCGATTCTGACAATATTTCCGTTTCCGGCAATATTTCCGATTCCGGTAATATTTCCATTTCCGATAATATTTTCCGATACGTACCATGTTTCCGTTTCCGGCAACATCTACGACTTGGATAATATTTATATTTCCGATACGATCCATATTTCCGTTTCCGGCAATATCATCGTTTCCGGAGTATTCATTTACTTGCCTTTGACGATCTCAGCATCCACTGAAACCAAGATCCGTCGATTCCGAATATCCATAGATAGAGTATTTAATGCCATTAAATACTTGATCCGTTTACGTACTATTTTTGTGACCCTACGAGTTCAGGCAAGAGTAAGCTGCGGATTAATATCATTAATTCCACTTGAACTGAAGCGGCCTCTAGCTAGGCATTCAGCTCACTTGATCTCACTGAATTATTAAATTGTTAATTAATACTGAACCGCATTTATTAGACTTAATATTAAATGCATACTTGGACTAAGGGCATTATTTCCTTCAGTCTCCCACTTGTCTTTAGGGACAAGTGTGCATTTCCTAATTCCTTTGTCGCTCGATGCTTGCTCTTGAACATAAGGTAAGAGTTGTCATCCTTATTATGTCCAGAGGTATTTCTCAGTTTCAGAGTTCAACTGGTCAAATAAACAGATAATCATAGCCTATGATTCATCTGAGCACGGCCATGCATTTTACAGTTTCTAGCTCTCCGAGTGGACTTGTACAACTTTCAGCATCTCATCCTGATTTATGGGAGGACAATCCCAATCTTGCGATCTTGAGATTAGACTTTGTTTGATAGGTGATTAACTGAGCGTTGCCTTCATAGCCTCCTTTGACGGTGCGACGGTTGACAACGTCAAAGTAAGCAGTTCTCAAACAAGTAATCTCAAATCACTCAGGTATTGAGGATTAGTGTCTAATAATTTTAATGAAATTTACTTATGACAGATTTTCATCTCTTACAGTAAAGTTTCATAGGTCTGTCCGATACTAGTCTTCCCAAAGTAAGTATCTATGCAAATGATTACGACATTGCCATGGCCACATAGTTCAAGAAACAGAACTACTAGTCATCTTGCAACAGTTGTCTAACGTTTTCTATGTGTCCATATTTATAGAATACTCCGACCAGGGACCATTTTCAACTTTTGACATTCAAGTTCACTTGATAGACATTTCTTAGTCACAGGACTGGTCCTGACAGTCTATCTTCAATATATCGTCTAATTGAAGGTGTAGACACCTACTTCTGTCCCCATTCCCGCAAGGGAAAGGTTCGATGATGAAAGCATAAAAACTCCACTTGACAACGTATCTCCTATAAAATAAACGAATCTTGATTCCCCATTTCATTTCACCCGAAACCTGCTATTTATGGAAACCTGCTAAAAATAGTAACTGCCGTAAAAGGTAGCTTCTAAAAGTGGCAAATCATAAAAGATAGAAACCTGTCAGAATTAGGTGTTGCATTCCAACATAAATCCTAAATGAGATAGAAAACTGCGAGAATCCTATTCCTAATAGGATTCGGAAATAAGAGTTACGTATTAAATTAAATCCTAACGAGCCTAGATTTCGTAACGGGCCCAGACGCATTCCGTCACAAATTGATACGCGCTAAAAGACTCAAATTAATCTCAAACTCTACGGATTTTAGAATCCGATTCTGACTAAACAAAAACTGCCCAGACCCTATTTTCAACGCCTGGCTCTGGGCGCCGAAATCTTCGGCGCCCAGGCCTGGGCGCTGAAAATACCTGGGTACGTTTCTTTTCCTAATTCTTTGTGGATTAGAACTCTGCAATTCTATCTTTCCACGAACTCTTCCCTATAAATAGACCCCTAGTTTCGACGTGAAACAACACACAACAACACATAATATATTCTGAGTATTGACTCTAAACCCCTTAGCCTAAGCCTCTCGTTGCGAAACTGTTCACGCGTTCTGTCGCAATCGATCCATAAATCGAACAGAACGTATCCTGTCCCATAATCGAGATTCGTTAAATAAAAAGGAGAAATAGCAAAGTCAAAGTGGTTAGTTTTCTGAGAACCCTGACGCACCTCTCAAGGGTGCGTCGTAATGTGTCCCTCTTCGATGATTAAACCGCTTTCCTCGCCCCTTTTTATGAACTGTTAAACTAACCTAATATGATTGTTCTATCACGCCTAATAAATATAATATTTTTGGGAAATCGGATTATCATGCTAGGTCCCTTAATGCTATTTAAATCAGATAATCACGATCGAATTAGTATTATATGCTGCATGTTGCTAAAATCAATTCGGATTAGTTTAATAGTTAACGCATGTCCCTTCAATTATTTATGCTAAGCTAGTAAGGATATCCTGCCTCTGGAGTTATCGACGAGCGAATTACTCCTCTCGGTAGTTACAGTCCCCCGAACCCTCAATCTCTACCTTGCGGGTGTATATTGAGAGATCCCCACACCAGGGATCACAAGGGAACCTACGGCCGTCGTGGTCAAACATAATTGCACTCCCTTTATGTCACGATAACCGGGTTTTGTCAGTTTTTCTCATTGTCGTTAAAAACTGAATGGCGACTCCTATATTACTAGTCAATTGGGTGTATACTCATAGGAAATCCAATTACACTTGATTGAATAAAAATAATCGTCACACCCACGAGGGACAGGTCACGCATTAGCCTCGCGCTTTTTTTCGACCCCCTCACAGAAGGGACTTATCATTTAATACTAAACCAAGATTAAATGGAATATGAAAATAAATTTCATATATGATAAATGTTCAACCCCAATGTTTTACAACCATGGGCCTCAAACCCATCTTTAAAACAATTAATGGAATTCAAAGCTATGCTTGATTTCCAGTGCCACAATGTGAGTGTTGTTTCTCACTTGTTGCATAGGTTTAGTTATCATGCTTTGCCAATCTTAATATCCTTTTCATCGAATGTTCTTCGAGATAGATGATAAGATCTTTTGAGTTTGTTTATTATGTGATCTAGTCTTTCTTACTTCGATAGTGGTTCTACGCATTTTGCATGAAGAACCATCAAGTCAGCAGACATGTGATCCACCCAAGTTCAGTGAAGAACTCTTTAACGTAAACAACCCTGTTTTATTGCTTCTTAGACAATAAGTACCTTTACTTCAAATGTATAGGTTGCTAGTGATGCTTTGGTTGGATTTTACTTATCCAGGCAGTTACAGATATGCGGAAGACTTTCCAACTATATCTTAGAACATAGAAATTAATATTTAATTTCCCACGCAACAACTCATGGTCTCTAATCCATGTTGCCATATATTTCAAAACACGATGCTCTATAGCTCGTCCTTGCCAATGGTTAACTCCAAAGGGTCTTGCTTGATCCTTTGCCAGTGTTTATGCGTGTAGCATCAATATTTAGCATATCTTTATTTCCTTGAATCAAGAACTATTCCTATGTACCTTTTCAAGTAACATAAGTTTTTCTTAATCTCAATCTAGTTGATCTTCACTTAGATCAATAGAGATTGGTATATGTTCGTTATGCCTAAAGCCATACGATACATTTTTGGCGATCCTCATATTATATCATACATGATAAATTCTTTTGCAGAATTATTCTCAATTGAATTCTATTCATGTAAGTTTAGCTCATTCAATTTCAGTAGATACTGAATCCAGCTAAATTCTTTGACATATAATATAGGTTTAAGAATCTCACTTGGATCCTTTGATGTTTAACTTAGTAAATGCTTATACATAGTTCAAACATTCTTTACTTAGATTTATTCATATGGGTCGAATGTCTCCAATGGATTCTTTCGTGTTTGATTTCGTAAATTCCATTACTTAATCCAAAACAATATTATAAGATCTTTGTAAATAGATCTTAATACCCAGTATGTACTAAGTTTCGCCATGGTCCATCGTTGATGAATAATTTCAAATCTAAGTCATTAGCATTTGAATGTTATTTCACAATAGAGAGATGTGTGTGCGATACACATAGGACCAATTAAGTTTTACGTACTCCCACTAAAATTCTTATATATATCCATAAGAATCATGTACATTTTATGAAACTAAAATACTTATTAGGTTCACTAAAATACATTTCCAATTCCTAATTGCTTGCTTAAATCTGTACTTAGATTTCATAAGCTAGCTTTCCTTTTCGAGCATTTATTTGGATCCACAAATCCTATGACATAACATGTACATAGTTTATTCCATCATTTGATTGAGGAATACGTTTTTTCATCCAATTGCCATATATGCAATCATGCTTGATTTACAGACTTGAGCATTATGATTATGCATGAGGTTTCAACATAATCCACGCCGTGAATTTGCTTGTAACCTTTGGCAACTAATCTAGCTTTCTGTGTGAACACAATTCCATGTTTGATGGTTTTTATCCTTAAAACCAATTTGCAACCAATAGGTTCTAACCTATTCTTGCAAATCAACAAATTTTCAATTTTGTCATCAAAACGTTGGTTATGTTTTATGGCCTTTAACCATCTAAAAAATTTGAGTCTATATATGGCCTTTAACCATTTAGGGAATCTAGGTTTCGTCATAGCTTTCTTACAAGTCACAAACTCATTAATCTACATGATAATAGTTTGACTGCAAGTTGTAGGTTTCTTCACTATCTAATAGAAGAATCGCATAGCTTCAGTGACCTGAACTCCATGTTTCTTCACTATCTAATAGAAGAATCTCATAGTTTCAGTGACTTGAACTCTATGCCTACTTGGGTATAGAACATTAAACAATAGAATATCAACAGACACTTTGAAACTCCTTTGAATATTCTGTTCTCCTTGAAGCACTTGTAAAGTCTTCTAAGAGATGTCTATTCTTTAAAGCCACTTCTAAAGTCCTTAAGAATATGTGTTCGGATTTTCTGAAGAACTTCGAAAAGCCTCCGGAATCTCCGTTTATGTTTGTTGTTCGCCTCGAAGACTTTCGAGGTCTATTTTCTCCCACTTGTCATTTTGGAAACGAATCTCCAAAAGGACATTATTTCGAGCAAACAAACATTATGTTCTCAAAAATTCGTGGTAGAAACAATACCCTTGTGTCTCATTTGAATAAATCACAATGAAACATATATCTATACTTGGGCCTTAGTTTGTTGAATAACAAACACTAAGCTCCCACTAAGTTTAGGAACTCTCTAGATATATTATGAAAAGATATTCCGAAATTACTTTTTAATAGCTTTGACGAATTTGGTTTAATTTGGGTGGTACTTGAGCATTTTATTTTAGAAATTATAGGAAAAGTCTATATGATTCATCATTGATCGAATCAAGTACTAATTGACTTCGATCATTCCAACGTAGATATGCCATATCTTATGGAGCTAGATTGTGAAATTACAACACACAATCATAGATGATCATATTTGGTCTTTAAAGTAATCATCGTCATGATCTAACCTAGATCTTTATGATTTCTTGCCATGTGGATTTTATACTTCTGAATCTTTGAACTAGCCAAACGGATTCAAACTTATATCACTTTGAGTAAATAAATCCATATTAACTCAAATCTAGGTGAAATAATAAAGTCATAAAATCTTTCTTTAGCTTTGAACTCTATCGTCTAGGCGTTCTAACAATAGTTCATATCTTTTATTACTTTCAACAAGTAAGACTAGCTTGTCTTGAAATGATCTAGAAATCAATCAACTTTCAAAAGTCCATCAAAATAGAGCTTATGAATGTTAACTTGTTGATATGGTCTAAGCAACAATGCCAAAGATTTGTGGAACTCAAATCAAGAGATTGATTTGAACCTAGTAAAGTTCTTTTGTTAAAGAGTTGTTTGTTTTAATCAAGCATATTGACTCAATCCGTAAATAACCATTTCATTCAAATAAACAAACAAACATTGTTTTTGTTCTTCTGAATGTGAGTCTTTCTGTGTTTGAAAACAGAAATTTAGGTATGCTGATTGTGGAACAAACTAGCCATTAAGTTCTAGCCTTTGAAAGGACTTAAAACAAACTAGATGACCCTACAACTAATGTAGCATTGCCATGCTTCATTTCCAACTTGTAGGCCATTAGTGTACCCTAGCTTCCATTGTTTGAGTTATTACCGAAGTAAGAACCTAAAGCGGTATATGATACCAAGAAAGTTTGATTGCTAGGTCACTTCACTTTAAACATAAACTTATAGGTAGAAACGGAATCGTAAATTCCTTTCATTTGTTCCTTGTTTTCCTATTTCTTGTACCCTTTCTTATAGTCTTAAGAATTGAATTCTTTAGTGTTGACTTTTATACTTTGTTTAGACATGTTCAATTTCAATCCATAAAAGTTCTTACCATTTATGTTAAATATCCTGTTCAACTAGATGATCTTACCAAAAGCTTCTAAAGTTCTCTAAGCATCGATCTATTCGAATGTCTAGGGACTAGACTCATTCGAGAATTAAATGGAAAAAAGATTTTAGGTTGTTAACCATTGGTAAAGCTGAGCGTTTAAACTCAATGCTTTATGATCTAAAAACTACATTGTATTTTGAATTCACAAGCACCAATCGGTTCGCCATTCGACTTTGATACTCGAAAACAACCATAAAAGTCGCTAAAAGAAACGTACATTTTAAATTGCTTATTTTCTCTCATTTCCGTGAATCGTTCTTGGATTCCCTACCAATCGAGGAAATTTACTGTTACCTTTCTAAAAGGATTTACTGCAGTGCAAGATATTTAATTATAAACAATAATTAAAACATACATTGAAGCATGCAAATTCTAAACATTATCATAAGTAATAACATGAAAATTTAAGCAATCATGCAATTTAAACAAGTCATTGGCATTTTATTCAAATTTATTGTTCTGGCAGGTGTGAATAAAATGATTCCAAGACCCTAAAATCATTGAAGAATTAAGCACATTATGTATTTTGACTTAATTCTAAAATATTTTAGGTAAGCAAAAGCCTTTTGCTAATAGTCTAGAAACTACTCTTGGTTGATAGGTACGTCTAAGGACTTATTAAGTAAACCTATCAATTTTGCCATGACATAAAAGGACTCCTTACTTATATCGTCGAGTTTCACTAAAACTAACATGTACTCACAATTATTTGTGTACCTTACCCCTTTTGGATCAATAAGTAACACCTCGCTGAGTGTAAAACTATTACTAGATTGATGTAAAGGTTATCCAAGTAAGTGTTATTTTGGCATGGCACCTTTTAACTCAATTTTTAAACTTTGGAACTTAAGGCTCTTACTATGTTGGTTAGATGTTAAGTGAACTAAAATCCTTAATCATGCAACATAATCAAGCAATAATCTCATGCATAATTAAGACATATTTAAAGCAATAAATAACTTAAAGATTGCATAAGATAAATGTGATCTAGTATGGCCCGACTTCATCTTGAAGCTCCAACTTCAAAGTCCGTCTTGAAAATGGATTGGAAACTCCGTCTTGAATTTCACCATGGGAGGCGCCATTTTCTTCAAATAGGATAAGCTATATTAAACTAATTATAACTATTTGATGGTACGCAGACCATATTTGAACTGAAAAACAAACTTGGGTGCATTAGACCAATTACATTCAAATTAATGGTACGCAGACCATATTTTCTATCCTATTTGGGCCATACTAGTCACTTCATAACCTACAAAACAGTACATATACAATATATACCATTCACCCATTCATTATCATGAATGGGCCACATAGCTGGTTAGTAAAACATGTTATGCATCACATAAATATTTGCAGCAATTAATCAAGGGCACCAATAATCTACCAATTATTCAGTCCTTATTAATTCTAATCAAGTTGTTTTAACCTTAAAGGATTTGTAGACCTAATCAAGAGTTTATGACTAAAAATGCTCCCACTTAAACCAATAACTTTATATGCTTTACTAATTTCAAACATAAAAATGTATTTCTAGTATAACCGGAAACATACAAGTTTAATTAAAATTTAAAGCTCATATAAAATTATAATCGAATCCATTTATTTAATTTATTTTCAATTGAATTAAATAAACTTAAATTAATTCAAGGTTTTTAATTTTAGTAAAATAATTAGTATAAATTAAAATTTATAATAATTATAATATTCAAAATTAAAATCCGAGAAAACAATTTAAATTATTAATTTTAAAATTAATTTAAATTATTTCCGAACTGAAAATCTAAAATTAAAAAACAAAACGTATCAATTGGCGCAAGACGAGGCAGTTGGGCTTGCGCCCAAGCCCCATCGAGCTACGAGGCCCTCATGCCCCGTGCCATTGATCGTTGCACACGGCTTTCACAGCCACACCGCACACACAGCCATATGCCACGCACACACGCAGCCATGCTGGCTACGCTGCGCGCAGCCTTGTGCTATGTCGTGGCTGCCTACCTCTCGACGGGCCTGGTGCGTCGTGGCGCAGCACATCGCTGCCCACACGCATCTTGCTCGTCGCATGTGCTTGCCCATTGCCCTCGCCCATCGCCCAGCATGCATGCCTAGGCTTCGAGCCTTGCGTGCCACCTAGCTTGTTGCTCGCTGCATTCGTACCGCACGGGCGACGAGCTCCCTTGCTCGTCGTCGCGTGCCCGCACTATACAACACCCCTTAAGGGTAACACGTAGCTTCCATTGCTTTGTGCGTGCAACATTTATGAGCGTATTTCATAAAAATTTAAAATTTTTAATTCAAAATTAATGACAAATTAATAAATCATATTAATTTCATAATTTTAGGGCGAAAAATCGAAAATTTATTAATCAATCAATTTCCGATTAACTTGGATTCAAATCTAGGTCATAAAAATTTAAAATTTATCATAAATTAACAATTTTTATTGTGGTTTTTAATCATTGATACCTAATTAAATCATTAATTAATTATGAAAATCAAATCAACTCTAAATTATTCGAATTTCAACCAATTAATCATAATTACAAATTAGGTTGTATAATTAACAAGTCTAGGCATTCAAATTTGTTAAACATATACAGTAGGTCAATAAAAAATTCAAGATTTATCAACAAGAATCGCAAATATTCAATTTAACATCTTAAATTTACAAACTTTTGCGTTCGAAAAACTAAAACCTCCGAAAAGTCATAGTTAGGCTTCGAATTTTCGAATGTCTTTTACATGCGGAATTGACACAAAAATCACTCGATTTGGTTGAGTAACGAAGAAACTGCCGAAAAACTGCGTACATATAATTAAATAAACGCAATTTGCAAATTAATTAACAATTACGAAAATTAATCACCCCTTTTTAAGTCTTTGCAAATTTGTAAAATT
Source organism: Spinacia oleracea (assembly GCF_020520425.1). NCBI lineage: Eukaryota > Viridiplantae > Streptophyta > Magnoliopsida > Caryophyllales > Amaranthaceae > Spinacia > Spinacia oleracea. Next base: position 33,961,888 of record NC_079492.1, read on the forward strand.
TAACCATGTTTAAGCAATTTATAGATTATGTAAATAATAAGAGGCTCGTGATACCACTGTTAGGTTATGATACATATGAACAACATAAATCATGTGGAAAAACCTTAATGCCAGGAATCATATTAATTGCACATAATCATATAATTAGTCTAGGATGCATACACTTTGTAGCGTGCCTCCCTAGCTGCGCCGGAACCGAACAAGAACAAGTCTTTAGGACTCCAAGTGTCGTCCCTCCGTAGAAAGTCCACAGCACATCCGGATCCGCCTTAAGATTGACCAACTAGAATCGCCCTTAAGGTACTACTTATTTTCGGCTAAAATAGGCAAGAGTTATGGCTGATTTTTCTGCTTAAAAATCCTAGCTTTGATTACTTGAAAAACTTGTATATAAATTTGTGAACCTAGGCACATATTTTTAGAGTCATGGAAAAGGATTTAGAATCCTATTAGGATACCAATTTGTTTAATTTGAATCTTATTAAAACTCTACTAAACAAATTCTATCTTTATTAGGATTGGGATTTAATCATAGAACAAATTCCATTAGCTTTAGGATTTGTATTGAACACAAGCGTTGCACGAGTACGAGCACGAGCCGCACAGCCCGCGCAAGCCTTGCGGCCCACGCGAGCAGCACAACCCGCAGCCCACGAGCTCGCGCGCGCACCATGGCCTTGCTAGGCCTGGCCTTGCGCTGGGCTTGGCGAGGCTTTGCTGCGTTATGTTGATGCGCATAGCTTGCTGGACGCGGGCCTGGCTTCGTGCTGGGCCTTCGTCTAGCAAGTCTCGTCCGATGCTAATTCGTACGATGCGCTTCCGATTAAATTCCCGATTTCGGAATTCATTTCCGATACGAACAATATTTAACATTTCCGATTCCGGAATAAATTTCCGTTTCGAACAAATATTTAATATTTCCGTTTCCGGAATTATTTTCCGATTCCGATAATATTTCCGATTCTGACAATATTTCCGTTTTCGGCAATTTTTCGGATTCCGGTAATATTTCCATTTCCAATAATATTTTCCGATACGTACCATGTATCCGTTTCCGGCAACATCTACGACTTGGATAATATTTATATTTCCGATACGATCCATATTTCCGTTTCCGGCAATATCATCATTTCCAGAGTATTCATTTACTTGCCTTTGACGATCTCAGCTCCCATTGAAACCAAGATCCGTCGATTCCGAATATCCATAGATAGAGTATTTAATGCCATTAAATACTTGATCCGTTTACGTACTATTTGTGTGACCCTACAGGTTTAGTCAAGAGTAAGCTGTGGATTAATATCATTAATTCCACTTGAACTGAAGCGGCCTCTAGCTAGGCATTCAGCTCACTTGATCTCACTGAATTATTAACTTGTTAATTAATACTGAACCGCATTTATTAGACTTAATATTAAATGCATACTTGGACCAAGGACATTATTTTCTTCAGAAGAGGGAATATAAGTACATGCATAACGTGAAGTATAAAGGGACTTATCATGTGGAACAACATTATTCTTTAAAGGGAAAATATGCTCAAAAAAATCAACATCTCTAGATTCACACGTTGATCTATCATTCAAGCACATAAACCTATAACCTGCATGTACTTTTTTTAGCATAGCCAACAAACAGAACATCAAAGGTCTTTTGGCCATTGTTTTCCCGCTTAACAGAAGGTAAACCTTTAGCTAAACACCCCACACTTTCAAGTATTTTAGGTTGAGTCCATGCCCTTTCCACAACTCATAAAGGGTTTTGTCTAACTTCTTATGGGGTACTTTGTTCAACGCATAATTAGCAGAAAGTACGGCCTCTCTCCCCCCCCCCCCATATTATCAGGTAAGCCAGAACTAATTAACATTGCATTCATCATTTCCTTAAGGGTTCTATTTTTCCTACCATCAATGCCATTTTGTTGGGTATTATAGGAGCACTAAATTCATGACTAATTCTATTTTGCTCACAAAGTTCCTTTAAAAAGGTTAGACCATACTCACCACCTCTATTAGACCTAACCCTTTTAATCTTACAGTCGAATTGATTTTCAACTTCTGCCTTATAAATTAAGAAATTTTGTTCTATCTCATCTTTGGTTCTTAAAAGATACACTTTGGTATATCTAGAATGGTCATCTACAAAAGTGATATAATACTGTTTGCCGCCTCTGCTTTCGGTATTCTTAAAGTCAGCTAAGTCCGAGTGAATTAATTTAAGCAATTCATTTTGTCTAGAAGTAACTTGTTTAAAGTGAGTTCTAGAGTGCTTAGCCTCAACACAAATTTCACACTTACTTTGACCGTTACTATTCAAATTAGGAATTAAAGATATTGTTTGGAAACGTTTCAAAGAGCAATAATTGACATGTTCTAATCTACCATGCCAAAGATCAACAGACTCAAGCAAGTAATTAGCAGAAGAAGAAATCTTATTCATAAACTCAGCAACATATATAGTCTCTAAAATAAATAAGCCACCAGACAAATATCCCTTCCCCACAAATTCCCCATTACGAGATAAAACAAGCTTATCCCCCTCAAAAACAAGTTTCACACCAACTTTGTTAAGGAGAGCACTAGAAATTAAGTTCCTACGAAGAGAAGGGACATACAATACATTTTGCAAAGATAAAGATTTTCCAGAATTCAGCTTTAGGAGAATTTTTCCTTTGCCAAGCACCTTAGAACTACTTGAATTTCCCATAAAAACCTATTCACCTCCCATAGCTTCTTTGAAATCTGCAAACAGTTCCTTATCTGAATAGAAGTGCTTAGTTACACCTGTATCAACAATCCATTCAGTTTTATTATCAACTAAATTAATATAAGAAATTACAACGTACAACAATAATTTCATTAGTCTTTAGCAATATGAGCCTGACTCTTGGTTTGATCCAGTTTTTGGCCATTATTTAGAACATCTTTGCGGTTGTAGCATTGCCAAGCCTTATGGCCCGACTTACCACAAACATAACAACCACAAGATCTTTTGTCGGAATTCCCATTTTTCTTGAAGTCTCCATCTTTTTTTCCTTGAACACCAAGTTGTTTGGTATTCTGATTCTTCTTCTTTAAATTTCCAGTATTCTTGTTTTGTTTATTAAACCTTTCAGATTTTGGAAAAAGGAGATTCCACAATGTTAGCTTTAACAGAAATTTCATAAGGAGAAGAATCCGGCCTTATCCTTTAATCTGTTGGCTTCTTCGATCTTCATGTGGCTGACCAATTCTTCAAGTGACATACTCCCTCCGTCCCAGATTAGTTGTTACACTTACCTTTGCACAAAGTTTTAGGTGATAAGTGGTTGTTTGGTTATCAATTGTTATTTTATTGAAAAAGTAGATGTGATAGGAGTTAGTAGGGTATTTTTTTAATTGAATGAGAGAGGGTGTGGGGACAAAAAGAAATTTAGTGGGAAGAGAGAGACAATATAATAATTGTGGGGTCATTTCCAATTTAGAAGTGTAACAAATAATATGGGACGGACGAAAAAAAAAGTGTAACAACTAATCTGAGACGGAGAGAGTATATTTCTTCTTGTGCTTCAAATGATTGCGGTAATTGGACCATGAATCAATAAGCTTCTCGACCAAGACATTAGCTTGCAGCACCTCACACATCTTCATACCTTTTTCCAGAATGTCAGCCACCCGATTCTCGTACTCATGGACTTTATCCTTTTGTCATCAACGATTTTGAACTAAAGCCGCTTTCCAGTAGCATATTTCTTCTTTCCAGCATCATATGTTCCATATTTCTTTTCCAAGGTCTCCCAAACCGATTTAGCAGATTTGTTATTGATGAAGAGATCAAAGAGAGAGTTACCCATGTGACTAAGAAGATGACCTCTAGAAAACTTGTTATGCTTCTCATACTTGGTGATCTGTTCATCAACATTTGGTGTAGCAGCGACAACATCTCATGTCTCGGTGATTGGACGTTGAGGAAAATCTTGAACAAGGACGTAATCAACCTCCAAATGCCAAAAAACGATCATCAATTTTTGAGCCCATCGTTTGTAGTTGGTACCGTCGAGAGGTTCCAATTTTGAGAGATCAGGAAGTGTTTTAATAAGAGGTAAATCCATAATCAGATTTCACAGTTGAAAATTTTGCTTCTAAATTATAAGAAGTAGTACTGTAAAATCCTAAATGATTAAGGAAATGTTGACCGAATATTTGATGTATATATGTGAAGCTGCGACGTGTTATAGAACACTGCCTTAGAAGCAAAATTCGCCCAGACTATGGTGTAATCATCGGTATAGGCGTTGCCCCCCCAAGATTTTATACAACAATTTGTCCTAATGTGCAATCAAATAAGACGAACTTAGGAACTCACAATATTCTCAGAATAATGGGTTCGGAAAAGGAACAGGAGAGTATAAATCTTTTCGGTGTAAAAACAAATGAGCTCCTAAAAGCTGATCATCAGGCAACAACATTTGTAACCGAAGCCATACATCAATTGCACAATAAAAATGTTTGTAACCGAAGAATCAGAAATCGATTTCATAATCAAAACGAATACGTTATTAAGGGAGCGTTTTCGACAATTACGATTCTTTCATTAAGAGTGTGGAGTGAGCACGTGTCACGAATACGACACGACGACGGCGACACGCGCGTGAGGATGTCCCCTTCTAGCCCAAACCACTAGGGGAAGTACTTCAAATTATAAACAACACTTCCCTATATTCAAACAAGGGAAACATCATTTTTCCTTTCAATGTGGGAGAAACCATTTTCTGTTAAATGCTACACTTGAAATCCCCACTTTTCATTTCTACCAATGTGGGACAAAACCCGTTTTCACAAAATGGTAGAATTAAAACTCATTCTTTGATTTGTATCCAACATATACTTGTTCATGTATACTGGATATATAACTTTATACGCAGTAGTCACTAGTAGAAAAAACCCCTGTTGCAGCCCCCTTGTTGCAGCGTACAAGTATAAATACGCTTCAACAACCAGTCGGTCAACGCGGGTCAAACCCTTTAAAGGGTTATCGCAGCGTACATTTTAGTTGTTCGCAACAAATGCGTTTGTTGCAGCGTACAAAATAAAAGCCCGCAGCAACAACCCGAAGTTATTGCAGCGTACATGTTAATGCCCGCTGCAACAAGTCCGCGTTTCAAATTAAAATTTTTACTTTCCTAGTTGCAACGTACAAACCGCGCTCAAACGAGAAACGTACGTACGTTGTTCCTTCTCTGCTATAGCTCCAAGCCTTTTCCCTTAAACAAATATCCAAGGTCGCCGTCGAACTCAGCCCTGCGTCGCCGTCGAACCCAAGAGTTGCTCAGCCCTGCGTCGCTGTCTTGGTTCCGTTGGTTGCTCATCTCCCTGTCGCGTCGTGGTTCAGCCCTGCGTCGCTGTCTTGGTTCCGTGGTTCCGTGGTTCAGCCCTGCGTCGCTGTCTTGGTTCCGTGGTTCAGCATCTCCCCGTCGCGTCGTGGTTCCGGTGGTTGCTCGGCGTCGTGGTTCCGGTGGTTTCGGTATGGTGTGTTCAATTTCTATTTTCGTTTTTTATTTTCGTTTTCAGATTAGGGTTCAATTTTAGTTTTTGATTTTCGTTTTCAGATTAGGGTTCAATTTTAGGTTTATGATTGACAAAATCACATAGTTTTGAGTTCGATGATTTATGGGTTTCTTAGGGTTTGTTCAAATGATGTTTATGGGTTTTTAATCATTCATTACTTCATACAAAATCTTGATTTGTGCGAAATGTTGGATATTTAGGGTTTAGTTTAAGAATAGTATTGGAATTTTGGATGTTTTTGTTGTTTACGCTTGTGAAATGATGGAGAAGTTTTGAGTGGTCAAATGAGGGCTCTACAAGATTATAAGAAGGTGATTGTGTTTGAGTATAGTTTGTGTGAGTTGTTGACTTCTTTGTATGTTGCTATGGAGATTAAACTCGTTTTGCTGTCCTGCGCTTGTTATAAAAGGGAAGGTTTTGTGTTCCTGGGTTGTGATTCTCATTTATGGGGTTTGTGGAATGTCTTGTGAACTGGACAACTCCTCTTTCATTTGCCAGCATCAGCGTTACGAATTAGAATCTGTGTGCTTAATGTATTCCGTGGGTTTAGTCGAGATAACAATGTAATTTGATTAGGAACTGCATTGTGTCCTGAAGATTTAGGGTTGTGAGTCACGATTAAAGAAATTAAGTTAAGATGTATGTTTGCATTAAAGGTTGTTGTTGACTTCTTAATTTATATGTAGAGAATAAGTCAATCAGACATGTATGGCATGATTAATTTTCTAAAGTTAATGTAAACTTGTTTTCTTGCAGGCTATCACTTCTACTGGGACAAAGAAGGGCGAGTTGTTTTTGGCTGATGTCAGCACTAAGTTGACAAACAAGAATATTACCACCGATGTGAAAGTTGATACCAACTCCAATGTGAGTCACAAATCACAATGAGTCTTCTCCATATGTTAGATCATTACGAGATTGACAGGTTTGCTATTGTCAAATCAAATGCATTGAGTTTAAGTGGAGTGTTTTTTTTGTTTTGTTTTGTTTTGTTCTTTGAGTTTAAATGGAGTTTTTAGTTTTCCTTTCATTGAATGAGCTGAAAACTAGTGGAGTAAGTGATTGATTCTAATGTCTGATTTCAATGAAATTAAGATGACGGATAATTGGCTGGCTTTACTTCTGTGATTTTTTTTTTTTGAAAAAACACTCTGTAAATGGTGCTATGCTACTTTAGATCTCTTCATATGGGATGCACTCTATGAACTACTGTTTAGTTCAGCTATTTGATCCTGCCACTGATGTGTACTCTACTTACTTATTTGAGCATAAGCTGATCTCTAGAATCCCACTGTATTGCAAAAGACCCTTTAGTAATGAAATTGCTTACCATGTTAGATATACACCTATGCCTTTTTCCACCGCCAAGAAAAGTGAGTCAGTAAATTTTGTTTATACAGAGTATGATCTTGGTTATGCGTTTTACTATGTTACTAGGTCCCTTACCAGAAATATACTCTCGTGGCTTTAGTAGTTCTGTTGAAATTGTGAGTCATTGAACCACCTGTCCAAATTGGTTAGTGCATGAGTCCTGAAAGGCAGAACTGCAGAAATATACTGAACTTTATAATGGATTAGTCGAATGGTTGTACACTTATTTTCTGAAGCTAAGTCGAACAATTAGACCTAAAGTTTTTTGCAAATCATGGTCAAGACAAGCAATGGGTTGTGAAAAGTTAAAATTGTAATTCATTATCCAATCAATCTTATATTCTGCTCCTCTTTATACTGAAGTGCATACTTGAGTAAGGAAATTGATATTCTGTTGTAGGTTTCTCTTAGTTAAAAATGCGTATCCTAGTTGTAGGATTATCTTGAAATCAGTGACTGAATGTGCATGATCAAATTCTGGTACTTCAGCACATAGACATGATTGTCATGAACCTAGATGACACTCTAGGTCAATGTTTGAGCATACTGGAAGTATTTATATAGGAATATCCTGCAAGTGATTTGTAATCGTCTGTGATATGAAATCTTTGGTTTCAAGATCCAAAGTATGGAAGTAAATCATCATGCATTTTTTTTAAAGGTATGAAAAATGGACAACACATGCTGATCTTAAGTTAAATATTGTGTTGCAGCTACAACTGTGTAAGATAATTTTCTTTCTGTTTATTAGTAAAATTATATTCAAGCATATGTTTTCGTTTTCAGATTAGGGTTCAATGTGTTCAATATTCTTGGTTCATCTCTGAAGGGATTTATTGCTCCTGAATTGGGTTTACTGACCAATTTACAAGAATTGTATGTTTGTATAATTAGTGAATTTGGTTTTGGTGAGTTTAAACTGATGGGATTAACTATTTTTTTTTTCTTCAGAATTCTTCATGGGAATCATCTGATTGGGATTATTTTGAAAGAAATTGGCTTATTGAATAACATTACGGCAATGGATGTTGGGGCAAAACAGTTTTCTGGGTCGATACCTCATGAAATAGGGAACTTGAGTAGCATCAAGAAGATGTATGCAATGCTTTGCCTACCCTAATATTAATGCTTCGTTCCGAGGATCCAGCTATTCACTATGAAGCGGTTAGTGCTTTACTGTTCTGCAGAATAAGCTGTGAAGCTGTGATTAATTCTATGTATAGATTGTCGTTGGTTGTTCACTTCATCACTTGCGCCGGTGTGTCAAGCTTTGCAGGTTGGTGTTATTGGGAATTTGGTCCACTCATCTCCTAGCATAAAGAAAGATGTTCTCCTAGCTGGTGCCTTGCAACCTGTCATTGGGCTGCTCAAGTATGTGAATTGAGTTTTCTGTTCAAAGTTTACTATACCCTTCCTGAGCATCTTATCATCTGTTTCATCTTGTCTACTTGATACAGCTCCTGCTGTTCTGAGAGCCAAAGAGAAGCAGCTTTACTCCTTGGGCAGTTTGCCTCGGCTGATTCAGATTCCAAGGTTTGTTCTCTAGTTGCAATTGGAAATGATACTTTCTGCACATTAGATTGCTTAGCTTTTATGGATAAAATTATCATGATGCTGTCACCAATGATAATTATGCAGGTACACATAGTCCAGCGAGGTGCTGTCCCACCTTTGATTGTGATGCTTCAGTCGCCAGATGCACAGCTTCGAGAAATGTCAGCTTTTGCTCTTGGAAGGTTGGCTCAGGTATGCTGCTTCTGTTGTTCTTATGCTTTACATTCGTTTCTCTTTGTAATAGTAGTCTTTTCTCTCCAGTGGTGGGCCTGTACGCTGTTTGTGATATTTCTTATTTGGTCACAGTGATCCATAATCTATGATGCTTTTGGACTAAAAAGAATCTTACTCTTATTTGTTTTGAAGGATTCACACAATCAAGCTGGTATAGTTCAATGTGGCGGTATCGTGCCATTGTTAAAACTTCTTGATTCAAAAAATGGTCCTCTACAGCACAATGCTGCATTTGCTTTATATGGTCTTGCAGACAATGAGGTATAGTTGGGAAATGGTAGATAATTTATCTGCTATTTAGTACGCTTGTGTTTTTTTTTTATAAGTTTAATCAAAATCAGCTCATTAGGTTTCTGTGATAGGATAATGTTGCAGATCTTATTAAAATTGGTGGTGTTCAGAAGCTCGAAGAAGGGGATTTCATAGTTCAGGTATGATAATGCTTGTATTGAAGTTTTGTGTCCTTTGGTTCTGGGTTTCCATCTCTGTTTCTACTTCGTGTTTCAATTTTCCAATTTCACTTAAAGAGGAACTTTTTAATTGCGTCCTCATGAGTCATGACAGGACACACACTTGACACTATTATGGAAAATTTTATGCCTATAAATGAACTCTTTTATTATTCCTTCATTTTCCAACAATACAGCTTTAGGAGGGAGTGTGGCCTGCAAAGTGCTTTGCGTACTCAAAACACTACTTTTATAAAAGAGCAAATGATAAATATAGTTAGATACTGTTTCTTATTTAATAAAATTCCCGTAGAATAATAAAAATAGTAATGAAAATAAGAAACTTATAACAATTTGTATTTTAAATGGAGTGTTGTGACCTATTTTAATGTAAGATAATTTCTTATTACTTACAAAAGAAAAAGGATAAAATCCCATAGATGAAAGGTGAATGAAAGGTGTGCAACTTTACATGAGATGGGATAGGTCACTAGCCTGCGTCACTTCAATTGCTTTTCTCTCTCATTCTCTGCCTCCATGAGATATTTGAGGTCCATGCACATAACTTGAATCTCTTCACTATTCTTCCCGTGCTGCATTAATTGGTACGTTGTTCAACTTATGTTTCACTAAACATGATAGTAACAAGAGCTGTAGAGGGTCGATCATTTCTTTTTGTTCTTCTGTTAAACCATCATATCTATGTTGCATATCCAATCGCTTAGGAGTTAGGCCTCTTTAGACTCGCTTTTTCTTCTATACAAGCTTTTGGAAAACTACTCTCGCTTGAAATATTCTTCCTAGTTGGGGATAGTGTTTTTCATGCTTGGGTGTATGAAGTTTAAGCAATATTTAATCATAGCTGTTTCATTCTTCTAATTCAAATTTGAGTATTAAATATTTTGGGGCTTGGGAGGTTACTCTATGATGGGCTTAAGTTCAGACTTGTAGAAGTTATAGTGATCCATGATGTTTTGACTCGTCACCTAGCCTTGACGTAGCCATGTGGAATAAAGTGTCATGATCACTCCAACCATCCACAATTATCATCTCCTTTTTCTTTCCAGTTAATATAAGTTGTCGTGTTACCCTCTCCACATCAGCCTTTTCTTGTTAGAGTAATGTCATTCATGATTTATTTTAACCAGGGATGTGACCACCTAAATTATGGCTAACAACAACTGCATACAATGACAACCCCCATCTGTGAAACGTTCTTGCAATTTCTTGATCTAAATGGTTCCTAGTATAATTATTTTCGCTCCCAACTTTAAAATAAAGAACCTAAGGACTCATTTAAAACTTATTACATGTTTAATATGCATAATTTTAACGATCTAAGACTCGTTCCAATCTATTTATGCACCTATAGGCTCATTGGGTCGTTATAGGTCATATTTAGGCTAAAATGACATTTTCGCTCCCAACTTTGAACTAAAGAACCTAAGGACTCATTTTAGACTATTAGGACATTGTCATTAGTTTCTTGAATGTTAAAATGTGATATTTAATTTGTATTTAATCTAATGTTTAATTTAAATTTCTGTTTTTGTAAAGGTCTACACTCCGAGGATTGCGCCTTATGCGAGGAATTTGATGTGGTTCGTGAGCAATGGGCTAAGTTTTTTACCAACAAGTATTTATTATTGGCTTTAGCGCGCTTGATCGAGTTGGTTTAGTTGTTATAGAATAAATTTTATATTAAAATGTATGTTTATGTTGAAATTGGAACTTATATTTAAATGTAATATGTGCACTTTGGTTTTGGGATATATAGTATACAAAACTCCAGTTGTTGTTTTTATAATTGTTATACAGGTTGCGTTATTCTATTATTGTTTTGACAGGTTTCTATATTTGGTGCAAGGCACTCTAGGTATCCCTAAACAAAATTAGAATTTTCCCGCCAAAAGTGCTTTTTTGCAGCGTACATATATGTTGTACGCTGCAACAAGGGAAAAAAATTTCGCAAAAATTCAGACTTGTTGCAGCGTACAAATAAATGTACGCTGCAAAAAATTGAGTAATTCAGACTTGTTGCAGCGTACAAATAAATGTACGCTGCAAAAAGTTGAGTCTTTTGCAGCGTACATATATATGTACGCTGCAACAAGTCCAAAATTTTGCCAATTTTTTGGCACTTGTTGCAGCGTACATCTAAAAGCCCGCTGCAACAAATCACTTTTTGCAGCGAACATTGTACGCTGCAACAAGTTCAGACTTGTTGCAGGCCCCCCAGTTGCAGCATACGATGTACGCTGCAACAGGGGTCTAAAAGCCCGCTGCAATAAGGGTTTTTTCTACTAGTGAGTAATACTACTAACGTAGTACATGATTTTGGTAATGGCGGCATCATGGAATGAAAGAACTAATTGTCTCTATATTATTTATATATTCGTTTGATTGATTGAGGCTACATTATGTGAAATTGGTCAATCTATCCTTTTTCATGACATAATCCAAATAAATATTCCAAATCCCAAATTATGCATCGGCTATAGTCTATAGATCGACGAATACATGTTACTATTATAAGTGCCTTGTTTTATTACGACGAAATCAAATTATCACATGTTATGCTTACATACACTACTCCGATCTTCAATTATTTATATCAATTACTTTTCATCAGTACTACATGGAAAATGTTGCCAATGCCTTTGAGATATTTGAATAATAGTATTATTTAGAGAAATTTGTCAAAAATCACCTTAAAAATTTGTTCACCCTTGCCTATCCCAACTCTTGATTCCAACCCACCATCATATCCAAAACCCTATCCCCGCACCCCACCCTGTCCACTATTACCTCTTGAACCACCTACACTTCTACACCACCACCACCACCACCACCACTATTACGTACAACACTTCCACCAGCACCACCCACAACATTTGCACCACCACCACCACCTATTCTACTACCACCACCAACACCACCAATATTTTGTGATACCCCTTACCTTAACCCACCTTCAATTCTACCCGTGAACCTAAGCAACCAACGCCTACTGAACCTAAACCAAAACCCTCATCATAAGAACAAGAACCACCAGCATCAAAACCAAAACGTCCACCAGCACCAAAACCAGAACCTCTCCCTCCATAATCAAGACCACGATGCAAGGACGACACGATATCCGCTGTCAATGTACCTATCTAATTGGAGTTTGAACATTTGAATACAATATCAACACTACAACCATTATATTATATCAAAGACAAAATTATTACTAATATCAAATAATAATACACCAAGGAAAACATACATACCTGAGCAACCAAATCACATACAAGGGACCCTCCAAATTAGCTTCACTCCTACAGGACCCCGTCAAATTATCTTTATCTCTTGTTGGAATTTTGTGAGCATCGACACAACTCCCTAAATCATGCCCTTTCTTGTAATGTTTCCGATACAAACCATATTTCCGTTTCCGGCAATATCTGCGACTTTGATAATATTTACATTTCCCTTATGAACCATATTTCTGTTTCCGGTAATATCTTCATTTCCGGCAAATATTCTTCCTTTTCCTTTTGACAGTTTGTTTAGCTCCCACTGAAACCAACATCCATCATTTTTGAATATTCATAATTAGATTATTTACTGAATAAAATATTCACCTAAATATTTGATCCGTTCACGTACTACTTGTGTGATCCTACGGGTTCAATCAAGAGTAAGTTGTAGCTAGGGGCAAGTCAATTTCGGGCGCCGGCCCCAAAATCGAGCATTCTGGCGCCGACCCATAAAACCGAGCCAAACCCTATAAATAATAAATCCCAAGAAACTTCCCAATAATTTCACTTTCAAATACATAAAAATCCATGCCTTAACCTCGAAGAAAAAGGACGAAGAAGGTACAAAGAGCATCTTTGCAAAACCGCCAAAACGCGCAAAAGGACATAAACAATGGTCCTGTACCAGCTGAACCTGCGTTTGGCGCAAGTCCAGCACCTGGTGTAGACATGCTTTATTCTGAGAAATTTTTCCTATATAAACCCCCCTTTTTACATGAACAAACAGAGGCAGAATCAACCGATTCCGAGCAGCGAAGCTCTGCATATTTCGAAACTCTTCCATATTCAATCTTCAAATCCTTCAATATTCAACCTAAAATCTCTACAAAATACACTCATGCAAACACTACTCAAATATAAGGTCAATGTTCTAATGTCCTAAGCAATTTGGGAGTCCAAACCTGGAAATTAATCAACACCTAAATCTTGGTAAATTTCCGAGGACTCTTTAAATCTATTTTTAAACCTTTCTTATTTCAAGTTTACTAATAATATGATGTTCATGTGATTTTCATGCTCACTTGAACAAGGAAATGATTTAAAGGAGTAATCTTTGAAGGGATTTCACACTTGAAACCCCCCTAAAATGATCTTCAATCTTTATGCTTTGTTTTCAATAAAACTTGGTTAGTAAGTGAAGATTTCACCCTTGAAAGTATTCCTTCCAACAACCATGATACAAATCTTAAAAAACCTTTAACTTTAGGCAAGTTCTACAATGCTTGAAGAAGGGAAACCCCTTCTTCAAGCTAGAACACATGAACTACTAAAGTCTCATGTACAAAAACAAATTCCATGTTCAATATTCAATGATGTTTAAGTGGTAATCATTCCCTTTAAACTAGAATCAATTTCAAGTAAATGAGCTTATTAAAGGTGAAGTCTTTGCACATAAAAGTCTTAATCTTTAAGAGTGTGACCTCCTAATTTCAAATTCAATGTTCAATATTCAATATTCAAGTCCAATATATATCCATGCTTTATTTCATTGTTCATATACAAAATAGATGATAATTTTTAATGAGCAACTCATTTTAAAGTGATATTATTTACACAATTGGATTCGGGAGGAGCCAAATCACTTTTGAGCAAGTGATTCTCAATCGGATTTTCAATATTAGTTATGCCATTTCTATCATGCAATTTCAATACTTCATTGCTTAATTTATTGCTCATTTCAATTCAACACCTTTAAATTTCGCACCTTTCAAGTCTTCACTTACTATTCATTCTATTTTGCAAGCCTTGTCCTTCTAGGAAATTTGATTTACACCTAGTCCTTTTTTTAGGTGGTGATGTATAAACTTTACTAATTATGCACCTTTATTTTCTATTGTGATGCTTGCTTTATTTGTTATTTCTTTCATCACCCAACATGCTAAATCAACAATCTACAAGTTCTAATCACGCTTAAAAAAGATAATTCACTAGTAGAAAAAACCCTTATTGCAGCGGGCTTTTAGACCCCTGTTGCAGCGTACATCGTATGCTGCGACTGGGGGGCCTGCAACAAGTCTGAACTTGTTGCAGCGTATAATGTTCGCTGCTAAAAGTGGTTTTTTGCAGCGTACATATGTATGTACGCTGCAACAAGTGCCAAAAAATTGGCAAAAATTTGGACTTGTTGCAGCGTACATATATATGTACGCTGCAAAAGACTCAACTTTTTGCAGCGTACATTTATTTGTACGCTGTAACAAGTCTGGAATTTTGCGAAATTTTTTTCCCTTGTTGCAGCGTACAATATATATGTACGCTGCAACAAAGCACTTTTGGCGGGAAAATTCTAATTTTGTTTAGGGATACCTAGAGTGCCTTGCACCAAATATAGAAACCTGTCAAAACAATAATAGAATAACGCAACCTGTATAACAAATATAAAAACAACAACTGGAGTTTTGTATATATCCCAAAACCAAAGTGTACGTACCACATACAATTAAATATATGTATGTTCCAATTTCAACGAACGCATACATTTTAATATAAAAGATTGTTCTATAACATCTAAACCAACTCGATCAAGCGCTCATGCCAATAACAAATACTTGCTGGTAAAAAACTTAGCCCATTGCTCATGAACCACATCAATTTCCTCACTAGCATAAGGGGCATTCCTCGGAGTATATACCTTTACAAAAATAAAAATAAAAATTAAGCATTAGATTAAATGCAAATTAAATGTCACATTTTAACATTCAAACAACTAATGACAATGTCCTAACAGTCTAGAATACGAATCAAAAGTAAGGAAAATGTCATTTTAGCAAATGATGGTACTACGGGAAAACAGATCCAGCAAATGTTGGTGTTGTGAAATCTCTGTATGAAGACCTCAATCTTCAGGTATAATGAATGAAAAAATTATCCTAGAATAGCATGCACAGTAAGTGCTGATTGTTTTCTCCCTCATTTAACTTTTTTTTTGTTTTTGGTGTGATAATGATATGTTTATGGTAGGGGATCTTTGCTGAGTATGAGAATCTAACAGTCAGCATTGAGATTCATGCTGCTTTGTTTGTGATTATGAAAAAATAACGACAGTCCCACTTTGTGCTGACTGATCTAAATTGAGAAATGGGAAGTCTGGAAGCAAAGACAGACTATTATGATGATCTGGCTTAGGGTATTTAGAATATACCTTCTTTACTTGCATACGCCCATTTTTATCAGGATATACAACTGCAAATGACAATTTTGCATCTCGTCTTCTGGCAGCTGGAGATACTTCTTTCACCTGAAGGTAATAACAACCAATATCACACACATGAAACCTGTGGATACGAGTGAGGGAAGACAGGAGATAAAAATGATGAATAATAATGCGGAGTTCAGGTTTGCAAACATACGAGATCAGTCATCTCTCTAAGTGTAGCATCCATCCAGGTATAAATTTGAACCTTGTCCTTGGGTTCTCCTTGCCTCTCACTGAAAAATCTTCTTGGGTATGGTGACCTCCAATCTAAAGAAGATGAGGAAATTAAATTTAAATTCAGCCAATCTGCAAAATAAACCTGTTTGACAAACCAGGAAATGCATACTAGATACAGAATCATTACAAAGCCATTATCATCTCATAATGACAGCACCAACATATTTTAAAGCATTAAAGAAATGGTCACTAAATAAGCGAAAAGACTGTAGTTTGATCTGCTAGCGCGCAAACGGATAGGAACCTTATGAGAATCATGGCAATCTAAAAAGCTAAAATGCTCACAGGCTAACCATAAGTTATTCAGCAAATGTGCTTTCTCAAAAACATCTTGAGCTAAAAGAGAATCAGTAACAGAATGCTTCTGAGGAAAAGGCGAAATCAAAATTGGAGTATGATTATTTAACTGGATGTGCGGCCGGAGCTCGAGAGATTGCTGACAAGAAAGTGTCAGCAGCTCATGCATGGGTAGAAGCATTAAAAGCCAGTGAGAGAGAGATCAACATAAAAACTGCACTAGTGGAGAGAAAAATTGGAGAACTGAAGCTAGAAGAACTAAAGAGGATAGAAGAATCGAAAAACATGGCAGAATCGACAACAGAGGAGCTACAGCAAGAGAGACACCAAAAAAACAAGAGCTTTCAGGAAAAAAAACAAGAGACCATGAGTATACCTCAACACCAGTAAGTCAACCAAAGTTCTGGAGATCTCTCAACTCTCCTACTACAAGACGTATGAGCACTTCAACTTCTTTATCTGTGAAAAGGAGGAGAAATGCAATGCTCAAAGTTGCTTAATATTTTTCTAATGAACACACTGAGAATGACAAGGCAGACACTCACAATTAATCAGGTTCTCTTATATTTATTCCATAGAATCACATTCAACTGCTATGGGATATACAAACCTGCTTCTTCAGAGTGTATTTCTTTTTGGAGATTTTGTAGCCAATACAATGATTTAATAACAAAGTTCTCCAGTTAATCTTTAGCAAACTTCAAAAGCAGTCTACTCGTACTTTAAAGCCGATTACAGTAGAAAGCATACCAATCAAAGTTGTACTATACTGCAAGCAGCAAGAGGTGATCAAGCTGACTCCAAACCGAGAATGACCTGTCAAGTCTTCAGGCCCATCACTCTAATTATCTTCATACGCTTTGCGCCAGATTCATGTTAATACGAATCTCAATTGCATACTGCGCTTTCTGAAATTGCACGGAGAAGTTTTATAGGTCAAAAACTGTAGAAAGAGAACACACCCAGGGAGAAAAGATGCAGCTCAGAGAGATAGAGAGGACCTCTATAACCGGAAGAGAGGCAAATGTCCTCTTTGCTTGAGCATTCTTCAAATAATGCGACTCATCTGCTATGACGACCTGCATAAACACAATAGTTCCTAAGACTTTTACCTTGATTTTTATTTGCAATTTCAAGTAAAACCCATCACTAAATTAAATTCACCAACCACATTTATCAACGAAGAAACAAAAACTAACAAAATTTAGTCAATTGCGAGAGTAGCAGCTAGATCTGTATTTTATCTATTTCCTCAAAAATATGTTTTTTCTTGCAGGCCAAGGCAAGAAAGGAGCCAAGAAATCAATACCAGGCATCCAGACCAACAGTGAGACAGAGTGTTGCATTTTGGGAACAGGGAGCAGGTCAGTGATCAGCCAACGAACCAGGTTTAGACAGACAAATATCTGTTCAAATCCAAATCAAATTTTCACAGACTGAATACAGAAAAGGGATAGTGAACCCTCCTAAGACACTAAATCAGAAAAATACAATTAAAGAAGCGAGCTAGAAAGTTTAAATAATGCTCAATAAGAGAATCAAACAAACAACTTTTCTTGTGGAGATATCCTCTGGAAAATATCCACCACTAGGACTCTCAACTAAATTACACGTGACCTAATGCTTCATATTTATATTTCTTAAGCCTATAACTAAGGCTATCTACGAAGTAATATCAAGCACCAATATCAACAACACTGGTACAATAAAAAGATCAAGAATTCAACCAGAAAAGAAAAAAAGAGATCAAGAATGAAGAATCAAATATGGCCATCATCTTTTGGAGGCTGAACTCTGAGTTAGATCCATTTTCAACTCAAAACTGAAACAATTCAAGAGCCTGCTGAATCTCACTGTAAGTTTCAGTTCAGTTTTTTCCCAATTTCAATTGTAGAGTTCCCAAAAATGTGAAATTAGTTTCCAGCAAAACAAAATCAGCATTGATACCAAAAAAAGACCAAGCAGAATCAATGATGAGCTTCCAAATCTTCATTTGACTCATAAATGCAAGCTAAATTCTTGACAATACGGCTAAGTAAGTTGAAAGAAAAGACCACTAGCTAAGTTTTCTAAACAAAATTACACTCTTAATAAAGCAGCACTCACCTGAAATTTTCTAAACAAAATTACAGTCTAAATGACCAAGGTCAAACTCAAGCAACCTCCTCATTCACTTTTTATCTCAAGAAAACTAATTAAGGAACACTCTGAAGTCTGAACAGAACAAATGTAAAACAATGATCAAAGGTTGTCAACTTATCTGTTATTAAAAAATGACCACAGTAAATTGGTTCACACTTTCAAGTGATAACCTAGTAAAGTAGTTAGTGTGAAGACTAAGGCTAATTAGAGTTTTTCAACTATAAATCCTATTTGTGAATGGCCCACTAAGCATTATGCATTAATTATAACTTAATGGTACAAATAGCATCACATAAACAAAGTGGCCGGTTTAGTGTATATGCTTAAAAAATGTCAGAACATAGAAAGATGAATTTGGTACTGTACATGGTACACAATCCTCAATGACTGAACTTGACAATCGGATTGGTCTTTGCGTATTTTTACTGAACCCAAATAAGTATTTTTTTTCAAGAAATTTTCATTACCACTCATACCTACGACAGTGGTAATGAGTGGTAACAGAAGCGAAAGCAAATACTTGAAGGTGAAGCGTTATCATGTCACTTCCCGGCAAAGTTACTTTATTTGAAACTTCTTACCATTATCGTCATTGTGTTGTTGCCTACAAAATGGGATACAAATGCACTCATACAAAAATACTTATAAGGGGCTTATAACAACACTTACACATGTATCAGAGTCATGTTAGAACTGAAAAGATTACGCGGGATTTCTCCAGAGAGCTAATTCTTCCAAAGTGACTGCAAAGGTTTAACACTAGTCCAACATTAATAAAAAAAATGTGGATATTAAGAGTTAGACAAAAATAACCACTACATCAAGGTTAAGGAATAGTACATACAAGTGCTTTGTATTAACTAGCAAATCGATTCCAGGTTTGCTTCCATCAGAAACAGGAATGCTCCCGGTGAGCTGATTGTCAGACAAATCCAGCCAATAAAGCTGTTTCAAGCAACCAATAAAAGCTGGCACTTCTCCAGTGAATCGGTTTCAAATTTAGAGATCTGCAAGATTCAAAGATAGGATAAGAAAGAAAGTAGAGAAAAGTACAGTACAGTTGTAGACACGCTTTAATAGAACTAAAAGAAGCATAACCATGAATAGCATTCTTACAAATATACAAGCTTCTTGAGCGATCCCATTGAATTAGGAATGCTCCCGGAAAAGCCACAACCAAGAAGAATTCTTGCAGATAAAATGGAGAAAAGATAAGAAGAGATTTCATGAAGTGTGTATATTGTACTTCATGTGTATCATTTAATTCCTACTTTGTGCAACATCAAACCCATAGCTTTTTTAATAATTCAACATGTACACATTTATTCCATGAGTTATTAATGTGACCAACATGTTCAAATGCCGCATTTAACAATCATTGTAAGGTTAGTCGTTACATGAATACAAGGTGCTTAAGGTAGAGACCAAAAGCTAAACTGTAATTATGTCAAACCATTTCCCCCGTAAAATATCCCAACAGAAAATTGGGTGTAGTTAGCAGAGAACAGCAGTGGAATTGTGTGTGAATGCATGAGAATTTACTCAGAGAACTACTGAAGGTTTATTACAAGGTTGTAAGCTTTGACAGTTTTCCTATAGTCGTTGGAAGTGAACCTGTAATCCCTTTTTAGAAGGATATATCACTGCATTAATTAAAGAGAATGAATCAGAATCTCAACAGGACAAGTAAAATACCTTCAAGCCTATCAACTTGTTCGATTGAACATGGGCATATTTCAGATGCATTACATGTATAATGTGGTTAAAAAGTTATGAAAACCTACAGAATCTGCAGTTCAGACAATGAATCCAGGTCTCCAGTTAGCTGACCTGTCAAATCCATACTTGTTAGTGTTCTGAACAACAACAAAACAACATTGAAAAGTTACCCCAGAAAAGTTGTATAGGAATTGTGAGCAGGAAAAGACATCATGAATCTTCAGGTTGCTGCGAATCTTAAGAGCAGGAAAAGAATTTTCTGATATCAAAAGAAGATAAAATCTGAACACCAAAAACCCCTAAAAGTACCTAGACTTAGAAAATTTGTAAATTGACAGAAGGTAGGAATTTGAAACAACTAAAACCCCTAAAATTCGAATTTAAAATACCAAGACCCTAGACAATGCAGAAATTGAGAGAAGCGAATCTGAAACACCAAAAACCCTAAAAAAATCGAAAATTCTAAAAATCAAATTCAGCCCCAAATTATAGAAAAGAAAACCCTAATATACAATTAAATTCATCGAAAATTTTTAGTCACTAAGCCAATAATGGAACAACTTGTATAAATTCAAATTCTACAGAGAAAAAGAAGATGTAAAATTTGAAGAACTTACCTAGTACATATGGTGAGAGGTTGAGAGCATAACTGCAGGAAGGAGAGAGGAAATCATGAAGAAACGAAGTTCGTAGGAGGAGGAGGGACTGAGGAAGTTCGTAGGAGGAGGGACTCGTCAGTGAATTTCGTAGGAGGAAAGAAAAGGATAGAGAGGAGGATAGAGAGGAGAGAAAAGAAAAACCAATATTGCAGCAAACTAATTTTTTACCCGGGCTATTGCAGGGGGCTTTTACTATGTACGCTGCAAAATGAAAGGTCTATTGCAGGGGGCTTTTACTATGTACGCTGCAACAAACTCTTTTGCAGGGGGCAATTAATTTGTACGCTACAATAACCCTTTAAAGGGTTTGACCCGCGTTGACCTACAGGTTGTTGAAGCGTATTAATCTTTGTACGCTGCAACAAGGGGGATGCAAAAGGGGGTTTTTCTACTAGTGATTTTTGGACAACCAATTTATAGCACCAAGAGATTTGGCGGCTTACGGACTCATTATGCAGACTTCACACCCAATTGCGTTGTTTGTAACATTGAATTGGAGTTTTGCAGAGACTGGAGTGTGAGTGCCATTAGGAGCTACTAGGATTATCCCGAAACCGCATCTATTTTGATTGGAAGCACCGTCAAAGTGCAGTGACCAGCTTTCGTCACTTGTCATTATTATTTGCTCATCCGATGAGTCATAGTTTTCCTTTTCGACTTCAATAGGACAATCTGCCAAGAAGTCTGAGACAGCGGAACCCTTGATATATTTTTAAGAAATATATTTCAGGTCAAATTTGGCTAGCATAACCAACCACCTAAACAATCGACTGTTGAGAGCTGGTTTCTCGAACAAGAACTTGGGAGGGTCTGCTTTGCACATCACATGTACTGTATGGGAGAGCATGTAATGTCTGAGTTTCTTTATGGCCCAAACCAAGGCAACGATGAGCCTTTCAAGTAGAGCGTATCTGGTCTCGCACTCAAGAAGCTTTTTTCTTAAATAGTATACTACATTTTTTTGCCATCGATTTCTTGGGCGAGCATAGCCCCAACTGCTGAATTAGTTGTTGTAAGATAAAGCCTGAGTAGAATGCCTGGAATTGTTGGCTTTAACACTGGCGGATTCGAAAGATATCCCTTGATGGTGTCAAATGCTTACTGAAAGTCTTCATCCCATACTTTAGGCCCATGCTTGCGAGGCGAAGCATGCAGAATACTGGCTCACATATCATGGTTTAGAAATGAATCAACAGATGTATAGTAGTTTTCCAAGGAAACCTCAAATCTCCTTTTCATTTGTAGGCGATGCCATGGCCAAGATCGCCTTGATTTTGGAAGGATCAGCCTCTATGCCCCAAGAACTAATAACACACCCTAGTAATTTACCTGACATTACCCAGAATGCACATTTTTGCGGGTTGAGTCAATATTTAATTGCCTGAGTCGCACATTACCAAGAATTTTTGAAGCACTGCCTTGTGCCCCTAACGTTCTTTTGTCTTGACGATCATATCATCAACATATACCTAGATTTCTTTGTGAATAATATCACTAATGATGGCTTTGGCTGTTCTCTGGTAAGTCGCCCTCGCATTCTTCAGTCCGAAATACATAACTTCATAGAAATATGTACCCCACTAAGTGATGAAGGTTGTTTTTTCCATATCCTCCTCTGCCATGGGAATTTGATTGTAGCCTACATACCCGTCCATGAATGAGAGCAAGGTATGGTTTGCTGTATTGTCGGCCAAAATTTCAATACGCGAAAGTGGAAAACTGTCTTTAGGACTGGCCCTATTATTAAGGTCTCGGTAGTCGACGCACATCCATATTTTGCCTTCTCTCTTTGGAACTGGAACGACGTTGGAAATCCATTCTGGATACTTGGCCTCTCGGATAAACCCAACCTCTAACTGCTTTGATACTTCTTTTCTGATCTTAAGAGAGGCATTCGGTTTCATGCAAGGGAGCCTCTGTTTTACTGTTTTTGAACCTGGAATGAGGGGAATTGTATGTTGTCCGATGCTTGGATCGACCCCTGGCATATCATGATAGGAAAATGCAAAGACATCTATGTATTCTGTGAGCAATCGGACTCCTGGAATAGTTTTCTGTATGGTCGACCAAAATGTTAATATGTGAAGGGGTTTACAGTTAAATACATAACATGATAGAGGAATAACCCCAAAGCCAGAAAGCATGTATAAAGTACAGATTAAGCAATAAATACGTTTGTAGCGTGATTTCCCCTTTGTCTACGAACACGAACAAGAACTCAAATCATAGTTCCTCTACGTGGTTCACCAACAGTGCAGATCCGCCTTGATTGTTGATAGCTTAGATCTCGATGAAGGTTTGAAGCTTTTGGGAAAATATTCAACAATAGAGGCAAAGGAGAATTAGGGTTCTCTAGTTTTGATCCTTAGAATATATCATTTGAATTGCTAGGAAAACATGCCATAAGATTAAATAATAATGAAATTAACTTATTTAGGCAATGCAAGGATAAGTCAACCCTTGTTGCACAAGATAGCCAACTGCAAGCACAAGGCCACGTCTAGCCAATAAGGCCCACGAAGGGGTGCGCTTACCCGCACACACGCAGCCAGCAGGCATCTTGGCTGTGGGCCGCAGGCTGCTGCTGCTGCTGCCATGCTTGTTTCTTGCACGCAAGCCCACACGCAAGGTGCGGCTTTCTTTCTTGCATCCTTTTACCCATGGGCGATGAATGCTTCGTGCATCGGCTCGTGGGCTGAATTCGTTTTGCGTATAAATTATCTTTCAATTATTTATTTATCGTTTCGCATTTGACGATCCAATGTCATACGATACAATTTATTCGTTTCGCTTAACTTACGAATGTACGCAATACGATTTACGATCCAACGTTTAATTGTATGATTATATTTTTCGAACTAATGTTCCAAAAAGCCATTAAATGAATTTCTGATTCATTTAATCAGGCAATCTGTTTCCTGTCATTGGTGTGTTCTTGTAGGTTCAGTCAAGAGTAAGTTATGAGCCTAATAAGGATTAGAACTCATTGATCGAAAGCATGTCTCCAGCTAGCTGTTTCGATCACTTGATCTACCGAATTAATTATTCGTAATTAATCTGAACCTTGGTATTAGAATAATGCACCTTGGGTGAAGGACATATTTCTTTCAGTCTCCCACTGTCCTTTAGACAAGTGTGCATTCTCATTCCTTTTCCGCTTAGTGTTATTTGCTGAACAAAAGGTAAGATCCAAGCCATCCTTATTAGGTCCGGAAGTGTTTCTCGGATTACTGAGTTCAACTGTTAACTTTTACAGAAGGTTAATCCATAACCATTTTGAGCACGACCATGCATTTTCACAGTACCTAACTCTCCGAGAGGCCTTGTTACACACCAACACCATATCCTATCAAGAGATAGGAGGACAATCCAATCTTGTAATCTATGAAAACTCACTTTGATTCATAGTACGCATGAATACTGCTTTTATAATCCTCTTTTACGGTGCGACGTTTAGCGAGCATCAAAGCGAACTAATCTTCAAACGAGTAATCGTAATACTCATGTTCTGAGGAATGGTTCTAATCAGCATTAATGAGAACAACTTATGACATGGCTTTAATCTCTTAAAGTGTTCTCATGGTCAATCCTATACGAGATCCAATAAGTATCTATGCAAAAGATTTCTGACATCCAATGTCCCATCTCTTTAAGAAACTGAACAATAATTCTACTTGCAATATAATCTTCATTAGTCATTGGTCGTCCAACCTATCAATGACCTGGATTAGGGATCCTATTGTGACTTCAATATTAAAGTTCACTTATGGGTGTTTCTTTGTTAAAGAATCCATCTTGACATCCCATTTGAATGTTATTGAATCACTTGGACTTTTCATTTAATATTTAACCACAATTAAATGAATATGAAATAAAGAATTTCATATTTATGAAATGGTTAAACCAATTGTTTTAAACATAGATCTAAAAAATGTTCCAAAATAAAACTTAGAAAATCAAAGCCAATCTCCAACATGCTTGATTCCCATGGTTGCTACATGTGTGTTGTGCTTCACTTGTGGCAACGGTTTAGTCAATGGATCCGCGATGTTGTCATCAGTTCCAACCTTGCAAATCTTGATTTCTTTCCTTTCAACGATTTCTCAAAGTATGCGAAATCACTGTAGTACGTGCTTAGACTTCTGGTGGCTCCTAGACTCCTTTGCCTGGGCAATGGCTCCACTATTATCATAATGAACATCAAGTTCTTCAATGAACATCTGAATCCAAACAACTTCCTTTGCTGCTTCCGAGGCAGCAACATACTCGGCTTCAGTTGTAGAATCCGCAATAGTGATTTTCTTAGCACTTTTCCAGCTTATTACTCCGCCATTGAGGCAGAACAAAAAAGAATATTGTGATATGAAATCATCTCTGTCAGTTTGAAATCTTGCGTCCGTATAGCCTTCAACAATCAACTCATTAGTTCCATCATAGACCAGAAATTGATCCTTTGTCCTTTTCAGGTACTTTAGGATATTTTGGGTAGCAGTCCAATGCGCCTCTCCTGGGTCTGACAGGTACCTACTCGTTAAACTGAGTGCAAATGAAACATCCGGCCTTTTAAAAATCATAGCATACATGATATATCCAATAGCCAAAGCGTATGGAATTGTACTCATCTTTCTAAGCTCCTCAGATGTTTTGGGACACTGAGTCTTGCTTAGATATATGCCATGTGACATGGGTAGATGGCCTCTCTTGGCTTCTATCATATTGAACCGAGCTATAATTTTGTCAATGTAAGTGTATTGGCTTAGTCCAATCATCCTCTTATATATATCCTTATAGATCTTGATGCCACTGACTTTCTTGTATACACAATATTCGTCTTTATTCTTGATGAAGCCAAATTCATTGTCTGCTTCAAAAAAAGTCGTATGTTCCAACGCCTAGATCCTTGCTTTAATCCATAAATGGATTTCTTAAGCTTGCACACCTTTCCTTGATTCATTGGATCGATAAAATCTTCCGGCTGTGTCATGAACACACTCTCTTCAAGAAGGAAGTTTTGACATCCATTTGCCATATTTTAATTCGTAGTCATGAAATGCAGCAATTGCAAGGATAATCCTAATAGACTTAAGCATTGCAATTGGAGAAAATGTTTCATCATAGTCAACGCCGTGAACTTGGCTGTAACCTTTTGTTACCAATCTAGCCTTGTATATATACGTACACACACACACACACACACACACACACACATATATATATATATATATATATATATATATATATATATATATATATATATATATATATATATATATATATATATATATATATATATATATATATATATATATATATATATATATATATATATATATATATATATATTTCCATCTTTGTCTTTCTTCAATTTGAAGACCCATTTGCTTCCGATAGGTGTAAACCCATCCGGCAAATCAACCAAATCCCAGACTTGTTTTTCAGACATGGAGTCTATTTCAGATTTCATGGCCTCTAACCATTTTTCGGAGCTTGGGCCCATCATAGCTTTCCTATAGGACATAGGTTCGTCCGTATCCAATATGAGTACTTCTAAGTTTTCAGTCAAGAGGACACATGTCTATCTATCTGGCTGAACCTTAGTTCTATGTGATCTACGAGGGGCAACAACGTCTTAATGAACAACTCCCACTGGATCTTCCAAAGGCCTTGGAGTTTCTTCATTTTGTTTTGTTGTTTGTCTCGAATCTCTTCGAGGTCTATTATTCTCCCACTTGTCAATTGGGAAATGTGATTTCTTTCCAAAAAGACATCGTTACGAGCCACGAATACTTTTTTCTATGACTTGTTGTAGAAGTAATACCCCTTAGTTTCCTTTGGATACCCAATGAAGAAACATTTGTCAGATTTTGGTGCTATCGTGTCTGAAATTAATCGCTTGACATATGCTTCGCAACCCCAAATCTTAAGAAAAGGCAACTTTGGAATTTTCCCAGTTCATAATTCGTATGGAGTCTTTTCAACAGCTTTTAACGGAGCACGATTCAGTGTGAGTGCTGCAGTTTTCAATGCATGTCCCTGAAATTGTAAAGGAAATTCGGTTTGACCCATCATTGACTTGACCATATCTAATAGGAACCTGTTTTTCCGTTCCGACACTCCATTCTATTGAGGTGTCCGCGGAGCAGTCAATTCAGAAAGAATACCACATTCTTTTAGATGGTCATTAAACTCGTGGCTAAGATATTCACCTCCTCGATCCGATCTTAGAGCTTTAAATTTTTTCCATGTTGATTCTCTACTTCATTATGAAATTCCCGGAATTTCTCAAGCGATTCAGACTTGTGTTTTATTAAATAAATATAGCCATATCTATCGAGATCGCCCGTAAACGTTATGCAATAGTTAAAATCACATCTAGCTTTCGTAATCATAGGCCCACATACAACCGTATGTATTAGCCCTAGTAGTTCGCTTGCTCTTCTCCCACTTATGAGAAAGGACGCTTTGTCATTTTGCTAAGTAAACAAGATTCGCATTGATCAATCTTCTCCGAGTTGAATGATTCTAGAATTCCCTTCTTTTGTAGTATTTCCATGCGCTTTATGTTTATATGGCCTAATCGACAGTGCCACAACTATTTGAGATCCGAATAACCAGTTTTAGCCTTTTTGGTATTTATGTTACATATTTGTTTGCTCGTATCTAGCACATATAGACCATTTTCTTGCTGTGTTGAACCATAAAACATTCCATTCAAAGAAAAAGAACAACTATTGTCTTTAAATAAACTAAAACCTTTAGAATCCAAACTTGAAATGGAAATGATGCTTCTGGTGATACTAAGAACATAGTAACAATTTTCTAGTTCCAAAACATAACAGGCAAAGATATAAAATAAGATCCTATGGCTAATGCAGCAATCCGTGCTCCATTTCCCACGTGTAGATCCATCTTGCCTTTATCCAGATTTCTACTTCTCCTTAGTCCATGTGAATTGGAACATAAGTGTGAGCCACAAACAGTATCTAATACCAAGAAGTAGAATTAGGAAGATTACAATGTATAACGTACATATATACCTAAAGTAGAAACAATGTTTCTGTTCTTCTCATCTTCCTTTCTCTTTGGGAAATATCTCTTGTAATGACCAATTTCATCACAATAGAAGAACCGCGCCGTAGAAGGAGAAGTTTTCTTCTTCATTTTTCCCTTGGATGGTGCCACTTGCCCTCCTGGAGTAGATGAAGATGCAACTTTTCTCTTCTTCCCCTTCTTTACTTTCTTGAATTTCTTGGTCTTTGCATTCAATTGATCAATTCTGAACATTAGGATACACTCAAACTTTTCAAGCATTTCCATAATTTCATTGAATGTGTACTCTTTTTGATTAAAGAGATAAGGAATCTTGAATCTCTCATAGTCCTTATGAAGAGAGTTTAGCACAAGGGCTATAGTTATCGACTCTTTGATGGAACCACCAAGCCTTTCAATGCGAGTTAATAGGCCAACCATTGTGCTCACATGAGAACAGATTGGTGTGTTCTTGTCCATCTTAGTTGTGAATATGCGTCTCTGTGCCTCAAGAAGCTCAACTTTTAGACACGTATCATGTGGGGTAATGAGATTTAGATTGCTCATTGAATTAGCCAATTCATCAACCTTATTGCCAACGGATTAGCCATTGAGTTGATACCTCACACGACACATATCCCTTAGATGACTTAGGAGAGCACGAGGCTCATAAATAATGAACCTGTACCTCCAATTTTTAGGGATAGATTTCAGGATGAACTCTGTGACAAGGCACCGGTGAAGCGCCCAGCTTCTGTACCTTTCTGGAGTCATACCCTTCGCATAATAGCCAGGGAAAGGTTACTTGACAACATAAAACATGTCATTAATTAGCTTTTAAAACTTTGATAAGTTTCCTTTCCCATTCAAGAAAGTTAGTCAATCCCAACTCAATATCCAGAATTCTGATCTTTGATTGTTATTTCAGACATTCTACAATTGAAAAGAATTTGCAATAAATAACCATTCATAATCCTTTAATAACTTAAAATAAAATCAATCATGCAATCATTAAGCTATTAAACATTTCATTCATGCATAATAAACATGGTCCGTAAATGAATGAAACGAATCAAAGACCCTAAAAGTCTCTAAGTCTTAAGCATGCTTTGGCTTGTCTTAGGGCTTTTAAGATTTTAGGTAAGCAACGCCATTGCTAGCAATTCCAAATTATTCTTGGTTAATAAAATAATACCATAATTTATTCCATTGCCACAACATATACCAATATTGTTTGAGTTGAAACCACAATCAACATGTTCCTTTGAGACACCTTACCATCTAGGAATACTAAAATAACACCTCACTTTGGCAGAAACCTACTATCTTAGGTTCGAAGATTTTTGTAAGTGTGATTTGAAAGGCAATTTTTAAATTCAATATTCCTTGGGCCTAGTTGTTTCTATGTTGGTTTGATTATTTAGTGAACTAAATCCTTAATCAAAACATACAAACAACACATTCATGCATAACATACATATACCAATATATAAAAGCATAAATATTTTGGTGAATTACTATGGCCACAAAACTTGTTCTTGAAGTATCCAATCTCCAATCTCCACCTTGTTAGCTTGACTCCGTCTTGAATTCCATTCAAAGTGCTAACTTGTAATTTTAAATAACTAGAAGAACTTGAACTAATAATTTAATTATTACATCAAAACTTTATGGTACATAGACCATATTTAAAACTTTACATTTAAAGTTAAACGGTACGACATACCATATTTAACTATCCTAGTTAGGCCAAACTAGTCACCTGCATCACCTGCAATACATAATAATAATATATGCATGCACCCATTCGTATCCAAAAACCAATGGCCCAAGTAAGCTTTACACAAATTAACATGATTAATTAAAATCACGTTCATGTAAACGCGTCCTAAAAGATTAATCAATTCCAAATTATTAATCCTTAGAATTATTCTAATAAAAAGTTAATTTATTTAAAGTAAAATTTCCTAAGAAAATTAATTAAAATTAATTAATCTAAATAATTTCATTTAAACGGCTCCCACTTAAACCAATATTTAATTTGGACCTTTTAATGTTAAATATTTAAACTCGTGGCCCGACCCAAGTCAAATCCAAGTCAAATAAAATTAAATAGTGAAAAAGTCCACCGTTAGCCCCTTCGTGCAAAATTAAGCCCAAAGCCCAAAGCCCAAAAATTAAGCCTTGAATTAAAAACGAAGCAAAATTGCACAATTTGATGCATCGTGGGCAAGGCAAGCGCCCAACCCAAACAATGCACAGTGAATCGAAAACGTAAATATGGTTGATGACGGAAATATAAATATTATCAAAGTCAAAGATATTACCGGAAACGGAAATATGGTTTGTTTCGGAAAATATTAACGGAAATATAAATATTGCCGGAATCGGAAACATTGCCGGAAACGGAAATATTATGGGAATCGAGAATATTGTCGAAATTGGAAAATATTGTCGAAATTGGAAAATATTGTCGGAATCGGAAATATTATCGGAAACGTAAATATAGTTCGAACCGAAAATACATTCCAGGATTGGTAAACGAATT
Organism: Spinacia oleracea; assembly: GCF_020520425.1. Classification (NCBI taxonomy): domain Eukaryota; kingdom Viridiplantae; phylum Streptophyta; class Magnoliopsida; order Caryophyllales; family Amaranthaceae; genus Spinacia; species Spinacia oleracea. Next base: position 33,992,171 of record NC_079492.1, read on the forward strand.
GGAAGCACGACGAGCGACAAGCCGACAAGCGAGCAAGCTCATCCTTCGACGAGCAAGCCCACGAGGTGTAGGGGAATACAGTTAAACATACATAACATGTGGGGGACATCCCCAAAGCCAGGAAACATGTATTAAGCATAGTTTAAGCATACTTACATTTGAAGCATGTTTTCCCGAGTATAGTATCAACGAACACGTACAAAGAACTCCACTTGTCGTTCCTCTACTTGGTTCACCGACATGTTCAGATCCGTCTTGATGATCGTAGCTTAGATAATCACTCAAGTGTTTTTGCTTTTTGGGAAGAACACATTCATGGAGGCAAAAAGAGAATTAGGGTTTCTCTTTTCTCCTAGGGTTGTGTGTAATCTGATTTGTGTGCTAGAAAAAAATAAGTTTAGGTTATTAAAATAACCTAGATAGTAAGCAAGCCAACCGACCAAGGCCTAAGGACATTGGCCGGCCAGCAAGCCCACGAGGGGCTTTATGCGCGGACAGCAACATGGGCCGCGGGCCGCGAGCTGCTGCTTGCTTTGTGCCTTATCCGCGCGCGCCACACAGCAGCAAGGTTTATGGGCCAGCGCTGCATTGCAATGCACGCTGCGCCCATGGGCTTGCGCTTGTGCGCTCCGGCTCGTGGGTTGCTTTCGTATTACGATTAAATTATCCTTCGACAATTTATTTATCGTTTCTTACTTGACCATCCAATGTCGTACGATACAATTATTCGTCTCGCCTAGCTTACGAATATACGCAATACGATATACGATTTCACGATCCAATGTTTAATCGTATAAATATGTTTTTCCGAACTAATTTCCCGAAAAGCTATTAAATGAATTTCCGATTCATTTAATCCAGTGATCTATTACATGCCATTGGTGTGACCTTATAGGTTCAGCCAAGAGTAAGCTGTGAGCCTAATATAGATTAGAACTCACTGATCGGAAGCATTGCTCCAGCTAGCTGTTCCGATCACTTGATCTTACTGAATTAATTATTGGTAATTAATATGAACCTTGGTATTAGACATATTTCCTTCAGTCTCCCACTTGTCATTCAGACAAGTGTGCATTCATATTCCTTTGGTGCTTAGTGTTACTTGCTGAACATAAGGTAAGATCCAAGCCATCCTTATTAGGTCCAGAAGTGTTTCTCGGATTACAGAGCTCAACTGTTAAACTTTTACAGAAGGTTAAGCCTTAACCATTCTGAGCACGGCCATGCATTTTCACAGTATATAACTCTCCGAGAGGCCTTGTTACACAACAACACCATATCCTATCAAAGATAGGAGGACAATCCATTATTGCAATCTATGAACACTCACTTTGATTCATAGTACGCCCAATAACTGCTTTTACAGCCTCCTTTTACGGTACGAAATTTAGCTAGTATCAAAGCGAACTAATTCTCAAACGAGTAGATATAATCACTCATGTTCTGAGGAATGGTTCTAATCACCATTAATGAGAACTACTAATGACATGACTTTAATCTCTTAAAGTGTCCTCATGGTCAATCCGATACAAGATCCAATAAGTATCAATGCAAATGATTTCTGACATCCAGTCCATCTAGTTCAAGAAAAAGAACTATAAATTAACTTGCAATCTAATCTTTATTAGCCATTGGTCGTCCAACCTTTCAATGACGTGGATTAGGGGTCCTTTTGTGATTTCAATATTCAAGTTCACTTATGGGTGTTTCTTTGTCGAAGAATCCATCTTGACATCCCATTTGAATGTTTTGAATCACTTGGACTTCATCATTTAATACTAATCCAAGATTAAATGATCTATGAAATGTAATTTCATAAATGATAAATGTTTAAACCAAATTCTTACCAATTTGTGGGCCTCTAACCCAAAATCAAGAATTTAATGTTTTACAGATATAGGCCTTTCACCCAATACTTAAAACATTCATGAAACTCAAACTTGATTCCATTTCTACATATGAATATTGTGTCTCATTCAATATAGAGGTTTAGTTTATCATACTTTGCTATTCTTAGCATCCTTTCTATCGAAAGCCTTTCGATGTAAGATGAAAAGATCTTTGAATATGTTTATAGAATGATCTAGTCTTTCATTACTGTTAAAATGATTCTCATATTCAAAATAGAAAATTATTAAGATTGCAGACTTGTGATCAACCTGAGTTCATTGAAGAACTCCCACTAGAAACAATTCCCTTTCATTGCTTCTTAGGCAATGATGAATTCATTTCAATTATGTAGAATTGCAAATGATGCCATCCTTTTGGAATACTCCAACCAGTTCACAGAGATGTGGGAGATACATCTTTGAACTAAGAACTTGGAAACTAATCATTGATTCAGTTTCCCATGCATCACTTATGGTTCAGAACCTATGGTACCACCTTTTAATCATGACGCCTAATTGCCCTTGTATGTTTGTGCAACAAGATTCAACTTTTGCTTAGTCAAATGCATGTAGCATCAAAACTTTAGTTCATCTTCACTTCCTCTTATCAAGTGCTCATCGTACATATCCAAATGTATTAGATGTTCTTGATATGGTTCTAATGATCATTGATCTAGATCAATAGAGATTGGTATAAACTCGTCACGATCCAATGTTCACGAGTGATCTTGGGGATCTATATATCACATCATACACGATTGATTGTAATGCAAAAACCATTCGTATTTCAAAATCTATCCATGTAACTTTTAGATTTATTCTGTTTCAAGAGATACCGAATCTTGCTAAAATCTTGGCATTGCCATGTGATATAAGGTGAAGGCACCTCTTCAAGGTCCTTCATGTTTAACTTTAGTGATAACATCCTAGCTTTATACTTATTTAAAGCATTCATTACTTAGACTTACTCATATGGGTTGAGAGTCTCTTTTGAGTCTCTCAATTGTGTTTGATTTAGTAATTACTTTTACAGAATCCAAACAACGCTTTAGATCCTATCCAATAGATCTTTAACCCAGTATGTTCTAAGTTTCGCCATGGTTCTCATATTGAAAAATACTTTCAAATCTAACCAATTAGAATTTGAATGTCATTTTCAATAGAGAGGTATGTATCTCATATGTAGAACCAATAATCTTGACTTAGCTCCCACTAAACTCATCATCTACAAGATGATCCATGTTTTCATAAAGCTATGATTGCTCAATAGCCTTGTTGAAAATATGGTCCAATTCCCACTTGCATGCTTTAATCTACGAATAGATTTCTTAAGCTTGGTCTTTTATCTAGCATCCAAAAATTTTACATTGTGTGATGTACACAATTCCTTTCTACAAGTCCAATTGAGGAAGGTGTTTCGTTTTCCAATTGCCATATTGCCATATGCAATGATTGCTAGATTTATCCAGAATTGTTCAAGCATTCCGACTTGATGAAAAAGATTTCAACATTATCAACGCCGTGAAGTTGTTTATAATCTTTAACCACCAATCTAGCTTTTCTTTTGTATGTGTATACAATATCATCTTTGTATGTTTTGAAAACATGTTTGCAACCAATGGGAGTGAACCCTTTATGTAAATCAACGTTGTATGTTTAGAAAACATGTTTGAAACTAATGGGAGTAAACCCTTTATGCAAATAAACCAAATCATGGATTTGATTCTTTAAGATGAATGTACTTTGGATAAAACAGCCTTAAACCATTTTATATGGCCTCGAACCCTAATAATGTTTCTGATGGCCTCAAACCATACTTGGGAATTTTAATTCGTCTTAGCTAACCTGTAAGTCGTATGTTTTGAAGCACTTCCAATGTCTTCATAGTTTTCATTCCTCAAGATATCTATGTATCTATCTTGGTTGAATTCTATTCCTTATACGATTTACCTAGGTATTGAACATCAAACTTTAGTGTCTATAAAGACATTACTCAAGTCCTTTGAGTATTAGGATTCTCTTGAAGCACTTCTAAAGTCTTCCTGAAGCTCTTCCAAAGGCTTCTAAGTACGGAGCTTTTCCAAAGACTCCTAAGTATCCTACATTTGTTTGTTGCTTGACTCGAAATCCTTTTGAGGTCACATCGAGGTCATTTTCTCCCACTTGCCTTTTTGGAAATATGATGGTTTCCTAAAAGACATTATCTAGAGCAACAACCATATGTTCTCAGATTTGTGGTAGAATCAATACCTTTTGTTTCTATGAGTCGTTCATAAAGAAACATATATCTATTCTTGAGTTTGTTTGATGTAAACACTAACTCCCACTGGATTAAACCTACATAACATGTGCGGAACATCCCCAAGGCCATGAAACATTAAGCACAGTTTAAGCATACTTACATTTTAAACGTGTTTTCCCGAGTATAGTATCAACGAACACGAACAAAGAAATCCACTTGTCGTTCCTCTACTTGGTTCACCGACATGTTCAGATCCGTCTTGATGATCGTAGCTTAGACAATCACTCAAGAGTTTTTGCTTTTTGGGAAGAACACATTCATGGACGCAAAGAGAGAAATAGGGTTTCTCTTTTCTCCTAGGGTTGTGTGTAATCTGAATTGTGTGCTAGAAAAACATAAGTTTAGGTTATTAAAATAACCTAGATAGTAAGCAAGCCAACCGACCAAGGCCTAAGGCCATTGGCTGGCCAGCAAGCCTACGAGGGGCTTTATGCGCGCACAACAACGTGGGCCGCGGGCCGCGAGCTGCTGCTTGCTTTGTGCCTTGTCCGCGCGCACCACACAGCAGCGAGGCTTATGGGTCAGCGCTGCATTTCCATGCACGTTGCGCCCATGGGCCTTGCGCTTGTGCGCTCCGGCTCGTGGGTTGCTTTCGTATTACGATTAAATTATCCTTCAACAATTTATTTATCATTTCGTACTTGACGATCCAATGTGGTACCGTACAATTATTCGTCTCGCCTAGCTTACGAATATACGCAATACGATATACGATTTCACGATCCAATGTTTAATCGTATAATTATGTTTTTTCGAACTAATTTCCCGAAAAGCTATTAAATGAATTTCTGATTCATTTAATCCGGTGATCTGTTACATGCCATTGGTGTGACCTTATAGGTTCAGTCAAGAGTAAGCTGTGAGCCTAATATAGATTAGAACTCACTGATCGGAAGCATTGCTCCAGCTAGCTGTTCCGATCACTTGATCTTACTGAATTAATTGTTCGTAATAAATATGAACCTTGGTATTAGACTAATGCACCTTGGGTGAAGGACATATTTCCTTCACGAGGCACGACAAGCCAGTGCCAGGCATAAGGCCCAACGCCAGCACCGAGCACAAGGCCCGAAGCCAGCCCCAACCTTGCGCCCAACATGGCCTGCGAGGCTTGGCTTACGCGACAAGGCATCAATAAGCAGCGATGGCCACACCATTTTCTTGGGTGCCAAGGCTACTTATGCGGCAAGTATCTTGTGCCACAAGCTATCCATTTTCCTTATCCTACATGACTTAGAGTTTTATGATTTTCCTAATACTTAATTATTTGAATTTTCCTCAAGACTAAGAATTTTTTATTAACCTAAATCCTAATTCTAAGGGTTTTGAGAATCCTAATTCTAGTAGGATACAACTGTCTATTCTCCTATAAATATATGATCCATGATCATAAATTTATACAACACATAACAGTAACTAGAATATTATGGCCTATCACATAAAGTGATATCCCGAGTGCATAATACCTTTAGATGAATACATTGTACCCCATAAAGATTAAGATCATGGAAAAGAACAACTAATAAGGCACTATAAGTTAAATTTAGCATGTCGGTGTTTATTAGAATAGTTATGGCCTCCTCGCCTATGCTGGCTAATACCCCAGCCGGTTCTATCGGGTAGGGTTATGAGATTTGATTCATTTGAGGTTTTGCTAATTACTAAGTTCATATGAATATAAACGGAGTAATTTAAAAGTATCAACTCGGAGAATATACATTTTATATTCTCAATTTAACTGTTAAAAAGTATTAATGATTATAGTTTCGTTTGTGAATCTTGAAATTTTTTTATATGTTATAATAATATGAAATTTTTTATATGTTATAATTAACATGAAACAAAGAGATTCTACTCCTAATCTTATACTTCGTACTTTTTATTTATTTCTTATCTATTCCTATTTAATGTTATATACTATGTAGTGGTTTTTGTTCAATATCTAGAAAGAAAGAAAAGTTTTATTTACAATATGAAGAAAATAAATACGGAGTAGTTTTTCACTTTTTATAATTACTTGGTTAACATGCAGACAGTATGTTAACACTTTGAGAAATTGGACAGTCATTGTCCCCTAACCCATTAACCATAACAAATAGTTTACACTCCCCCCCTTCTCCTCCTCCTCTTCCCTCCTCCCTCAGACCTTATAACCGCACACCTTCCTCACTCTTTCTCTCTCTAACTTTATTCTTTGTAAATCCATCCCTACGTCACAAACAACAACAACGTTGTCAAACATGATTCGAAAGGGCTACTGTTGTTACTTGTTGATGTTGAATTTTTGAAGAAAAATGTGTTGTCGAAGATTCCACGCAAAAGACGAGCTCACATTTCTCCAATTCTCTTTGATTTCGCTACTTTAAAATGACGCTTCTCTCAAGCTGAATTCCAATGTCTCCTTTAATGCTATTGGCGACGAGGTTTCCTGCAATACGACGCTTGAATCTTCCAAACGCGGCGTTTCACGCTGGAAATGAAGTGATTTTGAAGCCGCTAAAGAAGGAGGATTGCAGAAGCCTCGGTGTAGGAGAATTTCTGTGTTGAGTCGTGCTCTGTTGTTGCAGATTCGATGCAAAATGACGCTCTTCCGATGGATTCCATGGCGACGGTTACCTCATGCGATTCCGGCGAATTTCTGATCGGATCAGTCCGCTCTGATTTGGCTTGCAGTGAGCAGTTCTCGTATGAAGATTAAGAAGTTTCTTCGGCGAAGAACTTCTCGCTTGAATCTGAAAATGGCATATCGGGATCGATAATCTTTTGGCGAGTACACTCCAGTAGAATTCCGTCAACCAATTCTCGAGAAATCCAACGATTATTCATTGTCCTCTTCTTGTTTCTCTCTCTTCAATATTACAATCAATTCGATTTTCGATTTGATTTCCGATTCTATCTCCTGATTACGAAGTTTCCTCTCTCTTCGATGATCAGCATTTTGATGAACTTGATGTAAGTGTTAAATTTAATTAATTAACTACTCCCTCCCTAATTTCTTAGGAGTCACATTTACCATTTCTGGCCTTAATTTATTAAGAGTCACACTTTCATTTTTAGTAACGTTTCTACCACACCATCTAATTAAATAATATATCTAATTTACCCTATAGCTCACCACCACATTAAACAATCTTTTATATATATATACTAATATATTAAAAGGAGTTCTTAAGAATGTATACGTGTCACATATACCTATCCTCATTACGACACGTCGCCACTAATTAGCATCATGACATGTCATTACAACAAAAAACATGTAACAAGGATTGAACACTAGACCTCTTTGTTAAAATTTACACTTCCTACCATCTTAGTCAACCACAACTTATGTTACATCTTTCTACATAAACATATATATACTTTCGATGTTAAATAATACATTAAATAAAAGTGAATGTAAACAAAAAAGGGAAAAAAAGATAATGATTACTTAATTTATAAATGTTCCGTTATTACTTTTCTAGCTTAAGCCTCAAAAACAAAAAAAACAAAAAACGGTGTAATAAAACAACTAATTTGAAAGAAAAGTATCCAACTTTGTTTTGATTTTCGAATGTGGGGTTTCATATTTGGGAAAGTTGTTGATCGGCCACTAATCTTTTGTCACCACCATAATTCGATGTCATTTGACGTCGACGAAGACTCCATCTATATATGCACATATGTAAAAAATAAATAAGCCCGAATAAAAGTAAGAAACGGGGGCAACGCTCGGGCCACACACTAGTTAATATCTTAAAACACAAAAAATTGTTATCATGATGCCACGTGTCCCCTTTCCTCTTGCATTTATTTTTTTTTCTTTTAACCTTCATACATTTCTTTCCCCCCCCCCTTATAAATTCATTTTTATTAAATATAGTTGTGCATTTAATTATATTCTTATTTTTAGTAGCTAATAGTCCAAATCCAATTAATTTGTATTTAACTCCAAATCTATCATCTTACCGTTATTTCAATATTTTTATTTCTCATTCTTTCTCTCTTTTTTCCAATGCAGATAAATTGAACCATTTTTTTTAATTAAGAGTGAACTCGTGCAATCGAGTTAAAAACTAGTTAATTTTAGAAACCCACCTCACCAAAGTTAATGGTCCCCACTTGTTTTACTTGAATAAAATATTTTTTTTTTTTGGCAAATAAAGTTGATTATATTACCAAAGTAAGGATAACACCTAGTCACAAAAAACAACACTAAGTTCCCAACAACCTGGGAACACAGCAACTAAACACAAAGCCAACAGGCACAAGCTAAACTCTACAAGCCACACAAAACAGAATTCTACTTACAACTGACTCTATAGGATCATAGTGATCCTTAAACACACTAGAATTCCTCTGAATCCACACAACATAGACTGTCTCAATGAAGGCAATACTACACAGTTTGGCTCTTTCTTTGGTGCTCCTGCTCTGTACAGCTGCCCATCTAACCTCATCATCCCAGGTCTGAATTGTTCTCTGCATCCCCATTTGAGTAAGAACTCTACTCCAAATCTCCTTTGAATATTGACACTCAAAGAACAAATGTGTCAGTTTCTCTTCATGTACCAGACAAAATTCACATTCACCACTAATGTCTATGTCCCAACTGATCAATCTGTCTTTGGTAGGAAGCCTGTTTTGTAAAGCCAACCAAGTAATGAAGGTCCCTTTAGGACTAGCCTTGCTGTTACAAGTGATTCTTTTCCAATGCACATGACTGGCTCCACTCTGAAGATGCTTATACATTTTACTGATTTTGAACTTGTCATTATGGACAAATTGAGTCACTCCTCCTGCTTGCATTAGAACATCTCTATACTGCCAGATCTTCCTTAATGACCAAGTTAGCCCAGATGGGATGGGCATGGTCCAAAAATCCATCTGCTTCACATAGTAAGTGTGGATCCATTTCACCCACAGTCTGTCTTGTTTCATATATAAAGCCCAGCAGTGTTTGAGAACAGCAGCTTTATTCCATATTGTTAAGTCCTTTAGATTCCACCCACCACAACTCTTGGGAAGGCACAAGTGATCCCAAGAAACTGGGGCCTTTTTTGAGCCAATATCTGACCCTGTCCACATAAAGCACCTGCAAATGCTTTGGATTGTCTTCATAACTTTCTTGGGCATTACAAAAATTTGACACCAGTAGAGTTGCATTCCAAACAGAACTGACTTGACCAGCTGTAATCTGCCTGCATAGGACAAGAATCTTGCAGACCAACTCTTAATTCTAGCAGTTGTTCTCTCAATAAGAGGTTTACAATCAGAGAAGCTCAACTTCCTAGTTGTCAAGGGTACCCCTAAATATTTAAAGGGGAAAACACCTTTCTGAATGCCAATTGTGGTAGCAATCTGGCTAGAAACAACATCAGAAACACCACCTGAATAGACTTCACTCTTATGGAGATTAGCACTGAGACCAGAAGCCTTTGAAAACTTGGTAAAAGCTCCAAAAAGAGTAGTGATAGAAGGCAAATCTGCCCTGGCAAACATGAGAAGGTCATCAGCAAACATCATGTGGGTAATTTTCAATTTCTTACATCTTGGATGATAGTTAAACTCCTTTTGTGAACTCATGGCAGCCAAACATCTTGACAAATACTCCATACCCAGTGCAAAGAGATAGGGTGACATTGGATCCTCTTGCCTCAATCCCTTTTTTGCAGGAATAGGAAGGGTAGGAAATCCATTGACAAGAATAGAGTAGGAGACAGTTCCCAAACATTCCATAACCCACCTAATAAACATGCCAGGGAATCCTAATTCATGCATCATTGACTTCAGGAAGGGCCATTCCAAAGAGTCATAAGCCTTCTTGAGATCAACTTTTATCATACACCTAGGGGAGATGTATTTCCTTGAATAACATTTCACCAGCTCAGAAGCCAGTAGGATATTATCAGCAATATTCCTACCAGGAATGAAGCCAGCCTGAGAATCATTCACCACTTCACCAATTATTGACTGCATTCTGTGAGTTAAGATTTTTGAAATCAACTTGTAAACAATGGAGCAACATGCTATAGGCCTGAAGTCTTTAATACTGGTAGCATTGTGAATTTTTGGGATTAGAGTAACAGCAGTGTTGTTTGTTTGTTTCAGAAGTTTCCCTGTGGAGAAGAAATCCTGAACAGCCACATAAATGTCATCTTTAATGATGCTCCAAGCTTCTTTGAAAAAGAAACTGTTAAACCCATCTAAACCAGGAGCTTTATTGTTGTCAATCCCTTTCAGTGCCATATCAATCTCAGTAGTTGAAACAGGAAGAACTAAAGATTGAGCTGAAGCTGCAGAAAGTTTTTTACCTTGTCTCACAACTGTAACATCAATACCCTCCAAAGTGTCTGCAGCTGAACCAATAAGACCATGATAGAAAGCTTTGATCTCATCTTTAATCTCTGTAGCAGTGGTAAGCTTCCTCCCATTAGCATCATAAATAACATCAATATTGTTCCTGTCATATCTCTCCTTTACTGCTGTGAAGAAGAACTTTGTATTTGAATCACCAGTTTTCAACCACTGGATTCGTGATTTCTGTTTGAGAGCTCCTTCATGAATACTCAGAAACTTTTTAAGCTTACCAGTGCACTCTTTTTCAGTCAGTTGAAGGTCAATATCACTAGGGGAAGCAGCTAACTGAGATTGAGTGTCATCCAGCTCCCTCCTAATACCATCAATTCTCTCCTCCAGCCTAGCAAATTCTTTCCAATGCAAAGTTTTCAGACCCTGCTTGATGACTTTCAATTTGTGCCACACTTGAAACATAGCAGTTCCATTTACAACAGATCCCTACCCTTCTTGCACAATCTGATGGAACTTAGGGTGCTCAGCCATGTAATTGAAGAACTTAAATGGTCTACTTCCCCTCTGTCTCACCACTTTACAATCCAGCAGAAGAGGGGAGTGGTCTGATAAGCTTGGGTTCAGATAGTCCACACATACATCTGGATAACTAGTATGCCAGTTTCCACACCCAAAGGCCCAATCAATTCTGGAATGTATTCTCAAATCACCTTGCCCTTTATTGTTCCAGGAGAAGAAATTTCCACAACTCTTGAGCTCTATCAGCCCTGTTGCATCAATACAAGCATCAAAATCTCTTGTTTCTGTATCAGAAACTTGGCTACCATGGATTCTATCACCTGCATGCAGCACTGAATTGAAGTCACCCATGACAAACCAAGGGTATATCACCCTTGATCCAATTTGAGTCAAGGTGGTCCAAAGTGGTCTCCTATGATCAATTGTATGCAAGCCATACACAACAGTGAACTGAGCAGTAAAATTCCCATCCTTTGCAGCTAAATCACCATGAATAACTTGGTCAGTTTTTAAGCCCATAGTAAAGGTAACCTCACTATGCCTCCACCCAATCCAGATTCTACCCTTAGGAGAATAGCAATAGTTCATTTCCCACTTCCAGCAACTACCTAGCTTATTCTGAATCTTGCTAGCTTTATTTTCCCTCACTCTAGTTTCTAACAGAGCAATAACACTGATCTTATTGGTTTCCAGCAATCTCCTAACCTCCACCACTTTATTAGGATCATTCAGACCCCTAACATTCCAAGTGCAAACAATCATGGTGGATACCTATCTCCTTCCTCAACCTCTGCATCCTCACCCTCCTCCTCTATAGAAAATCCCTCCACTACATCAACCACTTTTGGAACCTGAGCCAATCCCAAAGGGTGATCATAGTGTTTAGACTCTCTCCTTCTCCTGGATACTACTCTCCATCCATCATCTTGAACCTCACTCACTTGTGCCTGGTTCAAAGGGGTAGTAGCAATCAAACTTGGATTGATTTCTTCAGAAACAGCAGGTTCAGGTACAGAAACAGCAGCATTCACCACCTTCTTTGGTTTCCAGACCTTAGTCACCTTTTTCTGCACTGGTTGAACATGAGTAGCAGGTTGATATCTTGTTTGACCCTTTTTAACTGAACAATCATGCCTAATTATTTGACATTCCTTACAAAAAGGTGGGAGCCATTCATACTCCACTTTCTGATTGAAAGTTCTACCACAAGAGTCCTGTATTTGAACAACCTTGGTGACACTTTTAGTTACATCAACTTCAATTAAGAGCCTAGCAAAAGAAATCCTCAATTGCTTAGAGGTACACTCATCAGCAAATAAAGGAACCCCAACAAGGCTCCCAATCCTACTGAGAGAATCCATGCCCCAACAACACAGAGGTAAGTTAGGGAACTTCACCCACACAGGAATTACCCTGAGAATTTCCTCTTGGAAATTAAAATCTGATGACCATGGCTTAGTGAGCATAGGCCTACCAAAGAAAGTGTGAGGTCCAGCAACCAGTACCTCATCTCTATCCCTTTTTGAGCAGAATTTAACCACAAAATAGCCCTCATCATGTAGAAACACATTAGGCTTCCTTATCAATATACCTAATTACTGCCCCAATGGAGGGTTTATCACCAACAACATACATGATCAAAGAACAATCCCAAATAGCAGCCATTTTACTCATATCAACCTTGTCAAGCATAGCAACAGGAGTACCTTCCAAAATTGTGGGAGCAATAAAGGAGAGGGAGTTACCTTAGCCAGTGAGTTGGGATCCTCGAAATAAGTTCACCCAAGGTGATTTTGGGTTAACCCTGGTGTGCTGCTGTTCTAATAGAGGTCTAGTGCCGTCTTCTCCAAGTTCTCCAGAGGTACCACCATGCTCTGTTTCAGAGGATTCAAGATCCCCTTTGCTTGCGAGGGTTTCCGTACCATTTGTCAAACCCAGTACAACATTAACGTTTCTCACCATTTCCTTCACCCTTTCCAGAGCAGAGCCACCCAATCTCCCACCCCCCTGTCCTTCTTCCATACCTCCCACAATCTCGGAGTGAACACCCCTGGTTTCCGATTGGTACGAAGGAGAGTAGTTGATGGCAGCATGGTACGCCGCAATAGCTTCCTGAGTGTGTGGTGAAGGTGGTCCAGCAGAAGGATGCGACGGGAATGGCGTCCTGATTACCGGCGGCAGTCGGACTTCATCTCCATTGCTGGGTATGGTGTTTCTCAACTGATGATGGTTCATTGGGCGCAAAGAGGCAGTATGAAGAAGCGCAGAGGCCTCCTCATTGATCTCACGAACTTCTTGTTTCTGATTCTTCTTCTTCCTCGCCATTTTCAATGGTGGGTGTACGATAGCAGAGTACCTTATCGTGCGCTACACCATGGAAAGAGAGAGAAATGCTCTTTAACATGAGTTGTTTACTTGAATAAAATATTTCTCAAACCCAATTGCTTTATTTTTTTATTTCATTCTACTATTTTTCCTTAATGTCATACCCGACCATATATGGCTCCTAATAAATTACGAAGGGATTAATTGATTCATTAATAAATATGGGGTAGAAAATGGATGACATTCTATATGGTATGACACATAATGAACCATGCTATGTGGGGTTTTGGCCCAGCCCAACACTTGTTCAAAATATAGCCCTTAAAAAAGTCTGTAGTATACCTTGAATTACCATGGAGAAAACCATTCACCCAATTTAGATGGTCTACAATGTTGTACAATGAATCATTCAACTTTAAACTTTGATTTCAATCTCTTTGCTCTCGTGTATAAGAAGACACCAGCAAGTGCTAATGCAGTTCTTGCAATGGCAACATTATAAACCAATCTTAGTAAACTTTGTCTTTCTGTAAGAGTGTATTAAGATCAATGCAGGCGAATTAGAATTGAACAATTTGTTAAACTCGATCAAAGAATGGATTTACCAAATGATTTATGAGGCAAAATGGGGGTTTGAAAGAAGCTCACTGAAGACATAATAACTACAACTCATTTCAGGCAATTTCCTACCGAATGTGTCACAGCTGATACCATTCTTAATATCATATATGAAACCTGTCATCCAACACAAATTTGTCTTACAAAAAATCAATGTATACATAAATGAACGAGAAAGAAAAGACTAAGGATCAAAACTATCACATACTAAGTCTCCCAATGAATCCAACATTACTAGGGGCGGATCCAGGAATTATAAAATGGGGGTCCCAAATTTAATACAACTTTTTTGGACAAAAAATTTTAAAAGTCACCTACTAATTTCAATAAACAAAATAATAATTTCGTTCATAAGATACAATAAAACTAATGAAACATATTTTTAAAAAAAAATTACAATTGCTCGCGACGATTTTGCATTCCTTGAAACCGCTTCATAATAGCATCATCACTAGCTTGGATAAAAATGTCTCGCTCTATAAAAGTGACCAAACAATCATTCAATACTTGGTCACCCATACTATTTCGCAGACGATTCTTCACAATTTTCATGGAAGAGAATGCTCTTTTCACACCGGCCGTTGTTGCGGGGAGAATCAACACTAACTTTATGAGCAAATAGACTTGTTGGTACACTTGATGCTTTTCGGTCTCAAATAGCTTCATAGAGAGTTCACCCAAATATTTTAATCCCCAAAATCTATTATTCCTCCGCATATTCGCAATATAATTTAAGTTGATCATCAAGGCTAGTAATTCATCATTTGAGAACTCATTGGGATAAAATTCAGCAAGTTGAAGCACTTTATGTTTATCAAAAGAAGAAAAAATGTTAAGAGGACTCAAAGAACTCATACAATCAAGCAACTCCACTCACCTCATTGAATCTATGTTGATCTCTTGAAGTTGAAGATCTGTAATTCCCAAAAACACTTCAATTCGAAAATGGTGGTAATTTGTAGTATCCAAACAACCACGTTTCTTTCTCCCCGGGGGAACAAAAACATCATCCATGTCAACAATTGTTATACCATTCTTGTCACAAAATGAAGTGGTTGTTTCAATGATAGATTCTCACCCATTTTCCCTCATGTCTTGCAATCTTTCTTTAGTCAAACTCACATGTGACATAGCATTAATAATATCTTGATCTTTTTTTTTTTGCAAAGCTTTGTTTAGTTCATTCACAATCCCACAAATCTTTTTCATCAAATGGATCATGAAAATGAAATTAAATCACTCAATCGAAAAACTTACATGATCGGCTTTTCGAGAATCATCATCACTTCGAATATCATTCCCAGTCGAATCAACTACCACACGAATTACAGGATACAAAGCAATCACATTCAAAATCAATTTATAATGTGATCCCCAAAGTGTATCACCCAGCCGACCCAAACCAAGTTCTTGGTTCAATCCTTTCCCACTTTCATTTTCACCATCTTCTAAAGCTTTTACAACTGTTTCAGCTTATTTCTCTCTAAGTATATCCTTTCTCTTACAAGATACTCCAACTGAAGGAAATAATGCCTTTGGTCCAAGTATGCATTCAATTCTAAGTCTAATAAATGAGGTTTAGTATTAATTAACAAGTTAATAATTCAGTGAGATCAAGTGAACTGAATGCCTAGCTAGAGGCCGCTTCAGTTCAAGTGGAATTAATAATATTAATCCACAACTTACTCTTGACTGAACCCGTAGGGTCACACAAATAGTACGTGAACGGATCAAGTATTTAAGTGAATATATTATTCATTAAATACTC
Organism: Spinacia oleracea; assembly: GCF_020520425.1. Classification (NCBI taxonomy): domain Eukaryota; kingdom Viridiplantae; phylum Streptophyta; class Magnoliopsida; order Caryophyllales; family Amaranthaceae; genus Spinacia; species Spinacia oleracea. The sequence goes on from NC_079492.1 coordinate 34,007,886, forward strand.
CATTTATGATCATTCGGAAATGAAGGATCTCGGTTCCAGTGGGAGCTGAAATCGTCAAAAGGCAAAATAAAGAATACTCCAGAAATGAAGATATTACCAGAAACAAAAATATGGTTCATAACGGAAATATAAATATTATCCAAGTCGTAGATGTTGCCGGAAACTGAAACATGGTTCGTATCGGAAAATATTATCGGAAATAGAAATATTGCCGGAATCGGAAATATTGCCGGAAACGGAAATATTACCGGAATCGGAAATATTGTCGGAAAAGGAAATTATTTCCGGAATCGGAAATATTAACGGAAACATAATTATTTGTTTTAAACGGAAATGGATTCCGGAATCGGAAAACGAATCGGAAGCTCGACGAGCGACAAGCCGACAAGCGAGCCTACCCATCGCTCGACAAGCAAAGGTCGAGCGCATAGCACTAAGCACGAAGCCCAGCGCCAGCGCCCAGTCGATGGGCCTAGAAGCGCAGTGGGCCGCGAACAGTAAACAAGGCAGCAACAACGTAGCAGCCCGCCAAGCAAGGCAGCAGCAGCATAGCAGCCCGCCAAGGCAAGGCTGCAGCGCGCTGGGCCTGTGGCCAGCTGCGGCTGCGGTTATGCCTAGGCAGGCACGCACACTAGCGTGGCCCATTGTGGCTGCGTTGTTTGCTTCGTCTTGGGCTCCAAGAAAAGTCTGATTACTTAGTTGCCAAGTAACTTTAGGATTAAGTATTCCTAGTCCTACTAGAATTAGTTTAATTAAGAGTTTAATTAATGTTACAATTCTAATTGGATAAGAATTTCAATCATATTCTCTACTTACATTGTGTTCAAGGGAGAACATAATATAGCCTAACCCGAATACATAAAAGCTTAAGTAAAATCCTAGTTGGTTGAACCTAAGGCGGATCCGAACGTGTTGTGGACTTTCTACGGAGGGGGCAACGTTTGGGGCTCTAAATACTTGTTCTTGTTCGGTGCGAGAGCATCTAGGGAAGGCATGCATCACATTGTATGTAACCTAAATTATGCTAATTGACTATGTGGCAATTAATTTGGATTTTGGCATTATGGTTTTTCCGCATGAATTATATTATTGTATTATTCATAACCTAACAGTGGTATCACGAGCCTCTAATTAATTCCATAATCAATTATAATTAACATGGATGAAATTTTATGAATTTGCAATGAATTAAAGGGGTGATTAATTTCGTGGATGTAATTGATTGCAAATACTTGCGATTATTTGATTATATGTTGGCAGGATTTTTCGGTTGTTTTGTCAATAATGGTTGAAATCTTATGTTTTTATAATGAATTTCGCATGTAAACGACGTTTTAAAATTTTGACAAAATTCATAGATTTGATGCCGAACCCAAAATTCCCAAATCCGAAGCCTAACTATGACTTTTCGGAGGTTTTAATTTTTCGAATGCAAAATTTGTAATTTTTATGATGTTAAATTAAATATTTGCGAATCTTGTATGTAAATCTTGAATCTATGATTGACCTACTGTATATGTTTAACAATTTTAAGGTCTAATTTTGATCATTATACAACTTCATTCGTAATTATAATTAATTTGTTGAATTTCAAATAATTTAGAATTTGTTTTGATTTTCATAATTAATTTATAATTTAATTAGGATCCTATGATTAAAAACCACCATAAAATTTGTTAAAATTGAAATATTTTAAAATTTTATGACCTAGATTTTAATCCCTAAGAAAATATGTAATCGGAAATTAATTTGAATTATAAATTTTCGATTTTTCGCCTAAATTTAGTGAAATTAATATGAATTATTAATTTGTCTTTAAATTTAAATATAAAAGTTTTAATTTTTATAAATCTTTCACAAACTTGCACGCACGAAGCAATGGAAGCTATGTGTTACCCTTAAGGGGTGTTGCATAGTGCGGGCATGCGACGACGAGCAAGGGAGCTCGACGCCCATGCGGTACAAGGAAGCAATGCACGAGCCACGTGCGCGGGGACAGCCCTTGTGCAGTGTATGCTGTGCGAGTGATCGAGCAAGGCGAATGGGCAACGCTGCACACGCCTAGCAATGCTGGCGTCGAGGCAGCGTGCGATTGGCTTCCGAGCCATACGCGTCTGCCAGCCCGCGTTGTGCCCAGCAGCGATGGCGACGAGGCATCGATGGATTCCCTCGTGCCATGCGCGCAAAGCAAGCAAGCATGCAGCAACATCCAGCGATGGCGTCGAGCCAATGGGCGCTGGCGAGGGCCTGGCTGTGCATGGCCTCGGCCATGCGTGCAATCAGCTCTTGAAACGCTCCAAGCCTTGGCGAGGCATGGGCCTTGCGCCCATGTGTCTTGCCTTGGCCGATTAACTTGTCTTGTTTTGTTTTTAGTTTTTGGTTGAAAACGATTTTAATTAAATTTAATTTCGTAATTTACTTTTTCTCAAATTTAATTTTGATTAATTTGATTATTATAATTTTTTTATACTAATTATTTTAATAAAATTAAAACCTTGGTAAAATTATAATTAATTAATTTTATTCAACTAAAAGTAGAATAAAGGGATTTAAAATTATTTTATGTGAGCTTTAAATTTTAATTAAGTTTGTAAGTTCCAGGTTGGATTAGGAAATACAATTTTATGTTAAAAATTTGTAAAGCATGTAAATTCTTGGTTTTAGTGGTAGATTTTAGTCATTAAACTCTTGATTAGGTCTATATTCCTTTAAGGTTAAAACAACTCGATTAGAACTAATAAGGTTGAATAATTTGTAGATTGTTGAAACCTTTGATTAGTTGTTGCAAATGTTTATGTGATGCATGATTTTTCTACTAACTTGCTATGTGGGTCATTCATTGATAAATGAATGGATGAATGGTATATTGTAAATGTATTGTTTTGCAGGTTGTGGAAAGTGACTAGTATGGCCCAAGTAGGATAGTAAATATGGTCTGCGTACCATTAATTTGATTGTAAAATTGGTCTTATGCACCAAAGTTTTTATTTAAATATGTTCTGCGTACCATCAAATAGTTGTAATTAGTTTTAATTATATCATATCCTATTTGAAGAAAATGGCGCCTCCCATGGTGAAATTCAAGACGGAGTTTCCAATCCATTTTCAAGACGGAGTTTGAAGTTGAAGCTTCAAGATGAAGTTGGGCCATACTAGATCCCATTTAAATCTTATGCATGTTTTAAGTTATTTATTGCTTTAAATATGTCTTAATAATGCATGAGATTGTGGCTTGATTATGTTACATGATTAAGGATTTTAGTTCACTTAAAATCTAACCAACATGGTAAGATCCCTAAGTTCCAAACTTTAAAATTGAGTTAAAAGGTGCCATTCCAAAATAACACTTACTTGGATAACCTTTACATCAATCTAGTAATAGTTTTCCGCCATAGCGAGGTGTTACTTATTGATTTTAAAGGGGTAAGGTACACAATGTTGTGAGTACATTATTCAACCATTTAGTGATAGTTTTCCGCTATAGTGAGGTGTCACTTCTGGGCGTAGTAAACAATTAGTTGTGAGTACAAGTTAATTTTGGTTGAACTCAACGATATAATTAAGGAGTCCTTTTATGTAGTGGTAAATGGGATAGGTTTTCCCAATAAGTTTTTAGACGTGCCTATCAACCAAGAATAGTTTCTAGACTATTAGCAATGGATTTGCTTACCTAAAATATTTTAGAATTAAGTCGAATCGTGCTCAAATTTTCAATGATTTTGAGGATCTTGGATTCATTTTATTCACACCTGTCAGAACTAAATATTTCGAATAAAATGCCAATGACTTGTTTAAAAAATGCATGATTGCTTTAATTTTCAAGTTATTACTCATGATAAATGTTTAGACTTTGCATGCTTAAATGTATGTTTTAATTATTGTTTATAATTAAATATGTTCCACTGCAATAAATCCTTTTTGAAGGGTAACAGTAAATTTCCTTGATTGGTAATGAATCCAAGAACGATTCACGAAAATGAGAGAAAGTGAGCAATTTAAAATGTACGTTTCTTTTAGCGACTTTTATGTTGTTTTCGAGTATCAAAGTCGAATGACAAACCAATTGGTGCTTTGGAATTCAAAATACAATGTAGTTTTGAGAGCATAAAGCATTGAGTTTAAATTCTAAGCTTTACCAATGGTTAACAACCAAATATTTTTGTCCATTTAATTCTCGAATGAGTCTAGTTCCTAGACATTCGAATAGATCGATGCTTAGAGAACTTTAGAAGCTTCTGGTAAGATCATCTAGTTGAAGAAAAATATTCGACATAAGTAAAATGGTAAGAACCTTGTTGGAGTGACATTGAACATGTTTAACAAAGTATAAAAGTCAACACTAGAGAAGTCAATTCTAAAGACTATGTTGATTCCTGAGTTTTATGGTGACAAGATTAAACTATACTCATGATTGTTTGTCTAAGGAATGTCAGGAACAGGTCACTATAAGTTCACAATGCTCGTGGCAAGGATCTCTTATGATGAAGCAAGCTGAGAAGCTATGAAGAAAACAAGTTTAAAACATATAAAGAAGCAAGCTGAGAAGCTATGAAGAAAACAAGTTCAAAGCGTATGAGAAGATTATATCATGGGCCAAGAAATGTGAAGCCCAGCAAATTCTCATGAGTCTAGAAAGGTATAAGATCAGTATATTCAAATATAGCTTAGTATGGGAAAAGAGTTTTTTGTATATTCCAAAACATATCTTAAATCTGAAGTAAATCAGTTTTACAAAAGATAAACATCGAGGTTTTAAAACTGAATTTACTATCCTACTTGAGGTTATACTCTTGAGAATTTGAGTTGACATACAACTCTCAAATACGTAAAAGATTGGTTTTATCAAAACGCGTTTTAAAGAGTTATTTGCGAAAAACTATCTTTTGAAAAGAGTCCTAAAGTAAGTTGAATTAGAATCTAGGGTAAACACTTTGATTCTTATAAATAAACCTCAAGTTGTTTACGAAAGTTTTTCATCAGACTTATTTACATCAACCAGAAGCTTTCAGGTATTATCCTTAAAGCCTTAATTTTTAAGGAGTCTGTTCCTGTTCCCATATAGAGCAGTATTTGTTACTTGGTCTTATATCTTGTGTTAAGTATTAGTTGAATATCTATTTGTTTTACTTAAAGTGTTGAGTTATTGTATGATAAGCCTGAGTCAGGCTTACTTGAGCAAGAGAGAAGATCTCACGAGAGATCTGAGAGGTGAAGCAGTTGAGGGACTGTTTCCACAAGGGAAAGAACAAAGAGGGTTGTTCCTAGTCATCTGTAATCAGAGGTGATTAACAGATTGTGGCCCGAGTAGATTAGGCTTGTAAAGAAACTGAGTTGTTTTGCCTAATTAGTGAATGTGTTTAAGTCCCCAAAGGGGCCGTGGTTTTTTCCTCTCTATTGGGCCTAGAGAGTTTTCCACGCTAAATCTTGCTTGCATATTTTACTGTTTCTGTTCCTAGTAGTTTAATTTTTGTAAAACCGTAAAATATCAATTCACCACCCCTCTTGAGGAACTCTGTGAAACTAACAATTGGTATCAGAGCCAAAACCCTTTAACTGCAGGTAACTCTGTCGGGAAAAACGATTCTGAAGCTATGAACACTACTGAGAAACTAGAAGAGGGATACTCAACACAACGACCTCCAATGTTCAGTGGCAAATACTATTCTTATTGGAGAAATAGGATAGAGATCTTCATTAAAGCTGAGAACTATCAAGTATGGAGAGTTATTGAAGTAGGAGACTTCCAAGTCACTAAGCTAAATACCTCTGGAGAAACTGTTCCTAAGCCGATTGCTGAATTTGACAAAGCCGACTATGAAAAGCTTGAACTTAATGCACTGTGGACTAGGTCCAAACGAGCACAATAGAGTAATGGGCTGGAAGAATGCGAAGCAGATTTGGGATCTGCTCCAGGTCACTCATGAAGGAACAAACGAAGCCAAAAGATCAAAGATTGATCTTTTAATGCACCAGTATGAGCTATTCACCATGACGTCCTCTGAAACAATTCAAGACATGATCACTCGCTTCACGAACATCATCAATGAACTGAACTCTCTTGGAAAAATCATAACTCCTGAGGAACAAGTTAGGAAGGTGCTAAGAAGTCTTCCCCAGGATCCCTGGATGGCCAAGGTTACTGCTCTTTAGGAAACTAAAGACTTCACCAAGTTTAACCTGGAACAACTGGCTGGATCTCTCTTAACTCATGAACTGCAATTAAATGCACGACCTTCAGAGAAAAACAAAAACAGGGCCCTTGCTCTAAAAACTGAAAATGATGAAAACTCTAAAGAAGATGAGGAGACAGCTCTATTTTCTAGGAGATTCAGAATAATGTTTAGGAACTATAAAGATGGAAATCACAGAGGCAAACCAAATCGAAAATTCTCCTAAACCGATACTGGATGCCCTAAGTGTGGAAACCTGGAACATCGCATTAGGGAATGTCCTCTTTGGGATCAAGAACGAGGAAAAGGAAAGGAAACAGCCAAAGACAGATTTAAAGACAACAGGAACTCATTCTCCAAAACTGAGGTAAGAAAAGCCATGATTGCTGCTTGGGGAGACACTTCCTCAGATGAGGAATAGGAACAACCCAACGAAGAAACAGCTCACCTGTGCCTTGTAGCTGAACACGAAGAAGATGGATCAGACTCAGAATCCGAAAAATTCCAGGCAAGTCTCGCTCAAATTAAAAATAAACTTGAATCTCTTTCCAAATTAGAACTGTTTGACCTACTTTCCTGTCTCACTAGTGATTATGAGGATCTCCTAGAAGAAAAGTTAGATTCTGATAAGAAACACCAAACTTCCATCAAGGAACTCACTGAGGAGCTAGAATGGACTAAAAATATAAACATAGATATAGACAATCGTTTCTTTAGTCTCTTTGATCAGAACCTCCACATAAAAGAAATTTGTGAAGCCTTGCGAAATGAGAACTCCTGGCTAAAGCAAGAATTGATTGACCTAGAAGTAGCCAAAACTAAAACCCTTTATAAAAGTGAACTAGAAAGAACTCAACTGGAACTAGTCAAGATTCACCAAGAAAAGACCAACCTAAAAGATGAATTGGCTAAAAAGACTAGACACAGAATAGAAGGAACACCTAAATGGATAGAAGAAGCTAGAACCAAACGCACAGAAGGATTAGGTTTCAATCATAAGAAACATCACCCTAGAAAGACCAGAGTAGATCTCTACAGTGACATAGTATGCTCCTTCTGTGGTCTAATTGGTCATTATAGAGACTCATGCCCCAAAAACCAAAGAGGCTTGGAAAAGAATATTGAACACACCAGGACTAAATGGGTAAAGAAGAGCGATTTGATTCCAAGCAAGGAACCCAAGCTATGCTGGGTTCCTAAAAACTCTAACTAAAATTATCATGCAGGTCGAAGTGAGGGGGAACAACACATGGCACCTAGATAGCGGTTGTTCCAAGCACATGATAGGGGACAGAAACAGATTTCTCTCACTCACGACCTATGAAGGTGGAACTGTGACTTTTGGCGATAATAAGAAAGGTAACATCATTGGCATTGGTAAGGTTGGTAAGTCAAAGTCTCACTCCACCGATAATGTATTTTTAGTTGAAGGTCTAGGACATAGCTTGTTAAGCATTTCTCAATTCTGTGACAAAGGAAATTATGTTAAATTCTTCTCGAATAAATGTCTAATCATCAACAGTAACACTGAAACAGTGATCTTAGAGGGACAGAGGAACGGGAACACATATGTGGTCAACCTTAACTCTGTTCCTCACTCCAATCTGACCTATCTCAGCGTTATTGAAGATGATCCATTATTATGGCATAAAAGATTTGGTCATGCTAGTTTTTCTCTAATGAACAAGTTGAACTCAAAAAATTTAGTCACGGGTCTTCCGAATACAAAGTTCGCAAAATTATCAGTATGTGATGCCTGTATCAAAGGAAAACAAGTAAGAACTTCTTTTAAGTCTAAGGGAGTAATCAGTACAACAAGACCACTGGAGCTGATCCACATGGATTTATGCGGACCAATGAGAACTCAAAGCAGAAGTGGAAAGAGATATGTGCTCGTAATTGTAGATGACTTCTCAAGATACACATGGGTAATTTTCCTAGCTAGCAAGGAAGAAACATTTGAAGAATTCGTGGCTTTCGCCTCTAGGGTCCAATGACAAAGCAATCACAAACTGGTCCACATCAGATCAGATCATGGTACAGAATTCCAAAACAAGAAATTTGATGACCTATGTAAAGATTCAGGAATAGATCATAACTTCTCTGCACCTAGAACACCTCAACGGAATGGTGTAGTAGAAAGAAAGAACCGAACTCTTGAAGACATGACAAGGACAATGCTGATTGCTAGTGGACTTCCAAAAAGTTTATGGGCCAAAGCTCTAAACACAGCATGCTATGTGCTCAATCGAGTGTTAATTAGAGCCATCAAAAACAAAACCCCATATGAACTGTACAGAGGACGAAAACCCTCTATAACACATCTCAGAATCTTTGGATGGAAATGTTTCGTCCACAACAATGGAAAGAATGAACTGGGAAAATTTGATGCACGAAGTGATGAAGCTATATTCTTGGGATATGCCTCAAACAGCAAAGCATATCGAGTATTCAACAAAAGGACCATGTGCATGGAAGAAAGCATACATATTATATTTGATGAAACTGACTCCCAAAACTTTGTTACAAGTACAACCTCTGATGGAAACTTCGAACTAGGACTCACAAGAGAAACAGAAGACGAAGAGATAAGAAGAACTTCTCAAATAGAAGAACAGGCTCAGAATGAAAAAACACCTGAAGGTGGCACCGCTGAAGTGGAACAGATACAAACTGAAGATCATACAGAACCAAATACACAAGTGGAACAGCTTGCTGAAGAAGTCACTACACCATTCCAACCCAGACCTTGGAAACATCAAAGCTCACATCCACTTGACCAAATAATTAGTGACCTTGGACGAGGAACAACAACGAGATCACAACTCAAAAACTTTTGTGCTTTCTATGCCTATTTGTCCATGATTGAACCTAAAAATTATAAAGAGGCACTAACCGACTCTGATTGGATCATTGCCATGCAGGAGGAACTCAATGAATTCGAAAGGAATAAAGTATGGCACCTTGAACCCACACCTTTGACCAATCGAGTAATAGGTTTAAAGTGGGTATTCTGAAATAAACAAGACGAACATGCAACTATTACTAGGAACAAAGCTAGATTGGTTGTAAAGGGATACAATCAACAAGAAGGGATAGATTTTGAAGAGACCTTTGCTCCAGTTGCCAGAATGGAAGCAATTCGCATACTTATAGCATTTGCATCATACATGGGATTCAAACTCTATCAAATGGATGTAAAATGTGCGTTCCTAAACGGATATCTTAAAGAGGAAGTCTATGTGGAACAACCACCAGGATTTAAAGATCCAGAATACCGCTCACATGTATACAAGCTAGACAAAGCACTATACGGACTAAAACAAGCCCCAAGAGCCTTGTATGAACGTCTCTCTCATTTTCTATTAGACAATCAATTCAATCGAGGTAAGGTTGATAGAACCTTGTTTCTTAAATCAAGAGACACAGACATATTAATTGTTCAAATATACGTTGATGATATCATATTTGGTGCAACTAACGAGGATCTTTGCAAAGAATTTTCTGACTTAATGCAGCAAGAATTTCAAATGAGCATGATGGGAGAACTAAACTTCTTCCTAGGTCTCCAAATCAAGCAAACGGAACAAGGCATCATGATCCACCAACAGAAATATATCAAGGATCTCATAAAGAAATATGGAATGGAGTCAGCTAAAAGCAATCATACACCCATGGGAACTACCACAAGGCTAGATGAGGATCAAGAAGGTAAAAGTGTAGATCAGACGAGGTACAGAGGTATCATTGGTTCATTACTTTATCTCACAGCAAGCAGACTAGACATTGCCTTTAGTGTAGGTGTTTGTGCTAGGTATCAATCCAACCCAAAAGAATCTCATCTTACAGCAGTCAAAAGAATTATAAGATACTTGAAAGGCACTGGCGATTTATGTTTATGGTATCCTAACTATGATCACTTTGACCTCAAAGGATATACAGATGCTGACTATGCAGGAGATTTAGTTAACAGAAAAAGCACATCAGGCATGTGCCATTTCTTGGGCATCAAAGAAACAAAACACAGTGGCACTATCCACAACAGAAGCTGAATATATAGCTGCTGCTTCATGTTGTTCCCAAATGCTATGGATCAAACAACAACTTAGAGATTTTGGTATGAAACTAAAATGTGTTCCTATCCTATGTGACAACACTAGTGCTATCTGCATATCAAAGGATCCAGTTCATCACTCAAGAGTGAAACATATTCATATTCGTCATCACATTCTAAAAGACTATGTGGAAAAGGAACAGGTCAAGCTTGAATTCTGCCCCACAGAAGATCAAGTTGCTGACATCTTAACCAAACCACTAAGCAGGGACGGACACGACAAGCTAAGGTTAGAACTTGGTATGATACGAATAAAATGATACTTGTTGCCCCTACTTATTCTCTAACCTTATTGGAATATTTTAAAAAAATATATATATATATATTATTTTTAGCACGTTATTTATTTTGTAAATATTTTTCTTCTTGTGAATGGACTAATGATTGGACTCAGATTGCAAAATCCAGCTGTGCATTACCACAGCCACGTCTGCACATTTCTAAGGTAATTGCACTTGTTCCCAACACTTGCATTAAATCTAAGTCTAAGTGGGAAAACTAAAAATGAATGGAAAGCATTTAATTTGATTCAGTGAATCTTAAAAACCCAGTGCATGCATTACTGTTTATTTTGTTCACTTAAACACGCTTCCCACAATCCATTTCCCAACAACAAACCCTTCATATTCCAATCATTCCCCCTATAAAAATCACGGATTATCCCTAAAAATCCCAGAATTTAAAATTCAAATTACACACTCTCCTATCCGCTCGCCAACTACCTCTCCTATATATAATCATGACCCTTTACAAGCTCCAATTCCCAAACCCTAGTGACCCTTCCTCTTCCTCGGAACCAATTATCACCGTCATACCTCTACAAACAATCTACCTAGAATCCATGGCTCCGAAACAACCAACACTCAAACCACAAACAACCAAGTCCACTGCCAAGCTAGCCACAAAGAGGAAACTAATTTTGAAGAAGGAAGCAGTTGCACCAACTCAGGGGGAACCACACCTTCCCATGGAGAAAAAGGTAAAACTCGAATCTGCAAAATTTCACTATTTTCCCCCCGATCGCATGCTCCCTGGGTTGAGTATTGATTTTGGTTGGTGTCGAGAGGTTGGGTTTGTCGAATTGTTGGAGTCGATCGAGTCTCAGGGTTGGACATATTTGTTTGAAGTGTGTTCTAAATCTTGCATGTATCCTGAAGACATGGGAGAATTTTGCTCAAATTTCATAAACAAAGGGGGGGTTTGTCAGTCGGAGGTAAATGGAAAGTCCTTTAGTTTTGATGCTGAAAAATTGGGAACATGGTTCAAAGTTCCTGTGCTGGGGGAGGAAGTTTATCACAAGGGGAAAGGTCCAATTGAACTGGGAGGTGCTACTATGGCAGACGTCTACTCTTACTTTGGGGTCAGGGAAAACACCCAAAAGCCCTAAATCAATCACTTCTAACTCCCTTTCAAAAAGTCCTGTTTAATGTGGTGCGTCGAGGCCTAGTTCCGCGTCATGACAAGCGAGCCCTAGCCCGTAGATTGGACCTCATATACATCTTTCTCCTTGAATCTCAATGCCAAATTAATTTTCCAATGGTCTTCATTTCTCACCTCACCCACTGCATCTCTCAAAATAACATGGTTGGGTATGGCTCTCTTCTGACTTTTATCATGAGAAAGGTGGGGGTTGATCTCACTCACTACACACCTGAACCACTCACTCCTGCTCACATACTCAACAAAGAATGCTTACATGGTATAAGTCTTAGTGTCATTGATGGAGTTGTCTGTGTTGGGAAGTTGTTGGTTGGAGACACAGCCCCAGGGGATGACATAGAGGATGTGGAGGAGGAGATAGATGAGGGAGAAGAGTTCTCAGATGAAGAGGAGGTGGTGCCATTTCCCTGTGAGGAGAAAGAAGGTCAGACAGAGGGTGTTCCTGTTGACCATTGCCCAAAAGAGAAAAGCCCTACCAGAGCCACTTCATCTCCCAAACCAATTCCAGCCTCTCTTGTGTCTCATCAGCCCATTCGTCGCAGCAGCCGTCTAGCCAGTTCTTGAAAAGGTGCACCTCCAGTATACAGAGTGGAGGACTCTGACTCTGACAAGGACGGTGAAACTCAATCAGCTGCTCCCTCACAAGATGGTTCAGTTCAGCTCCTGATGACAAAGGTGGATCAACTACAGCTAGACAATGTTGTTCTTTTATCTGCTATCACATCTCTGCAGGAGTTGGTGCACAGGATACAGCAGGATCAGGCCGAGTTCTTCAATGATATGACGGAGCGGCTAGCAGACATGGTCATAGAGGAGGTGGCCAACGTTGAGGAAGCTGCACCTGGATCCCCCCAGCCTGACCCTGCCACAACTATCTAATTCCCCACCCCATATATTTTGCTATCTGTCGAACAATTTAATCTTTCTTGCTCTCTGAACATTTTGTTTTGTTTTGGATGGTTTGGATGCGCCAGGTTTATGACTAATGCTCATTAGTGCGCTTTTCCTACATTCTGATAGTTGACCCACATTGACTAGTAGGTTCTATGCTTGTGTTGTGTTCTATGTTGCTTTTATCTTGTTTTGCTTGCAGGGGTGCGGTCAAACTCGTTGATCGACTTGAGCTGCAAGATGCTTCTCTATTGCTAGGGTAACATAATTCACATATATATTCTTCCTTCTGTTTTTGTAAGATCGTTTTTCATATGGACCCTTTTTGATAATTCCAAAGGGGGAAGATATTGGGGGCAACTTGTTTTAAATATTAGTATCTATGCGTGAGTTCGACACCTCAGTAATTGGCACCTCTGTTCCTAGTTGAGGTCTGGAGTATGAATGTCAGTTGTTTCATGTTTGTCCATGTTTCATTCCTTAGTCTATTTAAGCATATTTTACTCTTATCAAGTTGTAAGGTTGTCATCATCAAAAAGGGGGAAATTGTTGATTCCTGAATTTTGATGGTGATAAGCTTAAACTATACTCACGATTGTTTGTCTAAGGAATGTCAGGAATAGGTCACTATAAGTTCACAATGCTCGTGGCAAGGATCGCTTATGATGAAGCAAGCTGAGAAGCTATGAAGAAAACAAGTTTAAAACATATAAAGAAGCAAGCTGAGAAGCTATGAAGAAAACAAGTTCAAAGCGTATGAGAAGATTATATCATGGGCCAAGAAATGTGAAGCCATGAGTCTAGAAAGGTATAAGATCAGTATATTCAAATATAGCTTAGTATGGGAACAGAGTTTTTCGTACAGTCCAAAACATATCTTAAATCTGAAGTAAATCAGTTTTACAAAAGATAAACATCGAGGTTTTAAAACTGAATTTACTATCCTACTTGAGGTTATACTCTTGAGAATTTGAGTTGACATACAACTTTCAAATACGTAAAAGATTGGTTTTATCAAAACGTATTTTAAAGAGTTATTTGCGAAAAACTATCTTTTGAAAAGAGTCCTAAAGTAAGTTGAATTAGAATCTAGGGTAAACACTTTGATTCTTATAAATAAACCTCAAGTTGTTTACGAAAGTTTTTCATCAGACTTATTTACATCAACCGGAAGCTTTCAGGTATTATCCTTAAAGCCTTAATTTTTAAGGAGTCTGTTCCTGTTCCCATATAGAGCAGTATTTGTTACTTGGTCTTATATCTTGTGTTAAGTATTAGTTGAATATCTATTTGTTTTAATTAAAGTGTTGAGTTATTGTATGATAAGCCTGAGTCAGGCTTACTTGAGCAAGAGAGAAGATCTCACGAGAGATCTGAGAGGTGAAGCAATTGAGGGACTGTTTCCACAAGGGAAAGAACAAAGAGGGTTGTTCCTAGTCATCTGTAATCAGAGGTGATTAACAGATTGTGGCCCGAGTAGATTAGGCTTGTAAAGAAACTGAGTTGTTTTGCCTAATTAGTGAATGTGTTTAAGTCCCCAAAGGGGCCGTGGTTTTTTCCTCTCTATTGGGCCTAGAGAGTTTTCCACGCTAAATCTTGCTTGCATATTTTACTGTTTCTGTTCCTAGTAGTTTAATTTTTGTAAAACCGTAAAATATCAATTCACCCCCCCTCTTGAGGAACTCTGTGAAACTAACAGACTATAAGAAAGGGTAAAAGAAATAGGAAGACAAGGAACAAGTGAAAAGGAATTTACAATTCCGTTTCTACCTATGAGTTTATGTTTAAAGAGAAGTAATCTAGCAATCAAACTTCCTTGGTATCATATACCGCTTGAGGTTCTTACTTCACTAATAACTCAAACAATGGAAGCTAGGAACACTAATGACCTACAAGTGGGAAATGAAGCATGGAATTGCTACATTAGTTGTAGGGTCATCTAGTTTGTTTTAAGTCCTTTCAAGGCTGGAACTTAATGCTATTTTGTTCCATAATCAACATACCTAAAATTCTGCTTCAAACACAAAAAGACTCACATTCAAGAAAAATAAAAAACAATGTTTGTTTATTTCTTTGAATGAAATGGTCATTTACGGGTTGAGTCATGTATGCTTGATTAAAACAAACAACTCTTTAACAATAAGAATTTTACTAGGTTCAAATCAATCTCTTGATTTGAGTTCCACTAATCTTTGGCATTGTTGCTTAGACCATGTCAACAAGTTAACGTTCTAAAGATCTATTTTGATGGATTTTGAAAGTTGATTGATTTCTAGATCATTTAAGACAAGCTAGTCTTACTTGTTGAAAGCAACAAAAGAAAAGGAACTATTGTTAGAACACCTAGACAATAGGTTCAAAGCTAAAATAAAGATTTTATGACTTTATTATTTCACATGGTTTTGAGTGAATATGAATTTATTTACTCAAAGCGGTATAAGTTTGAATCTGTTTGGCTAGTTCAAAGATTCATAGAAAAGTATAAAAACATCCACTTGGTAAGAAATCATAAAGATCTAGATTAGATCATGTTGATGATTACTTATACCAAAAATGATCATCAATGATTGTGTGTTGTAATTTCACGATCTAGTTCCATAAGATATGGTTTATCTAAATTGTAATGATCGAAGTCAATTAGTACCTGATTCGATCAATGATGAATTGTAAAAAAAATTCTATAATTTCTAAACAAAATGCTCAACTACCACCAAACTAAACCAAATTCGTCAAAGCTATTGAAAAGTAATTTCAGAATATCTTTTCAATAATATATATATATATATATATATATATATATATATATATATATATATATATATATATATATATATATATATATATATATCTAAAGAGTTGCTAAACTCAGTGGGAGCTTAGTGTTTGTTATTCAACAAGTATAGATATATGTTTCATTGTGATTTATTCAAATCAGACACAAGGGTATTGTTTCTACCACAAATTTTTGAGAACATAATGTTTGTTTGCTCGAAATAATGTGCTTTTGGAGATTCGGATCCAAAATGACAAGTGGGAGAAAATAGACCTTGAAAGTATTCGTGGAGAACAACAAACATAAACGGACATTCCGGAGGCTTTTAGAAGTTCTTCAGAAAATCCGAACACTTATTCTTTAAGGACTTTAGAAGTGGCTTTAAATAATAGACATCTCTTAGAAGACTTTACAAGTGCTTCAAGAAGGACAGAATATTCAAAGGAATTTCATGTGTTTATTGATGTTCTATTGTTTGATGTTCTATACCCAAGTAGGCATAGAGTTCAGGTCACTGAAACTATGAGATTCTTCTATTAGATAGTGAAGAAACCTACAACTTGCAATCAAACTATTATCATGTAGATTAATGAGTTTGTGACTTGTAAGAAAGCTATGACGAAACCCAAATTCCCTAAAATGGTAAGAGGCCATATATAGACTCAAATGTTTTAAATGGTTAGAGGCCATAAAACATACTCAATGTTTTGATGACAAAATTGAAATTTTGTTGAATTGCAAGAATGGTTTACATCTATTGGTTGCAAATTGGTTTTAAGGATAAAAACCATCAAACGTGGAATTGTGTTCACACAAAAAGCTATATTAGTTGCAAAAGGTTACAAGCAAATTCATGGCGTGGATGGTGTTGAAACCTCATGCATAATCGAAATGCTCAAGTCTATAAATCAAGCAATGATTGCATATTGGTACATGTGGCAATTGGATGACAAAACGTATTCCTTAATCAAATATTGGAATAAACTATGTACATGGTATGTCATAGGATTTGTGGATCCTAATAATGCTTAAAATGAATGCTAGCTTATGAAATTCGGGTATGGATTTAAGCAAGCAATTGGGAATTGGAACTATATTTTAGTGAAGCTAATAAGTATTTTAGTTTCATAAAATGTACATGATTCTTATAGATAGATATATAAGAAGTTTAGTGGGAGTACGTAAAACTTAATTGGTCCTATGTGTATCACACACATATCTCTCTATTGTGAAATAACATTCAAATGCTAATGACTTATATTTGAAATTATTCATCAATGATGGACCAAGGAGAAACTTAGTACATACTGGGTGTTAAGATCTATACTCAAAAGATCTTAGAATATTATTTTGGATTAAGTAATGGCATTTACTAAATCAAACATGAAAGACTCCATTGGAGATATTCGACCCATGTAAATAAATCTAAGGAAAGAATGCTTGAACTATGTATAAGCATTTACTGAGTTAAACATCAAAGGATCTAAATGAGATTCTTCACCTATATTATATTAAAGAATTTAGCTGAATTTAGTATCTACTGAAATTGAATGAGCTAAAGTTACATGAATAGAATTCAATTGGGAATTCTTCTGCAAAGAATTTATCATTTATAATATAATATAAGGATCGCCAAAAAATATATCGTAAGTCTTTAGGCATAACGAACATATACCAATCTCTATTGGTCTAAGTAAAGATCAACTAGATTGAGATCAAGAAAAACTTATGGTACTTGAAAAGGTACATAGGATTAGTTCTTGATTCAAGGAAATGAAGATATGCTAAGTATTGATGCTACACGCATAAACACTGGCAAAGGATCAAGCAAGATCCCTTTGGAGTTAACCATTAGCATGATCGAGCTATATGCATCGTGGTTTGAAATGGCAACATGGATTAAAGACCATGAGTTGTTGCGTGGGAAATTAAATATTAATTTCTATGTTCTAAATACAACTGGAAAGTCTTCCTTATATCCAGGAACTGCTTGGATAGGAAAATCCAAATAAAGCATCACTAGCAACTTATACAGTTGAAGTAAAAGTTATTATTGTCTAAGAAGCAATGAAACAGATTTTTTTTATGTTAAAGAGTTCTTCACTGAACTTGGGTAGATCACATGTCTGCTGACTTGATGGTTCTTCATTGCAAAATGCGTAGAACCACTATTGAAGCAAGAAAGACTAGATCACAAAATAAACATACTCAAAAGATCTTATCATCCTATCTCGAAAGGCATTCGATGAAAAGGATATTAAGATTGGCAAAGCATGACAACTAAACCTATGCAACAAGTGATAAGCAACACTCACATTGTGGCACTGGAAATCAAGCATAGTTTTGAATTCCATTAGTTGTTTAAAAGATGGGTTAGAAGTCCATGGTTGTAAAACATTGGGGTTGAACATTTATCATATATTAAATGTATTTTCATATTCCATTTAATCTTGGTTTAGTATTAAATGATGATTCCCTTCAATTTGACAAGTATTCAAGATAGATTGTCAGGACTAGTCCTGTGACTAAGAAATTTCTATCAAGTGAACTTGAATGTCAAAACTTGAAAATGGTCCCTGGTGGGAATTTTTCTATAAAGGTGGACGCATAGAAAATGCTAGACGACTAGAATGCAAGATGACTAGGAGTTCTGTTTCTTGAACTATGTGGACATGGAAATGTCGCAATCATTTTCATAGATACTTACTTGAGAAGATTAGTATCGGACAGACCTATGAAACTTTACTGTAAGAGATGAAAAGTTTTCATAAGTAAATTTCATTACATTATTAGATACTAATCCTCAATACCTGAGTGATTTGAGATTACTTGTTTGAGATCTGGTTACTTTGACGTTGTCAAGCGTCGCACCGTAAAAGGAGACTATAACGGCAACACTCAGGTAATCACCTATCAAACGAAGTCTAACCTCAAGATCACAAGATTGGGATTGTCCTCCCATATATCGGGATGAGATGTCGAAAGTTGTACAAGGCCACTCGAAGAGATAGAAATTGAAAAATGCATGGTCGTGCTCAGATGAATCATAGGGTATGATTATTTGTTTATTTGATCAGTTGAACTCTGAAACCGAGAAATACCTCTGGACATAATAAGGATGAATACTCTTACCTTATGTTCATGAGAAGGCCGTAGAGTCACACAAATAGTACGTGAACTCTAAATTATGGACATAATAATTCAGTGAGATCAAGTGAACTGAATGCCTAGCTAGAGGCCGCTTTAGTTCAAGTGGAATTAATAATATTAATCCAAAACTTACTCTTGGCTGAACCCGTAGGGTCAGACAAATAGTACGTGAACGGATCAAGTACTTAAGTCAATATATTATTCATTAAGTACTCCATTTATGATCATTCGGAAATGACGGATCTGCGTTCCAGTGGGAGCTGAAATCGTCAAAAGGAAAAATAAAGACTACTCCGGAAATGAAGATATTGCCGGAAACAGAAATATGGTTCATAACGGAAATATAAATATTATCCAAGTCATAGATGTTGCCGGAAACGGAAACATAGTTCGTATCGGAAAATATTATCGGAAAAAGAAATATTACTGGAATCGAAAATATTGCCGGAAACGGAACTATTACCAGAATCGAAAATATTGTCGGAAAAGGAAATTATTCCAGGAATCGGAAATATTCATAGAAACGTAAATATTTGTTCGAAACGGAAATGGATTCCTGAATCGGAAAACGAATCGGAAGCTCGACGAGCGACAAGCCGGCAAGCGAGCCGGCCCATCGCTCGACAAGCAAAGGCCGAGCGCATAGCACTGAGCATGAAGCCCAGCGCCAGCGCCCAGCCGATGGGCCTGGAAGCACAGTGGGCCGCGGACAGCAAACAAGGCAACAACAACAACGTAGCAGCCTGCCAAGCAAGGCAGCAGCAACGTAGCAGCCCGCCAAGCAAGCAGCAGTCCGCCAAGGCAAGGCTGCAGCGCGCTGGGCCTCTAGCTAGTTGCGGCTGCGGTTAGGCCTAGGAAGGCACACGCACCAGCGTGGCCCATTGTGGCTGCGTTGATTGCTTCTTCTTGGGCTCCAAGAAAAGTCCGATTACTTAGTTGCCAAGTAACTTTGGGATTACGTATTCCTAGTCCTACTAGAATTGGTTTAATTAAGAGTTTAATTAATATTACTATTCTAATTGGATAAGAATTTCAATCATAGTAGGGTTGGTAATTCTTTTCCTAGTAAGACTCAAATTCCTTATTTCCTACCCTATAAATATGAGGCTAGGCCCTCATAATTTTAGACAATTGAAAATCATATTCTCTACTTACATTGTGTTCAAGGGAGAACATAATATAGCCTAACCCGAATACATAAAAGCTTAAGTAAAATCCTAGTTGGTTAAACCTAAGGCGGATTCGAACGTGCTGTGGACTTTCTACGGAGGGGCAACGTTTGGGGCTCTAAAGACTTGTTCTTATTTGGTTCGGGAGCAGCTAGGGATTGCACGCATCACATTGTATGTAACCTAAATTATGCTAATTGACTATGTGGAAATTAATTTGGATTCTGGCATTATGGTTTTTCCGCATGATTTATATTATTGTATTATTAATAACCTAACACCAACAACATTTAACAAGTCTCCAAGTGTGTCAAAAAGTCAACCACAATCTTTACTTTTCTTTGAAATAGCAACAAGGGTTAATTGTAGTTGGTGAGCAAAGCAATGAATGTAATATGCAGATGGTGTTTCATTCATTATCAAGGTTTTAAGGCCATTAATCTCACCTTTCATGTTACTAGCCCCATCATATCCTTGGCCACGTACACTAGACAAACTCAAAGAATGCTCATTAAGCAAAGCAATCATGGCCTCTTTAAGAGACAAAGCTGTAGTATCTGCAACATGGACAATACCAAGAATTCGCTATACTACCATTCCCTTTTTCAATATAAAGAACACAAAAAGCCATTTGTTCTTTATAAGATACGTCGCTAGACTCATCCACTAGTATTCCAAAATAATCCTTACCAAGATCTTCCACAATTGCCTTAGTAGTTTCTTTGGCACAACAATTGATAATTTGTTTTTGAATTGAAGGAGTAATCAATTTGTTATTCTTAGGAGCATTTTTCAAAACAACATTTCCAACTTCAGCATTCTTATCCGCATACCAAATATAAAGCTCTAAATAATTTCCTTTATTACTTGGTACTTCACTTTCATCATAACCACGAAATGGCAAACCTTGGAGCAAAAGAAACATCAAACAATGAAGTGAAGCAGTCAAACGAATTTCATATTCACTTTTTGTAGGGGAATACAGTTAAACATACATAACATATGAGGAACATCCCCAAAGCCAGGAAACACGTATAAAGCACATATTAAGCATACTTACATTTGAAGCGTGTTTTCCCGAGTATAGTATCAACGAACACGAACAAAGAACTCGACTTGTCGTTCCTCTATTTGGTTCACCGACACGTTCGGATCCATCTTAATTATTGTAGCTTAGATGACGCACAAGATAGTTTGCTTTTCGGGATGAACAGCTTTTGAGCAGAGAGAAAAACTGAACTACGTAATTTTGGAATTAGGTTTAGGTTTCTAGAAAAACTGAATTGTGTTGGTATGTGGAAAAATATAACCTAATGTTATATTAAGTGTAATCGGCCAAGACCAAGGGGCCTTGACAGGCCACACTCCACACACGCACGCACAGCCCGCGCACAGCTCACACACTGCAGGCCGAAGCCCACAGCGCAGCCGAGCAGCATGGGCTGTGGGCCTTGCTTTGCTCGATGTTGTGTTGTTGCGCGTTTGTGCGCGCTGCCACGCCCATGCGGGCTGGCTTACTTGCTGCATTGCGAGCTCGCTGGCTCGTTGGGCCTTGCGCGCTTGGCTCGACGGACCGGCAGCTCCGATGCGGCTCGTATTCGCGATGAACGCCTTACGGCTATTATTTATCGTATCTTACACGATGAATCACCGTCGTACGATACGATTATTCGTTTTGGGCAGCTTACAAATATTCCCGATACGATATACGATTCCAACGCAAGGTTGTATCGTATAATACGTTTTTCCAAACTAATTCCCGAAAAGCTATTAAATGAATTTCCGATTCATTTAATCTGGTGATCTGTTACATGTCATTAGTGTGACCTTATAGGTTCAGTCAACAGTAAGTTGTGAGCCTAATATAGATTAGAACTCACTGACCGGAAGCATTGCTCCAGCTAGTTGTTCCGATCACTTGATCTTACTGAATTAATTGTTCGCAATTAATCTGAACCTTGGTATTAGACTTAATGCACCTTGGGTGAAGGACATACTTCCTTTACTTTTGACTTGTTCACATTGTTGGTTTAAAGAAACTTGAATGAAATTTTATGGATTTTTCAAATTTTCAAACTTTTCAAAAGCTTGATTATGAGCACTATTAACACCACCAATATGCTTCTTTAACCTACATGGCTTATTCCAACCTTGATCCATTTATGACAAACGCATCTCCTCCCGCTACTTTTCTTGTTTCATTCTTAAACAAATAGCAATAAAAGCAATATGCGGCATATTTTGAAACACTATACTCAAGCTAAACATACTTCTTAAACCAAGAGGGATTAAAGCGACGACACATTTTACCTTCTTCAAATTCTATTTTGGGAAATTTGTGCTTCTTTGGTTGACAAGGACCTCTTTGAATGTATTCTTTCCTCACCACTTCATGATCCATGGGATGATAGTCCACAATTCTTTTCCTTTTGGCCGGATCATGTGGAAGAGAGTTTACATCAAGTTGTTCTTGTCTCTCCTTGGATGCACAAGTGGTACCCTTACTACCATGAGTAGTAGGTAACGATCCTGTTGCGGTCTCTTGAGATTGAGGAGTGTCATTTGACGGGGAATTAAACTCTTGTTCGGCTTGAGATGTAGGAGGACATGGAGGTTGAGTTGGTGAAGAGATCGGAGTGGGCAACCGTGAATAACTAGATTCACCTGTTTTTTATTTTTGAACAAACCAATCTAAGGTTTCTTTCTTCCTTTTCCATGAAGGGCAACCCTTTTCATTAGTCATCTTCTCACAATCTCACTGAGTGTCTAAGTCATTGTATAAAATTAACCAAACAACAATAATTAATATTTTAATAAGGTTACAGCTTAACTTACCATATCAGGATATCACCAACTTAACTTAGATGGCTAGATTCCTAATTTCCTATATGCCTCTGATTGCCTCATTTAATTTCACTACTAATAAGCCAATTATACAACAAATAATGAAATAAAAATTATTCTACTTTCTACCCCCAATTTCACAAATTACATCAATTAATCTAAGGCTCTTTAGTATAATAGTATTTCGTTATTTTCGTATTTCCAACAAATTACAAATTTCCAATATATTCCAATTAAATAAAATTATAAAATCAACTAATCAAGAATTCAATTAAAATTAACAACTCAATAATCCAAACAATACAAATTAATTGTATTCTGTGATTAAAATTAGAAAATAAAACAACCTAATTAGGATTGAACCATATAAATTAATTAATTGAAAAATTAAGAGTTAAGAGAATAAGAGATTACCATAGCCGACGGACAAAGGAGAACGGATCACCGGATCCTGAGCGGCGACCAGTGGGTGGTGGCAGAGCACGGAGGCACGGAACAGAGTTGGAGCGGCAAACTAGTAGCGGTTGCGGGCCTGCGGCGCTACGCCACTACAGCAGAGTAGCAGTCTAGCACTCTAGCAGACCAACGCGGTTGTACGAGAAGAAGAGAGAGGAAACGTCAGACGCGACAGACCGAAGTAAGGTCGTAGGCCGACCGCCGACGAGCAGGAAGCCAAAAAGCATTCAACCAAAAATTAGAGAAACTGAGAAAAAATAGACGTTGAAAAGTATGTAAAATTGGAATTGTAATTTGTGAGGATGAGAGAGAAATTCAGATATTGGGGGATTTGGGGTTATTGTTTTTTTTTAAAATAATAATAAATTAATTGTGCATGTTCACGTGATTTTGGGGAATAGGGGAGTGGGATTGTTTTTGTCTCCTTTCCCATGTATTTGTCTCTTTGTTGCTGATTGTTTTTACCATGGGGGACCACAATTGTACAAGTTTTTTTTTTAATTAAAATTACATATACTTTCTGATTTTTTTTTTAAATAATGGGGGTCCCTAGGGACCCAACGGGGTCTTAATAGGTCCGCCTATGAACATTACTATTAGGGATTGTTTGGTATAAATGTCGGAAAGGAAGTGGAATGGAAACAAATAAGAAGGGGAAAATGTAAAGTTAACTATTATCATTATTAGTTGTTTGGTATAGTATGAGAAAGGAATCTCATATGTAAGATTTCTTTATATGACGTTTGGTAAGTAATACTCCATATAGAGTAAGGAAATAAATAAGTGGTTTTTGACTTATTTCTTAAACACCCGTATTTATTACGGGAAAATACATTTTTACCCTTTTAATATTCACCCCTCCAATAAAAAATAACAATAATAATAATAATATAATACCGACAAAGCTTTTATGAAAATCGACTGCAAAATATAGCGAATTCTAACAATAATAATAATAATAATAATAATAATAATAATAATAATAATAATAATAATAATAATAATAATAATAATAATAATAATAATAATAATAATAATAATAATAATAATAATAATAATAAATAAAAAAAAAATAATCGACGCGGAAGGAGGTTGATATTGGTCTATCTGGAGGGAACGATGGAGCTCTCCGTCCAGCAGACGTGTTTCTCTACTCTTGGGATCAGGGCTGTGATGTGTGTGTTGACTTGACGGGATCTTCTCCTTTGACACAATCTAGGTTGTCTGGCTTTGTCCTGGGCCGGGTTGTGACTGATGCAGAAGCGGGTTAAGTACAAAGCGCGTTGCAAGGCCATTGGTTATGGCTTTCTTCAGTTCTGTTTCTCTTATTTGGGGGAGCTGGATAAGGATGCGGTTGCTTGCTGAAGCGGATTCAGATGTTTTCTAGGACTCAGGACATTGGGGCTCGTGTTGCTGCTCATATTTTCACCAGGATAGGCTTTGCTATAGCCAGAGGAGTGGGGGCCCAGATTGTATCTCGGCTTCCCACTAATTATTTGTAAAAGTTTGACTTTGTTAGAATTTGATTTATTTGTATAATAATAATAATAATAATAATAATAATAATAATAATAATAATAATAATAATAATAATAAAACGTATAATAGTAATTATTTGTAAAATGTATAACTTTGTTAGCATTTGATTCATAATAATAATAATTATTATTATTTTTATTATTATTATAATTATTATTATTATTATTATTATTATTACAATAACTATTTTTCCCAAAAGAAAATATACGAAGTATATATATAATAACAATAAAAATAAAAATCTATCATCATCATCATTGATCATCATCGTCATCGATCACCATTTATGTAACTTTAAACACTCTGTATGGCACGATCTGAAGGAAATAATGCCCTTGGTCCAAGTATGCATTCAATGCTAAGTCTAATAAATGCGGTTCAGTATTAATTAATTATACAAGTTAATAATTCAGTGAGATCAAGTGAGCTGTATGCCTAGCTAGAGGCCGCTTCAGTTCAAGTGGAAATTAATAATATTAATCCACAGCTTACTCTTGACTGAACCCGTAGGGTCACACAAATAGTACGTGAACGGATCAAGTATTTAAGTAAATTAAATACTCTATTTATGAACATTCGGAAACGACAGATCTCGGTTCCAGTGGGAGCTGAAATTGTCAATAGGCAAAATATAGAATGCTCCGTAAATGATAATATTGCCGGAAACGGAAATATGGATCATGACGGAAATATAAATATTATCCAAGTCGTAGATTTTGCCGGAAACGGTAAAATGGTACGTATCAGAAAATATTATCGGAAATAGAAATATTGCCGTAATCGGAAATATTGCCGGAAACGGAAATATTACCGGAATCGGAAATATTTTCGGAATCGGAAATATTAAATATTTGTTCGAATCAATGAATTCCGGAATCGGAAAACTAAGCGGAAGCGCGACGTATGAACGATCGACGGACGAGCTTGCAAGACGCAAGTCCCAGCGCAAAGCCAGGCCCAGTGCCCAGCAAGCCCACGCGCGCAGAGCGTGCCGAGCAAGGCTGGCCGAGCAGCAGTAGCGCCCAAGTGGGCCGCGTGCATGATGCCAGCGGCCTTGGGCCAGCGAGCAAGCAACAACGCCCTTGGGCCTGCGTGCTGCGGGCTGTGCGTGGCTGCTGGCTGTGCAAGCTACACGGCCATTACCTTGGCCGGTTAGGATTACTTCGTTGTCAAGTAATCGCGTTTTTCTAATTCTACGCAAATTGGATATTTTAGTTAAATCTGAAATACTTAGGTATTTGATTAAACGTAAAATTCTAATGATATAATTTAACTAGAATCCTAATGGATTTAGTTATTCGAATCCTAGTAGAATTCTAACTCCGTTATTTCCAACCTATAAATATGTGGTTCATGATCACAATTTATAATGCAATTCATAAGTATTCACATAGATTGAGTTCAAGAGAGAATTTAATATTTTCCTAACATAATAATAAGTTTCCCGAGTGCACATAATACCTTAGAGAATATTGTTGGTTGAATCTAAGGCAGATCCGAACGTGTTGTGGACTATCTATGGAGAGGCGACATTTGGAGTCTTAAACTTGTTCTTCTTCGGTTCGGGAGCAGCTAGGGAAGGCACGTATCACATTGTACGTATCCTGGTTATGCTAATTGACTATGTGGCAATTAATTTAGATTCCTGGTTTTTCCGTATGAATTATATTGGTTATATTATTCATAACCTAACAGTGGTATCACGAGCCTCTAATTAATTCCATAATCGAGTATAGTTAACATGGGTTAAATTTTATAAATTTGCAATGAATTAAAGGGGTGATTAATTTCGTGTATGTAAACAATTGCAAATTCGTGCGATTATTTGATTATATGTTCGCGGGATTTTTCGGCAGTTTTGTCAATAATGGTCGAAATCTTATAATTTTATAGTGAATTTCGCATGTATCGCTCGCCGAACCCAGAATTTCCAAATTCGAAGCCTAACAATGACTTTTCGGAGTTTTTAGTTTTTCGAACGCAAAATTTGTAATTTTTATGATGTTAAATTTGAAAGAAATAATGCCCTTGGTCCAAGTATGCATTCTATGTTAAGTCTAATAAATGCGGTTCAGTATTAATTAACAAGTTAATAATTCAGTGAGATCAAGTGAGCTGAATGCCTAGCTAGAGGCCGCTTCAGTTCAAGTGGAATTAATGATATTAATCCACAGCTTACTCTTGACTGAACCCGTAGGGTCACACAAATAGTACGTAAACGGATCAAGTATTTAATGGCATTAAATACTCTATCTATGAATATTCGGAATCGACGGATCTTGGTTTCAGTGGGAGCTGAGATCGTCACAGGCAAGAAATGAATACTCCGGAAACGATGATATTGCCGGAAACGGAAATATGGATCGTATCGGAAATATAAATATTATCCAAGTCGTAGATGTTGCCGGAAACGGAAACATGGTACGTATCGGAAAATATTATCGGAAATGGAAATATTGCCAGAATCGGAAATATTGCCGGAAACGGAAATATTGTCAGAATCGGAAATATTACCGGAATCGGAAAATAATTCCGGAAACGGAAATATTAAATATTTGTTCGAAACGGAAATTAATTCTGGAATCGGAAATATTAAATAGGAAAAATTACTTTTAATAATTCAACCTTTGGACGATTTTCTATTATAAATCCAAGCTTTGGATTATTATCTAATAATCCAACCTTTATACCCTATAGACTTTTATTGCACCAATATGACCTACAACCGGTTGAGAAGGTAAACTTTTATGAAAAAAAATTATATTTTTCCTGCCCCCTTTTTACTCCTCTCTGTTTCTTTTACTGTCTTCTACGGAGTATGTATCAGTTGAGCTCCCTTCTACATTTCACTATTTCAGTCATGGACTCATGGAAGAATACCATCTGTTTCGCCCCTTTATACATTAACCACACCCAAAAATCTCCCCACAAAATACCATAATTGCTAATATAAAAATAATTATCCAAAAAATAGCCAGACTACACCCATCGGGCCATCACCCTCGCATATCCCCTCTCTTTCTCTCTTGTTCCCCTGCTTTTCTCTCTCCTCCGCAACACTGTAGCCCCCTATGAGCAGCCTCGTCCCCCCCTCCCAGCTACCACCAGCCTTATCAGAAAAGCTACCCCGCCTCCATGAAACATAGACCTGGCCATGGAAGTTGCAGAGAGAGAAATTGAGAAGTCGTTAATGGCGACAACGACGATGACACACAAGAGTTCATAAGATTTTAACTTTCTGCAAATCTAGATGAAGAAGCATCAAAAGCCCAGAAAATCTGAAGAAGCAAAAGGGTGTACTGGGATTTGATTTGATTTGATTCGATTTTAATTTTGATTTTGATATTTTTTTTTTTTTGAGGGGAAATTTTGATTTTGATTTGGATGAATAATGTTTGAGTGATTTTGATTGATACCAAATGCCTGGAGTTTAATTTCATTCACAAATTAGCAAATTTCGAGTATTTAATTTGATATTTGTTTATATTGATTTTGATATGGATAAATAGAGTTTCAGTTATATTAAAGGTGGAGGGAGGAAGGACGAAGGACAAAGGAGGAAGGAAAGAAAAATAAAGATTTTTTTTTAGTTTGCAAATTATCGCGAATGGTTATACGACACGTGGGTAGGTTACCTGCTATATCAGGTTAATGATCGGTAGGGTGCAATAAAAGTTAATGGGGTGCAAAGGTTGGATTATTATATAATAATCAAAAGGTTGGATTATTAACGGAAAATCGTCGAAAGGCTGGATTATTTAAAGTAATTTTTCCTATTAAATATTGTTCGTATCGGAAATGAATTCCGGAATCGGAAAATTAATCGGAAGCGCATCGTACGAATAAGCATCGGACGAGGCCTGCCGGACGAGGCCCAGCACGAAGCCAGGCCATCGCCCAGCAAGCCAAGCGCGCCGCACAAACAGCCACGCCAGGCCCAGCGCAAGGCCAGGCCCAGCAGGCTGCGCAGCGCGCACAGCGCGCGCAGCACGCACAGCGCGCGCAAGCACGCGCAGCGCGCAGCGCGCGCGGGCGCTGCGTGGGCTGCTGCTCGCGCGCACGCATGGGAGCCCATCGTGGCTGCCGTGCGTGTGTGTGCAAGTGTTTGTGTTCGTGCACGTTTCCTAAAACATGCAGAGTTCGGTTAATGATTAAATTCCTAATTCTAATTGATAAATTAATTAAATTAGAGTTCTTGTAGAATTCTAGGTTTAATTAATTTGTATCTGAATAGGATTCCAATTCCCTTTCCATACCCCTATAAATATGTGGCCTGGGTTCACAATTTATAACAAGTTTAAAAGTATTCAAAGTGAGTTTTTGAGAGAAAAATTCAGTCACACATTTGCCTATAAAGTGCCGAAAATAATAGTACCTTAAGGGCGATTCTAGTTGGTCAATCTTAAGGCGGATCCGGACGTGCTGTGGACTATCTACGGAGGGACGACACTTGGAGTCCTAAAGACTTGTTCTTGTTCGGTTCGGGCGCAGCTAGGGAAGGCACGCAACAAAGAGTATGCATCTAAATTATGCTATATGATTATGTGTAAATAATATGTTGTCCTGGGTTAATGGTTGTTTCCGCATGATCTATTTAATGTCATATGTATCATAACCTAACAGTGGTATCACGAGCCCCTTATTATTTTCATAATCTAAATTGCATGAACATGGTTAAATATTACAAATTTGCAAGAATTAAAAGGGGTGATTAATTTTCGTAATTGTTAATTAATTGCAAATTGCGTTTATTTAATTATACGTACGCAGTTTTTCGGCAGTTTCTTCGTTACTCATCCGAATTGAGTGATTTTTGTGTCAATTCCGCATGTAAAAGGCATTCTAAAATTTTGACAAAAAGAGTATTTTTCTGCCGAACCCAGAATTCTCAAATTCGAAGCCTAACTATGACTTTTCGAAGGTTTTAGTTTTTCGAATGCAAAATTTCGTAAATTTAAGATGTTAAATTAAATATTTGCGATTCTTGTTGATAAATCTTGAATTTTGATTGACCTACTGCATATGTTTAACAAGTTTGAATGCCTAGTCTTGTTAATTATGCAATCTAATTTGTAATTATGATTAATTTGTTGAAAATTAGAATAATTTAGAATTAATTTGATTTTCATAATTAATTGTAATTTAATTAGAAACCTATGATTAAAAACCACCATAAAAATTGTAAATTTATGATAAATTTTAAATTTTTATGACCTAGACTTGAATCCATAACAATCGAAAATCAATTGGATAATAAATTTTCGATTTTTCGCCCTAAAATTATGAAATTAATATTATTTATTAATTTGTCATTAATTTTAAATATAAATTTTAAATTTTTATGCGATTCGTTCATAAAACTTGCACGCGCGAAGCAATGGACGCTTCGTGTTACCCTTAAGGGGTGTTGTATAATGCGGGCATGCGACGACGAGCAAGGGAGCTCGTCGCCCGTGCGGCACGAATGCAATGAGCAAGGGCGTAGTGCACGAGCACAAGGCAGCAGCCCTGCCTTGTGTCGTGTGCCACGAGCAATGAACGAATGGGCATGGGCGAAGGGCGAGCCAAGGCAGTTGCGTGTGGGCAGCAAGCGAGCTGCGCCACAACACGCGCTGCCTCGCACAAGAGCGCGCAGCCTCGCGCGCAGCGAGCGCAAGCTCGCGTGCCACGAGCGCTGCGCCCAGCATTACTCGCGCGCACAGCGAGCGATGTCGCCCGCCCAGCGAGCGATGTCGCGCGCCCAGCGAGCGATGGCTCGCGCGCACAGCGAGCGATGTCGCGCGCCCAGCGAGCGATGTCGCGCACCCAGCGAGCGATGTCGCGCGCCCACGAGCGATGTCGCGCGCGCACTGCGAGCGATAGCTCGCGTGCGATGAGCGCTGGCGCGCGCAGCGAGCACCAATGCGTGCGGAGGCTTGCGATGGGGATGCAGCAGCTATGCAACGAGCGCATGGGCTGCGCGCACATGGCCAGCAATGGCTGTGTGCGTGCGGCCCATGGGCATGCAATGCGTAGGGTGTTTGCGTTACGATTAGATCGTTTTGAATGTTTAATTTGAAAATTTCAGTTCACGTAATTTTAATTAATTTTAAAATTAATAATTTAAATTATTTTCTTGGATTTTAATTTTGAATATTATAATTATAATAAATGTTATTTATTCTAATTATTTTACTAAAATTAAAATCATGAATTAATTTAAATACGACTGAAACTAAATTAAATTTTTGGATTCAACTATAAATTGATATGAGCTTTAAATTTTAATTAAATTTGTATGTTTCCGGTTGGACTAGAAATACATTTTTATGTTTAAAATTAGTAAAGCATATAAATTTATTGGTTTAAGTGGGAGCGCTTTTTAGTCATAACCTCTTGATTAGGTCTACAAATCCTTAAGGTTAAAACAACTTGATTAGAATTAATAAGGACTGAATAATTGGTAGATTATTGGTGCCCTTGATTAATTGCTGCAAATGTTTACGTGATGCATAATGTGTTTTACTAACCAGCTATGTGGGCCATTCATGATAATGAATGGGTGAATGGTATATATTGTATATGTACTGTTTTGCAGGTTATGAAGTGACTAGTATGGCCCAAATAGGATAGAAAATATGGTCTGCGTACCATTAATTTGAATGTAATTGGTCTAAAGTACCAAAGTTATTTTTCAATTCAAATATGGTCTGCGTACCATCAAATAGTTGTAATTAGTTATAGCTTATCCTATTTGAAGAAAATGGTGCCTCCCACGGAGATTTTCAAGACGGACTTTGAAGTCAAAGCTTCAAGATGAAGTCGGGCCATACTAGATCACAAATGTCTTATGCATGTTTTAAGTTATTTATTGCTTTTAAATATGTCTTAAAATGCATGAGATCAAAAGCTTGATTATGTTGCATGATTAAGGATTTTAGTTCACTTAAAATCTAACCAACATAGTAAGAGCCTTAAGTTCCAAACTTAAAAATTGAGTTAAAAGGTGTCATGCCAAAATATACACTTGCTTGGATATCCTTTACATCAATCTAGTAATAGTTTTCGCTCAGCGAGGTGTTACTTATTGGTCCTAAAGGGGCAAGGTACACAAATAATTGTGAGTACATGTTAGTTTTGGTGAAACTCAACGATATAAGTAAGGAGTCCTTTTATGTCGTGGCAAACAGATAGGTTTACCTAATAAGTTCTTAGACGTACCTATCAACCAAGAATAGTTTCTAGACTATTAGCAAAAGGCTTTTGCTTACCTAAGATGTTCTAGGATTAAGTCGACAAACTGTGCTTAGTTCTTCAATGATTTTAGGATCTTGGAATCATTTTATTCACACCTGCCGGAACACATAATTTGAATAAAATGCTTAATAAACATTGAATTATGCATGTATGCTAGAATTTAAGTTTATTAAGAGAAACTGTGAATGGTTATTTATTTGTTTATTCTTTTCAATTGTAGTTTTAAATATGGCAAACAACAATCAAAACATCATCATGGGTTCTGAGCTTATGGTCAAGCTGAACCTGACAAATTTTCTTGAATGGGAAGCTAAGCTAGTTGAAATAGTCAAACTCAATGGACTTGAGTATGTACTGTCACATCCCATGCCAAGCTACTATGCTAGAGACATGACCCCTGAGAGATTTTACGCCTGGGATGCGGATCTCAAAAAGGTTATGAGTCTCATGCTGAACAATATCCCTGATGATTGGGCTAAAAGGTTTGTAGCCTATGAACCTTTTACGCTCATCAAGAATCTGAGGGATATCTGTCGTGGAAGTACGGAGGACAGGGACCTGGACGTCCATGAGTTGATTGAATCAATGTCTGGTCTAAAGGTTAGTTCTCCCAACAGGTGTTATAGGATGGAGGTCCAAGAAACACATGTTCAGCTCCTTCGCACTAAACAGAGGGTAGGCGTCCCACTGAGGTTCCATGTGGATCTTATGTGTTCATATTTTGATCGCCTAAGTCTACTAGGAACACCAATAAGCGAAAGGATGGCAGTCTCTGTCTTGCTCAATTCACTACACAGTGGGTTTGGTCGCTTCAAGCAACTATACCTAAGTGAACCAAGAGAAGAAACAGTTGCAGAATTTATTCACCTTGTCAGAAAGGCTGAAATAGTACTGGACTGTGAAGCCAAAGATTTACTCAAGGCTAGAAAGAGACCATTCAAGAAAGGTGGAAAGTCCAAGGGCAATGCTAAATCAAAGCAGGACAAGTCCACATCAAGCTGTATTTATTGTGATGGAATAGGCCATTACAAAAGAGAATGTCCAAAGCTAAAGGAAGATCAGAAGAACGGAACAGTCGTTCCATCTTCAGGTATTTTCGTTATAGACTGTATACTTGCTAATTCAACTTCTTGGGTATTAGATACAGGTTGTGGCTCACACTTATGTTCCAATCCACAGGGACTAAGAAGAAGTAGAAAGTTAAGCAAGGGTGAAGTCGACCTACGAGTGGGAAATGGAGCACGGATTGCTGCATTAGCCGTAGGAACTTACTATTTGTCGTTGCCCTCCGGGCTAGTTTTGGAACTGGAAGAATGTTTCCATGTTCCAAGTCTTACTAAAAACATCATTTCAGTTTCTTGCTTAGATGCTAAGGGATTTTCCTTTATAATAAAAGACAATAGTTGTTCGTTTTATTTTAAAGAGATGTTTTATGGATCTGCTAGATTAGTCAATGGACTTTATTTATTAGATCACGACAAACAAGTATATAACATAAATACCAAAAAGGCCAAAAAGAATGATTCAGATCTCACCTATCTGTGGCATTGTCGATTAGGCCATATAAACTTGAAACGCTTAGAAAGACTTCAAAAGGAAGGAATTCTAGAGCCATTTGACTTAGAGGATTATGGTAAATGCGAATCATGTTTACTTGGCAAAATGACAAAGCAACCTTTCTCTAAAGTTGGAGAAAGAGCAAATGAACTATTGGGTTTAATCCATACAGATGTATGTGGACCAATGAGTACAAATGCTAGAGGTGGTTTCAGCTACTTTATCACTTTCACTGATGACTTCAGTAGGTATGGTTATGTCTACCTAATGAAGCATAAGTCTGAATCCTTTGACAAATTCAAGGAATTTCAGAGTGAAGTAGAGAATCAATTAGGCAAGAAGATTAAGGCACTGCGGTCTGATAGAGGCGGTGAATATCTGAGCTATGAATTTGATGACCATCTGAAAGAATGTGGAATTCTATCAGAATTGACTCCTCCTGGAACACCACAATGGAACGGTGTGTCAGAACGGAGAAACAGAACCTTGCTAGACATGGTCAGGTCAATGATGGGTCAGGCCGAACTTCCATTAGAATTTTGGGGACATGCACTAAATACAGCTGCACTCACTATAAATAGAGCTCCGTCTAAAGCTGTCGAAAAGACTCCATACGAATTATGGTTTGGAAAGCCTCCAAATGTGTCTTTTCTTAAGATTTGGGGATGTGAAGTATACGTCAAACGATTAATTTCAGACAAACTTCATCCAAAATCTGACAAATGTATCCTTGTGGGCTATCCAAAGGAAACAAAGGGGTATTACTTCTACAATACATCTGAGAACAAAGTGTTTGTTGCTCGAGATGGTGTCTTTTTGGAGAAGGATCACATTTCCAAAATGACAAGTGGGAGAAAAGTAGACCTCGAAGAAATTCGAGTCGAACAACAAACTCTAGAGAATGCTCAAGATGACATTCAGGATGAAACTCATAGATCTTTAGAAGAATCTGGTGAGAATCATGGTCAATCTAGAAATGTTACCCCGCGTAGATCGCAAAGATATAGATCTCAACCGGAGAGGTACTTAGGTATTTTGACGAACGAGAGCTATGACGTTCTATTACTTGAAAGTGATGAACCTGCGACTTACAAGCAAGCTATGACGAGCCCTAGCTCCAAGCAGTGGCAAGAAGCCATGCAATCTGAATTAGACTCCATGTCTGAAAACCAAGTATGGGATTTGGTCGATTTGCCAGATGGCTACCAAGCCATTGGAAGCAAATGGGTTTTCAAACTGAAAAAGGACAAGGATGGGAAACTTGAGGTTTTCAAAGCTAGATTGGTCGCAAAAGGTTACAGGCAAGTCCACGGTGTGGATTACGATGAAACCTTTTCACCAGTTGCAATGCTAAAGTCTATTCGAATAATGTTAGCAATCGCTGCATATTACGATTACGAAATATGGCAGATGGATGTCAAAACTGCTTTCTTAAACGGCGTTTTAACAGAAACTGTGTTTATGACACAGCCTGAAGGTTTTGAGGATCCAAAGAATGCTAAAAAGGTATGCAAGCTAAAGAAGTCAATCTACGGATTGAAGCAGGCATCCAGGAGCTGGAATATACGTTTTGATGAAGCAGTCAGTGACTTTGGTTTCATCAAGAACGCGGACGAATCTTGTGTATACAAGAAGGTCAGTGGGAGCAAAATTGCTTTCCTAGTATTATATGTCGACGACATATTGCTTATCGGAAATGACATTCCTATGTTGAACTCTGTCAAGATTTGGCTTGGGAAATGTTTTTCAATGAAGGATCTAGGAGAAGCACAGTACATATTGGGCATCAAGATTTACAGAGATAGATCTAAAAAGATGATTGGACTTAGTCAAAGCACTTATATCAATAAGGTGCTTGATAGGTTCAAGATGGCGGACTCCAAGCGAGGCTACCTACCCCATGTCTCATGGAATGACTCTAAGCAAGACTCAGTGCCCAAAAACACTTGATGAGCGTAGACGAATGAATGGGATTCCATATGCATCATTGATTGGTTCAATAATGTATGCTATGATATGTACACGCCCAGATGTTGCGTACGCACTCAGTGCTACGAGCAGATACCAGTCAGACCCAGGAGAGGCGCATTGGACTGCTGCCAAGAACATTCTGAAGTACCTGAAAAGGCACAAAGATGACTTCCTGGTCTATGGTGGAGATGATGAATTAATTGTTAAAGGCTATACGGACGCAAGTTTCCAAACCGACAAAGATGATTTCAGATCACAGTCTGGGTTTGTCTTCTGCCTCAACGGAGGAGCAGTAAGCTGGAAAAGTGCTAAGCAAAGCACCATTGCGGATTCTACAACTGAAGCGGAGTACATTGCTGCACATGAAGCAGTAAAGGAAGCTATATGGCTAAGGAAGTTCATAGGAGAACTTGGTGTAGTCCCCTCCATTAAAGGACCAATAGCCTTGTATTGTGATAATAACGGAGCTATTGCGCAGGCAAAAGAGCCTAGACACCACCAGAGAGTCAAGCATGTACTTCGTAGATTTCACCTTCTACGAGAGTTCGTTGAAAGAAAAGAAGTCGAGATAAGCAAAATTGGAACTGATGACAACATATCAGATCCATTAACTAAACCTCTGCCGCAGGCGAAGCACAACTCGCACACTGCAGCTATGGGAATCAAGCATATTGGAGAATGGCTTTGATATCTCTGTTTAATGTTTTAAAGTTTTAGAGTTTAAATCTTTGTAAAACATTATTGGTTAATTATTCACAATAAATGAAATGAATTCATTTTTCCATTTAATTTGTGGTTTATTAAATGATGAGTCCCTTCAACTTGACGATATATTCAAGATAGACTGTCAGGACCAGTCCTGTGACTAAGAAATGTCTATCAAGTGAACTTGAATGTCAAAGGTTGAAAATGGTCCCTAGTCGGAGTTTTCTATAAAATTGGACGCATAGAAAACGTTAGACGATTAGAATGCAAGATGACTAGTAGTTCTGTTTCTTGAACTATGTGGACATGGCAATGTTATAATCATTTGCATAGATACTTACTTTGGGAAGACTAGTATCGGACAAGACCTATGAAACTTTACTGTAAGAGATGAAAGTCTGTCATAAGTAAATTTCATTAAATTATTAGACACTAAATCCTGAATACCTGAGTGATTTGAGATTACTTGTTTGAGAACTGGTTGCTTTGACGTTGACCAACCGTCGCACCGTAAAAGGAGGCTATAAAGGCAACGCTCAGGTAATCACCTATCAAACGAAGTCTAATCTCAAGGTCGCAAGATTGGGATTGTCCTCCCATAAATCGGGATGAGATGCTTAAAAGTTGTACAAGGCCACTCGGAGAGCTAGAAACTGTGAAATGCATGGCCGTGCTCGGATGAATCATAGGCTATGATTATCTGTTTATTTGATCAGTTGAACTCTGAAACCGAGGAACACCTCTGGACGTAATAAGGATGACAACTCTTACCTTATGTTCAAGAGCAAGCATCGAGCGACAAAGGAATTAGGAAATGCACACTTGTCCCTAAGGACAAGTGGGAGACTGAAGGAAATAATGCCCTTGGTCCAAGTATGCATTCTATGTTAAGTCTAATAAATGCGGTTCAGTATTAATTAACAAGTTAATAATTCAGTGAGATCAAGTGAGCTGAATGCCTAGCTAGAGGCCGCTTCAGTTCAAGTGGAATTAATGATATTAATCCACAGCTTACTCTTGACTGAACCCGTAGGGTCACACAAATAGTACGTAAACGGATCAAGTATTTAATGGCATTAAATACTCTATCTATGAATATTCGGAATCGACGGATCTTGGTTTCAGTGGGAGCTGAGATCGTCACAGGCAAGAAATGAATACTCCGGAAACGATGATATTGCCGGAAACGGAAATATGGATCGTATCGGAAATATAAATATTATCCAAGTCGTAGATGTTGCCGGAAACGGAAACATGGTACGTATCGGAAAATATTATCGGAAATGGAAATATTGCCAGAATCGGAAATATTGCCGGAAACGGAAATATTGTCAGAATCGGAAATATTACCGGAATCGGAAAATAATTCCGGAAACGGAAATATTAAATATTTGTTCGAAACGGAAATTAATTCCGGAATCGGAAATATTAAATATTGTTCGTATCGGAAATGAATTCCGGAATCGGAAAATTAATCGGAAGCGCATCGTACGAATAAGCATCGGACGAGGCCTGCCGGACGAGGCCCAGCACGAAGCCAGGCCATCGCCCAGCAAGCCAAGCGCGCCGCACAAACAGCCACGCCAGGCCCAGCGCAAGGCCAGGCCCAGCAGGCTGCGCAGCGCGCACAGCGCGCGCAGCACGCACAGCGCGCAGCGCGCGCGGGCGCTGCGTGGGCTGCTGCTCGCGCGCACGCATGGGAGCCCATCGTGGCTGCCGTGCGTGTGTGTGCAAGTGTTTGTGTTCGTGCACGTTTCCTAAAACATGCAGAGTTCGGTTAATGATTAAATTCCTAATTCTAATTGATAAATTAATTAAATTAGAGTTCTTGTAGAATTATAGGTTTAATTAATTTGTATCTGAATAGGATTCCAATTCCCTTTCCATACCCCTATAAATATGTGGCCTGGGTTCACAATTTATAACAAGTTTAAAAGTATTCAAAGTGAGTTTTTGAGAGAAAAATTCAGTCACACATTTGCCTATAAAGTGCCGAAAATAATAGTACCTTAAGGGCGATTCTAGTTGGTCAATCTTAAGGCGGATCCGGACGTGCTGTGGACTATCTACGGAGGGACGACACTTGGAGTCCTAAAGACTTGTTCTTGTTCGGTTCGGGCGCAGCTAGGGAAGGCACGCAACAAAGAGTATGCATCTAAATTATGCTATATGATTATGTGTAAATAATATGTTGTCCTGGGTTAATGGTTGTTTCCGCATGATCTATGTAATGTCATATGTATCATAACCTAACAAAATTAAATATTTGCGAATCTTGTATATAAATCTTGAATCTATGATTGACCTATTGTATGTGTTTAACAATTTCAAAGCCTAATCTTGTTAATTATACAACCTAATTTGTAATTGTAATTAATTTGTTGAAATTCGAATAATTTAGAATTTGTTTTGATTTTCATAATTAATTGGCAATTTAATTAGGATCCTATGATTAAAACCACCATAAAATTTGTTAAAATTGAAAAGTTTTAAAATTTTATGACCTAGATTTGAATCCCTAAAATAAATGTAATCGGATATTAATTTGAATAATAAAATTCGATTTTTGCCCAAATTTAATGAAATTAATATGATTTATTAATATGTCGATTAAATTTAAAGTAAAAGAATTATTAATTTTTATAAAACCGATCACCAATCTTGCACGCACGAAGCAATGGAAGCTAAATGTTACCCTTAAGGGGTGTTGCATAGTGCGGGCATGCGACGACGAGCAAGGGAGCTCGTCGCCCATTCGGTACGGGGTAATGAGCAAGCAAGGCATGCGCGGCAGGCAATGGCCTGTGTCGTGTGTGCCGTGTGGATGGTCGAGAAAAAATTGGGCAGCGATGCATCGTAGCGCAAGGCACGAGGCAAGGCAGCAGCATATGAGCAAGGGAGCTCGCATGCCGTTGCGCATGCCACTGCCAGCGCGCAACCATCGAGCAGCGAGCAACAAGCATAGCACGAAGTTGTGCGATGCGATGGTGCATCACTCGGCCACAGCAACGCGGGCCTTGGGCGCTTCTTCGTGCACGCGACCCATGGCGCTGCGAAGTTGATTCTTGGGCGAGGCTTGGACTTCGGCCTAAGGCCTTGCCTTGGTACGTTTTGGCAGTTTAGTTTATGTTTCGATTGAAAACGATTTTAATTAAATTTAATTTTGTAATATGAAAGTCTTAGGGTCTTCCTCCACATTATAAAAATATGAAGATAGAGTCAAAACTGACTCTCTTGACCCCTCAACTAAGTACAACTGAAAATCAGGTCCAAAAAACTTTTCTTTCCTAATTCGTTTGTTTTTCCTTATTTCCGGTACAATAGTAACATGATCTTTTCCAATATCATCTACTATACCGGAACTTGTACTAGGTAACATATCCTTTGGTCTTGGAATAGATGAAAAACGAGTTTCATCAAAAATTACATCCCTTGACCTCTACCACGGTGTGTGTAGAGACATAGTCATTAGACTCAATGACATAAAACCTATAGGCTTTGCTATGTTCAGCATAGCCTATAAAGACGCAATCAATTCCCTTTTCACCCAAAGTTTTCCTTTTGGGTTCCGTCACTTTAACGATAGCCCTACATCCCCATACCTTAAGATAATTGAGATTAGGCTTCCGTTTGTGCCAAAATTCATATGGGGTAGTCTTATTCCTTTTGTTAGGAACTCTATTCAAGACATAACAAGCTGTCAACATAGCTTCACCCCAAAAACCGTCACTAAGACCCGAATTAGAAAGCATGGAATTAACCATTTCTTTTAGAACCCTATTCTTTCTTTCCGAAACCCCATTACTTTGAGGAGAATATGGTGCGGTAATTTCATGGATTATACCAATAGACTGAAAATAACTTGGATCATAATACTCTCCACCCCTATCCGTTCGAAGTTTCTTGACTTTTTTATTAGTTTGCAATTCAACTTCGATTTTAAAGATCTTAAACTTATCAAGAGCTTCATCTTTAGAAGATAACAAATAAATGTAACACCATCTTGAATAAGCATCAATAAAAGTTACAATATATTTCTTATTTCCTAAAGAAGGTGAACTATGAAAATCACATAAATCACTATGCACCAATTCAAGCAATTTTGTTTGTCTTTGCACGGTAGGAAAAGGATTTCTTGTAATTTTATTTAACATGCATGTTTTACACTTCTCTATATTATAAGCAAAAGGAGGAATCAATCCTACTTTAGACATGTCATACAAGCGGCGCTAATTAACGTGACATAAACGATTGTGCCATTGAGAAGAAACATCAAGCAAGTCAATAGAATCCACAACTTTATTATTAATGCTTAATTTAAACATCCCATTACAATAATATCCTTGTCCTACATAAATACCACCCTTACTTAATACACCTCCAGACATTAAGTTTTTTCTAACTTCTGGTACAAAAACTACATCCCTAAGAGTTAGAGTTTTTCCAGATGTTAGCAATAATTCTATTTGGCCTATTCCTTTAGCCTTGACCATAGAATCATTCCCCATGTACAAAATTGGACCATCCTCCAAATCTTCAAAAGACTTGAAATAATTCCTATCTTTGCACACATGTCTAGAGGCTCCCGTATCAATCCACCAAGAGTCATCAACTTGCACAACATTGATTTCAGAAATCATAGCCAGAAAATTCATTTCTATATTTGTAGCATAATGTGCAACAACCATACCTTGGTTCTTGTCAACATTGTTATGTTGACCCTTGCTAGCCTTCTTGTTTTTGAAGGTTGGACAATCCCTCTTGAAATGAGGACCGTTACATTTCCAACAAGAAACAGATTTTGTCTTTTTATCCTTTTTGTTTGCAACACTTTTGTTGTTAGATTTATATGGCCTTTTGTTGAACTTTTTAGTCCAACTAGACTGCCCTTCTTCCACCATGTTGATAGAAGAACCAGGAGTAATCTTGTCATTGACATTAGACTCCTTAACACCATCTTGAACCCGGATACCCTCCTCAAAAAGAAGATGAGTACCTAATTGTTCCATGGTCATTTCCTCCTTTTTATGTTTCAAGGAGTTCTTTGTATCTTCCCAAGAAGATGGCAATTTATCAATAATAGATGTTACCGCTATAGCCTCATCCATTACCATACCATGCAATCTAATTTGACTCAAAATATGTTGAACTTCATGAAATTGTTCCATAATAGGTCTATCATTAGACATTTTAAAATTATTAAAATTGCTAACAAGAAATTTCTTACTTGAAGCATCCTCGGCCATATACTTGGAATCAAGTTTGTCCCAAAATTTCTTTGCACTCTCCTCATATTGGTACAGATCGAACAACGGGTTAGCCAACGCATTCAATATGTGCTCACGACAAATGTAATCATCGTTATCCCACTTGGTTCTACGCCGGGTATTCTCTAAAGTCTCTTCTTCTCCATCGGCGGGAGGATCTGGCATAGGAGTTGTTAGCACGTACACCACGTTCAATGTTGTCAAAAGAAAGTGAATTTTCTTTTGCCAACGGCGATAAACCGCACCCTCGAACTTGTCCAACTTCTGGAATTTCGTAGCCATATCACGCAATGAAGACGCCATTATCCATAGATTAAAATACTATTATATTGTTAGAAATATCACTGTGGGGAGACCGGATAAAATCTTCAAGGCACGAGATAACACGCTTTCCTAATAGTATTTTATCGACCCACAAAGGAACAATCAGGTTCACTATAACACTATTGAGATACAATGAAGAATCAATTGATCTTGTTTGTTCTCACAAAATCAATCCAACAAGAATTTGTGTTTAACCCTCAAATTTCTCACTTTGAAGAAATAATTTGCAAGAAGATTTCTCAAAATTATGCAAGTATATTAATATGTTAACCATCATGTTAAATGTGTCAAAAAGTACTCTATATATAGAGTTCTTAATGAAGAGTCACCATTGAAAATAATATCCAACGGTTACATCCGAGCAACCGTCACAAAAACGCTCAAAACGGACACTTTCTCCATTCGCCCGGTGGGCGGAGTTCCGCCCGGCGGGCGATTGGAGAAAGTCGCCCGACGGGTGAGGTTCTTCTTGTCGGGCGCGCGTGCAAACATTTAACTTTCTCCATTCGCCCGGTGGGCGGATCTTCGCCCGGCGGGCGATTGGAGAAAGTCGCCCGACGGGCGAGCTTCGCCCGATGGGCAGGCTAATGCAACGCCAAAACCGTTGCAATAGCCCAAATAACCGTTGCATCCGCTTGGAATAGACTCTAATTTAAACATTATACTACCTCCTCAACTCCTAGTATAATACACACTTCACATTTAACTCATAAACCCATTTACTCTATAAATGTTCCAACACACTTAGCTATATGATTCGAACAAGGCAAGGGGGTGGCCAGTAATGGCGCCACTTTCCCCATAATGTTCGAAATTTTCATGCAATGTTGCAAAGTAATTTAATTGGTCTATTGGTATGTAACCTTAGTGTTGTCCACGTCAAACCCAATCATTAAAGTTATTCTTTTATTTCATTCAGGAGAAGGAGAATAATTGAGGTTGTTAGGCAACTAGCTGCAGTAGTGTAGAACCTAGCAGAGACTAGGCAGAATTAATCCAAACAATGACCCTGTTGGGGAAATGTTCAAGAAAGTAGCCCAGAGTAAACTTAACCTCCGCTATACCAAGGGAAGTTTGACCCCAGTGTACTAGAGAACTGGCTAAGAGAGTTTGATAAACTAATTGTTGTGTGAACTGCCCATAAAATCTTAGGGTGAATAGTGATGTATATTACCTTAGGAATGAAGTTGATTTATGGTGGCTTTAAGCAGCGTAAGGGCTTGAGAGATGAGTTCTCCCAACTTGTTTTGAATTAAGTGATGAAAGGAGTAAGTGATGTGTTATCCAAGATGGGTAATTTGATTGAGGATTATGTCCCATGAATTCAAGTAGTAGAGTTGGGTTTTCCCATACACATTAGACCAAATTCCAGTCCATTCCTAGAGGAATAACACTTGAATGGCTTCCCAGAAACCTTGATGTTCTTTGGATATAACGTGAAAGCAAGCAAGTGGATTAGGAAAGTCAAGTCATATGGTATTTCGTTCACAAAGGTTTTGGAAAATTTGTTAATTACTATGTTTCCTACTTTAATGCAAATTGTAATTAGGAAACTAATAGTATTTTGGTGTGTTTGTAACTCTAGAATTATTTAGACTTGGGGAACAAGTATAATTCTGTTAGACCAGGGTTTCTAGTTTATTCTATAAAAGAGGGTTAGACCGAGCTAGAAAGTAAATGGAAGAAATACATTGGTGAGAGGAATCATCAATTAAGGACTATTGTTAATTATCATCAATTTTCTTTTTATTTTTTGAAGGAATTATCATACATTTATACTACACTAATCGATTAACCCCTCAACTTAATCAAAAAAGAAAAAAAAAACCACTCTACTTGTCTTGCTCAACTGTCTCTTGAATTTTTTGTGCGGCATCCTTAACTGACTCCCACGCTCCCTTGGCCGTCTCCTCCACCTTATTCGCCCCTTCCTTGGCCTTGTCGGCTGTCCAGTCCGCCGTATCTTGAATATTGGCCTGTGTACTTTCTTTTGCACCTTGCAAGGCCTCTCCTGCTTTACTAGCCTCTTCCTTCACCTTCTCAGCTGCCCACTCTGCTGAATCCATGTTCTTTTCATGTGCCTCGGTTATTCCCTTGCCTGCCCAATCTGCGCCTTCTTGGACATTTTTGGCTGCCGCATCAAAGTCCTTTTTAATTTTATCCGCAGCATCCTGCATTACATCGCCGACTTGATTGGTGCCATCGGCTTTTACTCTGATTCTTTCAGCTGCTCTCCCACCTTTGTATCCCGCAACATTTTCTCTCGCATATTGGTTCTAATAAACCACAAATTTTGAGTGTTAATTATGCCTTAGACAGTTTACAATACAATTAAATTTACACAAATTGCAAGGGCGAACCAAATTGGAACTTTGAAAGGAAAAAAAAATTGACACATAGTAAGACTCGGCTCAAAATGAGTAATATCTCAAAACATTATCCACTAAACTAGTTAATATTTGTGAAACCTGACAATAAAATTATAAATCTTATTAGAAAACTACTTACTCTGTATCTTTTTGTTCTTTACCTTTTCCTGTTTGGGTGTTCCAAAATGTTCTTTATATTTCCTTTTAAATTATCAATAAATGTTTTAATATTCTATCGAAATTTATATTGAATGATTAATTTACCAGTTAAATTCATTAGGTCATTTAATATCTCTCACTTTTTCATTAGGACATTAACATTTTCTCATTTTCCCAATATCAGAAATTTGATAATAGTAAAAGCCTTATAAATAAACGTAATTTGTCTTGTTTAAATAAAAAAATAGAGGAATCTCAATACACATTAATTAGTCATTAAAACGTGTGCAAAATACAAAACGTAAAGAACAAAAAGAGACATGCAAAATACAAGTAATTCGTAATTAATTGGATACACAATTACGGAGTACTCCCTCCGTTTCTTTTTGTTTGTTATGTTTAGATTTTTGCACGTTTATTAACGTATAATAAATATATTTTTATTTTTTATTTTAAATGTTTTAGATTCCATCATTTATATTAAAAAGAAAATCCAAGTGAAACCTCAATCCACTAATCATTACAACAACCAATAAGATTGTTTTATTTATTAAAATGAACCAATAATGGAAAAGGACACAGGTTGCTAACTTAACATACTTGGGAGATTGTAAAAAATTTAAAGAGTTGAAAAAATTGGACCAATTAAAATTAAAAGCTAGCACAAAAAATGACAGTATAATAAGTTTATAAAAGGAAAGTTTCTCCTACGTAACAAACATTATGAAACACCCTAAAAGAAATATGTAAAAAAAAAAAAAGGA
The DNA here is from genome assembly GCF_020520425.1 of Spinacia oleracea. Lineage (NCBI taxonomy): Eukaryota > Viridiplantae > Streptophyta > Magnoliopsida > Caryophyllales > Amaranthaceae > Spinacia > Spinacia oleracea. Next base: position 34,052,784 of record NC_079492.1, read on the forward strand.
GAAAGTATTATTTTTGGTAAAAATAAGATAGAAATACAATATAAATTACAATCGGAGGAGGAGGTTACACAGACTCAATGTCTTTACCTCATCAAACTCATCGGTGAATTAGATTCACAAGTGATGAATGATAATAATTTCTTCCCTCCCTAGTGTTACCTTCTCATAATCACTACATTTACACATTCACTAATTCACATGCATATTTATAGTTGTATGAGATTATGTTATTTCGTTTATTTTCATCATATATATTTTTGGGTGATGATAAAGGTCGCAAGTTGCGATGACATTTAGTTGTCGCAATCTTACGTGTCGCTATGACATTTAGTTGTCGCAATCTTACGTGTCGCTGTTTAATTGGTACATATAGGCGTCACGTAGGCTATGCATCATTAGAATATTTTTACTATCAATGCATTATTTTTACTATGAAATTATGTAAATAAGGTAGTCGATATAAAGAAGGAAACAAATTAGAATATTAAGATTTTTTTACCTTTTTTTGAAAAATGTATAATAGTTATATAAGTTAAATATTTTAGTTTCCAATTTAAATCATGACACACAAGTATGCCATGTCATCATTGTGACACGGCTTAAAGGTCGCATGTTGCGACCTTTATCATTTTCGTATATTTTTTTCTTAAATATAATTAGAGACACTAACACAAAAAATGAATTAAAAAATATGAAAAATGTAACGCGATAGTTTAACATGTAATTACCCCGTTAAATATGGTGGCAGAAGTGAAGCAAACCCTTGAGACATTACGAGAGCAAAGATAAGAAGCTTGAGGAGGTAAACCCACTTTCGAGACGTTCATAAAGGAGCTCTTAGCCATAATAACAGATGTCATTATTGCAATTTAACTTAGTTTAGCTTAGCTTTAATTTGGATTAACTTTTGACTAATAAGCTAGAGAAGGAAGTTTGAACTCTTTGTTTTGGGTCTATGTTCACTAGATTTTACTATAAATAGTTTAAAGTTGAAAGAGGGAAATGACATGGCATGTTATATGCATGACACGTGTTGGCTTGTTAAGGTTTGTGACCTCAACGGTCCACTTCAGTCGACATGTATGTCGACGCAATCGACGTAATGAGTATGGAGTATGGGTTTGTATGGTTTTGTTTATCTTGGGACTTTCTAGCTAGGAGTCCTAGGACCGTTAAAAAAACACTTCAAAGCTAGGCCCATGCTTGTGTAGATAGCAGATTGTGAGGTAAGTAGTCTCTTGCCCAAAAGAAAAAAGAAAAGCAGAGGTAAGTAGTGCTGTCAAATCAGATTATTGGTGGATTGTAGATTGGGGTATGATTAATTATGGTATAATCGGATTCTGCTATGTGTGGGTTTATTGTGCTCATGTGGATTAAATGTTTGAATTTTTTTTCGGTCTCACTTTGATTTTTTTCGGATGACGGTAGAGTCGGACTAGCTTTTTGAAAGAAATAATGCCCTTGGTCCAAGTATGCATTTAATGATAAGTCTAATAAATGCGGTTCATTATTAATTATGCAAGTTAATAATTCAGTGAGATCAAGTGAACTGAATGCCTAGCTAGAGGCCGCTTCAGTTCAAGTGGATTAATGATATTAATCCACAGCTTATTCTTGACTGAACCCGTATGGTCACACAAATAGTACGTAAACGGATCAAGTATTTAATGGCATTAAATACTCTATCTAATCAATATTCGGAATCGACGGATCTTGGTTTCAGTGGGAGCTGAGATCGTCAAAGGCAAGTAAATGAATACTCCGGAAACGATGATATTGCCGGAAACGGAAATATGGATTGTATCGGAAATATAAATATTATCCAAGTCGTAGATGTTGCCGGAAACGGAAACATGGTACGTATCGGAAAATATTATCGGAAATGAAAATATTGCCGGTATCGGAAATATTGCCGGAAACGGAAATATTGTCAGAATCGGAAATATTATCGGAATCGGAAAATAATTCCGGAAACGGAAATATTAAATATTTGTTCGAGACGGAAATTAATTCCGGAATCGGAAATGTTAAATATTGTTCGTATCGGAAATGAATTCTGGAATCGGGAAATTAATCGGAAGCGCGTCGTACGAATTAGAATCGGACGAGCTTGCTAGACGAAGGCCCAGCACGAAGCCAGGCCCACGTCCAGCAAGAGAAACGCGCACCACAACGCACCAGCCCAAGGCTGCGCCAGGCCCATGAAGGAAATAATGCCCTTGGTCCAAGTATGCATTCTATGTTAAGTCTAATAAATGCGGTTCAGTATTAATTAACAAGTTAATAATTCAGTGAGATCAAGTGAGCTGAATGCCTAGCTAGAGGCCGCTTCAGTTCAAGTGGAATTAATGATATTAATCCACAGCTTACTCTTGACTGAACCCGTAGGGTCACACAAATAGTACGTAAACGGATCAAGTATGTAATGGCATTAAATACTCTATCTATGAATATTCGGAATCGACGGATCTTGGTTTCAGTGGGAGCTGAGATCGTCACAGGCAAGAAATGAATACTCCGGAAACGATGATATTGCCGGAAACGGAAATATGGATCGTATCGGAAATATAAATATTATCCAAGTCGTAGATGTTGTCGGAAACGGAAACATGGTACGTATCGGAAAATATTATCGGAAATGGAAATATTGCCTGAATCGGAAATATTGCCGGAAACGGAAATATTGTCAGAATCGGAAATATTACCGGAATCGGAAAATAATTCCGGAAACGGAAATATTAAATATTTGTTCGAAACGGAAATTAATTCCGGAATCGGAAATATTAAATATTGTTCGTATCGGAAATGAATTCCGGAATCGGAAAAATTAATCGGAAGCGCATCGTACGAATAAGCATCGGACGAGGCCTGCCGGACGAGGCCCAGCACGAAGCCAGGCCATCGCCCAGCAAGCCAAGCGCGCCGCACAAACAGCCACGCCAGGCCCAGCGCAAGGCCAGGCCCAGCAGGCTGCGCAGCACGCACAGCGCGCGCAAGCACGCGCAGCGCGCAGCGCGCGCGGGCGCTGCGTGGGCTGCTGCTCGTGCGCACGCATGGGCGGCCCATCGTGGCTGCCGTGCGTGTGTGTACAAGTGTTTGTGTTCGTGCACGTTTCCTAAAACATGCAGAGTTCGGTTAATGATTAAATTCCTAATTCTAATTGATAAATTAATTAAATTAGAGTTCTTGTAGGATTCTAGGTTTAATTAATTTGTATCTGAATAGGATTTCGATTCCCTTTCCATACCCCTATAAATATGAGGCTAGGGCTCACAATTTATAACAAGTTTAAAAGTATTCAAAGTGAGTTTTTGAGAGAAAAATTCAGTCACACATTTGCCTATAAAGTGCCGAAAATAATAGTACCTTAAGGGCGATTCTAGTTGGTCAATCTTAAGGCGGATCCGGACGTGCTGTGGACTATCTACGGAGGGACGACACTTGGAGTCCTAAATACTTGTTCTTGTTCGGTTCGGGCGCAGCTAGGGAAGGCACGCAACAAAGAGTATGCATCTAAATTATGCTATATGATTATGTGTAAATAATATGTTGTCCTGGGTTAATGGTTGTTTCCGCATGATCTATGTAATGTCATATGTATCATAACCTAACAGTGGTATCACGAGCCCCTTATTATTTTCATAATCTAAATTGCATGAACATGGTTAAATATTACAAATTTGCAAGAATTAAAAGGGGTGATTAATTTTCGTAATTGTTAATTAATTGCAAATTGCGTTTATTTAATTATACGTACGCAGTTTTTCGGCAGTTTCTTCGTTACTCATCGGAATTGAGTGATTTTTGTGTCAATTCCGCATGTAAAAGGCATTCTAAAATTTTGACAAAAAGAGTATTTTTCTGCCTAACCCAGAATTCTCAAATTCGAAGCCTAACTATGACTTTTCGAAGGTTTTAGTTTTTCGAATGCAAAATTTCGTAAATTTAAGATGTTAAATTAAATATTTGCGATTCTTGTTGATAAATCTTGAATTTTTGATTGACCTACTGCATATGTTTAACAAGTTTGAATGCCTAGTCTTGTTAATTATGCAATCTAATTTGTAATTATGATTAATTTGTTGAAAATTAGAATAATTTAGAATTAATTTGATTTTCATAATTAATTGTAATTTAATTAGAAACCTATGATTAAAAACCACCATAAAAATTGTAAATTTATGATAAATTTTAAATTTTTATGACCTAGACTTGAATCCATAACAATCGGAAATCAATTGGATAATAAATTTTCGATTTTTCGCCCTAAAATTATGAAATTAATATTATTTATTAATTTGTCATTAATTTTAAATATAAATTTTAAATTTTTATGCGATTCGTTCATAAAACTTGCACGCACGAAGCAATGGACGCTTCGTGTTACCCTTAAGGGGTGTTGTATAATGCGGGCATGCGACGACGAGCAAGGGAGCTCGTCGCCCGTGCGGCACGAATGCAATAAGCAAGGGCGTAGTGCACGAGCACAAGGCAGCAGCCCTGCCTTGTGTCGTGTGCCATGAGCAATGAACGAATGGGCATGGGCGAAGGGCGAGCCAAGGCAGTCGCGTGTGGGCAGCAAGCGAGCTGCGCCACAACGCGCGCTGCCTCGCACAAGAGCGCGCAGCCTCGCGCGCAGCGAGCGCAAGCTCGCGTGCCACGAGCGCTGCGCCCAGCATTACTCGCACGCACAGCGAGCGATGTCGTCCGCCCAGCGAGCGATGTCGCGCGCCCAGCGAGCGATGGCTCGCGCGCACAGCGAGCGATGTCGCGCGCCCAGCGAGCGATGTCGCGCGCCCAGCGAGCGATGTCGCGCGCGCAATGCGAGCGATAGCTCGCGTGCGATGAGCGCTGGCGCGCGCAGCGAACACCAATGCGTGCGGAGGCTTGCGATGGGGATGCAGCAGCTATGCGACGAGCGCATGGGCTGCACGCACATGGCCAGCAATGGCTGTGTGCGTGCGGGCCATGGGCGTGCAATGCGTAGGGTGTTTGCGTTACGATTAGATCGTTTTGAATGTTTAATTTGAACATTTCAGTTCACGTAATTTTAATTAATTTTAAAATTAATAATTTAAATTATTTTCTTGGATTTTAATTTTGAATATTATAATTATAATAAATGTTATTTATTCTAATTATTTTACTAAAATTAAAATCATGAATTAATTTAAATACGACTGAAATTAAATTAAACTTTTTGGATTCAATTATAAATTTATATGAGCTTTAAATTTTAATTAAATTTGTATGTTTCCGGTTAGACTAGAAATACATTTTTATGTTTAAAATTAGTAAAGCATATGAATTTATTGGTTTAAGTGGGAGCGCTTTTTAGTCATAAACTCTTGATTAGGTCTACAAATCCTTAAGGTTAAAACAACTTGATTAGAATTAATAAGGACTGAATAATTGGTAGATTATTGGTTCCCTTGATTAATTGCTGCAAATGTTTACGTGATGCATAATGTGTTTTACTAACCAGCTATGTGGGCCATTCATGATAATGAATGGGTGAATGGTATATATTGTATATGTACTGTTTTGCAGGTTATGAAGTGACTAGTATGGCCCAAATAGGATAGAAAATATGGTCTGCGTACCATTAATTTGAATGTAATTGGTCTAAAGTACCAAAGTTATTTTTCAATTCAAATATGGTCTGCGTACCATCAAATAGTTGTAATTAGTTATAGCTTATCCTATTTGAAGAAAATGGTGCCTCCCACGGAGATTTTCAAGACGGACTTTGAAGTCAAAGCTTCAAGATGAAGTCGGGCCATACTAGATCACAAATATCTTATGCATGTTTTAAGTTATTTATTGCTTTTAAATATGTCTTAAAATGCATGAGATCAAAAGCTTGATTATGTTGCATGATTAAGGATTTTAGTTCACTTAAAATCTAACCAACATAGTAAGAGCCTTAAGTTCCAAACTTAAAAATTGAGTTAAAAGGTGCCATGCCAAAATATACACTTGCTTGGATATCCTTTACATCAATCTAGTAATAGTTTTCGCTCAGCGAGGTGTTACTTATTGGTCCTAAAGGGGCAAGGTACACAAATAATTGTGAGTACATGTTAGTTTTGGTGAAACTCAACGATATAAGTAAGGAGTCCTTTTATGTCGTGGCAAACAGATAGGTTTACCTAATAAGTTCTTAGACGTACCTATCAACCAAGAATAGTTTCTAGACTATTAGCAAAAGGCTTTTGCTTACCTAAGATGTTCTAGGATTAAGTCGACAAACTGTGCTTAGTTCTTCAATGATTTTAGGATCTTGGAATCATTTTATTCGCACCTGCCGGAACACATAATTTGAATAAAATGCTTAATAAACATTGAATTATGCATGTATGCTAGAATTTAAGTTTATTAAGAGAAACTGTGAATGGTTATTTATTTGTTTATTCTTTTCAATTGTAGTTTTTAATATGGCAAACAACAATTCATTCAACATTCGATCAATTCTCGAAAAGGAGAAGTTGAACGGGAAAAACTTCCTTGACTGGCAAAGGAACTTGCAAATAGTTCTTATGCAGGAAGAAAAGGAGTATGTCCTAGATGAGGCGATGCCCGAAGCTGCAGGCGACGGGGTCACTCAGGCAGCCCTCAATCGTTGGATTGATGCCAACAAGGATGTGAAATGTCTAATGCTCGCCACCATGAGTGCGGATCTGCAGAAAACGTTCATCAACTCAGATGCTTTCACAATCATCAGTGAGTTAAAGAACATGTTCCAAGATCTGGCTCGAGTCGAAAGATTCGAGACTCATAGGCAAATTCTTGAGACCAAGCTTAAGAAAGGCGAGCCCGTAAGTCCACATGTTCTCAAAATGATTGGACTCATTGAGAATATGAGTCGGCTGGATCAGCAATTTTCTCAGGAAATGGCTATAGACACCATCCTCCATTCTCTTCATAGCGGGTATGATCAGTTCAAACTGAACTACAGTATGAATAGTCTGGACAAAACGCTCACTGAGCTTCACGGTATGCTGAAGACCGCTGAAAAGACGCTCAAAAGTGATAAGCAGGATGTGCTTATGGTGCGTGGGGGCAAGTTCAAGAAATCTGGAAAGAAGAGGAATGCTAAGAAAGGTGGCAACAAGGCCAGCCCAACTAAGCAAACTGGCGCCAAATCTGCAAAGAGGAAGGTCAGTCAACCCACTTCTGAATCCGAATGCTTCTACTGCAAGAAGAAGGGGCATTGGAAGAGAGATTGCTTGAAGCTAAAGGAAGATCAGAAGAACGGAACAGTCGTTCCATCTTCAGGTATTTTCGTTATAGACTGTATACTTGCTAATTCAACTTCTTGGGTATTAGATACAGGTTGTGGCTCACACTTATGTTCCAATCCACAGGGACTAAGAAGAAGTAGAAAGTTAAGCAAGGGTGAAGTCGACCTACGAGTGGGAAATGGAGCACGGATTGCTGCATTAGCCGTAGGAACTTACTATTTGTCGTTGCCCTCCGGGCTAGTTTTGGAACTGGAAGAATGTTTCCATGTTCCAAGTCTTACTAAAAACATCATTTCAGTTTCTTGCTTAGATGCTAAGGGATTTTCCTTTATAATAAAAGACAATAGTTGTTCGTTTTATTTTAAAGAGATGTTTTATGGATCTGCTAGATTAGTCAATGGACTTTATTTATTAGATCACGACAAACAAGTATATAACATAAATACCAAAAAGGCCAAAAAGAATGATTCAGATCTCACCTATCTGTGGCATTGTCGATTAGGCCATATAAACTTGAAACGCTTAGAAAGACTTCAAAAGGAAGGAATTCTAGAGCCATTTGACTTAGAGGATTATGGTAAATGCGAATCATGTTTACTTGGCAAAATGACAAAGCAACCTTTCTCTAAAGTTGGAGAAAGAGCAAATGAACTATTGGGTTTAATCCATACAGATGTATGTGGACCAATGAGTACAAATGCTAGAGGTGGTTTCAGCTACTTTATCACTTTCACTGATGACTTCAGTAGGTATGGTTATGTCTACCTAATGAAGCATAAGTCTGAATCCTTTGACAAATTCAAGGAATTTCAGAGTGAAGTAGAGAATCAATTAGGCAAGAAGATTAAGGCACTGCGGTCTGATAGAGGCGGTGAATATCTGAGCTATGAATTTGATGACCATCTGAAAGAATGTGGAATTCTATCAGAATTGACTCCTCCTGGAACACCACAATGGAACGGTGTCAGAACGGAGAAACAGAACCTTGCTAGACATGGTCAGGTCAATGATGGGTCAGGCCGAACTTCCATTAGAATTTTGGGGACATGCACTAAATACAGCTGCACTCACTATAAATAGAGCTCCGTCTAAAGCTGTCGAAAAGACTCCATACGAATTATGGTTTGGAAAGCCTCCAAATGTGTCTTTTCTTAAGATTTGGGGATGTGAAGTATACGTCAAACGATTAATTTCAGACAAACTTCATCCAAAATCTGACAAATGTATCCTTGTGGGCTATCCAAAGGAAACAAAGGGGTATTACTTCTACAATACATCTGAGAACAAAGTGTTTGTTGCTCGAGATGGTGTCTTTTTGGAGAAGGATCACATTTCCAAAATGACAAGTGGGAGAAAAGTAGACCTCGAAGAAATTCGAGTCGAACAACAAACTCTAGAGAATGCTCAAGATGACATTCAGGATAAAACTCAGAGATCTTTAGAAGAATCTGGTGAGAAACATGGTCAATCTAGAAATGTTACCCCGCGTAGATCGCAAAGATATAGATCTCAACCGGAAAGGTACTTAGGTATTTTGACGAACGAGAGCTATGACGTTCTATTACTTGAAAGTGATGAACCTGCGACTTACAAACAAGCTATGACGAGCCCTAGCTCCAAGCAGTGGCAAGAAGCCATGCAATCTGAATTAGACTCCATGTCTGAAAACCAAGTATGGGATTTGGTCGATTTGCCAGATGGCTACCAAGCCATTGGAAGCAAATGGGTTTTCAAACTGAAAAAGGACAAGGATGGGAAACTTGAGGTTTTCAAAGCTAGATTGGTCGCAAAAGGTTACAGGCAAGTCCACGGTGTGGATTACGATGAAACCTTTTCACCAGTTGCAATGCTAAAGTCTATTCGAATAATGTTAGCAATCGCTGCATATTACGATTACGAAATATGGCAGATGGATGTCAAAACTGCTTTCTTAAACGGCGTTTTAACAGAAACTGTGTTTATGACACAGCCTGAAGGTTTTGAGGATCCAAAGAATGCTAAAAAGGTATGCAAGCTAAAGAAGTCAATCTACGGATTGAAGCAGGCATCCAGGAGCTGGAATATACGTTTTGATGAAGCAGTCAGTGACTTTGGTTTCATCAAGAACGCGGACGAATCTTGTGTATACAAGAAGGTCAGTGGGAGCAAAATTGCTTTCCTAGTATTATATGTCGACGACATATTGCTTATCGGAAATGACATTCCTATGTTGAACTCTGTCAAGATTTGGCTTGGGAAATGTTTTTCGATGAAGGATCTAGGAGAAGCACAGTACATATTGGGCATCAAGATTTACAGAGATAGATCTAAAAAGATGATTGGACTTAGTCAAAGCACTTATATCAATAAGGTGCTTGATAGGTTCAAGATGGCGGACTCCAAGCGAGGCTACCTACCCATGTCTCATGGAATGACTCTAAGCAAGACTCAGTGCCCAAAAACACTTGATGAGCGTAGACGAATGAATGGGATTCCATATGCATCATTGATTGGTTCAATAATGTATGCTATGATATGTACACGCCCGGATGTTGCGTACGCACTCAGTGCTACGAGCAGATATCAGTCAGACCCAGGAGAGGCGCATTGGACTGCTGCCAAGAATATTCTGAAGTACCTGAAAAGGCACAAAGATGACTTCCTGGTCTATGGTGGAGATGATGAATTAATTGTTAAAGGCTATACGGACGCAAGTTTCCAAACCGACAAAGATGATTTCAGATCACAGTCTGGGTTTGTCTTCTGCCTCAACGGAGGAGCAGTAAGTTGGAAAAGTGCTAAGCAAAGCACCATTGCGGATTCTACAACTGAAGCGGAGTACATTGCTGCACATGAAGCAGCAAAGGAAGCTATATGGCTAAGGAAGTTCATAGGAGAACTTGGTGTAGTCCCCTCCATTAAAGGACCAATAGCCCTGTATTGTGATAATAACGGAGCTATTGCACAGGCAAAAGAGCCTAGACACCACCAGAGAGTCAAGCATGTACTTCGTAGATTTCACCTTCTACGAGAGTTCGTTGAAAGAAAAGAAGTCGAGATAAGCAAAATTGGAACTGATGACAACATCTCAGATCCATTAACTAAACCTCTGCCGCAGGCGAAGCACAACTCGCACACTGCAGCTATGGGAATCAAGCATATTGGAGAATGGCTTTGATGTCTCTGTTTAATGTTTTAAAGTTTTAGAGTTTAAATCTTTGTAAAACATTATTGGTTAATCATTCACAATAAATGAAATGAATTCATTTTTCCATTTAATTTGTGGTTTATTAAATGATGAGTCCCTTCAACTTGACGATATATTCAAGATAGACTGTCAGGACCAGTCCTGTGACTAAGAAATGTCTATCAAGTGAACTTGAATGTCATAGGTTGAAAATGGTCCCTAGTCGGAGTTTTCTATAAAATTGGACGCATAGAAAACGTTAGACGATTAGAATGCAAGATGACTAGTAGTTCTGTTTCTTGAACTATGTGGACATGGCAATGTTATAATCATTTGCATAGATACTTACTTTGGGAAGACTAGTATCGGACAAGACCTATGAAACTTTACTGTAAGAGATGAAAGTCTGTCATAAGTAAATTTCATTAAATTATTAGACACTAAATCCTGAATACCTGAGTGATTTGAGATTACTTGTTTGAGAACTGGTTGCTTTGACGTTGACCAACCGTCGCACCGTAAAAGGAGGCTATAAAGGCAACGCTCAGGTAATCACCTATCAAACGAAGTCTAATCTCAAGATCGCAAGATTGGGATTATCCTCCCATAAATCGGGATGAGATGCTTAAAAGTTGTACAAGACCACTCGGAGAGCTAGAAACTGTGAAATGCATGGCCGTGCTCGGATGAATCATAGGCTATGATTATCTGTTTATTTGATCAGTTGAACTCTGAAACCGAGGAACACCTCTGGACGTAATAAGGATGACAACTCTTACCTTATGTTCAAGAGCAAGCATCGAGCGACAAAGGAATTAGGAAATGCACACTTGTCCCTAAGGACAAGTGGGAGACTGAAGGAAATAATGCCCTTGGTCCAAGTATGCATTCTATGTTAAGTCTAATAAATGCGGTTCAGTATTAATTAACAAGTTAATAATTCAGTGAGATCAAGTGAGCTGAATGCCTAGCTAGAGGCCGCTTCAGTTCAAGTGGAATTAATGATATTAATCCACAGCTTACTCTTGACTGAACCCGTAGGGTCACACAAATAGTACGTAAACGGATCAAGTATTTAATGGCATTAAATACTTTATCTATGAATATTCGGAATCGACGGATCTTGGTTTCAGTGGGAGCTGAGATCGTCACAGGCAAGAAATGAATACTCCGGAAACGATGATATTGCCGGAAACGGAAATATGGATCGTATCGGAAATATAAATATTATCCAAGTCGTAGATGTTGCCGGAAACGGAAACATGGTACGTATCGGAAAATATTATCGGAAATGGAAATATTGCCAGAATCGGAAATATTGCCGGAAACGGAAATATTGTCAGAATCGGAAATATTACCGGAATCGGAAAATAATTCCGGAAACGGAAATATTAAATATTTGTTCGAAACGGAAATTAATTCCGGAATCGGAAATATTAAATATTGTTCGTATCGGAAATGAATTCCGGAATCGGAAAAATTAATCAGAAGCGCATCGTACGAATAAGCATCGGACGAGGCCTGCCGGACGAGGCCCAGCACGAAGCCAGGCCATCGCCCAGCAAGCCAAGCGCGCCGCACAAACAGCCACGCCAGGCCCAGCGCAAGGCCAGGCCCAGCAGGCTGCGCAGCACGCACAGCGCGCGCAAGCACGCGCAGCGCGCAGCGCGCGCGGGCGCTGCGTGGGCTGCTGCTCGTGCGCACGCATGGGCGGCCCATCGTGGCTGCCGTGCGTGTGTGTACAAGTGTTTGTGTTCGTGCACGTTTCCTAAAACTTGCAGAGTTCGGTTAATGATTAAATTCCTAATTCTAATTGATAAATTAATTAAATTAGAGTTCTTGTAGGATTCTAGGTTTAATTAATTTGTATCTGAATAGGATTTCGATTCCCTTTCCATACCCCTATAAATATGAGGCTAGGGCTCACAATTTATAACAAGTTTAAAAGTATTCAAAGTGAGTTTTTGAGAGAAAAATTCAGTCACACATTTGCCTATAAAGTGCCGAAAATAATAGTACCTTAAGGGCGATTCTAGTTGGTCAATCTTAAGGCGGATCCGGACGTGCTGTGGACTATCTACGGAGGGACGACACTTGGAGTCCTAAAGACTTGTTCTTGTTCGGTTCGGGCGCAGCTAGGGAAGGCACGCAACAAAGAGTATGCATCTAAATTATGCTATATGATTATGTGTAAATAATATGTTGTCCTGGGTTAATGGTTGTTTCCGCATGATCTATGTAATGTCATATGTATCATAACCTAACAGCCCACCGCAAGGCAGGCCCAGCGCGCGCCCAAGGCTACGGCAGCGTGTGGGCTTCGTGGTAGTGGGCTGCGAGTGCTCGTGGGCTGCACGCGCGCGCATGGCGCCCCTCGTGGGCTGCTATGCGTGCGTGTGTGTTTGTGTTCCCTTACGATCAACCTAAAGCGTATAGGATTCATTTGTTGATTGAATTTCCTAATCCTAAAAGATAGATTAATTAATTTAGAGTTCTGCTAGGATTCTAATTTAATTAATTCGTATCCTAGTAGGATTCGATTACTTATTCCATGGCCTATAAATATGAGTTAAGGGCTCATAATTTACAACGAGTTTCAAGTATTCAAAGGTAAGAATTTGAGCAAAAATTCAGCCAAACACTTGCCCATATTAGCCGAATATTTTAGTACCTTAAGGGCGATTCTAGTTGGTCAATCTTAAGGCGGATCCGGACGTGCTGTGGACTTTCTACGGAGGGACGACACTTGGAGTCCTAAAGACTTGTTCTTGTTCGGTTCGGGCGCAGCAAGGGAGGGCACGCTACAAAGTGTATGCATCTAAATTATGCTAATTGTTATGTGGCAATTAATTTGGAATCCTGGCATTTATGGTTATTTCCGCATGATTTATATTCGTTTATATGTATCATAACCTAACACTTCTGACATCCCTAAAGGTAAGGAATGCTAGACCCAATAAGTTTTTTCTTTTGTTGATGTTGTGTGGTGCAAACGGGCCACTACTGCATTACAAACGAGGGAAGGGAAAAGCTTGTAACATATTGTATATGTCTTATTTGAGCCTCAATCTTACCACTAGGTCAAGACATAACATTATCATTGATATGTTCAATTCAATAAGTGAGGGATCGGAGCATGTTTACTCTCTTGTACGGTTTTACGCTAAGGGCCTAAGACCTAATAAGGAACCTTTAAGTTAAGGAAAATTTGTTACAAAAGACCTTATGGAAGGTCGAACTTGTGAGAAAGGACCTTATATTAACAAAGTGGTAAATTGAGACCTTAATAAACTTTTATTTTGTTGACAAAGAGTCTGAGACCTTAGGACGGAAAAGGGTTGTTGGCAACATTTTCCCGGTGTTGACTCGGCCATGTGCCGGTCACATGACTGAAAAAACTCTGACCTTATATAAGGCTCTTTCTAACCAACTCGGTTAATTAAGGAGCATGCAAAAATCACAATCTGATACGATTCGATGTCGCTCTGGAACTTCGCATATGTTTGGAAACTATACAACTTTCCTAATGAATCAGGTTAGTTGGAATAACAATAATATTCAAAATAACACACACAAATAAATTGATTATCCAACAAGTGTTATAATCTCTAAATACGCTGCAAAACTTTTACTGAAAAGTTAAATAATACACAAGTGTTTACAACACTTATTTTAACTCACAACCCATACGCACCCCAATTACACCCAAGAATTTTTTTCTCTAAAAATTCTCATAAAGCTTTTCTCTCTATCCTTTTGTGGTTTTCTTTTTGTTTTGGGATGTTTATTATTACAAACAATAACATGCGTTTATATAGTTTTTTTAGTTTGCTAAAAATAGGTTGTTAAATTATCAAACTATTTCTTTCCTTATCAAATTTAAGACAATGCATGCATGCATGCAACAACAACAACTCTTTCCTTATCAAATTTAAGACAATGCATGCATGCATGCAACAACAACAACAACAGCAACAACAACAACAACAAAGCCTTAGTCCCAAAATTATTTGAGGCCGGCTAATATGAATCGTCGTAGGAGATCGTTATTGTCTTCAATCAAACCAGAAAGGAGCAGGAAGTAAAAAAATAAAAAACAAGGAAGAGAAAGTGGAATTAATGAAAGTAAGATTAGAGATATATATATATATATATATATATATATATATATATATATATATATATATATGTATATATTATAGAAGAAATATTGTGAGATAATAAAAAAATAAGTAAAGTTTAAAGTAAATGAGTAAGTAAAATAACTACATTTCAAAATAGCATGTAAAATTAAAATCAATTGAAAGAATTAAAAAAAAAAAGAGAGAGAGAGAGAGAGAGAATCAAAAACATTGAAGCTGTATAAGTCAAATGAAGTCATCAATGTATATTCTCTCCCTCCATTCTGTCCTATCCAACGCCATATTTTCCTCAATCCCAAGAAAGCTTATATCGTGCTCAATCACCTTGCTCCAAGTTTTCTTAGGTCTTCCTCTACCCCTTGCAATTCTATCACTTTGTCACCCTTCTATCCTCCTAACCGGGGCATCACTTGATCTTCTGCTTTCATGTCCAAACCATCTTAAACGATTTTCCATCATCTTAAACTAAATCGGTGGAACTCCTACTTTCTTCCTAATAATCTCATTTATCAAACGATCATTTCTTGTATGCCCACACATCCAATGTAACATGCGCATCTCCGCCACATTCATCTTATTCATGTGACAATGTTTCACTGCCCAACATTCCGTGCCGTATAACAAAGCCGGTCGAATTGCCGTGCGGGAAAATTATCCCTTCAATCTTTGGGGCATCTCTGAATCACATAGGAACCCCGTGGCACCTTTCCACTTTAACCAACCTGCTTTGATTCTATGGGCCACATCGCCATCAATTTCTCCATGCTTTTGGATAATAGATCCTAAATAACGGACATTTCAGAGCTTTGGATAATTTTCCCATCTAAGGTAATTGCCCCTATCTCTCTATCTTGGACTCCACTAAACTTACACTCCATATATTCCGTCTTGTTTCTACTCAGCCTAAAACCCTGAGATTCCAAAGTTTGTCTCCATAACTCCAACTTACTTTCCACTCCTTCTTTTGTTTCATCAATCAACACAATATCATCTGCAAACATCATGCACCAGGGTATACCATATTGGATTGTCCTCGTCAATTCGTCCATGACTATAGCAAAAAGAAACGGGCTAAGTGCGGAGCCTTGATTCACTCCAATCGTAATGGGGAATTCTTCGGTCTTACCAACACTAGTTCTCACACTCGTGCTAACTCCCTCATACATGTCCTTGATGATATCAATATATTTCCTCGGAATTCCTTTCCTACTTAATGCCCATCAAAGAATTTCCCTTGGTACCTTATCATACGCCTTCTCCAAATCAATGAAAACCATATGTAAATCCTTCTTCTTATCCTGATAATTCTCCATTAGTTGCCTTATAAGATAAATGGCCTCCATAGTAGATCTCCCAAGCATAAATCCAAACTGGTTCTCCGAAATTTTCACAGTTCTCCTCAATCTTTTCTCAATAATCCGCTCCCAAAGTTTCATAGTATGACTCATTAGTTTGATTCCTCGATAGTTGGCACAATCCTGGACATCACCCTTATTCTTGTACAAGGGGATGATAGTACTTTTCCTCCACTCTAATGGCATCCTATTACTCCCCCAAATATTTTTGAAAAGAGTTGTTAACCATACTACCCCTCTCTCTCCCAAGAATCTCCAGACTTCGATAGTATACCATCGGGCCCCACCGCCCTCTTGCGTCCCATGTTTTTCAGTGCCATTTCGACTTCTCGCCCTTGATCCCCGTTGAACAAGTTATTAAAGTAGAACCTCCATCTATCCTTGATTTCCTTATCTCACAACAAAACTTTTTGATCAACATCTTTCACACATTTAATCCTCCCGATGTCTCGCGTCTTTCTATCTCTCATTCGAGCAAGTCTATAAATGTCTTTTTTCCCTTCTTTTGTATCCAATCTTGCGTAAAGATCCTGATTCACCTTTGCTCTAGCCTCTCTTACGGCCTTCTTTGCTTCTCTTTTAGCCTCCTTGTACTTCTCGTAGTTCTCATCACTTATACATTTTCCCAACACTCACTAGTGGAAAAATAGTCATTTGCGTTAGTCATTATTTAAGCCCATTTGCGTCGCACATTGGTGCGACGCAACTGGCTGCAACGCAAATGAAAAAAGTCATTTGCGCCGCACATTTGGGCGACGCAAATAAGAGTCATTTGCGTCGCAGTTTAGTTAAAGTGCGGCGCAAATGACATTTTTGAAAAAATGCTGAAAAGTCATTTGCGCCGTAGATTTAGCTAAAGTGCGACGTAAATGACATTTTTGAAAAAATGCTAAAAAGTCATTTGCGTCGCTGTTTTACTAAAAGAGAGACGCAAATGACTTTATGGATATTTAAAAAAAATAGCTGCTGATTTTATTTAATCTACACATTAAATAAAATAAGCAGCTTTTAATACTACCAAAATACAAAATTTAAATATAGTGACATTCAATTTAAACAAAATTCCATAATGTTAAAAGTTACATAAATTATCAAAAGAACAAAAATATGGTATCAAAGCCGGAAAGATATACCGAGCACCAACATCTAGACCTTACGGTTACAATATTCCATAGGGGAAATCCATGCAAGGACCCATCCCAAAAAAAGTGTTACTGGAAGCTAAGTCTTCATGGACTTCCTTATATGGTAGCATTTCGAGACTTGATCGCAATCTTATATCTTTGGGTCGTTTGGATGGCTTGAGTTATGCTATTCATATTGAGGGAGGTCGTTTGGAGGTCACCAAGGCTAGGAATGTGATCTTGAAGGGACGATGTAACAAACAAAATCTCTTCATACTTGAAGGAGGTAATGAGGGACAAGTTTTGGCTCAAGGGAAGGCAAGTTCCGAAAGTTGCTCGTTAGTTCGCGAAGAGACTAAGTTGAGTTTAAGGGAAGGTTTGTTAGGAAATAAACACAACTTAGTTAAGTTGACAAAAATACGAAACGGACTTGTATGATTTAATATCTTGTTTCCTAGTTTAATTAGAATTGTAATTAGGAAAGTAGATATATTTTGGTATGTAACCATCTCTAGAATTATTTAGACTTGGGGAGCAAGTATAATTCTAGTAGACGTGGGTTTCTAGTTTAGCCTATAAAAGGGGGTTTAGGCCTAGCTAGAAAATAGGAGGGGAAAATACATTGGTGAGAGGAATCATCAATTGAGGGGTTATTGTGTTATTTTGTAGGAACTTAATAATACGATAATATTTGAGGGGAGGAAATCTAAATTTCCTCATAAACTCTCGTGTATTTTATTATTGTCTTTGCTATTTGTCCTATATTATATTTTTGGGTTTGTTCTCAATCGTTCGTGGCACGCATTTAGTTATAACAACGACTATACTCCATTTGTTTCAGTTTAAGTGCAACAGTTTGACTTCAAACTATTCACATACTAACGTTGACTTTAAGTATTTACTATTTCCTCCTCCATCTCTTTTTCTTCTTTACGTTTTTCTTTTTGTGTGTTCCAAAATTGTTTTTTTCATTTCTTTTTATATTATCATATAAATACCTTAATATTCTATCAAAATTTGTGTCGAATTATTATTCTAATCAATTAAATTAATTGGTAATTTAATCTCACACGATTTTCCATTACAACATTAAAATTTTCTCATTTTCTCAATATCAGAATTTTGATAAAAGTGAAATCATTATAAATAAACGTATTTTTCCTTGTTAAAATATAAAAAAAAGATCAACCTCAATGCACATTAGTTAGTCGTTAAATGCGTGTAAAATACCTAACGTAAAGAACAAAAGGAGAGGGGGGAGTG
Organism: Spinacia oleracea; assembly: GCF_020520425.1. Taxonomy (NCBI): domain Eukaryota; kingdom Viridiplantae; phylum Streptophyta; class Magnoliopsida; order Caryophyllales; family Amaranthaceae; genus Spinacia; species Spinacia oleracea. The sequence continues at coordinate 34,071,078 of NC_079492.1, forward strand.
ATATATAGGAATTTTTTATACTTATCATCTTTTAAGTTTCACGTTTTTGTATTTATCCCCTTATAAAGTATAATTTTATACTTACCACCTTAATTTTATGAAAAGTTTTTATTTACCACTTTTTAACGGATTTCATTCAATTTTTCATCCATATGAGAATCACTTAACCAACTTCTTTAATTTTCCAACTCTTTTATTTGGTTTTCAATTAAAAAAGTTAGTTTAATAGGCTTCACATGGACTGAAAGTTGGATGATAACCATTATGAGGTGGTGAATTTAAAACGTTTCATAAAATTAAGGTAGTAAATATGAAATTACATTTTATAAGGTGGTAAATACAAAGCCTGGAATTTAAAATGTGATAAATATCAAAATACTAGATAAGATCTCGTGCACGCACGGTTATTCAAAAAAAAATTAAAATATTTGAGTAACAAAAGATTTGTTCAATATTAAAGTAGTACGAAGTACAAATGATTTTGCAGATTTTTAATAAGACTAATAAAGTTAAAAATATATATTTTATGATTTTACAAATATTATTTTTTAGAAATAAAATTAATTACAGTTGAAAATCTTTATTGAAGATCAAATAAATAGAGAAAGATAAAATTTAAGTCTATACTGAACATTTTCCATAAAAGTTAATTGAAAAAAAATATTAAGTAAAAAAAATTCGAAATTTTTTTTCACCAGGAAGTGACACGTAATAGATCTTAAAATATATTAACTTATTATCGTGTAATAAGTTGTTGGAATAACCACAAAAAATATTTTGAAATGAAGGAGGTTACATTTATTTAACACATGTTTTAATTGACATTTTACAACTTTGTTTATTAACTTTTTTTTTTTTTGATAGGAAGCTTGTGCGGGCATTTTATTAATATAAGTCAATTTCCGCTAAAGTTGTTACACTTTGGGGGAAAGAGCCAATACAAACATGTTCTGTATGATTACTAGTATCCCACCTTGCCACTAAGTGAGCTACCGTATTATATACCCGTCTAATATGAGAAATATTAAAAGATTCAAAAAGCAAGCTATCTTATCTAATGTCTCCGTAGATCAGATGGATTGGGAAAAGACCCCTACTCGAACACTTCGTCTCATTGACCACATTTATAGCATCACATTCTATCAATATACGATCAAAACCAAGTCGTCTAGCCATTTGCAAACCATACCTTACCGCCAAAGCTTCAGCAATCTCTGGAGTTGTAGCATTTTGTTTATTAACTTTATTAATTGACAATTAGAGATTTTGTGAAAATTGTGTCATTCAAACGGTTGCAATTATTTTCTAAGTGTTGCATTGTTGCAATAATGATTAGATCAAAAGAAGTTGCAAATTATTTTAATCACATCGTACAGAATAAAATGTAGACCAATTTAACATGTACTGTATGTGCCATTTTATCCTCATCTTAGACAACTTGAACATAAAATACAAATGAAAGTATAAATTAGAAAAAGGTTATCTAACACATTCTCAACGCTTAGGCAAAATTAATGATGTTGGATATATACAAATCAACCCTCTACTTTGTCTTGGATTTTTTGTGCGGTATCCTTGGCTGATTCCCACGCTCCCTTGGCCGCCTCTTCCACTTTCGAGTTGACATCTTTCGATATCTCCCCCGCCTTATCCGCCGCTTCCTTCACCTTGTCAGCTCCCAAGTCCGCCGTATCCTTGTTCTTTTCGTGTGCCTCTTTCAAGTTGGCTTCGGTGCTTTCTTTTGCACTTTGTAAGGCGTCTCCAGCTTTACCGGCCTCTTCCTTTACCTTGTCAGCTGCCCACTCAGCTGAATCCACGTTCTTTTCATGTGTCTCGCTTATTGCCTTGCCTGCCCAATCTGCGCCTTCTTGGGCGTTTTTTGTTGCGGTCTCAACGCCCTCTTTGATTTTGTCTGCAGCATCTTGCATTACATCGCCGACTTGTTTGCTGCTCTCCTCGGCTTTTACTATGATTCTGTCAGCTCTTCCGCTTTTGTATCCCGCAACGTTCTGAAGCACAAATTTAGAATCACATATTAAGACCAAATGCTAGTCACATACTAAGACTCGATCGAGTCACTCGAACCCTAAGTCTTGAGTAATATCCCAAAGTTTTATCAATTCATTAATACGGAGTATCCATTAAAATCTGACAAATTACTAATTTTTAATGCCAACTCAGCATGAATTGGATACACGGGTTATTAATGATAATATTTTCTTTAAGCAATAGTTTTACCAGTTTTACCGACTTTATGTTGGTTCAGTGGTGATTGGGGCTGAATTTGGTAGGAAGAATTCGTGTACGATCCCCGCAATAACAATTGCGAGGGAACTGAAACTTATCCACCTAGAACTCGCCTCGAACACGGATTAAGAGTCAACCGGGTGTTAACACCAAAAAATAATAATCACTATTCCTCCGATTTTTTATTCTTTTAATAGATTCACATTTGATCATCTTATCTAAGGAGAAACATAATGCACTGAGATATTGATAGAATATTTTAGACAAAAAAATTAATTATTATAATTTTTATAATGTAATTAGACATATTAAATGTCAAAGTTATGCATAATGCATTAAAAGAAAAGAGTAAACGCAAATGGTAGATCTACTAAAAAATAGATAACAGAGCTAGGGAAAAATATGCAAAATATGTTACAAATCTAAGAAGATACATATAAAAATAGCCATAATTTTTCATCTACTAAAACACTTATGATAGTGCTAGCGGTGTTACTAACACAATAGAATTTGTACTAAATGTACATTTTATTTAACTGATTTTCACTCGTATTTTACTAAAGTTATACTCATAATATACGAAGTTATTTTATTTTAGTTTATAAATTACACTCCTTGAATAACCCTTAATTTTCCTAAATTGGATCCAAAAAATTAATTAACGAAATACATACAAAAATTGAATGCAATAAATAATAGTTAATTACCCCGTTAAACGTGGTGGCGGAAGTGAACGAAACCCTTGAGACTTTACGAGGGCTAAGATAAGCTTGTGGTGAACCGACATTTGTGACCTTAATAAAGGTACCCTTAGCCATAATAACAGAAGCCATTATTATAATAACTAACTTTGCTTAAGTTAACTTGCTTTAATTTGGTTTGATAAGATAAGATCTTCTAGTCTTTATTTTGCTTTGTTCTCTTTTCACTAAAGTTCACTATAAATGGTTTAAAGAAGGTAGAGGAGAGATTGGGTGGCAGGTTCTATGCATGCCACGTGTTGGCTTGTAAAGACCGTGAGCTTCAACAGTCTACATCGGTCGACATATTATATACGAAGCTATGTCGACGCAATCGACATGTTTCGCTTAAAATATCTATTTTCCGTATGGTTTTGTTTGTCCTGAGATTGGAAACTTTCTATGGCACTAAAGCCCATCTATGTGTAGATTTCTGATATTCGGCCCAATAAGTGAAGTTGCATATTTGGATGTCGTGCTAAGGTCCAATAAGATTTTGGTTAGGTAGCGGGTTGAAGTGGCAGAAGTGTCGTTTCCGCATCGCATTGGTGTATGGACCTTTAATAAAACTATGTAAAGCGTAAGATCATTGCATAATCAGATATCTAAATGGGCCTTGTACCAATTGATTTTGTGTCGTGTTGGCCTAGTGTTTTCTGCCGCTATTCATTTGCCGGTTTTAGTGGTATCAAAGATTGCCAAATCTAAGCAAAATTAACCGATATGAACAATTATATTTTGGGTTAATTGAAATCGGATACGGATGAATATTGACCATATAGTCACATTAGAACCACCTAATGAGTTTGATATTAATATTGACTATAGTTTGATACAATGATCGTTTGGTCAAAAGAAGTCCCAAGTTTATTACACATCCAAAAGTGAAAATTGGACCAATTTAACATATAAAGGGCCATAATTTTCTTTTCCTATGTTACATTACTTGCAAACATAAAATACAAAAGCATATATAGATTAACAAAAGTGATCAACGATCACGGTTGATTTTCTGGTCCCAACCATCACCGGGACGCTTAGGCAAATGATTTTCAACATAATCATCAACCCTCTTATCCTCCTCATCTTTTCCCACCACCGTCTCCTTTATCTTATGGGTCGCATCTTTCGCGGTCTCCCACGCCCCCTTGGCCGTCTCCTTCACTTTCTCGTTCACATTATGCATCGTCTCTCCCACCTTCCCCGCCCCTTCCTTCGCCTTGTCAGCCGTCCACCCCGCCGTATCCTTAGTCCTTTCTTTTGCATCGTTCATGGTTTCCTTGGTCGTTTCCTTTGCATCCCTCATTGTTTCTCCGACTTTATTAGCCCCTTCCTTCGCCTTGTCGGATGTCCACTCTGCCGTATCCTTAGTCCTTTCTTTTGCATTGTACATTGTTTCCCCTGCCTTATTCATTCCCTCTTGAGCCTTCCGCTTTGCCGCCTCAGTGCCCTGTTTTGCTCTGTCCGCAGCATCCTGCATTGCTTCGCCGGCTTGTCGGGTGCCCTCTTTGGCCTTCTCGTTCACGTCCTGGGCGGTGTCCTTGGCTTTCTGCTTCATTTCTGAGTATTTCCTCTCAACCTCCTCGGCTTCTTTGTCGCTCTCGTACACTTGCCGTGCCTCCCTAATTCTTTCAGCAGCTTTTGCGTCTTCTTCTCCCCCAGCATCCTCTCTAGCATACTGATTCTAAAGCACAAATTTTAAGTACTGTTAACTCTCAAAAATTGTCCAAAACTTCAATTAATTTCAACAACATTTTAAGCATGAACAAGATTAAATAAATGGGATTAAATAAATGGGTGATGATAAAAGGTTGCGACAATATTTAGTTATCGCAATCTTACTTGTCGCAGTTTAATTGGTACATATAGGCGCCACAAAAACCGCATTATCGGAATAAATAATGGTAATCGATATAAAGAAAGAAACAAATTAGAATATTAAGAGTTTCCTACCATTTTCTGAAACATGTGTAATAGTTTATATAAGTTAAATATTTTAATTTTCAATTTAAATCATGACACATACGCATGTCATGTCATTATTGTGACACGGTTTAACGCGCACGATCCCCCAAGGTATACAAACTTATTTTGTATAAGTGTTACGTAAAAGACTGTCATGTACAAGTTTACGTTAATCCTAGATTAGGAATGCTAAAGTTCGAATTGCATGTAATTGATAATACGAAATCATAAATACGTTTACAACATTAGTGTCATTGATATTGTAGCATTCCACAAGCAACATTAAAATCACTACAATTGTTATTGTAGCATTCCACGGGCAACATTAGCAACGTGCTTCTATATTAATGAAGCTATTTAATGAGGAAATGCATAAATTTTACAACCCGTCATTAGAAAACAAAACAAATAAAGAATCACAAAAACCTCTAATTATATTAACATAAGGTCGCATATTCAATCGTGACAACATTGATAAGGCAAAGGTTATAACCGTAAGTACTCTATTCTTAAGGAAAAGACAAAAATATAAACACGAAGGAAATTGGTGTAATTCAGATAATTCACTATTGTATGAATAGTAACCAAAGTATGAGACTTTATAAGTGTTAGGATTTGGTGTGAAAGCATTTTTATTTTAACCGGAATAAAATTGGCCACTTAAATGAGAGAGCCGGAAGAGTTTAAAAAAAAAGTAGTCCTAAATTGTTGATTTCATATCATTCCTAATTGTTTGTTTAATTGTTGATTCCATTCCCAGTTGTTTGTTTAATTGATGATTCCATTCCCAGTTGTTTGTTCTATTAAGAATTTGTTGAATGAAATTGAGAAAAGGATAAAAATGATGAGACAATGACAAATGAGCCAAACAAACCGGATAAAGGATTAATAAACAATGTTTTTTTTTAATAACTGAGTAACTCGTAATAGCACCACATCATCCGTGTTACTGCGACACAAGAAATTCGTACACACGCAAAGTAACATACGTGATACAAATCGAACAACAAAGGGTTTACCTGATTAAACTTGGAGGCTGAAGTAAAGTAAACCCTTGAAACTTTACGAGGGAAAAGATAAGAAACCCCTTGAGGAGGTAAACCCACTTTTGAGACCTTCAAAAAGGTGTTCTTCACCATAAACATAGACGCCATTCTTGCAAATACTTAGCTTTGCTTTGTTTTGTTTCCAAAAGAAGATAAAAATAGGATTTCAACTTAGTTTTAATTTACTTCAAGAGAGTAAACAATTGGTTGATCAAGTTTGGAGATGGTGTTAACTATAAAGGGTTTCAAGTTGTAAGAGGAGATATTAGGTGGAGTGTTAGTTGCATGCCACGTTAAGTGCGATATTGACACGTGTTTGTTGTCAAAGTTAGCGAGCTTCAGCAGTCAACACATATGTCTCTACTCATATATTTTTTTCTAAAAAAAATTGTGGTTTTGTTTAGTTTTCGGTTGGGCCTATTCATTTGTAGATTTTTGAGGTTAGGGACTTAGGGATTCCAACTTCCAACGTTGGTTCGGCCCAATAAGTAGAGTTATTGGTAATCTGTCGGTTATGGATCAGGTTTAGGTTCGATTATAACGGTTTGTTAATTGATTGTTTTTTAGTTTGTCTATGTGTGGCGCGACACAACATCAATTGATGGTATGACGCGTTTACGTTAAGAAAATAGCAGAGTTGAACGTTGAACGTGGAACTAGGGGTGGCAATCATATCAGGTTGGGTCGGGTTCGTGTTCGGGTTGACTATTTTCAGGTTGACTACCCCCGTACCCGAACCTGATCTGTTTAAGAATTCGGGTTGAAAACCTAAACCTGAACCTGATCTGTTGATTATCAGGTCAACCAGAACCTGATCTGTTTTTGACCTGAAAATTTTAAAAATTTTAACATACACGAAAAAATTTAGGTTGAAGCTGCTGTTTTCAGGTTGGGTTGACCTGAACCTGCTGTTTTCAGGTTGAGTCAACCCAAACCTGCTGTTTTCGGGTCATCCCAAACAATAAATTCTAAATTCTGATCTCAAATACAATTTAAATTTTAGCATCTAAGGGCAGCAGTTGAGTTAAAGGTGCCATTAAAGTTAGCACACCCTAATAGGTTTGCAGAAAGTATTAATAGTTTTACAGACCAAATTAGGTTGCCTCAAAGGCACAAATTACAACTTGAATTTAAAACAAGAACATTATAAATTGTTGGAGGAGGATGGCTGGTGAGCCTCAACCGGAGGCAACTTTGTCAATGGAATCTCATCACCTTCTACATTCACCCTCAAATTTACGACGGATCCTAAACATTAGCATAAATAAATAAAATATTAGCATAAATAAATAAAACATTAGCATAAATAAATAAAATATTAGCATAAATAAAATAGAAAAAACCAAAATCGAAAAATCCTAAACAAAATCGAAAAAATCCTAAACAAAATCAATAAAACTCTAAACCCTAAACATACTCGAACAAAGCGAAAATAAAATCGAAAAAATAAAAACCATCAGCATAAATCAAATCGAAAAAACACAAAATCGATAAATTAGAAAATATCAACATATAATCATATATAAAATCGAATAAAACAAAAATAACAGCATGAATTCGCATATAAAATTCAAAAAGATAAAAAAATAGCATAAATTAGAGAAATGACAACAAAGGAAATGAAAAAGAGTGAAGAACATTACCGAGTGAATGAAGAGGAACGAAAAATGAACCGTTGAGCAGAGGATGAGATGAACTGATGAGTGAGGAAGAGAGGAACCATTTAGTTGTTTAGAGAGTAAGGGTGCAAATGAGCTAGGACGTTCGTGAACAACTCGCGAACAAGCTCGGTCAAAGCTCGGTCAAAGCTCGTTCATTAAGCAATTGAACGAGCTCGAGCAAATATTTAAGGCTCGTTTGTTAAACGAGCTTTACTCGAACAACATCCCGTTCGGCTCGTTATTGTTCACGAACAGCCCGTTTATATCTCTTTTGTAACTCGTTAGTAGCCCGTTTATAACTCCGTTATAGCTTGTAAAATATTTTAATAGAATAATACAAATTTAAATATAGAATATGTATTATTTTGTATAATGGTAAAGTCTAAATTTAATATGGTAAAAAGTAAACAAATTTTAGGAATTATATATCTAGAAACTCAATAGTCAATGCATATTTGCTTGAATTTTGTCAATTATACATTCATATTTCCTGCTTCCTCTTTTAGTCTTCTCAATCACGACAATCAACAAGAATTTTGCTGGACTTCCAAATTAGCTACTTCTTCATATTTCGTCAATCTTTATGGCCACTATAAGTACCCTTGAATTGAATAGGTTTTCGATCATTTACTAAAACCCGTTTAAAGCTCGTTAAGATTTGAGCTCGAGCTCGAAATACAAACGAGCAAGCTCAAGCCGAGCCCGAGAAAGTATTTTATTAAACGAGCCTGGCTCGAACAAAAAAAATTAAAGCTCGTTCAAGCTCGAGCCTGCTCGAATACCAATGTTCCTTAACAAGCTTAGCTCGATAAGGTTATTACTCGACTCGGCTCGGCTCATTTGCAGCCCTATTAGAGAGAGAGTGTTTGAGGGAGTCAGTGAGGGAGTAAGAGAGTGGTGGCCGGTGGGTAGAAAGTAATGAATTAGGGTTTAGGTAAATTTAGTTTTATACTGTGATTTAAATGTTTGGGTAAAATAAAGTTATTTGGGCTTGGCCCATTATTGTCAATGACCTACCCCGTATTCTTTCTTTGTAATTGCTGACTGCTGTACCCGGGTACAGCCAGCTCTGGCTGTACCCCCCAAAAACGACGCGCTCATATTGTTTGTTCATTCTTGTCGACTGTTTGTTCTTTTTTATTGTACTGTTTGTTCATTCTTATTGTACTGATTGTTCTTTCTTGTTGTACTGTTTGTTCTTTCATGTTGTTTTTTAAATTCATCATCAAATTTTCATAATTGTTGTATTTTTTGTTATTTCTTCTGGAATTTTATGTTCTTTTTTATATTGTTTGTTCTTTCTTGTTTATTTGTTTGTTTATAATAATCATATGGTTAATGTTCATAATTAAATTCTTCATTAATCTTTTATTCTTTCTTTTGGTATTGTTTGTTCTTTCTTGTTGTACTGTTTGTTATTTCTTGTTGTTTTTTAAATTCATTCATCAAACTTATTGTTGTATTGTTTGTTCTTTCATGCTGGCTTTAAAATTCATCATAAAATTGTTCATAATTGTTGTATTGTTTGTTCTTTTTTCTGGAATTTTATGTTCTTTTTTATATTGTTTGTTCTTTTTTGTTGAATTATTTGTTCTTTCTTGTTTATTTGTTTGTTCATAATAATTATTTGCTTTATTGTTTTTTCTTTCTTGTTGTATTGTTTGTTCTTTCATGTTGGCTTTAAAATTCATCATAAATTAAAATTGTTCATAATTGTTGTATTGTTTGTTCTTTTTTCTGAAATTTTATGTTCTTTTTTATATTGTTTGTTCTTTTTTGTTGAATTATTTGTTTGTTCACAATAAATATATGGTTAATGTTCATAATGAAATTGTTCACTTCATTGGTCTTTTATGTTTTTACAAGCGCCTATATTGTTTATTTCCAAATAAATAAATAAATGTTCATTTCCAAAATAGTAAATGTTCATTCCAAATAAATAAATAAATATTCTTTTCCGAAATAGTAAATGTTCATTTCCGAAATAGTAAATGCTCATTTTTGTAGTGTATTTCCAAATAAATAAATAAATGTTCATTTCCAAAATAGTAAATGTTCATTCCAAATAAATAAATAAACGTTCATTTTCGAAATAGTAAATGTTCATTTTTGTACCAGTATTTGTTCTTTCTTGTTTTATTGTTTGTTCTTTCATGTTGGCTTTAAAATTCATCATAAAATTGTTCATAATTGTTGTTTTGGTTGTTCTTTTTTCTGGAATTTTATGTTCTTTTTTATATTGTTTGTTCTTTTTTGTTGAATTATTTGTTCTTTCTTGTTTATTTGTTTGTTCACAATAAATATATGGTTAATGTTCATAATGAAATTGTTCACTTAATTGGTTTTTATGTTTTTACAAGCGCCTATATTGTTTATTTCCAAATAAATACATAAATGTTCATATCCAAAATAGTAAATGTTCATTCCAAATAAATAAATAAATGTTCATTTCCGAAATAGTAAATGCTCATTTTTGTAGTTTATTTCTAAATAAATAAATAAATGTTCATTTCCAAAATAGTAAATGTTCATTCCAAATAAATAAATAAATGTTCATTTTCGAAATAGTAAATGTTCATTTTTGTACCAGTATATTAATGTTCATTTTAAACAACACAAAACGACATCGTTTTGGATGGGGGTACAGCCAGCTTTGGCTGTACCCGGGTATAGCCAAAAATTTGCGCTTTCTTTGTTCTTTACAAAATTGTCGTTCTTTTTTAACTAATTATTTTAAAAAAAAATTGTTTTAACTTTTGTCGGGTTATCAGGTCGGGTTGACCCGACCTGATTTTAACCCATTTAAATAATCAGGTTACACAAGTTGATTTCGGGTTGAGATTTTCAACCCAAACCTAACCCATTTAACTTCAGGTCGGGTTTGTGTCGACCCATTTAATTAATCGGGTTGAAAATCTCAACCCAAACCCGCTATTTTCAGGTCGGGTTCAGGTCGGGTTTTCAGGTCGGGTCAACTTTTGATTATACGGAGTTATAAAATATTAAATCATTGGCTGATTTGTTAGACATATTCTTCCTAGAAAAGTGGTAGACTCGCTCATACAATACTCACGTGGTAGTGAGTTAGACACCCTAGTAACATATATTTCTAAAAAATCTCAACTTTTTTTTTAGTTCCTATTTCAAAATACTTTTTTAGTTCCAAATATTATCATTTTAAGATACTTTTTATATTATTTATGTTACTCAACGTAATATTTGGTGTTACACTGTTACTAGTTATATAAGTTACTATTCTCTCCGTATTTATTTAAGAGATACACTTGGTAGGGCACGGGTATTAAGAAGAAGAATTGAATGAAATAAAGTAATAAAACAAGTGGGGTTAGGTAGATATTTTAATAAGTAAAATAAGTGAGGACCATATCATTTTAGTGAGTGGGGGTGGGGTGTAGTGTAACACCCTAATAATTCCTTGCTTTTACCAAGATATTACCGCCACCGTGATAACGGCTAAGGCTATTTACCAGAATTACGCAGCGAAATTAACTAACTTTCAAAACATAATAAATAGTTAATGGTCATTAAAACAAACTGGAACCACTAAGGCCCAAAACCAAAGTATTAAATATTTCAAAATCCATTAACTATAAATAGTAGTAATAGTAGTAATAACGATAGTCATGACTAAATAAAAGTAGAGTTTATAAATGTTAGGTTATGATACATATGTCAATTCATAAATCATGCGGAAAAACCATAAAGCCAGGAAAACATATTATTTACACATAATCATTTAGCATAGTTTAGATGCATACTCTTTGTTGCGTGCCTTCCCTAGCTGCGCCCGAACCGAACAAGAACAAGTCTTTAGGACTCCAAGTGTCGTCCCTCCGTAGATAGTCCACAGCACGTCCGGATCCGCCTTAAGATTGACCAACTAGAATCGCCCTTAAGGTACTATTATTTTCGGCACTTTATAGGCAATTGTGTGACTGAATTTTGCTCTCAAAAACTCACTTTGAATACTTGAATGCTCGATTTAAATATGTGACCCTAGGCACGTATTTATAGAGTTATGGAAAAGGATTTGGAATCCTATTAGGATACTAATTTATTTAATTATAATCCTACTAGGACTCTAATTAAATAAACTAAATCTTTTCGGATTAGATTTAATCATATGACAAATCCCGGTAGCTTTAGTATTCGAGTAGCACACAAACACACACGCACGCACAGCAGCCCACGAGGGGCGCTATGCGCGCGCGCGCAGCCCGCGAGCTCGCAGCCCACTGCCGCAAGCCCATACGCTGCCGCAGCCTTGGCGCGCGCTGGGCCTGCCTTGCGGTGGGCCTGGCGCAGCCTTGGCTGGTGCGTTTGTGGCGCGCTGGCTTGCTGGGCGATGGCCCGGCTTCGTGCTGGGCCTTCGTCTGGCAGGCCTCGTCCGATGCTAATTCGTACGATACGCTTCCGATTAATTTCCCGATTCCGGAATTCATTTCCGATACGAACAATATTCAACATTTCCGATTCCGGAATCAATTTCCGTTTCGAACAAATATTTAATATTTCCGTTTCCGGAATTATTTTCCGATTCCGATAATATTTCCGATTCTGACAATATTTCCGTTTCCGGCAATATTTCCGATTCCGGCAATATTTCCATTTCCGATAATATTTTCCGATACGTACCATGTTTCCGTTTCCGGCAACATCTACGACTTGGATAATATTTATATTTCCGATACGATCCATATTTCCGTTTCCGGCAATATCATCGTTTCCGGAGTATTCATTTCTTGCCTGTGACGATCTCAGCTCCCACTGAAACAAAGATCCGTCGATTTCGAATATCCATAGATGGAGTATTTAATGCCATTAAAAATTTGATCCGTTTACGTACTATTTGTGTGACCCTACGGGTTCAGTCAAGAGTAAGCTGTGGATTAATATCATTAATTCCACTTGAACTGAAGCGGCCTCTAGCTAGGCATTCAGCTCACTGGATCTCACTGAATTATTAACCTGTTAATTAATACTGAACCGCATTTATTAGACCTTAACATAGAATGCATACTTGGACCAAGGGCATTATTTCTTTCAGTCTCCCACTTGTCCTTAGGGACAAGTGTGCATTTCCTAATTCCTTTGTCGCTCGATGCTTGCTCTTGAACATAAGGTAAGAGTTGTCATCCTTATTATGTCCAGAGGTGTTCCTCGGTTTCAGAGTTCAACTGATCAAATAAACAGATAATCATAGCCTATGATTCATCCGAGCACGGCCATACATTTCACAGTTTCTAGCTCTCCGAGTGGCCTTGTACAACTTTTAAGCATCTCATCCCGATTTATGGGAGGACAATCCCAATCTTGCGATCTTGAGATTAGACTTCGTTTGATAGGTGATTACCTGAGCGTTGCCTTTATAGCCTCCTTTTACAGTGCGACGGTTGGTCAACGTCAAAGCAACCAGTTCTCAAACAAGTAATCTCAAATCACTCAGGTATTGAGGATTTAGTGTCTAATAATTTTAATGAAATTTACTTATGACAGATTTTCATCTCTTACAGTAAAGTTTCATAGGTCTTGTCCGATACTAGTCTTCCCAAAGTAAGTATCTATGCAAATGATTATGACATTGCCATGTCCACATAGTTCAAGAAACAGAACTACTAGTCATCTTGCATTTTAATCGTCTAACGTTTTCTATGCGTCCAATTTTATAGAAAACTCCGACTAGGGACCATTTTCAACCTTTGACATTCAAGTTCACTTGATAGACATTTCTTAGTCACAGGACTGGTCCTGACAGTCTATCTTGAATATATCGTCAAATTTGAAGGGACTCATCATTTAAATCTGTACTTAGAAACTAAAATACTTATTAGCTTCACTAAAATACATTTCTAATTCCCAATTGCTTGCTTAAATCTGTACTTAGATTTTATAAACTAGCTTTTCTTTTCAAGCATTTATTTGGATCCACAAATCCTATGACATACCATGTACATAGTTTCTTCCAACATTTGACTGAGGAAGATGTTTTGTCATCCAATTGCCATATGTACCAATATGCAATCATTGCTTGAATTATAGACTTAAGCATTACGATTTTGCATGAGGTTTCAACACAATCCACATCGTGAATTTGCTTGTAACCTTTAGCAACTAATCTAGCTTTGTGTGTGAACACAATTTCATGTTTGATGGTTTTTATCCTTAAAACAAACTTGCAACCAATAGGTGTGAAACTATTCTTGCAAATCAACAAAATTTCAATTTTGTCATCAAAACATTGAGTATGTTTTATGGCCTCTAACCATTTAAAACATTTGAGTCTATATATGGCCTCTAACCATTTTAGGGAATCTGGGTTTCGTCATAGCTTTCTTACAAGTCACAAACTCATTAATCTACATGATAATAGTTTGACTGCAAGTTGTAGGTTTCTTCACTATCTAATAGAAGAATCGCATAGCTTCAGTGACCTGAACTCCATGATTCTTCACTATTTAATAGAAGAATCTCATAGTTTCAGTGACTTGAACTCTATGCCTACTTGGGTATAGAACATCAAACAATAGAATATCAATAGCCACTTGAAAGTCCTTTGAATATTCTGTTCTCCTTGAAGCACTTGGAAAGTCTTCTAAGAGATGTCTATTCTTTAAAGCCACTTCTAAAGTCTTTAAAGGATAAGTTCGGATTTTCTGAAGCACTTCGAAAAGCCTCCGGAATGTCTGTTTATGTTTGTTGTTCGCCTCGAAGACTTTCGAGGTCTATTTTCTCCCACTTGTCATTTTGGAAACGAATCTCCAAAAGGACATCATTTCGAGCAAACAAACATTATGTTCTCAAAAATTCGTGGTAGAAACAATACCCTTGTGTCTCATTTGAATAAATCACAATGAAACATATATCTATACTTGGGGCCTTAGTTTGTTGAATAACAAACACTAAGCTCCCACTGAGTTTAGGAACTCTTTAAATATATTATGAAAAGAAATTTTGAAATTACTTTTCAATAGCTTTGACGAATTTGGTTTAGTTTGGTGGTAGTTGAGCATTTTATTTTAGAAATTATAGGAAAAGTCTTTATGATTCATCATTGATCGAATCAAGTACTAATTGACTTCGATTATTCCAACTAAGATATGCCATATCTTATGGACCTAGATTGTGAAATTACAACACACAATCATTGATGATCATATTTGGTCTCAAGTAATCATCAACATGATCTAACCTAGATCTTTATGATTTCTTGCCAAGTGGATTTTATACTTCTGAATCTTTGAACTAGTCAAACAGATTCAAACCTATATTCACTCAAATCCATGTGAAATAATAAAGTCATAAAACCTTTCTTTAACTTTGAACTCTATCGTCTAGGCGTTCTAACAATAGTTCATATTCTTTGTTACTTTCAACAAGTAAGACTGGCTTGTCTTAAGTTGATCTAGAAATCAACCAACTTTCAAAAGTCCATTAAAATAGAGCTTGTGATTGTTAACTTGTTGACATGGTCTAAGCAACAATGCCAAAGATTAGTGGAACTCAAATCAAGGGTTTGATTTGAACCTAGTAAAGTTTTTATTGTTAAAGAGTTGTTTGTTTTAATCAAGCATATTGACTCAACCCGTAATTGACCATTTCACTCAAATAAACAAACAAACATTGTTTTTGTTTTTCTTGAATGTGAGTCTTTCTGTGTTTGAAAAACAGAAATTTAGGTATGCTGATTATGGAACAAAATAGCCATTAAGTTCCAGCCTTTGAAAGGACTTAAAACAAACTAGATGACCCTACAACTAATGTAGCATTGCCATGCTTCATTTCCCACTTGTAGGCCATTAGTGTAGCCTAGCTTCCATTGTTTGAGTTATTACCGAAGTAAGAACCTCAAGCGGTATATGATACCAAGGAAGTTTGATTCCTAGGTCACTTCTCTTTAAACATAAACTTATAGGTAGAAACGGAATTGTAAATTCCTGTCATCTGTTCCTTTGTTTTCCTATTTCTTGTACCCTTTCTTATAGTCTTAAGAATTGAATTCTTTAGTGTTGACTTTTATACTTTGTTAGACATGTCCAATGTCACCAACAAGGTTCTTTACCATTTTAATTTATGTTGAATATTTTGTTTCAACTAGATGATCTTACCAGAAGCTTCTAAAGTTCTCTAAGTATCGATCTATTCGAATGTCTAGGGACTAGACTCATTCGAGAATTAAATGGAAAAAAGATTTTAGGTTGTTAACCATTGGTAAAGCTGAGCGTTTAAACTCAATGCTTTATGATCTCAAAACTACATTGTATTTTGAATTCACAAGCACCAATCGGTTTGCCATTCGACTTTGATGTTCGAAAACAACCATAAAAGTCGCTATAAGAAACGTACATTTTAAATTGCTCACTTTCTCTCATTTCCTTGAATCGTTCTTGGATTCACTACCAATCGAAGAAATTTACTGTTACCTTTCTAAAAGGATTTACCGCAGTGCAAGAATTTAATTATAAACAATAATTAAAACATACATTGAAGCATGCAAAGTCTAAACATTTATCATGAGTAATAACTTGAAAATTAAAGCAATCATGCAATTTCAACAAGTTATTAGCATTTTATTCGAATTTATTGTTCCGGCAGGTGCGAATAAAATGATTCCAAGATCCTAAAACCATTGAAGAATTAAGCACAGTTTGTCGACTCAATTCTAAAACATTTTAGGTAAGCAAAAGCCTTTTGCTAATAGTCTAGAAACTACTCTTGGTTGATAGGTACGTCTAAGAACTTATTAGGTAAACCTATCGATTTTGCCACGACATAAAAGGACTCCTTACTTATATCGTTGAGTTTCACCAAAACTAACATGTACTCACAATTATTTGTGTACCTTGCCCCTTTAGGACCAATAAGTAACACCTCGCTGAGCGAAAACTATTACTAGATTGATGTAAAGGATATCCAAGCAAGTGTATATTTTGGCATGGCACCTTTTAACTCAATTTTTAAGTTTGGAACTTAAGGCTCTTACTATGTTGGTTAGATTTTAAGTGAACTAAAATCCTTAATCATGCAACATAATCAAGCTTTTGATCTCATGCATTTTAAGACATATTTAAAAGCAATAAATAACTTAAAACATGCATAAGATAAATGTGATCTAGTATAGCCCGACTTCATCTTGAAGCTTTAACTTCAAAGTCCGTCTTGAAAATCTCCGTGGGAGGCACCATTTTCTTCAAATAGAATAAGCTATAATTAAAAATAATTACAACTATTTGATGGTACGCAGACCATATTTGAATTGAAAAACAACTTTGGTCCTTTAGACCAATTACATTCAAATTAATGGTACGCAGACCATATTTTCTATCCTATTTGGGCCATACTAGTCACTTCATAACCTGCAAAACAGTACATATACAATATATACCATTCATCCATTCATTAAAATGAATGGCCCACATAGCTGGTTAGTAAAACACATTATGCATCACATAAACATTTGCATCAATTAATCAAGGGCACAAATAATCTACAAATTATTCAGTCCTTATTAATTCTAATCAAGTTGTTTTAACCTTAAGGTTTTGTAGACCTAATCAAGAGTTTATGACTAAAAAGGGCTCCCACTTAAACCAATAAATTCATATGCTTTACTAATTTTAAACATAAAAATGTATTTCTAGTCTAACCGGAAACATACAAATTTAATTAAAATTTAAAGCTCATATAAATTTATAATTGAATCCAAAAAGTTTAATTTAATTTCAGTCGTATTTAAATTAATTCATGATTTTAATTTTAGTAAAATAATTAGAATAAATAAAATTTATTATAATTACAATATTCAAAAAAATCCAAGAAAATAATTTAAATTATTAATTTTAAAATTAATTAAAATTACGTAAACTGAAAATTTCAAATTAAAATTTCAAAACGATCTAATCGCAACGCAACAACCCTACGCAACGTACGCCTATGGGCCACACGCACACAGCCATCGCTGGCCATGTGCGCGCTGCCCATGCGCTGCGTCGCATTGCTGCTGCTGCTTTCCTTGGCAAGGCATCACGCGAGCTGGTGCTCGCTGCGCGCGCCAGCATTCGATGCACGCGAGCCATCGCTCGCTGCGCTCGCTCGCCAGCGCTCGCTTCATGCGAGCCAGCGCCCGCTGCGCGCGCTCGCCAGCGCTTGCTTTATGCGGGCCATTGCTCGCTGCGCACGCTCGCCAGCGCTTGCTGCGCGCGCTTGCCATCGCTCGATCCTGCGAGGCATCGACGCTGGGCGTAGCACTCGTGGCACGCGAGCTTGCGCTCGCTGCGCGCGAGGCTTCGCACGCTTTGCGCGAGGCAATGCGCGCTGTGGCGCAGCTCGCTTGCTGCCCACACGCGACTGCTGTGCCTTGCTTTCGCCCTCGCCCATTCATCCATTGCTCACAGCCCACGACACAAGGCAGGGCTGCTGCCTTGTGCTCGTGCACCATGGCTTTGCTCATTGCATTCGTGCCGCATGGGCGACGAGCTCCCTTGCTCGTCGTCACATGCCCGCACTATACAACACCCCTTAAGGGTAACACGTAGCGTCCATTGCTTTGTGCGTGCAAGTTTCATGAGCGAATCGCATAAAATTTAAAAATTTATATTTAAAATTAATGACAAATTAATAAATAATATTAATTTCATAATTTTAGGGCGAAAAATCGAAAATTTATTATTCAATTGATTTCCGATTAACATGGATTCAAGTCTAGGTCATAAAAATTTAAAATTTAACATAAATTTACAATTTTTATGGTGGTTTTTAATCATAGGTATCTAATTAAATTATAATTAATTATGAAAATCAAATTAATTCTAAATTATTCTAATTTTCAACAAATTAATCATAATTACAAATTAGATTGCATAATTAACAAGGCTAGGCATTCAAACTTGTTAAACATATACAGCAGGTCAATCAAAAATTCAAGATTTATCAACAAGAATCGCAAATATTTAATTTAACATCTTAAATTTACGAAATTTTGCATTCGAAAAACTAAAACCTTCGAAAAGTCATAGTTAGGCTTCGAATTTGAGAATTCTGGGTTCGGCGGAATTTGAAAATTTTAGAATGCCTTTTACATGCGGAATTGACACAAAAATCACTCGATTTGGATGAGTAACGAAGAAACTGCCGAAAAACTGCGTACGTATAATTAAATAAACGCAATTTGCAATTAATTAACAATTACGAAAATTAATCACCCCTTTTAATTCTTGCAAATTTGTAATATTTAACCATGTTCATGCAATTTAGATTATGAAAATAATAAGAGGCTCGTGATACCACTGTTAGGTTATGATACATATGACAATTCATAAATCATGCGGAAAAACCATAAAGCCAGGAAAACATATTATTTACACATAATCATTTAGCATAGTTTAGATGCATACTCTTTGTTGCGTGCCTTCCCTAGCTGCGCCCGAACCGAACAAGAACAAGTCTTTAGGACTCCAAGTGTCGTCCCTCCGTAGATAGTCCACAGCACGTCCGGATCCGCCTTAAGATTGACCAACTAGAATCGCCCTTAAGGTACTATTATTTTCGGCACTTTATAGGCAATTGTGTGACTGAATTTTGCTCTCAAAAACTCACTTTGAATACTTGAATGCTCGATTTAAATATGTGACCCTAGGCACGTTTTTATAGAGTTATGGAAAAGGATTTGGAATCCTATTAGGATACTAATTTATTTAATTATAATCCTACTAGGACTCTAATTAAATAAACTAAATCTTTTCGGATTAGATTTAATCATATGAAAAATCCCGGTAGCTTTAGGATTCGAGTAGCACACAAACACACACGCACGCACAGCAGCCCACGAGGGGCGCTATGCGCGCGCAGCGCGCAGCCCGCGAGCTCGCAGCCCACTGCCGCAAGCCCATACGCTGCCGCAGCCTTGGCGCGCGCTGGGCCTGCCTTGCGGTGGGCCTGGCGCAGCCTTGGCTGGTGCGTTTGTGGCGCGCTGGCTTGCTGGGCGATGGCCCGGCTTCGTGCTGGGCCTTCGTCTGGCAGGCCTCGTCCGATGCTAATTCGTACGATACGCTTCCGATTAATTTCCCGATTCCGGAATTCATTTCCGATACGAACAATATTCAACATTTCCGATTCCGGAATCAATTTCCGTTTCGAACAAATATTTAATATTTCCGTTTCCGGAATTATTTTCCGATTCCGATAATATTTCCGATTCTCACAATATTTCCGTTTCCGGCAATATTTCTGATTCCGGCAATATTTCCATTTCCGATAATATTTTTCGATACGTACCATGTTTCCGTTTCCGGCAACATCTACGACTTGGATAATATTTATATTTCCGATACGATCCATATTTCCGTTTCCGGCAATATCATCGTTTCCGTAGTATTCATTTCTTGCCTGTGACGATCTCAGCTCCCACTGAAACCAAGATCCGTCGATTCCGAATATCCATAGATGGAGTATTTAATGCCATTAAATACTTGATCCGTTTACGTACTATTTGTGTGACCCTACGGGTTCAGTCAAGAGTAAGCTGTGGATTAATATCATTAATTCCACTTGAACTGAAGCGGCCTCTAGCTAGGCATTCAGCTCACTTGATCTCACTGAATTATTAACTTGTTAATTAATACTGAACCGCATTTATTAGACTTAACATAGAATGCATACTTGGACCAAGGGTATTATTTCCTTCAGTCTCCCACTTGTCCTTAGGGACAAGTGTGCATTTCCTAATTCCTTTGTCGCTCGATGCTTGCTCTTGAACATAAGGTAAGAGTTGTCATCCTTATTATGTCCAGAGGTGTTTCTCGGTTTCAGAGTTCAACTGATCAAATAAACAGATAATCATAGCCTATGATTCATCCGAGCACGGCCATGCATTTCACAGTTTCTAGCTCTCCGAGTGGCCTTGTATAACTTTTAAGCATCTCATCCCGATTTATGGGAGGACAATCCCAATCTTGTGATATTGAGATTAGACTTCGTTTGATAGGTGATTACCTGAGCGTTGCCTTTATAGCCTCCTTTTACGGTGCGACGGTTGGTCAACGTCAAAGCAACCAGTTCTCAAACAAGTAATCTCAAATTACTCAGGTATTGAGGATTCAGTGTCTAATAATTTTAATGAAATTTACTTATGACAGATTTTCATCTCTTACAGTAAAGTTTCATAGGTCTTGTTTGATACTAGTCTTCCCAAAGTAAGTATCTATGCAAATGATTATGACATGGCCATGTCCACATAGTTCAAGAAACAGAACTACTAGTCATCTTGCATTCTAATCGTCTAACGTTTTCTATGCGTCCAATTTTATAGAAAACTCCGACCAGGGACCTTTTCAACCTTTGACATTCAAGTTCACTTGATAGACATTTCTTAGTCACAGGACTGGTCCTGACAGTCTATCTTGAATATATCGTCAAATTGAAGGGACTTATCATTTAATAAACCACAAATTAAATGGAAAAATGAATTCTTTTCATTTATTGTGAATGATTAACCAATAATGTTTTACAAAGATTTAAACTCTAAAACTTTAAAACATTAAACAGAGACATCAAAGCCATTCTCCAATATGCTTGATTCCCATAGCTGCAGTGTGCGAGTTGTGCTTCGCTTGCGGCAGAGGTTTAGTCAATGGATCTGATATGTTGTCATCAGTTCCAATTTTGCTTATCTCGACTTCTTTTCTTTCAACGAACTCTCGTAGAAGGTGAAATCTACGAAGTACATGCTTGACTCTCTGGTGGTGTCTAGGCTCCTTTGCCTGTGCAATAGCTCCGTTATTGTCACAATACAGGGCTATTGGTCCTTTAATGGAGGGGACTACACCAAGTTCACCTATGAACTTCCTTAGCCATATAGCTTCCTTTGCTGCTTCATGTGCAGCAATGTACTCCGCTTCAGTTGTAGAATCCGCAATGGTGCTTTGTTTAGCACTTTTCCAGCTTACTGCTCCTCCGTTGAGGCAGAAGACAAACCCAGACTGTGATCTGAAATCATCTTTGTCGGTTTGGAAACTTGCGTCCGTATAGCCTTTAACAATTAATTCATCATCTCCACCAAAGACCAGGAAGTCATCTTTGTGCCTTTTCAGGTACTTCAGAATGTTCTTGGCAGCAGTCCAATGCGCCTCTCCTGGGTCTGACCGGTATCTGCTCGTAGCACTGAGTGCGTAAGCAACATCCGGGCGTGTACATATCATAGCATACATTATTGAACCAATCAATGATGCATATGGAATCCCATTCATTCGTCTACGCTCATCAAGTGTTTTTGGACACTGAGTCTTGCTTAGAGTCATTCCATGAGACATGGGTAGGTAGCCTCGCTTGGAGTCTGCCATCTTGAACCTATCAAGCACCTTATTGATATAAGTGCTTTGACTAAGTCCAATCATCTTTTTAGATCTATCTCTGTAAATCTTGATGCCCAATATGTACTGTGCTTCTCCTAGATCTTTCATCGAAAAACATTTCCCAAGCCAAATCTTGACAGAGTTCAACATAGGAATGTCATTTCCGATAAGTAATATGTCGTCGACATATAGTACTAGGAAAGCAATTTTGCTCCCACTGACTTTCTTGTATACACAAGATTCGTCTGCGTTCTTGATGAAACCAAAGTCACTGACTGCTTCATCAAAACGTATATTCCAGCTCCTGGATGCCTGCTTCAATCCGTAGATTGACTTCTTTAGCTTACATACCTTTTTAGCATTCTTTGGATCCTCAAAACCTTCAGGCTGTGTCATAAACACAGTTTCTGTTAAAACGCCGTTTAAGAAAGCAGTTTTGACATCCATCTGCCATATTTCGTAATCGTAATATGCAGCGATTGCTAACATTATCCGAATAGACTTTAGCATTGCAACTGGTGAAAAGGTTTCATCGTAATCCACACCGTGGACTTGCCTGTAACCTTTTGCAACCAATCTAGCTTTGAAAACTTCAAGTTTCCCATCCTTGTCCTTTTTCAGTTTGAAAACCCATTTGCTTCCAATGGCTTGGTAGCCATCTGGCAAATCGACCAAATCCCATACTTGGTTTTCAGACATGGAGTCTAATTCAGATTGCATGGCTTCTTGCCACTGCTTGGAGCTAGGGCTCGTCATAGCTTGTTTGTAAGTCGCAGGTTCATCACTTTCAAGTAATAGAACGTCATAGCTCTCGTTCGTCAAAATACCTAAGTACCTTTCCGGTTGAGATCTATATCTTTGCGATCTACGCGGGGTAACATTTCTAGTTTGACCATGATTCTCACCAGATTCTTCTAAAGATCTCTGAGTTTCATCCTGAATGTCATCTTGAGCATTCTCTAGAGTTTGTTGTTTGACTCGAATTTCTTCGAGGTCTACTTTTCTCCCACTTGTCATTTTGGAAATGTGATCTTTCTCCAAAAAGACACCATCTCGAGCAACAAACACCTTGTTCTCAGATGTATTGTAGAAGTAATACCCCTTTGTTTCCTTTGGATAGCCCACAAGGATACATTTGTCAGATTTTGGATGAAGTTTGTCTGAAATTAATCGTTTGACGTATACTTCACATCCCCAAATCTTAAGAAAAGACACATTTGGAGGCTTTCCAAACCATAATTCGTATGGAGTCTTTTCGACAGCTTTAGACGGAGCTCTATTTATAGTGAGTGCAGCTGTATTTAGTGCATGTCCCCAAAATTCTAATGGAAGTTTGGCCTGACCCATCATTGACCTGACCATGTCTAGCAAGGTTCTGTTCCTCCGTTCCGACACACCGTTCCATTGTGGTGTTCCAGGAGGAGTCAATTCTGATAGAATTCCACATTCTTTCAGATGGTCATCAAATTCATAGCTCAGATATTCACCGCCTCTATCAGACCGCAGTGCCTTAATCTTCTTGCTTAATTGATTCTCTACTTCACTCTGAAATTCCTTGAATTTGTCAAAGGATTCAGACTTATGCTTCATTAGGTAGACATAACCATACCTACTGAAGTCATCAGTGAAAGTGATAAAGTAGCTGAAACCACCTCTAGCATTTGTACTCATTGGTCCACATACATCTGTATGGATTAAACCCAATAGTTCATTTGCTCTTTCTCCAACTTTAGAGAAAGGTTGCTTTGTCATTTTGCCAAGTAAACATGATTCGCATTTACCATAATCCTCTAAGTCAAATGGTTCTAGAATTCCTTCCTTTTGAAGTCTTTCTAAGCGTTTCAAGTTTATATGGCCTAATCGACAATGCCACAGATAGGTGAGATCTGAATCATCCTTTTTGGCCTTTTTGGTATTTATGTTATATACTTGTTTGTCGTGATCTAATAAATAAAGTCCATTGACTAATCTAGCAGATCCATAAAACATCTCTTTAAAATAAAACGAACAACTATTGTCTTTTATTAAAAAGGAAAATCCCTTAGCATCTAATCAAGAAACTGAAATGATGTTTTTTTTTTTAGTAAGACTTGGAACATGGAAACATTCTTCCAGTTCCAAAACTAGCCCGGAGGGCAACGACAAATAGTAAGTTCCTACAGCTAATGCAGCAATCCGTGCTCCATTTCCCACTCGTAGGTCGACTTCACCCTTGCTTAACTTTCTACTTCTTCTTAGTCCCTGTGGATTGGAACATAAGTGTGAGCCACAACCTGTATCTAATACCCAAGAAGTTGAATTAGCAAGTATACAGTCTATAACGAAAATACCTGAAGATGGAACGACTGTTCCGTTCTTCTGATCTTCCTTTAGCTTTGGACATTCTCTTTTGTAATGGCCTATTCCATCACAATAAAGACAGCTTGATGTGGACTTGTCCTGCTTTGATTTAGCATTGCCCTTGGACTTTCCACCTTTCTTGAATGGTCTCCTTCCAGCCTTGAGTAAATCTTTGGCTTCACAGTCCAGTATTATTTCAGCCTTTCTGACAAGGTGAACAAATTCTGCAACTGTTTCTTCTCTTGGTTCACTTAGGAATAGTTGCTTGAAGCGACCAAACCCACTGTGTAGTGAATTGAGCAAGATAGAGGCTGCCATCCTTTCGCTTATTGGTGTTCCTAGTAGACTTAGGCGATCAAAGTATGAACGCATAAGATCCACATGGAACCTCAGTGGGACTCCTACCCTCTGTTTAGTGCGAAGGAGCTGAACATGTGTTTCTTGGATCTCCATCCTATAACACCTGTTGGAAGAACTAACCTTTAGACCAGACATTGATTCAATCAACTCATGGACGTTTAGGTCCCTGTCCTCCGTGCTTCCACGACAGATATCCCTCAGATTCTTGATGAGCGTAAAAGGTTCATAGGCTACAAACCTTTTAGCCCAATCATCAGGGATATTGTTCAGCATGAGACTCATAACCTTTTTGAGATCCGCATCCCAGGCGTAAAATCTCTCAGGGGTCATGTCTCTGGCATAGTAGCTTGGCATGGGATGTGACAGTACATACTCAAGTCCATTGAGTTTGACTATTTCAACTAGCTTAGCTTCCCATTCAAGAAAATTTGCCAGGTTCAGCTTGACCATAAGCTCAGAACCTATGATGATGTTTTGATTGTTGTTTGCCATTTTAAAAACTACAATTGAAAAGAATAAACAAATAAATAACCATTCACAGTTTCTCTTAATAAACTTAAATTCTAGCATACATGCATAATTCAATGTTTATTAAGCATTTTATTCAAGTTATGTGTTCCGGCAGGTGTGAATAAAATGATTCCAAGATCCTAAAATCATTGAAGAACTAAGCACAGTTTGTCGACTTAATCCTAAAACATCTTAGGTAAGCAAAAGCCTTTTGCTAATAGTCTAGAAACTATTCTTGGTTGATAGGTACGTCTAAGAACTTATTAGGTAAACCTATCGATTTTGCCACGACATAAAAGGACTCCTTACTTATATCGTTGAGTTTCACCAAAACTAACATGTACTCACAATTATTTGTGTACCTTGCCCCTTTAGGACCAATAAGTAACACCTCGCTGAGCGAAAACTATTACTAGATTGATGAAAAGGATATCCAAGCAAGTGTATATTTTGGCATGGCACCTTTTAACTCAATTTTTAAGTTTGGAACTTAAGGCTCTTACTATGTTGGTTAGATTTTAAGTGAACTAAAATCCTTAATCATGCAACATAATCAAGCTTTTGATCTCATGCATTTTAAGACATATTTAAAAGCAATAAATAACTTAAAACATGCATAAGATAAATGTGATCTAGTATAGCCCGACTTCATCTTGAAGCTTTAACTTCAAAGTCCGTCTTGAAAATCTCCGTGGGAGGCACCATTTTCTTCAAATAGAATAAGCTATAATTAAAAATAATTACAACTATTTGATGGTACGCAGACCATATTTGAATTGAAAAACAACTTTGGTCCTTTAGACCAATTACATTCAAATTAATGGTACGCAGACCATATTTTCTATCCTATTTGGGCCATACTAGTCACTTCATAACCTGCAAAACAGTACATATACAATATATACCATTCATCCATTCATTAAAATGAATGGCCCACATAGCTGGTTAGTAAAACACATTATGCATCACATAAACATTTGCATCAATTAATCAAGGGCACAAATAATCTACAAATTATTCAGTCCTTATTAATTCTAATCAAGTTGTTTTAACCTTAAGGTTTTGTAGACCTAATCAAGAGTTTATGACTAAAAAGGTCTCCCACTTAAACCAATAAATTCATATGCTTTACTAATTTTAAACATAAAAATGTATTTCTAGTCTAACCGGAAACATACAAATTTAATTAAAATTTAAAGCTCATATAAATTTATAATTGAATCCAAAAAGTTTAATTTAATTTCAGTCGTATTTAAATTAATTCATGATTTTAATTTTAGTAAAATAATTAGAATAAATAAAATTTATTATAATTACAATATTCAAAAAAATCCAAGAAAATAATTTAAATTATTAATTTTAAAATTAATTAAAATTACGTAAACTGAAAATTTCAAATTAAAATTTCAAAACGATCTAATCGCAACGCAACAACCCTACGCAACGTACGCCCATGGGCCACACGCACACAGCCATCGCTGGCCATGTGCGCGCAGCCCATGCGCTGCGTCGCATTGCTGCTGCTGCTTTCCTTGGCAAGGCATCACGCGAGCTGGTGCTCGCTGCGCGCGCCAGCATTCGATGCACGCGAGCCATCGCTCGCTGCGCTCGCTCGCCAGCGCTCGCTGCGCGCGCTCGCCAGCGCTTGCTTTATGCGGGCCATTGCTCGCTGCGCACGCTCGCCAGCGCTCGCTGCGCGCGCTTGCCAGCGCTCGCTGCGCGCGCTTGCCAGCGCTCGATCCTGCGAGCCATCGCTCGCTGCGCGAGGCATCGACGCTGGGCGTAGCACTCGTGGCACGCGAGCTTGCGCTCGCTGCGCGCGAGGATCCGCACGCTTTGCGCGAGGCAATGCGCCCTGTGGCGCAGCTCGCTTGCTGCCCACACGCGACTGCTGTGCCTTGCTTTCGCCCTCGCCCATTCGTCCATTGCTCACAGCCCACGACACAAGGCAGGGCTGCTGCCTTGTGCTCGTGCACCATGGCCTTGCTCATTGCATTCGTGCCGCATGGGCGACGAGCTCCCTTGCTCGTCGTCACATGCCCGCACTATACAACACCCCTTAAGGGTAACACGTAGCGTCCATTGCTTTGTGCGTGCAAGTTTCATGAGCGAATCGCATAAAATTTAAAAATTTATATTTAAAATTAATGACAAATTAATAAATAATATTAATTTCATAATTTTAGG
This sequence comes from Spinacia oleracea, assembly GCF_020520425.1. NCBI lineage: Eukaryota > Viridiplantae > Streptophyta > Magnoliopsida > Caryophyllales > Amaranthaceae > Spinacia > Spinacia oleracea. The sequence goes on from NC_079492.1 coordinate 34,098,500, forward strand.
GCGAAAAAATCGAAAATTTATTATTCAATTGATTTCCGATTAACATGGATTCAAGTCTAGGTCATAAAAATTTAAAATTTAACATAAATTTACAATTTTTATGGTGGTTTTTAATCATAGGTATCTAATTAAATTATAATTAATTATGAAAATCAAATTAATTCTAAATTATTCTAATTTTCAACAAATTAATCATAATTACAAATTAGATTGCATAATTAACAAGGCTAGGCATTCAAACTTGTTAAACATATACAGCAGGTCAATCAAAAATTCAAGATTTATCAACAAGAATCGCAAATATTTAATTTAACATCTTAAATTTACGAAATTTTGCATTCGAAAAACTAAAACCTTCGAAAAGTCATAGTTAGGCTTCGAATTTGAGAATTCTGGGTTCGGCAGAAAAATACTCTTTTTGTCAAAATTTTAGAATGCCTTTTACATGCGGAATTGACACAAAAATCACTCGATTTGGATGAGTAACGAAGAAACTGCCGAAAAAACTGCGTACGTATAATTAAATAAACGCAATTTGCAATTAATTAACAATTACGAAAATTAATCACCCCTTTTAATTCTTGCAAATTTGTAATATTTAACCATGTTCATGCAATTTAGATTATGAAAATAATAAGAGGCTCGTGATACCACTGTTAGGTTATGATACATATGACAATTCATAAATCATGCGGAAAAACCATAAAGCCAGGAAAACATATTATTTACACATAATCATTTAGCATAGTTTAGATGCATACTCTTTGTTGCGTGCCTTCCCTAGCTGCGCCCGAACCGAACAAGAACAAGTCTTTAGGACTCCAAGTGTCGTCCCTCCGTAGATAGTCCACAGCACGTCCGGATCCGCCTTAAGATTGACCAACTAGAATCGCCCTTAAGGTACTATTATTTTCGGCACTTTATAGGCAAATGTGTGACTGAATTTTTCTCTCAAAAACTCACTTTGAATACTTTTAAACTTGTTATAAATTGTGAGCCCTAGCCTCATATTTATAGGGGTATGGAAAGGGAATCGAAATCCTATTCAGATACAAATTAATTAAACCTAGAATCCTACAAGAACTCTAATTTAATTAATTTATCAATTAGAATTAGGAATTTAATCATTAACCGAACTCTGCATGTTTTAGGAAACGTGACTGAATTTTCGGCACTTTATAGGCAATTGTGTGACTGAATTTTGCTCTCAAAAACTCACTTTGAATACTTGAATGCTCGATTTAAATATGTGACCCTAGGCACGTTTTTATAGAGTTATGGAAAAGGATTTGGAATCCTATTAGGATACTAATTTATTTAATTATAATCCTACTAGGACTCTAATTAAATAAACTAAATCTTTTCGGATTAGATTTAATCATATGAAAAATCCCGGTAGCTTTAGGATTCGAGTAGCACACAAACACACACGCACGCACAGCAGCCCACGAGGGGCGCTATGCGCGCGCGCGCTCAGCCCGCAAGCTCGCAGCCCACTGCCGCAAGCCCATACGCTGCCGCAGCCTTGGCGCGCACTGGGCCTGCCTTGCGGTGGGCCTGGCGCAGCCTTGGCTGGTGCGTTTGTGGCGCGCTGGCTTGCTGGGCGATGGCCCGGCTTCGTGCTGGGCCTTCGTCTGGCAGGCCTCGTCCGATGCTAATTCGTACGATACGCTTCCGATTAATTTCCCGATTCCGGAATTCATTTCCGATACGAACAATATTCAACATTTCCGATTCCGGAATCAATTTCCGTTTCGAACAAATATTTAATATTTCCGTTTCCGGAATTATTTTCCGATTCCGATAATATTTCCGATTCTCACAATATTTCCGTTTCCGGCAATATTTCTGATTCCGGCAATATTTCCATTTCCGATAATATTTTTCGATACGTACCATGTTTCCGTTTCCGGCAACATCTACGACTTGGATAATATTTATATTTCCGATACGATCCATATTTCCGTTTCCGGCAATATCATCGTTTCCGGAGTATTCATTTCTTGCCTGTGACGATCTCAGCTCCCACTGAAACCAAGATCCGTCGATTCCGAATATCCATAGATGGAGTATTTAATGCCATTAAATACTTGATCCGTTTACGTACTATTTGTGTGACCCTACGGGTTCAGTCAAGAGTAAGCTGTGGATTAATATCATTAATTCCACTTGAACTGAAGCGGCCTCTAGCTAGGCATTCAGCTCACTTGATCTCACTGAATTATTAACTTGTTAATTAATACTGAACCGCATTTATTAGACTTAACATAGAATGCATACTTGGACCAAGGGTATTATTTCCTTCAGTCTCCCACTTGTCCTTAGGGACAAGTGTGCATTTCCTAATTCCTTTGTCGCTCGATGCTTGCTCTTGAACATAAGGTAAGAGTTGTCATCCTTATTATGTCCAGAGGTGTTTCTCGGTTTCAGAGTTCAACTGATCAAATAAACAGATAATCATAGCCTATGATTCATCCGAGCACGGCCATGCATTTCACAGTTTCTAGCTCTCCGAGTGGCCTTGTATAACTTTTAAGCATCTCATCCCGATTTATGGGAGGACAATCCCAATCTTGTGATATTGAGATTAGACTTCGTTTGATAGGTGATTACCTGAGCGTTGCCTTTATAGCCTCCTTTTACGGTGCGACGGTTGGTCAACGTCAAAGCAACCAGTTCTCAAACAAGTAATCTCAAATTACTCAGGTATTGAGGATTCAGTGTCTAATAATTTTAATGAAATTTACTTATGACAGATTTTCATCTCTTACAGTAAAGTTTCATAGGTCTTGTTTGATACTAGTCTTCCCAAAGTAAGTATCTATGCAAATGATTATGACATGGCCATGTCCACATAGTTCAAGAAACAGAACTACTAGTCATCTTGCATTCTAATCGTCTAACGTTTTCTATGCGTCCAATTTTATAGAAAACTCCGACCAGGGACCTTTTCAACCTTTGACATTCAAGTTCACTTGATAGACATTTCTTAGTCACAGGACTGGTCCTGACAGTCTATCTTGAATATATCGTCAAATTGAAGGGACTCATCATTTAATAAACCACAAATTAAATGGAAAAATGAATTCTTTTCATTTATTGTGAATGATTAACCAATAATGTTTTACAAAGATTTAAACTCTAAAACTCTAAAACATTAAACAGAGACATCAAAGCCATTCTCCAATATGCTTGATTCCCATAGCTGCAGTGTGCGAGTTGTGCTTCGCTTGCGGCAGAGGTTTAGTCAATGGATCTGATATGTTGTCATCAGTTCCAATTTTGCTTATCTCGACTTCTTTTCTTTCAACGAACTCTCGTAGAAGGTGAAATCTACGAAGTACATGCTTGACTCTCTGGTGGTGTCTAGGCTCCTTTGCCTGTGCAATAGCTCCGTTATTGTCACAATACAGGGCTATTGGTCCTTTAATGGAGGGGACTACACCAAGTTCACCTATGAACTTCCTTAGCCATATAGCTTCCTTTGCTGCTTCATGTGCAGCAATGTACTCCGCTTCAGTTGTAGAATCCGCAATGGTGCTTTGTTTAGCACTTTTCCAGCTTACTGCTCCTCCGTTGAGGCAGAAGACAAACCCAGACTGTGATCTGAAATCATCTTTGTCGGTTTGGAAACTTGCGTCCGTATAGCCTTTAACAATTAATTCATCATCTCCACCAAAGACCAGGAAGTCATCTTTGTGCCTTTTCAAGTACTTCAGAATGTTCTTGGCAGCAGTCCAATGCGCCTCTCCTGGGTCTGACTGGTATCTGCTCGTAGCACTGAGTGCGTACGCAACATCCGGGCGTGTACATATCATAGCATACATTATTGAACCAATCAATGATGCATATGGAATCCCATTCATTCGTCTACGCTCATCAAGTGTTTTTGGGCACTGAGTCTTGCTTAGAGTCATTCCATGAGACATGGGTAGGTAGCCTCGCTTGGAGTCTGCCATCTTGAACCTATCAAGCACCTTATTGATATAAGTGCTTTGACTAAGTCCAATCATCTTTTTAGATCTATCTCTGTAAATCTTGATGCCCAATATGTACTGTGCTTCTCCTAGATCTTTCATCGAAAAACATTTCCCAAGCCAAATCTTGACAGAGTTCAACATAGGAATGTCATTTCCGATAAGTAATATGTCGTCGACATATAATACTAGGAAAGCAATTTTGCTCCCACTGACTTTCTTGTATACACAAGATTCGTCTGCGTTCTTGATGAAACCAAAGTCACTGACTGCTTCATCAAAACGTATATTCCAGCTCCTGGATGCCTGCTTCAATCCGTAGATTGACTTCTTTAGCTTGCATACCTTTTTAGCATTCTTTGGATCCTCAAAACCTTCAGGCTGTGTCATAAACACAGTTTCTGTTAAAACTCCGTTTAAGAAAGCAGTTTTGACATCCATCTGCCATATTTCGTAATCGTAATATGCAGCGATTGCTAACATTATCCGAATAGACTTTAGCATTGCAACTGGTGAAAAGGTTTCATCGTAATCCACACCGTGGACTTGCCTGTAACCTTTTGCAACCAATCTAGCTTTGAAAACTTCAAGTTTCCCATCCTTGTCCTTTTTCAGTTTGAAAACCCATTTGCTTCCAATGGCTTGGTAGCCATCTGGCAAATCGACCAAATCCCATACTTGGTTTTCAGACATGGAGTCTAATTCAGATTGCATGGCTTCTTGCCACTGCTTGGAGCTAGGGCTCGTCATAGCTTGTTTGTAAGTCGCAGGTTCATCACTTTCAAGTAATAGAACGTCATAGCTCTCGTTCGTCAAAATACCTAAGTACCTTTCGATTGAGATCTATATCTTTGCGATCTACGCGGGGTAACATTTCTAGTTTGACCATGATTCTCACCAGATTCTTCTAAAGATCTCTGAGTTTCATCCTGAATGTCATCTTGAGCATTCTCTAGAGTTTGTTGTTTGACTCGAATTTCTTCGAGGTCTACTTTTCTCCCACTTGTCATTTTGGAAATGTGATCTTTCTCCAAAAAGACACCATCTCGAGCAACAAACACCTTGTTCTCAGATGTATTGTAGAAGTAATACCCCTTTGTTTCCTTTGGATATCCCACAAGGATACATTTGTCAGATTTTGGATGAAGTTTGTCTGAAATTAATCGTTTGACGTATACTTCACATCCCCAAATCTTAAGAAAAGACACATTTGGAGGCTTTCCAAACCATAATTCGTATGGAGTCTTTTCGACAGCTTTAGACGGAGCTCTATTTATAGTGAGTGCAGCTGTATTTAGTGCATGTCCCCAAAATTCTAATGGAAGTTTGGCCTGACCCATCATTGACCTGACCATGTCTAGCAAGGTTCTGTTCCTCCGTTCCGACACACCTTTCCATTGTGGTGTTCCAGGAGGAGTCAATTCTGATAGAATTCCACATTCTTTCAGATGGTCATCAAATTCATAGCTCAGATATTCACCGCCTCTATCAGACCGCAGTGCCTTAATCTTCTTGCTTAATTGATTCTCTACTTCACTCTGAAATTCCTTGAATTTGTCAAAGGATTCAGACTTATGCTTCATTAGGTAGACATAACCATACCTACTGAAGTCATCAGTGAAAGTGATAAAGTAGCTGAAACCACCTCTAGCATTTGTACTCATTGGTCCACATACATCTGTATGGATTAAACCCAATAGTTCATTTGCTCTTTCTCCAACTTTAGAGAAAGGTTGCTTTGTCATTTTGCCAAGTAAACATGATTCGCATTTACCATAATCCTCTAAGTCAAATGGTTCTAGAATTCCTTCCTTTTGAAGTCTTTGTAAGCGTTTCAAGTTTATATGGCCTAATCGACAATGCCACAGATAGGTGAGATCTGAATCATCCTTTTTGGCCTTTTTGGTATTTATGTTATATACTTGTTTGTCGTGATCTAATAAATAAAGTCCATTGACTAATCTAGCAGATCCATAAAACATCTCTTTAAAATAAAACGAACAACTATTGTCTTTTATTAAAAAGGAAAATCCCTTAGCATCTAATCAAGAAACTGAAATGATGTTTTTTTTTTTAGTAAGACTTGGAACATGGAAACATTCTTCCAGTTCCAAAACTAGCCCGGAGGGCAACGACAAATAGTAAGTTCCTACAGCTAATGCAGCAATCCGTGCTCCATTTCCCACTCGTAGGTCGACTTCACCCTTGCTTAACTTTCTACTTCTTCTTAGTCCCTGTGGATTGGAACATAAGTGTGAGCCACAACCTGTATCTAATACCCAAGAAGTTGAATTAGCAAGTATACAGTCTATAACGAAAATACCTGAAGATGGAACGACTGTTCCGTTCTTCTGATCTTCCTTTAGCTTTGGACATTCTCTTTTGTAATGGCCTATTCCATCACAATAAAGACAGCTTGATGTGGACTTGTCCTGCTTTGATTTAGCATTGCCCTTGGACTTTCCACCTTTCTTGAATGGTCTCCTTCCAGCCTTGAGTAAATCTTTGGCTTCACAGTCCAGTATTATTTCAGCCTTTCTGACAAGGTGAACAAATTCTGCAACTGTTTCTTCTCTTGGTTCACTTAGGAATAGTTGCTTGAAGCGACCAAACCCACTGTGTAGTGAATTGAGCAAGATAGAGACTGCCATCCTTTCGCTTATTGGTGTTCCTAGTAGACTTAGGCGATCAAAGTATGAACGCATAAGATCCACATGGAACCTCAGTGGGACTCCTACCCTCTGTTTAGTGCGAAGGAGCTGAACATGTGTTTCTTGGATCTCCATCCTATAACACCTGTTGGGAGAACTAACCTTTAGACCAGACATTGATTCAATCAACTCATGGACGTTTAGGTCCCTGTCCTCCGTGCTTCCACGACAGATATCCCTCAGATTCTTGATGAGCGTAAAAGGTTCATAGGCTACAAACCTTTTAGCCCAATCATCAGGGATATTGTTCAGCATGAGACTCATAACCTTTTTGAGATCCGCATCCCAGGCGTAAAATCTCTCTGGGGTCATGTCTCTGGCATAGTAGCTTGGCATGGGATGTGACAGTACATACTCAAGTCCATTGAGTTTGACTATTTCAACTAGCTTAGCTTCCCATTCAAGAAAATTTGCCAGGTTCAGCTTGACCATAAGCTCAGAACCTATGATGATGTTTTGATTGTTGTTTGCCATTTTAAAAACTACAATTGAAAAGAATAAACAAATAAATAACCATTCACAGTTTCTCTTAATAAACTTAAATTCTAGCATACATGCATAATTCAATGTTTATTAAGCATTTTATTCAAGTTATGTGTTCCGGCAGGTGTGAATAAAATGATTCCAAGATCCTAAAATCATTGAAGAACTAAGCACAGTTTGTCGACTTAATCCTAAAACATCTTAGGTAAGCAAAAGCCTTTTGCTAATAGTCTAGAAACTATTCTTGGTTGATAGGTACGTCTAAGAACTTATTAGGTAAACCTATCGATTTTGCCACGACATAAAAGGACTCCTTACTTATATCGTTGAGTTTCACCAAAACTAACATGTACTCACAATTATTTGTGTACCTTGCCCCTTTAGGACCAATAAGTAACACCTCGCTGAGCGAAAACTATTACTAGATTGATGTAAAGGATATCCAAGCAAGTGTATATTTTGGCATGGCACCTTTTAACTCAATTTTTAAGTTTGGAACTTAAGGCTCTTACTATGTTGGTTAGATTTTAAGTGAACTAAAATCCTTAATCATGCAACATAATCAAGCCACAATCTTATGCATAATTAAGACATATTTAAAGCAATAAATAACTTAAAGCATGCATAAGATAAATGCGATCTAGTATGGCCCGACTTCATCTTGAAGCTTTAACTTCAAAGTCCGTCTTGAAAATCTCCGTGGGAGGCACCATTTTCTTCAAATAGGATAAGCTATAACTAATTACAACTATTTGATGGTACGCAGACCATATTTGAATTGAAAAATAACTTTGGTACTTTAGACCAATTACATTCAAATTAATGGTGCGCAGACCATATTTTCTATCCTGATTGGGCCATACTAGTCACTTCATAACCTGCAAAACAGTACATATACAATATATACCATTCACCCATTCATTATCATGAATGGCCCACATAGCTGGTTAGTAAAACACATTATGCATCACGTAAACATTTGCAGCAATTAATCAAGGGCACCAATAATCTACCAATTATTCAGTCCTTATTAATTCTAATCAAGTTGTTTTAACCTTAAGGATTTGTAGACCTAATCAAGAGTTTATGACTAAAAGGGCTCCCACTTAAACCAATAAATTCATATGCTTTACTAATTTTAAACATAAAAATGTATTTCTAGTCTAACCGGAAACATACAAATTTAATTAAAATTTAAAGCTCATATAAATTTATAATTGAATCCAAAAAGTTTAATTTAATTTCAGTCGTATTTAAATTAATTCATGATTTTAATTTTAGTAAAATAATTAGAATAAATAAAATTTATTATAATTACAATATTCAAAATTAAAATCCAAGAAAATAATTTAAATTATTAATTTTAAAATTAATTAAAATTACGTAAACTGAAAATTTCAAATTAAACATTCAAAACGATCTAATCGCAACGCAAACACCCTACGCATCGCACGCCCATGGGCCACACGCACACAGCCATCGCTGGCCATGTGCGCGCAGCCCATGCGCTCGTCGCATAGCTGCTGCATCTTCCCATCGCAAGCCATCGCACAAGTGGTGCTCGCTGCGCGCGCGCCAGCGCTCGACGCACGCGAGCCATCGCTCGCTGTGCGCGCTCGCCAGCGCTTGCTGCGCGCGCTCTAGCGCTTGATGCACGCGAGCCATCGCTCGCTGTGCGCGAGCAATTGCGCGCGATCAACGCTGGGCGCAGCGCTCGTGGCACGCGAGCTTGCGCTCGCTGCGCGCGAGGCTGCGCGCGCTTGCGCGAGGCAGTGCGCGTTGTGGCGCAGCTCGCTTGCTGCCCACACGCGACTGCCATGCCTTGCCTTCGCCCATGCCCATTCATCCATAGCTCGTGGCCCACGACATAAGGCAGGGCTGCTGCCTTGTGCTCGTGCACCATGCCCCTGCTCATTGCATTCGTGCCGCACGGGCGACGAGCTCCCTTGCTCGTCGTCGCATGCCCGCACTATACAACACCCCTTAAGGGTAACACGAAGCGTCCATTGCTTTGTGCGTGCAAGTTATATGAACGAATCGCATAAAATTTTAAAATTTATATTTAAAATTAATGACAAATTAATAAATAATATTAATTTCATAATTTTAGGGCGAAAAATCGAAAATTTATTATTCAATTGATTTCCGATTATCATGGATTCAAGCCTAGGTCATAAAAATTTAAAATTTATCATAAATTTACAATTTTTATGGTGGTTTTTAATCATAGGTTTCTAATTAAATTATAATTAATTATGAAAATCAAATTAATTCTAAATTATTCTAATTTTTAACAAATTAATCATAATTACAAATTAGATTGCATAATTAACAAGGCTAGGCATTCAAACTTGTTAAACATATACAGTAGGTCAATCAAAAATTCAAGATTTATCAACAAGAATCGCAAATATTTAATTTAACATCTTAAATTTACGAAATTTTGCATTCGAAAAACTAAAACCTTCGAAAAGTCATAGTTAGGCTTCGAATTTGAGAATTCTGGGTTCGGCAGAAAAATACTCTTTTTGTCAAAATTTTAGAATGCCTTTTACATGCGGAATTGACACAAAAATCACTCGATTTGGATGAGTAACGAAGAAACTGCCGAAAAACTGCGTACGTATAATTAAATAAACACAATTTGCAATTAATTAACAATTACGAAAATTAATCACCCCTTTTAATTCTTGCAAATTTGTAATATTTAACCATGTTCATGCAATTTAGATTATGAAAATAATAAGAGGCTCGTGATACCACTGTTAGGTTATGATACATATGACAATTCATAAATCATGCGGAAAAACCATTTAGTCAGGAATACATATTATTTACACATAATCATATAGCATAGTTTAGATGCATACTCTTTGTTGCGTGCCTTCCCTAGCTGCGCCCGAACCGAACAAGAACAAGTCTTTAGGACTCCAAGTGTCGTCCCTCCGTAGATAGTCCACAGCACGTCCGGATCCGCCTTAAGATTGACCAACTAGAATCGCCCTTAAGGTACTAAAGATTTTCGGCACTTATAGTCAAGGAATGTGTCTGAATTTTCTCTCAAAAACTCACTTTGAATACTTGAATAATCTATGAAAATATGTGACCCTAGGCACCTATTTATAGAGTTATGGAAAGGGTTTTGGAATCCTATTAGGATACTAATTTATTTAATTATAACCCTACTAGGACTCTAATTAAATAATCATTATCTAATAGTTTTAGGATTTAATCACACTTCGAATCCCGATTGCTTCAGGATTCCCGCACAAGCATTGCACGAGCACCGTACACCCGCGCAAGCCTTGCGGCCCACGCTAGGCGCACAGCGCTCGGCCCATTGCTGTGCTCTTGCGCGCGCGCCCAAGGCCTTGGCTGGGCCTGGCCTTGCGCTGGGCCTGGTCGAGGCTTGGCGTGCGATGGTGCGCGTTGGCTCGCTGGGCGACGGCCTGGCTTCGTGCTAGGCCTTCGTCTAGCGGGCCTCGTCCGATGCTAATTCGTACGATACGCTTCCGATTAAATTCCCGATTCCGGAATTCATTTCCGATACGAACAATATTTAATATTTCCGATTCCGGAATCAATTTCCGTTTCGAACAAATATTTAATATTTCCGTTTCCGATAATATTTCCGATTCTGACAATATTTCCGTTTCCGGCAATATTTCCGATTCTGGCAATATTTCCATTTCCGATAATATTTTCCGATACGTACCATGTTTCCGTTTCCGGCAACATCTACGACTTGGATAATATTTATATTTCCGATACGATCCATATTTCCGTTTCCGGCAATATCATCGTTTCCGGAGTATTCATTCCAAAACCCTTGCCATAACTCTATAAATAGGTGCCTAGGGTCACATATTTTCATAGATTATTCAAGTATTCAAAGTGAGTTTTTGAGAGAAAAATTCAGACACATTCCTTGCCTAAAAGTGCCGAAATTATTAGTACCTTAAGGGCGATTCTAGTTGGTCAATCTTAAGGCGGATCCGGACGTGCTGTGGACTATCTACGGAGGGACGACACTTGGAGTCCTAAAGACTTGTTCTTGTTCGGTTCGGGCGCAGCTAGGGAAGGCACGCAACAAAGAGTATGCATCTAAACTATGCTATATGATTATGTGTAAATAATATGTATTCCTGGCTAAATGGTTTTTCCGCATGATTTATGAATTGTCATATGTATCATAACCTAACAGTGGTATCAGAGCCTCTTATTATTTTCATAATCTAAATTGCATGAACATGGTTAAATATTACAAATTTGCAAGAATTAAAAGGGGTGATTAATTTTCGTAATTGTTAATTAATTGCAAATTGTGTTTATTTAATTATACGTACGCAGTTTTTCGGCAGTTTCTTCGTTACTCATCCAAATCGAGTGATTTTTGTGTCAATTCCGCATGTAAAAGGCATTCTAAAATTTTGACAAAAATAGTTATTTTTCTGCCGAACCCAGAATTCTCAAATTCGAAGCCTAACTATGACTTTTCGAAGGTTTTGGTTTTTCGAATGCAAAATTTCGTAAATTTAAGATGTTAAATTAAATATTTGCGATTCTTGTTGATAAATCTTGAATTTTTGATTGACCTACTGTATATGTTTAACAAGTTTGAATGCCTAGCCTTGTTAATTATGCAATCTAATTTGTAATTATGATTAATTTGTTGAAAATTAGAATAATTTAGAATTAATTTGATTTTCATAATTAATTATAATTTAATTAGATACCTATGATTAAAAACCACCATAAAAATTGTAAATTTATGATAAATTTTAAATTTTTATGACCTAGGCTTGAATCCATGTTAATCGGAAATCAATTGAATAATAAATTTTCGATTTTTCGCCCTAAAATTATGAAATTAATATTAATTTATTAATTTGTCATTAATTTTAAATATAAATTTTTTAAATTTTATGCGATTCGTTCATATAACTTGCACGCACAAAGCAATGGACGCTACGTGTTACCCTTAAGGGGTGATGTATAGTGCGGGCATGCGACGACGAGCAAGGGAGCTCGTCGCCCATGCGGCACGAATGCAATGAGCAAGGGCATGGTGCACGAGCACAAGGCAGCAGCCCTGCCTTGTGTCGTGGGCTACGAGCAATGGACGAATGGGCATGGGCGAAGGCAAGGCACGGCAGTCGCGTGTGGGCAGCAAGCGAGCTGCGCCACAACGCGCACTGCCTCGCGCAAGCGTGCGCAGCCTCGCGCGCAGCGAGCGCAGCCTCGCGCGCAGCGAGCGCAAGCTCGCGTGCCACGAGTGCTGCGCCCAGCGTCGATGCCTCGCACAAGCGAGCGCTGGCGAGCGCGCGCAGCGAGCGCTGGCTCGCATCAAGCGAGCGCTGGCGAGCGCGCACATCGAGCGATGGCTCGCGTGCATCGAGCACTGGCGCGCGCGCAGCGAGCACCAACTCGTGCGATGGCTTGCGAAGGGTAGAAGCAGCAGCTATGCGACGCAGCGCATGGGCTGCGCGCACATGGCCAGCGATGGCTGTGTGCGTGTGGCCCATGGGCGTGCGATGCGTAGGGTGTTTGCGTTGCGATTAGATCGTTTTAATTGTTTAATTTGAAATTTTCAGTTTACGTAATTTTAATTAATTTTAAAATTAATAATTTAAATTATTTTCTTGGATTTTAATTTTGAATATTGTAATTATAATAAATTTTATTTACTCTAATTATTTTACTAAAATTAAAATCATGAATTAATTTAAATACGACTGAAATTAAATTAAACTTTTTTGGATTCAATTATAAATTTATATGAGCTTTAAATTTTAATTAAATTTGTATGTTTCCGGTTAGACTAGAAATACATTTTTATGTTTAAAATTAGTAAAGCATATGAATTTATTGGTCTGAGTGGGAGCCCTTTTAGTCAAAAACTCTTGATTAGGTCTACAAATCCTTAAGGTTAAAACAACTTGATTAGAATTAATAAGGACTGAATAATTGGTAGATTATTGGTGCCCTTGATTAATTGATGCAAATGTTTACGTGATGCATAATGTGTTTTACTAACCAGCTATGTGGGCCATTCATGATAATGAATGGGTGAATGGTATATATTGTATATGTACTGTTTTGCAGGTTATGAAGTGACTAGTATGGCCCAAATAGGATAGAAAATATGGTCTGCGAACCATTAATTTGAATGTAATTGGTCTAAAGTACCAAAGTTGTTTTTCAATTCAAATATGGTCTGCGTACCATCAAAAAGTTGTAATTAGATTTAATTATAGCTTATCCTATTTGAAGAAAATGGTGCCTCCCACGGAGATTTTCAAGACGGACTTTGAAGTTAAAGCTTCAAGATGAAGTCGGGCTATACTAGATCACATTTATCTTATGCATGTTTTAAGTTATTTATTGCTTTTAAATATATCTTAAAATGCATGAGATCAAAAGCTTGATTATGTTGCATGATTAAGGATTTTAGTTCACTTAAAATCTAACCAACATAGTAAGAGCCTTAAGTTCCAAACTTAAAAATTGAGTTAAAAGGTGCCATGCCAAAATATACACTTGCTTGGATATCCTTTACATCAATCTAGTAATAGTTTTCGCTCAGCGAGGTGTTACTTATTGGTCCTAAAGGGGCAAGGTACACAAATAATTGTGAGTACATGTTAGTTTTGGTGAAACTCAACGATATAAGTAAGGAGTCCTTTTATGTCGTGGCAAAATCGATAGGTTTACCTAATAAGTTCTTAGACGTACCTATCAACCAAGAATAGTTTCTAGACTATTAGCAAAAGGCTTTTGCTTACCTAAGATGTTTTAGGATTAAGTCGACAAACTGTGCTTAGTTCTTCAATGATTTTAGGATCTTGGAATCATTTCATTCACACCTGCCGGAACACATAATTCGAATAAAATGCTAATGACTTGTTTAAATTGCATGATTGCTTTCATTTTCAAGTTATTATTCATGATAAATGTTTAGACTTTGCATGCTTCAATGTATGTTTTAATTATTGTTTATAATTAAATATCTTGCACTGCAGTAAATCCTTTTAGAAAGGTAACAGTAAATTTCCTCGATTGGTAGTGAATCCAAGAACGATTCACGGAAATGAGAGAAAGTGAGCAATTTAAAATGTACGTTTCTTATAGCGACTTTTATGGTTGTTTTCGAACATCAAAGTCGAATGGCAAACCAATTGGTGCTTGTGAATTCAAAATACACTGTAGCATTGAGTTTAAACGCTCAGCTTTACCAATGGTTAACAACCTAAAATCCTTTTTCCATTTAATTCTCGAATGAGTCTAGTTCCTAGACATTCGAATAGATCGATGCTTAGAGAACTTTAGAAGCTTCTGGTAAGATCATCTAGTTGAAACAGAATATTCAACATAAATGGTAAGAACTTTGATAAAATGACATTGGACATGTCTAACAAAGTATAAAAGTCAACACTAAAGAATTCAATTCTTAAGACTATAAGAAAGGGTACAAGAAATAGGAAAACAAAGGAACAAATGAAAGGAATTTATAATTCCGTTTCTACCTATAAGTTTATGTTTAAAGAGAAGTGACCTAGGAATCAAACTTCCTTGGTATCATATACCGCTTGAGGTTCTTACTTCGGTAATAACTCAAATAATGGAAGCTAGGCTACACTAATGGCCTACGAGTGGGAAATGAAGCATGGCAATGCTACATTAGCTGTAGGGTCATCTAGTTTGTTTTAAGTCCTTTCAAGGCTTGAACTAAATGGCTATTTTGTTCCATAATCAGCATACCTAAATTTCTGCTTCAAACACAGAAAGACTCACATTCAGAAGAACAAAAACAATGCTTGTTTGTTTGTTTATTTGAATGAAATGGTCATTTACGGGATGAGTCAATATGCTTGATTAAAACAAACAACTCTTTAAAGAACTTTACTAGGTTCAAATCAACCCCTTGATTTGAGTTCCACTAATCTTTGGCATTGTTGCTTAGACCATATCAACAAATTAACATTCAAAAGCTCTATTTTGATGGACTTTTGAAAGTTCATTGATTTCTAGATCAATTTAAGACGACTAGTCTTACTTGTTGAAAGTAACAAAAGATATGAACTATTGTTAGAACGCCTAGACAATAGAGTTCAAAGCTAAAGAAAGGTTTTATGACTTTATTATTTCACACAGATTTGAGTGAATATAGGTTTATTTACTCAATGTGATATAAGTTTGAATCTGTTTGGCTAGTTCAAAGATTCAGAAGTATAAATCCCACTTGGTAAGAAATCATAAAGATCTAGGTTAGATCATGTTGATGATTACTTAAATCAAGAATGATCATCAATGATTGTGTAGTAAAATTCACAATCTAGCTCCATAAGATATGGCATATCTAAGTTGGAATGATCGAAGTCGATTAGTACTTGATTCGATCAATGATGGATCATAAAGACTTTTCCTTTAATTTCTAAAACAAAATGCTCAACTACCACCAAACTAAACTAAATTCGTCAAAGCTATAGAAAAGAAATTTCAGAATATCTTTTCGATAATATATCTAGAGAGTTGCTAAACTCAGTGGGAGCTTAGTGTTTGTTATTCGACAAACTAAGGCCCAAGTATAGATATATGTTTCATTGTGATTTATTCAAATGAGACACAAGGGTATTGTTTCTACCACGAACTTTTGAGAACATAATGTTTGTTTGCTCGAAATAATGTCCTTTTGGAGATTCGTTTCCAAAATGACAAGTGGGAGAAAATAGACCTCGAAAGTTTTCGAGGCGAACAACAAACATAAACGGACATTCCGGAGGCTTTTCGAAGTGCTTCATGCTATCCGAACTTATTCTTTAAGGACTTTAGAAGTGGCTTTAAAGAATAGACATCTCTTAGAAGACTTTACAAGTGCTTCAAGGAGAACAGAATATTCAAAGGACTTTCAAGTGGCTATTGATATTCTATTGTTTGATGTTCTATACCCAAGTAGGTATAGAATTCAAGTCACTGAAACTATGAGATTCTTCTATTAGATAGTGAAGAAACATAGAGATCAGGTCAATGAAACTATGAGATTCTTCTATTAAATAGTGAAGAAACCTACAACTTGCAGTCAAACTATTATCATGTAGATTAATGAGTTTGTGACTTGTAAGAAAGCTATGACGAAACCCATATTCCCTAAAATGGTTAGAGGCCATATATAGACCCAAATGTTTTAAATGGTTAGAGGCCATAAAACATACTCAATGTTTTGATGACAAAATTGAAATTTTGTTGATTTGCAAGAATAGTTTCACACCTATTGGTTGCAAGTTTGTTTTAAAGGATAAAAACCATCAAACATTGAATTGTGTTCACACACAAAGCTAGATTAGTTGCTAAAAGTTACAAGCAAATTCACGATGTGGATTGTGTTGAAACCTCATGCATAATCGTAATGCCCAAGTCTATATTCAAGCAATGATTGCATATTGGTACATATAGCAATTGGATGACAAAACGTATTCCTCAATCAAATGTTGGAATATAATATGTACATGGTATGTCATAGAATTTTGTGGATCCAAATAAATGCTTGAAAAGGAAAGCTAGCTTATAAAATCTAAGTACAGATTTAAGCAAGCAATTGGGAATTGGAACTGTATTTTAGTGAAGCTAATAAGCATTTTTAGTTTCATAAAATATACATGATTCTTATAGATATATAAGAAGTTTAGTGGGCGTACTTAAAACTTAATTGGTCCTATGTGTATTACACACATATCTCTCTATTGTGAAATAACATTCAAATGCTAATGACTTAGGTTTGAAATTATTCATCAATAATGGACCAAGGCGAAACTTAGTACATACTGGGTATTAAGATCTATTTACAAAGATCTTATGATATTGTTTAGTAATGGCATTTACTAAATCAAACACGAAAGACTCCATTGGAGATATTCGACCCATGTGAATAAATCTAAGTAAAGAATGTTTGAACTATGTATAAGGATTTACTAAGTTAAACATCAAAGGATCTAAGTAAGATTCTTAACCTATATTATATGTCAAAGAATTTAGCTAGATTTAGTATCTACTGAAATTGAATGAGCTAAAGTTACATGAATAGAATTCAATTGAGAATTATTCTGCAAAAGAATTTATCATGTATGATATAATATGAGGATCGCCAAAAACGTATCGTATGACTTTAGGCATGATGAACATATACCAATCTCTATTGATCTAAGTGAAGATCAACTAGATTGAGATCAAGAACACTTATGGTACTTGAAAAGGTACATAGGAATAGTTCTTGATTCAAGGAAATAAAGATATGCTAAATATTGATGCTACACGCATAAACACTGGCAAAGGATCAAGCAAGACCCTTTGGAGTTAACCATTGACAAGGACGAGCTAAAGAGCATCGTGTTTCGAAATGGCAACATGGATTGGAGACCATGAGTTGTTGCGTGGGAAATTAAAATATTAATTTCTATGTTCTAAGATACAGCTGGAAAGTCTTCCACATGTCTGTGAACTGCTTGGATAAGTAAATCCAAACAAAGCATCACTAGCAACCTAAACAGTTGAAGTAAAAGTACTTATTGCCTAAGAAGCAATAAAATAGAGTTGTTTATATGAGTTCTTCATTGAACTTGGGAAAATCATATGTCTTCTGACTTGATGGTTCTTCATTGCAAGATGCGTAGAACTACTCTTGTAGCTAGAAGGAATAGATCACAAAATAAACACACTCAAAAGATCTTATCATCATATCTCGAAGAACATTCGATGAAAGGATATTAAGATTGACAAAGCATGATAACTAAACCTATGCAACAAGTGAGAAACAACACTCACATTGTGGCACTGGAAATCAAGCATAGCTTTGAATTCCATGAATTGTTTTAAAGATGGGTTTAAGGCCCATGGTTATAAAACATTGGGGTTGAACATTTATCATATATGAAATGTGTTTTCATATTCCATTTAATCTTGGTTTAGTATTAAATGATGAGTCCCTTCAATTTGACAATATATTCAAGATAGACTGTCAGGACCAGTCCTGTGACTAAGAAATGTCTATCAAGTGAACTTGAATGTCAAAAGTTGAAAATGGTCCCTAGTCGGAGTTTTCTATAAAATTGGACGCATAGAAAACGTTAGACGATTAGAATGCAAGATGACTAGTAGTTCTGTTTCTTGAACTATGTGGACATGGCAATGTCATAATCATTTGCATAGATACTTACTTTGTGAAGACTAGTATCGGACAAGACCTATGAAACTTTACTGTAAGAGATGAAAATCTGTCATAAGTAAATTTCATTAAAATTATTAGACACTAAATCCTCAATACCTGAGTGATTTGAGATTACTTGTTTGAGAACTGGTTGCTTTGACGTTGACCAACCGTCGCACCGTAAAAGGAGGCTATAAAGGCAACGCTCAGGTAATCACCTATCAAACGAAGTCTAATCTCAAGATCGCAAGATTGGGATTGTCCTCCCATAAATCGGGATGAGATGCTTAAAAGTTGTACAAGGCCACTCGGAGAGCTAGAAACTGTGAAATGCATGGCCGTGCTCGGATGAATCATAGGCTATGATTATCTGTTTATTTGATCAGTTGAACTCTGAAACCGAGGAACACCTCTGGACATAATAAGGATGACAACTCTTACCTTATGTTCAAGAGCAAGCATCGAGCGACAAAGGAATTAGGAAATGCACACTTGTCCCTAAGGACAAGTGGGAGACTGAAGGAAATAATGCCCTTGGTCCAAGTATGCATTCAATGTTAAGTCTAATAAATGCGGTTCAGTATTAATTAACAAGTTAATAATTCAGTGAGATCAAGTGAGCTGAATGCCTAGCTAGAGGCCGCTTCAGTTCAAGTGGAATTAATGATATTAATCCACAGCTTACTCTTGACTGAACCCGTAGGGTCACACAAATAGTACGTAAACGGATCAAGTATTTAATGGCATTAAATACTCCATCTATGGATATTCGGAATCGACGGATCTTGGTTTCAGTGGGAGCTGAGATCGTCACAGGCAAGAAATGAATACTCCGGAAACGATGTTATTGCCGGAAACGGAAATATGGATCGTATCGGAAATATAAATATTATCCAAGTCGTAGATGTTACCGGAAACGGAAACATGGTACGTATCGGAAAATATTATCGGAAATGGAAATATTGCCGGAATCGGAAATATTGCCGGAAACGGAAATATTGTCTGAATCGGAAATATTATCGGAATCGGAAAATAATTCCGGAAACGGAAATATTAAATATTTGTTCGAAACGGAAATTAATTCCGGAATCGGAAATGTTAAATGTTGTTCGTATCAGAAATGAATTCCGGAATCGGAAAATTAATCGGAAGCGCGTCGTACGAATAAGCATCGGACGAGCTTGCTAGACGAAGGCCCAGCACGAAGCCAGGCCCACGTCCAGCAAGGGAAACGCGCGCCACAACACGCCAGCCCAAGGCTGCGCCAGGCCCACCGCAAGGCAGGCCCAGCGCGCGCCCAAGGCTGCGGCAGTCGTGGGCTGCGATGCTCGGGCTGTGCGCACGCGCGCATGGCGCCCCTCGTGGGCTGTTGTGCGTGCGTGGGTGTTTGTGTTCACATACGAAACCTAAAACGTACAGGATTCGTTTAATGATTAAATTCCTAATTCTATTTGATAAATTAATTAAATAAGAGTTTCATTAGGATTCTAATTTAATTAATTCGTATCCTAATAGGATTCCAATTCTCTTTCCATACCCCTATAAATATGTGGCCTGGGTTCACAATTTATAACAAGTTTTTCAAGTATTCAAAGTGAGTTTTTGAGAGAAAAATTCAGACACATTCCTTGCCTAAAAGTGCCGAAATTATTAGTACCTTAAGGGCGATTCTAGTTGGTCAATCTTAAGGCGGATCCGGACGTGCTGTGGACTATCTACGGAGGGACGACACTTGGAGTCCTAAAGACTTGTTCTTGTTCGGTTCGGGCGCAGCTAGGGAAGGCACGCAACAAAGAGTATGCATCTAAACTATGCTATATGATTATGTGTAAATAATATGTATTCCTGGCTAAATGGTTTTTCCGCATGATTTATGAATTGTCATATGTATCATAACCTAACAGATCTCAGCTCCCACTGAAACCAAGATCCGTCGATTCCGAATATCCATAGATGGAGTATTTAATGCCATTAAATACTTGATCCGTTTACCTACTATTTGTGTGACCCTACGGGTTCAGTCAAGAGTAAGCTGTGGATTAATATCATTAATTCCACTTGAACTGAAGCGACCTCTAGCTAGGCATTCAGCTCACTTGATCTCACTGAATTATTAACTTGTTAATTAATACTGAACCGCATTTATTAGACCTTAACATAGAATGCATACTTGGAGCAAGGGCATTATTTCCTTCAATAAATACGGAAGATTAACTCTCAACACGAATCCCATGATAACTTCTCCTGTAAGTTATCTCTACAAACCTGCTTTATTAAATTCTACTCCCCAACAACGCAAATGCAATGATGTATCATCATAGGGTCATTAAGGCAAAGGCCATGACTAAAAGACATGAAGCACGAAGTCAGCAAAAGATGACTACGAACAAGCTAGAATAACATTCTATCCTAAATGCTTCACTCAACGAATTAATAATCAACATGCAAAAGTCATTTAATAAACAAGTAAACATGGAGACAAGACTCGACACTTGACTCAAAGTTTAATAAGAAGTAGCTTCGAACGGGTAAAATAAAGTATCCTCAAAAGGAAAGAAAATGGTGATGGGAGCCAACCATATACCAAATAATAATAAGTCGGACTCCTACCGACAGTAGGGCCATACCGACGGAATTTCAATGCACAACGGCATAAAAAGAAGAATGAAACAACGTCTTGTATCATTCAAGGAGTACAAGTTTTCCGGCAAGACTCCCCCCATTGTTCATACTCAAGGTATATACGTTCCAAGAGTTTTGAAGCTCATTGGGGTTACACTTTACGTTAATTAGTATGTTATGTTCAAGGCGACTCAAGACACTACACAAGACATAACATGCAAACAATTAAACAAATCGACAATGACACTTCACTTTCAATCCTTTAGGACTTTTGATCAAACATAGACTCAAGTGAAATTACTCCCATTGTTCCTTCTCAAAAACAAGACTGGCGCTCCCCAAGGCGATGCACTTGGTCTAATATAACCTTTCCCTAGTAATTCTTCAAGTTGACCTTTTAACTCACTCATTTCCGCCGGAGCCATCCGGTATGGGGCTTTCGAGATAAGTGCAGTTCCGGGTATTAGGTCTATCGTAAAGTCAATTGGTCGATTGGGCGGCATTCCCGGGATCTCCTCCGGAAACACGTCCAAGAACTCATTTACCACTGCAATGTCCCCTAGTTGCTCTTTCATCACATGGTCTAGGTCTCTTACATTGCATAAGAAAATAGGATTCCCTTTATGTACTAACTTCACGAGCTCCATTTCCGTGATGATTCCTACACTTCTAGGTTTTCCAAAACGGCGATATGATACAACCTTTCCTAGACTAGACTTCATGTGGATCTTCTGCTTCTCACAGACAATCTTGGCTTTGAACATTGCCAACCATTCCATTCCCAAAATCACATCCAAATATCCTAACTCAAACTCAATTAGGCTAGACAAGAATATGGTCTTGGCTATGGTTAAAGGTACATTTATATGGATCTTAGTGCATTTTACAATCTCACCGGTTGGTATCACTATGGGTACTTCAATCTCTTCAGGTTCTTTCAATCCTAACTTCTCTAAGATACCCTTTGATATAAATGAATAAGTCTCACTTGAATCAAATAGTACTTTAACTTGTAGGGGAATACAATTAAACATAATAACATGTGCGGAAACAATCCCCAAAGCCAGGAAGCATGTATAAAGCACAGATTAAGCATACTTACGTTTGAAACGTGTTTTCCACAATAATCTGTCAACGAACACGAACTTAGAAGTCCACTTGTCGTTCCTCTACTTGGTTCACCGACACGATCAGATCCGTCTTGATAATCGTAGCTTAGACAATTGAGCAAGATAGTTTGCTTTTGGAAGAACTCACTTTGGAGGCACAGAGAGAATTAGGGTTCTCTGAGTCTCTAGGGTTTGAGTGTGTATGGAATTGTGTGTTGTGTGGAATATACAATAACCTATTGTATTAGTGATGTAACCGGCCAAGACTAATAAGCCTTGACCGGCCACACACACACGAGCACACGGACCACAGCCCTCCGCCCAGCAACACACACTGCAGGCCGAAGCCAACAGCGCGCGTCGAGCAGCAGGGCCATGGGCCTGCTCGCTCGTCGATGCTGTTGCGTGCTCGCGCCCACACGCGGGCTGGCTTCTCGCCTTTTCTCGCGAGCTTGCTAGCTCGTTGGGCCTTGCACGCTTGCGTGCTTGGCTCGACGGGCCGGCTACTCCGATGCCCTTCGTATTCGCGATTAATATCTTTCCGATATTATTTATCGTTTCGTATACGACGAATCACCGTCGTACGATACGATTTATTCGTTTCGCCTAGCTTACGAATATTCGCGATACGATATACGATTCCGATGCAAGGTCGTATCGTATAATACGTTTTCCAACTAATTCCCGAAAAGCTATTAAATGAATTTCCGATTCACTTATGAAGGAAATAATGCCCTTGGTCCAAGTATGCATTTAATGTTAAGTCTAATAAATGCGGTTCAGTATTAATTAAACAAGTTAATAATTCAGTGAGATCAAGTGAGCTGAATGCCTAGCTAGAAGCCGCTTCAGTTCAAGTGGAATTAATGATATTAAATCCACAACTTACTCTTGACTGAACCCGTAGGGTCACACAAATAGTACGTAAACGGATCAAGTATTTAATGGCATTAAATACTCCATCTATGGATATTCGGAATCGACTGATCTTGGTTTCAGTGGGAGCTGAGATCGTCAAAAGCAAGAAATGAATACTCGGGAAACGATGATGTTGCCGGAAACGGAAATATGGATCGTATCGGAAATATAAATATTATCCAAGTCGTAGATATTGCCGGAAACGGAAACATGGTACGTATCGAAAAATATTATTGGAAATGGAAATATTGCCGGAATCGGAAATATTGCCGGAAACGGAAATATTGTCAGAATCGGAAATATTATCGATATCGGAAAATAATTCCGGAAATGGAAATATTAAATATTGTTTGTATCGGAAATGAATTCCGGAATCGGGAATTTAATCGGAAGCATATCGTACGAATTAGCATCGGACGAGGCTCGCTGGACGAAGGCCCAGCACGAAGCCAGATCGTCACCCAGCAAGCCACACGCAACAAACCACACGCCAAGCCTCGACCAGGCCCAGCGCAAGGCCAGGCCCAGCCAAAGCCTAAGGCGCGCGCGCGGATCACAGGCAGCGAGCTGGGCCTAGGCGTTGTGCGCTCAGCGTGGGCCGCAAGGCCTGCGCGCGGGTGTACGGTGCTCGCGCGATGCTCGTGTGCGTTCTATACTGTAGACACCTAATTTTGTCCCTATTCCCGAAAGGGAAAGATTCAATGATGAAAGCATAAATCTCCACTTGACAACGCATCTCCTATAAAATAACGAATCTCAATTCCCCTTTTCATTTCACCCGAAACCTACTATTTATGGAAACCTGCTAAAAATAGTAACTGCTGTAAAAGGTAGCTTCTAAAAGTGGCAAATCATAAAGGATAGAAACCTGTCAGAATTAGGTGTTGCATTCCAACATAAATCCTAAATGAGATAGAAAACTGCGAGAATCCTATTCCTAATATGATTCGGAAATAAGAGTTACGTATTAATTAAAATCCTAACGAGCCTAGAGTTCGTAACGGGCCCAGACGCATTCCGTCATAAAATTGATACGCGCTAAAAGACTCGATTAAATCTCAAACTCTACGGATTTCAGGAATCCGAATCTGACTAAAGAAAACAGCCCAGACCCTATTTTCAACGCCTGGCTCTGGGCGCCGAAATCTTCGGCGCCCAGGCCTGGGCGCTGAAAATACTTGGGTACGTGTTTTTTCCTAATTCTTTGCGGATTAAAACTCTGCAATTCTATCTTTCCACGAACTCTTCCCTATAAATAGACCCCTAAATTCGACGTGAAAAGAACAGACACGACACATAATTATATTCTGAGTATTGACCCCAACCCCAACCCTTAGCCTAAGCCTCTCGCTGCGAAATTTTCACGCGTTCTGTCGAAATCGATCCATAAATCGAACAGAACGTATCCTGTCCAATAATCGAGATTCGTTAAATAAAAAGGAGAAATAGCAAAGTCAAAGTGGTTAGTTTTCTGAGAACCCTGACGCACCTCTCAAGGGTGCGTCGTAATGTGTCTCTTTTCGATGATTTAACTGCTTTCCTCGCCCTTTTTATGAACGATTAAACTAACCTAATCTGATTGTTCTATCACGCCTAACAAATATAATATTTTTGGGAAATCGGATTATCATGCTAGGTCCCTTAATGCTATTTAAATCAGATAATCACGATCGAATTAGTATTATATGTTGCATATTGCTAAAATCAATTCAGATTAGTTTAATAGGTAACGCATGTCCCTTCAATTATTTATGCTGAGCTAGTAAGGATATCCTGCCTCTGGAGTTATCGACGAGCGAAGTACTCCTCTCGGTAGTTACAGTCCCCCGAACCCTCAATCTCTACCTTGCGGGTGTATGTTGAGAGATCCCCACACCAGGGATCACAAGGGAACCTACGGCCGTCGTGGTCAAACATAATTGCACTCCCTTTATGTCACGATAACCGGGTTTTGTCAGTTTTTCTCATTGTCGTTAAAAACTGAATGGCGACTCCTATATTACTAGTCAATTGGGTGTAAACTCACAGGAAATCCAATTACACTTGATTGAATAAAAAGAATCGTCACACCCACGAGGGACGAGGTCACGCATTAGCCTCGCGCTTTTTCGACCCCCTCACAGTGGCGACTCCACTGGGGATAGTGAAGGAAATACTCGTGCTTGTAGGTAATCAAAATAGCCGAAGGGTGAAACGATCCTACCCCGCGTTTATTGCCCCATTAAGTTGGGACGACCTGAAAATCAGCATATTAATGTGAAGGGGCAGAACCTCATAACGAATCTCGGCTCCCTCGGGAGTTGGGACTAAGGATACCTCTTTTTCGCCAATAGGGGGGTGCATACGCCGCGCATGTCGCCCACTCGGTACTTGTGCAGGTAGTACACCTATCCCGAACCCAATCGCTCGCTCATTAGGTCCCTCTCGCCTGCATGCCCCCTTGGCTTGCACTTTCGGGTTGGCCTCTTGAGCGAAATTCGTCTGTTGAAGACACTACCTCGACCGGGGCATGTGTTGGATCTACGATAGAAGCGGTACCAAGCCAGGCGCAAATAAACTACCCATAGAAGCCTATCATAAACTACGTGGCATATTTAATTTTCAAATCCCTGTTTGTAATGTAGTTATGTGTAGCGAAATATGTGATTGTGTGCGACAAACTATCCTAGAAAACTAGCGACCTTAAAAATTGCTTAAACATTCATAGACTAATTTGCCAAAGAGTTATACCGAAACACGTGTTCCGCAAGCCCGAATGATCGCCACAAAAATAAGCGACGCTCGGGACGGCCTGTAACGAATCCCACAAACGCTGTTACGCGTAAAGGACGTTATTAGGCAAGCACGCAAATCGAAGTCGCATAAACAGAAGACAGAAAACGAGAACCAGCCAGGGACGCATTTTCAACGCCCCTTGCTGGGCGCCAAAATTTCTCACGCCCCTCGCTGGGCGCTGAAGTTGCTGCTTGGCCTTCTGGTCAGGCGCAACAGCCTCGGTGCCCGCGCGAAAGGAAAATACATAGCGCAAGAAATGTTCATAAAAAGAATTGCTACGAGGGCGTAAGAAAAGCACTCGATTTCAAAAGCGACTCGCAAAAAAATTAATAACTCTTTGTGTCGTTGTTAGGCCTCCTACGACGACAATACCCAGCACCAAAACCGAACGTGCTAATAACTATGAGTGTCACACGGGCAAGTGTTTCGAAAATCCAAAGAATGACCAAAAAAAAAAAAAACCAAAGAGTGTACCGACAAAAGAAAGAGTGAAAAAAAAATTTAGAGAGTCGAAGTCTAGACTAAGTAATGCTTGAAACTTTGGGAACCTAAACTTTAGCTTATCTTATGCCTAGGACTGGTCCTGCCACTTGGTGCCGATCAGGGAATCAACGGTTAGTGCGTCTCGAAGATACATCGCCAACACCAGGTTTAGTGACTCCAAGCTCCGTCCGTCATCCCTCATTTCAAGGATCTCCGCTTCCCCAACCTCGATTCGCACCTTCAAACATGTCCATCGAAGATTTGCGAGACCAGATGGTCCAAATGACCCAACTTATGGGCCAACTGAAAATGGAAAATGAAGCTTTAGCGGCTGCGCAAGCCAAAAATGACCTCGATAACGAGAAGAGGATTGAAAAAATGGTCCTACAGCAAACCATGGGGAGCAAATACTTCTCCCTCGATCCTGAACCTTTTCCTGGCAAACTACCAGAAAAGTTCAGTTCATCTGACTTACCAAAGTTCAAGGCCACGGACAACCCCCGTGATCATCTACTGAGCTTTGTGAATACCATGAACTTGAAAGGCGTGGACAAGTCCATGTATTTACCTGCCTTTCCTTTGTCCTTGGAACCTGTGCCGCTCAAATGGTACTATCACCAGGACCCTAAGCTCTTCCCCACTTGGGAAGACTTTGTCAATGTCTTCATCAAGCAATACTCGTCGAACATGGATTTCCAAGTCACCATGCGCGAGCTGGAAGTTCTCTTCCAAAAGAAAAATGAGGGTTTCACAACCTACTTTGCTAGATGGAGGGACCAGGCGACCCAGCTAATCAATAGGCCTCCCGAAACAGAATTGGTCCAAAAATTCATTGACAACCTGGACCCGGCTTACAGACAACACCTTAGGTACCTGGGACTTGACACTTTCAAAAGAGTTTATGATGTGGGAATAAAGATCGAGGACGACCTCGCCAAAACCATACAGAGCAAACCCACATATAAGACCAACACCTATAATCGGGGTACACATCCCAAGCCCAAGAAGTCCATGCTGTAGAAGAGACTCCCGCCCGAAGAAACCCTGGAAGATGGGTCCGAGACCGAAAGTTTGCCCCACTCGGGTCGACTTTGGTACAAGCCTTTGAAAGACTAACCAATCAAGGAAAGTTGATACCTATAGGCCCCACCCGTGACCCTCCTGTCAAAAGCAAATATTGGGTCGAAGGTACTTACTGCAAATTCCATCAAGGAAATGGGCATGACACTGAAAACTGCTGGGATCTAAAACATACGATCCAGGACATGATAGAGGATGAAGTGATACCTCTCCCTAACGTCGGCAAACCCAACAACAACAAGAGCCCACTCGGCTCTTGTCACATCTCTCTCGACCAACCAGAGAATTTCGACCCCACGGTGTATATTACACCTCGAGGTGCACCACTCGCTGTGGTCCCTATGGATCGAATCGAGAGGGAAGTGTCCGGTGTGTGGAATGACGATGCTGAAGATATTTACCTATCTCAAATCTCGGGCCAGGACCTCTTCACTGAAACTTGGCTCGGGTATGCTCTCATTGACACCACCCCTCAGGAGCCCGAGGTCGACAACCTCACCCGATCCGGAAGGATATACCAACCGGATATTCACCCACCTCCTATGGACGACATCCCGGTTAGGCAAACTCCTGAGAATGGACGGCATGCCACCGTTGCGGAAGTCATTGAAAATCCTCTCCTGAAACAACTAAAAAGAACCAAGGCCGAGATTACCATCTGGGATCTTATGTGTACTTCAAAGGAACATCGCGAAAAGCTTATTCGCTCACTTGACCTCATCTCAGTACCTACAGATATCACACCTGACTCATTGGTTAGCCATGTCACGAGAGATGGCGGAGAAAAGGCCATAGTTTTCACTGATAAAGACTTACCCAAAGAGGGGGGTGCTCACAATAAAGCCCTTTACCTAGTGGTTGGATGCAAATGACAAAACATCCCCCTAGCGCTCGTAGATAATGGTTCGGCGGTTAACGTCTGCCCATTGCGAACCGCCCATTGCTTGGGGCTAGGAAACGATGACTTCCAAACCTCCACGCAAGGGGTACGAGCTTATGATAACTCCCGAAGGCCTGTATTGGGAAAAATCAACCTTACCATACAAACCGGGCCTGTGGCACGCACCACGGAGTTTCAAATAATCGACATCAAGCCCACTTTCAACCTCCTCTTGGGGCGACCTTGGCTCCATGACTTAGGAGGTGTGGCTTCTACCTTGCACCAAATGGTTAAACTTAACCATAACGGGGTAATACTAGAAATCCGCGCCCCTCCTCTCGACGTCAGTTGCACTATGGTTGGAACGGCCGAAACTGCAGACGACCTTTACGGGTTTTAAATGGAAGAAACAATCCAGTTCATCGAAGATTATGACCCAGCATTCCTAGACCCGCATGCATCCCGAGTCATCCCTAGAATGCTGTTAGCTTAGGGTTATTTCCCAGGAACCCCATTGGGCATAAGGAAGAAGGAATACACATTCCATCCTTTTCCCGACAAATCTACTCCCTTTGGCTTAGGTTATGAACCAACGGAGGAAGATATTGCTGACCGCCTATCTAGGCTACGCCTTAACAAAGCCAAACAAACCACCCTCCTTCCCCCATATCAAAGGACCCTTAACGGGATGTTCGTTCGGGAAGGAGAAGAACACCCATGCTGTGATTTCCCTGAACCCTTCGTTCAGGATGGCTTGCTAAAACCCGGATTTGAAATTTTCCATGACTGCCACACCTTAGATGAGGCACCCCACCTCACCAAGACTAAAACAGCTGAAATATTGGACAACCAGGCCCTATGGACATTGTTTAACGAATCGAGGCCTATGGAGAACGAGACTGTGATGACTACCCTAGCTTTACAAGATGAAGGTTTCGATCCAACCCGGTTAATCTCTCCTGCATCAACACTAGAAGAGGTCGAGAACGGATGGGTGAAGACATATCAGTGGGTCAATGCAAAAGGAATGGAATTCAAGATGAGTACCGGTGAAGTACCGAAGTTTCATGAGACTAAACCCCAGGCTTGAGCCACATAGAGCACCATTAGTAAAAAGCGCCTAGTAGTTCTTTAGATTGATAGAAAAAATAATAGAGACTTTAGATGGTCCTAAGGCCCCTTAGAATATGGGTCGGTTTTATTTCAGTATGTTTTCCTTACTTTTCGAATCAATAAAGGCGTAATATTTCTCCTAAAAATTTTATTTTAACACTAATTAAACACCAAATGTACTTGCAAAATACAAAAATAAAGAGGCGGTCCACTCCAGGCCCAACAAACAAAGCCCACTCGGTTTTGAAATAGTGCCATGGGAACCAATTCCCAAAACCCACAAAATAAACCACACCATCCCATTCATATCCCCAAAACCTAAAAAGCCAAACCAGTGTCATCATAAGAGTCAATCCATGCAACCCAGAGTCAAAGGAATTCAAAATCCAAAACAATACAAATGTTACCAAAAAAACAGATTCATAAAACATAGATTCCATCATACCCTTCACTAACAACACCTCAAAAACCTACACAAAGATCTTCATAACTTCAGCACCCTAACCCCATTTTCAAAACTGTTTCAAGTCACGAATAGAAAAAATTGATTCGGACAAAAACCCATTTCACGCTAACGGTCAAAAAGCCTCCAAAGTAGCCTCAAAATTGGCCTTTAAATACGAGCAAAATATCAAGGCACAAAAAAAAAAAAAAAAAAAAAAAGAGAAAGAGAAAGAAATGCAAGAACATGTGAAGCAAAGCGTCAAAAATTGACCGCCCAAGTCATTTTCAGCGCCCAGGGCTGGGCGCCGAAATTTCTGACGCCCCAGCCTGGGCGTTGAAACTCTCTGCCTGACAAAAAAATATATTTTTCAGAAGTGCTCGTCATTTTGTCCGCACACAACGGAAAAATAACGAACACTTGGGGGGTACAGTACGTATCCAAATAGGCTTACCAACCAAGAATATAGCCATACAAATTAGTCGAATTTCGAATTTCATATTTTACACGACTTATGGCAAAAAAAAAATGGCAGATGAAAATAATGATAATACTTCACTCATTTGACCGACTAAGTAATATGTTTCCACCTCAGGGCATATCTACCGAAATCCGGCATACCTGAACTAATTCAAAAGCTAGAACTACGCACGACCTGATTCTGACAAGATACGTAGGCAATCCTTACCAAGGATTCGGTCCAAATAAAAAAATATAATATTCTTTGTGCAAAAAGTGTTAGACATATAAAATACATAAAAAAGAGGAGAAACAAAAATAAATGAAAATGAAAACTAAAAATACGCCTTTATTAAAATATAATAAGAAAGAAAACAGAGTGCTAAAAATAAAAACAAACACGACTGAAATAAATGGAGGGCACCTACACCCTAGCAAGAACTACAGTACTCTAGTTCTTCTGGATCATCAAATAAAGTCTTGTAGAGGGCAATATTCGCAGGATCCACCCCCACAGTCTTCTGCGTTGCCCCAATGTCAATCTCCATAAGAACCGGCTCCTGGACACTAACTTCCAAAGATGCCAAGGCTTCAGAAACATTCTCAGTTATAGCCCGCTCAGCCTCGAGGGCACAGGCAATGGTGGGAGAAGGATTATTATCATCAACTAGACTAGCCACTGTTTCTATAGGCGGCTGAGCCTTCCTAACCCATACATTGTTCCGGCGACGATCTCCGCGAGAGCTTGCATTTCTTTTAACAACAGCAGGCCCCTTCATGTTAGGCATCTTTTTAGGCCTGAAACTAGAACGGGGAGGAACTTCCTTTCGCTTTCGATCAGGACGAGCTTTCACAGTCTTAAAACTATAGGTACGAGGTTTGGCAGAATCAGGACCCTCATACTTAACACGAATACTAGGTAACAAAAGCTCAGCCGGCTCCCCATTACGAGCCTCGGTCCTCACATCTTTGTCGTCGGAGCTCATCCACAACTTGTAGTTTTCAGAAAGACCCACAAAGCCATTTGTAGCTACGGCCCAATGCGGGAGACCATCATAATACTTAGCCCACGCTAAGACCCGTGTTTGTGAAAAGGCCGCTACCTTAGGTGGTACCGTATCAGAAAAGGGGATAGTCTGCCTTAATCCATATTGACGCATGACTCGGTAAGGGAAAATATAAATAGGACGAGATAGCCCCAACAAAGAAACATAAACCGATACATCAGAACCCCCTGTCATAGTAGTCAAACCCCACCATGGTACCACCCACTTAATAGAACAAATGCCATAAGTAAAAAAGGAGGTCCATTCGGCCTCGTCCTGGCCTTGGTGCAAGTATTTTCGGTTACCCAAGGCTATAGGGCGATAATGTTTAGGATCGGCAGGGGCTTCCAAAAGTCTAAGCCGTCCCGCAAGCCAAATCTGCAAAACAGGTACGATCGAATCAAAAGAATGAAAAAATGGTCCCTGGGGCGCATTTTCAACGCCCAGGACCAGGCGCCGAAAACTCCAGCGCCCAGCCCTGGGCGCTGAAACTCAGCCCCAGGCAAAAAGAAATATATGCAAAAGCGACGTGTACGCGCGCAGAGAAAAATCGATTACCTGCAGTAATAGGGGGCTTCCCTTAAAATGTTCAGATTTGGCATCCTTCTTCAGCTCATCCGCACTCAGCAAAGTCTCGGCAACAACCAGTGGCATAATAGATAGCAACTTTCCATTTGGCTAATCAAGGGGATCAACCTTATGTCACCGAACTCACCATTGTTATTCGACAGCAAATAATGATTCAACAAGCAAAATACAAGGGCTCGAATGTTCAATTTCTGTTCGGTCATATTTTTACTAGGCCTAAAGTGATGTTTTACAAGTTTTGCCAAGTTAACTTTATCATCTACAACAATTTCAGCAAACATGTTATCATCTAGCCCTAGGAAAGCCCTTATGGTTGTTTTACCCTCTTCAATAGTGCCAGGGGTAACAGGAGTAGCATTAGTAGGATAACCAAGGATCGCAGCAAATTCATCGGGCAAAGGACATATTTCGTTGCCCCGAAAGGCAAAAACATGATGATCGGAGTCCCAAAAGCTTAGGGCAGCATGCAGAAAGTTATAATCAATATTAATTTGTTGTAAGCCTAAAAGTGCCTCTAAGTGGTATTCTTTTAACAAAGCTTTTTCTCTGGGAGTAAGGGCCCGTAGCCAACGCCTAACAGTCCGTTGGAGTGAGAAAGTAGGGATCGACATGGCAAAAGCAATGAATAATTAAGGCACAACAAAAGGAAAAGAAAGAATTTGAGAGTAGTAGAAAATAGGGACGTATCTAACCCCTATATATAGCTGAACACACCCATTGACATCCTGATCCCATTCGGAAACGTGTTAGGAAATCCGAAAGTCAAATATTACCAGGAAAGGACTTTCAGCGCCCACGGCTTGGCGCCGAAATGTTTAACGCCTGGCCTTGGGCGCTGAAAATGCAGCCCAAGGCCCAGATTTCACAAAACACGGAACAGGAAAGGACTTAAGACCGTGTTGCTAAACACGAGGCCCTATTGCAAGTAGGATCAAGCCAAAAGCACCTTTAGCTCCCAAATAAGCAAGAAAAAAAATAACATTAAAACTTGGTCGAAACTTAGACTCGTCTCAGAAAATGCTTATGTACACTTTTCAAAAAAAAACAAGTTAAATATCATGGTCATTCTTCGAAACACCAAAAATATGTGTCGTCAAGTTATTGGTTTTCCAAATAAAAAATGTTTGTCTGTCAAAGGGTTAATCCGGGCCAAGCTAAAACCAGATGTCGCCTGAAAACTAAAGTCGCACCTCACGGCTTTGTTAAGAATAGCACACCACTACAAAGGTCGCTCGCACTTACGAGCACAATCCCAAACACGATCAAGGACATTACAGAATGCGTATCCCCAAGGAACCTCTTTGACAAGAAATGACCGTCAAGCACGAATGCTTGGGGGCTCGAAAGAAAATATATATTATGCAAAGTTAAAACAATATTCCCAGACTACGCTGTACAAAGTCCCTTGTTTGGATAATCTCAAGAGAAAAAGAACCGGTTTACGACCTCAAGACAAAGGTCGCCGTTGATACTTATACATGGTCCCCCAATCAAGGACCCAGGTAGTGGCAAAATTAAGCCGTAAAGACTAGCTCCAAATCACGAAAGCAGACGGTCGCAAGACAAAGATCCGTCTAAACACGTTGTCAGCCCACGTTCAGGTTACAACTAAATTCGAGCATCCCTCGAAATAATTCGCTCTTGCAAGAATGAATAAAAAGAAATTCTCAAAAGAAATCACAAAGAACCAAAGAAATAGGAACTTGCCCATCTTCAGTCGGCAAGATCGCGTCACCAACCGCGTGAGTTCCCAAATCGAAAAAACGAATTCAGGGACGTCCACCCTTAGCGGACAGGGCTCGCCCACCCTCAGCGGGCGGGGTCTGCGTCACTAGCCGCGCAGGTCCTCAATTTTCGAAAAAATAAATTCTTCAAAATTAAAACAGGCTCGCCATCTTCAGCCGGCGGGGTCTACGTCACAAACCACGTAGGTCCTTATTTTTAAAAAATCAAAACCAAATTTCAAAATAGATTCGTCCACTTCTATCGGACGGGGTGTCCACCCTTAGCGGACAAGGTTCGCCATCTTTAGCCGGCGGGGTCTACGACACAAACCGCGTAGGTCCTTATTTTCAAATTTCAAAAACAGATTCTTCCACTTCTATCGGACGGGGTGTCCACCCTTAGCGGACAGGCTCGCCATCTTTAGCCGGCGGGGTCTGCGCCATTAAACCGCGCAGGTCCTTAGTCGCTGCAGCGATAACTTTTCCTGGATTTTCCTTCGGTTTACGTCCTATAAAAACAAGGGTGCTGGATTTTCCTTCGTTTTACGTCCTATAAAAAACCAGGGTGCTGGATTTTCCTTCGTTTTACGTCCTATAAAAACAAGGGGGTTTTCTCGTTTAACTAGCCTTGAAAATGAGAATCTTTAAAAACACTTTTTCCTCATGATTGGGCTTGGCCAGGCCCAATTACACTTTATAGCTTTGATTTCGAAAACATCTGTAGCTACTCCCAATGACAAAGTGAGGGAGTTTCTACGCACCTTTAGATCCTTCCAATGACAAAGTGAGGAAGTTTCTATACTATCAGTTGACAAATCCCAATGACACGTGAGGGATATGTCGACACTTCAAGTGATGACCCTTAAGTCAAATGTTATCACTCGAGGGCTCGTGAGACCCTCGCAAAACAGGTCACATATACCATGGCTTGTGTGACGCACTCCGTCTAATACTTTGACCATCGTCTTACTCCAAGACTCAGTCAAAGTGGGGGCTAACTGTAGACACCTACTTTTGTCCCAATTCCCGAAAGGGAAAGGTTCGATGATGAAAGCATAAATCTCCACTTGACAACGCATCTCCTATAAAATAACGAATCTCAATTCCCCTTTTTATTTCACCCGAAACCTGCTATTTATGGAAACCTGCTAAAAATAGTAACTGCTGTAAAATGTAGCTTCTAAAAGTGGCAAATCATAAAGGATAGAAACCTGTCAGAATTAGGTGTTGCATTCCAACATAAATCCTAAATGAGATAGAAAACTGCGAGAATCCTATTCCTAATATGATTCGGAAATAAGAGTTACGTATTAATTAAAATCCTAACGAGCCTAGAGTTCTTAACGGGCCCAGACGCATTCCGTCATAAAATTGATACGCGCTAACAGACTCGATTAAATCTCAAACTCTACGGATTTCAGGAATCCGAATCTGACTAAAGAAAACAGCCCAGACCCTATGTTCAACGCCTGGCTCTGGGCGCCGAAATCTTCGGCGCCCAGGCCTGGGCGCTGAAAGTACCTGGGTACGTGTTTTTTCCTTATTCTTTGCGGATTAGAACTCTGCAATTCTATCTTTCCACGAACTCTTCCCTATAAATAGACCCCTAAATTCGACGTGAAAAGAACAGACACGACACATAATTATATTCTGAGTATTGACCCCAACCCTTAGCCTAAGCCTCTCGCTGCGAAATTGTTCACGCGTTCTGTCGCAATCGATCCATAAATCGAACAGAACGTATCCTGTCCCATAATCGAGATTCGTTAAATAAAAAGGAGAAATAACAATGTCAAAGTGGTTAGTTTTCTGAGAACCGTGACGCACCTCTCAAGGGTGCGTCGTAATGTGTCCCTTTTCGATGATTTAACTGCTTTCCTCGCCCTTTTTATGAACTGTTAAACTAACCTAATCTGATTGTTCTATCACGCCTAACAAATATAATATTTTTGGGAAATCGGATTATCATGCTAGGTCCCTTAATGCTATTTAAATCAGATAATCACGATCGAATTAGTATTATATGTTGAATATTGCTAAAATCAATTCAGATTAGTTTAATAGGTAACACATGTCCCTTCAATTATTTATGCTGAGCTAGTAAGGATATCCTGCCTCTGGAGTTATCGACGAGCGAAGTACTCCTCTCGGTAGTTACAGTCCCCCGAACCCTCAATCTCTACCTTGCGGGTGTATGTTGAGAGATCCCCACACCAGGGATCACAAGGGAACCTACGGCCGTCGTGGTCAAACATAATTGCACTCCCTTTGTGTCACGATAACCGGGTTTTGTCAGTTTTTCTCATTGTCGTTAAAAACTGAATGGCGACTCCTATATTACTAGTCAATTGGGTGTAAACTCACAGGAAATCCAATTACACTTGATTGAATAAAAAGAATCGTCACACCCACGAGGGACGAGGTCAGGCATTAGCCTCGCGCTTTTTCGACCCCCTCACATATACGAATCCTAAAGCTATCGGGATTCGACATATGATTAAATTCTAATCCTAATAGATAAAGTTTATTTAATAGAGTCCTAGCAGGATTCTAATTAAACTAAATTAGTATTCTATAGGATTATAAGTCCTTTTCCATAACTCTATAAAAAGGGGCCTAGTGTCACAAATTTATACACAACATTGAAGTATTCAAAGGTAAGATTTTGAAGCAAAAATCAGCCAAACACTTGCAACCTATTTAGCCGAAATTCTTAGAACCTTAAGGGCGATTCTAGTTGGTCAAGCCTTAAGGCGGATCCGGACATGCTGTGGACTATCTACGGAGGGACGACGCTTGGGTTCCTAAAGACTTGTTCTTGTTCGGTTCGGGCGCAGATAGGGAGGGCACGCTACAAAGTGTATGCACCTAAATTATGCTAAATGATTATGTGTAAATAATATGTTTCCTGGCATTAAGGTTTTCCGCATGATTTATGTTTTGTCATTTGTATCATAACCTAACAGTGGTATCACGAGCCTCTTATTATTTACATAATCTAAATTGCATGACATGGTTAAATTTTACAAATTTGCAAAGAATTAAAAGGGGTGATTAATTTTCGTAATTGTTAATTAATTGCAAATTGCGTTTATTTAATTATATGTACGCAGTTTTTCGGCAGTTTCTTTGTTACTCATCCAAATCGAGTGATTTTTGTGTCAATTCCGCATGTAAAAGGCATTCTAAAATTTTGACAGAAACAGTATTTTTCGGCCGAACCCAGAATTCCCAAATTCGAAGCCTAACTATGACTTTTCGGAGGTTTTAGTTTTTCGAACGCAAAAGTTTGTAAATTTAAGATGTTAAATTGAATATTTGCGATTCTTGTTGATAAATCTTGAGCTTTTGATTAAACCTACAGTATATGTTTAACCAATTTGAATGCCTAGACTTGTTAATTATACAACCTAATTCGTAATTATGATTAATTTGTTGAAATTCGAATAATTTAGAATTGATTTGTTTTTCATAATTAATTGATAATTTAATTAGGTATCCATGATTAAAATCCACCATAAAAATTGTTAATTTATGTTAAATTTTAAATTTTTATGACTTAGATTTGAATCCATGTTAATCGGAAATTAATTGATTAATAAATTTTCGATTTTTCCCCCTAAAATTATGAAATTAATATGATTTATTAATTCGTCATAGATTTTAAACTAAAAATTTTAAATTTTTTTATAAAATTCGCTCATAAACGTTGCACACACAAAGCAAAGGACGCTACGTGTTACCCTTAAGGGGTGTTGTATAGTGCGGGCACGCGACGACGAGCAAGGGAGCTCGTCGCCCGTGCGGTACGAATGTAGCTAGTAACCAAGGCATAGCGCGCGCACGAGGCAAGGGAGCCTGGGCGTGTGTGCTGTGTGCTATGGGTGAAGGGCGATGGGCGTCGCACAGGACGAGGCGCGCGCGTGAGGCGAGAGCTGGGTCGCCCAGCGATCGCTGTTCCGTGCACCAACGAGCGCTGCCTCGCCACGAGAGCTTGCTTGCGCCTAGAGAGCGAGCACTCCTTCGGTAGCTGCTGCGATGCATGCGGGCGAGCAGGCTGCACGCAAGCGTGGCTTGGCTTGCTGCGTTTGCGCGTGGCTGCTGCAGCATTGTGCCATGAGTGTGCGGTCGGTCGTGCACTCGATGGGGCTTGGGCGCAAGCCCAAGTGCTCGTCGTGTTACGATTGAGTCGTTTTGAATTTTAATTTGAGATTTTCAGTTCGGAGATAATTTTAATTAATTTTAAAATTAATAATTTAAATTGTTTTCTTGGATTTAATTTTGAATATTATAATTATTATGAATTTTAATTTATATTAATTATTTTACTAAAATTAAAAACCTTGAATTAATTTTAATTCATTTAAATCAACTGAAAAATAAAATAAATTAAATGGATTCGATTATAATTTTATATGAGCTTAAAATTTTAATTAAACTTGTGTGTTTCCGGTTAGACTAGAAATACAATTTTATGTTTAAAATTAGTAAAGCATATAAAGTTATTGGTTTAAGTGGGAGTGGGAGCATTTTAGTCATAAACTCTTGATTAGGTCTACAAATCCTTTAAGGTTAAACAACTTGATTAGATTCCAACTTCCAACGTTGGTGCCCAATAAGTAGAGTTATTGGTAATCTGTCGGTTATGGATCAGGTTTAGGTTCAATTATAACGGTTTGTTAATTGATTGTTTTTTAGTCTGTCTATGTGTGGCGCGACACAACATCAATTGATGGTATGACCCGTTCACATTAAGAAAATAGCAGAGTTGAACGTTGAACGCAGAACTAGGGGTGGCAATCAGATCAGGTTGGGTCAGGTTCGTGTTCGGGTTGAATATTTTCGGGTTGACTACCCCCGTACCCGAACCTGATCTGTTTAAGAATTCGGGTTGAAAACCTAAACCTGAACCTGATCTGTTGATTATCAGGTCAACCCGAACCTGATCTGTTTTTGACCTGAAAATTTTAAAATTTTTAACATACACAAAAAAATTTAGGTTGAAGCTGCTGTTTTCAGGTTGGGTTGACCTGAACCTGCTGTT
Source organism: Spinacia oleracea (assembly GCF_020520425.1). Taxonomy (NCBI): domain Eukaryota; kingdom Viridiplantae; phylum Streptophyta; class Magnoliopsida; order Caryophyllales; family Amaranthaceae; genus Spinacia; species Spinacia oleracea. Next base: position 34,137,154 of record NC_079492.1, read on the forward strand.
TTCAGGTTGAGTTAACCCGAACCTGCTGTTTTCGGGTCATCCCAAACAATAAATTCTAAATTCTGATCTCAAATACAATTTAAAATTTAGCATCTAAGGGCAGCAATTGAGTTAAAGGTGCCATTAAAGTTAGCACACCCTAATAGGTTTGCACAAAGTATTAATAGTTTTACAGACCAAATTAGGTTGCCTCAAAGGCACAAATTACAACTTGAATTTAAAACAAGAACATTATAAATTGTTGGAGGAGGATGGCTGGTGAGCCTCAACCGGAGGCAACTTTGTCAATGGAATCTCATCACCTTCTACATTCACCCTCAAATTTACGACGGATCCTAAACATTATCATAAATAAATAAAATATTAGCATAAATAAATAAAACATTAGCATAAATAAAATAGAAAAAACCAAAATCGAAAAATCCTAAACAAAATCGAAAAAATCCTAAACAAAATCAATAAAACTCTAAACCCTAAACATACTCGAACAAAGCGAAAATAAAACAGAAAAAATAAAAACCATCAGCATAAATCAAATCGATAAAACACAAAATCGATAAATTAGAAAATATCAGCATATAATCATATATAAAATCGAATAAAACAAAAATAACAGCATGAATTCACATATAAAATTCGAAAAGATAAAAAAAATAGCATAAATTAGAGAAATGACAACAAAGGAAATGAAAAAGAGTGAAGAACATTACCAAGTGAATGAAGAGGAACGAAAAATGAACCGTCTAGCAGAGGATGAGATGAACTGATGAGTGAGGAAGAAAGGAACCGTTTAGTTGTTTAGAGAGAGAGTGTTTGAGGGAGTCGGTGAGGGAGTGAGAGAGTGGTCGCCGGTGGGTAGAAAGTAATGAATTAGGGTTTAGGTAAATTTAGTTTTATACTGTGATTTAAATGTTAGGGTAAAATAAAGTTATTTGGCTTGGCCCATTATTTTCAATGACCTACCCCGTATTCTTGCTTTGTTCTTTACAAAATTGTCGTTCCTTTTTAACTAATTATTTTTTTAAAAAAATTGTTTTAACTTTTGTCGGCTTATCAGGTCGGGTTGACCCGACCTGATTTTAACCCATTTAAATAATCAGGCTACACAGGTTGATTTCGGGTTGAGATTTTCAACCCAAACCTAACCCATTTAACTTCAGGTCGGGTTTGTGTCGACCCATTTAATTAATCGGGTTGAAAATCTCAACCCAAACCCGCTATTTTCAGGTCGGATTCGGGTCGAGTTATCAGGTCGGGTCAACTTTTGATTATACGGAGTTATAAAATATTAAATCATTGGCTGATTTGTTAGACATATTCTTCCTAGAAAAGTGGTAGACTCGCTCATACAATACTCACGTGGTAGTGAGTTAGACACCCTAGTAACATATATTTCTAAAAAATCTCAACTTTTTTTTTAGTTCCTATTTCAAAATACTTTTTTTAGTTCCAAATATTATCATTTTAAGATACTTTTTATATTATTTATGTTACTCAACGTAATATTTGGTGTTACACTGTTACTAGTTATATAAGTTACAATTCTCTCCGTATTTGTTTAAGAGATACACTTGGTAGGGCACGGGTATTAAGAAGAAGAATTGAATGAAATAAAGTAATAAAACAAGTGGGGTTGGGTAGATATTTTAATAAGTAAAATAAGTGAGGACCATATCATTTTAGTGAGTGGGGGTGGGGTGTAGTGTAACACCCTAATAATTCCTTGCTTTTTATAAAACATTTTCCAACTTAAAATAAAGGAATTACCAAGATATTACCACCACCGTGATAACGACTAAAGCTATTTACCAGAATTACGCAGCGAAATTAACTAACTTTCAAAACATAATAAATAGTTAATGGTCATTAAAACAAACTGGAACCACTAAGGCCCAAAATCAAAGTATTAAATATTTCAAAATCCATTAACTATAAATAGTAGTATTAGTAGTAATAAAAATAGTCATGACTAAATAAAAGTAAAGTTTATAAATACGGAAGATTAACTCTCAACACGAATACCATGATAACTTCTCCCATAAGTTATCTCTACAAACCTGCTTTATTAGATTCTACTCCCCAACAATTAAAATTTAATAATTTAATAATTTAATTAGGTATCCATGATTAAAATCCACCATAAAAATTGTTAATTTATGTTAAATTTTAAATTTTTATGACCTAGATTTGAATCCATGTTAATCGGAAATTAATTGATTAATAAATTTTCGATTTTTCGCCCTAAAATTATGAAATTAATATGATTTATTAATTTATCATAGATTTTAAACTAAAAATTTTAATTTTTTTTATACAATTCGCTCATAAACGTTGCACGCACAAAGCAAATGACGCTACGTGTTACCCTTAAGGGGTGTTGTAAAGTGCGGGCACGCGACGACGAGCAAGGGAGCTCGTCGCCCGTGCGGTACGAATGCAGCGAGCAACCAAGGCATGGCGCGCGCACGAGGCAAGGGAGCCTGGGCGTGTGTGCTGTGTGCTATGGGTGAAGGGCGATGGGCGTGGCACAGGACGAGGCGCGCGCGTGAGGGCGAGAGTTGGGTCGCCCAGCGATCGCTGCTCCGTGAACCAACGATCGCTGCTCCGCGAACCAACGAGAGCTTGCTTGCGCCTAGCGAGCAAGCACTCCTTCGGTAGCTGCTGCGATGCATGCGCGCGAGCAGGCTGCATGCAAGCGTGGCTTGGCTTGCTGCGTTTGCGCGTGGCTGCTGCTGCATTGTGCCATGGGTGTGCGGTCGGTCGTGCACTCGATGGGGCTTGGGCGCAAGCCCAAGTGCTCGTCGTGTTACGATTGAGTCGTTTTGAATTTTAATTTGAGATTTTCAGTTCGGAAATAATTTTAATTAATGTAAAATTAATAATTTAAATTGTTTTCTTGGATTTAATTTTGAATATTATAATTATTATAAATTTAAATTTATATTAATTATTTTACTAAAATTAAAAACCTTGAATTAATTTAAATTCATTTAAATCAACTGAAAAATAAAATAAATTAAATGGATTCGATTATAATTTTATATGAGCTTAAAATTTTAATTAAACTTGTATGTTTCCGGTTAGACTAGAAATACAATTTTATGTTTAAAATTAGTGAAGCATATAAAGTTATTGGTTTAAGTGGGAGCATTTTAGTCATAAACTCTTGATTAGGTCTACAAATCCTTTAAGGTTAAACAACTTGATTAGAATTAATAAGGACTGAATAATTGGTAGATTATTGGTGCCCTTGATTAATTGCTGCAAATATTTAAGTGATGCATAACGTGTTTTACTAACCAGCTATGTGGGCCATTCATGATAATGAATGGGTGAATGGTATATATTGTATATGTAATGTTTTGCAGGTTATGAAGTGACTAGTATTGCCCAAATAGGATAGAAAATATGCTCTGCGTACCATTAATTTGAATGTAATTGGTCTAATGCACCAAAAATTTATTTTTCAATTCAAATATGGTCTGCGTACCATCAAATAGTTGTAATTAGTTTAATTATAGCTTATCCTGTTTTAAGAAAATGGCGCCTCCCACGGTGAAATTCAAGACGAAGTTTCCAACCATTTTCAAGACGGACTTTGACGTTAAAGCTTCAAGATGTAGTCGGGCCATACTAGATCACACTTATCTTATGCATGCTTTAAGTTATTTATTGCTTTTAAATATGTCTTAAATATGCATGAGATTGTGGCTTGATTATGTTGCATGATTAAGGATTTTAGTTCACTTAAAATCTAACCAACATAGTAAGAGCCTTAAGTTCCAAACTTAAAAATTGAGTTAAAAGGTGTCATGCCAAAATAACACATACTTGGATAACCTTTACATCAATCTAGTAATAGTTTTACGCTCAGCGAAGTGTTACTTATTGATCCTAAAGGGGTAAGGAGCACAAATAACTATGAGTACATGTTGGTTTTGGTGAAACTCAACGATATAAGTAAGGAGTCCTTTTATGTCGTGGCAAAATTGATAGGTTTACCTAATAAGCTCTTAGACGTACCTATCAACCAAGAGTGGTTTCTAGACTATTAGCAAAAGGCTTTTGCTTACCTAAAATATTTTAGAATTGAGTCAAAATACATAATGTGCTTAATTCTTCAATGGTTTTAGGGTCTTGGAATCATTTTATTCACACCTGCCGGAACACATAACTCGAATAAAATGCCAATAACTTGTTTAAATTGCATGATTGTTTTAATTTTCAAGTTATTATTCATGATAAATGTTTAGACTTTGCATGCTTCAATGTATGTTTTAATTATTGGTTATAATTAAATATCTTGTGCTGCAATAAACCCTTTTAGAAAGGTAACAGTAAATTTCCTCGATTGATAGTGAATCCAGAACGATTCACGGAAATGAGAGAAAATGAGCAATTTAAAATGTACGTTTCTTTTAGAGACTTTTATGGTTGTTTTCGAGTATCAAAGTCGAATGGCGAACCGATTGGTGCTTGTGAATTCAAAATACAATGCAGTTTTGAGATCATAAAGCATTGAGTTTAAACGCTCAGCTTTACCAATGGTTAACAACCTAAAATCTTTTTCCATTTAATTCTCGAATGAGTCTAGTCCCTAGACATTCGAATAGATCGATGCTTAGAGAACTTTAGAAGCTTCTGGTAAGATCATCTAGTTGAAACAGAATATTCAACATAAAGAAAATGGTAAGAACCTTGTTGGAGTAACATTAGACATGTCTAACAAAGTATAAAAGTCAATACTAAAGAATTCAATTCTTAAAACTATAAGAAAGGGTACAAGAAATAGGAAAACAAGGAACAAATGAAAGGAATTTACGATTCCGTTTCTACCTATAAGTTTATGTTTAAAGAGAAGTGACCTAGCAATCAAACTTCCTTGGTATCATATACCGCTTGAGGTTCTTACTTCAGTAATAACTCAAACAATGGAAGCTAGGCTACACTAATGGCCTACAAGTGGGAAATGAAGCATGGCAATGCTACATTAGTTGTAGGGTCATCTGGTTTGTTTTAAGTCTTTTCAAGGCTGGAACTTAATGGCTATTTTGTTCCATAATCAGCATACCTAAATTTCTGCTTCAAACACATAAAGACTCACATTCAAGAAAAACAAAAACAATGTTTGTTTGTTTATTTGAATGAAATGGTCATTTACGGGTTGAGTCAATATGCTTGATTAAAACAAACAACTCTTTAACAATAAGAACTTTACTAGGTTCAAATCAATCTCCTGATTTGAGTTCCACAAATCTTTGGCATTGTTACTTAGACCATATCAACAAGTTAACATTCAAAAGCTCTATTTTAATGGAATTTTGAAAGTTGGTTGATTTCTAGATCAATTTAAGACAAGCAAGTCTTACTTGTTGAAAGTAACAAAAGATATGAACTATTGTTAGAACACCTAGACAATAGAGTTCAAAGCTAAAAAAAGATTTTATGACTTTATTATTTCACATAGATTTGAGTGAATATAGGTTTATTTACTCAAAGTGATATAAGTTTGAATCTGTTTGGCTACTTCAAAGATTCAAAAGTATAAAATCCACATGGCAAGAAATCATAAAGATCTAGGTTAGATCATGACGATTATTACTTTAAGACCAAATATGATCATCAATGATTGTGTGTTGTAATTTCACAATCTAGCTCCATAAGATATGGCATATCTAAGTTGGAATGGTTGAAGTCAATTTGTACTTGATTCGATCAATGATGAATCGTAAAAGCTTTTCCTATAATTTCTAAAACAAAATGCTCAACTTCCACTAAACTAAACCAAATTCGTCAAAGCTATTGAAAATTAATATCAGGATATCTTTTCAATTATATATATCTAAAGAGTTCCTAAACTCAGTGGGAGCTTAGTTTTTGTTATTCAACAAACTAAGGCCCAAGTATAGATATATGTTTCATTGTGATTTATTCAAATGAGACACAAAGGGTATTGTTTCTACCACGAATTTTTGAGAACATAATGTTTGTTTGCTCGAAATGATGTCCTTTTGGAGATTCGTTTCCAAAATGACAAGTGGGAGAAAATAGACCTCGAAAGTCTTCGAGGCGAACAACAAACATAAATGGACATTCCGAAGGCTTTTCGAAGTTCTTCAGAAAATCCGAAAACTTATTCTTTAAGGACTTTAGAAGTGGCTTTAAAGAATAGACATCTCTTAGAAGACTTTATAAGTGCTTCAAGGAGAACGGAATATTCAAAGGACTTTCAAGTGGCTATTGATATTCTATTGTTTGATGTTCTATACCCAAGTAGGCATAGAGTTCAAGTCACTGAAACTATGAGATTCTTTTATTAGATAGTGAAGAAACATGGAGTTCAGGTCACTATGCAATTCTTCTATTAGATAGTGAAGAAACCTACAACTTGCAGTCAAACTATTATCATGTAGATTAATGAGCCCCAAAATGGTTAGAGGCCATATATAGACTCAAATGTTTTAGATGGTTAAAGGCCATAAAACATAATCAATGTTTTGATGACAAATTTGACATTTTGTTGATTTGCAAAAATAGTTTCGCACCTATTGGTTGCAAGTTGGTTTTAAGGATAAAAACCATCAAACATGGAATTGTGTTCACACACAAAGCTAGATTAGTTGCTAAAGGTTACAAGCAAATTTACGGCGTGGATTGTGTTGAAACCTCATGCATAATCGTAATGCTTAAGTCTATAATTCAAGCAATGATTGCATATTGGTACATATGGCAATTGGATGACAAAACATCTTCCTCAATCAAATGTTGGAAGAAACTATGTACATGGTATGTCATAGGATTTATGGATCCAAATAAATACTTGAAAAGGAAAGCTAGCTTATGAAATCTAAGTACAGATTTAAGCAAGCAATTGGGAATTGGAACTGTATTTTAGTGAAGCTAATAGGTATTTTAGTTTCATAAAAATGTACATGATTCTTATAGATATATAAGAAGTTTAGTGGGAGTACGTAAAACTCAATTGATCCTATGTTTATCACACACATATCTCTCTATTGTGAAATAACATTCAAATGCTAATGACTTAGATTTGAAAATTATTTATCAATAACGGACCAAGGCGAAACTTAGTGCATACTGGGTATTAAGATCCATTCACAAAGATCTTATAATATTGTTCTGGATTAAGTAATGGCATTTACTAAATCAAACACGAAAGACTCCATTGGAATATTCGACCCATGTGAATAAATCTAAGTAAAGAATGTTTGAACTATGTATAAGCATTTACTAAGTTAAACATCAAAGGATCTGAATAGATTCTTAACCTATATTATATGTCAAAGAATTTAGCTGGATTCAGTATCTACTGAAATTGAATGAGCTAAAAATAGAATTATATTGGGAATTACTCTGCAAAGAATTTATCATGTATGATATAATATGAGGCTCGCCAAAAATGTATCGTATGGCTTTAGGCATGACGAACATATATCAATCTCTATTGATCTAAGTGAAGATCAACTAGATTGAGATCAAGAAAAACTTATGGTACTTGAAAAAGTACATAGGAATAGTTCTTTATTCAAGGAAATAAAGATATGCTAAATATTGATGCTACACGCATAAACACTGGCAAAGGATCAAGCAAGATTCCTTTGGAGTTAACCATTGACAAGGACGAGCTATAGAGCATCGTGTTTTGAAATGGCAACATGGATTGGAGACCATGAGTTGTTGCGTGGGAAATTAAATATTAATATCTATGTTCTAAGATACAGATGGAAAGTCTTCCACATATCCGTGAACTTCTTGGATAAGCAAATCCAAACAAAGCATCACTAGCAACCTATACAGTTGAAGTAAAAGTACGTATTGCCTAAGAAGCAATGAAACAGGGTTGTTTAAGTTAAAGAGTTCTTCACTGAACTTGGGTGGATCACATGTCTGCTGACTTGATGGTTCTTCATTGCAAAATGCGTAGAACCACTATCGAAGTAAGAAAGACTAGATCACATAATAAACAAACTCAAAAGATCTTATCATCATATCTCGAAGAACATTCGATGAAAAGGATATTAAGATTGGCAAAGCATGATAACTAAACCTATGCAACAAGTGAGAAGCAACACTCACATGGTGGCACTGGAAATCAAGCATAGTTTTGAATTCCATTAATTGTTTTAAAGATGGGGTCGAGGCCCATGGTTGTAAAACATTGGGGTTGGACATTTATCATATATGAAATGTATTTTCATATTCCATTTAATCTTGGTTTAGTATTAAATGATGAGTCCCTTCAATTTGACGATATATTCAAGATAGACTGTCAAGACCAGTCCTGTGACTAAGAAATGTCTATCAAGTGAACTTGAATGTCAAAAGTTGAAAATGGTCCCTGGTCGGAGTTTTCTATAATGATGGACGCATAGAAAACGTCAGACGACTAGAATGCAGGATGACTAGTAGTTCTGTTTCTTGAACTATGTGGACATGGCAATGTCGTAATCATTTGCATAGATACTTACTTTGGGAAGACTAGTATCGGACAGACCTATGAAACTTTACTGTAAGAGATGAAAATCTGTCATAAGTAAATTTCATTAAAATTATTAGACACTAAATCCTCAATACCTGAGTGATTTGAGATTACTTGTTTGAGAACTGCTTACTTTGACGTTGACCAACCGTCGCACCGTAAAAGGAGGCTATAAAGGCAACGCTCAGGTAATCACCTATCAAACGAAGTCTAATCTCAAGATCGAAAGATTGGGATTGTCCTCCCATAAATCGGGATGAGATGCTGAAAGTTGTACAAGGCCACTCGGAGAGCTAGAAACTGTAAAATGCATGGTCGTGCTCAGATGAATCATAGGCTATGATTATCTGTTTATTTGATCAGTTGAACTCTGAAACCGAGAAACACCTCTGGACGTAATAAGGATGACAACTCTTACCTTATGTTCAAGAGTAAGCATCAAGCGACAAAGGAATTGGGAATTGGGAGACTGAAGGAAATAATGCCCTTGGTCCAAGTATGCATTTAATGTTAACTCTAATGAATGCGGTTCAGTATTAATTAAACAAGTTAATAATTCAGTGAGATCAAGTGAGCTGAATGCCTAGCTAGAGGCCGCTTCAGTTCAAGTGGAATTAATGATATTGATCCACAGCTTACTCTTGACTGAACCCGTAGGGTCACACAAATAGTACGTAAACGGATCAAGTATTTAATGGCATTAAATACTCCATCTATGGATATTCGGAATCGACGGATCTTGGTTTCAGTGGGAGCTGAGATCGTCAAAAGCAAGAAATGAATACTCCGGAAACGATGATGTTGCCGGAAATTGAAATATGGATGGTATCGGAAATATAAATATTATCCAAGTCGTAGATGTTGCCGGAATCGGAAACATGGTACGTATCGGAAAATATTATTGGAAATGGAAATATTGTCGGAATCGGAAATATTGTCGGAAACGGAAATATTGTCAGAATCGGAAATATTATCGAAATCGGAAAATAATTCCGGAAACGGAAATATTAAATATTGTTCGTATCGGAAATGAATTCCGGAATCGGGAATTTAATCGGAAGCATATCGTACGAATTAGCATCGGACGAGGCTCGCTAGACGAAGGCCCAGCACGAAGCCAGGCCGTCGCCCAGCAAGCCACACGCAACAAACCACACGCTAATCCTCGACCAGGACCAGCGCAAGGCCAGACCAAGCCAAGGCCTTGGGCGCGCGCGCGGATCATAGGCAGCGAGCTGGGCCGAGGTGTTGTGCGCTCAGCGTGGGCCGCAAGGCCTGCGCGCGGGTGTACGGTGCTCGTGCGATGCTCGTGTGCATGCTATAGGAACCCTGAAGCTATCGGGATTCGACATATGATTAAATTCTAATCCTAATAGATAAAGTTTATTTAATAGAGTCCTAGCAGGATTCTAATTAAACTAAATTAGTATTCTAATAGGATTATAAGTCCTTTTCCATAACTCTATAAATAGGGGCCTAAGGTCACAAATTTATACACAACATTGAAGTATTCAAAGGTAAGATTTTGAAGCAAAAATCAGCCAAACACTTGCAACCTATTTAGCCGAAATTCTTAGAACCTTAAGGGCGATTCTAGTTGGTCAAGATTAAGGCGGATCCGGACGTGCTGTGGACTATCTACGGAGGGACGACGCTTGGAGTCCTAAAAACTTGTTCTTGTTCGGTTCGGGCGCAGCTAGGGAGGGCACGCTACAAAGTGTATGCACCTAAATTATGCTAAATGATTATGTGTAAATAATATGTTTCATGGCATTAAGGTTTTCCGCATGATTTATATTTTGTCATTTGTATCATAACCTAACAATTTAATCCGGTGATCTGTTACGTGTCATTGGTGTGACCTTTTAGGTTCAGTCAAGAGTAAGCTGTGAGTTTAATATTCATTAGAACTCACTGATAGGAAGCATTGCTCCAGCTAGCTCTTCCGATCACTTGATCTCACTGAATTAATTGTCCGCAATCAATCCGAACCCTAGTATTAGACTTAATGCACCTTGGGTGAAGGACATATTTCCTTCAGTCTCCCACTTGTCATTCAGAAAAGTGTGCATTCACATTCCTTTGTCACTTAGTGTTACTTACTGAACATAAGGTAAGATCCAAGCCATCCTTATTAGGTCCAAAAGTGTTTCTCGGATTACAGAGCTCAACTGTTAAACTTTTACAGAAGGTTAAGCCTTAACCATTCTGAGCACGGCCATGCATTTTACAATGTCTAGCTCTCCGAGAGGCCTTGTTACACAACAACACCATATCCTATCAAAGATAGGAGAACAATCCATTCTTGCAATCTATGAACACTCACTTTGATTCATAGTACGCCCAATAACTGCTTTTATAGCCTCCTTTTACGGTGCGACGTTTAGCGAGCATTAAAGCGAACTAATTCTCAAACGAGCAGACATAATCGCTCATGTTTTGAGGAACGGTCTCCAATAACCATTAATGAGAACTACCTATGACATGACTTTAATCTCTTAAAGTGTTCTCATGGTCAATCCGATACAAGATCCAATAAGTATCTATGCAAAAGATTCTGACATCCAGTCACTCTAGTTCAAGAAATAGAACTAAGTAATCTACTTGCAATCTAATCTTCATTAGTCACTGGTCGTCCACCTTTCAATGACCAGGATTAGCGATCCTTTGTGACTTCAATATTCAAGTTCACTTATGGGTGTTTCTTTGTCGAAGAATCCATCTTGACATCCCATTTGAATGATTTGAATCACATGGACTTATCATTTAATACTAAACCAAAATTAAATGAATATGAAATAATAAATTTCATAAATATGAAATGGTTAAACCAATTGTTTTAAACATAGATCTAACAGATGTTCTAAAACAATACTTAGAAAATCAAAGCCATTCTCCAACATGCTTGATTCCCGTGGTTGCTACATGTGCGTTGTGTTTCACTTGTGGAAACGGTTTAGTCAATGGATCCGCGACGTTGTCGTCAGTTCCAACCTTGCAAATCTCGATTTCTTTTCTTTCAACGATCTCTCAAAGTATATGAAATCGCCGCAGTACGTGCTTGGACTTCTGGTGGCTCCTAGGCTCCTTTGCCTGGGAAATGGCTCCGCTATTGTCGCAATACAAAGCCACTGGTCCTTTAATAGAGGGGACAACCCCAAGTTCTCCGATGAACTTCCGAATCCAAACAGCTTCCTTTGCTGCTTCTGAGGCAGCAATGTATTTGGCTTCAGTTATAGAATCCACAATAGTGCTTTTCTTAGCACTTTTCCAGCTTACTGCTCCGCCGTTGAGGCAGAACACAAACCCAGACTGTAATCTGAAATCATCTCTGTCGGTTTGAAAGCTTGCGTCCATATTTTAGGGGAATACAGTTAAACATAATAACATGTGCGGAACAATCCCCAAAGCCAGGAAACATGTATAAAGCACAGATTAAGCAAACTTACATTCGAAGCGTGTTTTCCACAATAATCTGTCAACGAACACGAACAAAGAACTCCACTTGTCGTTCCTCTACTTGGTTCACCGACATGTTCAAATCCGTCTTGATAATCGTAGCTTAGACAATCATTCAAGAGTTTGTGCTTTTGGGAAGAACACATCCATGGAGGCTGAGAGAGAATTAGGGTTTCTCTCTCCTCCTTAGGGTTTGATGTGTGTGGCTGATTTGTTGCATTAGAATTAGGAAAAACATAATAGACTAGGTTATATCAATAACCTATTAAGTGAGCCAAGCCAACCAGCCAAGCATAGAGCCCGACCGGCCAGCAAGGACCACGACCAAACCACTACACAAGCGCGCAGCACACAGCACGCATTGGGTTGGGCCACGCTGCTGCTGTTGCTGTTGCTTCTCCGTGCATGCACAGCCAAGGCAGCAAGGCCATGGGCCTTTGCTCCTTGCGCTTTGCTCGTGGGCTTGCATTCGTGTTTGCTTTAATTAATTATCATCCGATAATTCATTTATCGTTTCGTACTTGACGATCCATTGTCATACGATACGATTATTCGTTTTGCCTAGCTTACGAATATATGCAATCACGATATACGATTTCACCATCTAATGTTAAATCGTATAATTATGTTTTTCGAACTAATTTCCCGAAAAGCTATTAAATGAATTTTCGATTCATTTAATCCGGTGATCTGTTACATGCGATTGGTGTGACCTTGTAGGTTCAATCAAGAGTAAGTTGTGAGCTTAAAATTCATTATAACTCACTGATCGGAAGCATTGCTCCAGCTAGCTGTTCCGATCACTTGATCTCACCGAATTAATTGTTCGCAATTAATCTGAACCTTGGTATTAGACATAATGCACCTTGGTTGAAGGACATATTTCCTTCACGTATAGCCCTTAACAATCAACTGATCTGTACCACCATAAACCAGAAATTGATCCTTAGTCCTTTTCAGGTACTTTAGGATGTTCTTGGCAGCAGTCCAATGTGCCTCACCTGGTTATGACTGGTACCTGCTCGTTGCACTGAGTGCGAACGAAACATCCGGCCTTGTACAAATCATAGCATACATGATGGATCCAATAGCCGAAGCGTATGGAATTCCACTCATCTTTCTACGCTCATCAGATGTTCTAGGACACTGATTCTTTCTTAGATATGTGCCATGTGACATGGGTAGATGGCCTCTCTTGGCTTCCATCATATTGAACCTAGCTAGCACTTTGTCAATGTAAGTGCTCTGGCTTAGTCCAATCATCCTCTTAGATCTATCCCTATAGATCTTGATGCCCAATATGTATTGTGCCTCTCCTAAGTCCTTCATTGAGAAACACTTTCCAACCCAAGTCTTTAAAGACTCCAACATAGGAATGTCGTTTCCAATAGCAGTATGTCATCAACATACAAGACTAGGAATGCAATTTTGCTCCCACTGACCTTCTTGTATACACAAGATTCGTCCTGATTCTTGATGAAGCCAAACTTATTGACTGCTTCATCAAATCGTTTATTCCAACTCCTTTAGTCCGTAGATGGACTTCTTAAGATTGCATACCTTTCCTTGGTTCTTTTGATCGACAAAACCCTCCGGCTGCGTCATAAACACAGTCTCTTCAAGAACACCATTCAAGAAGGCAGTTTTGACATCCATTTGCCATATTTCATAGTCATGAAAAGCGGCAATCGCAAGGATTATCCGAATAGACTTAAGCATCGCGACTGGAGAAAAGGTTTCATCGTAGTCAACGCCGTGACTTGCCTGTAACCTTTTGCTACCAATCTAGCCTTGTATATGTATACAATTCCATCTTTGTCTTTATTCAATGAAGACCCATTTGCATCCGATAGGTGTAAACCCATCCGGCAAATCAACCAAATCCCAGACTTGATTTTCAGACATGGAGTCTATTTCAGATTTCATGGCCTCTAACCATTCAGTGGAGCTTGGGCTCGTCATAGCTTGCTTGTAAGTCATAGGTTCATCACTATCAAATATGAGAACGTCTAAGTTTTCAGTCAAGAGGACGCCTGTCCATCTGTCCGGCTGAAAAATAATTCTACTTGACTTACGAGGGGCAACAACGTTTTGAGGAACTACTCCCACTGGCTCTTCTAAAGACCTTGGAGGTTCATCAACCTGAACTGCTTCTAAAGAGTTATGAGTTCGTTGTTCGTCTCGAATCTCTTCGAGGTCTATTATTCTTCCACTTGTCAATTTGGAAATATGATTTCTTTCCAAAAGGACACCGTCACGAGCAACGAAAACCTTGTTGTCTGACTTGTTGTAGAAATAATACCCCTTTGTTTCTTTTGGATACCCAACGAAGAAACATTTGTCAGATTTTGGTTCGAGCTTGTCCGAAATTAATCGCTCGACATATGCTTCGCAACCCCAAATCTTCAGAAAAGACAACTTTGGAAGCTTCCCAGTCCATAATTCGTACTGACGTGTCCTTGGAGCAGTCAATTCAGAAAGAATACCGCATTCTTTTAGATGGTCATCAAACTCGTGGCTAAGATATTCACTTCCTCGATCCGATCTTAGAGCTTTGATTTTCTTGCCATGTTGATTCTCTACTTCATTTTGAAATTCTCGGAATTTCTCAAACGATTCAGACTTGTGTTTCATTAAGTAAATATAGCCATATCTACTGAAATCGTCCGTAAACGTTATGAAATAGCTGAACTCACCTCTAGCTTTCGTACTCATAGACCCACATACGTCCGTATGTATTAGCCCTAGTAGTTCGCTTGCTCTTTCTCACACCTTTGAGAAAGGTTGCTTTGTCATTTTGCCAAGTAAACAAGATTCACATTGATCAATCTTCTCTAAGTCGAATGATTCTAGAATTCCCTTCCGTTGAAGTAATTCCATGCGTTTTGTGTTTGTATGGCCTAATCGACAATGCCACGGAAATGTGAGATCTGAATCACCAGTTTTAGCCTTTTTGGTATTTATGTTATAAATGTGTTTGCTCGTATCTAGCACATATGGACCGTTTTCTTGTTGTGCTGAACCATAAAACATTTCATTCAAAGAAAAAGAACAACTATTGTCTTTAAATTGAAAACTAAAACCTTTATAATCCAAACTTGAAACGGAAATAATGTTTCTGGTGATACTAGGAACATAGTAACAGTTTTCTAGTTCCAGAACAAAACCACTAGGCAAAGAAATAAAATAAGATCCTACGGCTAATGCAGCAATCCGTGCTACATTTCCCACGCGTAGATCCATCTCGTCTTTATCAAGCCTTCTACTTCTCCTTAGTCCCTGCGAGTTGGAACATAAGTGTGATCCACGACCAGTATCTAATACCCAAGAAGTAGAATTAGCAAGATTACAATGTATAACATACATACTTGAAGGAGAAGCAACGCTTCCGACCTTCTTCTCTTCCTTTAGTTTGGGGCAATCTCGCTTGTAATGACCAATTTCATTACAATTGAAGCATTGCGATGTAGATGGAGAACGATCCTTCTTCATCTTCTTCTTGGAGGGCGCCACTTGCCTTCCTAAAGTAGATGCAGATGCACCCTTGCTTTGGATCTTCCCCGTGAAGGAAATAATGCCCTTGGTCCAAGTATGCATATAATATTAAGTCTAATAAATGCGGTTCAGTATTAATTAACAAGTTAATAATTCAGTGAGATCAAGTGAGCTGAATGCCTGACTAGAGGCCGCTTCAGTTCAAGTGGAATTAATTATATTAATCCACAGCTTACTCTTGACTGAACCCGTAGGGTCACACAAATAGTACGTAAACGGATCAATTATTTAATGGCATTAAATACTCCATCTATGGACATTTGGAATCGACGGATCTTGGTTTCAGTGGGAGCTGAGATCGTCACAAGCAAGAAATGAATACTCCGGAAACGATGATATTGCCGGAAACGGAAATATGGATGGTATCGGAAATATAAATATTATCCAAGTCGTAGATGTTGCCGGAAACGGAAACATGGTACGTATCGGAAAATATTATCGGAAATGGAAATATTACCGGAATCGGAAATATTGCCGGAAACGGAAATATTGTCAGAATCGGAAATATTATCGGAATCTGAAAATAATTCCGGAAACGGAAATATTAAATATTTGTTCGAAACGGAAATTAATTCCGGAATCGGAAATATTAAATATTGTTCGTATCGGAAATGAATTCCGGAATCGGGAATTTAATCGGAAGCGTATCGTACGAATTAGCATCGGACGAGGCTCGCTAGACGAAGGCCCAGCACGAAGCCAGGCCGTCGCCCAGCAAGCCACACGCATCAACGCCAAGCCTCGACCAGGCCCAGCGCAAGCCAGGCCCAGCCAAGGCCTTGGGCGCGCGCGCGGACAACAGCATGGGCCGAGCGTTGTGCGCTCAGCGTGGGCCGCAAGGCCTGCGCGGGTGAACGGTGCTCTTGCGATGCTCGTGTGCGAATCCTAAAGCTATCGGGATTCGATAAAAGATTAAATCCTAAACCTATTAGATAATGTTTATTTAATAAGAGTCCTAGCATGATTCTAATTAAATTAATTCATATCCTAATAGGATTCCAGTTCCTTTTCCATACCTCTATAAATAGGTACCTAGGGTCATAATTTATAGATACAATTGAAGTATTCTAAAGGTAAGATTTTGAAGAAAATTCAGCCACTCTCTTGCCCTTAACCAGCCGAAAATCTCTACTACCTTAAGGGCGATTCTAGTTGGTCAAGCTTAAGGCGGATCCGGACGTGCTGTGGACTATCTACGGAGGGACGACACTTGGAGTCCTAATGTAATACCCCGAAATTTTTAAACTTGATTTGTTAAAATTAAAAATATTTATTAACTTGATTTCGTTTTAAATAATTACGAATAATCGAATTTCGTTATTTTAAACGTTTTTACGATTTATTTTAAACGATAAATTTATAAACGAAAACTTATTTATTTTTCGATAACGATATTTATATAACGAATTATTTTAACTATAAATTTCTATTTTTAGTAATTTCCAATTATAGCAACAAAATTCAGAAATTTTTGATCTAATCTTATGAAATTACGGAATTGCCCTTGAAAGAGCCAAAATTCTATTCTCCTTCTTCTCCTTGCTCTCCACGTACAAAGCAAGAGGAAATTTTTTCCTTCCTTCCCCTATTTCCCTCAATTCAGTCCATGTTCATTCCTTCTTCTTCACATCACCTATTTACAAATTCAACTTCAGTTTCAGAATTGAATCTCAATGTCAAAAACCAACTCCAATTTTTATCTCACTTCTTTTGTTCTTCTCTGATTTGAATCACCAACACCAACAACCACCCACAACCACCATTATTCACCTCCGTCTGCCACCACTGCCTACCACCTACCGACCATCAACACCACCCCCACCACCTGCGACCCCCGCCAGCACCACCACACGCCCCACCGTACCTCCTTCTCCCTCTCATTCTCTCACGCAACCCCTGCTCTCCCCTACCCCCTCTTTCTTCGCCTCACCACACCACCCACGCACCACCACCACTTCCGACAACCCTCACCATTCCGTGAACCAATCTCCGCCCCAACACCACCGTCTAACCGCCCTGCCTCCGCCCAGAACCAATCGAAAAACGCCCCCTCGAACTTCCCCTGTCTCCTTGTTTCGCACCTCCCTCTCTCTCCTTTTGACCGTCATGCCACCGCACGAACACCGCCCTCAATGTCGCCCTTCCGGCGCTGCGCCGCCCAGCCTGCTGCCTTCTTCCCTCCTCTTCCCTCCGCCTCGTCCATTTCCTCTTCCCCTCCCCTGTTTCGTGCGCTGCTTCCAGAGAACCAAAACCAATTTTTTTGGTTTTTGGTTCTTGGTTTCATTTCCCTTAAAACACAATTAAATGGGCCATACTAGTTGGGATTTTGGGTAAGAAACTAACTTGTTAATTTCAGATTTTCTAATTTATTTAGTTTTCATGTTTTAATAAATTTTTATAATAAAATTATTTACTAATAAAATCGTTATTATTTTCAGGTTTAATTATTAAATATCAATTTTTTTCTAATTACTACTTAACAAAATAGAATTTAAATAATATTTTCACAAAAACTGATTTATGAAATATAAATAATTATTTCGATTATTGATATTTAAATTATGAAATTATATTTTTACTAAAAATTCGTTATTTACAAATTCGTTAGTTATAAATTTAAGATTTTATAAAATGTTGATTTTAAATTATTTATCGATTTAGTACTAATTCAATGATTTAATATTTTTGAAAGAAATTGGACTCGGAGCTCAGGACGAACGAACCAAGGAAAATAAAACCCTTAGCAAATCGCATAAGTGAGGTAACGGCTATTGCTAGTACCCGCAATTCCCTTATAAATGCGATTATGAAATTACAATGTTATGATTTATTTATGAATTGAATGCTTTGACATGTTTTATGAATTGCGGGAAATGAAATGTGATTTGATTGGATTATTTATTATAATATGATTGATTGAAATTCTTATAAAACGATCTTTATAAGAAACCATGAATGAAATGATGTCTCTATGATGCTAGGAAAGAAATTATATTTTATTGATCCCAGGATCTAAATGATGTTTTATCATGATCTCATGATCTAAAGGAATTATGTTACTTCTACTGAAGTAAAAAGGCTAAAATGTAAAATTAAACGAAACATGATAAATGAAAGTGAAATTCCTAGTCCGTTTGGCAGTATATGTTCACAGGTTACGATTCTCGGTCATGCATGTACCCATGGGGCATCCGCCCATTGAGCCAAGGCTCTCATGTTTTCGGGCCAAGGCCCCATGTTTTATGGATAGCGGTCCATCGTGGAAGACGTTCCACCATGTCATACTTGCCACGGCTAGCATGTGCACCCTAAAGTTATGAATGAATTAAATAAAGGACTTTATAAAATGTTTTACATTATTCTATTCTCCCTGTGTTATTAAATAAAATGAATTGAAATGAATTTACGTTGCTAGAATAGTTCGTTACTGAGTCTTCGGCTCACCGTTATTTTGTTTTTTGTTTTCTGTTTTAGGTACCGCTGGGAACGATGGGAACGAGTAGTGGCGAGGATTTCACTTTAATAATTTCCACCTAGTTTATGTTTTAAGTTTTAAATAGTTAATTAAATATTTTTAGTAAGTTATATACTTTTACTTTGGTAATATAAAGGATTATTATGTTAATTTGGAGTTTTAATGGCTTAGAATATGATTGTTGCCTTGTAATTCCCAAGAGGGAGTTACGGCAGGTAATGCCCCGACCAATTAGGTTAATTCCGCTGCTAATTATGCTTTAATAATGTAATTAGAGGTCGGGGTGTTACAGTTTGGTATTCAGAGCCAAGGTTCTGGACCACAAGTGCTAAACCTTACGGGTTTTGCATGTAATAGAATTCATTAGGCTTTAAGCAAAGGCTTTAAGCAATAAGTTGAAAAAGGAGTACTCTTACAATTTTGTTAAGCTAAAATGAATATGAGTGTGAGTGTAGGAACGGGATGAACTGGTTTATTTTCTATGATTTATTTGCTTTCATTTGTTGAGACATGTTATGTTGAATGTTGTCTGTTGTCTGTCGAGGCTATGAATGATGTCACCAAGGGCTCGCAACGAGCAATCCGTTCACAATGATTATACCATATCGATGCAATTATGAGTGTTTTCTTTCCTAGTGATTGTGAATTAGAAATTGTCGATGTTAGAGAAATTTGAGTTTTATTATCCTTTGACCTATCTAGATTTGATGTAATTTTGGAAATAAATTGATTGACTAAATATAAAGCTAACATCAATTGTTTGGGGCTTAGTGTGACCAAAATGGCAAATGAGGTTAGGATTTCGTCCCAAAAGTTAGTGAAGAAAACCAATGATTCAAAATGTCTCTACTTTGAAAACCCTTAGTGACCGATGGTGAGTTTTTGTTTGGTTATTCTTGTAGTGTTGTCGATCATCCATCACCGATACAACTATCGTTTGTGAATAGGCAAACGTTTTCCAGAAAAGAAACCTAGTATGCCTCCACCAAGAGAATTAAACTTTAGCATTAAGTAATTACAAGGTCCACCCCTATTCCTAAAGAATGACACCAACTAAGTTGCAAAGAATTGAAGAAATAATTAGATGATTTACTTGGATAATGGTATATTCAACTGAGTGCATCACTTTTGGGAGCCCTGTCATATTTGTGAGGAGAAATGATGAAACTTTGAGGTTATGCATAGACTATAAAGGATTAAACGGGATTACTACTAGGAACAAATATTATTACCCCTCATCGATGATCTGTTTGACCAACTTCGAAGTGCAGATATATTTTCAAGAATAGATTTGAGGTCGTAGTACGATAAACCTTGCATTAAACTTGAGGATATTCCAAGGACAACCTTTAGAACCAACTATGATTACCATGAGTTTGTTGTGATGCCATTTGGATTAACCAATGCGCCAGCTGTATTTATGGATTTGATGAACCGTATTTTTTCAACCATACCTTGATAAGTTTGTGGTTGTTTCCATTGATGACATTTTGGGTATATTCTAAGAGTAATGAGGAACATGAGGAGAATCTGAGGAAAGTATTAGATATGTTGATTGAAAACCAATTATGTGCCGAGTTGTCAAAGTGTAAATTCTGGCTTAAGGAAATATCGTTTTAGGTCATATTATTCCTGAGATAGGTGTATCCGTTGGTTATGAGAAAGTAAAAGCAATTGTGGAATATCCTGGACCAACCAATGTCCCTCAAGTATGAAGTTTTATGGGTTTAGCTAGAGATTATCGAAGATTTATTTAAGATTTCTCTAAGGTTGCCTTACCCACAATCCGATTGGTCAGAAAGAATATCAAATTTATGGGGAATGATGGTTGTGAATCTGCAATTCGAGAACTTAAGAGATGTATCACCATTGCCTATCTCCTTGCCTTCCATCTGGAACTGAGAGATTTGTTGTTTATAGTAATACTTCTAAACATGGAATAGGATGTGTCAAAATGGAAAAGGAAAGTCGTAGATGATGCTTCTCGCCGACTCAAAACCCTTGAATAGAATTACCTTACTTATGATCTTGGTATACAATACCCTACTAGAGAAGCTAATGTTATTGTAGATGCTTTGAGTCAAAGACTACCTTTTTCTGAGCCAACCAAGATGATATGTAAGACATGAAATCCGTGTTCATTAAGAATAAAGGAAATGTTTAAGTGCATTAGTAACAAGGACAACTGTGAATTATTAAGGATTTGCGATAGGAACAAATTAATGATCGTTGTGGAAGTCATGACCATTAGATTCGAGATTATTTTGAGCTATCACCATCAGCTACACTACTAAAAGATCGTCTATTGACAACGAACATGGAACCAATGACATTGTTAGCACTCCTCAAAAACCCATGATTGGAGTAGATCCTATGACAAAACCACATGAAACAGGCAGAAATGTTACCAACGGTCCTTGTCATTCTCTTTTCTAATTATTATGTGTGATACTCGTTGATATTCCTTCATTTATTGTCATACATGTTTAGAGTTTATACCAAATAGGTTGACATGGGTAGGATAATGAGTACTAAGTAACCTGAAAGTTCAGGCATATTTAGAGGATGTAATGAAAGGATGATAGGTTGGAGATTATGAAGAAGATTGACATTTATGTGTATGTGAGAATAAGAGTAAATTACCCCAATGACTAAGAGACAAAAGGTCGAGATTGAAAGTTTATCAGACAACTAGGGTAAGGAACATTTTAGTTGCCTATAGTAAGTGCGTGAATATATTTCAAAGAGAATATATGATAGACCCCTTTAGAGCAAACAAGATTTTAGGTTTCACCCTATCATTGTGTCGTGAGATGAGTCAATTTGAGGTAATCATTGGAAGAACGATAACATAAAGAAGTCACTTGGGAACCCCGATCTTATGTGCAAAGAAACGATAATGTATTATAGAGGATCAAGATAAGTTACCACTGTGTGTCATATATCTGGTATCAATAGAAGTGATACAAAAGTATTTTCGAAGGTTCGTTGAGCTATTAAGAATGTACCAGAGGTTGTAAACCAAATACCATAAAGTTAACTGAAATTATTTTGGGATTATCAATTATATGTGAAATCTTGATGAATCATATTTAAGACCTGTGCTTCGATATATTTAGTAAACCTACCTACGGATAGTTTAAGAATTATGAAGAACCCTAAGGAACAAATTTGAGGGAAATACAGGAGTTCGCGAAGTTTTAAATATGTCAAGTTGGCAAGAAAGTAGTTTCGAAGGCTATGAAATGGTAATCTAGGGTGAACAACCTATACTAATCTATGCTAAAGTATTTACCGCATATTTTGAGTATATGTAGAGACCTCAACCAGGCCATGTTCAAGGATCGAGTCACGTGATTTGGGTTGAGCCTCCATTGTTGAAAGAATTTGACTTAGGCGAGAGAATGTTGAACATCATGGTGTTAAAGTGAAATCAAAGAAATGCATGTTGAAGGACTAAAGGATGATTGATATGCCTCTATTAAGGAAGCTAAGAAGTTATCAATAATTGGTCTATCAATAAGGTTGAATGATAAAGTACCGAAAGAGCACGAGTTTGTATTGTATAAGTGGCGAATCACAAATTAAATCAAGGTTATTCAAGGTTTCAAAGCGTTCAAGTTATGGTTGATTTTCGAGTTACCTTTCCGCACCCTTCATAATGATTGTTTTGTGGATGTAAGTACCTAAGTGTATTCTCAGATATGTTAAGGAAGCTAAGCTAGAAATTTTAAAGTTATGCAAGAATAGTATGCGGGACCCAACCTGATTTATGGTGAAAAATATGAAATTGAGTTTACACATGAAGCTTTGAGGATTGTACAACAAATAAGTTATCAAGAATTAAGTTGTCAATAAGGTTGACGATATCATTGAATGTTAGAATTTCGAAAAGAATTATGAATGATTGAGGATTGCAATGGAACTGAGATTAGAAAATCAACATATGACATGTCTATAGGACCAGGTAATCTGAACTAAGTTTTCTGGGAGCTAGATTGTTTGTGATAAAGGCACGCTTGATGGCTTAGCATTATCCGCAAAATCCGAGGTTTGTCGACTTAAAATATAAAGGATAAGTAACAAGTCATATGTCTAACGATGTATTCTAGTCACATGATTGGACTCGAACCCCTGCAACGAACGTAGTCAACAAAGTTATTTAACGTAGAATAAAAGATCGAAGATCGAAATCAAAACGAATCAAGTAATGAAAGTCAACGACAAGATCCCTGCAGCAAAGGAGCCTAATAACAAACGGAAACGAAATATCTTCAAATAGGTTCCTAAGAACGATATGATATACGAATCACTACGTTTTCTGTGAATATGTAATGTATCAACCATGCTTATGCGCGAGATCAAATGAGTGGTTATGACATGTATGTTTTCAATTAGTGAATGACGAATAGAACGATTAAATATGAGTTATATGACTTCTATGAAAGGCTAGTTCGACTGAGCTCCAGTTTCGAGGACGAAACTTTTTCTAAGGGGGTAAGGATGTAATACCCCGAAATTTTTAAACTTGATTTGTTAAAATTAAAAATATTTATTAACTTGATTTCGTTTTAAATAATTACGAATAATCGAATTTCGTTATTTTAAACGTTTTTACGATTTATTTTAAACGATAAATTTATAAACGAAAACTTATTTATTTTTCGATAACGATATTTATATAACGAATTATTTTAACTATAAATTTCTATTTTTAGTAATTTCCAATTATAGCAACAAAATTCAGAAATTTTTGGCCTAATCTTATGAAATTACGGAATTGCCCTTGAAAGAGCCAAAATTTTATTCTCCTTCTTCTCCTTGCTCTCCACGTACAAAGCAAGAGGAAATTTTTTCCTTCCTTCCCCTATTTCCCTCAATTCAGTCCATGTTCATTCCTTCTTCTTCACATCACCTATTTACAAATTCAACTTCAGTTTCAGAATTGAATCTCAATGTCAAAAACCAACTCCAATTTTTATCTCACTTCTTTTGTTCTTCTCTGATTTGAATCACCAACACCAACAACCACCCACAACCACCATTATTCACCTCCGTCTGCCACCACTGCCTACCACCTACCGACCATCAACACCACCCCCACCACCTGCGACCCCCGCCAGCACCACCACACGCCCCACCGTACCTCCTTCTCCCTCTCCTTCTCACACGCAACCCCTGCTCTCCCCTACCCCCTCTTTCTTCGCCTCACCGCACCACCCACGCACCACCACCACTTCCGACAACCCTCACCATTCCGTGAACCAATCTCCGCCCCAACACCACCGTCTAACCGCCCTGCCTCTGCCCAGAACCAATCGAAAAACGCCCCCTCGAACTTCCCCTGTCTCCTTGTTTCGCACCTCCCTCTCTCTCCTTTTGACCGTCGTGCCACCGCACGAACACCGCCCTCAATGTCGCCCTTCCGGCGCTGCGCCGCCCAGCCTGCTGCCTTCCTCGCTCCTCTTCCCTCCGCCTCGTCCATTTCCTCTTCCCCTCCCCTGTTTCGTGCGCTGCTTCCAGAGAACCAAAACCAATTTTTTTGGTTTTTGGTTCTTGGTTTCATTTCCCTTAAAACACAATTAAATGGGCCATACTAGTTGGGCTTTTGGGTAAGAAACTAACTTGTTAATTTCAGATTTTCTAATTTATTTAGTTTTCATGTTTTAATAAATTTTTATAATAAAATTATTTACTAATAAAATCGTTATTATTTTCAGGTTTAATTATTAAATATCAATTTTTTTCTAATTACTACTTAACAAAATAGAATTTAAATAATATTTTCACAAAAACCGATTTATAAAATATAAATAATTATTTCGATTATTGATATTTAAATTATGAAATTATATTTTTACTAAAAATTCGTTATTTACAAATTCGTTAGTTATAAATTTAAGATTTTATAAAATGTTGATTTTAAATTATTTATCGATTTAGTACTAATTCAATGATTTAATATTTTTGAAAGAAATTGGACTCGGAGCTCAGGACGAACGAACCAAGGAAAATAAAACCCTTAGCAAATCGCATAAGTGAGGTAACGGCTATTGCTAGTACCCGCAATTCCCTTATAAATGCGTTTATGAAATTACAATGTTATGATTTATTTATGAATTGAATGCTTTGACATGTTTTATGAATTGCGGGAAATGAAATGTGATTTGATTGGATTATTTATTATAATATGATTGATTGAAATTCTTATAAAATGATCTTTATAAGAAACCATGAATGAAATGATGTCTCTATGATGCTAGGAAAGAAATGATATTTTATTGATCCCAGGATCTAAATGATGTTTTATCATGATCTCATGATCTAAAGGAATTATGTTACTTCTACTGAAGTAAAAAGGCTAAAATGTAAAATTAAACGAAACATGATAAATGAAAGTGAAATTCCTAGTCCGTTTGGCAGTATATGTTCACAGGTTACGATTCTCGGTCATGCATGTACCCATGGGGCATCCGCCCATTGAGCCAAGGCTCTCATGTTTTCGGGCCAAGGCCCCATGTTTTATGGACAGCGGTCCATCGTGGAAGACGTTCCACCATGTCATACTTGCCACGGCTAGCATGTGCACCCTAAAGTTATGAATGAATTAAATAAAGGACTTTATAAAATGTTTTACATTATTCTATTCTCCCTGTGTTATTAAATAAAATGAATTGAAATGAATTTACGTTGCTAGAATAGTTCGTTACTGAGTCTTCGGCTCACCGTTATTTTGTTTTCTGTTTTAGGTACCGCTGGGAACGATGGGAACGAGTAGTGGCGAGGATTTCACTTTAATAATTTCCACCTAGTTTATGTTTTAAGTTTTAAATAGTTAATTAAATATTTTTAGTAAGTTATATACTTTTACTTTGGTAATATAAAGGATTATTATGTTAATTTGGAGTTTTAATGGCTTAGAATATCATTGTTGCCTTGTAATTCCCAAGAGGGAGTTACGGCAGGTAATGCCCCGCCCAATTAGGTTAATTCCGCTGCTAATTATGCTTTAATAATGTAATTAGAGGTCGGGGTGTTACACCTGAAGACTTGTTCTTGTTCGGTTCGGGCGCAGCTAGGGAGGGCACGCAACAAAGTGTATGCACCTAATCTATGCTAAATGATTATGTGTAAATAATATGCTTTCCTGGCTTTATGGTTTTTCCGCATGATTTATGTTTTGTCATATGTATCATAACCTATCACCCCGAAACCTTTTTCTTGATTT
Organism: Spinacia oleracea; assembly: GCF_020520425.1. Lineage (NCBI taxonomy): Eukaryota > Viridiplantae > Streptophyta > Magnoliopsida > Caryophyllales > Amaranthaceae > Spinacia > Spinacia oleracea. The sequence continues at coordinate 34,163,371 of NC_079492.1, forward strand.
TCTTACTCTTTACTTTTAGCGATGCTTGCTACTCACTTACAAAGTCCAATTCATAGTGATGAAGCCAGTAAATTAGCTCACTAAGAGTATTCTCCCTTTTCTTGGAGAAATAGAGTAGTTTGAATTTCTTATAACTAGGGTGAAGAGAATTCAAAAGTATTCCCGCAGCTGCAGAATCTGGGAATGGATCACCAAGTAACTCAAGCCGGTTGAGAAGCCCAACCATTTTCTTTGTATGAGTTCTGATTGGCGTCCGCTCTGTCATTTCAAGATCAATGACTCTTTCCCTTGCTTTTTGTCTTTCGACGTCTAAGCAACAACCCAATGGAGCATTAAGCTTTAGATCCTCAAATGAATTTACCAATTCAAAAATATTTTGGTCGACATGTTGACCACAATGTTGGAATCTACCACGACATATATGAAGGAAATAATGCCCTTGGTCCAAGTATGCATTCTATGTTAAGTCTAATAAATGCGGTTCAGTATTAATTAACAAGTTAATAATTCAGTGAGATCAAGTGATCTGAATGCCTAGCTAGAGGCCGCTTCAGTTCAAGTGGAATTAATGATATTAATCCACAGCTTACTCTTGACTGAACCCGTAGGGTCACACAAATAGTACGTAAACGGATCAAGTATTTAATGGCATTAAATACTCCATCTATGAATATTCGGAACCGACGGATCTTGGTTTCAGTGGGAGCTAAGATCGTCACAGGCAAGAAATGAATACTCCGGAAACGATGATATTGCCGGAAACGGAAATATGGATCGTATCGGAAATATGAATATTATCCAAGTCGTAGATGTTGCCGGAAACGGAAACATGGTACGTATCGGAAAATATTATTGGAAAATGGAAATATTACCAGAATCGGAAATATTACCGGAAACGGAAATATTGTCAGAATCGGAAATATTACCGGAATCGGAAAATAATTCCGGAAACGGAAATATTAAATATTTGTTCGAAACGGAAATTAATTCCGGAATCGGAAATATTAAATATTGTTCGTATCGGAAATAGATTCCGGAAATGGAAATTTAATCGGAAGCGTATCGTACGAATCAGCATCGGACGAGGCCTGCCGGACGAAGGCCCAGCACGAAGCCAGGCCATCGCCCAGCAAGCACGCACGCCACAGCCCAGCGCGCACAAGGCCGCGCATGCGTGGGCCGCGCTGCGTGGGCTGCTGCTCGCATGCGTGGGCAGCCCTTGTGGCTGCCGTGTGTGTGTGAGTTTGAGCTCATGCGAGATTCCTGAATCTGCAAGAGTCAGTGTATGATTAAATGTCTATTCCTATTGGATAAATTGATTAAGTAGAATTCATGTAGAATTCTAATTCCAATTAATTCGCATCCTACTAGGATTACGATTCCTTTTCCATAACTCTATAAATAAAGGCCTAGGGGTCATAATTTATACACAAGTTTCAAAGTATTCAAAAGTGAGTTTTTGAGAGAAAATTCAAACACCCATCTTGCCCCAAAAGTGCCGAATTTTCTGAGTACCTTAAGGGCGATTCTAGTTGGTCAATCTTAAGGCGAATCCGGACGTGCTGTGGACTTTCTACGGAGGGACGACACTTGGAGTCCTAAAAGACTTGTTCTTGTTCGGTTCGGGCGCAGCTAGGGAAGGCACGCAACAAAGAGTATGCATCTAAACTATGCTAAATGATTATGTGTAAATAATATGTTTCCTGGGTTAATGGTTGTTTCCGCATGATTTATGTAAATGTCATATGTATCATAACCTAACAGTGGTATCACGAGCCCCTTATTATTTTCATAATCTAAATTGCATGAACATGGTTAAATATTACAAATTTGCAAGAATTAAAAGGGGTGATTAATTTTCGTAATTGTTAATTAATTGCAAATTGCGTTTATTTAATTATATGTACGCAGTTTTTCGGCAGTTTCTTCATTACTCATCCGAATTGAGTGATTTTTGTGTCAATTCCGCATGTAAAAGGCATTCTAAAATTTTGACAAAAATAGTATTTTTCTGCCGAACCCAGAATTCTCAAATTCGAAGCCTAACTATGACTTTTCGAAGGTTTTAGTTTTTCGGATGCAAAATTTCGTAAATTTAAGATGTTAAATTAAATATTTGCGATTCTTGTTGATAAATCTTGAATTTTTGATTGACCTACTGCATATGTTTAACAAGTTTGAATGCCTAGTCTTGTTAATTATGCAATCTAATTTGTAATTATGATTAATTTGTTGAAAATTAGAATAATTTAGAATTAATTTGATTTTCATAATTAATTGTAATTTAATTAGAAACCTATGATTAAAAACCACCATAAAAATTGTAAATTTACGATAAATTTTAAATTTTTATGACCTAGACTTGAATCCATATCAATCGGAAATCAATTGGATAATAAATTTTCGATTTTTTCGCCCTAAAATTATGAAATTAATAATATTTATTAATTTGTCATTAATTTTAAATATAAATTTTAAATTTTTATGCGATTCGTTCAAATAACTTGCACGCACGAAGCAATGGACGCTTCGTGTTACCCTTAAGGGGTGTTGTATAATGCGGGCATGCGACGACGAGCAAGGGAGCTCGTCGCCCGTGCGGCACGAATGCAATGAGCAAGGGCATAGTGCACGAACACAAGGCAGCAGCCCTGCCTTGTGTCGTGTGCCACGAGCAATGAACGGATGGGCATGGGCGAGGGGCGAGCCAAGGCAGTCGCGTGTGGGCAGCAAGCGAGCTGCGCCACAACGCGCGCTGCCTCGCACAACAGCGCGCAACCTCGTGCGCAGCGAGCGCAAGCTCGCGTGCCACGAGCGCTGCGCACAGCATCACTCGCGCGCACAGCGCGCGACGTCGCCCGCCCAGCGAGCGATGTCGCGCACCAGCGAGCGATGGCTCGCGCGCGCGCAGCGAGCGATCTCGCGCGCCAGCGAGCGATGGCTCGCGCGCACCAGCGAGCGATGGCTCGCGCGCACCAGCGAGCGATGCAGCGCCCCAGCGAGCGATGGCTCGCGCGCACCAGCGAGCGATCTCGCGCACCAGCGAGCGCGGTAACGCGCGCGCGCTGCGAGCGATAACTCGCGTGCGGTGGGCGCTGTGCGGAGGCTTGCGGATAGGAAAGCAGCAGCTATGCGACGAGCGCATGGGCTGCGCGCACATGGCCAGCAATGGCTGTGTGCGTACGGCCCATGGGCGTGCAACGCGTAGGGTGTTTGCGTTTCGATTAGATCGTTTTTGAATGTTTAATTTGAAAATTTCAGTTCACGTAATTTTAATTAATTTTAAAATTAATAATTTGAATTAATTTCTTGGATTTTAACTTTGAATATTATAATTATAATAAATGGAATTTATTCTAATTATTTTACTAAAATTAAAATCATGAATTAATTTAAATGCAACTGAAATTAAATTAAATTCTTTGGATTCAATTATAAATTTATATGAGCTTTAAATTTTAATTAAATTTGTATGTTTCCGGTTAGACTAGAAATACAATTTTATGTTTAAAATTAGTAAAGCATATGAATTTATTGGTTTGAGTGGGAGTGCTTTTTAGTCATAAACTCTTGATTAGGTCTACAAATCCTTAAGGTTAAAACAACTCGATTAGAATTAATAAGGACTGAATAATTGGTAGATTATTGGTGCCCTTGATTAATTGCTGCAAATGTTTACGTGATGCATAATGTGTTTAACTAACCAGCTATGTGGGCCATTCATGATAATGAATGGGTGAATGGTATATATTGTATATGTACTGTTTTGCAGGTTATGAAGTGACTAGTATGGCCCAAATAGGATAGAAAATATGGTCTGCGTACCATTAATTTGAATGTAATTGGTCTAAAGTACCAAAGTTGTTTTTCAATTCAAATATGGTCTGCGTACCATCAAATAGTTGTAATTAGTTATAACTTATCCTATTTGAAGAAAATGGTGCCTCCCACGGAGATTTTCAAGACGGACTTTGAAGTCAAAGCTTCAAGATGAAGTCGGGCCATACTAGATCACAAATATCTTATGCATGTTTTAAGTTATTTATTGCTTTAAATATGTCTTAAAATGCATGAGATCAAAAGCTTGATTATGTTGCATGATTAAGGATTTTAGTTCACTTAAAATCTAACCAACATAGTAAGAGCCTTAAGTTCCAAACTTAAAAATTGAGTTAAAAGGTGCCATGCCAAAATATACACTTGCTTGGATATCCTTTACATCAATCTAGTAATAGTTTTCGCTCAGCGAGGTGTTACTTATTGGTCCTAAAGGGGCAAGGTACACAAATAATTGTGAGTACACGTTAGTTTTGGTGAAACTCAACGATATAAGTAAGGAGTCCTTTTATGTCGTGGCAAATTCGATAGGTTTACCTAATAAGTTCTTAGACGTACCTATCAACCAAGAATAGTTTCTAGACTATTAGCAAAAGGCTTTTGCTTACCTAAGATGTTCTAGGATTAAGTCGACAAACTGTGCTTAGTTCTTCAATGATTTTAGGATCTTGGAATCATTTTATTCACACCTGCCGGAACACATAACTTGAATAAAATGCTTAATAAACATTGAATTATGCATGTATGCTAGAATTTAAGTTTATTAAGAGAAACTGTGAATGGTTATTTATTTGTTTATTCTTTTCAATTGTAGTTTTTAATATGGCAAACAACAATCAAAACATCATCATGGGTTCTGAGCTTATGGTCAAGCTGAACCTGACAAATTTTCTTGAATGGGAAGCTAAGCTAGTTGAAATAGTCAAACTCAATGGACTTGAGTATGTACTATCACATCCCATGCCAAGCTACTATGCCAGAGACATGACCCCTGAGAGATTTTACGCCTGGGATGCGGATCTCAAAAAGGTTATGAGTCTCATGCTGAACAATATCCCTGATGATTGGGCTAAAAGGTTTGTAGCCTATGAACCTTTTACGCTCATCAAAAATCTGAGGGATATCTGTCGTGGAAGTACGGAGGACAGGGACCTGAACGTCCATGAGTTGATTGAATCAATGTCTGGTCTAAAGGTTAGTTCTCCCAACAGGTGTTATAGGATGGAGGTCCAAGAAACACATGTTCAGCTCCTTCGCACTAAACAGAGGGTAGGCGTCCCACTGAGGTTCCATGTGGATCTTATGTGTTCATATTTTGATCGCCTAAGTCTACTAGGAACACCAATAAGCGAAAGGATGGCAGTCTCTGTCTTGCTCAATTCACTACACAGTGGGTTTGGTCGCTTCAAGCAACAATACCTAAGTGAACCAAGAGAAGAAACAGTTGCAGAATTTATTCACCTTGTCAGAAAGGCTGAAATAGTACTGGACTGTGAAGCCAAAGATTTACTCAAGGCTAGAAAGAGACCATTCAAGAAAGGTGGAAAGTCCAAGGGCAATGCTAAATCAAAGCAGGACAAGTCCACATCAAGCTGTCTTTATTGTGATGGAATAGGCCATTACAAAAGAGAATGTCCAAAGCTAAAGGAAGATCAGAAGAACGGAACAGTCGTTCCATCTTCAGGTATTTTCGTTATAGACTGTATACTTGCTAATTCAACTTCTTGGGTATTAGATACAGGTTGTGGCTCACACTTATGTTCCAATCCACAGGGACTAAGAAGAAGTAGAAAGTTAAGCAAGGGAGAAGTCGACCTACGAGTGGGAAATGGAGCACGGATTGCTGCATTAGCCGTAGGAACTTACTATTTGTCGTTGCCCTCCGGGCTAGTTTTGGAACTGGAAGAATGTTTCCATGTTCCAAGTCTTACTAAAAACATCATTTCAGTTTCTTGCTTAGATGCTAAGGGATTTTCCTTTATAATAAAAGACAATAGTTGTTCGTTTTATTTTAAAGAGATGTTTTATGGATCTGCTAGATTAGTCAATGGACTTTATTTATTAGATCACGACAAACAAGTATATAACATAAATACCAAAAAGGCCAAAAAGGATGATTCAGATCTCACCTATCTGTGGCATTGTCGATTAGGCCATATAAACTTGAAACGCTTAGAAAGACTTCAAAGGGAAGGAATTCTAGAACCATTTGACTTAGAGGATTATGGTAAATGCGAATCATGTTTACTTGGCAAAATGACAAAGCAACCTTTCTCTAAAGTTGGAGAAAGAGCAAATGAACTATTGGGTTTAATCCATACAGATGTATGTGGACCAATGAGTACAAATGCTAGAGGTGGTTTCAGCTACTTTATCACTTTCACTGATGACTTCAGTAGGTATGGTTATGTCTACCTAATGAAGCATAAGTCTGAATCCTTTGACAAATTCAAGGAATTTCAGAGTGAAGTAGAGAATCAATTAGGCAAGAAGATCAAGGCACTGCGGTCTGATAGAGGCGGTGAATATCTGAGCTATGAATTTGATGACCATCTGAAAGAATGTGGAATTCTATCAGAATTGACTCCTCCTGGAACACCACAATGGAACGGTGTGTCAGAACGGAGGAACAGAACCTTGCTAGACATGGTCAGGTCAATGATGGGTCAGGCCGAACTTCCATTAGAATTTTGGGGACATGCACTAAATACAGCTGCACTCACTATAAATAGAGCTCCGTCTAAAGCTGTCGAAAAGACTCCATACGAATTATGGTTTGGAAAGCCTCCAAATGTGTCTTTTCTTAAGATTTGGGGATGTGAAGTATACGTCAAACGATTAATTTCAGACAAACTTCATCCAAAATCTGACAAATGTATCCTTGTGGGCTATCCAAAGGAAACAAAGGGGTATTACTTCTACAATACATCTGAGAACAAAGTGTTTGTTGCTCGAGATGGTGTCTTTTTGGAGAAAGATCACATTTCCAAAATGACAAGTGGGAGAAAAGTAGACCTCGAAGAAATTCGAGTCGAACAACAAACTCTAGAGAATGCTCAAGATGACATTCAGGATGAAACTCAGAGATCTTTAGAAGAATCTGGTGAGAATCATGGTCAATCTAGAAATGTTACCCCGCGTAGATCGCAAAGATATAGATCTCAACCGGAAAGGTACTTAGGTATTTTGACGAACGAGAGCTATGACGTTCTATTACTTGAAAGTGATGAACCTGCGACTTACAAGCAAGCTATGACGAGCCCTAGCTCCAAGCAATGGCAAGAAGCCATGCAATCTGAATTAGACTCCATGTCTGAAAACCAAGTATGGGATTTGGTCGATTTGCCAGATGGCTACCAAGCCATTGGAAGCAAATGGGTTTTCAAACTGAAAAAGGACAAGGATGGGAAACTTGAAGTTTTCAAAGCTAGATTGGTTGCGAAAGGTTACAGGCAAGTCCACGGTGTGGATTACGATGAAACCTTTTCACCAGTTGCAATGCTAAAGTCTATTCGAATAATGTTAGCAATCGCTGCATATTACGATTACGAAATATGGCAGATGGATGTCAAAACTGCTTTCTTAAACGGCGTTTTAACAGAAACTGTGTTTATGACACAGCCTGAAGGTTTTGAGGATCCAAAGAATGCTAAAAAGGTATGCAAGCTAAAGAAGTCAATCTACGGATTGAAGCAGGCATCCAGGAGCTGGAATATACGTTTTGATGAAGCAGTCAGTGACTTTGGTTTCATCAAGAACGCGGACGAATCTTGTGTATACAAGAAGGTCAGTGGGAGCAAAATTGCTTTCCTAGTATTATATGTCGACGACATATTGCTTATCGGAAATGACATTCCTATGTTGAACTCTGTCAAGATTTGGCTTGGGAAATGTTTTTCGATGAAGGATCTAGGAGAAGCACAGTACATATTGGGCATCAAGATTTACAGAGATAGATCTAAAAAGATGATTGGACTTAGTCAAAGCACTTATATCAATAAGGTGCTTGATAGATTCAAGATGGCGGACTCCAAGCGAGGCTACCTACCCATGTCTCATGGAATGACTCTAAGCAAGACTCAGTGCCCAAAAACACTTGATGAGCGTAGACGAATGAATGGGATTCCATATGCATCATTGATTGGTTCAATAATGTATGCTATGATATGTACACGCCCGGATGTTGCGTACGCACTCAGTGCTACGAGCAGATACCAGTCAGACCCAGGAGAGGCGCATTGGACTGCTGCCAAGAATATTCTGAAGTACCTGAAAAGGCACAAAGATGACTTCCTGGTCTATGGTGGAGATGATGAATTAATTGTTAAAGGCTATACGGACGCAAGTTTCCAAACCGACAAAGATGATTTCAGATCACAGTCTGGGTTTGTCTTCTGCCTCAACGGAGGAGCAGTAAGCTGGAAAAGTGCTAAGCAAAGCACCATTGCGGATTCTACAACTGAAGCGGAGTACATTGCTGCACATGAAGCAGCAAAGGAAGCTATATGGCTAAGGAAGTTCATAGGAGAACTTGGTGTAGTCCCCTCCATTAAAGGACCAATAGCCCTGTATTGTGATAATAACGGAGCTATTGCACAGGCAAAAGAGCCTAGACACCACCAGAGAGTCAAGCATGTACTTCGTAGATTTCACCTTCTACGAGAGTTCGTTGAAAGAAAAGAAGTCGAGATAAGCAAAATTGGAACTGATGACAACATATCAGATCCATTAACTAAACCTCTGCCGCAAGCGAAGCACAACTCGCACACTGCAGCTATGGGAATCAAGCATATTGGAGAATGGCTTTGATGTCTCTGTTTAATGTTTTAAAGTTTTAGAGTTTAAATCTTTGTAAAACATTATTGGTTAATCATTCACAATAAATGAAAGGAATTCATTTTTCCATTTAATTTGTGGTTTATTAAATGATGAGTCCCTTCAACTTGACGATATATTCAAGATAGACTGTCAGGACCAGTCCTGTGACTAAGAAATGTCTATCAAGTGAACTTGAATGTCAAAGGTTGAAAATGGTCCCTAGTCGGAGTTTTCTATAAAATTGGACGCATAGAAAACGTTAGACGATTAGAATGCAAGATGACTAGTAGTTCTGTTTCTTGAACTATGTGGACATGGCAATGTCATAATCATTTGCATAGATACTTACTTTGGGAAGACTAGTATCGGACAAGACCTATGAAACTTTACTGTAAGAGATGAAAGTCTGTCATAAGTAAATTTCATTAAATTATTAGACACTAAATCCTCAATACCTGAGTGATTTGAGATTACTTGTTTGAGAACTGGTTGCTTTGACGTTGACCAACCGTCGCACCGTAAAAGGAGGCTATAAAGGCAACGCTCAGGTAATCACCTATCAAACGAAGTCTAATCTCAAGATCGCAAGATTGGGATTGTCCTCCCATAAATCGGGATGAGATGCTTAAAAGTTGTACAAGGCCACTCGGAGAGCTAGAAACTGTGAAATGCATGGCCGTGCTCGGATGAATCATAGGCTATGATTATCTGTTTATTTGATCAGTTGAACTCTGAAACCGAGGAACACCTCTGGACATAATAAGGATGACAACTCTTACCTTATGTTCAAGAGCAAGCATCGAGCGACAAAGGAATTAGGAAATGCACACTTGTCCCTAAGGACAAGTGGGAGACTGAAGGAAATAATGCCCTTGGTCCAAGTATGCATTCTATGTTAAGTCTAATAAATGCGGTTCAGTATTAATTAACAAGTTAATAATTCAGTGAGATCAAGTGATCTGAATGCCTAGCTAGAGGCCGCTTCAGTTCAAGTGGAATTAATGATATTAATCCACAGCTTACTCTTGACTGAACCCGTAGGGTCACACAAATAGTACGTAAACGGATCAAGTATTTAATGGCATTAAATACTCCATCTATGAATATTCGGAACCGACGGATCTTGGTTTCAGTGGGAGCTAAGATCGTCACAGGCAAGAAATGAATACTCCGGAAACGATGATATTGCCGGAAACGGAAATATGGATCGTATCGGAAATATGAATATTATCCAAGTCGTAGATGTTGCCGGAAACGGAAACATGGTACGTATCGGAAAATATTATTGGAAAATGGAAATATTACCAGAATCGGAAATATTACCGGAAACGGAAATATTGTCAGAATCGGAAATATTACCGGAATCGGAAAATAATTCCGGAAACGGAAATATTAAATATTTGTTCGAAACGGAAATTAATTCCGGAATCGGAAATATTAAATATTGTTCGTATCGGAAATAGATTCCGGAAATGGAAATTTAATCGGAAGCGTATCGTACGAATTAGCATCGGACGAGGCCTGCCGGACGAAGGCCCAGCACGAAGCCAGGCCATCGCCCAGCAAGCACGCACGCCACAGCCCAGCGCGCACAAGGCCGCGCATGCGTGGGCCGCGCTGCGTGGGCTGCTGCTCGCATGCGTGGGCAGCCCTTGTGGCTGCCGTGTGTGTGTGAGTTTGAGCTCATGCGAGATTCCTGAATCTGCAAGAGTCAGTGTATGATTAAATGTCTATTCCTATTGGATAAATTGATTAAGTAGAATTCATGTAGAATTCTAATTCCAATTAATTCGCATCCTACTAGGATTACGATTCCTTTTCCATAACTCTATAAATAAAGGCCTAGGGGTCATAATTTATACACAAGTTTCAAAGTATTCAAAAGTGAGTTTTTGAGAGAAAATTCAAACACCCATCTTGCCCCAAAAGTGCCGAATTTTCTGAGTACCTTAAGGGCGATTCTAGTTGGTCAATCTTAAGGCGAATCCGGACGTGCTGTGGACTTTCTACGGAGGGACGACACTTGGAGTCCTAAAAGACTTGTTCTTGTTCGGTTCGGGCGCAGCTAGGGAAGGCACGCAACAAAGAGTATGCATCTAAACTATGCTAAATGATTATGTGTAAATAATATGTTTCCTGGGTTAATGGTTGTTTCCGCATGATTTATGTAAATGTCATATGTATCATAACCTAACAATATATCCCTAAGATGCCTTAGGAGTGCCCATGGCTCGTATGCAACGAACCTTGCACTCCAATCCTTGGGGATAGAGCCAAGAATAAGATCCATCACTAGCGACATGTGGTTCGCCCACGCACAGTGATTTTCTGGAGTCATATCCTTTGAGTAATAGCTGGGGATGGGATGGTCAACTACATATTCAATGTTGTTCCACATGAGGACTTGCCGAAGCTTCCTCTCCCAATTAAGAAAGTTTGATAGGTTCAATTTTACATCCAGAATTTCGGTTACTTTGAGTGTTGTTTTGATTGCGGCCATTAGATTACTACAATCTTAAAGAATTTGCAATAAATAACCATTCATAAACTTTAATAACTTTGAAAGAAAAGCTAACATGCAATCATTAAAGTTATTAAACATTTCATTCATGCAAAAAGCAAAACATGGTCCAAAAAGAATGAAACGATTCCAAGACCCTAAAAGTCCTAAATCCTTAAGCAGCTTTGGCATGTCTTAAGTAATTTAAGATTCTAGGTAAGCAAAACCTATTGCTAGTAATCTCCAAATTACTCTTGGTTAATAAATTAATACCATAATTTATCCAATTGCCACAACATAATGCCATTGCTGTTTGAGTTGAAACCACAATCAACGTGCTCCTTTGGGACGCCTTACCACCTAAGTCAACTAAAATAGCACCTCGCTTTGGCGTAAACCTACTACCTTAGATACTTAGATTTATGTAAGTGCTTGATTTGGAAGGCAATTTTTTTAAACTCAATATTACTTTGGACCTAGTTGTTTCTATGTTGGTTCGATTATTTAGTGAACTTAATCTAATCGAGTCATATGAAACAACCTATTCATGCAAAACATACATACATACATTCAAGCATAATATATATATATATATATATCAAAATGCATAAATATTTGGTGAACTAGTATGGCCCAAAACATCTTGTCTTGAAGCATCCAATCTTCATCACCACCTTGTTAGCTTGGCATCGTCTTGAATCTTCGTTCAAATGCTAACTTAAAGTTCTAAACTTAGAAATACTTGAAAATAATAAAATTACATCAAAATTTCCATGGTTACGCAGACCATATTTAAAACTTTATATTCAAAGATAGAACGGTTCGCATACCGTATTTAACTATCCTAAATAGCCATACTAGTCACTTGGAGTACCTGCATTACATTAAATATACATTCTATGCATTCACCCATTCGTATGCTAAAACGAATGGCTCATATAATTATGCAAGTATTTACGTGAATTAATTAAAATTCACGTTCACATAAAACGCGTCCTAAAAGAGTATTCAATTTCCAAATTATTAATCCTTAGACTTTATTCTAATTAAAATTGAATTTAATTAAAATAATGCGACCTACGAAAATAATTAAAATTAATTATTTCATTTTAATTTCATTTAGTGGCTCCCACTCAAACCAATAATTATTCCGGATAATTAATTATTAAATATTAAATTAAAATTCGCGGCCCGGCCCAAGTAAATAAAATATTAAATTAAATATCCCGTTAGCCCAAATTAATGCAAATATGTCAAGCCCAACAAATAAAAAAAATGTTCATGTGCTTGCTCGGGCTAGGCTTGCGCCCAGCCCATCGTAGCACTGTGTGGCCTACGAGGCACACGAGCAAAGCCCGCACCCGCAGCCTTGCACACGTACCCGTAGCAATTCCGAGTAGTCTAGGTCGACCTTTTAATTGAATTACTTTCCTACACTTTTAATTTTTATTAAAAAATTAACAAAAACGCCCAAAACACGACACCCGGGGCCTTTTTTTGCGATTTCGTTCTCATGAGTTGATCTTAGAAAATTGTTTTCAATCAGATTAGGGTTTGAAAAGTTGAAAAAACGAATCTTTTTGAAATCAGACCTTATTAAGCAATTCATCCAAAAATTCATAATAAATCCGAAAAATTCACAAAAAATTCCAAAATTTCGACAGATGCAAAAACAAATAAAACATGCTAAAATATGCTTTGAATACATAAGGCTCATGATACCACTGTAGGGGAATAAAGTTAAACATAATAACATGTTCGGAAACAATCCCCAAAGTCAGGAAGCATGTATAAAGCACAGATTAAGCATACTTACGTTTGAAGCGTATTTTCCACAATAATATGTCAACGAACACGAACTTAGAACTCCACTTGTCGCTCCTCTACTTGGTTCACCGACACGATCAGATCCGTCTTGATAATCGTAGCTTAGACAATTGATCAAGATAGTTTACTTTTGGAAGAACTCACTTTGGAGGCACAGAGAGAATTAGGGTTCTCTGAGTCTCTAGGGTTTGAGTGTGTATGGAATTGTGTGTTGTGTGGAATATACAATAACCTATTGTATTAATGATGTAACCGGCCAAGACTAATAAGCCTTGACCGGCCACACACACACGAGCACACGGACCACAACCCTCCGCCCAGCAACACACACTGTAGGCCGAAGCCAACAGCGCGCGCGCGTCGAGCAGCTGGGCCATGGGCCTGCTCGCTCGTCGCTGCTCATTGCTTGCGCTGCTGTTGCGTGCTCGGGCCCACACGTGGGCTGGCTTCTCGCCTTTGCTCGCGAGCTTGCTGGCTCGTTGGGCCTTGCACGCTTGCGTGCTTGGCTCGACGGGCCGGCTACTCCGATGCCCTTCGTATTCGCGATTAATATCTTTCCGATATTATTTATCGTTTCGTATACGACGAATCACCGTCGTACGATACGCTTTATTCGTTTCGCCTAGCTTACGAATATTCGCGATACGATATATGATTCCGATGCAAGGTCGTATCGTATAATACGTTTTCCAACTAATTCCCGAAAAGCTATTAAATGAATTTCCGATTCATTTAATCCGGTGATCTGTTACGTGTCATTGGTGTGACCTTGTAGGTTCAGTCAAGAGTAAGCTGTGAGTTTAATATCCATTAGAACTCACTGATCGGAAGCATTGCTCCAGCTAGCTGTTCCGATCACTTGATCTCACTGAACTAATTGTTCGCAATTAATCTGAACCTTGGTATTAGACTTAATGCACCTTGGGTGAAGGACATATTTCCTTCACCACTAAAATGGAGTTAATAGAAAAAGTACCAGCTATGACGTCAGACGAGTTTTCGGCTTCTTGCCTAGTGATCACATTCAGCTTCCCTTGGGTAACTCCCTTGTTATAGCCGCCTCCATTGGCATTCCAATTGGTATTTCGGTTCCCATTCTGCTGATAGTTTCCTCCGGGCTTTCCATCAAGTCGGGTCCGGGCCCGGTATTGATCTTGTCGGGTTGTGTCGGGTCACTTTATCACTCGGGTGTAGATCGAGTTCGGTCGGGTTGGTTTTCGGTCGGGTCATGTCGGGAGTTTTTTTTCCATTTCGGGTACAAGTCGGGTTTGGGTCGAGTCATGTTCGAGTCGGGATCAATTTGGGTTTGGATCTTATATAGCCGGGTTTGAATCGGTCATGTAGCAGTTAATCTCGGGTTTTAGGTCAAGTTCAGATTGGATAATTTTCGGGTAGGTTAAAATGCAAGCCGGGAGATCGAGTCAATATCTGATTTAGTCATCTCAAAATATTCAAGGGTAAAATATTCACTCCACATGTCGAGTCATTAATAAGTTATGTGGTAAAACTCGGGTTAAGGTCATTGTCGGGTCGGGTATCGGGTTCAGATCATTATTTAGTCGGGTCTGTTCGATTATCGGTTATCTTTCGGTCGGGTGTCGGGTTCCGGTCATACAACATCGAGTTAAAATCAGTTGTCGATTTTTTTGGGTCGGGTACATGTCGGGGTTTGGGTTACCTGTTTTACTAATATTTTGGATCATGGTCGATTACGGGTTCGGTGGTTCAAGTCGGGTTTTCGGGTCGGGTCAGTTTTTGACAGCTCTACTTACCACATATAAGAATTCTTTGTGAGAATTCGTATATTCAAGACCTTGTGCATAAAGACTTCGTTTGGTTTGGTGTAAACTATTTTAATGAAAAATAAATGTTTCCTTTTCTCATTTTAGGTTTGGAAATGGATAAAAACAATTTACATTACTCACTCAAGGTGGAAAACCCTTTTTCCTTTTGAAAGGAAGGGAAACCACTTTCCACTTTTTTTTCTTACCTCCCTCTTCCTTCTTACCATCAATCTTCTCTTTTCTCCTTGTATTAATTTTTTGTAAGGAACCAAACAAAGGAATTGTATTTTTCTTTGGAATTGTATTTTCTTTTTAAAAAAAATATTTTCGATGGAATATCATTTTTCACTTAAAGCATTTTATGTCAAACCAAACAGTGTCCACGTATCATATACCGGTCTTTTTACACAATAATATTGTAAAGTCCATTGATTGTCCTAGAAAAAAATGGAAACAAGCAAAAAAAACATACTACTCCATCCAAAAAATGAGAATTTCTAAACCTCAAGTGACTTGTGTCCATATAGACACAACTGAGTACCAATACAGAAAATTTAGTACAATAACCGGTTTGACCGGCACATAGTTTAATACAAAATAATTGACTTATTAT
Source organism: Spinacia oleracea (assembly GCF_020520425.1). Taxonomy (NCBI): domain Eukaryota; kingdom Viridiplantae; phylum Streptophyta; class Magnoliopsida; order Caryophyllales; family Amaranthaceae; genus Spinacia; species Spinacia oleracea. Next base: position 34,178,750 of record NC_079492.1, read on the forward strand.
TAAATAGATGGTAGTTGATAGTGAAGTATTTCTTTTAATATAGATAGGGGGTATGCGTCAACTTTTTTAAGGGGGTAAGGGATAAGGTGCATGAGACCACAAAATAACATGTGAAGGGCGTAGTTGATATAATATTAATAAAAAGTTCACTATTTATAGAAACGGTGCAAGTAATCCGGGACGACTTTTTAAGAAAAGCAGTGCAAGTAACCAATAACACAAAATTGCTTAGAAGTACCAATACAAGTCATTTTATGTCATTGGTACTAAAATATTATGTATTGATACTAAATTTTCTGTATTGGTAATCACTTGTGTCTATACTCCACATGAACACAAGCCACTTGAGGCCAAGACTTCTCCCAAAACATGGGGCTATTTCTTAGATAGACCTGGTTATCGGGCGGATCGGGTTAGGGTCGGGGCGGGTCAAAAGAGGGTCGGGTATTGAAAGGTCATTTTTAGCGGGTCGATAATGGGCGGGTCAAAAGCGGGTCGCGGGTCAATAGCGGGTCATTAGTGGGCGGGTCAATAAACGAGCAATGAAAAATGAAAAACAAAAGAGCCATGTGCAAGTACAAGTGAATACGAAGCTATACACGTAATTTTTTGTATCATTACTATTTTAATTTTCAAAATAATTGTAGTATAAGTTTGACTCTATAATGACCCTGTCCAATAAAGGCTCTGTCCAATAAGAGCTCTGACCAATAAAAGCCCTATTAACTTGACCCTAACCCTATATCCATTGGACTACCCTGTCCAATAACCAGATCTATTCTTAGATGGGCTCACATTACAAATCCATCCAAGAGAAGAACTATTTCAACGCAAATTTTTGGCTATACCCGGGTACAGCCAAAGCTGGTTGTACCCCATCCAAAACGATGTCGTTTTGTGTTGTTTAAAATGAACATTAATATACTGGTACAAAAATGAACATTTACTATTTCGGAAATGAACATTTATTTATTTATTTGGAATGAACATTTACTATTTTGGAAATGAACATTTATTTATTTACTTATTTGGAAATAAACTACAAAAATGAACATTTATTTATTTATTTGGAATGAACATTTACTATTTTGGAAATGAACATTTATTTATTTATTTGGAAATAAACAATATAGGCGCTTGTAAAAACATAAAAGACCAATGAAGTGAACAATTTCATTATGAACATTAACCATATATTTATTGTGAACAAACAAATAAACAAGAAAGAATAAATAATTCAACAAAAAAGAACAAACAATATAAAAAAAGAACATAAAATTCCAGAAAAAAGAACAAACAATACAACAATTATGAACAATTTTATGATGAATTTTAAAGCCAACATGAAAGAACAAACAATACAACAAGAAAGAACAAATACTGGTACAAAAATGAACATTTTCTATTTCGGAAATGAACATTTATTTATTATTTGGAATGAACATTTACTATTTTGGAAATGAACATTTATTTATTTATTTGGAAATAAACTACAAAAATGAACATTTACTATTTCGGAAATGAACATTTAATATTTCGGAAATGAACATTTATTTATTTATTTGGAATGAACATTTACTATTTTGGAATGAACATTTATTTATTTATTTGGAAATAAACAATATAGGCGCTTGTAAAAACATAAAAGACCAATGAAGTGAACAATTTTATTATGAACATTAACCATATATTTATTGTGAACAAACAAATAAACAAGAAAGAATAAATAATTCAACAAAAAAGAACAAACAATATAAAAAAAGAACATAAAATTCCAGAAAAAAGAACAAACAATACAACAATTATGAACAATTTTATGATGAATTTTAAAGCCAACATGAAAGAACAAACAATACAAAAAAAAAGAACAAACAATAAAGCAGATAATTATTATGAACAAACAAATAAAAAAAAAGAACAAATAATTCAACAAAAAAGAACAAACAATATAAAAAAGAACATAAAAGTCAAGAAAAAAGAACAAACAATACAACAATTATGAACAATTTTATGATGAATTTTAAAGCCAACATGAAATTAAGAACAAACAATACAACAATAAGTTTGATGATGAATTTTAAAAAACAACAAGAAAGAACAAACAGTACAACAAGAAAGAACAAACAATACAAAAAGAAAGAATAAAAGATTAATGAAGAGTTTAATTATGAACAATTAACCATATGATTATTATAAACAAACAAATAAACAAGAAAGAACAAACAATATAAAAAAGAACATAAAATTCCAGAAGAAAGAACAAAAAATACAACAATTATGAAAATTTGATGATGAATTTAAAAAACAAAATGAAAGAACAACCAGTACAACAAGAAAGAACAAACAATACAACAAGAATGAACAAACAGTACAATAAGAATGAACAAACAGTACAATAAAAAAGAACAAACAGTCGACAAGAATGAACAAACAATATGAGCGCGTCCTTTTTTGGGGGTACAGCCAGAGCTGGCTATACCCGGGTATAGCAGTTAACTATTGCTATTTCAAAACAGTAAACCCATCAAGGGTATTATCGTCTAATTAAAATGAAGTTGGTCAGCGCTATATAAACACCAAATCCAGAAAATTCTAGGGTATAAAAACACCCAAATTTCTCCAATTTTCGTACCACACAGATTCATCTCACTTTCAAACATCATCAAATATAAAGCTTACAACTTCAGAGCGAAGCAACCATACTCGATCGTACTTTTCTACTTCTTCGGTTTTGAATTCTTACTATCCCAATTCAAATTTTGTTTGAAATTCTTGATATTTGTTGAATTAGATGAATTTAACTCTGAATTATTTCTAATTTTAATACATAATTTGATTTCTGTGATCTTTTCCGTAGTTTTCTCATATTTTGAGCTAAAGTTTCGATTTTTTTTGAAAATATTTGAATTTACAGGATGTAATTCCCGATTTTTTTCTTCTTTTGGTATATTTTGATTTTTTTTTTCTGTAGTTCTATTATATTTCAAGCTCATCCTCGCATGATTTGGAGTGATAATTTGCTTGAAAGTGTTGATTTTTTTTGAATTAGATGATATTTTTAGTGATTGGAATTGATTAATTGAAGAATTTGATGCAGATCTTTGTAATCAATGGCGACATTCGAGTTGTACCGGAGGTCGACAATTGGAATGTGTTTGACGGAGACGTTGGATGAGATGGTTCAGAGTGGTACTCTCAGTCCCGAGTTTGCGATTCAAGTTCTTGTTCAGTTTGATAAGGTTGTAATTTCGTCACATTGTTTTCGGGGCAATAAAGCTTTTTTTGGGGTTTAAAAATAGGTGTTTGATTGTGTTTGTTTTGTGTGTGATATAGTCGATGACCGAAGCGCTTGAGGCTCAAGTGAGGACCAAAGTAACAATCAAGGTATTTAATTTGATCTAATGATTCAGCATTTCTCTTGGTTGGAAATTAGAATAGTTTGTGATTGAGAATGATTCAAGAATGAAGTATTGCCTTTAAATGGAACTTTTAGAGAAGAGTGGTCCCGTGTACTAGATTTTGTGTTTAGTTATTATTGTAATTGCTAGAGACGATTACAACTAGTATAGCTGAGTTGGCATGGTTTTGGGTGGCGAATTATTGGATATTTGGAGCCGAAGTGGATGAGTTGTACTGGTTTAGTTATATTCAGTGTGTCTACCTTGGCTGAATACTGAATGTTAATGGAAGAGGTCATTGTTTCAGGTTAATTTATCAATTTTTTAGTGAGATTGGAACTTTGTATGGTGGATTTGAAGATTTGGTGGTGTTCAGTCTATTAGTGAAAGAATGTCAAAACTATATAACAACAAAAATGCAGGAAAGTAAACCCCAACTGAACACTAAATTGGAAATGCAGGAAAGTAATGCCTAAGAGATGCACTGAAATATGCTTGTATTTCAAATATTTGAAGTGGGGAGAGTTGTAGGATAATGCTCTCTTAAATTCGAAAGTTCGATAATGTTTGTTTTGGTTTATCCCATTTAACAAACATGAGTACATATTTATCCCTAAATTGTATTTCCATATTCTCATTATACTAATCGTGTATTGGTTAAATTAATAGCTTTTGTAAAAGTGAGGGTGGAAACCGGAAAGTAGTACTCCGTACTCCCTCTATTTATTGAAGTTCTTTTCACTTAGAATCTTTGTAAATATTCTAAATAGAATCCAATATAGAGTATTGTATTGATAAATATACAACTTAAAACATATTCATGGGGGGTTTTATTTGATTAGTCTAGATTTGTAGTTTATATCAACTTTATAGTTTTTTAAGATACGTATTTAAAGGTACTTTAAATTCAAATATGCATTGAATTGAAAATTGTGCAAAAAGCAAGTGGAAAAAACTTTCAGAAACGGAGGGGGGTAAAACAAAATCTCTCAAAAAGGTATCAATGCTTCAAAATTACTCCGATATGCTTGGGATTCCCTCTTCCTCGCACAGTAGGAGTGCAAAACCTGATTTTTAAAATTAGATATCAATTTCTGAAGATATTCTTAAACATTTAGACTACATAGTTCCTTTTGAAGGTAGAATTGTGGAAAATTTTATTGCTTAGTTAACAGTTGATTAAGTACGAAGAAAGTATTGTTAAGTCTTGATAGTTAGTTATGCAGAGGAGGATTGATCATAAACCACATGGAAGAGTAGGTAGTTGTCCCTGTTTCGGAGTTAACCGAGTAATGTTTAGGTAAGTGGTTAAATTCACTTCTATGTGAATTAGAGGAAAACACGTGAGATAGTAGGTAGTTGGCCCTGTTTCAGAGTTAACCGAGTTATGTTTAGGTAAGTGGTTAAATTCACTTCAATGTGAATTAGAGGCAAACATGTGAAATAGCATGTAGTTGGCCATGTTTCGGAGTTTACTGAGTAATGTTTTGGTAAGTGGTTAAATTTACTTCTATATATATTAGAGGCCAAGGGTTCGTGGTACTTAAATCTTCAATTGCTCTCGCTGTGAAGAATGATCTTAGCTCTGTTGGGGAAGGTCTTTTGATCTCTGAATAATTAATATAAGCTTGGATACAGAGCACTATAGGTTTTCTTAGCTGTTGTCTAGACATTTACTGCAGCTTTGTATGATACTCGGATTGATCTTCATGTTATTTTGGATAATTGGTATAAACTGAATTCACTAGCAAAATCAATAGTGCAGTAATGACCTTTTACTGATCCTGTATCTAAAATGGTTACTTTGGATGAAGCAAATAATGCAAAGGTTTTGGAGTCCCTTTTTTGTACTTCAGGATCATAGACTCATACTTGTATTAGATTTAAAGAGGGGTATGCAGCTCTGTGTTTATTGAATCTAGCATTTGTTGGTTGTAGATTAATGATCAGTTCACTATAAAAAAATGGTCATCTGTCTGTATTTCTGTTGCTGAAATTGCCAGCAAAATTTTCTTACCATCTCTCATTCGTATGTTGCAGGGACATCTACACACCTACAGATTCTGCGACAATGTGTGGACCTTCATCTTACAGGATGCACTGTTTAAAAGCGAGGAGTTGCAGGAGAATGTCAGCCGAGTTAAAATAGTGGCATGCGACTCTAAGCTTCTCACTCAGTAGTATGGTCAGACCGTATATCACCGTATGACATGTTCTTCACATTATTGTGCTGTAGAGTAGTTTTTAGTACCTCACTCGATGTACTTTTAGAGTGGGCTATTGAGGATTCTGAAACTTCTGAACTTGCGGAAATTCTTCATCCATATTTATTTTAGACTTCATGAATTGTTGCATGTTTCTATTTATCAGATTCTGTACATTAACCCTTTTTAGCATGCAACATCTTTTATTACAAAGATCTTCCGAAACACTGCCTTCATTGGACAGAGTGGTATCGCTTGGCCGCAAATATTCCCCCATAACCTTTATTACTCTCTTCGTATTTATTTAAGAGATATACTTGGCCGGACACGGGTATTAAGAAGAATAGTTGAATGAAATAAAATAATAGAACAAGTGGGGTTTGGACTAGATATTTTAATAAGTAAACAAGTGAGGACCGTATCATTTTGGGGGGTGGGAGGTGGCGTGGGTTTCTGAAATTTTTTGCTTAATAGGATGGTGGGTAATAGGGTAAATTAGATGTATTATTTAATTAGATGGTGGGGTTGATAAGTTACTATAAATGGCAAGTATATCTCTTAAATAAATACGGTCGGAAAAGACAAGTGTATCCCTTAAATAAATACAGAGGGAGTATCTCATTTTATTTCAGTTAGTCTATAACCTATAAGCACTTTGTATTAAACACTTTGTCAATAATAAACAAAACCATTCTGCCATTAGATTACTTTGTATGAAGATGACACTTTTGCATTTCTGAGTTCACTTAGCATAATTTTTATTTATTTTATGTTTGCTTTCAGTTTACTAAACAGATTTATGCATATCATCCGATAAGGATTATTTTTCTCAAAGCCTAAAATAGCATAGGTCCCTGTGGTTATTATCAGAAGTCGTACTATGGGATTGCAAATGTCATATGATGTACTTGAAAGAGGCATTGGGGGCGTTAAGTTCTTGAAATTAAGGATTATCAGAAGAAGAAACCAGACAGTCACAGTTTTATTAATAGCTAGTGTAACTCATACTTAAACATTCATAACAAAGTAGCGTAGATTAACTGAAAAGAAAGCTCTAAGCCGAAAGATAACCACTATAGAAAGAAGTGGGAGACTAAATATGAGTGCCAGCAGTAGTTTTAGTCCCAGGTGGTGTAGAGGAAAGGTTACTGCAATAAGCAGCAAGCAAGTTGCCTTCTTCAGTTGTAAAGCCAAGAACACCTATCATTGAAGGCCAACAATGCTGGATTATGATTTCGATGGCTTGGCAGCATGGGGTGTCGATGTCAGTGTATCCGTTGAGGAAAAAGCCGATGATTTCATTTGAGCAAGTTCTAAGCTCTGACAAGGAACCCCAACAATCGGGAATAGTAGTAGTATTAGTAGTATTAGTACCGCTAATCTTGACTTGTAATCTTGTTGCAAGGTCTGAAATTCTCGGGTTATCAGTAGCAAGAGGGAAGTCTCTTGCTGATGTTGTAGCATTTGACATCAGGAATAATACTATGGTTAGGAGCACAAAAACACCGTTTTGGATGCCCATGATGGTCGATGAAATTGATTATGTGAGAGTGATGAAGGGAAGAGGATGTTAGTGAGGTTGATTATGTGAATGATGAAGGGAAAGAGATGGAAGTGAGGTTTATTTATACAAGGGGACGTGGTAGATGAGAGGTTGCTGGTGTAATGTGAGAAGATCAATAGCTTCCTTTTATTAGATTTTCAGTTGTAGAATTCAGAAGGACTAGAAAATTATGGGTTATTAATGTATTAATTAATTCATTGGTTAAATTTTATAGCTTTTACAAAAGTTCTTTTAAGACACTTTTAATGGAAAGAAAATGATGACTGATGGGAATACACTCTTGGGATTCCCTCAATTTACTTAAAGAGTGCAAAGTCTGATTTTTGGAGATTAGATATGGATTTCCGGAGATTTCTTAAACAAACGAGACTATATAGCGCCTTTAGAGGTTGAAAACTTTCATGGTTAGTTGACAATGACAGATTTATTGGAGTATAAGTAAAATTTTGTTAAATCTTCATGTAACATACTTTTAATTTTGCATATATATATATGGGTCAGAGTTATGCAGAGGATTGATCATAAACTGTATGAAAGCGCAGGTAGTTGGCCTCTGTTTGAATTTTCTGATGAACGTTTTAGGCTAGTGGTTTTATTTACTCCTAGGTGAATTTGACATACTTTCAAATGCTCTCGCCACTCGCTGTGAAGAATCATCCTAGAAGATTGCAGATGTAAATCTCTGAATGAGTAATACATGCCTGGGTATTGAGGACTTTAGACTTTCTTAGCTTTGGACTAGAAATTTACTGCAGCTCTGTCATCTTAAAATCTTTTTTTGTACTGATCCTGTGAGATTAACTCAAATTAATTGAGAAATGTTACTTTTTATCGGTCAAGAAGATAATGAAACTTTTTGAGTCCATTCCTTTGTGATACCTTAGAGTCATGTACTCATATTAGATTTTAAGATGGGCATGCAGCTTTGTGTTCACTGAGTCTGACATTGGCTGGTTGTAGACAACTGATCAATTAACTGATACCAATGAAATGATCACCTGTCCAGTTTTCTGTTGCTGAAATTGCAAATAAATATTTCTTATTTATCTTTCATACATAAATTGCAGAACATCTACAGATTCTGCAACAATGGTTTGATCTTTGTCTTAGGATGCACTCCTCAAAAAGTGAGGGGTTGCAGGAGAATGTCAGCCGAGTTAAAATAGTTGCATTGACTCTTAGCTTCTCACCCAGCTCAGTAGCGTGGTCAACTGTATATATTGTATGATAATTTTTTCACAATTCTTGGGTTGTGGAGTAGTTTGTGGTACCTCAGTCAATGTACTGTTGTTGATTTCCTGAGTATACAGAAACTTCTGAACTTGTGGAACTTTTTCATCTATAGCATAGACTTCATGAATTGCATATTTCAATCCATCAGTTTCTGTGTACATCAATACCTCTGAGTTCTGAAAGTTCTTCTATCACTTACAAAATCAGTAACAGTAGACCGGGGGCTCTGTTAGGTTGCAATATGCCCCATAACCTTTACGGTCTCATCTTCTTTCAGCCTTCACCATGACTACATATTTAGCTTATCGCACACCTTTCATGCATAAAAAACCCTTTAGTTTATTCTTTTCCCCTTTCCCTAATTGTATGAAGATTGCGCCTTTGCACTACCTTGCGACATAGAAGAAACAGATTTTTGTATATAATAATCAGAGACTAATAAGTTTGCTCATATAGCTCAGGTCCCTGCGTTTTTTTAATCAAAAGTACTGTGGATTGCAATTGTCTTATGATATACTTGAAAGAGGGGTTAGGGGCATTAAATTCTTGAACAATAAGGATCGTCAAAAGAAGAAATCAGACAGTCACTGTTTTATTGAGTGAGAGCTAGTGGTACTCATACTTAAACATTCATAACATAGATCCTAGGAAAAAGAAACATTAACAGAAAAACAGGCTCTAGGCCAAAAAAGAACTAATTTAAGCAAGAAGCAGGAGACTAAATATGACTGCCAGCAGTAGTAGTTTTGGTTCCAGGTGGTGCAACAACATGTTTTGCAGCAGAGTTGTTGCTGCAATAGGCAGCCAGCAAGTTACCTTCTTCAGTAGTAAACCCAAGAACACCTAACATCGAAGGCCAACAATGTTGGATGATGATCTCAATGGCTTGGCAGCATGGGGTATCGAGATCAGTGTATCCATTAAGGAAGAAGCCGATGATCTCATTTGAGCAATGTCTAAGCTCTGCTAAGGAACCCCAACAATCAGCAGAAGTAGTATTAGTACTGTTACTACTGACTTGTAATCTTGTTGCGAGGTCTGAAATTCTCGGGTTATCAGTAGCAAGAGGGAAGTCTCTGGCTGATGTTGTAGCATTTGACATCAGGAATAATACTATGGTAATTAGGAGCACGAAAACACTGTTTTGGATACCCATGATGATTGATGGATTTGTTTATGTGAGAGTGATGAAGGAAAAAAAGATGACAGTGAGGTTGATTATGTGACAGTGATGAAGAAAAAAGGATTGCAGTGAGGTTTATTTATACAAGGGGACATGGTAAATGAGAGGTTGCTTGTTTATTGCAAGAAGATCAATAGTTATCTCGTAGATTTGATCTTCTTGCAGTGTTAAATATTTTAGTCCTTCTGTATTCTTCTTGCAGTGTTAAATGTTTTAGTACTTCTGAATTCTTCTTGCAGTGTAAACTTATGGTATCTAAACTAATTTACACTACCGAACGGTTTGATTGCGACGTGTTATCTTCTTACTTTTCTATGTTTTACCCTTTTCTAAAAATTGTTTTACTATTGAAATTATAATTTATTTATTTTAAAAAAATATATTAAAATCACCAATATTTTAAAATCAAAAAATGGTTTGCTTGCCACGTGTCATTTTCTTACTTTTCTATGTTTTTCCTTTTTTTAATTGTTCTACCATTGAAATCTTAATTAATTTACTCCGTATTTATTTGTAAAAAATACTCCTTCCGTCCCGGAATACTCGAAAATCTTTCCTTATAAGATCATACCGGATTACTTGCAACGCTTCTAAAAATGAAATTTTTTATTAATATTATAGCAATTTCTTACTTACTCAAGGACCCACATACATTCCTACTCCTCACAAAAAACATTAAAAAATTCCACTACCCCACCCCACAACCCCTACCTCTTTAAAAGTTTGACACACGTCCTACTACCTATATTAAAAAAATACTCCACTACCAATTACCATCTAATTAAATAATAAGTCAATTACAATGCATTAAACTCTGTGTCGATCAAACCATTTTAAGTATTCCGGGACAGAGGGAATATATAAAAATCTTGCATGACTCTGTATATGCTATAAATTAATTTTATTTTGTGTTCATAATATCTTAAATTCTTAGTTCATAGCCCCTTTTACTTTTATATTAACGTACATCATTATGTAATTTGATAAAAATATGTAACACGTACATCGCTCGGGGTAATTAAAACTAGTATAAGTAAATATATTATCGATACATAATGTGTATTGATAAATGTTTCCAACGGAAATGAGAAAAACTTTTAGAGAACGAGGGAATATTATAAATTAATTGAATTTTATAAATGTAAGATGAGCTAAGCGTACACATTTTATAATTACTACGCCAACTAACCTACTATACAATTGACCACAATATTGGGAAAAAGAACTACGGAATATTTAACAGCAATGGTTATTGGTTATATAAACTTAAACTGGTTAAGAATGAAGACTAGTTTAAGATTGTCAATATATTGGCCCCTCTTGATAACTAAGTTTGGCTTCGCCCCTAATTATAAGATCAACTAGACAAACATATTTTGATGAAGGAAACCTTATTTGTTTTATTTTTATATGTAAACCCTTGCCCTTGCTCTAGACGTTATATACTTATATGTATGACTCTCTAATTTCTATTGAGTAGTATAGTTTGAAAAACAAGAGGTAACGAAATTTAATTTATAGCCAAAACATATTTGCATAAGTTTTTTATATAATTCAAATTAGTGAAATTAGGTGAATAAAATCAACCCATGATTTACATAATCTCAATGTATTTTTTTAACTAAGTAATTTGTTTGAAACTTATTAAATATCACCATTTATCAAAAAAAAGTTAAATTAAATATCACCAATTATAAAAAAAAAAACAAAATTAAATTAAAAATCACCAACCCTGATCAATTAGGCAAGACATGCATCGCAAGTCAAAGTATACATATAGAACAAAAGAAAATATTATTTTATTTATAAATAAACATTTTTTTCAAACTAATCAAACAAGCATGTTTAATTAACCCTTAACATTATGAAAATAAGACTCGGATGCACCGATACAAGGAATCAAAAATTTAAACATAGTATCTCACGTAAACACCCCCTATTAACCTTGTTTTTATGGAAGGATTTACAATTAGTTAATCCAAAACACTTATCCCAACAATTAATCATGAAATTATCGACTTTAAACCACTTGTTGATCGGCTTTTCACAATTAGGACTCTGTTTGGTGAAGGTGTAGCTTCTTAGATACCTTTGCCTGGAAGCATACCGCAATTTGGACGATGACAATGGAGGTGAAGGCACTGAACTAAATTTAGAGTAATAAACGTCGTCATTGCTAAAACTTCTGCTCTTTCTTTGAGTTAGTTCCTTCAAGAATTCGGCGTCCGAACGAGGCCATTCGAAGAACTTCATGGAGCTTACATTCATCTTTATCGATAATTTTGGGGTGCATTCACCTGATCAAACGTGATTGCAATTTATAGACCTGTTTTGAACTTTTGAAATTTATAAATCTGTTAGGATATGATCACAACTTATCTAAAAGTGAAGATAACGCATTAAAGTATATTCACGTAGCTATTTATACGAGAAGCAATGAGCAAATTCTACTTATGGTAGATATTGTTTTCTACTGGGTTTCTTGGATTAGATGTACAATATCTACAAAATTGTAATATTCCGTTCAAAGTTTTAAATAAAATCTAAACCAAATCGGATTACTACTTGTAATTGACAAATTCTTAATTACACTTTGTGTACAATAGATTTTGCGCGCAAAATGTGTACAATAAATTTCTTCAACACCCAGATAACTTTTATGCAGTTTTTCATAACTTTAACCTATTTTTCTGTAACTTTTATATTATAAAATAAAAAAGTTGATAGATAAACATTTTAAAGGGTTAAATGATTAATTTATACATTATTGGTGATTTTGAAGAAATAATATTTATTCAAATGAAAAAATTTATCACTAAAAAATAGATAACTTTTACCTATATAAATGTAACTTTTAAGCATTTTGAGTCAACTTTTACTCCGGTGTACAATATTTATTGTACACCCATTATAAACAAGAATTTGTGATATAAATTTTACCCATATTTTTGTTTCTTTTACCTGTTTTTTTATTTTTTATCTTTTAATATATATATTTTTTTAACTTTCTTTATTAAAAAATATTACTAGATAAACATTTTTAAAACTTTAATAAATTAATTTTATACATTAGTAGTGATTTCGAAGAAATATTTGTTATAAAAATAAATTTTTTATCACTAACAAATAGATAACTTTTATATAGATAAGAGTAACTTTTAAACAGTTTGAGTTAAATTTTACTATGTTGTACAATATTTATTGTCCACCACTTGTAAATAAGAATTTGTGATACTACAGGGTGGATGTAAAGTTACCCGATATAATATTAATTATTTTTTAGAGATAAATTTTTCTACTTAATAAAAGTTATCCCTTCAAAATTATCACTCATAATAACACTCTGTTCTGTTCACCTTATTTCATTTCAGAAGAAAAAAGAAGAAGTTAAAATAAGTTGAATAAAAAGCACCCTAAAAATAACAACGTAATCCTTTTAAAAGGTTGATCCTTAATTAAAAGTTAATCAAAACATTTGGTAAAATTTATGCCGGTGTACAATAAATTTAATATGCACCGGATACGCATAAGACCTATTGCTCGTAATTTGAATCGAATGGCATCTAAGTACGTCGTGTTGGATCGAATTAACTTTTCGTTACTACAATGTCACTTAACAAAAGTCTTGGATCAATCTTAGCCCATGATTCCCATGCGAGCCCCCAAGAGTATGGCGTTTACTAACCAACAAGTGCATATCAGTGATATCACTAAAGATGGTTGTGGTGCGGCCTGTCCCGAGGCCGACCAGGTCGCCCGATTTGAAAAAGGCCGGCCCGGCTCGACCACGCAAGACACAACTCGAACCGACACTACAAGGCACATTATATTTAATAAATTTAAGCTTAGGTACACTAGCTCATGGGCTTGGGCCCTGTTTTGAACTTTTCGTACCGATACGATGCAGAGTGGACTCGGCGTAGGTCGGACCCGTTTAGCCGAACCCCGACACGTCCCTCAACTATCTTTACATATACTATAGTTAATTGTTGAAGGACAGGAAAATTATGGGTTTTTAGTGGAAGAAAAGGATTAAAGTGAGGTTTAATTAGTTTTTCGGTTCTTGAATTCAGGACTAGAAAACTATGGTATTAATCATGGTTGTTAAACTTTCGATCTGAATCTTACGATCCTACGACTCTACGATTTAAAAATATGCCATTGATCTGTTTCTTGGGTAGGATATTAACGTGTGTAGGATCTTACCTAGGTAAAACTTTTAAGTGGTAGGATCTTAGTACGATCCAACGATCCGATCCAACATACTACCTCTGTTTCAAAATGATCTTTACGCTTTCTGTTTTAGTCCATTTCATTATGTTAATTACACTTTGCTTTATTTCTATTTTCGGACATGAAAATTTACCACCTTACCCTTCTTATCCCACAATATTTAGGCCCTGTTATTTTTGGCCTAATTTCAGTTTCAGGAATTATTTGACAGTTTAGTTCAGTTCAGTTCAGTTCAGGAGCATTAAGTTCAGTTCAGTTCAGTTCAGCTCTAAAGAACAGGGCTTACACTTTTCCACTCACTTTCTCTTACTTTATTAATTTTTTTTTTCTTACTCCCACCCACCTTTTTACACATTTTCTTCCTTTATCCAGATTTTATTATATTCAACCACAATTTCTATTTTTTCTTAATATTTGTGCAAATAGTAATCGTAAATATCTTTATGGAAACGGAGGTAGTACAATATTTTAAGATAATAATTTTTTTAATTACTAAATAATTTATAGTAATATATCATTAGAAATATTACACTTTTCTATCAATGAATTAATTTGTTATAAAAAAAAACTTATCTATACTAATACATTAAAAGACGTTGAGAAAAACGTCTATGTGCCACGTAGTACTCTTTTCTTTGCGCCACAACATTCACTTACCAAATGATATGTCATATCATGGACAACAAAAAATCAATAGTGGATGATGACTTTAATGGCTTGGCAGCATGGAGTATCGATGTCAGTGTATCCGTTGAGGAAAAAGCCGATGATCTCATTTGAGCAAGTTCTAAGCTCTGACAAGGAACCCCAACAATCGGGAATAGTAGTAGTATTATCTTGACTTGTAATCTTGTTGCAATGTCTAAAATTCTCGGGTTATCAGTAGCAAGAGGGAAGTCTCTTGCTGATGTTGTAGCATTTGGCATCAGGAATAATGCTATGGTAATTAGGAGCACAAAAACACCATTTTTGAACCCCATTATGTGAGAGTGATGAAGGGATTAATGAAGTTGATATTGTGAGAGTGATGAAGGAAAAGGGATGTCAGTGAGGTTTATTTATACAAGGGGCCGTGGTAGAACAGAGGTTGCTGGTTTATTGTGAGAAGATGGATGGTTTTCTTACATTAGTTTTTCAGTTGTAAATTAATGACTCAAAAATTATGGGTATTACCGTATTAATGTAGACCAAGTAATAAGGAAATAAGGAGTTGTTATTGATGAACCACAAATTGAGCTCATTCATTTGATTTAATTTTGATGAATTAGAGAGCATTTGTGTCACTTAAGTTTAATGGAGGGGAATATGAAGAGTTAGATCTACAGTTTATCATGTTGCTAGCCTTACGTGTTTTTTTTTTTCCGAACGAGTCAGACCCCAATGTTAACTATTAGGTCAAGACTCAAGACCTTATTAGTTAGTTTTATGCTTTGTAAAAAACAAGTCTGTACTTTTCTGCTTTTTGACACTGGAGTTTGGGTTCTTTGGGACGTCAAGAGTGAACTTATGGAAATATTAATATCTTTGTCTTTTATCTTAAATTGATTTTATTTAATAGAAGGCGTGCTAGTTTAATCTGTAAAGAGTTCAGCTGTGTGGCCGACTGTAGTTTCGATTCTCAAATAAGTTACTAAATGAGCAAATAAGCACAAAAAAAATATCTTCAAATGAATATAGGATAATATTTGCACATATGGTTTTAATATTGAACGAGTATCATAATTCTTTATGCCGCATATATTTTTCTTTTATATAATAAAGTTGAAATTGACGTTTTCTCAAGGGTTTATAATTTTATATTAGTTGATTTTTTTTAAGAAATTGAAGCGACAATATCATATATGTTTTAAACTAGTGTGATAATTATTTACTTTTTAAAAATGGTAAAAAAAAATTTCAGAAAAAATTAGGAGGCAATAAGTTTTTTCTAAGACAGAGATTCTTGGTTTGTCTAACTATAAGTGTTTAGATACGAGTCCAACTTTAGAGGAAAAATTTACCAAAAAGTTGAATTAGGAAAAAACCAAAGAGGAAGTTAGCAACAAGCCAACAATCCCGTATTTGAGATAGTCATGATCAAAATTCAAAGGGAAGGCCAAATTTATCCAAAAAAGTTCAATTTCAACACAACATTCAACGCCAAATATATGATATTCTTAAGCCTACAAAGTTTGGGCCACTTTGGTTTGGGCTTTTACGTGCTAAGAGTCTAAGACCATAATTGTTACAAATCACTATTTGAACCTTAAAAAACATGTCCAAGTTTCTGAAAAAGTTAACCAAATTAAGGCCAACATTTATACCCAAACGGCCACACCTAGACTTATTTTAGTCGTCTGGCCTCAATCATAGACACCAGAGAAGCCGACTGAAATACCTGAGAAGCTGACTGAAATCAACCGATATTACCAAAGTAAATAAAGTGGTGTGAATCTGACCCAATTACCCAAACTCGATTGCTCACTCGATAAAAAATTAAAAAGACACCTAAACATGTTATTCCGAAATTGGCCCGTGACCAAGGCTCGTCCAATGAATATGACCCATAGCCGTAGTATGTTGGTCAAACTCGTAACTGATTCCAACATATACCAGAACCAGGTTCGGCCATAACCTATTGAACCGGTACAAAATCGTATTAAAGCTGAACCGATTGAATTGAACTCAAGATTGACCCAAGTTGAAACCGTTTCGAACCAAAACGATAATCAAATTCAAAGTGATCCAAGCTGATCTAAATTGCCCCGTACATAAACAATGACTAGATATTTACCGATTTTGACATGAGTCGGACCCGAACTCAAAATGATGACCCGATTGATCAACTATACATAGTCAGTATCAACAACACTAATTTAGGACACACTTGATGCAGAGTAGTAGAACTTGTACGAAAGTCTAACTCGTTTATCCACCTCGTGTCTACCCGAATTCCAACCCAAGCCCAAAAAACTAAATTTCTAGCCATTTCTCTTTTGGTTTTGAAACAGTGGCACAAAAGTTCAATCCAACCCATTCCTATAACACAAAAACCCGCTAATTTAGTCAAATTCTAGCTCAGTCGTGATCTATGATCAAGTTTAGGACATACTTTCTCCGTTTTTTAAGTTTTTTACTTTGACTTTTGTACCATTTATATATTAAATTTAACATGTTATTTTACTAATATATTGATATGGCTGTTGGGTACAAGGTGTATTTTCTTCCACCTCCACAAGCAAAGGATGATTATGAGGCAGATTTTGCGATGATTAGCCCACAGTACGTGCATCAGGTTTGGGAGAATTCGAGTTTAACTGCAGCAAAGGAAAGAGCTACCATCGTTAACAATGTAGGAGCTTCGGGTTCAGCTTCACAAATTGTTTTTGGGTCTATTGTTTCTTCTCTTAAAGATGAAATTCAAGTTAACAAGACTATTGAAGACACTCACATGGATACTACTAAAGGAAAAGAAAAGGTGGGAAGTGCTTTTGTGCCTTTTGTTGTTGGAGGTTCATCATCAGCCCCGATTGCAATTGTTGAAATTGAGGATGATGAGGTTACCAACACTTAAACTTCTCTGTTTTTACTTTTGGCTTGTATATAGTAGTTGGATCAGGATGTCACGTTAAGGGTTGGGATGTTTTGTTTATAGTGAGGAAGTCTTTATGTATACTAGGTATACCATTTAAATGGTATACTAGCAATAGAATAATAGTAATATCAGAAGTGGGGTCATTATAGTTAGAAAAGAAAAAGGAAATAGGGGATAAAATGTTAGCGCCAAGTAATTAAGGTGAAATTGTAGAGAGAGAGTGAAAATTTCACCAATTGCGCCAATGTCATTGATGAAAATGTAGGCGGCAAAAATGGTGAAATAATTTGTATACTCAATTGTTGTATTTTTCTTTTCTACTTTGTTTAATTTCTTCCCCCTATTTCTAAGAGCTTCTTTCAGATCTGGGTCTGCTTCTTAAATGTTTGAAATCCGTATTGATGAATAATTCATCCACGTATGATTGTCGCCATCGAATGTGGAATCTGGGCTCACCTCGTATATGGTGTTTGTCATGAATTAAGCGTGGATAAGTAGGCGATTGGGCAATTAATTGGTAGGCGGCGGTAATGAGAACTTCTAAGGAGGGTGAAGTGGTGGTTGGAAAGCAAAAGGAGGTTGCAATTAGACCAGGTATGTTTCCAAGTTTCCGTAATTAGTTGTAATTAATAACCAATGATTTCATTAACTAATACAATTAATGCTTTCAATTATTAATGTAAAAAAAAAAACTTGCAAATAGTTATTTCAATTAGTTCATTCAATTCAGTGAGTAATCTTGAAATTAGGGTTTAAATTTGATTATTATCCATAATGTAAATTTTTTCCATTTTGGAATTGAAAATGCTTGGGTCCAAAAATTAGGGTTTCAACGATGATTGGAATAAAAATTTAGGGAATTGATTATTGTTATTTTGTGAAATTAGGGAAAACATTTTGTTAAAAGAGGAAAAGGCAATGGGGAACACGAACTGATATATAAACATTTTTAAGGTTTGGTATCGGAAGCTTGTACCATACTCCAAATTAAACACAATAAATTTCATTTTGTAGGTTCTTGAAATGGATGGGGGGGAAGAGTTGTTGGATGAAGAAGGGGAATATTGTAGTGATGATGGGTTTGACGAAGATGATGGGGTAGGTGATGCTCTAGAGTCTGAAGATGGGGAAGTTGGGGACGTAGAAGTTGGTGAAGAACGTTGGGAAGATGACGAGTATGATGTTGTGGATTATTATGATGAAGCATTAGATGCCGGAGATGAATTAGATGACGAATTGTGTATTGAAAATGATGATGACCTGAATGAGGATAATTATGAAGATGACACGAATGAGGATAATTATGATGATGCCGGAGAAATCGGAGTAGTGCGAAACACTACTTGTATGGAGGATGAAGACATTGGCCCTGGTGATGGAGATGGTGTTTCAACCAATAACTCAGATATGTATACAACTCCTACAAAGCGGACCAAAGGTCCCGTTTTACCGACCCCTGCTGTTGGAATGACATTTGCCAATTGGGAAGCATTGAATAACTATTATCGATCCTATGGGGAGCAACAAGGTTTTGGTGTAGTGTGTATGGGAGGGAATAAGAGCGGGGGGAAAGACAGTGAAACGGGGAAATCGAATTCCCTGAGGACCTATGTTTGGAGGTGTGAGTGTCATGGAAGGCCTAAATACCGGCGGATGGTGAATGGCAGGGTAGTTACCTGTGTAGAGGAACCAATTCTTAAGAGGAAGACGAAGAAATGTAGTTTCCCTGTTATGCTATATGGTGCTCGGACCAAAGAGAACTTATGGGTTATGAAGAGTGTTGTTACTGAACATTTGAACCACATTCCCACTCCTAGCAAGTCTTACCATATATCCATGTTCCGGGTCAGGAAAATAACTCAGACAATCCTGAAACAGATTGAAAATGATCACGATTCAGGGGCACCTGTGGCACAGATTTTCAATAACTTAGCGGTAAGAAGGAATGGTGTAGAGAATATTGGTTTTACGAAGAAAGACACGCATAATATTTTGAATAGGAGGATGCGATTGAGGCTACGAGATGGGGATGTTGTTACAATGATAAATTATTTAGATAAAATGACAAAGGATAATCAAAAAAATTTCCATCTCCACCGGCTTGATAAAACAGGGAAGTTGCAGGATGTAATGTGGGTTGATGCTCGTATCAGAGCTGCGTATGCGAATTTTGGGGATGTCGTTTGTTTTGACTCCACGTACTTGACAAATAAGTATGAGTTGCCATTTTTGAACTTTGTTGGGGTGAATCACCATGGGAAAACTATTTTGCTTGGTTGTGCATTAGTGTCTCATGAAACTGCGGAAACGTTCGTTTGGCTCTTTAGGGCATGGTTGTCTTGTATGGGGGGTAAAGCTCCCGCTGCAATGATGACCGACCAGGATGCGGCTATGAGGAAGGCAATTAGAATAGTAATGCCATTGCCTAAAACCAGACATCGTTGGTGTATGCGGCATATTATGCAGAAGTTCAGCCGAAAATTGGGTTCGATGACTGATTTTCCCCAAATAAAAGTAGCCCTGCAGAATGTCATATACAACAGTTTGACCCCTGTTGAATTCGATGAAGGTTGGGCTGAAGTGGTGGAAACTTTCAAGCTGAAGGAGGCTAAGCAATGCTACAAGTGGCTAGAAGGTATTGATCATGGTTTTGTACTACTATTTATTATAATCGTGATATGGTACAGTATACATTGTACCAAACTGCGTTTAGATTTTTGATTGGTACACGTTTAAAATGTAAACAACAATTAATATTTGATTTACATGTGCAATGCGGTTGTTATTTCATATATGGCAGTGTCTTTGGTGAAAATATTTTCCATGTTCAATTCCTTTGTTGTTAATTTACCTAATGACCTTTTTTAATGTATAAGGGTTGTATAAACAGCGAGAAATGTGGATACATGCGTATGTGAAGCATATTTTTTGGGCGGGGATGCAGACAACTCAGAGGGTTGAGAGTATAAACAGTTTCTTCGATGGCTACTTGAAGAAGAATACGAGATTATATCAGTTTACTCCTAGGTACTGCAAGGCCATGGAAAGTAGGGCCAATGATGAAAAAGCTGCTGATGTGAATTGTTGCCGTTTTACTCGGTTTTTGGCGGAGAGTTTGCTGTGGAGAGGAAGTTCCAGAAACTATATACGGATGCGAAGTTCGTTGAAGTCCAGATCCAATGTATGCGGGTATGTTACGTAACACATATTACTTCGAAAGTAGTTTCTGATCTGGAGGTTGAGCATACGGTGTCCGACAAAGTATGGGTATGGTCCAAGTTCCTGAAAAAGGAAATATCCTTGGCAGAACGGAAGCGTATATACGTCGTGTTGTTCAACAAGGAGACCTCATTTGCAAAGTGTGAGTGCAAACATTTTGAGTGCCACGGCATTATGTGTAGGCACATCATTAAGGTGTTGGACGTGGAGGATGCGGAAAATGTGCCTGCTAGATATATAGTTGACCGATGGAGGAAAGATATTTAACGCAAGCACAATCTTGTGAAGGTTGCTTATCATGATCCGGAGAAAACAGAAGAAGTTAAGCGCTATGACTGGATTATGAATGCGGTGGAACCTGCTGCCCTCCGTGGATCACTGTCCGAGCAGAAGTTGGGTTTGGTCATAGAAGGTATTATGAATATTGTGTTACGTCTTGATGAGAGTGATGCTCTTTCAGCAGTTGGTGATAACGAAGCTGGTGCACCGACTTCCGGGGGGAACAGGATGGCGATTGTTGCACCTACAACACCAGGCTCCGTTAACAAACCTCCAAACAGCGTTGGGGATGATACTACTACACTTACTCCCCCTGTAATGGTTAAAGATCCTGTTCCGCGTGGCGGTATAAAGGCTCACAGGACTCGTGAAAAAAGATTTTTACAACCAGGTGAGAATAAAAACCCGGCAAGGAAGCAAGTCAGGAAAAACAAGAATGTTGTACCACAAGACATTCTAGAACCCAGCAATTGTCAGAACACTTGCCTTCCTCAACACAACTATGTGCAGCCGCCAAACACCTTCTGAAGGAAATAATGCCCTTGGTCCAAATATGCATTTAATGTTAAGTCTAATAAATGCGGTTCAGTATTAAATAACAAGTTAATAATTCAGTGAGATCAAGTGAGCTGAATGCCTAGCTAGAGGCCGCTTCAGTTCAAGTGGAATTAATGATATTAATCCACAGCTTACTCTTGACTGAACCTGTAGGGTCACACAAATATTACGTAAACGGATCAAGTATTTAATGGCATTAAATACTCCATCTATGGATATTCGGAATCGACGGATCTTGGTTTCAGTGGGAGCTGAGATCGTCAAAGGCAAGTAAATGAATACTCCGGAAACAATGATATTGCCGGAAACGGAAATATGGATCGTATCGGAAATATAAATATTGTCCAAGTCGTAGATGTTGCCGGAAACGGAAACATGGTACGTATCGGAAAATATTATCGGAAATGGAAATATTGCCGGAATCGGAAATATTGCCGGAAACGGAAATATTGTCAGAATCGGAAATATTATCGGAATCGGAAAATAATTCCGGAAACAGAAATATTAAATATTTGTCCGAAACGGAAATTAATTCCGGAATCGGAAATATTAAATATTGTTCGTATCGGAAATGAATTCCGAAATCGGGATTTTAATCGGAAGCGTATCGTACGAATTAGCATCGGACGAGACTTGCTAGACGAAGGCCCAGCACGAAGCCAGGCCCTCGCCCAGCAAGCCATACGCATCAAACCACACGCCAAAGCCTCGCCAGGCCCAGCGCAAAGCCAGGCCCAACAAGGCATGGCGCGCGCGGAGCAAAGTGGGCTGCGAGCAATGGGCTGCGAAGCCGTGCAGCTCGCGTGGGACGCGAGGCATGCGCACGGGCTGTGCGGTGCTCGTGCTCGTGCTCGTGTGCGTGCTATACGAATCCTAAAGCTATCGGAGTGCTATGATTAAATCCTAATCCTAGAAGATAGATATTAATTAAATAGAGTTCTAAAGGGATTCTAATTAATTATTTTAGTATTCTAATAGGATTCTAAATCCTTTTCCATGATTCCATAAATATGTGCCTAGGGTCACAAATTTATACGCGAGTTTAATAAGTATTCAAACAATAAAAGCTAGGATTTTTAGGCAGAAAAATCAGCCATATTACTTGCCTATTTAGCCGAAAATAATAGTACCTTAAGGGCGATTCTAGTTGGTCAATCTTAAGGCGGATCCGGACGTGCTGTGGACTATCTACGGAGGGACGACACTTGGAGTCCTAAAGACTTGTTCTTGTTCGGTTCGGGCGCAACTAGGGAGGGCACGCTACAAAGTGTATGCATCCTAGACTAGTTATATGATTATGTGCAATTAATATGTATCCTGAGATTAAGGTTTTTCCGCATGATTTATGTTGTTCATATGTATCATAACATAACAGTGGTATCACGAGCCTATTATTATTTGCATAATCTATAAATTGCTTAACATGGTTAAGTTTTACAAATTTGCAAAGAATTAAAAGGGGTGATTAATTTTCGTAATTGTTAATTAATTGCAAATTGCGTTTATTTAATTATATGTACGCAGTTTTTCGGCAGTTTCGTCGTTACTCATCCAAATCGAGTGATTTTTGTGTCAATTCCGCATGTAAAAGGCATTCTAAAATTTTGACAAAAAAGCTTTTTTTCGGCCGAACCCAGAATTCCCAAATTCGAAGCCTAACTATGACTTTTCGGAGGTTTTAGTTTTCGAACGCAAAAGTTTGTAAATTTAAGATGTTAAATTGAATATTTGCGATTCTTGTTGATAAATCTTGAATTTTTGATTGACCTACTGTATATGTTTAACAATTTTGAATGCCTAAGCTTGTTAATTATACAACCTAATTTGTAATTGTAATTAATTTGTTGAAATTCGAATAATTTAGAATTTGATTTGATTTTCATAATTGATTGGCAATTTAATTAGGTATCCTTGATTAAAAACCACCATAAAAATTGTTAATTTATGATAAATTTTAAATTTTTATGACCTAGATTTGAATCCATGTTAATCGGAAATTAATTGATTAATAAATTTTCAATTTTTCGCCCTGAAATTATGAAATGAATATGATTTATGAAATTTTTATGAAATACGCTCATAAATGTTGCACGCACAAAGCAATGGAAGCTACGTGTTACCCTTAAGGGGTGTTGTATAGTGCGGGCACGCGACGACGAGCAAGGGAGCTCGTCGCCCGTGCGGTACGAATGCTGCGAGCAACAAGCTAGGCGGCACGCAAGGCTCGAAGCCTAGGCGTGCATGCTGGGCGATGGGCGAGGGTAATGGGCAACACATGCGACGAGCAGGATGCGTGTGGGCAGCGATGTGCTGCGCCACGACGCACCAGGCCCGCTAAGCGGTAGGCAGCCACGACACAGCACGAAGCTGCGCGTAGCGTAGCCAGAAGGCTGCGTGTGTGCTTGGCAGAGGGGCATGTGTGCGGTGTGGCTGTGCAAGCCGTGTGCAACGATCAATGGCACTGGGCATGGGGCCTCGTAGCTCGATGAGGCTTGGGCGCAAGCCCAAGTGCCTCGTCTTGCGACAATTGATACGTTTCGTTTTAATTTTAAATTTTCAGTTCGGAAATAATTTTAATTAATTTTAAAATTAATAATTTAAATTGTTTTCTCGGATTTTAATTTTGATTATTATAATTATTATAAATTTTAATTTATACTAATTATTTTACTAAAATTAAACCTTGAATTAATTTAAATATATTTAATTCAACTGAAAATAAATTAAATAAATGGATTCGATTATAATTTTAAATGAGCTTTAAATTTTAATTAAACTTGTATGTTTCCGGTTAGACTAGAAATACAATTTTATGTTTAGAATTAGTAAAACATATAAAGTTATTGGTTTAAGTGGGAGCCTTTAGTCATAAACTCTTGATTAGGTCTACAATCCTTTAAGGTTAAAACAACTTGATTAGAATTAATAAGGACTGAATAATTGGTAGATTATTGGTGCCCTTGATTAATTGCTGCAAATATTTATGTGATGCATAACAATGTGTTTTACTAACCAGCTATGTGGGCCATTCATGATAATGAATGGGTGAATGGTATATATTGTATATGTACTGTTTTGCAGGTTATTGAAAGTGACTAGTATGGCCCAAATAGGATAGAAAATATGGTCTACGTACCATTAATTTGAATGTAATTGGTCTAATGCACCAAAGTTTGTTTTTCAATTCAAATATGGTCTGCGTACCATCAAATAGTTGTAATTAGTTTAATTATAGCTTATCCTATTTGAAGAAAATGGCGCCTCCCACGGTGAAATTCAAGACGGAGTTTCCAATCCATTTTCAAGACGGACTTTGAAGTTGAAGCTTCAAGATGAAGTCGGGCCATACTAGATCACATTTATCTTATGCATGCTTTAAGTTATTTACTACTTTTAAATATGTCTTAAATATGCATGAGATTGTGGCTTGATTATATTGCATGATTAAGGATTTTAGTTTACTTAAAATCTAACCAACATAGTAAGAGCCTTAAGTTCCAAACTTAAAAATTGAGTTAAAAGGTGCCATGCCAAAATAACACCTACTTGGATAACCTTTACATCAATCTTAGTAATAGTTTTCCTCCATAGCGAGGTGTTACTTATTGATTCTAAAGGGGTAAGGTACACAAACAATTGTGAGTACATGTTAGTTTTGGTGAAACTCAACGATATAAGTAAGGATTCCTTTTATGTCGTGGCAAATTCGATAGGTTTACCTAATAAGTTCTTAGACGTACCTATCAACCAAGAGTAGTTTCTAGACTATTAGCAAAAGGCTTTTGCTTACCTAAAAGATTTTAGAATTGAGTCAAAATACATAATGTGCTTAATTCTTCAATGGTTTTTAGGGTCCTGGAATCATTTTATTCACACCTGCCGGAACACATAACTTGAATAAAATGCTTAATGAACATTAAATTATGCATGTATGCTAGAATTTGAGTTTATTAAGAGAAATTGTGAATGATTATTTATTTGTTTATTCTTTTTCAATTGTAGTTTTAACTATGGCAAACAACAATTCATTCAACATTCGATCAATTCTCGAAAAGGAGAAGTTGAACCGGAAAAACTTCCTTGACTGGCAAAGGAACTTGCAAATAGTTCTTATGCAGGAAGAAAAGGAGTATGTCCTGGAAGAGGCGATGCCCGAAGCCGCAGGCGAAGGGGTCACTCAGGCAGCCCTCAATCGTTGGATTGATGCCAACAAGGATGTGAAATGTCTAATGCTTGCAACCATGGGTGCAGATCTGCAGAAAACGTTCATCAACTCAGATGCTTTCACGATCATCAGTGAGTTAAAGAACATGTTCCAAGATCTGGCTCGAGTCGAAAGGTTCGAGATCCATAGGCAAATTCTTGAGACCAAGCTTAAGAAAGGCGAGCCCGTAAGTCCACATGTTCTCAAAATGATTGGACTCATTGAGAATATGAGTCGGCTGGATCAGCAGTTCTCTCAGGAAATGGCTGTAGACACCATCCTCCATTCTCTTCATAGCGGGTATGATCAGTTCAAGCTAAACTACAATATGAATAGTCTGGACAAAACGCTCACTGAGCTTCACGGTATGCTGAAGACCGCTGAAAAGACGCTCAAAAGTGATAAGCAAGATGTGCTTATGGTGCGTGGGGGAAAGTTCAAGAAATCTGGAAAGAAGAGGAATGCTAAGAAAGGTGGCAACAAGGCCAGCCAGACTAAGCAGCCAGGCGGCACCAAATCTGAAAAGAAGAAGGTGAGCCAACCCACTTCTGAATCTAAATGCTTCTATTGCAAGAAGAAGGGGCATTGGAAGAGAGATTTCTTGAAGCTAAAGGAAGATCAGAAGAACGGAACAGTCTTTCCATCTTCAGGTATTTTCGTTATAGACTGTATACTTGCTAATTCAACTTCTTGGGTATTAGATACAGGTTGTGGCTCACACTTATGTTCCAATTCACAGGGACTAAGAAGAAGTAGAAGGTTAAGCAAGGGTGAAGTCGACCTACGAGTGGGAAATGGAGCAAGGATTGCTGCATTAGCTGTAGGAACTTATTATTTGTCGTTGCCCTCTAGGCTAGTTTTGGAACTGGAAGACTGTTTCCATGTTCCAAGTCTTACTAAAAACATCATTTCTGTTTCTTGCTTAGATGCTAAGGGATTTTCCTCTTTAATAAAAGACAATAGTTGTTCGTTTTATTTTAAAGAGATGTTTTATGGATCTGCTAGATTAGTCAATGGACTTTATTTACTAGATCACGACAAACAAGTTTATAACACAAATACCAAAAGGTCAAAAAGGATGATTTAGATCTCACCTATCTGTGGCATTGTCGATTAGGCCATATTAACTTGAAACGCATAGAAAGACTTCAAAAGGAAGGAATTCTAGAACCATTTGACTTAGAGGATTATGGTAAGTGCGAATCATGTTTACTTGGCAAAATGACAAAGCAACCTTTCTCTAAAATTGGAGAAAGAGCAACTGAACTATTGGGTTTAATCCATACAGATGTATATGGACCAATGAGTACAAATGCTAGAGGTGGTTTCAGCTACTTTATCACTTTCACTGATGACTTCAGTAGATATGGTTATGTCTACCTAATGAAGCATAAGTCTGAATCCTTTGACAAATTCAAGGAATTTCAGAGTGAAGTAGAGAATCAATTAGGCAAGAAGATTAAGGCACTGCGGTCTAATAGAGGTGGTGAATATCTGAGCTATGAATTTGATGACCATCTGATAGAATGTGGAATTCTATCAGAATTGACTCCTCCTGGAACACCACAATGGAACGGTGTGTCGGAACGGAGGAACAGAACCTTGCTAGACATGGTTAGATCAATGATGGGCCAGGCCGAACTTCCAATAGAATTTTGGGGACATGCACTAAATACAGCAGCACTCACTATAAATAGAGCTCCGTCTAAAGGTGTTGAAAAGACTCCATATGAGTTATGGTTTGGAAAGCCTCCAAAAGTGTCTTTTCTCAAGATTTGGGGATGTGAAGTATACGTCAAACGATTAATTTCAGACAAACTTCATCCAAAATCTGACAAATGTATCCTTGTGGGCTACCCAAAAGAAACAAAGGGGTATTACTTCTACAATACATCTGAGAACAAGGTGTTTGTTGCTCGAGATGGTATCTTTTTGGAAAAGAATCACATTTCCAAAATGACAAGTGGGAGAAAAGTAGACCTCGAAGAAATTCGAGTCGAACAACAAAATCTAGAGAATGCTCAAGATGACATTCAGGATGAAACTCAGAGATCTTTAGAAGTATCTGGTGAGAATCAAGGACCATCTAGAGATGTAACCCCGCGTAGATCGCAAAGATATAGATCTCAACCGGAAAGGTACTAAGGTATTTTGACGAACGAGAGCTATGATGTTCTATTACTTGAAAGTGATGAACCTGCGACTTACAGACAAGCTATGACGAGCCCTAGCTCCAAACAATGGCAAGAAGCCATGCAATCTAAATTAGACTCCATGTCAAAAAACCAAGTTTGGGATTTGGTCGATTTGCCAGATGGTTACCAAGCCATAGGAAGCAAATGGGTTTTCAAACTGAAAAAGCACAAGGATGGTAGCAATCGAACGGAGCTGTGTCATAAACACAGTTTCTGATAAAACCCTACCTTTTCACCAGTTGCAATGCTAAAGTCTATTCGGATAATGTTAGCAATCGCTACTTATTACGATTACGAAATATGGTAGATGGATGTCAAAACCGCTTTCTTAAATGGCGTTTTAACAAAAACTGTGTTTATGACACAACCTGAGGGTTTTGAGGATCCAAAGAATGCTAAAAAGGTATGCAAGCTTAAGAAATCAATCTACGGATTGAAGCAGGCATCAAGGAGCTGGAATATACGTTTTGATGAAGCAGTCAGTGACTTTGGTTTCATCAAGAACGCAGACGAATCTTCTGTATACAAGAAGGTCAGTGGGAGCAAAATTTCTTTTCTAGTATTATATGTCGACGATATATTACTTATCGGAAATGACATTCCTATGTTGAACTCTGTCAAGATTTGGCTTGGGAAATGTTTTTCGATGAAGGATCTAGGAGAAGCACAATACATAATGGGCATCAAGATTTACAGAGATAGATCTGAAAGGATGATTGGACTTAGTCAAAGCACTTATATCAATAAGGTGCTTGAAAGGTTCAAGATGGAAGACTCCAAGCGAGGCTACCTACCCATGTCTTATGGAATGACTCTAAGCAAGACTCAGTGCCCAAAAACGCTTGATGAGCATAGACGAATGAGTGGGATTCCATACGCATCATTGATTGGTTCAATAATGTATGCTATGATATGTACACGCCCGGATGTTGCGTATGCACTCAGTGCTACGAGAAGATACCAGTCAGACCCAGGAGAGGCACATTGGAATGCTGCCAAGAACATTCTGAAGTACCTGAAAAGGCACAAAGATGATTTCCTGGTCTATGGTGGAGATGATGAATTAATTGTTAAAGGCTATACGGACGCAAGTTTCCAAACCGACAAAGATGATTTCAGATCACAGTCTGGGTTTGTCTTCTGCCTCAACGGAGGTGCAGTAAGCTGGAAAAGTGCTAAGCAAAGCACCATTGCGGATTCTACAACTGAAGCGGAGTACAATGCTGCACATGAAGTAGCAAAGGAAGCTATATGGCTAAGGAAGTTCATAGGTGAACTTGGTGTAGTCCCCTCCATTAAAGGACCAATAGCTCTGTATTGTGATAATAATAGAGCTATTGCACAGGCAAAGGAGCCTAGACACCACCAGAGAGTCAAGCATGTACTTCGTAGATTTCACCTTCTACGAGAGTTGGTTGAAAGAAAAGAAGTCGAGATAAGCAAGATTGGAACTGATGACAACATCTCAGATCCATTGACTAAACCTCTGCCACAGGCGAAGCACAACTCGCACACTGCAGCTATGGGAATCAAGCATATTGGAGAATGGCTTTGATGTCCTTGTTTAATGTTTTAAAGTTTTAGAGTTTAATACTTTGTAAAACATTATTGGTTAATCATTCGCATAAATGAATAGAATTCATTTTTCCATTTAATTTGTGGTTTATTAAATGATGAGTCCCTTCAATTTGACGAAATATTCAAGATAGACTGTCAGGACCAGTCCTGTGACTAATAAATTTCTATCAAGTGAACTTGAATGTCAAAAGTCGAAAATGGTCCCTGGTCGGAGTTTTCTATAAAGATGGACGCATAGAAAACGTTAGACGACTAGAATGCAAGATGACTAGTAGTTCTGTTTCTTTAACCATGTGGACATGGAAATGTCGCAATCATTTGCATAGATACTTACTTTGGGAAGACTAGTATCGGACAGACCTATGAAACTTTAGTGTAAGAGATGAAAATCTGTCATAAGTAAATTTCATTAAAATTATTAGACACTAATCCTCAACATCTGAGTAATTTGAGATTACTTGTTTAAGAACTACTTACTTTGACGTTGTCAACCGTCGCACCGTAAAAGGAGGCTATAAAGGCAACGCTCAGGTAATCACCTATCAAACGAAGTCTAATCTCAAGATCGCAAGATTGGGATTGTCCTCCCATAAATCGGGATGAGATGCTGAAAGTTGTACAAGGCCACTCGGAGAGCTAGAAACTGTAAAATGCATGGCCGTGCTCAGATGAATCATAGGCTATGATTATATGTTTATTTAACCAGTTGAACTCTGAAACCGAGAAACACCTCTGGACATAATAAGGATGACAACTCTTACCTTATGTTTAAGAGCAAGCATCGAGCGACAAAGGAATTAGGAAATTCACACTTGTCCCTAAGGACAAGTGGGAAACTGAAGGAAATAATGCCCTTGGTCCAAGTATGCATTTAATTTTAAGTCTAATAAATGCGGTTCAGTATTAAATAACAAGTTAATAATTCAGTGAGATCAAGTGAGCTGAATGCCTAGCTAGAGGCCGCTTCAGTTCAAGTGGAATTAATGATATTAATCCACAGCTTACTCTTGACTGAACCCGTAGGGTCACACAAATAGTACGTAAACGGATCAAGTATTTTATGGCATTAAATACTCCATCTATGGATATTCGGAATCGACGGATCTTGGTTTCAGTGGGAGCTGAGATCGTCAAAGGCAAGTAAATGAATACTCCGGAAACGATGATATTGCCGGAAACGGAAATATGGATCGTATCGGAAATATAAATATTGTCCAAGTCGTAGATGTTGCCGGAAATGAAAACATGGTACGTATCGGAAAATATTATCGGAAATGGAAATATTGCCGGAATCGGAAATATTGCCGGAAACGGAAATATTATCGGAATCGGAAAATAATTCCGGAAACAGAAATATTAAATATTTGTTCGAAACGGAAATTAATTCCGGAATCGAAAATATTAAATATTGTTCGTATCGGAAATGAATTCCGGAATCGGGAATTTAATTGGAAGTGTATCGTACGAATTAGCATCGGACGAGACTTGCTAGACGAAGGCCCAGCACGAAGCCAGGCCCTCGCCCAGCAAGCCATACGCATCAAACCACACGCCAAAGCCTCGCCAGGCCCAGCGCTAAGCCAGGCCCAGCAAGGCATGGCGCGCGCGGAGCAAAGTGGGCTGCGAGTAATGGGCTGCGAAGCCGTGCAGCTCGCGTGGGCCGCGAGGCATGTGCGCGGGTTGTGCAGTGCTCGTGCCCGTGTGCGTGCTATACGAATCCTAAAGCTATCGGAATTCGTGCTATGATTAAATCCTAATCCTAGGAGATAGAAATTAATTAAATAGAGTTCTAAAGGGATTCTAATTAATTAATTTAGTATTCTAATAGGATTCTAAATCCTTTTCCAAGATTCTAAAAATATGTGCCTAGGGCCACAAATTTATACACGAGTTTAATAAGTATTCAAACAATAAAAGCTAGGATTTTTAAGCAGAAAAATCAGCCATGTTACTTGCCTATTTAGCCAAAAATAATAGTACCTTAAGGGCGATTCTAGTTGGTCAATCTTAAGGCGGATCCGGACGTGCTGTGGTCTATCTACGGAAGGACGACACTTGGAGTCCTAAAGACTTGTTCTTGTTCGGTTCCGGCGCAGCTAGGGAGGGCACGCTACAAAGTGTATGCATCCTAGACTAATTATATGATTATGTGCAATTAATATGTATCCTAGAATTAAGGTTTTTCCGCATGATTTATGTTGTTCATATGTATCATAACATAACACCTTTCATCCTGGTTGGGGATCCCACGATCAATATGTGAGTCACACAATGTATTGCATTCCTTAGCTGAATCACACATGCTTGATATTTTACTTAAACACAAATATTGATCTGAGTTTGTGATTTTTCCAGGGGTATAGTGCTGATCACCCGCCTCAAATGGCTGGGCAAGTAAGGGGGACTATGGTATACCCGCAACAGAATTAGAACAATGGGGTACCTGTTCAACACTATCAGGTGATTAATTTCGTGTCATTTTGTACCACTCATGATAGTTAATGTTTTTTAACTGTCAACAACATATTGCTTGTATTTATTAACGTTTGACATGTATACAGTCATCTGGAAAAGTAAGTGGAGTTGTTGCCACTAATTTTTTTCCATCAGGACAGACACAAATTCGCATGTCTGTGGGTGGGATTCGTATGACCCCGGAGGGTGGTGACGTTCTTTTGTCCCAAGACCGTTGTGGTATATCAATGTCGCAAAACATATCTAGTGGTCCACTTGCCCAAAACCTAACAAGTGTACACATGTCCCAGAACATTAATGGTGTGCAAATGTCGCAAAACTTGAGTGGAGTGCAACTCTCTCAGATGTCGCAAATGTCCCAGAATGCTGCTTCCATTTGCTACTTCACCAGCAATAGAGGTGGAAATTATCAACAGGCCGGGAGTCATTGTATGCCTGGAAATCAAAACCAGCACCAGCATATTTTCCAGGTTGTGAACGAAACCTCCCATGGGGATCACCGTAGTTATCAACCAACTAGTAAACACTTGTTGTAGTCAAATCTGGGGTTTCTAGTCAATCAGGTAATTCAGAGGAGTGGTACGCATTCTATACATGGCGCCGGTGGTAATCCAGTATTCACTCAAGACCTGCTTGGTTGTCATGACCTGACGAAGAATTAGAAACGATTTCCATGGTGAAATCCACACAATAAATCTACCTTTGTGGTACGTTATTTGAAGTTCATTGACTTCCATTCAATAAGTCTGAATTATGGCGTGTTACCATTTGTGCATTCCTGTAAAACATATGATTCAATCCCTTACCCAATTTGGGGATTATAGGATGTCGTAACTTAAATAAGTTTACTTTAAATAAGTGTACTTCATAATCTTTATTTTCACTATTGACATAGATCTATAATTTAGTACAGGACAGATGTACTAAACCATGTGTATACCCTATGTGTGTGCAATTCGGTACCCTTGTTGTTTGCTATTTGCTACAGTATTCGTATTTGTGTATTTGTCTATCCTGTTATTGAATGCCAATTTGTTTAATTTATTGGTACTAAATGTTGTCGTAACACTAGTACATTTAAAAATAAAAGACGAATATGTTTGAACAATAACACAAGTAATACGAAAACATCGTCCGCAAAATATTACATTGAAGGCAGAGGGTAACCAGCGCCGCCTAGCTGGAAACTAAACAAAATACATCTAATACATAACCGACGAGCTAAAGTTAGGCAATGTCCGAACAACAATATATAAATTACCTATTACTATTACGCCATAGTAGGATAGAAAATCTACCCATACCGTATAACAAAATAAGTCATGCTGATGAATACTATTCCGATAAATACTACGCCAAAGTTAAGCTACTAACTATCTAAGTTCTTACAGTACAGTTAAAAACCAGCCTACATAATAACTATTAAACACTGATGGGGAAATTTGTGTATAATAGCTCCAGGCTCTGGCGCTTAGAGTTCCAGTTTACGCGCAAGTGGTTGCTTCCGGGGCTTCACCGACTGCATAAACCAAATAAACGATTACACTAAAGTTATTTGGATTCAAAATGTCTAAATTGTATAGTTATGTAGTGTATATGGTACAACCCCAGCAATATGGGACATAATAAGGGCGGTACCATACTCACCCATATTATCGGTACCATACTCACCCATATTGTACTGGTAGGCAATGTAATGCAGTACAATGTACACCTGTTTGGTACCATGGAATAAGACGGTGTAAAAATAGCGTTGGGGCCAACTGAAATAAGAAATTAAATGAAGTACCTCAAATAAGACAGTAAACAGAATGTTGGCCGAACCGAAATCTGATTGATTATAGTTTGGTAACAAGTCGTTCCCGCGCCACATAAGGACTACCCCTCCGCATTGATTCTCAAACCATTTCGACTGATATTCTCCTGGTAAGTTGCTAATTAGCTCCCTGCAGTCGTTGTTACTTATTCGAGCTTCAGTAATGACCATGAGTTATGGATGGTGCCTTGCAAACATCTCAAAGAAGGTGGCCTTGAATGAGGGTCTAGTCATGGATCGGGCGTTCCATACAACGATCATTGTACCTCGTGGTATCATGGTGGGTACTTCCGTCCCCACCATCGTCTTTCCCTCTAAGCACACCTCATTGTACGCCCGTGGTTTGGTCTCAAAATACCTTGGAACAACAGTAACCTCTAACCCACTAAACATATGTTCCACACTCATAACATGAATAGCGTGAGCATTGGGTGCAATGAAAACGTGGCCTCTGAAATCGGGAAAAGTGTACACAGGGAGGTCGTCCACAACTACATCTAGCCTAGGGTCGATTACAGCGAGGAGGTTGTCCGGGTACAACAACCACGGCCCTTGTGCAGCAAGCTGGTTGGAACACCAATCTAAGTAGGCCCAAAACCCTAGATGCATATTAGGGTGGTCCGTAATTAAAGGGTGGTGTGCAGGCTGGACTTTACCTGCAGAGGTGACCATCATAGAATAAGGGAAAATAACATGGTGGTAAGGGAACTTACTAACGGCAGAATACAGCTGGATATTCAAGTCTGTTTTAATTGCTTGCGGCACACGGAGACCCATTTCTGCGTCTTCGACGTCGACGGAGTAGGAAGTGGTGTTGTAGTTCAATTCAGGTCCGTTTGTTGGTTTTGGCTGTTCGAAATACATGATGCCTTTAGGATGGCAGACTAGTGATCGGCTGCTATCATAAACAAGGATGGATTTGCCTATTTCCATTTTTGGGAGATATGGTCGGTGAGCCGGTGAGAGTTTGGAAATTAGGGTTTGAACAGCGAGAATGAGAAACGAAATGGTATAATGTGGGTCGGTATGAGGAGTCCCCACTGGAAGTAGCTGTCAATTATAAAGGGAAGTGAATACTCCCCCAACGTTGTCGGTGAAAAAAGGAAGTGCAATAAATTCCATAACAACCTAGGTGGGTTAAATAGTTTTTACGTGGTTTGGTATCACTACTTATTGTTATTTTACGTTATGGCACCGCATAGAGTACTTTTCCACTATTGCTAACTACTGCAATTTTACGTTTGGTGCATAATTGTTCTTTGGCTGGCAATTTAGGTTTGAGGAAAATCAATAATTGATTGTTGAACAAATTATATCCGAATTTGGTAGGTGACCCCTTAATCCAATTTGTTTTACTACCTTAATAATATATGACAAACATACGTTTTCGTTTGTTTGAGTAGTTTGGCACACTAATATTGTCGGTATGGAACAGTAGACTACTAAGAATCGGAATTTAGGGTTATGTGTTTTCGTTAGTTCGAGTTGTTTAGCACACTAATATTGTCGGTATAGAACAGTAGACTACTAAGAAACGGAATTTAGGGTTATGTATAATTTAGGGATATGTTTGAAGGTATAGGGTTTAGTGGTCCAATATATAGTTTGATGGTTAGGTGAGGTTACATGGTTGTTTATTGTGTGGTTAATTTAAAAGACGGATAATAAGTCTATATGTTGACGTGACTAAATCGACACTAGGTCGGGTATCCGAACATTATTAACTAACTTTTAAAATTACTAAAAACTCAAATAAGTAGTATAAGTTAATGATTAAATTTTTGAACTTTGTTTAATACCACCTCACTATTAAGTTGTTTACGTCTTAGAATATCAGTTGTTTACATCTTAGAATATGTGTTCGGATTTGGACAACTATAATCGTATATTCTCACTGTTATAATTTACGTACGTCACAATGTTATCATGTAAGATCTTGTTACATTGGTCTTGATATCTATTTTCATACTATCAAGTTTTAATAACTTTTACGTATACGAAAATTGATATTTTATGGATTGATGATGATCACCATCTGTACGCCTATGACCATACATTACACTTTGTAAGACTATTGCTACATAATTATATACATATGTGGTTATCAAACGATAGTTACAAAGTACGTGAATGAATTAGCTAAATCTAAGGTTATCAAATTGAACGGATTTTGGAAATCAACTATCCGGTTCTTAACAGTAAGGTTTCTGAACGTGGTGTAAATAGGGTCAGATTAAGAATTGACAACCCTACATTTAACCAATCCAAGTTAATTGTTTATTTATACCTTTATTGGTTAGATTTTCAATCTCGGACCCAGATGATACTGGGACGAATTCACGGTCGGCTAAACATTAAGTCCCTTAACGAACCACTAACCAATAGGATTAATTAAATACTTACTATGAATATTAGGTTTTGTGACCTACCAAAGCACCAAACCTACCAAATGGCCTATGCCAAACGACGTTTGAATACGAGAAGTTCTAAAACAAAATTGTAATTGTAACAAAAAGCGAGAATTTTCCCGCCTTCCTCAGTCAAAATTCAAACCTGGTGAAAGCTTGTTAAAGAATCTTTGACCTTGACCACCACAGCTATATACGCCACAAGAAATTGTTGGCCCCTTCCTACTTAAATTTATAATTTTAAAACCAAATTACCCCGGGTTCCTAATGTCTCATAGTTCTAATTCCCTAAGGCCACCGTCGGCAAACGTGGGATGCGTAGACGGTCGGAAGATGCTCTGGTGCGAGACGATAAGTTGTCCAACATGCATCACTTGCATAACTGAACTTAGGATTTCACAGACAACCACAAATCCACATAAATTATATTATAAATGTCGATTCTGTGGGTGGTTCCGTTAAGTTGAAGATCAGAATTTAATAACAGAGGAAAACATGCTGCCTTCGCGTCTTGTGGATGTAGGGCTGGACCGCGTTCTCCACCGGATCGACAAGATAGAATCATGCATTTGGATGTTGTTTAAATTATTCGTAGTTTGTCTTTTAGTTTCTGTTTATTTTCTCCTCGCAAAGTAAATCGACGTTTCCTTTGTAAAAGATCGAAAGAATCAATAAATAATGTATTTTATCAATTGCGCATTTTCAATCTCTTCTACTTTCTTATATAAGTTACATCTGTGTGTCGTATTCCCGTATGGTGTTTGACGCATTAATTGGGGGAACTCTATTTGGTATAGATAAGGGAAAGCTATCATTACCTTGCATTGGGTGTTTCCGTCTGCTAATCTTAGCACATCAATAGGCGTCGTTTTTCTCGGCAAGTGGTTCCCGGGATCACAACCTACGTAGGAACTGGAACAAATTGTTAGTTGTTTTATCAAACATTCACCTCCGATGAACCCTAACACAAACAAACATTCGTTCCTTGTAATCAACATTTTTACAATCTCAATCATTTGGTGTATTTCATTACTTCATTTGGTACAGTAATAGCCGAAAATACGTTGTTTTACTCTATAAAACTTATTATTAAATGAGTTTGGTATTGATTGTAACATTTTATCTGGTTCATACATGGCCTCAATGGTTTGGTACAGTATGTAGTTATTGTTAGTGTACCAAACCGACGTTTAGGACCTTACCTGTTATTAGATATGTATTGGGGATCTACTTCATATAATTAAATGATTTCTGTGTAAAACGGAAGACACTTACATGAAATTGTAACGACACTAGGTGTTTTGGTTTTGCTTCCCCCAGTTGGAAAACGGGATCATGCCGGTAAGTGATCGAAGGCTGGACTTGGTTGACACACCAAAACATAACCACACCTCTGGCTCGTCCTTCGGGACCGAATAAGTCATGTTGGTACGTCCCAGGCAGTGTTTGTGCGATAAGCAGTAGTTGAGGTTCATTTATTCTTGACTCAGTCACGATGATAATGGACGGTGTAAGTTGGGAAAATATGCGATAGAAGTATTCCAAATGACGACTATATAACAATCCCTTTGACAGCAATGTCGGTGTTGTATGACCTACGTATTGTTCTGTTGATCCCAACTGAATATGGTGGTAACCCTTTTTATACAGGTTTCCTTCACGGTAGAAGACATCAACGTCAATTGAGTGAATGTAGTTAGAAATTTTCATAACATGAAGCCCATCGGTGTATGAACCTAAGAATATAGGGGTCTTTTTGATTGGTACAGTGTACACCGGTGTTTGGTCAATATGTAGTACTGGGATGGGATCAATGAAAGGTAAGTAATTATAAGGGATTACGTCAAAGGTCTCGAACTCGACCCAACTCCTAGCTTCCCACTCTATGTAAGCTAACAAACCATCTGGAATACGACCAGCCGAGTCTTCGGGAGTGGGGAGTTGGAATGGTAATACACGATTGTTCTCCGTGAGCATGAACGTACCTGGAAATCCTTCTCTGTCCGATGATTTTGAAAATATTTCCCGTACGATAGTGTCTCTATCAACGGGGTTCCACTCCTCTTCCCCTATGATCTCGTCATAGGTCTGAAAGTAAAAGGTCCGATTTATATCCAACTCATATCGCTTACCCGTAGCCGGGGAGAAGTACATTGCTTCCCGAGGATGATATAGGAGGTTCCTGGTTGGAGACGTTTCATTGCTAACACACTGTTTTAAAACATTTTGGGTTGGTGATTTTGGCATTAGGCTTGCTTTGATAAACAGTAGTGGGGTGCTTTGGGTTTGGTTGTTGGGGTGGAGCTCAAGTTAGTCGTGTGTGATAAATAGGGCAACTAGTAACTTTAATTTCGGACGTTGGTGTTAAAGGACGTTGTTGTTAAAGATACAGAGTTATTGCATTGCTCCAAATAATAATTAATTACAGAAATAATACAAGTTCTAACACTTTTATCCTTTATGTCTTCATATTTTATGTGAATAGTACATTACAGAAGTAAGTTTAAAATTTATGTCTAGTTATTAATATACTTAAGTTACGCCAACTACCCTTTATTAATGTTGTACTTGGACATAAACCCCAACCACCAGCAAAGGTTATCATTCATTGATGCAGTCCTTATCCTGTACTTCTATAATGTAATGAGGTATTCCTAGGTTTTATTTCATTTTGCATCCATCTTTCTATAGAGAATTTACTACAAACTATTTCCAGTCATGACGGGTGGTCCTACTCGGAAAGCAAATAAAAGGTAACTTCTGCTCATGTATGAACTTGTTTTGTTCACCACTAGTATATCTTCAGGACTACGTTGTGGAATGATAAATAAGGCTTTCCTGTTTGGTATTTGTTTATATTACACCATTGGAGGGGTAAATTGAAATGTATTCAGTATAGTTTATTCTTATCGATCGTACTTTACTAATATGAAGGGTGTACTAACTCGCTTTGTATGGTACATTGTGAAAATATATTGCAGTACTAAACAAAATGACACTAAGGAAAAAGGGAAGGCACTTGAACAGGAAGAAACATCAAGGACAAGGAGGTACACAACTAGGGAGAAGGAAAAGGCCAAGGTAATGGATAGTGACGAAGTGTTAGAGGTCATGGCTGATTCTGGCCAACGCGACGTAAAGGACGTCGTCGGCATCCACACGGTACGTAAAAGGGCTGAAAGCCTTGTCTTCCCTCACCTTCTGGAAGTTGTGTCCAGGAATGGGGACGAAGCCATAGGTGGAATAGGGTTCAACCCTAAATGGTCGTACCTCACACCTCTCAAGATAGTTAGTGCACGACGCTTTAGGAAAGAGGCGTACTATTTTTTATATTACTTACTAGATTCGTATAAGATGGATTTTAGTTTTAATTTGAACAAACTTTAAAAAATCATCCTTAAGTGCATGGAAAATGATCTTTTCTACCGCTACCTTATCAAATTCTTTGAGATGTTCAAGCCGTTGAAAGGGTGGTTGGATGAGGTAAATTACAGGTTACAGGTACATGAGACATAGTCGGGTCCATTCGGCCTACTAGTGCTTGGTCGGAAATATATGGGTTTCAAAGAAAGGGAAACCACATTCGATTGGATAAATTTTGGAAACGAGGATCTCTTTTACTATCAGTCTTACGATGAAGCCAACTACCTGAAGTTCAAGAACGAAATGATAGATCTGAATGGGTTGGAGACGATGAGTGAATTGGATTTACTGCTTGAAAACCCTTTTTACTCTACGCATTACTACCCTGCTTATTACGATAAGCAGATGGAACTGGCTTTCTCTTGGAGAGGTTCTAAGAAATATTATTACGACGAGGACATGGTCTACTATCACCCTGATTCAGCTGATGAGTATGATAGTTCTAACAGCGATGCAAGTGAAGAAATTTGATGCTAATTGGTACTTAAATTTTGCTAGCATAAGTACCAAATGATGTTGTTTGGGATACACAAGCAAAAAGTAATGGGTGCGTCCTCGCTAAGTTTTTTTTAATATTACCAAGGTGTTTTGGTTTTATCCCTTGTATTGCAAAATTCTCCCCAGGCTTGTATTTGTTTATCGTTTTTAGTAAGGTCGTTGGACTGTATATGTACTTTACCGTCGGTATTTGGTACTACATACGCACTAACAATAATACTAAATAGGCTTTTCGGATTTTACAAGGAGTAAGTAGACGGTGCCTTAACACTAAGTCTATTTCTATTTTAATACTAAGATTTTTTTGTTGTCGTCTTGTATTACAAAATTCTATATATTACAAAATTTTATGTGAGTGTCATCAATTCACAAAAAATATGTTAGTACATTACATTTTTCATTATAGTCTAGCTTTAATAATAAATAAACCATGTTATTTAATACAAACTCTAACATTGTATAACATAATACAAGACTACCAATACAAACCGATATAATAAATAAGAAAATTCTTTATTTTTCAAAATACTGATTATAAGACCTTGCCATAACAGTTCACAAAACATATAGTCGACTACCAATGCAAACCGATAAACCAATACAAAATACTGATTATAACACCTTGCCATAACAATTCACAAAACATATAGCCGACTACCAATACAAACCGATAAACCGATACAAAATATTGACTATAAGACCTTGACATAACAGTTCACAAAACATATAGCCGACTACCAATACAAACCAATATAATAAGAACCCTAGTTGTTTAGAATTGTAGTTGTCGACTCAACCTCAATCCTTGCCATCTTCATAGACCCAACTCGGACGTACGGGCTACTTTTTGTTTTCTTGTAACATAAACCACTGGCTGTGCATAAAAAACCAATAGACAAAATTATAGTTATTAATTACATAGTAGACGTGGAATTATAAAACGTATTGAAGAGAATTGGGCGTGTCTTCATTTGAACATATGTACTGTTATAGTTAGTTTGCTACCTACCACCCACAACATTATTATGGAGAGACCATCAAAAATCTATAAGTATCAAGAAACATTTAGCTAATAATCAGAAAATTAGTGGAAAGTAAAAATGATTCTAGTGTAGTTTGTATTTGGTACCACATTCGTAATAGCTAATCAGAAAATTAGTGGAAAGGTACAACTACGTGCACGGGGATGGTACCCTTTTCAACATCATTATGGTACAAAACCCTCACAATCCCCATACCATAAAAAACATTTAAATGTAAAATATCATGTTCACTAAACCTTTTTATTTCTAGTGCATTGAATCTAACAAGAGGATCTAGAAAGGGGGGTGTAGTAGACATGTTACCTCAAATGTGAGGCTGAACAAGCCGTTGTCTGCCGTGAAATCATCTTCTTTATAAGATAGGAATAGATCGTTAACGCGCCACATAAGAACTACCCCTCCACACTGATCTATGTTATCGAACACTGTACTCTCTTACTTTCCTGGTAGGGTATTTATCAGTTCCTTACAGTCTTCGTCGCTTATCCTGGCTTCAGTTACAATTAAGAGAGCTGGGTGGTGGGTTGCAAACAGTTCCAAGAATGTCGCCTTAAATGATGGCCTTGTCATGGACTTAGCGTTCCATATTGCCACAATCAAACCACGTGGGATCGTAGTTGGTACTCCCTCGAAATTCCTTTGGCCTTCCACAGAAATGTCTGTGTAGGCTCGCGACATGCCCCAAAAATATCGCCGGCTCACTCCGACATTTAGGCTATAGTAAAAGTCCTCCGCCCTCATAATGTGAATTGTGTCTGAGTAGGAAGCAATGAAAATGTGTGCTTCGAAAGAGGGGATGTTATAAATTGGGAGATCCAGAACATCTATGTCAGGGACGGGATTGACTACTGCAGGAAGCTCCGTCGGGTACAACTTCCAATCAAGTTGTTCGCACAGTTGGTTGGAGCACCAGTCGAGAAACGCCCAGAAACCCAAATGCAAATGTGGGTGGTCTCTAATTAGGGGACGGTGAGCCGGAGCAGCATCTGCTTCATGAGTTGCCATGATGGCACACGGGAAATCTTCATGGGTGTATGGCAATTTGTCCATCAGAGCCTTGATCTGATTACTCAAGTTGGTCTTAATTGCATCATCTAATGGAAAAAGCATTCCTAAGTCTTCCATGTCGACGTAGTACAACTTGTTGTTGTAGTCAAGTTCCGGGATGTTTGTTGAATTAAGTGGATTAAAATAAAAAAACACATTTTGAATGGAAAAGGTAATTTTGGGAGGTCCCAGAAACTTGGTTTTCCGCAACCCTAGTCGAAATCGACTTCACTTTCTTCATGCTAACAGAAAGAGATGGGTATTGGGTATTGATTGTGGGGGAAAACACTAACAAGGTACAATTTGGGAATTGATTGTGGGGGAAAACACTAACAAGGATACATTTTATTAGGGTGAGAACTTGTTGGCATTAAGCTGGTATACAGGGGGTAGTATAATTAAGTTAAAGCACAACAGGTAGTTGATAGCCATTACTAACAGTGGTTGAAAGTAATAAAGACGCACTTTTCCCCACGTTATTACTTATGTAGTAAATAAACTTCTAAGTTTCTAGATTGGAACCCCTATCTAATAATTGTCGTGGTTTGGTATACGATGAAGTCTTTATGTATACTATCTTTAACACTATTTAGCCAAACATTAAACAATTAGTCATATCACAAAGTCGCATGGTAGTATATTCTCTAAAACAATTGGAATTTGGTTGTAGAAATAATATTTATTTATGTACAATAGCTATAGATAATAAAAAACCGTAAACAATATGGTTGTTTGGGAGTCTGAGTGTAGTAGCCTGGTACATTATACCCTTTAGAATGGTATAAAGTGGGAATAAAGGTTAGAATTAATATTCTTATCTTCACGTGGTAGTTAGTACGGTTGGCGGTTACTTTGAATATAGCCCCAATTGGTAGTTAACTACACAAAGTAACGAAATGAATATAACCCCTTAGGGCAGTTATATTATGCAATTTTTAATAATAATGAAGAGCAGTTTCATTATGCAATTTTTAATTAATGTTTATATTTAAACTTATTTGGATAAACCCTTAATAATGGTAGTTACTATGATATTTATATTTTAACTCATTTGGATAAGGCCGAACCCAGGGATCATCGTCTATAAAAAGGTCGGTATGGACCATGTTTTATGAGTGCAAAGTATTACACATTTTTTATAATTACGATAATCCAATGGCAACCCTAAACTCGAGAAGGTCTGGCGTGCCCTATAGACCCACGACGGAAGAACGTGCCAGGGCAGAAATTAATTCAAAGATTCGACAAATCAAGGAGGCCAAAGTCACTCAACGTGAACGCATTAAATCTACAATGATAAGAATGAGAAGGGAAGGGAATAGTCGGGCTGAGACCCTATTCAAAGATCTACGAGAGCGGTATGACGATGTGGAACAAGGCGTTGATGAAGTGAACAAGGACATGGAGAATGGGATACGAATTTGCAAAGAACATATAAAGCGATTGAAGGCCTTGCAACCTCAGTTCTTCACATCGCTTCACGAAGCGCTGCGTATCGGTGGTCATGGAGAAGTTTGTGATTATATGAAAGAACTCATTGACCAATATGATTATGCTGAACAACGGATAATTGATCTTAATATAGGAATTGAGCATATCAAATCCCCTGCACTTGCTCCGTGAGAGTGCCTATTTAGTGTGGGAGTGCAATTCCATGTGTGTGCTAAAGTATTGTGTGATGTTTGTTAGTGTGTCTTACGTTCAGTGTTTGTAATTACCGTACCACAGTATGTAATAATCGTGTGTGGCTACTTTTATCTTTATTTACGTCAATGAAATAATAAATATTTATAGTAAACGTTTGGTAATACATTATTTTTGCAATGTTAGATGAGTAATGCATACATGCAATGTGAACAAAGATGACTAGGTCAATAATTAATTTTACGGTTAATTTCGTCTTTTCATTATAGGTTTATTGAGTGTATCAAACAAAACAAATGGAGGACTATCGCTTGTTAAGACAAAATATTGAAGGATTTTTAAGAACAACATCCATGATGATATTGTTTATTCACAATGGTTTTATGGTTCGTTATGTGGGTGATGATTATATTAATGAGTAGATAAATGTAGAGTCTAAGACAAGTATAATATTAAAAATATTCTATAATAATATATGTCTATCACGGATCGGATGTGCAGGATCACGTGTTCTAATGTGATTGGACGAAACTGGTATTTCTCGTGTAGGATTCGGATTCAAATGGATTCGGATTCGGATTCAGAACGTCAAGGATTGGTCGGTTTCAAATCAACTAGCGGGTTCTAAACATATCGGATTCTTGATGGTCGGGCAAACCCATACGGTGACACTGACACCAATTCCCGGTACGTGTAAAAATACAATAATTGACACTCATATTAAGTGGTATACGATTTACCACTAAATTGGATTAATAGACTAATATTATTAAATAATTATAATGATACTTATTTATTGATTAATGACTATTAACAAAATGGCCTACAAAATGCCCTTTGACAAACGATAAATAACCTACTAAAAGTTTAAAAACATTATTGTAATTGTAAATAAAGCGGAAGTTACTATCATGGTATAATTTCGACGCGGAAACATGGTATATTTTCTCCTATGTATTCAAAGTTCCAGGTGAATAATATTTGATGCTATTTGGTACCGCTATTGAACTAACAAAAGTACCAAGAGACGCTGTTTGGGATTCTGTTTTGGGATTCATTAACAAAGAGTAATGGGTTCGTCGTCAA
Organism: Spinacia oleracea; assembly: GCF_020520425.1. NCBI lineage: Eukaryota > Viridiplantae > Streptophyta > Magnoliopsida > Caryophyllales > Amaranthaceae > Spinacia > Spinacia oleracea. The sequence continues at coordinate 34,223,612 of NC_079492.1, forward strand.
CACTCATATTATTTTTTAGTTTAACAATAACCTTTATTTTATTATTCGTATTGTATTGCAAGCTTGTATTTAGGGTTTATTTATGTGTTTGTTCTCTTCAGTGTGGTTGTTGCACTACAAATATTATTTTCCGAATGTATTTATTTGGTACCTAAAAACAGTACCAAACGAATGTCAAATTTACAAAGATAAGGTAGTTGCTGTATTTTGACGGTTATATAAATTTATCAAATGGATAAGGTGGTAGTTATGTGACGGTTACAACAAGCGCTCTATAAATAATACTTACTCTGAGGGTGATTTTCAAATGCTTTATTCTCTTCACAAAGCATATAATTAGAAAATGGAAATTCCACCAAATGTATACCCCAAAGTCTGTCCTAACCACCATTACCGTTATGATTAAACAGAACAAGACAAAACTGCACGCAAACCCGATCTCATACAACAATTCGAGATCGACCTCTTGGAAAAGTATGACGGTGTGGTGGTTGAACCAGACCAACACGGACATGCACAGTCTTGCAGCGTCGATATTGTTGCCGGAGACCCTAATATAATGGGTATCATATGGTCTAATATGGACAAGCCAACTAGGGCAAATTCAGTGTTCGCATGCAAGAAGTGGGCCATGGAACTGATCAATGAATACTACCGCCCAGACTTTGATTGGAAATTCTCCGAAAGAGTTCGTGTTGTTAATTTTGATACTATGAGATCCTTGAGTACAAAGAAACAAATGGCAATTACACAAGGATTAAATATAAGTGCGTATATGACCTGTGGAGGGAAGCATCAAATTCGTTGGACCCTAGGGAAACGGTGCTTAATGTACCGAGTGACATTGATTTCAATAATTTTGATGCTAATGTGGACAATTCAAACTACAATTGGAGGATTCAGTGTGGTGGCATGTAATGTCAGGGAAGACTGATTCGAACTTCCGATCCTCTGACATATTGCCTTCTATCATTTAAATGCCCTAGTGTTAAGTGTGTGATTGTTTTCTTTTCCTCCTATGTATTGCTTATTTTTATTTAAATTCCCTAGTGTGAAGTGTGCTTTCGTGTGTTTGTCATCCTCCTTAAACATATGTTTGTGTAATGTAAATGCCCATTGTTATTCTCTTATTGATGTATTTTTCATAGTTCGAAAACTTTGTGTCCTTAAACATTGCGTCCATGTCATTGTGATCGACCGGTGGGGATGATTCCAGATTACTCTAAAAACACGACAATTTGCAAAATAAAATTACCTGCAAATAAAATTCAACGCGTACGCTACGATACGGTTATGTATCAAACCACAACAAAAACCCAACTTCCGAACTTGATACCAAACGGGTGTACCAAACTACGGTATGGTACGGTTTTATACCAAATGATGTTATATTTATACTCATTCAAGTTTGAAACAAAAACAAGAGGTATACCAAACTCTCAGTAGGATAATACAATTTAAACCCAATCGAGTAATAGAATTTGCTAATTTGATTTATATTAACTTAATCAAAAACATATGGGGGTTAATTTGTTAAGAACAACCGTTCATGATTCATATTACCCATGCAATGGAAACCACCAACCATCCATGATTCATATTACCCGTTCGGGAAGGATATTGCAATGAATCTACCGTTCATGGATTCATCTCACTCACTAGTAAACGAATCTAAGAAACTACTTTACATATACAGAAGCAAATAGTACTTCCTCTAGTGGATTAATATGGGACCTTTATCTCTTTTCGAAAGTTGCATATTAATTGCACCTTTTCCTTTTTAATATGGCACCGTTATCTCTTTTCGGAAGTTGCATATTAATTACACCTTTTCCTTTTTAGTAAGTTTAACTACATGAAATGACATTTTTATCCTTCGTCATTCTTGTGCCAAAATGTAGAAGGGTTCAATAATAAAATAATGGAAACTACTTTACATGATCTGCTTAAATGCGTGTGTTTGTTTAAATGTTGCTTTAAGTATTGTTTTTCCTTTTTATTGATACCCTTTTGGATTATTTGGTATAGGCTACTATACAGATTGGTTCTCTAGTTGTGGTCTACGCCCCTTAAACCAAACATTATTAAATGTAGTTATTGTTCGTTTACGGTTATTGTGGTTCGGAAAAGGACAATATTTAAGTAACTGCACGCTGTCGGTTATCCTAGGACCTGTCTATAAATAACCCCACTTTACCCCACCATCATTACCCTAATTACCTACATCATACTTTAATCAAAATTTAATCAACATTATCTTATTTCAAACAAATAAACTACATCATCATGGCGGAGTGGGCATATTGGGGAGATGAAGATCGTACGTACCCAAAGGTGTGCCCCAATCACCATTTGCGATATGATATTGTTGAACAACATAAGGCTGCGCGTAAACCTAGTCTAATTGAAATGTTTGATATCAAGGTTACTCGGAAGTTTGGCAATCCGGTCGTTCAACAGGAACAACCAGGACCAAACCACGCAAGTGCAAGTATCGTTGCAGGGGACGTTGACTTGATGGGTATAAAATGGTCTAAGATGGATAAGCCAACTAGGGCAAATTCTGTTTTCGCATGCAAGAAGTGGGGCATGGAACTTATCAAGGAATAATACCACCCTAACTATGACTGGGAATTTTCCCGTAGAGTTCGCATTGCCAACTTTCGATATTACGAAATCTTGGAATACAAGGAGGTTGATGGTACGTTCACCCCCATTAAGTACAAGTGTGTTTGTGATCTGTATGAGAAGGCATTCGGGTGGTACGGTAGGAGAGAGCGTGAAGATTTTCTTGATGTTCCGGCGGACATCGACTTCACCAATATCGCCATGATGAACTCCGATGACTCGAACCTGAATTGGAGGATGACATGTGCACAGATGTAATGCAATGAAATACGGTATTGGGACTAGTCGTTTGTTTGTTTTAGTTTGTGAGATTTTATTATTGTTTTACGTTTTCCCTGTTCCGGTGCATAATCGCATCGCAGTGTTTGTTTTAGTTTGTGTGAAAATAATTAGGTGTTTTAAGATCTCGGGGGCTTACCCATAACGAGATTTTATCGCATCGCAGTGTGGTTTTATCATATGTATATACAATGTTATTAATTGAATGTGTGGCTTAAGCAACTGGTTTTGGCTATCAATTCGTGTTTGCGTAATATTCTTGTCGTAATGCAACGTAACTGCATCCAACTGTTGTAGTACCAATTACAATTGTTTGGTACATGTCTGATCATGTTTGGTACTCACTACTTGTTAAAGTAAAAATGTAAAACAAACCGCATAAGTTATAGGGTTGCAATATTAGAAACCAACAACTGTACCAAACTTCATATTTAGTACCATAACTTGTACCAAACTCATATTGTCGATCTAACTGTAACAAAACACTTACCAACTACAAATATTGCTAATACAATATCAAAACCATGCCTGCAAGCATGGGATCCCATCTCCTAGGAATGGGAGTATCAACTTGGGACCAAAAAGACCAAAATGTATAATGAGATACATTACCACTACTAGTTATGGTTAGTTAGCGTAAGTAGTGGATTTACCACTTGCATCGTCGTTGTAAATGCTCTTGCACTTTCCCGGATAGCCAGAAGCATTACTATTCCACAAGCATGACTACAAAGCCACACACACAGGACATATCAGTAACACATAAGGTGGTTAGGAGGAATCAATTGGTTAATCGAAGAATAAAAGGAAACAAAAACAGTACTTGTCGTTGTAGTCAGGGAAGCTAATGGAGTCCAAGGGCCAAGTATGCATTTGCTTCAGCTTCCAAACAACAGATGCATTGTACTGCGTGTCCCTGCCATGTAGAACGTACTCCACTGCTGGTATCTGGATTGAGTAGACCGTATTATGTTAGTACAATAAAATGACTGAACACAATATTCTTAAACGCCCACCAAACCAGGTTAAGTAAAAACTACATATCACATGATTAGATACCAATTTTTTAACATCCCCAGAATGCTCGGAAGCAGGATTAGTATACATGTTGTCAATGAACCATATCTTTTGGTCTTTCAGTGCAAAAGCAACACACCACCAATGTCCTTTGTCCACAACTGGAACATAGACCTGGACATGTGAATTACAAAAGAAAATCTCATACCTGTGTGTCGCGGACAATTAATACACCAAATACTGTAAAAACCAAATGTACAAGGACGTCGCACATAAAAGACAGATCCCGAACTGACCAAATAGGGAGCAGTTATTCAACGTATAAGGCAGGTAGGAAGTTATTTCCAAATCGTTAAAATACAGCCTCATCACTGAGTCATGAGTCCACAAATAGTCACACACATGATGTTGGCATATATTACCATTACTATTATATGCGGAACGATTAAAACGGAGTAATGGGACATCTTAACATGGAGTAAACAGACTACTTAGACTTACCACAGAAATATCAGCTGACACAATCTTCTGGAGAGGGGTGGACCACTTCTTCGGCAGACCAGCATATGTTTCCCTCGTCCTTAATTTCTGATACTGTAAAGCACAACAACCAATAAATAAGCATACTAGTAAAATGTTAGGTTATGATACATATGACAATACATAAATCATGCGGAAAAACCATAAAGCCAGGAAATCATATTATTTACACATAATCATTTAGCATAGTATAGATGCATACACTTTGTAGCGTGCCTTCCCTAGCTGCGCCCGAACCGAACAAGAACAAGTCTTTGGGACTCCAAGTGTCATCCCTCCGTAGATAGTCCACAGTACGTCCGGATCCGCCTCAAGATTGACCAACTAGAATCGCCCTTAAGGTGCTTAGGAATTTTCGGCTATTAGTGCAAGAGAGTGGCTGAATTTTCTTTCAAAAACTTACCCTTTGAATACTTCAATCGTTCGTATAAATTATGACCCTAAGCCCTTATTTATAGAGGTTTGGAAAGGGAATTGGAATCCTAGTAGGATACGATTTAATTAAACTTAGAATCCTACAAGGACTCTAATTAATTAAATAATCCTAATAGGAATAGGAATTTAATCACACACTAAAACCTAATAGATTTAGGAATTGTGCATGGACTCAAGCACACACACGCACGGAGCCACGAGGGCGCCCGCACGCGTGCGCTCGGCCCACGCAGCCCACGCTGGGCAGTCTTGCCTTGGCGCGCTGGGCCTGCCTTGCGATGGGCCTGGCGCTGCCTTAGGCTGGGCGTGCGCGCGTCCTTGCTTGCTGGGCGATGGCCTGGCTTCGTGCTGGGCCTTCGTCCGGCAGGCCTCGTCCGATGCTTATTCGTACGATACGCTTTCGATTAATTTCCCGGTTCCGGAATTCATTTCCGATACGAACAATATTTAATATTTCCGATTCCGGAATTAATTTCCGTTTCGAACAAATATTTAATATTTCCGTTTCCGGAATTATTTTCCGATTCCGATAATATTTCCGATTCTGGCAATATTTCCGTTTCCGGCAATATTTCCGATTCCGGCAATATTTCCATTTTCGATAATATTTTCCGATACGTACCATGTTTCCGTTTCCGGCAACATCTACGACTTGGATAATATTTATATTTTCGATACGATCCATATTTCCGTTTCCGGCAATATCATCGTTTCCGGAGTATTCATTCCTTGCTTGTGACGATCTCAGCTCCCACTGAAACCAAGATCCGTCGATTCCGAATATCCATAGATGGAGTATTTAATGCCATTAAATACTTGATCCATTTACGTACTATTTGTGTGACCCTACGGGTTCAGTGAAGAGTAAGCTGTGGATTAATATCATTAATTCCACTTGAACTGAAGCGGCCTCTAGCTAGGCATTCAGCTCACTTGATCTCACTAAATTTATTAACTTGTTATTTAATACTAAACCGCATTTATTAGACTTAATATTAAATGCATACTTGGACCAAGGACATTATTTCCTTCAGTCTCCCACTTGTCCTTAGGGACAAGTATGCATTTCCTAATTCCTTTGTCGCTCGATGCTTGCTCTTAAACATAAGGTAAGAGTTGTCATCCTTATTATGTCCAGAGGTGTTTCTCGGTTTCAGAGTTCAACTGATCAAATAAACAGATAATAATAGCCTATGATTCATCTGAGCACGGCCATGCACTTTACAGTTTCTAGCTCTCCGAGTGGCCTTGTACAACTTTCAGCATCTCATCCCGATTTATGGGAGGACAATCCCAATCTTGCGATCTTGAGATTAGACTTCGTTTGATAGGTGATTACCTGAGCGTTGCCTTTATAGCCTCCTTTTACGGTGCGACGGTTGACAACGTCAAACTAAGCAGTTCTCAAACAAGTAATCTCAAATCACTCAGGTATTGAGGATTAGTGTCTAATAATTTTAATGAAATTTACTTATGACAGATTTTCATCTCTTACAGTAAAGTTTCATAGGTCTGTCCGATACTAGTCTTCCCAAAGTAAGTATCTATGCAAATGATTACGACATTGCCATGTCCACATAGTTCAAGAAACAGAACTACTAGTCATCTTGCATTCTAGTCGTCTAACGTTTTCTATGCGTCCATCTTTATAGAAAACTCCGACCAGGGACCTTTTTCAAATTTTGACATTCAAGTTCACTTGATAGACATTTCTTAGTCACAGGACTGGTCCTGACAGTCTATCTTGAATATTTCGTCAAATTGAAGGGACTCATCATTTAATACTAAACCAAGATTAAATGGAATATGAAAATACATTTCATATATGATAAATGTTCAACCCCAATGTTTTACAACCATGGGCCTCAAACCCATCTTTAAAACAGTTCATGGAATTCAAAGCTATGCTTGATTTCCAGTGCTACAACATGAGTGTTGCTTCTCACTTGTTGCATAGGTTTAGTTATCATGCTTTGCCAATCTTAATATCATTTTCATCGAATGTTCTTCGAGATATGATGATAAGATCTTTTGAGTATGTTAATTTTGTGATCTAGTCTTTCCTGCTACATTAGTGGTTCTACGCATTTTGCAATGAAGAACCATTAAGTCAATAGACATGTGATCTTCCCAAGTTCAATGAAGAACTCATTAATATAAACAACTCTGTTTTATTGCTTCTTAGGCAATAAGTACATTTTACTTCAACTGTTTAGGTTGCTAGTGATGCTTTGTTTGGATTTACTTATCCAAGCAGTTCACAGATATGTGGAAGACTTTCCAGCTGTATCTTAGAACATAGAAATTAATATTTAATTTCCCACGCAACAACTCATGGTCTACAATCCATGTTGCCATTTCAAAACACGATGCTCTTTAGCTCGTCCTTGTCAATGGTTAACTCCAAAGGGATCTTGCTTGATCCTTTTCCAGTTTTATGCGTGTAGCATCAATATTTAGCATATCTTTATTTCCTTGTATCAAGAACTATTCCTATGTACTTTTTCAAGTACCATAAGTATTCTTGATCTCAATCTAGTTGATCTTCACTTATATCAATAGAGATTGGTATATGTTCGTCATGCCTAAAGCCATACGATACGTTTTTGGCGATCCTCATATTATATCATACATGGTAAATTCTTTTGCAGAATAATTCCCAATTGAATTCTATTCATGTAACTTTAGCTCATCTAGTTTCAGTAGATACTAATTCCAGCTAAATTCTTTGACATATAATATAGGTTAAGAATCTCATTTCGATCCTTTGATGTTTAACTTAGTAAATTCTTATACATAGTTCAAACATTCATTACTTAGATTTATTCATATGGGACCGAATGTCTCCAATGGAGTCTTTCGTGTTTGATTTAGTAAATGTCATTACTTAATCCAAAACAATATTATAAGATCTTTGTAAATTGATCTTAATACCCAGTATGTACTAAGTTTCGCCTTGGTCCATCATTGATGAAGAATTTCAAATCTAAGTCATTAGCATTTGAATGTTATTTCACAATAGAGAGATATGTGTGTGATACACATAGGACCAATTAAGTTTTATGTACTCCCACTAAACTTCTTATATATCTATAAGAATTATGTACATTTTATGAAACTAAAATACTTATTAGCTTCACTAAAATACATTTCCAATTCTCAATTGCTTGCTTAAATCTGTACTTAGATTTCATAAGCTAGCTTTTCTTTTCAAGTATTTATTTGGATCCACAAATCCAATGACATGCCATGTACATAGTTTCTTCCAACATTTGATTGAGGAATACGTTTTGTCATCCAATTGCCATATGTACCAATATGCAATCATTGCTTGAATTATAGACTTGAGCATTACGATTATGCATGAGGTTTCAACACAATTCACGCCGTGAATTTGCTTATAATTTTTGGCAGCTAATCTAGCTTTGTGGGTGAACACAATTCCATGTTTGATAGTTTTTATCCATAAAACCAATTTGCAACCAATAGAAGTAAATCATTCTTGCAAATCAACAAAATTTCAATTTTGTCATCAAAACATTGGTTATGTTTTATGGCTTTTAACCATCTAAAACATTGAGTCTATATATGGCCTCTAACCATTTTAGGGAACCTGGGTTTCGTCATAGCTTTCTTACAAGTCACAAACTCATTAATCTACATGATAATAGTTTGACTGCAAGTTGTAGGTTTCTTCGCTATCTAATAGAAGAATCGCATAGTTTCAGTGACCTGAACTCCATGTTTCTTCACTATCCAATAGAAGAATATCATAGTTCCAGTGACTTGAACTCTATGCCTACTTATGTATAGAACATCAAACAAATAGAATATCAATAGCCACTTGAAAGTCCTTTGAATATTCTGTTCTCCTTGAAGCACTTGTAAAGTCTTCTAAGAGATGTCTATTCTTTAAAGCCACTTCTAAAGTCCTTAAGAATAAGTGTTCGGATTTTCTGAAGAACTTCGAAAAGCCTCCGGAATGTCCGTTTATGTTTGTTGTTCGCCTCGAAGACTTTCGAGGTCTATTTTCTCCCACATGACATTTTGGAAACGAATCTCCAAAAGGACATTATTTCGAGCAAACAAACATTATGTTCTCAAAAATTCGTGGTAGAAACAATACCCTTGTGTCTCATTTGAATAAATCACAATGAAACATATATCTATACTTGGGCCTTAGTTTGTTGAATAACAAACACTAAGCTCCCACTGAGTTTAGCAACTCTTTAGATATATAATTATTGAAAAGATATTCTGAAATTACTTTTCAATAGCTTTGACGAATTTGGTTTAGTTTGGTGGTAGCTTGAGCATTTGTTTAAGAAATTATAGGAAAAGTCTTTATGATTAATCATTGATCGAATCAAGTACTAATTGACTTCGATCATTCCAACTTAGATATGTCATATCTTATGGATCTAGATCGTGAATACACAATCATTGATGATCATATTTGGTCTTAAGTAATCATTAACATGATCTATCCTAGATCTTTATGATTTCTTACCAAGTGGATTTTATACTTCTGAATCTTTGAACTAGCCAAACAGATTCAAACTTATATCACTTTGAGTAAATAAACCTATATTCACTCAAATCTATGTGAAATAATAAGGTCATAAAATCTTTCTTTGCTTTGAATTCTATTGTCTAGGCGTTCTAACAATAGTTCATATCCTTTGTTACTTTCAACAAGTAAGACTTTTCGTCTTGAATTGATCTAGAAATCAATCAACTTTCAAAATTCCATTAAAATAGAGCTTTTTAATGTTAACTTGTTGATATGGTCTAAGCAACAATGCCAAAGATTAGTGGAACTCAAATCAAGGGGTTGATTTGAACCTAGTAAAGTTTTTATTGTTAAAGAGTTATTTGTTTTAATCAAGCATATTGACTCAACCCGTAAATGACCATTTCATTCAAATAAACAACAAACATTGTTTTTGTTTTTCTTGAATGTGAGTCTTTTTGTGTTTGAAGCAGAAATTTAGGTATGCTGATTATGGAACAAAATAGCCATTAAGTTCCAGCCTTTGAAAGGACTTTAAACAAACCAGATGACCCTACAACTAATGTAGCATTGCCATGCTTCATTTCCCACTTGTAGGTCATTAGTGTAGCCTAGCTTCCATTGTTTGAGTTATTACCGAAGTAAGAACCTCAAGCGGTATATGATACCAAGGAAGTTTGATTGCTAGGTCACTTCTCTTTAAACATAAACTTATAGGTAGAAACGGAATTGTAAATTCCTTTCATTTGTTCCTTGTTTTCCTATTTCTTGTACCCTTTCTTATAATCTTAAGAATTATCTTCTTTAGTGTTGACTTTTATACTTTGTTAGACATGTCCAATGTCACTCCGGCAAAGTTCTTACCATTTTATTTATGTTGAATATTTGCTTCAACTAGATGATCTTACCAGAAGCTTCTAAAGTTCTCTAAGCATCGATCTATTCGAATGTCTAGGGACTAGACTCATTCGAGAATTAAATGGACAAAGATGTTAGGTTGTTAACCATTGGTAAAGCTGAGCGTTTAAACTCAATGCTTTATGATCTCAAAACTACATTGTATTTTGAATTCACAAGCACCAATCGGTTTGCCATTCGACTTTGATACTCGAAAACAACCATAAAAGTCGCTAAAAGAAACGTATATTTAAATTGCTCATTTTCTCTCATTTCCGTGAATCGTTCTTGGATTCATTACCAATCGAGGATATTTACTGTTACCTTTCTAAAAGGATTTACTGCAGTGCAAGATATTTAATTATAAACAATAATTAAAACATACATTGAAGCATGCAAAGTCTAAACATTTATCATGAGTAATAACTCGAAAATTAAAGCAATCATGCAATTTGAACAAGTTATTGGCATTTTATTCGAATTTATTGTTCCGGCAGGTGTGAATAAAATGATTCCAAGACCCTAAAACCATTGAAGAATTAAGCACATTATGTATTTAGACTCAATTCTAAAATCTTTTAGGTAAGCAAAAGCCTTTTGCTAATAGTCTAGAAACTACTCTTGGTTAATAGGTACGTCTAAGAACTTATTAGGTAAACCTATCAATTTTTCCACGACATAAAAGGACTCCTTACTTATATCGTTGAGTTTCACCAAAACTAACATGTACTCACAATTATTTGTGTACCTTACCCCTTTAGGATCAATAAGTAACAAATCGCTGAGCGTAAAACTATTACTAGATTGATGTAAAGGTTATCCAAGTAAGTGTTATTTTGGCATGGCACCTTTTAACTCAATTTTTTAAGTTTGGAACTTAAGGCTCTTACTATGTTGGTTAGGTTTTAAGTGAACTAAAATCCTTAATCATGCAACATAATCAAGCCATAATCTCTTGCATAATTAAGACATATTTAAAACAATAAATAACTTAAAGCATGCATAAGATAAATGTGATCTAGTATGGCCCGACTTCATCTTGAAGCTTCAACTTCAAAGTCCGTCTTGAAAAATGGATTGGAAACTCCGTCTTGAATTTCACCATGGGAGGCGCCATTTTCTTCAAATAGGATAAGCTATAATTAAACTAATTACAACTATTTGATGGTACGCATACCATAATCGTAATATAAAAACAAACTTTGGTGCATTAGACCAATTACATTTAAATTAATGGTACGCAGACCATATTTTCTATCCTATTTGGGCCATACTAGTCACTTTCAATAACCTGCAAAACAGTACATATACAATATATACCATTCACCCATTCATTATCATGAATGGCCCACATAGCTGGTTAGTAAAAACACATTGTTATGCATCACATAAATATTTGCAGCAATTAATCAAGGGCACCAATAATCTACCAATTATTCAGTCCTTATTAATTCTAATCAAGTTGTTTTAACCTTAAAGGATTGTAGACCTAATCAAGAGTTTATGACTAAAGGCTCCCACTTAAACCAATAACTTTATATGTTTTACTAATTTTAAACATAAAATTGTATTTCTAGTCTAACCGGAAACATACAAGTTTAATTAAAATTTAAAGCTCATTTAAAATTATAATCGAATCCATTTATTTAATCTATTTTCAGTTGAATTAAATGAATTTAAATTAATTCAAGGTTTTAATTTTAGTAAAATAATTAGTATAAATTAAAATTTATAATAATTATAATAATCAAAATTAAAATCCGAGAAAACAATTTAAATTATTAATTTTCAAATTAATTAAAATTATTTTCGAACAGAAAATCTAAAATTAAAAACAAAACGTATCAATTGTCGCAAGACGAGGCACTTGGGCTTGCGCCCAAGCCCCATCGAGCTACGAGGCCCCTATGCCCCGTGCCATTGATCGTTGCACACGGCTTGCACAGCCACACCGCACACACAACCATATGCCACGCACACACGCAGCCATGCTGGCTACGCTGCGCGCAGCCTTGTGCTGTGCCGTGGCTGCCTACCTCTCGGCGGGCCAGGTGCTTCGTGGCGCAGCACATCGCTTCCCACACGCATCTTGCTCGTCGCATGTTCTTGCCCATTGCCCTCGCCCATCGCCCAGCATGCATGCCTAGGCTTCGAGCCTTGCGTGCCGCCTAGCTTGTTGCTCGCTGCATTCGTACCGCACGGGCAACGAGCTCCTCTGCTCGTCGTCGCGTGCCCGCACTATACAACACCCCTTAAGGGTAACACGTAGCTTCCATTGCTTTGTGCGTGCAACATTAATAAGCGTATTTCATAAAAATTTAAAATTTTTAATTCAAAATTAATGACAAATTAATATATCATATTAATTTCATAATTTTAGGGCAAAAAATCGAAAATCTATTAATCAATTAATTTCCGATTAACTTGGATTCAAATCTAGGTCATAAAAATTTAAAATTTATCATAAATTAACAATTTTTATGGTGGTTTTTAATCATTGATACCTAATTAAATCATTAATTAATTATGAAAATCAAATCAATTCTAAATTATTCGAATTTCAACAAATTAATCATAATTACAAATTAGGTTGTATAATTAACAAGTCTAGGCATTCAAATTTGTTAAACATATACAGTAGGTCAATCAAAATTCAAGATTTATCAACAAGAATCGCAAATATTCAATTTAACATCTTAAATTTACAAACTTTTGCGTTCGAAAAACTAAAACCTCCGAAAAGTCATAGTTAGGCTTCGAATTTGGGAATTCTGGATTCGGCCGAAAAATAGAGTTTTTGTCAAAATTTTAGAATTCCTTTTACATGCGGAATTGACACAAAAATCGCTAGATTTGGTTGAGTAACGAATAAACTGCCGAAAAACTGCGTACATATAATTAAATAAACGCAATTTGCAATTAATTAACAATTACGAAAATTAATCACCCCTTTTTAATTCTTTGCAAATTTGTAAAATTTAACCATGTTTAAGCAATTATAGATCATGCAATTAATAACGTGCTCGTGATACCACTGTTAGGTTATGATACACATGAACAACATAAATCATTCGGAAAAACCTTAATGCCAGGATACATATTAATTGCACATAATCATATAATTAGTCTAGGATGCATACACTTCGTAGCGTGCACTCCCTAGGTGCACCCGAACCGAACAAGAACAAGTCTTTAGGACTCCAAGTGTCGTCCCTCCGTAGAAAGTCCACAGCACGCCCGGATCCGCCTTAAGATTGACCAACTAGAATCGCCCTTAAGGTACTACTTATTTTCGGCTAAATAGGGCATGTGTTATGGCTGATTTTTCTGCTTAAAAATCCTAGCTTTGAATACTTGAAAAATTCGTATATAAATTTGTGAACCTAGGCACATATTTATAGAGTCATGGAAAAGGATTTAGAATCCTATTAGAATACCAATTAGTTTAATTAGAATCCCTTTAGGACTCTATTAAATAAATTCTATCTACTAGGATTAGGATTTAATCATAGAACGAATTCCAATAGCTTTAGTTTTCGTATCGCACGCAACCGCACACGAGCACGAGCACCGCACAGCCCGCGCAAGCCTCGCAGCCCACGCGAGCTGCACAGCTTGCAGCCCATGAGCATTGGTCACAGCCCACGATGCGCGCGCGCCATGCCTTGCTGGGCCTGGCCTTGCGCTGGGCCTGGCGAGGCTTTGGCGTGTGTGTTGGGCGCTTGGCTTGCTGGGCGCGGGCCTGGCTTCGTGCTGGGCCTTCGTCTAGCAAGTCTCGTCCGATGCTAATTTGTACGATGCGCTTCCGATTAAATTCTCGATTCCGGAATTCATTTCCGATACGAACAATATTTAACATTTCCAATTCCGGAATTAATTTCCGTTTCGAACAAATATTTAATATTTCCGTTTCCGGAATTACTTTCCGATTCCGATAATATTTCCGATTCTAACAATATTTCAGATTCCGGCAATATTTCCATTTCCGATAATATTTTCCGATACGTACCATGTTTCCGTTTCTGGCAACATCTACGACTTGGATAATATTTATATTTCCGATACGATCCATATTTCCGTTTCCGGCAATATCATCGTTTCCGGAGTATTCATTTACTTGCCTTTGACGATCTTAGCTCCCACTGCAACCAAGATCCGTCGATTCCGAATGTCCATAGATAGAGTATTTAATGCCATTAAATACTTGATCCGTTTACGTACTATTTGTATGACCCTACGGGTTCAGTCAAGAGTAAGCTGTGGATTAATATCATTAATTCCACTTGAACTGAAGCGGCCTCTAGCTAGGCATTCAGCTCACTTGATCTCACTGAATTTATTAACTTGTTAATTAATACTGAACCGCATTTATTAGACTTAATATTAAATGCATACTTGGACCAAGGGCATTATTTCCTTCATATTTATCACTAACACCAACATAAACTAGTGGAGACGGTACCAAACTACCAATATTTGATAATTATCCCACTACTGAGAGTACCAAACAACATCAATAACATTCACATGGTACTAGTAAAGACCTTGGTGAGTACTATTTGTAACTATTTAAACATTTATGGCTATTAATCACTAACATCAACATAAACTTGTGGAAAAGGTTTAACTTCCCATACTATCTCTGTGACTTCCTCAACTAGGGTGCGTCTCCATTCTGAAGAAGTCATTTGTGCTACCATCTCAGCAACCTCTACTGCGGGAGACCGTCTCCCCTCCCTGTCGTAAAGAGGATGAGGATCCCCGTACACAACATCAACAGTCTGGAAAGATTAGAAAAGGAATAGATTTCAGTCAGATTAGATAATACACAATTGAATATGTCAAATACGACCGACTAACAAACAGTTACCCACCGGAATCCTTCCATAATCTTCACTCACTTTCCTATCACGATTCTTGGCCTCATCCACTTCCTCCTGGGTCCAGACTTTGATCCTGGGGAACTCATCCCATCTCACAGGAAGCCATATTCACGTAAGGCTGGCTGCACTGTAATATAAGACACGATACTAAAACCACAACAATAACAGTAGTAACCTTTTATATAATTTAAGACATAAAATATTTCGGTAAGATAGACGCACCAGCAAAAACAACACACAACCGCCAGTCCCAGCCGCATACCCCCGATGGTCTATCTTCCGCAGACAGGCGTTTGCGTAGTCCAACAACCATGTGTGACAAAAATCACACCAATTGTATAGTGATGCATTCTTCGCCACGCAAACTGCACCTAGCAATTTCGTCGACATGTTGCCCCCATCGGTAGAAGGACATAAAATCTGCCCCCAGCAACACAATCATGAAATTTTCCATGAACGCGGCCCAATCACGCTGATTAGCCAGGGGCTTTATCTTTCCTTCACTGTCAACCGGCCCTTGCAAACCCTTTACAGATTTTGCTACGATTATTGTGCTCTTTGAGGTTGATGTATTCTTTTAACCATACTTGAGGGCCATCGCCGTAACGGTGCCTGCAGGAAGATCAGACTCCTTCACTGGCACCGGAAGACCGCTGTTCTGGAATCCAAATACATATTCCCAATGGGAAACAGTTATCGGCAACACATGGCTATCCCCTCCAACAAGGTAACTGTTACCCCCATCCAACCGTGACATCAACCAGTAGCACAACTGCCTAGGGAGCTTGGATATTTTGAAATCCAACATCCCCCCGAACCCCATTTTCCTAACGCAACTTCTCCTTGACTCATCAAAACCAGAAATTATCTTTGAAAATGCATCCGTGCGACAGATAATGCTTGGTTGCTACACATAATCATCTAAGTAAAAAATTTAACATGACAACTGACAAAACATCATCAAAATAAACAATTTATCTTTAATACTAGGATCAATACTACCTTCCGGCCAAAATTAGCGCGCTGAGTAGCCACTACCACGCCATGAGACTTCGCATACTCACCCCTAGACATAGGATGTTGGGGAATTGGTACCTAAATATGATAAAAACATTAGCGACAACTACGTAGAAAAAACATTATTATACAATAAAAATCATGAATACATTTCAAGAAAATATAGCCTACCCGCACAAACATCCTCCTGTTATTTCCTTTGATTGCCTTCTGTTTAGCAGGGGGCTTTCCTTTGCTACCCCTTTTTCATCAAACTTCCTACCGGCCTGCTTCATCGCAGGAAGTAACGTCTTCTTCACAGGTCTCCTTCCCTCTTCAACATCATCATACTCCTCTCTACGCCTCTTCCGCATCATCTGCAAATGTGTCTTCTTCTTCAAAACATTCAGCCCGACCTCCTTCAAATTCTTCCTACTTTTCTGAACGCGAACAACAACATCCTCTTCTTCATCTTCATCCCCATCCGTATATTCACCGTCTTCTTCTTCTTCTAGATCTTCTTCCTCCTCTACTTCATCATATGAAATAACCCTGCTGCTTTTAGCAGAATTCCTTCTCTTTGGCGCACGTTTCACTTTTCTCTGGCTGAATTCATCCTCGAATTCATCGTCCTCATCTAACTCATCCTCAAATTCTTCATCTTCTACATCTTCATATGCATCCCCTTCAAATACAGATTCTTCACTGTCATCCCCAGACACCGATCGCTCTTCATCATCTTCTTCCATTTCTTCGTCGACTACAGGTTCTTTGCCCTTCTGCAGCTTACTATTCTGAGCTACTTCGACACGTTTTTCCTTAAAAAGAATATTGAAATAGATATCTTGTTCATAAACATAGAATGCATATTGATAAGACACTTATAACGATATACATACTATCAATTTTCAGCACACCATAAATACGATAAACTCATAAATTGAGCAGACACTCACCCTAGGTTTGTTGTAGACCTGATCAAATGTCGGGCCGGGCCGGGTTCGGTTCGAGCTTGGGCATAAAAAGCAGCCCGCTATGTCGGGCCGGGCCGTGCCGGGCCAAAATCCGGGCCAAAATTTTGTGCCCAAACCCGCTATTTTCGGGCCTAAAATACCGGGCTTTCGGGCCATTTTCGGGCCGGGCCAAATTTATAACTAAAAAGTGTATTTTTTCCCAAACCCGCCCAAAAAAATAAAATTTTCGGGTCGGGTCGGGCCGGGCCCGGAAACCGGGCCGGAAAATTATGCCCAAACCCGCAAAAATTTCGGGCGGACCGGGCCGTGCTCGTCTTGATCAGGTTTAGTTTGCTGCTACCAGTTTGTCCCTTTTTGATAACCATCCTACAAATACAATTGTTCCAATCAATATACCATACATTTGATATAACAGTACCAAATAAATTTGTTATTTGGTTTGGTACCAAAGTAAATACCAAATCAAATATCTTTTACCTAAATGTACCAAATAGATAATGTTTTCCATTTGGTACCAGATCAAGTACCAAATGACAATCAAACTTACACGAACTTTTAAAACCATGTACCATCAGACGAATTAAAATTTAAGCAGGCACCTGCATATCAGTTTAACTTTACCTAAAAGAAAGCTTATCAAATTACTTAAATCAACTTAGAAAATAATCCAACAACGAAAACCAAGAGCATGATACACAAACATCACAGTATGCAATTCGTAAAACAACCACAAATAAACCCCAATATTTACTGCTCAATAAATTACATATATAATTAAATTTCCATAAAAAGAGCTACTTCAATAAATTAAATATACAATTAAATTTCCATAACAAGAGCTACTTCAATTAATTACAACATATTTTAAAAAAATCACTATCAATTCGTCATCAACACAATTGTGAAACATAATTGTGAAACACTAAAATTCAAATCAGCCCCAAATTATTGTGAAAACAAAAAATATTACCTAAACAGGAACTAAACATCAATTAATAACGAAAAAAATTAACTTTACCTGGAAATTGATTCAGCAGTTCCTTAGTTAACAAATACCACCAATTATAATCGCCCTGCCAAACACCCTTTATGGCCGGTAAGAATTGGAAAACGGTCACGAAGTGGCTAACCGTCGAATACGAGACTGAGAATTGGGGTGGCTCTTGCCGGAGTTTTTGGAGGGAGAACAATTGAGCGGGAGAGCACGAAGGGAAGAAGACGAAAGATCCGTATTTTGGAGAGAGACTGTAAAAATGAATACCACCTAATTTTTTACAATACATTAAATTAATAATCAGTAAATTAAAAATAGGAAAAAAATAAAAATTGAAAAGTCAAAAAACATTTTGAATTTCAAAATTTGGACCGAATTTGTAGAGAGAGAAGTTGGAAATATCTGAAGTTGTAAATGATGGTGGGCCACCCACCTTTACTCCACTTAAATTTACCTACAAGTCCCTAGTATACCATTCTTATGATATACCCAGTAGTGATTTAGAAGCTCTCGTTTATAGTGTATAGGATGGTTATCTTTTGTATAGATCTGGATGGTTGGGCTTCATTTTGGGTTTTGGATGTTAATGTTTTCTACTTGTGGGAGGGATTGTTAGAGTATTTCACGTACGGAGTATGTTTTACCTCTTCAAGATGTTGCTTTCGTAACAATTCCTTGATCTTATAATATAAATCCGTCGTCTTATGTTAAAAAAGTTTTACTAATATATTAAAGAAAATATTATTATATAAATATGTTATTAGATTAATCACTTGTTCTGTAAAATAAAATTAAAAATTAATCACCTGTATATTTACAATATAATTTTTAGGAAAATTTGTCAAATACAACCTAATAAAGTTCTCTACTTGTCAATTACAACATCAAATTTTTTAATTTTGCCAATTACAACCTTAAACTTATACTCCGTATATCCATTTTTAAATTACCACCTGAAGTTATTTTCCAGCAAAAATCACCGGAAGATGATGTCATAATGTTATTAAAAAAATATAATTACATATTTTCTTTAAAAAAATTAAATCGATAAATAATAATTAAAACCAAAAAAATAAAATAATCGAAAAAAATAATTTTTTTTATAGATATTATGTAATTCGTAATTTTTTTTAATAACGTTATGACATCATCTTCCGGTGCTTTTTGCCAGAAAATAATTTCGGATTGTAATTTAAAATAGATGTACAAGCTTAAGGTTGTAATAGGCAAAATTAAAAATTTGAGGTTGTAATTGACAAATAGAAAACTTTATTAGGTTGTATTTGACATATTTGCCTAACTTTTAATAATTGACAATTAAAAATATTGGCTCAAAATTATGTGTTTAGCATAACACTTTGGAAAAAGCCGGAGGAATGTAAAAAAAAAAACAGGGGATTTGGAACAATTTTTTTTACCTTACTAAAATGAAAAAGATTTCTGCTAGTACTCGCACTTTATATTAGAGCTGTAAAAAACTGACCCGACCTGAAAACCCGACTTGAACCGACCGAATTCGTAACCGATCATGACCCGAACTTACGGTAAATCAGGTAACCCGAAACCCGACCTGTACCCGACCCGAAAAAATCGATAACCGATTTTAACCCGATGTTGTAACACCCGAACCCGAACCCGACACCCGACCCGAAAATGACCGATAACCGAACTGACCCGACCGAACAATGACCCGAACCCGATTCGATACCCGACCCGATGTCAACCCGAAACCGATTGTTACTCGATGAAACCTGCTATTGACCCGACCTGTGACAACCCGCTACCCGATTTACCCGAGTTATCAATGACACGACCAAATATTAACTTCAACGATAAATCTATTTTAATTTTTATTGCTAGATACTGAAAAATTTAACTCTAAAATAAGTTAAACAAAAATTTTTAGAATATAAAATAATTAAAATGTATAGGTTAATTATCAGACCCGAGTTTGACCCGTCCCTGAGAGTGATCCGACCTGAATTCTATTTGATCTGATTATTATCCGATTCAAACTAAGACCCGAACCCGAAAATAAATGTGTTGCAAACCGACTTAAACCCGACTCGATAAGACCCGAACCCGAAATTACCTGCTACAAACCGACTTAAACCAGACTCGATAAGACCCGAACCCGAAATCAAACCTGACCGAAATGTGACCCGACCCGAACCCGAACCCGACCTGAACCCGGGATAGGGAAAAACCCGACATGACCCGACCTGAAATCGACCCGACCGAACCCAAACTCAACTCGGATGAAATATTCAGCCAACACAACCCGACCTGATCATGACCCGAGACCCGAGATGACCCGACCCAAACCCCACCCGATGACCTGTTTTGACAGCTCTACTTTATATACAGTATTTTGAATGAACAGATTGAACATTTGTTGTGGCTTGTGGATAAGCCTCCCATACCTTAGCTAGAGCGCTAAACCCAGATAAATTCTCTCTCAAATGGCGACCACCGCGACAACCACCCCCTCCGCCACATCTCTCACCACCCTCCACCGTCGCATCCCCCTCTTCCCCACCACGACTACACTCCTATCTCTCTCCTCCTCCTCAAAACCCCTCTTCCTTTCTCTCTCCTCTACCCGCTCATTCCCAACTCATCTCTATTGCATCAAAAAGGATGACATTGACATCACCTTCTTCGAACAGGATAACCCCGACGAAGAAATTACCTTTGACCCACCGGAGAAGCCCGAGGGCTATATCCCGCCTCGCGCTGTTGACGAGCCGCCGTTTGAGTCAGAGGAGGAGATTGCGCTAGCTTATGAGGAGCTCTATGGCGCTGCTTATAGCGGTGAGTCTTTGCTGGGAAATGACGTTTATGCCATGGATTCCAAGATTAAGAAAGCTACTGGGTTTGGGTCGAAAAGCAAGAAAGAGAAAATTCGGGATGGTTTTGAGGAGAATGTTGTTCAGGTATATTCTTACAGTTTTTTTAAAAAATATTTAATTTTCAGTTTATATGAACTGAAATTCATACCAATTTTGTTTGATTTTGTTTTGGGTAATGTTGATTTGGTGTTAATTGTAGTTGGGTGTTGTTGTTGTCGCTTTAATTGAATGGGTAACTGGATTTGTATATGAATTGAATTTGGTTTTCTGGGAGGTGGTTATGGGATATTCATGGTACTCCATAATTGTTATTCTATATGTTTAATCTAAATTCGTAGTTAATTTTTCCAATTAGTCACAATCGGGTATAATCCCAGTTGAGTGTACATTTTTTGAAGTGAGTCCTTGTCGTTTTAGGTCCATTTTAGGGGTGTGGATCGAAATTGAAAGGGTTTTGGTTGATGATAAGTGATGATTCTTTCTTATTTTAGGAATTTTGTGTATGAATTTGAAGGACGGATACAATTAGTAAAATGGGTTTTCTGGTCTTTAGAGTATTTTAAGTTTCTGCTGAAGTAATGGTTTCTGTACAATGCAGGTTAGAAGAGTGACTAAGGTGGTCAAGGGAGGCAAGCACATGAGGTTCAGAGCAATTGTTGTTGTGGGTGACAAGAAAGGCCAAGTTGGGGTTGGAGTTGGTAAAGCCAAGGAGGTGGTCTCTGCTGTCCAGAAGGCAGCCGTGGATGCTCGTCGAAACATTATAACTGTTCCCATGACCAAGTATCTGACTTTCCCTCACAGGTACTCAACTTCACTTTTTCTTCTTATATTGCTTTGGTTTTTATGGCTTTAGTTTCTCCATTATTTTCTTGCCAATTTGGTATTGGTGATTTTGTGGTTTAATATGAGGAGTGGTAGTACTATATCATGAATAATCCACTTTCGTGGCATGACATGAAAGCGATGTGCTGTGTTGATTGCTCCTTATGTCAATTGCATTTTTGAAATATTTGAAGCGTTGTGATAAGCTCCATGAAAAATACTTACCTGTAATGTAGAATTTCGAGCTTATCTAAGTGGCATTCTCTTGCAATCTTAGACATGACAGCGAGCTTCTAACCAATCTTGTTGAGGGAGATGTAATTTAATATAGGATGGGGAACTTGTGAACGATTTGCCGAAGTGAAGTTGTGAAGGAATGATTAGGTGCTAGTGCAAGATACCCTGCTGGGAATTTAGATACAATTGGCATTAGGAAATGATGGAATGTATTCCAAGGGAGGCAATTCCGATGGAAGACAGGGAATGATCACAATATCTGGTTTGTCTGAATCTGAGGTTTCATCAGCTTATAGTTCAGGTTCCCAGGATGTATATTCTTTAGTGATCTACATTATTAATTGTGGAGTTCACTTTCTGTGATGTATTACAACTGAAATCTCCATATATGTTGAGTAGTTGAAGTGCAGTCCATCTGGATTGCAAACAGAACAAAAATATAGCAGGGAATTAGCAGGCCTGTGTACTTGAGGGTTGAGGCAGGTATTTTATGTTGAGTGTACCTCAACACCATAGTCTAAGTGAAACTTCTCACTTGTCAAAACATTTTTGAATACTTGGTTAAGTTGCAATAATGAAAGAGCACCAAGATGATAGGCACTTCATAGATTGGGAATCTAAAATTGGGGATTGCTTAGGAAAAATTATTTCGTGGAATGCTTGATGAAATATATGTATGGGATTTGAGAATGCCTTGCAGTAAATGTTTGTATTCTGGCAACATTGATAGTTTGGTTCAAGGGTGGACTTCCTCAAAAGAGCTAGGATATGGGCTTCGTAGCATCTGAGTGACTTTTTGTTGATCAGTAGAATTGTAGAAGTCAAAAGACTCAAAACTTCATTTTATCCTGTCCCAATATATCTGTATATTTGAATATTAGTAGCTAAATGGCCCATGAGATTCTGGAATTTGTTTACCTACTTTTGTTTGGGTGGTTTTCCGATGATAAACTCAATGGGTTTGACTTTTCTCTGGGCTTGGTTGATATGGGGAGTCTTGAAGAAATTTACAGCGGGGAGTAACGTTGACACCTCGTATGACATATTCCTGACTTGATTTTGTTACCACTTGGTTGCTTTTGAATTTACAGTGGGGAGTGACATTAGCACCTCGTAGGTTTCTACTAAATGTTCTGAATGATGACACTTTTTTGTTGCAACAATTGTTTTAGTCACCGTTGTACTTAAGACATTGAATTTGTTGCCAGAAATGAGGCTGACTATGGAGCAGCAAGGGTGATGCTTCGACCTGCAGCACCTGGTACAGGAGTTATTGCAGGTGGTGCAGTCAGAACCGTGTTGGAGATGGCAGGCGTTGAGAATGCATTGGGCAAACAATTGGGAAGTAACAATGCACTTAACAACGCTAGAGCTACAATTGTGGCAGTACAGACTATGAGGCAGTTTAGTGATGTGGCCCGTGATCGTGGTATCCCAATGGAGGAACTCTGGAAGTGATGCACAGTCTAAAAGTATGCATCATTGATGATTCGTTTCTTACACATTCTGTTGTTGTTACATCTAATTGTAAATTAATTATGTTGTTCAAGTAATCTGGTGGATCACTTTGCTGAACTCCCAAATATAGCCCGCCATCTTGTATTTTTGAGCTAAACTTGTTGAGAGCCAGAGATGATGCCTCGGATTTTTTTTGGTTATCATAGTTTGCAGCTTGTTTTGAAGGAATGCAGATGATTATAATTTTTGCAGATAGAAGAATGTTCATGCACAACCATTTCTAATCTTGGAAAAGGGGTTCCCATTTCCCAAGTACTCCGTAGCAGAAAGTAGTCTCTTAATGAATAACCCTTCTACACCTTGAAATAAGAATTTGTGATATCGTGAGCTAGTACCATGTACTGGCACTGACTGCTGGAGTATCGTGTCTGCTGTGTTGACAATGAGAGATAGCTAGATGTTACACATGATAGGCGGTTCTACTGTTCTAGTATAGAAATTCAGCAGAGCATAATAAATGGTAACAAGCTTAAAAATCAAAACAAACATGCATGGAAATCGATCATGTAAGCATGAACCAGATTACTTGGAACACATTCACCACAACGCCAAGCAAGCCATACGGGCCAAAGCATCGGTTGCACATATCATGGCAACACACTGGATCCGGATCATGCCTGCAGGCAACCCTTGTACTCTCTCGATCTTAAGTATAATGCCAGGATTATAACAATATCTTACATATATGGTTATATTTTTTCTTAAGTATAAATCACAATTGGTAGTCAAAGTAGATTATACAAATAGTGTCAAAATTTAAATCGCGTCATCTAAAAATGAACAGAAGAAGTAATAAATAGGTAAACCCGCGTAAATCTAGTTCATACAAGTGTACCAATTAGGTGATTTGGCCTAATGGTTAAAATCGAGAGCATGTATACGTACTATAGCTCATAGGTTCAAACCTCTCTATTTCGTTTGTAATTTATAGTATCCTTGTGGCTCATTCTAAAAATGCAAAAAAAAAAAAGTTCCTGCTACCATTTTTCCTTAAAGAGTCTAGTCAAAGCTTCATAGTTCATACCAAGATATATGGGTTTTCTTGGTGTATAGGATACGCTAGTTACTAAAAAACGATGATTTGGTCAAAATATTGTACTTCAACTCTTCAAGTATATGCGTACGTACTCCCTCTATCCCTTAATACACCGTTTTAACTTTTTGCACTATTTACATAATTCACTTTGACCCTATTTTATTTCTAGTATATGAAAGTAAATGTTAGTATATAATACATTGCTATCTTCCACTTAATATATATTTTCAAAATATTAATATTTTTATAAGTTTTTATAATATATAGTTAAACAAGTTGGTGGTCAAAGTTGTGCATTGACAAGCGTGTTCAATAAAAACGATACGAGTATTAAAGGAAAGAGGAAGTACATACTTTTAGTTGAATTATTGGTTTTCAACTTTTCATGATAAAACTTTGTCAACTTTTACTACGGAGTAACATTTTCTGAGTATGGAATTGATTTATTTTACTGTCCTTGGCTATGTTATTGTCTAAATTTTTTTATTTCTACGTGTTTTAATTTACTTGTAGCATTTTCTTTTTCATGATCAACTAAAGTTAGTATATTGGAAATTTTACAAACAAATTGTACAACATGTTCATGACACGTTGACACTTAATTATGATAAAAAAAAAAAAAAAAATCCATGAACATTGGTTTATCCATCATATTAAGCATCAATGATTACCACTGTAGTACTCCCTCCGTCCCTCAATACTCGCACCTCTTTTTTTTTCGGGCCGTCCCTTAATACTTGCACCGCTTCTATAAATGGAAATCGTTATCAATATTATATTATTTCTCACACTTACTTACTAACACACCCACATCCATACTCACTACAAAAAATCATTTAAAAATTCACATCCCTCACTCACCACTCCCCACCTCTTACACATTTCCCACTAACTATATTAAAAAAAATACCCCACTTTCAAATAACACCCACTAAATTAGTAAGTCAATTCCAATGTCTTAAACTCCGCACCGGTCAAATCGGTGCGAGTATTAAGGGACGGAGGGAGTAATAGTTTGGCTTTGGCACACTATGCGTAACACGACGCTGTACACAAAGTCACTATAGCGATCAAGGGGGTACAAGCGAAGAACATGCTACCCTTATGACTTTTAGGAGCTTGTTGTTAGTTTTTTGTGTGAGTTTTGTAAGGGGCTTTAATAACCCTGGTAGTTTATAGTTGTAACATGTAAATCATTGTTTTATTTATGCGAATTAAGCCTATGTCAAAAAATAATAAAACAACGGTTTTTTCATGAAAATTCCGTGAGTTTTGGCAAAATTCACCGAATGCCCTCGACTTTCAGAAATTCACCAAATGTTCTTCACAAATGACTTAATACCCAAAATACCTTTACTAATTACGCGCCGTTAGTCTAATTTTCAAATTCACCAAATACCCCTATTTTCATACAGATTTCATCAAGTACTCCTATTTTGAAACGTAATTCACCAAATACCCATTACTTAAAATTACCTATTTTGATGCTTAACGGCTAGTTTTTGTGTTTGAAAATTAACTTTTGTTTATTATTTGGTTATAAATATCCCTTTTAGGACAGGAAGCATTAGTACTATACCATGCATTCTTTTAACAAATCTTACCAACTCTGTGAAATTAGATTCTTCCATTAAATCAGGATTAAGCCTGAGATATGTGAAAGCTGATAGATACTTCCTGTCAGGATCGTCATGGCGCTTAGTATTTGCCAGTATTTTGTTATAGTCTTCTCTGCCATAATAAACAAAAGCATTCTCACTAGCTACGACCTACTGATATGCAAACTTCCCATGCAACATTCAGGACCTGAAAGTCACACTACAAAAATGTGTATCATTAATGACAACCAAATAACGACGGGTCAAAATTCCACCTTTTGCGACAGGTCTAACAACCAAATAAAGATAGGAACAATCATCGCAAATGCCTTTCACGACGGGCTAACGATGAGATTTTCTATCAACGACAGTCCTTTTATGACGGGTTCGCGGCAGAAAATCTCATCACTATTGACTTTTAACGACGGGATTTCCCATCGTTAATGGTACAATTTCTTATAGTGTCACTAGCAAGCGTAAAGCATCTACAAATTTCACAAACGTCAAAAACATACAATTTTCACAATTTCTGCAAATTTAGAGGACTAAAACAAAAGGATCGAAAGTGGCTAGTTGAACTATACTATTAGCTAACCCGCCAAACCAACCCCTCGGGGTCTGCTAGTGCCTCCGAGTATCCTGGTCCATTGTGCGTAACCACGCACGTAAAGTTCAAAGTAGCTTGATGTTTCTCGAACATCGCTGCAATCCGAGCATATATATCCATCACGATTGCAAGGATTGTAGAACCCATCAGTCAGCTCAGCAGTATAACTGGTTGTCTTGTACCACCAATGAATACCTGACAGTTGCGTACCAATCCGAAAAGGCTCTACTCTTGATCCCAAGATTGAGTGTTGTATGGAGCTTCGGATGACAAATTTCCTCCCACAAGGCCACAATAACAGAAATTGTTTGGGACCCTTATATACTACCTCTGTTTCAAAAAGATATTTACACATTATGTTTTAGTTTGTTTCATAATGTTCTCTTATATTTTTGGACATAAAAATTTACCCGCTTACCCTTTTACCCCACAATATTTACAATTTTCCACTCACTTTATCTTACTTAATTCATTTTTTCTTAAACCGACCCACATTTTTACATATTTTTTCTTACTTTATCCATATTTTATTATATTCAACCAACTTTACTGCTTTTGTTTTAATATTTGTGCAAATAGTAACTGTAAATATCTTTCTGAAACGGAGGTAGTATGTAGACTCATTGGCTGTGCATGATGATTTTGAAAGAAAACTCATGTCAAAAATGATATGAAATTAACAAAACAATGGGAAAACTACAATAAACAACCATAATAGGTATTTATAAGCAAACAATAAACAACGGCTATTTTCAAACACAAAACTAGCCGTTGAGCATCAAGATGTGTAATTTTAAGTTATGAGTATTTGGTGAATTAAGTTTCAGAATAGGGGTATTTGGTGAAATAAATATTAAAATAGGGGTATTTGGTGCATTTAAAAATTAGGCTAATAAAAGACTAACAGCACGTCATTAGTAAGGGTATTTTGGGTATTAAATCATATGTAAGAGCATTTGGTGAATTTCTGAAAATCGAGGGGCATTTGATTAATTACTGCCAAAACTCAAAGACATTTGTCATGCAATCATATATACATATTAAAATATACGGAGTAATAATCAAATGTGCATGGTAGGTAATCTAGGTATATGTGAAAAACGGTAATAGGTATTTAACAACTTCTAACAAAATTCAATTTGATACTTTAGACTCCCAAGATATTATTGTTCGTCATGTTCATAACATCCTTACATCAATATGCATAAAATTCTACGAGTAACAAAAATTCTCATTTAAATGGAATAGATTTATAGATCTTATTACGCACAACGACTCGAGACATTGTTCTGGGCAGGGTCGTCTCCAAAAACTTGGTGGCCTTGTGCTAACTAAAAAATGAGCCCCTATGAATTTTAAAGGATGACAAATTGACAACTACAAAGTATAGGAAAACATTACTCGACACGACTGACCAATATCACTATATCAGCACCAATTGTATTCAAAATAGCAAACTTTTGTTTCTACATCTCGATACCAACAATCATTCTCATTTTCTTAAAAAAAGACTTGCATTTCTTGTATAGAACTCTTCTTAGATAATAAAAATATTCAATTCTGTTTTTCTTTTAAAATATTTACAATCAAAATTATATTATCTTAAATTCCTAATTGTATTTGGCATAATTCAACAATTAGAAAACTAAATATGATTACAATTGCAAATGCAATATGTCAAAAAATCTAACTTAAATTATATAAAATAAAAGCAATCAAATCATTTAAATAAGATGAGTTGAATGGTTCCAAACGGAAAATAGAAGAACTTCGAGTGCTTTAAACAACTTTTCTCCTTTGCAATGAAATTAATCGAAATTGTGGTATTGATGAATGACAGAGGAATTACTTTAGGTAAATTACGAATGTAAGTGACTGGATTAATCGTATAGGATAGTCATAATTAAGGGATTTAATTATTTTTGGGAAATCAAATCATAGAAATCGAAGAGAGAAGTTGAAGAGAATGATAATGGGGTTTAGGATTTCACGCTGAAGTTGAAGAAAAAAAAAATACTTATTTTTAATATAACTGGTAAAAGAAAAAAAACTTAGGGCCCCCAAAAAATTTGTGACCTGTGCTGTAGGTCCTATTGTACCTCCTTATGGTTGGGTCTGGTTCTGGTTCATAAAATTATCGAAAAGCAATATATAGAATATACTCCCTCCGCATTTATTTAAGGGATACCATTGCCTTTTCGGTTCGTATTTATTTAAGAGATACACTTTCCATTTTTAGAAACTTATCAACCCCATCATCTAATTAAATAATCAATCTAATATATCCTATGTTCTACCACCCTATTAAACAAATAATTTTAGAACTACACCCAACCCCCACCCCCTAAATTGACATGATCCCCACTTGTTTTTCTTATTAAAATATCTATCCAACCCCACTTGTTTTATTACTTTATTTCATTCAATTCTTCTTCTTAATACCCACGCCCGACCAAGTGTATGTCTTAAATAAATACGGAGGGAGTAGGTAACCAGCTAGCTAGCGTTAAAGATGGATATGGGTCAGGCCAAGCTTCCAGATCGAGTCCACGGGCCCTCCCACATCAAGTCCGCTTGTAATTAGTCGAGTCGGTTCAGGCCAAAAAAATCAAAATAGGGTCTAGACCCACGTGCCCTCGTCCCGGTACGGCCGTTGCGCCTAAGCCTAAATTTACTTAATAAAGCGTGTTTTGTCGTTCTGAGCCGGACTGTGCCTCGTCATGCTTTGTTTTCCAAAATGCAGTCCAGGCCAACCACGACCCACGACTTTGTATGCTTGTTGGGCCATGGTTTTTCGTGACTGCAACGGGCCATGTTTTTTCATGCAGGCTGGGTCAGACATCAGGCCGCCCGATCCACAACCATCTTTAGCTACGTGACAATATTATGAAAAGGCTTCCAATAACCCACACATCAAATATGTCCAAAACATCAGATTTGCATGAAAATAGGGATATCCATATCCTGCACAGGTGCAACCGCAGAAAACAAGAAACAACCAGTACTGTAGCGCCACCTCAAATCCAAGGCTGAATTCGTACAACAGACGTCTTAACTCTAGTCAAATCACCCAAAATCTGTCTTAACCATGGTTTAAATTTGATATTCTGCTCTATTTATTTCAAATGCATTTCACCCTTTGCACATCACTTTCTCTTACTACAATCTTCAAAAAGAAGGAGAGAGAATTAGTTTTCTTGTGATGATGACTGGTTTGGCAAGAGTCTCTCTACCCCGTAACAACAATCTGAACCACCGTTTTCTCAGCTCTGCACCACCACCAAAACCACTACTTAAGGCTGTCGGAACTCCTCTTCTCCACATCTCTTCTTACGGCGGATATGCTGACAGAGTCCTTCCTTACTGTCCTCTCCAAGGTAATTTCTATACCATTTTTCATGTTTCTACTTTTGTTTACTTGTTCAAATATGTTGTTTTGATGCTTAAGCTAGTGTAGGTTCGTGTAATATTTGCTATGGTTTGAGATTTTAGTCCCATTTTTTCTTGAGTATTTTGTGCATTTGACATAATTTTCTGGATTTATTGTTTGTGTTGTTTGTGGATTAATTGTTTGTGTTATTTATGGATTCAAAGGGGAAGTGCATTTTAGCTTGATGTTTACGGTATAAATCCGAAATTTCTTTGGGATTTTGATTTATGCTTACTCTTTTTCTATGAATATTTTAAGTGATAAATCTGAGATTTATTTGGAACGTTGAGTTAAGCTGAGGATAATTTTGGTTTTCCGATGTTTTTATTTCAATGTGATTATTGTTTTTGATTTTTAAATCTAGTGTGATTGATTTTTTCCAGATTTGAGGTTTGTATCGTTTATTGATGAAAAATGTTAAGCGTTTGATCGATCGATCTGTTTGTGGCATCCCTTTTCTGGGTTTTGTTTGTGTTGTGGGTATTTAATTTATGGTCTTCATCCAAGATTTATTTGTAACTTTTGTTTTAAATTTGGGTTGTATTCTCATATTCTGAGTGTGTTGAGGTTAATTGTAAACAGAACTTTGACACTGTTAAATTGTGTATCATTTGAGTAAAACCTGGTTTTGTTGATAAATAGATAGGTAGGATTTTGCCTTTAACTTGTCAATTATTCAAGTATTACTTGTGTTAATTTGGTTGTTCGAGTTGATGAATCGATTGTCGTAGTAGCCGTAACCATTTATTTAGCGTGATCATGGCGGTTTCATTTATCAATTTGTTTCGTCGTCACAAACTTAAGCATGTTGATTAGTCGTTATATGCATTTGTTTACCGAATTGTAATTGGGTTTTAGAAAAATGAATGGAATTAATGTAACAGAGTTCCAGCTGTAGAATATCCTTAGTTCATTGTAAAGTATATAACCTCAAGTAATTAACTTTCTGAATGGATTAGTGGATCAGTTTTATGAGCTTAATGTTGTTATATTATTTTCAGCCAAGTACGACTACTCGTGGATCTCACCTGTTGAAGAAATGAGAAAGGAGCAGCCATTGTATGATACCTCAAGTGATGATTCTGGTGATGAATCGGAAGCTGATGAGCAGAAGAAGAAGAAGTGGGTCTTTATCAAGCATGACGAAGATGCTATGTACTTGAAAATGGAAATGCCAGGGGTAGGCAAAGAAGATGTCAAGATCTATATAGAGGGAAGCATTCGCACTTACGAGCTGTGTGTAAAGGGAATCAGGAAGTTGGACTCTAAGTTTGACGATGAAAAGACCTGCCATAAATCATATGAGTGTCGGGTCAGCTTGATGCCAATTCTTAAATACAGGGCTGATATGATCAAGGCAGAAATGGTGAATGGAGTGCTTAAGGTTACTATTCCTAAGGTCAAGATTGAGGAGAGGATGGACATTGACTTCGTTCCAGTTAACTGATCGATGCGATTGTTAGTGTGTTTCGGAATTACAGGGTTCATGGAGGACTTGTCTAGCTTTTTGGTAATACATACGAGTGAATTTTAATCATGTTAGTTGTGTTAAGCTCTTGCTTTTGCTGGAAAAAAACTTGAGTTGTTTACTGTTTTTCATTGTGGGTGTTTTGTTGTTGTGGTTGTGAATATTAATTGGTTCTCGATCAATTTGAAGTACAGTTCGATCAACAAAGTTATGTTGTTTGTCAGCTGCATCGTCGTTCTTTCACCGGTTCAGAATGGCGAGTTTCCATTATACTTGTCTAAGAATAGTTCAAATCAGACTCATAAATCTGATCATACGTATAGCAATCCAAACAAGTTAATTTGATATGCTCGAATCGACTTGTTTACATAAATATATCGATGAAAGAAAGCAACAAGTATATTTGCAACATGCCAACATATATGCATGAATCAAACCCTTAATACAAACTTGACTAAATTTCTTCAATCCATCATTCGATTTTTCTTCCATTTTCTTTCAAGTTTAGAATCCAATTGTGTGATTGCTAGATTTTTTATGGTTTAACAAATTGATGGATGTTTTCTTTCTTCATTGTTTTTACAGATATCGAAAACTAGATCGATTTTGACCTAACAGGCAAGCAGCCATGATCCATCGTTTAACCCGTTGATTTATAGGATACAAATTGGAAAAGCAAATATTTCGATCTTGAATACAGACTAGGAGCATGTTGAGACCTCAAACACCCACTAAAATCAATTTTTGTTCAAATAACAATTGCATGGATTAACATCACAACAATACTCAGACATGCATTTTTCAACACAAATTATACGGAGTAAGTCTTTTTGAGCATGGAGATCATGAAATCGGGAGAGGCAAATTTCTCGATCCGGGTTAACTCGTCATGCATCTTCGTCTCGTTCTTCTCTCTCTGGTGTTGTTAAATTAACCTTAAAGTCTTTCGGTTCAGAAAACATTATTAGTCTCTATACTGGGAACACTGTTTTCAATAATCATATCGATATTTATAAGTACACAATAAATCTTAGTTACCCACCATACTATGAAACCACAAACCTAACATCACTAGACTCCTAGCTTAAGACTACTTCTCCTTGTAGATCTATCACAATGACATGTTTATCAAATTTGTACTGATAAATAAAATGTAGAGTAAACTATACTGATGGTCCTTAAACTTTCAAAAAAATGCACTTTAGTCCTTTAGTTGCAAAAGGAGCAGTTTAGTCCCTCAAAATTGATGGAAACCTCTGCTCTTTTTGATTCCGCTACTAACGGACGTTAAATTGAATATAATAATAATAAATAATAATAATAATAATAATAATAATAATAATAATAATAAAAGTGCTTTAAAAAAAGTGTAAATTAATTTATACGTGGATTAATGATTGAAAACAGCTGATTTTGATTAAAAGTTAGCCTTTTCAACTTACTTAGCATTTTCAACTTTCCTTTTTACTCCATTTACACCTGTAAACCTTTCCAACTTCCCTCATTTTTCTTCCATAACATTTTTTGGTGGTTCTTTTTTTTTTACTGTTCCTAACCCTATTTCCCCCTTTTCACTTCGCTATTTACATGGTCCCCTCCCCACCCCGCATTTTCACTTTCACTTGTCTTTTTCCAATGTACTCACTTAAACACAAGAGAATTTGAAGTTATTATATTTGTAATACCCCAAAATTTTAAGTATATTTTAGATGGACTAGGTAAATAATTTGTATTGATTTTGTTATTTAAATAAAGTTTTAGTAATTTTAATAAATAAACTTTTATAAACTGATTTTTGGATTTTTATTAATTATTTTATGAAATTTTAAATTTAGCAGAGCTAACTAGACCCTAAACTTGACCTAGCCTATAAATACACTTGACAAACAACCTAGCCGTGATATACAATGATCTCTCAAAGAAAATCATGCCTCCGTACTGCTATCAGCCTATCACCATTCTTATCATCCCTCCATCAATATTAGAAAAGTGTTAGGCTTCAAAATCACCATTGCCCTTCTCCTTCGGATGTTGGATCCTATACCATCATAAATGTCGATTGATTGTTGCTCTCCTATCTCTGCTCACTAAAATTAGGCGAATCCTCCTTCCTCCTCGTCGTGGGTGAGTGAGCTATAAAACCTTGTTTCGTTTCCCAGTTTTAGAGCAAGCATGAAATTAATGAGTAATATGTATTCATTATATATTAGAGATGTTTTCTAATTTTTGGATTTTCAAAGTCAAATATTTTACGGATTTAAGAATTTCCTTAGTTGTGCCGATTTTGTTAAATAAA
Organism: Spinacia oleracea; assembly: GCF_020520425.1. Taxonomy (NCBI): domain Eukaryota; kingdom Viridiplantae; phylum Streptophyta; class Magnoliopsida; order Caryophyllales; family Amaranthaceae; genus Spinacia; species Spinacia oleracea. Next base: position 34,257,632 of record NC_079492.1, read on the forward strand.
TATCTGATAATGATAGTAGATGATTTAGTAAAAGATGACTCTAGTTGTTTGAACTTAAAACTTAAGCTTTGACTTTTGGTTAGGTTTACGTAATGAGTTTCAACTCCAAACATGTGTGAGTTTTTGTCCAACTATTTCGGTTAACGAGTAGGGTAGAAAATTGATCAATATCCTTGTGTATTGTTGTAGGCGATGGATACTAGTAAATGATGTCACTATACACTTTTGGGGATTGACGTGCTCAAGGTAATTTTCAATGTCCATCATTTTAGATCCCGTTACAAAAGTATTTTGTATATATCTATGTGTTATTATGTGCTAGGGCGATTAAGTGTGGTGTATATTAGTTATGTTACTTGAGTTATAATCATATCTAGTACGAACTAGTATTATTATTATGAGGTATTTGAACTACAATTATTTTATGAGATAGCTATGGACTCTTGTTTTACAATGTGGAGTTTATTGATTAACTTGGACTTATAATATGTTTACTGTCATGGGGTTTGTCGTAAGCTAATGGAGTTATGGAGCATTGTGAGCTCTTGAAATAAGAAGTGTCAACGGGCTAAATGTGAATGAATGTCCTAATTGTTAAAAGGACTTAATGTGCTTTGGTTGTTTCATGTAACTACATGTATTACGTGTTTTAACCTTATTAAAATACTAACGACGTAAAGTGTAATCCCCGAGGGAAAAGCCCGTAAGGGTTAGGAACAGGCTGCCCTTCTAGATGTTGTTCTGTCGGTGCACTTTAGTGGAGACCCGGTAGGCTTCTAGTAGATTTCTATTATTCTGTATCAAACTTTCTGATTAGTCTTCCTCCTAATTCTATCGGTGCGCGGTCGCGGAGACCCATAGTCAATTAGTGAGGGGTGTGCACACTACGGACATTCTGTACTCATCTTACTTTGGCCATTCTCAAGGGTTACGCGTGACCCTTAGCGTTCTCTTTCCCTCACTTAATTAATATTGATCTTATGTGATAAGTTTAATAATGGAATTATTAAATTGATACGTGTTGTTTAATTACTTATTCTATGTACTCAAATCGTTTTCAAACTAAAATTATTTATTTTACGGGATGGAGTTGGAATTACTCAGTTTTTCTGATTTTTGGGAGTTCGTCTCTCTGGTCTCTTTTCTACTTATTTTTGCAGGTTGGTAAAGGTACTTGGCTACGAGTGAGGAGACGCTTAGAATAACCACCTAGTCAAAGACAATATCTATTTCTGTTTAAGTTTAAATTTAATTTTTATTTTATGGGAATTGGTTCTACTCCCTCCGTCCTAGATTAGTTGTTACACTTTCCTTTTTTGGCCGTCCCAGATTAGTTGTTACACTTCTAAATTAGGAATGACCCCACAATTATTATATTGTCTCTCTCTTCCCACTAAAGTTGTTTTGTCCCCACTCCCTCTCTCATTCAATTAAAAAAAATACTCCACTAACTCCTATCACATCTACTTTTTCAATAAAATGCAAAGGTAAGTGTAACAACTAATCTGGGACAGAGGGAGTAATATAATTATGTGCCACCTTTTAGACCACTTAGTTAATTATGACTTTAATGGTTTTAAATTGTTTTGTTCCTTTGCATTTATTTTCTATGGAGAATAAATGTAGCAGTGACACTCCCAAGGTTTGGACAATTGTTTTATGAAATAAAAACATGGTTTTTGATTATATAAATGATCCAAATTTTGGGGGTGTTACATTATTGCTCTGAGTTTTTCTGAAAAAATGGTTGCTTCATCGTCATCAAAGTGTTAGGTTATGATACATATAAACGAATATAAATCATGCGAAAAAACCATAAATGCCAGGATTCCAAATTAATTGCCACATAACAATTAGCATAATTAGGATACATACTCTTTGTAGAGTGCCCTCCCTTGCTGCGCCCGAACCGAACAAGAACAAGTCTTTAGGACTCCAAGTGTCGTCCCTCCGTAGAAAGTCCACAGCACGTCCGGATCCGCCTTAAGATTGACCAACTAGAATCGCCCTTAAGGTACTAAAATTTTCGGCTATTTGTGGGCAAGTGTATGACTGAATTTTTTGCTCAAATTCTTACCTTTGAATACTTCAAACTCTTTGTAAATCATGAGCCCTGAACTCATATTTATAGGCTATGGAATAAGCAATCGAATCCTACTAGGATACGAATTAATTAAATTAGAATCCTAGAAGAACTCTAATTATTAATTAATTTATCTTTTAGGATTAGGAAATTTAATCATCAAACGAATCCTATACGCTTTAGGTTTCGTAAGTGAACACAAACACACACGCACGCACAACAGCCCACGAGGGGCGCCTTGCGCGCGCGCGCAGCCCTAGCAACGCAACCCATTCGCTACGAAGCCCACAAGCTGCCGCAGCCTTGGGCGCGCGCTGGGCCTGCCTTGCGGTGGGCCTGGCGCAGCCTTGGGCTGGCGTGTTGTGGCGCGCGTTTCCCTTGCAGGACGCGGGCCTGGCTTCGTGCTGGGGCTTCGTCTAGCAAGTTCTTCCGATGCTAATTCGTACGACGCGCTTCCGATTAATTTCCCGATTTCGGAATTCATTTCCGATACGAACAATATTTAATATTTCGGATTCCGGAATTAATTTCCGCCTCGAACAAATATTTAATATTTCCGTTTCCAGAATTATTTTCCGATTCCGATAATATTTCCGATTCTGACAATATTTCCGTTTCCGGCAATAGTTCCGATTCCGACAATATTTCCATTTCCGATAATATTTTCCGATACGTACCATGTTTCCGTTTCCGGCAAAATCTACGACTTGGATAATATTTATATTTCCGATACGATCAATATTTCCGTTTCCGGCAATATCATCGTTTCCGGAGTATTCATTTACTTGCCTTTGACGATCTCAGCTCCCACTGAAACCAAGATCCGTCGATTCCGAATATGTATTAGATAGAGTATTTAATGCCATTAAAAACTTGATCCGTTTACGTACTATTTGTGTGACCCTACGGGTTCAGTCAAGAGTAAGCTGTGGATTAATATCATTAATCCACTTGAAATGAAGCGGCCTTTAGCTAGGCATTCAGTTCACTTGATCTCACTGAATTATTAACTTGTATAATTAATACTGAACCGCATTTATTGGACTTATCATTAAATGCATACTTGGACCAAGGACATTATTTCCTTCAGTCTCCCACTTGTCCTTAGGGACAAGTGTGCATTTCCTAATTCCTTTGTCGCTCGATTCTTGCTCTTGAACATAAGGTAAGAGTTGTCATCCTTATTATGTCCAGAGGTGTTTCTCGGTTTCAGAGTTCAACTGATCAAATAAACAGATAATAATAGCCTATGATTCATCTGAGCACGGCCATGCACTTTACAGTTTCTAGCTCTCCGAGTGGCCTGGTACAACTTTCAGCATCTCATCCCGATTTATGGGAGGACAATCCCAATCTTGCGATCTTGAGATTAGACTTCGTTTGATAGGTGATTACATGAGCGTTGCCTTTATAGCCTCCTTTTACGGTGCGACGGTTGACAACGTCAAAGTAAGCAATTCTCAAACAAGTAATCTCAAATCACTCAGATGTTGAGGATTAGTGTCTAATAATTTTAATGAAATTTACTTATGACAGATTTTCATCTCTTACACTAAAGTTTCATAGGTCTGTCCGATACTAGTCTTCCCAAAGTAAGTATCTATGCAATTGATTGTGACATTTCCATGTCCACATGGTTAAAGAAACAGAACTACTAGTCATCTTGCATTCTAGTTGTCTAACGTTCTTTATGCGTCCATCTTTATAGAAAACTCCGACCAGGGACCATTTTCAATTTTTTGACATTCAAGTCCACTTGATAGACATTTCTTAGTCACAGGACTGGTCCTGACAGTCTATCTTGAATAGATTGTCAAATTGAAGGGACTCATCATTTAATACTAAACCAAGATTAAATGGAATATAAAAATACATTTCATATATGATAAATGTTCAACCCCTACGTTTTACAACCATGGGCCTCTAACCCATCTTTAAAACAGTTCATGGATTTCAAAGCTATGCTTGATTTCCAGTTCTACAATGTGAGTGTTGCTTCTCACTTGTTACATAGGTTTAGTTATCATGCTTTGCCAATCTTAATATCCCTTTCATCGAATGTTTTTCGAGATAGGATGAAAAGATCTTTTGAGTTTGTTTATTATGTGATCTAGTCTTTCTTACTTAAATAGTGGTTCTACGCATTTTGCAATGAAGAACTATTAAGTAACCAGACATGTGATCTACCCAAGTTCAATGAAGAACTCTTTAACATAAACAACCCTGTTTTATTTCTTCTTAGGTAATAAGTACTTTTACTTCAACTATATAGGTTGCTAGTGATGCTTTGTTTGGATTTACCTATCCAAGCAGTTCATAGATATATGTGGAAGACTTTCCAACTATATCTTAGAACATAGAAATTATTATTTTAATTTCCTACGCAACAACCCATGATCTCCAATCCATGTTGCCATTTCAAAACACGATGCTCTTTAGCTCGTCTTTGTCAATGGTTAACTCCAAAATAATCTTGCTTGATCCTTTGCCAGTGTTTATGCGTGTAGCATCAATATTTAGCATATCTTTATTTCCTTGAATCAAGAACTAATCCTATGTACCTTTACAAGTACCATAAGTTTTTCTTGATCTCAATCTAGTTGATCTTTACTTAGACCAATAGAGATTGGTATGTGTTCGTCATGCCTAAAGTCATACGATACGTTTTTGGCGATCCTCACATTATATCATACATGATAAATTCTTTGCAGAATAATTCCCAATTGAATTCTATTCATGTAACTTTAGCTCATTCAGTTTCAGTAGATATTGAATCCAGCTAAATTCTTTGACATATAATATAGGTGAAGAATCTCATCTAGATCCTTTGATGTTTAACTTAGTAAATGCTTATACATAGTTCAAACATTCTTTACTTAGATTTATTCATATGGGTCGATGTGAGGGGGTCGAAAAAGCACGAGGCTAATGCGTGACCTCGTCCCTCGTGGGCGTGACGTTTCTTTTTGTCAAATCAAGTGTAATTGGATTTCCTGTGAGTTCACACCCAATTGACTAGTAATATAGGAGTCGCCATTCAGTTTTTAACGACAATGAGAAAAAATGAGAAAACCCGGTTATCGTGACATAAAGGGAGTGCAATTATGTTTGACCACGACGGCCATAGGTTCCCTTGTGATCCCTGGTGTGGGGATCTCTCAACGTACACCCGCAAGGTAGAGATTGAGGGTTTGGGGGACTGTAACTACCGAGAGGAGTACTCTCTCTTCGATAACTCCAGAGGTAGGATATCCTTACTAGCTCAGCATAAATAATTGAAGGGACATGCGTTAACTATTAAACTAATCTGAATTAATTTTAACAATATGCAACACATAATACTAGATCGATCGTGATTATCTTGTTTAGATTGATTTAAGGGACCTAGCATGATAGTTCAATTTCCCAAGATATTATCTTTATTAGGCGTGATGGAACAATCAGATTTAATAGTTTAACAGTTTTATAAAAGGGCGAGGAAAGCGATTAAATCATGCAAAGGGACACATTACGACGCACCATTGAGAGGTGCGTCATGGTTCTCAGAAAACTAACCACTTTGGCTTTGCTATTTCTCCTTTTATTTAACGAATCTCAAGTTTCCGGGCTTAATTCTTCAGCTACAAGGGACAGGATACGTTCTGTTCGATTTTTGGATCGATTGCGACAGAACGTGGGATCAATTTCGCAGCGTGAGGCTTAGGCTTAGGGGTTGGAGTCAATACTCAGAATATGAATTGTGTGTTGTGTTCACGTCGAATTTGGGGCTGTATTTATAGAAAAGAGTTCGTGGAAAGATAGAATTTTAGAGCACTAATCCAAGAAGAATTAGGAGAGAACACGTACCCAGGTATTTTCAGCGCCCAGGGCTGGGCTTTAAAGATTTCGGCGCCCAGGACTGGGCGTTGAAAATGGGATCCAGGCAATTTCAGCGCCCAGGGCTGGGCGTTGAAAATGATGTTTGGGCCGAGTTCTTTGTCAGATTTGGACTCTTAGAATCCGGAGTGTTTGAGACTTATCCGAGTCTTTTAGTGCGTATTAACTTTATGACGGAATGCATCTGGGCCCGTTACGAACTCTAGGTTCGTTAGGATTTTAATTAATACGTAACTCTTATTTTCGAGCTATACTAGGAACAGGATTCCTCTTGCAAATTCTATCTCTTTTAGGATTTATGTTGGAGTGCAACACCTAATTCTGACAGGTTTCTATCTTTTATGACTTGCCACTTTTAACAACTACCTATTGTGGCAGTTACTATTTTTAGCAGGTTTCTATAAATAGCAGGTTCGGGTGAAATGAAAAGGGTGATCGAGATTCGTTATTTTATAGGAGATGCGTTGCCAAGTGGAGATTTATGTTCCAATCATCGAACCTTCCCTTTCGGGAATAGGGACAAAAGTAGGTGTCTACAGTTAGCCCCCACTTTGACTGAGTCTCGGGATGAGACGATGGTCAAAGTACTGGACGGAGTGCATCACAAAAGCCATAGTGTATGTGACTCATTTTGCGAGGGTCTCACGAGCCCCCGAGTCATAACATTTGACTTAAGGGTCATCACTTGAAGTGTCGACATATCCCTCACGTGTCATTGGGATTTGTCAACGGATAGTATAGAAACTCCCTCACTTTGTCATTGGAAGTGTCTAAAGATGTGTAGAAACTCCTTCACTTTGTCATTGGAAGTAGCTACAGATGTTTTCGAAATCAAAGCTATAAAGTGTAATTGGGCCTGGCCAAGCCCAATCACGAGGTAAAATGTTTTTAAAGATTCTCATTTTCAGGGTTTAGCTAAACGAGAAAACCCCCTTGTTGAATAGGACGTAAAATGAAGGAAAATCCAGCACATCGCTCTTTTTTGGAAAAAACGAAAAACCAATCCTTTAATTTTTTGAAAAAGGGAAAACCGAAAAAAGTTATCGCTGCAGCGACTAAGGACCTGCGCGGTTAGTGGCGCAGACCCCGCCGGCTAAAGATGGCGAGCCTGTCCGCTAAGGGTGGAACCCCGTCCGATAGAAGTGGACGAATCTATTTTGAAATTTGTTTGTGTTTTTTTTTGAAAATAAGGACCTACGCGGTTTGTGACGTAGACCCCGCCGGCTAAAGATGGCGAGCCTGTCCGCTAAGGGTGGACACCCCGCCCGATAGAAGTCGACGAATCTGTTTTGAAGTTTTGAAAATAAGGATCTACGCGGTTAGTGACGTAGACCCCGCCGGCTGAAGATGGCGAGCCTGTTTTTTGCTTTGTTTTGAAGATTCTATTTTCTTTTCATTTTCGAAGACTGAGGACCTGCGCGGTTAGTGACGCAGACCCCGCCCGCTGAAGGTGGGCGAGCCCTGTCCCCTAAGGGTGGATGCCCCGCTCGCTGGAGGTGAGCGAACCTGAATTCGTCTTTTCGATTTGGGACTCGCGTGCCGCGATCTTGCCTGATTGAGGTGGGCAAGTCCCTATTTCATTTTTTTCTTGTGATTTCTTTTGAGAATTTCTTTTTATTCATTCTTGTAGGAGCGAATTCTTCCGAGGGATGCTCGGATTTAGTTGCAACCTGAATGTGGGTTGACAATGTGTTTAGATGGACCATAGTCTCGTGGTCATCACCTTTTCAAGGTTTTGAGCTAGTCTTTTTGGCTCAATTTTGCCACTACCTGGGTCCTTGATTAGGGGACTATGTATAAGTATCAACGGCGACCTTTGTCTTGAGGTCGTAATCTGGTTTTATCTTTTGAGATTATCCAAAACACGGGATCTCGTACAACGTAGTCTGGGAATATTGTTTTAATTTTGCATAATATATATTTTCTTTCGAGCCCCCAAGCACTCGTGCTTGACGGTGATTTCTTGTCAAAGACGTTCCTTGGGGATACGCATCTTGTAATGTCCTTGATCGTGTTTGGGATTGTGCTCGTAAGTGCGAGCGATCTTTGTAGTGGTGTGCTACTCCTAACAAAGCCGTGAGGTGCGACTTTCAGTAAATAAATCGGCAATTTTTGAGTCGAATGGATACGGCAGGGCCCTATAGAAGTCAGGGGCCTTTTTGGGTCTGGGATCATTTTCGGCGCCCATGCCTGGGCGTTAAAGATTTCGGCGCCCAGCGCTGGGCGCTGTTAATGATTTCTGGCGAGGTTTCTTGATGACACAGTTGGCCTCTTGTTCGTTCGTTTTCTTTTTTTTCTTTTCGTCTAGAGATTCTTTTTTGGAACGAACCGTTCATTTGAGATCACCGTTGATTGGTGAATAATTATTTCTCGAGAAACTGTAGCCTAATAGTGGACCAACGGTGTTTATTATTTCCTTATTAGTTCGCCATTTCTTAGCTTAGAACGATTGTGGGATTAATCTTCAACGCCCAAAGTCAGGCGTGGGATTTGGCGTCGGAGTTGATTATTGGGCAGATCTGCCTCTTTTCCGTTCGCTTATTTCACTTGGAGATTCTACGTATTCTCTTCTCTTTTGTTTTTCTTTATTTTTGGAACGTAGAATTTTATTAGAGATCACAATGAGCTGAGTGATCGTGATGATTTCTCGAGAAGCCGTAGCCGATTGGTGGACTATGGTGTTTGTCGCTTTGGGGCGCTTATTTAAAGGAGCTGTCGCTCTTAAGGCGTGCAGTTATTGCAATAGTTGGGCGAGTCTATATGGCCCGGGGAACATACCTTGAGGCGTATATTTTTGATCGCTCGTATATATTTTTTTCTTTTGAACGCGTTCGTGAATGTTCGATACTTAGAATGATGATATGTATGTGCGAACGAGCGTTTATAGAATGGCCGTTGTGTGCGGTCCATTAATCAGTTTGCTTGGATCATTTTTTTTGAGCAATGACTGATTTTGAATAGTTTGCTTAGAAGCTTGGTAGGGTTCAGGCCCATTCATGAAGTGGGCTCAAGCATCGTGCCCTTTTGATCATTCAAACATTTACTTTGAGACTTTATTTTTATTTTTTTATTTTGCTATAGTCGTTTCGTAGCTTGGAGCCCCAAGTATGCATGTTGGGATGCTTCCTTTTGGCGTACGATTTTTGTAGGTTCTTTCGAGAAAGATGCCTTGGGGTTCTGCTCGTGTAGGTGCGTGCTATCCCTTCCGTGGTAGGTAATGTTTTGCTACCTTTAATCCTTAATGTAGAAGTCGTGTGGCTTGCATTTTGAATTTGGGCGATAAGTAGTCTTTGCCTTTTTTACACATGCTCTTGGTCGTGCCCGCATTAGTGCGATATGCCTTACTCTTTTTTTTAGACTTGTACCGTGGGACGGTTGAACTTATGGTGCGACGTAGGCTTGTGTGGCCTAACAGCGTGTCTTAGAAAATTCCTCCAGGTGTTGGGATATCATTATTTTTTTTTGTATTAGAGTACTTCATCACGCCTCGTTCAGGTGCTCGAACAAGTGTAGCACCTTCTGCGTGGGTGTGCACGGCTTATCCTTGCTTTTTCTTTCGCTTTTGCTTTGGAACGACGTAGACTGTGTAACGGGCGCTTATAGGGCGAGCGTTATGTGCAGTAGTTTGATCGGAGTTTTGGTGACTCGTGATTTTCAGTTACCCTTGTTAGTGGGGTGACTTTATGTATTCTAAGTGGTGCTTAGAATTTGGGAGGGGTTGTAGCCATTCTAAGGTTCGTTTTACACGATTGACCTTAGGATTGTGCCCCTATGACGTGTGTATAGCATTAGCGTCGAGAATTTGCGATAAAATCGTCATTTCGAGCATTTTTAGAGTGCTTTTCTCAAGCCTCCAACTGTAGCTACGGGATTGGCTTGGTGCTATAATGCTTTGCATACGTTTTTATGCATTCATGGTGACATGGATCATGAATAGTTTAAACCAGACTCGTTTAGTGCGAGGTACGTTCGAGTAGTGATTTGCTACTTCTCTTGTAAATGTCGTATTGTGCGACATTGCCATGGTCAAGGTAGTCACATGTTGAAGTGTGCCTTGACCAAAAGCTAGGTGCCTTTCTTTACCCATAATCATATTTAGAAATCTTTTTGACTCACTTGCAACGTCGAGATAAACGCATACTTAGATTAAACCAACGACTCTTTATTATGTTAGAAGAAGTCTTTGAAAATTATTTGAAATCCGAGTCCTACTGTGTACAATCCGAGGTGTCCTAAGTTGGTTGACTTATAGAAGGGTTCGTACAGGATTATATGAGTGAATCAAAATACTGTTACGATTTTTAGAATGCTGTCTAAGGATTTGCTGGAAGCCAGGGTGCAGGCGTCAAGATATTACTTATGCCCGTGTGGCACATGCTTTGGGCTTTTAGGACCATCTTTTCCAGAATTGCGGGAATATAAACCATTTTCAATTGACTTAGATTTACTTGGTGTATGTCTGTACAAAAGGTCAAGGTATACCTAGTTCTTTCCCTAGTTCTTTCATTTCAACTTTTTTAGCCCCCAGTTGCTATTATGTCTTCCCATTAATGATGCTTTTAGATTTCGATTTTAGATGCCCGTGTCATATGTCTGAGTAGGGTGAGTCTTGGTTAAGTGCCAAGTCCTATTGACAATGTCTGATTTTTTTCAAAGGGGATTCGCAAGCATTTGAATTACCATGAACGGGTGCCCTGAGTTCGAAGGAACGATGGGGCGACGCCGTAGAACAATCCACTTTATTGCAAGCTTACTGCCTTTACTACTTGTTGGCGATTATGACTGTGTCTAGTGGTGAAAGAAGGTCTTTAAGTGAGTTACTTTGCTTTAAGGAGGGTCAAGTCGATTACTTTAGAGGTCATGGACGCTCGTGCTAGCCCTCATTCAATTGAGGCAAAGCAATCTTTTGAGTATTGGCTAAGTGCCTAAGAGTGTGAGTGCTCCTTCTGGCAAGGGTATGTGCCCTTATTATTTTTCGATGTGTGCTCATTTTGGCATCTTGATGACTTTGATTCTTCCTTTGACTTTAAATTTTTCTTTCGACTTGGATTGCAAGTAATTAAATTTCAATAAGGGACTCTATTTTTTTATTTTTGTTATTCTATAGGCTTTAACATTTTTGCAAATTGGTTGGACCGAATCATGGATTGCCTACGTATCCGCCTTAAATAGATTTAATTTGGAATACAGTCTTGCGTAGTTCTTAGCCAGAAAATGGTTTCTTAGAATGCCAATTTTAAACAAGTACGTTCGAGTGGAACTGTAATGTTTGAAATAGGGTGAAATAAGTGTACAAAAATTTTGGAGCGCGCGTATTTTGCGTATTTTATACGATCTTCTACCCCCCAAGTGTTCGTTATTCTTCCGCATGTATATAGGAAAATATACGAACACTTTTTAGGAATTGGGAGTTGAAAGCAAGAACGGCGCCTAGGGCTGGGCGCTATTATTTTCGGCGCCCAGGTCTGGGCGTTGAAAGCGTGTTCTGGGCTGCCTTTTTGCGCTGCTCCTTTTCGTTTCGTGCCAAATATTTGCGAATCTTTTTTGTGCGCTAAATGCTTTTTTTCCTTGTTTAAATGCTTCTTTTCTTTTTTTTTTGTGCGCTTTGCAAAGTTTTTTTTGGAAATTTTTATTTTTTATTTATTTTTTATTATTATTTTTTTTACGTTAAGCGTAGAACGTACTTTTCATTTGTTTTTTTTTATTCGTGACTCAAGACGGCTTGAAAGACGGGTCGAATGAGTTGTATAGGTATTAGTCAAGCACGAAGATTACATCAACCAAGGCCAATGAATAGCATGGGGACGGCTCAAGGGTATATCAACAGGATGTATTCAAACAAGTTATATGGTCATTATGCTAATGGTGATGTAAGAGCAGGTTTTGGAAATAATGGGTATGACGCACGTGTCAATGGCCGTACGTGGTTTGCAGTTGATAACAAGTTCAAGAACAAGAGTCGAGGTAATGGTTTCTTGGGTTATGGCAATGAGAACATGGTTGGGTTAAACGAGCTGAACAGGGGCCCCAGAGCGAAGGCGTCTAAGAACATAAGGATTGGAAAGGGTAGACATCGTAGAATTTTATGTACTTTTTGTGGCATGATTTGGATTGGTTGACTCAATTCTTTTCCTTCGTTTTACTTGGGTAAATTTCACAATTTGGATGGTACGGGCTAAGTATTTCATGGATCGCTCTTTTCGCTCTCCCTTTTCTCTTTCTCATTTTTTTTTGCATTTTGGGAGGTATGGGCTAAGTATTTCATGGCTCGCTCTTTTCTCTCTCCCTTTCCTTTTCCCCTTTTTTCTTCTTTGCTTGGGTAAATTTCGCACTTTGGGAGGTACGGGCTAGGTATTTCATGGCTCGCTCTTTTCTCTCTCCCTTTTCTTTTTCTCTTTTTTCTTTTTTTTGCTTGGGATTTCTCCCCCTTTTTATTTGGGCTAAAAGGTAAATGGTTGTGGTCTTTGAGACACGAGGCGAGACTGAGTGAGCCTCGTTTAGTAGGCCTATAGTGGACTTTTAATTTTAGTAGGCATAGGGTGGACCTTTAGCTTTAGTAGGCCTAGGGTGGACCTTTTAAATTGTCTTACTTTACAAGCGTATTTAGTCGTTTCTTAAAATGTGCAAGTAGCGTAGATTCGAAATGTTGTTTTTACCTTATTGAAATTTAACGAAAGAATTACATCGAAAATAATTTTTGCTTCTTTTCAGATTCCAGTTTCAGGGATTTAATTGGAAGTTGTGATTTAGACCCGATCTTTCATTAATCTTCCTGATTATAACCCGTGTATGAATACAAGGAGGTGGCCTAGACTCAAAATAATGACGAGGTGTAAGCCTATAATACTTGACCAAGCGACTCTCAGACTTAGGCTGATTGGACCATAACTTTCGTTGATTGACACTTTAGATTTTAACCCTTGGGTGTTCATTTGTCATGCGCCATTTTGCTTAATGTTGGCAAGGTAGTTAGTTGGGGAGATCGAATTTTCATTTTTGCAAGACTAGAATCATTAGTGCGGCTTCCCTCTTAGTGTGTATTGCTTTACCCCAATGGTAGCCTTATGGCATGCCGATTTGGGTATTTTCATGGTTCGTCATGTTGCATTCATGGGAAATCTTTTAATCCGTACTTAAGAGTATTTAAAGGAGCCAGTGGCTCGAGAGGACTGTGATAGCCGTGACCCAATGTGATCATAAGCCTTGAGGCCATTAATTTTTTGCTAATAGTATTGACACCTTAGGTTCACTTTGGGGGTTGTGCGACTATGGGGGAATGATTTTCAGAATGTGACTGTTTCCATTTTGCAAATACTATAATATATTCTTTTTATTGGTGAGAGAGAATATTGAGGCCGTAGATTCTTAGCAAGGGATGACAATTACATATGGGTGCTTATTGATTTAAATGTTAGGAAGGGAGACTCAATATGGTTTAACCTTTTAACTTGCAGAACGACACCAAGCATTAGGACCGATTCTATGGATAAGACAACTAAGACTTAGGATTTAGATTGTACTTTGGCATAGCCTAGTCTAGACTTGGATTCATTTTTTATTCGAACATTATTTTTCCTTGAAGACTCTAATTGAACATTATTTTTTGAATACTTTGCCCATGTGACATTCAAGGTCATTTAATTAGCATGCTTGGATTTGGTGCCGAACATTGTCGTCATAGGAGGCCTAATGACGGCACAAAGAGTTGTTTATTTTATAAGTCGTTCTTAGAATTGAGTGCCTTTTCGTACGCCCTTGCAGCAATTTTCACGAATTTTCTTTTACTGCTACGTATTTTTTTTATGCGCGGGGACCGAGGCTGCTGTGCCTGACCAAAAGGCCAGGCAACAACTATATCGCCCAGCGGTGGGCGTGAGAATATTTGGCGCCCAGCCAGGGGCGCTGAAAATGCGTCCCTGACTGATACTCGTATTCTGTTCGCGTATATTTTTTGTATATGCGACTTAATTTTGCGTGCTTGCCTAATAACGTCCTTTACGCGTTGTGCAGCGTTGTGGGATTCGTTACGGGCCCTCCTGAGCGTCGCTTATTTTTGTGGCGATCGTTCCGGGTTGCGGAACACGTATCTTGGTATAACTCTTTGGCCAATTGGTTTATGAATGTTTGGGAAATTTTTTAAGGTCGTTGGTTTTCTAGCATTATTTGTCACACACAATCACATAATTCGCTACACATAACTAACATTACAACATCAGGCAAAATAATAATATGTCATGTAGTTTATGATAGGCTTCTATGGGTAGTATTTGCGCCGGCTTGGTACCGCTTCTATCGCAGATCCAACACATGCCCCGGTCGAGGTAGTGCCTTCAACAGACGAATTTCGCCCAAGAGTCCAATCACGATGTTAGCCAAGGGGGCATGCACCAATGAGAGGGACCTAGTAGGCGAGCGATTGGGTTTGGGACGGGTGTACTACTAGCGAAAGTGCCGAGTGGACAACATTCGAAGCGTATGCACCCCCCGGTTGGCGATGGGTATCCTTAGTCCCAACTCCCAAGATGAAACATCACAGGGAGCCAAGGATCCGTTATGCGGTTCTGTCCGTTCACATTAATATGCTGATTTTCAGGTCGTCCCAACTTGATGGGGAAATAAACGCGGGGTAGGATCGTTTCACCCTTCGGCTATTTTGATTACCTACGAGCACGAGTATTTCCTTCACTATCCCCAGTGGAGTCGCCACTGTGAGGGGGTCGAAAAAGCACGAGGCTAATGCGTGACCTCGTCCCTCGTGGGCGTGACGTTTCTTTTTGTCAAATCAAGTGTAATTGGATTTCCTGTGAGTTTACACCCAATTGACTAGTAATATAGGAGTGGCCATTCAGTTTTTAACGACAATGAGAAAAACTGAGAAAACCCGGTTATCGTGTCATAAAGGGAGTGCAATTATGTTTGACCACGACGGCCATAGGTTCCCTTGTGATCCCTGGTGTGGGGATCGCTCAACGTACACCCGCAAGGTAGAGATTGAGGGTTCGGGGGACTATAACTACCGAGAGGAGTACTCGCTCTTCGATAACTCCAGAGGCAGGATATCCTTACTAGCTCAGCATAAATAAGTGAAGAGACATGCGTTAACTATTAAACTAATCTGAATTGATTTTAACAATATGCAACACATAATACTAGATCGATCGTGATTATCTTGTTTAGATTGATTTAAGGGACCTAGCATGATAGTTCAATTTCCCAAGATATTATCTTTATTAGGCGTGATGGAACAATCAGATTTAATAGTTTAACAGTTTTATAAAAGGGCGAGGAAAGCGATTAAATCATGCAAAGGGACACATTACGACGCACCCTTGAGAGGTGCGTCATGGTTCTCAGAAAACTAAACAACCCTTGTGTCTCACTTGAATAAATCACAAAGAAACATATATCTATACTTGGGCCTTAGTTTGTCGAATAACAAACACTAAACTCCTACTGAGTTTGGAAACTCTTTAGATATATATTTTTGAAAAGATATACGAAATTACTTTTCAATAGCTTTGACGAATTTGGTTTAGTTTGGTGGTAGTTGAGCATTTTGTTTTAGAAATTATAGGAAAATTCTTTATGATTCATCATTGATCGAATCAAGTACTAATTGACTTCGATCATTCCAACTTAGATATGCCATATCCTATGGAGCTAGATCGTGAATACACAATCATTGATTATCATTTTTGGTTTCAAGCAATCATTAACATGATCTATCCTAGATCTTTATAATTTCTTACCAAGTGGATTTTATACTTCTGAATCTTTGAACTAGCCAAACAGATTCAAACTTATATCACTTTGAGTAAATAAACCTATATTCACTCAAATCCATGTGAAATAATAAAGTCATAAAATCTTTCTTTAGCTTTGAACTCTATTGTCTAGGCGTTCTAACAATAGTTTATATCCTTTGTTACTTTCAACAAGTAAGACTAGCTTGTCTTGAATGATCTAGAAATCAATCAACGTTCAAAAAGTCCATCAAAATAGAGCTTTTGAATGTTAACTTGTTGACATGGTCTAAGAAACAATGCTAAAGGTTTGTGGAACTCAAATAAAGAGATTGATTTGAACCTAGTAAAGTTCATTTTGTTTAAAGAGTTGTTTGTTTTAATCAAGCATACTGACTCAACCTGTAAATGACCATTTCATTCAAACAAACAAACATTGTTTTTGTCTTAAATGTGAGTCTTTCTGTGTTTGAAAACAGAAATTTAGGTGTGCTGATTATGGAACAAAATAGCCATTAAGTTCCAGCCTTGAAAGGACTTAAAACAAACTAGATGACCCTACAACTAATGTATCATTGCCATGCTTCATTTCCCACTTGTAGGTCATTAGTGTATCCTAGCTTCCATCATTTGAGTTACTATCGAAGTAAGAACCTCAAGCGGTGTATGATACCAAGGAAGTTTGATTGCTAGGTCACTTCTCTTTTAAACATAAACTTATAGGTAGAAACGGAATCGTAAATTCCTTTCGTTTGTTCCTTGTTTTCCTATTTCTTGTACCCTTTCTTATAGTCTTAAGAATTGACTTCTAGTGCTGACTTTTATAATTTGTTAGACATGTCCAATGTCACTCTAACAAGGTTCTTACCATTTTATTTATGTTGAATATTTTGCTTCAACTAGATGATTTTACCAGAAGCTTCTAAAGTTCTCTAAGCATCGATCTATTCTAAGATATTAGGTTGTTAACCATTGGTAAACCTGAGCGTTTAAACTCAATGCTTTATGATCTCAAAACTACATTGTATTTTGAATTCACAAGCACCAATTGGTTTGCCATTCGACTTTCATACTCGAAAACAACCATAAAAGTCGCTATAAGAAACGTACACTTTAAATTGCTCACTTTCTCTCATTTCCGTGAATCGTTCTTGGATTCACTACCAATCGAGGAAATTTACTATTACCTTTCTAGAAGGATTTATTGCAGTATAAGATATTTAATTATAAACAATAATTAAGACATACATTGAAGCATGCAAAGTCTAAACATTTATCATGAGTAATAACTTGAAAATTAAAGCAATCATGCAATTTAGACAAGTTATTGGCATTTTATTCGAATTTATTGTTCCGGCAGATGTGAATAAAATGATTCCAAGATCCTTAAATCATTGAAGAATTAAGCACATTATGTATTTAAACTCAATTCTAAAATACTTTAGGTAAGCAATGCCTTTGCTAATAGTCTAGAAACCACTCTTGGTTGATAGGTACGTCTAAGAACTTATTAGGTAAACCTATCCCACTACTAGAAAAATCGGATACAGGGGCAAGTCATAATTGCCCCTAAAAATGGGGATTTAGCCTCTAATGGGTTTTTGAAGCAAAAAAGTGGATGCCTCTAATAAGTCCGTCGCTAATTAGTGGTTGCCTCTAAAGGCCCCTTTTTGAGGCAACACAATGTGTTGCCTCTAAAAGTCCATACATTTAGAGGCAACCATATATCCCTGCCTCAAAATATAATTAGAGGCAACCCCATATTATTGCCTCAAAATATAATTAGAGGCATCCATTTATACTTGCCTCAAAATATAATTAGAGGCAATCATATACCTTTGCCTCAAAATATAATTAGATGCAACCACATATTTTTGCCTCAAAATATAATTAGAGGCATCCGTATATTATTGTCCCAAAATATAATTAGAGGCTAATATATATTCTTGCATCAAAATATATTTAGAGGCAATATTAAAAGTTGATTCTAAAGACACTATACATTTAGGGGCAGCCATATAATTTTGCCTCAAAATATAATTAGAGGAAAAATAAAAAGTCGGGGGCAACCATATGAATTTGCCTCGAAATATAATTAGAGGCAGTATAAAAAAGTTTTTTTTTAAAACGAGGTATATTTAGGGGCAACCATTTAATTATGCCTCTATATATAATTAGAGGCAATATATTTTTTTTTAAAAAATAATAATATTTAGATGCAATTTGGTATTGTCATAAAAGGTGTTTAGAGACACCGGAATTAAAGCTAGCGTATTTATTTCATACATTTGCAAGCACAATCACCTATAAGAAATAACCATGATAAATTAAGAAAAGTAAACCAACAAATGTCATAGGAATCGAAGATGTATCAACTCCAAATAATATTATTAACCAAAAAGAGGACCAACTGTTGTTCAATCTCAACCAAAATAAACACCCTAGGGCTTGCAACAACCCGCAAGCCAAAACTAACAAAAAACAAAAAAATATAACATGTCTTAGAAGATGCTTGATTGGTATAATCGGATATTTCTATCACTGTTGACAGCTTTAATGCATGGTTAGATTTCACTAGATTGGTGCATAAACAAAAATTACTGAAAAGTCAAAGGAAGCTAACAAAACAGAACAACAGCAGTGTCTGCAGACCAGCAATATCAGTAGAGCAACAGCAAGACAGCAGCAGCAGGACAGCAGTAGCAAGACAGCAGCAACAAGACAACAGCAGCGTGATAGCAACACAGCAACAGCATAACCAACAACAAATCAGCAGCAACAACAAACATTATCAGTGTCAATACAACAACAACTCTTATCATGAAGGTCATATAGAGAGTACTATTTAGGCAAACTATTTCAAAAAATAGGGTGAGAATGAGATATGTCAGATACCCTGAGATAAGCCATATCTTATTAGTTAAAAACAAGGTAAAACAACCATGGTGAGTCTTAAAGTGGCAAGCGTTGAATCAGCATCGAGGCAGAAGTCTTTGAACAATCTGCTGCAGTAAGTGGAAAGCACAAGCATGACTTGAAATTAAGATTTTGTAAGTGCCACCAAAATAAGTACATCAATATGCTAAACTTGCAAGCTTGTGTTGCTGCTGTAGACACCTACTTTTGTCCCCATTCCCGAAAGGGAAGGTTCGATGATGAAAACGTAAATCTCCACTTGACAACGCATCTCCTATAAAATAACTAATCTCAATTCCCCTTTTCATTTTATCCGAAACCTGCTATTTATAGAAACTTGCTATTTAGGGAAACCTTCTAAAAATAGTAACTGCCGTAATTGGTAATTGTTAAAAGTGGCAAGTCATAAAAGATAGAAACCTGTCAGAATTAGGTGTTGCACTCCAACATATATCCTAAATGAGATAGAAATTGCGAAAGAATCCTATTCCTAATATGATTCGAAAGTAAGAGTCACGTATCAATTAAAATCCTAACGAGCCTAGAGTTCGTAACGGACCCAGACGCATCCCGTCACAAGGTTAATACGCACTAAAAGACTCAAGTACATCTCAAATACTCCGGATTCTAGGAATCCGAATCTGACTAAGAAAAACAGCCCAGATCCTATTTACAACGCCTGGCTCTGGGCGCCAAAATCTTCGGCGCCCAGGCCTGGGCGCTGAAAATACCTGGTATGTGTTTTTTCCTAATTCCTCGTGGATTAGAGTTCTGCAATTCTATCTTTCCACGAACTCTTTTCTATAAATAGGGCCCTAAGTTCGACGTGAAAAGAACAACAACAACACACAATTATTATTCTGAGTATTGACTTTAAACCCCTAAGCCTAAGCCTCACGCTGCAAAACTGATCACGCGTTCTGTCGCAATCGATCCATAAATCGAACAGAACGTATCCTGTCCCATAATTTGAGATTCGTTAAATAAAAGGAGAAATAGCAAAGTCAAAGTGGTTAGTTTTCTGAGAACCGTGACGCACCTCTCAAGGGTGCGTCGTAATGTGTCCCTTTTCCATGGTTTAATTTCTTTTCTCACCCTTTTATGAACTGTTAAACTAACTAAAATCTGATTGTTCGATCACGCTTAATAAATATGATATTTTTGGGAAATTGGATTATCATGCTAGGTCCCTTAAAACAATCTAAATCAGATAATCGCGCTCGATCTAGTACTATATGTTGCATATTGTTAAAATCAACTCAGATTAGTTTAATAGTTAACGCATGTCCCTTCAATTATTTATGCTGAGCTAGTAAGGATATCCTGCCTCTGGAGTTATCGAAGAGCGAGTACTCCTCTCGGTAGTTACAGTTCCCCGAACCCTCAATCTCTACCCTGCGGGTGTACGTTGAGCGATCCCCACCACAAGGGATCACAAGGGAACCTACGGCCGTCGTGGTCAAACATAATTGCACTACCTTTATGTCACGATAACCGGGTTTTGTCAGTTTTTCTCATTGTCGTTAAATACTGAATGGCGACTCCTATATTACTAGTCAATTGGGTGTAAACTCACAGGAAATCCAATTACACTTGATTTGACAAAAAGAAGCGTCACACCCACGAGGGACGAGGTTACACATTAGCCTCGTGCTTTTTCGACCCCCTCACAGTGGCGACTCCACTGGGGATAGTGAAGGAAATACTCGTGCTCGTAGGTAATCAAAATAACCGAAGGGTGAAACGATCCTACCCCGCGTTTATTTCCCCATCAAGTTGGGACGACCTGAAAATCAGCATATTAATGTGAACGGACAGAACCGCATAACAAATCTTGGCTCCCTTGGTGTTTCATCTCGAGAGTTGGGACTAAGGATACCCATCGCCAACCGGGGGGTGCATACGCTTCGAATGTTGTCCACTCGGCACTTTCGCTAGTAGTACACCCGTCCCAAACCCAATCGCTCGCCCATTAGGTCCCTCTCGCCTGCATGCCCCCTTGGCTTGCACTTGCGGGTTGACCTCTTGAGCGAAATTCGTCTGTTGAAGACACTACCTCGACCGGGGCATGTGTTGGATCTACGATAGAAGCGGTACTAAGCCAGGCGCAAATAACTACCCATAGAAGCCTATCATAAACTACATGACATATTATTATTGCCTCATGATGGAATATTAGTTATGTGTAGCGAAATATATGATTGTGTGTGACAAACTATCCTAGAAAAACCAACGACCTTAAAAATTGCCCAAACATTCATAAACCAATTTGCCAAGGAGTTATACCGAAATACGTGTTCCGCAAACCCGAACGATCGCCACAAAAATAAGCGACGCTCGGGATGGCCTGTAACGAATTCAACAAACGCTGCACAACGCGTAAAGGACGTTATTAGGCAAGCACGCAAAATCGAAGTCGCATAAACAAAAGTAGACGCAAACAGAAAACGAGAACCAGCCAGGGACGCATTTTCAACGCCCCTGGCTGGGCGCCAGAATTTCTCACGCCCTACGCTGGGCGCTGAAGTTGCTGCTTGGCCTTCTGGTCAGGCGCAGCAGCCTCGGTGCCCGCGCAAAAGGAAAATACGTAGCACAAAAAAACCGTTCGTAAAAAGAATTGCTACGAGGGCGTAAGAAAAGCACTCGATTTTAAATGCGACTCATAGAAAAGAATAACTCTTTGCGTCGTTGTTAGGCCTCCTACGACGACAATGCTCGGCACCAAAACCGAACATGCTAATAATTATGAATGTCACACGGGCAAGTGTTTCGAAAATCCAAAGAATGACCAAAAGAAAGAACTAAAAAGTGTACCAACAAAAGAAAGAGTGAAAAACCAATAGAGAGAGTCAAAGTCTAGACTAAGTAATGCTTGAAACTTTGGGACCTAAACTTTAGCTTATCTTATGCATAGGACTGGTCCTGCCACTTGGTGCCGATAAGGAAATCAACGGTTAGTGCGCCTCGAAGATACATTGCCAACACTAGGTTTAGTGACTCCAAGCTCCGTCCTTCATCCCTCATTTCAAGGATCTCCGCCTCCCTAACCTCGATTCGCACCCTCAAACATGTCCATCGAAGAATTGCAAAGCCAGATGGCTCAAATGACCCAACTCATGGGCCAACTGAAAATGGAAAACGAAGCCTTAGCGGCTGCACAAGCCAAAAATGACCTCGATAACGAGAAGAGGATTGAAAAAATGGTCCTACATCAAACCATGGGGAGCAAGTACTTCTCCCTCGATCCTGAACCTTTTCCTGGCAAACTACCAGAAAAGTTTAGTTTATCTGACTTACCAAAGTTTAAAGCCACGGACAATCCCCGTGATCATCTATTGAGCTTTGTGAATGCCATGAACTTGAAAGGCGTGGACAAGTCCATGTATTTACCTGCCTTTCCTTTGTCCTTGGAACCTGTGCCGCTCAAATGGTACTATCACCAGGACCCTAAGCTCTTCCCCACTTGGGAAGACTTTGTCAATGTCTTCATCAAGCAATACTCGTCGAACATGGATTTTCAAGTCACCATGCGCGAGCTGGAAGTTCTCTTCCAAAAGAAAAATGAGGGTTTCACAACCTATTTTGCTAGATGGAGGGATCAGGCGACCCAGCTAATCAATAGGCCTCCCGAAACAGAATTGGTCCAAAAATTCATTGACAACTTGGACCCGGCCTACAGACAGCACCTTAGGTACCTGGGACTTGACACTTTCAAAAGAGTTTATGATGTGGGAATAAAGATCGAGGATGATCTCGCAAAAACAATACAAAGTAAACCCGCATACAAAAGCAACACCTACAACAGGGGCAACACATCCCAAACCCAAGAAGTCCATGGCGTAGAGGAGACTCCCGCCCGAAGAAGCCCTGGAAGATGGGTCCGAGACCGAAAGTTCGCCCCACTCGGGTCAACTTTGGTACAAGCCTTCGAAAGACTAACCAATCAAGGAAAGTTGAGACCTATAGGCCCCACCCGTGACCCTCCTGTCAAGGGCAAATATTGGGTCGAAGGTACTTACTGCAAATTCCATCAAGGAAATGGACATGACACTGAAAACTGCTGGAATCTAAAACATACGATCCAAGACATGATAGAGGATGAATTGATACCTCTCCCTAACGTTGGCAAACCCAACAACAACAAGAGCCCACTCGGCTCTTGTCACATCTCTCTCGACCAACCAGAGAACTTCGACCCCACGGTGTATATTACACCTCAAGGTGCACCACTTGCTGTGGTCCCTATGGATCGAATCGAGAGGGAAGTGTGCGGTGTGTGGGATGATGATGCTGAAGATATTTACCTATCTCAAGTGTCGGGCCAGGACCTCTTTACTGAAACTTGGCCCGGGCATGCTCTCATTGACACCACCCCTTAGGAGCCCGAGGTCGACAACCTCACCCGATCCGGAAGAATATACCAACCGGATATTCGCCCACCTCCTATGGACGACATCCCAGTTAGGCAAACTCCTGAGAATGGACGGCACACCACCGTCGCGGAAGTCATTGAAAATCCTCTCTTGAAACAACTAAAAAGAACTAAAGCCGAAATTACCATCTGGGATCTCATGTGTACTTCAAAGGAACATCGCGAAAAGCTTATTCGCTCACCTCGACCTCATCTCAGTACCTACAGATATCACACCTGACTCCTTGGTTAGCCATGTCACGAGAGATGCCGGAGAAAAGGCCATAGTTTTCACTGACAAAGACTTGCCCAAAGAGGGGGGTGCTCACAACAAAGCCCTTTATCTAGTGGTTGGATGCAAAGGACAAAACATCCCCCTAGCACTCGTAGATAACGTTTCGGCGGTCAATGTTTGCCCATTGCGAACCGCCCATTGCTTGGGGCTAGGAAATGATGACTTCCAAACCTCCACAAGAGGGGTACGAGCTTATGATAACTCCCGAAGGCCTGTGTTGGGAAAAAATCAACCTCACCATACAAACCAGGCCTGTGGCACGCACCACGGAGTTGCAAATAATTGACATCAAGCCCACTTTGAACCTCCTCTTGGGGCAACCTTGGCTCCATGACTTAGGAGGTGTGGCTTCTACCTTGCACCAAATGGTTAAACTTAACCATAACGGGGTAATACTAGAAATCCGCACCCCTCCTCTCGACGTTAGTTGTACTATGGTTGGAACGGCCAAAACTGCAGACGACCTTTACGGGTTTCAAATGGAAGAAACAATCCAGTTCATCGAAGATTATGATCCAGCATTCCTAGACCCGCACGCATCCCGAGTCATCCCTAGAATGCTGTTAGCTCAAGGTTATTTCCCTGGAACCCCATTGGGCATAAGGAAGAAGGAATGCACATTCCATCCTTTACCCAACAAATCTATTCCCTTTGGCTTAGGCTATGAACCAACAAATCTTAGACTGTGACGACTTGTTAGGTTATGATACATATGACAATTCATAAATCATGCGGAAAAACCATAAAGCCAGGAAAGCATATTATTTACACATAATCATTTAGCATAATTTAGATGCATACTCTTTGTTGCGTGCCTTCCCTAGCTGCGCCCGAACCGAACAAGAACAAGTCTTTAGGACTCCAAGTGTCGTCCCTCCGTAGATAGTCCACAGCACGTCCGGATCCGCCTTAAGCTTGACCAACTAGGATCGCCCTTAAGGTACTTAGAATTTTCGGCACTTATAGGCTATTGTATGACTGAATTTTTGCTCTCAAAAATCACTTTGAATACTTGAATACTCTCTGTAAATATGTGACCCTAGGCACCTATTTATAGAGTTATGGAAAAGGATTTGGAATCCTATTAGGATACTAATTTATTTAATTATAATCCTACTAGGACTCTAATTAAATAAACTAAATCTTTTAGGATTAGATTTAATCATATGACAAATCCCGGTAGCCTTAGGATTCGAGTAACACACTTCGAGTGATACGCTAGCACCGCACGCAGGCCTTGCGGCCCACGCACAGCGCCAACCCACTCGTCGCAGCCCCGCGCGCGCGCCAAGGCCATTGCTGGGCCTGGCCTTGCGCAGGCCCGGGCGTGGCTTTGCAGCGTGTTTTTGGGCGCTTGGGCTTGCTGAGCATAGGCCTGGCTTTGTTTTGGGCCTTCGTCTAGCAAGTCTCGTCCGATTCTAATTCGTACGACGCGCTTCCGATTAAATTCCCGATTCCGGAATTTATTTCCGATACGAACAATATTTAATATTTCCGATTCCGGAATTAATTTCTGTTTCGAACAAATATTTAATATTTCCGTTTCCGGAATTATTTTCCGATTCCGATAATATTTCCGATTCTGACAATATTTCCGTTTCCGGCAATATTTCCGATTCCGGCAATATTTCCATTGCCGATAATATTTTCCGATACGTACCATATTTCCGTTTCCGGCAACATCTACGACTTGGATAATATTTATATTTCCGATACGATCCATATTTCCGTTTTCGGCAATATCATCGTTTCCGGAGTATTCATTTCTTGCCTGTGACGATCTCAGCTCCCACTGAAACCAAGATCCGTCGATTCCGAATATCCATAGATGGAGTATTTAATGCCATTAAATACTTGATCCGTTTACGTACTATTTGTGTGACCCTACGGGTTCAGTCAAGAGTAAGCTGTGGATTAATATCATTAATTTCACTTGAACTGAAGCGGCCTCTAGCTAGGCATTCAGCTCACTTGATCTCACTGAATTATTAACTTGTTAATTAATACAGAACCGAATTTATTAGACTTAACATTGAATGCATACTTGGACCAAGGGCATTATTTCCTTCAGTCTCCCACTTGTCCTTAGGGACAAGTGTGCATTTCCTAATTCCTTTGTCGCTCGATGCTTGCTCTTGAACATAAGGTAAGAGTTGTCATCCTTATTATGTCCAGAGGTGTTCCTCGGTTTCAGAGTTCAACTGATCAAATAAACAGATAATCATAGCCTATGATTCATCCGAGCACGGCCATGCATTTCACAGTTTCTAGCTCTTTGAGTGGCCTTGTACAACTTTTAAGCATCTCATCCCGATTTATGGGAGGACAATTCCAATCTTGCTATCTTGAGATTAGACTTCGTTTGATAGGTGATTACCTGAGCGTTGCCTTTATAGCCTCCTTTTACGGTGCGACGGTTGGTCAACGTCAAAGCAACCAGTTCTCAAACAAGTAATCTCAAATCACTCAGGTATTGAGGATTTAGTGTCTAATAATTTTAATGAAATTTACTTATGACAGATTTTCATCTCTTACAGTAAAGTTTCATAGGTCTTGTCTGATACTAGTCTTCCCAAAGTAAGTATCTATGCAAATGATTATGACATTGCCATGTCCACATAGTTCAAGAAACAGAACTACTAGTCATCTTGCATTCTAATCGTCTAACGTTTTCTATGCGTCCAATTTTATAGAAAACTCCGACTAGGGACCATTTTCAACCTTTGACATTCAAGTTCACTTGATAGACATTTCTTAGTCACAGGACTGGTCCTGACAGTCTATCTTGAATATATCGTCAAAGTGAAGGGACTCATCATTTAATAAACCACAAATTAAATGGAAAAATGAATTCTTTTCATTTATTGTGAATGATTAACCAATAATGTTTTACAAAGATTTAAACTCTAAAACTTTAAAACATTAAACAGGGATATCAAAGCCATTCTCCAATATGCTTGATTCCCATAGCTGTAGTGTGCGAGTTGTGCTTCGCCTGCGGCAGAGGTTTAGTTAATGGATCTGATATGTTGTCATCAGTTCCAATCTTGTTTATCTCGACTTCTTTTCTTTCAACGAACTCTCGTAGAAGGTGAAATCTACGAAGTACATGCTTGACTCTCTGGTGGTGTCTAGGCTCCTTTGCCTGTGCAATAGCTCCGTTATTATCACAATACAGGGCTATTGGTCCTTTAATGGAGGGGACTACACCAAGTTCACTTATGAACTTCCTTAGCCATATAGCTTCCTTTGCTGCTTCATGTGCAGCAATGTACTCCGCTTCAGTTGTAGAATCCGCAATGGTGCTTTTCTTAGCACTTTTCCAGCTTACTGCACCCCCGTTGAGGCAGAAGAAAAACCCAGACTGTGATCTGAAATCATCTTTGTCGGTTTGGAAACTTGCGTCCGTATAGCCTTTAACAATTAATTCATCATCTCCAACATAGACCAGGAAGTCATCTTTGTGCCTTTTCAGGTACTTCAGAATATTCTTGGCAGCAGTCCAATGCGCCTCTCCTGGGTCTGACTGGTATCTGCTCGTAGCACTGAGTGCGTACGCAACATCCGGGCATGTACATATCATAGCATACATTATTGAACCAATCAATGATGCATATGGAATCCCATTCATTCGTCTACGCTCATCAAGTGTTTTTGGGCACTGAGTCTTGCTTAGAGTTATTCCATGAGACATGGGTAGGTAGCCTCGCTTGGAGTCCGCCATCTTGAACCTATCAAGCACCTTATTGATATAAGTGCTTTGACTAAGTCCAATCATCTTTTTAGATCTATCTCTGTAAATCTTGATGCCCAATATGTACTGTGCTTCTCCTAGATCCTTCATCGAAAAACATTTCCCAAGCCAAATCTTGATAGAGTTCAACATAGGAATGTCATTTCCGATAAGTAATATGTCGTCGACATATAATACTAGGAAAGCAATTTTGCTCCCACTGACCTTCTTGTATACACAAGATTCGTCTGCGTTCTTGATGAAACCAAAGTCACTTACTGCTTCATCAAAACGTATATTCCAGCTCCTGGATGCCTGCTTCAATCCGTAGATTGACTTCTTTAGCTTGCATACCTTTTAGCATTCTTTGGATCCTCAAAACCTCCAGGCTGTGTCATAAACACAGTTTCTGTTAAAACGCCGTTTAAGAAAGCAGTTTTGACATCCATCTGCCATATTTCGTAATCGTAATATGCAGCGATTACTAACATTATCCGAATAGACTTTAGCATTGCAACTGGTGAAAAGGTTTAATCGTAATCCACACCGTGGACTTGCCTGTAACCTTTTGCAACCAATCTAGCTTTGAAAACTTCAAGTTTCCCATCCTTGTCCTTTTTCAGTTTGAAAACCCATTTGCTTCCAATGGCTTGGTAGCCATCTGGCAAATCGACCAAATCCCATACTTGGTTTTAAGACATGGAGTCTAATTCAGATTGCATGGCTTCTTGCCATTGCTTGGAGCTGGGGCTCATCATAGCTTGTTTGTAAGTCGCAGGTTCATCACTTTCAAGTAATAGAACGTCATAGCTCTCGTTCGTCAAAATACCTAAGTACCTTTCCGGTTGAGATCTATATCTTTGCGATCTACGCGTGGTAACATTTCTAGATTGACCATGATTCTCACCAAATTCTTCTAAAGATCTCTGAGTTTCATCCTGAATGTCATCTTGAGCATTCTCTAGAGTTTGTTGTTCGACTCGAATTTCTTCGAGGTCTACTTTTCTCCCACTTGTCATTTTGGAAATGTGATCTTTCTCCAAAAAGATACCATCTCGAGCAACAAACACCTTGTTCTCAGATGTATTGTAGAAGTAATACCCCTTTGTTTCCTTTGGATAGCCCACAAGGATACATTTGTCATATTTTGGATGAAGTTTGTCTGAAATTAATCGTTTGACGTATACTTCACATCCCCAAATCTTAAGAAAAGACACATTTGGAGGCTTTCCAAACCATAATTCATATGGAGTCTTTTCGACAGCTTTAGACGGAGCTCTATTTATAGTGAGTGCAGCTGTATTTAGTGCATGTCCCCAAAATTCTAATGGAAGTTTGGCCTGACCCATCATTGACCTGACCATGTCTAGCAAGGTTCTGTTCCTCCGTTCTGACACACCGTTCCATTGTGGTATTCCAGGAGGAGTCAATTCTGATAGAATTCCACATTCTTTCAGATGGTCATCAAATTCATAGCTCAGATATTCACCGCCTCTATCAGACCGCAGTGCCTTAATCTTCTTGCCTAATTGATTCTCTACTTCGCTCTGAAATTCCTTAAATTTGTCAAAGGATTAAGACTTATGCTTCTTTAGGTAGACATAACCATATCTACTGAAGTCATCAGTGAAAGTGATAAAGTAGCTGAAACTACCGCTAGCATTTGTACTCATTGGTCCACAGACGTCTGTATGGATTAAACCCAATAGTTCATTTGCTCTTTCTCCAACTTTAGAGAAAGGTTGCTTTGTCATTTTGCCAAGTAAACATGATTCGCATTTACCATAATCATCTAAGTCAAATGGTTCTAGAATTCCTTCCTTTTGAAGTCTTTCTAAGCGTTTCAAGTTTATATGGCCTAATCGACAATGCCACAGATAGGTGAGATCTGAATCATCCTTTTTGGCCTTTTTTGTATTTATGTTATATACTTGTTTGTCGTGATCTAATAAATAAAGTCCATTGACTAATCTAGCAGATCCATAAAACATCTCTTTAAAATAAAACGAACAACTATTGTCTTTTATTAAAAAGGAAAATCCCTTGGCATCTAAGCAAGAAACTGAAATGATGTTTTTAGTAAGACTTGGAACATGGAAACATTCTTCCAGTTCCAAAACTAGCCCGGAGGGCAACGACAAATAATAAGTTCCTACAGCTAATGAAGCAATCCGTGCTCCATTTCCCACTCGTAGGTCGACTTCACCCTTGCTTAACTTTCTACTTCTTCTTAGTCCCTGTGGATTGGAACATAAGTGTGAGCCACAACCTGTATCTAATACCCAAGAAGTTGAATTAGCAAGTATACAGTCTATAACGAAAATACCTGAAGATGGAACGACTGTTCCGTTCTTCTGATCTTCCTTTAGCTTCAAGCAATCTCTCTTCCAATGCCCCTTCTTCTTGCAGTAGAAGCATTCGGATTCAGAAGTGGGTTGACTGACCTTCCTCTTTACAGATTTGGCGCCAGTTTGCTTAGTTGGGCTGGCCTTGTTGCCACCTTTCTTAGCATTCCTCTTCTTTCCAGATTTCTTGAACTTGCCCCCACGCACCATAAGCACATCCTGCTTATCACTTTTGAGCGTCTTTTCAGCGGTCTTCAGCATACCGTGAAGCTCAGTGAGCGTTTTGTCCAGACTATTCATACTGTAGTTCAGTTTCAACTGATCATACCCGCTATGAAGAGAATGGAGGATGGTGTCTATAGCCATTTCCTGAGAAAATTGCTGATCCAGCCGACTCATATTCTCAATGAGTCCAATCATTTTGAGAACATGTGGACTTACGGGCTCGCCTTTCTTAAGCTTGGTCTCAAGAATTTGCCTATGAGTCTCGAATCTTTCGACTCGAGCCAAATCTTAGAACATGTTCTTCAACTCACTGATGATTGTGAAAGCATCTGAGTTGATGAACGTTTTCTGCAGATCTGCACTCATGGTGGCGAGCATTAGACATTTCACATCCTTGTTGGCATCAATCCAACGATTGAGGGCTGCCTGAGTGACCCCGTCGCCTGTGGCTTCGGGCATCGCCTCTTCTAGGACATACTCCTTTCCTTCCTGCATAAGAACTATTTGCAAGTTCCTTTGCCAGTGAAGGAAGTTTTTCCCGTTCAACTTCTCCTTTTCGAGAATTGATCGAATGTTGAATGAATTGTTGTTTGCCATATTTAAAACTACAATTGAAAAGAATAAACAAATAAATAACCATTCACAGTTTCTCTTAATAAACTTAAATTCTAGCATACATGCATAATTCAATGTTCATTAAGCATTTTATTCAAGTTATGTGTTCCGGCAGGTGTGAATAAAATGATTCCAAGATCCTAAAATCATTGAAGAACTAAGCACAGTTTGTCGACTTAATCCTAAAACATCTTAGGTAAGCAAAAGCCTTTTGCTAATAGTCTAGAAACTATTCTTGGTTGATAGGTACGTCTAAGAACTTATTAGGTAAACCTATCGATTTTGCCACGACATAAAAGGACTCCTTACTTATATCGTTGAGTTTCACCAAAACTAAAATGTACTCACAATTATTTGTGTACCTTACCCCTTTAGTATCGACAAGTAACACCTCGCTATGGCGGAAAACTATTACTAAGATCGATGTAAAGGATATCCAAGCAAGTGTATATTTTGGCATGACACCTTTTAACTCAATTTTAAAGTTTGGAACTTAAGGCTCTTACTATGTTGGTTAGATTTTAAGTGAACTAAAATCCTTAATCATGCAACATAATCAAGCTTTTGATCTCATGCATTTTAAGACATATTTAAAAGCAATAAATAACTTAAAACATGCATAAGATAAATGTGATCTAGTATGGCCCGACTTCATCTTGAAGCTTTAACTTCAAAGTCCGTCTTGAAAATCTCCGTGGGAGGCACCATTTTCTTCAAATAGAATAAGCTATAATTAAAACTAATTACAACTATTTGATGGTACGTAGACCATATTTGAATTGAAAAACAACTTTGGTACTTTAGACCAATTACATTCAAATTAATGGTACGCAGACCATATTTTCTATTCTATTTGGGCCATACTAGTCACTTCATAACCTGCAAAACAGTACATATACAATATATACCATTCACCCATTCATTATCATGAATGGGCCACATAGCTGGTTAGTAAAACACATTATGCATCACATAAACATTTGCAGCAATTAATCAAGGGCACCAATAATCTACAAATTATTCAGTCCTTATTAATTCTAATCAAGTTGTTTTAACCTTAAGGATTTGTAGACCTAATCAAGAGTTTATGACAAAAAGTGCTCCCACTTAAACCAATAAATTCATATGCTTTACTAATTTTAAACATAAAAATGTATTTCTAGTCTAACCGGAAACATACAAATTTAATTAAAATTTAAAGCTCATATAAATTTATAATTGAATCCAAAAAGTTTATTTAATTTCAGTCGTATTTAAATTAATTCATGATTTTAATTTTAGTAAAATAATTAGAATAAATAAAATTTATTATAATTACAATATTCAAAATTAAAATCCAAGAAAATAATTTAAATTATTAATTTTAAAATTAATTAAAATTACGTAAACTGAAAATTTCAAATTAAAATTTCAAAACGATCTAATTGCAACGCAACAACTCCACGCATCGCACGCCCATGGGCCACACGCACACAGCCATGCTGGCCATGTGCGCGCAGCCCATGCGCTGCCTCGCATCGCTGCTGCTCACCATCGCAAGGCATCACGGGAGCCGGTGCTCGCTGCGTGCGCAAGCGCTCGACGCATGAGCATGCTGCCGCAGCCCATCGCTGGGCGCAGCGCTCGTCGCACGCACAACAAGCACTCGCACGCCATCGCTGGGCGCTGCGCTCATCGCACGCACAACAAGCACTCGCACGCCATCGCTGGGCGCAGCGCTCGTCGCACACACAACAAGCACTCGCACGCCATCGCTGGGCGCAGCGCTCCTCGCACGCACAATAGCGCTCGCTGCGCGCGAGCGATCGATGCTTGGCGCAACACTCGTGGCACACGAGCTTACGCTCGCTGCGCGCGACGCTCCGCACGCTTGCGCGAGGCGGTGCACGCTGTGGCGCAGCTCGCTTGCTGCCCACACGCGACTGCTCGTGCCTTGCTCTCGCCCTCACCCATTCGCCCATTGCACACAGCCCACGACACAAGGCAGGGTTTCTGCCTTGTGCTCGTGCACCATGGCCTTGCTCATTGCATTCGTACCGCATGGGCGACGAGCTCCCTTGCTCGTCGTCACATGCCCGCACTATACAACACCCCTTAAGGGTAACACGTAGCGTCCATTGCTTTGTGCGTGCAAGTTATATGAGCGAATCGCATAAAAATTTAAAATTTATATTCAAAATTAATGACAAATTAATAATTAATATTATTTTCATAATTTTAGGGCGAAAAATCGAAAATTTATTATTCAATTGATTTCCGATTAATATGGATTCAAGTCTAGGTCATAAAATTTAAAATTTAACATAAATTTACAATTTTTATGGTGGTTTTTAATCATAGGTATCTAATTAAATTATAACTAATTATGAAAATCAAATTAATTCCAAATTATTCCAATTTTCAACAAATTAATCATAATTATAAATTAGATTTCATAATTAACAAGGCTAGGCATTCAAACTTGTTAAACATATACAGTAGGTCAATCAAAAATTCAAGATTTATCAACAAGAATCGCAAATATTTAATTTAACATCTTAAATTTACGAAATTTTGCATTCGAAAAACTAAAACCTTCGAAAAGTCATAGTTAGGCTTCGAATTTGAGAATTCTGGGTTCGGCCGAAAAATTCTAATTTTGTCAAAATTTTAGAATGCCTTTTACATGCGGAATTGACACAAAAATCACACGATTTGGATGAGTAAAGAAGAAACTGCCGAAAAACTGCGTACGTATAATTAAATAAACGCAATTTGCAATTAATTAACAATTACGAAAATTAATCACCCCTTTTAATTCTTGCAAATTTGTAATATTTAACCATGTTCATGCAATTTAGATTATGAAAATAATAAGAGGCTCGTGATACCACTGTTAGGTTATGATACATATGTTAATTCATAAATCATGCGGAAAAACCATAAAGCCAGGAAAGCATATTATTTACACATAATCATTTAACATAGTTTAGATGCATACTCTTTGTTGCGTGCCTTCCCTAGCTGCGCCCGAACCGAACAAGAACAAGTCTTTAGGACTCCAAGTGTCGTCCCTCCGTAGATAGTCCACAGCACGTCCGGATCCGCCTTAAGCTTGACCAACTAGGATCGCCCTTAAGGTACTTAGAATTTTCGGCACTTATAGGCTATTGTATGACTGAATTTTTGCTCTCAAAAATCACTTTGAATACTTGAATACTCTCTGTAAATATGTGACCCTAGGCACCTATTTATAGAGTTATGGAAAAGGATTTGGAATCCTATTAGGATACTAATTTATTTAATTATAATCCTACTAGGACTCTAATTAAATAAACTAAATCTTTTAGGATTAGATTTAATCATATGACAAATCCCGGTAGCCTTAGGATTCGAGTAACACACTTCGAGTGATACGCTAGCACCGCACGCAGGCCTTGCGGCCCACGCACAGCGCCAGCCCACTCGTCGCAGCCCCGCGCGCGCGCCAAGGCCATTGCTGGGCCTGGCCTTGCGCTGGCCCGGGCGTGGCTTTGCAGCGTGTTTTTGGGCGCTTGGGCTTGCTGAGCGTAGGCCTGGCTTCGTGCCGGGCCTTCGTCTAGCAAGTCTCGTCCGATGCTAATTCGTACGACGCGCTTCCGATTAAATTCCCGATTCCGGAATTTATTTCCGATACGAACAATATTTAATATTTCCGATTCCGGAATTAATTTCTGTTTCGAACAAATATTTAATATTTCCGTTTCCGGAATTATTTTCCGATTTCGATAATATTTCCGATTCTGACAATATTTCCGTTTCCGGCAATATTTCCGATTCCGGCAATATTTCCATTTCCGATAATGTTTTCCGATACGTACCATGTTTCCGTTTCCGGCAACATCTACGACTTGGATAATATTTATATTTCCGATACGATCCATATTTCCGTTTCCGGCAATATCATCGTTTCCGGAGTATTCATTTCTTGCCTGTGACGATCACAGCTCCCACTAAAACCAAGATCCGTCGATTCCGAATATCCATAGATGGAGTATTTAATGCCATTAAATACTTGATCCGTTTACGTACAATTTGTGTGACCCTACGGGTTCAGTCAAGAGTAAGCTGTGGATTAATATCATTAATTCCAGTTGAACTGAAGCGGCCTCTAGCTAGGCATTCAGCTCACTTGATCTCACTGAATTATTAACTTGTTAATTAATACTGAACCGCATTTATTAGACTTAACATTGAATGCATACTTGGACCAAGGGCATTATTTCCTTCACGACTACCCTAGCTTTACAAGATGAAGGTTTCGATCCAACCCGGTTAATCGCTCTTGCATCAACACTAGAAGAGATCGAGAACGGATGGGTGAAGACATATCAGTGGGTCAATGCAAAAGGAATAGAATTCAAGATGAGTACTGGTGAAGGACCAAAGTTTTACGAGACTAAACCCAAGGTTTGAGCCACATAGAGCACCGTAGTAAAAAGCGCCTAGTAGTTCTTTAGATTGGTAGAAAAAAAATAAAGACTTTAGATGGTCCTAAGACCCCTTAGAATATAGGTCAAGTTTGTTTCAGTGTGTTTTCCTTACTTTCCAAATTAATAAAGGCGTAATATTTCTCCTAAAATTTTATTCTAACACTAAGTAAACACCAAATGTACTTGCAAAATACAAAAATAAAGAGGCGGCCCACTCTAGGCCCAACAAACGAGACCCATTCGGTCTTGACATAGTGCCACGGGAACCAATTCCCGAAACCCACAAAATAAACCGCACCATCCCATTCATAACCTAAAAAGTCAACCAGTGTCATCATGAAAGTCAATCCATGCAACCCAAAGAAATCAAAAGGAAATCAAATTCAAACAATACAAAGGTTGCTTAAGAAAAAACTCATAAAAAAATAGACACCGCCCCCCGCATCAACACGCACCTCAACCCACCTCAAAAGCCTACACAAAGATCTTCATATCTTCCACACCCTAACTCCATTTTCAAAGCCGTTTCGTGTCACGGATAGAAAAAATTAATCTGGACAAAAATGCAGCTCACGCTAACATACAAAAAAGCCTCCGAAATAGCCTCAAAATTGATTTTAAATACGAGAAAAAATCAAAGCACTAAAACAAAAAAAGAGAAAAAAAAGGAAATGCAAGAACACGTGAAGCAAAGCGTAAAAAACGACCGCCCAAGTCATTTTCAGCGCCCAGGGCTGGGCGCCGAAATCTTTGACGCCCCAGTCTGGGCGTTGAAACTCTCTGCCTGCCTAAATTTTTAAGAAGTGCTCATCATTTTATCCGCACATAACGGAAAAATAACGAACACTTGGGGGGTACAGCACGTATCCAAATAGGCTCACCAAAAAATATAGCCATACAAAAAGTAGTCGAATTTCATTTTTTACGCGACTAACGGCAAACAAAAAAACGGCAGACGAAAATAATGATAATACTTCACTCATTTGACCGGTTAAGTAATATGCTACCACCTCAGGGCATATCTATTAAAATCTGGCATCCTAGAATTTATTCTAGCTAGAACTACGCGCGACCTGATTCTGACAAGATACGTAGGCAATCCTTACCAAGGATTCGGTCCAATAAAAAAAAACAAACATACATATATTGAAAAAGTGTTAGACATATAAAAAGTGTTAGACATATAAAAATATAAAAAAAAGGAGGAGAAACAAAAAATGAAAATGAAAAAATAAAATACGCCTTTATTGAAAAATAATAAGAAGGAAAACAAAGTGCTAAGAAATGAAAAAACAAACACAACTGAAATAAATAAAGGGCACCTACACCCTAGCAAGAACTACACTACTCTAGTTCTTCCGGATCATCAAATAAAGTCTTGTAGAGGGCAATGTTCGCAGGATCCACCCCCACAGTCTTCTGCGCCGCCCCAATATCAATCTCCATAAGAACCGGCTCCTAGACACTAACTTCCAAAGATGCCAAGGCTTCAGAAACATTCTCAGTTATAGCCCGCTCAGGCTCAAGGGAACAGACAATGGTGGGAGAAGGATTATTATCATCAACTAGACTAGTCACTGTTTCTACAGACGGATGAGCCTTCCTAACCCATACATTGTTCCGGCGACGATCTCCGCGAGAGCTTGCATTTCCTTTAACAACAACAGGCCCCTTCATGTTAGGCATTTTTTTAGGCCTGAAACTGGAACGGGGAGGAACTTCCTTTCGCTTTCGATCAGGACGAGTTTCACAGTCTTAATACCATGGGTACGAGGTTTGGCAGAATCAGGACCCTCATACTTAACACGAATACGAGGTATCAAAAGTTCAGCCGGCTCCCCATTTCGAGCCTCGGTCCTCACAGCTTTATCATCGGAGCTCATCCACAACTTGTAGTTTTCAGAAAGACCCACAAAGCCATTTGTAGCTACGGCCTAACGCGGGAGACCATCATAATACTTAGCCCACGCTTGAACCCGTGCTTGTGAAAAGGCCGCTACTTTAGGTGGTACCTTATCAGAAAAGGGGATAGTCTGCCTTAAACCGTATTGACGCATGACTCGGTAAGGGAAAATATAAATGGGTCGAGATAGCCCCAACAAGGAAACATAAACCGATACATCAGATTCCCCCCGTCATAGTAGTCAAACCCCACCACGGTACCACCCACTTAATAGAACAGATGCCATAAGTAAAAAAGGAGGCCCATTCGGCCTCGTCCTGGCCTTGGTGCAAGTATTTTCGGTTACCCAAGGCTATAGGGCGATAATGTTTAGGATCGGCAGGAGCTTCCAAGAGCCTAAGCCGTTCCACGAGCCAAATCTGCAAAAAACGGGTACGATCAAAAAATAATAATAAAAAGAAAACGGTTCCTGGGGCGCAGTTTCAACGCCCAGGACCAGGCGCCGAAAATTCCAACGCCCAGCCCTGGGTGCTGAAACTCAGCCCCAAGGCAGGACGAATAAAAAAATATGTATGCAAAAAAAATGTGTACGTGCGCAAGAAAAAAAATCGATTACTTGCAGTAATAGGGGGCTTCCCTTAAAATATTCAGATTTGGCATCCTGCTTCAGCTCATCCGCACTCAGCAAAGTCTCGGCAACCACCAACGGCATAATAGAATAGCAACTTTCCATCTGGCTAATCAAGGGGATCAACCTTATGTCACCAAACTCACCATTGTTATTCGACATCGATCAAATAGTGATTCAACAAGCAAAATACAAGGGCTCGAATATTCAATTTCTGTTCGGTCATATTCTTACTAGGCCTAAAGTGGTGTTTTACAAGTTTTGCCAAATTAACCTCATCACCTACAACAACTTCAGCAAGCATGTTAGCATCTAGTCCTAGGAAAGCCCCTATGGTTGTTTACTCTCTTCAATAGTGCCAGGAGTGGCAGGGGTAGCATTAGTAGGATAACCAAGGATCGCAGCAAATTCATCTGGCAAAGGACATATTTCGTTGCCCCGAAAGACAAAAACATGATGATCGGAATCCCAAAAGCTTAGGGCTGCGTGCAGAAAATTATAGTCAATGTTATTTTGTTGTAAGCCTAAAAGTGCCTCTAAGTGGTATTCTTTCAACAAAGCCTTTTCTGTAGGATAAAGGGCCCGTAGCCAACGCCTAACAGTCCGTTGGAGTGAGAAAGTGGGAATCGACATGACGAAAGCAAGAAGTAATTAAAACACAGCAAAGAAAGAAGGAAATTGAGAGTGATGAAAAATAGGGACGTGTCTAGCCCCTATATATAGCTGAACGCATCAAGTGACATCCTGATCCCATTCGGAAACGCGTTAAGAAATCCGAAAGTCAAGATTCGCCAGGAAAGGACTTTCAGCGCCCGAAGCTGTGCGCCGAAATATTTAATGCCCAGCCTTGGGCGCCGAAAATGCAGCCCAAGGCCCAGATTTCACAAAACGCGAAGCAGGAAAAGACTTAAAACCGTGTTGCTAGACACGAGGCCCTATGTACAATTAAGATCAAGCCCAAAAGCACCTTTAAGCTCCCAAATAGCAAAAATGAATGGTAAAACTTGGTCGAAACTTAGACTTGTATCAAGAAACATATATGTACACTTTTCAAAACAAAAAATATCAAGGTCATTCTTCGAAACACCAAAAAATGTTTTTAAGTCGTTGGTTTCTCAAATAAAAAATGTTGTCTGTCAAAGGATTAAATCGGGCCAAGCTAAACCGAATTATATTAAAACTTGTCGCCCGAAGACTGAAGTCGCACCCCATAACTTCGCCAAAGTAGCACACCACTATGAAAGGTCGCTCGCACATACGAGCTCGACCCCAAACATGATTAAAAGACGTTATGAAGTATGCGAAAAATGACCACCAAAGCCCGAGTGCTTGGGGGCTCACGAAAAGTATACTCCAACAGAGAGCGCGCAATCAAAATCACAATCCCGGGCTGCGCTATACGACGTCCCATGTTTGGATGATCTCAAAAGAACAGGTTCGACCTCAGAAAAGGGTCGTCATTGACATTTGTACATGCTCCTCTGATCAAAGACCAAGTAGTGGCAAAAATCGAGCCATAAAGACTAGCTCAAAACCACGAAAGCAGACGATCGCAAGACAAAGGTTTGTCTAAACACGTTGTCAGCCCACGTTCAGGTTACAACTAAATTCGAGCATCCCTCGAAAGAATTCGCTCTTTTAAGAATGAACAAAAGAAATTCTCAAAAAAGAAATCACAATGAACAAAAAATAGAGACTTGCCCACCTCAATCAGGCATGACCGCGCCGCGAACCACGCGAGTTCCAAATCAAGGAAAAAACGAATTCGGGGATGTCCACCCTTAGCGGACAGGACTCGCCCACCTTCAGCGGGCGGGGTCTGCGTCACTAGCCGCGCAGGTCCTCAGTTTTCCAAAAATGAAATTTTCAAAATTCAAAAATGAAACAGGCTCGCAATCTTCAGCCGGCGGGGTCTACTACGCAAACCACGTAGGTCCTTATTTTCAAAAAATAAAACAAATTTCAAAATAGATTCGTCCACTTCTATGGGACGGGGTGCCCACCCTTAGTGGACAGGTTCGCCATCTTTAGCCGGCGGGGTCTACGTCACAAGCCGCGTAGGTCCTTATTTTCAAAATCTCAAAAACAAGATTCGTCCACTTTTTCGGACGGAGCGTCCACCCTTAGCGGACAGGCTCGCCATCTTTAGCCGGCGGGGTCTACGTCACAAGCCGCGTCGGTCCTTAGTCGCTGCAGCGATAACTTTCTCTGGTTTTCCCTTTTTCAAAAATTAAACGGATTGGTTTTCCGTTTTTTCCAAAAAAGAGCGATGTGCTGGATTTTCCTTCGTTTTACGTCCTATAAAAACAAGGGGGTTTTCTCTTTTAGCTAGCCCTGAAAATGAGAATCTTTAAAAACATTTTTACCTCGTGGTTGGGCTTGGTCAGGCCCAATTACACTTTATAGCTTTGATTTCGAAAACATCTGTAGCTACTCCCAATGACAAAGTGAGGGAGTTTCTACGCACCTTTAGTTCCTTCCAATGACAAAGTGAGGAAGTTTCTATACTATCCGTTGACGAATCCCAATGACACGTGAGGAATATGTTGACACTTCCAGTGATGACCCTTAAGTCAAATGTTTTCACTCGGGGGCTCGTGAGACCCTCGCCAAAACAGGTCACCATGGCTTGTGCGACGCACTCCGTCTAATACTTTGACCATCGTCTTACTCCAAGACTCAGTCAAAGTGGGGGGCTAACTGTAGACACCTACTTTTGTCCCCATTCCCGAAAGGGAAAGTTCGATGATGAAAACGTAAATCTCCACTTTACAACGCATCTCCTATAAAATAACGAATCTCAATTCCCCTTTTCATTTCACCCGAAACCTGCTATTTATAGAAACCTGCTATTTAGGGAAACCTTCTAAAAATAGTAACTGCCGTAATTGGTAATTGTTAAAAGTGGCAATTCATAAAAGATAGAAACCTGTCAGAATTAGGTGTTGCACTCCAACATAAATCCTAAATGAGATAGAAATTGCGAAAGAATCCTATTCCTAATATGATTCAAAAGTAAGAGTCACGTATTAATTAAAATCCTAACGAGCCTAGAGTTCGTAACGGGCCCAGACGCATCCCGTCACAAGGTTAATACGCACTAAAAGACTCAAGTAAATCTCAAATACTCCGGATTCTAGGAATCCGAATCTGACTAAGAAAAACAGCCCAGATCCTATTTTCAACGCCTAGCTCTGGGCGCCGAAATCTTCGGCGCCCCGGCCTGGGCGCTGAAAATACCTGGTACGTGTTTTTTCCTAATTCCTCGTGGATTAGAGTTCTGCAATTCTATCTTTCCACGAACTCTTTTCTATAAATTGGGCCCTAAGTTCAACATGAAAAGAACAACAACAACACACAATTATTATTCTGAGTATTGACTCTAAACCCCTAAGCCTAAGCCTCACGCTACAAAACTGATCACGCGTTCTGTCGCAATCGATCCATAAATCGAACAGAACGTATCCTGTCCCATAATTTGAGAATCGTTAAATAAAAGGGGAAAT
Organism: Spinacia oleracea; assembly: GCF_020520425.1. NCBI lineage: Eukaryota > Viridiplantae > Streptophyta > Magnoliopsida > Caryophyllales > Amaranthaceae > Spinacia > Spinacia oleracea. Next base: position 34,298,362 of record NC_079492.1, read on the forward strand.
AGCAAAGTCAAAGTGGTTAGTTTTCTGAGAACCGTGACGCACCTCTCAAGGGTGCGTCGTAATGTGTCCCTTTTCCATGGTTTAATTGCTTTTCTCACCCTTTTATGAGCTGTTAAACTAACTAAAATCTGATTGTTCGATCACGCTTAATAAATATAATATTTTTGGGAAATTGGATTATCATGCTAGGTCCATTAAAACAATCTAAATCAGATAATCGCGCTCGATCTAGTACTATATGTTGCATATTGTTAAAATCAACTCAGATTAGTTTAATAGTTAACGCATGTCCCTTCAATTATTTATGCTGAGCTAGTAAGGATATCCTGCCTCTGGAGTTATCGAAGAGCGAGTACTCCTCTCGGTAGTTACAGTCCCCCGAACCCTCAATCTCTACCCTGCGGGTGTACGTTGAGCGATCCCCACCACCAGGGATCACAAGGGAACCTACGACCGTCGTGGTCAAACATAATTGCACTCCCTTTATGTCACGATAACCGGGTTTTGTCAGTTTTTCTCATTGTCGTTAAAAACTGAATGGCGACTCCTATATTACTAGTCAATTGGGTGTAAACTCACAGGAAATCCAATTACACTTGATTTGACAAAAAGAAGCGTCACACCCACGAGGGACGAGGTCACGCATTAGCCTCGTGCTTTTTCGACCCCCTCACAGCTGCTAAATTGCTATGTTTCAGCAACCAATACCTACTCTGGAGCATTGAGCATCAAACATCCTTGTGTTGAGTTAAAAATAACAGCATGAGGCTATATCAGGCCATATGAAATTACGCACTACTCTTATCTCTTATATTATTAGACTTCCAAACTACCTAATTAGTTGTTTTCGTCATAGATTTATATTACATACACTGAGTATAGTTAGTATGTGTAACTGATTAGAGAATAGTTATATATATATATATATATATATATATATATATATATATATATATATATATATATATATATATATATATATATATATATATATATATATATATATATATATATATATATATATATATATATATATATATATAGGGGAGGGATCCGATATGAACACTCCCTTAGGTAAGAACACTTCTATCAATAAGAACACCTTCTAATTCGTTGGATTAGATTAGATCCAACGATCGGCTAACCGCGTGTCTACTACAATAATGGCAAAATGGTAAAAAACTCAAACTTCCTAAGAACATTAAAGAAACAAATTAGAACGTGATTTTCTCTCTCATCGAAACCAAAATTTCCCAAATTATTTCTCTCTCTCTTAAAACCTCCATGTTTCTCTCTCCAAAATCCCCAAATTTTGCTGAATTTAATCGATAACCTTCCAATTTCTTGTTACATTCTTCGAAAGTTGTCCATATATTGCATAGAATCATCAACGAATTGAACAAGTTTGAAAGGAAAACCCTAGAAATCTCAAACCTCAATTTTCGAATGGATCGAAGTGACAAACTAGCAAAATCTCCAGAAATAGCTTAACAAACAACGAAGGTTAGTAATAATCTATTGATTTCGCACTATAATATCCGTTTTTAATTGTTGATTTTGACTAGTTTTTGAAATTTTCCATAGATCCATGGATTTGCAATGTGTTGAAGCAAATCTACAAAAATATAAGGTGAGTAATAATCTTTGAATTTCGGTCAATTTAAGTGTTTTTTATTAGTTTTTGTTAATTATTTTTTTCGAAATTTCTGGAAGTTCGTCTATATGTATTGCGATGATGGGGAATTTCCTAGAGCAGATACTAGTCCTCAAGATCTTCTAATACAAATTAATTCGTAAGTAATCTACAATTTTTTTGAGTTTTAAGTACTAATTTAAATTCTATTTGATGTTCTGTATAATGTGATGTTCAATTATTTAAAATTCATGTTCAATTTATTATTTTATTAGTATGCATCTGATTGATAAATTCATGTGCAGATTCGAAATAACTGTAATTGATTTCTATTTTTTTGAGGATTAATGCAATGAAATTATAATTTGTTGTGGTTAAAAATAAATGTCCTAATGTTTTTAGAAAATAGTTGTTTAGCTTTTAGAACATAATTGTAAGACATGTGAAGTGGGTTTCATACCAGAGTTGTTGCACATAATTATTGTTGTTAGCCTCTAAAGGTTTGCATCATTACTCTGAAGTTGTTTGCCATTTAGCCAGTGTAATATAAAATTTTGACTTCTCTTTTGTTGCACAAACAATGAAAACTTATAATGTGTACGGAAATGGCCTAACTTTTATAGAACATAATTTTTTGTTGTTAGAACATAAGGAAACAATGTTTAGAACATAAGGACCAATATTTAGAATAATATTAGACTTTTCTCTTTTAGACCTTAAGGTGTTATTGATGTCGTGTGTTAGTAATGCTTGTAGATTCTTTGGTCATTATGAATGCAAGTTGAAATCAAATTAATTTTTTTTCGTAATTGGTCCAACTACAATGTAATGAGATCCCACTGTACTAGGCCTGGTTAAAGGAATAGATGAGGTGGTTTAACAAATATCTAGACAGGGCTTACTCCTTTTTTTTATTAATTATTCTTTCAGCTCTGCTGTGACATTAGCTTCAGGCTCCAGCTTGAGTAGGCTCCTGAGTCTATCTGATGATCTATTTTGGAAGACAGGATGAATCCATGCCAGAGTGGCAGAGTGCAACAACGTGGTGCGTTTATTTGTGATGGTTGGTTTTCATACCCCTTACTTTATTTTTATGTACGAAAGATCATACATTAATATTTCACCAGATTGACTACTTAGAATATTATGATTTGAATTTTAGGACATGTAGTTATCAATAGTGATATGATGAAAAAGGTGATGTTAGTGGTCTAACATTCTCTTGAAATCTTAGAAAATATGTGCAAATAGGTCCTTACGATTATTGATAGCATCAAGTTAAATTTAGATCCTAAGATTAAAGTGATAGAACAATAAGCGCTCTTTGGTTTTTGTTTTAGCTAAGTATATTTGTTGTTATTTTAGAACACATGACTTAATTTTTAGAACATAAGGCATACGTTTTAGAACACATGATTTAAGTATTAAAGAAAACTAAAGCCTTAAGTTTTTCAACATTTACAATGATTTATAGAACATGAGCCCGTTAATTTATCTAAGAATGGAGTTTATTATATAGCTAAGCCATGAGCTATTCCCTAATTTCGATAATCGTAAGTGAAACTTAGATTTTGGTTGGTTCTTTTTAGCTATCTAATTTGGTTTTTGTTTGAATTTGTTGTTAATTTTAGAACACAAGGGTCGGTTTTAGAACACATGACTTAATTTTTAGAACATAAGGCGTACATTTTAGAACACATGATTTAAATTTTAAAACTAAAGCCTTAAGTTTTTGAACATTTGCAGAGCTTTATAGAACATGAGCCTGTTGATTTATCGAAGAATGGAGTTTATTATATAGCTCAGCCATGGACTATTCCCTAATATTGTTAATGGTAAGTGAAACTATTAGATTTTGGTTGGCTCTATTAAGCTTACTAACTTTATTAGCGTGTTATAGTTGGCTATATCCTTAAAGCTTACACGAATATTTACCCTTTCTTTAGAGTTAATGTATTTCCATGGTTTAGTTTGATTGTTAGGTGTTTGGTATCATGTACCTTGCTACTAAGTTTGATACTTTGATTTGTTTGTTAAGACTCCTACGTCAGGCCGCTCTTGGTTTAAAACTAACTAATGTATGTGTTTCGATCAGGTCAAATATTGAATGTATTAATTCTGATGTGGGAGAGTACTGTTTCAGGTGCCTTAAAGTGTACAAGGGTCGTCCTTGTATCTTGCCTGATGCACAGGTTAGTTGTCGTTACTACTATTTTTTAAGTTGATTGATTTGTTAGTTTGAAAGAACACTATTCTTTCATCTAGGTGTCAATGAGTAATAAGTTGGTTTTTCTTTTTATCCATGTTCCTTAGCCTCGGAGTCGATCAAAATATATTTATCCTAGTAGCCTAATGGGAGTTATGAAAATAGATTAAAATCACAAACTTGATTGTTGCCATGCTTTTCTTACCTTCCATGTCAGAAAATTGAGGCAATAGAACTTGTTGGTGCCAAAAGATTATCAAACCATAAAGGGTGAGTGCTACTGGAATCTGATGTATTAAATTTGTAACAGTTCTTGAATTTTTAAATACATGTTTATAGTGCTCTATATATTTTGTTAACATTTTCTTCAAGGAGATTGTTATATAGTAAGAACATATGAGGGTTATGATAGGTTATGATACATATGACAAAACATAAATCATGCGGAAAAACCTTAATGCCAGGAAACATATTATTTACACATAATCATTTAGCATAATTTAGGAGCATACACTTTGTAGCGTGCCCTCCCTAGCTGCGCCCGAACCGAACAAGAACAAGTCTTTAGGACTCCAAATGTCGTCCCTCCGTAGATAGTCCACAGTACGTCCGGATCCGCCTCAAGTTAGACCAACTAGAATCGCCCTTAAGGTTACTAGGAAATTCGGTTAAGTGTTTGCAAGTGTTTGGCTTATTTTTCATTCAAAACTTACCCTTCGAATACTTCAATCCCATGTGCATAAATTATGACCCTAGGATACGATTTAATTAAACTTAGAATCCTACAAGGACTCTAATTACTTAAATAATCCTTTTAGGAATAGGAATTTAATCATACACCAAATCCTAATATATTTAGGAATTGTGCATGGACACAAACACACACACGCACGGCAGCCACGAGGGCCGCCCATGCGCGTGCGCTTGGCCCACGCTACGCAGCCCACGCTACGCAGCCACGCCTTGGCGCGCAGGGCTTGCCTTGCGGTGGGCCTGGCGCTGCCATGGGCTGTGCGTGTTGGCGTGCGTCTTGCTTACTGGGCGATGGCCCGGCTTCATGCTGGGCCGTCGTCCGGCAGGCCTCGTCCGATGCTAATTCGTACGATACGCTTCCAATTAAATTTCCGGTTCCGGAATTCATTTCCGATAAGAACAATATTTAATATTTCCGATTCCGGAATTAATTTCCGTTTCGAACAAATATTTAATATTTCCGTTTCCGGAATTATTTTCCGATTCCGATAATATTTCCGATTCTGACAATATTTGCGTTTCCGGCAATATTTCCGATTCCGGCAATATTTCCATTTCCGATAATATTTTCCGATACGTACCATGTTTCCGTTTCCGGCAACATCTACGACTTGGATAATATTTATATTTCCGATACGATCCATATTTCCGTTTCTGGCAATATCATCGTTTCCGGAGTATTCACTTGCTTGTGACGATCTCAGCTCCCACTGAAAACAAGATCCGTCGATTCCGAATATCCATAGATAGAGTATTTAATGCCATTAAATACTTGATCCGTTTACGTACTATTTGTGTGACCCTACGGGTTCAGTCAAGAGTAAGCTGTGGATTAATATCATTAATTCCACTTGAACTGAAGCGGCCTCTAGCTAGGCATTCAGCTCACTTGATCTCACTGAATTATTAACTTGTTAATTAATACTGAACCGCATTTATTAGACTTAACATTGAATGCATACTTGGACCAAGGGCACTATTTCCTTCAGTCTCCCACTTGTCCTCAGGGACAAGTGTGCATTACCTAATTCCTTTGTCGCTCGATGCTTGCTCTTGAACACAAGGTAAGAGTTGTCATCCTTATTATGTCCAGAGGTGTTTCTCGGTTTCAGAGTTCAACTGATCAAATAAACAGATAATCATAGCATATGATTCATCCGAGCACGGCCATGCATTTCACAGTTTCTAGCTCTCCGAGTGGCCTTGTACAACTTTTAAGCATCTCATCCCGATTTATGGGAGGACAATCCCAATCTTGCGATCTTGAGATTAGACTTCGTTTGATAGGTGATTACTTGAGCGTTGCCTTTATAGCCTCCTTTTACGGTGCGACGGTTGGTCAACGTCAAAGTAACCAGTTCTCAAACAAGTAATCTCAAATCACTCAGGTATTGAGGATTTAGTGTCTAATAATTTTAATGAAATTTACTTATGACAGATTTTCATCTCTTACAGTAAAGTTTCATAGGTCTGTCCGATACTAGTCTTCTCAAAGTAAGTATCTATGCAAATGATAATGACATTGCCATGTCCACATAGTTCAAGAAACAGAACTACTAGTCATTTTGCATTCTAGTCGTCTAACGTTTTCTATGCGTCCAATTTTATAGAAAACTCCGACCAGGGACCATTCTCAACCTTTGACATTCAAGTTCACTTGATAGACATTTCTTAGTCACAGGACTGGTCCTGACAGTCTATCTTGAATATATCGTCAAATTGATGGGACTCATCATTTAATAAACCACAAATTAAATGGAAAAATGAATTCTATTCATTTATTGTGAATGATTAACCAATAATGTTTTACAAAGAATTAAACTCTAAAACTTTTAAAACATTAAATAAGTAAATCAAAGCCATTCTCCAATATGCTTGATTCCCATAGCTGCAGTGTGCGAGTTGTGCTTTGCCTGCGGCAGAGGTTTAGTCAATGGATCTGATATGTTGTCATCAGTTCCAATCTTGCTTATCTCGACTTCTTTTCTTTCAACGAACTCTCGTAGAAGGTGAAATCTACGAAGTACATGCTTGACTCTTTGGTGGTGTCTAGGCTCCTTTGCCTGTGCAATAGCTCCGTTATTATCACAATACAGGGCTATTGGTCCTTTAATGGAGGGGACTACACCAAGTTCACCTATGAACTTCCTTAGCCATATAGCTTCCTTTGCTGCTTCATGTGCAGCAATGTACTCCGCTTCAGCTGTAGAATCCGCAATGGTGCTTTGCTTAGCACTTTTCCAGCTTACTGCACCTCCGTTGAGGCAGAAGACAAACCCAGACTGTGATCTGAAATCATCTTTGTCGGTTTGGAAACTTGGGTCCGTATAGATTTTAACAATTAATTCATCATCTCCACCATAGACCAGAAGTCATCTTTGCGCCTTTTCAGGTACTTCAGAATATTCTTGGCAGCAGTCCAATGTGCCTCTCCTGGGTCTGATTGGTATCTGCTCGTAGCACTGAGTGGGTACGCAACATCCGGGCGTGTACATATCATAGCATACATTATTGAACCAATCAATGATGCATATGGAATCCCATTCATTCGTCTACGCTCATCAAGTGTTTTTGGGCACTGAGTCTTGCTTAGAGTAATTCCATGAGACATGGGTAGGTAGCCTCGCTTGGAGTCTGCCATCTTTAACCTATCAAGCACCTTATTGATATAAGTGCTTTGACTAAGTCCAATCATCTTTTTAGATCTATCTCTGTAAATCTTGATGCCCAATATGTACTGTGCTTCTCCTAGATCCTTCATCGAAAAACATTTCCCAAGCCAAATCTTGACAGAGTTCACCATAGGAATGTCATTTCCGATAAGTAATATGTCGTCGACATATAATACTAGGAAAGAAATTTTGCTCCCACTGACTTTCTTGTATACACAAGATTCGTCTGCGTTCTTGATGAAACCAAAGTCACTGACTGCTTCATCAAAACCTATATTCCAGCTCCTGGATGCCTGCTTCAATCCGTAGATTGATTTCTTTAGCTTGCATACCTTTTTAGCATTCTTTGGATCCTCAAAACCTTCAGGCTGTGTCATAAACACAGTTTATGTTAAAACGCCGTTTAAGAAAGCGGTTTTGACATCCATCTGCCATATTTCGTAATCGTAATATGCAGCGATTGCTAACATTATCCGAATAGACTTTAGCATTGCAACTGATGAAAAGGTTTCATCGTAATCCACACCGTGGACTTGCCTGTAACCTTTTGCAACTAATCTAGCTTTGAAAACTTCAAGTTTCCCATCCTTGTCTTTTTTCAGTTTGAAAACCCATTTGCTTCCAATGGCTTGGTAGCCATCTGGCAAATCGACCAAATCCCATACTTGGTTTTCTGACATGGAGTCTAATTCAGATTGCATGGCTTCTTGCCATTGCTTGGAGCTAGGGCTCGTCATAGCTTGTTTGTAAGTCGCAGGTTCATCACTTTCAAGTAATAGAACGTCATAGCTCTCGTTCGACAAAATACCTAAGTACCTTTCCGGTTGAGATCTATATCTCTGCGGTCTACGCGGGGTTACATATCTAGGTTGACCATGATTCTCACTAGATGCTTCTAAAGATCTCTGAGTTTCATCCTGAATGTCATCTTGAGAATTCTCTAGAGTTTGTTGTTCGACTCGAATTTCTTCGAGGTCTACTTTTCTCCCACTTGTCATTTTGGAAATGTGATTCTTCTCCAAAAAGATACCATCTCGAGCAACAAACACCTTGTTCTCAGATGTATTGTAGAAGTAATACCCCTTTGTTTCCTTTGGATAGCCCACAAGGATACATTTGTCAGATTTCGGATGAAGTTTGTCTGAAATTAATCGTTTGACGTATACTTCACATCCCCAAATCTTAAGAAAAGATACTTTTGGAGGCTTTCCAAACCATAACTCATATGGAGTCTTTTTGACAGCTTTAGACGGAGCTCTATTTATAGTGAGTGCAGCTGTATTTAGTGCATGTCCCCAAAACTCTAATGGAAGTTCGGCTTGACCCATCATTGACCTAACCATGTCTAGCAAGGTTCTGTTCCTCCGTTCCGACACACCGTTCCATTGTGGTGTTCCAGGAGGAGTCAATTCTGATAGAATTCCACATTCTTTCAGATGGTCATCAAATTCATAGCTCAGATATTCACCGCCTCTATCAGACCGCAGTGCCTTAATCTTCTTGCCTAATTGATTCTCTACTTCACTCTGAAATTCCTTGAATTTGTCAAAGGATTCAGACTTATGCTTCATTAGGTAGACATAACCATATCTACTGAAGTCATCAGTGAAAGTGATAAAGTAGCTGAAACCACCTCTAGCATTTGTACTCATTGGTCCACATACATCTGTATGGATTAAACCCATTAGTTCAGTTGCTCTTTCTCCAACTTTAGAGAAAGGTTGCTTTGTCATTTTGCCAAGTAAACATGATTCGCACTTACCATAATCCTCTAAGTCAAATGGTTCTAGAATTCCTTCCCTTTGAAGTATTTCCATGCGTTTCAAGTTAATATGGCCTAATCGACAATGCCACAGATAGGTGAGATCTGAATCATCCTTTTTGGCCTTTTTGGTATTTATGTTATAAACTTGTTTGTCGTGATCTAATAAATAAAGTCCATTGACTAATCTAGCAGATCCATAAAACATCTCTTTAAAATAAAACGAACAACTATTGTCTTTTATTAAAAAGGAAAATCCCTTAGCATCTAAGCAAGAAACTGAAATGATGTTTTTAGTAAGGCTTGGAACATGGAAACACTCTTCCAGTTCCAAAACTAGCCCAGAGGGCAACGACAAATAATAAGTTCCTACAGCTAATGCAGCAATCCGTGCTCCATTTCCCACTCGTAGGTCGACTTCACCCTTGCTTAACTTTCTACTTCTTCTTAGTCCCTGTGAATTGGAACATAAGTGTGAGCCACAACCTGTATCTAATACCCAAGAAGTTGAATTAGCAAGTATACAGTCTATAACGAAAATACCTGAAGATGGAACGACTGTTCCGTTCTTCTGATCTTCCTTTAGCTTCAAGCAATCTCTCTTCCAATGCCCCTTCTTCTTTTCAGACTTGGCGCCAGTTTGCTTAGTTGGGCTGCCCTTGTTGCCACCTTTCTTAGCATTCCTCTTCTTTCCAGATTTCTTGAAATTGCCCCCACGCACCATAAGCACATCTTGCTTATCACTTTTGAGCGTCTTTTCAGCGGTCTTCAGCATACCGTGAAGCTCAGTGAGCGTTTTGTCCAGACTATTCATATTGTAGTTCAGTTTGAACTGATCATACCCGTTATGAAGAGAATGGAGGATGGTTTCTACAGCCATTTCCTGAGAGAATTGCTGATCCAGCCGACTCATATTCTCAATGAGTCCAATCATTTTGAAAACATGTGGACTTACGGGCTCGCCTTTCTTAAGCTTGGTCTCAAGAATTTGCCTATGAGTCTCGAATCTTCCGACTCGAGCCAGATCTTGGAACATGTTCTTCAACTCACTATTGATTGTGAAAGCATCTGAGTTGATGAACGTTTTCTGCAGATCTGCACTCATGGTGGCGAGCATTACACATTTCACATCCTTGTTGGCATCAATGCAACGATTGAGGGCTGCCTGAGTGACCCCTTCGCCTGCGGCTTCGGGCATCGCCTCTTCCAGGACATACTCCTTTTCTTCCTGCATAAGAACTATTTGCAAGTTTTTTTGCCAGTCAAGGAAGTTTTTCCCGCTCAACTTCTCCTTTTCGAGAACTGATCGAATGTTGAATGAATTGTTGTTTGCCATAATTAAAACTACAATTGAAAAGAATAAACAAATAAATAACCATTCACAGTTTATCTTAATAAACTTAAATTCTAGCATACATGCATAATTCAATGTTAATTAAGCATTTTATTCAAATTATGTGTTCCGGCAGGTGTGAATAAAATGATTCCAAGATCCTAAAATCCATTGAAGAATTAAGCACATTATGTATTTAGACTCAATTCTAAAATCTTTTAGGTAAGCAAAAGCCATTTGCTAATAGTCTAGAAACTATCCTTGGTTGATAGGCATGTCTAAGAACTTATTAGGTAAACCTATCGATTTTGCCACGACATAAAAGGACTCCTTACTTATATCGTTGAGTTTCACCAAAACTAAAATGTACTCACAATTATTTGTGTACCTTACCCCTTTAGTATCGACAAGTAACACCTCGCTATGGCGGAAAACTATTACTAAGATCGATGTAAAGGATATCCAAGTAAGTGTTATTTTGGCATGGCACCTTTTAACTCAATTTTTACGTTTGGAACTTAAGGCGCTTACTATGTTTGTTAGATTTTAAGTGAACTAAAATCCTTAATCATGCAACATAATCAAGCTTTGATCTCATGCATATTTAAGACATATTTAAAGCAATAAATAACTTAAAGCATGCATAAGATAAATGTGATCTAGTATGGCCCGACTTCATCTTGAAGCTTCAACTTCAAAGTCCGTCTCGAAAATGGAAACTTGGTCTTGAAATTCACCGTGGGAGGCGCCATTTTCTCCAAATAGGATAAGCTATAATTAAACTAACTACAACTATTTGATGGTACGCAGACCATATTTGAATTGAAAAACAATTTTGGTACTTTAGACCAATTACATTCAAATTAATGGTACGCAGACCATATTTTCTATCCTATTTGGGCCATACTAGTCACTTCATAACCTGCAAAACAGTACATATACAATATATACCATTCACCCATTCATTATCATGAATAGCCCACTTAGCTGGTTAGTAAAACACGTTATGCATCACATAAATATTTGCAGCAATTAATCAAGGGCACCAATAATCTACCAATTATTCAGTCCTTATTAATTCTAATCAAGTTGTTTAACCTTAAGGGATTTGTAGATCTAATCAAGAGTTTAAGACTAAAAAAATGCTCCCACTAAAACCAATAAATTCATATGCTTTACTAATTTTAAACATAAAAATGTATTTCTAGTCTAACCGGAAACATACAAATTTAATTAAAATTTAAAGCTCATATAAATTTATAATTGAATCCACATATTTAATTTATTTTCAGTCGTATTTAAATTAATTCATGATTTTAATTTTAGTAAAATAATTAGAATAAATGAAATTTTTTATAATTATAATATTCAAAATTAAAATCCAAGAAAACAATTTAAATTATTAATTTTAAAATTAATTAAAATTACATAAACTGAAAATTTCAAATTAAAATTTTAAAACGATCTAATCGTAACACAAGGTACGCAACATCACCATACAACGCATAGCCATAGGCCACACGCGCGCAGCCATCGCTGGCCATGTGCGCGCAGCCTATGTGCTGCGTCGCATCCATCGCTGCACACCATCGCAAGGCGCCTCGAGGCGCGCTTGGCCTCTGGATCGCTGCGCGCGCCTGCCCTCGACGCACGCGAGCTTGCGCTCGCTGCGCGCGAGCGTTCGTCGCTGGGCGTAGCGCTCGTCGCACGCGAGCTTGCGCTCGCTGCGCGCGAGGCTTCGCACGTTACGTGCGGCAGTTGCGTCGTGGCGTAGCTCGCCTGCTGCCCACACGCGACTGTCGCTGCCTTGCTCATGCCCTTGCCCACTCGCCCATCGCACATAGCACACGACACAAGGCAGGGCTGCTGCCTTGTGCTCGTGCACCATAGCCTTGCTCGCTGCATTCGTACCGCATGGGCGACGAGCTACCTTGCTCGTCGTCGCATGCCCGCACTATACAACACCCCTTAAGGGTAACACGTAGCGTCCATTGCTTTGTGCGTGCAAGTTATATGAGCGAATCGCATAAAAATTAAAAATTTTATTTTCAAAATTAATGACAAATTAATATATCATATTAATTTCATAATTTTAGGGCGAAAAATCGAAAATTTATTAATTAATTAATTTTCGATTAACATGGATTCAAGTCTAGGTCATAAAAATTTAAAATTTAACACAAATTAACAATTTTTATGGTGATTTTTAATCATAGGTATCTAATTAAATTATTAATTAATTATGAAAATCAAATCAATTCCAAATTATTCGAATTTTCAACAAATTAATTATAATTACAAATTAGATTGCATAATTAACAAGGCTAGGCATTCAAACTTGTTAAACATATACAGTAGGTCTATCAAAAATTCAAGATTTATCAACATAAATCGCAAATATTTAATTTAACATCTTAAATTTACAAACTTTTCGTTCGAAAAACTAAAACCTCCGAAAAGTCATAGTTAGGCTTCGAATTTGAGAATTCTGGGTTCGGCCGAAAAAGATTTTTTTTGTCAAAATTTTAGAATGCCTTTTACATGCGGAATTGACAAAAAAATCACTCGATTTGGATGAGTAACGAAGAAACTGCCGAAAAACTGCGTACATATAATTAAATAAACGCAATTTGCAATTTATTAACAATTACGAAAATTAATCACCCCTTTTAATTCTTGAAAATTTGTAATATTTAACCATGTTTATGCAATTTAGATTATAAAAATAATAAGAGGCTCGTGATACCACTGATAGGTTATGATACATATGACAAAACATAAATCATGCGGAAAAACCTTAATGCCAGGAAACATATTATTTACACATAATCATTTAGCATAATTTAGGAGCATACACTTTGTAGCGTGTCCTCCCTAGCTGCGCCCGAACCGAACAAGAACAAGTCTTTAGGACTCCAAATGTCGTCCCTCCGTAGATAGTCCACAGTACGTCCGGATCCGCCTCAAGTTAGACCAACTAGAATCGCCCTTAAGGTTACTAGGAAATTCGGTTAAGTGTTTGCAAGTGTTTGGATTATTTTTCTTTCAAAACTTACCCTTAGAATACTTCAATCCCATGTGCATAAATTATGACCCTAGGCTTTTATTTATAGAGGTTTGGAAAGGGAATTAGAATCCTAGTAGGATACGATTTAATTAAACTTAGAATCCTACAAGGACTCTAATTAATTAAATAATCATTTTAGGAATAGGAATTTAATCATACACCAAATCCTAATAGATTTAGGAATTGTGCATGGACACAAACACACACACGCACGGCAGCCACGAGGGTCGCCCATGCGCGTGCACTTGGCCCACGCTACGCAGCCCACGCTACGCAGCCACGCCTTGGCGCGCTGGGCTTGTCTTGCGGTGGGCCTGGCGCTGCCATGGGCTGTGCGTGTTGGCGTGCGTCTTGCTTGCTGGGCGATGGCCCGGCTTCGTGCTGGGCCGTCGTCCGGCAGGCCTCGTCCGATGCTAATTCGTACGATACGCTTCCGATTAAATTTCCGGTTCCGGAATTCATTTCCGATACGAACAATATTTAATATTTCCGATTCCGGAATTAATTTCCGTTTCGAACAAATATTTAATATTTCCGTTTCCGGAATTATTTTCCGATTCCGATAATATTTCCGATTCTAACAATATTTCCGTTTCCGGCAATATTTTCGATTCCGACAATATTTCCATTTCCGATAATATTTTCTGATACGTACCATGTTTCCGTTTCCGGCAACATCTACGACTTGGATAATATTTATATTTCCGATACGATCCATATTTCCGTTTCTGACAATATCATCGTTTCCGGAGTATTCATTTGCTTGTGACGATCTCAGCTCCCACTGAAAACAAGATCCGTCGATTTCGAATATCCATAGATAGAGTATTTAATGCCATTAAATACTTGATCCGTTTACGTACTATTTGTGTGACTCTACAGGTTCAGTCAAGAGTAAGCTGTGGATTAATATCATTAATTCCACTTGAACTGAAGCGGCCTCTAGCTAGGCATTCAGCTCACTTGATCTCACTGAATTATTAACTTGTTAATTAATACTGAACCGCATTTATTAGACTTAACATTGAATGCATACTTGGACCAAGGGCACTATTTCCTTCAGGTTAAACTTAATGTATACAAAATATGTTCTATTCTAGTAGTAGACATCAAATTTGATAAATTATGTGGAGGTTTGTTTTGAACGTCTGGATATTTCAAGTTTATTCTAGGGGGGATTTCTCCTTAGTTCAAATTCTGGTTAAGTTGTACTTCCCATTTTTGAATTGATTTAAAATATCTTGCTTGCTTGCCAAAAAAAAATAAAAAGTTCATGGATATTTTATGTTCTAAACATTATAACAAGATGTTCTAAAACTTAAAGGGTATGTTCCAACTAATGGTAGTCACTTTGATCACGGGAGAGCTGGTTTCATTATAGTTGATCCCTTTTTTCCAGTATTTCCTGTAGTCACCTACCTAACATTCCATCTTCCTATCGCACCATTGTTTTGGGTCTTATTCACATTGAGAGCTCTACACTTCACCTTACAAACCACTCGTTGATTATTTTCTTTCTTCCTGGTAGTAATTTACCAAATCCCAGGTATTATTATCAAAGCCTCAACTTCCTCATTCCTTGCATTGTGCCACTCGGGACAAAAGACCACCTTTTCCTAACTGGATATTTAAGAAATAGAGATTCCCAAGTAGAAAAAGACATACTGGATGGTTTCTTTGATATGATTGATGACTTGGTGTAACGTTTCTTCTCTCATTTGCCTGCTGGAACAGAGAGATACATTTTATATAACAAATCTTTTCCCTGGCAGATATTATTGTCACTCCGACAACTGGGTATGTTTTTTTTGCTATTGTCTCCCTCTCTCATTAATGTTTTGGAGCTTGGCCAAAGATTTGTCTAATGTCAATAACAATGCACATTTGCATTGCGCATCACTTGTTTCCATATGTGAATATTAATGTCTACTACCTTTAGAACTAAATATGGTTGTTGTTATGTTAGGACTCACTGGTTAATTTTTAGATAATAGGGCTTATTATTTAGAACATGCGTAATATGTCATAAGTTTTAGAGCATCTAGTATATATTTAGAACATATACGGGTTTTATGTTTTAAGTCTTAGGCTCTGTTCTCTTCGTCTGGTCTGGTTTGGTCTGGTCTGATTTTTTATTTTGCTGGTTTGGTCTGGTCTGATTCATGCTGGTCTGGTCTAGTCTGGTCTGGTCTGGTCTGAACTTTTCTAATTATTATTATAATAAATAATAAATAATAAATAATTAATAATTAATGACTACCCCGTACTTCATAAAAAATAACTATTCCGTAAGTTTTGATAATGAATAATTAACAATTTTTATTTATTAAAAATTAATAATTAGTAATTAACATATATTTATTATTAATTAATAATTATAATTAATTGTTAATTTTTAATTATTAATTCATAATTATAAATAATTATTAATTATAATTTATTATTTATTATTAATAATATTTAATTATTAATTTATAACAATAATTAGTTATTAATAATAATTATTATTCTTTTTATCATTATAATTATAATTATAATTATAATTAAAATAATAATAATAAATAATTAAAAATTCCAGGTCTGGTCTGGTCTGGTCTGGTCTGAATGATGCTAGTCTGGTCTGGTCTGGTGTGGTTTGAATGTTGCTGGTGTAGACACCTACTTTTGTCCCCATTCCCGAAAGGGAAAGGTTCGATGATGAAAGCATAAATCTCCACTTGACAACGCATCTCCTATAAAATAAACGAATCTCAATTCCCCTTTTCATTTCACCCGAAACTTGCTATTTATGGAAACCTGCTAAAAATAGTAACTGCCGTAAAAGGTAGCTTCTAAAAGTGGCATATCATAAAAGATAGAAACCTGTCAGAATTAGGTGTTGCATTCCAACATAAATCCTAAATGAGATAGAAAACTGCGAGAATCCTATTCCTAATATGATTCAGAGATAAGAGTTACGTATTAATTAAAATCCTAACGAGCCTAGAGTTCGTAACGGGCCCAGACGCATTCCGTCATAAAATTGATACGCGTTAAAAGACTCGAATTAATCTCAAACTCTACGGATTTCAGGAATCCGAATCTGACTAAAGAAAACAGCCCAAACCCTATTTTCAACGCCTGGCTCTGGGCGCCGAAATCTTCGGCGCCCAGGCTTGGGCGCTGAAAATACCTGGGTACGTGTTTTTTCCTAATTCTTTGTGGATTAGAACTCTGCAATTCTATCTTTCCACGAACTCTTCCCTATAAATAGGCCCCTAAATTCGACGTGAAAAGGACACACAACACATAATTATATTCTGAGTATTGACTCCAACCCTTAGCCTAAGCCTCTCGCTGGGAAATTGTTCACGCGTTCTGTCGCAATCGATCCATAAATCGAACAGAACGTATCCTGTCCCATAATTGAGATTCGTTAAATAAAAGGAGAAATAGCAAAGTCAAAGTGGTTAGTTTTCTGAGAACCGTAACGCACCTCTCAAGGGTGCGTCGTAATGTGTCCCTTTTCGATGATTTAACTGCTTTCCTCGCCTAACAAATATAATATTTTTGGGAAATCGGGTTATCATGCTAGGTCCCTTAATGCTATTTAAATCAGACAATCACGATCGAATTAGTATTATATGTTGCATATTGCTAAAATCAACTCAGATTAGTTTAATAGTTAACGCATGTCCCTTCAATTATTTATGCTGAGCTAGTAAGGATATCCTGCCTCTGGAGTTATCGACGAGCGAAGTACTCCTCTCGGTAGTTACAGTCCCCCGAACCCTCAATCTCTACCTTGCGGGTGTATGTTGAGAGATCCCCACACTAGGGATCACAAGGGAACCTACGGCCGTCGTGGTCAAACATAATTGCACTCCCTTTATGTCACGATAACCGGGTTTTGTCAGTTTTTCTCATTGTCGTTAAAAACTGAATGGCGACTCCTATATTACTAGTCAATTGGGTGTATACTCAAAGGAAATCCAATTACACTTGATTGAATAAAAAGAATCGTCACACCCACGAGGGACGAGGTCACGCATTAGTCTCGTGCTTTTTCGACCCCCTCACAGTGGCGACTCCACTGGGGATAGTGAAGGAAATACTCGTGCTTGTAGGTAATCAAAATAGCCGAAGGGTGAAACGATCCTACCCCGCGTTTATTTCCCCATCAAGTTGGGACGACCTGAAAATCAGCATATTAATGTGAACGGACAGAACATTATAACGAATCTCGGCTCCCTCGGGAGTTGGGACTAAGGATACCTTTTTCGCCAATAGGGGGGTGCATACGCCGCGCATGTTTCCCACTCGGTACTTGTGCAGGTAGTACACCTATCCCGAACCCAATCGCTCGCCCATAGAAGCCTATCATAAACTACGTGACATATTTAATTTTCATATCCATGTTTGTAATGTAGTTATGTGTAGCGAACTATGTGACTATGTTATGATTGTGCGTACGAATAATGCTAGACAAATAATATTAGAAAACCAACGACCTTAAAAATTGCCCAAACATTCATAAACCAATTGGCCAAAGAGTTATACCAAAATACGTGTTCCACAAACCCGAACGATCGCCACAAAAATAAGCAACGCTCGGGGTGGCCTGTAACGAATACCACAAACGCTGCACAACGCGTAAAGGACGTTATAAGGCAAGCACGCAAAATTAAATTCGCAAAAACAAAAGTATACGCAAACAGAAAACGAGAACCAGCCAGGGACGCATTTTCAACGCCCCTGTCTGGGCGCCAAAATTTCTCACGCCCACTGCTGGGCGCTGAATTTGCTGCCTGGCCTTTTGGTCAGGCACAGCAGCCTCGGTGCCCACGCATGAAGAAAATACGTAGCAAAAAAAAAAAAAACTTTCATGAAAAAAAATGCTATGAGGGCGTATGAAAAAGCACTCGATTCTAAAAAGCGACTAAAAAATAAAAATAAATAACTCCTTGTGTCGTTGTTAGGCCTCCTACGACGACAATGCTCAGCACCAAAACCGAGCATGCTAATTAAACGACCTTGAATGTCACATGGGCAAAGTATTCAAAAAATAATGTTCGAATAAAGTCTTCAAGAAAAAATAAATGTTCAAATAAATCTGAGTCTAGACTAGGCTATGCCAAAGTACAATCCAAATCCTAAGCCTTAGTTGTCTTATCCGTAGAATCGGTCCTAATGCTTGGTGTCGTTCTGCAAGTTAAAAGGTTAAACCATATTGAGTCTCCCTTCCTAACATTTAAATCAATAAAGCACCCATATGTAATTGTCATCCCTTACTAAGAATTTACGGCCTCAATACTCTCTCTCACCAATAAAAAGAATATATTATAGTATTTGCAAAATGGAAACAGTCACATTCTGGAAATCATTTCCCCATAGTCGCACAACCCCCAGAGTGAACCTAAGGTATCAATACCATTGGCAAAAAATTAATGGCCTCAAGGCTTATAATCACATTGGGTCACGACTATCATAGTCCTCTCGAGTCACTCGCTCCTTGAAATACTACTAAGTACGGACTAAAAGATTTTCCATGAATGCAACATGACCAACCATGAAAATACCCAAATCGGCATACCATAAGGCTACCATTGGGGTAAAGCAATACACGCTAAGAGAGAAGCTGCACTAATGATTCTAGTCTTGCAAAAATAAAAATTCGATCTCCCCAACTAACTTCCTTGCCAACATTAAGCAAAATGGCGCATGACAAATGAACACCCAAGGGTTAAAATCTAAAGTGTCAACCAACGAAAGTTATGGTCCAATTAGCCTAAGTCTGAGAGTCGCTTGGTCGAGTATTATAGGCTTACGCCATGTCATTATTTTGAGTCTAGGCCACCTCCTTGTATTCATACACGGGTTTTAATCAGAAAGATTAATGAAAGTTTGAGTCTAAATCACAACTTCCAATTAAATCCCAGAAACTGGAATCTGAAAAGTAGCAAAAAATTATTTTCGATGTAATTCTTTCGTTAAAATTCAATAAGGTAAAAACAACATTTTGAATCTACGCTATTTGCACATTCTAAGAAACGACTAAACACGCTTGCAAAGTAAGACAATTTAAAGGTCCACCCTAGGCCAACAAAAATTAAAGGTCCACTCTAGGCTTACTAAAATTAAAGGTCCACTATAGGCCTACCAAACGAAGCTCACTCAGTCTCGCCTCGTGACTCAAAAACCACAACCATCTACCTTTTAGCCCAAATAAAAAAATTTATGTTGGGGAGAAATCCAAGCAAAAAGAGAAAATAGAAAGAGAAAAGGGGAGAGCGAAAAGAGTGAGCCATGAAGTACTTAGCCCGTACCTCCCAAAGTGCGAAATTAACCCAAGTAAACAAAGGGAAAGAATTGAGTTAGCCCGTACCTCCCAAAGTGCGGAATTTACCCAAGCAAGCGAAGGAAAAGAATTGAGTCAGCCAATCCAAATCATAAGATTCCACGATGTCTACCCTTTCCAATCCTTATGCTCTTAGACGCCTTTGCTATGGGGTCCCTGTTCAGCTCATTTAACCCATCCATGCTCTCATCGCCATAACCCAAGAAACCATTACCTCGACTCTTGTTCTCGAACTTGTTGTCAACCGCAAACCACGCACTACCATTGACACGTGCGTCATGCTCATTATTTCCAAAGCCCAAACCTGTTCTTACGCCACCATTAGCATAATGACCATATAACTTGTGTGGATACATCTTATACCCTTGAGCTGTCCCCATGCTATTCATTGGCCTTGGTTGATGTAATCCTCGTGCTCGACTAATACCTATACAACTTATCCCATCTCATTTAACCCGTCTTTCAAACCATCTTGAGTCACGAATAAAAAAAAGAAGACAAATGAAAAGTACAAAAAAGTAATAAATAATAAAAAAGGAACTTTGCAAAGCACCTCTAAAGTTAGTCTAAAAGAAAAAGGAGCATTTAGCGCACCAAAAAAAAAAGATCCGCCCAGAAATCATTTTCAGCGCCCACAGCTGGGCGCCGAAATTTTTTAACGCCCCAGCCTGGGCGCTGAATCTCTCTGCTTGCTAAAAATTGTCCAGAAGTGCTCGTCATTTTATCCGCACATGCACGGGAAAATAACGAACACTTGGGGGGGTACAACACGTATTCAGACATACGTACCACCAAAAAAAAAATTACATCGTATTCAGACATACGTACCACCAAAAAATACATGTACTCAAAAAAATATATAAAACAAATTTTTGGCTTACGACAAGGCAGCAGATTGAAATAATAATAAACTTCACTTATTCTACCGTTTCAAATAATATGTTTCCACCTCGGAACGTACTTGTTTAAAATCGGCATTCTAAGAAACCATTTTCTAGGCTAAGAACTACGCAAGACCTGATTCCAAATTAAATCTATTTAAGGCGGATACGTAGGCAATCCATGATTCGGTCCAACCAATTTTATTAAAGCCTATAGAATAACAAAAATAAGAAATAGAGTCCCTTATTGAAATTTAATTACTTGCAACCCAAGTCGAAAGAAAAATTTGAGTCAAAGGAAGAATCCAAACCATCAAGATGCCAAAACGAGCACACATCGAAAAATAAAAAGGGCACGTACCCTTGCCAGAAGGAGCACTCACACTCCTAGGCACTTAGCCAAGACTCAAAAGATCGCTTTGCCTCAATTGAATGGGGGCTAGTGCAAGCGTCCATGACCTCTAAAGTACTCAACTTGACCCTCCCTAAAAGCGAACTAACTCACTTAAAGACTTTCTTTCACCACTAGACATAGTCGTTCGCTTAAAGACCTTCTTTCACCACTAGACACAGTCATGATCACCAACAAGTAGTAAAGGCAGTAAGCTTGCAATGAAAAAGATTGTTCTACGGCGTCGCCCCATCGTTCCCTCGACCTCAGGGCACCCGTTCATGGTAATTCAAATGCTTGCGAATCCCTTTGAAAAAAAAATCAGACATTGTCAATAAGGACTTGGCACTTAACCGAGGCTCACCCTACTCAGACATGTGACACGGGCATCTAAAATCGAAATCTGAAAGCATCATTAATGGGAAGACATAACAACAACTGGGGGCTAAAAAATTGAAATGAAAGAGCTAGGGAAAGAACTAAGTATACCTTGACCTTTTGTGCAGACATACACCAAGTAAATCTAAGTCAATTTGAAAACGGTATATATTCCCGCAATTCTGGAAAAGATGGCCCTAAAAGCCTAAAGCATACGCCAAACGGGCACAAGTATATCTTGACGCCTGCACCCTGGCTTCCAGCAAATCCTTAGACAGCATTCCAAAAATCGTAACAGTATTTTTGATTCACTCATGTAATCCTGTACGAACTCTTCTATAAGTCAACCTACTTAGGACACCTCGGATTGTACACAGTAGGATTCGGATTTTAAATAATTTTCAAATAATTTTCAAAGACTTTTTCGAACATAATAAAGTGTCGTTGGTTTAATTTAAGTATGCGTTTATCCCGATGTTGCAAGTGAGTCAAAAAGATTTCTGAATATGATTTTGGGTAAAGAAAGGCACCTAACTTTTGGTCAAGGCACACTTCCAGATGTTACTACCTTGACCATGGCGATGTCGCATAATACGACATTTACAAGAGAAGTAGCAGGTCACTACTCGAACGTACCTCGCACTAAACGAGTCTGGTTCAAACTATTCATGATCCATGTCACCATGAATGCATAAAGACGTATGCAAGGCATTATAGCACCAAGCCAATCCCGTAGCTACAGTTGGAGGCTTGAGAAAGACACTCTAAAAATGCTCGAAATGACGATTTTATCGCAAATTCTCGACGCTAATGCTATACATACATCATAGGGGCACAATCCTAAGCTTTAATCGTGTAAACCGAACCTCAGAATGGCTACAATGTTAGGTTATGATACATATGATATTACATAAATCATGCGGAAACAACCATTAACCCAGGAATACATATTATTTAGACATAATCATATAGCATAATTTAGATGCATACTCTTTGTTGCGTGCCCTCCCTAGCTGCGCCCAAACCGAACAAGAACAAGTCTTTAGGACTCCAAGTGTCGTCCCTCCGTAGATAGTCCACAGCACGTCCGGATCCGCCTTAAGATTGACCAACTAGAATCGCCCTTAAGGTACTAGAATTTTCGGCACTTTTGAGCAAGATGTGTGACTGAATTTTTCTCTCAAAAACTCACTTTGAATACTTTTTAAACTCGTTATAAATTGTGAACCCAGGCCACATATTTATAGGGGTATGGAAAGAGAATTGGAATCTTATTAGGATACGAATTAATTAAACTTAGAATCCTACAAGAACTCTAATTAATTAATTTATCAAATAGAATTAGGAATTTAATCATTAACCGAACTCTGCACGTTTTAGGAATCGTGCATGAACACAAACTCACACACACACACACACGGCAGCCACGATGGGCCGCCCATGCGCGTGCGTGCGAGCAGCAGCCCACGCAGCGAGGCCCACGCAGCCGCGGCCTTGGCGCGCGCTAGGCCTGCCTTGCGGTAGGCCTTGGCGCGCGCTAGGCCTGCCTTGCGGTAGGCCTGGGCGCTGCCTTGGCTGGGCTTGTGGCGCGCGTTTGGCTTGCTGGGCGATGGCCTGGCTTTGAGCTGGGCCCTCGTCCGGCAGGCCTCGTCCGATGCTTATTCGTACGATACGCTTCCGATTAAATTTCCGATTCCGAAATTCATTTCCGATACGAACAATATTTAACATTTTCGATTCCGGAATTAATTTCCGTTTCGAACAAATATTTAATATTTCCGTTTCCGGAATTATTTTCCGATTCCGATAATATTTCCGATTCTGACAATATTTCTGTTTCCGGCAATATTTCCGATTCTGGCAATATTTCCATTTCCGATAATATTTTCCGATACGTACCATGTTTCCGTTTCCGGCAACATCTACGACTTGGATAATATTTATATTTCCGATACGATCCATATTTCCGTTTCCGGCAATATCATCGTTTCCGGAGTATTCATTTCTTGCTTGTGACGATCTCAGCTCCCACTGAAACCAAGATCCGTCGATTCCGAATATCCATAGATAGAGTATCTAATGCCATTAAATACTTGATCCGTTTACGTACTATTTGTGTGACCCTACGGGTTCAGTCAAGAGTAAGCTGTGGATTAATATTATTAATTCCACTTGAACTGAAGCGGCCTCTAGCTAGGCATTCAGCTCACTTGATCTCACTGAATTATTAACTTGTTTAATTAATACTGAACCGCATTTATTAGACTTAACATAGAATGCATACTTGGACCAAGGGCATTATTTCCTTCAGTCTCCCACTTGTCCTTAGGGACAAGTGTGCATTTCCTAATTCCTTTGTCGCTCGATGCTTGCTCTTGAACATAAGGTAAGAGTTGTCATCCTTATTATGTCCAGAGGTGTTCCTCGGTTTCAGAGTTCAACTGATCAAATAAACAGATAATCATAGCCTATGATTCATCCGAGCACGGCCATGCATTTCACAGTTTCTAGCTCTCCGAGTGGCCTTGTACAACTTTTAAGCATCTCATCCCGATTTATGGGAGGACAATCCCAATCTTGCAATCTTGAGATTAGACTTCGTTTGATAGGTGATTACCTGAGCGTTGCCTTTATAGCCTCCTTTTACGGTGCGACGGTTGGTCAACGTCAAAGTAACCAGTTCTCAAACAAGTAATCTCAAATCACTCAGGTATTGAGGATTTAGTGTCTAATAATTTAATGAAATTTACTTATGACAGATTTTCATCTCTTACAGTAAAGTTTCATAGGTCTTGTCCGATACTAGTCTTCCCAAAGTAAGTATCTATGCAAATGATTATGACATTGCCATGTCCACATAGTTCAAGAAACAGAACTACTAGTCATCTTGCATTCTAGTCGTCTAACGTTTTCTATGCGTCCAATTTTATAGAAAACTCCGACTAGGGACCATTTTCAACCTTTGACATTCAAGTTCACTTGATAGACATTTCTTAGTCACAGGACTGGTCCTGACAGTCTATCTTGAATATATTGTCAAATTGAAGGGACTCATCATTTAATACTAAACCAAGATTAAATGGAATATGAAAATACATTTCATATATGATAAATGTTCAACCCCAATGTTTTATAACCATGGGCCTCTAACCCATCTTCAAAACATTTCATGGAATTCAAAGCTATGCTTGATTTCCAGTGCTACAACGTGAGTGTTGCTTCTCACTTGTTGCATAGGTTTATTTATCATGCTTTGCCAATCTTAACATCCTTTTCATCGAATGTTCTTTGAGATATGATGATAAGATCTTTTCGAGTTTGTTTATTATGTGATCTAGTCTTTCTTACTTCGATGGTGGTTTTACTCATTTTGCAATGAAGAACCATCAAGTTAGCAGACGTTTTTCTTGCTTCAAGAGTGGTTCTACGCATTTTTCAATGAAGAATCATCAAGCCAGCAGATAGGTGATCTTCCCAAGTTCAGTGAAGAACTTTAAACAACCCTGTTTTATTGCTTCTTAGGCAATAATCACTTTTACTTCAACTGTATAGGTTGCTAGTGATGCTTTGTTTGGATTTACCTATCCAAGCAGTTCATAGATATGTGGAAGACTCTCCAACTATATCTCAGAACATAGAAATTATTATTTTAATTTCCCACGCAACAACTCATGGTCTCCAACCCATGTTGCCATTTTCAAAACACGATGCTCTATAGCTCGTCCTTATCAATGGTTAACTCCAAAGGGTCTTGCTTGATCCTTTGCCAGTGTTTATGCGTGTAGCATCAATATTTAGCATATCTTTATTTCCTTGAATCAAGAACTATTCCTATGTACCATTTCAAGTACCATAAGTATTCTTGATCTCAATCTAGTTGATCTTCACTTAGATAAATAGAGATTGGTATATGTTCGTCATGCCTAAAGTCATACGATACGTTTTTGGCAATCCTCATATTATATCATACATGATAAATTCTTTTGCAGAATATTTCCCAATTGAATTCTATTCATGTAACTTTAGCTTATCTAGTTTCAGTAGATACTAAATTCAGCTAAATTCTTTGACATATAATATAGGTTAAGAATCTCATTTAGACTCTTTGATGTTTAACTTAGTAAATGCTTATACATAGTTCAAACATCCTTTACTTAGATTTATTCACATGGGTCGAATATCTCCAATGGAGACTTTCGTGTTTGATTTAGTAAATGCCATTACTTAATCCAAAACAATATCATAAGATCTTTTTAAATAGATCTTAATACCCAGTATGTACTAAGTTTCGCCATGGTCCATCATTGATGAATTATTTCAAATCTAAGTCATTAGCATTTGAATGTTATTTCACAATAGAGAGATATGTGTGTAATACACATAGGACCAATTAAGTTTTAAGTACTCCCACTAAACTTCTTATATATCTATAAGAATCATGTATATTTTATGAAACTAAAATGCTTATTAGCTTTACTTAAAATACAGTTCCAATTCCCAATTGCTTGCTTAAATCTGTACTTAGATTTTATAAGCTAGCTTTCCTTTTCAAGCATTTATTTGGATCCACAAATCCTATGACATGCCATGTACATAGTTTATTCCAACATTTTATTGAGGAATTGTTTTGTCATCCAATTGCCATATGTACCAATATGCAATCATTGCTTGATTTATAGACTTGAGCATTATGATTATGCATGAGGTTTCAACACAATCCATGCCATGAATTTTCTTGTAACCTTTAGCAATTAATCTAGCTTTGTGTGTGAACACAATTCCATGTTTGATGGTTTTTATCCTTAAAACAAACTTGCAACCAATAGGTGTGAAACTATTCTTGCAAATCAACAAAATTTCAATTTTGTCATCAAAACATTGAGTATGTTTTATGGCCTTTAACCAATTAAACATATAGTCTATATATGGCCTCTAACCATTTTAGGGAATCTGGGTTTCGTCATAGCTTTCTTACAAGTCACTTCTTTTAGTTTGACTGCAAGTTGTAGGTTTCTTTACTATCTAATAGAAGAATTGCATAGTTTCAGTGACCTGAACTCCATGTTTCTTCACTATCTAATAGAAGAATCTCATAGTTCCAGTGACTTGAACTCTATGCCTACTTGGGTATAGAACATCAAACAACAGAATATCAATAGCCACTTGAAAGTCCTTTGAATATTCTGTTCTCCTTGAAGCACTTGTAAAGTCTTCTAAGAGAAGTCTATTCTTTAAAGCCACTTCTAAAGTCCTTAAAGAATAAGTTCGGTTTTTCTGAAGCACTTTGAAAAGCCTCCGGAATGTCCGTTTATGTTTGTTATTCGCCTCGAAGACTTTCGAGGTCTATTTTCTCCCACTTGTCATTTTGGAAACGAATCTCCAAAAGGACATTATTTCGAGCAAACAAACATTATGTTCTCAAAAATTCGTGGTAGAAACAATACCCTTGTGTCTCATTTGAATAAATCACAATGAAACATATATCTAGACTTGGGCCTTAGTTTGTTGAATAACAAACACTAAGCTCCCACTGAGTTTAGCAACTCTCTAGATATATATTATCGAAAAGATATTCTGAAATTTCTTTTCTATAGCTTTGACGAATTTAGTTTAGTTTGGTGGTAGTTGAGCATTTTGTTTTAGAAATTAAAGGAAAAGTCTTTATGATCCATCATTGATCGAATCAAGTACTAATCGACTTCGATCATTTCAACTTAGATATGTCATATCTTATGGAGCTAGATTGTGAAATTACAACACACAATCATTGATGATCATATTTGGTCTCAAGTAATCATCAACATGATCTAACCTAGATCTTTATGATTTCTTGCCAAGTGGATTTTATACTTCGAATCTTTGAACTAGCCAAACAGATTCAACTTATATCACATTTGAGTAAATAAACCTATATTCACTCAAATCCATGTGAAATAATAAAGTCATAAAATCTTTCTTTAGCTTTAAACTCTATTGTCTAGGCGTTCTAACAATAGTTCATATCTTTTGTTACTTTCAACAAGTAAGACTAGCTTGTCTTAAGTTGATCTAGAAATCAACCAACTTTCAAAAGTCCATTAAAATAGAGCTTGTGAATGTTAACTTGTTGACATGGTCTAAGCAACAATGCCAAAGATTAGTGGAACTCAAATCAAGGGGTTGATTTGAACCTAGTAAAGTTCTTTAAAGAGTTGTTTGTTTTAATCAAGCATATTGACTCAACCTGCAATTGACCATTTCATTCAAATAAACAAACAAACATTGTTTTTGTTTTTCTTGAATGTGAGTCTTTCTGTGTTTGAAAACAGAAATTTAGGTATGTTGATTATGGAACAAAATGGCCATTATGTTCCAGCCTTTGAAAGGACTTAAAACAAACTAGATGACCCTACAACTAATGTAGCATTGCCATGCTTCATTTCCCACTTGTAGGTCATTAGTGTATCCTAGTTTCCATTGTTTGAGTTATTACCGAAGTAAGAACCTCAAGCGATATATGATACCAAGGAAGTTTGATTGCTAGGTCACTTCTCTTTAAACATAAATTTATAGGTAGAAACGGAATCGTAAATTCCTTTCATTTGTTCCTCGTTTTCCTATTTCTTGTACCCTTTCTTATAGTCTTAAGAATTGAATTCTTTAGTGTTGACTTTTATACTTTGTTAGACATGTCCAATGTCACCAACAAGGTTCTTTACCATTTATGTTGAATATTTTGTTTCAACTAGATGATCTTACCAGAAGCTTCTAAAGTTCTCTAAGCATCGATCTATTCGAATGTCTAGGGACTAGACTCATTCGAGAATTAAATGGACAAAGATATTAGGTTGTTAACCATTGGTAAAGCTGAGCGTATTAAACTCAATGCTTTATGATCTCAAAACTACATTGTATTTTGAATTCACAAGCACCAATTGGTTTGCCATTCGATTTTGATATTCGAAAACAACCATAAAAAGTCGCTAAAAGAAACGTACATTTTAAATTGCTACTTTCTCTCATTTCCGTGAATCGTTCTTGGATTCACTACCAATCGAGGAAATTTACTGTCACCTTTCTAAAAGGATTTATTGCAGTGCAACATATTTAATTATAAACAATAATTAAAACATACATTGAAGCATGCAAAGTCTAAACATTTATCATGAATAATAACTTGAAATTAAAGCAACCATGCAATTCAAACAAGTTATTAGCATTTTATTCAATTTTATTGTTCCGGCAGGTGTGAATAAAATGATTCCAAGATCCTAAAATCATTGAAGAACTAAGCACAGTTTGTCGACTCAATTCTAAAACATTTTAGGTAAGCAAAAGCCTTTTTCTAATAGTCTAGAAACTATTCTTGGTTGATAGGTACGTCTAAGAACTTATTAGGTAAACCTATCGATTTTGCCACGACATAAAAGGACTCCTTACTTATATCGTTGAGTTTCACCAAAACTAACATGTACTCACAATTATTTGTGTACCTTGCCCCTTTAGGACCAATAAGTAACACCTCGCTGAGCGAAAACTATTACTAGATTGATGTAAAGGATATCCAAGCAAGTGTATATTTTGGCATGGCACCTTTTAACTCAATTTTTAAGTTAGGAACTTAAGGCTCTTACTATGTTGGTTAGATTTTAAGTGAACTAAAATCCTTAATCATGCAACATAATCAAGCTATTGATCTCATGCATTTTAAGACATATTTAAAAGCAATAAATAACTTAAAACATGCATAAGATAAATGTGATCTAGTATGGCCCGACTTCATCTTGAAGCTTTAACTTCAAAGTCCGTCTTGAAAATCTCCGTGGGAGGCACCATTTTCTTCAAATAGGATAAGCTATAACTAATTACAACTATTTGATGGTACGCAGACCATATTTGAATTGAAAAATAACTTTGGTACTTTAGACCAATTACATTCAAATTAATGGTACGCAGACCATATTTTCTATCCTATTTGGGCCATACTAGTCACTTCATAACCTGCAAAACAGTACATATACTATATATACCATTCACCCATTCATTATCATGAATGGCCCACATAGCTGGTTAGTAAAACACATTATGCATCATGTAAACATTTGCAGCAATTAATCAAGGGCTCTAATAATCTACCAATTATTCAGTCCTTATTAATTCTAATCAAGTTGTTTTAACCTTAAGGATTTGTAGACCTAATCAAGAGTCTTATGACTAAAAGGGCTCCCACTTAAACCAATAAATTCATATGCTTTACTAATTTTAAACATAAAAATGTATTTCAAGTCTAACCGGAAACATACAAATTTAATTAAAATTTAAAGCTCATATAAATTTATAATTGAATCCAAAAAGTTTAATTTAATTTCAGTCGTATTTAAATTAATTCATGATTTTAATTTTAGTAAAATAATTAGAATAAATAAAATTTATTATAATTACAATATTCAAAATTAAAATCCAAGAAAATAATTTAAATTATTAATTTTAAAATTAATTAAAATTACGTAAACTGAAAAATTTCAAATTAAACATTCAAAACGATCTAATCGTAACGCAAACACCCTACGCATTGCACGCCCATGGGCCGCACGCCCACAGCCATTGCTGGCCATGTGCGCGCAGCCCATGCGCTCGTCGCATAGCTGCTGCATCTCCCATCGCAAGCCATCGCACGCTGTGGTGCTTGCTGCGCGCGCGCGCCAGCGCTCGACGCACGCGAGCCATCGCTCGCTGTGCGCGCTCGCCAGCGCACGCTGCGCGCGCTCCATAGCTCGCTGTGCGCGCGAGCCATCGCTCGCTGTGCGCGCGAGCCATCGCTCGCTGGGCGCGCGACATCGCTCGCTGTGTACGCGAGCAACGCTGGGCGCAGCGCTCGTGGCACGCGAGCTTGCGCTCGCTGCGCGCGAGGCTGCGCGCTCTTGCGCGAGGCAGTGCACGTTGTGGCGCAGCTCGCTTGCTGCCCACACGCGACTGCCTTGGCTTGCCTTTCGCCTATGCCCATTTGTTCATAGCTCGTGGCCCACGACACAAGGCAGGGCTGCTGCCTTGTGCTCGTGCACCATGCCCTTGCTCATTGCATTCGTGCCGCACGGGCGACGAGCTCCCTTGCTCGTCGTCGCATGCCCGCATTATACAACACCCCTTAAGGGTAACACGAAGCGTCCATTGCTTTGTGCGTGCAAGTTATATGAACGAATCGCATAAAATTTAAAATTTATATTTAAAATTAATGACAAATTAATAAATAATATTAATTTCATAATTTTAGGGCGAAAAATCGAAAATTTATTATTCAATTGATTTCCGATTGTTATGGATTCAAGTCTAGGTCATAAAAAATTTAAAATTTATCATAAATTTACAATTTTTTATGGTGGTTTTTAATCATAGGTTTCTAATTAAATTATAATTAATTATGAAAATCAAATTAATTCTAAATGATTCTAATTTTCAACAAATTAATCATAATTACAAATTAGATTGCATAATTAACAAGGCTAGGCATTCAAACTTGTTAAACATATACAGTAGGTCAATCAAAAATTCAAGATTTATCAACAAGAATCGCAAATATTTAATTTAACATCTTAAATTTACGAAATTTTGCATTCGAAAAACTAAAACCTTCAAAAAGTCATAGTTAGGCTTCGAATTTGAGAATTCTGGGTTCGGCAGAATTTTTTTTTTTTTTGTCAAAATTTTAGAATGCCTTTTACATGCGAAATTGACACAAAAATCACTCGATTTGGATGAGTAACGAAGAAACTGCCGAAAAACTGCGTACGTATAATTAAATAAACGCAATTTGCAATTAATTAACAATTACGAAAATTAATCACCCCTTTTAATTCTTGCAAATTTGTAATATTTAACCATGTTCATGCAAATTAGATTATGAAAATAATAAGGGGCTCGTGATACCACTGTTAGGTTATGATACATATGATATTACATAAATCATGCGGAAACAACCATTAACCCAGGAATACATATTATTTACACATAATCATATAGCATAATTTAGATGCATACTCTTTGTTGCGTGCCCTCCCTAGCTGCGCCCGAACCGAACAAGAACAAGTCTTTAGGACTCCAAGTGTCGTCCCTCCGTAGATAGTCCACAGCACGTCCGGATCCGCCTTAAGATTGACCAACTAGAATCGCCCTTAAGGTACTAGAATTTTCGGCACTTTTGCGCAAGATGTGTGACTGAATTTTTCTCTCAAAAACTCACTTTGAATACTTTTTAAACTCGTTATAAATTGTGAACCCAGGCCACATATTTATAGGGGTATGGAAAGAGAATTGGAATCCTATTAGGATACGAATTAATTAAACTTAGAATCCTACAAGAACTCTAATTAATTAATTTATCAAATAGAATTAGGAATTTAATCATTAACCGAACTCTGCACGTTTTAGGAATCGTGCATGAACACAAACTCACACACACACACACACGGCAGCCACGATGGGCCGCCCATGCGCGTGCGTGCGAGCAGCAGCCCACGCAGCGAGGCCCACGCAGCCGCGGCCTTGGCGCGCGCTGGGCCTGCCTTGCGGTAGGCCTGGGCGCTGCCTTGGCTGGGCTTGTGGCGCGCGTTTGGCTTGCTGGGCGATGGCCTGGCTTTGAGCTGGGCCCTCGTCCGGCAGGCCTCGTCCGATGCTTATTCGTACGATACGCTTCCGATTAAATTTCCGATTCCGGAATTCATTTCCGATACGAACAATATTTAACATTTCCGATTCCGGAATTAATTTCCGTTTCGAACAAATATTTAATATTTCCGTTTCCGGAATTATTTTCCGATTCCGATAATATTTCCGATTCTGACAATATTTCCGTTTCCGGCAATATTTCCGATTCTGGCAATATTTCCATTTCCGATAATATTTTTCGATACGTACCATGTTTCCGTTTCCGGCAACATCTACGACTTGGATAATATTTATATCTCCGATACGATCCATATTTCCGTTTCCGGCAATATCATCGTTTCCGGAGTATTCATTTCTTGCTTGTGACGATCTCAGCTCCCACTGAAACCAAGATCCGTCGATTCCGAATATCCATAGATAGAGTATCTAATGCCATTAAATACTTGATCCGTTTACGTACTATTTGTGTGACCCTACGGGTTCAGTCAAGAGTAAGCTGTGGATTAATATTATTAATTCCACTTGAACTGAAGCGGCCTCTAGCTAGGCATTCAGCTCACTTGATCTCACTGAATTATTAACTTGTTTAATTAATACTGAACCGCATTTATTAGACTTAACATAGAATGCATACTTGGACCAAGGGCATTATTTCCTTCATACAACCCCTCCCACATTCTAAAGCACTACTTAGAGTATATAAAGTCGCCCCACTAACAAGAGTAACTGAAATTCCGATCAACCCCCTTTACATAACGCTCGCCCTATAAAGCGCCCGTTACACAGTCTACATTGGTCCAAAGCAAAAGCGAAAGAAAAAAAAAATCAAGGATAAGAACTGTCAAAATATACCCATAAATCATTTTCAACGCCCAGAGCTGGGCGCCGATATCTTTAACGCCCCAGCCTGGGCGCTGAATCTTTCTGCTTGTCAAATTTTGCCCAGATATGAAAACAAGAAATAAACAACTAATAATGAATCCTCGCATTGAACGAAGTAATAAGCCGTGCAAACCCACGCAGAAGGTGCTACACTTGTTCGAACACCTGAACGAGGCATGATGAAGTACTGCAATGCAAAAATAATAATGATATCCCAACGCCTGGAGGAATGTTCTAAGACACGCTTTTAGGCCACACAAGCCTACGTTGCACCATAATCCCACAGTACAAGTCTAAAAAAGGTAAGGCACATTGCACTAATGCAAGCATGTCCAAGAGTTAGGGGTGTAAATGAGCCGAGCCGGTCAATAAACTACTCGGGCTCGGGCTCGTTTAAAGCTCGTTCATGTTCGTTCATTTATTAAATGAGCCGAGCTTGAACAACTTTTGAAGCTCGCTTAATAAACGAGCTTGAACATGAACATAGGTATGCTCGTTCATTTAAGTTCATGAACAACTCGTTCATTTATGTTCATGAACAACTCGTTCATTTATGTTCATGAACAACTCGTTCATTTATGTTCGTGAACAAATTCGTCTAGTTATGTTATGTATCATATTTTACCATATATACGTTTTTCAAAGATAAATATAAATCATGTTTTTGACTTTTGAAATCTATAATAGAATAAAAATATTTTGAAATAAAATTTTAATTGCTAAATTAGTGCTCTTTGACTCTTTCTAAATTATTAGTTTGTTTATCAAATAAAGTAATGTAGTTTAATCTTATTATTAGATATAATTATAATTTGTTAGATTTGCAAGTGGTTATACTCTAAAGCTCGTTTAAGAAAGCTCGTTCATGAAAAAAGCTTGTTTATAAACTCGGCTCGATTAATAAATGAGTCGTTCACGAACACAAAATCTTTTAAACGAACCGAGCTTGAACAGATTTTTGAGCTCGGTTAAAAGCTCGGGCTCGGGCTCGAGCTCACATAAGTTAAATGAACATGAACATGGTAAAGCTCGGCTCGGCTCGGCTCGTTTACACCACTACCAAGAGTAAGAGGCAAAGACTACTTATCGCCCAAATGCAAGCCACACGACTTCTACATTAAGGATTAAAGGTAGCAAAACATTACCTACCACGGAAGGGATAGCTTGCACCTACATGAGCGAAACCCCAAGGCATCTTTCTCGAAAGAACCTACAAAATCGTACGCCAAAAGGAAGCATCCCAACATGCATACTTGGGGGCTCCAAGCTACGAAACAACCATAACAAAAAAAAAAATCTCGAAGAAAATGTTTGAACAATCGAAAGGGCACGATGTTTGAGCCCACTTCATGAATGGGCCTGAACCGTAGCAAGCTTCTAAGCAAACTATTCAAAATCAGTCATTGCTCAAAAAAAAATTGATTCAAGCAAACTGATTAATGGACCGCACACAATGGCCATTCTATGAACACTCGTTCGCACATGCATATCATCTTTTCTAAGTATCGAACATTTACGAACGCGTTCAAAAGAAAAAAGAAAACGAACGAACAAGAGGCCAACTGTGTCATCAAGAAACCTCGCCAGAAATCATTTTCAGCGCCCAGAGCTGGGCGCCGAAATCTTTAACGCCCAGGATATGGGCGCCGAAAATGATCACAGGCTCAAAAAAGGCCCTAACTTCTATTCGGCCCTGCCGCATCCATTCGACTTAAAAATTACCGATTTCCTTACTGAAAGTCGCACCTCACGACTTTGTCAAGAATAGCACACCACTACAAAGATCGCTCACACTTACGAGCACGATCCCAAAACACGATCAAGGACATTACAAAATGCGTATCCCCAAGGAACCTCTTTGACAAGAAATGACCGTCAAGCACGAATGCTTGGGGGCTCGAAAGAAAATATATATTTCAAAAAAAAAAAGGGTATGCAAAGTTAAAACAATATTCCCAGACTACGCTGTACAAAGTCCCGTGTTTGGATAATCTCAAAAGAAAAAGAACCGGTTTACGACCTCAAGACAAAGGTCGCCGTTGATACTTATACATGGTCCCCCAATCAAGGACCCAGGTAGTGGCAAAATTGAGCCGTAAGGACTAGCTCAAAACCATGAAGGATGATGACCACAAGACAATGGTCCGTCTAAGCATGTTGTCAACCCACATTCAGGTTACAAATAAAATCCGAGCATCCCTCGAAAGAATTCGCTCTTACAAGAATGAACAAAAAGAAATTCTCAAAAGAAATCACGATGAACAAAAAATAGGAACTTGCCCATCTTCATTTGGCAAGATCGCGTCACGAACCGCGCGAGTTCCCAAATCGAAAAAACTAATTCAGGGACAGGGCTCGCCCACCTTCAGCGAGCGGGGTCTGCGTCACTACCCGCGCAGGTCCTCAGTTTTCCAAAAATGAAGTCTTCAAAAACAAAATGAAACAGGCTCGCCATCTTCAGCCGGCGGGGTCTGCGGCGCAAACCACGTAGGTCCTTATTTTCAAAAAAAAAACACAAAACAAATTTCAAAATAGATTCGTCCACTTCTATCGGATGGGGTGTCCACCCTTAGCGGACAGGCTCGCCATCTTTAGCCGGCGGGGTCTACGTCACAAACTGCGTATGTCCTTATTTTCAAATTTCAAAAACAGATTCGTCCACTTCTATCGGACGGGGTGTCCACCCTTAGCGGACAAGGTTCGCCATCTTTAGCCGGCGGGGTCTACGTCACAAACCGCGTAGGTCCTTATTTTCAAATTTCAAAAACAGATTCGTCCACTTCTATCGGACGGGGTGTCCACCCTTAGCGGACAAGGTTCGCCATCTTTAGCCGGCGGGGTCTACGTCACAAACCGCGTAGGTCCTTATTTTCAAATTTCAAAAACAGATTCGTCCACTTCTATCGGACGGGGTGTCCACCCTTAGCGGACAAGGTTCGCCATCTTTAGCTGGCGGGGTCTACGTCACAAACCGCGTAGGTCCTTATTTTCAAATTTCAAAAACAGATTCGTCCACTTCTATCGGACGGGGTGTCCACCCTCAGCGGACAGGCTCGAGCATCTTTAGCCGGCGGGGTCTGCGCCATTAAACCGCGCAGGTCCTTAGTCGCTGCAGCGATAACGTTTGCTGGATTTTCCTTCGTTTTACGTCCTATAAAAACAAGGGTGCTGGATTTTCCTTCGTTTTACGTCCTATAAAAACAAGGGTGCTGGATTTTCCTTCGTTTTAAGTCCTATAAAAACAAGGGGGTTTTCTCGTTTAACTAGCCTTGAAAATGAGAATCTTTAAAAACACTTTTACCTCGTGATTGGGCTTCGCCAGGCCCAATTACACTTTATAGCTTTGATTTCAAAAACATCTGTAGCTACTCCCAATGACAAAGTGAGGGAGTTTCTACGCACCTTTAGATCCTTCCAATGACAAAGTGAGGAAGTTTCTATACTATCAGTTGACAAATCCCGATGACACGTGAGGGATATGTCGACACTTCAAGTGATGACCCTTAAGTCAAATGTTATCACTCGGGGGCTCGTGAGACCCTCGCAAAACAGGTCACGTATACCATGGCTTGTGTGACGCACTCCGTCTAATACTTTGACCATCGTCTTACTCCAAGACTCAGTCAAAGTGGGGGCTAACTGTAGACACCTACTTTTGTCCCAATTCCCGAAAGGGAAAGGTTCGATGATGAAAGCATAAATCTCCACTTGACAACATATCTCCTATAAAATAAACGAATCTCAATTCCCCTTTTCATTTCACCCAAAACCTGTTATTTATAGAAACCTGCTAAAAATAGTAACTGCCGTAAAAGGTAGCTTCTAAAAGTGGCAAATCATAAAAGATAGAAACCTGTCAGAATTAGGTGTTGCATTCCAACATAAATCATAAATGAGATAGAAAACTGCGAGAATCCTATTCCTAATAAGATTCAGAAATAAGAGTTACGCATTAATTAAAATCCTAACGAGCCTAGAGTTCGTAACGGGCCCAGACGCATTCCTTCATAAAATTGATACACGCTAAAAGACTTGAATTAATCTCAAACTCTACGGATTTCAGGAATCCGAATCTGACTAAAGAAAACATCCCAGACCCTAT
This sequence comes from Spinacia oleracea, assembly GCF_020520425.1. Classification (NCBI taxonomy): domain Eukaryota; kingdom Viridiplantae; phylum Streptophyta; class Magnoliopsida; order Caryophyllales; family Amaranthaceae; genus Spinacia; species Spinacia oleracea. The sequence continues at coordinate 34,335,400 of NC_079492.1, forward strand.
TTTCAACGCCTGGCTCTGAGCGCCGAAATCTTCGGCGCCCAGGCCTGGGCGCTGAAAATACCTGGGTACGTGTTTTTTCCTAATTCTTTGTGGATTAGAACTCTGCAATTCTATCTTTCCACGAACTCTTCCCTATAAATAGGCCCCTAAATTCGACGTGAAAAGGACACACAACACATAATTATATTCTGAGTATTGACTCCAACCCTTAGCCTAAGCCTCTCGCTGCGAAATTGTTCACGCGTTCTGTCGGAATCGATCCATAAATCGAACAGAACGTATCCTGTCCCATAATTGAGATTCGTTAAATAAAAGGAGAAATAGCAAAGTCAAAGTGGTTAGTTTTCTGAGAACCGTGACGCACCTCTCAAGGGTGCGTCGTAATGTGTCCCTTTTCGATGATTTAACTGCTTTCCTCGCCCTTTTTATGAACTGTTAAACTAACCTAATCTGATTGTTCTATCACGCCTAACAAATATAATATTTTTGGGAAATCGGGTTATCATGCTAGGTCCCTTAATGCTATTTAAATCAGATAATCACGATCGAATCAGTATTATATGTTGCATATTGCTAAAATCAACTCAGATTATTTTAATAGTTAACGCATGTCCCTTCAATTATTTATGCTGAGCTAGTAAGGATATCCTGCCTCTGGAGTTATCGACGAGCGAAGTACTCCTCTCGGTAGTTACAGTCCCCCGAACCCTCAATCTCTACCTTGCGGGTGTATGTTGAGAGATCCCCACACCAGGGATCACAAGGGAACCTACGGCCGTCGTGGTCAAACATAATTGCACTCCCTTTATGTCACGATAACCGGGTTTTGTCAGTTTTTCTCATTGTCGTTAAAAACTGAATGGCGACTCCTATATTACTAGTCAATTGGGTGTATACTCACAGGAAATCCAATTACACTTTATTGAATAAAAAGAATCGTCACACCCACGAGGGACGTGGTCACGCATTAGCCTCGTGCTTTTTCGACCCCCTCACAGCTGGTCTGATCTGGTCTGGTCTGATGTTGCTGGTCTAGTATGGTCTTGTCTGAGTTAATAAGGTCTGATTCAATGAGTAGCAATAATAAGGTGAAGAGAAGAAGACCTTACTGACTGAATTATTGCATGACAAATTCAAACTAGAGGTTTATGTGTTGAAGTCTTTGTAATTAATTGTTGGAGTAATTACTGTTTAAAACTATGTAAAAAGTGACATCATAAATTTAGAACATAGGGATTATGATTCAGAACGTATGCCATGTGTTTTAGAACATAAGCCAGTATATAACTTACATCATACGTTTTAGAACATATGCCATATATTTTTTAAACAAGAATTCCATTTTCTTAGGTAACAAAATCACAAAAAGAAATAAGTGGGGTTTGAGATTATATCCATAAGAGAAATAGGAAGGTGTAGACACCTACTTTTGTCCCCATTCCCGAAAGGGAAGGTTCGATAATGAGAACATAAATCTCCACTTGGCAACGCATCTCCTATAAAATAACGAATCTCGATCACCCTTTTCATTTCAGCCAAACCTGCTATTTATAGAAACCTGCTAAAAATAGTGATTGCCATAACGGGTAGTTGTTAAAAGTGGCAAGACATAAAAGATAGAAACCTGTCAGAATTAGGTGTTGCACTCCAACATAAATCCTAAAAGAGATGGAATTTACAGAAGGAATTATGTTCCCGCTATAATTCGAAAAATAAGAGTTACGTATTAATTAAATTCCTAATGAACCTAGAGGTCGTAACGGGCCCAGACACATTCCGTCATAAGTTGATACGCACTAAGAAACTCGAATAAGTCTCAAAAGCTCCGTGATTAAGAGTCCAAATCTGACAAAAGGCTCGGCTCAGACCCTATTTTCAACGCCTGTGTCTGGACGCTAAAAATACCTGGGGCCGTGTCGTCTCCGAATTCTTTTTGGATCCGGATTCTAAAGATCTATCTTTCCACAAACTCTTTCCCTATGAATACAGCCTCATAATCGACGAGGAAAAAAACACACAATTCATAATCTGAGTATTGACTCCAACCCTAAGCCTAAGCCTCACGCTGCGAAATTAATCCCGCGTTCTGTCGCAATCGACCCAAAAGTCGAACAGAACGTATCCTGTCCCCTGTAGCTGATGAATTAAGCCTAACTACTGGAACACTGCTCAGAAACCCGAGATTTGTCAAATAAAAGGAGAAATAGCAAAGCCAAGTGGTTAGTTTTCTGAGAACCGTGAGGCACCTCTCAAGGATGCGTTGTCATGTGTCCCTTCGCATGATTTAATCGCTTTCATCACCCTTTTATAAAATTGTTAAACTATTAATTTGATTGATCTATCACGCCTAATAAAGATAATACCTTGGACAATTGAATTATCATGCTAGGTACCTTAAATCAATCTAAATAAGATAATCACGACCGATTTAGTATTATGTGTTGCATATTGCTAAAATCAATTCAGAATAGTTTAAAAGTTAACGCATGTCCCTTCAATTATTTATGCTGAGCTAGTAAGGATAACCTACCTATGGAGTTATCGATGATCACTCCTCTCGGTAGTTACAGTCCCCCGAACTCTCAATCTTTGCCCTGCGGGTGTATGTTGAGTGATCCCCACACCAGGGATCACAAGGGAACCTATGGCCGTCGTGGTCGAACATAATTGCACTCCCTTTATGTCACGATAACCGGGTTTTGTCAGTTTTTCTCATTGTCGTTAAAAACTGAATGGCGACTCCTATATTACTAGTTGATTGGGTGTAAACTCAAAGGAAATCTAACTACACTTGATCTGACGACGTCACGCCCACGAGGGACGAGGTCATGCATTAGCCTCGTGCTTTTTCCACCCCCTCACAGTGGCGACTCCACTGGGGAACGTTAATGAAACACTCGTGCTCGTAGGTAATCAAAATAGCCGAAGGGTGAAACGATCCTACTCCGCGTTTATTTCCTTATCAAGTTGGGACGACCTGGAAAATCAGCATATTAATGTGAACGGACAGAACCGCATAACGAATCTCGGCTCCCTTGGCATGTTTCATCTCGGGAGTTGGGACTAAGGATACCCATCGCCAACCGGAGGGTGCATACGCTTCGAATGTTGTCCACTCGGCACTTGTCGCTAGCAGTACACCCATCCCAAACCCAATCGCTCGCCCACTAAGGTCCCTCTCATTGGTGCATGCCCCCTTGGCTTACATCGTGATTGGCCTCTTGGGACGAAATTCGTGTGTTGAATGCACTACCTCGACCGGGGCATGTGTTGGATCTACGATAGAAGCGGTACCAAGCCAGGCGCAAATATTACCCATAGAAGCCTATCATAAACTACGTGACATATTATTTTTTGCTTCATGTTGTAATGCTAGTTATGTGTAGCGAATTATGTGATTATATTGTGATTATGTGTGACAAATAACGCTAGAAAACCAACGACCCTAAAAATTGCCCAAACCTTCATAAACACCAATTGGCCAAAGAGTTATACCAAAATACGTGTTCCGCAACCCCGGGCGGTCGCCACAAAAATAAGCGACGCCTAGGATGGCCTGTGACGGATCCCAGAACGCTGCACAACGCGTAAAGGACGTTATTAGGCAAGCACGCAAAGTTAACTCGCATGTACAAAAAAAAAATACGCGAACAGAATACGAGTACCAGTCAGGGATGCATTTTCAGTGCCCCTGGCTGGGCGCCAAACATTTTCACGCCCTGCGCTGGGCGCTGAAGTTGCTGCTTGGCCTTTTGGCCAGGCACCGCAGCCTCGGTGCCCGCGCACAAAATATACGTAGCCATAAAAATATTCGTAACAAATTTTCTACGAGGACGTATGTGTTAGGTTATGATACATATGACAATTCATAAATCATGCGGAAAAACCATTTAGCCAGGAATACATATTATTTACACATAATCATATAGCATAGTTTAGATGCATACTCTTTGTTGCGTGCCTTCCCTAGCTGCGCCCGAACCGAACAAGAACAAGTCCTTAGGACTCCAAGTGTCGTCCCTCCGTAGATAGTCCACAGCACGTCCGGATCCGCCTTAAGATTGACCAACTAGAATCGCCCTTAAGGTACTAAAGATTTTCGGCACTCTTAGGTAAGAAATGTGTCTGAATTTTCTCTCAAAAACTCACTTTGAATACTTGAATTATCTCTTAAAATATGTGACCCTAGGCACGTATTTATAGAGTTATGGAAAGGGTTTTGGAATCCTATTAGGATACTAATTTATTTAATTATAACCCTACTAGGACTCTAATTAAATAATCATTATCTAATAGTTTTAGGATTTAATCACACTTCGAATCCTGATTGCTTCAGGATTCCCGCACAAGCAATGCACGAGCATCGTACACCCGCGCAAGCCTTGCGGCCCACGCTAGGCGCACAGCGCTCGGCCCATTGCTGCACTCCGCGCGCGCGCGCCCAAGGCCTTAGCTGGGCCTGGCCTTGCGCTGGGCCTGGTCGAGGCTTGGCGTGCGCTGGTGTGCGTTGGCTCGCTGGGCGACGGCCTGGCTTCGTGCTGGGCCTTCGTCTAGCGGGCCTCGTCCGATGCTAATTCGTACGATACGCTTCCGATTAAATTCCCGATTCCGGAATTCATTTCCGATACGAACAATATTTAATATTTCCGATTCCGGAATCAATTTCCGTTTCGAACAAATATTTAATATTTCCGTTTCCGGAATTATTTTCCGATTCCGATAATATTTCCGATTCTGACAATATTTCCGTTTCCGGCAATATTTCCGATTCTGGCAATATTTCCATTTCCGATAATATTTTCCGATACGTACCATGTTTCCGTTTCCGGCAACATCTACGACTTGGATAATATTTATATTTCCGATACGATCCATATTTCCATTTCCGGCAATATCATCGTTTCCGGAGTATTCATTTCTTGCCTGTGACGATCTCAGCTCCCACTGAAACCAAGATCCGTCGATTCCGAATATCCATAGATGGAGTATTTAATGCCATTAAATACTTGATCCGTTTACGTACTATTTGTGTGACCCTATGGGTTCAGTCAAGAGTAAGCTGTGGATTAATATCATTAATTCCACCTGAACTGAAGCGGCCTCTAGCTAGGCATTCAGCTCACTTGATCTCACTGAATTATTAACTTGTTAATTAATACTGAACCGCATTTATTAGACTTAACATTGAATGCATACTTGGACGAAGGGCATTATTTCCTTCAGTCTCCCACTTGTCCTTAGGGACAAGTGTGCATTTCCTAATTCCTTTGTCGCTCGATGCTTGCTCTTGAACATAAGGTAAGAGTTGTCATCCTTATTATGTCCATAGGTGTTCCTCGGTTTCAGAGTTCAACTGATCAAATAAACAGATAATCATAGCCTATGATTCATCCGAGCACGGCCATGCATTTCACAGTTTCTAGCTCTCCGAGTGGCCTTGTACAACTTTTAAGCATCTCATCCCGATTTATGGGAGGACAATCCCAATCTTGCGATCTTGAGATTAGACTTCGTTTGATAGGTGATTACCAGAGCGTTGCCTTTATAGCCTCCTTTTACGGTGCGACGATTGGTCAACGTCAAAGTAACCAGTTCTCAAACAAGTAATCTCAAATCACTCAGGTATTGAGGATTTAGTGTCTAATAATTTTAATGAAATTTACTTATGACAGATTTTCATCTCTTACAATAAAGTTTCATAGGTCTTGTCCGATACTAGTCTTCACAAAGTAAGTATCTATGCAAATGATTATGACATTGCCATGTCCACATAGTCCAAGAAACAGAACTACTAGTCATCTTGCATTCTAATCGTCTAACGTTTTCTATGCGTCCAATTTTATAGAAAACTCCGACTAGGGACCATTTTCAACCTTTGACATTCAAGTTCACTTGATAGACATTTCTTAGTCACAGGACTGGTCCTGACAGTCTATCTTGAATATATCGTTAAATTGAAGGGACTCATCATTTAATAAACCACAAATTAAATGGAAAAATGAATTCTCTTCATTTATTGTGAATGATTAACCAATAATGTTTTACAAAGATTTAAACTCTAAAACTTTAAAACATTAAACAGAGACATCAAAGCCATTCTCCAATATGCTTGATTCCCATAGCTGCAGTGTGCGAGTTGTGCTTCGCCTGCGGCAGAGGTTTAGTCAATGGATCTGATATGTTGTCATCAGTTCCAATTTTGCTTATCTCGACTTCTTTTCTTTCAACGAACTCTCGTAGAAGGTGAAATCTACGAAGTACATGCTTGACTCTCTGGTGGTGTCTAGGCTCCTTTGCCTGTGCAATAGCTTCGTTGTTATTACAATACAGGGCTATTGGTCCTTTAATGGAGGGGACTACACCAAGTTCACCTATGAACTTCCTTAGCCATATAGCTTCCTTTGCTGCTTCATGTGCAGCAATGTACTCCGCTTCAGTTGTAGAATCCGCAATGGTGCTTTGCTTAGCACTTTTCCAGCTTACTGCTCCTCCGTTGAGGCAGAAGACAAACCCAGACTGTGATCTGAAATCATCTTTGTCGGTTTGGAAACTTGCGTCCGTATAGCCTTTAACAATTAATTCATCATCTCCACCATAGACCAGGAAGTCATCTTTGTGCCTTTTCAGGTACTTCAGAATATTCTTGGCAGCAGTCCAATGCGCCTCTCCTGGGTCTGACTGGTATCTGCTCGTAGCACTGAGTGCGTACGCAACATCCGGGCGTGTACATATCATAGCATACATTATTGAACCAATTAATGATGCATATGGAATCCCATTCATTCGTCTACGCTCATCAAGTGTTTTTGGGCACTGATTCTTGCTTAGAGTCATTCCATGAGACATGGGTAGGTAGCCCTGCTTGGAGTCCGCCATCTTGAACCTATCAAGCACCTTATTGATATAAGTGCTTTGACTAAGTCCAATCATCTTTTTAGATCTATCTCTGTAAATCTTGATGCCCAATATGTACTGTGCTTCTCCTAGATCTTTCATCGAAAAACATTTCCCAAGCCAAATCTTGACAGAGTTCAACATAGGAATGTCATTTCCGATAAGTAATATGTCGTCGACATATAATACTAGGAAAGCAATTTTGCTCCCACTGACCTTCTTGTATACACAAGATTCGTCTGCGTTCTTGATGAAACCAAAGTCACTGACTGCTTCATCAAAACGTATATTCCAGCTCCTGGATGCCTGCTTCAATCCGTAGATTGACTTCTTTAGCTTGCATACCTTTTTAGCATTCTTTGGATCCTCAAAACCTTCAGGCTGTGTCATAAACACAGTTTCTGTTAAAACGTCGTTTAAGAAAGCAGTTTTGACATCCATCTGCCATATTTCGTAATCGTAATATGCAGCGATTGCTAACATTATCCGAATAGACTTTAGCATTGCAACTGGTGAAAAGGTTTCATCGTAATCCACACCGTGGACTTGCCTGTAACCTTTTGCAACCAATCTAGCTTTGAAAACTTCAAGTTTCCCATCCTTGTCCTTTTTCAGTTTGAAAACCCATTTGCTTCCAATGGCTTGGTAGCCATCTGGCAAATCGACCAAATCCCATACTTGGTTTTCAGACATGGAGTCTAATTCAGATTGCATGGCTTCTTGCCATTGCTTGGAGCTAGGGCTCGTCATAGCTTGTTTGTAAGTCGCAGGTTCATCACTTTCAAGTAATAGAACGTCATAGCTCTCGTTCGTCAAAATACCTAAGTACCTTTCCGGTTGAGATCTATATCTTTGCGATCTACGCGGGGTAACATTTCTAGTTTGACCATGATTCTCACCAGATTCTTCTAAAGATCTCTGAGTTTCATCCTGAATGTCATCTTGAGCATTCTCTAGAGTTTGTTGTTCGACTCGAATTTCTTCGAGGTCTACTTTTCTCCCACTTGTCATTTTGGAAATGTGATCTTTCTCCAAAAAGACACCATCTCGAGCAACAAACACCTTGTTCTCAGATGTATTGTAGAAGTAATACCCCTTTGTTTCCTTTGGATAGCCCACAAGGATACATTTGTTAGATTTTGGATGAAGTTTGTCTGAAATTAATCGTTTGACGTATGCTTCACATCCCCAAATCTTCAGAAAAGACACATTTGGAGTCTTTCGTATGGAGTCTTTTCGACAGCTTTAGACGGAGCTCTATTTATAGTGAGTGCAGCTGTATTTAGTGCATGTCCCCAAAATTCTAATGGAAGTTCGGCCTGACCCATCATTGACCTGACCATGTCTAGCAAGGTTCTGTTCCTCCGTTCTGACACACCGTTCCATTGTGGTGTTCCAGGAGGAGTCAATTCTGATAGAATTCCACATTCTTTCAGATGGTCATCAAATTCATAGCTCAGATATTCACCGCCTCTATCAGACCGCAGTGCCTTAATCTTCTTGCTTAATTGATTCTCTACTTCACTCTGAAATTCCTTGAATTTTTCAAAGGATTCAGACTTATGCTTCATTAGGTAGACATAACCATATCTACTGAAGTCATCAGTGAAAGTGATAAAGTAGCTGAAACCACCTCTAGCATTGGTACTCATTGGTCCACATACATCTGTATGGATTAAACCCAATAGTTCATTTGCTCTTTCTCCAACTTTAGAGAAAGGTTGCTTTGTCATTTTTCCAAGTAAACATGATTCGCATTTACCATAATCCTCTAAGTCAAATGGTTCTAGAATTCCTTCCTTTTGAAGTGTTTCTAAGCGTTTCAAGTTTATATGGCCTAATCGACAATGCCACAGATAGGTGAGATCTGAATCATCCTTTTTGGCCTTTTTGGTATTTATGTTATATACTTGTTTGTCGTGATCTAATAAATAAAGTCCATTGACTAATCTAGCAGATCCATAAAACATCTCTTTAAAATAAAACGAACAACTATTGTCTTTTATTAAAAAGGAAAATCCCTTAGCATCTAAGCAAGAAACTGAAATGATGTTTTTAGTAAGACTTGGAACATGGAAACATTCTTCCAGTTCCAAAATTAGCCCGGAGGGCAACGACAAATAGTAAGTTCCTACAGCTAATGCAGCAATCCGTGCTCCATTTCCCCCTCGTAGGTCGACTTCACCCTTGCTTAACTTTCTACTTCTTCTTAGTCCCTGTGGATTGGAACATAAGTGTGAGCCACAACCTGTATCTAATACCCAAGAAGTTGAATTAGCAAGTATACAGTCTATAACGAAAATACCTGAAGATGGAACGACTGTTCCGTTCTTCTTATCTTCCTTTAGCTTTGGACATTCTCTTTTGTAATGGCCTATTCCATCACAATAAAGACAGCTTGATGTGGACTTGTCCTGCTTTGATGTAGCATTGCCCTTGGACTTTCCACTTTTCTTGAACGGTCTCCTTCTAGCCTTGAGTAAATCTTTGGCTTCACAGTCCAGTATTATTTCAGCCTTTCTGACAAGGTGAACAAATTCTGCAACTGTTTCTTCTCTTGGTTCACTTAGGTATAGTTGCTTGAAGCGACCAAACCCACTGTGTAGTGAATTGAGCAAGATAGAGACTGCCATCCTTTCGCTTATTGTTGTTCCTAGTAGACTTAGGCGATCAAAGTATGAACGCATAAGATCCACATGGAACCTCAGTGGGACGCCTACCCTCTGTTTAGTGCGAAGGAGCTGAACATGTGTTTCTTGGACCTCCATCCTATAACACATGTTGGGAGAACTAACCTTTAGACCAGACATTGATTCAATCAACTCATGGACGTTCAGGTCCCTGCCCTCCGTGCTTCCACGACAGATATCCCTCAGATTCTTGATGAGCGTAAAAGGTTCATAGGCTACAAACCTTCTAGCCCAATCATCAGGGATATTGTTCAGCATGAGACTCATAACCTTTTTGAGATCCGCATCCCAGACGTAAAATCTCTCAGGGGTCATGTCTCTGGCATAGTAGCTTGGCATGGGATGTGATAGTACATACTCAAGTCCATTGAGTTTGACTATTTCAACTAGCTTAGCTTCCCATTCAAGAAAATTTTCCAGGTTCAGCTTGACCATAAGCTCAGAACCCATGATGATGTTTTGATTGTTGTTTGCCATATTAAAAACTACAATTGAAAAGAATAAACAAATATATAACCATTCACAGTTTCTCTTAATAAACTTAAATCCTAGCATACATGCATAATTCAATGTTTATTAAGCATTTTATTCAAGTTATTTGTTCCGGCAGGTGTGAATAAAATGATTCCAAGATCCTAAAATCATTGAAGAACTAAGCACAGTTTGTCGACTTAATCCTAAAACATCTTAGGTAAGCAAAAGCCTTTTGCTAATAGTCTAGAAACTATTCTTGGTTGATAGGTACGTCTAAGAACTTATTAGGTAAACCTATCGATTTTGCCACGACATAAAAGGACTCCTTACTTATATCGTTGAGTTTCACCAAAACTAACATGTACTCACAATTATTTGTGTACCTTGCCCCTTTAGGATCAATAAGTAACACCTCGCTGAGCGAAAACTATTACTAGATTGATGTAAAGGATATCCAAGCAAGTGTATATTTTGGCATGGCACCTTTTTAACTCAATTTTTAATTTTGGAACTTAAGGCTCTTACTATGTTGGTTAGATTTTAAGTGAACTAAAATCCTTAATCATGCAACATAATCAAGCCATAATCTTATGCATAATTAAGACATATTTAAAGCAATAAATAACTTAAAGCATGCATAAGATAAAGGTGATCTAGTATGGCCCAACTTCATCTTGAAGCTTTGACTTCAAAGTCCGTCTTGAAAATCTCCGTGGGAGGCACCATTTTCTTCAAATAGGATAAGCTATAATTAAAACTAATTACAACTATTTGATGGTACGCAGACCATATTTGAATTGAAAAACAACTTTGGTACTTTAGACCAATTACATTCAAATTAATGGTGCGCAGACCATATTTTCTATCCTATTTGGGCCATACTAGTCACTTCATAACCTGCAAAATAGTACATATACAATATATACCATTCACCCATTCATTATCATGAATGGCCCACATAGCTGGTTAGTAAAACACATTATGCATCACGTAAACATTTGCAGCAATTAATCAAGGGCACCAATAATCTACCAATTATTCAGTCCTTATTAATTCTAATCAAGTTGTTTTAACCTTAAGGATTCGTAGACCTAATCAAGAGTTTATGACTAAAAAGCGCTCCCACTTAAACCAGTAAATTTATATGCTTTACTAATTTTAAACATAAAAATGTATTTCTAGTCTAACCGGAAACATACAAATTTAATTAAAATTTAAAGCTCATATGAATTTATAATTGAATCCAAAAAGTTTAATTTAGTTTCAGTCGTATTTAAATTAATTCATGATTTTAATTTTAGTAAAATAATTAGAATAAATAAAATTTATTATAATTACAATATTCAAAATTAAAATCCAAGAAAATAATTTAAATTATTAATTTTAAAATTAATTAAAATTACGTAAACTGAAAAATTTCAAATTAAACATTCAAAACGATCTAATCGCAACACAAACACCCTACGCATCGCACGCCCATGGGCCACACGCACACAGCCATCGCTGGCCATGTGCGCACAGCCCATGCGCTCGTTGCATAGCTGCTGCATCTTCCATCGCAAGCCATCGCACAAGTGGTGCTCGCTGCGCGCGCGCCAGCGCTCGATGCACGCGAGCCATCGCTCGCTGTGCGCGCTCGCCAGCGCTCGATGCACGCGAGCCATCGCTCGCTGTGCGCGCTCGCCAGCGCTCGCTGCGCGCGCTCTAGCGCTCGATGCACGCGAGCCATCGCTCGCTGTGCGCGAGCCATCGCTCGCTGTGCGCGATCGACGCTGGGCGCAGCGCTCGTGGCACGCGAGCTTGCGCTCGCTGCGCGCGAGGCTGCGCGCGCTTGCGCGAGGCAGTGCGCGTTGTGGCGCAGCTCGCTTGCTGCCCACACGCGACTGCCGTGCCTTTCCTTCGCCCATGCCCATTCGTCCATAGCTCGTGGCCCACGACACAAGGCAGGGCTACTGCCTTGTGCTCGTGCACCATGCCCCTGCTCATTGCATTCGTGCCGCACGGGCGACGAGCTCCCTTGCTCGTCGTCGCATGCCCGCACTATACAACACCCCTTAAGGGTAACACGAAGCGTCCATTGCTTTGTGCGTGCAAGTTATATGAACGAATCGCATAAAAAATTTAAAATTTATATTTAAAATTAATGACAAATTAATAAATAATATTAATTTCATAATTTTAGGGCGAAAAAATCGAAAATTTATTATTCAATTGATTTCCGATTATTATGGATTCAAGCCTAGGTCATAAAAATTTAAAATTTATCATAAATTTACAATTTTTATGGTGGTTTTTAATCATAGGTTTCTAATTAAATTATAATTAATTATGAAAATCAAATTAATTCTAAATTATTCTAATTTTCAACAAATTAATCATAATTACAAATTAGATTGCATAATTAACAAGGCTAGGCATTCAAACTTGTTAAACATATACAGTAGGTCAATCAAAAATTCAAGATTTATCAACAAGAATCGCAAATATTTAATTTAACATCTTAAACTTACGAAATTTTGCATTCGAAAAACTAAAACCTTCGAAAAGTCATAGTTAGGCTTTGAATTTGAGAATTCTGGGTTCGGCAGAAAAAAATTATTTTTGTCAAAATTTTAGAATGCCTTTTACATGCGGAATTGACACAAAAATCACTCGATTTGGATGAGTAACGAAGAAACTGCCGAAAAACTGCGTACGTATAATTAAATAAACACAATTTGCAATTAATTAACAATTACGAAAATTAATCACCCCTTTTAATTCATGCAAATTTGTAATATTTAACCATGTTCATGCAATTTAGATTATGAAAATAATAAGGGGCTCGTGATACCACTGTTAGGTTATGATACATATGACAATTCATAAATCATGCGGAAAAACCATTTAGCCAGGAATACATATTATTTACACATAATCATATAGCATAGTTTAGATGCATACTCTTTGTTGCGTGCCTTCCCTAGCTGCGCCCGAACCGAACAAGAACAAGTCCTTAGGACTCCAAGTGTCGTCCCTCCGTAGATAGTCCACAGCACGTCCGGATCCGCCTTAAGATTGACCAACTAGAATCGCCCTTAAGGTACTAAAGATTTTCGGCACTCTTAGGTAAGAAATGTGTCTGAATTTTCTCTCAAAAACTCACTTTGAATACTTGAATTATCTCTTAAAATATGTGACCCTAGGCACGTATTTATAGAGTTATGGAAAGGGTTTTGGAATCCTATTAGGATACTAATTTATTTAATTATAACCCTACTAGGACTCTAATTAAATAATCATTATCTAATAGTTTTAGGATTTAATCACACTTCGAATCCTGATTGCTTCACGATTCCCGCACAAGCAATGCACGAGCACCGTACACCCGCGCAAGCCTTGCGGCCCACGCTAGGCGCACAGCGCTCGGCCCATTGCTGCGCTCCGCGCGCGCGCGCCCAAGGCCTTGGCTGGGCCTGGCCTTGCGCTGGGCCTGGTCGAGGCTTGGCGTGCGCTGGTGTGCGTTGGCTCGCTGGGCGACGGCCTGGGCTTCGTGTTGGGCCTTCGTCTAGCGGGCCTCGTCCGATGCTAATTCGTACGATACGCTTCCGATTAAATTCCCGATTCCGGAATTCATTTCCCATACGAACAATATTTAATATTTCCTATTCCGGAATCAATTTCCGTTTCGAACAAATATTTAATATTTCCGTTTCCGGAATTATTTTCCGATTCCGATAATATTTCCGATTCTGACAATATTTCCGTTTCCGGCAATATTTCCGATTCTGGCAATATTTCCATTTCCGATAATATTTTCCGATACGTACCATGTTTCCGTTTCCAGCAACATCTACGACTTGGATAATATTTATATTTCCGATACGATCCATATTTCCGTTTCCGGCAATATCATCGTTTCTGGAGTATTCATTTCTTGCCTGTGACGATCTCAGCTCCCACTGAAACCAAGATCCGTCGATTCCGAATATCCATAAATGGAGTATTTAATGCCATTAAATACTTGATCCGTTTACGTATACTATTTGTGTGACCCTACGGGTTCAGTCAAGAGTAAGCTGTGGATTAATATCATTAATTCCACCTGAACTGAAGCGGCCTCTAGCTAGGCATTCAGCTCACTTGATCTCACTGAATTATTAACTTGTTAATTAATACTGAACCGCATTTATTAGACTTAACATTGAATGCATACTTGGACCAAGGGCATTATTTCCTTCAGTATGAAAAAGCACTCGATTCTAAGAACGACTTATAAAATAAACGACTCTTTGTGTCGTCATTAGGCCTCCTATGACGGCAATGTTCGGCACCAAAACCGAGCAAGCTAATTAAAATAACTTTGAATGTCACACGGGCAAGTGTTTCGAAAATCTAAAGAATGACCAAAAGAAAAGCCAAATATACCAACAAGAGTGAGAATAGAAAACCGATAGGAAGAGTCAAAAGTCTAGACTAAGTAATACGTAACTTTGGGTCTAAACTTTAGCTTGCCTTATGCATAGGGCTGGTTCTGCCACTTGGCGTCGATCTGAAAATCAAAGGTTAGTACGTCTCGAAGATACATTACCAACACAAGGCTTAGCAACTCCAAGCTCCATCCGTCACTCCCCCTTTCAAGGATCTCCGATTCCCCAACCTCGATTCGCACCCTCAAACATATCCATTGAAGAGCTGCGGGACCAAATGGCCCAAATGACCCTACTTATGAATCAATTGAAAATGGAAAACAAATCCTTAGCGGCTGCGCAAGCCAAACATGACCTCGATAACGAGAAGAAGATCGAAAAAATGGTTCTGCAGCAAACTATGGGGAGCAAGTATTTCTCCCTCGATCCTGAACCTTTTCCCGGCAAACTACCAGAAAAGTTTAGTTCATCCGACTTACCGAAGTTCAAAGCCACGGACAATCCCCGTGATCATCTCTTGAGCTTTGTGAATGCCATGAACTTGAAAGGTGTGGACAAGTCCATGTATCTGCCTGCCTTTCCTTTGTCCTTGGAACCTGTGCCACTCAAATAGTACTACCACCAGGACCCTAAGCTCTTCCCCACTTGGGAGGACTTTGTCAATGTCTTCATCAAGCAATACTCGTCGAACGTGGATTTTCAAGTCACTATGCGCGAGCTGGAAGTCCTCTTCCAAAAGAAAAATGAAGGTTTCACGACCTACTTTGCTAGATGGAGGGACCAAGCGGCCCAACTAATCAATAGGCCTCCCGAAACTGAATTGGTCCAAAAATTCATTGACAACCTAGACCCAGCTTATAAACAACATCTTAGATACCTGGGCCTTGATACCTTCAAAAGGGTTTACGATGTAGGAATAAAGATCGAGGATGACTTCACAAAAACAGTACAAAGCAAGCCTGCATACAAAAGTAATACCTACAACAGGGGCCACACTCCTCAAGCCCAAGAGGTCCACGCCGTAGAAGAAACCCCAACCCGAAGGACCCGAGACCGAAAGTTTGCCCCACTCGGGTCGACTCTAGTACAAGCCTTCCAAAGACTAACCAAACAAGGAAAATTAAGGCCCATAGGCCCCACACCCGACCCTCCATTCAAAAATAAATAGTGGGTCGAGGGCGCCCGCTGCGAGTTCCATCAAGGAAATGGGCATGATACTGAAAACTGTTGGAATCTAAAAAACACGATCCAGGATATGGTAGAGGATGAAATAATACCCCTCCCTAACGTTGGCAAACCCAACAACAACAAGAGCCTCGGCTCTTGTCACATCTCTCTCGATCAACCAGAAAATATGAACTTTGACCCTACGGTGTATATTACACCCCAAGGTGTACCACTCGCCATGGTCCCTATGGATCAAATCGAGAGAGAAGTGTGCGGTGTGTGGGATGATGATGCTGAAGATATCTACCTGTCCCAAGTATCGGGCCAGGACCTCTTTACTGAAACTTGGCCCGGGCACTCTCCCATTGACACCACCCCTCAAGAGCCCAAAGTTGACAATCTCACTCGGTCCGGAAGGGTATACCAACAGGATATTCGTCCACCTCCCGTGGACGACATCCCAGTCAGACAAACTCCTGAAAACTTGCGGCACACCACCGTCGCAGAAGTCAATGAAAATCCTCTCTTGAAGCAACTAAAAAGAACCAAAGCCGAGATTACCATCAGGGATCTCATTTGCACTTCAAAGGAACATCGTGAAAAACTTATTCGCTCACTTGACCTCATCTCAGTCCCTATAGACATCACACCTGACTTGTTGGTTAACCACGTCACGTCAGATGTTGAGGAAAAAGAAATAGTTTTTACTGTGAAAGACTTACCTAAAGAAGGAGGCGCCCACAATAAGACTCTCTATCTAGTGGTTGGATGCAAAGGACAAAACATCCCCCTAGCACTCGTAGATAACGGTTCAGCGGTAAATGTTTGCCCATTGCGAACTGCCCATTGCTTGGGGCTAGGAAATGATGACTTCCAAACCTCCACGCAAGGGGTGCGAGCCTATGATAACTCTCGAAGGCCTGTGTTGGGAAAATTCAACCTCACAATACAAACCAGGCCTGTGGCACGCACCACGGAGTTTCAAATAATTGACATCAAGCCCACTTTCAACCTCCTCTTAGGGAGCCCTTGGCTCCATGACTTAGGAGGTGTGGCTTCTACCTTGCACCAGATGGTTAAACTTAACCATAACGGGGTAATTCTGGAAATACGCGCCCCTCCTCTTGACGTCAGTTGTACTATGGTCGGAACGACCGATGCTGCAGAAGACCTTTACAGTTTTCAAGTGGATGAAGTTATCCAGGTCATTGAGGACTACAACTTAGCATTTCTAGATCCGCGAGCGTCCCGGGTCATCCCTAAAATGTTGCTAGCTCAAGGCTATTTCCCGGTAACTCCATTGGGCATAAGGAAGAAGAACAACATGTTCCATTCCCCACCCAACAAAACTACTCCCTTTGGTCTAGGCTACACACCAACGAAGGAATATATCGCTGACCACTTGTCTAGGCTACGCCTTAAGCCAGCCAAGAAAAAAAAAAACCACCCTTCTTCCCCCATACCAAAGAACCCTTAAACGGTATGTTTGTCCGAGAAGGAGAAGAACACCCCTGCTGCGACTTCCCTGAACCCTTTGTTCAGAACGGCTTGCTAAAACCTGGATTTGAAATTTTCCAAGACTGTCATACTATGGATGAGGCACCCCACCTCCCCAAGACTGAAACAGCTGAAATATTAGAAAACCAAGCTCTATGGACATTGTTTAACGAATCGAGGCCTATGAAGGACGAGACTGTAATAACCACCCTATCCCTACAAGATGAAGGTTTCAATCCAACCCGGTTAATCACCCCCATATCAACACCAGAAGAGACCGAGAACAGATGGGTGAAGACATATCAATGGGTCAATGCAAAAGGAATAGAGTTCAAGATGAGTACAGGCGAAGGACCAAAGTTCTACGAGACTAAACCCAAGGCTTGAGCCATTGAGAGCACTTTAGCAAAACGCCTAGTAGTTCTTTAGATGATAGAAATAATAAAACTCTAGAGATGGTCCTAGGACCCCTTAGAATATAGGTTAATTTATTTTTCAGTGTGTTTTCCTTACTTTCCAAATTAATAAAGGCGTAAGATTTCTCCTAAAAATTGCTCTAACACTAAACAAGCACTAATCATATTCGCAAAAACAAAATCAAAAAATAAGGAAGCGGCCCACTTTAGGCCCAATAGCAAGGCCCACTCTGTCTTGAATCGTGACGTCAAAACCAATTCTCGAAATGCATAAAATTAACCGTACCTCCAAGACATAAAGGTCAATCCGTGCAATCATAAAAGTCAACCCATGCAACCCAAAGAAACCAAAAAGAAGTCAAATCCAAACAATGCAAAATATTCAAACAAAAAAAATTCATAAAACATGAACCCATCATTCCCACCATTAACAACATGCACCTCAACCCACCCAAAAAGCCTACACAAAGATCTTCACATATTTCGCACCCTAACTCCATTTTCAAAGACGTTTTGAGTCACGAATAGGAAAAATTAATCCGGACGAAAATGGATCTCACGCTAACAGTCCAAAAAGCTTCCGAAACAGTGTCAAAATTGATTTCTGACGAATAAAAAGTAAAACGAAACAAAGGAAAAAAATAAAAGCAAGAAACATGTAAAGGAAGAAACACCCCAAAAATCGGCCCAGGAATCAGTTTCAGCGCCCAGAGCTGGGTGCCGAAATCATTAACGCACCAGTCTGGGCGTTGAAACTCTCTGCTTGCCGAAGTTTACCCAGAAGTGCTCGTCATTTTATCCGCACATACACGGAAAAATAACAAACACTTGGGGGGTACAGCACGTGTCCACAGATATACATACCACACAAAAAAAACATGAAAAAAAACGATGCGCAAAATACATGTATTAAAAAATATAGCCTATTTATGGATGTACTCAAACAATGCGCAAGACACATGTACTCAAAAAAAAAATCATGAAGCAAATTTCGACTTACGGCAAAGCAGCAGATTAAAATAAACATCGCCTATTCTACCGTTTCAAATAATATGTTTCCATCTCAGAACATACTTATCGAATCCGGCATCCTAAAATTTATTCTAGCTAGAACTACGCACGACCTGATTCTAAGTTAAAGTTATTTAACAAGGATACGTAGGCAATCCCATTTGTGGATCCGGTCCAATCAAAAAATATATAATGTGCATAAGTGTTGGAAATGAGCGAATAAAAAAGAGAAGCAAAGCGAGAACAAGAAAGCAAAGAAACCAGAGAAATAAAAGCACGCCTTTATTAATATTTAAAAATAATAAGAAGGAAAACAAAAGTGCTAAGGAATGAAAAACAAACACAACTGAAATAAATAAAGGGCATCTACACCCTAGCAAGAACTACACTACTCGAGTTCTTTCGGATCATCAAATAGAGTGTTGTAGAGGGCAATGTTCGCAAGGTCCACCCCCACAGGCTTCTGCGCTACCCCTATGTCGATCTCCATAAGAACAGGCTCCTTGACACTAACTTCCAAGGATGCCAAGGCCTCAGAAACATTTTCAGTTTGAACAGCTATAGCCCGCTCAGCCTCAAGGGCACAAATAATGGGAGGGGAAGGATTATCAACATCAATTCGATCAGCCACTGGTTCTACTGGGGGCTGAACTCTCCTAACCCATACATTATTCCGGCGATGATCTCCGCGAGAGCTTGCATTTCTTTTGGGAACATCAGGCCCCTTCATGTTAGGTACCTTTTTAGGCCTAGAATTGGAACGGGGAGGAATTTCCTATCGCTTTCGATTAGGACGAGCTTTCACAGTCTTAAAGCCATTTTCACGAGAGTTAGCAGGATTACGGTTTTCATACTTAGCCCTACCTCGAGGTATCAAAAGTTCAGCCGGCTCTTCATTTCGAGCCTTAGTTCTCACAGCCTTATCACCGAAACCCATCCACAGCTTATAATTCTCGAAAGACCCACAAAACCATAAGTAGTCACGGTCCAACGCGGGAGGCCACCATAATACTTAGCCCACGCCTGAACCCGTGCTCGTGAAAAAATCGCTACTTTAGGTGGTACCGTATCAGCAAATGGGATAGTCTGCCTTAAGCCGTATTGTCGCATGACTCGGTAAGGAAAGATGTAAACAAGCCGAGATAATCCCAACAAAGAAACATGAACTACCGTCTCGGAACCCCCCGTCATATTAGTCAAACCCCACCACGGTACCACCCACTTAATAGAACATATGCCATGAGTAAAATAGGAGGCCCATTCGGCCTCGTCCTGGCCTTGGTGCAAATACTTTCGGTTGCCTAAAGCTATAGGGCGATAATGTTTAGGATCAGCAAGAGCTTCTAGAAGCCTAAGTCGTTCCATGAGAAAAGTCTGCAAAAAAGCGGGTACGATTAGAAAAATAATAAGGCCTGGGACGCATTTTCAACGCCCAGGACCAGGCGCCAGAAATTCCGACGCCCAGCCATGGGCGCTGAAAATTAGCTCCAGGCAGAGGCAAACGAAAAGAAAAAATAATTATATGCGCGCAAATAAACGATCAATTACCTGCAGCAATAGGGGGCTCCCCTTAAAATTTTCAGACTTGGCATCCTTCTTTAACTCATCCGCACCCAACAAGGTCTCAGCAACAATCAACGGCATAATAGAATAGCAACTCTCCATCTAACTGATCAGGGGAATCAACCTTATGTCACCAAACCCAGCATTGTTATTCGACAGTAAATAGTGGTTCAACAAGCAGAATACAAGTGCCCGGATATTCAATTTCTGTTCAGACATATTTTTACTAGGCCTAAAGTGATGTTTTGCAAGTTTCGCCAAATCAACCTTATAACCCACAATGATCTCAGCAAGCGTTTCAGCATCTAGTCCTAGGAAAGCCCCTATAGTTGTTTTACCCTCTTCAACAGTGCCAGGGGTAGCAGGAGTAGCATTGGTAGGATAACCCAGGATTGCGGAAAATTCATCTGGCAAAGGGCATACCTCATTGCCCCGAAAAACAAAAACATGGTGATCGGAATCCCAAAAGGTTAGGGCAGCATACAGAAAGTTATAATCAATGTTAATTTGTTGTAAGCCTAAAAGTGCCTCTAAGTGGTATCCTTTCAACAAAATCTTTTCTGTGGGATTAAGGGTTCTAAGCCAGCGCCTAACAACTCGTTGGAGGGAGAAGGGAGGAATTGACATGGCAAGAGTAAAAAGTAAAGCTAGATAATTGTAGGAGAGAAGAAGTTGGTAATGGTGAAAAAGAAAAACGTATTTAACCCCTTATATATACACGAAGTCATCCTGATCCCATTCGGAAACGCGTTGAGAAATCTCGAAAAGTGAAAAGGGCTGCTAAGGTAGCATTTTCAGCGCCTTAGGCTGGGCGCCGAATTATCTAACGCCTGGTCCTGGGCGTTGAAAATGCAGCCCAAGGCCCAACTCTTCCAAAACGCGAACCAGGAAAACGCCCAAAACCGTGTTAGTAGACACGGGGCACTGTTGTAATCAAGATCAAGCCCAAAGCACTTCTAGAGCCCAAATAGTGAAAGCAAATGTCAAAACTTAGATTCATCTCAAAAAATATGTGTACATTTTTCAAAGCAATATAAAAAAAAAATATAATAATCAAGGTCATTCTCCGAAACAAAAAAAAATCATTACGTCGTTGGTTTCTCGAATTAAAAGCGTTTATTTGTCAAAAAGATCAATCCGGGCCGAAGTAAGCTCGATGTATTAATCATTGAAAAATGAAGCAAACTTTGTCGCCCGGAAAATGAAGTCGCACTCCACGATTTCATCAAAGTAGCATACCACTACAAAGGTCGCTCGCACTTACGAGCACGATACCACACACGATCAAGGACGTTATAAAATACGCACTTTTCTTGGCAAAGAGCAACCATCAAGTACGAATGCTTGGGGGCTCAAAAGAAAGAAAATACACGATGCAAGTTGAAACAACGCTTCCAGGCTGCGTCCTGTGTTTGGACAAAATCAAAGACGGACTCGACCTCAAAGGAAAGGTCTCCGTTAACGTTCGCATATGGTCCCACCAGTCATTTCGCAAGGACCTAAGTAGTGGCATAACTAGGCCAGTTCTCAACGGTGACATACATCCTATGGGCCGCAAAGACTTGTTCAAAGCCATGAAAGGGAAACGGCCATGAAACGATGGTCCATTTAGACACGTTGCCAACCCACATTCAGGTTGCAACTAAACCCGAGCATTTCTCGAGAAAACTTGCTCTTACAAGAATAAATGAAAAAATTCTCAATCCCAAGGATAATAGGTTCCGGCCCACCTTGATCAGGCAAGATCGCGTCAGAACCATGCGAGTCCCAAATCAAAAAAAAAAAAACACAAATTCAGGTTCGCCCACCTTCAGCGGGCGGGGTCTGTGTCACTAAACGCTCAGGTCCTCAGTTTTCGAAAATAAAATATTCAAAAACAAAAACAGGCTCGCCCACCTTCAGCGGGCGGGGTCTGCGCCACTAACTGCGCAGGTCCTTAGTTGTAGCAGCGATAACTTTCCCGGTTTATCCTTTTCCAAAAATCAAAAGGATGGTTTATCTTTTTCCAAAAATCAACAGGTGGTTTATCTTTTTCCAAAAATCAAAAGGTGGTTTATCTTTTTCCAAAAATCAAAGGATGGTTTATCTTTTTCCAAAAATCAAAAGGTGGTTTATCTTTTTCCAAAAATCAAAAGATGGTTTATCTTTTTCCAAAAATCAAAAGATGGTTTATGGTTTCCCTTTTTCCAAAAATTAAAGGGTTGGTTTTCCGCTTTTCCAAAAAAGAGCGCTGTGCTGGATTTTCCTTCGTTTTACGTCCTATAAAAACAAAGGGGGTTTTCTCGTTTAGCTAACCCTGAAAATGAGAATCTTTAAAAACATTTTTACCTCGTGATCTGGCTTGGCCAGGCCTGGTTACACTTTATAGCTTTGATTTCGAAAACGTCTGTAGATACTTCCAATGACAAAGTGAGGGAGTTTCTATACATCTGTAGGTACTTCCAATGACAAAGTGAGGGAATTTCTATACTTAACAAATTCCAATGACACGTGAGGAATGTGTTAACACTTCAAGTGATAACCCTTAAGTCAAATGTTATCACTCGGGGGCTCGTGAGACCCTCGCAAAACAGGTCACATACACCATGGCTTGTATGACGCACTCCGTCTAATACTTTGACCATCGTCTTACTCCAAGACTCAGTCTAAGTGGGGGCTAACTGTAGACACCTACTTTTGTCCCCATTCCCGAAAGGGAAGGTTCGATGATGAGAACATAAATAGAAACCTGCTATAAAATAGTGACTGTCATAACGGGTAAAATAACGAATCTCCTATAAAATAACGAATCTCCTATAAAATAACGAATCTCCACTTGGAAACGCATCTCCTATAAAATAACGAATCTCGATCACCCTTTTCATTTCAGCCAAACCTGCTATTTATAGAAACCAGCTAAAAATAGTGACTGTCATAACGGGTAGTTGTTAAAAGTGACAAGACATAAAAGATAGAAACCTGTCAGAATTAGGTGTTGCACTCCAACATAAATCCTAAAAGAGATGGAATTTACAGAAGAAATTCTGTTCCTGCTAAAATTCGAAAAATAAGAGTTACGTATTAATTAAATTCCTAATGAACCTAGAGTTCGTAACGGGCCCAGACGCATTCCGTCATAAGTTGATACGCACTAAGAAACTCGGATAAGTCTCAAAAGCTCCGTGATTAAGAGTCCAAATCTGACAAAAGGCTCGGCTCAGACCTTATTTTCAACGACTGTGTCTGGGCGCCAAAATCTTCGGCGCCCAGCCCTGGGCGCTGAAAATACCTGGGGCCGTGTCGTCTCCGAATTCTTTTTGGATCCGGATTCTAAAGATCTATCTTTCCACGAACTCTTTCCCTATAAATACAGCCTCATAATCGACCAGGAAAAAACACACAATTCATAATCTGAGTATTGACTCCAACCCTAAGCCTAAGCCTCACGCTGCGAAATTGATTCCCGCGTTCTGTCGCAATCGACCCAAAAGTCGAACAGAACGTATCCTGTCCCCTGTAGCTGATGAATTAAGCCTAAATACTGGAACACTGCTCAGAAACCCGAGATTCGTTAAATAAAAGGAGAAATAGCAAAGCCAAGTGGTTAGTTTTCTGAGAACCGTGACGCACCTCTCAAGGGTGAGTTGTCATGTGTCCCTTCGCATGATTTAATCGCTTTCATCACCCTTTTATAAAATTGTTAAACTATTAATTTGATTGATCTATCACGCCTAATAAAGATAATACCTTGGACAATTGAATTATCATGCTAGGTACCTTAAATCAATCTAAATAAGATAATCACGACCGATTTAGTATTATGTGTTGCATATTGCTAAAATCAATTCAGAATAGTTTAATAGTTAACGCATGTCCCTTCAATTATTTATGCTGAGCTAGTAAGGATAACCTACCTATGGAGTTATCGATGATCACTCCTCTCGGTAGTTACAGTCCCCCGAACTCTCAATCTCTGCCCTGCGGGTGTATGTTGAGCGATCCCCACACCAGGGATCACAAGGGAACCTATGGCCGTCGTGGTCGAACATAATTGCACTCCCTTTATGTCACGATAACCGGGTTTTGTCAGTTTTTCTCATTGTCGTTAAAAACTGAATGGCGACTCCTATATTACTAGTTGATTGGGTGTAAACTCACAGGAAATCTAACTACACTTGATCTGACGACGTCACGCCCACGAGGGACGAGGCCATGCATTAGCCTCGTGCTTTTTCGACCCCCTCACAGAAGGCAGAGAAGCAGCAACAACAACCATAAGACAGATAACACAACAACATCAACGGAATAGCAGCAGCAGCTTTGGAAGAGCCACGAGGAGGTGGCGCTTCGTGAGTCTAGCGGAGGACAGGAGAGGTAGAATAGTAAAGCAGAGGAGATGAACAAGAACACAAAGATCAACACCGATCAACCTCCAACAATATACAACAGCGGCGATGGAACACCGTCGCACCGACAACCCAAAAGGGGTGGCGCACCCACAACAGGAGAGAGAAATTTAATTAGTTAGGGTTTGAAATTTTAAATCAAAATCTAATTCAATCAATTAATAGAAGGATTTAGATGGTTTACCAATTGAAGATGAGGTCTAGATGAGGGTGGTTTAGTGGCCACCATGGGTGGCGGCATCACGAAGATTGGATGAGAGGAAGGAGAGACGAGGGGAGCAGCAGCAGAATCAACACAACAACAACGAACATCCTCAGCAGCAGAATCAGCGTCGCCGGCGAGAGGGAAACGGCTGGCGGCACAAGGAGCTGGAAGGAAGGAGAGGATTCGTGGTGAAGGGAGAGAGAGGAGAGGTGATGTGTGACTGCGTGAATGTGTGTGAGTGAGGGAAGGGATGAAAGGAGGGAAGGGAAGGAATTCCATGAATAATTCATTTAATATTTAAAATAACTCTTTTATATGGAGTAATGTATTAGTAATTTAATTTAATAAATAATATAATTTCACTAGTTCAATTGATAAAATATGAATCACATTTTACATTCGCGTTCAAATAAAAGAATAAAAATTTAGAATTATAAAAATCTTTATTCTTTAGTCGAGTAGATTTCTAAAATTCCAACTCGTTGTAATAAGTCGATAATTAATCTTTAAGCTGATTAATAGATAATACTAAACTTAATCCAATCATTAATAAAATCTTAAATTACTATACTCAAATTTGTTTCAAAACAATTTTAAGAGTGAGATTCAAAGAAATAATTATACTTAAAAGAAGATTGAGAGTTGCTTAAGAGTTGCTTAAGAGTGTGATTAAAAACAATAATTATACTTAAAAAAAGATTGAGAGCTGCTTAAAATATGAGTTATTGCATTAATAGCTAGTTGTCGCTACATTTCTAACCAGAGGAAGGCTTAACTCTTTAAGCACTCAAGTACTTAGAGATTCCATTGATCGAGAAACCAAAGAATGCATACCTAGTTTGCTCCGAGTCAAAAATACATCAATTTCAAGGCCTCGAGTTGCACCAATCAAGGTCTTTATTGGATAAATATAAATATGCAACTTGAGTACCCAAGTGTTATTTTCTAATTCTAAGCATCTTCTGCAATCCACTTAGCAAGAAATATACTCGATTCCTACAGTGTAACAGAGTAAACATTTGTATTGGTCATAGACGACAAATAACACTTGGAGGAAATAAGACAAGTGGTTACAAGAGACCTCCATCAAGCTACTATTGTGATCACTGTAAGGTTAATGAGCATAGCACAGAAAGATGTTTTAAGATGCATGGTTTTTCACCAGCTTTTACAGGTTTCAAGAGTGATAAAAGAGCTGCTACAGCTGCTTATACTAATGAAGCTTATTATGATGACATGATTGAGTATCAACAACAATATTATCCTAATGACATAGACCAATAACCACAGTCTCAAGCAGGTTTCTTCACACCAGAACAATGTACACAATTGTTGAGTTTACTGAATAAACAACAGGCTGGGAAAGCATATACTCCAGAGGTTCAGTTTGAAGAAGACATCTCAGGCCATGCATTCATGGCAGATAACAATTTTTGTTTCCTCACTTGCTCTCACTCTAGTTGGCTACTAGATAGTGGAGCCTCAGACCACATGTGTGCTAGTCTTAGAATGTTGGATACCTTTGAGCCTATCACTGGGGTTGATGAGTATATAGAAATACCTGATGGAAGAAGAGTAGGTGTGTATCATGGGGGGGCTGTTACCATAAATGAGAACATACAGTTGAAGGGAGTTCTACATGTTCCATATTTTCAATACAATTTGCTATCTGTGAATAAACTATGTATTGTTCAACAATGCACAATGTTATTTACTGCTGATAAATGTTATGTTCAGGGCCACTTAATGGAAAAAACAACAAGTTCTTTATAGTGTGAGATCTGGTCTCTACAGTGTGGATGTAGAACAACATCAGAATACAACTTCTCCACCTACATGTCTCGCAGCAACCACATGCACAGATTCTAAGGTTTGTCACTTGAGACTTGGACATATGCCTTACTCTAAGAGGAAATTTGTTGTTGACTCTTTAGCTCAGACTGGTGTTCATGATGATAGCATATGTAAGATTTTCCCTGCAACTAAACAGTATAGAAGCTCTTTTCCTGTCAGTAGTATTAAGACAACTAAGATGTTTCAGATGATTCATTTGGACACTTGGGCCCTTATCAGAATAAAACTCACAATGGTTGTACTATGTTTCTTACCATATTGGATGATTTTACTAGAACAACTTGGACATATATTTTAAAGTCCAAAGTTGAAGATGTCCCTGTGCTTGTTTCTTTTCTGAAAATGGTAGAAACACAATTTGATTCAAAAGTTTTATGTGTGAGATCAGATAATGCTCTAGAATTATGTGAAGGTGATATGAAGTTACTCTTGTTGAACAAAGGCATTATTCATCAAACTAGTTGCAGTAGAACACCTCAAACAAATAGGGTGGTGAAAAGGAAAAATTTACTAGAGACTGCTAGAGCTCTTGATTTTCAGTCTTAAGTTGCCTATCAGATTTTGGGGTGAATGCATACTTTGTGCTACCTATTTGATCAATAGAATGCCCTTGAGGAGTATTGGGAATCAGACACCCTATGAGAAATTGTTTGGTGATAAACCACTTTATCAACACTTGAGAGCTTTTGGTTGTCTATGCATTGCTTCTACTTCAAAGGTTCACAGGTCTAAGTTTGATGTTCGAGCTAAACCTTGTTTCCTCATTGGATATTCTCCAACACATAAAGTTTACAAATTTCTAGATCCTAACACTAATATAGTTAGAGTTTCAAGAGATTTTACTTTCTATGAAACTCACTTCCCTTTTCACCATTATCCTATTGATCAAACATCTCTTACTGATTTTCCACCCTTCATTTTCCTTCCAATTCATACACCTCTCCTTCCTGATCCAAATATTCATCTCCCTTTCCTCTCTTCCTCCTCTGCAGCCACTCCAACTGATTCTGATCCAATTTAAGACACATCCCTTTGTTCCCCACTCTCTTTTTTACAGTCTACTCCTACTAGAATTAGGATAACCA
This sequence comes from Spinacia oleracea, assembly GCF_020520425.1. Taxonomy (NCBI): domain Eukaryota; kingdom Viridiplantae; phylum Streptophyta; class Magnoliopsida; order Caryophyllales; family Amaranthaceae; genus Spinacia; species Spinacia oleracea. The sequence goes on from NC_079492.1 coordinate 34,363,050, forward strand.
AAACCCTTAGAATTAGGATTTAGGTTCACAAAGTCTTATAATTTAGGATAATCCCAAACTCTTACGTACTATGATAATCATAAAACTCTTCAGTATGTAGGATTAGGAAAACGTATAGCTTGTGGCCCAAGTTACTTCCTACGCAAGTAACCTTGGCGCCCGAGCGTTCCTTGTCGCTCATCCATTGCTTGCTGCCCACGCCTACCTCGCTGGCCATCCGATGGGAGATGGGCCTTGTGCTCGACGCCGACGTTGTGCTTCGTGCGTTGGCTCGTCGAGCGATGGGTCGGCTCGCTTGCTGGCTTGTCGCTCGTCGTGACTCCGATTTTTTTCCCGATTCCGGATTTTATTTCCGATTCAAACAATATTTACGTTTTCGATAATATAACCGATTCCGATAATATTTCCGATTTCGACAATATTTCCAATTCCGATAATATTTCCGTTTCCGGCAATATTTCTGATGTAGCCTAAATAGGAAGTCCACCTTGGACCTACCATAGAATAACACGTGGCACTCTCATGCTTACTAGGCATATATTCAAACATTTAATGGACTTTTCCTAAAGAGAAACAAAGGGGCCAAACTACTTAGAAGCCCAGTATCAAGAGGCATACTAAGCCCTCTATCCAAAATGCTTGATGAGGATACATGTCCCCATCTCTGGGATTATCCAATTAGGTAGCTAGGATTTGGGAACAAATCCCAAAACCCTAGCCTTATAAATAGTTAAGATTCCAAGGTAAAGGGAAATCAATTCATTCCCATCTACCTTAACTATTTCTACTCTGCCTTCTCTCTAAGAATTACTTTCACTCTCTAGCAAATACTTACTTAAGCATCGGAGGGAATATTCCTTTTGGAATATTCTTATTTTGCAGGTTGTAGAAAGATCGTGTCAGCGCATACCTGATACCTCCGTGGAAAGGGTGACACATCATCACCAACAAATTTCCCATAAAATTTGGCGTCGTCTGTGAGGAGGTACAATATCATGGTAGATCTGCAATCTGAAGCTGAGGGACATGAGGGCAACTCAAGAGAAAGGCGTTTGCACTAGAAGAGCCCCTCATTGGCTCCTTACAAAGATCTTCATTCTACTGCAAGGGTGCATCGCTGACCATATGATGGGAAACAACGACGCCTCCCAACGCAGTAGCAAGCCGACCTGCTTCAGCAAGATCACTACAACAAATGTTGCATGGCCTCCACCAAGACATCATGGCAAGGTGGAAGATGCAGCTTCAACATACCCTTCAAGAAGAGATTACAAGGTCTTTTAATGAATCTGGCCGAATGATGGGACAAGACAAGACGTCCTCCCTAGAGAAGGAGAGCGACGAAGATGAACGGCTTCCCGGCCTCCACGAGGGAAGTCAGATCGCAGACGAAGTGTCGGATATCGGCTCTACTCTCAAGGTAACTCATGCAACTGAGACTCTCAACTACCATGTGAGGGAGGAGTGCCCAAGGCAACGGATTAAATCAATACATGATATCCAACAAGGGATCCTGCCTGCACGGCAAGGATATATATCCCCCTTCTGCGTCAGCATCATATCTACACCAAAAGAGCCCAAGGTAAAAGCTCCACTCATGGACGCTTACGATGGCACCTCTGATCCTGACATGCACTTAATAGAATACCGGCATCATATGTATGTACAAGAGACTAATGAAGCCACCTGGTGCAAGTATTTCCCTGCCATGTTGAAAGGAACTGTGCCTAAATGGTTTGAGAGGTTGCCAAGTGGGTCTATAACTTGCTTTGGAGAATTAGAAGCTCTATTTTCCTCCCGATTTATGGCTCACAAGGAAGAGAGAAAGAAAAGTACGCACTTAGGACGCCTATGGCAAGGGCCAGACGAAACTCTTAGAAGCTATGTGAAGAAATTAAACATGGACGTTGGTTAAAGAAGGGATCTTTCAAATCAGACTTAATAAAGAAGAATGTGAAGACTATGGCAGACGCAATGTGAGAAGTAGAAGCCTTCATACATGCCACGGAAATTTGTAGCCACCCACATGACGCGAAGACCATATGACTCAGTGAGCCTTCCAAATTCAAGAGCGATAACTTTGCGGCTTGAGCTAGTAATATCTGGGCCATGAATTAAGAAATTCTACAACCACACAGGTTGAAAAGAGAACGTGTGGTAGAAAATAGCATGTTTTCATACAACACAGATCTTGGTACCATCCTAATGAAAGAAGGACCCAAACCGCGGATAGAGTGGACATTTCCAATTAAGTCGCCTGTAGAAAGCCGAAGTCCTGGGTTATTTTGCGAATTCCACGAAGAAGTAGGGCATGACACCCAAGATTATCAAAAGATGAAGAGAGCCTTTGACAGTTTTGTAACCAGAGGCTATCTAAAACCATATATTCGTCGGGCTGACAATGACAGTGTTAAAAGACACGCAAAGTCACTAGTATCCCTTCCCGATGATGAGGATATTCCTTCAGACGGGGAGTTTGTAGCCGTCATCTCAGGGGGGTTAGCGTCCGGAGGAACTACAAACCTATGACCACAAACCCATGCGCAGAGTTCTAGGTGGGAAGAAGCCGAGAAACAAAATAATATGCTTCAGATAGAGATATCAAAAGATGACTACTGCAGGTCGGCAACCCCGTATGATGACGACCCATTGGCAGTAGAAATCAGGGTGGCAAATCTAAAAGTAAAAAGAGTTCTGGTTGACACAGGGAGCTAGTCGGACATAATTAATCTTTAATGTCTACAAAAGCTATGGCAGGATTCTAAAAGAATAGAAGACGTCCATGTCCGCAAGTGAGTTTCAGGGGAAGCGTCATTCGACCCATAGGCGTCATTTTTCTTTCTGTCCTAATTGGGGAACCCCCGCTAATTAGGTAGGACGTCGTCCTCTTTGTGATTATGCAAGATGTTACTGCATTCAACATTATACTCGACCGACCAATCCTTAACAACATGAGAGCAATAATCGTCCCCCACTTATTACTACTAAAATTTGTGGGAGACAACGGGGGCGTTGGCACCATTTATGGGAATCAGCAGCTAGCTAGAGACTGCTATCTCACTACGCTGGACCGGATAGCCTAGGGTGTGACCATAAAAAAAGGTCAGAAATAAAGACCCGTAAAGAATCAAGAAAGAGCGGACACCTGTGGAACTGCCAACGTCCCACAGTGCGGACAGACGACCTGATCCTGTGGGAGCACACTATTATGTGGTTTTAGATCTTGAAAGACCGTCTCGAACTGTTCCGATAGGGATTCCTCCGGATGATCCAATGGCCGCAGAGTTGGTCCGCCTATTATAAGAATATAAAGAAACTTTTGCCTTTACAGTAGAAGAAATGTTCGGTATTGACCCAGTCGTGGCGGTACACAAGCTAAATGGGGACACCACAATGAATCCAGTTCGTCAGAAGAAAAGAAACCATGGCGAAACCAGAAACCAAGCCATCGCGGCCGAGGTACTGACGCTAATGGAAGCCGGATTTATTCGTCCTAGTAGTACCCTGATTGGGTGGCAGATGTGGTCCTTGTTACTAAGCCAAATAGAACATGGAGAATGTGAGTTGATTACACTGACCTGAACAAAGCTTGCCCAAAGGACAATTTTCCTCTACCGAAGATAGATCGGCTGATATATTCTACTGCCAGTCACGCTATGATGAGTTTTATGGATGCATATTCTGGTTTTCATCAAATCCTTATGTGGCCTGAAGACCAAGAAACAAATTCCTTTGTCACAGAACAAGGGTTGTATTGTTACAAGGTTATGCCATTTGGCCTGAAAAATGCGTCGGCTACCTTTCAGCGTCTGGTGAACACAATCTTTACCAAGAAACTCGGAAGAAACATAGAGGCTTACATTGATGACATGATAGTGAAAAGTAAGCAGCGATCATTACACATTGTCGACTTGAAAGAAACCTTTGAGATGCTTCGATCATACCAAATGAGGCTAGACCCCAAAAAATTCATTTTCGGGGTAACTTCCGGCAAATTTATGGGTTTCCTAATAGACGAGAGGCGGGTAGAAGCAAAACATGATAAAGTACAAACTTTCATCACTATGACTTCCCCGAAGACAGTTAGAGATGTGCATCGATTGACGGGTTGTCTGGCCACTTTGGGACGCTTTCTCTCTAGAGCAGGGGACAAATGCCATTACTTCTTCAATACTATAAAAAAAGGAAGCTCATTTTGAGTGGACCCCAGAAGAAGAAGTCGTCTTCTTACCCCTGAAAGAACACCTGCATACCCTACCTCGCCTCGTCATCCCCCTCTAAGGGGAAGTCCTCTACATGTATCTAGCAATCTCAGACCGTTCTCTCAGCGTCGTTCTGCTCACAGAAAGGGAAGGAATACGATTTCCTGTTTACTTTGTAAGTCATTATTATAGAATGTTGAGCTGAAATACCCGATCGTGGAAAAATTAGGCCTAGTTTTATTCTTGGAAAGCAAGAAGCTCCGACCTTACTTTTTGGCTCATCGGCTAATAGTCTACACTGATCAACCTTTAAAACGGTCGTTCACTAAGTTAGAAACGTCAGGAAGGATGCTAAAATGGGCTATCGAACTCAATGCGTTTGACATTTCATATGAGCCAAGGAAAGAGGTAAAGGGACAGGCGTTTGTTGATTTCATTGTAAAAATGACCCGCGCTACTTTTGCAAAGAATGACAAAACACTGTGGAAACTTCACGTGGATGGATCCGCCACTCAAAATGGGTGCGGGGTAGGCATTATCTGTGAATCATTAGAAGGAGATATATATGAATATGCCATGCTCTTTAAGTTCCAAGCATCCAACGATGAGGGTGAATATGAAGCATTGATATGTGGGATCCAAATGAGCAAAGCGGCGGGAGCTGAAGAAATTTTGGCGTTGTCTGATTCCCAGCTAATTGTCAGTCAAGTAAATGGGGAATAGGAGGCTAGATATGCCACCATGGTCAAATATCAGGATGTCTTCCATCAAGAGATACGACCCCTAAAGAACTTTGAGGTACGACAAATACCACGGGCTGAAAAAAACAAAGATGACGCCCTGTCGAAACTGGCCAGCTCAACATCCTGCGACACCCCACGTCATGTGTTATGGGAAGTAAAACATAGTAAAAGCATTTACGTTGTGGAAATAGCTACTCCCTCTGTCCCGGAATACTCGAAACGGTTTGACTCTTTGCACTATTCACATAATTCATTTTGACCCTATTTTAAGTATATGAAAATAAATATTAGTATATAATATATTGTTGGCTTCATATTAATGTATATTTTCAAAATATTAATATTTTATAAGTTTTTATAATATGTAGTTAAAGATATTGGTAGTCAAAGTTGTGCATTGGCAAACGTGTCCAGTCAAAACGTTGCGAGTATTCCGGGACGGAGGGAGTATTTTGGATCGGACGTCCACCTGGATGGATGGCATAATAAACTACAAGATGAATGGGGTACTTCAAGAGGACCAGACACAAGCGGAAAAACTTCAAAAGAGGAGTTCCTGGTTTGAGATGTAGAACGAGACTGATCTATATAAAAAATCCTTCTCCCGTCCTCTCCTCTGTTGCATGGCACCAGAAAAGAGGCAGCAAGCTTTGGAAGATCTGCACCAAGGTTTGTGTAGATCTCACATAGGGGGCAGAGCCTTGGTAGAAAAAGCTCTTAGGACTGAGTACTACTGGCCCACCCTAAAGGATGACGCACTCAGTCTGGTCAAACGATGCGACAAGTGTCAACGGTTTGCCAACCTAATTCGCCGACCCTCCTAACTTTCGACGCCTATCACCAGTCCTATACCTTTTGCTAAAGGGGGGATAGATTTGTTAGGACCCTACACAACAACTCCTGGTGGTGTTCTATATGTCATAGTGGTTGTAGACTACTTTACAAAAAGGGTGGAAGCAGAAGCATTGAAAAACACCAGGACGCAAGAGAAACACCGTACTTACTAGCATATGGATCAGAGTTCGTCTTACCCATAGAGATGTGCGAACCTACTTTCCGCATGATGCTGTTTGACGAGAATGCTAACTGGGAAATGATGAATGCTGCCATGGATTTTCTACCTGAAACCAGAGGGGATGCCACTCTAAGAGAAATCTTACCCCAACTTGGGAAGGCCTGTATGATATTTATTATGAGTTCCGCGATGCTACTTATCGAATTCAAGACATGCAAGGGAATCTTATCTTACGTACTCGGAATGCTGACAACCTAAAGAAATATTATTTTTAATTACGCTTTTTGTTCTTTTTCTTAGCCTTTAAAAACAAAAGACGTCTGATGAGGACGCATCCTGTAATACGACTTAAAGATTGTTAATGAAAAATCTTGTCACAAAATTTATGGCTTACATTCTAAGCATGGCCTAGAAAGCGGCCCCAGAATTATCTCATTCTTCCCTGAATGAAGAAAAGACTAATCGTTTAAAGGCCTAAGAAGTGGCCCAGATTAGCACCCTTAGTAGGCTGATCACCTAGAACACAAGGTACCATTCAAAAAGCTATATTCTAAAAATAGTATAGATGCTTCGACCTTAACAAATGTATAAGGCAAACTACTGCCGTCCCTGTCTAGGGGGAACGAGAAAATATTTGGATAAAAGCGTCCATTCTAGGGACGAAAACGTCCGACCAACAAAATACAATAGTAATTACACAACTATGCACACAAAATGGCTTTAAGAAGGTCTAAAGAAATACATTTGACGCCCTTCATCTAAGCCCAAAATATTTTTACATATGTTCCCCGAACGACTAATTCATCGTCGTTCTCAGGAAAAAACTCAGGGGTGACGTCCTTCCTTCAAGGCTTTTGTTTTTGTTAGATGGAATGAAGCAAATAGGTCGATTCGAAATCATCACCTCTCGGCATATACGGACACAAGCCCACATCCGAGAGGAAAACAATATCCTCGAACTGCTCTGGGTGAGGCAGCCAACCCTCAGGCACTCATGCCGTCTTTGAACCCATAGTGAACGGATTGGCTTTGAAAAGAGGAGCAATTTGCCCCCAGACGTTCGCAGAAACGAGAGGAAGGGGATCACTCTTCCCCGCAAAACTAGGTTGGATGGTCCAGCGAACCATGCGCTGGCACATCACCTCGTCTGTCATATGAATAACGACCCACTTCTTCCTCCAGTGGTGCCACTTGGACGTCTTCCCTACTATCATCCTATAAGCACCCTTGTAGCTCAAGGCAAGCCAACCATCCGCCTCTTGAGGGACCTTGGACAAAGTCACCAACCTGAGAAATGTCGGGAAGGAAGGGATAATGCCCTCGAGTTCGCACTTGGCAATATATCCGAAGACACTGGCCCAAGAGTTAGGTGTCTTCGGATTGACGCCTATATTATAGCCGCCTAACATCTCTACGAAAAATGGGTGAGGGAGAAATCTCAACCCAAGCTTTAGAGTAGAAGATTAGATGGCAAACTCCCTTGGTATCAGACCTACACTGGAGCAGTCCATGCCCCTAGGCACTCTTAGGCTATAACCCTCACCCAGGTTCAGCGAGTCGTTATACGCGCCACCTTCTGCCTGCAGATAATCTAGTCCCGTCTGAAGAGGAAAGATTTCAGATGGGTGAAGACGTCCCTCCTCGCTCTTTGAAGAAGGCGCCTCTCTCCAGAACGTCTAGACTCCATGGCCTCCTCCTCTCCCACCTGAGTTGAAGACTCGCCCTCAAAATCGCGATCCGTGCTTATCTTTACCATGATGTCCTGCAAAAGGCGAAGGGCTGGCTTAGGACGAGGGGCATCAACCTTGCTAAGAGGAAGAAGTGGATACAAGGTCGATGTCCTCGAACAACCAGAACGGTTCGCCACGAGAATAAAAGACATAACTGTAACAAACAGTTTCTGAAAACAAGATAATCACCTTTTGGATCAAAAGAGAAAATCCCTTGAAAATTGCGAAAGAAAAGTTGATAACTTCCAAGAACAAGGTATGAACTCTGCGGTGGCGATGAATCGTCTGCTGGTGGTCAATTGAAGCCGGAAATCGCCTTCACTCAATGGCTCTCAAACACTTAAAAAAAATGAGTGGGAGAAACTCAAAGTGGCATAGTATATAGAGAGGGGTAAGAAGTGAAGGGCCCTGACCACGTGTCACTGCGCCACAGGAACGGTCAAAAAAGGGAAAAATTGAATACGGGATTTTCACCCTTCTTGAGGGGAAAATTATGTGGCCTAAATAGGAAGTCCACCTTAGACCTACCTTAGAATAACACGTGGCACTTCCATTCTTACTAGGCAGATGTTCAAATATTTAATGGACTTTCCCTAAAGAGAAACAAAGAGGCCCAACTACTTAAAAGCCCAGTATCAAGAGACACACTAAGCCCTCTATCCAAAATGCTTGATTAAGACACATGTCCCCATCTCTGGGATTAGTCAATCAGGTAGCTAAGGTTTGGGAACAAATTAATCCCAAAACCATAGCCTTATAAATAGTTTAGATCCCAATAAAGGGCAATCAATTCATTCCCATCTACCTTAATTATTTATGCTCTACCTTCTCTCTAAGAATTAATTTCTTTCTCTAGAAAATACTTACTTAAGCATCGGAGGGAATATTCATTTGGGAATATTCTTGTTATGCAGGTTGTAGAAAGTTCGTGCTAGTGTATAGCGGATACTTCCGTGGAAAGGGAGACACATCATAACCAACAAAGTTCCCACAATAATTTCTATTTCCGTTAAAATTTTCTGAAACAAACCATATTTCCGTTTCCGGTAATATCTTCGAATTCAATAATATTTATATTTCTGTCATGAACCATATTTCCGTTTCCGACAATATCTTCATTTCTGGCAAATATTCTTTCAATGGTTTTAGCTCCCACTGGAACCAACATCCATCATATCCAAATACTCATAATTAGAGTATTTACTAAATATTATATTCACCTAAATACTTGATCCGTTCACATACTATTTGTGTGACTTTATGGGTTCAGTCAAGAGTAAGATGTGGCTTTAGTATTATTAATTCCACTTAAACTGAAGCTGCCTCTAACTAGGCATTCAGATCACTTGATCTCACTGAATAATTAACTTGTTTAATTAATACTGAACCGCATTTATTAGACTTAGCATTAAATGCATTAAATGCAAACTTGGACCAAGGGCATTATTTCCTTCACTTTATTCCTTTACCATAGTTGTGGTTCCTCTTATTTCAATAGTATGAGAATTTAGTTTTAATTCAATTTGTTGAATATTTTTTCACATTATTTTACAACAGGGTCGTTTCTGGAAATTCGAAGGCCTCTTTTCTTAATAAAATGATTAGTTACACTAAAAAGAAAAAAAACAAGGTATATATTGGGAGTCGATCCCGCAACATAGGGGTCGGTTGTTAATGAGGCAAGTCTGCTCGTGAACTACTCGATGCTCGGCTCGACCAAACTCGGTAAAAGCTCGGCTCGAGCGGTTCGGCTTGAGTTCGGTTTCTGCTGGAGATCTTAACGAGCCAAGCCCAAGCTATCTTAGGCTCGGCTCAAAAACTCACAAGAAAGCACGAGTATGTCTTAGTCAATGGTTTTCTTAACAATAAATGACTAGTAACATTTAAAAATATTATGACTTAGAATCCCACATTGGTTGAGTAAGATCGTGTGGAAGCTAGTTTATACTTATGGAGTAAAACAAACTATCAAAAATCATTCAATGAATTATACTTGATCCAAATCTCTGCTATTTTAAAGAATTTCGAAAACAATGATTTCTATCTAATATTTTGTCTTTGTTTTACCATTATATTATATCACACTAATAAATGAATTTTCCAGAAAATACAAAGAAGAATAATTACCAAACAAAGTTGCCAGATTTTCAAATAAATGATATTCTAGTAAGGGACAAATACAAAGAGGTTATCCAGAATAAAATTGAGGAAGATATCCTCCTAACTTGAGATTGTAATTTAATGAAGTTTATGATTTGGTTGCAAAAATATGATCATGAACTCTAGAATATGTCTTTTGTTGTCAAAAGAAAGATATAATAAAACTGGTTTGCGTAATTTGTTAGAGACATAAACTTCCACATCGACCAAAAAGATAAAAGAAGGAAGCAAATATTACTTATAAATTAAAAAAATATATGCTAGTAAGATTCAATTTGAGCATCTATTTTGCTACAGTTAGGCTTATTAAGCTTTCCTATTTTGGTCCTTGATTATATATCTTGGACTAAGTTAGCAAAATTTGTCTAAGGATATTGAGTTTGTATGCACCGAGCCCATATCGAGCCTCGGCTATATCAACCTCAGCTCGAGCCCACTTTTAATATTATCGAGCTCGAGCCGAGCTTAGTTTTCAAGGCTCAACCAGCTTCATTCTCGGGTTGAGCCTCAACTTATCCTTATCAATTTTGAGACTGCTTGATGCGCAACCTATGAAATATTAAGAGAATGGTGTACCATTGATCCACAAACAAATTAAGTCTCTTCTATTTATACGATTTATTTCATAAGCAATAATTGGACAATGTAAATAACAAAAATTGCAGGTTTCTTTAATCTGGGAAGTTTGTGGGGTACCTTAAATGAATGGGGTTTTTCTAGTTTTATGATTATTGGTTGGTCTTTGACTCTCTTCTGGGCAGAATATATGCCTCTTAAAAGTTTATACTTATTGGAATTTAAATTGGACAGGCAATATGCGATCTGATAATATGGTATGAATTAATTTTTTTATGCATGCTAACACCCTCAACTTGTTTATATTATATGCTGAACTTAAACAATACAATAGTACTTGAATAATGCTTCTTTAAATTCGTATTGATTCAAAGGATTGTTAATTTAGAGTGTGACCTATTGTGTTGGAATGTTGGATGAAGTTTACAATTGCTTTCTGCCTTTCAGATTGTTGGGTAATGTAGAAGCAAAACCGGATCCCCTTCTCCCAGAGTAATGCCTCTTCAGTCTTCACATTGGTCACGATTCTGCTATTTCTTGATTGCTTTAAAAATTCTGTTATTAGAGGAAAGTTTATATCTTTATAAATGTTTGCTCCCCTCAGATTTTCTTGCCTGATAGAACCACTGGGCTTGTAAATCCTTTCTGGGATCGCTGGTTTGAGGGACCCCTAGACTCAAAGGGTTGCAAATGTTGGATATTCTAATGTTTGCAGATGTTGGATATGCTGATAATTCTGATAGCTGGTTTATATCTTCACAAATATTCTCTTTACCCTGTAATTGCAAGGGTTGTGTGCATTGTACAAACAGATGTTGTCATCTGGTTATTGTGTGTATTCTCATTTTTTTTTGCCTCGGTACAAATTTAACCGCAGACTGAGATAAAGGTTTATGAGAGTAAACTTACCAAAATTTGTTGTGTAAAAATTTACAGAAATTATACTTGTTAGGAGTTAAACACAACTTATTTAAGTCGACAAGAATACGAAACATACTTGTTTGGTTTAATATCTTGTTTCCTAGTTTAATTAGAATTGTACTCCCTCCGTCCCGGAACACCGGTTTGACCGGCACATAATTTAATACAAATTAATTGACTTATTATTAAATAGAAGATAGTTGATAGTGGGGTATTTTTTAATATAGATATGGGGTATGTATCAACTTTTTAAAGGGGTTAAGGGGGTAAGGGGTAGGGAGAATGGGACCACAAAATAACATGTGAATGGAGTAGTTGATATAATATTAATAAAATTTTACCATTTATAGAAACAGTACAAATAATCTGGGACGACTTTATAAGGAAAGCGGTGCTAGTATTCCGTGACAGAGGGAGTAATTAAGAAACTAGATATATTTTGGTATGTAACAATCTTTAGAATTATTTAGACTTGGGGAACAAGTATAATTATAGTAGACGTGGGTTTCTAGTTTAGCCTATAAAAGGGGTTTTAGGCCTAGCTAGAAAATAGGTGGGAAAAATACATTGGTAAGAGGAATCATCAATTGAGGGGTTATTGTGTTATTTTGCATAAACTTAATAATACGATAATATTTGAGGGGAGGAAATCTAAATTTCCTCACAAACACTTGTGTCTTTGTTTATTATTTTTTCACAAACAATTGAGGGGTTATTGTTTTTTCTACTTGTTCTATATTGTATTTGCGGGTTTGTTTCCAATCGTTTGTGGCACGCGTTTGGTTATAACAATACTCTTAAGTTAGGTCAAGTAAATCAAGTATAAAAGACCAGCAGAATCTTTATCAATTGGTATTATTTGACATTTGTTGTTTTTATCAACTATATTAACCTCACTGCATGATTTGGATTTGTTTTGTAAAATGTAGCTTCCCTGTTTTAGATATAAAGTTACTTGTTGCACCCATCAGATTTAGTTTTGAAAAATAAAAAGATTAACAAGAAGGGCGACTTCAGCTATTCGCCACGTTTGGTTTTGAACAAACATGGCAAACACATTCGCCCTTTTAAGATACTTTAGAGGGCAAAAAAGGATTATAGGAGGGTGAGATAACAGTTGATTTCCTTGATTTCAACCAAAGAGGGCAAATAGAAAATTTGCCCTCTTTGGTTTTTGATCAAAGAGAGAGAAATAAACATGTTACCTTGAGAAGCTAATAGAACAAATCTAATAGGGTGAGTGAAGGACGATTTTAAAATCCCCCTTAAAGGTTTGTAGGGCGATATTTTGATCAAAGAGACGAAAATTTTTGCCCTCTTTGATCCTGTTTGTTGTAGTGACTACCACTAATTTTTTTTAGGCTCCAAGCTAGAGGTCCTATTACACCTCCCTTAGACAGCCCTGTTTGACAATTATGTTTGTACTTAAAGTTGAATGCATGTTATGAAAGGTAGTAAATCTCAGGCATATACGGGGTATATATAATCATGAATTCAGGTACAGAGTGATGTATTTTATGATTTTGTTCTAATGGGTTATATCATGAATTCATGATGAAGTTTCTGTAGAGAGAGAGAGTATTATGTGTCTACTATGGAAAATAAGTACTTCATTTTCATTCATCTGATTTTATCAGCATAAATTATACTTCATCAGTTCTGTTCTTCACATGACACAATATATATATATAGTATACTCTTGTTAATGTACGGAGTGTATATATACTCCATCAGTTCTGTTCTTCACATGACACAATATATATATATATATATATACTTTTTTGACAAGAAGTTCATTTAACGAAAAACTATTACAACCTATAAACTAAAAGACGCTACAATACACGACGACACCCATTATAACTTTAAAACAAGTACAACAAGACACTATAAGAGGGACAACTAGAACCATACATAATAAACATAACAGAGATGGACGACGAACTAGCTCGAGGTAATGCCTTGATATGCCTTGCTTCAAACTAGTGGCTCGGAGCCTAGAAAACCATGAGGGACTGAACCTTACTGCTAGAACTGGAACCCACACCACATACAATGCCAGGGACGAGTAAGGATGACGATGGAGGAAAGAACACACTGGCACATGGACCTTGGAATTGCGGAGAGATTGAAGCTCCTTGGTGATGGAAGCTGATGAGAAGAGAAGAAAACCTCTGACGGAGAATGCAACCTGTTGAACAACGGACACAAAACACCACACCACTTCCAGGGATCGGATGACATAACAATATCCTAGAAGTCTCGAAACACAACCCGGAGAGACACTTTCTTTTGTGACTCTACCATGAGAAACCTTGCATTTAAATGCAGGTTCTCGTCTTGCAACTCCACCAAAGGAAGTAGCAAGAACCTGGAGGACATTGCTTGCTCCAAACATTAAAGATGGGGAGCCTCCTTCAATATATGGATTAACCTCGATGACAGACGAAGTCATCACCAATAAACTAACAACAAAACCAACAGACATAGCAACCCCGTACTCAGACGAAAATCCCCTCCTCAGATAAAGACAAGAGACAAACTCTTCCATCAAAATAGCTCTTAAGGATAACCTAGACCCAAAATCCTCAAGATTACAACCAAACTGATTTCCCTCTCCCACATAAGAGAGGGACAACACCTTGAAAAAACACCTTGAACAAGGTAAAGCTTGAAGGAAATAATGCCCTTGGTCCAAGTATGCATTTGATGTTAAGTCTAATAAATGCGGTTCAGTATTAATTAAAAAGTTAATAATTCAGTGAGATCAAGTGAGCTGAATGCCTAGCTAGAGGCCGCTTCAGTTCAAGTGGAATTAATGATATTAATCCACAGCTTACTCTTGACTGAACCCGTAGGGTCACACAAATAGTACGTAAACGGATCAAGTATTTAATGGAATTAAATACTCCATCTATGAATATTCGGAATCGACGAATCTTGGTTTCAGTGGGAGCTGAGATCGTCAAAGGCAAGAAATGAATACTCCGGAAACGATGATATTGCCGGAAACGGAAATATGGATCGTATCGGAAACATAAATATTATCCAAGTCGTAGATGTTGCCGGAAACGGAAACATGGTACAAATCGGAAAATATTATCGAAAATGGAAATATTGCCGGAATCGGAAATATTACCGGAAACGGAAATATTGTCAGAATCGGAAATATTATCGGAATCGGAAAATAATTCCGGAAACGGAAATATTAAATATTTGTTCGAAACGGAAATTAATTCCGGAATCGAAAATATTAAATATTGTTCGTATCGGAAATGAATTCCGGAATCGGGTATTTAATCGGAAGCGCGTCGTACGAATTAGCATCGGACGAGACTTGCTAGACGAAGGCCCAGCACGAAGCCAGGCCTACGCCCAACAAGCCAAGCGCCCAAACACACGCTGCCAAGCCATGCCAGGCCCAGCGCAAGGCCAGGCCCAGCAATGGCCTTGGCGCGCGCGGAGCTGCGACATGGGCTGCGACGAGTGGGCTGGCGCTGTGCGTGGGCCGTAAGTCCTGCGTGCGGTGCTAGCGTATCACTCGAAGTGTGTTACTCGAATCCTAAGGCTACCGGGATTCGTCATATGATTAAATCTAATCCTAAAAGATTTAGTTTATTTAATTAGATTCCTAGTAGGATTATAATTAAATAAATTAGTATCCTAATAGGATTCCAAGTCCTTTTCCATAACTCTATAAATAGGTGCCTAGGGTCACATATTTACATCGAGAATTGAAGTATTCAAAGGTAAGATTTTCAAGCAAAAATCAGCCACAAACACTTGCCCTATTAGCCGAAATTTATAGTACCTTAAGGGCGATTCTAGTTGGTCAATTTTAAGGCGGATCCGGACGTGCTGTGGACTATCTATGGAGGGACGACACTTGGAGTCCTAAACACTTGTTCTTGTTCGGTTCGGGCGCAGCTAGGGAGGGCACGCTACAAAGTGTATGCATCTGAATTATGCTAAATGATTATGTGTAAATAATATGTTTCCTGGCTTTATGGTTTTTCCGCATGATTTATGTTTATTCATATGTATCATAACCTAACAGTGGTATCACGAGCCTCTTATTATTTTCATAATCTAAATTGCATGAACATGGTTAAATTTTACAAATTTGCAAGGAATTAAAGGGGTGATTAGTTTTCGTAATTAATTGCAAATTGCGTTTATTTAATTATATGTACGCAGTTTTTCGGCAGAATATTCGTTACTCAACCAAATCGAGTGATTTTTGTGTCAATTTCGCATGTAAAAGGCATTCTAAAATTTTGATAAAAAAAGTCTTTTCCGGCCGAACTCAGAATTCCCAAATTCGAAGCCTAACTATGACTTTTCGGAGGTTTAAGTTTTTCGAACGCAAAAGTTTGTAAATTTAAGATGTTAAATTTAATATTTGCGATTCTTGTTGATAAATCTTGAGTTTTTTATTGACCTACATTATATGTTTAACAATTATGAATGCCTAGACTTGTTAATTATACAACCTAATTTGTAATTATGATTAATTTGTTGAAATTCGAATAATTTAGAATTGATTTGTTTTTCATAATTAATTAATAATTTAATTAGGTATCCATGATTAAAATCCACCATAAAAATTGTTAATTTATGTTAAATTTTAAATTTTTATGACCTAGATTTGAATCCATGTTAATCGGAAATTAATTAATTAATAAAATTTCGATTTTTCGCCCTAAAATTATGAAATTAATATGATTTATTAATTTGTCGTTAATTTAAAATTTAAATTTTAAATTTTTTATGAAAACGCTCATAAATAGTGCACGCACAAAGCAAAGGAAGCTACGTGTTACCCTTAAGGGGTGTTGTATAGTGCGGGCATGCGACGACGAGCAAGGGAGCTCGTCGCCCATGCGGTACGAATACAACGAGCAACAAGCAAGAGGCGCGCGCACGAAGCAAGGGAGCTGGGCGTGTGCGACTCTATGGGCGATGGGCGGAGGGCATGGCGTGTGCCAGGCGAGCAGACGCGTGTGGGCAGCAAGCGAGCTGCGCCACAGCGCGCGCTGCCTCGCCCAGCGAGCAAAGCAGTAGCGTCGTGCTATGCGGGCTGCGCGCAGCGTGGCCTGGCATGGCTGCGATGCGTGTGGCCTGCTTGTGCGCGCCTAGCGATCAGTCGATGGGGCGCGGCTGCCTCATGACTCGATGGGGCTTGGGCGCAAGCCCAAGTGCCTCGTCGTGTTACGATTGACGCGTTTTGAATTTAATTTGAGATTTTCAGTTCGGAAATCATTTTAATTAATTTTAAAATTAATAATTTAAATGTTTTTCTCGGATTTTAATTTTGAATATTATAATTATTATAAATTTTTATTTATACTAATTATTTTACTAAAATTAAACCTTGAATTAATTTAAAATCATTTAATTCAACTGAAAAATAAATTAAATAAAATGGATTCAATTATAAATTTATATGAGCTTTAAATTTTAATTAAATTTATATGTTTCCGGTTAGACTAGAAATACATTTTTATGTTTAAAATTAGTAAAGCATATGAATTTATTGGTTTAAGTGGGAGCAATTTTAGTCATAAACTCTTGATTAGGTCTACAAATCCTTTAAGGTTAAACAACTTGATTAGAATTAATAAGGACTGAATATTTGGTAGATTAATGGTGCCCTTGATTAATTGCTGCAAATATTTATGTGATGCATACAATGTGTTTTTACTAACCAATTATGTGGGCCATTCATGATAATGAATGGGTGAATGGTATATATTCTATATGTACTGTTTTGCAGGTTATGAAGTGACTAGTATGGCCCAAATAGGATAGAAAATATGGTCTGCGTACCATTAATTTGAGTGTAATTGGTCTAATGCACCAAATTTGTTTTTCAATTCAAAAATGGTATGCGTACCATCAAATAGTTGTAATTAGTTTAATTATAGCTGATCCTGTTTGAAGAAAATGGAGCCTCCCACGGTGAAATTCAAGACTAAGTTTCCATCCATTTTTAAGACGGACTTTGAAGTTGAAGCTTCAAGATGAAGTCGGGCCATACTAGATCACATTTATCTTATGCATGCTTTAAGTTATTTATTGCTTTTAAATATGTCTTAAATATGCATGAGATCGAAGCTTGATTATGTTGCATGATTAAGGATTTTAGTTCACTTAAAATCTAACCAACATAGTAAGAGCCTTAAGTTCCAAACTTAAAAATTGAGTTAAAAGGTGCCATGCCAAAACAACACTTACTTGGATAACCTTTACATCAATCTAGTAATAGATTACGCTCAGCGAGGTGTTACTTATTGATCCTAAAGGGGTAAGGTACACAAATAATTGTGAGTACATGTTAGTTTTGGTGAAACTCAACGATATAAGTAAGGAGTCCTTTTATGTCGTGGCAAAATCGATAGGTTTACCTAATAAGTTCTTAGACGTACCTATCAACCTAGAGTAGTTTCTAGACTATTAGCAAAAGGCTTTTGCTTACCTAAAAGATTTTAGAATTGAGTCTAAATACATAATGTGCTTAATTCTTCAATGGGTTTTAGGATCTTGGAATCATTTTATTCACACCTGCCGGAACACATAACTTGAATAAAATGCTTAATGAACATTAAATTATGCATGCATGCTAGAATTTAACTTTATTAAGAGAAATTGTGAATAATTATTTATTTGTTTATTCTTTTTCAATTGTAGTTTTAATTATGGCAAACAACAATTCATTCAACATTCGATCAATTCTCGAAAAGGAGAAGTTGAACGGGAAAAACTTCCTTGACTGGCAAAGGATCTTGCAAATAGTTCTTATGCAGGAAGAAAAGGAGTATGTCCTAGAAGAGGTGATGCCCGAAGCCGCAGGCGAAGGGGTCACTCACGCAGCCCTCAATCGTTGGATTGATGCCAACAAGGATGTGAAATGTCTAATGCTTGCAACCATGAGTGCAGATCTACAGAAAACATTCATCAACTCAGATTCTTTCACGATCATCAGTGAGTTAAAGAACATGTTCCAAGATCTGGCTCGGGTCGAAAGATTCGAGACTCATAGGAAAATTCTTGAGACCAAGCTTAAGAAAGGCGAGCCCGTAAGTCCACATGTTCTCAAAATGATTGGACTCATTGAGAATATGAGTCGGCTGGATCAGCAGTTCTCTCAGGACATGGCTGTAGACACCATCCTCCATTCTCTTCATAACGGGTATGATCAGTTCAAGCTGAACTACAGTATGAATAGTCTGGACAAAACGCTCACTGAGCTTCACGGTATGCTAAAGACCTCTGAAAAGACGCTCAAAAGTGATAAGCAAGATGTGCTTATGGTGCATGGGGGCAAGTTCAAGAAATCTAGAAAGAACAGGAATGCTAAGAAAGGTGGCAACAAGGCCAGCCCAACTAAGCAAACTGGCGCCAAGTCCGAAAAGAGGAAGGTCAGTCAACCCACTTTTGAATCCGAATGCTTCTACTGCAAGAAGAAGGAGCATTGGAAGAGAGATTGCTTGAACCTAAAGGAAGATCAGAAAAACGGAACAGTCATTCCATCTTCACGTATTTTCGTTATAGACTGTATACTTGCTAATTCAACTTCTTGGGTATTAGATACAGGTTGTGGCTCACACTTATGTTCCAATCCACAGGGACTAAGAAGAAGTAGAAGGCTAAGCAAGGGTGAAGTTGACCTACGAGTGGGAAATGGAGCACGGATTGTTGCATTAGATGTAGGAACTTATTATTTGTCGTTTCCCTCTGGGCTAGTATTGGAACTGGAAGAGTGTTTCCATGTTCCAAGTCTTACTAAAAACATCATTTCTGTTTCTTGCTTAGATGCTAAAGGATTTTTCTTTTTAATAAAAGACGATAGTTGTTCGTTTTATTTTAAAGAGATGTTTTATGGATCTGCTAGATTAGTCAATGGACTTTATTTATTAGATCACGACAAACAAGTTTATAACATAAATACCAATAGGGCCAAAAAGGATGATTGAGATCTCACCTATCTGTGGCATTGTTGATTAGGCCATATTAACTTGAAACGCATGGAAAGACTTCAAAAGGAAGGAATTCTAGAACCATTTAACTTAGAGAATTATGTTAAGTGCGAATCATATTTACTTGGCAAAATGACAAAGCAACCTTTCTCTAAAGTTGGAGAAAGAGCAGCTGAACTATTGGGTTTAATCCATACAGATGTATGTGGACCAATGAGTACAAATGCTAGGGGTGGTTTCAGCTACTTTATCACTTTCACTGATGACTTCAGTAGATATGGTTATGTCTACCTAATGAAGGATAAGTCTGAATCCTTTGACAAATTCAAGGAATTTCAGAGTGAAGTAGAGAATCAATTAGGCAAGAAGATTAAGGCACTGCGGTCTGATAGAGGCGGTGAATATCTGAGCTATGAATTTGATGACCATCTGAAAAAATGTGGAATTCTATCAGAATTGACTCCTCCTGGAACACCACAATGGAAGGGTGTGTCGTAACGGAGGAACAGAACCTTGCTAGACATGGTTAGATCAATG
The DNA here is from genome assembly GCF_020520425.1 of Spinacia oleracea. Classification (NCBI taxonomy): domain Eukaryota; kingdom Viridiplantae; phylum Streptophyta; class Magnoliopsida; order Caryophyllales; family Amaranthaceae; genus Spinacia; species Spinacia oleracea. The sequence goes on from NC_079492.1 coordinate 34,382,913, forward strand.
ATGGGCCATGTGAGTGGGTCGAAAAAGCACGAGGCTAATGCGTGACCTCGTCCCTCGTGGGCGTGACGTTTCTTTTTGTCAAATCAAGTGTAATTGGATTTCCTGTGAGTTTACACCCAATTGACTAGTAATATAGGAGTCGTCATTCAGTTTTTAACGACAATGAGAAAAACTGACAAAACCCGGTTATCGTGACATAAAGGGAGTGCAATTATGTTTGATCACGACGGCCATAGGTTCCCTTGTGATCCCTGGTGTGGGGATCGCTCAACGTACACCCGCAGGGCAGAGATTGAGGGTTCGGGGGACTGTAACTACCGAGAGGAGTACTCGCTCTTCGATAACTCTAGAGGCAGGATATCCTTACTAGCTCAGCATAAATAATTGAAGGGACATGTGAATTGATTTTAGCAATATGCAACACATAATACTAGATCGATCGTGATTATCTTGTTCAGATTAATTTTAAGGGACCTAGCATGATAATTCAATTGTCCAAGATATTATCTTTGTTAGGCGTGATAGAACAATCAGATTAATAGTTTAACAGTTTTATAAAAGGGCGAGGAAAGCGATTTAAATCATGCGAAGGGACACATTACGACGCACCCTTGAGAAGTGCGTCATGGTTCTCAGAAAACTAACCACTTTGGCTTTGCTATTTCTCCTTTTATTTAACGAATCTCAAGTTTCCTGGCTTAATTCTTTAGCTACAAGGGACAGGATACGTTCTGTTCGATTTTTGGATCGATTGCGACAGAACGCGGGATCAATTTCGCAGCGTGAGGCTTAGGCTTAGGGGTTGGAGTCAATACTCAGAATATGAATTGTGTGTTGTGTCCACGTCGAATTTGGGGCTGTATTTATAGGGAAGAGTTCGTGGAAAGATAGAATTGTAGAGCTCTAATCCAAGAAGAATTAGGAGAGAACACGTACCCAGGTAATTTCAGCGCCCAGGGCTGGGCGCCGAAGATTTCGGCGCCCAGAGCCAGGCGTTGAAAATAGGGTATGGGCCGTATTTCCTTGTCAGATTTGGACTCGTGTAATACGGAGTCTTTGAGACTTATCCGAGTCTTTTAGTGCGTATTAACTTTATGACGGAATGCGTCTGGGCCCGTTACGAACTCTAGGCTCGTTAGGATTTTAATTAATACGTAACTCTTATTTTTGAATTATCCTAGGAATAGGATTCCTCTTGCAAGTTCTATCTCTTTTAGGATTCATGTTGGAGTGCAACACCTAATTCTGACAGGTTTCTATCTTTTATGACTTGCCACTTTTAACAACTACCTATTATGGCAGTTACTATTTTTAACAGGTTTCTATAAATAGCAGTTTAGGTTGAAATGAAAAGGGTGATTGAGATTCGTTATTTTATAGGAGATGCGTTGCCAAGTGGAGATTTATGTTCTCATCATCGAACCTTCCCTTTCGGGAATGGGGACAAAAGTAGGTGTCTATAGTTAGCCCCCACTTTGACTGAGTCTTGGGATGAGACGATGGTCAAAGTACTGGACGGAGTGCGTCACACAAGCCATAGTGTATGTGACTTGTTTTGCGAGGGTCTCATGAGCCCCCGAGTGATAACATTTGACTTAAGGGTCATCACTTGAAGTGTCGACATATCCCTCACATGTCATTGGGATTTGTCAACGGATAGTATAGAAACTCCCTCACTTTGTCATTGGAAGTATCTAAAGATGTGTAGGAACTCCCTCACTTTGTCATTGGAAGTAGCTACAGATGTTTTCGAAATCAAAGCTATAAAGTGTAATTGGGCATGTCCAAGCCCAACCACGAGGTAAAATGTTTTTAAAAATTCTCATTTTCAGGGTTAGCTAAACGGGAAAACCCCCTTGTTTTTATGGGACGAAAAACGAAGGAAAATCCAGCACATCGCTCTTTTTTGGAAAAACGGAAAACCAATCCTTTGATTTTTGGAAAAAGGGAAACCAGAAAAAGTTATCGCTGCAGCGACTAAGGACCTGCGCGGTTAGTGACGCAGACCCCGCCGGCTAAAGATGGCGAGCCTGTCCGCTAAGGGTGGACACCCCGTCCGATAGAAGTGGACGAATCTGTTTTGAAGTTTGTTTGTTTTTTTTTGAAAATAAGGACCTACGCGGTTTGTGACGTAGACCCCGCCGGCTAAAGATGGCGAGCCTGTCCGCTAAGGGTGGACACCTCGTCCGATAGAAGTGGACGAATCTTGTTTTGATGTTTTAAAAATAAGGACCTACGCGGTTTGTGACGTAGACCCCGCCGGCTGAAGATGGCGAGCCTGTCCGCTAAGGGTGGACACCCTGCCCGATAGAAGTGGACGAATCTATTTCGAAATTTGTTTGTGGTTTTTTTTAAAATAAGGACCTACGTGGTTTGTGACGTAGACCCCACCGGCTGAAGATGGCGAGCCTGTTTTTTTGTTTTGAAGATTTTTTCGAAAACTGAGGACCTGCGCGGCTAGTGACGCAGACCCCGCCCGCTGAAGGTGGGCGAGCCCTGTCCGCTAAGGGTGGACGTCCCTGAATTCGTTTTTTTCAATTTGGAACTCGCGTGGTTCGTGACGTGATCTTGCCCGCTGAAGATGGGCAAGTTCCTATTTCTTTTGTTCATCGTGATTTCTTTTGAGAATTTCTTTTCTTATTCATTCTCGCAGGAGCGAATTCTTTTGAGGGATGCTCGGATTTAGTTGCGACCTGAATGTGGGTTGACAACATGCTTAGACGGACCATTGTCTTGTGGTCATCATCTTTCATGGTTTTGAGCTAGTCTTTACGGTTCAATTTTGCCACTACCTGGGTCCTTGATTAGAAGACTATGTATAAGTTTCAATGACGGCCTTTGTCTTGAGGTCGTAATCCGGTTTTATCTTTTGAGATTATCCAAACACGGGACTTCGTACAACGTAGTCTGGGAATATTGTTTTTAACTTTGTATACTCTATATTTTCTTTCGAGCCACCAAGCACTCGTGCCTGACGGTCATTTCTTGTCAAAGAGGTTCCTTGGGGATACGCATTTTGTAATGTCCTTGATCGTGTTTGGGATCGTGCTCGTAAGTGCGAGCGATCCTTGTAGTGGTGTGCTACTTTTAACAAAGACGTGAGGTGCGAACTTCATTAAAGAACTCGGCAATTTTCGAGTCGAGTGGATACGGCAGGGCTCTATAGAAGTCAAAGCTTTTTTCGGGCCTGGGTTCATTTTCGGCGCCTAGGCCTGGGCATCAGAAATAATTCACGCCCAGGTGGGGCGTTGAAAATGTTGTTTGGGCTGGTCTTTTGATGACACAGTTGGCCTCTTGTTCGTTCGTTTATTTCACTTGGAAATTCTACTTATTCTCTTCTCTTTTGTTTTTCTTTATTTTTGGAACGTAGAATTTTATCGGATATCACAATGAGTTGAGTGATCATGATGACTTCTCGAAAAGCTGTAGCCGATTGGTGGACTACGGTGTTTGTCGCTTTGGGGCGATTATTTTAAGGTGTACCTGTTATTGCAAAAGTTGGGCGAGTCTATATGGCCCGAGGAACATACCTTGAGGCGTAAGATTTTGATCGCTCTTGTATATATTTTTTCCTCTGAACGCGTTCGTGAATGTTCGATACTTAGAACAACATGTATGTGCGAACGAGCGTTCATAGGATGGTTGTTGCGTGCGGTCCATTAATCAGTTCGCTTGAATCATTTTTTTGAGCAATGACTGATTTTGAATAATTTGCTTAGAGGCTTGATAGGGTTCAGGCCCATTCATGAAGTGGGCTCAAGCATCGTGCCCTTTCGATCATTCAAACATTTGCTTCGAGATTTTTCATTTTCCTATGGTCTTTTCGTAGCTTGGAGCCCCCAAGTATGCATGTTGGGATGCTTCCTTTTGGCGTACGATTTTTGTAGGTTCTTTCGAGAAAGATGCCTTGGAGTTCCGCTCGTGTAGGTGCAAGCTATCCCTTTTGTGGTAGGTAATATTCTGCTACCTTTAATCCTTAATGTAGAAGTCGTGTGGCTTGCATTTTGAATTTGGGCGATAAGTAGTCTTTGCCTCTTTTACACATGCTCTTGGTCGTGCCCGCATTAGTGCAATATGCCTTACTCTATTTTTTTTAGACTTGTACCGTGGGATGGTTGAACCTATGGTGCGACGTAGGCTTGTGTGGCCTAACGTCGTGTCTTAGAACATTCCTCCAAGTGTTGGGATATCATTATTAGTTTTTGCATTGGAGTACTTTATCATGCCTCGTTCAGGTGCTCGAACAAGTGACGCACCTTCTGCGTGGGTGTGCACGCCTCATTACTTCGTTCGATGCGAGGATTCATAGATGTTTCTTTCTTGTTTTTATATCTGGGCAAAATTTGGCAAGCAGAGAGATTTAGCGCCCAGGCTGGGGCGTTAAAGATATCGGCGCCCAGCTCTGGGCGTTTGAAAATGATTTCTGGGCAGAATTTGACAGTTTTTTTTTTATCCTTGATTTTTCTTTTGCTTTTGCTTTTGCTTTGGAACGACGTAGACTGTGTAACGGGCGCTTTATAGGGCGAGCGTTATGTGCAGTAGTTTGATCGGAGTTTTGGTGAATCGCGATTTTCAGTTACCCTTGTTAGTGGGGTGACCTTATATATTCTAAGTGGTGCTTGGAATTTGGGAGGGGTTGTAGCCATTCTAAGGTTCGTTTTACACGATTGACCTTAGGATTGTGCCCCTATGACGTGTGTATAGCATTAGCGTCGAGAATTTGCGATGAAATCGTCATTTAGAACTTTTTTAGAGTGTTTTTCTCAAGCCCCCAATTGTAGCTACGGGATCGGCTTGGTGCTATAACGCTTGGCACACGTTTTTATGCATTCATGGTGACATGAATCATGAATAGTTTGAATCAGACTCGTTTAGTGCGAGGTACGTTCGAGTAGTGATTTGCTACTTCTCTTGTAAATGTCGTATTGTGCGACATTGCCATTGTCAAGGTAGTCACATGTTGAAGTGTGCCTTGACCAAAAGCTAGGTGCCTTTCTTTACCCATAATCATATTTAGAAATCTTTTTGACTCACTTGCGACATCGAGATAAACGCATACTTAGCTTAAACCAACGACATTTTACTATGTTCGAAGAAGTTTTTGAAAATTATTTGAAAATTATTTAAAATCCAAGTCCTACTGTGTACTATCCGAAGTGTCCTAAGTAAGTTGACTTACAGAAGGGTTCGTACGGGATTACATGAGTGAATCAAAATACTTTTACGATTTTTGGAATGCTGTCTAAGGATTTGCTGGAAGCCAGGGTGCAGGCGTCAAGATATTACTTGTGCCCGTGTGGCACATACTTTGGGCTTTTAGGGCCATCTTTCCAGAATTGCGGGAATATAAACCGTTTTCAAATTGACTTAGATTTACTTGGTGTATGTCTGCACAAAAGGTCAAGGTATACTTAGTTCTTTCCCTAGCTCTTTCATTTCAATTTATAGCCCCCAGTTGCTATTATGTCTTCCCGTTAATGATGCTTTCAAATTTCGATTTTAGATGCCCGTGTCATATGTCTGAGTAGGGTGAGCCTTGGTTAAGTGCCAAGTCCTATTGACAATGTCTGATTTTTTCAAAGGGGATCACCAAGCATTTGAAGTACCATGAACGGGTTCCCTGAGTTCGAAGGAACGATGGGGCGATGCCGTAGAACAATCCTCTTTATTGCAAGCTTACTGCCTTTACTACTTGTTGGCGATCATGACTGTGTCTAGTGGTAAAAGAAGGTCTTTAAGCGAACGGCTATGTCTAGTGGTGAAAGAAGGTGAGTTAGTTCGCTTTAGGGAGGGTCAAGTCGAGTACTTTAGAGGTCATGGACGCTTGCGCTAGCCCCCATTCAATTGAGGCAAAGCGATCTTTTGAGTCTTGGCTAAGTGCCTAGGAGTGTGAGTGCTCCTTCTAGCAAGGGTACGTGCCCTTATTATTTTTCGATGTGTGCTCGTTTTGGCATCTTGATGACTTGGATTCTTCCTTTGACTTTTTCTTTCGACTTGGGTTGCAAGTAATTAAATTTCAATAAGGGACTCTATTTTTTATTCTTGTTTTTCTATACGCTTTAATATTTTTGCAAATTGGTTGGACCGAATCATGGATTGCCTACGTATCCGCCTTAAATAGATTTAATTTGGAATCAGGTCTTGCGTAGTTCTTAGCCAGAAAATGGTTTCTTAGAATGTCGATTTTAAACAAGTACGTTCGAGTGGACTCGTAATGTTTGAAAAAGGGTGAGATAAGTGTACGAAAATTTTGGAGCATGCGTATTTTGCGTATTTGCGTATTTAATACGATCTTCTACCCCCCAAGTGTTCGTTATTCTTCCGTATGTATGTAGGAAAATATACGAACACTTTTAGGAATTGGGAGTTGGAAGCAAGAACGGCGCCCAGGGCTGGGCGCTATTATTTTCGGCGCCCAGGGCTGGGCGTTGAAAATGTGTTCTGGGCTGCCTTCTTGCACTGCTCCTTTTCGTTTTGTGCCAAATATTTGCGAATCTTTTTTTGTGTGCGCTAAATGCTTCTTTTCCTTATTTTTTTTAGACGAACTTTAAATGCTTCTTTTTTTTCTTTTTGTGCGCTTTGCAAAGTTTTTTATTATTATTATTTTTTTTTATTATTAATATTTAAATTTTTTTTTTTACGTTAAGCGTAGAACGTACTCTTCATTTGTTTTTTTTTTATCCGTGACTCAAGACGGCTTGAAAGACGGGTCGAATGAGATAGGATAATTTGTATAGGTATTAGTCAAGCATGAGGATTACATCTTCTAGGACTCACAATTTGCAGCCTCGTGCTAGTGTCATGAGTTTACATCAACCTAGGCCAATGAGTAGTATGGGGATGGCTCAAGGATGTATCCAAATAAGTTATATGGTCATTATACTAATGGTGGTGTAAGAGCAGGTTTGGGCTTTGGAAATAATGAGTATGACGCACGTATCAATGGCCGTACGTGGTTTGCAGTTGACAACAAGTTCAAGAACAAGAGTCGAGGTAATGGTTTCTTGGGTTATGGCAATGAGAACATGGATGGGTTAAATGAGCTGAACAGGGCCCCCAGAGCGAAGGTGTCTAAGAACATAAGGATTGGAAAGGGTAGACATCGTAGAATTTTATGTACTTTTTGTGGCATGATTTGGATTGGTTGACTCAATTCTTTTCCTTCGTTTTACTTGGGTAAATTTCACACTTTGGAAGGTACGGGCTAAGTATTTCATGGATCGCTCTTTTCGCTCTCCCTTTTCTCTTTCTCTTTTTTTTTCATTCTGGGAGGTATGGGCTAAGTATTTCATGGCTCGCTCTTTTCTCTCTCCCTTTTCTTTTTCTCTTTTTTTCTTCTTTTTTGCTTGGGATTTCTCCCCCTTTTTATTTGGGCTAAAAGGTAGATGGTCGTGGTCTTTGAGTCACGAGGCGAGACTGAGTGAGCCTCGTTTGGTAGGCCTATAGTGGACCTTTAATTTGTCTTACTTTGCAAGCGTATTTAGTCGTTTCTTAAAATATGCAAATAGCGTAGATTCAAAATGTTGTTTTTACCTTATTGAATTTTAACGAAAGAATTACATCGAAAGTAATTTTTTTGTTTCTTTTCAGATCCCAGTTTCTGGGATTTAATTGGAAGTTGTGATTTAGACTCAAACTTTCATTAATCTTTCTGATTATAACCCGTGTATGAACACAAGGAGGTGGCCTAGACTCAAAATAATGACGTGGCGTAAGCCTATAATACTTGACCAAGCAACTTTCAGACTTAGGCTAATTGGACCATAACTTTCGTTGGTTGACACTTTAGATTTTAACCCTTGGGTGTTCATTTGTCATGCGCCATTTTGCTTAATGTTGGCAAGGTAGTTAGTTGGGGAGATCGAATTTTCATTTTTGCAAGACTAGAATCATTAGTGCGGCTTCCCTCTTAGTGTGTATTGCTTTACCCCAATGGTAGCCTTATGGCATGCCGATTTGGGTATTTTCATGGTTCGTCATGTTGCATTCATGGAAAATCTTTTAGTCCGTACTTAGGAGTATTTCAAGGAGTGAGTGGCTCGAGAGGACTATGATAGTCGTGACCCAATGTGATCATAAGCCTTGAGGCCATTAATTTTTGCTAATGGTATTGACGCCTTAGGTTCACTTTTGGGGGTTGTGCGACTATGGGGGAATGATTTTCAGAATGTGACTGTTTCCATTTTGCAAATACTATAATATATTCTTTTTATTGGTGAGAGAGAGTATTGAGGGAGTAGATTCTTAGAAAGGGATGACATTACATATGGGTGCTTATTGATTTAAATGTTAGGAAGGGAGACTCAATATGGTTTAACCTTTTAACTTGCAGAACGACACCAAGCATTAGGACCGATTCTATGGATAAGACAACTAAGACTTAGGATTTAGATTGTACTTTGGCATAGCCTAGTCTAGACTCGGATTTACTTATTTTTTATTCGAATATTATTTTTCCTTGAAAACTTTATTTGAACATCATTTTTTAAATTCTTTGCCCATGTGACATTCAAAGTTATTTAAATTAGCATGCTCGGTTTTGGTGCCGAGCATTGTCGTCATAGGAGGCCTAACAACGACACAAAGAGTTATGTATTTTTTATAAGTCGTTTTTAGAATCGAGTGCCTCTTCATACGCCCTCGCAGCAATTTTTTTTACGAAAAGTTTTTTTTTTGCTACGTATTTTCTTTATGCGCTGGCATCGAGGCTACTGTGCCTGACGAAAAGGCGAGGAAGGAACTTCAGCGCCCAGCGAAGGGCGTGAGAATTATTGGCGCCCAGCCAGGGGCGCTGAAAATGCGTCCCTGACTGGTTCTCGTTTTCTGTTCGCGTATATTTTTTGTACATGCGACTTAATTTTGCGTGCTTGCCTAATAACGTCCTTTACGCGTTGTGCAGCGTTGTGGGATTCGTTACGGGCCCTCCTGAGCGTCGCTTATTTTTGTGGCGATCGTTCGGGGTTGCGGAACACGTATCTTGGTATAACTCTTTGGCCAATTGGTTTATGAATGTTTGGGCAATTTTTAAGGTCGTTGGTTTTCTAGCATTATTTGTCACACACAATCACATAATTCGCTACACATAACTAACATTACATCATGAGGCAAAATAATAATATGTCATGTAGTTTATGATAGGCTTCTGTGGGTAGTATTTCCGTCGGCTTGGTACCGCTTCTATCGCAGATCCAACACATGCCCCGGTCGAGGTAGTGCCTTCAACAGACGAATTTTGCCCAAGAGGCCAATCACGATGTAAGCCAAGGGGGCATTCACCAATGAGAGGGACCTAGTGGGCGAGCGATTGGGTTTGGGACGGGTGTACTACTAGCGAAAAGTGCCGAGTGGACAACATTCGAAGCGTATGCACCCCCCGGTTGGCGATGGGTATCCTTAGTCCCAACTCCCGAGATGAAACATCCAAGGGAGCCAAGATTCGTTATGTTGTTCTGCCCGTTCACATTAATATGCTGATTTTCAGGCCGTCCCAACTTGATGGGGAAATAAACGCGGGGTAGGATCGTTTCACCCTTCGGCTATTTTGATTACCTACGAGCACGAGTATTTCCTTCACTATCCCGAGTGGAGTCGCCACTGTGAGGGGGTCGAAAAAGCACGAGGCTAATGCGTGACCTCGTCCCTCGTGGGGGTGACGTTTCTTTTTGTCAAATCAAGTGTAATTGGATTTCCTGTGAGTTTACACCCAATTGACTAGTAATATAGGAGTCGCCATTCAGTTTTTAACGACAATGAGAAAAACTGACAAAACCCGGTTATCGTGACATAAAGGGAGTGCAATTATGTTTGATCACGACGGCCATAGGTTCCCTTGTGATCCCTGGTGTGGGGATCGCTCAACAAACACCTGCAGGGCAGAGATTGAGGGTTCGGGGGACTGTAACTACCGAGAGGAGTACTCGCTCTTCGATAACTCCAGAGGCAGGATATCCTTACTAGCTCAGCATAAATAATTGAAGGGACATGCGTTAACTATTAAACTAATCTGAATTGATTTTAGCAATATGCAACACATAATACTAGATCGATCGTGATTATCTTGTTTAGATTGATTTAAGGGACCTATCATGATAGTTCAATTGTCCAAGATATTATCTTTGTTAGGCGTGATAGAACAATCAGATTAATAGTTTAACAGTTTTATAAAAGGGCAAGGAAAGCGATTTAAATCATGCGCAGGGACACATTACGACGCACCCTTGAGAGGTGCGTCATGGTTCTTTGAAAACTAACCACTTTGGCTTTGCTATTTCTCCTTTTATTTAACGAATCTCAAATTTCCGGGCTTAATTCTTCAGCTACAAGGGACAGGATACGTTCTGTTCGATTTTTGGATCGATTGCGACAGAACGCGGGATCAATTTCGCAGCGTGAGGCTTAGGCTTAGGGGTTGGAGTCAATACTCAGAATATGAATTGTGTGTTGTGTCCACGTCGAATTTGGGGCTGTATTTATAGGGAAGAGTTCATGGAAAGATAGAATTGTAAAGCTCTAATCCAAGAAGAATTAGGAGAGAACACGTACCCAGGTAATTTCAGCGCCCAGGGCTGGGCGCCGAAGATTTCAGCTCCCAGAGCCAGGCGTTGAAAATAGGGTCTGAGCCGTATTTCCTTGTCAGATTTGGACTCGTGGAATACGGAGTCTTTGAGACTTATCCGAGTCTTTTAGTGCGTATTAACTTTATGACGGAATGCGTCTGGGCCCGTTACGAACTCTAGGCTCGTTAGGATTTTAATTAATATGTAACTCTTATTTTCAAATTATACTAGGAATAGGATTCCTCTTGCAAGTTCTATCTCTTTTAGGATTCATGTTGGAGTGCAACACCTAATTCTGACAGGTTTCTATCTTTTATGACTTGCCACTTTTAACAACTACCTATTATGGCAGTTACTATTTTTAGAAGATTTCTATAAATAGCAGTTTTGGTTGAAATGAAAAGGGTGATTGAGATTCGTTATTTTATAGGAGATGCGTTGCCAAGTGGAGATTTATGTTCTCATCATCGAACCTTCCCTTTCGGGAATGGGGACAAAAAGTAGGTGTCTACAGGTCAGGCCGAACTTCAAATAGAATTTTGGGGACATGCACTAAATACAGCGGCACTCACTATAAATAGAGCTCCGTCTAAAACTGTTGAAAAGACTCCATATGAGTTATGGTTTGGAAAGCCTCCAAATGTGTCTTTTCTTAAGATTTGGGGATGTGAAGTATACGTCAAACGATTAATTTCAGACAAACTTCATCAAAAATCCGACAAATGTATCCTTATGGGTTATCCAAAGGAAACAAAGGGGTATTACTTCTACAATACATCTGAGAACAAGGTGTTTGTTGCTCGAGATGGTATCTTTTTGGAAAAGAATCACATTTCCAAAATGACAAGTGGGAGAAAAGTAGACCTCGAAGAAATTCGAGTCGAACAACAAACTCTAGAGAATGCTCAAGACGACATTCAGGATGAAACTCAGAGATCTTTAGAAGTATCTGGTGAGAATCATGGTCAATCTCGAAATGTAACCCCGCGTAGATCGCAAATATATAGATCTCAACCAGAAAGGTACTTAGGTATTTTGACGAACGAGAGCTATGACGTTCTGTTACTTGAAAGTGATGAACCTGCGACTTACAAACAAGCTATGACGAGCCCTAGCTCCAAGCAATGGCATGAAGCCATGCAATCCGAATTAGACTCCATGTCTGAAAACCAAGTATGGGAGTCGATTTGCCAGATGGCTACCAAGCCATTGGAAGAAAATGGGTTTTCAAACTGGAAAAGGACAAGGATGTGAAACTTGAAGTTTTCAAAGCTAGATTGGTTGCAAAAGGTTACAGGCAAGTCCACGGTGTGGATTACGATGAAACATTTTCACCAGTTGCAATGCTAAAGTCTATTCGGATAATGTTAGCAATCGTTGCATATTACGATTACGAAATATGGCAGATGGATGTCAAAACCGCTTTCTTAAACGGCGTTTTAACAGAAACTGTGTTTATGACACAGCCTTAGGGTTTTGAGGATCCAAAGAATGCTAAAAAGGTATGCAAGCTAAAGAAATCAATCTACGGATTGAAGCAGGCATCCAGGAGCTGGAATATACGTTTTGATGAAGCAGTCAGTGACTTTGGTTTCATCAAGAACGCAGACGAATCTTGTGTATACAAGAAGGTCAGTGGGAGCAAAATTGCTTTTCTAGTATTATATGTCGACGACATATTACTTATCGGAAATGACATTCCTATGTTGAACTCTGTCAAGATTTGGCTTGGGAAATGTTTTTCGATGAAGGATCTAGGAGAAGCATAGTACATATTGGGCATCAAGATTTACAGAGATAGATCTAAAAAGATGATTGGACTTAGTCAAAGCACTTATATCAATAAGGTGCTTGAGAGGTTCAAGATGGCAGACTCCAAGCGAGGCTACCTACCCATGTCTCATGGAATGACTCTAAGCAAGACTCGATGCCTAAAACACTTGATGAGCGTAGACGAATGAGTGGGATTCCATATGCATCATTGATTGGTTCAATAATGTATGCTATGATATGTACACGCCCGGATGTTGCGTACTGTAAACACCTACTTTTGTCCTCATTCCCGCAAGGGAAAGGTTCGATGATGAGAGCATAAAAACTCCACTTGACAACGCATCTCCTATAAAATAAACGAATCTCGATTCCCCATTTCATTTCACCCGAAACCTGCTATTTATGGAAACCTGCTAAAAATAGTAACTGCCGTACAAGGTAGCTTGTAGAAGTGGCAAATCATAAAAGATAGAAACCTGTCAGAATTAGGTGTTGCATTCCAACATAAATCCTAAATGAGATAGAAAACTGCGAGAATCCTATTCCTAATAGGATTCGGAAATAAGAGTTACGTATTAATTAAAATCCTAACGAGCCTAGAGTTCGTAACGGGCCCAGACGCATTCCGTCACAAAATTGATACGCGCTAAAAGACTCGAATTAATCTCAAACTCGACGGATTTTAGGAATCCGAATCTGACTAAACAAAACTGCCCAGACCCTATTTTCAAAGCCTGGCTCTGGGCGCCGAAATCTTCGGCGCCCAGGCCTGGGCGCTGAAAATACCTGGGTACGTCTCTTTTCCTAATTCTTTGTGGATTAGAACTCTGCAATTCTATATTTCCACGAACTCTTCCCTATAAATAGACCCCTAGTTTCGACACAACAACACATAATTATATTCTGAGTATTGACTCCAACCCTTAGCCTAAGCCTCTCGCTGCGAAACTGTTCACGCGTTCTGTCGCAATCGATCCATAAATCGAACAGAACGTATCCTGTCCCATAATCGAGATTCGTTAAATAAAAAGGAGAAATAGCAAAGTCAAAGTGGTTAGTTTTCTGAGAACCGTGACGCACCTCTCAAGGGTGCGTCGTAATGTGTCCCTTTTCGATGATTTAACTGCTTTCCTCGCCCTTTTTATGAACTGTTAAACTAACCTAATCGGATTGTTCTATCACACCTAACAAATATAATATTTTTGGGAAATCGGATTATCATGCTAGGTCCCTTAATGCTATTTAAATCAGATAATCACGATCGAATTAGTATTATATGTTGCATATTGCTAAAATCAATTCAGATTAGTTTAATAGTTAACGAATGTCCCTTCAATTATTTATGCTGAGCTAGTAAGGATATCCTGCCTCTGGAGTTATCGACGAGCGAAGTACTCCTCTCGGTAGTTACAGTCCCCCGAACCCTCAATCTCTACCTTGCGGGTGTATATTGAGAGATCCCCACACCAGGGACCACAAGGGAACCTACGGCCGTCGTGGTCAAACATAATTGCACTCCCTTTATGTCACGATAACCGGGTTTTGTCAGTTTTTCTCATTGTCGTTAAAAACTGAATGGCGACTCCTATATTACTAGTCAATTGGGTGTATACTCACAGGAAATCCAATTACACTTGATTGAATAAAAAGAATCGTCACACCCACGAGGGACAAGGTCACGCATTAGCCTCGTGCTTTTTCGACCCCCCTCACAGTGGCGACTCCACTGGGGATAGTGAAGGAAATACTCGTGCTTGTAGGTAATCAAAATAGCCGAAGGGTGAAACGATCCTACCCCGCGTTTATTTTCCCATCAAGTTGGGACGACCTGAAAATCAGCATATTAATGTGAACGGACAGAACCGCATAACGAATCTCGGCTCCCTCGGGAGTTGGGACTAAGGATACCTTTTTTCGCCAATAGGGGGGTGCATACGCCGCGCATGTTTCCCACTCGGTACTTGTGCAGGTAGTACACCTATCCCGAACCCAATCGCTCGCCCATTAGGTCCCTCTCGCCTGCATGCCCCCTTGGCTTGCACTTGCGGGTTGGCCTCTTGAGCGAAATTCGTCAGTTGAAGACACTACCTCGACCGGGGCATGTGTTGGATCTACGATAGAAGCGGTACCAAGCCAGGCGCAAATAAACTACCCATAGAAGCCTATCATAAACTACGTGGCATATTTAATTTTAAAATCCATGTTTGTATTGTAGTTATGTGTAGAGAAATATGTGATTGTGTGTGACAAACTATCCTAGAAAACCAGCGACCTTAAAAATTGCCCAAACATTCAGGAACCAATTGGCCAAAGAGTTATACCAACATACGTGTTCCGCAAGCCCGAACGATCGCCACAAAAATAAGCGACGCTCGGGATGGCCTGTAACGAATCCCACAAACGCTGCACAACGCGTAAAGGACGTTATAAGGCAAGCACGCAAAACTAAAGTCGCAAAAACAAAAGTAGACGAAAGCTGAAAACGAGTACCAGTCAGGGACGCATTTTCAGCGCCCCTGGCTGGGCGCCAAAATTTCTCACGCCCACTTCTGGGCGCCGAAGTCGCTGCCTTGCCTTTTGGTCAGGCACAGCAGCCTCGGTGCACGCGCATAAAAAAACATATACGTAGCAAAAAAAAGACTTTTTGAAAAAATTGCTACAAGGGCGTAAGAAAAGCACTCGATTTCAAAAGCGACTAGTAAAAAATTAATAACTCTTTGCGTCGTTGTTAGGCCTCCTACGACGACAATGCTCGGCACTAAAAACCGAACATGCTAATAATTATGAATGTCACATGGGCGAAGTATTCAAAAAATAATGTTCGAATAAAGTCTTCAAGAAAAAATAAATGTTCAAATAGAAAATAAATAAATCCGAGTCTAGACTAGGCTATGCCGAAGTACAATCTAAATCCTAAGTGTTAGTTGTCTTATCCATAGAATCGGTCCTAATACTTGGTGTTGTTCTGCATGCTAAAAGGTTAAACCATATTAAAGTCTCCCTTCCTAACATTTAAATCAATGAGCACCCATATGTAATTGTCATCCCTCGCTAGGAATCCACGGCCTCAATACTCTCTCACCAATAAAAAGAACATATTATAGTATTTGCAAAATGGAAACAGTCACATTCTGAAAATCATTCCCCCATAGTCGCACAAACCCCAAAGTGAACCTAAGGTGTCAATACCATTGGCAAGAAAAATTAATGGCCTCAAGGCTTATAATCACATTGGGTCACGACTATCATAGTCCTCTCGAGTCACTCACTCCTTGAAATACTATTAAGTAGGGACTAAAAGGTTTTCCATGAATGCAACATGACCAACCATGAAAATACCCAAATCGGCATACCATAAAGCTACCATTGGGGTAAAGCAATACACACTAAGAGAGAAGCCGCACTAATGATTCTAGTCTTGCAAAAATAAAAATTCGATTTCCCCAATTAACTACCTTGCCAACATTAAGCAAAATGGCGCATGACAAATGAACACCCAAGGGTTAAAATCTAAAGTGTCAACCAACGAAAGTTATGGTCCAATTAGCCTAAGTCTGAGAGTTGCTTGGTCAAGTATTATAGGCTTACGCCACGTCATTATTTTGAGTCTAGGCCACCTCCTTGTGTTCATACACGGGTTATAATCAGAAAGATTAATGAAAGTTTGAGTCTAAATCACAACTTCCAATTAAATCCCAGAAACTGGAATATGAAAATAAACAAAAAAATTACTTTCGATGTAATTCTTTCGTTAAAATTCAATAAGGTAAAAACAACATTTTGAATCTACGCTATTTGCATATTTTAAGAAACGACTAAATACGCTTGCAAAGTAAGACAAATTAAAGGTCCACAATAGGCCTACCAAACGAGGCTCACTCAGTCTCGCCTCGTGACTCAAAGACCACAACCACCTACCTTTTAGCCCAAATATAAAAAAATTATGTTGAGGGGGGAAATCCCGAGCAAAAAAGAAAAAATAGAAAGAGAAAAGAGAGAGCGAAAAGAGCGAGCCATGAAATACTTAGCCCGTACCTCCCAAAGTGCGAAACCTACCCAAGTAAACGAAGGAAAAGAATTGAGTTAACCAATCCAAATCATAAAATTCTACGATGTCTACCCTTTCCAATCCTTATGTTCTTAGACGCCTTCGCTCTGGGGCCCCTGTTCAGCTCATTTAACCCATCCATGTTCTCATTGCCAAAACCCAAGAAACCATTACCTCGACTCGTGTTCTTGAACTTGTTGTCAACCGCAAACCACGCACGGCCATTGACACGTGCGTCATACCCATTATTTCCAAAGCCCAAACCTGTTCTTACACCACCATTGGCATAATGACCATATAACTTGTGTGGATACATCCTATACCCTTGAGCTGTCCCCATGCTATTCATTGGCCTTGGTTGATGTAATCCTCCTGCTTGACTAATACCTATACCACTCATTCAACCCATCTTTCAAGTCGTCTTGATTCACGAATATAAAAAAAAAACAAATGAAAAGTACATTCTACGCTTAACATAAAAAAATATATAAAAAATGTGAATAACAAAAAAGGAACTTTGCAAAGCGCCCCTAAAATTAGTCTAAAAAAAAAAAGAAAAATAAGCATTTAGCGCACCAAAAAAGATCCGCCCAGAAATAATTTCAGCGCCCACAGCTGGGCGCCGAAATCTTTAGCGCCCAAGCCTGGGCGCCGAATCTCTCTGCTTGCTGAAAAATTTGTCCAGAAGTGCTCGTCATTTTATCCGCACATGCACGGAAAAATAACGAACACTTGGAGGGGTACAACACGTATTCAGGTATACGTACCAAAAAAAAACACATGAAAAGAAAATACATGTACTCAAAAAAATATAAAATAAATTTTTGGCTTACGGCAAGGCAGCAAATTAAAATAATAATAAACTTCACTTATTCTACCGTTTTAAATAATATGTTTCCACCTCAGAACGTACTTGTTTAAAATCGGCATTCTAAGAAACCATTTTCTAGGCTAAGAACTACGCAAGACCTGATTCCAAATTAAATCTATTTAAGGCGGATACGTAGGCAATCCATGATTCGGTCCAACCAATTTGCAAAAATATTAAAGCCTATAGAATAACAAGAATAAGAAATAGAGTCCCTTATTGAAATTTAATTACTTGCAATCCAAGTCGAAAGAAAAATTTAAATCAAAGGAAGAATCCAAGTCATCAAAATGCCAAAATTAACGAGCATACATCGAAAAATAATAAGGGCACGTACCCTTGCAAGAAGGAGCACTCACACTCCTAGGCACTTAGCCAAGACTCAAAAGACCGTTTTGCCTCAATTGAATGGGGGCTAGTGCAAGCGTCCATGACCTCTAAAGTACTCAACTTGACTCTCCCTAAAAGCGAACTAACTCACTTAAAGACTTTCTTTCACCACTAGACATAGTCGTTCGCTTAAAGACCTTCTTTCACCACTAAGACACGGTCATAATTGCCAACAAGTAATAAGGGCAGTAAGCTTGCAATAAAGAGGATTGTTCTAGGGCGTCGCCCCATCGTTCCTTCGAGCTCAGGGCACCCGTTCATGGTAATTCCAATGCTTGCGAATCCCCTTTGAAAAAAAAAACAGTATAGGTATTGTCAATAGGACTTGGCACTTAACCAAGGCTCACCCTACTCAGACATATGACACGGGCATCTAAAATCGAAATCTAAAAACATCCTTAATGGGAAGACATAATAGCAATTGGGGGCTAAAAATTGAAATGAAAGAGCTAGGGAAAGAACTAAATATACCTTGACCTTTTGTACAGACATACACCAAGTAAATCTAAGTCAATTTGACAACGGTTTATATTCCCGCAATTCTGGAAAAGATGGCCCTAAAAGCCTAAAGCATATGCCAAACGGGCACAAGTATATCTTGACGCCTGCACCCTGGCTTCCAGCAAATCCTTAGACAGCATTCCGAAAATCGTAACAGTATTTGGATTCATGTAATCCTGTACGAACCCTTCTATGAGTCAACTTACTTAGGACACCTCAGACTGTACACAGTAGGACTCGGATTTTAAATAATTTTCAAATGATTTTTAAAAGACTTCTTCGAACATAATAAAGTGTCGTTGGTTTAAGTTAAGTATGCGTTTATCTCAATTTTTCAAGTGAGTCAAAAGATTTCCAAATATTATTATGGGTAAAGAAAGGCACCTAGCTTTTGGTCAAGGCACACTTCGACATGTGACTACCTTGACCATGGCAATGTCGCACAATACGACATGTACAAAAAAGTAGCAGATCACTACTCGAACGTACCTCGCACTTTACGAGTCTGGTTCAAACTATTCATGATCCATGTCACCATGAACGCATAAAGACGTATGCAAAGCATTATAGCACCCTACAATTGGGGGCTTGAGAAAAACACTCTAAAAATGCTCGAAATGACGATTTTATCGCAAATTCTCGACGCTAATACTATACATACATCATAGGGGCACAACCCTAAGCTTTAATCGTGTAAAACGAACCTTAGAATGGCTACAACCCCTCCCAAATTCTAAAGCACTACTTAGAATATATAAAGTCACCCCACTAACAAGGGTAACTGAAAATCGCGAGTCACAAAAACTCCGATCAAACTACTGCACATAACGCTCGCCCTACAAGCGCCCGTTACACAGTCTACCTCGTTCCAAGGCAAAAGCGAAAGAAAAAAAAATCAAGAATGAGAACTGTCAAAATATACCCAGAAATCAATTTCAACGCCCAGAGCTGGGCGCCGATATCTTTGACGCCCCAGCCTGGGCGCTGAATCTTTCTGCTAGCCAAAGTTTTGCCCAGATATAAAAATAAGGGAAGAAACACCTATGAATCCTCGCATCGAACGAAGTAATAAGCCGTGCAAACCCACGCAGAAGGTGATACACTTGTTCGAGCACCTGAACGAGGCATGATGAAGTACTCCAATGCAAAAAATAACGATATCCCAACGCCTGGAGGAATATTCTAAGACACGCCGTTAGGCCACACACGCCTACGTTGCACCATGAGTTCAACCATCCCACAGTACAAGTCTAAAAAAGAGTAAGGCATATTGCACTAATGTAGGCACGACCAAAGAGCATGTGTAAAAGAGGCAAAGACTACTTATCGCCCAAATTCAAAATGCAAGCTACACGACTTCTACATTAAGGATTGAAAGTAGCAAAATATTACCTACCGCGAAAGGGATAGCTCGCACCTGCACGAGCGGAACCCCAGGGCATTTGTCTCGAAAGAACCTACAAAAATCGTACGCCAAAAGGAAGCATCCCAACATGCATACTTGGGGGCTCCAAGCTACGAAACAACCATAGCAAAATAAAAAAAATCTCGAAGCAAATGTTTGAACAATCGAAAGGGCACAATGTTTGAGCCCACTTCATGAATGAGCCTGAACCCTATCAAGCTTCTAAGCAAACTATTCAAAATCAGTCATTGCTCAAAAAAAAATGATTCAAGCAAACTGATTAATGGACCGCACACGACGGCCATTCTATGAACGCTCGTTCGCACATACATATCATCATTCTAAGTATCGAACATTCACGAACGCGTTCAAAAGGAAAAATATACAACAACAAGAGCGGTCAAAGTCTTACGCCTCAAGGTATGTTCCTCGGGCCATATAGACTCGCCCAACTATCGAAATAATTGTACGCCTTAAAGAGCAACAGTTCCTTAAAATAATCGCCCCAAAGCGACAGGCACCGTAGTCCACCAATCGGCTACGGCTTCTCGAGAAAATCATCACGTTCTAAAAACAAAGAAAAAAAACAAAAAGAAAAGAGAATACATAGAATTTCCAAGTGAAATAAACGAATGAACAAGAGGCCAACTGTGTCATCAAAAGACCAGCCCAAACAACACTTTCAACGCCCCACCTGGGCGTGAATTATTTCAACGCCCAGGCCTGGGCGCCGAAAATGTACCCAGGCTCAAAAAAGGCCCTAACTTCTAGTGGGCCCTGCCATACTCATTCGACTTGAAAATTGCCGATTCCTTTACTGAAAGTCGCACTCCACGGCTTCGCTAAAATAGCACACTACTGTAGGAGGTCGCTCGCACATACGAGCGTGACCCCAAACATGATTATAAGATACAAAAACAAAAACAACCGACGAGCCCCAACGCTTGGGGGCTCGCAAAAAAAATGGACTCCAACAAGGAGCGCGCAATCAAAATCACATTCCCAGACTGCGCCACACACCATATCATGTTTGGATATCTCAAAAAAAAAATATATATATATTGTTAAACAAAAATATACACAGTGTGGACCCACTTATAGGACACATCTAATCAGGAAATATTACGACCCACCAACAGGTTGTAATCACAAAAGCCCTTCTACATAGGCAAAATAAGAAATTCAAAATGGGCTCGCCCACCCTCAGCGGGCGGGGTCTACGTCACTAGCCGCGCAGGTCCTCAGTTTTCAAAAAATAAAGTCTTCAAATTTAAAATAGGCTCGCCATCTTCAGCCGGCGGGGTCTACGTCACAAACCGCGTAGGTCCTTATTTTCAAAAACATCAAAACAGATTCGTCCACTTCTATCGGACGGGGGGTCCACCCTCAGCGGATAGGCTCGCCCACCTTCAGCGGGCGGGGTCTGCGTCACTAACAGCGCAGGTCCTTAGTCGCTGCAGCGATAACTTTTATCGGTTTTCCCTTTTTCCAAAAATTAAAGGATTGGTTTTCCCTTTTTCCAAAAATTAAAGGATTGGTTTTCCCTTTTTCCAAAAATTAAAGGATTGGTTTTTCGTTTTTCCAAAAAAGAACGATGTGCTGGATTTTCCTTCGTTTTACGTCCTATAAAAACAAGGGGGTTTTCTCGTTTAGCTAGCCCTGAAAATGAGAATCTTTAAAAACGTTTTACCTCGTGATTGGGCTTGGCCAGGCCCAATTACACTTTACAGCTTTAATTTCGAAAACATTTGTAGCTACTCCCAATGACAAAGTGAGGGAGTTTCTACGCACCTTTAGATCCTTCCAATGACAAAGTGAGGAAGTTTCTATACTATCAGTTGACAAATCCCAATGACACGTGAGGGATATGTCGACACTTCAAGTGATGACCCTTAAGTCAAATGTTATCACTCGGGGGCTCGTGAGACCCTCGCAAAACAGGTCATATACACCATGGCTTGTGTGACGCACTCCGTCTAATACTTTGACCATCGTCTTACTCCAAGACTCAGTCAAAGTGGGGGCTAACTGTAGACACCTACTTTTGTCCCCATTCTCGCAAGGGAAAGGTTCGATGATGAAATCATAAAAACTCCACTTGGCAACGCATCTCCTATAACATAAACGAATCTCGATTCCCCATTTCATTTCACCCGAAACCTGCTATTTATGGAAACCTGCTAAAAATAGTAACTGCCGTAAAAGGTAGCTTCTAAAAGTGGCAAATCATAAAAGATTGAAACCTGTCAGAATTAGGTGTTGCATTCCAACATAAATCCTAAATGAGATAGAAAACTGCGAGAATCCTATTCCTAATAGGATTCGGAAATAAGAGTTACGTATTAATTAAAATCCTAACGAGCCTAGAGTTCGTAACGGGCCCAGACGCATTCCGTCACAAAAATGATACGCGCTAAAAGACTCGAATTAATCTCAAACTCTACGGATTTTAGGAATCCGAATCTGACTAAACAAAACTGCCCAGACCCTATTTTCAACGCCTGGCTCTGGGCGCCGATCTTCGGCGCCCAGGCCTGGGCGCTGAAAATACCTGGGTACGTCTCTTTTCCTAATTCTTTGTGGATTAGAACTCTGCAATTCTATATTTCCACGAACTCTTCCCTATAAATAGACCCCTAGTTTCGACACAACAACACATAATTATATTCTGAGTATTGACTCCAACCCTTAGCCTAAGCCTCTCGCTGCGAAACTGTTCACGCGTTCTGTCGCAATCAATCCATAAATCGAACAGAACGTATCCTGTCCCATAATCGAGATTCGTTAAATAAAAAGGAGAAATAGCAAAGTCAAAGTGGTTAGTTTTCTGAGAACCGTGACGCACCTCTCAAGGGTGCGTCGTAATGTGTCCCTTTTCGATGATTTAACTGCTTTCCTCGCCCTTTTTATGAACTGTTAAACTAACCTAATCTGATTGTTCTATCACGCCTAACAAATATAATATTTTTGGGAAATCGGATTATCATGCTAGGTCCCTTAATGCTATTTAAATCAGATAATCACGATCGAATTAGTATTAGGAAAATTTGGTAATATTAATCCAACCTTTGACCGATTTTCTTTTATTAAGCCCACCTACGACATATTTTTTAATAATCCCACCTTTATTACCCAACAACTTTTATTGGGCCCAACAGGTCATAAAACTGTTGTAAGCGGCATTATTTCTCTACATGGCAGTACTCTCTCTCGATATATTCAGTCATCGTCATCAATTCATCACCATCTCGTTGAATTTTTCACCGATTACCGGCCACTTAAGCCCAATAAAAGTCGTCGGGTAGTAAAGGTGGGATTATTAAAAAATATGTCGTAGGTGGGATTAATAAAAGAAAATCGGCCAAAGGTTAGATTAATATTACCAAATTTTCCTTAGTATTATATGTTGCATATTGCTAAAATCAATTCAGATTAGTTTAATAGTTAACGAATGTCCCTTCAATTATTTATGCTGAGCTAGTAAGGATATCCTGCCTCTGGAGTTATCGACGAGCGAAGTACTCCTCTCGGTAGTTACAGTCCCCCGAACCCTCAATCTCTACCTTGCGGGTGTATATTGAGAGATCCCCACACCAGGGATCACAAGGGAACCTACGGCCGTCGTGGTCAAACATAATTGCACTCCCTTTATGTCACGATAACCGGGTTTTGTCAGTTTTTCTCATTGTCGTTAAAAACTGAATGGCGACTCCTATATTACTAGTCAATTGGGTGTATACTCACAGGAAATCCAATTACACTTGATTGAATAAAAAGAATCGTCACACCCACGAGGGACAAGGTCACGCATTAGCCTCGTGCTTTTTCGACCCCCCTCACACGTACGCACTCAGTGCTACGAGCAGATACCAGTCAGACCCAGGAGAGACACATTGGACTGCTGCCATGAATATTCTGAAGTACCTGAAAAGGCACAAAGATGACTTCCTGGTCTATGGTGGAGATGATGAATTAATTGTTAAAGGCTATACGGACGCAAGTTTCCAAATCGACAAAGATGATTTCAGATCACAGTCTGGGTTTGTCTTCTGCCTCAACGGAGGTGCAGTAAGCTGGAAAAGTGCTAAGAAAAGCACCATTGCGGATTCTACAACTGAAGCGGATTACATTTCTCCACATGAAGCAGCAAAGGAAGCTATATGGCTAAGGAAGTTCATAGGTGAACTTGGTGTAGTCCCCTCCATTAAAGGACCAATGGCCCTATATTGTGATAATAACGGAGCTATTGCAAAGGCAAAGGAGCCTAGACACCACCAAAGAGTCAAGCATGTACTTCGTAGATTTCATCTTCTACGAGAGTTCGTTGAAAGAAAAGAAGTCGAGATAAGCAAGATTGGAACTGATGACAACATATCAGACCCATTGACTAAACCTCTGCCGCAGGTGAAGCACAACTCGCACACTGCAGCTATGGGAATCAAGCATATTGGAGAATGGCTTTGATGTCCTTGTTTAATGTTTTAAAGTTTTAGAGTTTAATACTTTGTAAAACATTATTGGTTAATCATTCACAATAAATGAATAGAATTCATTTTTCCATTTAATTTGTGGTTTATTAAATGATGAGTCCCTTCAATTTGACGATATATTCAAGATAGACTGTCAGGACCAGTCCTGTGACTAAGAAATGTCTATCAAGTGAACTTGAATGTCAAAAGTTGAAAAAGGTCCCTGGTCGGAGTTTTCTATAAAGATGGACGCATAGAAAACGTTAGACGACTAGAATGCAAGATGACTAGTAGTTCTGTTTCTTGAACTATGAAGACATGGCAATGTCATAATCATTTGCATAGATACTTACTTTGGGAAGACTAGTATCGGACAGACCTATGAAACTTTACTGTAAGAGATGAAAATCTGTCATAAGTAAATATCATTAAAATTATTAGACACTAAATCCTCAATACCTGAGTGATTTGAGATTACTTGTTTGAGAACTGGTTACTTTGACGTTGACCAACCGTCGCACCGTAAAAGGAGGCTATAAAGGCAACGCTCAGGTAATCACCTATCAAACGAAGTCTAATCTCAAGATCGCAAGATTGGGATTGTCCTCCCATAAATCGGGATGAGATGCTTAAAAGTTGTACAAGGCCACTCGGAGAACTAGAAACTGTAAAATGCATGGCCGTGCTCGGATGAATCATAGGTTATGATTATCTGTTTATTTGATCAGTTGAACTCTGAAACCGAGAAACACCTCAGGACGTAATAAGGATGACAACTCTTACCTTATGTTCAAGAGCAAGCATCGAGCGACAAAGGAATTAGGAAATGCACACTTGTCCCTAAGGACAAGTGGGAGACTGAAGGAAATAATGCCTTTGGTCCAAGTATGCATTTGATGTTAAGTCTAATAAATGCGGTTCAGTATTAATTAACAAGTTAATAATTCAGTGAGATCAAGTGAGCTGAATGCCTAGCTAGAGGCCGCTTCAGTTCAAGTGGAATTAATGATATTAATCCACAGCTTACTCTTGACTGAACCCGTAGGGTCACACAAATAGTACGTAAACGGATCAAGTATTTAATGGAATTAAATACTCCATCTATGAATATTCGGAATCGACAAATCTTGGTTTCAATGGGAGCTGAGATCGTCAAAGGCAAGAAATGAATACTCCGGAAACGATGATATTGCCGAAAACGGAAATATGGATCGTATCGGAAACATAAATATTATCCAAGTCGTAGATGTTGCCGGAAACGGAAACATGGTACGTATTGGAAAATATTATCAGAAATGGAAATATTGCCGGAATCGGAAATATTACCGGAAACGGAAATATTGTCAGAATCGGAAATATTATCGGAATCGGAAAATAATTCCGGAAACGGAAATATTAAATATTTGTTCGAAACGGAAATTAATCCGGAATCGAAAATATTAAATATTGTTCGTATCGGAAATGAATTCCGGAATGGGGAATTTAATCGGAAGCGCGTCGTACGAATTAGCATCGGACGTGACTTGCTAGACGAAGGCCCAGCACGAAGCCAGGCCTACGCCCAGAAAGCCAAGCGCCCCAACACACGCTGCCAAGCCACGCCAGGCCCAGCAATGGCCTTGGCGCGCACAGAGCTGCGACATGGGCTGGCGTTGTGCGTGGGCCGTAAGGCCTGCGTGCGGTGCTAGCGTATCACTCGAAGTGTGTTACTCGAATCCTAAGGCTACCGGGATTCGTCATATGATTAAATCTAATCCTAAAAGATTTAGTTTATTTAATTAGAGTCCTAGCAGGATTATAATTAAATAAATTAATATCCTAATAGGATTCCAAGTCCTTTTCCATAACTCTATAAATAGGTGCCTAGGGTCACATATTTACATCGAGAATTGAAGTATTCAAAGGTAAGATTTTCAAGCAAAAATCAGCCACAAACACTTGCCCTATTAGCCGAAATTTATAGTACCTTAAGGGCGATTCTAGTTGGTCAATCTTAAGGCGGATCCGGACGTGCTGTGGACTATCTACGGAGGGACGACACTTGGAGTCCTAAAGACTTGTTCTTGTTCGGTTCGGGCGCAGCTACGGAGGGCACGCTACAAAGTGTATGCATCTGAATTAATTATGCTAAATGATTATGTGTAAATAATATGTTTCCTGGCTTTATGATTTTACCGCATGATTTATGTTTATTCATATGTATCATAACCTAACAAAGCTTCCTCCAACAAACCCTCATAAACCAGCACAACCCCTTGAAACGCCCAAACCCACATACTAACAAATCCCCAAACTAACACACAAATCCAGAACAAACCAAGCCAATACGACAGAGAAGAAGAACAACTAAGCAGGCATAACTTACACAAAATACCCCAAATCATCAACCAACCCCTAAACCCAACTAATCCCTCAAATAAAAACAAACTAACCCAAAAGTGAAATAAGAGAAACCTTACCAATCGGGATGGAATTAACAGCCGGAGAAGCCCCTTGCATACCGAACTTCCGCAAAGAGGAACCAAAGTAGATGCAAAGGCAGACCACCGCCCACAAACCACTTGAACCGACGGTTGGAGATCTTGCTAAGCCGGTGGAACCAACGACATACTTCTAAAAACACCCAACTGACACTCCAACCAGAGAAGATACCGACAACCCAAAAGAAACGATGAAACAAACGGCCGCCGCGAAAGAGAGGTGAAACCAGGTACGAAATCCTCGAGAGCACCGCTCGGCCAAAAGGAACACAAAATCGAAAGAAAACAGAAAAGACTAACACAAACAGATATCCCTCGCCGACGATGGCGATCGAAATCACCGATCGCCGGCGAAGGAGGAATAACGGAGATGGAGGGAGGCGGTGGATTTAGAGAGAAAGAGGAGAACGCTTCTAGAGAGAGAAGGAGGACTAAAGACATGACACAATTATTTAGTCACACGCGTTTGCCAATATTGTATGATTTCAAACATCAATATATTCAATTATGAAAACGAAATAAATTAAAAAAAGATTAATATTTAAAAAATATTTATTGAGACAAATTTAATAAGACCCCTAACGATTATATTTTTCTTAACTATAAATTACAAAAGGAATCAGATAATCTTGTGTGAATAATATATAAAATTCAATTGTATCATGTACATAAAAATGGATGAAGTATTAAAGATGCAGGAGAATCACCGCGATAACAAACAAGAAAGAAAGTGTAACACCGTACCTTAGCTTTAATTTCATCCGAAGAACATTTTTTATTTAACTCGTGCGTTATAAATGAACTTTATGAACGAAAATGATAAAGGTCGTAACATGCGACCTTTAAGTCGTGTCACGATGATGACATGACATGCTTATGTGTCATAATTTAAATTGGAAACTAAAATATTTAACTTATATAATCTATTATACATGTTAAGAAAAAAGGTAGGAAAATCTTAATATTCTATTTTGTTTCCTTTTCTATATCAACTACCTTATTTACAATTTTTCACAGTAAAAATATCGCATTGATAGTAAAAATATAGTGACGAAGCATAGCCTACGTGGCGCATATATGTACCAATTAAACTCCGACACGTAAGATTGCGACAACTAAATGTTGTCGCAACTTGCGACCTTTATCATCACCCCTTTGTGAATACAAAGAATTAAAATTACAACAATTTTTTTTTTTTTGACGTGAAGGAAAAATAACATCATTTATTTGTAGGCTGTACGTAGCTAGCTAGTTTCATTGCCTGCCTTAGATGTTTAAGTACTACGTATGAAATAGGTATACAATAGATGCATACAAGCCATTCATTTAGGTTTCCACGATGACAATGGTGGAGTTTCAGAGTTCTGCCAAGTATTCTCCGATTGCATAGGCCCATAGCTATCACCCATCACCTCATAAGCAAGAGATTCAAGCTCCGCCATATCCTCCGGTGTAAGAATGATCGATAATGCCTCCATGTTTTGTTTAAGATTTTCGATCTTCGTTGTACCGGGAATTGGACATACATCATCACCTTTGTGATGAACCCAAGCAAGTGCTAGTTGAGAAGTTGTACATCCTTTCTTTGTTGCTAAGTTGGTCATCTTCTCAAATAGGATCTTGTTATATTCCATGTTTTCTTGTTGCAACCTTGGTATAGTCTATTACAACATTTAAACAAAATCATATTATAATTGTCAGCATCTTTAGAGTCCGTGGCACGTATTCATGTAATGGTTTACATTAATAATTGAATTTTCTAACATAAACGAGAGGTAAAATGGTATTTCCTTTTCGTACATGCACTCGTGTCATATATAGTTTGAGGTATGAAAGGTTTGAGACAATGTGACGATTAATTTTATATGAACTGCATGTACAAACCTTGCGAAAGTCATCATCCGTTAAGTTGTCCATGACCTTAGCTCCTAAGGAGAGGAATCCCCGTCCAAGAGGGCTGTAAGCAACGATCCCAATACCGAGTTCCCTACACCAAACAGAAACAATAATCAGATCGAACTGAACATGCATAAACAAACGAGTGGTCTTGTATAGTAAAGTATGTAGATAATTATGGGACAGATGGAGTAGAACTTACACAGACAATATTCTAATCTTAATACGTACATATATAGTAGCTAAGCTAGTAGTTAAATACTTGTATATTAAAATGGGTCACCTGCAAGTAGGTATAATTTCCTCCTCCACATCCCTACACCAAACAGACCATTCAAGTTGCACAGCAGTTATAGGGTGAATTGCATGTGCTCTTCTGATTGTTGAAGGAAAAACCTCAGATAACCCTATATACTTAATTTTTCCCTCTTCCACTAGTTTTTTCAGCTCACCCATCTGCCAATCAATCGTCAATGTTAGAAATCACATACGTAGTATGACGTAATCTTATACTCCGTATTAATAACTACGTTCAAATTTAATTGTCACGCACATTACTAACTTAATTGATACAACTAAATCCGTACAATGTAAAAGAAACTATAATCTAATCATATGGGCTTCTCTAAGGGCCAAAACATATTGAACCAAAAACTTGAAAAAAAGAGTTACACAATGTCCCCATTCAGAGTTCAAAATCGTGTTTCATACTTCCTATATTAATATTGAATGCAACATACAAATTTTTTGTTTTTGGCGCAATAACGATAAGGCTGCGTACATTTGGACCTTACTCAGAACCCGCTAAACTTTTTTAATTAACCAATTTAATTGAAAATTATTTAATTGTTGAAGCTCCCTAATGTTAACATATTGTTTCAAGTTACAGAATGCAGTTAGTAAAGTCTAGATAGGAAAATACGGAGTATGATAATTTAAATTTACCCATAATGGGCATTAAGCATGATATATAAAAAATAAATAAAATAATAAAATATAAACTTCCATGGGGCGCACACTTTGTAGGCCCCACTCGCGGCCTCATGCTATTTTGTGCACACTTCGTTGTTGGTATAGCACAAGCACAAGCACAAGCACAACTGCACAACACTGTCAAAAATCTGCGATGGGACAAATCCGAAATTAAGGTGAAAAGAAAGACTAACCGTGACTTCGATTGGAACACGAGTATCAACCCGGTGCTGATAATAGATGTCAATGCAATCTACACCAAGGCGTTCCAGGCTTGCCTCACAAGCTTTCCTCACATAAGCTGGATCTCCATATTTCTCCAACTTATAATTGTTAGTATTATTATCGTCTTCTACAAACTTTAACCCAAATTTAGTAGCCAGCTCAACTTTCTCTCTCCATCCCCCTTTCAATGCCTACAAAACACAACATATCCATTACTCGAGTGGTATGTGAATTTTGTTAAGTTCGTCCCAACATGTATTTTAAAAAGTTAATTTGTTGGAACTTTTACTGATTCGTAATACATTACTCCCTTTGTCTCTTATTGTTTGCCGCATGAAGCAAATGTTTTTAATAAGAAATTGTTGAATGGAATTGAAAAGAGACAAAAGTGGTGGGTCAAATGTAATATATGTGAGAATAAAATTGTGGTCTCATTAACCTAGCTTTATAGTAAGAGCAAGATCAATAGGGTCTTGTCTTAAAACTTCATTCAATTGTCTTGTCAACATTTCATTAATATTTGATAATTAAATTATTGTTAAAACTTCATTCAATCAAAATAGTTCTTCATCCCATCAAATTCATTTAAGACGTGTATATTCATGTACAATATTATTTTATTATTTAAATTAACTCACACACCAAGTATTAAATTAAGTCTTAGTTTTTCAAACCTCGATTTACATCACCAAGAGTTTATATTTGGTCTTAATTTATCGGAAAAGCTGTTAAATTTTTTTTCCTTTTTAAATTGGTTTTGTTTAGGCGTCGGTAATTAGGAAAGTGCACCGATGGCCAAGGTTGTCCAAGATATAAGGTACAAGAACCATGAGTTAGACCATCCGATGTAATTTAGCTCCATTAGTATGTAAATTTAACAACGGTACACTAACGTACACTATTATTTATTATAGGGTGATGATAAAGGTCACAACTTGCGACAACTTTTAGTTGTCGCAATCTTACGTGTCGCAGTTTAATTGGTACATTTAGGCGCCACGTAGATTATGTGTCAATTCAATATTTTTACTACCCATTCAATATTTTTACTATGAAAATATGTAAATAAGATTATCGATATAAAGAAGGAAACAAATTAGAATATTAATATTTTCCTACCTTTTTTTGTAACATGTATAATAAGTTATATAAGTTAAATGTTTTAGTTTCCAATTTAAATCATGACACATAAGCATGACAAGTCATCATTGTGATACGGCTTAAAGGTCGCATGTTGCGACCTTTATCATTTTCGTTTATTATATACTCTCTGTTTCTTTTTGTTTGTTACGTTTGGACTTTGCACGTTTATTAACGTATAATAAAGATTCTTATTTTTTTTTATTAAAAAAATAAACTCAAGTAAAACCTCAATCCACTAATCATTACAACAATCAACAAGATTGTTTTATTTATCAAGATGAAATTGCTACCTTAACATACTTGGGAAATTATAAAGAAATTTAATGAGTTGAAAAAATTGACCAATTAAAATTAAAGGTTGGTGCAAAAAATGATAGTATAATAAGTTTATAAAAGAAAAAATTATCCCACGTAACAAATATTTTAAAACACTCTAAAAACAAATACGTAACAAACAAAAAGAAACGGATGGAGTACTACGTATTTTATAAGCCTATAAATCTAACAAACAACAATGAACAATGTGTTACGTGCAAAGCATGTACTTTTTAACTAGTACTTCCTCCTTTTTTTGTTATTTACTTTGGTATTATGTACGCGTTTTAACGACTAATTAATGTGCATTGAGAATTCTCATTTTTTTTATTTAAACAAAATAAATTACGATTATTTATCATGTTTTCACTTTTATCAAAATTCTGATATAGGGAAATGAGAAAATTTTAATATCTCAATGAAAAAACGTGAGAGATTAAATGACCCAATAAATTTATTGGTTAAAATAATCATTGGACACAATTTGATAGAATATTAAGATATTTATGTGATAGTATAAAAGAAAAGGTAAAGAACAAATTTTGATACCAAAAAAGGAAACTATAAAGAATAAAAAGAGACTGGGGTAGTAGTAAAAGATGTTAATTTTTTTTTTTTGTTAATAATTTGCAGGATTAAGCGTGGAGACGGAAGGAGTATCAGTAAAAGAAGATGTTAATTACCTTGCCAATAAGTATTTCATTAGTGAAAGGGCCATAAATATCAGAGGTATCAAGCAAAGTGATGCCACAGTTGATAGCATATCGAATGAGCTCAATCATATCATCGTCGGGCTTGGGCGGGCCGTAAGAAATGGACATACCCATACATCCTAGGCCTTGGGCTGATACTTCAAAGCCCTGTGACCCAAGCTTTATTTTCCTTACATTCAATGCTGATGATGCCATAATCTCTCGATTTCTCTTCTCTGTTTTAGTATGTTTCTGTGAATTATTCTCTCTTAATTCGTTGGTTTTCTACTTCCTTTTTATAGGCATTTTGTAGCGGTAACTTGCGTTCAATGATGGTGGCCTGGTGGGTGATACTTTCCCAACACCGACAATTGCAACAACTTTAGATACTTTGGACTAGTATATTTACAATACTTCATATCATCATTAAATATCTCCCATTTTATATTTGTAAACTACCAAATATGAGTAACCCACGCTCATGCATGACGTCATGGTGGTGCGTATCAATACCTAGTATTTAAAAAACATAACCATCTCTATTTCAAGGACACATAAGCAACATCATTTTGAAGACATGTGGCGGACACGTAATCATTTTGAAAATACGTGACCTTCAATCCTCCCTTTCAGCTTCTATAACCTCCAAATTTAATTCAATTTAATTCAATGAAGTAATGAAATAATTTCTTCAATTCCTAATCTTCTCCTCTTCTCCCTCCACCTTCCCTTCCAATGTAACTGAATTGAGTTCGTCATTTAACTCATAACATCCTTTACAAATTCAACATCCCTTATAAGTACTTCATTTGCAGATACTCACTTGGATTGCATTTCTCATCCCAAACTATCAAGGCACAATTGAAGGTTGGCGGCTGCCTCAAGATCTCTGGTGATTTTCTATCTCTTTCACTCTATTTTAAGTTGAATTCCATTTATATGTATATGTGAGCAGTTGATAGTTGATATTTTTACTGCTGGTTCATAATTATTATTGAAATCAATGTGCAGAATTCAGCAATAAGATTTTTATCAAAGGATTGGATTATAAGGTGAAAAGGGACCATGTTAAACAAGGGGGTGAAGAGAGACTGTTTTAAATGTTTGGAAAATGGTTTCAGTTATGAGAGACTATTTTTTACAATTTTAGACAGCAAAATTATTGATCCATCTTAGATGAAACCATTCTTATGCGGGTTTGAATTGGCATTCTCTTTGTAAATATATGCATTTGTAGGTAGATTGCCGTTATTTTTTCTTTTAAGCATTATAACGGAAGCTTGTGCAATTGTGCTTAATGTAACTTATCATTCGTTTGAAAAATTGTACTTTCTCCCTCAAAAAAATAGTTTCAAGTTTCAAGTGAGTAAAAGCCCGTGCGAAGAACGGACCCAAAAGCTAGTTTATGAGTTAATAGTTTGTACCAAGAGGATAGATCAAACATTACCCTCGTGTGGATTTATGAAAAAATAGTTTGCACCAAGAAGATAGGTATAACTAAGGACCTAAAATTAAGAAGAAATCAATGTCAAAAAAAAAAATTAAATAAAAAAAAAATTAAGAAGAAATTATAATTTTGAAAATCACGTTACTTTTATGGTAAAATTAAACATGATATTTTTATTTTGATAAAACTCGAGACTCATCTCGAGTCCGATTGAAACTTGAAAGTGCCATGAGTCAAAATTAAGCAATCCTATCTCAGTCTCAACTCCCTCATTTACCATCCCTAGAAATAAGTTTGGTTCGATGTGGCATTTCTTCTTAAAAGGCAAAAAAAAAAAAAAATGTCATTGTAACTTGTACTCCAACTTGTAAGGAGACGTGACGTTCCTCATTTGCATGAATAATAGAGACATTATGTTTAACGGTAAATTGACTCATTACCCATATTGCCCTTTGAATTTTGGAATGGAAGCCTCAAGCCGGCATATTGGAGTAACTGGGCTGCCGGAAAGAACCAACCCACAACTCCACAAGTCAAATAAGGGTGCTACTACGGAATAACTTGTTTAATTTGACACAATGATTAAGATTTTCCTCCTTATTTACTTTCCTATAAAAAAGATGGGCTACTAAGGCCCTGTTCTTTAGAGCTGAACTGAATTGAACTGAAAATAATAAATAATAAATAATAAATCATAAATAATAAATATTCCCTCTATTTCTTTTTGATGTATCCATTTGGAATCTGCTGTGGTTTTTAAGAAAATTGGAATATTGATTTGTATGCATATAAGTGTAATGATTGGGTGTAAGAGATTATAATAAATAAAGGAGTGAGAAAATAATAAAAAAAATAAGGTAAGAGAGAGGAGTGATAATAATGGGTGATAAAGGAGGTGAGAGAGTGGGTATATGAGAAAGGAAAAAGAATTAAATATTATGGGTGGGGAAAATTAGGTGGGAATATGGGTAGAATCTTTAAGTATTTTGGTAATTAGATAAAAATGTAAGGGTATTTTAGAATAAAATGTATGTCCAAAAATAGAATAGATTCTAAATAGGTACAACAATATGAAACGCTTAAAATGGAAACGGGTACAACAAAAAGAAACGGAGGGAGTAATAAATAATAAAAAAAAAATACAGAGTAATAAATAATAAATAATAAATAATAAATAACAAATAATAAATAACAAATAATAAATAATAAATAGTAAATTATAAATTATAAATTATAAATTATAAATAATAAAAAATAAATAACAAAAAATAAATAATAATAAATAATAAATAATAAATAATAATTAATAAATAATAATTAATAAATAATAATCAATAATTAATAATTAATAAATAATAATAAAAATGTTAACTAATACCTAAAGAATAATTATTAATTAATAACAAATAACTAATAATTAAATAACTACGGAGTATATAATAAATAATAATAATAATAATAATAATAATCATTAATTGATTACTCAATAATTACAATAAATGATAAATATAAATAATAATAATAATTCATATTTAATAACTAATAACTAAATAATTAATAACTAATAATCCGTAACCAATTATTAAATAATAATAAATTATAATAATTATTAATAAATAATAAATAATTATTTATAAATAATAATTATAATAATAATAAGTAATATAATAATATAAATACAAATATAAATAATAAGTAATATAATAATATATATATAAATAATAAGTAATACAATAATATAAATAATAATATAAGTAATATTAATAATAATAATAATAATATAATAATAATAATAATAATTATTATTATTATTAAATTAAATTGAATTGAATTAAACTGAATTAAACTAAACTGAACTTAATGCTCCTGAACTGAACTGAACTGAACTGAATGCTCCTGAACTGAACTGAACTGAACTGAACTGAACTGAACTGAATGCTCCTGAACTGAACTGAACTGAACTGAACTAAACTGACAAATAAGTCCTGAAACTGAAATTAAGCCAAAAAGAACAGGGCCTAAGGTAAATAGGTAATACCATGTTTGTTATTCCATCTATTCCTAAATATTTTTTTTCCGTTTCTTAATTTTTAAGGTATTTCAAATTGATATTTTCATTTATTTTGTTTTTTTTTAACATTTTCTTTGTAATCTTTTTGTTGTAATTCTATTGATTTACGGAGTACTAAATAAAAGAACCTTGTAATCTCATTGGTTGGTTTATGTTTGGATGGAGTAAAGAGTTGACACTTTTATTTCTTACATTCTATTGGCTCACAACCCTTACAACTATTTGGTTTTCTTGTAAAAATAAATCAAAAAATACAACAATGATAGTTAATCTTATAATGTTCCATTCTTCTTAGTAATTGTGTAAAGTGGAAAACACGAAGAGTATTTAGGGGGTGAGAGAGTAGTTGTTTCCCATGACAAAATCAATTATTTTGAACTAATTTTTCTTTTGAAGATAATTTCAAATAAACAAAACTTTTTCCTACTTATACCATATACGCCGTATTTGTAACTGAAATAGAATAAAACTAATCTCGGGTTTTCAACCATCAACTTAAGATTTTAGTTGAGTTGGGCATCTGACAAGGTACCGGAGTTAGCGTAACACAAAGGCATGTAATGGGTTCAAATCTCATCCACACCTCCTATGGGTAAATTATAAATAAGGTCACTGATTCAAATCTCATCCACCCCTCCATTATTAATAACTAGTTTTCTATGCACGCGATGTGTGGTTTTAATTTAAAATTCCTCCACTATAATAATGAATTGGTTAATTATTTTCTGTCTTTTTTGTTGGTATTTTCCTTTTTTTTTTAGTATTAAATGATTTTGGTAAAGATCTTTTAGTTTTTGTGTTTGATATTTTTTTTATTTTTCTGTTAAGTAAAGGGTAAAATAAACAATCACTTTTTTTTAACTACGCCTCAGGCGTTTCCTTATAAAATATACACAAATTATAAATTATAAATTATTAAGGACAAAGATGAACACAACACCTGTAACTTGAGCACTGGAATGCCTCAATGTCACTGTCTAAACTTCTGTGTGTACTCAAAAGCATGTAATCAATGGTCTCTCTGATTGTAATGGGCCTCTTTTGAACCTTGGGCTTCTTCAACCCATTAAAAAAATAACCCCACTTATCAAAAAAAAAATAAAAAAAATGAACACAACACCATTTTTTTAAACTGAAATTAAGTCCAAAAGAGTAGAGCCTATTTTTGGTAAGGGACCACACTTAATTTATTATTTCTTCCTCATCCTCTCCAG
This sequence comes from Spinacia oleracea, assembly GCF_020520425.1. NCBI lineage: Eukaryota > Viridiplantae > Streptophyta > Magnoliopsida > Caryophyllales > Amaranthaceae > Spinacia > Spinacia oleracea. The sequence goes on from NC_079492.1 coordinate 34,419,378, forward strand.
TGGGCCAAAGTGATATTTCGTAAGTTTTTTTTAAAGGAAAACACCGATATCTAGTAAGTTGTGCAACAACAATTATGGCAACCAAACTTTTTTTTGGGATTATAAAACTAGATGTAACTAGAGGTGTCAAATCGGGTTACCGGATGGGTTGTGGGTTGACCCATGGCAGTCCGGGTCTATTCGGTTCGGGTCATGTTCGGGTCAAAAGTTATCGGGATCAGATGGGGTTTGGGTTTGGTCTATTCAGTTCGGGTCAATTTCAGGTCAATTGTTGTCGGGTTCGGGTAAATTTCAAGTCGGGTCAAGTTCGGTTCAGGTCAAAAACGGTCCCGGTGATCCCGTGTCGGGTTCTAAACGGGTTTTGTCGGGTGAAACCCGGGTCGGGTAACTTTGGGTCGGGCAGACTTTGACTTGGGTCATTCCAGTTCGGGTCAATTCAGTACCAGTTCAATTTCGGTTCGGGTCATCTCAGTTAGGTCTCGGGTTGGATCGATTTCACTCTAGATTTTTTCAAGTCATTATCGATTACTGTTTTCATTCTATTTCTAATTAAACAAGTTATTTATCTACTTCTTTACGAGTATTTTTAATTTACTAAACTACAACATTGCTATATCAATTAGAGTTTGTTTTAAGTTATAAGATGATAAATCTAATATATATATCTATTACTATATACTAAAAGATACCAGAAATGACATGTGTCACGTTCTGGTGAGTCCTTAGTATTTAAAAAAAAAATATAAATTGAAGAATCTTTTAAAATATCTGATTTTCTATTTTTTTTGTTCTTATTCTTTTCTTCTACTTCCTCTGTTCTTTTTTAAATAACACAATTATTTAGGCACGTTTGCCAATGCATGATTTTAAACGTTAATATCTCTAATTATGGATAAGAAAAAATTATTAAAAGTTGATATTTAAAAAATACTTATTGAGACGAATCTAATAAGACCCCACACGACTATATTTTTTCTTAAATATAAATCATAAAGTGAAATCAAAGGAGCTTGTGTGAATAGTGTCATATCCCAATTGTGTCATGTAAATAAGAACTGAGGAAGTATTTAATATAATATAAGGTTATCTGTGCAAAAATAAATTATGATTTTATGTATTACGACAAGGATAAAAAGAATATATTAATATTTATTTGAAGAACATATATGTTAGAAATGGAGAAAAAAATCACAATTTTTTTTATATTGTTGTTTCTATAATATACGTAATAAGCTATTACGGAAACTCCGTAATAGCAAAATACAAAATATTTTTTTGATTTTCATATAAAAATTTCAAAAACATTCATTATACTCTTACCCTACAATAGTTAATAAATAAATTACTCTGAAATATGTTATTATATAACCATACCCAAACAAAAAAAAATTATTTGTTTTTTTATTTTATGTAAAACAAGTGTTAAAAAACGTGTTCAGCAAACTTACTTATAAATCCGAAATCCAGTTATATATCCGGTCTAGAAAATAGGGTATTATATTATAACTGATATGATTATCAAATCAATACCATATCCAAAAATTTGGATAGATCGAGGGTACAAGTATGATTACCGTTACGGATATTATTCAATTCCAAAAGAAAAGGGTATCTAATAATTGTCTGATGAGATTTGTCTTACATTTTTCCAACTTAAGTATTTTTGTCGAAACGCTAAACTCCTAAAATCGCACTAATCACTTTACAATTCAAATAAATAATAATTTTATCCGATTTACCCAGCAACCATAAAATTTTTATTAAAAACTTCTTCTAAGCAAATTATTCTGAACAAAAAAAAATATTTAGTCTCATCCGTGCGTTGCACGGGATCTAACCTAGTATATATATAAAGGAGGCATATTTGCTGAAATATTAGAGCGCCACCTAAGATTACTAATGGTTTCGGCCAATGAAAAATAAGATTTCTAATTTATTTTTGAATTAAAAAAATCGATTGCCATGTAGATAATTAATTAAGTGCCACGTGTATATTTTAATTAATTAATTACTAATATGTACAACTCCATCCAAAATCAAACACTCTAAAAATTAAAAAATAAATCTAAAGTAAAATTCATCCAAAATCAAACACTAATCTAAAATAAAAAAAATTAAATTCAATTTAAAATCAAATAGTAATCCAATATTAGAGCGCCACGTAGGAAATCTAATGGTTTTGGCCAATGAAAAATAAGATTTCAAAATTAATTTTGAATTTAAAAATTCGAGTACCACATAGATAAATAATTAAGTGTCACGTAGATATTTTTATTAATTATTTATTAATATTACGCATATAGAATTTTATCCAAAAACAAACACTCTCATAATTAATAAAAATAAATATCAAATAAAATTCAATGCAAAATCAAAAACTAATCTAATCTAATATATAAAATTGGTATACATGAGTTCTATTTAAACCTAATAATTAGTAGAATCCGTGCATCGCACGGGCTAAAATCTAGTGATTATATAACGAGAACCATATGTAAACAGTAGATACACAATATATATAAAAAACTATAAGAAATTAAGAATATAATTCTTTAAGTTGACAGGAAATTCAACTTACTAAACAATAACGATAATAGTGTATAAGAACATACTCCGTACATCATAAATATACTCCAAATATAGCTAAACAACTACTCCGTATAACTTATCACAACAATTCTTCAATTTACTAGTAGTCCTAACAAGTGTAAAGAAAAAAGTATTCATTTTTATATCATGAATTTGATCATATCATTAGACATTTAATGATTATTGCACGTATACAAGTACTTGATTAACAGGAAATAGCTAATTGAAATTGATAACGTTATATCGAGATAACATAGACATTAAAGTATGAAACAATAAATCTATTAGATTGTATCAGTCGACAGGAAACCAAACACGACCAATATGTCGAGTGTTAACGATCATAATGGCATATAAGAACCAAAATTCACAAGACAATAACGTACTCTAGATAATGTTTTGGGTCAAATCGGGTGAAATCAGATACTTGTCGGGTGAAATCGGTGTTGGGTGGAGTTTAGGTTGGGTTAAATCGGTGTCGGTTAGACAACAGTTCAGGTCAAACAAATCAGGTCAAATCGATCATATATTTTTCATATCAAATCGTTGCCCGGTGAAGTTCAGGTCGGGTCAAACCTGTGTCGGGTGGAGTTTAGGTCGGGTTAAATCGGTGTCGATTAGAAAACAGTTCGGGTCAAACCAAATTGGGTCAAATCAGATATTTACCAAGTTCAAATCGGTGTTCGGGTCAAACCTTCTGTAATTATTCTACAGGTCGTTGGATCAAGTCCAAATATCTAAATGTTATGCTTTTATATTAAGAGGGATTCTACTGGTAATTATATTAACTTTGTCATAGTGGTTAGGTATACCTAGAAATTAAACATTTAAGTTAATCTGAAAGTTTAATAAGAATTAGTACTCACTATAAGGTTAACCTAATTTGCATATTGAAACAAATTCGCAAACTCACAAGGAATAGTCGCGACATATTTTACTAAAGAGAGTACTAATCGCAAAATTCGAGCTAGAAAAACGCTAACATCAACCAAATGTAGAATAATGGCCTTCAACATAAGTAGTTTTAGTGAAAGAAGAAGAGATCCGTACCGTTAAGGGGATTTTTTGGACATATTGATTTCTATAGTTCCAAAATATTTGCAGAGAAAAACTTTTTTTTTTTTTAATCTGGGGGTAGAAGAGAATGGATTATTCAAGTTGATGTGGATCAAATCGCTTAAAAAGGAAGATAAAGGATTAGAAGAAATTGGGGAGGAGAAGACGGAGCATCCTTAACCCTCTTTGTTAATTCTATTAAAGGGCAACCAAACAATTTCACCCTCTGTGTTAATACGAAATATCAAAGAAGACAACTAAATAATTTTGTTATGTTGGTACATATCAACGAAGAAAATACAATACTGCTATGGCGCCCTGTTTGATTCGTTCTACAAGGACGATTTTATTATCGCCTTCTTTTTTATGATAAAATTGCCCTCTCTTATTCTTGGAGTTAATATATACAAATAAGTTTATTTCACATAATATAAATTCATACAAAATGAGTCGAGTAGTACGGTCTAGGTGTAGATGCCATTAGGCACTTAGGCAGGTCAAAATCCGAGAACTAAATTGCCATAAAAGCAGAGGCGGACCTATGGATACCCCATAGGGTCCATAGGGACCCCCATATTTTTTTAATGATCCTGTGGATCAGCCTTTGGCCAAGGAGACTGATGTTCCTTCGCCGCTGAAGCCCTTAACTCCAACAGAAGTGTTCGTTGAGGACATTACCCACGAGTTGGAGGCAGCCGAGGTGGATATTCCTATGGTTCCCACTGAGGGTATTACTTCTGAGGAAGCTGCTGCTGAGATGGGAGAGGATCCTCAGATTCCGCCTAGGGTAGTGGTGGAGATTTCTGATTCTGAGGCTGCGGAGAACCTAACTTCTGCCGCCGAAGGTGCCGAGTAGCCTTCGCCTCTCTAGCTTGCTGAAGGTGGGCCCTCCGAAGGTCGTGGGGTTAAGAGGGTTCGTGAGACTTTGGGCTCGACTTCCACTTCTGTGTTGGAAGGGTTGGTCCATGGCGACCCCTGCGCGGACGTTCCTTTGAAAAGTATTCCGTCTGAAGTTCGGGAGACCATGGCCCGCTACGCTCGCCCTGCTGTGTTGGGCGAGGACCCCTTGGCTCATGTGGGCTCTCTGGTTGGTCCCGAAGCTGCCCATGAAAACTTGCTTCGCGGGATCCCGCAGTTCCGCATTCCCGGGGAGGTGGCAAACCATCCGACAAAGATGGCTCAGTGCCATCTGAATGAGGTAATGTGTGCGTGTTTTACTTCTTTTTTTGTTTTCTTTTCCTCGTTTCTCCTAACTTTGCCTTCTCTCAGTCTGCATACTGGAGCTCCTTTGCTGCCGTATGTCAGTTTCATGATGAGAGGCGGCTCCGCAAGTTTTTAGAGCTCTATGCTCGGGACATCCCCAACATTGATCGAAAGTTCAGCTTCCTCGTGTCCGAGCTTGCGAAAGCGAGGCGAGAGGTTGCTGAGTTTACCAAGGAAGGTGGGGATGCCTTGCTTCAGATTGGCAAGGAGGTTGGCGTTTTGACCTTCCAAGTGGAGGAGGGTGCTCTTAAGCAGGCTGCCAAAGCGAAGAAGAGCGCCGCAGAGCGAGCTGACCTTGAGGCCAAGCTTCAAAAAAGGGAGGAGACTATTGTGGAGCTTCGGGAGAGCAATATGAAGCTCCAAACCTTTGCTGATCGGGTTCCCGTTCTTGAAGATGACGTCAAGCGTCTGAAGGAGCAAGTTTGTGAACTTGAGGAGCAGAAGGCCCAGATACTGGAGATCAATGCCAGGATATGTACTGGGAGGGGATCCTCGGCTGCCGCAGGATGTTTGCCAAGAACATGGCTGACTTTAAGTGGGCAGAGAATGTGCCTAAGTGGCTCGCAGTTGTGGATAACCAGGCGGAGTGTCAGGCTGATAGGGATGATGCTGCTAAGGAGCAGCAAGCTCGGAAGTTCGCCTCGGAAGGTGACACCACTACGGCTTCTTCTCCGAATGCAACTCCTCAGGGGCCTGTTGGTGAAGTCCCTTAGGAATTCGGGCAGTCGTCTTCTTCGGAGTCGGTTGGTTCCAGTTGAGGGCCTCCGAACTTGTGCTGACTTTCCCCCCTTTTGCCTCGGTGCTGCGTCGTACTTTTAATAATTTTTGCTTTCTGTGTAATTCGGTAGGCCGATTTTAACCTGTTGATGGCTGCCGATTTAACTTGTTCATTTTTATTTTTAATTTTTGAGGGTCCTCGGGTATGTGCCGAGTTGACTGATGTGCTTGTATTTTCCCCCCAAATATTGAATAAAAATGATTGTTTGTTAATTGACTGCTTCCTCTCCCTCTTTTCTACCACTTCCGAAGTATCTGTTTCTCGCTCTTGAATCCACCGTCTCGCTAAGTTGTTTCCTCGTTTGCGAACTCTCCTAATCCGTAGATTTTTCGAGACTCGTTTCGAGTTTTGCTTAGGTTCTGCGGGTGGATTCGTTAGCTTTGGACTTGTCTTTTCCCTTGGAGTTTCGCTTCCGAGCTCCTCAGATTCGAGGATCTGTTAGGAAGCTATTCTGAGCTTTTTAACTCCTGACGTATTTAGTCTGCTTCTGAGCTTTTCAGATCCGTGGATCTGTTTTAAGTCTGCTTTTGAGCTCTTCAGATCCGTGGATCTGTTGAGTCTGCTTTTGAGCTTTTCAACGTATGTAGGCGTGCTTAGAGTCTGCTTCTGAGCTCTTCAGATCCGTGGATCTGTTGAGTCTGCTTTTGAGCTCTTTTGATGTTTATAGACATTAGAGTCTGCTTCTGAGCTCTTCAGATCCGTGGATCTGTTGAGTCTGCTTTTGAGCTCTTATGTCTACTTCCGTTCTTCCGACTTCTTGTGGTTCGGAAACCTGGGCAAGAAATCGCAAGTCTGACTGTTATGAGTTTCGGGGATCCATGGATCTGAGCCGAACTCTTTTAACTGTTCGGGACTTTTTTTGCGAACGGAATATCCCTGGGTACCGCGAATCCGAGGATTCTGGACGGTACCTTGCAGGTTGTTTCGAATTAGCTGTTTCTTGGGCCTTTTGACCCCGGGAAATGGCTACTTCGGGTTTATTTTAGCTTCGGATTGATCAGATCCGAAGTTGCATGCATGCGAATGAGAACATAGTGAGAAAAATAAGACATAGGGATATGTTTAATGAAACACATGGTGCCAGTGGCTTTTCTCTTCTCATTAAACGACTTACTTGGAATACAAAAGGAGGGGTGAGATCATACAAAATATTTCTTAAGAACATCGGCATTCCAATGGTTCTTCAAGATTGTTCCATCTAACTGTTTAAGCATAAAGGTGCCAGTCCTCTTTTCAAAGTGGATGATGTATGGTCCTTCCCATGTTGCCGAGAGTTTCCCGTGGATCTTTCCCTTCTGAACTGCAGCAGCATTTCTGAGCACTAGATCACCGACCTTTAGAGGTCTGGCATTGACTCTTCGGTTGTAGTGCTTGCTGACTCTTTGCTGATAGGCTGCATTCAGAGTTCTGGCCTCGTCCCGAGCTTCATCTAGTAGATCCAATGATTCGGACAGAAGTTGGTCGTTGCTTTGACCATGGACTCCATCATACCTGTTGTATGCCTGGACCCTTAAGCTTTCTGTTCCGATCTCTACAGGGATGACAGCCTCGGAACCGTAAACCAAGTGGAAGGGCGTTTGTCCTGTGGCTTCCTTTTCGGTGGTCCGAAGGGACCAGAGTGTTCCTGGGAGGTCTTCTAGCCATTTGCTTTTTTCGTCCTCAACTCTCTTCTTGAGTGCATTAGGGATGAGCTTGTTTGCGGCTTCGGCTTGGCCGTTGCTCTGAGGATGGCACACTGCTGAGTAGGCGAGGTGGATACCGAACTGCTTGCACCATCTTTGCAGTGGTGTGTTATCAAATTGCTTCCCATGGTCGAAGACCATTAGCTTCGGTATTCCGAACCTTGTGATGATATTTTGCCAAATGAACTTGCGGACCTGCTGCTCGGTGATGGAGGAGACTGCTTCGGCCTCAATCCACTTACTGAAGTAGTCAACCCCAACAATCAGCCACTTTTTCTGATTCACAGCCGAAGGGAATGGACCGATGATATCCAAACCCCATTGTGCAAATGGTAAGGGGTAGAGTGTTGCTTGCAGGGTTTGGGCTAGTTGATGGATTGCAGGTGCGAAATTTTGGCATTTCTCACATTTCCTTGTCAGCGCCTTTGCTTCGGACACCATGGTGGGCCACCAGAATCCGGCCCTTAGTGCCTTGTGTGCCAGTGCCCTGCTTCGATGTGATTTCCACATATGCCGAGGTGGATTTCCTTGAGGATATAATCGGCATCGGTTGGGCCTACACACTTCAGCAGTGGGGATGAGAATGACTTCCTCATGAGCTCTCCATTGGCGTCAATAATGAACCATTGGTTGAATCTTTTCAGCTTCCTTGCTTGCAGCTTGTCTTCGGGAAGTTCCCCCCTCTCTTTGTACGCAATGACTGCGTCCATCTAGCTCGGTTCTGGACGCACATTGCACACTGTGGGGGGTGGCATGTCAATGCTTCTTTCTTGGTGTACTTCCACATGGACTGACCTGTTCAAGTCGGTGAGCGTTGAGCTTGCAAGTTTGGATAATGCATCTGCTTGTGCGTTCTGACCTCGGGGGATGAGTATGACTTCGAAGGATCTTAACTTTGACGTTAAGGATTTGATCTTTGCTAGGTAAGATGTCATGCTTGGCCATTTGGTCTCATACTCCCCTCGGATCTGGTTGGCTACGAGCTGAGAATCAGTCTTGAGACAAACATGTTCGGCTTCCAGAGATAAGCACAACTCTATTCCTGCAATTGCGGCCTCATATTCGGCCTCATTGAAACCGAACTTCAGGGCGTACTCTATGCTCTTTCCTGCTGGGGGTATCAATACTACTCCGGCTCCCGAGCCGTTCACAGTGGAAGATCCGTCAGTGTAGACTTCCCATGTCCTTTTGGTGTCGTCTAACACCTCCTGATACGAGCATTCGACCAAGAAGTCTGCGAGCGCTTGTGCTTTAATGGCCGTCCTTGGTTGGTACTTGATCCCGAACTCAGATAGTTCGAAAGCCCATGCAGCCAATCTTCCCGACTTCTCTATTTTGTCTAGCACTTTCTCTAGTGGTTGGTCAGTTAGCACCACTATTTGATGGGAATCGAAATAGGGTCTCAGTTTCTGAGCCGCTACCACCACTCCGTATGCTACTTTCTCAATGAGCGGGTATCGAGTTTCGGCGTCTGTCAAGGTTCGGCTGGTAAAGTAGATTGGCTGTTGTTTCTTTTCCTCCTCTCGGAGGAGCACTGCGCTTACAGTTTCGGGGCTGACTGCGACGTACAAGTACAGATTTTCCCCTACTTTCGGCCTGGCTAGTGTCGGCAGTTGAGCTAAGTGAGCCCTTAGTTGCTGGAATGCGTCTCTTTGCTCTTGTTCCCATGTCAACTCGGGGTCCACTTTCCTCGGGACGCCTTTCTTTTTGATGGGTTCTGCTTCTCCTCCTGGGAGGGTCTTAGGTTTGAGAGCCTTGAAGAAGGGTGCCCCTTTATCCGAAGCTTTTGATATGAATCTCGACAGTGCGGCTAACCTGCCCGTTAGCCTTTGCACGTCTCTCTTTGTCTTCGGCTCGGGTAAATCTAGCGCAGCCTGGACCTTGTCCGGGTTCGCGTCTATTCCCCTTTCACTCACCATAAATCCTAGAAACTTCCCTGACTTTACCCCGAAGACACACTTCCTCGGGTTCAGTTTCATGTTGTATTTTCTCAAGTTGGCGAAGGTCTCAGCCAGGTCTTTGATGTGATCTTCTTCCTTCACGCTTTTTACTATGGAATCGTCCACATAAACCTCGACGTTCCTTCCCTTTTGATCGGCGAAGACGTGATCAACTAGTCTTTGGTAGGTGGCTCCGGCATTTTTCAATCCGAAGGGCATCATTCTGTAGTTGAACACTCCCGCGCTTGTGATGAAGGCGGTCTTCGCTCTATCGTGGGGGTGCATGAACACTTGGTGGTACCCTGAAAAGGCATCCATGAAGCTCAGCAATGCATGGCCACTGGTTGAGTCTACTAGCTGATCTATCCTCGGGAGGGGATAGCAATCTTTTGGGCAGGCTCGGTTCAGATCAGTGAAGTCGACGCACATGCGCCACGAGCCATTCGCTTTTTTGACCATGACCACATTGGCCAACCACTTGGGGTACATGCACGGCTCGATGAAGCCTGCCTCTTGTAGCTTCTTCACCTCTTCGGCGATAGCTTTGTTTTTCTCCGAGGAGTAGTTCCTTTTCTTCTGTTTGATTGGCCGAGCTTCGGGACTGACATCCAGCTTGTGACAGATCATCTTCGGATCTATCCCTGGCATGTCAGCCGCCGACCACGCGAAGATGTCTTTGTGATCCCTCAGTAGCTGGATCAACTCTATTCGAAGTCCCGAGCCTAGGCCTCTACCTATTCGGACACTTCTGTCTGACTCATCCTCTAGGGGAATGTCTTCCATTTCTTGGTCTGATTCGGGAGAAAGGGTCTCTGGTCGAGCATCAACTTCTGCGGGCTTTACCAGGCTGCTCGGCCCCGCCTTTCTCCTCTTGGCATCTTTTTCTCCACCTGGGGGAGAACTCTTCTCATCTTCGTGCTCGAGACTATCTCCTAGCCTCGGCTTTCGGATGGCCGTGTGACAGGTTGACCTTTCCACCTCTTGGTCGCCCTTTATCCGCTCGGCGAAGCCTGCATCCGAGACGTACATCATCATTTGATGGTATGTGGATGGAACTGCTTGTATTTTGTGGATCATGGTTCGTCCCATGATGACGTTATACACTGAGTCGCAGTCCATCACCAAGAATTCCTCTCGGACGTTTCTCGCCGCCAGGCCTTGGCCGATTGTGACGGGTAGGGTGATCTTTCCTCGGGGAATAGCTGCGGATCCGTTGAATCCGATCAAGGGGTAGCTGACCTTGGTCAGTGACTCTTCTCCCTCTTCGAGGATGAGCTGCTCGAAACAGTTCCTGAAGATGATATTGACGGCGCTTCCTCCATCGACTAGTACTCTGTGGACATTGTGGTTGTTGAGATCCATTTCGATCACCAACGGGTCGTCGTGTTTGTACTGGGTCCCGAGGCAGTCATCAGCAGTGAAGGTCATGTTCGGGGGGGTAGGCTGGTTCTCCCCAACATTGCTGAAGTTGACTCGATGGGAGAGAGCTCTTAAATGTTTCTTGCTGGCGTGGCCGGACCTTTGTCCTCCGAACACCACTATACTTCTTTTGCCCCTCGGTCTCATGGACTCTTCTCTGGGCTTGTTCTTGTTGATTTCCAGATGTTGCTTTCTCTTTCTCTTCCCTCTCCGTTCTACGGTCGAGCAAGTATTGCTTTAGGTAGCCTCGGCGGATGAGGTCCTCGATGTTGTCCTTCAGCGAGTTGCATTCCTCGGTGGTATGGCCGAAGTCATCGTGGAACTCGCACCACTTGTTCTTGTTCCTTCGGAGAGGGTTGGATCTGAGCTTGTCTGGTAGCTTCCACTTTTCGTCATCTTTGTGGAGATTGAAAATTTCTCTTCGGGGTATGGCGAGTGGAGTGTAGTTGGTGTATTTGGGTTGAAATTCATCCTTTTTCCCATCCTTCTTTGGGCTCGCATCTCTCGCACCCACCTTCTCTTTCCCCTTTCTCGAGTTGCCCTTGGGCTTACTCTGATTTGTTTTGTTATCTTTCGGATCCGAGGATCCTCTTAGCCTTGCTGCGGCCTTGTTGAACTCTTCTGTACAGATGAACGCATCTGCCATTTGGAGCACGTCCGCTATCTTGGAGGGGTTTTTCATTGTCAGTTTGTCTCGGAACTTTCTCTCCCGTAGCGCGTGCTTCAAAGCGAAGATTGCCACGTCTGGCTGTAGGTTCGGAATGTTGGTGGATTCCTTCATGAATCTGGCCATGAAGTCTCGCAGGCTTTCATCCCTTTCTGGCTGTATAGAAGTTAGCTCGGCTGTGGTTCGTGCTGGGCGATTGTTGCTCACGAACTGCACACAAAACCTTTTCTTCAGCTTCTTCCAACTTTTGATCGATCCCTTCGGCAGCGATCTGAACCATTCTCCTGCAACTCCTGTCAGCGTGGTTGGGAAGTATTTGCACCAACAGGCCTCGGAGTAGGGACTCAGAAACATCTGTTGTTCATAAGAGATGACGTGATCCCTCGGATCCGTAGTCCCGCTGTATGTCAAGTGTGCTGGAAGCCTCACTTTGGGGATTGTCTCCATGATAATGTCGTCCGAGAATGGGGACGATGCTGGAGTCATGATCCTCTTCCCTAGCCTCGCCCTGATACCTTCGCTCTTCGAGTTCCCTCTAAGAAATTGCTCGGGGGCGTGTAGGGGGCTAGGAGTTCGGTCACTTCTCCTTCTCCTTCTCGAGTGGCCACTGCCTTCGGGTTGTTTACTGGACCCACAGGGGCTACCCAGCCTATCATGAACCGAAGGTCGCAGTCTGCTATGGACCGAGCTTCGGATCCGAGTGCGATCACTTGCTCCGCTTTGGAGAGCTTGCGGTGTTGGAGACGATGTTGCGAACCACTCTGGCTGCTGTGCAACTCTCTGCTGCGTATCCCACGTGCTCTCTCTCCACCTTGTCATTAGGTGCGTTCCTGACATTGTGGAGATATCTTGCTCGGGTCTCACATTGTCTTCGTCAGTCGAGGGCATGTTCAGCAATACCTGTCGCCTAGCCCTCCTCGCCTCTCGCCGTGCTGTTGCCTGGGCTTGTTCTTTCTCGTTGAAGAGAAAGTTCTGCATGATGGTCATGGCCGCAGCGAGCTCTTCTCGAGAGGGGAGTGGTCTGCTGGTCGTGGCGGTGGCCCTTGTTGGCTGCGATCTCGTCACTGAGTGCAGCTGTTCACCTCCATCGGATTCCGAATCCGTTTGGACAAGGACATCTCCCACCTGGTTGTCATTGTTGGGCATTTCCATTTTTTACGTGGAAAGTGAAGTGTTTTTCGGAGCTTTCAAGTGTTCTTCCCCACAAACGGCGCCAAATTGTTCCGGTGTTGAAGTGGATGAAACAATGGGCTTCGAATAAAAGCCCTTTTTGTGTGTGTGTGGAAGATCTTGCTAGCTCGAATGTGTTGTGTCCAAATCAACCTGCACAATAAACAAGTTACTAGCCTCGGGGGTGTTTCCGAGGAAAGCCCCTCCGATGCCTAAGCAAGAACAATGCTCGGATTCTAGAGAGAGAGAAGTTCTCTAGAAGAGTAGTCTTAAGGCGTGAAATGGACGTACCTTGGTATGTGAGCCATGACGGCTTATTTATAGTGTTTTTACAATAAATCCTCTTAGGTCATTTATTGCAAGTGGGCCTTGGGCCTTGATTGGTGGCTGAATAGCCTTTTGGAAGGTAGTGCCTGTGGGTTTGATGCTGCTATATTGAGCCATTGGGCTTTGGACTTAGTGGCCCAATTGATTGTCAATTGGGAGCCCAAACAACATCAAATAAATTTAATCACTTTATTACAAATCACTGAGTATTACTCATCAAGCAAATCAAATAAATCACGAGTAACTAAATATCAATACTTGCGGCGCATGGATCAATTCAATAACTAAATATTACTCATCCAACAAATCAATAAATCACGAATCTCTAAATATTAATACTTGTGGCAGTTCAATAATACGTACCTCAATGATAGATTACGTCCTTTGTTTCTCGTTCGCTTAGTTGGTTAGGATTTGGTGCTGATAACGTGTTGTGAAATAAAGAGTAAGAGAGAGGAAATTGGGAGAGTACAATTGTATCTTATTCCATGAACAATTGAGTATATATACATACGTACAATAAAATAGGGTTTGCTTGGGAAACAATAAACCTTAAGATCTAGAATATTCCGGAAATATATACTAGGGGTATAATGGGCATCCACACAATATTTTATAATATGTATGTTATAATTTGTGGTATAAAAGGAAATATAATGCAAGAAAAAGAAATAAAAAAAAACTTGAAGAATGCTTAATTAATAAATGCTATAAAAAATAAACATTAGCGGCAAAACTTTTAATAACACACCTTTAATAGAGCTTACAATATGCTATAAAAAAAATTTGAATTATCCTAATGGTATCTTTTACGACGCTGCGTCATCAAAAGTGCTTTTTTGTTTTAACAGAGGAGCCATTAACAACGCTATTAGAAGCGCTATAAAAGCAAAAACAAGCTATGTTAAAAGCATATTCTGGCATAGTGTCGATGGAGTTGGTCGTCCTAGATGAATCAGGTTGGTTACGTTATTCATTGTTGATTTTCATTATCATCATCTGAAATATCGTCATGTATTGTTGGTGTAGATAGCAATGGAAGTTGAACAGAACCAGTAAGCATGAGTAGTACCTCTCCCATTGTCGGTCTATACAGTGTATTCCCTTGGACACATAGCATGCAGATTTTAATACACCTCATCACTTCATTTCTCGAACAACTATTGCACAATGTGGAATCCAGTAATTCAAAGGAACGACCTTCGTTCCATAGTCTCCACGCCTAGAAAAAAGAACAATAATTTAGATGAACTCGGTAAAACTCTGCAAAAATTAAATATAGGCGTACTTCTTATATACTTGAAAATTCATAATACTTATGTTAGATAATGATTTGAATCGGTCAAGCCCCTTACTACAACGCCCCAGCACGGAGATCTCGCTATTCTGGATTAGGGTTATCTGTTTTGGGCCTATTTTGTGGGCCTTTCCGCATCTGTCTAGAGAGTACTATATAAACTATTTAGATCTTAACCTAGTCGTATTCTGTAATCTGTAATCCTCAAATATCAATAAAAATTTTCTCCCCTCTGTCTGTGGACGTAGCTAACACATTGTTAGTGAACGACGTTAAATCTCTGCGTTCTTTAATTACGTTATTTAATATTTCTTTGCATCCGTTATAACAACTTACATGTCCGAGAAGATTTTCCTTTTGTTGCGATTGGTGAAAGGCTTTGTTTCTTTGACCACTCACGATCTCTAGAACAATTATGCCGAAACTATAGACATCATATTTTTCTGAGTACTCCCCCAATAACATATATTCTGGAGCCATATATCCACTGCAGTGAGCATCAGAAGTTAAATAAAAGAAAAAGAAAAAGAAAAAGAGATAGCTTTATAAAAAACATAAATGTGGAACAAAACTGGGATTAATTGTGTTGAAGAAATTGAACACATACAATGTTCCAACTACTTTACTGGTATTTCCAAGCTTTTGTTCGTCTCCAAATAGCTTTGCGGTGCCAAAATCAGCAATCTTGGGGTTCATCTCGTTATCTAATAGGATATTTCCAGGCTTGAGATCACGATGTATAATAGTTAGACGGGAATCCTCGTGAAGATACTGAAGCCCTCTTGCAATTCCTACAATGATTTTGTGTCGTGTTTCCCATTCAAGCATTGACTGCTTTCTCTGATCTGCAATCATAGACATATAGTTGTTTCTGCCGGAGAAACTGTAAATATAATAACTTGGGAATTAGCTTAACCGATGACGTATTTGACCGTGATTTCCTTATATCCAACCACTTGTGTTATCATTTTTAGACAGTCCTTGAATGTGTCCGAGGAACCTTCGTATTAAAGTTAGATAAGTTGTTGTTAAGTGAGAAGAACTAGAGAGAGAGTGACTGATTAACTTTTTAGGTAATGATTAGATAGCCTTTTTTAAGGATTACAGTAGAGTATTTATATGATTACACGTGGGTAATTACGTAATTATGTCTACTTCTAACTAAATAGCTGTCCTCCTTAGTTCCCAATACTCAAGGGCATTTTCGTCTTTTTATATCGAGTTGGGCTGACCATGTGTATGGGCCCAAAAAATTAGCCGCACGCTTGACGTAGGAAATGGCGCCGTCGGCATGTCGTATGTTGAGCGGAGTCCAATATCAGTCATTGTTTATTGTCATTCTTAGTTTATCTATGTGCAGGTCGAGGGACTTCTTGAGTTCGGTCGAGGAGCAGCTTCGGGTGGGCTTCATAGCTGCGTTGTCGAGGAAGGTCACTGGTAGTCTTCACGTATGCGTTGTCGAGGAAGGCCCCAAGTCTATGCAATAATGCTTGGTCGAGGACCTTCCCTTCTCGCGTGTTTGCTTGGTCGGGGAAACGAACGGACCTGGTCGAGGAACCATGAGCCCGTCTGGTGTCGGTTGGTCGAGGAACACACCTTCCACGCTTGCGGGGTATAGCTCGAACGGAAGGCTCTTCCGTTTGTCGAGGAACTTCCCTATATTCTTGTTCGGTGTTGTTTGGTCGAGGAGCATGCCCTCCATGTTATTTGTGGGTGGGCCTTGCACCACACTGTCGAGGGGGGTTCCATTTCCACGCGGCATATTCGGTCGAGGATCTCTAGCATATTCGGTCGAGGAATCACCCTTCCGCGGGTGGATCTCATATTGTATATGAAGCCGGTCGAGGAGCGGTCTTCGGATGGGCCTCACGCCGCATTGTCGAGGAGGGTCTAAGGTCCATGTGGTAAAATTTGGCCGAGGATCTCTTTCCTTTGAGTGTTTTTTTGGTCGAGGAGCTGACTTGCCTCCAGGTTTTCGTCGGACTTAAGCCCTAAAGGCTTCAACATCGACGATATGATGCCTATTGTACCATTTGCTTTTGGGTGGCGGCATTCCTACCTCGAATTAGTCGAGGAATTAGTGAGCCCCAAGAGTTTGATTTGATGTCCGTGGTATAGTCCGACCTCGATAGGAGGAGGGTGCCTTTCGATGAAGGTCTTTTTAAATACTTTGAACGATATGCTCAAGTACGCCTTGACAGAAGGTCTTTTATATATATATATATATATATATATATATATATATATTTATATATATATATATATATATATATATATATATATATATATATATATATATATATATATATATATAAATATATATATATATATATATATATATATATAAATATGTAGTATTTTATTTTTTATTTTGTTTGTTCAAGGGCTCCGAAGAGGGCTAATGTGCCTTGCGAATTTCGGAAGATAGTCCCAAGAAGAAGAAGCAACACTCATGCCGACGAATTAGTACGGACGAGTTACATCGTTCGTGACCATGTACGGTCGAGTAAGGCTTGTGGGTTCGAATTGGGGAGTATATTGGGCCTTTTAATGGGCTCTTGTTTCCCCTAGCTTCTTTGTCCAGCCGCCGCCCCCCTTCTTTGAGTTGCCCTAGCTCTTGGAGTTTTAGTATAAAAAGGTAGAGTGGTGCCTCTTTTCATTGCACATTCATTTTTCCATCAACTCACAAAAGGTTATTGCAAGACTTTACTAGCATCGAGGGGGATAGTGCGGCGGTCCCTCCACCAGTTCGTCCTCATCGGAGGACTTTTCTCTTGGTTTTGGTTCCCACGGCCGAGGAATCCGGGCATCCCAATTAAGGACGGCTGACCGACGCGTCACCAGTAGCCTATCGTCGATGTGTCCTGAATAGCCTAAATCGGTCATCCGCCGACGACTGGCGGAGGTACCCTTTTGCCATATCGGCGCCATCGCCAACGAACCAGTTGGTGGTTTGCTGGTCGGTTGTCTCGCAAGTATCAAGAGCTTGTTGGCGTTCAGAGGGTCGTGTTCTTGGTCCTTTTGCCCTTTGGGTCGACGGAGGCACGCTTCAAGAGGTATGCCGTTGCGTTCCCATCTAAGTGTAGTTTCAATTTCTTGTAAATAAGGGTTCTTTCTCGGGCCGAGTACCGTTGTAACATGAACAAACGGGGTATTCGGTCCGAGTCGATCACTCCACCTACCTCCCCCGAGAAATTTGACTTGTCTCGGGAAATAAAAGTGGAGGGGGTTGTAGTAGTCAATGTTGTATCATCATGTTTAGATCCCTCGGCGATACCCGATGCCATACCCCTTCCCACTCGTCAGATGAGTCGATTTCTGTGGGGGAGGAGGAACATTGTCCTTATCCATGGGAGGTTTCAATTGCCTTTCCACCTGTACATAATAGTTACTTAGATATTCATTTCAACAGTGGTTTCGTCCAAATAATGTCCGAGGGAGAGGATCAAACATCTTCTAGCTTCGATGATTATCCTGCGCCTGGTCCTGCCGGGGTCCGGCTAATTTTTATCTCAAGACTGAGTGAAGGAAAACCTTGAAAGAACACATCGACCACCTGAATAAGAAGTATTCGCTCAAGGATGAGTATATTTTGCATAGGCCGGGGGCGTTACACACTATCTTCACCCCGTCCTCGGGTTGTACGGCCGTGTATAAGTCGGGTCTTCAGCTGGACCTCCGGTTTCCATTGCATCCCTTTATTGTTGAGTTGCTCAGTGCCTATAACTTGTCTATCTGCCAGTTGATGCCCAATTCATGGGCTTCTATAAATTCGGTGTTGGCCATTTGTGACCTTTTGGGGGTTCGATGTACTTTGACGTTGTGGCGGTCGGTGATGAAGTTGGTGGAAGTATCGGCTTACAAATATGGTCCCGGTTGGTGGTCATTTCAATGTCGAGGTGGT
The DNA here is from genome assembly GCF_020520425.1 of Spinacia oleracea. Classification (NCBI taxonomy): domain Eukaryota; kingdom Viridiplantae; phylum Streptophyta; class Magnoliopsida; order Caryophyllales; family Amaranthaceae; genus Spinacia; species Spinacia oleracea. The sequence continues at coordinate 34,437,470 of NC_079492.1, forward strand.
TTTAAGGTCGTCGACACCATTCCTTCGAATCATAGGGGTTTCCTGAAGAAAATAATGCCCTTGGTCCAAGTATGCATATAATATTAAGTCTAATAAATGCGGTTCAGTATTAATTAACAAGTTAATAATTTAGTGAGATCAAGTGAGCTGAATGCCTAGCTAGAGGCCGCTTCAGTTCAAGTGGAATTAATGATATTAATTCACAGCTTACTCTTGACTGAACCCGTAGGGTCACACAAATAGTACGTAAACGGATCAAGTATTTAATGGCATTAAATACTCCATCTATGGATATTCGGAATCGACGGATCTTGGTTTCAGTGGGAGCTGAGATCGTCACAAGCAAGAAATGAATACTCCGGAAACGATGATATTGTCGGAAACGGAAATATGGATCGTATCGGAAATATAAATATTATCCAAGTCGTAGATGTCGCCGGAAACGGAAACATGGTACGTATCGGAAAATATTATCGGAAATGGAAATATTGCCGGAATTGGAAATATTGCCGGAAACGGAAATATTGTCAGAATCGGAAATATTATCGGAATCGGAATATAATTCGGGAAACGGAAATATTAAATATTTGTTCGAAACGGAAATTAATTCCGGAATCGGAAATATTAAATGCTGTTCGTATCGGTAATGAATTCCGGAACCGGGAATTTAATCGGAAGCGTATCGTACGAATTAGCATCGGACGAGGCCTGCCGGACGAAGGCCCAACACGAAGCCAGGCCATCACCCAGCAAACTAAACGCGCGCCACACGCCCAACCAAGGCAGCGCCCAGGCCCACGGCAAGGCAGGCCCAGCGCGCGCCAAGGCCACGGCTGTGTGGGCCTCATGGCGTGGGCTGCTGCTCGCACGCACGCGCATGGGCGGCCCTCGTGGCTGCCGTGCTTGTGTGTGTTTGTGTTCATGCACGATTCCTAAAGTTATTAGGATTTGGTATATGATTAAATTCCTATTCCTAAAAGGATAAATTAATTAATTAGAGTTCTTATAGGATTCTAAGTTTAAATAATTCGTATCCTACTAGGATTCCAATTCCCTCTCCATACCTCTATAAATAAGTGCCTAGGGTCATTATTTTGAAGGATGATTGAAGTATTCAAAGGGTAAGTTTTTGAAAGAAAAATTCAGCCATATTCTTGCACTAACCTAGCCGAAAATCCTAGCACCTTAAGGCCGAAACCCAAAATTCCCAAATTCGAAGCCTAACTATGACTTTTCGGAGGTTTTATTTTTTCGAACGCAAAAGTTTGTAAATTTAAGATGTTAAATTAAATATTTGCGATTCTTGTTGATAAATGTTGAATTTTTGATTGACCTACTGTATATGTTTAACAAGTTTGAATGCCTAGACTTGTTAATTATGCAATCTAATTTGTAATTATAATTAATTTGTTGAAAATTCGAATAATTTAGAATTGATTTGATTTTCATAATTAATCAATAATTTAATTACATACCTATGATTAAAAACCACCATAAAAATTGTTAATTTGTGTTAAATTTTAAATTTTTATGACCTAGACTTGAATCCATGTTAATCGGAAATTAATTAATTAATAAATTTTCGATTTTTCGCCCTAAAATTATGAAATTAATATAATTTATTAATTTGTCATTAATTTTGAAAATAAAAGTTTTAATTTTTATGCAATTCGCTCATAAAACTTGCACGCACAAAGCAATGGACGCTACGTGTTACCCTTAAGGGGTGTTGTATAGTGCGGGCATGCGACGACGAGCAAGGAGCTCGTCGCCCATGCGGTACGAATGCAGCGAGCAAGGCAATGGTGCACGAGCACAAGGAAATTTAAAATTTAAAATGGTGCACGAGCAAGGCAATTTAAAATGGTGCACGAGCAAGGCAATTTAAAATTTTAATTTGAAATTTTCAGTTCATGTAATTTTAATTAATTTAAAATTAATAATTTAAATTGTTTTCTTGAATTTTAATTTTGAATATTATAATTATAATAAATTTTATTTATTCTAATTATTTTACTAAAATTAAAAATTTTGAATTAATTTAAATTCGACTGAAAATAAATTAAATAAGCGGATTCAATTATAAATTTATATGAGCTTTCAATTTTAATTAAATTTGTATGTTTCCTGTTAGACTAGAAATACATTTTTATGTTTAAAATTAGTAAAGCATATGAATTTATTGGTTTTAGTGGGAGAATTTTTTAGTCATAGACTCTTGATTAGGTCTACAAATCCCTTAAGGTTAAACAACTTGATTAGAATTAATAAGGACTGAATAATTGGTAGATTATTGGTGCCCTTGATTAATTGCTGCAAATATTTATGTGATGCATAACGTGTTTTACTAACCAGCTATGTGGGCCATTCATGATTATGAATGGGTGAATGGTATATATTGTATATGTACTGTTTTGCAGGTTATGAAGTGACTAGTATGGCCCAAATAGGATAGAAAATATGGTATGCGTACCATTAATTTGAATGTAATTGGTCTAAAGTACCAAAATTGTTTTTCAATTCAAATATGGTCTGCGTACCATCAAATAGTTGTAATTAGTTTAATTATAGCTTATCCTATTTGAAGAAAATGGCGCCTCCCACGGAGATTTTCAAGACGAACTTTGAAGTTCAAGCTTCAAGATGAAGTCGGGCCATACTAGATCACATTTATCTTATGCATGCTTTAAGTTATTTATTGCTTTAAATATGTCTTAAATATGCATGAGATCAAAGCTTGATTATGTTGCATGATTAAGGATTTTAGTTCACTTAAAATCTAACCAACATAGTAAGAGCCTTAAGTTCCAAACTTAAAAATTGAGTTAAAAGGTGCCATGCCAAAATAACACTTACTTGGATATCCTTTACATCGATCTTAGTAATAGTTTTCCGCCATAGCGAGGTGTTACTTATCGATACTAAAGGGGTAAGGTACACAAATAATTGTGAGTACATGTTAGTTTTGGTGAAACTCAACGATATAAGTAAGGAGTCCTTTTATGTCGTGGCAAAATCGATAGGTTTACCTAATAAGCTCTTAGACGTACCTATCAACCAAGAGTAGTTTCTAGACTATTAGCAAAAGGCTTTTGCTTACCTAAAGTATTTTAGAATTGAGTCAAACATAATGTGCTTAATTCTTCAATGATTTTAGGGTCTTGGAATCATTTTATTCACACCTGCCGGAACAATAAATTCGAATAAAATGCTAATGACTTGTTTAAATTGCATGATTGCTTTAATTTTCAAGGTATTACTCATGATAAATGTTTAGACTTTGCATGCTTCAATGTATGTTTTAATTATTGTTTATAATTAAATATCTTGCAGTAAATCCTTTTAGAAAGGTAATAGTAAATTTCCTCGATTGGTAATGAATCCAAGAACGATTCATGGAAATGAGAGAACATGAGCAATTCAAAATGTACGTTTCTTATAGCGACTTTTATGGTTGTTTTCGAGTATCAATATCGAATGGCGAACCGATTCGAAGCCTAACTATGACTTTTCGAAGGTTTTAGTTTTTCGAATGCAAAATTTCGTAAATTTAAGATGTTAAATTAAATATTTGCGATTCTTGTTGATAAATCTTGAATTTTTGATTGACCTACTGCATATGTTTAACAAGTTTGAATGCCTAGTCTTGTTAATTATGCAATCTAATTTGTAATTATGATTAATTTGTTGAAAATTAGAATAATTTAGAATTAATTTGATTTTCATAATTAATTGTAATTTAATTAGAAACCTATGATTAAAAACCACCATAAAAATTGTAAATTTACGATAAATTTTAAATTTTTATGACCTAGACTTGAATCCATAACAATCAGAAATCAATTGGATAATAAATTTTCGATTTTTTCGCCCTAAAATTATGAAATTAATATTATTTATTAATTTGTCATTAATTTTAAATATAAATTTTAAATTTTTATGCGATTCGTTCATATAACTTGCACGCACGAAGCAATGGACGCTTCGTGTTACCCTTAAGGGGTGTTGTATAATGCGGGCATGCGACGACGAGCAAGGGAGCTCGTCGCCCATGCGGCACGAATGCAATGAGCAAGGGCGTAGTGCACGAGCACAAGGCAGCAGCCCTGCCTTGTGTCGTGTGCCACGACCAATGGACGAATGGGCATGGGCGTAGGGCGAGCCAAGGCAGTCGCGTGTGGGCAGCAAGCGAGCTGCGCCACAACGCGCGCTGCCTCGCACAAGAGCGCGCAGCCTCGCGCGCAGCGAGCGCAAGCTCGCGTGCCACGAGCGCTGCGCCTAGCATTGCTCGCGCGCACAGCGAGCGATGTCGCCCGCCCAGCGAGCGATGTCGCGCGCCCAGCGAGCGATGTCGCCCGCCCAGCGAGCGATGTCGCGCGCCCAGCGAGCGATGGCTCGCGCGCCCAGCGAGCGATGTCGCGCGCCCAGCGAGCGATGTCGCGCGCCCAGCGAGCGATGTCGCGCGCCCAGCGAGCGATGTCGCGCGCGCAATGCGAGCGATAGCCCGCGTGCGATGGGCGCGCTGGCGCGCGCAGCGAGCACCAATGCGTGCGGAGGCTTGCGATAGGGATGCAGCAGCTATGCGACGAGCGCATGGGCTGCGCGCACATGGCCAGCAATGGCTGTGTGCGTGCGGCCCATGGGCGTGCAACGCGTAGGGTGTTTGCGTTACGATTAGATCGTTTTGAATGTTTAATTTGAAAATTTCAGTTCACGTAATTTTAATTAATTTTAAAATTAATAATTTGAATTATTTTCTTGGATTTTAATTTTGAATATTATAATTATAATAAATGTTATTTATTCTAATTATTTTACTAAAATTAAAATCATGAATTAATTTAAATACGACTAAAATTAAATTAAATTTTTGGATTCAATTATAAATTGATATGAGCTTTAAATTTTAATTAAATTTGTATGTTTCCGGTTGGACTAGAAATACATTTTTATGTTTAAAATTGGTAAAGCATATGAATTTATTGGTTTAAGTGGGAGCGCTTTTTAGTCATAAACTCTTGATTAGGTCTACAAATCCTTAAGGTTAAAACAACTTGATTAGAATTAATAAGGACTGAATAATTGGTAGATTATTGGTGCCCTTGATTAATTGCTGCAAATGTTTACGTGATGCATAATGTGTTTTACTAACCAGCTATGTGGGCCATTCATGATAATGAATGGGTGAATGGTATATATTGTATATGTACTGTTTTGCAGGTTATGAAGTGACTAGTATGGCCCAAATAGGATAGAAAATATGGTCTGCGTACCATTAATTTGAATGTAATTGGTCTAAAGTACCAAAGTTATTTTTCAATTCAAATATGGTCTGCGAACCATCAAATAGTTGTAATTAGTTATAGCTTATCCTATTTGAAGAAAATGGTGCCTCCCACGGAGATTTTCAAGACGGACTTTGAAGTCAAAGCTTCAAGATGAAGTCGGGCCATACTAGATCACAAATATCTTATGCATGTTTTAAGTTATTTATTGTTTTAAATATGTCTTAAAATGCATGAGATCAAAAGCTTGATTATGTTGCATGATTAAGGATTTTAGTTCACTTAAAATCTAACCAACATAGTAAGAGCCTTAAGTTCCAAACTTAAAAATTGAGTTAAAAGGTGCCATGCCAAAATATACACTTGCTTGGATATCCTTTACATCAATCTAGTAATAGTTTTCGCTCAGCGAGGTGTTACTTATTGGTCCTAAAGGGGCAAGGTACACAAATAATTGTGAGTACATGTTAGTTTTGGTGAAACTCAACGATATAAGTAAGGAGTCCTTTTATGTCGTGGCAAAATCGATAGGTTTACCTAACAAGTTCTTAGACGTACCTATCAACCAAGAGTAGTTTCTAGACTATTAGCAAAAGGCTTTTGCTTACCTAAGATGTTCTAGGATTAAGTCGACAAACTGTGCTTAATTCTTCAATGATTTTAGGATCTTGGAATCATTTTATTCACACCTGTCGGAAAAATAAAATCGAATAAAATGCTAATAACTTGTTTGAATTGCATGGTTGCTTTAATTTCAAGTTATTATTCATGATAAATGTTTAGACTTTGCATGCTTCAATGTATGTTTTAATTATTGTTTATAATTAAATATCTTGCACTGCAATAAACCCTTTTAGAAAGGTAACAGTAAATTTCCTCGATTGGTAGTGAATCCAAGAACGATTCACGGAAAAGAGAGAAAGTGAGCAATTTAAAATGTACGTTTCTTATATCGACTTTTATGGTTGTTTTCGAATATCAAAATCGAATGGCAAACCAATTGGTGCTTGTGAATTCAAAATACAATGTAGTTTTGAGATCATAAAGCATTGAGTTTAATACGCTCAGCTTTACCAATGGTTAACAACCTAATATCTTTGTCCATTTAATTCTCGAATGAGTCTAGTCCCTAGACATTCGAATAGATCGATGCTTAGAGAACTTTAGAAGCTTCTGGTAAGATCATCTAGTTGAAACAAAATATTCAACATAAATTAAAATGGTAAAGAACCTTGTTGGGGTGACATTGGACATGTCTAACAAGTATAAAAGTCAACACTAAAGAATTCAATTCTTAAGACTATAAGAAAGGGTACAAGAAATAGGAAACAAGGAACAAATGAAAGGAATTTACGATTCCGTTTCTACCTATAAGTTTATAGAGAAGTGACCTAGCAATCAAACTTCCTTGGTATCATATACCGCTTGAGGTTCTTACTTCGGTAATAACTCAAATAATGGAAGCTAGGCTACACTAATGGCCTACAAGTGGGAAATGAAGCATGGCAATGCTACATTAGTTGTAGGGTCATCTAGTTTGTTTTAAGTCCTTTCAAGGCTGGAACTAAATGGCTATTTTGTTCCATAATCAGCATACCTAAATTTCTGCTTCAAACACAGAAAGACTCACATTCAAGAAAAACAAAAGCAATGTTTGTTTGTTTATTTGAATGAAATGGTCAATTACAGGTTGAGTCAATATGCTTGATTAAAACAAACAACTCTTTAAAGAACTTTACTAGGTTCAAATCAACTTCTTGATTTGAGTTCCACTAATCTTTGGCATTGTTGCTTAGACCATATCAACAAGTTAACATTCAAAAGCTCTATTTTGATGGACTTTTGAAAGTTGGTTGATTTCTAGATCAATTTAAGACAACTAGTCTTACTTGTTGAAAGTAACAAAGAATATGAACTATTGTTAGAACGCCTAGACGATAGAGTTCAAAGCTAAAGAAAGGTTTTATGACTTTATTATTTCACATGGATTTGAGTGAATATAGGTTTATTTACTCAAATGTGATATAAGATGAATCTGTTTGGCTAGTTCAAAGATTCAGAAGTATAAAATCCACTCGGCAAGAAATCATAAAGATCTAGGTTAGATCATGTTGATGATTACTTGAGACCAAATATGATCATCAATGATTGTGTGTTGTAATTTCACAATCTAGCTCCATAAGATATGGCATATCTACGTTGGAATGATCGAAGTCAATTAGTACTTGATTCGATCAATGATGAATCATAAAGACTTTTCCTATAATTTCTAAAACAAAATGCTCAACTACCACCAAACTAAACCAAATTCGTCAAAGCTATTGAAAAGTAATTTCAGAATATCTTTTCATAATATATCTAAAGAGTTCTTAAACTCAGTGGGAGCTTAGTGTTTGTTATTCGACAAACTAAGGTCCAAGTATAGATATATGTTTCATTGTGATTTATTCAAATGAGACACAAGGGTATTGTTTCTACCACGAATTTTTGAGAACATAATGTTTGTTTGCTCGAAATAATGTCCTTTTGGAGATTCGTTTCCAAAATGACAAGTGGGAGAAAATAGACCTCGAAAGTCTTCGAGGCGAACAACAAACATAAACGGACATTCCGGAGGCTTTTCGAAGTTCTTCAGAAAATCCGAACTTATTCTTTAAGGACTTTAGAAGTGGCTTTAAAGAATACACATCTCTTAGAAGACTTTACAAGTGCTTCAAGGAGAACAGAATATTCAAAGGACTTTCAAGTGGCTATTGATATTCTATTGTTTGATGTTCTATACCCAAGTAGGCATAGAATTCAAGTCACTGAAACTATGAGATCCTTCTATTAGATAGTGAAGAAACATAGAGATCAGGTAAATGAAACTATGAGATTCTTCTATTAAATAGTGAAGAAACCTACAACTTGCAGTCAAACTGTTATCATGTAGATTAATGAGTTTGTGACTTGTAAGAAAGCTATGACAAAACCCAGATTCCCTAAAATGGTTAGAGGCCATATATAGACTAAATGTTTTAAATGGTTAGAGGCCATAAAACATACTCAATGTTTTGATGACAAAAATTGAAATTTTCTTGATTTGCAAGAATAGTTTCATACCTATTGGTTGCAAGTTTGTTTTAAGGATAAAAACCATCAAACATGGAATTGTGTTCACGCACAAAGCTAGATTAGTTTCTAAAAGGTTACAAGCAAATTCATGGCATGGATTGTGTTGAAACCTCATGCATAATCGTAATGCTCAAGTCTATAATTCAAGCAATGATTGCATATCGGTACATATAGCAATTGGATGACAAAACAATTCCTCAATAAAATGTTGGAATAAACTATGTACATGGTATGTCATAGGATTTGTGGATCCAAATAAATGCTTGAAAAAGAAAGCTAGCTTATGAAATCTAAGTACAGATTTAAGCAAGCAATTGGGAATTAGAAATGTATTTTAGTGAAGCTAATAAGTATTTTAGTTTCATAAAATGTACATGATTCTTATAGATATATAAGAAGTTTAGTGGGAGTACTTAAAACTTAATTGGTCCTATGTGTATTACACACATATCTCTCTATTGTGAAATAACATTCAAATGCTAATGACTTAGATTTGAAATTATTCATCAATGATGGACCATGGCGAAACTTAGTACATACTGGGTATTAAGATCTATTTACAAAGATCTTATGATATTGTTTTGGATTAAGTAATGGCATTTACTAAATCAAACACGAAAGTCTCCATTGGAGATATTCGACCCATGTGAATAAATCTAAGTAAAAGATGTTTGAACTATGTATAAGCATTTACTAAGTTAAACATCAAAGGATCTAAATAAGATTCTTAACCTATATTATATGTCAAAGAATTTAGCTGAATTTAGTATCTACTGAAACTAGATAAGCTAAAGTTACATGAATAGAATTCAATTGGGAATTATTCTGCAAAAGAATTTATCATGTATGATATAATATGAGGATCGCCAAAAACGTATCGTATGACTTTAGGCATGACGAACATATACCAGCTCTATTGATCTAAGTGAAGATCAACTAGATTGAGATCAAGAATACTTATGGTACTTGAAAAGGTACATAGGAATAGTTCTTGATTCAAGGAAATAAAGATATGCTAAATATTGATGCTACACGCATAAACACTGGCAAAGGATCAAGCAAGACCCTTTGGAGTTAACCATTGATAAGGACGAGCTATAGAGCATCGTGTTTTGAAATGGCAACATGGGTTGGAGACCATGAGTTGTTGCGTGGGAAATTAAAATAATGATTTCTATGTTCTAAGATATAGCTGGAAAGTCTTCCACATATCTGTGAACTGCTTGGATAGGTAAATCCAAACAAAGCATCACTAAACAGTTGAAGTAAAAGTACTTATTGCCTAAGAAACAATAAAACAGAGGTGTTTATATTAGTGAGTTCTTCATTGAACTTGGGTGGATCACATGTCTGCTAACTTGATGATTCTTCATTGCAAAATGCGTAGAACCACCATCGAAGTAAGAAAGACTAGATCACATAATAAACAAACTCGAAAAGATCTTATCATCATATCTCGAAGAACATTCGATGAAAAGGATATTAAGATTGGCAAAGCATGATAACTAAACCTATGCAACAAGTGAGAAGCAACACTCACGTTGTAGCACTGGAAATCAAGCATAGCTTTGAATTCCATGAATTGTTTTAGAAGATGGGTTTGAGGCCCATGGTTATAAAACATTGGGGTTGAACATTTATCATATATGAAATGTATTTTCATATTCCATTTAATCTTGGTTTAGTATTAAATGATGAGTCCCTTCAAATTTGACGATATATTCAAGATAGACTGTCAGGACCAGTCCTGTGACTAAGAAATGTCTATCAAGTGAACTTGAAAGTCAAAGGTTGAAAATGGTCCCTATTCGGAGTTTTCTATAAAATTGGACGCATAGAAAACGTTAGACGATTAGAATGCAAGATGACTAGTAGTTCTGTTTCTTGAACTATGTGGACATGGCAATGTTATAATCATTTGCATAGATACTTACTTTGGGAAGACTAGTATCGGACAAGACCTATGAAACTTTACTGTAAGAGATGAAAATCTGTCATAAGTAAATTTCATTAAATTATTAGACACTAAATCCTCAATACCTGAGTGATTTGAGATTACTTGTTTGAGAACTGGTTGCTTTGACGTTGACCAACCGTCGCACCGTAAAAGGAGGCTATAAAGGCAACGCTCAGGTAATCACCTATCAAACGAAGTCTAATCTCAAGATCGCAAGATTGGGATTGTCCTCCCATAAATCGGGATGAGATGCTTAAAAGTTGTACAAGGCCACTCGGAGAGCTAGAAACTGTGAAATGCATGGCCGTGCTCGGATAAATCATAGGCTATGATTATCTGTTTATTTGATCAGTTGAACTCTGAAACCGAGGAACACCTCTGGACATAATAAGGATGACAACTCTTACCTTATGTTCAAGAGCAAGCATCGAGCGACAAAGGAATTAGGAAATGCACACTTGTCCCTAAGGACAAGTGGGAGACTGAAGGAAATAATGCCCTTGGTCCAAGTATGCATTCTATGTTAAGTCTAATAAATGCGGTTCAGTATTAATTAACAAGTTAATAATTCAGTGAGATCAAGTGAGCTGAATGCCTAGCTAGAGGCCGCTTCAGTTCAAGTGGAATTAATGATATTAATCCACAGCTTACTCTTGACTGAACCCGTAGGGTCACACAAATAGTACGTAAACGGATCAAGTATTTAATAGCATTAAATACTCCATCTATGAATATTCGGAACCGACGGATCTTGGTTTCAGTGGGAGCTAAGATCGTCACAGGCAAGAAATGAATACTCCGGAAACGATGATATTGCCGGAAACGGAAATATGGATCGTATCGGAAATATAAATATTGTCCAAGTCGTAGATGTTGCCGGAAACGGAAACATGGTACGTGTCGGAAAATATTATCGGAAATGGAAATATTGCCAGAATCGGAAATATTGCCGGAAACGGAAATATTGTCAGAATCGGAAATATTACCGGAATCGGAAAATAATTCCGGAAACGGAAATATTAAATATTTTTTCGAAACGGAAATTAATTCCGGAATCGGAAATATTAAATATTGTTCGTATCGGAAATGAATTCCGGAATCGGAAAATTTAATCGGAAGCGCATCGTACGAATAAGCATCGGACGAGGCCTGCCGGACGAGGCCCAGCACGAAGCCAGGCCATCGCCCAGCAAGCCAAGCGCGCCGCACAAACAGCCACGCCAGGCCCAGCGCAAGGCCAGGCCCAGCAGGCTGCGCGCAGCGCGCAGCGCGCACAGCGCGCACATCACGCGCAGCGCGCAGCGCGCGCGGGCGCTGAGTGGGCTGCTGCTCGCGCGCACGCATGAGGCCCATCGTGGCTGCCGTGCGTGTGTGTGCAAGTGTTTGTGTTCGTGCACGTTTCCTAAAACATGCAGAGTTCGGTTAATGATTAAATTCCTAATTCTATTTGATAAATTAATTAAATTAGAGTTCTTGTAGGATTCTAGGTTTAATTAATTTGTATCTGAATAGGATTTCGATTCCCTTTCCATACCGCTATAAATATGAGGCTAGGGCTCACAATTTATAACACAAGTTTCAAAGTATTCAAAAGTGAGTTTTTTGAGAAAAAATTCAAACACACATCTTGCTCAAATTGCCGAAATTTTCTAGTACCTTAAGGGCGATTCTAGTTGGTCAATCTTAAGGCGGATCCGGACGTGCTGTGGACTATCTACGGAGGGACGACGCTTGGAGTCCTAAAGACTTGTTCTTGTTCGGTTCGGGCGCAGCTAGGGAAGGCACGCAACAAAGAGTATGCATCTAATCTATGCTAAATGATTATGTGTAAATAATATGTTTTCCTGGGTTTATGGTTTTTTCCGCATGATTTATGAATTGTCATATGTATCATAACCTAACACAAACACAGAAAGACTCACATTCAGAAGAACAAAAACAATGTTCGTTTGTTTTATTTGAATGAAATGGTCATTTACGGGTTGAGTCAATATGCTTGATTAAAACAAACAACTCTTTAACAATAAAAAGTTTACTAGGTTCAAATAAATCTCTTGATTTGAGTTCCACAAATCTTTGGCATTGTTACTTAGACCATATCAACAAGTCAACATTCAAAAGCTCTATTTTAATGGACTTTTGAAAGTTGGTTGATTTCTAGATAAATTTAAGATAAGCTAGTCTTACTTGTTGAAAGTAACAAAGAATATGAACTATTGTTAGAACGCCTAGACAATAGAGTTCAAAGCTAAAAGAACGATTTTATGACTTTATTATTTCACATGGATTTGAGTAAATATAGGTTTATTTACTCAAATGTGACATAAGCTTGAATCTGTTTGGCTAGTTCAAAGATTCAGAAGTATAAATCCCACTTGGAAAGAAATCATAAAGATCTAGGTTAGATCATGTTGATGATTACTTAAGTCAAGAATGATCATCAATGATTGTGTGTAGTAAAATTCACAATCTACTCCATAAGATATGGCATATCTAAGTTGGAATGATCGAAGTCGATTAGTACTTGATTCGATCAATGATGGATCATAAAGACTTTTCCTATAATTTCTAAAACAAAATGCTCAACTACCACCAAACTAAAACAAATTCGTCAAAGCTATTGAAACGTAATTTCAAGATATCTTTTCGATAATATATATCTAAAGAGTTGCCAAACTCAGTGGGAGCTTAGTGTTTGTTTTTCGACAAACTAAGGCCCAAATATAGATATATGTTTCATTGTGATTTATTCAAATGAGACACAAGGGTATTGTTTCTACCACGAATTTTTGAGAACATAATGTTTGTTTGCTCGAAATAATGTCCTTTTGGAGATTCGTTTCCAAAATGACAAGTGGGAGAAAATAGACCTCGAAAGTATTCGAGGCGAACAACAAACATAAACGGACATTCCGGAGGCTTTTCGAAGTTCTTTAGAAAAACTGAACACGTATTCTTTAAGGACTTTAGAAGTGGCTTTAAAGAATAGACATCTCTTAGAAGACTTTACAAGTGCTTCAAGGAGAACGGAATATTCAAAGGACTTTCAAGTGGCTGTTGATATTCTATTGTTTGATGTTCTATACCCAAGTGGGCATAGAGTTCAAGTCACTGAAACTATGAGATTCTTCTATTAGATAGTGAAGAAACATATAGTTTAGGTCAATGAAACTATGAGATTCTTCTATTAGACAGTGAAGAAACCTACAACTTGCAGTCAAACTATTATCATGAGTTTGTGACCTGTAAGAAAGCTATGATGAAACCCAGATTCCCGAAAATGCTTAGAGGCTATATACAGACTCAAATGTTTTAAATGGTTAAAGGCCATAAAACATACTCAATGTTTTGATGACAAAATTGAAATTTTGTTGATTTGCAAGAATAGTTTCACACCTATTGGTTGCAAGTTTGTTTTAAGGATAAAAACCATCAAACATGAAATTGTGTTCGCACACAAAGCTAGATTAGTTGCTAAAGGTTACAAGCAAATTCATGGCATGGATTGTGTTGAAACCTTATGCATAATCTTAATGCTCAAGTCTATAAATCAAGGAATAATTACATATTGGTACACATGACAATAGGATGACAAAACATCTTCCTCAGTCAAATGTTGGAAGAAACTATGTACTTGGTATGTCATAGGATTTGTAGATCCAAATAAATAAAGCTTGTAAAGGAAAGCTAGCTTATGAAATCTAAGTACAGATTTAAGCAAGCAATTGGGAATTAGAAATGTATTTTAGTGAAGCTAATAAGTATTTAAGTTTCATAAAATGTACATAATTCTTATAGATATATAAGAAGTTTAGTGGGAGTACGTAAAACTTAATTGGTCCTATGTGTATCACACACATATCTCTCTATTGTGAAATGACATTCAAATGCTAATGACTTAGATTTGAAATTATTCATCAATGATGGACCATGGCGAAACATAGTACATACTGGGTATTAAGATCTATTTACAAAGATCTTATAATGTTGTTTTGGATTAAGTAATGGCATTTACTAAATCAAACACGAAAGACTCCATTGGAGATATTCGACCCATGTGAATAAATCTAAGTAAAGAATGTTTGAACTATGTATAAGCATTTACTAAGTTAAACATCAAAGGATCTAAGTAAGATTCTTAACCTATATTATATGTCAAAGAATTTAGCTGGATTTAGTATCTACTAAAACTAGATGAGCTAAAATTACATGAATAGAATTCAATTGGGAATTATTCTGCAAAAGAATTTATCATGTATGATATAATATGAGGATCGCCAAAAACGTATCGTATGGCTTTAGGCATGACGAACATATACCAATCTCTATTGATATAAGTGAAGATCAACTAGATTGAGATCAAGAATACTTATGGTACTTGAAAAGGTACATAGGAATAGTTCTTGATTCAAGGAAATAAAGATATACTAAATATTGATGCTACACGCATAAACACTGGCAAAGGATCAAGCAAAGACCCTTTGGAGTTAACCATTGACAAGGACGAGCTAAAGAGCATCGTGTTTCGAAATGGCAACACGGATTGGAGACCATGAGTTGTTGCGTGGGAAATTAAAATATTAATTTCTATGTTCTAAGATACAGCTGGATAGTCTTCCACATATCTGTGAACTGCTTGGATAAGTAAATCCAAACAAAGCATCACTAGCAACCTAAACAGTTGAAGTAAAAGTACTTATTGCCTAAGAAGAAATAAAACAGAGTTGTTTATATTAATGAGTTCTTCATTGAACTTGGGTGGATCACATGTCTGCTAACTTGATGGTTCTTCATTGCAAAATGCGTAGAACCACTATCGAAGTAAGAAAGACTAGATCACATAATAAACAAACTCAAAAGATCTTATCATCATATCTCGAAAAACAAACTCGGAGGTTTATGCAATTTAGATTATGAAAATAATCAGTGGTATCGCAACGTTTTAAATGATTCCGTTTCTACCTATAAGTTTATGTTTAAAGAGAGTGACCTAGCAATCAAACTTCCTTGGTATCATATACCGCTTCAGGTTCTTACTTCGGTAATAACTCAAACAATGGAAGCTAGGATACACTAATGACCTACAAGTGGGAAATGAAGCATGGCAACGCTACATTAATTGTAGGGTCATCTAGTTTGTTTTAAGTCCTTTCAAAGGCTGGAACTTAATGGCTATTTTGTTCCATAATCAGCATACCTAAATTTCTGCTTCAGACACAGAAAGACTCACATTCAGAAGAACGAAAACAATGCTTGTTTGTTTGTTTATTTGAATGAAATGGTCATTTACGGTTTGAGTCAATATGCTTGATTAAAACAAACAACTCTTTAACAATAAGAACTTTACTAGGTTCAAATCAACCCCTTGATTTGAGTTCCACTAATCTTTGGCATTGTTGCTTAGACCATATCAACAAGTTAACATTCATAAGCTCTATTTCGATGGACTTTTGAAAGTTGATTGATTTCTAGATCAATTTAAGACAAGCTAGTCTTACTTGTTGAAAGTAACAAACGATATGAACTATTGTTAGAACGCCTAGACAATAGGGTTCAAAAGCTAAAGAAAGATTTTATGACATGGATTTGAGTGAATATAGGTTTATTTACTCAAAGTGATATAAATTTGAATCTGTTTGGCTAGTTCAAAGATTCAGAAGTATAAAATCCACTTGGAAAGAAATCATAATGATCTAGGTTAGATCATATTGTTGATTACTTATACCAAGAATGATCATCAATGATTGTGTGTAGTAAAATTCACAATCTAGCTCCATAAGATATGGCATATCTAAGTTGGAATGATCGAAGTCGATTAGTACTTAATTCGATTAATGATGGATCATAAAGACTTTTCCTATAAATTCTAAAACAAAATGCTCAACTACAACCAAACTAAACCAAATTCGTCAAAGCTATAGAAAAGTAATTTCAGAATATCTTTTCGATAATATATATCTAGAGAGTTGCTAAACTCAGTGGGAGCTTAGTGTTTGTTATTCAACAAACTAAGGCCCAAGTATAGATATATGTTTCATTGTGATTTATTCAAATGAGACACAAGGGTATTGTTTCTACCACTAATTTTTGAAAACATAATGTTTGTTTGCTCGAAATAATGTCCTTTTGGAGATTCGTTTCCAAAATGACAAGTGGGAGAAAATAGACCTCGAAAGTATTCGAGGCGAACAACAAACATAAATGGACATTCCGAAGGCTTTTCGAAGTTCTTTAGAAAATCCGAATACGTATTCTTTAAGGACTTTAGAAGTGGCTTTATAGAATAGACATCTCTTAGAAGACTTTACAAGTGCTTCAAGGAGAACAGAATATTCAAAGGACTTTCAAGTGGCTATTGATATTCTATTGTTTGATGTTCTATACCCAAGTAGGCATAGAGTTCAAGTCACTGAAACTATGAGATTCTTCTATTAGATAGTGAAGAAACACGGAGTTCAGGTCACTGAAGCTATGCAATTCTTCTATTAGATAGTGAAGAAACCTACAACTTGCAGTCAAACTATTATGTAGATTAATGAGTTTGTGACCTGTAAGAAAGCTATGACGAAACCAAGATTCCCTAAAATGGTTAGAGGCCAGATATAGCGACAAATGTTTTAAAAGGTTAGAGGCCATAAAACATACTCAATGTTTTGATGACAAAATTGAAATTTTGTTGATTTGCAAGAGTTGTTTCACACCTATTGTTTGCAAGTTTGTTTTAAGGATAAAAACCATCAAACATGAAATTGTGTTCACAACACAAAGCTAGATTAGTTGCTAAAGGTTACAAGCAAATTCACGGTGTGGATTGTGTTGAAACCTCATGCATAATCGTAATGCTCAAGTCTATAATTCAAGCAATGATTGCATATTGGTACATATAGCAATTGGATGACAAAACGTATTCCTCATTCCTCAATCAAATGTTGGATTAAACTATGTACATGGTCTGTCATAGGATTTGTGGATCCAAATAAATGCTTGAAAAGGAAAGCTAGCTTTTAAAATCTAAGTACAAATTTAAGCAAGCAATTGGGAATTGGAATTGTATTTTAGTGAAGCTAATAAGTATTTTAGTTTCATAAAATGTACATGATTCTTATAGATATATAAGAAGTTTAGTGGGAGTACGTAAAACTTAATTGGTCCTATGTGCATCACACACATATCTCTCTATTGTGAAATAACATTCAAATGCTAATGACTTAGATTTGAGATTATTCATCAATGATGGACCATGGCGAAACTTAGTACATACTGGGTATTAAGATCTATTTACAAAGATCTTATACTATTGTTTTGGATTAAGTAATGGCATTTACTAAATCAAACACGAAATACTCCATTGGAGATATTCGACCCATGTGAATAAATCTAAGTAAATAATGTTTGAACTATGTATAAGCATTTACTAAAGTTAAACATCAAAGGATCTAAATGAGATTCCTAACCTATATTATATGTCAAAGATTTAGCTGGATTCAGTATCTACTTAAATTGAATGAGCTAAAGTTACATGAATAGAATTCAATTGGGAATTATTCTGCAAAAGAATTTATCATGTATGATATAATATGAGGATCGCCAAAAACGTATCGTATGACTTTAGGCATAACGAACATATACCAATCTCTATTGATATAAGTGAAGATCAACTAGATTGAGATCAAGAATACTTATGGTACTTGAAAGAGTACATAGGAATAGTTCTTGATTCAAGGAAATAAAGATGTGCTAAATATTGATGCTACACGCATAAACACTAGCAAAGGATCAAGCAAGATCCCTTTGAAGTTAACCATTGGCAAGGACGAGCTATAGAGCATCGTGTTTTGAAATGGCAACATGGATTAGAGACCATGAGTTGTTGCATGGGAAATTAAATATTAATTTCTAAGTTCTAAGATGCAGCTGGAAAGTCTTCCACATATCTGTGAACTGCTTGGATAAGTAAATCCAACCAAAGCATCACTAGCAACCTATACAGTTGAAGTAAAAGTACTTATTGCCTAAGAAGCAATAAAACAGGGTTGTTTATGTTAAAAAGCTCTTCACTGAACTTGGGTAGATCACATGTCTGTTCACTTAATGGTTCTTCATTGCAAAATGCGTAGAACCACTATTGTAGTAAGAAAGACTAGATCACATAATAAACAAACTCAAAAGATCTTATCATCTTATCTTGAAGAACATTCGATGAAAAGGATATTAAGATTGGCAAAGCATGATAACTAAACCTATGCAACAACTGAGAAGCAACACTCACATTGTAGCACTGGAAATCAAGCATAGCTTTGAATTCCATGAACTGTTTTAAAGACGGATTTGAGGCCCATGGTTGTAAAACGTTGGGGTTGAACATTTATCATATATGAAATGTATTTTCATATTCCATTTAATCTTGGTTTAGTATTAAATGATGAGTCCCTTCAATTTGACGATATATTCAAGATAGAGTGTCAGGACCAGTCCCGTGACTAAGAAATGTCTATCAAGTGAACTTGAATGTCAAAAGTTGAAAATGGTCCCTGGTCGGAGTTTTCTATAAAATTGGACACATAGAAAACGTTAGACGACTAGAATGCAAGATGACTAGTAGTTTTGTTTCTTGAACTATGTGGACATGGCAATGTCATAATCATTTGCATAGATACTTACTTTGGGAAGACTAGTATCGGACAGACCTATGAAACTTTACTGTAAGAGATGAAAATCTGTCATAAGTAAATTTCATTAAAATTATTAGACACTAAATCCTCAATACCTGAGTGATTTGAGATTACTTATTTGAGAACTGGTTACTTTGACGTTGACAAACCGTCGCACCGTAAAAGGAGGCTATAAAGACAACGCTCAGGTAATCACCTATCAAACGAAGTCTAATCTCAAGATCGCAAGATTGGGATTGTCCTCCCATAAATTGGGATGAGATGCTTAAAAGTTGTACAAGGCCACTCGGAGAGCTAGAAACTGTAAAATGCATGGCCGTGCTCGGATGAATCATAGGCTAAGATTATCTGTTTATTTGATCAGTTGAACTCTGAAACCGAGAAACACCTCTGCACATAATAAGGATGACAACTCTTGCCTTATGTTCAAGAGCAAGCATCGAGAGACAAAGGAATTAGGTAAATGCACACTTGTCCCTAAGGACAAGTGGGAGACTGAAGGAAATAGTGCCCTTGGTCCAAGTATGCATTCAATGTTAAGTCTAATAAATGCGGTTCAGTATTAATTAACAAGTTCATAAATCAGTGAGATCAAGTGAGCTGAATGCCTAGCTAGAGGCCGCTTCAGTTCAAGTGGAATTAATGATATTAATCCACAGCTTACTCTTGACTGAACCCGTAGGGTCACACAAATAGTACGTAAACGGATCAAGTATTTAATGGCATTAAATACTCCATCTATGGATATTCGGAATCGACGGATCTTGGTTTCAGTGGGAGCTGAGATCGTCACAAGCAAGTGAATACTCCGGAAACGATGATATTGCCGGAAACGGAAATATAAATATTATCCAAGTCGTAGATGTTGCCGGAAACGGAAACATGGTACGTATCGGAAAATATCATCGGAAATGGAAATACTGCCGGAATCGGAAATATTGCCGGAAACGGAAATATTGTCAGAATCGCTCAGCTTTACCAATGGTTAGCAACCTAAAATCTTTGTCCATTTAATTCTCTAATGAGTCTAGTCCCTAGACATTCGAATAGATCGATGCTTAGAGAAATTTAGAAGCTTCTGGTAAGATCATCTAGTTGAAACAAAATATTCAACATAAATTAAATGGTAATCAGTGGTATCACGAGCCTCTTATTATTTTCATAATGCATGAACATGGTTAAATTATAAAAATTTGCAAGGAATTAAAAAGGGTGATTAATTTTCGTAATTGTTAATTAATTGCAAATTGCGTTTATTTAATTATATGTACGCAGTTTTTCGGCAGAATGTTCGTTACTCAACCAAATCGAGTGATTTTTGTGTCAATTCCGCATGTAAAAGGCATTCTAAAATTTTGTCAAAAATAATATTTTTCGCCGAAATCCAGAATTCCCAAATTCGAAGCCTAACTATGACTTTTCGGAGGTTTTAGTTTTTCGAACGCAAAAGTTTGTAAATTTAAGATGTTAAATTAAATATATGCGATTCTTGTTGATAAATCTTGAATTTTTGATTGACCTACTGTATATGTTTAACAAGTTTGAATGCCTAGCCTTGTTAATTATGCAATCTAATTTGTAATTATAATTAATTTGTTGAAAATTCGAATAATTTAGAATTGATTTGATTTTCATAATTAATTAATAATTTAATTAGATACCAATGATTAAAAACCACCATAAAAATTGTTAATTTGTGTTAAATTTTAAATTTTTATGACCTAGACTTGAATCCATGTTAATCGGAAATTAATTAATTAATAAATTTTTGATTTTTCGCCCTAAAATTATGAAATTAATATAATTTATTAATTTTTCATTAATTTTGAAAATAAAAGTTTTAATTTTTATGTAATTCGCTCATAAAACTTGCACGCAAAAAGCAATGGACGCTACGTGTTACCCTTAAGGGGTGTTGTAAAGTGCGGGCATGCGACGACGAGCAAGGGAGCTCGTCGCCCATGCGGTACGAATGCAGCAAGCAAGGCAATGGTGCACGAGCAAAAGGCAGTAGCCCTGCCTTGTGTCGTGTGCTATGTGCGATGGGCGAATGGGCGAGGGCGAGGAGCAAGGCAGCGAGCAGTCACGTGCAACGCGCACTTCCTCGCGCAGCGATCGAAGCCTCGCGCGCAGCGGGCGCTAGCTCGCGTGCGACGAGAGCTACGCCTGCATCGAAGCCTAGCGCGCAGCGAGCGCTGGCGCGCGTGCGACGAGCGCTACGCCTGTACGAGTGCTGGCGCGCGCAACGAGCAGTGGCTAGCGTGCTTCGATGATGCCTTGCGATGGTGAGCGGCAGCAGATGCGATGCAGCACAGAGGCTGCGCGCACGTGGCCAACGATGGCTGCGTGCATGTGGCCTATGGCTACGCGTTGCGTGGTGATGTTCGTACCTTGTGTTACGATTAAATCGTTTTAAAATTTTAATTTGAAATTTTCAGTTCATGTAATTTTAATTAATTTTAAAATTAATAATTTAAATTGTTTTCTTGAATTTTAATTTTGAATATTATAATTATAATAAATTTTATTTATTCTAATTATTTTACTAAAATTAAAAATCTTGAATTAATTTACATTCGATTGAAAATAAATTAAATAAGCGGATTCAATTATAAATTTATATGAGCTTTAAATTTTAATTCAATTTGTATGTTTCCGGTTAGACTAGAAATACATTTTTATGTTTAAAATTAGTAAAGCATATGAATTTATTGGTTTTAGTGCGAGCATTTTTTAGTCATAAACTCTTGATTAGGTCTACAAATCCCTTAAGGTTAAACAACTTGATTAGAATTAACAAGGACTGAATAATTGGTAGATTATTGGTGCCCTTGATTAATTGCTGCAAATATTTATGTGATGCATAACGTGTTTTACTAACCAGCTATGTGGGCCATTCATGATAATGAATGGGTGAATGGTATATATTGTATATGTACTGTTTTGCAGGTTATGAAGTGACTAGTATGGCCCAAATAGGATAGAAAATATGGTCTGCGTACCATTAATTTGAATGTAATTGGTCTAAAGTACCAAAATTGTTTTTCAATTCAAATATGGTCTGCGTACCATCAAATAGTTGTAATTAGTTTAATTATAGCTTATCCTATTTGAAGAAAATGGCGCCTCCCACGGAGATTTTCAAGACGAACTTTGAAGTTGAAGCTTCAAGATAAAGTCGGGCCATACTAGATCACATTTATCTTATGCATGCTTTAAGTTATTTATTGCTTTAAATATATCTTAAATATGCATGAGATCAAAGCTTGATTATGTTGCATGATTAAGGATTTTAGTTCACTTAAAATCTAACCAACATAGTAAGAGCCTTAAGTTCCAAAAGTAAAAATTGAGTTAAAAGGTGCCATGCCAAAATAACACTTACTTGGATATCCTTTACATCGATCTTAGTAATAGTTTTCCGCCATAGCGAGGTGTTACTTGTCGATACTAAAGGGGTAAGGTACACAAATAATTGTGAGTACATGTTAGTTTTGGTGAAACTGAACGATATAAGTAAGGAGTCCTTTTATATCGTGGCAAAATCGATAGGTTTACCTAATAAGTTCTTAGACGTGCCTATCAACCAAGAATAGTTTCTAGACTATTAGCAAAAGGCTTTTGCTTACCTAAAAGATTTTAGAATTAAGTCTAAATACATAATGTGCTTAATTCTTCAATGGATTTTAGGATCTTGGAATCATTTTATTCACACATGCCGGAACACATAATATGAATAAAATGCTTAATGAACATTGAATTATGCATGTATGTTAGAATTTAAGTTTATTAAGAGAAACTGTGAATGGTTATTTATTTGTTTATTCTTTTCAATTGTAGTTTTAATTATGGCAAACAACAATTCATTCAACATTCGATTAATTCTCGAAAAGGAGAAGTTGAGCGGGAAAAACTTCCTTGACTGGCAAAGGAACTTGCAAATAGTTCTTATGCAGGAAGAAAAAAGGAGTATGTCCTGGAAGAGGCAATGCCCGAAGCCGCAGGCGAAGGGGTCACTCAGGCAGCCCTCAATCGTTGGATTGATGCCAACAAGGATGTGAAATGTCTAATGCTCGCCACCATGAGTGCAGATCTGCAGAAAACGTTCATCAACTTAGATTCTGTCACAATCATCAGTGAGTTGAAGAACATGTTCCGAGATCTGGCTCGAGTCGAAAGATTCGAGACTCATAGGCAAATTCTTGAGACCAAGCTTAAGAAAGGCGAGCCCGTAAGTCCACATGTTCTCAAAATGATTGGACTCATTGAGAATATGAGTCGGCTGGATCAGCAATTCTCTCAGGAAATGGGTGTAGACACCATCCTCCATTCTCTTCATAACGGGTATGATTTTGGATGAAGTTTGTTTGAAATTAATCGTTTGACGTATACTTCACATCCCCAAATCTTAAGAAAGGACACTTTTGGAGGCTTTACAAACCATAACTCATATGGAGTATTTTCAACAGCTTTAGACGGAGCTCTATTTATAGTGAGTGCAGTTGTATTTAGTGCATGTCCCCAAAATTCTATTGGAAGTTCGGCCTGACCCATCATTGATCTAACCATGTCTAGCAAGGTTCTGTTCCTCCGTCCCGACCCACCGTTCCATTGTGGTGTTCCAGGAGGAGTCAATTCTGATAGAATTCCACATTCTTTCAGATGGTCATCAAATTCATAGCTCAGATATTCACCGCCTCTATCAGACTGCAGTGCCTTAATCTTCTTGCCTAATTGATTCTCTACTTCACTCCGAAATTCCTTGAATTTGTCAAAGGATTCAGACTTATGCTTCATTAGGTAGACATAACCATATCTACTGAAGTCATCAGTGACAGTGATAAAGTAGCTGAAACCACCTCTAGCATTTGTACTCATTGGTCCACATACATCTGTATGGATTAAACCCAATAGTTCAGTTGCTCTTTCTCCAACTTTAGAAAAAGGTTGCTTTGTCATTTTGCCAAGTAAACATGATTCGCACTTACCATAATCCTCTAAGTCTAATGGTTCTAGAATTCCTTCCTTTTGAAGTCTTTCTATGCGTTTCAAGTTAATATGGCCTAATCGACAATGCCACAGATAGGTGAGATCTGAATCATCCTTTTTGGCCTTTTTGGTATTTATGTTATAAACTTGTTTGTCGTGATCTAGTAAATAAAGTCCATTGACTAATCTAGCAGATCCATAAAACATCTCTTTAAAATAAAACGAGCAACTATTGTCTTTTATTAAAAAGGTAAATCCCTTAGAATCTAAGCAAGAAACAGAAATGATGTTTTTAGTAAGACTTGGAACATGGAAACACTCTTCCAGTTCCAAAACTAGCCCAGAGGGCAACGACAAATAATAAGTTCCTACAGCTAATGCAGCAATCCGTGCTCCATTTCCCACTCGTAGGTCGACTTCACCCTTGCTTAACCTTCTACTTCTTCTTAGTCCCTGTGAATTGGAACATAAGTGTGAGCCACAACTTGTATCTAATACCCAAGAAGTTGAATTAGCAAGTATACAGTCTATAACGAAAATACCTGAAGATGGAACGACTGTTCCGTTCTTCTGATCTTCCTTTAGCTTCAAGCAATGTCTCTTCCAATGCCCCTTCTTCTTGCAGTAGAAGCATTCAGATTCAGAAGTGGGTTGACTGACCTTTCTCTTTTCAGACTTTGCGCCAGTTTGCTTAGTCGGGCTGGCCTTCTTGCCACCTTTCTTAGCATTCCTCTTCTTACCAGATTTCTTGAACTTTCCCCCACGCACCATAAGCACATCTTGCTTATCACTTTTGAGCGTCTTTTCAGCGGTCTTCAGCATACCGTGAAGCTAAGTGAGCGTTTTGTCCAGACTGATCATACCCTTTATGAAGAGAATGGAGGATGGTGTCTGCAGCCATTTCCTGAGAGAATTGCTGATCCAGCCGACTCATATTCTCAATGAGTCCAATCATTTTGAGAACATGTGGACTTACGAGCTCGCCTTTCTTAAGCTTGGTCTCAAGAATTTGCCTATGAGTCTCGAATCTTTCGACGCGAGCCAGATCTTGGAACATGTTCTTTAACTCACTGATGATCGTGAAAACATCTGAGTTGATGAACGTTTTCTGTAGATCTGCACTCATGGTTGCAAGCATTAGACATTTCACATCCTTGTTGGCATCAATCCAACGATTGAGGGCTGCCTGAGTGACCCCGTCACCCGCGGCTTCGGGCATCGCCTCTTCCAGGACATACCCCTTTTCTTCCTGCATAAGAACAATTTGCAAGTTCCTTTGCCAGTCAAGGAAGTTTTTCCCGTTCAACTTCTCCTTTTCGAGAATTGATCGAATGTTGAATGAATTGTTGTTTGCCATAGTTAAAACTACAATTGAAAAAAGAATAAACAAATAAATAATCATTCACAGTTTCTCTTAATAAACATAAATTCTAGCATACATGCATAATTTAATGTTCATTAAGCATTTTATTCAAGTTATGTGTTCCGGCAGGTGTGAATAAAATGATTCCAAGACCCTAAAAACCATTGAAGAATTAAGCACATAATGTATTTTGACTCAATTCTAAAATCTTTTAGGTAAGAAAAAACCTTTTCCTAATAGTCTAGAAACTACTCTTGGTTGATAGGTACGTCTAAGAGCTTATTAGGAAACCTATCGAATTTGCCACGACATAAAAGGACTCCTTACTTATATCGTTGAGTTTCACCAAAACTAACATGTACTCACAATTGTTTGTGTACCTTACCCCTTTAGAATCAATAAGTAACACCTCGCTATGGCGGAAAACTATTACTAAGATTGATGTAAAGGTTATCCAAGTAAGTGTTATTTTGTCATGGCACCTTTTAACTCAATTTTTAACTTTGGAACTTAAGGCTCTTACTATGTTGGTTAGATTTTAAGTGAACTAAAATCCTTAATCATGCAACATAATCAAGCCACAATCTCATGTATGTTTAAGACATATTTAAAAGCAATAAATAACTTAAAGCATGCATAAGATAAATGTGATCTAGTATGGCCCGACTTCATCTTGAAGCTTCAACTTCAAAGTCCGTCTTGAAAATGGATTGGAAACTCCGTCTTGAATTTCACCGTGGGAGGCACCATTTTCTTCAAATAGGATCAGCTATAATTAAACTAATTACAACTATTTGATGGTACGCAGACCATATTTGAATTGAAAAAACAAACTTTGGTGCATTAGACCAATTACATTCAAATTAATGGTACGCAAACCATATTTTCTATCCTATTTGGGCCATACTAGTCACTTCATAACCTGCAAAACAGTACATATACAATATATACCATTCAGCCATTCATTATCATGAATGGCCCACATAGCTGGTTAGTAAAACATGTTATGCATCACATAAATATTTGCAGCAATTAATCAAGGGCACCAATAATCTACCAATTATTCAGTCCTTATTAATTCTAATCAAGTTGTTTAACCTTAAAGGATTTGTAGACCTAATCAAGAGTTTATGACTAAAGGCTCCCACTTAAACCAATAACTTTATATGCTTTACTAATTTTAAACATAAAAATGTATTTCTAGTCTAACCGGAAACATACAAGTTTAATTAAAATTTAAAGCTCATATAAAATTATAATTGAATCCATTTAATTTATTTTCAGTTGAATTTAAGAATTTAAATTAATTCAAGGTTTAATTTTAGTAAAATAATTAGTATAAATAAAAATTTATAATAATTATAATATTCAAAATTAAAATCCGAGAAAACAATTTAAATTATTAATTTTAAAATTAATTAAAATTGTTTCCGAACTGAAAATTCAAAATTAAAATAAAACGAACCAATCGGGTCAAGACAAGGCCATGGGCTTGCGCCCATGCCTCGTCAAGTCCAACAAGCAACAAACCCCTTGTCACTCGATTGATCGTACCGCAAAGCCCAAGCAACAACGCACCAATGCGGCAGGCCCAGCGAGCCACGCTTGCGCGCAGCCCACTCGCCCATCGCCTTGGTGCGCTGCTGGGCAACGCTTGCTGGACAGGCCAGCCAACGCTGCCCGCGTGCACGTTGTGCTGCGCTTGTCGCTGCCTTGGCTTCTGCCTTGGCGTGCTGCTGGGCGAGCAACGCACGTTGTGGCGCAACATCCATCGCTGCCCACGCGTGCTTGCTGTGCTCGCTGCACTTGCTTGCCCATCGCCCCATTGCCCCACACGCGTAGCACACAACCCCTAGGCAGCCATTGCCTTGTGCATGCTACGCTCGTTGCTCGCTGCATTCGTACCGCATGGGCGACGAGCTCCCTTGCTTGTCGTCGCGTGCCCGCACTATACAACACCCCTTAAGGGTAACACGTAGTGTCCTTTGCTTTGTGCGTGTAACTTTTATGAGCGAATTATATAAAAATTAAAACTTTTTAATTTAAAATTAATTTAAAATTATTAAATCATATTAATTTCATAATTTTAGGGCGAAAAATCGAAAATTTATTAATCAATTAATTTCCGATTAACATGGATTCAAATCTAGGTCATAAAAATTTAAAATTTATCATAAATTAACAATTTTTATGGTGGTTTTTAATCATGGATACCTAATTAAATCATTAATTAATTATGAAAAACAAATCAATTCTAAATTATTCGAATTTCAACAAATTAATCATAATTACAAATTAGGTTGTATAATTAACAAGTCTAGGCATTCAAAATTTTTAAACATGTACAGTAGGTCAATAAAAAATTCAAGATTTATCAACAAGAATCGCAAATATTCAATTTAACATCTTAAATTTACAAACTTTTGCGTTCGAAAAACTAAAACCTCCGAAAAGTCATAGTTAGGCTTCGAATTTGGGAATTCTGGGTTCGGCCGAAAATAGCAATTTTGTCAAAATTTTAGAATTCCTTTTACACGCGGAATCGTCACAAAAAGCACTCGATTTTGTTGAGTTACGAATAAACTGCCGAAAAACTGCGTACATATAATTAAATAAACGCAATTTGCAATTAATTAACAATTACGAAAGTAAATTACCCCTTTTAAATCTTTGCAAATTTGTAAAATTTAACCATGTCATGCAATTTAGATTATGTAAATAATAAGAGGCTTGTGATACCACTGTTAGGTTATGATACATATGAAAAACATAAATCATGCGGAAAACCTTAATGCGAGGAAACATATTATTTACACATAATCAGTTAGCATAATTCAGATGCATACACTTTGTAGCGTGCCCTCCCTAGCTGCGCCCGAACTGAACAAGAACAAGTCTTTAGGACTCCAAGTGTCGTCCCTCCGTAGATAGTCCACAGCACGTCCGGAT
Organism: Spinacia oleracea; assembly: GCF_020520425.1. Taxonomy (NCBI): domain Eukaryota; kingdom Viridiplantae; phylum Streptophyta; class Magnoliopsida; order Caryophyllales; family Amaranthaceae; genus Spinacia; species Spinacia oleracea. Next base: position 34,465,799 of record NC_079492.1, read on the forward strand.
CCGCCTTAAGATTGACCAACTAGAATCGCCCTATGGGCAAGTAATGTGACTGATTTTTCTGCTCAAAATCACAGCTTTTATTGTATGAATACTTGTTGAAAAACTCGTGTATAAATTTATGACCCTAGGCATATATTTATAGAACCATGGAAAAGAATTTCGAATCCTGTTAGAATACTAATTAATTAATTTGAATCCTTTCAAAACTCTAAATAATTAATTTTATCGTTTAGGATTAGGATTTAATCATAGCACGAATTCCGACAGCTTTAGGATTCGTATAGCACGCACACGAGCACCGCACGAGCACCGCACGCCTGCGCGCATGCCTCGCGGCCCACGCTGAGCGCACAGCGCCTTGGCCCAATGATCGCAGCCCATTGGCTGAGCGCGCGCGCCATGCCTGCTGGGCCTGGCCTTGCGCTGGGCCGGGCGTGGCTTTGACGTGTGTTGATGCGTGTGGCTTGCTGGGCGTCGGCCTGGCTTCGTGCTGGGCCTTCGTCTAGCAAGCCTCGTCCGATGCTAATTCGTACGATACGCTTCCGATTAAATTCCCGATTCCGGAATTCATTTCCGATACGAACAATATTTAACATTTCCGATTACGGAATTAATTTCCGTTTCGAACAAATATTTAATATTTCCGTTTCCAGAATTATTTTCCGATTCCGATAATATTTCCAATTCTGACAATATTTCCATTTCCTGCAATATTTCCGATTCCGGCAATATTTCCATTTACGATTCCGGCAACATCTACGACTTGGATAATATTTATATTTCCGATACGATCCATATTTCCGTTTCCGGCTATATCATCGTTTCCGGAGTATTCATTTACTTGCCTTTGACGATCTTAGCTCCCACTGAAACCAAGATTCGTCGATTCCGAATAACTATAGATGGAGTATTTAATGCCATTAAATACTTGATCGTTTACGTACTATTTGTGTGACCCTACGGGTTCAGTCAAGAGTAAGCTGTGGATTAATATCATTAATTCCACATGAACTGAAGCGGCCTCTAGCTAGGCATTCAGCTCACTTGATCTCACTGAATTATTAACTTGTTAATTAATACTAAACCGCATTTATTAGACTTATCATTAAATGCATACTTGGACCAAGGGCATTATTTCCTTCAGGTACTTCAGATACATTGCGTCGAGTTCAGCTTGTTTTGGCTGAATTTGCGACCAGCGTTTGTTGGGATGATATACAAGGTAAGTATGATTCTGTTTTGGCCAAGGAGCGAGAGGATCTCAGGGCTCAGCTGGTTGCTCAGGACAAGGTTGATGGGGGCGAGGCCGATTCGTCTGACTCTGATTCTGCTAGTACTTCGGGTTCTGATTCGAGCAACAGTTGTGATGATGATGCTGGTAGCCATGTTGATGTCGTTCAATGATCTTTACGTGTTTATTTTATCTAATTCTTCCTTGGGCAGGATCCCAAAAAACTCAAGAGGAAGAGAGCGCCTGCTGATTCGGCTCCGACGGTTGCTCTGACTGAACCTGCGCCGAGGAAGGTTTCTCGCGCCGTGTCGACGGTCGCTGATTCGGGTTCCAAGGGAACAAAAGCTGCCAAGAGAGTGGTTCCAACCCCTCTAAGTGTTTGTCCCGACGAGGGGGAGAGGCACCATGCCCCAGTGTCCGAGGATGGTCGTGAACTGTCTTCTGAGTACCTCGCCGATGAGGCTTCTTTAGCTCGGGGGTCTTTGATGTGTCTTTCGACAGATGATGGAGGTTCGAAGCCTTTTGCAAAGCTTCACACTAATATGAAGAATCGACGTATGAGCAAGGCGATGGATAAATTGTTTCCTGTCGATGATGCTCATTTATCCTCCCTTGGGAAGTTTGAGATCGATGCCCTTCATGAGAGTTGGGCTGAGGTGAGTTTCTCGATATAGTTCCCTCTTCTTTGCATTTAATGATCTTCTTCTCTTATTCTAAATAGGCTTTGCTTTTCAATTTTCCATCAGGATGACGGCTTACACACGCCGATGTTACAATGGTGCTGCGGATGAGGTAGAGAGGCTGAAGGGTGAGGCCGAGAGACTTCAGGAGAAGTAAAATATGCATTTTACAGAGGTGAGTGACCTGAAGAAGAAGATTCATTGGGCCGAGTCTGAGTTGGATCGTGCTAAGAGGAGCATTAAGAACGACGAAGGGGAGCTTCGACAAGCCAAGGATGATATGGCCAAGGCTAAGGAAGAGGCAACCACTTTCATGAGTCAGCGTGATTCCGTTAACCGGGCATTGAAGGATGTGAAGGCCGAGTTGGAGGTCGCCAAGGGTCGGCTTCGAGCCTCTGAGGCTAGGGTTGGCGAGATTTTGAGTTCGTAGAGCCGTCTGAAAGAGAAGATCATCGAGGAGTGGAAGAGTTCAAAGGAGGGTGAGGCTCATAATGTCGAGATAGGTCTTGAGGCGACAGCTGTTGCTACTTCAGATACATTGCGTCGAGTTCAGATTGTTTTGGCTGAATTTGCGCCCAGCGTTGGTTGGGATGATATACAAGGGAAGTATGATTCTGTTTTGGCCAAGGAGCGAGAGGATCTCAGGGCTCAGCTGGTTGCTCAGGACAAGGTTGATGGGGGCGTGGCCGATTTGTCTGACTCTGGTTCTGCTAGTACTTCGGGTTCTGATTCGAGCAACAGTGGTGATGATGATGCTGGTAGCCATGTTGATGTCGTTGACCCTTAGGCGGATGATTGTTATTTTCTTATGTTGTTTTTGTAGCCTTCTTTTCATACCTAGTATGATGTAATCTTTGAAAATTTGGTCCTTCGTAGAGGAACGTTGATATTGAACTAAATTTGGTCCTTCGTAGAGGAACCTTGTTAAGAAACTCTATCTAAGTACTTTTCGAGATTTTGGCTGAAAACTTTCTTTCATTTTATTCAACATAGCCTTACACTTTATTTATTACAATGATGAAATTACTTATCACTTGGCGACAATGCCCGTATTATGCCCCTATTACATCATTGATACTTAAATACATACCAGACCCTTTAGATGTAGAATTTCTTGAGGTTGTCGGCATTCCATGGTCGAGGAAGTTTCTTGCCTTTGGTGTCGACGAGGTTGTAGGTGCCAGGTCGAATAATTTTTGCAATCTTGTAAGGGCCTTCCCAGTTAGGTCCCATTTTCCCGAGGGTGGTTCTTCGGCCAGTTGCCTCGATTTCCCTTAGTACCCAATCTCCTTCATGCAATGGTCGAGGGCGAACTCTGTTGTTGAAGTATCGAGCGATCTTCTGCTTATAGGCAATGGATTTGAGCAGAGTGTTTCCTCTTGTTTCGGGGTGCAAGTCGAGATTAACCCTTTTTTCGGCTTCATTTTTCTCGTAATCATAGTAAGTGACTCGAGGTGATGGAATGCCAACTTCGACGGGAAGGACGGCATCCCTTCCATAGACAAGTGAGAAAGGAGTTTGCCCGGTAGATTCTTTGACAGTGGTTCGAGCCGACCACAAGACACCAGGTAGGTCATCGACCCAAGAGCCACTAGACCCCTCAATCATTGTCTTGAGTCCATTCAAGATAATCATGTTAGCAGATTCAGCCTGGCCATTGCTTTGGGGCCTTGAGACCGACGTGAATCGAGTCTGTATGCCAAAGCGATCACAGTATCCTTTTGTGGCTTTGCTATCAAACTGTCGACCATTATCTAATATGAGTGTCCGAGGGACTCCAAATCTTGTGATGATATTCCTCTAGATGAATTGTTGCACTTGCTTATCACTTATCTTTGCCAGAGGTTCTGCCTCGATCCATTTAGTGAAGTAGTCGACAACCACAATTAAGAATTTTCTCTGACTGGAGGCCACTCGGAATGGGCCGAGGATGTTCATCCACCACCTGCCGAAGGGTAACACGGCTTGAACAGTTGTTAGGTTATTGGCTGGCATCCGAGTGAGATTAGCGAACTCCTGACATCGACCACATCTTTTAACCAAGTCTGTCGCATCCTTTTTTAAAGTTGGCCAATAGAAACCCGATCGGAGCGCTTTTCCTGCAATGGTTCTTGCACCTTGGTGGCTTCCGCACGCCCCTTGATGTATTTCCCGGAGTATGTAATTTCCTTCCTCTGGGGTGACACATTTGAGCAAGGGGTGGGTGTATGAAATCTTGTAGAGAGTCTCATTATGCCAGAGGAACCAATCTGCTTGCTTCTTAATCAATGCCGACTCTTTTTCACTATCGGGGAGCACGTTGTCTCTTTTGAACTTTATGATTTTCTCCATCCAATCTGGACCTCTGTCTAGGTTCATGAATGCCTCGACATTTATGTTTGGCTCTTGGAGCACCTCCCAAATGATTGTCCTAGGCTCCACCCCCTCTGCGGAACTTGCTAGCCTTGAAAGGGCATCTGCTTGTTGGTTTTCAGACCGTGGAATATATTGGATGGTGAAATCTTGCAGTTAGTCAATGACTTTCCTTGCCTTTGTCAGGTACATTTTCATGCTGTCTTCTTTAGCCTCGAAATCTCCTTGAATTTGTCCGACAATGAGTTGTGAGTTAGACTTGGCATGCACAGAGATGGATCTCGCGGCTTGACACATTTGAATTCCGAGGATAAGTGCTACATATTCCGATTCATTATTGGAGGCTAGGAATGAGAACTTAACCGCATATTCGAGCCGATCACCGTTGGGCGTTTTGATCAGTATGCCTGCTCCACATCTTGTCCTCGTGGCCGACACATCAACATAGAGTTCCCACGACTTTTGGCTCGTCGTATCTCTTTCGGGTGGCCGATTAGTGCATTCGACGATGAAGTCGGTGAGGGCTTGTGCCTTGATAGCCTCCTTGGCTCGTATTCCATGCCGAAATCCGAGAGTTGGTTTGCCCATTCAGTTATGCGGTTCGAGTGATTTCGACTTTCAATCACCTTTCTCAGAGGTTGGCTTGTCAGGACCTTGATAGGATATGCCTAGAAGTATGGTTTAAGTTTTCGACTGGCCATCACTAGAGCATATACCATCTTCTCAATGAGTGGATACTTGGCTTCTGCTCCTCGGAATGCGTGGCTGATGAAGTATACTGGGTGTTGCTGTTTCTCTCTTTCGGCGACAAGGACCGCGCTGAGTGCATACTCAGTGATGCCCAAGTAAAGGTGTAAAGTTTCTCCTACCAATGGCGAGACCAACTTGGGAATGGTCGAGAGGTGCGCCTTCAATTATTGGAAAGCGGCCTCGGCTTCGGCATTCCAATTGAACCCTGTTCCTTTCAGTACTTTGAAGAAAGCAAGACTTTTATCAGCTGATCGGGACAAGAACCTGCCGAGGGCTGCTATGCATCCAGTGAGTCTTTGGACTTCCTTGACTGACCGGGGGGATTTCATGTCGAGGAGCGCCTGTATTTTGTCAGGGTTTGCTTCGATTCCCCTTTCGTCCACAAGAAATCTGAGGCACTTCCCACCTTTGACCCCAAACACGCATTTATTTGGATTGAGCTTCATGTTATGTAGGCGTAGGGTCTTGAGTGTTTCTTCAAGGTCAGAAGAGTTCTCTTCAGGGAGTTTGCTCTTGACGATCATGTCATGGACGTACACTTCGATGTTCCTCCTAATCTGTTCCCCAAAGATTTTGTTAACTAGCCTCTGGTATGTTGCCCCTGCATTTTTTAGCCCGAAGGGCATCACTTTGTCGAAATATACTCCTTGGCTGGTGATGAAGGCAGTATGAGCTTGGTCTTTTTCGGACATGGGAATCTGATGATAGCCTGCATTGGCATCCATGAAGCTGAACAGGCCGTGTCCGGCCGTCGAGTCGACGAGCCTATCGATTTTTGGCAGAGGATAGTCATCTTTGGGGCAAGCTTTATTTAGATCTGTGAAGTCGACGCACATTCGCCAGGTTCCAGTTGGCTTTTTTACCAAGACCATATTAGAGAGCCACTCTGAGTATTGACACTCTCGGATGAACCCTGCCTCCAACAATTTGTGGATTTCCTCAGCAGCAGCTTGGTTGCGCTCTAGGCCTTGATGTCGCAACTTCTGTTTGATTGGTCGATAAACTTCTTTGATGTTCAGTTCGTGCACCATATGTAACACCCTAATAATTCCTTGCTTTTATAAAACCATTTTCCAACTTAAAATAAAGGAATCACTAAAGTACTACCGCCACCGTGATAACGGTTAAGGCTATTACCAGAATTACGCAGCGGAATTAAATGTCAACTAACTTTTAAAAAAACATAATTAATGAAATATTGAGGCCTCCTACAATTTGGAACCATAATGGCCCAAAACCCAAAACATAAATAGTTTCAAACATTTCAAACATAATTAAAGTATTATTAAATAGTTCAAAATACGAAAACATGCAACTCTCTCGATCCCACATGATTCCGATCTACCAACCAGCTATTTTATTCTACTCCCCATCAATGCAAGTGCAAATGATAGATCATCATAGGGTCATTAAGGCAAAGGGCATGACCAAAACACACAAAGCACGTAGTCAGCAAAAGCTGAGTACTTACAAGCATAGGGTGAATGAAACTAAAACATGCATCACTCACTAAGTACTAATCAACATGCAAAAGCCATATAATAATAAACAATCAATCATGAATACAAGACTCGACTCTTGACTCACAATTTAATTAGAATAAGCTTCGAACGGGCCAAAAGAATAATCCACAAAGGGAAAAGGTGATGGGAGCAAACCATACACCAAATATATAATAATAAAATCGGGCCATACCAAGTGTCGGGCCATACCGACGGAATTCCTGCGCATAATATAAATGAAACAACGTCTTGTATCATTAGTAGGAGTACGAGCTTTCCGGCAAGACTCCCCCCATTGTTCATACTCAAGGTATATACGTTCCAAGAGTTTTGAAGCTTGTTCTGGTTGCACTTTACGTTTATTAATATTTTATGAAAGGCGAACTCAAGACTCACCAACATGCACACATACAATTAATAAACAACAACCAAAACAATCTTATTTTAAATGCTTTAGGACTTGTGATCAACAAGGCAAGACACTTGTGATATTACTACCATGTTCCTCCTTACCAAAGTGAGACTCCACATCATGCACATTAACATGAGGGTTATGCCCTTGCACGACAAAACCTAATTCATTTCATACATAATATTCCCAACTGAACCCTACATGTGCGGTGGCTTATGTGAGCTAACCCTTCACATGTGGTAAAATAAATAGTACAACGAAGTACGAATCATTGGCTCAAAGTGAAGGAAATAGTGCCCTTGGTCCAAGTCTGCATATAATATTAAGTCTAATAAATACGGTTCAGTATTAATTAACAAGTTAATAATTCAGTGAGATCCAGTGAGCTGAATGCCTAGCTAGAGGCCGCTTCAGTTTAAGTGGAATTAATTATATTAATCCACAGCTAACTCTTGACTGAACCCGTAGGGTCACACAAATAGTACGTAAACGGATCAAGTATTTAATGGCATTAAGTACTCCATCTACGGATATTCGGAATCGACAGATCTTGGTTCCAGTGGGAGCTGAGATCGTCAAAGGCAAGCAAATGAATACTCCGGAAACGATGATATTGCCGGAAACGGAAATATGGATCGTATCGGAAATATAAATATTATCCAAGTCGTAGATGTTGCCGGAAACGGAAACATGGTACGTATCGGAAAATATTAATGGAAATGGAAATATTGCCGGAATCGGAAATATTGCCGGAAACGGAATTATTGTCTGAATCGGAAATATTATCGGAATCGGAAAATAATTCCGGAAACGGAAATATTAAATATTTGTTCGAAACGGAAATTAATTCCGGAATCGGAAATGTTAAATATTGTTCGTATCGGAAATGAATTCCGGAATCGGGAAATTAATTGGAAGCGCGTCGTACGAATTAGCATCGGACGAGCTTGCTAGGCGAAGGCCCAACACGAAGCCAAGCCCACGTCCAGCAAGGGAAACGCGCGCCACAACACGCCAGCCCAAGGCTGCGCCAGGCCCACCGCAAGGCAGGCCCAGCGCGCGCCCAAGGCTGCGGCAGTCGTGGGCTCCGTGGCAATTGGGCTGCGTTGCTCGGGCTGTGCGCGCGCGCATGGCCCCCCTCGTGGGCTGCTGTGCGTGTGTATGTGTTTGTGTTCACATACGAAACCTAAAGCGTATAGGATTCTTTTAATGATTAAATTCCTAATCTTAAAAGATAAATTAATTAAATAAGAGTTCTACTAGGATTCTAATTTAATTAATTTGTATCCTAGTAGGATTCCAATTCTCATTTCATACCCCTATAAATATGTGGCCTAGGTTCACAATTTATAACGAGTTTTCAAGTATTCAAAGTGACATTTTTGAGAGCAAAAATTCAGTCATATTATTGCCCTATAATACCCGAAAATTATAGTACCTTAAGGGCGATTCTAGTTGGTCAATCTTAAGGCAGATCCGGACGTGCTGTGGACTATCTACGGAGGGACGACACTTGGAGTCCTAAAGACTTGTTCTTGTTCGGTTCGGGCGCAGCTAGGGAGGGCACGCTACAAAGTGTATGCATCTAAATTATGCTATATGATTATGTGTAAATAATATGTTTCCTGGCATTATGGTTTTTCCGCATGATTTATGTTTATTCATATGTATCATAACCTAACAGTGGTATCACGATCCTCTTATTATTTCCATAATGTAAATTGCATGAACATGGTTAAATTTTTCAAATTTGCAAAGAATGTAAAGGGGTGATTAATTTTCGTAATTAATTGCAAATTGCGTTTATTTAATTATATGTACGCAGTTTTTCGGCAGTTTTTTCGTTACTCATCCAAATCGAGTGATTTTTGTGTCAATTCCGCATGTAAAAGGCATTCTAAAATTTGGACAAAATTAGTATTTTTCGGCCGAACCCAGAATTCCCAAATTCGAAGGTTTTAGTTTTTCGAACGCAAAAGTTTGTAAATTTAAGATGTTAAATTAAGTATTTGCGATTCTTGTTGATAAATCTTGAGTTTTTGATTGACCTACAGTTTATGTTTAACAATTATGAATGCCTAGACTTGTTAATTATACAATCTAATTTGTAATTATGATTAATTTGTTGAAATTCGAATAATTTAGAATTGATTTGATTTTCATAATTAATTAATAATTTAATTAGGTATCCATGATTAAAATCCACCATAAATTTTTTTATTTATGTTAAATTTTTAATTTTTATGACCTAGATTTGAATCCATGTTAATCGGAAATTAATTAATTAATAAATTTTCCATTTTTCGCCCTAAAATTATGAAATTAATATGTTTTATTAATTTTTCATTAATTTTGAAATAAAAATTTTAAATTTTTATGAAAACGCTCATGAATGTTGCATGCACAAAGCAATGGAAGCTACGTGTTACCCTTAAGGGGTGTTGTATAGTGCGGGCACACGACGACGAGCATGGGAGCTCGTCGCCCGTGCGGTACGAATGCAGCGAGCAAAAAAAGCGTGGCGCGCGCGCGAAGCAAAGGAGCTGGCCGTGTGTGCTATGCGATGGGCGAGGGGCAAGGCAAGCGAGCAGTCGCGTGTGTGCAGCAAGCGAGCTGCGCCACAACGCGTACTGCCGCGCGCAGCGAGCGCTGGCCCACGTGCAACGAGCGATAGCTCGCGTGCGTCGAGCGCTGGCCCGCGTGCAAAGAGCGCTAGCCCGCGTGCAACGAGCGCTGGCCCGCGTGCAACGAGCGTTGGCCCGCGTGCAAAGAGCGCTGGCCCGCGTGCAACGAGCGCTGGCCCGCGTGCAACGAGCGCTGGCCCGCGTGCAACGAGCGCTGGCTCGCGTGCAGTGCCTTGCGAGGGTGAGCAGCAGCAGACGCGACACAGCACAGAGGCTGCGCGCATCGTGGCTCGCGATGGCTGCGTGTGCGTGTGACCTATGGCTGTGCGTTGCGCGGTGATGTGCGTACCTTGTGTTACTATTAAATCGTTTTAAATTTTAATTTGAGATTTTCAGTTCATGTAATTTTAATTAATTTTAAAATTAATAATTTAAATTGGTTTTTTGGATTTTAATTTTGAATATTATAATTATTATAAATTTTAATTTATTCTAATTATTTTACTAAAATTAAAAACCTTGATTTAATTTAAATCCAACTGAAAAATAAATTAAATAAGTGGATTCAATTATAAATTTATATGAGCTTTAAATTTTAATTAAATTTGTATGTTTTCGGTTAGACTAAAAATACATTTTTATGTTTAAAATTAGTAAAGCATATGAATTTATTGGTTTAAGTGGGAGCAATTTTAGTCATAAACTCTTGATTAGTTCTACAAATCCTTTAAGGTTAAACAATTTGATTAGAATTAATAAGGACTGAATAATTGGTAGATTATTGGTGCCCTTGATTAATTGCTGCAAATATTTATGTGATGCATAACGTGTTTTACTAACCAGGTATAAGGGCCATTCATGATAATGAATGGGTGAATGGTATATATTGTATATGTACTGTTTTGCAGGTTATGAAGTGACTAGTATGGCCCAAATAGGATAGAAAATATGGTATGCGTACCATTAATTTGAATGTAATTGGTCTAAAGTACCAAATTTGTTTTTCAATTAAAATCTGGTCTGCGTACCATCAAATAGTTGTAATTAGTTTAATTATAGCTTATCCTATTTGAATAAAATGGCGCCTCCCACGCAGATTTTCAAGACGGACTTTGAAGTTGAAGCTTCAAGATGAAGTCGGGCCATACTAGATCACATTTATCTTATGCATGCTTTAAGTTATTTATTGCTTTTAAATATGTCTTAAATATGCATGAGATCGAAGCTTGATTATGTTGCATGATTAAGGATTTTAGTTCACTTAAAATCTAACCAACATAGTAAGAGCCTTAAGTTCCAACCTGAAAAATTGAGTTAAAAGGTGCCATGCCAAAATAACACTTACTTGGATATCCTTTTTTCATCGATCATAGTAATAGTTTTCTGTTAGGTTATGATACATATGATATTACATAAATCATTCGGAAACAACCATTAACCCAGGAATACATATTATTTACACATAATCATATAGCATAATTTAGATGCATACTCTTTGTTGCGTGCCCTCCCTAGCTGCGCCCGAACCGAGCAAGAACAAGTCTTTAGGACTCCAAGTGTCGTCCCTCCGTAGATAGTCCACAGCACGTCCGGATCCGCCTTAAGATTGACCAACTAGAATCGCCCTTAAGGTACTAGAATTTTCGGCACTTTTGAGCAAGATGCGTGACTGAATTTTTCTCTCAAAAACTCACTTTGAATACTTGAAAACTCGTTATAAATTGTGAACCCAGGCCACATATTTATAGGGGTATGGAAAGGGAATTGGAATCCTATTAGGATACGAATTAATTAAACCTAGAATCCTACAAGAACTCTAATTAATTAATTTATCAAATAGAATTAGGAATTTAACCGAACTCTGCACGTTTTAGGAATCGTGCATGAACACAAACTCACACACACGCACACGGCAGCCACGATGGGCCGCCCATACGCGTGCGTGCGAGCAGCAGCCCACGCAGCGAGGCCATGGCCTTGGCGCGCGCTGGGCCTGCCTTGCGGTGGGCCTGGGCGCTGCCTTGGCTGGGCGCTCGTTTGGCTGGGCGCGCGTTTGGCTGGGCGCGCGTTTTGGCTTGCTGGGCGATGGCCCAACTTCGTGCTGGGCCTTCGTTCGGCAGGCCTCGTCCGATGCTTATTCGTACGATACGCTTCCGATTAAATTTCCGATTCCGGAATTCATTTCCGATAATATTTTCCGATACGTACCATGTTTCCGTTTCCGGCAACATCTACGACTTGGATAATATTTATATTTCCGATACGATCCATATTTCCGTTTCCGGCAATATCATCGTTTCCGGAGTATTCATTTCTTGCCTGTGACGATCTCAGCTCCCACTGAAACCAAGATCCGTCGATTCCGAATATCCATAGATAGAGTATTTAATGCTATTAAATACTTGATCCGTTTACGTACTATTTGTGTGACCCTACGGGTTCAGTCAAGAGTAAGCTGTGGATTAATATCATTAATTCCACTTGAACTGAAGCGGCCTCTAGCTAGGCATTCAGCTTACTTGATCTCACTGAATTATTAACTTGTTAATTAATACTGAACCGCATTTATTAGACTTATCATAGAATGCATACTTAGACCAAGGGCATTATTTCCTTCAGTCTCCCACTTGTCCTTAGGGACAAGTGTGCATTTCCTAATTCCTTTGTCGCTCGATGCTTGCTCTTGAACATAAGGTAAGAGTTGTCATCCTTATTATGTCCAGAGGTGTTCCTCGGTTTCAGAGTTCAACTGATCAAATAAACAGATAATCATAGCATATGATTCATCCGAGCACGGCCATGCATTTCACAGTTTCTAGCTCTCCGAGTGGCCTTGTACAACTTTTAAGCATCTCATCCCGATTTATGGGAGGACAATCCCAATCTTGCGATCTTGAGATTAGACTTCGTTTGATAGGTGATTACCTGAGCGTTGCCTTTATAGCCTCCTTTTACGGTGCGACGGTTGGTCAACGTCAAAGCAACCAGTTCTCAAACAAGTAATCTCAAATCACTCAGGTATTGAGGATTTAGTGTCTAATAATTTAATGAAATTTACTTATGACAGATTTTCATCTCTTACAGTAAAGTTTCATAGGTCTTGTCCGATACTAGTCTTCCCAAAGTAAGTATCTATGCAAATGATTATGACATTGCCATGTCCACATAGTTCAAGAAACAGAACTACTAGTCATCTTGCATTCTAATCGTCTAACGTTTTCTATGCGTCCAATTTTATAGAAAACTCCGACTAGGGACCATTTTCAACCTTTGACATTCAAGTTCACTTGATAGACATTTCTTAGTCACAGGACTGGTCCTGACAGTCTATCTTGAATATATTGTCAAATTGAAGGGACTCATCATTTAATAAACCACAAATTAAATGGAAAAATGAATTCTTTTCATTTATTGTGAATGATTAACCAATAATGTTTTACAAAGATTTAAACTCTAAAACTTTAAAACATTAAATAGAGACATCAAAGCCATTCTCCAATATGCTTGATTCCCATAGCTGCAGTGTGCGAGTTGTGCTTCGCTTGCGGTAGAGGTTTAGTTAGAGGATCTGATATGTTGTCATCAGTTCCAATTTTGCTTATCTCGACTTCTTTTCTTTCAACGAACTCTCGTAGAAGGTGAAATCTACGAAGTACATGCTTGACTCTCTGGTGGTGTCTAGGCTCTTTTGCCTGTGCAATAGCTCCGTTATTGTCACAATACAGGGCTATTGGTCCTTTAATGGAGGGGACTACACCAAGTTCACCTATGAACTTCCTTAGCCATATAGCTTCCTTTGCTGCTTCATGTGCAGCAATGTACTCCGCTTCAGTTGTAGAATCCGCAATGGTGCTTTGCTTAGCACTTTTCCAGCTTACTGCTCCTCCGTTGAGGCAGAAGACAAACCCAGACTGTGATCTGAAATCATCTTTGTCGGTTTGGAAACTTGCGTCCGTATAGCCTTTAACAATTAATTCATCATCTCCACCATAGACCAGGAAGTCATCTTTGTGCCTTTTGAGGTACTTCAGAATATTCTTGGCAGCAGTCCAATGCGCCTCTCCTGGGTCTGACTGGTATCTGCTCGTAGCACTGAGTGCGTACGCAACATCCGGGCGTGTACATATCATAGCATACATTATTGAACCAATCAATGATGCATATGGAATCCCATTCATTCGTCTACGCTCATCAAGTGTTTTTGGGCACTGAGTCTTGCTTAGAGTCATTTCATGAGACATGGGTAGGTAGCCTCGCTTGGAGTCCGCCATCTTGAACCTATCAAGCACCTTATTGATATAAGTGCTTTGACTAAGTCCAATCATCCTTTTAGATCTATCTCTGTAAATCTTGATGCCCAATATGTATTGTGCTTCTCCTAGATCCTTCATCGAAAAACATTTCCCAAGCCAAATCTTAACAGAGTTCAACATAGGAATGTCATTTCCGATAAGTAATATGTCGTCGACATATAATACTAGGAAAGCAATTTTGCTCCCACTGACCTTCTTGTATACACAAGATTCGTCTGCGTTCTTGATGAAACCAAAGTCACTGACTGCTTCATCAAAACGTATATTCCAGCTCCTGGATGCCTGCTTCAATCCGTAGATTGACTTCTTTAGCTTGCATACCTTTTTAGCATTCTTTAGATCCTCAAAACCTTCAGGCTGTGTCATAAACACAGTTTCTGTTAAAACGCCGTTTAAGAAAGCAGTTTTGACATCCATCTGCCATATTTCGTAATCGTAATATGCAGTGATTGTTAACATTATCCGAATAGACTTTAGCATTGCAACTGGTGAAAAAGTTTCATCCTAATCCACACCGTGGACTTGCCTGTAACCTTTTGCAACCAATCTAGCTTTGAAAACTTCAAGTTTCCCATCCTTGTCCTTTTTCAGTTTGAAAACCCATTTGCTTCCAATGGCTTGGTAGCCATCTGGAAAATCGACCAAATCCCATACTTGGTTTTCAGACATGGAGTCCAATTCAGATTGCATGGCTTCTTGCCATTGCTTGGAGCTAGGGCTCGTCATAGCTTGTTTGTAAGTCGCAGGTTCATCACTTTCAAGTAATAGAACGTCATAGCTCTCGTTCGTCAAAATACCTAAGTACCTTTCCGGTTGAGATCTATATCTTTGCGATCTACGCGGGGTAACATTTCTAGATTGACCATGATTCTCACCAGATTCTTCTAAAGATCTCTAAGTTTCATCCTGAATGTCATCTTGAGCATTCTCTAGAGTTTGTTGTTCGACTCGAATTTCTTCGAGGTCTACTTTTCTCCCACTTGTCATTTTGGAAATGTGATCTTTCTCCAAAAAGACACCATCTCGAGCAACAAACACTTTGTTCTCAGATGTATTGTAGAAGTAATACCCCTTTGTTTCCTTTGGATAGCCCACAAGGATACATTTGTCAGATTTTGGATGAAGTTTGTCTGAAATTAATCGTTTGACGTATACTTCACATCCCCAAATCTTAAGAAAAGACACATTTGGAGGCTTTCCAAACCATAATTCGTATGGAGTCTTTTCGACAGCTTTAGACGGAGCTCTATTTATAGTGAGTGCAGCTGTATTTAGTGCATGGTCCCCAAAATTCTAATGGAAGTTCGGCCTGACCCATCATTGACCTGACCATGTCTAGCAAGGTTCTATTCCTCCGTTCCGACACACCATTCCATTGTGATGTTCCAGGAGGAGTCAATTCTGATAGAATTCCACATTCTTTCAGATGGTCATCAAATTCATAGCTCAGATATTCACCGCCTCTATCAGACCGCAGTGCCTTAATCTTCTTGCCTAATTGATTCTCTACTTCACTCTGAAATTCCTTGAATTTGTCAAAGGATTCAGACTTATGCTTCATTAGGTAGACATAACCATACCTACTGAAGTCATAGTGAAAGTGATAAAGTAGCTGAAACCACCTCTAGCATTTGTACTCATTGGTCCACATACATCCGTATGGATTAAACCCAATAGTTCATTTGCTCTTTCTCCAACTTTAGAGAAAGGTTGCTTTGTCATTTTTCCAAGTAAACATGATTCGCATTTACCATAATCCTCTAAGTCAAATGGTTCTAGAATTCCTTCCTTTTGAAGTCTTTCTAAGCGTTTCAAGTTTATATGGCCTAATCGACAATGCCACAGATAGGTGAGATCTGAATCATCCTTTTTGGCCTTTTTGGTATTTATGTTATATACTTGTTTGTCGTGATCTAATAAATAAAGTCCATTGACTAATCTAGCAGATCCATAAAACATCTCTTTAAAATAAAACGAACAACTATTGTCTTTTATTAAAAAGGAAAATCCCTTAGCATCTAAGCAAGAAACTGAAATGATGTTTTTAGTAAGACTTGGAACATGGAAACATTCTTCCAGTTCCAAAACTAGCCCGGAGGGCAACGACAAATAGTAAGTTCCTACAGCTAATGCAGCAATCCGTGCTCCATTTCCCACTCGTAGGTCGACTTCACCCTTGCTTAACTTTCTACTTCTTCTTAGTCCCTGTGGATTGGTACATAAGTGTGAGCCACAACCTGTATCTAATACCCAAGAAGTTGAATTAGCAAGTATACAGTCTATAACGAAAATACCTGAAGATGGAACGACTGTTCCGTTCTTCTGATCTTCCTTTAGCTTTGGACATTCTCTTTTGTAATGGCCTATTCCATCACAATAAAGACAGCTTGATGTGGACTTGTCCTGCTTTGATTTAGCATTGCCCTTGGACTTTCCACCTTTCTTGAATGGTCTCTTTCTAGCCTTGAGTAAATCTTTGGCTTCACAGTCCAGTATTATTTCAGCCTTTCTGACAAGGTGAACAAATTCTGCAACTGTTTCTTCTCTTGGTTCACTTAGGTATAGTTGCTTGAAGCGACCAAACCCACTGTGTAGTGAATTGAGCAAGACAGAGACTGCCATCCTTTCGCTTATTGGTGTTCCTAGTAGACTTAGGCGATCAAAATATGAACACATAAGATCCACATGGAACCTCAGTGGGACGCCTACCCTCTGTTTAGTGCGAAGGAGCTAAACATGTGTTTCTTGGACCTCCATCCTATAACACCTGTTGGGAGAACTAACCTTTAGACCAGACATTGATTCAATCAACTCATGGACGTTCAGGTCCCTGTCCTCCGTACTTCCACGACAGATATCCCTCAGATTCTTGATGAGCGTAAAAGGTTCATAGGCTACAAACCTTTTTGCCCAATCATCAGGGATATTGTTCAGCATGAGACTCATAACCTTTTTGAGATCCGCATCCCAGGCGTAAAATCTCTCAGGGGTCATGTCTCTGGCATAGTAGCTTGGCATGGGATGTGACAGTACATACTCAAGTCCATTGAGTTTGACTATTTCAACTAGCTTAGCTTCCCATTCAAGAAAATTTGTCAGGTTCAGCTTGACCATAAGCTCAGAACCCATGATGATGTTTTGATTGTTGTTTGCCATATTAAAAACTACAATTGAAAAGAATAAACAAATAAATAACCATTCACAGTTTCTCTTAATAAACTTAAATTCTAGCATACATGCATAATTCAATGTTTATTAAGCATTTTATTCAAGTTATGTGTTCCGGCAGGTGTGAATAAAATGATTCCAAGATCCTAAAATCATTGAAGAACTAAGCACAATTTGTCGACTTAATCCTAGAACATCTTAGGTAAGCAAAAGCCTTTTGCTAATAGTCTAGAAACTATTCTTGGTTGATAGGTACGTCTAAGAACTTATTAGGTAAACATATCGATTTTGCCACGACATAAAAGGAATCCTTACTTATATCGTTGAGTTTCACCAAAACTAACATGTACTCACCATTATTTGTGTACCTTGCCCCTTTAGGACCAATAAGTAACACCTCGCTGAGCGAAAACTATTACTAGATTGATGTAAAGGATATCCAAGCAAGTGTATATTTTGGCATGGCACCTTTTAACTCAATTTTTAAGTTTGGAACTTAAGGCTCTTACTATGTTGGTTAGATTTTAAGTGAACTAAAATCCTTAATCATGCAACATAATCAAGCTTTTGATCTCATGCATTTTAAGACATATTTAAAAGCAATAAATAACTTAAAACATGCATAAGATAAATGTGATCTAGTATGGCCCGACTTCATCTTGAAGCTTTGACTTCAAAGTCCGTCTTGAAAATCTCCGTGGGAGGCACCATTTTCTTCAAATAGGATAAGCTATAACTAATTACAACTATTTGATGGTACGCAGACCATATTTGAATTGAAAAATAACTTTGGTACTTTAGACCAATTACATTCAAATTAATGGTACGCAGACCATATTTTCTATCCTATTTGGGCCATACTAGTCACTTCATAACCTGCAAAACAGTACATATACAATATATACCATTCACCCATTCATTATCATGAATGGCCAACTTAGCTGGTTAGTAAAACACATTATGCATCACGTAAACATTTGCAGCAATTAATCAAGGGCACCAATAATCTACCAATTATTCAGTCCTTATTAATTCTAATCAAGTTGTTTTAACCTTAAGGATTTGTAGACCTAATCAAGAGTTTATGACTAAAAAGCGCTCCCACTTAAACCAATAAATTCATATACTTTACTAGTCTAACCGGAAACATACAAATTTAATTAAAATTTAAAGCTCATATAAATTTATAATTGAATCCAAAAAGTTTAATTTAATTTCAGTCGTATTTAAATTACTTCATGATTTTAATTTTAGTAAAATAATTAGAATAAATAAAATTTATTATAATTACAATATTCAAAATTAAAATCCTAGAAAATAATTTAAATTATTAATTTTAAAATTAATTAAAATTACGTAAACTGAAAATTTCACATTAAACATTCAAAACGATCTAATCGTAACGCAAACACCCTACGCATTGCACGCCCATGGGCCGCACGCACACAGCCATTGCTGGCCATGTGCGCGCAGCCCATGCGCTCGTCGCATAGCTGCTGCATCTCCCATCGCAAGCCATCGCACGCTGTGGTGCTCGCTGCGCGCGCGCCAGCGCTGGACGCACGCGAGCCATCGCTCGCTGTGCGCGCTCGCCAGCGCTCGTTGTGCGCGCTCCACCGCTCGCTGTGCGCACGAGCCATTGCTCGCTGTGCGCGCGACATCGCTCGCTGTGCGCGCGAGCAAAGCTGGGCGCAGCGCTCGTGGCACGCGAGCTTGCGCTCGCTGCGCGCGAGGCTGCGCGCTCTTGCGCGTGGCAGTGCGCGTTTTGGCGCAGCTCGCTTGCTGCCCACCCGCGACTGCCTTGGCTTGTCTTTCGCCCATGCCCATTTGTTCATAGCTCGTGGCCCACGACACAAGGCAGGGCTGCTGCCTTGTGCTCGTGCACTACGCCCTTGCTCATTGCATTCGTGCCGCACGGGCGACGAGCTCCCTTGCTCGTCGTCGCATGCCCGCACTATACAACACCCCTTAAGGGTAACACGAAGCGTCCATTGCTTTGTGCGTGCAAGTTATATGAACGAATCGCATAAAAATTTAAAATTTATATTTAAAATTAATGACAAATTAATAAATAATATTAATTTCATAATTTTAGGGCGAAAAATCGAAAATTTATTATTCAATTGATTTCCGATTATTATGGATTCAAGCCTAGGTCATAAAAATTTAAAATTTATCATAAATTTACAATTTTTATGGTGGTTTTTAATCATAGGTTTCTAATTAAATTATAATTAATTATGAAAATCAAATTAATTCTAAATTATTCTAATTTTCAACAAATTAATCATAATTACAAATTAGATTGCATAATTAACAAGGCTAGGCATTCAAACTTGTTAAACATATACAGTACGTCAATCAAAAATTCAAGATTTATCAACAAGAATCGAAAATATTTAATTTAACATCTTAAATTTACGAAATTTTGCATTCGAAAAACTAAAACCTTCGAAAAGTCATAGTTAGGCTTCAAAATTTTAGAATGCCTTTTACATGCGGAATTGACACAAAAATCACTCGATTTGGATGAGTAACGAAGAAACTGCCGAAAAACTGCGTACGTATAATTAAATAAACGCAATTTGCAATTAATTAACAATTACGAAAATTAATCACCCCTTTTAATTCTTGCAAATTTGTAATATTTAACCATGTTCATGCAAATTAGATTATGAAAATAATAAGGGGCTCGTGATACCACTGTTAGGTTATGATACATATGATATTACATAAATCATGCGGAAACAACCATTAACCCAGGAATACATATTATTTACACATAATCATATAACATAATTTAGATGCATACTCTTTGTTGCATGCCCTCCCTAGCTGCGCCCGAACCGAGCAAGAACAAGTCTTTAGGACTCCAAGTGTCATCCCTCCGTAGATAGTCCACAGCACGTCCGGATCCGCCTTAAGATTGACCAACTAGAATCGCCCTTAAGGTACTAGAATTTTCGGCACTTTTGAGCAAGATGTGTGACTGAATTTTTCTCTCAAAAACTCACTTTGAATACTTGAAAACTCGTTATAAATTGTGAACCCAGGCCACATATTTATAGGGGTATGGAAAGGGAATTGGAATCCTATTAGGATACGAATTAATTAAACCTAGAATCCTACAAGAACTCTAATTAATTAATTTATCAAATAGGATTAGGAATTTAACCGAACTCTGCACGTTTTAGGAATCGTGCATGAACACAAACTCACACACACGCACACGGCAGCCACGATGGGCCGCCCATACGCGTGCGTGCGAGCAGCAGCCCACGCAGCGAGGCAATGGCCTTGGCGCGCTGGGCCTGCCTTGCGGTGGGCCTGGGCGCTGCCTTGGCTGGGCGCTCGTTTGGCTGGGCGCGCGTTTGGCTGGGCGCGCGTTTTGGCTTGCTGGGCGATGGCCCAACTTCGTGCTGGGCCTTCGTCCGGCAGGCCTCGTCCGATGCTTATTCGTACGATACGCTTCCGATTAAATTTCCGATTCCGGAATTCATTTCCGATAATATTTTCCGATACGTACCATGTTTCCGTTTCCGGCAACATCTACGACTTGGATAATATTTATATTTCCGATACGATCCATATTTCCGTTTCCGGCAATATCATCGTTTCCGGAGTATTCATTTCTTGCCTGTGACGATCTCAGCTCCCACTGAAACCAAGATCCGTCGATTCCGAATATCCATAGATAGAGTATTTAATGCTATGAAATACTTGATCCGTTTACGTACTATTTGTATGACCCTACGGGTTCAGTCAAGAGTAAGCTGTGGATTAATATCATTAATTCCACTTGAACTGAAGCGGCCTCTAGCTAGGCATTCATCTCACTTGATCTCACTGAATTATTAACTTGTTAATTAATACTGAACCGCATTTATTAGACTTATCATAGAATGCATACTTGGACCAAGGGCATTATTTCCTTCATTTTCCGCCATAGCGAGGTGTTACTTATCGATACTAAAGGGGTAAGGTACACAAATAATTGTGAGTACATGTTAGTTTTGGTGAAACTCAACGATATAAGTAAGGAGTCCTTTTATGTCGTGGCAAAATCGATAGGTTTACCTAATAAGTTCTTAGACGTACCTATCAACCAAGAGTAGTTTCTAGACTATTAGCAAAAGGCTTTTGCTTACCTAAAAGATTTTAGAATTGAGTCTAAATACATAACATGCTTAATTCTTCAATGGTTTTTAGGATCTTGGAATAATTTTATTCACACCTGCCGGAACACATAACTTGAATAAAATGCTTAATGAACATTGAATTATGCATGTATGCTAGAATTTATGTTTATTAAGAGAAACTATGAATGATTATTTATTTGTTTATTCTTTTTCAATTGTAGTTTTAATTATGGCAAACAACAATTCATTCAACATTCGATCAATTCTCGAAAAGGAGAAGTTGAGCGGGAAAAACTTCCTTGACTGGCAAAGGAACTTGCAAATAGTTCTTATGCAGGAAGAAAAGGAGTATGTCCTGGAAGAGGCGATGCCCGAAGCCGCAGGCGAAGGGGTCACTCAGGCAGCCCTCAATCGTTGGATTGATGCCAACAAGGATGTGAAATGTCCAATGCTTGCAACCATGAGTGCAGATCTACAGAAAATGTTCATCAACTCAGATGCTTTCACAATCATCAGTGAGTTAAAGAACATGTTCCAAGATCTGGCTCGGGTCAAAAGATTCGAGACTCATAGGCAAATTCTTGAGACTAAGCTTAAGAAAGGCGAGCCCGTAAGTCCACATATTCTCAAAATGATTGAACTCATTGAGAATATGAGTCGGCTGGATCAGCAATTCTCTCAGGAAATGGTTGTAGACACCATCCTCCATTCTCTTCACAACGGGTATGATCAGTTCAAACTGAACTACAGTATGAATATTCTGGACAAAACTCTCACTGAGCTTCACGGTATGCTGAAGACCGCTAAAAAGACGCTCAAAAGTGATAAGCAAGATGTGCTTATGGTGCGTGGGGGCAAGTTCAAGAAATCTGGAAAGAAGAGGAATGCTAAGTACTTGATAGGTTCAAGATGGCAGACTCCAAGCGAGGCTACCTACCCATGTCTCATGGAATGACTCTAAGCAAGACTCAGTGCCCAAAAACACTTGATGAGCGTAGACGAATGAATGGGATTCCGTATGCATCATTGATTGGTTCAATAATGTATGCTATGATATGTACATGCCCGGATGTTGCGTACGCACTCAGTGCTACGAGCAGATACCAGTCAGACCCAGGAGAGGCACATTGGACTGCGGCCAAGAATATTCTGAAGTACCTGAAAAGGCACAAAGATGACTTCCTGGTCTATGGTGGAGATGATGAATTAATTGTTAAAGGCTATACGGACGCAAGTTTCCGAACCGACAAAGATGATTTCAGATCACAGTCTGGGTTTGTCTTCTGCCTCAACGGAGGTGCAGTAAGCTGGAAAAGTGCTAAGCAAAGCACCATTGCGGATTCTACAACTGAAGCAGAGTACATTGCTAAGGAAGTTCATAGGTGAACTTGGTGTAGTCCCCTCCATTAAAGGACCAATAGCCCTGTATTGTGATAATAACGGAGCTATTGCACAGGCAAAGGAGCCTAGACACCACCAAAGAGTCAAGAAAAGAAGTCGAGATAAGCAAGATTGGAACTGATGACAACATATTAGATCCATTGACTAAACCTCTGCCGCAGGCGAAGCACAACTCGCACACTGCAGCTATGGGAATCAAGCATATGGGAGAATGGCTTTGATGTCCTTATTTAATGTTTTAAATTTTTAGAGTTTAATACTTTGTAAAACATTATTGGTTAATCATTCACAATAAATGAATAGAATTCATTTTCCATTTAATTTGTAGTTTATTAAATGATGAGTCCCTTCAATTTGACGAAATATTCAAGATAGACTGTCAGGACCAGTCATGTGACTAAGAAATGTCTATCAAGTGAACTTGAATGTCAAAAGTTGAAAATGGTACCTGGTCGTTGTTTTCTATAAAATTGGACGCATAGAAAACGTTAGACGACTAGAATTCAAGATGACTAGTAGTTCTGTTTCTTGAACTATGTGGACATGACAATGTCATAATCATTTGCATAGATACTTACTTTGGGAAGACTAGTATCGGATAGACCTATGAAACTTTACTGTAAGAGATGAAAATCTGTCATAAGTAAATTTCATTAAAATTATTAGACACTTAATCCTCAATACTTGAGTGATTTGAGATTACTTGTTTGAGAACTGGTTACTTTGACGTTGACCAACCGTCACACCGTAAAAGGAGGCTATAAAGGCAACGCTCAGGTAATCACCTATCAAACGAAGTCTAATCTCAAGATCGGAAGATTGGGATTGTCCTCCCATAAATCGGGATGAGATGCTTAAAAGTTGTACAAGGCCACTCGGAGAGCTAGAAACTGTAAAATACATGGCCGTGCTCGGATGAATCATAGGCTATGATTATCTGTTTATTTTATCAGTTGAACTCTGAAACCGAGAAACACCTCTGGACATAATAAGGATGACAACTTTTACCTTATGTTCAAGAGCAAGCATCGAGTGACAAAGGAATTAGGAAATGCACACTTTTCCCTAAGGACAAGTGGGAGACGGAAGGAAATAGTGCCCTTGGTCCAAGTATGCATATAATATTAAGTCTAATAAATGCGGTTCAGTATTAATTAACAAGTTAATAATTCAGTGAGATCAAGTGAGCTGAATGCCTAGCTAGAGGCCGCTTCAGTTCAAGTGGAATTAATTATATTTATCCACAGCTTACTCTTGACTGAACCCGTAGGGTCACACAAATAGTACGTAAACGGATCAAGTATTTAATGGAATTAAATACTCCATCTATGGATATTCGGAATCGACAGATCTTGGTTCCAGTGGGAGCTGAGATCGTCAAAGGCAAGCAAATGAATACTAAGGAAACGATGATATTGCCGGAAACGGAAATATGGATCGTATCGGAAATATAAATATTATCCAAGTCGTAGATGTTGCCGGAAACGGAAACATGGTACGTATCGGAAAATATTAATGGAAATGGAAATATTGCCGGAATCGGATATATCGCCGGAAACGGAAATATTGTCTGAATCGGAAATATTATCGGAATCGGAAAATAATTCTGGAAACGGAAATATTAAATATTTGTTCGAAACGGAAATTAATTCCGGAATCGGAAATGTTAAATATTGTTCGTATCGGAAATGAATTCCGGAATCGGGAAATTAATCAGAAGTGCGTCGTACGAATTAGCATCGGACGAGCTTGCTAGACGTAGGCCCAGCACGAAGCCAGGCCCACGTCTAGCAAGGGAGACGCGCGCCACAACACGCCATTCCAAGGCTGCGCCAGGCCCACCGCAAGGCAGGCCCAGCGCGCGCCCAAGGCTGCGGCAGTCGTGGGCTACGTGGCAATTGGGGTGCGTTGCTCAGGCTGTGCGCGCGCGCGCATGGCGCCCCTAGTGGGCTGCTGTGCGTGTGTATGTGTTTGTGTTCACATACGAAACCTAAAGCGTATGGGATTCGTTTAATGATTAAATTCCTAATCCTAAAAGATAAATTAATTAAATAAGAGTTCTACTAGGATTCTAATTTAATTAATTCGTATCCTAGTAGGATTCTAATTCTCGTTTCATACCCCTATAAATATGTGGGCTAGGTTCACAATTTATAACGAGTTTTCAAGTATTCAAAGTGACATTTTTGAGAGCAAAAATTCAGTCATATTATTGCCCTATAATACCCGAAAATTATATTACCTTAAGGGAGATTCTAGTTGGTCAATCTTAAGGCGGATCCGGACGTGCTGTGGACTATCTACGGAGGGACGACACTTGGAGTCCTAAAAACTTGTTCTTGTTCGGTTCGGGCGCAGCTAGGGAGGGCACGCTACAAAGTCTATGCATTTAAATTATGCTATATGATTATGTGTAAATAATATGTTTCCTGGCATTATGGTTTTTCCACATGATTTATGTTTATTCATATGTATCATAACCGAACACAAAGTATGCTAGACATCCCGTACAATAGCATACAAATAAATAATCCATCCCTTTCATGTGAAATAAACCATACATGCATAAAAATTGAACAACATGTTTGACAATGAAATCCATACTCATAATAATTCCAACATGCTTGTTCAACAATTGATCCAATAAATCCAACATTACAAATCACATGCTCGTTCACCAAAATAAACATGATTCCACATATTGTAATTCACATCATCAACAATCATGTAATGTCATTGACAAAAGGTGTGGTCGCCCTAGACTTGTACGTACCTTGAATACCTAAGCGTAGGGGCCACTTTGCAATAACGAGCACTCAACTAGAAATCACCTCCTATCATCAAAATAATGACACTTAAATTATTTCCATGTTCATTAAATTTCCAGCAACTTCATAAAATTTAAAACCTAATTTAGAATTTAGAATTCAATCGTTTTTCAATAATAAAAAAGTCTCAATTTGCAAAATCAATCCCTAGTACGAAAACATACTTTTTCCGCCTTTAAAATCAATAAAAATCGACACTTTAAACCTTTATTCAAATCTGAAAATATAATTGATTATCATAATTAAAATCATCACCTAATTATGCTAATCAATTGACTCATTAGGTCTAGGTTAAACCCTAACTTGAAAATGCCAATAACACTAGTTTATCATCATAAAAATCAATACTTTATTCAATAAACAAATCTGAAAATTTATCCTTTAATAATTAAAACAAGCCTAATGAATCACAACACACAAATCCTCAAACCACGGTATTCATAACTAGTTCCAATCATTTTAATTTCTCAAAATAATATTAATATAATAATTTAAAATACGGAATTTAAATAGAATAAGTAAGGCAGAAGAGAATTATACCAATCCGGCCTATAGCACGGAACAACCACGAATTAATGTGATTGGGCGAAAAAGATTGAATAACGAACGAACAAGCAACAACGTCAACACACAACGCACCACTCGTGGGCGTGTGTGCAGCGACGAAGAGGAACAGGCAGCAGTGCTGGCGAGAGGGGAGCAGCGCGCGCTGGCGCGGGCGAAGGGAGTGAGGGAGCGTGGGCGTGCGAGGGCGAGAGAGAGAGGGAGTGTGGGCGTGCGGCTGAGCGAGGAAGGCAGCAGCAGCAGCACCACACAACAACAACACACGCGCACAAAGGGGGATCAGCGCTGTGTCGTGCAATGGGCACGAGCAGCAGCGGGCACTCGTGTGCGAGACGAGGGCCGGACGAGCAAGGAGGAGAGAGAAAGAGGAGTGTTGGGAAAGAAAGAGAGAAAAGGGTTTATGACAAAATAGGGGGTCATTTAATGATGGGGGAGTCTATTTATAGGCTCCCTAATCACTTGATGGGCTAGGCTTAGGAGATTTGAGTTGGGCTTAGGATATAAATGATTTGGGCTAGCTTAGGATTTAAATTAAACTCTTTTGATTGGGCTCGTTTAGTAAAAGGAATTGGACTTTTTATTTAAAACCCGAAGCTTTAAAAATCATTTGCAATTCATTTAGTTTCCCGATTCAAGAATTAAATTCGTTTCGTAATTAATTAAAATAATAAATATTCTAATTAATTAAAATACATTAAATAAAATGCATTTAAATATTATTTAAATGTTAATAAATCGTAAAATGGTTTATAAATATAATCAAATATACTTATAAATATTATAAAAATACGAGTTATTACAGTCTACCCTCCTTAAAAGAAGTTTCGTCCCGAAACTTGGGTTCGGAAATCAAAATTCAACTCAAAACTTGAGACTTTCTGAGACTTTCAATACGTTCATTTACAAAAAATTTAAGTTGATGTACTCTTTACATGATTAAACAGGACAATAATAAGTGCAAATTCAATAGAAATCACTAAATTGAGCATAAAATAGGGGAAAACAAGGTAAAAAGCGCAAAATTCTACCGCACTCTACCCCTTTTAAAAGACACGAGTTACGACCCCGTAACTCAACTAACCTCGGGAAAAAGCTCGGGATATTTCTTTCTCATTTCATCCTCCGCTTCCCAAATGGCTTCCTCAGATTCTTGATTAGACCACAACATTTTGACAATTTTCACATCTTTAGTACGCGTACTACGCACATTGCTATCAAGGATTTTGACAGGTCTTTCCTCAAAGGTTAGACTTTGGTCTAATTCTATGGTCTCCGGTTGTAACACATGCGATTTATCTGGGTTATATTTCCTTAACTGAGATATGTTGAACGCATTATGCACTCTATGCAAGTCCATAGGCAAGGCTAGTCTATAGGCTACCTTTCCGATTCTTTCTAACATCTCATATGGGCCTATGTACTTAGGGCTTAACTTCCCTTTCTTTCCAAATATCATGACACCTTTCATTGGTGACACTTTGAGTAACACTTTATCACCTATGTTGAACTCTTCATCCCTACGTTTCAAGTCTGCATAACTCTTTTGGCGATCCTGCGCCGCTTGAATCTTTGATTGGATGGTTCGGATTTGGTTCATGGTGTCCTCTATCATTTGAGGTCCCAACACTACAGTTTCACTAATATCGTTCCAGCAAAGTGGGCTTCTACACTTTCGTCCATAAAAAGCCTCAAATGGTGCCATTCCAATGCTAGCATGATAGCTATTGTTATATGAAAATTCAATCAAATCCAGGCTATCTTCCCAACTTCCATGGAAATCAATAACGCATGCCCAAAGCATGTCCTCCAGGGTTTGGATAGTCCTTTCAGTTTGTCCATACGTGGCTGGGTGGAAGGCTGTACTCATTTTCAATGTCGTACCAAAGCTCTTCTGCACACTTTTCCAGAAATTCGAAAGAAACCTTGAATCCCTATCTGATACGATATCCTTAGGAACTCCATGTAACCTCACAACATTCTTAATGTAGGCTTTAGCAAGTTGTTCCATTTTCCAGGTTTCCTTCATTGGTATAAACACTGCTGACTTAGTCAACCTATCTACCACAACCCAAATTGTATCATTCCCAGTCTTTGACTTAGGTAAACAAGTGACGAAGTCCATAGAAATACAGTCCCATTTCCAGCTTGGAATCTCTAAAGGTTGGACCTTCCCTTGAGGTCTCCTATGCTCAATCTTAACCTTCTGACAAGTCAGACATCTAGCCACAAATTCAGCCACTTCGTTCTTCATCCTTGGCCACCAATAGACCTTTTTCAAGTCCTTATACAACTTGTCACCCCCTGGGTGCACAGAATATGGCGTATTATGCCCTTCTTTCATAAATTTCTCCTTCAATTCTCCACACTTTTGAGGCATGCACCACCTGCCTTTGTACCTCAAACTTCCATCATCATGGATTCGGAAATCTAACTCCTTACCCCGCGAAATCTTTTCCTTGATTCTCACCAACTTTACATCACCTGCCTGGTTCTCCCTAATCTCATCAAATATGGACGGCTAGATGGTTAAGTCATTCATTACTCCCACAAGGCTTTCACCACTTACTATTTCAAGGTTCAAACGCTGCATGTCCTTACACAGCTCGTTAGCAACGACTAACGCATTAACGCTATGACTTGATTTCCTACTCAAGGCATCCGCAACTACATTGGCTTTTCCCTCATGGTACTGGATATCCAAATCATAGTCCATAATTAACTCCAACCACCTTCGTTGGCGCATATTCAAATCCTTCTGCGTGAAGATGTACTTCAAACTTTTGTGTCCCGTAAATATCCTACACTTCACACCGTACAGATAGTGTCTCCATATCTTCAATGCAAACACTATAGCAGCCAGCTCTAAATCATGGGTAGGGTAATTGGATTCATACGGCTTCAATTGCCTTGATGCATATGCAATAACCTTCCCGTTCTGCATCAATACACACCCTAAACCATTCTTAGAGGCATCACTATACACGTCGTATGCACCACTCTCATAATACTGGCGCGGTTGTCAATCGCGTCTTCATGGCTTGGAATGCTTCCTCACACTGGTCACTCCATTTGAACTTGGTTTCCTTCTTCATCAAGGTAATCATGGGCTTGGCTATCCTAGAGAAGTCTTGTACAAAGCGCCTATAGTAGCCAGCTAATCCCAGAAAACTACGAATGTCAGTCACACTCTTGGGTGTAGGCCATTCACTAACAGCTTTGATCTTAGCAGGGTCAACTGGCACTCCTTCTTTTGACACAAAATGTCCCAAAAATGCAACTCTTTCCAACCAAAACTCACACTTTGAGAACTTGGCATACAACTGGTTATCTCTCAAGGTACTCAACACCGATCTCAAGTGTCCGCGTGATCCTCTTCACTCTTCGAATACACTAGGATGTCATCTATGAAAACCACTACAAACTTGTCCAAATAGGCATGGAATACACGGTTCATTAAGTCCATAAATATTGCAGGGGCATTGGTTAACCCAAAAGGCATAACAGTGAACTCATAATGTCCGTATCTAGTCCTGAATGCGGTCTTTGGTATGTCATGGTCAGCGATTCTCAATTGATGATAACCCGAACGCAAATCGATCTTTGAAAAGATTCCTGCTCCTTTTAGTTGGTCAAATAGGTCTTCTATTCTAGGTAATGGATACTTGTTCTTGATTGTGACCTTATTGAGCTCCCTGTAGTCTATACAGAGCCTCATACTTCCATCCTTTTTCTTCACAAACAACACTGGTGCTCCCCAAGGCGATGCACTTGGCCTAATATAACCTTTCTCCAATAGATCCTCTAGTTGGCCTTTTAACTCGTTCATTTCTGCTGGAGCCATTCGATAAGGTGCTTTTGAAATAGGGGCGGTTCCAGGCACTAAATCTATGGTAAAGTCAATAGGTCGATTGGGAGGCATCCCCGGGATCTCTTCTGGAAATACATCAAGGAATTCATTGACTACTGCAATATCCTTAGGCTGATCCTTGATCACATGCTCTAGGTTTCTCACATTACATAAGAAGGCTGGGTTCCCTTTACTGACTAGCTTCACGAGTTCCATTGCCGTGATGATTCCTATGTTCTTAGGCTTACCAAAACGACGATATGACACTACCTTGCCTAGGCTAGACCTCAAGTGAACCTTCTGCTGCTCACAATCTATTTTGGCTTTGAACTTGGCCAACCAATCCATCCATAGAATTACATCTAGCTCTCCTAACTCAAATTCGATTAGGTTAGATAAGAACACGGTCTTGGCTATGGTCAAAGGCACATCTCTATGAATTTTGGTACACTTCACTATACTACCAGTAGGTATGACTATAGGTACCTCAATTGGTTCAGGCTCTTTCAACCCTAGTTTCCCCAAAGCATCTACTGATATAAAAGAATAAGTCGCACCAGAATCAAATAGAACTTTAACTAAAGAAAAAGTACCCGCTATGACGTCAGAGGAAGTCTCCGCTTCTTGCCTAGATATCACATTCAACTTTCCTTGGGCAACTCCTTTGTTATAGCCACCTCCATTGGTGTTCCCATTGTTTTTTCGGTTCCCATTCTGCTGTTGGTTTCCTCCAGGCTTTCCATGGTTCTGGTGGTTGCCATTGTTGTTGCTATTGTTACCACCTTGGTGGTTCCTTTGGTTTCCACCTCCATTTCCCCCATTCCGGTTCTGATTGTTCTAGTTATTTCCTTGGTGGTTACCTTGGTTAGGCTTTCCATTCTTAGAATAGCCTTCATACTCCCTATGGCCTAACTTTTGACAGAATCTACAAGTCACCAAATTTTCATCACAATCCTTTCCAGGGTGATTCATGTTACAGCGCCTATATTCGTAGGTCCGTACTCCATTCCTTCCAGACTGATTTCCACCACCTTGGTTGTTGCGATTACCACCATTGTTCGCCCTAAACTAGAAATTCCCATTTCCTTTGTGCTTCTTAAAATTTCCCTGGTTCTGATGGTTATTCCCTTGATTCGAGCTTCCACCATCCTTTCTCTTTTCAGCACTACCGTTCTTCCTTTGCTGTAACCCATACAGGTGAGCAGCTTTTCCGTACAGGGTGTCTAATGAGGTAAAGGTCTCTCCAGACAACAACAGCTGGTCAAACCATTCTCAAATCTTTGAGCCCTGAGCTTTTCCGTTGCCACCACTTCAGGTGCAAACCTAGACAGCTCTATAAACTTAGAATAGTATTCCGTCACAGACAGACCTCCCATTTTGAGTTCAATGAACTCTTGCGCCTTTTGCTTTTTCAGATAAGGTGGGTAAAACTTGTTCCTTGGTGCAGTTTTGAATGCTTCCCATCCAAAGTTAGGTGTGGCTCTAAGGGTATTTTCACATCGTTGCCACCATAAACCAGCTTCACCTCTTAGGTAGTACACAGCACTATTCACCCTAAGTTTTTCGGGGCAATTCACAGCTACAATGAGTTTATCAAACTCTCTCAACCAGTTCTTAAGCACACTGGGCTCAATCTTTCCGCTATAGAGTGGAGGCTTGCTTTGAGCTATTTTTTTAAACATTTCCCCAGCCGGATCATGCATTGGGTTGGCTCTAGTTTGAGCTAGGTCTCGAACTACCTCAGCTAGTTGTCTAACCACTTCAGAAATCTCTTGGTTACCCATATCCCTTCTCCTGAATAAATAAAAAGGCTAACTTTAATATTGGTTGGACAAGACATTACTAAAGCACTAGTTCAACAACGAACCTACTCACAACAAGAACACATTTAGGCGCAACCTAGGGGAAGAGTTGGCGCCATTCTTGGGCCTTCTCACCCCACTATTCGATGCAAGTAAATTTAGATGGTTGCTACTAAACCACCTTGCACATAAAATTTCATTGAAGAAATAACAAGTAATCCCTTTGCGATACCCACAAGTCTTAGAAATGAGAATTGAACTTAAAGGATAACGAAAAAGGAAATTCTATTCTTTTATTAAAACTCCAATGAGTAAGTCTTACATCCACTAATGCCATAGCATTTATTCTCCAACTATGATAAAACTAAAACCATAAATAGTAGCTTTGCCACTTTATTAATCAACGAAATATAAAACTAAGGATTACATTTCTCTAGAGACTAACGTCATCACGACGATCATTTCTTCCCTTGTATTGCTCTGGAGTAAAGTCTTGATCATTAGGATCATCCAAGTCTTCTTCCGGATCCGAGTCTTCATCCATAGCCTCATCATTTTGCTGTGGCTCACTATCAACCACATTATTCTCTTCAAACTCATCTTCAGATCCACTGGATATCTCAATGGTGGTTTCAGGAACTATAGGGTTAGGATTTTCAATCTCTACCTGTAACGCCCTGTCTTCTAAACACCATTAATTAGGTTAATTATCTTTAATTAGCAGCGGAAACCCTAATTTAGTCGGAGCGTCACTTGCCGTATCTCCCTCGTGGGAAATACAAGGCGACATAACCTTTTTTACATTTACTAACTACTGTTGAGTAACAGTAATTATACTTCACTTCGATTAATTCTTTAAAATTTACATTGAAATCTGAGTAAACCTTAATAAATATTTCTAACATGTTTGAACTTTAATTTAAAAATGTAACTCAAATCGTGAAATCAAACTTAGAGTTTAATTAATACATCCCTTTATTACTAATGACATAGTTATCTTTATTAAACATCGATCGTGGATTTGATGGTTGCATCCTCACTCTAAGGTATCCCATGATCTTCTTCGTACCTAAAACAAAAGCAACATCGTGAGCCGAGGCCCAGTAACATACTACCCTAACAGCGTAAACTCATTTCAATTCATTTTATTTACTTTGCAATCAGGGAGAATAGAACATAGTAAAACATTTTCATAAATGCAATAAAACATCATTTATAACTTGAAACTTTGATCGTTCCCATTATCTTTCATAAAACCTTCTTTTTACTTGGTAACTGACAAGTTAGCCTTGCGGGACGTCTCCCACCTTGCGATAGTCCTCAAGGAGCACTCTCCCTTGTTGGACATACGCCCGTACCTAGATAGTTTCTCTTTTAGCTTGCGGTAACCCTCAAGGAGCACTCTCCCTTGTTGGGTGTCCCGCGGTACGGCGGTACGTGCACGACCTAGAAATACTAACCCCACTAACTGCCAGAACCTGTTACACTTTTATTTATCATGTTTCGTATCTTATTCGTAACTCATAAACATCATTCTTATAAAATCATTCATAAACACATTTAAATATCATCATTCATAAAACACACTTATAAACATATTTCATATCCCACAATCCAATAAAAACATATCATTATAAACATATTTCATAATCTCATAAAACACAGTTCATAAGGGGATTGTGGGTGTTAGCAATAGATGTTACCTCAACCGTAGTTTATACTTCCTGTTCGATGGATCGTCGTCCTGAGCTCCAAGTCCGATTTCTTTCAGAATATTAAATTATTCAATTAGTTATTAATATGGTAATAATTTAACTTGGAAATTTCGAATTATTATAAATAACGAATTTTCTAAAAATAAAGTTAGAAATATATAAATTCATAGTTTTAATGAAAATATAATTAAACACCAATTTTAGTAATATATATAATTTATGGAAATTTCAATAGAAGTATATATAAATTCTAAATCAATTACACAAGATCTATTTAAGTATGTCCTTGATAAATTTAGTACGGTAATTTATTTTTCTTAAACTCGATAATCAAATTTATTTATTTCCTGAAAATAATAACAATTCATTAGTAAATAATTATATCATAAAATGTATTAAAACATGAATATTAAGGAATTGATAATCTGAAATTCAGGTTTATCTTACCCAAAGCCCAACTGATTGGCCCAACTTAAATAAGGAGGAATAAAAGAGGTTTCAATTTCAGAAACAAAGTTTCTGAAATTGAGCAGCAAGGGGAGAAGGGCACGAACGAAGCAGGGGCACGAACAGGAGGAACACGGGGAGGAGGAAGAGAGGAGGGAGGCTGGGGGCTCAGCCTGGGCGGTGAAACCGCGCCGAGAGGCGACGGTGATGGTTGTTTGAGGCGGCAGAAACAGGCGAGGGAAGGGGGAGAGTGGCGCAAACAGGGGAGAAATCAGGGGAGTTGGGGAGTGTTCTAGGGCAGTCCAGGGCGGCGTCTCGCCGGAGTATGTGGGGGCGGGAGTTGGTTTGCAAGGGTTGGGGGAGGTTAGGAGTGGTGGCGCGACGTTGGCGGTGCCGAAAAAGGGAAAAGACAGAGTGGGGCAGGGGAGTGCGTGGGAGGAGAAAAGCAGGAGAGGTGAGGGATGATGGTGGTGCGATGGTGTTGAGATGGTGGAGGAGCTGGCGATTGGTGGTGGTTTCAGTGGCAACAGCCACTGAGGGTGGTGGTGGTTCGCACGGAGCAGGAGCAAAAAGGGGGGTAAAAATTGGTTTGAATTTCTCTGATTTTTTATGTTGAAAATTCAATTGGAATTAGGATTGATTTGTATAGTCAAGTAGAGTGAAGAACAAGCTCAAATTCTTGGGGGTTAAGGCATAAATGTGGACTGAATTGAGGGTGGAGAGGAATGAAGAAATTTATGCATTTCTTGCTTTGTACGTGGAGAGCAAAGAGAAGAAGGGAAATGGAATCTTGGTGCTCCAAGGGCATTTTCGTAATTTCACATGGTTGACTAAAATTCAGAAATTCTGTTTCTATTTTCGGAAATTACTAAAAATAGAAATGTTTAATTAAAACAAAGTCTCGTAAAATATATCGTTAACGAAAAATAAATAAATTTTCGTTTATAAATTTATCGTTTAAAATAAATCGTAAAAACGTTTAAAATAACGAAATTTTTAAATTATTTCTAATAATTAAAACGAAATTACGTTAATAAAATATTATTAATTTTAATAAATCGAGTTTAAAAATTTCGGGGTATTACATTCTTACCCCCTTAGAAAAAGTTTCGTCCTCGAACTATGAATTGATTGTTGAAAGTCGAAAATATTTGAATAAAAGTACGATATTTTATTTTAAAACCAAGATCTCACAATTTCATTCCAATTCCGACAATGTCTAGCTTTCATTCCACCATCTTCTTTGATGACTTCGCTTCAACTTGAGACCTAGAATCGAAGAGTAAAGAATACAAAAAGGGCAAAATTATATATTGATCATTAATCGTCATTAAGGTCAATTACATTCCGCCATCGTTTTTCGTATCTCCACTTTACTTCATAAAATAGGATCGAGGAGCAAAGAACATAAAAGGGGCAAACTTGTTAACATAGACTAGGCTCTCGTTTTACTTTGTGATATCCCGTTTGAAAATATTTTCCGCTAAAAATAGTAAATTTTAATACAAAATTATATGTAATGAAAATAAATATTTATCTAACAATTATAATAATAAAATAATTTGCAAAAGTCATTTGTTATAATAATCTCGTACTCTGAGCTCAGGAGAACTTCCATCGAAGGCGGCTTCCATGTAAAAAGATTAGTTATTACCAATGCAATCATGACATCATAAACATAATCCATAAAGTATATCATAATTCAAAAATTGAAATTTCACTTTCAACATAAGCATAACATTCATATCATAATCATTTGATCTCACACACGAGCATGGTTGATTCGTAACACGTTTACATAAAACATCGCGGTTCGTACATTATATCATTCTTAGGCGACTATTTGGAAATATTGTGTTTTCGTTTGTTCTTGAGCTTCCTTGCTGCAGGAATCTTTTAGTTGACTTTCTTTATTCGATTCGTTTTGATTTCGATCTCCGCTCTTTTCTTCTACGTTGAATAACTTCGTTGACTACGTTCGTTGCAGGGGTTCGAGTCAATCACGTGATAGAAAATACATCGTTGGACATACGACTTCGATCGTTACTTATTCTTAGTATTTCAAGTAGACAACCCTCCTATTTCGCGGATAATGCTAAGTCATCAAATGTGCCTTTATCAGAAACAATCTATCTTCCAGAAAACTTAGTTCAGACTACCTGGTTTTATAGACATGTCATGTTGTCAATTTCCTATTCTCAATTTCATTGCATTCCTCAATCATTCATAACTCATTTCGAATTTCATAACATTCATTGATATCATCAACCTGATACACAGACTAATTCTTGATAACTCATTTTGGTAGAATCCTCAAAGCTTTATATGCAAACTCAATTTCTTCTTTTCGATCACCACAAAACATGTTTTCCCAAACATTTTATAAACCTTAAATTATCTCACTTAGCTTTCTTCATGGAGATCATCAAGCATCCTTTCAGATAAATACATAAAAACAATCCTTATAAATTATGCGGAATGGTAATCTAAGAATCGATTTCAATCGTAACTTCAATGCTTTAAACCTCGATTTAATTGTTGATTCGCCACTTACGAAATACAAACTCATTCTCTTTCGATACTCTATCATTCAATCTTTTGATATACTAATTCCTGATAACTCCTTTTGATAAAATCCTCAAAATCTTATTCATTCACAGTTTCTCTTAATAAACATAAATTCTAGCATACATGCATAATTTAATGTTCATTAAGCATTTTATTCAAGTTATGTGTTCCGACAGGTGTGAATAAAATGATTCTAAGACCATAACGTATTTTGACTCAATTCTAAAATATAATTAAGCACATAATGTATTTTGACTCAATTCTAAAATCTTTTAGGTAAGAAAAAGCCTTTTGCTAATAGTCTAGAAACTACTCTTGGTTGATAGGTACGTCTAAGAGCTTATTAGGAAACCTATCGAATTTGCCACGACATAAAAGTACTCCTTACTTATATCGTTGAGTTTCACCAAAACTAACATGTACTCACAATTGTTTGTGTACCTTACCCCTTTAGAATCAATAAGTAACACCTCGCTATGGCGGAAAACTATTACTAAGATTGATGTAAAGGTTATCCAAGTAAGTGTTATTTTGTCATGGCACCTTTTAACTCAATTTTTAACTTTGGAACTTAAGGCTCTTACTATGTTGGTTAGATTTTAAGTGAACTAAAATCCTTAATCATGCAACATAATCAAGCCACAATCTCATGCATGTTTAAGACATATTTAAAAGCAATAAATAACTTAAAGCATGCATAAGATAAATGTGATCTAGTATGGCCCGACTTCATCTTGAAGCTTCAACTTCAAAGTCCGTCTTGAAAATGGATTGGAAACTCCGTCTTGAATTTCACCGTGGGAGGCGCCATTTTCTTCAAATAGGATCAGCTATAATTAAACTAATTACAACTATTTGATGGTACGCATACCATATTTGAATTGAAAGAACAAACTGTGGTGCATTAGACCAATTACATTCAAACCATATTTTCTATCCTATTTGGGCCATACTAGTCACTTCATAACCTGCAAAACAGTACATATACAATATATACCATTTACCCATTCATTATCATGAATGGCCCACATAGCTGGTTAGTAAAACATGTTATGCATCACATAAATATTTGCAGCAATTAATCAAGGGCACCAATAATCTACCAATTATTCAGTCCTTATTAATTCAAATGAAGTTGTTTAACCTTAAAGGATTTGTAGACCTAATCAAGAGTTTATGACTAAAGGATCCCACTTAAACCAATAACTTTATATGCTTTACTAATTTTAAACATAAAAATGTATTTCTAGTCTAACCGGAAACATACAAGTTTAATTAAAATTTAAAGCTCATATAAAATTATAATTGAATCCATTTTATTTATTTTCAGTTGAATTTAAGAATTTAAATTAATTCAAGGTTTAATTTTAGTAAAATAATTAGTATAAATAAAAATTTATAATAATTATAATATTCAAAATTAAAATCCGAGAAAACAATTTAAATTATTAATTTTAAAATTAATTAAAATTGTTTCCGAACTGAAAATTCAAAATTAAAATAAAACGAACCAATCGGGTCAAGACAAGGCCATGGGCTTGCGCCCATGCCTCGTCAAGTCCAACAAGCAACAAACCCCTTGGCACTCGATTGATCGTACCGCAAAGCCCAAGCAACAACGCACCAATGCGTCAGGCCCAGCGAGCCACGCTTGCGCGCAGCCCACTCGCCCATCGCCTTGGCGCGCTGCTGGGCAACGCTTGCTGGACAGGCCAGCCAACGCTGCCCGCGTGCACGTTGTGCTGCGCTTGTCGCTGCCTTGGCTTCTGCCTTGGCATGCTGCGGGGCGAGGCAACGCACGTTGTGGCGCAACATTCATCGCTGCCCACGCGTGCTTGCTTTGCTCGCTGCACTTGCTTGCCCATCGCCCCATTGCCCCACACGCGTAGCACACAACCCCTAGGCAGCCATTGCCTTGTGCATGCTACGCTCGTTGCTCGCTGCATTCGTACCGCATGGGCGACGAGCTCCCTTGCTTGTCGTCGCGTGCCCGCACTATACAACACCCCTTAAGGGTAACACGTAGTGTCCTTTGCTTTGTGCGTGCAACTTTTATGAGCGAATTATATAAAAATTAAAACTTTTTAATTTAAAATTAATTTAAAATTAATAAATCATATTAATTTCATAATTTTAGGGCGAAAAATCAAAAATTCATTAATCAATTAATTTCCGATTAACATGGATTCAAATCTAGGTCATAAAAATTTAAAATTTATCATAAATTAACAATTTTTATGGTGGTTTTTAATCATGGATACCTAATTAAATCATTAATTAATTATGAAAATCAAATCAATTCTAAATTATTTGAATTTCAACAAATTAATCATAATTACAAATTAAGTTGTATAATTAACAAGTCTAGGCATTCAAAATTTTTAAACATATACAGTAGGTCAATCAAAGCTAGATTGGTTGCAAAAGGTTACAGGAAAGTCCGCGGTGTGGATTACGATGAAACCTTTTCACCAGTTGCAATGCTAAAGTCTATTCGGATAATGTTAGCAATCGCTGCATATTACAATTACGAAATATGGCAGATGGATGTCAAAACCGCTTTCTTAAGCGGCGTTTTAACAGAAACTGTGTTTATGACACAGCCTGAGGGTTTTGAGGATCCAAAGAATGCTAAAAAGGTATGCAAGCTAAAGAAATCAATCTACGGATTGAAGAAGGCATCCAGGAGCTGGAATATACGTGTTGATGAAGCAGTCAGTTACTTTGGTTTCATCAAGAACACAAACGAATCTTGTGTAAACAAGAAGGTCAGTGGGAGCAAAATTGCTTTTCTGGTATTATATTTCGACGACATATTACTTATCGGAAATGACATTCCTATGCTGAACTCTGTCAAGATTTGGCTTGGGAAATATTTTTCGATGAAGGATCTAGGAGAAGCACAGTACATATTGGGCATCAAGATTTACAGAGATGGATCTAAAAGGATGATTGGACTTAGTCAAAGCACTTATATCAATAAAGTACTTGATAGGTTCAAGATGGCAGACTCCAAGCGAGGCTACCTACCCATGTCTCATGGAATGACTCTAAGCAAGACTCAGTGCCCAAAAACACTTGATGAGCGTAGACGAATGAATGGGATTCCATATGCATCATTGATTGGTTCAATAATGTATGCTATGATATGTACACGCCCGGATGTTGCGTACGCACTCAGTGCTACGAGCAGATACCAGTCAGACCCAGGAGAGACACATTGGACTGCTGCCAAGAATATTCTGAAGTACCTGAAAAGGCACAAAGATGACTTCCTGGTCTATGGTGGAGATGATGAATTAATTGTTAAAGGCTATACGGACGCAAGTTTCCGAACCGACAAAGATGATTTCAGATCACAGTCTGGGTTTGTCTTCTGCCTCAACGGAGGTGCAGTAAGCTGGAAAAGTGCTAAGCAAAGCACCATTGCGGATTCTACAACTGAAGTAGAGTACATTGCTAAGGAAGTTCATAGGTGAACTTGGTGTAGTCCCCTCCATTAAAGGACCAATAGCCCTGTATTGTGATAATAACGGAGCTATTGCACAGGCAAAGGAGCCTAGACACCACCAAAGAGTCAAGCATGTACTTCGTAGATTTCACCTTCTACGAGAGTTCGTTGAAAGAAAAGAAGTCGAGATAAGGAAGATTGGAACTGATGACAACATATCAGATCCATTGACTAAACCTCTGCCGCAGGCGAAGCACAACTCGCACACTGCAGCTATGGGAATCAAGCATATGGGAGAATGGCTTTGATGTCCTTATTTAATGTTTTAAAGTTTTAGAGTTTAATACTTTGTAAAACATTATTGGTTAATCATTCACAATAAATGAATAGAATTCATTTTCCATTTAATTTGTGGTTTATTAAATGATGAGTCCCTTCAATTTGACGAAATATTCAAGATAGACTGTCAGGACCAGTCCTGTGACTAAGAAATGTCTATCAAGTGAACTTGAATGTCAAAGGTTGAAAATGGTCCCTAGTCGGAGTTTTCTATAAAATTGGACGCATAGAAAACGTTAGACGATTAGAATGCAAGATGACTAGTAGTTCTGTTTCTTGAACTATGTGGACATGGCAATGTCATAATCATTTGCATAGATACTTACTTTGGGAAGACTAGTATCGGATAGACCTATGAAACTTTACTGTAAGAGATGAAAATCTGTCATAAGTAAATTTCATTAAAATTATTAGACACTTAATCCTCAATACTTGAGTGATTTGAGATTACTTGTTTGAGAACTGGTTACTTTGACGTTGACCAACCGTCGCACCGTAAAAGGAGGCTATAAAGGCAACGCTCAGGTAATCACCTATCAAACGAAGTCTAATCTCAAGATCGCAAGATTGGGATTGTCCTCCCATAAATCGGGATGAGATGCTTAAAAGTTGTACAAGGCCACTCGGAGAGCTAGAAACTTTAAAATACATGGTCGTGCTCGGATGAATCATAGGCTATGATTATTTGTTTATTTGATCAGTTGAACTCTGAAACCGAGAAACACCCCTGGACATAATAAGGATGAAAACTTTTACCTTATGTTCAAGAGCAAGCATCGAGCGACAAAGGAATTAGGAAATGCACACTTTTCTCTAAGGACAAGTGGGAGACTGAAGGAAATAGTGCCCTTGGTCCAAGTATGCATATAATATTAAGTCTAATAAATGCGGTTCAGTATTAATTAACAAATTAATAATTCAGTGAGATCAAGTGAGCTGAATGCCTAGCTAGAGGCCGCTTCAGTTCAAGTGGAATTAATTATATTAATCCACAGCTTACTCTTGACTGAACCCGTAGGATCACACAAATAGTACGTAAACGGATCAAGTATTTAATGGCATTAAATACTCCATCTATGGATATTCGGAATCGACGGATCTTGGTTCCAGTGGGAGCTGAGATCGTCAAAGGCAAGCAAATGAATACTCCGGAAACGATGATATTGCCGGAATCGGAAATATTGCCGGAAACGGAAATTTTGGTCTGAACCGGAAATATTATCGGAATCGGTAATTCCGGAAACGGAAATATTAAATATTTGTTCGAAACGGAAATTAATTCCGGAATCGGAAATGTTAAATATTTTTCGTATCGGAAATGAATTCCGGAATCGGGAAATTAATCGGAAGCGCGTCGTACGAATTAGCATCGGACGAGCTTGCTAGACGTAGGCCCAGCACGAAGCCAGGCCCATGTCCAGCAAGGGAAACGCGCGCCACAACACGCCAGCCCAAGGCTGCGCCAGGCCCACCGCAAGGCAGGCCCAGCGCGCGCCCAAGGCTGCGGCAGTCGTGGGCTCCGTGGCAATTGGGGTGCGTTGCTCGGGCTGTGCGCGCGCGCGCATGGCGCCCCTCGTGGGCTGCTGTGCGTGTGTATGTGTTTGTGTTCACATACGAAACCTAAAGCGTATAGGATTCGTTTAATGATTAAATTCCTAATCCTAAAAGATAAATTAATTAAATAAGAGTTCTACTAGGATTCTAATTTAATTAATTCGTATCCTAGTAGGATTCCAATTCTCGTTTCATACCCCTATAAATATGTGGGCTAGGTTCACAATTTATAACGAGTTTTCAAGTATTCAAAGTGACATTTTTGAGAGCAAAAATTCAGTCATATTATTGCCTTATAATACCCGAAAATTATATTACCTTAAGGGAGATTCTAGTTGGTCAATCTTAAGGCGGATCCGGACGTGCTGTGGACTATCTACGGAGGGACGACACTTGGAGTCCTAAAAACTTGTTCTTGTTCGGTTCGGGCGCAGCTAGGGAGGGCACGCTACAAAGTCTATGCATTTAAATTATGCTATATGATTATGTGTAAATAATATGTTTCCTGGCATTATGGTTTTTCCACATGATTTATGTTTATTCATATGTATCATAACCTAACACAAAGTATGCTAGACATCCCGTACAATAGCATACAAATAAATAATCCATCCCTTTCATGTGAAATAAACCATACATGCATAAAAATTGAACAACATGTTTGACAATGAAATCCATACTCATAATAATTCCAACATGCTTGTTCAACAATTGATCCAATAAATCCAACATTACAAATCACATGCTCGTTCACCAAAATAAACATGATTCCACATATTGTAATTCACATCATCAACAATCATGTAATGTCATTGACAAAAGGTGTGGTCGCCCTAAACTTGTACGTACCTTGAATACCTAAGCGTAGGGGCCACTTCGCAATAACGAGCACTCAACTAGAAATCACCTCCTATCATCAAAATAATGAAACTTAAATTATTTCCATGTTCATTAAATTTCCAGCAACTTCATAAAATTTAAAATTCAATCGTTTTTCAAAAATAAAAAAGTCTCAATTTGCAAAATCAATCCCTAGTACGAAAACATACTTTTTCCGCCTTTAAAATCAATAAAAATCGACACTTTAAACCTTTATTCAAATCTGAAAATATAATTGATTATCATAATTAAAATCATCACCTAATTATGCTAATCAATTGACTCATTAGGTCTAGGTTAAAACCCTAACTTGAAAATGCCAATAACACTAGTTTATCATCATAAAAATCAATACTTTATTCAATAAACAAATCAGAAAATTTATCCTTTAATAATTAAAACAAGCCTAATGAATCACAACACGCAAATCCTCAAACCACGGTATTCATAACCGGTTCCCAGCATTTTAATTACTCAAAATAATATTAATATAATAATTCAAAATACGGAATTTAAATAGAATAAGTAAGGCAGAAGAGAATTATACCAATCCGGCCTATAGCACGGAACAACCACGAATTAATGTGATTGGGCGAAAAAGATTGAATAACGAACGAACAAGCAACAACGTCAACAGACAACGCACCAGTCGTGGGCGTGTGTGCAGCGACGAAGAGGAACGGGCATCAATGCTGGCGAGAGGGGAGCAGCACGCGCTGGCGCGGGCGAAGGGAGTGAGGGAGCGTGGGCGTGAGGGCGAGAGAGAGAGGGAGTGTGGGCGTGCGGCTGGGCGAGGAAGGCAGCAGCAGCAGCACTACACAATAACAACACACGCGCACAAAGGGGGATCGGCGATGTGTCGTACAATGGGCACGAGCAGCAGCGGGCACTCGTGTGCGAGACGAGGGCCGGACGAGCAAGGAGGAGAGAGAAAGAGGAGTGTTAGGAAAGAAAGAGAGAAAAGGGTTTATGACAAAATAGGGGGTCATTTAATGATGGGGGAGTCTATTTATAGGCTCCCTAATCCCTTGATGGGCTAGGCTTAGGAGATTTGAGTTGGGCTTAGGAAATAAATGATTTGGGCTAGCTTAGGATTTAAATTAAACTCTTTTGATTGGGCTCGTTTAGTAAAAGGAATTGGAATTTTTATTTAAAACCCGAAGCTTTAAGAATCATTCGCAACTCGTTTAGTTTCCCGATTCAAGAATTAAATTCGTTTCGTAATTAATTAAAATAATAAATATTCTAATTAATTAAAATACATTAAATAAAATGCATTTAAATATTATTTAAATGTTAATAAATCGTAAAATGCTTTATAAATATAATCAAATATACTTATAAATATTATAAAAATACGAGGTATTACAGTCTACCCTCCTTAAAAGAAGTTTCGTCCCGAAACTTGGGTTCGGAAATCAAAATTCAACTCAAAACTTGAGACTTTCTGAGACTTTCAATACGTTCATTTACAAAAAATTTAAGTTGCTGTACTCTTTACATGATTAAACAGGACAATAATAAGTGCAGATTCAATAGAAAGCACTAAATTGAGCATAAAATAGGGGAAAACAAGGTAAAAAGCGCGAAATTCTACCGCACTCTACCCCCTTTAAAAGACACGAGTTACGACCCCGTAACTCAACTAACCTCGGGAAAAAGCTCGGGATATTTCTTTCTCATTTCGTCCTCCGCTTCCCAAATGGCTTCCTCAGATTCTTGATTAGACCACAACACTTTGACAATTTTCACATCTTTAGTACGCGTACTATGCACTTTGCTATCAAGGATTTTGACAGGTCTTTCCTCAAAGGTTAGACTTTGGTCTAATTCTATGGTCTCCGGTTGTAACACATGCGATTTATCTGGGATATATTTCCTTAACTGAGATATGTTGAACACATTATGCACTCTATGCAAGTCCATAGGCAAGGCTAGTCTATAGGCTACCTTTCCGATTCTTTCTAACATCTCATATGGGCCTATGTACTT
The DNA here is from genome assembly GCF_020520425.1 of Spinacia oleracea. Classification (NCBI taxonomy): domain Eukaryota; kingdom Viridiplantae; phylum Streptophyta; class Magnoliopsida; order Caryophyllales; family Amaranthaceae; genus Spinacia; species Spinacia oleracea. Next base: position 34,510,357 of record NC_079492.1, read on the forward strand.
AGGGCTTAACTTCCCTTTCTTTCCAAATATCATGACACCTTTCATTGGTGACACTTTGAGTAACACTTTATCACCTATGTTGAACTCTTCATCCCTACGTTTCAAGTCTGCATAACTCTTTTGGCGATCCTGCGCCGCTTGAATCTTTGATTGGATGGTTCGGATTTGGTTCATGGTGTCCTCTATCAATTGAGGTCCCAATACTACGGTTTCACTAATATCGTTCCATCAAAGTGGGCTTCTACACTTTCATCCATACAAAGCCTCAAATGGTGCCATTCCAATGCTAGCATGATAGCTATTGTTATATGAAAATTCAATCAAATCCAGGCTATCTTCCCAACTTCCATGGAAATCAATAACGCATGCCCGAAGCATGTCCTACAGGGTTTGGATAGTCCTTTCAGTTTGTCCATCCGTGGCTGGGTGGAAGGTTGTACTCATTTTCAATGTCGTACCAAAGCTCTTCTGCACACTTTTCCAGAAATTCGAAAGAAACCTTGAATCCCTATCTGATACGATATCCTTAGGAACTCCATGTAACCTCACAACATTCTTAATGTAGGCTTTAGCAAGTTGTTCCATTTTCCAGGTTTCCTTCATTGGTATAAACACTGCTGACTTAGTCAACCTATCTACCACAACCCAAATTGTATCATTCCCAGTCTTTGACTTAGGTAAACAAGTGACGAAGTCCATAGAAATACAGTCCCATTTCCAGCTTGGAATCTCTAATGGTTGGACCTTCCCTTGAGGTCTCCTATGCTCAATCTTAACCTTCTGACAAGTCAGACATCTAGCCACAAATTCAGCCACTTCGTTCTTCATCCTTGGCCACCAATAGACCTTTTTCAAGTCCTTATACAACTTGTCACCCCCTGGGTGCACAGAATATGGCGTATTATGCCCTTCTTTCATAAATTTCTCCTTCAATTCTCCACACTTTTGAGGCACGCACCACCTGCCTTTGTACCTCAAACTTCCATCATCATGGATTCGGAAATCTAACTCCTTACCCCGCGAAATCTTTTCCTTGATTCGCTCCAACTTTACATCACCTGCCTGGTTCTCCCTAATCTCATCAAATATGGACGGGTAGATGGTTAAGGCATTCATTACTCCCACAAGGCTTTCACCACTTACTATTTCAAGGTTCAAACGCTGCATGTCCTTACACAGCTCGTTAGCAACGACTAACGCATTAACACTATGACTTGATTTCCTACTCAAGTTATCCGCAACTACATTGGCTTTTCCCTCATGGTACTGGATATCCAAATCATAGTCCTTAATTAACTCCGACCACCTTCGTTGGCGCATATTCAAATCCTTCTGCGTGAAGATGTACTTCAAACTTTTGTGGTCCGTAAATATCCTACACTTCACACCGTACAGATAGTGTCTCCATATCTTCAATGCAAACACTATAGCAGCCAGCTCTAAATCATGGGTAGGGTAATTGGATTCATACGGCTTTAATTGCCTTGATGCATATGCAATAACCTTCCCGTTCTGCATCAATACACACCCTAAACCATTCTTAGAGGCATCACTATACACGTCGTATGCACCACTCTCATAATACTGGCGCGGTTGTCAATCGCGTCTTCATGGCTTGGAATGCTTCCTCACACTGGTCACTCCATTTGAACTTGGTTTCCTTCTTCATCAAGGTAATCATGGGCTTGGCTTTCCTAGAGAAGTCTTGCACAAAGCGCCTATAGTAGCCAGCTAATCCCAGAAAACTACGAATGTCAGTCACACTCTTGGGTGTAGGCCATTCACTAACAGCTTTGATCTTAGCAGGGTCAACTGGCACTCCTTCTTTTGACACAAAATGTCCCAAAAATGCAACTCTTTCCAACCAAAACTCACACTTTGAGAACTTGGCATACAACTGGTTATCTCTCAAGGTACTCAACACCGATCTCAAGTGTTCCGCGTGATCCTCTTCACTCTTCGAATACACTAGGATGTCATCTATGAAAACCACTACAAACTTGTCCAAATAGGCATGGAATACACGGTTCATTAAGTCCATAAATATTGCAGGGGCATTGGTTAACCCAAAAGGCATAACAGTGAACTCATAATGTCCGTATCTAGTCCTGAATGCGGTCTTTGGTATGTCATGGTCAGCGATTCTCAATTGATGATAACCCGAACGCAAATCGATCTTTGAAAAGATTCCTGCTCCTTTTAGTTGGTCAAATAGGTCTTCTATTCTAGGTAATGGATACTTGTTCTTGATTGTGACCTTATTGAGCTCCCTGTAGTCTATACAGAGCCTCATACTTCCATCCTTTTTCTTCACAAACAACACTGGTGCTCCCCAAGGCGATGCACATGGCCTAATATAACCTTTCTCCAATAGATCCTCTAGTTGGCCTTTTAACTCGTTCATTTCTGCTGGAGCCATTCGATAAGGTGCTTTTGAAATAGGGGCGGTTCCAGGCACTAAATCTATGGTAAAGTCAATAGGTCGATTAGGAGGCATCCCCGGGATCTCTTCTGGAAATACATCAAGGAATTCAATGACTACTGCAATATCCTCAGGCTGATCCTTGATCACATGCTCTAGGTTTCTCACATTACATAAGAAGGTTGGTTTCCCTTTTACTGACTAGCTTCACGAGTTCCATTGCCATGATGATTCCTATGTTCTTAGGCTTACCAAAACGACGATATGACACTACCTTGCCTAGGCTAGACCTCAAGTGAACCTTCTGCTGCTCAGAATCTATTTTGGCTTTGAACTTGGCCAACCAATCCATCCATAGAATTACATCTAGCTCTCCTAACTCAAATTCGATTAGGTTAGATAAGAACACGGTCTTGGCTATGGTCAAAGGCACATCTCTATGAATTTTGGTACACTTCACTATACTACCAGTAGGTATGACTATAGGTACCTCAATTGGTTCAGGCTCTTTCAACCCTAGTTTCCCCAAAGCATCTACTGATATAAAAGAATAAGTCGCACCAGAATCAAATAGAACTTTAACTAAAGAAAAAGTACCCGCTATGACGTAAGAGGAAGTCTCCGCTTCTTGCCTAGATATCACATTCAACTTTCCTTGGGCAACTCATTTGTTATAGCCACCTCCATTGGTGTTCCCATTGTTTTTTCGGTTCCCATTCTACTGTTGGTTTCCTCCAGGCTTTCCATGGTTCTGGTGGTTGCCATTGCTGTTGCTATTGTTACCACCTTGGTGGTTCCTTTGGTTTCCACCTCCATTTCCCCCATTCCGGTTCTGATTGTTCCAGTTATTGCCTTGGTGGTTACCTTGGTTAGGCTTTCCATTCTTAGAATAGCCTTCATACTCCCTATGGCCTAACTTTTGACAGAATCTACAAGTCACCAAATTTTCATCACAATCCTTTCCAGGGTGATTCATGTTACAACGCCTATATTCGTAGGTCCGTACTCCATTCCTTCCAGACTGATTTCCACCACCTTGGTTGTTGCGATTACCACCATTGTTCGCCCTAAACTAGAAATTCCCATTTCCTTTGTGCTTCTTAAAATTCCCCTGATTCTGATGGTTATTCCCTTGATTCGAGCTTCCACCATCCTTTATCTTTTCAGCACTACCGTTCTTCCTTTGCTGTAACCCATACAGGTGAGCAGCTTTTCCGTACAGGGTGTCTAATGAGGTAAAGGTCTCTCCAGACAACAACAGCTGGACAAACCATTCTCAAATCTTTGAGCCCTGAGCTCTTCCGTTGCGACCACTTCAGGTGCAAACCTAGACAGCTCTATAAACTTAGAATAGTATTTCGTCACAGACAGACCTCCCATTTTGAGTTCAATGAACTCTTGCGCCTTTTGCTTTTTCAGATAAGGTGGGTAAAACTTGTTCCTTAGTGCAGTTTTGAATGCTTCCCATCCAAAGTTAGGTGTGGCTCTAAGGGTATTTTCACATCGTTGCCACCATAAACCAGCTTCACCTCTTAGGTAGTACACAACACTATTCACCCTAAGTTTTTCGGGGCAATTCACAGCTACAATGAGTTTATCAAACTCTCTCAACCAGTTCTTAAGCACACTGGGCTCAATCTTTCCGCTATAGAGTGGAGGCTTGCTTTGAGCTATTTTTTAAAATATTTCCCCAGCCGGATCATGCATTGGGTTGGCTCTGGTTTGATCTAGGTCTCGAACTACCTCAGCAAGTTGTCTAACCACTTCAGAAATCTCTTGGTTAGCCATATCCCTTCTCCTGAATAAATAAAAAGGCTAACTTTAATATTGGTTGGACATGACATTACTAAAACACTAGTTCAATAACGAACCTACTCACAACAAGAACACATTTAGGCGCAACCTAGGGGAAGAGTTGGCGCCATTCTTGGGCCTTCTCACCCCACTATTCGATGCAAGTAAATTTAGATGGTTGCTACTAAACCACCTTGCACATAAAATTTCATTGAAGAAATAACAAGTAATCCCTTTGCGATACCCACAAGTCTTAGAATTGAGAATTGAACTTAAAGGATAACGAAAAAGGAAATTCTATTCTTTTATTAAAACTCCAATGAGTAAGTCTTACATCCACTAATGCCATAGCATTTATTCTCCAACTATGATAAAACTAAAACCATAAATAATAGCTTTGCCACTTTATTAATCAACGAAATATAAAACTAAGGATTACATTTCTCTAGAGACTAACGTCATCACGACGATCATTTCTTTCCTTGTATTGCTCTGGAGTAAAGTCTTGATCATTAGGATCATCCAAGTCTTCTTCCGGATCCGAGTCTTCATCCATCACTAGTGGAAAAACTACCTGTTGAGGGGGGCATTTTGGGCTTATCGAGGCGAACATTGCCCGCTTCGACAGACGGGGATTCAACAGCTCACTGAGCTGTTGAGGCGGGCTTTGTTCGGCTCAACAGGCACTCTGTTGAGGCGGGCTTTCAAAAGTGAGCCTCACCAGCCCTAAACCAAAGGGAAAAAAAAGGACCTGTTGTGGGGGGCATTTCAAAAGCCCGCCTCAACAGACACCTCTGTTGAGGCTCACTTCTTAAAATCCCCCCACAACAGACCTGTATTCTTGGCACCATAATTCATATGTTGTTGAGGCGTACATTAAAAGCCCCCTTCAACAACATTAATTTTTTTTTCCAAATTCTTTTAAAATATAAAATAGGTAGCAATACCTAAATCTAGATATATACTCCATTGAGTATTGAAACCTGTACACCAATCAATACCAGAATAGCAAAGGTATGAATCTTCTTATTTTTAATAAATAAATCATTACATTAACTTCATTTATAGTAACCCAAGCGTATAGTACGTACGTTTGCAATTTTAAACACCTAGCTAGTCTAACAAATTACAACTAATATTAACAAATAAAGACAAAAGGCTAGAGAGCTAGTCTAACAAATTTCTCTAATCCGGCCACTTAGCTCCCTTTAGATCATGCATTATAAACCTTAATTAAGGCAGTGTTGAATTTCTTCCAATCGACTCGATCCCTGCAAGATGGAAGGAAAATATACATGAGTACCAAAGTTTACACTCACGATATTATCTTTACATTCCACTGAAGCATAAAAATTTATAGTTGCAGACTATAGAGATAATTAAGTTGTTGAAAACCATGCAGCTAAACATGTACTTCTAATTGCTCAGTGAGCATTCAAGTGTCCACGAAAGCTGATGCCTGTCAAACCATGATTAATTAGTTGGTGGAACAGCTCTAATTTAGATAGATCTAATGCATATTAATCATGAAATAAGAATCAAATGAGTCGTTAGGTTCTGCAGTTCAAAGTTGATAGCGGAAATGTCATTTTAGCTCTAAACATGACCAATAACGACATAATGAGCCTTAAATGTGCATAAATAGATTCGAATGAGTTTTAGATAGTTAAAAATATGCATATTAGTCATGTAATAAGAATCAAATGAGTCCTTAGGTTCTTTAGTTCAAAGTTGGGAGCGGAAATGTCATTTTAGCTCTAAATATGACCTATAACGACCCGATGAGCCTTCAATGTCATACATAGATTGGAATGAGTTTTAGAAAGGTAAAAATATGCATACTAATCAGTTAATAAGAATTAAATGAATCCTTAGGTTCTTTACTTCAAAGTTGGGAGCGAAAATGTCAGTTTAGCTCTAAATATGACCTATAACGACTCAATGAGCCTTAAAATGTGCATACATAGATTGGAATAAGTTTTATAAAGTTAAAAATATGCATAATAATCATAAAATAAGAACTAAATAAGTCCTTAGGTTCTTTAGTTCAAAGTTGAGAGCGGAAATGTCATTTTAGCTCTAAACATGACCTATAACAACCCAATGAGCCTTAAATGTGCATAAATAGATTCGAATGAGTTTTAGATAGTTAAAAATATGCATATTAGTCATGTAATAAGAATCAAATGAGTCCTTAGGTTCTTTAGTTCAAAGTTGGGAGCGGAAATGTCATTTTAGCTCTAAATATGACCTATAACGACTCAATGAGCCTTAAAATGTGCATATGTAGATTGGAATGAGTTTTATAAAGTTAAAAATATGCATATTAATCTTGTAATAAGAATCGAATAAGTCCTTAGGTTGTTTAGTTCAAATTTGAGAGCGGAAATGTCATTTTAGCTCTAAACATGACCTATAACGACCTAATGAGCCTTAAATGTGCATAAACATATTCGAATGAGTTTTAGAAAGTTAAAAGTATGCATATTAGTCATGTAATAATAATCAAACGAGTCCTTAGGTTCTTTAGTTCAAAGTTGGGTGCGGAAATGTCATTTTAGCTCTGAATATGACCTATAACGACCCAATGAGCCTTAAATGTGCATACGTAGATTAGAATGAGTTTTAGAAAGGTAAAAATATGCATATTAATCATGTAATAAGAATCAAATGAGTCCTTAGGTTCTTTAGTTCAAAGTTGGGAGCGGAAATGTCATTTTAGCCTAAATATGACCTATAACGACCCAATGAGCCTTAAATGTGCATACGTAGATTCGAATGAGTTTTAGAAAGTTAAAACTATGCATATTAGTCATGTAATAAGAATCAAATGAGTCCTTAGGTTCTTTAGTTCAAAGTTGGGAGCGGAAATGTCATTTTAGCCTAAATATGTCCTATAACGATCCTATGAGCCTTAAATGTCATACGTAGAGTCGAATGAGTTTTAGAAAGTTAAAACTATGAATATTAGTCATGTATTAAGAACCAAATGAGTCCTTAGGTTCTTTAGTTCAAAGCTGGGAGCGAAAATGTCATTTTAGCCTAAATATGACCTATAACGATCCTAGGAGCCTTAAATGTCATTTTAGATCATATGCAATTAGAGCCGGAAACGTGCCACTCTTGTTTACAGGTGGTGCAGGTCAAGAGAATGGGCTAATCAATTTAAAGAAAGTGGAAGAAGCTTACAGAAGACATAGGACGAACATATTCAGCATATGCTTACTTTTTGGAAGCATAAATATTGTTTCCTTGTGTACTTGTTACTATGTTTTAAAGCTGACTTTAGAGAGAGAGTTCAATGAGTGATTCCAAAGAAAGAAAATTAGGAAAGGAAATGAGCGGTTCTGGTTCGTACATTCAGAAAACTTAAAGTGACTAACAGATAATCTATCAACCAAAATTTGATGATGATATATATGAAACCCGAAGTTTCTCATACTTCCTTGGACTGACTGTGCTGTGAAATTGCTAAAGTTAAAGACAATAACGAGCTAAGTAAATAGATTCCTCACTGTAACAACAATCTGTTCTAGCTAGTTCTAATCAGGAAGTGTCCTTACCTTGATGTCTGGATGAGTTAAAATATACTCTCCAAGGAGATGGATCTAGAGTGAAACCATTAACACCGCTTCTAGTACTCAAAACAAGCTGTAAAAACAACAAAAACTGTGATGTTTTAACCACCTCAATAAAGAAATAAATTAGAAAAAAGAAAGAAAACAGGAGGAGGCTGCCATATAATTTGATTTCTACAATTTTGCAAATTCAAACAGATAAAACAATTCAACACAATGACAGACCAAGCAAGTACGAAGGAAACAGTTAGCACACAAAATGATAATACTTTTTTTCCTTGCTTTGTTGCCATAGTTTACCAATCTGCTATAGTTAGCACCACAATCCGTGGGCATAGATCACCGACAGTATATCTTAAGATCAGCTGAGGCCAACCTGAACTTATCGAAAAATGGACTATATTAGTCTTAAGTTAAACTGAACTAATTGGAATTCAACTGAGCAAAAGTGAAATTCTAAAGACCGTTACCACTACGGCACTACCTGACAAGCAGAATTGTAGAAGTCATTAATGGTTGTAAACAGCCAAGTAGTATAAGTAGAGGTGGAGAGGAAAGAGAAAGTTATTCAAAAAATTATAGAGAGTTAAAGAGACTTGTCACCTAATCAATCGAATTCCCCTTCTCCTGTTTGTTTTGTTCAAAGTTGAGGCACGCAGATCAGTGCACAGAACTGCACAGTTCTGATCCGAGTTAAAGAGCCAATCAACCGAATTCCCCTTCTCCTATTTGTTTTGTTCTTGGTCTCGTTGTTTAGCCTTATATTTGGGTGTTGCTACTGTGGTTCTTGTGTCTGCAGGAGAGAGTAAAGCTAGGGCTTTACACATTCTCAATCCAGAACAAGGGGAGTTTCTTTCAGATAAAATGGGTTAGAAAAAACATTCTCATCAATCTCTTCACTGCTCTTAGTTCTTCACCTATCTTATATATTGATTTCAGAGTTCAAACATTTGGAATTTCCTGAACACAACTTGTATTAAATGGCCTTTGCATGTCAGACTCAAAAACGGCCTGTAGCATAATATTCATACACATCAATAAATTTATGATAAGGTCAATTATTCACAGCAGCATATTAGTATTCACAGCAGCAGCAAGACCAGCAGATTAGTATTCAAAGCAATAAATTAGCAACGTATCAGTAAATCACAACAGCATCAGCAAGACCAGCATATTAGTATTCAGTAGCAAGACCAGCAGATCAGTATTCACAGCAGCAGCAAGACCAACAGATTAGTATTCAAAGCAATAAATTAGAAAATCCAGCAGACTTGTAATTATTGAAAAATTAAAGAACTTTACCAAATCCATGAAGATATAAACGCTTCCATCTTTGTGTCTAAACAACCTAAGTAAATAAATACTCGGTTGTAAAAACTTAGCCCATTGCTCACGAACCACATCTATTTCCTCATCGGTATAAGGCGCATTTCTTGGAGTGTAAGCCTGAAATAAGTAACATGATAAGTAATGCTACTTGTAAATTTAGAATTCTACTACGTACAAGTACTAGTATTAGTAGTTCAACTAACATATGGTAAAAGAACGAATATTCTAACCGCTCATCAGAGTTATGGTGTAACGTGACTATTTCATGCATGAACTTCATAATGTAATAGCCACACTCGCGGGCGCCGACTTGTTGAGCACACTGATTTGGAAACAAATCATAAATTACATGGGAATGCATGAAATGCATCGTGAGTTCTACGACACTCACGAATCATGAGCATTGAAGCAGACGGTTGGAAAAATCAAAGCAAAAGCCTCTGTTTGGGGAGGGGAGTACATGGGAATTTGTCTTCTTAGGCCAATACGGTGGGGATTCAAAGACAATGCATGCATTCTAATCATGAAATCCCTGATAGTTTTGCAAGAAAAAAAAGGGTAACAATTAAGAAATATAGACCAAAAACAAAAAACAAGGAATCCCCACACTTACCGTCACTGAGGACCAACACAAAATCACTATCCATAACTGTTGGTATTCTGTGTGCTATCATTACAACTGTGCAGTCCCTGAACTCTGCCCTTATTAGAGTCTGGATAAGATTATCTGTCGCTGTATCAACAGAAGCAGTGGCTTCATCAAGAACAAGTATTCTTGTCTGCTTAAGCAAAGCACGGCCCAATGAAACAAGTTGTCGTTGTCCCACACTCCAATTTTCCCCATTTTCAAGCACTGCATGTAAAGCAAAATAAAATTTGGTGTAAAAAAGGCTAATTATGAATAACAGATCATAGATACTCTCAACGTATATGATTACAGACCTGGTGAATCAACCTTTTCGCCTCTTTGACTTCTTTTTTTTTAATGATATCCGACGATCAAGAAAATTCCCATGATACGGTGTTTAATCAGAGGCTAAAGACTGAAGAAGGGCTCCAAGCTGCGATTTATCAAGTGCCTGCACCAGATAAAACATGTATTTAGAATAGCACACAAGTATATAAAGTTTCAGATTCCTCGAGATTCTGCTTCATGATATACATCTATGTAGGAAGATACTATAATGGACCTAGAAATGAAATTAAACAGTGAGCTGAAAAAGGATACACACAATATTCAACCAAAAAGAGAACTCGTTGAACCTGGCAATACTAGAACTTGTTGCACTTGTAGTAAAACGCAAACAAAACAGGAATATGTTTTATCTATCTAATCCCCAAAATATGCTTTTGGAAGGAACAATATGCAAGGTTCATCAACAGCCAATGGAAGCAAAGTATTCAATCAATAATTCAGCAATGAAAGTTCCCCTTTTTATCCCCGGTTCAATATTTTTTTCCCGAAGGTCCAAAACTGGCAGTAACTAATGAACAGACTATAGCACATCTTGTTAGGACAGTAGGATGTTTCTATAGAAGGCCACTAAATGAAATGTGTTGATCATCCATTAAGCTTCTGTTGGAAGCTGAAATCTTAGTAAACGGATGCACTATATTTCTATCTTTTGGCATCTTATATATCTGGAAATGTTTCACATATGTATCAGTTAGCAAATGCCTATATACAGTAACCTTACCAACAATACAAGTTACAAGTTTACAACCCAAATCTATAGGTTTTTGTTTGTTGATCTTCTAGCCTATCATATTGTACAATTACTCTAGTGCCTCAAATGAGTCTCGCGCGTAGTCTGTTCTGATGGGTCAGATGTCTGCAGCCTACTAATTCTTGCAGAAACACACTTTTTTGCTGATGTCTTATTACTGCGAAATGGTTGTTTCTAATAGATCCTTGACTACGGAGACAACTAACTTAACTACTACTCCGTAAGGGCCAAAGGGGAATTCAGCTAGATGTTTGATTTAGTTTATTGTAATACAAGAACGTCTGTTTGAAAGTGTCGAAAAAGGGGTAAAATAAAACATCGCTTTGGTTGACCAGAATACTATAGCACAAATTACTGATGAAGCTTCGAAAACTTACCAGGTGGCCTTGCATCTAAATGCTTTTGTAAACTAACCTATTTTGAACTAGAAAAACCACAAATATCAAAACCTATTTTGTAATTGAACTAGAAAAACCACAAATATCAAACCCTATTTTGTAACTGAACTAGAAAAACCACAAATATCAAACCCTATTTTGTAAATTCATCCAATATTGGAACATTAGCCTAAATTCTCTACATAATCAACTCATTATGCTCAACTAATTGAAGGGAAACTGACTTTTAAGACCAAGCAAAAAAAGAATCAATTATAAACTAACCTTGACAGATTGCGTGAAATAGAGTCGGAGATAGGAAAGACGACGGTCGGGGGCAACTACGTACTATGGAAGAGGAGGCGAGGAAGGTGGTGGTGGTGGTGGTGGAGCCGCGCGGCGAGGAGCGGTGCGAACTCGCCGGTGATGCGTTGGAATAGAGATTTGAAAGGATTCTAAAATCTTATCTGTTTGGCGGTCATAGCGCTGTACGTGTTTAAATGTTTAAAATTTTGTGAAGACCTGTTGAAGCGAACAAAGAGAAGCCCGCCCCTTTAGACAGGTGTCTATTGAGGCGGGCAAATAAAGCCCCCTTCAACTGGCTCTATAGAAGCGAATACCACAAAAGCCCGCCCCAACCTGTTAGTTAAATATTTGACCCACGTTGACTAAGTGGTTATTGAGGCTCGCTTATATATGCCCCCCTAAAAAAGGGGGCTACAACAGGGGTTTTTTCCACTAGTGCATAGCCTCATCATTTTGCTGTGGCTCACTATCAACCACATTATTCTCTTCAAACTCATCTTCAGATCCACTGGATATCTCAATGGTGGGTTCAGGAACTATAAGGTTAGGATTTTCAATCTCTACCTGTAACGCCCCGTCTTCTAAACACCATTAATTAGGTTAATTATCTTTAATTAGCAGCGGAAACCCTAATTTAGTCGGAGCGTCACTTGCCGTATCTCCCTCGTGGGAAATACAAGGCGACATAACCTTTTTTACATTTACTGACTACTGTTGAGTAACAGTAATTATACTTCACTTCGATTAATTCTTTAAAATTTACATTGAAATCTGAGTAAACCTTAATAAATATTTCCAACATGTTTGAACATTAATTTAAAAATGTAACTCAAATCGTGAAATCAAACTTAGAGTTTAATTAATACATCCCTTTATTACTAATGACATAGTTATCTTTATTAAACATCGATCGTGAATTTGATGGTTGCATCCTCACTCTAAGGTATCCCATGATCTTCTTCGTACCTAAAACAAAAGCAACATCGTGAGCCGAGGCCCAGTAACATACTACCCTAACAGCGTAAACTCATTTCAATTCATTTTATTTACTTTGCAATCAGGGAGAATAGAACATAGTAAAACATTTTCATAAATGCAATAAAACATCATTTATAACTTGAAACTTTGATCGTTCCCATTATCTTTCATAAAACCTTCTTTTTACTTGGTAACTGACAAGTTAGCCTTGCGGGACGTCTCCCACCTTGTGATAGTCCTCAAGGAGCACTCTCCCTTGTTGGACATACGCCCGTACATAGATAGTTTCTCTTTTAGCTTGCGGTAACCCTCAAGGAGCACTCTCCCTTGTTGGGTGTCCCGCGGTACGGCGGTACGTGCACGACCTAGAAATAGTAACCCCACTAACTGCCAGAACCTGTTACACTTTTATTTATCATGTTTCGTATCTTATTCGTAACTCATAAACATCATTCTTATAAAATCATTTATAAACACATTTAAATATCATCATTCATAAAACACACTTATAAACATATTTCATATCCCACAATCCAATAAAAACATATCATTATAAACATATTTCATAATCTCATAAAACACAGTTCATAAGGGGATTGTGGGTGTTAGCAATAGATGTTACCTCAACCGTAGTTTATACTTCCTGTTCGATGGATCGTTCGTCCTGAGCTCCAAGTCCGATTTCTTTCAAAATATTAAATTATTCAATTAGTTATTAATATGGTAATAATTTAACTTAGAAATTTCGAATTATTATAAATAACGAATTTTCTAAAAATAAAGTTAGAAATATATAAATTCATAGTTTTAATGAAAATATAATTAAACACCAATTTTAGTAATATATATAATTTATGGAAATTTCAATCGAAGTATATATAAATTCTAAATCAATTACACAAGATTTATTTAATTATGTCCTTGATAAATTTAGTACGGTAATTTATTTTTCTTAAACTCGATAATCAAATTTATTTATTTCCTGAAAATAATAACAATTCATTAGTAAATAATTATCTCATAAAATTTATTAAAACATGAATAATAAGGAATTGATAATCTGAAATTCAGGTTTATCTTACCCAAAGCCCAATTGATTGGCCCAACTTAAGTAAGGAGGAATAAAAGAGGTTTCAATTTCAGAAACAAAGTTTCTGAAATTGAGCAGCAAGGGGAGCAGGGCACGAACGAAGCAGGGGCACGAACAGGAGGAACACGTGGAACAGGAAGAGAGAAGGGAGGCTGGGGGCTCAGCCTGGGCGGTGAAACCGCGCCGAGAGGCGACGGTGATGGTGGTTTGAGGCGGCAGAAACAGGGGAGGGAAGGGGGAGAGGGGCGCAAACAGGGGAGAAATCAGGGGAGTTTGGGAGTGTTCTAGGGCGGTCTTGGGCGGCGTCACGCCGGAGTATGTGGGGGCAGGAGTTGGTTTGCAAGGTGGTGGGGGAGGTTAGGAGTGATGGCGCGACGTTGGCGGTGCCGAAAAAGGGAAAAGACAAAGCGGGGCAGGGGAGTGCGTGGGAGGAGAAAAGCAGGAGAGGTGAGGGATGGTGGTGGTGCGATGGTGTTGAGATGGTGGAGGAGCTGGCGATTGGTGGTGGTTTCAGTGGCAACAGCCACTGAGGGTGGTGGTGGTTTGCACGGAGCAGGAGCAAAAAGGGGGGTAAAAATTGGTTTGAATTTCTCTTATTTTTGATGTTGAAAATTCAATTGGAATTAGGATTGATTTGTATAGTCAAGTAGAGTGAAGAACAAGCTCAAATTCTTGGGGGTTAAGGCATGAATGTGGACTGAATTGAGGGTGGAGAGGAATGAAGAAATTTATGCATTTCTTGTTTTGTACGTGGAGAGCAAAGAGAAGAAGGGAAATGGAATCTTGGTGCTCTAAGGGCATTTTCGTAATTTCACATGGTTGAGTAAAATTCAGAAATTCTGTTTCTATTTTCGGAAATTACTAAAAACAGAAATGTTTAATTAAAACAAAGTCTCGTAAAATATATCGTTAACGAAAAATAAATAAATAAATTTTCGTTTATAAATTTATCGTTTAAAATAAATCGTAAAAACGTTTAAAATGACGAAATTTTTAAATTATTTCTAATAATTAAAACGAAATTACGTTAATAAAATATTATTAATTTTAATAAATCGAGTTTAAAAATTTCGGGGTATTACATTCTTACCCCCTTAGAAAAAGTTTCGTCCTCGAACTTTGAATTGATTGTTGAAAGTCGAAAATATTTGAATAAAAGTACGATATTTTATTTTAAAACCAAGATCTCACAATTTCATTCCAATTCCGACGATGTCTAGCTTTCATTCCACCATCTTCTTTGATGACTTCGCTTCAACTCGAGACCTAGAATCGAAGAGTAAAGAATACAAAAAGGGCAAAATTATATATTGATCCTTAATCGTCATTAAGGTCAATTACATTCCGCCATCGTATTTCGTATCTCCACTTTACTTCATAAAATAGGATCGAGGAGCAAAGAATATAAAAGGGGCAAACTTGTAAACATAGACTAGGCTCCCGTTTTACTTTGTGATATCCCGTTTGAAAATATTTTCCGCTGAAAATAGTAATTTTTAATACAAAATTATATGTAATGAAAATAAATATTTATCTAACAATTATAATAATCAAATAATTTGCAAAAGTCATTTGTTATAATAATCTCGTACTCTGAGCTCAGGAGAACTTCCATCGAAGGCGGCTTCCATGTAAAAAGATTAGTTATTACCAATGCAATCATGACATCATAAACATAATCCATAAAGTATATCATAATTCAAAAATTGAAATTTCACTTTCAACATAAGCATAACATTCATATCATAATCATTTGATCTAACACACGAGCATGGTTGATTCGTAACACGTTTACATAAAACATCGCGGTTCGTACATTATATCATTCTTAGGCGACTATTTGGAGATATTGCGTTTTCGTTTGTTCTTGAGCTTCCTTGCTGCAGGAATCTTTTCGTTGACTTTCTTTATTCGATTCGTTTTGATTTCGATCTCCGCTCTTTTCTTCTACGTTGAATAACTTCGTTGACTACGTTCGTTGCAGGGGTTCGAGTGAATCACGTGATAGAAAATACATCGTTGGACATACGACTTCGATCGTTACTTATTCTTAGTATTTCAGGTAGACAACCCTCGTATTTCGCGGATAATGCTAAGTCATCAAATGTGCCTTTATCAGAAACAATCTATCTTCCAGAAAACTTAGTTCAGACTACCTGGTTTTATAGACATGTCATTTTGTCGATTTCCTATTCTCAATTTCATTGCATTCCTCAATCATTCATAACTCATTTCGAATTTCATAACATTCATTGATATCATCAACCTGATACACAGACTAATTCTTGATAACTCATTTTGGTAGAATCCTCAAAGCTTTATATGCAAACTCAATTTCGTCTTTTCGATCACCACAAAACATGTTTTCCCATAACATTTTATAAACCTTAAATTATCTCACTTAGCTTTCTTCATGGAGATCATCAAGCATCCTTTCAGATAAATACATAAAAACAATCCTTATAAATTATGCGGAATGGTAATCTAAGAATCGATTTCAATCGTAACTTCAATGCTTTAAACCTCGATTTAATTGTTGATTCGCCACTTACGAAATAAAAACTCATGCTCTTTCGATACTCTATCATTCAATCTTTTGATATACTAATTCCTGATAACTCCTTTTGATAAAATCCTCAAAATCTTATTCATATGTCAACTAAAACGGGTCTTCTACCCTAACTCATGTGGTTCATAACATTTATGTATAACTTCTTAGCTTCCTTAATAGAGGCATATCAATCATCTTTTAGATACTAGACTTTTGTACTTATACACCAAAATATTTATCATGGATAACACGGAAAGGTAACCCTAGAATCAATCTCATTCATAATTTGAACACTATAAACCTATAATAACCTTAACTTAATTAGTGATCCACCACTCGTGAAATACAACCTTATGCTCGTTTGATACTTAAACATTTATACTATCCTTAAAGATTCCATAACCATAAAAATTCCTCAAAACAATTCATATCCACAAAATCTTTGTGTTCGCACCGTGCTTTAACTTAACTTCTTTCAAGAAAACAGTAATGCTTAAACTTTGCCTAGTCTGTCTAGGGTAGGAAACTCATAACATGATAAACATGAAAACATGGGAAGTTCGGATCCAAAGCGAGAGAGATAAATTAAAATAATACTAATGTTGGCGCCATCGTGAATGTTGCGCTTGTTGTGAGCTTCGTTCATGGCATCGTTAATGCCCTCGACAATCGATATTTCGCATAATATATTCAACCAGGAAAACATAAATAACAGGAGAATAAATCCCTTTAATCCCGTTCCTACACTCACACTCATTCCATTTTAACTTGAATTGATTTTAAAATATTCTTTTTAACTTATTACTTAAAATTCTTGCTTAAAGCCTAATAAATTTTATTTCGTGCATAACCCGTAAGGTTTAGCACTTATGGTCGCAGAACCTTGGCTCTGATACCAAACTGTAACGCCCCGTCTTCTAAACACCATTAATTAGGTTAATTATCTTTAATTAGCAGCGGAAACCCTAATTTAGTCGGAGCGTCAATTGCCGTATCTCCCTCGTGGGAAATACAAGGCGACATAACCTTTTATACATTTACTGACTACTGTTGAGTAACATTAATTATACTTCACTTCGATTAATTCTTTAAAATTTACATTGAAATCTGAGTAAACCTTAATAAATATTTCTAACATGTTTAAACATTAATTTAAAAATGTAACTCAAATCGTGAAATCAAACTTAGAGTTTAATTAATACATCCCTTTATTACTAATGACATAGTTATCTTTATTAAACATCGATCGTGAATTTGATGGTTGCATCCTCACTCTAAGGTATCCCATGATCTTCTTCGTACCTAAAACAAAAGCAACATCGTGAGCCGAGGCCCAGTAACATACTACCCTAACAGCGTAAACTCATTTCAATTCATTTTATTTACTTTGCAATCAGGGAGAATAGAACATAGTAAAACATTTTCATAAATGCAATAAAACATCATTTATAACTTGAAACTTTGATCGTTCCCATTATCTTTCATAAAACCTTCTTTTTACTTGGTAACTGACAAGTTAGCCTTGCGAGACGTCTCCCACCTTGCGATAGTCCTCAAGGAGCACTCTCCCTTGTTGGACATACGCCCGTACCTAGATAGTTTCTCTTTTAGCTTGCGGTAACCCTCAAGGAGCATTCTCCCTTGTTGGGTGTCCCGCGATACGGCGGTACGTGCACGACCTAGAAATACTAACCCCACTAACTGCCAGAACCTGTTACACTTTTATTTATCATGTTTCGTATCTTATTCGTAACTCATAAACATCATTCTTATAAAATCATTCATAAACACATTTAAATATCATCATTCATAAAACACACTTATAAACATATTTCATATCCCACAATCCAATAAAAACATATCATTATAAACATATTTCATAATCTCATAAAACACAGTTCATAAAGGGATTGTGGGTGTTAGAAATAGATGTTACCTCAACCGTAGTTTATACTTCCTGTTCGATGGATCGTTCGTCCCGAGCTCCAAGTCCGATTTCTTTCAGAATATTAAATTATTCAATTAGTTATTAATATGGTAATAATTTAACTTAGAATTTCGAATTATTATAAATAACGAATTTTCTAAAAATAAAGTTAGAAATATATAAATTCATAGTTTTAATGAAAATATAATTAAACACCAATTTTAGTAATATATATAATTTATGGAAATTTCAATCGAAGTATATATAAATTCTAAATCAATTACACAAGATTTATTTAATTATGTCCTTGATAAATTTAGTACGGTAATGTATTTTTCTTAAACTCGATAATCAAATTTATTTATTTCCTGAAAATAATAAGAATTCATTAGTAAATAATTATATCATAAAATTTATTAAAACATGAATATTAAGGAATTGATAATCTGAAATTCTGGTTTATCTTACCCAAAGCCCAATTGATTGGCCCAACTTAAATAAGGAGGAATAAAAGAGGTTTCAATTTCAGAAACTTTTGTTTCTGAAGTTGAGCAGCAAGGGGAGTAGGGCACGAACGAAGCAGGGGCACGAACAGGAGGAACACGGGGAGGAGGAAGAGAGGAGGGAGGCTGGGGGCTCAGCCTCGGCGGTGAAACCGCGCCGAGAGGCGACGGTGATGGTGGTTTGAGGCGGCAGAAACAGGCGAGGGAAGGGGGAGAGGGGCGCAAACAGGGGAGAAATCAGGGGAGTTTGGGAGTGTTCTAGGGCGGTCCTGGGCGGCGTCTCGCCGGAGTATGTGGGGGCGGGAGTTGGTTTGCAAGGTGGTGGGGGAGGTTAGGAGTGGTGGCGCGACGTTGTCGGTGCCGAAAAAGGGAAAAGACAGAGCGGGGCAGGGGAGTGCGTGGGAGGAGAAAAGCAGGAGAGGTGAGGGATGATGGTGGTGCGATGGTGTTGAGATGGTGGAGGAGCTGGCGATTGGTGGTGGTTTCAGTGGCAACAGCCACTGAGGGTGGTGGTGGTTCGCACGGAGAAGGAGCAAAAAGGGGGGTAAAAATTGGTTTGAATTTCTCTGATTTTTTATGTTGAAAATTCAATTGGAATTAGGATTGATTTGTATAGTCAAGTAGAGTGAAGAACAAGCTCAAATTCTTGGGGGTTAAGGCATGAATGTGGACTGAATTGAGGGTGGAGAGGAATGAAGAAATTTATGCATTTCTTGCTTTGTACGTGGAGAGCAAAGAGAAGAATGGAAATGGAATCTTGGTGCTCCAAGGGCATTTTCGTAATTTCACATGGTTGACTAAAATTTAGAAATTCTGTTTCTATTTTCGGAAATTACTAAAAATAGAAATGTTTAATTAAAACAAAGTCTCGTAAAATATATCGTTAACGAAAAATAAATAAATTTTCGTTTATAAATTTATCGTTTAAAATAAATCGTAAAAACGTTTAAAATAACGAAATTTTTAAATTATTTCTAATAATTAAAACGAAATTACGTTAATAAAATATTATTAATTTTAATAAATCGAGTTTAATAATTTCGGGGTATTACACTACCACATCATCATCACTATCCTCCTCAACCTCACTAGCTTGCTCCTCATGGATCATGCCATCTTCACCATCACTTTCTATTCCTCCATAGCCCATACCTAGACCCGCAGAGTACTTCCCATCCTCATAGCTATTTTCCGCAACCTCTAAGATAGTAGCAAGAACCTCAGAGTCATACTTCCACCTACCATCACTAGTCCCATATTTGTACCAATTAGGGGTACCATCACCAAAATGCATGTCACTGAACTTGTTCTTGAGGTCTATGTAAGGGTTCTTATGGGGTAAACAATGTATAACCATACTAGCCATCATATATTTGTGCCTAAGGTGTGGCATATTCTTGGTCGAAGCCAAATAGTCACAAGCAAACACGATCTTCTGAACATACGTGCGAGGAGTCTCATTATCCATCTTCTCTAAGTATCCTAGACTGGTGAACTTAGAAGGTAGCATCCTTAATTCCTGAAAATTCACAACTCAAAAGTCTTACTAACGCGTTTCCATAGAAATTCCAACCCCAAAAGGATACTATAAATAGTTCGTGGAGCCATACAATTTCAATGCACAAATATATGCTCAACATGAAATATGATGCAATTAATCACATAAAGCAAGATAAAACATGGTTAGGACATATTCATGGCACTTAATAAATCACATTGTCACATAATATGCATTCTTAGTCTACCCAATGCTCACTTGAAAATAATATTAATTTTCGAAATTAATTAAGAAATAACTCCTAACTTAGTTGAAATTATTTAAGTTAAAATCGAAAATTAATAAGAAATATTGATTAATTAAATATATAAATAAATAAATAAATTTTGGGTAATTTAAAATAAAATAAAAAGAAATCCGATATTTTTTTTAAATTAAATTAAAAAAATATTCGAATAAATAAATAAATAAGTAAATATATAATTAAAATAATTCGGATATTTAAATAAAATAATTTCCGAAATTATTAAAATAAATTCGAATTATTTTCGAAATTTTCGAATAAAATAAAAAAAAATTCGGAAAAATAAAGTAATTTTACGTAATAATCCAACTTTTCAACTCATTTCAAACAACCCAAAATAATTGATATTTGACCTTTAAAATACTGAGTACTCAAAATAATACGTTTTGATTTTAGGAAATTAATTTTCGAAAATCCTAAAGTTCCGCAATCGTAGTTTAAGGATTTACCACTTTGCACTATTAGTTAATGCAAAGCAGCTCTCAAACTAGAGCTCTGCAAATACCACTTTGTAACACCCTAATAATTCCTTGCTTTTATAAAACCATTTTCCAACTTAAAATAAAGGAGTTACTAAAGTATTACCGCCACCGTGATAACGGTTAAGGCTATTACCAGAATTACGCAGCGGAATTAAATGTCAACTAACTTTTAAAAAAACATAATTAATGAAATATTGAGGCCTCCTACAATTTGGAACCATAATGGCCCAAAACCCAAAACATAAATAGTTTCAAACATTTCCAACATAATTAAAGTATTATTAAATAGTTCAAAATACGAAAACATGCAACTCTCTCGATCATCCCAAGCCATGATTCCGATCTACCAACCTGCTATTTTATTCTACTCCCCATCAATGCAAGTGCAAATGATAGATCATCATAGGGTTATTAAGGCAAAGGCCATGACCAAAACACACAAAGCACGTAGTCAGCAAAAGCTGAGTACTTACAAGCATAGGGTGAATGAAACTAAAACATGCATCACTCACTAAGTACTAATCAACATGCAAAAGCCATACAATAATAAACAATCAATCATGAATACAAGACTCGACTCTTGACTCGACTCTTGACTCACAATTTTTTTTTTTTTTGGCAAATAAAGATATTTTATTACCAAAAGAGGGAATTACACCTAGTCAAAACTAGGAAGCAATTAAAAGCCAGACCATCAGTACAACATAATCAACAGCAAGCAACAACCAACAACTAATAAACTACAACATAGGCTAAGTAAGCAGAAACATATGCTGGCTAGCAGTTGCCCTACAAGCAACTCTAAACATAATATCTGGGACAATATTAGCAGGCTTCCTACATTTGTGATTAAACACCATCTCATTCCTCTGCAACCAGATGTTGTACAAGCACTCAGCAAAATACATAATAAGCAGCTTGTATCTGTCCCCAGTTCTCTTGGCAGCTTTCAGAATCCATACTAACTCTTGGTCAAAAGAAGAAGCTTTCCTGGTAAACTTTAGGCTATGCAGAATAGCATTCCATACTGCAGCAGAATACTCACACTCAAAGAACAAATGTGCTGCAGATTCTTTCTTTATAGTACACAAAGGGCAATCCTCCACAGTAGTGATCTTCCAAGCCACAAACCTGTCCCTAGTAGGGAGCCTATTCCAGAGAGCAAGCCAAGTGATAAACAAGCTCTTAGGGGATGCTTTGTTGTTGCAAATAACCCTTCTCCATGGCACTTTCACATGATCACCAAGAAGGCATTGATACATCTTTTTGATAGAAAATTTGCCATTCCTGCAAACTGTAACCTAACCTCCCACATCTTCAATCATTTGAACAGAAGATAGAATCTTCTTAAGTGGCCAAGACATAGTAGCAGGCCACTTAGTGTCAAGAGATCTCCCCTTAATATAGTAGGTGTGCACCCACCTACACCACAATTTATCTTTTTTGTGTGTCAATGCCCATAATAGCTTAGCTACTGCAGCTTAACTCACAATTTAATTAGAATAAGCTTCGAACGGGCCAAAAGAATAATCCACAAAGGGAAAAGGTGATGGGAGCCAACCATACACCAAATATATAATAACAAAATCGGGCCATACCGAGTGTCGGGCCATACCGATGGAATTCCTGCGCATAATATAAATGAAACAACGTCTTGTATTATTAGTAGGAGTATGAGCTTTCCGGCAAGACTCCCCCCATTGTTCGTACTCAAGGTGTATACGTTCCAAGAGTTTTGAAGCTTGTTCTGGTTGCACTTTACGTTTATTAATATTTTATAAAAGGCGAGCTCAAGACTCACCAACATGCACACATACAATTAATAAACAACAACCAAAACAATCTTATTTTAAATGCTTTAGGACTTGTGATCAACAAGGCAAGACACTTGTGATATTACTACCATGTTCCTCCTCACCAAAGTGAGACTCCACATCATGCACATTAACATAAGGGTTGTGCCCTTGCACGACAAATCCTAATTCATTTCATACATAATATTCCCAACTGAACCCTACATGTGCGGTGGCTTACGTGAGCTAACCCTTCACATGTGGTAAAATAAATAGTACAACGAAGTACGAATAATTGGCTCAAAGTATGTTAGACATCCCGTACAATAGCATACAAATAAATAATCCATCCCTTGCATGTGAAATAAACCATACATGCATAAAAATTCAACAACATGTTTGACAATGAAATCCACACTCATAATAATTCCAACATGCTTGTTCAACAATTGATCCAATAAATCCAACATCACAAATCACATGCTCGTTCACCAAAATAAACATGATTCCAAATAATGTAATTCACATCATCAACAATCATGTAATGTCATTGACAAAAGGTGTGGTCGCCCTAGACTTGTACGTACCTTGAATACCTAAGCGTAGGGGCCACTTTGCAATAACGAGCACTCAACTAGAAATCACCTCCTATCATCAAAATAATGAAACTTAAATTATTTCCATGTTCATTAAATTTCCAGCAACTTTATAAAATTTAAACCCTCCTTTAGACTTTAGAATTCAATCGTTTTTCAATAATTAAAACGTCTCAATTTGCAAAATCAATCCCTAGTACGAAAACATACCTTTTCCGCCTTTAAAATAAATAAAAATCGACACTTTAAACCTTTATTCAAATATGAAAATATAATTGATTATCATAATTAAAATCATCACCTAATTATGCTAAACAATTGACTCATTAGGTCTAGGTTAAAACCCTAACTTGAAAATCCCAATAACACTAGTTTATCATCATAAAAATCAATACTTTATTCAATAAACAAATCTGAAAATTTATTCTTTAATAATTAAAACAAGCCTAATGAATCATTACACGCAAATCCTCAAACCACGGTATTCATAGCCGGTTCCCAGCATTTTAATTACTCAAAATAATATTAATATAATAATTTAAAATACGGAATTTATATAGAATAGGTAAGGAAGAAGAGAATTATACCAATACAGCCTATAGCACGGAACAACCACGAATTAATGTGATTGTGCGAAAAAGATTGAACAACGAACGAACAAGCAACAACGTCAACACACAACGCACCACTCGTGGGCGTGTGTGCAGCGACGAAGAGGAACGGGCAGCAGGGGCACACAGCAGTGCTGGCGAGAGGGGAGCAGCGCGCGCTGGCGTGGGCGAACAGAGTGAGGGAGCGTGGGCGCGAGGACGAGAGAGAGAGGGAGTGTGGGCGTGCGGCAGCACCACACAACAACAACACACACGCACAAAGGGGGATGGGCGATGTGCCGTGCAAGGGGCACGAGCAGCAGCGGACACTCGTGTGCGGGACGAGGGCCGGACGAGCAAGGAGGAGAGAGAAAGAGGATTGTTGGGCAAGAAAGAGAGAAAAGGGTTAATGACAAAATAGGGGGTGATTTAATGATGAGGGAGTCTATTTATACGCTCCCTAATCCCTTGATGGGCTAGGCTTAGGAGATTTGAGTTGGGCTTAGGAAATAAATGATTTGGGCTAGCTTAGGATTTAAATTAAACTCTTTTGATTGGGCTCGTTTAGTAAAACGAATTGGACTTTTTATTTAAAACCCGGAGCTTTAAAAATTATTTGCAACTCATTTAGTTTCCCGACTCAAGAATTAAATTCGTTTCGTAATTAATTAAAATAATAAATATTTTAATTAATTAAAATACATTAAATAAAATGCATTTAAATATTATTTAAATGTTCATAAATCGTAAAATGCTTTATAAATATAATAAAATATACTTATAAATATTATAAAAATACGAGGTATTACACCATAGTCTGTCGGTCGATGCCCGACATTTCCTTGACCGAGAAAGCAAACACATCCTTGTATTCTCGCAGAATAGCAATGATTTTGCCTCATAATTCTTCGTCTATGTTCTTACCAACCCGAACAGTATGTAGCAGATCTTTGTCGAGCAAGATCTCCTCATCTTCCTAGGCTGGTCCAGGGCGGGCATAATGTTTTGGATCTTCGCCAAGGAATACACCTAGATCATGAGCCGCTGACTCTTTTTCCTCCGAACATCTCTTCTTCAGAGGGGTTCTGTACCTGAGATCGAGTTTTTCTCATTCTTGAAGCTGTTGTTGTAACATTGTCGAGCAGACCGCTGATCCCCATAGAGTTTTCCGACTAACCCGTTGTCTGTTTCATATTGGAGAAGGAGTTGATAGGTTGAGATGGCAGCCTTAATTTTGTTTAGTAGAGGCTTCCCCACTATTATGTTGTAAGGCAAGGGTGTGTCGACGACCATGAAGTCTATGGGAAGGCTTCTTCCTTTTCCTTTTTCTCCGATACGGACGGGGAGTTTGATCATGCCGACGGGGTATACTGATTGACCACCGAATCCTACGAGGGGTTGCCTGATGTCGATGAGGTCACTTTTCTTGTAACGTAGCCTCTCGAGGCATTCAAGAGTTAGGATGTCAACCGAGCCTCTACTATCAACCAACACTCTTTTAACTGTTTGGTTGGCTACCTTGATCTCAACGACTAGGGGATCATCATGTGGACCACGGATAGTTCGAGAGGGGTCCTCTTGGAACGTTATTGTTGGACACTTGAGGTCTGGTGAAGGCGCTTCCACATCGAGGATCTGATGGGTCAGTGCGTGCAAGTGTCTTTTTTTAGCGTTGCCGGTTAGGCCACCAGATGCGAGACCCCAGCTATAACCCCAACATATCCCTCGGTATGATCACTATGGACATCTGATCCCTTGTTATCTTCCTTCTTGTCAGAGGAGGAACCCTTCAAATATTTGTTCAACTTTCCTTCGTCGGCGAGTCTGTCCAAGGCCCTTTTAAATTCTCGACAGTCCTTGGTGGTGTGTCCGCACTCTTTGTGGAACTCACACCAGAGGCTCTTGTCTCTTTTTGGACGCGGGGGTCCTGATCGGGGTTGGACTTGGTAGCAATGACTTTTCCTTGATGCCAAGGTATATCTCCCTCCTGTTACTGTTGTACCGAGGGTCGTTTCCGTTATCAGTCTCTTTGAGCTTCTTCTCTTTTTCTCGTCCAACGACCTCTTTTTTCCTCTTAAGGTCAGTTTCGGCCGACGGATTACAGATTTTCGCGGATTGAATGTATCTCTGTGCCCGGACCATTGCTTGGGGGAGGGTAGATATTTGCTCGTCGGCCAAGACCCAACGAAATCGGCTTCCTGCCTTTAGCCCGGTCATGAGCGCGGTGAAGGCAACGGAATCTTACAAGTTCGGTATGTTCAAGGACTCGTCATTGAATCTCTTGATGTATTCCTTGAGGCTTTCGTTGGGTTGTTGTCGGACGGACATGAGATGCATACTGGTCTTCTTGTATACTTGTCCGGCAATGAACTGTGATTTAAGTAGAGCTACGAGCACTGAGAATCTCGTGATGACACCGGCCGATAGGCCAGAGAACCATGAGAGAGCCATCCCTTTGAGAGTGGCAGGGAGAACCTGCACCGTGCCGCTTCATCTCCTGTTTGGACAGTCATTCGGGCCTTGTAGGCATCCATGTAGTCATTCGGGTCAGAGGTCTCATCATATGGGTCGATAGAGGGCACCTTGACTTTGTTCGGGGTTGGTGCTTCAATGATCTGTCTGCTAAAAGGACTTAGGAAGCTGAGGTTGCCGAGCTGCACCTCATCTCGAGGGGGGGTTGGTTCCCGTCTCCCAGTCCGAGAAGGTTCTCTCTCTGTTTGGGTGTGTCTATCCGCCCCTCTTCCATATGTGATTGAGTTTTCTTCTTGATCTCGTTCTCGAGAGGATCCGTGTCAAGATCTTGGAGTTTCCACTAGGGTGAGGGAGTGTCGAGGATGATCAAGGGATCTTCTCGAACTCTCTTGTTGAGAGCGAGCGGAGATCCCCCCTGCATCTCCCTGTCTCCCCTCGCATCTTCGAGAGTTGATGATTTCGCAGGCGTCGAGCTCACCTCTCCTGAGTCTTCGTTGGACAATCACATTTAGAGCATCGCTTCGGCCATGCCTCTGGGGTGGCGGGGGGAGGCTTCTCGATGTCCAGTGTCCCCCTGTGTGTCGAGGAGGATTTAGTGGTAGTTCATGGTCTCTTTCGGGCTGAGGAGGACCTTTCGTAGAGAGCGTGCTTCTGGGGGGCTGGAGGCGTGATCTTGTCTCCCCCTGGGCTAGGACCTCCTCCGATGACCTTGGTTGACCTCTGGGTCGAGATGGGCTTTCATTACCATCCCGGAGGTTCAACACGACGACCCTGAGGTTGCGCTCTAAATTGTCCTTGAACTGTTGAGCCAATCTCCTTAAGTCTTCCTGTGTGACGGGCAAAGGTCCCTCGACTTCTCCATGAGGTTGCGGGTCGCTGGGATGGATCGACTCGAGCACATGATCATGTCGAGAGGACAGCACTGGCCCACGACGCAGCTGATCGTCGACATGTCTGGAGGCCGAGGACCTTCCTTGAGAGGGTGACTGGGTAGATGAGGGATGTCGAATAGGTGACGGTCGTCAAGCACGTCTGGTGTTCACCATGGCTTTTTGTTAAGCGGTCCCCACAGACGGCGTCAAACTGTTTCTGCCGGAGAAACTATAAATATAATAACTTGGGAATTAGCTTAACCGATGACGTATTTGACCGTGATTTCCTTATATCCAACCACCTATGTTACCGTTTTTAGACAGTCCTTGAATATGTCCGAGGAACCTTCGTATTAAAGTTAGATAAGTTGTTGTTAAGTGAGAAGAACTAGAGAGAGTGACTGATTTTCTTTTTTAGGTAATGATTAGATAGCATTTTTTAATGATTACAGTAGAGTATTTATATGATTACACGTGGGTAATTACGTAATTATGTCTACTTCTAACTAAAAATTTGTCCTCCTTAGTTCCCAAGACTCAAGGGCATTTTTCGTTTTTTTATACCAAGTTGGGCTGACCATGTGTATGGGCCCAAACAATAGTATACTATTAGCAATTGGTTTTACGATGGAATCTAACGTACTTGTACGGTGTATTTGTTAATTATAAAGATTATTTTGTGAAAGTGAGTATTACCAAATAAGACATGGTCAAGGCTTGTATTTGGAAGAAACTCATAGACAATCAATTTTTCATTAGCATTTGAGCAAAGCCCCACAAGCCTCACAAGATTCTTGTGCTAGTTTAGCCACAAGACGAGCCTCAGTAGTGAATTCCTTTTCACCTTGTCCTAAGTCGCCGGAAAGCCTCTTAATGGCTACTTCTTGCCCGTTTTTTAATATTCCCTGTGGATATTATGATTAAAGAAACGAAAGATGGACGTAAGAACAAAGAGTTTCGGATATATATCTTAATAGTACATAAAGATATAGGCAAACTAATACCTTGTACACAGCCCCAAAACCACCTTCACCGAGCTTATTATCACTTGAGAAATTTGTGGTAGCAACTTTCAAAGTCGCAAAATCATATTCCACAAGTTCTGTATCTTTAAGTCCGTCTACTCCATCACTTTCAACTGTTTCATCCAAATAGTTATACATCAAATCCATAAATTGGGACCTAAGGTAACCAAATCGAGCTAGTAGACTCAAAATACATGGTACTCCCCTGTCCTTTCAATTTACTCGCTCTACTTTGATCATATTTCATGAACTATATATACATTGAAAAAAAAGGTTTAGTGAGATTTTATTAGAATTTCTCGATTTATACTTTACTTTTTATTGATTTTGCCTATTGAAAATGGAAGATATTAACGTTAGAGTTAATATTAAGTAACCTCTTAAGCATGTGCACTATGCCAACAACTCTTCCGGCTAACAAGTGGCTCATCAATTGTTATGTAATTTCTTGAGCTTGTTGTCACGGGTGGTCTCTCTCCATTACATGGGCCATTTGGTGGGCCAAACGATAACCGTTTGGGCTGAATTTTGGGGGTCCCACCAGTTTTGGGCCAATGAAGATGATGGTTGGGCCGGATTATCCAGATCAGGCCCATAAAGGCCCGCACACAGCAGAACAATAGCGGATGGGCCTAGAAGCTTCTAGAATGTTCTACGGTGTTCTTGAGCATTCTAGCATGGGTGGAGCTTGAAGGTTCTAGATAGGTATATTCTAGAACTATATCTTGTATATTTGTGTAATTATCTAGAAGGTTCTAGGTACCTCCTTGTATAGGAAGTTCCCTTTGAGGTGGGAACATTCTAGAGAATTTTAGGCCATTCTTTGTAAAGAGTAGTGTAGAATATTCTAGAGTATATAATGTTCTAGGCTAGGGACTTGGGTGCCTATAAATATGCTTCCCCATTCATTTGTACAAATCAGCCAACACATTTGTAATTCTCTCAAGCAATACAAAAAACTTTCAAAACTCTCTTGCTTACAAGTTTCCTTACTTTGCATTTTCGTAGCACACTTAACATAGCTAAAACATCGGGTAGCCTTGACTAGTGATCTGACGGGACTGTGACGCTAGTGGGCAGCGTGCATAAGGCTTGAAAATAGTCAGCACGTGACAAGTGGTATAAGAGCGGGAACGTTCGTTGGGCCGCAACATCGTTGAAGTTGAAGTGCTAGCTGTTGTGTGGACGAAATTCTGATCGGAGGGCTGATCGTATGGCATCGATGAAGGAAAGTGTTGGTGCATCTGGTTCGGTGGAGGATCCCACCAAGAGGAGGAAGCCATCGACCTCGGAGCTTAATGGTCGCTTGGCTAAAGTGGAGCTGGCGACGGCGGACCTCGTCGACAGCATGGGGATTGCGGAGCAGCAACTCGAAGAGTTGAAGGGGCTTGCTGCTAGTCATGGGCAAGGCATCGAGGGAGTCGATAGCCGTGTCCAAGTGTTGGAGTTGGGGGCTACGATGGCGGCTGAGGAGGCAAGGGAAGCCATGAACGTCCTCATTAATAAGGTTGCTGCCACACTTCGGGGAGAGGTGGCACAACTAAGGGATGCCATCATGGGGCATTACAATGCCATGAAGGAGCAACTAGAATCCGTCAATTAAGGGGGACGTAGTTCTACTAAAGGCGACAATGGCAGGGGGTGCTACTATGAGGGAGGGACCAAGGATGAAGGTTCCGGAGCCATCTAAGTTCGAGGGCAAGCGTGACTTGAAGGCTATCGATAATTTCTTGTGGAGCATCGAGAGGTACTTCGAGGCCACACATTTGGATGACGATGCTACAAGAATCTCCACCGCCACCATGTACTTTTTAGAGGACGCCATCCTATGGTGGAGAAGGCGTGTGTTGGACATACAAAAGGGGCTGTGCTCGATCAAGACATGGGACGAGTTCAAGGCCGACTTCAAGAGGCAGTTCTACCCGAAGAATTCCGAGGAAATCGCGATGAAGAAGTTGCGTGGGTTGAAGCATACCAGATCGATCAAGGAGTATGTGAAGGAGTTTACTTCACTCATGCTAGAGATATCGGATCTTCCGGAGAAGACCCAACTCATCTACTTTATGGATGGGCTACAACGATGGGCGGAGCAAGAGGTGCGGCGACGAGGAGCCAAGGATCTTGCCGAGGCCATAGCAGTGGCGGAGTCCCTATATGAGCTGCCAAGTTCGAGACGGGACAAGGGTCGGAGGTTCGAGGAGGACGAAGGCAACGAGGAAGCATCACATCAACTGAGGGCCAAGCATGCGGAGCATGGGAAGGATAAGGCCCAACCGAAGAGGGACGGTCGTGACGGAGGTAAGTCATTTAGGCCTTTGAAATGATATCTTTGCGAAGGTGAACATTTTGCAAGGAACTGCCCCGTCCGACAAAAGTTGGAGAAGATGAATGCCATGGTGGGCACAATGGAGGAGGATCCAGCAGCCGAGAGAAGGCTAGGGGCGTTGCAAGTGGACGAGGAGGTCCAGCTCGCAAACATGAGGATCCGTAATGATGGGGTCGTGGACAGCAGGCCTATGGACATGGTCGTGCCACGGGAGATGGCACCCACGACAATGAAGGGAGCGGGCGTCAAGTCGGGTGGAAACTTGATGGTCGTGCATGGAGAAGTGAACGAGGAACCGAGTCGGGTGCTCGTTGATACAGGGGCAACCCACAACTTTCTTGCGCGGGGAGCAGCCAAGAAGCTAGGGGTGCAGTTCACTCGGGTCGGCGGCGAGATAAAGGCCGTCAATTCAAGGGCAACGCCGGTGTACGGCAAAGCATGGGACGTGCCTATCCGCTTGGGGAAGTGGAAGGGCAAGGTCGACTTCATGGTGGTCGACATGGATGATGAGGACGTGGTGCTAGGCATTGAGTTCCTAGACTCGGTCCTACCGTTTCGGGTTGGTGATGGCGTGCTGACCATCACACACAAGGGCAGCGAGGTGGACATTCGGCTCGCAAGGGACAAGAAGGAGTGCATGAGAATCTCTTCCTTGAAGGCTCGTGCAACGGCACCCAAGGGACGTCAATGGAAAAGGGATGAGTGGTTCGGGCCGAGGGCACGAGAGGTTGCTGATCGTGTGAAGCTCCATGGGAGGAGCAAGAAAGGCAGGCATGGTGCCTATCGTATTGGCAAGGTTCCCAAGGTTGGGGACGTGCATCGGCAAGGCATCGGCAAAAGTGCATGGTACGGGTCGTGTTCACGTGTAACGGGACGTCTTGACAAGGGCGTCAAGAATTTGGGTGGGAGAGAATGACACGGGTCGTCTCTCTCTCCATTGCATGGGCCATTTGGTGGGCCAAACGATAACCATTTGGGCTGAAAAGGTCTAGTGAGATTTTATTAGAATTTCTCGATTTATACTTTACTTTTTATTGATTTTACCTATTGAAAATGGAAGATATTAACGTTAGAGTTAATATTAAGTAACCTCTTAAGCATGTGCACTATGCCAACAACTCTTCCGGCTAACAAGTGGCTCATCAATTGTTATGTAATTTCTTGAGCTTGTTGTCACGGGTCGTCTCTCTCCATTGCATGGGCCATTTGGTGGCCCAAACGATAACCGTTTGGGCTGAAATTTGGGGGTCCCACCAGTTTTGGGCCAATAAAGATGATGGTTGGGCGGGATTATCCAGATCAGGCCCATAAAGGCCCGCACGCAGCAGAACAATAGCGGATGGGCCCAGAAGCTTCTAGAATATTCTACGGTGTTCTTGAGCATTCTAGCATGGGTGGAGCTTGAAGGTTCTAGATAGGTATATTCTAGAACTATCTTGTATATTTGTGTAAGTATCTAGAAGGGTCTAGGTACCTCCTTGTATAGGAAGTTCCCTTGGAGGTGGGAACATTCTAGAGAATTGTAGGCCATTCTTTGTAAATAGTAGTGTAGAATATTCTAGAGTATATAATGTTCTTGGCTAGGGACTTGGGTGCCTATAAATATGCTTTCCCATTCATTTGTACAAATCATCCAAAACATTTGTAATTCTCTCAAGCAATACAAAAAGCTTTCAAAACTCTCTTGCTTACAAGTTTCCTTATTTAGCCATTTTCGTAGCACACTTAGCATAGCTAAAACATTGGGTAGCCTTGATTAGTGATCTGACGGGACTGTGACGCTAGTGGGCAGCGTGCATAAGGCTTGGAAATAGTCAGCACGTGACAGTGTGCACACTACCAACCACACTTCCAGCCGCCTTGTGACACTATCTCTTTGGCCACGAAGGCCTAGAATGAGCAACCGTACACCTAGAAAAGACTCGGCTAAGCGGCTAACCACTTTCTATACCGTGCATCTATATACATACTGTTGGAAATGCTCCCAAAATTATAGTTAATTAGTGGGTTAATGGATCATGGGATCATGAGATCATGATTAATAATATTTCTAATTATAGGTACATGAATATTATTAGTGGGTAGTAATGGGTTAGTGGGTTATTCCAAGTATGTTTTATGAGCCTATAAAAGGTAGCTTAATGTAATTTAATTAATTGGATTGAATGAAATAATAGTATAATTTTGCTACATTCTTTCCCCTCCCTCATCTCCATTATAATTTCAACACATACTTCTACCCTACTCTCGTAGTTATAAATATTAATTAGAAATTTAATCCATCACTTTAGCCATTGAAGTTACAAGCGCAGTCAAGGCCAAACATTAACCTATCTAAAATTAGAAACTGCCCAAAGATTCATCTCTGCTAAAAAATAGTTAGATCGAGAGTCTGTGTATAATAAGATTCGGGTCTGTGTTAGCCTAGTGGTTAAGACTGAGGGTCTGTGTACAATAAGATTCGGGCAATGTAAAGAAGTCTTAGCCTAGTGGTTAAGACTGAGGGTCTGTGTACAATAAGATTCGGGTTCGAATCCCGACCCTCCAGTTTATAATTTACATTGCCCATTATGGCTCATTTGTACAAAAAAAAAACGTTCAGTTATATATGGTCAGAGAGATAGAGGAAATAACAAAGAAGGAAAACAAGAGGATAATATGATCGAGATGGTTGCGAGACAATACCTGTATGCAACACTTTAGGTCCTCCGAGTATCCGTCCTGACATTTTCTTGGCATATTTCCTTGACTTGAACAGCCATAAGCTTGAAAGAAGTAGTCCTAATTCCACTGAACCCCCAATTGCTATCCCCGCTATGGTGGACGACTTCAGTCTCTTCTCCGTGTGCAAAATTTTGATGATCCTTAACAAGTACGTACGTACGAGGTTTTATAATTAAGTACGTTAATTATAGAGATGAAATAAAATTTACGGGGCTCACCTAGGGTTGCCGGCGTTTTCAGGTGAGGTGTTTCCTGTTGTATATTGGTATAGAACAGACTCCTATTATATCGTAACCTAGGTTGCACAGAAACGTGAAACGGAAACGGAAACGGATACGGGAAAACGGAGAAACGGGGAAACGACAATTTCCAAAATTGTAAGACACGGGGAAACGACAATTTAAATAATTACTAATAAAAATGCATTAATTAAAGGAATTTCAATTGGGAATTTTATCGAACACTTGGAGTGCAAGCCCATAACACCTACAATTCAAACCTTTGATAATTAAACCATTGAAACAAATCTTAATATTAGCTATTGTCCAGGTGTCCATACACTTATAAAACAATATCAAATAATCAAATATCCAAACAGCGTAAAATTAAACTGACTCAAATTAACCAATTTAGTGATTCAATTTCGTATACAATTAATTAGTGACACAATTTCGTATAATTTGAACTATTGAGCACAATCAAATCAACCCATTTTTCATATAAATGAATCTCATTTTTGTATAAATTAAACTCATCTCTATTATATAAGGCAAGAGCTGAGGGACTTTTTCGTAACATTATTTTTCGTGTCCCCATGTAAAATACAAAAATACCCTCAAATCTTTTAATTTCAAACCTTCCTGTAAAACACGGGAATCCCTAAATCACACACACACACAGCTCTCTTTCTCTCTCCTAAGTCTTCAGCGTCCCTAACCCTCTTCTTCCCTCCCGTTTTCTCTCTCCTTCCTCTTCGATCTTCTTCCTCTAATCATCTTCCACCATCGTAAACCCCAAAAAGTTCGTGTCTCTTTCACCGCACACGCAGACTCTCTCTCCTCCGCCTCTCACCGTCGCCATCACCATCAGCGTCTGATGTTCTGGAGATCCGGGTGAGATTTCAACAATTAGTTCAAATTTTCATTTTTTTTCCAATTAATTCTGGAGATTTTGTTGATTTGATATGTTTTTTCCAATTGTTTTTTCAATTCTCAGTTATTTCGATTTCAAATTTCTAAGATTTGGGGAAGAAATCGAGTTCCAAATCACGCTCTCTCTCTCTCTCAGGTAAATCACTCAGTTTCATTCATTTCTTAAATCTTTCAATTTCAAATTTGTAAGATTTGGGTGTTTAATTTGTTCCAGCTCCATTGATTGAAGATCGATTTCAAATTTGTAAGATATGGGGTTTAATCTTGCGTAAGTTATTTTTCCTTCACTATTTACTTTATTTTGATGACTAATTACGTTTTTTGATGCCATTATATCACGTTGATTATGTTTGTGAAAAGTCCTCGGTTTTGGGTTTGCGATATGGAATTTAATTGAATTCGTTTGTGAACGAAATTTCTGGAAACAGCTTGATTTGGGTTTCTCTTGAAATGGTTGCTTTTGATGTGCGGAAGTTTAATTGACCTGAAAATTTAAAAGGGTTTTAGTCTTCTGATGTTGTTATTCATTGGATTGTTTAATAGATTGAGTAATTATGTTATATAGATGTTGAATTTGGTGATTAATTTGTGAAACTTTGATGATTGGAAAGTTAAACTTTTTGAGATTTTTTCCATATTTTGCAGGAAGAATTGTCCAGTCTCAAAGATTTGGAAAATGCTTGCTTGAATTGAGTGGAAATAATGCTATAATTGTCATGGATGATGCTGACATTAAGCTGGTTGTTCGTTCTGTTATCTTTGCGGTTGTTGGTATAACTGGTTAGCGTGTACAACCTGTCGTAGGTTGGTAATTACATAGTATATGTTTATTGAATGACAGGTTTCAGTTGACAAGAGTAGTACGTAAGAAACACTCACGCACGCTCCTCTGTTTTTCTTTTCCTTTTCTATTTTCTTAGCTGCTTCATGAAAGCGTATATGAGAAGGTGATTGAGCAATTGCTTGATGTCTACAAACAAGTGAAGATAGGGGATCCTCTTGAGAATGGTACCTTACTTGGACCATTGCATACTCAAACTTCAAGAGATAACTTTGTGAAGGGAATTGAGGCCATACGATCGTCAACTTCAGTACTATTTCTTTCGAATTTCGTTGAATTAACTGATAACTTAGTCTTAATTAACTCATGCTTAACTGATTTGTGCTTAGTGGTTCGAGATTAACGCTGCATGTTGTTAGTGTTGAATTGTTTTATTTTCTTGGAATTTTGTGTTTGGTTTTATGATAATCACAGGTTATTTAGATTTTTGGTGTTATAAATTGTTGAATTTCTTACATTTTTTTGGGTTTTATGATAATCACACAAAGATGGAAATACCTAGTTGACTAATTTATGATTTTGGCTTCTCCTGTAGTTTGTCTAATTTTGGATGATGTTGACATTAAGCTGGCTATTCGTTCTGTTATATTTGCGGTTGTTGGTACAACTGGTCAGCGCTGTACAACCTGTCGTAGGCTGGTAATTACATAGTATCTGTTTATTGAATGATAGGTTTCAGTTCACAAGAGTAGTACGTAAGAGACACTCACGCACGCTCCTCTATTTTTCTTTTCCTTTTCTATTTTCTTAGCTGCTTCATGAAAGCG
This sequence comes from Spinacia oleracea, assembly GCF_020520425.1. Taxonomy (NCBI): domain Eukaryota; kingdom Viridiplantae; phylum Streptophyta; class Magnoliopsida; order Caryophyllales; family Amaranthaceae; genus Spinacia; species Spinacia oleracea. The sequence continues at coordinate 34,546,380 of NC_079492.1, forward strand.
TATATGAGAAGGTGATTGAGAAATTGCTTGATGTCTACAAACAAGTGAAGATAGGGGATCCTCTTAAGAATGGTACCTTACTTGGACCATTTCATACTAAAACTTCAAGAGATAACTTTGTGAAGGGAATTGAGGCCATACGATCGTCAACTTCGGTACTATTTTTTCTGAATTTCGTTGAATTAACTGATAACTTAGTATTAACTAATTCATGCTTAACTGATTTGTGCTTAGTGGTTCGAGATTAACGCTGCATGTTGTTAGCGTTGAATTTTTTTATTTTCTTGGAATTTTTTGTTTGGTTTTATGATAATCACAGGTTATTTAGATTTTTGGTGTTATAAATTGTTGAATTTCTTACATTTTTTTGACTAATTTATGATTTTGGCTTCTCCTGTAGATTGTCTGATTTTGGCTTCTCCTGTGGTTTGTCTAATTTATGATTGTGGCTTCTCCTGTGGTTTGTCTAATTTATGATTGTGGCTTCTCCTGTAGTTTATTGTTTCTTATGCAGTCTCTTGAAGTGCTTTCAGAACTCTATTCCCCTGTATTAAGCCCGTACCTCAGATTGAGCTCCTTTAGCTGTAATATATAATAAAGATACAATGAAAATGAACTCCAGAATGCCAAGTCTAACTGACATATTTTGTGCAGCCTTACATTTTCTGTCTTAATGTCCATTTTGGTTGCGAAACTTTGATGATTTCATGATTCAAATAGGAATTCCGTACGCGATTTCATGATTCAGTCTAATTGTAGGATGCTAAATTTGAGATTGAGGGTTTTGTTTGAAGATCTAAAAAATGGCAAGTCGTTATTCTATATTGATGTTGTTGCTTTGTGATTTGATTCATAATCATCATATACGTAATGACAAGTTTTTGTTTTCTATTAGAATTGAAATGTTGAATTAAATCTGATGCAACTTTTGGTAATTCTTAGGAGTAATTTACTGCAACTGAGATTGGGTTGATTGTCTGCTGTGGTTAGGGTTTCAAATGGGGGGAAATCGGCTGGAATTTGAATTATTAAATAAGTAGGTTACGAGATTTTCGGGTGTCGAATTGTGGTTTTGAAAGAGTACTTTTTGTTCTAGATTTCCCTTATTGAATGACCCTAGCAGGTTTAAAGATATCACGTTTTGGATGGTGTTGAAACATAAGCTCGATGCGCTCTTTGGTCTTCGCCAAGATGTGAGGTATGTGTTTCTCTCCCTTCTATTTTATTTTTAATATGATTTTCTGATATTCCAGTAGGAACACACACAAGAGGGGGGGGGGGGTGAATTGTAATTCGAACTTTGATAGAGTTTCTTTCGAAACCAAGGAACAGTAAAGAAACTGAGAGCAAGAAAGACTAAAATAACAATTGTGAGAACTTCTTGACACTAATCAAGAAGAGAATTTCTTTTATTATAGTAATGCCTCGATTACAATAACTCTCTAACACAAATTTCTCTCTCACTCGTGTTCCTCACAGTAATTTGCTCAGATTACAACTCTATCTCTTTCACTTTCTCTCAGACTTAAACTCTAAGTCTTTACAAGATAACTCTATCCTCACTAATACAAAATACAAATCGTGTTTAGATAACTCTAGATATTAATAATGCTTTTGTATAAATATAAGGAATTGAGGAACTTTGAATTAACTAGGACACAAACTGCTTTAGAAAATCTTTGATAATACATTTTTAGGAAAGCAAAAACTCTTAGAATGTTTGTGTAATTTTCCAGAAAATATATTTGCCCTTTTATAGGTTTATCCCTAGGGTTAGTTCCCTTCAAAACCTCAACTGCTAACTGCCAGCACTTTGGTCTTCACGTCCCTTGACTTGAGGAACAAGGGGATGACCACTTCCCACGTTTCAGCCACAAAGCAGTTAGTGCTTTGACTCAATCAAACCCTAAAAGATTTCCTTCAAAACAGATTTTATTTATTTACAAAAACTGAGGAGAATTTTTAGGAAAATAAGTTTTGATTAAATAAAATAAAACGTGAATCTATTTTATATTAAAAACTTATTTTTATTTAATTACATGTTTTCCACAAAAATTTTCTTCCAGTAAAATAAATGGCCTAATTAATTCACAAGTTCCTTGAGTACCCTATATACCTTTTGAAGGAAATAATGCCCTTGGTCCAAGTATGCATTCTATGATAAGTCTAATAAATGCGGTTCAGTATTAATTAACAAGTTAATAATTCAGTGAGATCAAGTGAGCTGAATGCCTAGCTAGAGGCCGCTTCAGTTCAAGTGGAATTAATGATATTAATCCACAGCTTACTCTTTACTGAACCCGTAGGGTCACACAAATAGTACGTTAACGGATCAAGTATTTAATGGCATTAAATACTCTATCTATGGATATTCGGAACCGACGGATCTTGGTTTCAGTGGGAGCTGAGATCGTCACAGGCAAGAAATGAATACTCCGGAAACGATGATATTACCGGAAACGGAAATATGGATCGTATCGGAAATATAAATATTATCCAAGTCGTAGATGTTGCCGGAAACGGAAACATGGTACGTATCGGAAAATATTATCGGAAATGGAAATATTACCAGAATCGGAAATATTGCCGGAAACGGAAATATTGTCAGAATCGGAAATATTACCGGAATCGGAAAATAATTCCGGAAACGGAAATATTAAATATTTGTTCGAAACGGAAATTAATTCCGGAATCGGAAATGTTAATATTGTTCGTATCGGAAATGAATTCCGGAATCGGAAATTTAATCGGAAGCGTATCGTACGAATAAGCATCGGACGAGGCCTGCCGGACGAGGCCCAGCACGAAGCCAGGCCATCGCCCAGCAAGCCAAGCGCGCCGCACAAACAGCCACGCCAGGCCCAGCGCAAGGCCAGGCCCAGCAGGCCGTGGCAGCGCGCGCGGGAGCTGCGTGGGCTTGCAGCTCGCGCAGGCCTCGCTGCGTGGGCTGCTGCTCGTGCGCACGCATGGGCGGCCCATCGTGGCTGCCGTGTGTGCGTGTGTAAGTGTTTGTGTTCGTGCACGTTTCCTAAAACGCGCAGAGTTCGGTTAATGATTAAATTCCTAATTCTATTTGATAAATTAATTAAATTAGAGTTCTTGTAGGATTCTAGGTTTAATTAATTTGTATCTGAATAGGATTCCAATTCCCTTTCCATACCCCTATAAATATGTGGCCTGGGTTCACAATTTATAACGAGTTTTAAAAGTATTCAAAGTGAGTTTTTGAGAGAAAAATTCAGCCACACATCTTGCTCAAAAGTGCCGAAAATTCTAGTACCTTAAGGGCGATTCTAGTTGGTCAATCTTAAGGCGGATCCGGACGTGCTGTGGACTATCTACGGAGGGACGACACTTGGAGTCCTAAAGACTTGTTCTTGTTCGGTTCGGGCGCAGCTAGGGAGGGCACGCAACAAAGAGTATGCATCTAAATTATGCTATATGATTATGTGTAAATAATATGTAATCCTGGGTTAATGGTTGTTTCCGCATGATTTATGTAATATCATATGTATCATAACCTAACAGTGGTATCAGAGCCCCTTATTATTTTCATAATCTAAATTGCATAAACATGGTTAAATATTACAAATTTGCAAGAATTAAAAGGGGTGATTAATTTTCGTAATTGTTAATTAATTGCAAATTGCGTTTATTTAATTATACGTACGCAGTTTTTCGGCAGTTTCTTCGTTACTCATCCAAATCGAGTGATTTTTGTGTCAATTTCGCATGTAAAAGGCATTCTAAAATTTTGACAAAAATAATATTTTTCTGCCGAACCCAGAATTCTCAAATTCGAAGCCTAACTATGACTTTTCGAAGGTTTTAGTTTTTCGAATGCAAAATTTCGTAAATTTAAGATGTTAAATTAAATATTTGCGATTCTTGTTGATAAATCTTGAATTTTTGATTGACCTACTGCATATGTTTAACAAGTTTGAATGCCTAGTCTTGTTAATTATGCAATCTAATTTGTAATTATGATTAATTTGTTGAAAATTAGAATAATTTAGAATTAATTTGATTTTCATAATTAATTGTAATTTAATTAGAAACCTATGATTAAAAACCACCATAAAAATTGTAAATTTATGATAAATTTTAATTTTTATGACCTAGACTTGAATCCATAACAATCGGAAATCAATTGGATAATAAATTTTCGATTTTTCGCCCTAAAATTATGAAATTAATAATATTTATTAATTTGTCATTAATTTTATAAATTTTAAATTTTTTATGCGATTCGTTCATATAACTTGCACGCACAAAGCAATGGACGCTTCGTGTTACCCTTAAGGGGTGTTGTTTAGTGCGGGCATGCGACGACGAGCAAGGGAGCTCGTCGCCCGTGCGGCACGAATGCAATGAGCAAGGCATGGTGCACGTGCACAAGGCAGCAGCCTTGCCTTATGTCGTGGGCCACGAGCAATGGACGAATGGGCATGGGCGAAGGGCGAGCCAAGGCAGTCGCGTGTGGGCAGCAAGCGAGCTGCGCCACAACGCGCACTGCCTCGCGCAAGAGCGCGCAGCCTCGCGCGCAGCGAGCGCAAGCTCGCGTGCCACGAGCGCTGCGCCCAGCGTTGCTCGCGCGCACAGCGAGCGATGTCGCGCGCCCAGCGAGCGATGTCGCGCGCCCAGCGAGCGATGTCGCGCGCCCAGCGAGCGATGTCGCGCGCCCAGCGAGCGATGTCGCGCGCACAGCGAGCGATGGCTCGCGCGCACTGCGAGCGATGGCTCGCGCGCACTGCGAGCGATGGCTCGCGTGCGACGAGCGCTGGCGCGCGCGCAGCGTGCGATGGCTTGCGATGGAGATGCAGCAGCTATGCGACGAGCGCATGGGCTGCGCGCACATGGCCAGCGATGGCTGTGTGCGTGCGGCCCATGGGCGTGCAATGCGTAGGGTGTTTGCGTTACGATTAGATCGTTTTGAATGTTTAATTTGAAAATTTCAGTTCACGTAATTTTAATTAATTTTAAAATTAATAATTTAAATTATTTTCTTGGATTTTAATTTTGAATATTGTAATTATAATAAATGTTATTTATTCTAATTATTTTACTAAAATTAAAATCATGAATTAATTTAAATAACGACTGAAATTAAATTAAACTTTTTGGATTCAATTATAAATTTATATGAGCTTTAAATTTTAATTAAATTTGTATGTTTCCGGTTAGACTAGAAATACATTTTTATGTTTAAAATTGGTAAAGCATATGAATTTATTGGTTTAAGTGGGAGCGCCTTTTAGTCATAAACTCTTGATTAGGTCTACAAATCCTTAAGGTTAAAACAACTTGATTAGAATTAATAAGGACTGAATAATTGGTAGATTATTGGTGCCCTTGATTAATTGCTGCAAATGTTTACGTGATGCATAATGTGTTTTACTAACCAGCTATGTGGGCCATTCATGATAATGAATGGGTGAATGGTATATATTGTATATGTACTGTTTTGCAGGTTATGAAGTGACTAGTATGGCCCAAATAGGATAGAAAATATGGTCTGCGTACCATTAATTTGAATGTAATTGGTCTAAAGTACCAAAGTTATTTTTCAATTCAAATATGGTCTGCGTACCATCAAATAGTTGTAATTAGTTATAGCTTATCCTATTTGAAGAAAATGGTGCCTCCCACGGAGATTTTCAAGACGGACTTTGAAGTCAAAGCTTCAAGATGAAGTCGGGCCATACTAGATCACAAATATCTTATGCATGTTTTAAGTTATTTATTGCTTTTAAATATGTCTTAAAATGCATGAGATCAAAAGCTTGATTATGTTGCATGATTAAGGATTTTAGTTCACTTAAAATCTAACCAACATAGTAAGAGCTTTAAGTTCCAAACTTAAAAATTGAGTTAAAAGGTGCCATGCCAAAATATACACTTGCTTGGATATCCTTTACATCAATCTAGTAATAGTTTTCGCTCAGCGAGGTGTTACTTATTGGTCCTAAAGGGGCAAGGTACACAAATAATTGTGAGTACATGTTAGTTTTGGTGAAACTCAACGATATAAGTAAGGAGTCCTTTTATGTCGTGGAAAAATCGATAGGTTTACCTAATAAGTTCTTAGACGTACCTATCAACCAAGAATAGTTTCTAGACTATTGGCAAAAGGCTTTTGCTTACCTAAGATGTTCTAGGATTAAGTCGACAAACTGTGCTTAGTTCTTCAATGATTTTAGGATCTTGGAATCATTTTATTCACACCTGCCGGAACACATAACTTGAATAAAATGCTTAATAAACATTGAATGATGCATGTATGCTAGAATTTAAGTTTATTAAGAGAAACTGTGAATGGTTATTTATTTGTTTATTCTTTTCAACTGTAGTTTTTAATATGGCAAACAACAATTCATTCAACATTCGATCAATTCTCGAAAAGGAGAAGTTGAACGGGAAAAACTTCCTTGACTGGAAAAGGAACTTGCAAATAGTTCTTATGCAGGAAGAAAAGGAGTATGTCCTAGATGAGGCGATGCCCGAAGCTGCAGGCGACGGGGTCACTCAGGCAGCCCTCAATCGTTGGATTGATGCCAACAAGGATGTGAAATGTCTAATGCTCGCCACCATGAGTGCGGATCTGCAGAAAACGTTCATCAACTCAGATGCTTTCACAATCATCAGTGAGTTGAAGAACATGTTCCAAGATCTGGCTCGAGTCGAAAGATTCGAGACTCATAGGCAAATTCTTGAGACCAAACTTAAGAAAGGCGAGCCCTTAAGTCCACATGTTCTCAAAATGATTGGACTCATTGAGAATATGAGTCGGCTGGATCAGCAATTTTCTCAGGAAATGGCTATAGACACCATCCTCCATTCTCTTCATAGCGGGTATGATCAGTTCAAACTGAACTACAGTATGAATAGTCTGGACAAAACGCTCACTGAGCTTCACGGTATGCTGAAGACCGCTGAAAAGACGCTCAAAAGTGATAAGCAGGATGTGCTTATGGTGCGTGGGGGCAAGTTCAAGAAATCTGGAAAGAAGAGGAATGCTAAGAAAGGTGGCAACAAGGCCAGCCCAACTAAGCAAACTGGCGCCAAATCTGCAAAGAGGAAGGTCAGTCAACCTACTTCTGAATCCGAATGCTTCTACTGCAAGAAGAAGGGGCATTGGAAGAGAGATTGCTTGAAGGTAAAGGAAGATCAGAAGAACGGAACAGTCGTTCCATCTTCAGGTATTTTCGTTATAGACTGTATACTTGCTAATTCAACTTCTTGGGTATTAGATACAGGTTGTGGCTCACACTTATGTTCCAATCCACAGGGACTAAGAAGAAGTAGAAAGTTAAGCAAGGGTGAAGTCGACCTACGAGTGGGAAATGGAGCACGGATTGCTGCATTAGCTGTAGGAACTTACTATTTGTCGTTGCCCTCCGGGCTAGTTTTGGAACTGGAAGAATGTTTCCATGTTCCAAGTCTTACTAAAAACATCATTTCAGTTTCTTGCTTAGATGCTAAGGGATTTTCCTTTTTAATAAAAGACAATAGTTGTTCGTTTTATTTTAAAGAGATGTTTTATGGATCTGCTAGATTAGTCAATGGACTTTATTTATTAGATCACGACAAACAAGTATATAACATAAATACCAAAAAGGCCAAAAAGAATGATTCAGATCTCACCTATCTGTGGCATTGTCGATTAGGCCATATAAACTTGAAACACTTAGAAAGACTTCAAAGGGAAGGAATTCTAGAACCATTTGACTTAGAGGATTATGGTAAATGCGAATCATGTTTACTTGGCAAAATGACAAAGCAACCTTTCTCTAAAGTTGGAGAAAGAGCAAATGAACTATTGGGTTTAATCCATACAGATGTATGTGGACCAATGAGTACAAATGCTAGAGGTGGTTTCAGCTACTTTATCACTTTCACTGATGACTTCAGTAGGTATGGTTATGTCTACCTAATGAAGCATAAGTCTGAATCCTTTGACAAATTCAAGGAATTTCAGAGTGAAGTAGAGAATCAATTAGGCAAGAAGATTAAGGCACTGCGGTCTGATAGAGGCGGTGAATATCTGAGCTATGAATTTGATGACCATCTGAAAGAATGTGGAATTCTATCAAAATTGACTCCTCCTGGAACACCACAATGGAATGGTGTGTCGGAACGGAGGAACAGAACCTTGCTAGACATGGTCAGGTCAATGATGGGTCAGGCCGAACTTCCATTAGAATTTTGGGGACATGCACTAAATACAGCTGCACTCAATATAAATAGAGCTCCGTCTAAAGATGTCGAAAAGACTCCATACGAATTATGGTTTGGAAAGCCTTCAAATGTGTCTTTTCTTAAGATTTGGGGATGTGAAGTATACGTCAAACGATTAATTTCAGACAAACTTCATCCAAAATCTGACAAATGTATCCTTGTGGGCTATCCAAAGGAAACAAAGGGGTATTACTTCTACAATACATCTGAGAACAAAGTGTTTGTTGCTCGAGATGGTGTCTTTTTGGAGAAGGATCACATTTCCAAAATGACAAGTGGGAGAAAAGTAGACCTCGAAGAAATTCGAGTCGAACAACAAACTCTAGAGAATGCTCAAGATGACATTCAGGATGAAACTCAGAGATCTTTAGAAGAATCTGGTGAGAATCATGGTCAATCTAGAAATGTTACCCCGCGTAGATCGCAAAGATATAGATCTCAACTAGAAAGGTACTTAGGTATTTTGACGAACGAGAGCTATGACGTTCTATTACTTGAAAGTGATGAACCTGCGACTTACAAACAAGCTATGACGAGCCCTAGCTCCAAGCAGTGGCAAGAAGCCATGCAATCTGAATTAGACTCCATGTCTGAAAACCAAGTATGGGATTTGGTCGATTTGCCAGATGGCTACCAAGCCATTGGAAGCAAATGGGTTTTCAAACTGAAAAAGGACAAGGATGGGAAACTTGAAGTTTTCAAAGCTAGATTGGTTGCAAAAGGTTACATGCAAGTCCACGGTGTGGATTACGATGAAACCTTTTCACCAGTTGCAATGCTAAAGTCTATTCGAATAATGTTAACAATCGCTGCATATTACGATTATGAAATATGGCAGATGGATGTCAAAACTGCTTTCTTAAACGGCGTTTTAACAGAAACTGTGTTTATGACACAGCCTGAAGGTTTTGAGGATCCAAAGAATGCTAAAAAGGTATGCAAGCTAAAGAAGTCAATCTACGGATTGAAGCAGGCATCCAGGAGCTGGAATATACGTTTTGATGAAGCAGTCAGTGACTTTGGTTTCATCAAGAACGCAGACGAATCTTGTGTATACAAGAAGGTCAGTGGGAGCAAAATTGCTTTCCTAGTATTATATGTCGACGACATATTACTTATCGGAAATGACATTCCTATGTTGAACTCTGTCAAGATTTGGCTTGGGAAATGTTTTTCGATGAAGGATCTAGGAGAAGCACAGTACATATTGGGCATCAAGATTTACAGAGATAGATCTAAAAGGATGATTGGACTTAGTCAAAGCACTTATATCAATAAGGTGCTTGATAGGTTCAAGATGGCGGACTCCAAGCGAGGCTACCTACCCATGTCTCATGGAATGACTCTAAGCAAGACTCAGTGCCCAAAAACACTTGATGAGCGTAGACGAATGAATGGGATTCCATATGCATCATTGATTGGTTCAATAATGTATGCTATGATATGTACACGCCCGGATGTTGCGTACGCACTCAGTGCTACGAGCAGATACCAGTCAGACCCAGGAGAGGCGCATTGGACTGCTGCCAAGAATATTCTGAAGTACCTGAAAAGGCACAAAGATGACTTCCTGGTCTATGGTGGAGATGATGAATTAATTGTTAAAGGCTATACGGACGCAAGTTTCCAAACCGACAAAGATGATTTCAGATCACAGTCTGGGTTTGTCTTCTGCCTCAACGGAGGAGCAGTAAGCTGGAAAAGTGCTAAGCAAAGCACCATTGCGGATTCTACAACTGAAGCGGAGTACATTGCTGCACATGAAGCAGCAAAGGAAGCTATATGGCTAAGGAAGTTCATAGGTGAACTTGGTGTAGTCCCCTCCATTAAAGGACCAATAGCCCTGTATTGTGACAATAACGGAGCTATTGCACAGGCAAAAGAGCCTAGACACCACCATAGAGTCAAGCATGTACTTCGTAGATTTCACCTTCTACGAGAGTTCGTTGAAAGAAAAGAAGTCGAGATAAGCAAAATTGGAACTGATGACAACATATCAGATCCATTAACTAAACCTCTGCCGCAGGCGAAGCACAACTCGCACACTGCAGCTATGGGAATCAAGCATATTGGAGAATGGCTTTGATGTCTCTGTTTAATGTTTTAAAGTTTTAGAGTTTAAATCTTTGTAAAACATTATTGGTTAATCATTCACAATAAATGAAAAGAATTCATTTTTCCAATTAATTTGTGGTTTATTAAATGATGAGTCCCTTCAATTTGACGATATATTCAAGATAGACTGTCAGGACCAGTCCTGTGACTAAGAAATGTCTATCAAGTGAACTTGAATGTCAAAGGTTGAAAATGGTCCCTAATCGGAGTTTTCTATAAAATTGGACGCATAGAAAACGTTAGACGATTAGAATGCAAGATGACTAGTAGTTCTGTTTCTTGAACTATGTGGACATGGCAATGTCATAATCATTTGCATAGATACTTACTTTGGGAAGACTAGTATCGGACAAGACCTATGAAACTTTACTGTAAGAGATGAAAGTCTGTCATAAGTAAATTTCATTAAATTATTAGACACTAAATCCTCAATACCTGAGTGATTTGAGATTACTTGTTTGAGAACTGGTTGCTTTGACGTTGACCAACCGTCGCACCGTAAAAGGAGGCTATAAAGGCAACGCTCAGGTAATCACCTATCAAACGAAGTCTAATCTCAAGATCGCAAGATTGGGATTGTCCTCCCATAAATCGGGATGAGATGCTTAAAAGTTGTACAAGGCCACTCGGAGAGCTAGAAACTGTGAAATGCATGGCCGTGCTCGGATGAATCATAGGCTATGATTATCTGTTTATTTGATCAGTTGAACTCTGAAACCGAGGAACACCTCTGGACATAATAAGGATGACAACTCTTACCTTATGTTCAAGAGCAAGCATCGAGCGACAAAGGAATTAGGAAATGCACACTTGTCCCTAAGGACAAGTGGGAGACTGAAGGAAATAATGCACTTGGTCCAAGTATGCATTCAATGTTAAGTCTAATAAAAGCAATTCAGTATTAATTAACAAGTTAATAATTCAGTAAGATCAAGTGAGCTGAATGCCTAGCTAGAGGCCGCTTCAGTTCAAGTGGAATTAATGATATTAATCCACAGCTTACTCTTGACTGAACCCGTAGGGTCACACAAATAGTACGTAAACGGATCAAGTATTTAATGGCATTAAATACTCTATCTATGGATATTCGGAACCGACGGATCTTGGTTTCAGTGGGAGCTGAGATCGTCACAGGCAAGAAATGAATACTCCGGAAACGATGATATTACCGGAAACGGAAATATGGATCGTATCGGAAATATAAATATTATCCAAGTCGTAGATGTTGCCGGGAACGGAAACATGGTACGTATCGGAAAATATTATCGGAAATGGAAATATTACCAGAATCGGAAATATTGCCGGAAACGGAAATATTGTCAGAATCGGAAATATTACCGGAATCGGAAAATAATTCCGGAAACGGAAATATTAAATATTTGTTCGAAACGGAAATTAATTCCGGAATCGGAAATGTTAATATTGTTCGTATCGGAAATGAATTCCGGAATCGGAAATTTAATCGGAAGCGTATCGTACGAATAAGCATCGGACGAGGCCTGCCGGACGAGGCCCAGCACGAAGCCAGGCCATCGCCCAGCAAGCCAAGCGCGCCGCACAAACAGCCACGCCAGGCCCAGCGCAAGGCCAGGCCCAGCAGGCCGTGGCAGCGCGCACAGCGCGCGCAGCGCGCGCGGGAGCTGCGTGGGCTTGCAGCTCGCGCAGGCCTCGCTGCGTGGGCTGCTGCTCGTGCGCACGCATGGGCGGCCCATCATGGCTGCCGTGTGTGCGTGTGTAAGTGTTTGTGTTCGTGCACGTTTCCTAAAACGTGTAGAGTTCGGTTAATGATTAAATTCCTAATTCTATTTGATAAATTAATTAAATTAGAGTTTTTGTAGGATTCTAGGTTTAATTAATTTGTATCTGAATAGGATTCCAATTCCCTTTCCATACCCCTATAAATATGTGGCCTGGGTTCACAATTTATAACGAGTTTTAAAAGTATTCAAAGTGAGTTTTTGAGAGAAAAATTCAGCCACACATCTTGCTCAAAAGTGCCGAAAATTCTAGTACCTTAAGGGCGATTCTAGTTGGTCAATCTTAAGGCGGATCCGGACGTGCTTGTGACTATCTACGGAGGGACGACACTTGGAGTCCTAAAGACTTGTTCTTGTTCGGTTCGGGCGCAGCTAGGGAGGGCACGCAACAAAGAGTATGCATCTAAATTATGCTATATGATTATGTGTAAATAATATGTAATCCTGGGTTAATGGTTGTTTCCGCATGATTTATGTAATATCATATGTATCATAACCTAACACCTTTTGCATAATTAATATTTACATAAAATTCTAAGTACAGTTGACTACCTAGACTTTTATGTCTTCCCTTTGTCTGGAACTTGCAACTCATAAGCTTTAGACGTTCCAGCTCTGGAACAATGATAAGTTCCTCTCTGGCTATCATAGGAACTCGTGGCCATGAGTCTGTAATTGTTCTTGTGGGCATGTAAAACTCTTGATATGTAAAATGTGTTTCTCCTCTTGTGACTTCAAACTGGAACAGATACAACTTCCAGCTCAGGAACTCCAGTTGCTGTTCTAAGTGTAAATCAGGAACTTCAACATCTGATTCAAGTTCCTATCCTAATAGGAACTTGGGCACTTACCTGTCTAAATTCATAAGCAGCCACAATCAGGAAGTTTGCAATATGTGTGTGTCATCAACCAAAACCTAGGAACAACAATATTCCCCCTTTTTGGTGATGACAACACTTGCAAACTTTTTACAAATGAGAGTAAACACAAACAGGAATTGATGCAGACTACAGTGGAACAAAACACAAAAAAAATAGAAAAACAAAAGAGAAAAAAAACTTTAAAAAAAAAACTTAAAGAGAGAGTACACAAGAAGTTGATTCAAGAACTGGATTGATTGTACCTTGGAAGTTTGCACCTTGACTTCCCCCTGTTGACATCAACAAAAAGCATAGCACGAAATATAGCCATTCCAAAGACAGTGCCCCACGATCAACGTTTGGCAAGTTAAGCTAGCCTCAAAGTATTAAACCAACTCACACAATAAATTAGAAAGCAAGCAGTAATGATCAAAACTAGAAAACACAAAGATATTTAACCAAGCAAGTCAAGATAAGATGGAACAAATACCCAAGTTTGAAAATTATACAGACCAAAAAAAATTTAAAAAGATTGTTCCATGGAAAAAGTTAATTGAAACATGGGATAGGGTGATTAAGCTTGGGATGGGGAACCAGAACCAGCAGTTTCCTCGATCACTGTCTCCTCAAAAGTTTCCACATTATTGATCTTGGTGAGAATGGTGGCACGAGTGGCATTGGCTTGATCTGAGTAGTGTTGGAGATTGGTTTGGAGAGTCTTGACACTGGAAACCAATGCACCTATGTGAGCCTGCATTGAGCTGATCCTGTGATCTGTTCCCTCCTGCAGTTCCACCAGACGGGCAACTGTTGCCTTGAGCTCTAATATCTTATCATCTTTTGTGTTCCAGGCACCCCCATGGTCTTGAACATGTTCCTGTGCAGATGGAACACGACGAGCTTTGGATTTCTTGGAGGATCTTGGTGTCCTGTTCCTTGGCACAGCAGGTTCAGGCAGTTCCTCTTGTTTGATTGGAACAACATCCTCCTCTATGGGCATCTCCTTGACCTCCCCTTCTTCATTTGTTTCCATAAAGATATTCCCTCTTTTCTTGTTTTCTTTCATTGCCACCCTCATGCTCTTTCTTTTCCCTTGGGATCCTACACACTTCTTTTTTCCTTGAGGAACTCGAGATAAAGTCACCTCTAAGTGTTCAAGTTCCTCCTCCTCCTCCTCTTCTTCTTTAACTTCTGGACCCTCTTGGTCTTCTTCATCCTTTTTCTCTGTTTTTCCAGCCTTAATGACTTTGCCCTGAACTACCTTAAGGTTTAACAGAGTGAGCATTTCAAGTTGTAGGATTTGGGTTGATTTTAGAGGGATGACATAGTAGGGACTGAGGTCAACTGAGAAGCTTTTGAAGATTTCAGTGAGAAATGAAGAGTAAGGGATTTTGTATTTTGGGATGCAGGTGGATATATGTTTGATCATAATAGCTGGAAAATTTATGGGTATTTTTCTTTCTAGATAATACATGAGGCATGCATCAAACAAACTGGCTATGTTCCTTTTCTGGGTTCGAGGAACTACACCTCTCCACAGAATATTGAATAGCAGTTTTTGAAGGGGTGAGAAACAGTTATGTGATGTGGAGGTGGACACTTTGGAATTTCCACCAATTGAAGCAACAATATCGTCTTCATTGACACTATCAATGGTCACTGTAATCTGACCTTTCAACCACATATCAAAACCCCTATTGGGTGTACCAAACAACTGTTCCAGATAGGAGGCATCAAATTCTATGCGAGTTCCATTGACTTTACTCGAACACACATCATCAACACAATTAAAGTTTTTGCAAAATTCTTTCATGGCTTCGGGAATTAGGGGTGATTTGGCATAAGTACTTAACAAGCTTACCCACTTTTGGTGTTCGAGGATCTCAATCAATTCATTGAACTTTGTAGCTTCACACCATGTTGAATTGATCGCAAACCCTTCCACCAGATTGTTCTCCTTAGCAGTGAGTTTCTTGATGCTTTTTCCTTTCCCCCTGAGTGTGAGCACCCTCCCGTGGTTCCTCAGTTTCCTCGAGTTGTTCACCCGAAATTTCTACCCGACGCTTTTTGGATTTCCTTGTGGAAGATCTAGGGTTTGAGATTGGGGATTTCATTTCAATGTCAGTGTCAATTGGTTCCCCCTGAGTAATTGCGAGTATTGGATTGTGAGATCGAAGGGGAATTGGTGATTGTATGGGTGAGGTATCCATGGGAACTGGAGAGGATGGATTTCTTTTTCGTTTGAGGGAAGTGAGATCAGTGTTGTTGCTTGTGAGAACCATGGTGAAGGGTTTTTATAGGTGGAAGGAGAGGTGGTGTCAGTGAAGAAGGCGTGTGAGAGAGAGAGAAAGGGGGTTGCATGGATTGAATGTGGAAAGTGAAGAGTTTCTCCTATTTATTGCCAATGGAATCGTTCCAAACATTCTTTGAATATGGGTATTCGTTTTTGAATTTTAAAATTTTGTTAAATTTTTTTTTAAAAGAAAAGTATAGAAATAAATTAAAATACAACTGTGTTTGACTTAGTATTGACTTGCTTAATTTTGTATCTCTGAATTAACTAGTTTGAAAGGAACTGCTTACCTTGCACATTTGGAGTGTGAGTTTGTTAGCCACGATGGTAAGCTTCAACTATGTTTGCACACAAGATTTTGTGTTTGTAATAGTCTATATGTACTATGGTTTTTTCCTTTACCTTAGAGGAACTTCAATTTAGCAATTACCTTAGCTTGATCATTCCGAGTTCCATTCTCATTTTCTCATGTTTCTCCCTGTTCAAAGGCTTAGTTAAAATGTCAGCAATTTGGTAATCAGTTTGGCAAAAATCTAATTTAATCAAACCTTTCTCAACATTATCTTTGAGGAAATGGTGTCTAATGTGGATGTGTTTGACCCGAGAATGATGAACCGGATCTTTTGAAATACAAATGGCACTAGTGTTATCACAATAGATAGGAACACAATCATAGATAATACCAAAATCTCTTAACTGTTGTTTTATCCATAGAATTTGTGAGCAATAAGCTGCAGCAGCTACATACTCAGCTTCAACTGTGGGTAGAGCAACAGTGCTTTGTTTCTTGGAACCCCAAGAAACCATGCATGGACCTAGGAACTGTACCATACCTGATGTGCTTTTTCTATTCACTAAGTCACCTGCATAATCAGCATCAGCATATCCTTTTAGCTCGAATGATCCACTTCTTGGATAGTATAGGCATAGGTCATCAGTTCCTTTGAGATATCTTAGTATTCTTTTCACAGCAGTTAAGTGGGACTCCTTTGGATTGGATTGAAATCTTGCACATAGTCCTACACTAAAAGAAATGTCAGGTCTACTAACTGTTAAATATAATAGTGATACAATCATACCTCTGTATTTTGTTTGATTCACACTTTTCCCATTTGGATCAGTGTCTAATCTGGTGGCTGTTCCCATGGGAGTGTGGTTTACTTTGGCTAATTCTAGATCATATTTCTTTAGGAGTTCCTTCACATACTTTTGTTGGTGTATCATGATTCCCTCCTCAGTTTGCTTGATTTGTAAACCAAGGAAGAAGTTGAGTTCCTCCATCATGCTCATTTCAAATTCACTGCTCATCAAGTTTGCAAAATCCTTGCACAAGTTCTCATTAGTTTCTCCAAATAATATATCATCAACATAATTTTGAACTACTAACAAGTCAGTTCCTCTGGATTTTAAAAATAAAGTTTTGTCTATTCTACCTCTGTTAAAATCATTTTGAAGGAGGAACTTTGATAATCTCTCATACCAAGATCTAGGGGCTTGTTTTAGTCCATAGAGAGCCTTATCTAGTTTGTAAATGTGATTTGGAAATTCGGGATTTTCAAATCCAGGGGGTTGTTCCACATAAACATCTTCCTCTAAGAGACCATTTAAGAAAGCACATTAACATCCATTTGATAAAGTTTAAAACCCATGAAGGCAGCAAAAGCAATTAAGATTCTAATGGCTTCTAATCTAGCAACAGGTGCAAAAGTTTCTTCGAAGTCAATACCTTCCTGTTGGTTATAACCTGTGACCACTAACCTTGCCTTGTTCCTTATGATTGTTGCATGTTCATCTTTCTTGTTCCAGAACACCCATTTCAGCCCTATCACCTTCTGGTGCTTTGGTTTGGGTTCCAAGTGCCACACCTTGTTTCTTTTGAATTCATTTAATTCTTCTTGCATGGCTATGATCCAGTCAGCATCCTCCAGAGCCTCAATGTGGTTTCTTGGCTCAAATATGGAGAGGAACGCGTGGAATGCACAAAAGTTCCTTAGCTGTGACCTTGTCTGAGTTCCATTTCTGATGTCACTCATAATGAGTTCCATTGGGTGAGACTTTTGATGCTTCCAAGGCCTAGGTTGAAACTGAGCTACTGGTGTTGTGGCATTTTTGTCAGTTCCTTCTATGACCTGAGTTCCTTGTTGGTCATTGTGGGGTTCCTCAGTTTCTGGTGTTGTTTCTGGACCTTCTTGGATTTCTTCGTGTTCCTCTTGTACGGGAACTTCTTGATTTTGTTGAGCAGTTCCTCTGGTTGTGTGTTTGTTTGGTTGGAACTCCTCATCATTTTCTGCAGCACGAGATAAACCAATCTCGAAATGTTCTGGTTCCTGTACTATATATACCAGTTTTGTTAGATTCATCAAATATTATATGTACACTTTCCTCAACGCACATAGACCTTTTGTTATAGACTCTGTAAGCTTTGCTATTTAAAGCATATCCTAGGAACACTGCCTCATCGCTTCTTTCATCAAACTTCCCCAAGTTCCTTTTTCCATTGTTGTGGACAAAACATTTACTACCAAAAGCTCTAAAGTAAGAGATGTTGGGTTTTATACCTTTTAGTAGCTGTGAGGGGGTCGAAAAAGCACGAGGCTAATGCGTGACCTTGTCCCTCGTGGGTGTGACGTTTCTTTTTGTCAAATCAAGTGTAATTGGATTTCCTGTGAGTTTACACCCAATTGACTAGTAATATAGGAATCGTCATTCAGTTTTTAACGACAATGAGAAAAACTGACAAAACCCGGTTATCGTGACATAAAGGGAATGCAATTATGTTTGACCACGCCGGCCGTAGGTTCCCTTGTGATCCCTGGTGTGGGGATCTCTCAACATACACCCGCAAGGTAGAGATTGAGGGTTCGGGGGACTGTAACTACCGAGAGGAGTACTCGCTCTTCGATAACTCCAGAGGCAGGATATCCTTACTAGCTCAGCATAAATAATTGAAGGGACATGCGTTAACTATTAAACTAATCTGAGTTGATTTTAACAATATGCAACATATAGTACTAGATCGAATGCGATTATCTGATTTAGATTGTTTTAAGGGACCTAGCATGATAATCCAATTTCCCAACATATTATCTTTATTAGGCGTGATAGAACAATCAGATTTAATTAGTTTAACAGTTCATAAAAGGGCGAGGAAAGCAATTAAACCATGGAAAAGGGACACATTACGACGCACCCTTGAGAGGTGCGTCACGGTTCTCAGAAAACTAACCACTTTGACTTTGCTATTTCTCCTATTATTTAACGAATATCAAGTTATGGGACAGGATACGTTCTGTTCCATTTATGGATCGATTGCGACAGAACGCGTGATCAGTTTTTGTAGCGTGAGGGTAGGCTTAGGGGTTTAGAGTCAATACTCAGAATAATAATTGTGTGTTGTTTTTTTCACGTCGAACTTGGGGCTATATTTATAGAAAAGAGTTCGTGGAAAGATAGAATTATAGAACTCTAATCCACGAGGAATTAGGAAAGAACCCGTCCCAGGTATTTTCAGCGCCCAGGGCTGGGCGCAAAGATTTCGGCGCCCAGCTCTGGGCGTTGAAAATAGGATCCAGGCAATTTCAGCGCCCAGAAAGATAGAAATTGATGTTTGGGCCAATTCTTTGTCAGATTCGGACTCTTAGAATCCGGAGTGTATGAGACTTTAATCGAGTCTTTTAGTGCGTATTAATTTTATGATGGAATGCATCTGGGCCTGTTACGAACTCTAGGCTCGTTAGGATTTTAATTAATACGTAACTCTTATTTTTGAATCGTATTAGGAATAGGATTCTCTCGCAACTTCTATCTCATTTAGGATTTATGTTGGAGTGCAACACCTAATTCTGACAGGTTTCTATCTTTTATGACTTGCCACTTTTAACAACTACCCATTACGTCAGTTACTATTTTTAGCAGGTTTCCATAAATAGCAGGTTTCTATAAATAGCAGGTTTCGGGTGAAATGAAAAGGGTGATTGAGATTCGTTATTTTATAGGAGATGCGTTGTCAAGTGGAGATTTATGTTCTCATCATCGAACCTTCCCTTTCGGGAATGGGGACAAAAGTAGGTGTCTACAGTAGCTCATAGGGGGTTTTGTTTAGAATTGCTCGAATCATAACTCTTTTTACAATATAACAAGCTGTATTGACTGCTTCAGCCCAGAAGTTCCTAGGTAGCTATTAACATGGTTCTTGCCATGTCCTCTAAGGTTCTATTTTTCCTCTCAACAACTCCATTTTGTTGTGGAGTTCTGGGAGCTGAGAAATTATGGTCCATACGTTGTTCCTTGCAGTATTCATCGAATTTGTAATTTTCAAATTCTGTTCCATGATCAGATCTTATATGGATCAGTTGATGACCTGTAGTCTTCTGGATTTTCTTTGAAAATGCAACAAACTCATCAAACGTTTCATCTTTGCTTGTTAGAAATATGACCCAAGTAAAGCGAAAGTAATCATCAACAATAACTAAAACATATTTTTTCCCACTTTTGCTTTGAATTCTCATTGGGCCACATAAGTCCATATGGATGAGTTCCAATGGTTTTGTGGTGCTTACCAATTTCTTAGGCTTAAAGGAACTTCGGACATGCTTGCCTTTTGCACATGCATCACAGACTTTATCATTTAGGAACTTGATTGAGGGGAGTCCTCGAACCAGTTCCTTTGATCTTAGTTTGTCAAGGAGTGAGAAACTAGCATGTCCAAACCTCCTGTGCCATAGTAGGGGATCTTCTTCAAAGGCACTGAGGCAGGTTAAATTGTTCCTGGGAACTGTATTAAGATCCACAGAATATGTGTTCCCTTTACGAGTTCCTTCCAAAATAACCTTCCCAGTGTTATTATTAATGATTTGACAATTTTCAGAAGTAAAACTTACAGAGTTTCCTTTGTCACAAAATTGAGAAATGCTTAGTAGACTGTGCATTAAACCCTCGACTAAAAATACATTTTCAATGGCATAGGAACTTGACCTTCCAACTTTTCTAATTCCAACAATTTCTCCTTTCATGTTGTCTCCAAAGGTCACAGTTCCTCCATTGTATCTAGTGAGAGGAATTTAGATTTGTTCCTGTCATGTGTTTGGAACACCCGCTGTCGAGATACCACGAGCTGTTCCCCTTCACTGAACCTGTAAAGAGATCAAAGGTTAGTTACAGGAACTCGGGTTTCCTCGAGTTCCTTTTCAACTACAACATCTGACTTCTTAACCCATTTTTGCTTTACATAATTTATGTTTCCTTGATCCTGTTCCTTCATCTTGGAACACTCAGTACTTACATGACATCCACTTCCACATGAGAAACAAACTTTCACACTTGGAAGATCCACATACTTTTTCTTATGACTATTTTTATGATTAAAACCTAATCCTTCTGTTCTCTTAGATTGAGCATTCTCAATCCATTTGGGAGGAACTTTAGGTGGTTTTCTCTGTGCCCTGGCCATGGCTAGTTCCCTCTCTAGTTTCTCTTTCTGTTCCTTTGTGGTGATCAGATCTTTGTTTAATCTTTCTAAGTCGATGTTAAAAACTCCCATGTTGATCTCCAAGGATTTTGTAGGGTCTAAACTTAGATTAAACATCTTATATTGACTGAGTTGCACTTGTAGAAGGATGTTTTCATTTCTAATTTTCTCGAATGACTCATTAATAGAGGTATTTCTATCTAGCAATTCAAAGAACCTGCCTTGAACATCAGATCTAATATTGTTAAGATAATTTATATGGTCTTTACTGAGTTCCAAGGCTCTATCACTTTGTGCTTTTAACATACTTAGCTTTTTGTAATCATCTAGAGTTTCTAGCAACAGTTCAATTAGTTTTGACTTTGAAAGGCACTGAAGAGTGGAGGAACTTACTTCTTCTGATGGAACTTGATTAGTTCCTTCTGTTCTAGCCATAAGGCAGAGATTTGCAGTTTCTTCATTTGGTTGTTCCTCATCGTCTTCCGAGTCTGTTGCTTCGCCCCATGCAGCTATCATGGCCTTCTTGAAGTTTGGCCTGTTGGAGGTAGACTTGTTATAGCGTTTCTTGACCTGTTCCTTCCCTTTTCCTTTGGCTTTGTCGTTCTCCCACAGAGGGCATTCACGAATTTCATGATCAGTTTCTCCACATTTGAAGCAAGCTTGCTCAATTCTGGAACTAGTGGTTTTCTTATCAAAGTTCCTTCCTTTCTGGTTTCCTGGTTTGAAGTTCCTGTAGAGCTTTCTCATTCTTCTAACCAGCATGGCAGCCTCTTCTTCATCTGGCTCAGATTCGTCGAGTTCCTCAGCTTTTAGAGCAAGTCCTCGATTTCTGGAGCTCTCAGGAACAGCAGCTCCAAGATGCAATTCATGTGTCATCAAGGAACCAACAAGTTGTTTAATGTTGAACTTGGTAAAGTCCTTGGTCTCAAATA
Organism: Spinacia oleracea; assembly: GCF_020520425.1. Taxonomy (NCBI): domain Eukaryota; kingdom Viridiplantae; phylum Streptophyta; class Magnoliopsida; order Caryophyllales; family Amaranthaceae; genus Spinacia; species Spinacia oleracea. The sequence goes on from NC_079492.1 coordinate 34,568,042, forward strand.
GTGCAGTGACCTTTGTTCTCCAACGATCATCTTGTGGCATGCTTCTTAGTATTTTTCTTACCTGTTCATCTGTGGGAATGATTCTACCAAGAGAAACTAATTCATTGGTTATGTTAGTAAATCTAGTGAACATTTCTTGAATAGTTTCTTTTGGAAGCATTTCAAATCTTTCATATTTAGACATCAAAAGGTCAATTTTGGAACGCTTAACTTCATTAGTTCCTTCGTGGGTTACTTGTAGTAATTCCCAAATCTGTTTTGCGTTCTTGCACCCCATGACCCTATTGTGTTCATGAGGTCCAAGTCCACAATGCAAGATTTGACAGCCATAACATTCATCTCATATTTATCAAAGTCTTCTTTAGAAAATTCAGACATTGGTTTAGGAACTACCTCGTTTTCAGCATTGGTCTTTGTTACCTCGAAGTCTCTAACTTCAATTACACGCCAAACTTGGTAATTTTCAGCTTTGATGAATATCTCCATTCTGTTCTTCCAGTTTGAGTAGAACTTGCCATTGAACATAGGTGGCCTTTGAGTGGAGTAGCCTTCTTCCAGTTTCTCTTGTGAGTTCATACTATCAGGAACTTGACTCAAACTGGGTTTCCAGTGTTTTTAGTGAGTACTGGATCTGATACCAATTGATATTCCAGTAGGAACACACACAAGAGGGGGGGGGGGGGTGAATTGTAATTCGAACTTTGATAGAGTTTCTTTCGAAACCAAGGAACAGTAAAGAAACTGAGAGCAAGAAAGACTAAAATAACAATTGTGAGAACTTCTTGACACTAATCAAGAAGAGAATTTCTTTTATTATAGTAATGCCTCAATTACAATAACTCTCTAACACAAGTTTCTCTCTAACTCGTGTTCCTCATAGTAATCTGCTCAGATTACAACTCTATCTCTTTCACTTTCTCTCAGACTTAAACTCTAGTCTTTACAAGATAACTCTATCCTCACTAATACAAAATACAATTCGTGTTTAGATAACTCTAGATATTAATAATGCTTTTGTATAAATATAAGGAACTGAGGAACTTTGAATTTAACTAGGACACAAACTGTTTTAGAAAATCTTTGATAATACGTTTTTAGGAAAGCAAAAACTCTTAGAATGTTTGTGTAATTTTCCAGAAAATATATTGTCCCTTTTATAGGTTTATCCCTAGGGTTAGTTCCCTTCAAAACCTCAACTGCTAACTGCCAGCACTTTGGTCTTCACGTCCCTTGACTTGAGGAACAAGGGGAAGACCACTTCCCACGTTTCAGCCACAAAACAGTTAGTGGTTAGACTCAATCAAACCCTAAAAGATTTCCTTCAAAACAGATTTTATTTATTTACAAAAATTGAGGAGAATTTTTAGGAAAATAAGTTTTGATTAAATAAAATAAAACGTGAATCTATTTTATATTAAAAACTTAATTTTATTTAATTACATGTTTTCCATAAAAAATTTCTTCCAGTAAAATAAATGGCCTAATTAATTCACAAGTTCCTTGAGTACCCTATATACCTTTTTCATAATTAATATTTACATAAAATTCTAAATACAGTAGACTATGAAGGAATTATGTCCTTAGACATTTCCGGCAATTACTAAATATAAATAGGAATTAATTATGAAGATAATAAGTTAATTATTTTAGTAATCATATTTGCTTGCTAGAGAATAAATGTGATTAGTAGGACAATATTGATTGGACCTACAACTAAAATATATTAATCCTATAAGGTCACACATATAAGCACTAATTGGAATGGGCCCAAAAGGCCCGATGGCAACCGGTCTATTAAGGGAAAGAATGTTGGGCTTTGGTTTTGTGTTAACCTAAAACTCTCACATTATAATAGTTATAATGTCAGGGTTTTAGAAATCACGTGCATTCAAGATCTGACAAAAGGAAAACACAAAAACCCTAACTCTCATTCTCTAAAACGCCGTTATTCCCAAACAAAGCAAGAGATTGATCGTGATCGTTCTCTTCCGTACTAGCATACATGGGATTCAATTGGTGCTTGTGGACTAAGTAGAGGAGCAACAAGTGGGGCTCTAAGATCTTCGAAGCTTGCATACGAACGGGAGAACACGCTACAAAGGTGATTATTCTTTCGTCTTAATCTGATCTATACTATTTTTATGCATGTGATCCTGTGATAGATGTTAGGAAATTGTTTCCTGAAATTCCGCTTTATGCATCTATATGTTCCTACAGTGGTATCAGTTTTAGCCTCTTGCATAATATTTTATGATCATGATTGTATGCAACATTATTATTTTGATTCAATTAAGGGAAGATTTATTTATGGCTTGAATTTGCAAAATTAATATATGATATTAATTGATTGGAATCATTAAATCGTGATTTAATTAATTTTTGCTCAAAATAAATTTATAAAATTCCGAATTTTTTATCACAGGGTCGAAATTAACAGTTAATATGAAATAAAAAATTTCGAATTTTTTAAAATTATTTAAATTATTTATTGGTTAATAAGATTAATCATGGAAATAATTTGTTAACAATTAAAGATTTGATTTTTAATTTGTTAAATAAATCTACTGATTATCCCCTAATTTTTATACAACAGCCGAAATTTTTTGGTAATTTTTTAAATAATTTTCGGAATTTTTGTTTATTAATTATTGAATTTGGTTAATTTTTATGTTTAATTCGATTAATCGTAAAATTTAAGGATAACAATTAAAATTTTTGATTTTATTTTTTAAGAAAATTCAATAGAACCGCCTAATAATTTAATTCAAATTTTTCGGATTATAATTGTTATTTTTCTGAATTATTTGAATAAAATGAGATAATTATGCCCTAAATTTTGAATTTTTGTTAGATTTAATTTGAATAAAGATTCTCATTGAAATCTAATTTTTTTTAACAAACCTAAAATTCAGTTTTAATTTTGTTAAATTATTCAAAATTTCTGCCATAATTTTCGGATTATCACACCTAATTAAAATTTTAGTCTTTAAACAAAGGTTGGATAAAGATTAATTTAAATTGACAATTGTTGCACAATTTAAATAAAACAACCCCACCATGGCTGGGTGGCCCATCTGCAACGGTGGAACCACGATGGAGGGAGATTAGGGTGGCAGAAGGGGCGGCGTTCCCGGAGTCAGGGGTGGTGGTGGCAGACGCAGCGTAGGAGGCTGCTGTCTCGCTGCAGCTCCACCGCGACTGGAGCTGGTTGGCGTTGCTGCCGGCTTCTTCTGGTGGCTGGGTCGACCAGCGTGGCTGCAAATTTGAGTCGCGGCGGCTGGCCGGCGGTCCTGGTGGCTGCTGGCTGGCGTCAGCCGTGAGAGTTTTCGTTTTCGCGAAGTCCACTATTACTGGTTTGCTGCTGCAATTTCTTAATTAAAAAAAATAAAAATAAAAAGAAAAAAAAAAGAAATTATCATACCTCCTAAATCAGTTTCACGTGCACTTAAAAGGGGAATCTGATTTCCTAAACAAGTCCAACTTGGAAAAGTTTATTTTAATTTAGTTTTTCTAAAGTTAAAATAATTTTATTTTGGTAATTTTGGAAAATAAGATTTTCTAAGTTGAGCATAATTGATAAGTTTCTATTAAATGCAAATTCTTGAATAATGAGATTATTGCCATATTTAAATAGTAATTGAAATTAAAATAATAAAGTTTCCTAAATAATGTTAAACTTAAATCGTTTAAGTTTTTATAATTATTTTGGAATAATTATTTCCTTATTAACCGTTAATAAGTAATTTGTGTTTATTATATTTTGATATTAAATGCGTGTATGGAATATATATGATATTTTTTTACAGGCAAGTGACTAGTATGGCCCAAAATAGGATAGAAAATACGATCTGCGTATCGTTTTGTATTCTTGTAAATTTTGAAATACTATCTGCGCATCGTTCTGTATTGTTGTAATTTAATTTAAAAGTTTAAATTAGATTATAAAGTTCGTATTATGAGCTCGATGGAGTAAGAAGGTTCAATCAGAAATTCAAGGATGCAGATCCAAGAAAGATGAACAGGAACCCAAGAAGATTTGAGCTTATTTTTTAGGGGCCATACTAGGATCACATTTAATTTTTATGCATTTTATATTGCCTTAAAATGCTTATTGAGTTTATGTATGTGGTTATTTAAAACAACGTGTTCACTTTTAATTAACCAACATAGTAGACTTAGGTCCCAAATAATATTGAGTTTATGTGCTTTTCCATACAACACCTATAAAGCCTTAGATCATGAGTAATAGGTTCTTCCAAAGCAAGGTGTTACTTATAATTCCGGGGATAGTAGGGTAGGTTTTTGAAACTTACATGTTAATGTTTGGTTTAACTCAACAAAACTATCAAAAGATAAAGTTTTGGGTTTTGAAGCTAAGAGATAGGAAAATACAAAGAGTTGTTAACCTGTCTACCAAGAGTTATAATCAGTTATAATTAGTAAAATGTTTACTTACCTCGAATACTATAAATTAAAGTAGCAGGGCCAAAGTCCGTTTGATTGTAGTGGGAGGGGATCTTGGTTAATTCTTTATTCAATGGGGACCTCTAATTTTGAATAAAGGGTAGTAGTGAATTGAATTTGTTTAATTGCTACTTTTGATAAACATTATATTGAATCTTGCTTTACTTTTTATTGTAGTTATCATGTCTGGTGCAAACAACTCTACTTTTAACTTGCGCCCTCTAATTGAAAAAGACAAATTGAATGCTACCAACTTCCTACAATGGCAAATGGCTGTGAGAATTGTTCTCAGAGCGAAAGGAAAAGAAAGTGTTCTTGACAATCCTCTCCCTGAACCCCTGCCAGAAAATGCTACTGTAGCTCAAAGGCGAGCTAGACAAACTCTAGAGGATAACTCCCTGCAAGTAACATGCTTGATGCTTTCTTGCATGGAACCAGAGTATCAAAAACGTTTTGATGGTCTGCATGCCTATAGCATAATCCAGCAACTGAAAACTTTGTATCAGAAAAATGCTAGATTTGAGAGATTTGAAGCAAACTGCAAACTTCTGGATTCCAAGTTGGAAGAAGGGAAGCCCGTTGGTCCGCATGTGTTTGATTTGATTGGACCTTTTTCGACCATGGAGAAATTGGGCTTCCCTTATCCTAAGGTGAATGAAATAATGCCCTTGGTCCAAGTATGCATATAATATTAAGTCTAATAAATGCGGTTCAGTATTAATTAACAAGTTAATAATTCAGTGAGATCGAGTGAGCTGAATGCCTAGCTAGAGGCCGCTTCAGTTCAAGTGGAATTAATGATATTAATCTACAGCTTACTCTTGACTGAACCAGTAGGGTCACACAAATAGTACGTAAACGGATCAAGTATTTAATGGCATTAAATACTCCATCTATGGATATTCGGAATCGACGGATCTTGGTTTCAGTGGGAGCTGAGATCGTCACAAGCAAGAAATGAATACTCCGGAAACGATGATATTGCCGGAAACGGAAATATGGATCGTATCGGAAATATAAATATTATCCAAGTCGTAGATGTTGCCGGAAACGGAAACATGGTACGTATCGGAAAATATTGATGGAAATGGAAATATTGCCGGAATCGGAAATATTGCCGGAAACGGAAATATTGTCTGAATCGGAAATATTATCGGAATCGGAAAATAATTCCGGAAACGGAAATATTAAATATTTGTTCGAAACGGAAATTAATTCCGGAATCGGAAATATTAAATATTGTTCGTATCGGAAATGAATTCCGGAATCGGGAAATTAATCGGAAGCGTATCGTACGAATTAGCATCGGACAAGGCCTGCCGGACGAAGGCCCAGCACGAAGCCGGGCCATCGCCCAGCAAGCCAGCGCGCCACAATGCACCAGCTAAGGCTGCGCCAGGCCCACCGCAAGGCAGGCCCAGCGCGCGCCAAGGCTGCGGCAGCGTGTGGGCCTCGTGGCATGGGCTGCGAGCTCGCGGGCTGCGCGCGCGCGCATGGCTCCCCTCGCGGGCTGCTGTGCGTGCGTGTGTGTGTTTGTGTGCTATACGAATATGTGTAATTGTGTTGAATTGTATGAGAATTCACGAATAATTTAGAAAAGGAATTTTAGTAGAAAGTAATTCTATTGACGTTTTGTTAAATTGAGTTGTTATACTAAGTAAATTGGGCATGTGTAGGTGTTTATAATAGTAATTGCATTTTATTGTGGATATTTTATTTTTATACTTATTGGCTTGTGTTTAAGTAAATTAGCAAGTGTGCTTGATATGTTACAACAATAATTATTTGAGTACTTATTTAGAAAACATTGAGCATTAGTAACATGATTAGTGTGAGGTGTGTAGAGTTTAGTTAGTAACATGCTTTTTGTTAGATGTGTAGAATTTGGTATCATGAAAAGGAGGGAGCATAGTTGGATGTATGATAGACTTGATGGGCGCAATCTTAAGCCCGAGTTTCTCAACGGGGTAGGAGAGTTCATTGAGTTTTGCAAAGAGCATCCAACTTTCAATGACGGGGGCAGAATAAGATGCCCATACCCCCTGTGTGACAACATACGCTTCCATGACGTTGAAACAGTTAAAGTACGTTTGTACAAGAAGAGATTTATTTTTAAATACTTTCAATGGATATGTCAAGGGGAAAGTTTAGGAGACTCCTCGCGTATTCAATCAATTCCATAACTGTAGACACCTACTTTTGTCCCCATTCCCGAAAGGGAAGGTTCGATGATGAAAACGTAAATCTCCACTTGACAACGCATCTCCTATAAAATAACGAATCTCAATTCCCCTTTTCATTTCACCTGAAACCTGCTATTTATGGAAACCTGCTAAAAATAGTAACTGCCGTAATCGGTAATTGTTAAAAGTGGCAAGTCATAAAAGATAGAAACCTGTCAGAATTAGGTGTTGCACTCCAACATAAATCCTAAATGAGATAGAAATTGCGAGAGAATCCTATTCCTAATATGATTCGAAAGTAAGAGTTACGTATTAATTAAAATCCTAACGAGCCTAGAGTTCGTAACGGGCCCAGACGCATTCCGTCATAAAATTAATACGCACTAAAAGACTCGATTAAGTCTCATACGCGCTGGATTCTAAGAGTCCGAATCTGACAAAGAAACGGCCTAAACAGAAATTTCAACGCCCAGCCCTGGGCGCTGAAATTGCCTGGATCCTATTTTCAACGCCCAGAGCTGGGCGCCGAAATCTTCGGCGCCCAGGCCTAGGCGCTGAAAGTACCTGGTACGTGTTTTTTCCTAATTCCTCGTGTATTAGAGTTCTGCAATTCTATCTTTTCACGAACTCTTTTCTATAATAGGGCCTTAAGTTCGACGTGAAAAGGACACACAACACACAATTATTATTCTGAGTATTGACTCTAAACCCCTAAGCCTAAGCCTCACGCTGCAAAACTGATCACGCGTTCTGTCGCAATCGATCCATAAATCGAACAGAACGTATCCCGTCCCATAATTTGAGATTCGTTAAATAAAAGGAGAAATAGCAAAGTCAAAGTGGTTAGTTTTCTGAGAACCGTGACGCACCTCTCTAGGGTGCGTCGTAATGTGTCACTTTTCCATGGTTTAACTGCTTTCCTCGCCCTTTAATGAACTGTTAAACTAACTAAAATCTGATTGTTCGATCACGCTTAATAAATATGATATTTTTGGGAAATTGGATTATCATGCTAGGTCCCTTAAAACAATCTAAATCAGATAACCGCGCTCGATCTAGTACTATGTGTTGCATATTGTTAAAATCAACTCAGATTAGTTTAATAGTTAACGCATGTCCTTTCAATTATTTATGCTGAGCTAGTAAGGATATCCTGCCTCTGGAGTTATCGAAGAGCTAGTACTCCTCTCGGTAGTTACAGTCCCCCTAACCCTCAATCTCTACCCTGCGGGTGTACGTTGAGCGACCCCCACCACCAGGGATCACAAGGGAACCTACGGTCGTCGTGGTCAAACATAATTGCACTCCCTTTATGTCACGATAACCGGGTTTTGTCAGTTTTTCTCATTGTCGTTAAAAACTGAATGGCGACTCCTATATTACTAGTCAATTGGGTGTAAACTCACAGGAAATCCAATTACACTTGATTTGACAAAAAGAAGCGTCACACCCACGAGGGACGAGGTCACGCATTAGCCTCGTGCTTTTTCGACCCCCTCACAGTGGCGACTCCACTAGGGATAGTGAAGGAAATACTCGTGCTTGTAGGTAATCAAAATAGCCGAAGGGTGAAACGATCCTACCCCGCGTTTATTTCCCAATCAAGTTGGGACGGCCTGAAAATCAGCATATTAATGTGAACGGGCAGAACCGCATAACAAATCTTGGCTCCCTTGGTGTTTTATCTCGGGAGTTGGGACGAAGGATACCCATCGCCAACCGGGGGGTGCATACGCTTCGAATGTTGTCCACTCGGCACTTTCGCTAGTAGTACACCCGTCCCAAACCCAATCGCTCGCCCATTAGGTCCCTCTCGCCTGCATGCCCCCTTGGCTTGCACTTGCGGGTTGGCCTCTTGAGCGAAATTCGTCTGCTGAAGACACTACCTCGACCGGGGCATGTGTTGGATCTACGATAGAAGAGGTACCAAGCCAGGCGCAAATAACTACCCATAGAAGCCTATCATAAACTACATGACATATTATTATTGCCTCATGATGGAATGTTAGTTATGTGTAGCGAAATATATGATTGTGTGTGACAAACTATCCTAGAAAAACCAACGACCTTAAAAATTGCCCAAACATTCGTAAACCAATTTGCCAAAGAGTTATACCGAAATACGTGTTCCGCAAACTCGAACGATCGCCACAAGAATAAGCGACGCTCGGGATGGCCTGTAACGAATCCCACAAACGCTGCACAACGCGTAAAGGACGTTATTAGGCAAGCACGCAAAATCGAAGTCGCATAAACAAAAGTAGACGCAAACAGAAAACGAGAACCAGCCAGGGACGCATTTTCAACGTTCCTGGCTGGGCGCTAGAATTTTTCACGCCCTTCGCTGGGCGCTGAAGTTGCTTCCTGGCCTTTTGGTCAGGCACAGCAGCCTCGGTGCCCGCGTAAAAAAAAAACACGTAGCAAAAAAAAACTTTTTGTAAAAATTGCTGCAAGGGCGTATGAAAAGGCACTCGATTCTAAAAGCGACAAAAAAATAAAAATAAATAACTCTTTGTGTCGTTGTTAGGCCTCCTACGATGACAATGCTCGGCACCAAAACCGAGCATGCTAATTAAACGACCTTGAATGTCACATGGGCAAAGTATTCAAAAAATAATGTTCGAATGAAGTCTTCAAGAAAAAATAAATGTTCAAATAAAAAATAAATAAATCCGAGTCTAGACTAGGCTATGCCAAAGTACAATCCAAATCCTAAGTCTTAGTTGTCTTATCCATAGAATCGGTCCTAATGCTTGGTGTCGTTCTGCAAGTTAAAAGGTTAAACCATATTGAGTCTCCCTTCCTAACATTTAAATCAATAAGCACCCATATGTAATTGTCATCCCTTGCTAAGAGTCTACGGCCTCAATACTCTCTCACCAATAAAAAGAATATACTATAGTATTTGCAAAATGGAAACAGTCACATTCTGAAAATCATTCCTCATGGTCGCACAACCCCCAAAGTGAACCTAAGGTATCAATACCATTGGCAAAAAATTATTAATGGCCTCAAGGCTTATGATCACATTGGGTCACGACTATCATAGTCCTCTCGAGCCACTCGCTCCTTGAAATACTACTAAGTACAGACTAAAAAAATTTCCATGAATGCAACATGACCAACCATGAAAATACCCAAATCTGCATGCCATAGGGCTACCATTGGGGTAAAGCAATACACACTAAGAGGGAAGCCGCACTAATGATTCTAGTCTTGCAAAAATAAAAATTCGATCTCCCCAACTGACTACCTTGCCAATATTAAGCAAATGGCGCATGACAAATGAACACCCAAGGGTTAAAATCTAAAGTGTCAACCAACGAAAGTTATGGTCCAATAAATCTAAACCTGAAAGTTGCTTGGTCAAGTATTATAGGCTTACGCCACGTCATTATTTTGAGTCTAGGCCACCTCCTTGTATTCCAACACGGGTTATAATCAGAAAAATTAATAAGTTCGAGTCTAAATCACAACTTCCAATTAAATCCCGAAAATTGGAATCTGAAAAGAAGCAAACAATTATTTTCGATGTAATTCTTTCGTTAAATTTCAATAAGGTAAAAACAACATTTTGAATCAACGCTATTTGCACATTTTAAGAAACGACTAAATACGCTTGCAAAGTAAGACAATTTAAAAGGTCCACCCTAGGCCCACTAAAGCTAAAGGTCCACCCTGGGCTTACTAAAGTTAAAGGCCCACTATAGGCCTACCAAACGAGGCTCACTCAGTCTCGCCTCGTGACTTAAAGACCACAACCATCTACCTTTTAGCCCAAACAAAAAATTGATAGAAGGATTTATGTTGGGGAGAAATCCCAAGCAAAAAGAAAAAAGAGAAAGAGAAAAGGGAGAGCGAAAAGAGCCATGAAATACTTAGCCCGTACCTCCCAAAGTGCGAAATCTACCCAAGTAAACGAAGGAAAAGAATTGAGTCAACCAATCCAAATCATAAAATTCTACGAGGTCTACCCTTTCCAATCTTTATGTTCTTAGACGCCTTCACTCTGGGGTCCCTGTGCAGCTCATTTAACCCATCCATGTTCTCATAACCCAAGAAACCATTACATCAACTCTTGTTTTTGAACTTGTTATCAACCGCAAACCACGCACGGCCATTGACACGAGCGTCATGCCCATCATTTCCAAAGTCCAAACCCGCTCTTACACCACCATTAGCATAATGACCATATAACTGGTTTGGATACGTCCTGTTGATATACCCTTGAGCCGTCCCTATGCTACTCATTGGCCTTGATTGATGTAAACTCGTGACACTAGCCTGAGGCCGTGAAATGTGAATCCTAGCAGATGTAATCCTTATGCTTGACCAATACCTATACAAATTACCCTATCTCATTCAACCCATCTTTCAAACCGTCTTGAGTCACAAATAAAAAAAAAAAAAAAAAAGACAAATGAAAAGTACATTCTACGCTTAACGTAAAAAAAATAATAATAAATAATAAAAAAGAAACTTTGCAAAGCGCCTCTAAATTTAGTCTAAAAAGAAAAAGAAGCATTTAGCGCACCAAAAAAGATCCGCCCAGAAGTCATTTTCATCGCCCAGAGCTGGGCGCCGAAATCTTTAGCGCCCCTGCCTGGGCGCCGAATCTTTCTGTCTGCTAAAATTTGTCCATAAGTGCTCGTCATTTTATCCGCACATACACGGAACAATAACGAACACTTGGGGGGTACAACACGTATTCAGATATACGTACCACCAAAGAAATACATGTACTCAATCAAAATAAAACAAACAAATTTTTGGCTTACGGCAAGGCAGCAGATTAAAATAATAATAAACTTCACTTATTCTACCGTTTCAAATAATATGTTTGCACCTCAGAACATACTTATCGAATTCGGCATTCTAAGAAACCATTTTCTAGGCTAAGAACTAAGCAAGACCTGATTCCAAATTAAATCTACTTAAGGCGGATACGTAGGCAATCCATGATTCGGTCCAACCAATTTGCAAAAATATTAAAGCCTATAAAATAACAAGAATAAGAAATAGAGTCCCTCATTGAAATTTAATTACTTGCAACCCAAGTCGAAAGAAATATTTAAGTCAAAGGAAGAATCCAAGTCATCAAGATGCCAAGATTAATGAGCACACATCGAAAAATAATAAGGGCACGTACCCTTGCCAGAAGGAGCACTCACACTCCTAGGCACTTAGCCAAGACTCAAAAGATCGCTTCGCCTCAATTGAATGGGGGTTAGCGTAAGCGTCCATGACCTCTAAAGTACTCGACTTGACCCTCCCTAAAGCGAACTAACTCACTTAAAGACCTTCTTTCACCACCAGACATAGTCGTTCGCTTAAAGACTTTCTTTCACCAGTCGACACAGTCATAATCGCCAACAAGTAGTAAAGGCAGTAAGCTTGCAATAAAAAGGATTGCTCTACGGCATCGCCCCATCATTCCTTCGAACTCAGGGCACCCGTTCATGGTAATTCAAATGCTCGCTAATCCCCTTCGGAAAAAAAATCAGACATTGTCAATAAGACTTGGCACTTAACCAAGGCTCACCCTACTCAGACATATGACACGGGCATCCAAAAATCGAAATCTGAAAGCATCATTAATGGGAAGACATAACAGCAACCGGGGGCAAAAAATTGAAATGAAAGAACTAGGGAAAGAACTAAGTATACCTTGACCTTTTGTACAGACATACACCAAGTAAATCTAAGTCAATTTGAAAACGGTTTATATTCCCGCAATTCTGGAAAAGATGACCCTAAAAGCCTAAAGCAAATGCCAAACGGGCACAAGTGTATCTTGACACCTGCACCCTGGCTCCCAGCAAATCCTTAGACAGCATTCCAAAAATCGTAACAGTATTTTGATTCACTCATGTAATCCTGTACGAACCCTTCTATAAGTAAACCTACTTAGGACACCTCGGATTGTACACAATAGGATTCGGATTTTAAATAATTTTCAAATAATTTTTAAAGACTTTTTCGAACATAATAAAGTGTCGTTGGTTTAAGCTAAGTATGCGTTTATCTCAATGTTGCAAGTAAGGCAAAAGATTTCCAAATATGATTATGGGTAAAGAAAGGCACCTAGCTTTTGGACAATGCACACTTCAACGTGTGACTACCTTGACCATGGCAATGTCGCACAATACGACATTTACAAGAGAAGCAGCAAAATCACTACTCGAACGTACCTCGCACTAAATGAGTCTGGTTCAAACTATTCATGATCCATGTCACCATGAATGCATAAAAACGTATGCAAAGGATTATAGCACCAAGCCAATCCCGTAGCTACAATTGAAAAACACACTAAAAATACTCGAAATGACGATTTGATCGCAAATTCTCGACGCTAATGCTATACATACATCATAGGGGCACAATCCTAAGCTTTAATCGTGTAAAACGAACCTTAGAATGGCTACAACACCTCCCAAATTCTAAAGCACTACTTAGAATATATAAAGTCACCCCACTATCAAGGGTAACTGAAAATCGCGAGTCACCAAAACTCCGATCAAACCACTGCACATAACGCTCGCCCTATAAAGCGCCCGTTACACAGTCTACATCGTTCCAAAGCAAAAGCGAAAGGAAAAAAAAAAGGATAAGAACTGTCAAAATATACCCAGAAATCATTTTCAACGCCCAGAGCTGGGCGCCGATATCTTTCACGCCCCAGCCTGGGCGCTGAATCTTTCTGCTAGCCAAGTTTTGCCCAGATATAAAAATAAGAAAGAAACACCTATGAATCCTCGCATCGAACGAAGTAATAAGCCGTGCAAACCCACACAGAAGGTGCTACACTTGTTCGAACACCTGAACGAGGTATGATGAAGTACATCAATGCAAAAAACGATAATGATATCCCAACACCTGGAGGAATGTTCTAAGACACACTGTTAGGCCACACAAGCCTACGTCGCACCATAAGGTCAACCATCCCACGGTACAAGTCTAAAAAAGGAGAGTAAGGCATATTGCACTAATGCGGGCACGACCAAAGAGCATGTGTAAAAGAGGCAAAGACTACTTACCGCCCAAATTCAAAGTACAAGCCACACGACTTATACATTAAGGATTAAAGGTAGCAAAATATTACCTACCACGGAAGGGATAGCTCGCACCTACACGAGCGGAACCCCAAGGCATCTTTCTCGAAAGAACCTACAAAAATCGTACGCCAAAAGGAAGCACCCCAACATGCATACTTGGGGGCTCCAAGCTACGAAACAACCATAGCAAAATAAAAAAATATCTAAGCAAATGTTTGAACGATCAAGAAGGGCACGATGCTTGAGCCCACCTCGTGAATGGGCCTGAACCCTACCAAAACTTCTAAGCAAACTATTCAAAATCAGTCATTGCTAAAAAAAAAATGGTTCAAGCAAACTGATTAATGGACCTTACGCAACGACCATTCTATGAACGCTCGTTCGCACATACATATCATCATTCTAAGTATCGAACATTCACGAACGCGTTCAAAAGGAAAAATATACAACAAGAGCGGTCAAAGTCTTACGCCTCAAGGTATGTTCCTCGGGCCATATAGACTCGCCCAACTATCACAATAACTGTACGCCTTAAGAGCAACAGTTCCTTAAAATAATCGCCCCAAAGCGACAAGCACCGTAGTCCACTAATCGGCTACGGCTTCTCAAGAAAATCATCACGTTCTAAAAACAAAGAAAAAACAAAAGAAAAGAGAATACATAGAACTTCCAAGTGAAATAAACGAATGAACAAAAGGCCAACTGTGTCATCAAAAGACCAGCTCAAACAACACTTTCAACGCCCCACCTGGGCGTGAATTATTTCAACACCCAGGCCTGGGCGCCGAAAATGTACCCAGGCTCAAAAAAGGCCCTAACTTCTAGTGGGCCCTGCCATTCTCATTCGACTTGAAAATTGCCGAAATTCGCACCTCACGACTTTGTCAAAGTAGCACACCACTACAAAGATCGCTCTCACTTACGAGCACGATCCTAAACACGATCAAAGACATTACAAAATGCGTAGGAACCTCTTTGACAAAAAATGACCGTCAAGCACGAGTGCTTGGGGGATCGAAAGAAAATATATATTTCAAAAGAAAGTGTGCAAAGTTAAAACGGTATTCCTAGACTACACTGTACGAAGTCCCGTGTTTGGATAACCTCAAAAGATAAAACCGGATTACGACCTCAAGACAAAGGTCGCCGTTGATACTTATACATAGTCCCCTAATCAAGGACCCATGTAATGGTAAAATTGAGTCATAAAGACTAGCTCAAAACCATGAAAAAAGATGACCACAAGACAATGGTCTGTCTAAGCACGTTGTCAACCCACATTCAGGTTGCAACTAAATCCGAGCATCCCTCGAAAAAATTCGCTCCTGCAAGAATGAATGAAAAGAAATTCTCAAGAGAAATCACAAGAAAAAAATGAAATAGGGACTTGTCCACCTCAATCAGGCAAGACCGCGGCACGCGAATCCCAAATCAAAAGACGAATTCAGGTTCGCTCACCTCCAGCGAGCGGGGCGTCCACCCTTAGCGGACAGGGCTCGCCCACCTTCAGCGGGCGGGGTCTGCGTCACTAGCCGCGCAGGTCCTCGATTTTCGAAAAATAAAGTCTTCAAATTCAAAATAGGCTCGCCATCTTCAGTCGGCGGGGTCTACGTCACAAACCACGTAGGTCCTTATTTTCAAAAAGCGCAAACAAATTTCAAAATAGATTCGTCCACTTCTATCGGACGCGGTGTCCACCCTTAGCGGACAGGCTCGCCATCTTTAGCCGGCGGGGTCTGCGCCACTAACCGCGCAGGTCTTTAGTCGCTGCAGCGATAACTTTTTCTGGTTTTCCCTTTTTCCAAAAATTAAAGGATCGGTTTTCCCTTTTTCAAAAAATTAAAGGATCGATTTTCCCTTTTTCCAAAAGGATCAGTTTTCCCTTTTTCCAAAACTTAAAGGATCGGTTTTCCCTTTTTCCAAAAATTAAAGGATCGGTTTTCCCTTTTCCCAAAAATTAAAGGATTGGTTTTCCGTTTTTCCAAAAAAGAACGATGTGCTGGATTTTTCTTCGTTTTACGTCCCATAAAAACAAGGGGGTTTTCTCGTTTAGCTAGCCCTGAAAATGAGAATCTTTAAAAACATTTTTTACCTCGTGATTGGGCTTGGCAAGGCCCAATTACACTTTATAGCTTTGATTTCGAAAACATCTGTAGCTACTCCCAATGACAAAGTGAGGGAGTTTCTACGCACCTTTAGATCCTTCCAATGACAAAGTGAGGAAGTTTCTATATTACAAATCCCAATGACACGTGAGGGATATGTCGACACTTCAAGTGATGACCATTAAGTCAAATGTTATCACTCGGGGGCTCGTGAGACCCTCGCCAAAACAGGTCACCATGTCTTGTGCGACGCACTCCGTCTAATACTTTGACCATCGTCTTACTCCAAGACTCAGTCAAAGTGGGGGCTAACAGTAGACACCTACTTTTGTCCCCATTCCCGAAAGGGAAGGTTCGACGATGAAAACGTAAATCTCCACTTGACAACGCATCTCCTATAAAATAACGAATCTCAATTCCCCTTTTCATTTCACCTAAAACCTGCTATTTATGGAAACCTGCTAAAAATAGTAACTGCCGTAATCGGTAATTGTTAAAAGTGGCAAGTCATAAAAGATAGAAACCTGTCAGAATTAGGTGTTGCACTCCAACATATATCCTAAATGAGATAGAAATTGCGAGAGAATCCTATTCCTAATATGATTCGAAAGTAAGAGTTACGTATTAATTAAAATCCTAACGAGCCTAGAGTTCGTAACGGGCCCAGACGCATTCCGTCATAAAATTAATACGCACTAAAAGACTCGATTAAGTCTCATACGCTCCGGATTCTAAGAGTCCAAATCTGACAAAGAAACGGCCTAAACAGCAATTTCAATGCCCAGCCCTTGGCGCTGAAATTGCCTGGATCCTATTTTCAACGCCCAGAGCTGGGCGCCGAAATCTTCGGCGCCCAGGCCTGGGCGCTGAAAGAACCTGGTACGTGTTTTTTCCTAATTCCTTGTGGATTAGAGTTCTGCAATTCTATCTTTTCACGAACTCTTTTCTATAAATAGGGCCTTAAGTTCGACGTGAAAAGGACACACAACACACAATTATTATTCTGAGTATTGACTCTAAACCCCTAAGCCTAAGCCTCACGCTGCAAAACTGATCACGCGTTCTGTCGCAATCGATCCATAAATCGAACAGAACGTATCCCGTCCCATAATTTGAGATTCGTTAAATAAAAGGAGAAATAGCAAAGTCAAAGTGGTTAGTTTTCTGAGAACCGTGACGCACCTCTCAAGGGTGCGTCGTAATGTGTCCCTTTTCCATGGTTTAATTGCTTTCCTCGCCCTTTTATGAACTGTTAAACTAACTAAAATCTGATTTTTCGATCACGCACTAGTGGAAAAAATACCTGTTGAGGGGGGCATTTTGGGTTTATTGAGGCGAACAAGGCCCGCTGCGACAAACGTAGCTTCAACAGCTCAGTGATCTGTTGAGGCGGGCTTTGTTCGCCTCAACAGGTGATCTGTTGTGGGGGGCTTTCAAAAGCCCGCCTCAACAACCTCTACAGAAACGCGAAAAATAAGGACCTGTTGAGGGGGGCATTTAAGAAGCCCGCCTCAACAGCCTCCTCTGTTGAGGCTCACTTCTTAAATGCCCCCCTCAACAGGTCCTTATTTTTGCGCCAATACCTGTACATTGGCGCCATAAATTCATATGTTGTTGAGGCGTACATTAAAAGCCCCCTTCAACAACATTAATTTTTTTTTTCCAAATTCTTTTAAAATATAAAATAGGCGGCAATAACCACAACTAGATATATACTCCATTGAGTATTGAAACCTGTACCCAATCAACACCAAAATAGCAAAGGTATGAATCTGCTTATCTTTGATAAATAAATCATTACATTAACTTCATTTATATTAACCCAACAGAGCAAAGCGTATATATAGTACGTATGTTTACAATTTTTAAACACCTAGCTAGTCTAACAAATTACAACTAATATTAACAACTAAAGACAAAAGGCTAGAGAGCTAATCTAACAAATGTCTCTAATCCAGCCACTTAGGTCCCTTTAGATCATGCATTACAAACCTTAAGTAAGGTCGTGTTGACTTTCTTCCAATCGACTCGATCCCTAGCCTGCAAGTTGCATGGAAGGAAAATATATATGAGTACCAAAGTTTACACTCACGATATTGTCTTTACATTCCATTGAAGCATAAAATTAAAAGATATAGTTGCAGACTATAGAGATAATTAAGTACGTTGTTGACCTATAACGACCCAATGAGCCTTAAATGTGCATACGTAGATTAGAATGAGTTTTAGAAAGTTAAAGCTATGTATATTAGTCATGTAATAAGAATCAAATGAGTCCTTAGGTTCTTTAGTTCAAAGTTGGGAGCGGAAATGTCATTTTAGCTCTAAACATGACCTATAACGACCTAATGAGCCTTAAATGTGCATAAATAGATTCGAATGAGTTTTAGAAAGTTAAAACTATGTATATTAGTCATGTAATAAGAATCAAATGAGTCCTTAGGTTTTTTAGTTCAAAGTTGGGAGCGGAAATGTCATTTTAGC
The DNA here is from genome assembly GCF_020520425.1 of Spinacia oleracea. Taxonomy (NCBI): domain Eukaryota; kingdom Viridiplantae; phylum Streptophyta; class Magnoliopsida; order Caryophyllales; family Amaranthaceae; genus Spinacia; species Spinacia oleracea. The sequence continues at coordinate 34,586,333 of NC_079492.1, forward strand.
TCTAAACATGACCTATAACGACCTAATGAGCCTTAAATGTGCATAAATAGATTCGAATGAGTTTTAGAAAGTTAAAACTATGTATATTAGTCATGTAATAAGAATCAAATGAGTCCTTAGGTTCTTTAGTTCAATGTTGGGAGCGGAAATGTCATTTTAGCTCTAAACATGACCTATAACGACCTAATGAGCCTTAAATGTGCATAAATAGATTCGAATGAGTTTTAGAAAGTTTTAACTATGCATATTAGACATGTAATAAGAATCAAATGAGTCCTTAGGTTTTTTAGTTCAAAGTTGGGAGCGGAAATGTCATTTTAGCTCTAAACATGACCTATAACGACCTAATGAGCCTTAAATGTGCATAAATAGATTCGAATGAGTTTTAGAAAGTTAAAACTATGCATATTAATCATGTAATAAGAATCAAATAAGTCCTTAGGTTTTTTAGTTCAAAGTTGGGAGCGGAAATGTCATTTTAGCTCTAAACATGACCTATAACGAACTAATGAGCCTTAAATGTGCATAAATAGATTCGAATGAGTTTTAGAAAGTTAAAACTATGTATATTAGTCATGTAATAAGAATCAAATGAGTCCTTAGGTTCTTTAGTTCAAAGTTGGGAGCGGAAATGTCATTTTAGCTCTAAACATGACCTATAACGACCTAATGAGCCTTAAATGTGCATAAATAGATTCGAATGAGTTTTAGAAAGTTAAAACTATGTATATTAGACATGTAATAAGAATCAAATGAGTCCTTAGGTTCTTTAGTTCAAAGTTGGGAGCGGAAATGTCATTTTAGCTCTAAACATGACCTATAACGACCTAATGAGCCTTAAATGTGCATAAATAGATTCGAATGAGTTTTAGAAAGTTAAAACTATGTATATTAGTCATGTAATAAGAATCAAATGAGTCCTTAGGTTTTTTAGTTCAAAGTTGGGAGCGGAAATGTCATTTTAGCTCTAAACATGACCTATAACGACCTAATGAGCCTTAAATGTGCATAAATAGATTCGAATGAGTTTTAGAAAGTTAAAACTATGTATATTAGTCATGTAATAAGAATCAAATGAGTCCTTAGGTTCTTTAGTTCAAAGTTGGGAGCGGAAATGTCATTTTAGCTCTAAACATGACCTATAACGACCTAATGAGCCTTAAATGTGCATAAATAGATTCGAATGAGTTTTAGAAAGTTAAAACTATGTATATTAGACATGTAATAAGAATCAAATGAGTCCTTAGGTTTTTTAGTTCAAAGTTGGGAGCGGAAATGTCATTTTAGCTCTAAACATGACCTATAACGACCTAATGAGCCTTAAATGTGCATAAATAGATTCGAATGAGTTTTAGAAAGTTAAAACTATGTATATTAGTCATGTAATAAGAATCAAATGAGTCCTTAGGTTCTTTAGTTCAATGTTGGGAGCGGAAATGTCATTTTAGCTCTAAACATGACCTATAACGACCTAATGAGCCTTAAATGTGCATAAATAGATTCGAATGAGTTTTAGAAAGTTTTAACTATGCATATTAGACATGTAATAAGAATCAAATGAGTCCTTAGGTTTTTTAGTTCAAAGTTGGGAGCGGAAATGTCATTTTAGCTCTAAACATGACCTATAACGACCTAATGAGCCTTAAATGTGCATAAATAGATTCGAATGAGTTTTAGAAAGTTAAAACTATGCATATTAATCATGTAATAAGAATCAAATAAGTCCTTAGGTTTTTTAGTTCAAAGTTGGGAGCGGAAATGTCATTTTAGCTCTAAACATGACCTATAACGAACTAATGAGCCTTAAATGTGCATAAATAGATTCGAATGAGTTTTAGAAAGTTAAAACTATGTATATTAGTCATGTAATAAGAATCAAATGAGTCCTTAGGTTCTTTAGTTCAAAGTTGGGAGCGGAAATGTCATTTTAGCTCTAAACATGACCTATAACGACCTAATGAGCCTTAAATGTGCATAAATAGATTCGAATGAGTTTTAGAAAGTTAAAACTATGTATATTAGACATGTAATAAGAATCAAATGAGTCCTTAGGTTCTTTAGTTCAAAGTTGGGAGCGGAAATGTCATTTTAGCTCTAAACATGACCTATAACGACCTAATGAGCCTTAAATGTGCATAAATAGATTCGAATGAGTTTTAGAAAGTTAAAACTATGTATATTAGTCATGTAATAAGAATCAAATGAGTCCTTAGGTTTTTTAGTTCAAAGTTGGGAGCGGAAATGTCATTTTAGCTCTAAACATGACCTATAACGACCTAATGAGCCTTAAATGTGCATAAATAGATTCGAATGAGTTTTAGAAAGTTAAAACTATGTATATTAGTCATGTAATAAGAATCAAATGAGTCCTTAGGTTCTTTAGTTCAAAGTTGGGAGCGGAAATGTCATTTTAGCTCTAAACATGACCTATAACGACCTAATGAGCCTTAAATGTGCATAAATAGATTCGAATGAGTTTTAGAAAGTTAAAACTATGCATATTAATCATGTATTAAGAATCAAATGAGTCCTTAGGTTTTTTAGTTCAAAGTTGGGAGCGGAAATGTCATTTTAGCTCTAAACATGACCTATAACGACCTAATGAGCCTTAAATGTGCATAAATAGATTCGAATGAGTTTTAGAAAGTTAAAACTATGTATATTAGACATGTAATAAGAATCAAATGAGTCCTTAGGTTTTTTAGTTCAAAGTTGGGAGCGGAAATGTCATTTTAGCTCTAAACATGACCTATAACGACCTAATGAGCCTTAAATGTGCATAAATAGATTCGAATGAGTTTTAGAAAGTTAAAACTATGTATATTAGTCATGTAATAAGAATCAAATGAGTCCTTAGGTTCTTTAGTTCAATGTTGGGAGCGGAAATGTCATTTTAGCTCTAAACATGACCTATAACGACCTAATGAGCCTTAAATGTGCATAAATAGATTCGAATGAGTTTTAGAAAGTTTTAACTATGCATATTAGACATGTAATAAGAATCAAATGAGTCCTTAGGTTTTTTAGTTCAAAGTTGGGAGCGGAAATGTCATTTTAGCTCTAAACATGACCTATAACGACCTAATGAGCCTTAAATGTGCATAAATAGATTCGAATGAGTTTTAGAAAGTTAAAACTATGCATATTAATCATGTAATAAGAATCAAATAAGTCCTTAGGTTTTTTAGTTCAAAGTTGGGAGCGGAAATGTCATTTTAGCTCTAAACATGACCTATAACGAACTAATGAGCCTTAAATGTGCATAAATAGATTCGAATGAGTTTTAGAAAGTTAAAACTATGTATATTAGTCATGTAATAAGAATCAAATGAGTCCTTAGGTTCTTTAGTTCAAAGTTGGGAGCGGAAATGTCATTTTAGCTCTAAACATGACCTATAACGACCTAATGAGCCTTAAATGTGCATAAATAGATTCGAATGAGTTTTAGAAAGTTAAAACTATGTATATTAGACATGTAATAAGAATCAAATGAGTCCTTAGGTTCTTTAGTTCAAAGTTGGGAGCGGAAATGTCATTTTAGCTCTAAACATGACCTATAACGACCTAATGAGCCTTAAATGTGCATAAATAGATTCGAATGAGTTTTAGAAAGTTAAAACTATGTATATTAGTCATGTAATAAGAATCAAATGAGTCCTTAGGTTTTTTAGTTCAAAGTTGGGAGCGGAAATGTCATTTTAGCTCTAAACATGACCTATAACGACCTAATGAGCCTTAAATGTGCATAAATAGATTCGAATGAGTTTTAGAAAGTTAAAACTATGTATATTAGTCATGTAATAAGAATCAAATGAGTCCTTAGGTTCTTTAGTTCAAAGTTGGGAGCGGAAATGTCATTTTAGCTCTAAACATGACCTATAACGACCTAATGAGCCTTAAATGTGCATAAATAGATTCGAATGAGTTTTAGAAAGTTAAAACTATGCATATTAATCATGTATTAAGAATCAAATGAGTCCTTAGGTTTTTTAGTTCAAAGTTGGGAGCGGAAATGTCATTTTAGCTCTAAACATGACCTATAACGACCTAATGAGCCTTAAATGTGCATAAATAGATTCGAATGAGTTTTAGAAAGTTAAAACTATGTATATTAGTCATGTAATAAGAATCAAATGAGTCCTTAGGTTCTTTAGTTCAAAGTTGGGAGCGGAAATGTCATTTTAGCTCTAAACATGACGTATAACGACCTAATGAGCCTTAAATGTGCATAAATAGATTCAAATGAGTTTTAGAAAGTTAAAACTATGTATATTAGACATGTAATAAGAATCAAATGAGTCCTTAGGTTCTTTAGTTCAAAGTTGGGAGCGGAAATGTCATTTTAGCTCTAAACATGACCTATAACGACCTAATGAGCCTTAAATGTGCATAAATAGATTCGAATGAGTTTTAGAAAGTTAAAACTATGTATATTAGACATGTAATAAGAATCAAATGAGTCCTTAGGTTCTTTAGTTCAAAGTTGGGAGCGGAAATGTCATTTTAGCTCTAAACATGACCTATAACGACCTAATGAGCCTTAAATGTGCATAAATAGATTCGAATGAGTTTTAGAAAGTTAAAACTATGTATATTAGACATGTAATAAGAATCAAATGAGTCCTTAGGTTCTTTAGTTCAAAGTTGGGAGCGGAAATGTCATTTTAGCTCTAAACATGACCTATAACGACCTAATGAGCCTTAAATGTGCATAAATAGATTCGAATGAGTTTTAGAAAGTTAAAACTATGTATATTAGACATGTAATAAGAATCAAATGAGTCCTTAGGTTCTTTAGTTCAAAGTTGGGAGCGGAAATGTCATTTTAGCTCTAAACATGACCTATAACGACCTAATGAGCCTTAAATGTGCATAAATAGATTCGAATGAGTTTTAGAAAGTTAAAACTATGTATATTAGACATGTAATAAGAATCAAATGAGTCCTTAGGTTCTTTAGTTCAAAGTTGGGAGCGGAAATGTCATTTTAGCTCTAAACAGAAGCAAACAGAGGAGAAACACACAGATGGAAGTGAAATTCTAAAGACCACCAGATCAGAATTCACATGCAACAGCAGCAAGACCAGCAGATTAGTATTCAAAGCAATAAATTAGCAAATCCAGCAGACTTGTAATTATGGAAAAATTAAAGAACTTTACCAAATCCATGAAGATATAAACGCTTCCATCTTTGTGTCTAAACAACCTAAGTAAATAAATACTCGGTTGTAAAAAACTTAGCCCATTGCTCACGAACCACATCTATTTCCTCATCGGTATAAGGCGCATTTCTTGGAGTGTAAGCCTGAAATAAGTAACATGATAAGTAATGCTACTTGTAAATTAAGAATTCTACTACGTAAAAGTACTAGTATTAGTAGTTCAACTAACATATGGTAAAAGAACGAACATTGTCTAACCGCTCATCAGTGTTATGGTGTAACGTGACTATTTCATGCATGAACTTCATAACGTAATAGCCACACTCGCGGGCGCCGACTTGTTGAGCACACTGATTTGGAGATAAATCATAAATTATATATCCAAGTAGTTACCCAAAAAAAAGTAAAGCTAATTAGTAAGCATGATATACCTTTACATGGAAGCCTTTCAACCCCTGCATAGTCGCTCTATTCGGACAAATCCCATCATTAAACTTGTACACTTGGTATGCCCTGGAAGTTGAGTAAAACTTCATGAATCTGATTCGGCACGAAAAGAAATAACTTAAAAAGAATTGAAAGTAACTTACAAACACAAGATTCCCCATGCACTATTTTCTCGGTTGGAACCTATCGCAGAGTCGAAAATATACGCACAACCTCTACGTAGGTCTAACACGTACAAAATCCAATGATTTCTGCATTATATATAAATGTTATTGCAACCTTATGCATGAAAATAACAATAACATAGCTATTTACCAAATATCGATCAATCTCTAACACTTACTCTTGATGGTATGGGATCAAAAACCACTTGGTAATGTTAGGATCACCCTTCTTCTCCTTTTCAATTTCAGCATTGAAAACTACTTTCAAATACATTGATGCAGCCTGAGGGTTGGCTATGATTCTAGAGCTTGACATTGCCTCGGGACAAACAAACCCAATCTGAGAGTTGTCAAATGCAAAGGTGTGTTCGTGGAATAAACACCTACAAAGTAAATGTATAATGCAAAAATTTCAAAAACTATTATAGTTGACAAAACCAAAAACAAAAATATCGATGGAAAAGTTTACATCATATAGACTTGGATCACTGAAATGTTGAGGCACGCCCCTCTAAGGAACTCTTCAACGTCAACCTCATTTACATAAGTTTGTCGATCTTCGTCATAATGCCAAACCGAAGCGGGCAATGGGATTGAAGTATTTTTATATACATCACCGGGCGCCGTATTGATGATAAACTTCAAATAATTGCATGATGGGCCAAGACCTTGAATTGTGTCGTCTGCCAAATTTTGCTTCTTACTTTTGGCGGCTGATTCTTCAGTTTTACGATCACAACTACCTACCATCACTTTGGCCGTCTTAGAGTTCTTCGACTTCGATTTCGACTCCAACTTATTTGAGCATGAATTTTCCTGTAACAATAATGTTAAGCTAGCATGAAAAGCTCAGTTTTGATTTCAGTGTTGAAGCACAGGGGAGTGGGAAGCATATGGTTTACCTTGGCCGTTAACTTCAGTGTTGTCTTCTCTTTGGACCCTAAATCAAGTGTTGCCTTCTCTTTGACAATTAATTCTGTTGTCTTATCTTTGACAACTAATTCTGTTGTCTTCTCTTTGACAATTAATTCGTTTTTCTTCTCTTTGGAGCTACCAACCACCTCTTCAAAAATCTGACTCCTGGACTTCTTTGTTGGGCGTGGAGTAGAGTACTCCTAAACAGAGGTAGAAACCAAAGGAGTTCAAGGCTCTGAATCTAATTCTAAACAGATGCATAACGCAATGAATGACAATTAATAATAAAAAAGTTATACCTCGTCTTCTTCGAAAATCACCAAGTGAATTGGCCATTGCACAAAACTAGCAAGAGCCCTGCCTAAGTTATTGAATCCATCTCCAGTAGGTACCGGAAGAGTGTCATCATCATGTCCGTCGTAAATACAATCAACTTGGACCTTATAATGACTAGGCTTCATCGATCTAAAGTGTTGGTGCAACGAACCATCCAATGGGTACGCCATACCATCTGCCACTATCACTTTGTTACCCAAAACTTTATCCTCAAGGGCAAGACGACATGGAGTTATGGCCTTCACAAATAAATTTACAAAATTTCAGAAATCACTACAAAGTACAATATTAAAAACCTAGCTAGGGGTGTTTTGAGTGTATGCACTATAGAGAATATATACCTTCAGCTCGCGTGGTTGCTGCGATGAACTCGGACAACAGGTTACGAGTGCACGGTTAACATCAAACTCATCACTTACAAGAGCAGAATCAAGTGCGGGGGTAGAGAGGGTGTGTAGTTGACCGGTTGCTTTCAATGTGGCTAGTTGGTTTTGGAGGGCCTCCGCCACCTTTCTCTCTAATTGATCTTCAAACTCCCTTCTCACCGAAGCTCTGATTGATTCGATAGCCTCCGGTGATGGTTCAATATGGCCACATCTACTACTTCGGTCTATTGGACCGAAAGCAACTTTGTAACCGACATTAACTCCACCTGTTGCCTTGACACGCCCACGGTGATCCTTTTTTCCCATAGCCTTGGTGAGGGCATCTTCTCCCTGGGTGAATGAAATATTTCCTTTTCCCTCTTCTTCTATGTACTCCAACTATAAGAATTAGGAAAGTAAAAATTAGATGGTATACATGATGGAAAGGAGAAGCAATCTTAGCAATAGAACTAGGAATTAGGAAAGAAAAGGATATAGAACGTAAAATTTCATATGCACTTACAACCATCTTAGCAATATTTACGGCTTCTTTATCATTCGGGTCAACTTCCCACTTTCCCTCTTTGTTTTTAACTTGATGAGCCAAGATCCACTCTACTGATCTAAACTTCTTAAATCTATCTGGCGCTGTGGTGAGTGATGAGGTCACTGAGGAGGAGCCACTTGAGAGGGTTAAAGCTGCCTCTGGCGGTAGTCGCCCATCATTTATCCACTCTGGTCTCTTTCTAACATAACCCTTTTGGCCTGTGCGATGTGGGTGCTTGTTTTGTAATGCACTTTTACTTGCTTTTTCTCTACGAACCTGTCAAAAAACACATAAAGAACATGTCGAACATTTAAAGATGGCAACAACAAACTAATCATATAATTATATAAAAAAATATCTAGCAAAGTAAATTCATTATTACCAACATCTCCGGCTTGTTTCGTTCCATCACAAATGTTTTCCAATCATCCTCTGTGATTTGATGGTAGATGTCCCAAGGCATGTCATTTGTCTGATGTTTCGGCATTTTTTCTTTCTTAGTTATCCAACGCCGCGTTAACCTGGACTTGAAAGCTCCAAAGCGTTTCGCCACACACATATGAAAATATTTTTCTCTCCTTTTAGCCGGATCATCAATAATGTGGAACAGAAGCTGTTAATTTTATGGATAAGAGATTGTTAGAAACGTATGCTACACAAATAGATAATCTAGGAGAATACAAATCAAGTTTTTATTCAATGTTTACCTTGGTCTCCTCCCAAAACCCCTTCTTTGTGTGTTCATCTAACGTTGAATATTCTTTAACATTAATGTTAATTCTAGCAGCACAAGACCCAACTTGCTTCCCGTATTCTCCTGACCATTCTCCATCGGGGATTCCATATTGATTATACTGAAGATACATAGGCTTTTTGGCTTGAACTCCTTTTGACGGACCACGGAATTTGGTCTTTTTACTAGTGTTGGTACCTTGTGATTCCCCCGTAGGATGACTAGCTCCATCAATTCCCTGTATTTCATTATCACGATGATCATCCATGGTAGCTACGGTCCTGCAACAAAGAAAAGAGAGCAATACTTAGTAAAGGGAGCAATACTTAGAAAAGAGAGCAAAATGCTACAATTGGCCATTTACAAAGCTATACCTAAAATAATGGCCTTATGGTATTACACCTAACATGCAAAACAATCCCAAATCAAACCTCACCTAAAAAAACAACCCAAAAAAAAATCATAACTCACCAGTTCTACGCACTGATCTGCACAGCTCAGATTAGAACTGTGCAGATCAATGCACAGAACTGATCAGAACTGACCAGTTCTGTGCACTGATCTGCACAGTTCTGATCTGAACTGTGCAGATCAATGCACAGAACTGATCAGAACTGACCAGTTCTGTGCACTGATCTGCACAGTTCTGATCTGAGCTGTGCAGATCAATGCACAGAACTGATCAGAACTGACCAGTTCTGTGCACTGATCTGCACAGTTCTGATCTGAGCTGTGCAGATCAGTGCACAGAACTGATCAGAACTGACCAGTTCTGTGCACTGATCTGCACAGTTCTGATCTGAGCTGTGCAGATCAGTGCACAGAACTGATCAGAACTGCACAGTTCTGTGCACTGATCTTCACAGTTCTGATCTGAGCTGTGCAGATCAGTGCACATAACTGCACAGTTCTGATCAGTGCATATTCCTTGTGCTACTTGCAGTTCTCGTGGATTGATAAAATGCAATATATGTCAAGGTGGCGGCTCTCTTCTTGCTCGCAATATTGCAACCATCAAATGGTAAGAGTTGCATTTTGTTATACTGTGGGATATGTTACCAATCTTTATTAGTTATTCTCTCTCTGTATTCCCATATTAATCTGTTCCACAAGTTTCTTATCTATTTGAGGAGTTTTTTTTTTTCTTTTTTTCTTTTTGTGACACTGCTCTTGAAGAATTGGAGAAGCTTATAAATAGTTATTTAGTTGTGGTTAGCAAAATGAAGTCATGGGCAAGTAGACAACGGGTAGGTTGTGTATACATTATGTCTTGTTTTTTTATATTAAGGGCAAAATGCTACAATTGGCCATTTACAAAGCTATACCTAAAATAATGGCCTTATGGTATTACACCTAACATGCAAAACAATCCCAAATCAAACCTCACCTAAAAAAACAACCCAAAAAAAAAAATCATAACTCACCAGTTCTACGCACTGATCTGCACAGCTCAGATCAGAACTGTGCGGATCAATGCACAGAACTGATCAGAACTGACCAGTTCTGTGCACTGATCTGCACAGTTCTGATCTGAACTGTGCAGATCAATGCACAGAACTGATCAGAACTGACCAGTTCTGTGCACTGATCTGCACAGTTCTGATCTGAGCTGTGCAGATCAATGCACAGAACTGATCAGAACTGACCAGTTTTGTGCACTGATCTGCACAGTTCTGATCTGAGCTGTGCAGATCAGTGCACAGAACTGATCAGAACTGACCAGTTCTGTGCACTGATCTGCACAGTTCTGATCTGAGCTGTGCAGATCAGTGCACAGAACTGATCAGAACTGACCAGTTGTGTGCACTGATCTGCACAGTTCTGATCTGAGCTGTGCAGATCAGTGCACATAACTGCACAGTTCTGATCAGTTTTGTCCACTGATCTGCACAGTTCTGATCTGGGCAGTGCAGATCAGTGCACAGAACAGAACTGATCAGTGCACTGAGAAGCTAAAACAGTACTTCACTGAGTTGATTAGTGCAATTGGCCAAAGAATCTCTGTTTATTTTGATGAATTTCAGTTGCATTGGAAAGAACTGATCAGCCTCTTTAATTTCAGTTGCATTGGAAAGAACTGAGAAGCTAAAACAGTACTTCATGCTGCTTTTCTGGTTATGGATGACACAACTTACACATGTATGTTTCAATTACGATTCGTAACCCATATTCCTTCCGTATGATCTGTACGCATATGATTAGTATTATTTGCATCCTCCTCTTCTGGCAATGGTTGAACAACCATTGGTAACGGAGGTGTGTCATCATACTCATCATACTCATCTTCATCTACAACATCATCAATACCCAAAATATGTCTTTTTCCTTGGGCAACAACACGCCATCTAGGATCAATATTGTCAACCACATAAAAAACTTGCTTAGCTAGTGATGCTAGAATGAATGGCTCGTCACTGTCACTTAGTCGATCAAAATTCACCAAGGTTAAACCCGGGAAAATTTCATCTCGCTTCACACCATTTTGGTTGTTAGCCCACTGACACCGAAAAACAGGGATCACAAAATAGGTATAATCAAGCTCCCATATTTCTTCGATAACACCATAATATGATTGTGTTGAATCAACCGGCCTTTTATCCTTAGCGCTTGCATAGACCCTAGATGATGCAACAACCTTTACTCCACTATTTTGCACTACACTCTTTTCATCTTGCCTTCTAGTGTAGAATGTGAACCCATTGATATCATATCCTTCAAAAGATCGAACACATAGTCGAGGACCTCGAGATAACCACTTGATCGTATCAGAAACATCATGGTCTTGTTTCTTTCCAACTTCCTTCTTAAACCATTCAATAAATGTGCGATTATGTTCCCGCATCAACGCTCTTTCCTTCAACTTAGGATTACAATGTTGCAATTCAAGCAGATGCTTTTCTAAATAAGGATGAACCTCTGTAAGATGCTGCAACACACAAAGATGTGCCTTCTTCTTCCTCTCCGATGGAGGAGATATCACATTTTTACCAATTACTCCCTCCCCTGCGAGCCTACCAACATGTCGAGATTTTGGAAGTCCTATTGGTTCAAGGCTTGACAAAAACTCAGCTAGATATCCAGAAATCTCTTCTTTAAGGACTCCCCGAATGATACTACCCTCTGGATTAGCCGGATTCCTTGCTTTGTCCTTTAAAGTCTTAAAAAATCTCTCAAAAGGATACATCCATCTTAAGAACACCGGACCACATAACTTGAGTTCGCGAACTAAATGGACAATCAAATGCACCATTATATCAAAGAAAGAAGGCGGAAAATACATTTCAAATCGACATAGAGTTTCAACAACATCATTGTGCAAAGCATCCAAAGTCTCCGGATCAATCACCTTAGCACATATGGAATTGAAAAACAAACAAAGTTTTGTTATAACATGTCTCACGTGTTTCGGCAATATCCCACGAAGTGCAATTGGCAAAAATACATTAATCAGTGCATGACAATCATGAGACTTCATACCAATCAACCTAAGGTCCGAGAGAGACACTAGGCGCTTAACATTCGACGAATATCCCGAGGGAACCTTAATGCCATGTAAGCACTCACAAAACTTCTTCTTCTCCTTTCTCGACATTGTGTAACACGCTGGAGGCAGAAAGGTCTTTGTACCATCCTTTTTTTTAACAGGCCACAAATCTGGTCGAATATTCTTCTTTTTCATATCTTTCCGCACATTCTCATTGTCCTTGGTCTTTCCTGGTATGTTTAGCAAAGTCCCGATGATAGCATCGCACACATTTTTCTCAATGTGCATTACATCGAGACAATGCCTAACCGACAAATCTTTCCAGTAGGGAAGATCCCATAATGGAGACACTTTCTTCCATAAAACACCCTTTTTAGACTTGGACTTGAAGCACTTACCGTATTTGGTTTCAACATTTTTGATACGTTCATAAACTTGTGATCCTGTCAAAGGTGTACGAGCTACTCCTTCCTCGGTGAACCCATTGAATTCCTTCTTCTTCTTACGATAAGGATGATATCGACTAAGGTGCTTCCTGAAATCTGGGTAGATATTTTTCTTGAAATGATCCAACCGTGTGGGCTTCATGTCCTCTTCACATATAGGGCATGCTTGTTCTCCTTTGGTTTTGTACCCAGACAAGTTTCCATAGGCCGGAAAATCATTTATGGTACAGAAAACCATTGCCCGCAATGTAAAGTTTGAGTTGGTGTGAGCATCGAACATTGGAACACCTTCATTCCACAACAATTTCAAATCATCTATGAGTGGAGCGAGATACACATCTATATCATGTCCTGGCTGCTTAGGCCCTGAGATGAGGAGTGACAACATGATATACTTGCGTTTCATACACAACCATGGAGGAAGATTGTAAATTGCAAGAAGAACCGGCCAAGTGCTATGCTGACTACTCAGAGAGCCGTATGGATTCATCCCATCTGTACATAGAGCAAGTCTCAGATTTCTAACCTCCTTGCCAAATTCAGGATACTTCTTATCAATAGTTCTCCATTGAGGAGAATCAGCCGGATGTCTAAGGAATTCATCTTTCTTCCTCCCTTCCGCATGCCACCTCAGATACTTAGCATTCTTCTTTACGGAGAACAAGCGCTCAAACCTAGGTATGATCGGAAGATACCACAATACCTTGGCGGGCGGTCCCCTCTTAGCTGAATTGGCCCCTTTACGCTTGTAACGCGACATAGAACACGTTGGACACTTATCCAAATTTTCATACTCTTTTCTGTAAAGAATACAATCATTTGGGCAAGCATCTATCTTGACGGCCTCTAAGCCTAAGGGATTCGTCAATTTGTTGGCATAATAGGCAGAGGTGGGAATGTCATTGCCATCGGGAAACCAAAGACCTAGTCGTTTCAATAATTTCGTGAAACTTTCTTCGGTCCAACCACTCTCCGCTTTCAAGTTGGAAAGTGATGCCACACATTCTAACAATTTGAATTTTGTACACCCAGGGTACAAAGGCGTCTCAGCAGCCTTTAATACCTGCTCGAGTATGTGAGGTCGTCCATTCAAGTGATCTTTCACCGCATCCATCATTTCATTTATTTCATTATCTTCTTGCTCATCATCATCCATCTCATTATTCTCAGAAATATCAGAATCACTCTCATCACTCTCATCACTCTCTGCCAGAACATCAAATTCATTCACACTAGAACTTGGACGATCAAGTATTTTCTCACCATGCCAAAACCAGACATGGTAATCTTGCTTAAACCCACGACGAAATAAATGATCCTCAATTTCATCAATATCACCTAACCGCCTTACATTGTTACAATCACGGCAAGGACAATAGATCTTTTGCGGCTTTCGTATTCCGTTGGTGTGCTAAAGCACATCTAAGGAACTCCTCAACCCCACTCAAGTATTCCACCGTAGTATGGTCACCGTACATCCAACGACGACTCATTTCTAATAACACAAGGTTTTACACAGAATTAGATAAATCAAGCCACAAATTCTTAATTTTGACACAAGAACTATACATCAGAAAAATGGTAAGACCTCATCTCAATTTTAAAACCAAACAAAACAGGAATATGTGTCAACATTAACATTTATTAGCTTCACATAAGATTTCACAGGAATAAACTAAAATCGATTTAAGTATAAACTAGCTTGGCATAAGATCTTTGTTCTCTAATGATGCAATCTTATCCAAAGATAAAATATCAGTAAAAACCATCCTCCAGTACTCAATCAATAGATCCCAGCGATGCTCATGTTTAGGTTTTAAATTAGTTACGAAACCCGCATTCAGTGTAAATAAACCCATTTGCACATTAGGTTAGCGGAATTGGGAGACTACACTTTGAAACACTAACAGGGTAGCAGAAAAAAGGCAACGTATTCACTTGGATTGGGTTCTGTTCGGGTTAATTCGGTTTACTTCATATTCATTCAGCTAAAATCAGATCAATCTAGCGATATCCTCAAACTCTGACTACCTTCTTTCAAGTACAATACAGGTCCAATAAGAAATCTTGAAGTAAATAATCCAGTTGAGAAGATCATGGACATAATCAGTTCACTGATGTTTATGAACTGCAATGAAATCAACCAACACAATCATATTATACACACACACACATGGACTTAACTAGCAAGAATAATCCTAATATATTGGCTTTCTGGTAACTTCAACTAAACAAGCATAAGGCAGATACAGAAAGACATACAGCATATTTTTGACAATAGAGTCCTAAACTATGTGTATATTGCCAAGATAGTTTCCTTGTTTACGTCATTGATGTTAAGTAAATGGAATCAATTCACTGATGTTCAAGAACTGCAAGAAAATTATCCAGTGATACAATTAGATTACACAAACATGGACTTGACTAGCAAGAATCATTCTAATATCTTCGCCTTTCATGGTAGCTACTTCAATTAAACAAGCACAAGGAAGATACAGAAGGACAGCAATCCACTGCACCAAGAAAATGCAACAAACATAGAAATCCAGCCATTTTTTTGATAATTAAGTCCAAGACTATATGTATATTATTGAGAACATAACTAGTTGCCTAATGCCTACTTTACATCATGTAAATCAATGCACATTACTGAGATTTCTTACCATCTACCAAAAGGGGCGGTTAATCCCTAAACAATCCCAAAATACCAAATTAAGTTCACTCTTAATGAAGACAAAAATTTCACAGAAGTATGAGCTTACTTCTTGAATAAGCATACCAATAACAGTAAGCTCCGGTGAAGAACCGAGTGTGAAGAACATCAATAGATAGCCTCTATGCATCTAATTTCCATCTATTAAGAACAATAGAAACAATAATCCACTGCATTTACCAAAACCCCTCTTGGAAAGGGGGGAAAACTAAATTCTTGTTTAACATTTGAAGTTTAGGAAGCGCTAATCACCAATCATTTTTTAAGGTTTAGATTACATCCCAAAATTAAAGGACCGTATACTAACTAAGAACATAGACAGAACGAAAATATTGCCGAAAAACCCTAATCCCCAATTTTTCGCAATTGCAGATTTCAAACAACAGCATCAAAAAATTGTCAAGATTTCTACAAACAAATATGAAGAAACTATTCTATTTCCACTAAACTTCTACAGAAATTTAGTCATCGATTCGCAAATTTGACAGTAAATCCAAACAAAAATTGTAAAAAATGAAAACAAGTTAAACAGATTTAAGAAGAAATTGAAGCTTACTTAAGAAAATTGCTTGAGTTGATCGGAAATTTGATTGAGTTTCCGGCGCTTTTCTTGATGATCTTCTCAACGGATACAAAAATGTCACAGTATGAGTTTGCGTTGGAAGCTAGAGATGTGAAGTACGACGACCAGTTTGGAAGAGATGTCGCAGCTAGCTTATCTGTTTGGCGGTGGTTTTGATTTAAATTTAATGTGTGCCTATTGAGGCGGGCACATGAAGGCCCCCTTCAACAGAAAGACCCTATTGAGGCGGGCAATTAAAAGCCCCCTTCAACAGCTTCTTTCTATTGAGGCGGGCTAAGAAAGCCCCCTTCAACAGCTTCTGTAGAAGCGAACACCACAAAAGCCCGCCTCAACCTGTTAGTAAAATATTTGACCCGCGTTGACTAAGTAGCTATTGAGGCGCGCTTATGTATGCCCCCCTCAACAAGGGGGCTACAACATGGGTTTTTTCCACTAGTGACGCTTAATAAATATGATATTTTTGGGAAATTGGATTATCATGCTAGGTCCCTTAAAACAATCTAAATCAGATAACCGCGCTCGATCTAGTACTATGTGTTGCATATTGTTAAAATCAACTCAGATTAGTTTAATAGTTAACGCATGTCCTTTCAATTATTTATGCTGAGCTAGTAAGGATATCCTGCCTCTGGAGTTATCGAAGAGCGAGTACTCCTCTAGGTAGTTACAGTCCCCCGAACCCTCAATCTCTACCCTGCGGGTGTACGTTGAGCGATCCCCACCACCAGGGATCACAAGGGAACCTACGGCCGTCGTGGTCAAACATAATTGCACTCCCTTTATGTCACGATAACCGGGTTTTGTCAGTTTTTCTCATTGTCGTTAAAAATTGAAAGGCGACTCCTATATTACTAGTCAATTGGGTGTAAACTCACAAGAAATCCAATTACACTTGATTTGACAAAAAGAAGCGTCACACCCATGAGGGACGAGGTCACGCATTAGCCTCGTGCTTTTTCGACCCCCTCACAATAACAGGATATGGTTATTGATGCTCTTGGAAATAATCAAGAATATTTGTTGAATTAAGAGGCCAATGCAGTTGAAGAAGAGCCAAATGATGAAGTTGAGAATTTTATTGACCTTCTAAAGGAAGCTGGAGATCCATTATATGAAGGGAGCAACTTATCTGTGTTGGAGATGACTTCAAGAATTGCAAGTTTGAAATGTGAATTCAACTTACCACACGGGTGTGTTGATGGGTTACATCTTTGGTGTATGAAGCAATTCCAAATTACAACCAAATGGGTAGTGTAGACACCTACTTTTGTCCCCATTCCCGAAAGGGAAGGTTCGATGCGGAGAACATAAATCCCCACTTGGCAACGCATCTCCTATAAAATAACGAATCTCGATCACCCTTTTCATTTCAGCCAAACCTGCTATTTATAGAAACCTGCTAAAAATAGTAACTGCCATAACGGGTAGTTGTTAAAAGTGGCAAGACATAAAAGATAGAAATCTGTCAGAATTAGGTGTTGCACTCCAACATAAATCCTCAAAAAGATAGAATTTACAAAAGGAATTCTGTTCCTGGTATAATTCGAAAATAAGAGTTATGTATT
Source organism: Spinacia oleracea (assembly GCF_020520425.1). Lineage (NCBI taxonomy): Eukaryota > Viridiplantae > Streptophyta > Magnoliopsida > Caryophyllales > Amaranthaceae > Spinacia > Spinacia oleracea. Next base: position 34,603,792 of record NC_079492.1, read on the forward strand.
AATTAAAATCCTAACGAACCTAGAGTTCGTAACGGGCCCAAACGCATTCCGTCATAAGTTGATACGCACTAAGAAACTCGGATAAGTCTCAAAAGCTCCGTGATTAAGAGTTCAAATCTGACAAAAGGCTCGGCTCAGACCCTATTTTCAATGCCCTGGGTCTGGGCGCCGAAATCTTCGGCGCCCAGCCCTGGGCGCTGAAAATACCTAGGGCCGTGTCGTCTCCGAATTCTCTTTGGGTTGGATTCTAAAGATCTATCTTTCCACAAACTCCTTCCCTATAAATACATCCTTAAAACCGACGTGAACACAACACACAATTCATAATCTGAGTATTGACTCCAACCCTAAGCCTAAGCCTCACGCTGCGAAATTGATCCCGCGTTCTGTCGCAATCGACCCAAAAGTCGAACAGAACGTATCCTGTCCCTTGTAGCCGATGAATTAAGCCTAAATACTGGAACACTGCTCAGAAACCCGAGATTCGTTAAATAAAAGGAGAAATAGCATAGCCAAGTGGTTAGTTTTCTGAGAACCGTGACGCACCTCTCAAGGGTGCGTCGTAATGTGTCCCCATTCCCGAAAGGGAAAGGTTCGATGATGAAAACATAAATCTCCACTTGACAACGCATCTCCTTAAAATAAACGAATCTCAATTCCCCTTTTCATTTCACCCGAAACCCGATATTTATAGAAAACTGCTATTTATGGAAACCTGCTAAAAATAGTAACTGCCGTAAAAGGTGGCTTCTAAAAGTGGCAAATCATAAAGGATAGAAACCTGTCAGAATTAGGTGTTGCATTCCAACATAAATCCTAAATGAGATAGAAAACTACGAGAATCCTATTCCTAATATGATTCGGAAATAAGAGTTACGTATTAATTAAAATCCTAACGAGCCTAGAGTTCGTAACGGGCCCAGACGCATCCCGTCAGAAGATTAATACGCACTTAAAGACTCGATTAAGTCTCAAACACTACGGATTTTAGGAATCCGAATCTGACAAAGAAACGGCCCAAACAGCAATTTCAACGCCCAGCCCTGGGCGCTGAAATTGCCTGGATCCTATTTTCAACGCCCAGAGCTGGGCGCCGAAAACTTCGGCGCCCAGGCCTGGGCGCTGAAAATACCTGGGTACGTGGTTTTTTCCTAATTCTTTGTGGATTAGAACTCTGCTATTCTATCTTTCCACGAACTCTTCCCTATAAATACAGCCCCAAATTCGACGTGAAAAACACACAACACACAATTATATTCTGAGTATTGACTCCAACCCTTAGCCTAAGCCTCACGCTGTGAAATTGTTCACGCGTTCTGTCGCAATCGATCCATAAATCGAACAGAACGTATCCTGTCCCATAATTGAGATTCGTTAAATAAAAAGGAGAAATAGCAAAGTAAAAGTGGTTAGTTTTCTGAGAACCGTGACGCACCTCTCCAGGGTGCGTCGTAATGTGCCCCCTTCTCGATGATTTAATTGCTTTCCTCGCCCTTTTTATGAACTGTTAAACTAACTAAATCTGATTGTTCTATCACGCCTAACAAATATAATATTTTTGGGAAATTGGATTATCATGCTAGGTCCCTTAATACTATTTAAATCAGATAATCACGATCGATCTAGTATTATATGTTGCATATTGCTAAAATCAACTCAGATTAGTTTAATAGTTAACGCATGTCCCTTCAATTATTTATGCTGAGTTATCGACGAGCGAAATACTCCTCTCGGTAGTTACAGTCCCCCGAACCCTCAATCTCTACCTTGCGGGTGTATGTTGAGAGATCCCCACACCAGGGATCACAAGGGAACCTACGGCCGTCGTGGTCAAACATAATTGCACTCCCGTTATGTCACGATAACCGGGTTTTGTTAGTTTTTCTCATTGTCGTTAAAAACTGAATGGCGACTCCTATATTACTAGTCAATTGGGTGTAAACTCACAGGAAATCCAATTACACTTGATTGAATAAAATAATCGTCACACCCGCGAGGGACGAGGTCACGCATTAGCCTCGTGCTTTTTCGACCCCCTCACAGTGGCGACTCCACTGGGGATAGTGAAGGAAATACTCGTGCTTGTAGGTAATCAAAATAGCCGAAGGGTGAAACGATCCTACCCCGCGTTTATTTCCCCATCAAGTTGGGACGACCTGAAAATCAGCATATTAATGTGAACGGGCAGAACCGCATAACGAATCTTGGCTCCCTCGGGAGTTGGGACTAAGGATACCTTTTTTCGCCAATAGGGGGGTACATACGCCGCGCATGTTGCCCACTCGGTACTTGTGCAGGTAGTACACCTATCCCGAACCCAATCTCTCGCTCATTAGGTCCCTCTCGCCTGCATGCCCCCTTGGCTTGCACTTGCGGGTTGGCCTCTTGAGCGAAATTCGTCTGTTGAAGACACTACCTCGACCGGGGCATGTGTTGGATCTACGATAGAAGCGGTACCAAGCCAGGCGCAAATACTACCCATAGAAGCCTATCATAAAATACGTGACATATTTAATTTAAAATCCATGTTTGTAATGTAGTTATGTGTAGCGAACTATGTGACTATGTTATGATTGTGCGTACAAATAATGCTAGACAAATAATGCTGGAAAACCAATGACCTTAAAAATTGCCCAAACATTCACGAACCAATTGGCCAAAGAGTCTTACCAACATACGTGTTCCGCAAGCCCGAACGATCGCCACAAAAATAAGCGACGCCCGGGATGGCTTGTAACGAATCCCACAAACGCTGCACAACGCGTAAAGGACGTTATAAGGCAAGCACGCAAAAGTAAAGTCGCAAAAACAAAAATATACGCAAACAAAAAACGAGAACCAGCCAGGGACGCATTTTCAACGCCCCTGGTTGGGCGCCAAAATTTCTCACGCCCAATGCTGGGCGCTGAAGTTGCTGCCTGGCCTTTTGGTCAGGCTCAGCAGCCTCGGTGCCCGCGCGTAAAAAATATACGTAGCAAAAAAAAAACTTTTCCAAAAAATTGCTGCGAGGGCGTATGTAAAGGCACTCGATTCTAAAAGCGACTTGTAAAAAAATAAAATAACTCTTTGTGTCGTTGTTAGGCCTTCTATGATGACAATGTTCGGCTCCGAAACCGAGCACGCTATTTAAACGACCTTGAATGTCACATGGGCAAAGTATTCAAAAATAATGTTCAAATGAAGTTTTTAAGGAAAAATAATGTTCGAATAAAAAGTAAATCCGAGTCTAGACTAGGCTATGCCAAAGTACAATCTAAATCCTAAGTCTTAGTTGCCTTATCCATAGAATCGGTCCTAATGCTTGGTGTCGTTCTGCCAGTCAAAAGGTTAAACCATATTGAGTCTCCCTTCCTAACATTTAAATCAATAAGCACCCATATGTAATTGTCATCCCTTGCTAAGAGTCTACGGCCTCAATACTCTCTCTCACCCATAAAAAGAATATGTTATGTATTTGCAAAATGGAAACGGTCACATTCTGAAAATCATTCCCCCATAGTCGCGCAACCCCCAAAGTGAACCTAAGGTGTCAATACCATTGGCCAAGAAAAGAATTAATGGCCTCAAGGCTTATAATCACATTGGGTCACGACTATCATAGTCCTCTCGAGTCACTCACTCCTTGAAATACTACTAAGTACGGACTAAAAGATTTTCTATGAATGCAACATGACCAACCATGAAAATACCCAAATCGGCATACCATAAGGCTACCATTGGGGTAAAGCAATACACACTAAGAGGGAAGCCGCACTAATGATTCTAGTCTTGCAAAAATAAAAAATTCGATCTCCCCAACTAACTACCTTGCCAACATTAAGCAAAATGGCGCATGACAAATGAACACCCAAGGGTTAAAATCTAAAAGTGTCAACCAACGAAAGTTATGGTCCAATTAGCCTAAGTCTGAGAGTCGCTTGGTCAAGTATTATAGGCTTAAGCCATGTAATTATTTTGAGTCTAGACCACCTCCTTGTCTTCATACACGGGTTATAATCAGAAAGATTAATGAAAGTTCGAGTCTAAATCACAACTTCCAATTAAATCCCAGAAACTGGAATCTGAAAAGAAGCCAAAATTATTATCGATGTAATTCTTTTTAAATTTCAATAAGGTAAAAATAACATTTTGAATCTACGCTATTTGCACATCTTAAGAAACGACTAAATACGCTTGCAAAGTAAGACAATTAAAGGTCCACCCTAGGCCCACTAAAATTAAAAGGTCCACTATAGGCCTACCAAACGAGGCTCACTCAGTCTCGCCGCGTGACTCAAAGACCACAACCATCTACCTTTTAGCCCAAATAAAAAAAATTCTGTTGGGGAGAAATTCCGAGCAAAAAGAAAAAATAAAAAGAGAAAAGGGAGAGCGAAAAGAGCGAGCCATGAAATACTTAGCCCGTACCTCCCAAAGTGCGAAATATACCCAAGTAAACGAAGGAAAAGAATTGAGTCAACCAATCCAAATCATGTCACAAAAACTACAAAAAAATTCTACGATGTCTACTCTTTCCAGTCCTTATGTTCTTAGACGCCTTCGCTCTGGGGTCCCTGTTCAGCTCATTTAACCCATCCATGTTCTCATTGCCATAACCCAAAAAATCATTACCTCGACTCTTGTTCTTGAACTTGTTGTCAACTGCAAACCACGCACGGCCATTGACACGTGCGTCATACCCATTATTTCCAAAGCCCAAACCTGTTCATACACCACCATAGCATAATGACCATATAACTTGTGTGGATACATCCTGTTGATATACCCTTGAGCCGTCCTCATGCTACTCATTGGCCTTGATTGATGTAAACTCGTGACACTAGCTTGAGGCTGCAAATTGTGAGCCTTAGCAGATATAATCCTCATGCTTGACCAATACCTATACAACTTATCCCAACTCATTCAACCCATCTTTGAAGCTGTCTTGAGTCACGAATAAAAAAGAAGACCAATGAAAAGTACAAAAAAATAATAAATAATAAAAAGCAAACTTTGCAAAGCGCCTTTAAAAATTCGTCTGAAAATAAAAAGAAGCATTTAGCGCACCAAAAAAGATCCGCCTAGAAGTCATTTTCAGCGCCTAGAGCTGGGTGCTGAAATCTTTAGCGCCCCAGCCTGGGCGCTGAATCTCTCTGCTCGCCAAATTTTGTCCTGAAGTGCTCGTCATTTTATCCGCACATGCACGGAAAAATAACGAACACTTGGAGGGGTACAGCACGTATTCAGATATACGTACCAAAAAATACATGTACTCAAAAAAAAAAAAAAAAAAACAAATTTTTGGCTTACGGCAAAGCGGCAGATTAAAATAATAATAAACTTCACTTATTCTACCATTTCAAATAATATGTTTCCACCTCGGAACGTACTTGTTTGAAATCGGCATTCTAAGAAACCATTTTCTAGGCTAAGAACTACGCAAGACCTGATTCCAAATTAAGTTAATTTAAGGCGGATTCGTAGGCAATCCATGATTCGGTCCAACCAATTTGCAAAAATATTAAAGCATATAGAAAAACAAGAATAAGAAATAGAGTCCCTTATTGAAATTTAATTACTTGCAATCCAAGTCGAAAGAAAAATTTAAGTCAAAGAAAGAATCCAAGTCATCAAGATTAACGAGCACACATCGAAAAATAATAAGGGCACGTACCCTTGCTAGAAGGAGCACTCACACTCCTAGGCACTTAGCCAAGACTCAAAGATCGCTTTGCCTCAATTGAATGGGGGCTAGCGCGAGCGTCCATGACCTTTAAAGTACTCGACTTGACCCTCCCTAAAGCGAACTAACTCACTTAAAGACCTTCTTTCACCACTAAACACAGTCATGATCGCCAACGAGTAGTAAAGGCAGTAAGCTTGCAAGAAAGAGGATTATCCTACGGCGTCGCCCCACCGTTCCTCCGAACTCAGGGCACCCGCTCATGGTAATTTAAATGCTTGCGAATCCCCTTTAAAAAAAATCAGGCATTGTCAATAGAACTTGGCACTTAACCAAGGCTCACTCTACTCAGACATATGGCACGGGCATCTAAAATCGAAATCTGAAACATCATTAATGGGAAGACATAACAGCAACTGGGGGCTAAAAAATTGAAATGAAAGAGCTAGGGAAAGAACTAAGTATACCTTGACCTTTTGTACAGACATACACCAAGTAAATCTAAGTCAATTTGAAAACGGTTTATATTCCCGCAATTCTAATAAAAGATGGCCTTAAAAACCTAAAGCATATGCCAAACGGGCACAAGTATATCTTGACGCCTGCACCCTGGCTTCCAGCAAATCCTTAGACAGCATTCCAAAAATCGTAACAGTATTTTGATTCATTCATGTAAATCTGTACGAACCCTTCTATAAGTCAACTTACTTAGGACACTTCAGATTGTACACAGTAGGACTCGGATTTTAAATAATTTTCAAATGATTTTCAAAGACTTCTTCGAACATAATAAAGTGTCGTTGGTTTAAGCCAAAGTATGCGTTTATCTCGATGTTGCAAGTAAGGCAAAAAGATTTCTAAATATGATTATGGGTAAAGAAAGGCACCTAGCTTTTGGTCAAGGCACACTTCAACATGTGACTACCTTGACCATAGTAATGTCGCACAAATACGACATCTACAAGAGAAGTAGCAAATCACTACTCGAACATACCTCGCACTAAACGAGTCTGGTTCAAACTATTCATGATCCATGTCACCATGAATGCATAAAGACGTATGCAAAGCATTATAGCACCAAGCCAATCCCGTAGCTACAATTGGGGGCTTGAGAAAAACACTCTAAAAATGCTCGAAATGACGATTTCATCGCAAATTCTCGACGCTAATGCTATACATACATCATAGGGGCACAATCCTAAGCTTAATCATGTAAAACGAACCTTAGAATGGCTACAACCCCTCCCAAATTCTAAGCACTACTTAGAATATATAAAGTCACCCCACTAACAAGGGTAACTGAAAATCGCGAGTCACCAAAACTCCGGTCAAACTACGGCACATAACGCTCGCCCTACGAGCGTCCGTTACACAGTCTAAGTCGTTCCAAAGCAAAAGCGAAAGAAAAAATCAAGAAAGAAAAAACTGTCGAGATTCTGCCCAGAAATCAATTTCAACGCCCAGAGCTGGGCGCCGATATCTTTAACGCCCCAGCCTGGGCGCTAAATCTTTCTGCTAGTCACGTTTTGCCCAGATATAAAAATAAGAAAGAAACACCTATGAATCCTCGCATCGAACGAAGTAATAAGCCGTGAAAACCCACGCAGAAGGTGCTACACTTGTTCAAGCACCTGAACGAGGCGTGATGAAGTACTCCAATGCAAAATATAATAATGCTATCCCAACACCTGGAGGAATGTTCAAAGATACGTTGTTAGGCCACACAAGCCTACGTCGCACCATAAGTTCAACCATCCCACAGTACAAGTCTAAAAAAGGTGGAAGGCATATCGCACTAATGCGGGCACGACCAAGAGCATGTGTAGAAGAGGCAAAGACTACTTATCGCCCAAATGCAAGCCACACGACTTCTACATTAAGGATTAAAGGTAGAAAAACATTACCTACCACGGAGGGGATAGCTCGCACCTACACGAGCGAAACCCCAAGGCATCTTTCTCGAAAGAACCTACATAAATCGTATGCCAAAAGGAAGCATCCCAACATGCATACTTGGGGGCTCCAAGCTACGAAACAACCATAGCAAAATAAAAAATCTCGAAGCAAACGTTTGAACAAACGAAAGGGCACGATGTTTGAGCCCACTTCATGAATGGGCCTGAACCCTATCAAGCTTCTAAGCAAACTATTCAAAATCAGTCATTGCTAAAAAAAAATAAAAAATTTAAGCAAACTGATTAATGGACCGCACACAACGGCCATTCTTTGAACGCTCGTTCACACATACATATCATCATTCTAAGTATCGAACATTCACGAACGCGTTCAAAAGGAAAAATATACAACAACAAGAGCGGTCAAAGTCTTACGCCTCAAGGTATGTTCCTCGGGCCATATAGACTCGCCCAACTATCGTAATAACTGTACGCCTTAAGAGCAACAGTTCCTTAAAATAATCGCCCCAAAGCGACAAGCACCGTAGTCCACCAATCGGCTACGGCTTCTCAAGAAAATCATCACGTTCTAAAAACAAAGAAAAAACAAAAGAACAGAGAATACATAGAACTTCCAAGTGAAATAAACGAACGAACAAGAGGCCAACTCTGTCATCAAGAAAGCTCGCCAGGAATTATTTTCAGCGCCCAGCGCTGGGAGCCGAAATCTTTAACGCCCAGGCTTGGGCGTCGAAAATGTACCGAGGCTCAAAAAAGGCCCTAACTTCTAGTGGGCCTTGCTATAATCATTCGACTTAGAAATTGCCGAAAGTCGCACCTCACGACTTTGTCAAAGTAGCACACCACTACAAAGATCGCTCGCACTTACGAGCACGATCCCAAACACGATCAAAGAGATTACAAAATGCGTAGGAACCTCTTTGACAAAAAATGACCGTCAAGCACGAGTGCTTGGTGGCTCGAAAGAAAATATATATTTCAAAAGAGAGTATGAAAAATTAAAACAAAATTCCCAGACTAACGATGTACGAAGTCCCGTGTTTGGATGTCTCAAAAAATAAAACCGGTTTACGACCTCACGACAAAGGTCCCTGTTGATACTTATACATAGTCCCCTAATCAAGGACCCCAGTAGTGGCAACATTGAGCCGAAAAGACTAGCTCAAAACCATGAAAGATGATGACCACAAGACAATGGTCCGCCTAAGCACGTTGTCAACCCACATTCAGGTTGCAACTAAATCTGAGCATCCCTCGAAAGAATTCGCTCCTGCGAGAATGAATAAGAAAAGAAATTCTCAAAGAAATCACAAGAACAAAAGAAATAGGAACTTGCCCATCTTCAGTTGGCAAGATCAAGTCACGAACCACGCGAGTTCCCAAATCGAAAAAACGAATTCAGGGACGCCCACCCACAGCCGGCGGGGTCTACGTCACAAACCACGTAGGTCCTTATTTTCAAAAAGCACAAACAAATTTCAAAATAGATTCGTCCACTTCTATCGGACGGGGTATCCACCCTTACCGGACAGGTCCGCCATCTTCAGCCGGCGGGGTCTACGTCACAAACCGCGTAGGTCCTTATTTTCAATTTCAAAAACAGATTCGTCCACTTCTATCGGACGGGGTGTCCACCCTTAGCGGACAGGTTCGCCATCTTCAGCCGGCGGGGTCTACGTCACAAACCGCGTAGGTCCTTATTTTCAAATTCAAAAACAGATTCGTCCACTTCTATCGGACGGGGTGTCCACCCTTAGCGGACAGGTTCGCCATCTTCAGCCGGCGGGGTCTACGTCACAAACCGCGTAGGTCCTTATTTTCAAACTTCAAAAACAGATTCGTCCACTTCTATCGGACGGGGTGTCCACCCTTAGCGGACAGGCTCGCCATCTTCAGCTGGCGGGGTCTGCGTCACTAACCGCGCAGGTCCTTAGTCGCTGCAGCGATAACTTTTTTTCGGTTTTCCCTTTTTCCAAAAACTAAAGGATTGGTTTTCCATTTTTCCAAAAAAAGAACGATGTGCTGGATTTTCCTTCGTTTTACGTCCCATAAAACCAAGGGGGTTTTCTCGTTTAGCTAGCCCTGAAAATGAGAATCTTTAAAAACATTTTTACCTCGTGATTGGGCTTGGCCAGGCCCGATTACACTTTATAGCTTTGATTTCGATAACATCTGTAGCTACTCCCAATGACAAAGTGAGGGAGTTTCTACGCACCTTTAGATCCTTCCAATGACAAAGTGAGGAAGTTTCTATACTATCAGTTGACAAATCCCAATGACACGTGAGGGATATGTCGACATTTCAAGTGATGACTCTTAAGTCAAATGTTATCACTCGGGGGCTCGTGAGACCCTCGCAAAACAGGTCACATACACCATGGCTTGTGTGACGCACTCCGTCTAATACTTTGACCATCGTCTTATTCCAAGACTCAGTCAAAGTGGGGGCTAACTGTAGACACCTACTTTTGTCCCCATTCCCGAAAGGGAAAGGTTCGATGATAAAAACATAAATCTCCACTTGACAACGCATCTCCTTAAAATAAACGAATCTCAATTCCCCTTTTCATTTCACCCGAAACCTGATATTTATAGAAAACTGCTATTTATGGAAACCTGCTAAAAATAGTAACTGCCGTAAAAGGTGGCTTCTAAACGTGGCAAATCATAAAGGATAGAATCCTGTCAGAATTAGGTGTTGCATTCCTACATAAATCCTAAATGAGATAGAAAACTACGAGAATCCTATTCCTAATATGATTCGGAAATAAGAGTTACGTATTAATTAAAATCCTAACGAGCCTAGAGTTTGTAACGGGCCCAGACGCATCCCGTCACAAGATTAATACGCACTAAAAGACTCGATTAAGTCTCAAACACTACGGATTTTAGGAATCCGAATCTGACAAAGAAACGGCCCAAACAGCAATTTTAACGCCCAGCCCTGGGCGCTGAAATTGCCTGGATCCTATTTTCAACGCCCAGAGCTGGGCGCCGAAATCTTCGGCGCCCAGGCCTGGGCGCTGAAAATACCTGGGTACGTGTTTTTTTCCTAATTCTTTGTGGATTAGAACTCTGCAATTCTATCTTTCCACGAACTCTTCCCTATAAATACAGCCCCAAATTCGACGTGAAAAACACACAACACACAATTACATTCTGAGTATTGACTCCAACCCTTAGCCTAAGCCTCACGCTGCGAAATTGTTCACGCGTTCTGTCGCAATCGATCCATAAATCGAACAGAGAGTATCCTGTCCCATAATTGAGATTCGTTAAATAAAAAGGAGAAATAGCAAAGTCAAAGTGGTTAGTTTTCTGAGAACTGTGACGCACCTCTCAAGGGTGCGTCGTAATGTGCCCCCTTCTCGATGATTTAATTGCTTTCCTCGCCCTTTTTAATTGTTCTATCACGCCTAACAAATATAATATTTTTGGAAAATTGGATTATCATGCTAGGTCCCTTAATACTATTTAAATCAGATAATCATGATCGATCTAGTATTATGTATTGCATATTGCTAAAATCAACTCAGATTAGTTTAATAGTTAACGCATGTCCCTTCAATTATTTATGCTGAGCTAGTAAGGATATCCTGCCTCTGGAGTTATCGACGAGCGAAGTACTCCTCTCGGTAGTTACAGTCCCCCGAACCCTCAATCTCTACCTTGCGGGTGTATGTTGAGAGATCCCCACACCAGGGATCACAAGGGAACCTACGGTCGTCGTGGTCAAACATAATTGCACTCCCTTTATGTCACGATAACCGGGTTTTGTCAGTTTTTCTCATTGTCGTTAAAAACTGAATGGCGACTCCTATATTACTAGTCAATTGGGTGTAAACTCACAGGAAATCTAATTACACTTGATTGAATAAAATAATCGTCACACCCACGTGGGACGAGGTCACGCATTAGCCTCGTGCTTTTTCGACCCCCTCACAACGTGACATATTATTTTTTGCTTCATGTTGTAATGTTAGTTATGTGTAGCGAATTATGTGATTATATTGTGATTGTGTGTGACAAATAACGCTAGAAAACCAACGACCCTAAAAGTTGCCTGAACATTCATAAACACCAATTGGCCAAAGAGTTATACTCAAATACGTGTACGGCAAACCCGGGCGATCGCCACAAAAATAAGCGACGCCTAGGATGGCCCGTAACGGATCCCACAACGCTGCACAACGCGTAAAGGACGTTATTAAGCAAGCACGCAAAATTAAGTCGCATGTACAAAAAAGATACGCGAACAGAATACGAGTACCAGTCAGGGACGCATTTTCAGCGCCCCTGGCTGGGCGCCAAACATTTTCACGCCCTCCGCTGGGTGCTGAAGTTTCTGCCTGGCCTCTTGGTCAGGCACCGCAGCCTCGGTGCCCGCGCACAAAATACGTAGCAATAAAAAATTCGTAACAAATTTGCTACGAGGACGTATGAAAAAGCACTCGATTCTAAGAACGACTTATGAAATAAACAACTCTTTGTGTCGTCATTAGGCCTCCTATGACGACAATGTTCGGCACCAAAACCAAGCATGCCAATTAATGTTCTTTGAATGTCACGCGGGCAAGTGTTTCGAAAATCTAAAGAATGACCAAAAGAAAAGCCAAAATATACCAACAAGAGTGAGAATAGAAAACCGATAGGAAGAGTCAAAAGTCTAGACTAAGTAATGCTTAACTTTGGGCCTAAACTTTAGCTTGTCTTATGCATAGGGATGGTTCTTCCACTTGGCGTCGATCTGAAAATCAAACGTTAGTACGTCTTGAAGATACATCACCAACACAAGGTTTAGCAACTCCAAGGTCCATCCGTCACTCCCCCTTTCAAGGATCTCCGATTCCCCAACCTCGATTCGCACCCTCAAACATGTCCATGGAAGAGCTGCGGGACCAAATGGCCCAAATGTCCCTACTTATGAATCAATTGAAAATGGAAAACGAATCCTTAGCAACTGCACAAGCCAAACATGACCCTGATAACGAGAAGACGATCGAAAAAATGGTTCTGCAGCAAACTATGGGGAGCAAGTATTTCTCCCTCGATCCTGAACCTTTTCCCGGCAAACTACCGGAAAAATTTAGTTCATCCGACTTACCGAAGTTCAAAGCCACGGACAATCCCCATGATCATCTCTTGAGCTTTGTGAATACCATGAACTTGAAAGGTGTGGACAAGTCCATGTATCTGCCTGCCTTTCCTTTGTCCTTGGAACCTGTGCCACTCAAATGGCACTACCACCAGGACCCCAAGCTCTTCCCCACTTGGGAGGACTTTGTCAATGTCTTCATCAAGCAATACTTGTCGAACATGGATTTTCAAGTCACCATGCGCGAGCTGGAAGTCCTCTTCCAAAAGAAAAATGAAGGTTTCACGACCTACTTTGCTAGATGGAGGGAGTAAGCGGCCCAACTAATCAATAGGCCTCCTGAAACTGAATTGGTCCAAAAATTCATTGACAACCTAGATCCAGCTTATAAACAACATCTTAGATACTTGGGCCTTGATACCTTCAAGAGGGTTTACGATGTGGGGATAAAGATTGAGGATGACCTTACAAAAAAAGTACAAAGCAAGCCTGCATACAAAAGTAATACCTACAACAGGGGCCACACGCCTCAAGCCCAAGAGGTCCACGCCATAGAAGAAACCCCAACCCGAAGGAGCCCCGGAAGGTGGACCCGAGACCGAAAGTTTACCCCACTCGGGTCAACTCTAGTACAAGCCTTCCAAAGACTAACCAAACAAGGAAAAATAAGGCCCATAGACCCCACATCCGACCCTCCATTCAAAAATAAATACTGGGTCGAGGGCGCCCGCTGCGAGTTCCATCAAGGAAATGGGCATGATACTGAAAACTGCTGGAATCTAAAAAACACGATCCAGGATATGATAGAGGATGAAATAATACCCCTCCCTAACGTTGGCAGACCCAACAACAAAAAGAGCCCACTCGGCTCTTGTCACATCTCTCTCGATCAACCGGAAAATATGAACTTTGACCCTACGGTGTATATTACGCCCCAAGGTGTACAACTCGCCATGGTCCCTATGGATCAAATCGAGAGAGAAGTGTGCGGTGTGTGGGATGATGATGCTGAAGATATCTACCTGTCCCAACTATCGGGCCAGGACCTCTTTACTGAAACTTGGCCCGGGCATGCTCCCATTGACACCACCCCTCAAGAGCCCGAAGTTGACAATCTCACTCGGTCCAGAAGGGTATACCAACAGGATATTCGCCCACCTTCCGTGGACGACATCCCAGTCAGACAGACCCCTGAAAACGTGCGGCACACCACCGTTGCAGAAGTCAACGAAAATCCTCTCTTGAAGCAACTAAAAAGAACCAAAGCCGAGATTACCATCTGGGATCTCATGTGCACTTCAAAGGAACATCGTGAAAAACTTATTCGCTCACTTGACCTCATCTCAGTCCCTACGGACATCACACCTGGCTCGTTGGTTAGCCACGTCACGAGAGATGTTGAGGAAAAGGCAATAGTTTTTACTGACAAAGACTTACCTAAAGAAGGAGGCGCCCACAATAAGACTCTCTATCTAGTGGTTGGATGTAAAGGACAAAACATCCCCCTAGCACTTGTAGATAACGGTTCAGCGGTAAATGTTTGCCCATTGCGAACCGCCCATTGCTTGGGGCTAGGAAATGATGACTTCCAAACCTCCACGCAAGGGGTGCGAGCCTATGATAACTCTCGAAGGCCTGTGTTGGGAAAAATCAACCTCACAATACAAACCGGGCCTGTGGCACGCACCACGGAGTTTCAGATAATTGACATCAAGCCCACCTTCAACCTCCTCTAAGGGCGCCCTTGGCTCCATGACTTAGGAGGTGTGGCTTCTACCTTGCACCAGATGGTTAAACTTAACCATAACGGGGTAATTCTGGAAATATGCGCCCCTCCCCTCGACGTCAGTTGTACTATGGTCGGAACGACCGATGCTGCAGAAGACCTTTACGGTTTTCAAGTGGATGAAGTCATCCAAGTCATTGAGGACTACAATTTAGCATTTCTAGATCCGCGAGCGTCCCGGGTCATCCCTAAAATGTTGCTAGCTCAAGGATATTTCCCGGGAACTCTATTGGGCATAAGGAAGAAGAACAACATGTTCCATTCCCTACCCAACAAAACTACTCCCTTTGGTGTAGGCTATACACCAACAGAGGAAGATATTGCTGACCACTTGTCTAGGCTACGCCTTAAGCCAGCCAAGACAAAACAAACCACCCTTCTTCCCCCATACAAAAGAACCCTTAACGGTATGTTTGTCCGAGAAGGAGAAGAACACCCATGCTGCGACTTCCCTGAGCCCTTTGTTCAGAATGACCTGCTAAAACCCGGATTTGAGATTTTCCATGACTGTCATACTATGGATGAGGCACCCCACCTCACCAAGACTGAAACAGCCGAAATATTAGACAACCAAGCTCTGTGGACATTGTTTAACGAATCGAGGCCTATGGAGGACGAGACTGTAATAACCACCCTAGCCCTACAAGATGAAGGTTTCAATCCAACCCGGTTAATCACCCCCATATCAACAACAGAAGAGACCGAGAACGGATGGGTGAAGACATATCAGTGGGTCAATGCAAAGGGAATAGAGTTCAAGATGAGTACGGGCGAAGGACCAAAGTTCTACGAGACTAAACCCAAGGCTTGAGCCATAGAGAGCACTTTAGCAAAACGCCTAGTAGTTCTTTAGATGATAGAAATAATAAAACTCTAGAGATGGTCCTAGGACCCCTTAGAATATAGGTTAATTTATTTTCAGTGTGTTTTTCTTACTTTCCAAATTAACAAAGGCGTAAGATTTTTCCTAAAAATTGCTCTAACACTAAACAAGCACTAATCATATTCGCAAAAACAAAATCAAAAAATATAAGGAAGCGACCCACTTTAGGCCCAATAGCAAGGCCACTCGGTCTTGAATCGTGACATCAAAACCAATTCTCGAAATCCACAAAATAAACCGTACCTCCAAGACATAAAAGTCAATCCGTGCAATCATAAAAGTCAACCCATGCAACCCAAAGAAATCAAAAAGAAAAGAAATCAAACAATGCAAATGTTGCTCAACAAAAAAAATTCATAAAGCATGAACCCATCATTCCCACCATTAACATTACGCACCTCAATCCACCCAAAAAGCCTACGCAAAGATCTTCACATCTTTCGCACCCTAACTCCATTTTCAAAGCCGTTCTGAGTCACGAATAGAAAAAATTAATCCGGACGAAAATGCATCTCACGCTAACAGTCCAAAAAGCTTCCGAAATAGCGTCAAAATTGATTTCTGGCGAATAAAAAAGTAAGAACAAAAAAGAAGTAAAAGCAAGAAACATGTGAAAGAAAAAAAGCAACACGCCCAAAAATCACCCCAGAAATCATTTTCAGCGCCCAGAGGTGGGCGCCAAAATCATTAGCGCCCCAGTCTGGGCGTTGAAACTCTCTGCTTGCCAAAGTTTACCCAGAAGTGCTCGTCATTTTATCCGCACATACACGGAAAAATAACAAACACTTGGGGGGTACAGCACGTGTTCACGTATTCAGATATACATACCACAAAAAAAAAAACATGAAAAAAAAACAATGCGCAAGACACATGTACTAAAAAAAAAAAAAAAATCATGAAGCAAATTTCGACTTACGGCAAAGCAGCAGATCAAAATAAACATCGCCTATTCTACCGTTTCAAGTAATATGTTTCCATCTCAGAACATACTTATCGAATCCGGCATCCTAAAATTCATTCTAGCTAGAAATACGCGCGACCTGATTCTAAGTTAAAGTTATTTAACAAGGATACGTAGGCAATCCCAGTTATGGATTCGGTCCAATCAAAAAATATATAATGTGCATAAGTGTTGGAAATGAGCGAATAAAAAAGAGAAGAAAAGCAATAACAAGAAAGCAAAGAAACCAGAAAAATAAAATCACGCCTTTATTAATATTTAAAAATAAAAAGAAGGAAAATAAAAGTGCTAAGGAATGAAAAACAAACACAACTGAAATAAATAAAGGGCATCTACCCCCTAGCAAGAACTACACTACTCGAGTTCTTCCGGATCATCAAATAGAGTGTTGTAGAGGGCAATGTTCCCAGGGTCCACCCCCACAGGCTTCTGCGCTACCCCTATGTCGATCTCCATAAGAACAGGCTCCTTGACACTAACTTCCAAGGATGCCAAGGCCTCAGAAACATTTTCAGTTTGAACAGCTATAGCCGCTCAGCCTCAAGGGCACAAATAATGAGAGGGGAAGGATTATCAACATCAATTTAGATCAGCCACTGGTTCTACTGGGGGCTGAACTTTCCTAACCCATACATTATTCCGGCGAGGATCTCCGCGAGAGCTTGCATTTCTTTTGGGAATAGCAGGCCCCTTCATGTTAGGTACCTTTTTAGGCCTAGAACTGGAACGGGGAGGAATTTCCTTTCGCTTTCGATCAGGACGAGCTTTCACAGTCTTAATGCCATTTTCACGAGAGTTAGCAGGATTACAGTTTTCATACTTGGCCCTACCTCGAGGTATCAAAAGTTCAGCCAGCTCTTCGTTTCGAGCCTTAGTTCTCACAGCCTTATCATCGGAACCCATCCACAGCTTATAATTCTCGAAAAGACCCACAAAACCATCTATAGTCACGGTCCAACGCGGGAGGCCACCATAATACTTAGCCCACGCTTGAACCCGTGCTCGTGAAAAAACCGCTACTTTAGGTGGTACCGTATCAGCAAATGGGATAGTCTGCCTTAAGCCGTATTGTCGCATGACTCGGTAAGGAAAGATGTAAACAGGCCGAGATAACCCCAACAAAGAAACATGAACTACCGTCTCGGAACCCCCCGTCATATTAGTCAAACCCCACCACGGTACCACCCACTTAATAGAGCATATGCCATGAGTAAAATAGGAGGCCCATTCCTGCCGATCCTAAACATTATCGCCCTATAGCTTTAGGCAACCGAAAGTATTTGCACCAAGGACAGGACGAGGCCGAATCTTCTAGAAGCCTAAGTCGTTCCATGAGCCAAGTCTGCAAAAAACGGGTACGATCAGAAAAATAATAAGCTGGGACACATTTTCAACGCCCAGGACCAGGCGGCAGAAATTCCGACGCCCAGCCCTGGGCGCTGAAAATCTGCTCCAGGCATAGGCAAACGAAAGAAAAAATTAATTATATGCGCGCAAATAAACGATCAATTACCTGCAGCAATAGGGGGCTCCCCTTAAAATTTTCAGACTTGGGGTCCTTCTTTAACTCATCCGCACCCAACAAGGTCTCAGCAACAATCAACGGCATAATAGAATAGCAACTCTCCATCTGACTGATCAGGGGAATCAACCTTATGTCACCAAACTCACCATTGTTATTCGATAGTAAATAGTGGTTCAAAAAGCAAAATACAAGTGCTCGGATGTTCAATTTCTGTTCAGTCATATTTTTACTAGGCCTAAAGTGATTTTTGCAAGCTTCGCCAAATTAACCTTATCACCCACAATTATCTCAGCAAGCGTGTCATCATCTAGTCCTAGGAAAGCCCCTATAGTTGTTTTACCCTCTTCAACAGTGTCAGGGGTAGTAGGAGTAGCATTGGTAGGATAACCCAGGATTGCGGCAAATTCATCTAGTAAAGGGCATACCTCATTACCCCGAAAAACAAAAACATGGTGATCTGAATCCCAAAAGGTTAGGGCGGCATACAGAAAGTTATAATCAATGTGGTTGTAAGCCTAAAACTGCCTCTAAGTGGTATCCTCTCAACAAAACCTTTTCTGTGGGATTAAGGGCTCTAAGCCAGCGCCTAACAACTCGTTGGAGGGAGAAAGGAGGAATCGACATGGCGAGAGTAGAAAAAAAAAATAAAGCTAGATAATTGTAGAGAGAAGAAGTTGGCAGTGGTGGAAAAGAAAAAACGTACTTAACCCCCTATATATACACGAAATCATCCTGATCCCATTCGGAAACGCGTTGAGAAATCTCACAATATAAAAAGGGGCTGCTAAGGTAGCATTTTCAGCGCCCGAGGCTGGGCGCTAAAATATCTAACGCCTGACCTGGGGCGATGAAAATGCAGCCCAAGGCCCAACTCTTCCAAAACGCGAACTAGGAAAATGCCTAAAACCGTGTTAGTAAACACGGGGCCCTGTTGTAATCAAGATCAAGCCCAAAGCACTTTTAGAGCCCAAATAGTGAAAGAAAACGTCGAAACTTAGACTCGTCTCAAAAAATATGTACATTTTTCAAAGCAATAAAAAAAACATGTAATAATCAAGGTCATTCTCCGAAACAAAAAAATCATTACGTCGTTGGTTTCTCAAATTAAAAGCGTTTATTTGTCAAAAAGATCAATCCGGGCCGAAGTAAGCTCGATGTACTAATCATTGAAAAATGAAGCAAATTTTCCGCCCAGAAAATGAAGTCGCACTCCACGATTTTATCAAAGTAGCATACCACTACCAAGGTCGCTCGCACTTACGAGCACGATCCCAAACACGATCAAGGACGTTATAAAATACGCACTTTGCTTGTCAAAGAGCAACCATCAAGTACGAATGCTTGGGGGCTCGAAAGAAAGAAAAGACACGATGCAAGTTTGAAACAACGCCTACAGGCTGCGTCCCGTGCTTGAACAAATTCAAAAAACGGACTCGACCTCAAGGCAAAGGTCTCCGTTAACATTCGCATATGGTCCCACCAGTCATTTCGCAAAGACCCAAGTAATGGCACAACTAAGCCAGTTCTAAACGGTGACATACATCCTATGGGCCGCAAAGACTTGTTCGAAACCATGAAAGACAAACGGCCATTTAAACGA
This sequence comes from Spinacia oleracea, assembly GCF_020520425.1. NCBI lineage: Eukaryota > Viridiplantae > Streptophyta > Magnoliopsida > Caryophyllales > Amaranthaceae > Spinacia > Spinacia oleracea. The sequence goes on from NC_079492.1 coordinate 34,623,220, forward strand.
TGGTACATTTAGACACGTTGCCAACCCACATTCAGGTTGCAACTAAACCCGAGCATTTCTCGAGAGAACTCGCTCTTACAAGAATGAATAAAAATTTCTCAAAAGAAATCCCAAGGATAAATGAAATAGGTCCTGGCCCCCCTCGATCAGGCAGGATCGCGTCAGAACCATGCGAGTCTCAAATCAAAAAAAGCAAATTCAGGTTCGCCCACCTTCAGCGGGCGGGGTCTGTGTAACTAAACGCTCAGGTCCTCAGTTTTCGAAAATAAAATATTCAAAAACAAAAACAGGCTCGCCCACCTTCAGCGGGCGGGGTCTGCGCCACTAACCGCGCAGGTCCTTACTTGTAGCAGCGATAACTTTCCCGGTTTATCTTTTTTCCAAAAATCAAAGGATGGTTTATCTTTTTTCCAAAAATCAAAGGATGGTTTATCTTTTTCCAAAAATCAAAAGATGGTTTATCTTTTTCCAAAAATCAAAAGGTGGTTTATCTTTTTCCAAAAATCAAAAGGTGGTTTATCTTTTTCCAAAAATTAAAAGATGGTTTATCTTTTTCCAAAAATCAAAAGATGGTTTCCCTTTTTCCAAAAATTAAAGGATTGGTTTTCCGCTTTTCCAAAAAAGAGCGATGTGCTGGATTTTCCTTCGTTTTACGTCCTATAAAAACAAAGGGGGTTTTCTCGTTTAGCTAACCCTGAAAATGAGAATCTTTCAAAAAAAAATTTACCTCGTGATCGGGCTTGGCCAGGCCTGGTTAAACTTTATAGCTTTGATTTCAAAAACGTCTATAGATACTTCCATTGACAAAGTGAGGGAGTTTCTATACGTCTGTGGGTACTTTCAATGACAAAGTGAGGGAGTTTCTATACTTAACAAATTCCAATGACACGTGAGGAATATGTTAACACTTCAAGTGATGACCCTTAAGTCAAATGTTATGACTCGGGGGCTCGTGAGACCCTCGCAAAACAGGTCACATACACCATGGCTTGTATGACGCACTCCGTCTAATACTTTGACCATCGTCTTACTCCAAGACTCAGTCAAAGTGGGGGCTAACTGTAGACACCTACTTTTGTCCCCATTCCCAAAAGGGAAGGTTCGATGATGAGAACATAAATCCCCACTTGGCAACGCATCTCCTATAAAATAACGAATCTCGATCACCCTTTTCATTTCAGCCAAACCTGCTATTTATAGAAACCTGCTAAAAATAGTAACTTCCATAACGGGTAGTTGTTAAAAGTGGCAAGACATAAAAGATAGAAATCTGTCAGAATTAGGTGTTGCACTCCAACATAAATCCTAAAAGAGATAGAATTTACCAAAGGAATTCCGTTCCTGGTATAATTCGAAAATAAGAGTTACGTATTAATTAAAATCCTAACGAACCTAGAGTTCGTAACGGGCCCAGACGCATTCCGTCATAAGTTGATACGCACTAAGAAACTCGGATAAGTCTCAAAAGCTCCGTGATTAAGAGTTCAAATCTGACAAAAGGCTCGGCTCAGACCCTATTTTCAACGCCTGGGTCTGGGCGCCGAAGATCTGGGCGCTGAAAATACATGGGGTCGTGTCGTCTCCGAATTCTCTTTGGGTTCGGATTCTAAAGATCTATCTTTCCACAAACTCCTTCCCTATAAATACAGCCTCAAAACCGACGTGGACACAACACACAATTCATAATCTGAGTATTGACTCCAACCCTAAGCCTAAGCCTCACGCTGCGAAAATGATCCTGCGTTCTGTCGCAATCGACCCAAAAGTCGAACAGAACGTATCCTGTCCCTTGTAGCTGATGAATTAAGCCTTAATACTGGAACACTCCTCAGAAACCCGAGATTCGTTAAATAAAAGGAGAAATAGCAAAGCCAAGTGGTTAGTTTTCTGAGAACCGTGACGCACCTCTCAAGGGTGCGTCGTAATGTGTCCCTTCGCATGATTTAATCGCTTTCATCACCCTTTTATAAAATTGTTAAACTATTAATTTGATTGATCTATCACGCCTAATAAAGATAATACCTTGGACAATTGAACTATCATGCTAGGCACCTTAAATCAATTTAAATAAGATAATCACGATCGATTTAGTATTATGTGTTGCATATTTCTAAAATCAATTCAGAGTAGTTTAATAGTTTAAACGCATGTCCCTTCAATTATTTATGCTGAGCTAGTAAGGATAACCTGCCTCTGGAGTTATCGATGAGCACTCCTCTCGGTAGTTACAGTCCCCCAAACTCTCAATCTCTGCCCTGCGGGTGTACGTTGAGCGATCCCCACACCAGGGATCACAAGGGAACCTAAGGTCGTCGTGGTCGAACATAATTGCACTCCCTTTATGTCACGATAACCGGGTTTTGTCAGTTTTTCTCATTGTCGTTAAAAACTGAATGGCGACTCCTATATTACTAGTCGATTGGGTGTAAACTCACAGGAAATCTAACTACACTTGATTTGACGACGTCACGCCCACGAGGGACGAGGTCATGCATTAGCCTCGTGCTTTTTCGACCCCCTCACAGGTAGAACTTTCAATGACACAAATAAGGTTCTTAAGGGCTTGGAACTTCTTCATGAGATCACACATTCCCTAAAGGTTGTTTGCTCTTCTAGAAAGGCGATGCACAATTAGATAAATGTAGTGTATGTGGAAGTGTTTGGTATAAGAACACTGCTAAGGGCAAGCTTATTCCAGAAAAAGATCTAATCTATTTTCAAATCACACCTAGGTTGCAAAGGTTGTCTGCTACCAAGAAAATTTCAGAGGATATGACTTGGCATGCCAAGAATTCTTGAGTATAAAACACGTTGCCACATCCTAGTGATAGTGAAGCATGGAAGCACTTGGATACAATCATTCCCGATTTTGCGTTAAAGCCCCGAAATGTTAGACTCGGTTTGTGCATAGATGGATTTACCCCCCGTGGTAAATTTGGAGCGCAGTATTCATGTTGGCTTGTTGATCTTATACCATACAACTTGCCTCCATCGATGTGTATGAAAAAACCTTTCATGTTCCTTTCGACCCAAGTATGATTTATAAGACCCAAATGAGCCTTAAACGTAGAATGAGTCTTAGATACATAAAATAATATTATTAAACATGTGAATTGTTTAGAATGAGTTCTTAGGTTCGTTTTGTAAATGTTGGGAGCAAAAATTCCAACTCTAGGCTATATATGTCCTATAATGTCCCAAATGAGTCTTAAATGTGCATAACTAGCTTGGAACGAATCTTAGAAACATAAAAGTAATCTTATTAAGAATGTAAATGGTTTATAATGAGTTCTTAGGTTTATTTTGTGAAAGTTGGGAGCCAATTTATCATTTTTGGCCACATATGACCTATAACGACCCCAATGAGCCTAAATGTGCATAAGTAGCTTGGAATGAGTCATTCAAACATGAAAGTAATATTATTAATCATGTAAATGGTTTAGAATGAGTTCTTAGGTTTGTTTTGTGGAAGTTGAGAGCAAAAATGCCATTTTTTGTTGAAAGTTGGGAGCGAAAAGGCCATTTTAGGCCACATATGACCTATAACGACCCAAACAAGCCTCAGATGTGCATAAATAGTTTGGAATGAGTCTTATTAACCTCAAAATAATCATATTAAACATGTAAATGGTTTATAATGTTTACTTAGGTTCATTTGTTGAAAGTTGGGAGCGAAAATGTCATTTTAAGCCATATATGACCTATAACGACCCAAACGAGCCTTAGATGTGCATAAATAGTTTGGAATGATTCTTATAAACCTCAAACTAATAATATTAAGCATGTAAATGGTTTAAAATGTTTACTTAGGTTCATTTGTTTAAATTTGGGAGCAAAAATGCCATTTTAGGCCACGTATGACCTATAACAACCCAAACGACCCTTGGATGTGCATAAATAGCTTGAAATGAGTCTTAGAAACCTCAAACTTAATATATTAAACATATAAATTTATAATGTTTCCTTAGGTTAGTTTTGTGAAAGTTGGGAGCAAAAAATGACAATTTAGCCTTAATAGTTACTTAAGTTCATGTTCGGTAATATATATTTGTTAATTGTAACGTATGTTTGCTAATCATTTCAATTCTTGTAGGAAACCTTGTTAGGTTATGAATAATATAAACAATATAATTCATGTGGAAAAACCATAAAGCCAGGAATCCAAATTAATTGCCACATAATCAATTAGCATAATTTAGTATACATACAATGTGATGTGTGCCTTCCCTAGATGCTCCCGAACCAAACAAGAACAAGTATAGGACTCCAAATGTCGCCCCTCCGTAGATAGTCCACGGCACGTTCGGATTCTCCTTAGATTAAACCAACTAGAATATTCTCTAAGGTTTTATGTGCACTCGGGAAACTCACAATGGTGAAAGGAAAGTATTAAATTCTCCCTTGAATTTAATGTGTTGGAATAGAATAATAAATTGTGATCATGAATCGCATATTTATAGGGTGGAAATAAGGAGTTGTAATCCTACTAGGAATCGATTAACTAAATCCATTAGGACTCTAGTTAATTAATAACATTAGAATTCTAGGGACAATCAAACACTAAGATTTCAGATTTACCCTTAATATCTAATTTTAGTAGATTTAGGAAAACTATAACTTGTGGCCCAAACTACTTGTTGCGCAAGTAGCTTGGCACACAAGCTTCCTTAGCTTGCCAGCAACCGGCCGGCCAAGGCCTTGCAGCGTGTGGCCTAAGTGAAGGAAATAAAGCCCTTGGTCCAAGTATGCATTCAATGCTAAGTCTAACAAAAGCGGTTCAGTATTAATTAAACAAGTTAATAATTCAGTGAGATCAAGTGAGCTGAATGCCTAGCTAGAGGCCGCTTCAGTTCAAGTGGAATTCATAATATTAATCCGCAGCTTACTCTTGACTGAACTCGTAGGGTCACACAAATAATACGTGAACGGATCAAGTATTTAAGTGAATATATTATTCATTAAGTACTCCAGTTATGAACAATTCGGAAATGACGGATCTCGGTTCCAGTAGGAGCTGATATCGACGAAAGGCAAAATATAGAATGCTCCGGAAATGATGATATTGCCGGAAACGGGAATATGGATCATGACGGAAATATAAATATTATCCAAGTCGTAGATGTTGCCAGAAACGGAAACATGGTTCGTATCGGAAAATATTATCGGAAATAGAAATATTGCCGGAATCGGAAATATTGCCGTAAACGGAAATATTACCGGAATCGGAAATATTGTCGGAAAAGGAAATAAATTCCGAAATCGGAAATATTAAATATTTGTTAAAATCGGAAATAAATTCCAGAATCGGAAATATTAAATATTTGTTCGAATCGGAAAACGAATCGGAAGCGCGGGTGCGAACGCTCGACGAACGAGCTTGCGAGACGCAAGGCCCAGCGCAAGCACCAGGCCCAGCGCCAAGAAAGCCCGCACGGAGCAGCGAGCAAAGGCAGTCGAGCAAAGGCAGCAACGCCCAACGAGTGGGCCGCGTGCTGCTTGCTGCCACGCCCAGCGCGCATGGGCCGAGCAAGGCAGCTGCGCCCATTTGTGGGCTACAGGCTGCGTGTTGCACGACCAAGCAACGTGGGCTCAAGGCCACACGTGCAAAGCCTTGGCCGGCTAGGTAGCTTGCGAGTCAAGTAATCGTGTTTTCCTAATTCTACTAAAATTAGATGTTTTAGGTAAATCTGAAATACTTAGTATTTGATTAAACCTAGAATTCTAATGTTATTAATTAACTAGAATCCTAATGGATTTAGTTAATCGATTCCTAGTAGAATTGAAACTCCTTTATTTTCACCCTATAAATATGTGGTTCATGATCACAATTTATAATGCAATTCAAAATATTATATTCAAGATATTCTAACATATTAGATTCAAGAGAGAATTTAATACTTGCCTAATATTATTGTGAGTTTCCCGAGTGCACATAAAACCTTAGAGAATATTTTAGTTGGTTGAATCTAAGGCGGATCCGAACGTGCTGTGGACTATCTACGGAGAGGCGACATTTGGAGTCCTATACTTGTTCTTGTTCGGTTCGGGGGCAGCTAGGGAAGGCACGCATCACATTGTATGTATACTAATTATGCTAATTGACTATGTGGCAATTAATTTGGATTCCTGGCTTTATGGTTTTTCCGCATGAATTATATTGTTTATATTAGTCATAACCTTACAGTGCTATTACGGGCTCTAATTAATTCCATAATCAGTTATAGTTAACATGGATTAAATTTTATAAATTTGCAATGAATTAAAGGGGTGATTAATTTCGTGTATGTAATTAATTGCTAATTCGTGCGATTATTTGATTATACGTTCGCAGGATTTTTCGGCAGTTTTGTCAATAATCTTCGGAATCTTATATTTTTATAGTGCATTTCGCATGTAAACGACGTTTTAAAATTTTGACAAAAATCATAGATTTTTATGATGTTAAATTAAATATTTGTGACGCTTGTATGTAAATCTTGAATCTATGATTGACCTACTGTATATGTTTAACAATTTTAAGGCCTAATCTTGTTATTTATACAACCTAATTTGTAATTGTAATTAATTTGTTGAATTTCAAAAAAATTAGAATTTGTTTTGAATTTCATAATTAATTGACAAATTTAATTAGGATCCTATGATTAAAAACCACCATAAAATTTGTTAAAATTGTAAAGTTTAAAAATTTTATGACCTAGATTTTAATCCCTAAAAATGAATGTAATCAGAAATTAATTTGAATAATAAATTTTCGATTTTTCGCCTAAATTTAGTGAAATTAATATGATTTATTAATTTGTCGTTAAATTTAAAATATAAAAATTTTTAATTTTTATAAAACCTATCACCAACCTTGCACGCATAAAAAAATGCAAGCTAAGTGTTACCCTTAAGGGGTGTTGCATAGTGCGGGCATGCGACGACGAGCAAGGGAGCTCGTCGTCCATGCGGTACGAAGCAATGAGCAAGCACGAGCATGCGCGGCAGGGTAGGCCTTGTGCGGTGTGTTCTGTGTGGGTGGTCGACAAAAAAGGGCGACGATGCATCGCAGCGCAAGGCACGAGGCAAGGCAGCAGCACAACGAGCTGAGCAAGGGAGCTCGCGTGCCGCTGCGCAAGGCCCTGCCCAGCGCGCAGCTAGCAAGCAGCAGGTAGCAGGCACAACACGAGGCTGGTGCGCTGCTGTGGTGCATCACTCAGCCAGCAGCAATGCAGGCCCTTGTTGGGGAATACAGTTAAATATAATAACATGTGCGGAAACAATCCCCAAAACCAGGAAGCATGTATAAAGCACAGATTAAGCATACTTACGTTTGAAGCGTGTTTTCCTCAGTAATCTGTCAACGAACACGAACTTAGAACTCCACTTGTCGTTTCTCTACTTGGTTCACCGACACGATCATATCCGTCTTGATAATTGTAGCTTAGACAATCGATCAAGAGTGTTTGCTTTTGGGAAGAACTCACTTTGGAGGCACAGAGAGAATTAGGGTTCTCTGAGTCTCTAGGGTTTGAGTATAATTGAATTTTGTTATGGAAAACTTAGGTGTGTAGGTTATTTGAATAACCTACTAACCGGCCAAGCCAATAAGGCCATGATCGGCCACGCACTTGACAAGCCCACGCGACACACGCACTTGACAAGCGAGCACGCAGCCAGCTGGGCCATGGGCCGCGCGCTGCTGCTGTTGCGTTGTCGTCTTGGCCCGCGCGCACACACGCAGCCGCTCGGCTTTGGGCCAGCACTTCTGTGCTTGTATTGCTTACGTACCATGCGCCCATGGGCCTCGAATTCTTCGTGCATTCGGCTCGTGGGTTGCTCTTCGTATTCGCGACTTAATATCGTTCCGGATATTATTTATCGTTCCGTATACGAAGACTCACCGTCGTACGATACGATTTATTCGTTTCGCCTAGCTTACGAATATTCGCGATACGATATACGATTCTGATGCAAGGTCGTATCGTATAATACGTTTTCCAAAACTAATTCCCGAAAAGCTATTAAATGAATTTCCGATTCATTTAATCCGGTGATCTGTTACGTGCCATTGGTGTGACCTTGTAGGTTCGGTCAAGAGTAAGTTGTGAGCTTAATATTCATTAGAACTCACTGATCGGAAGCATTGCTCCAGCTAGCTGTTCCGATCACTTGATCTCACTGAATTAATTATTCGCAATTAATCTTAACCTTGGTATTAGACTTAATGCACCTTGGGTGAAGGACATATTTCCTTCAGTCTCCCACTTGTCATTCAGACAAGTGTGCATTCACATTCCTTTGTCACTTAGTGTTACTTACTGAACATAAGGTAAGATCCAAGCCATCCTTATTAGGTCCAGAAGTGTTTCTCGGATTACAGAGCTCAAGTGTTAAACTTTTACAGAAGGTTAATTCGTAACCATTCTGAGCACGGCCATGCATTTTACAGTATCTAACTCTCCGAGAGGCCTTGTTACACAACAACACCATATCCTATCAAAGATAGGAGGTCAATCCATTCTTGCAATCTATGAACACTCACTTTGATTCATAGTACGCCCAATAACTTCTTTTATAGCCTCCTTTTACAGTGCGACGTTTAGCTAGCATCAAAGCGAACTAATTCTCAAACGAGCAAACATAATCGCTCATGTTCTGAGGAACGGTTTCTAATCACCATTAATGAGAACTACCTATGACATGACTTTAATCTCTTAAAGTGTTCTCATGGTAAATCCGATACAAGACCCAATCATTACAAACGATTCTGACATCCAGTCATTCTAGTTCAAGAAATAGAACTAAAAATCTACTTGCAATCTAATCTTCATTAGTCATTGGTCGTCCACCTTTCAATGACCTGGATTAGGGATCCTTTGTGACTTCAATATTCAAGTTCACTTATGGGTGTTTCTTTGTCGAAGAATCCATCTTGACATCCCATTTGAATGATTTGAAACACATGGACTTATCATTTAATACTAAACCAAGATTAAATGATCTATGAAATATGATTTCATAAATGATAAATGTTTAAACCAAATGCTTACCAATTTGTGGGCCTCAAACCCAAAATCAAGCATTTAATGTTTTACAGATGTAGGCCTTTCACCCAATACTTAAAACATTCATGAAACTCAAACTTGATTCCATTTCTGCATATGTATGTTGTGTCTCATTCAATGCAGAGGTTTAGTTTATCATACTTTGCTATTCTTAGCATCCTTTCTGTCGAAAGCCTTTCGATGTAAGATGAAAAGATCTTTGAATATGTTTATAGAATGATCTAGTCTTTCATTGCTGTTAGAATCATTCTCATATTCAAAATAGAAAATTATCCAGATAGCAGACTTGTGATCATATTGAATCCATTGAAGAACTCCCACTAAAAATAATTCCCTTTTATTGCTTCTTAGGCAACAATGAATTCATTTCAATTATGTAGAATTTCAAATGATGCTTCCCTTTTGGAATGCTCCAACCAGTTCACATAAATGTGGGAGATACATCTTTCAACTGAGAACTTGGAAACTAATCATTGATTCAGTTTCCCATGCATCACATATGGTTTAGAACCTATGTAACCACCTTTTAATCACGACGCCTAATTGCCCGTTTATGTTTGTGGTTTGCCTAACAACAAGATTCAACATTTGCTTAGGCAAATGCATGTAGCATCAAAACATTAGTTGTCTTCACTTCCTCTTATCAAGTGCTCATCCTACATATCCAAATGTATTGGATGTTCTTGATACTGTTCCAATGATCTTTGATCCAGATCAATAGAGATTGGTATAAACTCGTCACGATCCAATGTTCACGAGTTATCTTGGCGATCTACATATCACATCATACATGATTGATTGTAATGCAAAAACCATTCGCATTTTAAAATCTATCCATGTAACTTTTAGCTTTATTCTGTTTCAAGAGATACTGAATCTTGCTAAAATCTTGGAATTGCCATGTGACATAAGGTGAAGGCACCTCTTCAAGGTCCTTCATGCTTAACTTTAGTGATAACAGCCTAGCTTTTATACTTAGTAAAAGCATTCATTACTTAGATTTACTCATATGGGTTGAGAGTATCTTTTGAGTCTCTCCATTGTGTTTGATTTAGTAATTACTTTTACAGAATCCAAACAACGCTTTAGATCCTATCCAATAGATCTTTAACCCAGTATGTTCTAAGTTTCGCCATGGTTCTAATATTGACAAATACTTTCAAATCTAACCACTTAGAATTTGAATGTCATTTTCAATAGAGAGATATGTATCTCATATATAGAACCAATAAACTTGACTTAACTCCCACTAAACTCCTCATCTATAAGATGATCCATATTTTCATAAAGCTATGATTGCTCAATAGCCTTTTAGACAAATATGGTCCAATTCCCACTTGCATGCTTTAATCTACGAATAGATTTCTTAAGCTTGCTCTTTTATCCAGCATCCAAAACTTTTACATTGTGTGATGTACACAAGTCCTTTCTACAAGTCCAATTGAGTAAGGTGTTTCGTTTTCCAATTGCCATATTGCCATATGCAATGATTTCTAGATTTATCCAAAATAGTTCAAGCATTCCGACTTGGTGAAAAAGATTTCAACATTATCAACGCCGTGAAGTTGTTTACAATCTTTAACCACCAATCTAGCTTCTCTTTGTATGTGTATACAATGTCATCTATGTATGTTTTGAAAACATGTTTGCAATCAATGGGAGTGAACCCCTTATGCAAATCAACGTTGTATGTTTATAAAACATGTTTGCAACTAATGGGAGTGAACCCTTTATGCAAATCAACGTTCAATGTTTAGAAAACATGTTTGCAACTAATGGGAGTGAACCCTTTATGCAAATCAACCAAATCATAGATTTGATTCTTTAAGATGAAGGTACTTTGGATGAAATGGCCTCGAACTATACTTATGTTTCTGATGGCCTCAAACCATACTTGGGAATTTTAAATTCGTCGTAGCTAACCTGTAAGTCGTATGTTCTTGAAGCACTTTCCAAAGTCTTCATAGTTTTCATTCCTCAAGATATCTATGTATCTATCTTGGTTGAATTCTATTCCTTATACGATTTACCTAGGTATTGAACATCAAACGTTAGTGTCTATAAAGACATTACGTACTCAAGTCCTTTGAGTATAAGGATTCTCATGAAGCACTTCTAAAGTCTTCCTGAAGCTCTTCCAAAGGCTTCTAAGTGCGGAGCTTTTCCAAACACTCCTAAGTATCCTACATTTGTTTGTAGCTTGACTCGAAGTTCATTCGAGGTCATTTTTCTCCCACTTGCCTTTTTGGAAATATGATGGTTTCCTAAAAGACATTATCTTAAGCAACAACCATATGTTCTCATATTTGTGGTAGAATCAATACCTTTTGTTTCTATGAGTCGCTCATAAAGAAACATATATCTATCCTTGAGTTTGTTTGATGTAAACACTAACTCCCACTGGGTTTGACAACCCTAGATATATATGTACTAAAAAGATGTACTGAAATGAAGTTCAATCCTTATGACATCTTATCCTTAGCTTTGACAACTTTGTTTAGTGTGATAGTCACTTGAGAGTATCATTTAGAAACTGTATAGGAAAATAGTCGTGATTATCGTTAATCGAGTAGATTCCGATTTCTCCATTTGGACATACCATATTCTTATGGAGCTTCGATTGTCATAATGCCATATAAACAATCTAGATAATCTTTCTTGGCTCATGCAAACATCACTTTGACCTAGTCTAGATGTTCCAAAATTCTTGCCAAGTTGATTATATACCCTTTTGTGAATCGCATTGAAGCATTTCACATATTTCACGTTGAGTAAATATAGCCATATTTTCTCACATTCTTGTGAAATAGGCAAGTCATAAAATCCATCTTTGGCCCATGAACATAATTGTCTAGACTCTTATAACAATAGTCCATTCCTATGTCATGTTCAACAAGCAAGACTCACGTGTCTTAATTAACCAGCTTTCAGAAATTCATGCCATGGAATCGTAGAATGTTGACTTGTTAATATGGTCGTATGACATGGCCAAAGATATGTGGAACACAAATCAAATGTTTGATTTGAACCTTCTGAAGTTTGAGTGTGAAGAGATTCGTTTGTTTATTAATCAATCATATGACTCAACCCTTAAATGACCATTTCATTCAAATAAACACTCAATGAATGTTTTTGTTTACTTTGAATGTGAGTCTTTCCGTTGTCCAAACAGAAATTGATTATGATGATTAATGGAACATAATGCCATTAAGTTCCAGCCTTTAGAAGGACTTTAAAACAAACATGATGACCCTACAATTAATGTCGCACAACTTTGCTTTATTTCCCACTTGTAGGTCAATAACCAGACTTAGCTCCCGTAATTTGAGTTCTTAACAAAAGTTAGAACCTCAAGCGGTAATCTAATACCATGGGAGTTTATTTTCTAAGTCGTTTCTCTTTAACATAAACTTCAAGTTAGAAATATCTAATTCATTTCTTTTGTTCCCCTTTCCTATCCTTTCTAGCACGTTTTCTTATAGTCCAAAAGATTTTACTCTTTGCTTGATCTTCTTACTTTGTTATGCTTACAAAGTCCCTTTCTTTTATTCACTTTGAATGACAACATCCAATGAGTCTAGTTCATTTATCGAATCAAAATAAAATTGGTTTTAACCATTGGTTATACTTACATGAGTCTTTAACTCAATACTCCCTCTGTCCCGGAATACTTGAAACGGTTTGACTTTTTGCACTATTCACATAATTCACTTTGACCATAATTTATTTCAAATATATGAAAATAAATGTTAGTATATAATATATTGTTTTCTTCATCTTAATATATATTTTCAAAATATTAATATTTTATAAGTTTTAATAATATGTAGTTAAAGATATTGGTGGTCAAAGTTATGCATTGGCAAGCGTGTCCAGTCAAAGCGTTGCGAGTATTCCGAGACGGAGGGAGTACTTCATTATTCCAAAACTACCCAGTATTCTGAATATATGAGGTCCAATTGGTCTACCATTCAAATTTTAGTTTGAAAAAAACCATGAATATCACTATAAGAAAATAGCATTCAAGATACGCTCTCACTCTCCTTTTCTTTGAGAATCGCTCTCAAAATTAGTTACCAATCGATCAAGGAATATTGCAGTTCTATTATCCGAGCGCAATAAAGTTGAATATTTACGATTCTACGAAATGAACTAGCAAAGAAAACATTCATCATACTTTAATAACTTGAAATAAAAGCATTCATGCAATCATCAAAGCTATTAAACATTTCATTCATGCATAAATAAAACATGGTCCAAAATGAATGAAACAATTCCAAGACCCTAAAAGTCCTAAATCCTTAAGCAGCTTTGGCATGTCTTAAGTAGTTTAAGATTCTAGGTAAGAAAAACCTATTGCTAGTAATCTCCAAATTACTCTTGGTTAATAAATTAATACCATAATTTATCCCATCGCCACAACATAATGCCATTGTTGTTTGAGTTGAAACCACAATCAACGTGGTCCTTTGGGACGCCTTACCACCTAAGTCTACTAAAATAGCACCTCGCTTTGGCGGAAACCTACTATTTTAGATCCCTAGATTTTTGTAAGTGCTTGATTTGGAAGGCAACTTTGAACTCAATATTACTTTGGACCTAGTTGTTTCTATGTTGGTTCGATCATTTAGTGAACTTAATCTAATCGAGTCATACGAAACAACCTATTCATGCAAAGTATACATACATACATTCAAGCATAATATATATCAAAATGCATAAATAAATGGTGAACTAGTGTGGCCCAAAATATCTTGTCTTGAAGCATCCAATCTTCATCACCATCTTGTTAGCTTGGCATCGTTTTGAATCTTCGTTCAATTGCTAACTTAAATTTCTAAACTTAGAAATACTTGAAAATAATAAAATTACATCAAACTTTCCATGGTACGCAGACCATATTTAAAATTTTACATTCAAAGATAGAACGGTTCGCATACCGTATTTAACTATCCTAAATGTCCATACTAGTCACTTGGAGTACCTGCATTACATAAAATATACATTCTATGCATTCACCCATTCGTATGCTAAAACGAATTACCCATATAATTATGCAAGTATTTACGTGAATTAATTAAAATTCACGTTCACATAAACGCGTCCTAAAAGATTAATCAATTTCCAAATTATTAATCCTTAGACTTTATTCTAATTAAAATTGAATTTAATTAAAATAATGCGACCTACGAAAATAATTAAAATTAATTATTTCATTTTAATTTCCTTTAGTGGCTCCCACTCAAACCAATAATTATTCCGGATAATTAATTATAAAATATTAAATTAAAACTCGCGGCCCGGCCCAAGTAAATAAAATATTAAATTAAATATCCCGTTAGCCCAAATTAATGCAAACATGTCAAGCCCAACGAAATAAACAATTTTAAGAAAAATGTCCAAGTGCATGCTTGGGCTAGGCTTGCGCCCAGCCCATCGCAGCATTGTGTGGCCTACGAGGCACATGAGCAAGCTCACACACCTCGCAGCCCGGAGCGCGCGTCCCCACAGCTCTGTGTTGCCCTGCGCGTTGCGTTGTGCTCGTCGCTGCGTTGCGCTTCGCAAGGCTCGTGCCTCGCTTCGCTCGCAGCACCCGCAAGCCAAGGCGCTGCCTTGCTTGCCCTTTCCTCGCCCAGCGCGCGCGGCACGCAGCTCGCTTGCTGCTGCCCGCGTTGCTGCGGCTCGGCACTGGCATGGCAGCCCGCATGGCTCGTCGAGCCATACTTCCACCCAACCCTTGTGTTCGTGCCTTTGGTTCGTGCCTACGGACCAATTTAATTAAAAAAAATATTAATTTCACGAAGTTTGCATTAATGTTATTTTTCATAAAAAAGTTACGATTTTTATTTTCGAAAAAACAACGGTTTTTACGATTTAATAAACTTAATGACAATCCAATTTCGTAAAATATTAAATCAAGGCTAACATTATTCAAATTTTAAGAAAGAACGAATCAACTAAATATTTGAACTTTTAAATAATAAAATCCAAAACTTTAAATCGTTCTTTAACATTTAAATTTCAAATTTTAATAATTAGGTTTAAGTGCGATTAAAATTAACGAAACCATTCAAAATTTTAATCCAATAATTTTTAAAATTATCCACTGACACATAAAATTATATTCCCTTTCCCAATTAACTGAATTATTAGACCTAAATTATTTAAAAAATCTATTAAGGATCTAAATTTTACAAATTGGGGAAAAGAAAAATTAGTGTTTATACGTATCGGAAAAATCTGAAAATGTTACCATAGATCAAGATTATACACAGTGACATCGTGTCAAAATATCAAGCAATTCCAAGTAGTTTAGCTTGACCTTTTAATTGAATTACTTTCCGACCCTTTTAATTTTTATTAAAAATTAACAAAAACGCCCAAAAAACGACACTCCGAGGCCTATTTTTGCAATTCCGTTCCCGTAATAACATGTGCGGAAACAATCGCCAAAGCCAAGAATCATGTATAAAGCACAGATTAAGCATACTTATGTTTGAAGCGTGTTTTCCTCAGTAATCTGTCAACGAACACGAACTTAGAACTCCACTTGTCGTTCCTCTACTTGGTTCACCGACACGATCAGATCCGTCTTGATAATCGTAGCTTAGACAATCGATCAAGAGTGTTTGCTTTTGGGAAGAACTCACTTTGGAGGCACAGAGAGAATTAGGGTTCTCTGAGTCTCTAGGGTTTGAGTATAATTGAATTGTGTTATGAAAAACTTAGGTGTGTAGGTTATTTGAATAACCAACTAACCGGCCAAGCCAATAAGGCCATGACCGGCCAGCAAGCCCACACGACACACACACTCGACAAGCGAGCACGCAGCCAGCTGAGCCATGGGCCGCGCGCTGCTGCTGCTGTTGCGTTGTCGTCTTAGCCCGCGCGCACACACGCAGCCGCTCGGCTTTGGGCCAGCGCTGCTGTGCTTGTGTTGCTTGCGTACCATGCGCCCATGGGCCTCGAATGCTTCGTGCATTCGGCTCGTGGGCTGCTCTTCGTATTCGCGACTTAATATCGTTCCGGATATTATTTATCGTTTCGCATACGACGACTCACCGTCGTACGATACGATTTATTCGTTTCGCCTAGCTTACGAATATTCGCGATACGATATACGATTCCGATGGAAGGTCGTATCGTATAATACATTTTCCAAAACTAATTCCCGAAAAGCTATTAAATGAATTTTCGATTCATTTAATCCGGTGATCTGTTACGTGCCATTGGTGTGACCTTGTAGGTTCAGTCAAGAGTAAGTTGTGAGCTTAATATTCATTAGAACTCACTGATCGGAAGCATTGCTCCAGCTAGCTGTTCCGATCACTTGATCTCACTGAATTAATTGTTCGCAATTAATCTGAACCTTGGTATTAGACTTAATGCACCTGGGGTGAAGGACATATTTCCTTCAGCCCTGGGCGCTGCCTTGTGCACGCGGCCCATGGGCGCTGCGGCGTTGGTGCTTGGGCGAGGCATGGGCTTCGGCCTATGGCCTTGCCTTGGCACGTTTGGGCCGTTTTGCTTATGTTTCGGTTGAAAACGATTTTAATTAAATTTAATTTCGTAATTTAATTTTTTCTCGGAATTTAATTTTGATTAATTTAATTATTATAAATTATTTTATACTAATTATTATACTAAAATTAAAACCTTGATAAAATTTAAATTAATTAATTTTAATCAACTGAAAATAAAATTAAGGGATTTAAATATTATTTTATATGAGCTTTAAATTTTAATTAAATTTGTAAGTTTCCGGTTGGACTAGGAAATACAATTTTATGTTTAAAATTGGTAAAGCATGTAAATTTCTTGGTTTTAGTGGGAGCTTTTTAGTCATTAAACTCTTGATTAGATCTACATTCCTTTAAGGTTAAAACAACTCGATTAGAACTAATAAGGTTGAATGATTTGTAGATTGTTGGAACCTTTGATTATTTGTTGCAAATGTTTATGTGATGCATGGTTTTTTCTACTAACTTGATATGTGGGCCATTCATTGATAAATGAATGGGTGAATGGTATATTGTAAATGTACTGTTTTGCAGGTTATGAAAAGTGACTAGTATTGCCCAAATATGATAGAAAATATGGTCTGCGTACCGTTAATTTGAATGTAAAATTAGTCTAATGCACCAAAGTTTTTATTTTGAATATGGTTTGCGTACCATCAAATAGTTGTAATTAGTTTTAATTATAACATATCCTATTTGAAGAAAATGGCGCCTCCCATGGTGAAATTCAAGATGGAGTTTCCAATCCATTTTCAAAGACAGAGTTTGAAGTTGAAGCTTTATGATACATATGAAAAACATAAATCATGCGGAAAAACCTTAATGCCAGGAAACATTTTATTTACACATAATCAGTTAGCATAATTTAGATGCATACACTTTGTAGCGTGCCCTCCCTAGCTGCGCCCGAACCGAACAAGAACAAGTCTTTAGGACTCCAAGTGTCGTCCCTCCGTAGATAGTCCACAGCACGTCCGGATCCGCCTTAAGATTGACCAACTAGAATAGCCCTTAAGGTAATATTATTTTCGGCTAAATGGGCAAGTAATGTGACTGATTTTTCTGCTCAAAAATCACAAATTTTATTGTATGAATACTTGTTAAAAACTCTTATATAAATTTATGACCCTAGGCATATATTTATAGAACCATGGAAAGGATTTTGAATCCTGTTAGAATACTAATTAATTAATTAGAATCCTTTTAGAACTGAAATAATTAATTTAATCTTTTAGGATTAGAATTTAATCTATGCACGAATTCCGATAGCTTTAGGATTCGTATAGCACACACACACACGTAGCGCACGAGCACCGCACGCCCATGCGCAAGCCTCACGGCCCACGCTGAGCGCACAGCGCTGAGGCCTACTGCTTGCAGCCCATCGCTGAGAGCGCGCGCCAAGCCTTGGTTGGGCCTGGCCTTGCGCTGGGCCTGGTCGAGGCCTTGGCGTATTGTTGGATGCGTGTGGCTTGCTGGGCGACGGCCTGGCTTCGTGTTGGGCCTTCGTCTAGCAAGCCTCGTCCGATGCTAATTCGTACTATATGCTTTCCGATTAAATTCCCGATTCCGGAATTCATATCCGACACGAACAATATTTAACATTTCCGATTCCGGAATTAATTTCTGTTTCGAACAAATATTTAATATTACCGTTTCCGGAATTATTTTCCGATTCCGATAATATTTCCGATTCTGACAATATTTCCGTTTCCGGCAATATTTCCGATTCCGGTAATATTTCCATTTCCGATAATATTTTCCGATACGTACCATGTTTCCGTTTCCGGCAACATCTACGACTTGGATAATATTTATATTTCCGATACGATGCATATTTCCGTTTCCGGCAATATCATCGTTTCCGGAGTATTCATTTCTTGCCTTTGACTATCTCAGCTCCCACTGAAACCAAGATCCGTCGATTCCAAATATCCATAGATGGAGTATTTAATGCCATTAAATACTTGATCTGTTTATGTACTATTTGTGTGACCCTACGGGTTCAGTCAAGAGTAAGCTGTGGATTAATATCATTAATTCCACTTGAACTGAAGCGGCCTCTAGCTAGGCATTCAGCTCACT
Organism: Spinacia oleracea; assembly: GCF_020520425.1. NCBI lineage: Eukaryota > Viridiplantae > Streptophyta > Magnoliopsida > Caryophyllales > Amaranthaceae > Spinacia > Spinacia oleracea. Next base: position 34,641,872 of record NC_079492.1, read on the forward strand.
TGATCTCACTGAATTATTAACTTGTTAATTAATACTGAACCGCATTTATTAGACTTAACATTAAATGCATACTTGGACCAAGGGCATTATTTCCTTTAGTCTCCCACTTGTCCTTAGGGACAAGTGTGCATTTCCTAATTCCTTTGTCGCTCGATGCTTGCTCTTGAACATAAGGTAAGAGTTGTCATCCTTATTATGTCCAGAGGTGTTTCTCGGTTTCAGAGTTCAACTGATCAAATAAACAGATAATCATAGCCTATGATTCATCTGAGCATGGCCATGCATTTTATAGTTTCTAGCTCTCCGAGTGGCCTTGTACAACTTTCAGCATCTCGTCCCGATTTATGGGAGGACAATCCCAATCTTGCGATCTTGAGATTAGACTTCGTTTGATAGGTGATTACCTGAGTGTTGCCTTTATAGCCTCCTTTTACGGTGCGACGGTTGACAACGTCAAAGTAAGCAGTTCTCAAACAAGTAATCTCAAATCACTCAGGTATTGAGGATTAGTGTCTAATAATTTTAATGAAATTTACTTATGACGGATTTTCATCTCTTACAGTAAAGTTTCATAGGTCTGTCCGATACTAGTCTTCCCAAAGTAAGTATCTATGCAAATGATTACGACATTGCCATGTCTACATAGTTCAAGAAACAGAACTACTAGTCATCTTGCATTCTAGTCGTCTAACGTTTTTTATGCGTCCATCTTTATAGAAAACTCCGACCAGGGACCATTTTCAACTTTTGACATTCAAGTTCATTTTGATAGACATTTCTTAGTCACAGGACTGGTCCTGACAGTCTATCTTGAATATATCTTCAAATTGAAGGGACTCATCATTTAATACTAAACCAAGATTAAATGGAATATGAAAATACATTTCATATATGATAAATGTTCAACCCCAATGTTTTACAACCATGGGCCTCAAACCCATCTTTAAAACAGTTCATGGAATTCAAAGCTATGCTTGATTTCCAGTGCTACAACGTGAGTGTTGCTTCTCACTTGTTGCATAGGTTTAGTTATCATGCTTTTCCAATCTTAATATCCTTTTCATCGAATGTTCTTCGAGATATGATGATAAGATCTTTTGAGTATTTTTATTTTGTGATCTAGTCTTTCTTGCTACATTAGTGGTTCTACGCATTTTGCAATGAAGAACCATTAAGTCAACAGACATGTGATCTTCCCAAGTTCAATGAAGAACTCATTAATATAAACAACTCTGTTTTATTGCTTCTTAGGCAATAAGTACTTTTACTTCAACTATATAGGTTGCCAGTGATGCTTTGTTTGGATTTACTCATCCAAGCAGTTCAAGATATGAGGAAGACTTCCCAGTTGTATCTTAGAACATAGAAATTAATATTTTAATTTCCCACGCAACAACTCATGGTCTCCAATCCATGTTGCCATTTCAAAACACAATACTCTTTAGTTCGTCCTTGTCAATGGTTAACTCCAAAGGAATCTTGCTTGATCCTTTGCCAGTGTTTATGCGTCTAGCATCAATATTTAGCATATCTTTATTTCCTTGAATCAAGAACTAATCCTATGTACTTTTTCAAGTACCATAAGTTTTTCTTGATCTCAATCTAGTTGATCTTTTCTTAGATTAATAGAGATTGGTATATGTTCGTTATGCCTAAAGCCATACGATACATTTTTAGCGATCCTCATATTATATCATACATGATAAATTCTTTTGCAAAATAATTCCCAATTGAATTCTATTCATGTAACTTTAGGTCATCTAGTTTCAATAGGTACTAAATCCAGCTAAATTCTTTGACATATAATATAGGTTTAAGAATCTCATTTAGATCCTTTGATGTTTAACTTAGTAAATGCTTATACATAGTTCAAACATACATTACTTAGATTTATTCACATGGGTCGAATATCTCCAATGGAGTATTTCGTGTTTGATTTAGTAAATGCCATTACTTAATCCAAAAGAATAATATAAGATCTTTGTAAATAGATCTTAATACCTAGTATGTACTAAGTTTCGCCATGGTCCATCATTGATGAAGAATTTCAAATCTAAGTTATTAGCATTTGAATGTCATTTCACAATAGAGAGATATGTGTGATACACATAGGACTAATTAAGTTTTATGTACTCCCACTAAACTTCTTATATATCTATAAGAATCATGTATATTTTATGAAACTAAAATACTTATTAGCTTCACTAAAATACAATTCCAATTGCTTGCTTAAATCTGTACTTAGATTTCATAAGCTAGCTTTCCTTTTCAAGCATTTATTTGGATCCACAAATCCTATGCCATGCTATGTACATAGTTTCTTCCAACATTTGATTGAGGAATACATTTTGTCATCCAATTGCCATATGTACCAATATGCAATCATTGCTTGAATTAAAGACTTGAGCATTACGATTATGCATGAGGTTTCAACACAATCCATGCCATGAATTTGCTTGTAACCTTTAGAAACTAATCTACCTTTGTGTGTGAACACAATTTCATGTTTGATGGTTTTTATCCTTAAAACAAACTTGAAACCAATAGGTGTGAAACTATTCTTGCAAATCAACAAAAAACTCAATTTTGTCATCAAAACACTAAGTATGTTTTATGGCCTTTAACCAATTAAACATTAAGTCTATATATGGCCTCTAACCATTTTAGGGAATCTATATTTCGTCATAGCTTTCTTACAAGTCACAAACTCATTAATCTACATGATAATAGTTTGACTGCAAGTTGTAGGTTTCTTCACTATCTAATAGAAGAATCTCATAGTTTCAGTGAACTCTATGCCTACTTGGGTATAGAACATCAAACAATAGAATATCAACAGACACTTGAAAGTCTTTTAATATTCTGTTCTCCTTGAAGCACTTGTAAAGTCTTCTAAGAGATGTCTATTCTTTAAAGCCACTTCTAAAGTCCTTAAAGAATAAGTATTCGGATTTTCTGAAGAACTTCGAAAAGCCTCCAGAATGTCCGTTTATGTTTGTTGTTCGCCTCGAAGACTTTCGAGGTCTATTTTCTCCCACTTGTCATTTTGGAAACGAATCTCCAAAAGGACATTATTTCGAGCAAACAAACATTATGTTCTCAAAAATTCGTGGTAGAAACAATACATTTGTGTCTCATTTGAATAAATCACAATGAAACATATATCTAGACTTGGGCCTTGGTTTGTCGAATAACAAACACTAAGCTCCCACTGAGTTTAGGAACTCTCTAGATATATTATGAAAAGATATTCTGAAATTACTTTTCAATAGCTTTGACGAATTTGGTTTAGTTTGGTGGTAGTTGAGCATTTTGTTTTAGAAATTATATGAAAAATCTTTATGATTCATCATTGACCGAATCAAGTACTAATTGACTTTGATCATTCCAACTTAGATATGCCATATCTAATGGAGCTAGATCGTGAAATTACAACACAAAATCATTGGTGATCATTTTTGGTCTCAAGTAATCATCAACATGATCTATCCTAGATCTTTATGATTTCTTGCCATGTGGATATTAACTTCTGAATCTTTGAACTAGCCAAACAGATTCAAACTTATATCACTTTGAGTAAATAAACCAATATTCACTCAAATCTAGGTGAAATAATAAAGTAATAAAATCTCTTTCTTTAGCTTTGAACTCTATCGTCTAGGCGTTCTAACAATAGTTCATATCTTTTGTTACTTTCAACAAGTAAGACTAGCTTGTCTTAAATTGATCTAGAAATCAATAAACTTTCAAAAGTCCATGAAAAAAGAGCTTATGAATGTTAACTTGTTGATATGGTCTAAGTAATAATGCCAAAGATTAGTGGAACTTAAATCAAGGGGTTGATTTGAACCTAGTAAAGTTTTTATTGTTAAAGAGTTGTTTGTTTTAATCAAGCATATTTACTCAACCCGTAAATGACCATTTCATTCAAATAAACAAACAAACATTGTTTTTGTTTTTCTTGAATGTGAGTCTTTCTGTGTTTGAAGACAGAAATTTAGGTATGCTGATTATGGAACAAATAGCCATTAAGTTCCAGCCTTTGAAAGGACTTAAAACAAACTAGATGACCCTACAACTAATGTAGCATTGCCATAAATGCTTCATTTCCCACTTGTAGTGTAACCTAGCTTCCATTGTTTGAGTTATTACCAAAGTAAGAACCTCAAGCGGTATATGATACCAAGGAAGTTTGATTGTTAGGTCACTTCTCTTTAAACATAAACTTATAGGTAGAAACGGAATTGTAAATTCCTTTCATTTGTTCCTTTGGTTTCCTATTTCTTGTACCCTTTCTTATAGTTTTAAGAATTGACTTCTCTAGTGTTGACTTTTATACTTTGTTAGACATGTCCAATGTCACTCCATCAAAGTTCTTACCATTTTATTTATGTTGAATATTCTTTTCAACTAGATGATCTTACCAGAAGCTTCTAAAGTTCTCTAAGCATCGATCTATTCGAATGTCTAGGGATTAGACTCATTCGAGAAATAAATGGACAAAGACATTAGGTTGTTAACCATTGGTAAAGCTGAGCGTTTAAACTCAATGCTTTATGATCTCAAAACTACATTGTATTTTGAATTCACAAGCACCAATCGGTTTGCCATTCGACTTTGATACTCGAAAACAACCATAAAATTCGATATAAGAAACGTACATTTTGAAATTGCTCACTTTCTCTCATTTCCGTGAATCGTTCTTGGATTCACTACCAATCGAGGAAATTTACTGTTACCTTTCTAAAAGGATTTATTGCAATAAAATATATTCAATTATAAACAATAATTAAAACATACATTGAAGCATGAAAAGTCTAAACATTTATCATGAGTAATAACTTGAAAATTAAAGCAATCATGCAATTTAAACAAGTCATTAGCATTTTATTCGAATTTATTGTTCCGGCAGGTGTGAATAAAATGATTCCAAGATCCTTAAATCATTGAAGAATTAAGCACATTATGTATTTTGACTCAATTCTAAAATATTTTAGGTAAGCAAAAGCCTTTTGCTAATAGTCTAGAAACTACTCATGGTTGATAGGTACGTCTAAGAACTTATTAGGTAAACCTATCGATTTTTCCACGACATAAAAGGACTCCTTACTTATATCGTTGAGTTTCACCAAAACTAACATGTACTCACAATTATTTGTGTACCTTACCCCTTTAGGATCAACAAGTAACACCTCGCTGAGCGTAAAACTATTACTAGATTGATGTAAAGGTTATCCAAGTAAGTGTTATTTTGGCATGGCACCTTTTAACTCAAATTTTTAAACTTTGGAACTTAAGGCTCTTACTATGTTGGTTAGATTTTAAGTGAACTAAAATCCTTAATCATGCAACATAATCAACCCATAATCTCATGCATAATTAAGACATATTTAAAGCAATAAATAACTTAAACCATGCATAAGAGAAATGTGATCTAGTATGGCCCGACTTCATCTTGAAGCTTCAACTTCAAAGTCCGTCTTGAAAATGGATTGGAAACTCCGTCTTGAATTTGTTCATGGGAGGCTCCATTTTCTTCAAATAGGATCAGCTATAATTAAACTAATTACAACTATTTGATGGTACGCAGACCATATTTGAATTGAAAAACAAACTTTGGTGCATTAGACCAATTACATTCAAATTAATGGTACGCAGACCATTTTTTCTATCCTATTTGGGTCATACTAGTCACTTCATAACCTGCAAAACAGTACATATACAATATATACCATTCACCCATTCATTATCATGAATGGCCCACATAGCTGGTTAGTAAAACACATTGTCATGCATCACATAAATATTTGCAGCAATTAATCAAGGGCACCAATAATCTACCAATTATTCAGTCCTTATTAATTCTAATCAAGTTGTTTTAACCTTAAAGGATTGTAGACCTAATCAAGAGTTTATGACTAAAAATGCTCCCACTCAAACCAATAACTTTATATGCTTTACTAATTTTAAACATAAAAATGTATTTCTAGTCTAACCGGAAACATACAAGTTTAATTAAAATTTAAAGCTCATATAAAATTATAATCGAATCCATTTATTTAATTTATTTTCAGTTGAATTAAACGAATTTAAATTAATTCAAGGTTTAATTTTAGTAAAATAATTAATATAAATAAAAATTTATAATAATTATAATATTTAAAATTAAAATCCGAGAAAACAATTTAAATTATTAATTTTAAAATTAATTAAAATTATTTCCGAACTGAAAATTCAAATTAAAATTCAAAACGACTCAATTGCCCATCAACACAGCACACACACCCAGGCTCCTCGCCTCGCGCGCGCGCCATGACTTGGTTGCTCGCTGCATTCGTACCGCACGGGCGACGAGCTCCCTTTCTCGTCGTCGCGTGCCCGCACTATACAACACCCCTTAAGGGTAACACGTAGCTTCCATTGCTTTGTGCGTGCAACATTTATGGGCGTTTTTCATAAAAATTTAAAATTTTTAATTCAAAATTAATGACAAATTAATAAAACATATTAATTTCATAATTTTAGGGTGAAAAATCGAAAATTTATTAATCAATTAATTTCCGATTAACATGGATTCAAATCTAGGTCATAAAAATTTAAAATTTAACATAAATTAACAATTTGGTGGTTTTTAATCATGGATACTTAATTAAATCATTAATTAATTATGAAAATCAAATCAATTCTAAAATATTCGAATTTCAACAAATTAATCATAATTACAAATTAGGTTGTATAATTAACAAGTCTAGGCATTAAAAATTGTTAAACATATACTGTAGGTCAATCAAAAACTCAAGATTTATCAACAAGAATCGCAAATATTCAATTTAACATCTTAAATTTACAAACTTTTGCGTTTGAAAAACTAAAACCTCCGAAAAGTCATAGTTAGGCTTCGAATTTGGGAATTCTGGGTTTTAGAATGCCTTTTACATGCGGAATTGACACAAAAATCACTCGATTTCGTTGAGTAACGAATAAACTGCCAAAAAACTGCGTACATATAATTAATTAAACGCAATTTGCAATTAATTAACAATTACGAAAATTAATCACCCCTTTTAATTCTTTGCAAATTTGTAAAATTTAACCATGTCATGCAATTTAGATTATGAAAATAATAAGAGGCTCGTGATACCACTGTTAGGTTATGATACATATGAAAAACATAAATCATGCGGAAAAACCTTAATGCCAGGAAACATATTATTTACACATAATCAGTTAGCATAATTTAGATGCATACACTTTGTAGCGTGCCCTCCCTAGCTGCGCCCGAACCGAACAAGAACAAGTCTTTAGAACTACAAGTGTCGTCCCTCCGTAGATAGTCCACAGCACGTCCGGATACGCATTAAGATTGACCAACTAGAATAGCCCTTAAGGTACTATTATTTTCAGCTAAATGGGCAAGTAATGTGACTGATTTTTCTGCTCAAAAATCACAAATTTTATTGTATGAATACTTGTTAAAAACTCTTATATAAATTTATGACCCTAGGCATATATTTATAGAACCTTGGAAAGGATTTTGAATCTTGTTAGAATACTAATTAATTAATTAGAATCCTTTTAGAACTCTAAATAATTAATTTAATCTTTTAGGATTAGAATTTAATCTATGGACGAATTCCGATAGCTTTAGGATTCGTATAGCACACACACACGTAGCGCACGAGCACCGCACGCCCATGCGCAAGCCTCGCGGCCCACGCTGAGCGCACAGCGCTGAGGCCCACTGGTCGCAGCCCATCGCTGAGCGCGCGCGCCAAGCCTTGGCTGGGCCTGGCCTTGCGCTGGGCCTGGTCGAGGCCTTGGCGTATTGTTGGATGCGTGTGGCTTGCTGGGCGACGGCCTGGCTTCGTGCTGGCCCTTCGTCTAGCAAGCCTCGTCCGATGCTAATTCGTACGATATGCTTTCCGATTAAATTCCCGATTCCGGAATTCATATCCGACACGAACAATATTTAACATTTCCGATTCCGGAATTAATTTCCGTTTCGAACAAATATTTAATATTACCGTTTCCGGAATTATTTTCCGATTCCAATAATATTTCCGATTCTGACAATATTTCCGTTTCCGGCAATATTTCCGATTCCGGTAATATTTCCATTTCCGATAATATTTTCCGATACGTACCATGTTTTCGTTTCCGGCAACATCTACGACTTGGATAATATTTATATTTCCGATACGTTCCATATTTCCGTTTCCGGCAATATTATCGTTTCCGGAGTATTCATTTCTTGCCTTTGACGATCTCAGCTCCCACTGAAACCAAGATCCGTCGATTCCGAATATCCATAGATGGAGTATTTAATGCCATTAAATACTTGATCTGTTTACGTACTATTTTTTTTGACCCTACGGGTTCAGTCAAGAATAAGCTGTGGATTAATATCATTAATTCCACTTGAACTGAAGCGGCCTCTAGCTAAGCATTCAGCTCACTTGATCTCACTGAATTATTAACTTGTTAATTAATACTGAACCGCATTTATTAGGCTTAACATTAAATGCATACTTGGACCAAGGGCATTATTTCTTTCAGTAAGGTACACAAATAATTGTGAGTACATGTTAGTTTTGGTGAAACTCAATGATATAAGTAAGGAGTCCTTTTATGTCGTGGCAAATGAGATAGGTTTACCTAATAAGTTCTTAGACGTACCTATCAACCAAGAGTAGTTTCTAGACTATTAGCAAAGGATTTGCTTACCTAAAATGTTTTAGAATTGAGTCTAAATACATAATGTGCTTAATTATTCAATGATTTAAGGATCTTGGATTCATTTTATTCACACCTGCCGGAACAATAAATTCGAATAAAATGCCAATGACTTGCTTAAATCGCATGATTGCTTTAATTTTCAAGTTATTACTCATGATAAATGTTTAGACTTTGCATGCTTCAATATATATTTTTAATTATTGTTTATAATTAAATATCTTTTAGTGCAATAAATCCTTTTAAAAGGGTAATAGTAAATTTCCTCGATTGGTAGTGAATCCAAGAACGATTCACTGATATGAGAGAAAATGAGCAATTTAAAATGTACGTTTCTTATAGCGACTTTTATGGTTGTTTTCGAGTATCAAAGTCGAATGGCAAAGGGATTGGTGCTTGCGAATTCAAAATACAATGTAGTTTTGAGATCATAAAGCATTCGGTTTAACATTCAGCTTTACCAATGGTTAACAACTTAATGTCTTTGTCCATTTAATTCTTGAAAGAGTGAAGTCAATTCTTAAAGTTATAAGAAAGGGTACAAGAAACAGGAAAACAAGGAACAAATGAAAGGAATTTACGATTCCGTTTCTACCTATAAGTTTATGTTTAAAGAGAAGTGACCTAGCAATCAAACTTCCTTGGTATCATATACCGCTTGAGGTTCTTACTTCGGTAATAACTCAAACAATGGAAGCTAGGATACACTAGTGACCTACAAGTGGGAAATGAAGCATGGCATTGCTACAATAGTTGTAGGGTCATCTAGTTTGTTTTAAGTCCTTTCAAGGCTGGAACTTAATGACTATTTTGTTCCATAATCAGCATACGTAAATTTCTGTTTTCAAACACAGAAAGAGTCACATTCAAGAAAGACAAAAACAATGTTTGTTTGTTATTTGAATGAAATGGTCATTTATGGGTTGAGTCAATATGCTTGATTAAAACAAACAAATCTTTAACAATAAGAATTTTTCTAGGTTCAAATCAATCTCTTGATTTAAGTTCCACTAATCTTTGGCATTGTTGCTTAGACCATGTCAACAAGTTAACGTTCTAAAACTCTATTTTGATGGACTTTTGAAAGTTGATTAATTTCTATAACATTCAAGACGAGCTAGTCTTACTTGTTGAAAGTAACAAAAGAAAAGAACTATTGTTAGAATTCCTAGACAATAGAGTTCAAAGCTAAAGAAAGATTTTATGACTTTATTATATCACCTGGATTTGAGTGAATAATGGTTTATTTACTCAATGTGATATAAAGTTTGAATCTATTTGACTGGTTCAAAGATTCATAGAAAAGTAAAAAAAAGTGTCCACTTGGCCAGAAATCATAAAGATCTAGGTTAGATTATGTTGATGATTACTTAAGTCAAGAACGACCATCAATGATTGTGTGTTGTAATTTAACGATCGAGCTCCATAAGATATGGTATATCTAAATTGGAATGATCGAAGTCAATTGGTACTTGATTCGATCAATGATGAATCATAAAGAATTTTCCTATAATTTCTAAGACAAAATGCTCAAGTACCACCAAACTAAACCAAATTCGTCAAAGCTATTGAAAAGTAATTTCAGAATATCTTTTCAATAATATATATATATATATATCTAAAGAGTTGCTAAACTCAGTGGGAGCTTAGTGTTTGTTATTCGACAAACTAAGGCCCGAGAATATAGATATATGTTTCATTGTGATTTTTCAAATGAGACACAAGGGTAATCTTTCTACCACGAATTTTGAGACCATAATGTTTGTTTGCTCGAAAAAATGTCCTTTTGAAGATCCGTTTCCAAAATGACAAGTGGGAGAAAATAGCCCTCGAAAGTCTTCGAGGCGAATAACAAACATAAACGGAGATTCCGGAGGGTTTTTGAAGTTCTTCAGAAAATCCGAACACTTATTTTTTAAGGACTTTAGAAGTGGCTTTAAAGAATGGACATCTCTTAGAAGACTTTACAAGTGATTCAAGGAGAACAGAATATTCAAAGGACTTTCAAGTGGTTATTGATATTCTATTGTTTGATGTTCTAAACCCATGTAGGCATAGAATTCAGGTCACTGAAACTATGAGATTCTTCTATTAGATAGTGAAGAAACCTATAACTTGCAGTCAAACTATTATCATTAGTGAGTTTGTGACTTGTAAGAAAGCTATGACGAAACCTAGATTCCCTAAAATGGTTAGAGGTCATATATAGACTCAAATGTTTTAAATGGTTAAGGGCCATAAAACATAATCAATGTTTTGATGACAAAATTAAAATTTTGTTGATTTGCAAGAATGGTTTACATCTATTGGTTGCAAATTGGTTTTAAGGATAAAAACCATCAAACATGGAATTGTGTTCACACACAAAGCTAGATTACTTGCTAAATGTTACAAGAAAATTGATGGCATAGATTGTGTTGAAACCTCATGCATAATCGTAATGCTCAAGTCTATAAATCAAGCAATAATTGCATATTGGTACATATGGCAATTGGATGACAAAACATCTTCCTCAATCAAATGTTTGAAGAAACTATGTACATAGCATGTCATAGGATTTGTGGATCCAAATAATGCTTAAAGTGAATGCTAGCTTATGAAATCTAAGTATAGATTTAAGCAAGCGATTGGGAATTGGAATTATATTTTAGTGAAGCTAATAAGTATTTTAGTTTAATAAAATATACATGATTCTTATAGATATATAAGAAGTTTAGTGGGAGTATGTAAAAACTTTATTGGTCCTATGTGTATCACACACATAACTCTCTATTGTGAAATAACATTCAAATGTTAATGACTTAGATTTGGAATTATTCATCAATGATGGACCAAGGCGAAACTTAGTACATACTGGGTACTAAGATCTATTTACAAAGATCTTAGAATATTGTTTTAGATTAAGTAATGGCATTTACTAAATCAAACACGAAAGACTCCATTGGAGATATTTGACCCATATGAATAAATCTAAGTAATGCACGTTTGAACTATGTATAAGAATTTACTAAGTTAAACATCAAAGGATCTAAATGAGATTCTTAACCTATATTATATGTCAAAGAATTTAGCTGGAATTAGTATTTACTGAAACTGAATGAGATAAAGTTACATGGATAGAATTCAATTGAGAACTATTCTGCAAAATAATTTATCATGTATGATATAATATAAGGATCACCAAAAACGTATCGTATGCCTTTAGGCATTACGAACATATACCAGTCTCTATTGATCTAAGTGGAGATCAACTAGATTGAGATCAAGAAAAACTTATGGTACTTGAAAATGTACATAGGAATAGTTCTTGAGTCAAGGAAATAAAGATAGGCTAAATATTGATGCTACACGCATAAACACTGGCAAAGGATCAAGCAAGATCCCTTTGGAGTTAACCATTGGCAAGAACGAGCTATATGCATCGTGTTTTAAAATGGGAACATGGATTGAAGGCCATGAGTTGTTGCGTGGGAAATTAAACACTAATTTCTATGTTCTGAGATACAGATGGAAAGTCTTCCACATATCTGTGAACTGCTTGGATAAGTAAATCCAAACAAAGCATCACTAGCAACCTATACAGTTGAAGTAATAGTAATTATTGCCTAAGAAGCAACGAAACATAGTTGTTTATGTTAAAGAGTTCTTCGCTGAACTTGAGTAGATCACATGTCTGCTGACTTGATGGTTCTTCATTGTAAAATGCGTAGAACCACTATTGTAGCAAGAAAGACTAGATCATAAAATAAACATACTCAAAAGGCCTTATCATCCTATCTCGGAGAACATTCGATGAAAAGGATATTAAGATTGGCAAAGCATGATAACTAAACCTATGCAACAAGTGAGAAACAACACTCACATTGTGGCACTGGAAATCAAGCATAGCTTTGAATTCTGTTAGTTGTGTTAAATATTTGTTAGGGGACCATGGTTGTAAAACATCGGGGTTGAACATTTATCATATATGAAATGTATTTTTCATATTCCATTTAATCTTGGTTTAGTATTAAATGATGAGTCCTTTCAATTTGACAATATATTCAAGATAGACTGTCAGGACTAGTCTTGTGACTAAGAAATGTCTATCAAGTGAACTTGAATGTCAAAAGTTGAAAATGGTCCCTGGCCGGAAGTTTTCTATGAAGGTGGACTCATAGAAAACGCTAGACGACTAGAATGCAAGATGACTAGTAGTTCTAGTTCTTGAACTATGTGGACATGGCAATGTCGCAATCATTTGCATAGATACTTACTTGACAAGATTACTATCGGACAGACCTATGAAACTTTACTGTAAGAGATTAAAATCTGTCATAAGTAATTTCATTACATTATTAGACACTAATCCTCAATACCTGAGTGATTTGAGATTACTTGTTTGAGAACTGGTTGCTTTGACGTTGTCAAGCGTCGCACCGTAAAAGAAGACTATAACGGAAACGCTCAGGTAATCACCTATCAAATGAAGTCTAAACTCAAGATCACAAGATTGGGATTGTCCTCCCATAAATCGGGATAAGATGCTGAAAGTTGAACAAAGGCCACTCGGACAGCTAGAAACTGAAAAATGCATGGCCGTGCTCAGATGAATCATAGGCTATGATTATCTGTTTATTTGATCAGTTGAACTCTGAAACCGAGAAATACCTCTGGACATAATAAAGATGACTACTCTTACCTTATGTTCATGAGCAAGCATCAAGCGACAAAGGAATTAGGCAATACACACTTGTCCCTGAGGACAAGTGGGAGACTGAAGGAAATAATGTCATTGGTCCAAGTATGCATTCAATTCTAAGTCTAATAAATGCGGTTCAGTATTAATTAAACAAGTTAATAATTCAGTGAGATCAAGTGAGTGACTTAGCTAGAGGCCGCTTCAGTTCAAGTGGAATTAATAATATTAATCCACATCTTACTCTTGATTGAACCTGTAGGGTCACACAAATAGTACGTGAACGGATCAAGTATTTAAGTGAATATATTATTCATTAAGTACTCCATTTATGTACATTTGGAAATGACGGATCTCGGTTCCAGTGGGAGCTGAAATCGTCAAAAGGCAAAATATAGAATGCTCCGGAAATGATGATATTGCCGGAAACGGAAATATGTATCATGACGGAAATATAAATATTATCCAAGTCGTAGATGTTGCCGGAAACGTAAACATGGTTCGTATCAGAAAATATTATCGGAAATAGAAATATTGCCGGAATCGGAAATATTGCCGGAAACGGAAATATTACCGGAATTGGAAATATTGTCGGAAAAGGAAATAAATTCCGAAATTGGAAATATTAAATATTTGTTCGAATCGGAAATAAATTCCGGAATCGGAAATATTAAATATTTGTTCGAATCGGATATGAATTCCGGAATCGGAAAACGAATCGGAAGCGCGACGTGCGAACGCTCAACGAACGAGCTTGCGAGACGCAAGGCCTAGCGCAAGCGCTAGTCCCGACGCCAAGCAAGCCCGCACGGAGCAGCCGAGCAAAGGCAGCAGCGCCAAACGAGTAGGCCGCGTACTGCTTGCTGCCACGCCCAGCGCACATGGGCCGAGCAAGGCAGCAGCGCCCATTCGTGGGCTGCGGGCTGCGTGCCGCACGACCAAGCAACGTGGGATCAAGGCCACACATGCAAAGCCTTGGCCGGCTAGGTTGCTTGCGAGTCAAGTAATCGTGTTTTCCTAATTCTACTAAAATTAGATGTTTTAGGTAAATCTGAAATACTTAGTATTTGATTAACCCTAGAATTCTAATGTTATTAATTAACTAGAATCCTAATGGATTTAGTTAATCGATTCCTAGTAGAATTAAAACTCCTTTATTTCCACCCTATAAATATGTGGTTCATGATCACAAGTTATAATGCAATTCAATATACTATTATAACATATTAGATTCAAGAGAGAATTTAATACTTGCCGAATATTATTGTGAGTTTCCCGAGTGCACATAAAACCTTAGAGAATATTCTAGTTGGTTGAATCTAAGGCGGATCCGAACGTACTGTGGACTATCTACGGAGGGGCGACATTTGGAGTCCTATACTTGTTCTTGTTCGGTTCGGGAGCAGCTAGGGAAGGCACGCATCACATTGTATGTATACTAATTATGCTAATTGACTATGTGGCAATTAATTTGGATTCCTGGCCTTATGCTTTTTCCGCATGAATTATATTGTTTATATTATTCATAACCTTACACTAAGCCCACGTTGTTGTGCTGAGCTTGGCGTCCTAGCAATAGCACGCGGCCCATGCTGGGCGCTGCTGGCTTGCTTCGGCCCAAGCGTGTTAGGCGTCCAACAACAACACGTGGCCCATGCGCTGGGCGCTGCTGTCTTGGTCGGCCCAAGCGTGCATTGCTCCGCGCGGGCTTTCCTGGCATTAGGCCTGGCGCTTGCGCTACGCCTTGCGTCTCGCAAGCTCGTTCGTCGAGCATTCGCACTTCACGCTGCCGATTCGTTTTTCGATTCCGGAATTTATTTTGCGATTCGAACAAATATTTAAGTTTCCGTTAATATTTCCAATTCCGACAATATTTTCCAATTCCGATAATATTTCCGATTCCGGTAATATTTCCGTTTCTGGCAATATTTCTGATTCCGGCAATATTTCTATTTCTGATAATATTTTCCGATACGAACCATGTTTTCGTTTTCGGCAACATCTACTACTTGGATAATATTTATATTTCTGTCATGAACCATATTTCCGTTTCATGCATACCATCATTTCCGGAGTATTCTTTATTTTGTCTTTTGATGATTTCAGCTCCCACTGGAACCTAGATCCGTCGTTTCCGAATGTTCATAAATGGAGTACTTAATGAATAATATATTCACTTAAATACTTTATCCGTTCACATACTATTTGTGTGACCTTACGGGTTCAGTCAAGAGTAAGCTGTGGATTAATATTATTAATTCCACTCGAACTGAAGCGGCCTCTAGCTAGGCATTCAGCTCACTTGACCTCACTGAATTATTAACTTGTTTAATTAATGTTGAACCACATTTATTAGACTTAGCATTGAATGCATACTTGGACCAAGGGCATTATTTCCTTCAAACCTATGAAAAGAATGTTGCTGAATGTCGTGAAAAATGCATAGATAAAGATCCGAATCAAATCTATGTTGAAACAGTAAGTGGGAGAAAGAAGGGAAATGTACATGGTTTGGGGAGTGGAGCAAATCGATATTATGCACCACCTAGAAGGGGTGATTATTGTTCTAGCTCATATACACACCATCTATTTATTCTCAACCTTTCAACACGACTAGAAGAAACTCAACAGCAATTGTCTTAAAAAGCCCAAGAGTTATGTATGAGATGCTACAAACTATCGAAGATGAGCGACTTTTGAGGCAAACGGATAGAGGGAAGAAGAGAGACTTGAGCGACAAAGGGAGAAAGAAGAAGATCGACTTGAGCGGCAAAGGGGGTAAGAAGAAAATGATAGAAGGAATGCACAGTTGGTTCCGTGATGAAACATGCAATGAAGTCCTATGAGAGGATGTTCATTTAGCGTACGGGTTTTCCTTTCTCGCACTCTCAGGACCCTCGAGATCCCCCTAGCGGAGGGGCCGGGACACCTTGTGCTAGCTAGTTTGTATATTTGCAAAGAAACGTTGATACTGACAGTCCCAATTATGGTCACTTTACTTTAAAAGGTCCCAACTTTTGATTATTCTATAGTAAACTTTGAGGTGTGTTTTCCCAGAATGGTCCTTTAGCTTAATTAAATTGTTAATTAAGTTGATTTAAGCATATCATACTATTCCATTAACTTCATTTATTAAAAAAAAAAAATATTGCATGAGAGATATGAGTCTTAATTAAGTTATATAGCACTTAATTTTAACTAAGAGACAATTTTTGGAAAGGACTCTCTATAGTTGGGACCACTCTGAGATGATCAAAAGTTGGGACCTTTTAAAGTAAATCGGCCATAGATGGGACCGAAAATATCAAAATTTCCTACTTTCAAACATCGAACTATGAATTTATGTATTAGCTCGCAGTACTAGTTTATTTATGAATTCAGTTGTATGTGTATGAACAAGTTTAATTATTATTACCTTTTTCAAGTTCAATTATTACAATATATTTACAGGTTCAATTATTATTAGTTGTTCGTGTGTAAACATGTTTAATTATTATGGTAATAGATGTGCCGTATATTTTTAGAATATTTTATGCAAGAAATTTACCGACCAAGAGTGAGTTTTGCCGACCGTTTCTCATTTTTTGAATTAACATGGTTGCTATGTTAGTAGGAATTTTACCGACTACTTTAGTGGCCGGTAAACACTTGCAGTCGGTATTTTACCGACTTACTTTGGTGATCGGTAAAATACCGACTACACACGCAGTGGTACCTACCACCATATAGTCGGTAAATTTAACCGACAGTTTTCCAGCCGGAATTTACTCAATTACCGACCAGGGTAATAACAACTAATCTGTACCGACCATTTTCCGTCGGAAAAACGTTTACCGACTAATTTCCGCCTATTACCGAATGAAAATAGAGGGTAGGAAACACCCCGTTTTCTTGTAGTGTTATATACTTTTTGAAGAAGAAACATGCAAAATAAACTTAAACTAGTATTGGGTGGATTTTGCTACTTTCACTACAAACTTCTTAGGTAGTACTTCTCAATTTCTTCCAAGACAATTCGGATTTGAGAATGATGTACATTTTGCACTACAGATTCAGCAATTGGATTGGGCTGCTTTGGGCCAATGTCAAGAACCCCTTTTATTAACAACTCTGAACAATTACTCCATTGTACCTATTTGCCAAACGCATTTACAAAATAGCTAAATACAATTAAATAGACAAATCAACTAATACTCTATAACTAGTGTGTGTCCGGGCGATGCCCCGGTTGCTACATTGAATAACTAAAGTTTTAGATTTTTCTTGAGCTCAATATTTGACCAAAATACTTGTATTCTATATAATGAAAAGTATCTGTTAAGTTCGTCAATTACACAGACACGCTAAGTCATTTATCATGGCAAATAAGTTTTCAATCATATCATCTTACAATTTTGTATAATTTGTTTTATCGTAGAACTAAGTGTGTCAAATTAATAAACAATAAATTAGGTATACATGCAGCTATGTAAGGCAATCCTATAATTTATTCTTATGAGACTTATGACATCATGATTCTTCATGGTCGTCATAATGCTTTAATTTTTTTTCTTTTCAAAATAGTCCATAGAACTTTAAAAGTCACATAAAAATTTATTTGTTTTAGACTTCATGTGAACATTTATTTATACATTAATGTGAATAGATAAACCACAATTAGTGGTAGGTTAAGATGGTAATGGGAATTATCATCCACACTTGAGGTCTGTTGTTAAAACCAAGTTATATTGATTTTTGGTTGTCCATTACATAATACTTTGTGAATGGATGATGTGGCGTGAGGAGAGTACTACGTGACACATATACATTTTCCACAACGCCTTTTAATATATTAGTATAGATTAACAACTAAATTGTAACCAAAGAGGGCAATATGTAAGAAAAGAAAAAGAAGATTCAGAGAGTATTCACGCCTCATAAAAGCATGTACAATATAATATTAACTTAAAAAATACTTTTAAAAAATGTTAAAAGAGTACATTTAAAAAAGGCATTGAGTACATAAAAAAAGGCATTGTCTGTCTCATCGATGGGAATATACAGTAGAGCTTTCAATATCCTTACGGAATGGAATATACGTACACGTCTTGATTCATTGGATGTGAACATTAATAATAATTCTCTTTCAAAGTCTCCACGTACCGCGCAAGTGGCTTGGACACCTCCAACACCTGGTATTATGAAAATTAATTTTGATGGGTCAGTTCATAACAATTCTGGAACAGCTGGTGTAGTAATTAGAGACCACTTAGAAAATAATATTGTTAGTCGAACCTACAATCTTGGAACTTCCTCTCCAATTCTTGCTGAAGCAACAGCTCTTCGTAATAGTCTTCTATTAGCCATCGGAAAAAATATACGACATGTTTTCATTGAGGGTGATAATTTATTAATCATAAATATTTTGCAGGAAAAAACTCAATGCCCGTGGAAGATAAAAGTATTGATGAATGATGCCAAACAACTTTTGAATAATTTTGATAGTATTTCTTCTCGCCACATTTATAGTGAAGCCAATCGCGCTGCAGATTATGTTGCCGCATTAATTAGGCCATCGCATACAAACGCATCAAGAAGTTGACCCATACATAGATAGTAAATTTTCTTAGTTTTTTTACTTTAGATAAGTTAGGATACAGTCTTGAGAGAAGACTATCCTAACTTTTATTGTATCTTTCTGTTTAAAAAAAATAAAAAATAAAAAAATAAAAAAAAAGGCATTGTAGGTATTTTATGCGGCCACCAACATAATGATAGAGATGCATTAGATATTGTTATTACAACTTTAAGAGAACTAGTTTTTGAGCCCGTTCTCGGTTGTATAGTGGTTGTTCAAATGTCTTTTGAAGTTTTAATTAGTGAGTACTTCTGATTTTTGGTAATATATGAATTAAATAGAGGTGTAATTTGAAGGTTGGAAAATTATAAAAATATATGTTGAATAAATATTGGATGTTAAAGGGGTGGAGTGGAAAAGACTAATGAGTATATTAGACTATTAATAACTTGATGTTGAATAAGGAAAATGAAGTGGAAGAGGCATTAGAAGTTGTAAATCATAGAAACAATAAAGAAAAATTGGAAAAAAAACAAAACAAAATGATGGATGAAAGGAGAGATACCACATGACTTTTAATAATATATGGTGTTCCTTTTTAAATAATAGGTATAGATAGATTATAAGTTTATCTAATTAAAGAAAAAGAAAAAAAAATAACCCAAAATTTCAAAATAGGCAAGACAATAATTTTGGCCGTCAGAGTAACAAGACTAGGCCCAAAGGCTATGCACGACCTAACCCAATTAGGCATGTACATAGTTTATACTTGAGCCGTGATTTCGAAGTTCTCGACTCGACTCAACTCGTTATATGAATGAAAGTTTGTACCCCTTTTGGGCGTGTATAGTCGAAATACAAAGCATGACTAACCCGACAAAACTTAGGCAATGTTCTTTAGAACTGACTGAAATTAACTGAACTGAACTGAACTGAACTTAACATTACTGAATTGAAACAAATAAGTAATAAATAATTAATAATTAAAAACTAATAATTATTAATTATTTGTAATTAATTACTAAATAATAATAATAAATGATAATTAATAACTAAACAATAATAATAAATGATAATTAATAACTAAATAATAATTAATAATTACTAAATAAATAATTAATAATCTTTAATGAATTACTAAATAATAATAATAATAATAATTAATAAAATAATAATAATAATTAATAACTAAATAATTAATAATTAATAATCCATAATTAATTAATAAATAGGAAAAATTACTTTAAATAATTCAACCTTTTGGCGATTTTCTGTTAATAATCCAACAGATTAACTATTACCTAATAATTCAAACTTTATATCTCGTCCTCTCTTATTTCACCAAAATGACCTCTTACCTGCTAACAACGCCACCCTTTTGCTTGGTCGGATGCGGAAGTGTGTTAGGCGGGTTACATGGATTATGTATTTCAAGCACATGCGATGGTGGGGTCAAGTGCCAACAGCGACAAGTGGAGGATTTGGTGATGGGTAATTTCATGGTAGGTGAATATTTTCAAATTTGCATGGTGTTAGGGAAAAAGAGAGAGAAAAACAAAAGAAAAGAGTAAAGAAAAGAGATCAAAAAAGGGAAAAACAGACAAAATTATACTCCGTAATGGACTAATGGCAGCATGCCACGTGGGCATATGGCCAACTGGACCAGATATTTTACCTGATGGGTGCAATAAAAGTAGATAGGGTATAAAAGTTAGTTTATTAAATAATAATCGAAAGGTTGAATTATTAACGTCGAAAGATTAGATTATTTAAAGTAAATATTCCCGTCAAAAAAAAGTAAATAATATAACTAATAAATAATAATAATAATAATAATAATAATAATAATAATAATAAAATAATAATAATAATAATAATAATAATAAAATAATAATAATAATAATAATAATAAATGATAAATTTCCCTCAAAATAATAATAATAATAAATGATAAATAATAAAGTATAGTACTCCCTCCATCCTAGAATACTCGCAACATTTTGATTGGACACGTTTGTCAATGCACAACTTTGACCACCAATATCTTTGACTACATATTATAAAAACTTATAAAATATTAATATTTTGAAAATATATATTAAGATGAATCCAACAATTTATGGAAAAATTGACATAAATAATCCAAAATTTCCTTTATTATATACTAACATTTGTTTTCATGGAGCGATTTCCTTCAATAATGCTTGAAAATTCGTAAATTCTCAAAATACGCTACTTTTTCACTTATTCCCCACTCTACCGTCCACGCCAGCACGAAAGCCGGACTAATTTTTTTTATAAAATCTACAATAAACCGCTATCTGAAACAACGGTTTAAAGGGGTAAACCGCTATCTGAAATAGCGGCTTATGTATTTAATGAACCGTCATTTCAGGTAGCGGTTAACATAACACAACAAAATTAAATCAGAAGAAGTTAGAGAGCTCTTACAAAACTGCGCGGTTTTTTTTTAAAGCAAACCGCCATTTGAGTTCGCGATTTATACCATTGAACCACCAATTCAAATGTCGGTTTGTTTTTAAAAAAACAGCCATTTCAATTGGCTGTTCTAAGCTGAACCGGGAAAAGAAATTACTTGTCTTTCTTCCATGCTAACGTGGATGGTATGGAGGAAAATAGGTTAGAAAGTGACGTATTTTGGAAATTATTGGATCTTTAAGTAATATTGAAGGAAATCGTTATGTTTTCAATTATGTGAGTAGTACAAAAAGTAAATCCAATCCGTGGACTATGGACCATGGTGCACCAAAAGAACATATGTGCATAAGCAAAAGAACATCACACTACAAAAAAGAACATGCAATATAATATTTTACTTTTGTGTTATAAAAAATAATATTTTATTTAATTATTTATTAAAAAATTAAATAAAAAATATATTCATGTTATTTTCACGTAACCAGAGTATTCTTAAGGTGCACCATGCTCATTGTGCACTACGTTACACCTTCTAAATTGCGAGGTCCCACGGAGTAAAAAAGATAAAGTTGGTCTACTTTGGTACACTTTACTCACTCACACTCACACTCACACTCACACAAGGAGGTCGCAGATTCACACTTCCCACTGTAGGAACATATAGATGCATAAAGCGGAATTTCAGGAAACAATTTCCTAACATCTATCACAGGATCTCATGCATAACAATAGTATAGATCAGATTAAGTCGAAAGAATAATCACCTTTGAAGCGTGTTCTCCCGTTCGTATGCAAGCTTCGAAGATCTTAGAGCCCCACTTGTTGCTCCTCTACTCAGTCCACAAGTACGAATTGAATCCCACGTATGCTAGTACGGAAGAGAACGATCACAATATGTCTCTTGCTTTGTTTGGGATGTACGGCCTTTAGAGAATGAGAGTTAGGGTTTTTTGTGTTTTCTTTTTGTGTCAGATATATTCAATCACGTAGTTTCTAAATCCCTGACATTATAACTATTATAATGTGAGAGTTATAGGTTAACACAAAACTAAAGCCCAACATTGTTCCCTTAACGGACCGGTTGCCATCGGGCCTTTTGGGCCCATTCCAATTAATGCTTATATGTGTGACCTTATAGGATTAATATATTTTAGTTGTAGGTCCAATCAATATTGTCCTCCTAATCACATTTATTCTCTAGCAAGCAAATATGATTACTTAAATAATTAACTTATTATCTTCATAATTAATTCCTATTTATATTTAGTAATTGCCGGAAATGTCTAAGGACATAATTCCTTCAATCTCCCACTTGTCCGAAGACAAGAACGCAATGCTAAATTCCTTAAGTCTCTTAATGCCAAAATTTGATAACACACTGTTATTCTCAAATTCTAGTTTCTTGATCGCCGAGTTCGAACTGTTCAAATAAAGATTAACTTTTATCCCATTCCTTATGGCCATGCAATTTTCAGTTCTCGCTCATCAAGAGGCCCAGACACCATTCCTATCAAATAGGAGGACTTATTCACTCTTGTATGACCATAACTCCCACTCAATTCTTAGCCCACCTGATCACTGCCTTTATAACCTCCTTTTACGGCGCGGCGTTTAACAGCGTCAAAGTTAAACTAATTGTCTCGTGGTTATTAAGACATACTCATGTCTAAGGAATCCACTAAATATAGAAGTTTGATTCTACTTTTAGAATCTAGTTAGGTCAAGTCACAATGCATCAAGTATACATCCATATAATCAATTAGACATCCCTCTGTCTCCATAGTGAAGGAAATAATGCCCTTGGTCCAAGTATGCATTCAATGTTAAGTCTAATAAATGCGGTTCAGTATTAATTAACAAGTTAATAATTCAGTGAGATCAAGTGAGCTGAATGCCTAGCTAGAGGCCGCTTCAGTTCAAGTGGAATTAATGATATTAATCCACAGCTTACTCTTGACTGAACCCGTAGGGTCACACAAATAGTACGTAAACGGATCAAGTATTTAATGGCATTAAATACTCCATCTATGGATATTCGGAATCGACGGATCTTGGTTTCAGTGGGAGCTGAGATCGTCACAGGCAAGAAATGAATACTCCGGAAACGATGATATTGCCGGAAACGGAAATATGGATCGTATCGGAAATATAAATATTATCCAAGTCGTAGATGTTGCCGGAAACGGAAACATGGTACGTATCGGAAAATATTATTGGAAATGGAAATATTGCCGGAATCGGAAATATTGCCGGAAACGGAAATATTGTCAGAATCGGAAATATTATCGGAATCGGAAAATAGTTCCGGAAACGGAAATATTAAATATTTGTTTGAAACGGAAAATAATTCCGTAATCGGAAATATTAAATATTGTTCGTATCGGAAATGAATTCCGGAATCGAGAATTTAATCGGAAGCGTATCGTACGAATTAGCATCGGACGAGGCCTGCCAGACGAAGGCCCAGCACGAAGCCGGGCCATCGCCCAGCAAGCCAAGCGCAACAACCACACGCCAAGCATACGACCAGGCCCAGCGCAAAAGCCAGGCCCAACCGAAGCTTGGGCGCGCGCGCGGACAAGGCTGCGACAGTGGGCCTTGCGCTGTGCGCTCGGCGTGGGCCGCAAGGCCTGCGTGCGGGCGTGCGGTGCTTGTGCGCCACTCGTGTGTGTTACTCGGAATCCTAAGGCTACCGGGATTCGTAATATGATTAAATCTAATCCTAATAGATAAAGTTTGTTTAATTAGAGTCCTAGTAGGATTATAATTAAATAGATTTGTATTCTAATAGGATTATAATTCCTTTCCATAAACTCTATAAATAAGTGCCTAGGGTCACATATTTACAAATAGCATTCAAGTATTCAAAGTGAGTTTTTGAGAGAAAAATTCAGTCACACATTTGCCTAAAAGTGCCGAAAATAATAGTACCTTAAGGGCGATTCTAGTTGGTCAATCTTAAGGCGGATCCGGACGTGCTGTGGACTATCTACGGAGGGACGACACTTGGAGTCCTAAAGACTTGTTCTTGTTCGGTTCGGGCGCAGCTAGGGAAGGCACGCAACAAAGAGTATGCATCTAAACTATGCTAAATGATTATGTGTAAATAATATGTTTTCCTGGCTTTATGGTTTTTCCGCATGATTTATGAATTGTCATATGTATCATAACCTAACAGTGGTATCACGAGCCTCTTATTATTTTCATAATCTAAATTGCATGAACATGGTTAAATATTACAAATTTGCAAGAATTAAAAGGGGTGATTAATTTTCGTAATTGTTAATTAATTGCAAATTGCGTTTATTTAATTGTACGTACGCAGTTTTTCGGCAGTTTCTTCGTTACTCATCCAAATCGAGTGATTTTTGTGTCAATTCCGCATGTAAAAGGCATTCTAAAATTTTGACAAAAATAGTGTTTTCTTGCCGAACCCAGAATTCTCAAATTCGAAGCCTAACTATGACTTTTCGGAGGTTTTAGTTTTTCGAATGCAAAATTTCGTAAATTTAAGATGTTAAATTAAATATTTGCGATTCTTGTTGATAAATCTTGAATTTTTGATTGACCTACTGTATATGTTTAACAAGTTTGAATGCCTAGCCTTGTTAATTATGCAATCTAATTTGTAATTATGATTAATTTGTTGAAAATTAGAATAATTTAAAATTAATTTGATTTTCATAATTAATTATAATTTAATTAGATACCTATGATTAAAAACCACCATAAAAATTGTAAATTTATGATAAATTTTAAATTTTTATGACCTAGACTTGAATCCATGTTAATCGGAAATCAATTGAATAATAAATTTTCGATTTTTTCGCCCTAAAATTATGAAATTAATATTATTTATTAATTTGTCATTAATTTTAAATATAAATTTTTTAAATTTTATGCGATTCGTTCATATAACTTGCACGCACAAAGCAATGGACGCTACGTGTTACCCTTAAGGGGTGTTGTATAGTGCGGGCATGTGACAACGAGCAAGGGAGCTCGTCGCCCACGCGACACGAATGCAATGAGCAAGGCCATGGTGCACGAGCACAAGGCAGCAGCCCTGCCTTGTGTCGTGGGCTGTGAGCAATGGACGAATGGGCGAAGGCGAAAGCAAGGCATAGCAGTCGCGTGTGGGCAGCAAGCGAGCTGCGCCACAAGGCGCACTGCCTCGCGCAAGCGTGCGGTGCCTCGCGCAAGCGTGCGGAGCCTCGCGCGCAGCGAGCGCAAGCTCGCGTGCCACGAGTGCTACGCCCAGCGTCGATGCCTCGCGCAGCGAGCGATGGCTCGGATGATCGAGCGCTGGCAAGCGCGCGCAGCGAGCGTTGGCGAGCGCGCGCAGCGAGCAATGGCCCGCATAGAGCGAGCGCTGGCTCGCATGAAGCGAGCACTGGCGAGTGAGCGCAGCGAGCGATGGCTCGCGTGCGTCGAGCGCTGGCGCGCGCAGCGAGCACCATGCGTGAAGCCTTGCGATGGTGAGCAGCAGCATTGCGGCACAGCGCATGGGCTGCGCGCACATGGCCAGCGATGGCTGTGTGCGTGTGGCCCATGGGCGTGCGTTGCGTGAGGTTGTTGCGTTGCGATTAGATCGTTTTGAAATTTTAATTTGAAATTTTCAGTTTACGTAATTTTAATTAATTTTAAAATTAATAATTTAAATTATTTTCTTGGATTTTAATTTTGAATATTGTAATTATAATAAATTTTATTTATTCTAATTATTTTACTAAAATTAAAATCATGAATTAATTTAAATACGACTGAAATTAAATTAAACTTTTTGGATTCAATTATAAATTTATATGAGCTTTAAATTTTAATTAAATTTGTATGTTTCCGATTAGACTAGAAATACATTTTTATGTTTAAAATTAGTAAAGCATATGAATTTATTGGTTTAAGTGGGAGCACTTTTAGTCATAAACTCTTGATTAGGTCTACAAATCCTTAAGGTTAAAACAACTTGATTAGAATTAATAAGGACTGAATAATTGGTAGATTATTGGTGCCCTTGGTTAATTGCTGCAAATGTTTACATGATGCATAATGTGTTTTACTAACCAGCTATGTGGGCCATTCATGATAATGAATGGGTGAATGGTATATATTGTATATGTACTGTTTTGCAGGTTATGAAGTGACTAGTATGGCCCAAATAGGATAGAAAATATGGTCTGCGTACCATTAATTTGAATGTAATTGGTCTAAAGTACCAAAGTTATTTTTCAATTCAAATATGGTCTGCGAACCATCAAATAGTTGTAATTAGTTATAGCTTATCCTATTTGAAGAAAATGGTGCCTCCCACGGAGATTTTCAAGACGGACTTTGAAGTTAAAGCTTCAAGATGAAGTCGGGCCATACTAGATCACGTTTATCTTATGCATGTTTTAAGTTATTTATTGCTTTAAATATGTCTTAAAATGCATGAGATCAAAAGCTTGATTATGTTGCATGATTAAGGATTTTAGTTCACTTAAAATCTAACCAACATAGTAAGAGCCTTAAGTTCCAAACTTAAAAATTGAGTTAAAAGGTGCCATGCCAAAATATACACTTGCTTGGATATCCTTTACATCAATCTAGTAATAGTTTTCGCTCAGCGAGGTGTTACTTATTGGTCCTAAAGAGGCAAGGTACACAAATAATTGTGAGTACATGTTAGTTTTGGTGAAACTCAACGATATAAGTAAGGAGTCCTTTTATGTCGTGGCAAAATCGATAGGTTTACCTAATAAGTTCTTAGACGTACCTATCAACCAAGAATAGTTTCTAGACTATTAGCAAAAGGCTTTTGCTTACCTAAGATGTTTTAGGATTAAGTCGACAAACTGTGCTTAGTTCTTCAATGATTTTAGGATCTTGGAATCATTTTATTCACTCCTGCCGGAACACATAACTTGAATAAAATGCTTAATAAACATTGAATTATGCATGTATGCTAGAATTTAAGTTTATTAAGAAAAACTGTGAATGGTTATTTATTTGTTTATTCTTTTCGATTGTAGTTTTTAAATATGGCAAACAACAATCAAAACATCATTATAGGTTCTGAGCTTATGGTCAAGCTGAACCTGGCAAATTTTCTTGAATGGGAAGCTAAGCTAGTTGAAATAGTCAAACTCAATGGACTTGAGTATGTACTGTCACATTCCATGCCAAGCTACTATGCCAGAGACATGACCCCTGAGAGATTTTACGCCTGGGATGCGGATCTCAAAAAGGTTATGAGTCTCATGATGAACAATATCCCTGATGATTGGGCTAGAAGGTTTGTAGCCTATGAACCTTTTACGCTCATCAAGAATCTGAGGGATATCTGTCGTGGAAGCACGGAGGACAGGGACCTGAACGTCCATGAGTTGATTGAATCAATGTCTGGTCTAAAGGTTAGTTCTCCCAACAGGTGTTATTGGATGGAGGTCCAAGAAACACATGTTCAGCTCCTTCGCACTAAACAGAGGGTAAGCGTCCCACTAAGGTTCCATGTGGATCTTATGCGTTCATACTTTGATCGCCTAAGTCTACTAGGAACACCAATAAGCGAAAGGATGGCAGTCTCTATCTTGCTCAATTCACTACACAGTGGGTTTGGTCGCTTCAAGCAACTATACCTAAGTGAACCAAGAGAAGAAACAGTTGCAGAATTTGTTCACCTTGTCAGAAAGGCTGAAATAATACTGGACTGTGAAGCCAAAGATTTACTCAAGGCTAAAAGGAGACCGTTCAAGAAAGGTGGAAAGTCCAAGGGCAATGCTAAATCAAAGCAGGACAAGTCCACATCAAGCTGTCTTTATTGTGATGGAATAGGCCATTACAAAAGAGAATGTCCAAAGCTAAAGGAAGATCAAAAGAACGGAACAGTCGTTCCATCTTCAGGTATTTTCGTTATAGACTGTATACTTGCTAATTCAACTTCTTGGGTATTAGATACAGGTTGTGGCTCACACTTATGTTCCAATCCACAGGGACTAAGAAGAAGTAGAAAATTAAGCAAGGGTGAAGTCGACCTACGAGTGGGAAATGGAGCACGGATTGCTGCATTAGCTGTAGGAACTTACTATTTGTCGTTGCCCTCCGGGCTAGTTTGGAACTGGAAGAATGTTTCCATGTTCCAAGTCTTACTAAAAACATCATTTCAGTTTCTTGCTTAGATGCTAAGGGATTTTCC
Source organism: Spinacia oleracea (assembly GCF_020520425.1). Taxonomy (NCBI): domain Eukaryota; kingdom Viridiplantae; phylum Streptophyta; class Magnoliopsida; order Caryophyllales; family Amaranthaceae; genus Spinacia; species Spinacia oleracea. Next base: position 34,670,453 of record NC_079492.1, read on the forward strand.
TTTTTAATAAAAGACAATAGTTGTTCGTTTTATTTTAAAGAGATGTTTTATGGATCTGCTAGATTAGTCAATGGACTTTATTTATTAGATCACGACAAACAAGTATATAACATAAATACCAAAAAGGCCAAAAAGGATGATTCAGATCTCACCTATCTGTGGCATTGTCGATTAGGCCATATAAACTTGAAACGCTTAGAAAGACTTCAAAAGGAAGGAATTCTAGAACCATTTGACTTAGAGGATTATGGTAAATGCGAATCATGTTTACTTGGCAAAATGACAAAGCAACCTTTCTCTAAAGTTGGAGAAAGAGCAAATGAACTATTGGGTTTAATCCATACAGATGTATGTGGACCAATGAGTACAAATGCTAAAGGTGGTTTCAGCTACTTTATCACTTTCACTGATGACTTCAATAGATATGGTTATGTCTACCTAATGAAGCATAAGTCTGAATCCTTTGACAAATTCAAGGAATTTCAGAGTGAAGTAGAGAATCAATTAGGCAAGAAGATTAAGGCACTGCGGTCTGATAGAGGCGGTGAATATCTGAGCTATGAATTTGATGACCATCTGAAAGAATGTGGAATTCTATCAGAATTGACTCCTCCTGGAACACCACAATGGAACGGTGTGTCAGAACGGAGGAACAGAACCTTGCTAGACATGGTCAGGTCAATGATGAGTCAGGCCAAACTTCCATTAGAATTTTGGGGACATGCACTAAATACAGCTGCACTCACTATAAATAGAGCTCCGTCTAAAGCTGTCGAAAAGACTCCATATGAATTATGGTTTGGAAAACCTCCAAATGTGTCTTTTCTAAAGATTTGGGGATGTGAAGTATACGTCAAACGATTAATTTCAGACAAACTTCATCCAAAATCTGACAAATGTATCCTTGTGGGCTATCCAAAGGAAACAAAGGGGTATTACTTCTACAATACATATGAGAACAAGGTGTTTGTTGCTCGAGATGGTGTCTTTTTGGAGAAAGATCACATTTCCAAAATGACAAGTGGGAGAAAAGTAGACCTCGAAGAAATTCGAGTCGAACAACAAACTCTAGAGAATGCTCAAGATGACATTCAGGATGAAACTCAGAGATCTTTAGAAGAATCTGGTGAGAATCATGGTCAAACTAGAAATGTTACCCCGCGTAGATCGCAAAGATATAGATCTCAACCGGAAAGGTACTTAGGTATTTTGACGAACGAGAGCTATGACGTTCTATTACTTGAAAGTGATGAACCTGCGACTTACAAACAAGCTATGACGAGCCCTAGCTCCAAGCAATGGCAAGAAGCCATGCAATCTGAATTAGACTCCATGTCTGAAAACCAAGTATGGGATTTGGTCGATTTGCCAGATGGCTACCAAGCCATTGGAAGCAAATGGGTTTTCAAACTGAAAAAAGACAAGGATGGAAAACTTGAAGTTTTCAAAGCTAGATTGGTTGCAAAAGGTTACAGGCAAGTCCACGGTGTGGATTACGATGAAACCTTTTCACCAGTTGCAATGCTAAAGTCTATTCGGATAATGTTAGCAATCGCTGCATATTTCTGCATATTACGATTACGAAATATGGCAGATGGATGTCAAAACTGCTTTCTTAAACGGCGTTTTAACAAAAACTGTGTTTATGACACAGCCTGAAGGTTTTGAGGATCCAAAGAATGCTAAAAAGGTATGCAAGCTAAAGAAGTCAATCTACGGATTGAAGCAGGCATCCAGGAGCTGGAATATACGTTTTGATGAAGCAGTCAGTGACTTTGGTTTCATTAAGAACGCAGACGAATCTTGTGTATACAAGAAGGTCAGTGGGAGAAAAATTGCTTTCCTAGTATTATATGTCGACGACATATTACTTATCGGAAATGACATTCCTATGTTGAACTCTGTCAAGATTTGGCTTGGGAAATGTTTTTCGATGAAAGATCTAGGAGAAGCACAGTACATATTGGGCATCAAGATTTACAGAGATAGATCTAAAAGGATGATTGGACTTAGTCAAAGCACTTATATCAATAAGGTGCTTGATAGGTTCAAGATGGCAGACTCCAAGCGAGGCTACCTACCCATGTCTCATGGAATAACTCTAAGCAAGACTCAGTGCCCAAAAACACTTGATGAGCGTAGACGAATGAATGGGATTCCATATGCATCATTGATTGGTTCAATAATGTATGCTATGATATGTACACGCCCGGATGTTGCGTACGCACTCAGTGCTACGAGCAGATACCAGTCAGACCCAGGAGAGGCGCATTGGACTGCTGCCAAGAATATTCTAAAGTACCTGAAAAGGCACAAAGATGACTTCCTGGTCTATGGTGGAGATGATGAATTAATTTTTAAAGGCTATACGGACGCAAGTTTCCAAACCGACAAAGATGATTTCAGATCACATTCTGGGTTTGTCTTCTGCCTCAACGGAGGAGCACTAAGCTGGAAAAGAGCTAAGCAAAGCACCATTGCGGATTCTACAACTGAAGCGGAGTACATTGCTGCACATGAAGCAGCAAAGGAAGCTATATGGCTAAGGAAGTTCATAGGTGAACTTGGTGTAGTCCCCTCCATTAAAGGACCAATAGCCCTGTATTGTGATAATAACGGAGCTATTCACAGGCAAAGGAGCCTAGACACCACCAGAGAGTCAAGCATGTACTTCGTAGATTTCACCTTCTACGAGAGTTCGTTGAAAGAAAAGCAGTCGAGATAAACAAGATTGGAACTGATGACAACATATCAGATCCATTAACTAAACCTCTGCCGCAGGCGAAGCACAACTCGCACACTGCAGCTATGGGAATCAAGCATATTGGAGAATGGCTTTGATATCCTTGTTTAATGTTTTAAAGTTTTAGAGTTTAAATCTTTGTAAAACATTATTGGTTAATCATTCACAATAAATGAAAAGAATTCATTTTTCCATTTAATTTGTGGTTTATTAAATGATGAGTCTCTTCAATTTGACGATATATTCAAGATAGACTGTCAGGACCAGTCCTGTGACTAAGAAATGTCTATCAAGTGAACTTGAATGTCAAAGGTTGAAAATGGTCCCTAGTCGGAGTTTTCAATAAAATTGGACGCATAGAAAACGTTAGACGATTAGAATGCAAGATGACTAGTAGTTCTGTTTCTTGAACTATGTGGACATGGCAATGTCATAATCATTTGCATAGATACTTACTTTGGGAAGACTAGTATCGGACAAGACCTATGAAACTTTACTGTAAGAGATGAGAATCTGTCATAAGTAAATTTCATTAAAATTATTAGACACTAAATCCTCAATACCTGAGTGATTTGAGATTACTTGTTTGAGAACTGGTTACTTTGACGTTGACCAACCGTCGCACCGTAAAAGGAGGCTATAAAGGCAACGCTCAGGTAATCACCTATCAAACGAAGTCTAATCTCAAGATCGCAAGATTGGGATTGTCCTCCCATAAATCGGGATGAGATGCTTAAAAGTTGTACAAGGCCACTCGGAGAGCTAGAAACTGTGAAATGCATGGCCGTGCTCGGATGAATCATAGGCTATGATTATCTGTTTATTTGATCAGTTGAACTCTGAAACCGAGGAACACCTCTGGACATAATAAGGATGACAACTCTTACCTTATGTTCAAGAGCAAGCATCGAGCGACAAAGGAATTAGGAAATGCACACTTGTCCCTAAGGACAAGTGGGAGACTGAAGGAAATAATGCCCTTGGTCCAAGTATGCATTCAATGTTAAGTCTAATAAATGCGGTTCAGTATTAATTAACAAGTTAACAATTCAGTGAGATCAAGTGAGCTGAATGCCTAGCTAGAGGCCGCTTCAGTTCAAGTGGAATTAATGATATTAATCCACAGCTTACTCTTGACTGAACCTGTAGGGTCACACAAATAGTACGTAAACGGATCAAGTATTTAATGGCATTAAATACTCCATCTATGGATATTCGGAATCGACGGATCTTGGTTTCAGTGGGAGCTGAGATCGTCACAGGTAAGAAATGAATACTCCGGAAACGATGATATTGCCGAAAACGGAAATATGGATCGTATCGGAAATATAAATATTATCCAAGTCGTAGATGTTGCCGGAAACGGAAACATGGTACGTATCGGAAAATATTATTGGAAATGGAAATATTGCCGGAATCGGAAATATTGCCGGAAACGGAAATATTGTCAGAATCGGAAATATTATCGGAACCGGAAAATAGTTCCGGAAACGGAAATATTAAATATTTGTTCGAAACGGAAAATAATTCCGTAATCGGAAATATTAAATATTGTTCGTATCGGAAATGAATTCCGGAATCGAGAATTTAATCGGAAGCGTATCGTACGAATTAACATCGGACGAGGCCTGCCAGACGAAGGCCCAGCACGAAGCCGGGCCATCGCCCAGCAAGCCAAGCGCAACAACCACACGCCAAGCATACGACCAGGCCCAGCGCAAAAGCCAGGCCCAGCCGAAGCTTGGGCGCGCGCGCGGACAAGGCTGCGACAGTGGGCCTTGCGCTGTGCGCTCGGCGTGGGCCGCAAGGTCTGTGTGCGAGCGTGCGGTGCTTGTGCGCCACTCGTGTGTGTTACTCGGAATCCTAAGGCTACCGGGATTCGTAATATGATTAAATCTAATCCTAATAGATAAAGTTTGTTTAATTAGAGTCCTAGTAGGATTATAATTAAATAGATTTGTATTCTAATAGGATTATAATTCCTTTCCATAAACTCTATAAATAAGTGCCTAGGGTCACATATTTACAAAGAGCATTCAAGTATTCAAAGTGAGATTTTGAGAGAAAAATTCAGTCACACATTTGCCTAAAAGTGCCGAAAATAATAGTACCTTAAGGGCGATTCTAGTTGGTTAATCTTAAGGCGGATCCGGACGTGCTGTGGACTATCTACGGAGGGACGACACTTGGAGTCCTAAAGACTTGTTCTTGTTCGGTTCGGGCGCAGCTAGGGAAGGCACGCAACAAAGAGTATGCATCTAAACTATGCTAAATGATTATGTGTAAATAATATGTTTTCCTGGCTTTATGGTTTTTCCGCATGATTTATGAATTGTCATATGTATCATAACCTAACACATAGCCCATGGAACTGCACTATCAATTAATTACATGCTAGTCTTCACATAAATCACTTATGTCCAATTTAGTGATTTAGACTAGGGACTTAATAAGTTGTGATTTCAGTTCACTTTATAGGGTTCCATTATCAAAACGTTTTCGATAATCCTATTTGAAAACACAAGTTATTTGGACATTTTATTTAATACTAAACCAAACAATTAAATAAGAATGAACTTTTATTGATAAACATTCAAAGTATAATAAATGTCTTTACAATTGTAAACATAAAGTAAACAAACTAAAGCCATTCTCCCATATGCCTAAGCCCCATAGACCTAGTATGACTCTCATGCTTAGGTTGAGCAAGCGGTTTAGTCAGAGGATCAGCCACGTTATCCTCAGTATGAACCTTGCTTACTTTCACATCCCCTCTTTCAACGATCTCTCGAATAAGATGGAATCTCCTGAGCACATGTTTGGATTTTTGGTGCGATCTGGGTTCCTTGGACTGGGAAATGGCACCATTGTTGTCACAATACAACTCAATGCCATTTTCAATGCTAGGAACTACACCAAGTTCACTAATGAACTTTTTGATCCAAACAGCTTCTTTTGCTGCATCACTTGCTGCAATATACTCGGCCTCTGTTGTAGAATCTGCGATGGTACTCTGCTTAGAACTCTTCCAGCTCACAGCCCCTCCATTGAGACAAAATATGAAACCAGATTGTGATCGAAAATCATCTTTGTCACTTTGGAAGCTTGCATCGGTGTATCCAGTGGCAACCAACTCATTATCTCCACCATAGACCAAGAAATCATCCTTAGTCCTTCTTAAGTACTTAAGGATATTCTTTGCTGCCATCCAGTGCGCCTCTCCTGGGTTTGACTGGTATCTGCTGCACATACTCAAAGCATATGCAACATCCGGTCGAGTGCATACCATGGCATACATAATGGACCCTATTGCAGAGGCATAAGGAACATTACTCATGCGCTTGACCTCATCAGGTGTCGAAGGACACTGAGTCTTGCCAAGTGAAATGCCATGTTGCATGGGAATGAAACCTCTTTTGGAGTTTTCCAGCTTGAACCTTGCAAGAACCTTATCAATATAAGTCTCTTGGCTAAGTCCAATCAGCCTTTTGGATCTATCTCTATGGATCCTTATTCCCAAGATGTATTCAGCTTCTCCTAGGTCTTTCATGGAAAAACAACTTTTAAGCCATTCCTTGACTGACTCAAGCATGGTCTTGTCGTTTCCTATTAGAAGTATGTCATCTACATACAAGACTAGGAAAGCAATACTACTCCCATTCAACTTCTTGTATATACAAGATTCCTCTTCATTTCTGAGGAAGCCAAAAGATTTGACTGCCTCATCAAATCTGAGGTTCCAACTCCGGGATGCTTGCTTAAGCCCATAAATGGACTTCTTAAGCTTGCAAACTTTTCTTGGACTGTTTGGATCTTCAAAACCTTGTGGTTGTGTCATGTACACATCCTCTTTCAAGAACCCATTCAAGAAAGCGGTTTTGACGTCCATTTGCCAGATCTCATAGTCATGAAAGGCAGCAATCGCAAGAATTATCCTAATGGATTTCAGCATGGCTACTGGTGAGAAGGTTTCATCATAGTCAATACCATGAATTTGTCTAAAACCTTTTGCCACTAGTCTTGCCTTAAAGACATCAATGTTTCCATCTTTGTCCTTTTTCAGTTTGAAAATCCATTTGTAACCTATGGGTTTAACCCCATCAGGCAAAGCAACCAAGTCCCATACTTGATTTTCAAACATCGAATCCATTTCGGATCTCATGGCTTCAAGCCATTTCTCGGAGTCTTGACTCGTCAAAGCATTTGTGTAGCTAGTAGGTTCCTCATGTTCTAAAATCTCTATTTCAGAACTTTCAGTCAAAAGGAAATCAATATATCTCTTTGACGGAATGACGGTCCTACTAGACCTACGTTGGGGAACAACAGGAGAAGTTTCCACCTCATTAGGTTGAGGGACTTCGCATGGATTATCTCCAAGTGGGACGGTAGAAGGCGCATGAATGGAATGCACCACCTCCTGAGCATTTTCATGCTGGGTCGTCTCTGACGAGGTGTGAACCTCATCCATTTGTTGCTCATCTCGAATTTCTTCGAGATATACATTACTCCCACTTGTTTTTATGGAAATAAACTCCTTTTCCAGAAAGACACCATCGCGAGCAACAAACACTTTGTTTTCGCTTTGGTTGTAGAAGTAGTATCCCTTAGTCTGTTTTGGGTAACCCACAAAAAGACACTTATCGGACTTGGGTGAAAGCTTATCAGAAAGTAAACGTTTTACATAAACTTCACAACCCCATGTCCTTAGAAAAGACAATTTTGGAACTTTTCCAGTCCACATTGAAGGAAATAATGCCCTTGGTCCAAGTATGCATTCTATGTTAAGTCTAATAAATGCGGTTCAGTATTAATTAACAAGTTAATAATTCAGTGAGATCAAGTGAGCTGAATGCCTAGCTAGAGGCCGCTTCAGTTCAAGTGGAATTAATGATATTAATCCACAGCTTACTCTTGACTGAACCCGTAGGGTCCCACAAATAGTACGTAAACGGATCAAGTATTTAATGGCATTAGATACTCCATCTATGGATATTCGGAATCGACGGATCTTGGTTTCAGTGGGAGCTGAGATCGTCATAGGCAAGAAATGAATACTCCGGAAACGATGATATTGCCGGAAACGGAAATATGGATCGTATCGGAAATATAAATATTATCCAAGTCGTAGATGTTGCCGGAAACGGAAACATGGTACGTATCGGAAAATATTATCGGAAATGGAAATATTACCAGAATCGGAAATATTGCCGGAAACGGAAATATTGTCAGAATCGGAAATATTATCGGAATCGGAAAATAATTTCGGAAACGGAAATATTAAATATTTGTTCGAAACGGAAATTGATTCCGGAATCAGAAATATTAAATATTGTTCGTATCGGAAATGAATTCCGGAACCGGGAATTTAATCGGAAGCGTATCGTACGAATTAGCATCGGACGAGGCCTGCCGGACGAAGGCCCAGCACGAAGTCGGGCCATCGCCCAACAAGCCAAACGCGCGCCCAGCCAAGGCAGCGCCCAGGCCCACCGCAAGGCCGGCCCAGCGCGCGCCTAAGGCCATGGGCCTCGCTGCGTGGGCTGCTGCTCGCACGCACGCATGGGCGGCCCTCGTGGCTGCCGTGTGTGTGTGAGTTTGTGTTCATGCACGATTCCTAAAACTATTAGAATTAGTATATGATTAAATTCATATTCCTAAAAGGATAAATTAATTAATTAGAGTTCTTATAGGATTCTAAGTTTAATTAATTCGTATCCTACTAGGATTCCAATTCCCTTTCCATAACTCTATAAATACGTGCCTAGGGTCACATATTTTTAGAGATTAATTCAAGTATTCAAAGTGAGTTTTGAGAGAAAAATTCAGCCATATTTCTTACCTAAGAGTGCCGAAAATTCTAGTACCTTAAGGGCGATTCTAGTTGGTCAATCTTAAGGCGGATCCGGACGTGCTGTGGACTATCTACGGAGGGACGACACTTGGAGTCCTAAAGACTTGTTCTTGTTCGGTTCGGGCGCAGCTAGGGAAGGCACGCAACAAAGAGTATGCATCTAAATTATGCTATATGATTATGTGTAAATAATATGTATTCCTGGCTTAATGGTTGTTTCCGCATGATTTATGTATTGTCATATGTATCATAACCTAACAGTGGTATCACGAGCCCCTTATTATTTTCATAATCTAAATTGCATGAACATGGTTAAATATTACAAATTTGCAAGAATTAAAAGGGGTGATTAATTTTCGTAATTGTTAATTAATTGCAAATTGCGTTTATTTAATTATACGTACGCAGTTTTTCGGCAGTTTCTTCGTTACTCATTCAAATCGAGTGATTTTTGTGTCAATTCCGCATGTAAAAGGCATTCTAAAATTTTGACAAAAAAAGTATTTTTCTACCGAACCCAGAATTCTCAAATTCGAAGCCTAACTATGACTTTTCGAAGGTTTTAGTTTTTCGAATGCAAAATTTCGTAAATTTAAGATGTTAAATTAAATATTTGCGATTCTTGTTGATAAATCTTGAATTTTTGATTGACCTACTGTTTATGTTTAACAAGTTTGAATGCCTAGCCTTGTTAATTATGCAATCTAATTTGTAATTATGATTAATTTGTTGAAAATTAGAATAATTTAGAATTAATTTGATTTTCATAATTAATTATAATTTAATTAGAAACCTATGATTAAAAACCACCATAAAAATTGTAAATTTATGATAAATTTTAAATTTTTATGACCTAGACTTGAATCCATGACAATCGGAAATCAATTGAATAATAAATTTTTGATTTTTTCGCCCTAAAATTATGAAATTAATATTATTTATTAATTTGTCATTAATTTTAAATATAAATTTTAAATTTTTATGCGATTCGTTCATATAACTTGCACGCACAAAGCAATGGACGCTTCGTGTTACCCTTAAGGGGTGTTGTATAGTGCGGGCATGCGACAACGAGCAAGGGAGCTCGTCGCCCGTGCGGCACGAATGCAATGAGCAAGGGCATGGTGCACGAGCACAAGGCAGCAGCCCTGCCTTGTGTCGTGGGCCACGAGCTATGAACAAATGGGCATGGGCGAAAGGCAAGCCAAGGCAGTCGCGTGTGGGCAGCAAGCGAGCTGCGCCACGACGCGCACTGCCTCGCGCAAGCGCGCGCAGCCTCGCGTGCAGCGAGCGCAAGCTCGCGTGCCACGAGCGCTGCGCCCAGCGATTGATCGTGCGCAATTGCTCGCGCGCACAGCGAGCGATGGCTCGCGCGCACAGCGAGCGATGGCTCGCGCGCACAGCGAGCGATGGCTCGCGCGCACAGCGAGCGATGGAGCGCGCGCACAGCGAGCGCGCAGCGAGCGATGGCTCGCGTGCGTCGAGCGCTGGCGCGCGCGCAGCGAGCACCATAGCGTGCGATGGCTTGCGATGGAAGATGCAGCAGCTATGCGACGAGCGCATGGGCTGCGCGCACATGGCCAGCGATGGCTGCGTGCGTGCGGCCCATGGGCGTGCGATGCGTAGGGTGTTTGCGTTGCGATTAGATCGTTTTGAATGTTTAATTTGAAATTTTTCAGTTTACGTAATTTTTATTAATTTTAAAATTAATAATTTAAATTATTTTCTTGGATTTTAATTTTGAATATTGTAATTATAATAAATTTTATTTATTCTAATTATTTTACTAAAATTAAAATCATGAATTAATTTAAATACGACTGAAATTAAATTAAACTTTTTGGATTCAATTATAAATTTATATGAGCTTTAAATTTTAATTAAATTTGTATGTTTCCGGTTAGACTTGAAATACATTTTTATGTTTAAAATTAGTAAAGCATATGAATTTATTGGTTTAAGTGGGAGCCCTTTTAGTCATAAAACTCTTGATTAGGTGTACAAATCCTTAAGGTTAAAACAACTTGATTAGAATTAATAAGGACTGAATAATTGGTAGATTATTGGTGCCCTTGATTAATTGCTGCAAATGTTTACGTGATGCATAATGTGTTTTACTAACCAGCTATGTGGGCCATTCATGATAATGAATGGGTGAATGGTATATATTGTATATGTACTGTTGTGCAGGTTATGAAGTGACTAGTATGGCCCAAATAGGATAGAAAATATGGTCTGCGTACCATTAATTTGAATGTAATTGGTCGAAAGTACCAAAGTTATTTTTCAATTCAAATATGGTCTGCGTACCATCAAATAGTTGTAATTAGTTATAGCTTATCCTATTTGAAGAAAATGGTGCCTCCCACGGAGATTTTCAAGACGGACTTTGAAGTCAAAACTTCAAGATGAAGTCGGGCCATACTAGATCACATTTATCTTATGCATGTTTTAAGTTATTTATTGCTTTTAAATATGTCTTAAAATGCATGAGATCAAAAGCTTGATTATGTTGCATGATTAAGGATTTTAGTTCACTTAAAATCTAACCAACATAGTAAGAGCCTTAAGTTCCAAACTTAAAAAATTGAGTTAAAAGGTGCCATGCCAAAATATACACTTGCTTGGATATCCTTTACATCAATCTAGTAATAGTTTTCGCTCAGCGAGTGTTACTTATTGGTCCTAAAGGGGCAAGGTACACAAATAATTGTGAGTACATGTTAGTTTTGGTGAAACTCAACGATATAAGTAAGGAGTCCTTTTATGTCGTGGCAAAATCTATAGGTTTACCTAATAAGTTCTTAGACGTACCTATCAACCAAGAATAGTTTCTAGACTATTAGCAAAAGGCTTTGCTTACCTAAGATGTTCTAGGATTAAGTCGACAAACTGTGCTTAGTTCTTCAATGATTTTAGGATCTTGGAATCATTTTATTCACACCTGCCGGAACACATAACTTGAATAAAATGCTTAATAAACATTGAATTATGCATGTATGCTAGAATTTAAGTTTATTAAGAGAAACTGTGAATGGTTATTTATTTGTTTATTCTTTTCAATTGTAGTTTTTAATATGGCAAACAACAATTCATTCAACATTCGATCAATTCTCGAAAAGGAGAAGTTGAACGGGAAAAACTTCCTTGACTGGCAAAGGAACTTGCAAATAGTTCTTATGCAGGAAGAAAAGGAGTATGTCCTAGATGAGGCGATGCCCGAAGCCGCAGGCGACGGGGTCACTCAGGCAGCCCTCAATCGTTGGATTGATGCCAACAAGGATGTGAAATGTCTAATGCTCGCCACCATGAGTGCGGATCTGCAGAAAACGTTCATCAACTCAGATGCTTTCACAATCATCAGTGAGTTGAAGAACATGTTCCAAGATCTGGCTCGAGTCGAAAGATTCGAGACTCATAGGCAAATTCTTGAGACCAAGCTTGAGAAAGGCGAGCCCGTAAGTCCACATGTTCTCAAAATGATTGGACTCATTGAGAATATGAGTCGGCTGGATCAGCAGTTTTCTCAGGAAATGGCTATAGACACCATCCTCCATTCTCTTCATAGCGGGTATGATCAGTTCAAACTGAACTACAGTATGAATAGTCTGGACAAAACGCTCACTGAGCTTCATGGTATGCTGAAGACCGCTGAAAAGACGCTCAAAAGTGATAAGCAGGATGTGCTTATGGTGCGTGGGGGCAAGTTCAAGAAATCTGGAAAGAAGAGGAATGCTAAGAAAGGTGGCAACAAGGCCAGCCCAACTAAGCAACCTGGCGCCAAATCTGTAAAGAGGAAAGTCAGTCAACCCACTTCTGAATCCGAATGCTTCTACTGCAAGAAGAAGGGGCATTGGAAGAGAGATTGCTTGAAGCTAAAGGAAGATCAGAAGAACGGAACAGTCGTTCCATCTTCAGGTATTTTCGTTATAGACTGTATACTTGCTAATTCAACTTCTTGGGTATTAGATACAGGTTGTGGCTCACACTTATGTTCCAATCCACAGGGACTAAGAAGAAGTAGAAAGTTAAGCAAGGGTGAAGTCGACCTACGAGTGGAAAATGGAGCACGGATTGCTGCATTAGCTGTAGGAACTTACTATTTGTCGTTGCCCTCCGGGCTAGTTTTGGAACTGGAAGAATGTTTCCATGTTCCAAGTCTTACTAAAAACATCATTTCAGTTTCTTGCTTAGATGCTAAGGGATTTTCCTTTTTAATAAAAGACAATAGTTGTTCGTTTTATTTTAAAGAGATGTTTTATGGATCTGCTAGATTAGTCAATGGACTTTATTTATTAGATCACGACAAACAAGTATATAACATAAATACCAAAAAGGCCAAAAAGGATGATTTAGATCTCACCTGTCTGTGGCATTGTCGATTAGGCCATATAAACTTGAAACGCTTAGAAAGACTTCAAAAGGAAGGAATTCTAGAACCATTTGACTTAGAGGATTATGGTAAATGCGAATCATGTTTACTTGGCAAAATGACAAAGCAACCTTTCTCTAAAGTTGGAGAAAGAGCAAATGAACTATTGGGTTTAATCCATACAGATGTATGTGGACCAATGAGTACAAATGCTAGAGGTGGTTTCAGCTACTTTATCACTTTCACTGATGACTTCAGTAGGTATGGTTATGTCTACCTAATGAAGCATAAGTCTGAATCCTTTGACAAATTCAAGGAATTTCAGAGTGAAGTAGAGAATCAATTAGGCAAGAAGATTAAGGCACTGCGGTCTGATAGAGGCGGGGAATATCTGAGCTATGAATTTGATGACCATCTGAAAGAATGTGGAATTCTATCAGAATTGACTCCTCCTGGAACACCACAATGGAACGGTGTGTCGGAACGGAGGAACAGAACCTTGCTAGACATGGTCAGGTCAATGATGGGTCAGGCCGAACTTCCATTAGAATTTTGGGGACATGCACTAAATACAGCTGCACTCACTATAAATAGAGCTCCGTCTAAAGCTGTCGAAAAGACTCCATACGAATTATGGTTTGGAAAGCCTCCAAATGTGTCTTTTCTTAAGATTTGGGGATGTGAAGTATACGTCAAACGATTAATTTCAGACAAACTTCATCCAAAATCTGACAAATGTATCCTTGTGGGCTATCCAAAGGAAACAAAGGGGTATTACTTCTACAATACATCTGAGAACAAGGTGTTTGTTGCTCGAGATGGTGTCTTTTTGGAGAAAGATCACATTTCCAAAATGACAAGTGGGAGAAAAGTAGACCTCGAAGAAATTCGAGTCGAACAACAAACTCTAGAGAATGCTCAAGATGACATTCAGGATGAAACTCAGAGATCTTTAGAAGAATCTGGTGAGAATCATGGTCAATCTAGAAATGTTACCCCGCGTAGATCGCAAAGATATAGATCTCAACCGGAAAGGTACTTAGGTATTTTGACGAACGAGAGCTATGACGTTCTATTACTTGAAAGTGATGAACCTGAGACTTACAAACAAGCTATGACGAGCCCTAGCTCCAAGCAATGGCAAGAAGCCATGCAATCTGAATTGGACTCCATGTCTGAAAACCAAGTATGGGATTTGGTCGATTTGCCAGATGGCTACCAAGCCATTGGAAGCAAATGGGTTTTCAAACTGAAAAAAGACAAGGATGGAAAACTTGAAGTTTTCAAAGCTAGATTGGTTGCAAAAGGTTACAGGCAAGTCCACGGTGTGGATTACGATGAAACCTTTTCACCAGTTGCAATGCTAAAGTCTATTCGGATAATGTTAGCAATCGCTGCATATTACGATTACGAAATATGGCAGATGGATGTCAAAACTGCTTTCTTAAACGGCGTTTTAACAAAAACTGTGTTTATGACACATCCTGAAGGTTTTGAGGATCCAAAGAATGCTAAAAAGGTATGCAAGCTAAAGAAGTCAATCTACGGATTGAAGCAGGCATCCAGGAGCTGGAATATACGTTTTGATGAAGCAGTCAAGGACTTTGGTTTCATCAAGAACGCAGACGAATCTTGTGTATACAAGAAGGTCAGTGGGAGCAAAATTGCTTTCCTAGTATTATATGTCGACGACATATTGCTTATCGGAAATGACATTCCTATGTTGAATTCTGTCAAGATTTGGCTTGGGAAATGTTTTTCGATGAAGGATCTAGGAGAAGCACATTACATATTGGGCATCAAGATTTACAGAGATAGATCTAAAAGGATGATTGGACTTAGTCAAAGCACTTATATCAATAAGGTGCTTGATAGGTTCAAGATGGCGGACTCCAAACGAGGCTACCTACCCATGTCTCATGGAATGACTCTAAGCAAGACTCAGTGCCCAAAAACACTTGATGAGCGTAGACGAATGAATGGGATTCCATATGCATCATTGATTGGTTCAATAATGTATGCTATGATATGTACACGCCCGGATGTTGCGTACGCACTCAGTGCTACGAGCAGATACCAGTCAGACCCAGGAGAGGCGCATTGGACTGCTGCTAAGAACATTCTGAAGTACCTGAAAAGGCACAAAGATGACTTCCTGGTCTATGGTGGAGATGATGAATTAATTGTTAAAGGCTATACGGACGCAAGTTTCCAAACCGACAAAGATGATTTCAGATCACAGTCTGGGTTTGTCTTCTGCCTCAACGGAGGAGCAGTAAGTTGGAAAAGTGCTAAGCAAAGCACCATTGCGGATTCTACAACTGAAGCGGAGTACATTGCTGCACATGAAGCAGCAAAGGAAGCTATATGGCTAAGGAAGTTCATAGGTGAACTTGGTGTAGTCCCCTCCATTAAAGGACCAATAGCCCTGTATTGTGACAATAACGGAGCTATTGCACAGGCAAAAGAGCCTAGACACCACCAGAGAGTCAAGCATGTACTTCGTAGATTTCACCTTCTACGAGAGTTCGTTGAAAGAAAAGAAGTCGAGATAAGCAAAATTGGAACTGATGACAACATATCAGATCCATTGACTAAACCTCTGCCGCAGGCGAAGCACAACTCGCACACTGCAGCTATGGGAATCAAGCATATTGGAGAATGGCTTTGATGTCTCTGTTTAATGTTTTAAAGTTTTAGAGTTTAAATCTTTGTAAAACATTATTGGTTAATCATTCACAATAAATGAAAAGAATTCATTTTTCCATTTAATTTGTGGTTTATTAAATGATGAGTCCCTTCAATTTAACGATATATTCAAGATAGACTGTCAGGACCAGTCCTGTGACTAAGAAATGTCTATCAAGTGAACTTGAATGTCAAAGGTTGAAAATGGTCCCTAGTCGGAGTTTTCTATAAATTTGGACGCATAGAAAACGTTAGACGATTAGAATGCAAGATGACTAGTAGTTCTGTTTCTTGAACTATGTGGACATGGCAATGTCATAATCATTTGCATAGATACTTACTTTGGGAAGACTAGTATCGGACAAGACCTATGAAACTTTACTGTAAGAGATGAAAGTCTGTCATAAGTAAATTTCATTAAATTATTAGACACTAAATCCTCAATACCTGAGTGATTTGAGATTACTTGTTTGAGAACTGGTTGCTTTGACGTTGACCAACCGTCGCACCGTAAAAGGAGGCTATAAAGGCAACGCTCAGGTAATCACCTATCAAACGAAGTCTAATCTCAAGATCGCAAGATTGGAATTGTCCTCCCATAAATCGGGATGAGATGCTTAAAAGTTGTACAAGGCCACTCGGAGAGCTAGAAACTGTGAAATGCATGGCTGTGCTCGGATGAATCATAGGCTATGATTATCTGTTTATTTGATCAGTTGAACTCTGAAACCGAGAAACACCTCTGGACATAATAAGGATGACAACTCTTACCTTATGTTCAAGAGGAAGCATCGAGCGACAAAGGAATTAGGAAATGCACACTTGTCCCTAAGGACAAGTGGGAGACTGAAGGAAATAATGCCCTTGGTCCAAGTATGCATTCTATGTTAAGTCTAATAAATGCGGTTCAGTATTAATTAACAAGTTAATAATTCATTGAGATCAAGTGAGCTGAATGCCTAGCTAGAGGCCGCTTCAGTTCAAGTGGAATTAATGATATTAATCCACAGCTTACTCTTGACTGAACCCATAGGGTCACACAAATAGTACGTAAACGGATCAAGTATTTAATGGCATTAGATGCTCCATCTATGGATATTCGGAATCGACGGATCTTGGTTTCAGTGGGAGCTGAGATCGTCACAGGCAAGAAATGAATACTCCGGAAACGATGATATTGCCGGAAACGGAAATATGGATCGTATCGGAAATAAAAATATTATCCAAGTCGTAGATGTTGCCGGAAACGGAAACATGGTACGTATCGGAAAATATTATCGGAAATGGAAATATTACCAGAATCGGAAATATTGCCGGAAACGGAAATATTGTCAGAATCGGAAATATTATCGGAATCGGAAAATAATTCCGGAAACGGAAATATTAAATATTTGTTCGAAACGGAAATTGATTCCGGAATCGGAAATATTAAATATTGTTCGTATCGGAAATGAATTCCGGAACCGGGAATTTAATCGGAAGCGTATCGTACGAATTAGCATCGGACGAGGCCTGCCGGACGAAGGCCCAGCACGAAGTCGGGCCATCGCCCAGCAAGCCAAACGCGCGCCCAGCCAAGGCAGCGCCCAGGCCCACCGCAAGGCAGGCCCAGCGCGCGCCTAAGGCCATGGGCCTCGCTGCGTGGGCTGCTGCTCGCACGCACGCATGGGCGGCCCTCGTGGCTGCCGTGTGTGTGTGAGTTTGTGTTCATGCACGATTCCTAAAACTATTAGAATTAGTATATGATTAAATTCCTATTCCTAAAAGGATAAATTAATTAATTAGAGTTCTTATAGGATTCTAAGTTTAATTAATTCGTATCCTACTAGGATTCCAATTCCCTTTCCATAACTCTATAAATACGTGCCTAGGGTCACATATTTTCAGAGATTAATTCAAGTATTCAAAGTGAGTTTTGAGAGAAAAATTCAGCCATATTTCTTACCTAAGAGTGCCGAAAATTCTAGTACCTTAAGGGCGATTCTAGTTGGTCAATCTTAAGGCGGATCCGGACGTGCTGTGGACTATCTACGGAGGGACGACACTTGGAGTCCTAAAGACTTGTTCTTGTTCGGTTCGGGCGCAGCTAGGGAAGGCACGCAACAAAGAGTATGCATCTAAATTATGCTATATGATTATGTGTAAATAATATGTATTTCTGGCTTAATGGTTGTTTCCGCATGATTTATGTATTGTCATATGTATCATAACCTAACACACATCTCATATGGCGTCTTTTCTACTGCTTTGGACGGAGCTCTGTTGAGTGTGAATGCCGCTGTTTCAAGCGCAAATCCCCAAAATGAGGCAGGAAGGTTAGCAAGACTCATCATGGACCGAACCATATCTAATAAAGTTCGATTCCTTCTTTCGGAAACCCCATTCAAGTGTGGTGTCCCTGGTGGAGTCAATTGCGAAAGTATTCCACAATCTTTCAAATGATCACCAAACTCTTGAGATAAATATTCACCAACCACGATCGGATCGCAATGCTTTAATTTTCTTTCCAAGTTGGTTTTGTACTTCATTTTGGAATTCCTTGAACTTTTCAAAGGATTCCGACTTATGTCGCATGAGGTAAACATATCCAAATCTGCTCACATCATCAGTAAAAGTAATGAAATACCCGTACCCTCCCCTAGCCAAAGTACTCATAGGTCCGCAAACATCAGTATGTATGAGGGCTAAAAGATCATTGGCCCTTTCACTTGAGCCTGTGAAAGGAGACTTTGTCATTTTTCCCATTAAGCAAAATTCACATACTTCAAATGATTCAAAATCAAATGATTTGAGAATTCCATCCTTATGAAGTTTCTCTATGCGCTTTGAGCTTATATGGCCTAATCGACAATGCCATAGGTAAGTAGGGTTCAAATCATTTGGTTTGTGTTTCTTGTTTTCTATGTGATAGATATGGTTTTGTAAGTCTAGTACATATAAACCATTTGATAATTTAGCAGAGACATGGAACATACCATTCAAATATGTTGAACAACAATTATTCATAATTTGAAATGAAAAACCTTCCGAATCCAAAATCGGAATAGAAATTATGTTCTTGGTAATAACTGGAACGTAATAACAATTATAAAGTTCTAATATTAAACCAGAAGGCAAGCGTAAACTATAATCTCCTACAGCTAAAGCAGCAACTCTTGCTCCATTGCCTACTCGGAGATCTACTTCGCCTTTGCTCAAGCTTCTACTTCTTTTTAGTCCTTGCACATTACCAATAATGTGCGACCCACAAGCGGTATCAAATACCCAAGAAGTAGTTGTAGCTAAATTAACTTCTATGACATTGATACTCTTGAACTGCTTACCTCTCTTGACCATTAGAACATCCTTATGTTCAGGTTCACCAGGTAAGTTCCCCTCGTCCTGAACCATCATACTATGCAACCTCCCTAATCTAGCATTCTTCTGAAACAAAGTTTTCAGTTCCTGGATTATTGTGTAGGCATCTAGACCATCAAAACGTTTTTGATACTCTGGTTCCATGCAAGCAAGCATCAAACATGTTACTTGCAGAGAGTTATCCTGGAGAGTTTGTTTAGCTCGACATTGAGCTTCAGTAGCATTTTCTGGCATGGGTTCAAGAGGGAGTGGATTTTCAAGAACACTTTCTTTTCCTTCCGCTCTGAGAACAATTCTCATAGCCTTTTCCCATTGTAGGAAGTTGTGTGCATTCAGTTTGTTTTCAATTAGATGGCGCAAGTTAAAAGTAGAGTTGTTTGCACCAGACATGATAACTACAATAAAAAGTAAAGCAAGATTCAATATAATGTTTATCAAAAGTAGCAATTAAACAAATTCAATTCACTACTACCCTTTATTCAAAATTAGAAGTCCCCATTGAATAAAGAATTAACCAAGATCCCCTCCCACTACAATCAAACGGACTTTGGCCCTGCTACTTTAATTTATAGTATTCGAGGTAAGTAAACATTTTACTAATTATAACTGATTATAACTCTTGGTAGACAGGTTACCAACTCTTTGTATTTTCCTATCTCTAAGCTTCAAAACCCAAAACTTTGTCTTTTGATAGTTTTGTTGAGTTAAACCAAACATTAACATGTAAGTTTCAAAAACCTACCCTACTATCCCCGGAATTATAAGCAACACCCTGCTTTGGCAGAACCTATTACTCATGATCTAAGGCTTTATAGGTGTTGTATGGAAAAGCACATAAACTCAATATTATTTTGGGATCTAAGTTTACTATGTTGGTTAATAAAAAGTGAACACATTGCTTTAAATAACCACATACATAAACTCAATAAGCATTTTAAGGCAATATAAAATGCATAAAAATTAAATGTGATCCTAGTATGGCCCTAAAAAATAAGCTCAAATCTTCTTGGGTTCCTGTTCATCTTTCTTGGATCTCTATCCTTGAATTTCTGATTGAACCTTCTTACTCCATCGAGCTTATAATACGAACTTTATAATCTAATTTAAACTTTTAAATTAAATTACAACAATACAGAACGATGCACAGGTCGTATTTCAAAATTTACAAGAATACAAAACGATACGCAGATCGTATTTTCTATCCTATTTTGGGCCATACTAGTCACTTGACTGTAACAAAATATCATATATATTCCATACACGCATATAATATCAAACTATATTAAACACAAATTATTTACTTATTAACTTTTAATAAGCAAATAGCATTTCCAAAATAATTATAAAAACTTAAACAATTTAAGTTTAACATTATTTATGAATCTTTATTATTTTAATTCAATTACTTATTTAAATATGGCTAGAATAATCTCATTAATCTTTAATTTGCATTAAAAGGAAATTTATTGATTTATGCTATAATTTTCCAAAAAAAAATATTTTCAAGTTACTCAAAATAACAATAGGTTAAATTTAGAAAACTAAATCAAAATAATTTTGACCTTTTCCATACTAACATCGTTAGGAAAATTCTTTCCTTTTAATGAAAAAGTCAAACATTTTCTTAACCACTACTGACTGATGGTTATTCCCCTTTCTTATTTCCTTTTTTTTTTTTTTTTTGTTATGAGGAGGCACGAGCCCAGCAGGCTAGGCGGCACCTCCTGTCCCCCTGCCTCAAGGAACTCGACGCCGGCCATCAGTCACGAAAACCGTCGACAAGCTAACACCTCATTCCGGCCTTTTGCGGTAGAAATCCCCAGCCACGCCGGCCGACCCGACCACCAGAAGAAGCCGGCATCCGGGCCGACCAGCGAGCCAGTACAACCAGCGAGCCAGGCGCAAAACAGCGTCACACGCCGCCCTTACTACTGCCCTTACTGCCGCCTGCCGCCACCCCTTCTTCTGCCGTAACACAGCCCTAATTCACCCTCCACCGTGGCTCCACCGCCGCGGGTGGTGGCCACCCAGCCATGGTGGGCAATTTCATTAAATTGTGTAACAATTAATCAATTTAAACTAATCTTTATCCAACTTTTGTTTAAAGATTAAGAAATTTAATTAGGTGTGATAATCCGAAAATTATGGCAAAAAATTTGAATAAATTAACAATCCTTAAACTGAATTTTAGGGTTGTTAGAAGTTAGATTTCAATTTAAAATCTTTATTAAAATTAAATCTAACAAGAATTCAAAATTTAAGGCATAATTATCTCATTTTATTCAAATAATTCAAGAAAATAACAATTATATTCCGAAAAATTCGAATTAAATTACCAGGCAGATCTATTGAATTTTCTTAACAAATAAAATCAAAAATTTTAATTGTTATCCTTAAATTTTATGATTAATCGAATTAAACATAAAAATTAACCAAATTCAATGATTAATATACAAAAATTCCGAAAAATAGTTAAAAAATTACCAAAAAATTTCGGCTAATGTATAAAAATTAGGGGATAATCAGTAGATTTATTTAACAAATTAAAAATCAAATCTTTAATTGTTAACAAATTATTTCCATGATTAATCTTATTAACCAATAAATAATTTAAAATCTGACGAATTTAATTTTAAAAAATCCGAAATTTTTTATGTGATATTAACTGTTAATTTCGACCCTGTGATAAAAATTTCGGAATTTTATAAATTTATTTTGAGCAAAAATTAATTAAATCACGATTTAATGATTCCAATCAATTAATATCATATATTAATTTTGCAAATTCAAGCCATAAATAAATCTTCCCTGAATTGAATCAAAATAATAATGTTGCATACAATCATGATCATAAAATATTATGCAATAGGCTAAAACTGATACCACTGTAGGAACATATACATGCATAAAGCGGAATTTCAGGAAACAATTTCCTAACATCTATCACAGGATCTCATGCATAACAATAGTATAGATCAGATTAAGTTGAAAGAATAATTACCTTTGAAGCGTGTTCTCCCGTTCGTATGCAAGCTTCGAAGATCTTAGAGCCCACTTGTTGCTCCTCTACTCAGTCCACAAGCACGAATTGAATCCCACGTATGCTAGTACGGAAGAGAACAATCACAATCTGTCTCTTGCTTTGTTTGGGATGTACGGCGTTTAGAGAATGACAGTTAGGGTTTTTTGTGTTTTCTTTTTGTGTCAGATATATTCAATCACGTAGTTTCTAAATCCCTGACATTATAACTATTATAATGTGAGAGTTTTAGGTTAACACAAAACTAAAGCCTAACATTCTTCCCTTAACAGACCGGTTGCCATCGGGCCTTTTGGGCCCATTCCAATTAATGCTTATATGTGTGACCTTATAGGATTAATATATTTTAGTTGTAGGTCCAATCAATATTGTCCTGCTAATCACATTTATTCTCTAGCAAGCAAATATGATTACTAAAATAATTAACTTATTATCTTCATAATTAATTCCTATATATTTAGTAATTGCCGAAAATGTCTAAAGACATAATTCCTCACACACTACACTGTATTCCGAAAGAAATGACAAGTACACCGGTGAAAGTGTACGGACCACCGCTTTCAACGGCGGTGTCAAGGGTGTTGGCATGTCTTTTGGAAAAACAAGTCCATTTTGAGCTCATCAATGTCAACATGTCTAAAGGAGAACACAAGTCTCCTGATTACCTCAAAATTCAGCCTTTTGGTCAAGTTCCTGCTTTCCAAGATGACAACTTTACCCTTTTTGGTAATTACAAATTTCCATTCTATGTCTCTATAGATCTTATCGACTCATTTAATTTACATTTACTAATTAGAACCCTGAACCCTATCTGCCTGTTTTTGTTTTTGTTGTTGATTATATAATTGATTTTCAACTTCAATTGCTACAGAAATGGAGTTTATATTGTGGGCTTCATAATGTACTTGTAGATCTTTGTAGTTGACTCCATTTATTTCAGGAACAAATACATTCAGTTTTGGGTCGACAAGTTTAGATAGGTGGAGGTAGGGGATTCCCAAGTTCAATTCACAACTACAATGAGTTCGTTGGTAAGGGTCTTAAGTCAAGATAAGGGTTAGTAAGTCCGGATTAGATAAGATAAAAGTTTAAGGGCTTGTTAATATTGTATTGGTTATCTAATGCTTAACTTATACGGAGTATTATATCAACAACATTGATTTTCTTTATTTGTCAAAGCATCAACTATACCGATTAGGGAAGTCCTGTCTTTATTGTGGAAAAGAAAGACTAGTTAGGGAGTTTGTTTAACTAAATTTCTTATTTAACTTTTTTTATAAGAAAAAGGTTCGACTTTTACCTGCTGGTACGGATGTGCCTTTTTAACACCAAAGCATTGACATTCATTCATTCATTATCATTACCCCATTGCCTCAAAAAGGCTCCCGCAAAGCCAGGTAAAGGGGGATCGGATGTACGCAAGCGATAACGGGACGACAACGGGACGACCTTCTCCTACTTCATGGAAAGGAAGCAAGGAAGCAAAGAGGTTTTAAGAGCCATTTTGATTTAGTCCATTACATCCCACAGCCAAAAGAACAAATGAATCTTTGGCTCCATCGGAAATGGACATAAAGCATTGACGTGATACAAAATCTATCTTTTTTCGTGGGGCACCCAATGCTGTATTTTTGCTCATTTTAAATTCTGCTAAAGAGCTAAACTGGCCATTTGAGTCAAAAATCACTTTGGTTACACCTAAGCTTTAGATGTATCTGTTGAAATCTTCAATAAATGCAGAAGCTAAGAAGAAGGGAAGTAAACTTAAGCAGCCATAAACGGAGCTGCACAGAAGCTTGTATTAAAGAGAAGTTTTCTTATTACAGCTTTTAGGAAATATTCTGTGATAATCATTGATTGAGGCTTACTCCTAATATATATAGTAAGCTAGTACACAGCTGTACCAACCAATCATATTACAGGAAATAAAACAACTAGCCAATCATAAATATCCTAGTTGTCACAAACAGACAAACTAGCTGACAAGTAACAGAATCAGTTACAAGAGCTGCATTCCTGTGTATGCTAGACCTGCCTTGTTATGCTGCACTTGCACTGGTGTGGTTGTTGGCTGTGTAGGCTGATCATGATCACCAACACCCCCCCTCAAGCTTGGGGTGGCATGAGAAACACCAAGCTTGGAAAGAAGCTCATAAAAATGAGGTGAAGGCAAAGCCTTAGTAAAGATGTCTGCAAGTTGTGACTGAGTAGGCAAATAGGTGAGTTGAATAAGGCCTTCCAACACTTTATCTCTTGTAAAGTGACAGTCAATTTCAATGTGTTTTGTGCGCTCATGAAACACTGGATTCTTTGCTATGTAAATGGCAGATTGGTTATCACAGTGAAGGGTGACAGGCTTCAAGTGTGTAACCCCAATTTCTTCCAACAATCTGACCAACCAAGTGACTTCAGCAGAAGCAGCTGCCATAGCTCTATACTCAGCTTCTGAAGAGCTTCTGGAAATAGTACTTTGCTTCTTAGATTTCCAAGAAATTGGTGAGTTACCAAACAATAGGATATAACCAGTGATAGATTTCCTGGAATTAGGACATGCTGCCCAATCACTATCAGAGAAAGCTTGTAAAGTTAATGTATCTGAGGCATGAAGAAGAATGCCTTGACCTTCTGAACCTGCCACATACCTAAGAACATGTTGGAGAGCAGCAACATGTGGAAGTCTAGGTTGATGCATGAATTGGCTCAAAAGTTGTACTGCAAAACACAGGTCTGGTCTGGTGTGTGTTAGAAAGTTTAACTTTCCCACCAGAGTTCTGTAAAGCTCAGGTTTATCAAACAAATCTCCTGTATCAGCTAGAAGCTTTGTATTGATAGGTAGAGGTGTAGGTGCAGTTTTGTGAAGGTCAAAACCACTGTCTGCAAGCAAAGATTTAGTGAACTTCTTCTGAGTTAAGATCACACCATTCTCCAAATATCCAACCTCAATACCCAAGAAATAGTTCATCATTCCTAAATCCTTGATACTGAAAACATCATCCAGATGCTTCTTTAATGTTTCAATGGTAGGAAGATGATTCCCAGTTAACAAAATGTCATCCACATAAACTGCAGCAAGAGTAATGTGATGTTCATCCCTTTTGATAAAAAGAGAATAATCATTCTTAGATTGTAGGAAACCTTGTGTCTGCAGTTCAGTGTGTAGCTTGGCAAACCATTGCCTTGATGCCTGTTTCAGTCCATATAGTGACTTTGTAAGCCTGCAAACCTTGTTGTTAGGATTAGGAATCCCCTCTGGCATCTTCATATATACTTCTTCATGGAGATCCCCATGAAGAAAAGCATTATTAACATCTAATTGGTAAATGGTCCATTTCTTGCTTGCTGCTAAAGCCACTATGCATCTCACTGTTGCCATCTTCACTACAGGGGAGAAAGTTTCCTCAAAATCAATCCCATATTGCTGAGTGTACCCCTGTGCTACCAATCTTGCTTTGCATCTTTCAAGAGTACCATCAGCCTTTAGTTTCACTTTAAACACCCATTTGCATCCAATGGGTTTCTTTCCATGTGGCAAAGTGACCACCTCCCAAGTTTGATTCTCAAGTAAAGCTTCTATCTCTTTTTCCATAGCTTTTATCCATTCAGGACTTTTTACTGCTTCTTTGTAATTCTTAGGCTCTATCAAACTGTCAATCTTTGCTACCATGGCATGATAGCTCTTGGGCAAGCTAGTGTAAGTCACCAGGTTACACCAGTGTGTAGCTGTATGACATTGATAATCAGCAAGATAAGTGGGAGGTTTGTGAACCCTTGTAGACTTTCTAGGAGGAGGATCTGTAAGATCCTGTGTGAAGTTTGGAGAATGGAAAGAAGAAGAAGAAGTAGATGAGTGAAGAGGAGTGGAAGATGGTGAATTTTGATGAGGAGCAGAAGAAGTAGTAGAAGTAGAGGGAGTAGCAGAAGATGGTGAATCACTATGGTGAGTAGAGGAAGAAGAAGATGAATGTGGTAAGTGGGGAAGAAAAGGTGAATTTAGGTCTGGATCAGGAAGAAGTGGTGTGTGTTTGGGAAGAAAAATATATGGAGGTAAAGAGTTGGTTCCAGAATGAGAATCTGGAAGATGGTGAAAGGGAAAATGTGTTTCAGAAAAAGTAACATCTCTGGAAATGCTTATTTTCTTGGACTGTGGATCAAGAATCTTGTATCCCTTCTGTGAAGGTGAATATCCAATGAACACACATGCAGTTGCTCTTTTATCAAATTTGGTTCTGTTGACTTTAGAAGTAGATGCATAGCAGAGACATCCAAATGCTCTCAAGTGTGCATAAGAAGGTTTGTGTCCATGCAATTTTTCATAGGGTGTCATATTGTCAATACTCTTCAAAGGCATTCTGTTAATCAAATAAGTGGCACATAGTATGCATTCTCCCCAGTACTGTATTGGTAGCTTTGACTGAAAGTGCAATGCCCTAGCTGTTTCTAGCAAATGCCTGTGTTTTCTTTCCACAACTCCATTCTGCTGTGGAGTGCCACTACAGCTAGTCTGATGAAGAATTCCCTTACTGAGCAATAAATTTTTCATCTCTCCTTCACACAATTCTAAAGCATTATCAGATCTGACACAAAGTACCTTGCTATCAAACTGTGTTTCAACCATTTTTAGAAACGAATCAATCACAGTTACAGCATCATTCTTTGATTTCAGAAGGTGTGTCCATGTAGTTCTAGTAAAATCATCCACTATAGTGAGGAACATAGTACAACCATTGTGAGTTTTATTCTTATATGGACCCCAAGTGTCCAGATGTATCATCTGAAACCTTCTCTTAGTCTTAATACTGCTTACAGGAAAAGAATTTCTAGGTTGCTTTGCAGCTGGACATATCTGACATATACTGTCATTATTACAGGTAGTAGCTAGATTATCCACTACAAGTTTTATCTTAAGAAATGGCATATGACCAAGTCTAAGGTGCCATATCTTCACATCTGTTGACTCTGCAGTGGCTGAAAGACATTGTGTTGAACTTGTTACAACTGGATCTTCTTTGCTTGTGTCCACACTGTACAGACCTGATCTCACACTACCAAGAACCTGTGGCCTTTTCATTAAATGGCCCTGAAGATAGCATTTGTCAGCAGTAAATGAGATTGTACACTGATGATCCAAGCACAACTTATTCACAGATAATAAATTATATTGAAAATCTGGCACATGTAGGACACCCTTTAGCTGTATATTTTCATTTAAAATGACTGTCCCTCTGTGTAGAATGGCCACTTTCCTTCCATCAGGTATAGTTATGTATTCATCAGTTCCAGTGACAGGTTCATAGCTTTTAAACATGTTGATATTTGCACACATGTGATCTGATGCACCACTGTCTAACAACCAGCTAGAATGAGCACAAGTGAGAAAGCAAAAAGTATTACCTGCCATAAATGCATGGCCAGAAGCCTCTCCTTCATCATTCTGTGTATCTGTTGAACTCTTCTCATTCTGTTGTTTGGTTAACAAACTTAACAACTGAGTGCACTGATCAGCTGTAAGAAATCCTGGTTGTTGTTCCCTGTCAGTTTCTTGGAATTGTGGTTGATACTCTGTCATATCATCCCCATATGGTTCATCAAAGTAAGCTGCTGCTGCTGTTCTTTTGTCACTCTTAAAACCAGTGAAACCTGGAGGATATCCATGCAACTTAAAACACCTTTCTGTACTATGTCCATTGACCTTGCAATGATCACAATAATATGTAAATGGTTTCTTGTATCCAGTTCTGTTTCCACCATACTGATAAGTGTTCTTGTATCCAATTTTGTAAGGATTGTTTCTTCCTTGTAAGTCATTATACCTCCTTCTATCTGCTATGAAAGCATGATTCTCTGTATGTTGCATGGGAGCACTGATCTCTCTTTGTCTTTCTTCTTGAGCCAACATCCTATAAGCATGAGTGATGGTGGGCAAAGGTTGCATCATCAACAAATTTCCCCTTGCAGTGCTTAAATGTTCCCCTAATTTCATTAAGAATTGCATCAGCCTTTGGTCTTGCTGCATCTTGAAGATCTTTTGAGTCAAGTTACATGTACATTGGTTGCAAGTACATGATGGCAGAGGATTAGCAGCACTTATCTTGTCCCAAATAGACTTAATCTCTGTGAAAAATTCAGCAATGTTCTGTCCTCCTTGTGTGATTTCTGCAGCTTGTTGTTCAAGAGAAAACAACTGTGGACCAGAAACGTATCCAAATCTTTCTTCCAGGTCTAGCCAAATCTCTCTAGCTGTGTTAAAGTATAACACACTTTTGGCAATGTTTGTGTCCAGATTAAACAGTATCCATGAAATCATCATGTCATTGCATCTCATCCAAGCCTGATAAGTGTCAGCTGTTACATCAGGTTTAGCTAGTGTTCCATTCACAAAACCTAGCTTGTTCTTTGATGACATAGAGATCATCATACTTCTCCTCCAATCACCATAGCCTTCTCTTTTAAATTTCACTGAGACTAACTGACTTGCAGTGTTATCTGTTGGATGCAAATAAAATGGACTAGCTGGATCTTGATTAGGTTGTAGAGTTGTCATGACTGATTTTTTTTTTTTTGAGATTGAGATTTTCTTAGAATAAAAGAAATAAAACTGAAAGTGTTTGATGAAGGATTTGATTTGAGGAAAAAGAAGATTTAGATGAGATGAGATGATTTTAGGATTTGATTGAAGAAAAAAAAAATAATAGCAGCAGATTATCAACAGAATTTTGCAATCAAACTAAAAAAATTCCACGAAGAAATTCAAGAAACAGAAGAATATCAACAGAATCACATACAGAGAATCTATCTACTAATCAGAAGATCATAATGCACTACTGATTCACAGAAAATCAGAAAAATACCAGCAGTTGAAGAACATACCCTCAAATTTGATATGCTTAGAATTCTGATTGAATTGTATCACTGTGTTTAGAAAGAACTACTGATTCAGGATCTGTGTTTACTGCTCTGATACCATGTTGAAATCTTCAATAAATGCAGAAGCTAAGAAGAAGGGAAGTAAACTTAAGCAGCCATAAACGGAGCTGCACAGAAGCTTGTATTAAAGAGAAGTTTTCTTATTACAGCTTTTAGGAAATATTCTGTGATAATCATTGATTGAGGCTTACTCCTAATATATATAGTAAGCTAGTACACAGCTGTACCAACCAATCATATTACAGGAAATAAAACAACTAGCCAATCATAAATATCCTAGTTGTCACAAACAGACAAACTAGCTGACAAGTAACAGAATCAGTTACAAGAGCTGCATTCATGTGTATGCTAGACCTGCCTTGTTATGCTGCACTTGCACTGGTGTGGTTGTTGGCTGTGTAGGCTGATCATGATCACCAACAGTATCCGGAAACAAGATGGAGGTATTCATACTGTCATTAGTCCAAAAACTTGTATTAGGCTTGCATATGCTTGCTGCATTGTTGTTAACTAATATCAGAAGCATGCTAGTAACTTCAAAAATTTGATAACTTGTAGTTTATGGCTGGCAATCACAATACCAGTAAACCTGTTTTTAATATTACTAATTAGATGACTGTATTTCATAACTATTTACTACATAAGTATATTATAACTTGATATCCTTATTGGACTTTTGACATTGCTTATAGAAGGGCGCTTATCAGTTATCACAGAAGTATATATGTCATTTTGTTAGGCTTCTTAATCAACTATTACATGTTGCAGCTTTGCTTAGTTACAAGTGTCTACATGTAACAGACGCGTCAATACTTTCTTCATTCTTTCAACAAATGTCCTGACTATAATGTGTGTGTTTTTCACTTTGGAAATGTGTTAGTTTACCTCTTAGATGTTGTTACAATGGCTTACTGAATCAATGCTGTTAATTGTCTTGTAGTTGTTTCAGGTTATTAAGAAATGATTGATGTTTTCCTGTCAAAACTGATAAAGTTTTTGATTTGTTGTTCTTGGGAGTTCCAGCTATCCATTTCACATAATATAAAGAAATCTCTTGTATCCTATCAAATGCCAAAATTGTCCAAAAAACACAGCATTGTCTTGTAGTTTAGTCATTTGAGTTTCTTGTGTGCACTTAAAATACGTGATTTGCTTTGAGATGGATACTCGCTTTTCAGGAGTTTTGTATAGATCTCTGTAATGATCACTCTTTTTTCTCCATGATTGTTTCATCATGCATGTCAGAGTAAATGGTTTCTCAACACTCACGGTACCTGCAGCTTGCTACTTAAATGTTTTAGTTCATCTTTTGCATCAGTTTCTGATAATTGAATCATCTGATTGCTTTCTTTCAAGAATGGCTCCTACTAATGAGCATTCAATCAGTCCATTTAGTCTTTTTTTTCTTTGTTTTCAAGTTACAATGTCTGGCTGGTTGGCATGACAGATGACAAGCGCAATCGGAGTATTTAGTAAGAACACATAACCTTGATAAGTTTCTGCTATCTGAAGTTTTGTGTGTGCACAACAACCACCCCTTCCAAATTCCAATATTTGAGAACTTTGCACTTTCTGTACTCAAATTATAAATTCTGTCATACTCTCATCTCTTTTGACTGGAGCATTATAAGCATTAGGCAATCATAAAAACATTCTCAATGTCTTAAAGTCTGGTCCTGTGGATTTTTTTGATACCTTTACTAGTCTCTTCTATCTCATTTTTCTTCACCTTGCATCTTCCTTGAAATGTCAATGTCTTAGACTTGTATGTATGCAACTCCTTGCAGAGTCAAGAGCAATATGCCGTTACATATCAGAGAAATATGCAAGCCAAGGAAACATAAAACTATATGGGATAAATCCACTGGAGAAAGCATCAATAGAACAGTGGATAGAGGCAGAGAGCCAAAGCTTCAATCCTCCATTAGGAAGCCTGGTATTTCAGTAAGCTTTTGCTCCTCGCATGAACATCAAACAAGACGAAGGGCTGATCAAACAGAGCAAAGAAAAGCTAGCAAAAGTGCTTGATGTCTATGACAGAAGACTAGGGGAGAGCCGTTACTTGGCTGGGGATGATTTTACCTTAGCTGATCTCTCTCACTTGCCTAACGCACAGTATTTGGTGAATGGTACTGATGTTGGTGAGCTGTTCACGTCGAGAGATAATGTTGGTAGATGGTGGGAGGAGATTTCAAGCAGGGAGTCATGGAAGAAGGTTGTTGAAATGCAAAGCTCTTCCTTTCCTAAAAGTTAGAAAGTAAACCCATGACATCTTAATGGTTCCCCTGAAACTAAGTGGTTTGTAGTTTGATTTTATGTGAGAAGGCAGTTTTCATTTGAATAAAAAGGACTGCTGATTATCTGAAGCAGTTCCTGCTTTGCTAAACATTTCCCTCCCAAACTTAAAACCTCGAGCTGTTAATTCCTGATTAATTAATGTGGATTGAGATTCTTTTTTTATTTATTTAAACCATGCAAATTACGTTTATTTATAATGTTTTCACTTTTATCCAAAATCTGGCATTGGGAAAGTGTGATAAGATTAATCTTCTAATGGGAAAGTATGAGAAATTAAATATTCTAATGAATTTAATTGATTAAAATAACCACTTGGCACAATGAATGGACTTTTTCTTAAATGAACCTGGTCCACCGATAATTATTTTGGACCAAGCCCAAAAGAGGAAGGTTTTCCCTTACCCTTTCTATTCACACGTATGAATAAAAATGAGGAAAAGAAGCCCAAATGAAATTTAGCCCCTCATTCACTAGTACTTTCTCTCTCCTCATTCTCTCCGTCTTCTTCTTCTTCTCTCTCCTCATCCACATACATCTCTCTCTCGAGCTTCGTCAATTTCTCTCCTATATTTCAATGTTCAATTTCTCTCTCCTCCACTAGCAATGCCGCAAAAAACTAAGGGAGTTACTTCGGTTGGAGGTCGAAGAGGCCTTCGCAATTCACCTACTAACAACGAACAATCAGGTTTGTTTTTCTTCTTCAATTTTTTTCGTAATTCATTTAACTTCAGTTCACTAATTTTACCTCAAGTTACGCACATGTTTTGTGTTGTTTCATGTATTTTTGCGTTTATATTTTCGCGCATTGATGTTTTTGTTGATTATGCTAAAGGTTTTTTTTAAAAGTTTGTGCTTGATTTGAATTTTTGTGGCCACGAATTAGGGTTTGATTTTACTAATTTAAAAATTAGGGTTTCAAAGCATTTTGTGCTGATTTTTTCGATTTGTAGCCCTAATAAGAGCTAGTCGTCGTCAGCCTTCACAATTTGATGTTTTGTGGCCACGAATTAGGGTTTGATTTTACTAATTTTCAAAATTAGGGTTTTTATGCATTTTGTGCTGATTTTTGCGGTGTATTGTTTGATAAGATGCTAGTAATCAACATTCACAATTTAAAGGTCACTATGCTACCATTTTTAAGTCTTCATGTGTAGAATTGAGGAAATTGTAATTGTTGTAATAATACAGGTTACTATTCCATCATTAATGGTCTAGTAGAGTAAGTATATGCGCATCTGCTATCTTTGGAGTGTAGTTGGGCTTGTGCAATTGTTGTGTGTCTGTGTGTGGAAGTGTTGTTATAAGCTACTTGTAACAGGATCATGTTTCCTCATTATCAATGCATAACTTGAGTTATTACTTTAGGTAGAATAAGGCTACAATGATTCAAAAAATGGTTACTATATCAGAAACTGGTGTTTATTTTGTTTAAGGTTGCTATGCATAAAAAATGATCACTTCATAAAAAAAGGGGACATGGTTTTGAGAATTGGGGATTTAGGTGTAAAATATGCTGTGAAAATGAGTTTCAAATAATAAAGCATGTTACCTCAATTGGTGGAGTTATGTGCTTTTGCACATGATGTAGGTTTAATCCTACATAGGCTGTTTCAGTATATGTTAGGCCATTGATTGAGAGTCTGCATTTCACCTCAAGCTTGTCTGCTCTGGAGTTTATGCATGTGCTACATTTTGTTTTCTGTGTTTTTTTTTTATTGACGTGATTTCATACCTTCACCAGAGTGTGGTTCATTATCTTCTTCCATCGGTGCGACCTCCTTGATTTCCTACAACATTTTCAAAACTTTCCACATGTATGCCTCTACTCCGGGGATGCGACACTACATGTTATGGCTACCTCAAGAAGCATCACAAGCCTATTCTCGTCACTACCACCATCTGCAACATCTCTTGCAGATCTTACCTAGTGTACTACGTCGTTTGGAGTCAGATATGGATGTTCTGAATGTGGTTTTCCTGTCAAGAGTTCTAGTAGCAACACTTAGGCTTACGAATATCTGGTGCTTTATATGCCCACAAGCTAGGATCATCATCTTCTAATGACGCTTCAGTCAAAACGCTCTGAATGTGGTTTTGTTGGTTTATTTTGTCCGTCTTTAGATTTGAGTTAATGGGTATTTTTTTATTTTATGATTTTTTGTGAGATTAATGATTGAAATTGGTCAATTTTGCGATTTGATATTAATGTTGTTATTATTGTTTTTTGTTGATTTTGATTTGTTATGCTTGTTTGAATTTGTTTTTTTTTTATTTTTTTTATTTTTATGTTTACTTTGCAATGGTTTTACGTTAATCACATAAGGGGAGAAAACTTTTTGCATGATTTCTAAATAGATTGAAAGTAAAATGACGTTCTACCATTGTTTCGAATGAGGATGTTTTTTAAAGGGGTGACATGTAATGGGAAGTATGATAGATTGATACATAGTACGAAGTATTTTTAGGTTGTGACTCATATACTCATTTTCTTTTTTTTAAAAAATGGGTCGGACCGGGTTGGGTTATGCTAAATGAGCAATGACTTGACCTGAGTGAATATGACTTGTTTATGACCCGAACCAACCTATTTCATTTAAGTTTAGGTCCGACCCGCCCTTACACAACCCATTTACAGGTCAATGTTAAAACATTCACGGGAACACTTTGGTTTTTTTTGGTTTCTATGTTAAATTATGTGTATTACTTAACATTTTATGATCGAATTATCACTAATGGAAGAACCATGGTTGTTAAACTCCAGATTTGGATCTTACGATCCTACGACCCTACGATCCAAAAACACGTCACTTTTCTGGATCTTAGGTAGGATCTTAATGTGTGTAGGATCTTTTGATCCTACCTCGATAAAAAAAATTATTTGGTAGGATCTTAATACAATCCTACGATTCTACGACCTGATCCAACGATCCCATCCAACGATCCCATCCAACATATAATATTTCAAGATAACAAAACATTATTTTTATTACTAAATTGTTCATAATCACATATCATTAAAAATATCATACTTTTATATCAATAAATTAGTTATAAAAAAAATAGTATAATTTTTACTAAAAAGTAAAGAAATTCATAAAATTTTATCAATTAAGATTTGAAGTAGATCATAACTAAAATCTTAATTTCAACAACCTTGCGCACTTCTTATTAATTGCACTTGAATCTACACAAGTATTTGATCTGATGTGAGTAAAAAATGATCTTTAAGTATTAGGCTTACTTGTACACATAATTTTACATTACATTTTAATAATATAAACATTATTTTTACTATTTAGTAGGATCTTGCGATCATGATACGAATCTACCGATCCGATCCTACCCCTTTCATCGATCCAAGGTAGGATCCCGTTCCTGACAACCTTGGGAAAAACTCCATTAATTGATAAAGGAAATATAAATTAATGTGGTGTTGATAGTTTCCAATGATGTATGTTCAAGAGGGGGAAATTGGAGGAGTAAGAATACAAATAATTAATTAGATTTGTACTTTTGCAAAAATAAAATGTTATTACTCCCTCAGTATTTAATTAAAGGATATATTTTGACCGACATATACTTTTAGGATAGTGAGTTGAATTTATTAAAATATGATGAAAGTGGGAGAGTGAGTGACTTATTTATTGTACTCCCTCCGTCCCAGATTAATTGTTACACTTACCTTTGCACAAAGTTTTAGGTAATAAGTGGTTGTTTGGTTATCAATTGTTAATTTGTTGAAAAAGTAGTTGTGATAAAGTTAGTGGGGTATTTTTTTTAATTGAATGAGAGAGGGTATGGGGACAAAAAAAAAATTAGTGGGAAGAGAGAGACAATGTAATAATTGTGGGGTCATTCCTAATTTAGAAGTGTAACAACTAATCTGGGACGGCCGAAAAAGAAAAGTGTAACAACTAATATGGGATGGTGGGAGTAGTAAAAATATGATGTAAGTAAGTGTAAGTACCACAAGAAGGAGATAAATATTATTATAATTGGAAGTGAGAACCATGATAGCAAAAAAAAAAAGTGGATTTTTAATCGACGTCCGCATTCGCCAAAAACGCCCACTTGTCTATGGTGAAAAGACGTTATTGCCCTTTAAAAGAAAATCAGATCCCCTCCATCTTCACCTTTCCCAAGCTTCACCTTTCCACCTCTGTATTTTCGACCAAGCTCCGACCACCCACCACCAACCACAAAAATACATAATCTAGTAAAAGCAAAAAGAAACTATTACAGTAACAACAAAAACAACCAATATATTGCAATTTGTCATGTTTCGGGTCATCAACCTTAATCACACAATTAATAAAGTATTAAGAACGAAAAAGATATTACGATTATAGTAATAAACATCCCTTGATTATTTCATTAGAATAATTGACTTATATACAAGTTATTACATGAGCAATCGTAGCCATAATTATATGAGTTAAGGCTATAATTACGTGAGAATCTTACTACAATTACGTCAAAATATTACTCTTGCTAGCGGACTTTCAGCCTCAAAAACAAATTGACTAATTACAAGCGGAGATGCCCTTGTGAGGATATTGCTAATCATTGACTAATTTTTTTTAAAAAGAGGTTGCCGCCCGCCATTGGCGGCTCGGAGCAAGATTCAAATGGTGATGCAACTAGTAGTGATGAACATTTTAAGTAGGTTATTATTCAATTGAGGTAAATAAGACAAATAAAAAATGAAGTTAAGGTTTGATGGTGATTGTGGTTAGTTGGATCGTTTATTTTAGGATACTATCATTTACTTTACTCGAACAAACGGTTAATTTCTTGCTTTTAGTTTATGATGTTGGAGTGTGCCAGTGTGGGATTGATTAGGGCGATGAGTTGCCACCGATAATTGAAGAGGAAGTGGATTATCAGGCGATGTGCGAGTCATCAATGCCGCAAAGCACCATCTCTAATTGAAGTTTTTGGTGATTGAGGAGTTGAAGTCTATACCTGAAATTCAGACAATGAGGACAAATCTATTGTTCTCTTCGAACCTAAGGACAATCCTCTTGATTTCTCTCAAGGAAATTTTCCGGTGATGGGAGGAAGGTGAAGGGAAGAAGAAGGCGATGGTGGTTGTCGGAAAGTCTGTGGGAGACGAGGGAGGGAGGAAAAGGATGGGAGGTGGGGTTGATGTTTAGAAGGGCAAAAATGTACTTTCACTTTAAAAACGAGGGTGATTTTAGCGTGCGCGGACGTCGATTAACGATACACAACAAAAAAAGGAAAGTGTATCCTTTAATTAAATACGACCGATTATAAAAAGTGTATCTATACTAATATTAAAATGCGTCTCTAATAATGTATACGTGTTACGTAGGACTCTCTTATCGTTAGAACATGCCACATCATCTCCTTAGAAAAGAATATGTACAATGTATAACATACACCAAAAATTTGTTCCAGTAAGATTCGAACTTGGGACCTTTCACACACACAAAGTTGATATCTCACCATCTTAGCTACCTATTAGATATGATATTTATTGCACATAAACACATATAAGTTGGAACATCCAAGTATATAATATACACCAACTTTTTCATAATGCACACGACAATGTATGTGTTCAAAGTAGTAACTCGGGGCATCGCCCGGCCAAACCACTAGTTATTTAATTAAATACGGAGAGACTATTACATTTTTAACTTAAGAACTTAACCTTTTTTTAACCACCATAATTAACTTCACAAAATCTTGTTTACAATGGGTGTACAATAAATTATTGTA
Organism: Spinacia oleracea; assembly: GCF_020520425.1. NCBI lineage: Eukaryota > Viridiplantae > Streptophyta > Magnoliopsida > Caryophyllales > Amaranthaceae > Spinacia > Spinacia oleracea. Next base: position 34,707,471 of record NC_079492.1, read on the forward strand.
CACCAAGCCCATATTAGGCCACCCGCATAATTGGCACGTGTGAGTCCTTTAATTTTTTTTTCTTTCGAATTGGGGGTTTCTGCACTTCTTTCTCTCTCTTCTAACTGTTTTCCCTGCTTCTCTCTTTTCTCTCTTCTCTCTCTCTTATGCGATTATTCTTAGGCATTTCAACCGCAATTTCTTCTGCAATTTATTCGCGATTTCGTCTGCAATTTCTTCGCGATTTGGCTACATTTACCTCGACTATTCATCCATGTTAGTTTTCTTCCTATTCTCTTTGTTTTTCGTATTTTTGATAATTAGGTTCTTTTATTTTAGTTGTTCTACTTGAATTATTCTTCGAATTATGTTGAGATTGTGTTTTTCTTTGTTTGTGTTGTTTCGGTTTTGTTTTTGTGTGTTTTGATATAGGTTTTTATCGATTATTGCGGTTTTTAGGTTTCATCGATCGTTTGTTTTTACTGCTATTTTGTTCCTTTGCACAGATAGCTTCTTAGCATATTTTTCAATTTTGTGCTTCAATTTCTGTTTTATAAAGTTTATAAATTTGATTGTTGTTAAAGTTTATAAATCTGTTAATAATTTAAGGTTATTCACCTAATAGTGAAGAACATTGTATTCAAAGTTGCAAGCATGATATGTTGAATACTTGAATCTGTATCGTTTAGGTTTTTTGATTTCATATCCACTTGAGAAATACTTGATGTTGGTTTAGTAGAAGCCAAGACTCAGTTAGAGAGTGTAACTTAACTTCATTTCATTTAACTTGATATTCCAGTAGGAACACGCACAAGAGGGGGGGGGTGAATTGTAATTAGAACTTTGATAAAGTTTCTTGCGGAACTTAAGAAACAATCAAGGAACTGAGAATAGAGAAGACAATAACAACAATTGTGAAAACTTCTTGACACTAATCAAGAAGAGAATTCTTTTATTATAGTAATGCCTCGATTACAATAATCTCTCCAACACAAGTTCCTCTCAAACTTGTGTTCCTCACAGTAATCTACTCTGATTACAGCTCTTTCACTTCTCTCTCTCAGACTTAAACTCTAAGTCTCAACAAGATAACTCTATCCTTACTAATACCAAATACAATTCGTGTTTGGGTAACTCTAGATATTAATGATGCTTTTGAGTGGATATAGGGCACTTAGGAACTTTGAAATAACTAGGACACAAACTGTTTTTAGAAAATCTTTGGCAATACGTTTTTAGGAAAGCAAGAACTCTTAGAATGTTTGTGTAATTTTCCAGAAAACATACTTGCCCTTTTATAGGTTTATCCCTAGGGTTAGTTCCCTTCAAAGCCTCAACTGCCAACTGCCAGTGCTTTGTTCTTCACGTCCCTTGACTTGAGGAACAAGGGGAAGACCACTTCCCACGTTTCAGCAACAAGGCAGTTAGTGGTTTGACTCAATCAAACCCTAAAAGATTTTCTTCAACAGATTTTATTTGTTTACAAAAACTGTGGCAAATTTTTAGGAAAATAAGTTTTGATAAAATAACATAAAACGTAAATCTATTTTATAATAAAAACTTATTTTTATTTAATTACATGTTTTCATAAAAATTTCTTCCAGTAAAATAAATGACCTAATTAAATCACAAGTTCCTTGAGTACCCTATATATCTTTTGCAAAATTAATATTTACATAAAATTCTAAGTACAGTAGACTACCTAGACTTTTATGTCTTCCTTTTGTCTGGAACTTGCAACTCAGAAGCTTCAGACGTTCCAGCTCAGGAACAGTGATGAGTTCCTCTGTGTCTCTCAAAGGAACTCGTGGCCATGAGTCTGTAATAGTTCTTGTGAGTATTCGGAACTCTTGATATGTAACTGTGTTGCTCCTCTTGTGACCTCAAACTGGAATAGATACAACTTCCAGCTCTGGAACTCCAGTGACTGTTCCAAGTGTACATCAGGAACTTCACCATCTGATTCAAGTTCCTATCCTAATAGAAACTTGGGCATTTACCTGTCTAAAGTCATTTAGCAACCATAATCAGGAAGTTTGCAATATGTGTGTGTCATCAACCAAAACTTAGGAACAACAATATTCCCCCTTTTTGGTGATGACAACACTTGCAAACTTTTTACAAAGAGAGTAAGTACAAACAGGAACTTATACAGACTATTGTGAAACAGAACATAAAAATTGAAAAACAAAAAGAAAGATTAAAGAAGACTATTGTGAAACAGAACATAAAAATTGAAAAACAAAAAAGAAAGATTAAAGAGAAGAAAGAAAGAAAGAAAAATAAACTTACAGAGAGATTCAGAGAGATTGATGCAGGAACTGGGATTGAGTGTGCCTTGGAAGTTTGCACCCTTGACTTCCCCCTGTTGACATCAACAAAAAGCATAGCACGAAATATAGCCATTCCAAACACAGTGCCCCACGATCAACGTTTGGCAAGTTAAGCTAGCCTCAAAGTATTAAGCCAACTCATACAATAAATTGAAAGCAAGCAGTAATGATCAAAACTAGAAAGCACAGATATGTGTAACCAAGCAAGTCAAAATAAGATGGAACAAATACCCAAGTTTGAAAATTATACAGACCAAAAGCAAATTAAAAAGATTGTTCCATGGCAAAAGATAAAAGAAACATGGGATAGGGTGATTTAGGCTTGGGATGGGGAACCAGAACCAGCAGTTTCTTCTATCACAGTCTCCTCAAAAGATTCCAGATTGTTGATCTTGGTGAGGATTGTGGCACGAGTTGTATTGGCTTGTTCTGAGTAGTGGTGAAGATTGTTTTGGAGAGTCTTGACACTTGTAACCAATGCACCTATGTGGGCCTGCATTGAGCTGATTCTGTGATCTGTTCCCTCCTGTAGTTCCACCAGACGAGCAACTGTTGCCTTCAGCTCCAATATCTGATCATCCTTTGTGTTCCAGGCACCCCATGATCTTGAACATGTTCCTGCTCAGATGGAACACGACGAGCTTTGGACTTTTTGGAGGATCTGGGTGTCCTTTTTCTTGGCCCAACAGTTTCAGGCAGTTCCTCTTGATTCAGTGGAACAGCATCCTCCTCTATGGGCATCTCCTTGACATCCCCTTCCTCATTTATTTCCATGAAGACAGGCCCTCTTTTCTTGTTCTCCTTCATTGCCACCCTCAAGCTCTTTCTTTTTCCTACACTCTTCCTGTTCCCTCGAGATAAAGGGACCTCTATTTGTTCGAGTTCCTCCTCCTCCTCCACTTCTTCTTTAACTACAGTTCCTTCCTGATCTTCCTCATCTTGTTTCTCTTCCTTTCCAGCCCTAATGACTTTACCCTGAACCACTTTAAGATTTAATAGATGGAGCATTTCAAGTTGAAGGATTTGGGTGGATTTTAAGGGAATCACAAAGTATGGGCTAAGGTCAACTGAGAAGCTTTTGAAGATTTCTGTAAGAAGGGAGGAGTATGGAATTTTGAATTTGGGGATACAGGTGGATAAGTGTTTGATCATGATTGCAGGAAAGTTTATGGGAATTTTCCTTTCAAGACAATACATGAGACATGCATCAAACAGACTTGCTATGTTCCTTTTCTGAGTTCGAGGAACTACACCTCTCCACACAATATTAAACAGTAATTTTTGAAGAGGTGAAAAGCAGTTGTGTGAGGTGGAGGTGGATACTTTAGAATCTCCTCCAATGGAACCAACTATATCTTTCTCATCTACATTATCTATGGTCACTGTGATTTGACCTTTGAGCCACATATCAAAACCCCTATTGGGTGTACCAAACAGCTGTTCCAGATAAGAGGCATCAAATTCGATGCGAGTTCCATTCACTTTACTTGAACATACATTATCAACACATGCAAAGTTCTTGCAGAATTCTTTCATAGCTTCAGGAATTAAGGGGGATTTGGCATAGGTACTCAACAGACTTACCCATTTTTGTTGTTCAAGGATTTCCATCAACTCTTTAAATTTCGTGGCTTCACACCATGTTGAGTTGGTTGCGAACCCCTCGACCAGGTTGTTTTCCTTTGCAGTGAGTTTCTTGGACCCTTTTGCTTCCCCCTGAGTTTGTGCATTCTCCTCTGTTTCCTCGATGTTTTCACCAGAAGCTTCCACTCGTCGTTTTTTGGATTTTCTTGTGGAGGATCTAGGGTTTGAGATTGGGGATTTCATTTCGATGTCAGTGTCGGTTTGTTCCCCCTGAGTGATTGCGAGCATTGGATTGTGGGATCGAAGAGGAATTGGCGATTGAATGGGTGAGGTATCCATGGGAACTGGAGATGAAGGGTTTCTCTTTCGTTTGAGGGATGTGAGATCAGCGTTGTTGCTTGTGAGAACCATGGTGGAGGTTTTTATAGGTGAAAGGAGAGGTGATGTCAGTGGAGAAGGCGTGTGGGAGAGAGAGAAAGGGGGTTGCATGGATTGAATGTGGAAAGGGAAGAGTTTCTCCTATTTATTGCCAATGGAACCGTTCCAAACATTCTTTGAATATGGGTATTCGGTTTTGAATTTTAAAAAATAAATAGATAAAAATAAAAGGAAAATGTAAAGAAAATTGTGTTTGACTTTGACTTGCTTGATTTCGTATCTCTGACTTAACTAGTTTGAAAGGAACTGCTTACCTTGCTCATTTGGAGTGTGAGTGAATTTGCCACGATGGTAAGCTTCAACTATGTTTGCACACAAGATTTTGTGTTTGTAATAGTCTATATGTACCATGATTTTTGCTTTTGCCTTAGAGGAATTTCAATTTGGCAATTACCTTAGCTTGATCATTCCGAGTTCCATTCTCATTTTCTCATGTTTCTCTCTGTTCAAAGGCTTAGTTAAAATATCAGCAATTTGGTGATCAGTTTGGCAAAAATCTAATTTGATCAAACCTTTCTCAACATTATCTTTAAGGAAATGGTGTCTAATGTGGATGTGTTTGACTCGGGAATGATGAACTGGATCTTTTGAAATACAAATAGCACTAGTGTTATCACAATAGATAGGAACACAATCATAGATAATACCAAAATCTCTTAGCTGTTGTTTTATCCATAGAATTTGTGAGCAACAAGCTGCAGCAGCTACATACTCAGCTTCAGCTGTGGATAGAGCAACAGTGTTCTGTTTCTTGGAACCCCAAGAAACCATGCATGGACCTAGGAACTGTACCATACCTGATGTGCTTTTTCTATTCACTAAGTCACCTGCATAATCAGCATCCGCATATCCTCTTAGCTCGAAAGATCCACTTCTTGGATAGTATAGGCATAGGTCATCAGTTCCTTTGAGATATCTTAGTATTCTTTTCACCGCAGTTAGATGGGACTCCTTTGGATTCGATTGAAATCTTGCACATAGTCCTACACTAAAAGAAATGTCAGGTCTACTGGCCGTTAAATATAATAGTGATCCAATCATACCTCTGTATTTCGTTTGATTCACACTTTTCCCATTTGGATCAGTGTCTAATCTGGTAGCAGTTCCCATGGGAGTGTGATTTACTTTGGCTGATTCTAGCTCATATTTCTTTAGGAGTTCCTTCACATACTTTTGTTGGTGTATCATGATTCCCTCCTCGGTTTGCTTGATTTGTAAACCAAGGAAGAAATTGAGTTCCCCCATCATACTCATTTCAAATTCACTGCTCATCAAGCTTGCAAAATCCTTGCACAAATTTTCATTAGTTGCTCCAAATAATATATCATCAACATAAATTTGAACTACTAACAAGTCAGTTCCTCTAGATTTTAAGAATAAGGTTTTGTCTATTCTACCTCTTTTAAAATCATTTTGAAGGAGGAACTTTGATAATCTCTCGTACCAAGATCTAGGGGCTTGTTTTAGTCCATAGAGAGCCTTATCTAATTTGTAAATATGATTTGGAAATTCGGGATTTTCAAATCCAGGGGGCTGTTCCACATAAACATCTTCCTCTAAGAAACCGTTTAAGAAAGCACATTTAACATCCATTTGATAAAGTTTAAAACCCATGAAAGCAGCAAAAGCAATTAAGATTCTAATGGCTTCTAATCTAGCAACAGGTGCAAACGTTTCTTCAAAGTCAATACCTTCCTGTTGGTTATAACCTTTGACCACTAACCTTGCTTTGTTCCTTATGATTGTTGCATGTTCATCTTTCTTGTTCCGGAACACCCATTTCAGCCCTATCACCTTCTGGTGCTTTGGTTTGGGTTCCAAGTGCCATACCTTGTTTCTTTTGAATTCATTTAATTCTTCTTGCATGGCAATGATCCAGTCAGCGTCTTCCAGAGCCTCAGAGTGATTTCTTGGCTCAAATATGGAGAGGAACGCGTGGAATGCGCAAAAGTTCCTTAGTTGTGACCTTGTCTGAGTTCCTTTTCTGATGTCACTCACAATGAGTTCCATTGGGTGGGACTTTTGATGCTTCCAAGGTTTAGGTTGAAATTGAGCTACTGGTGTTGTGGCATTTTCGTCAGTTCCTTCTATGACCTGAGTTCCCTGTTGGTCATTGTGGGGTTCCTCTGGTGTTGTTTCTGGATCTTCTTGGTTTTCTGCTTGTTCCTCTAGTACGGGAACTTCTTGATTTTGTTGAGCAGTTCCTCTGGCTGTGTGTTTGCTTGGTTGGAATTCCTCATCATTTTCTGCAGCACGAGATAAACCAATCTCGAAAAATTCTTGTTCCTGTACTATGTCAGTTTTGTTAGATTCATCAAATATTATATGTACACTTTCCTCAACACACATAGATCTTTTGTTATAAACTCTATAAGCCTTGCTATTTAAGGCATATCCTAGGAACACTGCCTCATCGCTTCTTTCATCAAACTTCCCCAAGTTCCTTTTTCCATTGTTGTGGACAAAACATTTGCTGCCAAAGGCTCTAAAGTAAGAGATGTTGGGTTTTATACCTTTTAGTAGCTCATAGGGGGTTTTGTTTAGGATTGCTCGAATCATAACTCTATTTATAATGTGACAAGCAGTATTGACTGCTTCAGCCCAGAAGTTCCTAGGCAGGGAACTGGCTATTAGCATGGTTCTTGCCATGTCCTCTAAGGTTCTATTTTTCCTCTCAACAACTCCATTTTGTTGTGGAGTTCTGGGAGCTGAGAAATTGTGGTCCATACCTTGTTCCTTGCAGTATTCATCGAATTTGTAATTTTCAAATTCTGTTCCATGATCTGATCTTATATGGATCAGTTGGTGACCTGTGGTTTTCTGGATTTTCTTTGAAAATGTAACAAACTCATCAAACGTTTCATCCTTGCTTGTTAGAAATATGACCCAAGTAAAGCGAGAGTAATCATCAACAATAACTAATACATATTTTTTCCCACTTCTGCTTTGAATTCTCATTGGTCCACATAAGTCCATATGAATGAGTTCCAATGGTTTTGTGGTGCTTACCAATTTCTTAGATTTAAAGGAACTTCGGACATGCTTGCCTTTTGCACATGCATCACACACTTTATCAGTTAGGAACTTGATTGAGGGGAGTCCTCGAACCAGTTCCTTTGATCTTAGTTTGTCAAGCAGAGAGAAACTAGCATGTCCAAACCTCCTGTGCCATAGTAGGGAATTTTCTTCAAGGGCACTGAGGCAGGTTAGATTGTTCCTGGGAACTGTATTGAGATCCACAGAATATGTGTTCCCTTTACGAGTTCCTTCCAAAATAACCTTCCCAGTGTTATTGTTTATGATTTGACAGTTTTCAGAAGTAAAACTTACAGAGTTTCCTTTGTCACAGAATTGAGAGATGCTTAGTAGACTGTGCATCAAACCCTCGACTAAAAATACATTTTCAATGGCGTAGGAACTTGACCTTCCAACTTTTCCAATTCCAACAATTTCTCCTTTCATGTTGTCTCCAAAGGTCACAGTTCCTCCATTGTAGGCTTCTAGTGAGAGGAATTTAGATTTGTCTCCTGTCATGTGTTTGGAACACCCGCTGTCGAGATACCACGAGCTGTTCCCCTTCACTAGAATCTGTAAAGAGATCAAAGGTTAGTTACAGGAACTCGGGTTTCCTCGAGTTCCTTTTCAACTATAACTTCAGACTTCTTGACCCATTTTTGCTTTACATAATTTATGTTTCTTTGATCCTGTTCCTTCATGTTGGAACACTCAGTACTTATATGACTTCCACTTCCACATGAGAAACAGACTTTTACACTAGGAAGATCCACATACTTTTTCTTATGACTAGTTTTATGGTTAAAGCCCAATCCTTCTGTTCTCTTAGATTGAGCATTCTCAATCCATTTGGGAGGAACTTTAGGTGGTTGTCTCTGTGCCCTGGCCATGGATAGTTCCCTTTCCAGTTTCTCTTTTTGTTCCTTTGTGGTGATCAGATCTTTGTTTAAATTTTCTAAGTCGATGTTAAAAACTCCCATGTTGATCTCCAAGGATTTTGTAGGATCTAAACTTAGATTAAACATCTTATATTGACTGAGTTGAACTTGTAGAAGGATGTTTTCATTTCTAATTTTTTCGAATGACTCATTAATAGAGGTATTTCTATCTAGTAATTCAAAGAACCTGCCTTGGACATCAGATCGAATATTGTTCAGATAATTTATGTGGTCTTTACTGAGTTCCAAGGCTCTATCACTTTGTGCTTTTAATATACTTAGCTTTTTGTAATCATCTAGAGTTTCTAGCAACAGTTCAATTAGTTTTGACTTTGAGAGACACTGAAGAGTGGCGGAACTTACTTCTTCTGATGGAACTTGATCAGTTCCTTCTGTTCTAGCCATAAGGCAGAGATTTGCAGTTTCTTCATTTGGTTGTTCCTCATCGTCTTCTGAGTCTGTTGCTTCGCCCCATGCAGCTATCATGGCCTTCTTGAAGTTTGGTCTGTTGAAGGTAGACTTGTTAAAGCGATCTTTGACCTGTTCCTTCCCTTTTCCTCTGGTCTTGTCGTTCTCCCACAGAGGGCATTCACGAATTTGATGATCAGTTTCTCCACATTTGAAGCAACCTTGCTCAGTTTTGGAACTAGTGATTTTCTTGGCAAAGTTCCTTCCTTTCTGGTTTCCTGGTTTGAAGTTCCTATAGAGCTTTCTCATTCTTCTGACCAGCATGGCAGCCTCTTCTTCATCTGGTTCAGATTCATCGAGTTCCTCAGCCTTTAGAGCAAGTCCTCGACTTCTTGAGCTCTCAGGAACAGCAGCTCCAAGATGCAATTCGTGTGTCATCAAGGAACCAGCAAGTTGTTCAATGTTGAACTTGGTGAAGTCCTTGGTCTCAAACAGTGCAGTGACCTTTGTTCTCCAACGATCATCTTGTGGCATGCTTCTTAGTATTTTTCTTACCTGTTCATCTGTGGGAATGATTCTACCAAGAGAAACTAATTCATTGGTTATGTCGAGTAACCTTCTTCCAGTTTCTCACACGAACATAGGTGGCCTTTGTGTCGAGTAACCTTCTTCCAGTTTCTCTTGTGAGTTCATACTTTCAGGAACTTGACTCAAACAGGGTTTCCTGTGTTTTAGTGAGTACTGGCTCTGATACCAACTGATATTCCAGTAGGAACACGCACAAGAGGGGGGGGGGTGAATTGTAATTAGAACTTTGATAAAGTTTCTTGCGGAACTTAAGAAACAATCAAGGAACTGAGAATAGAGAAGACAATAACAACAATTGTGAAAACTTCTTGACACTAATCAAGAAGAGAATTCTTTTATTATAGTAATGCCTGGATTACAATAATCTCTCCAACACAAGTTCCTCTCAAACTTGTGTTCCTCACAGTAATCTACTCTGATTACAGCTCTTTCACTTCTCTCTCTCAGACTTAAACTCTAAGTCTCAACAAGATAACTCTATCCTTACTAATACCAAATACAATTCGTGTTTGGGTAACTCTAGATATTAATGATGCTTTTGAGTGGATATAGGGCACTTAGGAACTTTGAAATAACTAGGACACAAACTGTTTTTAGAAAATCTTTGGCAATACGTTTTTAGGAAAGCAAGAACTCTTAGAATGTTTGTGTAATTTTCCAGAAAACATACTTGCCCTTTTATAGGTTTATCCCTAGGGTTAGTTCCCTTCAAAGCCTCAACTGCCAACTGCCAGTGCTTTGTTCTTCACGTCCCTTGACTTGAGGAACAAGGGGAAGACCACTTCCCACGTTTCAGCAACAAGGCAGTTAGTGGTTTGACTCAATCAAACCCTAAAAGATTTTCTTCAACAGATTTTATTTGTTTACAAAAACTGTGGCAAATTTTTAGGAAAATAAGTTTTGATAAAATAACATAAAACGTAAATCTATTTTATAATAAAAACTTATTTTTATTTAATTACATGTTTTCATAAAAATTTCTTCCAGTAAAATAAATGACCTAATTAAATCACAAGTTCCTTGAGTACCCTATATATCTTTTGCAAAATTAATATTTACATAAAATTCTAAGTACAGTAGACTACCTAGACTTTTATGTCTTCCTTTTGTCTGGAACTTGCAACTCAGAAGCTTCAGACGTTCCAGCTCAGGAACAGTGATGAGTTCCTCTGTGTCTCTCAAAGGAACTCGTGGCCATGAGTCTGTAATAGTTCTTGTGAGTATTTGGAACTCTTGATATGTAACTGTGTTGCTCCTCTTGTGACCTCAAACTGGAATAGATACAACTTCCAGCTCTGGAACTCCAGTGACTGTTCCAAGTGTACATCAGGAACTTCACCATCTGATTCAAGTTCCTATCCTAATAGAAACTTGGGCATTTACCTGTCTAAAGTCATTTAGCAACCATAATCAGGAAGTTTGCAATATGTGTGTGTCATCAACCAAAACTTAGGAACAACATAACTTAACTTTAAATGTGAGTAACTGAACTTTAATTGGTAGAAGTCTAACTTTCACGTTTTTACCTTTCTTCAACTAAATTGAATCTTTCAGTCTGTTTTATTTCACCGTTGTACTTTGCCTTGTTAAAGTTTTAGTTTTTTATAATAAAGTTATGGAAATTGCCCTAAAAGTTAAGATAGTTTTCAATCATCTAAGACATAACTATTTCTATTAATAACTTAACTTTAACAGCTAAAAGTATTACTTTTATATTTCCAAAAAATTTCATCTAATGTGATTTTAACTTTTTCAGTGATTTTTGACATCATTGAATCACGCCGAGAACTAAAACTGCTAATAAGAGGGAGATTTTACCAGAAGATGAGGAGATAGATTATCCAGATTCAAATGAATATGTATATGATGATGATGATGATGATGAAGATGATGCTTATGTAGATGATGAGGATGAGGATGTTAATGGTGATGAGGCTGATGAGGCTGATGAGGCTCATGTTAAACCGGTAGGCAAAGGGAAGAAGAAGCCGGGAGTCATGGAGAAGAAAGTAAAGGTCAAGGCTGAGATGCTTGAAATAAAAGCCAAAGGGAAGAAGGCAAGGATTAAGGCTGAGGTGGATGCTGATGTTCCTGTTGAATCTGATAATAATGTCCAGATGTGAGTTTTATAATTTAATTTATTTCCCAAATTGACCTTTTATGTGTTAAAGTTGTATTTGTGTACCTTAAAGTTATGGTAAATGATATAAAGTTAAGATAGAATTCATAATCTTAAACCTGAATTTAATAGTTAATAACTTAACTTTAACTGCTAAAAGTCTAACTTTTACTTTTTTGACTTTTTTCATCTAACTTTAACTGCTAAAAATCAACTTTCCCTTTTTAATATTAAAGTTGTAGTTATGTAGGTTAAAGTTATGGTATTTGTTGTAAATATTAAGAAAGTCTTCCATCATCTGAAACCTAACTTTTACTGTTAATAACCAAACTTTAACTGCTAAACGTCTAACTTTTACCTGTTTAACTTTTTTTCAGCTTGGATGGGGGTTGCAGTACTTCAAACATGACTACCCAGTGTAGACCAAATGATTTGTCAACTGTCATGCAAAAAATCACTACAAATCAAATTAAGGCTGTTTTAGAAATTGGATTCGGGTGGTTGTTATCGTTACCTAAACAAACTTCTAAGTTAGATATAACATTATTTCCCTGGTTGATTGATCATTTTGATTCGGTTAGTTGGTTATTTAAAATAGAGGCTGGAAAGGAATTCATATTTACTTCATCTGATGTGCATGATGTGTTTCTTCTCCCATTACATTCTCACAACACTGTTGTAGATAGCAGCACTAGGACTAAGGATGTAGGTTTGAAAAATCAGTGGAGAGAATACTTTCAAGATAAAAAAAAATGCAACCATTCCACTACGTCAGTTGGAGATTAAGATGGGTGAATTAGTGGATGGTGGAGAAATGTTCAAGCGAATATTTGTGATGTTTGCATTCTCTGTTTTCTTAGCTCCTGTAGCTAATAGGACTGCTGATTTGGTTTAGTTAAAGTTCTTGAGGATGTAGATGAAATAAAGAATCTTGATTGGTGTGGATATGTCCATGAGAGACTTTGTCGAGCTATTAGGAAGTATAAAACTTCAGGCTGCCAGGGTAACGTTGGTGGTTGTTTATGGGTTTTACAAGTTGTCATCGCCTTCCATTTAGGGGCATTGCATAGAGTTGTAGTCTTCCGTTGATGAAGCATTGGTCTGGTACCAAAATCTACGAAAGGCTTGTTTTGGAAAAGGATTCAGCTTGCTTTGGTAGTGGTATATTAAATACTGTTACCTACCCTGTTTGTCAAAAGTTGGGTTTTGAAGATGGTTTTTGCCAAGATTTGTGCTAGGGATAAAGCTAGAACATGCGATATTGATGCTGCCAATGATGATGAGAACCAGTTCATCATTCCTGATGGTCAATTGTCAAATTCAGTAATTCAATCAATTGCATCTCATGTAAGTTTCTTCTCAACATTTTTATAGTTATTTGAAATTTTTTTATTGTAGTTTTGTAATTTGTTGTTAAAGTTAAGGATTCTAAAGTTAAAGTTAAGGACTCTGAAGTTAAAGTTGAGGATTTTGAAGTTAAAGTTAAGGATTTTGAAGTTAAAGTTAAGGATTCTAAAGTTAAAGTTAAGGATTCTAAAGTTAAAGTTAAGGATTCTAAATTTAAAGTTAAGGATTCTAAAGTTAAAGTTAAGGATTCAAAAGTTAAAGTTAAGGATTCTGAAGTTAAAGTTAAGGACTCTGAACTTAAAGTTGAGGATTTTGAAGTTAAAGTTAAGGATTTTGAAGTTAAAGTTAAGGATTCTAAAGTTAAAGCTAAGGATTTTGAAGTTAAAGTTAAGGTTTCTAAAGTTAAAGTTAAGGTTTCTGAAGTAGAAATCATGAACCTTTTCAAACAAAATTTTTACTTTCAGTAGTCTAACTTTTAATTCAAAAGGTCTAACTTTTCCTGAATCTTGAAGGAAATCCATGCGGAGTTTTTGAGAATGAAGAGGAATTTGGAAATTGTTTCAAATTTCCATTTGAAACAACTTGAAGCTAAATCAGTAGTGAAACGCCGCTCATCTCCATCGCTGCCGGATGATGATATGGATCCAAGGTATTATGCCATGATGCAAGAATTAGCTGAAATTGTACTTTCAGTTCAGTCAATGCCTGGAGGTTTGGAGAATGTAGCTTGTGATGCAATACCTTCTGCTATACCTCAAATTGTTAGTGCAAATGAAAATATTCAAGAAGTTCTTCATCAACTAAATGTCAACGAAATCGGCAACGAGACTGTTGTATAGTGTGATGAACCTCCTATTGTTGATGCTATCGCTGATCCAACTCAGCAGACCAATGCAGGTGCAACTTTAACTTTAATATTTCAGTTTACTATATATTGAAAAGTTAGAAATATCAATAAAAACTTTAACCTTTTTACATTAAATGATAAGAAATCATTTATTCTACTACAGACCCAACTCTGGAGGTTGATGTACAACCAAACTTATCTGAGCAGCCGGCTGCACCTTTTCCAAGTGTTGCCCCTCTTCCAAGTCATGAAACTGCTTCAAAAGAATTAAAAGTTTACGATCCAACCATCGGTTACCATTCCATTATTCACTCTTCTTTTTGTAATGGCAAGGCTAAAGTTGGAATTCCATGTGGTAAGGTTAATGTTGAACCATTCCTTGTCGGAAATTTCATGCGTTTTTACAAGAGGAACATGAAACGTATGCTTGAGTTGTATCAAGAAGTTGCTGATTATTGCCTTCTGGATGATTCTTTCGTAGTGGATGCAGAGTAAGTCTTTTAATTGTTTTATATAATGTAACTTAATTTTGACCAAGTGAAGGCTAACGTTTAATACATAATCCTAACTTTAAGTACAAAAAGCATAACTTTAACTTAATAAAGCATAACTTTGATTTTTGATTTTTTTTTTAGGGAAACTTTGGTCTGGTTTGATCCAGTACATATGATACAAAAAGAGGATATGTTGTCACTTGCTGAAGATCAAGAGATCTATCTGTCCATTATTGAGTGTTGGGCGTTAATGATAAATGCGAATGAAATGCGGAATGCCTCACCTCCTTCCAAATTCTGTTTTGGTGTCCGCCAAAGTGTGAGTTTCTTAAAATTGTGTAGTAGTTCAGTAAAAGTTAAGGTATTTTTAGGTAAAGTTATCAAATATTTATTAAAAGTTATGAAATGTTTATGTTGTACTAATTTGTTTGTTTTCTTTTTTAGGAAATTCTGGAACTTCTTTGTCAAGATTCAACTAACGCGGATGCTATGGATCAGCTTCTGGTTTGTTGGAAAGAGTGGACTGATATTCACAACACTGGCTTTTACATCACCTGTGTTGAACTGGTCAGTTACTACTTGTGCATCACCTCAAAATTTAATTAAGGATTCTAAAGTTAAAGTTAAGGATTCTAAAGTTAAAGTTGAGGATTCTAAAGTTAAAGTTAAGGTTTCTGAAGTTAAAGTTTAGGATTCTAAAAAAAAAAAAAGTTAAAGTTAAAGTTGAGGATTCTAAAGTTAAGTTAATATTTTTGAAGTTAAAGTTTTTGATTCTAAAGTTAATATATATATATATATATTAACTATCTTTAAAACTAACTTTTAATTTTAAAAGCTTAACTTTAACTGCTAAAGGTGTTACTTTAACATTTTACCTTTCTTCATTTGATGTGTGTCTTCTAATCGGTTCTAAAGTTAAAGTTAAGGATTCTAAAGTTAAATTTGAGGATTGTACAATTAAAGTTAAGGTTTCTGAAGTTAAAGTTTAGGATTCTAAAGTTAAAGTTTAGGCATCTGAAGTTAAAGTTTAGCATTCTGAAGTTAAAGTTAAGGTTTCCGAAGATATAGTTTAGGATTCTGAAGTTAAAGTTTACTTTCAGTAGTCTAAGTTTTGTTTTTGTGTAACTATTAACTTCATAATATGTTTATATTTTTGTAGGTTTTTGTTCCTGTTTTTCGAGAACGCCACTTTTTCCTATTGATTTTGATTGATTTTTTCTTAGTGATTGGAAAGTGGTGAATTTGAGAAACAAAACAATGCAACACGTGGACAATCTTGTGTATAATGAAGCTCAAATCATTGACTTTGAAAAATTTTCAACAACTCTGGTAATTTCTTCCTGTCAAGTTAAGAATGTTGAATTCCCGGTTCAACTTATTTTTTTCTGTTGTAAACCACTAAATGTGTTTAATTTTGTTTTAAGTGTGATCTCCTGGGTAGTTTCCTTGATGAGAAAGGCCATAATCATAAAGGTGATATTGGAACGTACGCCATGGAGGAGGTTGAGTTTGATTGGAAGAATCCCAAAGGTTCTGACCTTGATTGTGGAATTTATACGATGATAAGTATGTTGACATTTGAAGGGATCAAATGTAGCTGTCCTGATTTGAAAAAGGTTAGATTTTTTCGAATCATAACTTTAATGTCAAAATTCCTAACTTTTACTTTTAGAATCATAACTTTTACCCTAATTCCTAACTTTTAGAATCATAACTTTTATGTCAAAATTCCTAACTTTTACTGCAATTAGCTTAACTTTAATAAGCTTAATTTTTTTTTGAAACTTTAAAGTGATGCTGATAATGCTATTCCTTTTTTTTCAAACAATATAGCCCCGCAAAAGGATTGTTATGCGTGCTGAAATATGTGCCACACTTGTGCTATCAGACATGAATGACAAACGGCCATAAGTTCTCAAGAATGTTGTTGATTTCAATCCCAAACGAGCAGTTGTCCTTCCGGATGTGTTGTTAAGGAGGGAGAAAAAATTGGCAGAGCAGAAGAAGGGTGAAAAGTTGAAGAAAGAAGCTGCTAAAAAGAAGGAACTTGAGAAGAATGCCAATGAGAATGAGCAACCAGAGAAGAATGACAAAGAGAAAGAGCAACTGGAGAAGAATGACAAAGAGAAAGAGCAACTGGAGAAGAATGACAATGAGGCAGAGGGCGACAAAGTACCGTTGAAGACTTTTATTTCAAGCAAATATCTGAAGAGGAAATTAAATGTTTCATCTGACCCACAAAATGACGAACTAGCAGTGAAGAAACTTGCTCTTGTCAAACGGACGACAAAGAAACCTACAGCTTGAAAAATTAATATTATTTTACGTAACTTTTATTATATAAAGGTTAACTTAAGTACAATAATCCCTTTTTTTGTGTATGTATGGGATATAATATTGGCTTTTGGTGATGTTCAGTAGAAGTTAGAAAACATGTATTCAAATTTTTTGATTCTATGCTAAAAGTTAAGCAATTTTGACTCAACGTTTACTGCCTCAAGCCTGACTTTTAGTATAAAAACGATAACTTTAACAGATACCTTTATTTTGAGTTTTTCCATATGTGAAAAGTTAGGAATATCACAATTAAAGTTAGCCCTGTTGTTGTTATAGTTAAGAAATTTTAATATTAGTTTACCTAACTTTTATTACAAAAAGGTTAACTTTAAGTACAAAAATCTCAACTTTAAGTATGATATTGGTTTTTGTCTATGTTACTCCAACTCTTCATTTTACATGAAGTATCCGTGTCGTACCCTCGACACTCCGACATGGGTTCAAACACTCTAAAACTTCATTTTCGACTTAAATCCTGGAAATTTTTCACAATTTAGCCAGGTCAGACACTTGGACACGTACCCGTGTCCAACACTAGTACCCAAGTCAGTCTAAGTAACATGGGGTTTTTGGTGATTTTTAGTAGAAGTTAGGAAACATATATTAAAAGTTGTCAATTTTATGCTAAAAGTTAAGCAAATGTAACTCAACTTTTACTGCATCAAGCTTGACTTTTAGTATTAAAACGATAACTTTAACTTATTGTACTTAAAACAGCTACCTTTCTTTTGAGGTTTCCCATATGTGAAAAGTTAGGAAAATCACAATAAAGTTAGCTCATTTGTTGTTATAGTTAAGAAATTTTAATATTAGTTTACCTAACTTTTACTACATAAAGGTCAACTTTAAGTATATACATCTCAACTTTTACATTTTTACACAAAAGGCAGATCAAAAAAAAAATACACTTGAGGTAAAAATCATACTTCACTAAATTTTAATGCATATATTTGAACTTTCAATGTAAAAAAAAAACTTTTACTAAGTTCTCAAGTCTAGTAAACTTATCACAAATACTATTATGATTCAAATGAAAATATAAATTCTATTTTTGATAAGAAACATTAATTGAATCAAAATAATCTCAAATTTGGAGTTATTGTTCCAAAGTCAGCTGTTGGAGGCGCTGCAGTTTTCCCCTTCTTCTTTTTGTCAAGCGGTCCTCGTTGTCTTTTGTTCCTTCCTTTTGTTGTGCAACGTGCAGGATCCAGCACCATAGGAGGTTCAGTTGCTGTGTTTGTTGCAGGTTCAGAACTTGTTGCAGCTTATTGTACACTTGTAGCACTTGCTGTTGTTGCATTAGTACCTATAAACATTTAACTTTTACTTATAAAACCCAAACTTTTACTTATAAAACCCAAACTTTTACCTATAAAACCCTAACTTTTACATATTTTCCTTTTTCAGCTAATGTGAGTTCCAATCTGTTTTTATTTCAAACATTGTAGTTTTTTGTTTTAAAGTTGTAGTTCTGTATGTTTAAGTTATGAAATTTGTTCAAAAGTTAAGACAGACTTCCCTCATCTCCAACCTAACTTTAACTGTCAATAACTTAACTTTTATTAAAAAAAACAATAACTTTTACCTGTTGGTGCTGTATTTGTTTCCGGTGCTCGTGATGTGCTTGTTTCAGGTGCTGCTATTGCACTTGTTTGTGTGGTTGAAGCACCTTCAGTTTTAAAAGATTTAATGATTCTAGAAGTTCATCAACCAGAGACACACTAGCGGCATAACCATTCTCCATAAGGGTTCTTGTCTCCTCATTTGATTGGCTTTTCAAGATAGGGTTGTAGTATTTCCTAGCCATGGTTTGGCGCCAAAGTGTGTACTAGACCTCTTCCGGCTTTTCATTTTCTAATTTGTTCCAAACCGATGACTTGGCAGATTTTGTCCACCTCTTTTTTATGTACTGTTCTGGAATCCGGTTAACCGAATGAAGGTGCAATATCCTAATGTAGTGGTAGCACAACCATCCCGAAGCTTCAAAGTTTTTACACGTACATGATACTATCTGGCTCTCGTGGATGTATGTTACTCTCTGTGCAGACCAAGGTTCTTCATCGATGGACACAACATAGAACTGAGTATTACCTGCATTAGTAGTAGTATATTGTAAAGTAAGGAAAATCAATATAAAAGTTACCCCTGGTGTACTTAAAGTTAAAAAACTTAATTTTTCAGGTTACATAACTTTTAAAACAAAAAACCTAACTTTAACTTTTTAGCCCTAAAATGTTAACTTTAGCTTCTCATATTCAGTAAGATGGAAAGTTAGGAAAATATGTATAAAAGTTAGCCCTGGTGAAGTAAGTTAAGAAACTTTATATTTCAGTTTACCTAACTTTTACAACAAAAAGACTAACTTTATAATTTTTTCAAAAATGGAAACTTTAACTTCTGATATTTACCTTGTGTCCAAATTAATTTTTTTGTTGTTGCAATCGAATATCCAAATTCCTCCTCAAAGTCTCTGAATAGTGACAACGTGTAAACTTCTGATGCATGTTTTAGCAATCCAGATAGTGGTAAAGCCGATGATGCAACTGATTTACTACAAGAGAATTCAGCTTATTGTTTTTCTGTACTTCTCCAACGATGTATTGTTCCTTTGAAAAATCTATAGAAATCAGTTAAACTTGTTGTTCTGTTTTCTCTAAATCCGATGGCGTAATTAGTGCTTTCACTTCGTTGTGAAGACAAAATCCCAGCTGAAAATAAGTCTTTACTTAGGGTAGGGCACCATTTTTCTCTCTAATCGTATACGTACATTTGTAAACCATTCTTCCCCTATCAACTCATATGCTTGCAGCATTGATCTCCAATTGGTTTCAAATTCAACTATTGTGACACACTTATACAAGAAATAGTGGAATGTCTTCTTAAAAGTTGGATCTCGTTTCAATGCCCCAAATCTTATAATAGCAATTTGATGCAAATGCCATACACATTATATGTGTCTTGCATCTGGAAAGACCTGCATATACAACCCAATCTTAAGTAAAATGTTTTATTCAAGTTTTCCTAAATTTTACTACATCAATCCTGACTTTTAATACAAAAAGGCAAACTTTAATTTTTGTACTCAAAACTGCATAACTTTAACATTTCAGGTTCCCCTCAAGTTAATAGTTAGCAATATCAATATAAAACTTAGTACACTGTAATAAAAATTAAGAAAAGGTCTTTACCAGTTTAACTAACTTTTGGTAATTACATTATAACTTTAGCACATAAAACTACAACTTTAAGAATATATCTTGGATTTTACCTGACTGATGACATTGTTCATTGTTGCATCCTGATCTGTAAAGATTGATATTGGACTTTTTCCCCCCATTGACTTTTTGAAAGTTTGTAGAAGCCACACAAACAACTCAATCTTTTCATCTCCTGTGAATGCACAACCAAACAGGCAATTGTTCCAGTGGTTGTTTATTCCAACTATTGGAACACAAATTAGGTTATACCTGTTTGTTCTATACGTTGTGTCAAAAGCCACTATATCTCCAAAAATTCCATAGTCTTCCCTCATCATAGAGTCCCTTCAAAACAAACTCCACAATTTTCCTTTTTCATCCTATCTAAATCTAAAAAAGAAGTTTGGGTCACCTTCAAGCTCTAAATACATTATGTCGGTTACTTCTTGTGCATCATCTCCTTCTATTTGCTTCATTTTTAACCTTGTGCAGTAATTTAGATGGTCTTTCTTCAAGTGCCCTAAATTTTCTTCACCTCCAGCTTCAATTGCCATGTAGTTAAAAGAAGCCGTGGATGACAGACCTTTCAGTTGTGCATAAAAGAATGTAAATAAAATAAAATTTTAGGCAAAAGGTTTTATTTAACTTTACTCAAAATTTACTTCTTCAGGCCTGACTTTTTGTACAAAAAGGGTAACTTTAACTTTTTTTTCTTTTAAAGTTTTAGTTCTTTATGTCAAAGTAATGGAAAATGTTCTAAAGTTAAGACAAAATTCCTCATCTCAAACCTGACTTTAATTGTTAATAACTTAACTTTAACTGATAAAAGTCTAACTTTTACATTTTTACCTTTCTTCAGCAAATGTCTGTAAGGCAATTTGTTTTATTTCACACCTTGTAGTTTTCTGTGTTAAAGTTGTAGTTATGTAGGTTAAAGTTAAGGAAATTGTTGTCAAAGTTAAATACTGTCTTCATTCATCTCTAACCTAACTTTTACTTTAAGAAGCTTAACTTTAACTGAGATGAGTGTGACTTTTATATTTCCAACTTTTTTCATCTTCAAAGGTGATTGCAGTAACACAAGCATGAGTATCAAAACAATAACTTTTACACAGAATAACATTTTTACTACTAAAAATGTAAGTTTAACTATCATAATGTAACTTTTACCAGATTTTTGCATAGTTTCAATTGCCTCCCCCTTCTCTTCCGTTATTTGCCTTTCAGATCTATGAAAGTAGTGCCATTGACTTCTAGTTAAGCCATGGTTGTGAATTATCACGTGATTAACAACCGCATATATGCCTTCAGAACTCATTTTCACCCTCAAGCATGCCCTACATCGAGTTCTTGTGATTGGAACTTGCCTTGGTTTTCTCTCTTTTTTGGGCACAACAGGAACAACTGTATGCACTTTTTTCTTTTTGTTCTTTCCATTGTTTGTTACTCCTACTGCTGAACAAAGAAATGTCTTTTCAAGCACGATTATTGTCCCAACTTTGAATCTCGTGTTTCCTTTCCTTATGGAAAATCCAACTGCACTAGCATGTTTTTCGTAGAAACCTAGAAGTTCCTCCACTGTTTCTGCATAACCCATCAGCGTTCCAACAATATCTTGATCAGGTTCTGTTATTGCAATTATTAAAAATCAGCAGAAATTTTAATCATAAAACCCTAACTTTTACGCATAATACTATAACTTTTACTAAAACAAGGCCAACTTTTACTAAAGCAAGTCTAACTTCTATGCATATAACTATAACTTTTACTAAAACAAGGCTAACTTTTACTAAAACAAGGCTAACGCATAAAACTATAACTTTTACTAAAACAAGACTTATCTCTATTAAAACAAGGCTAAATTTTACGCATAAAACCACAACTTTTACGCATGAAACTATATCTTTTACTAAAACAAGGCCAACTTTTACTAAAACAAGTATAACTTCTACGCATAAAACTATAACTTTTACTAAAATAAGGCTAACTTTTACTAAAATAAGTCTAACTTTTACGCATAAAACTATAACTTTTACTAAAACAAGCCTTATCTCTATTAAAACAAGGCTAACTTTTATGCATCAAACTATAACTTTTACGTATAAAACCACAACTGTAAATTCTCTAATAAAATCATGTTAAAAATCTAAGCAAATATTCTAAACTTTACATTTCACATACTTAACTTTTACTCTGAAAATCTCAACTTTAACTTTGACATCTGTAACTTTTTCAAACACCAATATTACAGCCAATCCAACACATTTACATAACTTTTACAGGAATATCTCTAAGTTTTCCATTCATAACTATAACTTTAACTTCGAACGTATAATTAATTTTTCCAACGCATAATTATTCATACCTTCATAATCAGAAATAATTTGTTGTTCTTCAGCTTCGATTTTGTTATTTGACTCTTCTTCTTCACGTTCCTCCGCAAAGCATTATTTTCTATGCAATTGTTGGGAACGTCCTCCATTGTTGCATCTTGAATATCAGGTTCAACCGGAGCTTGAATTCTTTGAGTTGATTGAATCACACTTCGAATTAGTTCTTCCATTAGATTTCGATCTCTCACAATTTTGATCTCTTGCGATTTCAGAGATTTCGATCTCTCACGATTTCACAATTTCGATTTCTCTTGTCTAGGTTGTTTCTCTCCCCTCTTTCTACATTTCAATTTCGATTTCTTTGGTGTATGTTCTTTCTCTCTCCTCTTTCTGCGTTTTTTTTCCTTCTCTCCTCTTTCTGCGATTTTTTTTCTTGTCTTTTCTTGTTTGCGCAATCTGTGGACTATGGACCGTGGTGCACATAGAGCATGGTGCACCAAAAGAACATACGTGCATAAGCAAAAGAACATGACACTACGGAAAAAGAACATGCAATATAATATTTCACTTTTTTGTTATAAAAATAATATATTATTTTACTATTTATTAAAAACCTAAATAAAAAAAATCATGTTCTTTTCTCGTAACCAGATGTTCTTTCAATTATATACTAGTGTTCTTAAGATGCACCATGTTTTATGTGCGCCATGGTCCACCTTCTAAATTGCGTTGTTTTGCGAGACTTTTCTTTCGCAGGCTCATTAATTCGCACGTGTGAGAGTATTAATGTGCACCTGTTGCACCCAAGACCTTTTGAATTAACTTTGGCTATAAAATTAAGAGAGTTCCGACCGAAAAAGTGAAAAGTGAGGTCTCAAATCTCCATGACCACGATTATGGAGTTAATGTTAGCTAAATAAGTAATTGGAACGACTTAACTGGATATTGCGTAATACGAACTGAACTATTTGTCGCGTCGTGGCCGGACCACTGCTCTAAAAGACAATTCCGCGCTACCTCCGATGCAGTAGAACTCTTGTGGTTGCCCTCCAGGGTTTACACGACACCAAGGATTGTGTGCACTCACAAGCCTCGGTTGGAGACCAGAATATTTGCCTAGAAAATATAAGAAGAGTGTTTAGAATTTGAGAGAGAACAGTAGAAGAGAATGCTTTCTGATTGTGTTTTGAGAGAAACTGTAGAGAGTCATTTATAGGGAAGCTGCAACACCCATAAACGGCTAGTAGTGGGAGGTTACGGGATTAGTGGGCAGTTAAAACGGCTATTAAGTGGAGTTAATGGGGCAGTTACGGAATTAGTGGTTTGACTAATTATTTCTGACCGTTAGAAAATAATTAATCCCACCACTTACCAAGTACCAAGTACCAAGTACCAAGTACCAAGGCCCAAGGCCCACGGCCCACGGCCCGGCCCGCGCGTGCGCGTGTGTGTTGTCTGTCCACCCATGCCACTCACATGCTTTCTTAACAAATGATTCCCTCAAGTCCCCAAATATAAACATATGATTTGTGTTTTTCCCATGTGGGACTTTTCATATTCCCACATTTTCCCACTTCCCACTCATTTTCTTTTGTATTCTCACTAGGATTTCCAACAATCCCCCACAGGTCCGAAGATGAGAAGAAAAAAAAAGAAAAAAAGGAATTGAATTTCTGGGCAAAACAAACAATTGAATAGGTGTCAATGTCTTGCGACTTGAATTAACACTTAGTGACATTCAAGCTAGAATCTCTTTCCTACCAAGTGACTTTCGTTTTGAACTTAATAGGAGGTTAGAAACTCATTACTCAAAGCACACAATTGAACATGTATGATATTCTGAATCTCCACCAATAAAAGTGACGCATTATACTGGCCATACGTCCAAAACCCTGGATG
Source organism: Spinacia oleracea (assembly GCF_020520425.1). Taxonomy (NCBI): domain Eukaryota; kingdom Viridiplantae; phylum Streptophyta; class Magnoliopsida; order Caryophyllales; family Amaranthaceae; genus Spinacia; species Spinacia oleracea. The sequence goes on from NC_079492.1 coordinate 34,731,327, forward strand.
CTCATAGGTGCTCTAGAGAATAGCCCATGCAATTCTCATAGGAAGTGGCCTCACTTCCACACCTAAGTAGGTGAATCCCATCAAGTGTGAGCTACATCACACCACCAATAATATGGATATGGGTTCATTAAGAGCCGTATGCTCAACCTCGTTCAATAATAGCAAGCACATCATAAACATCTAAGGGATGGACAAAAAATAAAATGTGTGCTTCTGAATTATTACATAATGTTCCCCTTTGAACTCATAGTGAGTAGGAGTTCATTACCTTACAATTCATCCAATGGGCCTCAAGCCCATCCCCTCCGACGTTTCCAAAACTAGTTTCTTACATAGGCCTTTCGTTAACGGATCCGCGATGTTCTTTTCGGACTTGACATAGTCCAGTGATATCACTCCACTTGACAACAATTCTTTGACATCCTTGTGCCTCAAACGAATGTGTCTTTTCTTCCCATTGTAGGCTTGGTTGTTTGCCACGGCAATAGCAGATTGTGAATCACAATGAAGTGCAACTGAGGGAGCTGGCTTCCCCCACAGTGGAATATCTGCCAATTCAAGAGCAATAAACTCAGATTCCATAATAGACATAGCAATACAAGATTGCTTACAGGATTTCCAAGAAACAGCTCCACCCCCTAGGGTGAAGATATAACCACTAGTGGAGTTGACTTCATCATTTCCGAATACCCAGTTGGCATCACAATAACCCTCCAATGCTCCTGGAAACTTGGAGTAGTGCAATCCCCAATCCATGGTACCCCTTAGGTACCTAAGCAATCGCCTTAAAGCACCCCCAATGCTCATTGCTTGGGTTATGAGTGTACCTGCTCAATCTACTTACAGAATAGGCAATGTCAGGTCTAGTATAGTTCATGAGAAACATAACACTACCAATAATTTTAGCATACTCAGATTTACAAACATGATCACCTTTGTTTTTCTTTAAATAAATGATTATATCATAAGGGGTCTTGATTGGATCGACATCAAATGAATCAAACTTTTTAAGAATCTTTTCAACATAGTGAGCTTGGCTGAGACAGATGTCATTTGGAGTTCTAATAATTTTCACTCCCAAAATCACATCTGCCTCACCCATATCTTTCATTTCAAATTTTAAACTCAAAAATTCTTTTGTTTCATTCACTCGATCCAAATCAGTACCAAAAATTAGCATATCATCCACATAAAGACAAATAATCACACAACCAGAAGAATCATGTTTATAATAAACGCAAGAATCACCTTCATTTACATGATAGCCATTACTAGTCATTGTCTTGTCAAACTTGTCATGCCATTGCTTAGGCGCTTGCTTAATCCCATACAATGACTTGACCAGTTTACAAACTTTGTTTTCTTGACCTGGAACAACAAAACCTTCAGGTTGAACCATATAAATCTCTTCATCTAAATCACCATTCAAAAATGCAGTTTTCACATCCATTTGATGCACAACAAGATCATGAATGCATGCAAGAGCAATTAAGGTTCTAATGGTTGCAATTTTAGTTACAGGATAGTATGTATCAAAATAATCAATGCCATGTTTTTGAGTAAAACCCCTTACCACAATCCTGACCTTATACTTGTCAATGGATCCACATGATTTCAACTTTTTCCTAAAAATCCACTTACAGGTGATGGGTTTACAACCTCTAGGCAGATCAACCAATTCCCAAGTATTATTACTTAGGATTGACTGAAGCTCGCTATCAATGGCCTCTTTCCAGAAAACTGCATCAACTGACCTCATTGCCTCTTTATAGGTTCTAGGGTCGTCTTCTAGAATAAATACATACACAAAATCATCAGTAATCAAGAAAGGTCCAGTTAGGAAAGTAGTAACAAAATCATCACCAAAAGTTGTTTCCTTTCTTGCCCTTTTGCTTCTCCTTGGCTCTAAATCAGACTCATTATTAGTAGTGGAAGAAGGAGCAATGGGTAAAACATTAGAAGTGCTAGAAGATGGTACATCATTAATGCAAGAGATTTTCAAAGGAAAAGTGTTTTCAAAAAACTCAGCATCTCTTGCTTCAATAATGTTACCACTTGCATAGGAGTTGTTAGCACCCTTAACTAGAAAGCGATAAGCAGAACTTTGATAAGCATAACCAATAAAGATAGAATCAACCGTTTTGGGACCAATCTTGTCCCTTTTGAAACTAGGTAAGGCAACCTTTGCTAAGCACCCCCACACTTTCAAGTATTTCAGGCTTGGTGCTCGACCTTTCCATAGCTCATATGGGGTCTTGTCCAGTTTCTTATGAGGCACCCTGTTCAAAACATGACAAGCAGAAAGAATAGCTTCCCCCCACATATTATCAGGAAGCCCGGAACTAATAAGCATTGAATTCATCATAGTTTTTTCAAGTTCTATTTTTCCTTTTAGCAATCCCGTTTTGTTCGGGTGTGTAAGGAGCTGTTTTTTCGTGAACTATACCATTCTGTTCACAAAACGCCTTAAGGGTGTTAGGGTCAAACTCACCCCCTATCACTCCTAAGTCTCTTGATTTTCCTGTCTAGATGGTTTTCAACTTCAGCCTTGTACTTGAGGAACATCTCCTCGGCCTCATCCTTAGACCTGAGAAGATAAACCATGGTGAATCTAGAGCAGTCATAAACAAAAGTAATGTAATATCTTTTACCACCCCTGCTTTCATAGTTTTTAAAATCCCCCAAGTCACTATGAACAAGTTCTAGTACTTCTGTCTATCTATCTATTGATTTAAAGGGTTTCTTTGCAAATTTTGCTTCAACACATACTTCACATTTTGCAAAATCAGTTTTAGAAAAGCTTGGAATCATGTTCATTTGTTTAAGTCTTTTAATTGAAGCAGTATTAACATGACCCAATCTAGCATGCCATAAATCAATAGACTCAGCAATATAAGCAGAAGAAGTACTAGCTTTCTTATTCATAATTTCAATGGAAACATCAAGAGTAAACAACCCCCCATTACAAAAGCCCTTTCCCACAAATTCCCCATTGTGAGTAATAAGTAGTCTATCAGAATCAAAGGACAATTTCAAACCAACTTTCATAAGTAAACTACCAGAAATTAAGTTCCTACGCATTTCTGGACCATGTAAAACATTAGTTAAAGTGAGTGTTTTTCCAGAAGTGAGAGTGAGAACGATCTTCCCTTTGCCTTGGACAGTTGCGGAAGCAGAGTTACCCATGAATACATTTTCACCATCAGTTTTGTCATAGGAGGTGAACATTTCTTTGTTGGTGCAAATGTGCCTGGTTGCTCCTGTATCAACGATCCATTCAGCAACATCACCTGTCAAGTTAGCTTCTGAAACAACAGCAATAAAATTGTTAGGATCAGCAACTGCTTCAACAAGGTGAGCTTGATTCTGATCTGGCTTCTTCTTGACCCTGCAATCCCTGGACTTGTGACCAGCCTTCCCACATTCAAAACAATTACCCTTAAACTTATATTTCTGGATTTTCCCTTGAGGCTTGAACTGACTGCCCTTCCCCTTAAACTTATCAGAATAGAAATTGCCCTTAGGTTCAACCAGATTAGCTTTAGCAGAACCAGAAAATATAGATTGACCCTTATCCTTAATACGGTTCGCCTCCTCAATTTTTAGGTGACCTACGAGTTCCTCTAGGGTGATGTCTTTCTTCTTATGCATTAACTGGTTTCTAAAATCTTTCCATGAAGGTGGAAGTTTTTCAATTAAAACAATAGCAAGAGTGATATCACAAATGTTCAAACCCTCAGCAGCCATAGCAATGCAAATATTCTCATATGCATGAATCTGATCAATAATAGGTTTATCATCCTCAACTTGAAAGCCTAACCATTTACTAACACAAAAACGTTTAGTACCAGCATCATCAGTTCCATACTTTTTCTCTAAACCATCCCAAATATCCCTAGCATGATTATAGCCCATATAAATATCAAGCAAAGCATTCGACATATGATGCAACAACATTCCCTTACATGTTCTATCTGAAGGAAATAATGCCCTTGGTCCAAGTATGCATTCAATGTTAAGTCTAATAAATGCGGTTCAGTATTAATTAACAAGTTAATAATTCAGTGAGATCAAGTGAGCTGAATGCCTAGCTAGAGGCCGCTTCAGTTCAAGTGGAATTAATGATATTAATCCACAGCTTACTCTTGACTGAACCCGTAGGGTCACACAAATAGTACGTAAACGGATCAAGTATTTAATGGCATTAAATACTCCATCTATGGATATTCGAAATCGACGGATCTTGGTTTCAGTGGGAGCTGAGATCGTCACAGGCAAGAAATGAATACTCCGGAAACGATGATATTGCCGGAAACGGAAATATGGATCGTATCGGAAATATAAATATTATCCAAGTCGTAGATGTTGCCGGAAACGGAAACATGGTACGTATCGGAAAATATTATCGGAAATGGAAATATTGCCAGAATCGGAAATATTGCCGGAAACGGAAATATTGTCAGAATCGGAAATATTATCGGAATCGGAAAATAATTCCGGAAACGGAAATATTAAATATTTGTTCGAAACGGAAATTGATTCCGGAATCGGAAATATTAAATATTGTTCGTATCGGAAATGAATTCCGGAATCGGGAATTTAATCGGAAGCGTATCGTACGAATTAGCATCGGACGAGGCCCGCTAGACGAAGGCCCAGCACGAAGCCAGGCCGTCGCCCAGCGAGCCAACGCGCACCATCGCACGCCAAGCCTCGACCAGGCCCAGCGCAAGGCCAGGCCCACCCAAGGCCTTGGGCGCGCGCGCGAGAGCACAGCAGTGGGCCGAGCGCTGTGCGCCTAGCGTGGGCCGCAAGGCTTGCGCGGGTGTACGGTGCTCGTGCAATGCTTGTGCGGGAATCCTGAAGCAATCGGGATTCGAAGTGTGATTAAATCCTAAAACTATTAGATAATGATTATTTAATTAGAGTCCTAGTAGGGTTATAATTAAATAAATTAGTATCCTAATAGGATTCCAAAACCCTTTCCATAACTCTATAAATAGGTGCCTAGGGTCACATATTTTCATAGATTATTCAAGTATTCAAAGTGAGTTTTTGAGAGAAAGTTCAGACACATTCCTTGACTAAAAGTGCCGAAAATCTTTAGTACCTTAAGGGCGATTCTAGTTGGTCAATCTTAAGGCGGATCCGGACGTGCTGTGGACTATCTACGGAGGGACGACACTTGGAGTCCTAAAGACTTGTTCTTGTTCGGTTCGGGCGCAGCTAGGGAAGGCACGCAACAAAGAGTATGCATCTAAATTATGCTATATGATTATGTGTAAATAATATGTATTCCTGGCTAAATGGTTTTTCCGCATGATTTATGAATTGTCATATGTATCATAACCTAACAGTGGTATCAGAGCCTCTTATTATTTTCATAATCTAAATTGCATGAACATGGTTAAATATTACAAATTTGCAAGAATTAAAAGGGGTGATTAATTTTCGTAATTGTTAATTAATTGCAAATTGCGTTTATTTAATTATACGTACGCAGTTTTTCGGCAGTTTCTTCGTTACTCATCCAAATCGAGTGATTTTTGTGTCAATTCCGCATGTAAAAGGCATTCTAAAATTTTGACAAAATTTTTCAGCCGAACCCAGAATTCTCAAATTCGAAGCTTAACTATGACTTTTCGAAGGTTTTAGTTTTTCGAATGCAAAATTTCGTAAATTTAAGATGTTAAATTAAATATTTGCGATTCTTGTTGATAAATCTTGAATTTTTGATTGACCTACTGTATATGTTTAACAAGTTTGAATGCCTAGCCTTGTTAATTATGCAATCTAATTTGTAATTATGATTAATTAGTTGAAAATTAGAATAATTTAGAATTAATTTGATTTTCATAATTAATTATAATTTAATTAGAAACCTATGATTAAAAACCACCATAAAAATTGTAAATTTATGATAAATTTTGAATTTTTATGACCTAGGCTTGAATCCATGATAATCGGAAATCAATTGAATAATAAATTTTCGATTTTTCGCCCTAAAATTATGAAATTAATATTATTTATTAATTTGTCATTAATTTTAAATATAAATTTTAAATTTTTTATGCGATTCGTTCATATAACTTGCACGCACAAAGCAATGGACGCTTCGTGTTACCCTTAAGGGGTGTTGTATAGTGCGGGCATGCGACGACGAGCAAGGGAGCTCGTCGCCCATGCGGCACGAATGCAATGAGCAAGGGCAAGGTGCACGAGCACAAGGCAGCAGCCCTGCCTTGTGTCGTGGGCCACGAGCTATGGACGAATGGGCATGGGCGAAGGCAAGGCACGGCAGTCGCGTGTGGGCAGCAAGCGAGCTGCGCCACAACGCGCACTGCCTCGCGCAAGCGCGCGTAGCCTCGCGCGCAGCGAGCGCAAGCTCGCGTGCCACGAGCGCTGCGCCCAGCGTCGATCGCGCACAGCGAGCGATGGCTCGCGTGCATCGAGCGCTGGAGCGCGCGCAGCAAGCGCTGGCGAGCGCGCACAGCGAGCGATGGCTCGCGTGCATCGAGCGCTGGCGCGCGCGCAGCGAGCACCACTTGTGCGATGACTTGCGATGGGAAGATGCAGCAGCTATGCGACGAGCGCATGGGCTGCGCGCACATGGCCAGCGATGGCTGTGTGCGTGTGGCCCATGGGCGTGCGATGCGTAGGGTGTTTGCATTACGATTAGATCTTTTTGAATGTTTAGTTTGAAATTTTCAGTTTACGTAATTTTAAATAATTTTAAAATTAATAATTTAAATTATTTTCTTGGATTTTAATTTTGAATATTGTAATTATAATAAATTTTATTTATTCTAATTATTTTACTAAAATTAAAATCATGAATTAATTTAAATACGACTGAAATCAAATTAAAATTTTGGATTCAATTATAAATTTATATGGGCTTTAAATTTTAATTAAATTTGTATGTTTCCGGTTAGACTTGAAATACATTTTTATGTTTAAAATTAGTAAAGCATATGAATTTATTGGTTTAAGTGGGAGCCCTTTTAGTCGTAAACTCTTGATTAGGTTTACAAATCCTTAAGGTTAAAACAACTTGATTAGAATTAATAAGGACTGAATAATTGGTAGATTATTGGTGCCCTTGATTAATTGCTGCAAATGTTTACGTGATGCATAATGTGTTATACTAACCAGCTATGTGGGCCATTCATGATAATGAATGGGTGAATGGTATATATTGTATATGTACTGTTTTGCAGGTTATGAAGTGACTAGTATGGCCCAAATAGGATAGAAAATATGGTCTGTGTACCATTAATTTGAATGTAATTGGTCTAAAGTACCAAAGTCGTTTTTCAATTCAAATATGGTCTGCGTACCATCAAATAGTTGTAATTAGTTTTAATTATAGCTTATCCTATTTGAAGAAAATGGTGCCTCCCACGGAGATTTTCAAGACGGACTTTGAAGTCAATGCTTCAAGATGAAGTCGGGCCATACTAGATCACATTTATCTTATGCATGCTTTAAGTTATTTATTGCTTTAAATATGTCTTAATTATGCATGAGATTGTGGCTTGATTATGTTGCATGATTAAGGATTTTAGTTCACTTAAAATCTAACCAACATAGTAAGAGCCTTAAGTTCCAAACTTAAAAATTGAGTTAAAAGGTGCCATGCCAAAATATTCACTTGCTTGGATATCCTTTACATCAATCTAGTAATAGTTTTCGCTCAGCGAGGTGTTACTTATTGGTCCTAAAGGGGCAAGGTACACAAATAATTGTGAGTACATGTTAGTTTTGGTGAAACTCAACGATATAAGTAAGGAGTCCTTTTATGTCGTGGAAAAATCGATAGGTTTACCTAATAAGTTCTTAGATGTACCTATCAACCAAGAGTAGTTTCTAGACTATTAGCAAAAAGGCTTTTGCTTACCTAAAATGTTTTAGAATTGAGTCGACAAACTGTGCTTAATTCTTCAATGGTTTTAGGGTCTTGGAATCATTTTATTCACACCTGCCGGAACACATAATTCGAATAAAATGCTAATGACTTGTTTAAATTGCATGATTGCTTTCATTTTCAAGTTATTATTCATGATAAATGTTTAGACTTTGCATGCTTCAATGTATGTTTTAAATTAAATATCTTGCACTGCAATAAATCCTTTTAGAAAGGTAACAGTAAATTTCCTCGATTGGTAGTGAATCCAAGAACGATTCACGGAAATGAGAGAAAGTGAGCAATTTAAAATGTACGTTTCTTATAGCGACTTTTATGGTTGTTTTCGAACATCAAAATCGAATGGCAAACCAATTGGTGCTTGTGAATTCAAAATACAATGTAGTTTTGAGATCATAAAGCATTGAGCTTAAAACGCTCAGCTTTACCAATGGTTAACAACCTAATATCTTTGTCAATTTAATTCTCGAATGAGTCTAGTCCCTAGACATTCGAATAAATCGATGCTTAGAGAGCTTTAGAAGCTTCTGGAAAGATCATCTAGTTGAAGCAAAATATTCAACATAAATTAAAATGGTAAAAACCTTGTTGGTGACATTGGACATGTCTAACAAAGTATAAAAGTCAACACTAAAGAAATCAATTCTTAAGACTATAAGAAAGGGTACAAGAAATAGGAAAACGAGGAACGAATGAAAGGAATTTACGATTCCGTTTCTACCTATAAGTTTATGTTTAAAGAGAAGTGACCTAGCAATCAAACTTCCTTGGTATCATATACCGCTTGAGGTTCTTACTTCGGTAATAACTCAAACAATGGAAGCTAGGATACACTAATGACCTACAAGTGGGAAATGAAGCATGGCAATGCTACATTAGTTGTAGGGTCATCTAGTTTGTTTTAAGTCCTTTCAAAGGCTGGAACTTAATGGCTATTTTGTTCCATAATCAACATACCTAAATTTCTGTTTTCAAACACAGAAAGACTCACATTCAAGAAAAACAAAAACAATGTTTGTTTGTTTATTTGAATGAAATGGTCAATTACAGGTTGAGTCAATATGCTTGATTAAAACAAACAACTCTTTAAAGAACTTTACTAGGTTCAAATCAACCCCTTGATTTGAGTTCCACTAATCTTTGGCATTGTTGCTTAGACCATATCAACAAGTTAACATTCAAAAGCTCTATTTTTATAGACTTTTGAAAGTTCATTGATTTCTAGATCAATTTAAGACGACTAGTCTTACTTATTGAAAGTAACAAAAGATATGAACTATTGTTAGAACTCCTAGACAATAGAGTTCAAAGCTAAAGAAAGATTTTATGACTTTATTATTTCACATGGATTTGAGTGAATATAGGTTTATTTACTCAAATGTGATATAAGTTGAATCTGTTTGGCTAGTTCAAAGATTCAGAAGTATAAAATCCACTTGGCAAGAAATCATAAAGATCTAGGTTAGATCATGTTGATGATTACTTGAGACCAAATATGATCATCAATGATTGTGTGTTGTAATTTCACAATCTAGGTCCATAAGATATGGCATATCTTAGTTGGAATAATCGAAGTCAATTAGTACTTGATTCAATCAATGATGGATCATAAAGACTTTTCCTATAATTTCTAAAACAAAATGCTCAACTACCACCAAACTAAACCAAATTCGTCAAAGCTATTGAAAAGTAATTTCAAAATAACTTTTCATAAAATATATCTAAAGAGTTGCAAAACTCAGTGTGAGCTTAGTGTTTGTCATTCGACAAACTAAGGCTCAAGTATAGATATATGTTTCATTATGATTTATTCAAATGAAACACAAGGGTATTGTTTCTACCATGAATTTTTGAGAACATAATGTTTGTTTGCTCGAAATAATGTCCTTTTGGAGATTCGTTTCCAAAATGACAAGTGGGAGAAAATAGACCTCGAAAGTCTTCGAGGCGAACAACAAACATAAACGGACATTCCGGAGGCTTTTTCGAAGTGCTTCAGAAAATCCGAACTTATTCTTTAAGGACTTTAGAAGTGGCTTTAAAGAATAGACATCTCTTAGAAGACTTTACAAGTGCTTCAAGGAGAACAGAATATTCAAAGGACTTTCAAGTGGCTATTGATATTCTATTGTTTGATGTTCTATACCCTAGTAGGCATAGAGTTCAAGTCACTGGAACTATGAGATTCTTCTATTGGATAGTGAAGAAACATGGAGTTCAGGTCATTGAAGCTATGCGATTCTTCCATTAGATAGTGAAGAAACCTACAACTTGCAGTCAAACTATTATCATGTAGATTAATGAGTTTGTGACTTGTAAGAAAGCTATGACGAAACCCAGATTCCCTAAAATGGTTAGAGGCCATATATAGACTCAAATGTTTTAAATGGTTAGAGGCCATAAAACATACTCAATGTTTTGATGACAAAATTGAAATTTTGTTGATTTGCAAGAATAGTTTCACACCTATTGGTTGCAAGTTTGTTTTAAGGATAAAAACCATCAAACATGGAATTGTGTTCACACACAAAGCTAGATTAGTTGCTAAAGGTTACAAGCAAATTCATGGCATGGATTGTGTTGAAACCTCATGCAAAATCATAATGCTTAAGTCTATAATTCAAGCAATGATTGCATATTGGTACATATGGCAATTGGATGACAAAACGTATTCCTCAATCAAATGTTGGAAGAAAACTATGTACATGGTATATCATAGGATTTGTGGATCCAAATAAATGCTTGAAAGAGAAAGCTAGCTTATAAAATCTAAGTACAGATTTAAGCAAGCAATTGGGAATTGGAATTGTATTTTAAGTGAAGCTAATAAGCATTTTAGTTTCATAAAATATACATGATTCTTATAGATATATAAGAAGTTTAGTGGGAGTACTTAAAACTTAATTGGTCCTATGTGTATTACACACATATCTCTCTATTGTGAAACAACATTCAAATGCTAATGACTTAGATTTGAAATTATTCATCAATGATGGACCATGGCGAAACTTAGTACATACTGGGTATTAAGATCTATTTACAAAGATCTTATGATATTGTTTTGGATTAAGTAATGGCATTTACTAAATCAAACACGAAAGTCTCCATTGGAGATATTCGACCCATGTGAATAAATTTAAGTAAAGGATGTTTGAACTATGTATAAGCATTTACTAAGTTAAACATCAAAGGATCTAAATAAGATTCTTAACCTATATTATATGTCAAAGAATTTAGCTGAATTTAGTATCTACTGAAACTAGATAAGCTAAAGTTACATGAATAGAATTCAATTGGGAATTATTCTGCAAAAGAATTTATCATGTATGATATAATATGAGGATCGCCAAAAACGTATCGTATGACTTTAGCCATGACGAACATATACCAATCTCTACTGATCTAAGTAAAGATCAACTAGATTGAGATCAAGAATACTTATGGTACTTGAAAAGGTACATAGGAATAGTTCTTGATTCAAGGAAATAAAGATATGCTAAATATTGATGCTACACGCATAAACACTGGCAAAGGATCAAGCAAGACCCTTTGGAGTTAACCATTGATAAGGACGAGCTATAGAGCATCGTGTTTTGAAATGGCAACATGGGTTGGAGACCATGAGTTGTTGCGTGGGAAATTAAAATAATAATTTCTATGTTCTAAGATATAGTTGGAGAATCTTCCACATATCTATGAACTGCCTGGATAGGTAAATCCAAACAAAGCATCACTAGCAACCTATACAGTTGAAGTAAAAGTAATTATTGCCTAAGAAGCAATAAAACAGGGTTGTTTAAAGTTCTTCACTGAACTTGGGTAGATCACCTATCTGCTGGCTTGATGGTTCTTCATTGAAAAATGCGTAGAACCACTCTTGAAGCAAGAAAAACGTCTGCTAACTTGATGGTTCTTCATTGCAAAATGAGTAAAACCACCATCGTAGTAAGAAAGACTAGATCACATAATAAACAAACTCGAAAAGATCTTATCATCATATCTCGAAGAACATTCGATGAAAAGGATATTAAGATTGGCAAAGCATGATAACTAAACCTATGCAACAAGTGAGAAGCAACACTCACGTTGTAGCACTGGAAATCAAGCATAGCTTTGAATTCCATGAACTGTTTTAAAGATGGGTTTGAGGCCCATGGTTATAAAACAATGGGGTTGAACATTTATCATATATGAAATGTATTTTCATATTCCATTTAATCCTGGTTTAGTATTAAATGATGAGTCCCTTCAATTTGACGATATATTCAAGATAGACTGTCAGGACCAGTCCTGTGACTAAGAAATGTCTATCAAGTGAACTTGAATGTCAAAGGTTGAAAATGGTCCCTAGTCGGAGTTTTCTATAAAATTGGACGCATAGAAAATGTTAGACGACTAGAATGCAAGATGACTAGTAGTTCTGTTTCTTGAACTATGTGGACATGGCAATGTCATAATCATTTGCATAGATACTTACTTTGGGAAGACTAGTATCGGAAAAGACCTATGAAACTTTACTGTAAGAGATGAAAATCTGTCATAAGTAAATTTCATTAAAATTATTAGACACTAAATCCTCAATACCTGAGTGATTTGAGATTACTTGTTTGAGAACTGGTTACTTTGACGTTGACCAACCGTCGCACCGTAAAAGGAGGCTATAAAGGCAACGCTCAGGTAATCACCTATCAAACGAAGTCTAATCTCAAGATCGCAAGATTGGGATTGTCCTCCCATAAATCGGGATGAGATGCTTAAAAGTTGTACAAGGCCACTCGGAGAGCTAGAAACTATGAAATGCATGGCCGTGCTCGGATGAATCATAGTCTATGATTATCTGTTTATTTGATCAGTTGAACTCTGAAACCGAGAAACACCTCTGGACATAATAAGGATGACAACTCTTACCTTATGTTCAAGAGCAAGCATCGAGCGACAAAGGAATTAGGAAATGCACACTTGTCCCTAAGGACAAGTGGGAGACTGAAGGAAATAATGCCCTTGGTCCAAGTATGCATTCAATGTTAAGTCTAATAAATGCGGTTCAGTATTAATTAACAAGTTAATAATTCAGTGAGATCAAGTGAGCTGAATGCCTAGCTAGAGGCCGCTTCAGTTCAAGTGGAATTAATGATATTAATCCACAGCTTACTCTTGACTGAACCCGTAGGGTCACACAAATAGTACGTAAACAGATCAAGTATTTAATGGCATTAAATACTCCATCTATGGATATTCGGAATCGACGGATCTTGGTTTCAGTGGGAGCTGAGATCGTCATAGGCAAGAAATGAATACTCCGGAAACGATGATATTGCCGGAAACGGAAATATGGATCGTATCGGAAATATAAATATTATCCAAGTCGTAGATGTTGCCGGAAACGGAAACATGGTACGTATCGGAAAATATTATCGGAAATGGAAATATTGCCAGAATCGGAAATATTGCCGGAAACGGAAATATTGTCAGAATCGGAAATATTATCGGAATCGGAAAATAATTCCGGAAACGGAAATATTAAATATTTGTTCGAAACGGAAATTGATTCCGGAATCGGAAATATTAAATATTGTTCGTATCGGAAATGAATTCCGGAATCGGGAATTTAATCGGAAGCGTATCGTACGAATTAGCATCGGACGAGGCCCACTAGACGAAGGCCCAACACGAAGCCAGGCCGTCGCCCAGCGAGCCAACGCGCACCATCGCACGCCAAGCCTCGACCAGGCCCAGCGCAAGGCCAGGCCCAGCCAAGGCCTTGGGCGCGCGCGCGAGAGCATAGCAGTGGGCCGAGCGCTGTGCGCCTAGCGTGGGCCGCAAGGCTTGCGCGGGTGTACGGTGCTCGTGCAATGCTTGTGCGGGAATCCCGAAGCAATCGGGATTCGAAGTGTGATTAAATCCTAAAACTATTAGATAATGATTATTTAATTAGAGTCCTAGTAGGGTTATAATTAAATAAATTAGTATCCTAATAGGATTCCAAAACCCTTTCCATAACTCTATAAATAGGTGCCTAGGGTCACATATTTTCATAGATTATTCAAGTATTCAAAGTGAGTTTTTGAGAGAAAGTTCAGACACATTCCTTGACTAAAAGTGCCGAAAATCTTTAGTACCTTAAGGGCGATTCTAGTTGGTCAATCTTAAGGCGGATCCGGACGTGCTGTGGACTATCTACGGAGGGACGACACTTGGAGTCCTAAAGACTTGTTCTTGTTCGGTTCGGGCGCAGCTAGGGAAGGCACGCAACAAAGAGTATGCATCTAAATTATGCTATATGATTATGTGTAAATAATATGTATTCCTGGCTAAATGGTTTTTCCGCATGATTTATGAATTGTCATATGTATCATAACCTAACACTATCATCCTTAGCAAACTTAACCTCAAAATCATGAAATTCATCATCATCATCAGGTTTCACAACATCAGAAATAACATACGCAACATCAACTTGCTCCAAATAAAATCTCATCCTAATAGCCCAGCGTTTATAATTTTTCCCATCAAGAGGTTCCAATTTCGACATATCAGGAATAAGAAATTTCGACATATTCATAGCCATAACAGAATAGTTGTCTTTTAGATTGTTGGCTAAATAAGTAATTGGAACGACTTAACTGGATATTGCGTAATACGAACTGAACTATTTGTCGCGCCGTGGCCGGACCACTGCTCTAAAAGACAATTCCGCGCTACCTCCGATGCAGTAGAACTCTTGCGGTTTCCCTCCATGGTTTACACGACACCAAGGATTGTGTGCACTCACAAGCCTCGGTTGGAGACCAGAATATTTGCCCAGAAAATAGAAGAAGAGTGTTTAGAATTTGAGAGAGAACAGTAGAAGAGAATGCTTTCTGATTGTGTTTTGAGAGAAACTGTAGAGAGGCATTTATAGGGAAGCTGCAACATGGGGCAGTTACGGAATTAGTGGTTTGACTAATTATTTCTGACCGTTAGAAAATAATTAATCCCACCACTTACCAAAAATAAAGACCCGGACCACAAAACCCACCCCACGCCCGCGAACCGCATTCGCCAAGTACCAAGGCCCAAGGCCCGGCCCGCACGCGCGTGTGTGTTGTGTGTCCACCCATGCCACTCACATGCTTTCTTAACAAATGATTCCCTCAAGTCCCCAAATATAAACATTGAATATGGTTTGCGTTTTTCCCATGTGGGACTTTTCATATTCCCACATTTTCCCACTTCCCACTCATTTTCTTTTGTATTCTCACTAGGATTTCCAACAGTTAACTAATAAAAAAGTAACTAGCTTTTGGCCCGTTCTACGCACGGGCTACATTTTAAAAAACTCAATTTAAAAAAATGGTAAATTGACATACCAAAATGTTAAAGGTATAAATGTATAATACTTCACTAAAAACTTTCACTAATAATTTTGATAGTACGTAGACATAGTAAAATTCCCAAGATATATTGGGTGGAAGCATTACTTTTATGGAATATATTATGAGCTCCCCAAGACCACAAATACATTCTTAGTTTAGGAGTATACTCCCCCCGTCCCTTAATCCTCGACCCGGTTTGACTTTTTGCACTATTCATATAATTCACTTTGACCCTATTTTATTTCTAGTATATGAAAACAAATGTTAGTATATAATATATTGTTGGCTTCATCTTAATTTATATTTTTAAAATATTAATATTTTTATAAGTTTTTATAATATGTAGTTAAAGAAATTGGTGGTCAAAGTTGTGCATTGGCAAGCTTGCGGTCAAAACAGGTCGAGTATTAAGGGACGGAGAGAATATCTTTTTATCCAAGGGGTTTAAAAAATGAGAATAAGAGAAATATGCTAGTATGGAGTAACTAAGTTAAGCATATGTATTCTTTGAATTAAACCAAAGAAATCAACAAATCTTCAATATGCTAAGAAATTCACCATTGTTGTTTGTTGGATTAAAAACTATGTTTCAGTTGCCAAGTATATGTGAAGTTTCGCACCCTATCCTTTGCATCACAATCAAGAAAAATACCCAAAAGGAAAATGACCTAAGAATTAAGAGTTGTGATCAAGAACGACACGTGATATGTCAAAATTCTGGAAAATATCAAAGACTAAACCATTTTTTTAAAACTCAAAATTATACTTATAGAGTTGGGGGTGTGGTAGTAGTAGATGTCATACAGATTTCAAAACAAAAATGCATCCATGTTTGTCGGTTTTTAAGTTGTTTGTAAAAGAACTTGAAATATGATGACGCTTGAGGCAAGTCAGACAACAGGATGCAAAGAAGATGCACCGTTGATTTAAATGGGCTAAAAAAATGAATATAATGATAGCTTTAACTAATACCAACCTCATTAGGAAAAATATTTTTTCGATCCAAAAAACAATGTGGTGGACATGAATTAGAAGTTCACAACATAATTTTAACTTCCACCCACCTATAGAAAAATAAAATTCTTCAAAATGAAGAAATTTAGCAAAATAAGTCAGGGAGGAATATCGGTCTATAAAAAATTGTAAACATGTAGGTTTAATAAATAGTCAAATTCATTAACCAGAGAATTATAACCATATGAAACGTTTCTCATTCTTGATTCACCATAACCGTCAATGTATTAATCGATGTCTCTAATTAAATTGTTCTAAACGGTGGTAAACTAAAATTGGAAAGGGAAGGATGAAAGGTTGAGGTGACTTATTATGTTTTAAATGAAGAATTGATTATGTATTCTTGGCCACATGCCTTCCAAGTGGTCATAATTATGTGTCCGCCACGTGTCTTCAAAATGGTGTTGCTTACGTGTCGTAAAAAGGAAGTTGGTTTTCTTTTTTAAATACTAGGTACTCCCTCCGTTCCTAAATACGTGTCCACTTTGGACATTTACACGGTAATTAATAAAATTGAATGGTGTGTAAGAGGTAATGACTGTGAATGTTTTTTTTGGGAAAGGAAAAAATAGATAATTGTTTATTAATAAAGTATATATAAAAGTGGATGTGGTAATTGAAAAGTGGTAAAAGTGTAGAATGTGTAAGAAAAAGTAATAATGATTTATAGAAAAGTGGAAAAAATGTGTGGAAAAGTGGGAAAAGTGTATGGAAAAGTGGGGAAGGTGTATGTCCAAAAATGGAAACTGGACACTTATAAGGGAACGCTATTTATGGGAACTGGACACGTATTTAGGAACGGAGGGAGCATTGATTAATGGACAATAGATTAATTTTGATTCGTGTACATTCGAGTTCTGGATCCTCAGTTCCTCACAACAGTCACATTGACTCACAAGAGAGAAGAAACAAAGTGCCAAAGCCAATTAGCCAGCCATGGAAGCAGGTATATTCGAATCTCTAATCCCATCTCGCTATGTTTCATTTACTCTTCCAACTCATTCTCTCTCTTGCCCAATTGATTAATTTTACACCAAAATTCTTCAAATTTCTGTTCTTGATTCACCTTTACAACCCATGAGTTCCCCCAAAATTGCAGCCATGTTAGTCCCAAAACACCGCGAAAATGATTGGATTTTCGCCACAGAATCTGGGCATCTCCAGCTGTTGTTGGGTTCTCCTGGAATTTCTAGGTTAATTTTGATTGGTAATGTTCCAAATAATGATATAAATGTTGGAAATTTATATAAAAGGTCAATAGAAATGTGCTCAATTTATAGAGAGAAATTGGAGGGAAGTTTGTACCCTTTGTTGATGGCTTTATTACCCAAGGAAATAGCTCAACTGGCCAATTTTGAAGTACCCTTTTTGAGTTATGAGGATAGTGTGATTAGTAGTGTTGTATTAGAGAGGTGCTTTGGGTCTTGTGTGGGGGAAATGCTGGTTGAAGATGTTGAAATTGAGGGTTCGAGGAGGGAGTTTAGGAGGCGGTTGAGGTTTAAGAGAATGCCCAATTTGATACAGACTGAAATAAGCATTGTTCCATGTAATGGAATTGATGATACGAGGTTGAATTCCTTATGTATTGAAGAGGTAGAGTTTTGTCCGGAATTAGGGGTGTTGGTTCATCCTTACTTGGCACCGATGGTGGCCGGTTTGTCTTTGATTGGCGGGTATATTCAAGAGTGTTTTGACTCCGAGGTCAGGCCAAGAGGGCTTTGCATTGGTGTTGGAGGTGGGGCATTGCTTAGTTTTATATCATTCCAATTAGGTTTTGAGGTTGTAGGTGTTGAGATGGATGATGTAGTTTTGAGGGTTGCAAAGCAATATTTTGCGCTACAAACTGGCAATGATATTCAGCTTTGTCTTGGTGATGGGATTGAAATTTTAAAGAAGGTAGCATTGTTTGACCGCGACAGTAAATCAAGTCCTTCGGTTGCCGATAATGTACGAGAGGATCATTGTAAGGATTATTTTGAATTGTTTGTGTCCAAATTTCTTGTTATCATGGTTGACCTGGATTCTGGTGACCCAAAAATGGGTATTAGCGCCCCTGCATTAGAGTTTTTGCAAAAAGATGTACTTCTAGCAGCCAAATCGTGTCTGTCTGAGCAGGGAATTCTAGTTTTGAATGTAATTCCTTCGAGTAAGTCATTCTATGGTATGTTGATACTTGAATTGAAAGAAGTGTTTGTGGATTTGCATGAGATAGATTGTGGAAATGGAGAGAATTTCGTTCTTATAGCATCAAATACATCTGCGGCTTTAAATTTTGGTGAAACTGAAAATGCATTTCTGAGAAAGCTGAAGTCTGTTATTTCAGAACCACTTGTGGATTCGATCAGGAAAATATGAAGTTTATAATAGATTTTTTTGCGGGATTCTAACTTCTAATACTGCTTCATGGAGTTATGACTTGATTGAGAAACTCCGCTTTTGTCAAGCTGTTAATGGCTGCAATTCTTGAATTTTTTCTCGGTAGTTTTTAAATCAGAATGCTATATGTTGTCTATATTCAAGATATGAGCTTGATCTCATAGGGCATGGTTAACTTGAAGTTAGAACTCGTCCGTATCCTTGTGTGGGCTGAAGAAGGTCTTCAATTTGGTATAAGGTCTGATATGAAGTGAGACAAAGAGTAGGAGAATTTTCTAAGGTAATATAGCAGTCTTATGAGTTTGATTCTTATCATTTTCTTTCTTATTATGTCATAGTTATGTCAAAACATGTAGGTTCGTGTTTTTCATGTCATTTACTGTTTTGAAATGCCTTTATTTTATCCACTTTGCGTGGGTAAGTTGATGCTTGCTTCATTTCTTATACTCCGATTATTTAATTCTTCTGACTACAAATTGTTTACAACTATCCTTCTATTCAAAAGTGAATTCTGTTACTTCGGAAGTATACATGCATTCTGTCATGAAAACATGAATTTTATTCTCTGAACTTTTATCTGGTATCTAACTTCTAAACTCCGCCATGGAGCTATAACTGAGAAACTTTTATAATATTCACCATACTGTAATGGCTGCACTTTATCTGTTCCTAGTGGATTATGAGGAAAGCAGAGTGCTGCATGTGATGTACATGAGTGAGTAGTCTACATCTAATAGTATGCCATTTTCCACTTGTTTTCTGATCTCCAGGACTTTAGTTCATCCAGAATTTGGAATACTTCTGTTTTCAGTGGGTAATAAGATGTGTTCTGAACTGAAACTAAGCATTAGGGGAAGTTTTCCCTAATCTGTTACCAAAATCTGTCTTCTTTTTCAAGTTCTTATTTGAAGCAGGTTGGCCATATTATGTATACATTCATGTTATTGGATCATTCTCTTGGACCGTTGATGTTCCTTTTCTGCGCTTTGCCTTTGTAGGTGTGTCCCTACACGCGTGTTTGGTCTGTGGTTGCTTCATTCCGTAAATCTTTTGTTTCTCTTTCGGGCACAACTAGTTTCTTTTGTAGTGAATGATTTACAGAACATAATTGTTATAAAGGTACATATGTTTTCCGTATGTTCGTCACACTTGTAGCTAAGTCTCTACATTGCATCTTAGTATCTATCTTTGCATACTATACATATGAAGTTGATAACATTCATCTTCTATTCCTCTTTTTCTCATAAAACCATGTCAATGATTCATATAGGCTTAAGCTATTTATCAACTTAGAAATGATGTACATACATGGGACTGGGGTGTGCGTGAACTAGCACTTTTTAAACGTCTGGTGTTTCATTTTCATGTTATTAAATGATTGCTCTGAATCAGCTTGGTTTTTTATTTGAATATTTGCATACGTAACGAAGGTGTCCGAGGACATCTAAGTCAGAGTCCAGAAGATAGTAACTTTCAAGCGATATTGCCTGCTATGCACTTTCTTTTTAAGTACACAGTCAAACATGTATTTTCATGTGCTGGTCTGATAATTTTCTGAACTACTAATTCTCCTGAAAGATCTTGGTCATGTGGAAATGAATGTGTAGGCAATTTTCTTAGACATGGGATGCTTGATTGGTATAATTGGGAAATACAGTTAGAATCTTTGTTATGCCGTCTATCTTGCTATAGATATGACTGCAATTGATGTCTCTAAAATAACCTCAAATGCAGCCCAAATCAGTTTGAAGAACTTCTTCATCTTCATTACGCAACTATCAAAATATTCCTTAAGGGCTTGAGGCTCGGGCTCGGGCTCAAGTGTTATCTCAAAGGCTCAAAATATGCCTTGAGCACTTGAAAGAAACTGAGGTTTCATTCGTATGGAGTCGGTAGCGAGTAGTATATACAAAGATCAATGCCAAGATAATCAACCAAAAAAAACAACCCCAATTCGCCACAATAATTCACAAAAATAATTCACCAAGCCTAACCAATAAATGGCAGAAAATATAGTCAATTTGGAAATATTACAAACAACACACGAGAATCATACGCAGAAAATACCTTTCATATGAAGCGTAAAGACCCCGAGACTTATGAAGGGTCCACCCTTTCCTTTTCTTATTAAGATCTCTATATAATTGAGGATTACCAAACCTAACTTCAGTTCCCCAAGGGTTTACAACCCATCAACAAGCGTCATAGAATGAGAGATTAACAAAAGATACAAAAGTGAAGAATATCATCGAAAACATTGGTGTTTGTTTGGAAACAACAACTAACCATCTAGGGCTTAAAACGAGAATAACACCATCTTAGATGAACCTTGTATGTCCTCGATAAGCTGCCCAAAATCAGACAAAATCCGACCATGTTTGTACCTTGATTGGATTACTTGAGCGTGAGAAAGTAAAATTCCAAAAATTGTTGCACTTTTGTAAACTCCCACTCAAATCTCTATGTTGCCATATTTTCATGTGTGTAAAATTCTGATGTCCTCATTACTTTTGGACACTTCTAATACACCTCAAAGCTTTTGTTGAAGCAACCTCAAAATTTTCAAAATGGACCAAATCATGTTAGATTGTATATTAGCACAAGTTTATAGAGACTTATGCACAAAAGTGCGTGAGATCCACAACAACCTCCCCCGTTATCCCATCATGGATAAGATAGGATCACTTCCAAAATCATCTCCGACTAGCTTATTACATTAGCTAAGCTTGCTATCAGATGCCACCTTTGTCAACATATTTTGCTCGCTTCCGTTGTTGCATTATACTTTTTCTGTGCCTTGGTTTTGAACAATGCTACACATCTTTGTAGCCATGAATTTTTTTGTTATCAAGATCAGTTGTCATGCCTGTATATCCTTCTAAGTATTGGTATAGGTTTGCCACTTTTATAACACAAACTTAATTTGAAAGTGCCTTAATCCACTTCAATACTTCCATTAACTCTTACCCGAATTGGATGATTGCCTGCTCACAAAACCAACAACAAATATTTGGTCTTGAACACACCATAACATACATCAAAGGACCAATAAGGAAAAGAAGAGTAAGGATTTGGTGACATACTTGCTTTCTCCTTCCCTGTTGTAGGAGTTGCTAATGGTGTACTAAAAAGACTTGGCATGCTACATATTGAACCTTTGAAGCACCCGTTCTGTTTTTTTCCCCTTGTGATTCCTACAATGTCACGAGCAATCTTCATGCCTATGGACTCAAGTCTTTCGTGTTAAATGATTTGGAGATTTTGTACAAGTCTTTTTGGAATTTAGAATCATCTCTACATTTTGTCCAACCCTTGTTTGTCATGGGAATGTGGGATATGTTGATAGTTGGAGAGATGCATAGACGGTTTGAAGTAGGATGAGTATGAATCAATGATTGGTTGCAAAATATGTTCAAGCCCTTTAAGGAAAAGAAAATTAAAGCAGAATGGTGCATATATGTTGATAAAGGTGGTTCCCAGAAGCATGTGCTTTGTAGTATGCTTCTTGGGATGAGTTCGAGTGATACATCTAGCGGGGGGGATTGTTGTGGGTCCAGTCTACTTTTGGCTGTAAGTCTTAATAAACCTGTTCTAGTATATTAACCCAAAATATTGTCTTATGTATTTTGGTCCACTTTGGACATTCCAAGAGAATCTTTTAGGGGTATTAGTTGTCTAAAATGTAGGACATCAGATTTTTCCGCACGAGACACAGAGTTGACTAAGAATTTCCAAGTGTAATCCAATCGAGGGGCAAACATGGCCTATATGGCTAATTTTGGGCAGCTTGTTGGGGACATAGGACTATAGGAGGCTTCATTTTAGATGGCGTGATTTTTGAGTCCCGCATGGTGAGTTATTGTTGCTGGACAAAACACCTATGTTTGTGGTGATATTCTTTACCTTTGTCTTTAATTTCTTATTGTTAGGATGCTTGTTAGTGGGTTGTAAACGTTTGTGGAACTTATGACTTTGGGTTTATTTCTTTTCAGCTTTATGGAGTAGCACTAGGAGAAGTTTTTCCAAGGTATACCTTTGTTTTGAAAGTTATTTCTCTTATTTTCCTTTCTCCACATATTATTTATTCATATATGTAATTGATCATTCTCTTGGAATGTTGTTCCTTTCTACTGTCTGCCTGTTTGAGTGGTTGTGTTTATGCGTGTGATCACTGATCAGTGCATGATTGTTTCATTTTGTATATCTATTGTATCTCTTCTGACTGCAACAAGTATCCTTCACAGTTCTTAGATAAAATTAGATGTGTTTTTGTTTTCATCTCATTGAAGCTAAATCTGTACAATAACAGCTTGGTTTTTATCTAAGCATGCATGTAAGATGTGTAACATTCATCTTATGCTCCCCTCTTTCTTGATTATGTGAATGAATTATGTAGGCCTATCTTCTTGGATATGTTATCCATACCTAGCACTTTCTACTTGTCTGGGATTTCGGATAAGTGCTCTGAATCGGTTTAGTTTTTTATCCGAATATTTGTATTCATGTGACTTATGAGGATATTGCAATAATCCAGCCCAACCGTCGCCCGAACCTCAAGGAAGTTCGCCAAACTTTTCAAAAAGTTCGGACAAACTTCCCCTTGGTCCACCCGAACTGCGCTGCTGAATCGTTTTTTCCTTGTCTGATCCCAACTTTCTTCTCTCTCTCTCTCCTCTTATTCGGCTTCCCTTCATACAAACCCAACTCCCTCTCTCCATCTCCTACCTCTTTAATCTCCAGTTGTCTTAATTTCTACCACTACAAATTCATCTCCACCACTTTAAACACAGTTCATACCTCAAATTTTCTAAATTTCACAGCCACCCAAATTTCAATTACATTCAAGTAGTGGTGTTTCAAGTGGATTATTTTTTTGTGTTCTTCATTGCTTCTTAGAGTTGTGAGGAACATTTCCTCCCCATCCACTAGTTTTTGTTAATTTATGTTTTAAAATTCATGAATTAATATTTGCCCAAATTGATATTTTCATGCTTGATTCTTGCTTATCATTGGAATATTTAAGTAAAGCTTCCCAGCATTGAGGGGTATTGAAGTGGAGTAGTAGTATAGAAGGAGTGTTCTTGGGTGAATTTTTGGTTTTGGGAGATTGTTGGTCTGAACAAAAAAAAAATGGCTAGCCTATTTAAGAAAGGGAGCTACTGCTTCCGAAGAACCTACTTCCTCCCATCCTACACCAAGGGATGAGGTAGAGGAGCCGAAAGCTCCACGCCACCCAACCTTGAGACTTCTGGGTTTAAGTTCTCAAAGGCGAAGTTTTGGGAGTGTTTTTATACAAACAGGTAATATTGTGAGATTTTATTTGGTTGGCTTGGATGCTATTGGATCTTTTGATTGCTTAGTAGATTAATGATGAATATATTTATTGATTATTTGATGTTGTCAGTTGTTGAGATAGCTAGTATGTTGAGTGAATAGTTCTCTGCTAAGGAGGATAGGGTGATGGGATCAGATGATTAGGCCTACCCGCTTCTACGATGATGAGGCAGCGACGAAGTTAGGGATTAAGGAGAAAGCAAAGAGGTTGGCGGAAAATTTTGGGTGCTCGGATTTCCTTGAGGTGGCTGTGAACACTTGTGCTCGTATTGCCCGTCACTTTCTTTCATTTCTTGGAAAAGAGGTGGCTAAGGTCAATAAAGATGATGATGTGATCATAATCCATTTTAAGCTCTTCAACACAAAACACTCTCTCAACAATGAGGAACTCTCATCAATCCTCAAGCTTCGAGTGAAGATGTGGGGTGACTCATTTATTGTATGAGGTGAAGGTGAATAGGGTTGAGTACCACGAGCAACCTTGGTGAGTTGATGGAATCAAAGCTCCTCCTTCAAATCAGTCTTTCAAACAAATCAGTCAAGACATCCTCCATCATCCGTCCGGCATCAAGATATTATCAAGATTGCTTGCTATTCCGTGTTCTTCAAAGGTGGTCTGGGAAATGAAGGAAATGATGCCCTTGGTCCAAGTATGCATTCTATGTTAAGTCTAATAAATGCGGTTCAGTATTAATTAACAAGTTAATAATTCAGTGAGATCAAGTGAGCTGAATGCCTAGCTAGAGGCCGCTTCAGTTCAAGTGGAATTAATGATATTAATCCACAGCTTACTCTTGACTGAACCCGTAAGGTCACACAAATAGTACGTAAACGGATCAAGTATTTAATGGCATTAAATACTCCATCTATGGATATTCGGAATCGACGGATCTTGGTTTCAGTGGGAGCTGAGATCGTCACAGGCAAGAAATGAATACTCCGGAAACGATGATATTGCCGGAAACGGAAATATGGATCGTATCGGAAATATAAATATTATCCAAGTCGTAGATGTTGCCGGAAACGGAAACATGGTACGTATCGGAAAATATTATCGGAAATGGAAATATTGCCAGAATCGGAAATATTGCCGGAAACGGAAATATTGTCAGAATCGGAAATATTATCGGAATCGGAAAATAATTCCGGAAACGGAAATATTAAATATTTGTTCGAAACGGAAATTAATTCCGGAATCGGAAATGTTAAATATTGTTCGTATCGGAAATGAATTCCGGAATCGGAAATTTAATCGGAAGCGTATCGTACGAATAAGCATCGGACGAGGCCTGCCGGACGAGGGCCCAGCACGAAGCCAGGCCATCGCCCAGCAAGCCAAGCGCGCCACACGAACAGCCAAGGCCACGCCAGGCCCAGCGCAAGGCCAGGCCCAGCAGGCCGTGGCAGCGCGCACAGCGCGCGCAGCGCGCGCAGGTGCTTGCGTGGGCTTGTAGCTCGCGTAGGCCTCGCTGCGTGGGCTGCTGCTCGCACGCACGCGCATGGGCGGCCCATCGTGGCTGCCGTGTGTGTGTGCGTAAGTGTTTGTGTTCATGCACGATTCCTAAAACGTGCAGAGTTCGGTTAATGATTAAATTCCTAATTCTATTTGATAAATTAATTAATTAGAGTTCTTGCAGGATTCTAAGTTTAATTAATTCGTATCCTAATAGGATTCCAATTCTCTTTCCATACCCCTATAAATATGTGGCCTGGGTTCACAATTTATAACGAGTTTTAAAGTATTCAAAGTGAGTTTTTGAGAGAAAAATTCAGTCACACATCTTGCTCAAAAGTGCCGAAAATTCTAGTACCTTAAGGGCGATTCTAGTTGGTCAATCTTAAGGCGGATCCGGACGTGCTGTGGACTATCTACGGAGGGACGACACTTGGAGTCTTAAAGACTTGTTCTTGTTCGGTTCGGGCGCAGCTAGGGAGGGCACGCAACAAAGAGTATGCATCTAAATTATGCTATATGATTATGTGTAAATAATATGTATTCCTGGGTTAATGGTTGTTTCCGCATGATTTATGTAATATCATATGTATCATAACCTAACAGTGGTATCACGAGCCCCTTATTATTTTCATAATCTAAATTGCATGAACATGGTTAAATATTACAAATTTGCAAGAATTAAAAGGGGTGATTAATTTTCGTAATTGTTAATTAATTGCAAATTGCGTTTATTTAATTATACGTACGCAGTTTTTCGGCAGTTTCTTCGTTACTCATCCAAATCGAGTGATTTTTGTGTCAATTCCGCATGTAAAAGGCATTCTAAAATTTTGACAAAAATAGTATTTTTCTGCCGAACCCAGAATTCTCAAATTCGAAGCCTAACTATGACTTTTCGAAGGTTTTAGTTTTTCGAATGCAAAATTTCGTAAATTTAAGATGTTAAATTAAATATTTGCGATTCTTGTTGATAAATCTTGAATTTTTGATTGACCTACTGTATATGTTTAACAAGTTTGAATGCCTAGCCTTGTTAATTATGCAATCTAATTTGTAATTATGATTAATTTGTTGAAAATTAGAATAATTTAGAATTAATTTGATTTTCATAATTAATTATAATTTAATTAGAAACCTATGATTAAAAACCACCATAAAAATTGTAAATTTATAATAAATTTTAAATTTTTATGACCTAGACTTGAATCCATGTAAATCGGAAATCAATTGAATAATAAATTTTCGATTTTTCGCCCTAAAATTATGAAATTAATATTATTTATTAATTTGTCATTAATTTTAAATATAAATTTTAAATTTTTATGCGATTCGTTCATATAACTTGCACGCACAAAGCAATGGACGCTTCGTGTTACCCTTAAAGGGTGTTGTATAGTGCGGGCATGCGACGACGAGCAAGGGAGCTCGTCGCCCGTGCGGCACGAATGCAATGAGCAAGGGCGTGGTGCACGAGCACAAGGCAGCAGCCCTGCCTTGTGTCGTGGGCCACGAGCTATGAACAAATGGGCATGGGCGAAAGGCAAGCCAAGACAGTCGCGTGTGGGCAGCAAGCGAGCTGCGCCACAACGCGCACTGCCTCGCGCAAGAGCGCGCAGCCTCGCGCGCAGCGAGCGCAAGCTCGCGTGCCACGAGCACTGCGCCCAGCGTTGCTCGCGCGCGCAGCGAGCGATGTCGCGCGCCCAACGAGCGATGTCGCGCGCCCAGCAACGATGTCGCGCGCACAGCGAGCGATGGCTCGCGCGCACAGCGAGCAATGGCTCGCGCGCACGGCGAGCGCTGGCGAGCGCGCACTGCGAGCGATGGCTCGCGTGCGATGAGCGCTGGCGCGCGCGCAGCGAGCACCACAGCGTGCGATGGCTTGCGATGGGAGATGCAGCAGCTATGCGACGAGCGCATGGGCTGCGCGCACATGGCCAGCAATGGCTGTGTGCGTGCGGCCCATGGGCGTGCAATGCGTAGGGTGTTTGCGTTACGATTAGATCGTTTTGAATGTTTAATTCGAAAATTTCAGTTCACGTAATTTTAATTAATTTTAAAATTAATAATTTAAATTATTTTCTTGGATTTTAATTTTGAATATTGTAATTATAATAAATGTTATTTATTCTAATTATTTTACTAAAATTAAAATCATGAATTAATTTAAATAACGACTGAAATTAAATTAAACTTTTTGGATTCAATTGTAAATTTATATGAGCTTTAAATTTTAATTAAATTTGTATGTTTCCGGTTAGACTAGAAATACATTTTTATGTTTAAAATTAGTAAAGCATATGAATTTATTTATTTTTGCTAAGCAAGACACAAAGCCTATTACAAGGTTATAAACCAATCATAATCTCTCTTGCTCACAGCTTTTGGCAAAACTATTTGAATTCTGCCCTTAACCAACTGCTTCAAGCTACCCACAGTGTGACTAACAGTGGGGATGTGATTATCCCAAAAGCTTGCATTCCTGCTCTTCCAAATCAGGTACACAGCAGTACCAATAGCAGCAAAAATAACTTGTTTTCTGAACTTAGTAACTCTGCTATGACCAATCTTCCTTACCAACTGATGCAAGGTACCAGCCATAGGAACACCCAACCACTGCTGCATTGCCTGCATAATCTGATAGCTGAACTGACACTGAAAGAAAAGATGGTTGTGATCTTCATCCTGCAACCCACAAATCAAGCATAGAGCAGATTGACTAATCCCAATTCTAGCTAATATGAATTTATTGGTTTAAGTGGGAGCGCTATTTAGTCATAAACTCTTGATTAGGTCTGCAAATCCTTAAGGTTAAAACAACTTGATTAGAATTAATAAGGACTGAATAATTGGTAGATTATTGGTGCCCTTGATTAATTGCTGCAAATGTTTACATGATGCATAATGTGTTTTACTAACCAGCTATGTGGGCCATTCATGATAATGAATGGGTGAATCGTATATATTGTATATGTACTGTTTTGCAGGTTATGAAGTGACTAGTATGGCCCAAATAGGATAGAAAATATGGTCTGCGTACCATTAATTTGAATGTAATTGGTCTAAAGTACCAAAGTTATTTTTCAATTCAAATATGGTCTGCGAACCATCAAATAGTTGTAATTAGTTATAGCTTATCCTATTTGAAGAAAATGGTGCCTCCCACGGAGATTTTCAAGACGGACTTTGAAGTCAAAGCTTCAAGATGAAGTCGGGCCATACTAGATCACATTTATCTTATGCATGTTTTAAGTTATTTATTGCTTTTAAATATGTCTTAAAATGCATGAGATCAAAAGCTTGATTATGTTGCATGATTAAGGATTTTAGTTCACTTAAAATCTAACCAACATAGTAAGAGCCTTAAGTTCCAAACTTAAAAATTGAGTTAAAAGGTGCCATGCCAAAATATACACTTGCTTGGATATCCTTTACATCAATCTAGTAATAGTTTTCGCTCAGCGAGGTGTTACTTATTGGTCCTAAAGGGGCAAGGTACACAAACAATTGTGAGTACATGTTAGTTTTGGTGAAACTCAACGATATAAGTAAGGAGTCCTTTTATGTCGTGGCAAAATCGATAGGTTTACCTAATAAGTTCTTAGACGTACCTATCAACCAAGAATAGTTTCTAGACTATTAGCAAAAGGCTTTTGCTTACCTAAGATGTTCTAGGATTAAGTCGACAAACTGTGCTTAGTTTTTCAATGATTTTAGGATCTTGGAATCATTTTATTCACACCTGCCGGAACACATAACTTGAATAAAATGCTTAATAAACATTGAATTATGCATGTATGCTAGAATTTAAGTTTATTAAGAGAAACTGTGAATGGTTATTTATTTGTTTATTCTTTTCAATTGTAGTTTTTAATATGGCAAACAACAATTCATTCAACATTCGATCAATTCTCGAAAAGGAGAAGTTGAACGGGAAAAACTTCCTTGACTGGCAAAGGAACTTGCAAATAGTTCTTATGCAGGA
The DNA here is from genome assembly GCF_020520425.1 of Spinacia oleracea. Classification (NCBI taxonomy): domain Eukaryota; kingdom Viridiplantae; phylum Streptophyta; class Magnoliopsida; order Caryophyllales; family Amaranthaceae; genus Spinacia; species Spinacia oleracea. The sequence continues at coordinate 34,760,771 of NC_079492.1, forward strand.
AGAAAAGGAGTATGTCCTAGATGAGGCGATGCCCGAAGCTGCAGGCGACGGGGTCACTCGGGCAGCCCTCAATCGTTGGATTGATGCCAACAAGGATGTGAAATGTCTAATGCTCGCCACCATGAGTGCAGATCTGCAGAAAACGTTCATCAACTCAGATGCTTTCACAATCATCAGTGAGTTGAAGAACATGTTCCAAGATCTGGCTCGAGTCGAAAGATTCGAGACTCATAGGCAAATTCTTGAGACCAAGCTTAAGAAAGGCGAGCCCGTAAGTCCACATGTTCTCAAAATGATTGGACTCATTGAGAATATGAGTCGGCTGGATCAGCAATTTTCTCAGGAAATGGCTATAGACACCATCCTCCATTCTCTTCATAGCGGGTATGATCAGTTCAAACTGAACTACAGTATGAATAGTCTGGACAAAACGAAACGCTCACTGAGCTTCACGGTATGCTGAAGACCGCTGAAAAGACGCTCAAAAGTGATAAGCAGGATGTGCTTATGGTGCGTGGGGGCAAGTTCAAGAAATCTGGAAAGAAGAGGAATGCTAAGAAAGGTGGCAATAAGGCCAGCCCAACTAAGCAAACTGGCGCCAAATCTGTAAAGAGGAAGGTCAGTCAACCCACTTCTGAATCCGAATGCTTCTACTGCAAGAAGAAGGGGCATTGGAAGAGAGATTGCTTGAAGCTAAAGGAAGATCAGAAGAACGGAACAGTCGTTCCATCTTCAGGTATTTTCGTTATAGACTGTATACTTGCTAATTCAACTTCTTGGGTATTAGATACAGGTTGTGGCTCACACTTATGTTCCAATCCACAGGGACTAAGAAGAAGTAGAAAGTTAAGCAAGGGTGAAGTCGACCTACGAGTGGGAAATGGAGCACGGATTGCTGCATTAGCTGTAGGAACTTACTATTTGTCGTTGCCCTCCGGGCTAGTTTTGGAACTGGAAGAATGTTTTCATGTTCCAAGTCTTACTAAAAACATCATTTCAGTTTCTTGCTTAGATGCTAAGGGATTTTCCTTTTTAATAAAAGACAATAGTTGTTCGTTTTATTTTAAAGAGATGTTTTATGGATCTGCTAGATTAGTCAATGGACTTTATTTATTAGATCACGACAAACAAGTATATAACATAAATACCAAAAAGGCCAAAAAGGATGATTCAGATCTCACCTATCTGTGGCATTGTCGATTAGGCCATATAAACTTGAAACACTTAGAAAGACTTCAAAAGGAAGGAATTCTAGAACCATTTGACTTAGAGGATTATGGTAAATGCGAATCATGTTTACTTGGCAAAATGACAAAGCAACCTTTCTCTAAAGTTGGAGAAAGAGCAAATGAACTATTGGGTTTAATCCATACAGATGTATGTGGACCAATGAGTACAAATGCTAGAGGTGGTTTCAGCTACTTTATCACTTTCACTGATGACTTCAGTAGGTATGGTTATGTCTACCTAATGAAGCATAAGTCTGAATCCTTTGACAAATTCAAGGAATTTCAGAGTGAAGTAGAGAATCAATTAGGCAAGAAGATTAAGGCACTGCGGTCTGATAGAGGCGGTGAATATCTGAGCTATGAATTTGATGACCATCTGAAAGAATGTGGAATTCTATCAGAATTGACTCCTCCTGGAACACCACAATGGAATGGTGTGTCGGAACGGAGGAACAGAACCTTGCTAGACATGGTCAGGTCAATGATGGGTCAGGCCGAACTTCCATTAGAATTTTGGGGACATGCACTAAATACAGCTGCACTCACTATAAATAGAGCTCCGTCTAAAGCTGTCGAAAAGACTCCATACGAATTATGGTTTGGAAAGCCTCCAAATGTGTCTTTTCTTAAGATTTGGGGATGTGAAGTATACGTCAAGCGATTAATTTCAGACAAACTTCATCCAAAATCTGACAAATGTATCCTTGTGGGCTATCCAAAGGAAACAAAGGGGTATTACTTCTACAATACAATTGAGAACAAAGTGTTTGTTGCTCGAGATGGTGTCTTTTTGGAGAAAGATCACATTTCCAAAATGACAAGTGGGAGAAAAGTAGACCTCGAAGAAATTCGAGTCGAACAACAAACTCTAGAGAATGCTCAAGATGACATTCAGGATGAAACTCAGAGATCTTTGGAAGAATCTGGTGAGAATCATGGTCAATCTAGAAATGTTACCCCGCGTAGATCGCAAAGATATAGATCTCAACCGGAAAGGTACTTAGGTATTTTGACGAACGAGAGCTATGACGTTCTATTACTTGAAAGTGATGAACCTGCGACTTACAAACAAGCTATGACGAGCCCTAGCTCCAAGCAATGGCAAGAAGCCATGCAATCTGAATTAGACTCCATGTCTGAAAACCAAGTATGGGATTTGGTCGATTTGCCAGATGGCTACCAAGCCATTGGAAGCAAATGGGTTTTCAAACTGAAAAAGGACAAGGATGGGAAACTTGAAGTTTTCAAAGCTAGATTGGTTGCAAAAGGTTACAGACAAGTCCACGGTGTGGATTACGATGAAACTTTTTCACCAGTTGCAATGCTAAAGTCTATTCGGATAATGTTAGCAATCGCTGCATATTACGATTACGAAATATGGCAGATGGATGTCAAAACTGCTTTCTTAAACGGCGTTTTAACAGAAACTGTGTTTATGACACAGCCTGAAGGTTTTGAGGATCCAAAGAATGCTAAAAAGGTATGCAAGCTAAAGAAGTCAATCTACGGATTGAAGCAGGCATCCAGGAGCTGGAATATACGTTTTGATGAAGCAGTCAGTGACTTTGGTTTCATCAAGAACGCAGACGAATCTTGTGTATACAAGAAGGTTAGTGGGAGCAAAATTGCTTTCCTAGTATTATATGTCGACGACATATTACTTATCGGAAATGACATTCCTATGTTGAACTCTGTCAAGATTTGGCTTGGGAAATGTTTTTCGATGAAGGATCTAGGAGAAGCACAGTACATATTGGGCATCAAGATTTACAGAGATAGATCTAAAAGGATGATTGGACTTAGTCAAAGCACTTATATCAATAAGGTGCTTGATAGGTTCAAGATGGCGGACTCCAAGCGAGGCTACCTACCCATGTCTCATGGAATGACTCTAAGCAAGACTCAGTGCCCAAAAACACTTGATGAGCGTAGACGAATGAATGGGATTCCGTATGCATCATTGATTGGTTCAATAATGTATGCTATGATATGTACACGCCCGGATGTTGCGTACGCACTCAGTGCTACGAGCAGATACCAGTCAGACCCAGGAGAGGCGCATTGGACTGCTGCCAAGAACATTCTGAAGTACCTAAAAAGGCACAAAGATGACTTCCTGGTCTATGGTGGAGATGATGAATTAATTGTTAAAGGCTATACGGACGCAAGTTTCCAAACCGACAAAGATGATTTCAGATCACAGTCTGGGTTTGTCTTCTGCCTCAACGGAGGAGCAGTAAGCTGGAAAAGTGCTAAGCAAAGCACCATTGCGGATTCTACAACTGAAGCGGAGTACATTGCTGCACATGAAGCAGCAAAGGAAGCTATATGGCTAAGGAAGTTCATAGGTGAACTTGGTGTAGTCCCCTCCATTAAAGGACCAATAGCCCTGTATTGTGACAATAACGGAGCTATTGCACAGGCAAAAGAGCCTAGACACCACCAGAGAGTCAAGCATGTACTTCGTAGATTTCACCTTCTACGAGAGTTCGTTGAAAGAAAAGAAGTCGAGATAAGCAAAATTGGAACTGATGACAACATATCGGATCCATTAACTAAACCTCTGCCGCAAGCGAAGCACAACTCGCACACTGCAGCTATGGGAATCAAGCATATTGGAGAATGGCTTTGATGTCTCTATTTAATGTTTTAAAGTTTTAGAGTTTAAATCTTTGTAAAACATTATTGGTTAATCATTCACAATAAATGAAAAGAATTCATTTTTCCATTTAATTTGTGGTTTATTAAATGATGAGTCCCTTCAATTTGACGATATATTCAAGATAGACTGTCAGGACCAGTCCTGTGACTAAGAAATGTCTATCAAGTGAACTTGAATGTCAAAGGTTGAAAATGGTCCCTAGTCGGAGTTTTCTATAAAATTGGACGCATAGAAAACATTAGACGATTAGAATGCAAGATGACTAGTAGTTCTGTTTCTTGAACTATGTGGACATGGCAATGTCATAATCATTTGCATAGATACTTACTTTGGGAAGATTAGTATCGGACAAGACCTATGAAACTTTACTGTAAGAGATGAAAATCTGTCATAAGTAAATTTCATTAAAATTATTAGACACTAAATCCTCAATACCTGAGTGATTTGAGATTACTTGTTTGAGAACTGGTTGCTTTGACGTTGACCAACCGTCGCACCGTAAAAGGAGGCTATAAAGGCAACGCTCAGGTAATCACCTATCAAACGAAGTCTAATCTCAAGATCGCAAGATTGGGATTGTCCTCCCATAAATCGGGATGAGATGCTTAAAAGTTGTACAAGGCCACTCGGAGAGCTAGAAACTGTGAAATGCATGGCCGTGCTCGGATGAATCATAGGCTATGATTATCTGTTTATTTGATCAGTTGAACTCTGAAACCGAGAAACGCCTCTGGACATAATAAGGATGACAACTCTTACCTTATGTTCAAGAGCAAGCATCGAGCGACAAAGGAATTAGGAAATGCACACTTGTCCCTAAGGACAAGTGGGAGACTGAAGGAAATGATGCCCTTGGTCCAAGTATGCATTCTATGTTAAGTCTAATAAATGCGGTTCAGTATTAATTAACAAGTTAATAATTCAGTGAGATCAAGTGAGCTGAATGCCTAGCTAGAGGCCGCTTCAGTTCAAGTGGAATTAATGATATTAATCCACAGCTTACTCTTGACTGAACCCGTAGGGTCACACAAATAGTACGTAAACGGATCAAGTATTTAATGGCATTAAATACTCCATCTATGGATATTCGGAATCGACGGATCTTGGTTTCAGTGGGAGCTGAGATCGTCACAGGCAAGAAATGAATACTCCGGAAACGATGATATTGCCGGAAACGGAAATATGGATCGTATCGGAAATATAAATATTATCCAAGTCGTAGATGTTGCCGGAAACGGAAACATGGTACGTATCGGAAAATATTATCGGAAATGGAAATATTGCCAGAATCGGAAATATTGCCGGAAACGGAAATATTGTCAGAATCGGAAATATTATCGGAATCGGAAAATAATTCCGGAAACGGAAATATTAAATATTTGTTCGAAACGGAAATTAATTCCGGAATCGGAAATGTTAAATATTGTTCGTATCGGAAATGAATTCCGGAATCGGAAATTTAATCGGAAGCGTATCGTACGAATAAGCATCGGACGAGGCCTGCCGGACGAGGGCCCAGCACGAAGCCAGGCCATCGCCCAGCAAGCCAAGCGCGCCACACGAACAGCCAAGGCCACGCCAGGCCCAGCGCAAGGCCAGGCCCAGCAGGCCGTGGCAGCGCGCGCAGCGCGCGCAGGTGCTTGCGTGGGCTTGTAGCTCGCGTAGGCCTCGCTGCGTGGGCTGCTGCTCGCGCGCACGCGCATGGGCGGCCCATCGTGGCTGCCGTGTGTGTGTGCGTAAGTGTTTGTGTTCATGCATGATTCCTAAAACGTGCAGAGTTCGGTTAATGATTAAATTCCTAATTCTATTTGATAAATTAATTAATTAGAGTTCTTGCAGGATTCTAAGTTTAATTAATTCGTATCCTATTAGGATTCCAATTCTCTTTCCATACCCCTATAAATATGTGGCCTGGGTTCACAATTTATAACGAGTTTTAAAGTATTCAAAGTGAGTTTTTGAGAGAAAAATTCAGTCACACATCTTGCTCAAAAGTGCCGAAAATTCTAGTACCTTAAGGGCGATTCTAGTTGGTCAATCTTAAGGCGGATCCGGACGTGCTGTGGACTATCTACGGAGGGACGACACTTGGAGTCTTAAAGACTTGTTCTTGTTCGGTTCGGGCGCAGCTAGGGAGGGCACGCAACAAAGAGTATGCATCTAAATTATGCTATATGATTATGTGTAAATAATATGTATTCCTGGGTTAATGGTTGTTTCCGCATGATTTATGTAATATCATATGTATCATAACCTAACAGGAAACTGTGGTATTTGCTAGGATGAATGGAGATGAGAATGAGAGTTGTATGGAGTTTTTGAGGATTATGGAAGTTGTTGAGGTCCCTACTTTTGTGTTTATTAGGGATGGTAAGATTTGTGGGAGGTATGTTGGATCTGGTAAAGGTGAGTTTATTGGTGAGATTCTAAGGTATCAAGGCGTAAGGGTTACTTTATGTAAAAGACAAACCGAGATACTTGTGGTTGGTCGACCAACGTATGCGTACAAGTTTTGGAGGCATGATTGCATCGCTACGTTCATATCTCGTGTCTTGCAAACGAGGGATGACCTATTGGTAGTGATATCTTTTCTGTGGTTATTCTTCTCGTATTGGAACTACTACAGCAATTTACATTTAGAGTAGTGTACGTTTGTCAGCAATGGTACATCTATGTTATTACTTATTTTTTTTTATTCAGTTTATACGTGGAGTTTTTACATTCAAGTTTGGGAAATAGAATGCCTATGTAAGTATTTGCTTACGGTAGTGTACTATTTTGGAATACTGGTTAAAGGTATACTAGACAGATACAAGTGTAGTAACATAGTTGGCGCGCTGTAGCAAAAATCGCCAAGTCGGTGGGAGGACGATGTTTTAATGAATGTGAAATCTTTAGTTTAAAGAAGAAAAATAACCGTGAAGAGTTGAGGTACTGTGTTCTTTGTTCCTGCTGATTAATACAGGGGGATATAACTTAGCTGACTAAAAAAAGATTAAAAGTGTATCCGAGAAGGCGAGAAGTCTACGTCTTTTGTTTTTGAACAGCAGAAAAATAAAAGAGTTGATCAACAGAAATAAGATGTGTCATTTTGGGAGGGTTTTCCTTGTAAATGATGGAATAATGAAACATTTACGATGAAATTAGCCTCTTCCAAACAATTACTTAGTAAAACATGGATTATTCTTGTGCCCACATGTTGCATGATTTATTCCTTTCTTTAACCTACTAAAGTACCCAATTTTTTGTATGACATCTAAAGCAGTTGAGGAATGTGATATTTGGTGCTATATGAAGATAGTGGACGATATTGTCTTGACTAATTGAATGTCTATTAAAGTTTACTTGGCTACTATTATGCATTCTATCATCCAGCCAATGTTCATAGTTCATTTCCGGTCTCTTTAGAAGCCACTTTTCCATTTGATTTAGGAGATATTTTTTTGTTTATGTTTCGTATTTATCAGTGTAATTTTCTAATGATTAAACCCTTGTTCCTATGTGTCAGTGTAGTTATGAATATTTCTTCTAAGAGCTGGTTTAAATGGTTTTGTGTTTTGTTCTTGATACATGCAACATAATTTCCCCTCAACAATTTTACTGAATTTCATGTTTGATGGGCCATTAAATTTCTGAACGTGTATTGATATGAAGTGTTCAGGATAGCATGCTACTACATGTTTGATACAAGAAGTCAATGACTGATCTGTAATGGTAAACTATTTGAGACTGCTTTTTTTATCACAGTGGTTAGAGCATCAGATAAGAGCTTCAATTGCCGACATTGAGCTTCTAGAACCTAGACAGTGAGATAGGAAGGCACCCCCAAGCGAAGATCAGCTGGATAAATCAAGCGGAGGACAGGTATATGTTCTTACAAACTCTGATGTTCTCCCGTTTAAGTTTGGAGTGTCTTGATTTGTTGCAGGCTTCTTCCTTGGAATTTTTTTGTTATGCACCTAATTGGGTAGACTGTATATGCATATATTAAGTCTTGATACTATTTACAATCAGTTCTTATATATTACTCGTATAAAGCTTAAAATGGTTTGACGGATCAAGAAATATTTTTAAATGGGTCCATTTTTTATTATTTAGAAGTATTACTACTACACTGTTAAATATTAGCAAAATTTCCAATGTGTTGTTTTTACAGATTTTTTTCCCTTTGTATAGCAATGTCGGGTCTATTTTATATTTGGCGCTGTAATGGTGGGAAAAGTTGGTTGATGATCATAATGCTGATGCAAATTGTCAATAGAAAACGCAGTGGTTGGACCTAATCTTATTAAGACCTTTCTGAATCAAATCTTTGTAGATATCTAATGGAATAGCCATGTGTCATAACCATTTCACACTTATAATAGTTTGTAAAATACCGTTCTCCTTCCGCCCGTTAAACGGTGTCATATTTTTATTTTAGGTTGTCCTAAAATTATTTTCTAAATTGGTAAGTTAAACGGTGTCCTATTTTCCGTCCGTTAAACGGTGTCATATTTTCCCGTATTATCCTAATCACACTCTTGACTAAGAACTTCAAAAAAAAAAAAAAAACCAAAACCAAAAAATTAACACTTTTTTTTAATACAGTCGTAGGTGTTGCAGTACTTATAGGTGTGTAGGTTGGTCTCTTAGATTTTTTGAGCTTTCAGTGGCAGACCACATACAAAGGATTTAAGGATGGTGTATGGTATTAAAATTGGATGGGTGCCACCTATCATATCACTAATTAATTATTGATTATGGATAGGATCAAGTAACATGGGTAGGTAATATATTTGTATTTTGACTGTTGAGGGTTGACCTCTCAGGTCACACATCTCTTCAATAAGCTATCAAAACCACACAAATCCACAGATTTAAGTACTTCGTCCTTCCAAAAACCTTAACTTCAATCCTCAAAACACAAATGGCTTGGAGATTATTATATTTGTATTTTGACTGTTGAGGGTTGACCTCTCAGGTCACACATCTCTTCAATAAGCTATCAAAACCACACAAATCCACAGATTTAAGTACTTCGTCCTTCCAAAAACCTTAACTTCAATCCTCAAAACACAAATGGCTGATGTTGGAATTGTACTCACTGTTGCTCAGACATTATTTGCAGCACTGGAATGTTCTACCCTCAAGGAGATTTTCTCCATTTGGGGCTATAAATCTGAGTTGGAAGACCTCAAAGAAACGGTTTCTACCATCACGAAAGTGCTTCTTGATGCGGAGGCCAAGCAAGAGTTTTCCAACGAAGAACAATATTGGGTTGAGAAGCTCAAACATGTTGTTTATGATGCTGATGATTTGTTTGACGAGCTCCTTACTTTGGCTGGGCAAAAGCAGCAGAATGCTCGAAGTAAAGTCTTTGAAGAGGTGCGCGACTTCTTTTCTTCTAACAACCAATTCGGCTTGGCTTACTCAATGTCTCGACGGGTTAAAAAAATCAAGAAGAAGTTGGATGCTTTTACCGATAATCATAGAAAATTTGGCTTAGCTGCCGACTCCCACCACTCTATTTGGAGAAGAGTGGAAAGCTGTTCTTATGCTTATATGGGTGATGTGGTTGGGAGAGAGGATGACCTGAAGGATCTGTTGAACATGTTGGATTCTGATTTCAGGGATGATGTTGGTTTCCTTACTATTGTGGGAGTTGGAGGATTGGGGAAAACCACTCTAGCCCAATTAGTGTATCATGATGAAAGGGTTAAACATGAATTTTCTACGAGGTTGTGGGTGTGTATCTCTGATCAAAACGGGGAACTATTTAATGTGAAAACAATTCTTGCCAAGATTCTAGAATCAGCCACATCCAAGAAACATGAAGGCTTTGGATTTTGGAATGGATCAATTGCAAAGTGAGCTGCAAGAGGAGCTAGGAGGTAAGAAGTACTTGCTTGTTATGGATGATGTGTGGAATGAGGATCGCTACAAGTGGCTTGATTTAAGAAAATTCTTAATTCTAGGCGGAAGGGGAAGTAGGGTTGTTGTAACTTCACGCTCGAAAATGACAGCGTATATTGTAGGAAGTGAACATAGTACTTTTGAGTTAAAAGGTCTGTCCAAAGTAAATTCCTGGCGATTATTTGAGATGACAGCATTTGGCACGGGGGACAACCAAGATTACCCTGCTGAGTTAGTTGAGATTGGCGAGAAGATTATTGAGAATTGTCATAATGCACCTCTGGCAATAAAAGTGGTCGGAAGTCTTCTGTTTGGTCAAGACACAATCAAGTGGCGAACATTTCAAGAGAGTGGTCTAGCCAGAATTAGAAAAGGTGACAACGAGGTTATGTCGATATTAAAACTCAGTTATCATAATCTTGAAGCTCCGTTGAAAACTTGCTTTAGGTATTGTGGTTTGTTTCCCAAGAATTATGTCATATGCAAAAGAAAGTTGATTAGCCTTTGGATGGCACAACAGTACATTGTGCCATTTGATGAGGGCCAAAGCATAGAAGATGCAGGTGAGGAATATTTTTCTATTTTGTTGAGAAGGTGTTTCTTCCATAATGTAATAAAGGATGAATATGGGGAAGTCAAATCATGTGTAATTCATGACTTGATGCATGATGTTGCTGAAGATGCAGCAGGGAAGGAAATTTGTTTAACGAATTCCATCACAAGTAACTTGGCAGATACAACGCGTCATGTATTTCATATTGGAAATACATGTACAAAGAGTTTCTCTAAACTTAAAATCCGTACATATCTTAGAGATGGCTACAATCAGTTTCAGGTGAGTACACTATTATCAAGTTGGAGGTCGCTGAGGATATTGGACTTGCATGACTTGGGTATCAAATCTTTGCCTAATACAATAGGTAAATTGTTGCATTTAAGATATCTTGATCTATCTGAAAATAGAAATCTCATGGTCTTGCCCAATTCAATTACGAAGTTATATAATCTTCAAACTTTAAATTTAACCAATTGCTTTAGGCTGCACAAGTTGCCAGAAGACTTGAACAAACTAGTCAGTCTTAGATGCTTGCTCGTATACGGCTGCTCTTGGTTGTTGCATATGCCTCCAGGCCTTGATAAATTGACATGTCTTCATGCACTTTCTAAGTTTGTGGTGGGTAATGAAGATCTATATGGAAATCAATGTGTTGGGAAGCTGGAAGATCTTAAAGCTCTCAAGAATTTAAGAGGCAGCATTGATATCTCCATTTATACAAGTGGCTCGGATGTGAAGGAAAACGATAAAGACGAAGGATACTTGAATTGCATGGAACATCTCAAGGGGGTATCTATAACTTTTGAAGGTTGTCATTTACCAGACAAAGATTATGAACCTGTTGCTATTTACCATGAATCTCTGTTGAAAGACCTGCAGCCACATCATAATATCAGGGGCTTTGGATTGTCTGGGTTTCAAGGTGCAAACATCTTATTCTGGGGAAAAGAGTGGACGACCTTTCTCCCAAATCTGGTCAAGATCTATTTAGGATACTGCCATAAGCTGCAGATTCTCCCATCATTTAGCAAACTAAAACATCTAAAATCACTGGAACTTGTTGATATGCGGAGTTTGGAGTACATTGAGGATAAAAGCAGCACTAGAGATAATGCAGCAGAATTGGCCTTCTTCCCCTGCCTTGAATTTCTAGAAATCAGGGATCTGCCGAACTTGAAAGGATGGTGGAGAGTGGTGGAGTTGATAGGTGATCAGGTCGTTGATAGCTCAAAACCATCATTTCCATGTCTTTCTGTATTGTCCATTGAGAATTGTCATAACCTGACATTGTTTCCTCCCTGTCCAATCATGGAACAAATTTGTTTAATGGGTTTGAATAGAGCACTGCACATAAGAATGGGCGAGGATGATATAGGGTTCGTTTCCTCTTCATCCAGTTCCACGTCAGTGTTGCTGTCAGATACTGGAAGTTCACATCTGAAATTGAGGCATGTCACAATAGATGACGTGCGATATTTTAATGCAATTCCTGTGGAACGTCTTACTAGCATCTGCATCAGATTTGCTACGGAGCTGGAGAGTTTATCAGAAGTAGGAGAGCTATTCAAGAGATGTTCTTCTTTGCGGAAGCTTATGATTTGGTTTTGCTTCAAACTCAGGACTCTTTCGGGTGGTTTGGAGTATCTCACTTCTTTGGAGTCTCTATCAATTAACGCAACCCCAATTGAAAAGGATGATGATGGTTTACCTTGGAGATCCCTTGCTCGGAACCTCCATTCTCTGGAATTAAATCAGATAATGTGCTGGGAATTTCTACCTCAGGGGCTTCATTACTTAACCAGTCTCCAACACCTTAAAATTATTAGTTGTGTGAGTTTGAAGACCATACCAGAATGGATAGGCTGCCTATCATCTCTTCAATCCCTGATCCTAAATGGTTGCATTCTTGTCAACTCACTTCCCAATGCAATAAGGATACTCAACTCTCTCCAGCGACTTGAAATAAAGCGTTGTTCAAAGCTTCTACTCAAAAGATGTCAAAATCCCAAAGGGGAGGACTGGCCCAAAATCCAACACATTCCCTCCATCTCCATCAGTGAATAATTTATGAAAGGTGCTCCTCTCAGTTATCAAATTTTAGTTTCTTTAACTTAATACTTGTCACTATTTTTTTATTGTCTCTTTCAATTGTTTATGGGTTGCTATATTTAGACCAGTACCTGTGTTTACAGAAGCTGTGAAGCATAACTCAACAAGCAATGAAGAAAGCGACTGTATTTGGACCAGTACCTCTGGCTCTGTTTACAGAAGCTGTGAAGCATACTCAACAAGTATGAAACCACCTAATTTTCTGCAGCTCGGTTTTGGGATAGTGTTTGGTTCACTGTCTTTATGTTTATGTTCACAGAGCTTATTACAGAGTTCAAGTATAATGAATAGAAAATAGTGAAATTATCTGCCACCATGGCTTTTTCAAACAAGCTATAAATGAATCAGAAACAAAGGTGACAGAATTCCAAATCTTGCAACAAACATTGAATTGATATTGGTGCTGACAAAACTGTCCTTGAAACTTAACCCCCATTCCTTTTTTGCACTTCCTAAGAGGATGTGTTAACTCTCTTTGGCTTCTTCTGTTATTCAGATTGCCTAGCACATTCCGTAGTCCTTAGGTAGCTAATAAAGTTCATTGATCAGATCATTTGTTGCTGAGCTGGAGAATGGAGCTGATCAGCTCACACATTTAATGTAGAGATGTTATATTGAAGGCTCAAAACATTGATCGGGTTGATGAACTGTTGGGTATTACGATAATGGTTAGCATTACCATAACGTTATTCTGCTGAGATATGTCATCTACTAGTATAAAGTATTTAGCCAGATCTTTACTGTACTGAATGTTTTTTCCTTGAAAATTGTTGTTTGTGAAACCATGTAGAGTAGAAATTTATAGCCAAATGCACATTTCGTGCTGTTGCTGCAATTATTGGACTATTGTTCATCGTTTGTTTCTCTTCTGATGACATAGATGATAGAACAGCATCTTAATTCAGCTACTAACCGGCCACAATAATCAATATCCGTGACAGAAATATGAACCTAAACTTTTAAGGACTGCTCAAAAACTAGTTCAGTACATACGTACTAAATCGAAACATGTCTGTATCAAACTTAAAGTTGTTCATTGGAAATACAATTGATTAGAACAATATAGCTCAAAATGCTTAATTACGTACTTAAACACGCGCCCTAATTAGTACGTACTCCAATTAGGCCTAGAAACTTAAAAGGGCATATGATGAGTTCCTTGAGGAAACCAATCATATGGTGCTGAAAATAACTCATCAAAATTAGCACATTGATCATAATAACCCAAATCATTCCCCATAATCATTTGTGATGAGTTGTTGTTGTTGTTGTTGCTGCTGCTGCTGCTGCTTGTTAAAGTTGTCGCTTCGGCACTTAAACAATAATCATCCTGCTTATTGTTGTGAGTTGGTTGATTATGATGTTGAGGGATATGTGTAATTACAGAATGGCGATTGGGATTCCTTGCTGAGGTTTCGACAATGGAGGAGTTTAGAATACGAATGTCGTGGATGCTGTAACGACGTTTTTCAACAGGGGTACAACACTTGAGACGCCTGAAATACTTCTGCCCATGGCTTGCTACTTGGGATGGTGTCTTAGTTGGGACATAATACATTGATATGTTCTTCCATTCTCCTTTCCCTAACTTGTCTAGTCCTATCAGAAATAACCTGTATATATATACAATTCATACCATTTTGCAAATTAGTTTTAAATTTTGCGTTTTCAATTCCTCACACTTGACCAGACCACCCCAGAACCTATTTACGTTCTAATATATTTAGGTAATGTTGTATCACAAATTAAATACTCTTGCAATCGTAGCTAGTACTCCCTCCGTCTCAGAATACTTGAACCGGTTTGATCGGAACAAAATTTAATACAAAGTAATTGACTTATTAATTATTTAATTAGATGGTAGTTGATAGTAGTGTATTTTTTAATATAGAGATGAATATGTGTCAACTTTTTAAAGGAGGTAAGGGGTAGAGGGGATGGTGCATGGGACCACAAAATAACATGTGAAAGGGGGTGATTGATATAATATTAATAAAAGTTTGTCATTTATCCGAGACGGCTTTATAAGAAAAGCGGTGCAAGTATTCCGGGACTGATGGAGTATTTGCAATCGCTAACTGTTGTACCCGGGTACAGCCAGCTCTGGCTGTACCCCCCAAAAACGACACGCTCATATTGTTTGTTCATTCTTGTCGACTGTTTGTTCTTTTTTATTGTACTGTTTGTTCATTCTTATTGTACTGTTTGTTCTTTCTTGTTGTACTGTTTGTTCTTTCATGTTGTTTTTTAAATTCATCATCAAATTTTCATAATTGTTGTATATTTTGTTCTTTCTTCTGGAATTTTATGTTCTTTTCTTGTTTATTTGTTTGTTTATAATAATCATATGGTTAATGTTCATAATTAAACTCTTCATTAATCTTTTATTCTTTCTTTTTGTATTGTTTGTTCTTTGAATTTTATGTTCTTTTTTATATTGTTTGTTCTTTCTTGTTTATTTGTTTGTTTATAATAATCATATGGTACGTTAATGTTCATAATTAAACTCTTCATTAATCTTTTACTCTTTCTTCTTGTATTGTTTGTTCTTTCTTGTTGTACTGTTTGTTCTTTCTTGTTGTTTTTTAAATTCATTCATCAAACTTATTGTTGTATTGTTTGTTCTTTCATGTTGGCTTTAAAATTCATCATAAAATTGTTCATAATTGTTGTATTGTTTGTTCTTTTTTCTGGAATTTTATGTTCTTTTTTATATTGTTTGTTCTTTTTTGTTGAATTATTTGTTCTTTCTTGTTTATTTGTTTGTTCACAATAAATATATGGTTAATGTTCATAATGAAATTTTTCACTTCATTGGTCTTTTATGTTTTTACAAGCGCCTATATTGTTTATTTCCAAATAAATAAATAAATGTTCATTTTCAAAATAGTAAATGTTCATTCCAAATAAATAAATAAATGTTCAATTCCGAAATAGTAAATGTTCATTTCCGAAATAGTAAATGTTCATTTTTGTAGTTTATTTCCAAATAAATAAATAAATGTTCATTTTCAAAATAGTAAATGTTCATTCCAAATAAATAAATAAATGTTCAATACCGAAATAGTAAATGTTCATTTTCGAAATAGTAAATGTTCATTTTTGTAGTTTATTTCCAAATAAATAAATAAATGTTCATTTCCAAAATAGTAAATGTTCATTCCAAATAAATAAATAAATGTTCATTTCCGAAATAGTAAATGTTCATTTTTGTACCAGTATTTTTTCTTTCTTGTTGTATTGTTTGTTCTTTCATGTTGGCTTTAAAATTCATCATAAAATTATTCATAATTTTAGTATTGGCTGTTCTTTTTTCTGGAATTTTATGTTATTTTTTATATTGTTTGTTCTTTTTTGTTGAATTATTTGTTCTTTCTTGTTTATTGGTTTGTTCATAATAAATATATGGTTAATGTTCATAATGAAATTGTTCACTTCATTGGTCTTTTATGTTTTTACAAGCGCCTATATTGTTAATTTCCCAATAAATAAATAAATGTTCATTTCCAAAATAGTAAATGTTCATTCCAAATAAATAAATAAATATTCATTTCCGAAATAGTAAATGTTCATTTTTGTAGTTTATTTCCAAATAAATAAATAAATGTTCATTTCCAAAATAGTAAATGTTCATTCCAAATAAATAAATAAATGTTCATTTTCGAAATATTAAATGTTCATTTTTGTACCAGTATATTAATGTTCATTTTAAATAACACAAAACGACATCGTTTTGGATGGGGGTACAGCCAGCTTTGGCTGTACCCAGGTATAGCCAAAAATTTGCGGAGTACTTGATAACGGATTTGAGGAATTAAAGAAGGGAAAGGCCCAAATAATTAAGACGTATTCCGTACATCACATAAAATCTTTATTTTCCATGTATAATTGTTTGTACTGACATGACAGTATAACCCTTGTATATCACTAGTTATTTGGTTGGTACTCCCTCCGTCCCTTAATACTCACATTGATTTGATCGGTACAGAGTTTAAAATACTTGAATTAATTTATTAATTTGATGGGTAGTAGTCGATAGCGACATATTTTTTTAATATAGTTAGTAGGAAATTTGTAAGGGGATAGTGGGGATGTGAATTTTTAAAGGTTTTTTTGTAAGGAGTGGGTTAGTAGGTAAGTGTGAAAAATAATTTTCATTTATAGAAGCGGTGCAAGTATTAAGGAACGAAGGGAGTACACAATTTTATTCTCTTCATTACTCCGTATCTACTTATCTAATATAAACAATTTTTTTTGACGGTATCTAATTTAAACAATAGGAAATTTTGTGAAACACTACCTTTAAGTTTGGTGGTTTTGTGAATTGCTGCCTTATAAAAACTTTTTAAAATTTAACTACCTTACAAGTTTAGTTTGTTTGATTAACATTACTATTTGACGTTTTCCGTTAATGTTTTTCGTCGTGTATTTCTTCTATTCTTTTAAATATCTCTGTTCATTTGTCATATTAAATAACCATTGTAGTGAAGTTCAATGACGGAAAACATTTAACAAAAAACGTCAAATGATAGTGTTAGTCAAACAAACCAAATTTATAAGGTAGTAAAATATAATTTTCTTTTTAAAAGGTAGCAATTCAATAAGATCACATTTCCCAAACAATAAGATCAAATTTGATACACAATACGTTTTTATAGATCACTGATATAAGGTAACTCCAAATCGAACCTTAGGATTTGTAATTAAATCTTTATTGTTTAGAATGTTGATGACGATAAAAAAACTTACATTATCGTATATTCGTATTATCAAACCTGGTTTTTAATCCGTGTTATACACAGGTTTCTTAACTTATAATTTTGACTATATTGTCTAAATAGTATAGGAAATAATACGAAAATTATTAGACAATAAAGATGATGGATATGGAATGTGATAAAATTATTGAAATAAAAATGTGAAACAAATAAAATTATTTGTATTAGAAAACAAAATATTAAAGATAATAAGAGGAAAGGATAGGTAAAGAGGAAATAAAATATACTATTATACTACAAAATATTAATTAGCAAAAAGTTTTGCATGCACAAAGTGTATAATAAATTTATTGTGCACCAACATAACTTTTACCCAGTTTTCTCTAACTTTTAATCATTTTTCTCTAACTTTTATATTATTAAAAAAAAATTAATAGATAAACATTTTAAAGTGTTAAATGATTAATTTTATACATTATTAGTGATTTTGAATAAATATTTTATTAAAATCAAAAATTTTATTACTAAAAATAGATAACTTTTACATATATATAAGTGTAACTTTTAAGCATTTTACGTCAACGTTAAATTGGGTGTACAATATTTATCGGACACCCTATGTAAATAAGAATGTGATATCATTGTGTTAAAAATTTCTTGTTTTATTTTTTTTAATATATAGATTGGATAAGAGCAATATTTGGACAATAACCTTGTTTATAACAGAGCGATTTCCTTCAATATTGTTTGATGATTTGTAAATTTCTAAAATACGCTACTTTTTCACTTATTTCTCACTCTACCGTCCACGTCAGCAAGAAAGCCGGTCTAATTTTTTTTATAAAATCTACAATAAACCGCTATCTGAAACAACGATTTAAAGAGGTAAACCGCTATCTGAAATAGCGGCTTATAAAACCACGCGGTTTTATAAAGTTTTGTTTTAAAAGAAATCGCTATCTCAGATAGCGGTTTATACCATTGAACCGCCATCTGAGATAGCGGTTTGCTTTAAAACAAAACCGCCATCTCAGATGGCGGTTCAACGCTGAACCGAAAAAAAAAGCTTTTCTTTCTCCCTTGTTGACGTGGATGGTATGGTGGGAATTAAGTTAGAAAGTACTCCCTCCGTATTTATTTAAGAGATACACTTGGCCGGGCACGGGTATTAAGAAAAATAATTGAATGAAATAAAGTAATAAAACAAGTGGGGTTGAATAGATATTTTAATAAGAAAAACAAGTGGGGACCATGTCATTTTAGGGAGTGTGTGGTGGGGGTGATGGTGGGGGTAGGGTGTAGATATATTATTTAATTAGATGGTGGGGTTGATAAGTTACTAAAAATGGCAAGTGTATCTCTTAAATAAATACGGGCGGAAAAGGTAAGTGTATCCCTTAAATAAATACAGAGGGAGTACTTTTCTTTTGGGAATTATTGGATCTTTATGCAATATTAAAGGAAATCGCTCGTTTATAACACAATATTTAAAATTTCAAACTTCTTGATATTTGTTTATTTGTTTAGTTGTAATAATTAATTATGATTGTATTATTTTTCTCCCAAAAAAATTACTCTACTTAATTAGAAATTGAGTATTAGTATAAAAAAAAAGGGGTAAAATTTTATGAGCATCGATGACTTCCTTTGCGGCTCCCTAGTACATGAAACACATAACTTATTATACACCACCATAAAGATATAATTAAGAATTAAGGGGATACTTAATTCAGCTAATTGAGAAAATTGACGACAAAAATTGGACCATACAAGTATCTACGTACTCGTTACGTTCCACAATTTTTTTTTCACTTTTTCATTATGGACGATTTTCAATGCATTATTTTGACTATTAATATTTTTAGTTAGATATGACTATATGAGTATTAGTTAAAATTATTAAAAAATTGATATTTGAAATTATATTGAAAATATTTCAATGAGATACGATGACAAGCTAATGTTTTCTCTTATATTTAAACTAAAAGTTAGTTTTTTTAATTTGACCACGTGAATACTGAATAGTAATGTGAAGAACATCCTGGAACGGAGGAAATATAAAGTAATAATGAAATAGAGCATGAATATAAAGTTAAGTTACCTAGTATGATGTTCATTTGTCCATAATGCACTACTTTGACCATTAATATCCGATAATACGTATTAGATAAAGTTAAAAAAATATGATATTTTAAAAAGTTTACATTGAAACAAAAACAAAGAAATATATTCTCTTATATTTAAACTAACAATTATAATCAACGCTTTTAATCTTTAATCACGTGAATAGTAAATGTAAAAAACAAAATGCAGTGGAAGAATTATGAAGTAATAGTGAAATTAATAGGGCGTATATGAAAGTTAAATTACCTATGCTCTTCATCTGTCCACGGTACACCCTTACGTTTCTTATCAACATCAGCTCCATTTGGGAAACAAAATTCACCCATCTCAATCATCGCAATATCAGCAATAAGTTTTTCATAATGGCTCTTGATTTGTTCAAGAGATTTCCATGGCATTTTAGCCATTATTTTTTCAAATAAACTAGGAGAGCTAACATCTAACTCAGCTAAAGCATTTTCAAACATCTTGTTTTCATAACGTGTCCACACTTGATTATTATTGTCCACATTTGAATAATTCATATTTGCTTTGATAATAATGTTATAATTTTGTTGATCGAACATTTGAGCTTACTTCTTACCATAAACGAGTGTAGTACGGTCTATATATACAAAATTCAAGCTACGCAAAATTAAGGTGTATAATATCGGTTAGGATCTTGTATTCTATTGTATTTGTCTCATTATATATGCATGAGACATATCATGCCATGTGTACCAATTATTGAGTATAATAAAGTACATATTAAATGACTAAGTTTAATTTTGTCACATGCATGTCACAAGTTAAGAAGAGGTGTGACACAAGATGGAACAAAATTAAACATATATAACCCCGCCCATAGAATAATGGTAAAGGGTAAGCATAATAACACACGCGAGTTTTCGTCATTTTGCTAATGATTGATATAATTTACTCCAAATCTGTTCGATTTGATATCCATTACGATTCCCTTAAAAAAAAAATTTAAAAAAACCTCATACAAATTAAAAATTGTTATATATGGTCGATATTGAAGATTTGAAGTAAATGTGGCACCTTTTATCTATCAAGTATCATCCACATTTAGGGGTCGTTTGGTTCGCAAAACTGGAATGGAATGGTATGGAGATCCATACCTGAGAGGAATGGATTCTAAACCCCATACCAATATGAAATTGTTTGGTTAAGTCGGGGAATGGTTTCAACATCCAATATATGTTGTTTGGTTCACTCTTGATTTTGGAATGGATTTCTTATGTAACAAATTTCTATTTATCTATATTTTTAAATCTTTTTTCCCCAACTTATGGAGCATTTCAATATTTCTTAGATAAAAAAATATATCCAACTTATAATTACTTTTTTTTACGGGATAATTAATATTCTTGTACATTTATTTATTTCCAAGTAAAAATTTTACAGAACCAAAAAGACTGAAAAATAAATATTAAATAAAGTTTAAAAAAGAAAAAATTGTATAAGCAAATTAACTCAGATCAGGAGGTTAGTGTAAAATATAATAGAGAAAGGGAAAAGCTTGAATTGGATTGATTGAGCAATGCTCATATTTATAGTACAATTACGTAAACCTCTCCTAATACAACAAGGCCTAGAACTTTATTTAATCTAAGAGATTATGCTCCTGCTATCTCTACGTAATTCCTAAATACTAAGACTTAGGAATAGGAGTTTATGCCAAACTCTAACTCTGGGTCTTACTGTATGTATTAGAATTATAGTGTAATTCTAATCCCTAACATGCACCCCCCTCAAGTTGGAGTATGGTGGGGAACTG
Organism: Spinacia oleracea; assembly: GCF_020520425.1. Classification (NCBI taxonomy): domain Eukaryota; kingdom Viridiplantae; phylum Streptophyta; class Magnoliopsida; order Caryophyllales; family Amaranthaceae; genus Spinacia; species Spinacia oleracea. The sequence goes on from NC_079492.1 coordinate 34,781,844, forward strand.
GGGATCAAGAATGCCCAACTTGGACAACAAGTAATCAAACCGTTTCTTGCCTATTGCTTTAGTGAAAATATCGGCCAATTGGGATGTTGTATCAACGTATGATGGTGCAATTATACCCTCTGTCACTGCATCCCCGAACAAAATGACAGTCATTCTCGATATGCTTTGTGCGTTCATGGAAAAATGGATTTTTGGCGATGTGTAGGCAGACTGACTATCACAGAAAAGCGAAATAGCCTTAGGATGATGAACCCCTAGACTTAAAAGGAGCCCCTTTAACCATTTTAATTCGCATGTGATAGCCGCCATAGAACGATATTCGGCCTCTGCCGATGAACGAGAAACTGTATGTTGCTTCTTTATTTTCCATGAAATAGGAGAATGACCCAGAAAAACAAGCTAGCCGGATAGGGAACGACGAGTAATTGGGCAAGCAGCCCAATCTGAATCACACCAACCTTGAAGCGTTAGCTTGCTATCGGCTCGAAGTAGAATACCCTGACCTAGAGTGCCTTTGAGATAGCGATCAACCCGTAATGCAGCGTCCCAATGAGCCTCCCGGGGCTCCTATAAAAATTTGACAAAACATGTACGGAATAAGCAAGACCGGGACGTGTGACAGCCAAATAAACGAGGTGCCCAACAAGACGACGATATACCTCGGGATCCGGGAGAAGTGGACCATCTGCAAGAGCCAAACGATGATTTTGTTCAATCGGAAATCCACAAGGCTTACCGCCAGACAATCATGCTTCAGTGATAATATCCAGATTATACTTGCGTTGGCATAAAAATAATCCTGAAGCACTACGGGCCACTTCAACACCAAAGAAATAATTCAACGAGCCCAAATCCTTCATTTTGAAGCAGTCACTGAAATATGATTTGAAAGTAGCAATTGCAGTGGAATCATTCCCATAGATAATGAGATCATTAACATAAAAAAAACACATTAATTTGAACGGTGCCTTTAGTGTAGGTGAATAAAGAATAGCCGAATAGGATTGAAGAAAGAAATTTTTTTGGAGAGCTTGAAACAACTTTTCAAATCAACACCGAGGAGCCTGTTTTAATCCGTACAGAGACTTGCAAAGACGACATACCGGTTTTGGGTTGGAGCACATAAACCCAGGGGGTAATTTCATGTTAACTTCCTCTTCAAGGTCACCATGTAAAAGTACGTTATGTGAAGGAAATAATGCCCTTCATCCAAGTATGCATTTAATGATAAGTCTAATAAATGCGGTTCAGTATTAATTATACAAGTTAATAATTCAGTGAGTTCAAGTGAACTGAATGCCTAGCTAGAGGCCGCTTCAGTTCAAGTGGATTAATGATATTAATCCACAGCTTACTCTTGACTGAACCCGTTGGATCACACAAATAGTACGTAAACGGATCAAGTATTTAATGGCATTAAATACTCTATCTAATCAATATTCAGAATTGACGGATCTTGGTTTCAGTGGGAGCTGAGATCGTCAAAGGCAAGTAAATGAATACTCCGGAAACGATGATATTGCCGGAAACGGAAATATGGATCGTATCGGAAATATAAATATTATCCAAGTCGTAGATGTTGCCGAAAACGGAAACATGGTACGTATCGGAAAATATTATCGGAAATGGAAATATTGCCGGAATCAGAAATATTGCTGGAAACGGAAATATTGTCAGAATCGGAAATATTATCGGAATCGGAAAATAATTCTGGAAACGGAAATATTAAATATTTGTTCGAGACGGAAATTAATTCCGGAATCGGAAAAGTTAACTATTGTTCGTATCGGAAATGAATTTTGGAATAGGGAAATTAATCGGAAGTGCGTCGTACGAATTAGCATCGGACGAGCTTGCTAGACGAAGGCCCAGCACAAAGCCAGACCCACGTCCAGCAAGAGAAACGCGCACCACAACGCACCAGCCCAAGGCTGCGCCAGGCCCACCGCAAGGCAGTCCTAGCGCGCGCCCAAGGCTGCGGCAGCGTGTGGGCTTCGTGGCAGTGGGCTGCGAGTGCTCGTGGGCTGCTCGCGAGCGCATGGCGCCCCTCGTGGGCTGCTGTGCGTGCGTGTGTGTTTGTATTCACTTACGAAACCTAAAGCGTATAGGATTCATTTGTTGATTGAATTTCCTAATCCTAAAAGATAGATTAATTAATTTAGAATTCTGCTAGGATTCTAATTTAATTAATTCGTATCCTAGTAGGATTCGATTACTTATTCCATGGCCTATAAATATGAGTTAAGGGCTTATAATTTACAACGAGTTTCAAGTATTCAAAGGTAAGAATTTAAGAAAAAATTCAGCCAAACACTTACCCCATTATAGCCGAATATTACTAGTACCTTAAGGGTGATTCTAGTTGGTCAATCTTAAGGCGGATCCGGACGTGCTGTGGACTTTCTACGGAGGGACGACACTTGGAGTCCTAAAGACTTGTTCTTGTTCGGTTCGGGCGCAGCAAGGGAGGGCACGCTACAAAGTGTATGCATCTAAATTATGCTAATTGTTATGTGGCAATTAATTTGGAATCCTGGCATTTATGGTTATTTCCACATGATTTATATTCGTTTATATGTATCATAACCTAACAGTGGTATCACGAGCCTCTAATTAATTCCATAATAATTTCTTAACATGGTTAAATTTTAAAAAATTGCAAAGAATTGAAAGGGGTGATTAATTTTCGTAATTGTTAATTAATTGCAAATTACGTTTATTTAATTATATGTACGCAGTTTTTCGGCAGTTTCTTCGTTACTCAACGAAATCGAGTGATTTTTGTGTCAATTTCGCATGTAAAAGGCATTCCAAAATTTTGACGAAAACACTATTTTTCGGCCGAACTCAGAATTCCCAAATTCGTAGCCTAACTATGACTTTTCGGACGTTTTAATTTTTCGAACACAAAAGTTTGTAATTTTAAGATGTTAAATTGAATATTTGCGATTCTTGTTGTTAAATCTTGAAATTTTGATTGACCTACTGTATATGTTTAACAAATTTGAATGCCTAAGCTTGTTAATTATACAACCTAATTTGTAATTGTAATTAATTTGTTGAAATTCGAATAATTTAGAATTTGATTTGATTTTCATAATTAATTAACGATTTAATTAGGTATCCATGATTAAAAACCTCCATAAAAATTGTTAATTTATGATAAATTTTAAATTTTTATGACCTAGATTTGAATCCATGATAATCGGAAATTAATTGATTAATAAATTTTCGATTTTTCGCCCTAAAATTATGAAATTAATATCATTTATTAATTTGTCATTAATTTTAAAATAAAAGTTTTAATTTTTATGCAATTCGCTCATAAAACTTGCACGCACAAAGCAATGGACGCTACGTGTTACCCTTAAGGGGTGTTGTATAGTGCGGGCATGCGACAACGAGCAAGGGAGCTCGTCGCCCGTGCGGTACAATGCAGCGAGCAAGGGCCATGGCACACAAGCACAAGGTAGCACGCTGCCCTTGTGTCAAGTGTTGTATGCAGCGTGGGCGAAGGGGCAAGGGCGAGGGCGATGGGCACAGGCGCAAGCCATGCGAGCAGTCGCGTGTGGGCAGCAAGCGTGCTGCGCCACAGCGCGCTGCCGCGCCCAGCAAAGCAAGCAGACGCGACGAGTGAGCGGGCTGCGCGCAGCGTGGCCTGGGCTTGCTGCGTTGCGTGTGGCCTGCTTGCTTGATGCTGTACGATCAGTCGAGGGCCGATGCAGCCTCGTGCACTCGACGGGGCTTGGGTGCAAGCCCAAGTGCCTCGTCTTGTTACGATTGATGCGTTTTAATTTTAATTTTAAATTTCAGTTCGGAAACGTTTTTTAATTAATTTTAAAATTCGTAATTTAAATTGTTTTCTCGGAATTTAATTTTGAATAATCTAATTATTATAAATTTTAATTTATACTAATTATTTTACTAAAATTAAAACCTTGAATTAATTTAAATTCATTTTAATTCAACTGAAAATAAATTAAATGGATTCAATTATAAATTTATATGAGCTTTAAATTTTAATTAAATTTGTATGTTTCCGGTTCGACTAGGAAATACATTTTTATGTTTAAAATTAGTAAAGCATGTGAATTTATTGGTTTAAGTGGGAGCATTTTAGTCATAAATCTTGATTAGGTCTACATTCCTTTAAGGTTAAACAACTTGATTAGAATTAATAAGGACTGAATAATTGGTAGATTATTGGTGCCCTTGATTAATTGCTGCAAATTTTTATGTGATGCATAACATGTTCTACTAACCAGCTATGTGGGCCATTCATGATAATGAATGGGTGAATGGTATATATTGTATATGTACTGTTTTGCAGGTTATTGAAAAGTGACTAGTATGGCCCAAATAGGATTGAAAATATGGTCTGCGTACCATTAATTTGAATGTAATATTGGTCTAAAGTACCAAATTTTATTGCTTTTAAATATGGTCTGCGTACCATCAAATAGTTGTAATTAGTTTAATTATAGATGATCCTATTTGAGTTTTAAGTTATTTATTGCTTTATATATGTCTTAATTATGCATGAGATTATGGCTTGATTATGTTGCATGATTAAGGATTTTAGTTCACTTAAAATCTAACCAACATAGTAAGAGCCTTAAGTTCCAAACTTAAAAATTGAGTTAAAAGGTGCCATGCCAAAATAACACTTACTTGGATAACCTTTACATCAATCTTAGTAATAGTTTTCCGCCATAGCGAGGTGTTACTTATTGATTCTAACGGGGTAAGGTACACAAATAATTGTGAGTACATGTTAGTTTTGGTGAAACTCAACGATATAAGTAAGGAGTCCTTTTATGTCGTGGCAAAATCGATAGGTTTACCTAATAAGTTCTTAGACGTACTTATCAACCAAGAGTAATTTATAGACTATTAGCAAAAGGCTTTTGCTTACCTAAAATATTTTAGAATTGAGTCAAAATACATAATGTGCTTAATTCTTCAATGATTTAAGGATCTTGGAATCATTTTATTCACACCTGCCGGAACACATAACTTGAATAAAATGCTCAATAAATGATAAATTATGCATGTTTGCTAGACTTTAAATTTATTAAGAGAAACTGTGAATGGTTATTTATTTGTTTATTCTTTTTCTATTGTAGTTTTACTATGGCAAACAACAATTAAAAGATCATCATGGGTTCTGCGCTTATGGTCAAGCTGAACCTAACGAATTTTCTTGAATGGGAAGCTAAGCTTGTTTAAATAGTCAGACTCAATGGACTTGAGTATGTACTGTTACATCCCATGCCAAGCTACTATGCCAGAGATATTACCCCTGAAAGATTTTTCGCCTGGGATGCGGATCTCAAAAAGGTTATGAGTCTCATGCTGAACAATATCCCTGATGAATGGGCTAGAAGATTTGTAGCTTACGAACCTTTTACGCTCATCAAGAATCTGAGGGATATCTGTCGTGGAAACACAGAGGACAGGGACCTAAATGTCCATGAGTTGATTGAATCAATGTCTGGTCTAAAGGTTGGTTCTCCTAACAGGTGTTATAGGATGGAGGTCCAAGAAACACATGTTCAGCTCCTTCGCACTAAATAGAGGGTAGGCGTCCCACTGAGGTTCCATGTGGAGCTTATGCTTTCATATTTTGATCGCCTAAGTCTGCTAGGAACACCGATAAGCACAAGGATGGCAGTCTCTATCTATCTTAATGCACTGCACAGTGGGTTTGGTCGCTTCAAGCAACTATACCTAAGTGAACCAAGAGAAGAAACAGTTGCAGAGTTTGTTCACCTTGTCAGAAAGGCTGAGATAATACTCGACTGTGAAGCCAAAGATTTACTCAAGGCTAAAGGGAGACCCTTCAAGAAAGGTGGAAAGTCGAAGGGCAATGCTAAAACAAAGCAGGACAAGTCCACGTCAAGCTGTCTTTATTGTGATGGAATAGGCCATTACAAGAGAGAATGTCCAAAGCTTAAGGAAGATCAGAAAAACGGAACAGTCGTTCCATCTTCAGGTATTTTCGTTATAGACTGTATACTTGCTAATTCAACTTCTTGGGTATTAGATACAGGTTGTGGCTCACACTTATGTTCCAATTCACAGGGACTAAGAAGAAGTAGAAGGTTAAGCAAGGGTGAAGTCGACCTACGAGTGGGAAATGGAGCACGGATTGCTGCATTAGCTGTAGGAACTTATTATTTGTCGTTGCCCTCTGGGCTAGTTTTGGAACTGGAAGACTGTTTCCATGTTCCAAGTCTTACTAAAAACATCATTTCTGTTTCTTGCTTAGATGCTAAGGGATTTTCCTTTTTAATAAAAGACAATAGTTGTTCGTTTTATTTTAAAGAGATGTTTTAGTGATCTGCTAGATTAGTCAATGGACTATATTTATTAGATCACGACAAACAAGTTTATAACATAAATACCAAAAAGGCCAAAAAGGATGATTCAGATCTCACCTATCTGTGGCATTGTAGATTAGCCCATATTAACTTGAAACGCATAGAAAGACTTCAAAAGGAAAGAATTATAGAACCATTTGACTTAGAGGATTATGGTAAGTGCGAATCATGTTTACTTGGCAAAATGACAAAGCAACCTTTCTCTAAAGTTGGAGAAAGAGCAACTGAACTATTGGGTTTAATCCATACAGATGTATGTGGACCAATGAGTACAAATGCTAGAGGTGGTTTCAACTGAAGGAAATAATGCCCTTGGTCCAAGTATGCATTCTATGTTAAGTCTAATAAATGCGGTTCAGTATTAATTGACAAGTTAATAATTCAGTGAGATCAAGTGAGCTGAATGCCTAGCTAGAGGCCGCTTCAGTTCAAGTGGAATTAATGATATTAATCCACAGCTTACTCTTGACTGAACCCGTAGGGTCACACAAATAGTACGTAAACGGATCAAGTATCTAATGGCATTAGATACTCTATCTATGAATATTCGGAACCGACGGATCTTGGTTTCAGTGGGAGCTAAGATCGTCACAGGCAAGAAATGAATACTCCGGAAACGATGATATTGCCGGAAACGGAAATATGGATCGTATCGGAAATATAAATATTATCCAAGTCGTAGATGTTGCCGGAAACGGAAACATGGTACGTATCGGAAAATATTATCGGAAATGGAAATATTGCCAGAATCGGAAATATTGCCGGAAACGGAAATATTGTCAGAATCGGAAATATTACCGGAATCGGAAAATAATTCCGGAAACGGAAATATTAAATATTTGTTCGAAACGGAAATTAATTCCGGAATCGGAAATATTAAATATTGTTCGTATCGGAAATGAATTCCGGAATCGGAAAATTTAATCGGAAGCGCATCGTACGAATAAGCATCGGACGAGGCCTGCCGGACGAGGCCCAGCACGAAGCCAGGCCATCGCCCAGCAAGCCAAGCGCGCCGCACAAACAGCAAGGCCAGGCCCAGCAGGCTGCGCACAGCGCGCGCAGCGCGCAGCGCGCGCGGGCGCTGAGTGGGCTGCTGCTCGCGCGCACGCATGAGGCCCATCGTGGGTGTCGTGCGTGTGTGTGCAAGTGTTTGTGTTCGTGCACGTTTCCTAAAACATGCAGAGTTCGGTTAATGATTAAATTCCTAATTCTATTTGATAAATTAATTAAATTAGAGTTCTTGTAGGATTCTAGGTTTGATTAATTTGTATCTGAATAGGATTTCGATTCCCTTTCCATACCGCTATAAATATGAGGCTAGGGCTCACAATTTATAACAGAAGTTTCAAAGTATTCAAAGTGAGTTTTTGAGAGAAAATTCAAACACACATCTTGCTCAAACTGCCGAAATTTTCTAGTACCTTAAGGGCGATTCTAGTTGGTCAATCTTAAGGCGGATCCGGACGTGCTGTGGACTATCTACGGAGGGACGACACTTGGAGTCCTAAAGACTTGTTCTTGTTCGGTTCGGGCGCAGCTAGGGAAGGCACGCAACAAAGAGTATGCATCTAATCTATGCTAAATGATTATGTGTAAATAATATGTATTCCTGGGTTTATGGTTTTTCCGCATGATTTATGAATTGTCATATGTATCATAACCTAACAGTGGTATCACGAGCCCCTTATTATTTTCATAATCTAAATTGCATGAACATGGTTAAATATTACAAATTTGCAAGAATTAAAAGGGGTGATTAATTTTCGTAATTGTTAATTAATTGCAAATTGCGTTTATTTAATTATACGTACGCAGTTTTTCGGCAGTTTCTTCGTTACTCATCCGAATTGAGTGATTTTTGTGTCAATTCCGCATGTAAAAGGCATTCTAAAATTTTGACAAAAATAATATTTTTCTGCCGAACCCAGAATTCTCAAATTCGAAGCCTAACTATGACTTTTCGAAGGTTTTAGTTTTTCGAATGCAAAATTTCGTAAATTTAAGATGTTAAATTAAATATTTGCGATTCTTGTTGATAAATCTTGAATTTTTGATTGACCTACTGCATATGTTTAACAAGTTTGAATGCCTAGTCTTGTTAATTATGCAATCTAATTTGTAATTATGATTAATTTGTTGAAAATTAGAATAATTTAGAATTAATTTGATTTTCATAATTAATTGTAATTTAATTAGAAACCTATGATTAAAAACCACCATAAAAATTATAAATTTACGATAAATTTTAAATTTTTATGACCTAGACTTGAATCCATATCAATCGGAAATCAATTGGATAATAAATTTTCGATTTTTCGCCCTAAAATTATGAAATTAATATTATTTATTAATTTGTCATTAATTTTAAATATAAATTTTAAATTTTTATGCGATTCGTTCATATAACTTGCACGCACAAAGCAATGGACGCTTCGTGTTACCCTTAAGGGGTGTTGTATAATGCGGGCATGCGACGACGAGCAAGGGAGCTCGTCGCCCGTGCGGCACGAATGCAATGAGCAAGGGCGTAGTGCACGAGCACAAGGCAGCAGCCCTGCCTTGTGTCGTGTGCCACGAGCAATGAACGAATGGGCATGGGCGAAGAGCGAGCCAAGGCAGTCGCGTGTGGGCAGCAAGCGAGCTGCGCCACAACGCGCGCTGCCTCGCACAAGAGCGCGCAGCCTCGCGCGCAGCGAGCGCAAGCTCGCGTGCCACGAGCGCTGCGCCCAGCATTACTCGCGCGCACAGCGAGCGATGTCGCCCGCCCAGCGAGCGATGTCGCGCCCCAGCGAGCGATGGCTCGCGCGCACAGCGAGCGATGTCGCGCGCCCAGCGAGCGATGGCTCGCGCGCCCAGCGAGCGATGTCGCGCGCCCAGCGAGCGATGTCGCGCGCGCGCACTGCGAGCGATAGCTCGCGTGCGATGAGCGCTGGCGCGCGCAGCGAGCACCAATACGTGCGGAGGCTTGCGATAGGGAAGCAGCAGCTATGCGACGAGCGCATGGGCTGCGCGCACATGGCCAGCAATGGCTATGTGCGTACGGCCCATGGGCGTGCAACGCGTAGGGTATTTGCGTTACGATTAGATCGTTTTGAATGTTTAATTTGAAAATTTCAGTTCACGTAATTTTAATTAATTTAAAAATTAATAATTTGAATTATTTTCTTGGATTTTAATTTTGAATATTATAATTATAATAAATGTTATTTATTCTAATTATTTTACTAAAATTAAAATCATGAATTAATTTAAATACGACTGAAATTAAATTAAACTTTGCGGATTCAATTATAAATTGATATGAGCTTTAAATTTTAATTAAATTTGTATGTTTCCGGTTGGACTAGAAATACATTTTTATGTTTAAAATTGGTAAAGCATATGAATTTATTGGTTTAAGTGGGAGCGCTTTTTAGTCATAAACTCTTGATTAGGTCTACAAATCCTTAAGGTTAAAACAACTTGATTAGAATTAATAAGGACTGAATAATTGGTAGATTATTGGTGCCCTTGATTAATTGCTGCAAATGTTTACGTGATGCATAATGTGTTTTACTAACCAGCTATGTGGGCCATTCATGATAATGAATGGGTGAATGGTATATATTGTATATGTACTGTTTTGCAGGTTATGAAGTGACTAGTATGGCCCAAATAGGATAGAAAATATGGTCTGCGTACCATTAATTTGAATGTAATTGGTCTAAAGTACCAAAGTTATTTTTCAATTCAAATATGGTCTGCGAACCATCAAATAGTTGTAATTAGTTATAGCTTATCCTATTTGAAGAAAATGGTGCCTCCCACGGAGATTTTCAAGACGGACTTTGAAGTCAAAGCTTCAAGATGAAGTCGGGCCATACTAGATCACAAATATCTTATGCATGTTTTAAGTTATTTATTGTTTTAAATATGTCTTAAAATGCATGAGATCAAAAGCTTGATTATGTTGCATGATTAAGGATTTTTAGTTCACTTAAAATCTAACCAACATAGTAAGAGCCTTAAGTTCCAAACTTAAAAATTGAGTTAAAAGGTGCCATGCCAAAATATACACTTGCTTGGATATCCTTTACATCAATCTAGTAATAGTTTTCGCTCAGCGAGGTGTTACTTATTGGTCCTAAAGGGGCAAGGTACACAAATAATTGTGAGTACATGTTAGTTTTGGTGAAACTCAACGATATAAGTAAGGAGTCCTTTTATGTCGTGGCAAATTCGATAGGTTTACCTAATAAGTTCTTAGACGTACCTATCAACCAAGAATAGTTTCTAGACTATTAGCAAAAGGCTTTTGCTTACCTAAGATGTTCTAGGATTAAGTCGACAAACTGTGCTTAGTTCTTCAATGATTTTAGGATCTTGGAATCATTTTATTCACACCTGCCGGAACACATAACTTGAATAAAATGCTTAATAAACATTGAATTATGCATGTATGCTAGAATTTAAGTTTATTAAGAGAAACTGTGAATGGTTATTTATTTGTTTATTCTTTTCAATTGTAGTTTTTAATATGGAAAACAACAATTCATTCAACATTCGATCAATTCTCGAAAAGGAGAAGTTGAACGGGAAAAACTTCCTTGACTGGCAAAGGAACTTGCAAATAGTTCTTATGCAGGAAGAAAAGGAGTATGTCCTAGATGAGGCGATGCCCGAAGCTGCAGGCGACGGGGTCACTCAGGCAGCCCTCAATCGTTGGATTGATGCCAACAAGGATGTGAAATGTCTAATGCTCGCCACCATGAGTGCGGATCTGCAGAAAACGTTCATCAACTCAGATGCTTTCACAATCATCAGTGAGTTGAAGAACATGTTCCAAGATCTGGCTCGAGTCGAAAGATTCGAGACTCATAGGCAAATTCTTGAGACCAAGCTTAAGAAAGGCGAGCCCGTAAGTCCACATGTTCTCAAAATGATTGGACTCATTGAGAATATGAGTCGGCTGGATCAGCAATTTTCTCAGGAAATGGCTATAGACACCATCCTCCATTCTCTTCATAGCGGGTATGATCAGTTCAAACTGAACTACAGTATGAATAGTCTGGACAAAACGCTCACTGAGCTTCACGGTATGCTGAAGACCGCTGAAAAGACGCTCAAAAGTGATAAGCAGGATGTGCTTATGGTGCGTGGGGGCAAGTTCAAGAAATCTGGAAAGAAGAGGAATGCTAAGAAAGGTGGCAACAAGGCCAGCCCAACTAAGCAAACTGGCGCCAAATCTGCAAAGAGGAAGGTCAGTCAACCCACTTCTGAATCCGAATGCTTCTACTGCAAGAAGAAGGGGCATTGGAAGAGAGATTGCTTGAAGCTAAAGGAAGATCAGAAGAACGGAACAGTCGTTCCATCTTCAGGTATTTTCGTTATAGACTGTATACTTGCTAATTCAACTTCTTGGGTATTAGATACAGGTTGTGGCTCACACTTATGTTCCAATCCACAGGGACTAAGAAGAAGTAGAAAGTTAAGCAAGGGTGAAGTCGACCTACGAGTGGGAAATGGAGCACGGATTGCTGCATTAGCTGTAGGAACTTACTATTTGTCGTTGCCCTCCGGGCTAGTTTTGGAACTGGAAGAATGTTTCCATGTTCCAAGTCTTACTAAAAACATCATTTCAGTTTCTTGCTTAGATGCTAAGGGATTTTCCTTTATAATAAAAGACAATAGTTGTTCGTTTTATTTTAAAGAGATGTTTTATGGATCTGCTAGATTAGTCAATGGACTTTATTTATTAGATCACGACAAACAAGTATATAACATAAATACCAAAAAGGCCAAAAAGGATGATTCAGATCTCACCTATCTGTGGCATTGTCGATTAGGCCATATTAACTTGAAACGCTTAGAAAGACTTCAAAGGGAAGGAATTCTAGAACCATTTAACTTAGAGGATTATGGTAAATGCGAATCATGTTTACTTGGCAAAATGACAAAGCAACCTTTCTCTAAAGTTGGAGAAAGAGCAAATGAACTATTGGGTTTAATCCATACAGATGTATGTGGACCAATGAGTACAAATGCTAGAGGTGGTTTCAGCTACTTTATCACTTTCACTGATGACTTCAGTAGGTATGGTTATGTCTACCTAATGAAGCATAAGTCTGAATCCTTTGACAAATTCACGGAATTTCAGAGTGAAGTAGAGAATCAATTAGGCAAGAAGATCAAGGCACTGCGGTCTGATAGAGGCGGTGAATATCTGAGCTATGAATTTGATGACCATCTGAAAGAATGTGGAATTCTATCAGAATTGACTCCTCCTGGAACACCACAATGGAACGGTGTGTCAGAACGGAGGAACAGAACCTTGCTAGACATGGTCAGGTCAATGATGGGTCAGGCCGAACTTCCATTAGAATTTTGGGGACATGCACTAAATACAGCTGCACTCACTATAAATAGAGCTCCGTCTAAAGCTGTCGAAAAGACTCCATACGAATTATGGTTTGGAAAGCCTCCAAATGTGTCTTTTCTTAAGATTTGGGGATGTGAAGTATACGTCAAACGATTAATTTCAGACAAACTTCATCCAAAATCTGACAAATGTATCCTTGTGGGCTATCCAAAGGAAACAAAGGGGTATTACTTCTACAATACATCTGAGAACAAAGTGTTTGTTGCTCGAGATGGTGTCTTTTTGGAGAAGGATCACATTTCCAAAATGACAAGTGGGAGAAAAGTAGACCTCGAAGAAATTCGAGTCGAACAACAAACTCTAGAGAATGCTCAAGATGACATTCAAGATGAAACTCAGAGATCTTTAGAAGAATCTGGTGAGAATCATGGTCAATCTAGAAATGTTACCCCGCGTAGATCGCAAAGATATAGATCTCAACCGGAAAGGTACTTGGGTATTTTGACGAACGAGAGCTATGACGTTCTATTACTTGAAAGTGATGAACCTGCGACTTACAAGCAAGCTATGACGAGCCCTAGCTCCAAGCAATGGCAAGAAGCCATGCAATCTGAATTAGACTCCATGTCTGAAAACCAAGTATGGGATTTGGTCGATTTGCCAGATGGCTACCAAGCCATTGGAAGCAAATGGGTTTTCAAACTGAAAAAGGACAAGGATGGGAAACTTGAAGTTTTCAAAGCTAGATTGGTTGCAAAAGGTTACAGGCAAGTCCACGGTGTGGATTACGATGAAACCTTTTCACCAGTTGCAATGCTAAAGTCTATTCGAATAATGTTAGCAATCGCTGCATATTACGATTACGAAATATGGCAGATGGATGTCAAAACTGCTTTCTTAAACGGCGTTTTAACAGAAACTGTGTTTATGACACAGCCTGAAGGTTTTGAGGATCCAAAGAATGCTAAAAAGGTATGCAAGCTAAAGAAATCAATCTACGGATTGAAGCAGGCATCCAGGAGCTGGAATATACGTTTTGATGAAGCAGTCAGTGACTTTGGTTTCATCAAGAACGCGGACGAATCTTGTGTATACAAGAAGGTCAGTGGGAGCAAAATTGCTTTCCTAGTATTATATGTCGACGACATATTGCTTATCGGAAATGACATTCCTATGTTGAACTCTGTCAAGATTTGGCTTGGGAAATGTTTTTCGATGAAGGATCTAGGAGAAGCACAGTACATATTGGGCATCAAGATTTACAGAGATAGATCTAAAAGGATGATTGGACTTAGTCAAAGCACTTATATCAATAAGGTGCTTGATAGGTTCAAGATGGCGGACTCCAAGCGAGGCTACCTACCCATGTCTCATGGAATGACTCTAAGCAAGACTCAGTGCCCAAAAACACTTGATGAGCGTAGACGAATGAATGGGATTCCATATGCATCATTGATTGGTTCAATAATGTATGCTATGATATGTACACGCCCGGATGTTGCGTACGCACTCAGTGCTACGAGCAGATACCAGTCAGACCCAGGAGAGGCGCATTGGACTGCTGCCAAGAATATTCTGAAGTACCTGAAAAGGCACAAAGATGACTTCCTGGTCTATGGTGGAGATGATGAATTAATTGTTAAAGGCTATACGGACGCAAGTTTCCAAACCGACAAAGATGATTTCAGATCACAGTCTGGGTTTGTCTTCTGCCTCAACGGAGGAGCAGTAAGCTGGAAAAGTGCTAAGCAAAGCACCATTGCGGATTCTACAACTGAAGCGGAGTACATTGCTGCACATGAAGCAGCAAAGGAAGCTATATGGCTAAGGAAGTTCATAGGAGAACTTGGTGTAGTCCCCTCCATTAAAGGACCAATAGCCCTGTATTGTGATAATAACGGAGCTATTGCACAGGCAAAAGAGCCTAGACACCACCAGAGAGTCAAGCATGTACTTCGTAGATTTCACCTTCTACGAGAGTTCGTTGAAAGAAAAGAAGTCGAGATAAGCAAAATTGGAACTGATGACAACATATCAGATCCATTAACTAAACCTCTGCCGCAAGCGAAGCACAACTCGCACACTGCAGCTATGGGAATCAAGCATATTGGAGAATGGCTTTGATGTCTCTGTTTAATGTTTTAAAGTTTTAGAGTTTAAATCTTTGTAAAACATTATTGGTTAATCATTCACAATAAATGAAAGGAATTCATTTTTCCATTTAATTTGTGGTTTATTAAATGATGAGTCCCTTCAATTTGACGATATATTCAAGATAGACTGTCAGGACCAGTCCTGTGACTAAGAAATGTCTATCAAGTGAACTTGAATGTCAAAGGTTGAAAATGGTCCCTAATCGGAGTTTTCTATAAAATTGGACGCATAGAAAACGTTAGACGATTAGAATGCAAGATGACTAGTAGTTCTGTTTCTTGAACTATGTGGACATGGCAATGTCATAATCATTTGCGTAGATACTTACTTTGGGAAGACTAGTATCGGACAAGACCTATGAAACTTTACTGTAAGAGATGAAAGTCTGTCATAAGTAAATTTCATTAAATTATTAGACACTAAATCCTCAATACCTGAGTGATTTGAGATTACTTGTTTGAGAACTGGTTGCTTTGACATTGACCAACCGTCGCACCGTAAAAGGAGGCTATAAAGGCAACGCTCAGGTAATCACCTATCAAACGAAGTCTAATCTCAAGATCGCAAGATTGGGATTGTCCTCCCATAAATCGGGATGAGATGCTTAAAAGTTGTACAAGGCCACTCGGAGAGCTAGAAACTGTGAAATGCATGGCCGTGCTCGGATGAATCATAGGCTATGATTATCTGTTTATTTGATCAGTTGAACTCTGAAACCGAGGAACACCTCTGGACATAATAAGGATGACAACTCTTACCTTATGTTCAAGAGCAAGCATCGAGCGACAAAGGAATTAGGAAATGCACACTTGTCCCTAAGGACAAGTGGGAGACTGAAGGAAATAATGCCCTTGGTCCAAGTATGCATTCTATGTTAAGTCTAATAAATGCGGTTCAGTATTAATTGACAAGTTAATAATTCAGTGAGATCAAGTGAGCTGAATGCCTAGCTAGAGGCCGCTTCAGTTCAAGTGGAATTAATGATATTAATCCACAGCTTACTCTTGACTGAACCCGTAGGGTCACACAAATAGTACGTAAACGGATCAAGTATCTAATGGCATTAGATACTCTATCTATGAATATTCGGAACCGACGGATCTTGGTTTCAGTGGGAGCTAAGATCGTCACAGGCAAGAAATGAATACTCCGGAAACGATGATATTGCCGGAAACGGAAATATGGATCGTATCGGAAATATAAATATTATCCAAGTCGTAGATGTTGCCGGAAACGGAAACATGGTACGTATCGGAAAATATTATCGGAAATGGAAATATTGCCAGAATCGGAAATATTGCCGGAAACGGAAATATTGTCAGAATCGGAAATATTACCGGAATCGGAAAATAATTCCGGAAACGGAAATATTAAATATTTGTTCGAAACGGAAATTAATTCCGGAATCGGAAATATTAAATATTGTTCGTATCGGAAATGAATTCCGGAATCGGAAAATTTAATCGGAAGCGCATCGTACGAATAAGCATCGGACGAGGCCTGCCGGACGAGGCCCAGCACGAAGCCAGGCCATCGCCCAGCAAGCCAAGCGCGCCGCACAAACAGCAAGGCCAGGCCCAGCAGGCTGCGCGCAGCGCGCAGCGCGCACAGCGCGCACAGCACGCGCAGCGCACAGCGCGCGCGGGCGCTGAGTGGGCTGCTGCTCGCGCGCACGCATGAGGCCCATCGTGGCTGTCGTGCGTGTGTGTGCAAGTGTTTGTGTTCGTGCACGTTTCCTAAAACATGCAGAGTTCGGTTAATGATTAAATTCCTAATTCTATTTGATAAATTAATTAAATTAGAGTTCTTGTAGGATTCTAGGTTTGATTAATTTGTATCTGAATAGGATTTCGATTCCCTTTCCATACCGCTATAAATATGAGGCTAGGGCTCACAATTTATAACAGAAGTTTCAAAGTATTCAAAGTGAGTTTTTGAGAGAAAATTCAAACACACATCTTGCTCAAACTGCCGAAATTTTCTAGTACCTTAAGGGCGATTCTAGTTGGTCAATCTTAAGGCGGATCCGGACGTGCTGTGGACTATCTACGGAGGGACGACACTTGGAGTCCTAAAGACTTGTTCTTGTTCGGTTCGGGCGCAGCTAGGGAAGGCACGCAACAAAGAGTATGCATCTAATCTATGCTAAATGATTATGTGTAAATAATATGTATTCCTGGGTTTATGGTTTTTCCGCATGATTTATGAATTGTCATATGTATCATAACCTAACATCAGCTACTTTATCACTTTCACTGATGACTTCAGTAGATATGGTTATGTCTACCTAATTAAGCAAATAGAGCTCCGTCTAAAGTTGTTGAAAAGACTCCACATGAGTTATGGTTTGGAAAGCCTCCAAAAGTGTCTTTTCTTAAGATTTTGGGATGTGAAGTATACGTCAAACGATTAATTTCAGACAAACTTCATCCAAAATCTGAAAAATGTATCCTTGTGGGCTACCCAAAGGAAACAAAGGGGTATTACTTCTACAATACATCTGAGAACAAGGTGTTTGTTGCTCGAGATGGTATCTTTTTGGAAAGAGATCACATTTCCAAAATGACAAGTGGGAGAAAAGTAGACCTCGAAGAAATTCGAGTCGAACAACAAACTCTAGAGAATGCTCAAGATGACATTCAGGATGAAACTCAGAGATCTTTATAAGTATCTGGTGAGAATCAAGGACCATCTAGAAATGTAACCCCGCGTAGATCGCAGAGATATAGATCTCAACCGGAAAGGTACTTAGGTATTTTGACGAACGAGAGCTATGACGTTCTATTACTTGAAAGTGATGAACCTGCAACTTACAAACAAGCTATGACGAGCCCTAGCTCCAAGCAATGGAAAGAAGCCATGCAATCTGAATTAGACTCCATGTCTGAAAACCAAGTTTGGGATTTGGTCGATTTGCCAGATGGCTACCAAGCCATAGGAAGCAAATGGGTTTTCAAACTGAAAAAGGACAAGGATGGGAAACTTGAAGTTTTCAAAGCTAGATTGGTTTCTAAAGGTTACAGGCAAGTCCACGGTTGCTAAAGGTTACAGGCAATAGGAAATGGCGGACTCCAAGCGAGGCTACCTACCCATGTCTCATGGAATGACTCTAAGCAAGACTCAGTGCCCAAAAACACTAGATGAGCGTAGACGAATGAATGGGATTCCATATGCATCATTGATTGGTTCAATAATGTATGCTATGATATGTACACGCCCGGATGTTGCGTATGCACTCAGTGCTACGAGCAGATACCAGTCAGACCCAAGAGAGGCACATTGGACTGCTGCCAAGAACATTCTGAAGTACCTGAAAAGGCACAAAGATGATTTCCTTGTCTATGGTGGAGATGATGAATTAATTGTTAAAGGCTATATGGACGCAAGTTTCCAAACCGACAAAGATGATTTCAGATCACAATTTGGGTTTGTCTCCTGCCTCAACGGAGGTGCAGTAAGGTGGAAAAGTGCTAAGAAAAGCACCATTGCGGATTCTACAACTGAAGCGGAGTACATTGCTGCACATGAAGCAACAAAGGAAGCTATATGGCTAAGGAAGTTCATAGGTGAACATGGTGTAGTCCCCTCCATTAAAGGACCAATAGCTCTGTATTGTGATAATAATGGAGCTATTGCACAGGCAAAGGAGCCTAGACACCACCAGAGAGTCAAGCATGTACTTCGTAGATTTCACCTTCTACGAGAGTTCGTTGAAAGAAAATAAGTCGAGATAAGCAAGATTGGAACTGATGACAACATCTCAGATCCATTAACTAAACCTCTGCCGCAGGCGAAGCACAACTCGCACACTGCAGCTATGGGAATCAAGCATGTTGGAGAATGGCTTTGATGTCCTTATTTAATGTTTTAAAGTTTTAGAGTTAATACTTTGTAAAACATTATTGGTTAATCATTCACATTAAATGAATAGAATTCATTTTTCCATTTAATTTGTGGTTTATTAAATGATGAGTCCCTTCAATTTGACGATATATTCAAGATAGACTGTCAGGACCAGTCCCGTGACTAAGAAATGTGTATCAAGTGAACTTGAATGTCAAAAGTTGAAAATGGTCCCTGGTCGGAGTTTTCTAATACGCTTCCGATTAAATTCTCGATTCCGAAATTCATTTCGGTTTCAGCCAAACACTTGCAACCCAAATAGCCGAAAATCTAAGTAACCTTAAGGGCGATTCTAGTTGGTCAAGCTTAATGCGGATCCGGACGTGCTGTGGACTATCTACGGAGGGACGACACTTGGAGTTCTAAAGACTTGTTCTTGTTCGGTTCGGGCGCAGCTAGGGAGGGCACGCTACAAAGTGTATGCATCTGAATTATGCTAAATGATTATGTGTAAATAATATGTTTCATGGCTTTATGGTTTTTCCGCATGATTTATGTTTATTCATATGTATCATAACCGAGCAGTGGTATCACGAGCCTCTTATTATTTTCATAATCTAAATTGCATGAACATGGTTAAATTTTACAAATTTGCAAAGAATTAAAAGGGGTGATTAATTTTCGTAATTGTTAATTAATTGCAAATTGCGTTTATTTAATTATATGTACGCAGATTTTCGGCAGTTTCTTCGTTACTCATATTATCACGCCTAATAAAGATAATATGTTGGGAAATTGGATTATCATGCTAGGTCCCTTAAAACAATCTAAATCAGATAATCGCGCTCGATCTAGTACTATATGTTGCATATTGTTAAAATCAACTCATATTAGTTTAATAGTTAAAGCATGTCCCTTCAATTATTTATGTTGAGCTAGTAAGGATATCCTGCCTCTGGAGTTATCGAAGAGCGAGTACTCCTCTCGGTAGTTACAGTCCCCCGAACCCTCAATCTCTACCCTGCGAGTGTACGTTGAGCGATCCCCACCACCAGGGATCACAAGGGAACCTACGGCCGTGGTCAAACATAATTGCACTCCCTTTATATCACGATAACCGGGTTTTGTCAGTTTTTCTCATTGTCGTTAAAAACTGAATGGCGACTCCTATATTACTAGTCAATTGGGTGTAAACTCACAGGAAATCCAATTACACTTGATTTGACAAAAAGAAGCGTCACACCCACGAGGGACGAGGTCACGCATTAGCCTCGCGCTTTTTCGACCCCCTCACATGTTATGTTATGATACATATGACAATTCATAAATCATGCGGAAAAAACCATAAACCCAGGAAAACATATTATTTACACATAATCATTTAGCATAGATTAGATGCATACTCTTTGTTGCGTGCCTTCCCTAGCTGCGCCCGAACCGAACAAGAACAAGTCTTTAGGACTCCAAGTGTCGTCCCTCCGTAGATAGTCCACAGCACGTCCGGATCCGCCTTAAGATTGACCAACTAGAATCGCCCTTAAGGTACTAGAAAATTTCGGCAATTTGAGCAAGATGTGTGTTTGAATTTTCTCTCAAAAACTCACTTTGAATACTTTGAAACTTGTGTTATAAATTGTGAGCCCTAGCCTCATATTTATAGCGGTATGGAAAGGGAATCGAAATCCTATTCAGATACAAATTAATCAAACCTAGAATCCTACAAGAACTCTAATTTAATTAATTTATCAAATAGAATTAGGAATTTAATCATTAACCGAACTCTGCATGTTTTAGGAAACGTGCACGAACACAAACACTTGCACACACACGCACGACATCCACGATGGGCCTCATGCGTGCGCGCGAGCAGCAGCCCACTCAGCGCCCGCGCGCGCTGCGCGCTGCGCGCGCTGTGCGCGCTGTGCGCTGCGCGTGCTGTGCGCGCTGTGCGCGCTGCGCGCTGCGCGCAGCCTGCTGGGCCTGGCCTTGCTGTTTGTGCGGCGCGCTTGGCTTGCTGGGCGATGGCCTGGCTTCGTGCTGGGCCTCGTCCGGCAGGCCTCGTCCGATGCTTATTCGTACGATGCGCTTCCGATTAAATTTTCCGATTCCGGAATTCATTTCCGATACGAACAATATTTAATATTTCCGATTCCGGAATTAATTTCTGTTTCGAACAAATATTTAATATTTCCGTTTCCGGAATTATTTTCCGATTCCGGTAATATTTCCGATTCTGACAATATTTCCGTTTCCGGCAATATTTCCGATTCTGGCAATATTTCCATTTCCGATAATATTTTCCGATACGTACCATGTTTCCGTTTCCGGCAACATCTACGACTTGGATAATATTTATATTTCCGATACGATCCATATTTCCGTTTCCGGCAATATCATCGTTTCCGGAGTATTCATTTCTTGCCTGTGACGATCTTAGCTCCTACTGAAACCAAGATCCGTCGGTTCCGAATATTCATAGATAGAGTATCTAATGCCATTAGATACTTGATCCGTTTACGTACTATTTGTGTGACCCTACGGGTTCAGTCAAGAGTAAGCTGTGGATTAATATCATTAATTCCACTTGAACTGAAGCGGCCTCTAGCTAGGCATTCAGCTCACTTGATCTCACTGAATTATTAACTTGTCAATTAATACTGAACCGCATTTATTAGACTTAACATAGAATGCATACTTGGACCAAGGGCATTATTTCCTTCAGTCTCCCACTTGTCCTTAGGGACAAGTGTGCATTTCCTAATTCCTTTGTCGCTCGATGCTTGCTCTTGAACATAAGGTAAGAGTTGTCATCCTTATTATGTCCAGAGGCGTTCCTCGGTTTCAGAGTTCAACTGATCAAATAAACAGATAATCATAGCCTATGATTCATCCGAGCACGGCCATGCATTTCACAGTTTCTAGCTCTCCGAGTGGCCTTGTACAACTTTTAAGCATCTCATCCCGATTTATGGGAGGACAATCCCAATCTTGCGATCTTGAGATTAGACTTCGTTTGATAGGTGATTACCTGAGCGTTGCCTTTATAGCCTCCTTTTACGGTGCGACGGTTGGTCAACGTCAAAGCAACCAGTTCTCAAACAAGTAATCTCAAATCACTCAGGTATTGAGGATTTAGTGTCTAATAATTTAATGAAATTTACTTATGACAGACTTTCATCTCTTACAGTAAAGTTTCATAGGTCTTGTCCGATACTAGTCTTCCCAAAGTAAGTATCTACGCAAATGATTATGACATTGCCATGTCCACATAGTTCAAGAAACAGAACTACTAGTCATCTTGCATTCTAATCGTCTAACGTTTTCTATGCGTCCAATTTTATAAAAAACTCCGATTAGGGACCATTTTCAACCTTTGACATTCAAGTTCACTTGATAGACATTTCTTAGTCACAGGACTGGTCCTGACAGTCTATCTTGAATATATCGTCAAATTGAAGGGACTCATCATTTAATAAACCACAAATTAAATGGAAAAATGAATTCCTTTCATTTATTGTGAATGATTAACCAATAATGTTTTACAAAGATTTAAACTCTAAAACTTTAAAACATTAAACAGAGACATCAAAGCCATTCTCCAATATGCTTGATTCCCATAGCTGCAGTGTGCGAGTTGTGCTTCGCTTGCGGCAGAGGTTTAGTTAATGGATCTGATATGTTGTCATCAGTTCCAATTTTGCTTATCTCGACTTCTTTTCTTTCAACGAACTCTCGTAGAAGGTGAAATCTACGAAGTACATGCTTGACTCTCTGGTGGTGTCTAGGCTCTTTTGCCTGTGCAATAGCTCCGTTATTATCACAATACAGGGCTATTGGTCCTTTAATGGAGGGGACTACACCAAGTTCTCCTATGAACTTCCTTAGCCATATAGCTTCCTTTGCTGCTTCATGTGCAGCAATGTACTCCGCTTCAGTTGTAGAATCCGCAATGGTGCTTTGCTTAGCACTTTTCCAGCTTACTGCTCCTCCGTTGAGGCAGAAGACAAACCCAGACTGTGATCTGAAATCATCTTTGTCGGTTTGGAAACTTGCGTCCGTATAGCCTTTAACAATTAATTCATCATCTCCACCATAGACCAGGAAGTCATCTTTGTGCCTTTTCAGGTACTTCAGAATATTCTTGGCAGCAGTCCAATGCGCCTCTCCTGGGTCTGACTGGTATTTGCTCGTAGCACTGAGTGCGTACGCAACATCCGGGCGTGTACATATCATAGCATACATTATTGAACCAATCAATGATGCATATGGAATCCCATTCATTCGTCTACGCTCATCAAGTGTTTTTGGGCACTGAGTCTTGCTTAGAGTCATTCCATGAGACATGGGTAGGTAGCCTCGCTTGGAGTCCGCCATCTTGAACCTATCAAGCACCTTATTGATATAAGTGCTTTGACTAAGTCCAATCATCCTTTTAGATCTATCTCTGTAAATCTTGATGCCCAATATGTACTGTGCTTCTCCTAGATCCTTCATCGAAAAACATTTCCCAAGCCAAATCTTGACAGAGTTCAACATAGGAATGTCATTTCCGATAAGCAATATGTCGTCGACATATAATACTAGGAAAGCAATTTTGCTCCCACTGACCTTCTTGTATACACAAGATTCGTCCGCGTTCTTGATGAAACCAAAGTCACTGACTGCTTCATCAAAACGTATATTCCAGCTCCTGGATGCCTGCTTCAATCCGTAGATTGATTTCTTTAGCTTGCATACCTTTTTAGCATTCTTTGGATCCTCAAAACCTTCAGGCTGTGTCATAAACACAGTTTCTGTTAAAACGCCGTTTAAGAAAGCAGTTTTGACATCCATCTGCCATATTTCGTAATCGTAATATGCAGCGATTGCTAACATTATTCGAATAGACTTTAGCATTGCAACTGGTGAAAAGGTTTCATCGTAATCCACACCGTGGACTTGCCTGTAACCTTTTGCAACCAATCTAGCTTTGAAAACTTCAAGTTTCCCATCCTTGTCCTTTTTCAGTTTGAAAACCCATTTGCTTCCAATGGCTTGGTAGCCATCTGGCAAATCGACCAAATCCCATACTTGGTTTTCAGACATGGAGTCTAATTCAGATTGCATGGCTTCTTGCCATTGCTTGGAGCTAGGGCTCGTCATAGCTTGCTTGTAAGTCGCAGGTTCATCACTTTCAAGTAATAGAACGTCATAGCTCTCGTTCGTCAAAATACCCAAGTACCTTTCCGGTTGAGATCTATATCTTTGCGATCTACGCGGGGTAACATTTCTAGATTGACCATGATTCTCACCAGATTCTTCTAAAGATCTCTGAGTTTCATCTTGAATGTCATCTTGAGCATTCTCTAGAGTTTGTTGTTCGACTCGAATTTCTTCGAGGTCTACTTTTCTCCCACTTGTCATTTTGGAAATGTGATCCTTCTCCAAAAAGACACCATCTCGAGCAACAAACACTTTGTTCTCAGATGTATTGTAGAAGTAATACCCCTTTGTTTCCTTTGGATAGCCCACAAGGATACATTTGTCAGATTTTGGATGAAGTTTGTCTGAAATTAATCGTTTGACGTATACTTCACATCCCCAAATCTTAAGAAAAGACACATTTGGAGGCTTTCCAAACCATAATTCGTATGGAGTCTTTTCGACAGCTTTAGACGGAGCTCTATTTATAGTGAGTGCAGCTGTATTTAGTGCATGTCCCCAAAATTCTAATGGAAGTTCGGCCTGACCCATCATTGACCTGACCATGTCTAGCAAGGTTCTGTTCCTCCGTTCTGACACACCGTTCCATTGTGGTGTTCCAGGAGGAGTCAATTCTGATAGAATTCCACATTCTTTCAGATGGTCATCAAATTCATAGCTCAGATATTCACCGCCTCTATCAGACCGCAGTGCCTTGATCTTCTTGCCTAATTGATTCTCTACTTCACTCTGAAATTCCTTGAATTTGTCAAAGGATTCAGACTTATGCTTCATTAGGTAGACATAACCATACCTACTGAAGTCATCAGTGAAAGTGATAAAGTAGCTGAAACCACCTCTAGCATTTGTACTCATTGGTCCACATACATCTGTATGGATTAAACCCAATAGTTCATTTGCTCTTTCTCCAACTTTAGAGAAAGGTTGCTTTGTCATTTTGCCAAGTAAACATGATTCGCATTTACCATAATCCTCTAAGTTAAATGGTTCTAGAATTCCTTCCCTTTGAAGTCTTTCTAAGCGTTTCAAGTTTATATGGCCTAATCGACAATGCCACAGATAGGTGAGATCTGAATCATCCTTTTTGGTCTTTTTGGTATTTATGTTATATACTTGTTTGTCGTGATCTAATAAATAAAGTCCATTGACTAATCTAGCAGATCCATAAAACATCTCTTTAAAATAAAACGAACAACTATTGTCTTTTATTATAAAGGAAAATCCCTTAGCATCTAAGCAAGAAACTGAAATGATGTTTTTAGTAAGACTTGGAACATGGAAACATTCTTCCAGTTCCAAAACTAGCCCGGAGGGCAACGACAAATAGTAAGTTCCTACAGCTAATGCAGCAATCCGTGCTCCATTTCCCACTCGTAGGTCGACTTCACCCTTGCTTAACTTTCTACTTCTTCTTAGTCCCTGTGGATTGGAACATAAGTGTGAGCCACAACCTGTATCTAATACCCAAGAAGTTGAATTAGCAAGTATACAGTCTATAACGAAAATACCTGAAGATGGAACGACTGTTCCGTTCTTCTGATCTTCCTTTAGCTTCAAGCAATCTCTCTTCCAATGCCCCTTCTTCTTGCAGTAGAAGCATTCGGATTCAGAAGTGGGTTGACTGACCTTCCTCTTTGCAGATTTGGCGCCAGTTTGCTTAGTTGGGCTGGCCTTGTTGCCACCTTTCTTAGCATTCCTCTTCTTTCCAGATTTCTTGAACTTGCCCCCACGCACCATAAGCACATCCTGCTTATCACTTTTGAGCGTCTTTTCAGCGGTCTTCAGCATACCGTGAAGCTCAGTGAGCATTTTGTCCAGACTATTCATACTGTAGTTCAGTTTGAACTGATCATACCCGCTATGAAGAGAATGGAGGATGGTGTCTATAGCCATTTCCTGAGAAAATTGCTGATCCAGCCGACTCATATTCTCAATGAGTCCAATCATTTTGAGAACATGTGGACTTACGGGCTCGCCTTTCTTAAGCTTGGTCTCAAGAATTTGCCTATGAGTCTCGAATCTTTCGACTCGAGCCAGATCTTGGAACATGTTCTTCAACTCACTGATGATTGTGAAAGCATCTGAGTTGATGAACGTTTTCTGCAGATCCGCACTCATGGTGGCGAGCATTAGACATTTCACATCCTTGTTGGCATCAATCCAACGATTGAGGGCTGCCTGAGTGACCCCGTCGCCTGCAGCTTCGGGCATCGCCTCATCTAGGACATACTCCTTTTCTTCCTGCATA
This sequence comes from Spinacia oleracea, assembly GCF_020520425.1. Lineage (NCBI taxonomy): Eukaryota > Viridiplantae > Streptophyta > Magnoliopsida > Caryophyllales > Amaranthaceae > Spinacia > Spinacia oleracea. The sequence goes on from NC_079492.1 coordinate 34,808,035, forward strand.
AGAACTATTTGCAAGTTCCTTTGCCAGTCAAGGAAGTTTTTCCCGTTCAACTTCTCCTTTTCGAGAATTGATCGAATGTTGAATGAATTGTTGTTTGCCATATTAAAAACTATAATTGAAAAGAATAAACAAATAAATAACCATTCACAGTTTCTCTTAATAAACTTAAATTCTAGCATACATGCATAATTCAATGTTTATTAAGCATTTTATTCAAGTTATGTGTTCCGGCAGGTGTGAATAAAATGATTCCAAGATCCTAAAATCATTGAAGAACTAAGCACAGTTTGTCGACTTAATCCTAGAACATCTTAGGTAAGCAAAAGCCTTTTGCTAATAGTCTAGAAACTATTCTTGGTTGATAGGTACGTCTAAGAACTTATTAGGTAAACCTATCGAATTTGCCACGACATAAAAGGACTCCTTACTTATATCGTTGAGTTTCACCAAAACTAACATGTACTCACAATTATTTGTGTACCTTGCCCCTTTAGGACCAATAAGTAACACCTCGCTGAGCGAAAACTATTACTAGATTGATGTAAAGGATATCCAAGCAAGTGTATATTTTGGCATGGCACCTTTTAACTCAATTTTTAAGTTTGGAACTTAAGGCTCTTACTATGTTGGTTAGATTTTAAGTGAACTAAAAATCCTTAATCATGCAACATAATCAAGCTTTTGATCTCATGCATTTTAAGACATATTTAAAACAATAAATAACTTAAAACATGCATAAGATATTTGTGATCTAGTATGGCCCGACTTCATCTTGAAGCTTTGACTTCAAAGTCCGTCTTGAAAATCTCCGTGGGAGGCACCATTTTCTTCAAATAGGATAAGCTATAACTAATTACAACTATTTGATGGTTCGCAGACCATATTTGAATTGAAAAATAACTTTGGTACTTTAGACCAATTACATTCAAATTAATGGTACGCAGACCATATTTTCTATCCTATTTGGGCCATACTAGTCACTTCATAACCTGCAAAACAGTACATATACAATATATACCATTCACCCATTCATTATCATGAATGGCCCACATAGCTGGTTAGTAAAACACATTATGCATCACGTAAACATTTGCAGCAATTAATCAAGGGCACCAATAATCTACCAATTATTCAGTCCTTATTAATTCTAATCAAGTTGTTTTAACCTTAAGGATTTGTAGACCTAATCAAGAGTTTATGACTAAAAAGCGCTCCCACTTAAACCAATAAATTCATATGCTTTACCAATTTTAAACATAAAAATGTATTTCTAGTCCAACCGGAAACATACAAATTTAATTAAAATTTAAAGCTCATATCAATTTATAATTGAATCCAAAAAGTTTAATTTAATTTCAGTCGTATTTAAATTAATTCATGATTTTAATTTTAGTAAAATAATTAGAATAAATAACATTTATTATAATTATAATATTCAAAATTAAAATCCAAGAAAATAATTCAAATTATTAATTTTAAAATTAATTAAAATTACGTGAACTGAAATTTTCAAATTAAACATTCAAAACGATCTAATCGTAACGCAAACACCCTACGCGTTGCACGCCCATGGGCCGTACGCACACAGCCATTGCTGGCCATGTGCGCGCAACCCATGCGCTCGTCGCATAGCTGCTGCTTCCCTATCGCAAGCCTCCGCACGCATTGGTGCTCGCTGCGCGCGCCAGCGCTCATCGCACGCGAGCTATCGCTCGCAGTGCGCGCGCGCGACATCGCTCGCTGGGCGCGCGACATCGCTCGCTGGGCGCGCGAGCCATCGCTCGCTGGGCGCGCGAGCCATCGCTCGTTGGGCGCGCGACATCGCTCGCTGGGCGCGCGACATCGCTCGCTGGGCGCGCGACATCGCTCGCTGTGCGCGCGAGCCATCGCTCGCTGGGGCGCGACATCGCTCGCTGGGCGGGCGACATCGCTCGCTGTGCGCGCGAGTAATGCTGGGCGCAGCGCTCGTGGCACGCGAGCTTGCGCTCGCTGCGCGCGAGGCTGCGCGCTCTTGTGCGAGGCAGCGCGCGTTGTGGCGCAGCTCGCTTGCTGCCCACACGCGACTGCCTTGGCTCGCTCTTCGCCCATGCCCATTCGTTCATTGCTCGTGGCACACGACACAAGGTAGGGCTGCTGCCTTGTGCTCGTGCACTACGCCCTTGCTCATTGCATTCGTGCCGCACGGGCGACGAGCTCCCTTGCTCGTCGTCGCATGCCCGCATTATACAACACCCCTTAAGGGTAACACGAAGCGTCCATTGCTTTGTGCGTGCAAGTTATATGAACGAATCGCATAAAAATTTAAAATTTATATTTAAAATTAATGACAAATTAATAAATAATATTAATTTCATAATTTTAGGGCGAAAAATCGAAAATTTATTATCCAATTGATTTCCGATTGATATGGATTCAAGTCTAGGTCATAAAAATTTAAAATTTATCGTAAATTTATAATTTTTATGGTGGTTTTTAATCATAGGTTTCTAATTAAATTACAATTAATTATGAAAATCAAATTAATTCTAAATTATTCTAATTTTCAACAAATTAATCATAATTACAAATTAGATTGCATAATTAACAAGACTAGGCATTCAAACTTGTTAAACATATGCAGTAGGTCAATCAAAAATTCAAGATTTATCAACAAGAATCGCAAATATTTAATTTAACATCTTAAATTTACGAAATTTTGCATTCGAAAAACTAAAACCTTCGAAAAGTCATAGTTAGGCTTCGAATTTGAGAATTCTGGGTTCGGCAGAAAAATACTATTTTTGTCAAAATTTTAGAATGCCTTTTACATGCGGAATTGACACAAAAATCACTCAATTCGGATGAGTAACGAAGAAACTGCCGAAAAACTGCGTACGTATAATTAAATAAACGCAATTTGCAATTAATTAACAATTACGAAAATTAATCACCCCTTTTAATTCTTGCAAATTTGTAATATTTAACCATGTTCATGCAATTTAGATTATGAAAATAATAAGGGGCTCGTGATACCACTGTTATGTTATGATACATATGACAATTCATAAATCATGCGGAAAAAACCATAAACCCAGGAAAACATATTATTTACACATAATCATTTAGCATAGATTAGATGCATACTCTTTGTTGCGTGCCTTCCCTAGCTGCGCCCGAACCGAACAAGAACAAGTCTTTAGGACTCCAAGTGTCGTCCCTCCGTAGATAGTCCACAGCACGTCCGGATCCGCCTTAAGATTGACCAACTAGAATCGCCCTTAAGGTACTAGAAAATTTCGGCAATTTGAGCAAGATGTGTGTTTGAATTTTCTCTCAAAAACTCACTTTGAATACTTTGAAACTTGTGTTATAAATTGTGAGCCCTAGCCTCATATTTATAGCGGTATGGAAAGGGAATCGAAATCCTATTCAGATACAAATTAATCAAACCTAGAATCCTACAAGAACTCTAATTTAATTAATTTATCAAATAGAATTAGGAATTTAATCATTAACCGAACTCTGCATGTTTTAGGAAACGTGCACGAACACAAACACTTGCACACACACGCACGACAGCCACGATGGGCCTCATGCGTGCGCGCGAGCAGCAGCCCACTCAGCGCCCGCGCGCGCTGCGCGCTGCGCGCGCTGTGCGCGCTGTGCGCTGCGCGTGCTGTGCGCGCTGTGCGCGCTGCGCGCTGCGCGCAGCCTGCTGGGCCTGGCCTTGCTGTTTGTGCGGCGCGCTTGGCTTGCTGGGCGATGGCCTGGCTTCGTGCTGGGCCTCGTCCGGCAGGCCTCGTCCGATGCTTATTCGTACGATGCGCTTCCGATTAAATTTTCCGATTCCGGAATTCATTTCCGATACGAACAATATTTAATATTTCCGATTCCGGAATTAATTTCTGTTTCGAACAAATATTTAATATTTCCGTTTCCGGAATTATTTTCCGATTCCGGTAATATTTCCGATTCTGACAATATTTCCGTTTCCGGCAATATTTCCGATTCTGGCAATATTTCCATTTCCGATAATATTTTCCGATACGTACCATGTTTCCGTTTCCGGCAACATCTACGACTTGGATAATATTTATATTTCCGATACGATCCATATTTCCGTTTCCGGCAATATCATCGTTTCCGGAGTATTCATTTCTTGCCTGTGACGATCTTAGCTCCCACTGAAACCAAGATCCGTCGGTTCCGAATATTCATAGATAGAGTATCTAATGCCATTAGATACTTGATCCGTTTACGTACTATTTGTGTGACCCTACGGGTTCAGTCAAGAGTAAGCTGTGGATTAATATCATTAATTCCACTTGAACTGAAGCGGCCTCTAGCTAGGCATTCAGCTCACTTGATCTCACTGAATTATTAACTTGTCAATTAATACTGAACCGCATTTATTAGACTTAACATAGAATGCATACTTGGACCAAGGGCATTATTTCCTTCATCACAGTGGCGACTCTGCTGGGGATAGTGAAGGAAATACTCGTGCTTGTAGGTAATCAAAATAGCCGAAGGGTGAAACGATCCTACCCCGCGTTTATTTCCCAATCAAGTTGGGACGACCTGAAAATCAGCATATTAATGTGAACGGACAGAACCACATAACGAATCTTGGCTCCCTTGGTGTTCATCTTGGGAGTTGGGACTAAGGATACCCATCACCAACCGGGGGGTGCATACGCTTCGAATGTTGTCCACTCGGAAATTTCGCTAGTAGTACACCCGTCCCAAACCCAATCGCTCGCCCATTAGGTCCCTCTCGCCTGCATGCCCCCTTGGCTTGCACTTGCGGGTTGGCCTCTTGAGCGAAATTCGTCTGCTGAAGAGACTACCTCGACCGGGGCATGTGTTGGATCTACGATAGAAGCGGTACCAAGCCAGGCGCAAATAACTACCCATAGAAGCCTATCATAAACTACATGACATATTATTATTGTCTCATGATGGAATGTTAGTTATGTGTAGCGAAATATATGATTGTGTGTGACAAACTATCCTAGAAAAACCAACGACCTTAAAAATTGCCCAAACATTCATAAACCAATTTGCCAAAGAGTTATACCGAAACACGTGTTCCGCAAACCCGAACGATCGCCACAAAAATAAGCGATGCTCGGGATGGCCTGTAACGAATCCCACAAACGCTGCACAACGCGTAAAGGACGTTATTAGGCAAGCACGCAAAATCAAAGTCGCATAAACAAAAGTAGACGCAAACAGAAAACGAGAACTAGCCAGGGACGCATTTTCAACGCCCCTGGCTGGCCGCCAGAATTTCTCACGCCCGACGCTGGGCGGTGAAGTTGCTGCTTGGCCTTCTGGTCAGGTGCAGCAGCCTCAGTGCCCGCGAAAAAGAAAACACGTAGCAAAAAAAACTGTTTGTAAAAAAAAATTGCTGCGAGGGCGTAAGAAAAGCACTCGATTCTAAAAGCGACTCATAAAAATAAATAACTCTTTGTGTCGTTGTTAGGCCTCCTACGACGACGATGTTCGGCACCAAAACCGAGCATGCTAAATAACCTTGAATGTCACATGGGCAAAGTATTCAAAAAAAATGATGTTCGAATAAAGTTTTCAAAGTAAAAATAATGTTCAAATAAAAAAAAAATCCGAGTCTAGACTAGGTTATGCCAAAGTACAATCTAAATCCTAAGTTTTAGTTGTCTTATCCATAGAATCGGTCCTAATGCTTGGTGTCGTTCTGCAAGTTAAAAGGTTAAACCATATTGAGTCTCCGTTTCTAACATTTAAATCAATAAGCACCCACATGTAATTGTGATCCCTTGCTAAGAGTCTACGGCCTCAATACTCTCTCTCACCAATAAAAAGAACATATTATTGAATTCAAATTATTTGCAAAATGGAAACAGTCATATTCTGAAAATCATTCCTCCATAGTCGCACAACCCCCAAAGTGAACCTAAGGTGTCAATACCATTGGCAAAAAATTAATGGCCTCAAGGCTTATGATCACATTGGGTCACGACTATCATAGTCCTCTCGAGCCACTCGCCCCTTGAAGTATTCCTAAGTACGAACTAAAAGATTTTCCATGAATGCAACATGACAAACCATGAAAATACCCAAATCGGCATGCCATAAGGCTACCATTGGGGTAAAGCAATACACACTAAGAGAGAAGCCGCACTAATGATTCTAGTCTTACAAAAATGAAAATTCGATCTCCCCAACTAACTACCTTGCAAACATTAAGCAAAATGGCGCATGACAAATGAACACCCAAGGGTTAAAATCTAAAGTGTCCACCAACGAAAGTTATGGTCCAATTACCCTAAGTCTGAGAGTCACTTAGTCAAGTGTTATAGGCTTACGCCACGTCATTATTTTGAGTCTAGGCCACCTCCTTGTATTCATACACGGGTTATAATCAGAAAGATTAATGAAAGTTCGAGTCTAAATCACAACTTCCAATTAAATCCCAGAAACTGAAATCTGAAAAGAAGAAAAAAAGATTATTTTCGATGTAATTCTTTCGTTAAATTTCAATAAGGTAAAAACAACATTTTGAATCTACGCTATTTGCACATTTTAAGAAACGACTAAATACGCTTGCAAAGTAAGACAATTTAAAGGTCCACCCTAGGCCTACTAAAGCTAAAGGTCCACCCTAGGCCTACTAAAGTTAAAGGTCCACTATAGGCCTACCAAACGAGGCTCACTCAATCTCGCCTCGTGACTCAAAGACCACAACCATCTACCTTTTAGCCCAAATCGATTGAAGAATTTATGCCGGGGAGAAATCCCGAGCGAAAAGAAAAAAATAGAAAGAGAAAAGGGAGAGCGAAAAGAGCGAGCCATGAAATACTTAGCCCGTACCTCCCAAAGTGCAAAATTTACCCAAGTAGACGAAGGAAAAGAATTGAGTCAACCGATCCAAATCACGCCACAAAGACTACATAAAGTTCTACGATGTCTACCCTTTCCAATCCTTATGTTCTTAGACGCCTTCACTCTGGGGCCCATGTTCAGCTCATCTAACCCATCCATGTTCTCATTGCCATAACCCAAGAAACCATTACCTCGACTCTTGTTCTTGAACTTATGGTCAACCGCAAACCACGCACGGCCATTGACACATGCGTCATACCCATTATTTCCAAAACCTGCTCTTACACCACCATTAGCATAATGACCATATAACTTGTGTGGATACATCCTGTTGATATACCCTTGAGCCGTCCCCATGCTACTCATTGGCCTCGGTTGATGTAAGCTCATGACCCTAGCTTGAGGCTGCAAATTGTGAGTCCTAAAAGATGTAATCCTTATGCTTGACCAATACCTATACAACTCAACTTATCCCATCTCATTCAACCCATCTTCCAAACCGTCTTGAGTCACAAATAAAAAAGAGACAAATGAAAAGTACATTGTACGCTCAACGTAAAAATAAAATAAAAAATAAAAAAAATGTAAAAAAGCAAACTTTGCAAAGCGCCTTTAAAAGTTAGTCTAAAAAGAATAAGAAGCATTTAGCGCACCAAAAAAGATCCGCCCAGGAAACATTTCCAGCGCCTACACCTGGGCGCCGAAAACTTTGACGCCCCAGCCCGGGCGCTGAATCTCTCTGCTTGCTAAAATTTTGTCCAGAAGTGCTCGTCATTTTATCCGCACATGCACGGAAAAATAACAAACACTTGGAGGGGTACAACACGTATTCAGATATACGTATCACCAAAAAATATACATGTACTCAAAAAATAAAACAAATAAACAAAATTTTGGCCTACGGCAAAGCAGCAGATTAAAATAATTCGCTTATTCTACCGTTTCAAATAATATGTTTCCACCTCAGAACGTACTTGTTTAAAATCGGCATTCTAAGAAACCATTTTCTAGGCTAAGAACTACGCAAGACCTGATTCCAAATTAAATCTATTTAAGGCGGATACGTAGAAAATCCATGATTCGGTCCAACCAATATTAAAGCCTATAGGAAAACAAGAATAAAAATAGAAGTCCCTTATTGAAATTTAATTACTTGCAATCCAAGTCGAAAGAAAAATTGAAAGCACGAAGAAGAATCCAAGTCATCAAGGTGCCAAAATTAATGAGCACACATCGAAAAATAATAAGGGCACGTACCCTCGCCAGAAGGAGCACTCACACTCCTGGGCACTTAGCTAAGACTCAAATGATCGCTTCGCCTCAATTGAATGGGGCTAGCGCAAGCGTCCATGACCTCTAAAGTACTCGACTTGACCCTCCCTAAAGCGAACTAACTCACCTAAAGACCTTCTTTCATCACTAGACATAGTCGTTCGCTTAAAGACCTTCTTTCACCACTAGACACAGTCATAATCGCCGACAAGTAGTAAAGGCAGTAAGCTTGCAATAAAGAGGATTGTCCTACGGCGTCGCCCCATCGTTCCTTCGAACTCAGGGCACCCATTCATGGTAATTCAAATGTTTGCGAATCCCCTTTGAAAAAAAATCAGACATTGTCAATAGGACTTGGCACCTAACCAAGGCTCACCCTACTCAGACATGTGACACGGGCATCTAAGATCGAAATCTAAAAACATCGTTAATGGGAAGACATAATAGCAACTGGGGGCTAAAAAATTGAAATGAAAGAGCTAGGGAAAGAACTAAGTATTTGTGCAGACATACACCAAGTAAATCTAAGTCAATTTGAAAACGGTTTATATTTCCGCAATTCTGGAAAAGATGGCCCTAAAAGCCTAAAGCATATGCCAAACGGGCACAAGTATATCTTGACGCCTGCACCCTGGCTCTCAGCAAATCCTTAGACAACATTCCAAAAATCGTAACAGTATTTTGATTCACTCATGTAATCCTGTACGAACCCTTCTATAAGTCAACTTACTTAGGACACCTCGGATTGTACACAGTAGGACTCGGATTTTAAATAATTTTCAAAGACTTCTTCGAACATAATAAAGAGTCGTTGGTTTAATCTAAGTATGCGTTTATCTCGACGTTGCAAGTGAGTCAAAAAGATTTCTAAACATGATTATGGGTAAAGAAAGGCACCTAGCTTTTGGTCAAGGCACACTTCAACATGTGACTACCTTGACCATGGCAATGTCGCACAATACGACATTCATAAGAAAAGTAGCAAATTACTACCCGAACGTACCTCGCACTTTACGAGTCTGGTTCAAACTATTCATGATCCATGTCACCATGAATGCATAAAAACGTATGCCAAGCATTATAGCACCAAGCCAATCCCGTAGCTACAATTGGGGGCTTAAGAAAACACTCTAAAAATGCTCGAAATGACGATTGTATCGCAAATTCTCGACGCTAATGCTATACACACGTCATAGGGGCACAATCTTAAGGTCTGATCGTGTAAAACGAACTTTAGAATGGCTACAACCCCTCCCAAACTCTAAGCGCTACTTAGAATATATAAAGTCACCCCACTAACAAGGGTAACTGAAAATCGCGAGTCACCAAAACTCCGATCAAACTACTGCACATAACGCTCGCCCTACAAGCGCCCGTTACACAGTCTAAGTCGTTCCAAAGCAAAAGCGAAAGAAAAAAATCAAGAAAGAAAAAACTGTCAAAATTCTGCCCAGATATCAATTTTAACACCCAGAGCTGGGCGCCGATATCTTTAACGCCCCAGCCTGGGCGCTGATTCTTTCTGCTAGTCACGTTTTGCCCAGATATAAAAATAAGAAAGAAACACCTATGAATCCTCGCATCGAACGAAGTAATAAGCCGTGCAAACCCACGCAGAAGGTGCTACACTTGTTCAAGCACCTGAACGAGGCGTGATGAAGTACTCCAATGCAAAATATAATAATGATATCCCAACACCTGGAGGAATGTTCTAAGACACGCTGTTAGGCCACACAAGCCTACGTCGCACCATAAGTTCAACCATCCCACAGTACAAGTCTAAAAAAGTGGAAGGCATATCGCACTAATGCGGGCACGACCAAGAGCATGTGTAAAAGAGGCAAAGACTACTTGTCTCCCAAATTCAAAATGCAAGCCACACCACTTCTACATTAAAAATTAACGGTAGCAAAACATTACCTACCACGGAAGTGATAGCTCGCACCTACACGAGCGGAACCCCAAGGCATCTTTCCCAAAAGAACCTACAAAAACCGTACGCCAAAAGGAAGCATCCCAATGTGAATACTTGGGGGCTCCAAGCTACGAAACAACCATAGCAAAATAAAAAATCTCGAAGCAAATGTTTGAACGATCGAAAGGGCACGATGTTTGAGCCCACTTCATGAATGGGCCTGAACCCTATCAAGATTCTAAGCAAACTATTCAAAATCAATCATTGCTCAAAAAAAAATGATTCAAGGGAACTGATTAATGGACCGCACACAACGGCCATTCTATGAACTCTCGTTCGCACATACATATCATTATTCACGAACACGTTCAAAAAATATAAGAGCGATCAAAGTCTTACACCTCAAGGTATGTTCCTCGGGCCATATAGACTCGTCCAACTATCGCAATGACTGTACGCCTTAAGAGCAACAGTTCCTTAAAATAAATCGCCCCAAAGCGACAAGCACCGTAGTCCACCAATCGGCTACAGCTTCTCAAGAAAATCATCGCGTTCTAAAAATAAAGAAAAAAACAAAAGAAAAGAGAATACATAGAACTTCCAAGTGAAATAAACGAATGAACAAGAGGCCAACTGTGTCATCAAGAGACCAGCCCAAACAACACTTTCAACGCCCCATCTGGGCGTGAATTATTTCAACGCCCAGGCCTGGGCGCCGAAAATGATCCCAGACCCAAAAAACAGCTCTGACTTCTATTGGGCCCTGCCGTATCCATTCGACTCGAAAATTGTCGATTTCTTTACTGAAAGTCGCAGCTCACGGCTTTGTTAAGAGTAGCACACCACTTCAAAGATCGCTCGCACTTACGAGCACGATCCCAAACACAATCAAGGACATTACAAAATGCGTATCCCCAAAGAACCTCTTTGACAAAAAATGACCGACGAGCCCAATTGCTTGGGGGGTCGCGAAAGAAAATATATACTCCGACAAAGAGTGTGCAAAGTTAAAACAATATTCCCAGACTACGCTGTACGAAGTCCCATGTTTGGATAATCACAAAAGATAAAACCGGATTACGACCTCAAGACAAAGGTCGTTGTTGATACTTATACATAGTCCCCTAATAAGGGACCCAAGTAGTGGCAAAATTGAGCCGTAAAGACTAGCTCAAAACCATGGAAGATGATGACCACGAGACAATGGTCCGTCTAAGCACGTTGTGAACCCACATTCAGGTTACAACTAAATCCGAGCATCCCTCGAAAGAATTCGCTCCTGCGAGAATGAATAAGAAAAGAAATTCTCAAAAGAAATCACGATGAACAAAAGCAATAGGAACTTGCCCATCTTCAGCGGGCAAGACCGCGTCACCAATTACGCGAGTTCCAAGTAAAAAAAAAAACGAATTCAGGGACGTCCACCCTTAGCGGACAGGCTCGCCATCTTTAGCCAGAGCTGGGCGCTGAAAATACATGGTACGTGTTTTTTATCTAATTCTTTGTGGATTAGAGCTCTGCAATTCTATCTTTCCACAAACTCTTTTCTATAAATATAGCCCAAGTTCGACGTGAAATCACAACACACAATTATATTTTGAGTATTGACTCTAAACCCCTAAGCCTAAGCCTCACGCTGCAAAATTGATCACGCGTTCTGTCGCAATCGATCCATAAATTGAACAGAACGTATCCTGTCCCATAATTTGAGATTCGTTAAATAAAAGGAGAAATAACAAAGTCAAAGTGGTTAGTTTTCTGAGAACCGTGACGCACCTCTCAAGGGTGCGTTGTAATGTGTCCCTTTTCCATGGTTTAATTGCTTTCCTCGCCCTTTTATGAACTGTTAAACTAACTAAAATCTGATTGTTCGATCACGCTTAATAAATATGATATTTTTGGGAAATTGGATTATCATGCTAGGTCCCTTAAAACAATCTAAATCAGATAATCGCGTTCGATCTAGTACTATATGTTGCATATTGATAAAATCAACTCAGATTAGTTTAATAGTTAACGCATGTCCCTTCAATTATTTATGCTGAGCTAGTAAGGATATCCTTCCTCTGGAGTTATCGAAGAGCGAGTACTCCTCTCGGTAGTTACAGTCCCCCGAACCCTCAATCTCTACCCTGCGGGTGTACGTTGAGCGATCCCCACCACCAGCGATCACAAGGGAACCTACGGCCGTCGTGGTCAAACATAATTGCACTCCCTTTATGTCACGATAACCGGGTTTTGTCAGTTTTTCTCATTGTCCTTAAAAACTGAATGGCGACTCCTATATTACTAGTCAATTGGGTGTAAACTCACAGGAAATCCAATTACACTTGATTTGACAAAAAGAAGCGTCACACCCACGAGGGACGAGGTCACGCATTAGCCTCGCGCTTTTTCGACCCCCTCACACTCATCCAAATCGAGTGATTTTTGTGTCAATTCCGCATGTAAAAGGCATTCTACAATTTTGAGAAAAATAGTACTTTTCGGCAGAACACAGAATTCCCAAATTCGAAGCCTAACTATGACTTTTCGGAGGTTTTAGTTTTTCGAACGCAAAAGTTTGTAAATTTAAGATGTTAAATTAAGTATTTGCGATTCTTGTTGATAAATCTTGAGTTTTTCATTGACCTACAGTATATGTTTAACAATGATGATTGCCTAGACTTGTTAATTATACAACCTAATTTGTAATTATGATTAATTTGTTGAAATTCGAATAATTTAGAATTGATTTGATTTTCATAATAAATTAATAATTTAATTAGGTATCCATGATTAAAATCCACCATAAAAATTGTTAATTTATGTTATATTTTAAATTTTTTATGACCTAGATTTGAATCCATGTTAATCGGAAATTAATTGATTAATAAATTTTCGATTTTTCGCCCTAAAATTATGAAATTAATACGTTTTATTAATTTGTCATTAATTTTAAATTAAAAAAAATTTAAATTTTTATGAAAACGCTCATGAATGTTGCACACACAAAGCAATGGAACCTACGTGTTACACTTAAGGGGTGTTGTATAGTGCGGGCACGCGGCGACGAGCAAGGGAGCTGTCGCCCGTGCGGTACGAAAGCAGCGAGCAACATAGCGTAGCGCGCGCGCGAAGCAAAGGAGCTGGCTGTGTGTGCTATGCCATGGGCGAGGGCAAGGGGCAAGGCAAGCGAGCAGTCGCGTGTGGGCAGCAAGCGAGCTGCGCCACAGCGCGCACTGCCTCGCGCCAGCAAGCGAAGGCTCGCGCAGCGAGCGCTGGCTCGCGTGCAGCGAGCGCTGGCTCGCGTGAAGCGAGCGGTGCCTTGCGAGGGTGAGCAGCAGCAGCACGACACAGCACAGAGGCTGCGCGCATCGTGGCCAGCGATGGCTGCGTGTGCGTGTGGCCTATGGCTGTGCGTTGCGTGGTGATGTGCGTACCTTGTGTTACGATTAAATCGTTTTAAATTTTAATTTGAGATTTTCAGTTTGAGTAATTTTAATTAATTTTAAAATTAATAATTTAAATTGTTTTCTTTGATTTTAATTTTGAATATTATAATTATTATAAATTTTTATTTATTCTAATTATTTTACTAAAATTAAAAACCTTGAATTAATTTAAATTGAACTGAAAAATAAATTAAATAAAATGGATTCAATTATAAATTTATATGAGCTTTAAATTTTAATTAAATTTGTATGTTTCCGGTTAGACTAGAAATACATTTTTATGTTTAAAATTAGTAAAGCATATGAATTTATTGGTTTAAGTGGGAGCAATTTTAGTCATAAACTTTTGATTAGGTCTACAAATCCTTTAAGGTTAAACAACTTGATTAGAATTAATAAGGACTGAATAATTGGTAGATTATTGGTGCCCTTGATTAATTGCTGCAAATATTTATTTGATGCATAACGTGTTTTACTAACCAACTATGTGGGCCATTCATGATAATGAATGGGTGAATGGTATATATTGTATATGTACTGTTTTGCAGGTTATGAAGTGATTAGTATGGCCCAAAATAGGATAAAAAATATGGTCTGCGTACCATTAATTTGAATGTAATTGGTCTAAAGCACCAAATTTGTTTTTCAATTCAAATATGGTCTGCGTACCATCAAATAGTTGTAATTAGTTTAATTATAGCTTATCCTATTTGAAGAAAATGGCGCCTCCCACGGAGATTTTCAAGACGGACTTTGAAGTTGAAGCTTCAAGATGAAGTCGGGCCATACAAGATCACATTTATCTTATGCATGCTTTAAGTTATTTATTGCTTTTAAATATGTCTTAAATATGCATGAGATTGTGGCTTGACTATGTTGTATGATTAAGGATTTTAGTTCACTTAAAATCTAACCAACATAGTAAGAGCCCTAAGTTCCAAAACTTAAAAACTGAGTTAAAAGGTGCCATGCCAAAATAACACTTACTTGGATATCCTTTTTTCATCGATCTTAGTAATAGTTTTCCGCCATAGCGAGGTGTTACTTATCGATACTAAAGGGGTAAGGTACACAAATAATTGTGAGTACATGTTAGTTTTGGTGAAACTCAACGATATAAGTAAGGAGTCCTTTTATGTCGTGGCAAAATCGATAGGTTTACCTAATAAGTTCTTAGACGTACCTATCAACCAAGAGTAGTTTCTAGACTATTAGCAAAAGGCTTTTGCTTACCTAAAATATTTTAGAATTGAGTCAAAATAAATAATGTTCTTAATTCTTCAATGAATTTAGGGTCTTGAAATCATTTTATTCTCACCTGCCGGAACAATAAATTCGAATAAAATGCCAATAACTTGTTCAAATTGCATGATTGCTTTAATATTCAAGTTATTACTCATGATAAATGTTTAGACTTTGCATGCTTCAATGTATGTTTTAATTATTGTTTATAATTAAATATCTTGCAATGCAGTAAACCCTTTTAGAAAGGTAACAGTAAATTTCCTCGATTGGTAGTGAATCCAAGAACGATTCACGGAAATGAGAGAAAATGAGCAATTTAAAATGTACGTTTCTTTTAGCGACTTTTATAGTTGTTTTCGAATATCAAAGTCGAATGGCAAACCGATTGGTGCTTGTGAATTCAAAATACAATGTAGTTTTGAGATCATAAAGCATTAAGTTTAAACGCTCAGCTTTACCAATGGTTAACAACCTAATATCTTTGTCCATTTAATTCTCGAATGAGTCTAGTCCTTAGACATTCGAATAGATCGATGCTTAGAGAACTTTAGAAGCTTCTGGTAAGATCGTCTAGTTGAAACAGAATATTCAACATAAATGGTAAGAACTTTGTTAGAGTGACATTGGACATGTCTAAACAAAGTATAAAAGTCAACACTAGAGAATTCAATTCTTAAGGCTATTAGAAAGGGTACAAGAAATAGGAAAACAAATGAACAAATGAAAGGAACTTACAATTCCGTTTCTACCTATAAGTTTATGTTTAAAGAGCAGTGACCTACCAATCAAACTTCCTTGGTATCATATACCGCTTGAGGTTCTTACTTCGGTAATAACTCAAACAATGGAAGCTAGGCTACACTAATGACCTACAAGTGGGAAATGAAGCATGGCAATGCTACATTAGTTGTAGGGTCATCTAGTTTGTTTTAAGTCCTTTCAAGGCTGGAACTTAATGGCTATTTTGTTCCATAATCAGCATACCTAAATTTCTGTTTTCAAACACAGAAAGACTCACATTCAAGAAAAACAAAAACAATGTTTGTTTGTTTATTTGAATGAAATGGTCAATTACGGGTTGAGTCAATATGCTTGATTAAAACAAACAACTCTTTAACAATAAAAACTTTACTAGGTACAAATCAACCCCTTGATTTGAGTTCCACTAATCTTTGGCATTGTTTCTTAGACCATATCAACAAGTTAACATTCAAAAGCTCTATTTTGATGGACTTTTGAAAGTTCATTGATTTCTAGATCAATTTAAGACAACTAGTCTTACTTGTTGAAAGTAACAAAAGATATGAACTATTGTTAGAACGCCTAGCAATAGAGTTCAAAGCTAAAGAAAGGTTTTATGACTTTATTATTTCACACAGATTTGAGTGAATATAGGTTTATTTACTCAATGTGATATGAGTTTGAATCTGTTTGGCTAGTTCAAAGATTCAGAAGTATAAATCCCACTTGGCAAGAAATCACAAAGATCTAGGTTAGATCATGTTGATGATTACCTGAAGATCAAGAATGATCATCAATGATTGTGTGTTGTAATTTCACGATCTAGCTCCATAAGATATGGCATATCTACGTTGGAATGATCGGAGTCAATTAGTACTTGATTCGATCAATGATGAATCATAAAGACTTTTCCTATAATTTCTAAAAGAAAATGCTCAACTACCACCAAACTAAACCAAATTCGTCAAAGCTATTGAAAGGTAATTTCAGAATATCTTTTCATAATATATCTAAAGAGTTCCTAAACTCAGTGGGAGCTTAGTGTATGTTATTCAACAAACTAAGGCCCAAGTATAGATATATGTTTCATTGTGATTTATTCAAATGAGACACAAGGGTATTGTTTCTACCACGAATTTTGAGAACATAATGTTTGTTTGCTCGAAATAATGTCCTTTTGGAGATTCGTTTCCAAAATGACAAGTGGGAGAAAATAGACCTCGAAAGTCTTCGAGGCGAACAACAAACATAAACGGGCATTCCGGAGGCTTTTCCAAGTTCTTTAGAAAATCCGAACACGTATTCTTTAAGGACTTTAGAAGTGGCTTTAAAGAATAGACATCTCTTAGAAGACTTTACAAGTGCTTCAAGGAGAACAGAATATTCAAAAGACTAACAAGTGGCTATTGATATTCTATTGTTTGATGTTCTATACCCTAGTAGGCATGGAGTTCAGGTCACTGAAGCTATTCAATTCTTCTAATTAGATAGTGAAGAAACCTGCAACTTGCAGTCAAACTATTATCATGTAGATTAATGAGTTTGTGACCTGTAAGAAAGCTATGACGAAACCTAGATTCCCTAAAATGGTTAGAGGCCTTATATAGACTCAATATTTTAGACGGTTAAAGGCCATAAAACATACTTAATGTTTTGATGACAAAATTGAAATTTTGTTGATTTGCAAGAATAGATTAAACACCTATTGATTGCAAATTGGTTTTAAGGATAAAAACCATCAAACATTGAATTGTGTTAACACACAAAGCTAGATTAGTTGCTAAAGGTTACAAGCAAATTCATGACATGGATTGTGTTGAAACCTCATTCATAATCGTAATGCTCAAGTCTATAATTCAAGAAATGATTGCATATTGGTACATATGGCAATTGGATGACAAAACATCTTCCTCAATCAAATGTTGGAAGAAAACTATGTACATGGCATGTCATAGGATTTGTGGATCCAAATAATGCTTGAAATGAATGCTAGCTTATGAAATCTAAGTACAGATTTAAGCAAGCAATTGGGAATCGGAATTGTATTTTAGTGAAGCTAATAAGTATTTTAGTTTCATAAAATGTACATGATTCTTATAGATATATAAGAAGTTTAGTGGGAGTATATAAAACTTAATTGGTGCTATGTGTATCACACACATATCTCTCTATTGTGAAATAACATTCAAATGCTAATGACTTACGTTTGAAATTATTCATCAATGATGGACCATGGCGGAACTTAGTACATACTGGGTATTAAGATCTATTTACAAAGATCTTATAATATTGTTTTGGATTAAGTAATGGCATTTACTAAATCAAACACGTAATACTCCATTGGAGATATTCGACCCATGTGAATAAATCTAACTAAAAGAATGTTTGAACTATGTATAAGCATTTACTAAGTTAAACATCAAAGGATCTAATTAAGATTCTTAACCTATATTATATATCAAAGAATTTAGCTGGACTTAGTATCTACAAAAACTAGATGAGCTAAAGCTACATGAATAGAATTCAATTGGGAATTATTCTGCAAAAGAATTTATCATGTATGATATAATATGAGGATCGCCAAAAACGTATCGTATGACTTTAGTCATGACGAACATATACCAATCTCTATTGATCTAAGTGAAGATCAACTAGATTGAGATCAAGAAAAACTTATGGTACTTGAAAAGGTACATAGGAACAGTTCTTGACTCAAGGAAACAAAGATATGCTAAATATTGATGCTACACGCATAAACACTGGCAAATGATCAAGAAAGAACCCTTTGGAGTTAACCATTGGCAAGGACGAGCTATAGAGCATCGTGTTTTGAAATGGCAACATGGATTGGAGACCATGAGTTGTTGCGTGGGAAATTAAATATTAATTTCTATGTTCTAAGATACAGATGGAAAGTCTTCCACATATCCGTGAACTGCTTGGATAAGCAAATCCAAACAAAGCATCACTAGCAACCTAAACAGTTGAAGTAAAAGTACTTATTGCCTAAGAAGCAATAAAACAGGGTTGTTAAAGAGTTCTTCATTGAACTTGGGTAGATCACATGTCTGTTGACTTAATAGTTCTTCATTGCAAAATGCGTAGAACCACTATTTAAGTAAGAAAGACTAGATCACATAATAAACAAACTCAAAAGATCTTATCATCCTATCTCGAAGAACATTCGATGAAAGGGTTATTAAGATTGGCAAAGCATGATAACTAAACCTATGCAACAAGTGAGAAGCAACACTCACATTGTAGCACTGGAAATCAAGCATAGCTTTGAATTCCATGAACTGTTTTAAAGATGGGTTTGAGGCCCATGGTTGTAAAACATTGGGGTTGAACATTTATCATATATGAAATGCATTTTCATATTCCATTTAATCTTGGTTTACTATTAAATGATGAGTCCCTTCAATTTGACAATATATTCAAGATAGACTGTCAGGACCAGTCCTGTGACTAAGAAATGTCTATCATGTGAACTTGAATGTCGAAAGTTGAAAAAGGTCCCTGGTCGGAGTTTTCTATAAAGATGGATGCATAGAAAACGTTAGACGACTAGAATGCAAGATGACTAGTAGTTCTGTTTCTTGAACTATGTGGACATGGCAATGTCGTAATCATTTGCATAGATACTTACTTTGGGAAGACTAGTATCGGACAGACCTATGAAACTTTACTGTAAGAGATGAAAATCTGTCATAAGTAAATTTCATTAAAATTATTAGACACTAAATCCTCAATACCTGAGTGATTTGAGATTACTTGTTTGAGAACTGGTTACTTTGACGTTGACCAACCGTCGCACCGTAAAAGGAGGCTATAAAGGCAACGCTCAGGTAATCACCTATCGAACGAAGTCTAATCTCAAGATCGCAAGATTGGGATTGTCCTCCCATAAATCGGGATGAGATGCTTAAAAGTTGTATAAGGCCACTCGGAGAGCTAGAAAATGTAAAATGCATGGTCGTGCTCGGATGAATCATAGGCTATGATTATCTATTTATTTGATCAGTTGAACTCTGAAACCGAGAAACACCTCTGGACATAATAAGGATGACAACTCTTACCTTATGTTCAAGAGCAAGCATCGAGTGACAAAGGAATTAGGAAATGCACACTTGTCCCTAAGGACAAGTGGGAGACTGAAGGAAATAATGCCATTGGTCCAAGTATGCATTTAATGTTAAGTCTAATAAACGCGGTTCAGTATTAATTAACAAGTTAATAATTTAGTGAGATCAAGTAAGCTGAATGCCTAGCTAGAGGCCGCTTCAGTTCAAGTGGAATTAATAATATTAATCCACAACTCACTCTTGACTGAACCCGTAGGGTCACACAAATAGTACGTAAACGGATCAAGTATTTCATGGCATTAAATACTCTATCAATGGATATTCGGAATCGACGGATCTTGGTTTCAGTGGGAGCTAAGATCGTCACAAGCAAGAAATGAATACTCCGCAAACGATGATATTGCTGGAAGCGGAAATATGGATCGTATCGGAAATATAAATATTATCCGAGTCGTAGATGTTGCCGGAAACGGAAACATGGTACGTGTCGGAAAATATTATCGGAAATGGAAATATTGTCGGAATCGGAAATATTGTTGGAAACGGAAATATTGTCAGAATCGGAAAAGTTATCGGAATCGGAAAATAATTCCGGAAACGGAAATATTAAATATTTGTTCGAAACGGAAATTAATTCCGGAATCGGAAATATTAAATATTGTTCGTATCGGAAATGAATTCCGGAACCGGGAATTTAATCGGAAGCGCATCGTACGAATTAGCATCGGACGAGGCTTGCTAGACGAAGGCCCAGCACGAAGCCAGGCCCGCGCCCAGCAAGCCAAGCGCCCAAACACGGAGCTGCCACAGCCTCGCCAGGCCCAGCGCAAGGCCAGGCCCAGCAAGGCCATAGGCGCGCGCGGGCTTATGCTCGTGGGCTGCGAGGCAGCGCCTGCTCGTGTGGGCCGCAAGGCCTGCGCGGGTGCGTGCGTTCCTCGTGCTTGTGCAACACTCGTGTTCGTAAAGAATCCTAATCCTATAGGAATTCGTGCATTGATTAAATCCTAATCCTAATCCTAAGAGATTAAATTTATTATTTAGAGTTCTAATAGGATTCTAATTAATAAATCCATATCCTATTAGGATTATAATTCCTTTCCATAAACTCTATAAATATAGGCCTAGGGTCACATATTTAATAGACAATTTATTGAATTATTCAAAGGTAAGATTTTTAAGCAAAAATCAGCCAAACACTTGCAACCCAAATAGCCAAAAATCTAAGTAAACTTAAGGGCGATTCTAGTTGGTCAAGCTTAAGGCGGATCCGGACGTGCTGTGGACTATCTACGGAGGGACGACACTTGGAGTCCTAAAGACTTGTTCTTGTTCGGTTCGGGCGCAGCTAGGGAGGGCACGCTACAAAGTGTATGCATCTGAATTATGCTAAATGATTATGTGTAAATAATATGTTTCCTGGCTTTATGGTTTTTCCGCATGATTTATGTTTATTCATATGTATCATAACCGAACAACTATCACATGTAAAGAGGAACTATATACTGTAGAGTAACTATCACATATAAACAAGAGTTATATTAACTGTGAGTAACTATAATATATAAACAGTAACTATATAAAATGAAGAGTAACTATCACATATAATGATAACTATATTTATAATAAAGTAACTATAATTTATAAAAGGTAACTATATTAATTATAGAGTAACTTCACATAAGAAAATAATCTATATAAGAAATAAACTACATTTAACTTATAGTAACTATAACATATAAAGAATAACTATATTAACTGTAGAGTAACTATAACAATCAATAGATCCTAAGTAAGTATGTTAAATATAGAGTAACTAACATATAAAGAGTAACTATAACAATCAATAGATCCTAAGTAACTATGTTAAATATAGAGTAACTATAACATATAAAGAGTAACTATATTAACTGTAGATCCTGAGGAACTTAGGGTAATTAAGTAATGGTAACTTAGTGTATGAAAGATAACTATAGTACATAAAAGATAACTATAGAATATAAAAGATAACTATATATACCTACATTTATTAAACCAAAGATAATGATAACTATAGTGTATAAAAGATAACTATAGAGTAACTATAACATATAAACAGTAACTATATAAAATGAAGAGTAACTATCACATTTAATGATAACTATATTTGTATTTGTACAGGTTCAATAATACATTCAATTGATACAAACCACAGCATCTTTGAAAATCCAAATAATGAGGAGGAACAAAACATTGGAGAAGCAAGGAAAACAACCGATGAGATTTATGATCTATATTGCAAACATGCTGCTATTATTGGTTTTAGTGTACGAAAAGGGAAGAATAGATATAAAGAAGGAACCACAATTGTTAATGGAAAATACTTCTACTGCTCTGCTGCTGGAATAAGAGACCCTCCTAAAAACAAAGAACTCAAAAATGAAGATGATTAATCAGATGCCAAGAAGAAAGAAAGGAGAAAGAGGGTTATGATAACAAGAACAAAATGTGAAGCTCAAATATTTGCAAAGAAGAATGAAAATGGAGATTTTGAAATAGAAAAGCATGTAGTGGTAGATAATCACCCATTGACAAGAGAAATAAGTAATTATCTCCACCGATTGGAACGACAAATGATAGAACCTAAAAAAGAAGATATTGAGGCAATGTCAGAATGTGGTCTAAGACCAATGGAGTCTTATAGATATATGTCAACAGAAACTGGTGGAGACGACTGTGTAGGTCATACGATGATTGATCATCTAAACTACTGCTACAAGTTAAAAATGAAGCAAATTGATGGCAAGGATTCACAAACACTAGTGAACAAATTGTATGACATACAATGAATAGATCCCGAGTTCTTTTTCAGAGTAAGACTCAATGCTGAAGGAAAAGTTGAGTGTCTATTTTGGAGGTATTCTATGATGAGAGAAGATTACAAAATATATGAGATGTTCTAGTTTTTTATACTACATTCAGAACCAATAAGTACAATCTCATATGTGCTCCATTTGTTGGTATCAATAACCATTGGAAAAACACAATGTTTGCTTGTGCTTTCATTGGGGATGAAACCACAGAATCTTTCGTTTGGGTGTTTGAAACTTTTCTGAATGCTATGGGAGGAAAGCACCCTATATCAATTTTCACTGATCAAGATACAGCTATTGCTGCTGGAATAGAACAGGTACCTCTTCATATATTATAGTTACTATTTTGACAATATAGTAACTCTTTATAAAATATAGTTACTATTTTGACAATATAGTAACTCTTTATAAAATATAGTTACTATTTTGACAATATAGTAACTCTTAATACAATATAGTTACTATTCTAAAATTATAGTAACACTTTATAAAATATAGTTACTATTTTGACAATATAGTAACTCTTTATAAAATATAGTTACTATTTTGACAATATAGAAACTCTTAATACAATATAGTTACTATTTTGACAATATAGTAACTCTTTATAAAATATAGTAACTCTTTATAAAATATAGTTACTATTTTGTGGAACTATATATATTCATTATTGTTTTTCAGGTTTTTCCTTCTTCAAGACACAGGTTATGCTTGTGGCACTTGAGTAAAAATGCAAACAGTAGGTTTGGTTTATTGAAGTCTGATAAAAACTTCAAAAACGCATTCTACAAGTGTTTAGGTGGGTGTATAACACCAAATGATTTTGAAGAAACTTGAAAATCTATGATCAACACTTTTAAGCTGGAAAAGGATGACTGGTTCAACAGATTGTATGGTCTTAAAGAAAAATGGTGTACAACTTTAAGTAAAGATTTTTTTTTCTGCCGGTATACTTTCTACACAAAGAAGTGAAAGTACAAACCATGCTGTTGGATTTAAAGCAAATAAAAGTACAACATTAACAGAGTTCTATAGTATTTTTCAAGCTACAATAAATCGATGGAGAAAAACCGAAGAAAAAGACGACTTTGACTGTACAAGGGGAATACCAACTTCTGACCTAAGTATGAGTGCTATATTAAAACAGGCAGCAAATGTATACACGATAACACTTTTCCGTGATTTTGAAAAAGAGTTCAAGCTTTCTGTGGCAAGTAGTGCAAAGTTCAAGGGAAATGTTGGAAGAACAGTGTTTTTTGAGGTGTGGATAGAAGGAATAACAGGTAAAAAAAACTATAAATCTTTATTTAATATTTGGAGTAGATGTTCTTTTGAATAATATTATATTATATGTAAATAATCTAACAGGATCAAGGCAAGAAGTTCAATTCAAAATGGAAGATTCAACCGTCACTTGCACATGAAAAAACTTTGAAGAATCTGGATGGTTGTGCTTCCATTGTTTGAGAATATTGCATTTACATTCTATCAATACAATTCCAGATCGTTACATAACAACAAGATGGACTAGATATGCAAAGAAACAGATATGGGAAAGGGTTGATACAATAAAAAGGGAGAAAGGTGAAATCAACAATTTTACTGGTTGGAGATTACATATGATCAGAAGGTAATTTTTTCAATATACATTAGTTCATTTTCATATAGTTACAATTACATTTGATATTTTACTTAACACTTAAACTTTATACCACAGATACTATAACTTAATTTTGAAAGGGCATAAGATAGCAAAGGCCAGAAAATTTATCGAGGAGAAGTTTAAAACGAATAATAAAGCAGTTGATGAAATCATAAAAAAGGAAGAAGAAAGGAAGGTAAAAGAAGAAGCTGCAAAGATAGCAGAACAAGAAAAGGCAAAAGCTGAAGCACAACGAGAAACACAAGACGGGGAATCAACTAATTCTGAAATAACAATTGTGCTTGATCCTGATCGTGCTAATACTAAAGGAAAGAGTAAGAAGAGAATAAAGGGTCAATATGACAATTACAAGCAACCATCAAAGTGAAGGAAATAGTGCCCTTGGTCCAAGTATGTATATAATATTAAGTCTAATAAATGCGGTTCAGTATTAATTAACAAGTTAATAATTCAGTGAGATCAAGTGAGCTGAATGCCTGACTAGAGGCCGCTTCAGTTCAAGTGGAATTAATTATATTAATCCACAGCTTACTCTTGACTGAACCCGTAGGGTCACACAAATAGTACGTAAACGGATCAAGTATTTAATGGCATTAAATACTCCATATATGGATATTCGGAATCGACGGATCTTGGTTTCAGTGGGAGCTGAGATCGTCACAGGCAAGAAATGAATATTCCGGAAACAATGATATTGCCGGAAACGGAAATATGGATCGTATCGGAAATATAAATATTATCCAAGTCGTAGATGTTGCCGGAAACGGAAACATGGTACGTATCGGAAAATATTATCGGAAATGGAAATATTGCCGGAATCGGAAATATTGCCGGAAACGGAAATATTGTCAGAATCGGAAATATTATCGGAATCGGAAAATAATTCCGGAAACGGAAATAAATTCCGGAATCGGGAATTTAATCGGAAGCGTATCGTACGAATTAGCATCGAACGAGGCCTGCCAGACGAAGGCCCAGCACGAAGCCGGGCAATCGCCCAGCAAGCCATGCGCACCACACGAACAACCAAGGCCACGCCAGGCCCGGCGCAAGGCCAGGCCTAGCAGGCCGTGGCAGCGCGCGTAGCGCGCGCAGTGGGCTGCAGCTCGCGTGGGCTTGTAGCTCGCGTGGGCCGAGCGGCCGTGTGGGATGTGTGCGGGCATGGCCTGCACGCTTGCGGGTCATGCTCGTGTAGTGTTTGTGTTCACATACGAAACCTAAAAAGTATAGGATTTGTTTAATGATTAAATTCCTAATCCTAAAAGATAAATTAATTAAATAAGAATTCTACTAGGATTCTAATTTAATTAATTCGTATCCTAGTAGGATTCGATTACTTATTCCATGGTCTATAAATATGAGTTAAGGGCTCATAATTTACATCGAGTATTCAAGGATTCAAGGTGATTTTTGAGAGCAAAAATCAGTCACACATTTGCCTACAAGTTGCCGAAAATTCCAAGTACCTTAAGGGCGATTCTAGTTGATCAAGTTTAAGGCGAATCCGGACGTGCTGTGGACTATCTACAGAGGGACGACACTTGGAGTCCTAAAGACTTGTTCTTGTTCGGTTCGGGCGCAGCTAGGGAGGGCACGCAACAAAGTGTATGCATCTAAACTATGCTAAATGATTATGTGTAAATAATATGCTTTCCTGGCTTTATGGTTTTTCCGCATGATTTATGTTTTGTCATATGAATCATAACCCAACACAAAGAAAGGAAAAAAGAAACACAAAGAATTTGGATCCAAGACACCAAATATTCAATTATTTACACCTAAAGAACAACTATTTTAGTGATGTTCTTGTTTTATTATCATATACAGTTACTTCAACATTTTTAAACAAATTTATTGAGTGTTTATACTATAGTTCTTCTTTACCATACATACTCTGTAAAACACACAATTTTTATTTCAAGTAAAATTTACAAAAACAAAATAACTATATCTTGAAAAATATAACTATATATGTAATTGAGTAAATACGTAACTTATAATTTATAAAACAAAATTATTGAGTGTTATATTATAGTTTTGACAATATAGTAACTCTTTATAAAATATAGTTACTATTTTGACAATATAGTAACTCTTAATACAATATAGTTACTATTCTGAAAATATAGTAACTCTTTATAAAATATAGTTACTATTTTGACAATATAGTAACTCTTAATACAATATAGTTACTATTTTGACAATATAGTAACTCTTTATAAAATATAGTTACTATTTTGACAATATAGTAACTCTTAATACAATATAGTTACTATTCTAAAAAAATATTATGCAACCAAAATGACTTATAGTAACTATATGTTTATCAAATAATAAAATACATAAAAAAAGAGTAATTATATCTTATTAAAGATAACTATATCTGTAAGATAGTAACTATTTGAATTTATACACAAAATTATTCACTATTTATATATACTAACTATTCACATTTAGTGGTCACCCTTCTTTACATATAGTAACTCTATATAAAATATAGTTACTATTTTGACAATATAGTAACTTTCGTTATGCAATCATATGACTTACAAATTTATAAGAGTAACTATATTTTTAGAAAGGTAACTATTTCATTCAAATAGAAACTATATTTATACTGAGTAAATTGAACAATATGACACAAATACTGCAAAAGTTATAATCACTCTCATATATCAAACAATTAAAAATCACTGAGAGTAACTATATCAAAATTAGAATTAATTGTACTTTCTAAACAGTAATTTGACTACATACTAACACAAAAAATTAAATTATTTTTTCACCAATAATTATTAACCACGTGAAGCACCTCGTCCACGTCCCTTACCGCGTCTGCCTCCTCTGGCGCGTCTCCGGCCTTTGCCACGTCCTTTCTCTTCAACAATGACATCTGTCTCGGCTTCATCTTCTGTTTCATCATGTTTGGATTTCCTTGCTGAACTATTTCTTGCAACAATTTCAATTTTTGAAGCGTCATTCATGTATTTCTGCGTCAACTCTTCCCTTTGTTTAATTAAGGCATCCTAAACATCTTGTTTCCTGTTTTTCCTGAATGCAACCATTCGTTTTAGAAATTCATCTCTGCCACAATTCAAATCTGACAACACAATGGTGCCACATATACAAGCCCTGAGAAACTTCCTGAAATCTTCCTGCAAATATTTGAACAGTAACTATTAGAATAAAAACAGTAACTATGATAACAAAACAATAACTATAAAGAATGAAAAGAAAATATGAATAACATTAATTATTTTTAACACAAAAACTTACATCTGCCAAGGGATCAAAGTCAAAAATCCCAACACCATCTTGTACCGTTTCAACACCATGAAAGACCATCATAAACATCATCAAATAGACACAACAGTCTTTGTCATAAGCACCTCGCTTCCAATTACCACCGACCGGGATAAATGTGAAGCTTCTAATATCTTCATGATGAATGTTATCCATATCTTTCAGTAGTTTTTCCAATGAAGAACACTGTACAAAACATATAGTAACTATTACCAACATATAGTAACCTTTGGAATCATATAGTAACTATTACCAACATATAGTAACCATTAAAATCATAGAGTAACTATTAAAATCATATAGTAACTATTAAAATCATATAGTAACCATTAAAATCATATAGTAACTATTAGAATCATATAGGAACCATTAAAATCATATAGTAACTATTACCAACATATAGTAACCTTTGGAATCATATAGTAACTATTGTATAAAGAGTTACTATATTTTATAAAGAGTAACTCTTTGTACACATAATTATTTCTAAAACAGTATAGTAACTATTGCATAACATATAGTAACCTTTCAGATAATATAGTAACTATAGTACTAACCTATTAAATCACACAGTAACTATTTATAAAACATAATTACTGTTTTAAAGTTAAATTACTTTCTAGAAAAGATAGTAACTATTTTTAAAAAATAGTTACTGTTTTAAACAAATAGTAACCTTGTCAAAAATATAGTTCCTCTAAAAAAGAAAGACTAATATAAAGGTAACTATAACATTTATAAAGTAACTACAAAAAAAAAGGTAACTATAAAAAAAACTTACCAAGACAGAATAAGATTTCTTCCTTTGTTCCATCTCTTTTGGTTCCAGAAGCATATTATCAACGAAATAGACACATTTGTCTTTCATACTAAGCACAAACAGGTAATAATGCTTCGGGTCTTCAATCAGAACAGGAGCAAAAAACTATATAAAAAAGAAAAATAACAGATTACAACTACAAGAAAGGAGACAAAAAAAAGAAAATAATGTGGTTATATAAAGAAATATAAATCATACCATATTACAATCTTTCAACGATTGAACTCCATTTATATCTTTCACACCATAATTAAGACAAACACACAATTCAGACAAGACTTTTTCATTGTCTGGTTTCTCAATCAAATCAGCAACATATTTCTGCAAATCAATATTAAAAGAAAAATTAAACAAAGGCCAAAAAAATTTAAAACAATTAACATTCTATATTATTAAAAATATAACTTACACAATATGTGCCACCTAAAAACAGCTTCTGAGGAGAACCGGCAGGATTCCTTTCATTTTCATTCAATAAGAAAGCCCAAGATTCAATATGAATCAAAAGAATATCAAATGTAGAAGGAAGTGTCCACATGTCATCTCTTGCTACCGCAATAAAATGATTGTATTCTACAACTTTATCACTGAAAAACATAAAAAAGAAACAATAAATATGTCAGAAGAATTATAAAGGTTACTATAAAAAATAAAAAGTAACAATAGAATATAAAAGGTAACTATAGTAAACAAAAGGATACTACAGTATATAAAAGGTAACTATGAAGTATCGAGTAATTATAGTATACAAAAGGTAACTATATTATATGAAAGGTTACTATAAAGTTAAAGCAGCAACTTCACTTTTATGAAAGGTAACTATATTATATGAAAGGTAACTATATTATATGACAGGTAACTATAAATTATGAAATGAAAAAACTTCTACTTACTCATTCAAAATACCCTCTCCATCAGTCAAAGCAGCAAAGTCCACAACTTCTTGAACAAATGCTGGAAGATGCCTCATTAAATCTTCAAATGCAATCATAAACGGAGACATAAACATCACGTTTTCCTCTATGCCATAGACACTGGCATTCACTCTTGATACAGCATGGTTGTTAATGATGCATTTTTGAAATGCAGCCCACACGCGCTCATATTCTTCCATTTCATCATCATCATCCTCCGTAGTTTCTTTAGCTTTGGTTTTCAAAGAATCAAGAACTTCATTTATTTGAGAGTTAGGATCAACTTCTCGAACAAATGCTTGGGTAGATGTTGTTGCATCAACAATAGCAGCAGTACACAAACTTGCAGGCTCAGTTGGAACAACAGCAGAAGGTTGAGGGGCAACGGTAACAACTGGATTGTTACTTGAACCAAAAATATCATCCCAACCATTTGGCAGGTTCTTCACCAATTGATGAATCTCCACCAACTCATCAACCATCTTTTGATAAGTGGAATTTTCCAAAATATCATCGCCATGGTTCTGCGAAGGCATTGAAGCCTTTAATTTGAGCAGCTCTTCAGCATGGATGGCTGAAACTACATCCAAATCTCTCTTCATCAACAACCACTGGCCATGAAAATCCTAAAAAACAAAATACATAAATTTAAATATGGAACATAAAATGAAAATTTAATTAAATGTACAACAAATATTATAAGAAAAGGTATCTATAGTGTATAAAGATAACTATATAAAAGTTAACTATAGAATATAAAAGATAACTATAGAAAATAAAAGATAACTATAGTAAATAAAAGGTAACTATAGTATATAAAAGATATCTATAGTATATAAAAGATATCTATAGTATACAAAAGATAACTATAGTATATAAAACATATAGTAACTATTTATAACATATACTAACTGTTTAGAACATATAGTTACTGTTTATTAAAACAAAGTAATGGTAACTTAGTGTATGAAAGATAACTATAGTACATAAAAGATAACTATAGAATATAAAAGATAACTATATATACCTACATTTACTAAACCAAAGATAATGATAACTATAGTGTATAAAAGATAACTATAGCATATAAAAAATAACTATACTATATATTGACAAATATATCAATAATAAAGTAAACTTACATCAATGGCTTTGGAGAAAATTTCTTCATCAGTAGGATGAGATTTAGGGATTTCAAACTGAAGAATCCTAGGACGCCGACTTGGAATTCGACAGCCAACATAGGGCTTTTCAGCTCTTCCCCCACTGCTGCCAACTTCATTTTCTTTCGAAATAGAATTTATTTGTGTTAAATCTATTTGACCATCAACAAAAACAAACTTTTTGGAAATTGGATACTTCTCCTTCTCCAAAATTCCAGAACCATATAATGCACTCATATTGGCATTTTCAGCATGAATCCGATCGGTTACCATCTTCGATGTCCAATGCTGAATAAGAGGTAATTGATCAGGAATACTACTGGAATTCCTAAACTTAATCCTCTGAAAATGCACAAGTTGCAAAAACACAACACAGCCTCCAAATGTCTTTTGATCTCTGCCTTTCAATAAACAATTTTTAAATTTCACAGTTTCCTCACATAATACGTCAAGAACGTATTTACACCAATTGTATTTGGGAATCATTTTAGGATCTTCCAAAGCCTTAGCCAATCTCAAATCTACAGTCCTATTGGTTGTTGGAGTAAAAAATGTAGAGAAAGCAACAAAAATAAATAATTGTCTAAACAGATCACCACCATCTGTCAACAATTTAATCCTTTCCTCAAGCAACCTTAGAGGAATTTGAGCATTGACCTCTTCAAAACCGAACTCTTTTCTCCACTTGATCTTCAAATCAAAATCAGGATTAGTGGAATTGCGGCCACGTTTAACCCCTTTAACCTCCAACTCAGAAAGGGGGAGCATAAACAAATCATACACATCATAATCAGTGATTTGAAATTGCTTGGAATCACTGATAGTAAACAGAGAACTCACTCCATCAAAGCACTTGATGCACCAGTACATCATCTGAGTGTTTTTTCGACTTAATGGAAGGCCTAACAATCCTCCAAACCCTATCTCTTGAACAGCTGCCTTTTGATCAGGAGAGAAGTCTTTAATTAATTTACACAATGATCCTCGTGAACATTGTGTATCAAAATTAAACCTGAAAATAATGAATAATGAAAGTAAGTCAGGTTTATATATCATATAGTAACTATTTAGAACACATAGTAACTGTTTAAAACATACAGTAACTATTAGAAACATATAGTAACTATTTAGAAGATATAGTAACTGTTTAAAACATATAGTAACCTTTCAAATAATATAGTAACTATAGTACACATAGAACCTATTTATAACATATAGTAACTATTTAGAACATATAGTAACCTTTGGAATCATATAGTAACTATTTAGAAGATATAGTAACTGTTTAGAACATAAGTGACTATTAACAACATATAGTAACCTTTGGAATCATAATAGTAAATGTTTAAAACATATAGTAACTATTTAAAACATATAGTTACTATTTAGAACATATAGTACATGTTTAAACATATAGTAACTATTTAAAACATATAGTAACTATTTAGAACATATAGTAACTGTTTACAAAATAAAGATAGTATGTACCTATTACAAAGATATAGTAACTACTTAAAACATATAGTAACTATATATAAATTAAATTAACACTTACACAATTGGAAGGCCATCAGCGCCAACTTCTTTCAGAACTTGTGACTGAAGTTGATAAGATTCAGGATGTGGAACGTCAACCAAAGCAGAATTTTGTAAAGCTAGTTGATTAGATTCTGGTTCTTCAATTGGTTCGATTTCAGGTTCAAGCTCAATATCTTTTGTTTTGCGCTTGTCAGCCTTTTTGTTCTTTTTTATGCCCACATAATCCTTAGCAACTGAAAACAAAACAATTATAAGACAAAATATTACTATATAGTAACCATTACAATCATATAGCAACCATAATAGAATATAGTGACCATTTGAATGATATAGTAACTATTACAAACATATAGTAACCTTTGAAATCATAGAGTAACTATTTATAACACATAGTAACTATTTATTAGACATAGTAACTGTTTATTAGACATAGTAACTATTTGTAACAAAGTAACTATTTATTAGACATAGTAACTATTTATAACATATAGTAACTATTGTACATATATAGTAACTGTTTAAATCATAGAGTACATAGTAACTATTTCTTAGACATAGTAACTGTTAATTAGACATAGTAACTATTTATAACAAAGTAACTATTTATTAGACATAGTCACTATTTTAAACACATAGTAACTATTTCAAACACATAGTAACTATTTTAAACACATAGTAACAATTTTAAACACATAGTCACGATTTTAAACACATAGTTACTATTTTAAAATAATAGTAACTGTTGTTAAAAATATAATTAATGTAAAAACTACTACTAAAATAACCAGAACGAACATTAAGGTAACTATAAAAACACTTCAAAAAATAAAATAAAGGTAACTATATCATTCATATACTAACTATATTAAACACAAACCCTAATTTCAACAAAACAACATGCAAATCAAATCGCTC
Source organism: Spinacia oleracea (assembly GCF_020520425.1). Taxonomy (NCBI): domain Eukaryota; kingdom Viridiplantae; phylum Streptophyta; class Magnoliopsida; order Caryophyllales; family Amaranthaceae; genus Spinacia; species Spinacia oleracea. The sequence continues at coordinate 34,840,739 of NC_079492.1, forward strand.
AAAAAATAAACCACTGAAATCACATCAAAAACATACCAGAAGGTTGATTACGAACACAAACCCTAATTTCAACAAAACAACATGCAAATCAAATCGCTCAAAAAATAAACCACTGAAATCACTTCAAAAACATACCAGAAGGTTGATTACGCCGTGGACGAGTTTGAACAACTTCATTCGGCGGTTGTTCCGATGAACCGACGACAAAGTCCTTTTTAGAAACAGTAATTGCCTTCTTTTCCACCATTGTAACACAAATTCAAACAACACAGTGATTTTTTGATGATTTTTGAGTGATTTTTGAGTTGATTTGGACACAAAACCTAGAAATTATTGATGAAACTGAATGAAAGAGGGAAATTGAGAAACATTTGAGAGAGGAGAGAGAAATTGAGAGAGAATTGCAGGAAGTTGAAACGCGCAAAAAATGAAATAAAAAAATTCAAATTAGTTTATATATTACACGCAACCGCACGTGACAGTCACTTGTTTTCAGTTGCTAAGAAAGTTGTAATGCCTATAATACCCTGGTCCATGCTATGGACCCGGTTTAGTATAGTGTTAATTTATATTATTTGTATTTGAACTATATGTTCATTTAAAAACGGGGTGCACAGGAGCACTGTGACCCGAGTGCATAAATCATATCTATACTAATATATTAAAAGACGTTGGTGCCACGTGGCACTCACACTAATCTCATTTCAATGTTCCATATCATACACAGTTATTTAAAAATGATAAATATGTGTGGTACAAGTCTTGAACTCGTGACCTCTAATTGTAAACCAAACAATTAACCACTACTCCAAATCAAATTATATGTCATTTTTTCATAACAAAATATAATAAATGACAATTTAATAATAGAAAGTATTGAATTTATTTAGACTAAAGTATTTATTTAGCCGCTTCTCCCTCTCTCCCTCTTTCTCTCTCTTTTAGGGTTTACAAAGATTAGGGTTTTTTAGGGCGGAAATAACCAATTTTCTTCGGAAATTTGGTTATTTCCGCCCCTTCTCTTTCAATTCTGTTGTGTTTTTGCGTTAGATTTCAATAAAACAAGATAGTTTCAGTGTAGCAAGTACCCCTATGGTGGATTTTATTATTTCGGTGTAGTAAGTACCCCTACTGTGGGTTTGTTTTTAGTTAAGTTTTGTGTGTTTAGTTTAGTTCAGGTTGTTTCGTTGGTAAAGATTTATGTGGGATCGAAGAGGATGTCAATCTTTCGACTATAATCAGACGAATCAGACGGAAATCATATTTGTCACGGCTACAACAGATCTATAGACCCCCTCGTCAATGAAGGCTGCAAATCACAGCGATATAAAAGAGGGTATACAGAATGTTTGATATACTACGATCGTAGTTATGGTGAAAGAAAGTTTTTATTTGATTCGACTTTTATGTATTTGTTAGATTTAAATCTTTATGTAGATATCGTATTACTTTTTATCAATGAATTAATTTGTTTATCAAAAAAGTATTGAATTTATTTAAATTTTTTATATGTGTATCAACCCGGGCTATCGCCCGGCCCAAATATTAGTTTTGAATGAAACCTAAGCTTTTCCTTAATTTTTTTTTTATCTTCTCCAATCTCCGCAAGAGTCCAACGGTTTTGTAGTTAGGCCGTTAGGGAGTTACAGAGCGGGGTATGGAATGGAGTGAGAAGAACGAGGGCTCAACTCCGGGCGGCAGAGGCGGAGAAGGTGGTGGTGGAGGCGGAGGCGTAGTATACTGCAGTGAGAACGCGAAAAGGGCAAAGCTGAATTCAACGTTAGCCGCATTACTAGATGACCCCATTCTCTCAGATGTCCCAAAGAAGCCATCTTTATCCGATGTCGACACCCTTATCAGCTTAGAACTCGGAAGTGCCATGCGTATCTCTGTACTCAAGCTCGACTCCACCTCCTTTGGTATTTTCTCTCTCTTCTTTCTCTCAAGAATTTTCACAAACAGTTGGTGTGCATTTTTATTTTTTACGAGCTTTTTGCTGTCTCATTTTTCTAGATGTTGTGGTCATGAATTCGGCTACGGTGAAGGATTTGAAACTGTGTATTAAGAAGAAAGTTACTGAAATGGAACAATCACAGATGGGTCATCGTCATATTTCTTGGTACTACTCTCTTTCTTGTTTCTTAGACTTTCTCTTTGGAGTATTTTTCGTGATTGTATAGTTTATTGCTATTATTAGACTTCCTGCAATCCACTTGAAAAGGCTGAGCATGGAAATATAGGGATAGGCGCAAATGAATGAATTAGTTACTTTCATAATGTTTCGACTCACCTAGGTAGATAATTAGTGGTAATTATAGCTTGTGGTGCTCTTGTGTTCATTTCTGTTATGATGCCATTGTCTTCAACTAGGTTGAGTAAAATAGTCTCGGGGTGCTTTAGTGTTAATTTCCGTTTTTATACAACTGCCTTCAAAGAGATGGAGTAAATTATAGTTTGTTGATGATCTAGTGTTTATTGCCATTCTTATGCAACTTCCTTCGGTTTGGGTGCCTTAATAAGATTAGTATGTATGACAATCTTCAAATTGTTTTTCTCTTGACAAGTAGTCTAACTGTACTTTCTGGTGAATTTGAGCTTTTAGTAAAAGTTGCAGTAAAGATTTAGTAGTGATTCTTTGAGGTGATATTTAGTGGTGGCAGAGTTCCTTGTGAAATGAGTGAAATTGAGACACTTCTGCCCAATAATAGGGTAGAGATTCATAGAGGTATAATGTGTGCTTCTAAATGTTGTTACAAAAGCTTTGGCTTGCGAATGAATTCCTTTTACACTGGGGGTTTATTTACCAAATGAAATGCCCCGGCCACGGGCGGACCTATATAGTCCTGGATGGGTCCAAAAGGACCCCCATTTAAAAAAAAAACTGTTAAACTGATATTGTGGTAATTAATTGCATTTGAATAGTTTATATATGAGTAGTTATCTTGCAATAAAGACATTGAATTGTACTTGTATCTTAGTGGTTGCTTGATTACTATGCTGCATAAGATACCTTAGTACGAATCCTACTAAGATACTTGGGTACGGATCCTACTAAGAGGATGTTGCCATAAGATATCATATGATATTTTTTTCTTCAAAATGATTACGTATAAGTAATGTATTTATACTCCATTTTTATAGACTTGTAGTTGCATGTTTTTTTAAACTTAGAGGCCCTAATTATATAATAGCATAATGCCCCATAAGCGTTGAAAATAGTGTTCCTATTTTTTTAGTAGTGTCGTTGTGTGCTATTTGTTCAACAACAATGGTAATAAAGTAAATCTCCATCGAAGTATGAAAACTCATCTTATTTTTTCCCATTTTATTTGAAATTGCGCCAAACTTATTGTTGTAATTTGGATTAGGTATTGAATTTTACTGTTACGAAAACCAAAAATTAAAGTTCATAAATCCTCCACATCTTTTATAATAGTGTTTAAAATATTTTAATGCTTACCTTTCAACTTTAACTCCCTAAAAGGAGCAAATATGAGATATTAAAAAGCAAATCATAAATTTTTTTGGAACTCCATTTGTAAATTCATGGATCCGCCCCTGACCTCGGTTTGTTGCATTTGAGATTATAGCTGAAGTACAAAGTTTGGTAGCATAAAGGGTGATACATGGAGAAAAAGGTCATTCCTTCTCGAATTGGCATAAATGCATAATGTAATTGGATTCAAATTTTCAGTTCCGTGTGTGTTACTAATCACACCCAACTTGGTGCGAACCCTATTTAATTACGAGTTATTGGCGTTCTAAAACCATAACAATAGTAGCCCTTATGTTACTTGACCCAAGTAGTATAATCTGACAAGATCAAAAGTTAGACAAATAAACAGATAAACGCAAGAATATTCCACCAAGGAAATAACACAAGCGATTTATAGTTGAACCACAAGACTTTGAAAGACTCCACTCTTTCTTCTTCTATTATTATGATAAATTGAAGTTACTATATTAAAAAATCAATTTCATAAAGGTTTATGACACACCAAAAAGCTCATACATAAAAATTTAAAACTAAAGATTGAAGGAAATCACCAGAATACGAAGGTCTATCCCTGATAATCCTTATGTGCACCTAGAGCTAACTGCACCAAGTGTAATTTTTGCTCATTTTATAAATTTTGCTCTTTTCAGATATCGTTTAAGTAGGTCTGAGCGAAGCGTTTGTGATTAAGCGCGCCGAAGAGCATGAAGCGGGCAAAGCGCTAGCGCTTTTTTGACGCTTCATTGAAATTCTTTTGTTTTTTTATTATCTTTACGTTGAATGTTTTTTTTATATATGTTATTATTGTGTTTTGAACCACCCCCTATTTTAATCTTTAACAATAGAAAGTGGGCCAAGAGTCCAAAAGAAAAGGAAAAAGAAGAAAAGGAGAAGACAACAGTCACAACAGCCGGCCCTAGGTTCTTGATAAACACTATGTTATACGAAGTATGCTTTATTTTTGTTAAAATAAAGAGTAATATTTTTTTGGAAGCAAATGTGATGTTTATTTATTTTTGTTGTTATTTTAGTAATATATATGCATAGTAGTAAAGAAACCTTGAATTCCTAAAAAGTGCGCTTCGCTTCGATGAAGCGCGCGCCTTGCCCTTGCGCTTAGACTCTAGGACTCATATCGTTTTAGTGCGCTTTGCGCTTTTTTATACACTTGGCGACTTTACTAATTGCTGATTTTGTATCCTTCAACGCCCCCCTTCAAACTTGGAGTGGAGGTTTAGGAAGATCTCCAAGTTTTTGGAGAATATAATTTTATTGATGTACATGAAGGATTTTAGTGAGGAATTGATGCACATGAGGATTTTAGTGTTAGGTTATGATACATATGACAATTCATAAATCATGCGGAAAAACCATTTAGCCAGGAATACATATTATTTACACATAATCATATAGCATAGTTTAGATGCATACTCTTTGTTGCGTGCCTTCCCTGGCTGCGCCCGAACCGAACAAGAACAAGTCTTTAGGACTCCAAGTGTCGTCCCTCCGTAGATAGTCCACAGCACGTCCAGATCCGCCTTAAGATTGACCAACTAGAATCGCCCTTAAGGTACTAATAATTTTCGGCACTTTTAGGCAAGGAATGTGACTGAATTTTTCTCTCAAAAACTCACTTTGAATACTTGAATACTTATTATAAATTGTGAACCCAGGCCACATATTTATAGGGGTATGGAAAGAGAATTGGAATCCTATTAGGATATGAATTAATTAAATTAGAATCCTAATTAAACTCTTATTTAATTAATTTATCAAATAGGATTAGGAATTTAATCATTAAACGAATCCTGTACGTTTTAGGTTTCGTATGTGAACACAAACACCCACGCACGCAAAGCAGCCCACGAGGGGCGCCATGCGCGCGCGCGCACAGCCCGAGCATCGCAGCCCACGACTGCCGCAGCCTTGGGCGCGCGCTGGGGCTGGCGTGTTGTGGCGCGCGTTTCCCTTGCTGGACGTGGGCCTGGCTTCGTGCTGGGCCTTCGTCTAGCAAGCTCGTCCGATGCTAATTCGTACGACGCGCTTCCGATTAATTTTCCGATTCCGGAATTCATTTCCGATACGAACAATATTTAACATTTCCGATTCCGGAATTTATTTCCGTTTCGAACAAATATTTAATATTTCCGTTTCCGGAATTATTTTCCGATTCCGATAATATTTCCGATTCAGACAATATTTCCGTTTCCGGCAATATTTCCGATTCCGGCAAATATTTCTATTTCCGATAATATTTCCCGATACGTACCATGTTTCCGTTTCCGGCAATATCTACGACTTGGATAATATTTATATTTCCGATAGGATCCATATTTCCGTTTCCGGCAATATCATCGTTTCCGGAGTATTCATTTCTTGCCTGTGACGATCTCAGCTCCCACTGAAACCAAGATCCGTCGATTCCGAATATCCATAGATGGAGTATTTAATGCCATTAAATACTTGATCCGTTTACGTACTATTTGTGTGACCCTACGGGTTCAGTCAAGAGTAAGCTGTGGATTAATATCATTAATTCCACTTGAACTGAAGCGGCCTCTAGCTAGGCATTCAGCTCACTTGATCTCACTGAATTATTAACTTGTTAATTAATACTGAACCGCATTTATTAGACTTAACATTGAATGCATACTTGGACCAAGGGCATTATTTCCTTCAGTCTCCCACTTGTCCTTAGGGACAAGTGTGCATTTCCTAATTCCTTTGTCGCTCGATGCTTGCTCTTGAACATAAGGTAAGAGTTGTCATCCTTATTATGTCCAGAGGTGTTCCTCGGTTTCAGAGTTCAACTGATCAAATAAACAGATAATCATAGCCTATGATTCATCCGAGCACGGCCATGCATTTCACAGTTTCTAGCTCTCCGAGTGGCCTTGTACAGCTTTTAAGTATCTCATCCCGATTTATGGGAGGACAATCCCAATCTTGCGATCTTGAGATTAGACTTCGTTTGATAGGTGATTACCTGAGCGTTGCCTTTATAGCCTCCTTTTACGGTGCGACGGTTGGTCAACGTCAAAGCAACCAGTTCTCAAACAAGTAATCTCAAATCACTCAGGTATTGAGGATTTAGTGTCTAATAATTTTAATGAAATTTACTTATGACAGATTTTCATCTCTTACAGTAAAGTTTCATAGATCTTGTCCGATACTAGTCTTCACAAAGTAAGTATCTATGCAAATGATTATGACATTGCCATGTCCACATAGTTCAAGAAACAGAACTACTAGTCATCTTGCATTCTAATCGTCTAACGTTTTCTATGCGTCCAATTTTATAGAAAACTCCGACTAGGGACCATTTTCAACTTTTGACATTCAAGTTCACTTGATAGACATTTCTTAGTCACAGGACTGGTCCTGACAGTCTATCTTGAATATATCGTCAAATTGAAGGGACTCATCATTTAATAAACCACAAATTAAATGGAAAAATGAATTCTCTTCATTTATTGTGAATGATTAACCAATAATGTTTTACAAAGATTTAAACTCTAAAACTTTAAAACATTAAACAGAGACATCAAAGCCATTCTCCAATATGCTTGATTCCCATAGCTGCAGTGTGCGAGTTGTGCTTCGCCTGCGGCAGAGGTTTAGTCAATGGATCTGATATGTTGTCATCAGTTCCAATTTTGCTTATCTTGACTTCCTTTCTTTCAACGAACTCTCGTAGAAGGTGAAATCTACGAAGTACATGCTTGACTCTCTGGTGGTGTCTAGGCTCCTTTGCCTGTGCAATAGCTCCGTTATTATCACAATACAGGGCAATTGGTCCTTTAATGGAGGGGACTACACCAAGTTCACCTATGAACTTCCTTAGCCATATAGCTTCCTTTGCTGCTTCATGTGCAGCAATGTACTCCGCTTCAGTTGTAGAATCCGCAATGGTGCTTTGCTTAGCACTTTTCCAGCTTACTGCTCCTCCGTTGAGGCAGAAGACAAACCCAGACTGTGATCTGAAATCATCTTTGTCGGTTTGGAAACTTGCGTCCGTATAGCCTTTAACAATTAATTCATCATCTCCACCATAGACCAGGAAGTCATCTTTGTGCCTTTTCAGGTACTTCAGAATATTCTTGGCTGCAGTCCAATGCGCCTCTCCTGGGTCTGACTGGTATCTGCTCGTAGCACTGAGTGCGTACGCAACATCCGGGCGTGTACATATCATAGCATACATTATTGAACCAATCAATGATGCATATGGAATCCCATTCATTCGTCTACGCTCATCAAGTGTTTTTGGGCACTGAGTCTTGCTTAGAGTCATTCCATGAGACATGGGTAGGTAGCCTCGCTTGGAGTCCGCCATCTTGAACCTATCAAGCACCTTATTGATATAAGTGCTTTGACTAAGTCCAATCATCCTTTTAGATCTATCTCTGTAAATCTTGATGCCCAATATGTACTGTGCTTCTCCTAGATCTTTCATCGAAAAACATTTCCCAAGCCAAATCTTGACAGAGTTCAACATAGGAATGTCATTTCCGATAAGTAATATGTCGTCGACATATAATACTAGGAAAGAAATTTTGCTCCCACTGACCTTCTTGTATACACAAGATTCGTCTGCGTTCTTGATGAAACCAAAGTCACTGACTGCTTCATCAAAACGTATATTCCAGCTCCTGGATGCCTGCTTCAATCCGTAGATTGACTTCTTTAGCTTGCATACCTTTTTAGCATTCTTTGGATCCTCAAAACCTTCAGGCTGTGTCATAAACACAGTTTCTGTTAAAACGCCGTTTAAGAAAGCAGTTTTGACATCCATCTGCCATATTTCGTAATCGTAATATGCAGCGATTTCTAACATTATCCGAATAGACTTTAGCATTGCAACTGGTGAAAAGGTTTCATCGTAATCCACACCGTGGACTTGCCTGTAACCTTTTGCAACCAATCTAGCTTTGAAAACTTCAAGTTTCCCATCCTTGTCCTTTTTCAGTTTGAAAACCCATTTGCTTCCAATGGCTTGGTAGCCATCTGGCAAATCGACCAAATCCCATACTTGGTTTTCAGACATGGAGTCTAATTCAGATTGCATGGCTTCTTGCCATTGCTTGGAGCTAGGGCTCGTCATAGCTTGTTTGTAAGTCGCAGGTTCATCACTTTCAAGTAATAGAACGTCATAGCTCTCGTTCGTCAAAATACCTAAGTACCTTTCCGATTGAGATCTATATCTTTACGATCTACGCGGGGTAACATTTCTAGTTTGACCATGATTCTCACCAGATTCTTCTAAAGATCTCTGAGTTTCATCCTGAATGTCATCTTGAGCATTCTCTAGAGTTTGTTGTTCGACTCGAATTTCTTCGAGGTCTTCTTTTCTCCCACTTGTCATTTTGGAAATGTGATCTTTCTCCAAAAAGACACCATCTCGAGCAACAAATACCTTGTTCTCAGATGTATTGTAGAAGTAATACCCTTTTGTTTCCTTTGGATAGCCCACAAGGATACATTTGTCAGATTTTGGATGAAGTTTGTCTGAAATTAATCGTTTGACGTATACTTCACATCCCCAAATCTTAAGAAAAGACACATTTGGAGGCTTTCCAAACCATAATTCGTATGGAGTCTTTTCGACAGCTTTAGACGGAACTCTATTTATAGTGAGTGCAGCTGTATTTAGTGCATGTCCCCAAAATTCTAATGGAAGTTTGGCCTGACCCATCATTGACCTGACCATGTCTAGCATGGTTCTGTTCCTCCGTTCTGACACACCGTTCCATTGTGGTGTTCCAGGAGGAGTCAATTCTGATAGAATTCCACATTCTTTCAGATGGTCATCAAATTCATAGCTCAGATATTCACTGCCTCTATCAGACCGCAGTGCCTTAATCTTCTTGCCTAATTGATTCTCTACTTCACTCTGAAATTCCTTGAATTTGTCAAAGGATTCAGACTTATGCTTCATTAGGTAGACATAACCATACCTACTGAAGTCATCAGTGAAAGTGATAAAGTAGCTGAAACCACCTCTAGCATTTGTACTCATTGGTCCACATACATCTGTATGGATTAAACCCAATAGTTCATTTGCTCTTTCTCCAACTTTAGAGAAAGGTTGCTTTGTCATTTTGCCAAGTAAACATGATTCGCATTTACCATAATCCTCTAAGTCAAATGGTTCTAGAATTCCTTCCTTTTGAAGTCTTTCTAAGCGTTTCAAGTTTATATGGCCTAATCGACAATGCCACAGATAGGTGAGATCTGAATCATCCTTTTTGGCCTTTTTGGTATTTATGTTATATACTTGTTTGTCGTGATCTAATAAATAAAGTCCATTGACTAATCTAGAGATCCATAAAACATCTCTTTAAAATAAAACGAACAACTATTGTCTTTTATTAAAAAGGAAAATCCCTTAGCATCTAAGCAAGAAACTGAAATGATGTTTTTAGTAAGACTTGGAACATGGAAACATTCTTCCAGTTCCAAAACTAGCCCGGAGGGCAACGACAAATAGTAAGTTCCTACAGCTAATGCAGCAATCCGTGCTCCATTTCCCACTCGTAGGTCGACTTCACCCTTGCTTAACTTTCTACTTCTTCTTAGTCCCAATGGATTGGAACATAAGTGTGAGCCACAACCTGTATCTAATACCCAAGAAGTTGAATTAGCAAGTATACAGTCTATAACAAAAATACCTGAAGATGGAACGACTGTTCCTTTCTTCTGATCTTCCTTTAGCTTCAAGCAATCTCTCCTCCAATGCCCCTTCTTCTTGCAGTAGAAGCATTCGGATTCAGAAGTGGGTTGACTGACCTTCCTCTTTACAGATTTGGCGCCAGTTTGCTTAGTTGGGCTGGCCTTGTTGCCACCTTTCTTAGCATTCCTCTTCTTTCCAGATTTCTTGAACTTGCCCCCACGCACCATAAGCACATCCTGCTTATCACTTTTGAGCGTCTTTTCAGCGGTCTTCAGCATACCGTGAAGATCAGTGAGCGTTTTGTCCAGACTATTCATACTGTAGTTCAGTTTGAACTGATCATACCCGCTATGAAGAGAATGGAGGATGGTGTCTATAGCCATTTCCTGAGAAAATTGCTGATCCAGCCGACTCATATTCTCAATGAGTCCAATCATTTTGAGAACATGTGGACTTACGGGCTCGCCTTTCTTAAGCTTGGTCTCAAGAATTTGCCTATGAGTCTCGAATCTTTCGACTCGAGCCAGATCTTGGAACATGTTCTTCAACTCACTGATGATTGTGAAAGCATCTGAGTTGATGAACGTTTTCTGCAGATCCGCACTCATGGTGGCGAGCATTAGACATTTCACATCCTTGTTGGCATCAATCCAACGATTGAGGGCTGCCTGAGTGACCCCGTCGCCTGCGGCTTCGGGCATCGCCTCTTCTAGGACATACTCCTTTTCTTCCTGCATAAGAACTATTTGCAAGTTCCTTTGCCAGTCAAGGAAGTTTTTCCCGTTCAACTTCTCCTTTTCGAGAATTGATCGAATGTTGAATGAATTGTTGTTTGCCATTTTAAAAACTACAATTGAAAAGAATAAACAAATAAATAACCATTCACAGTTTCTCTTAATAAACTTAAATTCTAGCATACATGCATAATTCAATGTTTATTAAGCATTTTATTCAAGTTATGTGTTCCGGCAGGTGTGAATAAAATGATTCCAAGATCCTAAAATCATTGAAGAACTAAGCACAGTTTGTCGACTTAATCCTAAAACATCTTAGGTAAGCAAAAGCCTTTTGCTAATAGTCTAGAAACTATTCTTGGTTGATAGGTACGTCTAAGAACTTATTAGGTAAACCTATCGATTTTGCCACGACATAAAAGGACTCCTTACTTATATCGTTGAGTTTCACCAAAACTAACATGTACTCACAATTATTTGTGTACCTTGCCCCTTTAGGACCAATAAGTAACACCTCGCTGAGCGAAAACTATTACTAGATTGATGTAAAGGATATCCAAGCAAGTGTATATTTTGGCATGGCACCTTTTAACTCAATTTTTAAGTTTGGAACTTAAGGCTCTTACTATGTTGGTTAGATTTTAAGTGAACTAAAATCCTTAATCATGCAACATAATCAAGCGTTTGATCTCATGCATTTTAAGACATATTTAAAAGCAATAAATAACTTAAAACATGCATAAGATAAATGTGATCTAGTATGGCCCAACTTCATCTTGAAGCTTTGACTTCAAAGTCCGTCTTGAAAATCTCCGTGGGAGGCACCATTTTCTTCAAATAGGATAAGCTATAATTAAAACTAATTACAACTATTTGATGGTACGCATACCATATTTGAATTGAAAAACAACTTTGGTACTTTAGACCAATTACATTCAAATTAATGGTACGCAGACCATATTTTCTATCCTATTTGGGCCATACTAGTCACTTCATAACCTGCAAAACAGTACATATACAATATATACCATTCACCCATTCATTATCATGAATGGCCCACATAGCTGGTTAGTAAAACACATTATGCATCACGTAAACATTTGCAGTAATTAATCAAGGGCACCAATAATCTACCAATTATTCAGTCCTTATTAATTCTAATCAAGTTGTTTTAACCTTAAGGATTTGTAGACCTAATTAAGAGTTTATGACTAAAAGCGCTCCCACTTAAACCAATAAATTCATATGCTTTACTAATTTTAAACATAAAAATGTATTTCTAGTCTAACCGGAAACATACAAATTTAATTAAAATTCAAAGCTCATATAAATTTATAATTGAATCCAAAAAGTTTAATCTAATTTCAGTCGTATTTAAATTAATTCATGATTTTAATTTTAGTAAAATAATTAGAATAAATAAAATTTATTATAATTACAATATTCAAAATTAAAATCCAAGAAAATAATTTAAATTATTAATTTTAAAATTAATTAAAATTACGTAAACTGAAAATTTCAAATTAAACATTCAAAACGATCTAATCGCAACGCAAACACCCTACGCATCGCACGCCCATGGGCCACACGCACACAGCCATCGCTGGCCATGTGCGCGCAGCCCATGCGCTGCGTCGCATAGCTGCTGCTTCTACCCTTCGCAAGCCATCGCACGAGTTGGTGCTCGCTGCGCGCGCGCCAGCGCTCGATGCACGCGAGCATGTGCTCGCTGCGCGCGCACCAGCGCTCGCTTCGTGCACTCGCCAGCGCATGCTGTGCGCGCTCGCTAGCGCTCGCTTGGTGCGAGCCAGCGCTCGCTGCGCGCGGCATCAACGCTGGGCGCAGCACTCGTGGAACGCGAGCTTGCGCTCGCTGCGCGCGAGGCTGCGCGCGCTTGCGCGAGGCAGTGCGCGTTGTGGCGCAGCTCGCTTGCTGCCCACACGCGACTGCCGTGCCTTGCTTTCGCCCACGCCCATTCGTCCATTGCTCATAGCCCACGACACAAGGCAGGGCTGCTGCCTTGTGCTCGTGCACCATGCCTTTGCTCATTGCATTCGTGCCGCATGGGCGACGAGCTCCCTTGCTCGTCGTCACATGCCCGCACTATACAACACCCCTTAAGGGTAACACGTAGCGTCCATTGCTTTGTGCGTGCAAGTTATATGAACGAATCGCATAAAATTTAAAAAGTTTATATTTAAAATTAATGACAAATTAATAAATTAATATTAATTTCATAATTTTAGGGCGAAAAATCGAAAATTTATTATTCAATTGATTTCCGATTAACATGGATTCACGTTTAGGTCATAAAAATTTAAAATTTATCATAAATTTACAATTTTTATGGTGGTTTTTAATCATAGGTATCTAATTAAATTATAATTAATTATGAAAATCAAATTAATTCTAAATTATTCTAATTTTCAACAAATCAATCATAATTACAAATTAGATTGCATAATTAACAAGGCTAGGCATTCAATCTTGTTAAACATATACAGTAGGTCAATCAAAAATTCAAGATTTATCAACAAGAATCGCAAATATTTAATTTAACATCTTAAATTTACGAAATTTTGCATTCGAAAAACTAAAACCTCCGAAAAGTCATAGTTAGGCTTCGAATTTGAGAATTCTGGGTTCGGCAGAAAAAAAACTCTTTTTGTCAAAATTTTAGAATGCCTTTTACATGCGGAATTGACACAAACATCACTCGATTTGGATGAGTAACGAAGAAACTGCCGAAAAACTGCGTACGTATAATTAAATAAACGCAATTTGCAATTAATTAACAATTACGAAAATTAATCACCCCTCTTAATTCTTGCAAATTTGTAATATTTAACCATGTTCATGCAATTTAGATTATGAAAATAATAAGAGGCTCGTGATACCACTGTTAGGTTATAATACATATGACAATTCATAAATCATGCGGAAAAACCATTTAGCCAGGAATACATATTATTTACACATAATCATATAGCATAGTTTAGATGCATACTCTTTGTTGCGTGCCTTCCCTAGCTGCGCCCGAACCGAACAAGAACAAGTCTTTACGACTCCAAGTGTCGTCCCTCCGTAGATAGTCCACAGCACGTCCGGATCCGCCTTAAGATTGACCAACTAGAATCGCCCTTAAGGTACTAATAATTTTCGGCACTTTTAGGCAAGGAATGTGACTGAATTTTTCTCTCAAAAACTCACTTTGAATACTTGAATACTTATTATAAATTGTGAACCCAGGCCACATATTTATAGGGGTATGGAAAGAGAATTGGAATCCTATTAGGATATGAATTAATTAAATTAGAATCCTAATTAAACTCTTATTTAATTAATTTATCAAATAGGATTAGGAATTTAATCATTAAACGAATCCTGTACGTTTTAGGTTTCGTATGTGAACACAAACACTCACGCACGCACAGCAGCCCACGAGGGGCGCCATGCGCGCGCGCACACAGCCCGAGCATCGCAGCCCACGACTGCCGCAGCTTTGGGCGCGCGCTGGGCCTGCCTTGCGGTGGGCCTGGCGCAGCCTTGGGCTGGCGTGTTGTGGCGCGCGTTTCCCTTGCTGGACGTGGGCCTGGCTTCGTGATGGGCCTTCGTCTAGCAAGCTCGTCCGATGCTAATTCGTACGACGCGCTTCCGATTAATTTTCCGATTCCGGAATTCATTTCCGATACGAACAATATTTAATATTTCCGATTCCGGAATTTATTTCCGTTTCGAACAAATATTTAATATTTCCGTTTCCGGAATTATTTTCCGATTCCGATAATATTTCCGATTCAGACAATATTTCCGTTTCCGGCAATATTTCCGATTCCGGCAAATATTTCTATTTCCGATAATATTTCCCGATACGTACCATGTTTCCGTTTCCGGCAACATCTACGACTTGGATAATATTTATATTTCCGATACGATCCATATTTCCGTTTCCGGCAATATCATCGTTTCCGGAGTATTCATTTCTTGCCTGTGACGATCTCAGCTCCCACTAAAACCAAGATCCGTCGATTCCGAATATCCATTGATGGAGTATTTATTGCCATTAAATACTTGATCCATTCACGTACTATTTGTGTGACCCTACGGGTTCAGTCAAGAGTAAGCTGTGGATTAATATCATTAATTCCACTTGAACTGAAGCGGCCTCTAGCTAGGCATTCAGCTCACTTGATCTCACTGAATTATTAACTTGTTAATTAATACTGAACCGCATTTATTAGACTTAACATTGAATGCATACTTGGACCAAGGGCATTATTTCCTTCATTTAGTTGAGACATACTCATGTTGTATGCTTCCTTCAACTTGCTTATCCCTTATGAAATGACAATCAATTTCTACATGTTTAGTCTTTTCATGCAGCACAGGATTAGCAGTGTTAGATCTCGCAGCGGAAATTTTACTTCTACTAGATAATATGAAATCGATACCTCATAAATAAATAATATTTTATGGATAAACAAACAACCCTTATGAAGGAAATAATAAATATAACGTAAGAAAATATAAACTTTTCTTAAACTAAACTTTTATATGATTTAAATTGTTGAATTATATTCTACATTACGCTTCTACATATTCATAACAACTTATAAGCGATAAGGAAAAACAATTATTGGAGCATGTTGGAAACAACCCATAATATTTTTCAATCATTCATTTTTCTTCTCCTCTAGCTTCTCTTCTCCTTTCACATAATTTAACTCTTCTTAAATTAGATATAACTAATTTAGGAATTAATGATATTCAATTCCCACAATTCTCCACCTTATTCATAATTTGAAAACATTCAAATTTTGGACGAACAAATTGCGTTATCCACATCCGGTTGCACCATTCGAACAATGATTGCCTACGTACCCTTGACCGGGATCAAACCAATCGTAGTTCCATTAATTCTTCCATGTAGTGCTTAACATGAGACAATGTTTAGCAATTTCAAACAATGTTGGAACTTGCTTCCTGACACAACTTTGGTTATCATATATGCGGGGTTCTCATTTGTATGCACCTTCATAAGGGAAATACTACCTTCCTCTATCACATCTCGAACAAAATGATATCTCACATCTATATGCTTGGTACGAGCATGATGAACCTGATTTTTAGCCAAATGAATTGCACTTTGGCTATCACAGCTTAGATTCACACATTCCTTTTTCAACCCCAAATCATCTAGAAGTCCCCACAACCACAATGCTTCCTTGACTCCTTCTGCCATAGCCATGTATTCGGTCTTTGTAGTAGATAGAGCCACTGTGGCCTGTGGTGGCCTGTAACATTGATCGCCAACTAACTGGAGCACCATGTGTTTTAAACACATAACCAGTAGTAGATCTTTGTTTATCTAGATCACCGTCATAATCAGAATCAATAAAACCATTTACTTGACATGTATCTCCACCAAAGCACAAACCTGTGTCAACAGTACCTTTTAAGTACCTTGAAACCCATTTCACAGCTTCCCAATGTGTCTTTCCTGGATTCGCCATGAATCTACTGACAACACTAACCGCTTGTGAAATATCTGGACGTGTACACACCATGGCGTACATTAAACTGCCAACTGCACTAGCATAAGGTACATTATCCATGTATGCCTTATCTTCCGTTATAGTGGGATATTGTTTACCAGAGAGTCTAAAATGTGAAGCCAATGGAGTTACCACTGACTTAGCACTTTTAATCCCAAAACTTTCAATAACCCGCTAAAAGTAGCCTTTCTGGCTCAAGAACAATTTTTGATTTGATCCATCTCTTCTAATCTCCATACCCAGTATTTTCTTTGCAGCGCCCAAATTTTTTGTCTCAAACTCTTCACCGAGTTGAGTTTTCAAACTTTTTATCTCCACCTTGCTTTTTGAAGCAATAAGCATGTCGTCCACATACAATAGAAGATAAATATAATCACCTCCACGAAGTTTACGAATGTATACACAACAATCATAATTACTTCTAGAAAACCCTTGCTTTAACATAAAGGAATCAAATCGCTTGTACCACTGCCGTGGAGATTGCTTCAATCCATAAAGTGATTTCCTCAAACGACATACCTGACTCTCTTTACCCTTAATCTTGTATCCCTCAGGTTGATACATAGAGATTTCCTCATCCAAATCATCGTGTAAGAAGGTTGTCTTCACATCAAGTTGTTCTAGCTCAAGATCACCATGAGCAACGAGACTTAATAGCAACGAGACTTAATCAACACCTTCTTTCTGTGAAAATCCCTTGATCACTAGCCTAGCCTTATGTCTTATACCATCGGTCTTGGAAGGATCCTATTTTCTTTTATACACCCACTTACAACCAATAGCAGTCTTTCCCACGAGCAATGAGACTACCTCCCATGTCTTGTTTTTATGAAGAGATTGAAGGAAATAATGCCCTTGGTCCAAGTATGCATTCTATGTTAAGTCTAATAAATGCGGTTCAGTATTAATTGACAAGTTAATAATTCAGTGAGATCAAGTGAGCTGAATGCCTAGCTAGAGGCCGCTTCAGTTCAAGTGGAATTAATGATATTAATCCACAGCTTACTCTTGACTGAACCCGTAGGGTCACACAAATAGTACGTAAACGGATCAAGTATCTAATGGCATTAGATACTCTATCTATGAATATTCGGAACCGACGGATCTTGGTTTCAGTGGGAGCTAAGATCGTCACAGGCAAGAAATGAATACTCCGGAAACGATGATATTGCCGGAAACGGAAATATGGATCGTATCGGAAATATAAATATTATCCAAGTCGTAGATGTTGCCGGAAACGGAAACATGGTACGTATCGGAAAATATTATCGGAAATGGAAATATTGCCAGAATCGGAAATATTGCCGGAAACGGAAATATTGTCAGAATCGGAAATATTACCGGAATCAGAAAATAATTCCGGAAACGGAAATATTAAATATTTGTTCGAAACGGAAATTAATTCCGGAATCGGAAATATTGAATATTGTTCGTATCGGAAATGAATTCCGGAATCGGAAAATTTAATCGGAAGCGCATCGTACGAATAAGCATCGGACGAGGCCTGCCGGACGAGGCCCAGCACGAAGCCAGGCAATCGCCCAGCAAGCCAAGCGCGCCGCACAAACAGCAAGGCCAGGCACAGCAGGCTGCGCGCAGCGCGCAGCGCGCGCGGGCGCTGAGTGGGCTGCTGCTCGCGCGCACGCATGAGGCCCATCGTGGCTGTCGTGCGTGTGTGTGCAAGTGTTTGTGTTCGTGCACGTTTCCTAAAACATGCAGAGTTCGGTTAATGATTAAATTCCTAATTCTATTTGATAAATTAATTAAATTAGAGTTCTTGTAGGATTCTAGGTTTGATTAATTTGTATCTGAATAGGATTTCGATTCCCTTTCCATACCGCTATAAATATGAGGCTAGGGCTCACAATTTATAACACAAGTTTCAAAGTATTCAAAGTGAGTTTTTGAGAGAAAATTCAAACACACATCTTGCTCAAATTGCCGAAATTTTCTAGTACCTTAAGGGCGATTCTAGTTGGTCAATCTTAAGGCGGATCCGGACGTGCTGTGGACTATCTACGGAGGGACGACACTTGGAGTCCTAAAGACTTGTTCTTGTTCGGTTCGGGCGCAGCTAGGGAAGGCACGCAACAAAGAGTATGCATCTAATCTATGCTAAATGATTATGTGTAAATAATATGTTTTCCTGGGTTTATGGTTTTTTCCGCATGATTTATGAATTGTCATATGTATCATAACCTTACAGTGGTATCACGAGCCCCTTATTATTTTCATAATCTAAATTGCATGAACATGGTTAAATATTACAAATTTGCAAGAATTAAAAGGGGTGATTAATTTTCGTAATTGTTAATTAATTGCAAATTGCGTTTATTTAATTATACGTACGCAGTTTTTCGGCAGTTTCTTCGTTACTCATCCAAATCGAGTGATTTTTGTGTCAATTCCGCATGTAAAAGGCATTCTAAAATTTTGACAAAAAAACATTTTTCTGCCGAACCCAGAATTCTCAAATTCGAAGCCTAACTATGACTTTTCGAAGGTTTTAGTTTTTCGAATGCAAAATTTCGTAAATTTAAGATGTTAAATTAAATATTTGCGATTCTTGTTGATAAATCTTGAATTTTTGATTGACCTACTGCATATGTTTAACAAGTTTGAATGCCTAGTCTTGTTAATTATGCAATCTAATTTGTAATTATGATTAATTTGTTGAAAATTAGAATAATTTAGAATTAATTTGATTTTCATAATTAATTGTAATTTAATTAGAAACCTATGATTAAAAACCACCATAAAAATTATAAATTTACGATAAATTTTAAATTTTTATGACCTAGACTTGAATCCATATCAATCGGAAATCAATTGGATAATAAATTTTCGATTTTTCGCCCTAAAATTATGAAATTAATATTATTTATTAATTTGTCATTAATTTTAAATATAAATTTTAAATTTTTATGCGATTCGTTCATATAACTTGCACGCACAAAGCAATGGACGCTTCGTGTTACCCTTAAGGGGTGTTGTATAATGCGGGCATGCGACGACGAGCAAGGGAGCTCGTCGCCCGTGCGGCACGAATGCAATGAGCAAGGGCGTAGTGCACGAGCACAAGGCAGCAGCCCTGCCTTGTGTCGTGTGCCACGAGCAATGAACGAATGGGCATGGGCGAAGAGCGAGCCAAGGCAGTCGCGTGTGGGCAGCAAGCGAGCTGCGCCATAACGCGCGCTGCCTCGCACAAGAGCGCGCAGCCTCGCGCGCAGCGAGCGCAAGCTCGCATGCCACGAGCGCTGCGCCCAGCATTACTCGCGCGCACAGCGAGCGATGTCGCCCGCCCAGCGAGCGATGTCGCGCCCCAGCGAGCGATGGCTCGCGCGCCCAGCGAGCGATGTCGCGCGCCCAGCGAGCGATGTCGCGCGCGCGCACTGCGAGCGATAGCTCGCGTGCGATGAGCGCTGGCGCGCGCAGCGAGCACCAATGCGTGCGGAGGCTTGCGATAGGGAAGCAGCAGCTATGCGACGAGCGCATGGGCTGCGCGCACATGGCCAGCAATGGCTGTGTGCGTACGGCCCATGGGCGTGCAACGCGTAGGGTGTTTGCGTTACGATTAGATCGTTTTGAATGTTTAATTTGAAAATTTCAGTTCACGTAATTTTAATTAATTTTAAAATTAATAATTTGAATTATTTTCTTGGATTTTAATTTTGAATATTATAATTATAATAAATGTTATTTATTCTAATTATTTTACTAAAATTAAAATCATGAATTAATTTAAATACGACTGAAATTAAATTAAATTTTTGGATTCAATTATAAATTGATATGAGCTTTAAATTTTAATTAAATTTGTATGTTTCCGGTTGGACTAGAAATACATTTTTATGTTTAAAATTGGTAAAGCATATGAATTTATTGGTTTAAGTGGGAGCGCTTTTTAGTCATAAACTCTTGATTAGGTCTACAAATCCTTAAGGTTAAAACAACTTGATTAGAATTAATAAGGACTGAATAATTGGTAGATTATTGGTGCCCTTGATTAATTGCTGCAAATGTTTACGTGATGCATAATGTGTTTTACTAACCAGCTATGTGGGCCATTCATGATAATGAATGGGTGAATGGTATATATTGTATATGTACTGTTTTGCAGGTTATGAAGTGACTAGTATGGCCCAAATAGGATAGAAAATATGGTCTGCGTACCATTAATTTGAATGTAATTGGTCTAAAGTACCAAAGTTATTTTTTAATTCAAATATGGTCTGCGAACCATCAAATAGTTGTAATTAGTTATAGCTTATCCTATTTGAAGAAAATGGTGCCTCCCACGGAGATTTTCAAGACGGACTTTGAAGTCAAAGCTTCAAGATGAAGTCGGGCCATACTAGATCACAAATATCTTATGCATGTTTTAAGTTATTTATTGTTTTAAATATGTCTTAAAATGCATGAGATCAAAAGCTTGATTATGTTGCATGATTAAGGATTTTAGTTCACTTAAAATCTAACCAACATAGTAAGAGCCTTAAGTTCCAAACTTAAAAATTGAGTTTAAAGGTGCCATGCCAAAATATACACTTGCTTGGATATCCTTTACATCAATCTAGTAATAGTTTTCGCTCAGCGAGGTGTTACTTATTGGTCCTAAAGGGGCAAGGTACACAAATAATTGTGAGTACATGTTAGTTTTGGTGAAACTCAACGATATAAGTAAGGAGTCCTTTTATGTCGTGGCAAATTCGATAGGTTTACCTAATAAGTTCTTAGACGTACCTATCAACCAAGAATAGTTTCTAGACTATTAGCAAAAGGCTTTTGCTTACCTAAGATGTTCTAGGATTAAGTCGACAAACTGTGCTTAGTTCTTCAATGATTTTAGGATCTTGGAATCATTTTATTCACACCTGCCGGAACACATAATTTGAATAAAATGCTTAATAAACATTGAATTATGCATGTATGCTAGAATTTAAGTTTATTAAGAGAAACTGTGAATGGTTATTTATTTGTTTATTCTTTTCAATTGTAGTATTAATATGGCAAACAACAATCAAAACATCATCATGGGTTTTGAGCTTATGGTCAAGCTGAACCTGACAAATTTTCTTGAATGGGAAGCTAAGCTAGTTGAAATAGTCAAACTCAATGGGCTTGAGTATGTACTGTCACATCCCATGCCAAGCTACTATGCCAGAGACATGACCCCTGAGAGATTTTACGCTTGGGATGCGGATCTCAAAAAGGTTATGAGTCTCATGCTGAACAATATCCCTGATGATTGGGCTAAAAGGTTTGTAGCCTATGAACCTTTTACGCTCATCAAGAATCTGAGGGATATCTGTCGTGGAAGTACGGAGGACAGGGACCTGAACGTCCATGAGTTGATTGAATCAATGTCTGGTCTAAAGGTTAGTTCTCCCAACAGGTGTTATAGGATGGAGGTCCAAGAAACACATGTTCAGCTCCTTCGCACTAAACAGAGGGTAGGCGTCCCACTGAGGTTCCATGTGGATCTTATGTGTTCATATTTTGATCGCCTAAGTCTACTAGGAACACCAATAAGCGAAAGGATGGCAGTCTCTGTCTTGCTCAATTCACTACACAGTGGGTTTGGTCGCTTCAAGCAACTATACCTAAGTGAACCAAGAGAAGAAACAGTTGCAGAATTTATTCACCTTGTCAGAAAGGCTGAAATAGTACTGGACTGTGAAGCCAAAGATTTACTCAAGGCTAGAAAGAGACCATTCAAGAAAGGTGGAAAGTCCAAGGGCAATGCTAAATCAAAGCAGGACAAGTCCACATCAAGCTGTCTTTATTGTGATGGAATAGGCCATTACAAAAGAGAATGTCCAAAGCTAAAGGAAGATCAGAAGAACGGAACAGTCGTTCCATCTTCAGGTATTTTCGTTATAGACTGTATACTTGCTAATTCAACTTCTTGGGTATTAGATACAGGTTGTGGCTCACACTTATGTTCCAATCCACAGGGACTAAGAAGAAGTAGAAAGTTAAGCAAGGGTGAAGTCGACCTACGAGTGGGAAATGGAGCACGGATTGCTGCATTAGCTGTAGGAACTTACTATTTGTCGTTGCCCTCCGGGCTAGTTTTGGAACTGGAAGAATGTTTTCATGTTCCAAGTCTTACTAAAAACATCATTTCAGTTTCTTGCTTAGATGCTAAGGGATTTTCCTTTATAATAAAAGACAATAGTTGTTCGTTTTATTTTAAAGAGATGTTTTATGGATCTGCTAGATTAGTCAATGGACTTTATTTATTAGATCACGACAAACAAGTATATAACATAAATACCAAAAAGGCCAAAAGGATGATTCAGATCTCACCTATCTGTGGCATTGTCGATTAGGCCATATAAACTTGAAACGCTTAGAAAGACTTCAAAGGGAAGGAATTCTAGAACCATTTAACTTAGAGGATTATGGTAAATGCGAATCATGTTTACTTGGCAAAATGACAAAGCAACCTTTCTCTAAAGTTGGAGAAAGAGCAAATGAACTATTGGGTTTAATCCATACAGATGTATGTGGACCAATGAGTACAAATGCTAGAGGTGGTTTCAGCTACTTTATCACTTTCACTGATGACTTCAGTAGGTATGGTTATGTCTACCTAATGAAGCATAAGTCTGAATCCTTTGACAAATTCAAGGAATTTCAGAGTGAAGTAGAGAATCAATTAGGCAAGAATATCAAGGCACTGCGGTCTGATAGAGGCGGTGAATATCTGAGCTATGAATTTGATGACCATCTGAAAGAATGTGGAATTCTATCAGAATTGACTCCTCCTGGAACACCACAATGGAACGGTGTGTCAGAACGGAGGAACAGAACCTTGCTAGACATGGTCAGGTCAATGATGGGTCAGGCCGAACTTCCATTAGAATTTTGGGGACATGCACTAAATACAGCTGCACTCACTATAAATAGAGCTCCGTCTAAAGCTGTCGAAAAGACTCCATACGAATTATGGTTTGGAAAGCCTCCAAATGTGTCTTTTCTTAAGATTTGGGGATGTGAAGTATACGTCAAACGATTAATTTCAGACAAACTTCATCCAAAATCTGACAAATGTATCCTTGTGGGCTATCCAAAGGAAACAAAGGGGTATTACTTCTACAATACATCTGAGAACAAAGTGTTTGTTGCTCGAGATGGTGTCTTTTTGGAGAAGGATCACATTTCCAAAATGACAAGTGGGAGAAAAGTAGACCTCGAAGAAATTCGAGTCGAACAACAAACTCTAGAGAATGCTCAAGATGACATTCAAGATGAAACTCAGAGATCTTTAGAAGAATCTGGTGAGAATCATGGTCAATCTAGAAATGTTACCCCGCGTAGATCGCAAAGATATAGATCTCAACCGGAAAGGTACTTGGGTATTTTGACGAACGAGAGCTATGACGTTCTATTACTTGAAAGTGATGAACCTGCGACTTACAAGCAAGCTATGACGAGCCCTAGCTCCAAGCAGTGGCAAGAAGCCATGCAATCTGAATTAGACTCCATGTCTGAAAACCAAGTATGGGATTTGGTCGATTTGCCAGATGGCTACCAAGCCATTGGAAGCAAATGGGTTTTCAAACTGAAAAAGGACAAGGATGGGAAACTTGAAGTTTTCAAAGCTAGATTGGTTGCAAAAGGTTACAGGCAAGTCCACGGTGTGGATTACGATGAAACCTTTTCACCAGTTGCAATGCTAAAGTCTATTCGAATAATGTTAGCAATCGCTGCATATTACGATTACGAAATATGGCAGATGGATGTCAAAACTGCTTTCTTAAACGGCGTTTTAACAGAAACTGTGTTTATGACACAGCCTGAAGGTTTTGAGGATCCAAAGAATGCTAAAAAGGTATGCAAGCTAAAGAAATCAATCTACGGATTGAAGCAGGCATCCAGGAGCTGGAATATACGTTTTGATGAAGCAGTCAGTGACTTTGGTTTCATCAAGAACGCGGACGAATCTTGTGTATACAAGAAGGTCAGTGGGAGCAAAATTGCTTTCCTAGTATTATATGTCGACGACATATTGCTTATCGGAAATGACATTCCTATGTTGAACTCTGTCAAGATTTGGCTTGGGAAATGTTTTTCGATGAAGGATCTAGGAGAAGCACAGTACATATTGGGCATCAAGATTTACAGAGATAGATCTAAAAGGATGATTGGACTTAGTCAAAGCACTTATATCAATAAGGTGCTTGATAGGTTCAAGATGGCGGACTCCAAGCGAGGCTACCTACCCATGTCTCATGGAATGACTCTAAGCAAGACTCAGTGCCCAAAAACACTTGATGAGCGTAGACGAATGAATGGGATTCCATATGCATCATTGATTGGTTCAATAATGTATGCTATGATATGTACACGCCCGGATGTTGCGTACGCACTCAGTGCTACGAGCAGATACCAGTCAGACCCAGGAGAGGCGCATTGGACTGCTGCCAAGAATATTCTGAAGTACCTGAAAAGGCACAAAGATGACTTCCTGGTCTATGGTGGAGATGATGAATTAATTGTTAAAGGCTATACGGACGCAAGTTTCCAAACCGACAAAGATGATTTCAGATCACAGTCTGGGTTTGTCTTCTGCCTCAACGGAGGAGCAGTAAGCTGGAAAAGTGCTAAGCAAAGCACCATTGCGGATTCTACAACTGAAGCGGAGTACATTGCTGCACATGAAGCAGCAAAGGAAGCTATATGGCTAAGGAAGTTCATAGGAGAACTTGGTGTAGTCCCCTCCATTAAAGGACCAATAGCCCTGTATTGTGATAATAACGGAGCTATTGCACAGGCAAAAGAGCCTAGACACCACCAGAGAGTCAAGCATGTACTTCGTAGATTTCACCTTCTACGAGAGTTCGTTGAAAGAAAAGAAGTCGAGATAAGCAAAATTGGAACTGATGACAACATATCAGATCCATTAACTAAACCTCTGCCGCAAGCGAAGCACAACTCGCACACTGCAGCTATGGGAATCAAGCATATTGGAGAATGGCTTTGATGTCTCTGTTTAATGTTTTAAAGTTTTAGAGTTTAAATCTTTGTAAAACATTATTGGTTAATCATTCACAATAAATGAAAGGAATTCATTTTTCCATTTAATTTGTGGTTT
Organism: Spinacia oleracea; assembly: GCF_020520425.1. Taxonomy (NCBI): domain Eukaryota; kingdom Viridiplantae; phylum Streptophyta; class Magnoliopsida; order Caryophyllales; family Amaranthaceae; genus Spinacia; species Spinacia oleracea. The sequence continues at coordinate 34,866,297 of NC_079492.1, forward strand.
ATTAAATGATGAGTCCCTTCAATTTGACGATATATTCAAGATAGACTGTCAGGACCAGTCCTGTGACTAAGAAATGTCTATCAAGTGAACTTGAATGTCAAAGGTTGAAAATGGTCCCTAATCGGAGTTTTCTATAAAATTGGACGCATAGAAAACGTTAGACGATTAGAATGCAAGATGACTAGTAGTTCTGTTTCTTGAACTATGTGGACATGGCAATGTCATAATCATTTGCGTAGATACTTACTTTGGGAAGACTAGTATCGGACAAGACCTATGAAACTTTACTGTAAGAGATGAAAGTCTGTCATAAGTAAATTTCATTAAATTATTAGACACTAAATCCTCAATACCTGAGTGATTTGAGATTACTTGTTTGAGAACTGGTTGCTTTGACGTTGACCAACCGTCGCACCGTAAAAGGAGGCTATAAAGGCAACGCTCAGGTAATCACCTATCAAACGAAGTCTAATCTCAAGATCGCAAGATTGGGATTGTCCTCCCATAAATCGGGATGAGATGCTTAAAAGTTGTACAAGGCCACTCGGAGAGCTAGAAACTGTGAAATGCATGGCCGTGCTCGGATGAATCATAGGCTATGATTATCTGTTTATTTGATCAGTTGAACTCTGAAACCGAGGAACACCTCTGGACATAATAAGGATGACAACTCTTACCTTATGTTCAAGAGCAAGCATCGAGCGACAAAGGAATTAGGAAATGCACACTTGTCCCTAAGGACAAGTGGGAGACTGAAGGAAATAATGCCCTTGGTCCAAGTATGCATTCTATGTTAAGTCTAATAAATGCGGTTCAGTATTAATTGACAAGTTAATAATTCAGTGAGATCAAGTGAGCTGAATGCCTAGCTAGAGGCCGCTTCAGTTCAAGTGGAATTAATGATATTAATCCACAGCTTACTCTTGACTGAACCCGTAGGGTCACACAAATAGTACGTAAACGGATCAAGTATCTAATGGCATTAGATACTCTATCTATGAATATTCGGAACCGACGGATCTTGGTTTCAGTGGGAGCTAAGATCGTCACAGGCAAGAAATGAATACTCCGGAAACGATGATATTGCCGGAAACGGAAATATGGATCGTATCGGAAATATAAATATTATCCAAGTCGTAGATGTTGCCGGAAACGGAAACATGGTACGTATCGGAAAATATTATCGGAAATGGAAATATTGCCAGAATCGGAAATATTGCCGGAAACGGAAATATTGTCAGAATCGGAAATATTACCGGAATCGGAAAATAATTCCGGAAACGGAAATATTAAATATTTGTTCGAAACGGAAATTAATTCCGGAATCGGAAATATTGAATATTGTTCGTATCGGAAATGAATTCCGGAATCGGAAAATTTAATCGGAAGCGCATCGTACGAATAAGCATCGGACGAGGCCTGCCGGACGAGGCCCAGCACGAAGCCAGGCCATCGCCCAGCAAGCCAAGCGCGCCGCACAAACAGCAAGGCCAGGCACAGCAGGCTGCGCGCAGCGCGCAGCGCGCACAGCGCGCACAGCACGCGCAGCGCACAGCGCGCACAGCGCGCGCAGCGCGCAGCGCGCGCGGGCGCTGAGTGGGCTGCTGCTCGCGCGCACGCATGAGGCCCATCGTGGCTGTCGTGCATGTGTGTGCAAGTGTTTGTGTTCGTGCACGTTTCCTAAAACATGCAGAGTTCGGTTAATGATTAAATTCCTAATTCTATTTGATAAATTAATTAAATTAGAGTTCTTGTAGGATTCTAGGTTTGATTAATTTGTATCTGAATAGGATTTCGATTCCCTTTCCATACCGCTATAAATATGAGGCTAGGGCTCACAATTTATAACACAAGTTTCAAAGTATTCAAAGTGAGTTTTTGAGAGAAAATTCAAACACACATCTTGCTCAAATTGCCGAAATTTTCTAGTACCTTAAGGGCGATTCTAGTTGGTCAATCTTAAGGCGGATCCGGACGTGCTGTGGACTATCTACGGAGGGACGACACTTGGAGTCCTAAAGACTTGTTCTTGTTCGGTTCGGGCGCAGCTAGGGAAGGCACGCAACAAAGAGTATGCATCTAATCTATGCTAAATGATTATGTGTAAATAATATGTTTTCCTGGGTTTATGGTTTTTTCCGCATGATTTATGAATTGTCATATGTATCATAACCTTACAGAGATTGCATCTCTTCCTCCATAGCAACCAACCAACTCTCTCTATCCTTGTCTTTGACAGCTTGTTTGAAGGTGATCGACTCATCATCCTCCACCGAGAGTGCATATTCTACCAAGTTAACCTGCCCGTAATGCCTCAGAGGTTTGTCTGACCCAAACTTCTGAACTGATTTATAACTCCTCTTTGGCCTAGTGGTTGCCAAAGATTCATGATGCTGTTGTTGTAAGACATGTACATTTACCCGCTGAATCTCCTTATGTTCATCCTCCTCATCATTTTGATTAACACCAGGATGCTCCACCTCAACATGACTAGAATCTGGTTGGTTTCTAGATTCTATATCCACCACTTGAGTATTTGAATTAGTCCCGACATTACCATTATTTGGCACCATAGCTTTGGATAAAGCTATCATAGATTTTTCATCAAAGGTCACATCCCTGCCGATTACAAATTTAGAATCCTCTATACTCCAAAGACGGTAGCCATTAACGCCTTTGGGCCCAAGAATATTGCTTGCTTGGCTCTTTCATCAAGTTTGTTACCTTTGACATGAAAATAAGCTGACCCAAAGACTCTAAGTCTCTTGTAATCTGCATGTTCCCCTGACCACACCCTATAAGGCGTGTCTCCATCTAAATAAGAATGTGGTGATCGATTAACTATATAACAAGTTGTAGCAACCGACTCTGCCCACCATTCCTTGCCTAAGCCAGAATTAGAGCGCATACACCTAGCCTTCTCAAGTAGTGTATGATTTAAGTCTTTCCGCGACTTTATTCTGTTGTGGTATGTCTTTGACTGTCCAGTGTCTTACAATGCCTTCCTGATAAAAAAAAAACTCCTTAAAAGCTCCCTCTGTGTACTCCGTACCATTATCAGACCGCACAGTTTTTAGCTTTCGACCCGTTCTGTTCTCAACCATTGCTCTCCATCGCTTGAAAATGTCGAATACCTCATTCTTATGCTTCAGAAAATAAATCCAAGCATATCTAGAATAATAATCAACAAATGTAACAAAGTACTTGGATGTTGGAACCACCCTTGGAAGAAACTTTAGCCGGACTCCAAACATCCGTATGCACATAGTCTAACAACCCTCTGCTTTTGTGCTTTCTTGTAGAGAACTTTACCCCGTGTATTTTTCCATACACACAATGTTCACAAAATTCCATTTTTGGTTTCTTCATGTTCTTCAATAAACCTTGTCCGCAAAGCAATGATAGACCTTTTTCAGACATATACCCAAGGCGCATGTGCCATATCCTAGTGCATTCTGTTTGGTCTTTACTTCCACTAATTCCAACTGCTAAATCACCTGTAACAGTGTCCCCAAAAGAGGATAAAGATTATCGTGACGAATCCCCTTCATCACTACGAACCACGAACAACTTTTAATACTCCATTTTCCATGGATATTTTGCAACCATTTTTCTCTAATAACCCAATAGAAATAAGGTTTTTCCGCAAATCTGGGATGTGTCTTACATCCTTCAAGGTTATTATTGTTCCATCATGTATATTGATTCGGATAGTACCTAACCCGACAGTCTTGCAAGCATGATCATTTCCCATCAAAACCGTGTCACTGTCCAAACTTTGACAAGTTGTAAACCACTTCCTGTTTGGGCACATATGGTGTGATGCTCCTGAATCAAGCATCCACTTACCAGATTTTTAGTGCATTGTTCTGAAACGGATTAACAATAATCTTCCTCGTCATTTGAGACAAAACTTGCCTCTTGTTTTTCTTGTTGTTTTCCTTTTGAGTTGTTGTCCGACCTCTTGAATGTAGCCCTCTTATTTGGGCAATTTACTTTAAAATGACCAATCTCACCACATTTGAAACATGGTCTTTCCGCAAGAGGTCTAGATTTTGGTGTAGACTTTCCTCCCTTGCTCTTCCTCTTTCATTAGTCCTTCCTCTAGTTATAAACAATCCCTGAGCTTGTTCCCTGTGTTCATTCTCCTTCACTGCTAGACATCATCCCACTTGTAGCAACCTTTCGAAGATCATCCGCTAAAAGTGATGTTCTAGTTTCATCCATGGTTAGAGTATCACCCACAAGCATCAATGTTTGAACTAGATTTTCATAGGACTTTGATAATGAAACTAATAACATGAGCGCTTGGTCTTCCTCTTCTATCTTCACATCTATATCCTTTAAGTCTGATATAATCCTATCAAACTTATTGATATACTCCCGAATTGAGGTGCCTTCTTCCATCTTGCATGTATACAATTTGGATTTTAGATAGATCGTGTTCGTTAGAGTTTTCGTCATGAAATTTGTCTCAAAATTTTCCCACACGCCAGCAGTCGTTGCTTCTTCATTTACCAAGAATGCAACACCCCTCTCAAGGCACAAGATTATAGTTGCTCGTGCTTCAAGATCTAACTCCTCCCGATCCTCATCCTTCATATCTCTGGGTTTTTGTTCTTTTCCCGTTAGCGCTTTGTGTTGCAGCTTTTGCGAAATTAGCAAATTTTTCATTTGCATCCTCCAATAGGAAAAATCATTCTTCCCATTGAACTTTTCAATTTCATATTCCCAACTTTTACCATTCCATTAGTACAAGCCATTATAAATATTTTTCAAAATAAAAAATTTAACCACTTAATATTTTGACGTTGGCTCTTGATACCAATTGTTAGAGCTCGCAGCGGAAATTTGACTTCTACTAGATAATACGAAATCGATACCTCACAAATAATTAATATTTTATGGATAAACAAACAATCCTTATGAAGGAAATAATAAATATAACGTAAGAAAATATAAACTTTCTTAAACTAAACTTTTATATGATGTAAATTGTTGAATTGAATTCTACATTACGCTTCTACATATTTATAACAACTTATAAGCTAAATAAGGAAAAACAATTATTGGAGCATGTTGGAAACGACCCATAATATTTTTCAATCATTCCTTTTTCTTCTCCTATAGCTTCTCTTCTCCTTTCACATAACTTAACTCTTCTTAAATTAGATATAACTAATTTTGGAATTAATGATATCCAATTCCCACAAGTAGCAATAGAACCCATAACCCATGGAGCTCAACCCTAGTTCTCTTAACATTTGAGAAATCCATAGAACATCACATGTAGTAATGTTCACTAACCCGCTTTTGCAAGCGACCTTGCAACCATGCCTTGTCTTTTTAGATTTCGAAGACAATAGAGAATCCAAGGAGGATACAAAAGCCTGAGGTTGACCTCCTACTCAAAGGACATCCAGCGTAGTCACTGTCATAATAAGCAGTCAAGTGTGTTTCAAATGTGTTGTGAGTTGCAAGTAGGATGCCTTGACCCGGTGAGGAAGATAGGTACGAGTTTTGAGGTACCTATCTTACGGTTTTACCTATCTTCCTCACCGGGTCAAGGCATCCTACTTGCAACTCACAACACATTTGAACTGACTCCATGGATAGTGTATGAGGTATTAGGTCCTGTGAGAGTTAAATAGATAAGTTTACCATAGATCTCTGCATTGTGAAGTAAATATCCTGAGTTAGGAACAATGTGTAAAAAAGTGCAAGATACAATAAAGCAATAAAAGTCAAAGAGCATAAGCGTAAGCGCAAGGCGCATGCCTTATCGAAGTGAAGCACACTTATTAAAATTAAAGGTCTCTTACTATTATGCATATATATATTTGAGTAATATACATCTTCTCCGTCCCATAGTATATAATGCATGTTTTCCATTTTGGGTGTGTAGACACCTACTTTTGTCCCCATTCCCGCAAGGGAAAGGTTCGATGATGAAAGCATAAATCTCCACTTAACAACGCATCTCCTATAAAATAAACGAATCTCGATTCCCCATTTCATTTCACCCGAAACCTGCTATTTATAGGAAACCTGCTAAAAATAGTAATTGCCGTGAAAGGTAGCTTCTAAAAGTGGCAAATCATAAAGGATAGAAACCTGTCAGAATTAGGTGTTGCACTCCAACATAAATCCTAAATGAGATAGAAAACCGCGAGAATCCTATTCCTAATAGGATTCGGAAATAGGAGTTACGTATTAATTAAAATCCTAACGAACCTAGAGTTCGCAACGGGCCCAAACGCATTCCGTCATAAAATTGATACGCGCTAAAAGACTCGAATTAATCTCAAACTCTACGGATTTTAGGAATCCGAATCTGACTAAACAAAACTGCCCAGACCCTATTTTCAACGCCTGGATCTGGGCGCCGAAATCTTCGGCGCCCAGGCCTGGGCGCTGAAAATACATGGGTACGTCTCTTTTCCTAATTCTTTGTGGATTAGAACTCTACAATTCTATCTTTCCACGAACTCTTCCCTATAAATAGGCCCCTAGTTTCGACGTGAAAGAACACACACAACACACAATTATATTCCGAGTATTGACTCCAACCCTTAGCCTAAGCCTCTCGCTGCGAAACTGTTCACGCGTTCTGTCGCAATCGATCCATAAATCGAACAAAACGTATCATGTCCCATAATTGAGATTCGTTAAATAAAAAGGAGAAATAGCAAAGTCAAAGTGGTTAGTTTTCTAAGAACCGTGACGCACCTCTCAAGGGTGCGTCGTAATGTGTCCCTTTTCGATGATTTAACTGCTTTCCTCGCCCTTTTTATGAACTCGAAAACGAGAAGTGGATTGAAAAAATGGTCCTACAGCAAACCATGGGAAGCAAGTACTTCTCCCTCGATCCTGAACCTTTTCCTGGCAAATTACCAGAAAAGTTCAACTCATCAGACTTACCAAAGTTCAAGGCCACGGACAACCCCCGTGATCATCTACTGAGCTTTGTGAATACCATGAACTTGAAAGGCGTGGACAAGTCCATGTACTTACCTGCCTTTCCTTTGTCCTTGGAACCTGTGCCGCTCAAATGGTACTATCACCAGGACCCTAAGCTCTTCCCCACTTGGGAAGACTTTGTCAATGTCTTCATCAAGCAATACTCGTCGAACATGGATTTCCAAGTCACCATGCGCGAGCTGGAAGTTCTCTTCCAAAAGAAAAATGAGGGTTTCACAACCTACTTTGCTAGATGGAGGGACCAGGCGGCCCAGCTAATCAATAGACCTCCTGAAACAGAATTGGTCCAAAAATTCATTGACAACCTGGACCCGGCTTACAGACAACACCTTAGGTACCTGGGACTCGACACTTTCAAAAGAGTTTATGATGTGGGAATAAAGATCGAGGACGACCTCGCCAAAACCATACAGAGCAAACCCACATATAAGACCAACACCTATAATCGGGGTAACACATCCCAAGCCCAAGAAGTCCATGCTGTAGAAGAGGCTCCCGCCGGAAGAAACCCTGTAAGATGGGTCCGAGACCGAAAGTTTGCCCCACTCGGGTCAACTTTGGTACAAGCCTTTGAAAGAATAACCAATCAAGGAAAGTTGAGACCTATAGGCCCCACCCGTGACCCTCCTGTCAAAAACAAATATTGGGTCGAAGGTACTTACTGCAAATTCCATCAAGGAAATGGGCATGACACTGAAAACCGCTGGACTCTAAAACGTACGATCCAGGACATGATAGAGGATGAAGTAATACCTCTCCCTAACGTTGGCAAACCCAACAACAACAAGAGCCCACTCGGCTTTTGTCACATCTCTCTCGACCAACCAGAGAATTTCGACCCCACGGTGTATATTACACCTCAAGGTGCACCACTCGCTGTGGTCCCTATGGATCGAATCGAGAGGGAAGTGTGCGGTGTGTGGAACGATGATGCTGAAGATATTTACATATCTCAAGTCTCGGGCCAGGACGTCTTCACTGAAACTTGGCCCGAGTATGCTCTCATTGACACCACCCCTCAGGAGCCCGAGGTCGACAACCTCACCCGATCTGGAAGGATATACCAACCGGATATTCGCCCACCTCCTATGGACGACATCCCGGTTAGGCAAACTCCTGAGAACGGACGGCACGCCACCGTCGCAGAAGTCATTGAAAATCCTCTCCTGAAACAACTAAAAAGAACCAAGGCTGAGATTACCATCTGGGATCTTATGTGTACTTCAAAGGAACATCGCGAAAAGCTTATTCGCTCACTTGACCTCATCTCAGTACCTACAGATATCACACCTGACTCATTGGTTAGCCATGTCACGAGAGATGCCAGAGAAAAGGCCATAGTTTTCACTGATAAAGACTTACCCAAAGAGGGGGGTGCTCACAATAAAGCCCTTTACCTAGTGGTTGGATGCAAAGGACAAAACATCCCCCTAGCGCTCGTAGATAATGGTTCGGCGGTTAATGTCTGCCCATTGCAAACCGCCCGTTGCTTGGGGCTAGGAAACGATGACTTCCAAACCTCCACGCAAGGGGTACGAGCTTATGATAACTCCCGAAGGCCTGTATTGGGAAAAATCAACCTTACCATACAAACTGGGCCTGTGGCACGCACCACGGAGTTTTAAATAATCGACATCAAGCCCACTTTCAACCTCCTCTTGGGGCGACCTTGGCTCCATGACTTAGGAGGTGTGGCTTCTACCTTGCACCAAATGGTTAAACTTAACCATAACGGGGTAATACTAGAAATCCGCGCCCCTCCTCTCGACGTCAGTTGTACTATGGTTGGAACGGCTGAAACTGCAGACGACCTTTATGGGTTTCAAATGGAAGAAACGTTTCAAATGGAAGAAACAATCTAGTTCATCGAAGATTATGATCCAGCATTCCTAGACCCGCATGCATCCCGAGTCATCCCTAGAATGCTGTTAGCTCAAGGCTATTTTCCAGGAACCCCATTGGGCATAAGGAAGAAGGAATGCACATTCCATCCTTTTCCCGACAAGTCTACTCCCTTTGGCTTAGGTTATCAACCAACGGAGGAAGATATTGCTGACCGCCTATCTAGGCTACGCCTTAACAAAACCAAACAAGCCACCCTCCTTCCCCCATATCAAAGGACCCTTAACGGGATGTTCATTCGGGAAGGAGAAGAACACCCATGCTGCGATTTCCCTGAACCCTTCGTTCAGGATGGCTTGCTAAAACCCGGATTTTAAATTTTCCATGACTGCCACACCTTGGATGAGGCACCCCACCTAAACAAGACTAAAACAGCTGAAATATTGGACAACCAGGCTCTGTGGACATTGTTTAACGAATCGAGGCCTATGGAGGACGAGACTGTGATGACTACCCTAGCTTTACAAGATGAAGGTTTCGATCCAACCCGGTTAATCTCTCCTGCATCAACACTAGAAGAGGTCGAGAACGGATGGGTGAAGACATATCAGTGGGTCAACGCAAAAGGAATGGAATTCAAGATGAGTACCGGTGAAGGACCGAAATTTTATGAGACTAAACCCCAGGCTTGAGCCACATAGAGCACCATTAGTAAAAAGCGTCTAGTAGTTCTTTAGATTGATAAAAAAAATAGAGACTTTAGATGGTCCTAAGACCCTTTAGAATATGGGTCAGTTTTATTTCAGTGTGTTTTCCTTACTTTCCGAATCAATAAAGGCGTAATATTTCTCCTGAAAATTTTATTCTAACACTAATTAAACACCAAATGTACTTGCAAAATAAAAAAATAAAAAAAATAATAATAATAAAGAAGCGGCCCACTATAGGCCCAACAAACAAAGCCCACTCGGTTTTGAAATAATGCCATGAGAATCAATTCCCGAAACCCACAAAATAAACCACACTATCCCATTCATATCCCCAAAACCTAAAAAGCCAACCAGTGTCAGAACCAATCCATGCAACCTAAAATCAAAGGAAATCAAAAATTTAAAACAATGCAAATGTTACCAAAAAAACAGATTCATAAAACATAGATTCCATCATACCCTTCACTACCAACCTACCTCCAAAGCCTACACAAAGATCTTCATAAGTTCCGCACCCTAACTCCATTTCCAAAACTGTTTTGAGTCACCAATAGAAAAAATTAATCAGGACAAAAATGCGTTTCACGCTAACAGTCAAAAAAGCCTCCAAAATAGCCTCAAAATTAACTTTAACTACAAAGCAAAATATCAAGGCACAAAAAACGAAATAGAAATAAACGCAAGAACATGTGAAGCAAAGCGTCAAATAAATAACCGCCCAAGTCATTTTCAGCGCCCAGGGCTGGGCGCCGAAATTTCTGACGCCCCAGCCTGGGCGTTGAAACTCTCTGCCTGCCAAAAGTTTTCTTTTTCGAAAGTGCTCGTCATTTTATCCGCACACAACGGAAAAATAACGAACACTTGGGGGGTACAATACGTATCCAAATAGGTTTACCAAGAATACAGCTATACAAATTGGTCGAATTTTACGCAACCTATGAAAAAAAAAACGGCAGATGAAAATAATGGCAAATACTTCACTCATTTGACCAATTAAGTAATATGTTTCCACTTCAGGACATATCTACCGAAATCCGGCATACTAGAACTTATTCTAAAGCTAGAACTACGCGCGACCTGATTCTGACAAGATACGTAGGCAATCCTTACCAAGGATTCGGTCCAAATAAAAAATATATTCTTTGTGCAAAGAGTGTTAAACATACAAAAGAGGAGAAACGAAATTAAATGAAAACTAAAAATACGCCTTTATTAAAATATAATAAGAAGGAAAACAAAGTGCTAGGAATAAAAAACAAACACAACTGAAATAAATAAAGGGCACCTACACCCTAGCAAAGAACTACACTACTCTAGTTCTTCCGGATCATCAAATAAAGTCTTGTAGAGAGCAATGTTCGCAGGATCCACCCCCATAGTCTTCTGCGCTGCCCCAATATCAATCTCCATAAGAACCGGCTCCTGGACACTAACTTCCAAAGATGCCGAGGCTTCAGAAACATTCTCAGTTATAGCCCGCTCAGCCTCAAGGGCACAAACAATGGTGGGAGAAGGATTATTATCATCAACTGGACCAGCCACTGTTTCTACAGGCGGCTGAGCCTTCCTAACCCATACATTGTTCCGGCGCCGATCTCCGCGAGAGCTTGCATTTCTTTTAACAACAGCAGGCCCCTTCATGTTAGGCATCTTTTTAGGTCTGAAACTGGAACGGGGAGGAACTTCCTTTCGCTTTCGATCAGGACGAGCTTTCACAGTCTTAAAACTATAGGTACGAGGTCTGGCAGAATCAGGACCCTCATACTTAACACGAATACGAGGTATCAAAAGCTCAGTCGACTCCCCATTTCGAGCCTCGGTCCTCACATCTTTGTCATCGGAGCTCATCCACAACTTGTAGTTTTCAGAAAGACCCACAAAGCCATTTGTAGCTACGGCCCAACGCGGGAGGCCATCATAATACTTGGCCCACGCTAGGACCTGTGTTTGTGCAAAGGACGCTACCTTAGGTGGTACCGTATCAGAAAAGGGGATAGTCTGCCTTAAACCATATTGACGCATGACTCGGTAAGGGAAAATATAAATGGGACGAGATAGCCCCAACAAAGAAACATAAACCGATACATCAGACCCCCCCTGTCATAGTAGTCAAACCCCACCATGGTACCACCCACTTAATAGAACAAATGCCATAAGTAAAAAAGGAGGTCCATTCGGCCTCGTCCTGGCCTTGGTGCAAGTATTTTCGGTTACCCAAAGCTATAGGGCGATAATGTTTAGGATCGGCAGGAGCTTCCAAAAGTCTAAGCCGTTCCGCAAGCCAAATCTGCAAAAATAGGTACGATCGAATCAAAAGAATGAAAAGAAAGGAAAAAAGGTTCCTAGGGCGCAGTTTCAACGCCCAGGACCAGGCGCCGAATATTCCAGCGTCCAGCCCTGGGCGCTGAAACTCAACCCCAGGCAGAAAAAAATATGTGCAAAAAAAAAATACATGTGCACAAGGAAAAGATCGATTACCTGCAGCAATAGGGGGCTCCCCTTAAAATATTCAGATTTGGCGCCCTTCTTCAATTCATCCGCACTCAGCAAAGTCTCAGCAATAACCAACGGCATAATAGAATAGCAACTTTCCATATGGCTAATCAAGGGGATCAACCTTATGTCACCGAACTCACCATTGTTATTCGATAGCAAATAATGATTCAACAAGCAAAATACAAGGGCTCGAATGTTCAATTTTTGTTCGGTCATATTTTGACTAGGCCTAAAGTGATGTTTTACAAGTTTTGCCAAATTAACCTTATCATCTACAACAATCTCAGCAAACATGTTATCATCTAGCCCTAGGAAAGCCCTTATGGTTGTTTTACCCTCTTCAACAGTGCCAGGGGTAACAGGAGTAGCATTAGTAGGATAACTAAGGATCGCAGCAAATTCATCGGGCAAAGGACATATTTCATTGCCCCGAAAGGAAAAAACATGATGATCGGAGTCCCAAAAGCTTAGGGCAGCATGCAGAAAATTATAATCAATATTAATTTGTTGTAAGCCTAAAAGTGCCTCTAAGTGGTATTCTTTTAACAAAGCTTTTTCTGTGGGAGTAAGGGCCCGTAGCCAACGCCTAACAGTCCGTTGGAGTGAGAAAGTAGGGATCGACATGGCAAAATCAGTAAATAATTAGAGCACAGCAAGAAGAGAGAAAGAATTTGAGAGTGGTGGAAAATAAGGACGTATCTAGCCCCTATATATAGCTGAACGCACCCCATGACATCCTGATCCCATTCGGAAACGTGTTTAGAAATCCGAAAATCAAATATTACCAGGAAAGAACTTTCAGCGCCCACCTCTGGCCGCCGAAATGTTTAACGCCTGGGCTTGGGCGCTGCAAATGCAGCCCAAGGCCCAGATTTCACAAAACACGGAATAGGAAAGGACTTAAGACCGTGTTGCTAAAACACGAGGCCCTATTGCAAGAAGGATCAAGCCCAAAGCACCTTTAGCTCCCAAATAAGCAAAAAATAATAACATTAAAACTTGGTCGAAACTTAGACTCGTCTCAGAAAACGCTCATGTACACTTTTCAAAAAAAAGCAAGTTAAATATCATGGTCATTCTTCGAAACACCAAAAATATGTGTCGTCAAGTCATTGGTTTTCCAAATAGAAAATGTCTGTCTGTCAAAGGGATAATCCGGGCCAAGCCAAAGCCGGATGTCGCCTGAAAACTAAAGTCGCACTCCACAGCTTCGCTAAAATAGCACACTACTATAGGAGGTCGCTCGCACATACGAAAAACAACCGACGAGCCCCAACGCTTGGGGGCTCGCAAAAATGGACTCCAACAAGGAGCGCGCAATCAAAATCACATTCCCAGACTGCGCCACACACCATATCATGTTTGGATATCTCAAAAAAAAAATATTGTTAAACAAAAATATACACAGTGTGGACCCACTTATAGGACACATCTAATCAGGAAATATTACGACCCACTAACAGGTTGTAATCACAAAAGCCCTTCTACATAGGCAAAATAAGAAATTCAAAATGGGCTCGCCCACCCTCAGCGGGCGGGGTCTGCGTCACTAGCCGCGCAGGTCCTCAGTTTTCGACAAAAAAATAATAATAAAGTTTTCAAAATTTAAAATAGGCTCGCCATCTTCAGCCGGCGGGGTCTACGGCGCAAACCACGTAGGTCCTTATTTTCAAAAAATACAAAATAAATTTCAAAACAGATTCGTCCACTTCTATCGGACGGGGCGTCCACCCTCAGCGGACAGGTTCGCCATCTTCAGCCGGCGGGGTCTACGTCACAAACCGCGTAGGTCCTTATTTTCAAAACATCAAAACAGATTCGTCCACTTCTATCGGACGGGGCGTCCACCCTCAGCGGACAGGCTCGCCCACCTTCAGCGGGCGGGGTCTGCGTCACAAACCGCGTAGGTCCTTATTTTCAAAACATCAAAACAGATTCGTCCACTTCTATCGGACCGGGCGTCCACCCTCAGCGGACAGGCTCGCCCACCTTCAGCGGGCAGGGTCTGCGTCACTAACCGCGCAGGTCCTTAGTCGCTGCAGCGATAACTTTTTTCGGTTTTCCCTTTTTCCAAAAATTAAAGGATTGGTTTTCCCTTTTTCCAAAAATTAAAGGATCGGTTTTCCCTTTTTCCAAAAATTAAAGGATCGATTTTCCCTTTTTCCAAAAATTAAAGGATTGGTTTTCCGTTTTTCCAAAAAAGAACGATGTGCTGGATTTTCCTTCGTTTTACGTCCTATAAAAAACAAGGGGGTTTTCTCGTTTAGCTAGCCCTGAAAATGAGAATCTTTAAAAACGTTTTACCTCGTGATTGGGCTTGGCCAGGCCCAATTACACTTTAAAGCTTTCATTTCGAAAAAACACCTGTAGCTACTCCCAATGACAAAGTGAGGGAGTTTCTATTCCGAGTATTGACTCCAACCCTTAGCCTAAGCCTCTCGCTGCGAAACTGTTCACGCGTTCTGTCGCAATCGATCCATAAATCGAACAGAACGAATCCTGTCCCATAATTGAGATTCGTTAAATAAAAAGGAGAAATAGCAAAGTCAAAGTGGTTAGTTTTCTAAGAACAGTGACGCACCTCTCAAGGGTGCGTCGTAATGTGTCCCTTTTCGATGATTTAACTGCTTTCCTCGCCCTTTTTATGAACTGTTACTGATTGTCCTATCACGCCTAACAAATATAATATTTTTGGGAAATCGGATTATCATGCTAGGTCCCTTAATGCTATTTAAATCAGATAATCACGATCAAATTAGTATTATATGTTGCATATTGCTAAAATCGACTCAGATTAGTTTAATAGTTAACGCATGTCCCTTCAATTATTTATGCTGAGCTAGTAAGGATATCCTGCCTCTGGAGTTAGCGACGAGCGAAGTACCCCTCTCGGTAGTTACAGTCCCCCGAACCCTCAATCTCTACCTTGCGGGTGTATATTGAGAGATCCCCACACCAGGGATCACAAGGGAACCTACGGCCGTCGTGGTCAAACATAATTGCACTCCCTTTATGTCACGATAACCGGGTTTTGTCAGTTTTTCTCATTGTCGTTAAAAACTGAATGGCGACTCCTATATTACTAGTCAATTGGGTGTATACTCACAGGAAATCCAATTACACTTGATTGAATAAAAAGAATCGTCACACCCACGAGGGACAAGGTCACGCATTAGCCTCGCGCTTTTTTGACCCCCTCAAAGGGTGTCCTAAAATGTTGTACCTAGTTTGACAATTCCCTATAAAATCACTTAAATTTTAGCCCAAACATACCCTTATCAAACAATTTAAATACCCAAATTGTCCTATGTTTACCCATAAAACATGTTCCCGTAATTAATGTTTGTACTATGGAAAATTGTGTTGTTGATTTTTTATATTCAACAATCCCCCATAACTCCTCCGTACCTTTAATGTTATTTGTTTAAAAAATAAAATATATTGTATATTTTTCTAGTAAAGTACAACAACATTAATTGTTAATCAAGTCATTTTACAAATTCCTAAATTTTCGTCCCATAATATAGTGCCCGTTTGACATTTTTCACGGGAATTAAGGAATTTGAAAAATTGCATGATTAACAATTAATGTTGTTGTACGTTACTGGAAAAGTACATAATTACTTTATTTTATAAACAAAAAAAAATAAAGGTATGGAGGAGAGAGAGGCGATTGTTGAGTTAAAAAATGAACACAATTTCCCATGGTACAAACGTTGATTATGTGCATATCAGCACATATTTTGTAGGTAAAAGTAGGAAATTTCGGGTATTTAATTTGTTCTATAAGGATATGTTGGCTAAAAATCAATTGATCAAATAGGAAATTACCAAACTAGGCACAACATTGGGACACCCAAAATAAAAAAAACCGGCACTATATTATGGGACAAAGGGAGTAGTTTTTAGACCCCAAAAATATATAAACATCAATTCGTTATTACTATTTGTTTTAACAAAAATAAAGCATATAACATAGTGTTTATCATGCACTATCCATCACTAGGGAACAAATACACTATAAACATCGATGGCTAGTGTCTTCTTCTTTTCTTATTTTTCCTTTTCTTTTGGACTCTTGGCCCACTTTCTATTGTTAAAGAGTAATACGGTGTGGTCCAAAACAGTAACAACATAAAAAAAAAATCCAATATAAAATAAAAACAGAAAAAAGAATTCAAATGAAGTGCAAGAAGCATGTTTCATGCACTTCACACGCTTCGTTGCGCTTCTTCCAAAACGCTTCGCCTAGGACTAAATAAGTGCTTTGCGCTTCACTACTGAAGCACGCTTTTCATACACTGGTTAGGAAGAAGCTTGCATAAGGATCCATAGGAAGTTTGAGAGGTTTGCATTGCATCATTTTAAACTCTTTTAGGTGATCTAAGACATATTTCTTTTGAGATAGAAATATTCCTTGATTAAATTTCTCTACCTCTATACCAAGAAAGTACCTTAATCCTCCTAGGTATTTCATGTAGGATTGATTGCTTCTTGATCATTGCCATCTAAGATCATGTCATCAACACACACAAGTATGGAAACAAATTTACCACCTTTGTTTTATGTAGAGTAATTTGTCTTTGATTGAGGAAAACCATTAAACCAAAGCTTTGCAGTGTTGATGAGAGCTTGGCAAACCATTGCCTAGGAGCTTGTTTTAGTCCATAAAGGGACTTGTTGAGTCTGCACACTCTTGTTGGATACAAATTATGTAGGAACTCTCCCCTTTACATGCACAAATAGGTTTTCCAGTCTGCATAACCTTGAGGAAACTTCATGTAGACTGTTTCATTGATGTTTCCAAGGAGAAATGCATTCTTTACATCCATCTGTTCCACAAACCAACCTTCCATGGCTGCAACAAAGACCTAACTGTTGCCAATTTTGCTACCGGGGAAAAGGTTTGATCATAGTCTAAACCTGGTCTTTGATTATTCCCAAGTACCAAGCTGGACTTATGTCTCTCAATATTCCCGTCGCTTTCATGATTTGTTTTGTATAGCCACTTGTTCCTATGGCTTTCTTTCCTTTTGGTAACTCGGTACTAGTTCATGTGTTATTTCTCTCAAGAGCTTCTAGCTCTTCATTCATGGCTCTTATCCATTGATGATGATGCATTGCCTGTTTGAAGAACTGAGGATCAGGCTAAGGATTGCTAGTTATTCTAGCAAGGAAACACCTTTCTGAGTTGTGGCAATATTTGCAATCTTAGGTGCCGCAAAATTGTTGGTTTGATAACTATCCATCCAATGTGGCCTTTTGGTAGGTCTGTTAGACTTCCTCACAAAAGGAGAAGAAACTTGTTGAGGTATTGAGATGTAGGAGATGAGGTTGTAGGAGATGAGGTTGTCTGGAATACAAGCATTAGTGTTGTATTCACTTGTTTTAGGCAATAGGCTAGATATGTAATTTAACGTCTCTTGAGTCAAATGTAAAGTTAGTCACGAGATTTAGCAGCCTATACCCTTTTTGCTTCAAAGGGTAACCAAGGAACAAGCAAGTTACACCTCTTGCTTTGAACTTATCTTTGTGATGTTCTGGGTTATAAGCAAAGGCAAGACAACCAAAAGCTTTCATATAGTTATAAGTGGGGTTTGTCCCAAATAGACTTTCACAGGGTGTCATTTTTTAGAGAATAGGGGAAGGCACAATCACCCAAAAAACTGAGAGGTAACCCGGTTTGAAACCTCAAAGCCCTAGCCATCTCAAACACATTTCTGTGCTTTCTTTCGGCTCTCCCATTTTTCTGGTACAACTTGTTTGATGAACAATGCCCTTCTCTCCAAAGAACTTTTTTACATTTCTCATCATCTAGTTCTAGAGCATTGTTAGACTTAATCACTTTTACTCTTTTGTTGAAGTAATTTTTAGCAAAGCGGACAAATTCTTGGATTGCACCAAAATGCTTCTGATTTGAACTTCAGAAGGTGCACCCATGTGGTTCTTGTGCAGTCAGCTACAATGGTTATCTATGACCCTTCCTTGTACTCACTCTATATGCACCCCAAGTATCTACGTGAATGAGTTCAAATGGAATGCTAGCATAAGATTTACTTTCCTGATATGGAAGTTTTGTGAATTTTACGAAAGGGCATGGCACGCATACTCCATTCTTGTTAATAACTTCCTTTGAGAGATCAAGAATCAACCTGATCCTCTCCTAGAGATGCATGACAGAATCTGTGATGCCACAAGACAGATTTACTGTTTTTTTCTTTTTCTTTTCCGAACTGCACTCCACATCAGTAATTCCCATCTTGTTGGATGCATTATGAGCAGCATTTCACTCTTTCCTTTCTTATCATCTTTTAGATACTTGTCTTTCTTTAATATCTTAACTATCTGATTCATAGGCTCATTCATCAGGTCGTAAGGACCATTAAGTGCTCTTCCGATTCCCAGCACTTTGTCTGTGTTCACATCTTGTATCATACATCCTCTAGGATAGAATTGAACTCTCCGATTATCATGTGAAACTAGCTTGTTCACAAATAGTAACTTGTTGCTTAAATTCAGGTACATACAAATATTCCATTATGCAATTTCACATCTCCAATGTGACTGATTTCAGAGGTTCCACCTGTAGGTAAATTAATTCTAGGACTGTTTCTTTCTAAAACAGGATTTATTAATTTTTCAAAATTACTTACCATGTGGTCTGAAGCCCTGGAGTCCATGATCTATTCGTTCATCTCAGTTATTAGGACACCATGTTACCATCCCACGATAGTTGTGGTGTAGCTACCAACATTTGATCTTGTAGAAGCAGGTAGAAGCTTAAGGAGTTATTCCAGTTGATGAGCTGGAATTCTTGCGCTAGATTCAACATCATTTTGCATATCTGCAGCCATTTTGACCATTTTCACCCCTTCCTTTAGTTATTTGTTGTTGAACCCAGAGTTCCTGCTGGTGTTGCTTCCTGTCCTTCACCTCTTTGTGGTCTCTTAGATCTAGGATGCCGAGGTGGATATCCTATGACAGCTATTCTAGGACAACTAATAGAAAACAATAAAACAAAGACAATCATTACAAACTGTCATTTCCACCGTTTGTCAAGGCTAGGAAGAAAAAATCTTCTCTGAAGCACATGACATTTCAATATGACGGCTAGCTATAGATATTTATTTTGGTGGGCTGGCTTGATTGATTGGGCTGCTTTACTAATTGCTGATCTTGCATCCTTCAACTGAACATGAACATAGGGCTCAAAGCTTTTGAGTATGATTGATACGATCATAACTTTTTAACTTTATGTTCATCTGGAATGCACATCATTATCCTTGGTCCATCTTATGGTAATTGCACATCGACCTCCCTCTCTTGCTTGGAAGATACACGTGCTTCCATGATCACCTACAGTTCATCTCAACATGCTTAACACAAATCTCAAACTTGATTATGGGAACCACCTTAGTTAACATATTGACACCTTTCTTTTTGGTATGGGCTTCCACAGTTTCATTTGCGTCTTCTTTATTAATTCTGCAACCAATGATAGTTAACACCAATATTCTTGGTAAGGGCTCAATTCTGCTACTTTCACTCAAAACAAACTCTAAAAATCATTTAAGCTATAGCATTTCTTCACTTGTTTCTTGTAATATACTCGTCTTAGACTCTTAGTCGTACACAATTGCTACACACTGTTGTAGCTTGAATTGACACGAAACTGCTCCCCCTGTATAATGTAAATGTAAATCCATATTTCATGTAGACATTATTCTATCAACATAACTTGATCTTTAGGAAGGGTTATAGGCATTACAGGTCCAATCCACTTGTGACATAAGTTTTATTCAAGTTGTGCATGTGAACTTAGGTAATCCCAAAAAGTTCACTCGGCACACTTTGAGTTATCTTTGGTAGCTTCTATCAGAATATTTATTGAAGGTTTTTGCTGTATATGAAATTTCATAAAAGAAAGCAAGAAGTACAACGGAAAAAGACAGGGAAATACGAAAGAGAGGTTTCTGGGGAGGGTATCAAGTTGTTGAAACTGGTCCCTTTTATGGGGAGCAATTACGGTTAAGTGGTTGATCAAAGGGTAAATACGGTCTGATTGTGCTGTTTATTGGTCAGGGTGGGGTGAGGACACATGGGGGGCTTCAATTTGGATGGTGAGATCGTCGTAGGAGCTCTAGTCTGCTGGGCAGACAAGTCAAAAACCTTGTTTTTTGGTGATATCTTTCACTTTTGTTCCTTCCGTTGAGGCTCTCTTATGTATGAACTTGTTGGTAGGTTGTAAATCTTTGTGAGATTGATTTTGGGCTTTTGTTATCCTCATTTTTATCATATTAGGGAAGGAAAAGGTGGACTTCTTTATGTTTCATGGTTATACATTCCACACTGAAAAGGTTTTCCACATATAAATAACTTGAGTTGTTTGTAAAAGGTGGACTTCTTTATGTTTCATGTGTTCTTTTGGTTGATTCACTGATTGTCTTGCCTCGGTCTTGTGTGGGTGTTGAACTAATTTACTTGAGTCCTACGCATGGTTGGTTTGAATGGAAAGACAATGGTAGTTGTGGGATCGTGGCGGTGTGACCGAGTTAGTGATAGATAACATTAACCTTTACGACGCCAATGGATATGGAATTTGGTGATGGTTGGAGACCTGGAGGTGTTGTCATAGCGGACTAGGAAGAATTTTAGCTTGGTAAGGCTACGTGATAGAGCAGAGGGGTATTGAGGTGGTTCCTTTCCTTCTATTTTCTTTCTTGATTCCGTTCCTTAAAGCTGAATGAAATTATTGGCTTGAGTGTACATTGTTATTTCATAAAATTTGCTTTGAAACAACAATGTACACTCAAGCCAAGTACCATGTATGCAACTTCCCATACATGATTCTTGAGTGTAAATTGTTGTTTCATAAAATTTGCTTTGTGTTTATTTAGAAACTCAGTAGAGATGACCATTATTGGCTTTGCATGGCCGAGTAATGCCACTTTGATTCCTTTTTGGGTTGCGGCTTTACTGGTTTTAGAATCTTTTTAGCTGGCTGTGTTTGGGGAGTTTAGAATTGTGAAGATTGCTAATAGTAAACATTTGTTTCATAAATTTTATTTGAAAAGTCGTTCTGAACTTCTGATGGTTATAGTGTTAGGGAGACACTGTATGTTGATAGGACACAAGAAAAGATATTATCTTGTCGGCGATAACCAGCGTAAATGGATTTGGAGCTTTATTGTATATCTTTGTCATTCTAAGCTGGTCTCGACAGAGTCGAGTTGGCTTTGGTGGTTTGGTTTATGCTTGATACAACCATTATACGGAGTAACAGATTAACCCTTTGTTTGCTGTCTGGCGCACATATTAAGATGTTTGATAATTTCGTGCAAAATTGTGGAGCTCCTTTGTTTTCAGCATTATACCAAATGCTTATACTTGAAAGACATGGAACTTTTCAAAGTCCATGGTTCAGGAGTTTTCTTTCTCTAAACCACACTTTCACGCTTGACTTTTAAATTTTCCCTGTCAGCTTTTCCTCAGTCTGCTTCATGTTGAAATTACAGGAAACATGTATGGGCGAATTATTGCCTTTTGTATCAAAATGAGAAACTACTCAATGAGAGTGCAGTTCTTCAGGATTTTGGCATACGTAATAATTCTCAGGTACCCTTTGTTACCCCAACGTACTTTTCAGTCCTTCAATTTTTGAGTTCATGTTATGTTGTATCTTCTTATTGTTATGTAAAGAGATCACTTTAAATTTGGCTCTTTCAATAAAAGCATATTTGACCACTTGAATCTCGTTCCTTGTTGTTAACAGGATTTGGATTTATTGGCTTGCATCTTTTTTGTTATGCAGGTTCAATTTATACCTTTCATTACGGCAAGGCTAAACAAGAAACACACAAAAAGAAAAAAGCATCGTTTTTTCCATGGTTTGAACAAGCTCTCGTAACACCACAGTAACTAAAATTGTAAATGATACCTTATGCAACGTTGATTTGAGCAGTATTGAAGGTAGAATCAAAAGTAAGATCGGATCAGTCGTTATATTGTCCCATATACAGGAGGAGAGTAGCAGTAGCTCACCCATCTTGAAACTTTAAAATAGTAAAAATGCTTCCCAGATGTATCCCTTTCTTTTATATAACTAAAAATTATTATGTGCACTTTAGTCCACCGTGCACCCAAGAGTATATTTGTGCTCATGGGTGGTCCCTTTCACATTTTCTCCTTACATGCGAGGAGAAAATGTGTGAGGGTGCACCATGCACCCTCTCATATTTTCTTACCTTCTTACCACACAATATTTAAAAAATTTCACTGTTTTTGTACTACTTTATCAATTTTCTTCTTGCAGTATCCATCTTTTTACACATTTATATTATTTAATCCATATTTTATTATATTAAACTAATTTTTCATTTTTATCTTAATATTTGTGAAAATAGTAATCGTAAAGATATTTATAAATTGGAGGTAGTAATTAACTTGGTGTCTCATTAGACAGGGGCGGAACCAAGGGGGGCTTGGCGGGGGCCATGGCCCCCCCTATGCTTCAGCATAAATATTAAATATGCATTTAAAGACTACATATTATGAGTAGCTCAATTTGTTTGAATGTGTGTTGACGTTATGACCCTTCCAGGTTCGAAGCCTTCAGCACACTCTTTTCTTTTCTTTTATTTTTTATTTTTTATCCATTTTTTTTCTCTGTCTCTTTCTCTTTCACTTGTACTTTTTATTTTTGAGGGGTTACAATAATGCTACTACCTTATTTATACAACTGTATTACAGCTTTTTTGAAAATAACCATACATCTTAATTCAATTTATTGGGTAAAAGTTCATAAATTCAATACCTCTTATTTAAAATTCACAAATATGTTATACGGAGTACTTAAATGTACAATATGTTTAAAGTATTTACAATAATTTTTGTGTTTCTCTATATTGTGGAACTCTATGTTATTTTATAAATGTGTTAATTTCTATATCTATTCTCTTATCAGTAAATATCCTTAATTTATATTCTAATGCTTTGAATAAAACTTAAGAAAATCGAAGGAATATTACTTCAATCTTTGAAATATTATGTGCAATAAAATTTATCATTCGTATTATTTTTGAGATAAAGATAATATATTCGATCGTATGTGAACCCTTGGCTCCCCCAAACTTCAATTTCTGGTTCCGCCACTGTCATTAGAGCTCAACATATTAACCCAATTTAACTTAAAGTTTAAATGAACTTTTGTTTTTTTATTTGTTGTTTCTTTGAGGGAAAGGTCTGAATGAACTTAGGCTCCACTTAGTTTTTTTAATATGATCTGAACGTACTTTTTTCTAGTCTGATACTCATATGGTTTGACCTGATATGAAGTACTCTGTAATTAGTTTACTTTACTCTATGATAAATTTACTCAGTTTCTACTGCTTCTATTTCATATAATATAACTTGAATTCTTTATGTAAATACTATATTGTATTATAAATGCACTATTTGTTAAAATGATATTTTATAACCAATATTGTTATAAATGACCTTTTATAATGAAAGTGGTGAATTGGGACAAAAAAAATTTTGTTGACTTAAATTGGCTGCCACGAATCTTATTTTTACCCAATTTAAGTAACAAACTACTTTGTTGGAGCATCAATCTTCCTTTGTTGGCTGCGTTTTTCTGGAGAGAAAATGCAATTTGTTTTTTTTAATATTTATGTCAGTTGGGGATTTTGGAGGGAGAATTGAGAATTGCTTTTTTTAAATCATCACATGCCACGTGTCAGTCTCCAGCGGACGCATGGCCAGGTCAATGCCTGATTCTTGGGTCAATTGCTAAAATTCGGCCAAAGGTCCAAGTCAACAAAAAAAAATTATGTTTTACGTCCTAGTTCACCACTTTCGTTATAAAAGGCCATTACTAACAAAATATTGATTAAAAAAGGTCATTTCTAACAAAAAGTTCATTATAAATCTACTCCAAATATAAAATGTATTAACTCAAAAATGTATTAACTTATGTCAATTAATTTGTTTTTTTTTTGAAAAATCACTTATTTTGAACAACCTAACAACTCCCCTGATATTAAATTTATGGGTCGCCACTACTAACAAGAATTATTTTCGTTCACTACACTCCTTATGTTCTAATGCACGTTCTTCTCACTTTCCGTTGGAATCCAAATGAGAACTTCTTTTTACTACTTTATTGCAGAGTTCAACATAGGATTGTCATTTTTGATAAGTAATATGTCATCAACATATAATACCAGGAAAGAAATCTTGCTTCCACTGACTTTCTTGTATACACAAGATTCATCTGCGTTCTTGACAAAGCCAAAATCACTAGCGACTGCATCAAAACGTATGTTTCATCTCCTTGATGCTTGCTTCAATTTATAAATGGATCTTTTAAGCTTGCATACCTTTTTAGCATTCTTTGGATACTCAAAACCCTCAAGCTGTCATAAACACAGTTTCTGTTAAAAGGTCGTTTAAGAAGACAATTTTGGCATCCATCTGCCATAATTCATAATCGTAATATGCAACAATTGCTAACCGGTGAAAAGGTTTCATCATAATCCACATTGTGGACTGCCTGTATCATTTTGCAACCAATCTAGTTAGAAAACTTCTAGTTTTCCGTCCTTTTCCTTTTTCAACTTGAAAACCCATTTACATCCTATGCTTAGTAGCCATCTGGAAAATCGACCAAATCCAGCCCGTTATTGGTTTTCAAACATGGAGTATGTTGCAGATTGCATGGCTTCTAGACATTGCTTGGAGCTAGGGCTCATCATAGCTTGTTTGTAGGTCGCATGCTCATCAATTTCAAGCAATAGAATTTGGGCTTTCGGACATTAAGATACCTACATACATTCCTGGCTGAACCCTATACACCTTTACGATCTACGCGGGGCAACAACTCTAGCTGATTCTTGATCCTCACCAGACACTTTAAAGTTCTCTAAGTTTCAACCTGAATACCGATTTGATCATTCTCAAGAGTTTGTTGTTCGACTTGAAGTTCTTCGTGAAGGAAAGATGTCCTTCACGCAAGGTCTATTAGTCTAATACCAAGGTTCAAATTAATTACGAACAATTCATTCAGTGAGATCAAGTGATCGGAACAGCTAGCTGGAGCAATGCTTCTGATCAATGAGTTCTAATCTATATTAGGCTCACAGCTTTCTCTTGACTGAACCTATAAGGTCACACCATTGGCATGTAACAGATCATCGGATTAAATGAATCGGAAATTCCTTTAATAGCTTTTCGGGAATTAGTTAGGAAAAACATAAATATACGATATGACGTTGGATCAGAATCGTATATCGTATCGCGTATATTCGTAAGCTTGGCAAAACGATAATCGTATCTTAGGACAGTGATTCGTCAAGTACTATACGATAACCAATAGCCGTAAGGCAGTGGTCGCGGATACGAGCAAGGCAAAGCTGCCGGCCCGTCGAGCCAAGCGCGCAAGGCCCAACGAGCGCAACAGCTTGCCAGCACGAGAGCATAAACAAATCGTACACATCATAATCAGTGATTTCAAATTGCTTGGAATCACTGATAGTAAACAGAGAACTCACTCCATCAAAGCACTTGATGCACCAGTACATCATCTGAGTGTTTTTTCGACTTAATTGAAGGCCTAACAATCCTCCAAACCCTATCTCTTGAACAGCTGCCTTTTGATCAGGAGAGAAGTCTTTAATTAATTTACACAATGATCCTCCTGAACATTGTGTATCAAAATTAAACCTGAAAATAATGAATAATGAAAGTAAGTCAGGTTTATATATCATATAGTAACTATTTAGAACACATAGTAATTGTTTAAAACATACAGTAACTATTAGAAACATATAGTAACTATTTAGAAGATATAGTAACTGTTTAAAACATATAGTAACCTTTCAAATAATATAGTAACTATAGTACACATAGAACCTATTTATAACATATAGTAACTATTTAGAACATATAGTGACCTTTGGAATCATATAGTAACTATTTAGAAGATATAGTAACTGTTTAGAACATATAGTGACTATTAACAACATATAGTAACCTTTGGAATCATAATAGTAAATGTTTAAAACATATAGTAACTATTTAAAACATATAGTTACTATTTAGAACATATAGTACATGTTTAAACATATAGTAACTATTTAAAACATATAGTAACTATTTAGAACACATAGTAACTGTTTACAAAATAAAGATAGTATGTACCTATTACAAAGATATAGTAACTACTTAAAACATATAGTAACTATATATAAATTAAATTAACACTTACACAATTGGCAGGCCATCAGCGCCAACTTCTTTCAGAACTTGTGACTGAAGTTGATAACATTCAGGATGTGGAACGTCAACCAAAGCAGAATTTTGTAAAGCTAGTTGATTAGATTCTGGTTCTTCAATTGGTTCGATTTCAGGTTCAAGCTCAATATCTTTTGTTTTGCGTTTGTCAGCCTTTTTGTTCTTTTTTATGCCCACAGAATCCTTAGCAACTGAAAACAAAACAATTATAAGACAAAATATTACTATATAGTAATTATTACAATCATATAGCAACCATAATAGAATATAGTAACCATTTGAATGATATAGTAACTATTACAAACATATAGTAACCTTTGAAATCGTAGAGTAACTATTTATAACACATAGTAACTATTTATTAGACATAGTAACTGTTTATTAGACATAGTAACTATTTGTAACAAAGTAACTATTTATTAGACATAGTAACTATTTATAACATATAGTAACTATTGTACATATATAGTAACTGTTTAAATCATAGAGTACATAGTAACTATTTCTTAGACATAGTAACTGTTAATTAGACATAGTAACTATTTATAACAAAGTAACTATTTATTAGACATAGTCACTATTTTAAACACATAGTAACTATTTCAAACACATAGTTACTATTTTAAACACATAGTAACAATTTTAAACACATAGTCACTATTTTAAACACATAGTTACTATTTCAAAATAATAATAACTGTTGTTAAAAATATAATTAATGTAAAAACTACTACTAAAATAACCACAACGAACATTAAGGTAACTATTGATGTGGCCTAAAAGAATGCCACCTAACTGCACTATCAAAACCCAGAAGAAAGAGCCCACAAGCTTGCTTACGGGCATTCTCCAAAACTGCACAGAGCCCAGGCCTAAACGATAAAGAGGTCCTCATTGGACCTAAACAAGCCTACAGAACCAAGGCAGGACACGTGTCCCAATCTTGCGTAAACTCTCAATCATGCGGGACCAGTTCCCGAGTAACCCTAGCACTATAAATAGTGCAAATCCCTAGGTAAAAGGGCATTCAATTCTTGCCCAACCACAACAAACTTGTCTTTGCTCTGCCTTCTCTCTACAAATTACTTATCTCTCTAGCTTATACTTACTTAAGCATCGGAGGGAATATTCCTACGGGAATATTCTTGTTTTGCAGGTTGCCAGAAGTTCGTGCCAAGTCATACTTGATACCTCCGAGGAGCGCGTGTCACATCAGCACCGTAAAAGTTCCCACAACATTTGGCGCCGTCTGTGGGGAGGTACAGTGTCATGGCCGAACTACACCCTAACAGAGAGCATGCTAGTGAAGAAGAGAGACGGCACATTGAAGAAACGAATCGAATTGCAAACGCAGGGAACACACCAGGACGAATGCAAGCTGAGGTGGTGGTGGAAGAAGAACCAATAACCGAGGCGTCTCCGCCAGGCGGCCATCTAAGCCCTAGCGTCCGAGACGTCGTGTTGGACGAGAATCTAGATTTGCCAGTATCGGTGGGCTCCCTACGCGAGATTTTAACAGGATTTCAACAGCAAATGAATCAGACCTTCCGCCAACAGATGAGCACTACACTGCAAGATGAAATTCGGAAGAACATGTTGATCTACTGCGCTGAGAGGACGGCTCCGCAGAGGCCCCTCAATCTAGGCGTCAATCGGATAAGCAGAATGCCGCTCAGGTCCAACATCTGGAGAGCTGGAGAAGGTTCTCGTCCATAAGCAAGCAGGGGAGTTAGCCCTGTGCCTGAGCACTCAGAATATGGCCGTGACCCGCTCACCTTCTTACCTCGAAGGGACCCGGTCCTACGACCATCATCTAGGGGAAGTCCCCCAGCCGTCTTGCGACCAGCTGCAAGGCGTCAAGAGCACTATGAGGCTGAATCTGAACTGTCAGACACCGGGTCCACCCCTGTGATGGAAGACCCGCCATTTTATCCCACTACACGTGGACCAACCCAGATGACGCCCCATAGGGTAAGCATGCGCCCCCGCCTATTATCAAGCCGTCGTGAGCCAACCTATCATATTCAGCAAGGGTTCAACAACCTGACGTTAAGGCACATGAGTACCCCTTTTTCTGACGAGATTATGAACACCCCGAAGGAACCCAAAGTAAAAACCCCTACCATTGAAGTTTATGACGGGACCACTGATCCCGACATGCATCTTGTCGCATACCGCCGCCACATGTACGTACAGGGAACCAATGAAGCCACCTGGTGCAAATACTTCCCAGCCACGCTTAAGGGAGTAGCGTCTAAATGGTTTGAACGGCTGCCTCCAGGATCAATTGCCTCTTTTAGCGAATTACAGACTTTGTTCTCTACAAGGTTCATGGCACACAAGGAAGAAAGGAAAACTAGCATGCATTTAGGACGGATCCAGCAAGGGAAGGACGAGTCCCTAAGAAGCTACGTGAAGCGTTTCAATCTAGAGGCGGGACAGATCCCAGACTTGCCCGATGGTGTCTCTTTTGATAACTTTATCAAGGGATTGAAGAAGGGCTCCTTCAAGTTTGACCTAGTTAAGAAGAGTGTAAGGACTATGGCAGAGGTCCTAGACGAGGCTGAAGCATTTATCCATGCAACGGAAATATGCAGCGCGTCAAAGGAAGGGAGGATTGGAGAAACAACAGACTCCTCCGGGAAGAAGGATAAGGTGGACCGAAAACCTCCACGGGTAAATGGCACATGGGCTCTCTCTAAAGAGCATGATACCAACTTTCCGGGGCACAAGAGAGAACGGCCGCAAGAGCGGGAATATTTCGAATACAACACAGACCTTCTCACCATACTAAAAGACGTAGGGGCAAAGTACGACCTTGATCGACCCTTCCCCATGAAGTCCCCTGCTGAGACTCGAGATCCCAAGTTATATTGCCAGTTCCATGAAGATATAGAACATGAAACCAAGAATTGTAGAAGCTTGAAGAGGGCTTTAGATGGTCTAGCCTCCAAAGGACATCTCAAGAACTACTTACAGAAGAATGCTCAAGGCTTTGGAAAAAACCAATACAAAAGGAACAAGTCCCCTGCCTCGCCGACTAAGGGACAACATAGCGACGGAGGATTTGTAGCCGTCATATCTGGAGGACCAGCCGCTGGAGGACCTACCATGAGAGGGTAGAAGGATTATGCTCGCCGCTTAGGGCAGGTGCTGCTGTCAGCCAAAGCGCCCATGGACCCATTCCCAAAGATTGAAATATGTGAGTCAGACGGTGGACGGATAGCCACGCCGCACGATGATCCACTCGTGGTTGAATTCAAGATAGCTAACATGAGAGTTAAGCGCATACTAATAGACACGGGAAGCTCGTCCGACATAATGAGTCTAGAATGCCTCAATCTCCTAGCACACGATCCCAAAACCATCGAAAGAATTCACTATCCCATCATTGGTTTTGGAGGGAGTATCATTCATCCTGTTGGCGTTATCACTCTACCAGTTCGAATTGGAGATAGGCAGAGTGGGCGGAAAATGGAAGTAGACTTCTTAATCGTCAAAGACCTGACGGCATACAATGTCATCCTGGAACGGCCCACCTTAAACAAGATGAAGGCTGTAGTCGTCACCCATCTGATGCTTCTGAAGTTCGTGTGTGATGATGGAGTCATAGGCACCATACATGGAGATCAACAACAGGCTAGGGATTGTTACCTGACGACCCTCAATCCGTCAGCATGGAAGCAAGATCCTGCTGAAGTCAGAGAAAAACGAAAGCATGAAGATGAATCCCGGGTCACCAAAGAAATTGGACCCGTCCAAGTAGAAGCGGTCAAAATTGAAGAAGGTGGCTAAGAGTAGAACATCATTAGGGTAACCATTGTACTCAGAGCCTACAAAACGGCCTAGCTATTGTACTCAGAGCCCACAAAACGGCCTGTAAATACCCGTCTAGGACGCGGTGAATGTAGCAAGCAATTTAGTGAATTAACACTTATCTGACGAATACAAGTCTCTGTTGAAAGAAACTCACCAGAAAACAGTTCCTAAACTGGCGTCCCTATCCTCTAAATAAACAATACCCAGTGCTAATAAACACGAAGGGTTTTGACACCCAGCATGACGCCTTTTCTTTGAAAAGCGCCCAAAAAGACTCAAACAAAGAGCAAAACAATCAGACCTAAGACCTCCTCCTTGGATGGCGTCTAAAAAGACTAATCGTTTGACGGCCTGAGAAGTGGCCTAGATTAGCACCTCAAAATAGGCTCGCGAAATATTCAGACATAAGACCTTCTCCTGGGATGCCTTCTAAAAAGACTAATCGTTTGACGGCCTGAGAAGTGGCCTAGATTAGCGCCTCAAATTAGGCTGATCACCTAAAACACTGAGGTTTCTGTCCAACATTTGGACCCAAAGAAAAAAAATTAAGAAATCAGTACCGAACTAATAGAATTAAAATACAGTGCACAACGGCACAGACTGTTTATACATAGCGCCCAAAGCGCAAACAAACCAAATCAAATAAATGCCCGAAGGCACCAAAGTTTTACAAACGCCCACGGCGTCATCAAAACCAATTGCAAAAAAAAAAAAAAAAAACCTGCTCAAGGAAGAGGGGCAATGGAACTCCCGTCCTGGACGTCCTGGCCTTCAGGGGAGTTCACCTCGTCTTCTTCGACGTCTTCCTCCCCGTCACTAACAAACTCGGGAGGATCTAAGCCCAAGCGCCTAGCCGTCGAAACAGCTATCTGGTGGGAGATACGGCGTTTGAACCAGGAAAAATCCTTCCCGTCCATAGACTGATCCCACGCCTTTTGGGCACTTTCCAAGATGGACTCCTCGCCCAACTTAAAAGAGCTTGCAGCCTCCTTGCGCACGGCCTCGATCTTCCCCTGCATGGCCTTGAGCTGACCTTCCAGAGCATTCACCTTGGAAGAGAAGTCAGTCACCCGTTCTAATACGGAAGAGTACTACTTTCTCAGCTCGACAAGCCGCCCCTCATGTTCTCGCAGCTTCTCTTCATATTTCTCAGCGTCCTCCTCGGCCTTCTTCAGCTCTTCCGTCTTCAGGGCAATCTTCTTATCCGCGTCCAAGTTGATCAACCTGGCCGTCTTCTCAGCATATTGCTCATGATTCTCGATCTGGTCCTTGTGCTTGAGCATCTCTTTGTGCATATCAAAGCGGTAGTTCCTACTCTCGGCACAACGAATGAAAAGCTGCCAAAAACAATATAGAATTAAAAAATAACGTACACATAATCGTAACCACAG
This sequence comes from Spinacia oleracea, assembly GCF_020520425.1. Classification (NCBI taxonomy): domain Eukaryota; kingdom Viridiplantae; phylum Streptophyta; class Magnoliopsida; order Caryophyllales; family Amaranthaceae; genus Spinacia; species Spinacia oleracea. Next base: position 34,897,828 of record NC_079492.1, read on the forward strand.
GAATCCAGGGGTAAGTGTCTCACATCAAGGACGAGAGACTGAATGGACCCAAAGAATCCCAAGTCAATCCCGGGGAGTGACCTCACGTATTCCTTAGGGATGGCCGTATACACATCGGCAAGGATTTTATCCTTCGCCTCTGAGCTAAAACCGACAGAAGGAGGGATGCTCGCCACCTCGGCCCGATGCATCCGCTTGAACATCTCAACTGAACCAAACACCAAGATTAATAAATATCGTGCAAATCCCAACCTGATTATCACAAATTTAAAGTACAGAGACGCTAACCAATTGGCGAAGCTGCAAGAGGAGTAGAGGCATTATCAGTAGAAGGAGCCTCTGTCTCCTTGCCTTTACCCTTGTCCTCTCTGGACAAGGCAGGGGCGTCAGCCGCCGCAGTCTGATCGACTGCTGCCTCGTCAGTGTCTGCTCCGGCAGAACCATCCATTTCGGTGTCCATCTGGGATGGAATCTCCTTTTGCTCAGGAGGAGGAATGGGCGTCTGGATAGGAGGAACCTCCCCCTCAGCTGGGGGAGCATACGGTTTTGGTACCGACGGGTTGGTAACAGCGTCGGCCGGACCCATCTTCTTGAAGAAGGGTCGTTTGGGCTTAGGAGCCTCCGTCGAAGATGTCGGACGCTTCTTAGTAGCCGGCACGATGGGTTCCTAAAAGGAAAAGAAATCAGCGACCAAATCATGACAAAATAATAATAATAATAATAATAATAATAATATAAAGTATATATTACCTTGGCGACGTCGCCAGAGGCACCCTCACTGGACTTCTTGGAGGAGTCCTTCTTCTTGGCCTCCACAGCCTTGAGAATGTCCTCGGTATATACTTCAGGACAGCCAAGCGAGTACTTCCACTACACCCTTGCCTTCGGGAGATAAGCGATCCATGGCAGAACCTACAAAGCCAAGGGTTAGTAAAAAAAAATGAAAGAAAAATGTCTGAAAATCTACCGGGGAACTACCTCTACTCAAAAAAGAACAAAGACCGACGGCCGAAAGAAAGACTATATTAGTAAACTGGCCGACATGGGGAAGCCAAGCATTAGGCACCCAGGCATGGCTTTTTGACGACAGCCGATACATCTCAGCCTGGAACAAGGGCTTCACTAGTCCCCACTCCCTGGACGAGAGGCGAGGGTAGGCGTCAGCTCTGGACAAATAACGGGGCCGGCGGTTCCAACGAGAAAGACGTCTGGAAAGGGAGAGGTCTTCCATTCGGACAACAGATAACTTCTTCCTCCACCAAACCCAACTAGAGGTCTTACCCACCACCGTCTTATATCCGCGACGGCTGTAAAGGGTGAACCATCCCTGGGGAGAACGAGAAGAAGGGGCAATAACTACGAGACGAAGGAAAGCAGGAAAGGAAGGGGTGACGCCGCTCAAAGCACACTTGGCAATAAAACCAAAGACATTTGCCCAGGAGTTGGGTGTCAATTGAGCAAGGCCAATGTCATACCCCTCTAAAACGTCCATCACAAAAGGGTGCAATGGAAATCTAAGGCCCAACCTAAAGGCAGCAGTATAAACGGCTACCTCCCCTTGGGAGAGTTGGTCCACGGAGTCATGAGGTCGGGGGCTCCTAAGGCTAAAACCTGGAGGCAAGAGCAGAAAACGCTCAAAATCGCGACCCTGCTCCCTCGGGTACCGCAGCCATTTCATGCCGGGAAAGATATCCGACGGGAACAGATTGACGTCTTCCTTCCCCCGAACCATAGGAGGAAGATTTTTTGCAAACTCCTCGTCTGAGGAGCTAGAGGAGTCATCTTCAAAATCCTCGCGGGGAACGCGGGGACGGGAAGCCACATTCTTTCTTCTCCTAGGAGAAAGTGTTGTTCTAGTGGCCCCGTCTCCTGTATCATGGGAAGGATAGACTCCACTCCTACTTCCTTGGGACGGGTTCGAAAAAGGAACCCTATCGTCCCCCTCTCGCGGTGCACCCCATGCACGCACGTTAGCTGTCTGTCTAATTCGAGCCATACCGTCCTGCATAAGGGACAGGACGTCTGACTTTAGCAATGAATGAAAGGGATAGGTGTCATAACCCCCAAGACGCCTCCACAGAATACTATAAACAATAAACGAGAGAGGTCCCACAAGCATGCAAACAACAAAGGTGTTGATAGAAAACTTACCAGAAAATGATCAAACTGATAAGAAGTCTTGGCAAATCCTCTAAACCCTCAAGAACACTGGACAGCAAATCCAAGAACACTCAAGCGCACGCACCAGCAGATCTTTGGCAGAACGGAATTTACTTTCTCTCTCTAAAAGAAAAAATCGCTCTGAAGTAACAAAAGAAAAATAAAAGAGGAATTGAAGCTTTTAAAGGAAAATCTAAGCTCGGAGAGGCCCTCACACGTGGCATTCCTCCCTATCAAGTAGCCTACCCCACAGTGACAAGGGGCATCCTCCTTGAGGGGCAAATGATGTGGCCTAAAAGAATGCCACCTAACTGAACTATCAAAACCCAGAAGAAAGAGCCCACAAGCTTGCCTACGGGCATTCTCCAAAACTGCACAGAGCCCAGGCCCAAACGATAAAGAGGTCCTCATTGGGCCTAAACAAGCCTACGGAACCAAGGCAGGACACGTGTCCCAATCTTGCGTAAACTCTCAATCATGCGGGACCAGTTCCCGAGTAACCCTAGCACTATAAATAGTGCAAATCCCTAGGTAAAAGGGCATTCAATTCTTGCCCAACTACAACAAACTTGTCTTTGCTCTGCCTTCTCTCTACAAATTACTTATCTCTCTAGCTTATACTTACTTAAGCATCGGAGGAAATATTCCTACGGGAATATTCTTGTTTTGCAGGTTGCCAGAAGTTCGTGCCAAGTCATACTTGATACCTCCGAGGAGCGCGTGCCACATCAGCACCGTAAAAGTTCCCACAACAACTATAAAAACACTTCAAAAAATAAAATAAAGGTAACTATATCATTCATATACTAACTATATTAAACACAACCCCTAATTTCAACAAAACAACATGCAAATCAAATCGCTCAAAAATAAACCACTGAAATCACATAAAAAACATACCAGAAGGTTGATTACGAACACAAACCCTAATTTCAACAAAACAACATGCAAATCAAATCGCTCAAAAAATAAACCACTGAAATCACTTCAAAAACATACCAGAAGGTTGATTACGCCGTGGACGAGTTTGAACAACTTCATTCGGCGGTTGTTCCGACGAACCGACGACAACGTCCTTTTTAGAAACAGTAATTGCCTTCTTTTCCACCATTGTAACACAAATTCAAACAACACGGTGATTTTTTTAATGATTTTTGAGTGATTTTTTAGTTGATTTGGACACAAAACCTAGAAATTATTGATGAAACTGAATGAAAGAGGGAAATTGAGAAACAGTTGAGAGAGGAGAGAGAAATTGAGAGAGAATTGCAGGAAGTTGAAACGCGCAAAAAATGAAATAAAAAAATTCAAATTAGTTTATATATTACACGCAACGCACATGACAGTCACTTGTTTTCAGTTGCTAAGAAAGTTGTAATGCCTATAATACCCTGGTCCATGCTATGGACCCGGTTTAGTATAGTGTTAATTTATATTCACTACTACAAAAAAGGGCATAGAGTACTGTTGAAATACACTTTATAGGACGCCTTAGAGGCGTTCTCCAACTCAGCGCATTATAAAGTTTATAAAACGGGTAAAAGAAGCGTTTTATATTCCTAGTCATAAAGTACAGTGATAAGAGATAAGCGTCCTCTATTCCCTTTCTAAAATTTGAAAATGAAGAAGGAATATAGAACGGTTAACGTAAATAACCGTCTCTTATACTCTATAATAAAGCGCGCCTTCCGTACATAACGGTGCTCTATTCTTCCTATTAAATATTGAGATACAAAACATCTTCCGTACATAGGCGTACTATATTCAAAAGAAGAATAGACGGGTTACTTAGATTACTGTTCTCTATTCTTCTTCTTTTTTTTAAAGAAAAATAGTATCTTTTAATTACAAATTACCGAGTAGATGAAAATATAAGACTAAAATTACGGGATCCAATAAAAAAATTAAAGGAAAAAAATCTCTACTTTCCAAATACAAACTGTTATTATTAACATTGCATTGCATTTCCCAAAAATGAATGAAGTCATTGATATTTTACAAAATATATCTATTCCGCCATTTTGCCAGGTCGGTACATACATTGATACATATGTCAAAGAAAAAATAACACTAGAAAGAACATGAGTTGGCGGTGATCTACTCGAAGATCATGGTTGGCTTTTCTAAACCATGACTGCTAGTGCGCACTTTATTGCTTCAAGTCAAGTCCCCAACTAATGCATCCTGCAGAATTGTGACAACAACAAATCACATAAGTAAATTATGCCCCAAAAGATCTGTGAAATGTAAACCAAGGAATTGGGTTATCCAGCTATGTGATAATACCAGCCTAGTGTGCCTATTAAAGATCATAACAACACAAAACATTAAGATGGGCAATAAGGGGACAATTAAAAAGACTTTGAAGTTTCAACTCAGCCATTCATGATCATTGAGGTTTAAGTTGCATAAACAGAATATTGCCAAATATCTACATATTTTTATGTCAATCTCTTCACACTACTTCACATTCATCCTCTTTTCACCGTACATATAAACAAATTTTTGGTTTATGAATTTAAAACTACATCTCTTAATAAAAAAACAAAAGCAACCCATTATTTCAATTTAAAACTGTTGCAGGAGAAATACTATATTCATATTAAACTATTTAGGATATATTATCGCCTAATCTATGAGGATTAACAGATAGATACTCACATTTGGGGTTTCTTCCATTGACTCTGAAACTCGGGTTTTGAATCGCCTGCCTCCTAGTGTATTCTGATGAATCTGTCGAAGATTGACCATGATGGAGGAAATGCATAGATGTAGGAGACAGTCAATATGTTACGAAACGGCTTCATATAATGTTTTTGCGGGTAATTGGGTTAGGATTTTAGATATGATTTGATGTGGGTATATACTCAAATTATCAACTAGATCAAACAATATTGTCTGGGATTATGGATCGATGAGCAGTTATGTATAGATTAAAGACTTTAAAAGAATGAGAAAGATGATAAGAGGTAGGAAGTAGGAGGAGGTGGTTAAGAATCATAATGGCGGCTCACAATATCTCATATAAGTATTGGTATTATTAGGTTAAGTGACCCAATCAAAATATTAGATGGAAAGTGGAATATTTATTTTGAAAATAAAGCAGCATTAAACGAGTAAACGCATGTGTTACTTAAGCGTACTGTATGTATTCCACAATTATTTGAAAATAAATATATTAATATATCATAGGAATAGAATACGGTTAAGTAGGGAACAGTTTTCTATTATACCTTTTATATGACGGTTATCTAAGGGAGGCGTCTCTATAATTGTAGGAGACGCATATCTAAGTTGACTGTTCTCTATCATGCGTTCTTTATTCCGATTTTTGTAGTAGTGATTATTTGTATTTGAACTATATGTTCATTTAAAAACGGGGTGCACAGGAGCACTGTGCACCCGAGTGCATAAATCATATCTATCTCTATTATATAAAGGAACAGCTGAGGGCTTAATGGTAACTAGTATTTTATGCACGCGATGCGTGCGGAATTTTACAAATTTTAGGCACTAAAAATCATTCACAAAGTCCATATTTTGCGATATTGAGGTCATACAATACTCGTAGCCTTACATGATGAAAAATCAAATCTTATGACCAATTAAAGCTATTAAAAAACTCAACATTGTTTTGTTACAACTAACATATTCCATCGAAAATTCAAAATAGAAGTACTGAAGTAAAGTTATAAAACATATAAAATAGTAAGTATCAATTCTTCTTTTGCTCGCAATATACTTGTTTAACCACATGCACCCATATGCCCAATCGATGAGAAACACATAACCAACCGTATACGAATGTTCAGGATTGAAATCTCCAGTTGGTGGATGTAGCACCCATGAAAGCTTTGTTTCCGAAACATGAAAATAAATTTTCCATCACTTGATTACGTCCATTAGGCTGCATGAACGTTCAAAAATATATTAAGATGTAAAAACAACATGAGCTAAATAATTGAAAATTTTATGTTGTCAGAGTATTAGATTGAAACCTGTTGAAGTACTGATTTTATTTCAGTAGCTAAACATATCAATTTGGTTCTTAAGTTATTTATATTAAATATTGTTGTAATATTGATATTGCTGATATTTGATTTTTTCTATGAGAATGAAATTTAAACGCTAATTTTTCCAATTACCTGTTCCAATTTGTCTCCTTTCAATATCCTTTTTTAAAATTCAGTAACAAACTCGTAAATTAAAAACCACGTATTGTACGAAGTATATTGGAGAGTGAAATGTAATTTATCACTAATTAATTTTCTTTTTTTAAAAAAGATAATTTTTAAGTTGTTATTTAGATTATAATCGAAATTTTCCTTTCCGCTAAAACAAAGTTTTCATTTAAAATATAAAATAAATATTTTATTTTGATGCTTTTTGTTTTTCTTTTCTGCTATTACAAAATTTTTAATTAAAAATAAAATAAATATTTTATTAGAATGACTTTTAATTTTCTTATCAAGTTAATAAGAGATACTAATTTTTGTTTAATAAAGTTTGGAAAATGCCTCCTATTTCGTACTGAAAGCCCAAATATCAAACCCTATTTCATTTTAACCCTATTTCATTTTGTTGCTTACTCTTATCCCCTATCTCCCCGCCGCTCTCTTTCTCTCTCTTTAAACGTTTTTCAGCTCCTTTCTCAACTCCTTTCTCTCCGCCGTTCTCTTATCTCATCTTAAATCTATTTGAGTTTGTTTCTCCTCCTATCTTTCCTTTCTCTCTTTAACCTTTCATTTCGCTGATTTTCTTCTTTTTATCTCCTCAAAAAATGGTGATTCTACATACAAATTTCCACGTACTTTGAAGATCTTTACAAAAAATGGTGAATACAGGTTATTTAGGGTTTGGTTTTTGGAATAATGGTTGCTTAATTAATTTTAGTTGGGGTTCGTTTTCTTAAAAATTGCATAACTAATTTTTTTGCACTCTTAATTTGCATGTCGTTGGAGAGAAAGGTGCGGGGTTGCTGGGCGAGGCGGTCTGCTAGGCGAGGCGCTGTCCAAGGCTATAGATCGGTAACCCACAATCTGAGTTGCTTAATATTTGGAATGTAAGTTTTTTTTTTTATTTCGCTTTATCTCGATTATGTTTTTGAATTTTCAAAATCTGAAATGAAATTTCTTTGTTTAATTTTTACTGAATTTTTTGGGTGATGTTTATTTTAATTAGGGTTTTTTGTTTCTATTTTATTTAGTGTTTTTGCATGTTAATTTATACCAATCTGGAAGAACATTAAGGAGTAGTACTTTAGTATGAATTATAGCTTCATGGCCGACATTTGTGTGTGTGCGCAATTAATTTATTTTTGCAATCTTTGAAAATTAATTTTCAAAGATAAAGAAAAAGGATAGGAAGTTGGAGTGGAGTTGTTAGGGGAGGATTAGCAGTGGGTAGATAGTAGTATTAGTTTATTTAGACCGCAAATTTATTCATAATTGACAAACACTGACTCTTTAGTAAAGAGGAATTAGCTGATTTATTCAATGCTTAAACTATGCTTTATTTTAAGTACTCCTTATCGATGAGTTTTTTTATCAAACCGTCTTACATTGGGTAACTATAAATTAAGTTCGTTCACAAAATGAATCATTTGTTCACAAAATGAATCATTTGTTCACAAATGATTGAAATATTGAAATATTTGTGATCAAATATGACTAAATATTAAATTTTCATTGGTGATTTCTGGGTTTATATAGGTTTGTATTGAAATATTTGTGATCGAATTTGACTAAATATTTATTGAAATTGTTGGACAATTATGATCAAGTTGCTAGATCTGGATTGAATTTCATTTTGTGAATTTAAAAGTTGGACTATTTGATGATTTTTGAGTTTTGTGAGTATTGATTGTGGAACAGGGACGCGATTTTGTTCTAATTATATGTTAGAGGACAGTGATGCATATCGTAAGAGATCTTTGACATGTTTCAATTAATTGCCTGAACTGTTAGTTTAACTTGGATTTATGCAAATTGAATGCACCATTAGCTGTTCGTTTAGATAGTTCTTATAGGTCTTTGATATTCATAACGTGGTGAGCTAGTAATGATGAATGTACAATTGTTTGCTGGTTTATTCTGTGTTATTTGTGTTGTCGTGAAGTGTTTGGATAGAAACTCTGATCTCTATTGAAATTGTCGGACAATTATGATCAAATTTGACTAAATATTTTTGATCAAATTTGACTAAATATTTATCGAGATTGTTTGACAATTATGAGATTGCTATAACTGGATTGAATTTCATTTTGTGAATTTAAAAATTGGACTATTTGATGAATTGCGAGTTTTCTGAGTATTGATTGCGGAACAGTGATGTGCTTTTGTTATAATTTGATGTTAGAGAACAGTGATGCATAACATCGCAAGAGATCTTTGACATGTTTTAATTTGGTGAAACAGTGATGCTTTTTTGTTTAATTTAGTTTTCCAAGATTTGATTGTTGGTTTGGGTTTAGGACAGGTTTTAATGGCCGAAAGATTATAGCTTGAGTGCATGGGGTTATATTCTGATTTTAAATTCAATTTTATTGATTCTTTATTTTGGTTTTAGCATGTTCGATTAGATGGTTTAGTATCTGTGGTTCGTATAGTTAGTGAAGTTTGGGGTTTTATAAATTTTAGGGTGTATCGTCTTTATTTCAAATCGGGAATGTGAGTAATCGGAGTTCTTTGAATTGGGGTTTTGTTTATGTTGGGGATTAATTTTATTAATTTATATGCTCATCTGATGGTGTTTTCCATGAGACTACTGGGTTTTATTGGATAAAAAGTGATTGTACGTTGTTAGTTGTTCATCTGATTATATCTAGATGTAATAGTTAGTGTATACAATTTTTACTGAGTTCCTCGATAATTGAAAATGAGAAGGGTATTTTAAAATCAAATACTCCATAACATAATCTGTATTAATTGATTAAAATCAATAAAAAGCATGCACATTACTATTTTGTTTAAGAGATTGATTGACCACATACCTTATGCCGTTGTTTATTGTATGCCTTGATTGTATGCCTTGATGAACTTAACCCCCAACTTAAAATCGAAGTTAAAACCAAAATTATAACCTGAAAGACCATAATTTATTTTAGATTTTTGATTTATATAATTTAACAAAAAAATGCAAACCCAAATTGATTTTCATCTACAGTTTAGCAATGGCATCTACAATTATACACCCATCTGCCAAGAGTACTCATAAATTTAACAAATAAATGCAAAAAAAGAGCTAGCTATTTAGTTTTCCTTCCAGATTTTAAAGATTACAAATTTACCGTATGTCGTAGGTAGTTGTATCTCGTTTTGAACTTCAAACCCAAATTAAATCCTGCATTAAAACCGATGTAAGTCCATTATATTTAAAATCATAATTCTAGCAACACAAATTTATGTTATTGTCTTTTCAGAATTTAATGCGCTCTCCCAAACCCTATACACATACCTTCTTGTTTGAAATCTGCAATTATAAATTAAAAAATTTATGAGAGAATTAAAATATTTAACCAAATGCATGCATTAAAATATAAAATAATTAATTAAAATCTATAAAACGCATGAATATTACGTACCTTATATTTTCAAATCTGCAAAATAAATAAGCACAACAATCTTAAAGAAGAAAATTTGTTTTATGCATGAAATAATTAATTAAAATCCATAAGAAATCATTACACCTTATATTATTTAATTGTTTCAATACTGTTTTTATGGTTATGCATAAAAATCACGAATTACTATTCTTAAAATTTTGTTAAATTTCTGTTTTTATTTTCGTGCAAGAAATCGTGAGAAAAATTGTACTTGTGCTGGAGTGACTTCAAGAAGAATGGTGATGGAGCTTTTTCTTCTTGTTCTGGAGTTTTTGTTTTACAGAAAGTTTTCTGGGGTTTTTGATTTGGCAATTGAAATAATTTGTAATAATTTCGTTTTTTGTATTAATTGTGTTATTTTGATTGTGTTTGTATTATATTCCCCTAATTTTCAGTATTTCCTTTCCTGATTTAAGTTTGTCAATCAAAATTAATTTCCATTAAATTGATTTCCTTTCCTTTCCTGTAACAATGAAAATTTGAATATTTTAGGTCATTATTGCATTCAACAGCTGCACTGTTGTTGTTTTGGGCCCACTAAGAATATTTTGAACGTTTTGGAAATTAACTGGTAGAAGGGGTAAGATTGTTTTGAACGTAAATGAAAATAACTATAGAACAGGGCAGGGTAATTTCGTCTTTTTGTTAGGGGACACCAAAAGTTAAGTTACAAAAATGCCCTCAGGAGCTGGCTTATAGAATAGAGATTATGCTTTTCGTGTCCCCCATCAAAAAGTCTAAAACACCCTCTACCCTTTCGAATCAAACCCTTCGCCATTCACTCTCTACTCCCTTCACTCCTTCTGCCGCTTCACATTTCAAATCTTCGGTTCTCTCTCCTCTAAGAAAAGGAAAGAATCCTGTATTTCTCTGATCTATTTTTCTCTTCTCCTTCGATCGATTTTTTTGCATTTCTCAAGGTTAGCTTTTATTATTCATCTTTTTGTTTGTAGATTGATGACTTACAGATGCCCCCTTAATTAATTGGGTTTGGTAGTAGATTGATGATTAAGTCTAAGCATAGGTTTTGCTGAGCCTGATTTATTTTGGTTTACAATGTCGATTTTTTTATTTTGAATTCTTGGATGAATGATGAGGAATTATTCAATAAACCTTTTCATGAATGGCTTTTGGCTCTTTATTACCAAAAAAAATAAATGGCTTTTGGCATAATTTGAGAGAGGGGAAACATACCCGGTGTGATAATTGGTTCGTAGGCTTCTCTTTAATTACTAAAATTCAGTCACTTTATCTCTGAAGTTTTTAATTAATTTGTGATTTTTTTGATATTTTTTGTGATTATTTTCTAAATTTATGAGTTAATTTGTGATTATTTGCTGATTATTTTTTGCTATACTATATAGATCACGTTCTCCTTCCGTTGAATTCCCTTGATGGCATTGATGTTCCGGTCTTTCATAATTTGGTTCACTTTGACCTCTGTAGTGAGAAGTGGGATTGGAAACTTTCGTTTTTTATATCGTTTTTTCGATTCTTTGCCACATTGTGATTAAATAATTATGTTGGTTTGAGGGTAAAATTGAATGGATCTTTACCTCCCCGGAACCTGCGACCGTTAGAAATTGAGCATCCAATGCCCACAACTTTGGCTGATGTTCAAATTTGGGTAAAAAGTTATGTGTTTTGATCTTGGAAATTCATCACCCTTAGCAATTGAGTATCACATGCCCACAATTTTGGTCAATGTTACGTTTTGATCTCTTGGAAACTCACTACCGTTAGCACTTGAACATCCAATGTTCACAATTTTGGAGAGGGAAAGTGAGAGAAGGAATTCAGCAAATCTGGAACTGGAGAGAGGTGGGGAGGTTAAGTTAAATCTTGAAAATGGTGTTGATTTTTGTAGGAGAGAGAAAGTTGAGTGGGAGTTACTGTGTGCGTGTTGCTGGTAAAGAGGTGTGGCTAGATCGAATTCAAATGTTGAATTCGAAGTGGCATCGACGAGGGTAATCTCAAATTAATAGCCACAGTGTGGACTACGAGAAAACTTGAAGACCAATTGGGTTTTTCTTTCTTTTGCATAGGCGTAATGTTAAAATCAGTTCATTATTTTTTTTTGTTTCACATTATTGATTTTTTTGAGGAGTTTGCATGTGAGACCAATTTCATCCATGAAAACATATTTTTGCCTAAAGTTAGTTATTCATGGAAATAAATTCACAAATTCTTATTTAGCGGTGGTATACAATATTGTAAAAGTTGACAAAAAATGCTTAAAAGTTACTTTCATATATGTAAAAGTTACTTTCATATATGTAAAAGTTATTTATTGTTTAAGGTTAAATTACTTTCTACCACCAACAAAAATCAAAAAATTATTTGTTACCACCTAAAGTGTTGTTTACTATGTCTGATTCTAGGGAGGGAATAGAGAACGGTCAAATCATAACTGAGCCTAAAAAACTCATCTTTATAGGGTGTTAAACAAGAGAAAAGTTTAAGGCGTTTTATAAAGTTTCACATATTATTTGGGTTAAAATGTAATAATACAAATCTACTTTCTTATATTCCACGCATCGCGTGCATATAAGACTAGTACTAATATATTAAAAGACGTTGGTGCCACGTGGCACTCACACTAATCTCATTTCAATGTTCCATGTCATACACAATTATTTAAAAATGATAAATATGTGTGGTACAAGTCTTGAACCCGTGACCTCTAATTGTAAACCAAACAATTAACCACTACTCCAAATCAAATTATATGTCATTTTTTCATAACAAAATATAATAAATGACAATTTAATAATAGAAAGTATTGAATTTATTTAGACTAAAGTATTTATTTAGCCGCTTCTCCCTCTCTCCCTCTTTTCTCTCTCTTTTAGGGTTTACAAAGATTAGGGTTTTTTAGGGCGGAAATAACCAATTTTCTTCGGAAATTTGGTTATTTCCGCCCCTTCTCTTTCAATTCTGTTGTGTTTTTGCGTTAGATCTCAATAAAACAAGATAGTTTCAGTGTAGCAAGTACCCCTATGGTGGATTTTATAATTTCGGTGTAGTAAGTACCCCTACTGTGGGTTTGTTTTTAGTTAAGTTTTGTGTGTTTAGTTTAGTTCAGGTTGTTTTGTTGGTAAAGATTTATGTGGGATCGAAGAGGATGTCAATCTTTCGACTACAATCAGACGAATCAGACGGAAATCATATTTGTCACAGCTACAATAGATCTATAGACCCCCTCGTCAATGAAGGCTGTAAATCACAGCGATATAAAAGAGGGTATACAGAATGTTTGATATACTACGATCGTAGTTATGGTGAAAGAAAGTTTTTATTTGATTCGACTTTTATGTATTTGTTAGATTTAAATCTTTATGTAGATATCGTATTACTTTTTATCAATGAATTAATTTGTTTATCAAAAAAGTATTGAATTTATTTAAAATTTTTATATGTGTATCAACCCGGGCTATCGCCCGACCCAAATATTAGTTTTGAATGAAACCTAAGCTTTTCCTTAATTTTTTTTTAATCTTCTCCAATCTCCGCAGGAGTCCAACGGTTTTGTAGTTAGGCCGTTAGGGAGTTACAGAGCGGGGTATGGAATGGAGTGAGAAGAACCAGGGCTCAACTCCGGGCGGCAGAGGCGGAGAATATGGTGGTGGAGGCGGAGGCGTAGTATACTGCAGTGAGAACGCGAAAAGGGCAAAGCTGAATTCAACGTTAGCCGCATTACTAGATGACCCCATTCTCTCAGATGTCCCAAAGAAGCCATCTTTATCCGATGTCGACACCCTTATCAGCTTAGAGCTCGGAAGTGCCATGCGTATCTCTGTACTCAAGCTCGACTCCACCTCCTTTGGTATTTTCTCTCTCTTCTTTCTCTCAAGCATTTTCACAAACAGTTGGTGTGCATTTTTATTTTTTACGAGCTTTTTGCTGTCTCATTTTTCTAGATGTTGTGGTCATGAATTCGGCTACGGTGAAGGATTTGAAACTGTGTATTAAGAAGAAAGTTACAGAAATGGAACAATCACAGATGGGTCATCGTCATATTTCTTGGTACTACTCTCTTTCTTGTTTCTTAGACTTTCTCTTTGGAGTATTTTTCGTGATTGTATAGTTTATTGCTATTATTAGGCTTCCTGCAATCCACTTGAAAAGGCTGAGCATGGAAATATAGGGATAGGCGCAAATGAATGAATTAGTTACTTTCATAATGTTTCGACTCACCTAGGTAGATAATTAGTGGTAATTATAGCTTGTGGTGCTCTTGTGTTCATTTCTGTTATGATGCCATTGTCTTCAACTAGGTTGAGTAAAATAGTCTCGGGGTGCTTTAGTGTTAATTTCCGTTTTTATACAACTGCCTTCAAAGAGATGGAGTAAATTATAGTTTGTTGATGATCTAGTGTTTATTGCCATTCTTATGCAACTTCCTTCAGTTTGGGTGCCTTAATAAGATAAGTATGTATGACAATCTTCAAATTGTTTTTCTCTTGACAAGTAGTCTAACTGTACTTTCTGGTGAATTTGAGCTTTTAGTAAAAGTTGCAGTAAAGATTTAGTAGTGATTCTTTGAGGTGATATTTAGTGGTGGCAGAGTTCCTTGTGAAATGAGTGAAATTGAGACACTTCTGCCCAATAATAGGGTAGAGATTCATAGAGGTATAGTGTGTGCTTCTAAATGTTGTTACAAAAGCTTTGGCTTGCGAATGGATTCCTTTTACACTGGGGGTTTATTTACCAAATGAAATGCCCCGGCCACGAGCGGACCTATATAGTCCTGGATGGGTCCAAAAGGACCCCCATTTAAAAAAAAACTGTTAAACTGATATTGTGGTAATTAATTGCATTTGAATAGTTTATATATGAGTAGTTATCTTGCAATAAAGACATTGAATTTTACTTGTAGCTTAATGGTTGCTTGATTACTATGCTGCATAAGATACCTGAGTACGATTCCTACTAAGATACTTGGGTACGGATCCTACTAAGAGGATGTTGCCATAAGATATCATATGATATTTTTTTCTTCAAAATGATTACGTATAAGTAATGTATTTATACTCCATTTTTATAGACTTGTAGTTGCATGTTTTTTTAAACTTAGAGGCCCTAATTATATAATAGCATAATGCCCTATAAGCGTTGAAAATAGTGTTCCTATTTTTTTAGTAGTGTCGTTGTGTGCTATTTGTTCAACAACAATGGTAATAAAGTAAATCTCCATCGAAGTATGAAAACTCATCTTATTTTTTCCCATTTTATTTGAAATTGCGCCAAACTTATTGTTGTAATTTGGATTAGGTATTGAATTTTACTGTTACGAAAACCAAAAATTAAAGTTCATAAATCCTCCACATCTTTTATAATAGTGTTTAAAATATTTTAATGCTTACCTTTCAACTTTAACTCCCTAAAAGGAGCAAATATGAGATATTAAAAAGCAAATCATAAATTTTTTTGGAACTCCATTTGTAAATTCATGGGTCCGCCCCTGACCTCGGCTTGTTGCATTTGAGATTATAGCTGAAGTACAAAGTCTGGTAGCATAAAGGGTGATACATGGAGAAAAAGGTCATTCCTTCTCGAATAGGCATAAATGCATAATGTAATTGGATTCAAATTTTCAGTTCCGTGTGTGTTACTAATCACACCCAACTTGGTGTGAACCCTATTTAATTACGAGTTATTGGCGTTCTAAAACCATAACAATAGTAGCCCTTATGTTACTTGACCCAAGTAGTATAATCTGACAAGATCAAAAGTTAGACAAATAAACAGATAAACGCAAGAATATTCCACCAAGGAAATAACACAAGCGATTTATAGTTGAACCACAAGACTTTGAAAGACTCCACTCTTTCTTCTTCTATTATTATGATAAATTTGAAGTTACTATATTAAAAATCAATTTCATAAAGGTTTATGACACACCAAAAAGCTCATACATAAAAATTTAAAACTAAAGAGTGAAGGAAATCACCAGAATACAAAGGTCTATCCCTGATAATCCTTATGTGCACCTAGAGCTAACTGCAACAAGTGTAATTTTTGCTCATTTTATAAATTTTGCTCTTTTCATATATCGTTTAAGTAGGTATGAGCGAAGCGTTTGTGATTAAGCGCGCCGAAGAGCATGAAGCGGGCAAAGCGCTCGCGCTTTTTTGACGCTTCATTGAAATTCTTTTGTTTTTTTATTATCTTTACGTTGAATGTTTTTTTTATATATGTTGTTATTGTGTTTTGAACCACCCCCTATTTTAATCTTTAACAATAGAAAGTGGGCCAAGAGTCCAAAAGAAAAGGAAAAAGAAGAAAAGGAGAAGACAACAGTCACAACAGCCGGCCCTAGGTTCTTGATAAACACTATATTATACGAAGTATGCTTTATTTTTGTTAAAATAAAGAGCAATATTTTTTTGGAAGTAAATGTGATGTTTATTTATTTTTGGGGTTATTTTAGTAATATATATGCATAGTAGTAAAGAAACCTTGAATTCCTAAAAAGTGCGCATCGCTTCGATGAAGCGCGCGCCTTGCGCTTGCGCTTAGACTCTAGGACTCATATCGTTTTAGTGCGCTTTGCGCTTTTTTATACACTTGGCGACTTTACTAATTGCTGATTTTGTATCCTTCAACGCCCCACTTCAAACTTGGAGTGGAGGTTTAGGAAGATCTCCAAGTTTTTGGAGAATATAATTTTATTGATGTACATGAAGGATTTTAGTGAGGAATTGATGCACATGAGGATTTTAGCTGAGACATACTCATGTTGTATGCTTCCTTCAACTTGCTTATCCCTTATGAAATGACAATCAATTTCTACATGTTTAGTCTTTTCATGCAGCACAGGATTAGCAGTGTTAGAGCTCGCAGCGGAAATTTTACTTCTACTAGATAATATGAAATCGATACCTCATAAATAAATAATATTTTATGGATAAACAAACAACCCTTATGAAGGAAATAATAAATATAACGTAAGAAAATATAAACTTTTCTTAAACTAAACTTTTATATGATTTAAATTGTTGAATTATATTCTACATTACGCTTCTACATATTCATAACAACTTATAAGCGATAAGGAAAAACAATTATTGGAGCATGTTGGAAACAACCCATAATATTTTTCAATCATTCATTTTTCTTCTCCTCTAGCTTCTCTTCTCCTTTCACATAATTTAACTCTTCTTAAATTAGATATAACTAATTTAGGAATTAATGATATTCAATTCCCACAATTCTCCACCTTATTCATAATTTGAAAACATTCAAATTTTGGACGAACAAATTGCGTTATCCACATCCGGTTGCACCATTCTGACAATGATTGCCTACGTACCCTCGACCGGGATCAAACCAATCGTAGTTCCATTAATTCTTCCATGTAGTGCTTAACATGAGACAATGTTTAGCAATTTCAAACAATGTTGGAACTTGCTTCCTGACACAACTTTGGTTATCATATATGCGGGGTTCTCATTTGTATGCACCTTCATAAGGGAAATACTACCTTCCTCTATGACATCTCGAACAAAATGATATCTCACATCTATATGCTTGGTACGAGCATGATGAACCTGATTTTTAGCCAAATGAATTGCACTTTGGCTATCACAGCTTAGATTCACACATTCCTGTTTCAACCCCAAATCATCTAGAAGTCCCCACAACCACAATGCTTCCTTGACTCCTTCTGCCATAGCCATGTATTCGGTCTTTGTAGTAGATAGAGCCACCGTGGCCTGTGGTGGCCTGTAACATTGATCGCCAACTAACTGGAGCACCATGTGTTTTAAACACATAACCAGTAGTAGATCTTTGTTTATCTAGATCACCGGCATAATCAGAATCAATAAAACCAATTACCTGACATGTATCTCTACCAAAGCACAAACCCGTGTCAACAGTACCTTTTAAGTACCTTGAAACCCATTTCACAGCTTCCCAATGTGTCTTTCCTGGATTCGCCATGAATCTACTGACAACAATAACCGCTTGTGAAATATCTGGACGTGTACACACCATGGCGTACATTAAACTGCCAACTGCACTAGCATAAGGTACATTATCCATGTATGCCTTATCTTCCGTTATAGTGGGATATTGTTTACCAGAGAGTCTAAAACGTGAAGCCAATGGAGTTACCACTGACTTAGCACTTTTAATCCCAAAGCTTTCAATAACCCGCTAAAAGTAGCCTTTCTGGCTCAAGAACAATTTTCGATTTGATCCATCTCTTCTAATCTCCATACCCAGTATTTTCTTTGCAGCGCCCAAATTTTTTGTCTCAAACTCTCCACCGAGTTGAGTTTTCAAACTATTTATCTCCACCTTGCTTTTTGAAGCAATAAGCATGTCGTCCACATACAATAGAAGATAAATATAATCACCTCCACGAAGTTTACGAATGTATACACAACAATCATAATTACTTCTAGAAAACCCTTGCTTTAACATAAAGGAATCAAATCGCTTGTACCACTGTCGTGGAGATTGCTTCAATCCATAAAGTGATTTCCTCAAACGACATACCTGACTCTCTTTACCCTTAATCTTGTATCCCTCAGGTTGATACATAGAGATTTCCTCATCCAAATCACCGTGTAAGAAGGTTGTCTTCACATCAAGTTGTTCTAGCTCAAGATCACCACGAGCAACGAGACTTAATCAACACCTTCTTTCTGTGCAAATCCCTTGATCACTAGCCTAGCCTTATGTCTTATACCATCGGTCTTGGAAGGATCCTATTTTCTTTTATACACCCACTTACAACCAATAGCAGTCTTTCCCACGAGCAATGAGACTACCTCCCATGTCTTGTTTTTATGAAGAGATTGCATCTCTTCCTCCATAGCAACCAACCAACTCTCTCTATCTTTGTCTTTGACAGCTTGTTTGAAGGTGATCGACTCATCATCCTCCACCGAGAGTGCATATTCTACCAAGTTAACCTGCCCGTAATGCCTCAGAGGTTTGTCTGACCCAAACTTCTGAACTGATTTATAACTCCTCTTTGGCCTAGTGGTTGCCAAAGATTCATGGTGCTGTTGTTGTAAGACATGTACATTTACCCGCTGAATCTCCTTATGTTCATCCTCCTCATCATTTTGATTAACACCAGGATTATTCCCAAGTACCAAGCTGGTCTTTGATTATTCCCAAGTACCAAGCTGGACTTATGTCTCTCAATATTCCCGTCGCTTTCATGATTTGTTTTGTATAGCCACTTGTTCCTATGGCTTTCTTTCCTTTTGGTAACTCGATACTGGTTCATGTGTTATTTCTCTCAAGAGCTTCTAGCTCTTCATTCATGCCTCTTATCCATTGATGATGATGCATTGCCTGTTTGAAGAACTGAGGATCAGGCTAAGGATTGCTAGTTACTCTAGCAAGGAAACACCTTTCTGAGTTGTGGCAATATTTGCAATCTTAGGTGCCGCAACATTGTTGGTTTGATAACTATCCATCCAATGTGGCCTTTTGGTAGGTCTAGTAGACTTCCTCACAAAAGGAGAAGAAACTTGTTGAGGTACTGAGATGTAGGAGATGAGGTTGTCTGGAATACAAGCATTAGTGTTATATTCACTTGTTTTAGGCAATAGGCTAGAAATGTAATTTAACGTCTCTTGAGTCAAATGTCAAGTTAGTCAAGAGATTTAGCAGCCTATACCCTTTTTGCTTCAAAGGGTAACCAAGGAACAAGCAAGTTACACCTCTTGCTTTGAACTAAAAATAAAAAATTCCAATGAAGTGCAAGAAGCATGTTTCATGCACTTAACACGCTTCGTTGCGCTTCTTCCAAAACGCTTCACCTAGGACTAAATAAGTGCTTGGCGCTTCACTACTGAAGCACGCTTTTCATACACTAGTTAGGAAGAAGCTTGCATAAGGATCCATAGGAAGTTTGAGAGGTTTGCATTGCATCATTTTAAACTCTTTTAGGTGATCTAAGACATATTTCTTTTGAGATAGAAATATTCCTTGATTAAATTTCTCTACCTCTATACCAAGAAAGTACCTTAATTCTCCTAGGTATTTCATGTAGGATTGATTGATTCTTGATCATTGCCAGCTAAGATCATGTCATCAACACACACAAGTATGGAAACAAATTTACCACCTTTGTTTTATGTAGAGTAATTTGTCTTTGATTGAGGAAAACCATTAAACCAAAGCTTTGCAGTGTTGATGAGAGCTTGGCAAACCATTGCCTAGGAGCTTGTTTTAGTCCATAAACGGACTTGTTGAGTCTGCACACTCTTGTTGGATACAAATTATGTAGGAACTCTCCCCTTTACATGCACAAATAGGTTTTCCAGTCTGCATAACCTTGAGGAAACTTCATGTAGACTGTTTCATTGATGTTTCCAAGGAGAAATGCATTCTTTACATCCATCTGTTCCACAAACCAACCTTCCATGGCTGCAACAAAGAGCTGACTGTTGCCAATTTTGCTACCGGGGAAAAGGTTTGATCATAGTCTAAACCTGGTCTTTGATTATTCCCAAGTACTAAGCTGGACTTATGTCTCTCAATATTCCCGTCGCTTTCATGATTTGTTTTGTATAGCCACTTGTTCCTATGGCTTTCTTTCCTTTTGGTAACTCGGTACTGGTTCATGTGTTATTTCTCTCAAGAGCTTCTAGCTCTTCATTCATGGCTCTTATCCATTGATGATGATGCATTGCCTGTTTGAAGAACTCAGGATCAGGCTAAGGATTGCTAGTTACTCTAGCAAGGAAACACCTTTCTAAGTTGTGGCAATATTTGCAATCTTAGGTGCCGCAACATTGTTGGTTTGATAACTATCCATCCAATGTGGCCTTTTGGCATGTCTGTTAGACTTCCTCACAAAAGGAGAAGAAACTTGTTGAGGTACTGAGATGTAGGAGATGAGGTTGTAGGAGATGAGGTTGTCTGGAATACAAGCATTAGTGTTGTATTCACTTGTTTTAGGCAATAGGCTAGATATGTAATTTAACGTCTCTTGAGTCAAATGTCAAGTTAGTCAAGAGATTTAGCAGCCTATACCCTTTTTGCTTCAAAGGGTAACCAAGGAACAAGCAAGTTACACCTCTTGCTTTGAACTTATCTTTTTGATGTTCTGGGTTATAAGCAAAGGCAAGACAACCAAAAGCTTTCATATAGTTATAAGTGGGGTTTGTCCCAAATAGACTTTCACAGGGTGTCATTTTTTAGAGAATAGGGGAAGGCACAATCACCCAAAAAACTGAGAGGTAACCCGGTTTGAAACCTCAAAGCCCTAGCTATCTCAAACACATTTCTGTGCTTTCTTTCGGCTCTCCCATTTTGCTGGTACAACTTGTTTGATGAACAATGCCCTTCTCTCCAAAGAACTTTTTTACATTTCTCATCATCTAGTTCTAGAGCATTGTTAGACTTAATCACTTTTACTCTTTTGTTGAAGTGATTTTTAGCAAAGCGGACAAATTCTTGGATTGCACCAAAATGCTTCTGATTTGAACTTCAGAAGGTGCACCCATGTGGTTCTTGTGCAGTCAGCTACAATGGTTATCTATGACCCTTCCTTGTACTCACTCTATATGCACCCCAAGTATCTACGTGAATGAGTTCAAATGGAATGCTAGCATGAGATTTACTTTCCTGATATGGAAGTTTTGTGAATTTTACGAAAGGGCATGGCACGCATACTCCATTCTTGTTCATAACTTCCTTTGAGAGATCAAGAATCAACCTGATCCTCTCCTAGAGATGCATGACAGAATCTGTGATGCCACAAGACAGATTTACTGTTTTTTTCTTTTTCTTTTCTGAACTGCACTCCACATCAGTAATTCCCATCTTGTTGGATGCATTATGAGCAGCATTTCACTCTTTCCTTTCTTATCATCTTTCAGATACTTGTCTTTCTTTAATATCTTAACTATCTGATTCATAGGCTCATTCATCAGGTCGTAAGGACCATTAAGTGCTCTTCCGATTCCCAGCACTTTGTCTGTGTTCATATCCTGTATCATACATCCTCTAGGATAGAATTGAACTCTCCGATTATCATGTGAAACTAGCTTGTTCACAAATAGTAACTTGTTGCTTAAATTCAGGTACATACAAACATTCTATTATGCAATTTCACATCTCCAATGTGACTGATTTCAGAGGTTCCACCTGTAGGTAAATTAATTCTAGGACTGTTTCTTTCTAAAACAGGATTTATTAATTTTTCAAAATTACTTACCATGTGGTCTGAAGCCCTGGAGTCCATGATCTATTCGTTCATCTCAGTTATTAGGACACCATGTTACCATCCCATGATAGTTGTGGTATAGCTACCAACATTTGATCTTGTAGAAGCAGGTAGAAGCTTAAGGAGTTATTCCAGTTGATGAGCTGGAATGCTTGCGCTAGATTCAACATCATTTTGCATATCTGCAGCCATTTTGACCATTTTCACCCCTTCCTTTAGTTATTTGCTGTTGAACCCAGAGTTCCTGCTGGTGTTGCTTCCTGTCCTTCACCTCTTTGTGGTCTCTTAGATCTAGGATGCCGAGGTGGATATCCTATGACAGCTATTCTAGGACAACTAATAGAAAACAATAAAACAAAGACAATCATTACAAACTGTCATTTCCACCGTTTGTCAAGGCTAGGAAGATGAAA
Organism: Spinacia oleracea; assembly: GCF_020520425.1. Taxonomy (NCBI): domain Eukaryota; kingdom Viridiplantae; phylum Streptophyta; class Magnoliopsida; order Caryophyllales; family Amaranthaceae; genus Spinacia; species Spinacia oleracea. The sequence continues at coordinate 34,920,206 of NC_079492.1, forward strand.
TCTTCTCTGAAGCACATGACATTTCAATATGACGGCTAGCTATAGATATTTATTTTGGTGGGTTGGCTTGATTGATTGGGCTGCTTTACTAATTGCTGATCTTGCATCCTTCAACTGAACATGAACATAGGGCTCAAAGCTTTTGAGTATGATTGATACGATCATAACTTTTTAACTTTATGTTCATCTGGAATGCACATCATTATCCTTGGTCCATCTTATGGTAACTGCACATCGACCTCCCTCTCTTGCTTGGAAGATACACGTGCTTCCATGATCACCTACCGTTCATCTCAACATGCTTAACACAAATCTCAAACTTGATTGTGGGAACCACCTTAGTTAACATATTGACACCTTTCTTTTTGGTATGGGCTTCCACAGTTTCATTTGCGTCTTCTTTATTAATTCTGCAACCAATGATAGTTAACACCAATATTCTTGGTAAGGGCTCAATTCTGCTACTTTCACTCAAAACAAACTCTAAAAATCATTTAAGCTATAGCATTTCTTCACTTGATTCTTGTAATATACTCGTCTTAGACTCTTAGTCGTACACAATTGCTACACACTGTTGTAGCTTGAATTGACACGAAACTGCTCCTCCTGTATAATGTAAATGTAAATCCATATTTCATGTAGACATTATTCTATCAACGTAACTTGATCTTTAGGAAGGGTTATAGGCATTACAGGTCCAATCCACTTGTGACATAAGTTTTATTCAAGTTGTGCATGTGAACTTAGGTAACCCCAAAAAGTTCACTCGGCACACTTTGAGTTATCTTTGGTAGCTTCTATCAGAATATTTATTGAAGGTTTTTGCTGTATATGAAATTTCATAAAAGAAAGCGAGAAGTACAACAGAAAGAGACAAGGAAATACGAAAGAGAGGTTTCTGGGGAGGGTATCAAGTTGTTGAAACTGGTCCCTTTTATGGGGAGCAATTACGGTTAAGTGGTTGATCAAATGGTAAAAACGGTCTGATTGTGCTGTTTATTGGTCAGGGTGGGGTGAGGACACATGGGGGGCTTCAATTTGGATGGTGAGATCGTCGTAGGAGCAAGGGCAGACAAGTCACAAACCTTGTTTTTTGGTGATATCTTTCACTTCTGTTCCTTCCGTTGAGGCTCTCTTATGTATGAACTTGTTGGTAGATTGTAAATCTTTGTGAGATTGATTTTGGGCTTTTGTTATCCTCATTTTTATCATATTAGGGAAGGAAAAGGTGGACTTCTTTATGTTTCATGGTTATACATTCCACACTGAAAAGGTTTTCCACATATAGATAACTTGAGTTGTTTGTAAAAGGTGAACTTCTTTATGTTTCATGTGTTCTTTTAGTTGATTCACCGATTGTCTTGCCTCGGTCTTGTGTGGGTGTTGAACTAATTTACTTGAGTCCTACGCATGGTTGGTTTGAATGGAAAGACAATGGTAGTTGTGGGATCGTGGCGGTGTGACCGAGTTAGTGATAGATAACAGTAACCTTTACGACGCCAATGGATATGGAATTTGGTGATGGTTGGAGACCTGGAGGTGTTGTCATAGCGGACTAGGAAGAATTTTAGCTTGGTAAGGCTACGTGATAGACCAGAGGGGTATTGAGGTGGTTCTTTTCCTTCTATTTTCTTTCTTGATTCCGTTCCTTAAAGCTGAATGAAATTATTGGCTTGAGTGTTCATTGTTATTTCATAAAATTTGCTTTGAAACAACAATGTACACTCAAGCCAAGTGTCATGTATGCAACTTCCCATACATGATTCTTGAGTGTAAATTGTTGTTTCATAAAATTTGCTTTGTGTTTATTTAGAAACTCAGTAGAGATGACCATTATTGGCTTTGCATGGCCGAGTAATGCCACTTTGATTCCTTTTTAGGTTGCGGCTTTACTGGTTTTAGAATCTTTTTAGCTGGCTGTGTTTGGGGAGTTTAGAATTGTGAAGATTTCTAATAGTAAACATTTGTTTCATAAATTTTATTTGAAAAGTCGTTCTGAACTTCTGATGGGTATAGTGTTAGGGAGACGCTGTATGTTGATAGGACACAAGAAAAGATATTATCTTGTCGGCGATAACCAGCATAAATGGATTTGGAGCTTTATTGTATATCTTTGTCATTCTAAGCTGGTCTCGACAGAGTTGAGTTGGCTTTGGTGGTTTGGTTTATGCTTGATACAACCATTATACGGAGTAACAGATTAACCCTTTGTTTGCTGTCTGGCGCACATATTAATATGTTTGATAATTTCGTGCAAAATTGTGGAGCTCCTTTGTTTTCAGCATTATACCAAATGCTTATACTTGAAAGTCATGGAACTTTTCAAAGTCTATGGTTCAGGAGTTTTCTTTCTCTAAACCACACTTTCACGCTTGACTTTTAAATTTTCCCTGTCAACTTTTCCTCAGTCTGCTTCATGTTGAAATTACAGGAAACATGTATGGGCGAATTATTGCCTTTTATATCAAAATGAGAAACTACTCAATGAGAGTGCAGTTCTTCAGGATTTTGGCATACGTAATAATTCTCAGGTACCCTTTGTTACCCCAACGTACTTTTCAGTCCTTCAATTTTTGAGTTCATGTTATGTTGTATCTTCTTATTGTTATGTAAAGAGATCACTTTAAATTTGGCTCTTTCAATAAAAGCATATTTGACCACTTGAATCTCGTTCCTTGTTGTTAACAGGATTTGGATTTATTGGCTTGCATCTTTTTTGTTATGCAGGTTCAATTTATACCTTTCATTACGGCAAGGCTAAACAAGAAACACACAAAAAGAAAAAAGCATCGTTTTTTCCATGGTTTGAACGCAGCTTCCTCATTTGTCTTCTCATGACTTGTATTTCTCTGTCTCGCCTCTCCAAATTTTGTAAATTTCATTCTCTAAACTTGTAGATGTTGTTCGGCGTGTCTATAGTTTATCATCTTCTTCCTTGTCGGCCTTGTGAAAGGTAAAATAATCTTCCGTTTCTTTTCTTATTTTTTTCTGTTTTCAAGTTTCGTTCTTTAGGTTTTTGAAATCTGAATTTCTAGGGTTTTTAGGTATTTGTTTGCAGTTGAATCATGTAATTTGATTTCGTTCTTCTCGTATAATTGGGTTAGACCCGAGTAATTTTGTGGTCGCTCTTTAAATTGGGTTTTAATTTTTCTATGTTAAGTAGAAATTTGCGATTCTAGCCCTAATTGTGTTAGTTTTTTCGTTTGTGAATGCTGTTGAAACTTTTTTGTTTCAGCTTGTTATTATGTCATGACTGAAATGTAAAGAGTATTGGATTTCAGCTGGGTATTCTCTCTTATAGTTGATTTTATGTCGCAAGTAATGATTATGGTGTTAATTTGACATAAAATTAGTTTACTCTCAATGTCGAATTCTTGGACTAATAGCAATCTAGGTTGTTATTGCTAATTTGGGATTCAATTAATTTTGCTGTAGCCATCATTCAAATTATGTCTAGATCTTGCAATGTGTTTTTATTAAATTCATGTTTTATTGTGATAATTGCTGCTTGTTTTCTTTTTTATTTTCTAGATTAGCTAATGACTGTTTTTGGTTGGAAGTCATCCTTTTTCCTTAGATTATGTGATTTTTAGTGTTTAAGAGATTAATGACTTTGTCTGTTCCCCTCGTCTGTTCCCCTTCTTCTTTACAAGGAAGTGTCCTTCTAATTGAATTCTCTCTGTACATAACTTGTTTTGAAAAGAAGGATTGATAACTAGTTAGAACACGTGTAATCATAATGCATCTAGTATTTCCTGCGAATTAAGCTCTTAGTAGCTGTTCTTCTTTTCAGATAAACCCCTTTACTTTTAAAGGATTTTACTGAAACTCTACAATGTACACTTCTTCCTTTCACGATAGAGAAGATATTTCCTGTTGTTTGAAATTGACTTCTACTACTATGTACACTTCTTATCTGCAATGCTGCGTCTGTGGAGGTAATTCGGAGTTCCTCATATATGTCTTATACACATAGTTTGTAGAGAAAATATGCTTATTATTCTTTTACCGTATTTTTGTGGAGACACTTCCAGTTTAGTTACTTTGATACTTCTGTTTGGTGAGGTTAGTTGCTGAGACATTGCTTTGTTAAATACTACTCCCTCTTATCTCAGATTAGGCGTATGAAACCTGATTGATGAGAAATTCATTGGTGAGTGAAGCTAATAAATTTCTTCTCAAGACCTTCCTAAATCGTGAGTTTAAGTTGAGTAAAATGTAAAATCTAACTTAGAACCGTGAGGCTAAAACAAACAGTGAAGCTTGTTAGATCCTAAATGCAAACGCACCAGATATCCACATCATCAGCCATCAGGTGACCAAAGCTATCATTTGAAAATATTGTTAGTTATTTCTATGAAATGAGCTTTGGAGTAAAATTCAGTTCGCTTGGTGTGTCGACGCATTTCTATGCTGAGAGTATCTATCTGTTGGATAAAAGCGTCGAGATATTACTAAAATCTCACGTTCAACCCATGACTTCAAATTTAGGGGAAACAGAAATACCGCCCCCATATAACTCCCACGTTCTCATCAGTTCACATTCAACCCTAACTTTGTGTCAACTCTACATTATTGCTGAAAAGTCCTACCTTTCTCACAGATCTACTCTAAAACCTCAATGGAGTTTGAGGTTCTTTCACCCTCTTATTCGTTTATCTACTCACCAGTTCTAATTCTTTCACCCCCCTGTCATGTTTTCTTTGTTTTTCTATGAAACTTGTAGTTCTAATTCAGTCTTTCACCCCCCTGTCATGTTTTCTTTGTTTTTCTATGAAACTTGTAGTTCTAATTCAGTGTTTCTGGTTCTGGTTCACCCCTTCCAATTTTGTATTCTGTGGATCAAGGATTTCTGGTTGTCAGTTGTCCTGCTGGCGTATTTTAGGGAAGTCAAAGGAATTCTCTCCCTGGAGGATATGAATAGTCAATCTAAATAATGTGAATGGGAATGAAGCAGCTAGGAGTCCAGCATACATAATGTAGAAAAGAGGATTGGAACTACATTCCCCCTAAATGCAGTTCGTTCAGTTTTTTCCCCAATTGTTTTTAAAAATGAACATGAAGAGTCGCAGAAGAGCTTAAACAGAGCCTTACAGAACTTATATGCCTTCCCTATGCAATACAAAGCACACAATGACTTTCTCTCTTTCTCTAGTACTTATGCACTAGAATCTGCTTCCTAGTACAGTTCATTTGATGAATGGTTGCTGTCCTAAATCTTAGCAGTAGTGGAAAGTTGGAAAAGACCCTTGCTTGGTGCCTTGCAGATCATCATACTGAACTTTCAAATGCTTCCTGGAGATCTCTAAGACCTTGCATCTAAACCTCATGATGACTTCCTACCAAACTTTCCTGTTTCAATATCAGTTCATTTTTTTTAAAATGTTTGGTATAGTCAAAGTTGGAGCCCTTATTTTCATTGAGCATAACTGAAATGCACAACTGATAAAGATTAATTGAAATCCAGTTTTTTTTAAAACTTTTCTTAGCAGTCATTGCAATACTATATACTAGCAGTAGAAATTGAATTGATGTTAGCTATGAGGTAATCAAGGGTTTTGCTGTCCTCTTAAGTTATTTCTAGAAGCCAAGTTAGGTTTTGATGTTGTTCCAAATGGTTTTGAGAGTTTGCATCATATGACCTCTGAATTTGGAGAGGACATGTGTATTCTTGCCAATAGTGGTACATTAGAGGATATGGTGTTACGAGAGATTTTTGATAAAATTGGAAAATGTTACCCAAGCGAATAAGTACAGTTCGTAGACTCGTAGTAGTTTGAAAGGGTTGGGGAAATAATTAGAGTAGTTAATAATGTTTAAGTGGCGATGTTGGGTTTTCAGCTCAATTTGAAAGTAATCCTTACTAACATCGGGAATTCAGCCTGCACCCTAAGTTTTCTATTGGCTCTACCTTATTTATATTCTCCACTTGGGGAAGATACTGTTGAATACTTTCACTTTTTCTTAATCTTTGCATCAGTTCCTCTTATTTTTGTGCACAGTGATGAATGGACATGGGAAGAAGCTTCATATTCCTAGTACGACGAAGGAGCCCTTGGTAATATCATCACATCACATGGTCGGTTCTCCAATGTGTGCTTCTGATATAGGTTAGACTGTTTCGCTCAACATACATACATAATAATTCACTTGTTTGAATCACGCTTTTTTCCAATATGATTCAGTACTTGACTTATACATAGCGATGAAACTTCTACCCAAGGTTAGTTGGAATTGGTACACAAAGATAAATATCAGAAGATATGTATTACAATTTGGTGAAACCATTTAGTAGAACACATTAAAATACTCGTGTTCCATACGTGTGAAAGTGCGTACCTCCATAATGCAGTTGTTTTAAATAGATTTTGGCCCCTTGCATATTTTTGTTGGATTATGTAAAACACGAATGTGATTTTCAGTTTCAATTATGTGTACGGCTGCTGATTGAATGTAGGGATACCTTATATTTCGGTGTTTTCCTTGGACATCAGGTAGAGTTTGGTCTATGAACTAATTAAAAAAATGATAAATTGCTTGCTTCATGTTTTACCTGATAAGTAGGATATTGACTTGGGGGATATCAAATTGAGACTAGATTCAGATATGAAGAAAGGGATTTAGAATAGCACTATCATGCGTGAGCTTAGAAAATTAATAAATTGTTATTATAGCTCCAATTCCTTTCAATATTATCTACAGTGTTATTTTCTAAGCATAGGATTCTTGATTAGGTGATTTAGAGGACCTGGTCTCATCAGTCATGAATGTTGACGCCACTTCCAGAACTCTAAAACTTACGGAGTAATCTGCAGTGTCACTTCATGACTTTTTTCGCAAAATTCAAGTTGTCGGAAAATATAATGGGTGGGTTCTTTGAAAGTTAGAACAAATCAATGAAGTTTCTAAACGTCCTATAAATTATGGTTATATAAACTGCAAATACTTTTACTGCTCCTTTTAACTGATAAATTAAGTTAATATTAATCTGATAAATTAAGTTAATATTAATCTATTTATCTTCATTCTTATAGTCTGAACTTTCTGACAATGTCAATCTATGTGGATGTAATGTTATTCAACAAAAGATACATGACATGGATCATGACATGCAAATTATTGGATTAGATAGGATGGGTGAAATTTGAGATTTTACTAGTAGGGGGGATAACTCATGAGAACTGACTATCATACACATCTTTTGTTTCTAGATTTAAACCTTAGATGTAAAAAATACGTTGGTGGTTGTCCGCATTTCTAATTCCACTCGACAAATTTCTTATTGTCTACATTTTATGGATAGTTATTCTCCCTTTCTCTTTATACCAAACTTCCGATGGAGTAAAAGAGGAGGTAAAAAAGGCTTTGGGGTTTAGGAATTTTAATTACTTGACATCAAGTAATTCATACAAAGAAAGGTTAGGGAATAGTTTTTTGTTATATTATTCATAAGTGTCCTACTGTACTTTCACTATCTCATTCTTTTGGTTGTGTCTAATACCTGGCATTTTACTATGATACAAGAGCTGGTGAGTTGACTTCCTAACACCTTGGAGGTTCCCTCTTAAATTCAGTAGATTTAGTTGGTTGAGCAATTCACATAATTCTATATTCGCCCAGATTGTTGTAACAATACCTAACTTTTTGATGGGAGATTGGAGTGCTTTTCATAGCATTTTTTGAGAAATAGTGGACTGTCAGGTCACTGTAAAGCTAGGAGAGTGGATTATTGATGAAGGCAAGTATATTTTTGCATGGTTAATGTTGATACTAATTGTTTCTTGTACATTAAAACTTTTTTCGCTTGCTTCTTTTAACCTTTTGATAACAAAAATGCTTTTTTGTAGGGGCTGGAGGACCCTAGTAGTAAAAGCAGATACAAACTAATCCTTAACCATTCATTGATTATTACCTCTGTTATACCCCCCGAACTGCTAACAGAGTTATCTATATCTATCAATACTTCCCTAATTGCTATAGAAAATGTGGGACTTTTATACTGAGCCTTTCCGTTTGCTGGCAATGTTTGTTCTCTATATACCTTAAAATCTTCTTTATAGTTGTCAGGTATCTTGGTTGTTATTGTTTCTCTTATTGGTAGTATTACATTGTTAGCTATCAATTACTCTCTTGATCATGTGCCCACTCTTTATTCAACCGTTTGTGGCTGAGACTGCGAGCTAGACGGACACGCATGACAAAACAGTCACTCTGATCCATCTTTTTAAGACCATCAGAGAGTGTCGCAGTTATATTAGATATGTGCAATGCTTTTTTAGTTTTATTATGGTACGGAGTATGCTTTATTAGAATTATTTTTGCGTTGTAGTTTGTACAACATATTTAATGAAATCATACACTGCTAGCTTAAAAGTCAATCTTCCTCTTTTTTAACTTCTTTGTTTTTATCCGTACTAATTACCTTTTATTTTTATTGAAGGTCCAAACTGGTAATGGAGCTCACAGGAGAACAAAAGGCATTTGAGCTTCAAATTAGTGGCTATCATCATCTAAGTAGATCGTAATATAATTGCCTCAATTGTTAAGAAGTTGTATTAGCTTTTTAGATATGTACATGGTTGATATGGAGAAGTTTACACTTAATAGTTTTGCTTTTACGCTTACTCTACTGTACAAATGGTTGATATATATGGAGAAGTAACACAATATGGATTTTGGGTAGTAACAGGTAGATATTATAGATTTTAAGTACGTACTTGAGTTAATTTTAATGTTGATTGAAGACCAATTATTCAAAATTCAGATTTCATTATTCTTGCTGCTTAATTTTAGTTTTATGCATATTTGTGCATGTAAACATAGGTGGAAGAAAAGCTGATGTAAATAAATTTTTCTTTTTGATGTTATATCGTGCTCATTAAGATTGAAATTTGCCTCCAAGTTCTTTAAGTCGACTTCCAAAAGCGTCGATACAATCAAGTAGACTAAATTTGAGCATGGCGGCTTACTGGGAATTCTCGACGGGCTACAATATTATCGATGCCAAAAAGCGTCGTGAACCTCGACGCCAGGAAAAAGATGGGAACGAGTAAAAGAGTCTAGATTTTGGACGCCAAAAAGCGTCAAGAAAAATCTCGACTCGCTTTTTGTCGACGCTTCTATGGATGATTTTCTCGACGCTTTTCGGCGTCAAAACAAGGCTGAAAAAGCATCTTCAAACTACGCGTTTTGTAGTAGTGCAAGGCTAAACAAGAAACACACAAAAAGAAAAAAGCATCGTTTTTTCCATGGTTTGAACAAGCTCTCGTAACACCACAGTAACTAAAATTGTAAATGATACCTTATGCAACGTTGATTTGAGCGGTATTGAAGGTAGAATCAAAAGTAAGATCGGATCAGTCATTATATTGTCCCATATACAGGAGGAGAGTAGTAGTAGCTCACCCATCTTGAAACTTTAAAATAGTAAAAATGCTTCCCAGATGTATCCCTTTCTTTTATATAACTAAAAATTATTATGTGCACTTTAGTCCACCGTGCACCCAAGAGTATATTTGTGCTCATGGGTGGTCCCTTTCACATTTTCTCCTTACATGCGAGGAGAAAATGTGTGAGGGTGCACCATGCACCCTCTCATATTTTCTTACCTTCTTACCACACAATATTTAAAAAATTTCACTGTTTTTGTACTACTTTATCCATTTTCTTCTTGCAGTATCCATCTTTTTACACATTTATATTATTTAATCCATATTTTATTATATTAAACTAATTTTTCATTTTTATCTTAATATTTGTGCAAATAGTAATCGTAAAGATATTTATAAATTGGAGGTAGTAATTAACTTGGTGTCTCATTAGACAGGGGCGGAACCAAGGGGGGCTTGGCGGGGGCCATGGCCCCCCCCTATGATTCAGCATAAATATTAAATATGCATTTAAATACTACATATTATGAGTAGCTCAATTTGTTTGAATGTGTGTTGACGTTATGACCCTTCCAGGTTCGAAGCCTGCAGCACACTCTTTTCTTTTCTTTTATTTTTTATCCATTTTTTTTCTGTCTCTTTCTCTTTCAGTTGTACTTTTTATTTTTGAGGGGTTACAATAGTGCTACTACCTTATTTATACAACTGTATTACAGCTTTTTTGAAAATAACCATACATCTTAATTCAATTTATTGGGTAAAAGTTCATAAATTCAATACCTCTTATTTAAAATTCACAAATATGTTATACGGAGTACTTAAATGTACAATATGTTTAAAGTATTTACAACAATTTTTGTGTTTCTCTATATTGTGGAACTCTATGTTATTTTATAAATGTGTTAATTTCTATATCTATTCTCTTATCAGTAAATATCCTTAATTTATATTCTAATGCTTTGAATAAAACTTAAGAAAATCGAAGGAATAGTACTTCAATCTTTGAAATATTATGTGCAATAAAATTTATCATTCGTATTATTTTTGAGATAAAGATAATATATTCGATCGTATGCGAACCCTTGGCTCCCCCAAACTTCAATTTCTGGTTCCGCCACTGTCATTAGAGCTCAACATATTAACCCAATTTAACTTAAAGTTTAAATGAACTTTTGTTTTTTTATTTGTTGTTTCTTTGAGGGAAAGGTCTGAATGAACTTAGGCTCCACTTAGTTTTTTTAATATGATCTAAACGTACTTTTTTCTAGTCTGATACTCATATGGTTTGACCTGATATGAAGTACTCTGTAATTAGTTTACTTTACTCTATGATAAATTTACTCAGTTTCTACTGCTTCTATTTCATATAACTTGAATTCTTTATGTAAATACTATATTGTATTATAAATGGACTTTTTGTTAAAAATGATATTTTATAGCCAATATTGTTATAAATGACCTTTTATAATGAAAGTGGTGAATTGGGACAAAAAAAAATTTGTTGACTTAAATTGGCTGCCACGAATTGTTATTTTTACCCAATTTAAGTAACAAACTACTTTTTTGGAGCATCAATCTTCCTTTGTTGGCTGCGTTTTTTTGGAGAGAAAAAATGCAATAGATTTTTTTTAATATTTATGTCAGTTGGGGATTTTGGAGGGAGAATTGAGAATTGTTTTTTTTAAATCATCACATGCCACGTGTCAGTCTCCAGCGGACGCATGGCCAGGTCAATGCCTGATTCTTGGGTCAATTGCTAAAATTAGGCCAAAGGTCCAAGTCAACAAAAAAAAATTTATGTTTTACGTCCTAGTTCACCACTTTCGTTATAAAAGGCCATTACTAACAAAATATTGATTAAAAAATGTCATTTCTAACAAAAAGTTCATTATAAAAATACTCCAAATATAAAATGTATTAACTCAAAAATGTATTAACTTATGTCAATGAATTTGTTTTTTTTTTTTTTGAAAAATCACTTATTTTGAACAACCTAACAACTCCCCTGATATTAAATTTATGGGTCGCCACTACTAACAAGAATTATTTTCGTTCACTACACTCCTTATGTTCTAATGCACGTTCTTCTCACTTTCTGTTGGAATCCAAATGAGAACTTGTTTTTACTACTTTATTGCAGAGTTCAACATAGGATTGTCATTTTTGATAAGTAATATGTCATCAACATATAATACCAGGAAATAAATCTTGCTTCCACTGACTTTCTTGTATACACAAGATTCATCTGCGTTCTTGACAAAGCCAAAATCACTAGCGACTGCATCAAAACGTATGTTTCATCTGCTTGATGCTTGCTTCAATTCATAAATGGATCTCTTAAGCTTGCATACCTTTTTAGCATTCTTTGGATACTCAAAACCCTCAGGCTGTCATAAACACAGTTTCTGTTAAAACGTCGTTTAAGAAGACAATTTTGGCATCCATCTGCCATAATTCATAATCGTAATATGCAACGATTGCTAACCGGTGAAAAGGTTTCATCATAATCCACATTGTGGACTGCCTGTATCATTTTGCAACCAATCTAGTTAGAAAACTTCTAGTTTTCCGTCCTTTTCCTTTTTCAACTTGAAAACCCATTTACTTCCTATGCTTAGTAGCCATCTGGAAAATCGAACAAATCCGGCCCGTTATTGGTTTCAAACATGGAGTATGTTGCAGATTGCATGGCTTATAGAATTTGGGCTTTCGGACATTAAGATACCTACATACATTCCTGGCTGAACCCTATACACCTTTACGATCTACGCGGGGCAACAACTCTAGTTGATTCTTGATCCTCACCAGACACTTTAAAGTTCTCTAAGTTTCAACCTGAATACCGATTTGATCATTCTCAAGAGTTTGTTGTTCGACTTGAAGTTCTTCGTGAAGGAAATATGTCCTTCACGCAAGGTCTATTAGTCTAATACCAAGGTTCAGATTAATTACGAACAATTCATTCAGTGAGATCAAGTGATCGGAACAGCTAGCTGGAGCAATGCTTCCGATCAATGAGTTCTAATCTATATTAGGCTCACAGCTTTCTCTTGACTGAACCTATAAGGTCACACCATTGGCATGTAACAGATCATCGGATTAAATGAATCGGAAATTCCTTTAATAGCTTTTCGGGAATTAGTTAGGAAAAACATAAATATACGATATGACGTTGGATCGGAATCGTATATCGTATCGCGTATATTCGTAAGCTTGGCAAAACGATAATCGTATCTTAGGACAGTGATTCGTCAAGTACTATACGATAACCAATAGCCGTAAGGCAGTGGTCGCGGATACGAGCAAGGCAAAGCTGCCGGCCCGTCGAGCCAAGCGCGCAAGGCCCAACGAGCGCAACAGCTCGCCAGCACGAGAGCATAAACAAATCGTACACATCATAATCAGTGATTTCAAATTGCTTGGAATCACTGATAGTAAACAGAGAACTCACTCCATCAAAGTACTTGATGCACCAGTACATCATCTGAGTGTTTTTTCGACTTAATTGAAGGCCTAACAATCCTCCAAACCCTATCTCTTGAAAAGCTGCCTTTTGATCAGGAGAGAAGTCTTTAATTAATTTACACAATGATCCTCCTGAACATTGTGTATCAAAATTCAACCTGAAAATAATGAATTAGGGCTACTTAGAACATATAGTAACTATTTAAAACATATAGTAACTGTTTACAAAATAAAGATAGTATGTACCTATTACAAAGATATAGTAACTACTTAAAACATATAGTAACTATATATAAATTAAATTAACACTTACACAATTGGCAGGCCATCAGCGCCAACTTCTTTCAGAACTTGTGACTGAAGTTGATAAGATTCAGGATGTGGAACGTCAACCAAAGCAGAATTTTGTAAAGCTAGTTGATTAGATTCTGGTTCTTCAATTGGTTCGATTTCAGGTTCAAGCTCAATATCTTTTGTTTTGCGCTTGTCAGCCTTTTTGTTCTTTTTTATGCCCACAGAATCCTTAGCAACTGAAAACAAAACAATTATAAGACAAAATATTACTATATAGTAACCATTACAATTATATAGCAACCATAATAGAAAATAGTAACCATTTGAATGATATAGTAACTATTACAAACATATAGTAACCTTTGAAATCATAGAGTAACTATTTATAACACATAGTAACTATTTATTAAACATAGTAACTGTTTATTAGACATAGTAACTATTTGTAACAAAGTAACTATTTATTAGACATAGTAAATATTTATAACATATAGTAACTATTGTACATATATAGTAACTTTTTAAATCATAGAGTATATAGTAACTATTTCTTAGACATAGTAACTGTTAATTAGACATAGTAACTATTTATAACAAAGTAACTATTTATTAGATATAGTCACTATTTTAAACACATAGTAACTATTTCAAACACATAGTAACTATTTTAAACACATAGTAACAATTTTAAACACATAGTCACTATTTTAAACACATAGTTACTATTTTAAAATAATAGTAACTGTTGTTAAAAATATAATTAATGTAAAAACTACTACTAAAATAACCACAACTAACATTAAGGTAACTATAAAAACACTTCAAAAAATAAAATAAAGGTAACTATATCATTCATATACTAACTATATTAAACACAAACCCTAATTTCAACAAAACAACATGAAAATCAAATGGCTCAAAAAATAAACCACTGAAATCACATCAAAAACATACCAGAAGGTTGATTACGAACACAAACCCTAATTTCAACAAAACAACATGCAAATCAAATCGCTCAAAAAATAAACCACTGAAATCACTTCAAAAACATACCAGAAGGTTGATTACGCCGTGGACGAGTTTGAACAACTTCATTCGGCGGTTGTTCCGACGAACCGACGACAACGTCCTTTTTAGAAACAGTAATTGCCTTATTTTCCACCATTGTAACACAAATTCAAACAACACAGTGATTTTTTGATGATTTTTGAGTGATTTTTGAGTTGATTTGGACACAAAACCTAGAAATTATTGATGAAACTGAATGAAAGAGGGAAATTGAGAAACAGTTGAGAGAGGAGAGAGAAATTGAGAGAGAATTGCAGGAAGTTGAAACGCGCAAAAAATGAAATAAAAAAAATTCAAATTAGTTTATATATTACACGCAACCGCACGTGACAGTCACTTGTTTTCAGTTGCTAAGAAAGTTGTAATGCCTATAATACCCTGGTCCATGCTATGGACCCGGTTTAGTATAGTGTTAATTTATATTATTTGTATTTGAACTATATGTTCATTTAAAAACGGGGTGCACAGGAGCACTGTGCACCCGAGTGCATAAATCATATCTATACTAATATATTAATAGACGTTGGTGCCACGTGGCACTCACACTAATCTCATTTCAATGTTCCATGTCATACACAATTATTTAAAAATGATAAATATGTGTGGTACAAGTCTTGAACCCGTGACCTCTAATTGTAAACCAAACAATTAACCACTACTCCAAATCAAATTATATGTCATTTTTTCATAACAAAATATAATAAATGACAATTTAATAATAGAAAGTATTGAATTTATTTAGACTAAAGTATTTATTTAGCCGCTTCTCCCTCTCTCCCTCTTTTCTCTCTCTTTTAGGGTTTACAAAGATTAGGATTTTTTAGGGCGGAAATAACCAATTTTCTTCGGAAATTTGGTTATTTCCGCCCCTTCTCTTTCAATTCTGTTGTGTTTTTGTGTTAGATCTCAATAAAACAAGATAGTTTCAGTGTAGCAAGTACCCCTATGGTGGATTTTCTTATTTCGGTGTAGTAAGTACCCCTACTGTGGGTTTGTTTTTAGTTAAGTTTTGTGTGTTTAGTTTAGTTCAGGTTGTTTCGTTGGTAAAGATTTATGTGGGATCGAAGAGGATGTCAATCTTTCGACTACAATCAGACGAATCAGACGGAAATCATATTTGTCACGGCTACAACAGATCTATAGACCCCCTCGTCAATGAAGGCTGTAAATCACAGCGATATAAAAGAGGGTATACAGAATGTTTGATATACTACGATCGTAGTTATGGTGAAAGAAAGTTTTTATTTGATTCGACTTTTATGTATTTGTTAGATTTAAATCTTTATGTAGATATCGTATTACTTTTTATCAATGAATTAATTTGTTTATCAAAAAAGTATTGAATTTATTTAAAATTTTTATATGTGTATCAACCCGGGCTATCGCCCGGCCCAAATATTAGTTTTGAATGAAACCTAAGCTTTTCCTTAATTTTTTTTTTTTTATCTTCTCCAATCTCCGCAGGAGTCCAACGGTTTTGTAGTTAGGCCGTTAGGGAGTTACAGAGCGGGGTATGGAATGGAGTGAGAAGAACGAGGGCTCAACTCCGGGCGGCAGAGGCGGAGAAGGTGGTGGTGGAGGCGGAGGCGTAGTATACTGCAGTGAGAACGCGAAAAGGGCAAAGCTGAATTCAACGTTAGCCGCATTACTAGATGACCCCATTCTCTCAGATGTCCCAATGAAGCCATCTTTATCCGATGTCGACACCCTTATCAGCTTAGAGCTCGGAAGTGCCATGCGTATCTCTGTACTCAAGCTCGACTCCACCTCCTTTGGTATTTTCTCTCTCTTCTTTCTCTCAAGCATTTTCACAAACAGTTGGTGTGCATTTTCATTTTTTACGAGCTTTTTGCTGTCTCATTTTTCTAGATGTTGTGGTCATGAATTCGGCTACGGTGAAGGATTTGAAACTGTGTATTAAGAAGAAAGTTACTGAAATGGAACAATCACAGATGGGTCATCGTCATATTTCTTGGTACTACTCTCTTTCTTGTTTCTTAGACTTTCTCTTTGGAGTATTTTTCGTTATTGTATAGTTTATTGCTATTATTAGGCTTCCTGCAATCCACTTGAAAAGGCTAAGCATGGAAATATAGGGATAGGCGCAAATGAATGAATTAGTTACTTTCATAATGTTTCGACTCACCTAGGTAGATAATTAGTGGTAATTATAGCTTGTGGTGCTCTTGTGTTCATTTCTGTTACGATGCCATTGTCTTCAACTAGGTTGAGTAAAATAGTCTCGGGGTGCTTTAGTGTTAATTTCCGTTTTTATACAACTGCCTTCAAAGAGATGGAGTAAATTATAGTTTGTTGATGATCTAGTGTTTATTGCCATTCTTATGCAACTTCCTTCAGTTTGGGTGCCTTAATAAGATTAGTATGTATGACAATCTTCAAATTGTTTTTCTCTTGACAAGTAGTCTAACTGTACTTTCTGGTGAATTTGAGCTTTTAATAAAAGTTGCAGTAAAGATTTGGTAGTGATTCTTTGAGGTGATATTTAGTGGTAGCAGAGTTCCTTGTGAAATGAGTGAAATTGAGACACTTCTGCCCAATAATAGGGTAGAGATTCATAGAGGTATAGTGTGTGCTTCTAAATGTTGTTACAAAAGCTTTGGCTTGCGAATGGATTCCTTTTACACTGGGGGTTTATTTACCAAATGAAATTCCCCGGCCACGGGCGGACCTATATAGTCCTGGATGGGTCCAAAAGGACCCCCATTTAAAAAAAAAACTGTTAAACTGATATTGTGGTAATTAATTGCATTTGAATAGTTTATATATGAGTAGTTATCTTGCAATAAAGACATTGAATTGTACTTGCAGCTTAGTGGTTGCTTGATTACTATGCTGCATAAGATACCTGAGTACGAATCCTACTAAGATACTTGGGTACGAATCCTACTAAGAGGATGTTGCCATAAGATATCATATGATATTTTTTTCTTCAAAATGATTACGTATAAGTAATGTATTTATACTCCATTTTTATAGACTTGTAGTTGCATGTTTTTTTAAACTTAGAGGCCCTAATTATATAATAGCATAATGCTCCATAAGCGTTGAAAATAGTGTTCCTATTTTTTTAGTAGTGTCGTTGTGTGCTATTTGTTCAACAACAATGGTAATAAAGTAAATCTCCATCGAAGTATGAAAACACATCTTAGTTTTTACCATTTTATTTGAAATTGCGCCAAACTTATTGTTGTAATTTGGATTAGGTATTGAATTTTACTGTTACGAAAACCAAAAATTAAAGTTCATAAATCCTCCACATCTTTTATAATAGTGTTTAAAATATTTTAATGCTTACCTTTCAACTTTAACTCCCTAAAAGGAGCAAATATGAGATATTAAAAAGCAAATCATAAATTTTTTTGGAACTCCATTTGTAAATTCATGGGTCCGCCCCTGACCTCGGCTTGTTGCATTTGAGATTATAGCTGAAGTACAAAGTCTGGTAGCATAAAGGGTGATACATGGAGAAAAAGGTCATTCCTTCTCGAATAGGCATAAATGCATAATGTAATTGGGTTCAAATTTTCAGTTCCGTGTGTGTTACTAATCACACCCAACTTGGTGCGAACCCTATTTAATTACGAGTTATTGGCGTTCTAAAACCATAACAATAGTAGCCCTTATGTTACTTGACCCAAGTAGTATAATCTGAAAAGATCAAAAGTTAGACAAATAAACAGATAAACGCAAGAATATTCCACCAAGGAAATAACACAAGCGATTTATAGTTGAACCACAAGACTTTGAAAGACTCCACTCTTTCTTCTTCTATTATTATGATAAATTGAAGTTACTATATTAAAAATCAATTTCATAAAGGTTTATGACACACCAAAAAGCTCATACATAAAAATTTAAAACTAAAGAGTGAAGGAAATCACCAGAATACAAAGGTCTATCCCTGATAATCCTTATGTGCACCTAGAGCTAACTGCACCAAGTGTAATTTTTGCTCATTTTATAAATTTTGCTCTTTTCAGATATCGTTTAAGTAGGTCTGAGCGAAGCGTTTGTGATTAAGCGCGCCGAAGAGCATGAAGCGGGCAAAGCGCTCGCGCTTTTTTGATGCTTCATTGAAATTCTTTTGTTTTTTTATTATCTTTACGTTGAATGTTTTTTTTATATATGTTGTTATTGTGTGTTGAACCACCCCCTATTTTAATCTTAAACAATAGAAAGTGGGCCAAGAGTCCAAAAGAAAAGGAAAAAGAAGAAAAGGAGAAGACAACAGTCACAACAGCCGGCCCTAGGTTCTTGATAAACACTATGTTATACGAAGTATGCTTTATTTTTGTTAAAATAAAGAGTAATATTTTTTTGGAAGCAAATGTGATGTTTATTTATTTTTGTGGTTATTTTAGTAATATATATGCATAGTAGTAAAGAAACCTTGAATTCCTAAAAAGTGCGCTTCGCTTCGATGAAGCGCGCGCCTTGCGCTTACGCTTAGACTCTAGGACTCATATCGTTTTAGTGCGCTTTGCGCTTTTTTATACACTTGGCGACTTTACTAATTGCTGATTTTGTATCCTTCAACGCCCCCCTTCAAACTTGGAGTGAAGGTTTAGGAAGATCTCCAAGTTTTTGGAGAATATAATTTTATTGATGTACATGAAGGATTTTAGTGAGGAATTGATGCACATGAGGATTTTAGTTGAGACATACTCATGTTGTATGCTTCCTTCAACTTGCTTATCCCTTATGAAATGACAATCAATTTCTACATGTTTAGTCTTTTCATGCAGCACAGGATTAGCAGTGTTAGAGCTCGCAGCGGAAATTTTACTTCTACTAGATAATATGAAATCGATACCTCATAAATAAATAATATTTTATGGATAAACAAACAACCCTTATGAAGGAAATAATAAATATAACGTAAGAAAATATAAACTTTTCTTAAACTAAACTTTTATATGATTTAAATTGTTGAATTATATTGTACATTACGCTTCTACATATTCATAACAACTTATAAGCGATAAGGAAAAACAATTATTGGAGCATGTTGGGAACAACCCATAATATTTTTCAATCATTCATTTTTCTTCTCCTCTAGATTCTCTTCTCCTTTCACATAATTTAACTCTTCTTAAATTAGATATAACTAATTTAGGAATTAATGATATTCAATTCCCACAATTCTCCACCTTATTCATAATTTGAAAACATTCAAATTTTGGACGAACAAATTGCGTTATCCACATGCGGTTGCACCATTCTGACAATGATTGCCTACGTACCCTCGACCGGGATCAAATCAATCATAGTTCCATTAATTCTTCCATGTAGTGCTTAACATGAGACAATGTTTAGCAATTTCAAACAATGTTGGAACTTGCTTCCTGACACAACTTTGGTTATCATATATGCGGGGTTCTCATTTGTATGCACCTTCATAAGGGAAATACTACCTTCCTCTATGACATCTCGAACAAAATGATATCTCACATCTATATGCTTGGTACGAGCATGATGAACCTGATTTTTAGCCAAATGAATTGCACTTTGGCTATCACAGCTTAGATTCACACATTCCTGTTTCAACCCCAAATCATCTAGAAGTCCCCACAACCACAATGCTTCCTTGACTCCTTCTGCCATAGCCATGTATTCGGTCTTTGTAGTAGATAGAGCCACCGTGGCCTGTGGTGGCCTGTAACATTGATCGCCAACTAACTGGAGCACCATGTGTTTTAAACACATAACCAGTAGTAGATCTTTGTTTATCTAGATCACCGGCATAATCAGAATCAATAAAACCAATTACCTGACATGTATCTCTACCAAAGCACAAACCCGTGTCAACAGTACCTTTTAAGTACCTTGAAACCCATTTCACAGCTTCCCAATGTGTCTTTCCTGGATTCGCCATGAATCTACTGACAACAATAACCGCTTGTGAAATATCTGGACGTGTACACACCATGGCGTACATTAAACTGCCAACTGCACTAGCATAAGGTACATTATCCATGTATGCCTTATCTTCCGTTATAGTGGGATATTGTTTACCAGAGAGTCTAAAACGTGAAGCCAATGGAGTTACCACTGACTTAGCACTTTTAATCCCAAAACTTTCAATAACCCGCTAAAAGTAGCCTTTCTGGCTCAAGAACAATTTTCGATTTGATCCATCTCTTCTAATCTCCATACCCAGTATTTTCTTTGCAGCGCCCAAATTTTTTGTCTCAAACTCTTCACCGAGTTGAGTTTTCAAACTATTTATCTCCACCTTGCTTTTTGAAGCAATAAGCATGTCGTCCACATACAATAGAAGATAAATATAATCACCTCCACGAAGTTTACGAATGTATACACAACAATCATAATTACTTCTAGAAAACCCTTTCTTTAACATAAAGGAATCAAATCGCTTGTACCACTGTCGTGGAGATTGCTTCAATCCATAAAGTGATTTCCTCAAACGACATACCTGACTCTCTTTACCCTTAATCTTGTATCCCTCAGGTTGATACATATAGATTTCCTCATCCAAATCACCGTGTAAGAAGGTTGTCTTCACATCAAGTTGTTCTAGCTCAAGATCACCATGAGCAACGAGACTTAATCAACACCTTCTTTTTGTGCAAATCCCTTGATCACTAGCCTAGCCTTATGTCTTATACCATCGGTCTTGGAAGGATCCTATTTTCTTTTATACACCCACTTACAACCAATAGCAGTCTTTCCCACGAGCAATGAGACTACCTCCCATGTCTTGTTTTTATGAAGAGATTGCATCTCTTCCTCCATAGCAACCAACCAACTCTCTCTATCCTTGTCTTTGACAGCTTGTTTGAAGGTGATCGACTCATCATCCTCCACCGAGAGTGCATATTCTACCAAGTTAACCTGCCCGTAATGCCTCAGAGGTTTGTCTGACCCAAACTTCTGAACTGATTTATAACTCCTCTTTGGCCTAGTGGTTGCCAAAGATTCATGGTGCTGTTGTTGTAAGACATGTACATTTACCCGCTGAATCTCCTTATGTTCATCCTCCTCATCATTTTGATTAACACCAGGATGCTCCACGTCAACATGACTAGAATCTGGTTGGTTTCTAGATTCTATCTCCACCACTTGAGTATTTGAATTAGTCCCGACATTACCATTATTTGGCACCATAGCTTTGGATAAAGCTATCATAGATTTTTCATCAAAGGTCACATCCCTGCCGATTACAAATTTAGAATCCTCTATACTCCAAAGACGGTAGCCATTAACGCCTTTGGGCCCAAGAATATTGCTTGCTTGGCTCTTTCATCAAGTTTGTTACCTTTGACATGAAAATAAGCTGACCCAAAGACTCTAAGTCTCTTGTAATCTGCATGTTCCCCTGACCACACCCTATAAGGCGTGTCTCCATCTAAATAAGAATGTGGTGATCGATTAACTATGTAACAAGTTGTAGCAACCGACTCTGCCCACCATTCCTTGCCTAAGCCAGAATTAAAGAGCATACACCTAGCCTTCTCAAGTAGTGTACGATTTAAGTCTTTCCGCGACTTCATTCTGTTGTGGTGTGTCTTTGACTGTCCAGTGTCTTACAATGCCTTCCTGATAAAAAAAAACTCCTTAAAAGCTCCCTCTGTGTACTCCGTACCATTATCAGACCGCACAATTTTTAGCTTTCGACCCGTTCTTTTCTCAACCATTGCTCTCCATCGCTTGAAAATGTCGAATACCTCATTCTTATGCTTCAGAAAATAAATCCAAGCATATCTAGAATAATCATCAACAAATGTAACAAAGTACTTGGAAGTTGGAACCACCCTTGGAAGAAACTTTAGCCGGACTCCAAACATCCGTATGCACATAGTCTAACAACCCTCTGCTTTTGTGCTTGCTTGTAGAGAACTTTACCCCGTGTATTTTTCCATACACACAATGTTCATAAAATTCCATTTTTGGTTTCTTCATGTTCTTCAATAAACCTTGTCCGCAAAGCAATGATAGACCTTTTTCAGACATATGCCCAAGGCGCATGTTCCATATCCTAGTGCATTCTGTTAAATCACCTGTAACAGTGTCCCCAAAAGAGGATAAATATTATCGTGACGAATCCCCTTCATCACTACCAACCACGAACAACTTTTAATACTCCATTTTCCATGGATATTTTGCAACCATTTTTCTCTAATAACCCAATAGAAATAAGGTTTTTCCGCAAATCTGGGATGTGTCTTACATCCTTCAAGGTTATTATTGTTCCATCATGTATATTGATTCGGATAGTACCTAACCCGACAGTCTTGCAAGCATGATCATTTCCCATCAAAACCGTGTCACTGTCCAAACTTTGACAAGTTGTAAACCACTTCCTGTTTGGGCACATATGGTGTGATGCTCCTGAATCAAGCATCCACTTACCAGATTTTTAGTGCATTGTTCTGAAACGGATTAACAATAATCTTCCTCGTCATTTGAGACAAAACTTGCCTCTTGTTTTTCTTGTTGTTTTCCTTTTGAGTTGTTGTCCGACCTCTTGAATGTAGCCCTTTTATTTGGGCAATTTACTTTAAAATGACCAATCTCACCACATTTGAAACATGGTCTTTCCGCAAGAGGCCTAGATTTTGGTGTAGACTTTCCTCCCTTGCTCTTCCTCTTTTATTGGTCCTTCCTCTAGTTATAAACAATCCCTGAGCTTGTTCCCTGTGTTCATTCTCCTTCACTGCTAGACATCATCCCACTTGTAGCAACCTTTCGAAGATCATCCGCTCAAAGTGATGTTCTAGTTTCATCCATGGTTAGAGTATCACCCACAAGCATCAATGTTTGAACTAGATTTTCATAGGACTTTGGTAATGAAACTAATAACATGAGCGCTTGGTCTTCCTCTTCTATCTTCACATCTATATCCTTTAAGTCTGATATAATCCTATCAAACTTATTGATATACTCCCGAATTGAGGTGCCTTCTTCCATCTTGCATGT
Source organism: Spinacia oleracea (assembly GCF_020520425.1). NCBI lineage: Eukaryota > Viridiplantae > Streptophyta > Magnoliopsida > Caryophyllales > Amaranthaceae > Spinacia > Spinacia oleracea. The sequence continues at coordinate 34,943,383 of NC_079492.1, forward strand.
ATACAATTTGGATTTTAGATAGATCGTGTTCGTTAGAGTTTTCGTCATGAAATTTGTCTCTAAATTTTCCCACACGCCAGCAGTCGTTGCTTCTTCATTTACCAAGAATGCAACACCCCTCTCAAGGCACAAGATTATAGTTGCTCGTGCTTCAAGATCTAACTCCTCCCGATCCTCATCCTTCATATCTCTGGGTTTTTGTTCTTTTCCCGTTAGCGCTTTGTGCAGCTTTTGCGAAATTAGCAAATTTTTCATTTGCATCCTCCAATAGGAAAAATCATTCTTCCCATTGAACTTTTCAATTTCATATTCCCAACTTTTACCGTTCCATTAGTACAAGCCATTATAAATATTTTTCAAAATAAAAAATTTAACCACTTAATATTTTGACGTTGGCTCTTGATACCAATTGTTAGAGCTCGCAGCGAAAATTTGACTTCTACTAGATAATACGAAATCGATACCTCACAAATAAATAATATTTTATGGATAAACAAACAATCCTTATGAAGGAAATAATAAATATAACGTATGAAAATATAAACTTTCTTAAACTAAACTTTTATATGATGTAAATTGTTGAATTGAATTCTACATTACGCTTCTACATATTTATAACAACTTATAAGCTAAATAAGGAAAAACAATTATTGGAGCATGTTGGAAACGACCCATAATATTTTTCAATCATTCCTTTTTCTTCTCCTATAGCTTCTCTTCTCCTTTCACATAATTTAACTCTTCTTAAATTAGATATAACTAATTTTGGAATTAATGATATCCAATTCCCACAAGTAGCAATAGAACCCATAACCCATGGAGCTCAACCCTAGTTCTCTTAACATTTGAGAAATCCATAGAACATCACATGTAGTAATGTTCACTAACCCGCTTTTGCAAGCGACCTTGCAACCATGCCTTGTCTTTTTAGATTTCGAAGACATAGAGAATCCAAGGAGGATACAAAAGCCTGAGGTTGACCTCCTACTCAAAGGACATCCAGCGTAGTCACTGTCATAATAAGCAGTCAAGTGTGTTTCAAATGTGTTGTGAGTTGCAAGTAGGATGCCTTGACCCGGTGAGGAAGATAGGTACGAGTTTTGAGGTACCTATCTTACGGTTTTTACCTATCTTCCTCACCGGGTCAAGGCATCCTACTTGCAACTCACAACACATTTGAACTGACTCCATGGATAGTGTATGAGGTATTAGGTCCTGTGAGAGTTAAATAGATAAGTTTACCATAGATCTCTGCATTGTGAAGTAAATATCCTGAGTTAGGAACAATGTATAAAAAAGTGCAAGATACAATAAAGCAATAAGAGTCAAAGAGCATAAGCGCAAGCGCAAGGCGCATGCCTTATCGAAGTGAAGCACACTTATTAAAATTAAAGGTCTCTTACTATTATGCATATATATTTGAGTAATATACATCTTCTCCGTCCCATAGTATAATGCATGTTTTCCATTTTGGGTGTCCTAAAATGTTGTACCTAGTTTGACAATTCCCTATAAAATCACTTAAATTTTAGCCCAAACATACCCTTATCAAACAATTTAAATACCCAAATTGTCCTATGTTTACCCACAAAACATGTTCCCGTAATTAATGTTTGTACGTTTGGAAAATTGTGTTGTTGATTTTTTATATTCAACAATCCCCCATAACTCCTCCGTACCTTTAATGTTATTTGTTTAAAAAACAAAATATATTGTATATTTTTCTAGTAAAGTACAACAACATTAATTGTTAATCATGTCATTTTACAAATTCCTAAATTTTCGTCCCATAATATAGTGCCCGTTTGACATTTTTCACGGGAATTAAGGAATTTGAAAAATTGCATGATTAACAATTAATGTTGTTGTACGTTACTGGAAAAGTACATAATTACTTTATTTTATAAAAAAAAAAAAAAATAAAGGTATGGAGGAGAGAGAGGCAATTGTTGAGTTAAAAAATGAACACAATTTCCCATGGTACAAACGTTGATTATGTGCACATCAGCACATGTTTTGTAGGTAAAAGTAGGAATATCGGGTATTTAATTTGTTCTATAAGGATATGTTGGCTAAAAATCAATTGATTAAATAGGAAATTACCAAACTAGGCACAACATTGGGACACCCAAAATAAAAAACCGGCACTATATTATGGGACAAAGGGAGTAGTTTTTAGACCTCAAAAATATATAAACATCAATTCGTTATTACTATTTGTTTTAACAAAAATAAAGCATATAACATAGTGTTTATCATGCACTATCCATCACTAGGGAACAAATACACTATAAACATCGATGGCTAGTGTCTTCTTCTTTTCTTATTTTTCCTTTTCTTTTGGACTCTTGGCCCACTTTCTATTGTTAAAGAGTAATACGGTGTGGTCCAAAACAGTAACAACATAAAAAAAAATTCCAATATAAAATAAAAACAGAAAAAAGAATTCCAATGAAGTGCAAGAAGCATGTTTCATGCACTTCACACGCTTCGTTGCGCTTCTTCCAAACGCTTCACCTAGGACTAAATAAGTGCTTGGCGCTTCACTACTGAAGCACGCTTTTCATACACTGGTTAGGAAGAAGCTTGCATAAGGATCCGTAGGAAGTTTGAGAGGTTTGCATTGCATCATTTTAAACTCTTTTAGGTGATCTAAGACATATTTCTTTTGAGATAGAAATATTCCTTGATTAAATTTCTCTACCTCTATACCAAGAAAGTACCTTAATTCTCCTAGGTATTTCATGTAGGATTGATTGCTTCTTGATCATTGCCAGCTAAGATCATGTCATCAACACACACAAGTATGGAAACAAATTTACCACCTTTGTTTTATGTAGAGTAATTTGTCTTTGATTGAGGAAAACCATTAAACCAAAGCTTTGCAGTGTTGATGAGAGCTTGGCAAACCATTGCCTAGGAGCTTGTTTTAGTCCATAAAGGGACTTGTTGAGTCTGCACACTCTTGTTGGATACAAATTATGTAGGAACTCTCCCCTTTACATGCACAAATAGGTTTTCCAGTCTGCATAACCTTGAGGAAACTTCATGTAGACTGTTTCATTGATGTTTCCAAGGAGAAATGCATTCTTTACATCCATCTGTTCCACAAACCAACCTTCCATGGCTGCAACAAAGACCTGACTGTTGCCAATTTTACTACCGGGGAAAAGGTTTGATCATAGTCTAAACCTGGTCTTTGATTATTCCCAAGTACCAAGCTGGACTTATGTCTCTCAATATTCCCGTCGCTTTCATGATTTGTTTTGTATAGCCACTTGTTCCTATGGCTTTCTTTCCTTTTGGTAACTCGGTACTGGTTCATGTGTTATTTCTCTCAAGAGCTTCTAGCTCTTCATTCATGGCTCTTATCCATTGATGATGATGCATTGCCTGTTTGAAGAACTGAGGATCAGGCTAAGGATTGCTAGTTACTCTAGCAAGGAAACACCTTTCTGAGTTGTGGCAATATTTGCAATCTTAGGTGCCGCAACATTGTTGGTTTGATAACTTACCATCCAATGTGGCCTTTTGGCAGGTCTGTTAGACTTCCTCACAAAAGGAGAAGAAACTTGTTGAGGTACTGAGATGTAGGAGATGAGGTTGTAGGAGATGAGGTTGTCTGGAATACAAGCATTAGTGTTGTATTCACTTGTTTTAGGCAATAGGCTAGATATGTAATTTAACGTCTCTTGAGTCAAATGTCAAGTTAGTCAAGAGATTTAGCAGCCTATACCCTTTTTGCTTCAAAGGGTAACCAAGGAACAAGCAAGTTACACCTCTTGCTTTGAACTTATCTTTGTGATGTTCTGGGTTATAAGCAAAGGCAAGACAACCAAAAGCTTTCATATAGTTATAAGTGGGGTTTGTCCCAAATAGACTTTCACAGGGTGTCATTTTTTAGAGAATAGGGGAAGGCACAATCACCCAAAAAACTGAGAGGTAACCCGGTTTGAAACCTCAAAGCCCTAGCTATCTCAAACACATTTCTGTGCTTTCTTTCGGCTCTCCCATTTTGCTGGTACAACTTGTTTGATGAACAATGCCCTTTTCTCCAAAGAACTTTTTTACATTTCTCATCATCTAGTTCTAGAGCATTGTTAGACTTAATCACTTTTACTCTTTTGATGAAGTGATTTTTAGCAAAGCGGACAAATTCTTGGATTGCACCAAAATGCTTCTGATTTGAACTTCAGAAGGTGCACCCATGTGGTTCTTGTGCAGTCAGCTACAATGGTTATCTATGACCCTTCCTTGTACTCACTCTATATGCACCCCAAGTATCTACATGAATGAGTTCAAATGGAATGCTAGCATGAGATTTACTTTCCTGATATGGAAGTTTTGTGAATTTTACGAAAGGGCATGGCACGCATACTCCATTCTTGTTCATAACTTCCTTTGAGAGATCAAGAATCAACCTGATCCTCTCCTAGAGATGCATGACAGAATCTGTGATGCCACAAGACAGATTTACTGTTTTTTTCTTTTTCTTTTCTGAACTGCACTCCACATCAGTAATTCCCATCTTGTTGGATGCATTATGAGCAGCATTTCACTCTTTCCTTTCTTATCATCTTTCAGATACTTGTCTTTCTTTAATATCTTAACTATCTGATTCATAGGCTCATTCATCAGGTCGTAAGGACCATTAAGTGCTCTTCCGAATCCCAGCACTTTGTCTGTGTTCATATCCTGTATCATACATCCTCTAGGATAGAATTGAACTCTCCGATTATCATGTGAAACTAGCTTGTTCACAAATAGTAACTTGTTGCTTAAATTCAGGTACATACAAACATTCTATTATGCAATTTCACATCTCCAATGTGACTGATTTCAGAGGTTCCACCTGTAGGTAAATTAATTCTAGGACTGTTTCTTTCTAAAACAGGATTTATTAATTTTTCAAAATTACTTACCATGTGGTCTGAAGCCCTGGAGTCCATGATCTATTCGTTCATCTCAGTTATTAGGACACCATGTTACCATCCCATGATAGTTGTGGTGTAGCTACCAACATTTGATCTTGTAGAAGCAGGTAGAAGCTTAAGGAGTTATTCCAGTTGATGAGCTGGAATTCTTGCGCTAGATTCAACATCATTTTGCATATCTGCAGCCATTTTGACCATTTTCACCCCTTCCTTTAGTTATTTGCTGTTGAACCCAGAGTTCCTGCTGGTGTTGCTTCCTGTCCTTCACCTCTTTGTGGTCTCTTAGATCTAGGATGCCGAGGTGGATATCCTATGACAGCTATTCTAGGACAACTAATAGAAAACAATAAAACAAAGACAATCATTACAAACTGTCATTTCCACCGTTTGTCAAGGCTAGGAAGATAAAATCTTCTCTGAAGCACATGACATTTCAATATGACGGCTAGCTATAGATATTTATTTTGGTGGGTTGGCTTGATTGATTGGGCTGCTTTACTAATTGCTGATCTTGCATCCTTCAACTGAACATGAACATAGGGCTCAAAGCTTTTGAGTATGATTGATACGATCATAACTTTTTAACTTTATGTTCATCTGGAATGCACATCATTATCCTTGGTCCATCTTATGGTAATTGCACATCGACCTCCCTCTCTTGCTTGGAAGATACACGTGCTTCCATGATCACCTACAGTTCATCTCAACATGCTTAACACAAATCTCAAACTTGATTATGGGAACCACCTTAGTTAACATATTGACACCTTTCTTTTTGGTATGGGCTTCCACAGTTTCATTTGCGTCTTCTTTATTAATTCTGCAACCAATGATAGTTAACACCAATATTCTTGGTAAGGGCTCAATTCTGCTACTTTCACTCAAAACAAACTCTAAAAATCATTTAAGCTATAGCATTTCTTCACTTGATTTTTGTAATATAATCGTCTTAGACTCTTAGTCGTACACAATTGCTACACACTGTTGTAGCTTGAATTGACACGAAACTGCTCCCCCTGTATAATGTAAATGTAAATCCATATTTCATGTAGACATTATTCTATCAACATAACTTGATCTTTAGGAAGGGTTATAGGCATTACAGGTCCAATCCACTTGTGACATAAGTTTTATTCAAGTTGTGCATGTGAACTTAGGTAATCCCAAAAAGTTCACTCGGCACACTTTGAGTTATCTTTGGTAGCTTCTATCAGAATATTTATTGAAGATTTTTGCTGTATATGAAATTTCATAAAAGAAAGCAAGAAGTACAACAGAAAAAGACAAGGAAATACGAAAGAGAGGTTTCTAGGGAGGGTATCAAGTTGTTGAAACTGGTCCCTTTTATGGGGAGCAATTACGGTTAAGTGGTTGATCAAATGGTAAATACGGTCTGATTGTGCTGTTTATTGGTCAGGGTGGGGTGAGGACGCATGGGGGGCTTCAATTTGGATGGTGAGATCGTCGTAGGAGCTCTAGTCTGCTGGACAGACAAGTCACAAACCTTGTTTTTTGGTGATATCTTTCACTTCTGTTCCTTCCGTTGAAGCTCTCTTATGTATGAACTTGTTGTTAGGTTGTAAGTCTTTGTGATATTGATTTTGGGCTTTTGTTATCCTCATTTTTATCATATTAGGGAAGGAAAAGGTGGACTTTTTTATGTTTCATGGTTATACATTCCACATTGAAAAGGTTTTCCACATATAAATAACTTGAGTTGTTTGTAAAAGGTGGACTTCTTTATGTTTCATGTGTTCTTTTGGTTGATTCACCGATTGTCTTGCCTCGGTCTTGTGTGGGTGTTGAACTAATTTACTTGAGTCCTACGCATGGTTGGTTTGAATGGAAAGACAATGGTAGTTGTGGGATCGTGGCGGTGTGACCGAGTTAGTGATAGATAACAGTAACCTTTACGACGCCAATGGATATGGAATTTGGTGATGGTTGGAGACCTGGAGGTGTTGTCATAGCGGACTAGGAAGAATTTTAGCTTGGTAAGGCTACGTGATAGAGAAGAGGGGTATTGAGGTGGTTCTTTTCCTTCTATTTTCTTTCTTGATTCCGTTCCTTAAAGCTGAATGAAATTATTGGCTTGAGTGTACATTGTTATTTCATAAAATTTGCTTTGAAACAACAATGTACACTCAAGCCAAGTATCATGTATGCAACTTCCCATACATGATTCTTGAGTGTAAATTGTTGTTTCATAAAATTTGCTTTGTGTTTATTTAGAAACTCAGTAGAGATGACCATTATTGGCTTTGCATGGCCGAGTAATGCCACTTTGATTCCTTTTTAGGTTGCGGCTTTACTGGTTTTAGAATCTTTTTAGCTGGCTGTGTTTGGGGAGTTTAGAATTGTGAAGATTTCTAATAGTAAACATTTGTTTCATAAATTTTATTTGAAAAGTCATTCTGAACTTCTGATGGTTATAGTGTTAGAGAGACGCTGTATGTTGATAGGACACAAGAAAAGATATTATCTTGTCGGCGATAACCAGCATAAATGGATTTGGAGTTTTATTGTATATCTTTGGCATTCTAAGCTAGTCTCGACAGAGTTGAGTTGGCTTTGGTGGTTTGGTTTATGCTTGATACAACCATTATACGGAGTAACAGATTAACCCTTTGTTTGCTGTCTGGCGCACATATTAAGATGTTTGATAATTTCGTGCAAAATTGTGGAGCTCCTTTGTTTTCAGCATTATACCAAATGCTTATACTTGAAAGTCATGGAACTTTTCAAAGTCTATGGTTCAGGAGTTTTCTTTCTCTAAACCACACTTTCACGCTTGACTTTTAAATTTTCCCTGTCAGCTTTTCCTCAGTCTTCTTCATGTTGAAATTACAGGAAACATGTATGGGCGAATTATTGCCTTTTGTATCAAAATGAGAAACTACTCAATGAGAGTGCAGTTCTTCAGGATTTTGGCATACGTAATAATTCTCAGGTACCCTTTGTTACCCCAACGTACTTTTCAGTCCTTCAATTTTTGAGTTCATGTTATGTTGTATCTTCTTATTGTTATGTAAAGAGATCACTTTAAATTTGGCTCTTTCAATAAAAGCATATTTGACCACTTGAATCTCGTTCCTTGTTGTTAACAGGATTTGGATTTATTGGCTTGCATCTTTTTTGTTATGCAGGTTCAATTTATACCTTTCATTACGGCAAGGCTAAACAAGAAACACACAAAAAGAAAAAAGCATCGTTTTTTCCATGGTTTGAACAAGCTCTCGTAACACCACAGTAACTAAAATTGTAAATGATACCTTATGCAACGTTGATTTGAGCGGTATTGAAGGTAGAATCAAAAGTAAGATCGGATCAGTCGTTATATTGTCCCATATACAGGAGGAGAGTAGCAGTAGCTCACCCATCTTGAAACTTTAAAATAGTAAAAATGCTTCCCAGATGTATCCATTTCTTTTATATTACTAAAAATTATTATGTGCACTTTAGTCCACCGTGCACCCAAGAGTATATTTGTGCTCATGGGTGGTCCCTTTCACATTTTTTCCTTACATGCGAGGAGAAAATGTGTGAGGGTGCACAATGCACCCTCTCATATTTTCTTATCTTCTTACCACACAATATTTAAAAATTTTCACTGTTTTTGTACTACTTTATCCCTTTTCTTCTTGCAGTATCCATCTTTTTACACATTTATATTATTTAATCCATATTTTATTATATTAAACTAATTTTTCATTTTTATCTTAATATTTGTGCAAATAGTAATCGTAAAGATATTTATAAATTGGAGGTAGTAATTAACTTGGTGTCTCATTAGACAGGGGCGGAACCAAGGGGGGCCTGGCGGGGGCCATGGCCCCCCCTATGATTCAGCATAAATATTAAATATGCATTTAAAGACTACATATTATGAGTAGCTCAATTTGTTTGAATGTGTGTTGACGTTATGACCCTTCCAGGTTCGAAGCCTGCAGCACACTCTTTTCTTTTCTTTTATTTTTTATTTTTTATCCATATTTTTTCTGTCTCTTTCTCTTTCACTTGTACTTTTTATTTTTGAGGGGTTACAATAGTGCTACTACCTTATTTATACAACTGTATTACAGCTTTTTTGAAAATAACCATACATCTTAATTCAATTTATTGGGTAAAAGTTCATAAATTCAATACCTCTTATTTAAAATTCACAAATATGTTATACGGAGTACTTAAATGTACAATATGTTTAAAGTATTAACAACAATTTTTGTGTTTCTCTATATTGTGGAACTCTATGTTATTTTATAAATGTGTTAATTTCTATATCTATTCTCTTATCAGTAAATATCCTTAATTTATATTCTAATGCTTTGAATAAAACTTAAGAAAATCGAAGGAATATTACTTCAATCTTTGAAATATTATGTGCAATAAAATTTATCATTCGTATTATTTTTGAGATAAAGATAATATATTCGATCGTATGTGAACCCTTGGCTTCCCCAAACTTCAATTTCTGGTTCCGCCACTATCATTAGAGCTCAACATATTAACCCAATTTAACTTAAAGTTTAAATGAACTTTTGTTTTTTTATTTGTTGTTTCTTTGAGGGAAAGGTCTGAATGAACTTAGGCTCCAATTAGTTTTTTAATATGATCTGAACGTACTTTTTTCTAGTCTGATACTCATATGGTTTGACCTGATATGAAGTACTCTGTAATTAGTTTACTTTACTCTATGATAAATTTATTCAGTTTCTACTGCTTCTATTTCATATAAGTTGAATTCTTTATGTAAATACTATATTGTATTATAAATGGACTTTTTGTTAAAAATGATATTTTATAACCAATATTGTTATAAATGACCTTTTATAATGAAAGTGGTGAATTGGGACAAAAAAAATTTTGTTGACTTAAATTGGCTGCCACGAATTGTTATTTTTACCCAATTTAAGTAACAAACTACTTTGTTGGAGCATCAATCTTCCTTTGTTGGCTGCGTTTTTTTGGAGAGAAAATGCAATTTGTTTTTTTTAATATTTATGTCAGTTGGGGATTTTGGAGGGAGAATTGAGAATTGTTTTTTTTAAATCATCACATGCCACGTGTCAGTCTCCAGCGGACGCATGGCCAGATCAATGCCTGATTCTTGGTTCAATTGCTAAAATTCGGCCAAAGGTCCAAGTCAACAAAAAAAAAATTTATGTTTTACGTCCTAGTTCACCACTTTCGTTATAAAAGGCCATTACTAACAAAATATTGATTAAAAAAGGTCATTTCTAACAAAAAGTTCATTATAAATCTACTCCAAATATAAAATGTATTAACTCAAAAATGTATTAACTTATGTCAATGAATTTGTTTTTTTTTTTTTTGAAAAATCACTTATTTTGAACAACCTAACAACTCCCCTGATATTAAATTTATGGGTCGCCACTACTAACAAGAATTATTTTCGTTCACTACACTCCTTATGTTCTAATGCACGTTCTTCTCACTTTCCGTTGGAATCCAAATGAGAACTTGTTTTTACTACTTTATTGCAGAGTTCAACATAGGATTGTCATTTTTGATAAGTAATATATCATCAACATATAATACCAGGAAAGAAATCTTGCTTCCACTGACTTTCTTGTATACACAAGATTCATCTGCGTTCTTGACAAAGCCAAAATCACTAGTGACTGCATCAAAACGTATGTTTCATCTGCTTGATGCTTGCTTCAATTCATAAATGGATCTCTTAAGCTTGCATACCTTTTTAGCATTCTTTGGATACTCAAAATCCTCAGGCTGTCATAAACACAGTTTCTGTTAAAACGTCGTTTAAGAAGACAATTTTGGCATCCATCTGCCATAATTCATAATCGTAATATGCAACGATTGCTAACCGGTGAAAAGGTTTCATCATAATCCACATTGTGGACTGCCTGTATCATTTTGCAACCAATCTAGTTAGAAAACTTCTAGTTTTCCGTCCTTTTCCTTTTTCAACTTGAAACCCATTTACTTCCTATGCTTAGTAGCCATCTGGAAAATCGAACAAATCCGGCCCGTTATTGGTTTCAAACATGGAGTATGTTGCAGATTGCATGGCTTCTAGACATTGCTTGGAGCTAGGGCTCATCATAGCTTGTTTGTAGGTCGCATGCTCATCAATTTCAAGCAATAGAATTTGGGCTTTCGGACATTAAGATACCTACATACATTCCTGGCTGAACCCTATACACCTTTACGATCTACGCGGGGCAACAACTCTAGTTGATTCTTGATCCTCACCAGACACTTTAAAGTTCTCTAAGTTTCAACCTGAATACCGATTTGATCATTCTCAAGAGTTTGTTGTTCGACTTGAAGTTCTTCGTGAAGGAAATATGTCCTTCACGCAAGGTCTATTAGTCTAATACCAAGGTTCAGATTAATTACGAACAATTCATTTAGTGAGATCAAGTGATCGGAACAGCTAGCTGGAGCAATGCTTCCGATCAATGAGTTCTAATCTATATTAGGCTCACAGCTTTCTCTTGACTGAACCTATAAGGTCACACCATTGGCATGTAACAAATCATCGGATTAAACGAATCGGAAATTCCTTTAATAGCTTTTCGGGAATTAGTTAGGAAAAACATAAATATACGATATGACGTTGGATCGGAATCGTATATCGTATCGCGTATATTCGTAAGCTTGGCAAAACGATAATCGTATCTTAGGACAGTGATTCGTCAAGTACTATACGATAACCAATAGCCGTAAGGCAGTGGTCGCGGATACGAGCAAGGCAAAGCTGCTGGCCCGTCGAGCCAAGCGCGCAAGGCCCAACGAGCGCAACAGCTCGCCAGCACGAGAGCATAAACAAATCGTACACATCATAATCAGTGATTTCAAATTGCTTGGAATCACTGATAGTAAACAGAGAACTCACTCCATTAAAGCACTTGATGCACCAGTACATCATCTGAGTGTTTTTTTGACTTAATTGAAGGCCTAACAATCCTCCAAACCCTATCTCTTGAACAGCTGCCTTTTGATCAGGAGAGAAGTCTTTAATTAATTTACACAATGATCCTCCTGAACATTGTGTATCAAAATTAAACCTGAAAATAATGAATAATGAAAGTAAGTCAGGTTTATATATCATATAGTAACTATTTAGAACACATAGTAACTGTTTAAAACATACATTAACTATTAGAAACATAGAGTAACTATTTAGAAGATATAGTAACTGTTTAAAACATATAGTAACCTTTCAAATAATATAGTAACTATAGTACACATAGAACCTATTTATAACATATAGTAACTAATTAGAACATATAGTAACCTTTGGAATCATATAGTAACTATTTAGAAGATATAGTAACTGTTTAGAACATATAGTGACTATTAACAACATATAGTAACCTTTGGAATCATAATAGTAAATGTTTAAAACATATAGTAACTATTTAAAACATATAGTTACTATTTAGAACATATAGTACATGTTTAAACATATAGTAACTATTTAAAACATATAGTAACTATTTAGAACACATAGTAACTGTTTACAAAATAAAGATAGTATGTACTTATTACAAAGATATAGTAACTACTTAAAACATATAGTAACTATATATAAATTAAATTAACACTTACACAATTGGCAGGCCAGCAGCGCCAACTTCTTTCAGAACTTGTGACTGAAGTTGATAAGATTCAGGATGTGGAACGTCAACCAAAGCAGAATTTTGTAAAGCTAGTTGATTAGATTCTGGTTCTTCAATTGGTTCGATTTCAGGTTCAAGCTCAATATCTTTTGTTTTGCGCTTGTCAGCCTTTTTGTTCTTTTTTATGCCCACAGAATCCTTAGCAACTGAAAACAAAACAATTATAAGACAAAATATTACTATATAGTAACCATTACAATTATATAGCAACCATAATAGAATATAGTAAACATTTGAATGATATAGTAACTATTACAAACATATAGTAACCTTTGAAATCATAGAGTAACTATTTATAACACATAGTAACTATTTATTAGACATAGTAATTGTTTATTAGACATAGTAACTATTTGTAACAAAGTAACTATTTATTAGACATAGTAACTATTTATAACATATAGTAACTATTGTACATATATAGTAACTGTTTAAATCATAGAGTACATAGTAACTATTTCTTAGACATAGTAACTGTTAATTAGACATAGTAACTATTTATAACAAAGTAACTATTTATTAGACATAGTCACTATTTTAAACACATAGTAACTATTTCAAACACATAGTAACTATTTTAAACACATAGTAACAATTTTAAACACATAGTCACTATTTTAAACACATAGTTACTATTTTAAAATAATAGTAACTGTTGTTAAAAATATAATTAATGTAAAAACTACTACTAAAATAACCACAACGAACATTAAGGTAACTATAAAAACACTTCAAAAAATAAAATAAAGGTAACTATATCATTCATATACTAACTATATTAAACACAAACCCTAATTTCAACAAAACAACATGCAAATCAAATCGCTCAAAAGATAAACCACTGAAATCACATCAAAAACATACCAGAAGGTTTATTACGAACACAAACCCTAATTTCAACAAAAAAACATGCAAATCAAATCGCTCAAAAAATAAACCACTGAAATCACTTCAAAAACATACCAGAAGGTTGATTACGCCGTGGACGAGTTTGAACAACTTCATTCGGCGGTTGTTCCGACGAACCGACGACAACGTCCTTTTTAGAAACAGTAATTGCCTTATTTTCCACCATTGTAACACAAATTCAAACAACACAGTGATTTTTTGATGATTTTTGAGTGATTTTTGAGTTGATTTGGACACAAAACCTAGAAATTATTGATGAAACTGAATGAAAGAGGGAAATTGAGAAACAGTTGAGAGAGGAGAGAGAAATTGAGAGAGAATTGCAGGAAGTTGAAACGCGCAAAAAATGAAATAAAAAAATTCAAATTAGTTTATATATTACACGCAACCGCACGTGACAATCACTTGTTTTCAGTTGCTAAGAAAGTTGTAATGCCTATAATACCCTGGTCCATGCTATGGACCCGGTTTAGTATAGTGTTAATTTATATTATTTGTATTTGAACTATATGTTCATTTAAAAACGGGGTGCACAGGAGCACTGTGCACCCGAGTGCATAAATCATATCTATACTAATATATTAAAAGATGTTGGTGCCACGTGGCACTCACACTAATCTCATTTCAATGTTCCATGTCATACACAATTATTTAAAAATGATAAATATGTGTGGTACAAGTCTTGAACCCGTGACCTCTAATTGTAAACCAAACAATTAACCACTACTCCAAATCAAATTATATGTCATTTTTTCATAACAAAATATAATAAATGACAATTTAATAATAGAAAGTATTGAATTTATTTAGACTAAAGTATTTATTTAGCCGCTTCTCCCTCTCCCCCTCTTTTCTCTCTCTTTTAGGGTTTACAAAGATTAGGGTTTTTTAGGGCGGAAATAACCAATTTTCTTCGGAAATTTGGTTATTTCCGCCCCTTCTCTTTCAATTCTGTTGTGTTTTTGCGTTAGATCTCAATAAAACAAGATAGTTTCAGTGTAGCAAGTACCCCTATGGTGGATTTTATTATTTCGGTGTAGTAAGTACCCCTACTGTGGGTTTGTTTTTAGTTAAGTTTTGTGTGTTAAGTTTAGTTCAGGTTGTTTCGTTGGTAAAGATTTATGTCGGATCGAAGAGGATGTCAATCTTTCGACTACAATCAGACGAATCAGACGAAAATCATATTTGTCACGGCTACAACCGATCTATAGACCCCCTCGTCAATGAAGGCTGTAAATCACAGCGATATAAAAGAGGGTATACAGAATGTTTGATATACTACGATCGTAGTTATGGTGAAAGAAAGTTTTTATTTGATTCGACTTTTATGTATTTGTTAGATTTAAATCTTTATGTAGATATCGTATTACTTTTTATCAATGAATTAATTTGTTTATCAAAAAAGTATTAAATTTATTTAAAATTTTTATATGTGTATCAACCCGGGCTATCGCCCGGCCCAAATATTAGTTTTGAATGAAACCTAAGCTTTTCCTTAAATATTTTTTTTTATCTTCTCCAATCTCCGCAGGAGTCCAACGGTTTTGTAGTTAGGCCGTTAGGGAGTTACAGAGCGGGGTATGGAATGGAGTGAGAAGAACGAGGGCTCAATTCCGGGCGGCAGAGGCGGAGAAGGTGGTGGTGGAGGCGGAGACGTAGTATACTGCAGTGAGAACGCGAAAAGGGAAAAGCTGAATTCAACGTTAGCCGCATTACTAGATGACCCCATTCTCTCAGATGTCCCAAAGAAGCCATCTTTATCCGATGTCGACACCCTTATTAGCTTAGAGCTCGGAAGTGCCATGCGTATCTCTGTACTCAAGCTCGACTCCACCTCCTTTGGTATTTTCTCTCTCTTCTTTCTCTCAAGCATTTTCACAAACAGTTGGCGTGCATTTTCATTTGGAAAATTTGGTAATATTAATCCAACCTTTGGCCGATTTTCTTTTATTAATCCCACCTACGACATATTTTTTAATAATCCCACCTTTACTACCCAACAACTTTTATTGGGCTTAAGTGATCGAAAATCGGTGAAAAAGTCAACGAGATGGTAATAAATTGATGATAATGACTGAATATATCGAGAGAGGGTACTTCCACGTAGAGACATATTACCGTCTACAACAAGTTTATTACCTGTTAGGCCCAATAAAAGTCGTTGGGTAGTAAAGGTGGAATTATTAAAAAATATGTCGTATGTGGACTTAATAAAAGAAAATCGGCCAAAGGTAGGATTAATATTACCAAATTTTCCTTTTCATTTTTTACGAGCTTTTTGCTGTCTCATTTTTCTAGATGTTGTGGTCATGAATTCGGCTACGGTGAAGGATTTGAAACTGTGTATTAAGAAGAAAGTTACTGAAATGGAACAATCACAGATGGGTCATCGTCATATTTCTTGGTACTACTCTCTTTCTTGTTTCTTAGACTTTCTCTTTGGAGTATTTTTCGAGATTGTATAGTTTATTGCTATTATTAGGCTTCCTGCAATCCACTTGAAAAGGCTGAGCATGGAAATATAGGGATAGGCGCAAATGAATGAATTAGTTACTTTCATAATGTTTCGACTCACCTAGGTAGATAATTAGTGGTAATTATAGCTTGTGGTGCTCTTGTGTTCATTTCTGTTATGATGCCATTGTCTTCAACTAGGTTGAGTAAAATAGTCTCGGGGTTCTTTAGTGTTAATTTCCGTTTTTATACAACTGCCTTCAAAGAGATGGAGTAAATTATAGTTTGTTGATGATCTAGTGTTTATTGCCATTCTTATGCAACTTCCTTCAGTTTGGGTGCCTTAATAAGATTAGCATGTATGACAATCTTCAAATTGTTTTTCTCTTGACAAGTAGTCTAACTGTACTTTCTGGTGAATTTGAGCTTTTAGTAAAAGTTGCAGTAAAGATTTAGTAGTGATTCTTTGAGGTGATATTTAGTGGTGGCAGAGTTCCTTGTGAGACGAGTGAAATTGAGACACTTCTGCCCAATAATAGGGGTAGAGATTCATAGAGGTATAGTGTGTGCTTCTAAATGTTGTTACAAAAGCTTTGGCTTGCGAATGGATTCCTTTTACACTGGGGGTTTATTTACCAAATGAAATGCCCCGGCCACGGGCGGACCTATATAGTCCTGGATGGGTCCAAAAGGACCCCCATTTAAAAAAAAAACTGTTAAACTGATATTGTGGTAATTAATTGCATTTGAATAGTTTATATATGAGTAGTTATCTTGCAATAAAGACATTGAATTGTACTTGTAGCTTAGTGGTTGCTTGATTACTATGCTGCATAAGATACCTGAGTACGAATCCTACTAAGATACTTGGGTACGGATCCTACTAAGAGGATGTTGCCATAAGATATCATATGATATTTTTTTCTTCAAAATGATTACGTATAAGTAATGTATTTATACTCCATTTTTATAGACTTGTAGTTGCATGTTTTTTTAAACTTAGAGGCCCTAATTATATAATAGCATAATGCCCCATAAGCGTTGAAAATAGTGTTCCTATTTTTTTAGTAGTGTCGTTGTGTGCTATTTGTTCAACAACAATGGTAATAAAGTAAATCTCCATCGAAGTATGAAAAATCATCTTATTTTTTCCCATTTTATTTGAAATTGCGCCAAACTTATTGTTGTAATTTGGATTAGGTATTGAATTTTACTGTTACGAAAACCAAAAATTAAAGTTCATAAATCCTCCACATCTTTTATAATAGTGTTTAAAATATTTTAATGCTTACCTTTCAACTTTAACTCCCTAAAAGGAGCAAATATGAGATATTAAAAAGCAAATCATAAATTTTTTTGGAACTCCATTTGTAAATTCATGGATCCGCCCCTGACCTCGGCTTGTTGCATTTAAGATTATAGCTGAAGTACAAAGTCTGGTAGCATAAAGGGTGATACATGGAGAAAAAGGTCATTCCTTCTCGAATAGGCATAAATGCATAATGTAATTGGATTCAAATTTCCAGTTCCGTGTGTGTTACTAATCACACCCAACTTGGTGCGAACCCTATTTAATTACGAGTTATTGGCGTTCTAAAACCATAACAATAGTAGCCCTTATGTTACTTGACCCAAGTAGTATAATCTGACAAGATCAAAAGTTAGACAAATAAACAGATAAACGCAAGAATATTCCACCAAGGAAATAACACAAGCGATTTATAGGTGAACCACAAGACTTTGAAAGACTCCATTCTTTCTTCTTCTATTATTATGATAAATTGAAGTTACTATATTAAAAATCAATTTCATAAAGGTTTATGACACACCAAAAAGCTCATACATAAAAATTTAAAACTAAAGAGTGAAGGAAATCACCAGAATACAAAGGTCTATCCCTGATAATCCTTACGTGCACCTAGAGCTAACTGCACCAAGTGTAATTTTTGCTCATTTTATAAATTTTTCTCTTTTCAGATATCGTTTAAGTAGGTCTGAGCGAAGCGTTTGTGATTAAGCGCGCCGAAGAGCATGAAGCGGGCAAAGCGCTCGCGCTTTTTTGACGCTTCATTGAAATTCTTTTGTTTTTTTATTATCTTTACGTTGAATGTTTTTTTTTATATATGTTGTTATTGTGTTTTGAACCACCCCCTATTTTAATCTTTAACAATAGAAAGTGGGCCAAGAGTCCAAAAGAAAAGGAAAAGGAAGAAAAGGAGAAGACAACAGTCACAACAGCCGGCCCTAGGTTCTTGATAAACACTATGTTATACGAAGTATGCTTTATTTTGTTAAAATAAAGAGTAATATTTTTTTGGAAGCAAATGTGATGTTTATTTATTTTTGTGGTTATTTTAGTAATATATATGCATAGTAGTAAAGAAACCTTGAATTCCTAAA
This sequence comes from Spinacia oleracea, assembly GCF_020520425.1. Lineage (NCBI taxonomy): Eukaryota > Viridiplantae > Streptophyta > Magnoliopsida > Caryophyllales > Amaranthaceae > Spinacia > Spinacia oleracea. Next base: position 34,961,750 of record NC_079492.1, read on the forward strand.
AAGTGCGCTTCGCTTCGATGAAGCGCGCGCCTTGCGCTTGCGCTTAGACTCTAGGACTCATATCGTTTTAGTGCGCTTTGCGCTTTTTTATACACTTGGCGACTTTACTAATTGCTGATTTTGTATCCTTCAACGCCCTCCTTCAAACTTGGAGTGAAGGTTTAGGAAGATCTCCAAGTTTTTGGAGAATATAATTTTATTGATGTACATGAAGGATTTTAGTGAGGAATTGATGCACATGAGGATTTTAGTTGAGACATACTCATGTTGTATGCTTCCTTCAACTTGCTTATCCCTTATGAAATTACAATCAATTTCTACATGCTTAGTCATTTCATGCAGCACAGGATTAGCAGTGTTAGAGCTCGCAGCGGAAATTTTACTTCTACTAGATAATATGAAATCGATACCTCATAAATAAATAATACTTTATGGATAAACAAACAACCCTTATGAAGGAAATAATAAATATAACGTAAGAAAATATAAACTTTTCTTAAACTAAACTTTTATATGATTTAAATTGTTGAATTATATTCTACATTACGCTTCTACATATTCATAACAACTTATAAGCGATAAGGAAAAACAATTATTGGAGCATGTTGGAAACAACCCATAATATTTTTCAATCATTCATTTTTCTTCTCCTCTAGCTTCTCTTCTCCTTTCACATAATTTAACTCTTCTTAAATTAGATATAACTAATTTAGGAATTAATGATATTCAATTCCCACAATTCTCCACCTTATTCATAATTTGAAAACATTCAAATTTTGGACGAACAAATTGCGTTATCCACATGCGGTTGCACCATTCTGACAATGATTGCCTACGTACCCTCGACCGGGATCAAACCAATCGTAGTTCCTTTAATTCTTCCATGTAGTGCTTAACATGAGACAATGTTTAGCAATTTCAAACAATGTTGGAACTTGCTTCCTGACACAACTTTGGTTATCATATATTGGGTTCTCATTTGTATGCACCTTCATAAGGGAAATACTACCTTCCTCTATGATACCTCGAACAAAATGATATCTCACATCTATATGCTTGGTACGAGCATGATGAACCTGATTTTTAGCCAAATGAATTGCACTTTGGCTATCACAGCTTAGATTCACACATTCCTGTTTAAACCCCAAATCATCTAGAAGTCCCCACAACCACAATGCTTCCTTGACTCCTTCTGCCATAGCCATGTATTCGGTCTTTATAGTAGATAGAGCCACCGTGGCCTGTGGTGGCCTGTAACATTGATCGCCAACTAACTGGAGCACCATGTGTTTTAAACACATAACCAGTAGTAGATCTTTGTTTATCTAGATCACCGGCATAATCAGAATCAATAAAACCATCTACCTGACATGTATCTCCACCAAAGCACAAACCCGTGTCAACAATACCTTTTAAGTACCTTGAAACCCATTTCACAGCTTCCCAATGTGTCTTTCCTGGATTCGCCATGAATCTACTGACAACACTAACCGCTTGTGAAATATCTGGACGTGTACACACCATGGCGTACATTAAACTTCCAACTGCACTAGCATAAGGTACATTATCCATGTATGCCTTATCTTCCGTTATAGTGGGAAATTGTTTACCAGAGAGTCTAAAATGTGAAGCCAATGGAGTTACCACTGACTTAGCACTTTTAATCCCAAAACTTTCAATAACCCGCTAAAGGTAGCCTTTCTGGCTCAAGAACAATTTTCGATTTGATCCATCTCTTCTAATCTCCATACCCAGTATTTTCTTTGCAGCGCCCAAATTTTTTGTCTCAAACTCTTCACCGAGTTGAGTTTTCAAACTATTTATCTCCACCTTGCTTTTTGAAGCAATAAGCATGTCGTCCACATACAATAGAAGATAAATATAATCACCTCCACGAAGTTTACGAATGTATACACAACAATTATAATTACTTCTAGAAAACCCTTGCTTTAACATAAAGGAATCAAATCGCTTGTACCACTGCCGTGGAGATTGCTTCAATCCATAAAGTGATTTCCTCAAACGACATACCTGACTCTCTTTACCCTTAATCTTGTATCCCTCAGGTTGATACATAGAGATTTCCTCATCCAAATCACCGTGTAAGAAGGTTGTCTTCACATCAAGTTGTTCTAGCTCAAGATCACCATGAGCAACGAGACTTAATAGCAACGAGACTTAATCAACACCTTCTTTCTGTGCAAATCCCTTGATCACTAGCCTAGCCTTATGTCTTATACCATCGGTCTTGGAAGGATCCTATTTTCTTTTATACACCCACTTACAACCAATAGCAGTCTTTCCCACGAGCAATGAGACTACCTCCCATGTCTTGTTTTTATGAAGAGATTGCATCTCTTCCTCCATAGCAACCAACCAACTCTCTCTATCCTTGTCTTTGACAGCTTGTTTGAAGGTGATCGACTCATCATCCTCCACCGAGAGTGTATATTCTACCAAGTTAACCTGCCCGTAATGCCTCAGAGGTTTGTCTGACCCAAACTTCTGAACTGATTTATAACTCCTCTTTGGCCTAGTGGTTGCCAAAGATTCATGGTGCTGTTGTTGTAAGACATGTACATTTACCCGCTGAATCTCCTTATGTTCATCCTCCTCATCATTTTGATTAACACCAGGATGCTCCACCTCAACATGACTAGTATCTGGTTGGTTTCTAGATTCTATCTCCACCACTTGAGTATTTGAATTAGTCCCGACATTACCATTATTTGGCACCATAGCTTTGGATAAAGCTATCATAGATTTTTCATCAAAGGTTACATCCCTGCCGATTACAAATTTAGAATCCTCTATACTCCAAAGACGGTAGCCATTAACGCCTTTGGGCCCAAGAATATTGCTTGCTTGGCTCTTTCATCAAGTTTGTTACCTTTGACATGAAAATAAGCTGACCCAAAGACTCTAAGTCTCTTGTAATCTGCATGTTCCCCTGACCACACCCTATAAGGCGTGTCTCCATCTAAATAAGAATGTGGTGATCGATTAACTATATAACAAGTTGTAGCAACCGACTCTGCCCACCATTCCTTGCCTAAGCCAGAATTAGAGCGCATACACCTAGCCTTCTCAAGTAGTGTACAATTTAAGTCTTTCCGCGACTTCATTCTGTTGTGGTGTGTCTTTGGCTGTCCAGTGTCTTACAATGCCTTCCTGATAAAAAAAACTCCTTAAAAGCTCCCTCTGTGTACTCCGTACCATTATCAGACCGCACAATTTTTAGCTTTCGACCCGTTCTGTTCTCAACCCGTTCTAGTTTCATCCATGGTTAGAGTATCACCCACAAGCATCAATGTTTGAACTAGATTTTCATAGGACTTTGGTAATGAAACTAATAACATGAGCGCTTGGTCTTCCTCTTCTATCTTCACATCTATATCCTTTAAGTCTGATATAATCCTATCAAACTTATTGATATACTCCCGAATTGAGGTGCCTTCTTCCATCTTGCATGTATACAATTTGGATTTTAGATAGATCGTGTTCGTTAGAGTTTTCGTCATGAAATTTGTCTCTAAATTTTCCCACACGCCAGCAGTCGTTGCTTCTTCATTTACCAAGAATGCAACACCCCTCTCAAGGCACAAGATTATAGTTGCTCGTGCTTCAAGATCTAACTCCTCCCGATCTGTTAGGTTATGATACATATGACAATTCATAAATCATGCGGAAAAACCATAAAGCCAGGAAAACATATTATTTACACATAATCATTTAGCATAGTTTAGATGCATACACTTTGTTGCGTGCCTTCCCTAGCTGCGCCCGAACCGAACAAGAACAAGTCTTTAGGACTCCAAGTGTCGTCCCTCCGTAGATAGTCCACAACACGTCCGGATCCGCCTTAAGCTTGACCAACTAGGATCGCCCTTAAGGTACTTAGAATTTTCCGTTAGTATAGGCAATTGTATGACTGAATTTTTGCTCTCAAAAATCACTTTGAATACTTGAATACTCTGTGCAAAATAATGACCCTAGGCCTTTATTTATAGAGGTATGGAAAGGGAATCGTAATCCTATTAGGATACGAATTAATTAAACTAGAATCCTAATAGAATTCTTATTTAATTAATTCATCCTTTTAGTTTTAGGAATTTAATCATTAGTTGAAACCTGATTGCTTTAAGATTCGTATAGCGCACAAACACACACGCACGCACAGCAGCCCACGAGGGGCGCCATGCGCGCGCGCGCAGCCCGCGAGCTCGCAACCCACTGCCACAAGCCCACACGCTGCTGCAGCCTTAACGCGCGCTGGGCCTGCCTTGCGGTGGGCCTGGCGCAACCTTGGCTGGTGCGTTTGTGGCGCGCTGGCTTGCTGGGCGATGGCCCGACTTCGTGCTGGGCCTTCGTCTGGCAGGCCTCGTCCGATGCTAATTCGTACGATACGCTTCCGATTAATTTCCCGATTCCGGACTTCATTTCCGATACGAACAATATTTAATATTTCCGATTCCGGAATTAATTTCCGTTTCGAACAAATATTTAATATTTCCGTTTCCGGAATTATTTTCCGATTCCGATAATATTTCCGATTCTGACAATATTTCCGTTTCCGGCAATATTTCTGATTCCGGCAATATTTCCATTTCCGATAATATTTTCCGATACGTACCATGTTTCCGTTTCCGGCACCATTTACGACTTGGATAATATTCATATTTACGGTACGATCCATATTTCCGTTTCCGGCAATATCATCGTTTCCGGAGCATTCATTTCTTGCCTGTGACGATCTCAGCTCCCACTGAAACCAAGATCCGTCGATTCCGAATATCTATAGATGGAGTATTTAATGCCATTAAATACTTGATCCGTTTACGTACTATTTGTGTGACCCTACGGGTTCAGTCAAGAGTAAGCCGTGGATTAATATCATTAATTCCACTTGAACTGAAGCGGCCTCTAGCTAGGCATTCAGCTCACTTGATCTCACTGAATTATTAACTTGTTAATTAATACTGAACCGCATTTATTAGACTTAACATAGAATGCATACTTAGACCAAGGGCATTATTTCCTTCAGTCTCCCACTTGTCCTTAGGGACAAGTGTGCATTTCCTAATTCCTTTGTCGCTCGATGCTTGCTCTTGAACATAAGGTAAGAGTTGTCATCCTTATTATGTCCAGAGGTGTTCCTCGGTTTCAGAGTTCAACTGATCAAATAAACAGATAATCATAGCCTATGATTCATCCGAGCACGGCCATGCATTTCACAGTTTCTAGCTCTCCGAGTGGCCTTGTACAACTTTTAAGTATCCCATCCCGATTTATGGGAGGACAATCCCAATCTTGCGATCTTGAGATTAGACTTCGTTTGATAGGTGATTACCTGAGCGTGCCTTTATAGCCTCTTTTTACGGTGCGACGGTTGGTCAACGTCAAAGCAACCAGTTCTCAAACAAGTAATCTCAAATCACTTAGGTATTGAGGATTTAGTGTCTAATAATTTTAATGAAATTTACTTATGACAGATTTTCATCTCTTACAGTAAAGTTTCATAGGTCTGTCCGATACTAGTCTTCCCAAAATAAGTATCTATGCAAATGATTATGACATTGCCATGTCCACATAGTTCAAGAAACAGAACTACTAGTCATCTTGCATTCTAATCGTCTAACGTTTTCTATGCGTCCAATTTTATAGAAAACTCCAACTAGGGACCATTTTCAACCTTTGACATTCAAGTTCACTTGATAGACATTTCTTAGTCACAGGAATGGTCCTGACAGTCTATCTTGAATATATCGTCAAATTGAAGGGACTCATCATTTAATAAACCACAAATTAAATGGAAAAATGAATTCTTTTCATTTGTTGTGAATGATTAACCAATAATGTTTTACAAAGATTTAAACTCTAAAACTTTAAAACATTAAAAGGGATATCAAAGCCATTCTCCAATATGCTTGATTCCCATAGCTGCAGTGTGCGAGTTGTGCTTTGCCTGCGGCAGAGGTTTAGTCAATGGATCTGATATGTTGTCATCAGTTCCAATCTTGTTTATCTCGACTTCTTTTCTTTCAACGAACTCTCGTAGAAGGTGAAATCTACGAAGTACATGCTTGACTCTCTGGTGGTGTCTGGGCTCCTTTGCCTGTGCAATAGCTCCGTTATTATCACAATACAGGGCTATTGGTCCTTTAATGGAGGGGACTACACCAAGTTCACCTATGAACTTCCTTAGCCATATAGCTTCCTTTGCTTCTTCATGTGCAGCAATGTACTCCACTTCAGTTTAGAATCCGCAATGGTGCTTTGCTTAGCACTTTTCCAGCTTACTGCACCTCCGTTGAGGCAGAAGACAAACCCAGATTGTGATCTGAAATCATCTTTGTCGGTTTGGAAACTTGCGTCTGTATAGCCTTTAACAATTAATTCATCATCTCCACCATAGACCAGGAAGTCATCTTTGTGCCTTTTCAGGTACTTCAGAATATTCTTGGCTGCAGTCCAATGCGCCACTCCTGGGTCTAACTGGTATCTGCTCCTAGCACTGAGTGCGTACGCAATATCCGGGCGAGTACATATCATAGCATACATTATTGAACCAATCAATGATGCATATGGAATCCCATTCATTCGTCTACGCTCATCAAGTGTTTTTGGGCACTGAGTCTTGCTTAGAGTTATTCCATGAGACATGGGTAGGTAGCCTCGCTTGGAGTCTGCCATCTTGAACCTATCAAGCACCTTATTGATATAAGTGCTTTGACTAAGTCCAATCATCCTTTTAGATCTATCTCTGTAAATCTTGATGCCCAATATGTACTGTGCTTCTCCTAGATCTTTCATCGAAAAACATTTCCCAAGCCAAATCTTGACAGAGTTCAACATAGGAATGTCATTTCCGATAAGTAATATGTCGTCGAAATATAATACTAGGAAAGCAATTTTGCTCCCACTGACCTTCTTGTATACACAAGATTCGTCTGCGTTCTTGATGAAACCAAAGTCACTGACTGCTTCATCAAAACGTATATTCCAGCTCCTGGATGCCTGCTTCAATCCGTAGATTGACTTCTTTAGTTTGCATACCTTTTTAGCATTCTTTGGATCCTCAAAACCTTCAGGCTGTGTCATAAACACAGTTTCTGTTAAAACGCTGTTTAAGAAAGCAGTTTTGACATCCATCTGCTATATTTCGTAATCATAATATGCAGCGATTGCTAACATTATCCGAATAGACTTTAGCATTGCAACTGGTGAAAAGGTTTCATCGTAATCCACACCGTGGACTTGCCTGTAACCTTTTGCAACCAATCTAGCTTTGAAAACTTCAAGTTTCCCATCCTTGTCCTTTTTCAGTTTGAAAACCCATTTGCTTCCAATGGCTTGGTAGCCATCTGGCAAATCGACCAAATCCCATACTTGGTTTTCAGACATGGAGTCTAATTCAGATTGCATGGCTTCTTGCCATTGCTTGGAGCTAGGGCTCGTCATAGCTTGTTTGTAAGTCGCAGGTTCATCACTTTCAAGTAATAGAACGTCATAGCTCTCGTTCGTCAAAATACCTAAGTACCTTTCCGGTTGAGATCTATATCTTTGCGATCTACGCGGGGTAACATTTCTAGATTGACAATGATTCTCACCAGATTCTTCTAAAGATCTCTGAGTTTCATCCTGAATGTCATCTTGAGCATTCTCTAGAGTTTGTTGTTCGACTCGAATTTCTTCGAGGTCTACTTTTCTCCCACTTGTCATTTTGGGAATGTAATCTTTCTCCAAAAAGACACCATCTCGAGCAACAAACACCTTGTTCTCAGATGTATTGTAGAAGTAATACCCCTTTGTTTCCTTTGGATAGCCCACAAGGATACATTTGTCAGATATTGGATGAAGTTTGTCTGAAATTAATCTTTTGACGTATACATCACATCCCCAAATCTTAAGAAAAGACACATTTGGAGGTTTTCCAAACCATAATTCATATGGAGTCTTTTCGACAGCTTTAGGCGGAGCTCTATTTATAGTGAGTGCAGCTGTATTTAGTGCATGTCCCCAAAATTCTAATGGAAGTTTGGCCTGACCCATCATTGACCTGACCATGTCTAGCAAGGTTCTGTTCCTCCGTTCCGACACACCGTTCCATTGTGGTGTTCCAGGAGGAGTCAATTATGATAGAATTCCACATTCTTTCAGATGGTCATCAAATTCATAGCTCAGATATTCACCGCCTCTGTCAGATCGCAGTGCCTTAATCTTCTTGCCTAATTGATTCTCTACTTCACTCTGAAATTCCTTGAATTTGTCAAAGGATTCAGACTTATGCTTCATTAGGTAGACATAACCATATCTATTGAAGTCATCAGTGAAAGTGACAAAGTAGCTGAAACCACCTCTAGCATTTGTACTCATTGGTATGGATTAAACCCAATAGTTCATTTGCTCTTTCTCCAACTTTAGAGAAAGGTTGCTTTGTCATTTTGCCAAGTAAACATGATTCGCATTTACCATAATCCTCTAAGTCAAATGGTTCTAGAATTCCTTCCTTTTGAAGTCTTTCTAAGCGTTTCAAGTTTATATGGCCTAATCGACAATGCCACAGATAGGTGAGATCTGAATCATCCTTTTTGGCCCTTTTGGTATTTATGTTATATACTTGTTTGTCGTGATCTAATAAATAAAGTCCATTGACTAATCTAGCAGATCCATAAAACATCTCTTTAAAATAAAACGAACAACTATTGTCTTTTATTAAAAAGGAAAATCCCTTAGCATCTAAGCAAGAAACTGAAATGATGTTTTTAGTAAGACTTGGAACATGGAAACACTCTTCCAGTTCCAAAACTAGCCCGGAGGGCAACGACAAATAATAAGTTCCTACAGCTAATGCAGCAATCCGTGCTCCATTTCCCACTCGTAGGTCGACTTCTCCCTTGCTTAACTTTCTACTTCTTCTTAGTCCCTGTGGATTGGAACATAAGTGTGAGCCACAACCTGTATCTAATACCCAAGAAGTTGAATTAGCAAGTATACAGTCTATAACGAAAATACCTGAAGATGGAACGACTATTCCGTTCTTCTGATCTTCCTTTAGCTTCAAGCAATCTCTCTTCCAATGCCCCTTCTTCTTGCAGTAGAAGCATTCGGATTCAGAAGTGGGTTGACTGACCTTCCTCTTTACAGATTTGGCGCCAGTTTTCTTAGTTGGGCTGGCCTTGTTGCCCCCTTTCTTAGCATTCCTCTTCTTTCCAGATTTCTTGAACTTGCCCCCACGCACCATAAGCACATCCTGCTTATCACTTTTGAGCGTCTTTTCAGCGGTATTCAGCATACCGTGAAGCTCAGTGAGCGTTTTGTCCAGACTATTCATACTGTAGTTCAGTTTGAACTGATCATACCCGCTATAAAGAGAATGGAGGATGGTGTCTATAGCCATTTCCTGAGAAAATTGCTGATCCAGCCGACTCATATTCTCAATGAGTCCAATCATTTTGAGAACATGTGGACTTACGGGCTCGCCTTTCTTAAGCTTGGTCTCAAGAATTTGCCTATGAGTCTCGAATCTTTCGACTCGAGCCAGATCTTGGAACATGTTCTTTAACTCACTGATGATTGTGAAAGCATCTGAGTTGATGAACGTTTTCTGTAGATCTGCACTCATGGTGGCGAGCATTAGACATTTCACATCCTTGTTGGCATCATCCAACGATTGAGGGCTGCCTGAGTGACCCCGTCGCCTGCGGCTTCGGGCATCGCCTCTTCTAGGACATACTCCTTTTCTTCCTGCATAAGAACTATTTGCAAGTTCCTTTGCCAGTCAAGGAAGTTCTTCCCGTTCAACTTCTCCTTTTCGAGAATTGATCGAATGTTGAATGAATTGTTGTTTGCCATATTTAAAACTACAATTGAAAAGAATAAACAAATAAATAACCATTCACAGTTTCTCTTAATAAACTTAAATTCTAGCATATCATGCATAATTCAATGTTCATTAAGCATTTTATTCAAGTTATGTGTTCCGGCAGGTGTGAATAAAATGATTCCAAGATCCTAAAATCATTGAAGAACTAAGCACAGTTTGTCGACTTAATCCTAAAACATCTTAGGTAAGCAAAAGCCTTTTGCTAATAGTCTAGAAACTATTCTTGGTTGATAGGTACGTCTAAGAACTTATTAGGTAAACCTATCGATTTTGCCACGACATAAAAGGACTCCTTACTTATATCGTTGAGTTTCACCAAAACTAACATGTACTCACAATTATTTGTGTACCTTGCCCCTTTAGGACCAATAAGTAACACCTCGCTGAGCGAAAACTATTACTAGATTGATGTAAAGGATATCCAAGCAAGTGTATATTTTGGCATGGCACCTTTTAACTCAATTTTTAAGTTTGGAACTTAAGGCTCTTACTATGTTGGTTAGATTTTAAGTGAACTAAAATCCTTAATCATGCAACATAATCAAGCTTTGATCTCATGCATTTTAAGACATATTTAAAAGCAATAAATAACTTAAAATATGCATAAGATAAATGTGATCTAGTATGGCCCGACTTCATCTTGAAGCTTTAACTTCAAAGTCCGTCTTGAAAATCTCCGTGGGAGGCACCATTTTCTTCAAATAGGATAAGCTATAATTAAAACTAATTACAACTATTTGATGGTACGCAGACCATATTTGAATTGAAAAACAACTTTGGTACTTTAGACCAAATACATTCAAATTAATGGTACGCAGACCATATTTTCTATCCTATTTGCGCCATACTAGTCACTTCATAACCTGCAAAACAGTACATATGCAATATATACCATTCACCCATTCATTAACATGAATGGCCCACATAGCTGGTTAGTAAAACACATTATGCATCACGTAAACATTTGCAGCAATTAATCAAGGGCACCAATAATCTACCAATTATTCAGTCCTTATTAATTCTAATCAAGTTGTTTTAACCTTAAGGATTTGTAGACCTAATCAAGAGTATATGACTAAAAAGGGCTCCCACTTAAACCAATAAATTCATATGCTTTACTAATTTTAAACATAAAAATGTATTTCTAGTCTAACCGGAAACATACAAATTTAATTAAAATTTAAAGCTCATATAAATTTATAATTGAATCCAAAAAGTTTAATTTAATTTCAGTCGTATTTAAATTAATTCATGATTTTAATTTTAGTAAAATAATTAGAATAAATAAAATTTATTATAATTACAATATTCAAAATTAAAATCCAAGAAAATAATTTAAATTATTAATTTTAAAATTAATTAAAATTACGTAAACTGAAAATTTCAAATTAAAATTTCAAAACGATCTAATCGCAACGCAACAATCCCACGCAACGCACGCCCATGGGCCACACGCACACAGCCATCGCTGGCCATGTGCGCGCAGCCCATGCGCTGTGTCGCAATGCTGCTGCTCACCATCGCAAGGCATCACGCGAGCTGGTGCTCGCTGCGCGCGCCAGCGCTCGACTTAACAAGCATGCTGCCGCAGCCCATCGCTGGGCGCAACGCTTGTCGCACGCACAACAAGCACGCTGCACGCCATCGCTGGGCGCAGCGCTCGTCGCACGTCGCAATAAGCACGCTGCTTGCCATCGCTGGGCGCAATGCTTGTCGCACGCACAACAAGCACGCTGCACGCCATCGCTGGGCGCAGCGCTCGTCGCACGTCGCAATAAGCACGCTGCACGCCATCGCTGGGCGCAGCGCTCGTCGCACGTCGCAATAAGCACGCTGCACGCCATCGCTGGGCGCAGCGCTTGTCGCACGCACAATAACGCTCGCTGCGCGCGAGCGATCGATGCTGGGCGTAGCACTCGTGGCACGCGAGTTTCGCTCGCTGCGCGCGAGGCTCCGCACGCTTGCACGAGGCAGTGCGCGCTAAGGCGCAGCTCGCTTGCTGCCCACACGCGACTGCTTGTGCCTTGCTCTCGCCCTCGCCCATTCGCCCATTGCACACAGCCCACGACACAAGGCAGGGCTGCTGCCTTGTGCTCGTGCACCATGGCCTTGCTCATTGCATTCGTGCCGCATGGGCGACGAGCTCCCTTGCTCGTCGTCACATGCCCGCACTATACAACACCCCTTAAGGATAACACGTAGCGTCCATTGCTTTGTGCGTACAAGTTATATGAGCGAATCGCTTAAAAATTTTAAATTTTTATTCAAAATTAATGACAAATTAATAAATAATATTAATTTCATAATTTTAGGGCAAAAAATCGAAAATTTATTATTTAATTGATTTCCGATTAAATGGATTCAAGTCTAGGTCATAAAAAGTTTAAAATTTAACATAAATTTACAATTTTTATGGTGGTTTTTTATCATAGGTATCTAATTAAATTTAACTAATTATGAAAATCAAATTAATTCTAAATTATTCCAATTTTCAACAAATTAATCATAATTACAAATTAGATTGCATAATTAACAAGGCTAGGCATTCAAACTTGTTAAACATATACAGTAGGTCAATCAAAAATTCAAGATTTATCAACAAGAATCGCAAATATTTAATTTAACATCTTAAATTTACGAAATTTTGCATTCGAAAAACTAAAACCTCCGAAAAGTCATAGTTAGGCTTCGAATTTGAGAATTATGGGTTCGGCCGAAAAATATAATTTTTTGTCAAAATTTTAGAATGCCTTTTACATGCGGAATTGACACAAAAATCACTCGATTTGGATGAGTAACGAAGAAACTGCCGAAAAACTGCGTACGTATAATTAAATAAACGCAATTTGCAATTAATTAACAATTACGAAAATTAATCACCCCTTTTAATTCTTGCAAATTTGTAATATTTAACCAAGTTCATGCAATTTAGATTATGAAAATAATAAGAGGCTCGTGATACCACTGTTAGGTTATGATACATATGACAATTCATAAATCATGCGGAAAAACCATAAAGCCAGAAAAACATATTATTTACACATAATCATTTAGCATAGTTTAGATGCATACACTTTGTTGCGTGCCTTCCCTAGCTGCGCCCGAACCGAACAAGAACAAGTCTTTAGGACTCCAAGTGTCGTCCCTCCGTAGATAGTCCACAGCACGTCCGGATCCGCCTTAAGCTTGACCAACTAGGATCGCCCTTAAGGTACTTAGAATTTTCGGTTAGTATAGGCAATTGTATGACTGAATTTTTGCTCTCAAAAATCACTTTGAATACTTGAATACTCTGTGCAAAATAATGACCCTAGGCCTTTATTTATAGAGGTATGGAAAGGGAATCGTAATCCTATTAGGATACGAATTAATTAAACTAGAATCCTAATAGAATTCTTATTTAATTAATTCATCCTTTTAGTTTTAGGAATTTAATCATTAGTTGAAACCTGATTGCTTTAGGATTCGTATAGCGCACAAACACACACGCACGCACAGCAGCCCACGAGGGGCGCCATGCGCGCGAGCGCAGCCCGCGAGCTCGCAGCCCACTGCCACAAGCCCACACGCTGCCGCAGCCTTGGCGCGCGCTGGGCCTGCCTTGCGGTGGGCCTGGCGCAGCCTTGGCTGGTGCGTTTGTGGCGCGCTAGCTTGCTGGGCGATGGCCCGACTTCGTGCTGGGCCTTCGTCTGGCAGGCCTCGTCCGATGCTAATTCGTACGATACGCTTCCGATTAATTTCCCGATTCCGGAATTCATTTCCGATACGAACAATATTTAATATTTCCGATTCCGAAATTAATTTCCGTTTCGAACAAATATTTAATATTTCCGTTTCTGGAATTATTTTCCGATTCCGATAATATTTCCGATTCTGACAATATTTCCGTATCCGGCAATATTTCTGATTCCGGCAATATTTCCATTTCCGATAATATTTTCCGATACGTACCATGTTTCGATTTCCGGAAACATTTACGACTTGGATAATATTCATATTTCCGATACGATCCATATTTCCGTTTCCGGCAATATCATCGTTTCCGGAGCATTGATTTCTTGCCTGTGACGATCTCAGCTCCCACTGAAACCAAGATCCGTCGATTCCGAATATCTATAGATGGAGTATTTAATGCCATTAAATACTTGATCCGTTTACGTACTATTTCTGTGACCCTACGGGTTCAGTCAAGAGTAAGCTGTGGATTAATATCATTAATTCCACTTGAACTGAAGCGGCCTCTAGCTAGGCATTCAGCTCACTTGATCTCACTGAATTATTAACTTGTTAATTAATACTGAACCGCATTTATTAGACTTAACATAGAATACATACTTGGACCAAGGGCATTATTTCCTTCACGATGCTCATCCTTCATATCTCTGGGTTTTTGTTCTTTTCCCGTTAGCGCTTTGTGCAGCTTTTGCGAAATTAGCAAATTTTTCATTTGCATCCTCCAATAGGAAAAATCATTCTTCCCATTGAACTTTTCAATTTCATATTCCCAACTTTTACCGTTCCATTAGTACAAGCCATTATAAATATTTTTCAAAATAAAAAATTTAACCACTTAATATTTTGACGTTGGCTCTTGATACCAATTGTTAGAGCTCGCAGCGGAAATTTGACTTCTACTAGATAATACGAAATCGATACCTCACAAATAAATAATATTTTATGGATAAACAAACAATCCTTATGAAGGAAATAATAAATATAACGTAAGAAAATATAAACTTTCTTAAACTAAACTTTTATATGATGTAAATTGTTGAATTGAATTCTACATTACGCTTCTACATATTTATAACAACTTATAAGCTAAATAAGGAAAAACAATTATTGGAGCATGTTGGAAACGACCCATAATATTTTTCAATCATTCCTTTTTCTTTTCCTATAGCTTCTCTTCTCCTTTCACATAATTTAACTCTTCTTAAATTAGATATAACTAATTTTGGAATTAATGATATCCAATTCCCACAAGTAGCAATAGAACCCATAACCCATGGAGCTCAACCCTAGTTCTCTTAACATTTGAGAAATCCATAGAACATCACATGTAGTAATGTTCACTAACCCGCTTTTGCAAGCGACCTTGCAACCATGCCTTGTCTTTTTAGATTTCGAAGACAATAGAGAATCCAAGGAGGATACAAAAGCCTGAGGTTGACCTCCTACTCAAAGGACATCCAGCGTAGTCACTGTCATAATAAGCAGTCAAGTGTGTTTCAAATGTGTTGTGAGTTGCAAGTAGGATGCCTTGACCCGGTGAGGAAGATAGGTTTACATGCACAAATAGGTTTTCCAGTCTGCATAACCTTGAGGAAACTTCATGTAGACTGTTTCATTGATGTTTCCAAGGAGAAATACATTCTTTACATCCATCTGTTCCACAAACCAACCTTCCATGGCTGCAACAATGACCTGACTGTTGCCAATTTTGCTACCGGGGAAAAGGTTTGATCATAGTCTAAACCTGGTCTTTGATTATTCCCAAGTACCAAGCTGGACTTATGTCTCTCAATATTCCCGTCGCTTTCATGATTTGTTTTGTATAGCCACTTGTTCCTATGGATTTCTTTCCTTTTGGTAACTCGGTACTGGTTCATGTTTTATTTCTCTCAAGAGCTTCTAGCTCTTCATTCATGGCTCTTATCCATTGATGATGATGCATTATATTGCCTGTTTGAAGAACTGAGGATCAGGCTAAGGATTGCTAGTTACTCTAGCAAGGAAACACCTTTCTGAGTTGTGGCAATATTTGCAATCTTAGGTGCCGCAACATTGTTGGTTTGATAACTATCCATCCAATGTGGCCTTTTGGTAGGTCTGTTAGACTTCCTCACAAAAGGAGAAGAAACTTGTTGAGGTACTGAGATGTAGGAGATGAGGTTGTAGGAGATGAGGTTGTCTGGAATACAAGCATTAGTGTTGTATTCACTTGTTTTAGGCAATAGGCTAGATATGTAATTTAACGTCTCTTGAGTCAAATGTCAAGTTAGTCAAGAGATTTAGCAGCCTATACCCTTTTTGCTTCAAAGGGTAACCAAGGAACAAGCAAGTTACACCTCTTGCTTTGAACTTATCTTTGTGATGTTCTGGGTTATAAGCAAAGGCAAGACAACCAAAAGCTTTCATATAGTTATAAGTGGGGTTTGTCCCAAATAGACTTTCACAGGGTGTCATTTTTTAGAGAATAGGGGAAGGCACAATCACCCAAAAAACTGAGAGGTAACCCGGTTTGAAACCTCAAAGCCCTAGCCATCTCAAACACATTTCTGTGCTTTCTTTCGGCTCTCCCATTTTGCTGGTACAACTTGTTTGATGAACAATGCCCTTCTCTCCAAAGAACTTTTTTACATTTCTCATCATCTAGTTCTAGAGCATTGTTAGACTTAATCACTTTTACTCTTTTGTTGAAGTGATTTTTAGCAAAGCGGACAAATTCTTGGATTGCACCAAAATGCTTCTGATTTGAACTTCAGAAGGTGCACCCATGTGGTTCTTGTGCAGTCAGCTACAATGGTTATCTATGACCCTTCCTTGTACTCACTCTATATGCACCCCAAGTATCTACGTGAATGAGTTCAAATGGAATGCTAGCATGAGATTTACTTTCCTGATATGGAAGTTTTGTGAATTTTACGAAAGGGCATGGCACGCATACTCCATTCTTGTTCATAACTTCCTTTGAGAGATCAAGAATCAACCTGATCCTCTCCTAGGGATGCATGACAGAATATGTGATGCCACAAGACAGATTTACTGTTTTTTTCTTTTTCTTTTCTGAACTGCACTCCACATCAGTAATTCCCATCTTGTTGGATGCATTATGAGCAGCATTTCACTCTTTCCTTTCTTATCATCTTTCAGATACTTGTCTTTCTTTAATATCTTAACTATCTGATTCATAGGCTCATTCATCAGGTCGTAAGGATCATTAAGTGCTCTTCCGATTCCCAGCACTTTGTCTGTGTTCACATCCTGTATCATACATCCTCTAGGATAGAATTGAACTCTCCGATTATCATGTGAAACTAGCTTGTTCACAGATAGTAACTTGTTGCTTAAATTCAGGTACATACAAACATTCCATTATGCAATTTCACATCTCCAATGTGACTGATTTCAGAGGTTCCACCTGTAGGTAAATTAATTCTAGGACTGTTTCTTTCTAAAACAGGATTTATTAATTTTTCAAAATTACTTACCATGTGGTCTGAAGCCCTGGAGTCCATGATCTATTCGTTCATCTCAGTTATTAGGACACCATGTTACCATCCCACGATAGTTGTGGTGTAGCTACCAACATTTGATCTTGTAGAAGCAGGTAGAATCTTAAGGAGTTATTCCAGTTGATGAGCTGGAATTCTTGCGCTAGATTCAACATCATTTTGCATATCTGCAGCCATTTTGACCATTTTCACCCCTTCCTTTAGTTATTTGTTGTTGAACCCAGAGTTCTTGCTGGTGTTGCTTCCTGTCCTTCACCTCTTTGTGGTCTCTTAGATCTAGGATGCCGAGGTGGATATCCTATGACAGCTATTCTAGGATAACTAATAGAAAACAATAAAACAAAGACAATCATTACAAACTGTCATTTCCACCGTTTTTTAAGGCTAGGAAGATAAAATCTTCTCTGAAGCACATGACATTTCAATATGACGGCTAGCTATAGATATTTATTTTGGTGGGCTGGCTTGATTGATTGGGCTGCTTTACTAATTGCTGATCTTGCATCCTACAACTGAACATGAACATAGGGCTCAAAGCTTTTGAGTATGATTGATACGATCATAACTTTTTAACTTTATGTTCATCTGGAATGCACATCATTATCCTTGGTCCATCTTATGGTAATTGCACATCGACCTCCCTCTCTTGCTTGGAAGATACACGTGCTTCCATGATCACCTACAGTTCATCTCAACATGCTTAACACAAATCTCAAACTTGATTATGGGAACCACCTTAGTTAACATATTGACACCTTTCTTTTTGGTATGGGCTTCCACAGTTTCATTTGCGTCTTCTTTATTAATTCTGCAACCAATGATAGTTAACACCAATATTCTTGGTAAGGGCTCAATTCTTCTACTTTCACTCAAAACAAACTCTAAAAATCATTTAAGCTATAGCATTTCTTCACTTGATTCTTGTAATATACTCGTCTTAGACTCTTAGTCGTACACAATTGCTACACACTGTTGTAGCTTGAATTGACACGAAACTGCTCCTCCTGTATAATGTAAATGTAAATCCATATTTCATGTAGACATTATTCTATCAACGTAACTTGATCTTTAGGAAGGGTTATAGGCATTACAGGTCCAATCCACTTGTGACATAAGTTTTATTCAAGTTGTGCATGTGAACTTAGGTAATCCCAAAAAGTTCACTCGGCACACTTTGAGTTATCTTTGGTAGCTTCTATCAGAATATTTATTGAAGGTTTTTGCTGTATATGAAATTTCATAAAAGAAAGCAAGAAGTACAACAGAAAAAGACAAGGAAATACGAAAGAGAGGTTTCTGGGGAAGGTATCAAGTTGTTGAAACTGGTCCCTTTTATGGGGAGCAATTACAGTTAAGTGGTTGATCAAAGGGTAAATACGGTCTGATTGTGCTGTTTATTGGTCAGGGTGGGGTGAGGACACATGGGGGCTTCAATTTGGATGGTGAGATCGTCGTAGGAGCTCTAGTCTGCTGGGCAGACAAGTCACAAACCTTGTTTTTTGGTGATATCTTTCACTTCTGTTCCTTCCGTTGAGGCTCTCTTATGTATGAACTTGTTGGTAGGTTGTAAATCTTTGTGAGATTGATTTTGGGCTTTTGTTATCCTCATTTTTATCATATTAGGGAAGGAAAAGGTGGACTTCTTTATGTTTCATGGTTATACATTCCACACTGAAAAGTTTTTCCACATATAAATAACTTGAATTGTTTGTAAAAGGTGGACTTCTTTATGTTTCATGTGTTCTTTTGGTTGATTCACTGATTGTCTTACCTCGGTCTTGTGTGGGTGTTGAACTAATTTACTTGAGTCCTACGCATGGTTGGTTTGAATGGAAAGACAATGGTAGTTGTGGGATCGTGGCGGTGTGACCGAGTTAGTGATAGATAACAGTAACCTTTACGACGCCAATGGATATGGAATTTGGTGATGGTTGGAGACCTGGAGGTGTTGTCATAGCGGACTAGGAAGAATTTTAGCTTGGTAAGGCTACGTGATAGAGCAGAGGGGTATTGAGGTGGTTCCTTTCCTTCTATTTTCTTTCTTGATTCCGTTCCTTAAAGCTGAATGAAATTATTGGCTTGAGTGTACATTGTTATTTCATAAAATTTGCTTTGAAACAACAATGTACACTCAAGCCAAGTATCATGTATGCAACTTCCTATACATGATTCTTGAGTGTAAATTGTTGTTTCATAAAATTTGCTTTGTGTTTATTTAGAAACTCAGTAGAGATGACCATTATTGGCTTTGCATGGCTGAGTAATGCCACTTTGATTCCTTTTTAGGTTGCGGCTTTACTGGTTTTAGAATCTTTTTAGCTGGCTGTGTTTGGGGAGTTTAGAATTGTGAAGATGTCTAATAGTAAACATTTGTTTCATAAATTTTATTTGAAAAGTCGTTCTGAACTTCTGATGGGTATTGTGTTAGGGAGACGCTATATGTTGATAGGACACAAGAAAAGATATTATCTTGTCGGCGATAACCAGCATAAATGGATTTGGAGCTTTATTGCATATCTTTGTCATTCTAAGCTGGTCTCGACAAAGTTGAGTTGGCTTTGGTGGTTTGGTTTATGCTTGATACAACCATTATACGGAGTAACAGATTAACCCTTTGTTTGCTGTCTGGCGCACATATTAAGATGTTTGATAATTTCGTGCAAAATTGTGGAGCTCCTTTGTTTTCAGCATTATACCAAATGCTTATACTTGAAAGTCATGGAACTTTTCAAAGTCTATGGTTCAGGAGTTTTCTTTCTCTAAACCACACTTTCACGCTTGACTTTTAAATTTTCCCTGTCAGCTTTTCCTCAGTCTGCTTCATGTTGAAATTACAGGAAACATGTATGGGCGAATTATTGCCTTTTGTATCAAAATGAGAAACTACTCAATGAGAGTGCAGTTCTTCAGGATTTTGGCATATGTAATAATTCTCAGGTACCCTTTGTTACCCCAACGTACTTTTCAGTCCTTCAATTTTTGAGTTCATGTTATGTTGTATCTTCTTATTGTTATGTAAAGAGATCACTTTAAATTTGGCTCTTTCAATAAAAGCATATTTGACCACTTGAATCTCGTTCCTTGTTGTTAACAGGATTTGGATTTATTGGCTTGCATCTTTTTTGTTATGCAGGTTCAATTTATACCTTTCATTACGGCAACGCTAAACAAGAAACACACAAAAAGAAAAAAGCATCATTTTTTCCATGGTTTGAACAAGCTCTCGTAACACCACAGTAACTAAAATTGTAAATGATACCTTATGCAACGTTGATTTGAGCGGTATTGAAGGTAGAATCAAAAGTAAGATCGGATCAGTCGTTATATTGTCCCATATACAGGAGGAGAGTAGCAGTAGCTCACCCATCTTGAAACTTTAAAATAGTAAAAATGCTTCCCAGATGTATCCCTTTCTTTTATATAACTAAAAATTATTATGTGCACTTTAGTCCACCGTGCACCCAAGAGTATATTTGTGCTCATGGGTGGTCCCTTTCACATTTTCTCCTTACATGCGAGGAGAAAATGTGTGAGGGTGCACCATGCACCCTCTCATATTTTCTTACCTTCTTACCACACAATATTTAAAAAATTTCACTGTTTTTGTACTACTTTATCCATTTTCTTCTTGCAGTATCCATCTTTTTACACATTTATATTATCTAATCCATATTTTATTATATTAAACTAATTTTTCATTTTTATCTTAATATTTGTGCAAATAGTAATCGTAAAGATATTTATAAATTGGAGGTAGTAATTAACTTGGTGTCTCATTAGACAGGGGCGGAACCAAGGGGGGCTTGGCGGGGGCCATAGCCCCCCCTATGATTCAGCATAAATATTAAATATGCATTTAAAGACTACATATTATGAGTAGCTCAATTTGTTTGAATGTGTGTTGACGTTATGACCCTTCCAGGTTCGAAGCCTGCAGCACATTCTTTTCTTTTCTTTTATTTTTTATTTTTTATCCATTTTTTTCTCTGTCTCTTTCTCTTTCACTTGTACTTTTTATTTTTGAGGGGTTACAATAGTGCTACTACCTTATTTATACAACTGTATTACAGCTTTTTCTAAAATAACCATACATCTTAATTCAATTTATTGGGTAAAAGTTCATAAATTCAATACCTCTTATTTAAAATTCACAAATATGTTATACGGAGTACTTAAATGTACAATATGTTAAAGTATTTACAACAATGTTTGTGTTTCTCTATATTGTGGAACTCTATGTTATTTTATAAATGTGTTAATTTCTATATCTATTCTCTTATCAGTAAATATCCTTAATTTATATTCTAATGCTTTGAATAAAACTTAAGAAAATCGAAGGAATATTACTTCAATCTTTGAAATATTATGTGCAATAAAATTTATCATTTGTATTATTTTTGAGATAAAGATAATATATTCGATCGTATGTGAACCCTTGGCTCCCCCAAACTTCAATTTCTGGTTCCGCCACTGTCATTAGAGCTCAACATATTAACCCAACTTAACTTAAAGTTTAAATGAACTTCTGTTTTTTTATTTGTTGTTTCTTTGAGGGAAAGGTCTGAATGAACTTAGGCTCCACTTAGTTTTTTTAATATGATCTGAACGTGCTTTTTTCTAGTCTGATACTCATATGGTTTGACCTGATATGAAGTACTCTGTAATTAGTTTACTTTACTCTATGATAAATTTACTCAGTTTCTACTGCTTCTATTTCATATAACTTGAATTCTTTATGTAAATACTATATTGTATTATCAATGGACTTTTTGTTAAAAATGATATTTTATAACCAATATTGTTATAAATGACCTTTTATAATAAAAGTGGTGAATTGGGACAAAAAAAATTTTGTTGACTTAAATTGGCTGCCACGAATTGTTATTTTTACCCAATTTAAGTAACAAACTACTTTGTTGGAGCATCAATCTTCCTTTGTTGGCTGCGTTTTTTTGGAGAGAAAATGCAATTTGTTTTTTTTTAATATTTATGTCAGTTGGGGATTTTGGAGGGAGAATTGAGAATTGTTTTTTTTAAATCATCACATGCCACGTGTCAGTCTCCAGCGGACGCATGGCCAGGTCAATGCCTGATTCTTGGGTCAATTGCTAAAATTCGGCCAAAGGTCCAAGTCAACAAAAAAAAATTTATGTTTTACGTCCCAGTTCACCACTTTCGTTATAAAAGGCCTTTACTAACAAAATATTGATTAAAAAAGGTCATTTCTAACAAAAAGTTCATTATAAATCTACTCCAAATATAAAATGTATTAACTCAAAAATGTATTAACTTATGTCAATGAATTTGTTTTTTTTTTTTTTTTTTTTGAAAAATCACTTATTTTGAACAACCTAACAACTCCCCTGATATTAAATTTATGGGTCGCCACTACTAACAAGAATTATTTTCGTTCACTACACTCCTTATGTTCTAATGCACGTTCTTCTCACTTTCGGTTGGAATCCAAATGAGAACTTGTTTTTACTACTTTATTGCAGAGTTCAACATAGGATTGTCATTTTTGATAAGTATTATGTCATCAACATATTATACAAGGAAAGAAATCTTGCTTCCACTGACTTTCTTGTATACACAAGATTCATCTGCGTTCTTGACAAAGCCAAAATCACTAGCGACTGCATCAAAACGTATGTTTCATCTCCTTGATGCTTGCTTCAATTCATAAATGGATCTCTTAAGCTTGCATACCTTTTTAGCATTCTTTGGATACTCAAAGCCCTCAGGCTGTCATAAACACAGTTTCTGTTAAAACGTCGTTTAAGAAGACAATTTTGGCATCCATCTGCCATAATTCATAATTGTAATATGCAACGATTGCTAACCGGTGAAAAGGTTTCATCATAATCCACATTGTGGACTGCCTGTATCATTTTGCAACCAATCTAGTTAGAAAACTTCTAGTTTTCCGTCCTTTTCCTTTTTCAACTTGGAAACCCATTTACTTCCTATGCTTAGTAGCCATCTGGAAAGTCGACCAAATCCGGCCCGTTATTGGTTTTCAAACATGGAGTATGTTGCAGATTGCATGGCTTCTAGACATTGCTTGGAGCTAGGGCTCATCATAGCGTGTCTGTAGGTCGCATGCTCATCAATTTCAAGCAATAGAATTTGGGCTTTCGGACATTAAGATACCTACATACATTCCTGGCTGAACCCTATACACCTTTACGATCTACGCGGGGCAACAACTCTAGCTGATTCTTGATCCTCACCAGACACTTTAAAGTTCTCTAAGTTTCAACCTGAATACCGATTTGATCATTCTCAAGAGTTTGTTGTTCGACTTGAAGTTCTTCGTGAAGGAGATATTTCCTTCACGCAAGGTATATTAGTCTAATACCAAGTTTCAGATTAATTACGAACAATTCATTCAGTGAGATCAAGTGATCGGAACAGCTAGCTGGAGCAATGCTTCCGATCAATGAGTTCTAATCTATATTAGGCTCACAGATTTCTCTTGACTGAACCTATAAGGTCACACCATTGGTATGTAACAGATCATCGGATTAAATGGATCGGAAATTCCTTTAATAGCTTTTCGGGAATTAGTTAGGAAAAACATAAATATACGATATGACGTTGGATCGGAATCGTATATCGTATCGCGTATATTCGTAAGCTTGGCAAACGATAATCGTATCTTAGGACAGTGATTCGTCAAGTACTATACGATAACCAATAGCCGTAAGGCAGTGGTCGCGGATACGAGCAAGGCAAAGCTGCCGGCCCGTCGAGCCAAGCGCGCAAGGCCCAACGAGCGCAACAGCTTGCCAGCACGAGAGCAAGGCCCATGGCCTGCGGCTGGGGGCGCGCGGGACAGCAGCAGCAGCAGCACACCACAGCGAGGCCCAAGGCCCACGGCTGTGTGTTGCTGCGCGCGTGCTCGTAGGCTTGTGCGAGAGAGAGAGCTGGCCGGCCTAAGGCCTTGTGCTTTGGTCGGTCATGTTTTAACCTAATGGTTATAACACCTCCCCTCATTAGTATGTTTTTCCAACTTACACTTTACGTATATTCAGCTTAACCTAAATCAAAAGAGAAACCCTAATCTCTTTTGAGCCGTCGTTTAAACCGTTCTTCCCTAAAAGCTAAAATATCTTGAGTGACTTCTAAGCCATCGATCACAAGACGGATCTGAACATGTCGGTGAACCAAGTAGAGGAACGACATTTGGAGTTCTTGTTCGTGTTCATGATACGCTGAATCTAGGGAAAACACGCTACAAACGTAAGTCTGCTTGATCTGTACTTTATACATGGTTCCTGGCTTTGGGGATTATTCCGCTGTGTTAATATGTTTTTAACTGTATTCCCCTACAATGGTATCATGAGCAAAATGTAGTTTAAGTACTTTTTGGTATGTAACATGTTGGTGATGTTGTCGAATTTTTTCTGAATTTTTCGTGAATTTTTGAAATATTTCTGGATTATTGGATAGATCGTAGAATATGTTATGAATTCGAAAACTGTCGGAATTTCGATTTCTCTAACCCTAATCTAATTGAAAACGGCGTTTTAAGATCAACTCATGTGAACAGAATCGCAAAAACAGGCCTCGAAGGGCGTTTTGTTAATTAATCAATTAAATTAACAATTTGGGAAAGTTTTTCAATTAATTACTCGACCTAAACTACTCGGAATTAATTGAATTTTTTCCTACTATTCTTGGGTATAATTTAAAATTATGGTAAAATTTTCGGCCATAAATGTTAAGTATAAACCCTAATATTAATTTTCCCTAATTTAATGATTTTTAGATCGTAAATTGATTTTATTAATTATTTAGATCTGAAAATTTATTTAGTTGAAAAAGGGATTGTAAATTTCATGTTCAATGGCAGATTTAAAAATTTATGGATTAAAATTTTGATTAGATTCGTTAATTTTAATCGATCACCTAAACCAAATTTGATAAAAATCTGAAATTTAAATGTTTTGAACGATTTAAAATTTTGGATTGGATTATAATACTTATTCAAAATTTTGTTGATATTGATCGTTCGTTAAATTTGAATAATTTGTTAGCCTAGATTTATTATATTTCATTAATTCGATTGTTTGAAATTTAATAAAACGATCAATCGTTGTTTTTCGTAATTAAAACGAATAGTTTTGTTAAAATTATGGAAAATGATTTTTTCGTGAAATTTCGTTTCGAACATTAAAAAAGGTTAAATTTCCTCAACATACCACTAAGGTCTTAGCCTATAGTTAAAACTCATGACATGTGTACAATTGTAAATTCTCATCAATCTTGGTCTTAGCCTATCAGGTAATTTGAATCCTCATTTCCCCAATTGTAAATTCTATTACCCTTTGTGATTCATTTGCACCAAAAAATTAAAATAAATTAAACCACATTATCTTTCATTCCACTTCAATTCAATAGATAACTAGTGTGTGGCTCGGGCGTTGCCCCGAGTTTTTACTTTTATTCGGATTTTATTTGTTGTAAATATGTGCCCACATAAATAGTGTCGTCATAGAATTACGGGGGTGATACAAGATAGCGGCCGATTAACAACTTCCCCAAGCTGAAACCCCACATCCGAAAATCAAAACAAAGTCAGATCCTTTTATTCATCATTAGTTGATTAATTACTCTGAACATTGTTAGTGCATCATCCACCTAATGAAATTTTTATACCCATTGGTGGTCCCTATCACATTGTCTCCTCACATGTAAGGAGAAAACGTGAGAGAGTTCACGGTGCACCCGAGTGCTTGTATATTTTTCTATAATTACTCAACCACCGTCAATGTTTCTCCTCTTACTCCGGGCTTTTTTTGTTTGTTTTTTAGGCTTAATTTAGGAAAATAATAATTGTACATTTATGAATGAAGTAATCATTCCCCCCTTTTTGCATTCACTTTTGTTCAATTTGTTATTTTATTGTAAAAAGAACATATATATTTTAATAGAAAATA
Organism: Spinacia oleracea; assembly: GCF_020520425.1. NCBI lineage: Eukaryota > Viridiplantae > Streptophyta > Magnoliopsida > Caryophyllales > Amaranthaceae > Spinacia > Spinacia oleracea. The sequence goes on from NC_079492.1 coordinate 34,987,819, forward strand.
TAACATAAATTGTAGTTGGTTAAGATGGTAGGAAGTGTAACTTTTAACAAAGAGGTCTGGTGTTCGATCCTTACTACTTGTTTTTTGGTTATCAATAGCATGTCATGATCCTGATTAGTGGTGATGTGGCATAATAAGAAGGGATATACGTGACATGTGTACGTTCTTAAAAACGCCTTTTAATATATTAGTATAGATATTTGATAATCACACTCCAAAACTCGGTCTAAAACTATGACGTGCCATGATAAATAAACAATCGTATACGTTCTTAAAAACGCCTTTTAATATATTAGTATAGATATTTGATAATCACACTCCAAAACTCGGTCTAAAACTATGACGTGCCATGATAAATAAACAATCTAAATTGGGATTATATTCTTATTTATTTACTAGTTTTGAAGCCCGTGCAATGCACGAGTTTTTAAAAAATCCGAATTACCAAATATGATATCTCTGTATTTTCGTCAAACAACGTATTATCTATATTTCATATAACGTTAACTTTATCCCTTAATAACATACTTCCTTTGTTCCTAAAAGTTCTTCCAGTTTCCGAATTATCATTCTTTTTTTTCTTCCCATTGTGAGTTATTTCCTTTTTCGGCAAAAAATTTCCCCAAAATACCCTTATTCTATAATTTAATTTCCTACCCTATCCGACATTTATTTCATTCACCTGTAGGCACCTAATTTGTGTCTCCCCTCTGGGATGATGACGATACCATTATCCTTACTAGGCGGTTGGAGGAACTCCGTGCGGAAATCCCACTTGCTAAGAAAATCTCCAAAATACAAGATCTAAAATCCAATCCCCGAGGCCGTTCCCCTCCCGGAACTCGGTACAAAATACAATTTTCAAAAACCAATTTCAAAATCCAAGTACAATCTCATCTAGTAGACCATTCCATTGGTTTTACTAAGCCTTTTTCACTCAAAATCATATAAGGCAAGTCAAATTCGAGCGCCGACCCACAAAATCGAGCAAGCCGGGCCCCGTCCCGTACAACCGGAATTCAAAACCCGAAACGGCTTGTATTTAGACGCAAAATCAAGTCTTAACCTCCAAGAAAACACTACGTGCCAAGCATCGTACTGTTCGTACGAAGGTACATCAATACAAGAAAAATCAAGGACGGAGCCCGCGTCCTTGATTTTGGCAGCACTCATGCCACGTCACCAGCGCCCAACGCTGGTTTGGCATGCTGCGCTGGCAATGGCTAGCGTTTTCCAGCCATTTTTCCTATAAATACCCCCTAATTTCCAGCATTTAGGGAAGCAGATTCAAGATACAACGTCGTAATACAAAAATTACGCCTCAAAATACAAATAAAAAATCCTTCAAAAACACATACAAACTTCAAGTTCTAAGCAATTGGGAGCTCTAAAAGGAATTCTTTCCTAAACCTAAATAGGTAATTCCGAATCCCACCATATTCAATCATGTTTCTTTGATTTTCCTATTTCAAAAATGATTAGCAAGTTGGCATTTTTACTACTAAAAATGTCACTTGCAACAATCATACATCTTTTCAAAATCCAAACTTTTCAAAATACAAAAGGAAAAATTACTTTAAATAATCCAACCTTTTGACCATTTTCCGTTAATAATCCAACCTTTTGATTATTATCTAATAATCTAACCTTTATACCCTATTAATTTTTATTGCACCTAAACCACTTGCAACCGGCACAACAAGTCATCACCTTTATTTATTTATTTTTATTTATTCTAAAAAGAACCCATCCTTCCTCAAAACTGATTGCTGTATTTTTTTTTCCTTTTTGATGGAATTATTTTATTTATATTTCTTAAAATTAATTTTACCTTTATGTAACAAAAAATTTCTCTCCATCCTTTTATTGTCTGTACCGCACCACCACCACAACCACTACCCAACCAATTAAACCAACCATCTTTCTCCTTCACCTCTCCTCCCCACCGTCTATTCTTCCCCACCAACAAACAATCACTAACACCCAAAATCAACCACCACTGCTAATACCCCTCACTTCGGAATGTCCCTAGCTCTGTCACCACCATCAAAACCATCTACAAAGTGGGGCGGCAAAATCTAGCAGATATATAACCACACCCTCATCAAGATCTACAAATCCGTTTCCTCATACTAAAATTTCAATTGAAATTCTCTTTAGTTATTTGAGTAATCCTTCATTAATTTTTTTACTAATCATAAAAAAAAATCAATAGAAATTTCACTAGTTGAAGAGGCATAACTTGTTGGTGATTGACAAGAAGAATAAAGAAGGAATGATGATGAAGCGGAAGAGGAGGAGTTGCGGTGGTGGATATAGGAGATGAGGAAGTTTTTTTTTTTTTAATGTAATTCAAAGAAATAATATTAAAAATGAAAAAAATGGTTTTTATAATGGATTTGGTTAAGGGTTAGAGTTCTGGTGGAGGCCGCGACTAAACAAGGAGGAAGGGTAAAGAAAAGAAGAAAGAAAAAAACTAGAAAAAGGAAGAAGGTAAAGGGAAAAAAAAAATATATTAATTATTTTCTAATATAAAAATAACAAATGGTTGCATGACACGTATATAGGTGACCTGCTATACCGGGTTGGTGACTTGTTAGGTGCAATGAAAGTTAATGGGGTGCAAAGGTTAGATTATTAGATAATAATCCAAAGGTCGGATTATTAACAGAAAATCGTCGAAAGGTTGGATTATTTAAAGTAATTTTTCCTATATAAAAATGCAAACTTTCAAGATTCAAGGATGTTCAAAGTTGTTTGCAATCACTTCTTTGAACTAGAATCACTTTCAAGCATGGAGTAATCAAAGATGACACCTTTTAATCTTTAAAGGTTTAGTGTTTTGAGAATCAAAACTCCATTTTTCAATATACAAGTTCAAGTTTTCAAATTTCAAGATCCCACAATGTTTAGGGTTGCTCATGACTACTTCCCTAAACTAGGATCCTTTCAAAATAAGAGCACATCAAAGATCTAACCTTTTCATCATTAAAAGGCTCGATCTTTGAGATTCAAGTCTCTTAAGTTTCAATATTTCAAGTACAAGTTCAATATTTCAAGTTCAAGTTCAATTATTTCAAGTTCAATATTTCAAGATTCAAACTTTCAAGTTCAAGTTCTATATGCAAATCTAGGATACTTTGGGATGAGCAACTTCTCCCAAGTTGAGATTTTTGGCTTTGAATTCGTGTCGGGCGCACTTATTTTTAAGGAGCCGCTTGGCGTTCGAATCTCATGTGCCCAAGTACAAATTTCAATATCGCAATTTCGATTATGCACCTTTCAATATTGCAATTTCAATTATGCACCTTTCAATACCCAAATTTCAATATCGCACTTTCAATTCCGCAATTTCAATATTGCACTTTCAATTCCGCATCTTTACTTGCCTAGTCCTTCTAGGAAATGTGGACTTACTCCTTAGTCCGTTTCTAGGGGGTCTTGTATTTACTAATTCCGCATTTACTTACAATTGTGATGTTGCTTTATTTGCTTTATTGCTTTCATCACCGCACATGCTAAATACAATAAAATGCAAGGTTACATCACGCTTAACAAAGATAATTTCTTGGACAAACCGATCTTAGTTTCCCTTAAATTACCTTTAAAGCAAAGTGACCACCATACAATTAGAGATTCTATTTGCTTCAAAATCAAACCCATATAGTCTAAACTAGGGTATTTTCGAAAATTCTATGTCACGTACTCGAAAAATTTCTAAAGCTCGCGGAATAAGCATCTCGTTCCCGTGCTCGGATCTCACCCATCCGTTTCGAAGATTCAAGTCTTATCCTAATAGAGTCATTTGCGGTCTGTCCAAACAAGACCTTAAACAATGTTTGGTGGCGACTCCTTCGAGGTACAAAAATACAATGGTTTCTAAAAACCGCCCCCTTGTAGGGAATTGCAATACTTACGCAAAAAAAGAAACCCCTACAATTCTGGCGACTCTGCTGGGGACGCAAAAAAAGCCACTTGCGCCCAACGCCATTGCCCGCATCCCAAACCTCGTGAACGAATGTTGAAAAACGAGCTTTACAAATACAAATTCGAGTACGATTTCAAATTTCAATTTCTAGGCATTTCATGCATTTTTCGAAAACCATATTGTGCAAAATGAATTTCTACCTTGCCCAAACGGATGTGTTCTACATTCGGGCTAGCCCTGGGGGCAACGAAATGGTGACTCTCCATACGGTCCCCGTGTTAGGTTATGATTCATATGACAGTTCATAAATCATGCGGAAAAACCATAAAGCCAGGAAACATATTATTTACACATAATCATTTAGCATAGTTTAGATGCATACTCTTTGTTGCGTGCCTTCCCTAGCTGCGCCCGAACCGAACAAGAACAAGTCTTTAGGACTCCAAGTGTCGTCCCTCCGTAGATAGTCCACAGCACGTCCGGATCCGCCTTAAGATTGACCAACTAGAATCGCCCTTAAGGTTCTAATATTTTCGGTTAGGTAGGCAAGAATATTGGCTGATTTTTCTGCTTAAAAATCTTAGTTTTGAATACTTAAAACTTGTTGTTATAAATAATGACCCCTAGGCCTTTATTTATAGAGTTATGGAAAAGGAATCGTAATCCTAGTAGGATACGAATTAATTGAAATTAGAATCCTACATGAATTCTATTTAATTAATTTATCCAATTAGGAATAGAAATTTAATCATACACTGACTCTTGTAGATTTAGGAATCACGCATGAGCACAAACTCACACACACACGGCAGCCACAAGGGCTGCCCATGCGCGTGCGAGCAGCAGCCCACGCAGCGCGGCCCACGCATCCGTGGCCTTGGCGCGCGCTGGGCCTGCCTTGCGGTAGGCCTGGGCGCTGCCTTGGCTGGGCTTGTGGCGTGCGTGCTTGCTGGGCGATGGCCCGGCTTCGTGCTGGGCCTTCGTCCGGCAGGCCTCGTCCGATGCTAATTCGTACGATACGCTTCCGATTAAATTTCCAGTTCCGGAATTTATTTCCGATACGAACAATATTTAATATTTCCGATTCCGGAATTAATTTCCGTTTCGAACAAATATTTAATATTTCCGTTTCCGGAATTATTTTCCGATTCCGGTAATATTTCCGATTCTGACAATATTTCCGTTTCCGGCAATATTTCCGATTCTGGTAATATTTCCATTTCCAATAATATTTTCCGATACGTACCATGTTTCCGTTTCCGGCAACATCTACGACTTGGATAATATTCATATTTCCGATACGATCCATATTTCCGTTTCCGGCAATATCATCGTTTCCGGAGTATTCATTTCTTGCCTGTGACGATCTTAGCTCCCACTTAAACCAAGATCCGTCGGTTCCGAATATTCATAGATGGAGTATTTAATGCCATTAAATACTTGATCCGTTTACGTACTATTTGTGTGACCCTACGGGTTCAGTCAAGAGTAAGCTGTGGATTAATATCATTAATTCCACTTGAACTGAAGCGGCCTCTAGCTAGGCATTCAGCTCACTTGATCTCACTGAATTATTAACTTGTTAATTAATACTGAACCGCATTTATTAGACTTAACATAGAATGCATACTTGGACCAAGGGCATTATTTCCTTCAGTCTCCCACTTGTCCTTAGGGACAAGTGTGCATTTCCTAATTCCTTTGTCGCTCGATGCTTGCTCTTGAACATAAGGTAAGAGTTGTCATCCTTATTATGTCCAGAGGTGTTCCTCGGTTTCAGAGTTCAACTGATCAAATAAACAGATAATCATAGCCTATGATTCATCCGAGCACGGCCATGCATTTCACAGTTTCTAGCTCTCCGAGTGGCCTTGTACAACTTTTAAGCATCTCATCCCGATTTATGGGAGGACAATCCCAATCTTGCGATCTTGAGATTAGACTTCGTTTGATAGGTGATTACCTGAGCGTTGCCTTTATAGCCTCCTTTTACGGTGCGACGGTTGGTCAACGTCAAAGCAACCAGTTCTCAAACAAGTAATCTCAAATCACTCAGGTATTGAGGATTTAGTGTCTAATAATTTAATGAAATTTACTTATGGCAGACTTTCATCTCTTACAGTAAAGTTTCATAGGTCTTGTCCGACACTAGTCTTCCCAAAGTAAGTATCTATGCAAATGATTATGACATTGCCATGTCCACATAGTTCAAGAAACAGAACTACTAGTCATCTTGCATTCTAATCGTCTAACGTTTTCTATGCGTCCAATTTTATAGAAAACTCCGATTAGGGACCATTTTCAACCTTTGACATTCAAGTTCACTTGATAGACATTTCTTAGTCACAGGACTGGTCCTGACAGTCTATCTTGAATATATCGTCAAGTTGAAGGGACTCATCATTTAATAAACCACAAATTAAATGGAAAAATGAATTCCTTTCATTTATTGTGAATGATTAACCAATAATGTTTTACAAAGATTTAAACTCTAAAACTTTAAAACATTAAACAGAGACATCAAAGCCATTCTCCAATATGCTTGATTCCCATAGCTGCAGTGTGCGAGTTGTGCTTCGCTTGCGGCAGAGGTTTAGTTAATGGATCTGATATGTTGTCATCAGTTCCAATTTTGCTTATCTCGACTTCTTTTCTTTCAACGAACTCTCGTAGAAGGTGAAATCTACGAAGTACATGCTTGACTCTCTGGTGGTGTCTAGGCTCTTTTGCCTGTGCAATAGCTCCGTTATTATCACAATACAGGGCTATTGGTCCTTTAATGGAGGGGACTACACCAAGTTCTCCTATGAACTTCCTTAGCCATATAGCTTCCTTTGCTGCTTCATGTGCAGCAATGTACTCCGCTTCAGTTGTAGAATCCGCAATGGTGCTTTGCTTAGCACTTTTCCAGCTTACTGCTCCTCCGTTGAGGCAGAAGACAAACCCAGACTGTGATCTGAAATCATCTTTGTCGGTTTGGAAACTTGCGTCCGTATAGCCTTTAACAATTAATTCATCATCTCCACCATAGACCAGGAAGTCATCTTTGTGCCTTTTCAGGTACTTCAGAATGTTCTTGGCAGCAGTCCAATGCGCCTCTCCTGGGTCTGACTGGTATCTGCTCGTAGCACTGAGTGCGTACGCAACATCCGGGCGTGTACATATCATAGCATACATTATTGAACCAATCAATGATGCATATGGAATCCCATTCATTCGTCTACGCTCATCAAGTGTTTTTGGGCACTGAGTCTTGCTTAGAGTCATTCCATGAGACATGGGTAGGTAGCCTCGCTTGGAGTCCGCCATCTTGAACCTATCAAGCACCTTATTGATATAAGTGCTTTGACTAAGTCCAATCATCCTTTTAGATCTATCTCTGTAAATCTTGATGCCCAATATGTACTGTGCTTCTCCTAGATCCTTCATCGAAAAACATTTCCCAAGCCAAATCTTGACAGAGTTCAACATAGGAATGTCATTTCCGATAAGCAATATGTCGTCGACATATAATACTAGGAAAGCAATTTTGCTCCCACTGACCTTCTTGTATACACAAGATTCGTCCGCGTTCTTGATGAAACCAAAGTCACTGACTGCTTCATCAAAACGTATATTCCAGCTCCTGGATGCCTGCTTCAATCCGTAGATTGACTTCTTTAGCTTGCATACCTTTTTAGCATTCTTTGGATCCTCAAAACCTTCAGGCTGTGTCATAAACACAGTTTCTGTTAAAACGCCGTTTAAGAAAGCAGTTTTGACATCCATCTGTCATATTTCGTAATCGTAATATGCAGCGATTGCTAACATTATTCGAATAGACTTTAGCATTGCAACTGGTGAAAAGGTTTCATCGTAATCCACACCGTGGACTTGCCTGTAACCTTTTGCAACCAATCTAGCTTTGAAAACTTCAAGTTTCCCATCCTTGTCCTTTTTCAGTTTGAAAACCCATTTGCTTCCAATGGCTTGGTAGCCATCTGGCAAATCGACCAAATCCCATACTTGGTTTTCAGACATGGAGTCTAATTCAGATTGCATGGCTTCTTGCCATTGCTTGGAGCTAGGGCTCGTCATAGCTTGCTTGTAAGTCGCAGGTTCATCACTTTCAAGTAATAGAACGTCATAGCTCTCGTTCGTCAAAATACCTAAGTACCTTTCCGGTTGAGATCTATATCTTTGCGATCTACGCGGGGTAACATTTCTAGATTGACCATGATTCTTACCAGATTCTTCTAAAGATCTCTGAGTTTCATCTTGAATGTCATCTTGAGCATTCTCTAGAGTTTGTTGTTCGACTCGAATTTCTTCGAGGTCTACTTTTCTCCCACTTGTCATTTTGGAAATGTGATCCTTCTCCAAAAAGACACCATTTCGAGCAACAAACACTTTGTTCTCAGATGTATTGTAGAAGTAATACCCCTTTGTTTCCTTTGGATAGCCCACAAGGATACATTTGTCAGATTTTGGATGAAGTTTGTCTGAAATTAATCGTTTGACGTATACTTCACATCCCCAAATCTTAAGAAAAGACACATTTGGAGGCTTTCCAAACCATAATTCGTATGGAGTCTTTTCGACAGCTTTAGACGGAGCTCTATTTATAGTGAGTGCAGCTGTATTTAGTGCATGTCCCCAAAATTCTAATGGAAGTTCGGCCTGACCCATCATTGACCTGACCATGTCTAGCAAGGTTCTGTTCCTCCGTTCTGACACACCGTTCCATTGTGGTGTTCCAGGAGGAGTCAATTCTGATAGAATTCCACATTCTTTCAGATGGTCATCAAATTCATAGCTCAGATATTCACCGCCTCTATCAGACCGCAGTGCCTTGATCTTCTTGCCTAATTGATTCTCTACTTCACTCTGAAATTCCTTGAATTTGTCAAAGGATTCAGACTTATGCTTCATTAGGTAGACATAACCATACCTACTGAAGTCATCAGTGAAAGTGATAAAGTAGCTGAAACCACCTCTAGCATTTGTACTCATTGGTCCACATACATCTGTATGGATTAAACCCAATAGTTCATTTGCTCTTTCTCCAACTTTAGAGAAAGGTTGCTTTGTCATTTTGCCAAGTAAACATGATTCGCATTTACCATAATCCTCTAAGTCAAATGGTTTTAGAATTCCTTCCCTTTGAAGTCTTTCTAAGCGTTTCAAGTTTATATGGCCTAATCGACAATGCCACAGATAGGTGAGATCTGAATCATCCTTTTTGGCCTTTTTGGTATTTATGTTATATACTTGTTTGTCGTGATCTAATAAATAAAGTCCATTGACTAATCTAGCAGATCCATAAAACATCTCTTTAAAATAAAACGAACAACTATTGTCTTTTATTATAAAGGAAAATCCCTTAGCATCTAAGCAAGAAACTGAAATGATGTTTTTAGTAAGACTTGGAACATGGAAACATTCTTCCAGTTCCAAAACTAGCCCGGAGGGCAACGACAAATAGTAAGTTCCTACAGCTAATGCAGCAATCCGTGCTCCATTTCCCACTCGTAGGTCGACTTCACCCTTGCTTAACTTTCTACTTCTTCTTAGTCCCTGTGGATTGGAACATAAGTGTGAGCCACAACCTGTATCTAATACCCAAGAAGTTGAATTAGCAAGTATACAGTCTATAACGAAAATACCTGAAGATGGAACGACTGTTCCGTTCTTCTGATCTTCCTTTAGCTTCAAGCAATCTCTCTTCCAATGCCCCTTCTTCTTGCAGTAGAAGCATTCGGATTCAGAAGTGGGTTGACTGACCTTCCTCTTTGCAGATTTGGCGCCAGTTTGCTTAGTTGGGCTGGCCTTGTTGCCACCTTTCTTAGCATTCCTCTTCTTTCCAGATTTCTTGAACTTGCCCCCACGCACCATAAGCACATCCTGCTTATCACTTTTGAGCGTCTTTTCAGCGGTCTTCAGCATACCGTGAAGCTCAGTGAGCGTTTTGTCCAGACTATTCATACTGTAGTTCAGTTTGAACTGATCATACCCGCTATGAAGAGAATGGAGGATGGTGTCTATATCCATTTCCTGAGAAAATTGCTGATCCAGCCGACTCATATTCTCAATGAGTCCAATCATTTTGAGAACATGTGGACTTACGGGCTCGCCTTTCTTAAGCTTGGTCTCAAGAATTTGCCTATGAGTCTCGAATCTTTCGACTCGAGCCAGATCTTGGAACATGTTCTTCAACTCACTGATGATTGTGAAAGCATCTGAGTTGATGAACGTTTTCTGCAGATCCGCACTCATGGTGGCGAGCATTAGACATTTCACATCCTTGTTGGCATCAATCCAACGATTGAGGGCTGCCTGAGTGACCCCGTCGCCTGGAGCTTCGGGCATCGCCTCATCTAGGACATACTCCTTTTCTTCCTGCATAAGAACTATTTGCAAGTTCCTTTGCCAGTCAAGGAAGTTTTTCCCGTTCAACTTCTCCTTTTCGAGAATTGATCGAATGTTGAATGAATTGTTGTTTGCCATATTAAAAAACTACAATTGAAAAGAATAAACAAATAAATAACCATTCACAGTTTCTCTTAATAAACTTAAATTCTAGCATACATGCATAATTCAATGTTTATTAAGCATTTTATTCAAGTTATGTGTTCCGGCAGGTGTGAATAAAATGATTCCAAGATCCTAAAATCATTGAAGAACTAAGCACGGTTTGTCGACTTAATCCTAGAACATCTTAGGTAAGCAAAAGCCTTTTGCTAATAGTCTAGAAACTATTCTTGGTTGATAGGTACGTCTAAGAGCTTATTAGGAAAACCTATCGAATTTGCCACGACATAAAAGGACTCCTTACTTATATCGTTGAGTTTCACCAAAACTAACATGTACTCACAATTATTTGTGTACCTTGCCCCTTTAGGACCAATAAGTAACACCTCGCTGAGCGAAAACTATTACTAGATTGATGTAAAGGATATCCAAGCAAGTGTATATTTTGGCATGGCACCTTTTAACTCAATTTTTAGGTTTGGAACTTAAGGCTCTTACTATGTTGGTTAGATTTTAAGTGAACTAAAATCCTTAATCATGCAACATAATCAAGCTTTTGATCTCATGCATTTTAAGACATATTTAAAGCAATAAATAACTTAAAACATGCATAAGATATTTGTGATCTAGTATGGCCCGACTTCATCTTGAAGCTTTGACTTCAAAGTCCGTCTTGAAAATCTCCGTGGGAGGCACCATTTTCTTCAAATAGGATAAGCTATAACTAATTACAACTATTTGATGGTTCGCAGACCATATTTGAATTGAAAAATAACTTTGGTACTTTAGACCAATTACATTCAAATTAATGGTACGCAGACCATATTTTCTATCCTATTTGGGCCATACTAGTCACTTCATAACCTGCAAAACAGTACATATACAATATATACCATTCACCCATTCATTATCATGAATGGCCCACATAGCTGGTTAGTAAAACACATTATGCATCACGTAAACATTTGCAGCAATTAATCAAGGGCACCAATAATCTACCAATTATTCAGTCCTTATTAATTCTAATCAAGTTGTTTTAACCTTAAGGATTTGTAGACCTAATCAAGAGTTTATGACTAAAAAGCGCTCCCACTTAAACCAATAAATTCATATGCTTTACCAATTTTAAACATAAAAATGTATTTCTAGTCCAACCGGAAACATACAAATTTAATTAAAATTTAAAGCTCATATCAATTTATAATTGAATCCAAAAATTTAATTTAATTTCAGTCGTATTTAAATTAATTCATGATTTTAATTTTAGTAAAATAATTAGAATAAATAACATTTATTATAATTATAATATTCAAAATTAAAATCCAAGAAAATAATTCAAATTATTAATTTTAAAATTAATTAAAATTACGTGAACTGAAATTTTCAAATTAAACATTCAAAACGATCTAATCGTAACGCAAACATCCTACGCGTTGCATGCCCATGGACCGTACGCACACAGCCATTGCTGGCCATGTGCGCGCAGCCCATGCGCTCGTCGCATAGCTGCTGCTACCCTATCGCAAGCCTCCGCACACATTGTGCTCGCTGCGCGCGCCAGCGCTCATCGCACGCGAGCTATCGCTCGCAGTGCGCGCGCGCGACATCGCTCGCTGGGCGCGCGACATCGCTCGCTGGGCGCGCGACATCGCTCGCTGGGCGCGCGAGCCATCGCTCGCTGGGCGCGCGACATCGCTCGCTGGGCGCGCGACATCGCTCGCTGCGCGCGCGAGCCATCGCTCGCTGGCGCGAGACATCGCTCGCTGCGCGCGCGAGCCATCGCTCGCTGGCGCGAGCCATCGCTCGCTGGGGCGCGACATCGCGCGCTGTGCGCGCGAGTAATGCTGGGCGCAGCGCTCGTGGCACGCGAGCTTGCGCTCGCTGCGCGCTCGCTGCGCGCTCTTGTGCGAGGCAGCGCGCGCTGTGGCGCAGCTCGCTTGCTGCCCACACGCGACTGCCTTGGCTCGCCCTTCGCCCATGCCCATTCGTTCATTGCTCGTGGCACACGACACAAGGCAGGGCTGCTGCCTTGTGCTCGTGCACTACGCCCTTGCTCATTGCATTCGTGCCGCACGGGCGACGAGCTCCCTTGCTCGTCGTCGTATGCCCGCATTATACAACACCCCTTAAGGGTAACACGAAGCGTCCATTGCTTCGTGCGTGCAAGTTATATGAACGAATCGCATAAAAAATTTAAAATTTATATTTAAAATTAATGACAAATTAATAAATATTATTAATTTCATAATTTTAGGGCGAAAAAATCGAAAATTTATTATCCAATTGATTTCCGATTGTTATGGATTCAAGTCTAGGTCATAAAAATTTAAAATTTATCATAAATTTACAATTTTTATGGTGGTTTTTAATCATAGGTTTCTAATTAAATTACAATTAATTATGAAAATCAAATTAATTCTAAATTATTCTAATTTTCAACAAATTAATCATAATTACAAATTAGATTGCATAATTAACAAGACTAGGCATTCAAACTTGTTAAACATATGCAGTAGGTCAATCAAAAATTCAAGATTTATCAACAAGAATCGCAAATATTTAATTTAACATCTTAAATTTACGAAATTTTGCATTCGAAAAACTAAAACCTTCGAAAAGTCATAGTTAGGCTTCGAATTTGAGAATTCTGGGTTCGGCAGAAAAATACCATTTTTGTCAAAATTTTAGAATGCCTTTTACATGCGGAATTGACACAAAAATCACTCGATTTGGATGAGTAACGAAGAAACTGCCGAAAAACTGCGTACGTATAATTAAATAAACGCAATTTGCAATTAATTAACAATTACGAAAATTAATCACCCCTTTTAATTCTTGCAAATTTGTAATATTTAACCATGTTCATGCAATTTAGATTATGAAAATAATAAGGGGCTCGTGATACCACTGTTAGGTTATGATTCATATGACAGTTCATAAATCATGCGGAAAAACCATAAAGCCAGGAAACATATTATTTACACATAATCATTTAGCATAGTTTAGATGCATACTCTTTGTTGCGTGCCTTCCCTAGCTGCGCCCGAACCGAACAAGAACAAGTCTTTAGGACTCCAAGTGTCGTCCCTCCGTAGATAGTCCACAGCACGTCCGGATCCGCCTTAAGATTGACCAACTAGAATCGCCCTTAAGGTTCTAATATTTTCGGTTAGGTAGGCAAGAATATTGGCTGATTTTTCTGCTTAAAAATCTTAGTTTTGAATACTTAAAACTTGTTGTTATAAATAATGACCCCTAGGCCTTTATTTATAGAGTTATGGAAAAGGAATCGTAATCCTAGTAGGATACGAATTAATTGAAATTAGAATCCTACATGAATTCTATTTAATTAATTTATCCAATTAGGAATAGAAATTTAATCATACACTGACTCTTGTAGATTTAGGAATCACGCATGAGCACAAACTCACACACACACGGCAGCCACAAGGGCTGCCCATGCGCGTGCGAGCAGCAGCCCACGCAGCGCGGCCCACGCATCCGTGGCCTTGGCGCGCGCTGGGCCTGCCTTGCGGTAGGCCTGGGCGCTGCCTTGGCTGGGCTTGTGGCGTGCGTGCTTGCTGGGCGATGGCCCGGCTTCGTGCTGGGCCTTCGTCCGGCAGGCCTCGTCCGATGCTAATTCGTACGATACGCTTCCGATTAAATTTCCAGTTCCGGAATTTATTTCCGATACGAACAATATTTAATATTTCCGATTCCGGAATTAATTTCCGTTTCGAACAAATATTTAATATTTCCGTTTCCGGAATTAATTTCCGTTTCGAACAAATATTTAATATTTCCGTTTCCGGAATTATTTTCCGATTCCGGTAATATTTCCGATTCTGACAATATTTCCGTTTCCGGCAATATTTCCGATTCTGGTAATATTTCCATTTCCAATAATATTTTCCGATACGTACCATGTTTCCGTTTCCGGCAACATCTACGACTTGGATAATATTCATATTTCCGATACGATCCATATTTCCGTTTCCGGCAATATCATCGTTTCCGGAGTATTCATTTCTTGCCTGTGACGATCTTAGCTCCCACTGAAACCAAGATCCGTCGGTTCCGAATATTCATAGATGGAGTATTTAATGCCATTAAATACTTGATCCGTTTACGTACTATTTGTGTGACCCTACGGGTTCAGTCAAGAGTAAGCTGTGGATTAATATCATTAATTCCACTTGAACTGAAGCGGCCTCTAGCTAGGCATTCAGCTCACTTGATCTCACTGAATTATTAACTTGTTAATTAATACTGAACCGCATTTATTAGACTTAACATAGAATGCATACTTGGACCAAGGGCATTATTTCCTTCACCCCGACCAAAGTGTGTGACCATTTCCGCCTATTGAAACTTGGCATTTGCTTGACATTCCCGAAGTCAAGTATGGAGGCTGTCTGCCGACACACACGTCCCTTAGGCGGATGTGCAAGTTGTCGCCGGATACGTCTCTTAGTCAAGTACCTTTTTGACACCCTAAGCCGATCAGTTGCATCATACAAAAAACTTAGACCGACCTTAGGTTGAGAACTTTGCATGTCGCATTCATATTCCTGATTAGTGTGACAACGTGCTACTTGTGCATTGTGTGGGCGTCTTTGCATGCGTGAATGGCTAACCTCGAGTTCTAGCTTGCAAAAACCAATTATCCTCCAACTAGGAAACCAAACCCCTAGGAGAATCTTTTCAAACCTCATGCATCTAAATCGCTGATTTAAGGTCGTTTAGGAGTGCTACTTCATTTGATTCAAAACTCTCAAACACGCCTCACGCACAAATGCCAAATTCAAAATTCAAATCCAACGGCGTCATAATGCCGGATTTTCCATTTCAAACCACAAATTTCAAATTCAAGTTCAAATCCAAAGGCGTCATAATGCCAGATTTTCCATTTCAAACCTCAAATTTCAAATTCAAGTTCAAATCCAACGGCGTCATAATGCCGGATTTTCCATTTCAAACCTCAAAATTCAAATTCAAGTTCAAATCCAACGGCGTCATAATGCCGGATTTTCCATTTCAAACCTTAAATTTCAAATTCAAGTTCAAATCCAACGGCGTCATAATGCTGGATTTTCCATTTCAAACCTCAAAATTCAAATTCGAGTTCAAATCCAACGGCGTCATAATGCCGGATTTTCCATTTCAAACCTCAAAATTCAAATGCAAGTTCAAATCCAACGGTGTCATAATGCCGGATTTTCCATTTCAAAACCTCAAATTTCAAATTCAAACTCAAATCCAACGGCGTCATAATGCCGGATTTTCCAATTCAAATTTCAAGTTTCGAGTTTCAAGTCAAGATTCAATCCAACGACGCCATAATGCCGAATTTCTAGTCAAAACTCCTATTTCAAGTCCAAAACTCAAATCCAATGGCGTCATAATGCCGGATTTTCTAGTCAAAATTTCAAATTCCAAGTTCAAAACTCAAATCTAACGGCGTCATGCCGGATTTTCTAGTTCAAACATTCAAGTCTTCAAATCTCAAACTCAAGTTGCCAATCTCAAAACCTCATGTTCAAATGTCTAAACTCATGACCGGCGTAATGCCAACCTTTTCGACTCAATCTTTCAAACCCCAAACCCCAAATCCCATCTTTCGAGTTTCAAGTCCTATACTCAAAGTTTCAAGTTCCAAATTCATACCATCGTAATGCCGACTTTTCCATTCCATGTTTCAAACCTCAAGTTCGAAGTTCGAAATTCCAAACCTTCACATCTCAAATCCTATATTCGAAGCTTCCAATTCCAAATCCATGATTGCATAATTTTCCTCATTCAATCTCATTTTCAAACACTTCAAAATTCCAAGTCCACGGCGGCATAATGCCGGACTTTCAAATTCCCGAATTCAATGTCTCAAATTCATGGCGGCATAATGCCGGATTTTCCATATTCAAAGCTTCACATTCTATATACAAAAGTGCGTCTTTTCCATTTCAAAGTTCAAACTTCGAATCAAATTCAAACTTCAAACTCATTTTCGAGCTACAAATCCTTGCTTTCCATTACTCTTAAATTCAAAATCCCAAACATTTCCAATGGGTTGAAAATCCCTTGAAATAATACAAGTCCAATTGTCAAATGGGTTAAAAATCCCCTGAAATAATACAAGTTCAAAACCTCTTTTTCCAATGGTTTGAAAATCCCCTGAAATAACACAAGTTCCAATTCTCCAATGGGTTGAAAATCCCCTGAAATAGTACAAGTTCAAATTTCGCATCTTATCAATTGGTTGAAACTCCCCTAAAATATTCCAAGTCCTACCGACGGGTTGAAATTCCCCTAAAAAATTGACAGGTTGAAATTCCCTTTAAATAATACAAAATCAATTCCCTTTCAATTGGGTTGAAATTCCCTTCAAATATTCCAAGTCCGACGGGTTGAAATTCCCCTAAAATATTGAAGGTTTGAAATTCCCTTGAAATAATACAAAATTCAATTTCCCAGTACGAGTCCAATTTCGAAATTCTCAATGGGTTGAAATTCCCCTAAAATAGTCCAAGGTCCAATAGGTTGAGATATTCTTTCGATATTCCAAGGTCTAGTACAAAGAGTCAACTTCCACAAAAGAATGAAGGCTCCTCTCAAACACTTCCAACGGGTTGCAAATCCCGAATACAAGTACAAAAATCCAAAATCCCGAATCTTCGGAGTGGCGCTTAGAGTCAAGTCTAGGTCTCATTCATTGCATGCATATCATATCATGTGTCGGGAAGTCCAAGTTCTAAATCATGTGGTGTGTTCTAAATAGGAGTTCGAGGATCCTGTGGGTGTGCCGAAGAGGAGAGAGGTTGAAAAGAACTCCATCAGCCCTAGCCTCCCTCATAGCCGGCATCGAACGATCAGCCAGTTGTAGACACCTACTTTTGTCCCCATTCCCGCAAGGGAAAGGTTCGATGATGAAAGCATAAAAACTCCACTTGACAACGCATCTCCTATAAAATAAACGAATCTCGATTCCCCATTTCATTTCACCCGAAACTTGCTATTCATGGAAACCTGCTAAAAATAGTAACCGCCGTAAAAGGTAGCTTCTAAAAGTGGCAAATCATAAAAGATAGAAACCTGTCAGAATTAGGTGTTGCATTCCATCATAAATCCTAAATGAGATAGAAAACTGCGAGAATCCTATTCCTAATAGGATTCGGAAATAAGAGTTACGTATTAATTAAAATCCTAACGAGCCTAGAGTTCGTAACGGGCCCAGACGCATTCCGTCACAAATTGATACGCGCTAAAAGACTCAAATTAATCTCAAACTCTACGGATTTTAGAATCCGAATCTGACTAAACAAAAACTGCCCAGACCCTATTTTCAACGCCTGGCTCTGGGCGCCAAAATCTTCGGCGCCCAGGCCTGGGCGCTGAAAATACCTGGGTACGTCTCTTTTCCTAATTCTTTGTGGATTAGAACTCTGCAATTCTATCTTTCCATGAACTCTTCCCTATAAATAGGCCCCTAGTTTCGACGTGAAACAACACACAACAACACATAATATACTCTGAGTATTGACTCTAAACCCCTTAGACTAAGCCTCTCGCTGCGAAACTGTTCACGCATTCTGTCGCAATCGATCCATAAATCGAACAGAACGTATCCTGTCCCATAATCGAGATTCGTTAAATAAAAAGGAGAAATAGCAAAGTCAAAGTGGCTAGTTTTCTGAGAACCCTGACGCACCTCTCAAGGGTGCGTCGTAATGTGTCCCTTTTCGATGATTTAACTGCTTTCCTCGCCCTTTTTATGAACTGTTAAACTAACCTAAATCTGATTGTTCTATCACGCCTAACAAATATAATATTTTTGGGAAATCGGATTATCATGCTAGGTCCCTTAATGCTATTTAAATCAGATAATCACGATCGAATTAGTATTATATGTTGCATATTGCTAAAATCAACTCAGATTAGTTTAATAGTTAACGCATGTCCCTTCAATTATTTATGCTGAGCTAGTAAGGATATCCTGCCTCTGGAGTTATCGACGAGCGAATTACTCCTCTCGGTAGTTACAGTCCCCCGAACCCTCAATCTCTACCTTGCGGGTGTATATTTAGAGATCCCCACACCAGGGATCACAAGGGAACCTACGGCCATCGTGGTCAAACATAATTGCACTCCCTTTATGTCACGATAACCGGGGTTTGTCAGTTTTTCTCATTGTTGTTAAAAACTGAATGGCGACTCCTATATTACTAGTCAATTGGGTGTATACTCACAGGAAATCTAATTACACTTGATTGAATAAAAAGAATCGTCACACCCACGAGGGACAGGTCACGCATTAGCCTCGTGCTTTTTCGACCCCCTCACAGTGGCGACTCCGCTGGGGATAGTGAAGGAAATACTCGTGCTTGTAGGTAATCAAAATAGTCGAAGGGTGAAACGATCCTACCCCGCGTTTATTTCCCCATCAAGATGGGACGACCTGAAAATCGGCATATTAATGTGAACGTGCAGAACATCATAACGAATCTCGGCTCCCTCGGGAGTTGGGACTAACGATACCTTTTTTCGCCAATAGGGGGGTGCATACGCCGCGCATGTTTCCCACTCGGTACTTGTGCAGGTAGTACACCTATCCCGAACCCAATCGCTCGCCCATTAGGTCCCTCTCGCCTGCATGCCCCCTTGGCTTGCACTTGCGGGTTGGCCTCTTGGGCGAAATTCGTCTGTTGAAGACACTACCTCGACCGGGGCATGTGTTGGATCTACGATAGAAGCGGTACCAAGCCAGGCGTAAATAAACTACCCATAGAAGCCTATCATAAACTACGTGGCATATTTAATTTTCAAATCCATGTTTGTAATGTAGTTATGTGTAGCGAAATATGTGATTGTGTGTGACAAACTATCCTAGAAAACCAATGACCTTAAAAATTGCCCAAACATTCATAAGATAATTTGCCAAAGAGTTATACCGAAACACGTGTTCCGCAAACCCGAATGATCGCCACAAAATAAGCGACGCTCGGCATGGCCTGTAACGAATCCCACAAACGCTGTCACGCATAAAGGACGTTATTAGGCAAGCACGCAAATCGAAGTCGCATAAACAGAAAACAAAAAACGAGAACCAGCCAGGGACGCATTTTCAACGCCCCTGGCTGGGCGCCAAAATTTCTCACGCCCACTGCTGGGCGCTGAAGTTGCTGCTTGACTTTCTGGTCAGGCGCAGCAGCTTCGGTGCCCAAGCAAAAAGAAAGTACGTAGCACAAAAAATTTTCATCAAAAGAATTGCTACGAGGGCGTAAGAAAAGCACTCGATTTCAAAATGCGACTCGCGAAAAATTAATAACTCTTTGTGTCGTCGTTAGGCCTTCTACGACGGCAATGCTCGGCACCAAAACCGAACATGCTAACAACTATGAATGTCACACAGGCAAATGTTTCGAAAATCCAAAGAATGACCAAAATAAATAAAAAAACCCCCCAAAAAGTGTACCGACTGAAGAAAGAGCGAAAAAGTGAAAAACCAATTTAGAGAGTCGAAGTCTAGACTAAGTAATGCCTGAAACTTTGGGAACCTAAACTTTAGCTTATCTTATGCCTAGGACTGGTCCTGCCACTTGGTGCCGATCAGGGAATCAACGGCTAGTGCGTCTCGAAGATACATCACCAACACCAGGTCTAGCAACTCCAAGCTCCGTCCGTCGTCCCTCATTTCAAGGATCTCCGCTTCCCCAACCTCGATTCGCACCTCCGAACATGTCCATCGAAGATTTGCGAGACCAGATGGTCCAAATGACCCAACTCATGGGCCAACTGAAAATGGAAAACGAAGCCTTAGCGGCTGCGCAAGCCAAAAATGACCTCGAAAACGAGAATAGGATCGAAAAAATGGTCCTACAGCAAACCATGGGGAGCAAATACTTCTCCCTCGAGCCTGAACCTTTTTCTGGGAAATTACCAGAAAAGTTCAGTTCATCTGACTTACCAAAGTTCAAGGCCACGGACAACCCCCGTGATCATCTACTGAGCTTTGTGAATACCATGAACTTGAAGGGCGTGGACAAGTCCATGTACCTACCTGCCTTTCCTTTGTCCTTGGAACCTGTGCCGCTAAAATGGTACTATCACCAGGACCCTAAGCTCTTCCCCACCTGGGAAGACTTTGTCAATGTCTTCATCAAGCAATACTCATCGAACATGGATTTCCAAGTCACCATGCGCGAGCTGGAAGTTCTCTTCCAAAAGAAAAATGAGGGTTTCACAACCTACTTTGCTAGATGGAGGGACCAGGCGGCCCAGCTAATCAATAGGCCTCCCGAAACAGAATTGGTCCAAAAATTCATTGACAACTTGGACCCGGCTTACAGACAACACCTTAGGTACCTGGGACTCGACACTTTCAAAAGGGTTTATGATGTGGGAATAAAAATCGAGGACGACCTCGCCAAAATCATACAGAGCAAACCCGCATATAAGACCAACACCTATAACCGGGGTAACACACCCCAAGCCCAAGAAGTCCATGCTGTAGAAGAGGCTCCCGCCCGAAGATACCTTGTAAGACGGGTCCGAGACCGAAAGTTTGCCCCACTCGGGTCAACTTTGGTACAAGCCTTTGAAATACTAACCAATCAAGGAAAGTTGAGACCTATAGGCCCCACCCGTGACCCTCCTGTCAAAAACAAATATTGGGTCGAAGGTACTTACTGCAAATTCCATCAAGGGAATGGGCATGACACTGAAAACTGCTGGCATCTAAAACATACGATCCAGGACATGATAGAGGATGAAGTAATACCTCTCCCTAGCGTTGGCAAACCCAACAACAACAAGATCCCACTCGGCTCTTGTCACATCTCTCTCGACCAACCAGAGAATTTCGACCCCACGGTGTATATTACACCTCAAGGTGCACCACTCGCTGTGGTACCTATGGATCGAATCGAGGGGGAAGTGTGCGGTGTGTGGAACGATGATGCTGAAGATATTTACCTATCTCAAGTCTCGGGCCAGGACCTCTTCACTGAAACTTGGCCCGGGAATGCTCTCATCGACACCACCCCTCAGGAACCCGAGGTCGACAACCTCACCCGATCCGGAAGGATATACCAACCGGATATTCACCCACCTCCTATGGACGACATTCCGGTTAGGCAAACTCCTGAGAACGGGCGGCACGCCACCGTCGCGGAAGTCATTGAAAATCCTCTCCTGAAACAACTGAAAAGAACCAAGGCTGAGATTACCATCTGGGATCTCATGTGTACTTCAAAGGAACATCGCGAAAAGCTTATTCACTCACTTGACCTCATCTCAGTACCCACAGATATCACACCTGACTCATTGGTTAGCCATGTCACGAGAGATGCCGGAGAAAAGGCCATAGTTTTCACTGATAAAGACTTACCCAAAGAGGGGGGTGCTCACAATAAAGCCCTTTACTTAGTGGTTGGATGCAAAGGACAAAACATCCCCCTAGCGCTCGTAGATAATGGTTCGGCGGTTAATGTCTGCCCATTGCGAACCGCCCATTGCTTGGGGCTGGGAAACGACGACTTCCAAACCTCCACGCAAGGGGTACGAGCTTATGATAACTCCCGAAGGCCTGTATTGGGAAAAATCAACCTTACCATACAAACCGGGCCTGTGGCACGCACCACGGAGTTTCAAATAATCGACATCAAGCCCACTTTCAACCTCCTCTTGGGGCGACCTTGGCTCCATGACTTAGGAGGTGTGGCTTCTACCTTGCACCAAATGGTTAAACTTAACCATAACGGGGTAATACTAGAAATCCCCACCCCTCCTCTCGACGTCAGTTGTACTATGGTTGGAACGGCCGAAACTGCAGATGACCTTTATGGGTTTCAAATGGAAGAAACAATCCAGTTCATCGAAGATTATGATCCAGCATTCCTAGACCCGCATGCATCCCGAGTCATCCTTAGAATGCTGTTAGCTGAAGGTTATTTCCCAGGAACCCCATTGGGCATAAGGAAGAAGGAATGCACATTCCATCCTTTTCCCGACAAATCTACTCCCTTTGGCTTAGGTTATGAACCAACGGAGGAAGATATTGCTGACCGCCTATCTAGGCTACGCCTTAACAAAGCCAAACGAACCACCCTCCTTCCCCCATATCAAAGGACCCTTAACGGGATGTTTGTTCGGGAAGGAGAAGAACACCCATGCTGTGATTTCCCTGAACCCTTCGTTCAGGATGGCTTGCTAAAACCCGGATTTGAAATTTTCCATGACTGCCACACCTTGGATGAGGCACCCCACCTCACCAAGACTAAAACAGCTGAAATATTGGACAACCAGGCTCTATGGACATTGTTTAACGAATCGAGGCCTATGGAGAACGAGACTGTGATGACTAACCTAGCTTTACAAGATGAAGGTTTCGATCCAACCCGGTTAATCTCTCCTGCATCAACACCACAAGAGGTCGGGAACGGATGGGTGAAGACATATCAGTGGGTCAACGCAAAAGGAATGGAATTCAAGATGAGTACCGGTGAAGGACCAAAGTTTTATGAGACTAAACCCCAGGCTTGAGCCACATAGAGCACCATTAGTAAAAAGCGCCTAGTAGTTCTTTAAATTGATAAAAAAAATAATAGAGACTTTAGATGGTCCTAAGGCCCTTTAGAATATGGGTCAGTTTTATTTCAGTGTGTTTTCCTTACTTTCCAAATCAATAAAGGCGTAATATTTCTCCTAAAAATTTTATTCTAACACTAAATAAAAATGTACTTGCAAAATAAAAAATAATAATAATAAAAGCGGCTCACTATAGGCCCAACAAACAAAACCCACTCGGTTTTGAAATAATGCCATGTGAACCAGTTCCCGAAACCCACAAAATAAACCACACTATCCCATCCTCAAAAAGCCAACCATCATAAGAGCCAATCCATGCAACCCAAAATAAAAAAGAAATAAAAATTTTAAAACAAATGCAAATGTTACCAAAAAAATAAATTCATAAAACATAGAATCCACCAACAGCTTTCACATAAGATTCCATCATACCCTCCACAAAGATCTTCATAAGTTCCGCACCCTAGCTCCATTTTCAAAACTGTTTTGAGTCACCAATAGAAAAAATTAATCTGGAAAAAAATGCGTTTCACGCTAACAGCCAAAAAAGCCTCCAAAATAGCCTCAAAATTAACTTTAACTACGAAGCAAAATATCAAGGCACAAAAAACGAAATAGAAATAAACGCAAGAACATGTGAAGCAAAAAACATCAAAATTGACCGCCCAAGTTATTTTCAGCGCCCAGGGCTGGGCGACGAAATTTCTGACGCCCCAGCCTGGGCGTTGAAACTCTCTGCCTGCCAAAAGTTTTCCTTTTTCTGAAAAGTGCTCGTCATTTTATCCGCACACAACGGAAAAATAACGAACACTTGGGGGGTACAGTACGTATCCAAATAGGTTTACCAACAAATTGGTCGAATTTTACGCAACTTATGGAAAACGGCAGATGAAAATAATGGCAAATACTTCACTCATTTGACCGATTAAGTAATATGCTTCCACTACGGGACATATCTACCAAAATCCGGCATACTAGAACTTATTCTAAAACTAAGAACTACGCGCGACCTGATTCTGACAAGATACGTAGGCAATCCTTACCAAGGATTCGGTCCAAATAATAATAAAAATTTATATTCTTTGTGTAAAAAAGTGTTATACATATAAACAAAATTGAATGGAAACTAAAAATACGCCTTTATTAAAATATAATAAGAAGGAAAACAAAGTGCTAGGAATAAAAACAAACACAACTGAAATAAATAGAGGGCACCTACACCCTAGCAAAGAACTACACTACTCTAGTTCTTCCGGATCATCAAATAAAGTCTTGAAGAGAGCAATGTTCGCAGGATCCACCCCCATAGTCTTCTGCGCTGCCCCAATATCAATCTCCATAAGAACTGGCTCCTGGACACTAACTTCCAAAGATGCCAAAGCTTTAGAAACATTCTCAGTTATAGCCCGCTCAGCCTCAAGGGCACAAACAATGGTGGGAGAAGGATTACTATCATCAACTGGACTAGCCACTGTTTCTACAGGCGGCTGAGCCTTCCTAACCCATACATTGTTTCGGCGACGATCTCCGCGAGAGCTTGCATTTCTTTTAACAACAGCAGGCCCCTTCATGTTAGGCATCATTTTAGGCCTGACACTGGAACGGGGAAGAACTTCCTTTCGCTTTCGATCAGGACGAGCTTTCACAGTCTTAAAATTATAGGTACGAGGTCTGGTAGAATCAGGACCCTCATACTTAACACGAATACGAGGTATCAAAAGCTCAGCCGGCTCCCCAGTACGAGCCTCGGTCCTCACATCCTTGTCATCGGAACTCATCCACAACTTATAGTTTTCAGAAAGACCCGCAAACCCATTTGTAGCTACAGCCCAACGCGGGAGACCATCATAATACCTAGCCCACGCTAAGACCCGTGTTTGTGCAAAGAATGCTCCCTTAGGTGGTACCGTATCAGAAAAGGGGATAGTCTGCCTTAAACCATATTGACGCATGACTCGGTAAGGGAAAATATAAATAGGACAAGATAGCCCCAACAAAGAAATATAAACCGATACATCAGACCCCCCTGTCATAGTAGTCAAACCCCACCATGGTACCACCCACTTAATAGAACAAATGCCATAAGTAAAAAAGGAGGTCCATTCGGCCTCGTCCTGGCCTTGGTGCAAGTATTTTCGGTTACCCAAAGCTATAGGGCGATAATGCTTAGGGTCGGCAGGAGCTTCCAAAAGTCTAAGCCGTTCCGCAAGCCAAATCTGCAAAAACAGGTACGATCGAATCAAAAGAATGAAAAGAAAGAAAAAAGGTTCCGGGGGCGCAGTTTCCACGCCCAAGACCAGGCGCCGAATATTCCAGCGCCCAGCCCTGGGCGCTGAAACTCAGCCCCAGGCGAAAAGAAATATATAAAAGTGGCGTATGTGTGCGCAAAGAAAAAATAGATTACCTGCAGTAATAGGGGGCTTCCCTTAAAAATTTCGGATTTGGCATCCTTCTTCAGCTCATCCGCACTCAGCAAAGTCTCCGCAACAACCAACGGCATAATAGAATAGCAACTTTCCATCTGGCTAATCAAGGGGATCAGCCTTATGTCACCGAACTCACCATTATTATTCGACAGCAAATAATGATTCAACAAGCAAAATACAAGGGCTCGAATGTTCAATTTTTGTTCGGTCATATTCTTACTAGGCCTAAAATGATGTTTTACGGGTTTTGCCAAGTTAACCTTATCGTTTACAACAAGTTCAGCAAACATGTTATCATCTAGCCCTAAGAAAGCCCTTATGGTTGTTTTACCCTCTTCAATAGTGCCAGGGGTAACAGGAGTAGCATTAGTAGGATAACCAAGGATCGCAGCAAATTCATCAGGCAAAGGACATATTTCATTGCCCCGAAAGAAAAAAACATGATGATCGGAGTCCCAAAAGTTTAGGGCAGCATGCAGAAAATTATAATCAATGTTAATTTGTTGTAAGCCTAAAAGTTCCTCTAAGTGGTATTCTTTTAACAAAGCTTTTTCTGTGGGAGTAAGGGCTCGTAGCCAACGCCTAACAGTCCGTTGCAGTGAGAAAGTAGGGATCGACATGGCAAAAGCAGTAAATAGTTAGAGCACAGCAAAAAGAGAGAAAGAATTTGAGAGTGGTGGAAAATAAGGATGTACCTAGCCCCTATATATAGCTGAACCCACCCAATAAACATCCTGATCCCATTCGGAAACGTGTTTAAAAATCCGAAAATCAAATATTACCAGGAAAGAACTTTCAGCGCCCACCTATGGGCGCCGAAATTTTTAACGCCTGAGCTGGGGCGCTGAAAATGCAGCCCAAGGCCCAGATTTCACAAAAACACGGAATAGGAAAGGACTTAAGACCGTGTTGCTAAAACACGAGGCCCTATTACAAGTAAGATCAAGCCCAAAGAACCTTTAGCTCCCAAATAAGCAAAAAATAATAATAACATTGAAACTTGGTCGAAACTTAGACTTATCTCAGAAAACGCTCATGTACACTTTTCAAAAAATAAAAAGCAAGTTAAATATCATGGTCATTCTTCGAAACACCGAAAATATGTGTCGTCAAGTCATTGGTTTTCCAAATAGAAAATGTCTGTCTGTCAAAGGGATAATCCGGGCCAAGCCAAAACCGGATGTCGCCTGAAAGCTAAAGTCGCACTCCACGGCTTCACTAAAAATAGCATACTACTATAGGAGGTCGCTTGCACGTACGAGCGTGACCCCAAACATGATTACAAGACGCGAAAAACAACCGACGAGCCCCAACACTTGGGGGCTCGCGAAAAGTGGACTCCAACAGGGAGCGCCAATCAAAATCACATTCCCAGACTGCGCAACGCACCATAACATGTTTGGATATGTCAAAAAATATTGTTAAACAAAAATACACAATGTGGACCCACTTATAGGACACATCTAATCAGGAAATATTACGACCCACCAACAGGTTGTAATCACAAAAGCCCTTCTACATAGGCAAAATAAGAAATTCAAAATGGGCTTGCCCACCCTCAGCGGGCGGGGTCTGCGTCACTAGCCGCGCAGGTCCTCAATTTTGAAAAATAAAGTCTTCAAATTTAAAATAGGCTCGCCATCTTCAGCCGGCGGGGTCTACGGCGCAAACCACGTAGGTCCTTATTTTCAAAAAAAAACAAAAAAACAAAAATTTCAAAACAGATTCGTCCACTTCTATCGGACGGGGGGTCCACCCTCAGCGGACAGGCTCGCCATCTTCAACCGGCGGGGTCTACGTCACAAACCGCGCAGGTCCTTATTTTCAAAAACATCAAAACAGATTCGTCCACTTCTATCGGACGGGGGGTCCACCCTCAGCGGACAGGCTCGCCCACCTTCAGCGGGCGGGGTCTGCGTCACTAAAAGCGCAGGTCCTTAGTCGCTGCAGCGATAACTTTTATCGGTTTTCCCTTTTTCCGAAAATCAAAGGATCGGTTTTCCCTTTTTCCGAAAATCAAAGGATCGGTTTTCCCTTTTTCCGAAAATCAAAGGATCGGTTTTCCCTTTTTCCGAAAATCAAAGGATCGGTTTCCCTTTTTCCGAAATCAAGGATCGGTTTTCCCTTTTTCCGAAAATTAAAGGATTGGTTTTCCCTTTTTCCAAAAATTAAAGGATTGGTTTTTCGTTTTTCCAAAAAAGAACGATTGCTGGATTTTCCTTCGTTTTACGTCCTATAAAAACAAGGGGGTTTTCTCGTTAAGCTAGCCCTGAAAATGAGAATCTTTAAAAACGTTTTACCTCGTGATTGGGCTTGGCCAGGCCCAATTACACTTTACAGCTTTAATTTCCAAAACATTTGTAGCTACTCCCAATGACAAAGTGAGGGAGTTTCTACGCCCCTTTGGATTCTTCCAATGACAAAGTGAGGAAGTTTCTATACTATCAGTTGACAAATCCCAATGACACGTGAGGGATATGTCGACACTTCAAGTGATGACCCTTAAGTCAAATGTTATTACTCGGGGGCTCGTG
Source organism: Spinacia oleracea (assembly GCF_020520425.1). Taxonomy (NCBI): domain Eukaryota; kingdom Viridiplantae; phylum Streptophyta; class Magnoliopsida; order Caryophyllales; family Amaranthaceae; genus Spinacia; species Spinacia oleracea. The sequence continues at coordinate 35,015,799 of NC_079492.1, forward strand.
AGACCCTCGCAAAACAGGTCACATACACCATGGCTTGTGTGACGCACTCCGTCTAATACTTTGACCATCGTCTTACTCCAAGACTCAGTCAAAGTGGGGGCTAACTGTAGACACCTACTTTTGTCCCCATTCCCGCAAGGGAAAGGTTCGATGATGAAAGCATAAAAACTCCACTTGACAATGCATCTCCTATAAAATAAACGAATCTCGATTCCCCATTTCATTTCACCCGAAACTTGCTATTTATGGAAACCTGCTAAAAATAGTAACCGCCGTAAAAGGTAGCTTCTAAAAGTGGCAAATCATAAAAGATAGAAACCTGTCAGAATTAGGTGTTGCATTCCAACAATAGTCCTAAATGAGATAGAAAACTGCGAGAATCCTATTCCTAATAGGATTCGGAAATAAGAGTTACGTATTAATTAAAATCGTAACGAGCCTAGAGTTCGTAACGGGCCCATACGCATTCCGTCACAAATTGATACGCGCTAAAAGACTCAAATTAATCTCAAACTCTACGGATTTTAGAATCTGAATCTGACTAAACAAAAACTGCCCAGACCCTATTTTCAACGCCTGGCTCTGGGCGCCAAAATCTTCGACGCCCAGGCCTGGGCGCTGAAAATACCTGGGTACGTCTCTTTTCCTAATTCTTTGTGGATTAGAACTCTGCAATTCTATCTTTCCACAAACTCTTCCCTATAAATAGGCCCCTAGTTTCGACGTGAAACAACACACAACAACACATAATATACTCTGAGTATTGACTCTAAACCCCTTAGCCTAAGCCTCTCGCTGCGAAACTGTTCACGCGTTCTGTCGCAATCGATCCATAAATCGAACAGAACGTATCCTGTCCCATAATCGAGATTCGTTAAATAAAAAGGAGAAATAGCAAAGTCAAAGTGGTTAGTTTTCTGAGAACCCTGACGCACCTCTCAAGGGTGCGTCGTAATGTGTCCCTTTTCGATGATTTAACTGCTTTCCTCGCCCTTTTTATGAACTGTTAAACTAACCTAAATCTGATTGTTCTATCACTCCTAACAAATATAATATTTTTGGGAAATCGGATTATCATGCTAGGTCCCTTAATGCTATTTAAATCAGATAATCACGATCGAATTAGTATTATATGTTGCATATTGCTAAAATCAACTCAGATTAGTTTAATAGTTAACGCATGTCCCTTCAATTATTTATGCTGAGCTAGTAAGGATATCCTGCCTCTGGAGTTATCGACGAGCGAATTACTCCTCTCGGTAGTTACAGTCCCCCGAACCCTCAATCTCTACCTTGCGGGTGTATATTGAGAGATCCCCACACCAGGGATCACAAGGGAACCTACGACCATCGTGGTCAAACATAATTGCACTCCCTTTATGTCACGATAACCGGGGTTTGTCAGTTTTTCTCATTGTTGTTAAAAACTGAATGGCGACTCCTATATTACTAGTCAATTGGGTGTATACTCACAGGAAATCTAATTACACTTGATTGAATAAAAAGAATCGTCACACCCACGAGGGACAGGTCACGCATTAGCCTCGTGCTTTTTCGACCCCCTCACAACAGTTCATCTCCTACAAATCAAACTTCCAGTCCCTTTCAAGAATCAGCCCAAATGTCTGCCTCCGATCAACTCACTCAACTCCTAGCAGCTTTCACCAGCCTCAGCGCCAATGTGGAAAACATAAGCAACCGACTGGGTGTTGTGGAACAGGGTGCGCCTACTGATGACTTAACCAAGAAGATCGAGAGTCTGGTCAGGAAGGTCACTAATCAAGAGAACTATTTTGACACCTCAATGGAAGACAACCTCAAGGGGAGGGCGAATTTGCCAGACAAATTCTCCGCCAATGATATTCCAAAGTTCAAGTCCACCGACAATCCTAAATACCACCTCGAGAACTTCAGAGCTACAATGGCCATCAAGGGGGCCGAACTCGAGCTATACTGTAATACCTCGTATTTTTATAATATTTATAAATATATTTTATTATATTTAGAAAGCATTTTACGAATTTTGAATTTATTTCGCATTTAAATATTATTTAAATTTATTTTAATTAATTAGAACATTTCTTATTTTAATTAATTACGAAACGAATTTAAGTTTCGAGTCGGGAAATTTAATGCGTCGCAAGTAATTTTAAAGGTTCGGGTTTTAAATGAAAAGTCCAATTCGTTTTATTAAACGAGCCCAATCAAAAGAATTTAATTCAAGTCCTAAGCTAGCCCAATCATTTAATTCCCTAAGCCCAATTCTACTTTCCTAAGCCTAGCCCATTGAAAATAGGGAGCCTATAAATAGGACTCCTCATCATTAAATGAACCCCTAAAATTCATAAACGCTCTTTTTCTTTTCTTGCCCCTCACTCCAACTCCCTCTCCTCTCTCGTCCGCACGCCCGCACGCCCGCACGGCCATCGTGCTCATGCCTTCCCCTCTTGTTGATTCGTTTTTGTGTGGCTGTCGCTGCTGCTTGGCCTCACGCCCCAGCGCGCTCCCTGCTCTCTCTCGCCCCCTTGCTCGCGCGCTGCCATGCTCTCTCGCCCATTCGCTCGTGCGCAGTGCCCTGCTCTCTCGCGCCCCAGCGCGCGTCCCTCTCTCTTGCTCGCGCCCCAGCCCGCGCACTCGCCTGTGCCGCGCCTGCTGCTGCTTCGTCCTTCGTCCCTGCCGCGCGCACACACCGTATGTGTGTGTGTGTGGTTCGTGTTCGTTATTCAATTCTTTTTCGCCCAATCACTCTAATTCGTGTTTGTTTCGTGCTATAGGCCGGATTGGTATAATTCTCTTCTTCCTTGCCTATTCTATTTAAATTCCGTATTTTAAATTATAATATTATTATTGTTTTGAGTGATTAAAATGCTGGGAATCGGTTGTGAACACCGTGCTTTGAGGATTTACGTGTTGTGATTCATTAGGGTTGTTTTAATTATTAAAGGATGAATTTCCAGATTCGTTTATTTAATAAAGAATTGATTTTTTTGATGATAAATTGGTTTTATTGGGATTTTCAAGTTAGGGTTTTAATCTAGACCTAATGAGTCAATTGATTAGCAAAATTAGGTGATGATTTTAATTATGATAATCAATTATATTTTCATATTTATATAAAGGCTTAAAGTGTTGATTTTTATTGATTTTAAAGGCGGAAAAAGTATGTTTTCGTACTAAGAATTGGTTTTGCAAATTGAGACGATTATATTATTGAAAAACGATTGAATTCTAAAGTTTAAACGAGGTTTTAGATTTTATAAAGTTGCTGGAAATTTAATGAACATGGAAATAATTTAAGTTTCATTATTTTGTTGACAGGAGGTGATTTCTGAGTGAGTGCTCGTTATTTCAAAGTGGCCCCTACGCTTAGGTATTCAAGGTACGTACAAGTCTAGGGCGACCACACTATTTGTCAAGGACATTACATGATTGTTGATGATGTGAATTATATTACGTGGATTCATATTTGCTTTTGTGAACGATCATGTGGATTAATATTATTGGAAATATTGAATTGTTGATTGAACAAGCATGTTGGGATTATTATGAGTATGGATTTCATTGTCAATCGTGTTATTCAATATTTATGCATGTATGGTTTGTTTCACATGCAAGGGATGGATTATTTATTTGTATGCTATTGTACGGGATGTCTAGCATACTTTGTGCCAATTATTCGTACTTCGTTGTACTTTTTTTTTACCACATGTGAAGGGTTAGCTCACGTAAGCCACCACACATGTAGGGTTCAATTGGGAATATTTTGTATGAAATGAATTAGGATTTGTCGTGCAAGGGCACAACCCTCATGTTAATATGCATGATGTGGAATCTCACTTTCGTGAGGAGGAACATGGTAGTAATTTCACAAGTGTCTTGCGTTGTTGATCACAAGTCCTAAGGCATTAAAATGAGATTGTTTTGGTTGTCATTTATTAATTGTATGTGCGTACGTTGTTGAGTCTTGAGTTCACCTCTAATAAAATATTAATAAACGTAAAGTGCAACCAGAACAAGCTTCAAAACTCTTGGAACGTATATACCTTGAGTATGAACAATGGGGGGAGTCTTGCCGGAAAGCTCGTACTCCTACTAATGATACAAGACGTTGTTTCATTTATATTATGCGCAGGAATTCCGTCGGTATGGCCCGACACTCGGTATGGCCCGATTTTATTATTTATTATTTGGTGTATGGTTGGCTCCCATCACCTTTCCTTTATGGAATATTCTTTTGGCCCGTTCGAAGCTTATTCTAATTAAATTGTGAGTCAAGAGTCGAGTCAAGAGTCGAGTCTTGTATTCATGATTGGTTTGTTAATTATGGCTTTTGCATGTTGATTAGTACTTAGTGAGTGATGCATGCTTTTAGTTTTGTTCTACTCTATTCTTGTAAGTACTCAGCTTTTCCTGACTACGTGCTTTGTGTTCCTTTGGTCATGGCCTTTGCCTTAATGACCCTATGATGATCTATCATTTGCACTTGCATTGATGGGGAGTAGATTAATATAGCAGGTTGGTAGATCGAATTCATGTGGCTTGGGATGATCGAGAGAGTTGCATGCTTTCGTATTTTGAACTATTTAATTATGCTTTAATTATGTTTGAAATTGTTGAACTTTTTATACTTTAGTTTTTGGGCCGTCATGGTTCCAAATTGTAGGGGGCCTCGATATTTATTAATTATGTTTTCAAAAGTTAGTTGACATTAAATTCCGCTGCGTAATTCTGGTACTAGCCTTAACCGTTATCACGGCGGCAGTAATACTTTAGTAATTCCTTTATTTTAAGTTGTAAAATGGTTTTATAAAAGCAAGGAATTATTAGGGTGTTACATATACCCTGTGGTATTCCCCATGTCTCTGGAACCAGTCGGCCATAAATGGTGCTATTCACTCAAGGAACATCAAACATGTACATGGGAAGCAGTTGGGCATTCATGGAGCAGTATCAGCCCAACATTCAACTTCAAACTACTCTAAGGGAGCTAGAGGTTCTCAGGCAAGGGCCTCAGGAAGGCTTCACTACTTACCTCAACCGGTGGAGAGAAATGGCATCCCAGATGGTGACTCGACCCTCCGAGAGAGAACTAGTCAAGATCTTTACAGCTGGTCTTCTTCCGAAATACAATACTCACATGAAGTACCTAGGCTTGGAAAGCTTCAAGAGAACTTACGACATCGGGGTTGACATAGAGGATGACCTGATGAAAGCACCAACAGCCCCGGCTCCACAAGCTGAAAAGTGGAAGGGCAAGATACCTGAAGCAACACACAAAGTTCATGAGGTCAACGCCCTAGAGGCTCCTCAAGGTCCAAAGTCAAACAATTTCAAGAACAATGCTAACCAGCGCAACTATCAAGGCAGACCACAAAGGGTCTTTACAAACCTCGGGATGTCCTACAGCGAGGCATTCGATCGGTTGGTTGAAAAACAAGTCATAACACCAATCGGCCCAATACCCGATCCTCCAGTCGACAAGAGGTCCAAGAGCTGGGATCTGGCAGCCCATTGCAAGTATCATCAAGGGAAGGGTCATGACATCGAAGACTGCTACAAGTTTAAGCACTTGATCAAGAACATGGTCGACAACAAGACCTTACCCCTACCTCCCGGAGCCAAACAAACTCCCTCGGTCCAAGCCATCTCCTGTGACTGTGAAGATAAAGAAGAGGAATTTCCATGCAATTTAATCTCTACAATATACAAGCCAGGTTACGAATTGATGGTCCCAAGCTTTTGTCATCTCCTTTCAAGTGCTCAAAACTGGGTGATCCCCGAACCTAGGGTAACCGCCGACATTCAAGAAAACATCTGCCCTCTCGCTACCTTGAAGGCTTTGGGGTTCTCCGAGTACGATCTCATGCTGAGTGCTCAACAAACTGTCAAACTCCAGGAGGTCACATACAAGGTCTTGGGAGTCCTCGAACTAGTTTTCTCCTTCGACACTTATCATAGCAATGCGGAATTCCTAGTTGTCGATGTGTCTGCCAACTTCAAACTACTATTCGGAGAACCGTGGTTCGAGGAAATATTGGATGGCCCTGCCTGCCTCACCCTCAAAGGTTCCAGCTTCCGAGACACTTCCATCAAACAAAAGCCGGCTGTACGCCAAGAAAAAGACGAGTGCATTCAAGAATACTACTACAGATGGGCAACCTCCGCTCGTACAATCAAGCCCGGGCTGCCAGAGGGAAAAATGGTGAGAATGTTCCTTCTAGGGCTCAACACTTCATGCAAGGGCAGCTTCGCCGCATTTCCTTACAGCACGTGGGACCAGGTCTGTGATCAAGCCTTGAAGATCTGTGCATGTAGCCCCGTCTATAATGATTATGACAATGACGTGGATATCTGGGAATACCCCGAGAACTATCTTTAAGATTAGTGTCTTTGTCCAAGTCCAGAGTTTGTCTTTCAATATTTGAGTCTAGCAATGAGTCTAAGAGTCTAGAACTAGAGTCTTGCATCAATCAAGAGCCTCTAAAGGCCGAGCTTCAAGTCAAAACAGTCGATGTAATGATTGCCGATTTCAATAACACTTCAATTTCTACTTACTCTTCGAGTTCTAATTCAAAACACAATCCTAATCCAAACAACTTTGCTTCACAAGAAATTGACTTTGAAATTCTAAAAGCTATCGAATATCATGAAAACAGGACGCCCATAATTGAGGAAACAGAAAAAATCAACCTTTCTAACAACAGTGATTCAAAGCTAGTTCAGATTGGTTTAACTCTATCTCAAGCAGAGCAGGATGATCTTATCAAGACACTTTCAGAGTACATAGACGTCTTCGCATGGTCCTATCATGATATGCCAGGGGTTGATCCAAGCATCGGTCAGCATACAATTCCCCTTATTCCAGGTTTAAAGCCCATCAAGCAGAAACTCCGTCGCATGAAACCGGACGTTTCCCTCAAAATACAAGAAGAGGTCTCCAAGCAGCTAGAGGCTGGGTTTATTCGAGAAGAAAAGTATCCAGAATGGATCGCAAATGTCGTCCCAGTTCCAAAGAAATATGGCAAAGTACGAATGTGTGTGGACTACAGAGATCTTAACAAGGTCATCCCTAAAGATGGTTTTCCATTACCCCACATCGACATCCTGGTCGACAACACCGCAAATCATGCCTTACCCTCTTTTATGGACAGGTATGTAGGCTACAATCAAATTCCCATGGCAGAGGAGGACATGGAGAAGACAACCTTCATCACTCAGTGGGGTACATATTGCAATACAGTTATGCCGTTCGGACTGAAGAACGCAGGAGCAACCTATCAAAGAACAGCCACAACCATCATGAGCGATATGATTCACAGGGAAATTGAGGTATATGTCGACGACATGATTGTCAAATCCAAAGAACGACATGAGCATACCTCAGTACTTCGAAAGTTTTTCAACAGGCTCAGGCAATACAACATGAGGCTCAATCCGCAAAAGTGTGCATTTAGGGTAACGTCAGGCAAGTTACTCGGATATGTTATCAGCTCTCGGGGCATAGAGGCTAATCCTTCGAAAATCAAGGCAATTCTCGAGATGCAACCACCAACGAATGAAAAGGAAATTCGGGGTTTTCTCGGCAGACTACAATATATCAGTAGGTTCATTTCAAGACTCACGATGATCTGGGAACCGGTATTTCGAAAGCTCGGAAAAAGCGAGCCCAACGTGTGGGATGACGACTGTCTGCATGCATTTGACACTATCAAGGATTACCTTTCTAACCCACCAGTACTAAAGCCAGCCATGCCAGGGATTCCCCTCAGGCTCTATCTCACAATCACAAATTCAGCAGTAGGGGCTATGCTCGCCCAGGAAGTTGAAGGCAAGGAGAACGCCGTATACTACATAAGCAAAAAACTGATCGAGTACGGGACCCAGTACACTCAGCTCGAGAAACTCAGCATTGCCTTGGTTTGGTCCACAAAGAAACTACGGCACTACATGCTCTCCCATACAGTACATGTGATCAGCAAAGCGGATCCTCTCAAGTATCTATTCGAAAAACCAGCTCTCAACGGACGGTTGTCCAGGTCGTTGGTCATGTTAGCAAAATTCGATCTCAAATACATCCCGCACAAGTCTATCAAAGGTTCAGCAGTCTCAGACTTCCTAGCCGACTGTCCCGTCGAGGCAGAAGAGGAGGATTACGACTTACCCGACGAGCAAATCTTAATGACCAGTGATGACAGTTGGTCAATGCATTTCGATGGTGCTTCGAATCAGAAAGGGTGTGGTGTTGGAGTAATTCGCATTGTGGGGGTATCGAACTTCATTTCGCACTTCAACTGGTACAACCCCATTTTCGTTGGTCTATGGAATGGAGGCAGTACAACCTATCGAGCTGGAGATACCTTCTCTAAGGATAGTCCTCGAAAAAAAATCCCAGAAGCTGCATGGGTACAAGCAAGATATGACGAGCTAGTCATGCTCGATGAGCGTCGGCTTCAAGCCGCTCACCATGTACTAGTCTATCAGCGGTGAGTGGCCAGACATTTCAACAAGAGGGTCAGAACCCGAAACATCAAAGAAGGCGAGCTTGTCCTGAAAGCCCTTCGCAAAAGCACCATGGACCCAAGGGGAAAATTCAAACCCAACTGGGCAGGCCCATACATTGTCAAGAAGATCCTCTCCAGGGGAGCAGTCGAACTAACAGACGTCGATGGAACAGAATTCAGATCTCTGACCAACCTCGATCAACTCAAGAAATTCTATGTCTAAGTGCCATGTTCAAATTCAAGAATCCAATTCAAAGTCCTGTAAGGTAGTCAGAACTACGTTCGGCGTGTTTCCCTAACGGGACACGTAGGCAACCTCATTTCGAGGCCCGACCACTTTAATAAAAAAAAAAATTCTTCAAAATTTCCACTTTAATACAATTTTTTTTTCAAAATTTCCAATTTAATACAAAAAAAATTCAATTCAAAATTTCCTCAATTAAGGGCATCCTAAAAATCAAATCAAATTTCAAAACTCAATTGTTGTTGTCTTTATTCCAAATGTGCCAATTCAAAGCAAAGTATGTTCAAGCGGAATTTGACACAATAACTCTTTATTTGGCTCTAAGGCCTTCAAAGCTAATTCAAATACAAAGTCAAGATCAAGTGAAGCAAAGTTCAAAGCCTTTTCACTTCCTAAACACATTTTCTAAACACATCTTCCAAACACATTCTAAACACAATTGTTTCCAATACAATTCCAAACACATTTAGCCTACAAAGATCTAGGGTCGGGCGACTATGCTCTCGAGTCTTGGCACCTTGAGTACTATCCCCTGGCTCCTTCCGCAATCAATCATCAATCTTCCCCTTGCCCATGCGGCGGGAGAAGGAACTTGCTAGCCTTCCAAGATGGGAGGACGACGAACCTCCTTTGGACTCCGAACGGTCAGGCACCGGATGGGCCACACTCCCGTCACCTTCCTCATAGTCAGTTGATGCAGGACGTCTAGCTCTGGAACCTCGGACTCTAGCTGGTCCGGAGAGAGAAATGTCCCTCTGGCTTAGGCCTCTCATCCATACAATGTACCCTGCAGACAGAGTAACTGACTCAGGTGAGAACTGGATACTCAGGAATGGTTTGGCAACCCAATACCGCCTCCAAACTTCAAGTCGATTGGCATTCAGCGCAACGGGTTTCAGCTTCTCTTCAGCACAGTCCGGGATCTCCTGTTTCAAGCCATACTGTCTCATCACTCGAGCAGGCGAGTAGAAGACCAGCATTGTGAGGCTTGGCACCCTCAAAGCAGTAGAATCAGGGGCATGTCTCATGGCAGCAATTCCCCACCAAGGAACTACCCACATTATACAAGATTCAATTCCAGAGAGTGCGCTTCGCCACTCGTCCAATGAAAGCCGGCCATACATCATGGGCCGCACAGTGAACCCTTTTCTATTATAGCTTTCCATGTTCTCCGGTGGTGCCACCAGCATGAGCCTCTCCATAAGCCAAACCTTGGGGAGTATACAAGAAGTGCATTTCAAAATTCAACGTTCAAAATTCAAATACAAGTACAAATTCAACATACAAGAAAGCTCCAGATCCTTACTTGGAGTAACACCGGACTTCCCGATGGCAAAGAAGAGGGGTCCGACATCAACAAGTCAAGGCCCAACAATGTTTTGCCGATCACAAGCGGCATTGGGTCCCGACCATTAGCAAACTGCTCTACGATTTCTATTAGGGAGGCATCACCATTGCCAAACCCCTGCTTCGAAAAGAGGAAGCGAGCAAAGATACAAAAACTCAAGGCCCTCAAGCGGAAAACTTTGGGAACATCAAGCCCAGCTAAGTAGGTGACAAGGAGGGACAAATCCACCCCTCTGCCATATAAAATAGCACTCAAAAGTGGGGGCTTCAAGCCCAAATATCTTTCAAAACCCAAGAAAAAGTGTTCTTCAACACTGGGCATGCATGGCTCCGGCATAATGGGCCACCCCAATATGGCGCTAAACTCTTCAGGGAGGGGACATACCTCATTATTCCCAAAGCGGAAGACGTGATGATTCGGATCCCAAGCCTCCAAAGCAGCAAGAATGAAGTGCACATCCAACTTTACAAACCGGAAGGAGGCGAGCACCCCAAGATGCATGCCATCAAGCTCCCTTTTCTCCAATTTGCCTAGCGAACCAAGCCACGAGTTCAAGGCATTTTTAAAGGACATAGCCATTTTCTCTCTTCTTTTTTTCGTGAGGAAACAGTATACAAGGAATAGAAGGGAAGGATTGATGCAAGAAATGATCCGAAATACTCCTTATTTATAAAAGAGTCGGCTTGCACGACAGCACACTAGCGCCAGGCGCCATGTCCTGCGCTAGGCGCAGGGGCCTGCAGCGAAGGACGAGGCCACCGTTCTCTTTTATTACTCCAAGTACACACTCTTTAGTGTTTCGAACAGCAAAGTACAAACCTCCATTATTCAAGATTCCAAAGCCGCAAGCCGCGCAAATTCAAGGAGTCCGGATCAACGCTTCGGGCAGATTTTGGTTTCAATTATTCAAAATTTGAGCATTCTAGTCCTAGATCGTCGTCCTAAGTCGAGTCTGCATATGCATAGTAAAAGTTGAATGTACTTTGACTTGCGCTTTTCCTCACCAAAAAACCTCATTCAAAGTGGGGGCTTATAGTGGGTATATACACCCGGAAAAATGGGAAAATGTTTTCAAATTTTTTGCAAAATTATCATGCATGCATATAGCTACAAATTTCAAGGCACACACAACGCATACAAGACCAAACATTCAAACATACAAAAGCCAAAACTTCAAAAATTTCAAACCAATTCAAGTTCAAAACCATACAACCATACAAATTCAAGTTCCAAACCATACAAATTCATACAAATACAATCCAGCCTATACGAAATCAACCCAGGCAAGCTGGACCTCGCTACCATAAAGGGTCAGTCCGAGTCATCATCAGCTGTGACGTCCACCACGGGCTCCTTGTCCCTGTTTCGGCTCCTAAGGCGCTCCAGATCCCGATCCAGCTCTGTTCCAGGGGTACTAGGATCCTGCTCCGAGATACGAAGAGTGCTAGGAGAGACATGAACTCCCTGCTGAGGAGAAGGCAACTGATAAGGCGGAGGCATCCCCATGAAATGGTACGGCGCAAACATTTGAGCGTGACGCATCCTCTCCATCTCCGGATAGTAAGCCCATGAATCCGCACCCCAAGGCTGAGGACCACTCCCTCCAAAGTAGTAACCGGGAGGAGAAACAAAGGGCCTCGAACTGCTTGCACCTCCAAACGAATGCCTGGTAGGATCATCATGTACAAAGGGGGCAGCTTCCCGATCAGCATCCGAATACCTCTGACGAACACCATCACCGGACCCCTATCCTAGGTCCAAGCTCGGTCCCTCCTGCCTCGAGAAAGTCTCTCCCTGGGGCTCCCTGTCAACAAATCCTCTGCGATCTCGACGACGCTCCTATACAAAACACAAATTTTCAATAATCAACATCCAAGTTCGAGTTTCCAGAATACAAATTTCAAAATCAAGAAAAGCACCTCTCTGTCCCGGCCAGAAAGCTTCTAGGTCAGCTTGGCACAATACCTCTTCCAGGAATCAATCAAGAGCATCCAGCGACGCACTCTCACCCGAGGCGCCTGCATACAAAATTCAAGATCAATTCCCAAATACAAGATTACAATCAGTTTCAAGAAAATGCAACAGTACTTACAGCGGCATAATGCTCAGGTACAGCATCATACGTTCTCCGGTGCGGAGGAGAAGCTACAGGAATGGTCACCTCCACCTGTTCCCCGTCCGAGTTCTCATAGAGGAGGATCCTATCAGCATGGGGAATGTCCTCAGGATCAACCTCCTCCTCCTACATACAATCATACAAGAATACAAGGATACAAGAATACAAGATACAAAGTTTAAAAGCTCACCGACAGTACGAAGCGTACTGGTGGAGCCAGCCTTCTCAGGAAGTCGTCATAGCTACCCTTCCTTTGTACAAAGTCCCTCTTGGAGCGGCAAACAGCATCGCCCCTAGCATTCACATAGAGCCGGGCAAGATCTTCATCCGGCGCCAGCATGGACTCCAGTGGGTCCTTGGGGACAAACCTATTCCCCGAATTGTGTTGAAGGGACACTCGCTCCCCCAGATACCACATGTGGTGGTACACCCCTGGGAGCAAAACCCGCCCTCCAGACAAGAAATGGGCGCGAGCAGCCGAGGCAGGTACAGGCGCGTTGGCAAAAGGATGCCACACCACCTGCAAACCATACAACTCAGGCAACTATACAAATACAAATACAAAAGAGCAAAAAAGTACAAAAAGATTACCTCATCAGCAAGTAGAACTCTCCAAGCTCTGCGGGAGGCCGCCAGAGGCACCCTCCTGCGCATCGCTGTTACGTTATGATACATATAACTGAATATAAATCATGCGGAAAAACCATTAAAGCCAGGAATCCAAATTAATTGCCACATAACAATTAGCATAATTAGGATTCATACTCTTTGTAGCGTGCCCTCCCTTGCTGCGCCCGAACCGAACAAGAACAAGTCTTTAGGACTCCAAGTGTCGTCCCTCCGTAGAAAGTCCACAGCACGTCCGGATCCGCCTTAAGTTTGACTAACTAGAATCGCCCTTAAGGTACTATAAATTTTCGGCTGATTTCAGGCAAATAAGTGACTGAATTTTTGCTTAAAAATTCTCTCTTTTTGAATACTTAAAACTCGTTATAAATTGTGAGCATTAACCACATATGTATAGGCTATGGAAAAGGTATTGGAATCCTACTAGGAAACGAATTAATTAACTAGAATCTAATTAAAACTCTATTAATTAATTTATCCATTAGGAATAGGAATTTAATCATTAAACGGATCCTACATGATTTAGGTTTCGTACGGAAGCAAAAACACTCATACGAGCATGACCCGCATGCGCGCAGGCCATGCCTGCGCAAAGCCCACGGAGCTACGAAGCCCACGCGAGCACGCTGCAGAATAGGCGTGCGCTGGGCCTGCCTTGCGGTGGGCCTGGCCCAGCCTTGGGCTGTTTGTGTGGCGTGCCTTGCTTGCTGGACGTGGGCCTGGCTTCGCGCTGGGCCTTCGTCTAGCAAGCTTGTCCGTTGCTAATTCGTACGACGCGCTTCCGATTAATTTCCCGATTCCGGAATTCATTTCCGATACGAACAATATTTAACATTTCCGATTCCGGAATTAATTTTCGTTTCGAACGAATATTTAATATTTCCGTTTCCGGAATTATTTTCCGATTCCGATAATATTTCCTATTCCGACAATATTTCCGTTTCCGGTAATATTTCAGATTCCGGCAATATTTCCTTTTCCAATAATATTTTTCGATACGTACCATGTTTCGGTTTCCGGCAACATCTACGACTTGGATAATATTTATATTTCCGATACGATCCATATTTTCGTTTCCGGCAATATCATCGTTTCCGGAGTATTCATTTATTTTCCTTTGACGATCTCAGCTCCCACTGAAACCAAGATCCGTCGATTCCGAATATTCATAGATGGAGTATTTAATGCAATTAAATACTTGATCCGTTTACGTACTATTTGTGTGAACCTATGGGTTCAGTCAAGAGTAAGATGTGGAATAATATCATTAATCCACTTGAACTGAAGCGGCCTCTAGTAAGGCATATAGTTCACTTGATCTCACTGAATTATTAACTTGTATAATTAATATTGAACCGCTTTTATTAGACTTACCATTAAATGCATACTTGGACCAAGAGCATTATTTCCTTCAGTCACCCACTTGTCCTTAGGGACAAGTGTGCATTTCCTAATTCCTTTGTCACTCGATGCTTGCTCTTGAACATAAGGTAAGAGTTGTCATCCTTATTATGTCCAGAGGTGTTTCTCGGTTTCAGAGTTCAACTGATTAAATAAACAAATAATCATAGCCTATGATTCATTTGAGCACGGCCATGCATTTTACAGTTTCTAGCTCTCCGAGTGGCCTTGTACAACTTTTAGCATCTCATCCCGATTTATGGGAGGACAATCCCAATCTTGAGATCTTGAGATTATACTTCGTTTGATAGGTGATTACCCGAGCGTTGCCTTTATAGCCTCCTTTTACGGTGCGATGGTTGATAACGTCAAAGTAAGCACTTCTCAAACAAGTAATCTCAAATCACTCAGGTATTGAGGATTAGTGTCTAATAATTTTAATGAAATTTACTTATGACAAATTTTCATCTCTTACAGTAAAGTTTCATAGGTCTGTGCGATACTAGTCTTCCCAAAGTAAGTATCTATGCAAATGATTGCGACATTGCCATGTCCACATAGTTCAAGAAACAGAACTACTAGTCATCTTGCATTGTAGTCGTCTAACGTTTTCTATGCGTCCATCTTTATAGAAAACTCCGACCAGGGACCATTTTCAACTTTTGACTTTCAAGTTCACTTGATAGACATTTCTTAGTCACAAGACTGGTCCTGACAGTCTTTCTTGAATATATCGTCAAATTGAAGGGACTCATCATTTAATACTAAACCAAGATTAAATGGAATATGAAAATACATTTCATATATGATAAATGTTCAACCCTAATGTTTTACAACCATGGGCCTCGAACCCATATTTTAAACAATTAATGGAATTCAAAACTATGCTTGATTTCCGGTGCCACAATGTGAGTGTTGTTTCTCACTTGTTGCATATGTTTAGTTATCATGCTTTGCCAATCTCAATATCCTTGTCATCGAATGTTCTTCGAGATAGGATGATAAGATCTTTTGAGTATGTTTATTTTGTGATCTAGTCTTTCTTTCTACAATAGAGGTTTTACGCATTTCTCAATGAAGAACAATCAAGCCAGTAGACATGTGATCTACCAAAGTTCAGTGAAGAACTCTTAACTTAAACAACTCCGTTTTATTGCTTCTTGGGCAATAAGTACTTTTACTTCAACTGTATGGGTTGCCAGTGATGCTTTGTTTGGATTTACTTATCCAAGCAGTTCACAGATATGCGGAAGACTTTCCAACTATATCATAGAAATTATTATTTTAATTTCCCACGCAACAACTCATGGTCTCCAATCCATGTTGTCATTTCAAAACACGATGCTCTTTAGCTCGTCCTTGTCAATGGTTAACTCCAAAGAAATCTGGTTTGATCCTTTGCCAGTGTTTATGCGTGTAGCATCAATATTTAGCATATCTTTATTTCCTTGAATCAAGAACTATTCCTATGTACTTTTTCAAGTACCATAAGTATTCTTGATCTCAATCTAGTTGATCTTCACTTAGATCAATAGAGATTGGTATATGTTCGTCATGCCTAAAGTCATATGACACGTTTTTGGCGATCCTTATATTATATCATACATGATAAATTCTTTTGCAGAATAATTCCCAATGGAATTCTATTCATGTAACTTTAGCTCATTCTAGTTTCAGTAGATACTAAATCCAGCTAAATTCTTTGACATATAATATAGGTGAAGAATCTCACTTAGATCCTTTGATGTTTAACTTAGTAAATGCTAATACATAGTTCAAACATTCATTACTTAGATTTATTCACATGGGTCGAATATCTCCAATGGAGTCTTTCGTGTTTGATTTAGTAAATGCCATTACTTAATCCAAAACAATATCATAACATCTTTGTAAGTAGATCTGAGTACCCATTATGCACTAAGTTTCGCCTTGGTCCATCATTGATGAATAATTTCAAATCTAAGTCATTAGCATTTGAATGTTATTTCACAATAGAGAGATATGTGTGTGATACACATAGGACCAATTAAGTTTTACGTACTGGTCCAGCATAGCTTTCATTGAGTCATTTTATTGTATTTGGTTGCAAAGAAATTCTAAGGTGTTTAGGGATCATGTTGATCCAGTCAAAACTGTTGTTAGCAAAATTATGTTTAATGTTGAGTGTAGATGCCAGTAGTAGCTTCAGGGTGCTTTAGCTAGCTTGTGTTGGTTAGCTGGGTGCTTTGTTGTGTCTGTTGGACAGTTGGTGTTTTCAGAGTTTGTTAACACTCTGATTACTTGGTAAATAAAGCTCATTATTATTTGCCAAAAAAAAAGTTGTACGTACTTCCACTAAACTTCTTATATATCTATAAGAATCATGTACAATTTTATGAAACTAAAATACTTATTAGCTTCACTAAATACAGTTCCAATTCCCAATTGCTTGCTTAAATCTGTACTTAGATTTTATAAGCTAGCTTTCCTTTTCAAGCATTTATTTGGATCCACAAATCCTATGACATGCCATGTACATAGTTTCTTCCAACATTTGAGCGAGGAATACGTTTTGTCATCCAATTGCCATATGTACCAATATGCAATCATTGCTTGATTTATAGACTTGAGCATTACGATTTTGAATGAGGTTTCAACACAATCCACACCGTGAATTTGCTTGTAACTTTTAGCAACCAATCTAGCTTTGTGTGTGAACACAATTCCATGTTTGATGGTTTTTATCCTTAAAACAAACTTGCAACCAATAGGTGTGTAACTATTCTTGCAAATCAACAAAATGTTAATTTTGTCATCAAAACATTGAGTATGTTTTATGGCCTTTAACCGTCTAAAACATTAAGTCTATATATGTCCTCTAACAATTTAGGGAATCTAGGTTTTGTCATAGCTTTCTTACAAGTCACAAACTCATTAATCTACATGATAATAGTTTGACTGCAAGTTGTAGGTTTCTGCACTATCTAATAGAAGAATCTCATAGATTCAGTGACCTGAACTCCATGTTTCTTCACTATCTAATAGAAGAATCTCATAGTTTCAGTGACTTGAACTCTATGCCTACTTGGGTATAGAACATCAAACAATAGAATATCAATAGCCACTTGAAAGTCCTTTGAATATTCCGTTCTCCTTGAAGCACTTGTAAAGTCTTCTAAGAGATGTCTATTCTTTAAAGCCACTTCTAAAGTCCTTAAAGAATAAGTGTTCGGATTTTCTGAAGAATTTCTAAAAGCCTCCGAAACGTCCGTTTATGTTTGTTGTTCGCCTCGAATACTTTCGAGGTCTATTTTCTCGCACTTGTCATTTTAGAAACGAATCTCCAAAAGGACATTATTTTGAGCAAACAAACATTATGTTCTCAAAAAATCGTGGTAGAAACAATACCCTTGTGTCTCATTTGATTAAATCACAATGAAACATATATCTATACTTGGGCTTTAGTTTGTCGAATAGCAAATGCTAAGCTCCCACTGAGTTTAGCAACTCTTTAGATATATATATATATTTGAAAAGATATTCTGAAATTACTTTTCAATAGCTTTGACGAATTTGGTTTAGTATAGTGGTAGTTGAGCATATTGTTTAGAAATTATAGGAAAATTCTTTATGATTCATCATTGATCGAATCAAGTACTAATTGACTTCAATTACTCCAACTTAGATATGCCATATCTTATGGAGCTAGATCGTGAAATTACAAGACACAATCATTGATGATCATTTTGGTCTTAAAGTAATCATTGTCATGATCTAACCTAGATCTTTATGATTTCTTGCCATTCGGATTTTATACTTCTGAATCTTTGAACTAGCCAAACGGATTCAAACTTATATCACTTTGAGTAAATAAACCAATATTCACTCAAATTTAGGTGAAATAATAAAGTCATAAAATCTCTCTTTAGCTTTGAACTCTATTGTCTAGGTGTTTTAACAATAGTTCATATCTTTTGTTACTTTCAACAAGTGAGACTAGCTTGTCTTGAATTGATCTAGAAATCAATCAAATTTCAAAAGTCCATAAAATAGAGCTTTAGAACGTTAACTTGTTGATATGGTCTAAGCAACAATGCCAAAGATTAGTGGAACTCAAATCAAGAGATTGATTTGAACCTAGTAAAGTTCTTATCGTTAAAGAGTTGTTTGTTTTTAATCAAGCATATTGACTCAACCCGCAAATGACCATTTCATTCAAATAAACAAACAAACATTGTTTTTGTTTTTCTGAATATGAGTCTTTCTGTGTTTGAAAACAGAAATTTAGGTATGCTGATTATGGAACATAATAGCCATTAAGTTCCAGCCTTGAAAGGACTTAAAACAAACTAGATGACCCTACAACTAATGTAGCAATGCCATGCTTCATTTTCACTTGTAGGTCATTAGTGTAGCCTATCTTCCATTGTTTGAGTTATTACTGGAGTAAGAACCTCAAGCGGTATATGATACCAAGGAGGTTTGATTGCTAGTTTACTTTTCTTTAAACATAAACTTATAGGTAGAAACAGAATCGTAAATTCCTTTCATTTGTTCCTTGTTTTCCTATTTCTTGTACCCTTTCTTATAGTCTTAAGAATTAACTTCTCTAGTGTTGACTTTTATACTTTATTAGACATGTCTAATGTCACTCAAACAAAGTTCTTACCATTCTATTTATGTTGAATATTTTGCTTCAACTAGATGATCTTAACAGAAGCTTCTAAAGTTCTCTAAGCATCGATCTATTCGAATGTCTAGGGACTAGACTCATTCGAGAATTAAATGGAAAAAGATATTAGGTTGTTAACCATTTGTAAAGCTGAGCGTTTAAACTCAATACTTTATAATCTCAAAACTACATTGTATTTTGAATTCACAAGCACCAATCGGTTTGCCATTCGACTTTGAAACTCGAAAAACAACCATAAAAGTCGCTATAAGAAATGTACATTTAAATTGCTCAATTTTCTCTCATTTCCGTGAATCGTTCTTAGATTCACTACCAATCGAGGAAATTTACTGTTACCTTTCTAAAAGGATTTACTGCAGTGCAAGATATTTAATTATAAACAATAATTAAAACATACATTGAAGCATGCAAAGTCTAAACATTTATCATGAGTAATAATTTGAAAATTAAAGCAATCATGCAATTTAAAGAAGTCATTAGCATTTTATTCGAATTTATTGTTCCAGCAGGTGTGAATAAAATGATTCCAAGATCCTTAAATCATTGAAGAATTAAGCACATTATGTATTTAGACTCAATTCTAAAATATTTTAAGTAAGAAAATCCTTTGCTAATAGTCTAGAAACTACTCTTGGTTGATAGATACGTCTAAGTACTTGTTAGGTAAACCTATCTCATTTGCCATGACATAAAAGGACTCCTTACTTATATCGTTGAGTTTCACCAAAACTAACATGTACACACAATTATTTGTGTACCTTACCCCTTTAGAATCAATAACTAACACCTCGCTATGGCGGAAAACTATTACTAAGATTGATGTAAAGGTTATCTAAGTAAGTGTTATTTTGGCATGACACCTTTTAACTCAATTTTAAAGTTTGGAACTTAAGGCTCTTACTATGTTGGTTAGATTTTAAGTGAACTAAAATCCTTAATCATGCAACATAATCAAGCCACAATCTCATGCATAATTAAGACATATTTAAAGCAATAAATAACTTAAAACATGTATAAGATATAAATGTGATCTAGTATGGCCCGACTTCATCTTGAAGCTTCAACTTCAAAGTCCGTCTTGAAAATGGATTGGAAATTCCGTCTTGAATTCTCCATGGGAGACGCCATTTTTTTCAAATAGGATAAGCTATAATTAAACTAATTACAACTATTTGATGGTACGCAGACCATATTTAAAAGCAATAAAATTTGGTACTTTAGACCAATATTACATTCAAATTAATGGTACGCATACCATATTTACTATCCTATTTGGGCCATACTAGTCACTTTTCAATAACCTGCAAAACGGTACATATACAATATATACCATTCACCCATTCATTATCATGAATGGCCCACATAGCTGGTTAGTAGAACATGTTATGCATCACATTAATATTTGCGCAATTAATTAAGGCTTCCAATAATCTACCAATTATTCAATCCTTATTAATTCTAATCAAGTTGTTTTAACCTTAAAGGAATGTAGACCTAATCAAGAGTTTATGACTAAAACGCTCCCACTTAAACCAATAAATTACATGCTTTACTAATTTTAAACATAAAAATGTGTTTCCTAGTCTAACCGGAAACATACAAATTTAATTAAAATTTAAAGTTCATATAAATTTATAATTGAATCCTTTTAATTTATTTTTCAGTTGAATTAATTTAATAAATTTAAATTAATTCAAGGTTTTAATTTTAGTAAAATAATTAGTATAAATTAGAATTTATAATAATTAGATTATTCAAAATTAAATTCCGAGAAAACAATTTAAATTACGAATTTTAAAATTATTTAAAATCGTTTCCGAACTGAAAATTCAAAATTAAATTCAAAACGCATCAATCGTAACACGACGAGGTACTCGGGCTTGCGCCCAAGCCCCATCGAGTCATGAGGCATGCGCGCCCCATCGACTGATCGCTAGGCACGTACGGGCAGGCCACACGCATCACAGCCATGCGAGGCTACGCTGTGCGTAGCCCGCATTGCACATCGCCAATGCCTTGCTCGCTGGGCGAAGCACGCTCGCTGCCCACACGCGACTGCTCGCCTGGCACCCGCATTGCCGTTCGCCCCATCTCCCATCGAGCCACACACGACCAGCTCCCTTGCTTCGCGTGCGCGCCCCTTGCTTGTTGCTTATTGCATTCGTACCGCACGGGCGACGAGCTCCCTTTCTCGTCGTCGCGTGCCCGCACTATACAACACCCCTTAAAGGTAACACGTAGCGTCCTTTTCTTTGTGCGTGCAACAATCATGAGAGAATTTCATAAAAAATTAATACTTTTTAATTCAAAATTAATGACAAATTAATAAATTATATTAATTTCATAATTTTAGGGCGAAAAATCGAAAATTTATTAATCAATTAATTTCCGATTATCATGGATTCAAATCTAGGTCATAAAAATTTAATTTTTTTCATAAATTAACAATTTTTATGGTGGTTTTTAATCATGGATACCTAATTAAATCGTTAATTAATTATGAAAATCAAATCAATTCTAAATTATTCGAATTTCAACAAATTAATTACAATTACAAATTAGGTTGTATAATTAACAAGCTTAGGCATTCAAATTTGTTAAACATATACAGTAGGTAAAAAAATTCAAGATTTAACAACAAGAAGTGCAAATATTTATTTTAACATCTTAAAATTACAATCTTTTGCATTCGAAAAACTAAAACCTTCCGAAACGTCATAGTTAGGTTTCGAATTTGGGAATTCTGGGTTCGGAATAGACACAAAAATCACTCGATTTCATTGAGTAACGAAGAAACTGCCGAAAAACTGCGTACATATAATTAAATAAACACAAATTTGCAATTAATTAAAATTACGAAATTATTCACCCCTTTTAATTCCTTGCAATTTTATAAAATTTAACCATGTTAAGCAATTATTATGGAATTAATTAGAGGCTCGTGATACCACTGTTACTTTATGATACATATAACTGAATATAAATCATGCGGAAAAACCATTAAAGCCAGGAATCCAAATTAATTGCCACATAACAATTAGCATAATTAGGATGCATACTCTTTGTAGCGTGCCCTCCCTTGCTGCGCCCGAACCGAACAAGAACAAGTCTTTAGGACTCCAAGTGTCGTCCCTCCGTAGAAAGTCCACAGCACGTCCGGATCCGCCTTAAGTTTGACTAACTAGAATCGCCCTTAAGGTACTATAAATTTTCGGCTGATTTAAGGCAAATAAGTGACTGAATTTTTGCTTAAAAATTCTCTCTTTTTGAATACTTAAAACTCGTTATAAATTGTGAGCATTAACCACATATTTATAGGCTATGGAAAAGGTATTGGAATCCTACAAGGAAACGAATTAATTAACTAGAATCTAATTAAAACTCTATTAATTAATTTATCCATTAGGAATAGGAATTTAATCATTAAACGAATCCTACATGATTTAGGTTTCGTACGGAAGCACAAACACTCACACGAGCATGACCCACATGCGAGCAGGCCATGCCTGCACAAAGCCCACAGAGCTACGAAGCCCACGCGAGCGCGCTGCAGCATAGGCGCGCGCTGGCCCTGCCTTGCGGTGGGCCTGGCGCAGCCTTGGGCTGTTTGTGTGGCGTGCCTTGCTTGCTGGACGTGGGCCTGGCTTCCCGTTGGGCCTTCGTCTAGCAAGGTCGTCCAATGCTAATTCGTACGACGCGCTTCCGATTAATTTCCCGATTCCGGAATTCATTTTAGATACGAACAATATTTAACATTTCCGATTCCGGAATTAATTTCTTTTTCGAACGAATATTTAATATTTCCGTTTCCGGAATTATCTTCCGATTCCGATAATATTTCCGATTCCGACAATATTTCCGTTTCCAGTAATATTTCAGATTCCGGCAATATTTCCATTTCCAATAATATTTTCCGATATGTACCATGTTTCCGTTTCGGGCAACATCTACGACTTGGATAATATTTATATTTCCGATACGATCCATATTTTCATTTCCGGCAATATCATCGTTTCCGGAGTATTCATTTATTTTCCTTTGACGATCTTAGCTCCCACTGAAACCAAGATCCGTCGATTCCGAATATTCATAGATGGAGTATTTAATGCCATTAAATACTTGATCCGTTTACGTACTATTTGTGTGACCCTACGGGTTCAGTCAAGAGTAAGATGTGGATTAATATCATTAATGGACTTGAACTGAAGCGGCCTCTAGCTAGGCATATAGTTCACTTGATCTCACTGAATTATTAACTTGTATAATTAATACTGAACCGCTTTTATTAGACTTACCATTAAATGCATACTTGGACCAAGGGCATTATTTCCTTCAACCGCTCCTATCCAATAGGCAGCATACGGTAAGCCGCATCTCCAGTACGGTCCGGCGCCAAAGTCGGAAAGTGCTCATATATCCAAATCTTTCAAAATCAAGCAAAACATCAGTCAAGTTTAAATACAAACATACAAGTACAAGGCACAAAGTACAAGGAGTCTTCAATACCTCCAGCACACTCCACAGAGCAGCCATGCTCGGCTCGCTCTCCGGCGCACTCCGGGAGGCCCACTTCATCTCGTACATGAGGTGGCTATAGGCTAAACCACCCTAGTTGTAGCTCGAAAAAGCCCTCAAGTCCTGCAACACTGACATGAATCAAATGTGCACCCGACTGTTCTTGCTCGGGGCCACTACCCTACTCACCAAAGCTAAGAGGAACAACCTAACTCTCTGCTCTGCAGACACACCCACACCACGGATAGCATCGACAATCACCGTCACGGAAGCGTGGGTGTCGTCCTCTGACAAGTCAACAACAGGGCCGAGCAAGGCCCTGGCAGCGGCCGAGCGCCACGTCAGCTCTGAATCAAAGGTCACATTCCTCTCAGAAAAAGGAAGACCCGTAATCATGGCAAACTCAAAGGGGGTGATGGTGATCTCCCCCCATGCCATATGAAAAGTGTTGGTGGTATCCCACCATCGCTCTAACAAAGCCCATAGCCGGGGTTTAATCCCCGTTCTCCTCGAAGTACCTCCTATT
This sequence comes from Spinacia oleracea, assembly GCF_020520425.1. Taxonomy (NCBI): domain Eukaryota; kingdom Viridiplantae; phylum Streptophyta; class Magnoliopsida; order Caryophyllales; family Amaranthaceae; genus Spinacia; species Spinacia oleracea. Next base: position 35,039,749 of record NC_079492.1, read on the forward strand.
GCGCACCAGAAGTCAACCAGGCCCGTCTGCAATCAGATCTCCATTGCCTCCTCGTCAGCATGAATGGATGCAAAAGCCTTCTGAAGCTCCGCCAAGGACCAGAAGGTGCAAAACGGCTCTCCATCAGCCTACAGATGAAATCAACTCAAAACCTATACAAGTACAAAATACAAATTCAAAGCACAGTACAAGACTCACCAAGCCAGCACGAGGCCGCTGAGACAAGTGAAACTCCGGTCGAAACACCAGGTCGGAAGGACTCCAGCTAGTACCAACAAAAGTGGGTGATCTCCGGGGAATCATACCCCCATCCGGAGCATTTACCGAAGCCGCTTCATCGTCCGAAGTGAAGGAAATAATGCCCTTGGTCCAAGTATGCATTCAATGTTAAGTCTAATAAATGCGGTTCAGTATTAATTAACAAGTTAATAATTCAGTGAGATCAAGTGAGCTGAATGCCTGACTAGAGGCCGCTTCAGTTCAAGTGGAATTAATTATATTAATCCACAGCTTACTCTTGACTGAACCCGTAGGGTCACACAAATAGTACGTAAACGGATCAAGTATTTAATGGCATTAAATACTCCATCTGTGGATATTCGGAATCGACGGATCTTGGTTTCAGTGGGAGCTGAGATTGTCACAGGCAAGAAATGAATACTCCGGAAACGATGATATTGCCGGAAACGGAAATATGGATCGTATCGGAAATATAAATATTATCCAAGTCGTAGATGTTGCCGGAAACGGAAACATGGTACGTATCGGAAAATATTATCGGAAATGGAAATATTGCCGGAATCGGAAATATTGCCGGAAACGGAAATATTGTCAGAATCGGAAATATTATCGGAATCGGAAAATAATTCCGGAAACGGAAATAAGGTTTCATTATTTTGATGATAGGAGGTGATTTCTAAGCGAGTGATCGTATTTGCAAAGTGGCCCATACGCTTAGGTATTCAAGGTACGTACAAGTCTAGTGCGACCAAATTAATTGTCAAGGGACATTACATGATTGTTTTTTTTATGTGAAGTATATTATGTAAACTTGGTGGATTTATAATTGTTTTGGTGAACGGTCATGTGAATTATTATATTGGAATTGTTGATTTAATGGTTGAACAAGCATGTTGGGACAATTATGAGTATGGATTTCATTGCCAATCATGTTGTTCAATATTTATGCATGTATGGTTTGTTTCACATGCAAGGGATGGATTATTATTGTTATGCTATTGTACGGGATGTCTAGCATACTTTTGAGCCAATTATTCGTACCTCGTTGTACTATTTATTTTACCACATGTGAAGGGTTAGCTCACGTAAGCCACCGCACATGTAGGGTTCAGTTGAGAATATTTTATATGAAATGAATTAGGATTTGTCGTGCAAGGGCACAACCCTCATGTTAATAGGCATGATGTGGAATCTCACCTTTTGTGAGAAGGAACTTGGTAGTAATTTCTGTTAGGTTATGATACATATGACAATTCATAAATCATGCGGAAAAACCATAAAGCCAGGAAAACATATTATTTACACATAATCATTTAGCATAGTTTAGATGCATACTTTTTGTTGCGTGCCCTCCCTAGCTGCGCCCGAACCGAACAAGAACATGTCTTTAGGACTCCAAGTGTCGTCCCTCCGTAGATAGTCCACAGCACCTCCGGATCCGCCTTAAGATTGACCAACTAGAATCGCCCTTAAGGTGCTACTTATTTTCGGCTAAAATGGGCAAGAGTTATGGCTGATTTTTGTTCTTAAAAATCCTAGCTTTGAATACTTGAAAACTTATGTATAAACAGTGACCCTAGGCCCTTATTTATAGAGGTATGGAAAGAGAATTGGAATCCTATTAGGATACTAATTTATTTAATTAGAATTCTGCTAGGACTCTATTTAAATAAACTTTATCTAATAGGCTTAGGATTTAATCTTTTATTGAATCCCGATAGCTTTAGGATTCGCACACGAGCATCGCACAAGCACCGTACACCCGCGCAGGCCTTGCGGCCCACGCTGAGCGCACAGCGCTCGGCCCATGCTACTATCCGCGCGCGCCCATGGCTTCGGCTGGGCCTGGCTTGCGCTGGGCCTGGTCGAGGCTTTGGCGTGTGTTGGTGATGCGTGTGGCTTGCTGGGCGATGGCCTGGCTTCGTGCTGGGCCTTTGTCTAGCGAGCCTCGTCCGATGCTAATTCGTACGATACGCTTTCGATTAAATTCCCGATTCCGGAATTCATTTCCGATACGAACAATATTTAATATTTCCGATTCCGGAATTAATTTCTGTTTCGAACAAATATTTAATATTTCCGTTTCCGGAATTATTTTCCGATTCCGATAATATTGCCATTTCTGACAATATTTCCGTTTCCGGCAATATTTCCGATTCCGGCAATATTTCCATTTCCGATAATATTTTCCGATACGTACCATGTTTCCGTTTCCGACAACATCTACGACTTGGATGATATTTATATTTCCGATACGATCCATATTTCCGTTTCCGGCAATATCATCGTTTCCGGAGTATTCATTTCTTGCCTGTGACGATCTCAGCTCCCACTGAAACCAAGATCCGTCGATTCCGAATATCCATAGATGGAGTATTTAATGCCATTAAATACTTGATCCGTTTACGTACTATTTGTGTGACCCTACGGGTTCAGTCAAGAGTAAGCTGTGGATTAATATCATTAATTCCACTTGAACTGAAGCGGCCTCTAGCTAGGCATTCAGCTCACTTGATCTCACTGAATTATTAACTTGTTAATTAATACTGAACCGCATTTATTAGACTTAACATTGAATGCATACTTGGACCAAGGGCATTATTTCCTTCAGTCCCCCACTTGTCCTTAGGGACAAGTGTGCATTTCCTAATTCCTTTGTCGCTCGATGCTTGCTCTTGAACATAAGGTAAGAGTTGTCATCCTTATTATGTCCAGAGGTGTTCCTCGGTTTCAGAGTTCAACTGATCAAATAAACAGATAATCATAGCCTATGATTCATCCGAGCACGGCCATGCATTTCACAGTTTCTAGCTCTCCGAGTGGCCCTGTACAACTTTTAAGCATCTCATCCCGATTTATGGGAGGACAATCCCAATCTTGCGATCTTGAGATTAGACTTCGTTTGATAGGTGATTACCTGAGCGTTGCCTTTATAGCCTCCTTTTACGGTGCGACAGTTGGTCAACGTCAAAGTAACCAGTTCTCAAACAAGTAATCTCAAATCACTCAGGTATTGAGGATTTAGTGTCTAATAATTTTAATGAAATTTACTTATGACAGATTTTCATCTCTTACAGTAAAGTATCATAGGTCTTGTCCGATACTAGTCTTCCCAAAGTAAGTATCTATGCAAATGATTATGACATTGCCATGTCCACATAGTTCAAGAAACAAAACTACTAGTCATCTTGCATTCTAATCGTCTAACGTTTTCTATGCGTCCAATTTTATAGAAAACTCCGACTAGGGACCATTTTCAACCTTTGACATTCAAGTTTACTTGATAGACATTTCTTAGTCACAGGACTGGTCCTGACAGTCTATCTTGAATATATTGTCAAATTGAAGGGACTCATCATTTAATAAACCACAAATTAAACGGAAAGAATTCTTTTCATTTATTTTGAATGATTAACCAATAATGTTTTACAAAGATTTAAACTCTAAAGCTTTAAAACATTAAACAGGAATATCAAAGCCATTCTCCAATATGCTTGATTCCCATAGCTGCAGTGTGCGAGTTGTGCTTCGCCTGCGGCAGAGGTTTAGTCAATGGATCTGATATGTTGTCATCAGTTCCAATCTTGTTTATCTCGACTTCTTTTCTTTCAACGAACTCTCGTAGAAGGTGAAATCTACGAAGTACATGCTTGACTCTCTGGTGGTGTCTAGGCTCCTTTGCCTGTGCAATAGCTCTGTTATTATCACAATACAGGGCTATTGGTCCTTTAATGGAGGGGACTACACCAAGTTCACCTATGAACTTCCTTAGCCATATAGCTTCCTTTGCTGCTTCATGTGCAGCAATGTACTCCGCTTCAGTTGTAGAATCCGCAATGGTGCTTTGCTTAGCACTTTTCCAGCTTACTGCACCCCCGTTGAGGCAGAAGACAAACCCAGACTGTGATCTGAAATCATCTTTGTCGGTTTGGAAACTTGCGTCCGTATAGCCTTTAACAATTAATTCATCATCTCCACCATAGACCATGAAGTCATCTTTGTGCCTTTTCAGGTACTTCAGAATATTCTTGGCAGCAGTCCAATGTGCCTCTCCTGGGTCTGACTGGTATCTGCTCGTAGTGCGTACGCAACATCCGGGCGTGTACATATCATAGCATACATTATTGAACCAATCAATGATGCATATGGAATCCCATTCATTCGTCTACGCTCATCAAGTGTTTTTGGGCACTGAGTCTTGCTTAGAGTTATTCCATGAGACATGGGTAGGTAGCCTCGCTTGGAGTCTGCCATCTTGAACCTATCAAGCACCTTATTGATATAAGTGCTTTGACTAAGTCCAATCATCTTTTTTGATCTCTCTTTATAAATCTTGATGCCCAATATGTACTATTCTTCTCCTAGATCTTTCATCGAAAAACATTTCCCAAGCCAAATCTTGACAGAGTTCAACATAGGAATGTCATTTCCGATAAGTAATATGTCATCGACATATAATACTAGGAAAGCAATTTTGCTCCCACTGACCTTCTTGTATACACAAGATTTGTCTGCGTTCTTGATGAAACCAAAGTCACTGACTGCTTCATCAAAACGTATATTCCAGCTCCTGGATGCCTGCTTCAATCCGTAGATTGACTTCTTTAGCTTGCATACCTTTTTAGCATTCTTTGGATCCTCAAAACCTTCAGGCTGTGTCATAAACACAGTTTCTGTTAAAATGCCGTTTAAGAAAGCAGTTTTGACATCCATCTGCCATATTTCGTAATCGTAATATGCAGCGATTGCTAACATTATCCGAATAGACTTTAGCATTGCAACTGGTGAAAAGGTTTAATCGTAATCCACACCGTGGACTTGCCTGTAACCTTTTGTAACCAATCTAGCTTTGAAAACTTCAAGTTTCCTATCCTTGTCCTTTTTCAGTTTGAAAACCCATTTGCTTCCAATGGCTTGGTAACCATTTGGCAAATCGACTAAATACCATACTTGGTTTTCAGACATGGAGTCTAATTCAGATTGCATGGCTTCTTGCCATTGCTTGGAGCTAGGGCTCGTCATATCTTGTTTGTAAGTCGCAGGTTCATCACTTTCAAGTAATAGAACGTCATAGCTCTCGTTCGCCAAAATACCTAAGTACCTTTCCGGTTGAGATCTATATCTTTGCGATCTACGCGGGGTAACATTTCTAGATTGACCATGATTCTCACCAGATTCTTCTAAAGATCTCTGAGTTTCATCCTGAATGTCATCTTGAGCATTCTCTAGAGTTTGTTGTTCGACTCGAATTTCTTCGAGGTCTACTTTTCTCCCACTTGTCATTTTGGAAATGTGATCTTTCTCCAAAAAGACACCATCTCGAGCAACAAACACCTTGTTCTCAGATGTATTGTAGAAGTAATACCCCTTTGTTTCCTTTGGATAGCCCACAAGGATACAATTGTCAGATTTTGGATGAAGTTTGTCTGAAATTAATCGTTTGACGTATACTTCACATCCCCAAATCTTAAGAAAAGACACATTTGGAGGCTTTCCAAACCATAATTCGTATGGAGTCTTTTCGACAGCTTTAGACGGAGCTCTATTTATAGTGAGTGCAGCTGTATTTAGTGCATGTCCCCAAAATTCTAATGGAAGTTTGGCCTGACCCATCATTGACCTGACCATGTCTAGCAAGGTTCTGTTCCTCCGTTCCGACACACCGTTCCATTGTGGTGTTCCAGGAGGAGTCAATTCTGATAGAATTCCACATTCTTTCAGATGGTCATCAAATTCATAGCTCGGATATTCACCGCCTCTATCAGACCGCAGTGCCTTAATCTTCTTGCCTAATTGATTCTCTACTTCACTCTGAAATTCCTTGAATTTGTCAAAGGATTCAGACTTATGCTTCATTAGGTAGACATAACCATATCTACTGAAGTCATCAGTGAAAGTGATAAAGTAGCTGAAACCACCTCTAGCGTTTGTACTCATTGGTCCACATACATCTGTATGGATTAAACCCAATAGTTCATTTGCTCTTTCTCCAACTTTAGAGAAAGGTTGCTTTGTCATTTTGCCAAGTAAACATGATTCGCATTTACCATAATCCTCTAAGTCAAATGGTTCTAGAATTCCTTCCTTTTGAAGTCTTTCTAAGCGTTTCAAGTTTATATGGCCTAATCGACAATGCCACAGATAGGTGAGATCTGAATCATCCTTTTTGGCCTTTTTGGTATTTATGTTATATACTTGTTTGTCGTGATCTAATAAATAAAGTCCATTGACTAATCTAGCAGATCCATAAAACATCTCTTTAAAATAAAACGAACAACTATTGTCTTTTATTAAAAAGGAAAATCCCTTTGCATCTAAGCAAGAAACTGAAATGATGTTTTTAGTAAGACTTGGAACATGGAAACACTCTTCCAGTTCCAAAACTAGCCCGGAGGGCAACGACAAATAATAAGTTCCTACAGCTAATGCAGCAATCCGTGCTCCATTTCCCACTCGTAGGTCGACTTCACCCTTGCTTAACTTTCTACTTCTTCTTAGTCCCTGTGGATTGGAACATAAGTGTGAGCCACAACCTGTATCTAATACCCAAGAAGTTGAATTAGCAAGTATACAGTCTATAACGAAAATACCTGAAGATGGAACGACTGTTCCGTTCTTCTGATCTTCCTTTAGCTTCAAGCAATCTCTCTTCCAATGCCCCTTCTTCTTGCAGTAGAAGCATTCGGATTCAGAAGTGGGTTGACTGACCTTCCTCTTTACAGATTTGGCGCCAGTTTTCTTAGTTGGGTTGGCCTTGTTTCCACCTTTCTTAGCATTCCTCTTCTTTCCAGATTTCTTGAACTTGCCCCCACACACCATAAGCACATCCTGCTTATCACTTTTGAGCGTCTTTTCAGCGGTCTTCAGCATACCGTGAAGCTCAGTGAGCGTTTTGTCCAGACTATTCATACTGTAGTTCAGTTTGAACTGATCATACCCGCTATGAAGAGAATGGAGGATGGTGTCTATAGCCATTTCCTGAGAAAATTGCTTATCCAGCCGACTCATATTCTCAATGAGTCCAATCATTTTGAGAACATGTGGACTTACGGGCTCGCCTTTTTTAAGCTTGGTCTCAAGAATTTGCCTATGAGTCTCGAATCTTTCGACTCGAGCCAGATCTTGGAACATGTTCTTCAACTCACTGATTATTGTGAAAGCATCTGAGTTGATGAACGTTTTCTGCAGATCTGCACTCATGGTGGCGAGCATTAGACATTTCACATCCTTGTTGGCATCAATCCAACGATTGAGGGCTGCCTGAGTGACCCCGTCGCCTGCGGCTTCGGGCATCGCCTCTTCTAGGACATACTCCTTTTCTTCCTACATAAGAACTATTTGCAAGTTCCTTTGCCAGTCAAGGAAGTTTTTCCCGTTCAACTTCTCCTTTTCGAGAATTGATCGAATGTTGAATGAATTGTTGTTTGCAATATTTAAAACTACAATTGAAAAGAATAAACAAATAAATAACCATTCACAGTTTCTCTTAATAAACTTAAATTCTAGCATACATGCATAATTCAATGTTCATTAAGCATTTTATTCAAGTTATGTGTTCCGGCAGGTGTGAATAAAATGATTCCAAGATCCTAAAATCATTGAAGAACTAAGCACAGTTTGTCGACTTAATCCTAAAACATCTTAGGTAAGCAAAAGCCTTTTGCTAATAGTCTAGAAACTATTCTTGGTTGATAGGTACGTCTAAGAACTTATTAGGTAAACCTATCGATTTTGCCACGACATAAAAGGACTCCTTACTTATATCGTTGAGTTTCACCAAAACTAACATGTACTCACAATTATTTGTGTACCTTGCCCCTTTAGGACCAATAAGTAACACCTCGCTGAGCGAAAACTATTACTAGATTGATGTAAAGGATATCCAAGCAAGTGTATATTTTGGCATGGCACCTTTTAACTCAATTTTTAAGTTTGGAACTTAAGGCTCTTACTATGTTGGTTAGATTTTAAGTGAACTAAAATCCTTAATCATGCAACATGATCAAGCTTTTGATCTCATGCATTTTAAGACATATTTAAAAGCAATAAATAACTTAAAACATGCATAAGATAAATGTGATCTAGTATGGCCCGACTTCATCTTGAAGCTTCGACTTCAAAGTCCGTCTTGAAAATCTCCGTGGGAGGCACCATTTTCTTCAAATAGGATAAGCTATAACTAATTACAACTATTTGATGGTACGCAGACCATATTTGAATTGAAAAATAACTTTGGTACTTTAGACCAATTACATTCAAATTAATGGTACGCAGACCATATTTTCTATCCTATTTGGGCCATACTAGTCACTTCATAACCTGCAAAACAGTACATATACAATATATACCATTCACCCATTCATTATCATGAATGGCCCACATAGCTGGTTAGTAAAACACATTATGCATCACATAAACATTTGCAGCAATCAATCAAGGGCACCAATAATCTACCAATTATTCAGTCCTTATTAATTCTAATCAAGTTGTTTTAACCTTAAGGATTTGTAGACCTAATCAAGAGTTTATGACTAAAAGTGCTCCCACTTAAACCAATAAATTCATATGCTTTACTAATTTTTAAACATAAAATTGTATTTCTAGTCTAACCGGAAACATACAAATTTAATTAAAATTTAAAGCTCATATAAATTTGTAATTGAATCCATAAAGTTTAATTTAATTTCAGTCGTATTTAAATTAATTCATGATTTTAATTTTAGTAAAATAATTAGAATAAATAAAATTTATTATAATTACAATATTCAAAATTAAAATCCAAGAAAATAATTTAAATTATTAATTTTAAAATTAATTAAAATTACGTAAACTGAAAATTTCAAATTAAAATTTCAAAACGATCTAATCGCAACGCAACAATCCCACGCAACGCACGCCCATGGGCCACACGCACACAGCCATCGCTAGCCATGTGCGCGCAGCCCATGCGCTGCCTCGCATCGCTGCTGCTCACCATCGCAAGGCATCACGCATGGTGCTCGCTGCGCGCGCCAGCGCTCGACGCACGAGCATGCTGCCGCAGCCCATCGCTGGGCGCAGCGCTCGTCGCACGTCGCAACACGCACCCGCACGCCATCGCTGTGCGCAGCGCTCGTCGCACGCACAAAAGCGCTCGCATGCACCATCGCTGGGCGCAGCGCTCGTCAGACGCACAAAAGCGCTCGCATGCACCATCGCTGGGCGCAGCGCTCATCGCACGCACAATAGCTCTCGCTGCGCGCGAGCGATCGATGCTTGGCGCAGCACTCGTGGCACGCGAGCTTACGCTCGCTGCGCGCGAGGCAGTGCGCGCTGTGGCGCAGCTCGCTTGCTGCCCACACGCGACTGCTCGTGCCTTGCTCTCGCCCTCGCTCATTCGCCCATTGCACACAGCCCACGACACAAGGCAGGGCTGCTACCTTGTGCTCGTGCACCATGGCCTTGCTCATTGCATTCGTACCGCATGGGCGACGAGCTCCCTTGCTCGTCGTCACATGCTCGCACTATACAACACCCCTTAAGGGTAACACGTAGCGTCCATTGCTTTGTGCGTGCAAGTTATATGAGCGAATCGCATAAAAATTTAAAATTTATATTAAAAATTAATGACAAATTAATAAATAATATTAATTTCATAATTTTAGGGCGAAAAATCGAAAATTTATTATTCAATTGATTTCCGATTAACATGGATTCAAGTCTAGGTCATAAAAATTTAAAATTTAACATAAATTTACAATTTTTATGGTGGTTTTTAAACATAGGTATCTAATTAAATTATAATTAATTATGAAAATCAAATTAATTCTAAATTATTCTAATTTTCAACAAATTAATCATAATTACAAATTTGATTGCATAATTAACAAGGCTAGGCATTCAAAAATCATGCGGAAAAACCATAAAGCCAGGAAAACATATTATTTACACATAATCATTTAGCATAGTTTAGATGCATACTCTTTGTTGCGTGCCCTCCCTAGCTGCGCCCGAACCGAACAAGAACAAGTCTTTAGGACTCCAAGTGTCGTCCCTCCGTAGATAGTCCACAGCACGTCCGGATCCGCCTTAAGATTGACCAACTAGAATCGCCCTAAAGGTGCTACTTATTTTCGGCTAAAATGGGCAAGAGTTATGGCTGATTTTTGTGCTTAAAAATCCTAGCTTTGAATACTTGAAAACTTATGTATAAACAGTGACCCTAGGCCCTTATTTATAGAGGTATGGAAAGAGAATTGGAATCCTATTAGGATACTAATTTATTTAATTAGAATTCTGCTAGGACTCCATTTAAATAAACTTTATCTAATAGGCTTAGGATTTAATCTTTTATTGAATCCCGATATCTTTAGGATTCGCACACGAGCATCGCACGAGCACCGTACACCCGCGCAGGCCTTGCGGCCCACGCTGAGCGCACAGCGCTCGGCCCATGCTACTATCCGCGCGCGCCCATGGCTTCGGCTGGGCCTGGCTTGCGCTGGGCCTGGTCGAGGCTTTGGCGTGTGTTGGTGATGCGTGTGGCTTGTTGGGCGATGGCCTGGCTTCGTGCTGGGCCTTTGTCTAGCGAGCCTCGTCCGATGCTAATTCGTACGATACGCTTTCGATTAAATTCCCGATTCCGGAATTCATTTCCGATACGAACAATATTTAATATTTCCGATTCCGGAATTAATTTCCGTTTCGAACAAATATTTAATATTTCCGTTTCCGGAATTATTTTCCGATTCCGATAATATTTCCGTTTCTGACAATATTTCCGTTTTCCGGCAATATTTCCGATTTCGGCAATATTTCCATTTCCGATAATATTTTCCGATACGTACCATGTTTCCGTTTCCGGCAACATCTACGACTTGGATAATATTTATATTTCCGATACGATCCATATTTCCGTTTCCGGAAATATCATCGTTTCCGGAGTATTCATTTCTTGCCTGTGACGATCTCAGCTCCCACTGAAACCAAGATCCGTCGATTCCGAATATCCATAGATGGAGTATTTAATGCCATTAAATACTTGATCCGTTTACGTACTATTTGTGTGACCCTACGGGTTCAGTCAAGAGTAAGCTGTGGATTAATATCATTAATTCCACTTGAACTGAAGCGGCCTCTAGCTAGGCATTCAGCTCACTTGATCTCACTGAATTATTAACTTGTTAATTAATACTGAACCGCATTTATTAGACTTAACATTGAATGCATACTTGGACTAAGGGCATTATTTCCTTCAATTTCACTACGTCTTGATTTATTGATCACAAGTCCTAAAGGATTAAAATGAGATTGTTTTGGTTGTCGTCTATTAATTGTATGTATGTATGTACGTGTGTGTTCGAGTCTCGAGTTCACCATTAATAAAACATTAATAAACGTAAAGTGCAACCAGAACAAGCTTCAAAACTCTTGGAACGTATATACCTTGAGTATGAACAATAGGGGGAGACTTGCCGGAAAGCTTGAATCTCCTACTAATGATACAAGACGTTGTTTCATTTAATTTATGCCCTGGAATTCCGTCGGAATGGCCCGACACTCGGTATGGTCCGATATTCATTATTTATTATGGTGTTTGGTGGGCTCCCAACACTCTTCCTTTATGGAATATTCTTTTGGCCCTTTCGAAGATTATTCTAATTAAATTGTGAGTCAAGAGTCGAGTCAAGAGTCGAGTCTTGTATTCATGGTTTACTTGTTATTATTAAATGACCTTTGCATGTTGATTAGTACTTAAGCGAGTGATGCATGTTTATAGTTTTATTTCACTCTAGCCTTGTAAGTACTCAGCTTTTGTTGACTACGTGCTTTATGTCATTTGGTCATGGCCTTCGCCTTAATGACCCTATGATGATCCATCATTTGCACTTGCATTGCAGGGGAGTAGATTAATTTAGCAGGTTGGTAGATCAAAGTACGATCGAAATCATGTTGCTTGGGATGATTGAGAGACTTGCATTCTTTTGTGCTTGAAACTATTTTTAATACTTTAATTATGTTTTGAATTGTTGGATTTTTAATACTTTGGTTTTGGGCCGTTATGGTTCCAACTTGTAGGAGGCCTGAATAATTATTATTTATGTTGGTTTGAAAGTTAGTTGACATTAATTTCCGCTGCGTAATTCTGGTACTAGCCTTAACCGTTATCACGGTGGCGGTAATACTTTAGTAATTTCTTTATTTTAAGTTGGAAAATGGTTTTATAAAAGCAAAGAATTATCAGGGTGTTACAAAGTGGTTATTAGAAGCTTTAGGTTATCACGCAAAAAGTGGTATTCAGGAGCTTAAGGCTACTTTGTAGTAAGTAATACTACAAAGTGGTATATTAGAGCTTAGTTTCATTCCTTCTTTGTAGTAAGCAATACTACAAAGTGGTAATCGGAGACTAATGCTTCTTTGAAGTAATTCATACTACAAAGTGGTATTTGCGGAACTTTAGGATTTTTAAATATTATTTTCCTAAAGTCAAAACGTATTATTTTGAGTACTCAATATTTTAAAGGTCAAATACCAATTATTTTGGGCCGTTTGAAATGAGCTGAAAAGTTTGGATTATTATTTAATTTAATTAAATTTTTTCTGAAATTTTTATTTATTCGAAATTTTCGAATTAAATTCGAAATATTTTATTATTTTCGGATTTTCTTTTATTTAAATATCCGAACTTATTGTATTTATTTATTTATTTATTCGAATTTTTTTTTTTCAATTTTTTGTCTAAATTTTCGGAGTTTCCCTTTTTTTTATTATTACATATCTGAAATTAAATTATTTAATTAATTGATAATACTTATTAATTTTCGATTTTAATTTTAATAATTTCAACTAAGTTAGGAGTTATTTCTTAATTAATTTCGAAAATTAATATTACTTTCAAGTGAGGAATGGGTAGATTAAGAAGGGCATATTAGTTTAAGTATGCATTTTATGTGATTTATTAATTGCCATGTACATGTTTTGACCATGTTTTATCTTGCTTTGTGTGATTATTTGCATCATAATTCATGTTGAGCATATACTTTTGCATTGAAATTGTATGGCTCCACGAAATATTTATTGTATCCTTTTTGGGTTGGAATTTCTTTGGGAACGCGTTAGTAAGACTTTTTAGTTGTGAATTTTCAAGATTCAAGATGCTCTTCTAAGTTATCAAGTCTAGAATACCTAGAGAAACTGGATAACGAGACTCCTCATATGTATGTTCAGAAGATTGTGTTTGCTTGCTACTACTTTGCTTCAACCAAGGATATGCCACATCTTAGGCAAAAGGATATGATGGCTAGTATGGTTATTAATTGCTTGCCCCATAAGAACCCTTACATAGACCTTAAGAACAAGTTTAGTGACATGCACTATAATGATGGTACCCCTAATTGGTACAAATATGGGACTGGAGATGGTAGGTGGAAGTATGATACTGAAGTTCTTACTACTATCTTAGAGGTTGCGGAGAATAGTTATAAGGATGGAAAATACTTTGCGGGTCTAGGTATGGGCTATGGAGGAGAAGAAAGTGATGGTGAAGATGGTATGATACATGATGAGCAAGCTAATGATATTGAGGAGAATGATGATGATGTGGTTGAAATTGAGAATCCTAATCCTGTAGTTCCTGAACCAACAATTGAGATATCTAGTGGATCTGAGGATGAGCTTGAAGAGAACAATGTGGTTGATAGTGAGCCACAACAGGATGATGAGGCTATGGATGAAGATTCTGATCCGGAAGAAGACTTGGATGATCCTAATGATCAAGACTTTACTCCAGAGCAATACAAAGAAAGAGATGATCGTCGTGATGACATTAGTCTTTAGAGAAATGTAATCCTTAGTTATTTATTTTGTTGATTAATAAAGTGGCAAAGCTACTATTTATGGTTATTAGTTCAATTATGGTTTGGAGAAATAAAAGCAATGTTATTGATGGATGTAAGACGTTATCATTGAAGTATTAAATAAAGCATCGAATTTCCTTTTTGTTATCTCTCAAGTTCAATTTTTGATTATAAGTTTCGTGGGTATCGCAAAGGGGTTAATTGTTATTTCTTCAATGAAATTTTATGTGCAAGGTGGTCAATTTAGCAACCATCTAAATTACATGCATCAAATAAGTGAGAGAGAAGGCCCCAAAGTGACGCCAACTTCCCCTAGGACGCGTGTTACTTGTGTTCTTGTTGTGAGTAGGTTCATTGTCGAACTAGTGCCTTAGTGATGTCGTTGTAGACACCTACTTTTGTCCCCATTCCCGCAAAGAAAAGGTTCGATGATGAAAACATAAAAACTCCACTTGACAACGCATCTCCTATAAAATAAACGAATCTCGATTCCCCATTTCATTTCACCCGAAACCTGCTATTTATGGAAACCTGCTAAAAATAGTAACTGCCGTAAAAGGTAGCGTCTAAAAGGTGTTGCACTCCAACATAAATCCTAAATGAGATAGAAAACCGCGAGAATCCTATTCCTAATAGGATTCGGAAATAAGAGTTACGTATTAATTAAAATCCTAACGAACCTAGAGTTCGTAACGGGCCCAGACGCATTCCGTCGTAAAATTGATACGCGCTAAAAGACTGAATTAATCTCAAACTCTACGGATGTTAGGAATCCGAATCTGACTAAACAAAACTGCCCAGACCCTATTTTCAACGCCTGGTTCTGGGCGCCGAAACGCCCAGGCCTGGGCGCTGAAAATACCTGGGTACGTCTCTTTTCCTAATTCTTTGTGGATTAGAACTTTGCAATTCTATCTTTCCACGAACTCTTCCCTATAAATAGGCCCCTAGTTTCGACGTGAAAGAACACACAACAACACATAATTATATTCTGAGTATTGACTCCAACCCTTAGCCTAAGCCTCTCGCTGCGAAATTGTTCACGCGTTCTGTCGCAATCGATCCATAAATCGAACAGAACGTATCCTGTCCCATAATTGAGATTCGTTAAATAAAAAGGAGAAATAGCAAAGTCAAAGTGGTTAGTTTTCTGAGAACAGTGACGCACCTCTCAAGGGTGCGTCGTAATGTGTCCCTTTTCGATGATTTAACTGCTTTCCTCGCCCTTTTTATGAACTGTTAAACTAACCTAATCTGATTGTCCCATCACGCCTAACAAATATAATATTTTCGGGAAATCGGATTATCATTCTAGGTCCCTTAATGCTATTTAAATCAGATAATCACGATCAAATTAGTATTATATATGTGTTGCATATTGCTAAAATCAACTCAGATTAGTTTAATAGTTAACGCATTTCCCTTCAATTATTTATGCTGAGCTAGTAAGGATATCCTGCATCTGGAGTTATCGACGAGCGAATTACTCCTCTCGGTAGTTACAGTCCCCCGAACCCTCAATCTCTACCTTGCGGGTGTATATTGAGAGATCCCCACACCAGGGATCACAAGGGAACCTACGGCCGTCGTGGTCAAACATAATTGCACTCCCTTTATGTCACGATAACCGGGTTTTGTCAGTTTTTCTCATTGTCGTTAAAAACTGAATGGCGACTCCTATATTACTAGTCAATTGGGTGTATACTCACAGGAAATCCAATTACACTTGATTGAATAAAAAGAATCGTCACACCCACGAGGGGCAAGGTCACGCATTAGCCTCGCGCTTTTTCGACCCCCTCACAATGGCAACTCCACTGGGGATAGTGAAGGAAATACTCGTGCTTGTAGGTAATCAAAATAGCCGAAGGTGAAACGATCTTACCCCGCGTTTATTTCCCCATCAAGTTGGGACGACCTGAAAAATCAGCATATTAATGTGAACGGGCAGAACATCATAACGAATCTCGGCTCCCTCGGGAGTTGGGACTAAGGATACCTTTTTTCGCCAATACACTACACCATAAACACCAATTAACAGCACCAAATTAATAGCGCTTTTCAAAAAACGCTATTATTTATATCAAATTACAACGCTTTTAAGAAAACTCCATTGTTTGTATCACATAACACCACCTTATTTATTATTGATGTTAAAAGAATCTTTCAATAACACTGTCTATAACACACTAATTTTTTTTATGAATTGAAATGCACGACAATCCTATATTTTTTTGCTTGATTCGCACCGCCCAAGAAAAATTGCGAAAAGTAAATCATTCCACTCCTCCCCGCCCCTTCCTACTTTCTACCACTACTTTCAGTTGGTTACGCCCTCCTCCTTCAAAATATTCCAGATTCACTCAATCCAAATTTTTCCCAAAGACAAAATCGAAGAGTTCACTTCGATCTAAATATAGACTTTTCGTAATTGGGCTTCTTATCGGGTGAAAGTTTATCGGTGACGACTTCTACTTCATCTCAGGCGAACATAGATCCCGACAGATGTGTGGTTGAATCATCAATTGTCAGTATGCATTTTAAATTAGAAATTTAATTTTGTTATCCAGGTTTATCAATTGTAATTTTGCGAGTCGTTTATAAGAATTTATGTTGTTCACCAATTTGTGATACTCGATGTTGGAGATTTTCTAGGTTTATGATAATATGATTTTAGAAACGTTCTTGTAGGAATTAGGCTTGAATTATGAGTTTTTAGGTTTATCGGTTGTTGCTGCAGCTTTGTTGTTGTTGCAATTGTTGCGTTTGTTGTTGTTAGTTAATGTTGTTGAAGGTGTCGTTGTTGATGTGTAGTTGTTGCGTAGTCAGACTCAAAACTCACCACAACTTCCTCTTGTTTCTCTGCTACCCAAGTGATTAACGATTATGAATTGAAGGGAAATTAGCACTAGCAGTACTATCTATGCTGACAGGTTGGGGATTTTATTTGATGGAAGGTGAGGATACTTACCAGCTACAAGCCACCGAGCTCAGTAGCTTTTTCAGCAGATAGAAATACTATCTAATGCTTGACACCGAACGCGAGATGTGCTTTATCAGGAGGGAATGAGGTGAAGTATGGTTCTAAATTACTAATGTCAGGGAAAGGATATTGTTCTATGTCCAAAATGCAAGCGATTTATGTCCTTATTTATTTAGATAAGCAATGCCAGTCTTTAACAGCTTATACTTGTATATAATAATTTGTTCACATCATGTTACAATTTATAAACATCGTTTAACAAATATAATTTAGGTAGAGGAGCCAACAAAAACTAAAAAGACCTTCTAGCTTATTTCATCGGCTTCTTCACTATTGTAGGTTTTTCTATCTGTATTAGATTCTATAATATATGAGAGGACCGACAACTGGTGAGATCAGGTCTTGTTCGAAGTACTTGAGTTCAAACGGAATTTGATAGAGAAGAGGATAACAAGGTATTCTTCACGCATTGGGTATTTAGTCTTCCAGTCTCATGTTCTATTCGGGATTAGTTATCTTTTCATGCATAGTTACTTATATTGATGCTGCAGAGATATTGGAATTAGTCGAATTCAGTCTACATCTTGGTGAATGGGCACTTAAATTTTATTTGATGTTGCAGAGCTATTAAGAAAACATATCATTCTTGGATTTATGCACTACTTTTTGTTTCGTTTTTTTTTTTTTTTGTATTGTTTATTTGTTAATTTCTTTTTTCATAAGAGGCTTTTATGCACTAGTTGTGATGTTTTTTTATTTGACCTTTTAATGTACAGGGATTCTTGCTTGAGAAAAAGCCTGATAGTGTTGCTTCTGTAATTCAAGTTGTCAATCAGGTAAATATATAAAGATTCAAGCTAATTAAAATAGTTTCTTTATTTACCACTTTCTTTCAGAATTTAAAGTAAAATTGAAAGCAGACCTGCCCCCCAACAATTAAACGTGACTAATATTTGTGTTGAAATTTTAGAGCATATATTTTCAAATGAAATAAAAGTGTCATTTACGGATAATGTCATGGCTACTTGGTTTGTTGTACTGCTTGAAACTGTTTCTCATTCTGGACTAATGACCTTTGTGAAAGTACTTTTGTGTTATCCCAATCCATGTTACAATAAGTTCATGTATAACATGGTTATTCAGAAATTTTGAGCTTTATGCATCTTTGCTGAGAGTTATTAATTAACATGAAACAGATTAGCATACTATTGCTTTCAGCTCTAGTCTTGTTTACGTGAAAAGAAAAACACTGATATTGGTTGCTCGGCTATAGTAATAAAATTATCTCAACCAGGTATAGGCCAAAAAGTTCTTTGTTTCTCGTATTTGCGAAGTCTGAAGTTTCTACTCAAATATGCAGAGAATGTTTGCATACTTTCATGTTAAAAACACCATGTACTACATGTCTACAATAGAGAAGAGGAGACTTCCCTGTTCTAAAGTCTTGGATTTTGATTCTTCTGAAAGTTGGACCTATTGAGTGACATTACAGTAATAGGCTTGGGACTTAATTGTGGCCTAATTTGAGAAAAATAAACTACCTTTCAGTAATAATGAGAAAAGCTAGTTCTGAAATGATGAATGGCTGTTCTTTCTCCTAGAACACCTATTTTGAGTATGTGGATTGGTCAGTTTCTCTCGTTTTCTTACCTGCAACTGCTTGGTGAAACTAATAGGGTAGTACATACAAGGTTTCTTATGTTTCCTCCCAAAAACAAAGGTCGGGTTTGGAAGAAGTCGAAACACGTATGATGGTTTTAAAATGATCAGCACTTCTATAGTCTATGAACGGGTCTGTGCATATGTATATCACATATTCACATCGCCTGATTGCCCTACCTCGAGCAGTAAACCCTTTAGAGGAATTCGATTTGGTGTTATAAACAATTACAGTGCGACCTATCTAAACTCATTAAACGGCACACAATACATGTTCCGGTGTACTCACAACATCTTTGGACTTCCGATATGCTCTTTAATTATAGCTAATACTCCCTCTATTTAATTATAGTTCCAAGCAGTACAACAAACCAAGTAGTCATTTTCTGTCATTTACGGTTAATGTCATTTTCTGTTACATTTCTGCTCTTTACGTTGCACCGGAAACCAATGTCATACTCCGAAAGAGCTTGGATAATTTATTTATGTCCTTTGCCTTGTTTTGTAACTGTAGATGTTGCCAGCCTTGACATCTCATCTACTTCCCTTCGTTATACTTCCCATCTGATGTTACCTGGTCTTGTCAACGTCATTCACGTACTTGCTCAACCTTTCCACTTTTGCTTCCAAAGTTATAAGCCCCTCCGTTGGGGAGGAATGCTTGAAAAGCAACATAAATCTTGGATATAGTAACTTGCTTCATGCTGCTGGTTTCGGTTTCTGATTTTATAGGTTTGTGCTATTTGGACTTGAGGTTAAATGTCATTGTGGTGCTGCTAGTTGTCAAGGATATCTAGGTGCCAAGAAAAAATTTAACTTAGATATTCTCGACTCTAATATATTGAAAAGAAGGATGCATGTAGCAAGCCTTTCATGGGGTTCAAAGTAGAAAAGAGCATCAAGTCCTTCATGGGGTTCAAATTATTAATCTACAAATTCTGTTTTACCTAGGTGAATTTCTAATGTCATGCATTTATTTTTTATTTGTCAGAGCATAGGTATGCATGGATGATCTTCAAGTCTTTCCAGCAAATAGTATTGCTGATGACCAGCGAGCTGGATGTGCTTGACGTGCTGGTAGAACTGGCCCTGGCACTTGCTACTGGCTTTACATAGTGGTCCTAGGTTTCAGAGGACAAATATGGGCACTGTCATGTTTCCCCGAGTGATGATTTTCTAATTTTAGTTGTGAATGTGATGTTAGGAGAAGTATATGACATGTATAGTTTTTTTCTTCCTGAACATGATAGATTATTGTATATTATTTTAAAATTATGAGAATGAAATTGGATCGTATATATTATTTTACAATTGCTAAATTATCATAAGCATTAATTTATTAACTAAATAAAAATAAAGAGCCTGCTGAAAAATATAAAATCCCCTAACAAATGACAACGTTTTTTAGCTAAATGCAAATAATTTTAATTCAAATTTAATTAGTTGTGAGTGCACCAAAATTTCAGTCATTACAAGAGATTTGACAGCATTTAAATATTGAGTGCCACTAAATGTGTCAACATTAACAGCGCTTATTAAAAGCGCTATTATTCTTTTAATAGCGCTAGTAATTCACAGCGCTTTATAAACGCTATGTTTAAATGGAATAAGCGCTGTTAAAAGCTTATTGTGGTGTAGTGATAGGGGGGTGCATACGCCGCGCATGTTTCCCACTCGGTACTTGTGCAGGTAGTACACCTATCCCGAACCCAATCGCTCGCTCATTAGGTCCCTCTCGCCTGCATGCCCCCTTGGCTTGCACTTGCGGGTTGGCCTCTTGAGCGAAATTCGTCTGTTGAAGACACTACCTCGACCGGGGCATGTGTTGGATCTACGATAGAAGCGGTACCAAGCCAGGCGCAGATAAACTACCCATAGAAGCCTATCATAAACTACGTGACATATTTTCAAATTCATGTTTGTAATGTAGTTATGTGTAGCAAAATATGTGATTGTGTGTGAGAAACTATCCTATAAAACCAACGAACTTAAAAATTGCCCAAACATTCATGAACTAATTGGCCAAAGAGTTATACCCACATACGTGTTCCGCAAGCCCGAACGATCGCCACAAAAATAAGCGACGCTCGGGATGGCCTGTAACGAATCCCACAAACGCTGCACAACGCGTAAAGGACGTTATAAGGCAAGCACGCAAAACTAATGTCGCAAAAACAAAAGTATACGCAAACAGAAAACGAGAACCAGCCAAGGACGCATTTTCAACGCCCCTGGCTGGGCGCCAAAAGTTCTCACGCCCACTGCTGGGCGCTGAAGTTGCTGCCTGGCCTTTTGGTCAGGCACGGCAGCCTCGGTGCCCGCGCATGAAAAAATATACGTAGCAAAAAAAAAAATATTTCGTAAAAATTGCTGCAGGGGCGTATGAAAAGGCACTCGACTCTAAAAGCGACTAAAAAAAATAAAAAATAATAAATAACTCTTTGTGTCGTTGTTAGGCCTCCTACGACGACAATGCTCGGCACCAAAACCGAGCATGCTAATTAAACGACCCGAATGTCACATGGGCAAAATACTCAAAAAATAATGTTCGAATAAAGTCTTCAAGAAAAAAATAAATGTTCAAATAAATCCGAGTCTAGACTAGGCTATGCCAAAATACAATCCAAATCCTAACTCTTAGTTGTCTTATCCATAGAATCGGTCCTAATGCTTGGTGTCGTTCTGCAAGTTAAAAGGTTAAACCATATTGAGTCTCCCTTCATAACATTTAAATCAATAAAGCACCCATATGTAATTGTCATCCCTTACTAAGAATTTACGGCCTCAATACTCTCTCTCACCAATAAAAAGAATATATTATAGTATTTGCAAAATGGAAACAGTCACATTCTGAAAATCATTTCCCCATAGTCGCACAACCCCAGAGTGAACCTAAGGTATCAATACCATTGGCAAAAAATTAATGGCCTCAAGGCTTATGATCACATTGGGTCACGACTATCATAATCCTCTCGAGCCACTCGCTCCTTTAAATATTCCTAAGTACGGACTAAAAGATTTTCCATGAATGCAACATGACCAACCATGAAAATACCCAAATCGGCATACCATAAGGCTACCATTGGGGTAAAGCAATACACACTAAGAGAGAAGCCGCACTAATGATTCTAGTCTTGCAAAAATAAAAATTCGATCTCCCCGATTAACTACCTTGCCAACATTAAGCAAAATGGCGCATGACAAATGAACACCCAAGGGTTAAAATCTGAAGTGTCAACCAACCAAAGTTATGGTCCAATTAGCCTAAGTCTGAGAGTCGCTTGGTCAAGTATTATAGGCTTACGCCATGTCATTATTTTGAGTTTAGGCCACCTCCTTGTATTCATACACGGGTTATAATCAGAAAGATTAATGAAAGTTCGAGTCTAAATCACAACTTCCAATTAAATCCTGAAAACTGTAAAAATTATTTTCGATGTAATTCTTTCGTTAAACTTCAATAAGGTAAAAACAACATTTTGAATCAATGCTATTTGCACATTTTAAGAAACGACTAAATACGCTTGCAAAGTAAGACAATTTAATGGTCCACCCTAGGCCTACTAAAATTAAAGGTCCACTATAGGCCTACCAAACGAGGCTCACTCAGTCTCACCTCGTGACTCAAAGACCACAACCATTTACCTTTTAGCCCAAATTGATTGAAGGATTTATGTTGGGGAGAAATCCCGAGCGAAAAGAAAAAATAGATAGAGAAAAGGGAGAGCGAAAAGAGCGAGCCATGAAATACTTAGCCCGTACCTCCCAAAGTGCGAAATTTACCTAAGTAAAAGAAGGAAAAGAATTGAGTCAACCAATCCAAATCATAAAGTTCTACGGTGTCTACCATTTCCAATCCTTATGTTCTTAAACGCCTTCGTTCTGAGGTCCCTGTTCAGCTCATTCAACCCATCCATGTTCTCATTGCCATAACCCAAGAAACCATTACCTGGACTCTTGTTCTTGAACTTGTCGTCAACTGCAAACCACGTACGGCCATTGACACGTACGTCATACCCATTATTTCCAAAGCCCAAACCTGCTCTTGCATCACCATTAGCATAATGACCATATAACTTGTGTGGATACATGCTGTTGATATACCCTTGAGCCGTCCCCATGTTACTCATTAGCCTTGGTTGATGTAAACTCGTGACACTAGCCTGAGGCCGTAAAATGTGAATCTAGCAGATGTAATCCTCATGCTTGACCAATACCTACACAAATTATCCCATCTCATTCAACCCATCTTTCAAACCGTCTTGAGTCACGAGTAAAAAAGAAGACAAATGAAAAGTACAAAAAATAATAAATAATAAAAAAGCAAACTTTGCAAAGCGCCTCTAAAGTTAGTCTAAAAAGAAAAAGAAGCATTTAGCGCACCAAAAAAGATCCGCCCAGAAAACATTTTCAGCGCCCACCGCTGGGCGCCGAAATCTTTAGCGCCCCAGCCTGGGCGCTGAATCTCCCTGCTTGCTAAATTTTGTCCAGAAGTGCTCGTCATTTTATCCGCACATGCACTGAAAAATAACGAACACTTGGAGGGGTACAGCACGTATTCAGATATACGTACCACCAAAAAATATACATGTACTTAAAAAATAAAACAAATAAACAAAATTTTGGCCTACGGCAAAGCAGCAGAGGGACATAATAATAAACTTCACTTATTCTACCGTTTCAAATAATATGTTTCCACCTCGGAACGTACTTGTTTAAAATCGGCATTCTAAGAAACCATTTTCTAGGCTAAGAACTACGCAAGACCTGATTCCAAATTAAATCTATTTAAGGCGGATACGTAGGCAATCCATGATTCGGTCCAACCAATTTGCAAAAATATTAAAGCCTATAGAATAACAAGAATAAAAATAGAAGTCCCTTATTGAAATTTAATTACTTGCAACCCAAGTCGAAAGAAAAATTTAAGTCAAAGGAAGAATCCAAGTCACCAAGATGCCAAATTAATGAGCACACATCGAAAAATAATAAGGGCACGTACCCTTGCTAGAAGGAGTACTCACACTCCTAGGAACTTAGCCAAGACTCAAAAGATCGCTTTGCCTCAATTGAATGGGGGCTAGCGCAAGCGTCCATGACCTCTAAAGTACTCGACTTGACCCTCCCTAAAGTGAACTCGCTTAAAGACCTTCTTTCACCACTAGACACAGTCATGATCGCCAACAAGTAGTAAGGGCAGTAAGCTTGAAATAAAGAGGATTGTTCTACGGCATCGCCCCATCGTTCCTTCGAACTCAGGGTGAAGGAAATAATGCCCTTGGTCCAAGTATGCATTCAATGTTAAGTCTAATAAATGCGGTTCAGTATTAATTAACAAGTTAATAATTCAGTGAGATCAAGTGAGCTGAATGCCTAGCTAGAGGCCGCTTCAGTTCAAGTGGAATTAATGATATTAATCCACAGCTTACTCTTGACTGAACCCGTAGGGTCACACAAATAGTACGTAAACGGATCAAGTATTTAATGGCATTAAATACTCCATCTATGGATATTCGGAATCGACGGATCTTGGTTTCAGTGGGAGCTGAGATCGTCACAGGCAAGAAATGAATACTCCGGAAACGATGATATTGCCGGAAACGGAAATATGGATCGTATCGGAAATATAAATATTATCCAAGTCGTAGATGTTGCCGGAAAGGGAAACATGGTACGTATCAGAAAATATTATCGGAAATGGAAATATTGCCGGAATCGGAAATATTGCCGGAAACGGAAATATTGTCAGAATCGGAAATATTATCGGAATCGGAAAATAATTCCGGAAACGGAAATATTAAATATTTGTTCGAAACGGAAATTGATTCCGGAATCAGAAATATGAAATATTGTTCGTATCGGAAATGAATTCCGGAATCGGGAATTTAATCGGAAGCGTATCGTACGAATTAGCATCGGACGAGGCCCGCTAGACGAAGGCCCAGCACGAAGCCAGGCCATCGCCCAGCGAGCCAACACGCACTATCGCGTGCCAAAGCCTCGACCAGGCCCAGCGCAAGGCCAGGCCCAGCCAAAGCCTGGGGCGCGTGCGCGAGAGCACAGCAGCAGTGGGCCGAGCGTTGTGCGCCTAGAGTGGGCCGCAAGGCTTGCGCGGGTGTACGGTGCTCGTGCAATGCTTGTGCGGGAATCCGAAAGCAATCGGGATTCAAAATATGATTAAATCCTAAAACTATTAGATAATGATTATTTAATTAGAGTCCTAGTAGGGTTATAATTAAATAAATTAGTATCCTAATAGGATTCCAAATCCTTTTCCATAACTCTATAAATAGGTGCCTAGGGTCACATATTTACATCGAGTTTTCAAGTATTCAAAGTGAGTTTTTGAGAGAAAAATTCAGTCACACATTTGCCTAAAAGTGCCGAAAATAATAGTACCTTAAGGGCGATTCTAGTTGGTCAATCTTAAGGCGGATCCGGACGTGCTGTGGACTATCTACGGAGGGACGACACTTGGAGTCCTAAAGACTTGTTCTTGTTCGGTTCGGGCGCAGCTAGGGAGGGCACGCAACAAAGAGTATGCATCTAAACTATGCTAAATGATTATGTGTTAATAATATGTTTTCCTGGCTTTATGGTTTTTCCGCATGATTTATGAATTGTCATATGTATCATAACCTAACAGTGGTATCACGAGCCTCTTATTATTTTCATAATCTAAATTGCATGAACATGGTTAAATATTACAAATTTGCAAGAATTAAAAGGGGTGATTAATTTTCGTAATTGTTAATTAATTGCAAATTGCGTTTATTTAATTATACGTACGCAGTTTTTCGGCAATTTCTTCGTTACTCATCCAAATCGAGTGATTTTTGTGTCAATTCCGCATGTAAAAGGCATTCTAAAATTTTGACAAAAACAGTATTTTTCGGCCGAACCCAGAATTCTCAAATTCGAAGCCTAACTATGACTTTTCGAAGGTTTTAGTTTTTCGAATGCAAAATTTCGTAAATTTAAGAAGTTAAATTAAATATTTGCGATTCTTGTTGATAAATCTTGAATTTTTGATTGACCTACTGTATATTTTTAACAAGTTTGAATGCCTAGCCTTGTTAATTATGCAATCTAATTTGTAATTATGATTAATTTGTTGAAAAATTAGAATAATTTAGAATTAATTTGATTTTCATAATTAATTATAATTTAATTAGAGACCTATGATTAAAAACCACCATAAAAATTGTAAATTTATGGTAAATTTTAAATTTTTATGACCTAGACTTGAATCCATGTTAATCGGAAATCAATTGAATAATAAATTTTCGATTTTTCGCCCTAAAATTATGAAATTAATATTATTTATTAATTTGTCATTAATTTTAAATATAAATTTTTTTAATTTTATGCGATTCACTCATATAACTTGCACGCACAAAGCAATGGACGCTACGTGTTACCCTTAAGGGGTGTTGTATAGTGCGGGCATGTGACGACGAGCAAGGGAGCTCGTCGCCCATGCGGCACGAATGCAATGAGCAAGGCCATGGTGCACGAGCACAAGGCAGCAGCCCTGCCTTGTGTCGTGGGCTATGAGCAATGGACGAATGGGCGAGGGCGAATGCAAGGCACAGCAGTCGCGTGTGGGCAGCAAGCGAGCTGTGCCACAACGCGCACTGCCTCGCGCAAGCGCGCGGAGCCTCGCGCGCAGCGAGCGCAAGCTCGCGTGCCACGAGTGCTACGCCCAGCTTCGATGCCTCGCGCAGCGAGCGCTGGCTCGCACAAAGCGAGTGTGGCCCGCATAAAGCGAGCGCTGTCGAGCGCGCGCAGCGAGCGCTGGCTCGCATAAAGCGAGCGCTGGCGAGCGAACGCAGCGAGCGATGGCTCCCGTGCATCGAGCGCTGGCGCGCGCGCAGCGAGCACCAGCTCGCGTGGTGCCTTTCGAAGGATAGCAGCAGCAGCGATGCGACGCAGCGCATGGGCTGCGCGCACATGGCCAGCGATGGCTGTGTGTGTGTGGCCCATGGGCGTACGTTGCGTAGGGTGTTTGCGTTGCGATTAGATCGTTTTGAAATTTTAATTTGAAAATTTCAGTTTACGTAATTTTAATTAATTTTAAAATTAATAATTTAAATTATTTTCTTGGATTTTAATTTTGAATATTGTAATTATAATAAATTTTATTTATTCTAATTATTTTACTAAAATTAAAATCATGAATTAATTTAAATACGACTGAAATTAAATTAAACTTTTTGGATTCAATTATAAATTTATATGAGCTTTAAATTTTAATTAAATTTGTATGTTTCCGGTTAGACTAGAAATACATTTTTATGTTTAAAATTAGTAAAGCATATGAATTTATTGGTTTAAGTGGGAGCCCTTTTAGTCATAAACTCTTGATTAGGTCTACAAATCCTTAAGGTTAAAACAACTTGATTAGAATTAATAAGGACTGAATAATTGGTAGATTATTGGTGCCCTTGATTAATTGCTGCAAATGTTTACGTGATGCATAATGTGTTTAACTAACCAGCTATGTGGGCCATTCATGATAATGAATGGGTGAATGGTATATATTGTATATGTACTGTTTTGCAGGTTATGAAGTGACTAGTATGGCCCAAATAGGATAGAAAATATGGTCTGCGTACCATTAATTTGAATGTAATTGGTCTAAAGTACCAAAGTTGTTTTTCAATTCAAATATGGTCTGCGTACCATCAAATAGTTGTAATTAGTTTTAATTATAGCTTATCCTATTTGAAGAAAATGGTGCCTCCCACGGAGATTTTCAAGACGGACTTTGAAGTTAAAGCTTCAAGATGAAGTCGGGCCATACTAGATCACATTTATCTTATGCATGTTTTAAGTTATTTATTGCTTTTAAATATGTCTTAAAATGCATGAGATCAAAAGCTTGATTATGTTGCATGATTAAGGATTTTAGTTCACTTAAAATCTAACCAACATAGTAAGAGCCTTAAGTTCCAAACTTAAAAATTGAGTTAAAAGGTGCCATGCCAAAATATACACTTGCTTGGATATCCTTTACATCAATCTAGTAATAGTTTTCGCTCAACGAGGTGTTACTTATTGGTCCTAAAGGGGCAAGGTACACAAATAATTGTGAGTACATGTTAGTTTTGGTGAAACTCAACATAAGGGGGCGAGGTTGCGCGCGAGCCAAGTGACGTAAGTAAGGAGTCCTTTTATGTCGTGGCAAAATCGATAGGTTTACCTAATAAGTTCTTAAACGTACCTATCAACCAAGAGTAGTTTCTAGACTAAAAGGGCTTTTGCTTACCTAAGATGTTTTAGGATTAAGTCGAAAAACTGTGCTTAGTTCTTCAATGATTTTATGATCTTGGAATCATTTTATTCACACCTGCCGGAACAATAAACTCGAATAAAATGCTAATAACTTGTTGAAATTGCATGATTGCTTTAATTTTCAAGTTATTACTCATGATAAATGTTTAGACTTTGCATGCTTCAATGTATGTTTTAATTATTGTTTATAATTAAATATCTTGCACTGCAATAAATCCTTTTAGAAAGGTAACAGTAAATTTCCTCGATTGGTAGTGAATCCAAGAACGATTCACGGAAATGAGAGAAAGTGAGCAATTTAAAATGTACGTTTCTTATAGCGACTTTTATGGTTGTTTTCGAACATCAAAATCGAATGGCAAACCAATTGGTGCTTGTGAATTCAAAATACAATGTAGTTTTGAGACCATAAAGCATTGAGCTTAAAACGCTCAGCTTTACCAATGGTTAACAACCTAATATCTTTGTCCATTTAATTCTCGAATGAGTCTAGTCCCTAGACATTCGAATAGATCGATGCTTAGAGAACTTTAGAAGCTTCTGGTAAGATCATCTAGTTGAAACAGAATGTTCAACATAAATTAAATGGAAAGAACCTTGTTGGTGACATTGGACATGTCTAACAAAGTATAAAAGTCAACACTAAAGAATTCAATTCTTAAGACTATAAGAAAGGGTACAAGAAATAGGAAAACAAAGGAACATATGAAAGGAATTTACGATTCCGTTTCTACCTATAAGTTTATGTTTAAAGAGAAGTGACCTAGCAATCAAACTTCCTTGGTATCATATACCGCTTGAGGTTCTTACTTCGGTCATAACTCAAACAATGGAAGCTAGGATACACTAATGACCTACAAGTGGGAAATGAAGCATGGCAATGCTACATTAGTTGTAGGGTCATCTAGTTT
Organism: Spinacia oleracea; assembly: GCF_020520425.1. Lineage (NCBI taxonomy): Eukaryota > Viridiplantae > Streptophyta > Magnoliopsida > Caryophyllales > Amaranthaceae > Spinacia > Spinacia oleracea. The sequence goes on from NC_079492.1 coordinate 35,068,674, forward strand.
GTTTTAAGTCCTTTCAAAGGCTGGAACTTAATGGCTATTTTGTTCCATAATCAGCATACCTAAATTTCTGCTTCAAACACAGAAAGACTCACATTCAGAAGAACGAAAACAATGCTTGTTTGTTTGTTTATTTGAATGAAATGGTCATTTAAGGTTTGAGTCAATATGCTTGATTAAAACAAACAACTCTTTAAATAAAAACTTTACTAGGTTCAAATCAAACCCTTGATTTGAGTTCCATTAATCTTTGGCATTGTTGCTTAGACCATATCAACAAGTTAACATTCACAAACTCTATTTTACTGGACTTTTGAAAGTTGGTTGATTTCCAGATCAACTTAAGACAAGCTAGTCTTACTTGTTGAAAGTAACAAAGAAAATGAACTATTGTTAGAACGCCTAGACAATAGAGTTCAAAGCTAAAGAAAGGTTTTATGACTTTATTATTTCACATGGATTTGAGTGAATATAGGTTTATTTACTCAAATGTGATATAAGTTGAATCTGTTTGGCTAGTTCAAAGATTCAGAAGTATAAAATCCACTTGGCAAGAAATCATAAAGATCTAGGTTAGATCATGTTGATGATTACTTGAGACCAAATATGATCATCAATGATTGTGTGTTGTAATTTCACAATCTAGCTCCATAAGATATGGCATATCTACGTTGGAATAATCGAAGTCAATTAGTACTTGATTCGATCAATGATGGATCATAAAGACTTTTCCTATAATTTCTAAAACAAAATGCTCAACTACCACCAAACTAAACCAAATTCGTCAAAGCTATTGAAAAGTAATTTCAGAATAACGTTTCATAAAATATATCTAGAGAGTTCCTAAACTCAGTGGGAGCTTAGTGTTTGTCATTCGACAAACTAAGGCCCAAGTATAGATATATGTTTCATTGTGATTTATTCAAATGAGACACAAGGGTATTGTTTCTACCACGAATTTTTGAGAACATAATGTTTGTTTGCTCGAAATGATGTCCTTTTGGAGATTCGTTTCCAAAATGACAAGTGGGAGAAAATAGACCTCGAAAGTCTTCGAGGCGAACAACAAACATAAACGGACATTCCGGAGGCTTTTCGAAGTGCTTCAGAAAATCCGAACTTATTCTTTAAGGACTTTAGAAGTGGCTTTAAAGAATAGACATCTCTTAGAAGACTTTACAAGTGCTTCAAGGAGAACAGAATATTCAAAGGACTTTCAAGTGGCTATTGATATTCTATTGTTTGATGTTCTATACCCTAGTAGGCATAGAGTTCAAGTCACTGGAACTATGAGATTCTTCTATTAGATAGTGAAGAAACATGGAGTTCGGGTCATTGAAGCTATGCGATTCTTCCATTAGATAGTGAAGAAACCTACAACTTGCAGTCAAACTATTATCATGTAGATTAATGAGTTTGTGACTTGTAAGAAAGCTATGACGAAACCCAGATTCCCTAAAATGGTTAGAGGCCATATATAGACTCAAATGTTTTAAATGGTTAGAGGCCATAAAACATACTCAATGTTTTGATGACAAAATTGAAATTTTGTTGATTTGCAAGAATAGTTTCACACCTATTGGTTGCAAAGTTTGTTTTAAGGATAAAAACCATCAAACATGAAATTGTGTTCACACACAAAGCTAGATTAGTTGCTAAAGGTTACAAGCAAATTCACGATGTGGATTGTGTTGAAACCTCATGCAAAATCGTAATGCTTAAGTCTATAATTCAAGCAATGATTGCATATTGGTACATATGGCAATTGGATGACAAAACATCTTCCTCAATCAAATGTTGGAAGAAACTATGTACATGGTATGTCATAGGATTTGTGGATCCAAATAAATGCTTGAAAAGAAAAGCTAGTTTATAAAATCTAAGTACAGATTTAAGCAAGCAATTGGGAATTAGAAATGTATTTTAGTGAAGCTAATAAGTATTTTAGTTTCATAAAATGTACATGATTCTTATAGATATATAAGAAGTTTAGTGGGAGTACATAAAAACTTGATTGGTCCTGTGTGTATCACACACATATCTCTCTATTGTGAAATAACATTCAAATGCTAATGACTTAGATTTAAAATTATTCATCAATGATGGACCAAGGCGAAACTTAGTACATACTGGGTACTAAGATCTATTTACAAAGATCGATCTTATAATATTGTTTTGGATTAAGTAATGGCATTTACTAAATCAAACACGAAATGCTCCATTGGAGATATTCGACCCATGTGAATAAATCTAAGTAAAAGAATGTTTGAACTATGTATAAGCATTTACTAAGTTAAAACATCAAAGGATCTAAGTGAGATTCTTAACCTATATTATATGTCAAAGAATTTAGCTGGATTCAGTATCTACTGAAATTGAATGAGCTAAAGTTACATGAATACAATTCAATTGAGAATTATTCTGCAAAAGAATTTATCATGTATGATATAATATGAGGATCGCCAAAAACGTATCGTATGACTTTAGGCATGACGAACATATACCAGTCTCTATTGATCTAAGTGAAGATCAACTAGATTGAGATCAAGAATACTTATGGTACTTGAAAAGGTACATAGGAATAGTTCTTGATTCAAGGAAATAAAGATATGCTAAATATTGATGCTACACGCATAAACACTGGCAAAGGATCAAGCAAAGACCCGTTGGAGTTAACCATTGACAAGGACGAGCTAAAGAGCATCGTGTTTCGAAATGGCAACATGGATTGGAGACCATGAGTTGTTGCGTGGGAAATTAAAATATTAATTTCTATGTTCTAAGATACAGCTGGAAAGTATTCCATATATCTGTGAACTGCTTGGATAAGTAATTCCAAACAAGGCATCACTAGCAACCTATAAAGTTGAAGTAAAAGTACTTATTGCCTAAGAAGCAATAAAATAGAGTTGTTTATATGAGTTCTTCATTGAACTTGGGAAGATCACATGTCTGTTGACTTAATGGTTCTTCATTGCAAAATGCGTAGAACCACTAATGTAGCAAGAAAGACTAGATCACAAAATAAACATACTCAAAAGTTCTTATCATCATATCTCGAAGAACATTCGATGAAAAGGATATTAAGATTGGCAAAGCATGATAACTAAACCTATGCAACAAGTGAGAAACAACACTCACATTGTAGCACTGGAAATCAAGCATAGCTTTGAATTCCATGAACTGTTTTAGAAGATGGGTTTGAGGCCCATGGTGGTAAAATATTAGGGGTTGAACATTTATCATATATGAAATGTATTTTTCATATTCCATTTAATCTTGGTTTAGTATTAAATGATGAGTCCCTTCAATTTGACGATATATTCAAGATAGACTGTCAGGACCAGTCCTGTGACTAAGAAATGTCTATCAAGTGAACTTGAATGTCAAAGGTTGAAAATGGTCCCTAGTCGGAGCTTTCTATAAAATTGGACGCATGGAAAACGTTAGACGACTAGAATGCAAGATGACTAGTAGTTCTGTTTCTTGAACTATGTGGACATGGCAATGTCATAATCATTTGCATAGATACTTACTTTGGGAAGACTAGTATCGGACAAGACCTATGAAACTTTACTGTAAGAGATGAAAATCTGTCATAAGTAAATTTCATTAAAATTATTAGACACTAAATCCTCAATACCTGAGTGATTTGAGATTACTTGTTTGAGAACTGGTTGCTTTGACGTTGACCAACCGTCGCACCGTAAAAGGAGGCTATAAAGGCAACGCTCAGGTAATCACCTATCAAACGAAGTCTAATCTCAAGATCGCAAGATTGGGATTGTCCTCCCATAAATCGGGATGAGATGCTTAAAAGTTGTACAAGGCCACTCGGAGAGCTAGAAACTGTTAAATGCATGGCCGTGCTCGGATGAATCATAGGCTATGATTATCTGTTTATTTGATCAGTTGAACTCTGAAACCGAGAAACACCTCTGGACATAATAAGGATGACAACTCTTACCTTATGTTCAAGAGCAAGCATCGAGCGACAAAGGAATTAGGAAATGCACACTTGTCCCTAAGGACAAGTGGGAGACTGAAGGAAATAATGCCCTTGGTCCAAGTATGCATTCAATGTTAAGTCTAATAAATGCGGTTCAGTATTAATTAACAAGTTAATAATTCAGTGAGATCAAGTGAGCTGAATGCCTAGCTAGAGGCCGCTTCAGTTCAAGTGGAATTAATGATATTAAACCACAGCTTACTCTTGACTGAACCCGTAGGGTCACACAAATAGTACGTAAACGGATCAAGTATTTAATGGCATTAAATACTCCATCTATGGATATTCGGAATCGACGGATCTTGGTTTCAGTGGGAGCTGAGATCGTCACAGGCAAGAAATGAATACTCCGGAAACGATGATATTGCCGGAAACGGAAATATGGATCGTATCGGAAATATAAATATTATCCAAGTCGTAGATGTTGCCGGAAACGGAAACATGGTACGTATCGGAAAATATTATCGGAAATGGAAATATTGCCGGAATCAGAAATATTGCCGGAAACGGAAATATTGTCAGAATCGGAAATATTATCGGAATCGGAAAATAATTCCGGAAACGGAAATATTAAATATTTGTTCGAAACGGAAATTGATTCCGGAATCGGAAATATTAAATATTGTTCGTATCGGAAATGAATTCCGGAATCGGGAATTTAACCGGAAGCGTATCGTACGAATTAGCATCGGACGAGGCCCGATAGACGAAGACCCAGCACGAAGCCAGGCCATCGCCCAACGAGCCAACACGCACCATCGCGTGCCAAAGCCTCGACCAGGCCCAGCGCAAGGCCAGGCCCAGCCAAGGCCTGGGGCGCGCGCGCGAGAGCACAGCAGCAGTGGGCCGAGCGCTGTGCGCCTAGCGTGGGCCGCAAGGCTTGCGCGGGTGTACGGTGCTCGTGCAATGCTTGTGCAGGAATCCTAAAGCAACCGGGATTCGAAATATGATTAAATCCTAAAACTATTAGATAATGATTATTTAATTAGAGTCCTAGTAGGGTTATAATTAAATAAATTAGTATCCTAATAGGATTCCAAATCCTTTTCCATAACTCTATAAATAGGTGCCTAGGGTCACATATTTACATCGAGTTTTCAAGTATTCAAAGTGAGTTTTTGAGAGAAAAATTCAGTCACACATTTGCCTAAAAGTGCCGAAAATAATAGTACCTTAAGGGCGATTCTAGTTGGTCAATCTTAAGGCGGATCCGGACGTGCTGTGGACTATCTACGGAGGGACGACACTTGGAGTCCTAAAGACTTGTTCTTTTTCGGTTCGGGCGCAGCTAGGGAGGGCACGCAACAAAGAGTATGCATCTAAAATATGCTAAATGATTATGTGTAAATAATATGTTTTCCTGGCTTTATGGTTTTTCCGCATGATTTATGAATTGTCATATGTATCATAACCTAACACAGGGCACCCGTTCATGGTAATTCAAATGCTTGCTAATCCCCTTTGAAAAAAATAAAAAATAAAAAAATGGTACATTGTCAATAGGACTTGGCACTTAACCAAGGCTCACCCTACTCAGGAATATGACATGGGCATCTAAAATCGAAATCTGAAAGCATCATTAATGGGAAGACATAACAGCAACTGGGGGCTAAAAAGTGAAATGAAAGAGCTAGGGAAAGAACTAAGTATACCTTGACCTTTTTTGCAGACATACACCAAGTAAATCTAAGTCAATTTGAAAACGGTTTATATTCCCGCAATTCGGGAAAAGATGGCCCTAAAAGCCTAAAGCACATGCCAAACGGGCACAAGTATATCTTGACGCCTGCACCCTGGGTTCCAGCAAATCCTTAGACAGCATTCCAAAAATCGTAACAGTATTTTGATTCACTCATGTAATCCTGTACGAACCCTTCTATAAGTCAACCTACTTAGGACACCTCGGATTGTACACAGTGGGACTCGGATTTTAAATAATTTTCAAATGATTTTTAAAGACTTCTTCGGACAAATAAAGTGTCGTTGGTTTAAGCTTAGTATGCGTCTGTCTCAACATTGCAAGTGAGTCAAAAAGATTTTTAAATACGATTATGGGTAAAGAAAGGCACCTAGCTTTTGGTAAAGGCACACTTCAACATGTGACTACCTTGACCATGGCAATGTCGCACAATACGACATTTACAAGAGAAGTAGCAAAATCACTACTCGAACATACCTCGCACTAAACGAGTCTGGTTCAAACTATTCATGATCCGTGTCACCATGAATGCATAAAAACGTATGCAAAGCATTATAGCACCAAGCCAATCCCATATCTACAATTGGGGGCTTGAGAAAAACACTCTAAAAATGCTAGAAATGACGATTTTATCGCAAATTCTCGACGCTAATACTATACATACATCATAGGGGCACAACCCTAAGCTTTAAACATGTAAAACGAACCTTAGAATGGCTACAACCCCTCCCAAATTCTAAGCACTACTTAGAATATATAAAGTCACCCCACTAACAAGGGTAACTGAAAATCGCGAGTCACCAAAACTCCGATCAAGCTACTGCACATAACGCTCGCCCTACAAGCGCCCGTTACACATTCTACCTCGTTCGAAAGCAAAAGCGAAAAAAAAAATCATCAAACTATACCCAGAAATCAATTTCAACGCCCAGAGCTGGGTGCCGATATCTTTAACGCCCCAGCCTGGGCGCTGAATCTTTCTGCTAGCCAAGTTTTGCCCAGATACAAAAAATAAGAAAGAAACACCTATGAATCATCGCATCGAACGAAGTAATAAGCCGTGCAAACCCACGCAGAAGGTGCTACACTTGTTCGAGCACCTGAACGATTCAGCATGATGAAGTACTCCAAAAAATGATATCCCAACACTTGGAGGAATGTTCTAAGACACGCCGTTAGGCCACACAAGCCTACGTCGCACCATAAGTTCAACCGTCCCACGGTACAAGTCTAAAAGAAGAGTAAGGCATGTTGCACTAATGTAGGAATGACCAAGAGCACGTGTAAAAGAGGCAAAGACTACTTATCGCCCAAATTCAAAACGCAAGACACACGACTTCTACATTAAGGATTAAAGGTAGCAAAATATTACCTACCACGGAAGGGATAGCTCGCACCTACACGAGCGGAACCCCAAGGCATCTTTCTCGAAAGATACTACAAAAATCGTACGCCAAAAGGAAGCATCCCAACATGCATACTTGGGAGCTCCATGCTACGAAACAACCATAACAAAATAAAAAATCTCGAAGCAAATGTTTGAACAATCGAAAAGGCACGATGTTTGAGCCCGCTTCATGAATAGGCCTAAACCCTATCAAGCTTCTAAGCAAACTATTCAAAATCAGTCATTGCTCAAAAAAAATATGATTCAAGCAAACTGATTAATGGACCGCACACAAGGGCCATTCTATGAACACTCGTTCGCACATACATATCATCATTCACGAACGCATTCAAAAGAAAAAAAATATATATACAAGAGCGATCAAAGTCTTACGCCTCAAGGTATGTTCCTCGGGCCATATAGACTCGCCCAACTGTTGCAGTAACTGTACGCCTTAAAGAGCAACAGTTCCTTAAAACAATCGCCCTAAAGCGACAAGCACTGTAGTCCACCCATCGGCTACGGCTTCTCAAGAAAATCATCACGTTCTAAAAAAAACAAAGAAAAAAACAAAAGAAAGAGAATACATAGAACTTCCAAGTGAAATAAGCGAATGAACAAGAGGCCAACTATGTCATCAAGAAACCTCGCCAGAAATTATTTTCAGCGCTCAGCGTTGGGCGCCGAAATCTTTAACGCCCAGGCTTGGGCGCCGAAAATGATCACAGACCCAACAGCTCTGACTTCTATAGGGCCCTGCCATATTCATTCGACTTTAAAATTGCCAAAAGTCGCACCTCACGGCTTTGTTAAAAGTAGCACGCCACTACAAAGATCGCTCGCACTTACGAGCACAATCCCAAACACGATCAAGGACATTACGAAATGCGTATCCCCAAGGAACCTCTTCAACAAGAAATAACCGTCAAGCACGAATTCTTGGGGGCTCGAAAAAAAATATAGAGTATACAAAGTTAAAAACAATATTCCCAGACTATGCTATACGAAGTCCCGTGTTTGGATGTCTCAAAAAATAAAAAAATAAACCGGTTTACGACCTCAAGACAAAGGTCGCCGTTGATACCTATACATGGTCCCCTAATCTAGGACCCAGGTAGTGGCAAAATTGAGCCGTAAGGACTAACTCAAAACCATAAAGGATGATGATCACAAGACAATGGTCCGTCTAAGCATGTTGTCAACCCACATTCAGGTTGCAACTAAATCCGAGCATCCCTCGAAAGAATTCGCTCTTGCAAAGATGAATAAAAGAAATTCTCAAAAGAAATCACAAAGAACCAAAGAAATAGGGACTTGCCCACCTTAATCAGGCAAGATAGAACCACGCGAGTTCCAAATTAAAAAACGAATTCAGGGACGTCCACCCTCGGCGGACAGGGCTCGCCCACCTTCAGCGGGCGGGGTCTGCGTCACTAGCCGCGCAGGTCCTCAGTTTTCGAAAATGAAAAGAAAATAAAATCTTCAAAATAAAAACAGGCTCGCCATCTTCAGCCGGCGGGGTCTGCGTCACTAACCGCGCAGGTCCTCAGTTTTCAAAAAATAAGATCTTCAAAACACAAACAGGCTCGCCATCTTCAGCCGGCGGGGTCTACGGCGCAAACCACGTAGGTCCTTATTTTCAAAAAAAAACAAAAAAATTTCAAAACAGATTCATCCACTTCTATCGGACGGGGCGTCCACCCTCAGCGGACAGGTTCGCCATCTTCAGCCGGCGGGGTCTACGTCACAAACCGCGTAGGTCCTTATTTTCAAAACATCAAAACAGATTCGTCCACTTCTATCGGACGGGGTGTCCACCCTCAGCGGACAGGCTCGCCCACCTTCAGCGAGCGAGGTCTGTGTCACTAACCGCGCAGGTCCTTAGTCGCTGCAGCGATAACTTTTTTCGGTTTTCCCTTTTTCCAAAAATTAAAGGATTTGTTTTCCCTTTTTCCAAAAATTAAAGGATTGGTTTTCCGTTTTTCCAAAAAAGAACGATGTGCTGGATTTTCCTTCGTTTTACGTCCTATAAAAACAAGGGGGTTTTCTCGTTTAGCTAGCCCTGAAAATGAGAATCTTTAAAAACGTTTTACCTCGTGATTGGGCTTGGCCAAGCCCAATTACACTTTATAGCTTTAATTTCGAAAACATCTGTAGCTACTCACAATGACAAAGTGAGGGAGTTTTCTACGCACCTTTAGATCCTTCCAATGACAAAGTGAGGAAGTTTCTATACTATCAGTTGACAAATCCCAATGACACGTGAGGGATATGTCGACGCTTCAAGTGATGACCCTTAAGTCAAATGTTATCACTCGGGGGCTCGTGAGACCCTCGCAAAACAGGTCACATACACCATGGCTTGTGTGACGCACTCCGTCTAATACTTTGACCATCGTCTTACTCCAAGACTCAGTCAAAGTGGGGGCTAACTGTAGACACCTACTTTTGTCCCCGTTCCCGCAAGGGAAAGGTTCGATGATGAAAACATAAAAACTCCACTTGACAACGCATCTCCTATAAAATAAACGAATCTCGATTCCCCATTTCATTTCACCCGAAACCTGCTATTTATGGAAACCTGCTAAAAATAGTAACTGTCGTAAAAGGTAGTGTCTAAAAGTGGCAAATCATAAAAGATAGAAACCTGTCAGAATTAGGTGTTGCACTCCAACATAAATCCTAAATGAGATAGAAAACCGCGAGAATCCTATTCCTAATAGGATTCGGAAATAAGAGTTACGTATTAATTAAAATCCTAACGAACCTAGAGTTCGTAACGGGCCCAGACGCATTCCGTCGTAAAATTGATACGCGCTAAAAGACTCGAATTAATCTCAAACTCTACGGATTTTAGGAATCCGAATCTGACTAAACAAAACTGCCCAGACCCTATTTTCAACGCCTGGCTCTGGGCGCCGAAATCTTCGGCGCCCAGGCCTGGGCGCTGAAAATACCTGGGTACGTCTCTTTTCCTAATTCTTTGTGGATTAGAACTTTGCAATTCTATCTTTCCACGAACTCTTCCCTATAAATAGGCCCCTAGTTTCGACGTGAAAGAACACACAACAACACATAATTATATTCTGAGTATTGACTCCAACCCTTAGCCTAAGCCTCTCGCTGCGAAATTGTTCACGCGTTCTGTCGCAATCGATCCATAAATCGAACAGAACGTATCCTGTCCCATAATTGAGATTCGTTAAATAAAAAGGAGAAATAGCAAAGTCAAAGTGGTTAGTTTTCTGAGAACCGTGACGCACCTCTCAAGGGTGCGTCGTAATGTGTCCCTTTTCGATGATTTAACTACTTTCCTCGCCCTTTTTATGAACTGTTAAACTAACCTAATCTGATTGTCCTATCACGCCTAACAAATATAATATTTTTGGGAAATCGGATTATCATTCTAGGTCCCTTAATGCTATTTAAATCAGATAATCACGATCAAATTAGTATTATGTGTTGCATATTGCTAAAATCAACTCAGATTAGTTTAATAGTTAACGCATGTCCCTTCAATTATTTATGCTTAGCTAGTAAGGATATCCTGCCTCTGGAGTTATCGACAAGCGAATTACTCCTCTCGGTAGTTACAGTCCCCCGAACCCTCAATCTCTACCTTGCGGGTGTATATTGAGAGATCCCCACACCAGGGATCACAAGGGAACCTACGGCCGTCGTGGTCAAACATAATTGCACTCCCTTTATGTCACGATAACCGAGTTTTGTCAGTTTTTCTCATTGTCGTTAAAAACTGAATGGCGACTCCTATATTACTAATCAATTTGGTGTATACTCACAGGAAATCCAATTACACTTGATTGAATAAAAAGAATCGTCACACCCACGAGGGGCAAGGTCACGCATTAGCCTCGCGCTTTTTCGACCCCCTCACAGTCGTGTCCAACCAATATTAAAGTTAGTTTTTTATTCTATTCAAGGAGAAGGGATATGGCTAACCAGGAGATTTCTGAAGTGGTTAGACAACTAGCTGAGGTAGTTCGAGACCTAGCTCAAACTAGAGCCAACCCAGTGCATGATCCGGCTAGGGAAATATTTAAGAGAATAGCTCAAAGCAAGCCTCCACTGTATAACGGGGAGATTGAACCAAGGGTCCTTGAAAACTGGTTGAGAGAATTTGATAAGCTTATCCTAGCTGTGAATTTCCTCGAAGACCTCAGGGTAAACAGTGCCGTGTATTACCTTAGAGGTGAAGCTGATTTATGGTGGCAACAATGTGAGAATACCCTTAGAGCCACACCTAACTTTGGGTGGGAAGCGTTTAAAACCGCATTGAGGAACAAGTTTTACCCACCTTACCTGAAGAAGCAAAAGGCGCAGGAGTTCATCGAACCCAAAATGGAGGGTTTGTCTGGAACAGAGTATTATTCCATGTTTATAGAGCTGTCTAGGTTTGCACCTGAAATGGTGGCAACGGAAGAGCTTAGAGCTCAAAGGTTTGAGAATGGATTGACCATGGACTTACAGTTGTTGTTGTCCAGAGAGACCTTTACCTCATTAGACACTGCACCCTGTACGGAAAAGCTGCTCACCTATATGGGTTACATCAAAGGAAGAATGGAGGTGCTGAGAAAAGAAAGGATGTTGGGAACTCGAACCAGGGGAGTAACCAACTGTAGACACCTACTTTTGTCCCCATTCCCGAAAGGGATGGTTCGATGATGAAAGCGTAAATCTCCACTTGACAACGCATCTCCTATAAAATAGCGAATCTCGATCACCCCTTTTCATTTCACCCGAAACCTGCTATTTATAGAAACCTGCTATTTTTGGAAACCCGCTAAAAATAGTAACTGCCGTAATGGGTAGTTGTTAAAAGTGGCAAGTCATAAAAGATAGAAACCTGTCAGAATTAGGTGTTGCACTCCAACATAAATCCTAAATGAGATAGAGATTACGAGAGAATCCTATTCCTAATATGATTCGAAAATAAGAGTCACGTATTAATTAAAATCCTAACGAGCCTAGAGTTCGTAACGGGCCCAGACGCATTCCGTCACAAGGTTAATACGCACTAAAAGACTCGATTAAGTCTCAAACACTCCGAATTCTAGGAATCCGAATCTGACTAAGAAAACAGCCCATATCCTATTTTCAATGCCTGGCTCTGGGCGCCGAAATCTTTGGCGCTCAGGCCTGGGCGCTGAAAATACCTGGGACGTGTTCTTTCCTAATTCCTCGTGGATTAGAGTTCTACAATTCTATCTTTCCACGAACTCTTTTCTATAAATAGGGCCCTAAGTTCGACGTGAAGAAAAAAAAACACACAATTATTATTCTGAGTATTGACTCTAAACCCCTAAGCCTAAGCCTCACGCTGCAAAACTGATCACGCGTTCTGTCGCAATTGATCCAAACATCGAATAGAACGTATCCTGTCCCGTAATTTGAGATTCGTTAAATAAAAGGAGAAATAGCAAAGTCAAAGCGGTTAGTTTTCTGAGAACCGTGACGCACCTCTCAAGGGTGCGTCGTAATGTGTCCCTTTTCCATGATTTAATTGCTTTCCTCGCCCTTTTATAAACTGTTAAACTAATTAAATCTGATTGTTCTATCACGCCTAATAAAGATAATATGTTGGGAAATCGGATTATCATGCTAGGTCCCTTAAAACAATCTAAATCAGATAATCGCATTCGATCTAGTACTATATGTTGCATATTGTTAAAATCAACTCAGATTAGTTTAATAGTTAACGCATGTCCCTTCAATTATTTATGCTGAGCTAGTAAGGATATCCTGCCTCTGGAGTTATCGAAGAGCGAGTACTCCTCTCGGTAGTTACAGTCCCCCGAACCCTCAATCTCTACCTTGCGGGTGTATGTTGAGAGATCCCCACACCAGGGATCACAAGGGAACCTACGGCCGTCGTGGTCTAACATAATTGCACTCCCTTTATGTCACGATAACCGGGTTTTGTCAGTTTTTCTCATTGTCGTTAAAAACTGAATGGCGACTCCTATATTACTAGTCAATTGGGTGTAAACTCACAGGAAATCCAAATACACTTGATTTGACAAAAAAGAAACGTCACACCCACGAGGGACAAGGTCACGCATTAGCCTCGCGCTTTTTCGACCCCCTCACAGTGGCGACTCCACTAGGGATAGTGAAGGAAATACTCGTGCTTGTTGGTAATCAAAATAGCCGAAGGGTGAAATGATCCTACCCCGCGTTTATTTCCCCATCAAGTTGGGACGACCTGAAAATCAGCATATTAATGTGAACGGACAGAACCGCATAACGAATCTTGGCTCCCTTGGATGTTTCATCTCGGGAGTTGGGACTAAGGATACCCATCGCCAACCGGGGGGGTGCATACGCTTTGAATGTTGTCCACTCGGCACTTTCGCTAGTAGTACACCCGTCCCAAACCCAATCGCTCGCCAATTAGGTCCGTCTTATTGGTGCATGCCCCCTTAGCTTACATCGTGATTGGCCTCTTGGGCGAAATTCGTCTGTTGAAGGCACTACCTCGACCGGGGCATGCGTTGGATCTGCGATAGAAGCGGTACCAAGCCAGGCGCAAATACTACCCATAGAAGCCTATCATAAACTACATGACATATTATTATGCCTCATGATGTAGTGTTAGTTATGTGTAGCGAAATATGTGATTGTGTGTGGCAAACAATGTTAGAAAACCAACGACCTTAAAAAAATTGCCCAAACATTCATAAACCAATTGGCCAAAGAGTTATACCAAGATACGTGTTCCGCAAGCCCGAACGATCGCCACAAAAATAAGCGACGCTCGGGATGGCCTGTAACGAATCCCACAAACGCTGCACAACGCGTAAAGGATGTTATTAGGCAAGCACGCAAAATCAAAGTCGCAAAGTATACGCAAACGGAAAACGAGAACCAGCCAGGGACGCATTTTCAACGCCCCTGGCTGGGCGCCGAAATTTCTCACACCCAACGCTGGGCGCTGATGTTGCTGCCTGGCCTTTTGGTCAGGCACATCAGCCTCGGTGCCCGCGCAAAAAAAAAACACGTAGCAAAAAAAACTTTTCGTAAAAATTGCTGCAAGTGCGTATGAAAAGGCACTCGATTCTAAAAGAGACTAAAAAATAAAAATAAATAACTCTTTGTGTCGTTGTTAGGCCTCCTACGACGACAATGCTCGGCACCAAAACCGAGCATGCTAATTAAACGACCTTGAATGTCACATGGGCAAAGTATTCAAAAAAATAATGTTCGAATAAAGTCTTCAAGAAAAAATAAATGTTCAAATAAAAAAATAAATAAATCCGAGTCTAGACTAGGCTATGCCAAAGTACAATCCAAATCCTAAGTCTTAGTTGTCTTATCCATAGAATCGGTCCTAATGCTTGGTGTCGTTCTACAAGTTAAAAGGTTAAACCATATTGAGTCTCCCCTGCTAACATTTAAATCAATAAGTATATGTAATTGTCATCCCTTGCTAAGAATCCACGGCCTCAATACTCTCTCTCACCAATAAAAAGAATATATTATAGTATTTGCAAAATGGAAACAGTCACATTCTAAAATTCATTTCCCCATAGTCGCACAACCCCCCAAAGCGAACCTAAGGTGTCAATACCATTAGCAAAAAATTAATGGCCTCAAGGCTTATGATCACATTGGGTCACGACTATCATAGTCCTCTCGAGCCACTCGCTCCTTGAAATACTCCTAAAGTACGGACTAAAAGATTTTCCATGAATGCAACATTAGAAACCGTGAAAATACCCAAATCGGCAAGCCATAAGGCTACCATTGGGGTAAAGCAATACACACTAAGAGAGAAGCCGCACTAATGATTCTAGTCTTGCAAAAATGAAACTTCGATCTCCCCAATTAACTACCGGTCCAACATTAAGCAAAATGGCGCATGACAAATGAACACCCAAGGGTTAAAATCTAAAGTGTCAACCAACGAAAGTTATGGTCCAATTAGCCTATGTGATCGCTTGGTCAAGTATTATAGGCTTACGCCACGTCATTATTTTGAGTCTAGGCCACCTCCTTGTATTCATACACGGGTTATAATCAGAAAGATTAATAAAAGTTCGAGTCTAAATCACAACTTCCAATTAAATCCTGAAAACTGTAAAAAATTATTTTCGATGTAGTTCTTTCGTTAAATTTCAATAAGGTAGAAGCAACATTTTCAATCTACGCTATTTGCACATTTTAAGAAACGACTAAATACGCTTGCAAAGTAAGACAATTTAAAGGTCCACCCATAGGCCTACTATAAATAAAGGTCCACTATAGGCCTACCAAACGAGGCTCACTCAGCCTCGCCTCGTGACTCAAAGACCACAACCATCTACCTTTTAGCCCAAAAAAAAAATATTAAGGATTTATGTTGGGGAGAAATCCCAAGCGAAAAGAAAAAATAGAAAGAGAAAAGGGAGAGCGAAAAGAGTAAGCCATGAAATACTTAAAAAGAAAGAGAAAAGGGAGAGAGAAAAGAGCGAGCCATGAAATACTTAGCCCGTACCTCCCAAAGTGCGAAATTTACCCAAGTAAACGAAGGAAAAGAATTGAGTCAACCAATCCAAAT
The DNA here is from genome assembly GCF_020520425.1 of Spinacia oleracea. Taxonomy (NCBI): domain Eukaryota; kingdom Viridiplantae; phylum Streptophyta; class Magnoliopsida; order Caryophyllales; family Amaranthaceae; genus Spinacia; species Spinacia oleracea. The sequence continues at coordinate 35,084,323 of NC_079492.1, forward strand.
CATAAAATTCTACGATGTCTACCCTTTCCAATCCTTATGTTCTTAGACGCCTTCGCTCTGGGGCCCCTGTTCAGCTCATTTAACCCATCCATGTTCTCATTGCCATAACCCAAGAAACCATTACCTGGACTCTTGTTCTTGAACTTGTCGTCAACTGCAAACCACGTACGGCCATTGACACGTACGTCATACCCATTATTTCCAAAGCCCAAACCTGCTCTTGCATCACCATTAGCATAATGAACATATAACTTGTGTGGATACATGCTGTTGATATACCCTTGAGCCGTCCCCATGTTACTCATTAGCCTTGGTTGATGTAAACTCATGACACTAGTTTGAGGCTGCAAATTGTGAGTCCTAGCAAATATAATCCTCATGCTTGACCAATACCTATACAAATTATTCTATCTCATTCAACCCATCTTTCAAACCGTCTTGAGTCACGAATAAAAAAAAGAAGACAAATGAAAAGTACAAAATAATTAATAAATAATAAAAAAGCAAACTTTGCAAAGCGCCTTTAAAAGTTCGTCTAAAAAGAAAAAGAAGCATTTAGCGCACCAAAAAGTTCCGCCCATAAATCATTTTCAGCGCCCACAGCTGGGCTCCGAAATCTTTAACGCCCCAGCCTGGGCGCTGAATCTCTCTGCTTGCCAAATTTTGTCCAGAAGTGCTCGTCATTTTATCCGCACATGCACGGAAAAATACGAACACTTGGAGGGGTACAACACGTATTCAGATATACGTACCACCAAAATAAAAATAAAAATTATGTACTCAAAAAAATATAAAACAATTTTTTGGCTTACGGCAAAGCAACAGATTAAAATAATAATAAACTTCACTTATTCTACCGTTTCAAATAATATGTTTCCATCTCAGAACATACTTATCGAATTCGGCATTCTAAGAAACCATTTTCTAGGCTAAGAACTACGCAAGACCTGATTCCAAATTAAATCTATTTAAGGCGGATACGTAGGCAATCCATGATTCGGTCCAACCAATTTGCAAATATAATAGCGCCTATAGAATAACAAGAATAAGAAATAGAGTCCCTTATTGAAATTTAATTACTTGAAATCCAAGTCGAAAGAAAAATTTAAGTCTAAGGAAGAATCCAAGTCATCAAGATGCCAAAACGAGCACACATCGAAAAATAATAAGGGCACGTACCCTTGCCAGAAGGAGCACTCACACTCCTAGGCATTTAGCCAAGACTCAGAAGATCGCTTTGCCTCAATTGAATGGGGGCTAGCGCAAGCGTCCATGACCTCTAAAAGTACTCAACTTGACCCTCCCTAAAACGAACTAACTCACTTAAAGATCTTCTTTCACCACTAGACACAGTCATAATCGCTAACAAGTAGTAAAGGCAGTAAGCTTGCAATAAAGAGGATTGTTCTACGGCGTCGCCCCATCGTTCCTCCGAACTCAGGGCACCCGTTCATGGTAATTCAAATACTTGCGAATCCCCTTTGAAAAAATCAGACATTGTCAATAGGACTTGGCACTTAACCAAGGCTCACCCTACTCAGACATATGACACGGGCATCTAAAATCGAAATCTAAAAAGCATCATTAATGGGAAGACATAATAGCAATTGGGGGTTGAAAATTGAAATGAAAGAGCTAGGGAAAGAACTAAGTATACCTTGACCTTTTGTGCAGATATACACCAAGTAAATCTAAGTCAATTTGAAAACGCTTTATATTCCCGCAATTCTGGAAAAGATGGCCCTAAAAGCCTAAAGCATATGCCAAACGGGCACAAATATATCTTGACGCCTGCACCCTGGCTTCCAGCAAATCCTTAGACAACATTACAAAAATCGTAATAGTATTTTGATTCACTCATGTAATCCTGTACGAACCCTTCTATAAGTCAACCTACTTAGGACACCTCGGATTGTACACAGTAGGACTCGGATTTCAAATAATTTACAAATAATTTCTTCGAACATAATAAAGTGTCGTTGGTTTAATCTAAGTATGCGTTTATCTCGACGTTGCAAGTGAGTCAAAAAGATTTCTAAATATGATTATGGGTAAAGAAAGGCACCTAGCTTGACCATAGGCAATGTCGCACAATACGACATTTACAAGAGAAGTAGCAAATCACTACTCGAACGTGCCTCGCACTAAACGAGTCTGGTTCAAACTATTCGTGATCCATTCACCATGAACGCATAAAAACATATGCCAAGCATTATAGCACCCAGCCAATCCCGTAGCTACAATTGGAGGCTTGAGAAAAACACTCTAAAAATGGTCGAAATGACGATTTTATCGCAAATTCTCGACGCAAATGCTATACACACATCATAGGGGCACAATCCTAAGGTCAATCGTGTAAAACGAACCTTAGAATGGCTACAACCCCTCCCAAATTCTAAGCACTACTTAGAATATATAAAGTCACCCCACTATCAAGGGTAACTGAAAATCGCGAGTCACCAAAACTTCGACCAAACTACTGCACATAACGCTCGCCCTATAAGCGCCCGTTACACAGTCTACGTCGTTTCAAAGCAAAAACAAAAGTCCTGCCTGGGGCGCACTTTCAACGCCCAGGATCAGGCGCTAGAGATTCCGACGCCCAGCTATGGGCGCTGAAAATCAGCTCCAGGCAAAGGCTGTCGAGGATAAACAAAAAAGGAACATATATGAATCCTCGCATCGAACGAAGTAATAAGCCGTGCACACACACGCAGAAGGTGCTACACTTGTTCGAGGACCTGAAAGAGGCGTGATGAAGTACTCCAATGCAAAAAATAATAATGATATCCCAACACCTGGAGGAATATTTTAAGACACGCCGTTAGGCCACACAAGCCTACGTCGCACCATAAGTTCAACCGTCCCACGGTACAAGTCTAAAAAAAAAGAGTAAGGCATATCGCACTAATGCGGGCACGACCAAGAGAATGTGTAAAAAAGGCAAAGACTACTTATCGCCCAAATTCAAAATGCAAGCCACACGACTTCTACATTAAGGATTAAAGGTAGTAAAATATTATCTACCACGGAAGGGATAGCTCGCACCTACATGAGTGGAACCCCAAGGCATCTTTCTCGAAAGAACCTACAAAAATCGTACGCCAAAAGGAAGCATCCCAACATGCATGCTTGGGGGCTCCAAGCTACGAAACGACCATAATAAAAAAAAAAGTCTCAAAACAAATGTTTGAACGATCAAAGGGCACGATGCTTGATCCCACTTCATGAATGGGCCTGAACCCTATCAAGCTTCTAAGCAAACTATTCAAAATCAGTCATTGCTCAAAAAAAATGATTCCAGCAAACTGATTAATAGACCGCACCCAACGGCCATTCTATGAACGCTCGTTCCCACATACATATCATCATTCTAAGTATCGAACATTCACGAACACGTTCAAAAGGAAAAAATATATACGAGCGATAAAAAATATACGCCTCAAGGTATGTTCCTCGGGCCATATAGACTCGCCCAACTATTGCAATAACTACATGCCTTAAGAGCGACAGTTCCTTTAAATAAGCACCCCAAAGCGACAAACACCGTAGTCCACCAATCGGGTACGGCTTCTCGAGAAATCATCACGATCACTCAGCTCATTGTGATCTCTAAATTCTACGTTCCAAAAATAAAGAAAAACAAAAGAGAAGAGAATACGTAGAATCTCCAAGTGAAATAAGCGAACGGAAAAGAGGCAGATCTGCCCAATCATCAACTCCGACGCCAAATCCCACGCCTGACTTTAGGCGTTGAAGATTAATCCTACAATCGTTCTAAGCTAAGAAATGGCGAACGAATAAGGAAATGATAAACACCGTTGGTCCACTATTAGGCTACGGTTTCTCGAGAAATAATTATTCACCAATCAACGGTGATCTCAAATGAACGGTTCGTTCCCAAAAAAAAAGAATCTCTAGACGAAAAGAAAAAAGAAAACGAACGAACAAGAGGCCAACTGTGTCATCAAGGAACCTCGCTAGAAATCATTTTCAGCGCCCAACGCTGGGCGCCGAAATCTTCAACGCCCAGGCCTGGGCGCAGAAAATGATCCCTGATCCAGAAAAGGCTCTGACTGAAGGAAATAATGCCCTTGGTCCAAGTATGCATTCAATGTTAAGTCTAATAAATGCGGTTCAGTATTAATTAACAAGTTAATAATTCAGTGAGATCAAGTGAGCTGAATGCCTAGCTAGAGGCCGCTTCAGTTCAAGTGGAATTAATGATATTAAACCACAGCTTACTCTTGACTGAACCCGTAGGGTCACACAAATAGTACGTAAACGGATCAAGTATTTAATGGCATTAAATACTCCATCTATGGATATTCGGAATCGACGGATCTTGGTTTCAGTGGGAGCTGAGATCGTCACAGGCAAGAAATGAATACTCCGGAAACGATGATATTGCCGGAAACGGAAATATGGATCGTATCGGAAATATAAATATTATCCAAGTCGTAGATGTTGCCGGAAACGGAAACATGGTACGTATCGGAAAATATTATCGGAAATGGAAATATTGCCGGAATCGGAAATATTTCCGGAAACGAAAATATTGTCAGAATCGGAAATATTATCGAAATCGGAAAATAATTCCGGAAACGGAAATATTAAATATTTGTTCGAAACGGAAATTGATCCCGGAATCGGAAATATTGAATATTGTTCGTATCGGAAATGAATTCCGGAATCGGGAAATTAATCGGAAGCGTATCGTACGAATTAGCATCGGACGAGACCTGCCAGACGAAGGCCCAACACGAAGCCGGGCCATCGCCCAGCAAGCCAGCGCGCCACAAACGCACCAGCCAAGGCTGCGCCAGGCCCACCGCAAGGCAGGCGCAGCGCGCGCCAAGGCTACGGCAGCGTGTGGGCTTGCGGCAGTGGGCTGCGAGCTCGCGGGCTGCGCGCGCGCGCATGGCGCCCCTCGTGGACTGCTGTGCGTGCGTGTGTGTTTGTGTGCTACTCGAATCCTAAAGCTACCGGGATTTGTCATATGATTAAATCTAATCCTAAAAGATTTAGTTTATTTAATTAGAATCCTAGTAGGATTATAATTAAATAAATTAGTATCCTAATAGGATTCCAAATCCTTTTCCATAACTCTATAAATAGGTGTCTAGGGTCACATATTTACATCGAGCATTCAAGTATTCAAAGTGAGTTTTTGAGAGCAAAATTCAGTCATACAATTGCCTTTAAAGTGCCGAAAATTCTAAGTACCTTAAGGGCGATTCTAGTTGGTCAATCTTAAGGCGGATCCGGACGTGCTGTGGACTATCTACGGAGGGACGACACTTGGAGTCCTAAAGACTTGTTCTTGTTCGGTTCGGGCGCAGCTAGGGAGGGCACGCAACAAAGAGTTTGCATCTAAACTATGCTAAATGATTATGTGTAAATAATATGATTTCCTGGCTTTATGGTTTTTCCGCATGATTTATGAATTGTCATATGTATCATAACCTAACAGTGGTATCACGAGCCTCTTATTATTTTCATAATCTAAAATTGCATGAACATGGTTAAATATTACAAATTTGCAAGAATTAAAAGGGGTGATTAATTTTCGTAATTGTTAATTAATTGCAAATTGCGTTTATTAAATTATACGTACGCAATTTTTCGGCAGTTTCTTCGTTACTCATCCAAATCGAGTGATTTTTGTGTCAATTCCGCATGTAAAAGGCATTCTAAAATTTTGACAAAAAAAGTGTTTTTCTGCCGAACCCAGAATTCTCAAATTCGAAGCCTAACTATGACTTTTCGGAGGTTTTAGTTTTTCGAATGCAAAATTTCGTAAATTTAAGATGTTAAATTAAATATTTGCGATTCTTGTTGATAAATCTTGAATTTTTGATTGACCTACTGTATATGTTTAACAAGTTTGAATGCCTAGCCTTGTTAATTATGCAATCTAATTTGTAATTATGATTAATTTGTTGAAAAATTAGAATAATTTAGAATTAATTTGATTTTCATAATTAATTATAATTTAATTAGATACCTATGATTAAAAACCACCATAAAAATTGTAAATTTATGGTAAATTTTAAATTTTTATGACCTAGACTTGAATCCATGTTAATCGGAAATCAATTGAATAATAAATTTTCGATTTTTCGCCCTAAAATTATGAAATTAATATTATTTATTAATTTGTCATTAATTTTAAATATAAATTTTTTTAATTTTATGCGATTCACTCATATAACTTGCACGCACAAAGCAATGGACGCTACGTGTTACCCTTAAGGGGTGTTGTATAGTGCGGGCATGTGACGACGAGCAAGGGAGCTCGTCGCCCATGCGGCACGAATGCAATGAGCAAGGCCATGGTGCACGAGCACAAGGCAGCAGCCCTGCCTTGTGTCGTGGGCTGTGAGCAATGGACGAATGGGCGAGGGCGAAAGCAAGGCACATCAGTCGCGTGTGGGCAGCAAGCGAGCTGCGCCACAGCGCGCACTGCCTCACGCAAGCGTGCGGAGCCTCGTACGCAGCGAGCGCAAGCTCGCGTGCCACGAGTGCTACGCCCAGCGTCGATGCCTTGCGCAGCAAGCGAGGCTCGAAGGATCGAGCGCTGGCAAGCGCGCGCAGCGAGCAATGGCTCGCATGAAGCGAGCGCTGGCGAGCGAGCGCAGCGAGCGATGGCTCGCGTGCAACGAGTGCTGGCGCGCGCAGCGAGCACCAGCTCGCGTGATGCCTTGCGATGGTGAGCAGCAGCGATGCGAGGCAGCGCATGGGCTGCGCGCACATGGCCAGCGATGATCGTTTTGAAATTTTAATTTGAAATTTTCAGTTTACGTAATTTTAATTAATTTTAAAATTTATAATTTAAATTATTTTCTTGGATTTTAATTTTGAATATTGTAATTATAATAAATTTTATTTATTCTAATTATTTTACTAAAATTAAAATCATGAATTAATTTAAATACGACTGAAATTAAATTAAATTTTTTGGATTCAATTATAAATTTATATGAGCTTTAAATTTTAATTAAATTTGTATGTTTCCGGTTAGACTAGAAATACATTTTTATGTTTAAAATTAGTAAAGCATATGAATTTATTGGTTTAAGTGGGAGCCCTTTTAGTCATAAACTCTTGATTAGGTCTACAAATCCTTAAGGTTAAAACAACTTGATTAGAATTAATAAGGACTGAATAATTGGTAGATTATTGGTGCCCTTGATTAATTGCTGCAAATGTTTACGTGATGCATAATGTGTTTTACTAACCAGCTATGTGGGCCATTCATGATAATGAATGGGTGAATGGTATATATTGTATATGTACTGTTTTGCAGGTTATGAAGTGACTAGTATGGCCCAAATAGGATAGAAAATATGGTCTGCGTACCATTAATTTGAATGTAATTGGTCTAAAGTACCAAAGTTATTTTTCAATTCAAATATGGTCTGCGTACCATCAAATAGTTGTAATTAGTTTTAATTATAGCTTATCCTATTTGAAGAAAATGGTGCCTCCCACGGAGATTTTCAAGACGGACTTTGAAGTTAAAGCTTCAAGATGAAGTCGGGCCATACTAGATCACATTTATCTTATGCATGTTTTAAGTTATTTATTGCTTTTAAATATGTCTTAAAATGCATGAGATCAAAAGCTTGATTATGTTGCATGATTAAGGATTTTAGTTCACTTAAAATCTAAACAACATAGTAAGAGCCTTAAGTTCCAAACTTAAAAATTGAGTTAAAAGGTGCCATGCCAAAATATACACTTGCTTGGATATCCTTTACATCAATCTAGTAATAGTTTTCGCTCAGCGAGGTGTTACTTATTGGTCCTAAAGGGGCAAGGTACACAAATAATTGTGAGTACATGTTAGTTTTGGTGAAACTCAACGATATAAGTAAGGAGTCCTTTTATGTCGTGGCAAAATCGATAGGTTTACCTAATAAGTTCTTAGACGTACCTATCAACCAAGAATAGTTTCTAGACTATTAGCAAAAGGCTTTTGCTTACCTAAGATGTTTTAGGATTAAGTCGACAAACTGTGCTTAGTTCTTCAATGATTTTAGGATCTTGGAATCATTTTATTCACACCTGCCGGAACACATAACTTGAATAAAATGCTTAATAAACATTGAATTATGCATGTATGCTAGAATTTTAGTTTATTAAGAGAAACTGTGAATGGTTATTTATTTGTTTATTCTTTTCAATTGTAGTTTTAAATATGGCAAACAACAATTCATTCAACATTCGATCAATTCTCGAAAAGGAGAAGTTGAACGGGAAGAACTTCCTTGACTGGCAAAGGAACTTGCAAATAGTTCTTATGCAGGAAGAAAAGGAGTATGTCCTAGAAGAGGCGATGCCCGAAGCCGCAGGCGACGGGGTCACTCAGGCAGCCCTCAATCGTTGGATTGATGCCAACAAGGATGTGAAATGTCTAATGCTCGCCACCATGAGTGCGGATCTGCAGAAAACGTTCATCAACTCAGATGCTTTCACAATCATCAGTGAGTTGAAGAACATGTTCCAAGATCTGGCTTGAGTCGAAAGATTCGAGACTCATAGGCAAATTCTTGAGACCAAGCTTAAGAAAGGCGAGCCCGTAAGTCCACATGTTCTCAAAATGATTGGACTCATTGAGAATATGAGTCGGCTGGATCATCAATTTTCTCAGGAAATGGCTATAGACACCATCCTCCATTCTCTTTATAGCGGGTATGATCAGTTTAAACTGAACTACAGTATGAATAGTCTGGACAAAACGCTCACTGAGCTTCACGGTATGCTGAAGACCGCTGAAAAGACGCTCAAAAGTGATAAGCAGGATGTGCTTATGGTGTGTGGGGGCAAGTTCAAGAAATCTGGAAAGAAGAGGAATGCTAAGAAAGGTGGCAAGAAGGCCAGCCCAACTAAGCAAACTGGCGCCAAATCTGTAAAGAGGAAGGTCAGTCAACCCACTTCTGAATCCGAATGCTTCTACTGCAAGAAGAAGGGGCATTGGAAGAGAGATTGCTTGAAGCTAAAGGAAGATCAGAAGAATGGAACAGTCGTTCCATCTTCAGGTATTTTCGTTATAGACTGTATACTTGCTAATTCAACTTCTTGGGTATTAGATACAGGTTGTGGCTCACACTTATGTTCCAATCCACAGGGACTAAGAAGAAGTAGAAAGTTAAGCAAGGGTGAAGTTGACCTACGAGTGGGAAATGGAGCACGGATTGCTGCATTAGCTGTAGGAACTTACTATTTGTCATTGCCCTCCGGGCTAGTTTTGGAACTGGAAGAATGTTTCCATGTTCCAAGTCTTACTAAAAACATCATTTCAGTTTCTTGCTTAGATGCTAAGGGATTTTCCTTTTTAATAAAAGACAATAGTTGTTCGTTTTATTTTAAAGAGATGTTTTATGGATCTGCTAGATTAGTCAATGGACTTTATTTATTAGATCACGACAAACAAGTATATAACATAAATACCAAAAGGGCCAAAAAGGATGATTCAGATCTCACCTATCTGTGGCATTGTCGATTAGGCCATATAAACTTGAAACGCTTAGAAAGACTTCAAAAGGAAGGAATTCTAGAACCATTTGACTTAGAGGATTATGGTAAATGCGAATCATGTTTACTTGGCAAAATGACAAAGCAACCTTTCTCTAAAGTTGGAGAAAGAGCAAATGAACTATTGGGTTTAATCCATACAGATGTATGTGGACCAATGAGTACAAATGCTAGAGGTGGTTTCAGCTACTTTATCACTTTCACTGATGACTTCAGTAGATATGGTTACGTCTACCTAATGAAGCATAAGTCTGAATCCTTTGACAAATTCAAGGAATTTCAGAGTGAAGTAGAGAATCAATTAGGCAAGAAGATTAAGGCAGTGCGGTCTGATAGAGGCGGTGAATATCTGAGCTATGAATTTGATGACCATCTGAAAGAATGTGGAATTCAATCAGAATTGACTCCTCCTGGAACACCACAGTGGAACGGTGTGTCGGAACGGAGGAACAGAACCTTGCTAGACATGGTCAGGTCAATGATGGGTCAGGCCAAACTTCCATTAGAATTTTGGGGACATGCACTAAATACAGCTGCACTCACTATAAATAGAGCTCCGTCTAAAGCTGTCGAAAAGATTCCATATGAATTATGGTTTGGAAAGCCTCCAAATGTGTCTTTTCTGAAGATTTGGGGATGTGAAGTATACGTCAAACAATTGATTTCAGACAAACTTCATCCAAAATCTGACAAATGTATCCTTGTGGGCTATCCAAAGGAAACAAAGGGGTATTACTTCTACAATACATCTGAGAACAAGGTGTTTGTTGCTCGAGATGGTGTCTTTTTGGAGAAAGATCACATTTCCAAAATGACAAGTGGGAGAAAAGTAGACCTCGAAGAAATTCGAGTCGAACAACAAACTCTAGAGAATTCTCAAGATGACATTCAGGATGAAACTCAGAGATCTTTAGAAGAATCTGGTGAGAATCATGGTCAAACTAGAAATGTTACCCCGTGTAGATCGCAAAGATATAGATCTCAACCGGAAAGGTACTTAGGTATTTTGACGAACGAGAGCTATGACGTTCTATTACTTGAAAGTGATGAACCTGCGACTTAAAAACAAGCTATGACGAGCCCTAGCTCCAAGCAATGGCAAGAAGCCATGCAATCTGAATTAGACTCCATGTCTGAAAACCAAGTATGGGATTTGGTCGATTTGCCATATGGCTACCAAGCCATAGGAAGCAAATGGGTTTTCAAACTGAAAAAGGACAAAGATGGGAAACTTGAAGTTTTCAAAGCTAGATTGGTTGCAAAAGGTTACAGGCAAGTCCACTTAGTGGATTACGATGAAACCTTTTCACCAGTTGCAATGCTAAAGTCTATTCGGATAATGTTAGCAATCGCTGCATATTACGATTACGAAATATAGCAGATGGATGTCAAAACTGCTTTCTTAAACGGCGTTTTAACAGAAACTGTGTTTATGACACAGCCTGAAGGTTTTGAGGATCCAAAGAATGCTAAAAAGGTATGCAAGCTAAAGAAGTCAATCTACGGATTGAAGCAGGCATCCAGGAGCTGGAATATACGTTTTGATGAAGCAGTCAGTGACTTTGGTTTCATCAAGAACGCAGACGAATCTTGTGTATACAAGAAGGTCAGTGGGAGCAAAATTGCTTTCCTAGTATTATATGTCGACGACATATTACTTATCGGAAATGACATTCCTATGTTGAACTCTGTCAAGATTTGGCTTGGGAAATGTTTTTCGATGAAAGATCTAGGAGAAGCACAGTACATATTGGGCATCAAGATTTACAGAGATAGATCTAAAAGGATGATTGGACTTAGTCAAAGCACTTATATCAATAAGGTGCTTGATAGGTTCAAGATGGCGGACTCCAAGCGAGGCTACCTACCCATGTCTCATGGAATGACTCTAAGCAAGAATCAGTGCCCAAAAACACTTGATGAGCGTAGACGAATGAATGGGATTCCATATGCATCATTGATTGGTTCAATAATGTATGCTATGATATGTACACGCCCGGATGTTGCGTACGCACTCAGTGCTACGAGCAGATACCAGTCAGACCCAGGAGAGGCGCATTGGACTGCTGCCAAGAATATTCTGAAGTACCTGAAAAGGCACAAAGATGACTTCCTGGTCTATGGTGGAGATGATGAATTAATTGTTAAAGGCTATACGGACGCAAGTTTCCAAACCGAAAAAGATGATTTTAGATCACAGTCTGGGTTTGTCTTCTACCTCAACGGAGGAGCAGTAAGCTGGAAAAGTGCTAAGCAAAGCACCATTGCGGATTCTACAACTGAAGCGGAGTACATTGCTGCACATGAAGCAGCAAAGGAAGCTATATGGCTAAGGAAGTTCATAGGTGAACTTGGTGTAGTCCCCTCCATTAAAGGACCAATAGCCCTGTATTGTGATAATAACGGAGCTATTGCACAGGCAAAGGAGCCTAGACACCACCAGAGAGTCAAGCATGTACTTCGTAGATTTCACCTTCTACGAGAGTTCGTTGAAAGAAAAGAAGTCGAGATAAACAAGATTGGAACTGATGACAACATATCAGATCCATTGACTAAACCTCTGCCGCAGGCGAAGCACAACTCGCACACTGCAGCTATGGGAATCAAGCATATTGGAGAATGGCTTTGATGACCCTGTTTAATGTTTTAAAGTTTTAGAGTTTAAATCTTTGTAAAACATTATTGGTTAATCATTCACAATAAATGAAAAGAATTCATTTTTCCATTTAATTTGTGGTTTATTAAATGACGAGTCCCTTCAATTTGACGATATATTCAAGATAGACTGTCAGGACCAGTCCTGTGACTAAGAAATGTCTATCAAGTGAACTTGAATGTCAAAGGTTGAAAATGGTCCCTAGTCGGAGTTTTCTATAAAATTGGACGCATAGAAAACGTTAGACGACTAGAATGCAAAATGGCTAGTAGTTCTGTTTCTTGAACTATGTGGACATGGCAATGTCATAATCATTTGCATAGATACTTACTTTGGGAAGAGTAGTATCGGACAAGACCTATGAAACTTTACTGTAAGAGATGAAAATCTGTCATAAGTAAATTTCATTAAAATTATTAGACACTAAATCCTCAATACCTGAGTGATTTGAGATTACTTGTTTGAGAACTGGTTGCTTTGACGTTGACCAACCGTCGCACCGTAAAAGGAGGCTATAAAGGCAACGCTCAGGTAATCACCTATCAAACGAAGTCTAATCTCAAGATCGCAAGATTGGGATTGTCCTCCCATAAATCGGGATGAGATGCTTAAAAGTTGTACAAGGCCACTCGGAGAGCTAGAAACTGTGAAATGCATGGCCGTGCTCGGATGAATCATAGGCTATGATTATCTGTTTATTTGATCAGTTGAACTCTGAAACCGAGAAACACCTCTGGACATAATAAGGATGACAACTCTTACCTTATGTTCAAGAGCAAGCATCGAGCGACAAAGGAATTAGGAAATGCACACTTGTCCCTAAGAACAAGTGGGAGACTGAAGGAAATAATGCCCTTGGTCCAAGTATGCATTCAATGTTAAGTCTAATAAATGCGGTTCAGTATTAATTAACAAGTTAATAATTCAGTGAGATCAAGTGAGCTGAATGCCTGGCTAGAGGCCGCCACAGCTTACTCTTGACTGAACCCGTAGGGTCACACAAATAATACGTAAACGGATCAAGTATTTAATGGCATTAAATACTCCATCTATGGATATTCGGAATCGACGGATCTTGGTTTCAGTGGGAGCTGAGATCGTCACAGGCAAGAAATGAATACTCCGGAAACGATGATATTGCCGGAAACGGAAATATGGATCGTATCGGAAATATAAATATTATCCAAGTCGTAGATGTTGCCGGAAACGGAAACATGGTACGTATCGGAAAATATTATCGGAAATGGAAATATTGCCGGAATCGGAAATATTGCCGGAAACGGAAATATTGTCAGAATCGGAAAATAATTCCGGAAACGGAAATATTAAATATTTGTTCGAAACGGAAATTGATTCCGGAATCGGAAATATTGAATATTGTTCGTATCGGAAATGAATTCCGGAATCCGGAAATTAATCGGAAGCGTATCGTACGAATTAGCATCGGACGAGGCCTGCCAGACGAAGGCCCAGCACGAAGCCGGGCCATCGCCCAGCAAGCCAGCGCGCCACAAACGCACCAGCCAAGGCTGCGCCATGCCCACCGCAAGGCAGGCCCAGCGCGCGCCAAGGCTACGGCAGCGTGTGGGCTTGCGGCATTGGCTGCGAGCTCGCGGGCTGCGCGCGCGCGCATGGCGCCCCTCGTGGGCTGCTGTGCGTGCGTGTGTGTTTGTGTGCTACTCGAATCCTAAAGCTACCGGGATTTGTCATATGATTAAATCTAATCCTAAAAGATTTAGTTTATTTAATTAGAATCCTAGTAGGATTATAATTAAATAAATTAGTATCCTAATAGGATTCCAAATCCTTTTCCATAACTCTATAAATAGGTGCCTAGGGTCACATATTTACATCGAGCATTCAAGTATTCAAAGTGAGTTTTTGAGAGCATAATTCAGTCATACAATTGCCTATAAAGTGCCGAAAATTCTAAGTACCTTAAGGGCGATTCTAGTTGGTCAATCTTAAGGCGGATCCGGACATGCTGTGGACTATCTACGGAGGGACGACACTTGGAGTCCTAAAGACTTGTTCTTGTTCGGTTCGGGCGCAGCTAAGGGAGGGCACGCAACAAAGAGTATGCATCTAAACTATGCTAAATGATTATGTGTAAATAATATGTTTTTCTGGCTTTATGGTTTTTCCGCATGATTTATGAATTGTCATATGTATCATAACCTAACACTGACTTCTATAGGCCCTGTCGTATCTATTCGACTCGAAAATTGCCGATTTCTTTACAAAAAGTCGCACCTCACGGCTTTGTTAAGAGTAGCACACCACTACAAAGATCGCTCGCACTTACGAGCACAATCCCAAGCATGATCAAGGACATCACGAAATGCGTATCCCCAAGGAATCTCTTTGACAAGAAATGACCATCAAGCACGAACGCTTGGGGGCTCGAAAGAAAATAAATATTTCAAAACAGAGTGTGCAAAGTTAAAACAATATTCCCAGACTACGCTGTGCGAAGTCCCGTGTTTGGATGTCTCAGAAAAAATAAAACCGGTTTACGACCTCAAGACAAAGGTCGCCGTTGACACTTATACATGGTCCCCTAATCAAGGACCCAAGTAGTGGCAAAATTGAGCCGTAAAGACTAGCTCAAAACCATGAAAGATGATGACCACGACACAATGGTCCGTCTAAACACGTTGTCAACCCACATTCAGGTTGCAACTAAATCCGAGCATCCCTCGAAAGATAAAAAATTCTTCAAAAATAAAAACAGGCTCGCCCACCTTCAGCGGGCGGGGTCTGCGTCACTAACCGCGCAGGTCCTTAGTCGCTGCAGCAATAAATTTTTCTGGTTTTCCGTTTTTTCCAAAAAGAACGATGTGAGTAGTTTTCCCTTTTTCCAAAAGTTAAAGGATTGGTTTTCCGTTTTTTCCAAAAAAAAGCGATGTGAGTAGCTTTCCCTTTTTTTAAAGGATTGGTTTTCCGTTTTTCCAAAAAAAGCGATGTGAGTAGCTTTCCCTTTTTTTTAAGGATCGGTTTTCCGTTTTTCCCAAAAAAGCGATGTGAGTAGCTTTCCCTTTTTTAAGGATTGGTTTTCCGTTTTTCCAAAAAAGCGATGTGAGTAGCTTTCCCTTTTTTAAAGGATTGGTTTTCCGTTTTTCCAAAAAGAACGATGTGAGTAGTTTTCCTTTTTTCCAAAAATTAAAGGATTGGTTTTCCGTTTTTCCAAAAAAGAACGATGTGAGTAGTTTTCCTTTTTTTTCCAAAAATTAAAGGATTGGTTTTCCGTTTTTCCAAAAAAGAACGATGTGCTGGATTTTCCTTCGTTTTACGTCCCATAAAAACAAGGGGGTTTTCTCGTTTAGCTAACCCTGAAAATGAGAATCTTTAAAAACATTTTTACCTCGTGATTGGGCTTGGCCAGGCCCAATTACACTTTATAGCTTTGATTTCGAAAACATCTGTAGCTACTCCCAATGACAAAGTGAGGGAGTTTCTACGCACCTTTAGATCCTTCCAATGACAAAGTGAGGAAGTTTCTATATTATCCATTGACAAATCCCAATGACACGTGAGGGATATGTCGACACTTCAAGTGATGACCCTTATGTCAAATGTTATCACTCGGGGGCTCGTGAGACCCTCGCAAAAACAGGTCACCATGGCTTGTGCGACGCACTCCGTCTAATACTTTGACCATCGTCTTACTCCAAGACTTAGTCAAAGTGGGGGCTAACTGTAGACACCTACTTTTGTCCCCATTCCCGAAAGGGAAGGTTCGATGATGAAAGCGTAAATCTCCACTTGACAACGCATCTCCTATAAAATAACGAATCTCGATCACCCCTTTTCATTTCACCCGAAATCTGCTATTTATAGAAACCTGCTATTTATGGAAACCTGCTAAAAATAGTAATTGCCGTAATGGTTAGTTGTTAAAAGTGGCAAGTCATAAAAGATAGAAACCTGTCAGAATTAGGTGTTGCACTCTAACATAAATCCTAAATGAGATAGAGATTACGAGAGAATCCTATTCCTAATATGATTCGGAAATAAGAGTCACGTATTAATTAAAATCCTAACGAGCCTAGAGTTCGTAACGGGCCCAGACGCATTCCGTCACAAGGTTAATACACATTAAAAGACTCGATTAAGTCTCAAACACTCCGGATTCTAGGAATCCGAATCTGACTAAGAAAACAGCCCAGATCCTATTTTCAACGCCTGGCTCTGGGCGCCGAAATATTCTGCGCCTAGGCTTGGGCGCTGAAAATACCTAGGACGTGTTCTTTCCTAATTCCTCGTGGAATAGAGTTCTACAATTCTATCTTTCCACGAACTCTTTTCTATAAATAGGTCCCTAAGTCCGACGTGAAGAAAAAAAAACACACAATTATTATTCTGAGTATTGACTCTAAACCCCTAAGCCTAAGCCTCACGCTGCAAAACTGATCACGCGTTCTGTCGCAATCGATCCAAACATCGAACAGAACGTATCCTGTCCCGTAATTTGAGATTCGGTAAATAAAAGGAGAAATAGCAAAGTCAAAGCGGTTAGTTTTCTGAGAACCGTGACGCACCTCTCAAGGGTGCGTCGTAATGTGTCCCTTTTCCATGATTTAATTGCTTTCCTCGCCCTTTTATGAACTGTTAAACTAATTAAATCTGATTGTTCTATCACGCCTAATAAAGATAATATGTTGGGAAATTGGATTATCATGCTAGGTCCCTTAAAACAATCTAAATCAGATAATCGCATTCGATCTAGTACTATATGTTGCATATTGTTAAAATAACCTCAGATTAGTTTAATAGTTAACGCATGTCCCTTCAATTATTTATGCTGAGCTAGTTAGGATATCCTGCCTCTAGAGTTATCGAAGAGCGAGTACTCCTCTCGGTAGTTACAGTCCCCCGAACACTCAATCTCTACCTTGCGGGTCTATGTTGAGAGATCCCCACACCAGGGATCACAAGGGAACCTACGGCCGTCGTGGTCAAACATAATTGCACTCCCTTTATGTCACGATAACCGGGTTTTGTCAGTTTTTCTCATTGTCGTTAAAAAATGAATGGCGACTCCTATATTACTAGTCAATTGGGTGTAAACTCACAGGAAATCCAATTACACTTGATTTGACAAAAAAGAAACGTCACACCTACAAGGGACAAGGTCAAGCATTAGCCTCGCGGTTTTTCGACCCCCTCACACCAACAGAATCACGGGAATTTTAAGAAGCACAAAGGGAATGGAAATTTCCAGTTTAGGGGTAATAATGGTGGAAATCGCAACAACCAAGGTGGTGGAAACCAGTCTGGAAGGAATTGAGTAAGGACCTACGACTGTAGGCGCTGTAACATGAATCATCCTGGAAAGGATTGTGAAAGAAACCTAGTGACCTGTAGATTCTGTCAGAAGTTAGGCCATAGGGAGTATGAATGCTATTCTAACAATGGAAAGCCTAACCAAGGTAACCACCAGAACAATAATCAGAATAATCAGAACCGAAATGGAGGAAATGGGGGTGGAAACCAAAGGAATTACCAAGGTGGTAACAATAATAATAGCAATGGCAATCACCAGAACCATGGAAAATCTGGAGGAAACCAACAGCAGAATGGGAACCGAAACAACAATGGAAACACCAATGGAGGTGGTTATAACAAAGGAGTTGCCCAAGGGAAGCTAAATGTGATATCTAGGCAAGAAGCGTAGACTTCCTCTGAAGTCATAGCTGGTACTTTTTCTATTAACTCCGTTTTAGTTAAAGTACTATTTGATTCTGGTGCAACATATTCTTTTACCTCAGTGGACGTTTTGGGAAAACTAGGTCTGAAAGAGCCTGAAACAATTGAGGTACCTATAGTCATACCTACTGGTAGCATAGTGAAGTGTACCAAGATCCATAGAGAAGTGCCTTTGACCATAGCCAAGACCGTATTCTTATCTAACCTAATCGAGTTTGAATTAGGAGAGCTTGATGTGATTCTAGGGATGGATTGGTTGGCCATGTTCAAAGCCAAAATAGATTGTGAGAAGTAGAAGGTTCATCTAAGGTCTAGCTTAGGGAAAGTAGTGTCGTATCGTCGTTTTGGTAAACCTAAGAACATATGGATTATCACGACAATGGAACTCATGAAGTTAGTCAGTAAAGGGAACCCAGTCTTCTTATGCAATGTGAGAAACCTAGAGCATGTGAGCAAAGATCAACCTGAGGACATTGGGGTAGTGAATGAATTCCTCGATGTGTTTCCGGAAGAGATCCCGGGGATGCCTCCCAATCGACCTATTGACTTTACCATAGACTTAATGCCTGGAACCTCGCCTATCTCGAAAGCACCATATCGAATGGCTCCAACAGAAATGAATGAGCTGAAAGGCCAATTAGAGGATCTGTTAGGGAAAGGTTACATTAGGCCAAGTGCATCGCCTTGGGGAGCACCAGTCTTGTTTGTGAAAAAGGACGGAAGTATGAGGCTCGGTATAGACTACAGGGAGCTCAATAAGGTCACGATCAAGAATAAGTATCCTTTACCTAGGATAGAGGACCTATTTGACCAACTGAAAGGAGCAGGAATCTTTTCAAAGATTGATTTGCGCTCAGGTTATCATCAATTGAGAATCGCTGATCACCATATACCAAAGACCGCATTCAGGACTGGATACAGACATTATGAGTTCACCGTTATGCCTTTTGGGTTAACCAATGCACCTGCAATATTTATGGACTTAATGAACCGTGTGTTCCATGCCTATTTGGACAAGTTTGTAGTGGTTTTCATAGATGACATCCTAGTGTATTCGAAGAGTGAAGAGGATCACGATGAACACTTGAGATCTGTGTTGAGTACGCTGAGAGATAACCAGTTGTATGCCAAGTTCTCAAAGTGTGAATTTTGGTTGGAAAGGGTTGCATTTTTGGGACATTTTGTGTCTAAAGAAGGAGTGGCAGTAGACCCTGCTAAGATCAAAGCTGTTAGTGAATAACCTACACCCAAGAGTGTGACTGACAATCGAAGTTTTCTGGGATTAGCTGGTTACTATAGATGCTTTGTGCAAGACTTCTCTAGGATAGCCAAGCCAATGACAACCTTGATGAAGAAGGAAGCAAAGTTTGAATGGAATGACCTGTGTGAGGAGGCGTTCCAAGCTTTGAAGACGCGATTGACAACCGCGCCGGTGTTAACCTTGCCAGATGAGAGTGGTACCTATGATGTATATAGTGATGCTTCTAAGAATGGTTTAGGCAGAACGGAAAGGTTATTGCGTATGCATCGAGGCAGTTGAAGCCATATGAATCCAATTACCCTACCCATGATTTAGAGCTAGCTGCCATAGTGTTTGCATTGAAGATATGGAGACACTATTTGTACAGTGTGAAATGTAGGATATTCACGAATCATAAGAGTTTGAAGTACATTTTCACACAGAAGGATTTGAATATGCGCCAACGAAGGTGGTTGGAGTTAATCAAGGATTATGATCTAGACATTCAGTACCATGAAGGAAAAGCCAATGTAGTTACGGATGCCTTGAGTAGGAAATCAAGTCATAGTGTTAATGCGTTAGTAGTTGCTAATGAGCTGTGTAAGGACATGCAGCGTTTGAACCTTGAAATAGTGAGTGGTGAATGTCTTGAGGGAATGATTAATGCCTTAAACATCCAGCTGTCGCTATTTGATGAGATTAAGGAGAATCAGGCTGGTGATATAAAGTTGGACCGAATCAAGGAAAACATTTCGCAAGGAAAGGAATTAGATTTCAAAATCCATGATGATGGAAGTTTGAGGTACAAAGGCATGTGGTGCGTGCCTCAAAAGTGTGGTGAGTTGAAGGAGAAATTGATGAGAGAAGGGCACAATACGCCATATTCTGTGCACCCAGGTGGTGACAAGGTGTATAAGGATTTGAAAAAGATCTATTGGTGGCCAAGAATGAAGAATGAAGTGGCTGAATTTGTGGCTAGATGCATGACTTGTCAGAAAGTTAAGATAGAACATATGAGACCTCAAGGAAAGGTCCAACCTTTAGAGATTCCGAGCTGGATATGGGACTGTATTTCAATGGACTTTGTCACTTGTTTACCCAAGTCGAAACCCGGAAATGATACAATTTTGGTCGTGGTAGATAGGTTGACCAAGTCGGCAGTACCAATGAAGGAAACCTGGAAAATGGAACAACTTGCTAAAGCTTACATTAAGAATGTTGTGAGATTACATGGAGTTCCTAAGGATATCGTATCAGATGAGGATTCAAGGTTTCTTTCAAACTTCTGGAAAAGTGTGTAGAAGAGCTTTGGTACGACATTGAAAATGAGAAAAGCCTTCCACCCAGCCACAGATGGACAAACTGAGAGAACCATCCAAACCCTCGAGGACATGCTTCGAGCATGCGTCATCGATTTCCAAGGAGGTTGGGAAGATAGTTGTAGACACCTACTTTTGTCCCCATTCCCGAAAGGGAAGGTTCGACGATGAGAACATAAATCTCCACTTGGAAACGCATCTCCTATAAAATAACGGATCTTAATCACCCTTTCATTTCAGCCAAAGCTGCTATTTATAGAAACCTGCTAAGAATAGTAACTGCCGTAAAAGGTAGTTGTTAAAAGTGGCAAAGTCATAAAAGATAGAAACCTGTCAGAATTAGGTGTTGCACTCCAACATAAATCCTAAAAGAGATAGAATTTTTATTCCTGGTATAATTCGAAAGTAAGAGTTACGTATTAATTAAATTCTTAACGAACCTAGAGTTCGTAATGGGCCCAAACGCAATCCGTCAGAAGTTAATACGCACCAAAAGACTCGGGTAAATATCAAAAGATCCATGTTCTAACAGTCCAAATCTGACAAAGAACTCGGCCCAGATCCCATTTTCAACGCCTGGATCTGGGCGCCGAAATCTTCGGCGCCCAGCCCTGGGCGCTGAAAGTGCCTGGGGCCGTTTTATCTCCGAATTCTTTTTGGATTCGTATCTTAAAATCTATCTTTCCACACACCCTTTTCCTATAAATAAAGCCTAAAACCGACGTGAAAAAACACGCAAAATTCCATAATCTGAGTATTGACTCTAGCCTTAAGCCTAAGCCTCACACTGCGAAATTGATCCGGCGTTCTGTCGCAATCGACCCAGAAGTCGAACAGAACGCATCCTGCCCCTTGTAGCTTGATGAATTAAGCCTAAATACTGGAACATTGCTTGGAAACCCGAGATTCGTTAAATAAAAGGAGAAATAGCAAAGCCAAGTGGTTAGTTTTCTGAGAACCACAATGCACCTCTCAAGGGTGCGTTGTAATGTGTCCCTCTTATGATTTAATCGCTTTCATCACCCTTTTATAAAATTGTCAAACTATTAATTTCATTGATCTATCACGCCTAATAAGATAATACCTTGGACAATTGAATTATCATGTTAGGTACCTTAAATCAATCTAAATAAGATAATCACGATCGATTTAGTATTATGTGTTGTATATTGCTAAAATCAATTCAGAATAGTTTAATAGTTTAACGCATGTCCCTTCAATTATTTATGTTGAGCTAGTAAGGATAACCTGCCTCTGGAGTATTATCGATGAGCACTCCTCTCGGTAGTTACAGTCCCCCGAACTCTCAATCTCTGCCCTGCGGGGGTACGTTGAGCGATCCCCACACCAGGGATCACAAGGGAACCTATGGCCGTCGTGGTCAAACATAATGGCACTCCCTTTATGTCACGATAACCGGGTTTTGTCAGTTGTTCTCATTGTCGTTAAAAACTGAATGGCGACTCCTATGTTACTAGTCGATTGGGTGTAAACTCACAGGAAATCCAATTACACTTGATCTGACAACGTCACGCCCACGAGGGACGAGGTCACGCATTATCCTCGTGCTTTTTCGACCCCGTCACAGTGGCGACTCCGCTGGGGATGTTAATGAAATACTCGTGCTCGTAGGTAATCAAAATAGCCGAAGGGTGAAACGATCCTACCCCGCGTTTATTTCCCTATCAAGTTGGGACGACCTGAAAATCAGCATATTAATGTGAACGGACAGAATCGCATAACGAATCTTGGCTCCCTTGGCATGTTTCATCTCGGGAGTTGGGAATAAAAATACCCATCGCCACCCGGGGGGTGCATACGCTTTGAATGTTGTCCACACGGCACTTTCGCTAGTAGTACACCTATCCCAAACCAAATCGCTCTCCCACTAGGTCCCTCTCATTGGTGCATGCCCCCTTGGCTTACATCGTGATTGGCCTCTTGGGACGAAATTCGCTCGTGAATGCACTTCCCCGACCGGGGCATGTGTTGGATCAACGATAGAGGAGGTACCAAGCCGGCACAAATATTACCCATAGGAGCCTATCATAAACTACGTGACATATTATTTTGCTTCATGTTGTAATGTTAGTTATGTGTAGCGAATTATGTGATTGTGTGTGACAAATAATACTAGAAAACCAACGACCCTAAAAATTGCCAAAACATTCATAAACACCAATTGGCCAAAGAGTTGTACCAAAATACGTGTTCCGCAGCCCCGGGCGATCGCCACAAAAATAAGCGACGCCCAGGACAGCCTGTAACGGATCCCACAACGCCGCACAACGCGTAAAGGACGTTATTAGGCAACCACGCAAAATCAAGTCCTATATACGAAAAAAGGATACGCGAACAGGATACGAGTACCAGTCAGGGACGCATTTTCAGCGCCCCTGGCTGGGCGCCAATCATTTTCCACGCCCAGCCTGGGCGCCAATCATTTTCCACGCCCAGCCTGGGCGCCAAAGTTTCTGCCTGGCCTACTGGTCAAGCCAAGTAGCTTTGGTGCCCGCGCATAAAAAAAATGAATAATTTGCGACAAATCTGTTGCAAGGACGTATTGGAAAAAAGGCACTCGACTTTGAAACACGACTTATAAACTAAACAACTCATTGTGTCGTCACTAGGCCTCCTATGATGACTATGTTCGGCACTAAACCGAGCACGCTGATTAAATGACCTTGAATGTCACATGGGCAAAGTGTTCAAAAATTAATGTTCGAATAAAAAATAAATAAATCCGAGTCTAGACTAGGCTATGCCAAAGTACAATCTAAATCCTAAGTCTTAGTTGTCTTATACATAGAATCGGTCCTAATGCTTGGTGTCGTTCTGCAAGTTAAAAGGTTAAACCATATTGAGTCTCCCTTCCTAACATTTAAAAGAAATCAATAAGCATCCATATGTAATTGTCATCCCTTGCTAAGAATCTACGGCCTCAATACTCTCTCTCACCAATAAAGAGAATATATTATGTAATTCAAGTATTTGCAAAATGGAAACAGTCACATTCTGAAAACCATTCCTCCATTGTCGCACAACCCCCAAAGTGAGCCTAAGGTGTCAATACCATTGGCAAAAAAAAAAAATTAATGGCCTCAAGGCTTATGATCACATTGGGTCACGACTATCATAGTCCTCTCGAGCCACTCGCTCCTTGAAGTACTCCTAAGTACAGACTAAAAGATTTTCCATGAATGCAACATGACGAACCATGAAAATACACAAGTCGGCATGCCATAAGGCTACCATTGGGGTAAAGCAATACACACTAAGAGGGAAGCCGCACTAATGATTCTAGTCTTGAAAAAATGAAAATTCGATCTCCCCAACTAACTACCTTGCCAACATTAAGCAAAATGGCGCATGACAAATGAACACCCAAGGGTTAAAATCTAAAGTGTCAACCAAACGAAAGTTATGGTCCAATTAGCCTAAGTCTGAAAGTCGCTTGGTTAAGTATTATAGGCTTACGCCACGTCATTATTTTGAGTCTAGGCCACCTCCTTGTATTCATACACGGGTTATAATTAGTAAAATTAATGAAAGTTCGAGTCTAAATCACAAGTTCCAATTAAATCCCGGAAACTGGAATCTGAAAAGAAGCAAAAAAAATATTTTCGATGTAATTCTTTCGTTAAATTTCAATAAAGTAAAAACAACATTTTGAATCTACGCTATTTGCACATTTTAAGAAACGACTAAATACGCTTGCAAAGTAAGACAATTCAAAAGGTCCACCCCAGGCCTACTAAAATTAAAGGTCCACTATAGGCCTACCAAACGAGGCTCACTCAGTCTCGCCTCGTGACTCAAAGACCACAACCATCTACCTTTTAGCCCAAATAAAAAGGGGGAGAAATCCCAAGCAAAAAAAAAAAAGAGAAAGAGAAAAGGGAGAGCGAAAAGAGCGAGCCATGAAATACTTAGCCCGTACCTCCCAAAGTGCGAAATTTACCCAAGTAAATGAAGGAAAAGAATTGAGTCAACCAATCCAAATCATACCACAAAAACTACATAAAGTTCTACGATCTTCTACCCTTTCCAATCCTCATGCTTGACTAATACCTATACAAATTATCCTATCTCATTCAACCCATCTTTCAAGCCGTCTTGAGTCACGAATAAAAAAAAGACAAATGAAAAGTACATTCTACGCTTAACGTTACAAAAAAAAAAAAAATTATAATAATAATAATAATAATAATAATAATAATAATAATAATAATAATAATAATAATAATAATAATAATAATAATAATAATAATAATAATAATAATAATAATAATAATAATAAAGAAACTTTGCAAAGCGCCTTTAAAGTTCGTCTAAAAAAAAAAGCATTTAGCGCACAAAAAAGATTCGCAAATATTTGGCACAAAACGAAAAGGATCAGCACAAAAAGGCAGCCTTGAACACGTTTTCAACGACCAGACCTAGGCGCCAAAAATAATAACGCCCAGCCTTGGGCGCCGTTCTTGCTTATCACTTTTCAACTCCCAATTCCTAAAAGTGTTTGTATATTTTCCTATATACATGCGGAAGAATAACGAACACTTGGGGGGTAGAAGATCATATAAAATACGCAAAATACGCACGCTCCAAAATTTTCGTACACTTATTTCACCCTATTTCAAACATTACGATTCCACTCTAACGTACTTGTTTAAAATCGGCATTCTAAGAAACCATTTTCTGGCTAAGGACTACGCAAGACCTGATTTCAAATTAAATCTATTTAAGGCGGATACGTAGGCAATCCATGATTCGGTCCAACCAATTTGCAAAAATGTTAAAGTCTATAGAATAACAAGAGAGTCCCTTATTGAAATCCAAGTCGAAAGAAAACTTTAAGTCAAAGGAAGAATCGGAGTCATCAAGATGCCAAAATGAGCACACATCGAAAAATAATAAGGGCACGTACCTGCCAGAAAGAGCACTCACACTCCTAGGCACTTAGCCAATACTCAAAAGATCGATTTGCCTCAATTGAATGGGGGCTAGCGCGAGCGTCCATGACCTCTAAAGTACTCGACTTGACCCTCCCTAAAGCAAAGAAACTCACTTAAAGACCTTCTTTCACCACTAGACACAGTCATAATCGCCAACAAGTAGTAAAGGCAGTAAGCTTGCAATAAAGAGGATTGTTCTACGGCATCGCCCCATCGTTCCTTCGAACTTAGGGCACACGTTCATGGTAATTCAAATGCTTGCGAATCCGCTTTGAAAAAATCAGACATTGTCAATAGGACTTGGCACTTAACCAAGGCTCACCCTACTCAGACATATGACACGGGCATCTAAAATCGAAATCTGAAAGCATCATTAATGAGAAGACATAATAGCAACTGAGGCTAAAAATTGAAATGAAAGAACTAGGGAAAGAACTAAGTATACCTTGACCTTTTGTGCAGACATACACCAATTAAATCTATGTTAATTTGAAAGCGGTTTATATTCCCGCAATTCTGGAAATGATGGCCCTAAAAGCCTAAAGCATGTGCCACACGGGCACAAGTAATATCTTGACGCCTGCACCCTGGCTTCCAGCAAATCCTTAGACAGCATTCCGAAAATCGTAATAGTATTTTGATTCACTCATGTAATCCTGTACGAACCCTTCTATAAGTGAACTTACTTAGGACACCTCGGATTGTACACAGTAGGACTCAGATTTCAAATAATTTTCAAAGACTTCTTCGAACATAATAAAGTGTCATTGGTTTAAGCTAAGTATGCGTTTATCTCGATGTTGCAAGTGAGTCAAAAAGATTTCTAAATATGATTATGGGTAAAGAAAGGCACCTAGCTTTTGGTCAAGGCACACTTCAACATGTGATTACCTTGACCATGGCAATGTCGCACAATACGACATTTACAAGAGAAGTAGAAAATCACTACTCGAACGTACCTCGCACTAAACGAGTCTGGTTCAAACTATTCATGATCCATGTCACCATGAATGCATAAAAACGTATGCCAAGCATTATAGCACCAAGCCAATCCCGTAGCTACAATTGGGGGCTTGAGAAAAACACTCTAAAAATGCTCGAAATGACGATTTTATCGCGAATTCTCGACGCTAATGCTATACACACGTCATAGGGGCACAATCCTAAGGTTTGATCGTGTAAAACGAACCTTAGAATGGCTACAACCCCTCCCAAATTCTAAGCGCTACTCAGAATATATAAAGTCACCCCACTAACAAGGGTAACTGAAAATTGCGAGTCACCAAAACTCCGATCAAACTACTGCACATAACGCTCGCCCTACAAGCGCCCGTTACACAGTCTACGCGAAAGAAAAATCAAAGATAAAAAAAAAGAGAAAGAAACATCTATGAATCCTTGCATCGAACGAAGTAATAAGCCGTGCACACCCACGCAGAAGGTGCTACACTTGTTCGAGCACCTGAACGAGGCGTGATGAAGTACTCCAATGCAAAAAATACTAATGATATCCCAACATCTGGAGGAATGTTCTAAGACATGCTGTTAGGCCACACAAGCCTACGTCGCACCATAAGTTCAACCATTCCACGGTACAAGTCTAAAAAAAAAAGAGTAAGGCATATTGCACTAATGCGGGCACGACCAAGAACATGAGGCAAAGACTACTTATCGCCCAAATTCAAAACGCAAGCCACACGACTTCTACGTTAAGGATTAAAGGTAGCAAAATATTACCTACCACGGAAGGGATAGCTCGCACCTACACGAGCGGGACCCCAAGGCATCTTTCTAGAAAGAACCTACAAAAAGCGTACGCCAAAAGGAAGCATCCCAACATGCATACTTGGGGGCTCCAAGCTACGAAACGACCGTAGCAAAATAAAAAATATATACGCGATCAAAGTCTTACGCCTCAAGGTATGTTCCTCGGGCCATATAGACTCGCCCAACTATTGCAATAACTTTACCCCTTAAGAGCGACAGTTCCTTTAAATAATCGCCCCAAAGTGACAAACACCGTAGTCCACCAATCGGCTACGGCTTCTCGAGAAATCATCACGATCACTCAACTCATTGTGATTTCTAATAAAATTATACATTCCAAAAATTAAAGAAAAACAAAAGAGAAGAGAATACGTAGAATTTCCAAGTGAAATAAACGAATGAACAAGAGGCCAACTGTGTCATCAAAAGACCAGCCCAAACAATATTTTCAACGCCCCACTTGGGCGTGAATTATTTCTAACGCCCAGGCCTGGGCGCCGAAAATGAGCCCAGGCCCAAAAGAAGCCCTAACTTCTATAGGGTCCTGCCGTATCCATTCGACTCGAAAATTGCCGATTTCTTTACTGAAAGTCGCACCTCACGGCTTTGTTAAGAGTAGCACACCACTACAAAAATTGCTCGTACTTACGAGCACGATCCCAAACACGATCAAGGACATTACAAAATGCGTATCCCCAAGGAACCTCTTTGACAAGAAACGACCATCAAGCACGAGTGCTTGGGGGCTCGAAAGAAAATATATATTTCAAAAGAGGGTATGCAAAATTAAAACAATATTCCCAGACTACGCTGTACGAAGTCCCGTGTTTGGATAATCTCAAAAGATAAAACCGGATTACGACCTCAAGACAAAGGTCGCCGTTGATACTTATACATAGTCCCCGAATCAATGACCCAGGTAGTGGCAAAATTGAGCCGTAAAGACTAGCTCAAAACCATGAAAGATGATGACCACGAGACAATGGTCCGTCTAAGAAAGTTGTCAACCCACATTCAGGTTGCAACTAAATCCGAGCATCCCTCGAAAGAATTCGCTCTTACAAGAATGAATAAAAAGAAATTCTCAAAAGAAATCACAAGAACAAATGAAATAGGGACTTGCCCACCTCAAGCGGGAAAGATCGCGGCACGTACCACGCGAGTCCCAAATCGAAAAGACGAATCCAGGTTCGCTCACCTCCAGGGGCGGGGCGTCCACCCTTAGCGGACAGGGCTCGCCCACCTACAGCGGGCGGGGTCTGCGTCACTAATCGCGCAGGTCCTCAGTTTTCGAAAATGAAAAGAAAATAAAATCTTCAAAAAAAAAACAGGCTCGCCCTCCTTCAGCGGGCGGGGTCTACGTCACAAACCGCGTAGGTCCTTATTTTCAAAACATCAAAACAGATTCGTTCACTTCTATCGGACGGGGTGTCCACCCTCAGCAGACAGGCTCGCCCATCTTAAGCGGGCGGGGTCTGCGTCACTAACCACGCAGGTCCTTAGTCGCTGCAGCAATAACTTTTCCCGGTTTACCCTTTTCCAAAAATCAAAGGATGGTTTCCCTTTTCCAAAAATCAAAGGATGGTTTCCCTTTTCCAAAAATCAAAGGATGGTTTCCCTTTTCCAAAAATCAAAGGATTGGTTTTCCGTTTTTCCAAAAAAGAGCGATGTGCTGGATTTTCCTTCGTTTTACGTCCTATAAAAACAAGGGGGTTTTCTCCTTTAGCTAACCCTGAATATGAGAATCTTTAAAACATTTTACCTCGTTATTGGGCTTGGCCAGGCCTAGTTACACTTTATAGCTTTGATTTCGAAAACATCTTTAGACACTTCCAATGACAAAGTGAGGGAGTTTCTATACTATTAGTTAACAAATTCCAATGACGCGTGAGGAATGTGTTAACACTTCAAGTGATGACCCTTAAGTCAAATGTTATCACCCGGGGGCTCGTGAGACCCTCGCTAAACAGGTCACATACGCCATGGCTTGTATGACGCACTCCGTCTAGTACTTTGACCATCGTCTCATCTCGAGACTCAGTCAAAGTGGGGTAACTGTAGACACCTACTTTTGTCCCCATTCCCGAAAGGGAAGGTTCGATGATGAGAACATAAATCTCCACTTGGCAACGCATCTTCTATAAAATAACGGATCTCAATCACCCTTTCATTTCAGCCAAAGCTCCTATTTATAGAAACCTGCTAAGAATAGTAACTGCCGTAAAAGGTAGTTGTTAAAAGTGGCAAAGTCATAAAAGATAGAAACCTGTCAGAATTAGGTGTTGCAATCCAACATAAATCCTAAAAGAGATAGAATTTGCGTTCCTGGTATAATTCGAAAATAAGAGTTATGTATTAATTAAATTCCTAACGAACCTAGAGTTCGTAATGGGCCCAGACGCATTCCGTCATAAGTTAATACGCACTAAAAGACTCGGATAAATCTCAAAAGCTCCGTGTTCTAAGAGTCCAAATTTGACAAAGAACTCGGCCCAGATCCCATTTTCAACGACTGGATCTGGGCGCCGAAATCTTCGGCGCCCAGCCCTGGGCGCTGAAAGTGCCCGGGGCCGTTTTATCTCCGGATTCTTTTTGGATTCGTATCTTAAAATCTATCTTTCCACACACCCTTTTCCTATAAATACAGCCTAAAATCGACGTGAAAAAACACACACAATTCCATAATCTGAGTATTGACTCTACCCTTAAGCCTAAGCTCACGCTGCGAAATTAATCCGGCGTTCTGTCGCAATCGA
The DNA here is from genome assembly GCF_020520425.1 of Spinacia oleracea. Lineage (NCBI taxonomy): Eukaryota > Viridiplantae > Streptophyta > Magnoliopsida > Caryophyllales > Amaranthaceae > Spinacia > Spinacia oleracea. Next base: position 35,114,265 of record NC_079492.1, read on the forward strand.
CCCAAAAGTCGAACAGAACGCATCCTGCCCCTTGTAGCTTGATGAATTAATCCTAAATACTGGAACATTGCTTGGAAACCCGAGATTCGTTAAATAAAAGGAGAAATAGCAAAGCCAAGGGGTTAGTTTTCTGAGAACCACAACGCGCCTCTCAAGGGTGCGTTGTAATGTGTCCCTCATATGATTTAATCGCTTTCATCACCCTTTTATAAAATTGTCAAACTATTAATTTGATTGATCTATCATGCCTAATAAGATAATACCTTGGACAATTGAATTATCATGTTAGGTACCTTAAATCAATCTAAATAAGATAATCCCGATCGATTTAGTATTATGTGTTGCATATTGCTAAAATCAATTCAGAATAGTTTAATAGTTTAACGCATGTCCCTTCAATTATTTATGTTGAGCTAGTAAGGATAACCTGCCTCTGGAGTATTATCGATGAGCACTCCTCTCGGTAGTTACAGTCCCCCGAACTCTCAGTCCCTGCCCTGCGGGTGTACGTTGAGCGATCCCCACACCAGGGATCACAAGGGAACCTATGGCCGTCGTGGTCAAACATAATGGCACTCCCTTTATGTCACGATAACCGGGTTTTGTCAGTTTTTCTCATTGTCGTTAAAAACTGAATGGCGACTCCTATATTACTAGTCGATTGGGTGTAAACTCACAGGAAATCCAATTACACTTGATCTGACAATGTCACGCCCACGAGGGACGATGTCACGCATTAGCCTCGTGCTTTTTCGACCCCCTCACAATAGTCTATATTTGATTGAGTTTTCATACAACAATAGCTATCATGCTAGCATAGGAAGGGCACCATTTGAGGCTCTGTATGGACGGAAATGTAGAAGTCCACTCTGTTGGAATGACATTAGTGAAACCATAGTTTTGGGACCTCAAATGATAGAGGACACCATGAACCAAATCCGAACCATCCAATCGAAAATTCAATTGGCGCAAGATCGCCAAAAGAGTTATGCAGACTTGAAACGTAGGGATGAAGAGTTCAACATAGGTGATAAGGTGTTGCTCAAAGTGTTAGGTGTTATGAGATTTGGAAAGAAAGGGAAGTTAAGCCCTAAGTACATAGGCCCGTACGAAATCTTAAAACGAATTTGAAAGGTAGCCTATAGACTAGCCTTGCCTATGGACTTGCATAGAGTGCATAATGTGTTTCACATATCTCAGTTGAGAATGTATGTTACGGATAAGTCGCATGTGTTGCAACCTGAAACCATAGAATTGGACCAAAGTTTAACTTTCGAGGAAAGACCTGCCAAAATCCTGGATAGTAAAGTGCGTAGTACACGTACTAAGGATGTGAAAATTGTCAATGTGTTGTGGTCTAATCAAGAATCTGAGGAAGCAACTTGTGAAGCCGAGGACGAAATGAGAAAGAAATATCCCGAGCTTTTTCCCGAAGTTAGTTGAGTTACGGGGTCGTAACTCGTGTCTTTTAAGGGGGGTAGAGTGCGGTAGAATTTCACGCTTTTTACCTTGTTTTCCCCTATTTTATGCTTAATTTAGTGCTTTCTATTGAATTTGCACTCATTACTGTCTTGTTTAATCATGAAAAGAGTACAGCAACTTAAATTTTTTGCAAGTGAACGCATTAAAGTCTCATAAAGTCTCAAGTTTTGAGTTTGAATTTTGATTTCCGAACCCAAGTTTCGGGACAAAACATCTTTTAAGGAGGGTAGACTGTAATACCTTGTATTTTTATAATAATTATAAATATATTTTATTATATTTATAAAGCATTTTATGATTTTTAGAATTTATTTCGCATTTAAATATTATTTAAATGTATTTAAATTAATTCGAATATATATTATTTTAATTAATTACAAAACGAATTTAATTTTCGAGTCGGGAAATTTAATGGGTCGCAAGTAATTTTAAAGTTTGGGTTTTTAAATAAAAGTCCAACTCGTTTTATTAAACAAGCCCAATCAAAATAATTTAATTCTAAGGTTTAGGCTAGCCCAATCATTTAATTGCTAAGCCCAATGTCAAATTCCCAAGCCTAGCCCACTAGGGATCTGAGCGCCCATAAATAGGACGCTCCTCATTAAATTATCCCCTTGTTTTTCACTAAAGCCTCTCTCTTTTTCTTGCCCCACACTCTTCCTCTCTCTCCTCTCTTTGTGCCAGCTCCTCACCCGCACCGCACAGCACAGCCCTCGTGCTGTCGTGCCTTGTGCCTCGTTGCTCGCCCACTCCCTCTCGCCCATGCAGCTCGCAGCGTGCACTAGAGTGCCCTGCGCTGCTGCTGCGCTCTGCTATTGCTGTTGTTGCGTGCCTTGCTGCACTCCAGCCCCTCGCCCCTCACTCTCTTGCGCGACCAGCCAGCCCTCTCGCCCTCGTCTCTCTTGTTGCGCGCCCATCCAGCCTTCGCCCTCGTCCCGCAGCGCTGCTTCCTGCTCGTCCCCCTTGCCGCGCGCGCACACACACGAGCGTGTGTGTGTGTGTGTGTTATTGCTCGATCGTTCAATTCTTTCGCCCAATCACAATTAATTCGTGGTTGTTCCGTGCTATAGGCCGGATTGGTATAATTCTCTTCTTCCTTACCTATTCTATTTCAATTCCGTATTTTAAATTATATTATTATTATTGTTTTGAATAATTAAAATGCTGGGAATCGGTTATGAACACCGTATTTTGAGGATTTATATATTTTAATTCATGAGGCGTATTTTAATTATTAAAGCATGAATTTTCAGATTTGTTTATGTAATAAAGAATTGATTTTTATGATGTTAAATTGGTTTTATTGGGAAATTCAAGTTACGGTTTTAACCTAGACCTAATGGGTCAATTGCTTAGCATAATTAGGTGATTAATTTAATTATGATAATCAATTATATTTTCAGATTTATAAAAAGGTTTAAAGTGTTGATTTTTATTGATTTTAAGGGTGGAAAAAGTATGTTTTCATACTAAGGATTAGTTTAACAAATTGAGATGATTAATTTATTAAAGAACGATTGAATTCTAATTATTAACAAGGTTTTATATTTTAAAAAGTTGTTGGAAATTTAATGAACATGGAAAAAATTAAGGTTTCATTATTTTGATGATAGGAGGTGATTTCTAAGTGAGTGATCGTATTTGCAAAGTGGCCCCTACGCTTATGTATTCAAGGTAAGTACAAGTCTAGGGCGACCACATTAATTGTCAAGGGACATTACATGATTGTTTTTTTATGTGAAGTATATTATGTGCACTTGGTAGATTCATAATTGTTTTGGTGAACGGTCATGTGAATTATTATATTGGAATTGTTGATTTAATGGTTGAACAAGCATGTTGGGACTATTATGAGTATGGATTTCATTACCAATCATGTTGTTCAATATTTATGCATGTATGGTTTGTTTCACATGCAAGGGATGGATTATTATTGTTATGCTATTGTACGGGATGTCTAGCATACTTTTGAGCCAATTTTTCGTACCTCGTTGTACTATTTATTTTACCATATGTGAAGGGTTAGCTCACGTAAGCCACCGTACATGTAGGGTTCAGTTGGGAATATTTTATATGAAATGAATTAGGATTTGTGGTGCAAGGGCACAACCCTCATGTTAATAGGCATGATGTGTAATCTCACCTTTTGTGAGAACTTGGTAGTAATTTCACTACGTTTTGATTTATTGATCACAAGTCCTAAAGGATTAAAATGAGATTGTTTTGGTTGTCATTTATTAATTGTATGTATGTATGTACGTGTGTGTTCGAGTCTCGAGTTCACCATTAATAAAACATTAATAAACATAAAGTGCAACCAGAACAAGCTTCAAAACTCTTGGAACGTATATACCTTGAGTATGAATAATAGGGGGAGACTTGCCAGAAAGCTTGAATCTCCTACTAATGATACAAGACGTTGTTTCATTTAATTTATGCGCTGGAATTCCGTCGGAATGGCCCGACACTCGTTATGGTCCGATATTCATTATTTATTATGGTGTTTGGTGGGCTCCCAACACTCTTCCTTTATGGAATATTCTTTTGGCCCGTTCGAAGCTTATTCTAATTAAATTGTGAGTCAAGAGTCGAGTTAAGAGTCGAGTCTTGTATTCATGGTTTATTTGTTAGTATTAAATGGCTTTTGCATGTTGATTAATACTTAAGCGAGTGATGCATGTTTATAGTTTTATTTCACTCTAGTCTTGTAAGTACTCAGCTTTTGCTGACTACGTGCTTTATGTCTTTTGGTCATGATGGCCTTCGCCTTAATGACCTTATGATGATCCATCATTTGCACTTGCATTGTTGGGGAGTAGATTAATTTAGCAGGTTGGTAGATCAAAGTACGATCGAAATCATGTAGCTTGGGATGATTGAGAGAGTTGCATTCTTTTGTGCTTGAAACTATTTTTAATACTTTAATTATGTTTTGAATTGTTGGATTTTTAATACTTTTTTTTTGGGCCGTTACGGTTCCAACTTGTAGGAGGCCTCAATAATTATTATTTATGTTTGTTTAAAAGTTAGTTGACATTAATTTCCGATGCGTAATTCTGGTACTAGCCTTAACCGTTATCACGGTGGCGGTAACACTTTAGTAATTCCTTTATTTTAAGTTGGAAAATGGTTTTATAAAAGCAAGAAATTATTAGGGTGTTACACTCGGCGAGGCGGCAGATTGTGAGGTATTTCCTCACACACAACAGGGCAGCGGCAGTACCATGCCATTTAAATAAGTACAATTTCTTTAAAACAAGAGTACCATTTCGTTTTAAAAAGCATCATTTCTTTAAAAAAAGAGTATCATTTCGTTAAAAAAAAGTATAATCTATACCTAATATTTAAAAAGCAAAACCACATTTGATTAGATGACATGTGTCAACACATTTGATTAGATGACACGTGTCGTCCATTCTTTCCTCCATCAATTTCGTTATTTTATTTTATTTTTTCATTGTTGTTTGATATATTATACAACTCCAATGGTCTCTTTCACTTCATCTTCCTAATACAACTTCAATTAACCAATCTATTCATTCAACATCTTCCACTTCATCTTCCCGATTAACACTCAATATTAATACACTATTAAATTTATGTATTCTTTCAACTTCCAAAATTTACCTCTATATAAATCATATCTTCTCTTTAAAATAACAAGCTCAACAAAATTAGAACTTAAAAAGATAGATTAAATAACCACTATACAACCGCCCGTTCTTTGAACGGGCTCAAAAGCTAGTTTCTTTAAAAATACATACCATTGTTCCACGGAATGGTGCTATTGTGTTTTTGCAAAAACATCACAACATGTTGTTTTTACTTCCTCGTGTGACTAGAGCAAGGGGCTCTGCTTAGCTTCTCTCTCTAGAAAATGAGCCCCTTACCAAGCAAAAAAAACCATAAGAAAAATTTTCTCTAGTCGCCGCTCTCACGAAATCAGATCTTACCTAATTTGATAAGTCTGATTATAACAAGACATCACATGAATATAACCAGTTACCATTTATTTAATGGCATCCTAAATTAAACCGATTATAACAAGACATCACATGAATATAATCTTTTACCGATCATTGCGAATTTATGGTCAAACTTTTCGAGTTTCACCAAAAGGAGCAATTATGAAGGGACATGAGGAAGTACATTTTACTTCGTATCGTTAAATACATGATTCCTATTTCTTTTACTCCATCCGTATTTTAAAAGAGATACACTTTCCTTAAACAGATGTATTTTAAAAAGAGATACACTTTCCCTTTTTGACATGTGTTGGTACCCACTTCCCATTATATTAATACTAGGTTAATACCCGTGCGATGCACGGTTTATAAAGATCACATATTAATCTTAAACTAATTTAAATATTAAGAGGAGTGATATTAACTTATCCCTCCATAGTTAAATAATTTACCTATCATAAAAAAATTATAATGGAGGTGATGATTCAAATTTAACGATTTAATATTGGACTACTCGCCAGTTGTCACAATAATAAATTTCACATCATAAATTTATTTTAATGCTCCGTGTAATTTAAATTACGGGATTAATTATTAAAACGTATTTATTTTAGTGATATATTGTACACCCGTAGAAGAATGTTATTGTGTATGAATTCAATTTTTGTTTACTATTTATTATTATACTTCTAATTTGTAGTATGGTAATATTTTTAACTGTAGGATGAAAAACTTTTAAAAAATGATAAATTTATTATAAAAATATAAAAAGTTTTAAAAAATGATAAATTTATTATCAAAATATAAAAAGTAAGCAAAAGTCTTAATACTCCCTCCGTAATTATTTAAGAGATACACTTGGTCGGGCACGGGTATTAAGAAAAAGAATTGAATGAAATAAAGTAATAAAACAAGTGGGGTTGGGTAGATATTTTAATAAGAAAAACAAGTGGGAACCATGTAATTTTAGGGAGTGGGGGTGGAGGTGGGGTGTAGATATATTATTTAATTAGATGGTGCGGTTAACAAGTTACTAAAAATGGCAAGTGTATCTCTTAAATAAATACGGACGGAAAAGGCAAGTGTATGCCTTAAATAAATACATATGGAGTATATTTATGTGTCACATGGTTTTTTTTTCAATGAATTAATTTGATTAAAAAAATAAATATATATATAAATATTTTTACAATATTAAAATTTAACTTAGTGAGTTACGTGAAAGGCCAAGATGATAAATAAGGTTTCTTTTTAACCATTAACTTGATATCTCGGGGTTTCTTTTTTTGTTTTTGTTCTTCTCAATTTTTACCGTGTTCTATTTTTTTTAAACGTCGTTTATCTTCATGGTCTCTTACCTCTCTCACCCGCACATTATTTATATGCACCCACTTTTTTCTTACATCTATTTACATTTTCATAAATTTTCAATTTGATGAGAACAAAATAGAACAGAGTTAATTAGTAATAACATTTAAACGGTTTTTTTTTATCCATCTTTCACATAATTCTTCCCACGCGACTCACCCACTTATATGTTCCTAATTCCTTATGTACAAAGGGATGATGCAAGTTTATAGAGACAGAGGGATTATAAGAGAATTTGTCATATTATTTCTATCGCTCATGGGGAGAAAAGTAATATTTTTTTCGGTTGGACATGTTGGAATAAAGTTCATTCAAGTCTAATGTTTAGTTGGGCCTTTTAGGCATGGAATTTCATGCCAAGTGATATCCAATTCTATTTCAACAATATAAAATCTCACACCACCCCCCAGCCTCTTAGATTCTAAATTCACCCCCTTTGATTATACAATCTATTACATAATCGAACCACTAACATATACAAAGTGACATATCGTTTTACATACGTACAATACATACCAAGATCTATAGAATAAAACAACGCAATATATCCATACATTCTACTCTTACTTTAGAAAGAAGAGAATGTATGAAAATTATACGTATAATCCATTGAAAATGAAAGGTCATGAACATCAGATTAAAAATTAGACGTGGATCTAGATCCTACACACAGATCCGTTGGATCTGGATCCGAATTTTCTGGACCCTCGGATCTGGATATGGATCCATGTGTGAAAAACGGAACCTATAGTATATTAGATACACTCTGGTGCACCGCGCACCCTCTGTGAGAAGAAAATGTGGTAGGTACCACCAATAGACATAAAAGTACCCTTGAATGCACCAAATAACTTTCACGCTTTACCACTCACTTTTTTTTGCCTACTATAATTTTGTACGCTAAATGAAAAGTATCGAGATGCTATATTGTGATTTTCATTTAGCGCCAATGAAAATATACAATCTCGATAATTTTCTTTTTGGATTTCCTTTGATTATTTTTTTTGAACCTAATTTTATATAGCACCTATAACAGCTTGTAGTTAGGGAGTATCTATTTTTACCCCCTAAATGTTGTACCGCCCTTTTTACCGCCAATATAACTTTTGTATCCCTAACCTCATCTATCAGGACCATTACCACCCACCTCCTTATTGTAAAAGAAAATCTCCGACCACCACCGTACTCCACGCGATGGGACAGTACATGGTCAATTGGTCATGCACCCCCAAACAAATCCATACATGTTGTATCTCTAAGCTAGATTATTTTACATGATTAGACCAATATATGATTATAGATTTGGCCTAAAACCTTATTGTAGGGGGTCATTTTTTTTCTTTGTGTGCAATTCCCTACAAGGGGGCGGTTCTTTAGAAAACCATTGTATTTTTATACCTCGAAGGAGTCGCCACCAAACATTTTTTAAAGTCTCGTTTGGAAAGACCGTAATTGACTCTATTTTGGATAAGGCTTTGAATCCTCGAAACGGATGGGTGAGATCCGGGCACGGGAACGAAATGCTTATTCCGCGAGCTTTAGAAATATTCAAGCATGTTAGCACAACATTTTTTCGAAAATATACCCTAGATTAGACTATGCGGATTTGAATTTAGAGCAAATAGAAACTCTAATTGTATGGTGGTCACTTTGCTTTAAAGATTGATTTAAAGGAACCTAAGGCCGGTTTTTCCAAGAAATTGAAGGAAATAATGCCCTTGGTCCAAGTATGCATTCAATGTTAAGTCTAATAAATGCGGTTCAGTATTAATTAACAAGTTAATAATTCAGTGAGATCAAGTGAGCTGAATGCCTAGCTAGAGGCCGCTTCAGTTCAAGTGGAATTAATGATATTAATCCACAGCTTACTCTTGACTGAACCCGTAGGGTCACACAAATAGTACGTAAACGGATCAAGTATTTAATGGCATTAAATACTCCATCTATGGATATTCGGAATCGACGGATCTTGGTTTCAGTGGGAGCTGAGATCGTCACAGGCAAGAAATGAATACTCCGGAAACGATGATATTGCCGGAAACGGAAATATGGATCGTATCGGAAATATAAAGATTATCCAAGTCGTAGATGTTGCCGGAAACGGAAACATGGTACGTATCGGAAAATATTATCTGAAATGGAAATATTGCCGGAATCGGAAATATTGCCGGAAACGGAAATATTGTCAGAATCGGAAATATTATCGGAATCGGAAAATAATTCCGGAAACGGAAATATTAAATATTTGTTCGAAACGGAAATTAATTCCGGAATCGGAAATAGTAAATATTGTTCGTATCGGAAATAAATTCCGGAATCGGGAATTTAATCGAAAGCGTATCGTACGAATTAGCATCGAACGAGGCTCGCTAGACGAAGGCCCAGCACGAAGCCAGGCCATCGCCCAGCAAGCCACACGCATCACCAACACACGCCAAAGCCTCGACCAGGCCCAGCGCAAGCCAGGCCCAGCCGAAGCCATGGGCGCGCGCGGACAGTAGCATGGGCCGAGCGATGTGCGCTCAGCGTGGGCCGCAAGCCCTGCGCGGGTGTACGGTGCTCGTGCGATGCTCGTGTGCGAATCCTTAAGCTATCGGGATTCGATAAAAGATTAAATCCTAAACCTATTAGATAAAGTTTATTTAAATAGAGTCCTAGCAGGATTCTAATTAAATAAATTAGTATCCTAATAGGATTCCAATTCCTTTTCCATACCTCTAAAAATAAGGGCCTAGGGTCATTATTTATACATAAGTTTTCAAGTATTCAAAGCTAGGATTTTTAAGCAGAAAAATCAGCCATAACTCTTGCCCATTTAGCCGAAAATAAGTAGTACCTTAAGGGCGATTCTAGTTGGTCAATCTTAAGGCGGATCCGGACGTGCTGTGGACTATCTACGGAGGGACGACACTTGGAGTCCTAAAGACTTGTTCTTGTTCGGTTCGGGCGCAGTTAGGGAAGGCACGCAACAAAGAGTATGCATCTAAACTATGCTAAATGATTATGTGTTAATAATATGTTTTCCTGGCTTTATGGTTTTTCCGCGTGATTTATGAATTGTCATATGTATCATAACCTAACAGTGGTATCACGAGCCTCTTATTATTTTCATAATCTAAATTGCATGAACATGGTTAAATATTACAAATTTGCAAGAATTAAAAGGGGTGATTAATTTTCGTAATTGTTAATTAATTGCAAATTGCGTTTATTTAATTATACGTACGCAGTTTTTCGGCAATTTCTTCGTTACTCATCCAAATCGAGTGATTTTTGTGTCAATTCCGCATGTAAAAGGCATTCTAAAATTTTGACAAAAATAGTCATTTTCGGCCGAACACAGAATTCTCAAATTCGAAGCCTAACTATGACTTTTCGGAGGTTTTAGTTTTTCGAATGCAAAATTTCGTAAATTTAAGATGTTAAATTAAATATTTGCGATTCTTGTTGATAAATCTTGAATTTTTGATTGACCTACTGTATATGTTTAACAAGTTTGAATGCCTAACCTTGTTAATTATGCAATCTAATTTGTAATTATGATTAATTTGTTGAAAATTGGAATAATTTAGAATTAATTTGATTTTCATAATTAGTTATAATTTAATTAGATACCTATGATTAAAAACCACCATAAAAATTGTAAATTTATGTTAAATTTTAAATTTTTTATTACCTAGACTTGAATCCATGTTAATCGGAAATCAATTGAATAATAAATTTTCGATTTTTCGCCCTAAAATTATGAAATTAATATTATTTATTAATTTGTCATTAATTTTTAATATAAATTTTAAATTTTTTATGCGATTCGCTCATATAACTTGCACGCACAAAGCAATGGACGCTACGTGTTACCCTTAAGGGGTGTTGTATAGTGCGGGCATGTAACGACGAGCAAGGGAGCTCGTCGCCCATGCGGTACGAATGCAATGAGCAAGGCCATGGTGCACGAGCACAAGGCAACAGCCCTGCCTTGTGTCCTGGGCTATGTGCAATGGGCGAATGGGCGAGGGCGAGAGCAAGGCACGAGCAGTCGCGTGTGGGCAGCAATCGAGCTGCGCCACAGCGCACACTGCCTCGCGCAAGCGTGCGGAGCCTCGTGCGCAGCGAGCGTAAGCTCGCGTGCCACGAGTGCTGCGCCAAGCATCGATCGCTCGCGCGCAGCGAGCGCTATTGTGCGTGCGATGACCGCTGCGCCCAGCAATGGCGTGCGAGTGCTTGTTGTGCGTGCGACGAGTGCTGCGCCCAGCGATGGCGTGCGAGTGCTTGTTGCGACGTGCGACGAGCGCTGCGCCCAGCGATGGCAAGCAACTTGCTTATTGCGACGTGCGACGAGCGCTGCGCCCAGCGATGGGCTGCGGCAGCATGCTCGTGCGTCGAGCGCTGGCGCGCGCAGCGAGCACCAGCTCGCGTGATGCCTTGCGATGGTGAGCAGCAGCGATGCGAGGCAGCGCATGGGCTGCGCGCACATGGCCAGCGATGGCTGTGTGCGTGTGGCCCATGGGCGTGCGTTGCGTGGGATTGTTGTGTTGCGATTAGATCGTTTTGAAATTTTAATTTGAAATTTTCAGTTTACGTAATTTTAATTAATTTTAAAATTAATAATTTAAATTATTTTCTTGGATTTGAATTTTGAATATTGTAATTATAATAAATTTTATTTATTCTAATTATTTTACTAAAATTAAAATCATGAATTAATTTAAATACGACTGAAATTAAATTAAACTTTTTGGATTCAATTATAAATTTATATGAGCTTTAAATTTTAATTAAATTTGTATGTTTCCGGTTAGACTAGAAATACATTTTTATGTTTAAAATTAGTAAAGCATATGAATTTATTGGTTTAAGTGGGAGCCCTTTTTAGTCATAAACTCTTGATTAGGTCTACAAATCCATAAGGTTAAAACAACTTGATTAGAATTAATAAGGACTGAATAATTTGTAGATTATTGGTGCCCTTGATTAATTGCTGCAAATGTTTATGTGATGCATAATGTGTTTTACTAACCAGCTATGTGGGCCATTCATGTCAATGAATGGGTGAATGGTATATATTGTATATGTACTGTTTTGCAGGTTATGAAGTGACTAGTATGGCCCAAATAGGATAGAAAATATGGTATGCGAACCATTAATTTGAATGTAATTGGTCTAAAGTACCAAAGTTGTTTTTCAATTCAAATATGGTCTGCGTACCATCAAATAGTTGTAATTAGTTTTAATTATAGCTTATCCTATTTGAAGAAAATGGTGCCTCCCACGGAGATTTTCAAGACGGACTTTGAAGTTAAAGCTTCAAGATGAAGTCGGGCCATACTAGATCACATTTATCTTATGCATGTTTTAAGTTATTTATTGCTTTTAAATATGTCTTAAAATGCATGAGATCAAAGCTTGATTATGTTGCATGATTAAGGATTTTAGTTCACTTAAAATCTAACCAACATAGTAAGAGCCTTAAGTTCCAAACTTAAAAATTGAGTTAAAAGGTGCCATGCCAAAATATACACTTGCTTGGATATCCTTTACATCAATCTAGTAATAGTTTTCGCTCAGCGAGGTGTTACTTATTGTTCCTAAAGGGGCAAGGTACACAAATAATTGTGAGTACATGTTAGTTTTGGTGAAACTCAATGATATAAGTAAGGAGTCCTTTTATGTCGTGGAAAAATCGATAGGTTTACCTAATAAGTTCTTAGACGTACCTATCAACCAAGAATAGTTTCTAGACTATTAGCAAAAGGCTTTTGCTTACCTAAGATGTTTTAGAATTGAGTCGACAAACTGTGCTTAATTCTTCAATGGTTTTAGGGTCTTGGAATCATTTTATTCACACCTGCCGGAACACATAATTCGAATAAAATGCTAATGACTTGTTTAAATTGCATGATTGCTTTAATTTTCAAGTTATTATTCATGATAAATGTTTAGACTTTTCATGCTTCAGTATATGTTTTAATTACTGTTTATAATTAAATATCTTGCACTGAAATAAATCCTTTTAGAAAGGTAACAGTAAATTTCCTCGATTGGTAGTGAATCCAAGAACGATTCACGGAAATGAGAGAAAGTGAGCAATTTAAAATGTACGTTTCTTATAGCGACTTTTATGGTTGTTTTCGAACATCAAAATCGAATGGCAAACCAATTGGTGCTTGTGAATTCAAAATACACTGTAGTTTTGAGATCATAAAGCATTGAGTTTAAACGCTCAGCATTACCAATGGTTAACAACCTAATATCTTTGTCCATTTATTTCTCGAATGAGTCTAGTCCCTAGACATTCGAATAGATCGATGCTTAGAGAACTTTAGAAGCTTCTAGTAAGATCATCTAGTTGAAACAAAATATTCAACATAAATTAAAATGGTAAAGAACCTTGTTGGTGACATTGGACATGTCTAACAAAGTATAAAAGTCAACACTAAAGAATTCAATTCTTAAGACTATAAGAAAGGGTACAAGAAATAGGAAAACGAGGAACAAATGAAAGGAATTTACGATTCCGTTTCTACCTATAAGTTTATGTTTAAAGAGAAGTGACCTAGCAATCAAACTTCCTTGGTATCATATACCGCTTGAGGTTCTTACTTCGGTAATAACTCAAACAATGGAAGCTAGGATACACTAATGACCTACAAGTCGGAAATGAAGCATAGCAATGCTACATTAGTTGTAGGGTCATCTAGTTTGTTTTAAGTCCTTTCAAAGGCTGGAACTTAATGGCTATTTTGTTCCATAATCAACATACCTAAATTTCTGTTTTCAAACACAGAAAGACTCACATTCAAGAAAAACAAAAACAATGTTTGTTTGTTTATTTGAATGAAATGGTCAATTACAGGTTGAGTCAATATGCTTGATTAAAACAAACAACTCTTTAAAGAACTTTACTAGGTTCAAATCAACCGCATGATTTGAGTTCCACTAATCTTTGGCATTGTTGCTTAGACCATATCAACAAGTTAACATTCAAAAAGCTCTATTTTGATGGACTTTTGAGAGTTGATTGATTTCTAGATCATTTTAAGACAACTAGTCTTACTTGTTGAAAGTAACAAAAGATATGAACTATTGTTAGAACGCCTAGACAATAGAGTTCAAAGCTAAAGAAGATTTTATGACTTTATTATTTCACATGGATTTGAGTGAATATAGGTTTATTTACTCAAATGTGATATAAGTTGAATCTGTTTGGCTAGTTCAAAGATTCAGAAGTATAAAATCCACTTGGCAAGAAATCATAAAGATCTAGGTTAGATCATGTTGATGATTACTTGAGACCAAATATGATCATCAATGATTGTGTGTTGTAATTTCACAATCTAGGTCCATAAGATATGGCATATCTTAGTTGGAATAGTCGAAGTCAATTAGTACTTGATTCGATCAATGATGGATCATAAGGACTTTTCCTATAATTTCTAAAACAAAATGCTCAACTACCACCAAACTAAACCAAATTCGTCAAAGCTATTGAAAAGTAATTTCAGAATAACTTTTCATAAAATATATCTAGAGAGTTGCTAAACTCAGTGGGAGCTTAGTGTTTGTTATTCAACAAACTAAGGCCCAAGTCTAGATATATGTTTCATTGTGATTTATTCAAATGAGACACAAGGGTATTGTTTCTACCACGAATTTTTGAGAACATAATGTTTGTTTGCTCGAAATAATGTCCTTTTGGAGATTCGTTTCCAAAATGACAAGTGGGAGAAAATAGACCTCGAAAGTCTTTGAGGCGAACAACAAACATAAACGGACATTCCGGAGGCTTTTCGAAGTGCTTCAGAAAACCCGAACTTATTCTTTAAGGACTTTAGAAGTGGCTTTAAAGAATAGACTTCTCTTAGAAGACTTTACAAGTGCTTCAAGGAGAACAAAATATTCAAAGGACTTTCAAGTGGCTATTGATATTCTGTTGTTTGATGTTCTATACCCAAGTAGGCATAGAGTTCAAATCACTGAAACTATGAGATTCTTCTATAGTGAAGAAACATGGAGTTCAGGTCACTGAAACTATGCAATTCTTCTATTAGATAGTGAAGAAATCTACAACTTACAGTCAAACTATTATCATGTAGATTAATGAGTTTGTGACCTGTAAGAAAGCTATGACGAAACCCAAATTCCCTAAAATGGTTAGAGGCCATATATAGACTCAAATGTTTTAAATGGTTAGAGGCCATAAAACATACTCAATGTTTTGATGACAAAATTGAAATTTTGTTGATTTGCAAGAATAGTTTCACACCTATTGGTTGCAAGTTTGTTTTAAGGATAAAAACCATCAAACATGAAAGTGTGTTCACACACAAAGCTAGATTAGTTGCTAAAGGTTACAAGCAAATTCACGGTGTGGATTGTGTTGAAACCTCATGCAAAATCGTAATGCTTAAATCTATAATTCAAGCAATGATTGCATATTGGTACATATGGCAATTGGATGACAAAACAATTCCTCAATAAAATGTTGGAATAAACTATGTACATGGTATGTCATAGGATTTGTGGATCCAAATAAATGCTTGAAAAAGAAAGCTAGCTTATGAAATCTAAGTACAGATTTAAGCAAGCAATTGGGAATTAGAAATGTATTTTAGTGAAGCTAATAAGTATTTTAGTTTCATAAAATATACATGATTCTTATAGATATATAAGAAGTTTAGTGGGAGTACATAAAAACATAATTGGTCCTATGTGTATCTCACACATATCTCTCTATTGTAAAATAACATTCAAATGCTAATGACTTAGATTTGAGATTATTCATCAATGATGGACCATGGCGAAACTTAGTACATACTGGGTATTAAGATCTATTTACAAAGATCTTATGATATTGTTTTGGATTAAGTAATGGCATTTACTAAATCAAACACGAAAGTCTCCATTGGAGATATTTGACCCATGTGAATAAATCTAAGTAAAGGATGTTTGAACTATGTATAAGCATTTACTAAGTTAAACATCAAAGATTCTAAATGAGATTCTTAACCTATATTATATGTCAAAGAATTTAGCTGAATTTAGTATCTACTGAAACTAGATAAGCTAAAGTTACATGAATAGAATTCAATTGGGAATTATTCTGCAAAAGAATTTATCATGTATGATATAATATGAGGATCGCCAAAAACGTATCGTATGACTTTGGGCATGACGAACATATACCAATCTCTATTGATCTAAGTGAAGATCAACTAGATTGAGATCAAGAATACTTATGGTACTTGAAAAGGTACATAGGAATAGTTCTTGATTCAAGGAAATAAAGATATGCTAAATATTGATGCTACACGCATAAACACTGGCAAAGGATCAAGCAAGACCCTTTGGAGTTAACCATTGATAAGGACGAGCTATAGAGCATCGTGTTTTGAAATGGCCACATGGATTGGAGACCATGAGTTGTTACGTGGGATATTAAAATATTAATTTCTATGTTCTAAGATACAGTTGGAAAGTATTCCACATATCTGTGAACTGCTTGGATAAGTAATTCCAAACAAAGCATCACTAGCAACCTATACAGTTGAAGTAAAAGTAATTATTGCCTAAGAAGCGATAAAATAGAGTTGTTTATATGAGTTCTTCATTGAACTTGGGAAGATCACATGTCTGTTAACTTAATGGTTCTTCATTGCAAAATGCATAGAACCACTAATGTAGCAAGAAAGACTAGATCACAAAATAAACATACTCAAAAGATCTTATCATCATATCTCGAAGAACATTCGATGAAAAGGATATTAAGATTAGCAAAGCATGATAACTAAACCTATGCAACAAGTGAGAAGCAACACTCACATTGTAGCACTGGAAATCAAGCATAGCTTTGAATTCCATGAAATATTTTAAAGATGGGTTAGAGGCCCATGGTTGTAAAACGTTGGAGTTGAACATTTATCATATATGAAATGTATTTTTCATATTCCATTTAATCTTGGTTTAGTATTAAATGATGAGTCCCTTCAATTTGACGATATATTCAAGATAGACTGTCAGGACCAGTCCTGTGACTAAGAAATGTCTATCAAGTGAACTTGAATGTCAAAGGTTGAAAATGGTCCCTAGTCGGAGTTTTCTATAAAATTGGACGCATAGAAAACGTTAGACGATTAGAATGCAAGATGACTAGTAGTTCTGTTTCTTGAACTATGTGGACATGGCAATGTCATAATCATTTGCATAGATACTTACTTTGGGAAGACTAGTATCGGACAAGACCTATGAAACTTTACTGTAAGAGATGAAAATCTGTCATAAGTAAATTTCATTAAAATTATTAGACACTAAATCCTCAATACCTGAGTGATTTGAGATTACTTGTTTGAGAACTGGTTGCTTTGACGTTGACCAACCGTCGCACCGTAAAAGGAGGCTATAAAGGTAACGCTCAGGTAATCACCTATCAAACGAAGTCTAATCTCAAGATCGCAAGATTGAGATTGTCCTCCCATAAATCGGGATGAAATGCTTAAAAGTTGTACAACGCCACTCGGAGAGCTAGAAACTGTGAAATGCATGGCCGTGCTCGGATGAATCATAGGCTATGATTATCTGTCTATTTGATCAGTTGAACTCTGAAACCGAGGAACACCTCTGGACATAATAAGGATGGCAACTCTTACCTTATGTTCAAGAGCAAGCATCGAGCGACAAAGGAATCAGGAAATGCACACTTGTCCCTAAGGACAAGTGGGAGACTGAAGGAAATAATGCCCTTGGTCCAAGTATGCATTCAATGTTAAGTCTAATAAATGCGGTTCAGTATTAATTAACAAGTTAATAATTCAGTGAGATCAAGTGAGCTGAATGCCTAGCTAGAGGCCGCTTCAGTTCAAGTGGAATTAATGATATTAATCCACAGCTTACTCTTGACTGAACCCGTAGGGTCACACAAATAGTACGTAAACGGATCAAGTATTTAATGGCATTAAATACTCCATCTATGGATATTCGGAATCGACGGATCTTGGTTTCAGTGGGAGCTGAGATCGTCACAGGCAAAGAAATGAATACTCCGGAAACGATGATATTGCCGGAAACGGAAATATGGATCCTATCGGAAATATAAATATTATCCAAGTCGTAGATATTGCCGGAAACGGAAACATGGTACGTATCGGGAAATATTATCGGAAATAGAAATATTTGCCGGAATCGGAAATATTGCCGGAAACGGAAATATTGTCTGAATCGGAAATATTATCGGAATCGGAAAATAATTCCGGAAACGGAAATATTAAATATTTGTTCGAAACGGAAATAAATTCCGGAATCGGAAATGTTAAATATTGTTCGTATCGGAAATAAATTCCGGAATCGGGAATTTAATCGAAAGCGTATCGTACGAATTAGCATCGGACGAGGCTCGCTAGACGAAGGCCCAGCACGAAGCCAGGCCATCGCCCAGCAAGCCACACGCATCACCAACACACGCCAAAGCCTCGACCAGGCCCAGCGCAAGCCAGACCCAGCCGAAGCCATGGGCGCGCGCGGACAGTAGCATGGGCCGAGCGCTGTGCGCTCAGCGTTGGCCGCAAGGCCTGAGCGGGTGTACGGTGCTCGTGCGATGCTCGTGTGCGAATCCTAAAGCTATCGGGATTCGATAAAAGATTAAATCCTAAACCTATTAGATAAAGTTTATTTAAATAGAGTCCTAGCAGGATTCTAATTAAATAAATTAGTATCCTAATAGGATTCCAATTCCTTTTCCATACCTCTATAAATAAGGGCCTAGGGTCATTATTTATACATAAGTTTTCAAGTATTGAAAGCTAGGATTTTTAAGCAGAAAAATCAGCCATAACTCTTGCCCATTTAGCCGAAAATAAGTAGTACCTTAAGGGCGATCCTAGTTGGTCAAGCTTAAGGCGGATCCGGACGTGCTGTGGACTATCTACGGAGGGACGACACTTGGAGTCCTAAAGACTTGTTCTTGTTCGGTTCGGGCGCAGCTAGGGAAGGCACGCAACAAAGTGTATGCATCTAAACTATGCTAAATGATTATGTGTAAATAATATGTTTTCCTGGCTTTATGGTTTTTCCGCATGATTTATGAATTGTCATATGTATCATAACCTAACAGAAATTACCTTTGTTAAGCGTGATGTAACCTTGTATTTTGTTGTATTTAGCATGTGCGGTGATGAAAGCAATAAAGCAAATAAAGAAACATCACAATACTAAATAAAGTGCGGAATTAGTAAATACAAGACCCCCTAGAGATGGACTAGGGAGTAGGTCCACATTGTCTAGAAATGGACTAGGCAATTAAAGGTGCAAAATTGAAATTGCGGAATTGAAAGTGCGATATTGAAAGTGTGGTATTGAAATTGCGGTATTAAAATTGCGGTATTGAAATTGCGGTATTGAAATGTGCGATATTGAAATTGCAATATTGAAAGGTGCATAATTGAAACTTGTACTTGGGCACATGAGATTCGAACGCCAAGCGGCTCCTTAAAAATAAGTGCGCCCGACACGAATTCAAAGCCAAAAATCTCAACTTGGGAGAGGTTGCTCAACCCAAATATCCTAGATTTTGCATATTGAACTTGAACTTGAAAACTTGAATATTGAAGTATTGAATGTGAAAGCTTGAATATTGAAGTATTGAACTTGAAAATGCTTGAACTTGAAAGGATCCTAGTTTTGAGAAGTAGCCATGAACAACCCTAAACATGGTGGGATCTTGAAATTTGAAAACTTGAACTTGTATATTGAAAAATGGAGTTTTGATTCTCAAAACACTAAACCTTTAAGGATTAAAAGGTGTCATCTTTGATTACTCCATGCTTGAAAGTGATTCTAGTTCAAAGAAGTGATTGTAAGCAACTTTGAACATCCTTGAATCTAGAAAGTTTGCATTTTTGTATTTTGAAAAAGTTTGGATTTTTAAAAAACATGTATGATTGTTGCAAGTGGCATTTTTAATGATAAAAATGCCAACTTGCTAATCATTTTGAAATCAAAACAACATAGTTGATTAGAGTGGGATTCGGATTTACCTAATTAGGTTTAGGCAAGATCTCCCAATTGCTTTTGAATTAGAGATTTTGTATGTGTTTTGAAGGGTTTTTGATTTGTATTTTGAGGTGTAATGTCGGTATTACGACGTTGTATTCTGTTTTTCCTCCTCCCTTGATGCTGAAAATGAGGGGTATTTATAGGTGGTATGGGTGCAAGACGCCAGCAAACGCCAGCGCAGCACGCCGAGGCAGCGCTGGGCGCTGGTGACGTGGCGTGAATGCCGCCAAAACAAGGACGCGAGCTCCGTCCTTGTTTCGTCTTGTAGTGCTGTACCTTTGTACGAATAGTACTGGGCTTGGCATTTTGTGTTTGCTTGGAGGTTAAGGCATTATTTTGCGCCTAAAAACAAGCCTTTCTCGGGTTTTGAATTCCAGTTGTACGGGGCGGGGCCCGGCTTGCTCGGTTTTGTGGGTCGACCCCCGAATTTGACTTGCCTTATATGATTTTGAGTGGAAAAGGCTTAGGAAAACCAATGGAATGGTCTACTAGATGAGATTGTACTTGGATTTTGAAATTGGATTTTGAAATTGGATTTTGAAACTTGTATTTCGTACCGAGTTCCGGGAGGGGAACGGCCTCGGGAATTGGATTTTGGATTTTGAATTTGGAAATATTATTAGCATTTGGGATTTACGCCTGGAGTTATTCCAATCACCTAGTAAGGATAATGGTATTGTCATCATCCCAGAGGGGAGACATGAATTAGGTGTCTACAGAAGCCCCCACTTTGACTGAGCGTTCGGTTAGGAAAGCGCAAGTCAAAGTATTTCGAAAGGGACAGAGAATGATCAAGATGTTCTGCAATCGAGACCGCTCTTTGTACGCCGGTACCTGCATAAAACAGGCGTTAGAAAAAAGGATAGAGTCTACCTCGGTGCGGTTGTGAAAACTCCGATTTGTACTTGTACTTTTCCGTCTTCAGTTCAGGACGGAGCTTGGCATCGAAAATTTTGAATCTTGAATTTTTTGAATCTTGAATTTTCGAATTTGAACACCCGGAGTTGATCCGTTGGGGATGTGCTTTGATGGGGATAAGAGCTTTTTACTGGCCCTTAAAACGTTGAAATTTCGACTGACTTTCCCGGAGCATGGGTCCGTTGGGAGTTGAACGCCTGAGTCGTTGTATTTTTTGGACTTTGTATTCTTGAAATATTCATCTGTTTTTACTTGGAGATACAGGTGTATACCCGTTTTTTCGATGGATGGCCTAATGCGATGTTTGATGCTTGGTGCGGAAGTCCGTAGCAGCAAAGGACGTGCAATCAGCACGGGAGACTGCGCGCGCTGAAGATTCGCGCATGCAGCGGGCAGCACTGGGCGTTGGGCTGGCGTACGCCACGGGGCTGCGCTATATAAGCGCCCCTTGCCGTGCCATTTTGAGGAGAAACCTCTTGCTTTCTTGCTCTCTTTCTCTTTCAAAGGTCGAATTGTCTTCCCTTGGTCTTGTTCTTGCCTTATCCATGTAAGTATTTCATGTTTTGCTTATGAAATAACTCTAGAATTGCATGTAGTTTTGATTTTCTCGTACTTTGAAATCATGCTTATATGCTTAAGCTTCTTGAATCTTGTAGAAGATTGTATGATAGCCACTTGAACTTGAACTGTTGGAACTTGTAGTTTTAAATTTTTTGAAAGTTTTCTTGAATGTCGTACCTGGTAGTTGTAGATAGTAGTCTCACTGGTGACCTGGCGGGGTCTCAGGTAGAGAAATAGGTTAGTATGCCTTGATGTTGTTTTGTAGAGTTTTGAAATGCTGGCTTCGGCATGGGTAGCCTAGGAGTTGATATTGAACTTGTGTACCTGCCTCGGCATGGGTAGCCTAGGCGTTGGTTTTGAACTTGTATACCTGCTTCGGCATGGGTAGCCTAGGCGTTGGTATTGAACTTGTATACCTGCTTCGGCATGGGTAGCCTAGGCGTTGGTGTTGAACTTGTACTTTGAACTAGAGGTCCACTGGGGATTTGTTTTGACTTTGTATAGGCTAGTATAGGATAGCCCCCAGTTTAGAATTTTGACACTTTGTACTTTACTTGATTTAGTATGCCTTGTCACACTCGGAGAAAGCTTGCCGAATTGTCTGCGGTTCAAGCTGCTGAGGAGGATGCTTCGGATGATGAAGCGACTGCAATAAACGCGCTAGGTGGGGGTATGGTTCTCCGGGAGGCGCCCACTTTTGCTGGTACTGGTTGGAGTCCTTCCGACCTGGTGTTTCGGCCGGAGTGGCACTTGTCTCAGCTGTCTCGCGCTGGCTTGGTGAGTCTTGTACTGTGTTTTGAGTTTGTATCTTGTACTTGTATCGGTTTGGAATTGACTCGTTCACCTGTAGGCTGATGGAAAGTCGTTTCGTACTTTCTGGTCCTTGGTGGAGGTTTAGAAGGCCTTTAAAGCCCTTCGTGCTGATGAGGAGGCCATGGAGATTTGGTCGCAGACTGGCCTGGCTGACTTCTAGCGTGCCATGGGAAGCACTTCGAGGAAAACGGGGATCAAGCCCCGGCTGTGGGCTTTGTTGGAGCGATGGTGGGATACCACCAACACTTTCCACATGTCATTGGGGGAGATCACCATTACCCCCTTTGAGTTTGCTATGATCACGGGTCTTCCTTTTTCTGAGAGGAACGTGACCTTTGATCCGGAGAAGACGTGGCGCTCTGCCGCTGCCAAGGACTTGCTTGGCCCTGTTGTTGACTTGTCGGAGGACGACACCCATGCCTCTGTGACGGCGATTGTGGAGGCTATCTGCGGTGTAGGTGTGTCTGCGTAGCAGAGAGTTAGGCTCTTCCTCCTAGTTTTGGTGAGCAGGGTGATGGCCCCGAGCATGAACAGTCGGGTGCACATCAGATTCCTGTCCGTTCTGAGGGACTTGAGGGCTGTTTCGAACTACAACTGGGGTGGTTTGGTGTATAGCCACCTCTTGTATGAGATGAAGCAGGCCTCCCGGACTGCGCCGGGGAGCGACCCGAGCATGGCTGCTCTGTGGAGTGTGATGGAGATATTTAAGACTCCTTGTACTTTGTATGTTGTACTTGTATGTTTGTATTTGAACTTGACTGATGTTTTGCTTGCTTCTTGAAAGATTTGGATATATGAGCACTTTCCGACTTTCGCGCCAGATCGTACTAGAGATGCGTCTTACCCGTATGCTGCCTCTTGGATAGGAGCGGTGCGCGTTAGGGTGCCTCTGGCGACTTCCCGCAGAGTTTGGAGAGTTCTACCTGCTACCGAGGTGATCTTTTGTACTGTTTTACTCTCTTGTATTTGTGTCTGTATTGTTGCCTGAGTTGTCTGCTTTGCAGGTGGTATGGCGTCCTTTTGCCAATTCGCTTGTACCTGCCTCGGCTGCTCGTGCCCATTTCCTGTCTAGGCGGCGAGTTTTGCTTCCAAGGGTGTACCGCCACATGTGGTACCTAGGGGAGCGAGTGTCCCTTCAACACAATTCGGGGGATAGACTTATCCCCAAGGACCCACCGGGATCCATGCTGGTGTTGGATGAAGAGCTGGCCCGGCTCTTTGTGGAGGCTAGGGGCAATGCTGTTTGCCGCTCTTGGAGGGATTTTGTACACAGGAAGGGGAGCTATGACGACTTCCTGAGGAGGCTGGCTCCACCAGTACGCTTCGTACTGCCGGTGAGCTTTTGAACCTTGTATCTTGTATTCTTGTATTCTTGTATGTAGGAGGAGGAGGTTGATCCTGAGGAGATTTCACACGCTGATAGGATACTCCACTATGAGAACTCGGACGGGGAAGAGGTGGTGGAGACCATCCCTGTAGCTTCTCCTCCGCACCGGAGATCGTATGATGCTGTACCTGAGCATTATGCTGCTGTAAGTACTGCTGCACTTTCTTGAAACTAATTGTAATCTTGTATTTGGAAATTGATCTTGAATTTTGTATGTAGGCGCCTCGGGCGAGAGTGCGTCGCTGGAGGCTTTTGCTTGATTCCTGGAAGAGGCATTGTGCCAAGCTGACCCGGAAGCTTTTTGGCCGGGATAGAGGATCCGTTGACAGAGAACCCCAGGTGGAGACATCCTTGAGGCAGGAGGGACCGAGCTTGGAGCTGGGACAGGGGCCCGGTGCTGGTGCTCATCATAGGCATTCTGATGCTGAGCGAGGAGCTTCCCCTTTTGTACATGTTGATCCTACCAGGCATTCATTTGGAGGTGTAGGCAGTTCACAGCCCTTTGTTTCTTCCCCTGGTTACTACTTTGGAGGAAGTGGTCCTAGCCTTGGGGTGCAGATTCCTGGGCTTATTATACAGAGATGGAGAGGATGCGCCAGGCTCAGTATATGGCGATGTCGCCGCCGTATCAGTATTCCTCTCCTTAGCAGGGAGTTCATCCTTCTCCTGGCACACTTCGTATCTCGGAGCAAGATCCTAGTACCCCTGGGACGGAGTTGGATCAAGAGCTGGAGCGCCTTAGGAGGCGGAACATGGACAAAGCGCCTGTGGTTGATATCATTGCTGATGATGATTCAGACTGACCCTGCATGGTAGCGAGTTCCAGCTTGCCTGGGTTGGTTTTGTATAGGCTGGATTGTATTGTATTTGTATGGATTTGAAACTTGAATTTTTGTATGGTTGTATGGCTTTGATCTTGAATTGGTTTGAATTTTTTTTTTGAACATTGGCTTTTGTATGTTTGAACGTTTGGAATTGTATGCGTTGTGTGTACCTTGAAATTTGTGGCTAGATGCATGCATGAGAATTTTACCAAAAAATTTGAAAAAATTTGCCCCATTTTTCGGGTGTATATACCCACTATAAGCCCCCATTTTGACTGAGGTTTTTTGGTTAGAAAAAGCGCAAGTCAAAGTACATTCAACTCTTGCTTATGCATATGCAGACTCGACTTAGGATGCCGATCTAGGACTAGAATGCTTGAATTTTGAAATTGATCCGAAATCTGCCCGAAGCGTTGATCCGGACTGCTTGAAATTGCGTGGCTTTTGGTTTTGGAATCTTGAATAATGGAGGTTGTACTCTGCTGTCCGAAACACTAAAGAGTGTGTACTCTGAGTCATAAAAGAGGACGGTGGCCTCGTTATTCGGTGCAGGCCCCTGCGTCTGGCGCAGGCTTGGCGCCTGGCGCCTGTGAGCTGTCGTGCAAGCCGACTCTTCTATAAATAGGGAGCTTGTTGGATCACTTCTTGCATCAATCCTTCCCTGCTATCATTGCATACTGCTTCCTCTCGAAAAGGAAAGAGAATATGGCTGTGTCCTTTGAGAGTGCCTTGAACTCGTGGCTTGGTTCTCTAGGCAAATTGGAGAAAAGGGAGCTTGATGGCATGCATCTTGGGGTGCTCGTCTCTTTCCGGTTTGTAAAATTGGATTTGCACTTCATTCTTGCTTCTCTTGAGGCTTGGGATCCAAATCATCATGTCTTCGGCTTTGGAAATAATGAGGTATCTCCCCTCCTTGAGGAATTTAGTGCTACATTGGGGTGGCCCATTATGATGGAGCCATGCATTCCCAGTGCTAATGGTCGGGACCCAATGCCGCTTGTGATTGGCGAAACATTAAAGGGCCTTGACATGCTGAAGTCCGACCCCTTTTCTCTGCCGTCGGGAAGTCCGGTATTACTCCAAGTAAGGATCTGGAGCCTTCTTGTATGTTGAATTTGTACTTGTATTTGAATTTCAAATTTTGAATGTTGAATTTTTGAAATGCACTTCTTGTATACTCCCCAAGGTTTGGCTTATGGAGAGGCTCATGTTGGTGGCGCCACCGGAGAACATGGAGAGCTATAATAGAAAGGGATTCACGGTGCGGCCCATGTTGTGTGGCCGGTTTTCATTGGATGAGTGGCGATGTGCACTCTCTGGGGTTGAATCTTGTATAAGGTGGGTAGTTCCTTGGTGGGGAATTGCTGCTATGAGACATGCCCCTGGTGCTACTACTTTGAGGGTGCCAAGCCTCTCGATGTTGGTCTTCTACTCGCCAGCTCGAGTGATGAGACAGTCGCCGGATTATTTCCAATGTAATCATAAAAAGCCAATTTCTCTGCAACTGTCGAGAGCGTCTCGGATGCATGGAGGGTATGTGTTTGCTCTTTTTTTTTCTCCTCCATCTTCGTCTCGTCATTTTAGTGACTTTGAATAATTTGTTTTCACATAGGCCCTGCAATCTGCTTAAGCCACACTTCATCATGTCATAATGTTAAAAGATCAAATAGTAAAACTGAAAAATGACATGAAGAAGGCAAAGCAGGAAGCTGGTCGTCTTGGCGGTGTGGCCAAGGAGGCGACGGCAAGAGCTGAGGCGCTGCAGGTGAGTCAAGAGAAGGGGGCTGCTGAGGTCGCACAGTTGAACGCCGAGAAGGAGACGATGGTTGCTGAGGTCGACGAGCTGAAGATGTCTCTCTCCAAAGTGAAGGCGAGGATTTACGAGTGTGCTGGTTACTACACTTGGAAAATGAAGGCCGAGATGATGGAGGAGTTCAAGGCGGGCAAACATGTGAACTGGACTCCTGACGAAGACATTGCTCAGTTCAACACTGCATTCCCCGAGGACTATATCCCCCTGGTGCCGTTAGCGATGAAGAAGACGTTGAGGAGGGTGCAACTGCAACCAGCCCCAATGTCGAGACGATGGCGGCACCAGGCGATGGCGAACAAGGGGAGAATGCAGGCCCAACAGACCATCAGGAGTAGTTCTGTCCCCCCCCCCCCCCCCCCTCAAAAATTTAACATTTTAATGTTGTGTTTCTTAAACAATGGTTTGTTTTAAACAATATTTTTGTGTGTTCGGCCTTTGGGAAGGTCGAAAAGATATTTGTGGCTGTGTTTCGCCTTGAAGGCGGCAGTCTTTTGGATGTTTTTTGGGCTTGTCCAAGGGGGCAAGTCATGTAAATACTTTGTGGATTTCCAATCCTGTGTTTGTTTGCTTGTGTTTGGAAAAAATGTGCTTTGGTTTGGTGTTTTGTTTTGCAGGTTGGGCACATACCTCGAGTTCGACTTTGGTGACGCCTCCAGCCTGTCAAAGGAGAACCTGCAAAAAATATGTGCTGTAGAAAATGTAGATCTGTATTCCATTATGTATGTAATGTACAATGTAGTGTACCAGGCGTTTTTGTAATTGCCTAAATTGTGTTTTGTATTTTGTAAGATTCGTAACATGTAATGTATACAATCATGTTTGAATAAAATGAACGTTGTGTCCTTTCACTCTATTTTTCTGAACATGTGTGCACGATTTCGACTTTTGTTTTCCTGTATGCTGTGTTGTACACTTTGCTTCATCTGTTTTCTCCTTGTCGAATCCGTCGCCATGTGGGCATCATACTGTCAATATAGCAGAGCGTGAGGATTGGCCGTTGGTGGAGCCAACGGTCCTCCGATGCTTAAGTCAGTATAGAGCGACATGAAAATGAGAGGAAATTACAACAAGGAGAAAAAAGAAATAAAGAGTTCAAGGAGAAATACTGGACGAAGTTGAGTCGAATTCTTATGTTCGTCATTCCCTCTAAGTGTATACTTATGGTGTCGTTATGGTGTTGTCTGCAAAACAGGATGATGGCGTGAGGATTGGCCGTTGGTGGAGCCCACGGCCCTCCGATGCCTAAGTCAGTAATGGTAATAACATATAGAAAGGAAAGGGAAAAAAATAGAGGAGAGGAACTTAACTTCTTGTTACTTATAAGTGTGTACTGCTCGAGATGTTCTCGGCTTCGTAATATGTCGTGCCCACTCTGTCTCGGGGGTACCGACATAATGGCGATGAATGCTAGAATACCTGTTGTGTTAGGAAAAACTAGAAAGCAAAAAATGTTCGAGTGTTCAGAAATGGTACAGGTTTAGGTGTATCGCATTCCAACTTCTTGGGATGGGTGTGCCATCTTTGTCGACCAACTTGTATGCACCATGACCTGTTCGTCTCACGATCTGGTAGGGACCTTCCCATGTCGGGGCTAGTTTGCCCTGTCGAGGATCCTTTTTGTTTGGGAAGACCTTGCGTAGGACCCAATCTCCCTGTTGAAATACTCGAACCCTCACATTCTTGTTGTAGCTGTTTGCGACAGCTTGTTGGTAGGCGCCATCCTGACCAATGCCGCTTCTCTGAGTTCGTCAACAGTATCGATGTCTTAAGCCAAGACTGAGTCGTTCATTCCTGGGGCCATGAAACTACTTCTTGCTGTGGGGAGCTCGACTTCGGGAGGGATGACTGCCTCGCAACCGAAGACTAAGGAGAAATGAGTGTGATTAGTCGCCGTCTTGGGCATCGTCCTGTCGGCCCAAAGGATCATAGGTAACTCGTCTGGCCATCTTCCTTTGGCGTCGTCGAGGCGCTTCTTAAGGTTGTCGATGATGATTTTGTTACTTGACTCGGCTTGGCCATTCGCTTGAGGATATCTTGGTGTTGAGGTGTGCAAGGTGATGTTATACCTACTGCAGAATTCTTTGGTTTTGTTGCTGATAAAATGAGAACCATTGTCGCAGACGATCTCGGAAGGGATACCGAACCGACTAAGGATATTTCGTTTGATGAACGAGATGACTTCAGTATCTCGAACTCGCTTGAAAGCTTCTGCTTCGATCCATTTGGAGAAGTAATCATTCATTGCCAACATGAAGACGCGTTGTCCTGATGTTTGTGGTAAGGGACCTACTATGTCCATCCCCCATTTCATGAAGGGCCAAGGGGACATGATGTTAGGTTATGATACATATGACAATTCATAAATCATGCGGAAAAACCATAAAGCCAGGAAAGCATATTATTTACACATAATCATTTAGCATAGTTTAGATGCATACACTTTGTTGCGTGCCTTCCCTAGCTGCGCCCGAACCGAACAAGAACAAGTCTTTAGGATTCCAAGTGTCGTCCCTCCGTAGATAGTCCACAGCACGTCCGGATCCGCCTTAAGCTTGACCAACTAGGATCGCCCTTAAGGTACTTAGAATTTTCGGCACATATAGGCAATTGTATGACTGAATTTTTGCTCTCAAAAATCACTTTGAATACTTGAATACTCGATATAAATTGTGAGCATTGATCACCTATTTATAGGGCATGGGTATCGGATATTAGAATCCTACTAGGAAACGATTTAGTGAATCTGAATTAATCTAAAATTCAATCACTTAATTTATCTAGTAGACTTAGGAAATCAATCTTATACGAATCCTAACCGATCAAGGTTTCATACGCAAGCACAAACACACACGCAGGCGCAGCAGCCCACGAGGGGCGAAATGCGCGCGCGCGCGCTGAGCCCAGGCCCAGCAAGTGCTCGCAGCCCACGAGGGGCGCGCGCCTGCTGGCCTTGCTCTCGCGTTTGGGCTTTGCTTGCTTTGGTCGCGCGCGGGCTTTGCTAGGCGTTGGGCCTAGCTTCGTGCTAGGCCTTGCGTCTAGCAAGCTCGTCCGATGTTTATTCGTACGATACGCTTCCGATTAAATTCCCGGTTCCGGAATTCATTTCCGATACGAACAATATTTAATATTTCCGATTCCGGAATCAATTTCCGTTTCGAACAAATATTTAATATTTCCGTTTCCTGAATTATTCTCCGATTTCGATAATATTTCCGATTCTGACAATATTTCCGTTTCCGGCAATATTTCCGATTCCGGCAATATTTCCATTTCCGATAATATTTCCGATACGTACCATGTTTCCGTTTCCGGCAACATCTACGACTTGGATAATATTTATATTTCCGATACGATCCATATTTCCGTTTCCGGCAATATCATCGTTTCCGGAGTATTCATTTCTTGCCTGTGACGATCTCAGCTCCCACTGAAACCAAGATCCGTCGATTCCGAATATCCATAGATGGAGTATTTAATGCCATTAAATACTTGATCCGTTTACGTACTATTTGTGTGACCCTACGGGTTCAGTCAAGAGTAAGCTGTGGATTAATATAATTAATTCCACTTGAACTGAAGCGGCCTCTACTCAGGCATTCAGCTCACTTGATCTCACTGAATTATCAACTTGTTAATTAATACTGAACCGCAATTTTTAGACTTAACATTGAATGCATACTTGGACCAAGGGCATTATTTCCTTCAGTCTCCCACTTGTCCCTAAAGGGACAAGTGTGCATTTCCTAATTCCTTTGTCGCTCGATGCTTGCTCTTGAACATAAGGTAAGAGTTGTCATCCTTATTATTGCCAGAGGTGTTCCTCGGTTTCAGAGTTCAACTGATCAAATAAACAGATAATTATAGCCTATGATTCATCCGAGCACGGCCATGCATTTCACAGTTTCTAGCTCTCCGAGTGGCCTTGTACAACTTTTAAGCATCTCATCCCGATTTATGGGAGGACAATCCCAATCTTGCGATCTTGAGATTAGACTTCGTTTGATAGGTGATTACCTGAGCGTTGCCTTTATAGCCTCCTTTTACGGTGCGACGGTTGGTCAACGTCAAAGCAACCAGTTCTCAAACAAGTAATCTCAAATCACTCAGGTATTGAGGATTTAGTGTCTAATAATTTTAATGAAATTTACTTATGACAGATTTTCATCTCTTACAGTAAAGTTTCATAGGTCTTGTCCGATACTAGTCTTCCCAAAGTAAGTATCTATGCAAATGATTATGACATTGCCATGTCCACATAGTTCAAGAAACAGAACTACTAGTCATCTTGCATTCTAGTCGTCTAACGTTTTCTATGCGTCCAATTTTATAGAAAACTCCGACCAGGGACCATTCTCAACTTTTGACATTCAAGTTCACTTGATAGACATTTCTTAGTCACAGGACTGGTCCTGACAGTCTATCTTGAATATTTCGTCAAATTGAAGGGACTCATCATTTAATACTAAACCAAGATTAAATGGAATATGAAAATACATTTCATATGTGATAAATGTTAAACCCCAATGTTTTACAACCATGGCCCTCAAACCCATCTTCTAAAACAGTTCATGGAATTTCAAAGCTATGCTTGATTTCCAGTGCTACAATGTGAGTGTTGCTTCTCACTTTTTGCATAGGTTTAGTTATCATGCTTTGCCAATCTTAATATCCTTTTCATCGAATGTTCTTCGAGATATGATGATAAGATCTTTTCGAGCTTGTTTATTATGTGATCTAGTCTTTCTTACTTTGATGGTGGTTTTACTCATTTTGCAATGAAGAACCATCAAGTTAGCAGACGTTTTTCTTGCTTCAAGAGTGGTTCTACGCATTTTTCAATGAAGAACCATCAAGCCAGCAGATAGGTGATCTACCCAAGTTAAGTGAAGAACTCTTTAACATAAACAACCCTGTTTTATTGCTTCTTAGGCAATAAGTACTTTTACTTCAACTTTATAGGTTGCTAGTGATGCTTTGTTTGGAATTACTTATCCAAGCAGTTCACAGATATGTGGAATACTTTCCAGCTGTATCTTAGAACATAGAAATTAATATTTTAATATCCCACGCAACAACTCATGGTCTCCAATCCATGTTGCCATTTCAAAACACGATGCTCTATAGCTCGTCCTTATCAATGGTTAACTCCAAAGGGTCTTGCTTGATCCTTTGCCAGTGTTTATGCGTGTAGCATCAATATTTAGCATATCTTTATTTCCTTGAATCAAGAACTATTCCTATGTACCTTTTCAAGTACCATAAGTGTTCTTGATCTCAATCTAGTTGATCTTCACTTAGATCAATAGAGATTGGTATATGTTCGTCATGCCTAAAGTCATACGATACGTTTTTGGCGATCCTCATATTATATTATATACATGATAAATTCTTTTGCAGAATAATTCCCAATTGAATTCTATTCATGTAACTTTAGCTCATTCAATTTCAGTAGATACTGAATCCAGCTAAATTCTTTGACATATAATATAGGTTAAGAGTCTCATTAGATTCTTTGATGTTTAACTTAGTAAATGCTTATACATAGTTCAAACATTCATTACTTAGATTTATTCACATGGGTCGAATATCTCCAATGGAGTATTTCGTGTTTGATTTAGTAAATGCCATTACTTAATCCACAACAATAATATAAGACCTTTGTAAATAGATCTTAATACCCAGTATGTACTAAGTTTCTCCATGGTCCATCTTTGATGAATAATTTCAAATCTAAGTCATTAGCATTTGAATGTTATTTCACAATAGAGAGATATGTGTGTAATACACATAGGAACAATTAAGTTTTACGTACTCCCACTAAACTTCTTATATATCTATAAGAATCATGTTCATTTTATGAAACTAAAATACTTATTAGCTTCACTAAAATACAATTCCAATTCCCAATTGCTTGCTTAAATCTGTACTTAGATTTTATAAGCTAGCTTTCCTTTTCAAGCATTTATTTGGATCCACAAATCCTATGACATACCATGTACATAGTTTCTTCCAACATTTGATTGAGGAATACGTTTTGTCATCCAATTGTCATATGTACCAATATGCAATCATTGCTTGAATTATAGATTTGAGTATTACGATTATGCATGAGGTTTCAACACAATCCATGTCATGAATTTGCTTGTAACCTTTAGCAACTAATCTAGCTTTGTGTGTGAACACAATTTCATGTTTGATAGTTTTTATCCTTAAAACAAACTTGCAACCAATAGGTGTGAAACTATTCTTGCAAATCAACAAAATTTCAATTTTGTCATCAAAACATTGAGTATGTTTTATGGCCTCTAACCATTTAAAACATTTGAGTCTATATATGGCCTCTAACCATTTTAGGGAATCTGGGTTTCGTCATAGCTTTCTTACAAGTCACAAACTCATTAATCTACATGATAATAGTTTGACTGCAAGTTGTAGGTTTCTTCACTATCTAATAGAAGAATTTGCATAGTTTCAGTGACCTGAACTCCATGTTTCTTCACTATCTAATAGAAGAATCTCATAGTTTCAGTGACTTGAACTCTATGCCTACAAGGGTATAGAACATCAAACAACAGAATATCAATAGCCACTTAAAAGTCCGTTGAATATTCTGTTCTCCTTGAAGCACTTGTAAAGTCTTCTAAGAGACGTCTATTCTTTAAAAGCCACTTCTAAAGTCCTTAAAGAATACGTGTTCGGATTTTCTAAAAAACTTTGAAAAGCCTCCGGAATGTCCTTTATGTTTGTTGTTCGACTCGAAGACTTTCGAGGTCTATTTTCTCCCACTTGTCATTTTGGAAACGAATCTCCAAAAGGACATCATTTCGAGCAAACAAACATTATGTTCTCAAAAATTCGTGGTAGAAACAATACCCTTGTGTCTCATTTGAATAAATCACAATGAAACGTATATCTATACTTGGGCCTTAGTTTGTTGAATAACAAACACTAAGCTCCCTCTGAGTTTAGCAACTCTCTAGATATAAAAAGTTATTTTGAAATTACTTTTCAATAGCTTTGACGAATTTGGTTTAGTTTGGTGGTAGTTGAGCTTTTTGTTTTAGAAATTATAGGAAAAGTCTTTATGATTCATCATTAATCGAATCAAGTACTAATTGACTTCGATTATTCCAACTAAGATATGCCATATCTTATGGACCTAGATTGTGAAATTACAACACACAATCATTGATGATCATATTTGGTCTCAAGTAATCATCAACATGATCTAACCTAGATCTTTATGATTTCTTGCCAAGTGGATTTTATACTTCTGAATCTTGGAACTACCCAAACAGATTCAACTTATATCACATTTGAGTCAATAAACCTATATTCACTCAAATCCATGTGAAATAATAAAGTCATAAAATCTTTCTTTAGCTTTGAACTCTATTGTCTAGGCGTTCTAACAATAGTTCATATCTTTTGTTACTTTCAACAAGTAAGACTAGCTTGTCTTGAATTGATCTAGAAATCAATCAACTTTCAAAAGTCCATCAAAATAGAGCTTATGAATGTTAACTTGTTGATATGGTCTAAGCAACAATGCTAAAGGTTAGTGGAACTCAAATCAAGAGATTGATTTGAACCTAGTAAAGTTCTTATTGTTAAAGAGTTGTTTGTTTTAATCAAGCATATTGACTCAACTTGTAAATGACCATTTCATTCAAATAAACAAACAACCATTTGTTTTTGTTTTTTTTTTCTTGAATGCGAGTCTTTCTGTGTTTGAAGTAGAAATTTAGGTATGCTGATTATGGAACAAAATAGCCATTAAGTTCCAGCCTTTGAAAGGACTTAAAACAAACTAGATGACCCTACAACTAATGTAGCATTGCCATGCTTCATTTCCCACTTGTAGGTCATTAGTGTATCCTAGCTTCCATTGTTTGAGTTATTACCGAAGTAAGAACCTCAAGCGGTATATGATACCAAGGAAGTTTGATTGCTAGGTCACTTCTCTTTAAACATAAACTTATAGGTAGAAACGGAATCGTAAATTCCTTTCATTTGTTCCTCGTTTTCCTATTTCTTGTACCCTTTCTTATAGTCTTAAGAATTGAATTCTTTAGTGTTGACTTTTATACTTTATTAGACATGTCCAATGTCACCCCAACAAGGTTCTTACCATTTAATTTATGTTGAATATTAAGTTTCAACTAGATGATCTTACCAGAAGTTCTCTAAGCATCGATCTATTCGAATGTCTAGGGACTAGACTCATTCGAGAATTAAATGGACAAAGATATTAGGTTGTTAACCATTGGTAAAGCTGAGCGTATTAAACTCAATGCTTTATGATCTCAAAACTACAGTGTATTTTGAGTTCACAAGCACCAATTGGTTTGCCATTCGACTTTGATGTTCGAAAACAACCATAAAAGTCGCTATAAGAAACGTACATTTTAAATTGCTCACTTTCTCTCATTTCCGTGAATCGTTCTTGGATTCACTACCAATCGAGGAAACTTACTGTTTCCTTTCTAAAAGGATTTATTGCAGTGCAAGATATTTAATTATAAACAATAATTAAAACATTCATTGAAGCATGCAAAGTCTAAACATTTATCATGAATAATAACTTGAAATTAAAGCAATCATGCAATTTAAACAAGTCATTAGCATTTTATTCGAGTTATGTGTTCCGGCAGGTGTGAATAAAATGATTCCAAGATCCTAAAATCATTGAAGAATTAAGCACAGTTTGTCGACTTAATCCTAAAACATCTTAGGTAAGCAAAAGCCTTTTGCTAATAGTCTAGAAACTATTCTTGGTTGATAGGTACGTCCAAGAACTTATTAGGTAAACCTAACGATTTTGCCACGACATAAAAGGACTCATTACTTATATCGTTGAATTTCACCAAAACTAACATGTACTCACAATTATTTGTGTACCTTGCCCCTTTAGGACCAATAAGTAACACCTCGCTGAGCGAAAACTATTACTAGATTGATGTAAAGGATATCCAAGCAAGTGTATATTTTGGCATGGCACCTTTTAACTCAATTTTTAAGTTTGGAACTTAAGGCTCTTACTATGTTGGTTAGATTTTAAGTGAACTAAAATCCTTAATCATGCAACATAATCAAGCTTTTGATCTCATGCATTTTAAGACATATTTAAAAGCAATAAATAACTTAAAACATGCATAAGATAAATGTGATCTAGTATGGCCTGACTTCATCTTGAAGCTTTTAACTTCAAAGTCCGTCTTGAAAATCTCCGTGGGAGGCACCATTTTCTTCAAATAGGATAGGCTATAATTAAAACTAATTACAACTATTTGATGGTACGCAGACCATATTTGAATTGAAAAACAACTTTGGTACTTTAGACCAATTACATTCAAATTAATGGTTCGCAGACCATATTTTCTATCCTATTTAGGCCATACTAGTCACTTCATAACCTGCAAAACAGTACATATACAATATATACCATTCACCCATTCATTATCATGAATGGCCCACATAGTTGGTTAGTAAAACACATTATGCATCACATAAACATTTGCAGCAATTAATCAAGGGCACCAATAATTTACAAATTATTCAGTCTTTATTAATTCTAATCAAGTTGTTTTAACCTTAAGGATTTGTAGACCTAATCAAGAGTTTATGACTAAAAAGGGGTTCCCACTTAAACCAATAAACTCATATGCTTTACTAATTTTAAACATAAAAATGTATTTCTAGTCTAACCGGAAACATACAAATTTAATTAAAATTTAAAGCTCATATAAATTTATAATTGAATCCAAAAAGTTTAATTTAATTTCAGTCGTATTTAAATTAATTCATGATTTTAATTTTAGTAAAATAATTAGAATAAATAAAATTTATTATAATTACAATATTCAAAATTAAAATCCAAGAAAATAATTTAAATTATTAATTTTAAAATTAATTAAAATTACGTAAACTGAACATTTCAAATTAAAATTTCAAAACGATCTAATCGCAACGCAACAATCCCACGCAACGCACGCCCATGGGCCACACGCACACAGCCATCGCTGGCCATGTGCGCGCAGCCCATGCGCTGCGTCGCATCGCTGCTGCTCACCATCGCAAGGCATCACGCGAGCTGGTGCTCGCTGCGCGCGCCAGCGCTCGATGCACGCGAGCCATCGCTCGCTGCGCTCGATCCATGCGAGCCATCGCTCGCTGCGCGCCTGCCTTTCCCGCACGCGAGCTTGCGCTCATCGCACGAGGCAGCAGTATGCAAGCTGGCGCTCGCTGCGCGAGAGGCATCGACGCTGTGCGTAGCGCTCGTGGCACGCGAGCTTGCGCTCGCTGCGCGCGAGGCTCCGCATGCTTGCGCGAGGCAGTGCGCGCTGTGGCGCAGCACGCTTGCTGCCCACACGCGACTGTTGTGCCTTGCTTTCGCCCCTGCCCACACGCCCATTGCTCACAGCCCACGACACAAGGCAGGGCTGCTGCCTTGTGATCGTGCACCATGCCCTTGCTCGCTGCATTCGTACCGCATGGGCCGAGCTCCCTTGCTCGTTGTCGCATGCCCGTACTATACAACACCCCTTAAGGGTAACACGTAGCGTCCATTGCTTTGTGCGTGCAAGTTATATGAGCGAGTCGCATAAAAATTAAAATTTTATATTCAAAATTAATGACAAATTAATAAATAATATTAATTTCATAATTTTAGGGCGAAAAATCGAAAATTTATTATTTAATTGATTTCCGATTAACATGGATTCAAGTCTAGGTCATAAAAATTTAAAATTTAACATAACTAATTATGGTGGTTTTGAATCATAGGTATCTAATTAAATTATAACTAATTATGAAAATCAAATTAATTCTAAATTATTCCAGTTTTCAAAAAATTAATCATAATTACAAATTAGATTGCATAATTAACAAGACTAGGTCAAACTTGTTAAACATATACAGTAGGTCAATCAAAAATTCAAGATTTATCAACAGGAATCGCAAATATTTGGCTTGGGCGTCGTCCTATCGGCCCAAAGGATCATAGGTAACTCGTCTGGCCATCTTCCTTTGGCGTCGTCGAGGCGCTTCTTGAGGTTGTTGATGATGATTTTGTTACTTGACTCGGCTTGGCCATTCGCTTGAGGATATCTTGGTGTTGAGGTGTGCAAGGTGATGTTATACCTACTGCAGAATTCTTTGGTTTTGTTGCTGATAAAATGAGAACCATTGTCGCAGACGATCTCGGAAGGGATACCGAACCGACTAAGGATATTTCGTTTGATGAACGAGATGACTTCAGTATCTCGAACTCGCTTGAAAGCTTCTGCTTCGATCCATTTGGAGAAGTAATCAGTCATTGCCAACATGAAGACGCGTTGTCCTGATGTTTGTGGTAAGGGACCTACTATGTCCATCCCCCATTTCATGAAGGGCCAAGGGGACATGATGTTAGGTTATGATACATATGACAATTCATAAATCATGCGGAAAAACCATAAAGCCAGGAAAGCATATTATTTACACATAATCATCTAGCATAGTTTAGATGCATACACTTTGTTGCGTGCCTTCCCTAGCTGCGCCCGAACCGAACAAGAACAAGTCTTTAGGACTCCAAGTGTCGTCCCTCCGCAGATAGTCCACAGCACGTCCGGATCCGCCTTAAGCTTGACCAACTAGGATCGCCCTTAAGGTACTTAGAATTTTCGGCACATATAGGCAATTGTATGACTGAATTTTTGCTCTCAAAAATCACTTTGAATACTCGATATAAATTGTGAGCATTGATCACCTATTTATAGGGCATGGGTATCGGATATTAGAATCCTACTAGGAAACGATTTAGTGAATCTGAATTAATCTAAAATTCAATCACTTAATTTATCTAGTAGACTTAGGAAATCAATCTTATACGAATCCTAACCGATCAAGGTTTCGTATGCAAGCACAAACACACACGCAGGCGCAGCAGCCCACGAGGGGCGAAATGCGCGCGCGCGCTGAGCCCAGGCCCAGCAAGTGCTCGCAGCCCACGAGGGGCGCGCGCCTGCTGGCCTTGCTCTCGCGTTTGGGCTTTGCTTGCTATGGTCGCGCGCGGGCTTTGCTAGGCGTTGGGCCTAGCTTCGTGCTAGGCCTTGCGTCTAGCAAGCTCGTCCGATGTTTATTCGTACGATACGCTTCCGATTAAATTCCCGGTTCCGGAATTCATTTCCGATAAGAACAATATTTAATATTTCCGATTCCGGAATCAATTTCCGTTTCGAACAAATATTTAATATTTCCGTTTCCGGAATTATTTTCCGATTCCGATAATATTTCCGATTCTGACAATATTTCCGTTTCCGGCAATATTTCCGATTCCGGCAATATTTCCATTTCCGATAATATTTCCGATACGTACAATGTTTCCGTTTCCGGCAACATCTACGACTAGGATAATATTTATATTTCTGATACGATCCATATTTCCGTTTCCGGCAATATCATCGGTTCCGGAGTATTCATTTCTTGCCTGTGACGATCTCAGCTCCCACTGAAACCAAGATCCGTCGATTCCGAATATCCATAGATGGAGTATTTAATGTCATTAAATACGTACTTGATCCGTTTACGTACTATTTGTGTGACCCTACGGGTTCAGTCAAGAGTAAGCTGTGGATTAATATAATTAATTTCACTTGAACTGAAGCGGCCTCTAGTCAGGCATTCAGCTCACTTGATCTCACTGAATTATTAACTTGTTAATTAATACTGAACCGCATTTATTAGACTTAACATTGAATGCATACTTGGACCAAGGGCATTATTTCCTTCACATGATAGGTTGGAGTACTTCACAAGGTTGATGAGAGATGGACGCGAACCGCTGGCAGGAGTCGCACCTCTTAGCAAAGGTGATTGCGTCTTTTTTTATGGTGGGCCAGAAATATCCCATGGTAAGGGTTTTGTGGGCTAAGCTTCTTCCTCCGGCGTGGTTTCCACATTCTCCATCATGTATGTTGCGCAATGTCGACTCGATCTCGTCATGATCTAGGCATCTCAGGTACGGTCCTGCAACCGATTTTCTGAACAATACTCCATGGATGAGGATGAATCTGGAGGCTTTCATGCGCAAGGACTTTTCGTGGGTGACTCCAGGTGGGGTTGTGTTGTATTTGAGCCAGTGTATGTAAGGGTCGCGCCATGAGGGCATTTGAGTAGGTTGGGACTGTTCGGTGATGGGCAGGTTATCTTTGGTGATGGCTGGATACATTAAGTAGACTACGAGGATGGAGATGAGTTTAGGTTTGATGTTTGAGCCAAGATTGGCTAAGGCGTCAGCCTGGGTGTTTTGGTCTCTTGGTATTTGTTGTGAGGTGTATGAGTCGAACTTGTTCACGAGCCTTTTTGCTATTTCCAAGTAGGACTGCATCTTTGAGTCCTTTGCTGCATACGAACCGTTAATCTGACTGATAATCAAAAAAGAATCACAATGTACCTCAAGTCGGTGGATATTCATGTCGAGTGCTAATGATAATCCCAGAATCAAGGCTTCATACTCCGCCTCGTTGTTGGTAGCTTTGAACTCGCAACAGACAGAGTGTACTATGGTGTCCCCTTGTGGCGACTTTAGCACGATGCCGAGACCTGTCCCCCGTATATTGGAGGAGCCGTCAGTATGTAGGGTCCATGTTGATGAGGATCCATTGTCGGTCAGTGTGTTGACTTCGTGATCGACTTCGTGTTGGAGGCTCGGGCTGAAGTCAGCCACAAAATCAGCCAGAGCTTGCGACTTGATGGCTGTGCAAGGTTCGTATCTGATGTCGTAACAACCTAATTGTATTGCCCATTTGGACATCCTGCCAGACAACTCGGGTTTCCTCATGATTGACTTCATTGGATAGTTAGTTCTAACAATGATAGGATGACATTTGAAATAAGGGCGCAATTTAACAGAAGCGACGACTAAAGCAACGACAAGTTTTTCGAGATGAGAGTACCTTGTTTCGGCGCTAAGTAAGGACTTACTGACGTAATAAACAGGTAGGTGTTTGCCGTCTTCCTCTCGTGCTAGTACCGCACTGATGGTCGCCTCCGTAACTGCAAGGTACACCTGTAGTTCTTCGTTGTCTTTTGGTTTGGACAGTAGCGGAGGGTTTGACATGTACTGTTTGAGTTGTTGTAATGCGGCTTCGTGTCGGTCAGTCCAGCTGAACTTCTCATTCTTCCTGAGGATGTCGTAGAACAATTTGCATTTGTCGGACGACCTGGAGATGAAGCGGTTGAGGGCAGCCACTCTGCCTGCTAACTTTTGTACGTCCTTCTGGTTTCGAGGTGATTGTAGGTTGATGATTGCGCGGATCTGATCAGGACTAGCTTCGATGCCTCTTTGAGTAATCATGTAACTTAAGAATTTTCCAGAAGAGACTCCGAACGAGCATTTTGTGGGGTTGAGCTTCATGTTGTACTCTCGCCACACGTCGAAGGCTTGTTGGAGATGCGTAATGTGATCCGAGGCTTTCTTGGATTTTATAAGCATGTCGTCGATGTAGACTTCCATTGTGTCGCTCAGCTGTTTTCTGAACATTTTGTTGACTAGGGGCTGATAGGTGGCGCCTGCATTCCTTAAACCGAACGACATGACCTTGTAACAATAAGTTCCCCGCTCCGTGATGAAGGCAGTTTTCTCTTGGTCTTCTGGGTGCTCAAAATCTGGTTGTATCCACTGAACGCATCTCATATCCCGCAGTAGCATCAACCATGGCGACGATGTGGGGTAAGGGAAAAGAATCTTTAGGGCATGCCTTGTTGATGTCGGTGAAGTCTATGCACACTCGCCATTTCCCATTCTTTTTTCTTACTACGACGACATTGGCCAACCATTCTGGGTATCTTACTTCCCTGATCTTTCTTGTATCTAGTAGTTGATGAACTTCATCGTTGATAATTTGGTTGCGTTCTGGAGCGAACTTCCGCCGCTTTTGTTTGACGGGCTTATGTCGGGGGTCGACACTGAGTTTGTGAATGATGACGTCTGGACTGATGTCGGACATATCTTCATGGGACCATGCGAAACAATCTGCATTGGCTCTGAGAAACGTGATAAGTTCCGACCTGATGTCGTCAGGTACGTCGCATCCAATAAAGACAACCTGTTCTGGTTTCGCAGGATCCAAGATGACCTCGTCGAGTTGCTCGGACTTGGGCTCATTGTAGCTTGCTGGTTCGGACCCGGACTGTAATTGCTATAATGAAGATTTATTTGTGGCTGAGGGCTTTAGGGCTGCTTTGTAGCATTCCTTGGACTCTTGCTGATCTCCCTTGATTTCTTGAACCCCCCACCGAGTTGGGAACTTGATGGTTTGGTGATACGTCATGGATCCATGGCCTGCCCAAGATAATGTTGTAAGATGAAGGGCAATCAATAACACAAAATTTTACCTGTTGGTTTATTCCTTGAGCATAAACAGGTAGGGTGACTTCTCCGAAGGTGGTCTTTGCTTCGCCATTGAACCCTATCAACACGGTGGACTTTTTAACGATATTTGTATCCAGGTTGAGCCCCATTTCCTTGAGGGCATTGAGCATCATCACGTTAGTCGAGCTACCGTTGTCGACAAGGACTCGTCTGACCATGCAGTTCCCAACAGGAATGGATATTACTAAGCCGTCA
Organism: Spinacia oleracea; assembly: GCF_020520425.1. Lineage (NCBI taxonomy): Eukaryota > Viridiplantae > Streptophyta > Magnoliopsida > Caryophyllales > Amaranthaceae > Spinacia > Spinacia oleracea. The sequence continues at coordinate 35,156,053 of NC_079492.1, forward strand.
TGATGTTTATCCGAGATGTTCCCTGCATCAGATTCATCAAACGATATAGGGGTTAGATATTTTGAGGCTACGGCTCGGGCCGTTCTGTCTATCTCGCTCTCTCGGGCGTTCCTCTTCGTTGCAGAATAAGTTAAACCACAAATGTGAGAACATCCAGCAACAAAATTCACAGTTTTAGTATGAGGGGGAGGTCGAGGAGGTCGAGATGGAGAATCAGAATTGTCTTTGTTGACAACACCGCGAGCTTTGTCCGACATGACGTCCTTGAGGTAACCATTTTTCAACAGATAGGCCACTTCTCTTCTCAACGCGACGCAGTCGTTGGTGGTGTGACCGATGTCAGCGTGGAAATCACACCATTTCGAAGGATTCTTCTTTGATTCGGGTTTGCTAGACTTCAGAGGCCACTGTACTGCTTTCCCCATCTTCGAGAGGTGGTTCATTAGACCTACAGTGTCAACACAAAAAGAATATTCATTAATTTTTGGTGGCAGGTCCGGACTACTCTTCCAGTCGGAGTCGTCGTCATCTTCAACCACTGCTACGTGTTGAGGTCGGGAATAAGGAGCAGGGCGATCATTGCTTCTCTTGGGATAGGGCAATCGTCTTTCCGTCTTCGAGTAGTCATTACCCCCGTTCCGAGAATGGAGAGTCTCTTCCAACCTTACTTGGGCCATTGCTTTGGCTTGAGCGTCTTCGAACGTCTTGCAGGGGTATTTGATTAGATCCCTACAGAGGTCGGTTTCGCCATACAATCCTTGCCTGAAAGCTTCGATAGCTGTCGGGACATCACATTCAGGAACAGTCACCTTCTCCCTGATGAACCGGGCTATGTAGTCTTTCCGGGGTTCGTCATGGCGTTGGATCACTCGGTATAAGTCGCTTGTCTGCTTCTCCAGGCACCTGCTGCTAGCAAACTGTTGATTGAACATGTTGTCGAGATGAGCAAAGGAGGTGATGCATCCATTTGGCAGGCTGGTTAACCACTTCAAGGCGGGCCCAACCAATGTCGAACTGAACCCCTTGCAAAGGCTGGCTTCTCTCATATGTTTGGGGACTGGAATGGTCATCATCCGTTGTTTGTAGGTCAAGATATGTTCCCTTGGATCGGACGTCCCGTCATACATAGGCATGTTGGGTGGGCTGAATCATTTTGGGATGTCTATTTCATCAATGGGATCAGCATATGGGGAGTCGGCATAATTGTCTAGGCTGGCTTCCTTGATTGGTGTTGGCACTCCTGGGATTTTGTTTATCATGGTCATGATTTGTTGGAGTTGGTGATTGGTGTTTTCGCAAATGTTGTTGAGCACTAGGACGAGAGGGCTGAAAGTTTCGGGAAGGCTGGCTTGGAGATGTTGATAATAGGTATTTTGTGGATAAACGCCATGAGGTTGATGGGGAGTGAACTGCGGCCCCACTTGTTGCATGTATGGGGGCGTTCCTTGAGTAGCGTGGGTACCTGCAACATAAGGGAAAGGGGTTACGAAACCGTGACTAACCGGAACGACTGACCTGTTAAGAGGAGTGTATGGAGAGTAGTTTCGAGAAGAGTCGGGTCGCATTAGGGCGTTTGGAAACGCTGCTTGTGGCGCCTGGCTGGCCAAAGGAACCGCGATCAACTGGGGGCTAAGGGGGGGTGCTCCTGGCGCCGAAGTGACTAAGTTGACGACAGGTTGGACGACTTGGTGAGAGAAGAGCTGGTCCCATGGTATTTGAGCTACTGGCGCTGATCCTTGTACCGGAAGTGTGACGGGCAGAGGCATCGACATGGTCATCATTAGAGGGGGCAACGAACGAGACACCGGAACAGATGCGGGAGCCGACACCATGGTGGATGTTGTCATGCCGACCTGAGGTGGGGTGACCCGGGCAGCCGTCGTGGCGACAATTGTTGCCGATGTTCCCGCAGAGGATGGTCGAATTGGGGGTGGCGGAAGCCAACTCGGGTTAGAGCGGGGCGGATTCGGTAGCGGGTCGAATTTGCGGATCTGTTCGAGGACAGGGCCTCCAGGTTCGCCAAAGGGTACGTGGAGGGGATGGTGTGGAGCAGCGTCAAGATCCAAGCGGCGGTTTAACCCGGAGGTGTCTCGCCGGTACTGGAACCTGGATCCGGTGGCGATGGAGGCGGTGGATCTGACTTGGGAGTGCAACGCTTCATTCTCTTTTTGGAGGATGTTGATGCGCTGCTCCATGGCTTCGAAGCGACGAGTAATTTCGTCGGATGAGCTAGCATTTCCGGCCATGGTGATTGGAATGGTATTATCGAGCTGCTTTTGATTGTCAGCCCCACGGTGGGCGCCAAATTGTTTTGGGCAAATTCGACTTAGAGACGAACTTGCTTTGATGAAGGTGCTAACAATCGATCGAGCTAGATAATTGAAAATGGTGAGAGCAAGTTGTAATAGCATAAGATAATCGTAGGTTTATTGCTTTGAAATCATGTGTGTAAAATAGACAAGACTAAGCCATTTTATAGGCATTTACAATAAAAGTGTAACGTTTATGCTTAATTGCACATAATTAGATAATAAATGCGTAACGAAGGCCGGCTTCATCAAGGGTTTGTAACGTTCGTTTTGAGCCCAGCAGTTGGGAGCAATGTTCGAATAATGCCACCTCGCGTCTTGCTGGCAGCCACGTATGCAATGTTTACCACATATGCCCACGTCACTAAGAGGGTATTTTCCCCCCTAACAGCCACTTGCTTGGAACCCAATACTTTGAATGACCTGGCCTCGACCCATTTGGTGAAATAATCGATGGCGACCAGTATGAACTCATGACCCCCGGTGCCTGTTGGAGTGACTTTGCCGATGACGTCGTTACCCCAGGCTGAGAATGGCCACGATGATGACTGAGAGTATATGGAGGAATGTGCTTCAGATTCGCACATTTTTGACATGTAGGACATTTCTTGACAAAGAAGTAGCAGTCCCGTTCGAGGGTAGTCCAGTAGTATCGTGCCCTGATGAGGGCTAGCATTTTCCCATTCATGTGGGTGCCACAGACTCCAGCATGTATGTCGTCCATGACTCTTTGAGCTTCGTGCTTGTCAACACATCGGAGGTTAGGACCGCCAAGGGACCTTTTGTATAGAATGCCGCCTTCTATGACAAAATTGGCTGATTGTAATCGTAGAGCCCTTTGATTTTTGCTTGAAAAGTGTGGGGGATACTCTGAATATTGTAGATACCTTTGGATGTCTGTAAACCAAGGTTCATCTTTGTCTTGCTCGACGGCGTCAGTAGCATGGACATATGCTGCTTCTTCACGTGTTTCAATTGTAAGTGGTATTTCAGCCATGCCGCTTGGAATGTTGATCATTGAGGCCAGTTTTTCCAGTGCATCGGTGAATTGATTCTCCTCTCTTGGGAGGTATGTATAGCGAAGCTCTTCTATTTGTTCAGACAGCTGCTCAAGATAGGACTGGTATGGAGCCAAGCTCTCGCTCCTCACTTTCCATTTGCCGGAAATTTGGTAGATGATTAGGGAGGAATCCCCGTATACTCGAAGTTTCTGGACACCTAGTGATAAGGCGGCTTCTAGGCCCATGATGCATGCTTCATATTCTGCCGCATTGTTTGTGACGTTGAATTACAGTTTTGCTGATATAGGAATGTGAGTGCCGTCTGGGGCTACTAGGATTACTCCAACACCACACCCGTTCTGGTTGGAAGCACCTTCAAAATGCATTGACCAACTGTCATCACTGGTCATTAAGATTTGCTCGTCGGGTAAGTCGTAATCTTCCTCTTCTGCCTCGACAGGACAGTCGGCTAAGAAATCGGAGACTGCTGAACCCTTGATAGACTTCTGTGGAATGTATTTGAGGTCGAATTCTGCTAGCATGACCAACCATCTGGACAACCGTCCGTTGAGTGCTGGTTTTTCTAATAGATACTTGAGAGGATCCGCTTTGCTGATAACATGTACTGTATGGGAGAGCATGTAGTGCCGTAGTTTCTTTGTGGCCTAAACCAAGGAGATCCTGAGTTTCTCGAGCTGAGTGTATTTGGTCTCGTACTCGATTAGCTTTTTGCTTATGTAGTATACGACGTTCTCCTTGCCTTCAATTTCCTGGGCAAGCATAGCCCACACTGTTGAATCTGTTGTTGTGAGGTAGAGCCTGAGGGGAATCCCTGGCATGACTGGCTTTAGCAGTTGTGGGTTGAAAAGGTAGCTTTTGATTGTGTCGAATGCATGTTGGCAGTCGTCATCCAACACTTTGGGCTCGCTTTTTCGGAGCTTTCAAAATACCGGTTCACAGATCATTGTGAGTCTTGAAATGAACCTGCTGATATATTGTAGTCTGCCGAGAAAACCCCGAATTTCCTTTTCATTCGTTGGTGGTTGCATCTCGAGAATTGCTTTGATTTTTGAAGGATCAGCCTCTATGCCTCGAGAGCTGATAACATATCCGAGTAACTTGCCTGACGTTACCCCAAATGCACACTTTTGAGGATTGAGCCTCATATTGTATTGCCTGAGCCTGTTGAAAATCTTTCGAAGTATCGAGGTATGCTCGTGTCGTTCTTTGGATTTGACGATCATGTCGTCGACATATACCTCAATTTCCCTGTGAATCATATCGCTCATGATGGCTGTGGCTGTTCTTTGATAAGTTGCTCCTGCGTTCTTTAGTCCGAACGGCATAACTGTATGCAATATGTGCCCCACTGAGTGATGAAGGTTGTCTTCTCCATGTCCTCCTCTGCCATGGGAATCTGATTGTAGCCTGCATACCCGTCCATAAAAGAGAGTAAGGCGTGATTTGCCGTGTTGTCGACCAAGATGTCGATGTGAGGCAATGGAAAACCGTCTTTAGTGCTGGCCCTGTTAAGATCCCTGTAGTTCACACACATTCGTACTTTTCCATCTTTCTTTGAAACTGGGACGACATTTGCAATCCATTCTGGATATTTTGCTTCTCGAATAAACCCGGCCTCTAGCTGCTTGGAGACTTATTCTTTAATTTTGAGGGAAACATTCGGTTTCATGCGACGGAGTTTCTGATTGATGGGTTTTGAACCTAGAATGAGGGGAATTGTATGCTGACCGATGCTTGGATCAACCCCTGGCATATCATGATAGGACCATGCGAAGATGTCTACATACTCCGAAAGTAGCTTGACAAGATCGTCCCGCTCTACTTGAGAAAGAGTTAAACCAATCTGAACTAGTTTTGAATCACTGCTGTTAGAAACGTTGATTTTTTCTGTTTCCTCAATTATGGGCGTCCTGTTTTTGTGATTTTCGATAGCTTTTAGAAATTCAAAGTCAATTTCTTGTGAAGCAAAGTTGTTTGGATTAGGATTGTGTTTTGAATTAGGACTCGAAGAGTAAGTAGAAATTGAAGTGTTATTGAAATCAGCAATCATTACATCGATTGTTTTGACTTGAAGCTCGGCCTTTAGAGGCTCTTGATTGATGCAAGACTCTAGTTCTAGACACTTAGACTCATTGCTAGACTCAGAAATTGAAAGACAGATGCTGGACCTGGACAAAGACACTTAATCATAAAGATAGTTCTCAGGGTATTCCCAGACATCTGCGCCATAATCGTCATAATCATCGAAGATGGGGCTGCATGCACAGACTTTCAGGACTTGATCCCAGACTTGATTCCATGTGCTGTAAGGAAATGCGGCGAAGCTGCCCTTGCATGAAGTGTTGAGCCCTAAGAGGAACATTCTCACCATTTTTCCCTCTGGCAGTTCGAGCTGAATTGTATGAGCGGAGATTGCCCATCTGTGGTAGTATTCTTGAATGCACTCGTCCTTTTCCTGGCGTACAGCCGGCTTTTGCTTGATGAGAGTGTCTCAGAAGCTTGAACCTTTGAGGGTGAGGCAGGCAGGGCCATCTAGTATTTCCTCGAACCAAGGCTCTTTGAATAGTAGGTCGAAGTTAGTAGGCACATCGATAACCAAGAACTCAGCTTTGTCGTAATAGGTGTCAAAGGAGACAACCAGCTCGAGGACTCCCAAGACTTGGTATGTGACACCCTGGAGTTTCACAGTTTGTTGGGCACTTAACATGAGATCGTACTCGGAGAAACCTAAAGCCTTCAAGGTGGCGAGTGGACAGATGTTCTCCTGCATGTTGGTGGTTACCCTAGGTTCGGGGATCACCCAGTTTTGAGCACTTGGAAGTAGATGGCAAAAGCTTGGCACCATCATCTCGTAACCTGGCTTGCATATTGTGGAGATCAAATTGAAGGGGAATTCCTCTTCTTCATCTTCGCAGTCATAGGAGATGGCTTGCACGGAGGGGGTTTTCTTAGCCCCGGGTGGTAAGGGTAAGGTCTTGTTTTCGATCATGTTCTTGTTTTCGATGTCATGACCCTTCCCCTGATCGTACTTGCAATGGGCTGCCGGATCCCAACTCTTGGATCTTTTGTCGACCAGCGGATCAGGTGTTGGACCGATTGGTGCTATTACTTGTTTTTCAACCAGCCGATCGAAAGCCTCACTGTAAGAAATTCCGAGGTTTGTGAAGACCCTATGTGGCCTGTCTTGATAGTTGCGCTGATTAGCATTGCTTTTGAAGTTGTTTGTCTTTGGACCTTGAGGAGCCTCTAGGGCGTTAACCTCGTGAACTTTGTGTGTTGTCTCAGGTCTCTTTCCCTTCCACTTTTCAGCTTGCGGAGCTGGGGTTGCTGGTGCTTTCATCAGGTCATCCTCTATGTCGACCCTGATGTCGTAGGTTCTCTTGAAGCTTTCCAAGCCTAGGTACTTCATGTGAGCATTGTATTTCGGAAGAAGACCAGCAATAAAGATCTTGACCAGTTCTATCTCGGAGGGCCGGGTTACCATTTGGGATGCCATTTCTCTCCACCGGTTCAGGTAAGTAGTGAAGCCTTCCTGAGGCCCTTTCCTGAGAACATCTAGTTCCCTTAGAGTAGTTTGGAGTTGAATGTTGGGCTTATATTGCTCCATGAATGCTCGAGCAACCGCTTCCCATGTATTTGTTTGATGTTCCTTGAGTGAATAGTACCACTTCTGGCAGACAGGTTCCAGAGACATAGCGAATACCATTGGGTATAGCTCGAGTTCGACCCCCTTGATGGCCATTGTAGCTCTGAAGTTCTTGAGACTGTACTTGGGATTGTCAGTTGATTTGAATTTTGGAATATCATTGGCGGAGAATTTGTCTGGCAGATTTGCCTTCCCCTTGAGGTTGTCCTCCATTGAGGTGTCGAAGTAGTTCTCTTGATTGGTAACCTTACTGACAAGACTCTCGATCTTCTTGGTTAAATCATCAGTGAGCGCGCCCTGTTCCACGGCACCCAGTCGGTTGCTTATGTTCTCCACGTTGGCGCTGAGGCTGGCGAAAGCCGTTAGGAGTTGAGTGAGTTGATCAGAGGCAGACATTTGGACTGTTTCTTGAATGGGGCTAGAAGTTTGATTTGTAGGAGATGAACTGGCTGCTCGTTCGATGCCAGCTATGAGGGAGGCTAGGGCTGATGGATTTCTTTTCAACCTCTCTCCTCTTCGACGAACCCATAGGATCCTTGGACTCCTATTTAGAACACACCAGACGACTTTAGAACGTGGACTTCCCGACACATGATATGATTTGCATGCAATGAATGAGACCTAGACTTGACTCTATGTGCCACTCCGAAGATTCGGGATTTTTGGGTTTTTGTACTTGTATCCTGGATTTGCAACCCGTTGGAAATATTTGAGAGGAGCCTTCATTCTTTTGTGGAAGTTGACTCTTTGTACTAGAACTTGGAATATCGAAAAATGAATATTTCGACCTATTGGAAATTGGACTATTTTAAAGGGAATTTCAACCCGTTCGAGAATTATGGAAATTGGACTTGTACTAGGAAATTGAATTTAATATTATTTCAAGGGAATTTCAACGCGTAGATATTTTAGGGGGATTTCAACCCGTTGGACTTGGAGTATTTGAAGGGAATTTCAACCCGATTGAAAGGGAATTGATTTTGTATTATTTCAAGGGAATTTCGACCCGTCAATATTTTAGGGGAGTTTCAACCCGTTGGATCTTGGAATGTTTGAAGGGAATTTCAACCCGATTGAATGGAATTGATTTTTTATTATTTCAAGGGAATTTCAACCCGTCAATATTTTAGGGGAATTTCTACCCGATTGGAAAATTGGACTTGTACTATTTCAGGGGATTTTCAACACGTCGGAAGTATTTGGAATGGGGTTTGTATTATTTCAGGCGACTTTCAACCCGGAGATAGAATATGGAATTTGAATTTGTATTATTTCAGGGGATTTTCAACCCATTGGAAGATTGGACTTGTATTATTTCAGGGGATTTTGAACCAGTTCGAAGTATTTTGAATTTTGTACTGGGGAGCAAATAGAAAAAAAGAGTTTTCGTAACTTGAAGGTGAATTTGAAATTTGAATTTGACTCGAAGTTTGGACTTTGAAATGGAAAAGACGCACTTGGAATCTTGAAGTATAGGACTTGAAATTGAATTGAGGACTTCGAACTTGAAGTTTGAAATATAGAATAGAAAGTCGGCATTACGACGGCATGAATTTGGAACTAGATACTTTGAGTATAGGACTTGAAGATTGAAGGATTGATTCGAAAAATTGGCCTTATGCCGGCCATGAGTTTTGACATTCGAACTTCAGACTTTAAGATTGGTATTGACAACTTGAATTTGAGGTTTGAAGACATGAATGTTTGATAGAGAAAAATCCGGCATTACGCCGTTGGATTTGGGTTTTGAACTTGAAACTTGACTAGAAAATCCGACATTATGGCGCCGTTGGATTTGAGTTTTGAACTTTGAAATTTGACTAGAAAATTATGACACCGTTGGATAGAGCCTTGAATTTGGAACTTGAAACTCGAAATTGGAACTAGAAAATCCGGCATTATGGCGCCGTTGGATTTGGACTTGAAAATTGAATTTGAACTTGAAACTCGAAATTTGGACTAGAAAATCCGGCATTATGACGCCGTTGGACGGATTTGAACTTTGAAAATTGAGGCTTTGGACTAGAAAATTTGAATTTGAACTTGAAACTCGAAATTTGGACTAGAAAATCCGGCATTATGACGCCGTTGGATTTGAACTTTGAAAATTGAGGTTTTGGACTAGAAAATTTGAATTTGAACTTGAAACTCGAATTTTGGACTAGAAAATCCGGCATTATGACGCCGTTGGATTTGAACTTTGAAAATTGAGGTTTTGGACTAGAAAATTTGAATTTGAACGTGAAACTCGAAATTTGGACTAGAAAACCCGGCATTATGACACTGTTGGATTTGAACTTTGAAAATTGAGGTTTTGGACTAGAAAATTTGAATTTGAACTTGAAACTCGAAATTTGGACTAGAAAATTCGGCATTATGACGCCGTTGGATTTGAACTTTGACTTGGAAACTTGAGGTTTGGATTTGAAAATCCGGCATTATGACGCCGTTGGATAGAATGTTGAACTTTGAAACTTGGAATTTGGGCTCGAAAATCCGGCATTATGACGCCGATGGATTGAGTTTGGAATTTGGAACATGGAATTTGAACTCGAAAATCCGGCATTATGACGCCGTTGGATTGAATTTGGAATTTGGACTCGAAAATCCGGCATGATGACGCCGTTGGATTGAATTTGGAATTTGGAACTTGGAATTTGGACTCGAAAATCCGGCATGATGACGCCGTTGGATTGAATTTGGAATGTGTAACTTGGAATTTGGACTCAAAAATCCGGCATTATGACGCCGTTGGATTGAATTTGGAATTTGTGCGTGAGGCGTGTTTAAGGGTTTTGAATCAAATGGAGTGACACTCCTAAAGACCCTAAAATTTGCGATTTAGATGCATGAGGTTTGAATGATGCTCCTAGGGGTTTGGTTTCCTAGTTGGAGGCTAATGGGTTTTGGCAAGCTAGAACTCGAGGTTAGCCATTCACGCGTGCAAAGACGCCCACAAAATGCACAAGTAGCACGTTGTCACAGTAGTCATGAATATGAATGCGACATGCAAAGTTCTCAAACAATATGGTTTTCGAAAAATGCATGAAATGCCTAGATTGAAATTGAAATCGTACTTGAATTAGTATTCGTAAAGCTCTTTTTTCGGCACTCGTTCACGAGGTTGTTAGGTTATGATACATATGACAAAACATAAATCATGCGGAAAAACCATAAAGCCAGGAAACATATTATTTACATGCCCGCACTATACAACACCCCTTAAGGGTAACACGTAGCGTCCATTGCTTTGTGCGTGCAAGTTTTATGAGCGAATTGCATAAAAATTAAAACTTTTATTTCCAAAATTAATGACAAATTAATAAATCATATTAATTTCATAATTTTAGGGCGAAAAATCGAAAATTTATTAATCAATTAATTTCCGGTTAACATGGATTCAAATCTAGGTCATAAAAATTTAAAATTTAACACAAATTAACAATTTTTATGGTGGTTTTTAATCATTGGTACCTAATTAAATTATTAATTAATTATGAAAATCAAATCAATTCTAAATTATTCGAATTTCAACAAATTAATCATAATTACAAATTAGGTTGTATAATTAACAAGGCTAGGCATTCAAACTTGTTAAACATATACAGTAGGTCAATCAAAGATTCAAGATTTATCAACAAGAATCGCAAATATTCAATTTAACATCTTAAATTTAAAAACTTTTGCGTTCGAAAAACTAAAACCTCCGAAAAGTCATAGTTAATCTTTGAATTTGGGAATTCTGGGTTTCGGCGAAATTTTAGAATGCCTTTTACATGCGGAATTGACACAAAAATCACTCGATTTGGTTGAGTAACGAACATTCTGCCGAAAAACTGCGTACATATAATTAAATAAACACAATTATCAATTAATTAACAGTTACGAAAATTAATCACCCCTTTTAATTCCTTGCAAATTTGTAACATTTAACCATGTTTATGCAATTTAGATTATGAAAATAATAAGAGGCTCGTGATACCACTGTTAGGTTATGATACATATGACAAAACATAAATCATTCGGAAAAACCATAAAGCCAGGAAACATATTATTTACACATAATCATTTAGCATAATTTAGATGCATACACTTTGTAGCGTGCCCTCCCTAGCTGCGCCCGAACCGAACAAGAACAAGTCTTTAGGACTACAAGTGTCGTCCCTCCGTAGATAGTCCACAGCACGTCCGGATCCGCCTTAAGCTTGACCAACTAGAATCGCCCTTAAGGTTGCTTAGGAATTTCGGCTATTTAGGTGCAAGTGTATGGCTGATTTTTCTTCAAAATCTTACCTTTAGAATACTTCAATTGTGTCTATAAATTATGACGCTAGGCACCTATTTATAGAGGTATGGAAAAGGAATTATAATCCTAATAGAATTTGGATTTATTAATTAGAATCCAACTTGAACTCTAAATAATAAACTTAATCTATTAGGACAATACACGAATTCCGATAGGATTAGGATTCGTTACGAACATGAGAATCGTATGGCCACGAGCATCGCACCACCCGCGCAGGCCTTGCGGCCCACACGAGCAGCCGCTGCTCGCAGCCCAACAGCACGTCTAGCGTGCGCACACCAAGGCCTTGCTGGGCCTGGCCTTCCGCTGGGCCTGGCGAGGCTGTGGCAGCTCCATGTTGGGCGCTCGGCTTGCTAGGCGTGGGCCTGGCTTCGTGCTGGGCCTTCGTCTAGCAAGCCTCGTCCGATGCTAATTCGTACGATGCGCTTCCGATTAAATTCCCGGTTCCGGAATTCATTTCCGATACGAACAATATTTAATATTTCCGATTCCGGAATTAATTTCCGTTTCGAACAAATATTTAATATTTCCGTTTCCGGAATTATTTTCCGATTCCGATAATATTTCCGATTCTGATAATATTTCCGTTTCCGGCAATATTTCCATTTCCGATAATATTTTCCGATACGTACCATGTTTCCGTTTTCGGCAACATCTACGACTTGGATAATATTTATATTTCCGATACGATCCATATTTCCGTTTCCGGCAATATCATCGTTTCCGAAGTATTCATTTCTTGCTTGTGACGATCTCAGCTCCCACTGAAACCAAGATCCGTCGATTCCGAATATCCCTAGATGGAGTATTTAATTCCATTAAATACTTGATCCGTTTACGTACTATTTGTGTGACCCTACGGGTTCAGTCAAGAGTAAGCTGTGGATTAATATAATTAATTCCACTTGAACTGAAGCGGCCTCTAGCTAGGCATTCAACTCACTTGATCTCACTGAATTATTAACTTGTTAATTAATATTGAACCGCATTTATTAGACTTAATATTATATGCATACTTGGACCAAGGGCACTATTTCCTTCAGTCTCCCACTTGTCCTTAGGGACAAGTGTGCATTACCTAATTCCTTTGTCGCTCGATGCTTGCTCTTGAACATAAGGTTAGAGTTGTCATCCTTATTATGTCCAGAGGTGTTTCTCGGTTTCAGAGTTCAACTGATCAAATAAACAGATAATCATAGCCTATGATTCATCCGAGCACGGCTATGCATTTTACAGTTTTTAGCTCTCCGAGTGGCCTTGTACAACTTTTAAGCATCTCATCCCGATATATGGGAGGACAATCCAAATCTTGCGATCTTGAGATTAGACTTCGTTTGATAGGTGATTACCTGAGCGTTGCCTTTATAGCCTCCTTTTATGGTGCGACGGTTGGTCAACGTCAAAGTAACCAGTTCTCAAACAAGTAATCTCAAATCACTCAGGTATTGAGGATTTAGTGTCTAATAATTTTAATGAAATTTACTTATGACAGATTTTTATCTCTTACAATAAAGTTTCATAGGTCTGTCCGATACTAGTCTTCCCAAAGTAAGTATCTATGCAAATGATTACGACATTGCCATGTCCACATAGTTCAAGAAACAGAACTACTAGTTATCTTGCATTCTAGTCGTCTAACGTTTTCTATGCGTCCATATTTATAGAAAACTCCGACCAGGGACCATTTTCAAATTTTGACATTCAAGTTCACTTGATATACATTTCTTAGTCACAGGACTTTTCTTGACAGTCTATCTTGAATATTTCGTCAAATTTGAAGGGACTCATCATTTAATACTAAACCAAGATTAAATGAAATATGAAAATACATTTCATATATGATAAATGTTCAACCCCAATGTTTTACAACCATGGGCCTCAAACCCATTTTTAAAACAGTTCATGGAATTCAAAGCTATGCTTGATTTCCAGTGCTACAATGTAAGTGTTGCCTCTCACTTGTTGAATAGGTTTAGTTATCATGCTTTGCGAATCTTAATATCATTTTCATCGAATAATATTCGAGATATGATGATAAGATCTTTTGAGTTTGTTTATTATGTGATCTAGTCTTTCTTACTTCGATAGTGGTTCTACGCATTTTGCAATGAAGAACCATCAAGTCAGCAGACATGTGATCCACCCAGGATCAGTGAAGAACTTTTTTAATGTAAACAACTCAGTTTTATTGCTTCTTAGGCAATAAGTACTTCAACTTCAACTGTATAGGTTGCTAGTGATGCTTTGGTTTGGATTTACTTATCCAAGCAGTTCACGGATATGTGGAAGACTTTCCAGCTGTATCTTAGAACATAGAAATTATTATATTAATTTCTCACGCAACAACTCATGGTCTCCAATCCATGTTGCCTATTCAAAACACGATGCTCTATAGCTCGTCCTTGGCAATGGTTAACTCCAAGGGAATCTTGCTTGATCCTTTGCCAGTGTTTATGCGTGTAGCATCAATATTTAGCATATCCTTATTTCCTTGAATCAAGAACTATTCCTATGTACCTTTTCAAGTAACATAAGTATTCTTGATCTCAATCTAGTTGATCTTCACTTAGATCAATAGAGATTGGTATATGTTCGTCATGCCTAAAGACATACGATACATTTTTGGCGATCCTCATATTATATCATACATGATAAATTCTTTTGCAGAATAATTCCCAATTGAATTCTATTCATGTAACTTTAGCTTATCTAGTTTCAGTAGATACTAAATCCAGCTGAATTCTTTGATGTATAAGCATTTACTAATTTTAGGGAATCTGGATTTCGTCATAGCTTTCTTACAGGTCACAAACTCATTAATCTACATGATAATAGTTTGACTGCAAGTTGTAGGTTTCTTCACTATCTAATAGAAGAATCGCATAGCTTCAGTGACCTGATCTCCATGTTTCTTCACTATCTAATAGAAGAATCTCATAGTTTCAGTGACTTGAACTCTATGCCTACTTGGGTATAGAACATCAAACAATAGAATATCAATAGCCACTTGAAAGTCCTTTGAATATTCTGTTCTCCTTGAAGCACTTGTAAAGTCTTCTAAGAGATGTTTATTCTTTAAAGCCACTTCTAAAGTCTTTAAAGAATAAGTTTGGATTTTCTGAAGCACTTCGAAAAGCCTCCAGAATGTCCGTTTATGTTTGTTATTTGCCTCGAAGACTTTCGAGGTCTATTTTCTCCCACTTGTCATTTTGGAAACGAATCTCCAAAAGGACATCATTTCGAGCAAACAAACATTATGTTCTCAAAAATTCGTGGTAGAAACAATACCCTTGTGTCTCATTTGAATAAATCACAATGAAACGTATATCTATACTTGGGCCTTAGTTTGTTGAATAACAAACACTAAGCTCCCTCTGAGTTTAGCAACTCTCTAGATATAAAAAGTTATTCTGAAATTACTTTTCAATAGCTTTGACGAATTTGGTTTAGTTTGGTGGTAGTTGAGCTTTTTGTTTTAGAAATTATAGGAAAAGTCTTTATGATTCATCATTAATCGAATCAAGTACTAATTGACTTCGATTATTCCAACTAAGATATGCCATATCTTATGGACCTAGATTGTGAAATTACAACACACAATCATTGATGATCATATTTGGTCTCAAGTAATCATCAACATGATCTAACCTAGATCATTATGATTTCTTGCCAAGTGGATTTTATACTTCTGAATCTTGGAACTACCCAAACAGATTCAACTTATATCACATTTGAGTCAATAAACCTATATTCACTCAAATCCATGTGAAATAATAAAGTCATAAAATCTTTCTTTAGCTTTGAACTCTATTGTCTAGGCGTTCTAACAATAGTTCATATCTTTTGTTACTTTCAACAAGTAAGACTAGCTTGTCTTGAATTGATCTAGAAATCAATCAACTTTCAAAAGTCCATCAAAATAGAGCTTATGAATGTTAACTTGTTGATATGGTCTAAGCAACAATGCTAAAGGTTAGTGGAACTCAAATCAAGAGATTGATTTGAACTCAAATCTTGCTTGATCCTTTGCCAGTGTTTATGCGTGTAGCATCAATATTTAGCATATCCTTATTTCCTTGAATCAAGAACTATTCCTATGTACCTTTTCAAGTAACATAAGTATTCTTGATCTCAATCTAGTTGATCTTCACTTAGATCAATAGAGATTGGTATATGTTCGTCATGCCTAAAGACATACGATACATTTTTGGCGATCCTCATATTATATCATACATGATAAATTCTTTTGCAGAATAATTCCCAATTGAATTCTATTCATGTAACTTTAGCTTATCTAGTTTCAGTAGATACTAAATCCAGCTGAATTCTTTGATGTATAAGCATTTACTAATTTTAGGGAATCTGGATTTCGTCATAGCTTTCTTACAGGTCACAAACTCATTAATCTACATGATAATAGTTTGACTGCAAGTTGTAGGTTTCTTCACTATCTAATAGAAGAATTTGCATAGTTTCAGTGACCTGAACTCCATGTTTCTTCACTATCTAATAGAAGAATCTCATAGTTTCAGTGACTTGAACTCTATGCCTACAAGGGTATAGAACATCAAACAACAGAATATCAATAGCCACTTAAAAGTCCGTTGAATATTCTGTTCTCCTTGAAGCACTTGTAAAGTCTTCTAAGAGACGTCTATTCTTTAAAAGCCACTTCTAAAGTCCTTAAAGAATACGTGTTCGGATTTTCTAAAGAACTTCGAAAAGCCTCCGGAATGTCCTTTATGTTTGTTGTTCGACTCGAAGACTTTCGAGGTCTATTTTCTCCCACTTGTCATTTTGGAAACGAATCTCCAAAAGGACATCATTTCGAGCAAACAAACATTATGTTCTCAAAAATTCGTGGTAGAAACAATACTCTTGTGTCTCATTTGAATAAATCACAATGAAACATATATCTATTTTTGGGCCTTAGTTTGTTGAATAACAAACACTAAGCTCCCACTGAGTTTAGGAACTCTTTAGATATATTATGAAAAGATACTTTTCAATAGCTTTGACGGATTTGGTTTAGTTTGGTGGTAGTTGAGCATTTTGTTTTAGAAATTATAGGAAAATTCTTTATGATTCATCATTGATCGAATCAAGTACTAATTGATTTCGATCATTCCAACTTAGATATGCCATATCTTATGGAGCTAGATCGTGAAATTACATTACACAATCATTGATGATCATATTTGGTCTCAAGTAATCATTAACATGATCTAACCTAGATCTTTATGATTTCTTGCCAAGTGGGACTTATACATCTGAATCTTTGAACTAGCCAAACAGATTCAAAGTTATATCACATTGAGTAAATAAACCTATATTCACTCAAACCTGTGTGAAATAATAAAGTCATAAAACCTTTCTTTAGCTTTGAACTCTATCGTCTAGGCGTTCTAACAATAATTCATATCTTTTGTTACTTTCAACAAGTAAGACTAGCTTGTCTTGAATTGATCTAGAAATCAATGAACTTTCAAAAGTCCATCAAAATAGAGCTTTTGAATGTTAACTTGTTGATATGGTCTAAGCAACAATGCCAAAGATTTGTGGAACTCAAATCAAGGGGTTGATTTGAACCTAGTAAAGTTTTTATTGTTAAAGAGTTGTTTGTTTTAATCAAGCATATTGACTCAACCCGTAATTGACCATTTCATTCAAATAAACAAACAAACATTGTTTTTGTTTTTATTGAATGTGAGTCTTTCTGTGTATGAAAACAGAAATTTAGGTATGCTGATTATGGAACAAAATAGCCATTAAGTTCCAGCCTTTGAAAGGACTTAAAACAAACTAGATGACCCTACAACTAATGTAGCATTTCCATGCTTCATTTCCCACTTGTAGGCCATTAGTGTAGCCTAGCTTCCATTGTTTGAGTTATTATCGAAGTAAGAACCTCAAACGGTATATGATACCAAGGAAGTTTGATTGCTAGGTCACTTCTCTTTATACATAAACTTATAGGTAGAAACGGAATCGTAAATTCCTTTCATTTGTTCCTTGTTTTACTATTTCTTGTACCCTTTCTAATAGCCTTAAGAATTTAATTCTCTAGTGTTGACTTTTATACTTTGTTAAACATGTCCAATGTCACCAACAAGGTTCTTTACCATTTTAATTTATGTTGAATATTCTGTTTCAACTAGATGATCTTACCAGAAGCTTCTAAAGTTCTCTAAGCATCGATCCATTCGAATGTCTAGGGACTAGACTCATTCGAGAATTAAATGGACGAAGATATTAGGTCGTTAACCACTGGTAAAGCTGAGCGTTTAAACTCAATGCTTTATGATCTCAAAACTACATTGTATTTTTGAATCCACAAGCAACAATCGGTTCGCCATTCGATTTTGATATTCGAAAACAACCATAAAAGTCGCTAAAAGAAACATACATTTTAAATTGCTCATTTTCTCTCATTTCCGTGAATCGTTCTTGGATTCATTTCCAATCGAGGAAATTTACTGTTACCTTTCTAAAATGATTTACTGCAGTGCAAGATATTTAATTATAAACAATAATTAAAACATACATTGAAGCATGCAAAGTCTAAACATTTATCATCAGTAATAACTTGAAAATTAAAGCAATCATGCAATTTAAACAAGTCATTGGCATTTTATTAGAATTTATTGTTCCGGCAGGTGTGAATAAAATGATTCCAAGACCCTAAAATCATTGAAGAATTAAGCACATTATGATTGACTCAATTCTAAAATATTTTAGGTAAGCAAAAGCCTTTTGCTAATAGTCTAGAAACTACTCTTGGTTGATATGTACATCTAAGAACTTATTGGGAAAACCTATCGAATTTGCCACGACATAAAAGGACTCCTTACTTATATCGTTGAGTTTCACCAAAACTAACATGTACTCACAATTATTTGTGTACCATAACCCTTTAGGACCAATAAGTAACACCTCGCTGAGCGAAAACTATTACTAGATTGATGTAAAGGATATCTAAGTAAGTGTTTATTTTGGCATGGCACCTTTTAACTCAATTTTTAAGTTTGGAACTTAAGGCTCTTACTATGTTGGTTAGATTTTAAGTGAACTAAAATCCTTAATCATGCAACATAACCAAGCTTTGATCTCATGCATATTTAAGACATATTTAATAGCAATAAATAACTTAAAGCATGCATAAGATAAATGTGATCTAGTATGGCCCGACTTCATCTTGAAGCTTCTACTTCAAAGTCCGTGTTGAAAATGGATTGGAAACTCCGTCTTGAATTTCACCGTGGGAGGCGCCATTTTCTTCAAATAGGATAAGCTATAATTAAACTAATTACAACTATTTGATGGTACCCAGACCATATTTGAATTGAAAAACAAATTTGGTGCTATACATTCAAATTAATGGTACGCAGACCATATTTTCTATCCTATTTAGGCCATATTAGTCACTTCATAACCTGCAAAACAGTGCATATATAATATATACCATTTACCCATTCATTATCATGAATGGCCCACATAATTGGTTAGTGAAAACACATTGTATGCATCACATAAATATTTGCAGCAATTAATTAAGGGCACCAATAATCTACCAATTATTCAGTCCTTATTAATTGTAATCAAGTTGTTTAACCTTAAAGGATTTCTAGACCTAATCAAGAGTTTATGACTAAAATTGCTCCCACTTAAACCAATTAATTCATATGCTTTACTAATTTTAAACATAAAAATGTATTTCTAGTCTAACCGGAAACATGCAAATTTAATTAAAATTTAAAGCTCATATAAAATTTATAATCGAATCCATTAATTTAACTTTTTTCAGTTGAATTAAACGAATTTTAATTAATTCAAGGTTTAATTTTAGTAAAATAATTGGTATAAATAAAATTTATAATAATTATAATATTCAAAATTAAAATCCGAGAAAACAATTTAAATTATTAATTTTAAAATTAATTAAAATTATTTCCGAACTAAAATTCAAAATTAAATTTGAAACGACTCAATCGAGACACGACGAGGCACTTGGGCTTGCGCCCCAAGCCCCATCGAGTGCACGAGGCTTAGCGCCCCTTAATTGTTCGTACAGCAACACGCAAGCAACCAGACGCAACGCAGCACTATAGGCCACGCTGCGCGCGCGCTTGCTCGCTCGTCGCGCCTGCAGGCCACACGCAACGCGGCACTGCAGGCCACGCTGCGCACGCCCGCTTGCTCGTCGCCTTGCGTCTGCTTGCTTGCTGGGCGTGGCAGCGCGCGCTGTGGCGCAGCACGCTTGCTGCCCACACGCGTCTGCCACTGGCCTGCGCCTTGCCCTTCGCCCTTGCCCACTCGCCCACATGCGCACAACACTCGACACAGGGCAGCGTGCTGCCTTGTGCTCGTGTGCCATGGCCCTTGCTCGTTGCATCGTACCGCATGGGCGACGAGCTCCCTTGCTCGTCATCGCATGCCCGCACTATACAACACCCCTTAAGGGTAACACGTAGCGTCCATTGCTTTGTGCGTGCAAGTTTTATGAGCGAATTGCATAAAAATTAAAACTTTAATTTCCAAAATTAATGACAAATTAATAAATCATATTAATTTCATAATTTTAGGGCGAAAAATCGAAAATTTATTATTCAATTAATTTCCGATTAACATGGATTCAAATCTAGGTCATAAAAATTTAAAATTTAACACAAATTAACAATTTTTATGGTGGTTTTTAATCATTGGTACCTAATTAATTATTAATTAATTATGAAAATCAAATCAATTCTAAATTATTCGAATTTCAACAAATTAATCATAATTACAAATTAGGTTGTATAATTACAAGGCTAGGCATTCAAACTTGTTAAACATATACAGTAGGTCAATCAAAGATTCAAGATTTATCAACAAGAATCGCAAATATTCAATTTAACATCTTAAATTTACAAACTTTTGCGTTCGAAAAACTAAAACCTCCGAAAAGTCATAGTTAGGCTTTGAATTTGGGAATTCTGGGTTTCGGAGAAATTTTAGAATGCCTTTTACATGCGAAATTGACAAAAAAATCACTCGATTTGGTTGAGTAACGAACATTCTGCCAAAAAACTGCGTACATATAATTATATAAACGCAATTATCAATTAATTAACAGTTACGAAAATTAATCACCCCTTTTAATTCCTTGCAAATTTGTAAAATTTAACCATGTTTATGCAATTTAGATTATGAAAATAATAAGAGGCTCGTGATACCACTGTTAGGTTATGATACATATGACAAAACATAAATCATGCGGAAAAACCATAAAGCCAGGAAACATATTATTTACACATAATCATTTAGCATAATTTAGATGCATACACTTTGTAGCGTGCCCTCCCTAGCTGCGCCCGAACCGAACAAGAACAAGTCTTTAGGACTCCAAGTGTCGTCCCTCCGTAGATAGTCCACAGCACGTCCGGATCCGCCTTAAGCTTGACCAACTAGAATCGCCCTTAAGGTTGCTTAGGAATTTCGGCTATATTAGGTGCAAGTGTATGGCTGATTTTTCTTCAAAATCTTACCTTTAGAATACTTCAATTTTGTTTATAAATTATGACCCTAGGCACCTATTTATAGAGGTATGGAAAAGGAATTATAATCCTACTAGGATTTGGATTTATTAATTAGAATCCAACTTGAACTCTAAATAATAAACTTAATCTATTAGGATTAGGATTTAATCAATACACGAATTCCGATAGGATTAGGATTCGTTACGAACATGAGCATCGTATGGCCACGAGCATCGCACCACCCGCGCAGGCCTTGCGGCCCACACGAGCAGCCGTTGCTCGCAGCCCAACAGCACGCCTAGCGTGCGCGCACCAAGGCCTTGCTGGGCCTGGCCTTGCGCTGGGCCTGGCGAGGCTGTGGCAGCTCCATGTTGGACACTCGGCTTGCTGGGCGTGGGCCTGGCTTCGTGCTGGGCCTTCGTCTATCAAGCCTCGTCCGATGCTAATTTGTACGATGCGCTTCCGATTAAATTCCCGGTTCCGGAATTCATTTCCGATACGAACAATATTTAATATTTCCGATTCCAGAATTAATTTCCGTTTCGAACAAATATTTAATATTTCCGTTTCCGGAATTATTTTCCGATTTCGATAATATTTCCGATTCTGACAATATTTCCGTTTCCGGCAATATTTCCGATTCCGGCAATATTTCCATTTCCGATAATATTTTCCGATACGTACCATGTTTCCGTTTCCGGCAACATTTACGACTTGGATAATATTTATATTTCCGAGACGATCCATATTTCCGTTTCCGGCAATATCATCGTTTCCGAAGTATTCATTTCTTGCTTGTGACGATCTCAGCTCCCACTGAAACCAAGATCCGTCGATTCCGAATATCCATAGATGGAGTATTTAATTCCATTAAATACTTGATCCGTTTACGTACGATTTGTGTGACCCTACGGGTTCAGTCAAGAGTAAGCTGTGGATTAATATAATTAATTCCACTGGAACTGAAACGGCCTCTAGCTAGGCATTCAACTCACTTGATCTCACTGAATTATTAACTTGTTAATTAATACTGAACCGCATTTATTAAACTTAATATTATATGCATACTTGGACCAAGGGCACTATTTCCTTCAGAGGTTTGGGAGCGTCCTTCCAGATTCAAAAATAGACTAACTCCCAACACGAAAAGTTGAGCAAAAGTGGGCAACAAGCCACTGTGAGCCACTGTCCTGGATGCAGGCAGTGGCGTTGGGCGCAGGGGCTGCGCCTGGTGCCAGTGCTGGCATCTAGTACTTAAGCAGATCAGTGGTTTGCTGTTCGAAATCTGCTCGCATTTTCGAAATTGAAATTAGTAAAATCCCCAGCAGAGTCGCCAGAATTGTAGGGGGTTATTTTTTTGCTTTGTCTGCAATTCCCTACAAGGGGGCGGTTCTTTAGAAAACCATTGTATTTTTGTACATCGAAGGAGTCACCACCAAACATTGTTTAAAGTCTCGTTTGGAAAGACCGCAATTGACTCTATTTTGGATAAGACTTTGAATCCTCGAAACGGATGGGTGAGATCCGGGCACGGGAACGAAATGCTTATTCCGCGAGCTTTAGAAATATTCAAGTACGTTGGCACAACATTTTTTCGAAAATATACCCTAGATTAGACTATGCGGGTTTGAATTTAGAGAAAATAGAATCTCTAATTGTATGGTGGTCACTTTGCTTTAAAGATTGATTTAAAGGAACCTAAGGTCGGTTTGTCCAAGAAATTACTTTTGTTAAGCGTGATGTAACCTTGTATTTTGTTGTATTTAGCATGTGCGGTGATGAAAGCAATAAAGCAAATAAAGCAACATTACAATACTAAATAAAGTGCGGAATTAGTAAATACAAGACCCCCTAGATATGGACTAGGGAGTAGGTCCACATTGCCTAGAAATGGACTAGGCAAGTAAAGGTGCGGAATTGAAATTGCGGAATTGAAAGTGCGATATTGAAAGTGCGGTAGTGAAATTGCGGTATTGAAATTGCAGTATTGAAATGTGCGATATTGAAATTGCAATATTGGAAGGTGCATAATTGAATCTTGTACTTGGGCACATGAGATTCGAACGCCAAGCTGCTCCTTAAAAATAAGTGTGCCCGACACGAATTCAAAGCCAAAAATCTCAACTTGGGAGAGGTTGCTCAACCCGAATATCCTAGATTTTGCATATTGAACTTGAACTTGAAAACTTGAATATTAAAGTATTGAATTTGAAAGCTTGAATATTGAAGTATTGAACTTGAAAATGCTTGAACTTGAAAGGATCCTAGTTTAGAGAAGTAGCCATGAACAACCCTAAACATGGTGGGATTTTGAAATTTGAAAACTTGAACTTGTCTATTGAAAAATGGAGTTTTGAATCTCAAAAGACTAAACCTTTAAGGATTAAAAGGTGTCATCTTTGATTACTCCATGCTTGAAAGTGATTCTAGTTCAAAGAAGTGATTGTAAGAAACTTTGAACATCCTTGAATCTTGAAAGTTTGCATTTTTGTATTTTGAAAAAGTTTGGATTTTTGAAAAACATGTATGATTGTTGCAAGTGGAATTTTTAATGACAAAAATTCCAACTTGCTAATCATTTTGAAATCAACACAACATAGTTGATTAGAGTGGGATTCGGATTTACCTATTTAGGTTTAGGCAAGAGCTCCCAATTGCTTTTGAATTACAGATTTTGTATGTGTTTTGAAGGGTTTTTTATTTGTATTTTGAGGTGTAATGTCGGTATTACGACGTTGTATTATGTTTTTCCTCCTCCCTTGATGCTGAAAATGAGGGGTATTTATAGGTGGGATGGGTGCAAGACGCCAGCACACGCCAGCGCAGCACACCGAGGCAGCGCTGGGCGCTGGTGACGTGGCGTGAATGCCGCCAAAACAAGGACGCGGGCTCCGTCCTTGTTTTGTCTTGTAGTGTTGTACCTTTGTACGAATAGTACTAGGCTTGGCGTTTTGTGTTTGCTTTGAGGTTAAGGCATTATTTTGCGTCTAAAAACAAGCCTTTCTCAGGTTTTGAATTCCGGTTGTACGGGGCGGGGCCCGGCTTGCTCGGTTTTGTGGGTCGGCGCCAGAATTTGACTTGCCTTATATGCTTTTGAGTGGAAAAGGCTTAGTAAAACCAATGGAATGGTCTAGTAGATGAGATTGTACTTGGATTTTGAAATTAGATTTTGAAAGTTGTATTTCGTACCGAGTTCCGGGAGGGGAACGGCCTCGGGAATTGGATTTTGGATTTTGAATTCGGAAATATTCTTAGCAATTGGGATTTCCGCCTGGAGTTATTCCAATCACCTAGTAAGAATAATGGTATCGTCATCATCCCAGAGGGGAGACACGAATTAGGTGTCTACACTTATGCATCATTTATAATTTTGTTTTAACTTTCATCATCAAATTTCGATTATTTAAATAAATACTTTATAGATTAAATGATATTGACTTAGCAATTTTCTGATATTTAATGTGACATAACTGAATCATGAGTAACGACGTCTATAATTTTCTTATGATATGTAATGTTACAAATGGTTTTGTATTATACGTTAAAAGTTGTTAATCCAAATAACATGCATACTGCCGAATGTCGAATGACTTCTCTAAACGACTAAATATACAATAAAAAGTAGTAGTATATGTTAAAACAAATGACTAATTGACTATAGAGAAAGAATATATATATATATGACTTATTTAAATACCTAATCATGCATATATGTTAAGAAAAATTTTGTGGGCGTATAATCATATACGAAGTATATGAATAAGTGATTCGTTATTATTACCATAAACACAATAACTTAAATATGATAAAACAAATTATCTATTAATTAATTTATATTAAAAGAGAGGCAAATCAGAGAGCGATATTTGTCAGCTCCACATGGATTTCCTCTCTTTTAGTACTAGTATTTTATGCACGCGATGCTGCGTGAAGTTTAGAATGCATATAAATGTATACCAACAGTAATAAATCAATATTTATGATCGTAGAATGACTATCTCTATATTTTTCTTCAGACCGATTTTTTAACCAATGGTTTAATACCTATTGAAAGATTTCATCACAAATGCATGGTTGAAAAGTTAAGAAATAAACATATTAGCACAATATAAAGAACATACGCAACATTCTCAAATCCTAATCTTATATATATGCACGCGATGTGTACGAAAGTATGAATTATTTTGTTACAACTAACATATCTCAACAAAAAAAATCAGAATCTCAGTTATGCTTTCTAACATTTAAAGAATCTTCTAAACCCTTGTATAAATCATCACGTATCTTATCTTGGTTGAGTGCAATCCATCTCAAATTATTGGCTTGCATTTTGACACAGTTATCTACAAAAAACTGTTGGAGTAGACGCCCGCCTCTCGAGGTTAGTGAATCAAGTTGTTGTCCCCCGGTTACTGACTCTGTCATAATATCCCTACAAAATCAATAACAAACTCGTAAATTAAAAACCACAATTAAATGTTATGTGAATTATAATAGAGAGTGGATAATGTAAGTTATATGCGGTGTGAAAAAAAATTTATTTAATTTCACTTGCAATAGCGATGCATGCGGAATATTATTAATAATTTAAAAACCAAAAATGTTGTAATAATTATATTGGAGAGTGGAAAATGCACTTGTAGACACCTACTTTTGTCCCCATTCCCGAAAGGGAAGGTTCGATGATGAGAACATAAATCTCCACTTGGAAACGCATCTCCTATAAAATAACGGATCTCAATCACCCTTTCATTTCAGCCAAAGCTGCTATTTATAGAAACCTGCTAAGAATAGTAACTGCCGTAAAAGGTAGTTGTTAAAAGTGGCAAAGTCATAAAAGATAGAAACCTGTCAGAATTAGGTGTTGCACTCCAACATAAATCCTAAAAGAGATAGAATTTGCATTCCTGGTATAATTCGAAAGTAAGAGTTACGTATTAATTAAATTTCTAACGAACCTAGAGTTCGTAACGGGCCCAGACGCATTCCGTCATAAGTTAATACGCACTAAAAGACTCGGATAAATCTCAAAAGCTCCGTATTCTAAGAGTCCAAATCTGACAAAGAACTCGGCCCATATCCCATTTTCAACGCCTGGATCTGGGCGCCGAAATCTTCGGCGCCCAGCCCTGGGCGCTGAAAGTGCCTGGGGCCGTTTTATCTCCGGATTCTTTTTGGATTCGTATCTTAAAATCTATCTTTCCACACACTCTTTTCCTATATATACAGCCTAAAACCGACTTGAAAATATATAACACACACAATTCCATAATCTGAGTATTGACTCTAGCCTTAAGCCTAAGCCTCACGCTGCGAAATTGATCCGGCGTTCTGTCGCAATCGACCCAAAAGTCGAACAGAACGCATCCTGCCCTTGTAGCTTGATGAATTCAGCCTAAATACTGGAACATTGCTTGGAAACCCGAGATTCGTTAAATAAAAGGAGAAATAGCAAAGTCAAGTGGTTAGTTTTCTGAGAACCACAACGCACCTCTCAAGGGTGCGTTGTAATGTGTCCCTCATATGATTTAATCGCTTTCATCACCCTTTTATAAAATTGTCAAACTATGAATTTGATTGATCTATCACGCCTAATAAGATAATACCTTGGACAATTGAATTATCATGCTAGGTACCTTAAATCAATCTAAATAAGATAATCACGATCGATTTAGTATTATGTGTTGCATATTGCTAAAATCAATTCAGAATAGTTTAATAGTTTAACACATGTCCCTTTAATTATTTATGCTGAGCTAGTAAGGATAACCTGCCTCTGGAGTATTATCGATGAGCACTCCTCTCGGTAGTTACAGTCCCCC
Source organism: Spinacia oleracea (assembly GCF_020520425.1). Taxonomy (NCBI): domain Eukaryota; kingdom Viridiplantae; phylum Streptophyta; class Magnoliopsida; order Caryophyllales; family Amaranthaceae; genus Spinacia; species Spinacia oleracea. Next base: position 35,182,673 of record NC_079492.1, read on the forward strand.
GAACTCTCAATCTCTGCCTTGCGGGTGTACGTTGAGCGATCCCCACACCAGGGATCACAAGGGAACCTATGGCCGTCGTGGTCGAACATAATGGCACTCCCTTTATGTCACGATAATCGGGTTTTGTCAGTATTTCTCATTGTCGTTAAAAACTGAATGGCGACTCCTCTATTACTAGTCGATTGGGTGTAAACTCACAGGAAATCCAATTACACTTGATCTGACAACGTCACGCCCACGAGGGACGAGGTCACACATTAGCCTCGTGCTTTTTCGACCCCCTCATAGTGGCGACTCAACTGGGGACGTTAATGAAATACTCGTGCTCATAGGTAATCAAAATAGCCGAAGGGTGAAACAATCCTACCCCGCGTTTATTTCCCTATCAAGTTGGGACGACCTGAAAATCAACATTTTAATGTGAACGGACAGAACCGCATAACGAATCTTGGCTCCCTTGGCATATTTCATCTCGGGAGAGTTGGGAATAAGGATACCCATCGCCACCCGGGGGTGCATACGCTTCGAATGTTGTCCACTCGGCACTTTCTCTAGTAGTACACCTATCCCAAACCAAATCGCTTGCCCACTAGGTCCCTCTCATTGGTGCATGCCCCCTTGGCTTACATCGTGATTGGCCTCTTGGGACGAAATTCGCTCGTGGATGCACTTCCCCGACCGGGACATGTGTTGGATCGACGATAGAGGAGGTACCAAGCCGGCACAAATATTACCCATAGAAGCCTATCATAAACTACGTGACATATTATTTTGCTTCATGTTGTAATGTTAGTTATGTGTAGCGAATTATGTGGTTGTGTGTGACAAATAACACTAGAAAACCAACGACCCTAAAAATTGCCCAAACATTCATAAACACCAATTGGCCAAAGAGTTGTACTAAAATACGTGTTCTGTAGCCCCGGGCGATCGCCACAAAAATAAGCGACGCCTAGGACAGCCTGGAAAGGATCCCACAACGCCGCACAACGCGTAAAGGACGTTGTTAGGCAAGCACGCAAAATCAAGTCGTATATACGAAAAAAAGGATACGCGAACAGAATACGAGTACCAGTCAGGGACGCATTTTCAACGCCCCTGGCTGGGCGCCAATCATTTTCCACGCCCAGCCTGGGCGCCGAAGTTCAGGCACAACAACTTTGGTGCCCGCGCAAAAAAAAAATGAATAATGAGCGACAAATCTGTTGCAAGGACGTATTGGAAAAAAGGCACTCGACTTTGAAACACGTCTTATAAACTAAACAACTCATTGTGTCGTCACTAGGCCTCCTATGACGACTATGTTCGGCACTAAACCGAGCACGCTAATTAAATGACCTTGAATGTCACATGGGCAAAGTGTTCAAAAAATAATGTTCGAATAAAAAATAAATAATTCCGAGTCTAGACTAGGCTATGCCAAAGTACAATCTAAATCCTAAGTCTTAGTTGTCTTATACATAGAATCGATCCTAATGCTTGGTGTCGTTCTGCAAGTTAAAAGGTTAAACCATATTGAGTCTCCCTTCCTAACATTTAAATCAATAAGCACCCATATGTAATTGTCATCCCTTGCTAAGAATCTACGGCCTCAATACTCTCTCTCACCAATAAAAAGAATATATTATGTAATTCAAGTATTTGCAAAATGGAAACAGTCACATTCTGAAAATCATTCCTCCATAGTCGCACAACCCCCAAAGTGAGCCTAAGGTGTCAACACCATTGGCAAAAAAAAAAAAAAAAGGTAATGGCCTCAAGGCTTATAATCACATTGGGTCACGACTATCATAGTCCTCTCGAGCCACTCGCTCCTTAAAGTACTCCTAAGTACGAACTAAAAGATTTTCCATGAATACAACACGACGAACCATGAAAATACCCAAATCGGCATGCCATAAGGCTACCATTGGGGTAAAGCAATACACACTAAGAGGGAAGCCGCACTAATGATTTTAGTCTTGCAAAAATGAAAATTCGATCTCCCCAAATAACTACCTTGCCAACATTAAGCAAAATGGCGCATGACAAATGAACACCCAAAGGTTAAAATCTAAAGTGTCAACCAACGAAAATTATGGTCCAATTAGCCTAATTCTGAAAGTCGCTTGGTCAAGTATTATAGGCTTACGCCACATCATTATTTTGAGTCTAGGCCACCTCCTTGTATTCATACATGGGTTATAATCAGAAAAATTAATGAAAGTTCGAGTCTAAATCACAACTTCCAATTAAATCCCGGAAACTGGAATCTGAAAAGAAGCAAAAATTATTTTCGATGTAATTCTTTCGTTAAATTTCAATAAAGTAAAAACAACATTTTGAATCTACGCTATTTGCTTTTTTTGAAGAAACGACTAAATACGCTTGCAAAGTAAGACAATTTAAAGGTTCACCCTAGGCCTACTAAAATTTAAGGTCCATTATAGGCCTACCAAACGAGGCTCACTCAGTCTCGCCTCGTGACTCAAACACCACAACCATCTACCTTTTAGCCCAAATTAAAAGGGGGGGAAATCCCAAGCAAAAAAGAAAAAAGAGAAAGAGAAAAGGGAGAGCGAAAAGAGCGAGCCATAAAATACTTAGCCCGTACCTCCCAAAGTGCGAAATTTACCCAAGTAAACGAAGGAAAAGAATTGAGTCAACCAATCCAAATCATACCACAAAAACTACATAAAGTTCTACGATCTTCCACCCTTTCCAATCCTCATGCTTGACTAATACCTATACTAATTATCGTCTCTCATTCAACCCATCTTTCAAGCCGTCTTGAGTCACGAATAAAAAAAAGACAAATGAAAAGTACATTCTACGCTTAACGTAAAAAAAAAATATTAATAATAATAAAAAAGAAACTTTGCAAAGCGCCTTTAAAGTTCGTCTAAAAGAAAAGCATTTAGCGGACAAAAAAGATTCGCAAATATTTGGCACAAAACGAAAAGGAGCAGCAAAAAAGTAGCCTAGAACATGTTTTCAACGACTAGACCTGGGCGCCAAAAATAATAACGCCCAGCCCTGGGCGCCATTCTTGCTTATCACTTTTCAAATCCCAATTCCTAAAAGTGTTCGTATATTTTCCTATATACATGCGGAAGAATAACGAACACTTGGGGGGTAGAAGATCGATCATATAAAATACGCAAAATACGTGCGCTCCAAAATTTTCGTACACTTATTTCGCCTTATTTCAAACATTACGATTCCACTCGAACGTACTTGTTTAAAATCGGCATTCTAAGAAACCATTTTCTGGCTAAGAACTACGCAAGACCTGATTACAAATTAAATCAATTTAAGACGGATATGTAGGCAATCCATGATTCGGTCCAACCAATTTGCAAAAATGTTAAAGCCTATAGAATGACAAGAATAAAAAATAGAGTCCGTTATTGAAAATTAATTGCTTGCAATCCAAATCGAAAGAAAAATTTAAGTCAAAGGAAGAATCCAAGTCATCAAGATGCCAAAATGAGCACACATCGAAAAATAATAAGGGTACGTACCCTTGCCAGAAGGAGCACTCACACTCCTAGGCACTTAGCCAATACTCAAAAGATCGGTTTGCTTCAATTGAATGGGGGCTAGCGCGAGCGTCCATGACCTCTAAAGTACCCGACTTGACCCTCCCTAAAGCAAAGTAACTCACTTAAAGCCCTTCTTTCACCACTACACACAGTCATAATCGCCAACAAGTAGTAAAGGCAGTAAGCTTGCAATAAAGAGGATTGTTCTACGGCATCTCCCCATCGTTCCTTCGAACTCAGGGCACCCGTTCATGGTAATTCAAATGCTTGCGAATCCCCTTTGAAAAAATCAGACATTGTCAATAGGACTTGGCACTTAACCAAGGCTTACCCTACTTAGAAATATGACACGGGCATCTAAAATCGAAATCTGAAAGCATTATTAACGAGAAGACATAATAGCAACTGGGGGCTAAAAATTGAAATGAAAGAACTAGGGAAAGAACTAAGTATACCTTGACCTTTTGTGCAGACATACACCAAGTAAATCCAAGTCAATTTGAAAGCGGTTTATATTCCCGCAATTCTGGAAAAGATGGCCCTAAAAGCCTAAAGCATGTGCCACACGGGCACAAGTAATATCTCGACGCCTGCACCCTGGCTTCCAGCAAATCGTAACAGTATTTTGATTCACTCATGTAATCCTGTACGAACCCTTCTATAAGTCAACTTACTTTGGACACCTCGGATTATACACAGTAGGACTCGGATTTCAAATAATTTTCAAAGACTTCTTCGATCATAATAAAGTGTCGTTGGTTTAAGCTAAGTATGCGTTTATCTCGATGTTGCAAGTGAGTCAAAAAGATTTCTAAATATGATTATGGGTAAAGAAAGGCACCTAGCTTTTGGTCAAGGCACACTTCAACATGTGACTACCTTGACCATGGCAATGTCGCACAATACGACATTTACAAGAGAAGTAGCAAATCACTACTCGAACGTACCTCGTACTAAACGAGTCTGGTTCAAACTATTCATGATCCATGTCACCATGAATGCATAAAAACGTATGCCAAGCATTATAGCACCAAGCCAATCCCGTAGCTACAATTGGGGGCTTGAGAAAAACACTCTAAAAATGCTCGAAATGACGATCTTATTGCAAATTCTCGACGCTAATGCTATACACACGTCATAGGGGCACAATCCTAAGGTTTGATCGTGTAAAACGAACCTTAGAATGGCTACAACCCCTCCCAAATTCTAAGCGCTACTTAGAATATATAAAGTCACCCCACTAACAAGGGTAACTGAAAATCGCGAGTCACCAAAACTCCGATCAAACTACTGCACATAACGTTCGCCCTACAAGCGCCCGTTACACAGTCTACGTTGTTCCAAAGCAAAAGCGAAAGAAAAATCAAGGATAAAAAAAAACATCTATGAATCCTCGCATCGAGCGAATTAATAAGCCGTGCACACCCACGCAGAAGGTGCTACACTTGTTCGAGCACCTGAACGAGGCATGATGAATTACTCCAATGCAAAAAATAATAATGATATCCCAACACCTGGAGGAATGTTCTAAGACACGCTTTTAGGCCACACAAGCCTACGTCGCACCATAAGTTCAACCATCCCACGGTACAAGTTTAAAAAACAAGAGTAAGGCATATTGCACTAATGCAGGCACGACCAAGAGTATGAGACAAAGACTACTTATATCCCAAATTCAAAATGCAAGCCACACGACTTCTACATTAAGGATTAAAGGTAGCAAAATATTACCTACCACGGAAGGGACAGCTCGCACCTACACGAGCGGGACCCCAAGGCATCTTTCTCGAAAGAACCTACAAAAATCGTACGCCAAAAGGAAGCATCCCAACATGCATACTTGGGGGCTCCAAGATACGAAACGACCGTAGCAAAATAAAAAAATATATACGCGATCAAAGTCTTACGCCTCAAGGTATCTTCCTCGGGCCATATAGACTCGCCCAACTATTGCAATAACTGTACGCCTTAAGAGCGACAGTTCCTTTAAATAATCGCCCCAAAGAGACAAACACCGTAGTCCACCAATCGGCTACGGCCTCTCGAGAAATCATCACGATCACTCAACTCATTATGATCTCTAATAAAATTCTACGTTCCAAAAATAAAGAAAAATAAAAGAGAAGAGAATACGTAGAATTTCCAAGTGAAATAAACGAACGAACGAACAAGAGGCCAACTGTAATACCTCGTATTTTTATAATATTTATAAGTATATTTTATTATATTTATAAAGCATTTTACGATTTATTAACATTTAAAAAATATTTAAATGCATTTTATTTAATGTATTTTAATTAATTAGAATATTTACTATTTTAATTAATTACGAAACTAATTTAATTCTTGAGTCGGGAAATTAAATGAGTTGCAAATGATTTTTAAAGCTTCGGGTTTTAAATAAAAAGTCCAATTCGTTTTACTAAACGAGCCCAATCAATAGCATTTAATTTAAATCCTAAGCTAGCCCAATTCATTTAATTCCTAAGCCCAACTCAAATATCCTAAGCCTAGCCCATCAAGAGATTAAGGAGCCTATAAATAGGACTTCCCCATCATTAAATGAGCCCCTAAAATTCATAAACCCTCTTTTATTTTTCTTGCCCCTCACTCCATCTCTCCCCTCCCTCTCTTTGCTCGGCACCCGCACGCCCTCAAGGCTCGTGCCCTCGTGCTACACCCGCACGCCCGCACGGCCTCGTGCCCTCGTGCCCGCCTCTCGCCCACACACACTCTCGCCCCTTCTTCTCTCGCAGCCCGCCCAGCCAGCGCGCATAGCTGCTGGTGCTGTGTTGCTGTGTTGTTGCTTCGTGTGCATCGCACACCCACACTCTCGCTCGCCGTCTCGCTCTCTCCTTCGCGCCCAGCGCGCGCGCGCCCCCTCTCTCTCGCTCGCGCCTGTCGCTGCTCGTCGCCCTTGCTGCGCGCGCACACATGGACGTGTGTGTGTGTGTGTTGTTCGTGTTCGTTTTTCCAGTCTCTTTTCGCCCAATCACATTAATTCGTGGTTGTTCCGTGCTATGGGCCGGATTGGTATAATTCTCTTCTTCCTTACCTATTCTATTTAAATTCCGTATTTTAAATTATTATATTAGTATTGTTTTGAGTAATTAAAATGCTGGGAACCGGTGATGAATACCGTGGTTTGAGGATTTGCGTGTTGTGATTCATTAGGCTTGTTTTAAGTATTAAAGGATGAATTTTCAGATTTGTTTATTGAATAAAGCATTGATTTTAATGATAATAAACTAGTGTTATTGGGATTTTCAAGTTAGGGTTTTAACCTAGACCTAATGAGTCAATTGATTAGCATAATTAGGTGATTATTTTAATTATGATAATCAATTATATTTTCAGATTTGAATAAAGGTTAAAAGTGTCGATTTTTATTGATTTTAAAGGCGGAAAAAGTATGTTTCGTACTAGGGATTGATTTTGCAAATTGAGACGTTTTTATTATTGAAAAACGATTGAATTCTAAAGTTTAAAGGAGGTTTCAAATTTTATAAAGTTGCTGGAAATTTAATGAACATGGAAATAATTTAAGTTTCATTATTTTGATGATAGGAGGTGATTTCTAGTTGAGTGCTCGTTATTGCAAAGTGGCCCCTACGCTTAGGTATTCAAGGTACGTACAAGTCTAGGGAGATCACACCTTTTTGTCAATGACATTACATGATTGTTGATGATGTGAATTACATTATGTGGAATCATATTTATTTTGGTGAACGAGCATGTGATTTGTGATGTTGGATTTATTGGATTAATTGTTGAACAAGCATGTTGAAATTATTGTGAGTATGGATTTCATTGTCAATCATGTTGTTCAATATTTATGCATGTATGGTTTATTTCACATGCAAGGGATGGATTATTTATTTGTATGCTATTGTACGGGATGTCTAGCGTACTTTGAGCCAATTATTCGTACCTCGTTGTACTATTTATTTTACCACATGTGAAGGGTTAGCTCACGTAAGCCACCGCACACGTAGGTTCAGTTGGGAATGTTATGTATGAAATGAATTAGGATTTGCCGTGCAAGGGCACAACCCTCATGTTAATATGCATGATGTGGAGTCTCACTTTGGTGAGGAGGAACATGATAGTAATATCACAAGTGTCTTGCTTGGTTCACTAGTAGAAAAAACACCTATTGAAGCCCCCCTGTTGAGGCGGGCAATCAAAAGTTTGCCACAATAACCACTAAGTCAACGCGGGTCAAGGACTTTAATGAGATGTTTTGGCGGGCTTCTTAAATGTTCGCTTCAAGAGACTCGGTTGAGGCGGGCCTTATCTTGTACGCTTCAAAATTGAAGGCTGTTGAGGGGGGCATTGCATTGTTCGCCCCAACAGCCCACCTCAACAAAAAGCCCACATAAACTCAATGCGGATTAGGGTTTCTTTATTTCCCGTCCCCAATTCCTCATTACCCTTCAATTCTCTTAGCCGCTTTTCTGCTCTCTCCTTATCTCATTGATCTTTTCTCATTTCTCCTTTCTTTATGTTCTGGTTTCATTCTTTCTTGAAGAAAATAAGCCATGGATTGATATCCTAAATTCCTCTATACCCTTTATTCCCTTAGCCGTTTTTAATGTTATCTCCTTATTTCCCAGACTTTTTCTCATCTTCATCTCCTTTTTTTCTCTCTTGCGATTCCATTCTTTCATGAAGAAAATCAGCCACCAATGGTACTTCCTCCACCCTGCCGTTGTCTCCTCCCCTTCGGTATTTGCGGTTCATAAAATATGGAGAAATGGAAGCTTCGAATCGTCATCTATATTATCTCGAGATCTTGATACTAACAAGGTACAAATTTCCTTTTTACATTAATTTTTTATTGAATGTTGTTATTTACCCTTTTTTCTTAATTTGTTCACGAGTTGATGATGATTTGACGAACCTTATTGACTGAAGATCGAATTAAATCAAGAAGAAGAACACCCAATTTCCCCCAAAAATTTGAATAAATTGAACATGCAGCATATGTCGACGAAAGAACACTGGTTTTAGGATCTCGGTCCCGAAAAACCTCACCATCGGACATTCTTAGATCTAAAAAGGTTTTATTATATTGTCTTTTTTTCTTCTAACAAAAAGTTATTTTAATGTTAATAAAAGTTAGAATCTCAATATTTTTAAAAGAATTAACTTTCAGATCTATAGTTTAGTTTATATGCAAATTGTTGTTTTGTTTTTGTTAATTTTTCAGATAATTTTTGGAAAAATGAAATAATAATATTTCTTTCTGGTTTGTAATTGTTTTTTTGATGCCGATTGTTTTATATTTTTTTTAATCATCGTGTATATATTTCTTATTGTGAGGATCTTCCTTTGCGTTTTATTGTTATTGTTCACTAGATGATGTCTTGCTTTTTTTTTTGCAGGTGTGTAATGGATGGTAGATTAATTAGTTGGAAGACAGGAAAGCATATGTCGTCAATTTGTTTAGTTTTGATTTGCTTACATTACTTTGATTTATTTCACTTTGTAAGATAGTATTTTGTATAATGTAATAGTATACAAACTCATATCTCTTGTACTCCTTATTTGAATAATAATAACGAGACGTGTTTAGTATTTCTAGTTTTTTGCCTCCCAAAAATATTTTGTTCGCACTAATCAAGACCCAAATCATAAGAAATAAAAAGTAAATCATACAAAAATGCAATTTTCTAGCCATCTATTGAGGCGGGCAAAGGTTATGCAACGTCTCAATAGGGCCCTAATACAGGTCGGTTGAGGGGGGCATTTAAGAAGTGAGCCTCAACAGAGGAGGCTGTTGAGGCGGGCTTCTGTAAAGCCCCCCACAACAGGTCCTTATTTTTCGCTTATCTGTAGAGGTTGTTGAGGCGGGCTTTTGAAAGCCCCCCACAACAGATCACCTGTTGAGGCGAACAAAGCCCGCCTCAACAGATCACTGAGCTGTTGAAGCTACGTCTGTCGCAGCGGGCCTTGTTCGCCTCAATAAACCCAAAATGCCCCCCTCAACAGGTATTTTTTCCACTAGTGGTTGATCACAAGTCTTAAAGCATTAAAATAAGATTGTTTTGGTTGTTGTTTATTAATTGTATGTGTGTACATTGTCGAGTCTTGAGTTCGCCTTTAATAAAGTATTAATAAACGTAAAGTGCAACCGGAACAAGCTTCAAAACTCTTGAAACGTATATACCTTGAGTATAAACAATGGAGGGAGTCTTGCCGGAAAGCTCGTACTCCTACTAATGATACAAGACGTTGTTTCATTTATAATATGCGCAGGAATTCGGTCGGTATGGCCCGACACTCGGTATGGCCCGATTTTATTATTATTATTATATTTGGTGTATGGTTGGCTCCCATCACCTTTTTCCTTTATGGAATATTTCTTTGGTCTGTTCGAAGCTTATTCTAATTAAATTGTGAGTCAAGAGTCGAGTCAAGCGTCGAGTCTTGTATTCATGATTGGTTGTTAATTATTATATGGCTTTTGCATGTTGATTAGTACTTAGTGAGTGATGCATGTTTTAGTTTCATTCATCCTATGCTTGTAAGTACTCAGCTTTTGCTGGCTACGTGCTTTGTGTGTTTTCGTCATGGCCTTTGCCTTAAAGACCCTATGATGATCTATCATTTGCACTTGCATTGATGGGGAGTAGAATAAAATAGCAGGTTGGTAGATCGGAATCATGTGGCTTGGGATGATCGAGAGAGTTGCATGTTTCGTATTTTGAACTATTTAACTTTACTTTAATTATGTTTGAAACGTTTGAATTATTTATACTTTGGGTTTTGGGCCATTATGGTTCCAAATTGTAGGAGGCCTCAATATATCATTAATTATGGTTTTTAAAAGTTAGTTGACATTTAATTCCGCTGCGTAATTCTGGTACTAGCCTTAACCGTTATCACGGTGGCGGTAATACTTTAGTAATTCCTTTATTTTAATTTGGAAAATGGTTTTATAAAAGCAAGAAATTATTAGGGTGTTACAAAGTGGTATTTGCAGAGCTCTAGTTTGAGAGCTGCTTTGCATTAACTAATAGTGCAAAGTGGTAAATCCTTAAACTACGATTGCAGAACTTTAGGATTTTCGAAAATTATTTTCCTAAAGTCAAAACGTATTATTTTAAGTACTCAATATTTTAAAGGTCAAATATCAATTATTTTGGGTCGTTTGAAATTAGTTGAAAAGTCGGATTATTATTTAATATTAATTAAATATTTTGATTTTTTTTTTATTTTTCCGAATTTTTCGAATTAATTTCAAATTTATTTTATTAATTTCGAAAATTATTTTATTTAATTATCCGAATTATTTTAATCATTTATTTAATTATTTATTTTTATTCGAATATTATTTCGAATTTATGTTTAAAATTTTCGGATTTCTTTTTTATTTATCCGAAATTTATTTATTTAATTATTTAATTAATTAATAATTCTTATTAATTTTCGATTTTAATTTAAATAATTTCAACAAAGTTAGGAGTTATTTCTTAATTAATTTCGAAAATTAATATTATTTTCAAGTGAGAAATGGGTAGATTAAGAAAGGGCATATTAGTCTAAGAATGCATATTATGTGACAACATGATTTATTAAGTGCCATGTATATGTTCTAACCATGTTTTATCTTGCTTTATGTGATTAATTGCATCATATTTCATGTTGAGCATACATTTGTGCATTGAAATTGTATGGCTCCACGAACTATTTATTGTATCCTTTTGGGGTTGGAATTTCTATGGAAACGCGTTAGTAAGACGTTTGAGTTGTGAATTTTCAGGAATTAAGGATGCTACCTTCTAAGTTCACCAGTCTAGGATACTTAGAGAAGATGGATAATGAGACTCCTCGCACGTATGTTCAGAAGATCGTGTTTGCTTGTGACTATTTGGCTTCGACCAAGAATATGCCCCACCTTAGGCACAAAGATATGATGGTTAGTATGGTTATACATTGTTTACCCCATAAGAACCCTTATATAGACCTCAAGAATAAGTTCAGTGACATGCATTTTGGTGATGGTACCCCTAATTGGTACAAATATGGGACTAGTGATGGTAGGTGGAAGTATGACTCTGAGGTTCTTGCTACTATCTTAGAGGTTGTAGAAAATAGCTATGAGGATGGGAAGTATTCTGCGGGTCTAGGTATGGGCTATGGAGGAATAGAAAGTGATGGTGAGGATGGCATGATCCATGATAAACATCCTAGTGAGGTTGAGGAGGATAGTGATGATGATGTGGTAGAGATTGAAAATCCTAACCCTATAGTTCCTGAACCCACTATTGAGATATCCAGTGGATCTGAAGATGAGTTTGAAGAGAATAATTTGGTTGATAGTGAGCCACAACAAAATGATGAGGCTATGGATGAAGACTCGGATCCGGAAGAAGACTTGGATGATCCTAATGATCAAGACTTTACTCTAGAGCAATACAAGGAAAGAAATGATCGTCGTGATGACGTTAGTCTCTAGATAAATGTAATCCTTAGTTTTATTTTCCGTTGATTAATAAAGTGGCAAAGCTACTATTTATGGTTTTAGTTTTTATAGTTGGAGATAAATGCTATGGCATTAGTGGATGTAAGACTTACTCATTGAAGTTTTAACAAAAGAGTAGAATTTCCTTTTTCGTTATCCTTTAAGTTCAATTTTCAATTCTAAGTCTTGTGGGTATCGCAAAGGGATTACTTGTTATTTCTTCAATGAAATTTTATGTGCAAGGTGGTTTAGTAGCAACCATCTAAATTTACTTGCATCGAATAGTGGGGTGAGAAGGCCCAAGAATGGCGCCAACTCTTCCCCTAGGTTGCGCTTAAATGTGTTCTTGTTGTGAGTAGGTTCGTTGTTGAACTAGTGCCTTAGTAATGTCATGTCCAACCAATATTAAAGTTAGCCTTTTTATTCATTCAGGGGAAGGGATATGGCTAACCAAGAGATTTCTGAAGTGGTTAGACAACTAGCTGAGGTAGTTCGAGACCTAGCTCAAACCATAGCCAACCCAATGCATGATCCGGCTGGGGAAATGTTTAAGAAAATAGCTCAAAGCAAGCCTCCACTCTATAGCGGAGAGATTAAACCCAGTGTGCTTGAGAACTGGTTGAGAGAGTTTGATAAACTCATTGTAGCTGTGAATTGCCCCGAAAACCTTAGGATGAATAGTGTTGTGTACTACCTAAGAGGTGAAGCTAATTTATGGTGGCAACGATGTGAAAATACCCTTAAAGCCACACCTAACTTTGGATGGGAAGCATTCAAAACTGCACTAAGGAACAAGTTTTACCCACCTTATTTGAAAAAGCAAAAGGTGCAAGAGTTCATTGAACTCAAAATGGGAGGTCTGTCAGTGACGGAATACTATTCTAAGTTTATAGAGCTGTCTAGGTTTGCACCTGAAGTGGTGGCAACGGAAGAGCTCAGGGCTCAAAGATTTGAGAATGGTTTGACCATCGACTTACAGCTGTTGTTGTCTGGAGAGACGTTTACCTCATTAGACACCCTGTACGGAAAAGCTGCTCACCTGTATGGGTTACAGCAAAGGAAGAATGGTAGTGCTGAAAAGAGAAAGGATGGTGGAAGCACGAATCAAGGAAATAACCATCAGAATCAGGGGAATTTTAAGAAGCACAAAGGAAATGGGAATTTCCAGTTTAGGGCTAACAATGGTGGTAATCGCAACAACCAAGGTGGTGGAAATCAGCCTGGAAGAAATGGAGTACGGACCTACGAATGTAGGCGCTGTAACATGAATCACCCTGGAAAGGATTGTGATGGAAATTTGGTGACTTGTAGATTCTGTCAGAAGTTAGGCCATAGGGAGTATGAATGCTATTCTAAGAATGGAAAGCCTAACCAAGGTAATCACCAAGGCAATAACCGGAATAATCAGAACCGGAATGGGGGAAATGGAGGTGGAAACCAAAGAAACCACCAAGGTGGTAACAATGGCAATAGCAATGGCAATCACCAGAACCATGGAAAGCCTGGAGGGAACCAACAGCAGAATGGGAACCGAAACAACAATGGGAACACCAATGGAGGTGGCTATAACAAAGGAGTTGCCCAAGGAAAGTTGAATGTGATATCTAGGCAAGAAGCGGAGACTTCCTCTGACGTCATAGCGGGTAATTTTTCTATTAATTCCGTTTTAGTTAAAGTTCTATTTGATTCTGGTGCGACTTATTCTTTTATATCAGTAGATTCTTTGGGGAAACTAGGGTTGAAAGAGCCTGAAACAATTGAAGTACCTATAGTCATACCTATTGGTGGTATAGTGAAGTGTACCAAAATCCATAGAGATGTGCCTGTGACCATAGCCAAGACCGTGTTCTTATCTAACCTAATCGAATTCGAGTTAAGAGAGCTAGATGTAATTCTAGGGATGGATTGGTTGGCCATGTTCAAAGCCAAAATAGATTGTGAGAAGCAGAAGGTTCACTTGAGGTCTAGCCTAGGCAAAGTAGTGTCATATCGTCGTTTTGGTAAGCCTAATAACATACACTAGTAGAAAAAACCCTTGTTGCAGCGTACATCGTATGCTGCAACTGGGGGGCCTGCAACAAGTATTGACTTGTTGCAGCGTACAAATAAAAGCCCGCTGCAACAAACCAGTCTGTTGCAGCGTACATCATTTTGTACGCTGCAACAAGTCTTGATTTTTGCCTAATTTTACACACTTGTTGCAGCGAACAAGTATATGCCCCCTGCAACAAAGCTGTGCTTTTGGCGGGAAAATTTTAGTTTTATTTATCTATACCTAGGGTGTCTTACACCAAATATAGGAACCTGTCAACAACAATAAATAAAATATCGCAACCTGTAGATCAACAAATATAAAAAATAATAACTGGTGTTTTGTATACATATATATATATCCCAAAACCAAAGTGCACGTACTACATTCAAATATACGTTCCAATTTCAATGTACGCATACATTTTAATGTAAACGATTGTTCTATAACAACTAAACCACCTCGATCAAGCGCGCTCAAGCCAATAGTAAATACTTGCGGGTAAAACACTTAGCCCATTGCTCACGAACCCCATCAATTTCCTCACTAGTATAGGCGCATTCCTCGGAGTGTAGACCTTTACAAAAACAGAAATTTCAACTAAGCATTAGATTAAATTCAAATTAAATATCACACTTTAACATTCAAGCAACTAATAACAATGTCCTAATAGCTATTACAAATAGTGCTTTGAAGTGGTATAGTTAAGAAGAAAAACCTTTATTTAGCAGTGCGTCATTTCAGAAATATAGATGATTTGTTCAACTCCGAAATAAAGCAGTACTTGAGCAGCATCACAAACAAGCTTCTCCTTGCCCCTCTTACAATCATCAAAACATCAAT